>NC_057421.1:13727500-18727500 GCF_019457755.1 Venturia canescens | reverse complement strand
TGTGCGCGCTCCCACGTTCGAGCAATCTCCGGCAAACGTGTACGATGAATACGCAAGAGTATGTGCGCGTCTTGTCGCGTACTCGCGCGTGCATCGGCGATACTCGAGGGGATGATTCAGGACTTTTGTATATGCACAGGAATACGAGACACGCACATTTAGATCGAGACGCACGTATATGCGGCACACTCACGCGTGGGCCAGTCTCCGCAGCGAAGAGCTAATGAATATACAACGTTATTTTGACTTTGGTTTGGAGTATTCAACTTTATCACTTTGAATTTGGAGCATTGCCAAAATCAGACGCACACAATTCAAAGTCCTGGAAAGAGAGTTGTTCCTCAGAGTATTTTGCAGAGCACGAAAAATCTTCGATGCAACGATATCTCCAGAGATATGAGAAATCTCAAAAAATATGGGGCCCAAAAATCGTTTTTCCTGACACCCGAAACCCCGAGGAACGCTTTTTCAGTCTGCGTATCTGCAAGTCCAAAGTCCAACAAATCTGCGCACTGTTATCGATCTTTTCTAAGCGCTCTCTTCTCTCATGGCAGGCACGAAAATCCCACAACATCCGTGTCATGAATGCGTTCGATACTGCAAGCGCAAGAAATTTTGCGATACCTTAATGATGAGAACAAATGCGTGTGTATATTTGCAAGCAAAAGTGAAGGAGCAGGCAGTGAAAAGAACGCCATGCAAGAAATGAAAACAAAAAAGGAAAAAAATACCAAGAAAGACACACGGAGGCTGAAAAATAAAATGACTGCCCTAGCAAACCGGCCCAGCCTACGGCTCTGTATGCATGGGAAGAAATTTCTTTCATTTTTTTTCCACTGCGCTAAATGAAGACGCAACCAACCTCACTCGACACGTGTTATTTCGTTAAATACGGCTCTCCTTATGTTGGTAATCGTAACACATATACGGATGTAGATAGTGTGTAAATTATGAAAGTTTCAGTGTTTCGTAGGTGCTGTTATATGTACGTTTGCGTTATACAACTGCCAGCAGTGACATTATATTGCCAACGCCCGCGGGTGACATTATGCTCGTCGGGATACGTACTTTTGCTACTCTATTCAAATTCTCGATCATCCTCCCTTTTAACTTGGCTATATTCATTGTTGCCTATTGACTGCCTTTGAACCCTTCAGGTCGAATCCAAGATTCTGACCTGAAATTTTAACATATGGTATAGATGAATATCTTACGTGACGATTAGCAAAATTTGGGCTAGATTGACTATCTAGTTACTTTGTAATGAAATTTTAAAATCGAGCATTTTGAGGCACCGAATATACACGTCGTTTGTGGAAAAGATCGACCGGAAGTGCCATGAAAACGGTTGTTCTCGCTCAAAATTCAAGATTATTCATAAAAACATATTTTAGGAAAAATGGGTCATTAAGAATTTGGTAAAAAATATAAAAATCGTACCTCACCAGGTTTTTAACAAAATAATCTTACTACAAAGTTTTTATTTCCGGTTGAGAATTGTGAGAACGATGTAGCATTTAAAAATGTGGCAACGTCACAACTAACAGATGATGTCGCTAGCGGTCATAACCTAGATTTACTTCAAACATCAATACAGAATATGACAATCGCAACGTTTTCAAGTGTTTACAATTTTTATATGGAGAAAACTGCAGAATCCTTGACAATATAATTTTTTTCAGTTTTCACGAATTACTGTGCAATGAGATACTTATGAACCGATAATTGTGTTTCTTAAAATCGATAACACGAATATTCAACACTACTAAACGTAAATCAGAACAGCTATGAGTAAAATAATTCTGGGCTCTTTTATGACTCCGAAGTTACGATCGATCATCCTTAAGATGATGGATCAGTCGGTAATCACACCTCGAATTTTTGAAATTGAAACTCTTTGACATCGTTCGTCCGATTAAAATAATAAAAATGTCATCGTACGCAGCACGATCGCAAAAATCCGATGACATTTTTATTTTTTCGATCAGACGAACGATGTGGAAAAATTTCCTTTTCAAAATTTGCAGCTATCTCTCTCGCACTCACGGTTGTGATTACCGACTGATCCATCATCTTAATCATTTAATTTGATGTGTTTCTTGTTTATATTGAGTTGGACGATCAGATGACTCTTCAATTGCTGAGTAGAACCTCTTTGTTTGTGCACAAACAGCAGCTCAAAACCGAGGAATTTATTTGACGAAAGTTATGAGACTGAACAACGATATTTTTCATCAACAAATTGCTCCTGTGTCAATATCTCAATCCCGTTGAATTCACGAGGATGATATGTCACCCGCTCATGAAAAAAGTGACATCGTCGCAGCTGTTAGTGTCAGGAAATTTTCGTGCGAGGATTTCGGCATTCAAGGCTTATTCACGTACACCGCAATTGTTCGCAGTAACCAAAATGGGCTTGGACGATTTGCCCGGGAACCGGAGAGCCGCGAGAAAATTGCATTTCATGCGGCCATATGCTTCTCTGAAAATGAACACGTCATCGACATTCGTGTCCCGGAAGTAGATACAGCGATGAGTCGCTGAAGTCTCTTTCGAGTTGATCTCGAACGAAGTAAAACCATGCACAAACGGTAAGCTTTAACACCACTTGCTGGGAGAACAGCTCGCCTGATTGACAGCCTTTTTTATTTGTCAGGTTTCCCACCAAGTCCATTCACGATTATTCATTAAAAGCATGCCATGACCGTTACCTCGAGATTTATCTTGAGGCTTTACCAACTTTTTGCTCACTACGTCACATCGTCGTCCTCGTATTCTCGTGGGTGTGTGATCGATAGGATTTCAGAACGAACGGTGGGCGTTTTAATGCTATTGCCCATCCGATATGCGAACGTCGAGTGTGAGCAGCCAGAAGAGAAGCACCAGAGTGTGATACACGTGTGTACAAAATGCGCATTTAACGCGCTACGGGTCATTCACGAACGAGCGAATGAACAAACGCTGTTGGCTCACCAATGTCTGTATACACATGCGTGCATCCAGCGGCACTTCGAGCTCTATTGTTGTTGCACAACGCTAATTGTAAGCTCCATCTATCCGTGTGTATACCCGAGCAGATATAGTAAGCAAGCAGTAGCACTGACGTTCAATGGTCTGTCGTCATTATCTGTTCTTGTAATGCGATTCTTACTCGCACGAAAAGACTGGCAAGGTGCGGTTAAGCGGTTATGGAAACTCCACTTCCGGAATGCTTCAAAGACACAACAAAATCTTTCGTCTCTACGGTAATTCTCTGAATCGGATTAATGTTGCTTCAGAAAGTTGTAAATTATTGTGAGCACATTTTCGATGCATTCACGAAAAATTTGCTCCATTTTTCATCGAAATTTTCGACCAAAATAATACAGAGAAATTCGACTTCCGAAATGGAATCCTGCTGGCCATAAAGTACGAAATTATTAGACTCTGCTATCGCTGCATGTACTTTATTCTCGGTCATTAAGTCGTCCATTTACTATTCGGAGTCGACGAAAGTATTACAAGACGAAAAAAAGGAGGACGAATGAACGGATTGAAGGAGATAGGAGAAGGGAGCTTTGAAAAAAAGTGGAAATAGGCTCTTAACATGACTGTATAGAAAGAGATATTATCGATCCGGTTACGGGAACTTGGCTCGTGTCGCGGACACTCGAATCTCGTTGCCAACTGCAATCTTTGAAATCGTCGTTTCGTACATGCACACCCAAAGTGGAGTCGCAAAGCTCTTGCAGTAATAGTGGATCAAAAAGTAAAAGTCCTCGAAAAACTAGTCACTTATGGAATATCTGCCGATGAGAACTTTCAGAGCTTTGAAAAGTAGTGACTGTAAATATCCGCCAGGAATTATTGCAGCGATCATCCCGAATGTTCGAGACTTTTAATGAAGGTAAATCTTAATTGGCAGCCTGCCTTTCCGGCTTGAAAACTCCCATGCTCTCGCGGCAACCGGAGCGCGAAATATGTAGCGAATTTAGTGAAACTTCTACTCGATATTCTACGTTGGTATTAGAAAGCGGAAGGACGATAGAAAGATACAACGAACGAAAACTCTGACGGTATGCACCCTCGTTATTTATTTCACGTGGAAATATTTTCGTGTGTGAAAGTAGTTGATTAAAAATTTTCCAACAAAAGTCCCGACTCATTCGCCAAGTGGCGAATGCTGAGGTGGATCATGTTAACCGCGGAGCAATTCAACTATCTTAAACTTCCGGCAAACTCCTTTAGTCCGAACTTTTTGTGCTGTGCGGTGTGCTGTCGGAAATTCCTGAACAATCGGCTTGTCGGCGGTATACAAAGCAGTGAAATTGAAAATGATAAAGTCATTTACCAAAAGCGATAAGATAATGATCTAAAAAACAATTGTAGATGAGAAAGACGCGCAATCACCAAAAAGTACGGTCGGCTTTAAATTTTCAACGCTAACACCAAACAAACCATTGTGAGTAAACGAAAGTAATTAACAATAATTTCGAGAGATTTTACGATAAGAATAATTACCAGTCAGGGATTCTTTAAAACTCTCGTAAATAACCTACAATTTTTCTCCTGATGCAAAAAGAATTTTATTCCCCATGCACAGCACACATGAAAATTGGTCGCAATAAAATTACAAACCTGAAGCTAAATGACTCTCGAGAGATCAAAGAGATCACTCACCAAAGTAAGCCCAACGTAAAGTCCAAAATAACGCCAGATCGAACAAAAAAAATCGCAAAAATCGGCTATTCGAATTCGATGCATCAGCTTCCTGTTATTCGTTCTCATAAAAAATGCTTGCTTCCAAAAGCAATTTCACTGTACGAATTAATATTGACACTATATGCGAGAGCATGCATTGTTGCGCAATTTCGTTGAAAATGTGAGTACCTCAGTTGTATATGCTTTTTTTAATATTCTGAAAAAAAAGGATATAAACACACATGCATATTCATTCGTGCACGATATTGAGAAGCCCGCTCGTATGGATAGCTGAGGGAGTATGTAAACGTTCGCATATATGCACAAAATGATACTGCATACTGCGCGCCACGCCCGAGCTATACTATAGATTAGTGCACTCGAACATACATTGACATTGCTACGAGACGTTTTCAGCAAAGTCAATAGAGAATACCAATTATATCTGGAAACTTTATACTTTAATATTCTCCGAGTGTCTCCGATATTGGCCTCAGCGAACGGTGCGCACTCATCGTGGTACACGTTTCAGACCTCTTTTCACCAAATAACAGTAACGCAATGCGAGTATCTTGTGAATCTGGCTAATCTCAAAACCATGAAATCTCGAAGAAATCATAAGATTGATAAAGCGAGCTTCAGAAAATCTGTTAAGAATCCTCGTTGATAACGAGCGAGAATTAATCCCTGAAGAAAATTGCTAGAAAGTGGCTTTTCGTGTCGTCCCGAAACACGAAAAAAGCATAAAACTCAATACTCCGGGGCGACAGACTTGATCGATCGGGGGGAAAAAGCTCCGGATGTACTAAATACATGCGACCTCGGATTCCATGAATTCATTCAGGAAGCACCTTGAGGAATATCGTGCAGACGTCTTAACGTCACATCGACAGTTTTGGAAGACGGAATATTATCGAAAGGTGGTATAAACAAGCTCTCGGAAGTCGTGGAGTGGGCCTTGCGATACGCTCGTTGATGGGCGACTCTCTGTTACGGTATTTCAACAATTTTTATCTTTTTTCGTTATCTCGTTTCTCGTTCTCTCGTTCTCACGCGCGAACTATGTGTGAGTAGAAAGGCTGCTTCTCGGCTTAATATCCAGGTGCAACAAACCCTTCGGGACATGTTTCTTTATTTTCATCCGTCGACCAAGGGTGAGAGCTCCGGAGGCGCTGCGCGCAGTAAATATGGGCGCACGGTGGATAAAACTTGAGGTTTGATGGCTCGCACCGCGATGTCTGGAGAGTCGAGGAGACCCTCTCGTGGCGAAATCGATCAAGGACATCTTAATGTTCCTCGGGAAGGAGCTTACATTCGCGAAACGTAATGTGACGGGGGCATGCTATTGAATAAAATCGCTCAGGCCAAATCACGGTCGCTTATAAAGTCGTTATAGCGAGACAAGTTTCAGGACAAAGTGTACAGATAAGTTTCATCGTAAAATTTTTATTAGTTGATAAATTTTGGTGTTTGGTAGCAGCTAGACGGTGGAGTAATTTCTGTATGCTCGAAATTTAATGCCGGACGCGCACGAATGGTTCGTAGCTCAAACAATTGTTTGACTGTTCGTTGAGAAAGTTGTATGAGTCGAAAATGAATTCCATGTACTTGGGAATGTTTCAACATTCACGATAACTGGAATGGACCGCGGCGGCGATGAATTCGTTCCATTTAGTTAGAACGTAAATTAGCATGACGTGAAAAGAGCCTGCTGAATTCAAAAGATCTTATTGAAATAATTGTGTATAAAGGTAGGAGGAAAAAACCGAGACGGCTTGAGATAAGAACGAGTGGCAAATCCAACACTTCTGCCATGACGTGCCATCGCAAAAGGCAGAGCTTATTAGCAGAAGAGTTTTACGGTTTGTCTGAGAATATTTTGAGCAGATTGTAGCTCGGCGAACACGATAAAAGGATTTTTGTGTTTACTCCTTAGAATTATAAATAACCAGCGTTGATTGAAAACCTTTTCATTCAGCGCCAATGAAGAGTTTTTTATTGGTGAACAATCGCGCTAATGAGTCACGCTTTTGGTCATAAATCAGCTCTTCCGAGTCGCGTCACATCCTCAATTCGATTGATCGAATTGTCAACGTGTATCACAACAGACAAAGTGCCAACAATGCTTCGCAAGGTCACGTCGATCGGACGACTTTTTTATCCCTCACAGGATTTCTCTCACAGTTCGGTGCTCTCTGAATGGGCTTATAAATTTACGGAGGGCTAGAGAGCAGGGGTGAGCGAGAGAGGCTTATGGTACAGCCAGTAAAAGAGGTACAATATATAATGCTGTACTTACGTACTTACTTGGATGGTACTAACATCGTGGGTGGAAAAGGAGGAAGTAGAGAGACAGAGAGCAAGAGAAAAAACAACTGCATCGTGTCTGATGCATCTGTGTGTTGCAGGGGTTTTATTTTTCGACGGTTTCTCTGGGCGAAGCATTGGGCAGAAATGGTGGCGCCATAGATGTCAGTATCCTTCTGGTGGCTACCGGGCTACCAAAAGGAACAGAGAGAAGAGAAAGAGGGTTGAAAGCGTGAGGTCAACGTTGCAAGCAGATCAGAGAACGAAAAGAATCCCCGAGGATCGTGTAAGGGAAAAGCTTGCAACGCGTAAATACCCCACCCCCGTGAGGCTTCTTATTTTTCTCTTTGTCCAACCTCATGGCTCCGACTTGGTCTCCCTCTCTTTCTTACTCTGTACTCCGGCCAGGCGTTTCTCGGTGCAGTATATATAAGTAACGTGGATACGTGACTACCTCCTAACCCCTGGAACTCCCTTGAGACGTGTTAACTTCGCACGTGATATTCTCGTCTCTTTCGGCCTATAGCTGAGTGGGACTTGCTCCGGAAGAAGCTTCCGCTTCTGTCTTTAAGAACTGGAGCTACTTTTCCATCCTTTTGCTTCCCGTATACTGAGGCTTCATCAGCGATGTGTCTGACGTAATGTTTCTGGACCTGCCCGCTCGTGTGTGTTACACAGAAATCCAGTGGGACACGCTCTGCGAGCTCGTACCACTTTTTCATCGGCAACTAATTTTTTTTTTTGGATTAATGGGAAACATGGAATTACGTGCTAGGAATAAACCAAAGGTCCGATATGAATTGTTTCTCTGCGCTCACGGACCATCAAAACTCTTCGAAGTAGGCCCTGGAAATGCCCGAACTGCTGCATCCGAATTCGGAGCCAGAAGAAAATGCAGTCGACGCTTTAAAAAAGAGATTCGAGGTCATCCATTCGTGTTAACATTCGCAACGTGTAGGATCGAGCAGCAACACAAAAACGAGCGTGTGTCGGACTAGGAGGAGCCCTGTGGCGAGCGGTGCACTCGAGCGAAGTTTCGAGAAAGCGTGGGAAATTTTCCGCACGCGGAAAACAGCCGCGAGTTGATATTGCACATCTATCAAAGACTCCCTCGTGGGCGTTAAGGTCGAAAGGTAACCTCGGGCATCCGAGATCTCGTATGGGAAAAGTTTGCCTCCAGTTTTCCTTCCTCTACCGACTCCATGTAATGGGTGCTGTAGAGATTTTTTTGCAGCCTCGTACCTGCGCCCTAATGGTCGTATTATTTTTAATACAAACGTTTTTTACTCGTTGACTATACACTGAACATGAAATGGCTCATAATTCCGCCATGAATCACTGTACGTCGATATACCAACAAAGCTTTATCGCTTCAATCAATAAACGATGTCGGTTAGTCCAATATTTTCTACTCGTGTCCACCAGAATCATATTATTTTAGTTTTATTCGTAAACTTAAAATTTCTCGCGTTCTCTCTACTACATTTTCTTTGAGGATTATCCAGCCGTAACAGCGATATTCGAGTAGATACGAGTTTCCCATGGCTGTGGAAAAAACTCATCAACTCGGTGGGACCAAAAAGTCATTTGTTTGGCCACTTTTAGTGGGCAAGTCACTACAAAGAATCCTTCAACATATGGACGTGAGCTTTTTCATCCTTTCATCTTTATTTTACGAGGGATTTTTGTAGACTGCTGTGTATCGACATCGATTTTGCCACCGCCTGCTAATATAAGAGTTGAGAACTCTGTACTATCAAAGATCACGATAAAATGGGGTAAACGTTGCTACGGGCTTTACGTATAATACAGAAACGTGTACGAAAGGAGTTGAAAGGAAGAGGGTGGAGGGTACGTATTAGGTACGTGTGGACGGTGTTGGAATCGCGGATTTAACTTTATTGTTACTCCCCGTTGGATCGTTCCACCAAACTCCTGTTTTACGACTCCAAACATTCTGTGTACGTCTCATACCTGCTCTGAAAAATTCACCCTTCTTTCTCTACTACCCTCGAAAATTACATCAATCAACAGGATTTGTGAGAACTCTCGCTCCTGCGCTCCCTCAGTTTTCTCTGCTATGACTTCGTCCATCAATTTCGAGAATTAAAGGGTCTAATTTACCTTCTTGTGCACGGTGCTGGAACGCCTCTTACGTTTGACAGGAAATTTCAGTATGCGTTTACCCTCTCGCAAATATCCACTTCTTACGTTTACCACGCCGTTATTTTCTTCTAAATACTTCGTATTACCTGATTGTGTGCACCACTAAGAAGGTCTCGCAAGATAAATTATTCGAGAAATCTTGCGAATTAATTCGAATGAAAGGTGCTTTCTGCCAAAGATCTTTTTCAACGACGTTCTGTTCACTGTTAAAAGGAATTTGAACAAGCAGATTAAGTTTTGAGCTAAATTCATAAAGCTTTGAAAATTTTAATGACTGTGGAGCAGTTCAAAAGTTTGACATTCAAATGGTGAACAAACGAGGGCAGCCATGAAATCACTGAACTTTTTGACGGCAGCTGAAGAACTGGAGACACCGTGTTGTCCATCGTAAACCGATTTGTCCTGTTCTATGACAGAATTCCCATACTGAATTTTTATTATTTACTATGGAAATGCCAACCATCCATGTTGCGGCGACGAGTTCCAATTCGGAGATGAAAAAAATGTAAACTCTCGTTCAATCAAAGGGTGCATGAATATCAAGCTTACACAAAAAGGACTTAGACATCGATGAAATTTCAATAAAACGAAAAATATGAAAAAATATATAATATTTACAGGCTGTTCGAATGATTGGCCCGGCGTAACGAATAAACGAACCACTCCAATCAGACCCAATCATTCCTATCCAAAGCAGTGCAAACAACCCATTCAACTGGAGTGTGCAACGAAATATTGACTGCCGAAATTCTCGAACCGAATGAAAATCATTGAAAAGTCAGTCAAATAGATTTACCTTCAATTCGGCTTAAAAAAGCTCCCAGTTCCGAGGTTCGTATTTGAATAAATTGATAAAATGCTTGAAATTATAGGTGAGGATTTACTATACTCCTATAAATATATAAGGTGGAAAGAATTCCCGGTGAATAACGATGAAATATTCGCCCCACGAAGTGGGATTTCGTTCAACGAACAGCTTCGTTTTTCTCAGTATTTCAATAAACTTGGACCTTGTGGTTGAAAAAATATTCTCAGCTATGAAATAATTATCATTGATTACAGCGGTGCAATCGTGCGAAGCTGATTATTAAATGAGACATGATTGCACTCTGTGTACAGTGAATATACCGATAATTTCGAATTACAGGTATTTCGATTACTGCAATAATGACACATTCGATGTCTGCCACATAATTGCACGCTCACGCGTGTTGGAGTTAATGGAAGACAATATAGGCGTTGATGAGAAGGAGTTTTAAAAATTCGGCTCGTACGTCCAATTATCAATTGAAGCTCTCTTTTGTTCAATGTTTTCGGTCGATGTTGATTGCAGATTAATGCAACGATTAGCGACTCCTCTCTCCGACGAGTTTAATTTTTATCTCTTTTCTGCTTGTGTCCTCCCAGGGGAGCCCAAAATGTCAGCAGGATTAACACGTGTGTTACATCAACGAGATGCAGCTTCAATTTAGTCATTAAAACATTTTCCAACACCGTGATTTATCCCCAGCTTATCGTTCCCTGATTCACCAGAACCCATTCGTCATTATGTTTATTTCGTTTCTTCGTCAAGATTATTTTTAATTTACGATAAATAATAACGCAATTTAGTTTTTATTCAGTCTTTTTAAAAACTCAAAATGAATGTTGAAGCCAATAATCTAATTTTTGTCAGTCATTCTGTCAACACAATGATCACGAGGTATTCAAATGGAATATTTTATTAACCTTCGCGACGCAATTCAAGTGAAAAGACTTCATCGAAAATAATCGTGGAAAGCAGAGTGACCAATGACTCTGCAAGTTTCATGGGATTCAACGGTGTCCGATAAATCACTGGACACAAAAGCCCATTGAACCAAAATCCAACAGGAACAAAAATGAAGAATTCCAATCGATATGAAAAAACTTGAAGGAGAGCGATGAATTTTTATTGGCGTGCTGTAAAAGTTTATTGTCTTCTATCAAATTTTGTAATATGAACTGGCAATCGTCATTCGTTTCCGATGAATTATAGTTTTTGCATCCAGTTTCTCTGGCAGATCACGCTATTCGTTTTAATATTTTTTCCAATTTCGGTCAATAAAGTTCAGTCGCCTTGCCTCACCGTCTGGCAGTTTTTCCGGCTTGAAAAATAAAAGAAAAACGTAGCAAGAGTTAAAAATTCTTTTGAAAAGATTACTCATTCGACCCATCAAATTTTTTGCTTCATCGAAACGCGTTGCAGTTTCAACGTAGACACCTTTCCGCACGCTGCATCGACAGACGAATTTTCATTTCGAATAAACTCGCGCCGTATAACGAGTGAATCGATTTTTCGAACGTCTGAACCTGCACTTATACATTTTTCCTCGAGAATATTCAACAGCCTCAACGGGTGATCCCTCGCGCCTACTCGTGTCACGTGGCCCATTGCCGTAACGCGGCACATCCGATCGTAAATTTCTATACTCGATACTCCACTCTCCTAATGCGCTATGAAATACGTGACGCGTATTCTAATCCGCGAGTGCAATATCCAGCGCGCCCTTTTATAATAGACTTGTGCAGCGCAGTTTATTAATAAACGCAGCAGCCTTCGATGCGACTGCTAAAAATGCAATTTCACTTCCACAGAAAATATGCCGACTCTGTCAAAAAATGAGAATCGCCCTGAATTTTTAACGCCGATGAAACACTCGCTCCGGAGATAAAGCGCACCTCTCATTCGTTCCACTCGATTCTTTATTTCGTTCATTGAATTTTAATTGATATTCGATTCGTGCCCTCTTCGTATCCGAACGCGCAGATATGAACGAAATATAGCGTCGCTCTCACCAATTGATATTCAATAGAACTCTGTGTATGCCACGATCACGATACAATTAGGCAAATTCCTGCACATGGATTTTCACCTCTGCGTGCTAACGCCCGGAATTCAACGTCGAGTGTCGCTCAATGCATATCACGGAGCCGCCTGCAGCTACGTCAGTACACATCTACATGCGTGTATCGACTTAACACACGAGCGTCTGCTACGATCGCAGAGATTGTTCCACATAAGCGAGAGGAATTAATTTCATTATTAATCGCATTTTTAATTGACGTCTACTCGTGGAGTCCTCGGACTACCCATAACACGTGAGTCACATCGAAATATCACGGTCGATGTGAAGCATGCCTGTACGAGAATACACATGCACGTATAAGGTGTATCGATAATCCAGCAATATGCGTCCACGCCCTCTCGACAAGTTTTAATGACGTCATTATCCCTCCGGAGTAACGTTAATATTGGAAAAGTCATTAAAACGTCGCGTGTGATATTGAAGGGGTTTTCGACAGACGCTGTGAGAGCAGGAGCTCTGCATTCACTCGTCGAAGCTATTTTATAATTCTGCATATTTTGATGACAGCTTCGTGAGTGCAAGCTTTTAGAGTCTATGAAAAGTCGTTTCGAGGATTAATTAAACGGAGTCGGGACCGAGGTCGGGACCTTGACGAAATTTTTCATCATTCAGGCGCCCCTGCCCTCTGAATTCGTGATTGATACTTTAGCCTGTGACGAGTTGAGCCGGCGAATATTTTTAACCTTTTGTTTTTTTCTCACATACTTTGAGGGGAATTCTTTTCTCTCGCAGGGTTCAACCGAAGCCCAAAGCGATTGTGCACGGAAATAAAATGTGTCAACGAACGGGAGATTTTTCGAATTCTTGAATTCAAACGTCCTCGTTCTCCTGCCTTAAAGGTGGTCTAC
Organism: Venturia canescens; assembly: GCF_019457755.1. Taxonomy (NCBI): domain Eukaryota; kingdom Metazoa; phylum Arthropoda; class Insecta; order Hymenoptera; family Ichneumonidae; genus Venturia; species Venturia canescens. The sequence continues at coordinate 18,714,611 of NC_057421.1, read as the reverse complement.
CAGTAACACGAGTGCGGGGTCGATAACTGATGGATTTTAAAGTTCAACGAATATCGACGATTCCAACGATAGAACGGACGAATCATTCATAAATATCGAAGTTTTTATCATATTCTTTTCTAACACTGACTACAAAATCGAGTTTTTTTCTTTTTCTTTGTTGTTGCATGAGCTTTCCGCAGGGGTTACCGTTCCACGCTTTGTTCGGAGCATTACGTGCACGCTGCTTTTTTTTTCGATAAACCCGTAAAATCGTTTGCCACAAATGAGTTTGCGCCCATACGCACACCTACACACTCCCTGTACACGGATAATGGACACCGCAAGGAGAATCTATAATGGAACAGAAAGCACAATAAATATAAAAAAGGTACATAATAACGTGTCTTCGCATCGATGACGATACGTGCTTGGAAAATTAAACGCGCGAAGGTTATTTTCGCAAAATTCGCTCGGCAGATCGGTCTCTGCTCGCCTGCGTCATAAGAATGGAGAATGTGATAATGGACAGAATTCTCTCGTGCTGCTGTACGCCCGTCTTAAACACACATACAAAGTCTGTATATCTCGGGAAACTCGCCGGATACATTATTTATTCGGTGTCTCTTGTGTTTGACCCTCGAGCCTCTTGTGGATACCATACGAATCTCTTCTCACCGCGCACACCGCGAGCAAACGTCTTTAACAACCCTAACGTTATAGGATATCCCAGTTTTTTATCCCTCAGGCACTCCCCATGCTCCCCAATCCACTCTCCAACTTCTTTTTATCACCTAATCTCCTGCTCATATTGCTCCATCCCTTTTACACACTTGTGTGGGTGTGTGAGACGATGATTCAGAATGAGCGTTTGGTGTTGCCAAAATAGGCAAGAACTTCTTTCATCTCAAGAAAAAACCCCAACCAAAAGTGGTCTGGTTGAAAGATTGGAAAATCGAAAATTCGTAATGATTCAACGCTTTTTTATTTTACACTCGGTTTTAACGAAATTTTCATTGATTTCTAATCCAGACGTTTATGGATGGGTAATGAGATTCCATTTGAAAAAAGCCAGCGAATGAATTTTTGAAAAATCACACTCTCAGGATGTTAATGACCAATGAAATCTCAAACGCTTTTACGACGAACACCCGAAAGTAGTTTGGTCCCTTGAGCATTTTTTTTTCTTCCAACCCTTCATATATAACGCTGAAAACATGGAATTACTCTCCGTGAGCAGAGCTATACACGATCACGCCATCTGAAATATCGAGTGAAGGGAAATTCGAACGGAACAAGGAAAAAGAAGAATGAGACCGAGAGCTTCGGGTTCGAGGGAATACGGTGGAATCCTTCGGACTGTTGTCTTGTAGTACATTCGGAAATGGAGAGAAGAAATGAAAAATCGAATATAAATATCTGAATTGAAATTTGGTGCAACATCCCTATTCTCATGTGGATTGACGTAGCGCATTGGCAAGTCTGTTATTTGTAGAAAGTTCAAAGTTGTTTCAACAAATAACTCGAAAAAGGATCGCGTTCGGCGAGTTCACGAAAAGGTCAAAATAAAGAAACGAATTGCTTCGAAGATTGAACGATCAAAAACTGTTTTTCATCTTGAATATACAAGCAACATGAAACCCCCAGCTTTTATAGGACAATTATCTCAGAACGAATTCTTCTTCCAGAGATAAATTCCAGCTCTCAATATTGACGCTTTGCACGAAACCAAAGCCGTTACAGGTTTGGAAAGTGCGAGCGGGGGGTCACGCAAATATTTAATGAGCGCCGAGAGTTGTAAGCTTCACGAGAGGCGCGAAAAGTTAATTTTACGATGTTTCGACTTACGAGTAATTATATTCCCGAGTTTTTCACCCTCGTCAAGTCCACATGCCCGTCCCTCCGTTTATATGTTAACTCTGCCTCGTTAAATCTCGTGGTCGGTGAACCGCAGGTAATGGATAGTGAAAATTTTGGCTTTATCCCACAATCAACTTACGTGCACTCACATTTCCTGCGGAGAGTTCATTTCGTTGCGTGGAAATTCACGAGTTATAGATTGATTTCCTGCTCTTACACTGTGTTACATCATTAATGCACAGGGCTCGTTACGAGCCTTGCAAGTCATAAGTTTTGTGACGAAATTGCATCAACTATTCATGTCTGACAGCACAATTTGCCGAAAGGGAAAACCTATACAGCCATTTGACATGGAACAAAATCGAATTAGTTAACCTGAATGCTATTTCACAACGAACCATCCTCTGGATGAAGCTATTTCTCAATTCCACCCTTAAGCCCGCCACGATTTCACCATTCCCATATCCCGCTGTACGTTCTATCGAAAATGAATAAATGTTTCAAACCTATTCGGAGCTCATTTGTCATAAAAAAAGTCGTTGGTGAGTATCAATAGTGTTAAATTTGAAACTTTCTTTCCTCATTTTTCATTTTTTTCACAATTGCACCATTTTTCAATGACGTACTTTATACGAAATCTCGAAAATAAATTGTTCCGCTTTTCGGTTTATCTCGAGCAATGAGTACTTGAATTACCAGTGAGGGAGCATTTTTACTCTTGAGAAAAGCATGCAGCGATATCTTTCTGTCACATTTTCCTCAGTGAGCTTAGAATGGCAATGTGCAGATAATGTTTAATGCTTGGCGCTGAGCCTTCGTAATGTATGGATGAATGAAAATTATTATTATCATTACTGTTATTGCTGTTGTCAGGAAGAACTAAACGTATAAGTAAAGAGATCTTAATAGAATTTTAGGATGATACTTTCAGATATGTATACTTTCGAAAAGTCCAATAAAAAGTAAAAAGTAACAGTAAATGCTCCAGTAACAAATGCTGCGCGAGTATACACGTTGCCCTGCTTTTATTTCAGCAATCTACCTACACATTCAATAAACTCGAAGCAAGATTCATGAAAAAAGAAAAAAATGTTGAAAGAACTCCCGCAAGTAAGGCTCGTCATTGTCGCGGTGGCACAAAATATCGCACGCCCGTCGACATCGCCGAGTCTCGGGTGAGTTTTCTCACTCCATGCACTTTTAATATATAAAAGTGCCTCGGTAGCACGTTATCATAACGGATATTGAAGTGCCATTCTCGAAGCACGGAGGCTGAGATTCTCCGCGATGAATGGTTTCTGCCCGTTGGAAAAATCACAACTTTTTTTGTTCGGTGTGTTGTGTCGGCTCTGAATCATATCACGTTCCGTCAGTCAGGAATTTTATCGTAATCGGTAACAAATGGATGAGAAAATGGCCACTCAATATCTCAATTCACTTCTGTACATATTTTTTCGTGCTTGACTGATTTTATGCTTCAATTTTTTACTTTTCTTTCTGTTTGAAAAACACTCGAGGCGTTACGCTCGGAAAGATGCACATTGAAACTGTATTGCACGGTGTTGACATCGTAACTTAAAATATCGCGTAAGACTTGAGCGATTTGACTCGCATTGAATAATAATGATAATAAAAATACGGCTGCGACTCAATGAGATTGAAAAGTAAACTAAACTCAATTCTGACAAATATTTTTGGTAGCGTGACGCGTAAAAATTTGGGCCTTTCCGTTCTCTGTGATTCGGACACGATTAAAGAGTGTGAAAAAATACGAAAGCGTGGTTAAAAGTCGTAGAGAACGGAGGCTCAAGCGGGAGTGGGTGATAACGTAATCAGAGGGATCCTTTTAATGGTCGAGAGGTTTTTGATGTTCCCTAATTCCAGCTGCGAATAAAGGGCTTGGATGTCCCGGGAAGTGGAGCATTTGCTACTGGTTTGGAAAGAGTCATCGATTGATGACAAGAATTTCGATCATCGTCATAAAAATAAACGATTTTCTCGGCAAAAAAAAACAGTAAATTCTGATTTTGTAGCCTCAACAATAACGATCAACTATAATTGGAATTTTGAACTTCCGGAAAAGCGTTCGCATCCGTTGAAAAATCCGATGGATCGTGATGCAATGTTTTGGAAAGTATGTGCAGAAAAAGTTTGAGGGGTACACCGAAACAGGGTTGTTCATGGAACGTATCGATTCGCAATATATTATGAGCAGATTAATCACAAAATGCTATATTATTTGAAAAAGATATAGCTACCAGTAGTTTTTCGTGCTACGCCACTGGCACGAAATATTGATCGAGGGGCGCAGAAGCCCTTATACGCTTAGCGCCACAGCCTCGAGCAGCAGCGGCATCAGCCCTTGTATACGTATATATGCGGCATTCCTTTCGCACTTCATACCACCGGCCAGAGGAAAAAACATACGGGGAAAGTGAGTCGGAAACGCGGGTCTTCAATGATCGTCGTAGCGTGAAAATTCGCATTAATTTCTACCTTCATATTGTCCTTGAGAACATTCTCTGCGCAGTTTTTCGTTACGGGAATCGATATCACGCACATTTTTCCTTAAAAGCGGTGCGCAAATGGATGCAGCAGATTCCAAGGTCTCAAAAGGATCGAGCGAATGGCATTTGTTGAATCGTCAATTCAGTAAATTTTGAATTATAAAAATCTTTCGTTTTGTTTGTCTTTTTCAATGGCGTTATTTATAGTTTTAAATTTGGAAATTTAATTTTCTGGTCTTGGGAATATTGGAAAAATGTTCCATTCGTGTTTCTGTGGTCCCACATGCAGACTCTTGTTTCGTCTTCTCATTCATTATTTTACAGCACTTTCGCAAAAGTTTTATTAATTATTACAAAAATCCAGTGTGTTCTCTTGTCAGGAAAAAAATTGAAATTTGGTACACGTGCTTTCGCAAATGGCCGTCAGAAACGATAATCTTTGAAAGATTCGGTCATTGAAGAATTTGAGCTTCCTCTCGAAAAGATCGTCGATCCGGTACAACTCATTCCTCAATTACTTCGGATTCCTTCAATCACTAGATTTTTCGATCTAACCCGTGAATCGCGCGTCTGTTGCGTCCAACGCTCAGTTTCATTATTCCTTTGTGAAACGCGGCTGTAAAAACGTCGGAGTAATTCATCACGAGACATCCTTTGGCGCTTTTATCCGGCGCGAGTGCAGGAGACTTTTTTCACCGAGAATTCCCTTCAGGACCGGGGGATTAATTAAAAAATTAGCAGCTCGAGCGTGCGCTTGCTTTTATGCGTGCATCCAATATGCATTTACGCCCACTCCCTCTAATAATCGCACACATGCACGAATAACCTGTCGGCATGGAGTGTAGTACGAACATTCGCAGGTGGACGCGACTAATCGCTGTGCGGATTCAGTCTCTCTTTGAACCGGCGTATATAGGAGAATAAATACTTTATATTTCGTCCTTTTTATCGACCTAAATTCGTTCTCCGTTTGCGGAATCTCGTACGATGTAAAAGCGTTCGTTTTTCATCGAGTTTACACTTTGAGAGCTCGAATTCGGGCAGTCAAAAATTCTGGTTAAATCCTTTCGTGAAATACCGTCCCAGTTCATGCACATTGAAATATTGTGAAATGCCTATAATCAATAATTTCCACAACAAAACTCGAGAATCATTTAATTAATGAAAACATACAAGTTGAATGAAGCAGGTAACAAGCTGTGTTCGAATCCTCAAAATGAAATCGGACCTCGGATTGGAAAGAGTAAAAAGTGATAAATTTTTTGAAGAGTGAAGGTCAGATGGGCCCTGAGAGACGGGACAATACCTTTCGTTTTTGTCATTCTCATATCGCAACGTCGCTTTTCTCTCGGGACAAAAGTCACTCTTAAGGTAAATTCGGTGACAGTTTTCTTCTTGTTGGAGAATCTCTCGATACGTGTGTACAAACGGAAGACGCACACACGCAAATGTATCGATGTACGTAGCCTTTCTGTCCGCCGGGTCAGAGCCAGCGTCCTGTCGTTTAGCGAGATAAGAATTTTTTTCAGAATTCCATCGTCCAGCGTTGGAACGACGGACTGCTCGAGGAGCAAAAAACAGCACGTGCGTGCGTGTGTGTGTGTGTGTGTGTGCGCGTGTGTGCGCGCAGAGAGTACAGCAACGGGTACGAAGTACAGTAGGGAAGGACGCGAGAGTGCATAATCTCGAGAATCGATTTTCCACATTGATGAATATAATACATACACTTATGGTGTAGTCATCTCAAGATGGAATTCGCAACATCGCGAGAAGCGTGGCTTGAACTCGCCACACACAGACACCATCTCGGAGAGTGAGAATGAGGAAAATCAGAAATTGAGAAAGAACGTAATATTGGAAATAAGATAAAGAGATTTAACACCGAGCACGGTGCACATCCGGACACTTTGCAAACCGCTATCAGCAGCTCCGTTAAATTCTATCATCGATAGGCATATTTTATAAAGCTGTGGGTCATTCCACATCAACGTACCCTAAATCTTGGATTCGTTCGAAATCATTATTGTAATCAGACAACAACTATTATTTTCTATCCATGCGCATTCCCATGTATTTTTCGATCTACTTCTACTTCGATTCATTCGAAAGTTCAATATTTTTGTATTACTATAATTTTTTGTTTTTTTTTTTCCTGAAAAATTGCCCAATCGATAGATTTCTTTGGATAATTCATTGAAATTTTCTCGTTGAATGCATTTACTTTTTTTATTTCCCAAATTAATATCGAAAAGATGCGAATGATGGTAATCGCGTGCGACGAAATTATTCGTATATCATGAGGAAAAAGCGTAAAATCCACAACATGTTCGAAGGCTCCATAAAGGTCATCGAGCGATGGTCGTATGAGCGTGAAGTGCCCCGTATGCCCATGAATCCATGTTGTGCCGTATACACATATATCTGTAGCTCTCCAATAAAGTGGGCAATCACAAGCATCTGGGCAAGAAAATTATAGGAGCACTGTTATATATAAATTGTATAATGGGGATAGCGTATATACGAAATGTTCGAAGGGAGTGCTGGCTGTTCGACAGCAGGGGATTCGTCGTTCTCGACCATTGCCAAGTGCTTGTAAGTAGATGCAGCAACTTGGAAAGCATATCTATGCACGATGCAAATGGACTTTTAATATCGCGTAACAATATAAATAAATAGTGAGATTTTTTAACGGAGTATTACTAAAAATAATTTATCTAGAGAAAGGAAAGCTCGGGATCGTGAAATTCATTGAATTATTTAAACCTTTTGCAGGTGAAACTCAATGAAATTCTGTTCGATAAAATTCACTGTTCAGTGAATTGTATTCAAAGTTTTATAGTATTTATCGCGAACGAATATTTTCCCATCACATCCGCTTTAAATATAATGTCGGAACGTCACCGCATGTTTTCTGAATATGTGGCAAAATCAGGGATTAGTAAAACTCGGCTCGGAGCGAGTATAAACGAAGAAAATGCGAATATCCTCGCATCGCGAACCCTCATCGGAGTTCTTCGTGCAAACTGCAATTGCGTTCCACCCGTTGACTTTTGGCTGATGCAAAACGCACGGTTTATGCACTTGACTCGAATGTTGTTATTACGCAGAACGTAAATATTTTATACCCAAGTTTCTTTTCCACTTTTTTGACGTCACGTTTTCGCTCCTTCTCCTCCCCTTACTACTTTCTTAGTTTCTTTCCAGTGGCACGCTCGTTCCGTGAACAGTTCAACTCGTTAGATCAAATGTAAGATCAACAAGTAGAGACATCAATAAAACTTGGCAAGCGAAAAAAGCTTATGCTCTCACTAAAACTTCTGTGGACCCAGCAAGGGCGTAGATCACAACGGATTTGGGACTAAAATCCTAAGAATATGGTGTTTCGATGGTGTTTGAACGCGATTCGAAAATCTGCAATGGATGACCCTTTTTCTCGGCCTCGGAGCTCAGAAAATACTGAATTGACCAGCGATTCCGAACGTACTTTATTGCTTACCCTCAATCCGTCGATGAAGATTTTTCTCATGAGTTGGGGAAAAACTTAATTTATTCGGAAGCAGATCGTTTAAGAAGTTGTCAAAAGACTTTAAATCTGTCTATTGACCCGCCAATACAATTAAATTTATTGGTATGATTTTGAGCTGAGAAGATCGTGTCGCGAATAAATATATTTCAAGGAATAATCAAGCGTCGTTCCCCGCAGCAAAACGTAATTGGTAACAATGTTTATTCCCAGGAGGAAAAAACATTCCCGGAATCTCATGAGTCCGGAGGAAGAAAAATGCCAGCACGCTCGTCGCGAACGATTGAAAGTTTGGTTTTTTTTAAATGAATTGTGGAAGCGATTTTGCGATTGGAAAAACACGATTGCATGGAGATAGCGTTGGCGAGGAATCTCTATCGATGCTTTTCACGCCGAGTTCGTTGCCAACGATGTATCCTATTGACAAGCTCAGACGTAAGCGAGAGCAGCTCGATAGATCTCGATGAAAATCTGAACGAGCAGAGCGACGGGGTTGTGTATTCAATGCCAAGAGCATTACTGTTCCCGAATGTATTCCCGATGGAAAATAGACGAAAAATAAAATCCGAGAAGCGTGCCCATAGGTACGGGATCAAATTTTCGCTCGCGAAAAAGCTTCTCCATATCGCTGTTCGTGGCAACCATATAGAAAAGGCCTGGGGGCGAGTCAAGGGTACGACCGCCAATTCTTCGCTTTGGAAGGATTTGCTCTTTTGCATAGAATTGATTCGAGGAACGTCTTTCAGTATGTTTATATGTATGAATGTTGTTCCCTGGATATTACGGACGCGGGGAAAGATCATAGAAGCCGATCATTTTTATGATAAAAAAACTCGCAAAGTCTGTGAGGAAAATCTGAAGATAATGCACGCGATTGAAGATTTCAAATTTCTTATAAAGGTATACACACTATAAAAATGCAAATCGATTGAGAGCCCAGACTTCTTAGCTCCATTTGGTGAATCGAAAAGGCTGGCTCTCCGACATTACTCGCGTTGGAGCATTTTTTCCAACTAGACTACTTTTGTATCTCGTTGGAAAATCGAAGCAAAGTTTTCTTCGACTGCTCGCTTTTCTGTTGATAAAAACACAACAATAATATTCTTTCGGTTCATAAAAATAGTGGTTTCTTTGATTTGGAACTATTTCCAGAAATCCCTGAGATGAGTGTGAACGATAAATTCCATTTTCGACTGACTCTTTCCAAGCTCATACTCCACATAAAAACTCCATCAGTTTTTTACTAGTTAAAAAGTAAAATTAGCTTCGAAGGAAGATCGAAGCGAGGTTGATTTGCGAGAAAAACTTTTCCACTTGCTCGGTGAAATTGTAAATTTATCCAAGCTGAGGGGAGCCCGCAAATAATACAGCACGAAGTCCTCGAGGAGCGAGCGGAAACCCGAAATTATCGAGTACGCATCGATAAATCATTACACCAATGAAAAAGTTGTGTGTGTGCAGCGTCGCGAGTAGTGCACCGAAGGTAGAGGAAACTGCTACAACGCACATTTCATCCTTCAGGAGTTCGACAGTACAAAAAAAGCTCGGCTCTACCAGAACGGCGGATACACGAAGAGGGATAATAGGGGGAAGGAAAGAAGTGAATAATTGAAATGTAATGACGGCGTGTAGTTGGGGTGAGTGGGCGTTCGGGCGGCAAGAGAATGTCTGGAATACACTGTTGTATCTAGATGCGAAGGTGCACGAGACACTGTAGTCTAGGGAAGCGACATTGAAGTATCGAGCATTCGAAAGTCCTATGGAGATTTCGCGAGCACGAACCTTGGCATTGGAAAAGAGATTCGGAGCTCGTGAGCGTATATCTATCTATAAATAAACCATTGGCAAGCACAGTGGCGTACGAAGGATGATGAAGGATGCTGAACTCCTCGTAAACTTGCGCCCTTTCAGGGTTTACTTGTCAATGTGCAATATACACGGAGAGATTGCTATATATCTACAGGAGGAGAGTACAATTTTTTGTTTGTTCATCCCGTTCTGTGCGCGTTCCCTCTTTTATTTCCGCGGAGCTCGTTGCTTTTCATCCAGCACCCACGTTTCTCGTTTTCTCCATCACCCTCAACCCTCCTCGCTCACCCTTTCATACGGTCCATTGTCATCACTAGACGCTTTGAAACTACTTTTCACCGGAGGCTACCGTTGTATGTTCTACCTAACGCCCATTATTATGCATTCGTGTATATTTGCGGTGACGATGCAGCCCACTATCCACCCATATATCCTTCGAGTGCATGTACGCGACGTGCCGCACCGCTACACGTCCCAGCATATTCTCATCCAGTCCCCTTGTTCGCCTTGTTTCCCAACAAAACTTTTATTGCGTCATACTCGTATTTGTCTAATTTAACGAAAAATATTACGATACTAAGGCGTTTGCCTCTCGTTCCTTCTCCGTACTAAGGTCGTTTGACGACGTCCGTTTCTCTGCTACCGTGAACGCACGGAGACCCAACTGCAGTCAAACGTTCAACGTCACGTACCGGCCAAACTCTCTTCAGGCAAACTGTGCCGTCTCCGTTTTCCACTACGTGGCTAAGGCTCCCCCCTTCGTACAGTTTTCTACACACGACTCTCTTCGTTAACTTTACTATATTTTAACCAACAAGATCTTTCCTGGGATGAAATTTTTAAAAATATATTCTCCGAACAACCGTGCGTTACCGCGTCTCATTCAAATCCTTGTTTGCAATAAATTCAGTCGAGTTTCATCCTTCTGGCAATTTGAGCCATTACGAAAGCAACGAAAGTCAAGAAACAACTTGCGGAGATGAAAATTAATCGGGAGTAACTTACAATATACGCGATAACCTGCTACCCGGCCACTCCAATCTCCTACAGAATCTTCGAGCTCTTCGGAAAGTATAAAGTGTTCGTGCACTTTGTTTAAAGCTCGGTTATCAGAGCGCTTCTCCTCTAAATACTACTCGCATAAATACGCTTATACTTTGGCCAGAGTTGCTTCTGTATTCCGCACATCCGTGCACTAGACCATGCACTAATAGGCATTTACTATAGTTATACATACACTCGGTTATGACAGTGATAAAGATGGGAGCGAGAGTCGAGGATGCGAACGGTTGAGTTGGGATTGGACAGACGAGTGCGAAAGGACCGCCGGAGACAGGGATACTGACAGAAATCGTGAAATTTCTCTCGACGTTGAAAATGTTCGGTGACCTCGCTTGTGACTGAGTTCACCCGGAGAGGAGCATGTGCAAGAACAGAAGAAAATTTGACCGGGCAAACGGCCAATCGTCCTCTCTCTTCCAACGGTACAGACCAGAGGAACTTCCGGTTGCTGTCTCATCAGGACGTCTCACAGGAGGACTTTAGTGCTGCACAGCTAACCTCAATTCCTAATAGCCTCGTTCTACGAATATCATGTCTCACGTACGTACTCGACTGTATAAATATACAAGTGCTAACGAAAACGAAGAAGATACTCAAAAAAAAACCACGAGCCCAAAAAGATCTTTATGCCTTTATTAAGTCTCTTGTGGTTGACTCCCTTTGAAATTGCGAAATTCCTCGAATTCTCGGCTTCTTGAGAGCTCTTTAAAATAAGAGGATTTTTTAAAAGCCCGTTTTTGGAGCAGAAACTACGAAAGATATTGCCAACTGAGGTGGAGCGAAGAGTGCACTCGAGGGAAGAGTCGCGTCGAAATTTTTCAATGCCAATTCTTGGTCAAAGATCATCGAAATAAAATGTACACCAAACAGAATCAATCTCACATTTATTTTCTACAAATACCATTTTTCCAGCCGTCGTCTCATCGAGATCAAATTTCGTGTGTCCTACTTTCGCGGTTCGCGATAAAAACACTCGTCTCCATCATGCTCGGCCTCTCGGCCGATATACGATCTGCCTCATCCTCAGAAAACCTTATCTGATAAAACAATAAATGGAATCACAATTTGGCTTTTCTACGTGAAATCGAACAGAATCAGCGAATCCGTCCAAGCGTTTCGATACCATCAAATTTGACCCATTTTTTCAGAAGTTCCATCGACACTCGCTTTCCAAAGTTGTGCTTCGTTTTTGATTACACTCGGAAACTCGAAAATCAGTTTTATCCCCGTTCAAATATATTGGAAACTCTTCCAAGATCCAGACAACATAATTGCACGAATATTCGAGCGGCCAAAACGAAGGGCAGCTTCGTGTCTGATGATAAACGATCTACGGTCTCGGCATACGCAGCGTTCTTGGGCTTACGGACGAAACCCCTCCTCGCATTCGTCCCGGTAAGCAACCTGCTACGTCAGGCCCTCGTCTAATAACGGGTGCGCCCGAGGGGTTCGAGAACGCGGACCGGGACTGATTGTGAGCGAGTTCCATATACGACTCGGTTACTCGATGCGTAATATCCTGTAGAGAGACACACACGCGTGACCCAGACGCGCGGCGTGAGTTAGCTCAACGCCGTATAGAAGACGTCGCGCCCACGGATACGCGCACATCCAACAGCGCCGTCGTGAGAGTGAGAAATTATTATTGCCAGACATGTGTGCAAACACACGTGCGTACAGGGCACCGATAACTTACAAGAAACTTCTTTGACGACATCGTGATCGGGTTCACCAAAATGCAAGCCCTTTTGAGCGTGATATTGAGACTCTGAACTTCATCACCGAACTTGCCAGCAGGAAAAACCTGCCTGCGAGCTCATCGAGCTGCATTAACCAGGATCTAGAAAAAAAAATCGTGCATCGATCGCGCACTGGTGAAAGGAAAGACACTTCCAGTGTTTCCAGACAAATGACTCGACCAGACAATTGTTTCGTAGCCACAAAAGTTGGGGCTGAAAAATCGGGAAATGGCACCGAAGCGAACGCTTGGAAATTCGAAAAAAGCCACGATCCAAGCCAAAAATGTAAGATTAAACAAATCCTTGTAGACGCGTCGTTTTGAGGAGCTAAAAAATCCAGAAATGTTGAAATACACCTCTTGCACAGACGCACGCGAGTCTTACAGAGAACACACTCCACCTACGAACTCGCAGGGAGACGAGACTCGTCGATAATCATCGCACGCCCGCGCTTCGCGTCTTTCTCTCATCCCATCTCCTCTTTCTCCCTTCTCACAAACGCGAACATTCAGGATGACGACAAGAAGCAATCTATCTTGATAAAGGGCAAAAAAGAGACATCGCCCGAGACATCCTGAGAGGGAAACTTCATACGACCCACAAATTCACGAGCGCCTGAGGCCCTTTAAAGAACTCATAATATCCTATCTCTTCCTGCTCCGACTCTCACGCCATCCTTTCAATTTGCCTGTCAACTGTACCTCACATAAGTATTGTATGACCAATTATTCAGGAGCTCGATTATCTGGAACAATGCTTGCGAGACACGCATCACCGATTTATTCGAGTACGATAAACTATTTCATCGCTATTATACACGAATGTATATACTTAATCGCGCTATTTCGCTGAGCACGGATTTACGCTTCAGTTATTCTTGCAACGTTCGAACGTTTCATCGAAATATGAAAAACTCATTGGTAACGATCCCAAGAGAATAAACTTTTGGTTTAAGAGCTTAAGGCGAGCGCAATCCCATTAAGGAGGGTGGATAGCGACGATACAATCTTGCCATGCTAAACCATGTTAAAGACATTAAAAATTTCAAAATGATAAGAATTTAATAAAATTTCGTGAACATATTCTTTAGTGCCAAATTTGACAATACAAATTTTTAAAGATTTTTCTTCTGTACAGTTATCGAGTAATTGATCACTGAAGTTCACGTGTATAAGCGAAGCGTTTCCATATACATTCCGGGCATAAGAAATCTGCTTTAATGCGTAATTACTCGATAACTGAGCAGAAGAAAATTTTGAAAAAAATTGTGTCTTCGCACTTGATGTTGAAGAACATTATCACCAAATTTGATCAATTTCTTATCATTTTGACGAATGTAGCCGCCCTCCTTAAGAGCGTAAAAATTAGGTGTTTTCGGTAATTTTTTGAGAGGGGATAAAGTAATCTGATGATTTTCACATTTGGGCATGAGTCTATTATAACGGTAAAGTTCAAAAATTTTCGATCGAAAACTGCTCCAGTTGCCACGCTTTTTCTGTTGATCTGAAAATCATTTAATAAGTGTCGTTCGTTTATTGACGTGGTAAGGAGAAGGATGTATCTAAAAATTTATGAGAAAGCGCAAAATTGAAGATTTGGGAGCGGTTTTACTTAAAAAAGGTCGTTTTACTTTATTTCGACAGATTTGACCCGAAAAAAGTGATTCATTTACCTGCTACCTTTTGAAATTTAGATATATCCTTCCGATAATATTACTGAGAGTAACCTCCCAAAATTTCATCCAGATCGGTCGATTACTTTTGAGCTGCAACACGAGCAGTTTTTGAAAAACTATTTTCGAGATAATCGCGTTTCAAGACTTCTGATTATACATGCGATTACTTCGCGAATATCCAATATTATTTTCCTTTGGTCAGAATTATCTTTGAGTTCCTTACTTTAGAAATATATTTTTTTCAAATCGATTTTTTCAAAATTTTAAAGGGATTGCTCGCCTTAAGTCACATTGGATACATGAAACGTAATCTAATCAATCAAATACGCAGGAAACTGAGGACGGAAACGAATTCCCCGGGTTTTGTGGGTTCCGCACTCTTCGTCATGCCGCGCAAACGCTTTCTCTCTCTCTCCCTCTCTCTCGGATCTTGTATAATATACAACTGAATACGGTATAAATAACTCGAGCCAAAGCGTCGTACTGTTGCAAAGCGAGACATCCATCTTGACGACGTTTGTATGAATGTACACCAAAGTTCTGTAAATTGTAGGGAAGTATATATTCGAGGAGGGGTTTTGTAAAATTTAGTGGGGAAACGGAGACAGCGGACTCGTGGATAACACAGCGTGGACGTCGTCGACTACCTGGTACAGAGAGTTTAAAGGCGGTCACATAGACTCATAGATTGCTTAATAAAACTTTCAGACATGCGAAACGAGGCTCCCGAATCTTAGGGCAAGTTTGGAGATTCGATAACGTCGTACACACTGTGCGAGATCATGAAACTTTATACGTGGCAATTATTCCAATGGTTGTACTAACTGTTGAATCGTCGTGTCACGAAGATCGCGAGGAAAGTAATGAGGAAACTCGGTTGTTAGACGAATCTTTAGACGAATCTATAATACCACTGAAAATGCTACTTGGAAAAACAGTTTTTTCGATAACTTTTCATCGATAGGGTGAAGTTAGTAATTTCATATAGGCAAAGCCGAGAATCTGACATTCTTGAAGCTTTCGTGAAGTCACAATGAAAAAATGTCTATATCCAGGAACTTTCACTCGGAGATTCAAGCTGGTAATATCCGAGCCTGCGTCTGGTTTTACTCGCTCGACGAAGAGCTTCGATATGACTATCTACGATACCCCGACCCTTTAGGCAAATCTGAGCGTCGGGCAAGTTCATTGTAGTCGTGACTGAATCCGCAGGGACGAAGGATACAGCTGTAGCCTGCTGAGATGAAATGAGAGAAGGCCAGGGAGAAAAAATGAGAGGTCGCAGACTAAAAATTCAGACGAAATCTAGCTGTGGACACTAGACAGCGGCTAGACCGGAATAGCAGACTGAAAGACAAAGAAAAATGTTCACCAAGCGAATTCGCATTCTGAATTCTCCTTCTCAGTCCCTGCGGATCGTTTAACCATCTTTCGTGAATACAGTCCGAACCAAAACGTCGTTTCTTCGATATCGAACATAAACTCATGAATTCCAAGTTCGAATTTTCCGAATGGTCACTAATAAACCGGCGATAAAAAAACTCGTAGCGATTATTTATTGTTTGCACTTCGAAAAGCTGCTTAAAAACGTGCATTAAAATATTTCTTACGTTCTCCGAGTCCTTAAAAAAGCATTTATGAAAAGCGATCGATATTAAAGGCTTAGGAAAATAAGGCGAGTTCCTTTCTGCAGATTTATCGTGAGGTAAATCGGCTTATTACACTTCATCTTTTGCCCTCTTGGTGCATTGCACCGGAGGCCCGGGGAGACGTCCCGAGTTATTTAGCCCCGACGATGAAGCCGCAATCTGAAACTTTCGTCCCTTCTCCTTCGCGAGGGCTCACGACGTGTTCTTCTATCACACTCAATCGTGCTCGATCGTTCACTCGGGCGAAAGGTCTCACCAGGGGGTCAACGATCCGCCAGGAAGCCAATCTATTCCGCGAGGTTTAAACTGGACTGACGCCCATCCAACTTTCTTCCAGCTCATCGACGAACGTGCTGTCGTTACGTAACGGGCTTATTGAGACGATTTCTTCGAGACTCTCTTTTCCTCAGGGGATGAGAGAGAGAGAGAGAGAGACTTATAGGCGACATCGCAGCGAGACGAATCATTTGCGAGCAAAAATACTGAAAACACATTCAAATTCATACTTCATTCAATCGACAAAACAATTGATTTTTTTCCATGTTTTATTACGAAACTTTTTTTAACGAAATTCAGCAAAACTTTTCTATCTTTTTTTTTGTATTTGCTCCAAAAAATCGTTATCAAACATTTCTATTTTCTAGACTCGTTTCAAAAGAGTTATCTAATTATTTTTAAAGTGCGTTTCCATGAAGGGTACTTACGATAACAGAGAGCTTGAGAATTACATCGAATTTCCTCCCTGTTTAAGGAAAATATCCAAAGATTTATTGTCGCCGCGGTTGGGAGTCTTAGCCCCGTGTACTGTATCGCGTTGAAGGAAATTCTCTCTCCTCCTGTGTCGTTCCCATAATCCTCTTAAATGCTCGCCCTGTACTCTCTGTCTGCAATTCTGTATTACCTATAAACGCGTGCTCCCCGCTCTCCCACTATCCAGCTGCACTTAAATCCGGCAAAATGATCAATAAACCGAAGCTGTGTGCCCTTGCGTTTCCCATGCGTAGACTCCCTGCGAATAAAATCTTTCTGTCTCTCGATTAATCAATTTGAACAGGCGATTGATGAACGAGGGAAAACTTGGCCACGTTTAATCACATTTGTATCTTCGTTAGACGAAGCTTTCGGTTGTTTGTTGTTCAACAAGATGAACAATCGATTATCATATGAATGTGGAATTACTCCGGTTGGAGTTAACTACCAAAAATTACAAAACGAAGAGATTTTGTGAAAAATATCTTCGTTGTGATCGTAGCTCAGTAGAAAATGAGTATTAGTTGAAATCATTGAATATAAACATGAGTTTACGAATAAAAATGTTGAAAGGTCGAAAAAATTTTCGATCCTGACGTTCGTTCCGAATGCCATTCGACCAAAAGAAATCTTTTCGAGTATAAAGTAACGCAAATGCAGTGGGGAAAGTCGATTAAATCGAGAACAAGAAATACCGCTTTTAAAGCTGCAAAAACAATAAGAATAAAAATTAATATCGACTATTCATAAAAAAAACTAAAAGTATTCGAAGAAAAGGGATTATTTTGAATATCAGTTTCAGCGTGATTGCGTTTTTGACGTCACCGGTTTGTTTACGGTATTGCTGGCAGACGAAAGTACTTTTCTGCGTCGACGAGGCGAGGCGGATGAGGAAAATGAGAGGGCGTCGCGACGTCGTGACGCCAATAACTGCGGCATTTTCATTATTATGCGTCGAATCCTGAGGAACACAGGACTCTATTTGATATCTGATATCGATACAAACAGCTCCATCTATGTCTGTCAATATTTCTGTATTCATTTTCCGAACAGCTTCGTAAAAGCCGACGAACTGCAGTCCAACTTTAAGGGATATTTGTACTTCAGCTAGAAGAGGAGCCTCGTGGATGATTCGGGGAAGGAGAATTCATTCGAAAATTCAACTTCGCGAATGAAGGATTTAGCGAAAGGAAAGTACGAGATGTATCTAAAAATAGACGAAATTTATTCGACTTTAGAGAAAATACATTTTATCAACGACCCCGAGAAAAATCTCTAAAAATAGAAACGCAGAGTTACATATAAATTCAATGTCTCACTTCCGGAAAATATTCTGGCAGTTATTAATTCACGGGTTTTCCTTCAATTCATGATAAATTGAATGGAACGCTAAAGAGAAACTCGAAAATGTTTGTTTCAGAAGGCGACGTCACCAAGGGTTGATGACATACTTAAATCGAAAGCTTAAAAGAATGCGAGGTAAGGGAAAAAAACGGGGAGCACCCTACTGCGTGTTGCGTCGGTGGTGCAATCATGAATTATTTGGCAGGGTGAATCGTATCGATCGAAGGTGACTCATTTCACGTCAAGGGACACATTTTGCACGGTTACATGAATATGAGAACGCACCACGCGTTCTCGACGTCAACAAACTCACGAAAATGTGAAAGTTCGTCGCTGCGATGCACGTCGATGTGTTCGACCAAATTTTTTTTATTTTTCCTTCAAATTATACGTCACTGAGCACCGATTAAAACGTCAATAATTAACAAAATGTTAACGAGGAATCTACTGAAATATTTCTTTCATTTCAGCACTCGTAACCATTTTTTTCTTGCTCCCTCGGAGACTTTTTAATACGTAAATAACAAAGAGCCTGGGCTTGCAGCCGGCCCTCAATTTCAAGTGGCACGTCTCGGTAGAATACATTTCATAGGCTTAATCGATGATTTTATCGGCGCATTGCACGACAGCTAAATTACAACTTGTTCGTATCGCCCTTCGTATTTCCTTTTATACGTCATTAAACCGTTGCACGTCGAGCAATAGTAATTCGGTAACGACTATCAAGAAATATTTAAAAAACGCGAAGCAGCGAATAAACTCACTCGTTACGCGTACAAATTGTTACGGTTGAGACACTCGAACAGGAAATTCAGAATTTTCTTGGTTCTGATAGGTCCTGACGAATAATTGAAAAAATTCATCAATTCCGGACCAAGAATCTTTTGTCATCGTCGTTGGAACAAGAGAAACAGGGAATGAGCCTGAATCTTTAGAATTTTTGCTGTACGAAGAATACATTTTCGAACAAAGAATAAATTTACCGATTTTACGGAATATTTTGATTACTTTCATGAAAATCTGCACTCCTTACGGTGACAATTCCGAACAGCCAATTTTTCGAGTGTCTCTATTGACACAGCCTTTTCCTTGTACTTAAATCGAAATCAAATCGAATTATGCAATCATGACATTACTAGATAAAGTATCGTCTCTTACTATTATTGTCGTAAAGCTTGAATCGAAGCCTATTCATTTAATTCGTATGCGCTTAAACTGTCAAATAATTTCCTTCTCAAAGCGAAGGACAAACTCTACACAGAACGCATTGAATACCACGCTTATTTCAATTGGGCAATACACTTAATAAATCAAATGATTTCCGGACTTTTGTCCATTTTCTTGGAAAAATAAGTGACCAAATAAGTACATTGACACATATTGAAACGAACATGGTTAATTGGGATAGCGCAATACCGAAAAAAAACGTAACAAAACTGCGGAAATTTCCTTGTAAGTTACAGATGCAAGCGCCATTATCACATAAACATAACAGAATGATAAAAACTTGCTTTTCTTTTACGGGATTCCCCTTTCATGACAGTGTAATATCTTCAATTGCGCCCGTTACGATTAGAAACTTGTGATTAAACTTTTTAATTACAGGCTAAAGGCGTTGGCATTTTTTTGTCTTATAGATATCTCGTTATCGAACTTACGTACTTCGGACACGTAATTCAATGAGAAAAAAAACTTCACGCACATCTGACAAATCCAAGACCAAGGCGTCGACGTTCTATGTTAACACTGAGTACCTTCGTCTCGACTTGTTGACCGATGTCCAAAGTGACACCTGCCATCTTGGTGTTGTGTATCAAACCATCAATTTCAAGACCTACGTCGACGAACGAACCAAAATGAGCGTTGCTACGTACGACTCCGGTCAAAAGCGTACCAACAACGAGGTCTTCCATACGCTTCAATCTGTTACGAAAAAGCGATCTGTCAGTTTTGCCTCTGACATCAAAACCCTTTTCGCTCGACAAACCGTCGACTATGAGCTTAATGGTTTCAACTGTAGTATGAAACTCATTGGCTAACGCTGTGTATCCCTTTTTCGCGAATAGCTTCACGCTGAAGATGAACGCCTTCGTACCAAGCTGAATCAGATCACAGTTGGCAGCTCGCAAAAAGGCTTCAGCGACGTCGTACATTTCTGGATGAATACAGGTTTGATCCAAATAATTCAAAGGATCCAACCCCATTCGTCTAGTCCCTTGGACAGCCGTCTCTGGTATTATTTTCACGAAACCAGCGCATTGCTCGAAAGTCTTATTACAAATATGTTCGACTTTCTTCAAATCGTTCCTCGTCCTAAACGGACCTGATGATTCTCTCCATTTTATCAAACTCTTCGCTTTCGTTTCATCCAAACCAGCAACTCTCTTCAATAATGACAGCGATGCTGTATTTATATCCACCCCAACGAAGCTCACGGCTTCCTCGATCGCCTACGATAACGCAGAAAGGAATCGGTCAATAAATGTCGAATGACAGAAGAGAATTAACGCATTTTTTTTCCCAATTTTACAGAATTTTAAGTATTTCGAGATTTCGGTAACCTGCCGCACTAAAAAATACTAACGAAAATTAAAAAAAAATATCTCCAACGCATCCGGACTATAAACTAAACCTCTTCTGCAAAATTCATAAAGCTTACTTTATAAAAAACGAATTTTAGGAGCCTTCGTACGAAAAATGACATTCGTACTTGAAGAAGAAACTCGTTCTTTTGTTTTCCTAAGTGGACCAGTTTAAAATTTTTTTTCGAGTTTTCATTGAGAAATCGTTCATTTGAGAATTCTCCATTCTTGATCTAAATTTAACATACGAGTTTGTTCCAATAAATTTCAATAATTCACCCAAAACGAATAAAAAGCAGGAAATATGAGTTTATCAATTTATGGAAATAATGATGATTTTTAACACCATTGAGATCGTAGTAATAAAGAGAAAACTTTTTTCCATTTTCCATCATTTAGTATTCATAGTAAGATACTACTTACTGCGTTTAATTGAAGATTTAATTGTTTTCCAGGAAGATTATGCTGAGAAATCTTCACGTTCCATTGTCGTGGATCAATTTTGATCAATTCAGCTATCGGATCCCGCAGTCTTCTGGCCAAAGAAATAGCAGCTCTGAAGTTAGCATCGAGGTATGGAAATTCTGTGACAGCCTCTTCACTTGAAGCGTAGTAGCTAGCAGGGGTTTCATCGACAATCGTGTATCTGATGTTAAGATGTTGCAATGCAGTTTTGTTAATGAGTTCAGTGAGAAAAGTTTCGGTGTCACGAGAAACTGCACCATCACCAAGTGCCAAAGTAGAGCATTTGTGCACAAGAATAATTCCAGAAAGAATGCGTTCAGCTTCTGATTTAGCCCTAGGATTCCTCACATCGTGAGGATGTATAGTTTCAGTTTCAAGAACTTCACCTTCCTCCGATATGACAGCTAATTTGCAGCCCCCTTGAATTCCTGGTTTAATACCGACGATCACTTGACCTCTAATTGGTGGAATAAGCAAAAGCTGTTTGGCATTTTTGGCGATATCAGCAATAAGACTCATTTCTGCTCTCTGAGTCAGCTCTTGTCTCTTAAGTTTGAAAATATTTGGTTTGATGGTAGAGCGCCAAGCAAAATCAAAAGCAGCAGTCAGGATACTTTTGTGCAGATCCGAAGTATTGCATGCATCGGCATACTGTTTCTCACAAGCTTCTTTAAAGTCTTTTTCAAACTGGTTTGGAATGATTACCTTGACATTGATCAGTTTCTGGTTTTCACCATGATTGATTTCCATTACCTGATGAGGCTTGATATTTTTTTCAAACGAAGAGAAATTGTAGTAGTTTTGGTAATCCGTTTTGTTTTTAGAATTTGTTTTAACATTATCTGTGTTTTCACGTTTCTTTGTTTCAATGCTCAAAGGATGCAACTGACACAGCATTTGAATGATTCTGAACATTTTTGGTTCTTTACAAATCATGTCTGCGACTAAACAGATCATAACACTCTTCAGCTGCTGTGCTGATTTGAATACGTCTGGATTCTTTCCTTGATAATGATTTAAAGGAACACAATGTTGACCTTTAACAATGGCATCTGCAGATACATTCAAACCAATTTCTTTAGCTTTTACAATTTCAGGCTTCAATGACTCAAACACGGATTCTATCAATGCCAGATCATTCAACGATTTTGTGCTACACAGAAGAGCATATAACTCAGCGTTACAGCTTCCCTGCTTATCAATTTCTACTATAAGATTAAGAACTTTTTGCTTCAAAAGCTTAGCTTGTTCTGAAGTATTTCGAATACCTCTCAACTGATCAACCTCCATTCCCAAAGTAGTGTGTTTCCGGTACCGTGCTATGAACGATATTGTAAATTGGCTCTCGAACAAAGCAGTAATATTCTCTGCAACGTATTGACTCATACCGTGTATTTCTTGAATGTAATCGACATCTGTCCATTTAGCAAATGGAAACTTAGGGGAAGCAAATCGCTGATGATACAACTCTAGGCTCTTGTCACAGTTTGATGGAAGTTTGGATGATGTTTTCTTGGCAGTGTTTCTGCATCTCTTTTTTTGAGTTTTGTTTGACGCAGATGCTTTTGGAACTGATTCCGGTGGAGATACTTTAGATACCTCCGACACCTCTGCATTATGAAATGCCATTGGCTGAGCTTTAGTCGATTGCAAAGCCACAGGCACTTTTGGCACTGAAATTGGCATATGCGCAGGTTGCCGAGGTGATACAGACTGCTTTATTGGTGATGCAAATAAAGGATTACTCTTACTTTGATTTGATATCCTCGAATTGACAGGTAGAGCGGATCCAGACGGCTTCTGAACAGACGTCAGTGGAGCCTCTTTTGGCGGAGCCGGGGGTGCATTTTTTTTAACCAACTGTTCTTGCTGGACTCGCCATTGTTCCCAATGTTGCTTTTGATTCAACAATTCTTGTGATCGGCGTTGTTGTTCGTGCAGTAACTGTTGCTGCTGCTGCTGTTCTCTCAAATTCTCTTGTCGTAGCCACTCTTCTCGACTTCGTCTGTACTTTTCATCTTCCAGCAACTTTTGTTCACGATGATGTTTTGCCACTTCTTCTTGTGCTGCTCTCCATGTCGCTCGCTGCTCTTCCAATATCCGCCACTCATCATAAGTTCGCTTATTTACCTCTCGTTCTTCCACTTTATGTTTCTCACTGCTTGAACTATTTGATCCCATTATTGTGCGACAAAAATTTTTTTAATTTTGCCAATTTCGGTTAAATTTACTGCGCGTCTTTTCGGCGATGAGTGAATCACGTTTCATTTCCAACGTACAAAGTACAACGTACAACTGCGCGCGTGTCGCGTGTGTTCACCAGCGGAACCAAGCTATATGCTCGTTTTTTGTGCGTCGTTCTCACAAAATGATAGAACTGATAAGAGGTTCCCCAGTTTGTAAATAAACTCAATCGGGGATTCCCCGCCAGTGATGCGATTGATTCTCGTATATATACAGATACGTTCCAATGAGATAACAAATGATATGATAGCATGTTCCAGTGATGACGAATGAAAACATTCACCAAGACGCCATTGTTTCGCTTCACAGGTAATATACCGATGATCGGTACGCCTTATTATTTCTTAGACAGAACTGAGTCAACAAAACGATTTTTACATTTTAAATTCAATCTTAATTTCACTGTAGCAGGATTTTTTCGAGTCTTTTTAATGTTGCATATGACTAGGATACATTCTACTTTGACGCTGACAGCGTTAATAGCGTTAATAACGCTAATAACGCTAAAACTTGTTCGATTTGAAGTGAATGCAGTGACGCTGGTTGCGTTCACGTCATGTTTGACTTGGTGCGATTACAAAATCGCGGAACCAACAAGTGATTTGTTCTTTTTCAATTACACTCGACGAAATAATACTGGATTCATCGAAAAGTGAAGACAGCGAAACAAGCAATAGTACGATAACAGATAACAGACGATTGTCTCTGTGGATGCGTTCAACCACTTGAACGTCGGGAGCAGTCGGGAGCGTTGAGGACATGTGGTTACTTCGGTCCTATTCTCTACCGGAAATACGGGGAGAAACAATAGAGAGGCCTTTTTAACTCTAATTAATATTTATTCGATCTCTTACAAAAACTCGCTCATTCCGCTTCACACTCTCGCACCAACTCTCCCCACAGCTGAGGCGGCAACCTTGTGCGCCTCTCGCGTACTCTTCTTTACCGGCTAATCTCGCTGCGTCTGTGCTCGAGAGGGCCTGTGCTGCCACAAACACAATTCTAAACGCACCCATCTAAACGCTTGTTGTAACGCTCCGGGCGGGAATTATAGTAACTATTATTTCGAATGATTTAGTCAGCGGCGTCAGCGGCAAAGTTACGGTTGTAAGTAGTGACACATGCGGCGTTTTTCGGTAACTTTATTAAAAACACGGTTCATAACCTTAAAAAGACAGCAGAACGTCCATAACCTAAGTTATGACGGACGAAAAAGTCGGTAGCCTCGAAGAAGAGGCTTTAAAACGCAAGGAAAGATTAGCAGCTCTTAAAAAAAAGAACGAAGAAAGCAAAGAAAATCCAGCTGATGGATCTGATAAATTACCTAAGTAAGTAGCTCATAAATTACTCACGAAACTATCCAAATCTACACCAACTTGCTATTATGACAGTTTCGCATCTATTCGTTTGTTTCATAATCTTTACAAACTTGGAAGAATTTTCGTACAATTCTGTTATAGACGTTCTACACTGTAGCCATGACTAATTTGATCAAAAGCAAGAATTTTCTCAAAATTCAAACATTACATGTCCCCTAATTTTCAACTGGTTATCGCATTGAAGCATTTCCTATTGTTAGCACAAATTCAGTACCCTATTAAAAAGGGTGACAGAAAATATAAGACATTGTGACAGATTTTGCATTTTTCGTTATTTTTTCTGATGGTACATGAGAATCCCATTCAATTTTGTAGGCCTAAGTTTCGGAGCTATAAACCTCAGGACGAAAGTCTTCAGGCTCAAGTTCTCGAGGATGCCAAACCTGGAGACGTCATAGCCGAGGTACAAGATCAATTGAGTGCGGCAACAAGTAAAGTGGTTGTGGAAGATTTGGTAAGCATGAAGGAAATATCGCATTTTCATCTATTTTTTCAATAAAAAACAAATTACATTCGTTAGAATATTTCATGTTAGACTCAAAACAAAATATTGAAAAATCTAGTTTGTATCGCGTTTGATACCTGGCGTTATTTATACTAGTCATAATATTTAACAAATGTATCAATCCAAACATATTGTACATTCAGAAAATAAGTGCTTTTATTCTGAAGTGAATAGTGTAATAGTTGACCGAAAATCCATTAAAATGAACTCATTATCATTTTTTGAAATTCAGGATATAAGTAATCTAGCACCACGAAAACCAGATTGGGACTTGAAGAGAGATGTAGCTAGTAAACTGGAGAAACTGGAGAGGAGAACGCAAAAAGCAATAGCTGAGCTTATAATGGAGCGTTTGAAACAAGGTCAAAATGATCTGGCCAGTGTGGTTAACATGGTATCTGATAAATGAATACTTTCAGTGAGCCGAGCGGGAAGACGGTATTTTGCTAAGTACAAATCAATTTTTAATATTCATTGTACAAAGAAATAAATCATATTAACTTTTTTACTATAACTTGACTGGAAAAAGTAACATTGCGATTTGCATTATAAGAATGTAATTAGTTTTTTGTTTAATATTTCCGAGTTTTATTCACATATCCAAGCTGCGTAACATGACTTTTCTGAGACTGGGGTATTTGTTTTTTAAGCAATGAGCCAACATTTCCCGAAATTTTCGGAAAACAAATATTCCATGCCTCAGATGCCACTTTTAACGGCATGGGTATATGTTTTGATTCGTCAAGGAAATATTTCGTTTTATGTATATCCTTCGATAGCTGATATTGATGCGTCACTTCGGTGAAAGAGAGGTGGAAAAGAAATCAAAGCGTTGACGTACGTTTGATTTTATTGCATAAATATTTACATCGTGATACGAGTATGCACATTTTGTATATTTTACTCGTTTCAAGTCACACTCTTATACATTCACATGGGCATTCGTGTTGAATGAGCAAGTCGTTCACTGGATTCACTTTGATCGAGCAATGAAACGATGATTTTATCACAAATCAGCTTCGTGTGCGTCTATTAACATTATTCTATAGCAACGTTGAGATGGATTTTTTTCTTACAATCCTTGCATTGCATATGGTAATTAAAAAAGATGTTATTGAACCTGGAAGAAATGAACGTTTTTCGAAAAAATACTTTCAATCGTTTTTAGAACAAATATTTAATAAAATCGTTGATTAAACTAGCAAGATAACAGTTCAGTCTGATAAGTGCACAATGAGAATACAAACTTTTGATAGTCGTCTTCGTGAAAGTAAAAATACTTCCAATTAAAAACCTGGTGAAGTTGCTGACTCTCGATTGGGATTTTTTCTTGAAACTTCAATGCACAGAAATTTGCTTTTACTTCGTTTAAACAATCATTCTTACCAGAGTAAATCTACAATCATCCATGATAGATGCCATTATTTTTTTTTTTCAATCACAGTGTAGCTATGAAAAAAAAAAACTAATAAATATTCCATCGATCAGCAATGTCATTTCAGAGTTACGAATCGATTTCCATTTACATAGTCCAATTCAAGGAACGCAAGGAATTTATGTCTTTCATTTTCTTTACAGATGAATCATTGTTTTCTCCGATTCTTCGATTATTTTACTTAGTTTTTGTCCCCGTGAAATAGTGTTTTCGGTGGAAAATGATGAAAAGTGATTGGGACGTCACTGATAGTTCAATCAAAGATTTTGTCATGAAAAAAGCTATTAGCCTACAAGTCATTGATATACATATTTTGTAGGAGTGTGTGTCGCTCGAATGTGAGATCCACCAGCGATGAAACTATTTAGAAAAATAGCAGGTCGAGCTGGATCTCGTTACCGAATATCTTCAAGCATCATTGGGAATAACGTCGAACGAAACGTTAATAGGAAAGCAGCTACCGTCGACACGACAGAACCGTCCAATTGGAACTGCCCGGAATGAGCTTCAGCGATTGTGTTGGATTCGACAGTTTTGTTTTTACTGAGATTGGCATCTTTATCGTCGTTCACGATGTTGTGATAGACTACTCGATCTTCGAGTGGTTGAACAGGCCGAAAATTGTGTGTTAACTTGCTTCCTTCGGAAGTTCTCACATCTCGGAATGCCGCAATCTGTGGAAGGAAGAAAATGAAAATTCGTTGTTTGGATTTTATTTTTATTGAGCCTGCTCATGCAAATCATTAATTTTCCTTACTTGTGCGTGAGATAGCGGCAGTGGATCTTTGAAATCGATCCATGTAACTACTTCGGAGCAAGGTGGCGTTGTCAACGATCCGTTGTACGTAAAATAATTTTGCATCAGAGAATAATTTGGTACGAGAATTGGATCGATTATCAAATCCTCTGGTAATTTTACATTCGAGTCGAGGTTTTCGATGCTCGGAAGAGATTTTACGATCGATTCATACGTAGGATTATCATCTTCGCTTGCCTAAAAATGGAACAATCGTATGAAAATCATTTCAGGGAACACGAGAGAAGCAAAAATCGGTTTTTTGATCTTTCGTTCAAAACGGTTCAGCTTTCATGTTCATCGGTCATTATTACCGATTTTTTATCGAATGAAAAATTTGTGCATTGTTACCTCAAAGAAATAAGCAAGAACAGCGAGTCCATCGGGATTATGTACAGCTGCGCCCATAGATCCGTACGATTTTTTGTAGAAAACAACGTGAAGTTCCATGGC
Organism: Venturia canescens; assembly: GCF_019457755.1. NCBI lineage: Eukaryota > Metazoa > Arthropoda > Insecta > Hymenoptera > Ichneumonidae > Venturia > Venturia canescens. Next base: position 18,686,855 of record NC_057421.1, on the reverse strand, counting down.
GAACGAATGGTTATTGATTTTATCCTCCGAGCCCTCAGAATCATTTTCTCCCCAATGGAAATGGAGCTGCTCGAACACATACGGGTCTTGACCCAATGGGCCACCAGAAACTTGCGCAGTTTCGGGGTCGTTCAATCTGAGCATCACTGCAAAATAAATAACTGCATAAACGAAATTGTTCTCGAGAACAAGTAGATTCTATTGTTTTTGCCAATCGAAAAAGTGTTAAAAAAAACAGAAAGTAGAGAAAAATGTTTCACATTGTTTCATCTTCTATCTTAGTAATGACTGCAGTTGAATATTCAATAAACTCTTTCCATGAGATTCGTATTGCAACGAGAATCGACGAAAAATTCTATTTCATATCTTTCAAGTAGATTCGAAATTTTTCATCGTGACCGTATTGTGGGAATTTGCATACGAAAAAAAAATGAATCGTAACCGTTACTATTTCTTGCTTGTTCCATTAATTCGCTCGATGGTTGTAATGGAGTAATCAAACAGAGCGATAACGCAATAGAAAGTCTTTTGACGCTGCGATTTCATGCTAATAAAAATCAACATTCCTCGTGAAATGTTAACACTGTGCTCTTGCAAATTTATTTATCCGATGACTTGAAAAAAAAGTGTTAATTGACCGTGGAACTGATCGTATCGCGGTTACCTCAGAAAAAAGGTCGTTCACGCACGTGTATCGGCCAATAATTGGCAAACAAGTTTAAAAATAGTTTTTTCTACGTGTTACAAGAATAATTTTGGAACGTTCCAGTATTTGCGTTCAGACTCGAAAGTCGTTTAGTCGTGTCTGCAAACTTTTTGTATACTCGTGCAACGTGATTTACCGTCCGAATCGTTCGATAACCCATCTACGAAAATTATGTAAGGGGAATTAAGGGGACAATGAGAAATAGGACGAGCCTTCCTGTCATGCATCATATATTTATGTGATTTTTTTTTCTCTCGTTCCACTCATTGTGTTCCGACTATTTTCCGGATGCGATAGATCCATTGTGTGTCTCGAAGGACAAAATTCTTTGATGTACGTACAAAAATGCAGCGTTTTGAATTTCTTTGGAGTTATTTTTATGTATTATTCCTGAAAGACGTTAATTCGTGAAAACCGTACATGGCTGGATTGGAAAATTATGCTATTTGAATTCATAAGTATTAAAAAACAGCTGAAGATACACGATCAGCTTGAAAAAAATAATGTCTCTCGTAGATCGCAGATCACTTCGTACGTTGATGAAAATTCTTATTAAAAGCTTCTTCGAGCCTACGATTTTAAATTTGAATTCGTTAACATCCATTCAAACAACATTTAAAATGAAGAATCCAAGTTTTTCTCTCATAAAGGTAGTACGATATTCCCTTGCACAGAGAGAAAGTTCTCATCATTAAATTTTTGATCAACGGATCAACGTGGCTCGTAATAAGTACAAAATTGAATCACGCCATTCCACAGTAATAATCATAAGAGCACAGAGAACTCGAATATTGTTTTTTTTAATCGTTACCATTCGTGTTGTGACTACGTGCACATTAACCCATGAAATACGAAACTTCGAACGGTGGAAACTCGATCAGACGAAAACGATAGTTCTTCGAGGAAATCTGAGATGTGAAAATAGTTTGATCGTTTATTCTAAATGCCTGCTAGATTTAAAACTGTCAAGTTTGTCATTCGATGAATCCTCATTATCAATAGTATTTTTTTTTTTTTTTTTTATGGAGGCAGGAACAGAAGGGATAACAGTGCAAATGTGGAGAAGAGCAGCGAAATTCCTAGTACAAATTGTGAAGATGGGAGAAGATCGATGGCCGGAAAAATGCTTAAAAGAAGAGGCAAGAGAAATCCTAAACGAAAATCCATCAAAATGGGGAACGGAGATGAAGAAAGCAATGAAAGATGTAGAAGGACAAATATGGCAAAGGATAAGAGAAGGTGATACAGCAAGGGTGGAAAATATAATAGAACACTAGTGAAGACGGAACAAGAACTGCAATTGAATTGGACAAGGATCGAGGAATCGAGATATATTGCAGCGAATATAAAAACAGGAAAGAGAAGATAGGAATGGAAGAATATCGAGAGATGAGGGACACACGAATGAAAATGAAAGAAAAATGGGCGAGGATGAGGTGTGGGAACATAGGAAGGGAAAGATCCAAAGGGTACAGGGAAAGCAAATGTAGAAAGTGTGAGAGGGAAGAAGAAACTTTAGCACACACTTGCGAGTGCAGCGAAATAACGCGGACATGAGGAAGGCAGAGGTGCGGAAGGACTAGAAAGATGGCTGGAGAAAACAGTAGGAGGAGGAGTGGAAGAGAAAATAAATGCACTCGATTTCCCTTATAAGCCTGTCCGCTATAAGCCTCTTCCCCGTTTTCGGCGCGGAGAGCTTCCCCCGCTCTGAAACATTTTCCAGGTTCGCGCTTACGAGGGTGGATCATATCGCAACCGTGAGGTTGCGAGAGCTGCAAATTTCGAAATGAAAATTCTTAGACACAATTTGACCGATTGAAAAAAGGCTCTTCAGCCGATTTTTGCCACCGTGCTACGTAGGCTGACAGAGCCTTTTTTTAATCGTTCAAACTGTGTCAAAGAATCTCGATTTCAAAAATTCCAAGTGAGTAAAATTCCGAGGCGTGCTATAGTGGGGGGACCGTTAAATTTCTCCCGTAGCTCCTAAACAGGCTTATAAAGGGATTGGACTGTAGAGTGCTAAAAAGAAAAATATGAGTAAAGAATTGTGAGAATGTGACAATATATAAACGGATGATGAGGAAAAATGTAAGTGAAAGGAATAATTGAAAAAAAGATACGGAAAGAAAAAAGAAAGATATTTAGTAAGCGCCAACTTTTGTAACGGGAGGGGGGGGGGCTGTGTAAAATCCCATAAGGGTTTTCCCTGGAAATACCTGAAAATTAACTACATTACTAGTACCAGTATTTTCGACTCTATTAAGTGAAACTTTTGGTTAAATTGAGTTCGAAAGATTGGATTTCAATGATCATCATGAAGGCATCGAACGATTGTGAATCAGACTCATTATGGTTACGGCAATCCTAATGAATATTGAAAGAAACATTAAAAAAAAGGTGCTCCGAGCCCAAGTTTTTCATTCTCACGTTTCGATGGCATTAGAGGTACGTTCACATAGATAAATTTCAGGTTTGCGTCATAATCTCTCGAGCATGCGTTTGCACTGAAATTCCTTACCGGTATGGCCATTGTTCGTGAGATATGCGCTCCGAGATACGTCCAAACCGGAGAATTTCAAAGACGGTAGTGAGACGTTCACAACAATGTGCTCCTCGATATTAATGGGTGACTGATGCTTTCCCACGCACGTGTTATACTCCTCGCCCCAGTGCAAGGGTCCTATCGAAATCCCCAATGAACATTGGCATCAAAATTTAGTGAAATATTGAAAAAATTGCACCTCCATATTCGGGACAAAAATTTAAGCAAAATTGAGTCAAAGAAGCGACGTTTTCTCACCGCGTTGCCCATCGTAGCTGAAGCTCTGACCGGCGACGCTGGAGCCTGGAAAATAAAGAAGAATCCTAATTAATGGTCTGGAAAAAATGGGAGGAACCCTCAGTTTTTGCGCTTCACAATAGTCATTGTCGTCGAGACTTTTCACTGCGACGCAATCGCGAATATTTTTCACTCGTTGACTAAGCTGCATGGAAAAACAATCTTCAGGACTCTGTAGAGAAAGTTTTACGAGTAAAAACTACATAGTTGCAGTATCCTTCATTATAACGAGTTCTCGGAGACCGTTGTGCGAATCACCTCCGTTCTTGTCCATATAAATATTACCTACACACATACTGTACAAAAGCAAATCACATCGAGTCTTCAAGAGCTCGTTGTAATGAGGCCTCGTGCAGTGCCAATCCCCACCGTTTTCCCCCATCATTTTCTCCCATGCAATCCCACAAGCACACCCATATGAGCACCCGAACACATAACGCATCACATTTGTGGTCCTATGATTCTGCGAACGACATCACGTAGACAAAAATTGAAAAGACAATTTTGAAACGATGATTTTTTTATGTTGACAAAATCATCGAATCGAAACTACGATGATTTGGACGTGGAAAGATCTTTGCACTGTTTGTCTTGGCTATGTGATCGGCAGGAAGAAAAAAAGTTGTTTTTTTTTTTTTGAGAAATTCATATTTTTTCGTACGATTTATATCGGGCTTGGAACCTAATTTTTAGCGTGCGATTGCTGCATTTTTCGTTGTAATGGAAACGCTGGAATTGGGGAGAAAATGCCGAAAAATATCGAATAAGATTTTTTTTCCTTCGTTACTCACGAATTCTCGAGGAACGAAAAAAAACGAATTTTTTATTTTTTCGTCTCCTCACAAAATGTGATTTTTCGACGTGGAATGTAATAAGAACTGAAAATACGAAGGAATTGTACCGGGCACGAGAGATATTAGCAAAGCAGAACTATGGAAAGTTTCTTCTTTCGCCGGCTCAGTGCTCCGCGTTGTTGGGGGGAAATTAAACTGCGATCGTTTGACGCGTGCAGATTGATCGCGTTCCGCGCTCTTCGTGTGGGGAAGATAATTATTTATCTGCGCCGCAATTTGTTGATAATTACTTTTTTCCACTTCGATCAAACTCGTGCTCTTTGTTTGCGTACAATCGACGAGCAGAGACTCCGCGCCCGAACAACTTCAAATTCATTTTCTTTCGAGAAAAATTTTGTCTGCTACTGCGAAATATTCTATTTTCGGATCTGTAATTCATGCAGAGTTATCGCCGTTGTCGACACGTTTATAGTTTCGTCTCCAAGGACATGCGAGTTCACAGTTATTTTATCTTCGAGGGAAAATATATTAGCTCAAAAAAGCATTCATGAATTCAGTTTGCGTGGGGTTTACTGCAATTCAACGATCCCCAATGATATCACGTGTGCGCTCATCCAAATACCTTTACGGAATACATAAAACGAGTCTTCCATCGAGCTTACCGAGAGGATATTGCATCGTTTTGTAAATTTGTTGTCTCGGGCTGAAAAAATGTTTCTTTTTCCGTCATATACCCATTATTTTACAGTGACCATTTCCGCAATAATTGAAAACATAATCACTGCACTACTCACTAATTGAATAGATAAACGTTTGTGTCACCATTGCACAACTTTATTGCATTCCTTTGGGAAAATCGACATTTATGAGAATTTTGTCCTCTAACATTTCTTAGTCATTCTGCAAATGAAAAAAAAAAATTATGAAAATTTATGGAGTAATGCAGGGTTTATTGATCACGAATAATTTTTTGTAGTCCGAGAACACGTGGAAAGCAGTTATGAGAGTTTATCGGTCTGGGAATCTTCTTCTTTTCGCTGCAATTCTGACTTCATTTCCGAGATCGAAAACTCTTTTGTGGATTCGGTTCGGATCACGAGGCAATGAAATTGATGATTCTTTTTATCCTGAAACGTGTCACGAGACCGATGTCCTTAACCGACTTCCTAAGGTCGAGGGCAATAAGAGAAATCTTGACTAAAAAATCTTGAGATCGTGATAATCTGATGGCGAGAATCAGATTTAACGCAACAGAGAAAAAATTCACAATCCTCAATTTCAGCAAGATGAAAAAATAGTTCGTAGCGAAAAAAAAGATTGTAAATTCTCAAAACTGCATGAATGAACAACGTAATGCGAGTAATCCTCAATCGAGATCATTCCAATTCCATTGTTGCGTGTGTTCTCGTAGATCTCTGATACACACGATATTGAAACCACCAATCGAACATCCTCATCCCGCTCTTTCTTCTCGCGTGTATCATGAATTTATACATTCGTAGTGGTGTCTTTTGAATATTGAAATTCAGAGGTTTTTCTCACTCTCACCAAACATTCAGGAAGTGCACCCGAATCTAATAGAAATCGAAAATTCCAACTTTAAGAGTTGAAATTTTGAAATGTGCTAGAAATATACAGCGTGCTTCTATTCCCGGAATTATTATAGGATCTACCGTCCAGTTGTCGAGAAAACAATTAACGAAAATCACATTTCTTCAAGGGTTGTGCATAGGCTCTCGTGGCAGGCAGACTTCCTGTGCGACGATTTGGATTTCATGAAATAGGTTCCTCCCAACTTTGAAGAGCCAAAAACGAGAATAAGAAAATATAATGTTTTTAGATATCAATGATGTCTTGAGAAAGCCTCGTTACCGGTGAAAATCACTTGAACGAGTAATAACGATACAAACGGTGGAAGGTTTGACAACACCAAGAGCCAGCTGGTTTAAAATATAGAAGTGCATACGCATATGAATAGAAAATGGCTGTTGTCACATTTTGCTTGACGATTTTACTACGAAAGTGTTTTAAGGAGGGTGGATCGCGACGATACAATGTTGCCATGCTAAACTATGTTAAAAATATTAAGAATTTCAAAACGATAAGAATTTGATAAAATTTGGTAAATGTATTTTTTTTAAATATACAAGACAATATAGATTTTTTTAGATTTTTCTACCCCATAGCTCTCGAGTAATTGAACACTATGCGATAACCATGCGGTAAAAAATTTTTTTTTAAATTATATTTCTATACTTGATGCCAAAGAATGTTATCACCAAATTTGATCAAATTCTGATTATTTTGATTTCGTGATCAACCCTCCTTAACCGTTATCATAATATTAAAAATTGATCAATCTCAACAAATAAGTTACACATGATTTAAATAATTGAGTGAATAAATTTGAATCGTTTCTTTGATGATGAAAAGAGCAAAAAGTTCAGTTGCTTTTTTGAATCACAAGTAACGCATGATCTTCCTCAACATTAATGCAGACCCAATCAAAAAGAAATCGAAGAAAACGGGGGATTATGAAAGATGAAATAATAAAAAATGAAGAAATAATGATTCATATAAAATTGAGCAGAATACCGAGAAATTACAACTCGCGATAGGAAAAAACGATTTCGAATTTCCTAAATGAAAGGGCCTCCAATAATCTTGGAAGCTCTTCGGGTCATTGCGCTTACCGAGTTAGCAAAAAAAATTCGTATGTAAACGACGTTGCTTGCATCCACGGTTTCATGAGACAGAGAGCCCCAATATTCGTGAAAGAAATAACTTTGGTGGACGAAGGTGGTTCAGCAATTGGCCGGTGTACCTCAAATGTTTAGTCACGAGCAATTTTCCGGTTCGCGGATTATGAGACTGCAGGAAATAATGTGTTATCGAATCGAACGATTTGAGGGAATCAAATCTTGTTTTATTGTTCGTGTGTACATTTTTTTATTTGTTTCAGTTATCGAAAGGTAACCGAGCGATATTGCAAGTATTTTTTATTTAACGATTCCCCTACGTAACTCGGATGCACGTAACCGTTTTTTGTCGGTAATGGGAATAGTGCAAGTGAGGGCCACGATGATGGCTTCGAGATACGAGAGCTCGATATCTTTTTGCAACGATGAATTTTTATCTGCGTTTTTCATCTTCGTGTCCATGGATTCGATTGTTATGGACTATCGCGTGTCGTTAAATGGAACGTGTTTCGAAGCACGAGAGTTCTGCACTTCGATTCGATGCTTCCAAATGATTCTAATTATTTCCTTATCTCGGGTATCTGCAGCGATGATTTTTTTTTCTTATCTCGAAAACATCGTGGATTGGAAGATCTCGAGGATAAATCGATCAATGAAATTTTAATCGTTCCGCGCTTTTTGCGCGATCAAATAAAAAACAAAAAAATGCGCTGATTAAATTTCTCGCGGTGGAAAAAAAATCTATGTCGGACTTTTTATAAACGCGAATGCGCAAAAGTCGATCAATTAATCTGATTCTTTTTTCACATACGCCGATGATACATTCGTCGACATGAGAAGTAGTGAAGGCACATTACCATTGCATATGGTAATTATCCGTCCGGCTAATTCATCGACGTGTAGTATCACACGTTCGACGATCGTCATTTCTCGTCATAAAAATTTTCACGTTTGCAGTTTCCATCGTTATACAATTGAGTCATTAAATCGCGAGTTTCTTCGTCCATTCTCTGCCTCAGTGAAACACGCGATCGAGACTTTCTACAAATTCAATCCGGGATTTTCAGCACCGAACCAAATCGGATTTTCGTTAACTTTTTAAAACCAAAATATGATAAATTAGGCTCTGCAACGAATTAATAGCGTCGCTCTAGTTCGAAATTCATCGATCATCATTATCTCTGATCAGCAACGCAACCTTCGCGTCTGCATTATTTTCAGTTATCGATAAATGTGCAAACGTCGTTTTAAACGTGTGTAAACATTCAATCAGAATTTCATTACAGAGCTTATTATTTTCGGATATTTTTCAACATCGCATGATGCCCTTTGACCTTCTTCGATATTTTTGTCACTTACAATTCCAAATTACATGCAATCCACGCCTCTCGGGCTCGCGCGATATTTTTGCATTATCCACAAAGCTCAATATCGCAATGACGTTTTCTTGGCTTCGAAAATAGTTTCCGAAGCTTTACATTTCCAACGTTTTGTAATATCTATTTTTTTGGTTTTTTTTTTTTTTTTTTTTTTTTTAATCTACGTTTCGGAGAAATTACTGCGATGCAATTGTTCTGGAAGTCGATGAACGAAAGACGAATACGATCGATTGCTGCGTCCGTGTGGCCACGGTATCGCGAGCTTTGATAAAGAATCATTCGGCCACGTTGTTTTGGCCTAATCGGTTTACTGTCTATAAACGCGTACAATGCGGAGTCGTACCTTTGCGAAGAAGCCACGATTATTCTCTCTCTCTCTCTCTCTCCCTCTCTGTTTCTCTTTATCTTATCCGCGACATGCAACTTCCTTTGCGAAGCTTCTCAATATCCAACGTTGGTAACCCGAGAGTGTCGATATTCACTTTGCGGTTTTTTAACAATCTTTCAAACAAGGTCTCATGAGAGCGATTATAGGCTTAATATCCGATAACGATAAAATCGATCGATCGAGCCGATTAAAGTTATAATCGCTGTATTGAGAAAATCGTGCAAAAAGAAAGTTGGAAAATATAGTGGAACGGTGAGAAGTTCTGTAAACGGCTTCGATTTTTTTATGTGAATACGTGCGGACTGAATTCGATGCTTTTTTTATGAATTAATTACGCGAATTCTGTATGCAAAGAGACACAGGCGCGATGTCGTGGAAATTTGACTGGCTGAAAATGTTGATGACTTAAAACTCGTTTAAGGTAATTCGTGCACGAAACGAATTTCCCAAGAAAGTCTTGAAATTTACACCGAGTTTCAATGAGCAGTCTACTGACAAGCATATCAAATTTTGAAGGTCTCGTCTTATTGGTTATTTAGATAAACGTGTTTAAATATGAAGAAAAATACACAGGATTATAGGGACTGGGCGTAAAAAATCTTTCCATATCACGAATGAACGCTTCTTACGAAGTTTATGAAAAAGTACACAATAACAATGAAGTATATAATGAAGGTCTGGGAAAAAATTCGAGACGATTGTCTTAATAGTAATAAAAATATATTACGTTAAAGATTAAACGAAATCGGTAATGAGCTCTCGTAAACTCACATTTGCTTATTTCGGCATTTTGTTTTTTCTTGGTTTGGCCCATTCCTGTCACAGCCTTCTGTCTTTTTATTTGATTTGACTTTTTTCTTGATCCATTTCCCTTTGCGTTCTCCAACTCGATTTTTTACATAAAAAAACTATAGTATTTTAGCGAGGGACGAATGAAATTTCTGGATAAGTCAGTGATGGATCCCCGATTAATTAATAACTAGTAATTTTATCCGCCAAAAAAATAAGTTGAAAAAATTTATTTGCAATTTCGAATTAATAACTCTGACATTAATTTCGAGCGATAATATCCTTAATTACGAAGTAAAAATCGACCCAGTTTAGATACCCATAAAATAAGATCCTGCGCGGGCATGATCTACCTTAGAACAGAGAATTTTGAATTTTTTGCATAAATGAATGATCAGGAGTTGATCAATTCGAAGATCTTATAGTTCTACAGAATCTTGCAGTGAAAGAACGATGAACGCGCGAGGATGTGCATTGTGCCGGGATAGTTTTCACATTGACGCATCTGATAGAGTCTTGGACTCATGTCCGTGGATTACTCAAACAAAAGGAAACACTGCCTCGGCCAAAGGAAAAGGATGTCGTTGGAAAAAAATTGGTCGATCTAATGGTCGTGGTATTTCACGTTAATGAGCGTCACTGGAGATTCTTTTTTTTCTTGTGGGAACTTTGATTGCATCATCGTGTATTACAGACTATAAGAATTTGTCGGTTTTCTCAGATCAGCGATCGGTCGGTGTGTTCGAATTTCCTCGATGCTTTTATTGGCCTCCAATTTTTGTCTGCATACGTATAACGTACTTTCATGAGCCAGCATTTCTTCAAAAAAGACAATCGACTGGGAACCTAATTTTTCAAAATATTCAACGGTTCAGTATTGATTCAATATCTTGATACAAAAGCCTGAATTTAAATCTTTATTTACAAATATGGAGATGAATTTTTAATCCGAACGAATTTTTTAGGTCACGCATGAATTTTCGAAGATTTTGCATCATCCTTGGCACACCGGGCTAATAATGTCACCTATTCGCGTTCAGTGGCAGATCTTGTGGTTCACAAACGCAGTTGAATACTTAATTTTACTATAAATTATTATGATCAGTCGTAAATTCTTCTCAGTCATTGGGATTTTTTCATTAGCGATAAATACTATAATTAAGGTAGCAAAATCGTTGGTTACGTATTGTAAAATTGCATAAAAACTTTTAATATTTAACAGAACGACGTTCCGCCCTCGTTTGGCAGATTTTAAAACACTTATTTTATCTTATCGTAATTGAGGAAAGTTTGCAATCATAAAAAAATCCTCGAAGTGTAAAAAATTCAACTTAACAAAAAAGGCCACTAAAAAATTTGTCGAAAAGATTTTTTTTCAATTTCTCATTCCATGCAATTGATGTAATTAGAAACAATTTTAAGATGGCAAAAGATATCTTGTTCGATCAACATTTTTCTTGTTAATCTAGAATCGTTAAATTTGGCTTTTTGTACTCACTAGTGACGAGCAGGGAGCCCAGAATACACATTAAATAAAGACTCATGTTCTGTGCTTTTTTGACTAACTTTTATTCACCATCAGATTAGAGTTTCACGGTTTTATTACAGTACCGGCAAGTTCGATTGCTGCACAAGCTTGTTAGAACCGAATTAATAAAAAACGCGAATTCGATCGTAGAACTGGCGAAATTGATTTTTTTTTTTTTTTAACACGAGAAAGCACAATTTTTTTCAATATTATGTTTGTGTCATGGCGCGAGTTAAAAATGAATGTTGAGCGAGAGAGCGAGTGAAGAAATGTCCGGCGATATGACCGTTTTGCTGACGGCGGTAGACTGAACTTCGTCGATCCTCAACAAGCACGTTAAATAACGCACTCGGTCTGTCGTGACTCCTTTTCTGGTTGGCTTCCGTACATCCTCCAACATTTAAACAGGTCTAACCGAACCCGAACGCTCCGCTGCACTATTCTCCACCGTTCCTTCGCTTCTCGATTCGAAACATGTGGAGTAAGGAATCTCAGGTCAAAAGCCGGCTGTCGAGGACCCTCGGCTTCGTCCACCGATGGATATCAAGATTCGATTATCCAAATCTGGTTTTTTCACAGGTTTTTCAAGCAGTAGACGAAGCCACTGTGAAATATGATGGAACGAAGATGCTGCAATTGAAGTTTCGACTCATGCTTGATTTCAAACTTTTTTCGAGTTCCTTGAACGATGATTTTTCAATGACAAAAATTCAGCTGAGAATCTGCTTGATATTAAATAAAGAATTATTGTACAAGGTATTTATTAAATTTTTAGTGCGATTACATTTATCATAGTGGAATTTTCCCAGAGCCATACATATGAGAAATCTCCAGAATGATAAAACAATAAAGAAATTTAAAAAAGCATTCCAATATAGGAACAGGGCTAACTCCCTCAATCATTTTTTTATTAATTATTGCAGAGTGCAATGGAAAGGAGTGGTTGCGCTGCTTTGCTTTGAAATCTTCCATAGGACGATAAAGATTAATTTTAATGATTACTGCAATCTCGTTCAACGGTACGAATAAAAATAAAAGCGAGAAGATAACGCTGGCACCAATGATTCGAGAGGTTCTCTAATTTTTTTCCAATTTCTTCGACCTCCCACCAAAATTTTCCACGATACCGAGATGCTATAAAATTATTGATTTTTCTATAAACGAGAAAATATCTTGGCCCCTGAGTCCAGAGCCATCCTAACAGCGGGCAAGATTTTATTCTCGAAAGAAAAATAAGATAAATGATTTAAAAAAAGACACGAGTTTCCCCCTGAGACCTGGAGAAAAGGAAACACTTTTCTAGTCCAACAACTTTTTTCCACAGCTTCGCCCATCGGAATTACGTGGGCAGCTACACGAGAGAGCTCTAACTGCATTAGAATAGACCTTGTGAGCGAGTTAAAATTACAGAACAAAGAGTGCACCGTTTCTTTTCATTGTAACGATCCCAATTGAATGAAAAAAATATATTAATATTGTGGCCTCGAAAAATTTGTCAGATGATTCAAATTTTGAGAAAATAAATCATTTTGAGAAAATAATTCGTCATATGCTAACACACCAACCTGCGAAACAAAGCGAATCATTTGTCATCTCGAGACCTTTACGAAAAATCGAAAAAAAAATTTTTAGAAAAAGATTTGGGACGACCTCCAGATGTTTTTCCTCCAAGCTCAAATTTTGAAAGAATCAACTCTTGATGGAATGCTAACTTTTGTCGTTGCAATACCGAACAATCAATATTTTTTTATCGTGGTTTCCAAATAAGATTTTACGTCGTTGGCCCCACCTCTAAACACATGAACGCTTCACACAAGAAGAATGAATCCTCAGGAAAGCCAAGGAATCGTTGACTTCGTGCAACGAATGAATTTGTATAAGGGGCATTCCAGGTTAAATCGACCACTTTTGAACCTGACCCCTTTCGATTTGGTGGAAACTTTTTTCCCCGAGCCAAAAACTGTTACGAGTTTTTTAAAAAAATGCCGTTCTTTTTGTTCAAAGTGACATAATGCTTTCGAAATTTGATTTATTGGGACATTTTTTTTTTAAGTTTTGTCTTCGAATGTACTTTTCAAAAAAAAAAGATATGAAAAGATCATACAAATCCATCTTCAACGTTTTTTTTGAGAGTTTAGATAAAAAACGAAAATTTTGGGCTGATTGCCATTTTTTATTTTTTCTTTCTTTTCTCCATAAGAAACTTTGACATTTTCTACAAGTTCTCTGACATTTTCAAAGTGGGATGTTTTCGTTTTCTATTTTTTTTTTTTTCCATTACAAAAAGATTGTTTTTTTCAATTCAGCTTGTTTCTAATGACACCACTTTGAAAATCTTAAAAATTCCGGGCTGTCTATTTTTTTCTAATTTTTTTGGAATAAATTGAAATTTTTTCAATGATTACCGATTTTCATTTTTATAATTATCGTTGTTTTTCAACTTTTAAGGTTCTTGGTACATCCTAAAAAACTTTCCAAGTGGTGCCCTATGTCATACGTATACATTTACGAACGTGACGTTTCGATGAGACACTTAAGAATTTCCGGTTGTTCGACCGTTAGTCACAGATATAAGAAGAATACGAGTAGTTGATTCGATACAACTCTAATATTTTCTCGACGAACGAGACTTCGCCCATCTTATCGTGGCACTGCTCGGTGACAGTCCACGGAATATTTCATTCGCGTGAGTTTGTTTATTCTGTGAATGTTTAATTTTCTCGAATTTTTTGGTCTAATTTAAAAAAAAAAGAAAAAAAAACAGCTTAAAATGTATAATTTTGTTGAAAAATGAATGTCATTGCGTTCAACAAAGTTTTTCAAATGAATTATCTTAATGGGAATTTAAAATCAAAATTTTTGTTCGAAAATCTTTCGTCGGAAGTTTCGTTCGGTGTAGCAAGAAAATTAATGAGGATTCCACTCGCATCGTGGATAAGAAGAATTCACAATTTTAGCTGTTTTTGAAGGATCGATTGTCAAGTTTCCTTGAGTCTGCTTCATCGAACATGGTCTTAAACGACGATGTAGCACTTTTTCGCAACGATATTACGAGGACAATGGCTCTAGGTGGCAACAAAAAACTTATGTGGCGCACGAAAAAAAATGGGGAAAGCAAGAGCGAGGACAGAAAAATCGTGCTTGTCTCGTCTCGTGGCACCTTGGAGGCTGATTTTTTGCTGGATATTTCACGAAAAAGCCACTACCGTACGCGTGGAGGTTTGCTAATTACAGGCTCGGTTCACCATAAATTTAGCACTGCAATGAACTTGTCTCGTTTCCTTAAAAAAACATTGCATTTGTTGAAAACTTTGAATAAAAAAAACCATGCAACGTCCATCGACGAGGAACCTTCTTTGGGCCTCGATAATCCGGAGTGTTGACAGAAATCACTTGAATTTTTTCTCTACAATAATTTCGCCGGAATTTTTAACGACGTAAACACTCAATACAAGAAATTGTTTCGAAAATTTTTCAAATAAAAAAAACCGCATCACAATTTTTCGTCAAACACTTTCAAAAAATTGAACTGTCAAAATTTCTCTTAATATACTTTTGACATTATCAACTGGGAAAAATGTTCAGTCGTTTTTTAAGTGAATGCTTCCTTTGGATTGCACTGAATATTCATGCTTGCTCGCTCTACTTTTGCCGGCTCCGGCAGACGCTCGTGGACTTTCTATGAAAGTGACATTTTTTCAAAATTTTTTTTATCACTTGGAACCGTACAAGGAAGCCTTCTAAGGAACGTGAAATTTTTGTAATAAAACTCTCATGTCACAGGAAAAATCGGCAGCGAGTTTGCTCGAACCATTTTCGTTTGTTGTTGTTTTCGTAAACTCGATTTACGCTACAACAACAGTGTCGAATATCAAAAAGTGTAATGAAAAAAAGCGAATCGTATCATGAGTTTTCTCCGCACTCGTGGAAGTCATTAAATCACCTTTCGAATGTCAAGCGAATGGCGTGAATATGGATGAGTTTGATCTGGAAACTTGTTGAGAAAAGCAGACGAAAATTCTGGAAATTGATAGTCTTTCCAAACGGTTTCGTGTACATCGAGAACGACTTTTTTAATGATTTTCAATTATCTTTTTTATGACGCGTTAAAATCCTCGTGAAACCGAGTTGTCTTCTGTAGTCACTAACAACGTGTGACAATAAATGATAAAAAAGATTTTTTCCGCTGTTAGTATTCATCATATTTCCATAATCGTAAAAAAAATATGGTTTCATCCACGAGCAATGATACAACTCACGACAAACTCGACTTGAGACTTTGGTGGATATTGGTTTGGGGAACACTCGTTGATATGAATATTCTAATCATTCATATCTCTGCATCGAGTAGCCGAGGAAGGCTGAACGGTAGTTGAAAGCCACTTCAGTACACCATAAATCGAGTCAACGAATTTGAAATGTAACATTGAGACTGAGTACTTTAACGCACGCGTAAAATTGAAGCGGAAAAGGTGCAATGATGAACAAGAGCGTTACCAGGCATTTGAAGTACTGCGAGGAGGACGCTAGCGGCGCCACTGTACAATTCGAAGGATTCGAAGTGTATACTTTTTGCGCACCCCCGTGAAGTTGACCGATTAATTTTTGATTCTTGAATTTTTATGCGTGTAAGGGCGGGTTGTTCCAACTTCTAGGTAGCTTATCTGGCAGGTAAAAGCATTACTTTATAGACCTTTAACTGTCAGATAGGCTTACCTAGAAGTTGGAACAACCCACCCTAAATAATTTGTCAGTGCTGATTGTCGAATCGAAAGTTGAAACTTTTGATTCGTCCTTGAAATTGAATCATTCGGTTGTTTATTCAGGTGGAAGACGGTAAAAGATATTCGTTTAATGAGTAATAACAAGCGTCAAAAGCTTTTTCTAGGGCGAGCTACATTTTTAAAGTGATACGAACAATAATGGATATGAATATTCCGTTAACAAAACGAATGTCGATTATTTTTTTCATTTTCCTAAATACCTGTCATCGATTCAAATTGTAATCTTTTGTCCCTGTTTTCCGGCAAGCGACACAGAGCGACACTGTACTATGCGTTCCAGCAAGAGCGAAATAACATGAGCACCATACATATACGACACTGTGTGTTGCACGGTGTTACACAGTGTTCCGCAATGTCGCTTGTTGGAAAACGGCCTGTATTGCAGCTCAAGTCTAAGTAATTTTTCTAAAAATCAAGATCGTAATAAGAATCTATCAAACTTAATGTCGCATAGGAGTTCAAGTAAGAACAGCTAGAAATGTGAAATGAAAATTTTATAGGACTATATTAGATCTGTGTCTGATGATAGAGTTAACCCTAGTGGTTTAAAATAAAGGCGGGCTTTTCAGCGCATTTAATGACTTGATCGCCATGACCCATGGCCATTACACAATTACATATCGCATTGCGATGCTAGCGCCGCAGCGCGGATTGGCAGAGAAAAATGTATCTAGGAGAGGGGCGTAGAAGAGGTTAAACGCCGAACAGGCATCCGATGTTACAAACAGCGTAACGAAAGACAACGCGATCCAGTCGCAATGAACCAGAGTAAGAGAAACGAGAAAAAAGTGTAGAAAAAAAAGTATTCGTGCTGAAAGACAGTTCAACGGTTCCAGTGAGTCCAGTGAGGGAATATACGACGTTTCCGAGCGGGTTCCTACGTCAAAATGTCGCTATAGGCGCCAACGCGGATTCTCGAGTCGTGTATAACGCGCTATTCTGTCCGGGGGTGGTAAGGAATCGGAGTATATTTTCATTATTTCTGTGTTTGTTGATTGGAAATTGTTGACGGAGAATCCTCTTTGTGGGAAAAGGAGTGTTGCATACTTTTCTTTCGTGAAATTTCGGGTTTGACACCAGTGGTTTTGGCGGCGTTGGTGTTATCGCGTTATCTTTACATATTATTTTTGTATATTTCTGTTAAATACAAAATTTTGTGGCCGGGAATATGGATATATAAATATATATCATACACGAATGTATATACACGCTTTTCGTATGTTACTCGTTTCACCTTGTATTTTCATTTTACACTTTTACTCTTACCCCCTTCTCCCCACACCCGTTGTGCCGTCGTCCGTTTCCAATGAAAATTAGAAATAAAAGGTTTTCCTCTTGTCACGCGGGCACCTTTTCCCAACGTATGACGCGCAAAAATTAGAAATTTTTCCCAACGTAGCGACAGAAGAGTTGCGAAAGAAAAAAAAAAGTATAGCTGCCCCTTAAAACGCAACTCGCCAGTGTTCTTGGCCATTCTCTGTCACTGTGAAACGGTGAAAGCTTCCTGGGGGAACAAAAAAAATTTCCCGGCGAGTTTTTCACAATATACAGACTCGAGCTGTAAGAAGTTTGCGTTAACAGATAGCCTTTTTTCCGGGAAAAAAATGTGGAGTAATATTCGCGATACGTTCACGTTCATTGTTTCGCGATCGTTCGTTCTAAATTTTTTTCGTCGAATCGATTTCTCTAACATTTTTTTTCAATGGTCCTTACATTTTTTCGATCGAATTTTCGTCGACTCGAACGTGAACGGCTTAAGTCTTCTGTGTTTTACCTTTCGGTGGATGATGATCGCGAATTTTGGGCTCTTATGAGGCTCGGAAATTCATGAAAAATTGGTCTCATTTCTGGGGAAAGATATTCGGATAAATAGATCGGGACATTTTAAGTTTTTTTTCTTTATTTTCCTGTCCAGAATGTAGTTACACATTTTTCAACACTTCTTGTCTCTTCTTATTTCACGATCGTTGGTGCTTTTTTTTCAACAGATTTCATATTTTCTCTATCTTTTAATTTCTTTTGTGAATGTGAAAATTTGAAAATTTTCTATGATTATTCAACAAGTTGTCTTCAATTGCATTGAGTTTTTTTGTCTTGCATATTTAAACGTCTCAGTAAATTACAAACATTATGTTCTCTTAGATGAGAATTTGGCTACTGAAGTAATAACATTAATCAAAGGAAGATTTTCTTAACGCCAGAAACTAACCTGAGCTTTGTCAGCAGAGATGTGGCTTTGTTCATATTGGATATTAGTCGTACATCAAATTGCTGCGTTTCATACAGTTCATTCTATCAAATGTTTAAAAATTCTATGTTCACATGTTTTTTTTTGTTATTTGCACTCATAAAGAAACAGCAATGGTAGCTTCTGACATTCAAGCAGTAAAAAAAATACTGCAATTAAAGAATTTGTGTTGAATTCTTATAACAATGCAATCCTCTACAATGCAAAAATTGACTGAGTGAATTGTAATTCATTCAGTTTTTTGAGTTTTTGTCCTTTGATTCATTTGATGATTTCCAACATCGTGTTAAGGGAGAATGAAATAAAAGTCATTTTTATTCTATTTTAAACTTTTCTATTCTTTGAGGCTGCAAACTCAGCAATGACTTTTTTTTGCTTTTGAGTTACTCTTGCAGTGGTAGAGTTGTCATTTTAAACAACAATGGATTTATTACTCTAACATTTTACACGAATGAGAAGAAATTCCTTATTCGCAAAAGTTAGAAAAAATTTATTAAAATTCATGAACATGACATGGAAATAATTTTAAAAATCAAATTCGGTATCTCTTTTTCTTGTTCTTTATTGAAACATGAAGAGTCATAGTGCTTTTTAGGAGTGGCTACCATTATGTCGATTCAGAGTCTCTCGACATTTTGATTGAGGACAATTTTCGAAATTTTTTGTGATTATAATATTGAGTGTGAAAATGAATGAAAGATTTTTGTATTCACAATCACTTTCTAAATGAATCTCCCTTCTTTGCGAAGCAATTTGTGAAAAAATAGAAGCATGTAAGATTGCTCTTATAACAGATATGTCAATTTCGATTCTAGGTGTTAGGTTTTCGAGAGAGACCGGTCACTGAAGAAATTGTGAAAAATGGTTTCAACCCGCCAGTCGAGTAACATGGGTGGTGGTAGTGGTGGAAGTTCAGTCGGTGAAGGAGTCTGCGAGCCAGGACCTTCACGGAGGCAACAACCTCAAGTACAGCCCGGATTGACTCGTCAGTTGGCGATGATGTCATCTGTGCGAAATTTAAATTTACTCGATTTACCACCCGAAATACTTGAAAAGATATGCTCCTTTTTGGATTACAATACAGTGGCTCACTTGCGTCCGGTTAGTTGACATTTATTTTCCATAAATCTGCATGTTTCATTATCTAAAAATATGAGTGATTTTTATCTTTGAAATTCTTAGGTCTGCCATCAAATGGATCGTATTTGTGGCTCCATATTGAATTCCACTTTTCAACGGCTTCAAGCCCAAATGCTCAGTCGTTTTCAATCTATAAAAGCTAAAATGCCAAGAAGAGAATCGGCTAGACGCAATCATCCATTGGCTTGCGAATCTGATATTATTGAAACTCTACACATGCGTCTAACTCTACTCCACATGAGTTTTGGCAAGCACATAGAAAGAAAACACTGCTGTTTCTTTCCCGGCGAGGTGAGATAATCAAGTATTTCCAGCTACATTGTAAAATGATCATTTAATATGCTGCAATCATGTGTTATCGGTTGAGAAGCAAATTGAGTTTTTAACTGTATTCATTGAGGTTGAATCCCGACCTAAATGTCGATCCATACTTTAGATACTGAATTAGTTCAGCACATATGCTGTATTCATAAAACAAACTACATTACCGAAAAATTTGTTAATAGCATTAACGATTGAATTACAATTTTCTATTCCACATAAGTGTGGATTTAAATCTTCAGCTATCTCGAAGTTTAAGGATATTTGGTACAGGCTTACAATGTTGCCATGCTAAACCATACTAAAAATATAAAAAATTTCAAAATGATCAGAATTTTATAAAATTTAGTGAACATATTCTTTAGTGGCAAATTTAACAATACAAATTTTTTAAGATTTTTCTTCTGTACAGTTACCAAGTAATTGATCACTAAAGTTCACGTGTATAAGCATAGCGTTTCCATATATATAAGTATACACTCCGGGCATAAGAAATCTGCTTTAATGCGTAATTACTCGATAACTAAGCAGAAGAAAATTTTGAAAAAAATAGTGTTTTCGCACTTGATGTTGAAGAACATTATCACCAAATTTGATCAATTTCTAATTATTTACACTTTTGTATCATACATCGTTAATTGATATGATATAGAAAAAAATGTCAGATCCTGTTCTCCTTGGGTTACAGATCTTGGACGAGGTATATCGTATCTTGCATTACATAAAAGTAACTCCAAAACTTGCCAGACCTTACAAAGTAACGGACGAACTTTTTGATCTAAGTACCATGGCAATGGAGTACTTTAAAGAGTGGATTGAGCCGACTCTTCCAGAAATACCGTACTTCGGTGCAGATTTTCTCGATCTCGCGGGAACATTTTCTTGTAAGTGTACAATAATTGTCACTCAAGTTAAAATAAGAAATTCTATCAATGTCAAATAAAGATAAAAAAAATGTATATGAGAGCCAATCCATTTCTGAATTTTGCTGATTTTACTACCGATGCTTCTTTCACGATGATTTTGTGAATGATCAATAACAATTTTATCTTCAAATAGATGAGAATTATATATTTTTTATTTCAATGAAAATGATAGCTCATTGATCTGTTTTTCTATATCAGCGCCGGGTACCGTGAGTAAACCCTTTATGTGCCTCGATTCACCACCGTTGAGTATCGGTGGTGCAAAATCTGGAAGTGCGAACGGTGACGAGGCTTCGTCACCGCACTCTTCCGACGAGCGGTCTCTCGTTGAGGTCAATACCCCATCGCCCCAGGCTAATATAGCGTTTAGACGAAGATTGCGCAAAATAAAACAGGGCATGAAGCGATATAACACACAATTGACGCTGATGCGCAGGGACTTGAAAACTTGCAAGACCAAAATATTCGAGCAGCAGAAGCAAATTGTCGAGTATGCTAATCGCTTCGACGACAATGACAAGAAAAATGAAGAAACGTCACGAAAATTCAGCACCCTACTACAGGTATTTACTGAGGTATATTCGTTACACTTATCGAAATATGAACTAAAAATATATTGATTTATGCTCCAGTTTATAGCTTTGACTGTGTTAATAATCATTTGTTTCTAACTATTATATGCACGGTTGCAAATTTACTGAGATTTACTCTTTTGCAATTGTTGAAATGTGAGGAGGAAACATCCCGATGGATTGTCCAGTCTATAATCGTTGGATCTAAATGATATATTGACTAGAATAACTTTACCGTTTTACAAACCTGCAATTGATACTCTTTGTCATTTTCGAATATTTTACATAAAGTGAGATATTATTTTTATTTCCCAATATTTGAACATATGGCCCCGTTGCAATTCATCACCAAATTAAGGTTGATTTTAATCAATTTACTCGAGGTACAGTTCATCTTTTTTTTTTATTTTATGTGAAAATCCACTCGACGTTCTTCCTTTGTGAGCAATTTTTAAATCGTTTATAACTATTCGCTTCAATCTCGAAATGGTGTCTTTGGAATTACACATTGAATGTTTTGTACACGACGAACGACATTCGTGAAGGAATCTCTTCCGGTGACATTGAGATCCAATTTTTCGTAGCTCTTAAATAATTGGAATATACGAAACGAAGAGCCATCGTCGTAATTATACATATTTATTGTATTTTTATAGTTTCCAGCGACTTTTAAAAAATAGCATTTACGCGAAGGTTAATTCAATAAAAGAAAGAAATTTAACGCAGTTACAGACATTGAAAAATCACAGAGAAAGTCGGAAATTGATGGTCCTTTAATTTTTTTCCAAGTGTATATTTGGTCAAGTGACCGAGAAATCGCTTTCGTACCTTACGAGACCTTTATGCCACTCTATAATCATTTTCAGTTGTCGGTGCTCTTTGAAAATGTTTAATTTTATGATCATATTTGTCAAATCTGTTTTTTTTTTGTGTAAAATCTATTGGTACTGGTATTGGTATTCGAGCGCGTCATCGCCATCCCCAAAATTTTCGGTGCATTAAAAAATTTGACCAATTATCACCGAATTATCGTGAAGCCCGCAGTAAAAATTTCTGTGTGGTTATTTCACGAGTCATGGTAATATTGGCGTAGTGACATTTGAGTTTTGACATGTATTTCGTAAATATCATTCTTGTTGATAATTGTTGTCTGTGAACGGTAGAGTAATTTTTAATGAAAATGACTGCCGATAAAGTGTGTTGCCTCACGTTAGCATGATGAAATAGAATGTGAAATATGTCTTACGAAAAAAATGTGCAGGAATTGAACAAATGTAAAACGGAGTTGCAATACTGGCGTTCAAAATCGCCGGCGATACCGGTTTGTGGTGGATGCGGGCAATCGATGCCGGTGCCAGCCGACGAGCTCCAGGCTCTGGCGAGTCAAGGAGTTCTGTCAGAACCGTTCTGCGAGGCCTTGAATTTCATACCAATCGCTGCAGATCCATCGAGTCCGAACGAAGCCCCGGACGCAACGAGCGTGACGCAACAGCCAGCGCCGAGACTGCCAATGTTAATGGCACCTCCGAAAGCTCCGGTAGCCTCGATTTCGTCAAAACGAAAGGCACCCACCGACGAGTCACAGTTATCAAGTGAAATCGCGAAAAAGCCACGTCGCACTGCCAAATCACGTCAGGCTAAGCGCTCAAAAATGTAAATCGATTCTGATTATGGTACAAACAAACAAGCAACAAAAATATCTATCAAACACCCATTTCAAACATAAGGTCGGACACCGTTCGAATGGAGAGAAAAAACATTCGCCATTTTCTAATTATATAATGGAGACTATTTTACAAAAAAAAAACGAAACAAAAATCACAATGACAATTAGCGTCAAACAATAATTGTTTCAATTGCGACAATGCCAATTTAACTGGACGATATTAATGTGTTGAGAAATATTTGATTTTTCAACTGCCAACCACAATATCGTAGCTTCAACAGTGTCGTGATAACGATTTTACTATTATTTTGTCGTATCGTTTTTATATGCTTTTTTTCGCTCGTACGATGTCCAATCCCCGTGTTCATTCATAATGAGTCAGAAAGACTTTTATTTTGGAAACCAACATCACCCGTTCATCGAGAGAACCTCCCCTTTACATTTTTTTTGCCAACGGTTAGTCGTACAACGGCTTATAGTAAAGTACAAAATTCTACAATCGATCGTTCCGACCCTGACGATCGACTAATCCCCTTTCGATCATATGAAGAAAAATAAACGGAAAGCCCGAGAGTTGCGGTTTTTTGCCGTTCGTCATTTTATGGAAACTATGAAAATTCATACCCAAATATTCTAAATAAGAGCCGATCGCAAAGAACCGAAGGGTCTCATTATCATCACCATTATTAATATTATTAACATTAATATTCTTATTATTCTTAATATTATTATAATTATTATTTAAAATAGAAAAATCTCATGTTTCGTGGGTTTTTGAAGATCGATAATCGAATTTATCCATCGTCTTCTTTACTGCAATTTTTCAATTCGTACGACACGAGCTCTGCGAACAAGTTTTTCGATAATCATGGAAATAATTGTAAAAAATTTTCAACAACGGAATAATAAAGTTTGAACACACAACATTTTTTCGATTATCAGTCTTTGGGAAAGGAAACCCCGTGGTAGTTCATGTGAAAAACTTACAGTCGTCTCGATGCAAAATGGCCACACATATTTCCCCGATTAAGAAGCCCAAACAGACACGAATAATTGAAGAAAAAAAATTAAGGTTGAGCGTAAACAAAAAATGAAATAATCGGGAAAAAAGTGTTGGAACGTTCGCCTGTTGAATCGTTCAAGTTTTTTCAATAAATATCGACTATACCATGTTCTTTTGGAATATTACCCACTTAACGAATAGCAATTATTGGAACGCGAGATAGAGATATTTTTGGATTCACGGTATGATTGATCAAAAGCCTAATCAAATCGATGATCGCAATCACAATCAAATTAATGTTACGAACTTCCAAAAACATGGATTTTCACGTTGTTACCGAAATAATTTTTTTTACTTATTTTGTTGAAGATTCTATTTGACGGAATAAGGATCAACGAAATTGCGATCCAATAAAACAATTCCGACGTTCATTTTTAAGAGGGGAAAGATAGTCGAAATTTTCAACGTTCGAGTGGCAAGTAATTTTCTTTTTTAGAAACGATTGCCCATGTTTAGTTAATGTTAAAGAGTGTGGTTAATAAAATTGTGCATTATTATTATTATCATTCATAATTCTGATGGTCAATGTATCGAAAAAACAGGATTACGGATTATAAATAAACTATACTTTAATACCAACAAATATTTAAGTACACGTGGGGAAAAACGCGACAGGAGGTCGAGGAGTGTCGTGTTGGACGTAAAGATGGCGCCACGCAGCATTTTAATTCAAAACTTATTCGATCAATAAGATATATAACAATAAATAATTAAATAATTACTTTAAAAGAATATATTATATATAAATATATATATATATATATATACGCTTACATAGATACATATACGGACATCTTTATATGTATCTATAAATACGAGTGAATTAAAAGAGAAAGACAAAGGAAGAGAGCTGCTCTGTGTTTTAGTTCATGTCCATCGAGACGATTGTATTTTATTCTAAAGCAATGCTAAATACGAAAATTGGAGTATTGTTTAAAAACAAAGTAGAAGCCACAATGAGCTAAAAGTCATTATTCTGAATCGTTCGAATAAATATGTATAAATATATATAATTTTTTAATCAATGTCGAACAGGAATTACTCAAAGATGGGAGTTACTTTGCGAGATAGTAGTGTGAATGAACAAAAAAGAAAACGAGAAAAAAAAATAACGATTCAGTACAAGTGCGAAGAGTGTGAGAAATATATTTCGGAAAAAAAGAAGGAAAATACCAAATGTCAAAACGACGAAAAATTCATCAAGATGTGATGCTTTATCGATTTATTCGCGGAAAAGTGACCTTTATTCAAATAATATATTCATTATGATAACATTCGAGTTTGAGGAAACGAAATAGCAAATAATAGTGTTCATTCAACACTTGATAAAATTTCGCGTATTTCTCAGATACGAAGCGTTAGAAACTTTCAAATCGCTTGAATCGTTGTCGCTGCACACACAAACATACACACACTTTAGAAATTGTGTTTTACGTGGAATAAAAAGTGCTCGTGTCTCGAAACAAATTTGAGCAGTTCTGTCTTGTTTTGTTTTGTGTATTTTTCTTTTTTTCTTTTTTTAATGCGGCGGTGATCGACACTCGCACTCCAAACGTTGCTTGCTCATAAGAGAGCTTAAATGCTGAATTCGATAAACGGAAACCAGAGAATAATGTTGTGATGGTATTTGTCGTCACTTTCGATTATTTTTCTGTTTCAATTACTGTGGATAAATATATTTGAGTTCCGAAAGACAATTGAAATGAATTTTCTCCCACTTCTAAATCATACAAAAACGATATTTCGAAGAATATAAAAACAATTCCAAATTCTTATACTATTTGACAGTAAGTTATGATTTTTCCGGTGGAAGTGTATAACGAAAAGCCATAACGCGACCGTTGATGGATTAACATAAAGAAATCAATTCAGTAAACTTTTAATGCGAATTTATAAAATTATCAACGAATTCACTGCCTACCTATCTCTCGAGACAAAAGTTTAACGCGATATGAGTGGCAAGTTTTTTCAAGGGAAAATAAAACTTTGGTAACTGTATGACGAATATTGTTTCATTCATATAATAAGGAATTTTTCTTTTTCGGCTAAATCCGTCCCCAAAAAAAGAAGAAAAGAAACAAAAACAGACAAAAAGCAAAGAAGTAATAATAATTGTAGTATTTTGCACTGCATACGGTAATGTAACGCGTCCAGTGGTAACATATTAAATGATATAAAATCGAATGTTTTAAATTGAATACGCAATTAGCTGGTAGATTGAAAGATGTATGATTTTTCTTCAGCCATGCGTTTATCATAGATATATCTTGACAGATTAATACCGTTTTATGAAGAATTCAGTTTTGAGTCAATAGATCTTGCCGTTGCAAGATGCGAAATGACTTTGTAAGAGAAAAAAGTTATTCGATTGGTAAAAGCGATTTAAATATGATTAAACACTTTTCATATGGTTCCGTTGTTTCAGCGGTCAACGCAACTAAAAATTATTTTGCATAATCAAACGGATGCTCTGTAACGTTGGGTAAAAATGAATAGAACTCATTTGAATACTTTATGAAGGAAAAAAAATGCATAATACACATTCAGAAGAAAGTGTAAGCGAAAGCCAATTGTAAGTTGAGAATATGAGATAAAAATAAGTGTTGAGCCCTACATGGCTGATCCGTTTTGCGATAACGTATTTAACATTGTCTTTTTTCGTTTTATGTGTATTGAAACGATTGTAAATATATATATTAGATACATCGTACAATAAACTTAATTTAACAAACATCGGCATGGAGTCTAAAAAATTGAATGTATAATTTTTTTGCATCGTAACATTACTTTTCTCCTTTTGGTCTTTGATTTTCAGATTTTTTACAAATATGTATTTGCAGACTCTGAAGCTCTTTTATGTTATTCATTTGAAAAAATGGTGTTTCTGAAAATGTCAAAGATTGTATTTTCCAGAACAAAAATCACATTCAGTGAAGCAAGCTTAAAAAAAATTTCCGTTTCGTTTTAAAACTTTTGGAATGTGATGATTAAAAATCATGGAAAAATACTGAAATTTTTTACATCTTCGGGTCTATGTAAGTCTTCAAAGTAGTAAGTAATTATGAGAAAAAAGAACTGTTTTTTCGAAAAGTAAATTTGTATTAATACAATTGTTCTGTGCCACTATTCGAAAAAAAATATAGGTTATTACTCACATTGATATGAAATTAGTAATCGAATGAACAAATAATTCTCGACCTTTACGTGTGTAAAAACGAGACTTGATTTTATTTTCTCAGTACAAAATGGATGGTGGGTTTCGTTGCTGCGTGGCATGCCAAAAACATAATGTAAACAAAGACAAACATTGGCGGGTTTTTTCGAAGAAGCGCCACAGGGGAACTCACGTGGTTCCGTTTTGACAGTTAACGCTATACCCGCTATACATATACATCTCGTGTCAGTTGCATCTTCTTAAGTAGCGCTGTTCCACATTGCTCTACTTTGCGACTGTCGCTTTTGTCGAGATTCAAAATGGCCGCTACTGAGGCTCAACATTGTTACGAAATTCGCATTTTCACACTTCTTTTTATCACTATGTTGTGATTATTACGTGTGCTGAATTTAGTAAGGAATACGATCGCATGTCTTTGATGGACACTTAATCCGGATCGATTTCCAAAATTGGGTGATAAGATCATATGTGTTTCGCTATAGTTGTAATTCTCGGTCGTAACCCTCTACGAGACCGTATGTTTGTGAGAAGATTTCTTTTTGTTATCTCGTTCCCCGTTCCATAGTCCTCAACTACTCGTTCTTGAAACAATTGTAAACATTGCGAGATATAGGAAGTAAAACGTACAAAAAGAAACGCGTAGGCGTTAATAGTATGGCCGAGAATATGTCTCATAAAGATGGTCACGAGATGCGTAAGTAAATATTCATTTACTCTGTCAATTCAGTGCTGTTTATCGTCCAATTTTCGATTGTCTATAAATTGGATTTATCCCAATATTATCTATGAATTTATATCATCTATAAAACTATGAACTGAAGTAGTTCAAAAACTTTTGTCACTAACTTTTCTCGTGAAATCGTAATCCTAATAATAGCCTATTTTTATAGTAGTTGTATTTTATTCTTATCGTTATTTTCATGACTTCTTAAGCGCTTTTCAAATTTCGTTGATTTCTAAATTTCTAATGTTTGTGATCTGTTATTATTATCGATCGAATTGGTGTTTGTCTTTGATTATGATTTATCAAATTAATTCTTCAGTAAAATTTATTAGACATCGCTTTTTCTGGAACTTTGAGCATCTGTGATCGTTCAAACCTTTAATTATTTCAGTAAAAATCATTCTATCCCTGAGCCGTATCTTTCGTACTTTTTTAACAGAATAATTTTTTTTGTTCCGCCTTCTATTGTTATGTTCTTATTGAGTTTTTTTATAATTAGACTAGGATAAATTTGAAATAAAAAATCATGCACTAAATTCGGATCTTCTTGTAGATGGTCATACTGCCAGGATGTCAAACAATGGAGCTGGCTCGGACAGCGATATGAAGCTTGAACCATCCAGTCCAACAGAACGTTACACATTTTCACGATGCAGCAGCACTGGTTCCGTTAATACACCTTCATCTTCTGCTCACAACACAGGTAACTTACACTCGTAATTTTCATAGAAAAAAAAAAATAGTTTCCTTTACAAAATTTCGAGAAATGTTTTGTTCCCTATTTTTGCAGATAATTCATTAACATTCGTGAATATTATTTTAATATTTTTTTTTGTTCAATTGAATCAAGAGGAAAAATAATTTTTTTTCCAGAGGATGAAGACAGTGACAACAAAAGCTCGACAATAAGTTACAAAGAGCGTCGCAGAGAAGCCCATACTCAAGCGGAACAAAAACGACGGGATGCAATCAAGAAGGGTTATGATTCCCTTCAAGATCTTGTACCGACCTGTCAACACACTGACTCATCCGGTTACAAACTCTCCAAGGCAACTGTGTTACAAAAATCCATCGACTACATACAATTTCTGCTCCAGCAGAAAAAAAAACAAGAGGAAGAAAGAAACGCATTAAGAAAGGAGGTTGTAGCACTTAGAATAATGCAAGCCAACTACGAACAAATCGTGAAAGCTCATCAAACGGAACCGGGACACGCAGAAATGAGAGTTTCGGACGAGACCAAATTCCAAGTGGTATGTAAACAATTATTCTGTAAATATCCAAATATGGAAAATATGAAAATCAATCGATGAATTCCGTGGTCCACTTTAAATATTCATATGATAGAAGAATAATTTTATACCACTCATTCAAAAATTCCAACTCCTTGGAGATCTCGTCAAAACAATTTTCAATTTCACTTTCATATTTAAAAGGAAAAAACTGTTTATTTTTTCAGTTTCAAGCAATCATGAATCAACTTTTTTTAACCTTCAACAATATATCCGTTGCGAATTTCGCCGAATTGTCCGGCTGTGTGTTTAGTTGGTTGGAAGAGCACTGTAAACCCCAGGTACGTTCGATTTTATTTAAAAAACCCAATTGAACCCAGAATTAAAAATAGTAACACGAGAAACACTGTATGCCACAGATGTGTAAAAGATTATTATAAATCGAATTGAAACGGAAAGAGCGAATATTTCGAAAACTTTTTGTCTCGAAATATTCACACTTTCGTATAACTTGCATCATTTCAACTTGCACAGTTAAAAATGAAATGAAATCCAATACCAATGAAGGTTTTCTCGTGTCTTCAGACTGATATAAAATAATAGATAATCCATTGAAATTTCAGACGTTGCGAGAGGTAGTTCTTGGCGTACTACAGCAGCTTAACAGCCAAATTAGCTAGTCAAAAGAAATCCATCGTTATTACATACTTGAAACCAACCACCATGCTGCCTCCTCACTGCTCGGTCGAGAAACGAAGAATTAGTCTGTTGGAAGGAAGGGAAAATATTACCCATTTGGTGGGTAAACTTGACCGAGAGTGCTAATAGAGTTACCAGAATACATTCAGCAGGGAAATCAAGATGCCTTTTATGGGGAGTTTGCAATCGACCTCCCATCTCGTTACGAAATAATGATAATAATATTAACCCGTAACCCGGTCAAAGTCCATTGTCCGTGTTAAAATCTATTGAAACTTTTATACCTTGGCGCCCCATTTAGCAACAAACTCGAATAGAAACGTCAAGTTTGAAAGATTTTTTCAAACTCGAACTCGGGAAATGCGTCAGGCACCGATGATTAATTTGACTGGAGTAGGGTGTCGTAAAAACGTTGATCGTATAAGGGACGATAATAACAACACAATGAGGAAATATTACAAATTATTTTATATATACGAAAGGAAAAAAGTTTTTTCCAACAATGATGAAAGTCTCCCGTTGCGGGATTTCTCGTTCTGTTTTTACCTGAGTAAGATTTGAAAGTACCTTTTTTTTGTCAGATATTTTTTATTACACACGTTGCCATATACGAATAAATGGGTATATATATATGTGCTATAGTTGACGAGTTTGTACATAGACGATGGGATGAATATTTGCGAAGGCTTCAGTTTTTCGTGCAGCCATGATGTTGATTCTTCGTACAACGGCCCCACTCTCCTGCCATGATTTTCGTTGATATCTTGCCAAATTTCATTTCCAGAAAGAATCTTTTTCTCTTTCTTCGAATCCTCATACTTTTTCCGATTCCGTGGGCATGCTGTCGATCTGCGTGATATCATTGAGCGGTATTGTGTCGAAACGCGCCCTGCCGAGATCGTCGGAACCCCGAGCCGGACTGTCACATCCATTTCTACGTCTTTTAGAACGTTCGTCCCGCCTGCAGCACAAATCCCGAAATATGCAAGCGTAACAGACGAGGAGAGCTGTTACAGTAACACCACCGATTACTAATATTATCACCAGTGAGATTGACAATTCCCTGTCCATTGCGGTTCAGTAGGTCGAGCTCCGATGGAGCTTCCGATCGATGCTTCTGCAACAAAGTGATTTCATTTAAAAAAAAAACAATGTTTTAAAATTCAAATTACAATTGATGAGGACATTTACTTATTTACTATTTTATTTTAGGTTTTTTAAATGAATATTTTCAGTTATTGATGTAGAATCGTTTACAAAAAGTATTTTTGTTTGGCCTCATGAAATATAAATCAATAGTTGGTAAAAGCGAAATAGTTTGCATAATTTGTACTGTTTACACTAGAAAAACTTTTTATTTGATTGACATATAAATAGAATTATTAGTTGACAAAACTATTTTTGCTTCAACGTTTTTCTGGCGTTTCCTAAGCACTCTTTACATCTCTACCAGAAACATTTTGACCATAATTTATTTATACTAAAAAAAATGAAGTCCCGAATGCCTTCCATAATGAAATGTAAACATTCGTTTTGACAAATAAAATTAATTTTTATAGCCCCAACTACCACATAGTAACTCTATCAGAAAATTTTTAGGATTTTCTTACAAAAGGGACGCTTCGATTAGAATATATCTAGCTTTTGCATACGTAAGAAGGGAGTTGAATAAAGATCACATTCAAAACTTCAATCGCGCAAAATGATTTTTCCGATTTTAATTTTTTTCCTTTTTTTTTTATTAAAATTGTTCACCTGGAAAACCGACTTTACTAACGAAGTGATGAAATATGACAAATTTTATGTGATAGAAATGTTGTTTGGTCGATATTTTACGTGGTAGACATTTTCAAAATGATTTATTTTCATGTCGTTGCGATTTATACATTTATCGATTGAAATTTTCTGGTAGAGTCGTAAGTGGTAGTTGTGCTATTAAAATTAAAATTATTTTTTAAAATGAGTTTTAATATTCGATGGAGTTGTTATGAGGCAGTATTTCGTCATAGTAGAAATATTAAGGCACTTGTTTTTATCGGTATAAAAGAAAAAAAGTAGAAATATTTTTGGTAGATGTAAATGTACCGTTTTCCTATTGATGCTTGATCGACCGTTGGTCAAAGAGCCATCGTGTGTATACGATCGAATGCAAGGTACATGAGAAATCTGCACAAGGTTGGCAGCAGTGCCTGCTTCGATATCTCGTCCGTCTAATTGCGGTATAAAATAATGCACGTGATTCCGTATCTCTGATGTTGGCGATAAAAAAAAGAACGATAAATGTAAAACAGAGTATAATTCGCCTTTTAAAATTTGTTTAATGAACAAATTTTGTATTTCGAAAGACATTGTTCATTATAGCAAGCTTGAAAGCTACTTGCGACGAACATAAAATTATTATCACCATCAGTTTGAGATAGAATAATAGACGTCAAATGTTTGCCACAGTTGCACGACATTATTGTCCTTGTTTAACAATAAGGACAATATACAATGAAGTGAATAAGACATTTTTAATTTCATGCATCGATATGATGGAAGTAACTGCATATACGAACAATCTAATTCATTTTTCTACCGAAAATTATAATTTAGATTTTTAATAGCTCCATAACTTAGATTCTTAGATTTTTTCTTTTTGGAGCATAGAAAAATTGTAATTTTTGCAAAGAAAAATATCGAGGAAGTTGGGAGACTACTTTTAACTTTCTGCGTAACGGGGGCTTGAACACTTTTCATGAACCTACGAAACACTCACAAAAAAACGTGAAACCAGTGTGATGGATTCGAGTCATGACGATCAGAATTTCACATACATCCAACTTCAAAAGAAAATGTTTTCGGAAAATCCTGATAATCCATCTAG
This sequence comes from Venturia canescens, assembly GCF_019457755.1. Classification (NCBI taxonomy): domain Eukaryota; kingdom Metazoa; phylum Arthropoda; class Insecta; order Hymenoptera; family Ichneumonidae; genus Venturia; species Venturia canescens. The sequence goes on along the minus strand of NC_057421.1, from coordinate 18,654,317 downwards.
CATAAAAAAAAATAAATTGGGCGGAGTTGGCAGCACCCAAACACCCCGGAAATCTGGTCGTTTCCTCGAAATTTCCGGTACAATCCATACAGCGGAATAGAAACGATGTTCCGCCCTGAGGATCGACACTGAAAATACTGTTCGGTCGACGACCGTCCCTGCATGATTGAAGTACAATTCTGTCTGGAATGTGTCGGAATGCCAATACGTTCGAACCCTCTCAAGTATTTTAATTCATGTGTAAACGTTCAGGATACGAAACGTAGGGATAGTGCAGTTATCGTGGTTTCAAAAATCTTGACGATTCACAATTTTTTCGCTGGTGAAATCACTAGAAGTGCCATTATTTCTTGATGAGTTGTACATAAATCCGTGTGAAAATATGGCGTGCACAAAAGAAGTCAAATGATAGTATAAAAATGGAGGGAAAATGTCTGATAAAGAAAATACTCATTTATTAGTGGCGGACGTTAGAAAAGAACATTAGAAAATTTGTTGTTTTTTTTTTTGAGAAAAAACGGGAAGATGTACAGTGCTCGCGATGTATACAGTGCTGGGCGTGTTTGTAACTGCTGTAAACAAACAAAAGACTGCGTGACGCGGTGACAAGGGCGCTTGTAGTCAGTGTTCGGTGCTTGAGGCTTGAGGTTTTGGTTCACTAAACTGTCGTGCCGTGGCGGATACGGTCGATCAAGAGACTCGGTAGAGTCTTTACGACATTACGAATTACGACAATGAACTTCGTCGTCGATCGGCGATCATGGCACATTGGGAGATCAGTTTTCGTTCTTTCCGAAGGTATTAACACTTCATAATTCCCGTTTTTTTTCTGTAAAGGAATTTTCTCGTTTTGTACACTTGAGACGTGTTCAGAGAGTCGCCATTTGCGTTACAATAAATGCTAAGGTTACGATAAAATGGTATTACTGTATGCTGCATTTTCAGCAGCGTAAATAGCGACTTCCTGAAGGTCTTTAGAACGCAGGCCGGCAGATTGCCTTTTGTTCCTGTTGCATTGTGAGTTAGCATACAGCAGAAAACGCGATAAAAGTGAGGGAAATCTTGTACATGGTAGATGAGAATTCAATTTTGGATTTATAATAAGAAGCATTATGACGTTAGCAGCGTTACGATCGATTAGATTTTTTCACTTTCCGACATTCCCTCATGAATTTTATACACATGTCTCGACATTTTAATGCCCCTTTTTAGTATTGTGAATTCACGTGTCTCGAATGTGTTGATGCTGAATAGAAAAAAAAAAACGTCGATAATTCCATCCCCGAGTGACAAAGGCTGGTAATTGTGTGCAGTGAACAATTTGCGTCGCATCGTATTTCTGCTGGAACGAAACAAGAGAGCAATATAATTTGCATAAAAACATTGTTTCTACTACATTCATGCAGGGTGCTGAACGGACGAAAATGAAAATCGTGTCGTGGCGCTGTGGGTTCAACGTCGTGTACGAAAACTCTCAGTTGACTCGAGCCCGAAGTTTATGGATGAAATTCGGTAAGTAATTTTATTGAATTGTGTAAGGAACTATCGTAAGAATGGCGCCGCCAGAAGTCCAGAAACTTTGGCACGATTGATTTCGTCTCTCTCTCCCTCCTGATATAAACATAAAGTGGCCCTGCTGCGGAAGTTATCACTTCGTATTATTTGCGATGACGAGAAAAAAAATACTCGCATAAACCGCGAATATACACTGTTCATCCAACTTTTTTTATATCGTAATATAAAAAATTTTATTCGTGCTTGAGAGTTGTGCTTTCGAGATTAAAAGACTTTAAGTGAAAGTAAACGTAGACAAATATGTTTATTCCGAATAGAATATGATTCTATTCGATTGGACTCTGAGCACTCAAATTTCAGTTTTATAAACAAAGTGGTTGATCGAAAGAATTCGATTGCACTACTCGCCTCATTGTGTCAATTAACATGTCAATTTTATTTCAAAATTATTCTCATTTGGACTTTCGATTCACAATTTACTGTTCACCAACACGGTACAGAATCACAACTGAGATTTCTGAGCTGTAGCAAATTGTATTTTTCTGCCAACTCTACGCGACGGAGCTTTATGCACATCGTATTTTTTATACCCTTGTTTTTTCACGCTCAAACTTCCCACTGGAATTTCATCCGGAAGGTCGTGTTGTCGTGCTTTATTCGCCAGAGATATTCCAGGCTAGTGAATAACAATGAATTTCGTATTGTTTTGCATTGGACCGGGTTGCGCGAGGGGAATGTTTATTTTGTGATTTCTCTTGTGTTTTCGGGCAAGTTTAATGAAATATTCTACCGGAAACGTATATGTCGATAGGCCACGAGAGGGTTATTATCTGTATAATCAACAAATGTCAAATCTCGCGAATCAATATCAGAACAAATAAACATTGATGGAGTCTTATTTGGGTTTTTCGCGGGATAAATATGTAACATACAGCTTTTTACGTTCACGTTAAAATTCTTTGACTCTTCCACGTCACTGTGGGAAAGCTTGTGGATTTTTGATTCGATATATTCGCGCACTTTTCGATGCAACGAGAGTGCACAATTTATTTGCTCTTTTCGTTCGAGATCGTCAAACTTTAAAGTTTACAGTTCACCAAAATTTCAGTTCGAGTGAAATACATAATAAAATTTCTTGTTTGCTACAAACATTTTATTTCCCCAGAGTATGCGAACAGGAATCAATTGACGACGCTGAAGTTTGCAACGTTGCAGTTCAACGAAATGAACGAAAAAAATATTTATAATTCATTATTTTTTTATTTCGCGAACTATTGATGTGGCTTGAAATATGACGAACTGGAAATTCGGCAGGGAACAAAATTGGAGATTTACTGAAATTATTTGAGAGTTTTTTTAGACCATTTCGTTGGACTCCAACGTTGGAAACTTCAGCGTCATAATCAATTGTCCATGTTGATAAATTCGTGACAGCAAACGTGCGGACTTGAGCAATGAAATTCACAGGTCTGTTTTTCTCGAAATATTTATTCCGAGAACTGTCGCATCTCCCGGATCCAGTTTGGAATATTGTTAGGATCTCTACATCGAGCGCGATGAGAAAATCTTCTTAACTCGGTATTCCTGCGGGTTCGATAAGACGACGAGAGATCGTAAAACGGCTTCGACATGTCTCGCGGGACCGAAATGATTTTCGAGATAGTAGCGTATGGGTCGTCGACTGTGACACAGAGGTCTTGAAGGATCACATACGCGCATGGGTTTTTACTTCCCATACCCGCGTATACATGTATGTAAAAGGAAAGAACTTTGAGCGAGTGCAGATATAATGCTGCAGCTTTTACTGTGAAATGATATACGAGGAAAAACAACGGTGAGTTAATCGAATAGAACGTAGTGAAGCGAAGTCAAATGAATGTAAATAAATTGTCAGCGCTGCGGTTATGGCTGTCGAAAATTCAGCTCAGCTGTGTCATCCTGCAATGACTCTTCCATCCCTTTTCCATGCGAACTACAATGGTGAAAAGTTGTTATTTTATTTCGACTCGTGCATAGTGCATGCAAATTCCGATCTGGTGCTGAATATGCTAATGAATTGTGTTTCTGAAAGATTGATGTACGTTTCTTTCTGCGCTTTGTGTTACTTCTCCCTTGTCTCTTCGTCCAGGACTTGCTCGGGATCAGATTTTCATTTCATTAATCACGATTTCAATTTTTCATCTTCGTAAGGATGACAGGTTGATTTTGGAGCTTCAAAAATTATTTTTCTCGACACTGATTAACCAATTTGTTGGAAAAATCGTCAGGCTTCTCAGATAAATTAAATTCAATTGAATCCTGTTGATACGAGTTGTATGAAACCTAAGAAAAAAATTCACTTTCGGTATTTAACGAAGAGTATCCCATTCCAAGTGTTTTTTCATACACTTTTTCATTTGAAAATCAAAATCCACGACATTATTGTTTAGCAACAACGTAGTGGCTTGAAATTTTTTTTTTTTTACACGTTTTCGTATTTTTAACTCCCGACTGCCTGTAGGGCAAAAAGATGGGAGTTATAAGTTTCACTGCGATCAGTGAGTGGGGGGATATTTCTTTGTTGCCAGTTTTCTCGAAAACGGTGATAATTGCCTCGACCAATTTTTTACATAACTTTCTATAATATATATGCTGGACAGTGTTCTTATTTGTAGTATGTCAACTTTTTTGTTTATTTAACTTTAAGGTAAATTATGCCCGAAGGATCGTATTTTATAGGTGTCTAAATTGGATCGATTTTTACTTCCTAATTAAAGATATAATCACTTTACATTATTAACGTCAGAGTTATTAATTCGAAATTGTTAATCAATTGTTTCAACTTATTTTTTTGCCAGATAAAATTACAAGCCATTAATTAATCGGGGATCCATCACTGACTGAACTCAAAATTTCATTCGTCCCTGGCGAAAGTGCTGTAGTTTTTTATGTAAAAAATCGCATTTGTGAGCACAAAGGGAAAACACAACGGGAAATGGATCGAGAAAAAAGTGTTAATAAAAAGACAGAAGGCTATGACAGAGACGAGCCAAGCCAAGAAAAAACAAAATGCCGAAATAAGCAAATGTGAGGTTATACGAGTGCTCATTACCAATTTCGTTCAATCTTTAATGTAATATATCTTCATTACTAGGCAAGACAATCGTCTCGAATTTTTTCCCAGACCTTCACTACATACTTCATTGTCATTGTGTACTTTTTCATAAACTTCGTAAGAAGCGTTCATTCGTAATATGGAAAGATGAACGATTTTTTACGCATAGTCCTTATAACCTTGTGTATTTTCCTTTATATTTAAATACGTTTATCTCAATAAGCAATAAGACGAACCCTTCAAAATTTGTGTAAATTTCAAGACTTTCTTAAGAAAATCGTTTCGAGCATTAACGTTACTCATCGTTTGAACATTTCGCAACATGATCATATTTCGATCATCGACCACTTCACACCGTTGTATGTTGCTAGTTTCACTTCGAGCTGTTGTTTTTCCATGCTAAACTCAATTTATTGAATTGTACGTGGAAATACATTGCGCGTTATTACAGAGTCGTAAATTGATGTTTCGATTGGATTTGCTTTGTTCCCAAAGGTATTGCATCGTCGGTTCATTTACGATCGTCAATATCCCACTGGTAATAATGCAAATGCACATTTTGATTGTTCCGAAGCGATATATTTATATGTGTGGAAAGGACATATTTGAGGACCTTCGTTGAATTCTAATATTCAATTTCTCGAGTCTTTCTCCACTCCTATGAGTAAATCCTGCAAACGGATCTTTGCGTTCCGACGAGTAGTATAAAAGTGATTCGAGGAGACAGCGAGCAGTCGAGCCGTGAAATACATCGGGCGTCAATGATGCCACTTTCATAGGGTGAATCTTTAATACATTTGGGGAACTATAACTCCCCTGGCAATGAAAGTTACTTCGCTAAAATATGCTGAGATATCGAATATGAACAATTTTTCAAAATGTTCAAATATTCATGTGATTTATTATATATTTGACGTTTATTATCTAGTGTGAATATTACCGGTCCATAATTGATGCTTTACTAAAACATGAGAATCTGGAAATAAGTGAAAAGTAGGTCGACGCTGTTTTTGTTTGGTTGCTCAATTCTTATTCCATCAAAGAATCTTGATGAAATAAGATCACGAAATCAACCGATTCAACTGTAGGTTTTAAGATCAAATTAATTGTTTTTTCATTGGTTTGAATGTAATTGGATATTTCAAGGTGAAACAATTTCACGTATTCATTTTGATCACATCCAAGGTAATCGTGTTAGATTTAATTAATTATTGTATTAGTTAGCGATATACCCATGCAAAAAGATGGAATCCGTTGGAATTCAACGAAACGATCTGAAAAAACTCTCCAATAATTCCAGTGATTCTCCAATTTTGTTACCTGTCCACTTTGCAATTCGTAGTTTTTCACTCTACACCAATGATTCGTGAAATAAAAAATTGGTGAAACACAAATCTTTCTTCCTTCGTTTCGTTGGACTCCAACGTTGCAAATTCAGCGTCGTCCATTTATTCTGAATTTTGATTTCTTGAAATTAACTTGAATTTCAGTCTTTTCAAATGAAAGAACCATAAACAATTCTTCATCAATCAAGATAAATGAATCTTCGGATTTATTCCCACATTTAACAACAATAATGAAAACAAACCCAAACATGAGTCATTTTTTTATAATCGAGAACTGATTATGGAGATCGTATTGAGTGCAAACGTCGACATAAACAGAAAATAACAAACGAAACTGTTCTCATCGGGTTTGCTCTTTCTAATTTCTTTTTAAACAAACTCTTACTCGACGTTGTTGAGCATGTGATTACTGCAAGGCTGTAAGATTTCAACGCAGTTGCGGAAGTAAGCTCTCAGAGCGCATTCGACTTGGACGCTGACAACTTTAATAACGTTTGTAATGCTAAAACGCGTTCGACTTGGAATGAACGCAATTAAACGGGTCGCTGTTAGCTTCGTGAGTATTTACAACCCCAAGTCAAATACGCTCTCAGTAATGCAATTTTTGAGTTTATATTTATCTGATGGAACAGCGGAGTAGATTCGAAAAACAATTTTTCAGGCTCAGCTTCTCCAAACCGAGCGTATAGAATGACTTTTTTAATTACATCAAAGCAGGTCAAGGGGTCGAGAAGACTTTGGAGAAAAGTTCTTGAAAATTGTGCACCGGAACACTTTGATGGGGATAAAAACCCCTCGAAAAAATGATATTTTTGCTAGAAAAGTGGAAAATTTGATCACTCGAGTCAAGATTCGTGTTCGAAAGGAAATGTTTAATGGAACAATTACTAACATGAAAATTTATGTTTAAGTACTGATAAAAACATGAAATTTCAATAAAATTGCGGGTGAATCTAAATTCTTTCAACTCTGAAACAGCGACGTTTGTATCTAGCTCAAGAACAATGCAAACAGAGTTGAAAGCATGTTTGAAAATACTTGATTGTTCACTGATTGTGCATTGAGGTGAAATGTATTTTTATTTCCAAAATGTTAATTGTTTCGATGACTGTTACTCTTTAACTCGACACGAATGATGAAATCTTTCACGTCGTTAACGGCAAAAAAATCTTCACTTTTTTTGGGAGAATGTTTCGCTTCGTCTGGGTATTCCATTTCAGCCAGTCTGCCCCTACCTTAATAACGGAAAAAAAAGCATCGAAACTTTGTCGACAGCGGACCGGAATTTTTTCCTCCGTTTTCATAAGGCTTAAATGAAATCCAGTCGTAAAATTCCTGTGACTCGGCGAAAACACCCGCTCGGTGCTTTCCGAGTGGCGCGGATATTTTGTCGTAATCGTTGGAAGTTCTTTTTATAATCCTGGTAGAGGGTTCTTTCTATGGTCGAAACGATTTGACGTTCTTTCAGGCTGAACTCGATAATCATCATTCATGCGTAATATTGAGCTACGAGAATATTTTATTCTTGGCTCCCCGCGCGTCCTTGTTTTTCACTCTTCTTTCAACCACGTTTCCGCACATTTTTTCTTCGTTTTCCCCCTGGATTCTGCTTGAAAATGAACTATTTTCATGATTAGCAGAGTTCGAAGGGAGTTCGGGTTGCCAAGTTCACAGAATAGAGAAACTGAGTTCAATCATGTTGAAAATCGAAGCCAACTACGTTTCTAAGGGACGATGAAATGTAGCAGAACTAGGAAAAGGTTGGAGTCCTACTAAGAGTCGAATTGCATTGATTCAACTAAGAACAACGTAAACGTGGATACCTAAAAATCGAATTTAGGGTACGGGGCAATAACTGGATCAGGGACAGTTAAAATACAGCTAAAACGGTATAAAATCAATAAGAACAGGGCGGTAATATATCAGAATCGAGATCGATGGAAAGGAAGAGTATGAAAACTGAAGGAAATTACGTAAACCCAAAAGATGGTTCTATTGAAGAATGTCAACTCGGTCGGAAGAAGATTGACGCACGATACGAAATAAGAAAATAAAAAGTTTAAGCACACTCGAGGTTTTGACGCACTGAGAAAAAAATTTGGTTGAAACACTTGATAAATATTCAATTTAACTAAAACATTTAGTCCCATACGCACGACAAAATATTTATTAAATTTCACAAAATATTTAGATAATGATTCGAATAGATATCGATTTGGATTAATGAAATTGAGGGTTATGTGATGATGTTTGGGTTACTCTAATGTCATATTTTGTTGCTTATTTAATGCACCCGAAAACTTGGAACACATACAAAAAAAGCTTTTGGTTTGTCATCGATAAGATTTAGTTGAGCTACACGAAGAAAAAATCCGACTTTCAAAACTATTTCTTATTTTCCACAATTCAGTACTTGATATTCAAATAAATATATCATAAAAGTGTATGTGAATTAAGTAGAAATAAACAAATGTTTCGAGTTCTTCGAACAAAAGATTTGCTTTCACTCGTTTAATTAATTGACATAAACAAAAATTTAGTGATTCGTATAAATGAACTATTCCTTATTTATCGCAAGCGGATATTAGTTGAATCAAGCAACAAAAATATCAACTGAAGACATTTAGTTGTTACAACGATATTTTTCCTCAGTGCAGGTTTTTCAAACAAAGACGCGATCGGAAAACAATGAGAATCGAAAGAATTTCACACGTTTCGCAACAGACATGAATTTCACCAGGCTATCTTGTTTTATTCTTGTTTTTAAAAAAACTATCTCAGGTACCACCAAAACCCACTCGGCGACCATTTGATTTATCTTGTCATATTCTCTTTTTTTTCTCACAGCAATTCTACATTACCGTGTACACAGGAGGATATCGTCGTTGCTCCATTTCTTACGGTCTTCTTGTCGCACATTTCCAGTCCATATGTACATATAAATATATCCATTGAGCCTACCCATTGTCGAGGGGTTTTTGTTGTAGGGTGATATCTTACATTCTCATGGGGATTCAACGGAGAAGAAAAGACGAATAAAACAAGGCTTTTCTTCTTTTCTGGCGAAGATGTTTGTCATCGCTTATATTGCTTTCGACCTCCAAGTATGACTTTCGTTATTACTATTCTCGTAGAAAAAGCGACGGTTCATTATTCGTCATTAAGTGTGAATTTGTGCATCACTGGATCGCCTAATGAGGACTCTGGGGAAGCTGGCACAATGTGAAATAGTCTTTCATTTTTTTTCAACTTTTCGGTTGGACCACTCCGGTGTGGGTAATATTTAATCCCTACTTTCATAAAGTTTCGTATGCTCAAAAGGTCACTATCTCAAGGATTATAACTTGACGTAAAAACGTAATTAGTACTTCGTTTCGTGAACTTACTGAACGTCGACCAACTTAGTGGGCCTTAATTGAATACTGTTGATGACATTTTTAATTATACCACTTATTAGACAACATTTTTACAGAATCCTATCAACTTCTAAAAGTGCTAATTCACTACAACGAGCTACTATTTCGCTCGAGGAATATGGTTCTCAGAAAACAACCGAGAAAGGACTTGAAATTTTCTTTCCAGCTCGTCTTACATTCGGTTTCCCATAACTGCTCCTTACATCGATTGAACTATTTTTCACAAAGATGAAATATAAAATACGGAATTATGGAGTGCGATGCTTTAATTCAAGAAGACGGAGGAATTCATTTTTAGTTGAAAAATGTTGGGACGGCTTTAAGCTCGTGTATTTGAACGCTCTGTGAGGATTTTTTTCTAGAGAAGGGCCGAGGTGGAGGAACAGTGAATGTATAATTTCAAGCTAATTTGTGAGGGACTTTTGTGCAGAAAAAAGTTATATTAAAGTTTCTTTACGAATATGGGAAAAGGAACATTTCCGACGCTTTGAGTCGACATTTTCTATTTTTTTTTTTACGAGTATAGATACGCGCAGGAAACTGTGGGATCAAGAGGGATTTGCGAATGGAAGAAAGTGATTAAAAAGCGAATGTTTTAGCTTCACTCGTTTCTTTGCTCATTAAATATTCTGTCAGATTACGAATATTGAATGGTATTTCAATAACTTATTTTCTATTTGATTGCTGGGCTAATGAAATCCTCACGTTTCAGCGAAACGTGAAGTTGCATTTCAGATTTCCGGATGTTACAAATGCACTGGATTTTGCTTCGTGCATTTGGCGCTTTTGTGCGACGAGTACAATGCAGCAGCATGACGTTTCTCGTTATAAACTTCGTCGAATATATCAGATGTCGTTGAAAGGTAACTTTCCTGTTCGATGAAATATAAGAGCTTAATTTCCACTGCCGGCTTTTACGACTTAACTCTCGTCGAGGTAGAGCGCGAGGTGACTTTTTTTAAAATTATTTAATAATGGAACTGTTGGCATTGGGGTCTTAAGGAAAATTTTACTCTTTCTACCGAGCAGTGCACACCATTTCGTTTCTATAAATCTTATTTGAATGCTTGACTGCATGGGATTAATTGAAATTGAATTCACGATTTTAGCCACAACTCTTATGCGTCGATGGAAAAAAATCAGCGATGAAGTTTCTCGAGTAAATTGGAGTTTTTTATCGTTCATTTCTTTTCACTGTATCAGTGACGGATCAATATTTCAGGAGTATCCTAAACGGATGAGAGGTTGATTGACAGAACATTTTTCATCGGATATAGAAAAAAAAGGGTTTCCAATTAATCCGACATGAGGGGGTTTGTGATACGGGTGGAAAAAACTGATAAATCATTTCTCGCGAACGAGTTAATCTTTCGGTGTTGAGTTTCAATGAAAGAAATACGAGTTTGTCAGAGTTGGCCTTACTGCGTGATTCAAAAACGAAGCATGCTTTCACTCGTTTTCAAATCAAAACATTTTTTTTTTTGTTTTTTTTCCACAAAAATAGGCGGCGGTTTGAAAATCAATTTTTCCATTGCGAATCTCAATTGAGCGTCGTGATATTTTTTTAAGGTTTGGAAGAGAAAGGAAAGTAGAAGAAAATCATATAGTGCGAAATTTCGTCATTTTGTTTCGATTGGAAGAAAACTGGTGGAAAATTTGCACCCACGAAAGTTTCGAGTATCTGGAACTTTAAAATTCCTTCCCTCAATTTGGCCAATTTTCTATAATAAAACTTTATTATTCAATTGTTTTTAATGATTGTAATCGATTACTAAGGAATTGTTACCCCTACAAAGTTTCGTTTTAAGATTAATTCCATACATTAATTGACGAAATAAAAGTTTTCAAAAATCGAAATGCCAATTTGCACTTTGATTTAAAAAAAAAAAAAAAAAAAAAAAAAAAAAAATGAAAAGCTAATCTGGACTATCAGAGATCATTAAATAAAAAATCTCACTGTCCGTCAATGTGAATTCCGGATCTGCAGTAATTATTGTTACGAAAATTGAAGAAAGCATTAATCGAGCAATTTTCCTGAAAGCAACGTTGCGATGATTAAAGTATCGGACAAATGGTTGTGAGATTCTTGCAGGCTTAATCGTGGGCCAGCTCACGGCTCATCAGCTCTCCGTGGACTGTATATCAGATAACCTGAATCTCCTAGCTATTTTCCCCCCGCGAATTAAGCCCAGACCTCGCTTCGTATTCTTCTTCTTCCCACTTGCGTGTTAGATCAGCCGAGAGTCATTCTCTTCCGCTCTTTCTTTCGCTCGGTTTTCTCTCTGGCTTCGCTGCTCTCTCCTTCCACACTCTCGACCCCTGCCGATAAAACCACTCAGCCATCCACTTACCCATAAAGGTTCGTTCTCGGTGTCAAGTCGACCTCACGGACTTGTTCCGTTAATTCTCACAAAGAGTGCTGGCTCTTCTTAGATCGAAGTATCCGCGGGAGTTGAAAAAAAGGTAAAAAATACGTTTTTACACAATCGATGCAGCCAAGGCGACGAGCGCGTCGGGTTTTTTTAAGACTCTCATTAATTTTCCACTGACGAGAACGCATCAAAAAAACATTTGCCCGAGCAGCGAAAAAGTGGGACGAGTTGCCAACTCACACCTCGCGGCTTCTGTGCCATCAACTGTTTTCAATCCACGCTTTGTGATTGTTAGAATATTTCCGATTGGAGCGAGTTGGCTGTAATAATTTGAACGCCCGTGTACATGTAAATAGACTGTTTTATTTACTTATGTATAGCGACGTACGTAACTCATACACGGCTCAGATCGAACTGCTCGTTGGCCCTCGTTACTCTTTATTCGGCGTCGGGTCTCCCCGCTTACATAGATCACGTGTCTAATAATAATGATAATACAGTAACGATGTCGAATATTCGTTACATGTTCAATTCTGCCAGCGCTTGCTCTTCAATCGTCCTCGTTCATTGAAACACGAGCGGATTAACAAACTTGGAAACTATTCTAAACGCCAGAGCTCGACGACGTTATCGAGTCCAGAGAAAATCTGCTGAGACAGCCACGAAGAGTCATTTTATGAGGGTCTCGATCGCAGATACAAACTTTAAAAAATCGATCGACTTGGAAGGTTCACTGGATGATGGAAGCTTTCGATTATTCGTTCGCTCAAACTCGTCGACTGGATTACCAAAGTTTTCGAGTGGAGCTTCGAAAATTAGTGGTTTCCAATCAATGATCTATAGAGCTCTTAGTACAGATTTGAGTAACAAGAAAAAACCACTTCAGCGAAGACTGCTTTACATTGGCAGTGAAATGAATATTGTTTCAGCTCGATTTCACCGAGTCTCCGCATGATTTTTCGTGTTCGTAGAGTTATTGGAAACGAAATTGTCATTCGCAGTTTCGATTATCGTGGAAATTGGATATTACAATGGTTCGAATACGTCCGGAGATTCGTGACTGAATTTATAATGAAGTTTCCATCAGACAAAGCTATTGGAAATTGATGACGCTGAAGTTTGCAACGTTGCAGTCCAACGAAACGATCTAAAAAACCCTCCGATAATTCCACTGATTCTTCAATTTCGTTCCCTCCCGAATTTGTAATTCGTAAATTTTCAAGCTGCACCGACACTTGGTGAAATTAAAAATTGGTCAATTACAAATGTTTTTTTCGTTCATTTAGTTGGACTCCAACGTTGCAAGCTTCAGTGTCGTGGAAATTGAGTCCACATTGAAAGTGAAAAAATTGATAATTATCAGTGATTTTCAGTCTCGTATAAATCGTGCTGAAAAAAGAGGATCCGGCCGACGTAATTTTGTTCAAAATTCATTGTAAACGGACTCCGCGAAGACGTGATTTTTGTACGACCGGATATCTCCCCGTCTTCATTCAATTTATATGACTCGATTGGGCGTTCTCTTACTCTCGAGTATTTCGCTGTTCGAGCGACAAGCTTCAACGTCTCTCATTCCTTTTCCAGTTCGCTAGCGAATTGGAACTTCATTTCATTTCTCTTGAAAGCTCCTCATTGCCACGAGCCCAGCCTCGGCTGTTGAATTACACGAGCTCTGTACACGCTCTACATTCAATCAAGTTTTCGTATTACAACGCCAAGTGCCGGAGCTATCCAGAAAATATGTCCCTCGAGAATCCCAAACGATTTCGCACTCGTGAAAGGGAAATGTTGTGAAAGCTTCGAGGATAATTCCTTTTGATATTGTATTGAAATATGAGCATATATAGCAAGTCATGGATCAATTTATTTGATCTGAAATCCCATTGTCAATGAGGTACGAGTCGAGCCTTTGTGGATCATGAGTTCGGAAAGAGACGGCGCGTGAGCTCTTTCTAAAAAGGCTTATAAAATTGTTTATGAAATATAAAAGGTACGAAAAATATAAACATAAATGAGAGATCAAAGGGCCTTTTCGGTCCTTCAGTCCAAGTCACTTTTGCTGCCACTTCGTTCATCAGCTTTTCGATATTTTTTATTTAGTCGCGTCATCCGAATACGAAAATAATAATGAAATTAAAAAACGAGTAAATTCGCAACGCTCTGCTTGAACTCATCACCGTTTCCCACGCTACTCGAAACATTGCGGTCAAATAATCAAAAGGTTAGTTTGATTTTCAATGAATTACTAGCGCGAATCGTTATATTTCTATGGCTTATGCGCGAGTACTAATTCAATAGTTTCTATAGTTCTGGCAGCTGCAATATCAAAGGTTTGCAAAGCACATTGGTAGCATTCAATTTTCGTCACATTGGTGTACATTATCAATTCGATTTCCGTCGTCTACTTGACGAGAACCGAGATCGTAAGGGAGCAGACATTGATTATTCGAAACATAGGCTCCATTGCATTGAACCAATGCGTCAATACAGATCTATTGCATCGAAATAGTATTGGAAACTGTGCCCACGAATCTCACTCGCCCGGCGATTCATCCATAAATCTCAAATTCATTAATTCGTTATTCGCAAATCAATTAATTTTGGCAATCTCGAATCTTTTTTCCCTCTAAAAACAAAACTGTTTGAATAATTTGGTTACAAATGCTGTGGTGAAACGCTGTTAAAATTGTCTTTTTCGAAATATCGACGCCAGTAAAAAATTTTCTAAGCACAAGAGAACGCTGCCAAGATCGCTGAAGCCTGTTATCGTGTTACGTCGAAATCGAATTGCCTTCGACGACGAAGTACGACGCTGAAGTTTGCAAGGTTAGAGTCCAACGAAGTGAAGGAATAAAACATTTGTAATTCACCAATTTTTTATTTCACGAAGCATCGGTGCAGGTTGAAAAACTACGAATTGCTAATTCGGCGAGGAACAAAATTGGAGAATTATTGGAATTATTGGAGAGTTTTTTTTTACATGGTTTCGTTAGACTGCAACGTTGCAAACTTCAGCGTCGTATCGAAAGTGTCAGGGGGAGTTTTACATGTAAGTATTAAAGAAAATTAAAAGCATTTCCGTAATGAGACGATACTTTTGTCAAAAAGTGCATTTTTGCAATATTGCATTAGCTCATCCTGACGTATTGTGAAACGAAAAAACTGCAAATACTTTTATTCCAACTTCGGATGTTCGTGAAAGGGGCATTTTCAGGGCCCTTCAATTACACGGCCTCGGAATTTGTGTACCCAAGAGACTGCAATTCGTTGGTTTGTTATCTAACCAAATAAAGTTTTTGGTGTAAGTGCAGTTTGTCAGGATTCACATTTTTTCTGTGACAAAAAACTTGGACGGAGTCGAGGTAAAGGTGAGTTGTAAATAATAGTTGTATCCATATTTGGTCTCCCGAGGATCCCACGATTTATGCAAGTCGACGAGTAACAAAGCGAAACATCTTTTCTATCGTGAAAAAGAAAATACGGTCGCTCCCCGGTATTCCCATCGAAGTAGGACGGTGAAAAGGAAATTGCCGAGCATTCGCGAGAATGGTGATCGGAGGGAAGCCCTCAGAGGGGAAACGGATTGAGTGGAAATGGGGCAAGTGCTAGGACAAGTGGAAGTAACGCGTATCGAACGGACGCTACGTAATAGGAACGTGGTCGAGAAACATTTTGCGCGATCGATTGAATTTCTCCATCAAATTGAATATTTTGATAAATTGATAAAAGAAATTGTTGCTTTTCTATAATTCGGAAACTCAGTTGACGAAGATTCTCGGTAGCGTTCCAATGAGAGACGTTGGCTCATAGAACCCTTTGAATCATTTGATTTGATTGGAAACGACAGCAATAGACTCGTTCGAAAAATAATTTATTTATCCAACTATCGATTCTTCTCGATTAAATATAACTCTGTCCGATGTTTTCCCGCATATCACGGTCCGTTTCGACCTCGCGTACGTTTGAATATTTAATTATTCTATTTATTCCATTTTCTTTTTCGTTCTCGAGACAAGCAAAGGCTCGAAACTCAATTTTTTTTCCGTTACAGCGCAGGTTCATCGGATGTTTCAAAAACAGGTCACAAAAATTATAGCTGCTTTAATGCTTTAACAAGTGGCCGGTAGTGTTCTTCGGAAGTCCTCTGGATCGACACACTTTTCAGTTTCATGGCTGCATAATGACGCTGAAGCTTGCAACGTTGGAGTCCAACGCGAAATGATCTTAAAAAATTCTCCAATAATTCTCCAGTAATTCTCCAGTAATTCTCAATATTTTGCGAAATTTTTAATTTTATCATAGTAAATATTACAGATCGTGAAATTTATGGTACGTATACTAAAATTTACAATTAAATATCTTTGCCCTAACGTAGGTATCGATCACTCGTTTCCGAATTTCGTAGCACACTGAAACGGTGATTTAGACACTTCGACAAAGGGCTGAGCATATAAAAAGAATGGGGAAATAGGCCGATATAGCGACACGATACCCGTACCGTGTCCCCAGTATAGCCGCATCCCAGAATAAACATTCGTATGGAAATTTGTACAGCGGAGCGCGGTAAAATTAACCGTGACAAATAAATTTACCGTAGAAAAATGTAATTTTTTTCTCATAATAATATCACGAATTGCAGCTCGTCACACCGCACTGTCGTTACTGGACGGTAATTTTTCAAATTTAATTCTCTCCGTGTAATTCCGTTGGACTCCAACGTTGCAAACTTCAGCGTCGTGGTGTGCGTAATCGAACTGTTTAGTAAATTTGAATATTTTTTTGGTACGAAAATGGCAAAAATGTGTTGCAGATTTTGGTGTAATTTATGGGGGCGAGTAACATAAAATTTTCAAGTAGCTCAGCCATCTGGAACAACGAGATCACTCACTCTCTTTCTCTAACATCGTAGATATTTTTCCCTCTCGCATATATTACGTAAGTACATACTTGTAGCGAACCTCTCCACTCCCTTCGTCGAGTAACGTTGGGAATGCAAACGACCGAATTTACACTTTGAGTGTGTCTTCCTTTCTTCACACGATATACATTCCGATTATGTAAACGGACTATTTACTCACGAATATACATATCAAATCTACCCATATTTCAGTGTCCGTGCTCAAAGCTTTAGGCCGATTAAATCCACCTGCTAACTGTACAACGATCGATTGATACTCTGCGGTGTGATTTTGAACCTCAACACACTTATCGGTAACTCCATTATATTGTCAATAATAATTCTTTAGTCGGACGTTTATCGATTTTTTGATGTAACGAAGCGTTAGATTTCGACTTTGCTCATTTCTCAATAAAACTTATTTCTTTGGATGATTCAAATTTTTGATGATTCAAGAATTGACAATTTTCAGAAAGCGAGCGACTGGGTCAGAAATGGAATTCGTATTGAGGTTCATGAAGAATCCCGCCTAATGATCACCTGCTGAATGTAAATAATTTCGTGCCAAAAAAGGGTTTTTTCTCACACAAAACTTATAGCTGGAATCAAATGTTTGAAGCTCTTTCTCCATGTTTTCGAATTCACTTATTCATGAAACATTAAGTCAAGGGACGAGTTGATAAATTACATCGTTTCGACGATTCGTTCAATCGTAGGATGAAACTCATTATGGGGATTTATTGGGTGGTGAATCGTTTATATTTACGAATGAAGAGCGTTCGAAATTCACCAGCAAATTTTGGCGAGTGTCTCATTAATATGTGTATCAAGACGATTAATATTGATGGCGCGAAGAGGTTCGTTATTATTCCTCAAACGATGTACTCAGAAATAACGAATCCGAGATTTTGCGAATCGGTATATTTGCTCAACAAGGGAGTTGCATAAACTTTGTAGTTGAATATAATTTCCGACTAAAATTGCGTTAAAATCACGTTTGTATCAAAACGATGGATATTTTTGTATTCGATTAAAAGTTTTCAAGGTTAATGTTGAATGAAAAATTTATTTTCTCGCCAGGATCACAAAAATGATGTTTTTTTTATATTTTTTATGATTTTTCTGAACAATGAAAGCCTCGTAAAGAATATTCGATTATTTGTGAGAAGATTCGGCTCTGTGAAAGCGAGTTTTTATTAACTCGGAGGTGTTGGCCAACATCAACGATATTCGTGAACCGTGAAATCATTCGTAAACGAGATTAGATTATTTTTCGTAATCCAATCGTATCCGAGGGTTGAAAAATTGTCCCTTGTCCCTTTCGATAAACGAAAATTCATGAAAAATCCTTCGACCTGCGACGACGGTGGACAGAATACTTCCGAAAGGGTCGCCCTCCTCACTCTTCCATCGTCGCAAGCACAATAAAGCGTAATTAAAATTTGAGACAATTTTGAAATTTGCCCCAGCATATTAAACGTTGTAATATATTTTATAGGGGGGAAAAAACGCTGCGAACGATCGTTCTCATGACGAACTTCCATAAATTGCGGTTAAGTTTTCTCCGTTCATTGAAAACTGAAGGGAGTTGGAAGACAAAAGAGTCGACGTAGAACTTTATATTCCAAAGTCTTCCATCACACCGTGTCGAAACTCGGTGACAGAAGCGAATTAGCTCGCACTGTCAGCAGTCTATATCTGTGCATAAATACACGGAGAAAACGGATTCGTTTTGTATAGTGAGGAATATATTATTTGTCAAGAATTTTCAAAGTATTTAGCCACCTATTACCAACACGACGCTGAAGTTTCCAACGTTGGAGTCCAACGAAATGAACGAAAAAAACGTTTGTAATTCACCAATTTTTTATTTCACGAATCGTTGGTGCAGCTTGAAAAACTACGAATCGCAAATTTGGCAAGGAACAAAATAGGAGAATTACCGGAATTATTCGAGAGTTTTTTTCGATCATTTCGTTGGACTCCAACGTTGGAAACTTCAGCGTCATTTACCAACAGCATAGTAGTTTTTGAATTTTCCAATTTTCGTCCCTGAATTCTAAACAGCTTTATGTAGACAGCAAAAAGTGATGCACGCGAGAACTATATTTCGTTTTGTTTTCGAGTGTTATTCATCACGTCAGACTAGCACTTACCGATAAGTGGAAATGTATTGTAAAATGTATGTTTTTTTTCAGGGTTGCCGGAGCATACTTTACAATATAAACATTTAAAGTGACTGAAAAGATTTTTTACCATGCTCATAGAGAAAAACACTCTTGAGTCTTTTGAATAAAAGGCATGGGTATTGGTCGTTTTACTATGGTGGATAGAGCGATTCTTATTACTGCTCTTCGAATTAATTCTCCAATCCAGTACACGTACATGCTGTCCTCGAGATACTATATTCCTAGTGCTTTTCTCTAGAATTTTTGGCCTCGTTTTTTCTCTGTAGGCCTGTGTTCGCTTTGGTGTGATTGGGCTCAGTATCACGTTTTGGTAAATGTTAATATGCACACGAAGTTGTGCGAAGTTGAACCATACCTGATGCTTCCAAACGGAAACTTTGGGTCTAGTCTCGAGGAGGGTTGCTTTCACCATACGAAGATCACGTCTCGAGGGAACGACCTCCGTAGTAGTATCTTCTAGCCAAGGCAATGCCGTCTCGCGTACTAGCCGATGTTTCGTTTCTCTCGAAGCGAAATTGAAGTTGTACTGTCCTCAGCCCCGAAATTTTGCCTCGTAACATTTTATCCCGGTTTTCCTCTATTTTTATTTCAATTCACTTTTCATTCGAATATTTTTCATCCACTGCGTATTTATGTTTAACCTTCGACGCCAAACTGCGAGGTGACTAACACAAATTTAGTTTTTCTCTTCCTTACCGGTGATCTCGAATTCACCGAATTCATTATGTCCCAATTTTCCATCAATTCTTCTTCATTACTTTTAATCTTTCACCCTCCTACGGCAGATAAGAAAATCCTCACGAATGGTTGGCTAAGCACTCGGTGGATTTTGCCTCCTAATTAATGGTCTTCACGGCTCATGGTTTTGATGCAAAAATAATCTAACGCCGCTGAGAAATAGGCTCAATAAGGATAATCTCTTGATACTCGTGCCGGTTTGTCGCTGGATGGTAAAACTTGTTATTTTTTCTCTTGGAAAATTGACTCGTTACTTCGGTTACACTCTCGGCTCCCTCCGATTTTATTTCCCTCTTCATTCGATAATAATGTTCTTCATTCAAATTGAACTGTTTTTATGGAAATTTTCACCATCATCAAACCTCATGCTTTATTTTCCTTTCGATTTGAGGTGTTGCAGAACTATCAGCCGTTTCGTGCAAGAAAATAAACAATTTTTCAATGATATTGCTGTCCGTCCGATGCTTATCACTTCGCATTAAAAACGTAGCAATGATAAAAATCACAGAAACTTTTGTCGAGTCAATCGCGATTGATGATAGGAGGAAAAAACTTTTCCAAGTTGATGTCACTTGGGCTATCAAACTTGAGGAGAGTTTATAATCAAATTCCGCACGGGAAATTTGTTTACGTACAGAGTTCAGTCGAAGTCAAACGTTACGAGACTCTACCACGACACAAAGTGCTCTCGATTCTCTTGTTTGCTCCACCTAACTATATTTACCAACGCAGAATATGTTCGATGGATACATAAACGAACTCAAGTCGAGCGGAGGAACAGCAACGGAGGAGGCTCTCGTTGGAGGGTCGCGTGCAAACTGCGCCCAACGCCACGACTAACGTGAGACGGAAAGCTAACTCTCCCGCGAGAGTTGCTCAGTCCACGCACACAACACCCCCTTCCCAATGCCGCCCTCCCTTCTTGAGTCGAAGCCCAATTTCATCCGCGTTGCGTATCTCGAATATTTGGGAGATCTCATGCGTGTGGTTTGGGGGAAATCCTTAATTACAGCGTAAAAATAGCTTCGCGACGCAATTACAAATTTGATTTTCAGTCAATGTTTTATTTTTATTGGTAAATCAACAATGTCGATACTAAAAGGTTGGCCTAGCGCAAACTTCATTATTATATACAAACGTCATATTTTTTATTTGATAGTTTAAGCGCACAGGAAAACGCCTGCAAAATTTTTGGGGGCGTCGTTTACTAGTTATAACAATAAATAATCGATAAAATTTAGAAATTTAACTCACAGCTTATGGAGATCGCGCTCCAACGGAGATTTGGGCCATGAATAAATAATTTCCCCGATTAGATATGTTTTCGAAAAAAACTCTCAAATATTAAAAGGATCATTTTTGAATAATAAAGAAACGAGGTTTGCCGAACAATAAAAATAGATAAAACATGGCTTTCGTAATACTAATAAAATAATTTATAAATCCATCATCGATAGGTAATTTGAAGTTTTCAAAATAACAGGGTGTCTCTTGACTAGCTGCTGCGATAGGTCAACCTTAATATCGCAAACGAAATATTCGTATCGATGAATTCGAGCCTCTGTCATAGTAATCGAAGGACAATTATTGCTCGGAATGTCTAGCAGGATCGACACGCTTATCGAGAACTTTTCGTCCTTGCAAAATTCATTTCCCTCCTTCACTACCTTCCATGCTCCCGCGAGATTTCCCTCAACTGATACAAGAGCATTTGCATACGAGAGTTAAGGGAATTTGGGGAGAATATTATGCCCGATGGGAGGGCACATATTTTCCGTATGTTTCAGCTTGTTAAGACGTTAAAATGTTCGTTTCAGATGAAACTTTGGCCACGGTCCGGGGTCGAGTGATCCAACCAAGTCTCACGCTCACCCGAGGCCGTTTAGCTTGGAAGATTGCCGAGATCTCGGCAGACCTCGAAACTATCGCTGTGGTTATTCGGAGGCTCAACAATCCTTACAAAGTGCAGGATGAAGATAATCCAACAGGATGCCTGTGAGCCCGATTCTACGTTTCGACTGAAACAATGTTGGATGGATTCGAAATTCATGGGAAGGGTGAGTCGAAATTCGATAACGCGAGCTTATTCTCATCAATTTTTTCATTCGTTGTCAGTCGTTTGCTGAATATTTCAGTAGCGTTTATCGAGTAGGAATAAATAAATGATAAAAAAAATTTTGACAAGGAGAGAAGCAAATGGTTCGTCAAAATGACGTTTCGCTTTGACCAGGGCAAATGTGCTTGTTTTCAAGTTTTTACTAGTATCGATTTCATTTTGTTTTGTACTGTGTAATATTTTTCATTTTTGACAGTGGCTCATAAGAATTGTCAAATTCGGACTAGAATTTTTAGCTTTGATTTTGTTCCGAAAAAGACGCTTTTTTCTAGATATTTTTTATGGAAATGATGGAAATTTTGAACTTTGTAATATGCTTTTATTTCACTTAAATTTGAAAACAAATTTCGACGTTAATAATTCCTGGATGAGGCAACTTTCATATTGAGCTTCTAGGTACGTGCATAAAACGCACATGTTAATGGCTTTTCAATTTCAATGATAATTATTAACAAAACTCGATCAAAGTTTCATTAAGCCCTCCGGGAAATATCTTCCGGTAATTAGTTTTCACACAACAAAGGCTCAATCACGTTCTACGTCCAAATGACAGCCCTTCGGGATCGAGTAAAAAGGTGCCAGAAAATTTACACCTTGTCTCAGGGAAAGTTCGATTCACCAGCTCGTCGGTGTCGAATTTTATCGTATGTATGGTGGAAAATAGTATACGAAACTCAAAAGGAAAAGGGACGAGGGGGAAGAGTGCACGCAAATTGCATGCTTGCAACTCGAGTCGAAATACGAAGTTCGAGGCTTCTCAGCGTATCGATTTTCCCTTGTTGCACCGTATATCGTCGACACTATTTTTTGAAAATACTTTTTTTCAAAAAATTGAATGAGCATTGAATTTGAATTTTTCAATGAATTTTGACTGTGATTATTCCATTTTTTAACTGAACAGCATTTCGGTCGAACAGATTAGAAGAAAGCTCGTTTATTTTTTCGTCAAAACAGTTTTGTCTCCTAATACCCCATCCCTCTATATGTCATCGTGTATGGATGAAAAAAGCAGAAACTTCCCAGCCGCCAGGAGGCGTGATAGTTTTTTTCTTTCGATAATAAAAAAAACACTGGGCTCAATTCCTATGCCAAAGTCGTGGGAAATGTACAGAAAGAAAGAATGAAAAGAGAAGAGGTGAGAGGAGTGTGTACATTAGTGTACGTTCGAACAGGGAAAGAAACAAAATAATCTTTATTCACAGTGTCAGGTGCATGCCGGTTGCGATACAGAGTCTGTGGGGGAAAAAAAATGACAAAAGTGTCGTTACGAAAAAGGAATAAACCGAGTATAGAAACCTCAATATTTCAGTCGATCAGTCGGGTTTGAAGAAAACGAGCCTCGATTGCTGAAAAAAAGGTTTTTTTAAAATCTGGAAAATTCTGATCGGTTGCTGTTTGTAGAAAACACGATTTTATTCCAACCACTTACGTCCACTTTGTAATGAATGATTAATTAACTTGTTACCACCGCAGAATTAAGGGCATAAAAGTGAGGTGCAGATGCTTATTTTTCTTTGCAGCTGCGTGATTTATTTTTCTATGGAGCAATAGATCCATCTTATACTTGTCTCTGTCGAGAATATGATAAATGAAACTTCGAGGGACTGAAACTTCCAAGCGAATGTGCATACCATGCCGATGACGCTGGGTATAAATCATTAAAAGTGATGGGAGCGTCATGGAAAAAATGTGCAAAAATTATTACAAATTTCTTTACTAAACTCCTGTCTCTGATCTAGTAAAAAAAAATGGCTTTCCACTGACGTGAATATGCAAAAACTGATATCGTGAAACAAACAAAAATGTATTTTTTTGGTACTTTGGTATCGAGCTGTTGAGCATTAAGTTTTTTTTATAAAAATATTGGATTTTTTAGAATTCTTAACAGAACTTGATAGTGGTGGAATGAAATAAATGTGAAATAGAATAGCAGAATAAATTGATCGCAAAAGTACGCGACAGTCCCAGAAATACTTATCCAAGCAGCAATAATTCTTTTCATGGGCTGTTTTTTCCTTAAACACTACGATAAATTTTGACTTATCCACAATGACATCGACTTTATGCGGAAAGAATTAGTTCCCCGTGGTGTACTATCACTTTTCGTAAACGTCGGGAAAACGGCAAAAAGAGCTGAAGGAATGATAGGCGAAGAGCATTCGTGATAAAAGAAAGAGGAGAGTTCCGGCAATTACTGAGCGGATCCAAGAATTTACGACATGTCGATGCCAAGCGACGATGCTTTAATATTATTTCAGATATTCCACACCGACGAATCGATTTCCATTTGCACTAATACGGAGTAGATTTCTTCAACCGAGAAGCACTTTTTCGATATTTTTTTTTCATCGATCGTTAAGACACCAAATTCAGTGTTGATAAAAAACTGATTTTGAAACGAGCAGAATCGTTTTCCCCCTAAATGCTACGATAATTAACGATAATAACACAATTACAGCGATATTTGTAAATAGTGCTAATGCTCGATTTTTTTGGCTCCTGAGAACAAATTTTGAGTTGCTTCGTGTGACGCATGCAGATGAGGTGACCGATATTAAGGTAGTTCATGCACGAAACGATTTTCTTAAGAAAGTCTTTAAATTTACACAGAGTTTAAATAGGCAGTTGGCTGACACGCATGTCAAACTTTAAAGGGTTCTTTTTATTGGTTATTTAGATGAACGTGTTTAAATATGAAAATACTGATAATGATATAAAAATCGTTTGTCTTTCCATAAAACGAATGAACGCTTCTTACGAAATTCATGGAAAAGTACACACTAACAATGAAGTATATAATGAAGGTTTGGAAAAAATTTGAGACGATTTTCTTGCTAGTAATAAAGATATATTGCGTTGAAGATTGAAAAAAATTGGTAAAATGAGTACTCATAACCTCGCATTTGCTCATTTCTGTATTTTATTTCTTCTTGGCTTGGCCCATTCCTGTCATTGCCTTCTGTCTTTTTATTAACACTTTTTTCTTCATCTATTTCCCTTCGTGTTTCCCTTTGCGCTCTCTGAAGCGATTTTTTACATGAAGAATTAAAGTATTTTAGCCAGGGACGAATGAAATTTCGGGTTCAGTTAGTAATGGATCCTCGATTAATTAATGGCTTGTAATTTCATTCGCCAAAAAATGAGTTGAAGAAATGTATTTACAATTTTGGATTAATAACTCTTACATTAATTTAGAGTGATAAAAAATTGACCCAATTTAGACACCCGTAAAGTGATCTACCTTAAGATCCGATGAAAGTAGATTTTACTAGAGTCGCAGTTTCTGGCTTCGCTTTGTTCACCGATATTTCAATTAAGACTAACCAATTCATGGCTCCAGGTCACAAAATATTTTGTTGTTATGAGAATTCCTGTAATGAAACTCCAAGGTAATTGAGGGCACGGGAAAAGAGCAAAATTTATAAATTTGTCAAAAAATTAATGAAATCCTAACAGAAGAGGATCCGGATATGCTTTTCCATATTAACTTCGATTGATATCATAAATTAGGTTTTCTAGACATTATTACTTTGTCACCGGCCTGTTACATCGAATTTCAGTCTGTGTCCAACTGATATATTAGTCATTAGGGAAAACTCTCCCGTTAATGTATGGCTCGTGTCGCTTTTTATCCACGTGGAGACTTTCCTCTCCCTCACATACATTTTTTCCCACAATCACACACCCCATACTTCGAAATCTCTCATTTGGAAAACTCGAGAGTACAGATTCTTGATTCCCAGCACGATCCGAGGCTCCCGACTCCGCGTCTGACCACGTACCGGTCGTTTCTACTGTGGCCAACCCACACGTACGCTTTCTCTACTCTTTTATTCTCCGTTTGACCCGGTCCGGTGAGATTTTTTCTTGGGTACAACACGATACTTCCTCTCACAATTAGTGTACCTGGGTTACACAATTACTTCCAGTTTTCGGGAGTTTGATGATCGAACTAAAATATTTGGAATACAATTTTTCACAGCGTTGAGATGCATCAGCACGGCGCCGTCGTTTCTCGTTGTTGCTTCTGTACAGATTTCCTGATTTTTTGCTCTCGCCTTTTTCGGAGCTTCAGAATTAATGGTAGCGTGAAAAAAAAGTTTTTGAAAATTTCTCACAACTTCCTGCGCCAGTGTGATTATATTAAGTAAAAATTTCTTTGGTGATATTCGCAATTTCCTAATTCGTCGTTCCTAAAAAAGTGACGTAAAGAGAATTGCGAAAGACGAAGGGACCAGTAAACTTGGAAATATCCGAAAGCGTTACGACGATTCATCCAATCGATTCATACCCAATCTTCAATTTTCATTATTTATCAAATCCAACCGCGACCGAGTATACAAACACTCGAGTATTTTCTCCCGGTGCAAACACACTCGGAATTGTTACTCGAGGAAATGGAAACGTGGACGGTGATATTCTTTCCCGGATCCAAACTTCTCAGACTTGTTCGTTGAAAGATGGCACATCGGTACACAACACGCGTATGTGCGAGTTCCTGTACGTACATACGTAGCGTCTGTAGTGTAAATATCATATAAATAAGAAGAGACGGTGAGAAATGGAGCTGCGAAGAAACTTTTCTCGTGAATGTGTTCCTGATATTCGTCGCGACTGTACCAGCCAGGTTGCATCGCCCTTTTTCATCCCCTTTCACGTGTGTACACAGGGCTCTTCATGAAAAAAATCCTGCAAATCTCAATCATTTTCCCTCAATCACATATTACGCTGACGAACCAAAAAATAAACTGTTTGCGTCGTGGCGTTGTGTCGCGGCTTCCCCGGGGATTTTGATACTCAAAGACCCAGCAGTACTACTCTGAGAAAAAAAGTCATTGGAACAACGAAATGTGGCGTTATGTGGCGCCAATGAAATATACGATCATCCTAAGGTTAAACATGATTAAACGAATAAATAAAAACGACGCTCGATGCTATCTCGTGATGCGAGAGGTTTGGTGACGTCGTCACCAGCATTTGAGATGCCTGAGGACACATCGCCTTGTTCGGGGAGTACAATGGGGTCCTGTGTCCAAGGGCAAGGAATTCGGGTCATGGCGAGAAGGGCTGAGGCAGATTTGGACGAGATGCGGAATGGAACACACCATTCCACTACACCCCACTAATTCACTGTGCAACAATTCAGTCATAGAATAAAGTCAGAAGCTTAATCAACTATCTTGTCCAAGATTTCTTACATAAAATAGTTTTAGAATAGACTGTAGATTCATTCTCTCCAAAAACATTGCAGTTAAATGAAGAAAACTCTTCCCATAACATCGATTACTATTGAATCGACAATTCTTTTTCCTCAGTGTGCAAATTGAAAATAAGCTCTTCTCTGGTGACAATTTTTATTGATTTTAGTAATTCCTGAAAAAATTCAGATCAAGCAACGTGCTTGCTTATTCATTTATTGCAGCGATGATCTCTTCGTTCGAGAGGAATCATCAAAATGTTTAGTGATTCGGTTTCGATCGGCCCACACACGTTGACGGTACTTCGGTAGTTCGATTTCCTTCCCCAATTTATGAAGCAATCGGAGCTTTTCGTTACGGATAAAAGCTCCGAAGATTATGTACAGAGACACATCGGTGTCGAGCCTCTCCCGTGGCTCTTGATACGTGCTTCAGTGTGAGTGTCCACGTACATATGAAAATATTTTAACATATGGATATTTATTAAGGGCTATACACAAATCATATATGTATATTTTGAATATATAGGTTAAGCGTAGAAAAGGATGAGAAGTCCGGATATATATAAAGCAGTATATCGTTCCTCATCGTGGAGAAACGAGAGATAGACTCGGGTCGTTTTCTCCGAGCGTGACTTCGTTCTCATCTCCTCTTCCGCGGGGATACCAAAAAGTATATATGTTGTAAAGTACACTCTATTTCTTTCCTCTCTTCTGTCCCTTCTCACTTAACCTTTTCTTTTTCCTTGCATGTTCACTGGCACCAAATCGCGGGGGGAAAAGGAATCCAACCGTAAATGGAGCTTGATACAGTGCCAAGATTAGAATTTAGTGTTCGAGATGAGAGGAGAGAGAGAGAGAGAGCAAACGGCAAAAATGTTTAATATGAATGTTGATGTATGTGGGGATCGGAGCAGAGCACGGTACCTAAGAAAATATGGGATTATTGGCTTTGATAAATGTCATAAATTTTCATTATTTTTTTGGTTGAAGGCTACACAAATGAAAAACACAATTTTCAATGAAAATTTTCGGGACGATAAGCTTTTCATGTATCACGTCGAAACGGATCGTGGTGGGAGATTCGATAAAACATGGGAATCGAAAGCTCAATGATGCTGAAGTTTGCAACGTTGAAGTCCAACGAAATGATCCAAAAAAATTTTCCAATAATGAGAGTAATTCTTCAATTGACGATTCAAAAAAAAATTTCGTTCATGTCGCTGGACCTCGACGTTGCAAACTTCGGGGTCGTGAAAGCTCAGAATATTAGAGTTGACTTAATTCTGTAATATCCCTAATATTTTTTGCATCGTTTTTTACATGCTGGAAAGGGAATGAAGGATCGTGGTAAACGTAAGAGAAAATTGAAAAAATCGTTAAAAAACTGGTGTATCCAAATGATTCAGGAACCAGTTGCTCTAATATCCTGCTCGTGGCACTATAAAATGCCGAAACTGCTACCTCGTAACAGCATTTCACTCGAAATAACGGGAAGAAACTTCTTTCTTTCCTTTCGAATATCCTTTCCGCCATTAATTTTGGCAAATAACACAGCTTAAGTAAATCCCTGCGAGCCAAAATTCTCTGGTGAGGGGAAAAATAAAATTACAGTGGACTCCCGTACACGAGCACTCGTCCAGCCAGCAAACACATTTTCGTCGTTCGATATTTTTTGCTTTCTGTCGTTTTTTAATTTTTTTTCTTTTTTTATTTTTACAATACGACCTCGTGTTACTTCACCTCACCAAGAGTTTTGTAGTTCCGGCTGCTCTCCTCCTCTTTCTCTCACTCCAGACGCGCTTAAACTAAAGAAAATGTCCTCCCTGCCGCAGCATCGAGGGTAAAGTTAGTAGTAACAAATTTTACTCCTCTGTAGACTCCGGATGAAAAAAGAAGGGCTGAGTAGAGAAAAAAAATCGTAAAATGGGCAGTGGGATAAAAGCTGTGTAGTCGAGCTGGGAAAACCTTCTTTTATTATCTTCCTGAAGATACTTTATTCGATTCAGCTTTTCTTTCTTCATTCTCTCAGTACTGATCCATTATTGAGTGATTACGAAGTTCTTACGTTACAACGGAAAAGCCGACATG
Organism: Venturia canescens; assembly: GCF_019457755.1. Lineage (NCBI taxonomy): Eukaryota > Metazoa > Arthropoda > Insecta > Hymenoptera > Ichneumonidae > Venturia > Venturia canescens. Next base: position 18,625,346 of record NC_057421.1, on the reverse strand, counting down.
CAAACGTTTCCTTTGCAATGAGTGAATTTTCCCTGGAGCTATGTGATTGGGTCGAAAACACTCTTTCGAAACTGAAACTCACAAATCTGAACGATCCACGAACGTTTTCTTACCGAGCAGAGATTAAACTGTATTGAAGTGATCTCGCATTATGAGACTATCTGAGAACACTATTCATTCGACTTCCCGTTAATCTTCCGTAACAGCGAAAAAAAAAGATCGAGGCAAATAAAAGCAGTTGAATTGATATTGAGAGGTGAAAAAAGACTGAAAGAAAGCGAATTCACTTTTTTGACGAATCAAATTATGAACGCGATCCCCCTCCCAATAAAATGACGAAGAAAAATGGACTTTCGTTACTCATTCCTTTTACTCGAATCCTCAAAGAAAAGCGAATTAGATTCCACTTAATTTCAGCTCTGTTAATTCCAGAATTTTAGACACGAAAGAAATTTTTCGTTATTTTTTCAAGTAATTTTTCATATTCATTATCTAACGGTAATATATGATTTTCATTTTAGAAAGAAATGATTCGATTAGCGGATCAACAGCCTTCGAGCCTTCACTACCGAACATATGGATATCCGAGCAGGATGAATGGGGGTCGATGCAACACCGCAGATATTGCAAAACACGTTGACACGCGGTTCATCAACTAAAAAGGGTCAACTTATGTAGAATGAAATATCGAAAAAACTTGTCATTTTATCACAATTTTTTAATTGTTTTTTTTTGTGGTCTGCAACTTATAAGCTTACACAGCTGCGTACGTTTTTAAAACGTTTGACGAACGTTGGGGCATAAATATTGAAAAAATGGATCGGAGTTAGAACATCGGCATTCTCTTAAACTCGATATTTCTTAATTCTATCAAGTCATTTGCCTGTCGAATACACAATTGTGATTTTGGTGTGATGAGTCAGGGTTATTCAGAGACTTGTAATAATTTGAGGCCGTTTTGAGCCCAATATTTGTCTTTGTTCTCAAACTATGCTTTGAAAAATAAATTTAGTTTTTTCAGATTTTAAAACAGCTTGAGTCTTCTCAGGGATATTTGTGTCGTAAGAAGATTGAGAAAGCTCGCGTAATGGTTATCTCTACATAGCTTGCTCGAGACGAGTCATGGGATCGTTAACTCCCTTATTCACGACTATTTCGTCTCCCCGAGAGACGAGCATTCAATTCGTTCAATGGCTTTTGCCAAAATACGAGCTTGCGCTGCTTTTCAGCCCTCGTATACTAAAGTTTGAGTTTCTAATGACGAAAATCGATCAATTTTTCAAATAAATACTCGAAGCTCTATACGTGCGACGAAAACAATCAAGATCGGCTGTTCGATTTGAATTTTAGTTTTAAAGTTAAAGTCTCTAAACTTGCTGCATCGAGATTGCATTTTGGGTTCGAGAATGGTCATGACTTTTTTGTGAATTTCTGTTCTCAGGATTTGATTTCTGGTCAATCCAATTATTTTGAAACTAATTGGAGAAGCGGATTTCAATAATATAATTATTCGTACCATGCCAACAGTTGGAATCACTTGAACTCTGTAAAATAGTCCACTTGACCGAACCGCAGGTATCAAAATGAGGTCAAGTGTTTAGAGCGTTCCGTTGGCTCATTAAAGCTTGTCGTCATTCTTGTTTTTCTTTTACGCCGGAATCTCCATTGCTTCTTTAACAATATCTCGCAACTGTTGGAGATCTCTTCTCAATCCCTCGGTGTTGGATTCCTCGACTTCGACTTCTCTGGTACGGAAGTAGCGCATTATAAGCACCCCCATAAGGAGACGAAATTTTTGCCGGTCATCTTTCACTACATGATCCTTTTAAAACCATAATTTATCTATCATCAAACTGGCTATTGCCTACTTACGAACCTCGCACACCGAACAGATAATTATTGGATACTTTTTTGGACTAACGAGAAATACACGGTCGACAAAATCCATAATTTATGTTCCATTTACTCCAATTCGGATGAAGAATACTCAAGATTTACTGATCTGTTTGAATCAACGAAATGGAGACAAAATTTTTAAATAGTAACAAATGAAAAAAGTGAAACTCACGATATAACAGCAGCGCTTGAAATTCCATCGCGCTTTTTTCTCCGGTGACGGCTTGATGAGCAGTTTAATAAACTCTCCGACACGCTGAATCTCATTTCCCGTTGGTAGAAGATTGAACGGAGGTGGGAGAGCGTTGTGGGCCATTACGTCGATGTAAACCTACAGCAGAGCAGTATTTTTATCATGTTTTTATATAATGAAAAATGGTGATATATTACCTCGGTTCTACCGAAAGTCCACTCAACGGCAACGTTGTCCGTGAATTGAGTGAACGTGTTCGACATGCAGGCAATCAGCATGTTCAATACAACCACAACGGAAATAAACTCGAAACCTGTTAGGGAATTATTAATTGGAGAATGAATTGCGATCATGAGAATATTCCCGAGAGAAGAATCATTTGAAATTGTAGATTCTTCGAAAACCGAATTTACGCGATATGAAATAAACAAAATTTTTTGAAGTTTTCCTTCAAGACTGGCATTTGAAGCATTTGCAAATCGAACATTAAATTTTTACTTACAAGCGAAAGCTAAATATCCAATCATCTCTGTGAATGTGTGTTTGTTTATAATTGTCTCGTTTTCCTTTTCACCGGCCAAGTTTTCGATTACGACATCAGCACTTTCGATGGGGCTCATACAAAAAATAGCCCAAAAAAGTGTCTTGAGGCTCGAGCCGAAGCCAACAAACGAGGCAGCTTGTTGAGTCTTTATTTTTGTTTCGTCGTCGACCTGCACCATGCCGTCGTAATATTGATACAAGTTGGCCAGCCCTAATACGGACAACAATATTTAATTAGTAACTAAACTTAACGTCAGAACAGAGTGCAGCTTTTCTTATCATAATCGTAGAAATATTGTCAGGACTTTCGCCACGGAATGGTTTCTGATTTTACGAACAATCAGGGAATCAAAGACTAATCAATGCAGTTTTCATCGCACTTTACTCATTTAAGGTAGTTCTGTACTTTTGTTGAAATCTAAAGAACAGGCTGAAATTGAAATGTGGTGTAATAATATTCGTGAACCGACTGTCAAAGTTTCAAATCCATTCATCACTTAGTTTCCGAGATATTCGCGATTAAAAATGGGTCATTTTGTACGCGTTGAGCTACTAACTACCTTAAGCTTCGATACCACATTTTCGTTGCAACAAAGCTTCGTAATCGAAGTAAATGATGATTACCTGCTGAGAAAGCGAGTAAAACAATCATAAATAGAAACAGAAACTTGGTAACGTCTTTGATCATTTTTCCAAGAGACATTTGCAGAGGACCAAGATGATAATCGAGCTGAAAGACGAACAACAGTTTAAAAAACGCCATTATCGTTGCTATGCAGAAGAGACCTTCGGCTATCAAGGTTGGATCGTATCTGTGCCAATATTTTCTGTCGAGATCCCGTTGACCACGATGCTGGACGTCGATCGCAGAAATAACCCAAAATAAGAAAGTCAGAACGAAGATAAAAAGCATCACGACCTCGTACCAATTCCATAGAGAACGAAAGTAACGTCTTCGCCCGTGAACCATGCTAAGACGTATCGCTGCCCATATGTACGATATGACGTACACGACGATCACAGGTTCGAAACCTGATAACAATGAAAATTGTGCTTAGTCAACTGATAAATCTCCTGGAGAAATAGAGTAGAAGAATTTACGGAAAATTGATGAATTCATTAACGGAAACTCTACTTTACAACTCGTGCAACGATTTTTTTTCTTTCTCGCTTCAGCAATGCAATTATCGAAGGTTTTAAAAATATCGCTATCACGATATTCGTACCACTCGCTGGCGGTCCTCGCTGCTGATCGCACTTGTCGATAGTCGTTTCGATGAGCAGGAAAATGAGGAAAATCAAATAACTTGAGATTCCTGACAGAAATCGATTCACTGGGATTTTCCATCTCTTTGATTTCGATATGTTCGGCACAAATATGAGCATAATGACGATTATCGGGAGTATGGGAATGCGAGTTATTACTAACAATACTTTCTTCAGCACTGATTTGTCTTTCCACTCGTACCAATCCCCAATCCAGTTATGTTCGATCACCTATTAATAGGAATTTCTTTGTTAATCAAAAACCAACTCTTCACACGACACCCGTTTATCAAGATTCGTAGAGTTTTTGTTTATTCGTTTGTGCAAGCAGTTGCAGCCTCATTTTTCTGTATTTACTGATGACAGAACAAAAATTCTGAAATTTAATTGAGCAGTAAAACTTTCAGTTTATATTTTGATAGTGCAATTACAACACGAGTCTGTCACGAATCCATTCACGAGTGGAAACGAGATTTTCACTTAAACGAGTGAGATTATGTTGAACCTGTTGAACGTGCGGATGAGCCACGAAGGTTTTCTGTTTGCATTCCATAGCGAGCAAAAGTCTTGGAAACTTGAAATTCGTCTGACGGTTTATTCCGCTCTTTTGGCTCAATATGAGTTCGATTTCTTCGGCTTTTCTGGTACATGCGATAAGATTCGTAGCGAATAGAGCTACGTTCTACTATTACGAAAAGATAAACATTAAAAAATATTCCAGTGTGTATACATGAAAGATACGGAATTGGATAAAAATTTTACAATAATCCTAAAAATAAAAAACCTCAGCGAGGCTCTTGTAAGCTTTGTAAAACTCCCGCTCATATGACGCTGCCTCCTCGAGCTCCACGTACAGTATGAAAGCTTCGAGAAAAGGATCCGGCGAATTGTAACATATGTAGGCTCCATTGGACACCGCTTTGTAACGCGACAGACGGAATTTGTCGATCGTCAATGGATCCTCGATCGCTCTTCTCGGCCTATTGGTGATAAAATCCAGTCACAATCCGTTTTAAAAATATTCAGCATTCATTGAAAATTTTGGAGGACGGTTTTTTCCACATTTTCTCCTCGTTTAAGGTAGATCAAGCCTGTAGGATCTTGTTTTATGGGTGTTGTCTAAATTGGATCAATTTTTACTTCCTAATTAAAGATATTCTATATATTACTCTAATTTAATGTCAGAGTTATTATAATGCAAAATTGTAAATAAATTTTTTCAACTTTTTTTTTGGTGGATTAAATTACAAGTCATTAATTGAACGGGGATCCATGACTGACAGAACCCAAAATTTCATTCATCCCTGGCTAAAATATTTTACTTTTTATGTAAAAAATCACTTCAGAGAGCGCTAAGGGAAAACACGAAGGGAAATAGATAAAGAAAAAAGTGTTAAGGAAGTTGAGGCATTAGAATGAAAATGATGTCATCGCTTTTAAACCGATTGCATCTTATAAAGTGAAGTGTAAAAAAAAATCAGTTAAATTTTCAGACAGTTTAGGAGCGTCGTTGCTGAGAAAAATCAATAACAATTTGGGCCAAATAACATGTAATCTTATGGAAGTCAAGACACATTCAGTGATATCTCCGTTAAAAATGATGCTAAAAATATGAAATTTTTTGGGCAACATGAGCAACGCTTGCTAAATAATGTCAATTTTTTTCAGATTTATTAGGAAATTTGCTGAGATTATATTAATAATAATCTGTTTCCCGTGCAGTTTTTTGAAGTTAGGATCGTCACCATTCGTGTTTTCGACTGAGCTTTCACCAGTTTTTCGTCTTTTTTTCCTCAAATTTTCTTTAAAGTGTATGCAACATTGCCAAACTGTAAACTGGCCTAACTTTTGAAAGGTACAGGTCATAACTTTTGGGTAAAAAAAATGACTGTACAGCCTCAACTTCCTTAATAAAAGTGAGGTTATATGAATGCTCATTACCAATTTCGTTCAATCTTTAACCCAATATATCTTTATTACTAGTAAGACAATCGTCTTGGATTTTTTCCCAGAGCTTCATTATATACTTCATTGTTGTTGTGTACTTTTTCATAAACTTCGTAAGAAGCGTTCATTCGTAAAATGGAAAGAAACGATTTTTTCCGCATAGTCCGTATAATCGTATTTTTCTTCATATTTAAACACGTTTATTTAAATAACCAATGAAACGAACCTTTTAAAATTTGACATGCGAGTCAATCGACTATTCATTTAAACTGTGTTTAAATTTCAAGACTTTCTTAAGCAAGTCGTTTCGTGCATGAACTACCTTAATGTAAACGGAAAAAATGCAGCTTGTTAGTCAATAAAAAATGTATAACTTGTTAATTACAGTGGGAAAGAGTGAAGATCGATATTTGAAAATTTTCCCATACTTGCATACTTCCTTGCAGTTACAGCTCGGTTTATGCGGTTTCGATATTTTGTGACCTCGCTCTGACAGAAGTTTAATTATTTCGTAATGGCCGCACTGAGCTGCGACGTCGAGAGGTGTCATTTCATCAGGAAATTCCGAGCTACCGATCGCCGGCTCGTATTCCGAAATTACAGCTTTCGACCGCTTTTTGTCGAGTATCATCATCGCTATTTCGCTCTCGTTTTCTCGAATCGCGTGCAAAGCCGTGTCGCTACAGTCGATGTCCTCCAACTCCAACAAAATTTCGATCAATTGGTGATTTTTTTGTTGAACAGCAATGTGAAGTGGTGACATATTCTAGTGGACGAAAAAAAAGAGAAAGAGAGAAAAGGACAAATAACGATGGACGACGGAAAGGATCAAAGTGAAACTTTATTGGAAACTTTGTAATTAATTCTTTTGAACTCGACACTTTACGCTGTGAAAAAAAATTGTGTGAATTTGGTAGTTAAAGTTCTCATTTTTCTAAAGAAAATGTGTTACAGAAATATTTTCTCGTAACAATTGTTTATTAACGTTGATTTTGTAGAATTTTGAAAAAATCTTAATACTAAAAAATACAACAATTGTTTAGCTATGAGAAAAGAAATTAGTTGATTTTACAAAATTAAAGAAAATCAATCGTGGCGAACAAAATAAAATGTGCACGTTTAACAGAATCTTCAGATATCCAACGGCGTTTTCGTCGTAACGAGACGACTTTATCGGAGCCAGAAAATTATGTGTTTGCATAAATAATATTTTTGTTGGGTCCTTGTTGAATCAACAAATGTATTTTCGGAGTGTAGCCACGAAAGATATATTTTGCTTGCTTGTCTTCGAACAATCTCAAGTCAATTCTGTTTCACCTGACATTTATTCTATTTATATATATGCATCCGACTATTTCACGTGGAAGAAATCCGAGGATTCTGACAATGAAATAACAATTCACAGATTGATCGAACAGATACGAAGTAGTTTAATCTTTTGTTCTGTCTCTCCGTTTCCTCCGAAGTAATCTTAAACCGATGCCAACAACTGATTGGGGATACGGAAAATCTGTCCTCCATTTTAAAATATACGATCCTCTTCGTTTTTCCTCGTTCTTGGAAGACATTTTTATTTTTATTAGGGGAAGTCACGTGACCGGAAGTAAGTTGAATTCTCGCGGTATTTCCGTTCGGTATTTCTGGCGAGGAGAGAGAGAGAGAGAGAGAGGAGGTGTGTCCGAGAGGTTGAATGGCCTCGGCGTTTTCGCCGTTCTCCACGAATCAGAGGCCACGAAAGGTGCCTCGGGTCTCGTGTCGGCGCGCCTCTTGACTCGTATCTTTTGGGACCCGGCACTCCGCGAGTGGGAGAAAACGAGACCCGGCGAGAAAGACGGAAAGAGAAAAAGGGGCAAGGAGAGGATGAGACAAAAGTCACCGAAGGTCTTGCGAACGAATGAACGGCGCGTACGCACACATACGCCCGTCCCGTTTCATCTTTTTCCCCGCACACGAACGCACTTCATAAACGCCGACGAGGAACGCGTGTAACCATTTGTCGGCCTCGATTTTTCGGCCCCAACAAAGGAGAACGGGAGGATTCCTTCTCTAACGGCAATTTTAAAACCGGGCGACAATCGTGGCTCGTGTGCCACACAGAGGGCTCGAGAGATACGAAAAAAAGATGGAAAAACGCCGACGAGCATTATACACGTATCGGACCGGTGCACCACACTAAACAGGGATTGTTTATTGGCCACTTAAAGAAACGATAAATCGCCGGGCCAACCCTCAACCAAAAACCCCTCGTTTCACTTTATTTTTCCCAAAAGGTCTTTTCCTCGTGGAAAGCGAATGACTGTGAATGAAAAAGAATTTTCCATTCGGCAAGCACTTTTCGAATTCACAATGAGCTCGTTTCTTACAGTGTTTCGGGTTAATGAAGAGACTTGTACGTCGGATTTGGAACTCTCTCAGGGAGAGTCAAATTCGTTCAACTTTTTTGGGTCATTTGAGGACCAACGATTTTTTTTTCCCATCAGTACGTGAAAGTTTTGAATGCGGATTACATAAAATTTCGCTCACTGTCGTTCTTTGTAAAACAATGTGAAAAACTTTCTTCACGATTTCACGATTTCTGAACATCGAGAAGCATCATTCTGGACGGAGTCGTTCCAACTTTTCCTACAACTATTTTCCACCCGGTTATTTACATTTCGGACAATTGATCAATTGATCTTTTTCCGTAAGTTCTATTTGCCTTGGGCTTCGAGTCAAGCGTCCGAAGCATTTGGAAGTTTGTGCGACGAAGAAGGGAAGAGTGAAAAAGAGATGCGGCACTCGTTTGTGACTCGACATTGGCGGCGTTTTTTTTTTTCAACTACAATAGAAAGGTCGAATAAAAGACAGAGAAAAAGAGGATCGGCGCATTGTCGTCGTCAGCTTTACACACCGGTCACAATATTTCGGTACAACGAAACGACTTTTCCGAGCTTATGAGCTCAGCAAACCTTTGATTTTCCGTCTCCGTGTCAGTGGGACGTCCTCGAGCATATGGTGAACGGAGTTACAGAAATGCCGCCGTTTTGCGTTCAGATACACCGCACACAGCTGCTGCTGCTCCTGTATTCTATCGAATTGGTATTAAAAGAGCCTGCTGTGGCTCATAACTCGCAACATGTGTGCATTACATATCATTGTAGAAGTTCATCTTGTACTCCTTGACTTCCGTCATTTAATCTACTCGTGCCCAAACAGCGTCAGTCCTATTTTTCCCCATTCTCCTCTTTCAAAGGGATTCCTAAATTCCTAAATGTGTGGAAAAGGAAAATGGCTTTGAATAGCGCATTCGCGTGTGGGATTGGAGACTTTCTGAAATAGGGCTCTTGCAAACTCGGTTACCGAGTACCGGACCATGGCCATTGCAGGCTCTTTCTTAAAGTTAAAATTTTCCATTTCCATTAGATCCGCGTGATCTCCCTCAACAGCGTTTTAATTTCATTGTGCAGCGTGGAGATTTGTCCTGCAATTGCAAGAGGTGAATTTATTCGAGAGTCTTCGTTTTCCGTTATCATTTTTCTTCAGAAAAAATGATTAAGTTTGTCCCCATAACTGACAGTTTTATCGGTATCCAACCTCGTGTACAATGTAAATGTTAACATGAAAAATGGACACCTCATTAAAGTTATCAATAAAAATAATGTGTTGATCCAGGAATATAAATTGTCTTATAAAATGCAATTAAGAACGATGCGAGTGGTGCCATTAGGATTTTCATCAGCAGCAAAAGCCAAGGGAAAAAAATGGATGTGCAGTCAGAGATTTATCGTTCGCTTTTCCATATATGAAAATACGCGTCGTGAGAGCACCGCGGCAAGAAATAACGCGCGTAATAATAGTACGGCAGTTTTTACCGTGCGCGACCGAGACAAGAAATGTGGGTGCTGCGGCTGCACTCGTGTCCCGTGCTAACAACAGGAAAGGCGGAAAGGAAATTACTTCATGTGCAAAACCCTCCGTTTTGAGTCCTGTTGCGTGTAAACAGCCGACACGTGTACCTTTCCTATGAGTAATAAGGGTTTTAAAACCCCCATGGGCTGTTCCGAGCGGAGTTGATGAGTTTCTAATTCTATTTGCCCAGAAACGTGAAATCCCAGGGTAGTCTGTACTTTAAAAAGTTTCAAAGTTTCTTGAAACATTTTACTGGTACAAAATTCGAATTAATGGGAAGATTCTCGTCAGCTGTTGATGTAAAAATGGTTCGTGCATATTGGGTCGTAACTTGGGCGCACGACAACAGTTTACGTCGTCACGATTGCTTTGATCAAACTTCACAGAATCCAGTATTCGAAGCACTCCTGGCAATTGGATTTTCTAATAAAATAATCTTCCGTTGGTTATTCTTATTCATAATCCGACGATCATGACGTGACCCTGCTAATGGAAAGTAACATAGTTGATTTCTGGATAATGAAAAACCGATTTGGTTGCAGGTACCGACGGTTCAATTGATTTGGGCAATTGCAGTCCACGCTGTATTCGGCGAGGGGCACCGATCCGGCAATTTTGCGTGCGATAGCTTATATATCAAGGTAAAAGTACACGGGAGCACCCCGTAGCGAAAGAGTGCCAGGACTCGTGGAGAGAAAGAGAGAGACGACGACACGCGGTGGCCCGGTTTCTCTTGCTGTGGAATTTACCGGCATCCCTTTTCCTCGCTCTCTCTCTTTCGCCCTCTTTCTTGCCTGCTCCTTGTTTCCTCCTCTCACTCTCTCCCGGTCATTTGAATAATTTTTATCGCTTGCTTCTCCGGTTGAAACCATTGTCTTGTAAAGAGCATCTTGAAATATGGCCGCAGATACAACGCAAAGCTCGCTCGTACTCTCTTTCCCTCTATCCATTCTCTTTCTGCCCTCTTTCTTTACTCTTTGCCATTTTCCCGTCCTTTTTTCATTTGGTACTTCTCACTCTGCATACTTTTACTTTTTTCCCGTTCAACGCACTTCCCCATTACTCCTCGCTCGATATCCTTCCTTCTTTTTCATCGGTAATTCCTCTTTCCTCACATTTTTCACCTCTCTGACTTCGAACGCCGAATTATCGAGAGAAATAAATACTTGCATACCCTGTCGCTTCCGTTCTCCGTCGATCGACACATTTGTGAAGACAAAAAATCCGTTATTTGAGCACGAACTTCCTTTCCCCGATTTAGGTTTCTTGATTTTTTTTTCAACGTTTAAGGCAGATCATGTCCGTAGGATCGTATTTTATGGGTGTCTAAATTGAGTCCATTTTTACTTCCTAATTAAATCTATTATTACTCTAATTTAAAGTCAGAGTTATTTATCCATAAGTCTTTTCAATTTATCTCATGACGAATGCAATTACGAGCCATTAATTAAACGGGGATCCATCACTGACAGAACCCAAAATTTCATTCGTCCCTGGCTAAAATACTTTACTTTTTATGTAAAAAATCACTTCAGAGAGCGCAGAAAAGTGGTAATGAAAAGACAGAAGACTATGCCAGGAATGGGCCAAGACAAGAAAAAACGAAATGCCGAAATGAGCAAATGTGAGGTTACGAGTGCTTATTTACCAATTTCGTTCAATCTTTAAAGTAACATATCTTTATTACTAGCAAAACAATCGTCTCGAATTTTTTCTCAGACCCTCATTATATACTTCATTGTCATTGTGTACTTTTTCATAAACTTCGTAAGAAGCGTTCATTCGTAATATGGAAAGATATACAATTTTTCACGCAAAGTCCCTATAACCTTATGAATTTTTTTTTCGTATTCAAACACGTTTATCTCAATAACCAATAAGACGAACCCTTTAAAATTTGATATGCGTATCAGTCGACTATTCATTTAAACTGTGGATAAATTTCAAGACTTTCTTAAGAAAGTCGTTCCGTGCATGAACTATCTTAACTTTCATTTTGAAATATTTTGGGTATAAATTTAATTTGGGTTATCAATGATTTCCTTCCAGAAAAGCTCAACAAAAATATCGAGTCGACTATCATTAACAAAAGACAATTTGTTTGTTCTAGTGGAAGGTTAATATATAAATAATTATTCATGTTGAATGATATTGAATTGGAGTAAATTAACGTTATCCTCCCACCCTGTCACCGGTTGGGTACGAAACGATGAAAATTGACGGGGTTGCCTTAGCGATTCGAAACCACAGGGTCGCATCCTAAGCTAATGCTCTTAATAGGCCAAAGGCACTTCCTGACGTCGTGTATGAGCGATGATATTGACAGTTCAGGATCTTTTGTCCCGTGAACGATTATGCTCATGGCTTTCATCGAAGCCAATATTTCCGCATGATAAATAAATAAGGAGAGTTCAAGGCTGCACCACTTCGGAAAAGTTCAATGGGTTAGACAAAATTCTATGCTCCAAGAATATCGATTTTTCCCTCATCGCATTTCTTTCTGCCAAGTATAGTACATGTAAATTTAACCCATAATTATAAATTTTTCCTATACGAAGAAAATCGATTTGCAGCGTCATTAAATTACCTGATAATTCACAAAGTTGACGTTGAACTGGGGTTGTTCCTCCAGAAAATTTTTCACTTCGAGAGTATTTCCCGCGAGAACCAGATTGAAGAAATATTTTTGAGTTCCTTCGAGCCGCGGTAAAAAAACTCCTGGAATCTGTAGTTCACCATGGAGTGTACTTTTAAATTTTTAATTCCTCATTCACTTTTTCTTTCGCCTTCTTACCGTCTCATCTATACCCTCGGGTTCAGGACTTTCGGCCCCAACATTCGCTCTCTTCATTACAGAATTACGATTTCTCTCAAAATCTTCGCAATTATGTCCTTGAAATAAGAGTATGAGATGTACGAATTCCCAGCTTATACTCTGACGTTACATCGTGAAGTTATTAATCTTAAGGTCGATTTTCAATTGTTATTTTTTGTTCCATTAGATCATGCCCGAAGGATTGTATTTTATGGGTGTCTAAATTCGATCGATTTTTACTCCCTAATTACAGATATTATCACTCTAAATTAATGTCAGAGTTATTGATTCGAAATTGTATAGAAATTTTTTCAACTTATTTTTTGGCGAATGAAATTACAAGCCATTAATTAATCGAGGATCCATCACTAACTGAATCCGAAATTTCATTCGTCCCTGGCTAAAATACTTTAATTCTTCATGTAAAAAATCGCTTCAGAGAGCGCAAAGAGAAAACACAACAGGAAATGGATCAAGAAAAAAGTGATAATAAAAATGCAGAAGGCTATGACAGAAATGGGCCAAGCCAAGAACAAATAAAATGCTGAAATCAGCAAATGCGAGGTTACGAGTGCTCATTTTACCAATATTTTTCAATCTTTAACGCAGTATATCTTAAGACAACCTGTAAGACAATCATCTCGAAGTTTTTCCCAGACCTTCATTACTTCATACTTCATTGTTATTGTGTACTTTTTCATAAACATCGTTAGAAGCGTTCATTCGTAATATGGAAAGATATACAATTTTTCACGCAAAGTCCCTATAACCCTGTGCATTTTTAAAATGTGATATGCGTGTCAATCGATTATTCATTTAAACTCTGGATAAATTTCAAGACTTTCCATGAACCACTTTAACAATATCTTTTCGGCAGGAACGATGAAAAAAGTAACATAACATCGGTTTAATTTCGTTTCACAGTATAATTCAGTTTAAAGTTGATATATACATAATTTATAATTTGTTGTGGCGCTACGTACAAATAATATTAATAATAAAATAATAATAATAAAAGTATTGAGAATAGATAATGAGTAATTGAACATAGATAATATAATAACGTATTATCTCGTGTATAACTTAAGCATTGTAGGAATAATTAATACATTATTAGGATAAAGTCGCACATTCAATAATTGTATTCATATAAATCGTGGTGGCCTGTTTTTTTTGTTTTTTTTTTTCGTTTTTTTTTTTAATGATCTTTTCCCTTCTGTAATTTTTTAGCGAATCGCGATCAATGATAAATTACGACTATATGCGCGATTACGATAATCGTTCTATTAGTAAAAGTAACTTCATAATTATCTTTTTGTTTTTTTTTGTTTTTTTTTTTTTTTTTAATATACAGCGACGAGTGTCGTCGAATGATCGTATCTTCTCGTCTTCAAGAATCCTTCTTGGACTGTCGTAAGTGATAAATAATGGGATATATAATATTTATTTATCTCTATTTTGTATACATATACGTTCATGGCTCGGGGATCGAGTGAAATAAACGTTAAAATTGTATACAGCACGGGGGTGAAAGGAATATTTACAATGATAGCTTCGATACGATGAATCGTAGTTTGTGATTCAAGTGTAAATGTTTTTGTTCGCTTATTTTGTTTATTGTTCATTGGAGTGAGAATTCGAATGAAAATGAACGGTTCTTAGTCGTGTCAATCAAATCTAAGCATTGAACTTTGAACAATGATTCACATCTCCATCGTTCATTGCATTGATAACGAAGCATAAAAGCAATAATGAATGATTCGCGTGTTTTTTGATCAAGAAATGGGAAATAGTATTTACATTACGGATGCATTATTATCTAGAAAAATTTGTGGATTTTTTTTTCTCAATGGGAGTTCTGACCAAGTCTGTTCACCACTTTTTCTCTCGTGAGTTTTATGTTTGTGCTTTTTCTTTTCTTTTTCAATAAAACATGAATGATTTGTTCACGGAGTGTTGATGATAATGGTCCACCGGGTTACAAAAAACAAGACCCAATAAAATAATAATATTTTGGCGTCTAGGACGAAATAAATATGATTGTAAAAAGCGTGGGTACGTTTTTCTTCGTGATTATCCTTCTATTATACTCTTTTTATTTCTTTTACTTTTTCAATCCGCCTCGCAATTTCGTACTGACTTATTATTTTACAAAGTTCACTCGCACAGTCAAAACTGAACGTTGGCTTGCATATCTCCCAATAAATCTGTTCGATTCGAGAAACAAACTTGGCCAATTTCGTGAGCCAAACAGATATTATCCGACGATAAATTCATTTTACTTGGATCATGTACAAATTTAGTCTTATCAAAGTCTATTCTAACCAAGTTGATTAAGCATATTTTCTCACTTACATTTAATCGAGAAACGAATTAATTTGAATTACAAAAAGCAACTTTACACTGGTCATAAAAGTCTTCACTCCTCGATACAGTTACGAACCTCCAATTATTGTTCTCCACTCTTCTTATTCCCTCACCACCTTAATATGGACAATTCGATACAATTTTTCTTGGACCGCCAATATTTTATCGGCAATAAAATATTTAAACGTTCAGTAAAAAGTGAGTAGTCGGAGAAAAATAATTCACTACGTTTCGAGTATAAAACATGGTAAATTTCTTCCCAGTAACGAAGTATCAGATCGCAAATTTATTGTGTAAATTTTTCCTCAAAAAAACTATCCACAAAAGTAATGAAAAAAATCAGCGTTTCGTGCTATGTGATTTATGAATTCTTTCGTTTAATCAAATTGTCCAGTGAAAAAAGCAACAAATTACAGTTTGAAAATCGATATTAATGTCGCTTTTTGTTGCATTTTCGAGTTTTTTTTTCTACCAGAAGAGAATTTTGAGAAATGATGGTTGCAATTTATTTGACGTTGAAATTTGTGAGCACACTGACTTCATAAGAGGTTTACAATATTGCTTTTGAAATCTGCCACACAGTGGGGGTGTGTATGAGGCTTCAAAGAGGAGTGGAGGCTCGAGTTAATGTGCGGAATACAATTTCGTGCGATAATTCATTCCGAGTGCATGCAAAATGATGGTTGGAGTACGTCGCGAGCCCATTTCGGACGTCGTTTCCAATGCAGCAATTTTTCCATATTGTATATGTACATGAATGCTAGAGAGAATTCGTCTCTCTCTCTCTCTCTCTCTCCATTTCTCATTTCTGTCTTTTTCTCTCTTAAGAAAACAAACTTTGCCAGAGTACAGGACATTCGCAACTCGTTGATTTTTTTTATGATTCTCCGAGTCCAAAAAATGGATTTTGTTTTCGAGCATCTTCTTTGTAATACTACAAGTTCATATACATATATTAACGTACGTTACGCATTATGATATTTTCAAATTTAGTAATGAACCTACTTATGCTACTGCGAATAAATAAAAATAAAAAATAAAATAAACTAATTTAAACCGAACGACGGAAACGTAGAATCATCCAATCTTTTTTTAATTCGAGTCAAATTTTTTGATTAATTTTGTTTTTTACAAATTCCTATCCAGCCAACGTTTCAAATATGCTTTTTGACACAAAATTCTTAATCGTTGCCAAATCAATGTTACTTCTTTGACACTTCGCATCATGATTCGACTTTTCAAAAATATTTTCGGCATCAGTTCGTTGTTGATACGATTTTGAAGTCTTGATTTTGTCCCGTTAACAAAAACAACGTTTTTCCAAAAAATCTTATCATTTCAAATTGCTAAAATTGTAGAAATTGTTTGTTCATTGATTCGCGTATCTGTAGCGTTCGTGCCAAAAAAGTAACGCGCGTTATTTAATCATTCGAATGATTCTCATCTCGAGCATACATGCATATATATATCTACAGACATCTTCATATCTTGAATATTTAAATAAATGTGTTCGCCTGTGTATTTCGTTTTAAATATATTTTCAAGTCAGAGGTGACCCTAAGCGTAAAGCATTTTTTCTGGAAGTACGTAAAACGCCATGGTGTAGAGAAAGGAGGCGTACCAATGAACTCCTTGTTCCCCCGTGCTCGGTTCATCAGGTTTGTACCTTCCTTTGTCATCGAGTTCGATCTCATTGGCCATGACGCGGGTTCTCGCGTCTTCGAAGGTTCTCGTTACGTATTTGCTCCTCGTTAAGTGCCTCGCGATGCCAAAGAACATGGATTCGATGCTCTTGTAAAGCCTCAGCGGTAGAAACACGAAATGCGCGAGTCTTTGACTGTCGACGAGCGCGTAGCACGAAGCGACGACATCGTCCACGATAAGAGTGCCCTCTTTCGTTAACGGGGCGTAAACGCCCGACTTCAACACCAGTTTTGTCTCGATAACACGGTCCCAGTACAAACGTTCTAATGGGATTTCATTCGTTCTCGTGTCCTCGTACGACCTATCAACGTCCCGCACTAATATACGATCTCCCATTTTGACTTTCGCCGCGAATATTTCATCTCCACCTTCCACAGGAACAAGGTGGGCCGGTGTCAGTGTCAACCTCCGTCCCGTCTCGGTTGTCAATTGAACGAATTGGCGCTTCTCCGTCGACGACCGATCCAAAAAAGCTATCACTTCGCTGTAGACTACGTCGCCTCGGGAATCCAGCGATGCCACCATCTCGCCGATCCTCAAATCTTCTATCGGCTTCTCCAAACCTCCTTCCGTCCTGACGATGCTCTTACTCGGGAAACAACCACCCGATTTTCCCACTGACGACGATTCTGTAATGGAACCAAACAAAAGATTCATCAGTTCGCGTTCACTTGCACCAAAGTCAAGTTTCTTTGAACAAAATATCTAGACATTCGTCACTATTTCATTTATTAGGCAAAAGGAATCGTTCAAAATGGCGGCAAATTTTTTCGCAGATACGTTTCCGAAAATGGTCTCTCTTCGCTCGGATCTCGCAGACGGTTTTTTCGAGCATAGCAGCAACGTTCGTGGATTGTAATTTTCATCAAATTCAATTCAATCTGCAGTCATTGCGATCGTAATTGAGCAATATTGAAATTCAACTGCAGTAACGTGGGTTTCAATACCCGGGATAAAATATTAATGAGTGAAAATTGGGCGAATGGAATGCGGACTCATAAAGGAGTTCTGGGAAAACGGTTCACGTAAATCGAGCATAAAATCGATGAGAATTTCATTACCGTAAACCAATTGCTTCCAACGTAATTTTTGTTCATTCTCCATCGAGTAAATTGATTAATTCACAAAAATTTTTCAGGTTATTGAAACAGGAATAGGTCTGAGGAAATTAGTGTATAGGCGGTGTCGCGAAATTTCGTTTTCAGTTCCATAAGACACGCACTCGCGCATAGTGTCTCGAATTTTTTTGGCGTACGCGAGTCGGGGTGCGAGCAGCTCGAGATATCGGAGACAATCGGGTCCTCTCGATCAGGTAATCGGATCCCTGAGGTGTCTCGAGCCTCGCGGTGGCGTCGAAAGATCTTTCGGACCGAAAGAACGGAGAGAGAAAAAGAGATGTGAATATAAAAGCGGTGGCTGTCTCTGATCCCAAAAGTGGTGACGCAAATGAAAGCGGACAAGTTTTTATGCGGGATGCTTCACCGTGGGAAGTTTTACTATATCGGCTTCTGACTGAGATAAAGGCGCAAGTCGCTATATCGGACGCGTCAAATCGGAACGATCCTTTCCTTTTTCTTTGACATTTTTATAGTCATCATCGATACCACGTTACGTGTGTCTTAAGTACGTACTGAGAAAAAAAAATCGTTGTGACAACTAAATGTCTTTGGTTGATATTTTTGTTGCTTGATCTACCTAACCTCCATTTGTGATAAATAAGGAATAGTTCATTTATCACTTAATTTTTGTTTACGCGAATTAACTAAACGAGTGAAACCAAATCTTTTGTTCGAAGAACTCGAAAAATTTGTTTATTTCTATTTAATTCGCATATACTTTTTTGATATATTTATTTGAATATCGAGTACTGAAGTATCTAAACGGTTTTTGTGAGAACGATAAATATTTTGTAAATCGAATCATACTAGTCAGTAATAAATAGTTTTGATAGTCGGATTTTTTCTTCGAGTAGCTCAACTACTAAATCTTATCGATTACGAGTCAAATCAGTCTTTACAAATGTCTACCTCACAGGAAAGTTCAGTATATTTTATGTATAATTTAGTGAAACGGATTTGCTTATTTCTTAACTAACCAACTAAATTTCTGCCTGGTCAAATAGTTGATTTTCTTTATTTCTATTGTTGATACGAAACACTTTTTTTTGTATGTATTCCTAGTTTTCGGATGCATTAAGCAACACAATATGACGTTAGAGTAACCCAAATATCGTCACATAACTCTCAATATTGTTAATCCAAATCGTTATTTATTTGAATCATTATCTAAATATTTTGTGAAAATTAATAAATATTTTGTCGTGCGTATACGGGACTAAATATTTTAGTTAAACTGAACATTTTTCAAGTGTTTTAACCAAATTTTTTTCTCAGTGTATGTCTGAATGTACATATATCATTCCTTAATCGACTCTAGCTGGGCTCGACTCATCCCTCGAGTATGTGTCGACGCTTTTTTCAACGTTTCGGGGGCCTTGTGAAAAGCGCTCGGAATCAGCGAGTTCCGATTAGACGCGGATTAAAAATTATTCCGGAAATTCTGTACCGCAATATGGAATTATGTTTGCTTTGTTTTCGAACAATTTTTCACTCGAACGTTAATCCTGCGTTGGATGCTCACGAGTGTAAAATGTGATAATGCGACAAATATCTTTGCTTCAATTACGCTTTTCCTCAAACTATACACACGCGCAAGTAGCTAAAAATTCTTGTGTCCGCCATTGCCCGTGAGGTGAGACGTTCGGACTCTCCGAGTTCGAAGTCGATAATTTCATATAAGATCGCGATTAGTTTTCATAATTTATGCTGCTTTTTTGCTCGATAAAAACTTCACCCGAGGCTCGATTCGGCGAATTTAAAATACGCATACTTTGTATTTTAATGATTTCTATCGATGATCCCTGTGACCGATTCGAATCTACTTATCCAGGACTCGATATCGCGTTGGATATCAATTTATATGAATATGCATGAGCTCTCGGGTGAAGTGGTGGGAGTCTCCTGAACCTCTTGCGTGGGAATTTGAAAGGTGAAACTTTTGATTCAAGAATTCGCTGCAGACTGACTGACGAAAGAATTGGAATTGGAGTCACAGTCATGCATTTTCCCGATTCATTTTTCTCCGATCCAATCTTTCGGAAAGACTTTCAAACCAACACTTTTTTTGCTTTGCCCTCGCTTCAAAACTTTTTGAATGGAGCCATTTTCATGGCCGACGACTCCCATGGCAATTGAATTTAAAAATCCATTATTCAAACCGATAATCTTCGTTACGTGAATATTTAAGGTATACTTGTCGACTAAAATATCCGTTCGATATTCCTCGTACCATCGGGTAATAGTCAAGAAATTTTATTTCCCCTCATTATCCTTGCAAGCTGTAGCGCCAACAGCGTCAGTGTGTTTTCTCCGCGCAAGGATTTCTCCTTTATTGTCAACGATCCCGAGGGAAATGTCGGTAAGTCGGTTAAGCAGAAATCTGTTTTCCGCGTAGACAGATGCGGTTATTTCAATTTTTTATTTACGTCAACAATAATTGAATGTTACACACTTCTGTAGAATTTACAGATGGTGAGTAGTGTATGGATTTGTGTGAATTTCCGATTTTTCAAACACGTTAACTTTGAGCGTGACTCAAAACTTTATTTCAAAATCTTCGAAAAGAAAATTATTCAGTTTAATCGTTTTTTTCGTCTTGTATCCATGATCGAGTTTCCCTACCGGATAACTCGTGCAGCAAAATAAAATTTCGTATCGTGGACCGGGGTACGTTCGCGAAGAGACGGCGCGCGATAAGGCGACGAGCGGAAATTAAATCTACTTCGTACGAGTCTTCCGACAGCTCCAAATGGCGTTTGGAAGTGTGTTACGAAATCGTGTCACTTTTCGCAAATTCGCTGGAACATTTATCGTACATCGATGAGAGTCTACCGTCAGAGAAACGTCGTTCTAGAATTTTTTATTTTCAACGACGAAAAAATCCACACGTGAGGATCCCACCGACGTTGAAAAGTGTTGAAAAAAACGTGCTTTTTTTTCATTTTTTGCAAATACTCATTTCGAAGTTTCGTAAAACTTCCATCGAATTTTCAAGGCCCAACTTGTCGTTTAACGATCGATCGTCGACAAGGATTCCAGTGTCGGAACATGTCGCGGGACTTTCCGTGATCAAATTGTGTGTGCACCGTCGTGTGGCTTGTTTAAAATTCTATGGCGTCGTTATTCGGGTGGGAGGTCCATTGAACCAACGTGATTTATACATATCGTTGAATTATCGATGAATTAACAGAATGTTATGGGAATTTACCGGAAGGTGTACAAGTATATGTTACAGAGACGTCTGAAAATACACTTGCCTTCCCGGATTTCTCACTCATTTTTTTTCGTTTTTTTTTCTCATGTGACGAGGCGCATTACTGTTTTCTACTAAATCAGAGACTTAACGTTCAGCCTTTTCATCTCGATGCCAACACATGGGGTTAGGTCTGAGCATTCGAATTTCTTTCATTCAAGGAATTTAAATCGAGGGACTTCGAGTTTACGATTTTTCTTTAATACTCAACACACGAATCCACTGTATTTTTTTCATATTCATACAAACACACGTATACTTTCTTAAAATACGTTTTGAGAATTTTATCTCATTTGGTCAGTTATTTTTTCCTCGTGTGCATGAGATACTTTCGAGAGGATTTTCAGATTTCCCAGTATTTATTTTTATACAGATGTCAGTTGATGATCTTGGTTTGATAAAAATTTGCGAATTCATCGCTCGATTGATCCTTCGTTTATGAACGTCTCGAGTTTATTTTCGTCTAATTAAATAAAAATCTCGAATACGAACCTGATTTTACACTGCAATGGATGTGCGATCTTGACTCGTAGTAGACCCAATCAAATCCAGCCTCGACGGCGAGCCTCGCTAGCATCCCATATTTCGAACGATCCCGATCACTCGTCGTAACGTCGACGGCACGTCCCTCGTAATGTAACGAGTCTGTCGCATGCTTGCCCTCCTCGTCCCAGCCCTCCGTGACGCGAAGCTTCACTCCTGGCCACTGATTCATTACGGAAATCGCCAACGTATTGAGCTTCTCTTTGCACCTCTGAAAAAATCATTGGAAATATTTTTATGGCTGCTCTTCTATGAGGACATAAAATTAATGAAATTTTTTGAAATCCTACGGAGAAAGAAACGTCGTATCTTGCAATTTGCACAAATATTTAGCTGCTGAGTGGATTGGAAATTTTCGAGTTCCTGTCAATTCGCTAATACAATTATAATTCATATAATTTTTGATGATTATTCACCAATCGATTCGGTTGGTGCATCACAATCAATCGAACAAGTAAATGGATTATTGGAACTTTGCTCAGTCATGAAACCCTGACGATGTTTATTTCAATTGGGCCTTCAGGCTGGTTAGTTCCATTTGAATTTGGTGTGAACGCGTGATACGGAACGTTCGATACAGCAAAAAGGAAATGGCTCGTAGTGAAAGTAGAGGCAAAGTTGAAAGTTTGAAGGGGCAAAAGTTAACGAAGAATGAATGGAGAGCTGTAGGCGGCGAAGAACAAGAGAAAAAATAGGAGGATGTGAGGAATGTTTTGAGCGGACTATCTTTCGCTTTTCCTCTCGTCCCCTCCGTATTTCATCCTCCCTTTTTCATTTTCTCGTTGAGAGAAAAAAGCGGAGCAGCAGGGGTGGTCTCGGGAAAGACGTTTGTATATGTGTACGTGAGTCCAAGTTTGGACAGGTAAGGAGCGTGAACCTGGTGGAAACTTAAATGCTTGTTTTGACCGTGGAGTGATGGACGGAGCGGGGCTCGCTGGCTATAGGTATACGAAGCGCAGTTAAAAAGAAGGCCTCGCGTCCGTGGCGAATCAGGCGGCAAACAAGAGTATAAATAGCGAAGAAAGGCGGCTTTGTCGGGCTGAGAGAACTTCCCTATATCCTTGTAAATAGAAGCCAAAATCTTCTATCTTTTTTCATCTGGGTACATTTTTCTGGTTTTTTTTTTTGGCGCGATCTTATTAGGACGGAGCCTGCGTTCGGTTCCCAAACTTTCGAGTTTTTCTGTTCGATCTCTTGTGCAGTGAATTTCTTCTCCTCAACTCGACTGCTACATCAAGACCCTGCCGCGGTCGCGGCATCGACTCTCCGCGTCGAGAAAGAAGCACTTCGTTTTTGGTGACGACAACGAGAGAAACGAAGCGACAACCTGTGTAAGCCTGAGAGTTAATCCCTTAAAAGCCACAACAGGGGAAAACCCTCGCTTGCCGCCTCCGGACAATATTTATTTCTTATTCCACTCCACAACTGTGAACATATACGTTGAACTATGAGAAATTCGAAAGAATATTTATCCGGATGGGCTCCGTATCACGGTATGGGTCTCGCACGTGAAAAGCTTTCTCCTCCGAAAACCGCTTTTCCGCGGTACAAAATCACTTCGATTTTATAGATTATCGAAGTCCTCGCCGATTCCCGCGATCGACCGTTGCCTTTGTCGTTGCTTCTGTTCTCATCGCCATTTTTCAAAATCATCCTTAAGATCGTGCTCGATATTTTGATATTTTTCTCATAAGTTTCTCGTGACACCAAAGAGGATTACGCGTTAATACGATTTCTTGTATCAATTACGATCTCCATTGATAGCAAAGACTCTTCTGCACGGTCTCCGGCTCTCTGGTCCCCTGCATTATTCCCATCATTATCGTGGTGGTCGTTGTGTGTCGCGAAGAATGCGCGCGAGAGGGTAAAAGTACGGGGGGGAAAGAGAGGAAGGGAGGGTTGGAAAGTCGATTTGAAAAGTTGTTTTCGAGCAGAGAGCAAGTTCGAGTTACAAACTGCGTGCTGAAGACTATCTCGGGATTACGGGATCAGAGGGAATGTACGCGTATACGAGAGACCGCGTCGGGGATCACGGTCTCCGGGACTCACTTCGTCATTCGCACGCCGCCGCCGCCGCCGCCGTATCGTTCATTTAACTATTGTACACGTATACGTATATAAGTATGAATGTGCGTGTTAGTAAAGTTCCTCGAGGACAAACGGTGTCCATTAAAGGTCCCAGGGGGAGTGTGACATGCCGGTACAGTTTGAATGGATTACCCGCGGGGTAACGATTAGCCTCCTCGGACAATAACGAGGGACATTCGTGCGCTCTTGCGGTCTCGTTGAGAATACTCTGCCATGTTTTATAAAGCGTTTACCCACACAGACACAAAGGCACATATAAATATGTATAGCCACATGAAATCGCGTGTGTCGAGCTTCGTTTATTTTCATTTTTATTCAATTGTACTTGTATCCTCTCGTGCGACACCCGCTTGCCACCTTTTCAATAATAGCACTAATTCCCTCGAGCTTCAACGTCAAAGAAAGTCACCAAGGAAAATTGATTTACACCATTATAAATAAACTTTACGCGAGCCGAACGCAGGGCTTATCTTGACTATCTTGACACGTGCCTGGATTGACTTTCAAGTGGTTTGAAAATCTTTTACGACACTGAAGTTTGCAACGTTGGAGTCCAACGAAATGATCTAAATAAACTCTTCGACAATTCCAGTCGTTTTTCAATTCTGTTACCTGCCTAATTTGCAATTATTAGTTTTTCAGTCTACACCAATGATTCGTGAAATAAATAATTGGTGCGAATGTTATTATCGTTAATTTCGTTGGACTCCAACGTCGCAAACTTCAGCGTCGTAAATCTTTTTGTTTTTTTCGATCCCCTCAGTTACCTAACTAGTGATCGAAATATTAGACCATCGTCTGACCTGAGTAGTAGTTCATCTGTCAACGTTGCTTTTGGTTTTCATGTAGGCGTGTTTATGTCTGTTCAAAAACATATCAGATGTCATTGACAGTTCATCAGCAGTGTGGAATACTTTAGTTCTCAAGATAAATACTTTGCGTTTATACCAAAATATGTATGGAAAGCAAAGAGTACTTTTCAATCTCTTTTTAAATTTGTTATATTAATAGTCATTCTGACTCATGTCCTTTTAGCAAAAAAGTTTTCGAACGTGTTTGCCAGTCTGCACATACATTGCTGATACACACATTCAAATTGCGCGCACACAACCTCGAATACGAGACGTCACAACATCTCTAGTAACGGTCTGGAAAGAAGCGAGTGTCATGCCTTAATAATTACTCCTCTGTCATAAGACACCTTCGATAAATTTAAAGCCGGATAAATGATTGGAAATATTTTATTTCTCTACTGTTCAAATTTCGTTCCATCCTATCCATCAATAATAACGAAGATATTGCGGGAAAAATGTAAACAGCTACTTCATGATTTCTCATAAGAGGCCATGTTAAGGAGGGTGGATCACGAAATCAAAATAATCAAAATTTGATAAAATTTGGTGATAACATTCTTTGGCATCTTGTGTACAAATACAATTTTTTTTTTCAAATTTTTTTACCACATGGTTATCGCATAATTGAGCGTTAAATCGGAGTTC
This sequence comes from Venturia canescens, assembly GCF_019457755.1. Classification (NCBI taxonomy): domain Eukaryota; kingdom Metazoa; phylum Arthropoda; class Insecta; order Hymenoptera; family Ichneumonidae; genus Venturia; species Venturia canescens. Next base: position 18,600,226 of record NC_057421.1, on the reverse strand, counting down.
TTATGCACGAGGTGTATAACTGTATATATGTAAACTCTATGCTTATACACGTGAACTTTAGTGTTCAATTACTCGAGAGCTATGTGGTAGAAAAATCTAAAAAAATTTAGACCGTCTTATATGTTTTTAAAGAATACATTTACCAAATTTTATGAAATTCTTAATATTTTTAACATGCTTTAGTATGGCAACATTGTATCGTCGCGATCCACCCTCCTTAAAGTGGCTCGTCGAGACAGAAAAGAAATTACAGATATTTCGAGCTACAAACCACCACGGACCTCAAAAATTTTTACGAATGACTTTTACATCATAATTTAACATTCTGTAGAGTTTCATATTTTTCTGTCCTACTATTTCCTGCTTAACTTCCTTAATTGACTCCAATCCTAGCTTGAATTTGTTTGACCAAATTTAAATTGTTGAACACTCAGTCATTCGTGAGTAGCGATTGAAGACAACTTTTCTATTATTTCTTATGAACAATTGTCTCAAAATCGACTTTTAACAGACCTTTTGTCATGCAGAATAAAAACATAATTGCAAAATGTCATTGACGAGTTTTCATGGTGCAAAGTCATCCTTCGTATTCGTCACGAAATTCCCCGAGGGGTGATCCCCGTTCGGCGACAAATTTTGGGCGTGTTACAAACGTGACCTCCATTATTGTGAAAAGTGCTGCTCATATTTGTCGAATGAAAATTCACACAGTGCGTGGTACAATGGTGGCTGACAATTGACGTTTCTGAGTTAGGAGCTCCACGTGTCAGAGCTGCGGGACGTTCTCGTAGCTTTTTTTCGCAAGAGTGCACAATGGAGAATTCCTAAGAGCGTTCTATTCTTAACGTTTTCAAAATACATATTTTCACAGTGAAAGCACATGAAAAAACTTTCACGAAAGTGGAGAAACGAAAGTTGGCTTTTGAGCGACAAATTAGGCGTGCTTCTTTCTCGCGCATCTTTCTGGAAAAAAAGGATCTACCACAAAATGTTAATACATCTTTGTACGTATGAACGAAATGCAGCTAAGACCGAGGGAGGAACGAAAGTGATGGGGAGGAATGAGAGAAAATATTAAGTCAAAAATACAAACATATATGAGCGCCCTCTATGTGCACTTTTTTATTTGCCCCTCCGTGTACTTTATAAAGAAAAGAAAGAATGGCGCAAATGGTACCTCGGGAATGGCCGTGTGCTGGATCTCCCAATGGGGTGCCCCTGTTCGCCCAGCGGGGTACGTAGAGATACGTATACGAGCAAGAACCCAAAAGGCTCCTCCCGACTTCACATCTATTTACTAATATTTTGGCTTTTGCATCGTTCTTTTCTCAAAGGTGTTGTAGTTAAAGGTTCTATGGGGACGTGATATACATTTGCAAGCCCACGTAATGCTGTGCCTTCATTTATTTTCGCTGTTTCAGTGTAAATAATGTTGAAAAAAAGAACGAAAAGAACTTGGTCGTTATTAGTTGAGCAACAGAGCTATTGAGGGGGCTCTCATTTCGATTAATTTTCTTGTTAATGAGAATTTGGTTAGGTAATTATTCGAAAATTGTTGCTTGAGACTAGTCAACTGAATTTTCACTTTAATTCACGATTTGAGTACGTCCGGAGAAAATAAAATGGCCGACGAAGGTCATGGAAGAGAAAGGAGTTCACAGGACTCTTTCGAGGTTCTTCTATGCGGCTTGTGCGGCACGAATGTTTAGTGATTTTAACGAATTTTCAGTTTTTCATCATTCTTATTTTCAACTGGGATGGAAAGAGTTGGAATAGTTATGCGATAATGAAAAATTGGATTTTGTTTCTAGCTGCAGACAGCAGTGAAAAATTCGATGGGTCCTGTGAACGAGGAAAAATCACTGAATTGACATTTTTTGTAAAACGACTCGCATTCATGCGTGGATGATGTGTTGAAAAAAGGCGAACGCAAGGCCGAGCGAGCGGAAGTCATCAGTTTGCGGTATTGAAAGAATGTTCCAAAGTTCGTGGGTCCGGCACAAGGAAAAATCGATTTGCGGTGAAATATAATGGATAACCAGACCATTAAATTTGACGGGAGAAAATATGGAGAACAATTTTTTCGAACAACGGAAATCCCCGCCCTAGCCCAAGACTTTTGAAGAACTTTTTTACTTCTGTCTAAATTGCATCTTATATAAAAGGTGTATAAAAGTACGAATGTCTCGCACACAATAAATCTCTTCCCTTCAAAGCTAAACACCTCCCATGCACTCTCAATATATTCCTCAAGATTGAAAGAGAATTGCCGAAAAGCTCTCGTACATTAATTTTTCGCATTACAGGCACGATCGAACAAAAGAAATTGAAGCATCCGAGGCGCCATTGAATTTTTTCTACGACCGCAGAATCTCCGATCGCACAGAGAACAAGTGCTGGTCCGTGCGACGACTAGAAAAAAAAATTCACTTGTTTCCCATCGTTGCTAGCCGTAACATCGAAATCCAAATGTACAATCTGCACATTAAAGTAGTTCGGCCGTTCTATAACCAGTCAAGTTTCCAACCACTTTATGTTGATTAACTCTAACTAAGTCTAAATTATTAATAAAATTAATAAACACTCACATTGAGAATATTTTTATCACAAGAATGTAATAAAATGCATAAAAATATCATAAAAGATTAAATTTATCCTTCAACTTGACTAGTTAACGATTCAGTCCGACACTTTAAATATACACAACATAATCTATAGGCAACATTTTTATTGTACGAAAGAAAGTTTATATCGGTGTAATGGCACCGAGAAAAAGGAATGGTCAATTCATTAAAAAAAAAAGCGAAGCTATTAGACGAATGAAAGCACGTGAGTCTGTCTCAAAAATAAATAAACTAAAGTTTTTTCATGTTTTCTTTCTCAAAAGCCCCGTAAGGTAATGTTTTTTTTTTGTTTTTTAAAGAAATGGAATCTGTGATGAATTTTTTCCCAATTAATATTATTGTAAGTTCTCCCATGAGGCACCGTTTCAAAAATTCAAAATTCTAAATGAAATAATTCCAAATTTTGCCCCGTAAGAGGCTCCGGAACTGTGCTTATCGTTATCAGGCGACCTTAAACTATCATTTACCCCAAAAAAGTGGAGCTCCGCCGTGCTTTATCGAACGACGCCGAACTACTTTAAGCAGAAGTACACGAAACGTAGATTCGTACTTAATCGACATTGGAGCTTTATTATACACTTCGTAGATCGTACCAGCGATTTATGAGCTAACGAGAAGCTCGTTGACTCATCGGGAACGCATCGATAAAAAGAGCCATATTGCTTATAAGCGACTATGTATATACGAGTATAAAAATATACATAAATATATAGTGTAATATTCATGAGCCCGGCCCCGAAGGGATGACGCGGTTTAGTACGTGGGAATGGCATTTTATCCGCATCGCGAGTCCTCGAGTGTGTATATCTGTATACACAATTAGTATTTGTGCGTCCATATACATATACGTACAAGTATAAAGTTAGAGGTAGAAGAGAAGAGAGGGCGCGCGCGCGCGCGCGCGCGGGCACCTCATCATCCTTCAGAATCATCGTCTCCGCAGTCCCTCTTTATTTCTTTTATCCCAACGAGGATAGATCCCTCCCTTTCACCCCCTGACTTGCCAGCTCTTTCTTCAATCTTCGCTCATAAAACCACGGCTAATTACAACGTGTCAATCATACTCGTACCTGAGACGCCTACTTCCTCTCTCTCTCTCTCCCTCTCCTCTCACGTCTCGAGATTCACAACCGTGCATTACGATGGTACGTGCCTATCCTATTGCCAGCAGTCTGGTGCAATCGAGAGAAAGAATACGGAGGAGCATGAGCGGATATGTGGGAGCATGCGGAGACTCCGAAGTATTTTTACCTCCCTGCGGCGACGTTGATAATTTCGCGCATTGGATTTGTCCGAGGAATCAGTTTACTAGACTTGGGTCAAGGGTCGTTCGAAGCCAATAGTTTGGGGAGAAAAATTAAACATAGTAGGGGAAAAAAATACTTTTGATGCCACATGCACAAATGATTTCATCAAAATTCTTTATGAAATGGTGGCATCGATGCGAACGGTAGTTCCGAGCTTTTGTATCTGCACAATTGCAATTGGCACGAAATTGAGAAATTCGAATGGTAGAAAGTAGCCGAAGGAACAGGGGACATTTAAAAAATGAAGGAATCGGTAGAAGGTGGGCCCAACGAGACACACGTGCGCACACGTATGCTTACACACTTGTAGAAATGTATATACACGCTCCGAAGCATCCGTGTGCGTACGTATAGGTATTCTCGGTTAAATAAGAGCGCAAAGGGGGTTGGGTTAACCCACGGTCCATACGCAGCGCTCTCGAAAGATGGAAGATGGTGAAGAAGGAGAGAGTGGGCCCACCATCTCGAGACCCGGGGCCTCGTATAGATGGCAGGGCCCCGCCCCCGCCACTCTTCTTTACCGCGATCACACTCGCAGACCTTTCTCTCTTTCTCACTCACTCTTTTTCCTTCCTCTGGGTCCTTCGACGAACCTCCATCAGCCTCTCTTCTCCCACTTTCCTCTCTCCCCGGCTGATTCGTTGCTCTTTGTCTTCTTTTTTGCTCTCTCTCTCTCTTCGCTTCTCGTTTTCTCGTCTCTTTCAAGCGCTTCTTCTTCCTCTTACGAACTCGCATACACTACCGCACTAGCGAGTATCGCAGCATTGTAAAAGGCACTGGAAACCGATTTCATTCATTCTCTCGGTTTCCTCTTTACGTCAAGTGTATATTTTATCGGCTCCTCGGATCAGCTGTTCCTCGTAATATCATCCCATGGAGAAATCTATTTCCTCGATTCGTGTGAATTCTATACTTGTGTACACGAGCCTGTGAATGGAGAACAAACATTCCACACTCGATGATTCACTACGAATTTTTGTCCTCCGCATTCTTCCCTTTGGCCTCGATCTTTCGACGAATGAACTTTGGATTTTCAACGCTTTTTATGAACCTTCAGATCCGCTAGGTTTTATCGATCTTTTCATTCATTTTCTACACGTTTCCTTCCACTTTAATGAGTTTGAGGTTACGACTCGAGACGTGACAATTTCTTAGACCCTTTCAGGTATTTTCTTGTTGGACAAATAGACAACGAATTAACCAAAAACACTTTTATATCACACCGTTACGGGCTGCATCACAAGGTTAAAAATGCTTGAATGACCAGAATTGTTTTAGATCAAACTACAGATTCATTCTCTCCCAAAACATTGCAGTTGAACGAACAAACCTTTTCCAATGACATCAATTTCTATTGAGTCGATCATTTTTTTCTCAATGCAGGGATTCCACGAGTTTCGTCCATTCTTTTCCGTGCTCGTACTCCGAAAGCAATGTTGAAATTTCCGAGACTAGAATTTTCGAAGTACGCGAGTACTAAAAAGCACGAGTTTCGCTGCTGTTTACTGTAAAGTCAGAAATAAGGAGCTGTTCCCCCCACGAAAAATGGGCAAACGCATTTCCCCGAGTGTACAAGCACTTCGAACTGGCGATTATCGTCTCGGAACGCTATTATTATTTTCGTTGAGTTCGACGGCCCCGTCAGCGCGAGGCGATGATGAGAGTTACAAAAAGTTTGCGCGTCGTTCCCGTTCCTGGAGACTTCATGGCTTCCAGCCCGAAGAGGACGAAATCGCATGTTCGCTACACATACGCACGTTGCGTGTATAAAGTGCATCGTGTGCGTATTGCGCGTCCAGAAGAGACCGGGAGATTGCGAGGTGAGCTCGAGCGCATCGAACGTCGAGCTTCTTCGAGTGTTTGCCGAGCTCTCTAGAGGCCTCCTCGCGGGGCTCGACACTACGAACGAGCGTGTGTATTGCGCGCTCAGTGTATACGTGTCGGTATAACTTGGTCCCAAGAGGAAGAACCTCTCGCGATCCCGTGGAGTCCACAGGATGACCTATCTCACGCCTTGTGCGCGCACGAAGCACTTATGCTCTCTCCCTTCTTTCTCCCATCCTCGCATCTTCGCGTCTTTTCTCTCGAGGTTCCTCTCGATCTTGCTCTTTCTTTCTCGCATGGCGCGAGAGCAAAAGTTCCATTCATTCACCAACTCTTGCTTCACTCTTTTTCCTCTATGTTCAGAATCGAGGGGGGAAAAAAGGATTAAAGAATTCAACGGAGCGAGGAATAATCTGTGATGCAGCTAGCCCGGGGACTCTGACTCCAATGGGGCGACACAAAACGTTCGATTTTTGTGCAACGGACTGCAGATCGAGTATCTTTGGAAAGTACAATTTTCTTTTTTTTTCTCAAGTATTGTGCACGATGCTTGGCTGTGGATATAAATTTGCGGAATTATTTTCGTTCGTTGATGGAAGTGCTCGGATTTCCAACGATGGAACAGACTTTTTAGGGTCTCGGAATCGCCCACTCGATTCGTGCACGTTTTCAATCGACTGCTGTTTTGTTTTTATTTTTTAATTTTCTTATAAACACTTGAATAACTCTCCCACACGATGCTCGAGAGCTCTGTATGCCGCTCTCACTAACAACTAATAATTGACACTTATTCCCTTTTGAAATAGGTAATATTTCATTTACTGTCAATTACAGAATAGACGCAATCGTAGGCAACGTCCAAGTGTAAAAAAACCGGCAGACAGAGTCCGCTTTAAGTGAATTTATATGTTGTGACTATTTGCGGTTCACGCGAACGTGCTTCGTACCTGTACAGCAAGAGTTGGTGAGATGGAAAGATCCTTCTTCGCCATCTTGGAATCGTGAACTCTCCTCGACGTCGAGACGACGATCCTCGTGCCCGGATGCAGATCTCTGCTTTCTCTCGTGTGTCTCTCTCCTTTTTGTTTTTATAACTCTCTCTTCTCCCTTTTATACGCTCCATAACGCAAACTCCATGTGAATCGAGCACAAAGAAATTACCAATTTATATTTGCCCTCAAGTACGATTCGATCTTCCCCCGGATACTAAAGAAAACAATTATTTTCGCGACTCCAACGGTTTCCTTTGTAAGCAAACTTCGTGATGTAAAAACCTCAAAATCCGACGATTCGCTCAACGTTCTCCCTCTTTTTTCTTTCACGTTCTCAATACTTCGTTTTTTTAATCGCACAATTCTCATTACCCGAATACTCCTATGTCTCCGTGTTCATTTCACAAGCGCCACAGCAGCGAGGGGAGTTTTTCTCGTAAATTTTGTTTGAATTAGAATTTTCGAAGGAAATGATTTTGAGGAATGGTGTTTACCTTCCCACTGTGTCTTCTCTGTCTCGGCCTGTTGTTCTGCGTGCATCGCAGCGGGCTTAAGCGCATATGCTTGTGATACAAAACGAGTTACACATTTATATAGATATATACACTTGTCTAGGCGCTTTGGAGCTAGAGAGAAAAAGCGCTCGCGCGCGCGCGCGCGCGGAATGAATCATAGAGACCGGAACGATAAATCACACGAGCCGGGGCATTATGCGCACACGAAGATTTATTGTCGAGCACGATAGAGAGCTGCGCTTTACTCGTATATATGCGCCGCGTGAATATTGCCATACAACCGCACTGACTAACGTTACAACTTACAACTATGCACGCGCGAATGTGTGCTGTAAGAACGACGACCATATAAAAGCGTAAACACAAATATATATCGTGTGTTTTACGAGATGTTGCCAAGAATGACAAGAGGATGACTCTAACTTGTAGCAATAACATTTTCGCTCTCCGCGTGCGCGCCTGTTCGTCTCGGCTTCGTGCTTTCTATGAGCTGCTTTCAACGAAACGAATCACTGAAAACGAAATGTTGTTGAAACATTGAAAATTCTGTTGCCTCAATCAAATAAAACAGTCGAGTACGTCGCACAAAATTTTATGGATGAGTGCAAAATCATTTGTTGATGTGGTAATTAAATGTTTGTTTCAATTTACAGAATATTAGGCTACGACTAACGGATACGTATTAACAAGTTTGTAGTGAACGAATGAGTCTGTTTTTCTGTGAAGACATTTTTCATGTTAATTCCTATAAACGATACACGGAGAGAATTAAACGGTAATATTTAGCGTTAAATTCATTGTAAAATTTAGCATGATATATTTCACTTTGGGGACAAGTTAACGAAAACTATTCATTCCTGTATGGCACTGTAAAATTTTTAATATTTTGTGAAATTTTCAGTTTAATAATGGTAAATATTGCACATGGGACGTCAAAATTTACTAAATATTTCGGTAAAAGTTCCTATTTTTAACAATAACCATTATTTAATTTATTGGAAAATTCAATTTTTCTACCATAATAATATCATGAATTGCAGCTCGTCACCGCACTGTCGTTACTCACGGTAATTTTTCAAACTTCATTCGTGTATATTCTCCGTGTATATTTTGCACGGAGAGAAATATATTTGTTAGGATAGCTCGAGCATATTGTATGCTACCGTAAAAAAATATTTGCTGCCCGATCAAATGATTTTGCTAGTTGAACAAATGATTTGCTACCCTCACTAATCGTTTTGCTGAAACATGCTTTTTTAAATGAGTAAAAGTACATTATTACGTATAAAAATGAAGCGAAAAAATTCACATCGTTTCAGAGCTGCTTATTGGTTCAAACACGCGTAACTGACAGATACCTCAATACCAATTTATCAATAGCGAGCACAGTCCGCAATAAATTAAATAACGTTATTAATCATGGGTTCATGACGTTCTGTTGGCAGAGACACAAGCTCGTGTCGTCTTCAAAAAACTCCCAAATTCGATGCCTGCCCTCTCGGTGACGGTTCATACGTGATTTCAACGCTTTTCGTTATTGCCTTAAAAAGGCGAGAGACGAGCACTATACTCTCGTGGAGAGGCAACACTTTATCGGCGAGATAGGAGAGACGCGTTTCACGCGAATCCGTGCCCTCGTGTATCTCAGTCAGCATCCCTCTATCTTCATTCTTTCTGTTTCTCTATCTATCTCTCTCGTTTCGTTCGTTCTTTTTTTTTCGCTTCGTCCACCTCGCTCATCTCTCGTCTCGGGTTACATCCTTATTACCCCCGGGTATATAGGCGCGCGAGAAGAGGGCGCGAAGACATGAGACCTTCTTACTACACGCCATTATATACTTATATAGATTGAGAAGACCGAGTGATAAGTGTATAAATCGAGGAGGTAGGAAGGAATGAATCCTGCTACCCGATGATGAGAATAATCGGACTCGACGAGCCACAAATCTCTCTTTTGTCTGTGGGAACGCGATTCCGAGCTCCTCGCGCGGCGCCGCGAGATGACCATCAACTCGCTCGAGTGTGTTTCATCAACGGGATGCCAGTTTTTGAACAGTATTAAAATAACATATGGGACATCCCGTCACGAGTGCAGCGACGTCGAATCACTTCAGGACTCACTAGCGCGTGTCTTCTTTTTCATTTCGATGAAAAAAATTTGATTTTTCTAAAATTTAAAGTTTGTGAGTTCGATTGTGTCTCAGAATGTAAAGAAGATTTTTTGAGAAGCGATTTGCTTTGAAATCTTTGTCCAACTAGCGAGATTTCATGGGGGAATTTTGGTCAGAATGGGTATGGAAAATTTGACAAATTCCGGAGTTTTTTATTGGTGCTTTGTTGGTTTTAAAAATAGTGACGAAAACGAAGAGAGCTTGGGAGACGAAATATCGAGTGGGGGCTTGAAAAATTGGTCCGTTTTGGATAAAATGCCCCGTAGCAGGCCCGCATTGGGATTCCATATGCATATATTTGTGTTAAGTTGTCGGTGCTGTTGAGACCAACGGCAGGCGAGATCCTCAAAGCTCTCGTGTCCGTTGTTCTGGCACTTGGAGCTAGAATCGTGAAAACTCGTGTCTCCTTTCGCCTCTCCTTTTTCCCATCTTTCTATCTCTTGCTCCTTTCGTATACACATATTTGTTTCTTTATTTATGTATACACAAGCAATAGACGCATCCGTATAAAACACTTTTCGATCGGCAGCGACACGTGAAAAACGAAAATAGACAACTGGATGACGGGGAGCCCACACTTCTCAGGAACTTGTGCATTTTTAATGAGAATAACAATGAAAATAATAATAAATGAACGCGAAAAGGAGTAGGCGACTCGAGACGGCGATGACGCCTCTTGGTGGAATAATCAACATTTCTCAAAGTCCCTTATTTTCACACGGGCAAAACTGGGAAAGCATTTATTCTGAGTTGCATTCCCTCAAATTTAGCGAAAATTCTGCTCCAATTGTTAAGGTAGATGGGTAACGACTACGTGATCTTTGCATCAACTATATTTTTCGAAAATTTCAAAAGACGAAACTTCAGAATAATAATTTTATTATTTCAGAAATATAATTGGTAGAGAAACAACATTTTTATACAATTTTTATTATTATAAAAAACGTTAGAAGAGTTCGTTTTGACTAGCGTGCTGCCGTTGATGTCACGCTGCTGTCAGTTTCGTTTACAAATTTTATACGTTGTGAAGTGAGTTTACTGTGCAAAGTAGTATCGTAGCGGAGGAAAATGAAAAAATGAACGATAAAAAAGTGTACCGGAAGAAAAATGCTCGTTTCGTAAAAACCAATCCATTTGTCGTGTAATCCGAATGATTTTTCATCAGATATTTTTTAATACTTCAACCGATTATTATCAACGGTGAAGTTCAAAAACTAAACATACGCATGTACCCTTGAATATCCACGAAATACAACGATCGATTTCTTTTCGCGAAATCTTGAATACGGCTAATGAAAAAATTCAATCACTTTTCATGCGTGTACGACTTTCGCGTGCCGGAGTGACAAGTGTCAGAGAAAAGTAGATAATTCATTTGCAAATCTCCTCAGTACAAATTCATTTTTACCTAAAAAAAATATCGCGTGATTCGGAATAGCGAATATTCTCCCATCCGCCTCAAGATCAACCAACATTTCCGACTCCACTTTCGGAGAAAAACTATTTCATTTTTTTCTCAGAGAATTCACAACGAGAATCAATTTGGCTGGTAGCGAATAAATAAATTTCCTTCTACTACGAGGAAACGTTGTTTCTCAGGCTGTTGGATAAAAACGAGACTCCGTTACGTCAAATCGTCTCGCATCATACGATATCCCAGAGTCACTGGCCGATACGTAGTGTGTACTACACGAGAGTGCATTAACGTTTGATATCTGCGGTGATATTGTTGTTAGCATTTGATTACGAAGGTTGCAACGAGCCATGTGCCTATTAATAGAAAGTATGTACATGCAGCAGTAATAATGATTAGGATAATCGTGAATTCAAATGATTGAGTTAAGGTAGTTGGATGCATGCGACCGAGTTGTTTCTCACGTACGTACATTCGATACACACAAGCAGAGATGTGTATCGCGAAAAACTTATCTGTGGAGACGAGCCTCGCTCTCCTTTCATTCGGTGTTAAAAGTTTTGACGGGGCCCGCGTGCGACTCGTGGTATGCTGTGGCAGCGTGTTCTTTCATTTTTCTTTTCCACCGTCTGTATATACCTGTACACAAGCATATAGAGAGGGAGGGAGCAACATGTGCTCTTTCTCCTGGTTTTGGTCCACGGACAGCCATCAGGATATCGTGTTCCAAATCGCGCGCGCTTCGGCTCCGCGGAGAGCGAAAAAGGAGGGTGAGCAGCGCGTTCGAGAGAGGCTCGGGTTATTAGGATCGAAATGAATGTAAATCCCCTTAACACGATCCTCGGGCAAAACACGGCTACCCGCACGCTCGAATCCTCCCGGAGAGTGGCCAGATTAGGCACTAGGAGTACATCGGTAGAGTGCGACGATGTATTTGTAACTCGAGAGCTGACGTGTGTGAGCAGTTTCATTCTGTTGGGACTGTCAACTCGGAGCGATCCGCTTATTCGAATAAGTTTTATGATTTCGTTGAATAATTGCTTTCTCGTTTCTTCGTTGCTTCTTGCTGCGAATCCAGTTCAATGGGCTGATAATTTTCAGTCTCCGTTTACCTGCGAACGAGCACCGAGAGCTTAGACCGATGGCCCGAAACTACAGCAGCCAGCAGCGATCCTATCTCGTGAACGAGGTAGAAGAATGAAGAAACGCGAGGATCATCTCACCTGCACTTGGCTCCATGGATATGCTAAACTTGGACACACGCACCCGTCGTCTTCACGTATATACGTTACAACGTATAGCTGAACGTACACGGACACGCGCACATCTGTGTGTACATTTGAGGCTCGTCGGGGATCCACGGACCTTAAATCTTGTGGAGAGTCCCCCGCAGGAATGTCGAAGCGGTGAGACCATCGGGGCTTCTCTCGCGTTCACTTGATATGATGCCTCTTCTGTCCGTCTGTTCATCTTTCGCTCTCTCTCTCTCTCTCTCTTTCCCTTTCTGTCTTTTCTTTCCTCCTTCTCTTGATCTTTTACGCGCACTTTTTTTACCGTTTTTTCTATTTTTTTATCGCGTGCTCTCCCACGACATCTACTCGAAGATATCGCTCTGGAAGATTTTTTATTTCTATTGACAGATCCGAATTTATGCTCGAATTTATGCCCGACGTGAGATTCGTTGATTGACGGTTGAGAGAGCGACTCGATGCATTTGAATTTGTAACGCTGGAACGTTTCATCGCGCAGCGACATCGATACAATCGCCGTTTGCTCGATCAAACGCGGCGGCACGGGAGGCGTCGATAATGGGAAAAAATTCGAAACAAAATAAACCTGTAGAAAAAAGGACTTGAAAGGGGAGAAAAAAACGCCGCGACGGAGACTTATCGCGCGCCTGGTTCTCTGCTACTTAGTTCCATGCTAATCAATCTCTATTCTTCCTCAGGTGGAGAATACAAGATACGAGAATTCTTATGTGTTTTTTATGCTCACGGAATTGATGATTTGTTCCTCGAAAAGAGCTTGATAAAAAGTCTCATATTATGAAGCATCTCCTTTCGCGTTGGAAGAAAAGGAAAGACGGAGTGGAATGAGCAATTTCGTTTTTTTATTTATGCTTAAAACCTTTTTTCGGTGAGAAATGATCTCCAAATTGTACCAATGACAGTATAGTTTTCTTGGACTTTTTTAAACGGTGTTTTAAAGCTTTTTAAAGTATTAAGCGACTGAATTGGTATACGAAAACGTTACGCGCATAATTGGATCAGGGTGGCTGACGAGCTTTAAAAACGGTTGCGAACACGTGCCTTTGGCTGCTAGTCTCGCTAAGTCGCTCGTTAATTACGTTCAATGGCAGTGAAACACGCACGCAGACTTCCTTTTCTCTCTCTTTTCTCGAGACACGTCTGCGTATAGCTCTGTGGCATATTATACGTGCCTCTACATATTTTTACCCATCCGAAAGAGCAAAAGGGCGTTTTGATGTTGTTACAAATATGAAAGTACGCACGAGTTATGGCTTTTTGATTCTTACGAGTTGGTGTATATATAAGTAAAGCGTGCGTCTAGTATTGTTTTAGCTTCCCACATGAGCGCACGAGGCATGAAATCCTGTATCGTTAAACGTCACTGGCTACGCCATGAACGTAACACACTCTTAATTGCGTGTAATTGACATTAACGATTACAGCTTGAGCGACTGCTTGCCTGCGTGAATTATAGATACAACGTGTAATGTCTTTGTGATTTTTCGCGCTATAAATACGTACAGACACGCGAGGAGAATAATTTTTATTTCAGAACGTATTTGATTCTGTTGTTGAGAAAGAATTTCCAGGTTTAAGGAGTCTACACTAAATTGAAAGTTGAAAAAATCGACTTTTTTATTGCATTTTTCGAAAGTATACATATTTAAAAGAATCATACTGAAATTTTATAAAGATTTGAGCAGGCCAAGTGTACTTTTGAGCGACGTTTACTTGACTGTCTGAGCGCGCTGAGACGCACCAGCGCGGTACCGCGTACCTGCCTTTGTTCAAACGCGTTTTTCTCAAAATTACGTTTTTCGACGGCTCGTTGATCAAATCTCCGAATCAATTCAACGAATCCTTACTAAAATTTTACTACGTATTTTTTTATGACTATTGCTATAGCACGTATCATACGAATTTTGAAACTTTAAGTAGAACTATTTGTTTTTTGCAAAAAACATTATTGAAAAATCAAAAATCGTATGATATGCGCTATAGCCATCTACCTATCGAATCTAAAACCATTTTTTTTCTCCGATCATCCATTCCAGAGATTTTATCAACTTCTCGTCCATTTTTCTGTACGGAAGCTGAGTAAAATAAAAATAGTCAGTCCTAACACTTTTTATATCCATATTTATAATTTATATCGTTCAAAAAAATTCGTGAAAATAGTATTTTTTTGCCCGTATAATTAAGCTAGACCCCTTAATCGTTGGTCAATTTTTACATTTTATTAATTACCAACCAATGAAATTAGAATTGACTGCCATCGTCTGAAATGCAGATGCAAATGGCTGAGAATCAATTCATTTTTGAGTCGAAGTAAATCAGGAAGTTTGATAATAGCATTGCACAGATTAATAAATGATTGTTGCAATATATAATGAGAAAATTGAGCAATCGTTTATAAAAAAAAGAGAATTTTCGAAAGTTTAAATAACAGTGATTACAGCCGAGCACCTCTGTACAAAATTCATGATAATTTGTGATCCATAAAAGGTTCTCCTGAAATTTTCCGTTCGCCTCATTATTATCGGTTAACAACGCCAGTATCCTGAAAAACAGTTAGCAGAGCACGTTTCTCGCAGTTTCTAATATCCAATTCTTTCGTTCCCATCAACCTTCTCTCTCCCTCGCTCTCTCTCTCTCTTTCTCATTCATCCTTTTTTCGTCTAGCGTACACGCTAAACGGCGCTAATTTTCTCGCGGACGCCGTTTGAAATTAGAAGCAATTTCCGTGCCAGAAGACAACGAACTTGCGAGTCGGCAACTCGATAATAAACACGTATGCATATACGCGGGCACACGTGTACGTTGATTTGTAATAGTATCCGTGCAAAACTGGTCTTCACGTGAAAGCCCGAGCTCAACGACATGAACGCGGTGAAAATAAATTGACTGATTCATAGAATAAACCGTTTCGGGAGCCAATAATTTCGTTATATTTGTATATATTGTGTAGTGAACCCAATGATAAAACGATAGCGAGATAATAATTGAGACGTGATCATTCCTCTCGAACTTAATTAATTTTCTCGACGAGCTCAAATTTACCGCACGAGTTATGAGTCTGCAATAAATTCGAGCTAATCAATTGATTGCCAATAATGCATACGTGTATCCTCGATCCTTCAGTTTCGCTGCTTACTATACGCGCTGCTGCAAATTACACTTTTACTCGCCTCGCTTTTACCTCGATATAAATGTACACGAGCCGTGTGCGATTGAGATAGGAATTCGGTGATACAATCCTTCACATTCTTCCTCTTATCACTCTCATTGTGTAACCAATGATTAACTCGCGCTGTAAAAAGAGGAAAAACCACGTACGTGCGTATCTCTTCTTTGAGCAAAAAACGTATTTATCATTTATACGTTTCGATTGGTAAGAAATATATCAGATGCTGTGATAAATGAAACAGCTTATTGGGTAAATATTTACAATACTTACTTTTGCTAAAAATGCTCCTAAATTTCTTTTTCATCATTATTATCAATAAAAAATGATACGGGAGTTCATTTGGGGGGCGGGGGGAGTACAAAAACCAAAAAAAAAAAAATCAATTCAACAATCAAAAAATTTCGCAATCGTCATCAATGAAAATTGGTCCCAAAGTTTTTGGCAACGTGTAATATCGATAAAAAATTATATTACGATTCATTTTAAGAATAGAGAAGGTAGAAAAAGCACAATTTTGTTTTTATGCGCAAAATTTCAATTTCTTAGCTACTGTA
Source organism: Venturia canescens (assembly GCF_019457755.1). Lineage (NCBI taxonomy): Eukaryota > Metazoa > Arthropoda > Insecta > Hymenoptera > Ichneumonidae > Venturia > Venturia canescens. The sequence continues at coordinate 18,584,388 of NC_057421.1, read as the reverse complement.
TAATCACTCATTCTTTCGGTACTCATTGTTAAGTGCTGGTTGGGTGGATCTGGAACATCTTCCTTATTTCGTATTTTGATTTTCTTACCTCCCCTTTCGTGATTTTTATCAGATTTAAAAAGATATTTCTTAATAATATTTTTACCTTGGCCCTCCCTGAAATTAATTGCGGTATCATTTTTTATGAATGACAATGCTTAAAAAATAATTTTTCATGCTTTTTAGCAAAAGTAGAAATTTTTAATATTCACCGTTTTATTTTTACGAATTACTTCATCAATATTATTCATCGTCCTGCAAATATTCATTTCTCATTCAATAAAAACGACTTTCTTCTTCCCCTTTAGAAGAGAATTCAACACAATAAAATTCTTCACATTCTGCCTGTGTGGCTTCTCCGCATAGAAGCATAAAAATATGCATTCTTACACACGTGTTATAAGGCACGTTGATACGTGGTTGTGCCATCTCGGACGTGACGCCAGAAGATCCTCAAACGGGGAACGTTAACGTTCTCTCTGTTCACTGGAATACGAGCGATTCCGCGCTCTAAACGCCCTGGCGTCAAGTAAATCAATCAGGCAAAAGGGACGAGCCGCTCGACGGCACGCTAATTAGCGCTAATTGAGCGAGACGCGAGAACGAACTGTGCACGGGGTGGCAGAAGGCATTAGTATAGATACGAGCACAGCGACACACGTTCAGACTTCGTTTCTATGATGTTTCTGTGTTTCTACTCTTCTGCATGAGAAAGCAGCGTTGTTCCGCATCTCCCTCATTATTCCTTCTCTGCTTATAATTAAAGTTTTTTCATTTTTTTTTTTTTTTTTTTTTTTTTTCATACTTCTTAAACTGAAGCTTGGAAAAACACATTTTTCATTTCAATTGATTTTCGTTGTAAAAACAAAGGGTGATACGATTTTTGGGTTTTTCATTAGCTGAGGGAGTTGAGATCTTGAATGCGAGATTTTTCGTCGTCGATAGAGAGTTCTTAGACCACCCGATGCCAACCCAAAGTACATAATTCGGTTCCATGACTGTAAATCACACGACAGACGAACACCGACAAAATATCACCGACGAAAAATCACATGGACAAAATATCACACAGACAGTATATCACCATTAAATTATTTTAGTAAAGATAAAGGTAGAGGTAAAAAGACTTCCACCGATTGGCCTCGAAGCCAAAAAACAGACCCAAACAAACGCACACAAACCCAAACAAAAAAACAGACACACACTTTGCGCGATTGATACTAAACTACAATCACGTATACACACAAACAACATTGAGCTTCGATCAAATCGTGATAAATGCCTGCTCTTCGTATACTATCCACGTGATATTTTTTCCTATGATATTTCTATTGTGATATTTAGATGTGCTACGACATGATTAATTACACAATTTTACGAGTGATTTTCTAAGGCATTTCGTTTGTCAATTAAAATTCAACTCTAAAAGAACAAAAATATTCAATTTTTATCCAGAACCCGCGGCCCTCGGTTCGTTCCTCAGTTGCTTATTGAATTTTTCTTTGTATCAGTGAGCAATGGCTATTAAAATAATGTTATGCACGAGTTCTATTTCGAAATGATGGCAAATGCTATAAACATTCGGACTAAAAAGGGTTCGAAACTCCGGATTGTACGGTACGTGATTCAACAAGCTCTTAATGTGGCAATAAAATCGAGTTAAAGGAACACAACACGTTAGAAAAGGGAGATTGATCGTTTGAAGTTGTTTTATGTTTGTGATTTTCACGAGCTGCAATCCGTAGACGAAAATCTTGAGTTTTTGGCACGTACACAATCAACTGCGTGCCATTAAAAGTGAGCATTAAAATTACGCGCCTACACAATTAATGCTTTGTTTCTCAAGTTTAAAAGGGAACAAGAAACTTCGAGCTCGAGCGTGACTTATCGCAACAGTTTTTTGATGTGACGATACTTGTAAATTCACTGGGAATTTCGCGTCGATATTTCCAATGAATTTCATAAAAGCTGAACAGCGATGATCGCTCGGTCGATAAGTATTCGATTCATACGCGCGTCACAGATAGCACGAAAATATCGTACGATAAAGAGTCACAGTACGTGTGTACTCAACGACTGTTTTTTTTCTGAATTCTTTGCCACGGCTGCTCGCTCACGAACTCGAAGCAAGGGCGCTCTAAGATTTCCTGATATTCGAAAACCGAGATTAGCGACGACAATGATCATTGCGGCGAAGCGTACAAAGTCGCCGGAGCCTCGAAGTTTATCAAACGCATTTTTCCCGAATCGTGAATTCTCCTGAATATCGAATTCGGCATTCCCCATATTTACACGCATCACCAGCAATCTCGCATGTTCCCCTCGAGCGAGATAAACAACCGAAGAAAAAAACACCCGACACGAGAATTAGTAAGCGAGTTAACCGGAGTGACGAAAACCGACGTGTGTTTTAAGATCCACCGAGATAAGGGATGATCGAGTACTTCAATTATAAAAGCGCGCCTGCAGAACAAAAAAATATCACGTTACAAGAAAAGGGCTTCCCCGGACGCCCCGCAGTCATGCCAAGCGTGAACGCTCAACTCCACAGATGCTGCTTCAAACGTGCCTACGTATTTGCACCTCTATGTATGCACTCGTTTGAGCGCATGCATGTGCGTGAGCTAAGACAATCCGACAAGGGCTGCTGACGGTGCTGACGTTGTCTTTGCGAATTCATCGGCCTACCGAAAATCCTTAGTCACTCTCCACAAATTTATTGTCGGAGATTAATATCACTGTATGTAAATTTTCATTTAGAGATTGAAGATTGGATCGATTTCGAATGACGTTTGGTATTTTACGTGTGCCAATTGGTATTACGTCAAAAAGTGATTTGATAACTGCTGTTACGAGGCTTTTTTTTCAATAAAAGCTGAAGCAAAAAAATCACTTTCGTTTTTCACGGGACTCCTTCGAAATGAGTTCTCGGAGGAAAAAACTTTCGTTCAACCGAGCGACTCGAATGAGATGCATTGCATCGAGGATCGAAGTAAGGCTGAAGCAGTTCAGTCGTCGGAGCGTGCGCCGTGAATAACCTCATTAATTTTCTCAGCTCGATCGCTAATCAGAAAAGTTCTGGAAACTCCCGTAACCGTTGAAACCTACCGCCGGGCTTGTAAACTCCGCCCACTCCATCTTGCCCTTCCCCAGTGACGAGGATGCTAATAAAACGATATTCGAGAGTCGTGTCCGAAGGCGGCAATCCGCAGACAGCTCAGGAAAGGGAGTTCTTCCGGTGCGAGGTGAACGGAGTATACGAAAACGCTTTCGGGTCTTCGGCAACGAGTCGTTAACGTGTATTATTTCCTTAAGCGTTTGTTGCACTCGCCCACGGGAATAACTGCGATTGCGTAATTCGTTGAAAACAATGAATGAAATCGCGCCTCGGTTGAAACGTGCTTGCGCGTATGGTTTCCCCGCTGCGCTAATGCCTCGCGATAAAATTTTCGTAATCTCGTTCCTCATTAAGTTCCAACATCGCGATTCATACAACGCAAATTATGAAGTGTTTACAGTACGGGCCGTAAGGAAATCGTAGCTTTTAACATTAACCCACTTGAGATGAATTCGCTGCTAATCTCACTCCGAGATTTCATTTGTCGATATTAGTCAGCGATAGCACAGCAGCGAAATAAGCTACGCATCACGTGGGCATCGTAATGCTCACTCTTAATTTCGCCTGTTCTCGAGTATTATTTCCTCTCGTAATATTAATCTTTCTCGATATATAACAGAACGGTTGAATATTTAGGCCCGGTCGACTTGGACCGAGGGAGCGAGATAAGCACGAACACGAGGGACGAAAACACGTATACGGCAATATAAATACTTTTCTATAAGAGGAGCTACAGGTTGTTCGAATAAACGTTCGGGTGCACAAGTGAGGTTATACGAAAGCGGGTTTCTTTTTCTTATCGTTTGGAAAAGGTAGCCACGGTTTGTTGAATACGAGAGGTAACTAAGCGAGAAAAAGAAAGAGAAGATCGAGTGAAACAAGAAGAATACGAGAGTAAGCGAGGGAGAGAGAGAGAGAGAGAGAGAGAGAGACGGAGAGGGACGAGGAGACGAAAAAAGGGGAAAACAAAAGCTGAGCGAGAGGGAAATCTCTCGTGAGAGGACAACAAGCACGAATTCTCAGGTAGATCGAAGGAAATAAGAAGTGGCGAAGGATCTTGGTCTATGTGAGATTCGAGGGTGTGTGCGCCTGCGCGTGTGTTTTTTCATGGATACGCGTTGCACGCACGTGCAGTAGGAAGAGTTTGAGAAGAAAAAAAATTCAAAAAACAAAGAATGAAAGGAAGGAAAGAAAGAAAAGAAGAAATGGAGGATGAGGGAAGTGAGGGCATGAAGAAGCAGGTTGGCGAAGAAGCATTGGCCGGGCAAAGTGTTTAAGAGTGTTATCTCCTTGGCTATTAGTCTTTCTTGGTGTGTGGCCCCGGGGTCTCACATGAGAAGCGTCCACTCGCGGTCTCTTCGAGTCTCTCGTTCCTCCGCATACGCGGAGGAGCATGCGAGAAGGAAAAAGGATGAAAGAGAGAGCATGAGCGGAGCAAGGGTTAAGTTAAGTAGCTCCCTATCAAGGCTCACCATCTACCTCCGACCCCCGACCCCGTGCGTATACCCGTATCTGTGTTCGCTGCAATGCTCCTCAGGATTCGATACATACAGACACGAAGGTGCATGAAACCGAGGACTGGACAAGCTTCTTCGTCCAGGATCAGTGGCAAAAGCGAGAAGGAAAGAGGAATAACCTTTAAATTACAAAATATTTTATATTCATAATACAAAAACTCAAATCGTCGGTTTATCGTTTACTTCCTGTTATACTTCGACACTGTACTCTTCGAGCCTTTTAAAACTGTGCTCGGCGCAACGATAAATGCGCGACAATTTCAACCGTCAACCTCTCAATGCATGACCATTTTTTTCAGTCTTATGAACTGAGGAAGAATTCGAAACGCTCGAACAGCTTTTTCAATTCCTCGTCTCGTGTGCCCGGACACACGTTACTTTTTTACTTGTTTCGTCGATAGACTTCATGATGGATCGTGTCGTTGGTCGAAAGTAATCGGCCCTTGTAGCGGTCACGCGCCCCAAGAAATTAGTTCTGCTAATTCGACAAGCCAATTTTTACATCGCACGATCGGTAAGGGAGAAAGTGAGAGAGAAAAACGGGGAGATTCTCGTGTACATTATACATACTACATAATACAGTGAGAGCCACACGTACACAGAAAACGAGACAGGCGTGTGATCACGGTGTATCGAAAGTTTTGATCGAGGGTCGGCGCGTGCCGTTTCCTCGATGGATCGTTTCATAACACTACTCGCACGGGCATACTTACACGTGTATATACATAAATGTATATTTTTATAGGCGCACTACCATCCAGAATGAGAGTAGACGAGAGTCGAGAAAATTTTGACGGATGAATAAAGCTCGTCAATTGATTTGTAACGTCGAATATGTTATCGGATATTTTGATGCTGCACGCACGCACACACGCACACACACACACACAAACACACATTGAACTGGGTGTAGGGAAGTGTGGGGATGAGGCGAATTACCGGGGCCATAAAGCTCATTGACAACTCGATCGATCGTACTTTCCTCCTGGCCTACGGGTACTTCATTTTCTGCTATCCCCTTAACGATGTTTACTTTATTGTATTGAACAGAAGGGAACGGGGACCATAGCGGCACCGACATGGCTGATTTGACGTTTAATATTGATCAATTTGCTCGAATAAAATCGCAGACATTTTATTATCCGATATTCATTGAGTGTATGCCAGCAGGAATGGCTCGAAAGCAGACAACGATGGGGGATTCACAGGAGCCGTTGTGAAACGGTTCCCATGCCCAATCTGCGTATTTCTCGTTTCAATATTTTTCGAGCCCGGACAGTAGGATTAAAGATAATGAAAGGATTGAGGTGGAAAGCAAATTGTCAGAGCACAATGTTTTCGTTTTATTACAGTTTGGAAAAATTGGGGAATAATGAATGTCAGAGTCGAAAAAAAATTGATGGGTATTGGCTTCTTCTTTAACTGATCGATGATGATATCGATAGAACAGTCTCGTGTATGTAAATTACGAAAATACGTTGATCTCTGGACTAGAGATTTCGAAGTCCCGAGAGGACGGATGCTGGGTCTGGCAGAGAGAGAAAGAGAGAGAGAGAGAGAGAGAGAGAGAGAGAGAGGATGAATGAAAAATAAATGAGATAAGGACAGAGCGATGTGGACAAAAGGTGGAAGTGAACTAAGAGTCTCAATAGCACGCTGATCGATGGCAGGTCATCAGTGGGATTTATGCTTCGTGCCTTCCGTCGTTCACCCGAGCTCTCTCCCATCTTATATATACGGCACGAGAGGAGAAGGAAGGAAAACAAGAAATAAAAGAATAAAGTGTGAGAAAGATGCTGTACGAGTACGTTTTGTACCAGCACAAGGAGTCTTTTGAGGACCCTGACGAGTATGCACCACTCTACTACCGTTCTTTTTCTGATTCCCTTTCTGCGTCTCTTTCTTTCGCCGTTGAGACACACCGGGAGTGAAAAATGCGTAGAGAAAAAAATTTGAGAATGACCTGCGAGCGCGTGGGTCGAACTTGACCAACAGTTCATCTCTTCTCCATTATTTTCTTCCTTTTATTCTGTACCATTCAGATGTTATAAAAAGTCCCATTGTCTATATCATTATCACGGTGCCCCCGAGTTTACTCGTCTCGTCGAATGTGCATTCCAACGCATCCACATGTGCTTTCACATACGTGTCGCTGAACACGGGCTCGAGTGTTTGCATATTTTGTATACACTTGAAGAAAAAAAATATGTGTCTGCGTGCCTGTGCGTGTTTTCATGTACGGATCTGTCGTTTTTTAAAGCTACTCCGAGCTTTATCAACAATCTTTTATATCCGTCAAAATATGGTCCCGAACATATTTTACACCACGTGTATATGTCTCTGCATAGACATATATATGAGCCAGAAGGAAAGATCGATGCATGGTCGTCAACGGGATTTATGTCTCGAGCCTTCCGTCACGCAGCCAAAACGAGAATGGTGGTACTGTGGTATATTAAAAAAAAAAAAGATTAGACTCTCAAGGTGCCTCTATACGTGCACGTATATGCGTATATGTTTAATCTATACGAAGACAAGACAAAGAGAGAGAGAGAGAGGAGCATGAAAAACTTTTAAGGACCTCGAGGTCGAAGGAGTCGAAATTTGAACAGGGAACACGATGATGTGGGAATGAGGCTTCTTCGCATTCACACAAATACATGTGTAAATGTATATATGGCGCCTTCAACGCCCTACCCCACCCTCAACTCCTTCTTCTTCTTATCTCCTCTCCTTCGATGGCTAACCAGGATGAATTTACACCGTTTCGTGTCTCGTGTGTGTCGTTTTTGGATATATTGGACATACATACGCGTGGGAGGAATATGATGAGAGCGCGGACATATGGATGAAGAAAAGAAAGAGATGCGGTTGTTGGATTCATAGTTTTAGCAAATTGTATTGTATGTATGTATATATATTGCGAGTGAGGAGCGAGGGGCTGCCAACACTAAAGCCTCGGGGCCCCGTTACGACCGCTGTAAAATCTTACGAGGATCGTAACGCGATGATGATGAATATAACGTCCTCTTGAACGTGCACGAAAGAAAGAGACGGAAGGAAAGAAAGACGGAGAGAAAATGTTGGGCCGTGAACACGCTCACGAATATTATTATGTGTACCGTTTTCTTCGGGGTCCTACAACTCTCTCTTTCTTTTCGTTTCTCTTTTTTCCCTCTTGCAAATCCTTTCGACGACTCCTCTTCTCGCTCTCTCTCTCTCTCTCTCTTACTCTTTTTCTGGCTTTTCGTTATTTCAATTTCTTCACAAAATAACATTCGCCCCGACAACAAGGCGCGATGCGCTTTCATTGATTTGATTACTTCCCTTACGTTCGATTCGCGCTGGGTCTATTTGGGACATGCGAATTGTTTTTCCTTGTGAACTCAACCACTCTTGCTCGTTTCTTTGTACTATTTTTATACTAATTTCTGGTTATGAGGTTTATTCGGATGAGACGAAAGTAGCTTTGAATCAGTCTCGAAAAAAGTTCGATGTACTTTGAGAACAGCAAGTTTGGGCTAATGAAACGGAAATTTAGATGAAAATGGTACAGGGAATGTCACTAAGAAAATGCACAGACACGACAGGAGGAAAGAACGAAAAATTCGGGAGTCGAGCATCTCCTCGAAACTCTTCATGTTGTGGCTGCCTGATATCCGAGTTACGGAGCATTGTCGCTGAATTGAATTCATCGAATCTTGAAATCCTGAGTCGATTGACTTTTGATTTTTACGGATTATGAATTTTTACGAAAAATTGAACGACGAACGACGTGACAGGAGAGGAAAATGCGGTGATTGAAGGAGCGTTAAAAATTGTTTAGACCACGGAGCCAGAGGAGGCAACAGCAGTATAATAAACTAACCGGATCTCCGCTGCTCGGATGCTGGGAATAAAGAATTCTTCACGGTGTTGGCCTATTTCGGAAAAATGTACTTTCCCGGGAAAGGGGCGAAGAAAATGTTCCGCACGAAGCGGAAATCTCTTGAAAAAACTGCCTCCATCCTCTGCATATACAAGTACGCCTATGATTTGTGTTTATGTACATATAGGCGAAGGCACAGTAGTACTGTAAATAGTAGCAGCCGACGCAGAGGCGAGATATCCCGCGGGGAAATCGTCACGGAGCCCAAAAGAGCAATTTCGCCCTTTTCAACTAGCCTCTGACCCTTCTTGTACTCGCCCGATGGATCGTTGTATTTTCCTTTTTTCTCGTCCTCCTTGCTGACTTTTAAGTCTTACACACAGAGGAAGATTGTTACGGGGATATTCCGAGCGGAGTCTTGTACTCATGGACGATTATGCACGCTGTTGGTCAGCACTTCGGTGCGCCCATGCCTCGGAGAATTAAAGTCGAGGTGGAACTTGGCGACTACCGTGCTACAGAAGGCTCCTCGGGTGTGTATTTATATTTCTATGTTTGTGTGTTACGCGCACATGGATTCAGGTAAAAGCGACCACTCTCGGTCCTCTGTAGCTTGTGCAGTGTCCTGTGCTCATCTTTCGCCTTTTTTCTTCCCATTCCACCTCCGGAGTCCACGCTGCGACCCACCTTAAATATTTGTGCTCAACGATTAGTTACGCGACGAACCATTTCTCCATATCCCAAGTCCCATTATCCACGCTCTCACCCACCCTCTACGGATATGCGTTGTTTTTTGGTTTTCAAACTCGCTCGAAATATTTGTTCGTCCCATTTTTCTATTCCGGATGATTTCTTCAAGAACATTTGCCCTTCTGCAGTTGCCGACAGTCTCGTGATTGCAGGAGATTCGACTCCATATCGCTCAATATTTTTCTTGGGCTTATCGTCACGATTTTCTCCTTCCACTCAGGTTGCTTCAATGGATAAATCGTGTGGAGGAACAGAAGGAGAAAAAATATTCGGAATTCTCAATTCCGAAGCAGACAACGATCGCCCGAATGTAAGTTATTGTTTTTCCATGCGTTTTCCAGCGCAGAAACTTGTCCTTTCGTTTCAGTTGAGCCATGAAAATGCTCGAGGACCTTGGAATAATAAGATTATCCGTGGCACACCTACATATGCACACGCAGCCACAAACGGAAGGCGGTTCAGCATCTTCCAAATCTGTTTTTGTATCCGTGCGAACTGTCCAAAATATTTGTGCTGCTCGATTAGTTACGTCTCGAAAAGGTGTACCCGACGGCGATTAACCACGGTCACGGGGCATTCGAGGAATTTCATCCTCCGTTTTTCAGTCTCTTCTAAACCAAAGTTATATGGAAACTTCCGATAGCAACGTCATACGAATTCTACGCACCATTCTACCGTTCATTTCCGTTCGATAAAAAAAAGTTTCTCTGTTGGATTATGGAAGCAGCTTTCGAAGTAAATGGCACAGAGTTTAAGGGGGTCCTGCTGCTTTAGAAAGTCAAAAAAATCGATTGTTTTCGAGAATGTTTTTAGGATGAACGGAGATAACTCACCACTGCGAACATTTCGGTACAGTTTCAAGGATATTTAAAAAGTACAAAGACCTTTTTTTTATGTGAGAAATATTAATTTGTACATGGTTTATGCGCCAAGTCTGATTATCAAAGTTTCTCAGCTGCGTACAATGTGGAGATCGTAATTATTGTCTGCAACAAAGATTCCAATTTTTTTTCCATTTTCATTTATTTTCCTTCCATATGAACCTACAAAAGATTGAGAAAATTGTGAAATTCTGTATTTACAGGACGTTGAAGTGATATTTTTCTTCTTTAGAAGCGTTTTGTTTTTCAAACTCGCTAAAAATATAGAATTTCGCAATTTCTTCGGATTTTTATAGAGCTCATATTGCAATATTTTCCTATAAGAAAGTTCCCCAAATTCGTGGTGTAAATTGTTGCCAAGGTTTGTCCACCGACTCGATTGCGAATAAAAATATAAAATTATTTTCTCTATTTTGCGTGACAGGAATCTCTTTCTGAAGTGTCATCGCCGGGGGGCATCCCCGGTTCGTAAATCGTGTAGAATAAGAGAGAAGAACGAAGAGAGTAATTCGACGAAGCGTAGTAGAGACGAGAAGTATAGAAAAACTGGTGTGAAGGCCGGAACCGAAGGCGAGTGGATGCGGTAAAAATGGTCGAACTGTCAAAAAAGGGGCGAGATTCGTTATTCGAATTCATTGCATTCCGTAAGTCTGCAGCGATTTTTTTTCGCCGCACGGAGAGAACAGTTGAATCCTCGAAAAAAGTGATATTCCGAAGTGTCTTTGAGCAGCAAAAAACATGGAGATGAAGGTTTTCTCAATACGATAACGCACTTGTGCGCATTGTTTTTGGCGTGGATAATCGGGTCAGCGGGTGCAGCAACAACAACAGTGAGTTTATACAACACCGACTGTGCCGAAGCAGCGGGTGCACAGTCGGAAGCACCTAGGAATGATTTACAATCTTGTTGCGACCTCTTTTCCTCGCTTCCCTTCGCCCTTTCTCCCTTCCTTTCGGGCTTTCCGTTTCCAGCAGGATCTGCGGGCCTGCGAACGACTTTGACGGTGAGACTAGAAGAGAAGAGCCGGGGAATCGGAAGCCTTTGGTCACAGCGGACAACGACTGCGCTACTGGTGAGGGAATCCCTAAAAAATTGAGCGTCGTCGCGGATGTCCTTGAGTGCGGAGCCCTATTTCACGAGTCTCGGCCATTAGACAGTTTAAATAATGGTTCGTCTGGGATTTTTCTTTCTTCTCAAAAAGAAACGGGAATTCTTCGTCTGCCTTAATTCCAACGGGCGTTGACGTGTAAAAGCTTTGCGCAACGTCCGATTTCCCATCACAAAGATTCTTCCTCCGCAGGTCATTTTTTCAAAAGATTTTCGACATGGCAAGAACCGCTTACGTTGCAAAACGTGAAACGGTAAAACAAAGGTCGTAACGAAGGCGAAATATCGAATGAGAAATCGATGACGGGCGAGGAACAGAAGCGTGTAAGAGAAACCAGGCGAGGAAAAAGACAGAAGAAAAGGTAAGAAGGAATGGAGCGTATGAGTCGAGTGTTGACGATCAACACGCTGGCTGGCGATCCTATGGAAACATGAAGGCAACGAGAGCGTGTATGGGCTCTTGTCGGTATATAAGCTTCCGGCCACCGATCGCCTCCTCGTTAGCATCATCGTGTTTCCACTCGGTGGAACGATAACCGCTCGTTAACGGCGATTAAACGGCGAGCTAAACATCGAGACGCCGAGACGAAACAATCTCGGTGTGCTCTCGGCGTGAAGCACGATTAAAATAAACAAGCTTTGCCCGAAGTGTGCATTCGCGTGTTTATATGTGTGCATTATTACGCACGCGCGTACCCGTATGTGTGAGCGGGTGTGCGCGCCTGTGATCGTTTCGCAGGAGAACTTTGCTCCATCAGAGAATGCAGGATCGGCTTTCTTCAGAGTAAACTTGTGTATTGCTCACACAGGTGACCCATTTCAATTCCGAATGCTTCTCCCATGCACGTATGTGTGTCGGTGATCGTCGACCATTTCACAATTTCATTATTTATCAATATCGCCCGGTACGAAGGGGAAATCGGTTGTTGTTATTGAGACTGCGCTTGAAGCACCTCGAGTTTCTGCTTGCACAGCAATGCCCAACGTGCCTCCGGAATGTTTGAAAAACTGTTAGAGACCGGGGACCAAAAGGTCTCTCGCGCCGAGGCTCATTCTACGGGGGGAGAGAAAGTTTAGGAAAAAATCGTAGTTCAGGAAAAATGCTTGTTCTACGGATTCTACGGACGGCGAAATCAAAAGGGAGTTAGACCAGCGCGTATAGATAAGAGATAGCTATCGCTGCTGTTGTATATTTGAGAGGGCGGATGGAAAGAAACGAAATAGCAGATTCGAAACTGTTAAAGACCGTAAACGAAAAGGTACAACTCGAGTTTCACACCTCTGTAAGAATATCGGTTATACACGAGTATTTCGTCTTCTCAGTAACACGCAGCTTACATACATGCAGTGTACTCGTGAACGAGCTCTTCGCAATTCCCTTGCTATCTCGTCGTTTCTCCGTGTCTTTATATTTCCGACCATCACGATTTTCTCACTTTCTCCATCATTATTCCTCTCTCGATCTCGCATGTAACGTCCTCTTTTCCCATCCCATCTCGCGCTGGACCAGCCCTTTTCTCGCTCTTCTCGTTCGCTTCTTTCATTTTTCGTGTTTGCCCGCCTCGTTAACGCCCCGTGGGCAAAATAACACGCTCTCCTCTCAATGCCACTCAACACACGCGGCGCCGAACATCTCATACTCGTGCTGCGTTGCTCTCCTTCGGGCCTGCCCGCTCGTACTCTTCACTTCTCACAGGCTTGCGTACATTTCTTATCATTTCGCAGCTCTAACGCTCCGGGTTATCGTCAATGATCATTCCACTCGCACAATCTTCATAAGATACTGTGCAGTCTCAATTCATTCGGACAAACAATTATTCATATTTTTTTCGCGTAATTACGCGTACAGGACGATTAAATTTATATTGGCAGCGCTGTGTAGGAAATAAACTCAAATGAACGAATATCACTGAAACAATATTATTTGAGTGTTTTTTGTATTTTTATTTTTTTTTTTATTTTCAGACCGCGCTGCACATAAAATCGGTTGTTAACGCAAAATTTTCCATATTTTCACGCTTCTGATAATTGTCGGACGTAAAATCAAAAGAAATAATATCACCGAAATAGTATTACTTGAATCTTTTTTATTATTAAGAATTACAACGAATGACGATGACTGTTTCAGAATCGTTCGTTCATGACATAATCGGCAGGCGACGACTGAGCGTATTCGCTCGATCTCCGATTATTGTTTTTATCGAATGTCTTTTATTTAATATTCTAAAGTTGTTAACAAAGTTCGAACGTATCACAATCCAATAACAATTGAAAGCACTGCTGCGCATCTCTAAAATTCCACGAGTTAATTTACAGTTAGGCATCCCCGATACGTCGATGCTCCGATAAAACAAATAAAAAAAGCATTAAATCAACGGTACTTTAACCACAGCGCCAAATAATGTCTCGGAGTTTAATGTCCTTTGTACATCCGCATTCTCGTGATTGCGCATGTGTCGGTTGTTGGGTGAAATAACAAAATGAAAAGGAGTGAAGAATCATCGTCTAGAATATGACAAAATGAGTAACGAGACGTTTGAAAGTAACACGGTGTATACACGTGAGTGAAAAAGATATAGCGCCGTAGGGATGCGCACTGACGTGAGAAAAAAGGGGCCGCGTAGTGCGACAAGCGGTCCCAAAGTGCCCAATTACTTGGCATTATCTTTATCGCGCGTCGCATTTCTGAGGCTCATAAAAGCGCGCATGTGTTGGACCCGGTCTTGTTTACTCGCGTGTATTATGCACGTGTAGCGAGGTGTGCGAAGAGCCGATGAAGGTTAGAAAAAGAAGTAAGAGCGTGGTAAGAGGATGAGGTATGAAAAGTAAGCGAGCGAGCGCGCTCTGCCGCGCACCGCTGGTGGCGTTACTGTCGCCGTAATCGAAAATGGCTCACGACGCCAATGAGGCACCTGAGGACGAAAAGGAAGGCCGCATTAACGGTGACATTATACGGAGTAACCGTCGAAGAAAGACGAGCAACGCGCGCTCTCCGTCTCACTTTCTCTTTTAAATGTTGTCTCCCTATTCCTCGCCCTTCTCTTTCTCCCCATGCGAGGAACGCGTCAATAAAAAGCAAGCTTATCACAATTCAGTGGGCGGTTGATCGGGGCCCGAAAGGAAGACCAAGAGGAGAAAAAGAGCGATGCGTCGTCCAGTGAGCGAGAGCGAAGGAGAGGGAGGAATCATCTTCTGGTCGGGACTCTCGCTGCGCGTCTTTCCCCTTCACCGTTCCGCGGGCCCCCATCTAGGCACTGTATAACATTCGTGCTATCGATGGTGAAGCATGAGAGAGGCGACGAGAGACATCAAAGCGTACAAGAAAACCATTAGCAGCCCCGCCATAGCCGTGGCAAGAAGTTAAATTAATTACCCGAGTGGTTAATACCAGAGGCGCGGTGGATCGAATGGAATGAGACGATAGGCACGCCGAGAGTTTCTGTGGCGATCCCGGCGGTCTTATACCGCGCCGCTCTCCGATCACCCGTTCCAAGAGGAAACGACCAAACGACGTCGAACAACGCGCTCGATCCTCCCTAGGAAACTGAACGCGAACCAAAGCATACAGGCTCCCCCGCTCGGATGATAGCCTCTTGTAATATGGCTGCTGTTGTAACCTTCCACTAGTGTGCCTTCTCTCTCTCTCTCTCTCTCTCTCTCTCTCTCTCTCTCTCTCTCTCTCTCTCTCTCTCTCTCTCTCTCTCTCTCTCCCCCCCCCCCCCCCCTCTTCCTCGCACTCTTGTCTTCTCAATGTGGCGGTTCCCGTGTCCTCCGTGTTGGACGATCGTCCTCTCGGCCTTCGTCCTGGCACATTCCGTTGCGTTCCCCGTCGACATCTCCTCGAATTAAGGCTCCCGAGCAACGATAAATAAACCGAGCTCAGGGAGAGGAAACAACCTCGCGGTACGATATGGCAAAAGGAAGAAATAAAGAAAAAGAAGAAGAGAGGGAACGGGAGAGATGAACGCGGATTGAGAACGATGAGAAACAAACGCGATCGCATTTTTGACGGGGTGGTTTTTCATCATAGTCAACAAGAGCCAACGATCTTTCAACTTCGTACTCTGAAAAATACTGCTGGTTTTTAGAAATCTTTCAAATATAAACTGGCTTTATTGCGACGAGGGTTCATCGTGTTTTTGAACCTTTGTGTTCGAGAGTCACGACTCGTGATGTCGAGGTTTTATCAATTTTCGGAGGAAACCGTATCATGAACATTTTTTCATACACTCCTCATCGTAAAGGTCCAACCGTTCTTTTCGGATAAGCACAAAATAGTGCTGAGGAAAGGGGTTGCTTCAATGATGACGTATTGCTGCAAACGATATAAGATGCAAACAGAACTCGAAAGCACTCAAACGAGGATCTTTAACAAGAAATTTGAACATCGAAATCCTATTAGGCGTCTCTCCGTACGGACGTTTCCATCTCCAAGATACAAGTCAATAGTTTCAGCTCTTAATCACATTCCCCAATCCGTTGGACGCGACAATAAAATATCATTGACGCTGTCATACGATGACAAGTACGTAGACAAAATCGGGAGGCAAAAAACGTCGTTACTTTTCCTACGATCATTTATAACATTTTCCCCAGGCACCAATCGCCCAATCTCCAAAGTTTCTCCACACGCATCCAACCCCACATTTCGTCCTGGATGAGGTAGCTCTAAATCCTAAAAACAGATCGATCTTACTGGGAGTTTTCGTATTACTATCTTCCACATGAAGAAAAGCCATCCGATCGTCCAATAAGCCAGTGACGATTCGTCGTCGAAAACACTGTCATTTTAAAGGTAAGACAACGAGAGGAAAAAGGTGGAAGTATGTTGGAAAGAGTGACTCGAATGCCAGCTGTAACTCGTCAGAGGCTCGGCCCAGGCGTCGAAGTCTCTGGATCTTTCCGGGTAGAGTGCAAGCATACGATTAATGTAAGCGCGACTGTACATTATATCTGTCGTACTTATTCGAGAGACAAGAAAAGGGAAGATATTGTACGAGAATGAGCCTTCTCCGGTTACAAACGCGTGCTGTATGTAACAGGAGGAAAGATACCAGAACGCTTTTCTAGATACGTGTATGCATTTGTGTGTGTGTCCATATGCATGAATATTTATGTACATATCTATAGATTCCTTGTGTTATATAGAGGCTGTGTAACAGCGATACGAAAACAAGCTTACTGCGACCTATGGCTTTGACCACATGAGCCATTGTTCTCGTGCTATGGAAATTAATTGAATTTATTTGAATATAAGCTTTACAATGTTACCAGAGATTTTTGTCTGTACGACTATTTTACGAGGTAGTACGACGGTGCTCGACGGTTGAACTCGTACCAGATTAACTTCAACTCCAAAGATGTGAAAATGCACGAAGATGGTTATCGATGAGTCAATTTAAAGTGGATTTCAATAATGAATCGTTGGGGGAACAGTTACTCTGCGAGTCAGTAGTCAATCGTTCGTCATTTATGTGGATAGTTTAATAAAAATATTGAGTAACGTTAGGTATTGAACGAGTCAACTATGACGATGAGAAAAACTGCAGAAACATTCTCATGGTTACAGAATAATTTTTCATTTTTTTATTAGTTATGGTGAAGACAAATTTGTGATGTTGGAGAGACTAGAATGAATTTGTGTTAAAATATAGGAGGCCTTGTAGTATTAACGATATAACGAGCATGTGTTAAATCAAATAAATCTCAAGGCTCACCGTGGCCCATAAAATGAATAGGACACACAGGGGGGCTTCCCCGTTCTTCTTGCTCGGCTATACACAATGCACAATGGAATCTCTTGCTGCATTAAACAGTTATTTATATTTATTAACTTAGCAAGCGGTGTCCTTTTCTCTTCTGTTCTTTTCGTGTCGTTTATTTTCTGCGACCGGAATATTTGCTCTCGTATTCAAATGGGTGACGAAAAAATTCGATTTATTATAAGTGTGCGCATGTGTCAATTTTCAATGCTTTCTCAAAGAATTATTTGTTATTCGTCATATTTGCTTTCGCTATTCCTTCCGGAAGTGTGCCGCAATAACGTACATGAATTTTCCTCCGGGTTCGCAAACCGCCTTTCGTGAGGCTTTTCTTTTTATTTTTGAATTTTAATGTTGAAACTACCGCATTTAAATGAACGAAGCCACTCGATCGGTAGGCAAAAAGCTACTTAAAACGATACTTTAAGCGTTACGACACCAACTGACTCACACCGGCCTTTTAGTCTGGACTCATCAACCCCACGAGAGCGCGAAGGGTCCCGATGTAGGACGGATATATATTACATGCTTTCATTGTTATAAAAAAGAGCCAAACGAGCGAGTAATCGTTACCGGGTCTTCGACTTGTTGCATTATTTTTTCCCTCGGCATACGAGCGTGCATCGACGCTGGTTTTTTTCGTTGACTCTCAATTTCACCCTCCCCTTTTGCGACACACCCGATCGATCGGGAGAACGTTGTACGTACGAGAGCGATCGACTGTACAAATAGCCCATGCTGAATTATGGTTTTTCTTCAAACACGAACACTAGGAGCGTGTACACATATTGACAATTTTCCTGGACATTACAGTGAAAATTTATATGTTTTGGAATAAAAGAATAAAAGAAATTTTACAGACGTCGCCTCCAGTCCGGAGAAAGTTAAATATTAATGTGAAAGTGGTAGGAAGAGGAGCGGAGAAGAAAGAAGAGAATGAAGCACATAAAAGTAGCGCCAGGAATTTCCTGGACAGAATAACAACCGTCCTCTTTACGCTCTACTCGAAAACAACTCTGCTTCTACACTGAGAAATAAAATTGTTGATTCAATAACAACTGATGTTATTGGATGTTTATTTAACTGCAATGTTTCCGTTCGATCTAAAACTCTTTTGTTCGCTTAATCATATTTAAGGAAGTTGAGGCCGTACAGTCATTTTTTTTACCCAAAAGTTATGACCTGTACCTTTTAAAAGTTAGGCCAGTTTACAGTTTGCCAATGTTGCATACACTTTAAAAAAGAGTTGGGAAAAAAAGACGAAAAACCGGTGAATGCTCAGTCGAAAACACGGATCGTGGACGATCCTAGCCTCAAAAAACTGCACGGGAAACAGATTATTATTAATATAATCTCAGCAAATTTCCTAATGAATCTGAAAAAATTGACATTATTCAGTAAGGCTTGTTCATGTTGCTCAAAAAATTTAATATTTTTAGCATCATTTTTGGCAGAGATATCACCGAATGTGTCTTGACTTCCATAAGGTCACATGTTATTTGGCCCCAATTTGTATTGATTTTTCTCAGCAACGACGCTCCTAAACTGTCTGAAAATTTAACTGATTTTTTTTACGCTTCACTTCAAAAGATGCAATCGGTTTAAAAGCGATGACACAATTTTCATTCTAATGCCTCAACTTCCTTAACCTTGCTATCATCATATGCTTCATTGGCGTCCCGGCATGCCACATTTCCTTGTCCCAATCACTTTATTTCCTAGTGTAAAATCTTTACTCCAAAATTCATAACAACTCTACGTCTGCTCATGTATAATCCATAATCTTTAATATCTCACCGGAGTATATATGTTAAGGAGGGCAGACGTTCTCTGCGTAGATCCGCAGTTGTTAAGGAGCGGAGTTATCGAGAATAGCTACCGATAGGGTTGTTAAATAGCAGCTATTTATAACTATACTCATTGCAGCTCTACTCGATAACAACTCCGCTCTTTGAACATGTATTTAGAGGGGAATTGTTGTTGAAAACATTCACTGAGAGTAGAATTATTGACCTGCTGCAACATAACTCGTCTCTTATAAATCTACTCGATAACACTTGCACTCTAAAGATTTTTATTTTGTGCACGAATAACGTCTCTATTCTTTAACACGTTTAGGCGGATAGCACAGATTATTGATGACAAAAGAGGAGGCATATTGCATCGTATTGATTTTGCAAGTTTGAGAGCAGCGTTGTTTTTGAGTAGAGCCGTAAAGAGGACGGTTGTTATTCCGCCATTTCCTGCCACGACTTTTGCCCGAGTAGACTTTCTCTCCTACACCAAATCTCGTTTCCATTTGACGGAGTTTCAACTAGAGCGCACAAGGGGGTAGATAGCTGCTCGCGCGAAGACGAACGACGCAGTTGACGTTTCTTTCCCACGTCGGTCATCGTCGACCTCAAACTGGTCATCGGATCCTCGCCGGCGGCAGCCACGAAGGAAGGAAGTGGTCACCGAAGATCACTTTACACAACCAGCCAAGAAACGACAACACATGTCCACTCGTGCTCGTCCGCCCAAATTCGTTATTCTCTTGTTGAATCTTCAGGCGTGACCTCGTTAACGTGGCGTTTTTTTTTCGAACTATTACCTCTTTGTTGTCGCGATGAGGATGAAGTTCGTGCGCTTCATCGAAGAATTTTGAAGCACAGCCGGTGTGTAAGACTTCAAGAAACTCTACAAAATTCGATCTCGCGAAGTTCTCGTATAACGCAATAAAAAATTACCCAATTTTTACGATTTTTAAGTAAACGGAGAGTGACGTTTAACTATAACTCAAAGTTCAATGCCTTTAAGGTACTTCAACAGTACTAAAGTGCTAGTTGCAAAAAGCTCCATTTCACTGATGGAGAGTCCGAAGAAGACAGACGAATTTCGCGATGCTTATACGTGCGGATACGTAGTCGAATGAAAATGGCGGCACTAAGTAGTACCAAAACGTCCATGTAACGTCTCGTACGCGTACATAAGTCGAGTGCATACACACGTTTAACGATGCAAACACATAAATGGACGCAATTTCATATTAATTCCTTGCGACCTCCATTCCTCTTGTTTGAGATCGTAAAATTTATTGACTAAATAAATGTCCTCAAAGGCATACAGGATGTGCGTAAAAAAGAAGAAACCTCGTTGCCTATTGCGTGCATCTTGTGCCCACAATTGGAGAGGAAAAAGTTGAGGGAGAAAGAGACAGAAAAGATGCGCGACCAAGAGAGGTTGGCATCCGCCATAGGTCTTTGCGAGACACATATACATACGTATAACAGCGCCATGACGTTCCTTTGACCCGTTTGACCCCGTGCGCACTTCTCACCATGCATTATGGCGGCCGAGCTCGCTCATGCCTCGAGGGCCTAACCAAGGGGCCAGGGGGTGAAGTGGAGGCCCTTCCTTCATCCTTTTTCTTCGGTTGAAGCTCGTGGACCAACCAGATTACGTCTATCTTCATCTCTCTCTCTTTCTCTTCCTCTTCTTCTTTCTCTTTTTGCGGCTTTCCTTTTTCCACCTTCTCTTCCCTCTTGCTCTCTCACCCCTCTTTCTTAATCTTCTATTTCCTTCTTGTTTCTTTTTCTTTTGTTTTTACGTTTTTTCCTCGTCTCAACCCGCACCTCTCTCTCTCTCTCTCTCGCGCGCTCTTTCTCTCTTGTTCTCACCGCATTATCCTACACATAATCGAACTTTGCGAGAGATGCCGGGGGTTCTCTCGTTCACCACAAGTTCTGTGGCTGCTGTTACTGCTGCTGCTGCTGCTGCTGCTGCTGCTGCTGCTGCTGCTGCTATAATCCCTCTATACGAGAGCGAGAACGACTTCTCTGCGGTTTTCACTCTCTGTCCCGACCTTACCGGACCTCAACATTCTCGCAACATACGAGAAACATCATTTCTTTACAGGCTAACGAAAAAGATATATTCTCCTATCCTTCTTCCTCTCTCTTCCTATCTTTTTATTCCTCTCACTGTTTTCTCCTGTTGCTTTCCGAAAGAAACGAGTCTTATTTACGATAAATCTTTTTAAAGATTGTGAAGAGGCTTCTTTTTCGTTATCTTTCTTGGTCCATTATCTTAGCAGGGTGATAAAATCCCACTTTTAATTGCTCCAAACTGTTGGACCAAGCACAAAGTATTTTATTGATCATTTGCTTCGAGAGAGGGTATAAAAATGTCAAATTACTTGCGGCTAAAGTCAGCTCGTAGATTCGACTCTATTTTTGTTTCCCGATTCACTAGCTCGAAAATTTTCGATTTAGCATGACAAATTAGTCTATTCTGTTTCTAAGCAAATTGTAGGATTTACATTTAAAAAATGATGAGCCATTCCAATTAAAATTTGCAATCATCCCGAAACGAATGTTTCTCCTTCTTGATATTTTATTCTTCGTGTTTTATGCCCGCCAGATTCGCATCTGATGTAATTCGTCATAACCAGTTGAATTTCTTCTATAAGTAAAAAAAATTTGCAAAAGGTAGAAAACTCGCAGTCGCAAATGAGTGGAGACGCTTCTGCGAGACTCACACACGCCTACTCTCGTATCTCGTTTCGTTCAGTAGTGAACGCACACCCTCCTCTGCTCTTCCGCTCTCCTGCCTCATCACTTTCTGAACGAGAGAACGCGAGAGGGGAAGAAAAAAACGGGAGAAAATTGGACAGAGAGGAGGAAAGAAAAAACTGGAGAAAAAGACAGCCACAGGTATAACTAACTGGTCCTAACGCGGTGTAAAACCGTTTTCGCCCTAAAAACTCTAAACGACCATCCCCCTTTGGCAGACCTTAATTAGCGGTGAGAGAACGAGCGGCTTCCTATACTATAGACAAAGGAATATCAGCCAAAGGAGGGAAACAATCTTACTATATACATTGGAGATCGAGAATATTGCCATTCGCGTTCTCCCGTCACGAGAAATACTTGTGGCATTGTATACCTGAGATTCTCGCACGCGCGTCATTCCGTCACTGCATCGGAGACCGGATCTTCACGAGCAGTGGAGGATGAGAGGATGGAAAAATCCACCAGTCACGAAAAGCCACGTTTCGTGGTCCTGTATCATTCGAATGACTCGGCGAATAAGAATGACGAAAAAAATACAAGGAAACAACATATACAGAGTTAATTAAAAAGCAATTAAAACGAAACCTCGTTTCGTGAGACAAACAATTTTTTCTTTATGTGTTTTAGCCTCTTTTACTTTGGATTCGTAATTCCGTACATGATAAAACGTAAGAAGTTTATTACGTGCCCATTTAAAGGGGAATCCATCGGTCGTACAACCACGTTTTAATCTTTCGTAGTGCGTTGTTGCCAGGACAAAATGGTTCTTCAATTCCAATGATTCGGAATGTAAGATTTGAAGATTATGTCGTACGAACTACGAAGTGTAACGAGAGATTTTGTTGCTCCGGGGGCATGCAGTTACGTGAAAATTTTGTCTCTTTATTCTCGTACCTTCTTATTTTTCACAGCGATCGTAAATTTGAGATTACGGCTTTTCTCATATGTATTTTTGTGCTTTCTTTTTTCGAAGATGTGAAAATATCTCGTTGTAAGTTTACAAGGGGTTGGCACCGAATGGCCCACAGCGAGAGAGAGAGAGAGACAGAAAGACAGCTAGAAAGTGAGAGAGGGAAGAAGAGAAGGAGAGAAAATAATTGAAGAGGCACGATTTGTCGTTATGCGTCCCGGTCTCGCCACGCCGTTCTCCAGCGTGACCGATCGTAATGGGGTTACAGGCACTAACCTCGGCGTCCTTTTGAAGATATAAATGTGCCCGTGGCTTTACGAGTATGGAAAGGGTTTAAGAGAATACGTGTATGTAGATATGCATTTTTTACAAATACACTTATTCATATGTATATATGCAAGGCATATACATATGTACGCGTGTAAACACTTATGTATGTAAGTCGCTGCATCCTGAAATATGTGTACTGGTACGAGGCATTCCAGCTTAAAGCAAAACTACAGTGGCCCTAACTACTTTTTCATTATTTTATTTTCAATTGAATTAAATATTCTGATGCTTAAAAGAATTTTTCGACATTTCTCGAACGCTTCTCTCCTTACGAGATGGTTCCGAGGCTTCACTGAGAACCGATGGAATTTTGAGAGTTGCAATGCCTCTGTACAACTCGACCTCGAGAGAATTTGACGAAAAATTTGTTCTTCACATTCGTTTAGTTTCGAAATTAATTAAGGTGATTGTGTAATGGTATCGACTTCGCCTTTCTATGAAGGTGACTGCGATTTACAGATATATGCGTAAAAAATATTTACGTGTTCATTCACCTGTATGCTTGCTTTAAGCACAACGCCGTCGCAACACAACGACGAAAGTGGGTATGGAGAACTGTTTAGGGAAGATAATCTCAGTTGGGCTCTCTCGGGAGTTCTAACGCGTTGGAAAGGGAAAGAAGAGAGCGAGGAGCGAAGAAAAACGAAGACGAGAGGAAAGTAGAGCTAAAGAGATTCGACGGGAGAATGAGCCTGGGGCGATCTCGAGGCAGAAGCATTGTAGAGACTGGCGAGATACGAGATGCGCTAATCCCAGACTCATTAGTAGAACGCCACGGACAAATGACTGACACGAGTAAGCCCGCAACGACTCTACACGAGGAGAAGCAAAAATTGGCAAAGAATCGCTTCCGCGATGTTAAATGGAAATTAATTTTCTTTAACGCGATATAAATTTATCGATTTTTTCCTCTGTAAATTCGAAGCCCCCGACCGGGAAGCGTTTTTCTGTGTTCGAGGACTTTTCCACGTCTATGACTGGATCTCGCGTCGCGCTCTCGTTTTCTCCGACAAGGTCGGCGTCCCCACACGTCCATCAAATGTTTGCCTGTTCAGTTATCGACCATCTTTCCTCGAAAGTCTCTCATGCGTGTTGAGCGATTGCGAGAAAGACACTCGACGTATATCGTCAGCCATTTACGAGTGTATGCATACGTAAACAGTCTTGCCTCGAAAGCGGAACGACTGGAACATCCATTTTTGACTTGTACATTCGTTAGAGATACGCCTTTGTGCTTTTAAGGCGTTGCTCCACGTTTTTTTCTCATGTGTGTCGGTCTCTGGCACAAAATACCTTCAACATTTTCCGCATACGTTATTTTTTTCTCTTCTCTCACCTACATTTCCCGGTAGTTACTCTTCCACTCTGTGAATAGGCGAGAAAAAAGCGGACACTTTTCCAATAGACCGTTACGAAGAAATCATTATCGAGCCAGCTCGCTTTCGGGGAATGTGATATAGTTTTGTCAACAAAGATCGCAATTTTTTACCGGTAATTCGATCATTTTGTAACGACCCTTGGCTTCTTTTAACACCTGTGAAACTCGTGATATCTCGTCGATGCAGATTAATTTTTTTAGCCCAGTTGGGTTAGCATATGTGGTGCATAGAAAAGAGTTCGCAAAATACGATTTTTACGCTGTCGTGTGCCTTTATCGCAATAGTAGGACTCTTGATATTGCTTCTAGGAAAAAAGTCGTGGAAATCAAAATTGTAGGAAATTTGATTCTTTACAACATTGTTCCCGTATAGTTATGTTCTAAATTGAATAATAAACAAGATAACTCGATAATTATACTTTACGACGTTTTGCCCCCTTAATTCGAATAATATCGATCCCGCGATTAAAGTTGTAGAGACTAATTCATAGAGAATTAAATTTACGACTCAAGCCCTTACCATTTTCATCGAAAAGTTCAAAATCACCAAGATATCGAGCACAAACAATTTCCCCTTAAATTCGAAATGGCGGCTAACGCAAAAGCGGAAATTGTTCACCATTTTGAATTTAGACTACCAGTGACCCCTCCCTAAAGGTTGGAGCAACAAAATTACAGACGTCAATTTATTCCAACTTCGGCCTTTTATTTGACTAACCCGACTGAGCTATTTCGTTCAAATAATCCAAGACTGTCTCCCGACTAAGATGGCCCCGCGTAATTTTCTGATTGACATCATCGAAATTCACGGGAATTCGGGGCGCGATCTTTTTCCTAGGAACGGCATTTCAAGTGTAGATCACGTCTGATGATGAGTAGTCGATGACGTTACTTCATGCTCTTTGTCTACTCTTCTCGTCGTGATTTATTTCTGTTTTTCGTGGTATGTATAATCAGTTGCTACCGTATATGTTCCCCTCCGATACACTTGCTTCGAACCGTCCATCGATTTTCTTCTTAAACCTTTTGCTGCCCGGTGTCGGTAAAATCAGCAATATAATATACGCGCTGTCAACGAGTAAACTGCAAGACTCAACTCCGATAAGACGAGATCTAGTTATCGCTTTCTCGATACTGTCCTGTGCGAGAGATTTTCTCGTCTCATCGATCTCACGTCTCGTTACGTATAAAACGAGCTCTAACGTTGATGTCTTGTGGGTATCGCATGGCGCCACGTGCTCATATATCGAGTTACACCTTATATCAGGTCCTTTCGTGCGACGCGTATTGAGAAATCGGAAGCTCTTATTCATTCCTTCAACACACGATGTCTTCCTCACTGTTATGCTTCATAAATAGCGCAATTTCGATGACTCACGCGTTCGAATGCCGTCGAAAATTCTCGTATTCCATCGATCATCGGAGCAGCATTTGCTGAAACGTTTGTGCAGACACTCTTTTGGGTATAAACGTGACGACCGTCCAGTCCCGAAAACATGGGAAACATATTTTCGCATTGATTGTAAGCAGACTAAACAGTTTTCGTTCTCTTCCTGTCCATGTAAATGGTAAGGACGAAATTATTGTCTCAGAGGTTGGATAATCCCATGTGAGATTGTATCAAATGAAAAAAAAAAAAAAAAAAAAAAAATGATTAGAAATGTGCTACCTGGAAACGCGATTAATTGAGAAAATGAAGAATAGAAGTTTATGGGAATGGCTGTGGAAGCTCGTTAATTGAACTAGCTGACAAATCTTTCGTAATCGCTGAATGAAAAGAGCGAATAAAAGAGAGGAGGAGTAGTCAATTCATCGTTTCCAAGTTTTATGATGCGCGGTAACTCTTTCATTGATGGACAGAGACAGGAGTTGTCCATGTCAACGACTTCTGTTTCATTGAAAAGGTGAATGGCATTCTACTTGAGAATTCACTAGTAGTTGCTTCCAATCATTTTTATTGGAGTAATAATTCCAATGGATTTATTATCTCGAGGCATGAAATTTCAAAAAATTCGGTCTTTATTGTGCCAACTCCCAGCAGGCTTATTGCGCTATAAACTCATTCCTTTGACATTCCGAATTCGAGTATGTTAATTTACGATTACTTATTCCTCGATGAAACAAAAAACTTGCTTAATAATACGATCAGAATAATTCATTTATTCGAATCCATAAATCACCGAAATAATAACAATTCATTTCATTTTTCCTCCCCATTGTACGCTCCACCGATGAACGATTTATTGTGGAAATTGTTAATTGGAAGCCTTATCCTGAGCCCGGTGTCACGGGATCCTCGACTCCGGCGCTCCCGCAAATGATCGAACTGCGCGATGCTTGTATTTATTTCCATCGATTTATTTAGGGTATTTGCAGGCTCCAATATATTTAGTACA
This sequence comes from Venturia canescens, assembly GCF_019457755.1. Lineage (NCBI taxonomy): Eukaryota > Metazoa > Arthropoda > Insecta > Hymenoptera > Ichneumonidae > Venturia > Venturia canescens. The sequence continues at coordinate 18,557,778 of NC_057421.1, read as the reverse complement.
AATTCATTTTGTTACACTCTCCATCATAAAGGCGAGCGGTCAACGGCTCAAGATCGCATGCAACGCTGCTCGACCGCGTTATCGTACAGACCAATCATAATCCACACGTGGTAGCCTCCGGGTTACAAATGTAACCAGCTCGGGCATCGGGCATATATAGTTGAGCATATTTGCCGCGGAATATTTTATATATGTTCACGTACATGGGAGCGCGCGTGTGAGATCTACATGGAATGGTGGAGGAGATACGATGTCGTAAACCACCGACAGCTGGAGGAGAGAGAAAGAGATAGGCGCATTGAAGAGAGCAGACTCGTACGGCCTCGCACCTGTCCACTTGGCTTTATTACCGGGACACCATCGAGTCTTTAAGGTCGCGAATACGAGCATTATATACCAGCCCGGAGAACCGATTGCTTGTGTCCACGATTTAACACTACCCACTGCCCTCTCGCTGTATATCAGCTTCTCTTGGTGCCGGTACGAAAGCTTCGACAGATATCTCTTTGCACGGATATCAGACTGAGAAGCAATTAAATGAGCGATCCCTTGCGATGGTTGCTCGTTACACGATTGAGCTCGAGCACATGGGCACATGGACAAGTGTACACGTCGATGATATATCATTGGGGTCGTGCACGCGAGTGAATTAGTTGCAATTCCGATCAAAACGATATCCAGTGGACTCGTCGATAACGTACGAATGTTGCGCAGCACTCTGTTGAGGCCTGAGTCTTCATGGGGACGGTAAACCTCAACGAGTACGAGTGAAGAAATCATTTGGACGGACTGATAATACTGCTCGGTCTGTGCCTGGTCTTGGGTTTATGAATGGAGATTAAAAGTGGTTGGTTCGTCCTGCCTTAACGTCCATTCCACGACAGAATCATTGTTTTAAGGAAAAATTCGTAGGCACTGCGCTATCGGAGACTTTTATTGTAGGCTCTTACAAAAATTGCGGTTTTTTTTGAAGACTGTATTTTCTGAAATGTACGGACTCGACGATACAACTGCGAGAGAGTCGAAGAATGTGCCCATGCGTTTTCTCCCGTTGAGATTTGCAGGCTGCCAATGAGAGAAGCGAGACCGCGGGAGACGATGCCGAGGAGAGATTCGATGCCAATGAAAGGGGAGCAACTTCAGGGCGAGAAGAAAAGAGGAACGCGCGGTGTGAAAGAAGGCCGCTATGGCCGGCGAACACCGGCTCAAGCGTCTGAGCGCTTTCTCTCTCTCTCGTTCTTTTTCTTGGCCGGAGAAGCGCAAGGACTTCTTGCACAAGTCTGCAGTAACTTTGCTGGCAAAGAGAATCTGCTGGAGAGAGAGAGAGAGAGAGAGCTTCAGTGATAAAGCAGATCTCTTGTTTTTACACTTGTCACATTTGCGGATGATACTTGATTCAATAAGGCTAAGAATACGTGCAAGGATCACTCAGCACTTCTGTTCTAATCTGTTCTGTTCGAAAGTGGCAGTATTTCATTTTTTTTAACTTCTCACCAACACCCCGAACAATTAATTCGAAACGAATCCAGTTGAAATAACGATGACGACGTTCAACGAAAAAATGTGACGAAGAGAAAGGAACCACAACGATTATTTCATTTTACTTGTTACAATTGGGCTACCTTAGCGCCCCAAACCAAACACCGGTTATTGCTGTCATAAACATACCCACAATCACTTAGAGCAACACTGAATAAACGATGACCATTCCTAACTCCGCATCTAATCAAATCTACCATCGACTCTCAAGCTTATCATTCGTTCCATACCCTTATTTTCATGTTCTACCGGGATAGTGATTTCTGTATAATTTCGTCAACGTTTATTGGAAAGTACCACCAATGAAAAATCGTTTTTGAATAAGAAAATTTGTCCTTGCTCAGTCATCTTCGAGTTTCTGTGATTATTTATTTATTTATTTTTTTTTTTTTTAATTTGAAAACCTTGTCCCGGTGGCTCATAAGACTAGTCTCAATGTCACTATAGATTTTGATGGGTGAAAAAATCTGTCAATCGATCGTGATAGAGAGATTGGTGCGGTAAGTCGGGAAAGAAATATTCTTTTGCTGGGCAGAGCACAAAAATCGAGTATTATTGAATTTCGCCGGCGACAGTCCCCTCCGAATGCTTACACTGCTCGTCGCCGGTCAACGTTCAGCCTTGATCATAGACGCTTCAAGATAAGGGATACACATACGCATTATATACACACTACATTAGTCTTATACAGCATTGTAAACGGCGCGAAACTTGTGTCAATACTCGACGATCACGTGAAACAGGAAACGTGACGTCTAGCGATAACAAAAAGTTCCACAAGCGATTGCATTCATATCGTCTGCACTATAGAAAATCAATGCAAGCCCAAATTCTTTCACAACAAGACGCTCCTTGGGTTCGGGGTTTTTTTTTGTAAGGAAGAAAAATGTCTGTCTAGTTTGGAACTTTAAGAATTCGTTGATTAATAAAAGCTAATAAATAATTTTGTTTTCTATATGTACTGAAATTGTACCGATTGGTGGACCGCTGGCAACCAGATTTTTGTTTACTGCTCGATTTTCTTTTCAGTTACATCCAGCAATAATTTCATTAAACTACGTTTGAAGATATTAATAAATACTTTCGACACATCGTTGAAGGATTCGAACACTTTTTCGAAAATACTATAGTTTTTTATGTGAAAAATCGCATTAGAAAGCGCAAACGAAAACACGAAGGGAAATGGATCAAGAAAAAAGTGTTAATCAAAAGACAAAAGGCTATGAAAGAAACGGGCCAAGCCAAGAAGAAACAAAATGCCGAAATAAGCAAATGTGGTTACGAGTGCTCATTACCAATTTCGTTTAATCTTCAACGTTTTTTTTTCACTAGTAAGACGATTGTCTCGAATTTTTTCCCCAAACCTTCTTTATATATACTTCATTGTTATTTTGTATTTTGTTCATGAACTTCGTAAGAAGCGTTCATTCGTAATGTGGAAAGATAAACGATTTTTTACGAATCGTCCCCGTAACTATGTCTATTTTTCTTCATATTTAAAGAAGTTTATCTCAATAACCAATAAGACGAGCCCTTTAAAATTTGGTATGCGTGTGAGTCGACTACCCATTTAACTCTGTTTAAATTTCAAGAATTTCTTAAGGAAATAGTTTCGTGTATGGACTACCTTAAAGTTGTATATGAAAAAACGAAGAGCTCGGGATGGAAACAACAATTTATACGACGCCTACACATCTCAGAAGTCACACAGGTGGGACAACCGCAATTCGAGATTGTGGCTCTCTTTCACGACGCGTATATAGAGGATCCTCGGGAGAGAAGTTGCCTCGACAAACCTCGTCCTCGTCTCGTTTCTGCATTTCTTTCACTTGCTTCTCTCTCTCTCTCTCTCTCTCATTCTGGTATGTGCCGACATTTAAAGCTCGCTTTTACCATTGTCACGATCGTAATAAGCACGTAGAGATGAGGAGTTGCCAAAGGGGCGGGTGGCGAGTCGAAATAAAAAGAGTCTCTGATCTCTCACCGTGTCACTGAATGAAACGGAGATACACGCGTTAAACACAAGGAGAAAAAAAAAGAAGCGACGTATGTTCGAGCAAATGTGATGTGGAGAAGGTGCAAAGTGGCGGATAAACACTAATAAACTCGCACCACTATGAATAAAACGCTAACGAGGGAACCGTATAAACGGTGCAGAGATAAAACGTCGTTTACGCACCGTGTCACACACAAATTTATACATACACATAAACATAAATAAGTATTATTTTGTGAGAGAAAATAACAGGTGAACCGGAATGAATTTTTCTGATGAAACGCTTGAGGATCTACCGACGATCGTATCAAATCTCGAATCCAGTCTTTTTATTAGAATTTCATTTCAATCGCCATCGATTCAGAGTGATGTCAAAAATTCCTAACCGATTTCCCGCAATATTTTCCATCGATTTGGAGAATAATACCGAGAATTAAAAATCCCGGCAAAACGCATCCTCGTTGAGAGTACAATTTGCGCCGATAAGGTCTCAAAACGTTTTCAAAGCAATTTCATTTCAGTTCGATTTCAGGCTGTCCTGTGCCATTCTCCAATCGAAATTTTTAGATGGTTTTTTATCAATGAGATTAAAATGTCGCGAACAACGAATGGCTCCTAAGAAGCTTATAACTTATCTAATTATTTTATCTTATCGAAAGTGAAGAACTCTTGGCTGGATAATGAATTCTCATTGGCCAAAGTATGGTTAATAACTTACCTGAGTCATAAGGCGATCCGCACCAGTGCCTTCCTCGTCTTTGAATATAATATCGGCATTGTAATTGGGCACGAGATCCCGAAATCGTGTGTCGTGTCTCGAAACTCTACTCTCGCTAAGACCACTCGCCGGCAGGGTATTTTCGCTGACATTTGGCACATGTTGTTTGAAAACAAGTGGCGTAAGTTTTCGTAATATTGGTCGACGTCCACCGCCACGTCCTGGACCACAAGCGTATGCACCGCCACCACCGCCGCCGCCGAAGCTCGGTAATGCGAGAGTCAGAAGTACGAGTAACAAAAGCCTCGGCGACGGCGTGCACCATGACAATGTTGTAAAAATAAGGCCGAACGGTCGTTTACCACAAGCGTTGCTAATGGATATTCTACGAGTGTCGTTATTGGTACAACTGGAAAATCCGTTGTTTCTACATGCGGTAGTAGTAGATCGACAATTGTTGTTTGCGGAGATTTTTGCGGTGGTCAGCTGGTGAGTAACCGGCCTCCAGGACCCTCTATGGTTCACCATAATCGTTGAATCTTGACTCTTGATAAAATTTGTCCACGCGCTGTTTTGCCGCGGTACAAGTTGGCGAGCTTCGAGTTTTTTTCGGCTCTTGCGTTCCGCGAGCGATAACAACGTCGGCAAGAGTCTTCAGTTTTTCTCACCAACGTTGAAAACTTTGTCGATTTATTTTTGCCAGGACTGGATCGATCTGTTGTGAGAGCAATTCGTGACGTTGATGGCGATAAGAAAATGAGTGACGGAGATGGATTTGATATCCCGTACGACGCGTAGTCTAAAGACTGCAACGACGACGTGCCAGGACCGCCGGATGTCCACGTCCTCCTCCTCTTGCCTCTTACCTCACTCACGCCTAACCATAACCAGGGCATCACACCCTGAACAAACTCCACCACCCTCGGGGCTCTTTCCCTCTATTTTTCGCACTCTTACTCTCTTTCTCGCACAATCTCTTGGTGAAATCCCTCTCCGAGCCTGCGATCGACAAATTTTCTTTACACTAACCGCCGTCACCACGTAGAAAAATGATAAACTTACACGCACCACTCGCCAACGTGTTCACCAACAACGATAATCACGACGGCAGATTATTTATCCATGCGTACTCTGAATCAGATCAAAACGACTCGCTCATCGTTCGATATGATTGATAAATAATTCAACAAAAACACACAATAACAAAAACAAATACAGGTTTTCACTCGGTGCCCGACGTCATCGGGAACATTCACAATACGATTTTGCGCTCCCGCGCACACGCACACAACTGCGAAACTTATCGCTATCTATTTTTTTACGCACCAACATAATCAGATGAATATTTCTATTTAATTATATATTCTCCAATATATATTTCTTCGTTTACGTTAACTCGTGAATTTCATTTAGTCTGAGATATTTGAGCGAATTCTTTCAAATCCCGAACGATATTGTGTTACGCAGAGGCGGAAAGCTTTCAATGACACCCACGTATTTGAGACGGGACTTCGCTACATCATCTCTTCTTTCCCACAGAGTGTATATCACTTTGAATAATCCGACAAAAGATTATTCCTTTTGAAGATCGTGCGAAATCGAGTTCGGCGTTATTGCTCGCGTATCCGTTTAACGCTGTGAACCGGTTACACTTTGAAGGAATTTAAAAAAAATGTAAATAAATGAAAATCCAATGAATCGTTTGGGGCAACGCTCGTCAAAGAATTTCGATACGATTGACAAAAAGTTTGCAGGTTTTTGTTGTTTTCTGGGATTATCGAACCGTCGCTCATTAGCACAGCGAAGTTTTATACGTTCCGTGACAACCGATAACTGAATGAAAGATTCGAGTTTGACGAGAGCATGTAGGTGACTAAAAAGTTAAAAACTCGAACCGATATGAAATTTTGGATTAGTGAGCGTGGCCAGCGTGGTAAGTTTGCATGATGGGTACGACAGCACCACTGGGAATCGCTTTCTCAGGCGGTTTACGCAGGGGTCAGAACTCGAGACGGAAAAATATACGTGTGAGAGAAGTTGGCCGAGAGAGGACCGGCAGGCTCGAGGCTCCCTCGATCGTTTGCCCGGGTGACGTGGGGTTTAGCAGTCAAAGGGGGGCAAATATCGGCCAAGAGATTTGACGTTTTCCGGACCCAAGAAGTTGGCCGGTGGTGGGAAATGCAAGATTGGCTTTGGGTTTTGTTGTGGAGCCACCGGCGCCCCCGGAAAGCGATCTCATCGGGTCCATGCGAGAAGCCCAGAGAGAAAGAGAGAGAGAGAGGGAGGGAGAAGGAGCGAGACCTCTTGCCCCCTCCCCCTCTTTCTTCCTCTCTCTTTGTCGATTTTCCCCTCTACCACGAGCCAGAGCTACCCCCTACTCTCTCGGCATCTCTACGCCCCTCCACTGGGAACGCCACTGTCGATGCTACCACCACGACAGAGAGAGGAACTCTCGTGAGTTCTGTGATTCCCAGCTGCGTGCTTCTCTCCTCCGCCACACCGTTGTGCCCCGGTGAAGCTCTAAGCGTAAAGTAGTGTGGATATCCAACGAGAGAAAGAGAGAAAGCGAGGGAGCGAGAACCCTCTTAGTTAAATCCGTGAGCCAGGATCCCTACCACGAGCGCCCGATTCAATCGGTGAACCGATGACGTCATCGTCAAAGAAACGAGCGTCCATTGGTCGGGGCGGGGCGATGAGCCAGGTAAACGAAGACAGGTGTACTCGAGGAGAGAGAAGAAGCAGAAGAGAGAGGAAGAGGGAAGGTCTGTCAGTACAGAAGGAAGCAAGCAACTGAAGCAAGGGCAGCGGCAACCGCAAGGGAAGCAAGCGAGCTACGTGCACTTTCATCCCCGGCGCGTGGAGCGTGACGACAATGACAAATAAAAAAGAACACTGAGGGAAACGCACGCGATCGACTTTCACTCTTGCCTTCCACTATTTTTCCGCGATTCTTCAATTTTCTGAGGATTTTCACTCCTCACATGTCGAGCTACTTTATTTATTGATGCCAAAGATATAATTAGCTCATGTTGAAAAATATCCTTCACTATTCTTCAATTACGTTCAATATATTTCCTTTTTGTCTTTTCGTGACCAACGAAGAACGCGCTGTAATCTTTCGAGGTGCGACGGCGCTATTGTCTTCCTTATCTCCGGTGCACGTTACACAGTGTTAAGCTCGTCTTCACGCTCCGTTAAGGCGATGAGAGAAAAACGTAACTTCGCTCGCGTCCGAGCACGCGGCTACTGATAGCAAAAGTCATGGAGAAGGTTATATACGTTGGGGCACAGCAATCATAGGAGAGGGAGAGATCGATCGGACTCAAATATCTCGTCACCTCTTATCTGATAATGCCCATCAACGAAACGAAGATAAATTCCGTATCTATTGCTGCGAACAACAGTTACTTCATCGATTACACTAAATTTTGTTGAAAATGTTGAAGTTTTATTTTGTATCGTTTCTCTACTCAGTGAAATAATAAGAAAGTCTTGGTTTCTACGATTCTCCATATTTTTCACAATTCACGAGTAAGATTTAACGCCAAGTTTCTTTCGGTCTTCAATCAAAGAGGGCTGAACGATAATTGCGTAGAACGCGAGCTCTCTTTGATTCATGCGGCGAAAACATTGTAGCAATGCTCGTAAAGTGTCGACTTCACGTTGCCGAGTCTGCAATTCCTCATACGTATAATGCATGTTCCCCCGTCCGTAATTGATGGTCTTAGGCTATTACGAGGGATGCAAATCTAAAAAGCGATTTCCCGCACCAGTATTTATCATGTCGTCCACTGATAAAATAATATTTGGTTCATTCGATGATGTATGCGCAGAAAAATAGAAAAAAAGAAATATCAGTCGCTACAAAATAACACGAGTTGAAGCGTTTCGGAAATCAGACAATAATATTTCAGTCTTTTTGAGGTTCAATTCGTGGGCTAAAAAAGTTGTAGTAATTTGCGAGCTTCCAAAGAAATCGGCACACTCTCGCTCGTAGGAATAACGATCCGAGATCTCTTCGACTTGGGAAGATTTGAGTCTCGTAATTTTTGGCTTCACGAGCGGCGTCTTAGTACCGCTCAATTCAGATGAAATCCCTTGTAACCCGATACTCTAATTTTCCATCTCTCATGATCGGGGAGTGACGCGAAGGAAAAAACCTGTCCAGTTTGTAATATCCTTATGGTAGATTGATGTGGCTGTGTCGAGAGAGAGAGAGAGAGAAAGAGAGAGAGCTCGGGGCAAGGATATGCAAGAAACTAGGCGGGCTGACGAAGATCGAAGGGCCCCTTAACGCGGGATGAGTCTCGGCCGTCGTCGCCACCGTCGGTGCCGGTGCCGCAGCCGCGTAATGGACGGGGCAAATATTTATCATTGGCCGCGTAATTTGAGGTGCGTTTAGCAAACTGAAGATGCGAGAGGGAAAACAAACAAGGCGGTTTCTACGCGCAGGTATACATACGAAAAGGGAGCCTCGTAGCGACGAGGAGGTCGTTCGATGTGTGGGTGTGCGTTGAAGTTGGTGTGATGCCGTTTGATGGCGACGCGCGCATCGATGTTGGAAAGAATCAGCAGAGAGGAGAAAAGCGAGCATCAACTGTGCAAGTCGAAAGGTGATGTAGTAGTGCGCGCCACCACTACATCATTTTGTGCGAAAAGGCAAAACTGCGAGATGCAATGCGAGAGGCAGAAGAAGATAGAGGAGAGGACGGCAGTAGTATTGGTACTAGTGCGGTATTATAGTACACACAAGAAAGATGGAAACACAGCGAGGGAGTGAGAGGCGGAAAGAGGCTCTCCGCGTCAAAGGGGCCGCCTTGGGGTCCCGCTCTGGGGGCCCTCTGTGAGAAGGCACAAACCCCAATAATAGCACCAGAATTTATATACCTGCACAAAAGTCGGTGGAATGGAACATCTCGCGAGAGAAACGGAGAGGAGAGGCCCCGGAGGAGAGAACGAGGCGATGCGAGGAGGGAGGAGAGCAAGAGAAACACGAGCGAAGAGGCCCCTCGGGGCTCTTCAGGCATGGATATATCCTCTGGGTTCTCATGGGCGCCAAAAAATCAGCGAATTTCACCTCTCCCCGTATCGCCTTGGATATCGATTACAACCGATTTTAATAGGACATCGCGTGGGCTGGTACCAATGATGAAGCACGTCAAGAGACTAGATTATATAGCAGAACATTCTGGATCGGAACCTCAAGGATTTTCATTCCTCCGGAGCTATCTCTGTTGCTCCCTCAAAAATAATCGAAGCATATGGAGGCGGCTCCGTGAAAAACTTGGGAGCATAACCAGCTAGAGGAGTCTGCGACCGTTTTGCTACGGACTCTCTTGGTCATCTAAACAACGGACAATACGTCGAAGCATTCCTCCTAACTCGGGAAGACACGTCCCTGGGTGTTTGGCGGTCCACCGGTCCGTGACATTCGAGAAATGAGAGAGAGAGAAGGAGCAACGAATGTCCGAGGTCTTATGGTATATGTGCAGTATATATACGTGGAGGAATCATCCATCACCGGAGCGAACACGCGAGCGGCTTAAAGACCAAGGAAGCTCAGCTATCTAGCGACTGTTTGGGTTGCCCCGTCACCGGGCAGCTCTAACCGAGCGCGGCATCTACTAGACGATCTCTCCAACCAGGGAGCCTCTCATTCGGGATACTCGGGCGCGCACACGCGGAGGCTAAATATTGTGAAAGGTCCAGTGAAAAGGTTTCAGATATGTATATACATATGCATGAATATATGAAATAGATTTAGCGGCTCACGTGCGATAGTCATTAGGAATGGGACTCTGGCGAACAAGACTAATAGCGGGTAAACGATTCGAGATATTAAAGAAAAGAAAAAGAGGACTTGGTGTCTCTTGCGGAATTTATTTTTTTAAACGTGTCTTATATGCCGCATGAGATTTTTCTCTTGAAATTTCTTAATGTTGGGCTGTGTTTGTTAATTACATAAAAATGAATATGGATTATTAAGCAGTATAACTCTATTGAGGTGCTTCAAAATATGGCACGTTCTTTTTTAACGGAAAAGTGTGCGTTGAGTATTGTTGTGTTTGAAATTCCGTAAATTCTTCGAAATTTCGACGGTGTACAAATACTTTTAAAAGGAGTAGACCAATGTGAGAAAACATTGAGAAATGAGAGAGCAAATATATCGAAAAATGGTTGGAATTTACGAAAAAGTTGATAAAGCTGATGGGAAGCGTTTTTGTTTCTTCAATTTCAACTGAAAATTTCGATAGCTGATTTAGCCCGTATGCGCTTTCGCGTTGGCTTTTTCGAGAGTTCTTTTCGTTCCGTGGAGAGACGAGATGAACGACGAAGACAACGCGATTCGGTGAGGAGCTCTCGTGCTCGTTCTCCGGCCAAGTACGAGAGATGAAGAGGAAGGCACTTTAACAACTGGCGGCTCTTTGAACCTTCGAGACTTCTCTTGCTCATTCTCCGCTTCTCGATCAGCCTCTCGCTCTCTCTCTCTCTCTCTCTCTCTCTCTCGCTCGCTCTTAGTTCGGTTTGCCGCATCAGCGGCAGTAAGCAGAGTCACTTGGTGAACGTGCCGTATTTGCATGTATTCGTGTGTGTGGTTTCTCTGTCAGGCGAGAGAAGAGCCGAGGCATTTACATTTTACACGCGAAAATACTGTTTATGGCCCGGGCCAATCATCGCACCCTCCGCGAGCTCCGCTCCTTTTTTTTCTTCCTTATACTCTCATCATCGTCTTTTTCGCCAGTGTACGGATTGCTTGGCGCAAAAACGCCTCGTTTAATCGTGTATATCGTTATCCGATCATTCGCGTCAGCCTCGTGAAAATCCCAACGTCATATTGTTACAAGACATTTTCAATAGCTGTGACTCTGCGACATCGCGTTGGTCCATACGCGAGTCGACGGGTCCAACGTACACGTTGAATCTCTTATCAAAATTTCAATTGTCATTAGAATGACGTTTGAAGAAAGTGATCGTGTCCGATCGTAGCACGAGATATATATACAGAATCGTGCAAATACCGGCGATAGTTATTGTAGCGGTGAATGATCGAATCTTGGAACGATGCCGATCTCGTTGTGGTCCCTCATCAACCGTCTCGTTTTCCATCACTCGCACACCTCGACGTAATTTTCGCGCGAGAATCATCACCCCTCCCACTTCTCTTCCTCTAACTATGGTCTGACCGCCCTCGACACGGCTCAGATTAATAAGTCGGGCGGGATACGTGATGGGAAATAAAAAGGAAGATGAAAAAAGGTATAAGTATGGTAGAGCTCGTATATACCAATGGGAAAGAAAGAGAGGGAGATGGGCCCCTTCCAAAAGTCAAAAAGGTCCAGCCCAGCATCAGCGAGATCCACTAAAAAAACGAACGAGGAGAAAGGGAGAGAAAGAAATCCTTAGCGATGTTTCTGGGTGTACACCGGCACCGATCCGAAGCTCGTAAGTTAGCACGTGGTCGTTCGAACGAGACGCAAGCGAGAGAATCGAAAGATACTAACAGACGAGAATCTCCATCTCCCCACCTCCCTTTCTCTCCCTCGCGTTTTCGTTCACCCTCTTCATTGCTCTTTCTTCCTCTCCTGCTTCTCCCTTCGCTTCTGCTGTCCTACATATCGGGAATTCCAGGACAAATCACGAGCTGTGGGATCCTTGATCCTTGGAATTTGATTCCTCATATTTTATACTGTTAACATAACTTTCAGCAGCCAATACATAGTTCTTTGTATTTTTGCGTCTTTGACCACATTTTTTTTCACCAGGAGGCGAGAACTCGCTTTTTTTAATGCTCATTTTTTCGGGTGCTTTCCCAGAAGAGGCCGCATATGTGCTTTGATTCTGTATTTGTCTTCCGCATAAGAGTTCAAATACGTTTCATTCGGAGAATGAAATTCCGAGGGCGTTTAATCCCAATTCGTGTTTTATGAATGTAAATAAATGCTCGATTATCCCATCGAATTAATTCATCAGAAAATAAATGGCAATCGTATTTTATCGTGGTCCGTTGTCGTCCTTTCATACGGTTGGTTACGAAAATTCGGTTATTTAGTCATTTTCGATCCAAAGATCACGAAGAAATGCGAGTAGAAAAGCTTGTACAGTAAATTTATAAAATATTCGTGTAAAAAGACCCGGAAAAGTGGGCGTTACGAGAGTGTCAATTTGATCTGCACAGCCCCATACAGTTTCAACAGCGGCAGCGCCAGAAGTCGCCACAGTGGCGAAGCGCATTTCCTTTTTTCGTCCCCCACTCCGAGCTAAGCCCCCTCTCCGCGCCGCGAATGATCCCTACTCCGATGCTTAAGAAGGGAAAGAAGAGGAGGAATAAGAAGACGAAAAAGGTTAGAAAGAGGAAGAACGAAGGTGGAAGAAGAAGAAGGGAGGATTGGAAGAGGTCTTCTCTGATGCATGGGGAACGTGGTTAAGCACGCACGTTGTAGAGCGGAGGCTCCAAGTCCCGATTTGGACCACACAGGAAGCGGCACGCGCGCGCTCTACCGGGTGGTCAGGCACACACGTCCCGTTCGGGAATTCTCGTGAGTCCTCGGTGGCACCCGTTCGCGGCTCGGGTTCTCACTCCGGTGGTCATGCATCGACTGGGCCACACAGAGAGGCGCACGCGCGAACTCTTCCTGGGTGGGCATTTCGTGGCGCACCAGGGTCCCGGGTGAGACCGAGGCTGTGCTTACCCGGCACCGGGACGGGGCTGACTTCGGGGCCCTGGGCCCCAAGGACCTTCTTCTCTGCCCCACTCTGCGCCTCTTTCTCACCCGTTCTATGGTGTCTCAACTCCCATACAGACGCACGAGCTTCCTATCGAACGGCCTCTTGGCTACCGCCACAACGAGAGAGCCTGGCACAGGCACGAAGGTAGCGAGCATTCAGCAGCCGGCGGCGTTGGAAGAGATTTTGCTCTCTTTCTGTCTCACCATCTCTCTCTCTCTCTCTTTCTCTCTGCTGTTTCTCTCGCTCACATTCGGATCAAACTCGAGCTCGCGCTCTACAACCTGTTAGTGTCAGGGTATCGTCGTATTATGTCTCACCGTCCTCTTCCCTCCCAACCCATCGGATCCTTTTTTGTTCCCTTTTTTTATTCACTCTTCACCGAGCCACCCCGTGCCTTCCTCGTTCCACTTTTACGGTCTCGTCGTTCCCTCATTTCTCTCTCTCTCTCTCTCCCTGCCCGTCCTCTCTTTCTCTTACTCGCTCACGCAGTTTCCTCAGCAGAATATACGTTCGTGACGGTTCGGCATGGAGAGTGAGAGGCTGATCTTGACTTCCGTCGGTTCACGCGAACTCGTAAAGACTCTGGGAGATTGGGGAAAGACGGAAAAAAAGATAAACGAATATTCAGGGGTGAGGCAACAGCCCACGTCATCATTGAGCTTCTAATAAGATTCCAATTTGTCAATTAGGGGGAGGACTCGGAGCGCTCTGTAACACAGACACCTCGTTCAATCTTTTCCAACTAGACGATACTCCGTGTTCCATCTTCTTTTGCGCGCACCTTTCTCTCATTCTCGGTCTACACCATTTCGTACGATGAGCTCCAAGCCAAGCGTTACTCCTCATCGTTGATTTTCATCGCAGACTTATTTTGCATTTCATTAGTAACGCGTGTCGTATTTCGCGCAATGCTCTTAACCCTGGACTCGTTAACTCGCTGATAAGCAACATTTCGTTCTTATCTTCCCGATGATTTTCTTAACTAGCCGGGCATTTACGAAAAATGCCAGCAGGCCCGCGTTTTAATGCCGCTTTTTTAGCGAGGCGTCGCTGGGTTATTATCACGAGGCTTTGCCAATCTCGGAAAGCGAGAAACGGGAAAAATACGTTTCCCTGGGCGATCCATCGCGAGACTTAATCGACGCGTAAAACGTGCGGCTAACCGCGGGCTCGCGACTATCCGACAATTTTATTGCGTGTCGTACCCGGGCGTCGTTACATACTTGCGACAAGTAATGAGCTCTCCAGGACACTTAAGTTCTCCTTTAACCGATGCCGGGACCTTAACTCCCCACCCGCTGAGACTGTATATGTATCCGACACGTATATCTATACTTATGAACACGAAAAGGGCCCCAGGTCTCACCGGGAATCTGGAGCCTTCTTCGCCCGGTTCTCTCGCAACGAAAGTCGGCGCTTTTGTACTTTTCGTTTGCCAACGTTATTTATTCTTTTTATTCTTTCCTCCTTTTATACCATACACCAGCATATATACGCGTTTCTCTTCCTCTTCTCTTCTCCCGTCTCGCTCAGTCTCATCAAGACGAAAAATCACCGTGTATGCGTATATGCTCGCTGGACCAACGCCCACGCGATCTTTGACGAATGAAATAAAATAATCATCTTCATCATCATCATCATCATCATCATCATCATCATCATCATAATCATAAAACCCATCATAAATGATCCGGTGAAGATATTAACAATGATAGAATGACGACAGAAAAATTCTAGTTAAGGAGCCCAAATTGCAGCGATGACGTGAAATCCGTTTCGTCCGAGCATCTCCGAACATGCGTTCCGCAGTACGATTCTCCTTGAACCACCACGCGTGTCATCCGCATTCTCCGTTAACGTATTAACATGGATATAACGAAAATATATATACACGTGTAAAATGTATGTACGAAAAGGAACGAGGTGGCGAGTTCTATCGGTTCGCCGGTGGGCATTTAACGCTATGTACGATGATCCCTCCCCGGTGCGCGGTTGCCCCGGGGCAACCAGACGATAAAGTTTCATTTCTACCCGAGCGAAAGTCTTCGAATTAGCAATAAAGCAGAAGCACCATGAGCAGGAGCAACGGCACATAGCGGACCAGCGGCCCACAGCCTCTTCGATTCTCTCTGGCAGAGCGAAAAGACCGAGAGAACTCGTGTATACGCGCATGCTTAGCCTTCTCTCCTTACCAAGAGACGGAATGCATATGGCGTAGTGTGGAGGCGATCCGCTCTCTCTCTCTCTCTCTCTCTCTCATTTTCTCTCTTTCTTTCAACATACGTGTATGTATCAATATATACGTATACGCATTTATATATGGCGTTATAGTAAGCGAAGAAGGTATCCTCGCGCGTTCGCTCCACTCAAATCCTTCGTTTTTTGTTTACTCACCGGCATAGCACCACACCACCAGAAGCACCGAACTGGTTTTGCCCTCTCGCGGTGGTTATGCCCTCGCTAAAGAAAAAGAATAGCCGAGAGGCAACGAGAGAGCTAAAGGGAAAGAGACAGCACCTTCTGTCTCCCTAACTCCCTTTTTCTCTCTCCCTTTCTCTCCTCCACCGAGTGTCTTCTCTTTTATATATATACGTACGTTAACTCATACATGCTATATCGTCCTCATATACCCTCCGCGAGTGTGTTCTCTATCCTCCCGGTTTCGTTTCGCATATTCTTTATCCTTCGAGAAAAGTCTTTTATCTTTATTCCCCTGGGATATAACTGCGACCGTTTCGCGTCCTCGCTATATTCATACGTTGCGTACACTCTTTGTCAATGTTACTTTAACCGAGTGTGCAAATCGCTTTTTTTATTGTTCTTTTAGCCTGGTATCTTGGCGCCGCTCTCTATTGCTCAGACCTTTTATTCGAAATGTTTGACGACCGGACACGTTCCAAGATGAATGTGTGAGCGGAAGGTTTGGGCACTGTACGGCGAAGTTTGAGTTGCGCCTGATTGAAGATTTCCAAGTGGATTGAAACCCTCGCGAATTCTCTGCGACGTTACAGAAAATCCTTCGCACTGCAGGTCACTCGTGAAAGAAACTCTGAAAAGTAGCAGAAACTGGATCAGCAGTATCTAGCCCAAGAAGACCGAGGCATTACGGCAAATAATTCAACGGGATCCACTCTTGATTTTGGATCGCAGCCAAGGTGTCCACCTAAACTTTGTTAAGATCCTTGACGACGACGACGACGACGACCAGGAATCGGAACTTTTTCTTATCTGCGAACAAGCCCGGAGACGTGAAATGCAAGTGCTTTGCTGGGTTTGTAGCCGGCGCTAACACTCCAGTTTAGAGAGGAAAGAACTTTGTTTCGACTCATCGTGCATACTCGATGCATGTTTATCTCGTGTTTGTAAGACAAAAATGAAAAAGCGAACGGTAGGCTGTGCACGAGCAAGGTTCGAACTGCGACGCGATTCCAGGCTGCCCAACGTCACAGATTCCCTCGACATCTGCATACGAGGACAATTCGTAGAGAACTCTCTTGAAGAGGGTTGTCGATGGAGGCATAGAAGCAGAGAATTCTTTCTCCTGGTGCAGCTCGCCGTGTGTGCCTGGCCCACGAGGACGGACACGCGGAGAAACCTCTATACAAGAGAAAAGGGGGCGCGAGTCATGCCAAGGGAATAAAGTAAAAAAGAGAGAGCGAGAGAGAAAGAGAGAATCAGTCAGAGAGGTATATCGAGGAATAGGCCATTCCACTTATACGCTGCTCGGATTCAATTAACTCTCCACCTTGTCCTTTCTCTTCTCTCTTTCTCATCTCTCGCGGCTCGGACTGCGCCAAGGGCCCCATACACATCGTTCTCTCGAACTCTCTTCGCCCTCTCCCGCGCCTTTCGAGACTCTCTCTCCATTTTTTCTTTACTTTTTTTGCAACTTCTCTTCTCCGCCGCGATCGTTCCTACGCCGTTTACAGCCCGTTCGCTCAGGATCCATTCCGGAGCCGGGGATCCTTGAAATGTGCATGGAATAGTAAAATTAATTGGTAACGAACAGAGGATATCGTATTAAGGGACAAACAGCGTGTGCGAACGTATCTCTAGAACCTTTCGAAGGCAGAAATGCTTCGGAGCTCATTCACATTTTTGGTACTGTCTGTCGATGTTCATCCGTTAAGGAGGCTCATACGTATCTTATGGAAAAATGATTTTCCAACTTTACATGATACGGAAATATACTGGCGGAATATGCTGATTGAAGTTCGTTATTTTTTTAAAGCCTCCATAAGAGCCCACGTTTAATCTGTCATCTTCAACAATGGATATCTCGATTACCAGACGGTGAGATCTCTTCAAATTTTTCAATCATTATTAAGCGCTGTTCAACAAGATTCACGCAAATTTTCAATTCATTAACTTGGAATGATAAAATCTAATGTACTTTTCGTATATGGTATTCTACACACATCGCTTGAGCTTCCTTAATACACTCAAATAATTGCACTTGAAAAATCCCTGAAATGACTTTATGCTTTTCAAAAATATTCTCGGAAAAATACCGTACTTATGTCGATCACTTTAATGTCAAAGTTACGATACGAATATATACGAGGAATTAAAAAATATTTAATCACCACAAATAAATATGCTTGGTCGATGTCACTGTCAATTTGACGATAGAAAAATCCTGCTGTTCTCTGCGTAAGATTTTTTTTCAAACGTTATTCCACTTATACCACGAAAATCATGGTGATCAGAGTTTTTGTAGCATTCTGCAATTGGAAGACCGCAGTAGGTACGGTGAGGTATGAGACAGACAACTTTGAATCTTAGTTATTTTGAAATAAGATTTGAGCTTTTTAAGCTTGACAGGTTCAAGTTCGGATGCTTCAAGTTCTTCTTCATCGTTTTTGGGTGTATCACAAAAGTTTGACACGAAAGTTGAAATTCGGTTGAATTTTCTTATCGAAGTTATTCGATATTTTCAGTGATCGAGCAGCATTCGCTTGGCGCGGAAAAGAAGGGAGCCTTTTCTTTATTTACAAAGTTGAAAAAGGGCGAGGGCGTCTCGACGCATAGGAACGTTAAGAAGAAGAACACCGTTCTTGAGCATGCAAACTTTCTCGCTCGTTTCGTTCTTACCATTCTCAACCGTTTTTTCTATGGTGCGGGTTATAAGTTGACACTCGAATTACACGCAGACTCGGCTATGCCCACGATACATCGCGGGACGTGACCCTATATCAGCGGATAATATGAGGCTCCCGATGGTAGCCACCGTGGTACGATCGCAGCGCTCTCGAAAAACGCACACATCCGAGACCGATGAAATCCACAGTAGGGATCCCTGAGGACGGTAAATAAAAGGGGATCGGACAGCAAAGAAGAAGAAGAAGAAGGAAGAGCAAGAGAGAACGAGGAAAGGAGAAAGAAAGAGAGAAAATGAAAGGCACACCATCCAGGTAACTTCAGCATCGACCAGGACCATCAGAAAACACAAGAAAAAGAAAAAGACGATGAGACAGGCCGTTCTCCGCGTACACGCGAATGCGTCACGCGCGTGGGACCGTGCCTAATGACGTGTCGGATTAATTGTACGATCTTAGCGTGAAAGTCGTAAAGTCGCTGACTTTAAAACGTATTTCGGCTTTTCCAGAGTTGTAATTGATAATCTCTCCTTGTTCTGTGATCCTCGGACCCTCCAGAAACCTAGCTCACCATTTTACTCTTATTCATCTTTTTTTTTGTCATTTGTTCTAGCGCGTTCTAGAGCAATGGAAAATTCATTTGGAGCTTATACTCCCGGATTAGACGTTGCACCCTACCGACGCGTCGATCATTTTTACTGCGGATGTCCTCCGGTATCGAATGAACGAGGGAACGTCGTACGATTGTAAGTAATCACATTGTTTTTTTTTTACTTCCCTTGTAACCAGTCGTGCAAGTTCAAAAGACTTGGGATTTGATGTTTAATAAAATGACTATAAAATAAAAACTTTTCGGAGTAAATATTTTCACGAGTAGTTAAGTGCATGCGTTGTAACTGTCAGAAAAAATGGACGTCAATAATACGTTAGACTTATGCGTTACGTTAAGCTCCCCTGATAGCGACAAGCACAGTTCCAGGACCTCTTACGAAGCTAAATTTTGAATTATTTCATTTACAATTTTGAGTCTTTAACACAGTACCTTATGGGAAAACTCATAATATTAATTGTGAAAAATTTGTACGGTGTTCGAGCTTCGGAAAAGTTTTATCGTGAAGAAAATTCACAACAGATTCCGTTTCTTTTTAAAAAATGTTACCTTATGGGGCTTTTGAGAAAGAAAACATGAAAAAATTTAAGTTTTTGACGCGTCGAAAGCGGATTTCAGTCATTACGTTGGACTGCTGGTAACAACTGATTGAACTTCGGGCAAAGTCGGGAATGGCGAGAATTTTACCAAATTTATTTTTGAGACTGACCCACGTGCTTTGATTCATCTCGTAGCTTTGCTTTTTGTAACGAATTGACCATTCTTTTTTCTCGGTGCCATTACGTATCGATATAAACTTTTTTTTGCACAATAAAAATGTTTCCCAGTTTATCTGTATTTAAAGTGTCGGACTCGCAATCATTAACTAATCAAGTTGAATTATAAATTTTATCTTTTATGATATTTTTATAGCATTTTATTACACTATCTTGTGATAAAAATATTCTCAATGTGAGTGTTTATTAATTTTATTGATAATTTAGACTCGAATTAAATCAACATAAAGTAGTTGCTAACTTGACTAGTTATGGAACGGCCGAACTACTTTAAAAGACGCACGATTTCGTCAGATAAAAAAAACGATTTTCAGTTAGTTTGAGTACCGAAAACAAAAAATAAATAATAAAAAGTTGGTATCGTGATTCAGTGCAATAAGTGCAAAAAGTCGTTATAACTTAATCGCTTTGACAGAGTCGACGGTTTTTCGTTTTTCAATATCCGAATGAATTTTTCAAATATAAATACAAAGTGTGACACAAGACGTCGAAATCCAGACGCATGCGCCATTCAATTTTTATCCGTAATTGAATCTCGAATCTAACGTTCGAAGCAAACTTTGGAAGAAAAGAACAACGCAACCTGGGCGAAAAACTGCTTCAATGATGCATTCGCTCGACGCTCAAGCTGTGTTTCACACGAGTGCGAAAAGATTCATTGCTTTCCTACACTCCTAACATAGATGAGCGTTTTCTGATCCGTTAAAAAATTTGTCAAGGACACGTCTCAAAATTAAAGGATTAGACCCGAGCACAGACGCTGTACGATTTAGCGAAGTGCCACAGCTTTGCACGGTAGTCGAACATTTTGGTTTTACACAAAATCGATTGCGAGTTCCGTCAATAAATGCAGAGTCCATCGAGTCTTCCGGCGATTAGCTGAAAATAATTGAAAAACAACTCGTTGGTTATTTCGCACAGTTATTATTCACGGAGCGGTTGGTTTTTGCCTGAAATTAATCAACCACTTCAGCTGTACTAAATCCTCGACCTTGAAGTGACTCCATTGAAATAAAGTGAAAGGTGAATCGCGTGATGCTCAAAACGAGAAAAATCACTGATCGTTTCCGGTTGAATAGGATCCAAGAATTCGCCATTGATCGATGCAGGAACGAGAGTTTCGATCTTCCTGTCACGAATCAGTATATCTTCAATCCGGAAAAGGACGAGGAATTGAGGACGATAAAAATTTCTCGTTCGTAAAAAGCGGTGATTCGAATGGACCGGAACTTTCGATACGTTTGTACGTAGAGGCCCTAGCCGAGAATTTAGCATCTGAGAGACACGCAAAGAGGATCGAGGGGCTGGAGAGGAGGGAAGAAGGCAGCGGGTTGTTGTCGCACGGTTCTGATTGTGAGAACGTTGAGGTGCTCGCGGTCTTTCCTCAATAACCGTGCACCCGCTTCACTCTTCCTCTCTCCGTTCTCCGAGCTTTTGCTCGCTACGACGTTACTCTCATCTCGCTCTTTCGTTTCCCACGAGAGAACCTCCTCCGCTGCCGTAGCCACCGCCGCCGCTTTCTGGAATGTCGCTCTCCCCTCCAGCCACCTCGTCCCTCTGCACCTCACGATAGATCGCTTTCTTGCTCGCTCGCCCTTCCTTTTCACAGACTTTTCAATACATGCATGTGTACACATAATAAAATAAGTACGTGTAAAATGTGTGTGTGTGTGTGTGTGTGTGTGTGTGTGTGTGTGTGTGTGTGTGTGTGTGTGTGTGTGTGTGTGTTTGAGTGTTCTGTGTGCTCATAAATACATACATAGCGTTGTACATGCGCATAAGTATACGTACTACATGCTACTATATGCTGCTTCATTCCTCTCCTCGACTTGTCTTCTTACTCTTTCTTCCTTCCTCCTGGTGCCCCTACTTCGCGAGAAGTTCCGTGGAGCCATCCACTTCGCCATTCGTCTTGTCCCTCTTTTAGCATTCTTTCTCTCTTTCTCTCTCTCGTTCTTTCTCTTGGTCCTTTTCTTCCATATTTTTCGTACTCTCATCCATGTATACGCATCACTCGGGGTCCATCCAATCTGCGAAGGCTTGACTGGGGTGCAAACACGAGGGAACATTGCATTTTACATGGCGAAGTGTATGCTGAATATTCGAAGGGGCATAAATATGGATATTAGAATTTATAATAATATATGTATTCTTACAAAAATCATGAGAAACATGTATTTTAACGTTGGACTCGAGAAAAACTACTTTTGGGCCATTATTTATTTATTTCGATCGACTACGCACGTTTTTTAAACGCTCCAGCGCTCGTTTTTCAAGTATACGAGGGAACGTTACTAAATTTATATTTAGAAATTCTTTCAGTCAAGAACATTCAAGCCCAAGAGCCGTATCATGTTTGTAAAAAAAAACGTTATAATAATAACTGTGGATCGGAATGATAATAATAATAATAATAATCGCAGCGGCACAATATACTGTCATAATATTAAATATTGCACAAAAAAGTGTACAAGGAATGTTACACCTTTTTCGAAGCCGTTCCCCGTCTGGAGATCTGTATCGCGTGAGAACCGCTTCCAAAAATTACGAAAAAAAGAGGAATCGAGAGAGAGAGAGAGAGAGAGAAAAAAATATTGTTTCCTCGCGAAAGAGGTATCGGGCGGCGATGCGTGGGCGGTAAAATTTGCGCGACTTCTCATCGTCTCGTAACGCTCCGGGTCGTTTCTCGTCGCATGGGAGTCAAATGCGGTCAGGAAACTTGATCGATAGTGGGTTGGTGCGAAGGATACGCCAGAGTCTCGAGAAAGAAAGAAATAAAAACGAGGAAAAAACAAAACAAAGGAACAACGATCGAATGAATAAAAAAAAATTGAAATAATAAAAAAATTTAAAAAAAAAAAAAAGATAAACACGAATGAGCGTTGCGCGCGTCGCAGCGACGATCTAATCGCTGTTTAAATCGACCTGGCCGGTAGAAAATATTGTTGCACCGGCATCTTTCCCTCTCTCTCTCACTTCTTTTTCTTTTTTTCGTCTCGCATTGTATGCGTCATTTCTCATTTGTAAACTTGCGTGGAATAGCACTCCTCTCATTGCATACGCACTTCGTACCAGTTAATAATAATGACGGTTTACATTCTTCTGCTCTACCTCTGTATATTTATACGTTTTACATCGACTCGTACCTCTCCCATTCGCAGTGCGCAGATTGTACCTTCGACTCGATGCACTTTTACACTCGGATGATTAATCGGTTTCACGATCGATTCACACTCCAATGAGACATTTATCTATAGGTAAAAAATAAAAAAATTCCCATCCGTTAGACCGATCGACTCATTTGTTTCTCGCACTTGAAACTCATTTCACTTGGTAACTCAACATTGCGAAATATCTTCAACTTCCGAAGTGATTCGAAAATGAATTTTCGAAACGATTTCATTACTATTAATGAAACAGCGGAGTTAGCGGTTTAAATTCGGAGCCAATTTTCATTTCAATTGTAATTACGTATTTTAGCCTATGCCATATTTGAACAATTGCTTTTTTTAAGCTACTTCTTTCACGGCAGCTCGTTCGACGAGGGCTCAACTGATGATTCACTGAGCGAGAATCACAAATTTAATATAATACGGTGATGGGCTAAAACAAAAAAAGGTGAAAAAAATTGAGGTGAAAGGAACATTTGTTGACAGACGGGCTAGGCTCGCTACGAGGCGCCTGGCGTCCCACATTGTGTAGGGATTCCTTGGGGAATCCGATCAAGTATCGCTCCGCTCCATGTTAGGTTTTTCGTAGTTATACCATGGAAAAAATGTTCGATGAAGCTAAAAATAGTTTTTTCTACAAATATTTCGTCGAGGTTCCCGCCATTGTCTCATTTGTTTTATCGTAACTTAAAATACTTATTTCAGCAAAACAGCGAATAACAAAGAAAAATCAATTGTTCAGGAAACGTTAGAAATGTCGTCAGAAACGAATGAAAATGATGCATCGAGAAAAATTCCTCGATAACGGAACTGTGAGTTGGTCCAGAACGATGAAAATGTTTTCCGAAGGCATCGCGCGTTTGAGTCGACGACGCTGCTGCAAAAAAGCTGAATGAGTGAGAAATCATTTACATCGACAAAGAATGCCCCACGAATGTGCGCAGAGAGAACTTTCGATCACATTAAGAAAGATCGGGACCTTCGACATTTCGAGCGTGTTGTCCGATGTGTGTGGTGTGTTGTTGTCGCTTCGATCAGACCAGACGTAACACGAGACTTACAATATCCGATATAGCGGAGGATCAAGCCATTAGCCACACAGAGATTGGCCACTCAAGACTCACTTCGCCATTGCCTATCGGCATATTTTCATCACTGATCGTTCGAGATCGTTCTCGAATTAGCCACTTGTAAGATTTCTTCAAATTCTCGATCAACTCATTCAGATAATCTGGAACGATATGAATGGGGTCACTAAGTTTCACAAAAAAATGTACTCGGAATGTTCGAATATTAAAATCGTTGAAAAACAAGCTCAATTCCCTCAAGATTTCCTCAGATGCTCGATTTATCGTTTTTTCCAAGCCTTCCATTTCTCAATATTCTGCAATACACGATTCCAAATCACCAACAAATGGAAAATGGTTTCGATGATAATAAAACAATAGCTCAAATGCATATACAGATCCGTATGCACGAAAAAATTGTTACGATTCTTAAAAATAATAATGACGTTTGAAAACGTTGCACTTTTTTAATCTAGTCAAATTTTTCTTAACGACCGTCGATAGAACAGATTACTTGAAACATCATGACCTTTGTATCAATATCCCATGTTGATAAAGAAGTTGCCTGTTTGATGCCTAATTAATGATGAGGTATCATTATTATTTTTCAATACGATTGATATTTAAGCTCCCAGTGATAGCGCAGAAAGCTTTTCGCCGAGTAGGAACTAATAGGGAATACTGTAGGGGTCAGAAGATTTGTTCGTAATATTAGAAAATCTAAACACAATGATTTATTTATAGAAATTACGTTTACGATAAACGAAGGATTATGTTACGATTGTATACGATAGAAAAAGAAATAAAAATCAGATGAATCGAATAAATTTGTTATGAGGCGTCTGCGGATGCGTGATATTTTCGTGTGCGACAGAACGATGTTTTTTTTTCGTCTCAATTGTGCGTCTTCTTTTTGGTTTTTTTTGCGCTCCCAGGGGTCTTTTTTGTCGATTTCTTTTCAGCTTTTTTCGCGTATTTATCGATCAACGAATCGAAGAAGTTTTCAGCTTGATCAGCCCGTGCTCGGTTGCGACTCTGTATTGCCAGTGCAAGGTCATTCTTCGCTGCGTTTTCCTCGTTCTCGATTTTCATCATTTTTTCTAGTCTCTCTGCCTCCTCTGCTTCTTTGGCCCACTGCAACAATAATTCATCGTATTTAGCGCGATAAAATCTTGATGATAAATTAAGATTAGAATTTTCTCATTCCATTTCATGTTCTACGTAAAACCTTGTTTTTCAGTATATTTCTTATGGTTTCAGACAACTAGAACTTCGAGTTTATCGCTTCCAAGAACCTCAACTTTACACCCACCACCGGTGTTCCGAATATATGAACGTTTAAAATGATTTAGTGATCGTAGTGTCGAAAATGAGTTAACATTGAAAAAAAAAAAAAAAACGTGTTTACTATTTCTCCGAAATAATTTGTCTGCCTATATTTGAATAAATGTGCAAAGATCGAGGAAAGATTGAAATCATTCGGCGGAAACACAATGCTCATTTGATTTCTATACGAAAATAAAAACGCGTTTATTCATTTTTCATTCTCCAAAGATGGAATGAAAAATTCTAGCTTATGAAAAATCTATTTTTAACGTTTGCATCGAAAACGTGATCGCATAATTTCCAAAACAACCATAAACGCATATCTCTCACCAAACGTTCGTAGATTGATTGTAAAATAGATATAATTACTTAGCAAAAAACGCGTAAAAACCAATCGCCTTGAAGCTCCAACGCGAAGAAAAATAAAATCTGAATAATGAGAAGTGTTTTGTATGAAAACGTGTAACGAGTAATCATGTTCGAGCATACACATTTATGTACTACTGTCGATTGATAATAAGGTCTAGATCAAACCGCAGCAGGCTCGTTTCAACGTAAATCAGTCAATCAGGCTCTTGAGATGTCTTAGTCACGCGATCTATTCTCGCGTAGACTGTGCAGCCATCCCACGCAAAAAAGCTCTACGAACGAAGCTAATGAAAAATCTGAGCAAAAGCTGCGAGAACCCACACACTCGTATATACGTGGATCGTGACGCGAACGTCTCGAAGTTCGAATTTGCGGTAGGCAGAATAAGTAGATGACGAAATAACGGAGAGAAAAAAGCTTCGCCGATTTTTCCAGGGATGAAGCGATTTTGAAAAAATGTTTAATTAGCGATGAGCATTCCGGTGGGGTTTTGGGGGGGGGGGGGGGGAACAGCACGGAGCTGAAGACTACATCCGCTCAATGAGAACTCTTAGTTTGCCACTTTTAACTTTTTTTTTGATCCACGTGGCAAGTAAATTGTTACTAATGAATTGATATCGCATCGACGATGAATCAGAGTTTGAAACCTCAAAACCTTGCGATTCGATTGGCCTCTAGAGACTCGGCACGCATTTTTTCACACAGACTTTGTTTTGAAGCTTTTCGGGACCGTATTTCGTCCACTTCCGGATCGTCAATGGGGTGAAACGCGTCGATGCGTAAAAATTCTATTTTCGGAACAGTCTTACGCGCCCCCGATCTCAAGATCATCGAACAACGCGTGTCCGACGACGGTGCGCGAGCAAAGGGCAGGTTGGAGCTCCGTCTCCGTGGCCCGCGCAAAACATCGCACTGTGACGCATGAAAAAACAAATCTCAATGCGCGACGGAGCGTAAATGTGTGGGCAATGGAAGCGTTGCGGCACTAAATAAAACGATGCGGAACAGCCTCTCGCGGTTGGACGTTAAATTGTTTGAGCAATGAAAACCGCTCTTCGGTAATAGACTCAACTCGGAACACCCGCAATGCACTTTATCGCTGGTTTTGAAGATCTATTTTATCGCTCATTACGTTGATTATTTAGTGATGCTTCTTAAATCAACTTTATTCATTATTTATTCAGTTGCTCACTGACGGGCAGATACGAAGCTTTGATATTCAACTTTATTGATGTTTTCAACGAAATTATTTTTTAGTTTTTTCATTATTTTCTAGAAGTTCCACTGAATTCGTAACTCACAGCAGACTTGGCGTAAATGCAACGCCAACTTTGCGTTTCCACGCATGACAAGCTTGAATCGCGAGGCAACGTAAACATTATTGAGATTCATAAATACCGTTTTTGATTTATCGTATAAACATCCCCTAAATTCGCTCCATTTCAATCGCCCCTTGAATCTCCGAATGAAAAGCTTCTGAGCACCCGCGAATTCCGGTATTTATAATTCCTGGCAAGCGTCCTCAGCTACAGTAGCCTAATGTTAGTCACATTGCATAACGATACGGGGAAAATCTCGTCAATTGGCGAGACGTTCGAACGTCAGATTCCTCGGACAAGATTTTTCTCTGATAATAATTCACCTTTCAGTGCTAAAGCACGATATAAATTGGAATCAATCCTTTTGAAAACGAGACGATTAAAATATTTACTTCGTAACAACTTGCGTGGAAAAATGTTGGTGATTGTAGACTCATTTTCAATGTCATGCCTTCACATTTTGTTGCTGACGAAAAATTGCCAAAGGTGCACTATATTTAAACATTCGTTTAGCTTTTCGATCGTTTGTCAGTGAAAATCACTCGAATTTCTAGTCAAATTCTATTTATACAAAGTTTATTAAGTCGAAGGAAAAGTAAACAGAATACAAATGCTTCAGAAGTGAAGATTTAAAAATAATTGGCAAAGCCTCAATACCGAGGGATCGGTTAACGGAATTTTACAAGACAAAAAACGCATCGAAGATATTCATACGAACTCGTTGGTCGAAATGAGCGTAGCTCATTCGCTTCCCAACCGCGAGCAAGCCAAAAATTATGAAGTAGACCGTCGAATTCGAAGACGCTTTTATTTTTATCAATGATATAAGAACTTTTTCGAGCTCAATGTATCTAGACTAGAAATAGACGTCAACGTGACTCATGGGTACTGCGAGAACTGCTTTTGAAAATAAACAGCCCTACGCTCAACTCTAATCAATGAGAAACTGAATTCTACTTGCGGCATCTTTTATTAATGTTTTCACATACTGAAACGTTAATGGCAGATTATTTATTAGTCTTTTCATTCCTTCCGGATGTTAAATAATCAATTTTTTCTTCCCAAACCATCAACAGAAACATTCATGCATTTGTTTCGGGAACGTCCATGACCATCATAGAAATATAAAGCATTTGTAGCAGAACTTTTTTGGACTTGCCTACGAATATTATCGATGGACAAATATTAACAAAATTTGACTGCTAATCGAAGCTTTTAGTTTGGAGAAAATTTACTCGAATGTGACAAAAGTTACATGACTGTACAACAGTAGAACTACTATTGGTCCAATGTTTTATTGTTTTTATTTGCATCTGTTACTGTGCATAGACGTTGATACGTAACGAAAAAGGTTCGTGAGATCGAGCCTTATATGAATGGTGAGTCTGCATTAATTGAAAAAAGCAACTCAACTTTTTTCCTCTTTTCGTGATCAAAGAAACGATTAAAATTTATTCTCGCAATTATTTAAATTATGTGTAACTTATTTTTTGATATTGATCAATTTTTAATATAATGACAGCGCGGTTAAAATACTTTCGTAGTAAAATCGTCAAGCAAAATGTGACAACAGCCATTTTCCATTTATATGCGTATGCATATCTATATTTTAAACCAACTGGCTCATGGTGTTGTCGAACCTTCCACCGTTTATGTCGTTATTACTCGTTAACATCAAATAAGCATTTTTTCTCCATTCACAGGTCATTTTCATCGGTAACAAGGCTTTCTGAAGACATCACTGATATCTAAAATTTTCTTATTCTTCTTTTTGGCTGTTCAAAATTGGGAGGATCCTGTTTCATTAAATCCAAATCGTCGCACAGGAAGTGCGCCTGCCATAAGAGCCTGTGTATAAGCCTTCAAAAAATGTGATTTTCGGTAATTTTTTTTCCCGACAATTAGACGGTAGATCCTATATAATAATTCCGGGAATAGAAGCACGCTGTATATTTCTAGCATATTTCCAAATGTCAACTCTTAAAGTGGAATTTTCGATTTCCACTAGACTCGCGTAAAATTCCTTAAAAAGCTTCCGGGTCCGTTTTGAAGTTCAGAAATACCAAACGGAGGCAACTATACAATTGTAAGGTGAATATTTATCCGGGAGTATCAACAAATTCACTCTCAGGAAGAGTCGATACTTTGAGAAAAATTGACCAAGCTATTGTGGCCGCGAAGTTTGGTGATTTTGGCACTATTCCCAAACAAACAAACGAGAGAAAGCGCCCTTCCTCTCTCTCTCTCTCTCCTTCTTTCTCTAGTGCTGTTTCTGCCTGCCGCTCTCGATCTCAGTTGTTTTGTTTGAAAGTTTAACGACAGACATTGATTGTTCACGATTGCTCATGCTGGGTCATGAAAAAAAACGACACAAATCGACCGAGAAAATATACAAAGAGGGGCAGATGAGTGAGCGGAATAGACTCGAGGAGAGCTCTCGTGCTATTCAACGTCAACGGGAAGAGCGTATATCCACCGAAAATTTCAAACGAGCAAACGACCTTGGGCCGTTTAAGAAAATCCGAGTGGATCTCATTCGTGGACTGGTGACAACTGGGGTAAATTTGCACTGCGTGTGCATCTCTGCACATCTGGCTCGAAAAGCTCCGGAAATCAGAGGGAAATGCGCTCGGCTGGGCACCTCAGAGCTGCTGGCATATATGAATTGCACAAGAGTCTCTGTCATCGTCGAGGAATTCAGAGCTTGTACTCGTTAAGTATAGCGATAACTAAGTGGGCATGAGAAGAAAGGGTTCTATAGAAATAAGTCGTTTCATTATATTGTCATTATTATTAATCAAATCGTTGGAATTATAGCAAGACTAATATAAAAAGATGGATGAGATAACGAAAAATAAAGTGTTTTTGTTCAGCGGTCGAGTTCAAGACTGAATAAGTTAACGAGTAGACCAATCCAAATGAAAAGATCGAAAGGGACCGATAAAGATGATACTTTAATACAAAAATTTAACAACCGAGTAACGCGTAAATATTCCTCATACCAAAATTCCAATGTTTCCAACATATCGACCTTTAAGACCTTTACACACTTGTGATGGGCGGATAAATTGAAATTTTTTTTTTATTAGATATTCTTCAAGTACAATGCCTGAAGAATATTTTCACCAAACTTCATAAAGATCAGAGCATATTGGATTCGTAGCTATGGGTATTTCAACCGTCCGCCAGGTGTGCGCGGTCGTTTAATACTCGAATCTTTAAACGCGATTATCTCAGAATCGTATTTTTTGAAAAATACCTTTGCGGTGGACACGATTACTGAAAAACTATTAATCCGATCAATACGAAATTAATACCGCTTATTTATTATAATAATAGCTAGGGCCAGGACGAAGGATTTCGTATTTTGTTGGAAAAAAATTGTAAAAAAAAAAGCGGAAATTCAGGACCTCAAAAAAGGATTTTTTTGTTGAAAATGTCGCCAATTTTTTTTAAACCAAATTTTTCACAAGTCCTTCGTCCAGGCCCAAGCTATTATTATAATAAATAAGTGGTATAAATCGGATTAATAGTTTTTTAGTTATCATGTCCACTGCAACTGATGCTCAAAAAAATGTGCTACTGAAATACAGCTGGAGTTGCGTCATTTTGAGAAAATTTTTGATGAAAAAAATTGTACAAGTACACGAACATATGCACTAATGAATGTCGTTCGCAGTTTTTCAATAAACATTCATTTTCTTGTCGAAAAAAAATCAAGAAAATCACGTTTTTTCGCCCGCTTCTACAAGGCCTTAAAACTGCCAAATCATGAAGAAAAACGATAAGATTGGGCGGTACGTAAAGGAAAAAAAAAACAAAATTGAAACACCTCCGGCCAGATTGTCCGAACGTTTGTTCAATCAGTAGTCTGGCAACTGTCAAGTCGTTACGAAGGACGTTGTTCCATGAGGAGAGCATGGAAAATCGTACTCTGTATAACACGGTTAAAATATGTCGTAATGGGGTTCTGCACGTAGAAGCAATGCAACACGGTCAAACTATTCGTTATTGCGTGTAACGATCAATTGTGGAATTCGCAGATTGAAGGTCGTTGTGCATAGATATGCATGCATATACATATTTATAGATTTATATAGATGCATACATACATACGTACATATGGACGTATCCAAATGCATTGAATAAGGCGAATATATGGCCATGTGGTATAAACATGTGTACGTGAATATATCTCGTTACTTCTCGAGGCGAAATAAATTCAAAGGGGGATAGATTCGACAATGATCGTCTCCAGTTCTCGCGTGCCAGTTTTGAGCTCGATGCGTGTCACGCACGAAAAGTACATGCCCGACTATTGGTAATGCCAAAGAAGGCTATTAATGCCAATGCAAATATCGTCCAAGCAATTTTGAGGTTTTGCAATTTCCCGTGAATTCAGCTCGGATTTTCGTGACCGGGTAACATTAATGGATATAGACGCGAGTCTCGTGACACTAAACTATGCATCTCCGCGTGATAGGCACGAAGAAAACGAGAAGGAATAACAAAAACGAGTTATGATGAATTATTAATAGACGTTGGACATTAGAGGCGTGAATCTATCACGGTCAGTTTAACAGCTGGAGCACGATGCGTGCCCCACCAGATGACACATTAAAACATTCATCTCACTACGTTGTTGCATAATCGCGTTGCTCTCGAATCCCTTGTTTCTTCGCTATGTAACACCGAATGCTTGGTACATGTATATTCAAAGTGTAGCCATCATATGCTATACACAGTGAAAATGAGTGGATATCTCGTTTGTAGCTCATCGGTAATTATTTCATTACCACTCCGGATGTAATGCGACCCTCGTTTCTCGTTAATCTCAATTACCATTGTTATCGTACTATCCCAGTTGGGAATCGACGTGAAAAGGTCAACGAGAACCGCGAACACGTGCCCTCTGTATATTCATGGGGTATCGAAATATCGTTGAAAGGGTCTTGTGTCTTGGACTGTAATTGAAAGATGAACGAAAAAGTTAGAGCAGGTTTGAGAATTATTTTTGTACGAAAATTCTGAAAATCCATAACAATGTGTCTCACACTTTCGTTTCGGGACATTTTAGCTCCTTCGAGTATTGCAAGGGATTTAAAGTGGTTAGACTCAAAGCATATTGAGATGAAACTGTTTGCAAAATACGTACACAATTTTTTCCCATACGAATCCTTTTTCGACTTCGAGACTTGAAGATGCATAATCAATTCGCTCGATTCGATCGTCGTTCGTTCGTTTTTCCCTCTTCCTGATCCCATCGCAAGATCAAATTTAGGGTCGTCGATGCTTCGCTTTCTTTCTGTTTCTCTTTCCATTCCTCTCTCATTCAATATCCGCAGATGTTATGTGTTAATTGCTCTCGTGTCTTTTTTTAGACGTTGTTAAAGGTACTCTGAAGTATTAGACTACGAAATTTCGTCGTGTCTTGCGCAGGCTTTGAACGTACCACAAAGTTCCACGATGATGATAATCATGAGTTTGAAAAAGATTTTTGAAGACGTTTTTTCGATGTCGAGACTGATATTTCCACAGACCAAACGATTTTTCGCACTCGTTATCGTGACTTCAAAATACAATTGTTTCGAAACTCTATATTCGCATTCGTAACATCGATTTACAAATGAGACCAAAAGTTCAAGGCTCAATGTAAGCACCGGTAAAGTGAGAGCTAAATTTCGTGAAATTAATTCTGCAAACTTGCATCGATTAGCCAACTCTTGACGATTCCTGTTGTCTTATATATTTTCGTAAAAAAATCGTTTAAATTACGAAACACTGGCAGTGTCATTTTACAGATATGTGCCATTATATGAAATAACAATTTTTCAAGAATTTTTTATCTCATATTTGTTTGAATCGAAAGAATTTACATCATCATTAAAATTTAATATTCAAAGTGAAAGGTATCGAGTTGAAAAAACATGGAAAAAATATTTTTACCGTACGGTCAAGGGTAAATGATACTGCTTATCAAGTTTCTTCTTTTTTTTCCATTTGTTCATTCCAAAAAAATATTGCAAGTGTCGAAAGTTTATCGTTAAATTAACTAGATAGCAATGCCCGAAAATTTGTCCCGGGTTAAAATAATCAGTCTAAAAAGAATTTTTATCCGCGTAACTTTGTGGCGATTCGACATGAACTCTCTCTCTCTCTCTCTCTTTCTCTCTTCGATTTATCTCTCAATTGTTGAAAATCGTTGCAAATGGAAAAAGGATAAGGGCGATGGCGACGATTGCGAATGAGGGTCTAAACACGGTGGACGAGCCATTGCATTCGGGCAACGGTTTGTCGGTGGTCGTTTTGATATCTGTGACAACCGTAACTGCGTTGGGTTCCTGGACTTGCTGAAATTTGTTGAGAAGCTGCGGTTGCGAGAAGTCTTCGGACGCTCGTGGTGGCTCATAATAATCTTGCGGCAATGATGATGGACGCCAAGTCGGAGAGTGCACGTTCATCGGATAGCCACTGTTTGACGGTGGCTTCGTTGTGGCGCTCGAACCGATGCGATCAATCGGAGGATACTCGATCTCGGAGTAAACTTCAGACGAGTAGTCAGTCAATTCGAAACTTGGTGGTGAAAAATTATTATTCGGCTCGTTAGTGACTGGCAAGTTTCCAGAATCGATGTAAAAAGGCCCGTTAGCATTGCTCAGTCGTCCGTTGTCGATAGGCTCCGTAGGAGGCGAGACAATGACTTCGGGTCTATAGCTGGTTCGGTCGTAATCGTATCTTGACGGAGGGACGTTTGACCACGACGATTTTTCAGTTTCGGGGCGATAAGTGGGCTCAGGCGTAGGCCAATTTCTCGGAGGATAATATGGCGGCGATGCGGTGGGCCAACCGGAAGTTGGATTCGGATGAGGCGACGATGATGCTGGCCAACTTGGACTCGTTTGATCGACGTTGTTCGGCGATGGAGTCGGCCAGTTTTTCGGATAGGGCGACTGCGTAGACGTGAAAACTTGGCGATCGGTAGCAACCGGAATTTTCGGATGCCACGGATCCGGGGATTCTGTGAAGTACTCGTAATCGTCGTACAAATCTTCTGTTGTCGATACTAATTTTTCGTGATACGCTGAAGTTGTGGGTTGATTTATCGGTCGTGTCGACCAATCTCTCATGCCACCTGGAGTTTCGACAAGATCTCGATGGATATTTCGCCATTCGGGGTCTTTCTCAAAACTAACTTCGCGGTCTTCCAAAAATTTGGACACCGCATTCGGACATTTGAATTCGGGATTTTTGTTCAAAAATATTCGTTTCAAATCAGCGAGATTCGACATCGCTTCGACGTTCAAACATTCCAGGCGGTTTCCGGATATACGGAAATCAACGAGACTCGGCAGATTCGCGTACACCCCGTCCTCGATCCGTTCGATCTCGTTGTAATTCAAATCGAGGTACGTCAGGTACTTCATTCCAACGAACCATGCGGATTTTACGTCTCTCAGATGATTGTTGTCGAGACGCAGTTGTTGAAGGTTAACGAGACTCTGCAATGCATCAGGCTCGATATCTTTTATTCCGCAATGCGTGCATGTCAAAACCCAAAGATTTTCACCGAAACGGGAAAACGTTTCTTTCGTGATGCGCGGAATAGTCATGTTCGTAATACGAATTTTTTCAGTTACTTTAGGTATTACGTAAAAATCGTGCGGCGAACCTCCCGTACAAGAATACTCGAGCATGTCTTCGTTCGGTACAAGAACGCAAAAGCTGGAAACACCGGTAACCAAAAAAACAGTTTGCAGTAACAGAGCCGCCAATATCGTTAAATCCATTTTTATGCTATGTCCGCGAATTTCCATTTTTTAAATAAATGTATCAAGTTTGATTCGCGATTGTGCACGAAATTTTCCGAGCTACCTGGAACGATGGATTTCACATTTGCCACTTTCGTTCTGCTGAAAAGAAACGATTTTCAATGAAGCCTTACAGTCACGATTCGGAATTAAAATTTTTCATAACAAAGTGATGAAATGGATTCGAAGTTCGACTTTTCGACACTTTTTATTCCACTTTTTTCTTCACTCTCACGCTAACCCTCTTTATGGACGATACTTTTTATGATCCGAGAACGACTTCTGTTTAAAATTTCACAGGCTGTATTGGGAATAACAGTGATCACTCTTTTACGAACTAATCGCTACAGCAGACTGAATCGAGACGGCGAGATACTCAGTTTTTTATTTACTCATTCGCCCCTTCCCCTTCCTCTTTGTTTCCATCTCTTTCTATCACACTCGTTCTCCCTCTCACTCTCTATCTTTACTCGCCTAATTCGTACCGAGCATATACAGTCGCGAAAATAGAGAAGTCACGAAAACAAGTTGACAGTGACATCTTCAGACTTTTTCGAGTGAGTGGTAACTCCTACGACAATGTAAGAATAATATTACAGATCGAGGACGAGACTCCCTACAGAAAAATAATGAAACTTGTTTTTTGTCAGACTTTTTATCTTAAGGTAACTCCTGTACTGCATGCTAGTCAAATGAGTGCTAAATTTTCAAAACGCTTATAGACCAAGTTTAACGTATCGATTAAATGTATTGTTAGTGGATTTGTATTACAGCATATCTTAATAAGATGTAAAAATATTAAAAATGCTTGTTTTGCAAAACCATCAACTGATAAATGCAAATTTTCACTGGTATTTTTCAAAGAATTATCTGCGTTTTTTAATCGATTTTATTGCAACAAGTTTCATTTTGTTCGTCAACTGGTCCTCTATGAATCCACCATGTAGTTGTTTTTTTAACTTGATCGTTTCACTGTTGCAGCTAATTGTTCATTAAGTGAAAAAACTTTTTCATTCATAATTTCTCTCAGGAATGAGTTTAAAGGAAAATCTACGTGGTGAATTCGTAGAGGATCAGTTGAGGAACAAAATGAGACTTGGTGTAATAAAATCGGTTAAAAAATACAGATGATTCTTTGAAAAATACCTGTGAAAATGTGTCATCATGGAAATTTGCATCTATTAGTTGATAGTTTTGCAATACTATTATTTTAAATATTTTTTCACGTTAATAAAATATGCTTGAATACATATCTACTAACAATAAGTTTAATCGGTACATTGAACTTGGTCTAAAAGCGTGTTGAAAATTTAGCACTCATTTGACTAACATGCAGTACAGGAGTTACCTTAAATGTTCGTTAAACTTATTATGAATGAATTTATGAATAAATTAGTAAGTTCAATCGAAATTCCTGCTGATGATTTTCAGAGACATTTTGGTTTCTAAAATCCAAGAGGTAGTAATTTTACTAATTATCGAGGACTGGTGTTAATGTTTTGTTTTTTCTTTCCTTACCTTGCGCTTCCTGCGCTGTTTCTTTTTCGCATCCTCCATTGTGAAAAGTTTGTATTCCGGTACTTCCTTCTGTTCTATGAGCTTTTGAATTATTGCATGTAATCTTGGTTCTTCCTCGCAATTGGTAAAGGGTACTGCTTCTAATATGTAGTCCATGTCACCTTTGCCTAAAGAATATCAATCTCATTGGAAATTTGTTTTCAAATAAAATTTCTTATTTAAAATACTTTTTGAGAATCTTCATAATTATGTAATGATTTTGTCAAGTCACTTAATTGGCAGCACCCAGCTCTCCTTAACTCATTCCATATACAAGTATGACACTGAAGTTTGCAACGTTGGAGTCTAACAAATAAATGGAAAAAAACATTTGTAATATTCCAATTGGCCATTTTTAAACTTACACAAATGGCTCGTGGAGTAAAAAATTGGAGAATTACAAAAATTTCTTTTCGATCATTTGACTCTAACATTGCAAACTTTAGCGTCATGTACAAGTGGGAAGATTGGAAAAGATGTATTTCAAACTTTCTATCCTTGTACGAGACCAACTATTGGTTGGGGGCTGCAAATTGAATGGTTTACAGCACAACAATGAGCAATTGTAGAAAATGCTCCAAAAATGACATGCAAATCTTTGTCACACAGAGTTTTAAGAATACACAAAGGTGTGTCAACTTCCGGGGCCAAGATCATAAGACAAAATATTAGTAGATTGATTTAGACAACTCGATAATTGTACAGTTAACCCATAGACATTCAATATTATTTTGAACTATTTGAAATGTGTGGATTATTCAATAACGGCTAATCAACTAGATTTCTAATTGAAATGTTTTCATTTCTATTACCATCCATATAAGCTCTTTTGAGATCTTTGATCTCAGTTTCAGAGCCTTTGTAATTTTTTTCATAGTTGTTGATATCCTCAACAGTGATTTCTTTGAAAAGTGTTCTCCAGTAGTCGGACCAGTTGCGCATGACAACTTCGTCGCTTTCTTCGTCATATTGACCAGATTCATCATATATTTTTCGTTTCTCTGTGTCACTGAGAATCGAATGAATTCTACCAAGAACCTTGAATTTTTCAGTTGCTTCAATTTTTATACTCTCCTCTACTCGGTCAGGATGGACAAGCAGCGATAGTTTGTGATACGCTTTTTTTACTGCAATTCATAATATTTACTTGCATTAAATAATCTTCGTTGCTATAGAAATTCATCAATTTTTAGTGAATTTTGCATATGTCCGATTTCTCATTAGGACTGAGGTACAATATGATGTTGACTTTGAGGTTATGTGCGTTGCTTGTTCTTACCTTGCTTTTCGTTTGCATTCTTTGGTATTTTCAACACATCGTAAAAATCACGGTGACCGAAATATTTTTCGCACAGATCCGGCAGGCGTGCCATTTTTATTGAGAGATTTTGTGATTTATATTGGGGCGAGAACGCGATGAATTTGGCAGTACGTTCAAATGACAGTTGATGTTTTCAGAGTATCGCTTGGTATTGCGATTGTAGTGATCACGCAGGCCGGTTCGCGCCAGTTCACCGTCGTGCTTACAGGAGGAAGCAACATGTCGAGCTGATGTCGAGAGTCAACTCCTGCTTTTTCTTGTACAGTCTCATTGCGATTCAAAATGGAACCGGTAATCCAACTATTATATTTTATTTTGAAGTTCCTTTTGACTACCATCGCATATTAATTAAAAAACGACATCAGCTTTTGCACTTTTTGGAACTGTCACAATATTCCTAACAGTAATTTTCTTTTCAGCTCTAATCTAAAAAACGTGGTTTTTAGAAATTACACAAAATTTTTTGCCTTTCGATATATTCAATTGAATTTTCGAAGAAAAAGCCAAAACCGTTGGAAAAAGAAAACAATTACCTTTCACGTCAAAGAAGTTCAGTTGCAAATCTTCCATTGATAAAATAAATGAACGGTCACGAGACGTTAGGTAATCAGCAATTTTGGAAAGAAAAGTTTGAATTTTCAACTTCATCAGCTGTTCATTTGCAAGATTCTATTTTGATGGTTTAAGTATTGCATATCAACGTGATAAAAAATGCAGTTTGCAGAATCACATACCGAATAGTACAATAGTACAACAGGTCTCGTTCCCAAAATATATTTTAAAAATGCTCAATTAGTTTTGCAAAAAGTTATTGTAATATTGTTAGTTTTTGGGAACTAATCAACGGAGAAGTGAATAATCTTGGGATAATAATTATAATTATTCTTGAAGTATATAATACAGTAATAATTAGAAATCAGAGTCTATTATTGGAGAACTCAAAAAAATCGAAATGAACCCTCACTGTAAAGAAAATCTATGACAAAAACAGGAAAGTGTGCATCTACATTTAGTCACATGACTACAAATATGATCGGATCAGCATTTAGAGTTCCTCCTGAAAACTTCGAATTGAATAAAATATTTTGTGAATAAAAAATAAACAACGATTTATTAGACAATGAAAACATAATATTTATATATATGTATGCATATATATATATATATATAAATATATATTTATATTTATATACATTAATTTGTGTCATGAATATAAGTTATTACATCAATTTACTATAATATTGTATGCACGTGCACGCTCACACGCATACGCATATTTATCTATGTATATTATTATTTATTTGTTCATTCATGTAACAATGAACATTTTGAGCAGTACGTCTGTATACAGCAAAGAGCAGTAAATTAATGGTTCAACGCCGGGCGCATCGGAACGAAGATAAAAAATTCATCAAAAATACTGTATCCCAGGATTTAGTGATTATTTGTGTTAACATTATAATTTCTTCAAAATTCTATACCGCTGTCAAATCGTAACTATATATCGTAGTGGAAGCAAACATAATAAAATTCATAAACCCAATGGAAAGTTACGCAAAAATAACAAACCGCGGCGGATGTTTTTCGTTTGCACGGAGTTATGAACCCTCTTTGGCAGATCATATACATTTCGTAAATTGTACGAACGGACGTTATGGATATTTATCGTTATTTAATCGTTATTTAAGAAGAGTGGAAAAACAGGAAAAATAAATTACTGGTGGATACAAAAAAGCTGTCGATTGTGAGCAACGTGGCCAAAGGACTCATAATCCAAATGAATATTAATTCGAAATTTTTCGCCAAAATTAGTGCAGATTATTATTTCTAAGGTGCAATAAAAGTTTTCATTTCTAATATTATTTCGAATAACTAATTTTATTTTACGAATAAAAATTATGTTTTTGCACAATGTACAGTAGGGTTTTGATTTTTCAACCGGGAAGTTACTCTACATAATTCTTCTTCTCAATAAATAAAAAAACTAATGCACAATTTGTTTCAAAGTGTCAAGCCTTGTTGAATTAAAAATTAATAATTCAAAGAAATTGTCAATATGAGCATTTATGTTTTCGAACTATACTGCATTTTTTTTCGTTTTTGTTTTTATGTTTTTTTATTTTCCTCCGTTTCACCAATTGTGCATGAATTATTATTGGTTTTTTTTATCAATATACTTAATTTAGTTAGAGGTTTATTAATTTGCGTTAATTTCTCGATAGCTTAACGTCATAGCGACAAGCTGCATTCACTGATATCTTTCTCGCGGAGTTGTAAAATTGAAGAGGCTGAATCTTATATCGTATATGTATAATTATTCTTAAATGTTATTTTTTTTATTTACATTTGTGGTGATTAAGTAACGATCTATATATGCATATATGGATCGGTTATGGATAAATCGATGAATTATTTTCGTCCAACAGTTTCGAAACGAGCAACTCTTTCCCTTGTGTCTGCTACACATCGATGCGGTATTTACGATTTATACAAAAAAAAAAAAAAAAAAAATTGAGTAAAAGATAGGAAAAAAGGCAAAACCAGATGCATGTCATGCACTCGATCGTCAAAATAATTAAACGATGATTAAGTTCTGTTAATTTACTAGAATTATTGCACATTTAGTTTTGCAATTGCTATTTGAAAAATTGTTATTATGAGATTACGATGTCGACTTTTATCGGAGAGGGTTTCATGCCCTCGCTCAAAGTAAAATCGTTTTGAAGTAATTTAGAGTAAATCGAATTTTTCGCTAATGTTTGGAAATCTTTAAATATTCAACTTCCATGCTCTTGTGCCGAATTCGGGCTGTTGACGAAGAATAATCAAGTTTTTCGAATTTTCATATTTATGGATCGGGGGACAAGAATCGAAAATCGACTGTGCCCTCCACCAGTTTCGAGGGAATTAACGGATTTTTTTCACCAATGGTTTCACCAAACGTCCGAGCTAAACGAACCTCTTGGTTTTTTATGAGTACGTATAATTGGTATACGATTTGAGAAAATGAATAAACCGTTAATGAATAATTGCGAGATAAAATACACCCTAAAATATAAATTTTCAGGTATTTACAGCAAAATCTTCAAATTCCATTTCCAAGAGCTTGCTTTTTATACAAATTCCTCTAACAGAGTATTTAAAACCTCGCATATAATTGTCATCGCAATACAATCGACGAAATACTACAGAAAAATTAGCTCTGACGCCACTATAAGCGTTAAAAAATTAACAGAACGAGCGTACC
Organism: Venturia canescens; assembly: GCF_019457755.1. NCBI lineage: Eukaryota > Metazoa > Arthropoda > Insecta > Hymenoptera > Ichneumonidae > Venturia > Venturia canescens. The sequence goes on along the minus strand of NC_057421.1, from coordinate 18,517,129 downwards.
CGTTTTTACATAATCCTGGCGCTTGATAATTTTACAAAAATACCCGCTTTCTGACGATCGGACATTTTCTCTCTTTCTATCGCTCTGTACACATTCGTTATGCTCCTCGGCCGTTGTTCTTGGTCACTTTCTTTACAATGCAAACGTTAATTCCCACTTTTGAAGAAAGTTAAATAAAAGGTGTTCACAATCGTTTGTTTACCTGAGCAACAGCCGGCACTATGCAGCACAAAAAACAAATTGTCTAATTCTCTTGAAAAGAGGGCTGACATTTCACACATCCCAGCACATCTAAGAACGTACATAGGCTCATTCGCACGTGTCATCATTCATGCATCTTCAGTATTTCGCTTATTTTCAAATCTTCTAACGGACCCTTTTATTTTAAGCACTCAGGTTTTATCTCTCGTAAACGACGACGACGACGACGACGACGACGAATATTCCCGAGTTTTGAAATCCCATTGATCTCACTATTCGAATCCGTGTGACGTTCCCTACGTCTCCAGCTCTTTGTCTTTTTATATAACATCAACACTAATCATTTTTTTTTTGGAGCAATCGTCTCCACGACGATTCTCGCAAAGTTCTTGATTCTCTTCATTTTTGGGTCGATTTTTTTTCCACTGTTGAATTGTTTCTTAGCTTTTTTTTTTAGTTGTTGTTTTCCCATAATAACATGCTACTTCATGCGATCGATTACCAAATCAGTAACGACCACGAGACCTTTTTGGTAGGGACTCTCCGCGAGGGACTGAGCCAAACGAACTGCCTCGAGGCAATGCTTTCTCGCAAGAAATCGCGTCTGTTCAAGACCCTGCGACTCGCGCACGAGCTCATACGCTTTATCAACGTCTCCTGGCTCCTGGAAGCGACGCATTATCATTGGGTTCAATTCTGGGTACTGGAACATAAATTTAAAAAAATAAATTTTATGCAGTTGATAGAAAATTCGATTATCGATATCACGAATACAGCATGAGGCTCGTTAGAGCAATTTAGTCGTGTAATTTGCCCGATCAATCTCGCTCCCACTTGGAACAATGCTTCGAATTATTTTCAGTTAGTTCTTCGATGTAAAAATGAGAGCTAGAAAAACTGAAAGTTACTTTAGCACATTTTTATTACAATACGCTGCTTTCACCAATTTTTTTTTTTTTTTTATTTTTTTGCAAATTATCAATTATTTTGTACGACTCATCTATAATTTCTGTGTTCCTTCACCATTGAAATTGACGAACGAAAATGGAGAATTTCATAGGATTATTTAAAATATTGAATTACCCGTTCGCAAGCGAATAAAACTGGTGCCGTTGCGAGACCAAGTTTAAGATCGGCAGCTGCAGGTTTTCCCATTTCATCAGAAGTCGAAACAAAATCTAGAAGATCATCAACGAGCTGGAAAGCAAGGCCAATATTCTTGCCATACTGGAAAGCTACGTCGGCCAATCGTTCGTCGGCGCCCCCAAGCATCGCCACCTGTTGGCCAAGGAAATGATTTGATATTTGGTTTTGAATAATGGATGAATTTCGAATTTCCATTAAATCCGAAAATCATTTTATGGTATTGTGACACAATTGACAAAGAAATGAGAGATTTTTTTTTATTATAAAATAAAACTGAAACTCACCGCTTTGACCGAATTGGCTATAAGACTCGCGGTCTTTCTGTAAGTTTTAGTGAGGTAGTGAGCGAATCTTTCGTTTTCTGTTTCTTTTGCGCCGAGTTGCATGAATTCACCTTGAACCAAGTCCGTGATTACCTGAATATGGAAAGAACATTTCGATCGATAAAAATCATCGAAAAATAATGTTGGCCAAAGAATTTGTCGAGTTTCATTTTTGTATTCATTTCGTATAATTGTAGACTAATTATGGCTTTCGGATTAAGTAAAAGACAGGGTCTCTAGAAAAATCATAAAGAGGCAATAAAAATCTTTATGGAATCCTGTGGATTGGATATAAATTGGCGAATCCGGGTCAATCTTTTTTCTCAAATAAAACACCGAAGCTCCTGCGCTAGTGCAGTTGCTTATCTCTCTCTCTCTCTCTCTCTTTCTCTGTTTTTCTCGCTCGAGTCACTCAACTCCCGCAATTATCTTTCGCAATCTTCCTCGCGATGATAAATTGCTGCCGTTCTCTCGAATTGTTCGCTTGCTCAGTGTACGCCGCACATGTGCAACGTGCATGTGCACGTACATGTACGTAAAGTGAGAGTTATTACTATCGTTATGAGATTGATTGAATGCTGTTACATCGGGTTCGATAGGATAGTAATCGCATCGACCTCGAAGTAACAACACTTTGAACTGTAAAACCCTCCGGAACTTGCCAATTTTACCCTTTTCTTTCTCACAGTAAATTTCAAATAGAAAAAAATCGTAAATGTTTAATTCTATCGAAAAAATTGAACAAAATATAATTGGACCGGATGTTGCGTTTGAAAGAGAGCCAAATTCGGAAAAATCGTGATGTGATTACCTGACTGAGAACAAGAGTGACATCGTCGTTTTTGAGCCGAGCTATCATCATCGAAGCCACTGCGAGGATGAAATCACCGGTCATGGCAACCTGGAGGAACGACAAATGAATCGATTAAACAGTGTAAGATGCAAAAGAATCTGGAGAATAAGATAAGCAAGAAAAATACTTTTGGGTCCATTTCAAGGGAGCCATTTTTGACAATGATTTTCTCCGATGGAAAATCGAATCGTTGATGAATAACAGTTTTTATTTTTCTTTCGAGACAACGAAAGTGGTGGAATAACTGCAGCTGAAGCGAGAATCGCAGAGCTCGGTTATTAGGTCCATTGACCATTAAAAGAAGCGAATAAACACGCCTGGTAAGATCGCGATTCGAGTTTCCTTTCACCGAAGATCCTTCGTTCGCTACAAATGTGTCCGCCATAATGTGCTTGTCTCGATTCCCGTATCACACGAAACGGATGTACCACTAAAATGAGACTCTGATTCCACAGCATGGAGAAAAATTTTGGCATTTTTAATTACTTTGTGACGATCGGGACGTTAACGTTCGTGTTACTTGTCGAGGAGCTCGTCGTTCGATTCGCTATCAAATTTTTCTTGGCCACTTGGAAAAGCCTTCGGTCCTCTAAAAGTGCACGCGTTCATAGAAATTCACAGTGACGCAAGGAGAAACGGAAACGAGCGATGGATGTTTATCAATCCAAGATCAAGATCTGTCAATTTTTATATGAAACGCTTGAAATTGATGAAGCACATGCACGTTTATAAATTATACGGACTTGGCCCGAATTTTTTACGTTTAACTTGAACAGGCTGCTTGCTGGAATCGTGAAATGGAAATATATTTTTTTTCCGTTTATTTTTGAACTTGCTCGTGTGATCATTTAGTTTTTTATTCTTTCATTAGCTCGAAAAAAACTAGATTAATATCATGATAATTTATTTCATGCCGTTCGAGTGGGAACAAAAATCTAGAAAAAAAACTCCATCGGTGTAAGCTCTCCAACTGGAGGAAAAGTCGTTTTTATAAGTTTTGTTTAATCTGCTCATGAGTCTGCGACAAGCGACGAATTCTGCGAATTTTAGGTCTCAATTTAGTAGGTTTCAATTACTACAGTTTTTATGGCACTCGAATTTTTTCAACGTCTTTTCAACATGAAAAGAAAACGACTTTTCACGATTTCTCGTAGAACATTGCGGTAAGAATAAATAAAAATATCGCGGACCAGTTAAAGTGAATTGTAGCAATTTAAATTCCATGCGGAAACGCACGCGAATCTGATGCACGCGTTTGAAATCACCGTAACGAAAATGCTCGAAATCTAATTTTCGTTGTGATGGCTTAGTTAATAACATCAGGGGAAGCCTCGCACGGAAGAATCAGGCATTAGCTCCGTGTCTCGTGTTCGACCGCAAATTCGGTAATCGGTTTCGTCGTTGATGTCAGTAATAAGTGATTTTAGTTCTCTCTCGCTCGTTCATACATCGAGGCATGTGTATTGTAAAATTTGGAGTTTCCAAATAACCATAAATATTTTGAGTTTCCAAATAACCATAAATATTTTGAGTTTCCAAATAACCATAAATATTTTGAGTTTCCAAATAACCATGAACATTTGCATTTCAGCGTAAGCTTTCATCATTTTCTACACTCGAAAGTGATAATCGATCGAGCGAATGATGAAAAAAAGTAAACAAATTTCATAAATAGCGTATAAATAGATTTTGGAGGGCAATACATTCGATATCACGCGCGTCGGGTCTATCCGAGACCACATGGCCTTAACATATTCGTAAGTTTCACCATTATCGAAGGCGTTTTTGGCGATGTCGGTTCGACACGCGGCGTTCGTAACTCGTCTTTACGAAAAAGAAAAAGAAGAAAAAGCCTTCGCGCTCGGACTTCCACTACTACGGACTATTCATTTTTATGGTCAACCAGTGGAATAAGCTTGTTGCATAAGATTGATATAAGAATTCTCGATGGAGCAGACGTCACGAAAGAATTCCGAACGAAAGAGGAGAAGATCGAACTCGCCAAATGAGTTCTTTAGTAACGGAGCTAAACTTTTTTTTCCAATAAATAAGAAGCTCATCGACTTCATTATACTTAAGGAAGTGAAACTTGGTACCGAATTCGGAAAAAAGAAACAAGTTTTTATTAATTACATCAATATTTTATCACCCGCCCTTCACATTTTATTGCAAGTCCCGAGTGTGGGTAGCGTCGATCGGAAAACGTAGCCTACGGTTTCAAAAAGCGCGCGGTTGCAACGTTGCCATCACGAAAGTAACACATGGGTTAACCTCTCAATAATCACCATTTTTCGTGAAAAAAATAATGAATTACGAACTTTATAAGTATCGAATGGATTTTACGAAGTTGTAAACATATTCAAATATTTTTTTATCACCTACGAAAGTTTCTGCAAGAACTGTTTGTCAATGCCTGCAAATTTCATATATAAAGACGGGAAAACCACTGAAACCGTAAGAGACCGTGTTCATTTGGAGAATGGGTTTTAATTTTTTTCTCACGAACAGAAAGTATCCTCGAATTTTCTTATTATTCGTTACAGTATTGAAAAATGTTAAATAAATCGTAATCTCATTGGTAATTCGATTACCAGATGAGCTTCCTTAAGTAACAGAATTTCATTGACCAGATGGCATAATTATTGAGCGGTCAGTGTACTTTTAACCCGTCGGGGTTTTGATCTTTCCTTATTCTCTAGCCAAAAACTCGCGTGGACTTCGCACGTGGAGTATTGTCTGAACGATGATCTCATTTTTTTGCTTTCGCATATATTTTTCGTTCTTCGAGAGTTTGCCAAGAGGCGTTACGTCGCTGAGGTTGCACGCTCACCCGTGTACACATGAAACAGACGGGCCGACATGAACGATCTCGTGAATACTCGTTGGATATCGATGTCGATGTCCTTGTCGACAAAGTGCTATGAGGCCCAACGTCTCCCAACCCACTCCGTGTTAACGCTAAGTATTATACTTGAGCAACAGACCTCACCCGTTTAGCGTCTCGTTAATGCGCTACCGTTGCACAATTTATTAGACTCTTTATGGGTTACGGTCCTCTTAATGCGCGACGTACAAAGTTAGCGTGAAACGAGAATCGCGATGTGACTTTATACGTTATTCTGGATTATACGAGATTTGAAATTTCGATAATTTTGTGTATCGCAGCATGAGACATTTTCTCATGCTACGACTCTCTTTTCTAAATTTCGACCAAGCGGTTAACGCTCGTGGAAATTCGTGGCTAAACTGATCGCTCGACAATCACAATTATTCTGCACTCCCTGATATAATTTCACAATAAAATCACATTGATATTTCTCTGTTCGAACCATCAGAAAGAAATGATGACGTTGAAGATTGCAACGTTGGTCCAATAGTTCGAGTAATTCTCCAATTTCGTTCCCTGTCGAATTGGCAATTCGTAATTTTTCAACCTGCACCGATACTTCGTGAAATAAAAATTGGTGATTCGTTCTCGTTCGTTTCGTTGGACCCCAACGTTGCAAACCTCAGCGTCGTAAAGAAATGGAATTCCAACGAATCCTTCCAAAAGTATTTCACTCGTTTTCATGACATTTTGAATTCGTAGCCAGACGTTCCATCAGCCAAGACAGTCTTAGGCGTGACCCTTTATTCCAATATTCAATAATACGTGAATATCTCAGAAAAAGAAATTCCGGCTGAGCCACAGACTCTCACCCAACACCATCGACGACAGTATCAATAAAAATTCCGTTAACAGATGAATCCGTTGCCGTCGAAAAAATAAGTCAGCCGACGTCAAGACTGTTAATTGTGGTCGAGAAAATTCGTATTTCCCACATGTGAACAGGAGGATCAACCTCAACGTGTTAAGAATTCATACACGTTTATTACAAAACCGCCGCAGTGCGTAGCCACAAGAAAGGAAAATTATAAAATCAATGAAAAAAATGAACGTATTACGCTAAGAAATATTCTCGACAGATTAACCGCAGAGTAAAACGAATTAGTTTCCGTTCATTTCGCATCTTTGTAATTCGTCTTTAGCAGAAACTGCTCAATAACACTCGCTATTGTTAGCACCACGAGTCTGTGGTTTTTCGTCTTTTTCTCAACGTCTCGTACGAACGAGCATATTTCCATGAGAGTGAGAAAGACACGTCCGTATGCAAAAAACCGAGTACAAATAACGATATGAGTAAGAAACAGTGAAGAGAAGACCGGGACAGGGATTCGAGTGGCTTAAAACAGGTGCGTGCGCGACGATTATCGCGCAACTTGGAGAATTCGTATTCAATGGTGTCGCAAGTTGGTCATCGTCGCGTCGGGTCACGATGCGATACGATCGGGAAAGTCAGCCACGGAATCTCATGGATTTTTCATTCTCTACTATTCGTACCTTCTCGTTTCACATTTTCTTCAATCCCTGCACACATGTTCGTGCAGTAATGAGCATGTGTTTGTAAGGAATAGAGATAATGAAAGAGAGAGGGAGGGAGAGAGAGAAAGTTGCAGAGTGCGAGTAAGGCTGGATCTGACAGCTTCATGTGCTGATAATCGACGGTATTCTCGTTGCTATGTACTTGACCTAGCGCTAGACTCGAGAAAAACGCGTTTCCAGCAGTCGCGGTGACCGATCCATGTGCGCGAGACGTGTAGTTATAAGGATAAGTGCGAATACTTAACTGACAGCTGTCTCTGTCACATTACGCAAGTCTTTATAAGCATAGAGTTAAGTCCAGCATGTAAAAAACGCTTCATTACAGCTCGTGCATTCTACAATAAACGGTTTTTGCCCTGCAGATTGAAAGGGCGTGTCCAAGAAGATTTGAATCCTCGAAAACGAATTTTCTATGTGAGAATTCGATCGATATTCTTGTAGGACTTCAATATTAAAGTGCGCGGTGGGAGGAGATCGTGAAAGAGTGTGAACCGGCGGAGAATGTGTGCGAGCCCGATCCGCAATGGTCTCGTTTCATCGACGTCCATGTTCACGTTTTTATGGATATAAATCCTGTACAAAGTCCGAGATCAAGGAGTTAACGAGCTAAGACTCAATTTCAAGATGTGCGGTTTAACGAACGCACGCGTGGATTCCGATTGAGTTATTCACGACGATTACGAGCGCGATGCAATCTCGTATTTCTTCTTCGACCTCGACTTACTGTGCTCAAACGAAAATTCCTGCGCTTTGAACTTTTGTTTTCCCATTCACTCGCACCTGTTTCATTAGTTTTCTTAGCTCTACAGATCTGCTTTTTTCTACCTCGAAATCTGCATAAACGGAGTTAATTGTATGAACATTTTGTCCTGCGAATTAATACTTCACTGGTGAAGTGAATTCCGCTTCCTGAAACTTCCGGATCCGAGCAATGAAAGTGCCACGAGTTTCGCATATAGGTCTACACAGCTTGGCAAACCGAGTCACATCAGTTTCGCGCTATTGCGATCCGGTTGGGTGAGAGAGTTTCAATGGATACAGGGAAGACCGGGGCAAAATGGGCTACTTCAAAAACTGCGGAAATGATTTTTTCTACTCATGCAAATTAGTATATTTTTAAAAAAAAAAAAGAAATCATTTCTAAGTTTCCAAAAAACATTCAAAAAGGAAGAAAAAGAATTGAAAAAAGGGAAAAATTTTGAAGGAATTCCACATATTTTTGACTACTTTTCGAAGGATTGGATTGAAATTTTAGTAGAGCAAAAAATTCAGCAATTTTTGACCCCCGTTGCGCTCCACGAAAATGGTTATTTTTTTCAATTTTTTTTTTTTTGTTATTTCGAAAACTACTAAAAATGACAGCACGTTTCTTAGTGTTTGAGAGCAAGCAACAGATGAAGCTTCTCAAACCTAAAAAAGCACGATTTTTCCTTTGATACCCCATTTTGCCTTGGTCTCCCTTATATACATGCAATGTCCACATATATCGCAACTCGTGTATACAGATATTTGATATTGCATTGGTATTAAGTAGCAGTGTGCTCGATACGAGTTCTCGGCGATGTCTGATCCAAGAAATGATTGTCTTTCGTAGCCATGTGCTAAACGCGATAGCGGGACAACTTTCCTGGCTCTTTCCAACTAGATTATATCGCGATACGGAAGAGGAAACCCGGGAAACCCTTATTTGTCTATCGACGGAGGTCTCGGTTTTAAAAGAAACTCGGTATTTTGCTCTGAAAAAGTGTTTACCAAGTATTTAGTATTCGAACCGTAGGAATGAAGGTTTTAATATTGACACCGAGGTACCGTCCACTTTAAGGCTCTGTCCAAAAGCAACGCTGCTCCAAACAGCACTACTCTCAAATTTGCAAAGTCAATACGATGCAATATGCCTCCTCTTTTGTCATTAATAATCTGTGCTATCCGCCTAGACATGTTAAAGAGTAGAGACGTTATTCATGCATAAAATAAAAATCTTCAGAGTGGAAATGTTATCGAGTAGGTTTATAACAGTCGAGTTTTATAATACAGCGAAAATTCTACTCTCAGTAAATGTACCCGACAACAGTTCTCCTCTAAATACATGTTGAACGAGCGGAATCGTTATCGAGTAGGGCTGCGATGAGTATAAATCGCTGTTATGTGAGAAAAGCTTCTGCTTCTGCCATTTTTCCAACTTCTATCGTTAATATCTCTTTCAAACATTCAGCAACCCTTTATTTGTGTCGTCGCATGGACTCCTTACCTTTTGCTTTTTATCTATGAGACAGTTTGCATCAGGAATTTAGAATTATTCAGTACATGAATTATAATTCATAATTCATATTCAATAATTATTGAATAGAAATGTAGTGATGATGGAATCTCCATAAGCTCCCGTATAAATTTTACGATTTTTTAAGTTTTGGTTCTTCAGTAAATGTTCGATAACCTGACCTGGAATTTCGCCAATCAATTTGCATGCACTTACTTCACTGTTATTTGAAATCAGTCATTTTTAGAACATTCGGGTGCATGAAAGGAGTACCTTATCTCCAATATCTCTACTCATGATAATTTCAGAACATATCTCATCGTGAGTAGAAATATTGGAGATCGTGGATTATACATTGGTAGACGTAGAGTCGTTATGAATTTCGGAGTAAAGATTTTAGAAGCAGAGTTGTGTTCGAGCAGAGGCGTAGTAAAGAAGGTGGTTTTTAGTCTGCCGAAAATGTTGGTTTTGGTCGAGTCTTTTCATTTACGAACTTTCTGTTAGTGAAACTGATAATTTTAGTCCCAAAACTGGGAAAAAGCGCGGTTGAATCGATAGATGTTCGATGGGGTTATCAATCATCAACAATTATGAGACCTCGGAGCAAGTTTTTGTAGTTTATTTCTACATGAAATTATACAAGATGGGAAATTTTACCTTTTTGTGACTCCAGACCACGTTCACGGAAGGTTTACCCCGCCTGAATTCTGATTGGTCGATAACGTCGTCGTGTATGAGGGATGCGCTGTGAATCATCTCGGAGATCATCGCCACTTGACGCTGCGATGCCAAGAGATCGCTGGGCAGAGAAAGCAAATGGAAACTCGTTATCACAGTGACTAAATCGAAGGTGACAAATGAAATTTTTATAATTTCGACGCAATGGCAAAAACAATGAAGAAATAATAGAATTCAAATTTATCATCTGCAGCTTGAGCAGATCATGCACATTTTTTGCAACGATTGCGGCTCTGTCTCGACAACATATCTCGCTTTGACCACACTTCGTATGTAATCCACGAGGATGATTTACGAGAAATTTTCGCAACACTGTTCGCACATCTCGAGGCTCACCCGAGCACACGTTTATTTACTTTCCTCGGCTCCTCCCGAGAAACGAGTCGCGAAGGACCAGAACGTCAAATGTTTGTTGAATCCATTCTCAGGTTCCGAACAATGCAAAGTTTTTCAATTTTACCAGGTGCTCGTTACAACAAACAACGACGACTCGTCAAAATCGCTTGCACCTTTTGTTGCTCTGAGAATATTCAACGCCGAAGGTTCAATTTTTAACACGGAATATCGTCGAGTGAAGCAAATTGGTATAAAGTTTTTCACTTCGTTGGTTGAGTTGGAAAATTAAAGTTTGCCCGTTCCGTTGTCATTGCTTTTCTCGATACCATAAAATACCGGAAAATTAATGGATTTTGAAGATCATTACGAACAAATAGAGCCATAGCTCGACATATTTCTGCTCTTAAATCAATGCTTAAACATACAGTTTCACAATATGAGACTTATAAAAGTGGGGAGTTACATGAATAAATTACGTTTTATGTCATTTTTTTCGTCGTAAAAATAGTGCGATTGGAAAAAATCGTTTGACTCGATTTTCATTAAAAGTTTCAACAATAATTTTACACCCAAGTATTTTTATGCTTGGTTCAATTCACACGGAAAAAATAACTGCAGCGTACGTAAAAGAAGAGGTAAACAAGTCGAGACGGTAGGACTCACTTTCTTTCCTTGTGGTAATTGATGGCCCGAGCCATCAAAATCGCTACCATTGGACGTAGCGCCTTTCCCTGACCGTCGAAGTAGTACGTCGCTATCTTCTGGAGTTCTTTCTGCGTTGTATTCGTCACGAGTTCCTGTAATCAGGCGATCACTGTAAAAATTGGGTTATTGCGAAGGAGAAATATTTCGCGTCATTGCGACGATCATTTGGGAACGAAACATCCGTGGGAGGTCGAGCGTGATTCGTAAGTTCAAGCGTAAAATGGCTAATAAACATGGGCAAAAAGTCCGGAGAAGTGCGCTCGATAATTTCTTATGTCCAGCGAATAAATTGCGCGATAAAGACTCAAAAAGACGACACTAAACGATCCCTTCGACCTTGACTCGATTTCGTGTTGAGAGAAGCCTGCCGAGGTTCGAGAAAATTGTCCGACGTCGCGTTCTTCCGATTTTCCACTCCACCAATCCGTGAAATTGACTGTTTCCGAGATGACGAAGATAAAAAAGAATTTTTCGAAATGAAAAGGGAATAAAAACAGAAGTACGGAGTGTTCTGCTGTGCGCGCAATTCTGAAAGACTCGCGTCGTCTTCGAGGCGACATATTTTTTCGTCTTTTCTCTCCGTTACGCAAAACTCTCGAATGCATTTGGATCTCATCTTTATCCGCTCACAATCTTGTCCTCTTGCACAAATTTTTCAAACGCAAAGCCCCAGCCGTGACAAAACGTTCGTACGCTTGTTTTTCTATTTACTTCTTCGTACAATTGCGATAGTCCAGACGGGAAAAGAATTGAAATATAGAATAAAACGGCGGCGAATACGGTCCGCATGGAACATGCGAAGTACTTTGGATTCCACTCGCGGACGAGGCCTATGAAAGTCTCCGTTGGAATTTGGCCAAACTCGTGAGCAATGCGTTTACGACCACTCTTCCAACTTTCTTACGCTTCTTTTTTGCTGCCCACTTATCAGTTTCCCTGCGCTGCGCACTCGTAATAAATTTAAGCATCAGTACACATCCTCACAAAATCAGTGTATCGTTTCCCCAACAAAAAGATCAAATGCTCTCAACGATCTTTGATCAAATGGCGGTATGCATCGAGTAAATAATTGTCAGATTCCATTTCGCTGATTTATATTTTTCGTTATAAATAAACAACGCCATAACTGAAAATCTCGGAAAAGTTATTTTTGCGAGTAGAATCAGCTCATGGAATCATTGGAATTAACAAAAGATTTTGACTTTCAAAATTAACGCGAAAATAAAACGGTTAATGACCGGGCTTTTGAGCTTCGTGCATTCCATTGCGCTGTAGTATTACGCTCTCGTGACTGCAGAAGAATCGAACACAGAGAAGAGCTGTTGGGAGTATTTTTGTAAGAAATTTTATGGTTTCCAGGACTGGTTACGTGATCGTTAGTGCCATCTCGGCCCTCTTCGACTCCCAATGCAGTGCTGTTCCCATAAAATCATCGCTGGAATTGAAGATAATCTGAATAGTCATTCGCGTATATGAGTTCGTAACCGTTGGAATTATAAGAGAATTTGTCGAACAATGCGCCATCGGTCGGTCTACCATTCTGACAGGTGCTTTCTACCGTCCCCGCCCCTAAATTAAATACGCGTGAACGAGTCCAGCCGTGAGTAAAAGTTCAAAGCGTATGCGAACCGCGAAGTTGGACGAGAGACCAAGTACGTTGCGCCGATCTCAATTGTAGCGAGGAGAACTTCGTATTCTGCTTTCGCTTGAGTCAACGCTGCGTATGAAACTCGTTACTCGGCGAAAGATACGTTGATTAATTTGAGTTGAGTTTTTGACTCGTTTCATAGAATTTTTTATTCATTTTTTTAAACGTTTTTCTCATCTTCTTCAGTTTATATTCGAAAGAATGAGAGCCACGGTTGTAAAAATTGAATGTTGAAGAATAAAAAATTGTAGAAATATTGAAAGATTTTTTAAATGAAGTCATATTTATACCACTTATTTATTACAATAATAGCTTGCGGGCTTGGATGAAGGATTTGTGAAAATTTTGATTAAAAAAAAATTGGCGACAGTTTTAATGAAAAATTCATTTTTTGATGTTCTACATATTTTCGGTTTTATTGTTAAAATTTTTTTGTTTTCCAACAAAGTTCGAAATCCTTCGTCCAGGCCCGGGCTATTATTATAATAAATAAGTGATATAAATTTGGTGTGAATCAGATTAATAGTTTTTTAGGGATCGTGTCCACGGCAAAGTTATTTTTCAAAAAAGGTGATTTTGAGCTAATCGCGCTTAAAGATTCAAGTATTAGACGACCAGTTGAAATACCCATAACTACGAATCTAATTTTCGATTTTCCGCTCATCACAAGTGTATATAAGCCCTTAATTGTAATCAATAAAACCAATCTCATTAAAGCCAAGGTAATCGATTTTGCAAACCCTGTTAGCCAACAAGTCTGCAAAAATGAAGAATCCTCAACGGACCAAAGTGGTACTTGTATAAGTATAAAACTTTGTAAACTGTATCCTGGGACTTTTCTCAAATTCATGGGAATTCGAAACAAATTTTGAGTTTACTGAATATTTGAAACAGTTACATTTTTTTCTAAAATGATGCAACACGTTGAATCGTGCAGTTCAAAAGTTTATGCCGAACGTCATCATATTTTTCTGTCGTCCGGTATATTTTTCTTTGCTACGAATTGTATTTTCATGGTTTATGAATTTAAAAGATATTTCCATGATTATATTTGTACATCGAGCAAGGTAACTGAGAGTCCATTAACGATCAAGATTGCTTCAATTTGAATGTCACGTTTCGAAAAAAAATGAGAAGCAAAATGAAAGAAAAACATTAATTTGGAAAAAAAATCCACTCACACATAACGAGGCGAGTGATTAACGTAATTAATAGCTAGAGCAGCGATAAGAAATTGCGTTTATTCGAAATAGTCGACACCGCATTGCGAGCGAGTTGGATGACCGAGTGGGGGCAAAGAGAAAACTCGGAGGGAAAGGGGAAGATCGGTGAGCGAGGTGGGAGGAAAAAAGAGAAAGGTGATAGATTACTTGTCTTATGTTGTCGTAGACGTCCTTGAGGTCGTCGTCGAGAAGCTGGTAAGGGTTGACCTGGTAATCGGGCAAGGATCCCGGCTGTTGGGTTTGCATCGAGCTCATTGTGCGGTTCGAACAAATTCTACGATCTCTGGCCTCTGCATCGTTCTAGAAAAAGAAGGAGTCGATTCATTAAAATTTTTATATTTCTGACGAATGTGCAGTGTGTATGAGAAGAAATGACGCAAGTCGCTGTTGAATGATAATCGGAGAAGAGAAAATTCGACACAGTTTTCGAGCTTCGAAGCATGAGTCTGAGCGCATTAATGCTTTTACTACTTACTAAGGCTATGCGCGAACTGTCTGACTAAGCGGCGGATTTTTCACTGGCTCACTAGTCGCTCGCCCGGAGCGTGAGCTTCTCTACTCACTGAGAACGTTAAACGTCTTCAATGGTTCGCGGTTTTGAGATTTCAATATAGAGATTGCGATTGAATTTTTTTTAACGGTAAATGCAAACTCTAATATTGTTTAAACGATAATTATTAGTCAAGTATGATTTCTTACTCTTCAAGAGTCAAATGGGCACTGTAGTCACAATAGAAAATGAATTTTGCCTGGAGCGAGTGACATTTGAACACTTTTTCTACGGTGTCCGTTGACTTTTTAAACTTTTCAATGAATTTGTAGGTTATGCAACTTTCGTTCAACGACTATGTCGCCAAGGTACTACAATTATACATTAAGAATTTGTTGTGGGGTTTCAAGTGTTGACAACACTTAAAATTCCATTATCCATTGTCTACGTGAATCGCGCAGAAATGTGGTGGCCATCATTTTCGTTATGAGCTGAAGTGGACGTTAGCCAATTACGACCGCGTGATAAACGAGTAAATTAATACATCGAATATATTCACGGTATTCTCGAAATTCCTTGCTTTTTAGTACAATTTTACTTTCATTTTTTTCGCACGTATATAGTCTCAGGGTCTGAAAAGTATCCTCACCAACGCGGAATTCTCGATTTCGTAACTAATTAATAGAAACTTTCTCACAACACGCTCCAAGTTTTCGCCATTGAACGATTCAACGTTTTATTCGCTACAGAAACAAGTATTTGTCATTTAAATGAAATCGATGACCCGGAAGTAATTGATGCGAATAAATTCATCGATTCTTTCCCATTTACGACGCGCTCATTCCTTCGTATAAAATTGCAATCCTGCAAAAGTAGAAAAACTTTCAAAAGATCGTCAAATCTGTCGCTTAAAAAGCGCCATTCAAGTCCCTGTTATTCGACCAGCCGTTTCAACTGTTCAACTTTGAAAGAAAAACCATCGATACAACGAGCATAGAAAATCAGCGTCTTTGTCTGAGCACGTTCGTCGCTTTTCTACTCAGCAGTAAAACATTCCATTAACTCGTTCTCTGACGATATACCTGTGCAAACGATCGCATCAATATAAGATGGGAAAAGGAGGGTTATTGCGCTATCGCCTTTCGTTCAGGATCATCTCTCGCAACGTGTGACCGCATTTTTAATCTCGTCACGACGGTACCCCTTTTCTCATATCCGTTGGATTCCCTGTAGGTCAAGAGTGCCTCGAGACTTGTATTTGCAGCGGAAAAAGTCGGGTTCGCGTCATGATCGCGATGAATTGATTGCGCAAATGTCGTAACGAATCGTTATATCGAATCGTACGTGTTATTCCTATTCATTTTTACTTTCTATTGTGCATGGATGATTCAGGAATCTTGGATTATTGTTTTTTTTTCTTTTAATCGCGTGACGTCATTAGCGTATTCCGCGTGGCTTTGGTTAACCATTTCGAGTCCCTCTTTGATGATAATTGTTGAAAAATAAAGCAACAACTACAGAAAACTAATCGAAAAATAAATCAACGGATATTTTCCAAGTGCACGGAGAGAATGAAATTAAATAATATTCATTGTTCAAAGTAGAAACTTTTACCGGAGTACGTTTAAAAGTATGTCTAAAAGAAATGTCCGGTTAAAGGTGCCGTACTTTCGAAGATTATTTATATATTTATTTCGCAAATATTACATGAGCGCCGCGGCGAATTTTACTGCGCTGCACTGTTAAAATTTCCGTAAGAATGTTTGCGCCAGGATGCGGCGATAATAGGAACATGGCAATGCTGTCGCTACACCAGCCTTTTTCTCCATTCTTTTTATATGCTCGGCAGCTCTTCGTCGAAGTGTATAAATCACCGATTTAATGTGCTACGAAATTCGGAAGCGAGTGATCGATAGCTACATTGGGGCGAAGACATTTTACCATAACGCACCATAAAGTTTACTAAACGTTTTGTAAATTTTAGTATACCGTAAATTTCACTATCTGCAGTATTTAATATTATAAAACTGTAAATTCCTTTGTCACACGACAAAGTTTATGGATTTTGTTCAAATGTGTCGAAATTCATTATCCGGTTGTTCGCATATTAAAACGACGAGGGGGACGTTCTAACACCTCCGCTGTGGGATATGACGGTATGTTAAAAAGTATAAGAGTACGAAATTGTTGATATTTTATAGATACAGTAATTGGAAAGACACGTGAATGCTGCAGCCTTGTAATTCTTGGAGAGAGTCGATAAACCCGTCGCGGTCGGTACGAACGCTTCGAATACAGCAGTGCAAAGATATTTTCACATAATTGGTTTATGATTGCAGATTTAATGGTACGATATATAAACTGCATTGAGAAAAAAAGGTCAAGCGTGGTTGAAGGTTCTCGATTCCATCGATTATTTCGCTATGCTAAAAACCATTATTTTCATAGGCACGAGTTTTTAAAGAAAAATTGTATTCGTAGAAACGAGAGTCATTGAAAATTAGAAGGTGTAGTACGTCCGAAGGTTCGAGCTCAATTAAACAGAACTGTGTACGCGTGTATGTATTTTGTTATCGGAATTTCTAAATGAAGTACTCACACAGCACGGGAGGAAGGGAGGACGCATGGCACACTCTCGTTGAGCAACTTTGTAACGCCTCAGATGCCTTTTCAAGCGTGATATACTGTTACTTTAAAACGATTGAAATTCACGCGTGATAAAATCATCGAACGGTCTCATTAACGGAAAACCTCGTGGGTCGAACTAGATCACCACACGAAAGCAAGTTCAAACCACTCTCAAACTTTTACTTTTTGCTTCCAGTTGCTAGTTATGTACTGTGCTAGCAAAACTTTAGTTGTAGTGCACATTAGTGAGATCGTACACCGATCGTGATTCCATTTAGAACGAACACATATATATATCGATGCTAGGATTTCAAAAATTGTATCAAAATAATTACTCTCGAATCACGAATACACGGAGAAAAGGGAATCGTTTTGTAGAGTGAGGAATACATTATTTTTCAAGAATTTTCAAAGTATTTAGCCACCGATTACAAACAGCATAGTATTTTTTGAATTTTCCTATTTTTCGTCCCTTCTAAGTAGCTTTATGTAGATAGCAAAAAGTGATGCACGTAAGAACTAATATATTTCGTTTTGATTTCGAGCGTTATTCATCGTGTCAGGCTAGCACTTACTGATGAGTGGAAACGACGCTGAAGTTTGCAACGTTGGAGTCCAACGAAATGAACGAAAAAAATCTTTGCGATTCACCAATTTTTTTATATTTCACGACGTATTGGTGCAGGCTGAAAAACTATAAATTGCCAGCTCGATAGAGAACGAAATTGGAGAATTACTGAAATTATTGGAGAGTTTTTTGAGATCACTTCGTTGGACTCCAACGTTGCAAACTTCAGTGTCATGAGTGGAAATGTATTGTAAATCATAAATTTTCACTGTCAGCTGTCAGACATTTTACCATACATGTGGTTTTTTTCAGGGTTGTCCGAGTATACTTAACAATATAAACATTTGAAGTGGCTGAACACATTTTTTATTATGCTTATAGAGAAAAACACTCTTCAGTCTTTTGAATAAAAGGCATGAGTATTGGTTTTTTTTTTACCATAGTGAATAGAACAATTCTTATTATTGCTCTTCGAATTAATGCTGCAACCCAGTACGTATATACTGTCCCCTTATTTTCTCCGTGTACGATGATTAACTTTGTAAAGTTTTTCAATTGTTCGTGACTTTTGTAAGGATTATTTTAAGCCTTGAATTCACTGTTTTTTGCATATTATTTAATGCAAGTGAAATCGAAAGGGAAGAGAATAAATGAGTTCTCCACGCAGTGATGAGATTGAGGCACATTTTTAAAAAATTCGCTCCTTTTGCGATGTTTCAGATGCATCAAGAATGTACGCTGTAATTTAGTACTATAATTACAGGATGTTTCATACGCGAGGTCAGTTTTTGTCTTCTTTTCGATTGACCATGAGAAGCAAAACGGGAATGTGAAAACGGAATTACATCGCTTCGTGGGTGAACGAGTAACGTGATCTTTCGACAATAAACTAAGCCGCGAGTTGGCATGCACAAAGGTCAAGGCACGGCGTTTTGAGTCATCGAATAATCACTCGCAGTCCACGGGGGTGATTTCAAAAAGGATACAAGCAAATTATCGAAGATTTTGCTATGATAAAGAATTTGTGAATGCTCATTAATTCTTCGCAACCTCGTGGTTCAGGAAGTGAATAAAAAAGCAATGAATTATAAAGCCTTCAACATTTTTCTTTTCTCAAGATATTAAAAGGTCTTCCAGGAACAGAGAATTCGATGAAGTGGCAAACAGTGAGGTGGCTGCGATGGAACAGGCTTACAAAAATGCACAAAGCTATTCGTAGCAGACATTCAGGACTAAAGTGACGTCTCATACGATTTAAAAAAGCATAGAAAAGATCGAATATCCGGTTTTCGGTTGCCTCCTTAATGTTGTATAAATCGTAGCACACGAGGATTGGATCTCATCCAGACATTACTGTAAAATTAAAAAACCGGTATTCCAGACAGTCTGCGAACTGCAATCGCAGCAGATTTCTTGAATATTTGATGATATACGTTCGGCCGCGAGTGTCGAGTATGTTCGTTGAACCACCAATCCAGAATAAACTCGTTTCACGAATTTAATTTACAGCAATTTTGACGCTCTTGATGCTAGACTCGAGGAAAAAAAGGAGCTGGATAATTAAATAGTGGAATTGCCGAGGAAAAAATATCGACAGATGTAAATAATCACACGTTAATGCCGACGCCGTCAACTGTCCTAGGATTCCAAGTATTTAGGACGTGTTTTGCGTCCACGTGCGTACTCAAAGGATTTCAACTCCAGTGACTCGGGTCACGAACGCACGTCAAAAGCCATTAAGGCTTATCCCGACATTCATAATGATTAATATTCATCGTGTACTAACACGCCAAATGAAGTGTATGAACGACGGGCACACTGATTGCAATTAGCGCAAACTGATCTTTCTCCCTTCGAGTTAAAACGTCGCTTCACGCTGTTTACACGTATTTTATTCCTAACGAGTGGCAACGACAGTTGCCAGCTGATGTTCAATTATTCCTTGTCAGTGAATCTCACCTGTGATTCAACAGGCTCCAGAGAACTCGAAATCATGAATACTGCAGCTTTCACAACGAAATGAACATCCAACGAGTCCGAATGAATAAACTTTTGACAAAAAATCCTGTTTTTTTTGGTCTTTCTATTGTCAAATCCTGACAATCGTGAGACAACAATAGAAACTTGAGGTGAATTTTTGCCTCACTATTCTCTCGCTTTCATGAATAATTGAAACGATAAAAAATGCGATAACAATATTTTTTTTATCGTTGGCATTTGATGATTCATCGCATATTCCTTCCAGGTTAAAGATTCTCATTAATTTTGTGGTGATAATCGAGTTCATTTTATACGCTGCACACACAATTATTGATGTAATATTTCATTACAAAACTATGAAAAAAAATCGAAGTTACGTAAAATGGAGAGTATAAAAATAAAAAACTTTATTTACGGTCAGCACGAGAATAAACTATATTCCAGTAATTTGTGGTATCTCGAAGAATACACTTGCCGCACAAAAGTTACGTAGCTAATTAGCATAGCACCAATGCGTGTTCCCACAAATGTTGAGGTGCGTGAAACCGAACGCTATTGCTTTTAATATAAGAAAAATACGTCTGAGAATGGGACGAGCTTCAAGAATATCCATCGCCCAGCGATTAGAACGAAAGAGAAAATGTTTGCCGACTCTTTGAAACGAATCAGCTCAAATTCATGATAGAAGCATTGGAAAAAAAGATGTTTCAGTGCGTCTCTTTTTTTTATTTGTAGCCATAAGAATTATCAAAGTTAGCAATTGACATTGAAACAAAAATCATGCATGGGAATTCAATGGTAAATTTGAAACGACGATGAGCAATAAAACTGACGAAATCAGACATCAGTTTCATCGAAAAACATCTTTCATAACGCAACTCCGAGTTTACTCGGTGGGAAGAAAGCGTTTCATCCGGCATACGTTTGTCTTCCGAGGATTCTTGTCCCTCAGAGGCAAGGGAAAACTGAATTTTCTTTGCGAACACCCATTTCGATGCTCGTCAGTTGAAATGTTTTAATCACTGTCTCTGGCTTCGCACAAGAACGTAAAATCTCATATGTCTGAGCTGCGGGACAATTTTAAGGCGTGATGACGCTCGGAATGCCCGATTATAATATGTCAAATAACCAAATCGCAGAAAGATCGATATTTCGAAATTTCAAATGTTGTAACATCAGATTGGAGGAAAACAAGTAATTTGCAATGCTTATTTTTGATAGACTACTTAGCAGATCACTTGTTTAACCGAATATTCCTTCTTTGAATTCTTATTTACTCGAAAATATATATTTCGACAGTTTTCATTTCGAATGCAACTTTAACAGATCATACGAATGTCAAAAGTGCACATTTTCAATTTCAAAATGGAGAGTAGTTGTTTTATAGACAGACCAGAATATAGAGTAGCAAAAGCTCGAAAGTGAATTTTTCGAGCCTATAAAACTTAGATATGCAGAACGGCGATAGCCCAAAAAGGCAAAAGTCAAAATGGTGATGTTTGAAATTGGAGATCACCAGTTTGAGTAAGTGAGTGAGCGAGATGCGTGTATTTTGAGCTACGCTACATTTCTTAAATATGATCGATCGATTGTCTAACGTTTCGCAACTTTGGCAATTCGACTTTTCGGTGTATCGGTATTTCAACCTCAGTAATATTTACTCATTCGTAATTATATTTTCGAAATTGTCAATATTCAGAGTATTGCTGATTGTAGTAATTCATGAATCGAAAGAGTCGAATTTTCGGAAAACCGATATTCTAGTCTTCGTTCTAGGGGCAAATTCTTACGTTCTATTTTTCGAAGTTTATAAACTTAAGATTTTAGCTGTTCGAAATTTCAGTCATTTTAAAATTTTATTTCCACCCCGAGTAACGAGACTTGCTGAAAACAACTCCCCATAGGAGTAGTGCACGTATATAACTCTTCCGTCGTGTGAGAGTCGGTGAAAGTGCGAGTAGGTTACATACATTCGGGACCTTCCGACGTTATACGATATACAACGTGTATTTTGGTGGCTACAACCCGGACTAGTACACCTGCACCAGAAAAAAAATTGACATCATTCGTTGTGTCACCCAAATATTCTCATTTACAATCTTCCACATCGTAGATCGGCGTGTGAAACTTTTCGAGCCATTGATTATTAACTGCGCAATATTTTCTGTACTTACGAAACCAAATTCAAATGGACTATAAAACTTTTGAAGGTATACGACTTCGACGTATTAGTTTAATTAACGAGATGAAAAATTAACATCAAAGAACCAAGAATATGCAAATGAAATTCATTTTGAAATTTCGTGGTATCATTCGATAATTTTTCTTTTCAATTATCCTAAATAAAATTCACTTTGATATTTCGTAGTGTCATTCGATCGTTTTTCTTTTCGATTATAGTTCGCTTCGTCAATTACGTGAATAAAATTTTCGTCGTATCATCGCCGACTGAAGTTATTTCCGTACGATTTACAAATTTAATTCCGGTCGCATATGAAATTTTTCTTAATACTTATATGCTCGACGAGTGCAGGCCAAAATGTAATGCGACTGGAAACAACGAAAACTTCAAGGATAAACTTGGAGACTAAGGTATGCGACCTTTGAGCGAGTATAATGAAGAAAGGAGAAAAAACATTTCATTCATCGTTATTTTCGAGTGAATCTTGCGAGTGACGACGCGAGTGAAGGTAAGCGAGAGGAGCAGCATTTTAATTCTATGATTTTGCGCTTGCGGTATTTACGCTGAGACGATGGAATGTGCCTGCTCAATTTCTCCACGAGCGAGGCGCGCGCGCGCGCATTGACTTTTCACGAATAGAAAGGCGCCTCCGGTTTCTCGCTCTTCTATACTATGTATAAAATACACACGCACGTACAAATGTATATAAACTATATAGCTAGCAACGCAGCGTTATAGATTCGAGTAATCGTGGACAATGGTGTCGCCAATTCTCACTGCGAGTGGCAGATGTTAACGAGATTGGGCTTTTCCGACCTTTCGTAAAAATAATGAATAAAAAGAGTTCAATCGTTCGGTCACGATTCCACCGATACAGCTCAGTAAATATTTGATTCGATGACTCGAACGATATTGAAACGGCGACAGCGATGTAAATGTGAAATGAGAATTTCTTTTGTTTGTTCGTTCCTCGAAAGATTTTTGCACAATCTTTTCTTGCTCTATATAAATACTTGGCCGGAGAACCTTTTTACGACTGAACTGAATCGATTGCGCGTTTGAAATATGTTGCATCTGTTCCAGCAACACTGTGTCACTTTTAATGAGATCGTTAGTTATTGATGTGTGCTCGACACTCGAAGACTAATAAAATTATTTGGGTCACAAACACGAGACGGAAATTTATTGCCGGAACTTCCGGTGACTTTAGTCCTAAGGGTAACTTCGGCCCCGATGTGGACGATTTTTCCACGATGCAATTATCTACACAGAGGGATACTCTGTCGCAGTTGATCGTAAAATCGATCATAAATAGACTAGAATTCGTGCTCTGATTAATTACGAATATGAAAAATCCCACCAAGAAATTGATTGAATGATCGACAACCTAATTGATTTCCAACAACCCACTAGACGTAGCAGGAAAAATTTTGAAAGTTTTGATATCTGACCTCGAATCACGAGTCAAGAAAAAATAAATAAGAGGAAACAAAAATGTTTGGTTCCCAAGGGTATTTCACGTCGGAGAGCCTTTGAGGTCGACAGTTTCGAATTTGACGTAAAAATGCGAGTTTCCGTAATACCGATAAAACATTTCCATATATTTTTTCATCACCGAAAGAACCAACATCGTTTTCTACTGACGCCTTGTTGAATATTATTTGGTGTCTAATACCCGGAATAACGAGCGAAATAACAAATTAATTTTCATTGTCTTATAGCGAACTTGGGAGGAATATTTCACCATAATATACGAAAAATTTGGTGCGCGCATGAATTTTGCTATGTTATTGAAGAAAATTCAGTCCGGCAAAAAGGAAAATACGAAGCATATTCAATTTTTCGTATAACACAGAGAAACTATTGCTATGTTATCTCCTAAATTTTCATCAAATCATTTCAGTATTTACTATGTTTTTAATAAAAATTCGCTCGGTGTGTCAATTTTTGATATAGCGCAGCGCTTTATTCACTATGGACCGTGGTAATGGTTCTCCAAACTTTTGCATTATTTGACACCCTCTGTATCGTTTATTATTGTAATATCGATATGGGCGTACGTTACTATAAAAACAGTAATTTCTCATATAAAAGTCTCTCCGTGTAGTTTTCGCCACGTGAAGAAGACATTTCGGAGAAAGGAGAAAGAGACAGAGAAAGACGGGATTAAGGTAGATCGGTCTCAAAGTTCGAAAAAACCCGCGAAAGTTGCATCGTTGACTGTCCGAATGTGTAAAAGTGGAAGAATTTCAAGCAAATTTGCAAGATAATTGGCTCGGTAAGAATGCTTTTTTGTTAACCAAGTAGGATAGTATTAATTCGGTGAATTTCAAGATCGAACTGCCGAAGGCGAAAATGAAAATTTTGCGCGGGGCGACAGCGAAGAGTCCTCGCGGTCACCATTCCGCGAGCTTTGTATATAGTCGCACGAGAGGTTTCGCGGGCTCTGATGTTCGGAAAGGGAAATTACACTTTCTCTGCGCTCGCGAGGCTCTGAACGACCCACATACCGAGTACCGCGGGCGCGCGCGCGCGGCATTTGCTCGTGCGGTTCGAGGATGCTGCCGTTACTTATTTTCCTTCTCGCTTCCCTTCATACCATTCCGTACGCTTAGCATGTTGCTTTAACGAGAGAAAGAGAGAAAAATGAAAAGGCGGGGAGGAGGCCGCTGGAGATTGAAAGAGAAAGAGATCGCGTCAGCCGGACAACGACGATGAAGAATCAAGGTCGCTCTCACGATCTCTCCTCTGCTCCCCCCCTTTCCCGAGTGTCTGGTTTACTCAAAGTCTTCAAAAGCGAACGTTACAACTTATGGAAGAAACAAAGAAGGAGAGAAAGGAAGGGAGGAAAAGAGAGAAACAACGTCCTCGGCAGTAAGAGCTTGATTTTCGCGTTGGCGACTTCCGGTTCTTTCCTACTCTCTTTGCGCACACCGATCTTCTAACATCGTGTCGTCATCGACGCGGAGAAAGAACGGTCTCGCGATTTAATTGGATACGAATCAGTACGCACCGTTTGCTTATTTTAATCACAAAAATTAATTAGCATTTGGACGAAAACAATGAATTATTAACGAGCTTTTAATAATGTAGGCTGATGGGGCTTCATAATTTCCGTGTAGGAAAATATCTCTCGGTGAAATTGGCCCTCAGAAAGGTTGAGATCATTGGACTTGGACTAGATTTTTTAAAAATGTTTTTATCATAGGAAGCGCATAAATCACATTGTCATAGGGACTTTCATTTTTTCCATCCGACATACCCTCTACAAATGGCGGCCACTTCGACTTCACGAGTAAGGGGAAATCGATCAATCTCAAGTAAAGATGCACGGCCCGTCTTGACTCGCTCTGCCTAAATTTTTCTTCCTGATACTTGGCGCCGAGACCCTGCCGCGTCTCTAAATTAATTCGCGCAGAAAAATGAGAAGCTCGTGGTTGACGTTGCTCAATTTTTCATTGACACGAGAATGTACATTTTTTGAAATTCCATTCATTCACACAAATTTTTTTCGTCATTCTGTTGTCTTCACTTCCGTTTAGTGTATTCGAAAACCCCAGGAATGCCAAAAAGGATGCAAGCCGTATGAAATGCTTTTGAAAAAAGTGCAGCACCTCGTCAGAAAAACGGCTAAGTTCGTTATCTAATTTTTGACGTACAGAAATCCCTGAGAAATGTTTCTCACATGACAGTGCCCGCCAAGTGTATTATGCGCGTGTGACGTAGCGGGAACACCGTTGAACGGGACGATCGATTCGAGTTCTCTTCTTTCATTAATATCGAAGTGATAACAGGAAAATTCGAAAAAAAACGGTGACTTTGTACAAAAATCCATGCTTCTTTGTCAGTTGGAGTTGGGCGCGAAGAAACGTAGAAAATAAAAGAAATGAAGAAGAAGACAGAATTTTGAAATAGATTTTCGTCAAATTTGAAAAACGAACAGAATTTTATACTTCTAATTGCGACTGCCATAATTTTTCATACTCTGAGAGCGTTTACGCTCTGCGACTATTTTTGGAACAAACTAAAAATAAAAAAAAATCAAGAAAAATAAAAGACGATAAGCTGAAGAATTTATATCGAAATGGGAAATCGAGCAGATGGTATCGCAATGATATTCAACTCTTGAGTTTTTGGTGGGGATAGACCGTTTAAAATCCGAAAGCAGCGTCCATACCAAACAGGTCCGAGGAAAGTTTACCAGTACAAGAATATGTACAATGTGTGTTTGTGTCTGTATAAATACGCACATAATGTTAATAAAGTACACGCAAGATGATCCTCGAGCTCGGGGAGAGTCCGCGATGAATGGTGTTTTCGTTCGCTGATCGGGGAAAAAATGCGTGTTCATGAAAGTGAGTTACCGAAAGATAAAAAAAAAAAAAAAAAGGAATAAAAGAAGCGCGGAGAGATTTTCACGCTGCTTATTACTGACAATGAATGTTTTTCACTTGCGGCAAACATTGCGCAACTTTTTTTTTGTCGCTCAAAAATATTTGGTTTGACAAGCAGTAGAATTTATTTAACAACCTGTGTCGAAATACGTCGAAGATCGAACGCGGCGATAAATATGACGAGACGGAGAAATCGCTCGAAAAAAATGTCGCACAAGTTTTTACGTAACTGAGCTTCGCTAATATTTAGCGACTCGGGTGTGTACCGAAACTTTTTCCTCACTATCCAGCCGAAAAGTGGCGATCTAATCTAACCGATCCATCGGTAAACCCTCTCAAAATGTGTCGTTATTCAACACGTCGCCCTTCCTGTATTCTAATCCGGTTCTACGAAAAAAGACAAAAGACAGTTTGTAGAGAAATTTTAAAAGCGGAAAACCCGGCGTCGAAACACCGTGAACTTTGCTCTGGACGTGGGTTAAATAAAGCGACTGTGAAAATATTTCATTCCAAGACATCGAGAAGCTTTCAAAGAATGCTCTCCAATTTTTCCACCAATATTTCTGACCCACTCCGCACCTCACCTTCGCTATTATTTCTTTGAACTGCGTTACGACTGTCACAATTTTCTCATTCATTCGTTTTTCCCGTGAAGTTGGAACGAACCGATTATTTACAAATGATCGAAAAAAATAAACAAACTCATAGGCCCATAACTCGTAGTCGTTCATACTGGTCAAGCTAAAAGTCCAGACGCAACACACATTTCCGGTACACTTTATTGACACGATGGAATGTTTGTTTTTTGGGTCGAATTCTACTCGTCAAAATCCAGTTAGCAGGGCATATTCGACTTTCCCTACGGCGTATTCTTCGCGTCACCGAAACAACGAATCATCAGTTTTTGTTCCTCGATGAAAGATGTGACCTCGGCCATGAAGATACTTCGTTCCTACTAACATTGAAAAGGTTCGTACAATGGTGGTGTAATGTACGCGTATTCTGATGGACACTGTTGAAACACGTAACACAGGATCTTTTCAAACGTTTTATTATCTTGCTTCGGTGAGTCGAACGTACACGTGAATGAGACAGACGCGGAAATTTGTCAAAATTTAACGGAGCGGGAGTCTTTAATTACGGGCGTAGCGTCCAAAGGGTATAATTGATACCCGAAATACCTTTTTTGAAGTTTAGTTTTCATTTTTATTTTCATTTTTTATTACGCGCTAATGACCATTTGAGTAAATGTTTAATGAAAACCCCTTCAAATCCTTTTAGCTGGTTCTCGATAAAAATAAAGTAAAACAGAATCTGTTCGCACTTTGATTGAGAGAGTGAGTTTATTATGAAAGCGACGAAAAGATCAAAATGTGAAATTGCGCGTCGTGTTAAAGAAGACATTCATTGTTTCGGGAACGTCCATCATTATTACAGAAATATAAAGAATTTGTAGCAGAATTTTTTTGGACTTGACTACGAATATTATCGATGGAAAAATATTAACAAAATTTGACTGCTAAACAAAGCTTTTAGTTTGGAGAAAATTTACTTGAATGTGACAAAAGTTACATGACTGGGGGACAGTAGAACTACTATCGGTCCAACGTTTTACTGTTTTTATGAGCATCTGCTACTGTGCATAGACGTTGATACGTAACGAATTTCAAAGAAACGATTGAAGTTTATTCTCGCAATTACTAAAATTATGTGTAACTTATTTGTTGAGATTGATCAATTTTCAATATAAGGATTACGGTTAAAATACTTTCGTAGTGAAATCATCGAGCAAAATGTGACAACTGCCATTTTCTATTTATATGCGTATGCATATCCATATTTTAAACCAGCTGGCTCATGGCGTTGTCAAACCTTCCACCGTTGTTATTACTCGTTAACCTCAAATAAGTGTTTTTCTTT
The DNA here is from genome assembly GCF_019457755.1 of Venturia canescens. Lineage (NCBI taxonomy): Eukaryota > Metazoa > Arthropoda > Insecta > Hymenoptera > Ichneumonidae > Venturia > Venturia canescens. Next base: position 18,489,114 of record NC_057421.1, on the reverse strand, counting down.
TTCCATTTCCAAGTGATTTTCACCGGTAACAAGGCTTTCTCAAGACATCATTGATATCTAAAAACATTCTATTTTCTTATTCTGGTTTTTGGCTCTTTAAAGTTGGGAGGATCCTATTTCATTAGATCCAAATCGCCGCACAGGAAGTGTGCCTGTCATAAGAATATAACCCTTATAAAAATGTGATTTTCGTCAATTGTTTTCTCGACAACTAGACGATGGATCGTATAATTATTCCGGGAATAGAAGCACGCTGTATATTCCTAGCATATTTCCAAATTTCAATTCTTAACCCTAGAACGCATAACCGGGGTGTGAGCACACTCTACGCGAACTTCAAACTAGCAAGCGACATTATCGAGTGATTATCGACGGATTTTTTTATATATAAATTCAATTGAAATCAGTTTTATTGTACATCATTCTTTTCGTTATAAAAAAACGAAGAAAATGGTGTACGATAAAGTCAGTTTAGCATCGTAGGACCGGATTTATAAGCAGAAAAAGAGTGAGGTGCGTTCGAACCCTGGTCATGAGGTTGAGGGTATGAAAAAAGGCACATGAGGTGTGGGGTTAAAGTTGGAATTTTCGATTTCCATTAGATTCGCGTGAACTTCCTTAATCAATCGATTGCACGTTGAGGCATATTTTTTAATTCGAAATTCGTCAATTATAATACATTTTCGTTCGTCCATTTGAAAATAAAGTCGCAGTTTTTGTTAGTTTTGGAATATTTCGTTTGTCCACGTACACTGGGCGTCAATAAAAAAACGTTTTCGCTGCACAAAACGTTTGAGCGCTGAAACACCATGAAAGTTTTGACTCCGAGTATCGACAAGCTTCGAGACAAAATCGAATGATTCGGCATCGAGTATAGTTATATAACGAATGAGAATACAAAGTTTTTAAGGAAACCAAAATCTACGTAAGGTTTCTTGAATAAATTCGCATAAATCGTGATGATTTCAAAAAATGAAATCGTTGATTCGAATCAGATTTCTATACCCGAATGAGCATTTATCAGCTCTCGAATTTTCAGGTCATTTGTCACAGGAAAGAAATGAGGCTTTCGTTGCTCCCTGACAATCGCCATCTTTGAATGTTAACGGAAGGCTATAAACAGCTTAGCAATTCTTAGAATAGTAGGATAAAAGTAAAAACAGCAAATGCGCGGAGATGAGACAAACAAACGATCCGCGAAATGTGTGTTTTCGAATATTTTGAATACATCAACCATATAAAAGCGTCGAGCAAAAGGCCATGTGAAGAAAGTTTCCTTAATATATAACCAAAAAAAAATCCGTTACTCCGTTGATACGCCGGCTGTAAAATTTCTTTGGTGAGAAATTTTTCTGCGAACACGTCGTGCCCAGCGATAGAGAAACGTATATATTCTAATACAATAGATTTGTATGTGCGTAAATACATTCATATACAGCACGTCGCCGAACGTATCTGCGCAAAAGAAGGCACGTGTCGGACAGTATTGCAAGAGGTCTCGCTTTCGGTACGACTGCACAGGGCCGATGTTCGACTTTTACCCCGATTCCCATTTGGATATCGAGGACACGCGAACTCCGACGTTGTCCATAACTCTTTAAATAAGGAACAGTGCTCTCGGATCGGGAGCACATTGGAATGTTGGCGAAACGTTGAAGACGATCGAGCGTGATAGTCGAAAGTGTTTTTATACACGGACTGTCGCACTCGTCGCTTTATCAGAGATGATATGAGGCGAAGAGATCGAAACATCGATTTAATCTGCTCGATTGGAGCAATTAACTCGAGGCTGCAGGGAATCGATTGAAAAAAAAGAAGCTCGAACGTTATTTAGATACTCGATACGCATCAGAAAAATATCCGAGTTTTTCGATAATTAATATGAACCAACAGCGATTGTTAGATCAGAGACTTTCCTCGGGAATGCTTCTTCCCTCGTCAAATGGCGCGTTTCAACAACGCAAAAGTACACGCGAGCTCTGAAACAACTTCAGGGACGAGTCTCGCAACGAGAATGAAGCTTTTTGCGAATGCACGATATAACTCGGCTCTCGCCTTCGAAATATCGCGCAAGTTTTACTAATCAGCAGCAAACTCGATGCTCGATTCTCCGTAGTTTTGTTCTGTCTTTATGTATACACGTGTCGATCTTTCTTCGTACATGTATTTTCGTGTAGAAAACGCGGAAGGCTCACTGCGTAACAAGACGAGGCTGCTCGAGGATCATACGTTTCTTGTTACTACAGAGCAAAATGAAAATTCTGTCATCATTAAGGGGGAATGTCAGTGTGACAGGCTGAAAAATGACGTATTTTTTTGGATTTTTTTTTTTTTTTAACAACGATTTGATCAAATTATTTGAAATTTTGTGTATTAATTCTTGAAGTAATGAAGTATACAAGAAATTTTTATTTTTTACTTTTAGTACATTTCATCAATCAGAGGAGCGGTCGCAAAATGCGGTCTCAAAAAAAGACTCCCCGATGGTTGACAGCACAAGTGCCACGCAAGCGTCCGAAATCTAAAATTCAAAAAATTATTAAATTATAATAGTATAGTTATCGCAGCATCGTAGGAAATTTGAAAATTTTTATTAGAAAAAAATAGAGGCCATTTAAAAAAAAGTCGAATTTTACACAAAAATTTTGCTCTAAATTGTCAATAAAAAAAAACTTGACAATTTAAAAAGAAAAACTCTACATGTGACGATAGCGATAAGTTTACTGAAGAGAATCCTTTTTGAATGAAGTCGATTGGACAAAATTTGACAGAGTTATGCCGTCAACCAGGTCAAAAAATATGGTTTCGAGAAAAACGTGTTTAAAGTTTTTAATATTAATATAAAACAATTTCTTACCGATTAGTCTGTTATCCCTGGATCATACAGAAGCTCTTTTGCGCCCAAGCTCTTTTTTCACACTGATATTCCCCCTTAAGCTCCTTAATGAGCTGCTCTTTCTCGTGACAACAAAAAAATCAAACAGCGATCGTTCGTTGAAAAGTCCATTAAGATTGACACTTTTTTCTATTCTCAATATCAAATTTCGATAAATATTTTTAGTCTTACAAAATGAGCGGATTAAAGGCAGATATAGATTGAAAAAATTGAAAATGTCGAATTTACGGATGAGAGATTGATTCACCGGTTCAAACTGGAAGCGTTGACGCAACGGAACTCGATTGATTCATGAATCCTGAATCCCATCGGGCTATAGATTCAGTTACATAAAATCGAAGTTTCATTCATTCGATTTTTCGATTGGTATAATAAAGCTATTTGTTCAGCAAAGCACGATTTCTCTGACGAATTCTTCAGTATCTTCGTGGTTCCGGAACACACATTCGCGCCTAAAATAGGAGTCTATTTTCCGGAGAATTCGTTTAGTCGATTACGTAATTCTCAACTTAAATATTGAGACAGTGTTAAAAATGCTAACAAATGAAAAATAAGTTGAGCGGCATTCGAATTACGTGAATAATGACGGTTAAATTTGTACAGGTAAATATTGGTTGCTCGTTCATGCAGGACCTGTCGCTCGGAAAAGTCGGCACTAGAGACAGAAACCATAGTGATGGAGATTCGTAATCCATTTTGGGAATGAAGATTCGGCATCGCACCGAGGATACTCGAGTTTTTATTTTTTGACGGTTGCTAATGACGATTCTCTTTCGTTACTCGTTGAACTTTACAAACGCGGAGAGTATTGAGCGGATAACGAAATAAAAAATACGCTCAATGGAGTTGGTTTAAGCACAGTCGCTACTTGGATGGGTGACCGCTGATCCCCGCGTCCCTAAACGTATCGGTCAGCAAATAGGGGCAGCTTTTCTTAGTTTCTGGTCATTTTAATCATGACTGAAACCGGATAAAAATGAAAACGGAGTAAAGAAGCTTGATGGGATGGTCTTTGAAAAGGTGCAAAAATGGTCTGCACACGAGTATCGAAACTAAAAGATAAAAAGCATCATTCGTTTCGTACAAGAAGCTTTGGTATCATCAGTTGATGTCGCAGATCAAAAAGCGAGTCTTTTTTTTCTTCAAGATCGCATTATGATAAATGCAAAAAAGCTGTGAATATGCGCCACAAAATGTCAGCACAAGTATATAATTAATGAGAAACACAATTTTTCTTATCCACTTCCTTCTCGTCCTTGTTCAAATCGCGATTGTTGTAATTACCAACTTCCATTTTTATAAAAAATTACTACACACAAGCGAGCAAACTTACGAGATACGATCTCAATGAAAATAAGCGTATAAGTATATCAACGCACGTGTGAAATAATTAGTAGCAAAGTATAAAAATCCCAATGTAATTAGGAATTGTATAAGCGACGAAAGATCCTGCGAGTTTAATTACTCAGTAATCGATTACTCCCACCGATAGATGACGACGAGCTCATTAGAAGCGTGAAGTAGACACGAATTAATAAATTAAGGTTTGCAGGAACATTTAGAAAGAAATGAATTCTGAATAGTATTAAGGTAAAACATGCACGTGGAATCGTATTTTATGGACGTCTAAATTGGGTCGATTTTTGACTTCCTAATTAAAGATATTATCACTCTATATTAATGTCAGAGTTATTAGATCGAAATTGTAAATAAATTTTTTCAACTTATCTAATGCCGAATGAAATTACAAGCCATCAATTAATCGGGGATCCATCACTGACTGAACTCCGACTTTTATTCGTCCCTAGCTAAAATACTATAATTTTTTATATAAAAAATCACTTTAGAGAGCACAAAGGGATCAATAAAAAAGTGTTGACAAAAAGACATTAGGCTATGCAAGAATAGCCCAAGCCAAGGAGAAACAAAATGCCGGTATAAGCAAATACGAGGTTACGTGCTCATTTTACCAATTCTGTTTAATCTTTAACGAAATATATTTTTATTACTAGTAGGACAATCGTCTCGAATTTTTCCCCAGACCTTCATTGGCATTGTGTACTTTCTCATAAACTTCGTAAGAAGCGTTCATTCGTTATATGGAAAGATAAACGATTTTTTGCGCATAGTTTTCATACCCCTGTGTTTTTTCTTCATATTTAAAGACACTTATCTCAATAACCAATAAGACGAAACCTTTAAAATTTGATACGCGTGTCACCCATTTAAACTCTGTATGTAAATTTCAAGATGTTTTCGAGAAAATCGTTTCGTGCATGAACTACCTTAATTGATCCTTTCGATTGAAATTGTAAACTACTAAACCATCAACAGATTTTCTTATTTGACAATATTATAAATAACAATCTGTTTGTCGAAATTTGTCGATTTTCTTTTATAGTTTAGTTTTATACTTTAGAATGGATGACTCACTGGTATGCCATCCAGTGATGATTGCATTTGCATCCGATAATTTTATATTTTTTTCTCCATATTATTGATTTGCTCAACTACTCAGGTCGAGAGCAGGCTTTAAACGTTTCGGTCTCCTCATTTCATTGGTTCAATCAAGAAGTTTGTGAGCCAGTGCATTTGGATGTTTTTGGAGTTTTCGTGTGTATATCTCCTGTTGTGTTCTTGCACGGTTGATTTGACATATGAGGTTTTCAGCTCATTGTGTACAGTTTCATTTCGTAATAGATCAGAGCTCTAAATTTCATTCGTTACTTTTCACTGGAGTATCATCACGTCGATGTTGTCAATTGATCGAATCAAAAAGCACCCCAAACTTCACCCCGAATGGATGCTCCGACAACAATAAATCATCTATTACAATGGATTTCGTGAAACAACGAAAATCAACGCGTACATATAAAATATACACGTGAGTGTTTCATATATCACAAATTCCGTTATGACCGTTGGGAGGGAAAGCTTTGCTCTCTCGGGACTTCATTCGTTCACCCATTGCAATCGTTGTCAATTTAATATGACCAATAGAAGAAATAAAAAGGAACGGAAACCCCGTTGTGCAGTCGGCTCGTTCGATGCAACCGTGAAACACGATATTCCGTGATATCTGACACACTCTCGTTTGCATCTCGCAATTCCACATAAATATAAATGTAAACATGAAAATCGAATTGTTGATAATTTGAACGAGAATAATAGCAATCATTGCAAATGGGATTTGTTTAAAAATAGTTATGTGATGGAAATATATGTCGACGTTTTTCACCCCAAAAAACAAAAAATCTTATATTCACTGTCGGTAACACTCCGATCAATTTTTCTCTTCTTGTTTCCAAGGAAACGAAGAAATCAACGGGTTCGTGTGTGTTTTTTTTTCTAAACCAGTAAAAGAAAATACCATTGAATCAAACTTTGGTCCATTGCACGTTTTTTTTCAATTCATCCTTTGACATGAATTGCACTCATCTCAATTAATTGTTTACTTCGACTACTCGTTAAGTTTTGTTTGCATAGTGTTTACCAGTGATATTTTTAATTTGATATTATCAAAAGAATTCAAATGTCTGAAGACACTAAGTTCACCCGCTGATTAACCGGAACCAGACGCCACCGCAATCCGGTTAATTTGTGTCTTCAGGTTCCTCTCCTCAATCTTTCTTCTGATCATGAGTGTGGCACGCTTGTTAAATTACGCAAACATCGTTATACCGCTTTACAATCGAAGTTATACCGCTTTACGTTTTAACCTCTTTTTATAACCAAGAATAAGGGTAATGTTCATCTTTATGATTATTATTTATGTTAACAAATGTACGATATTGTATTAACTCTAACCAACTCTCAAACTATGTGATTTTCCATCTGAATAAACTTAACCTATTTCCTGGAACCAGGTATTATTTATTCGATCAGGATTATTAATGTTGAGTGAATCGTGGACATCGTGAGATGTCCTTACGCGCGACAAGACAGCACGATCAGCACTTTCAAAAAGGCATCTCGCGTTTGATCAAAATGATCCTGATTAATTGAGAAATGACAGAATAATAATCGGTAAAAGAAGCTGTTCAATGGGTTCTTGATGTAAATGAATTAGCAGCCAACGTGTTTCGATGAAATAATAAGGATATATAACATCAATTCATCGCGGTAATACCGCTCGACGAACTCAATCCCGGCCGTCGACTCTCGTTCGTTGAATGATCTTATCAAGGGCGACTGCTTTATGCACGTGTGTTGATAAAGTCACATGTATTTCAACTTGTTCGTAATATAATTACACGTTTGAAGAAATCTGCGGTCGGCAAACGGGGGTTATGTTGTTACACTGTGCGAGTGCAGGACATGCGGATAAAAAGTCAATGAATAGATTCCATGAAAAAAAAACGTGTCTATCTCCGGAGTGCACAATATTTTCATTCAATTTTGTATTTTGACCTCATTTTCAAAGATAAATGTTAAAAGAGATTCCACGGCTGTTTTTTTCGCGTCTAGACTCGAAACCAATAAGGAAATTCTTCTCAAATTCTAAAGAGACGACAAATCCTTTGTATAATTCATCATCATGAACTTTGATCAGTTAGTGAGAGAATTTGTGCGCTCGAGGTAAACCGAGAAATGATATTTTAAAATTTTTCGCTTACTACGGTTTGTGCAGTTTTCACACGATAAAATGTTTCTCGAATTCTTATCTTGAAGGGTTCATTTTTAATGATGAAAAATTCTCGGAAAAATTGCAATCCTGTGGGAAAGTTTTTATCTGTTATGAAGTCTGCTCTTTCGATGCAGTCGCACTCATTCAATTCCGCGTCACGATCTTTCCTTAGTTTTCTCAGATTAGTTTACGATTCACCGTAAAAATAAAATTGAAACGCAGATCCAATTGTTGGAGTGTAAATATCGATGATCTTTGAGTCTAAAAAATTTGCCACCGGTAGATCCAACCAATCAGATGCACCATTCGATACGTAATAATATAAATGCGTCCAAATGCGTGTGCGTCTCATTTCAATTGAATCTTTCGACACGTAATAAAAATTATAATTGTACAGGTAATTCGAGGTTCGATCAACAGATGCACAAAATTCATAGAAAATGTAGTTTTTTGTTGTTGTCATTTTACTCAGAGTCCCATAACCACCCAAAAATTGACTGCGCGAAGGATTTACTTTCAAAATTCTTTTGCTCTCCGCTATTAAGTGACTAATTTTTATATTTCTAATCAAGTTTAAAGAAAATTTTCGTGGCCTGTACAACGAAGGCTCGCCCAACAAGGATTTGATGAAAAATCCACATCACTGATGCAACAACGTCATCGAAAAAGGGAATCACAAAATCGCTAAGTCAATCTGGAAAAACTCAATACACGTGTAGAAAAGTATGCGATGCTCGATTCTTGTTGTTACAGTATCGTTGCATTGTAAAAATATTCATGGAGCATGGTATGAGCTCGGGAAGCAAAAAGAAGACGAGAGCGTGATTGCGACGATACGAGGGTTGCATTCTGATCGGATAATTCGTGCGTCAATCAGATTCTTTGTCGTTGTTATAAGAGGAAAGAAGGGAGAAAGATAGAGAAAGACGGCTCGACGTAAAAGTAACCGTCGTGCGAGTCTCGCACGTCGAAGCGAGAAACAAAACGTCCGTGCGCGATGACATTAGTGCAAAAACGAACAAGAGCGAGCTCACGAGCTTGGAATTCAAGGTAAAACAATTTTTTCAAACTTTCCCGATGTGTCGTACAAGAGAGACGAGACGGAGGCTCGGGAGAGTCTGGGAAATTTTTGCTTTGTTCCAAGAACTCTACTCCGCGGTGAAAAGCAACAAGAACGATGCCTTAATAACAATAAATCATATGAATATAGCAATTATGCTGGCTTTTTGCCGTTCTATTAAGATTAATTCATACGTAAATGGAGATACTCCATTTTACTACGAAACGGAAGTAACTTCACAGCTGAAACGCACGAGAATCGTAAAACTTATTCGAATGAAATGAACTCTTTTGAGCGAACCGAGATCGAGCCACGCTGTGTCTCCACTTTATAGCCATTTTCATAATCTGTTATTCAAAGTACGACGCTCCCGCCAGATCTCACTCTCGTGTATCAAGAGGAAAACTTTTTTATTGATTCTTTGCCAGGAAATAAGAGGAAGAAGATGAGCCAAGAAATTGCTCGGTGGTAAAATCACGAAATTTGGATATTTGTCCTGCCCAGAAGAAAACCACTGTTCACAGTAGTCATACACTGAGAAAAAAGTACGACGCTGAAGTTTCCAACGTTGGACTCCAACGAAATGAACGAAAAAAACGTTTTTAATTCACCAATTTTTTATTTCACGAATCGTTGGTGCAGCTTGAAAAACTACGAATCGCAAATTTGGCAGGGAACAAAATAGGAGAATTACTGGAATTATTGGAGAGTTTTTTTCGATTATTTCGTTGGACTCCAACGTTGGAAACTTCAGCGTCATAAAAAAGTCATTGTAACACAAGGTTAAAAAAATGATTAAATGAATATAAAACAGTTTTAGATCAAACTGCGGATTCATTTTTCCCGAAAACCTTGCAGTTAAATCAAGAAAACTCTTATCCATCAATACCAATCGCTATTGAATCAACATTTTTTTTTCCCCCAGTGTACGACAGCGAAATAGCACGAGCGGTTTCCAGCCATGGTCGAAAGTAGCCAGGAAGAATAGTCACTGGGCCGAAAAACACGTGCGCGTTTCCACTGCAGTGACTCCTCGAGGGAAGCCACATTTTTTTAACACACAACTCCCACAAAACGACCAAAAATCAATCAACTTTTAATTTATCCTTCAAATCGTGAAAATCGAAAGAATTCGCTATTGTCACACCCATTTATCCATGACGCTATCCCGAGAACGAGGACTTGAAAAAGACAGCAACGAACATCGTAATTCCAACAATTATTAAATTACCCGAGCTAATGTAGATTAAGTGAAAAAATAGAAAATTCGCTCCATAACGAACAGCCGTATCTGAACATATATAAGCATGCAATCTAGTGCGGTAGAGGCTGGAGTACCGTGCACTTGCAGTACGTGAAAACACCTGCAATAGTGTGATCACCTTGCGACGGCGATCCGAAGGATCTACGGGGAGTAACGCCGCTCAACGCCCGATTCAACGCCTTCGTCATTTCGTAAGTAAGAGTGAGCACGTACTATGTACGATCATTCACACAAATACATTTTACGAGTATGCGAGTACTCGGCTCGTGCGTATACAGACTCGTACAAATAGCGTGGAGAACGCTACTGTAGAATAGTAAGGCGGAGAACGAGTCGCACTCGCGCGAGAAAGTCAAGATCGTCCGACCGCTTCTACATCATATATATGTATTTATGTGTGTATAAATATATAGAAACTACGTAGTATTTAAATATGTATATGTATAGATTTAAGAGCATCCTATCGCCACGACGTCTCTGCCAGTTAGCCTACTTACTTCAAAGCCACGAGATCAGGATTATTTATACATTTATATGTTCTTGTATCGAAATTTGCTATTATCCATACGAAATATGCGACTGTTTAAATGACACCTGGATTGAAATTTGCCACGATTTTCGTATTGATTTATAGTCGATATTGGCAACTGATTTGTTTTTTTTTTTATTTTTTATTTTTTTTCATTTATGTACTGAGAAAAAAATTTGGTTGAAAGACTTGGAAAAATGTTCAATTTAACTAAAACATTTAGTCGCACGACAGAATATTTATTTAATTTCATAAAATATTTAGATCATGATTCAAAGAAATAGTGATTTGGATTAAGGAGTTTCGGTACAGGCGATACAATGTTGCCATGCTAATCCATGCTTAAAAAATTTTTAAATTCAAAAAGTTCAGAATTTTATAAAATTTGGGTGAACATATTCTTTAGTGCCAAATTTGACGACACAAATTTTTTAAGATTTTTCTTCTACACAGTTATCCAGTAATTGATCACTAAAGTTCACGTGTATAAGCATAGCGCTTCCATATATATAGGTATACATTCCGGGCATAAGAAATTTGCTTTAATGCGTAATTACTCGATAACTAAGTAGAAGAAAATTTTGAAAAAATTTGCGTTTTCGCACTTGATGTTGAAGAACATTATCACCAAATTTGATCAATTTCTTAATATTTAGACTTCTGTACCGAAACTCCTTAATGAAATTGAGGGCTATGTGACGATACTTGGGTCACTGTAACGTCATATTTTGGTGCTACGAGAAATGTTAGTTAATGCATCCGAAAACTAGGAATACGTGCGAAAAAAAGGTCTTTCGTACTAACAATTGAAATAAAGAAAATCAACTATTTGATCAGGCAGAAATTTAGTTGGTTAGTTAAGAAATAAGCAAATCCGTTTAACTGAATTATACATAAAATGTACTGAATTTTCTTTCGAGGTAGACATTTGTAGGCAACAATCGATTTGGTTCGTCATCGATAAGATTTAGTTAAGCTACACGAAGAAAAAATCGGACTGGCAAAACTATTTGTTATTATCCACAACTCATGTTGGTTAATATTATAATAAATTTCAATAAATTTTGGGTTATATTGAACTGACTAGTATGATTCGATTTACAAAATATTTATCATTGTCAACAAAACCGTTTAGATAATTCAACACTTGATATTCAAATAAATATATCATAAAAGTGTATGTGAATTAAGTAGAAATAAACAAATGTTTCGAGTTCTTCGAACAAAAGATTTGCTTTCACTCGGTTAGTTAATTAAAATAAACAAAAATTTTGTGATTCGGATAAATGAAGTACTACTTATCTATCGCAAGCGGATGTTGGTTGGATCAAGCAACAAAAATATCAACAAAAGGCATTTGGTTGTTACAACGATTTTTTTCTCAGTGTGTGTGATGATGTTTTTACAAAAAAATGTAATAATAAAGAACATTGTAGATTGATGGATTTGAATTTCAAATGATCGGGACGAAAGAATCAAATGAGTCGACTAGTTCACTGTCAAACTAAATTTGCTGAGTTTATACGTAATGCAGAGGTTAATGTGTTAGCGAATAATGTTGATGGAAGTTTGATCGGTTCGAAAAATTAACATTTGTCGAAACTTCAAAGGGAATATTTTCTTATGGAACACTCATTCGTGTTGTGAATCATTGCAGGAATTTAACAATCAACAATCGACATGTGCAATTATAAACCAAAAAATTGAAACAAAAAAAAATTTGGTCGTTGTACTTGGCGTTTTTTTTGTTTGAATTTTTTGGTTTATAATTTTTTTTTTTAATTTTCGTCAACTCAATTTTTTTTGGTCACAATTTGTTTTTGTAATGTTTTTTCTTTGTATTTTTTGTGGTCGTAATTTTTTGCGACAATTGTTCTTCTGTTGGGATTTTTTTTTCGTAATCCAGTGTGCTTGGCAACTTTTGCAATTATTTGACAACGTTTTGTTTCTTGAATTGAAAGTCTTACAACCATTGATTTCCATGATTTAATCGGTGACTGCCCAAAGGGCATAAATAAATGTACTGTCTCAATCCGCTTTTAAAATCATTGATTTCTTCGAGTTTGTGGTTCTGCCAATTTCTTGTTATATAAATATATTTCTTTCTTCGTATATACGTGAAGATTGAGTTTGTTTCGAAACCAGAATTCCATGGGGTCATCCCATGTGAAATTTTCTTCTCTACGAAACTCGACGCGATTCCGGATTTCAATGAGAATTTCAGCAATTTTGCCATTTGAGATTCTTTCTTATTTAACGGAGAATGTTATACAACTGGACAAGATTATTTTGACATTCATGAAAAATCGATTTTGTGAAAATCCTTCTCGCATACTTTTCGTCACCTGCTTTGGAATTTCTCTGTTTTTTCAAAGTTCAAACGCTATTTAAAGAAATGTGATTTCAGGGAACATCGAAGAAATCAACCGGTTTTGAAGGTATTCGTATTTAATAATTCGCGCATTTCTTCATTCCTGAAGAAAAATCTTCGTTAATTATCAACGATATAAATTTAACAACTTTTTCACCCTCTGAAAATTTTTCACTATCAAACGCATGGGTGAAAGCGTGAAAATCAAACGCGCACAACGTGTCTTTGATGAAAGTGTAAGTGCAACTACGAACTTTCGACGTTATGGATTTCACAAATATTTGGTGATAATACTTTTGACGTCTGCTGTAACGCCGCTATCTTTTGCGGCTCAACTCTTCTTCTATTATCTTCAATTGCTATCTCGAATGATTTCATAATAAAAGAAAACTATGAACAATATTGAAATAGCAAAAACGCGAAAAAATTTTGTCGAAGATCGAAGATGTTTTTTTCAAGTGTATCATGAGCAGAATAAATTTCTGATTCGAATTACCACATTCGTGTTTTTTAAGATTTTTTTTGCAATATTCAACAAAGATTCGAATCAAATTCAAAATTTCAAATCTCATTTTTTGCAACTCTTCATTTGTGTTCGATATTTATAAATATTATAAAATTATTATATTTACCATTATTATTATTAATCATTGGTATCAAATATTCAAAATATTATAAAATTTTATGAATATTTATAAAATATTTTATAAACAGTTTTGATCATTTTTTTCCTACAATGACAGCCTATTGGTTCAGATGATAGAAATAATGCCTTTTTGTTTTCTACTCCCTTAATTATAATATTATAACATCAATAATTGGACGTAGAATTAAATATTTGAATGCGAATAATTTTTTGGGGAATTCAAACTTTTCGGTTAACCAGAAATAGTGCTGTTTTTGTTTAGTGAATCGAGGAATTCACGTGTCCGTCGTTTTCTCATCGAATTGCAATGGAATAAGAATTGTGAAAGGACAAAATCGATGATCAAAAAAGAAAATAAAACGTCGTTAGCAGTTCAATATTTTTATGGGAAAAGTTCTTTTTTTTACTAAAGCGCCCGATGCCGTTGTTCCGAAGCGTGATTTGAAAAACGCGTCTGCGCACATCGAACCACTTTCGCACGCCGCTCTTGTGTTCAAAAGATCATCTAGACTGTACTGTCATTGTACGGAAAAAAAATCAGTACCACTGTGACGTACAATAAAATACGAAAAGAATTTTCTCAATAGGAAATAAGTGAAATATTTCACGGGATAAATAACAATGAATTTTCGCGTTGCACAACGCGTCGTATGACTAACGAGTCTCAGTGACGCTGAGATGGGCGCACGTGTGGCGTCTGCTAGGGAAACAGCTGATCAAGACGTCATACACCGCGCGAAACATTTGGCGAATATCACAATTTCACTTTTTTTTAACACACTGTTTACCGCATCTAAAACCGCCCAATTTTGTTTACGGATATTTGCATAAGAATTAACAGCTTAAACCGAAAATATTGTTTGACACGTGTAAAAATATTTACGTGAAAAAGTGCATCGATCGTGCAAAAGAACACGCGCCGAGACGTTGATTACATAATTTTTACGAGCATTCGAGGCACGAGTGTCTCGTGGTTAGAACTGAAGTAAGATAAAAAAAAAATAACCCATTAAGTCTTCTGCTTCTGCCAAAAACAGCCTTTACATAACAACGTGAAAGTTTCGCGAAGATTTATCACGTTCAGACTTTTTACTTAAATAAAAGTGTGTCACGATCGATCAAGTTTGTAAAATTCGAAGAATAAAAAAATAAGAAAAATGTTACTCCACGATGGAGATCGAGTCAAAAAGTCGAAGAGTTATTGAAAATCGGCGAATATATTTGCCATTAATACACGAGAACGCGACGTGACAAAAATAGGTTATGTAGCGTTCGTTGCGCGAAAAAGTAGGCCAAAAAAGCGAAAGTTGAATCAAAGTATTTTCGATTACCGTCGAAATATGCTCCGTGAAATCATTCCTAGGTTTTAGCCATACGGAAAATGATTTTTTAATCCAAAATCACAAAGCAATTTGGATTTAAACGATGGAAAATAATAATGATATTCGTGCACTCACCTTGCAGTGTTGCACGAAATTATTGACGTCATTTCGCTGCACAATTGGACGAAACTTATTAACACTCGATGTTGCAAATTTTTTCCTTAACGACTGGACCAAATGTCCTGACTGGCACAATTTTTCGACCCGGGCACAGAGCCGACTCGACCCTATACACGCCATAGCGAAAACCTTTCTGAATCGTACCGCGAACCGCCTCTCTGTGAGACTTTCGAGTTTCCACTCGTACAATTCCTATCCCCCCTTCCCCTTCCTGTATGTTTCTCCCCCTCTTGGCGTTGCTAATACTTTGTCGAGATACCCATTCAAAATCAATTCTCTCCCTTCTTCCTCCTCGGTGCATTTGCTTTTACGCGCCAACAAGCATTTTGAATAACCTCAGAAATTATGTTACCATTCGCATTTTCCAATCATTCAGACCAGTATATCAAAAAGATGAAAGGAATCGAGCATCATATCGATTTACTTTGCATTTCATGACGAAATATGTCGCCCGAAATTGTCAATTCAGGTTACCTACAGTCGATAATGAAAACCAAAATCTTATTTTTTTTTTTTTAATATTTACGTTTCAGAATAAACCACATTATATTGAACTCTCCTCCTCCATTTTTCAGGATATAAAAAATTTCAATATCACTTAAAATATTTTTTTCCATTGATATTCGATTAATTGAAATTTTTATTTCACGATACTGAGACTTGAATTCAAACTTCATGCTTGAAAAACATGAGTTTTACGAATTTTCGAAATATTTTTAGTAAAAATACAATCGAATTGTTTAGACTAAAAAAATTTTACATCATATGAGAATTGAATTGATATTCTACTTTCTATAAACCCATATCTGCAATCATGAAATAATAACTGATTTATCTTTAATATGTAACGATTCTTGTATAACACAACGATAGCCACTTTCGAACAAAAAAATAACTTCCTGTGCACACATAGCATTTATTATAAAACAGTATTATGCGTGTTCAGAGGTTATAAAAATCGGGAAAACGCTTTTTGTTCCGAATGCAATATTGCATAATCCATCGTCTTTCGTTGATAGCGATTGCAACAAACTGCTCAATTTTGTGTCTGAAAGATGAAAGAGGTATAGCTATAATCAACTAGACGCACGGGGCACTTTTTAGATATTGTTCCAATAAAAAAAAAAAAAAAAAATGAATCGGATGCAGTTTTGTTACCGACAGAGATTTTTCTGATCGATAAAGTAAATTCACACTGTGTACTCGGAACACCTCGGAAGAACGATTACGAATCTTCCACAATTTCAGAGTTCAAGCTGTTTTGTGGTAACTCCATGTGAAAATTATGGCTGCTAATATTATAAATCGTTTAAACAATGCCATAAATAATATTGAACGAGCTATCGGTCGAATTTTGAATCAAGGATTTCCTCCAGGTGAGTACTAATCTTCGAAACATTGAAAATGCCAATCTCCCATTTTACAGCAACCTCTATTCAAAATATCTTAACCTACCTCTTTGTGATCATTACGCCGAAGTTTATTTCTCAATATTCTTATTCACGAAATGTTATTTTTCATGCAATTTCAAATGAATTCTATACAGTATCATTCAATTAGTTCACTCCTTTTTATATCAATGTTTTTTTTTCCAATCATTTTATTTGCTCACTCTTATTTCGACCCAGTGGAAAAATCCATTTCAATTTTATGGCAGCTATGCATAGTTCTGGATCCTTAACAAATGGATAAATTTTACAGCAGGGTCGATTGGAGCTTTTGCATATGATTTTGATGGACCATCAAATGTGCCCAAACAATCACACAAACCTGCGACTCCTTTCTCTTTGAAGGATATTGTTGGCAGTGGTTTTTTATGGGCTGTACCAAAAACTCGACGACCAATTGAAAAAAGACTAACTCGCAAGTTTGGATTGCCTGATGATCCAACTAAAATTATTAAACCCAAGACGAATCTCATAATGTGTCCGAACTGTGGTCACGATTATGAAGCAAACACCATTTGTGGTAATTAAGAAACAATATATTTAAGTATTGACTATAGTAAGGCATTTTTCCTATTCAATGAGCGAAAGACAAGAATATTCACTGCATATACAATATAAATGTGGTTCAATACTGTATGTTCAAAAAAAAAAGGTTCTATCTGGAATTCTTCATATTTTTTCATTGATATTTTACCGAATTCATTGTTATTGTCAAGTTTCTCTGATGATATAACAAAACTGCTGAATGTTACCATAAAGTAACAAATTATGGTAAATTTTGATTGGATTATGATTTTGTAAGTAACATGAACTCCCAACATGCCAAAGCATCAGACAGTTTGAACTTTTTTCATTATTTTATGATCTTTAGGGCACTGTTATGCCAGAGTCAAGGCAGAAACTGCAGAACTACAGGAAAAAATAGTGGAAACTTTGGGTCTGAATCCTGTGGAGAAAGAAGTTATTGTGCTTTACGAGAATGAAAAGGAAGACAAAGATGCAGAATTCTGGAAAGTGAGTAAACGGATAAAGGAAAAAATAAAGTTCATTACTACCAGTATGAAAAAATCGATTGTGCTAGATGAATTAGTTTCATTATTGCAAAATTTAAAGTGAAAAATGCTTTGAAAGTCCAAAAAATGATTTTAAACTGATGAACAATTCGTATTGTTCGAAAAAATATTTTCAACATTTTACCCAGATCGTTCACCAATCGACTTTGGAAATGCATAAAATTTCGTTATAACATTATGACGATAAAAAAATAATACCTAATTATATTTTTCTACATTCTCAAATGCATATATATTTCGGTAACAAATTATTTTTACAATAAATCTGTACAATATCTCAAAAGTGCAGAATGTACCATTGCATTTCATAAATAATATTTAGAAATATATCCGGGTTTACAAACAGTTGAATATGAAAGAGAAAATAATAATTCTTTTTTTTTCACAGACTCAACAAATTGTCGAAATACCAAAAAAGCGACCGGCTTGGTTTCACAGTAATTTGACGCAATCAACAACGCAAGAACCCTCAGACAGCAAGGAAGTTAAACCATTGGAGTTGGCTTAACATTTTTTACAAAATTATGAAAAAAATAGTGTACCTTTTGTAGAATTGAATTCCTTCCATACCCAGAGACATCAATGGAAATAAATAAGAACAGATAAATGATAATGAGATTCGCATTTCGGATTATCGCAGTCTTTTTCATCACATTTGATAATATACTTTTCCAAGGTTCTTTGATTAAGACGAAAAAATGAACGCGATTGTTAAATAGGAATGATTGTTCAGAAAAAGTAATCGTGGTTAAGAATGATAAAAATGTAACGAGAGATCAATGCACAATTTCGAAACTTTCGAGAGACTTTTCCTCGGTAAAGTGGCTGAGCACATGTTCGTGGAAAATCTCGAAAATTGTCGAGGACTCAAAATACAAACCGCACAGTGGACAAATATTCTGACTCGAAGTTCCGTTTTCAACGTTACGAAAATTTTCTACAAATCTTGTTTCCTGTAGTGGATTCGTTGGAGGTGGAAGACTCGTTTGCGTCGCACCATGCTCTTTTAAACTATCGTCCGAGTCGAATTGAGTACCAATTTGACACGTTGTTTTACTTGCATTTTGTTTGCAGTTCTTGCATACTGTGCCTAGAATCACGTCAGCACAATTCTAATTGTCATGATTTCTACTAAGAACTACAAATCTATTTAAGAAAAACATAAATTTTAAAAACAATTTTCTAAATTCAGTGCCAAAACTAAACACAAGATTCAAGATGTCCGATCAAAAAAAATTCTATCAAACATATTCTTTCGACATCCTTTCGCTCGAACTTACTTCGTCTCATCTTCCTCAAATTTCTAATCACACGTTTCAATCGTATTTGCTGACTTGCTAGCGTGTCTTTAGTCTGAGAAAGTCTCAGGTCATGCTGCTTAAGCTGTTGAAGTGAGTCCATGCTGGAGTCTTCCGGATACGTAAATCCGACGTTTTGAAGATTTATGTCTGCACCATTTTGCATCTCCACCATCTAAATGATTTCATCTGTGTCATCACATTGTGCATTTTTTAATAGTAATAATAAGAAATTCGATCGAGATCGAGATACAAAAAAAATTTACTTCCTTTATAAACATGTACAGATACATCAATTCCAATCAAAGAAATCTTCCAGCAAAGTTTTCAAGAGCAGTGTGCTCATACTTCCATTACATTGCTAATGACTAATTGCCAGAAGAAAAAAATCATGAATAGTGTCAATTTTCATACCTCTGTACATTGTTGTTCCAATTCTGATTTCTCCATCATAATACTATTAATTAACCTTAGTGATATTTCTTCCAAACTATTACCTGGAACTTCACATATTATATTTAAATGATTGGAGACAATAATTTCCATGCAATACAATGAAAATTGTTGAACTTGAAACATTTGCTATGGACCAACATATAAAAACTGGTTGAGAAATAATTTACCAAGTGCAGGTTAATTGATTATTAATAAATTTCTTACCTGTGTCCGATATCTGTATATGACTAAATTTGCTAGGATTTTCACCAACATCTTTGAAACTATGAGTCAAAGCATTCAGAGGCTGAGAATTTGCATTTTGTTTTATAGAATCTGAAGTTTTTGTCAACTGGTTATCAAGCTTCTTGTTTGTTCTCGTTAACCTTGTCAGGCGGCTCCACAATTGACGATTCTCTGCCGCTACCATGAATACGTGGTGAGTCAGCTGAGATTTTTGTTTAGATAGCTCTTCTACTTTTTTCTACACAAAAACCAAAAATTACATTAGTTCTTAAGCAATATTTGTTAATAGTTTTGTCGTAGTACTAGCTGCGTTGCTGTGCTGAATTTATCATTTCTTAAGAACATGTATGTTCACAAATATCGGAGAAATTGAAACTTTTCAATTAAACCAAAAAAATTACGTCAAAGCAATTGAATTGTCAATATTTTTGAAAGTTGATATTTACCGATGTAAATATCGAATGAAAGAGATAAAAATATCTGCCAAATTATAGTTATTTATAAAGCAGTTAAATATTTCTCGTTCTTTTAACCTTCAAATCTTAGAATTGTAGATTTGAAAGTTCTTTTTACCTGAAGATTGGCCACGGTAGTGGCGTCGTTACTGATGTCTCTTTTGAAATTGTCGGATTTCTCAACACCACGTTCGATTCTCAATCCCATGTTTTCTTCTTCAACAATTGTCAATCTTTTCTGTAATTGTTGACATCTTTCCTGCATCGTTTGGAATGCAATTTGTAGAGCGTGCTGGGCACTAGCCATATCACCCATATCCGCGATACTCATGATAACAAGTATTTTGAATTCCGATCAACACGTTTCTTTTTTATGTTTTATATGTTATGAACATTCGCCTTCAAGTCACTGTGTCTAATCATTCTTTGTTTATATACAAGTTCGATTTTTTGGAGATTATCAATTGTTGAAATCACGAAAATGAGTTATTATTGTGGTTCATTCTCAGTCTGAATTTTAAATTAATTTTCGAGTATTAGAATAAACGTATAAATAAACAGAAATAAGTGAAAAAAATAAAACGTCTGAACTGTCAGAAAGCGATCACTTGGTTCCTAGCGATGATCATGGAAACGATGGAGACCACCAAGACCAGATCCGGAGCCGGAGATGAAGGGTACATTCTGGGTACATTCTACTTGGACGCTGACAGCGTAGCGCTATTTTGCGTTCGACTTGGCGTTGTAAACGCTACAGCGTTTAGATGGGTGCGTTTAGAATTGTATTCTCAAACGCTCCCGACGTTCAAGTGGTTGAACGCATCCACAGAGAGAATCGTCTGTTATCTCTGTTATTGTACTACTGCTTGTTTCGCAATCTTCACTTTTCGATGAATCCAGTGTTATTTCGTCGAGTAATTGAAAAAGAACAAGATGACTTGTTAGTTCCGCGATTTTGTAATCGCACCAAGTCGAACATGACGTGAACGCAACCAGCGTCACGTCACGTCACCAAATCGAACAAGTTTTATGGCTATTTTCTCCGACGCGGTTCAAACTCAGTTCAATATTTTTCATATGGTTTCGAGATAGGATGAACCGAGTTTAAACTCAGATTAACGTCGGAGAAAACGGCCATAACGCTATTAACGCTGTCAGCGTCCAAGTAGAATGTACCCAATGTACCCAAAAATTTAACCTAACATCCGAGTCTAGTTCCAAATATATTAACACACATGTGGCTACGGTTGTTTTCTTCAATAAAGAAAAAAGATACGACTCAACTTGTTGACAGTCGAGTAAAGGCACATTCACATCTTTACCAGAAACATTTCAACCGAAATTTGATTGCACAACTACCACATATCAACTCTGCAGAACATTCTATTCGTAAATCTATAAATCGCAACGACTGAATCATGAAAATAAATAATATGAAAATATTATATCTAACGGTTCATTATTTGAAAAAAATACTTTCATGAAATATCCAAACGTCATCCTGACGTTCACGTGTTTTGATCATTCAATCGGCAGAATGTCTACATTTGTAACATGAAAATCATTTTTCATATTTCGCGCACTCATATTTTTAAAAAAATCGTTGGTGCAGTTACTCACGGTTACAGGAACGGGCTTCAATCTTCTTCCTACCTTTTTCTCCCGCGATCCTTGCGATCTCCGTTTTCCTCGACGATCCTCTCCCTCTCCGTCTTCCTCCACGATCCTTTCGCTCTCCCTCTGCCTCTACGATTCTCTTATCCTGCTCCATAGCTCTGATCGTAAAGAACTTTCCACATATTTTCAACACACTTTTCTTCCAATGTTTTTTCGTTCTCCCATGTTTGGAATTTATCATTTCACCTTTAACTTTTGTTATCACTTCACCGTATCGCAGAAAATCGTAATCGCGATTCATTATCACAAAGTTATATTTCCGCTGGTCTTTTTTTCGACAACGAACTTGGGTTTTTATTCACCAAAAATTTAACTTTATACCGACGCGAGAGAAAAAATTTGTTATTTAATTGTACGACCGATTGAATACGAAAAGTAACATAAACGAAAAAAAATATCCCTATTTTCAGGGAGGGCTCTTGTTTGCCTACTCTTCCCTAGATTTTTTTCCCCAGAAAACCGTTTTTGCGCAAATGGATAAGTCAATATGTCGAGTAACAGAAACAATTGTAGTGACAAAACCTGTACCACCGTTTCATAGAGAATCGAGTGTGCCCGCGTGCGTGCACGCGTGGTCGGTTGCTCGCGTCCTATTGTTAGCATTTGACTAGTAAAAACTATTCGTAATGCTGTACAAAGCTGCGGTTATACGCGTTGCGTGCATTGCTTAGCGTGCAGCGCTTGCAACTCCGACTTATCTGCATGGAATCTTGCCTGCGCGACTTCAAAGTGATACAGAAACTGTATCAAGCTCGGAACTGTGTCAAACTATCCACTATGGAGTAGATTTACTGACTGTCCGTCTTCGCTTGCCGACAACCCCATGGCTTTAGGACCGTGCGTTAGGTGCTTTGCTTTGCGTTGCGTTGCTCGGGGTATGCTTGCATCTTAGCTCGCTTGCGGACACGCGCGCGTGCGAGCATACACAAGCTCTCGAAGCTATGTTACAGGCGTCACTAAACTCTTTCTGTTACTGGCCCTTGCCTCGATACTATTTTTCATGAATTACCAAAATTTTATAAATACTCATTCATGTGCAAATTTTGTAATAATAATAACATCGAGTGCGAGGACTTCTTTATCGGCTTATCTATAGTTGCGTCAAAAAAAGGAATCTCAGAAATTAAAGAAAAAAAATGTATATTGACAAGGAGCGAATCATTATTTTTTTATTAAATTTCAACTTTAATATTCGTTACTTTGTATTTTCGTGTCTTTTATCGATTCGCACGATCTTAAGTTCTTTTATTTTGGAATTTAGATGACCGATCAGTTGCTTCAGCGAGATTGAATTTACTGTTAAAATTATGAAATAACTGTTAAAGTTACAATAATTGATAAAATTATGACCGCTACCAATTTTTATTGGTTTCTATTTTATTTTTTTATCGATTCATTGAAAAAAATTAAATCGTAAAAAAAGATTATTTTAGTCATTCAGGATAAAGTAGGATTACACGTATCGTATTTCGTGCCCCGTTTTCTCAATGCACTGGAATGTACAATGCGTAGCGATAACAGCGCACTCACGTTCCACACCAGTCCTCACCCTACGCCCGCCGGGCGGTGAGTGAAGCGAAAAGCGAAACGTGTTGTGCCTCTCTCCTGTCTCCTGTCCAGCCCTCGGGCCGGAGCTCCCCCTCCCTGTGCGCGCCGAGCGGCGGGAGTGAAACGAATCATGTTGCGCCTGCGCCTCTCCCCTATCTCGAGCTCCGCCCGGTGTCCGCCCGTCGCCCCTCTCTCCCGCTGGCTGACAACCGAATGCCTCTATCCCCACTCCGCTCTGCTACTACGCTATAGCGAATAGTCCAAACACGACCAAGTGTAAATGCGTGAAACGTAAACACGTGAAGAACGAAAACAAACGAAACGAATTATCCAAAATCCATTCGTAAATATTCACCGATCAATTGCCATAATTATCAATACACAAAATTGTATGTACCGAACCGTTGAATAAATTATGATCATCCATTAAAATTATACATTATTTGTGGCGCTCTAATATTTATATATTAAGGTATTTTTATCAAATTTTAATTAATATTTTTTTATTTTTAACCTGGAAAACTACTTCACCAAAAAAGTGAGGTAGTGACGTAATATGATAGAACATTTTTGAAGTAGAAATATTTTCTGGTGGACATTTTTTAAATTATTTATTTTCATGGTACAGTCGTTATAGTTTATACATTTACGAATAGAAAGTTCTGGTGGACTTGATATGTGGTAGCTGTGCAATGAAAATTAAATTCATGGTGCAGTTGTTAAGGGGTAGTATTTGGTTCATGGTAGAAATATGAAACTTGATTTGTTGGCTGTAGATAAATTTGGTATAGATGTTTTTGGTAGAATTAAATTTTGGTAGAATTGTTTCTGGTCGAACTGTAATGTGTCGTTTAACACGAAACCAACTCTTGAATTCAATTACCAACAAAATCGAGAGAATCTCTCTGTCGTCGAATCTTTCGAAGAAAACAACTTTAGCGACAACTGTATTTGGAACTAGACCCCGACTTTAGGCTAAGTTTTGAGTTCTGCATAACCAAATCGATCTCATATATCAACAATTTTTGCGCTACCTCCGTCGACAATCGCGGCGCCACTAGTCAGTCTGCGGGAAGAGGGAATAAGGGATACATTCTACTTGGATGCTGACAGGATTTTCGACTTGGCGTTGTAAACGCTACAAACGTTTATGGGAGCGTTTAGAATTGTGTTCTCAATGCTCCCGACTGCTCCCGACGTTCAAGAGGTTGAACGCATCCACAGAGAAAATCGTCTGTTATCTCTGTTATCGTACTGCTGCTTGTTTCGCTGTCTTCACTTTTCGATGAATCCGATGTTATTTCGTCGAGTAATTGAAAAAGAACAAATCACTTGTTGGTTCCGCGATTTTGTAATCGCACCAATCGAACATGACGTGAACGCAACCAGCGTCACCGCGTTCACTTCACGCTTCAAATCGAACACGTTTTATGGCCGTTTTCTCCGACGCGGTTCAAACTCAGTTCAATTTTTTTCATATAGTTTCGAGATAGGATGAACCGAGTTTAAACTCGATTAACGTTGGAGAAAACGGGCATTAGCGTTATTAACGCTATTAACGCTGTCAGCGTCCAAGTAGAATGTACCCTATATGTCAGTAAGGTCTGTTGTTCGCGCTGGGGCTCGATCTCTGGACACAAATTTTAGTTTTTCTAAGTATCTTCTGTAATTCTCCATTCTAAAATGATCCTCATGCAAAAATTCAATTATTTATTTAGCGAAATCTGTATGTATGAACCCCGAATTCCCACAGAGTAGCGAAGTGGCGCTACCTGCTATCGAAAAGTCTAAACTACCTGTCTTATTTCTAAGCCTTCACTGACCCACATGACCTCAGATTCACATTCCTGAAAACAAGCCAAAATATTCACATGTATATAGTCGTAAGTGGTTACAAACGCGGCTAACCGTGGAAGTATTCGTGTGTGAAACTGCACCGGAATGAACATGGATCTATAAATAATGTTTGTTAACAAAAAAAAAAAGCGGCAATATTCGTACGAGTTCTCGTACAGTTTGCCGAAACCTCGTAATGAACATAACACCTTTTAACTCCATTTCTCTAATGAAATTTATTGTTTTCACGAGCAATTGGAAACATTTGAAATAATGAAGTATTTTCTCCTCAGTGTGTTGATTATTTAAAAAATCACTGGAATTAATGGTTTTACGTAAATCATCAATATATCATAAATTTTACGACAATAAATGACATATTGTTGTATTGTTCTTCGAAATGGTTTATCGCATGGTTAAGCACACTTTGTGCTCTAATTTTGCCAGTTGTGGATCTCGATTTGTTGGAATCCTTGCACCTCTTACCGTGCCACCTTTACACATATTATTTCTCTTTCATTTCTGGCAAGATTATGCTCGAGATGTTGATCGGCAATATTGTTCTTGCTCATGCTGGGACACAGTTTTTAAAGGTGAAAGACCACTCATTCTTCTTATATTAATAATTATTAACATTAAATAATAAACCTTCGTTTTTTTTTCGTTTATAGCTTTATTGATGAAAGTGACACGTTTTCTTCTAATCTCTAACATTCCAATAAAACTGGTACATTACATAACAGGAAAAATCAAAAAAATACTACAAGTGATTCAGTATTATATGCATAGTATATGCCATTATTTTTATAGAAATTCAATTAGTGGAAGCAAAAGTTTCTAAAATTAGAGGAAAATATGAATATATTACAAGAACATTTTATTATTTTTTTCTTCCATAGTGAGTTATTTGACAAAAATAAAAAATGATAATCACTGAAATCGTATGAGAAGCAAATTCATTGCAAGCATGTATTTATTTTTTCAGGATCCTATGAATCCGGTATTGCATCTTACAAGCACATGTACTTTAATGCAACAACGAATAGCCTGAAAATATGGGCAAGCATAGTGATCGGAATAGTTGTGTTTTACGAAACTTCAAAGTATTTGACATGGCTGGCGTTTCATCGAAGACTGAGATTTGGAATGTTTATACTATTTGTCAGTGCTATTTTTTCGCACTATTATTCTTGGTGGGTCTACATAAATTATTGGAACGACGATTTTTACTCTCAATGGTATCATCAGATGTTCTTCTCCATCACCGAACTGATATCGACTATTTTCGTCATTCAACTGGCGGACAAAAAGACTGCTGTTACGCATCGAAAAGCATTTGCTATCAGTACTATCGGCCTCATTCACATACTTGCTGGCAGCTGGGATCAGTTTATTACAAACGTTTTGAGAGGCGAAGGGTATGCTCATCAGGTATGAAGTGCTCTTTTCATATTTAAGCTTCCATTAATAATAGGTACCCACGATAACACAATCTTATTTTAAGAATCAGAGTCGTATCCATTCTTCGATCAAAGTATTCCAAAACCAAAGTCTTGAATCGTTTTTTTTTTTTTTTTTTAAATCAATTATTAATAAATTATGGAGTAATATTCAAAATGCCCCAACAGAGCCTGTATGGATTCCCAATGAAAACACCGAATTTAAGCTTGAAATGTTCAAAAACTAAAAACTCATTTTAAATCCAGACAAAAAACATGAAGATAATGGTTTTCTGCTCAACAGGTCGTGCGAGATTTAGGTTTCATGATACCAGACATTCTTCACGTTTTAATACCACTATTGTCAGTGAGATGGAGAAAGTGCTGTACTTTGCCTGGTGCAGAACGGGATACCAAACAAACGAGTCTCAAGCGAGATCTAACGTGCATGTTCGGCATAGTACTCGTGGGATTGGTAATGTGTACGATACTTTGAGCTAAATCATGCCAAGGAAATATCACAAACTTAGTGAAAATCGAACTATAAGAAGAAGCGGCCAAGGGTACAATTGTTGAAAACCCGACAAGAAATTGAAGTATTTTTAGTAAATAACAACAATATGATGATACGACAAACTATTATACGAAAGAGATGAAGCAAACGTTGAAGAACGTTTTTATACTTTTATTGATCAAAATGAAGTTACTTATATAAATATATTTCGATCATAATTTATCCTCGTTGAGTTCGAGAGAAGCATATCATGGAAAAATGATTCCAAAGATGCTCTGCGAAGCAGTTTGTGCCAATGTTGTGACATTATTTTACAACTCCTACCTGAATATCTACGAGTTGAAAATCAAGAATAAAACGTCAATTTTTGTTAAATCTACTAAGAAGACTGTAGCAGATTTAGTTCAGAAATTCGTAAAATGTTGATTTGAGGATTTTCTATTCCCCTTGATTTTGGCATTTCAGCCACGCGAATAGATAAATGCGATTGAAAGTTCGATTGTTAAATGTCGCTTTGAAATACTCCTTAGAATCTACGAATTTTTATCATAAATTTTATATTTTGTAGCTATTTGAAATTTCAAAAATGTTTTCAAGCGCTTTTCAAAAAAAATCTAGAACGAGAGGTTGAGAAAATCAAAAAAACCTTTGAAAAGATGAATTGTTTTAATCAGAGATTATTTCTTTTGAATGAATATTACAGACGAGCCCAAACTTACGTGCAAATTGAACGTAAAGCTATGCCTTTTTCGGGCGATCATTATTAATACAACATAGTGGTTTCATGGCACTAAAAACTATGAGATAAGACTTGAGTTTTTTCGACAACGTTTTAACGAGTACCGTTAATCCTTTGGCCTTTGTACATTATAGATAAGTTTTTAATGCAATAGATTTAAATACGAAGCATTTTTAGAAAGCCAATACTACTAAATATGTTTACATATTGTACCAAAGAAGAAACAGACGAATGTTTTCATTAACATAGATGAAGTTTGGAGTAGGAAGAATAGGCCCTTAACTCAGCAAATGTTTATTATTGTATTTCAGTCGAGGAACGACGAGCCAATTTACAAGCTCTCAAATATTCGTGTTAATCAAAAGTAAAGTGAATAAAATCACGAGTTTGTTGATATTCTATTTGTTATCGCATAAAGTAAAGCCCTGTAGAATTTTATTGTTACAAATTTTGTAGCTGTTACATTCCCCAATAAAAAATAAAAAAAAAAAAAAAACAGACACGGAGAAGTTTTTTTCTATTGTTAAAATTACTCGCAAGTTACGAAACATTCAGATTTCCTGTAAAATTTTTTCGATCCTCACCTTGTATACGTCGATGCTGCAGTCATAAAAATTTTCAAGTTTTCAAAATTCCACGGTTTTGCACACGAACCCATATATTTACGACTAAAAACGTAAAAAAGGGTTTTTAACGAAAGATTTGGAATCGTTTCCATACACTTTGTGAAATTCCTCGTAAAGTTCATTTATCATTTCTGACTTGCTCTTTTGAAATGGGCACGTTTTTGAAAATTTTTAAAAAATTCTGTTAGAAAATAAAACTTCGCTGTACTCCCCAATGGTAACGTTCGTACTTTCCGACCTTTCAAATGTACTTACAAAATTTGTCCCATTTAGTCTTGAATAAAATACTTTTTGAACGGGACTTTTCAGCATTTTTCACATCTCCATTGGAACTCTGACCCCCGATGACCGCAAATGGCCTCGTCACGAACTTGACCCTTAAATCTATAATATCTAATGACGTCATAGAATTCTATACTTTGAACGTTCCGGCAGAAGCGTTCTAGGGAGCCATATGATAAATGTTTGACGATATCGTGGCAGTTTTCGTCCCCCTCGGTCTTCAACCACAAATACGTTCGGGTAGGGCAGTTATTTTTCTCGACCTGTCGCTATAACCCTAATCCACTGCAGGAGAGAGACTCGCGTGTCGAAAGTATGTGCACGAATTTCCGAGACTAACGTAACTGACCCTTGAGGACTTTTAGTGGCACGCGTTTTTCGACGACGTTCTGCTTGTTCGTGTAGAAAACAAATTTTTATTCGCAACCGAAAATCTGCGTTTGTCGATTGCAATAAAAACTGTTGGTTCATTAATTTGTTCGAATTGATCGAAACCGTTTGAGACTCCTTCATCGTTGAGAACGAAGCAAAAAAGCTTGTCATTCGCAACAATGGATCAATGAAAAATCCTGTTATTGAAATTCAATAACGAAACTATAAAGGTTTCAAACAGCAAAAGCGAAACGTTGGGATATTCCAATGGACATCGGTTCGAGGAAATTCAGGTTGTCATTTTATTCATGAATACAGAAAAAAAACAATGAAATTTTTCAAATTCGAATACGCAAATATAAAATGTGAAATAAGATTACAATGAAAGTAAAATAATGTCGAGTCGGTCGTACGAAATTCGTAAAAAAATGTCCGCCTTAAAGAAAATGATTCTTGGGTAGCAGAGTCGGAGGAAAATGCACTAGGACGGATGTAAAGGAGAGGGAAAAGTATTCGAAGAGATCTTGAGCTGGCGCGAGTGTTTATTCTCCAGAGATCAGCTCTCGTATGCGGGAACATCCATATATCATCTATAGCGAATGGACCTGGATAAGCTGTACACAGAGAGAATGACAGTAAAGAGAGAAAGGGAGAGCTCTGGAGGAGGTTGGAGAGCGCAGGCTTCGAATCGATCCTCCACCCTCGACCCCTCGGGGGTGAAAAAGGAAGGAGAAAGAGCGAGCGAGCGAGAGGGAGAGGGAAAGAGGGAGTAAAAAGTAGACAAAGACGGAGAGTGTCCTAAGGAAAGACATCCCCGGCCGACGACACCGACGACGACCTAACAACAGTTCAAAAGCAACCATAGAGCCGAAACATGGCGCTCGACTTTGCAGCAACGTACAAGGTGCTCGTACTCGGTGACTCGAACGTTGGTAAAACTTGCATAGTGCACCGTTACTGTGACGAGCGTTATTACGACACTTACATATCGACGATAGGTGAGTGTGCATTGAAACAAAAACAAAAATACTTTGAATAATCCACTTTCGAAAATGATGTACGAACCGGGAATGTTTTTGGTTCAATAAAAACATAAGAAATTATAATTTCGATGGATTATTCATCGGTTTGCGAATATGTCAGGAGAATCGTCAAATGCTTTATATTGTCCCGAAAGGACGTATGTTTTACATAAGTCACTTGTCACCGGAGCAACGCTCATTATAAATGTATTTTCAATTAAAAACTCTGCCACGAACTCGTCCCCGTTCAGGAATTGATTTCAAGCAAAAAATCATCAATCTCGATGGCACACCGATAAAACTACAAATTTGGTGAGTCTTTGCTCTACGAACCATCACTTTTTTCACTCACCTTTGTTATATGTAGAGCTTCTTTGTTGTGTCTGTTCGAACCTACGTATATGCGTCTCTTCTGTGAATCGATTTGGGTGGGAGATAACTCGTTGCAATGAATCGCAAACATATACGAGCTGCTCAATTATTTTCGTTGAAACTGACGAAAATATTGATCCTCGGATTGCGATACCAAAATACAAAATTCGTTGATTTTTTGTTCAATTCGTACGAATACACAATGATTCCAGGGACACAGCTGGTCAGGAAAGGTTTCGTACTCTCACAACAGCGTACTATAGAGGGGCAATGGGAATTTTACTAATGTACGATGTCACGAGCCTCGAGAGTTTCAATCATTTGTCATACTGGCTGAGAAACATCAGAGAAGTAATGTTTGAATCCTTTGACAGTTTTTCAAAATAAAATGTAAAAAACAACACCGAAGCCATGTCGAACTGACAAAAAACATGGTTTCTCCTCGTTGTAGAATGCCTCGTTAGACGTTGTTAAAGTTTTGGCAGCCAATAAATGCGACGCTGTGGCTCATCGTGCGGTCGAGGCCGAGCGGGGCGAAAAAATAGCGGAAAATTTTGACATGCCGTTCTTCGAGGTCTCGTGCAAAGACAACATAAATATTGAAGAAGCTTTTCTTACGCTAGCAAGAAGGATAAGAGAGCAGCGGGACCGACGGGTATGATTGAAATATTTTTTGAGTTATTTTCCGTGTATACAAGTCCAAAAAATTTATAACCTCTCAACTTTCGTCGGGTTTTTCTCAGTAGTTTACGAACTTACATTTTTGAAAATATTCAGCGTATAGAAAGCCCGATAAATTTATTTCAAAGTTCTGGTCAAAGCACATGAATATTCTGCGCATAGGTGAGTTATTTATCCACATTTGAGGCTTTTTTCTCCTTAAAAGGCAAGTCTGTTCGAAGCATCGGAGCGGGAGGGCGCTGACAGCGTGATAAAGGCTCGATCACCTTCGCAACAGGGTGACGCATGGAGATGTTCGTGTTAGTCTTCTTTCTCAAGCGCATTTTGCGATTCAACCTTCGCAGAAAATGGAGCGGAATTATTTTCTTCGCTGTTTATGAACAGCCGTTTTTAACGAGTGAGTAGAGAAACAAAGAGAAGGAATGGTGAAACAGAAATCGAAAATAAACATGTAAATAAAAGGTACAACGGAGAAGTCGCAGCGGAGATTTGACGATAGATGGCGTTTCGTACGCGGCGAGAGCGGAAGACAAGTAAATGAGAATAAAAAAATGAGTGACGCGAAAAACGTATTCGCGATTTTCCAGTAGTTTTTGGTGTCGATGTTATTAAAAACGCAACCCTTTGCCGAGTTCTCCGGTTATCGAAATTAAGAGGATGGATCAGTCGGTATATCGCAACCATGCGAGTGCGAGAGAGATAGTTGCAAATTTCGAAATCGAAATCCTTTGACAATGTTTGACCGATTATAAAAAGGCTCTGTCAGTCGATTTTTGCCATCGTTCTGCGTAGGCTGACAGAGCCTTTTTTTAATCGATCAAACTGTGTCAAAGAATTTCGATTTCGAAAATTCCAAGTGAGGTTAGTCGACTGATCCATACTCTTAACGAAACAATCACGAAAACATTTTTTTGCAAGCTTCGCAACACACACACACACACACACACACACTGGCGTAATTTTATATCCATAGTCAAATGTCATGTATAACTGGAAACTCGAGCGATAAGACACTGTGGCACGGATAGGCCAGAAATGAACACCGCACATAAAAATCACGAGATTAAAACGGAGCCCGCGTTGTAGGATAAAACATTTATTTATAATGAATCATTAATTGGATCGATTATTAAAATTGTCACAAACAAAAGAATCGCATAACCAACTATATTTCTTGCACGAAATAATAGGCCTAACCTAAAAATTGAGAAAATTTAGCGTGCCACACACGGGTATTGAAAGAAAAACAAAGTATTGGATCTTTTGCTACTCGACGTATCTGAACTTATAAGACTTTCATCAAGCGCATTGTGATTTAACGTCTGAATACTAATTATGAAATCGCGGAATAGCAATTAATGTATACATATATAAATATTCAGCCGTGCGACATCTTCAATCGAGGACCATCAACATTTTATATCCATTCCATTTTCACTATTCGGTTGGTTCTCCCAATTTGCCCTTTTCCTCACGAGTCTCCTCTTGAATTCTTTTATTCACCGTTTCTAATCCCGAAACTGTTAACGTTATGACTATGAAGTTGCCTAATTATAGTTATTGCGCGCGTAACTGGTAAGTTGCTCGCTGTTTTCGCGTCAATTAAGAGGTTAACTTGTGGATGCAATGAGTCGTTGATTTTTATACGTTCTTCGCGCGCACCAATAAAAACGTTTTTCATTTTGACTTTGACCAATTAGAAAGAATGTCTCGCTCTTAAATCATGCTTTTGTAACGGTCTATGAAATATTAGCGTTTCGTAAAGCAGAGGTAAATGAATTTGAAACTTTGAACAACATAAAATCTGTCATTGAATTATTGGTAGGAAATTCAATTTCGAAAAGGTAATACGAACGAAAATTAACGGCTCACATCCCAATCTTATTCATCGATAACGGAAACGGAACCCTTTCCTTGAGCCTCGTTTCGTGCTGATCGAAATTCGGCGCAGAAGTACTGGATTTCATTTCGATTATATTACAAGCTTAAAACCAAACGAAAAGTACGGTAAAGAGCGGAGAAAATTTCGTTGAATTATAACATTTGTGACCAGCCGCTATAATTGCGGCCAAAAGACAAAATATACAAGCTAACGCGACTAAAAACGAAATAACGCAGCGAGCTCTGCAGATTAATTGTCAGCACAAAAGGAAGCAGGCAAAAAAGTATTAGAAAAAATTATAATACTAATCGACGTACGAAAAAAAAATGATGAATTTAGTAACGGTGCAAAAATTACGCACAAATTTACATTATAGCTCATAAAATATCAAATATAAAGTAGAATCGTTCATCTCCCGAATTGAAAAAAAGTGAAAAAAATAACACGTACACACTCATACACACACACGCTAAGTCATTAATCGTGATCTTCGTTTATGCTGGCAAAAACAAAAAAAAAATACATAAATAAAAGCCTTAATTGTGCCTATATACGAATATATAAAGAATTGAACAACATAAAAAGAAAAGCGTGCACGAAAATAAGTGGGGGAAAAATAATTCATGAAAAAATGGTGAAAGGGTAGATGGGAATGAAGAAGGTAAAAAGTTAAATGAAATTAAGCAGCTTTGTATAGATGTATTATAGGTGGCGACACGTCGCGAATCGTAAATTGAATTTTTTAAAAAAATGAAAAATCTTCAAAATGCAATTTATAAAAATGCGTTAAAACGAACATTTGCATCGCAGGAATTGGTTTCGCGGCTGTAATTTTTCGATATAATTATTCAAAAAACAAAACCCC
This sequence comes from Venturia canescens, assembly GCF_019457755.1. Lineage (NCBI taxonomy): Eukaryota > Metazoa > Arthropoda > Insecta > Hymenoptera > Ichneumonidae > Venturia > Venturia canescens. The sequence goes on along the minus strand of NC_057421.1, from coordinate 18,455,409 downwards.
GATGTATTTTAAAACTATAATGGGATGAGGAGAGGGAGCTTGATCTACATTTTATCGAAGCTCTTGACCACTTTTTCGGCTTTGTACTATCCGCGAGAATGTGTATATCATTGTCGCTTTTTGTATGTTTATAACTGTAAGCAAGCGAGTTTGTAAGATAGAGGAAAAAAATTGAAAAAAAAAACGAAGAAGAAAGAAAACACCTCATTATGCTTATTGGAATCATCATCCAGGGGCTACGAGTGAAAAATTTTCATTATTTTAGCCCCCGTCTTGTTGTTACTGTCATTAATATTATCATTGATATGCGTCAACAAGCACTTTTTTCACCACACAAAAATCATCGAAACGTATTTACTTAAAAAAACATTAAGCGAAATGTTTTGCATCGAAATAAGTTGAGAAAAATGGTAATAATATTGTTTCAGATAGGAAGTAGGTTTTTGCTTTTGTGAATAAACGCAGGTACGTTCGTTCCCATGTAGACAAAAATTTAAATAGAAGCTGGTCTTCTGATTAAGTTTGTAGCTATAAATGATGTTTTATTTATTATTTTATTTTTATTATTCTTCTGAAAGAAAATAAACTAAATTGTCATGCACGTTCTAATGAAATTACTGAAATTCGTTTCAATCGCAAAGGGTAAAATGACAAATTTCGCAATGACTATGTGAATGAATATATATGTATAGACAATGGTTCATGACAATTTCAACGTCGTTTACAATTGGATTGAAATCACAGAGATAGAAAAATATCGATTTTTTCATTGAAATAAATGTTTATTTAAACAAATCACAATCCAAGTAAAAATTAGTGTTCTTAGAAACTAATTAGCTGGAATAATTTGATGTATTATAATTCCTTTCAATTGTGACAAACAATGTCCAATATTGATTGAAATAAAATAATTAAAATACTCCTTTATTGCCATGCTCTTTGGTTAGAATCAATATAGACTTTTTGTTGACATGATCAAATCGGCTTCTCTCCTGAGTAATATTCTCTGAAATTAAATAATTTTTTTATTTTTATTTCTCTACTTTGTTTCCACTGGAAACAAAGTTGCGAGTGACTTGAAAAGACGCTTTCGAATCGTACTGTTCAACGAAAAACTGAAAGCTCACGGTTTCGCAGTTCATTAAAAAAACTGCCAAGAAAATGAAGAAAAGGAATAGTTGAAACGAATTTCCCTTTTCGATACTCGTTCACTAAATAGTTATTTATACACTGATTTGCTCAGTATCAAAATTTTCCACGAGTACGCGAGAGCTCACTAACTTTCGAAAACTATATTATAACAGAGAAAATAAAACGAAAAATACAGAAGTTCTAATTAGTACTGTACTCATATAGTTGTTATTAGTTTTTAAGTTAGCAATTGTAAAACTTCGATGTTTGGAATCAGTAATAAATAAAATGCACACTTTTTACCTACAACATTTGTCGGTACCAAAATGATTTGACATTAAAAAAACTGTTGAAAATTCTGAATTCTCATTTTATAAAATCATGAATAGTATTTTTCGTCTTTTTGAACGATTCGGTAGGAGCACTACGAGACTTTTTTCGCGTCATCGCTTCATTTTCCCCATAATCGTCATCCATTGGTTTTTTAATCTTTTTTATTTTAACGTTTGACGTATCTTCGATATTTTCCAAGATTGTTGAAGAATTTTCACGCTGTTCTGTTGATTCGGAATCCTCCAGAACTTCATTCTTTATCAAGGCCACGTCATTGTTTTCTTGTGTCAGACTGTAATGGAGAAAATCAGTGAACTTCATATTGTAAATGAGCTTTTGAGAATCATTTCCAATTTTAATTAATGCATTGATCAAACTTTGCACAAAATGTGTATTTGAATTGCAACTTCTGTTGCATATAACTAGAAAAATAAAATTACTTTGTATACGTTCGAACTCTCCATTGTACTCAACGCTTCCAAAAGAGGCAAATTTGACGGATTTGAAATACACAAAATTTCCAAAAGATCATACCACAATACAAAAATGTTATTCTTACCACACTGGTTTGAGTTTGATGGAATCTTTCACTTCAGCTTGCATCGCCATAACGTTTTCGAACGATTCAAATATGTGTTTGATATCGAGCTTTGGTGCATTTCTTTGAAATACCGCTTGATCAAACTTTTCTGTTGTTATATACTCTGTGGGTAAAAAATTATTTTCATTGTTTTAAGCTTAAAAAAAAGACTGCCCTACTAGATGAGTTACTATCACAAAAAAAAGAAATTTGGTATACTTGAGTAGATTCTTGTCATAGAAATAAATCTTTTGTTTCTTGACGTAATTGGATGGACAGTCAACAGGGTAGAATATTTACACACCACTTTTTGCCCTTGATGATAATTTATAAACATGAGTTTTGATTTACACTGACCAAAATTGAACGCATTTTTAAATATTGATAATCCAATTTGTGTGTTTAACAAACTTGAATATTCCAATAGGAAAGAATTTCAATTCAATATCAAAAAGTTTATCTCTAATAATGGGAATTAAACATCAATAGAATTTCATGCTTCAAAAATACTTCTTGTTAATTTAGCTCCATTGAGTTTGTACTCCGTAATCTCTTCATCCTTTTTCCTGACTAGATCCAATAGTATTGTTTGTCTCCTCTGCAGTTCACCAGCCAAAAGACAAAGCGGCATTGTTACTTCCTCCCAAAGTTGCTGAGAACTTCCTTTCTCAAAGTCAATAGAGAATTTAAAAATACCACCATCTAAATTTTCAGCAAATTCGATGTGTTCAACAGATTTTTTTACAGCACGTTTTTCTATATCCATGAGGAGCTGTCCGATGTAGCGAACAATATCCATATCCTCTATGCTCAAACTCGGGTTCAATGTCTGTATTGAAAATCATTGTTACTTGAAGTTCTGAATGTCATAAGTGTCGAATCCAATTTTTCAGTCATGTAGAAGTTTGTAATGGATTTTTAAAATAATTATTACATGCTAAATGCCAATGGATATATTTAATGATAATTCACTTTTCCAAACAGTATGCATACAAAATAAACAGTAAAGTTTTATTCCTTGTAGAATGAAAAAGTTGACTTCTCACAATATCAGTTTTATAATAACCTTGCACTTTTGTATAATATTATTTTCATCCAGATACTCAATCCAAATGTCATGAAGGTTCGTGAGAAATATTTTGAAAGATCTATCTCGTTCCAAACAACGAATAGAATATTTCTCATCCGCAATGACGAGTGTTCTCCAGCTGTCACTAAATTTTTCCATGTCGCAAATGTTTTGACTATTCGATTCCCTCGATTCTAATTTCTATTTTTTTAATTCCACTACTTTTTTATTCACTGTTATTCGCTCTGATACAGTAAAATATTATTAGTTAATCCTTAACCTAAAAAATCTCGTGGACATAACCTGAACCTTATGTAAGGTTATGTTATGAAGTGACAGACGTGACAGACTGAGAGCAGACCGGATATTTTTTCTTCCCAACGCACCGTGGCATGCACACGTATATACGTGTAGGTGGGTGATGTGTGATCATATATGGGTCCGTTCGTAATTTTATGACCGGCATATATGCATATTATGCAGGGGAAGAGGCAGTGAAAATTATGAGCAAATACATTTGGTAGCCGGGTCTGTCACAAAAAATAGTTTAGAAAATAAATAGCACAAAAAGTAAAAAAATATTGCAAGAATGGCAGTTTCCCCTAAAGTTTAGTTGGCCAAAACGAATTTCGGAATATATTCTGCCAATATTGCATAAAAACATGAAAACGGGCAAAAATTCAAATTTTTGAGTTTTCGTGTTCATAAAAATAAGGAAATATGTAATTCTTAAGCATGAAACACCATTTAACACACACGTGCGGGCGCGTTGAATGGGGTAAACTGAGAAACGTAACGGAACAACAAACAAAATTTCGAAAAGCAGAAAAAGATCTATTATTACGAGCCCATCATTGATCACCAGCGGAAAAAATACTTTCAACTTTTTTTTCAAAACTAAGCATATTCCGTTCACTTCTCTTTTTCAAAAGACACCGAAATAAATCTTCACGTTCGACGAACACATGTCTATTTTATACTAGCCACACTCGAGTGAAAAGTATGACTGAGTAAACAAGAAGACTAAAAACGCTGAACGCAACGCGGGTGTGGTGTTTAACTAAAATGACCGATATTTGCATTTTTGAGTCATGATTTTTCTTGTTTTTGAAATTTTTTTACCGGAATACATGAGATAATCATATATCGTGGAACTGCTGTACTTCGAAGAGTCAGTGTCAGTCGGAGGAGACTGTTCAGGGAATATCATTTGGTTGGATTTCTTCTTATCGATGTTTTGCGCGGGAGTTTGGGGGTCGTCCGGTCGCGACACCATTCAAATTACGGTCAAACAAAGAAGCTTCTGATTCTTCACGAAGTCTGAGTTTCAGGCGCGGTTTTGCAGATTGACCGCATAACCGCTACGGAAAGGCGTCACATCTGATCGAAACGACCGCCAAAATGCCGGTCATTTAAGACACATCTTTGTTTTTTTTTCTGCTTTTTAACATCATTTGTTCGAATTCCATTTTGACAGTTACTTGAAATAAAATAAGCATCCAAGTATTTTCTATACGCAATTCAGTACCGCGCGTTTGTTTTAATTTTAAGACAGGTTCACAATATTTTCGATACAGTGAGCGACAATATTGCGTTTGCCTCTGTATTATTATTGGTCATTGAATCCTAATTGCTTATATTTCCATAACGGCTCGATGTTTGCAGAGCATTATTAGGTCATTGTGAATGGGTGAATATATCACAATAATTAAGAAACAGTCCATTGGGATTCGAGTCTGTAATGCAATTGTTGATATTTTTTGTGCTTATTATAGTGATTCTAACCTTAAATCGTGAAATTAAAAATTATTGTTATGCACCTCCGGCGTGGGTCATTCTGATCGATCATCGATTATTGCAGAGCAATCTAAGAGAGATTTTTCAACAATATGGTTTACGTAGTGTCCCAATTCGTGGGTTTGTATTCTCGAGCCTTCGGTTTCCATATTAGCAGAAACCAATTTGTTGTTGCGATCATGCTGAACACGAATCATCGTTGGACGGCTGCTGATTCGATGATAAATCATATGGTCAAAAAAAGGACTGATCGAGAGTTTAGCAACTTGATTTGTGACACTATAAAAAAACGTTCAGTACAAAAAAACATTAACGCATTTTTCCCCACTTTTTATACTCGCTTTCGAGTAAGTAAGAGGAAACCCTAATATATACGAATGATGAATAGTTGCCAATGGCATTTGTGTGTTATCGATAAACAGTGTAAATTGGCGTGGCGACCTTGAAGTGACTTATTAACGGCAACGGTCGTAGAATGGAAGCCCTCAGAGATTTTTGCTGCAAGAATAAATGACGCGTAACGGATATACAATTTTGTAGTCGCACGCCATCGAATATTACATAAAGCAAATTCTGGGAGCCAGGATTATTTATACTTAAAATTAAAAAAGACAGGATACCTTGGCGCATTCGATTCACACCTCACCAAAGTGGGCAATAATCTCGTCAATAAAATGTTCTTCATACGATCACATTCCCTAATGAAACGTCAATAAAAAGTTATCCAGTGCACAACACATGTATGAAAAGTTGTCAACGTACTACCAAGTGCCCGAATATCGAATTCGCGTGACTAACCTCAAATAAAAATTTTGGTATTGCAATCGTATCGTGTTTATAAGAAAAATATAATGCGTCCCATAGTTATTGATCAAATAAGAAATCACCCTTGAAAGAGGTTATTTGGTACGTGTCGTCCGAGCTAGGCCGGAATATTTTTCGTAGAAAGTGAAATGAAATGACTGTGAACAGAAGAGGTATTAACCAGTGATTCCGAAACTGGCCTTAGAATTTGTTTGAAACAAGTAAAAAAAAAAAAAAAAAAAAAAAACAAGTATTTTCCACCCTGTCAAAGACGAAGTGGAAAATCGTAAATGAGCGACAAAGTATTTTCAGTTCTGAATTTTATTAACAGTTTCATCCGTCGATCTTATTTTTACAAAAGTTATACGTCGACACAGAGTTCAGCGGTGTGAAAGCGATTTACCAATAACAAACGTGTGTTTATAAGAGAATAAATAGTTTCTATGCATTTCTGTAGTTGTCACTTCGCAACGGCTGAAGGATATTTTTGTTTCTTTCTAATTTTTTCTTGTAGAACGGTGTTTGAACTGTACTCGTGACTCTCGTGATCTCGACTTACTCTGCTGGCCGCGTGTTCCGACACACGTTCTCGGTCCATCTATAATTGATCCTTCTGCAATACTATATGCATACCGATTACGTGGACACGCATACACACAGCGTCAACGAATACAAGATAAATATTCGAACGGCTTATTTGCACCCAACTTTTGCAACTTTCGTTCGTTATGAGCTCTCGTTAAATTTCTACGGTATTCGCTAACGCTCGAGGTGTAAAATAATATCGTGTAAAATGTTTCTTCTGAAACAGAACTATAACAAATACACGCCACGTAACCTTGTAAATTTTGTTCTGTTTATGCGATTTCGATTATTCAAACAGGATATGAGTGAGCAAGTTCTAACAGTTCAACGCCAGATTATATCGCTTTATTTTATTAGTCGAGCGTAACGGCTGAGTTGACGACTCAATAGTTAGTACCAAAATTTACCGTCGGGATCGCAGGGGTCAAAACACATTTTATTTTTACGCTCGCGCACGACCGAAGATATTAATTGTGTTCATAAATCGGATCAGGAATATTAATAAATAATTCATATATTTCTAGCGATCGAAATAAAAGTCAAACGAGTAACCTTTACAATAAATCGTCAATTAAAATGAGCTTTAAAGTGATCAGAATATTAAAAAACGCAAGGAAACCCTTGGAAAGTTTATTCCCAACATCCGTTGACAAAATATTAAAAATTCGTATAAAAGCGTATGCAAATCGACGTGCATGTAGGATATTTATAAATAGACACAAATACAATTGAGAAAACGCACATGGTTTGCATCGCAACAACGTTTCGTCGCCGCGCGTCGCGGGCTCCCTTATTCGTGACTCCCGACATTCCCGCAATGAGAGCGAGCGAGACAGATGCGAAAACAGAAAAATAATTCTAAAGGTCGTCGTTCCATGATTCCGCGATCGACAGAGCCGCGACGACGACGTGATCCCAACGACGACTTTGCAATACAAATTGCGATTGACATTGCGCGTAATATAATTCGTATAATTGCAAGCAAGAGAGAAGGAAAGAGAAAGCTCTTCCATGACGCCTCAAACGAAACGACCTTAGTTTATGCCATTATTGCTCCCTCGCTGTACAACCGCATACCTGTATACAGTATATCGAAGTTACGAAAGCAGAGATGGCGAGCTATCGCGCCAAGGTATTGCACTCGTGCCATCTTGTCCACTCCATACCAGCTGTTAACCACATACTTCGAATATTATTATTATTATCATCCGTCATCGTCATTATTACTAATAATATTATTATTACCCCTAGTGTTCGTATTATGATTCTTATCACAGGATATTTGTTGTTCTTAATAATAAAGGAATAAAGAAAATCCAAAAACATTGATTACTGTTTTTTACTGTATCGCACCACTGATTCATTCGAATTTTATGAGTATGTTTGTGATATATTATTTTTTTTTGATGAATTGTTGTTCGTTCAATTTGTAATATTTTCCGTGAATTCCTATTCACAGAAAATAAATTTGTTTGCAAGAAAATTTATTCCACTATTTTTTTTATAAAAACACTTTTCTGTTATCTTCATGAAATTTTGTCGTTAACCCAAAAGAAAATAGTATTTTTTCCCATGAAGTTCACGACTGAAAACTGCAATTTTTTATCGCCTTTCCTTTTTGTTCTGAATACACTGTGCCCTGAAATGTCACGATGAAAGCTGATTTTTCGAAATATTTGACGGAACTGAATTTCGGTTTTGAGGAGTCGTCAATATAGAGGTACCAATGACACACTCACGATAAATAAAACAATAAAGATCGAACGAAAGAAACATATTTTATGTTTGTCCGGAACTGCGTCCGTATACGTTCGGAACATTTTTCGGGGTGGACAGTTCGGCAAATAGGATGGTGAAAAAAACTTGTTAGAAAACTGCCAAATAACTGCGGAAGTATACCACTGTAATTTCGATAGCGAAAATTTAATGACTCATCTACATTACGTATTAATTTATTATTCACTTATTCATAGACAAAAACGGAGATTTTCTCTCCCATGTCGGCCGAGCGTGCAAACTTTTTGGTTTATTTACGAGAACTGTTTTCATTATTCATGTTGAGGTGTATTTTATTATTCTTCTTCACCAATATATTATTATGATTGGAACAAATTATTATTCAACATGGAGTTTCAAAGAACCCTTTACCGGCTTTTCCCGATTTCCATTGTTTCAAGACTGACTAAAAGTCTGATAATGAGGTCCTTCTCGTTTTCGTGGGCTCTGATCGTCTCTGAGCGCCATCTGCAGATATTCGTGCCACCCTTGAAGAATGCAGGAATCCTGAAAAACAAAGCTCCTAGCGCCCTCTTCCGGCGACACGCGAACCGTAGAGGGAAAAAACTTGTGATTTGCAATGAGATTCGAGCGCGTCATAATTCCTGGATACAAAAGTGATTATCATGTCTCGACGATAAATTGTAGAGATACCTAAGCAAGTATATTAGTAGCATTGGTAATACGCGTATGACACGTGTTCCATCGCACCGTAGAATGAATCAGAGATATAATTGTACGTCGATGAATTTTATCGACAATTACGCGATACGATGACCGTATCTTCGCCATATGGAAAGTGAGAGAGAAAAACGTCCAGACAGAGAGTTCCGTGCGCCACGAGAAGAAAGTTTGGTCGGAATTCGCATCCGGCATCGCGTTTGTAACGGCGTGCTAGGGCTACGAGAGATGAGACCCGCATGCACGCCTCGTGACACGGTCCAACGTTCTCGTTTAACTGTCATTATAAGCAGTCTCGCGATGTTCCTATATATACCTCCCCACTGCTTCTCCCGGGGATTTATTTATTTGGAAAAATTGTTTTGCCTTTACGATCGCGAGCGACGTGCGTGTGTGAGTGTATTTTTATTTAGTGAAATTCATCACAATGCTCCGTAGCCTCCGTAGCAAGGTCAAAGCATTGTCGGTCAGCATTTTTTTTCATATGGCCCATCATCTAATACGGAGATTTTAGCATCGTTTTATTATACAGGCTCTCGGAATCGTTACTGAAATGTATTTATAGAGGATTTTATTCGAACGTCATTTTTCGTAGCTAAACACTTGAATATAATTATTGTCCTAACGAAATACAGCGCAGTGGTTGTGCTCATTCTGTGACTGCTCCTATAGAAATGTGTTTTTAAGTATGGCTACAAATACACGTGTTTCGAAGCAAATAGAAAATCGTGAATAACGTGTTCAATCTGAGTGATTATGACCACTCTAAATAATAAGTTCCGGTCGATATTGTTAAAATGATAATATATTTTGTGTCTAGCTCAGAACAGTTATTTGACATTAAAAATAACAAAGACTAGATATGACGAGCGGCATGCGATGTTCTGGTGAAAATATTTTTCATTCGATGTGTACGCATGTAAAAAGAGGCTGATTTCGAAGTAGGGCCTATAAACAGTAGAATTCTTGTGCTAGCGATGATCGGACTCTTTTTTTCAGTGAATATTTTTTCTTTCATCATTTCGAAATAAGATGTGAAAGAAAGAATCGGAAATGCCAGACGTTTTTTGTAGAAGCCCGAGCAGAGCAAAAAAGGCTTCTTAGAAATCAACAGATTCGTGAATACCGTCGTGAGATAGATGAGAAAAGTGAAATGAAAAAGAACAAAGAAACGCCAACAATAAAATCGGCCAACATACTCAGCCGGATCCCAAATAAATTTCATCCGACATGAAAAATCGCCGATGTCGTAATCCCTTCGACTTTCTTTGTTCTGACGAGTTATTAGGATTTTTTTCGCATAATTATGATTATTGTGGTGATTCAATGTTCGAAAATGATTTCGAAATGTTCAACGAGTTTTCGAGGATAATGGAAATTTCTAGCGAGTAAAGAGTTCGTATTCGAGCATTCCCATAAAACATCGTCAATATCTCTCGGTCAAGCATTGTTTCTATATCGAGCAGATTCTGCCATCTGTTTTCGTGCAAGATAATTTTCGGCTGTACGCAGTCAGCCTTCCCGGAGTTCTGAGTTGAGGAATCTAAAAGTGAAAAATACGTGTATAACCTAAAATAAGTGCAAAATTTCGAGTTGGCTTAATTTCTCTCCCGAAATTTATCGAATTCGTGATTTTAAGTATGCTCTGGAAAATTAATCACGTCATAAAACTTCGAAGAAAAAATCGTTTAATTAATACAGTAGACATTAAAAATGGCGGGAGTGTGTCGATCTTTCGGTTTCTGAAGTAAGACGTGATATTGTGATAAAATTATCTCTCATACGACGATTGTAGCTGGTTATCAGCAACATGAGGATGATTCAGTACAAAATTAAAAAAAAAGATTAATTCACCGAGTAAAGACACGAGTTCCGGTCCGTTCAACACCGCTGGAGCAGAGTGTCGTTCGCTAATTCGATAATTGCCTACATTTTTAGTATATTTACAGCGAGTGCATAGCAGCATCGAGGGTAAAAACAAAGAGATTATTCAATGGGAGAGAAAAAGATGGGTGTTGAAAGTGTTTCATACGGTCGTGCGGCGAGTAGCCTCCGCTTGGGTAGCACCGAGGAAAGCAAGGCAGCAAGGCCTCAATTACCACATGACTGTATAGTCAAATACGCATATGCGTGACGATCGTGGCGAGCGCGCTAAAACAGGAAAGGAGGAGGAAGGCAAGGAAGGAGAAAAAGCAGCTCCTTATTATCGCTGCTGTGATACACGCTGCATATGAAATTCGTTAGATCTTGAAGCAACAAGCTTTTCGTATGCGGACATTGTAATAATGATAATTATCATAATAATACAAGTACGAAGATGGTTCAGTGTCTGAATGCCTGAATCTTCATTATCATCAACATTTATCGAGAGATTGACAAACCATTCCATTATGCATGTACAGTGAGATCTCGAAAACTATTATTATTGGACTGAACAAAAAGTTGAGTCATTATAAATGAAGGAAGGTAAAAGTTGTTGTTTTTTTTTATCGTGGATCTGTGAGCATTATTACTGCGATTATTAGTGTAATTGAAAACTTTATTATCAATAAAATGATGACCCTGATATTTTGATTGTGGTAATGCGATAAAAATATCATAATTGTTGGTAACATAATGGCCGAAGGATTGGATTTTTCGCACTCTGATAGTTGATAGCAGGCCTCTGAAACGGAGAAATGTCGGTCGACAGCGGAGCGTTTTCGCGTCGAGCCGTCGTAAACGAGATCTTCCAACATCTGGTCAACAATACGCGCCTGTGCTCTAACACTAATGAGAATGCGCATTCTTTCATAAAAGAGCGCACAAACTCGAACATTATTCGTACGTAGGATTTTTTCTTTCGTTGTATTTTTTTTCTCTCATTGTTGAAATGTTGGATTGTTAAGGATATCTTAAGTTCGAAAAGAATGCTGTGACGCTTCTCTTGTAATAGCTTCGTTTGTTAATTGCTTTTGTACGAAACGATCGGTCCGAGAGTGCGCTAACGGATGTAAAAAAAATTGTTTTTCAAGCCCAACCTCGACGTATATTCGACGGATGTTGCGACGTAGTATCTCGTTTTTCCTATGCTTAGAATTTATTTAGAAAATCACATGTGGAAATTCGCATTCTCATTTTCGCGTACGAAGCATCAACGGGGATGGCGCTAACGTTGGTAAGTTGTGTGTCACAGCGGCCGGTCAGTTGCAGACAAAAAAGGATTGACACTTCACAAAAAACTCCCCCCCACCCCCCGGCATGGAATTCTCAAATATTTTGACAAACTTCTCATTTTCTGCTACTAACGAACGGCCCGTTTTGTTTCGACCAATCGGGTATCGATATATCGACTACGAATATCAGTCGCGCGACTTTATATTGAGGCTCCTCGCTGTGCGCGGGAAGCTTTCGAGTAACACTAATTTTTTTCACATTATGAAAGCGAACCGTCAACGTTAACTCAAAAGTTGGACTAAAAAGCTCGGTGTTTTGTGGGAAAAGTGAAGGTTTTGAAAAAATCATCAATTGAAATAAAATTTCGTTTGACTTTCACGCGGAGTGGTGTTGTGTGTCAAAAGTCAACTTGAAGTGGCCATATTGGATGTATGAATCTGGCCACCCAGGCCTAATGCAACACCAGTCTTTGCCACAGTGGATGTGCATGCTGAGATGCGGGGAGAGAGTTCGAAAGAATAAAAAGAAAAACAGAGAGAGGGAGAAAGAATAGCGCGTGAGCGCGTATAGTGGGGCAAAGAAAGAGAGAAGGTAAAGGAGAGGGGAAAACACGAGAGGCGAGTCGAGAGAGATCGTTGCGTCTTGGAAGCTCGGGAGACAAGAGAACCGGTGGCTACAAGTTTTACGAAGAGCGGGAGAAGGAGAAGAGTGAGGAGGGCTCGGGAAGAGGGAGCCAAAGACTGGCGTAGGGCGAAGGGGGTCCAAGGGGGCTTTTTCTCGATGGCACGTTGGTATACACGAGCGTGCGGCCGGCGACGGACCCGAGAGACGAACGCAGCATCGTTCTCTCCCGGGCGCCTCTTTCTCGCCGATCCCCGCTCGATATATGTGAATGTATATACGTATACACATTCAACATAATGTACGTGTCTGCTGTGGAACGTGTGTTTGTATAAACGCGTGAGTTCTTGGCCGAGTGTCCGCTCAGTCTCGTCCGTCCTCGATCGGCAGTTGAGAAGCGGACGCCCGTACAGGATGACGTTTTCTTCCACGTTTTTTTCATTATGGTGACAAAAAAACGTGTGCGCCATCTGCGACAAGCGCGATTTTATCGCGAACCAATATTTCCGCGATAGTAAACACGAAATGTTTGTTTTTCGCCGGAGATTCGTGTGTGACTAGTACAAAAGATAAAATTTAGAAAAATAGTCCTTATCGGTGAGACTCGAACGAGTTTTATCTCCCTGCTATCGTGTGTCGGGACTAGAAAATATTCAGCAATCGAAGGAAAAATCGATTATCAACCGACAAGAGACATCATCGACTGTCAAATGTGGTGGAGGCGTTGCCAGACTGACAACCGGCGCCGCACGACACAGAGACGAACATCATATTATTCGTAACCTCATACACGATCAGGACAACATTCGCGATGTCGTGTGAAATAAACGGATTTTCATCCATCGCAATGGCATGGAGATTCAAACATATTTATTGTGAGTTTGTTTTTTTCTTCGTATCTCAACGTTTCCCCTTTTTCTTGTATCCTACTTTCCTTTTTATCGCCGATCTGTCCTCCTCGCTTTCGGAAAATATTTATGTCCGCAAGATAACGTTGCCCCGGTTAAAGAAGCATCTGCTCATCCACGATTCACTTCGATCCTTTCCCTCGTGTCCGGCGCGCCTGAATCATGAGAACCCGGACTTGCACCCAGTGCACATTGTCTTAACGCAGTAAATATGTATATGCCCATCGACACATCAATACACTGACACGCATTTATATATTTTTAATCTAGCTTCGTGTGTGTCAGATTCGACCGCACAGAGGCAAACTCGCCTCCCCGATGACCGTCCATGTACCGATATATGTGGGCATGTGTTTTTTACTGTCAATTGGCCGAATCCCTCCACACGCATGGACACATAAATTTGAATATTAAGGCATTAGTGCACGTTTATTATACGATCGTCGTGACAGCGATCGAATTTAGTGTTTAGAATGAAATATTTTTGTTTTCGCGTCAGTGTATTCGTTGAATCGTGAATTTTAATTGGTTCAAAATGAATAATAGTCGCTTGTAAAATAGCTTTGAGGAGTTATCGATTTCAACAAAACTGATTGTTTTTGTGGAGCTTCGCCGTCGTGAGCGTAGATACGTTTTCGTGGAAATAACTAAAATGTGCAGTGAAGCATGCAAATATCGCAAAAGGTACGCGCACGCGGACGAACGTGCGCTTACCGTTTTCAGTACGTTGAATCGTCGATAATGCAAACTCGGCTTTCGGACGCGGCGTTACGGGAGTCGGAAAATTTATCATTGCCTTTTTTATCAAGCCCTTTCCTCGGGAATTATGGAGTTTGGAACGACCGTTCGAAGCTACGAAACCCCCGGTCTTTCGACTCGCACACTTCCGTGATCGTTGGAGATTAAGCGCAATTATGAGGACACGTTTTGAGCACAAAATTTTCTAGAAAAAAATATCCGGCAACGTTTTTCCGTCTCGCGGAGTTCGAAACGACGTCACAAAAAATACTCTCACGCATGCACGCTCCCCTGGAATTGGGTTGCTTCTTGAACTCTCCTCGAGTCTAAATTCCTCGAGATACAAAATAACTGCTCAGCCGAAAATGTCCCAAGATTCATTTTTACTCGTGTCAAAAAATTCTCAAGCTCAACTCGAGCGCAAAATAATCTTTCGGATTGTTGATCCTCAATTCAGATAATCCGTTATCCAACCTGATCCAAGAATTGTTATCAATCGGAACGGTATCGAGGCACTGGACAAGCGGTCGGCTAGATCGTTACACGAGGCACACTCGGAGCTAACGAATGTTGAAATTTCATTGAAAAGCACCGAGTTTTATTACATTTTAATCGAAACATTTTTTGTGTTTTAGTCTCAAATGATTTTTCAAAATCCTTCCTTTGCACGTGGCACAAAAAGTGTATGAAAAACTTTGCAGATTCCGGACGCTCTTCGTATTGTTTCTGTGAGGTATTTGAAAATACGACGCTGAAGTTTGCAACGTTAGAGTTTAACGAAGCGAACGAAAAAAATATTTGTAATTCAGCAACTATTTATTTCACGAATCATTGGTGTAGGTTGGAAAACTACAAATTTCAAATTCGACAGGAAACAATGTTGAAGATTTGCTGGAATTATTTGAGAGCTTTTTTTTAGATCATTTCGTTGGACTCGAACGTTGCAAACTTCACGTACCCAAGTGTTCTGATTTTTACGAAACTCCCATCCGAGCACTACTGCCCTAAATTTCGGGGATTCATCGATTGATAACACAGATGTTTCCTCCTTATAAGGCCCGAAAAATAGAATTCTGAACACTTGTGGCCGAGGTAACGAAAACAACCCTACCTATTTGACCCAAATCTATAAAAAGGCGGCGCAACTTATTGCATTCCGTTCCGTACCTAGAGTCTCGTTTATACCGTTCGCAGTAGTTCGGTTGTCATTCGGTTAGCCGCTTTATACTTAAACTCTGGACGAACTCCAGGTCTCCTGTTGATGAACAAAATGAGACTTGTTGCAATAAAATTGATGAAAAAAACGACGCTGAAGTTTCCAACGTTGGAGTCCAACGAAATGAACGAAAAAAACGTTTGAAATTCACCAATTTTTTATTTCACGAATCGTTGGTGCAGCTTGAAAAACAACGAATCGCAAATTTGTCAGGGAACAAAATAGGAGAATTACTGGAATTATTGGAGAGTTTTTTTTTTTATCATTTCGTTGGACTCCAACGTTGGAAACTTCAGCATCATTGAAAAAACGTAGATAATTCTTTGAAAAATACCAGTGAAAATGTGTCAGCGTGGAAATTTGCATTTATCGGTCGATGGTTTTGCAAAACTAGCGTTTTTAGTATTTTTACATCTTAATGAGATATGTTGTAATACAAATCCACTAACAATACATTTAATCGGTACGTTAAACTTGGTCTAAAAGCGTTTTTAAAATTTAGCACTCATTTGACTAGCGTGCAGTAGAGGAGTTACCTTAAAGAGTGTAAAAGGAATCCTAGATCTCCTTGTCCACGACTTTTAATACCCTTCCTCAATCGCAACGATCGCAACTAGACAAAAGCAAGACTTCTCGAGGTCTCTTATAGCGTGCGCCCACGACGATACTCAAACGCACTCAACCTATATATAAACGCACTGCGTATAATGCACTGCATGGAAAAGTCTATGGGACATAGCGTTTTGGGACCTCGACGCTCAAACACCCGAACCTTTCCTTCACGCCCCTCCGGACGTGACACTGATTCGTTTTTTAAAAAAGCTTTGAGCTGTTTCCCGTTGGAAAAAAATCTGAACTGAAAGAAAGTGGTTGAATTTGACACAGTTGAGGGGTTGATGCATGAGGAAAAGATGTTTGCTGTGATGAAAAGTCGATTAGCACACGAAATAAATATGCGAATGAATTAAAAATTTCAGAGAGGATTGCGGCGATTGCGGGCAAGGAGGACGAACGAGGAAGTCGACTCAGGGGTAAAGAATAAGGATGTGGAGAAGCCCTTGGACACACGGGAAAAATATGTTATGGGGTTTGAGAGGGAGTCATGCAAGTATGAAATGGGCTCGTCGCGGTTTGGTGTTCATATTTGCCTGGGGACTGGCGATGATTGCAACGTTGCAATTTCATCATGCCATGAATGATAATTCGTTGAGCGGTGGAGGTAGTGGAGAAACTCAGCCGTCAGGATTACCGTACCGCCTACGTTCCAGCGATCATCAAGATGATGGACCGCCGAGAACGTTTCTTGGCGGAGGAAAAGGGGGAGGAGGAGGAGGAGGAGGAGGAGGCGGAGGTGGTGGTTCATCGCGTTATCTCATGCAACGTTATCCCGTAAATTCGACGACTTCGATCGACAATTTAAAAAATTCTAGGGATTACGAATCGAAGATTGCCGATGGGCCAAACGCAACTGCCACTTTAAGCCGATCGAGGGAGCTCGAAAAACGGACTAAAGAAGAATTAGAGCCACTGATTGACAAGCGAGGATCGCGCACCGATGAAGAATTAATTCGTGAGATCGAGTCTCGGATGCCCAGTTTGCCCCTGGCTTATTGGTTGAAGTGGGGCTCCCGGTTGGGCAACACATCCGGTAACGCTAGCAAAAACAAAGTTGCGGATGCTAAATCGAGTCGAAATTCAAATTCGAGTAAACAGGCTCGAAACAGTGGCTGCCTCCCCAAGTTTCCCAGCATCTTCGATCTCGAATTCAGTAATATTTATTGGCAAACGCTCCGAACGAGCAACGGCACCTTTCAATTGTTGGGGGCCTATTACGACGTGAGAAAGCTGTCGAAAATGGGACCAGCTATAAGGATCGTTGGGATGATCGACCGGATTGATCCGCGTGTCAAAACTTATTGTCAAATGTGGTTCGAGGGCGATCGAGAGCCCGGAATCGTCGAGACGCTCGAATACAAATACGTCTGGTATCCCAAGTGGGGCAATTACAAGCAAGGCATTTATCAGCCGTACGTAATAGCTTGCAAAATACCCCAGAGCCACCTGAAACGCGGAGCACCCGCTTCTATATCGATCGTCGAGAAGCCCTGTGACACATCGACCAATAATCTTCGTGTTATTTACAACAAGCCTGAAGCGAAACGTGGCTTTGCCGTGTGCGTCAAGGGCCTCGATTTCCTACACGACGATCTTTCCGTTCGTCTTGTCGAATGGATCGAACTCATCGGACTTCTCGGCGCTGATAAAATATTCTTTTATCAGCTTCAAGTCCATCCTAACGTCAGTAAAGTGCTCGACCATTACACCAAACTGGGCAAAGTCGAAGTCACTCCGATCACTCTGCCCGGTGGACAGCCAAATATTCCTGCCTTTCAACACATGTACCTCATCAAAAAAACCGGCAACAAACGACTCGACGAAGTCATACCTTACAACGATTGCCTGTACAAACATATGTACGAGTACGAGTACATCGCTCTTCTCGATGTCGATGAGGTCATCATGCCCTTGAAAGATTCTACATGGCCTGAACTTATGAAACGCATTCTCCCTAAAGCTCTCGCTTTGCGGAATGAAACTCGAGCCTCCTATGACGTTAGAAATGTCTACTTTCTCGATGATTTTCTTCACTCCCACGACAGCTTTCAGCAAATACCAAAGTAATTTTTATTTTCATATTTTCTTATAAATCCCCATTTCCATACATTTCAATTCCATGGGCCTGGATACACTCCGTAGCGTGGGTCACTCCTCCAATTTGTTCATTTTCAATCATTTTTTCTACTTCAAACCTTAAAATATTTGAGGATCTTTTCATTTTCATCATTGCATAGAAATCTGTGTACGACAAGATTTCATACACAAGCAAAAGTTCAAGTGAGGCGCGATGAAATTGGTCAACGAATATTCCTGTCAATCGTAAAATTTATTTATTTTAATATTGAAGTGGATTACCTGTCGGTGTAGACTCATTTGAATAATTGACATTTTAATCCTGCCTTGCCTGTTCGCATTTTTTTGTCTTCCTGTCAAGACGCCGCTTCCGGCCCCGTGAATTTCTCAAACCCTGCTGGAGGATTGTTGAAAAATCATAAAAATTTGTGTATTTTCCTCTTCCAAGAATTTTTGTACCCCAAGAAAATATGACTCGGGAGGTTTCGAGCATAAATTCAAAAGCGCTGGGCTAGATCGTTGCTCGTTCAGCCACAAATTTAACGATCGTTCTGACTCATTGTTCGATTCTGTCAAACAGGTACATGCACATGCTCCAGCACGTCTATCGTTCGAAAAACTTCACGAAGCCGCAGCAGTACGTCAAGTGTTTTCACAATCCAGAGCGAGTTGTCGCTCTCCACAATCACTTTCCACTTTCGTGTCTTGGCTCTGGATGCACGACATATTCGATCCAGACCGAGGACGCCCAGCTGCAGCACTACCGGTCCGACTGTGTTAAATCATTGGTAAACTCGTGCGTTCAGTACAAAAAAACGAAGGTTATGGACACGACGATTTGGCGATACAAGGATAGTTTGACTCAACGTGTCACCGATACCCTCCGGACACTCGGATTCTTTCCATCGATAAATACCTCAACGTAACGGTCTCCTTTAATTACGTTGAAAACGAAAAGGGAATAAGAATATAAATTAGCTAAGAAACGTATCTATGTGCACGTGTATATATGTAATCAGTAAATTAAGTATGTACTTTCCGAATCGAATCATGGTGAGCCTCGATCGTTCTCTAACGCGTGCACGGTGTACTAATTGTGTGTATTCTATACAACCTTAATATTATTGTTATCACCGAATCATTGTTATTTTTAGTATCTTTACGACTATCGTTATCGTTATTATCTTTATCATTATTATCATTAATATTATTATTATTGCTATTAATATTGTAATCACACAGATACGTACACTTGAATATTTGTACCCGTCCCAACCAGAGGGCGATTCACGTTACACCATGTAAACGATCATTTTGACAAGAAAGAAAAAAAGAAAGATATTTCAATTGCCCTCGTATTATAGGTAGTTAAGCGCTACGATGACGTTGGTTTTTTATGTCGCTGCGCGTACATCGATGTTTGTGATATCGCGATTCCGACTCCAAACGCCATTCGCATTTTCAATGATCGTGGCGATTAGATCGGAACGCGTTAACAATAATCATTATTTCTTATTCACTGCGAATAAACGCGATATATTAACTCATTCGGCATGTGCTTTCTCATGTTTTTTCTCGTGTTCACTTACTCGAAGGTGGCCACAAGGACTGAACTTTGAAACTACCGATGACGACACCGCGTGCTCTCGCCATCTTTGGTTTTTAGACCTGCTGGGGGGGGGGGGGGGGGGGGGGCGGCGGCCAAGTTAATTTTGGTTCATCACACGCTTCCACACCGAGACCCCAAACTACACCCGCTACTCATACTTTTCCTCGTTTCCCCACCTTATTCCCTCTTATTACTCTTCGTCGCTGGTCTTTACGTTTTTTTTCGTTGCTGGTTTTTTCGAGCTCTCGCTCTTCTGTACCCAGTCGAAAGTTATCATTTCCGTTTTTCATCTCGTTTCACACACACGTAACCCGGCATCATGGCTGGCATTCATCAAGATCCTAAAGAAATCTACGAACTCGAGGAACCCTCCAAGTGCCTCAGCTTCTTGAGATTACTCTGGAAGTTTTGCAGATGCATCTTTTCTCACGTCACCCTCGTCTCGTTGGTCGTCGCTTACTGCGTTCTCGGGGCTTATGCCTTCGAATCCATCGAGGCCGAACACGAGATTCAGGTGCTTCTTTTTTTCATCTCGCAGAGGGCGCTTTCACCTTGCCGTGCATTTTTTTCATCTTTGTTTATTCGTGTGCGTATTTTTGAGCAAATTCTCATTTTTTGGGCCAATATGCATTTTTTTTTTTACTGAGCTGCAATCAGTTTTATCAAATTTCTCTCTTACACCGTGTGCATTTTTGTTTTACTCAAATTAGAATTTGATCAAGCTTTAACTTTGTTGTTGAAATGTTTCGACACTTTTGAAAATTGTTGGAAATAAGTTTATCGTTTTCATAAATTTTTCATTTGCATCGACTTTTTTTCGGCACTCTAACCACTGAATTTTTCACGCTCCATTTGTTTCCCCACATTCCATCGATATTTTTTGTGACATACGAAAATTTTGAGATAATAACGAGTTGACGATACTGCATCAACCCGTTTGTTTTTTTCAAATTTAAAATTTGCTGCTTTCTCGTTTGCATGACTGCTTTTTTTCGTCGTACCGCAACGATGTTGTTATAAAATACTGCAGAAATATAAAACTTCAATATTTTTCAAATATTCCACCGCCCTCACTTTTGCACTGGTGGAAAATACATGCTGCGCGAGATGAGAAATATATTCCATGAATATTTCGCGTATGAGACACATTTCTCGTTGTTTTTCTCTCGCGCTAGGTGAAAGAGAGCATTAAGTACGTGAGGTCGAACGTAACCAAGCGAATATGGCTGCTGACAGAAAACTTTGAAGTATTGATACAAGAAAATTGGACGGATAAAGTTGTGAAAGAACTCGTCGTAAGTCTCGACGTTTTTTGTTCCTCGTGAATGAAAATTTCGCCGGACGCACTTGCTATTGACGATGTTTTACAAATGCAGAAATTCGAGGCAGATCTTCTGGATAAAATGAAAAAAGAAGGATGGGATGGAAGCGAAGAGCTCAAAAATATTCAGTGGACTTTCGCCGGCGCTCTTTTTTATTCAATCATCGTTATTACGACGATAGGTTTGCTATTTTGAATTTCTCGTTCTTCACTCTAGAACATTAAAAAAATGAAAGAAATATTCCACTCACCAATCGAATCGAAATTTCGGTATTCGCATCGCTCTAATTTCATTTTTTAACGAATATTTTTCTTGTTCCCTCATAAATTTCATTCGCCTCATTATTTTTCATCGCCATTACGAAAAATCGAAAGAATTTCGTCGCTTTCTTAGTAAATTGAAGAAAAAATCATTTTTCAAAGGATACGGTCACATAGCGCCGAAAACCCACAACGGTAAGGTCGTCACCATCTTTTACGCGATTCTTGGAATACCTTTGATGCTCTTGTGCCTCTCGAACATCGGTAAAGTGATGGCTTCGAGCTTCAGGTTCGTACCGAAAGAAAAATCTTCGCCGGATCGATACGGAGTCTTCGATTATTCATTGACAAATGTTTTCTCGCTGTAGATTTTTGTACTGGAAAATTTGCTGTTACGTGTGCACGCGGCCTCCGAAGCCTCGTCATCGCCATCGTCATCGCAACGTTTTCTTACGATCGCAAAGTCTCCGGCAACCTGGGTACACATTTTTTTCTGCTGCTTTTTTCCAGGAACTTTTATTTCGAATCCTGCATGGAAAAAAAGTCGAACACAATTTTTGTTGCTAACCGATTGAGGCGCTTTAAAAATATCGATATTTTTCCTTCGAGAGGCGAAGATCGCTCGTCCCCAACAGTTGAAAAACTTCATCGATTCTGTAATTAATAAAAGGCGATACGCTGCGGCTCGTTTGCCGAACGCGGGGCCAAGCTCCGCGTCCTTCCGTCGACCGATGCGAGCTGTTAGTCAACGATCCGCTGATTCGGGGCCTCCGTTCTCGTCGTATACGGAAAGTTTTGCGAGATCTGCACGCCCGAGTTCCGGAAGCAGGTACGCACCCCGATTTTTCTGTGATCTGTGAAATTTCTAAATCCCGCTTCTCAGGCAGTGGCTCAATATCGATCGGTGTCGCGAGAGCAGGCCGAAAAATCACGAAAACTGGCTCGTGTTCCGGATGAGTTGCGTTTTGACATTTGAAACGCTTGCCTTTGTGAAAGTACACGTGCGCCGACGACATTTATTGTGAAAGTTGAGCTCCCAATTTAACGCGATTTGAGCTGCATCGTTTTCGACAAATGTTGCAATTAACCCATTCACCGATTCTCGGGGCTTGATCGAGGCGCCGATCGAAAGAGTCGTGACCGGCGGAGCAAATGAATTATTTAATAAAATGACACGAACGATTGTCTCCGTTGCTTGCACTCTTCGCAGTGATCCTCAGCTTTTCTCTGAGCCAAGTTTTCAGTCGCTTCCTCCCCGCTCGAGCTCGCAACTTTCGCTTTGCCACAAAAAATTCCATTTTCAAATTCGACTGCAGCGGAATCGCTCGATATTATTTGATCATTGAGATTTAATAATGTTTTACGCGCAAGAACGGATCGTGGCAGATGCGAGGCTTCGCCGAGACTAGCACCTTCGCAACGCTTTACGTCGCCGGTCAACGACACGATCGACCGAGCACCAATCCCGGGTGCAATGGCGCACGCGCCGTCGAAGAATCGTCCGGAAAACGTGGCCATCGCGTCCCCAGGAACGATCAGAATCGGGCCGCGATATCCGGCGGGAACACGATCGCTCGATCGAAAATGTCGCCCGATAACTTCGAACAACGATGCCAACCGGACTCCGGTACTCTTCAATAAATACGCGATGGACGAACCGCTCGTGGAGGATCGACGATTTTTGTCACCTGGCGACGAAGCTGCCACGAGACGATGTCGCTCGGTCGAGGCATCGGTCGATCTCGAAATGCTCCGGTCCGCGAACCTCCGGAGATCGGTCAGAAACAACAACGGTATAATATTCATTGTTTCGTTTTTAATATTTTATCAACTCCAGCTGGGAGTGTCGTCCCCCGAGCATTTTCAAATTTGGGGTGGATGAAAGTCGAGCGATATTCATTGGTCGCTGGGTGAAGCAAAATCTTTGGATCGACTAACTTCGTCTCTTTGATCGGATCAAAATTCATCGAAATTAAAAACGAAATTAATCGCAGCGAAGGTTCAACAACGTTTTTTTCAACTTCGGCGTGAAAAAAATATGTCGACAAGCCGAAATTCACGCTTCAAATAAACAGACGAACAATTTTTCAATTATTCAGCTCGCGGTTGGAGCAACAGAAGAGACCCGTCGTCCGGCGGGCGGCTGATGTCGCCGATCGACCTGGCGGTGCCTCGTAGAGTGTACGTCGACAATCTCGACCTCGAGTACGATTATTTGACGAGTGCTGGATTAGGAAGCGGCGACCACGAACCGGACGACCCGACCATGATAAAACCGGTGCCGATATGGCTGTGTGTTTTTCTCGTCGTAAGCTACATATTGGGTGGTGCTTTTCTCTTTGCCGAATGGGAAACTTGGCCCTACCTTGATTCCGCATATTTTTGCTTCATCACTTTGACGACCATCGGTAATATTTTATTTCTCTCGCTTTTTAATCTCGCCACGGCGATTATTTAACTATAAAAAATTTGTCCTCAAAACTGGACTCTGAAAAGAGCGTTGCCGTCCAGGCGAAGATAATTTAACATTACATTTTATTTGGGAGAAAATAGAAACGAGTGGGAAAGAAAACTGTATAGAAATCTTCGAGTCGAGTGGTGAGACGGTTCACTTCAAATTTTGACAGCGCATTCTTTGACATGTACCAGAGGCGTCTCGACCCCTCTGAGTAAATCTTCTCCACAGTTTCCGTTTCAATAGAATATTAAAAAAGTCGTTCTCAGCCTGGTCAAAATTCCTCCGTTCATTGACGAACGGCAGTTCTACGCTTCGAATAGCGAGAGCAAACGTTCAAAAATGTTTAAGGTATTCCTTCCACGAACCCGAATACTCTACAAATAACTGATTTCAAACAACGGTAAAGTAAAAGCGCATGCGAGTAGATGGGCGGAGGTCGGATTATCAAACATTTAATAAAGAATTGAAAAATCGTTAAGTTTACGCGGGAGCTTATGTGGAGATTCCATCAGCAGAAAATTTCTATTAAATCATTCATAAACTAAATAATTATAAATTCCTGATACAAACTGTCTCACAGATAGAAAAAAATTTAAGGAATCCGTAGCAACGATTAAAATGAAGGGTCACCGAATCCTTAAAAGAGATATCACGACAAAAGTTGAAGCAGAAGCTTCTCATAAATGATCGCGACTTCCCAGAGGTTATAAATCAGTTCTAATTTCGAGTGCCCCAATTTGCACTACCAAAAAATGCGCTCATGCGAAAGGAAGACCTTAAGGAGGGTGGCTAGGGACGATACAATGTTGCCATGCTAAACCATGTAAAATACATTAAAAATTTCAAAATTATAAGAATTTAATAAAATTTGGTGAACATATTCTTTAGAGTTAAATTTGAAAATACAAATTTTTTAAGATTTTTCTTCTGTACAGTTATCGAGTAATTGATCACTAAAGTTCACGTGTATAAGCGTTTCCATATATATATAGGTATACATTCCGGGCATAAGAAATCTGCTTTAATGCGTTATTACTCGATAACTAAGCAGAAGAAAATTTTGAAAAAAATTGTGTCTTCGCACTTGATGTTGAAGAACATTATCACCAAATTTGATCAATTTCTTATCAATTTGACGAACGTAGCCACCCTCCTTAAGAAACCAGCGAACAGCTACCAAGTAGGGGCTAGTTGGCGAACGGGGCAAGTTGACTAATAAACGATAACATCCAAACCACTGAATGTAAGCACACGCCCGGTTGACATAATTGTTCATTGTAACCTTTTTCTGTGAAGAATTTTTATATAAATCCAGGTACCAAAGCAAATTTTTACGTCAATCTTATCAATCTCATGCTGCCTCGAATTTTTTTCTAATTATTAGAATAATCCTCTGCTGCACGAATGTTCATATATCGAAGTATAATTTTGCATAGTATTTTTCTCGGTCATAGAACGTTTTGTTGCTAAAACAAGCAGTGCGGAGTAAGTAGGCCAACAGTGGTATGGGATTGGTTAACACACGAGTCGCGACGTACATGAGTGCTCTAAATGGGCCCACTCAAGGTGTGCCAGTTAAAATATAATATTCTATGTGTGTATAAACTGCAATTCTGTTTTCGATGAGGAGGAGAGGATCAAATATTATTTTTTTCACACTTATGGAGAAAAATGATCTTTACATTCACTTGCGTCAACATTTTGTATTCACTGTTCGAATCACCAAATGATTAATATTGATAACTATCAGTTTTTATTGATTTGCCTAATGCGTAGTTGATTATCAGGTGAAAATAGTACGACAGTAAACTCGTCCCAATGCTCGTGTCAACTTGCCCCGACCGTCGGTCGTCACAAAAACGGTTCGTCAAAAAAGCTAATCAGTAACTCATTTCATTTGAAATGTAAAAATTGGAATTTTCGTCTGGAACAGAGGAAGGTTCTATTCGAAAGAACGATTTGGTTTTTGAAATCGTCTTTAAATCGTCTCGAAAATTCGAGCGATTCAGTGGGACAAGCCTTACAAGTTGTGCGCTCGTTCACAAATCGAATTAGCGGCGAAACCCTGCAAATGTACGAGCTCGCGAGCAGCTCGTCACAAAGTAACTTTTTCCTCGATCTTTGTCGTCCAGGCTTCGGAGATCTCGTTCCAGCCCACCGGTTGAACGCCCATCAAGGGATAGCGCTCTGTTCGCTTTACCTCCTCTTCGGGATCGCCCTGTTGGTGATGAGCTTCAATCTCGTTCAGGAAGAGGTGATAAGCAGTGTGAAAAGCGTTGCGAAGAGGCTGGGCATCATAAAGGACGAGGATCAGAGCGGCGGGCCGATCGACGAGGAGGAGGTCTACGACGTCGACGTTTACGACGACGCTTATCCGGCCTTCGACCGAGAGCCTCGTCGATGTTACGACAGTGAATTTGACAGGACGACGGACAATTACTACCACGATGATTTTCCAAGCGAAGCGGCCTCTAGGCGACGGGACATCCATCAACGCGATCGCTCCCCGATGCCTTCGCGTTACGCCCTCCGATGATCTTTTTGTTTATAATTTTTCTCCTGATAAAACCCCCGTTTGGTGCGAAATAGTGCGCACGGCTCTTCTGGAATATCGCTGACGAGGGAATAACTTCTGAGCAAAATGTCGTTCATCATTTTTCTGTGTAATTAACTGCGAGCAGAATAGCGACCGTCCTCTTTTCGGCTCCACTCAAAAACAACGCCCTCCGAACAGCCCTACTCTCAAATTTGCAAAATCAATACAACCCGATATGCCTCCTCTTTTGTCATTAGTAATCTGTGTCATTTAAAGACCGGAGACGTCATTCATGCATGAATTTAAAATCTTTAGAGTGGAAATGTCATCGAGTAGATTTCAGTCGAGTTACGTTGCAGCGAGCCAACAATTCTACTCTTAGTTTATTTATTCAACAACAGTGCTCCTCTAAATACATGCTTGAAGAGCGGAGTTGTTATCGAGTAGAGTTGCGATGCGAGTACGGTTATAAATAGCTGCTAGTTGACAATAACCCTGTCGGTAGCCATTCTCGATAACAACTACGCCCTTAATAGCTGCGGATCTGTACGTAGAGAACGTCGATCCCCCTTAACATATCTACTTCAGTGTGATATTTAATCCTTGATATC
This sequence comes from Venturia canescens, assembly GCF_019457755.1. Taxonomy (NCBI): domain Eukaryota; kingdom Metazoa; phylum Arthropoda; class Insecta; order Hymenoptera; family Ichneumonidae; genus Venturia; species Venturia canescens. Next base: position 18,428,527 of record NC_057421.1, on the reverse strand, counting down.
TCTACTCGTCATGATTTCAGAAAATATCTGATGACGAGTCGAGATATTGAAGATTATGGATAATACATGAGTATACGTCAAGCTGTTGTGAATTCGGGAGTAAAGATTTTAGAAGGAAAGTTGTTTTCGAGCGGATCCGATGTACGCAGAAAGTTGCGAAAGAGAGGGCATTTGCTCGCATCTTGTACTCCTGCTTGTGCTCTCACCGATCGATTTCATTGTCCGGCACTGATGCGTGGGCGGACATATCTCGTAAATGGTGTATCAGAGAAGTTAATGACTGAAGAGTTTCGTGTACAGATTCGATGCGATTCTGGGAGCGTGGATCGGTGCCGGTGAGATTTAGCTCGGATTTGTGTGTTCTGCGGACGTGCTTCCTTATGTGTTTATATAGTTATGCTTTTGTTCGTCAATGTTTGTACTTATTGTGGTGAAGAAGAGGCAGCGGGTGCCTCAGAGTTGAGTTTTGGAGTGAAACTTCCTCGGCGATGTTTGGTCATTTTTATTTTTAATAATACTTCGTACCCTGGCCTGGAGAGGGGAGAGAGAGAGAGATTATATCGCTAGCATTAACATGTACCTTAAACGAGATTTTCTTGATTTTTTTTCGACAAGAAAATAAATGTTCATCGAAAAAGTGTGAACGACATTCGTTAGTGCATATTTTCATGTACGCGTGCAATTTTTTTTATTAAAAAATTTCTCAAAATGGCGCAACTTCAGGGGGGGATTCCAGTAGCACCTTTTTTGAGCATCAGTCGCAGTGGACATGATAACTAAAAAACTATGAACCCGATCCACGTCAAATTTATACGACTTATTCATTATAATAATAGCTTGGGCCTGGACGAAGGATTTGTAAAAATTTCGATTTAAAAAAACTTGACAAAAAATTCATTTTTTGAGGTGTAAATTTTCGGTTTTTTTATTACAATTTTTTTTCCAACAAAATACGAAATCCTTCGTCCAGGTTTTAGCTATTATTGTAATAAATAAGCGGCACAAATTTGGTGTGGATCGGATTAATAGTTTTTTAGTAATCGTCTCTAACGCACAGGTATTTTTTAAAAAAGGCGATTCCGAGATAATCCGGGCGGTCGGTTGAAATACGAACTACGAATCTAACGCTCCGTTCTTTATGAAATTTGGTGAGAATATTGAAGATTATTTAATAAAAAAACTTTCGATTTTTCCGCCCATTACAAGGGCCTTAAGAAAAGAATTCAAATGATGCCATGATAATCCATCAAATATAGAGTTGCGCGTCGGACCCAGTGATTTAGGGCAGGACTCTTCACAAAATGGCTTTTCCGGCTCTCCGTTTTTCACTTGATTAAAGACGTAAGGTTTGAGGATTAATCGATTGAAAAAATTGAACTTTCTCGAAGCTGCGTCGCAGTGACTGAATCTTTGCACTGTGAAATCGGTGCGTCCATGACATTGTTTTTCTTATACAGTTCGCGAATTCCTAATTTTCTCAAACATGGTCGGACCGATAGCATACCGGATCTGGGTGTCCTCCGCTTTGATCGAATAACCCGTACGCACAGAGCCGAGATACCAAATTGGACTGTAATTGTGATGAGCGGCAGCCAGATTGCGAAAACACTTGACGCACCGAGCCGGTTTCACGCTATTTTTTCAACGATAAATGCGCTCGTGCGTGTACCTTTTTTGGATGAAAGAGGCACGAACGAAAAACCCTCGCTCGCACTTGCGTAGACTGAAAAAACGTTCATTATTTCGCTTTTAAGAAGAATGTAACGTTTCTACTCTTTCATTCGGTTCTTCAAGGTCTAACTACACCCCAAAATATCACTATCGATATGCCCTCAACAAGGACGTCATGGAAATATCAACTGTGAATTTGAGCACATTTCATTTTACAACTGCTCTTAAGAATATATTCGAAAGAAAATCGTTGTTTCACGAGCATTCGATGTTGTTGGAATTGCTTCAATAGGATATTTTACACCACATAAAAAATATATATAAAAATGCATGTTTATGATACATTTCGTAAAAAGTAAACGAGAAACGTCAATACTTATTCATAAAAATGCAATGTAAATTTTATAATTCAATTTTATTCAATAAATTCAATTTTAAAAATCGTCTTTTTTCGTCTGTTTTTCAAATGTCTAAAACGCCATCCGCCATAGGTCACTCCGATAGTAAACAATCTAGATTCTTATCGTGCGCTCTGTGTTATTTTGAAATTTTACAAGTTATTATGCACGTTTGTGGACTTTTATCATTAATTTGATTAAAATCGCATCATGGAAAACGGTTTTGTGAAAGCAGAAAGTGCAAATCTACCGATGACAAATACGTTGATGGTGGCGATGGATCCACAATTTTTTTGGCATTTTTACACTTGTATTATTGCATTCAGGCACGAGACACCAATGATATACCATTATAACCATTATTTTCACAAATCTTGTTACTCGGTCTTTCACAATCGTATTATTTACTAACGGAGTGACGTCACAAACCGAAACAACATGGCGGCTAGCGTTTCCGCGCGAAAATTGAGAATTATAAATAAAAAATAGTTTTTCAGACTTTTCGGTAAACTATCGGCGTCAAGTTTCAAATTTAAAGGGGGCACAGCTCTATTGACAAATAGTGTCCATTCACGCAGGCCCGGTATATTGATGCTAGATTTCACGATGTGGAATCGACGTTGTTGTTGGAAATGGGGCAGGTCAGGGAAGAAAATGAACCGACAGGGGCGGGTATCTCTAGCAACGAAGATAAATCAACGAAGATTTGTTGTTTGAGGAAGGAAGCAGAAAAAATCGCATCCAGAGTAAAAGTGTATTTTGACTTTTGAAATGAATAAACGTCGCGATGTTTTGATTTCTTGTTGATCGTCCAGAGCGCCTTTTCAGTTTTCGTTTCCGCACTCTGATAACCATTTATACGGGAAGCAAGAGCCGAAATGATAAAGCACGAACGATGCATCGCTACAAGAGAATCGGAATTTCGCGCATGCGTTGAACAGTGCTTAACAAATTGAGAGGAGAAAGATAGCGTTTTCACAGAACAAATAATGAATTTTAACGCTCTCGTGTATCGAAGAGTCGACAGGTTGAAAGACGGCGCGCGTAGCATTTCGTTTAAATGCACACGTTGACAAAATTGCAAGATTTTCTTCAGCGTATCGATCTCGTATACGAAAAGTTCTCAATAACAGTCTGTGACGGTGCGTTCTTACGATTGAATTGAGAACGTTCATTGTAAATTTCAATTGTGCATTTTTCAATAATTTTTACGTCTTATAATATTGAACCAATACAATGAAGGCTCCACTTGCGATCGCCTGCGTATTTCTGGGATGTTGTAGCAACGTAATGTTCCTGGAACTACTCATCAAGTGAGTATTAATTTTCTACGTTGTTGCTTATCAATTAATTGCTGGAAAAAAAGTACCCAGAGGGCTGATATCTACATTTCTTGAAACAAACTTCTTGGCATTTAAACCTTAACTCGAAGATTTCATTTCAACTTTTCGAGGTTCTTGAAACTGCTGATTCTCTTATTGAACTCAGTTTTTGTAAGGACGCACAATGTCTCCAAAAACCCCTGAAAAATGGGCACTAAAACAAATCGAATGAGTTCTCAACTTCCCCGAAACTTATCTCTACCAGTGAACTTTTTTCGTTCAAATCGTTTAAAAATCTCAATACGTACGCAAATACGAAATTTATTGACAGAACGAAATTCAATATTCAAGCGATCGTACGGTAAGAAACTCACGTTAAGGAAAGTTCACGCGGATCTAACGGAAATCGAAAATTCCATAAATTTAAGAGTTGAAATTTGGAAATACGTTAGAATTATGCAGCGTGCATCCATTCCCGGAATTATTATTCGATCTATTCTCTCGAAACTTGCTTCAAATGGCCAATTTATTACTGAAGGTTATAAAAAAAAACCATTCCAAACGTAATGAATAAAAAAAATGAATCTTCTAAATCTTGGTAATGTATGAAAAACGTTTGATTCAAAGGAACAAAACGTTGTCAAATAAATGCAAAAGTGACGAGTACATCGGATGACGAATGAAAAAAATTCAAAACATAATGGTATGAAAAAAAAAATTTCGAAACCAACTGTAAATAATTTCAACAAAACAATTAAGAAAAGCTTTCACAAATCATGATAAAACATTATATTAAAAAAAATACAAATCCGTAAATATATTGTAAATTATGGGATCTACCGTCTAGTTGTCGAGAAAACAATCAACGAAAATCACATTTTTTGAAGAGTTATACACAGGCTCTTATGATGTGGCAGACACACTTCCTGATGTGCGAAGATTTGGATTTCATGAAATAGGATCCTCCCAACGTTAAAGGCCCAAAAACCGTAATAAGAAAATACAATGTTTTTTAGATGTCAATGATGTCTTGAGAAAGCCTTGTTACCGGTGAAAATGACTTGGGAATGAAAAAAAAACTTATTTAAACCGCGATCATTATACTCAAAATTTATTAATCTCATCAAATAAGCTACTCATAATTTTAATAATTGGGAGAATAAATTTTATTCGTTTCTTTGATAATGAAAAGAGCAAAAAAGTTCAGTTGCTTTTTTGAATCACAAGTGACACATGATCTTCTTCAACGAAAACTTCAAAACTTCCTTCACAGAGAGGATCCCGGAGTCGGTAATCTAATAACGTTTTCTCAGTTCCTGGCAATTTCTTTGGAGGGTTTCATATTTACATCAAAATTTGGAAAGGTCGAGCGAGTAATACCTCTGAAGCAATACATGATACTGGTGTCGATGTTCTTCGTGACAAACGTCTGCAATAATTATGCATTTAACTTCAATGTACCGATACCCCTCCAATTGGTGTTCAGCTCGGTAAAGTCGATGAAAATTTTCGCAAGAATGAGCTTCACAGCAATGTTAATTGCTCGTGAAATATTAATGAAAATTTCATTTTTAGAGTACTCTCACAGCTAACATGATCGCGGGAATAATAATTATGAAGAAAAAGTACGAAAGCAGCAAGTACGTGTCAGTTGCTTTGATAACTGTAGGGATACTTCTCTGCACGTTTGTCAGTGGAAAAAATGTAGAGCATCTACAGTCGATTACAAAACCTCTTGAGCTTACGACCCCTTTGGAAGATTTTTACCGGTGGATGATTGGAATATCACTACTGACATTGGGTCTGTTCACATTAGCTGGAACCGGTCTTTATCAGGAGACCTTAACTGCTAATTATGGCAAACATCCTAAAGAGTCTCTTTTTTATGTGGTAAGTTTATTTAAGGGGCCTACTGTAATTAGAATTTCCAAAAAATCCATTTTTTTATTGCGTTTTTCGAAAATATACATGGATATAAAATTATATCATGCTATAATTTTATAAAAATCTGAGTGTAGTTTTGAGCGACGTTTACCTGGCTGTGTGAGCGCGCTGACACGCGCGTTTTTCTCAAAATTACGTTTTTCGACGGCTCCATGATCAAATATCCGAAACTATTCAACCGATCCTTATCAAAATTTTACCACGTGTTCTTTGTGACTATATAGCTGCAGCGCACGTCATACGAATTTTGAAATTTTGAGTGGAACCATTTGTTTTTTTTGCAAAAAGCGATGAAAAAAACGTGCTTTTTTGTAATTTTTGGAAAAATGGCCGGCATTTTGTCATTTTTGAAAAAATTAAAAGTCCTATGATATGCGCTGTAGCCATTTACCTACTGGATCTAAAACCACATTTTTTTTCTCCGATCATCCGTTCCAGAGATTTTATCAAAGGCGCACACCCATCTTTTTTTGAACCTGTCTTCTCCCCCATTTTTCCGTACGAAAACTGAACAAAAGAAATATAAAAAAAAATTTTTTTGTGTCTTTTTTAGGCCTAACACTTTTTATATCCATATTTATAGTTGATACCGGTCAAAAAAATCGTGAAAATTGTCTTTTTTTTCCCCGTCTAATTAGGGTAAATCCCTCAAAAATTGCTGAAACATCGTTTCGTTCAAAAGTATTTCATTAGCCACAAAGTTCGTGCATCTCTTTCATTTCAGCATGTTTTGGCTTTGCCTTTCTTCATATCACTGCTGCCAAACATTTATAAACATTTTATCATAATCGTCCAATCAAGGCCAATTGAAATCATTGGTTTTATGATCCCAAGAAGCATCCTCCATCTCATTGGTAATTTGCTCACGCAGTATCCTTTTTCTACGTCAAATTTATTCAATTGCCAAACATATTCTGTTCTATAAACGTGTATTCTGTAAACGTGTATAATTTCATGACGAATCTCTATTTTTTTCAACTCTCATGCCCAATCTCTTTCATAGTTTTATCTAAAAACGTCTAAATTCGCTCGAAAAAAATGCTCGATTGCCCTTGCAAGTCCAGAAACTCGCGATTCTTCCTAAAATTCATTCCCAAAGCAAAGAATGACGTTTGAGCGATTACTTTTGTTTATTCATTACTATCATAAGCCTCGATCAGAAAAAAATTTGCGCACAGCTCCACTCACACACTCACAGAGACGTGATAATTTTGCACGAAACGTCGATCTCCGTTCACTGCAATGGTGAGCATGATAATGGAATGAAGGTTCGAACCAAGTTTTATTCACGCAAATTTCGTTCGAGATCGTTTTTGACGTTTTTTGAAAAATTTATTATTCCGCTGTGTGGGATTATATCAAGGAATATCAATGTCCTTAATTAATAATCAGATATATGTGCGTATGTTCGATTTTCAAATTGATAACCGAATATTCTTCACTGACGGTAACATTAGTGTTGACACTGCGAAAATTTTGTTCTCTCCTCATATCAGTAATGTACTTCAACGATGCCTTCACGATTTATCACTGGATTGGCACGATTTTTGTGTTCAGCGGTACGTTTATGTATACCGCACTGGAATCAGCGATGGTATCGGATGCACCGAAATCGGTGAAGTACCAAACGAGACCGGAGCTCGATGAATGATCGACTACTTTGAAGATTAAAGTTAAGAGAACGAAATTTATCATGAAAGTGAAGTAAACATTCTTTCGATCGAGACACGAAATTTTTTGTTATCTAAAATTTTGAAGTTGTCGATACCGAAGTGAACAGTGAAAAATTTCAGTACTACCGAATGAAATTCGCATTACGATGCTTTACAGAGAGTTTGAGGATCATTTTCGATTTTATAGAGAAAATGTTCCATCGTGTGATCGCTTTTGAAGAAACTTCAAGGCTTGGCATGCTTGCAGATTGCCATAAAACTTGATCGTACCACGCTGGAGTTTGCAACGTTCGAGTCCAACGAAATGGACGAAAAAAACATTTGTAATTAACCAATTTTTTATTTCACGAAGTATCGGTGCAGCTTGAAAAGCTACGAATTGCAAATTCGACAGGGAACGCAATTGGAGAAGTACTCGAATTATTGGAGGGTTTTTTAAAACTATTTCGTTGGACTCCAACGTTGCAAACTTCAGCGTCATCCTTATCGTACTGTAATATAAAAAAAAACGATGAAAAATTTTCATTTTTTTTAAATTTAAAGTTTTCTGAAATCCGGGAACCACGAATTGTTTGGTGATCGTGTCGACTCATTGATACCAGCTCTAAACGATTCCGGTTCGTTTCGGTTGTGCGTTATCACGTATGGATAATTTTCATGTATATTTAATAAGAACGAGGGAACCCTAAACGGTGAACTCAATCGAATCCACGCTCGAAATTGCCATGTTTTTTGTTTTCTATCGTTTCCAAGATATCCAATTTTTCCAGTGCCTAAAAATTTCAGAAAAATAATCAGCGTTATTCTTGAGCTGGTGTCCTGATTCGACTCGATTGCCAATTTTCGAGTGAAGCTCTCAATCCTCAAGCACTGTTGTTCACTTTGAAAAATTATCTTCTTCAAGTCGAGATATTTTTCAGTAGCACATTACGGACGAGCCGCCTTTTCGGTTTGTCTTAACCCTCTTTTTGTTAAACTACAAAAAACATAGAAAATTAAAGGACAAAACGCGAAAAGTTAGTTTCCCATAAAACTTGTTTTTCGAATGATTAGAATTTTGAAAACACCAATAATGCTTTTTTCATCGTACAATTAAATAACTTCCTCCTTCATGTGACTTGCTTTTCAATATATTTATGCGCGATCGTTGTTTAAGGAAGTTGAGGCTGTACAGTCATTTTTTTTACCCAAAAGTTATGACCTGTACCTTTCAAAAGTTAGGCCAGTTTACAGTTTGGCAATGTTGCATACACTTTAAAGAAAAGTTGGGGAAAAAAAGACGAAAAACTGGTGAAAGCTCAGTCGAAAACGGGAACGGTGACGATCCTAGCCTCAAAAAACTGCACGAGAAACAGATTATTATTAATATAATCTCAGCAAATCTCCTAATAAATCTGAAAAAAATTGACATTATTCGGCAAGCCTTGCTCACGTTGCCCAAAAAATTTCATATTTTTAGCATCATTTTTAACGGAGATATCCCTGAATGTGTCTTGACTTCCATAAGATTACATGTTATTTGGTCCAAATTGTTATTGATTTTTCTCAGCAACAACGCTCCTAAACTGTCTGAAAATTTAACTGTTTTTTTTTTTACCCTTCACTTTATAAGATGCAATCGGTTTAAAAGCGATGACATCATTTTCATTCTAATGCCTCAACTTCCTTAATTCAAGTCTCAATATATACCGTTGATCGGGGTGCCCTGCTTCAAAAGCGCATTCGAATGGAGGGGTTATGCAGCAGGGTACTTTGAGTAGTCTCACATGTTACGTATAAAGTTCCGAAAGTTACGAGGCTGTTCGACTGCAATAGCTATGTAAAAAAAAGATTGGAGTAACGAGTACGAGGATTGATCTTAAAATACCGTAAATAGTGAAAAAAATGGAATTTATTGTTTCCCGAAAGGCGGATGGGTAGAATTTTGTTGTATCGATTAAACGAGGACAGGCGTATTCGCACGGTGAGTTTTGCCCCTCGAGGGAAGGAAGAGCGGCGTCGATGAGCATAAAATTCGAAGCAAGCCGCTTACAATGACTCGTAGTAGGTTAGCCCCGCTGTGTGTTCCTCGGTGTTATATTATTAGCCAGTCGTGTCGCTATTTCGAGTTTTTCGAGGCGCGAGACTCGGTGCGGTGGGCCCCGCGCGCGAGGCTTCTGGGCCACGGTGCGGAGAGTCTTTCGTAAAGTCATCGGGGAAGCGTACAATCAAGTGTACAGTAGTGGTTTTTTTATCGCTGGTGGTGTCGAGATGCGCGCTGCTCCGCGGGGTATCCGTGAGAAACGCGCGTTCTTTCAGTAGAGGACACGCAGCATCGGGCGCACCGCATAAAATCAATGAAAATGTGGAAAAATGTTGGTGGTGTAGAACGGCGCTGCGAGCCGAGGGTCGCTCACGCGTTATAGGAGGCTCGCACGAGTACGATAAAAAATAATAAAAAAGGCGAGAGGCTGAAGCAGCGTTATGAATAACGATAACACGAACGAGAGAGAAGAAAATGTCGGGGATGGCAAAAGTGCGCGGATTAAACAATGGCCTGATGATGAATTTTTATCGTCTACAAGGGTAACGGGTTATTACGAGAGAGATTATGATTATGAGAATCTTGAGAGACAGCAGGGACGACGGACGGGCAGGCCGAAGAGAAAAAGACGGCGAGTCTGGACCGAGAGACTGCTCGATGGTTTTCGCTCTTTCATTGCTTTTCTCTTCAGTAATGTAGGTATCGTCTGCCTCGTAGTTGGTTACACCATTGCTGGTGCATTTATTTTCGTTGCTATAGAAGGCGCTCACGAGCTCACCGTAATCAATCGAAGAAGCAACGTTTCCATTATTCGCAATTACACCGCTACCACACTCTGGCATCTCACTTCCCAGGTACGTCATACTTTCTATCCACTTCCCTCTCGAATACTTTCTCGCTGTCAGAACCCATTCGCCAAACCCCCTTAAATAGAGATCGAATTTCGAGGGCTGCGTGTGTGCCCGGCGCCGCCTTTTTGGTGCTCAGAGTCCTTTCCCACATTTTGCTTCCTCCCAGCTCAGATGATGATCACGGCTCGACGCTCGTTTCACCACCGAAAACGGCTCGAAATCGACTCGAAACGCTCTTATTTTCCATTCCTCGAATTTTCGGTTCTCTGCAATACTCAACATTATTTTTTACCTCCAAGAAACTTTTTATCCGTGAATTGATTTTTTTACAATGCTGAACGCTCAAATTTCGTATGTGTCAGGAGAACACATTTTCGGAGAAAAAATGGAGAGCAAAGGTCGATGCGATTCTTAAAAAGTATCAAACTGAAATTGTAAGTGCCGTCAAAAAAGATGAATACGATGGTAACGATTATCGCGAGAAGAATCAAAAGTGGGGATTCGCTGGCGCTTTCCTTTATTCTCTCACCGTTATTACGACCATCGGTGAGTAGCATAATGCACATTAAACTTCCACTTCAAGGAAATCAATTATCTTGAAAGATTGACAGCTCCAAACGCTCGAATAAAGTCTTTCGAGAAGCCACGTTGTTTCAACATTTTCTGACACTCTACGAAGCACTCCGGTGAAAAGTTACGTTTTGCAATGAAAATAGTCTTTCTATGAGGTTACAGGATTGCACAGCTTATTCGTACAATGAATTTACAACTCAATACGGCAGCTTAGAAAATTGAGAATCCCAATCGCTAAAAATTTCAATAAAATGTGCATTCTTACCAGAGAATTTTTTCTAAAGGGCCGAACATTCGAATTCTATCGACGACACTTTCCAAAGAACGAATAATTTCAGCGGGTTTTAACGGAAAATGGCGAATTATTATAACGAATTTCATCATTTTCTGCGGAGATCGAACTGATAAGTAACAATAAAAGTAGCCGGAAAATAATTTTACGAAAGAAAGCTTAATCGTTGTATAAAGACGTTTTTTCTAACGAATCAGTACGAGAACAAGGAAAGCGATGAAAAAACCACACTTTTTCGAATAAATCGAATTGTTCAAGGTGGCAAATAATGCTTCATCGCGAAGCCTTCGACTCTGGCTCACCCGAGCCGCGTACCATAATAACGTGTATTTTTTCCCCGAGGTTACGGGAACACTTGTCCGAAAACACTGCCGGGCAAAGCGGTGACGATAGTTTACGCGATATTTGGAATGCCACTGTTTCTTTTGTATCTGAGCAACATCGGAGACATTCTTGCCTGGAGTTTCAAGTGGACGTACGCGAGATGTTGCCTCTGCAGGTGATTTGTTAAGTGTATACGTAACGGGAATAAACGGGGAGTGTGACATTTGCGTGTGGTGTGACGCCATATTTTTAACGATTTCGCGTGTGTTGTTGGTTTGCGGAAAACGGCGACAGGTGTCGCAAGAAGAGAAGCGCACGGCGCAGCGTTTATCCGGCGAGCAGCGATAGAAATTCGTTGCGATTCGAGCAGCAGATGGTTAGAGTCAACCACTCGGGGGAAGAGGAAAATACATCGACTAATGCAAGCGAAGAAGAGGACGAAGAAGAACACGACGACGATGATGACGACGATGACGATGATAAATATAATCCTAAGAATATTACGGTTCCTTTGACTCTTTGTCTCGCCATTATGGTTGGGTACGTATCGAGCTAAACTGAGCATTAAATCTTGATTACTAACATTGCTTTACACTTTGAAGCAAATCAAGGAGACCGTACGATTTTAAACTTTATTCGAATTTCCGGATTTCAAAATTCCTCGGTTGTGCAATCGTCATCATTCCGCAAGTTTCAACTCCGATTTTAACTCGCTCATCGAGTATATATTCTGTCGCTTTACGTTTCATACCTTCTTATCAAAACCACGTAAACTAACCGTCGCGGCAGAAAGGCAGAGGAGGGGGGGGGGGGGGGGAGGGGGCATGGCTCCAGCAGATCTTCAACAATTCATTTGAAATTTCAATCACAGTTTCCAAGTCACATACTAACTGGAATAAGGGTAAATGTCCCAAAGTTTGCTCCTGCAAATTTCAGTAATCTTCCTCCCTTACCGAGCAACCGAACTTATTCAATCCATCAAGTTTGCTGAGAAAACGAATGACATTTTTCAACTCCCATTCGCACGTCTCTAGAGCCGCCTATGAGCGACCGTGCGAATTCATTAGCAAAACGATTGTGAAATCGATCGACGATCAATTCAAATATATTTTCATTGCACGTCATCGATTAAAATCATTCGAAAACCATAATCATAGTGATGAAAAATCGTTGACTAAAATAATGCAGATACGTATGTGGCGGTGCGAAACTCTTCTCGGAATGGGAGTCCTGGAACTTTCTCGATGGCTCGTATTTTTGCTTTGTGTCGTTGTCGACGATTGGCTTCGGTGACATTGTGCCGGGTGAAAAAATCTACGCCGGTCAGGACCTCCAATTGTCCTCCATCTTCTGTTCCATGTACCTGATGCTTGGTAAGCCGATTTACATATTCACTTATTGTTACTAAATAAAAATATAGAAGCCGCACTTGGGCGCGAGAATGAAAATTCACTTTGCAAATAGCTGATGGGGAAAAATAATCCGACTCAAAGTATGCGGCGAACAAATTGTCGGCGTGAAATCGTGCTAAAAAAAATATTCAACTATTTCCCGGGTCCTGTTCAGAAACTGCAACGTTATATTTCGCGTTTAAAAATTCAAACATTAGAGCCCTCGGCTAAAATACGAGCTACGAATCCAATGCTCCGATCTTTATGAATAATTTGGTGAGAATATTTTTCAGACCTCGTACTTGAAGAATATATAATAAAAAAAACTTTCATCACAAGTGCATACAAGGCTTTAAAAACGGAGTGCAAACTCGAAGATTTTCTCAACATTTTACCATTCTGACTTGATAGAAATTTTGAAAATAACGAAAAAAAAAAAAATAAAATAAAATAAATTCACAAAGATTAAAACGCGTGTTTCTCGCGCAATTTTTCCATGCCCTTTTTCCATTCAATACGCTACGAGTGGGTGATGCACCCTTCCAGTGAAGAGTAGTAACCCGCCAGAGGGGTGCTTAAGGTCACACCAGGATAAAACCGCAATGAATGGAAGGCCAGAATAAGAAAAAAAGTAACGAGATCGTAAAAATACTGAATAAAATCAATAATTTGAAAAATTCCCTTTTTATAAGGTTAAAGATGGAAATGTGTGGGAGGGATACGAATTTTAATTTTTCATTCTCACTGCAACGATTTTTACTTTGAAGGTATGGCCCTCATAGCCATGTGCTTCAACCTCATGCAGGAAGAAGTGGTCGCCAAGTTCCGCACGCTGACGCGTTCTCTAAGGCATATACTGAGTTGCGAACGGTGAAATTTCCTGGACGGATGAGATGACTTTCGTCCCGTTTCTTCCGAAAGTGGTAAGCCGACCCTTCCATAGAGTCGAGATCAAAGTTCCTATTTTTTAGTTACGAAATCATTTGGCGTTTGTGGTATTCGAAGATTTGAGTATAATTTTTACCGTACGATCAAAAAATCTGTCAAATATTTATTTTAACCTCGATAAATTTTTCAACGCAACCGCGCGTACCGAATCGTCCATTCGGAAATACATTTTTAATGGTGTGCAGCAGTTTTTTATTTATTTTCAGAGCCTTCGAGGGACAACGGCACTGCGGAAGAGCGGAAGCGGCCAAATTTTTTCGACCGAATTCTGGCCGAGGTTGGAAGTTTGAATCGAGAAGAAAAATCTTCGTCAATTCGTCGAAATGTTCGACGCTCACTCACGTTTTAGTGACTCTAGAAGCTCTCAATCGCCGAACAGCAGCAAAGCGGCGATCGTCACGAGTAATCTCGAGCCCGTCGCCTACGTATTTGCCAAAGTGAATTTACCAACGAATCGTATCGGCTCGCGATAATCGCTCAATAAAGCAAAAGACGTTTCAACGACTGTGAGCAATTAAAAGGACTTTGACACCGTTAGTTGCGTCGCTTTGACACACGAATTAAATCCAGGGCACGATTAATTCTCCTGCTTTGAAAAAGCCGTGTGCAACATACGGAAAAGATGGCAATTTTGTTACGAAAAATATTGAAGGCTCGCAGCTAATGTGAAAGGGAGAATGGAGAGGGGACGACGACGAGGCGAGATCAGAGAAGAGACAAAATGCTCATGCGTGGGAGATTTCGACGGAGAGAGCGAGCATGGCGCGGGAGTTGCGCGAGAAGGGATGCGGTTTCGTTCGACCTTATAGCTGGTTTTGCGCCGGCAAGAGGGCAGAGAAGAGTGAGGAAGAGAAAGAGAGAGAGAGAGAGGTAAATCGCGCGGCCGCGGGGATTCTTATTATCGTTGAGCCTGGTCCACACCTCACTGCCGCACGGTTATTTCTCCTATTTGGCCCTGTACAGTTCTTCCGTGTGCTTCATTATCTACCCTTTTCTGCCTTCGTCGCTGTCTCCTCTTTCGCTCCATTTATTCTCTCCCGATCTCTGCGCTTCCTGCTCGTGCGTGTTCGTCCGCACATGCATATGCGTACATTTGCATGGGTCTATTAACGTACACGAATATTCGTTCGACGGATTCACCTCGTGAATTGGCTCTACATGCTCGGAGAGACACATTTGTAAAGGAATAACAGAATCAGTGGTGTGATCGCTTGGGATAAATAAATAATGCGTCTGGCATTTTGAGTGATTTTAGTGCAACTCGAATTCCAGACTTTCCATCATTTTCGAACGTAGCATTTCTCCTTCGGGATCCTCTCGATTCTTCATTACTTTTCGCGCACACCCAAACCCCGATTCTTTTGTCGCAATGGGTTAGAAAGCCTGGGTCCCAAATCTATTGGCAGTTTTTCCTCTTCGCTTTTCTCGTTTTCCCCTCTTCCCCACTCTTGCCCTTTCTCTTTCTATCTTTCTGTGTTTCTGTGTCTATCTCGACCCATTTCTCGTGGATGATGCTGCAAATATCGTAACGAATTGTGGTAAGTCCTGATTGTTAATGTCTCGAAAAACAAAACGTATTGCACAAGAATTGCGAAATTGCATTTTTCACTTATTTCAGACTGATTTCTTTGCCCTCAGTGCTCATTTCTTCCTGCTCCTTTCATCTTTTTCTCGCTCTCTCTCTCTCTCTTCCTCTTTTCCACTCGCTCTCTTCCACTTTCGACGTTTCACCACAGCGACATTTAGACGTTATATATGTTGCTATCGATTGCATCCCGGCCCCCAACTCGCCTGTGTAGCTCTTCACCGTCGGTGCTTTTTTTTCTTTTCTTTTTTTTAACTTTTTTTTTGCTCTGTCGTTCATACGCATTCCCACGTATAGCTTTCGTAGTGTTAACACGAAAATGTACACGCCAGTTAACGGGACTTTGAGATATTATTTATTAGATCCTTCCAAAGGAAATGGAATTTACGAAATTCCGAAAAATTCGATTGACGATCGTATCAAAACGTCAAATTTCATGTGCCATTGAGTGAGTTTCGGATAAATTAGAATCAAAATTCTCGCTCGTCGTTGAACGAGCGAGCATTCGTGTTTTTATTTCACATTTTCTCTGTTGACTGACTATTTTTACGTGTGAATAATTGTTGAAGAAAAAATTATCACATACGAGAGAACTTTCACTGTTTTCATTTGATAAAAATTTTTCGGAAAAATCCTTTTTTTCATGACACTCTTTGTCGGTCGAATATGCTGAGCGCATATGTGTCAAAGCCATCGTAGAATTGGGCACGTTACAATCCTGATACTCCCGCATGCAAATACGGTGAAAAGCTAATATGCAGCATTAAAATTTGACGTCTTTGAGCCTCAAATACGGCTTCGTGTTGAGTCGAATATTATTTCCACTCTCGTTTTGACAACGTTTCACTCCATTCTGGTTATTTTGAGGCGTGAATTTCAACGGGAAAAACACTTTCTAATAATTTCCGTACTGTCATACCAGTTTTCTCCGGTAAATCTCCGGAAATAAATTTGGAAAATGTACGGGAATTTCTCCCATTTAGATTCGCATTAACCAATATTCGATGCACGAGTTCTTGATGTTCATTCCCAGTCCAATTTAATGTTGTGATTACTCATCGAGCCTACAGAATCCCAGAAAAATTTCACCATCGCGGAACGAGATTCGCATTACTAGGAAAAACCAAAAAAATTGCAATCAAATTAAAGTCCAAACAAAAATATTCAACGGGCATTTTAAAAAACGCATTTGGAGCGTTCTCGTGCAGAGATTAATTTGTTGAAGTGAATAAAAAAAATGTCGAGAAAACATGAATTTTTGATGAAATTCGAGTGTGCACCTTTCTATATAAGCACTGAACAATTGAATTGAATGATCGGCAATCAGGAAGCCTATTTTCATAACAATTTCGATAGACGAGAAAAATAGTTCTTGCATTTTGAAGTATTAAATAATTGAAAAAAGTAATGATAAGAGTACAACGAAAAAAAAAAATTTGTTGACCCTCTTCACGATAGTAGGAAGCGTCGATGAATAAAATGAAGAAAAAAAATAATAATTTGTATTTGCAGGATCGACTGGAGCCATCGATGGAATTAGGGGCCAACGATGAAAAAGCAGCGAGGAGTAAAATAGTGAAAAGGCTGGATTGGTTGTTGGAAAAGTGGCGAGGTCGCCATACACACAGATGCCAGTATCAAAAGCGTCGAAAGGAGTCGCGTCGTTGGAATTATTCGAGCGGCTTGATCGGGTCGTACGATACGAAGAAATGTTACATCAGGAATTGGTATCGAATAAGAAAGATTGGAAATTGGAGACGAGAAATGAGAGATCGATCGAGAGCTTGTCAAGAGGAGCGTGACAAAAAGAGACAATTAATAATCACAAAGATTGGATAAAAAATTTGGGCGATGATGCAAATTGATGGAGGCGATTATTACCAGCGTGCGACAACAACAGGGTTGGGAGGCCCGAGATGTTGTTCAGCTCGTATGTCACAGCAGCAAGTAGGAGGGACGATGTCAGCCGGCGGGGCGGATCGTTCGTTAAGAATTTCGAAAACATTGCGCGGGGCAGAATTGTTGTGTTGTTGTTGCAGTTGTAGCACGACAACATCAGCCAAAAGTCCAGGTCTCGTGGCGAGCTTGGGTGTTTGCTTGCTCGTATTCGGTTACGCGCTTCTCGGTGCTTTCGCCTTCATGGCATTGGAGGGTGGTTTCAAAACGGGCTCGTCGTTGCACCAGGAATTACCGAGTGTCACGGCTGCTGTTCCAGGCTCTTCGACAACGGGAGCCAGCACGGTCATTAAAAATGGCAAAGTCGATTTGAGTCTTCGTCCCGGTGAACACAGTGGAGTTTCAACCTCGAAAAATTTGTCCGTTGCCCTCAATCCACCAGGAGTTACGGCTCCATCCTTGGAAACCAGCTCCGCAAAGCCCGTTCCACCACCGAACTTGATGCAACCTAATCATCGCGCTGATTTCATCCTCGAAGATTCCTCGGCTCGAGAGCTACGAGCTCATACCGTCGAACGACTGTGGAGCATCACCGAAGATCTTAATGTGTTGTACAAAGAAAATTGGACGAGGCTCGCCGAACGCGAGGTTCTCGAGTTTCAAGAAAAATTGGCTGCCCACAGCCTCGATCGAGCCAGATCCGGCTCCTCCATTTATGGCACTACTGCTGTACAACGCGCCGGTTCATCCTCCGGTAGTAGGCGCAACAATGATAAACGCTTACCCGGCGTCACACCTTTGATTAAACACAATCAACGATGGACTTTTGGCAGCAGCTTTCTGTACTCCATTACTCTTATCACGACCATCGGTCAGTATTCAATGGTCTTTGGAAAATCATTTTCCTTCATGGGCCCAACACCGTTTCTTCTTTATCTATTTCGTCGTTCAACTTTTTTCTTATTCCCTTCGTTCGTTGAATTTTTATAAATTTTGAGAAATATTGAATTGACCAATTGACCTATTGACGAGTTTTGGTAACGAATTTATTCGAATGATTCGCTGGGAGACAATTTCATTTTTCTCGACGAAATTTCGGCTGAATAATTTAAGGTGATCTACCACTTGCGTCGTGCTTGCGTGAGTGCGAGAGAGATGGCTGCAAAATGGTTACACGTTTTACTCGGACATCCTTGACTTTTTGAGAAAAATAAAAGTTACACCTTGTTCTCTAATAAAATGAGAATAGCGTGTAACTCATATTTTCTTTCAAATATCAACCTACTCGGAATAAAACGTGCAGCAGGATTTTTACCGACTGAACAACTGATAGATCACGTTAATGAAATAAGTTCTAGCGAATTATGCCAATTTCTGATCGATCGGGGACAATATTTCTCACAAATATTCCAATTTCTCAATGATTGTCTTGGCAAATCTTCAACCTCTGAACACTTTTGGCTCTTTCAGGGTTTAATCTACTTTATTTAAACGTATGAGTGAGAAAAAAGAATCGGCATTTTTCGTTTAAGGAGGAATATCAGCTTGAGAAAAATGGTGACAGCTTAATGAAACTTTTAGAATACATTTTCGGATATATTTTCTATAGCCTCTCCAATTTTTAATGCATATCATTCAGTCATTTTTTAGTAAATGATTTCCAAACTTCGAATATTTAAGATCTGCTACGCATAGGACGCATAGAAAATAAATACGTTAGAAAAAAAGTACTATTCCACAATTTGAACTCTAAAGAACATGCGTGTAAATTCGAGGTCGTTTTATTCTGCCATTTTTTCATATTTCACATAAATTCCATCCAAAAATGACGTTTTTTGGGGCTTAATCCCGTATAAACAAAGCAAACAAGGTTTACATAATCTAGATAACTTGGATAAAAACAATCAAATTCGATCAAAGACTTTTGGATTATCGTGTGTTATTTTTTCCAGGATACGGAAGCATTTCGCCACGTACGGTATGGGGTCGTCTAATCACGATAATTTACGCTCTCGCCGGTATACCATTGATGCTGGTTTACCTGAGCACAATCGGGGACGTTCTGGCTCGTAATTTTCGTAGATTATACGGTCGTGTTTGTGGCAGAGTCGAGTGCATACGCGATGGCAATCGCGGATCGCGTGGGGGATGTCAAGGATCGTCAGGTTCGTCGATGACTCCGACGGTACCAGGAATCATTGGGAAAACGAGTTACCATCGTTACGACAATCATATCGACAGCAAGCTCTCAGCGGTTGGTGCCAATTCTGCACATCATCAATTCTATTCGAGCAAATCAAGCTCGTCGGACGAACTGGGCTTGATACGCTCGACTGGAAGTGGAATTTTGCTTGATTGTGGAGGCGAGGCTGGTTCCACGGCGTCTGGGTTTCAGGTACAATCGTGAACTTCAAATTTCGTTAGATATTTTAAATCGTTTGAAAATATAATTTAATGCCATTTCCTATTCGGTGAACTCACTTTCAGACTCGATTAGTAAAACTAAAGTTATGCAGTGTTTCATTCAATAAGAAAGCACCGAAATAAGCTCGTTTTTGATAAATAAAAATCATTTATATAAAGCAACCACTTTTTCCTCGCTTTTTCGAACTACGTCGTTTTCTTGTATAAAGTATCACATCCACCTGGGAGGCAAAAAATTTTAACTCCTCACGCGATAATTCTCTTCGCCTCCTACTGGCAACATCGCCCTCAGAGTTAAAAAGTTCGACTTTAGCTGCTCGATACACAATATAGGAGAGACCGGGGCAAAACGGGATACCCGAAAAATGAGAGACATTTTTTTCTTTTTTTTTTTTTTCAATTTTTATACTTGTCCGAAAAGAACATGAAACATATTTTTTCCAAACTATCTTGTTTTTTTTTTTTTAATTTGATTTTTGTTTTGTTTTCAAAAAATTAGTTTTTTTCAAATTCTCTTTTTTTACATCACTTCCAAAGTGAAAACGTTTTTGCACAGATATAAAAAAAGTATTTGTATATGTGCCCACTCCGCACAATTTTGGCACTTAATTCACGATTCAGTGGATAAAGAATACAATTTTTTAAAAAATAAACATTGGCAATCTTAGTTATTATTCATATCATTAATTTTTAATTGAATTACAGAGGGTGCGTTCGACGTACGTTAGAGCGTTGTAAGCGCTCACAGCGTGAGCTCGACTTATGTTCGAGTGCTGTAAGCGCTGAGATCGCTTTCAATAACGCTTACAGCGGTAAGTCGGAAGCACTCGGTTACGGGTGCAAAATGCACCCGAGGTGCATTCAATTAAAATCATAGTATAAAAAAATTTCATGACTTTTCGAGAGGTAGCCCCTTTTTGCCTCGGTTTTTTTTTTTCTAATTGAAAAGAATTAGAGTACATTTCTTAGTTTGTGGGAGTACAGAGCTTCCCAAACTTCTGAAAAGTTCAATATTTCCTTAGGTATCCCGTTTTGCCCCGGTCTCCCCTACTAGTAGTAGTTTATTTCCAAGTATACCCTTACGAGTTTTTACACAGTCCCCCCCCCCCCTATTTACAAAGTCCCCGCTTACTCGCTAGATATCTTTCTTTTTCCCTTCCGTATCTTCAATTATTCTTTTCACTTACATTTTTTCTCATCCATTCATATTCTCTCACACACTCACACAACTCTTTACTCATTTGTTCTTTTAGCGCTCTATTTATTTTATCTTCCACTCCTGCTCCTACTGTTTTCTCCAGCTATCTTTCCAGTCCTTCTGCCTCTGTCTTCCTCATGTCCGCTTCCCTCTGCTAAAGTTTCCTCTTCCCTCTCACATTTTTTACATTTGCTTTCCCTGTACCCTTTGGATCTTTTCCTTCCTATATATTCCCATACCTCATCCCCGCCCATGTTTCTTTTATTTCCATTCGTGTGTCCCTCATCTACCAATATTCTTCCATTCCTATTTTCTCTTTTCTGTTTTTATATTCGCTGCAATATCTCGATTCCTTCATCCTTGTCCGGTTCAACTGCAGTTCTTGTTCCGTCTTGGCTTGTGTCACCCTTTCTATTATATTTTCCGGCTCTGCTCCATTCCCCATTTCGATGGGGTATACAATATACTATTGTAATGCTCTGTAACAACGAAGAAACAAAGTTTTTTTTCATGATTCATTTGAAATGTTTGATCAACAGGACACGAATAGCGGGCAGGGAACGAAAAAGCATCAGCATCATTTTTATACCTGTTCGTCTCAGCTTTCCGAGCCCACCGCTGTTTGCCTCGTTAGAATACCGATAAGTCTCTGTCTCCTTATAATTCTACTGTACATATGTTGCGGAGCAATAATGTTCAATCGGCTGGAGGGTTGGTCTTTCCTCGAAGGAAGTTACTTCTGTTTTACGAGCCTCGGTACGATAGGCTTCGGTGATCTCGTACCCAGCGGTGGAAACGCTTCGTCTCACCTCCTTGAAGAATTAAGCCTCTGCGCGTGCTCTCTCTACATTCTTGCTGGTATGGGACTCATGGCAATGTGCTTCAATCTCATGGAAGACGAGGTTGTTCGCGTCGTCAGAGTTTTCGGTAGAACTTGCGGTATGTCGCCCGTTACTAATTGTGCCGGTCCTCGAATGATGAACAATCCGCCACCGCCACCACCGCCGCCATCTGCAACTGCAGGATCAACCGGTTACTAAAAAATTTATAAAATTTCATTGGATTCATTTTTCATATCCATTTTTATTGGAAATACATTTTTTTTTCAATTTCCAATAAAAAGTCGCGTTTGATTTAACTAAATTTTGACACTTTATATCGGTTTGTTAGAAGCTCGTGATTTAAGCTCAAACATTATTTTCATTCCTTTCGAGAGATTCGAATTTTTCAACATTCACGTTTTGTAAACTCAAACATTTACACATTCCATCGATGAATTTCCAAATGGTGACAAATTTCTAAATAGCGACGAAGACATCACTATTCCAATGAAACATTATTGAGTTGAATGTACTACGAAATTGAATAACGAATATAAAAATGTTATTGCCGCAGGTATAAAATCGGATTTGAGTGCTCACGTGGATAGAGACTTCATGGGAGCACCGTGTACAGGGAATGTATTGAACACCGATTCTCGTATGGGCCAGCATAATTACGACCGTAGAGAAGGAGGGGATGACGAGGAAGAAGCGATAGCAATGTCGTTGGTGGCGAGTTCTTGACAAAATCCAACCAGGAGTCTCGCCAATGACGGTGGGCACCTCCTGGCCCTTCAGCAGCAACGTAACAGTTTTTCCTCAACGGCGACGATAGATTCGACGAAATTTTCATCCCCGGGTCGTCATTCGTTGCCACGAAAGAAGCAGCAACAGCAGCAGCAACATTATCTCTATCATCACCACCACCACCATCATCACCGTTACCAACATCAGCATTCCCACCGTAATGGTCAGCAATTGAACTCCGACAACAGTCAGAGTGGTGGAGAACATTTTGAGTATTTCGTGCCACGAAGCGTCAGCGAATTTAATTTAGCAGCTGCTGTCCAAGACACAGCGATAACACCTCCGGTGACAAAATCACCAGCGGCAACGTGTAACGCGACACCACCAATCGCGGTGAAAACCCGTTGTGAAAAAGTTGTCACCTTCGAGGACGAAGCTCCGATTCTCCTCACCGGCACATCCTTCGCTGCTACACCGACGCGAAAAAATTCTTCGACGCCGGTCAACACACTCGAGAACGTTTTTATGTGACGTTCGAATCGACCAGGCTGATTATAATAATATTATTAAATAATAGCGATACACCTGTAACCGATCGTAACGATGGAAATACCAAAAATCTTTCGAAATATGAATACGATAAAACAGAAAAGGTAAAGAAAAAGAAAAATCAAAAAAAGCAGCAACAACACGAGCATTTGTCAATAATGGATATTAACACTCCACGTTATTACTTAGTGTATATATATCATATATTATTATATACACCGCGCTATGATACTTTGTTATCTAGAAGAATTGAATTATTCGCGTATTATATTTAAAAATAACAGACAAAAGCGAGTTACATGTATTTACAAATTAATGTAACGGAGTAATTTAAGATGGGAAAAAAAAGAAGAAAAACAGAATTTCTCTTTCTCCTTCCAAAGAGCATTGGAATAATGTAGACGTTCCGGTGTTCTTGGGCGTCTATAATAATTCTTTACGACGAGATTTGTTACTCCAGGCCACACCGGCGAGTCGTGTTCCGATATTCGATAGCATTCCTGTTGTAAATACATCTTTATTTAATCATACTCTTACGTCGTCTCTCGTCATAATCTCTCTACGTACGGATTCAGATAAACAATCTCTACACTTTCATAATTATTTATTTTTCTTTGGTAGTCCCAATCGAAAATTCTCTATAAAACGCACAACGTGAATAAACCGATTTCCAAATTTGTATCAATACAATAAAATTCGCCTTTTCGTATCGATGATTTTTTCTTGATTGAGGTACTACAAAAATTGAACGAAATTTTTCTTTAATTTTTTGTTACGAACCCACTGATCTTTCAAACAAAAATAAGAATGCTTGGCAAATTATTGTTTTAGTCCAAATCATATGCACAAATTTCATTTATTTGTTTTGTAATTTTCTTTTTTCATTAAGCAATGTCATCATTCCGACTCGAAATTTTATTTATTTCGATATTTATTTATATAAATGTATGATTACGATTTTATTTATTTCCTAGAACCTTATTTATTTGCAAAAATATGAAGGATATTCTGAGTGTGGAAATATAATTCTATGAATTCAGCTTTGAATTTGTAAAATGGAATTAAAACACCCGCGAAATATCAGTATTCGGAGTTGAATTATTGTCATTTTTTTTTTTCATTGTAAATTTAGCCAGTGAATTTTTTTTTCCAAGATGGAATGAAAAATGATTGATCTTTGTATAGTTCTACTTATAAAAATTAAAGAAAAATGAAGAATATTTGATTCTAAATGGAAATCGATTTTGGGCTTAATCGCTTCATCATTACGAATTTTGCTTGTTACACTCGAACCTTTGAGCTTTTGAGGCAACTGATTGAAATCCATTAACGGGTCGATAGTTCCTGATGACGGATCTTTCTCACACGACGAGGAGGATGAAGACGATGATGATACTAATGTGACCACAGTACACGCGATGTCCAATATATGATTGATAATAAATTGGAGAGTGCACAAAACAATGAGCAAAAGTATTGGTAAACAAAGTCCGGTCTCGACATCGTCCAAAAATTCGTTTACATTTTCCGGGAGAAGATCGGTGCACATTATGCAACTTGAATAATTTTCTCTTTTTTTTTTGTTGGTTCTTTTAGTTCGTTTTATTTCTCTAAACGTCAAAAACGGTGTGATCAAATGGAAAATTTTGCAGACAGTGGAGTTGTCTGAAAGCGATGGGCAGTTGTTTTTTCTTAATTTCTTTCATTTTTTTAAGGTTTCCAGAGCTTTAGAAGACCGTCCTCGCTGTACGAACACAGCAGATTTTGATGGGGATGATGGGCCAAACCAATCACGTCTTTTTCATGGATCTGAAAAAATAAATGATTTATTAAGTGTAGGGATCTAACGATTCAAAAAAACCTACTTCATTTATTATTATGTGTATGAACGATCGAAAAAAATTATTTTAAAAAAAATCAACAATATCTTGTTACATAGCGAAAAAGAATGATTTTTCGTTGCTTTTAATAAAAATAATTTTTCGGTACTATTTCCGTCGAAAATGAGTTCGTAACTATTTAAATATGGATTCGCAAATTTCAAAATACCAAAATTCTCATGAAACAAACCCAAACAAACCGGAAAAATATGTTTGAAACAATAGAAGATTAGTTTCTCTACGCAACTTACGTTTAATGTTCTTTCGAGTTTTCCGGATGACGTCGAGAAACAGTAGAGTACGAGATCCTCACCAACACAATAGATGAATTCACCACGCGGACTTACGACTGTACAAACGAAATCTCCACCCTCGCGTTTACCACTCGAGAATGATCGCACAATTTGACCTTGCATATTCATTATAACTACTGTGTTCGATCTGTTGCAAACGACGAAATGTTCTGGATTCCGTGGCAGCGGATGAATACTGTTTACTGTCAAATCAGCTGCTCCCAATGATTTGTACGTTCCCACACATTCGGTTGTTTTTAAACTCCATACTTTTACGGTTCCGTCCGACGAAGCGCTAACAATGAAAAAAGTCATTGAAATTCTATAATGTACAACCTTTTGAAATTTTATTCTTTTTTTTATCATATTTTTCAGACATTCGATTACTCCAATATACCTGATTATGTGATGACCGTCGGGAGCAAACACTACTTCATTGACGAAAGATGCATGACCACGAAATTCCTTGAGTGTTTTACCAGATTTGAGACCGTGTATCCTTAAAAAGAAAACTCGATTTCAAATACGCCACATAAAAACCTTTTGCTGGGCTCCATGAATTTGAATATTTTTACAAGTTTTCGATTTGACTTTGTAAGACAATCGTAGACAATTCGAATATTCATTGATAGATTAATCAGGTCATAATTTTCAAATAATTTGAATGTTAATCACTGAAATAATGAAAAATTCTTCTTTTTTCATACAGTTAAGAAAAATAGTAGCGTACCTAACGGTAGTGTCAAAAGAAGCAGACAATATCTGACTGTTATCCCTGCTGAATTGTAAACAAGTAACCCCTTTCGAATGTCCCTTTTCGAATCGTCTCAAGCACTGACCGCTTTGAACTCGCCAGACTTTAATTTTTCCATCCTGCGAACCACCGGCCAACATTTCGCTGTCACGACTAAACGCCATTGACAACACAGCTTGTTCCATCATCATGAAATTGTCCTGTGCTTGATACTTAAGATCTTTACGTATTTTGCCAGTAGTGAAATTCCAGACTTCGATAAAACCGTCGACAGAGCCAGTCACGAGATATTGACCATCGGGTGAAAAACGGGCACACTCGACGTGTGATTTTTGTCCAAATTTGATTTGTTTCGATAACTGTGTGGGATATCTTTCATCCTCTTGATCTCGCACTGCTGCTTTACCTCGGAACAAATCGATGGTAGTACCTGGTGGCAACAGACCTTGATGCTGTTGCCATTTGAGGGCCTGACCCAACAGTGCCAATAAACGACTCGAAGGTACTACCGACACTTCACCAGCTAGAGCGCTCGCAATGTAAGCTCTTCTCTTTTCCTTTGTGCTACCATCCGGATAAGCTTCTCTTGGGTCAAAGTAGGAGCGTGCTAACAAATTTTCTGTACAACCAAATTTTTCATTATCAGCCATTTTTCAATTCGCTTTATTTTTCACTGCCAGAATCCGAATTTTTTCTCATTGCAATATTTTTGACCAAGCAAATTCATTTTTAAAATTCGAAATTGAAGAACAACCGTTTATTTCAATGAATTTCTGTCTACGTTGCAAGCACAAATTGATTTGAAATTTCCATTGAACATTTTTCTCATGCATTTAAAATTTGTTCTCTGTTTCAAGTTCTTTTCAATTTTCAATTCAAAATATTGAAATTTCTAGCGACACCTTTTTATAAACAGTTACAACTCTCACTGGCTAGTTTCTTAAGCTATGCAAAATTCTTTATGAGCTGTTAAAAAATTACAACTTATGAAATATTCTTTTCTTTGTAATAATGAAAATGTGAAGAGCATAAGTTACTTATTGGAAGAAAACTGTTTTGGCAAATTAAGAAAAATGATCATGTTTTGGAAGACAAAGTACTCCAATTTTTATTCCAATTTGGCCTGGTTCATTTTAGACCTTGAGTAAACCTTATGTGTGTATTCCTAATTACAGAAGAAAATGATATTTGTTAACTTTTATTTTGTCATGCCTTACCAAGATGTATATATCGTTCAGCTTCCTGCTGTTTCATCATAATCATAGGATCCGTTTGTCGCAGCAGAGAACGAGCAGCTCCCAACTCCCTGAGTTCTATGAGCTCCAAAACAACTTGTTCATAGAGATCAATGAGCTTTTTGTCTGGTAATTTGAGTGACTGTATGGCTTTGAGAACAGTGTCCCAATGACCATTATTGATATCAGCTACAAATCCATCAACGCTGTCAACAGTATTCAAGGAAACTCCAGTCTCTTCCTATATTTTAGACAAAATCATTTGACATCAAAAACACATCAAAGTATTCCTTCATCGTTCGGAAAGATCATCTTGTTAGACATTCCATTCATTGATAATTTCAAAATGTTGTTTGCTTTTTACCTCGATGAAAAAGATGATATCGTATACTTTTTTTTGTTATAACAGTTCGTTATTGAGCAAAGAGAAATATTTTAGCCATACTTTTTTTAGGTTATGTTAATTCAATAATTAGAAATAAACCAGCGTACCTGAAGCGTTTGTAGTGTTTTCACGAGATTCGATTCTTTGAGATACTGCTGAATTAACCTGATTACACTGTGGACAATCAGAAATTTAAAAAATGTAATTTATTGTTCATTCTCCTCTGACCTGCTGCCTTTTTTATTTTTTTAATACTTACTCCGCAGATTCGATTTCAATAGACATTGTTATTTATAGTTAAAATTTACTTCACCGCACGGTATTATTTAATCTATTTTGATTTAATAATTATTCTTCACACAAGCACAAATATTTATATTTTTTATGTAATTATTATATTGTTGTTTGGAGTGTCAGAAAAACACCATCGCCATATCGCCCATCATTGGTTGACTTCAATCGTTGCTCCAGCCAGCCTCCAGCTCTAGGAGTGGTGGCAGCACCTCACATTCATGTTTTTTGCGGGGGATTTAAATGAAGCGAATTTCAGCTAAAATTTTGAATCACGTATGAATCTTTTTCTAAACATTTATTAATTAGGTTGATTCAATAATAATTGACATATGTACTAAATATTGATTACTCGTTCAAAGTAGTTTTCAAATGGTTTATTAAAATTCAATTCTAATTCTAACCGATGAGAAAATCCAGCAAGGATGACCTATAACCTCAAAAACCGACAATATTAGTGTACACCGAATCTTATTTAATGCTTTTTAAATCCTCCACAAACTTTTGATAGTTCTGCTGCATAAAATCTGGATTTTGTGAAAATGACAGTATTTAAAAAATACAATACAATCGTGAGATTTTCTGCGGAATTACGAACTTATGCAACACAAACAAAACCAGAAGCAAAAATTCTGTAAGACAAAATATTCGACATGAAATTATTCAATAACAGGAAAAATAATCTTCCTGTAAATCAATTTCTGATTGCAGACATAAATGGAATTCTGTAGTGGGCCTTGAAATTCATGCCCAAATAAATGCGGAATCAAAATTATTTTCAGGAGCGAGCACAAATTTTGGAATGCCTATAAATTCTTGTGTTTCATTATTTGACTGTGCAACCCCCGGAACATTGCCGGTAACAATTGAATTTTTCAGGTTCATCTCTAAATTCTTGTTTTCTTGTTAAACTGCTTAAATTCACAGGTCTTAAATAGGCGATGTGTTGAAGCTGGCGTTCTTACAGCACTTGCCCTCTCCTGCAACCTTAATGAAATATCACTCTTCGACAGAAAACATTATTTCTATGCAGATTTGCCTGTGAGTAATCAGCACAAAATGATATCATAAGATTGTAATAATTAAGAAATTTTGTAACTTATTACAAGGTCTACTAAACATAGCAATGAAGTAATTGTAGTTGAATAATGGAGTAAAATAGTTAATAATGATGGAGTGATGGATCGATTAATAAAATGAAGTGATGGATATTGTTCAAACCATTCTCTTATTTTTAAACAACAATACAATCTACTTTCGATAAAGTTTACAAAAACCAACAAGATGTATTTAAAAAAAAAAATAATCTTATGAATCTTACTCTCGCAAACAAAAATGCAATCCACATTTTTCATATTTCATGTAATTATGTTGATGTAACAAAAACCTCTTGCTAAACAGATAAACAGATAAAGAAAAATGAAAAATACATATTATTTGTTAATGAAAAATTTGATGAAACTAGGCGGGCTATCAAATAACTCAGCAACGACAACCACTCGCCGTTGATGGGACTTTCAACTTCCGTGTATATACACCTGGCATTCACAAAGAACCGTATTTGAAATCTTCTAAAATCAAGCAAATACAGTTGGAACAAGATAGTGGGAAAAGCTTACACGATGATCTATTAAAAAAGTATGTTGCCCGAACGTGTACAAATATTTCAACAAAATTTCTTTTAAACTCTGTATTTTTATAACGAATAGAACATAGATGTAAGGATATAAAAAAGATTTTTAAAAGCTCATTAAGTCACTTTTTTCTCAGGAGTTTAATCGATCTAAATCGGGCTGGTATACCCTTGATGGAATTGGTATTTGAGCCGGATCTTTCGGATGGTGAGGAAGCTGCAGCTTTGGTGAAAGAACTTGCACTAATATTACGGAGATTGAATACTTGTTCTTGCAAAATGGAGGGTATGAAAATCCGTTGTACAAATGAAATTTTTTCAATTATTCACCATGGCAAAGTTTACTACAAAGTATTCATGCATTTAGAGGGTGGTCTGAGAGTTGACGCAAATATTTCCGTCAATCGTCATGGCGAGGCTCTTGGAGTACGAACGGAAATAAAGAATATCGGGAGCATCCGAGGCGTTGCTACCGCTATTAAATACGAAATCAAACGTCAAATAAAATTATTAGACGCGGGTGGAAAAATTGTCAACGAAACATTAACATGGGACGCTGAAACTCAGAAAACAGTTTCCATGAGAGACAAGGAAGAGAAACAAGACTATCGTTTTATGCCAGAGCCAAATTTACCCCCTCTCCATATTCATATGCAAGAGAATCAAGAAAATTTGGAAAATCTTGTCGATGTTAATTATCTCAAATCTACCTTGCCAGAAATGCCTGAAGAGTCGAGAATGAAGCTGGAGAAAAACTTTGACCTCACCCCTCAATATGCGATAATTTTAGTTGTGAGTACTTGTCAAATTTTATCAAAACAATGAAGTTATTTTCAACTGCCCATAGCCGTTGATCATTTTATTTGTTACTTGATAAATTTGGCATTACAAAATTCCAAGTGCTGTCCCATTTTCAGAACGAGGAGACTCTCTTGAGATTGTTCAACGATGTGATGTGCGAAAATCCAAAACGAAGTAGCAAACGCGTTGCTAATATTCTTATAATGGAACTGTTGACTGCGTTGAACAGAAAAAACGTGAAACCCGAGAATTGGTAAGATTAGACGATCTGATTTCAACAGTATAAAATGAAAGATGAATAATTGAATAGTATTTAACAAAGATTTTTTTCAAGTATGATCAATGCAAATCAGATTGGCGATCTCGTCGATCTTTTAGAAAGCAAAACGATCAATTCGAATATAGTCAAACAGACGTTGGCAGAATTGATGGAACATCCTGAAAAAATGCCGTCACAGGTAACGAATAAATTTTATGTGAA
The DNA here is from genome assembly GCF_019457755.1 of Venturia canescens. Lineage (NCBI taxonomy): Eukaryota > Metazoa > Arthropoda > Insecta > Hymenoptera > Ichneumonidae > Venturia > Venturia canescens. The sequence goes on along the minus strand of NC_057421.1, from coordinate 18,398,144 downwards.
AAATAAAAATTTGACAATAGACTGTAACACTTATGGCCATGATTGGATATTTTCTTCGATAGATTGTTGAGGAGAACGATTGGGTACAGATAAATGACGATAAAAAGTTAACAGAACTATGTCAAGACGTCATTGATCGTAATGAAAAAATAGTGAAACTATACAAAGCTGGAAAGACGAAGGTTCTAAAAGCGTTCCTAGGAGAGATAGCGAGAATTACGAATGAACGTGCCAACATGGGTCGAGTCAAAGAGATATTGGAAGAATTGTTGAAGTGATAAATCATGAATAAATCATTTTAACTTATAGAATTCGGTATATTTAAATGTCAATGTTAAAAACATTAGAAATATAAAACACAGATTTTGAAAGTTTCTGAGTTCGCATTCATTTTATGTTTTTTTTCTTCTTTTTTCGTCCTTTCTTTTTTGTTTTCATTTGTTTTGTTTCTCATCATAATGATTACAGTTATACACGTACAAAATCAAGTAGGAAATAAATATTTGTTGTATTACAATGAAATCGGAGACTAGAATTTTTTTTCAGTCCCCGCCTGCGTAACAAGTATGTTCATTATCGCGATATAATTCATTAACTTCATTTTATAAGGAATGAAGAATGACAAATGGATCGACGGGTCGTGAACCGTTGAACACGAATTTTTTTACTCCGTTCCATTTTTTTTATGTCTGTCGTTTTGTTTCAACTTATTCTTCGTTTGACAATTAGCTCGTGCTAATATTCATTCGCGCATAGTAGACAAGAGTTAGGCAATTCGGCGAGGCTCTAATGTGTGTGCCAATCTTTTGAGAAATGAGTGCTGTGAATTCCTAATGTATTCGCTAATTCAAGCACAACGATGCAGTTTCGGTATATCGGGCTAAAATTATAAAATAATAATTATAATCTTTGCTCACTAAGCGGAAGGCAGTCGTGAGCGATTCAAATAAATAAGACAACGCTGATATTACAATACAACATAAATTCAATCGCCTTGCTGAATCATTCGTTTTTTTTACTTCACTCTTCATGCAATTTTTATCTACAAGAAATGGTATATTACACACCTAGAGAGGGAAAGTAAACTACTTCAAACCGCGGGCAGAATTGTCACCCGAGCCAAAGGCGAGGGTGATAAGCACGCGGTTTGAGGTGGTCTAATTTCACTCCCGTGGAGTGTATACTATTTTTCACCACACATGCACCGAAAATTCAACCTTCCGATTTCGGAAAGTTGAACTTTCGGCGCATGTGTGGTGAAAAAAAAATTTTCTTTCTTCATTTTTCGTTTCTTATTGTTATTTTCCTTCGCGCTTCTTTTGTTAATTTCGGTATCGCATAGTGTTTCACTTCATTGCGCTAATCATTCAATATCCTTGTAAATAAATTATGTGACGCCTATTTTCATTCAAAATTGACCTGCGCAAAACCTACGTGTGGATACACTTCAATATAATTCGTCGATAAATTTTTTCGTAAATAACAGCTGTACAGTAACGTATATCGTATAATGCTGCGATACTTTTTCGCATGAACACTTTTAAAAACTATATAATACAATAAGCACATGGATATCACTATTATACAATACAACGGAAATTACCTAGCTACGTTCGTATTTTTTTTTTTAGTTTTTTTTTTCAATTTTATTTCCTTTTCAATTTTCATATCCAGTTCAATCGTATTAATTCTAACTTTTGTTACGAATCAACCATGTTGATTTCGTTATTTCTTCTTTTTCACCATTTTTTCACGTTTTTTGGGTTTGTTTTACTGCTCTATGATAAATGTTTACAACGATATTAGAAAAAAAAAACGTAAACTCGAGACACGTTGACTATGTGCTTGAAGGATTTTTAATGAGAGAAATGATATCAGTGTCCCTTCAGTTCCCGAAAGACGTTTTCGACGGTCGTTATTGTACTTTTGTTGGATTTTTTCAACCTCGAAGCACAAATCAACGCATCGCAGGAAAAAGAGAAATGTAGCAAACATCGATAGCAAATACGTTGGTGGAAAGAAAAAACGGTAACTTTCCGAAATCGTTATGTTAGCAGTGCTTCAGCGAATCGAAGGCCGAGTAGACGTATGAAATTTTCTCGGAAAAAATGCATATTGTCTTGTGTACACAATTTTTTCTTTTCATTAAAATTCTATCATTTTTTTTTTAAATATTCTGTTTAATTGCCGAAAGTCTTCGGTATACGGCGTTGATGGTTTTTTATGATGAGATTTATGAATTGCCAGTCTTTCTCGCAAAGGCCACCTGTGCAGCGGAGATTTTTTTCCTTTAAATCTCACACTCATGGAATTTTTTGTATTTCTTCAATTTCTTTTAATGACCATTAGTTGTAGCATATATTTTTTAAAAATGTACATTATACATATATTTTTTTTCAACTCACGTTTCTCTAGCTATAAATTGTATTATAAAAGATCACAATATTTCAGACGCCAATATTAATGCGTTTGCAAACAGCGTTGATCATTAGAAAAAAGAATCAATATGTAGTATAAGAGTTTATCATTCGCACGATTAAAACATTCTCAACAGCGATTAACGAGAAATTTTGTTTTTGTTTTTAAAAGGCATTATTCGAATTCCCATACGCGTTTCTTATAAATGATAAAAAGAATAAAAACGAAAAAATGAAATGTGTTATCTACATAATTACAATTGTTTCTCAAAAAAAAAAGAAAAAATGAGTGTTAACTTGCATTTTTTTTGTCTCGCATAATCATTTCGAAAAATTCCAATAAAATAGCCAATGAAATAATAAAAAACGGAATAGCCTTCGCAATGTTACTTTTATTCTGCTGAACCGCTGAAAAGATTTTTTCAATTCATTCGCTATTGTCCAACCGTCGAGTCGTTTGATTTTTTTTATATTTTAAAAAAACAGAAAATTGCTTTGTTCTTTCTAGGCTCATTTCCAGTCAATCAAGTTTTTAGCGATGTTTTCAACGTTTGTTTGTTTTTGCTTTGTTTGCAAACTGTGAAGAAAGCTGTCGTATTGCTTTAATATATTCGGTGAAGTTTGGCACAGCCACAAGAGTAACTGAATCCGTAGCAATAAATTAAATATCTAACACAAAAATCAATGCATCTGTAATATAGAAATATGGTCAACAAACTGATGATCAAGTTTTACAGTTAACATTAGACATAATATTGTAATAATACAACGTAGAGAAGAAAAACCGATTAAGCAACTTGGTGTTCGTACAAAAAAAAAAGAAAAATGAAAAAGAAGAAAATATCGAGAGAAAATAAAACGAAATAGAGAAAGCGTGGGGTTTTTGTTTTTATTTGGACAGCTTGCTGATGACTCTGATCAAGGCTCCATTCTCGTCCTTTAGCCTCTGATTTTCGCACTTCAATTGTTCCATGACCTAGAAAAGAGAAAGAGTCATTTGTTTTGTTTTCCATAAATTCATAACGTGTCCTGTGTTCAACGACTATTTGTTTTTTTTTTTATTATTATTTTATTTTTTTTTGTTGTTCTGGGACACGTTGTGCACGAGGTCCGCTAATGCGACGAGAGAATAAAACAATTTCTAGGGCTTGCTCATTTGCCAAACAATTTTTGGGATACGAACAACATAAAGGAAATTCAATAATTCGGACTATTCATTCTCACGCCTCATTGCTGGGGGCGGGGGACATTTTCTATCAAATTGGACAGGGCTGTGAGTCTCTAGGTCAATCCTTGGGTTATGGACACACGCAACAACTCGGTGAAAATTTTCATGCCCAAATACAATTATTAACATATTCATGATAACCAAGAATGTATAGGATTTCAAACTCGCTTTTCAAATAAATTTCCTAAATCTAAATTCAATAAACATCTTTTCCTACGCAATTTTTCAATATTGAAAATGTATGTGGAAAATGAATGGTTATTTCTTTCCGATCAATTGAAAGAATAATTTTGAAAAGATATCGTGAATCGTTGGAAATAGAATAAAATAAAATAAATTTGAAATAATTTTGAAAGATTAAAACATAAGCAAAGTGCATAACAAACAGTAGATTTCGAAGACTTTGAAAAAAAAAGTCATAAAGTGAACATTTTTTATGCGTAGTACGAAATTGTTCGTGTTGGGTGTATAGAAAACCATTGCAAAGGTTATTTTCATGTTTTTCCCATACATCCTTGAGCGTTACAGACATGCGATTAGGAAATAAATAGAGCTGACAAATAATGTGAGTCTTAAAGTGGTAAGGCAGCTATAGCAATATGCACTGGTTGAATGAGTGCTCAAAGAGTTTTTCAACGTTTGAAATAACAACTGCAAGTTGAGTGTTTCTAAACTACTTGAGACAAAAAAAAATCAAACATTTTCAGGATTCAAATTGTTCTATTGAAATACGAAAGGTTGAGTGATGGAACTTCAGACTTGAAATTCAAATATTTGCTTCATCGATAAAAATAATTACTTGAGATCCACGATAAATTGATTGATGGAAGTTTCCTACGAGAATCTCATTAAACTTGGCACTCATTTATCAAAGTGCTCAGTGCTTCATCCATCTTAATGAAAAATTGAACGTTAATTAAAGTTAAAAATGTAGTAACTCTTAATTGTTTAACGCGGAAAGAGGAAACGTTTATTCAGGCGGTAAATTTATTTCTCCAAAGGAAGAAGGGGGTGTGAGAAGAGGGAGTAAAATCTGTTTGAGAAAAAAACGGATGAAATGGAAATACAGAGTATTCTTCGTATGTTGGGAGATCGGTGCGAGAGGCGAGATAAAACATGCTGTCGAGAGACGTATGACGAAGGAGATCGTCGCGTTTGGCAATGTATCAAAATCCAAGGTGAGTGATTGATTCACATGCTCGCTACGCAAGGCCCTCGTGGGGAGGTTTATTTTCTTTATTTTTCGCATGACTCTCGATCGAGCGTAAAACGATAACCGTGGCTCTAGTTTAACCAACAGCATGTTGTACATTCACATGTCTAATATAAATGATTTTGGAGCTGGGAACGCGCGTGTACCTTATTTTAGAAAAGCGTCAAACTATTGACTTTGTTTTTATCTTTTTTTTTTTTTATATGGAGCATAAAGAACAGTCTGCGGTTCTTAGTAGTGTGACAGTGTGAGTGTAGCCCATAAATTACACATGGAAAATGTATAAAATATTAATACGAAACAGTTTAATGTTTATGTCATTTTTTTTTATTACTGCTTAAATCAGACAATTAACGAAAAAAAAGAGCAAAACGTCATTGTAGTAATGAATTATTTGATTAATTAGTTTTATATGTATTTCGTAGAAAAATGTGTATCATCAACGCCTTCTTTGTTTGTTTTTTTTTTCGTTTCTTTTTTTTTTTTAATTTCCTTTACCTATTTAGTAGTATTGGTGAGTTTGGATACGACGCGGGTAAGTGCCCGATTTTCGGCTTTCAATCGCTCATTTTCGGCTTTGAGCTTTTGCAATTGCTGTAAACAGTTAAACGGTTAGCCCAAAAAACCTCTCACCTTCCATCGAATTTTTTTTTTTATCCCAGATTAAAAAAATAACGGCAAGTAAAAAATCAATGATAGATATTCGAAAAATTGAAAAGGGTCGGGTAAGGTGCGTGCCGGACGAGAATAAGTTTATTGCGACGAATTCGTTCCTCACGAAAGGATTGACTGTTACGTGAAAATGTTCAGGTCGTCGATACAAATTATTATTTATTAACACTAAAAGATATAGAATCCCTGCAGATTACGCGGGCTCCGCGAAGGTCGTGAAAGATCAACGACGGAAGGAAAAGAACTGAGAATAAAAAGCAATGCGTCGAAGCTCGACCTTCTCTAAATCGTGATGAAATAATCGAAGAAAAACAAAAAACGTGTAGCAACCTCTCCGCAAATCAACCGCAGCGATCAAAACATAATTCCAAGAAAAACTCGAACGTGCAACCTAACTAGCAACATGGAGAATAGACTATGAATATTAATTTGACTTTCGAATAAAAACAGTTTCGTATTCGGTAAAGATGATTTTTCGAACTCGGAACAACGGTCGATCAAAATTTTCAAAAATACGTCTTTCTTTAGGGAATGAGAATTGTACACTTTGCGCATCACATTTTTCAATGTTCGGAGCAACGAAAGAACTAAAAAGCTTTTTCACTTTCTAAATACTTTTTGGATTCTTTATTCAAAATATGACGCATCTTTTGTCCGGTGTTGAAAGCAAAAATTCTGTTGAAAACGAAAATAATTGCACACAAGTGTCAAAGTAAATGAGGATTCATTTGTAGGAGCGACAAATGAGTTAAAAGATGGAAAAATCATTCGTTTTCTACTAAAACACTGTTTTAATCCGAAATTATTGAAATATCAGAAATTTAAAAAATATACGAAAGCTAAAGATTCATTGACTGAGCGACGACATCGACGGTCGAACAAAATTAGCAATACTTTTCGATAATTACGCATTCGTTGCGAACGAGATAGCACAAAGATACGAACATTAACGCGACTCTCGGAGTAGTTTGTTGTCCGATTCGTGGCAAACATTCGCTTACCATTTATACATGAATAAATATTTATATATATGAAATGGATAAAGATATAAAAGACACTGATGTCATTCGATCCTGCGGGAGAAAAATCCAGAATAAATACCACTGAGCTGCCTCGTCTTCTCTCTTTTAATGCAATTCGCTTTTCCTTCTTTCCCCCTCCCCCCGATAAAATTGAATCTGTTCGGTCTCGTCGTGTCAAACTTTTGAATTCGTTACCTTGAGTTCTTCCTCCATTTCGGAGAGTTTTCTCTCCATGGCCCTCCTCTCGCGTTTTTCTGCTTCCGAGAGCGACGATTTGTTTTGAAGTATCTGCACTTTATCTAACGAACTTCGCGCTTCTTTCAGTTGCTCGTCGGATCTTCGTAATTTATCCTTGAGTCTTTCATTCTCCGCTTGGGACTCTTCCCAAAGTTTTTTGTAGTCGAGTTCACCGTTCTCCGACGTAATTGATTTCGTTCTCGCCGGCACCGAGGGAATATCCGACGATACTGAGGTCACCGAACCTAGTCGACTCGATCTCCCTGATCGTTCATTTCCACTCTGCAAATTCAAAACGAACCAATTTTAGTCAAATTCTTTTATTATAAGAAAAAACGATTGGAACATGGATAAGAAGATTAAAAACATTTGAAAAGTTGAGACGTTCCGATGAATTAAATATCGTCTCGAAATAATGATAAAAATAAATGAGACGAAACAACCACGGTCCAGCGAAAGGGTCTTATCTCATCGAAAAACTGCGTCAAATATTTCATTCTTACGATGTATCCTTCTGATCCAGCTAAACTCTGAAGACTGGAGCTCCGTGAGCCAAAACTAGAAGACGGTTTCGTTTTTGTTCGATTGAAACTGTCGTTTCGGGGCGTGCTCAAACGATTGTTACTCGCATTACTGTGACTGCCAGTGTGATTATGGTAGTTGTAGCTCGTCGAGGGTATCGGTATGTTGAGCGAGCTGACCGAGGAGTGGGAAGTTGGCAAAGTTAAGCCACCATAACCGGACGCTGTACCACCGTAAGTGGTATAAGGATTTTGATAGTTTAAATTGTTAGATGAATTGGAATATGAGTTTTTCAAATAGGAGCTCGGCGATTTGCTCGATTTGGTCAATATCGATGGAGTGTATGTCGAGTTCGTTGGACTTATACCAAGAAGACTCGAGTATGTACTCTGATTTGGACTGAATAATCCGGCTATACTTCTCGGACGATTTCCAAATATCGAACTTCCGTTCGCCGATGCCTGAGCTCGCAAACCAGCAGCCGTCGTCGGCTTGGCCTGAGTCCTTTTCCGATAGGACGACATTTTATTATCACTTTGTATGCGTTCAATTATTTATCATTCGCTTTTGACACAACGCACTCTGGGCTCGAACCCCCTTCACAAGATTCTGACAACAGGACTGAAAATTTCACACACTTCGCGATATTATTCTTTCAAGTTTAACGATTTTTTGCAACCACTCAATATTTTGTGTACATTTCATTTCTTCAGTATAGGATTGAAAACGACAACTTTCAATTTTTGCTGCTTGAATGTACTCATAACTTTTTCAAGTCGACGAAATTCAATCAACTCCACAACTAATTTCATGAAAAATATTATCTTCCGAAGAAATTTTATTGCAAAATCAAAATAAACGAAGAACGTGTTGTTCATCGATTTGAGAAGTGCACATTTTCAAAACACAGCGTCATCCGCTTTTCCAACACTTCCTTGCAAGTTCGTCAGGATGAAGGGGTGTACGAGTGCCCACATAATTCAGTGGGACGCCGTCAGATTCCGAAAATATTAAAATGACAATAGTAAATTCAATAGCTTATTTGTGGACTTGACATGGAATTCCCTCAGTAAAATAAAAAATAGCAGATGCTAACTTTGAGGAATTGAATCGACAATTTGTTTTAATAAATCTCCAATGGGTTCCCTCATTTAGGATTTGAAATGGAACTTCAAGCCATTTCTATAGGAGGGCTTTGCGAAATAATTGTTAAAAACTTGACTACGTAGAGCTTAAAAATGAGAAATCAATGTCCCGCAGAAAGAAACGTATGATGGGAGCTTTTAAAATGTACACGAAACAATATTATTTAGCGCCTCTCCGGAGTGACAAATTTCGGTGGGCTCGTGTCTTCATCCACTGACAGACAGTGTTTGACTGAAGAGAAAAGAGTGAGATGGCAAGCGGACAAAAAAAGAGGGAGAGAAACCGAGAGAAAGGGCGACCAGGAAAATCCACAGTCATCACAGCCAGTTCACCCTGTCTTATTTGAGTCGGACTGTTTCTATTAATAGAGATCACACGCGTGGACCCCGAACACACACGATTTAAAGTTGTGCGACGACTCTGCGAATGCACGAATCTTCGATGCTGCTCGAGAGCTCGACTATGTGAGATTACCACTGGACAGGAGCTTTTAACTAATCAGCGACAAAAACTCGGGTGGGGAAGAAGCCATCGATCGAAATAGCAGCCGCAAAGACATCACCCAAACTGAGAAAGATAAAAAACGATATTACGGCATTGCACGATTATTCGTAATAAATGATACGTAAACTCTCAATCTTTAAGTGCTTGTAAAATTTGCTTATCCAAACAGACCTCAATGTGTCAAGACTTCAAATACCATTAACAAAACCAATCAGTCAGCTTTACGAAAAATTATCAAATTCATCGATCCAGTCATTCAAAATTCGATCTCCTTCGGAAACAGTGAAACAAATTCAATCGCGAAGGTCTTTACGTAATCAATAACGATCCTATTATGAATTAATGATTTCTAAGCATTTTCGTCTGCAGTACTTCCATACCTCATTTCAATAAATTAAGCAACGTGCATAGTCAATATACTTCGTGAACTCTTTCGTTTTTCCTTCAGACAGGTATTAACTACGAATTCATCGAATATTTTGAAGTCTTCAAATAAATCGAACTTTCAAACTTTTTTCATGAGTTTGTAATTTATAGGTTATTCTATATATTGATAAAATATTATCGATTCATCAGCATTGCATCACAAAATTAGGGTTATAAATAAATAGAAAAATGAACATTTAAAAAGGAGTTTTTTTCCAATGAGCTTTAGCGTTGTATCAGGAAAGAGCAGAATATTATAGGTTAGTAAATGTCAAACGATCAGTGTTCGTGCATGCGTCGACCTTATTATTTATAGAAACAGCCAGGACGTTCATGAACGCGTTTGGTATTGTCTTTTTGTTTTTGTTTTCGGCTGGTTTTTTTTTTTTTTATTTTCAGTTTCGTTTTCGTTTCGCATCGTGATCCTTTTTCATTCCCATGAGTCTGTGTATCGCACGAAGCGATGCGGAATTCGCGGTCCAGTCGCTCCGTGCATAATTACTTGGCAATGGGCACTGATCACGATACGAGATTTGTAAACGTCTTCGCGCACGATAATCCTTCGCGGAATGTTCACGTGGAAACCCACGGGTTCGTTGTTCTCCGAACACTCGAATTCATTTGTTGTCGTTTTATTATTATTTGTTTTTTAGAAATTCTTTTTTTCCGTTCATATCGTGAGGGCACCTCGTCTGCAAGCTCAATTATATTTAAACGTCAGCGGGGAGACTGGTCTTTAAATATCGAAACTAGTAGGGAGCACCTAAGTATAGACTATTTCGTGTATATAACGAGTGAGAGATTCGAGAGGTGGAGAGACACCGAGTATCCCGCTGCACGTCTTCCAGCGAAAATTTAAACGAGGAAACTCAACAAAGTGGAAAGTTACGGTCAATGAAAAATAACCTTTAGAAAACAGATTTCTTTGGTGAGAAAACAAAACTTTTTAGTTTCATCGGAAATTCAAACTTAACGTGTAAATATACGCTCACGGGGAAAGCCCGTTTGGCTAATAATAAATATCGTCTACTCTCTCAAATGTTAACATACTTTGCCAAAACATTAGACTCTTTATTGCAATTTAAAAGCCCATGGATGTTAATTTTCAATTGAAATACGCAAAAAGAGCTTTGGTCACTAGAACATCGAGTTTAATAAATAACGAATATTACCTGGTTCCTAATATTTTAACGTAATATGAAAAAAGAAATTTGAAACTTCCATCGACGACTCAAAGTCGACGATCTGCTACCGCAGGCTTTACCTCTCAACATTATTTTAATTTATTCACAAGATAAAATATTTTCTTTTATATAGAACAATGAAAACATAAACTTAAAATAGACCGACATCGATTACTAAGCGGGCAGCAGTTTTTTTGAGTTTCGTATGGCCCCTACCGGCTAAACCTCAGTTCAGAAATCTAATCGCCAGTAACGACCAAGTTTTCTATCTATTCCCTTGGTTTCCGTTCGAATCCGATGCTGTAATGCATTAGAAAAGAGTGCATATGGGCAACGCATAGGGAAGACTTCCAGGAACATGAACGAAAACGGAACAATGAGAAGAAAAGTCACGAGATGCGCTCGTAAAAACCTGGATGAGTATGCCCAAGGACAATGTGATCGGATGAATTGAATATACTAAAAATGGATCAATAGAGTTTTTCCTGATAATGAATTAATAGACTGTAAAGAAGAATATTACGAATTTCGAAAGTTGCATGAACGCGGAAGTGACGGGTGCCCGAGAAAAGAAATCCAAGCATCCAAGAAGTGATTCTGGTAATTCTAGCAAAGAATCAAAATCATAAATAGAAAAACTTCAAGGCTACCAAAGCGAGGGATTATCCAAAGTAGCAAAAGCAATTTTTGGAAAGAGTGGTACGCAGAGAGTTTGGAGAACAATAAAACTTTGGGAGTTGCGTCACGAATTTTTGCACATTTTGCGGAGAAAATTTTCATACGCTCGAAGATAGTGGAATTATTTTAGTCCGGGTATGCAAGAATAGAGGTTAATCTTCCTCGTAGCTGACCCAGAAATAACGCGCAGTGCCGGTAAGGCGTAAAATAGATTGAATGTTATGTAGTGATTATCGCGAACATTTTCTCTTGTATATATATATATATGTATATAAAAGAGAATTATATACAAAAGCTCGAAGGAAGTAGACTTCGAGTCTGCCAATACGAGAGTCGAAGGATTATAATTTGGCTGCTTCCCGAGAGTTATTAGGGGCTCTGACACGCTCTCTGCCATCATCAAAAAAAAAAAATATATATAAACCTGTTTTATTTTTCATTCCTTGACGATTCCCGAGAAACGTTGCTTTTCCCACGAAAATAACTTACGCAGCTGAAAATGGCCAAAAAGAAAGAGAGAGAGAGAGAGAAAGAGAGAGAGACGTTTGCCACCGGGCCACCTTGGCCCAGTTCGCAAAAACTCTCGTAAATAAACAATTCTCCAAGTTCCAAAAACTTAACACGCGGTTAAAACGAACCTCGTTGTGATTGACCTTGGTTTCGTCGCAATCCCCACCGGCTGTGACATCTTGTTTCTCTGGATCAATTTCCTGTAGCAAACAGAATATTTTCTTATTCAAGATGATACTTTTATTCCTTTTTTTTATCAAGTCGGAAGAGAGCACAAAACAAACAACGTTACAGAAAATCTATTGATCTAAATTGGTAGATCTCGAAGCTCAATGCTGAGTAATTTTATATTAAACATTGAAGGCAGTGGGTGAAGAATCGGCGACCATTATTTCGATTACTACGTGTGGATTTTGATTGTTTTTTTTTTCATAAACTCAAACATGTTTTTAAATTTCTTCGATTAAAATATTCCCTACACGAATTGAGATATTGGCAACTGGGACACAAAATAATGTAAAGTGAGGAGAAATGAAGCGATTCAAATGGCAAATGGGGAGTGAATGAAAAGCGAGAAGAGAACAACGGGCTTAAAATTGAGTGAAATTTCAGTCCGGTATTCTGAGGAATTCGACAACATCGAATTAAATGGAACACCCAGTTTTTATTATTAGTATATTGACTGTGACGTCACATGAAATAGATTATTTGGTTGCCTCCCACGCTTAATTTTCGAAGCTCTTTTGTGAGCGCGGAAAAAGCTTCGAAAAACATACGTTTATTGGCCGCGTATAAATACACGTTTGTCAGGGAACAGGTCGAATTTTCGGCGGGTCCAATGTTATATTAGTTTTGCGATGAAAGCTACGAGGTAAGAGACTCGGGAGAGAAATCGAGGCCAGAATTTCTTGTTACTCACATCCATGTCGACGTGTACGACTCCGGTCGATCTTCTTTTGGGTCGTCGTCTCCTGTGTATTACCGCTTGGGTTGCCTGTGCATTTCTGCTATCGTTTTCTTTGTCTTGTTCTGTAACAATGTTATTTATCGCTTGAAATTCTTCGCTTCGAAGATAAATTTAGCTTAGAGTGCGTTAACCACTGAATCATTCTTTCGAAGTATAGACGGATAATCAATCAGCTTGAACAATCTGTTTGAAACCGACCATACTCGGAAAAAAAATTTCAATTTTTCCTGCGAGCCAAATGATTTTTCGCAAATTAAACCAACTGCCTACGGATTACATGACAGTGAAAACAATTTGTTGTGCAAACCGAGGTAGATGATAATTATTATTCAACTCTTGATTATTTGAAAATAGTCACGAGTTGCTCAAGACTTTTATTCGTTCAAAATTGGTAAGTATAAAAATAATATCCAAAACCTATGAGGTTGGAATTTAAGTCGATGTCAAGTATAAAAAATTCTCGTTTCTAGTTGTATTTTTCGACAAAAAAGTACACCAATTTTGCTCGTTTTTGGAAAAACGAGTATTCAAAAGAAAAAAAAACATTTGAGAATATTAATAAATGAATAATGTAAGCGAGGGTGGAAGATTATTTATCGCGCTTTCTTCGAGATCGAATGAGTCAATTTCAGTGAATATAAATAATCTTATGAATTTGGCAAACATTTACCTTTATCTTCTGGTGGTTTTAACGGTCGCCTGAGAGGCAAGGTAACGGTCGTTTCAGCAGTACTTGCGGCTATTGTTTCGACAGGTGCAGAGCTGGGTCTTGGTATTCCGGTACCACCGGAAGGTCGCCTTATATACGCGGTGGTAGTGTCCGCAGACCTGTTATTAGCGTCCTCCAGCTGAAACTAATCAGCCGAACTTGAATATCAAAAGTGATTTATTCTATAAATAAAACGATATCATTTATTCTCGTATAATAATCGTGAATAATATAAGTGTCTGTGAACTTGCAAATGTTTACGAAATATAAAATAAGTATGAACTAAATAAAACACAGGCAACAATATACGTGCATATAATAAAGACTCGATACTTGGCAATAAACTACAAAACAATTTCATCATTAGTAGTATAGTAAAAACATGCAAGATCGTAATATTTCGTAGTATATAAAACGTACCGGAATAAGGCATGAAATTTTTCTGGTATTTCCAGAGACTTAACATCCTTGCCATCTCGGTTGTAGAGCTTTCGTAAAATTTTCAACGAAACAAAACAATTCGGATAACAAAAAAAAAGAATGAAAACGTTGAATACGATTCGAACGTCGAGAAGGCAGCTTAAGATAAGCGGGCGAGTCAAGGAACGAAAAAACTCATAGGACAGATAATGACGAGTTCATACAATTCGCTTGAATTTTCAACGTACCTGTGTCCATTTTCATTACAACCAGTGCAACGGTTTTTTTTTTTTTTTTTTATTCAAGCCCATCGTACGCTATCTCTAAGATCTTACAAATAGAGAAGAACGACTTAAATAACAACGATACATCATGACAAAAGCAAAGAAACAATTACTGAACGAATTTAAAAACTAATTACTGCATTATAGGAGTGTGAGCGTTACGAACTAAGGTTTAAAAAAAAAGGTACGTATTTATAAAATCATGCAGAATATCCACACGGGCGCTTTTACAAATCTACAGAGGATGCGATGACGAAGACTTTTTGCAACACGAGGACAGCGTGTAGATGAATAAATTGCAATGGTACGAACGAAAGGAAAATCCATCACATTCTTAAACCGTGTTCCATGCAAGCGAGAACAATCTCTCATTTCTCCTTGACCAATCGTTAAATTAACAAAATATTCAAGTTTGCATCGTTGAAACGCAGCGAAAATCCTTTTCTTTCCTTATTTAAAATTCTTTCATTTGATCTTTCTGCTGGGTTTTTCAGCTCCCAAGCATGCTTCAAAATACGATAATTTTCTCCCGACTTTGTACCCTGATGTACGAGCTGTCAGTCATTTTTTTCTGAATGTTACAATCTTCGCTCAAAAGCCTAAATGGTTCTTATGAAATTTTGTAATCTCAAAAAGCAGAAGACAAAATTGTGTAATATCCAAAAACGGATTTTTGCTACATTCAAACTATGCAAGTATCATTATGACGAGATATTGACCGTTTCGATGTTATTTTTTTTTGTTTTTGTCCGTCTACTCGCTGTGCCAACCAATAAAATCCATTACCCACGTGCACCAATTATTGCTTTGACGATCCCTAATCGTGTTTACTTCAAGTTGAGGTGAGCCACAGACCTTGCTTCCGTTTTCTACCCTGAGCCGCCAAGAGGGCCGTCTTTCAGGCAAGTTAGTTTCCTCGGGGGGTTTATTCGCCGTCACAGTCGTGGGAGTAGCTGTTGTTATCGTAGCTGTGATCGAGGCTGTTTGACCGAGAGAAGCTGCGAGCTGGGTTGTTATATAATGAAAAAAAAAGAAGAAAAAAAATGTTTATTTTACATGATTTCTTTACGCATACAGCCCAATTCACATTTCTTTTTATATTTTGATGTTCCTCTTCGTATATGTACATGTGTAATATTTTCAACTGTTCAACACGAATAGGACTGACGCGTGTGTTAATTGGCTGCTTTTTTTATTATTAAAGCTTGGAGTCATAAAGGTAATTCGATTGTACAATGGTAGTTTGTCAAATTTCAACTATCAAAAGCGAGCAATTCCATTTTTATTCTATTTAAATTTGTTGATCTCGCATCGTCAACAAGACATTGTTAATTAAACGTCGTTAAATCTGTAAAGTACGATCGAATTGCCTCAACTCGCGAACGAGTTAACTTTCACGTGAAACCCTCAACCGGTTATTTCAGTCTCTAATAAAAGTGGAAAACGGAAAAATTGTATGAAAAAAAAAAAATTGAAGATGAAGAACAGAGAACAAATGAAAAGAGAGGAACAACACCGACTAGTTTAAATCGACTAATCCTCACGTTACTTCGGAAGACACAAACGTATACGAACACAAAACCCAATGAACTATTTCAAAACTCTACCAGGATGTACTGGATTTTTAACAAAGAGTTGGAAAAAAAGAAAAAAAAAATCACGAAATTTGAATCTCCTGTGTATATTTAGTTTTTGCAGCACAGCTGAATTGAGAGTGTAATGTACATTGATATATAACATAAAAAAAGTAGAAAGAAAACGTTAACATCAAGAAATGCTAGAGCGAAAAAAATAATTTTCAATCTAAATTAATGCATGAGATAAGGAAAAATATAATAGAGTTAAAGAAAAGGAGAAAAAAATGACATTACCTAGCGACAGAATTGTTAGTCTGAAGTGTTCGATGAATTTCGTTAAATGTAGAGTTTTGGGTAAATGTTTATCGGCATTTACCTACGTAGCCTACAATCTGCACTAAAAGAGAACACATCAATAGCAGGCTGTTTAGTTTGAAAAACAGAAAAGCCGAAAAAAATACGATTCATGAGTAACCCGTGAAGAAAACGTGAGGTATAGCGAGAGCTCCGACAATAGTGATAAATCTTCCGAATTTCCAAGTATTTTTTTTTGGTCGCTCGATCGTTGGATTTTTGAACGTTGGATTATCGTCAATGTTCGATCGATCGATAATATTATTTGAATTCGTTGATTCACTATTCGAAATTTCATTGGGAATACGATTTTTTTTCGCTCTCGAACTGGCAAAAGCGACATTGAAATGTTTGCGTACGAAAATCTTTCGTCCCTTCGTACGATGAAGCCGTAAATCGGTTGATTTTTTAATGCGAAACGTTGCATCATTGGTTTGAATCTTGTTCACTACTATATTGATAACCCGGCGTTTGCGTTCCATGATTTTCTTATTGACCAGTGAATCAAGAGTGTTGGATGGAATTTTAGCCATTTTTCGTGATAATAATTCTACCTGTTGCGTTATTGGTGTCGACGTTGTAATCGTCGTCGATGCTGTAATCGATGGTTGTGGATCGTTGTTCTGTTGCTTCTTTTTAACCAACTGTTCCGCACTTTTTATCTCATCCAGCGTGACACCCTGAGTCGATCGTCGCGTTTCTCGAACTCTTTTTGCGTGAGCTTTCCTCTGCGTTTCACTCTCCTCGTCTCTAACCGGTGGCACGAAAGATCTGCGAAAATGAACAAATTCCGTTGAAACACATCGTTTTTCATTGGTCATCCTTCAGTTATGCTTTCAATATTAAAAGTCAGATCTCATTATCGATTTTATTAGTAACGAGTCAAACTTCACTCAAACGAAAAAAAAAAACAAAACATTTTAACCAAATTTAGGCGGTGTTAAAGTTTCCATTGTTGGAAACTGCTTTTCTAATCATTTTCGGGAGGTTTTTGTATTCTCACAAAATTAATATGATATTTCACTTCTCAATTATCTGTCGACATTTTTCAATTGCAGTATGGAATTTAAGAGAAATCATTTTCATCGTAGCAAAATAATGAAATCTTCACTACCATCAAATAGTCCAATGCAGAGTAAAAAGAAAAAATACGACTTAGCAAAAATCATTCGAATTTGAATGGTTCAATTCAAGTATTCGTTAGAAATGTTTAACTACAGCGTGGATCGATTTTCAGTATCTTAAACTGAGCAGATTAATGATAAGCACTCCACTCAAACGCCTCACGTGTGCATTAAAAAACCTAGGACAGAAATAAAGGAAAAACGAAAGAAAAAAATGTATCGAAGCGTTAAGGGCTGACGGACGAATCACAGGTCGATCGAAATCTTCAGAGCTGCCACAAGACGAGTGCTAAAAAAGAGGTAAATTTCACAAGAAAACATAAAAAAAGAAAATGTGTCACAAATCCTTTCTTGCCATGGGCTCGTAAAGACGATGGCGAAGAGAAGAATAAATGCTGCAGAATTTCGCGACGTTGAATGAGTTGAGAGAAAAAAGTATGAACAAAGCACAAAAACAAACAACAAAAATACGACTGCATGCTGACGATGCGAACGTAAAATAAAAAATCACGTATGCTGAAAAAGATTCAAGGAACAACAAATGAATGAGATAATAATGATAATTAAATAAAACACGCTTCACGCGAATTCAGCCGTTTTCGGCAAAAAATTTGTTTCCTCCTAGCTGAGAGAGCTATTTTACGCACTTGAAGAAATTCTTGAAGATATTCCCAGGACTGAGCTTGCTACCGCCCGGTGTTGTAGGCGTCGCTGTACTCGGCGTTGAATTGTTTGTCGGCGATGTGATCGCCGCTGTCACATCCACCGGCTGAACGCTGCCGTATTGATACACGAAACGTTTACACATCGAACATTCATTCGTTCATTGTATGATTTTTTAAAACTTATCCATTTACGTGAACTGTAAACCAGACTTAACAGAAATCGCAGTTTTTCAATATTTCTCACATTTTTCAATTTATCATGGTGAAACAGATGAGGATCGAATCACTTAATAAACCAATCATGCAGAATCATATTCCGATCATGCAAAAATATTCCGATCAGAAGGTCGAAATATTTTTTTCAATCAGATTAAGAGAAACCCCAATGAAACTGAATGAAGAAAAATGATTGGAACTGGTAAAAAGTTTAGAAAATTTATGGATGTACGAGATGAGATCTTAAATACAGTTGAACAAAACTCGTTCCCTGTTTTAAATGCAAAACATTGAATTTACTCCAGAATAAAATGTTCGTTTGAATCGACGAAATCAATATTAAAGGAAATCAATTCACCACATAAGACTTTTCTAAATCGATATTAATATTGAATGTTTCAGTTAATCCCGATATCCTCAAGCTTCAATTTTCGATTCTAAAGTTTATGTCGAGTCAATTCACCGTTCCATAAGAAACGAGTCAACATCCACAGCATTTGCATGCATTGAGAACAAATCTTCTGCACCTGCTGTACGTAACGTAGAGTTTTTTGATAAAAGCACAATAAATATACCTGCGAATTTGATTTGCCGGAACGGGACTCGTGGTTGTTGTTGTTGTGGCAGTGGACGTCGTTGTTGTTGGCAGTGCAGCCGAAAGTTTGTTAGTCGGTGAGGTCGGCGACGTTGGATTGCTTCCTTGTGGAACTCTTGTCAGTTCGAGGTTCAATTTAACTTCTTTTCTCCTACAGCCATGAAAAAATTTTCAATTAGCAAACGCAATTCAACGGAATTGAATATTACTATTTTTTTGAACTAATGAACAGAACCATTTATCATCAAGAAACTACAAAAATCAGACCAAAAATATAATTAATCAAAATTTGGTCTTCTGTAGAAAGAAAGAACCCTAATTTGCTGCGAATTTCAGGCCAAAACATTTTCGTTATTACAGATTATTGAAACAGTAATCCACTCCAATCATCTTCTCCTCGATCTTCTCTTCAGCAAGCAATTCTGCTATAAGTCAATATAATTTGCGAACGAATATCTAAAATTGTCAAAAATCTCTCCGGAAGTGCTAATAATGAAAAATATTAACCATTTTTTATAATTTCTGTAGGCGAAAATATTTCTTTGAAATAATGCGTCGATTCTAATGAAGATTTATTTATTTTGCTATATGTGAAATTTCTTTGCTATACAATTAAAAGTATAACTTCGTTTCGGGTAAAGAATCGTGTACTGTTTTGTAAGTCCCGAGATATCTCGAAAAACGCGTAAAATTTTAAGCATTTACGAAACCAAGTAAACATTAACGCAACTGTTTAAAAGTATATGCGAACCTGGAGAAGCCCTACAAAATGTCACCAGGAATGAGGAAAAAAACATTATCAAATATTTTAAAAATTTCCTATATCGTCTCCATGGTGATAACGTTAAAAAATGAACAAGTATTGTTGCACCGCAGCTATATCGATAAGTGAATTTTGAAGATGACAAATACTCTCGAAGGGTAGTGAACGAACCACAAAAACAAAGGAACGAAGAAAATAATTGTAAGCATGCATTTATACCTGTGAGTTTCGCGTAAGGACGCTGAACGAGTGGTCGTAGCGTTGGTGTGAGTGGGAGTAGCTGGATGGCAGCGGTGGAGTGTAGGGCAGGAGGATGCCTTGATTCGAGCTCGCAATGCCAAGTACTGCTCATAGAACCTGCGCAACATGCACCATGCCATGCACACAGCTACTAATCTAATCTTTCCAATGTCTTTTCTTTCGTATTTTTGACTCTCTCTTATTCAATAAAATCCTTCATGAGGCAGATCATTTTTTGGTTAATTCGGTTCTGTTTGGAAGAGTCGTAGGCTATCGCTTACTGGCAGAATCTATTGAATTCTTTGGCTAATCATTGCGGCTGGTATGGCGAAATAATAAAAGTAAGGTTGAAGCGTGCATCGTTGAAATCGCAAAAATTTCTTTTTTTCCCGTGTTGCACAATTGGTATCTCAAAGCGTATCTGAAGTGCTACATAAAAGTATCACGAACGATACCTTTTCACTCAACAAGATTTTGCTTCCGAGTTTTCTTCCTAATTTTTTCTTCCTCTTGTGCAACAAAAAAGCTCGTAATATTTCAAAATTTGATAATTTTGATATTCATTACTACAGAAAATCAATTTACTCATTTAAAGAAGAAAAAAAAGAAATTTCGTTGAGTTTCAATGACGCAAACTTGAACGTCGTGTAGAATACTTGGGTAAGTTAGAATCACTCGCCGTTGTTACGTAAACAAAAACAAAGCCACAAAAACAACGAGAAAAAATATGAACGATGTTATTGAACAAAATGTAACGAGTCCAAACTGAAGCATACTTACTTCTCATCTGTCTCGAAACTGTGCGTTCTTCTGAGAACGACTTCCGGCTCTGCATTCATTTTGTTTGGTATAACCGGTGATTTTACTGCCACTTTTTCCTTTTCCTCATTTTCTGCAAAAAAAAGCGTCAATGATTTCATTTTATAGTTTTATTAGCGCTGTATCAAGAAATTGGCATTTTCGAGGTTTTAACTTTGATTATATACTATTGATTTAATAAAAATGAAAAAAAATTGACTGACAAAAAATGTGGCGAAAATTGATAAAACCTTTACCTCCATTCCGATCTTTAAAATACTATGTGGAAGTGTTTACCTGGTGACACAGAATTCGCAGCATCAGGATCTTGGATTCGACTTCTGAAAGAGCCGGAACGTCGCCACGACGGAATCGTCTCATCCTCAGTGTTCTCAGTCTGTTTAGGTGGCAATATCGGAGCCTGATTAGGAACTTTGTTGTTCGTATCGATAGGAGTTGGACTGTGAGACGATAGATTCTCGTCCCTGTTCGCACGGTTCTTCTTTTCTGTATGTCGAAGAAATAAAATGGAATTTTGTAAATCACAAATAAACCTAAAAATCGTATCGACATTTCCGAAAAATAGTCATAAGAATTTTTTTGTCTTTTCTATAAGTTAATAGGCGTATCTAATAGTGATAATAATCAGTGGGGGGAGCTGGACTTTTCTTCAAGTGACTATTTTCAAGTAGATGATTGGCTATCTTTATATTCGTCGAAATTTATATCGTTGAATTACAATGAATTTTTTGATTTTTTTTTTTTTATTAATAAACGTTTGTTTTGCAAAAGTGTTCTCCAGGAGCCACAAAAATAAGATGACAGCTCTGAAAAGACAAATCCACGTCGCATTTCAATGATTAAAACTTTTCCAAATTCAAACAAGTTTTTCACATTTTCACAGGGTTTATATAGGTTTTTATAGATAGTTTTATATAGGGGTTTCGACAATAATAATGATTGGTGAAACTCACCGTCATCAGTCAGACCAAACGATTGATTAGACTGATGCGAGCGATTGGAACACTCGGAACCTGAGGATTCTCGCGAATCTGAGCTACTCTCAGAATCACAATCCTCCTCGCTAACTTCCGTTTCTGTATCACCCTGGTTACCCTCTAATCCACGCAGCATGCGCATCAAAAAACACGCCTAATTATGCTCTCGATTTACTTATCATATAAACTGTCCACCAGAGTTAGAATTTTTTAGTATTTTATTTTTGACAAGAGATGTGATGAAAGAATTGAAAATCTCGGTCAGTTTTTGCCAAGATTTACGGAAGCACTTGACAACCGGTGCGAAAACGATTTGCGCGTTATCGCATTTGAGATCAGTTTAAAATGGATTTTGTATACTCAATAGAAACTCCAACTCTGCTGTACACTATAAAGAAATCGTCTAATCACGCGCAAACTATGAGAGCACCAAGGAATGCTTCATTCTCTCTATAGTTCAATTACGAAGCACTACCATCTATGAGTAAATCAAATATTGAAATAACACGGAATTTATCGGTAGTAATAACGCGCTAGAAATGTAAACGTAAATAATAAAATGTCTATGAAATATGTTCAGTCTACATAAAATTGTGGAAATCTTACCGACGTCACTGTTGGTCCCTGTGCTCGAATCATCTTTGTCCGACTGAATTTCTAGCTCGACTTTTTTCACCTTGTTCGGTGTCTCTTCCTCGAACGTCTCTTCACCCTCTTGTTTGACAATCGTATTATCATTATTTGTCGACACACTGTTTAGAAAAGAAAACAAACGAAAAAATTTCTCAACGATTTCTTAACAAATTGTTCGAATGAAACTTGGAGATTTTATGAAATTACCGTTTCTTTGGTATCGTCGGTTGTTTCTTAATAATTTGGGGATGTTCCTTGAGCGCGATTTGTTGTTTCTTCTTCAATTCCTCGAGAGATTTAAGGATATCGGTATCGGCAACATCGAAAGCCGTTTGACCCTGAACATACGGAAAAAAATGTGTTGAAGTGAGCCTTAAAGTTGAAGAAAAATAAAAAATGCGGAAAAAGAAACCGGACTTACTGCGAAATTTTTTATGTCCATATCACAAGAATTTTCGACGAGCAATTTACAAGCTTCGAGTTGTCCCCAATGTGCCGCACCGTGAAGTGGCGTCCAACCATCATAATCTTGGGCATTGACGTCACATTGGGTTTGCAGCAAGATGCTGGAAAATAATGGCGAAAAGTTTATTGATTTTTACTCAAAATTTAATATTAAATACTTTATATGAAAATTCATGTTCAAGTATTCCCTTGAAGTTTGCCCTTTTTTACTCGAATTTTCCCCTACATCCACATTTACTATTATTCACCATTTTCTCATGATTTGATATTTTTTAATGTTTCCGAGACTTAATTTCGTATTAATTAAAGTATTAAGAATTGTCACAAAAATTGTTTCCATTTTGGTGAAATCGTTCGAATTCCATATAAATAGGTTTTACTGATAAATTTTATTTGTTTGTATAATTGATTTTTCGGCGACATGAAAAAATGTTTCATTAGCTAAGATTCAATTTTCTTTCAATTGAATTTCAAAAGTATCGAAAGAGACAAGGATATGATATAATATCAAAAATATGAAATAAAATTTGGTTTCCGTTAAAGTCAATTGAAATATACGAGAATACCCATAATCATAATTTCTTGTTTTACTTCATAACTTTGATGTAACCCTTAGCAGCGGCGACGTGAAGAGCGGTCGCTCCCGAACGTGGATGTGTAGCGTCCTTGCCAGGCGAGCCGGTACGCCAAGATTTTGCGTCGTTCAGCATCGATCGTTCCTCTTCGCTTCTCGCTTGATCACAATCGATACCTAATAAAATTGCAACGCACATGGAGTTTAATGAAATAACTCAATTACAAAACTATTGCGAAGGGAGTACTGAGCTATCAAATTGACCATTTTTTCAGTTGCTCCAAAAAGTATCTCACACTTGTGGCTTGACTTCTGGTTTTTTCTTCACGCAGATATTTTTTCAATAATACATTTTTATCGGTAAAGGAAATCGAGAACTCGATGAATGAAATTTTTCATTTGAAAAAACAAGTCTAAGAAAACAAAATCTCAGCTTTAACTTTTTGTATTGCAGTGATATTTTTTTGCGGATGACTTCAAAATAGTGAGCGAATTTGAAGTAAAGCATTTGACCATTTTTAAATTGGAAAGTTTAATACAGGGAGTTACGAATTGGTCTCGTAGTCCGAGAACCCAAAAATCGCACTCGTTTTAAGTTTCCATCCAAGGGATAGATTTCTATCATTTTTCTGTCGAACTATTAAAAAAATCTCCACGTTTAGTACATGATTTTAGAATCTTGAGCCACTTTTATCGAAAAATAAGAAAAAACAAAGTCGCGGATTGTATGGGTAACAATATTACCAGCTGCTGTTATGTGTTGTTGAAGCATATCTTCCATTTCGTCGCTCTCTGCAATATCCAGAGCTAATTCACCATCGTTGTTTACAGCAGCGAGATTACATCCTTGTTCGATGAGGTACCTGTAATTTAGCCAAGTTATTAATAAAATGTGAATGAAGCTATTCGAAAGACTCGATCATTCGAACCGTAACAAGTAAAAATTTCTATATTACGTGACTTCTTATTCACGAGAAGACGATAAATACGTTCAAAAATACCAGAATTGCCACATAACAACGATTTAAGCTTAACCAAGCGACAGATTTCATGCACGCATGGAAGGAAGCAAAACGAAAACAGCGAAATCATAAAATGACGTTCAGAATAAATATAATTTTACGAACTTTGCGATTGATATAAATCCGCAAGATGCAGTTGCGTGCAAAGGTGTCCAGCCTTCGTTGTCGCCACGATTTATATCTGCACCTTGCTCCACGAGAAACTCCACCATGTCCAAATCGTCGTCGATGCATGCCTGTGATAGAAACGAGCAAAACAAAAAAGGCAATTAGTTAACGAGGCGTCGTAGCCATAATTGAAGTAGAGAAAAAAAAACACTTCGTCACTGATCCAGTAACTTTTGGTTGTTTTATTTTTTATTTGCTCTCGTCGACTCTTGCCACTGAATCATGCTCGTAATTTCTTTTTTTTCCTCTCTTTTTTTTTGTCTTTTTTTTTGTTTTTTCATCCTCCGTTTTTCAAAGCCAAACGCGTTGAAGAGAGCACATTTGAACCCAGAATTATCTGTTACCTCATTCGAGAGCTTTTCCACAGGCTGCTGCAGGCTTTCTGACTGTAGCCAAAAAAATAAACCATCTGTTACAACACCAATGAAAGAGCATATACGCCCGGAGGAGACTTCTAATAGGAGTCTATAAATAGTTATACTAGGATACCTAACCGATTTACGTGATACTACACACGTGAATTTTCGAACGATATCAAACTCGAATAAAAAAAAATATTCCATTTCGTTATTCATCATTGATACAACAATAACGTATGAGTTATTTGAAGGAGAAATATTTTTTTCTATGCAATTTTTACTGTTTCGAGTAATGACGAAATTCTAAAAAATCTCTTCTTCTACGTAAATTAAATCGTAGAAAATGAAAATCATTTTCTACGATTTAATTTACGCTAATCTCTGAAAAACGAGTCAGAATACTTCCTTGCTATTCTAGTTTTTAATTTATTGCCATAATACAGTCACAACATTTTTCCTAACCCTGTACGACTTCCGGCAGCTTTTAGAGTCACGAAAATTCGTTTAATCAGAATTCTATTTTAGAACCAAAGTGTTGAATCGGAAGTTAAAAAATTTATAGAAACTAAACCGTTGCTCGAGAGTTTCGAGACTTCAATTGAACTTCATTGACTTAAATTTAGTAGAAATGATGAATTTCAAGTCCATTCGACTGACTTGTATGAAAAAGCTTCAGTTCTAAATTCAAAGTGGCTCTCCAATCAATGGTTTAAGATATCATTCATTTTTAAACTCAAAGTTTTTTGTTTTTTTCTTTCTTTTTTTTTCAAGTGTCTAAGCATATGTGTCGGCGGCTATATTCGTAACCTTTTGCATCGAATCACAGTGTGGACAACGATACTATTTTATACTTTGATTTCATCTCAAGCGGATATGAATCTTTTTTTGAAAACATGAGTAATCAACGAAAGAATATTATTTCACGTTACTCTTTGCTCAAAGACAACTTGTGCCAAGTTTTTTTCCCATGCTCGAATGTGAGATTCAAGTTACAAATTACAATAAATTCAGTTCATTACAAAAAGATAAAGAAAATAGTTTTGTTAAGCTTCTCTGCTTGCTCATTGAAGTACCTCGTATCTGGTTTTCACAGTCAATTGTGAAAAAAAAAGAAAGTATATTCGAAAATCATTTATTAACCTTGATTTGGTATAGAAGGTTTTTGGAATGTATAATGGAATGCTCATCCACGACGCTGAAGTTTGCAACGTTGAAGTCCAACGAAATTAACGATAATAACATTCGCAATTCACCAATTTTTTTATTTCACGAATCATTGGTGTAGACTGAAAAACTACAAATTGCAAATTAGGCAGGTAACAGAATTGAAAAATTACTGGAATTGTTGAAGAGTTTTTTTTTAGATCATTTCGTTGGACTCCAACGTTGCAAACTTCAGTGTCGTACTCATCCGCAGATCGGTCAGGTTCTAAACAAATTATCTTCTGTACATATTTTAAATTCTTTTTGTTATCGGTTGACCAATGTTTCTTGGGAATAAATGAATTATATTTCTTGCATATTTTAAATCTTTGCTCACTAGATTTGATGGATAGAAAGAATAGTAATACCCCGCAATACTCTGAATAAAAATAAAACTCAACTTTGAATGAAATTCATAGTCACTGAGCAAGACTAGGAAATCCAAACATGACATTTGCCAATATATCCGCTGAATCTTATCCTGATTTTAGTCTATTTTCGTGTTTTAGCTCAGTCGAGCGTTGCTTGCCCTGGATCTGCTGTCTAGACCCATCGTATTGAGAATTTCGAATTCATGTTCAACAAGACAAGCTCACAATTCGTCAGAGACTCTCAAGAAATGTCACAATGGTTTTGTAATTTCCCTAGAATAATGTAATTGAGGGACTCGAGGCGGTAACAAGGTTTCTCCGGATGGATGACAGCAATACTTGGCCTAAGGGTGAAGCATTAATAAATAAAAATGGAAAACAGAAATGGAAGAAAATAAACTGCAAGTCTGCACAGGTCTCTTCGGATCGGTATAACTCAGAATATCAAAAATCTATTCCTGTAACTCTTATATAATCATCCTTGGAAGTCGATTCACCGAAACATCATCTTTACATCTATTTTCTATTTGTGTCCCAAAACACTTGGGAAAAATAAATGCGAATGAATTGAAAAATGGCAGCTCAATATATTACCTCAAATTTGATTGAATTGATAATTAAAAATGCATTATAGATTAAGATTCCCTGGTAATAATCCTCGGAAGCATGTAAACAGAGTCCCAAAACCAAAACCAAAAAAAAAAAAATGACAGTTCAAAATTGAGATGCCCAAAGTAACGAGAAACAAATCTTTGGATCCAGTTTTTTTTGTGTTGTCGATTGGCGAAAAAACAAAACATTGCGAGAGTTTTTTTATTCTTTTTTCATGACAGAACGAGACGAGCCGAGTAAGTATGAAGAGAGCCCAAATTAGACAGCTGGAGGAATGGTCGGCCATCTTGAATACGATGTTACGACAATAAAAAGTGCTTGGACCCCAAGAAATTGATATTTAATGACCAATGTCAGGAAACAGTGATCCAAAGGTGACGTTCCATACTTCGTGAATAACGAGACGTCAACAATGAGAAATGAAAATGCGCTCAAGTTGTGAAGAGTATCCATGGTTAAAAAAATGAAAAAAAAAATAAAATAAAAAATAAACGAAAAAAAAAAGAAATCGCCCACTAACCTGATGAAGAGCGGTCAAACCGTCGACGTTCCCGGTGTTGATATCCGCCCCTTTCTGCAGAAGGCGAACGACCTCATCCTTGTCGCCAGCGGCGCACGCCGCGAGAAAAACGCAATCGGCCGAGAACTTGATCTTACGTGCCATTTGCCGGGGTTGGGCCGGTTCCCTGTTTGTTTCAGATTGCTCCCAACGTTTGAGCTGTTCGGCCCTCTTGAAGAGGGCCGAACTGGACCGTGTCTCGATAGACATTTAATATTGCTTCCAAAGTGACGAAGAAAAAAAAAGGCGCAAAAACTTGACAAACAAAAATTGAGGAAACTTCGTCCGAGGAAGAGAGAAAAACGTTCTCTTCTCCGGGGAGTTTCAATAGTAATTATTCTCGCGCACTAAACATGAAAATGCGTGTGTTGAAGGGATCTCGAGAGAAAAACCGTACTACGAGAGGTGAAAAATAAAACGTTTGTTTGGTGATTATCACAGAAGCTTAATTAGGGCTCTTGGAGGAAGAGAAGTGAAATTCAAGAGGAGAAACACGGTCGGAGCTTCTGTCTCACTCCTTTTCCTTCTTTTTTTTCTAGCCTCTCTCTTTCCCTTTTCCTCGAGGATCCACCTTCCGCGAACTTCACTTTTCGCGCACACGTAACCACTCCCGGGCGGGGGTTCCGTTTAAATCCCTGCCCCCTTGCCCGTTTTCACAAACTTTTAAAAAATTCTCTCCGGCTTTGATCTCTCTTGCGGAGAGAACGCAAGAGAGCCACTCTCAATTATTGTTCCCGAACCGCGAGTAAAAACGCAAGCACGCACACATACGGGCACACACACACACACACACATACGCAACAGACGAAAGAGAGAAATACGCGTACATACACAAACTCGGAGCGTGCGGGCGCGGGATAATGAAGAGAAAGAGAGAGAGAGAGAGAGCTCGAAGTACTCGGCTCAACTCTCTTCGATGTTATACCCAACACGGCGCAGCCTATCCAACGTCTATCTTCCGAGCTGACCCCATATACGCGGGCGCGATCGCACGCGCGCGCGCTCAGTCCGACAGAGACAGAGATATATACACCTATACACGAAAACGCGATTCGAGCTTCTTTGCCCACACACCGGCCCTGTATTATCTTCTTTCTTTCTTTTTTTATCTCTCTTTTTTCTTTCATCCACATACATACACACACAACACACACCCTCCGTCTCACTCACTCTTCAGTATTCTTTTCCCTCTGCTCTGTCAGAGCCACGAGAATTTGTAACTTGTTAAAAACGTCTCTGGAGTCACGTCGACAAGAGCTTTATCCTCGTCTCTTTCGCGTTGATCGAATTTATGTACGCAAGATTCGCGGTGGCTCTTGGCTATTCTTGGCTCGTCACCCGCGAACGACGAGTCTCTCACTCACTCTTTATTCTTTCCCTCTTTTACTCCTCTATTTCTTTATACCACTCGCTATGTCTCTCTCTCTCTCTCTCTCTGCTCTCTGCTCTCTCTCTTTCTTTCTGTCTCGATCTTTTTCTCTCTTCAGGCTTTTCAGCGGCTCTCGCTCTTCTTGCTCTCGCACTCGCTTTCGCGCGAGCCACCATCCCCCCGACTCCCGTCCGCGACTCTATCTCATAATTTAACACCTCCGTGAACTTGGCTGATTAATTTTGGATTTCTAATTTTTTTTTGATATCATTTGTCGGGCTTTTGTTAGTGATTATCGAATCTCAAAATTGATGCTTATCAAAAATAAGTTTTGATCAAAAAATTGTAAACCGAAATCCGTGTGAAATTAGCCGATTATTTCCGTCGATTATGAAATTTATGGATACAAAAAATCATTTTGTGAGACGCAACTGATTTTTTACAAATTATTAATATTAACCATATATTTTCCGAGGCTCAATTGAAACGCAGTAATTTGTTTATTTTACCATAAAAAATATTTCTGAAAGAAGAAAATCCGAAATCAATCAGCCAAGTTAACAGAGTTTTACTTTTACCCTAAACGAAAAAACTAAATAACTATGCCTGAAACCGTTGTTTTCTCTATCTTTGGGAAATCACCTTTAATATTCCCTAGATGTTGACGTTTGTATGTAACCTCAAACGTACACGTACGTCTGTACCTTTTCTTTTATCGTGCCTATATAAATTATGAGTGAAATATTAGATCTACAAAGTATAGAAAATGATGGTAATAATTAAATATTTTCAAAAAATACATTTGCCGATATAGTTGTTAATATTTCTAAGAACTTAATTAACATAACCCAAAAATGAATAAATCCATTTTGACAGATTTTTTTAAGCAATTTCTCAGTGACGAGAATAAGCAAACCGACATCTCAAAACTCTTGTCCGTTGCTCAACAGCTTAATAAACTTGGTCAGGGTAAGTTTTGGGAAAATTCAAAACAAATGAAATACGTTCAACTATGCATTATGACTCAGAAGTATGATTACACGAATTATTATTTTCTGGTTTGAAAACATTCGGTTTAATTAATTAACCATAAAATTTAATCGTTTTTGAATTGCTATTTTTCTCTAGTTAAGAAATTTGTATTCAAGTACAGGCATATTTCAATTCATGGCATTGAAAGATTTATAGTTTTTTAAATTATATGAACTTTTGAGAAGTACAAATTCAACTTATCTGATATAATAATATATATAAAGATGGAAAGTATTTTTACAGCTCTGACAGTTCTTGATGCAGAATTGCACAAGCAAGTATTAACCAATCACGAGGATTTGTTATCACAAGTAACATGGGTTGAGAAAATTGAAGGAGTTCTCGCAATAATGAGAACTCACGTACAAAGTTTGTTGTCTGCTGTCGAGAGGCTGAGGGCCAAAATAATAGACCCTTTCAACCGAATCGAAACGCAAACAGTTGTTTTGTCCAGACTACACGAAACTTCAGACTTGCTGCGAAGAGTCGCAAGAGTGCAACATCTATTACACTCACAACGATTACATGCTCAAATAGGGAATTCATCACAGGGTTCTGACATCATCAAAGCTGCTAAAAGTCTTCACGAACTTGGTAATTACTTGGTTAATTTAAGATTGGGAAAAAGTTGACCAATTTTATTACTCATATTGTTTCTACACAGAACAGCTCATGTCAGACACGGATTTAAGTGGACTTGATGTTGTTGCCGATGATCAACAAGCTGTAAAAACTCACCGTATTAATGTACAAAGAATTGCTAATCATACTATGAACCGAGGCTTGGAAACGACCAATAGTGCACAAGTGATTAATACAATCTATTTATTTTATTGATTTAAGAAAAATTAAATATTTAAAATATTTAATCAAATAATTATATTTAATCAAATTAAATATTTAAAATATTTAATCAAGTATTCTGGGTTACTCGAGTAGACAATTGGTAGTTATAATTTTCCCATATCTCAAGCTTCATTTCATTTAATCTTTCAATTATTCACAAGGTCTTATTATTTTTTATAGTAAACACATTTTCTCTTAACAAGTCTAATATAATACTTGGAGTCCGTTTTCAGATACTTCAAAATTTGTTTTATGTGAATTATATTTAAAACTTGAAATATTGTTAACTCAAATTACAAATTCTATCCCAGAAATCTAAAAATAAGTATTCTGAAAAACATTGGTTTAATGAATGAATTTTCCAAATATATGAAAAATATATGATTATTATATCTTTTATAATAAGGTAAGTGTAGCGGTCCAGGTATTCGAGAATTTAGGGATACTTGAAAAAGCTATCGAAAGTACAGAAACATCAGCCCTTGGAAATATCGAAAAAGTAGCCAAAGAAGCATTAGATGTATCTCTACCCACGAGTCAAGATCTTGCAAAGAAAGGCGGTGGGCCAGGAAGAGCAGCGATTCCCTCTCCTGGATCTTCCGGCAACGTCAGGACTCGATTGTGGGAAAATCTTGATCGTTTATTTCAAGATACTGTTTACACTCATTGTGTACAAATCGAACTCCTGGAAAGAGTTCTCGTCGAACATCATACAAAAGGCTTCGAAACATTGTCTGAGGACTTCTGGAATAAAATCATGGCTCTTTTGTCAAAAGTCTTTTTAGAAAAAGCTCAAGGTATTCCACTATTAGTAATGTATATTGACTTAAAACGAAAAATGAAAAGAATGTCTATTGAATTGGCTATTAGAATAAAATTTTTATTCCTGCAATGTATAAAGAGTGAATTGAAATATGTGCATTAACATACAAAACCACAAAATTTGTTCATTAAATTTTTCATCTCGGAATACTTTCAAAATTCATAATCAATAATCCATATTTTAGGATCGTCGTTTGTGAAACAAGCTCTGGAAGGTGAATATCCGAAATTTCTTCGGGTATTTCTAGATGTGCGAAAACGGCTGAAGGAAAAGTCCCACGCTGCTGGTACTTACACACTAGGGTGAGAATTTTCGTTTCTAAATCTTTGGATCATACAATTTCATATCCATGAATGAGTTCGACCGTGTTGGGTGATGTTCGTTTCCATGAAAATAAAATAGAATAAAATAAAAATATTTACTATTTTGTAATTATAATGAACTTTATTTTTCCAGTCGCAACATTCTACAACCATTTGAAAATGCGTATTTGTCGCGTTCGGTTTCACGACTTTTGGACCCAGTTCATACTATGTTTTCCGGAGATTCCGCTCCGGGTCAAGACGAAATCGACAGTTTGATCAGGACCGTGACAAGGTGCTTCTATGTGCACCTGCATTTTTTTAAGCGATGCAATTAGAAATCTGCGATATTCCTAAAATTGGAAAAAAATATTTGGAATTAAGAAATTTCCGCAAAAATCGAAAAGTTTTAACTTTCAATTTTTTTTTAGTGAGTTGAGCGTATCGTTGGTGGACGAAGGATTATCCACGGTGGTAGCGAGGAACGTTGGAAAAGCCATAAGGTTATTTTGTCTGAAATGCGAGCAAGGTTTAGTGACTGGTGGGGAAGCTAGCCAGGTGATCGATTCGCCAACTCCGGGTCAACAATCGAACGTTGTAATGGCAGACCTTTTGCATTATTTGGCGACTCAAACGAGTCGCGTAGTTGCCAACCTCGCGGGAAGTTTACCGAGTGAAGGAGCCACGATCATTGCCTCGGCTCTCGATGAAATTGACACATTGACAAAAAATATTCTTGCCCCGCTTTTGTCATCCATCAATGACGCTATTGAAAGTATTATTTTGACGATGCACGACGATCCAGAGTTTCGAGAGTAAGTTTCTATTCTATATTATACGTGTTTGAAAAAAATATATAAAAACTTAGAAAATTAAATCGTCTTGATCGGATATTGGAAGCGATCGGTTCTCACGAAAATATTTTTAAAAATCCAGAATAAAACTTTAAAATGAACTCAGTGGAACTGATATTAAGATATAATAAATAAACATTAGAAACCTTGAGTAAAATATTCATTTACAATATTGAAAAAGATGCAGTCTCATGATAGTATTTTTTCGTGTTAAACAGAAATCTGTAATGTTTGAATTGTTTTTGTAGTCCATCGAGTCCGCTTGGCCGTGAAATCGGATGTTCTCTTTACATGAGAGAATTGCAAGGCTTCATATTACGATCTGTCACAACATTTTTGGCGCCCTATAAAAACCAAGCGGTGGTCGCTGAGTGGTTAGTATTCATTTTGAGAACAACGAAATTTACTCTATAATTTGAAAAAAATTAATAAATTAATGTTCCATTGAAAAAATTCTTTATCGAAATATCATTCCGGGAATGAAATTGGAGAAACGAGATTTCAATAATCGTTATGAATCAAGAAATGAGGGGGATACTTTGACAAATATGCAGAAAGGGAAAATTTGAAACAAAAACAGAAGCAAACATTGAAAGAACGTTTGAAAATGAGAGTCAAATAAATTGTCATTATAAAAAAGTGTAAAGAAAAAAATACTTAACAAAATAATGTATTTCAGCTGTAAAACCGTGGCTTCGAGATGTATCGAGCTCTTCGTCCGTCACGCCTGTCTGATCAGGCCATTAACTGACTACGGAAGAGCAAAATTGATTGCGGATTTTACACAAATGGAAATAGCGGTAACGCCTTTGTGTCGAGGAGGACAGCTTGGATTTTTGGAACAACAGCAGTACAGAACTTTGAGAGCATTAAAAGTTCTTTTACCTCTCAGTCCTGAAGAAATGGTTGAGAAAGTCGTGAAAGTTGAAGGTGAAGGCGCGGTACCAGCGTCACTTATTTTATTGCATCTCTTTTCTGGGGCACCGGCCGAGTTGCAATCGCCTCATCAGGTAAACCAATTTTTACAAGAATTAAACGTAAAGCCGTTGATAAAGTATCAAATATTCATACGACTAAATGAGACTTTCGAAAAAGTTTTTACGACTGATGATCTTGACAAATATTTCCCGCATCGTATTCTCCAACGTATTTCAAAAACATTTGTTAGCACATCTAATGAATTGAATAAAATTGACAACGTTTAAATATTTCCGGAACCGATCAAGTGGATAAGAACTTATTCATTTTTATACAAATTAAGTTTCTTGTTTTGTTCAACATATATTTATGATGAAAAAAAAATGTAGATTGAAAGTAGATTCAAATTTGAAATTCAGGCTTGTAGAGAATTTTTAACGAAATTATTGAAACTGCATTTTCTTTATGTTCTTAGAGCGCTGGCTGGTCCATCAGTCGTTTATCTCAATGGATGGACACTCACACCAGCGAGCGAGAACGTTTGGCTCTGAGCAGCGGGCCCTTGCAACGTTATCAATCGACAATAAGGCAACGAAATCTTCCCACGTTTCATCATTTATTTCCACTGATGACTAAACTAGCGAGCCTTAGTGAACGTACGAATGAAAATACAATAAAATAAATTGTTTTTTTTTCTTTAATAAAAAAAAAATACTGAGAAAGCAGGTCCTTCCAAGCTGCCTTGTAACATAATATATCTTATCTGTATTATATGTCGAGTTTATCCACAGTCAACAAAATGAATCTTACATAGAAATCGCCTTAAATCTTAAATTGGCAAGTAGAAAAGAATATTTCTTAGGCTTTTATCACAGTGGAATAAAAATCAGGGTAAATTAAGGTCTTGAAATTCCTCCCATTAATCTTCGGCTATCAATTGTTCCACAATCTTTGTACGTATGAAGTTTTTGATAAATACATTCCCGTCATTAGCATGACGCTAATTATAATTGGCCAATTACGCTTTTTCTCTTTTTTCCCGATATAATTCGCCGGCACTATATCACGGTTCTCTGTCTCTATTTTTTTCGCCAATTGTAACACCTGATGTAAATCTTTTTTCAATAGAAATAACGTTTTTTCCGTTTTTTTCAGCTCTTCAGCATATGCAGCTTTTCGAATATCCGTTAAAGTTTCTTCTTTCGAACTTTCTCTCCGGATTCCATTTCTTATGAATTCGAAACTTGAACCTATCACTCCGATCTGTCTTGCTGCGTTTCCCAGCAGAGCTACACCGTCATAGAGTCTGAAAAATTCAAATGCGAGTGTTTGAAAATAATTCAAGGAATATGTAGAAACGATCGCTTTCGACGAATTCAGTTTTGTCTAAAATTGCTTATAGAGCAAATTATTCTACGGAAAGTTCAACGCTATTTTGCCAATCATAATGCACATTTTTTTCAACTAACATTGTTGAAAAATGATATTTTAATAATGAAAAAAAAACGTTAAAATTCGATGAGATTTTTGAAAAATTGCTAGAACTTGAAATTCCGATAGAATTACATTTTTCGTATACGAGCATTAAATACTCTTAATTTATCAGTTGAAGATTATTTTTGAATAAACAATCCATCTGGTTTCTTACGTGTACGGTAAAAGTCTTTTGATAGCGCCTATGCTCTGTATGCTCCAAGCTTTCGTATGAAATTTGTGCAAACTGTCGAGGAATTGTTTTCTGTGAAGATCCACGTTGATTCCCAATTTCAGAAGATCGTCGTCGGTTAATTTAACAAAAGTTTTCAAGCTCATACCCTTGAAGCAGGGTTTGTATGATTCCAGACCCATACCGTAGAGCATTTCAGCTACATCGCGATTGATCGAATCGCCGATATGGTCGGAAAACATATCGTTCCAAGTTTTTGGTTCAAATACTTCGCAATAAGAATCACCGCCGGAGTCTTCACTCAGTTCCAAGAGAGCAACAATTTTATCGTAGCCTTTTGCGAGTGCTAAATCTTTTGCAGTAAAATCTGAACGATCTGTTATCGTACGCGTGGCATTGTTTTTCAAGAGGAGCTCCACGATATCCGGCTTGTTTGCTAAGGCTGCATAATGTAGAGCCTGTAAAATTTTATTTTGGTATTATTACGAGCAAATTAAAAACTGAACTTATGTTAAAAAGTAGAAGTTTGAGATTGTGTGCGAAGGATGAAAGATAAAAATCAGCTTTGTAATTCAACTCAAGAAAATTAAATACAAATGAAGATTAGAATCAAATTTTTGCTCTTATAATGAATGAATGCGTTTTTTTACCGTTCTTCTGTCACTATCGATGGCATCAATATTGTTCACGTGTTTCAATAATTCTTCAACAATTATTTTTTCTCTCGAAATGCAGGCGAACATTAGAGCAGTTTTCCTTTAAAAGAAATTTAAATATTCTATTGGAATAGAGCGTCAGTTTGTTCTATGATTATTCGTTTGAGTAACAAGAACTCAAATCTGAACAAAGATGATGTGGGTGTTGATAAAATGTATTAAAAAAAAGTATCAATTGAGTAAATTATGATAAATGCGATTGCTTACATGAGTTTGTTGTGTGCATTTGGATTAGCCTTGGCTTCTATGAGAATGGAAATGCATTTCAAACATTGTTCCTCAGTGCCTTTCGCAGAATCGCATAACACCATCAGGGGTGAGTATCCATCTGTCAATTAAACCAAAAAAATTTTTAAACCTCGAAGAAACAATCAAGAAAAAATTGAACATCATCACAGACTCAAAAATTATTTTCTTCAGGATTACAAAGAAATATGCATTTTTGGTTGAACTTGTTTTTATTTTTTTAACCTGCAGAAAGTTGTTCAAACAAAACGTAATAAGAAAATGTGTAATTAGTGAGGTAAAAATGATTATTCCTATGACTTATTTATTCTGAAAGGTATCCATTTTGTTTCTGTTTTATTTTTACCTTTATTTTTATTTGGATTAGCACCCAGTTTTATAAGTAATTCAATGACTTCTGGTTGCATAGAAGAAGCTCCATAGAGCAGTAAAGTCCATCCAGTATGAAGGTAATCGTTGACGTTGTAACCAGCTGAAAGGCGTTATTCAATGAGATTGCATTCAGATTCTCATATAATTAAGGGTATTTGTTGATTTCTGGAAAGCCAAAATTTTAATGAACTTTTTCTGTTGTAGGAATATAGCATCATCTCTTAAATATTCAGAAACTTTGAAACAACTTGATGCTTCATCGATGCACAATCCAACCTGTAGAATTTTTTGATACCAAAAATCATTGAGATATTGCGCAATTGTCAAATAATGACCTTTGCCAATCTAAGAGATTTATTTTGAAAAATCAATTCAATATCTTTTTCCAAACAAGCCTATGTACAAAATATTTAAAGTTTAAAAAAATTTTTTTTAGCCGGATAAAGATTATTACACATACTACATTATATCCAATAAATTTGAATGGTAATTTATAAAAATACGAATGAAAACGATACTGTCAGGAAATAGTAAACACTAAACCATTTACCTTTGACATAATCGTTTATAACTTGCAAATTTCCACTCATACAGGCACTTAAAACTCGAAATTGTAATTCCTGCTCTTCTTGACGAGCCTGGTCATCATGAAAAGGCAATGATTTGACAGAAGGTGAACCGCTATTGTTATTTTGAGGCGAAATCTGAGCAGTTCCATTTTTCTGTCCTGACCATCGTTTGTTAGATCGACTTTTCTTCTTAAAAAAAAAATTGCATGAAAAAATCTAAACCTATTGATAGTTGTTAATTTCATTAGGACAGGTTATGTTATAGTTTTTTATATACATTGTTCTTAGCATTATCCCAATGGGAATCCTCGTCCGATGAACCATCGTCGGACATCCCCGCGGGTCTACACGCCATAGTATAATACTTTATTTAGTAAAAAAATAGAAAATAAATTGCGATTATTAACACGATTCCACGGATATTTGTCACGCTGCTGGACGCTCTTTCTTCGCTTTGTTTACACCGGCACTTTCTTCTTCTGCGCACGCACGCTCTCGACTCTCAAATCCAATATTTTTTTGTTCTCGTGCACGCTCTACTCAAATTGCTTGACTGCTTTGACAGAGCAGTTGTCGAAATCGATGGAAGCAAACGAAATCCTGGAATACTATTTTCATTCCGTAAACGAAAGAATCGAAATCCAATACTTAGCATACCAATTGTTTTTCGATTTCACTCCTTTTATTACATACACATAAGAAAAATACACTGAATATGTGACAAGTCGCGGTTTTTGCAGAGTCCATTCAGCGAATTTCACGCTGGATATATTATTGGCTCTGCAATGAATAAATCTAGATTCTGTGAAAATCATATTTTCGGCTAACGAAGTTCCATGGATTCGATTTTTTGTAGTTCTAAATTTGGTATTCTGACGAGATCGTCCCATATTTCAGAACCAACAGTCCAAGGTAAAATTTTAGCTTTTACGGCATTCCATACATCGTCGTTCTCGTTCTCATTGAGGATCTTGGCTAGTTTATAATTGATCCTTGGAAAAGCCAAATCTTCAGCGGACAAACGAAGAATCGGACAATAATCATTTTCCTCATTGCCGACGTAAGCTATTTTTTGGAACTTGATTCCCTCCGCCGATCGTCGTTTGACATAATTGTCAAGAATGTGACCTTTGCACATATTAATCGCACAAAATTGGCACCAATCTTGCTCATGATACGTGTCAATTCTGAGCAGGCCTTTACGATCGAACCACGCCGGATTCGTAAATATTTCTTTGATCGTATGAACGAGTTTATGATGCTTGAGCCAAAAATCTATGAAATATGTATTCGCATCGCTTATAATAATAATTTCGACTCCTTGAGAATGTAATTTTTTCAACAGAGACGGAAATCCGTTGACCGGCTGTATCGAACTTATCGCCTTTCCAACGTCTTTCTCTCTTCTACCTTTCACGTGAATAAATTCAAATACTTTTCTCATATACGTAGGACAACATTCTGTCTCGTAAATCCGTTCGATTTTTACCAGACAATCATCCCCTTCTAATAGACTTCGTATTACAATGCCCGTGTTGTCGTCCGCAATCGTGTAATCGAAGTTAAAGGCTATCAGCAAGGGCTTCATCATCTGTCAAAAATTAGAGATAATTTTTTTTGCTATCAAATGAAAAATGTAAACCAACAGAAAAATAGCATAGAAGGGTTTGATAACAAACGTAATGGATTCAAAAAATAATAATCAAACCGTTTATCCTTCGAAATCGAACGAATAACAAAATTCCAACCTTTAGTTTCTTGTGTTCGAGAATTCAAATTAAAAATATTCTATAATTTGTATAATATATCATTTACAAAAAACCGCAATAATTTTTTTATTTTTAATTTCCGCAGTAGCATATCTACGAATCGATTGAAAAAGTCGATCATGATGATCGATTATCGAAAGTTTAAACCAAATTTGTAAATAAATTCGAGTGAGACAAAACAGATTGGATTTTCAAGCGTATGATCGTACTCACGATGATCTTTTATTGTTGAAAGTATTTGGGAATCAAGCGAGCAGAACGAAGTTGAGTTATTTGACATTTCTATATAAGAATTTTGTCTATATAGTGAAGTGTCGCCTTGATGTTTCTTATTATCAAACGCATCAAACATTTTCGAGCCAATTAACCAACAAGTTTACGTAAAGTGGCCTTTGGGAGAAAGCAATTATAACGTGTGCTTATCATACCGTTAGACAATAGATTCCACGCATATATGCGACAGTAAATTCACACGAGAAACGTGTAACTCAACTTTGATGAATATTCTTACAACCGCTAAACAAGGTTGGAATTCTTGTAATTATATTGACCCGATCGTTGCGTTCGAGGCTAAAAAATTGTCGTCAAAATCCCCCAAAATAACGAAACTTCAATATTTTTTCGACGTTTTCTGGTCCCGAATTTGTCGTAAGTAAAAACTTTTATGACTCTAGATTTCCAATCAATTAAATTATTACTATTTTCAAGAATTTACGTTGCTCTTCCTGAAAAAAAATATGGCTATCACGTTCACATTAACCAATAGAAAATAAAAAAGGATGAGTGTGATGAGTGAAAATGTGACATCGATTTTCAAATCTCGGATTCATTTATTAGAAATTTTATTCAACCATACTTCACAGAAAATTGGCTTTGTAACTCTGCATAATAGTGTGTCCTATTTTTGCCTCTCACAAATAGTTAATCAACATTGCTATTCGTTTTTAAATGAGAGTTGGATAAAGTAATATGATAAATGAATAGTGATGTTTCAATTTGTGAAATCGAATTAATAAATTGATACAGTCAATACAGAAATAATTCGTCAGTGAAAACAAAATCAGTGTCAAGTGCAGTTGATATTGAAACGTAAGTTTTGCTTCATCGAAATTGACAAAAAATTTGTATTCTATTTCAACAGATGACAAAGCCTCTGTTGGTAGCCTTTGATTTTGATCACACAGTTGTTAATGGCAACACGGATACTGTAATAAGGAATTTACTCAAAGATGAGGAAGCCCTAACTAATTTGGAAAAAACCTACCACAATGAATGTTGGACAGTTTATATGAGACAAATATTTGAATGTCTTCATAAATCAGGTGTAACAAAAAAAGATATTGAGAATGCTATAAGTACAATACAGCCGGTGGATGGTTTTCCATCGTTAATGGAGAAATTACACTCTCAAAATGTTGAGATTATTATAATAAGTGATTCAAACACATTCTTTATAAAACATTGGCTGGAACATCAAAAACTTAATCAAACAGTCAAAGAGGTATTCTCAAATCCTGCTTCGTTTGACGATACAGGCTTGCTCATGATTGACATGTACCACATGCAAGATTGGTGTAAATTGAGTGAAATAAATATGTGCAAGGGCCATATTCTGGAGGATTACATAAAGAGAAGATCAGAGGAAGGAATTGAATTTCAGAAAATTGCCTACGTCGGTGATGGAAGAAATGATCTTTGTCCGATTCTACGTTTATCCGCTGAAGATTTAGCTTTTACAAGAAACAATTATTCACTCGCAAAAATACTGAAGGAGATTGAGGGTAATGTTGACAGGACACCGAAAGCAGAAATTATAGAGTGGAAAGATGGAACAGAAATATGGGAAGGACTCGTCAGAAGGATGCCGAATTTAGATTGTAAAAATAATTTGAAGTCATCGTAGTATGTCCTTTATTTTTTTATTCCAAGTTATCTGCAGTACAATGTACTTATCTTTGACAATTTTCTGAATAGTTAGTTATTCAAAAATCTGGTGTTGATCAGCTCGTAAAAAATAACTAATTTATACAAAATCTTCGTTTCACTACTTTGATGTAACGAGATTATTTGAGCAGCAAAAAACTCATATCTCGTATTTTGCACAAATATAATTTACAAAATTGAAGAATCAGTCGTCAAGACTATAACTTCGAAGCCTTTTCCATAGACGAAAACCAGTCTTTCATCAAACCTGTAATAATATAAATATCCTCATTTAAATGAGCTGAAGCTTCAAATAAATAATCACAACATTTTTTCATAAGTTTTGTGGCCAAATTGAAAATTTCCGAAATTCTGTTTTAATCCAGATGTTTTTTAAGAAAATAAAAAAATTCTTACCCACTGTTCGACTCGCACAAAGT
Source organism: Venturia canescens (assembly GCF_019457755.1). Taxonomy (NCBI): domain Eukaryota; kingdom Metazoa; phylum Arthropoda; class Insecta; order Hymenoptera; family Ichneumonidae; genus Venturia; species Venturia canescens. Next base: position 18,356,864 of record NC_057421.1, on the reverse strand, counting down.
TACACCCTGTACGTCCGACACAAGAGTAACTTTTTCTTCCAACTGTGAAACAGACAATGAACCATCTACATATGAGTACGAATAGACACAAATTTTTTGGTCTATTCCAGTGCTGAGCATCCGATGACAGTCGACGAATTTTGCACCTATAATTGAAAACGTTCATATACCAACAATTTTCTTGCAGCCACAATCAGAACTTGACTTTATGGTCAATATTGGAAAATTTTCGATATGATTTCTGGAATATTTTTTTCATGCTGTTGCTTTTGATGGGAGTCAAAAAATACACAAACTCACGAAAAATGATTGTCAAGTTGACAGTTTCCGGAAGTTTTCAAATTAAAAGGAAAAAAGGATTGTTCTGAATTTTTTATTAAATTATTGTTTTTTGTCGTGCAATGGAACGAGCTAGCTTCACATATGAAAAATATAAGAAATACCTGTGATTTGTGCTGCATGAATCGAGGATGAATTCCAGGTGGTCAGCAAGTTAGCAAAAAATTTGTTATTCCTCGACGAAATTTCGATGACGACGAGGCTTAATAAATTATCATCACCACCAGTCAACAAGATCCATGTGGAAGGATCGATTCGGCGAAAATCAGAGCTATTTATACCAGATTGATGGATTTTGATATTTGCAAATGGAACGTTGGCCTCTTCGTCGTATCTGTTCATTTTTTCAATGGAGTTTTCCACGAGGTTTTCAACGGTTGAATTCATTTGCCAGAATCTAACAAATCCATCGGTCGTCATAGACATCAATATTATTTGAGATTCGTGGACAAATGTTTCAATTTTTAAAGTACAACGATTGCAATAATTGACAGAAGGACTGAGCAGCAGAATATTTTTGGTGATGTCGTAGACGAAAGTGCGCAAGTATCCATCGGAACAAGCGACGAAAATGATTGCGAGATTCGGATCATTTTCATATGATTGAATTTTCAAATCCATGAATCGAGTTTCAGGATCAACAAAAAATGCTGGCTCATTAGATCGCCCGTGTTTTTTACGGTCTTTATCTGTTCCACGTAACATATAAGACAATAACTCTCTGCAGGTCACGGAATTATTTGTTAACACTCGATCTTCGTTCATGACTCTAATTTCCCAAATTTTCAATTGGGCTCTACCCCCTCCAGACACGACAAGGCTTCTCGTGAATTTTTCATTCTTTTCTAAATTAAATGTTGCTAAACATTTCACGTTCGATATATGACTGTCGTAAGTGTCCAGTGTTTCGACACTGTACCTTTGAATGTTTGATTTTTCTTCAACTATGCAAGACAAACGAAGAGTGCAATCTTCACTCGCTGATAAAAAAATTTTGTCATCTCCCAAAATTTTCAAACATTCGACGCTGTAAATTTCTTTGGTGTGGAAACCTTTTTTTATGGGGGGGCTTGTGTTACGAAGATTCGAATTCACATCGTACACTCGCTTGTCTCTTATGTAGAGAAAGTTCATTTTTCCATTGGAGATTTTGCAATCCCACGATCTGTGACCACCCCCGCAAGCGTATCTGTTAACGATCCTCTTCAAACTCATACTGTAGACCATAATCTCAACCTGCAATAAACAAATATCTTTAAAGAAAATTCTTTTTCGCAACGAGACAAAACAATTTATGAATCGATATCACGATCATTGGTTTGTTTTTAAATTTAGAGACAATATTGTTCAATTAACTAAAGAATCTCGTTGTTGTCATTTTTTGAATTCACATTCTGTTCCAAAAATTCGATCTGCAAATCGCGAATTCATGACTCGGTAAATGTTCGAAAAATCAGCTGATTGCTCGAAGGAAGTTGGGAGTAAGGGGAAGTCCCTCCAATAACAATAATTATATAATGAGAAATAACATCGGTTACAGTTCCCTCCTGTTTTGAATTTTTTAAATATCGACTCGCTGCGTGGAAATTTATGATTTCGTTTGAGGAAAATCGTCGGCCGTGATTGGGACAATTTCGAGGCAATTTTCGTTAGTGTGCACTCCTGTTGGAAAAAAACGCAACCCGAAACGAGTAAACAAACTAACAAACGATCGAACGGGACAAAAACAATAAAGGCAAGGTTTGTTGCTGGTTAGATTCGTTTGTCTGATCGATCGTTTGAGAAAATTTTTGTCTAAACGAAGAAAAGAAAATCCATCGCCATTTGTCGTCGAGTTCATCTTATGGGGTCACTTTCTCTACCCTTTCCCTAACCTCAGCCTCGTGAAAAGGGGGTGAGACTTTGCAGACATCTACCGACATATTTTCCAGTTTTTGAAATAAAGCAAGTTTCTGAAGTGTGCAAATTTTTCATTCACGAAAATCTAAGTGTGGATTAATTGAATTCGTCCATACTTCTTTGAATCCCATGACATAGAGATCGTCGCCGTCCTCAAGAACTTTACAGACCCAATCCATCGGCATTTTCTTTGGATGGAGCGATTTGAGTTGTTGCGTATGATCATCAAATTCGTAAAATCTCAGAGTACCATCCCGTCCTGTACTCAAAAGTTTGTTGGCCGATATTGTAAAAGATTGGACACCTAGTCGTCCATGAATTTTGGAAAATATTTGCTTCGGCAAGGACTCAGGGTTTCTGTGATCCAAACTATAGACATAAATACTGCCGGCTCGATCACCGCAAACCAAAAAGTTTTTGAAAATGATTGCTGCGGTCGTCCAACGCTCGCGACATGCTGGTAGAATAAAAGTCAATCCCATTTCTTCAGTCTCTGCAACCCTATCGATTATCCACAAATTTCCAGAATCCCCGCAAACTATTATTTTTCCGTTATCCAGCCAATGTAACGAAAATATTTTTGACTCTGTTATTTTCCTTTCTAGAGTTTTCCGTAACGTCCAATTTTCTTCGTTGAAGATCTCTGGAAAATGATATTCAACATCACATTAATGCGAAACGGAGGGAGAAAGAGTGGAGGAAAAAATTTATGTGACACTGAAAAGAACTTTTGAAAGAATTTTGTGCGAGAATAAATAGTAATACTATGCCATGAAAACATCTTTCTACCTTCGTAAATTTCCAGATATCCATCCTTTGAGCCCAATGCAATTTTCTTGCGGTCAGGAGAAATTTGCATAACAGAATAACTGGAAAATCTGAATGAATTAAAAATTGTGCTAAGCTTGCCGAATTCTTGACAATAATGGATTAAATATCCTCCGTCGATGAAAATGAGAATATTACGAGACTGAGTGTAAAAAACGTATTTCGGATTTTTTTTTTCATCGTTCGTGTAAATGGAGCGTTCCTGGGGGAATATTGGGGACTCGAAGGGCCAAACATTGACGGCTCCGTCAGCTCCACCAGTGAAAATATTTTCATTATTTTCAGACACATCTATGCTCCAAATCTCCGAGCCGTTATGGATCTCAATCTTGTCCAAAAGCTCTCCATCCAAAGACCAAATACACATCAAAGAATCTTCACCGATGCTTATCACTTTTTTTTCTCTAATTATTGATCGCCAAACTCTTGCTGTGTGTCCATACATAGTTGTTGTTAAATCAATTTTGCAATTATTCCAATTGATTTCGTTCCCATCCTCAAACTTTTGTTTCTCAATTTTCCAAAGTCTGACCGTTCTATCATCTGATGTTGAAGTAATAGTTCTGAGTGCCAAATCGTACGATACTGAAAATATTACACCCTGAGAGTGTAGAAAAACCTTCAATTAAAAGGAAATTAATGTCTTCATTGTGAGAATTAAAAAAAAATTTCTTCCAAATTTCTATATTACATTTTTTGTAACAATATAAAAAAACTGAAAATTGTAAAATTAATACTTCTGTACAAAACAATTGATACAGTATAGAATAAACAAGTATTTACTACAAAACCTTTAAAAGAGTATTCATGTTAATTTTAGTTGTATACAAAGAAATATTGTAAAAGATCATGAGGACATTTTATGTGCTCACTTTGTGACCCTTCAAACGATGGAGAACAGCAATGTTGTTTGAATACTGAAGATTGTTTTTCGCTTGCCAGATCAAGATTTCTTGAAAAACAGTGCCGCTAAAAACTATGGTTTCTTCTCTTTTTGCCAAAAGTGATCCTCCATATCTGTTACTTTTTCATAAGGAAGATCGTCAGTAATTGAAAAACTGTGTGTCAAATTGAAAAAAAGTGGAAGCCATTGTATATATGAACGTTCAAATGTTTGAAGGATTTGAATTTAGTAAGAATCTCTTTTCATAGTGTTCAGTTAATTCGGTTTTCACTATTTGTAATTTCAATTATATTGTAGTCATCAATTAAAGTGAAAAATCGATTGACACCTCTTGCAACATTATAAAGTCTATAAGAGGTTAAGGTGAATGTCTTTGAATGGTTGTTGAGTTGAAAGAAGTCGTGAATATTCTTTCACCAATGTATTAATAAAATATATCAACATATGAGGAAAAATGAACTTGTTGTAATGGCTACATATCGAATTTTTTAATTTCTATTATTGAATTCAAAATTGTAAGGTGACACTAGATTTAACAAGGCTTCTCATAATTTTCCACTAATTTGTCGAATTAAATTTTAAAGGTGGTCAAAAATGAACAAAAAGGATACAAAATACATTGCTCTTGGCACTGAAGAGTATGAGCTTTCTTGCTGTTTTTTTCATAAAATTTTAAACTGTTATGAGCAAAAAGTATACTCAATGAAGTAGAGTTTTCATGATGATTCCATGCAAGTGCAATAATCCAGTCATGAAAACGTTCAACCGTGTATAATTTGAGCCTGTCCAGGTGAAAGGAAAAATATTAAGTCCCAGATAAAAGTAACAAAATTCACAAGAAAACTTACTTGACAGTGTTTTCGTCAATCAAAAATTCACAAATACTCAAGTTCTTCCCACCAAAAATGAATAACTCATTGCTGGGTCCTTTCACAATATCATGAATATTATCATTCTCGAACACCTTGAGTTTAGCCACCGTTTCCCTCCTCTCACTGTGATAAACATCAACATAGTTTCCTGCACCTGAAAATAAACAGGAATAATTCGAAAATTTTTGGATTTCCAATAAAGATTGAATATTTCGAGAATTCCAATAGTTACCTATACATACGTATTCATTTATGCAACGTATCGCCAGAATATCACTGCATAAACTAGCAGATAACATTTTTTTTACTCTTACGAAAAATAAAAAATTAAAGAATCGACATGTGCGATAATAATAACGAAATGCAGAGCACACGTGGAATCGAGGGAAAAATTATAGGGTTAGGTCGAATCAGCTGTTGCATAGAAATGACAGTTTGATGTTATTTAACTCAGCATGATTTTGAATTCTTGTGTTTTTTCTTCATACTTTCATTAGATGGACGAATAGTTTAACTCAATTTTCAAGGCAACAAGAGGCTCGTTTACATGGTGCTAGCTTTATCATTGATAAGAATTCATTTAACTCGATTCAAATTGCATATTGAAATCTGTTAAGAATATAACCTACAATTAACTGCTGTTAGAGTGCACTTTCATGCGGTTACGCACGAAAATTGTTCCGTCCGGGGTTGAATTCGTGGAAAAAGTTTATTGACGATATCAATGTGCTGTACTATTTTGTAATAAGGATAAACTTCCGAAAAGCGGAAACCGAATTTTGAGCTGAAATTTTGCATACTGCTTCTTTATAACAATATAAGACTTCCCCTAAAAGGATTTTTGGCGACTAGCAATATTTATTGAGAAATTGAATTTTTAAGTTGCTATTTTAGCCCGAGCAAGTATATCTATATATCGCTTATCTCGCTCGGCCGGTATCCTCACTTCGCTATTTCGATAGTGCCTAGGCTACATGGATGGCAAACGTTGCGCTCCTTGGCTGGGCTACTCCGGGGATTTTTTCCTTAAAATTCCGTCTCCCCGGCGCTTTTTTTTTTTTTTATTTTTTAAATTTGAACAAAGAAAAAAGAAAATTCTTGAAAAGTAAATGGGTGGGTCTCCCCGGCGCTTCGCGCCGGGGAGACGGAATTTTAAGGAAAAAATCCCCGGAGTAGCCCAGCCAAGGAGCGCAACGTTTGCCATCCATGTAGCCTAGGCACTATATAGCGAAGTGAGGATACCGACCGAGCGAGATAAGCGATATAGATATACTTGCTGGGCTAAAATAGCAACTTAAAAATTCAATTTCTCAATAAATATTGCTAGTCGCCAAAAATCCTTTTAGGGGAAGTCTTATATTGTTATAATGAAGCAGTATGCAAAATTTCAGCTCAAAATTCGGTTTCCGCTTTTCGGAAGTACAGCCTGTAATAATATAGAAGAAGTTTCGAGAAACTCGTATTATTATCGACATAACAAGAAGTTTCCAGCAACCAAATGGAATTTGTGCTTGACGATATTATTCATTATTTCGACGCAGTGATGTGTTCTGAATGACAAAACAAACAGTAGAGAATTAGGCGACAATTTTAACCATCGATGTACGTATCGTCTTACAGTTTGGATAAATTCGGTTTGAATACAATAAAAAAAATTTGTTATCCTGAAACAGAATTAATGAGAGTGCGAACAAACGACAGAAAAAAAAATGAAAACAAAATATTTCATTATTGAATGAAATAACTAAAAAATCGAAATTTCAAAAAATTTAGTATTTTCAGTCAAAAATTTCGTTAATCACAGATTAAATAATGTGGGTGTTTGGATATGGTTCGCTCATATGGAAAGCTGACTTTCCTTATGAGAAAAAACTTGTTGGCTACATCAAAGGTTACGTGAGACGATTTTATCAGAAGAGCACAGATCATAGAGGAACACCAACGAAGGTAAGTTTTTTACATCAAAACATATTCAAATTCACAAGAAACTGAATTGATTAATAAATACATAACAAATTATATATCTACTTTCCCTTTAAAGTTTTTCGAATAAGTTTTTCGGAATAAGTTTTTCGAAGGCTCTAGCTTAATTTCTTTGAATATGACAAGTTTCTAGACATACTGGGGTATGCATACCCGATGTACCCTTAGCACTACTACACAAAAATTTGTTCTTAGAAATTGTATAAACAAACTAAAAAAAGCCATGCCAGTACCTAGGAAATGACGCTGAAGTTTCCAACGTTGGTAGTCCAACGAAATGATCGAATAAAACCCTCCAATAATTCCAGTAATTCTCCTATTTTGTTCCCTGCCAAATTTGCGATTCGTAGTTTTTCAAGCTGCACCAACGATTCGTGAAATAAAAAATTGATGAATTAAAAACGTTTTTTTTGTTCATTTTGTTGGACTCCAACGTTGGAAACTTCAGCGTCGTACCTAGGAATTGAAATTTTCAAAGTGAAAAATTTATACGACAATAATGGTTAATGATTTAAAAAAAAAATCCATTGTCATATGTTTTGAAATGCTACATATTGATTAATTAAATACAAGTTCATTTTTTTTAGCCTGGTCGTGTGGTGACTTTGTTGGAATCTACAAATTCGGAGGACCAAGTTTGGGGTCTAGCATACAAAATAGCTTCTGAGGACATAGATAATGTAGTGAATTATTTGGACTTCAGAGAAAAGGGTGGTTACACCCGAAAAACAGTCCTTTTTTATACGTGTAATCCTGTATTCACAATTGACTCCAAAACGCCGAATAGTCAATTTTCCACCAATAGTTTAAGGAACGAAAACCTTTTTACGCCAGTGCTGCCAACAGCATCGGAGGAAATGTCATTTTATTTAACCATCTACATAGGCAACGAAGATAATCCAAATTTTGCAGGGATTGAAAATGTAGAAACCATTGCAAGGCACATTAGTGAAGCAAAAGGACCCAGCGGCACCAACATTGAATATCTTTACAAATTGGCAGCTGCTACAAGAATCATAGCACCAGGTATACAAGACGAACACTTGGCTGCTCTTGAAAAGGCTGTGAAATTGCTTGAACTGCAAAAAGAAAAAGAAGTTTTGTCCATAAGCGACTAATACACATGATGGAATGGAAATTTGTCGAGATGAACTGTCAGTTGTATCAATAAAGAAACCTCTCCTTAAAGATTTTGAGATAAGTGTTTCGCTCATTAATTATATTGTTTGAAATATTAGCATTTAGGGCATCTACTTAAACATGAAAATATTTCAGTTCTGTGAAATGTAAGAGCTATTGATTTGCTTAAAAAATGGAACTGCATGTCATGACAAATTGTCAAAATACAAAATGTTTCGTGCAACATGAACGAATTTTTTTGTCACACAGTAAAGTCGTGATTTGAATGACAAAATTGACAAATCATTCAATGTTGGATATTTCTGAATTATCTACTTGTCACAAATTTTTGATTATGTTTCTCAAATTCAACCAAAACTCACGAATGAATCACTGATCATCTAAAATATTTTGCATTATGTTTTCCAAATCAAACAACGATATTTTGAATCGTGAGTTTTTTCAGGAAATTCGTTTATGTTTCAAATTTCTTGGTATTCTTATTATGAAAATTTAAAAATTTTCAATACGATGTTAATGACTCAAGGAATAATGTAAATTGGATGTTCTCCAAAAAAAACTTTTACAAATTTTAGCGCCGCAATACCAAATTTTTAAAATAAAAAAATACCTCGTTAAAATTAACTCGGACCTGATACACAGTATTAGAAAAATGCTTATAGTGAAATTAAAAAATGTTTATATGAATTAGTAGAAAAGAAAAAATTTATATGATAATATTGATGGTTCGGTATGGATAAAACAATTGAATGAATTTTAGCAAATTTGCTTTAAATTCATAATAATCAAGAAGTTTTTCGTTTAACGGAGAAAATGTTGTTTTATTTTTATAACTGAAATAAAACGTGAAAAAAAATAAATCCCATTCTATAGTATAGTATTTTTCTCCCCTCCCCTTCGGTGTATTGTTGACAGTCACCATAGCATAATGCGCACAGCATAGAAACACACAAAAGAAAATTCGCAAAATTTTTAAAACCCCGTCAGCTTTAGATTTGCAAATTTCGATATTGAGAGATCTAATAAAATTTTATTTATCCCTTTTTTGTATTTCCTCTAATTAAATTCCATAATTTCAATGGATATTCTTCAAAGAGGAACTACTTTTCGCGTTGCAAAATGGCGTTGTACGGCTCGCGTAGTGATCAGCTGGACGAGACGCCGCCATTTTCCTTGTTATCCGTGAGTAACTGTCAAAATCGGGACCGTGTAGTGTCTTACCCGGGACTCTTTTTTTCTTCAATCATATCCCGTTAATTAAAACAAAAGAGCCAAGACTGGTTGATTCTTTGGTGTGAGGGCGTTTGGACGCATCCGGGTGAGTTTTTGTATTATTTTAATCAATTTCATTTTCCATTGCAACTTGAATATAAAAAACGCCAAAGAAGTACGACGCTTCGGTGTTCCGCTGGGCATATCAGCGTTTGTAAGGTTATTATCCGTACGAGAGTAACGAACGTTCAACAAAGAGACGTTTTGCAAAATAATAGTAGATTGTTTCTTGACAATTAATCTAAGCGTCATCAATAGATGAACTCAAAAGATAAAAGATCTATCAAATCGAAGTATTTTTTTTTATATGAAATTTTCAACCATTAAAAAAAAAACAGAGCTTTCGCACGTTCTCGTTTGATGGAGACATTTACGCATTTCGTACAAATCAATCAGCAGATTCGTCTCCTACAGTTAAACGAATACTACGCAATTCTTATCTCATTTTTTCACGTTTAACCTTATAGTATCGGTCTTAAAGGAATCTATTATTTTCCCATCCCTTTCTATGCAACTTTTTGAATTTTTTTTTTTTGCCTCTAAAACGGAGTTTGTACATTTATGTCTAGAATAAGTTTGAATAAATTACCATTCGATTTGAATGCAATTTCAATCGGAGAAAAAATTTAGTTCTGTACTTGTGAACAAATTGCTATGAGCATATCCTGATCAACAAAAAATGATTTTTCTGACTAAGAGTTACATAAATATAAAAATGACGCTGAAGTTTCCAACGTTGGAGTCCAACGAAATAATCGAAAAAAACTCTCCAATAATTCCAGTAATTCTCCTATTTTGTTCCCTGCCAAATTTGCGATTCGTAGTTTTTCAAGCTGCACCAACGATTCGTGAAATAAAAAATTGGTGAATTAAAAACGTTTTTTTCGTTCATTTCGTTGGAGTCCAACGTTGGAAACTTCAGCGTCGTATATAAAAAGACAATAAGAATAACCATGGTCACCGTCTTATGAGTAAACAAATAATAAAAATGTCAATACACAATATTTATTGTTATAGTCGCAGGCATCAATGAATGTCGTTAGGATACATTTTGGACTGTAGCCCATTAGGATTTATCGCTAATATTTTGGAGATGGTTTTCGAGTCACGTCGTCCGAAATAGTGCTAAAAACAGATCGAACGAGTCTAAATACGAACCACACATATGACTATATACATTGGAATACGCGTTGAACTCGCACCATTTTTTCAAGGTCTTACTCCCTGTTCCAACCCGACTCTTCGCCCTACATTGTGGAGAATGAGCCCCACACCAATTCTTCATCTAACACATGATGAATAACATCCGATTCGTCCGTTTAAAATTTTCTTTTACGACTTTGCACTTTAGTTGTTCTACTCGAAATCGAGATGGCGTTGAAATTCTTTTCTTAGGGTTTTTTTATGTTGAAAAAATGGAGCGTAACGAATATTTTTGTCACAATGTATATCCAAGTACGCGAGAGTGCGTACGTCATCGAGTTATTTTGAACTACGTAGGGAAGCATCGAGTCGTGCGCCCATGTTGATTCAGAAACGCGCGATTATGCAACACGATTTCGGCGAGGTTTTCACTTATTTCATATCGGACGTTTTTTTAATATCTGAATATCTTGTTTTCATTTGTTCATTATATAATCTATTTTTCCAAATGTCAATCATTGATTGGTGTCAGAGGCGATTTCAATCTTGTCTGCCGTTCACAATGAATTTATCGAAAATTTTGTCTTTTTTAGAGACTTTTCATAATTCAATGTTTACCAAAGGTCAAATTTTCTAAATACTACCGTTTCGATTGTGGAACAACTTTTTTCAGGAGGTTAATATACAAAAAGTTTTTTATGGCAATGCAGGAACAAAGTTTTTTCGGTGAAATTAGATTTTTTCGAAAATATACGCGAAACATTTTTTTTTTTTTACTAAAACTTCATTTGAGACTCGAGCAACGAGATGCACGAACGTACTTTCAGGCGAGATGATGTTAGTCAAAATCGTCTCCCTTTTAGTTAATTCGAATCATGATGCTGCCGCGTCATGTTCAATGAATTAGATCCAAATTTATTGGTTGGAGCATATGAATAACAAATATAAATATAACGACAAATCTGACGATTTGGATAAAGCATAAAAAGATTAAATGCTTCCAAAAAAATCCCGAACGCCTGATGATGTAAATTGCCCATATCGATTGAGAAGAAAACGTAAAAACGATGAGTTTTTATTGGGTCAATAAATCGTCAGATAAGTATGTTAATGCTCCACGTTTGAACAAAAGGAAGAAAACCCTCAAATAATAGTTAATCACGAGTAGCGAGATATTCAAAATAAAGAGCGCTCCAAGTCGTAAAAGTGCATTTTTCGTGCATCCCGTTTGAATAAAACTCCACCTGGTATGCATAGAGTCGAGCAGTTGCGTCAGCTGTGCATGCGCACGACGCGTCTACTAACAGCGTTTCCGCGCAACTCTGGTGGTAAGAATCAGAAGCTCGGACGCTGTTGTGTACAAAGAACCGCGCACAGGGTGAGGAGGGGGCGGCGGCGTCGCGACGGTGAGCGGCGAAAGGGGGGAAAGGACTGCCGACATAAAGCGAACCTATCGGGATCTCGGCAAGTTAGATACAGTCAACGGACGAACGGACTCGTCGAGAACGTTTCTTTCCTCTGGTGTGCTCCCGACAGGGGCTCCAAAAGTTCTTACGTAAATAAAAAATAAGTGGTTTCGACTAAACCTCTTTTTTTAATGGTGTGTTTTTTCTTTCGGTTTATCGAAACGCAGTTGAAGTGTAACAAATATTATTCTCGGCTAAAGCAATCAACGTTTTCGCGACCGCGAACCAAGTTTTCGTTGCTAAGAGAAAATAAAAAGATCTAATCCCGCGTTTATACACGCTGTGAATATGTTGGCGCGCGTATAGAGCCCTCGGAGAAAATGAAAGGTTCACTGAGCGTGAACAAACTTCTCCCGCCAATCATGAAAAAATTAAGTAACATGGAATAAACGAGAATATCAAGCATCAACTGATTTCATATATAACGAAACAACGAACGTCCACTGTTAATGAGTCACTGCCTGAGATAACCTAACATTTAAAAAAGCTTCCACTAAACGAGCAAACGCAGCAAATATACGAAAATATTATTTTTATTATCGTAAATATTGCCAGAAAAGAAGAGTATTTGAACCATTCCATCCTAAGCTCTCAAACGTAAATACTTAATTACCAGCGTACTTAACGAAAAATATATCGAAACAGTAACAAGCTTTTACCCAAGATCGAACAACACGATTAAGAAACTATCGAGACTGAATATTATTCGTTAGTCAATATCTATAGATGTCAATTTATTTATTTAACCATTAGAATTGATTATTTTTCACTTAATATTTCTTAGAATTATTCACGGAATAATTCTTTTCCTCGTACTCTTTGTGACGCTTTCGCCCTACTCGTGATTTTGACGTTTCGTTGCATCAGCCCTCTCTTCCCCTCGCGTCCTTTTCCACACGTACGCACACAAAGCGTTCTTTGTTCCCGTTTGACGGATCTTTGCCATCTATCGGGAATCTATCTTCGTACAAGTACCAATAAATGCTGTGATAAAATTTAAATCAACAAACAAAAAATATATATTGTATATTTATGTATCATAAAACATCGTGGACTCTCTACTATTGCTGCAATCTTGAAATGTAAGTATACAAATTTCCATCTGAACAATAATCATTCAATAGTCAAAATCACAAAAATTATGATGAAATCTGCAGAAAATTTTTCCCGTGATACTTCAATGTAACAGCGCTTTTTTGTGGAAAATCGTGAAAACTTCGTGCTTTTATAACTTTCATAGCAATGTTATAAAATATCACAAAATAGTGGGGGGAAAAATCGTCCTTCATCACGAGTAAGTCACGCCGAGAAAAAACGAAAATTTGAACAATTGAAAACTTTGCTACGGTGACCATAAAATTCAGCCACTTCGGCAATGTTTGAACGAGGTTGTGACGTCAGGAACGAGACACGTTCATGCACGTTCCAGCACGTTCGAGCAGGCGCTTTCACGTTTTCTTCCGACACCCGCGCGTGGAATCATGGGCTTATTTGAAAATTTCAATTCTTGGTCAATTTTAGTTTATTTTTCCTAAATTTTTTGATGCTTAGTGGTAGGTTATAAATTGGGGAATCGAACAACTTTTAATCCGTAAAATATAAATATTGCATTAAAAAAAGTTATAATTGCTACAGTGTCCGACTCGTAGAATAAACGTTGCTTCTTCGGAAGCGTTCGAGCAGCAATAGCATATTTTTGACGTCTCAAAAGAACGTTTATATTATTACGAAAAAGGAATTTTCCATGACTGGAACACATTCTCTGACCATTATTCATTTTTCGTCAAATTTTTACTCAAAAATTGACGCAGAATTTTTCAATTTTCTAAATGTGCTAGAAAATGTTCCGAAGTCGAGTACGACGAAGACGAATTTTTCAAATAGTCCAAACAGCATATTTAGCTCATAATGAGAAGTGAAATTACCGTCTTGGATAAAATTAGCTTCTTGTGACGAGTGAAACATTTGACAAATAAAAAAATTCGCTGAACTCAAATGATGAAGCACGCGAGGAAAACTGTCAAAAACGTGTTTGTGTTTTTTGTATCGGAGCTCGAGGTACGCGAAGACGACCGGCGGGAGGGAGCGAGAGGAAATAAACGGGCACAGCTTCGCGACATTGTGGTTCGGTTTCATTATTTTAAATAGAATGCAACGTTCGAACTCTTTCGCTTCGTTCGGTTCGATCCAGGCCGCGTCAACGTAATTCTTATCTCATTCCAAAAAAGTTTCTGGTAGTGCGTGTCCACATTATCGAAAATTCGATTCGTATTGATTTTCTCTTTTTCTGTCTTCTCGAATTAGAATTTTTCTATCTCCATATCTAAATCCCCAAATGGAAAATAGTCATCGGCCTCGTTTTATCGGATACAAATCGATTCGTTGAATAAACGTGTCGCATCAGTCCCACCGTGTACATGGTCTCGAGAAGCGTTATCTCCTGACACAAGTGCTGCTCATTGTTTAGGCTCGCGAGGACGAGCGCCGAGTCTCGCGTGACTTTCGACTACTTTTTCGGAGGATCGTGACCACTCGAAACAACGAATCTATCAACCCTGAAGATAAATAATCATTGAATTTACAAACACAAAATTGAGTTCTTCAGTTTTTTCCATGATAACAGAAACATTTTTTCACGCCATTTTTACTGCGTCGCGCATTCGGGAAATTCGAATTTTCACGTTTTCCTAAGGCAGTTATGATCTTATCATTTTCCGAAATCTCGCTTTTTTTTTATTCGATCCTAGTTTTTCGGCTACGTAAAAATCTGAGAATTTTTTCTGGGCGGGTTATTACGTGGTCTTGGGGTCGGTAACAACGGAGAAAGTGACGGCGTGTACAAGGCCTGCTGAGCCCACCAACCGATGCGCAAGGTCAGGTCGGCCTACGTTTTTTCGGGCACGATTTTTTAAATTCTCGTTATTCGCTACTAGGAGATATAAATTCGTGCTTAAAAAGCTTGAAAAAAATGTTTTACGATTTTTGAAAACGTCGATGGAAGTGTAAGTTGATCTTTCATTGGTCATGTTCACTCGATTTTGGAACGGGGCGAAACGGTGAATGAAAATTTTGCTATTTCTGCTTTTTTATTTATTTGTTTTTTTTTTCATCGCAGGCACTTTCGACGGGTTCGTATAGAATTTTCGGACGCGTTATTGTGACCTCGTGATCCGAACCTTGGAATTTGTGCACAATAATGAAAAGAGTATTGTGAAATATTGATTGTGCTAATAAAGTACAATTTATTCATCGATCTTTCTCTCAATACCGAGTCTCATTCGAATTGAGCAGTTCGTTAAATTCAAAAAAGTGATACAAATATTGTTTTTATTCATTCGTACGAAGTGATGGATCTCTATTATCGAAAGAGACGTCAAAAATGTAGCATTTATTAAAAATATATAAATCGTCTTATAAGTGGGGCGAAAATGTACGGCGAACGAGTGATATCGACACCGACGATAATAAAATCGATCGAGCATTCGTATCGAATCCTTGAATCTTCGCCTCCCACTCTTTCTCTCGCCACAGCCCGGATTGAGTCGCGGACGATCGGAAATCCTTGAATCGCGGATTACGGCGACCAGTCTCGTCCTTTTTCCGTGCTAAATCGATCGAGGTCTTGACGTCAGAGATCTCGAATGTTCCAAACGATTTATCCACACTCATGACAGTTCCTCCTTTCGTTATTATCATTATTTTATTATTGTTTTATAATTATTATCCGCGTGGACTTCAACATCCCCGAACGTTCGTGTCGCAAGATGTAATTTATTCGTTTTTCCTCGCTCGAACGATACGCACGTCTGGCTTGTTTACGTTCTGCCATCTAGAAAGGCCATCGTACGAAGAAACCCCCCCCCCCCCCCCCCTCTTCTTCGCGTCTCCGTTTAGCTCCACAAACGTTCGGCTAATTGATATTATTTATTCTTGAAGCAGAAACGCAGGGAAGAGATCTGTTTGGTCAGTCCTCGATTCTCTTTGTTTACCTCGAACTCTCTCCCTCTTTCTCTTCTCTGCAGAAACGCGTTTACGCGCTTTGATGCCGGAACACATCGCTCGTAACCATTTTCTTTATAACCTCTGTCGTGCGCGCTCTTCCTCTATATACACTCCCTTGATTTTCGGATACTTTTTCGTTGAACGAGAAAACAAACGATCGTTCAAACGCCAGGACTCTGGAAACACTCGAGCAGTAAGTGAACAAGTTTGTGACCGGTGACCATCGGATTTTTATTTCATAGCCCAGATGAATTTCTATTGATCTCCGAGTGCTTTCTGGAACGAAAAAAATTCGCCTCGTTTTGAAGTATTGAAAATTTATGAGTGATCGAGACAGGAACTCGACTAATTTTTACAGGAATTTTTATAACAGAGTAGAGAAAAAATATGAATTTTCCAAACTCAAGAAATTTTGTCTACCTTTATCAGTTTATTTACCTACTCTCCTTTATTTTTGTTATTATTTTCAAGGGTTTAATCGCCCCATCAGAAATACTCGAAAACTATCGCGGGGAAATATTCGATGTTTTGGCACTCGTAATATGCCGCAACACAATATTTTTTCGATACAGGAAATCGTGTCGTCTCGTCTCCGAATCTGTGCTTTTGTTATTACTAATTACATCGGGAAATGAGTTTTTAATTAGCCAATTTTCATGAACATGGCTGTCATTACTGAAAGTTTAAATCCTCGGATTAGCGCAGCACATTAAGAGTAACGATCACTCACCTAACCTCGCTTCGATGTTTCAAAATCCCAATTCTTCGACACACAAAAAAGTTTCGTCAAAAAGTTTCGTAGGACTGTGGCGGAAATGGACTGACAGTGCTTTTTTGTAATCTCGGTCAAAGCGTCCCGAGGAAAATCACTTTCGAAATTCGCAGTTTTCTCACTCGCATTCTCGGTGGTGGGAGGCCGACGGACCCAGGCGCCTGAGAATGTTGAGTCAGGAGGTAAACAAGCTGTAGTTCGTTTTCCCTGGTTGCCTCAGCGAACGGCGATTGTGCTTGTGTGTGTGGGTTTTTTTTCGACGTCTCTCTAAGCCTCAAAAAAGGCGTAGAATGGTGATATTGTTTTATGAATCACGTCGAAGCCTTTCGACTTTTAAAAAAGAACTTTTCGTTCGCAAATTTTCAAGCGTAATCGTGTTCGGATGACGCTGAAGTTTCCAACTTTGGAGTCCAACGAAATGATCTAAAAAAAACTCTCAAATAATTCCAGTAAATCTCCAATTTTCTTCCCTGTCGAATTTCCAGTTCGTTATCTTTTAAGCCACATCGATAATTCGTGAAATAAAAAAATAACTAATTATAAATCTTTTTTTCGTTCATTTCGTTGAACTCCAACGTTACAAACTTCAACGTCGTCGTGTTTGGAGCTTTAAAGTACTGTCACGAGCGAATATAAACATTTATCATGTACGTTTGGGTGTTCAATTTCTATTACAATTTTTTTAAACGCGGATACAACCCAAAGTCCATCGACTATTCACAGTAAACTTCGATTCTGAATGGCTGTTTACGACTTTTTTTAAATTTCATCTATTCTTGCAGTAGTGAAGAAAAATTTGTGTTTTCCACGACGTCGCTGTTTGCGACGTTGGAGTCCAACGAAACGAAGAAAAATAACATTTGTAATTCACCAATTTTTTATTTCCGAAGTATCGGTGCAGGTTGAAATACTGCGAATTGCAATTTCGGGAGGGAACGAAATTGGAGAATTACTGGAATTATTGGGGGAATTTTTTCGATCATTTCTTTGGACTCCAACGCTGCAAATTTCAGCATAATTATTTTCCACTTGGGTCAAATAAAACAATAAGGGCCGTTTTTTCAGACGAAAATTCAAATTCAGTTCAATTTTTTTCACATAATTTCGACATACATAGAACGAACCGAGTTTAACCCTTAATAGTCACACGGGGTATATTGGACCCCAGCCGTTTTTCGACCGACGATACCAAATAGGAATTTCGACAAAATGGGACTTGTGGTCCCCTCGGTCGGCAGTTCGAACCTTTGAGAAGGGAGCCTCATCGTTATTATTTGAAAGGGCCCGTTAGTTTAGTTTTGGTAGTCGATCAAGTCAGAACATGCGAAGATCTGGGGTCCGATCCACCCCAGGGTAACAAATTTAACTAATACTACCTGAAAGCGTGATTTCTCAGATTTATAGAACGTATTGATTTTTTTTTTTTTTTTAATTGAAAATTACGATTTCTACATCAATTTTTGTGAAAAAAGTCATTTTTCCTGCATTCTTTTCTTTGACATTTTTTTCTAATATCAAAAATAACACGAATAGAATAAAATCGTTATGGTTGTTTCTTAAAGGTTCAAAATACATTGCAGTATTTTTATTTTCTTTTTTTTTACAGTTTTTCAATTATTTATCGTCCCCCAAAGTGAGTGGGGTACTTTGGACCCCGTGTGACTATTACGCCAGAAATTTGAGGTGTGCCTAGTAAGGGTTAAACTTAGATTAATGTTCGATCTCGTGAAATTTCCAAATGAAAATCAAGCGGATGTAAACGAATTTTGACCTGAAAAGTCTTGAAAAACTGAACGACCGAAAAAACATCAAATTTTCTCCGCTTTTCTGAGTCACGTGAAATACAATGAAACCATTTTTCTGACCATTTCAGATGGTCAGAAAAATTTGTCGTTTCTAGAAGGAGCGCGCGAAGATAAAAAGTTTGTCCCAATTTTGTTTCGATGACCCAGAGAGAAACAAGAGCTTACGTGCAGTCGTACTCGTACGACGACTTAATGCGTCAGTTGAGTGCTCGTGAGTCACGTATACGCTCGAATCTCAGGGCGTCTGCATATTTTGTGTCCAACGATGTTTACCAACTTTCGAAAAAGTCTAGGGAAACCGAAATTCTGTACATTTGTCCGTGAACATTTACGATTCGAAAAAAAGAAGAAAAAATAAATAAATGAAGAGCTGGTAGGGTAGAATTAAATATAAAAATACTTTTTGAATCGTGCGTTACGACGAGCGCGTGGTTTTGTTATCGACCCTGACCTCCTTTTTCCCCCGATGTATTTTTCATCCGACCTCGATGTTTGTTTCGTTATTTTACATTTATATTTTTTAAGGCCTTATATACACTTGCAGCGGGCGAGAAGCGTGATTTTCTTCATTTTTTTTTCTACAAGAAAATAAACGTTTATTGAAAAGCTGCGAATGATACTTATTAGCACATATGTTCGTGTACTTGTACAATTTTTCTCATAAAAAAATTTCTTAAAATGGCGCAACTCCAGCTGGTATGCAGCTGCCGTGGACATGATAACTAAAAAACTATTAATCCGATCCATACCAAATTTATAGGACTTATTTATTATAATAACAGCAGCTTGGGCCTGGATGAAGGATTTCTTAAAATTTTGATTTAAAAAGAAATGCCGACAGTTTTAACAAAAAATTCACTTTTTGAGGTCCTAAATTTTCGGCTTTTTTGTTACAATTTTTTTTCCAACAAAATACGAAATCCTTCGTCCGGATCTAAGCTGTCGTTATAATAATTAAGTGGCATAAATTTGGTATGAATCGCATTAATAGTTTTTTAGTTATCGTGTCCACAGCAAAGATATTTTCCAAAAAAGATGATTCTGAGATAATCGCGTTTAAAGATTCAAGCGCGCACAGGGCGGTCGGTTGAAATACCCACGACTACGAATCTAATGCTCCGATCTTTATGAAATTTGGTGAGAATGTTCTTCAGACATTGTACTTGAAGGATATGTAATAAAAAAAATTTCGATTTTTCCGCCCATCACGAAAAATATAAGGCCTTAATAAATACGATCGATCTTTATTATGTTGGTAGTTTCCAGAAAACTTTTAAAACTTTTCATGAAGCAGGACGACGCTTCGTTGTTTTTTTTTTTTTTTTTTCGAAATAGTTTATAAATTTCTGTTTGATTCAACTGGTCCAAGGTCAACGACGAACGAGCCAACCATTCTAAAGGCTTCGCTGCCGCTTCAACGATAACATCATTTTCATGACGCAAAAACGGTTCGAGTGGGGAGGGGCTCGAGTTATTTTTCACGCAGGGTCAATGACAAGGAAAAATTGGCACGAAAATACAATCACGACGTATACGGCGATTTTGATTTAATAGGAAACCTTTACAAACATTTGAAAATTGTCAACTGAGAAAGACTTTTTTGAAACCACGCAACGAAACTTGAAGTGAAAATAAACAATTCACGAGACTTTTTTTTTGTTATTTTAGTCAGGTTTTACTGGTTCGATATCATTCTACATTTTCAGGCCTTGAACCACAATCTTTTCACAATTAAAGCAAGAAAAACATCTAGAATAATGATGAAAGAATGTTGCCACTAATTATGGAATACCTGAGAGAATCAAGCAATGATGTTATCGTCGGCGACACTCACAACTCATGGATTCATGAATTTTGAATAAATAAATAAATAGAAAAAGTTGAAGAATAATGTTCACAATCGATGTACAATTGTTGTTTTGTATTCCTGATTCGTGAGATTAATCATAAATTATTCGAATCTTTCAAGAATTTTATTTCCAATTGACAATAACAACATTCAGATGATATTTACAACAGTCTAGTTATGCAAAATCTTAATATACAGTTACTCGTGTCTCGTCGGTAGTAACTCTATAAATAAAGTGATAATTAATCATGTTTTTTTTTGAAATTCTGTTTGCAGACACCAGGCTAGCCAGCTGGGCCATTCTTGTGGTGTGACTTATTATCAGGCGCACTACAATTAACGTGACATCGATACTACGATAGTCACACGCTTGGTTAACATCAATCAAGTCAGCTATCGGTCACACGTCGCAGGAATGGACACTTCGGGCTCGCCTGTACCGGATGCAATCCACTCTCTCCTTGAGCGCCTCCAGGAAGCTCTTCTACTCGAGGTTAAATATCAACCGAGTTTACAATTACCAGTCACCACTCAAGTGAGTATTATTGGGTTGTATATTCGTTATGGAGGTTTCTTATATCACGATGTTCTTATTTTTTTAAGCGAATCATTAGAATTCGAAAATTTTTATACGAGATTCCACGAAGATTTTTCTTTGAAATTGAAATATGATTTTTGTTTCGATTTTATTAAAAAGTGCTGCTAACAGGGTTTTCTTTTATGTATAATTGAGCATTTACAAAATAATACTCCCAATAAATCATTTGAATGAAGCAAAAGAAAGGAACGAAGGTAAATAATGATTGTAGAAAATGATAAAAAGTCGAGACGTGTCAAAATCGAATACAGGAAGATTGAGAAATAAGAGATTGGGGATCAACGAATCGTGGATTTTTTTTTCGATGCAAACATTTAAATCTCGGGTTTGATAAAGCCTGATAAAGATAAAACGGTGAAAATGTATTTGGAAATAAAAAATATCGTTGAACAGATAATCTGATTGTTTTTTTCTTTATTTTTGCAGAACGATGAGATAACGATCGGTACACGCGATGGTTCAGCTCACGTGTTGAGATGCCTTAAAGTATGGTACGATTTGCCGTCGGACGTATTGTTCATAGCGATCAATTTGATCGATCGTTTTTTAACAAAAATGAAAGCCCGACCGAAACACATGGCCTGCATAAGCGTCGCGTCGTTCCACATTGCCGCCGTCCAAATGGCTCAGTCACTGGACGCCGATCATCTTGTGTCAATATCACAATGCAAATGTACCGGTGGCGATCTCAAACGAATGTCCGACGTTATTGGCAGTAAACTCGAGTGGCAACCCGGCACAACACCCATCACTTCTCTCACATTTTTACGACTTTTCAACGTCATGTTTCATACAGCCGCTTCCCAACTCGGGCTCGGTGAACTTTACACGAGTATCGTTACGGTAAGACAATTATTATCCAAATACGTGTCACGAAAGAGGAAACATTCATCGAATGTAATTGGTTGAGAGAAAGAAACCTCGGAAAAGATTTATTGAGAAGATTGAATCCACGAAAGAAGTGCATTTGAACAGAGAAACTAAAAATGAGAAAAAATGCTGGTGTTATATGCATCATTGCGTTGAAGACGTCAAACTCGAGTTTACATTCATTTTTGACATTTTTTAGTACAAACCTTTTTCTTTTATTTCAAGTTTGAAAACACCTGAAACTTTTTAAAACGAATAAATTATTTAAAAAATCGATGATTAAATTTGAGCTGTTTTTTATTCAGGAATCTGAACTTCTTTTGAGGCTGGAAATGGTTGCCTGTGACGGTAATTGCGCAAGTTTGCGAGCCTCCGAGGTAGCTCTCGTTCTTATTTGCACTTATTTGGATTCGGCGGTTAATCGCTTGGATGCGAACGCCGATGCGACAATGTCATCCAACGGTGGATCGTCCGTCAACATACCATCGACACCCGCTCATCAGATGCTTCGGCTTGTTGAATTCGCCGCGGAATTACAAAAAATGTGCAAGGTAAACCAATATTTCCACGGGAATGAATAATTTTTTAAATTCGTGTCATTTCCCATTCTATTATCAATTTATTCATTTATAAATTACCTTCGTCATTTTTCTGCTTCAGTACACTTTTCATGCCATCACCTTTATAATTGTTGTTTTTGGATCGGTTGTGACAGTATTTCGTTCAATTTCCTTGCAGATTACGGACGAGAGTTTCTTCGCTACGCACGAACTCGTGAGTGCTGTTCTGAGCAAATACAATGCACAAGAGCAGACACCGCACAGACAGAGGCTCGTATGGCGTTTGTCATCAAGAACTGCACGTCTTTTGCGTCCAACTGACAAATTCACATCCGTATTGCCCGTCATTGCCGAGCATGCACCTGTATCATCGCCAAGCAGAATTAGGTATGTCAATTTTTGCTTCCACTTTCTCAGGCAATATTGCAACTATCAATTTCGAGATTGAATGACAATGATACCATGTTGAAGATTGGATCTCGTACAGTCATAATATCGAGTTTTAATTGCTGTTCAAATTTTCGTTTTTGTACTTATGCAAATGAAAAGAGGATCAAATTGAAAGATGAATCAATTGGAAGGAGAACATTCGATAAATGCTCGAATAATTGAAAATAAAATGAAAATCAAAGTTTTTGCTCTTTCTCGAATTCTTGCGAAAAAATGTTGAATTCCTCTCATTCTAAATTTAATTAAAACGATTAATACGACATGAACTTTCGCATAATCAAATATTACAAGCGAAGAGATTCGTAGATATCAACAGTTGTGGACTTTTCTAATTACAGAAAGAGCCGAAAATTTGCTCGTCGTCACGGCAATAAGAGGCGTTAAAAACCGCTATGAATGGAAAGAAAATAACAGTAAGGGAAGCAGGAGTTAATAATTCGTACGTGATTATTAAACGTGTTTGGAATCCGAAAAGTAAAAAAAGCGAAGAACAGAGAAAAACGTAAGTCCGTGTGTCATTGATCTCTCCGCTGGTTTTGAGGCTCGAATAAGTATCACCGCTCGTACCATTGATTAGAATGGAAAAAAAGAGACTAAAATCATCGTCATCGTCACCATCATCGTCTTAATATTTAAAAAGAGGAAGAAGAATGTATGAATCGCCGTTGTACAAGGTTGACGACTGTTTAATGGGATTTTCTCGCCAATCGATTGAGAAGGCCGCTGGAAGAATTATATTGTCAGGAGAGAGCGTTTTGAATGTTCAGTCCTTGCGAATTTGCGTGAAAAAAAAATATATATATTATTGTGATTGAGTAAGGTCGAAAAAACGAAGAAATAATTTCACGGGGCGCGCGAGGTAAATTTTGTAGAAGCATTGAAAATTAATGTGATACAAATTCGGCAGTGGTTTATTAAGTAGGAAAAGTCCACTGTTAACAAAAATAGGTATATTCTATCTATAAATATATACGAATATAAATATATATGTATATACACGAATATACATCTATATATATATATATATTATATATCTATTAACGAATGAATTAAAAGCAAATGAAAGCAAAAAAAATATAAACAAGTCGTGAAAATGGAAAAAAATTACAAATAAACAAAAAAAAACACAAAATGGTAGCTAAATGAAATCAATTAATGATAACTTAAGTGTTGATAAATGCGAAAGAAGAAAAAAAAATTAAAAATGAATCTTATATTAAGGTGAAAAATTGGAGTGGAGATAAACAACAGAAACATAGAATCGTGACTGTGAAATAAAGAATAATTTTGTTGTACGTTTGAATGTGTGAATAACTATCAGTTTAAGAGTGAGTGTGTGTCCGAGACATTTTTTCTGTCAATTCCACCCACGATTGCTAGAAGTTCAAACCATTGTTTGTTTTTTCACTGTATTTCTCGAGTTAATTATTTTGTCTCTATAACGCATTCGGAGAATCCAAATTGTTGAGCATTGGAAAAAAACGAAAAATCTCGGTACATCATCGGAGGATGAAAAATTTGAGGATTTGCGAAGCTGTCTCGAAGAAAATGAATGTTGACGAACACCATGACTCAAGAGTAAATTTTGTAATGTTTTCTTTTGATTATTTATTTGTATGAGTGTCTTTTGAAAAAATGATAATTTCCACTTTTTTCCTCTTCCAGTTTTTTAAATTAAAAAACTCAAAGTTTTAAAACAATTTCACGAACCCCTGAGGGGTCAGGAATATCGAAAGAAATTTTATTTCATTCCAACATAGAAATGAAATTTCGCTTGGATTCAGTCCATGAATGACTTTTCTTGAGACTCTGCTTCGTACATAAAATGTACATTTTCTCGACTTCTCGCAATCGAAGGTTGATATTGAAATTTGTATATAATATATATTTCTGTATACAAGATGAGCGTATATCTTAGCACTTTCAATAACCTTGAACCGTCGAATTTGAGGGAAAATATTTCGAACGAAAGTTCCATCGTTCCGAATGACTCATTGCACCGATTAATTTTCCGTACATCAATGATTTTTTCGTCGCGATTTCCAATAAATTTTTCCAATTCATTGGATAAATCGTCGTGAAACGACTCAACAATCTTCGAGATAATACTTATTCTAAAATATGCGATTTTCGTAAAAGTATTCTCCTTTGTATTATGTATCTTGGAAAATATCGATGATTTCGAATTTCGCATCACGAGAATTCACCGAATTTTCTTTTCTCCTCATATTTTCCAACCTACTGCACACATTCGACATACGAAAATGGGTCAAACTCGGTTTTAAGCAAAAACACGTTTGAAGCAAAGAACAATATCGAATTTGAAATTTGAGATAAAATCGATGAATAAATGTTCGTTGCTGAATACACATTTTATTTCGATACTCAAGGTGTTGAGAGTTGTCATCTCGTCCTGTTCGTCCACAGGACAGACTGTAAATCACGATCCTCGTTGCCTGCGTCAGAGTTTGATCACTCGCAACATAGTAACCTAATAAAATGAGATGTGTAGAAGAAATTTGTGAAAAAAACGTGGATAAAGAACATTGTATAAAAAGCTTGAAAGAGAGATTAAACATAGATGGCTGGCCTAGACCAACGATTGTAACAAAATCAGAAATGGGCAAAATTCTAATCGGCTTCATTCGAATGCAAGACGAATGAAAGTTAATGCAATTATACGTAGTTCTTGAATTTATTATTTATGAAAAAGAAATAAATGCAATAGTGATTAAATTTATTAGACGAAATGACGATTGGAATATTATCAAATGTTTGGGTGTTATTGAAAAATTAAATTTTACCCATTACTGTATTATACTCCAGCTCATCGCAAACTCGAGTATCGCGATTCTTGAACGAAACATTTGACGATATTTTTGTGCTTTTTTTTCGTTTTTTTTTTTATTTTTATTTTTATTTAACAAAACAGTTTGGTGATTGAATGTTTGTCTGGACAATCGTCTGTACCAAACTGTATACATGTATCTATTATCTTATTTATTTTTTTAATTTATGTGTCTCGAAATGATTTGAGAATCGCCATATTTCGAGTTAAATTGAACGAGTAAAAAAATGACAACCGACGAAAAAGATGTAGATAAAGTAAATGGAACAAGAAAGATCTGTGGGATATGTAACGTCAGAATGTGTAGCCAGTTTGTGCTAGTCACAAGATAAAAAAAAAAAGCATTATTAATTAATCGTTGTCCCTTCAACTCTGTCGATTCGATGAACTTATTTTATAATGTATTATAATCTGTACATATAATCTGAACGGAGAAAACGAAAAAAAAAAATACAAACAAACAAAGAAAGAAACAAAAAAACTACAAAAGCGAAAAGAAAAAAAATCTAACGACGATGAATATTCACGGTACGATTATCATTTAGCACATGGATTCTTGAAGAAAATTTTCTTCTATTACGAGCAAAACAGAATTAAAAAAAAAAACACGAGGTAACAAGAGCTTACGAAAAGATTATAATGGAAAAAAGTAAAAAAAATTAACAAAATAATTAAAACGATCGAGTTGAATGCGATTTTTCGCAATTATATCAATACCATCAGCAAATGCAAACAATTTCTTGTCACCGATCTTCTCAAAGTCTTACATATCTCAGGGTAATGCGGTTTTTGTGAAAGAAAAAAGCTGATGTCACGAAAGTATGATCGACACCAATGTACAGAATTTCAAAAAAAAAGTAAATGAATCGTGAATTATATCACGATAATTTCAATATTTTCGTGAACCATTTTTTTTCTCTCACGTGGAAAAAATCTTCAATCACGATCGGTCCTTTTAGAGTGACAACAACACGTTGTCGTCGTCGTCGTCGTCAAAGGAAAAATTGATATCGCGAAACACTAAAAAATTTTTTGAATTTCGAGAACCTCAGTAATTTAATGAAATATTTAAAATAAAATCATTTAAATCAAAATAATTCACAAAATATTCTCAGTGGAGAGGAGGGGAATTTATCACGAAATCTTTCTCCAACAATTTTACTTGTCGAATAATTCAACGAATTATTGCACTCTTTCATTCACTCATCGCAGCTGCAATGTGTCGCTGGATTTACATCTGTTTTCAAACCAAGACATGTGTGTTGTATCGACGAATGCTTTTTTTTCTTTCCTTTTCTTTTTTATATCACCTATTTAATGTGGGCAATTATTGTGATGCCAAGAAAATTCGTTTGTGAAAATATAAATAATTATTATAAGAATCAACTTCGTGAAAGAGAGCAAGAGAGTGAAAAAAATGCACAATAATGAAATCCACGATAAAGAGAGAAAAAAATAAACAACATTTCGACCTTACCATTTTGTTTTGTTTTTTTTTCTTTCATTTCCGACATATCGTTGTTGACATATTCATCAACAATGAACGCCTGGATAATTTCTAAAAAAAAATAGTTTCTAGCATTCGCACAAGACTTGGACTGTTTTGAATGATAAATTATAACAAATTTTCAAATATTGTATGCATTTAGGTCGATTTCAGATTTAATGAATTCATTTGAAACTCAATATTCATACGTAAAGTAAAAAAATATTTTTGAGGTTAATTTTTTGGTTAGAATTATCGTTTTATGCTATCACTGCATTTAAAAAACATGAAAATTTTCTTCAATATACGAAAAAAGGAAATTTACGTAAATATGTTTACATCCATGTGGATCTATAAAATTATTGTTCTACGAATTGATTTTGATTTATTTTGTTTAACAAGTACGAACGATCCCCATGGCCATTCACGAACATGATCTTAAATCGAGTGTTGAATTCCCAGTCGGAAATCCGAACGTTGTTTTTCGAATCGGCCTTTTCGATCGCGAGGGCGTTTGGTTATAGGGCAACAGACCTTTGGATTAGTATTGTAGAAATTTGCAACAAAAAGTTATCGGAGGCCCTTTTCTCCGTTCTTCGTTTTTAGAGCGCGGATGAAACTACTAAACTAAATATGTAAACACAAACGTGCGCCGGCGGCCACGCGACCTTCGAGTGCGAGTATTTTGTTTCGATTCGTTGTGTCGGAGAGCAAAATAACTGACCGTAGAAAAGTGAATTCTGGACATTCTCGGTCGAGGATGCAACGTAATCGGGCGCGTGTCCTCAAGTTAAAATATTTGATGTGTCATTGGAAAAAACTTTACTCAGAATTCAACGAAATCTACCGATGCGGAATTCAGTGGCGACCTTATGCTTACATTCATATCATTGATCGTGATTCACTTGGTGAAGACAAAGACCGTCTTTCTCTAACGTTATTTCAAATGATTTGGAAAACTGTTCATCGTCACAGCTATACTTGATGTAATTCTTGATGCAAAATACAGTAGGGAAACGTTCGCTTTTTAAATAACCTATAAATCGAACGTTATTTCAAAGCCCGTAAACCCCAACAAGCATGGGTTACCGGCTTCGGTCGTTCGTTTCGTGGTTATGTGGCGCAGAAA
This sequence comes from Venturia canescens, assembly GCF_019457755.1. Classification (NCBI taxonomy): domain Eukaryota; kingdom Metazoa; phylum Arthropoda; class Insecta; order Hymenoptera; family Ichneumonidae; genus Venturia; species Venturia canescens. Next base: position 18,328,649 of record NC_057421.1, on the reverse strand, counting down.
AACATTCAAATATTTGGAAAAAATGTATACATTTCGTTTCCAATGTGTGAGTTTTTCTTGAATTTCCAACAGTATGATGTGAAAATTTCCACTTCAAAGGGAGCATTATTCAGTGATTCAGTGATGTTTTTGTTTTGGAAAAATGCACAAGTGTGAACGCCGCACGCCACAGGCGTGAAAACCGTTAACCCAGGGTGGGGGTTTTAGGGTTGACGCGAATGTCCAGTAAATAGTAAAAGTCGATCGCAAGTGTCAATGAATCGCTTCATTTTTGAGTGAAATGAAAATTATTTAATTTTTCAAGTAATGTCAAACGGCTGGTTCTTCATGAGATTCACGAAACGAAATGATGACTGCTGAAGAAATAAGAAAGAACGAGTCGAGAACGAATGGAGTGGGAGAAAAACCGTTCGAAGTATAAAAGCAAAAAAAAATGTATAATTCGTCAAAAAATGTGATACAACAGCGAGCCCAGCCAATAACGTAATTTTAAAAGATACTGTCAAAAGTACAAAACGATTATTTGAATGAGTTTAATAGGAAAAAAAATGTCTAAACATGCAGACGTAATATACAAGTCTGCCCTTGAACTGGGGCTTGGAGAAACTCGCCGCATCGTCGCGGCTGAATCTCGAAATGCCAAAATCTTTTTCACGTCGATTGAGCTATTTGATTGAAAAATAAAACAAAAATAAAACATTAGAAGAGAGAAAAGTTCGATAAAAAATATTTACGAGTCGTTAAATATAATTATTATGAATTATCATTCCCAAATGTTATGTGAAAAATTTGTTGACCCTAGAAAAGTGAAGGTATTGTTTCAAAATACGTGAATAGAATGTTCCAAAACTTCGTTAGCGAAAAAAGTAACCTAACATAATTTCTGTTCAAGTTCATGAAGCAGTATTTTATGAGGCGTTCAGTGGACATAATCTTTTTGTCCGAATTTATCATTTGGTGATCCCATAACCGTGTATTTTTTTAATAAATTTATGATTAAATATACTGAATGAAGAATACCTTTTCAATAAATAAAAAAAGTATTAACAGTTATGAGAATTTGTAGCCCTCGTAATAACTCATATGTGTGTGCGCCATCTCGCGGCAAATGAATAGTTGATCAATGTATATTATTTTCACTATACGTGGACGCTTCGCTTTTGAAATTTGTCAATATTATTTTGATCACTGTAGGCGACGAGTACATCCGCACGTCAAAGTTTCTCTTAGATTTTTATCCTCTAATTGTACATCAAAATTGCACAAAATTTTATTCTCAGTACTCGTAAAAACGAAGTTTCATTTTGTGACACGTATCGGAAATAAAAGATCGTAATAAAATTCATACTCTCGCGTAACGATATTCGTATGTAAAACACCTCGTTATTTTTCGGCTCACAAATACGTACTACACGAACTGAAAATCAAACGGAAGTGTAAAACGAACAAACAACAAATGTATAATTTAAAAAAACTGAATTTATGTGCGTAATCCATTGATGAATGTAATATTTCGTGTGAAGAAAGAACAAAGAATATGAGATATATGTTGACGCTACATCTGGTGGCAGCTCGAGGAACGTATGTTTTCTACGCAAACTTTTTTTATATTGCGGAATAAAACAAAAGTGTCAGCCTATCAATTTTGGTGTTGAAGTGTTTTTTCCCATCCCGTCTTTCCAATAAATAGTGTTTATCAAATTTTTTCATTTTCGTGTGTATTTAACCACTGGACTCGAGAAATGTTTTTTTCCACAAACCATTTTGCCCGACTATTGAGGCTAGTGCTGCCATGCGCAGGTTAACGGACATTGCAATTTTTGCGTGAAAAATTTCGTTCGTTTCTTTGTGTAATGATGTACTGTCCAAGGGTTCACGAGCAGAAATGAAGTTTTTCGGAAGTTGTAAACACGCGAAATTCGTCGAGACGATGAAATAATTCGAAGACATAAAAATGAATAATAATTCATAATTCATAGAAAACAAATTTGTTCTTTATTGAGCAATGGTTTTTACGAAGAATCGCAGTGTATAGAACATTTCACTGGCAAGACTCACAATGTGTTGTTGCATGATAACGCGACAATATAATATAATAATAATGATATAATTACGTGAAAAATAGACAACTATCACATTCCACTCCGCACAACAGCGTAAATAAAATAATGAATTATCTAGGATCATGAACTCACTAACGTTCGTTTTCTCCATCATTAAACTAAGTTTAAACTCAGTACATGGTAGGTATAGAGCTATTTGGAAAAAATGGAACCGATTTGCAAACGCATTGGAAGAAACGACCATTACGAGGACAATAGTATAAAATGATATTTTCTTTTCGTTGTTTTTTACGCCAAGTTCGTTGCGTGACATGTCTCAATTTTTGACACCTTTTTCTCGATGATGAGAAAACAAAAGCAAGAGCATAAATCATTGTCTTACTTTATAGTAGCGATTAGAGAAATAGAAAAAAGTGATTATTGATGATAAAAAACGTGCGCTCCGTCCGCTGAGAGGCCGAGCAAATCACGCACTACGAAACACTGATCGAGTGAAAATTTCAATATTTCTTTACAAATTGACGATTTGTAACGTAAAATTTAGTCACTTTTGGTAAGTATTTCTCAGGCGCTTATAACGACTCACTACGTATAGAAATACGCCTAAAAAATGTGTTGAAGAGACAGAAGCAACGAACAATATATCGGAACCCTTTCCTGTGACAACCACGCACACATATTATTTTGTTTTTTCACTATAAGGCAAGATTTTCGTTTCGTAATACGAACATTTCTAAACTATTTCAAGATTTTTCGTTTCTTTATTTTTCAACCGATCTTTTCCATTGAATATTCAGATAACCCAAAGATTTTTCAATTCTAATTGGAAAAACTCACGTCTCGGTTAACCTTCTTCCGAAGTCTGTGGCTTCGTATTTGTACATCTTATTTCAAGTTTTTTTTAACTGTAATTTGCGTTAAAAAGTAAACGATTTAAAGAGCATTAAACTTATAATATTAAATTGTTAAATATTTTAAGTGGCTAAATTCGTTGTTGTTTCTGTGTGTTGCTTTTTCTATTCGTTTTTTTCTTCTCATATTTACATATTTACACTTCGTTTTAAACTTGTCTACACGGAGGAAGCAAGAAAAAAAGAATGTCCGTAGAGGATTCTAGTTGTATACGTAAATTGTGTCAAATACTGTTGATTTATTTGATTTGCAGAATCGTAGGTTGTCGAGGGGAAGTAAAATATTCTCAGGCTCGGGATAACCTCAAAAAAAAAAACACTTTCACTTTAAAACGGGATTCTTCGTGCATGTTTTTGTTTGTGTGGTAATGAAATGAGTGAACAACATGCTTAATTTGAACTCTTCACTTAATTTAAACTCTCACTCTTTCGGATATTTGATATTATCGAAAGAACAAACACGGGGAAAAAGAACGTAATGGACGGAATCGCTGCTCAAGTATAATGGCGGCGAAACGAAAAATGAAATGGCGCTTCGTGAACGACCCGTGACGAGATTGAATAACGAATTTAGCGGGTTTCTTTGCTTCGTGCAGGCCCGATCGAAAGTTCGATTCGATAAGAATTGTGCTCGAGCTTATTGCGGATAAAGTAAAATAAATAAAGTATAAATCGATAAATATTGATCCTGGAGAGTAAAACTCACACGAGACCACTTGACGAATCAGCGTTGATGAGAATATAATTAAAAATTCAATGGGAATGAAAAAGTGGTCGAATCACCCGAATCCCGTCGCCACAATATGTTTATTTCAAGTTCCCATCAACCGTAGGGAAAGAAAAAAAACCCCAAAAAATTCTCATCGTATCTACGAGGCTAATAAGAAATATCCCAACGAAAAAAATCCTACGCGTCATTCCATAGCTATTGAATCGAAGTTTCCGACGAGACCGTACGCGCATGGCAGAGACACAGTTGAGTCAACGATTCTGCTGTCAGATGTGTCATATACACAATAACTTATCGTATTTGTCATTTAATCACTAAAAACGTTTCTTTTTTTCTTGTTCTTTTTTTTTTATTTACAAGACCCATTGCCAGTAAATAAGCGGAGCACCTTGACATCTCTAACAAGTGAGAACGCGTTTACGCGCTTCTCCAAATCGTACATAAATGTGACAATGTACAACTCCCGTAAAGCGATTCGGAATTTTCGTGCCGCGTGAAAACGTCGCGACGAGGTTCGAAAAATGGGGCACGGAGGAACATTGGCTGCTGAGCGAAGCGCTAAACCGTCTCAAATACATTTACAGATCGGTCTCATTGCACAGATCCGTATGGTTGGATGATTCGTGTCCTGTTTAACCTGTTCGCGTAAATGACCTCTCACAGATCGCGTAGAACGAGTTGCTCGTGTGAACGTATGCATCGTCGTCAGTATGACTTGATCGATGTCCGTTTATTTTGTTATTCGTTAAAGCGAAAAGCGGTCAGGCTATTTCGTATTTTCACACTATTCCGTGACAAATAAACTCGGCAACAAAAACACGTCGTACTCGTCTCGAAACATGGATGAACTGTGGGTTTGTGTGTGCAAGTGCGTCGTGTGTTTTTGCGTTCGTAATAAAACTAGAAACGGTTGGAATTTGGAATATCATCCCGAGAAATCACTAATGGCGCCATCTATGAACAATTTATCGGTACAAAGTGTCATTCGATTCTATGTTTTTAGGTTACGTTTAATATTTAACGGCGACTTGATTTGACGCCATTTCGCGAGTGCTCGAATCGACTCAACTTCAGCTCATACGATTATGCTTAAAAATAATTTACGTATTGCGGTATTGCTTTGACCCTTGGGACTCCAGAGGTGAACAAAATATTTGGAAAATATATCAATGAGAATTTAAGAATTCATCGACTTTTGGCCTTCATTCCTGTTTTTTCTCAGCAGATTTCGTGACGGACATTTTTTTACCGTTGTATATTTAACCCCGTTATTTTTCTTCCAAACTTCATCGTTTTGGTTTGGTAGGAAACGACGTTCCTTAGTTTTCTCGCTCAAACGAGATCCTCCTTGAGACACTCGGAGTTATCGTGCTGCTCGGCCGTGTTACCGTCGTCTTTGGAATCGAGGAGCGAACTGTAGTACGTGTCCATCATTTTTGACTTGACCGATCCTCGTTTCTCGTTCAAAAAGCTCAGTCTCTTCCTTTGTACTTCAGTATCGAACCATTTTCCCGAACTTCGCTGCTTGTTACTTCCTTTCGGACTGTACAGCAATATTTTCGTTACACTCCACACGAGGAATATTAGCCCACCGAGGAATGACGCGCCACAGGCCACGTCCTGAACTACGGGAAGCACGTTCAGGTACAGCCAGAAACGGTTGTTCATATTTTCTGGAAGTTCGTACATTCCCTGTCGAGCAAACATTACGAAGACGAATTAGATTTTTTTTTCAGTATTTTATAAATTTCGTCATTTTTTTTAAGTATTTCAATCTTCAGTACGCGCATAAGAGAAAATCGTTGGAATTCTTTATGTTCGGATATGTCGCGCCGACCTCCATTGCGAGATCGTCATTTGACCTTGGTAATATTACTTCGAACCTGTAATTACGACAGCACGCGTCTTTTTTTATTCTTGCCATTGTAGACATTATTGTTCACTGGAATTCAACGACCGAGTGAATCGTTGAATTTTTATGTGTTTCGTATGGTTATTCATTTGACATCGCACGATTATCTTTCGCGAATAATCCAAAGTATTCGTATTTTTCTTGCAAATCGAAATTTCCCAAGAATTCGTCATTTTTAACATCGAGATTCCTTCAGATCTTGCAATTTTATTTCGTAAAACTTTCCGAATAACGACCATCCCGGTTATTCATATGTGGTAATATTTATACGTATGGAGAGGCTCGAATATGTATATGCGACTTGTATATATATATTGTACTTACGATTTCGAACCAAAGAAGTGGCAGAACAAAGTTCGCAAAACGTTCAACGTTGGCAATACTGCTGATGTCTTGCAGCGCCATGTTTATTTGGAAACGAAACGCTAGATCCACAGGAAGGCCTGATTTCGGTTGTATGAAGAAGTACGACTCGTGCTTTTCCTGTTCGGGTTCGAGTCCTTCGACTGACGCGAGCAACGATGGATCGGACTTGTAGAAATGGGGATAAGACAACGCTATGGGAAAGCCTGCAAAACAATAATTATTGTTTGATTTAAAATGGAGGTGAGCGGTTTGTATTTTCACGCGTTTCAATGTCGAACGTCAGTCGGCAGATCGTACACGTTTTTTAACGCAAAAGGGAAAGAGTTCGTGGGTATTTTTTATTGAAAGGTGCAACTTCAAAAATGTTGAGTTTCCGCGGAGATGAAACCCGCGCGTACTCGCTTCGCGTCAAAACGACGCGAGGGAAGGATTCTCGAGGTGCATACGCGATCGAAGCGACACTAGCGACAGTGACGCGGTGTCAGAGTTGTTTGTGTTTTTGTTGACGTGTCTGCGACCTTTGTCTCCGCGCTGTGCTTTACAAAAAACTATCCGCGCGCGCCGATAGTCATGTACGTTACAGTGCCTCTGCGACACACGCTTCTTCGTAAATTTTATTCAATAATTGTGTATTGAGAACACGGAAGAGAAAATGCGCAGTTTTGCAGCTTCACGAATGTATTTCTTCGTTACAAAATATTTTCTTATCACTCTATTGTTTTATGATTCGAAGTAGCATCCACCATTGTTCCCGAGCAAAAAGGATCCGCAGTGTGAAAAGAAACGGAACGATTATTTACGACGAGATTATCATTGAATTTCGTGTCCATCAAAATTTTCCACAGGACTGTCGAGAAATTATTTTTTGATGAGTCTAGTTTCGTCGTTCCAAATTTTTGTTGATTTAACCTTCTCAACCCGTTTGCGGCCAATTTTGATAAAATATCACGTACTTTTATAATAGTTTGCCTAAAATTTTACCCATGAGATACAAATCCGGACAATTGCAGTACGAATCAACCGGAAGTAAATGAAAACTTTCCAGTGACATGTTTTCTACTTTTTTTCTCTCCAGTGTTAGCAATTGCGTCCTGGTTTAGAGTCGCGATCGTGCGCCAATTTAAACTCGCTTTCAACGAAAATTAGAGAGCATTATGGTAAAAAATGGAAAGTTATGGGGATTGGGTATCCACGAAAGGGATTTACGGAAGTTTTGCAACAGCGCGCATCTACAGTCAACTGTCTCTTATTCGTCGACTCAACGGAATCGAATGTTAGAACTTTATTTCCAATTTTTCACCCCATCCGTTCCCGTTAACACGAAAAACAGAAAATCAAGAATATCTCCAGCAAGATTAATCCAACGATTAAATTTGTTCAAAATTCGAATAATTTTCGGAAAATCAAATGCCTCAAATACCCTTTTGAGGTAAGCAGAGAAAAACGGTAGCGTCGAAAGTGTCGAAACAAATGTAGAGCGAACATAACCTCAAAAAACCGCTGGACGTGTTTTGCCAGCTTTGTAGGTACAGTGAGAAACCGAGTGAATCGATCAAAGCTCAAAAGAATCATTTCATAAAAAGAACGTTAAAAAAGTAAGATTCGACAGTTACGCAAAGAAAGAAAAGTCCAAAACAGTGTTGCAGAAAAATGATCGTGTCTGCTACCGCGTGCCGGTGAATTTTATCAGCATTCGTATGTGAATCTATAATCAAACGAGCGTACGTACATAATAATTAACGCGAGACTTTTCCTACGTTGGCTCCAGGGCATCTGCGTCATTTGCCGAAGATTTTTTCTACTCGTAGCTTTTTGTAAAACCACTTCTTTCCATCTCGTGCAATGTTCTTATTTTTTTGTTAGTCTGATGACAAGGTTCGCACGCGTTCAAGTCGTTAAGAATGGTTGTTATATGATTCCCGATAGACTTCTTACGAAATTTATTCTCACATTAACGCAAATGATTTTTTTTGTACTCGATAAATAATCATAGTCCGCGTTTCTATCGACAATTTCGTCGTTTTTTTTTTTATCACAAGTTCACACTGTATAAATTTGTTTTCTCATGATTTTCCGCGAATCTAACGCGAGACAACATTTTCTCGATACGTTTTTTTCCCCCCTGGGTATTCGTAGTTGAATGACAATTATTTCACCACCGTTGCAATTCCCGGGCGGAATAATCAGTTCGATGATTCATTTTTACGATAATCTCCCATGGGAAATGGAATCATCTGTTAGTTTTGGCGTTCACCACCGCTCGACTTGGCAGCAGCGTCGGTAGGACGCTTTCGCGATTCCTACCGACGCACCCGATTGGCTCCACCTTTATAACAATTCGTCGGCCGGTTGACGCGTAAACAACTCGGTCCACTTTTATATTTGTTGTACTCGCTTAAATTTTCGCATGCGAACTATCGTGTTTAGTTTGAACTCACCGTAATAACAGTCCGTAACGTCAATGAGTCCTGGTGGCAAACAACGTCCGTGTCTACAAAAGCATTTGTTTTCTGGATTGTGGGCCCCGTTGTCCAGCTCGTTTTCTCGGAACTTGTACCTGTACGTATGCAATCCTCGGACATCTTTTTCGCCCGTTCGCACCTGCGAACAAATAAATATAGCAAATAACGTTTGACAGTTTTTCAAAATTATAAATGCGATTAATTGTAGCGTCTACTGAAAGACTGTCACTAACCATGCTAGCACTCCGGCAAAGACTCTTTCTGAAGAATAATAACGTGTCGTTCGGCTCGATGTAACTCGGAAATTTTGCACCGTCACTCGCTCCCTGAACATTAGCGCAATTCCCAGTCCACTGTGGCAGATTTACGTCGCCGTTATATTTATCGATTAGACCTGTCATTCTGACATCATCCGCGCCAGTATAAACCGTCTCGTAGTCTCCATCGAAATCGTACATCTGTGCGAACGAAAATAGTATAAAAACAATCAAAACAACAACAACAACTAAGAAATCCGGGACGATAAATGAATCGTATGGAAAACAAATTTTCTTACCCTATCGATGAGTCCGAGCTTGTCGAATTTTATCCACGAGGGTAACAAAGTATTGCCGAGGGTAACGAGTGTCGATTCGTAGCCAAACATAAATTCTTTCGCAGTCATCTTCACCAGAGGCTGAGTGTCAGTCTGCCTTATAAGAACGTTCAATCCCCATCGAGTGAGGTACGACGAATCGCGCATCACGTTTGCGATGCTCTGTAGGGGAAACGAAGGAAAATATATGTGAATACATTGGAAATGATGAAAAATTTCGCCATTTTTTTTCTGCAGTTACCTTTCAGTGCACTAGAGATAAAAAATATTCAAGTGTTTATGCATCAAACGGTGAGCAGGAAAGTATTTTCGACAGCGACTGCAACGATGATACTTTCTGTAGACAATTTTTTAAATTCGTCTCACAATAATCCGTTTTCATTCAAATAATGAAACAGTCCAAAATCAAAGGAAATTTCATTTTTTCTGAATAATTTCGTGCTCACCGTGTCAATTACAAATACTAAACAGAAGCTCGATTTGAAGTTTTTTTGAGACGGAGAAGCGTGGCGGAGCGTTTGTCGGTTCGCGGAACTCGTAGAAGGGAGTGTTGAGCCAACCACAACGCGATGTCGCACGATCGTCGGTTCCGCGAAGTGGCGATCGCACTGGAGGGTCGGAGAAAGGGGCGCACCGCTGAACTAACAAAGACTCTACTGTACGTTCACTTGACGCGGGCATCTCGATCTCGCTTACAGGTTGCTCGCTCTTTTGTATCGATTACCGTACGATTAGGCACGAGCGCGTGTGTCTTTTCTTTTTTTTTTTCTTTCTATACGATCATCAACGGGAGATTAAGTCTGCGCTATGACGATTGACGATATGATTTGTAGCGTCTCGGTGACGAGGGGTCTCCGGCACGCCTACTCGTGATTCGCGACTGTGGCGTGTGCGAAACTGTCGCTGTAAACATTTTTTTCTCCCACTTTTTATCGCGATCTTTCGTCAGTTAGACTCCTCCCGTTTTTTTCGGCTGATACGAAATTCTTGTCGATATCGTTCTGCGACATTTATTCGAATATTCATTTATTCGTGTTTACAAATATTTTTTCTGGCTTTTTAGCGTTATGACAATCCGCAACGGGTCTGTCAGTTATTTTTAATGTGATTAAAATTCTGTAAACCCCGTCGAGACGAGATTTTGCGGCTCGTGAGAAAAAAGTTCATTTGAAAAATCGATTCAACGAGTGTAAAGTCATTGACGGAAGTCACAAACGATTTACATTTCTGGTGATGGCGACAACAGTTCTTTTCGTTGTTTTTCTTCGGCACTAGCAACAAGTTTATTCATACGTCAAACGTTGTTATGTTTTTATGAGAGTACGAGCAGCGAAGAGTGTTGGGTGTCCGAGCTTCTGTATTTCTTATCAAGACATCGTTATTTTTCTATTCTCTTCTTTCTCAGTTTCAGTTTTCGTCGTTCTCGTCTATACTCTTGTGGCCTTTTCCGGGCCTCAATATTTTTGTAGAATTTCAGCTGGCTCGGGTCAGCAAAAATTCGGAAAAAGTGCCTCCTCCCCCCTCCCTGCTTATTCATTGAGGCACGAGCATGGCTGCGAGCGGTCACCCATCCGAGTACTGACCACGTCCAAAGCTGCTTAACTTGCAAAATAGACGAGGCTAAACAACGAACGCACATGCAACGTCGTTGAAAGTTTTTTGTCGACCTATTTTTTGAATTTTATTTGTAATATCAACTAAATTCATAAATATTCGTATTTAAACGATGAGATTGGTCGATATTTTGTTCACTTAAATATCGCATTGTGTTCCTATGAAAAATGATTTAAAATCTGATTATTCATGAGACATTCGAGCGTCTATATTTTCTATGATACAGGAACTTTTCGAATTTAATTCGTTTGTATAAATATAGATATGGAAATAAATTCCAAATGGAATAACGAGATCAGAGCAATCGACGCGAGACGATACTTTCGTTTTTTGTGCCCCCGAGAACTCCATAAAAAAGTTGAGATGAAGAAGGAAACGATCGTACGTACTGCCTGAGGTCAAATTTTTCGTTTTACATCAATTCGTAATCCTCGATCGCGATAAGGTCTTGCGTAATGGATCGCTAAATACAGATGATTCGAGGACGTCGGTTCATGCAAATTCATACAAGATTCCAGAACGTTCACCGATCGTTTCAAACGGACTGGATTACCTACATTGACGTTCAAACGTTTTTTTCTCTGTCGTATTCTTCACAGCGGAAGAGCCGGAACGTTCTCTATACAAATGAATTAAATCGTAAAGTAAAATTAAATCGTAAATCTCGATGCAACATCAGCTTCGTTATCTTCATTAATCGACTTCTCTTCCCCTCACAATTGCGGCATTTACCTTCGATCAAAGTATACAATGTCGTCCGGTAAACCAGTCGAGTTAATTCGTTTTTCGAGGTGAAATTTGAATAAAAATCAAATAATCATTGGTCGGATACAAAAGAAAGAAAAACTTTTGAATCCCATTGGTTATTCAAGGTTTCGTCGTATCTCGATTGCTTGCTCATTTTACCAATTATATCAACCAAACAATTATTCATACTAAAATCATTCTTCGCATGTTAATTTATTTATTGATTGCTATAACGCAGTCAACTGCGTTCGATTGAATAACCGGCTATGGATTGATACGAAAATTGTTTCGTCGATGTGACATTTCCACCGATTTTCCTTCGTTCCGAAAATGCATGCATCGCGATATTCTCTTTCTTTTCGTCAAACTTGGAATATCATACGCAGCATGAAATATGCGAAGTCATTCGTCATACCGGAACGAGCGAATTCCATTGCGACACTGCCCCCCTCGCTCTCGCTCTCTTCGCCTGCGTTAGTTTTTTATTTCCCTTAAAATTGTATCGACCCACTTCTGCACGTCAATAAATAAGAATAAAAATATTCTCGACGTTTTTCCCCTCGGTATTTTACTATCTCGTTCGAACTTTTCGACACTCGGGCCGAAATAATTCTAGTGTGAAAACGCTGCGGTGAGCGCATGCGCGCAGCCACCTTCGTTTCGCGATCCTGGTCACGCTTCCCTTTCGTCGTTATTCGGGAGAAAAAAGTCGTCATAAATAATCACCGGCCCACGAGCGAAAGGAATAAAATTGAGAGGGGGAAGTCCCGGAAAAAATTCTTTACGCTCGTTTTTTTCGAGTATTGCGAAAAGCAGAGAATCGTAGTTTTTCGGCTACTTCGTTCTTTCGATCCTTTTGTTGAAGGAATTGAAAAAACTCGGATTTTTTGACGCACTTCCAATTCTAGAACGAATTCGAATTCGTTTCTCCCACTTTTATGCGCTCTTTGGGAAGCAATTATTTGAACGTCTGACCACACGACGCCGTCACCACTGACGTTTGTTTTATGGCAAAAATGAGGGATCGAAAAATATTGAAGAGACCTGATCGCTGGTTCTTTTCAATTTACGTTACAGCTTCGAACCGAGGGGAGACGAACGGAGGACTCGAAACATTTTTGTCCACTTCTCGGAGGGAATTTAAAAAATCGTGGACTTCCGGAAGGAAGAAAAAGACTCGACTCGTCGTCCAACACTAAATCAATTTTAATCAAGCCAATTCAGCTGATTAGTCTTGTATTGTTTTTTTTCTCGCTTCTTTTTCCCCCTCGCAATTAAAGCAGATTCGCGATCTTATCGCAACTCATCGTTCAACGTTGAATAATTGAAAACGAGTCGTGTACTGAGATGAGCCCTAATTATAACCGTTTGACACAAGACTGCATTGTGAAGCTTTGAAAGAAATATTACGCGTTGGCAAAGAAGCGTCATCTCATTATTTCACATGTGAAAAGTACAGTGACAAACGCCTTTTTGTTATTCACATGTAAAAATCTGAAGTTTTTCTATTAGCGGATGGTTTATTAATCAATTTATCATACCGGCAACATTCTCGTTCGCAACGACGTATTTCACGTCATTGAAGTTTCAGGAAATAACTCAATATCCGTCTATCGTATAATGAGCAAATTAATTTTTTTTCCACAACGCACCGAGGAGGAGTTTTTTTCTTCAATTTATTTTTGTTCCAATCGATAATTCATGAAATTCCTATCGCCTCTGATCACTCGTTTTCATACCCTTATGAGGCCTTCCGATTCAACTTTAACCGTCCTCGTGACATGCTTTGTTTTTCAAAAAATTAAATTATTCATAATTTAAAAAATCATACGAAATCGAATTGAACGATTTCGATATTTTCGTTTGGAGAAATTGAAACGAGCACACAAATTTTTCACTCCATGTTACTACCGATCTTGTGAACCGTGTAATTTCTCCGTTGCGCAATAAGCATTCTCGCGGTTATTCGCGTTGACCTGTCTGGCGTGCTTCCAATCCGAGGTAAACGTCAGCCAGATCGACTTTAATAGCGAAACGGAACGAGAGAAAGAGTGAGAAGTGTGCACTCATATTCGATCTTTCTAAACATGCGATGAACGCGCGATTCCCATTCATTTTTTTCCATCATCTCGACAACAACGGAAGTAACGAATTAACAAAATTAATACAGATTCAATGATTCGTGAAATATCGCTGATACTCATTGAACAGCAGTCCAAAGCATTTCTAGTCTTCGTCAGTTATAATTTAATTGCGTTCAAAATAGTTTGTTGGATAACAAATCAAATATAGACATCTTCATTGCCTACTGTTTTTAAGTACTCATTAACTAATTAAGCTAGTTCATGCACGAAACGATTTTATTAAGAAAGTCTTGAAATTTACACAGAGCTCGAATGGCTAATCGACTGACAGGTATGCCAAATTTTAAAGGGTTCGTCTTATCGGTTATTTAGATAAAAGTGCTTAAATATGAAGAAAAATACACAGAGTTCTAGGGACTATGCGTTAAAAATCGTTCATCTTTCCGTATAACGAATGATCGCTTCCTACGAAGTTTACGAAAAAGTACACTGTAACAATGAAGTATATAATGAAGGTCTGGGAAAGTATTCGAGACGATTGTCTTTCTAGTAATAAAGATAAGATTGAGCGAAATTGGTAAAATGAGCACTCGTAATTTTGCTTATTTTGGCGTTTTCTTTCTCCTCGACTTGGGCCATTCCCGTCACAGCCTTCTGTCTTCTTATTAACACTTTTTTCTTGATTCATTTCCCATTGTGTTTTCGGCAGGGACGAATGAAATTTTGGGTTCTGTCAGTGATGGATCCTCGTTCAATTAATGGTTTGTAATTTCATTCGCCAAAAAAATCAGTCGAAAAAATGTATTTACAATTTTGAATAAATAGCTCTGACATTAATGTAAAGCGAACATATTTTTAATTAGGAAGTAAAAATCGATCCAATTTAGAGACACGACACTTCGCTTCACTTGACAAAAAAGTGTGTTAGAGATCATCGAACGATATGTGACGATATGAATTGAGAACGCAAAGGAATTACAGTTTAAAAACTCTGGAATTTATTCGTTTATTAATCCCGTACTTGGTTGAATCGAGGCGCGTTTCTTTTTTATATCCATTAATTTGAATTCTAGAATCTAATGTGCAAGACACTCGGCTCACACGCTTGTATCAATTTCGATTTTGAAACTCCATCGCAACGTGTCGATCAAATTATGGTAAAGCTCTCTCAATTATAAAATGGATATGACTAACCCTAGAACGCATGACTGGGGTGTGAGCACACCCCACGCGAACTTCAAACTACGCTCCCGTCCTAATAAGCGACATTATCGACTGATTATCGACGGATTTTTTGATATATAAATTCAATTAAAATTAGTTTTATCGTACATCATTCTTTTCGTTATAAAAAAACGAAGAAAATGGTGTAGGATAAAGTCAGTTTAACATCGTAGGACCGGATTTATAAGCAGAAAAAGAGTGGGGTGCGTTCAAACCCCGGTCATGAGGTTGAGGGTATGAAAAAAGGCACATGAGGTGTAGGGCTAATCATCATTACTTTTGATCCGATGCTCATTACCGTACCGAATAAACCAAATTTCATTGTTCGATTATCAATTAATTAATAATATAATATTTGATTGATTGAAATCCTATTTCTCTCTAAAACCAGTTCGTCGTATCATTGTTTTACTCTAATTACAGCAGCTCATCGGCCACTTTTTTTTTACCGTAGAAATGAAATGAAATTGATTTTTGTATCATTTTTATGTGATTTTTGAAGTTGTTTTAGTCTTTAAAAAGTTTGAATAACCGAGAGCACGAACTTTCAAAATATAATGTTTTTCCGAAATTTTCAACTACTTTCGAGTGCGTCGAGAGGTCTGAAGAATCATTAATCGCGAATGGAACTGAAGAGGCGGGAAAAGGATTGGACCGGCTGAATTTTTAGTGGCATCGGAAACGAATGATTTTTCTACTAATTTGTAAGGTGAATGAACCTCGTCCAATATCCGGGAGGATGAAGAAAAAAGTGGGTTTCGTAGGAAAAAAAACGTGCGCGAGTACAAACCGGATCGGTTGCTCGATTTCGTGCGGATCGACGCCGCGGGAATCATTCATTTTTCTTTTATTCGCGCGATGTATAATGACACTTAGTCATATCGTCGGGACGAAAAAAAAGTAGAAAGAAAAATTTCGACCGCTCGGGGCTCGTACGAAAAGTCATTCGCCTGGTTCCTGACCTAGTCAAGGTCGAGGAGCTCGCGCTCGATCTCGATACGTACGTCTACGTATGCCCCACTTCCTTCCCCGCCACGCTCTCCGCAACTCGTTTTCATTTTTATCCCTCCCCCTCTCTTTCTCTCCGCGGCGCACCGAGATGCAAAATATAATAAAAAACAAAAATTCCCCACGCAGGCTTGTTCACTTACGAAGAGTGCGATGTTTGGAAGAATCAGCAAATCGTCCTCGGCCCCAACACTCTTCTCCCGTATATAAGTCAATGGATGACGTGGAATTGCCGTCACCGTCGAATTGTCGTTGAACGTTACGTTCGAATGGACCATTCCTTCCCTAGGATTCGAAAACATTCTTTTTTAAACGACGAACAAAAAAACTTTACGAGGATGAGAGAGCATTTTAAAAAAAACGATGAGAATTGAGTAAATTGGTGGTTTTTTCCAAAATTTTTCTGTCGAAAATATCTTGAAATTCGAAAAAAATTAATGAACTCAAAACGAAATGCCTGTTGAATGATATGTTTGTCAAAGGGCTGTTCAAACGATAAACCCACCTATAAACGTATGGACCAACTTCCTGGAATATGAGTTTATCAGCCTTCCCGGAAATGTAGTCGTCGTGGTTGGTCACGTTCCACAAGTAGACCTTGAGATAAAGCTCAACGGGCGGGGTTCTCCAGAGCTCAAAAATCTCACCACCTTCGCTGAATACGACCTTGAGTTTGAACAAGAGATCGTACGGTTGAAGTAAAAGCACGAGCAATCCTGACGCTAGACCCAAGAGACCCAGTGTCATCAGCATGAATATACCTGATCCGGAAAAAAAGGCTTTTAGTATATTGATCGAACGTGAGTATCGAATTTCGTTTGCCTGACTCATTATTTTTTTTTAACTTATAAAATAGCGTGCATAATTAACCAAATTTTTTGATTATTCAACCAAGTATGTGCGAGAGATCAAAATTTCGAGAATATTTTTGGCCTTCCACTTCCGAACGCAGTTTCTTAAACGAAGTTCACGCGAATCTAATGGAAATTGAGGATTCCAACTTTAAGAGTTGAAATTTGCAAACATGTTAGAAATACACATTTTTTGATTTTTTTTAAAATTTTTTGAAGGGTTATTATTATTTTTTTTTAAGCGTTATACACAGGCTCTTATGGCAGGCACACTTCCTGTGCCCGACGATTTCGATTTCATGAAATAGGATCCTCCCAACTTTAAAGAGCCAAAAACGTCAATAAGAAAATATAATGTTTTCAGATATCAATGATGTTTTGAGAAAGCCCCTTGTTACCGGTGAAAATCACTTGGGAATGGAATAAGAAAAACACTTGTTTGAGGTTAACGAGAAGTAACGACACAAACGGAGGAAGGTTTGACGAGACCGTGAGCCAGCCGGTTTAAAACATAGATATGCATACGCATATAAACAGAAAATGGCTGTTGTCACATTTTGCTTGACGATTTTACTGCGAAAGTATTGAAACCGCCATAATTGTATTAAAAATTGATCAATCTCCAAAAATAAGTTGCACATAATTTGAATAATTGTGAGAATAAATTTTAATCGTTTCTTTGATCACGAAAAGAGCAAAAAAGTTGAGTTGCTTTTTTTGAATGACAAGTAACGCATGATCTTCCTTAATGAAAAAAAAAACATTTTTTCCGTAGTTTCATTGTTTTATAGAAAGCCACATTATTCACCGAGAAAAGGAATAACTTGTGAGTCAAAATGGTCCCGGTGTGACGTCAATGATGAATGGCGAATAAGTAATTTGGTCACGATCGGGCGATATAAAAATAAGTCACGTATTTTCGTATACGCGATGATCCTTGCGATACATATACGGTCGCCCAGGATTCACCAATTTTTATTTATCTCTCATACTCGCCCGATCGATTCCCGTTCGTTTATATCGATTGGGGAAAAACCGCGTAAAGATTTTTTCTTTCCCCTCTCGGTATTAGTCACGGAACCGAGTCGTTTTTTATCACTTTTTTTTAATGAAATTTTTATATGGGTGCGATCGAATGGATCGTTGTTCTTGTTGTCATGGCTATTGACCTTGTCAAGGGAAGATTTACGATCTGTTGGAAGATGGAAGGAATTCTTATTTCATTCCGGTTCATCCTCGTGCTCGTCTTTGTCCCGGAGTTAGACACTCATCGTAATATTTCTTCAACAGTTTATATAAACAAGTCAAATTATCACAAATCTTGTGAATAATTGAGTAATAATCAGAAAACGTACACCAGGAAGGCACGTCTTGTCTCGATTACATAAAATGTTCATTTGTAACGTAAAAATACAAATAAAACAAGAAAAGAAAACGAACTTTCGTGGGTCCTGAACATACAAAAATTATTATTATTAAAACAATGTAAAATCGTCGAATGAAGTTCGAACACGTGCGAATTTTACAGAAAAGCTAAATCCTATTCTCGATGGGGCCATGAAAGGGCGTTCGAAGCGACAGGAGCGAAGTAACTCGTGGCGAAAAGAAGAGCCGAGAGCCAAATGATTTTTAAAGAACTCCTCAAACAGCTAAACTGCGGAGATAATTTTCAGAATTAAGAAGAAAGAAATAGCGAGGAATTACGGAGAGGAGAAAACGATTGTAAAACTTTACAAGGAGGGCGCCAACTCGCATAGTACAACCTGTTTATTGAGTAATGCAATTCTAGGATGCACGTTCGTCCACAGTGGAAGGTGAGTAATGCACACTCACACACACACACACACAGAGAGAGAGAGAGAGAGAGAGAGAGAGAGAGACACGCTGATCAAGAGAATGCCAATGCTCGCGGAAGTATTAATTTCATAGACGCTTCTTCATATACAGATAAGCACATGCAAACATTAGCAGGGATTTGTTTGTGTGTGTGTGGGTGTGTGTGTGTGTGTGTGTGTGTGGATATAATAAAAGATACAGATTCATGTACACATTGAAATGTGTATATCTAACAACGTGTTTATCATCGAGGCTCTTTAACGCCATTGAATTTGCATTTTTAATCCTCTCTTTACTGTATTACACACTCAGTGCATTTTATTTCAGGTGATAAAACGTTTCTCCATCTATAGATATACGGTACAAAACTGTCTTTAATGTCGAAGAGACACACGGGCTTGGCGTCCATAATGGCTACTTTCTACTGCTGTGTTACTACATCCAGATAAATCATTCATTCAAACCCAATAGAAACTAATGCAGAATGGTTCGAGCTACGAGAATATCGTCGTGGAATAAAACTGTCGACTTTTTTTTTGTGATTTTATGAACGAGAGCTTGAGTGGTGCCGAAAGCTTTTTCTGCTTTTCAACATCGCCAATTTTCCACTCGCAAGACTCTACTTGGTGAAATGTGTAGAATTCATTGAGTTTTACTATGACACGAGTTATCAGGAAAAATAATATTTATCGTGAGATAAACTAAATGGAATGTTGCATTTCTACATGCTGAACTTTTCAGTGGCAGTTTCGGAGTTTGTTGCTTGTTCATTTGATCAATTCACTAGAAACGTTCTGTTGGGAAGTTTTTTTTGTTGTTGTCGTAAATTCGAACAACTTTGGAACGGAAATATCAGTTGATGATGAATTAAGTTGAATTGTGAATTATCTTTGAGTCTGTAGTTTACCCAATTTTAATCGAAGACTTGTACAAATGTGCGAAGGCCTCTCTCAAAGCATGTCAATGACGTGTGACCAATTTTTCTAATTTACGTTGCTTCATCGAACGGCAAACACGTGGCACTTTGAACTTTAACATTTGACGAAAATTTATCGAATTTCATATAGCACGGCAAGCAATTTCATGAAATTTAGTGTCAGCGGGCTTGCCTCATGGCAAACTCCAAATAAAATAGTTCAATGCGTTGCAACTCCCGACTATTTCTCAAAGAGACCACGAGGCCGGACTACAAATGCGCTTAATTCTTATTTACTCGGCATAAAAGTCGTAGAAAGCTAAATATGTTGGTCGTAGAGTTATGCAGCTCAAATTTACTCCGGGACTTGGTGAATATGCTGTTGTAAAAATTTCGCATTCGCCTCCCAGTTCTATAATTTGCGGTTCAATTACATTTTCTGCTCATTTTTTTTTGTTATTATCTCAACTATTGGAGACTTCCACGTTATGCGAATGAATTGTAACTCTCGCTGCGTTTCGTCGTCGTCGGTTCTTACTTTTTCGAAAATATCTGCTTTCAAGCACCGTTCTTCGATATTTATTTTTCTCCCTTTATTTTGAGCTGTTGCAAACCTCCTTGCGCTCGATTTTGTATTTCGATTCATATGCTAAATCCGCTCACTATTTCCGTTCCGAAATGCTACTTCCCCAAAGTGATCGTTGCAACATGAAATCAGCTCTTTAAGGATCGAGAATTTCATTGAAAGGAAATTGCCAATGAAGACACAATCAGATTTTTTCACATTTTTCTCATTCGGTTCTCAAAAGCTGAGAAAACCTGGAGCAGTCGACGAAAAATGAAGTCAAACGACTCTAGAAAATAAAAATCGTTCAACAACCCCTCGCCTGGATGGAAGGAAGTTCGAAAAAAAACGATAATTTCAATGGAATATAAAGGGAACTCAATCCAAATGGGAAGCAACGAACGAGTGAATAAAAACTCATTAATTTATTTAAACAGAGTCATTTTAATCGAATAAAATATTGCGATTTTAATTTCGAACGCGAAATTTCGAACGGCTGGTACAAACGTTGCATAAGCAATCGTAAAAGCAATGCACCGAGGGTCTTTTCGCGCGCGCGCGGTGTACGAATAATTGTTTTGCGTAACGCCGCGACCCACGAGAGTCGTTTTTCGTGCAGTCGCAATAACATCCTGATAAACATAGTCCCTCTCATTAGTTCTCTCTGTTTTTCTTATTCCTACTGCAAAATGTACTTTTGTACGCAACGTTGGGCGAATTATCGTAGTTTTACAAAATTGGACCGTTTCAAATCGTTTGTGCATGGGGCTATGAACATTTTTTATTTCGTAAGGTAGTAACTAAAATCGATTGGCATTTAATTCTATTAAAAGAACTGGGTCAATCGCTCTTTTAGAAACCACGCTTCGATGTTTATCGATCGAATAGTCTTCCGATCATTGTATGCTGGTCACACAATTCCTATTGGTCGAGCTCATTCTGGAAAAACAATAAAATTATCATCCGCGAAGTGTGAGTCAGTGGCGTTCTGAGAAATGACTTTGATCACGAACGTCGCACTTTGTTTTTCCAGACAATCAAATCCTCAGGAAACGACGAACCCTTCGGAATGAGAACAGTGGAGCGAGTAAGCGACGGATTTTGAAGTGCTTTCGAAAAGAAATCGGTTCGAAGCAGCTGGAAAGGAGTGAAAAAAAGTTTGCACTTTGTTGTTCCGACTCAGCTGTCTCTATTCTTGTAATACGCAAACACGTATTTTATATAAAGCAAATTCGATCGATCGCGTTACACAACAGGAAGATTTTGTTGCACTTGCGAGACATTGCAATTGAAGTTACGTCACAAACTACACGTATTTCAGGTCCTATGGGAGCCCCCTTAATCGCAGTTCGTCGAAAGTTCGGTCCAACGTAAGTCCCAAATAAGGCGGACGGTTACAAATTTCTGACACATAACGTCACTCGTTTTAATCTTTGTTTTATTTTAACGTGGGCCAGATTATTTGCAACTTATTAAAATGCTTATGGGAACGTGATGGAATACTCGTTTCGTCTGTTGAAATGTTGCGGTGTATCGAGTTTCAGTATTCGCGTCGCGATTCGTGCGTCAAAGAAGAGTTTACACCGTTCGATGAAAAAGTGAGTCTGTTTCGGTCGAAGAATGTAGGAAAAAGCCGGAACATAAAAAACACTCGCAATGCACTAAATCGCAGTTTCCTTTGTGGGAGTTTTTCACATTTTTTGTACTTTTGACCGAACGAATTAATCAGAAACCGCTGTATTGTATCGAGAAAATAAATCCTTGAGAAATCGAAGCATAACGAAAGTGATGATGGTAAAATGAACGACATTTCAAGCGAATCATGATTCACGAAATAATTTGTTATTTCGATATCCAAGAATGCATGATCGGTGATATTCGTTCGCAAACAGAATCCGGTTTCCCAGGTATAAATGCCACCGCGGGGCAATTATTAGTTGTCCGACAATTAGGGATGCTAAGAAAATTTCGTAAACGATCATTATTTTAACGACTGGTTTATTCGCTATTCACCATTTTTCCACTTTTTCAATAATATACTTCGCCCTTTTTCCTGTCAATTTAATTTACACATATTCATCGGAATATCGGAAGTTTTCAGCAATCCGATACTTAATTAAGCGCGAACGTGACGTTTCTCGAGACTCGACACTTTCGTGTCTCACGTTTTTGACTCTCTTTCGTCCTTCGGATTTCATCGAACTAATACTGCGATTCAAACTGCTCGAGCCAACGTCTTTTTTTTTCAACTGCAAACTTATTTTTACTAGTTTCCGGCTGTGATTAATGGCACGGACATTTTTTGCAAGTTGACAAATATTCCTCACTAAATTCGTAGTCAAACTCAACTTTCATTTCTTTTTACTTGCTTAATCACTGGTTTTTTTCTCATTCTCTTTCTGTCTTTCTCCCAAGGATATACGAATTGGTCGTCGATGCATTTTCCACTCCGTTCAGTATAGTTTTATGGCTTTTTTACACAGAGCTTTGCCGCCTTTTTTTCCTTCCCTTATACGGAGGGCTTTGAACCCCAAGTTGTAACGATCTTTTTTCTTTTCAACTCCCAACTGGCCGTAGGGCAAAAAGACGTGAGTTGTGCATTTCCCTGCGACCAGTGGCTGGGACGATATTCCTTCGTCGCCAGTTTTCTCGAAAACGGTGATAATTGTCTTGACCAATTTTTCGCATAACTTTCTATACAAGCCTGACAGTGTTTTTATTTGTAGTATGTCAAGATTCATAGCACATTTTTTCGTAAGAATGTACAGGCGCGAGGGCTGTTTTTAGATAGCACTCTAATTTTTTTTTATCTTACAATACAAAATTTCTTTTTTATGCCTGTGAAATTTCAAGACCCTTTATCGACTGTGTGGTTGAAATATTAACAGTCGAAAAGTACAGAAATTAACGTGTCGCTCATGGCCGCAATGACTTGCTGGCCCCTCCAACCATCTTCAACTCAAAATCTCATATATTTCTAAATTAGATGCTAAAGATTAAAACAGATGCAGATGACAAATGGTTACAGAATCTTGAAATTTGGCAACTTTGTCAAACGTTGCCATTTCGCAATGTAGCATCGAATCATGTGAAAGACTCGGAATGAAATATGTTCTCCAACGAACTCAGCTTAAACATTGTTTACGATTAAAAAATTAGACTAACCTTTTTTACTGATATTGTGCTATGCTATAAGAATGACTGGGCTAATTCTTTTAAAAAAATATGGAAAGATGGTCAACTGGCTAGTACGATGCACATGTACACCCTTAACATATCGCAACATGACCATATTTCGATCATCGACTACTTCGCACCGTTGTATGTTGCTAGTTTCACTTCGAGCTGTTGTTTTCAAGATAGGCTTCGAACACGACAGCAGTCGCAAGTGGCCAAGCGTGTCAACACTGTCAAATTTACATTTCATTTCAGACTGTTAAAATTTTATCACTATTTTCTTGAGTGAAGTTTTTCAGTCGGAAGTTTTTATGTTTTTTTTTTCAAACATTTTTTTATCATTCATTCTTGTATACCCTCCTTTGATCAGCCCGAAATCAATAAGTGAAATTATTCAGTTTTCTATAACATGGGGATGAATAAGAAATTCCAAATTTTACCAAATTTTCATATTTGGTAATAGACCATTATCTTACCACTATCTTTACGAACGGAATCGTAGTTGTTGTGGTCAGTTAACCGAGGCCGGTCGAGTTCGAGAAACTTCGAGGATGCGTAGGAAAAAAAAGGTCAAAAAATAAGTCGATCTCGGTCCATTTTTGTTTTATTTCGTAAAGACTTAAATGTTTTTTTGAAGAGAAAACCGGTTAGGATGGGGCAGAAGAGAGAGGGACCGAATGCTCCAAACGAGTGGAATTTTTCGCGGACCCTTTACCACCCAAAGGGAATGTAAACATTGGGGCCTGCTTCGGGAGAAAGAAAATATCGCATTTCGGTGTTTACTTAATTCATCTTTTTGTTTCTGTTACCATTTTAATCCTTTGATCGATCTTTCATCGTTTGAGTCACTAGAAACGATCGAATATTATTTCAAACTTTTAGATAATTAATAAAAATATTAATCGATTGGGAAGAGCGAAAAAATTTTATTTCGTGAATGAATAACATCGATCTCTCGGAACTTGGTAAACTCGCCGGGATCGTTGGCCTTGCGTCAGACATTTGTCGCAATAAAAGTCCAATGCCAAGGTGTGCTTACGAAGCATTCGATAGTGAAATATATCCTGACGAATTTTTAACTACCAACATTTTTTGAGAGGCCTCTAAAGCGTGTGTAATCGTCGATGAAATATTATGTATCGGTGTCAGAATGAAAAGAAAAAAAACGGTTTCACAAATGTAAAAACAAAACGGGTGACTGTCCAGATTTTGTCAACCGCGCGATCGAAGATTCGATCAAGTCGAACATTCCTGATCACTCACATTCAAGCATGGAAATCCGTTTAAATATTTTTGGGATCAAAGGATCGAATGAAACATCAGTCGTTTTTATACGTTCACTGATCGATTGGTATGAAAATGTTTTTTCACGTACTGCTAATGAAAAAGGTTTCCTCAGTCATATTTTTGAGTCGATTTTTCTTGAAATATCGGCGAGGCAAGTCCACGTTAAATAATTTATATTCTTCGTAAGATGAGTCGTTAATTTTTAGCCATTTTAAGCACAGTGAATCAGTATTTATTCAAGTTTTTGACCGGTAGAAAAATCGTTTTCACCACACCTGCGCCGAAAGTTCAACTTTCCAAAATCGGAAGGTTGAATTTTCGGTGCATGTGTGGTGAAAAATAGTATACACTCCACGGGAGTGAAATTAGACCACCTCAAACCGCGGGCAGAAGTAGTCTATTTTCCCTCCCTAGGTGTGTAATATACTATTGAAGTTTCAAACACAATAAAAAATCAGCAGAGCTGTAAGTTTCAGAAAATAAATGATTTGACGAGGCAAAAAAGTCGTTTGTATGATAATTTGTGAAAATTTATTTCTTTCATGACTTATGATCGGAATGAAGCGAGTATGAGGTTCATCGCTGTGAATTTCTTCCAAAAATGGAAAATCTACGCAGTTATGCTCCGCTGTGGTTGTGAATCATAAAACGTCCCTTATTAGCACCGGAATTTATGAAATATCGCTTCTGCTCGCACGGCAATATCTTTTCATATATTTTTTCACGTGATAAAAAATTACGATCACGTGCAATGCGTAAAATGAATTTATTCATGAAAATATGCGAACAGATTTCAAAAAGCCACACGCTAATTTTAAAGGAAATATTTGAATGTTGATCTCCCACATTTGGACCATTGTACCTTTGGACCATTGTCGAACTGAGTTTTAGTTATTTTCCAGGAGAACCGAACGAGTCCCATCGTCTACCTTTACAAAATCTCGTGCCCCATAAATTTGAAACACCAACACACGAAATCGAGATTCTCAAAATAAATAACGATCATTAAAAATCGTCCGATGAATTCTCTTACCGAATCAACAAAATTCAGCACCACGTTCGAATAGCCTCCGAGATGTGCATTTAAAATCTGAATTCTCAAAATTATTATCAGTCCAGTGAATTTAAGGAAGTTCAAGCGATAAACATGGGATACCATACGAAAAATACATTAGATTTTATTATCCCAAGTTAATGAATTGAAAATTTGCGTGAATCTTATTGAACGAGGCTTAATTACGTGTGAAGAATTTTGAGAAGTTTCACCCTCTGGTAATCGAGATATTAATTGTTGACAATGACACGTTAAACATGGGCTCTTATGGAAGTTTTCAAAAAATTGGGAACTTCGACAATCTCAATTTCGAGATGGTGAATCATCGGCATATTCCTCCAGAGGTTTAACACTGTCTAAAGCTTTCTGTTTAAAAAATGTGATTGCGCAAAGTTGGAAAATAATATTTCCATAAGATACACTTGAATCTTCTTACTTTGGTTAAAAAGTGGAATAGCAAAAAAATACGTTGGAAAGCACGTTAAGTTTCATAAACTGTTGAAAAAATGAGTAACGCTAGCTGATCCTTTGTGCGAAGAATGTAGGAAGCAAAATAATCGTTTTATCTTATTTCAAAAGATAAGTATTCGTCTCTCGTTCAGAGTCATCGAATTTTGCGATCGAATGACAGTTCATTTATGGGAGAATCGAATAAATTGTGATAATGGAGTATCGGAGACGAGACTGAGGTGTCATAGCGTTAATGAGGTCGTACATATCCTACATGTATCTTTACGTTTTCCTCACTCTCCTTTTATCTCATTTGACCTCTTTGTCTTTGGCTCATTACCTCGCGCATATTTCGATATTTTGATTCAATTCCGAACACGCCTCAGCATGTGCGACTCGGTCTAGTAATTACTTCATTATAATCCCGCACACGAGAGATCGAAAGCCATCTACTGACGAGAGAGTTTGAAACGTCCAGACACGAGATACGTCATCGTCCGCTCGAAGCTTTAAAGGGGATGGACAACGGCGAGTGCTTACATCGAGGCGATTTTTCAACTCTAAATTTTCCGATTTTTAAGCAGGCTTCAGGGCTCGATTCACAGTCGACAAAAGATGCTTGTCTGCTTGTCTGTGATGAAAATGGAACAAAAATTTGGAAATCAATTGATACAATGGAGTGATGAGTCATCGAAGAGCATGGGGATCCAGATCGATTTGAGTTCTCAAAAAATCTCAATTTTAGTTTTGAATGTGTAATTTTCGTTCGAGAGTAGTTTTCTCAAAACTCATTTGTATTTGTGTGGGTGTGTGAGTGTTCAAATATTAATTTTGAAGCGAGTAAATAAAGTAACGTCCCTCATAAGCAAAATTCAGAATAAAACTACTTGCTGCCAACAATTATATCGTAGCTTTTGGCGCACATGTATTTACACATGTGCAAATATATACGAGTCGTAGCCAGTCTCGTTCAAGTTGAACGAACGTGTACAACCGCGAGCCGATGGAATTCGAATCGCGCGGGAGGTGCAGAGTTTCGATGGGTCACTTACACACTCGATTCTATTTATGCAATTCGCATCTGTATGTGAGGTATGTAAATATATGGGCTTCTCCCAGCAACGAAAACTTTCAGTGGATAATCGGTTGGCCATTTTAAAAAAACTTCGAAAAATGATTTTTTTTTTTTTTTTTTAATTATTTCAACGATGAAATTCTACGAAAGTTGGTCAGCTGGGACCAGTTGAAGTTCCAATACCAAAAATTCACAATTCCTATTCTTCATCGAGATTGGAATTGTGCTCGGAGAACATTAAAACGAAGATAAAAGTAAAAGCAGAATAATATTAATGTAAACGAAAAGAATAATGTGAAGTAAACGAAATGACTCAAGCAAAATAACTTTGAAAGATAAGATTCAAGTAAGTTTGAATTAATCGCTATCGGAGGAAAAACTGTTTTGCTCAAAGTTGAGATTTTACGATCGCCGCGCGATGTTCGTGCGTTGCGCGTTTCAAACTGGTTGCACTACGTCGCCTTTCCCGCGATCCGATTCCCCGGTTCCCGCTGAGTCTCGTCGCGATCGAAGTCGCCGTTTGTTCGAGCGAGATGCACGCAGTGTACTCGGGCTTCGTGATTTAATGGGATTATAAACGTTTTCACTCTCGATCTTCCTTTCCACCTCTTTCTCTCTCGCTTTCTGTCCTCCTGCCCTCGATGTAATATTGTCATCGTGCAATAAATATTTTGTGATGTTGTCATTAAATGCATTAACGCCAGGCGCACGCCGATTATCAATAAACGCAACAATTTAATGTGACAACATGATAGCAATCGCGACGACACGGCAGCTTCAATTAGTCTATCCGACTTGAGTTATTATCTTTGAGGTATTAATCGCAAATATGATATTGAAAGAGAAAACTTTCTAATCACGAGTCTACACAATGATGATTTGTCAAAGATTTCACATTATTCAATTCCTTAACGATTTATCTTGAAAAATTTCAATCGAAGATCGATTTCAACTAAATTATATGTGGGCAGATATCATTCACAGTTTCATGACAAATTGATTCGTCGAGTGACTGGAGTGACGTTGCGTTACTTCGCTGCAACAGGAAATATCTGTAGCTCCACGGGTCTTTTTGTGTCAGTTAGAAATAGAAAAGGTACGAAAAGAGACTCGGTGCAGGAGAGGCAAAAAAATGGGATAATATTTGATGAAAATGAATGAATAAAATTATTGAAAATGCACGGATGAAACGAAGAAAATAATATTTTCCTCACGTTCGTTGACTCCCACTGTTTTTGCCAAGTTACACTCGTTTTGTTCACTAACAATAATGATTATAATAACAATTATAATAATGCCAATCGAATAAAATATGGATGAAGATCCTTTATAGCTCGAACTTGTTACGATCCTTCCGACAACGTGGTGGGTACTGTCGTATCAGAAAAACAATATTCTTCTCACGTGTGGTTTTTCTCTCTCACCCAAGTGGCTTTGCTACATAATAATTTCAGGATATCGTACCCACGATATTCTTGTTTGCTTCTTCAGTATCGAATTGTTCGATTTTCCTAAGTGAATTTACCAATTTTTTTATTTTTTATTTTCATACTTTTCAGTAATATCTTTTTTATTTAACACCATTTTAGTTGGCGTCGTTAATCGAGTTATTTATAATGAATCGAAAAATGATTTTTTCCCACGAGCGACTAATTTTTTCTGCTACAATATTGGCTTGCAAAGAACTGTTGTAAAATATATTGTTGGTTTTCAACATTTTTTGGAAGAACGATTTCAAGCTCCCTTTGCATAGAGATAATTGGTAAAAAGAGATGATTGGGTCGAGATTCATGGCGAGGTAGACGAAGAAAGAGAGAGAAAGAGGGATTTTGACGTTTCCATAGAATATTCTTGGTTCAACGAGAAAATGTGCGTATCATTTGAAAAAAAGGAACGACCAACGCTGATTGATAGTTCCGGCTTAACGAGTGAATTAGCAATACGGAAAAAATCTTGAAAAATCGTTTTTAAATATGATAAATCAAGAAATTGTGATGGGAACCAGTCTCAATGAATCCCCATTAGCATACGACATTCGATTATTATTTGTGGGGGACATAAAATCTTATAATTATTGTCCAAGTTAGATATTTATCGAATGCTTATCTTTTCCGATTGCAATAAGTCTTCGATAAATGCGCGATTTTTCGAAACCGTTGATGAAAAATACACGTGTAATGGAAATTTACAAATGCACCTACGGCGCCTTTTATTCTCAATTCTTCGAGCTTTTTATACCTTTGGTGCTTTGCATTTCTTCGAATCAATTTTCCGTTCATATGAATTCGTTATATTTAGGATTATAAATCAACAAAGGAGAAATTCATCAATGCATTCATTGAATTATTAACTCTTGCCACACTCGATGAAGTGAATTATTTTGAATAAATTGAATCCCTCAGAGAAAAATCTATCAAGAACGTGTCAGCAGTTTTATCGACATTCGTAACTTCAAATTTATTTCCTTTTTATTCGCACCTCAATTTTTTAAACATTGAAAAAAAGTTTTTTCCTTTCAACTTTTAAAATATTGATCAAAATTGTAATGGCGATAGAAATTGGTGCTTATTTTTTAACTGCCATGACTCAACAAAATCCTGAGCTAAAAATGAACTTTTAGGCTTCCATTTACGAAGGTGAAAATTAGAGAGATTCGTAGACTCACGTCTGGGCCAACGTCGTCGGCCGTCACGATGAACCGGTAATGCCGCATTGAAAAATTGATTAACAACGATAGAGGATTTCCTCCTGAAGTTCCTTCGTGGATCTCTGACGTTGGTTTCAGTTGTGTCTTCGATTTCGTTAACGTGTCCACCGCTCGTGTGATTACCGTTTGCATTTGTATTTACCGCGGCGTATCTTCGCCCAGCCAAACGACTCCATATCGATATTATATCCTTCATATTTCTAATGTTTTTTACTTTTACTATCTCAGTCAATAAACTTTTATCACGAGCACTTCACTCCGCAATGAAGATGAAATCGGATGAAGAATTTTGCTGATATTCTTGGCACAATTGTTCACAGGAAAATTTGTTCTTAAGATCAATCGTACGACGATTTTGTAAGGAAAGGTCGATTGGGAACTCACTCGGACCTTTTTTCGCGGGTTAAATCGCTAGAAACGGATTCTCGTAACGCGAGCACGTGTCTCTCGTCCGATCCACGCGTTAAAGTCTCCCCACGCGGCGTCGCTTTTTCCCTCTTTCGTTCTGCTCCACTTTAAACACTGAATTTTCGTTTTCAAGTAAAATTAACCGAGATGAGTATATAAAATAGCTTTTTTAACGTTCAATTTTTACGATTTTTCGCGCACCAGAAAAATATAATACTTCATGGGCCCCCTTACTGAGGGCTATTCAGGGCTCACCAGATGCACGGCTTGAAAAAATCACCCTCGAACGAGCTCTCGGCCGATTTCTATTCTCGATTTATTGTCTTGCCGATTTTTCTGACGATCGCTCCTACCGATTTCGTTCTTTTCGAGCTCGAAATTTGCCTCGATTCTAGTTCCTTTGTCCACGTACGAAATTACACTAATTTTTATTTCCGTTATTTTTCTCTTTTCCTCCGTTGACAAATCCCGATTTTTCCCTCGGATTTTGTTTTTTTTTCGAAAATCAAGTTAATTTTCAACGAATTCCTCGACCCACCGGCGCTCGATCGTTCGAAAATACGGTTCTCATCGAATCGTCGTTAATCTTGAATTCGATGAAGAGCAAAATGCAAAGAAAAATCGAGCGTACCGCGTGCTCGCGACAAGTGCGTTCCTCGTTGCGTGCGGTACCGTGCAAAAGTGATGAGAAGCCGATAGGACGACTTTGAAAAATAACTCTAAGACCCACTGGTCTCGCTCCCACCCTGAACCAACGATGGAAATAGTGGAGGTGGAGGTCGCGACAAAACTAACCAAACACACCAGGCGGCAACGCGTGCTCTTGTCATCCTCCCCTCCTCGGAACGATCGCAACCACAACCGGTGTACAAACCGGGTCGTCAAGGTGGAGGTAGCCGCGATTACACCTGAATCTTTGACCAATCCCGATCAAAAACCTCGGCCGGGGCTCTTATCTCGCGGCTGCTTTTTTTTTCTTTCCTTTTAAATACGCCCGATACTTTCGAGAGACTTCTGTGCCGGGCGCGCGCGCGGGAAAAAGGCTCGAAAGATCTTGCCTCTCGCGCGAAAGACGTCAAAGCTTGCTCTCGTTCTTTTTATACGGTTTCACGTTTTTCACATTCATTTATCGAATGTGAGGTATCTCGATTAATTAAAATGACGTCGACGATCGGAAACTCGTTAGAATTTCGACACATGGCACTAGTGCCCGTTCTTCGCGTGCATTTTCAATACGAATGACCTTAAACTTGAGAATAAATTGACTGCCACAATCTCCGAAGATCGTGCACATGTTTTTTTCTCGTTTTTCTTCTCTCCCTTTCGAACTTTCATTATAATTATATAAAATTCGTGTTTTTGTCGAGCCCTCATCATTACCATCCCTGTCAATCATAATTTCTATGCCAATTTGAGTTTTTTCAGGTGATAAACC
This sequence comes from Venturia canescens, assembly GCF_019457755.1. NCBI lineage: Eukaryota > Metazoa > Arthropoda > Insecta > Hymenoptera > Ichneumonidae > Venturia > Venturia canescens. Next base: position 18,297,172 of record NC_057421.1, on the reverse strand, counting down.
ATAAATCATTATTTTATTGTTCAAATGTGGCGAGAAGAGATTTCACAGTATTTTGTAGAAATTTCGAAATCGAAAGTAGCGAATTTTTCCTTTTCTATTCGGTAGAAAACGTTTCGTCAAAGAAAACCCGTTAGAATACTTCGAGATATTTCCGTCAACGCCCGATAATATATTCGGTAGCACAATGCTTTCGGTTTTTGTCATTTTATCGTTTTGTTCACTGCGAATGTGTTTTACCAGAGTTGAATTTCAATGGAGCGGGAATATTCTTGAATTCCCGTCCGTTCTCATTCACTAAGCGTGGATAATTTTGGGGGATTCTTGTCCTATCGAAATGCTGTATGCGACACTATTCCACTAGGATCCGGTGTTTTGCCATTTATAATCAGCGTCGTGTATTTCGCACAGTCGCGTTTATACTTGGAACGAGAGATAAGACAGACGAGAAAAAACTCGTCCTTGTTTCAAAGCTACGCGACGGTCCTGCAGAGATTTCCCCTTTTTTCTTCATTTTTCACGTTTAGCGTCGATTTTTCGGATCGATTTTTTTTTCATCTTCAATTCCCTCGTAACGAGCGAGCTCGAAAGCCGAAAACAATGAGCGCGAATGAAGATAAAAACGGGAGGAAAGAAAAGATGGGAGACGAAATTCAAAATGATAATTGGTGCTGTTTTTTTTTTTTTTTTTTTTTACTTTCTTTCGCGTTTTCGGAGTACAGAAAAAAATGGTTCCGTCGAACCGTGAGTGGATCGGTGAATTTTCATCCATTTTTTTTCACCTCTCAGAATAAAGTTTTTATCATTTTTAGTCGCATTTATAACTCGATCAGCTCGGGCCAAGAACCGCATTGTCGCGAAAGCATTTCTTCGGCGTCAGAAAAGATTAGCCGTGGTCGAATGACCGATCGAATCTTCATTCAAAAGTACTCAGTTAGACGAAAGAACAATTTTTGGTAAATTTTTTCATGTATAATAACAAAAATGAAAATGAGGGTACTATGTCAATAAAATAACGTCAAAATAACATTGGTTAAAATAGCAGGATGCCAAAATAACATGTGTCAAGACAACACAAGAAAAAATAACACAGCACCAATGTAACACATGTTAAAAATAGCATCATGATGTTAAAATAACATTAATTTTACCCCCATTATTGATATCATTACGATCAATATTAGAGGTCCATTTTCGTGTTTAATAAAATCGATGAAAATGGAATCGATACGCACACTCGATCGTGCGTGTGTTCGGAATACTTTTCATGTATGAGCGGCATCGTTCGGTGGGTTCGGAACACTTTATCGGACATTTTGCCCCGGTCTCCTCCTTGCACTTATTACGCGTTGTTATTGCTCCTTGTTATTTTTGTTGCGCGCTATTTTTTATTCATTGTTGTTTCTGTTGTGTGTTATTTTGTCTCGAGTTCGAATCTAGGTGCTTTCGAATACGGAAAAAATGAAGGAGACGATGAAAAACTTGCAATCGAAGCCGAGGAATATTTGTCCTCGTCGTTGCTCTTTGCAGTTGCACGATGACCATCTCGCTCACGAGTTAAAAAAATGTAATTACCATTTGCGTTACAGTGATAAAAATAAATGTATTGTGATCGGTGCTCAGAGGGCAAGGTTAACGCACCTCACCTGCCCCACTGGCAGCCTTTTCTCGCAGTCCGAATGAGAACGAGATCGATGCAGGAGTGCAAATTTACGATAACGAGACGACTTTTATCGTTGCTCTTCAATTTAGGATACAATCATGATTTTATTCTCTTTTTGGAGTTTTTTTTATAGAGGATGCTTGTGCAGCAAACAAGGAGAATTTCGTTTAGCATAAAAAAACCGTTTTCAATGGTAATGACTAATTTTTTTTAATCTTCCGGCTAGAAAGTTATTTTTTTGAAAGTCTGCAGAACTAGGAACATTCTTTCAATTGAATTTTGTTTAAGTATATAAACAGAACGAACCTTCGAAAGTGGAAAAACGCTTCCCAATTAATGTCGAAACTTACTTCATTATTTCTTGAACGTTAACACATTTTTCGATCTTAGAAAAGAACGAATACATGCAATTATTTGTATCCACAAAAAAAGTCCGAGCTGACAGAAACAATGAGTCTTCTTAGGTAACGAACCGTTGTCAAGTTACAAACGCTCTCGAGGGATAAATCGTAAGGAGAGAAAATGAAAAAACCTTGTGAGAAATGGATCGAACGGAAGTTTCCAAAAGTTACAATCTTTTGTTTTCAAATTAGATGAGCCTACAATATTCTACTCTTTTTTTATTAGCATTTACATATACTTTTATGAAAGTTATCTTCAGCAGATTGACTCATTCTGTTGGAGGAAGAATGGATAAGATTCCAAGTGAAAAAAGCCTTCTGGATTTTTGTGTCGAAAAAAATCTTTCATTTCCATCTTTCTAATTCAGTCCCACGTCCCATAAGATTTATTTCCATTGCAAATGCACGTACGAGCTTAAATTTGGTTAATTTTTCACGAGGATTTATCGTTTTCCTCAAGAAATGCCTACAATTCATTTCCACAAGTTTCTTTTTCAACGCTACAGTGAAGTGTGACGTCGTTTTTTTCATCTCATCAGAAGAGAATGTCCTCTCGTGAATAAAATACTCGAGCTCTGGTGATTTGCAAATACTGGAAGCTCAATGCATATTTCCTTAAGGAGAGTACTTGGGCATTTTATCCAGTTTACCTTCATCCTTTCTTCCGCACTTTTGCTCTCGTTGAGAAATCTCCTTTTCCCTCTCTCTCTCTCTCTCTCTCTCCGTCTCCACTCCTGCTCCGCGCGTGGGCCAACCACGTGCTCGTAAAACGGTCACTCTCACGATTCACGTTATCGTCATGAGGACTTTGATCTCCTTTTATTCAAAGATTTCTTTCGTTCTTCTTTCTTCAAGTATCACTAGACACCATTTTCATTCATTTTTACATTCCTACATAATTAATCGTCATTCAACATTAAGAGGTTTGAGGAAAAAAATATTTTTCTGGCATTTTTCTTTTGTGAGAGATCATACCGGTTTTTGAACGGACGATTTTTCATTAAAATGAAGTTGGGGAGACCGGGACTAAAGGAGGCAAACAGAAATATTCTACTTTTTAGAAGTTTAAAATACTCTGTCCATTTCTTCACCGCGAAGGAATTCGTGACTTAATTTTTTATAATTTCTAAAGACAATTTATATTTGCAGCCAAACGGGGTACTGCTTAAAAATGTTTCAATTTTTTTTACTGCAATCCGAATTGCACCATAAAGTATTGATTTTCTGAAAATATCGTTTTTGAATGGTCCTGACATAAATCGGGAAATACAAAAAAAATACAGAAAAAATGCGAGGACTGAAAGATTTTGTTAAAATTTTTCAAAAAGCTTACGAATTGAGTTTCTTATTAAACTGAGACATCCTGATAATAAACTAGCTTTAATACATTGTAAATTTTCGATCTCTTTGCGTGAAACTCGTATAGAAGACTTTCTGAAGAAATTGTCCTTGAAGAAAAAAAAAGTAAAACCCGATCATCGATTTTTCCCATCCAATTGAGCTGAACTCACCGTTTTCGGTTTGTTGCCTTTTTCCCACAGTGACGAAAAATTTGTTTTTCCTACATATTTCCACACATTTGAATCCGTTGAGAAATAGGAAAAAAAGTTACCGAACAATCTCGATGCTGATCAACTGCTTACACGCGAGTCGATAACTCTTCCGATGAATGAGAATTCTCTCTCGCTCTCTCTCTCTCTCTCTGTTTTTTCTCCCTCGTTCTTCGCCATGTAAAAAATAGGAAGGACGACCGGAGACGATAGAAGAAGGATCCGCTAAGATGCCTCATCAATATTTCCTTTGAAATCTTCCTTGAGGAATCTTATCTCTCGCAGTGAAGCACGTTAAGAAGCAAATGATTCACTTTGGTGCTGTCATCGTAGAAAGACTTCATTCAAATAGAAGAGAAATAATGAATAATTTACAAAACGAATGAAAATATGTCGACACGATACATCGTTTCGTGTATCATTGATAAACGACAAAATCTCAAACGACATTGTTTGACACGATTTCTAGAGGCACATGAGTTCAGGAGGAGATCAATGAATCAGCTTCCACGTACGAAAACGCGACTAGAAACATTTTTTTCTTTCCTTGCTGCTCCGAATCAGCCAGGGTATCTCAAGGATATTCGATGAAAAAAAAACTTGAGGCAGAATTAAACCTAAAAATCACTTTTTTTTAAATACACATATTTCGAGTTGGCATTTCGTAAAAGCGAAATTTTTTTTCTTCACACCTTTGAAACGAGGTCAAGGAGATTTTTGAGCAATAAAATTATTAAACAAGTGACAATCGCAGCTTGAACAAAAATAAATATCTATTTTCAAGGACGTTCCTTACGAACTTTAATTCATCAGGACTTTTCTATACAAACTTCACTCGACGCAAAATACTTCGAACTAACAAAGTACAATCATTTTTCGAAATTTACTGATGCACTGGATGCAATTTGCACACACGGAAGTTTCAAGTGTCCAAAACTTAAGAATCTCTTTCTTCAATTTGCCCATTCTTCTATAATAAAACTTGATTTTTCAATTTTTTAAATGATTGTACTGGATTACTAGAAGGAATTGTTACCCCTAAAAAGTCTCGTTGTAAGATCAATTCCATACATTCGTGGATGAAATGAAAAGTTTTGAAAAGTCCGAGTGCAAATTTGCACCAGTGTGGCGAGTATGTTACCTTAAAGGAAGTGTGGTGTCTCCGGATTAAGGGCAATTGGCTCCTGTTCCCGAAACGAAAGAAACACTATCAATCTACGAATTTACCTGTGGGTCCACCACGTCGAGGTCGTTTTAGATGAAGTTCGAAAAACCTGTTTGTCGTTATTCATGCTCGCTCTTTCTTTCCATTTTTCTCTCGGTATATGGGAGTAGAATTGGACCTCCGAAGGAGTCCTGTTCTTTTTTCTCATTATTGGGATGTGTTTTTTTGAGAGCAGTGACGAAGGAAACGAGATGAGAAGTTGCTGAATTTTCCATTGGATGGTTTCATTCTTTATACTCTCGAACAAAAACACTGCACGAATTTTTAATTTTGAATTCTCAATGAAAAATTATATTCCATCGATTTATTTCGCCATTTTAAACTCCAAGGAGAATACGATAATTCCGTTCCCCATAAGGCACCAGAAAGGATTTATCATTCACTTGGTTTTTAACGTTTTGCAAAATTCGCTTGGCACCATGAGAAGTGGGATCGATGGGAATATACTTTTAACGTGTTTCATTTTCCGCTTCGATATAATTATTGCATAACAAAAAATCGAACGATTATTCGAGAACGTCTGTCAAAACTTATTTCCCAATTTTTCGTCGACACGAATCTGAATAAATTTTAATATTCCCTCCTTATGAAATCGAATCGTGCGATCGAAAATTTCTTTCCCTCTCATTCACTCGATTTTTCCCAACGTATCTCTCCGCATTTGTCCACAAAAACGTTCGTAAACTCCAATATAAATGAGAAAATTGAGAAGGTTTTGATTCGTCGACTGAATTTTTACTTATTTTGGAAAAACATTTATTCCCTTTCCATATTTAAATTGGAGCACTGATCTTGCTCTCATCAAACTCTCGTTTTCTTCATTTTTCTTAAAACCTGCAATTTACGTCTGGTTTTAATGTGTATTTAAGTACTTGCCAGAGTTCTTACGAAGGGCTGGGAAAGAGAGAAGATAATAAATGGATAAAAAAAGCCTGCGGCGTGCACGGAGTCATGCGACTCGTTGGGTTAAGGGAGCTGTTGTTGTTGAGTTTCAAAGATATGCTCGATCGACTTGCACTTCGTTGTTGTATACAACGGGTGACCTTGGCGAAGAGGCTGTGTGGCATGAGCGGCTTCGATGCACCCATGAGATCGATGTAAAACGTGTTTGCCTCCATCCTTTTCCTCCGGTACGTTGTTTCAAACGTTTTTACTTCGCATCGAACCGCCTATTTCGTGTCTTTATACGCTCGCGGTTACGTTTCGTATTATTTATTTCTGTTGAGCGTTAAACAATCGGAGAAGCGACGTGCGAACGACAACGCAGTTCGACGCCCAATTGGTAGGCATTTTTTCAAGTTTTCGTGCCAACAAGTGGCACAAGCAAATTATTTATGAAAATTTATCAGAAGTAGTTACATGAACGGTCTTTTTGAGGCGAAATTTTGAAATTTTATGCACGTTGAAAACTGTCCCACTCGTACAGAGAACGGTCAGGGGCTGACTAATGGTTAAGGGGGTTCAGCCAACCAATTTGTGTGAAATTGAGAAAGTTTTTCAAATTTGTATTTGGGGTATTCGACCCTAATTTTTTACAATCTCAAAATGACTTCATGAATTGTTGCTGTGTCGCTCGAAGTGTCGGAAACATTGACAAACAATTTCAAATTTTTAACTGCTCAATTTTACCCACAGTTTTTGTTTTTCCATTTTTTTCGATTCTCTGTGTATTGAAAACTAATAATTACATTTAAAAATGTAAAGAAATAGAATATCGATTTTTGCACATACGTTCTGATAAAAAGATTTCCTTAAGGGTTCACCTTAATTTTCGCGTAATTTTCGACAAAACTAAAATATATTTTTTTCATTGATACAAACTCTCTTTAGATAGTTGAAAATTTCACAAGTTTTTGTTTTGCCTGACTAAAAATCACAAAAAAATTAGCGTGCTGAAAAATCAGTATGTTACACACTGTTTTGTGTGTTTTTACTGAAAAAACTTTCCGATGTAATTACGATTAGTTCTTTCCGTTGTGGCTTCAGTTTTTTATCGTTAAAACGAACGTACCGACCATTTGTAATTTTGTTCTACTGTCTTTAAAAAACTATCTGGATCGAAATATTTTTTTCACTCGACCCCATAAAATATTAAGTATTTGATTAAAAAAAAAAAGATTTCTATAAAAAAGAAAAAAGCATGAAGAATAATTTTGCCAGGATAAAACGAGTCTCAAAAATAGTTCAATTGTTCCTTAGACGATTTTTTGAAAAATGTTAAAAATGTCTCTCCCATTGAAATCGACATTTATTTTTGCTTCACGCTGAAGAACAGTCAAGAAGTGGATATCCATTTTTTCATGTTTTTTTTTTATCGAAAAGTGCAATAAAAATTCAAGAAAAAAAAATTTATTTCAATCCACTATTCCCAAAGTTACAAGGGTTAAAAAAAAATCAAAAACGTTTTTTCGCAAAAATACACAAAACAACACATTATACGTCGACATCGCATCAGTGACGTAATCGAATGCTGATTTTTGTAATGTTGGCTTATTGAAAAAAGAAATTTTCAATGTCCCATGAAAACTGATAAATCCTTGATTTGAGCAGGATTTAGAGTTTCATGTACGAGAGATTCGACTGTATATATGATGAATGAGAGTAAGAGGTATCTGGGGAAAGTGAGTGCAGCTATGCGCCTGAGTAACTTCGCCACTTTTGTCACTCGCACTTGTCCGTATATATCTGTATACTATACGTAGATGTAACGTAATTTCGTGAGTGGCTTGCAAAAGTTTCGCGAGATCGCGAATTTCTGCACAACTTCCTCTCTCCAGCGAATGCGTATACCTGTATATGTGAAAACATACGTATAAATTGAGAGAAAGAAAGAAGGAGGCAGATTTTCTTGACGCAATCTTTCGAATTCTCTTGGTGAATGTATTCGCCAAATGTGTTTGTACAATACGAATGGAAATATTCCATTTACTGAATGATTTTTGTTTCACAAAAAAATTACGTTTTTTTCCCCATGCATTTTGGTGGCACGAATAATGCATTGAAGAGCTTTTTCACAGGTGTAATCGATTGAATGGAAAAGTCAATTTCCTGAATCACGTTTCTTTTTTCAACGTGAAAACTCGAATTTCAGTATCAGATTGGCAACTTCATTCGATCAATTTTTAGGACGAAAGTGGCGCTTTTATAAAAAGGATTTAAAAAATTTCACATTTTTTATCTGAACTTGCAAATTATCTTTCGATTTTTTTTCTATAAAAATCTTGATTGCAAGTATCAGGCGAAGCTAGATAAGGGAACGAGACTCAGCCACTCAGTCTCGGTAATACGACCTTAAAAATAGAATTTCATATCAGTGAATGGAAAAAACTTAGTTATCTATAGAGACGCGGTTGCGTCTTGACGCACAGTATTAAGGTACTTCTCGAATGACAAAGTCAGCGAATCTGTACTCGAGATTAAGCCCTTAATAATATCGCGAATAGTATTCATTCATAGATTCTCGTGACTTTATTACAAATTTGTTTACGAGAACAAAAACAGACTGGAATAAACAATAAAAGTTGCAAGTCATTCTGAAGTATACTAAAATGATAAAAAGAAGATTAATCGATGTCTCGGTTTTTTTTTAAGCAGAATAAAAGAAAGACTACTTTGTGGTAAGACGTCACAAGAGAGTAATCAATCCTGCATTTAACTGCACATCGATGCGAAAGAGTGCATCATCGTCCGAGGGTTTGCATAAGCGAACATCTTTTCGTCATCGCGTAATAGTAGACGAGGGACATTCGCATAATTTGTATTTTCGAAAAAATTCCGTCTATGACGTTCCAGAAACGATTCCGATCGCGTGAGGTAAGTGATGCAAAATTTAACTCGATATTCCTGCTTTAAATGTATGGGTTCGTATTCGCATTCGATTTCTAGCCCCCTTCGCGTCCTGGTTTGTTCAATCTCCTTTTCACGGGGGGCGAATTTTCAAATTTTCATTTATTAATTTTAATGCAAAAATAAGCACTTTGTTAATTAGATCTTTCTCAAATCGACTTCTGTCGCCCAATCAATCGCATCGGCATTCCGACGAGACGCTTAAGTTTTTGCTTCTTTTCGTACTGATCGTCGCCACGATATTGTTAGTTTTTTAAAATAAAAAAAAACGATATTAAATTGAACTTTCTTTGGGCTCGATCGATTCGTTGAATTATTTCCACTCGTGCGAATGCCGCTCGAACTAAATTTCGGGAGCCAAACACACTCGAATCACAGCTCGTTCGCCCAGGTTCAAAAGACAGCATGGATTCGGTGAAAAACACGGCAATTTATTGTTACTCAATGAACAAATAAGCTGATGCACGCAGGAAGTTTTTCTTTATAGTGTGCAATGATTCACACAAAATCACAAATGTTCCATCGTAGTAAGTGTTTTGTCGATAAAACGTGCTCTGCATTTGCGTTCTCAGAAGTTGGTGCAAAGAGGAAATTCTTGAGATGATTGTTTTTTTTTTGTTCCGTCAATTGGATAGTTACCGATGTGGAATTAAAAAAATTGAAATTCCTCGACGACGCGAGAATACTGTGGAAAAAATTATCAAATTATTTTGCAAATGAACTACGAGAAGTCCGAATTGAAGGATGTCGATCCAATTTACTACGAATGCCCTGTACATACATGTAGATATCGATTTAAAAATAAAACGCAATGTCCCACCTGCTGTCGGTCGCATTCTCGTGAATTTATTCTAAGCAAGGATCTCATGAGTCTTTTTTTCACCGACGGATCGTTCTCTATGAATGATGAATTGTCCACGTCAGTTTACATCACGATGGGCACAAAATGCATGTGGAACTTTTTCTCATAAAGATTTTCGATGGAATTTTTTTGATCGTTGTAACTGCTTTGTAGAAAATTGAAGATTTTAATGTGCTCACGTATGACGAGGTCTTGAAATCTAGAAACGTAATTGCGCGTGTCACGACCATGGCGAATTATGGATTTTGCGAGTGTGCACGAAAAAAAATAATCAAAATGCACTTGAACGAATCTTTCGAGTTTCTTAACGAATGGACATTTTCAATTGGTGGGGCTCGATGAATTTTCGATTTTTCCCTTTTTCATATATAAGCCCGACTCAATTCATAATGATGAATAAATCAAATAAATAATTGCAATATCGTAAATTATTGTTGTTTTCTCCCTCTCTCTCTCTTTAGCGAGAAATAATTACTCATGGAATAACAATAAAACGACCTCGATCATTGTAAAAAAATAGTAAAAGAAGATAAAAAATCGACAGTTGCGTGATCGTAGACGAATCAACAATATTTATACGAGATCGTTAGTTTCCTTGCAACAGCTCGATTAAAAACTCGGTCTAGAATTAATTCTTATTTATGACTGAATATATACAGAGAATCGATCGTTCTAACGAGAACGAAAAAAAACGTTATTATCACCAGACATGGCGCATGTAAATTCGTGCTCAACTCATAACTTGTTTAACACTGATTTATTAGTGTTTTATTCCTTGACGAAAATATGGGGAATCGATATTTGGAATAGAAAAATTGTCCTTAACAAATTTGCGCTCAGAGCGTTTGACAATGTTTGAAATTCGTGCAGTTCACTTGCCGATCGCTTCGGACGAGCCCGTCGAATCTGATGTGAGTTTAAACTGGAAAATTCGTCTAAAATTTCGTTTCAGAAAGTATTTAAAAAAACACGAAGTTTTTCTGACAGAATAAACGATGAATTTTCGTGTGGGATTTTCGGACCGTGTACTTCTGAGTTTTTCGATCGCATCCGGATTCGTAACGTGATTTTTTTCGCGCATGTACAAACGCCGAACTTTTGAACTCGAACCTCGACGTGAGGCTATCGACGTGAACTTTTATCGATTGAAAAAAAGTCACATCGCTGTATAAAAGAGCGGACTCAATTCGGTCTGATCTGAGTTTTCCTAGACCAGATATCGAGGTCAATTCGGCGTACAAGGTCATTTCGTACGAACATTTCTTCACAAAAATAGCTTCCTCACGTTTTTCGAGACCGATAAGAAGCGAGTCACGTTGAATTTGAAAAATTTTCCGGACAGAAGGAACGTGAGCTGGAGCACAATTTCTCGCATTCTTGTGTCCTTTTCTCCTTGGGAATGACGAAGTCAGGGAAATCATTTTCAAGAGAAATAAATAAATCGATTAATTAAAAAACACACTTTCTGCATTCGCGCAACTTGTTATTGATTGTTCCAAACATCTCTCCACTGCCAAAATAATTGCGTTCGCCTCGCTCTTAATCAAGCCTAATTTCATTTATCATTGAACCAGCGATGCACTTTCAAACTTTTTACGAAATATTCGTCGAGCTTTATCGTTTTTGACGTACGGGCCACTTCATCGGTACGTTTATATCTTTCGTCGGCGAGACGCTCTTGAAATGTGCATTTATTAATTGAGTTTTCCTGCTCATCTTTGTTTTATTTTCCTAACGCAATATTAAAACTTGAAATTCTCTTCGTTTATGAAATCGCGTCGTTCATTTATTTTATCACTCACGTTAAGTTTTGGAGTCGAATTGATGAGGGATTTGTTGAAATGAATTTTGACAGCTCCGCGTTCAGATACAATTCCCAAATTTCGGACTTCAACACGAACGAAATAATCGAGACAAAGTTCACGAAAACGTGGAACAATAAACAAAGGTTAGTAAGCAGTTTTCCTTGTCTCTTCGTCGAGAGATTCAGATTGCTTGAGAATTTGCTTTCTCTTTTGTTTTTATACTGAGGAAAAAAAATGTTTCATTCGACTGTGAACTGGACAATGAATTATAAGAAACTGCCCGACAATTCTCATTTTTCATTGTCGCGTTCGTGAAAGAATATATAAAAAATAGGAATTCTTGAATTTTCATTTCCAGTGTAAAAGTTTAAGGAATCAAGAAAAATCCTATTTTTTTGTTGGTTCGAGGAAATCGAGTACCCTCTCGAGACTGAGATAAAAATATGACAATGAAGGAAAGATTGTTCCGTCCCGTGGATGATGTGTCCTCGACCTCGTCTGCATCTCGAGTGTTGGGTTTAACCAACGAGCGAGTATATAGAGCACGCGTCGATCTAATTGGGCTCGATTTTTATAGCTCACACGTCGATAAGGGTTTCGAAGGTAAACGACCAAACATTTTCTCGATCGATTGGAATTCGTGCAGTTTTGTGTGACGAACGAAGAGGAAAGGCTACACGTTAATTTTCGTGCCAGGGCCAGTTGTTTTTGCTTTCAGCATGAAACACAAGCGTGCATTTACATGTGAGACATTTCAAGACGAATCGTCTCAACTGCAGTTTCCATCCTCCGGAACTTTCTCCATGAAACTCAAAAGATTCCTCATTTATACAAAACAATTTATAAAAAAATACAATTTTCCATGGCAATGAGACGAATTTTGAAGGGCGAAGGCACCGCAATTTCGCTCGAAATGTCTTGTACACACGTGCCCCGTTGAACGACTCGATTACGAACGGCCGAATATTGAGTGCTCAATTATTATGGGGTGCCCATCACATTCGCTGGGCGATAATCGTTCCAAGGATAAATATTCGATTTCATAATTTATTGGCAATCGCTTAACTCTCGGGCTTCCCATATAATCGTTATTTTCATTATTTTTGATATTGCTGTGACGAAAATAATTAAAATTATGTAAGAAGGCGATAGGCTTTCGTGGATTGAGCAAAACTGCTTCGAAATTACGTAATTGATGAAAAGGTGTGTTTCCATTGATGGCACACGACTCGAGTCAAAAGATCTGAAATTTTCGTGTGTTGCTCATCAGTATTCGAGCACTTTTTAACGCTTCGTGCCGAACTTTTTTACTTGCGTTTCCGCTATTTAATGCGTTGTTAATGATTCATGGAATTATATCGCACGCGAACCAACTTTATACGGCGTTTGCGTCATCACGATTCGTTGCTCTGTACAAATTTTTCAGTTTTTTGTCGATCAATCTCTTGCATTTTTTTGAGCTTAGTTTCTACTGTGAACAATGTAGCATGTCAAAATATGCTCAAATCTACGAGGAAACCGTTGCGCGTTGTCACCGAGTACGAAAAAAATTGATTGAAATTATTTTAAGGTGTTCCTTTCGCATGAGCATATTTTTTGGTGGCGCGAATTGGGCCACTCGAAATCTAACCTCTGAGAAGTCACGGTTGTATAGAAAAAGCTGCTGCTTCTGCCATTTTTCCAACTTTTATCGTTAGTATCTCTTTTAAGGATTCGGTAACCCTTTATTTTTATCGTCGCTATGGATTCCTTTCATTTTTTTTCTATCTGTGAGACAGTTTGTATCAGGAATTTAGAATTATTTAGTATATGAATTATTGAACAGAAATTTGGCGATGATGGAATCTCCATAAGCTCCCGTATAAATTTTACGATTTTTCAAAGCTTTATTCTGTAATGAATGTTCGATAACCTGACCTGAAATTTCGCCAATCTATTCGCATGCACTTTTACTTTACTGTTATTTAAAATCAATTATTTATAGAATATTCGGGTTCGTGAAAGGAATACCTTGGCTTGAAAATATCGAAAATTCTTATGACGATAGAAATGCAACGGAGGGTATTTAGCCGGAGAATTATGGAGCCGTGGAAATTTTTCGATCTTGATTAAACTTGTGTTTAGTGCGAGTTCCTCGAACAGCACGATCCCATTAGCGAAAGTCCTGATCGTCGGTGTTTATTTCTACGCATGACGTCAATCGTTCCTTCCTATAATCTTATGAGTTTCCAAAATTTATCAACGGTTCGAAAGCAACAACACGATCGACTTTCGCTTTGTTTCCTTTTTTTCTTTAGCGTTTTTTCTTTCCTCGGGAAGCCTGACAAAATGTAGGGTTTAGAGATTGGAGAAATTCTCCTCCCTTGTGCGAGAAGTACACAAAATCATTATGACGCAATTCCCATCCCAAATAAAACGAAAATAAGTGGAAAAGCAATAAAAAATTTCGAACGCCATTTGAATTCGGCTTTTTCTAAAAGGCTCTTTCATATTTTCCGTATCTTCTCGATCTAACCAGCGGGTTTTTTCCTCTACCGAATGAATAAACTCCGAGACTCAACCCTAGAACAGAATTAGACTCGAATGCACGTGCGTCACAGTCTTGGAAATGTCCACAAGTCGAAAATTGCACCCTTCGGAACTCGAGTCCGATAAGCTCGAGAGATCGGTATAAATGTCATGTTGTATGGTCACTTTATAATTCCCGAGCACCCGTTCTTTGCCTGCTATAGTTATTCAGCTCTTTTTACGAGGCTGTGTCTTTCAGGCTCAAGAGAGAGGAAAAAAATGTACTTAAAAAACACGAATGTCTCGCAGGACATTCACCGACGTAAATTTTTTATGTGCCACTCAATTTGGACGAGGTTCATTTGTCTTTAGTACAATTGAATCATTCCGTAATCTTTAGTTGCTCATAAAGTCAGTGCATAAAACAACGTTTGCACTTTCAGCTAATTCACATTTGTATTATTAAGCACAAAATAAACATTTTCAGATTATTCTTTCGCGTACACATTTTCATTCAGTTTCAGATACAACTTTGAAGCTTGCAATGTTGGAGTCCAACGAATTTAACGATAAAAACATTTGGTATTCACTAATTTTTTATTTCACGAAATCATTCAGGTTTTTTGGTAAATGAAATTTATCAGGGTTCTCTGTGCAAAAGGAAAGCAATTTCCTAATGAATATTTCACGAAAAATATTCCACCGTTTCAGGTCTTCAACTTTCGAAAGCTATTCATCAGGGGAATACTTTTTTTCAATGTTTTTTTTACGATCATAAAATTGAGTTTGACTCTGGGATTAGTGATCGAACCCAACAATAAATTGATCGACTTCGAGGCCAGTGAATTTTTCACAATATAAAATTGTTTCTGACGAAACAATGTTATTCTCAAGTTTAAAATATCTCCATAACTTCATCCATCGAGTATCGGTCATTAAGATTTTTTTCCTTTTTCTCACTATTCGTGAAAAAAACACATATTAAAAGCAGCCGATCCTAGCACGTAACATGATCAGCGGATGCGTCAGTTCGAGGGATTCGTTCGAAATTGCGTGGTTCGAGGGGAAAAAAATCGTCCACATGAACCCGTAGAAACGGAGGAAGATTTGCGGAATGCAGCTGATAATTAGTCATCTTGTATCGCCTGTATGGAGTAATTATGAAAAAAAATTCATTATTCTTCTCCCCGCGTAATCACTTCTTGTTTTAATCGCCAACATGCGGGATGCCATTAAGTTTGCTGTCGTAATCCTTTCTGAGATTCTTCTATTCACACCCATCTATTTACTTATTCGTTCGCTCAGTTTTCTTTGTTTGCATGATTTTTGGCGGAACGTCGATTTGTCTGTAGAACCTTAATCATTCAATTGTATTTCCCATTTTGAATCTGCTCCAAGTTTTCTTTGTTCGATGTCGAGTGTTTTCAGAGGTCGAATTCAACAGCTTCGCGTCCAAATCTTCGCTCGCGAGTCCAACTCGGGTCCTCTTCATTCAATGACGTTTCAATCATGATCTCTCTAACGCAGTTCTTCACTATTTAAGCACGCGGATTTGGGGAAACTGCAGGAACCCCGCTCCGATACGTTTTTTCACTGCAATATTTCCACTAAAGGCTCAGTCGATTCGAATTGCTGGGAACTCAAAAAAATCGCGGTTGTGGAGTGGCTGACTGAGCCTTGGATGCGAGCATCGAGATCGCCCCAGGGGCGATCGATTGCTCATCCGTCGCTGCCGGTAGTGCAGTTTTTAGAGCTAAAAAAAATTCGCTACAGACTTAAATCGTATGAATAAACGAAAATGCGCGAAGACTAATCGGGGGAAAAGTGTTTAAAAAAGAAATTTCTCCGCAAGCGCATCGATGCAGTTCACAACTGCATGTGAAATCGATACCCAACGAAATGGTAGACCAGCAAAAATGAGGTAAAAGGAAGTGGCGAGTGATCACGACTGTTGACATCATAGTCGGAATACTTTTGCTCCTGAATGAAAACAAGTTAAAATTCATAAAAATAAGTTTGTGAGCGGGAGCGATTTATGAATCGATCGATCAACGCGTTTACGTATTCAATGCTTTTCTGACGCGAGTTAGCTTTGTTTTTCGTCCTGTTTCGTCTGTGTTTTCTCGCAATCCTGCTCCATCCGACGATGATATTGTCGTTAATGCGTGAAAACTAAATGATTGATCGATGATTTACTTCGAAAAAAAGTGACAAAACGTGCGTTTGACTAGGAAGCCTCAAACGCGTGGCGAGTACATCGGAATCGATTTGCCCTTGCTCCATTGAATCGTGACGACGAGCTACGAGGTCTGCTTCGTCTATTCCGAATCCTAATTATACTGAATCAAGCATTTTTGCATGTGAGGAAAAAGCGATAAAGTTTTCTTGAAAGAATACAATGCAGCGAGCAGTTATTCAAGTTTCGTTAGCGCAACATCGATCGAAGTTTAAACATCGATCCTCTCGCGAATAAGTGAGATACAGAGAAAAAAAATCAGACAATAAGAATCATTATTCATGACAGGAAATAGGTGAACGAAAGAATGAAAAAATGAATTGGTTGCTTGCGAGAATCGAGGAAAATCCAGTAATTACTCTCGTCTTCGCGTCTATCTTTCTTTTCAATGATGCTGTTTTCATATTACAACATTGCTGGGTTCATTATCGCTCCGATTTACATGTAAAGATTTACACGCGCGAATACGCCACTGATGACAGTGTGCAAAAAACAATTCGGAGTGTTAGGAAATGTGGTTTTCTACATTTTTTTAATATTCTTCAGTTTCCATCATTTCATCTGCGTACAATTTCTCGTGCAGATGGAACATTCTTGTTGATCAAACTTCCAGCAGGAGCTTCCTCCATTGAGAAATTAATGAAGAAACATTACTTCGCAGTCTTGGACGTTCTCACTCGGGATGGTAAATTGCAGATAAAATGGCATTGTATACACACTGCCACCGTATAATCGAATCGATTTCGCAATTATCAAATTTAATGGAGAAGTAGTTGACGTCCTCACGATACTTTATAGCGTACGCGGTTATTGTTTCTTGCTCAATGTGCATTCACAAATCAATTACATTTCGTAAATCAAACATATTTTGCAGTGTTTATTCTGGCTACTCGGTAAAGTGCTTGGAATCCGAGGAAAAATCGAGACTTAATATTTTCATAGGATTCATCTTTCTCATAATTCGATTATTAAACGATTTATTAAACGATTCACCGATAATATCGCAGGCTTTAAGGTAGTTCATGCCCGTAGGATCGTATTTCATGGGAGTCGAAATTCGATCGATTTTTACTTCCTAATTAAAGATACAATCACTCTAAATTAATGTCAGAGTTATTTATTCAAAATTGTAAATACATTTTTTCAACTTAGTTTTTGGCGAATGAGATTAGAAGCCATTTATTGAAGGGGGATCCATCACTGACTGAACCCAAAATTTCATTCGTCCCTGGCGAAAATACTACAGTTTTTTATGTAAAAAATCGCATTGGAGAGCGCAAAGGGAAAACACAAAGGGAAATGGATCAAGAAAAAAGTGTTATAATAAAAAGACAGAAGGCTATGACAGGAATGGCCCAAGCCAAGAAGAAAGAAAACGCCAAAATAAGCAAAATTACGAGTGCTCATTTTACCAATTTCGTTCGATCTTTAAAGCAATGTAACTTTATTGCTAGAAAGACAATCGTCTCGAATTTTTTCCCAGACCTTCATTATATACTTCATTGTTACAGTGTACTTTTTCATAAACTTCGTAAGAAGCGATCATTCGTTATATGGAAAGATAAACGATTTTATACGCACAGTCCTTATACTCCTGTGTATTTTACTTCATATTTAAACACGTTTATCCGAATAACCAATAAGACGAACCCTTTAAAATTTGATACGCGTGTCAGCCGATTACCCATTTAAACTCTGTGTAAATTTCAAGACTCTTAAGAAAATCGTTTCGTGCATGAACTACCTTAATTCAATTTCAGAGTTATCGGGTACATAAAATCGAAACAAATGTTGTGATATAAACAGCTTGAAACTTCAGACAAGATACTGAACCTGTGCTTCCCTATATTTTAGGCTGATTGAAAGTAAAAAAAGAATCGACATTTCTTCTCTTTATAAAGGAAATTGAGACTGTTCTTTATGCTCAAACGGATCATTTAATTTTCAGCAAATTTTCCTTCGATAAATCGTTCTTCAATCAACATCTCACGCGCTCCATTTTCATTGGTTGGGTCAAGGTAATCAACGTTTATTAATGAAATGTCTGAACTCGTCGAATATGAAGAATTATTATAGTGGCGATATCGTGATAATTATTGGAGCAATGGGATCACACGACTGCGGTATCGGTTTACTGCAGTCTTTCCAAATTCATTCGAACGAATGAACGAGCAAATAGAATTATTGTATTTTCATTTCAATCAAACGGATTGCCTGTCGTCCACTATTTTATCGCAGCTAAACATCGAATCGTCGAACGATTAAACTCGTTGATAAACATCGTAGAGAACGAGATCAGTGCACTGTGACCCCGTCACGTTTTGACGGTGGAAGAAAATTCGACTCGATAAACTTCTTTGTCAATCTTGTTGAAACGTTATGGAAAAAAAAGTATTTTTTTTTCCATACCGTAGCATCAGACTTTTGAGTATTTACAGGGGTGCAAGATTTTGAATCATCGAAAAAAGAGACGCTCGTTTTTTTTCATTTTTATTGAAATCATTTCGTAAGATTCAAAATTCATTTTGTGACAAATTTTTCCCTTCTGTATTAAATCCAGAAAAAAAAAAATACATACAAATCATTCTCAAGTAAAAATGAATTTCTTTTCACATTTTCAAATTAATGCTTTTCATAAGTTATTTATTGAATTAAATCCAACCGACTTTTTTCTATATTTTTTTTCGTCTTTTTAAGCAGAAACTAAAATATTATACACTGAAGTGAAAGTATTTGAATTTGGCATTTATATTGTTGAAAATTAGAGCGATTGATTGAGAAAAACAAATAATACAAAGACAAAAAAAATAAATATTTACAAATGCATTTTTTCCTGAAAATACGAACGACAAATCGAAAGTAATTATCGGTACTCACGATCACGTGGAAGGGATAATTATTGACAAAAATCATCCTCCTTACCCTTTTGGTCCTCCGCGCTTAACCGGCTTCGATAAAATTTTCACGCGCCGACACTCATATTCAGTCGATCGTTCATCACGAAGGGCTTTCCGGGATTTTGTCAACTGATTCCAATGGCCAGATGTCAAATTTTCTCGTGCGCTCGCGTTCACAAAGATTCGTCAAAATAATCATGGTGCAACGTACCTTCTTATATGCAAAGCTAGAGCCTTTTCTGCTCCATTTTTAATCCCATATTCACCATCGCCGTTTCAGGCTGATCGAATATTCGGAGGAGTGAAAATTTACTTACCGTAATCTCGCGATGAAATTACGTTCGTTTAGAAAAAATTGATTTTCACGACTTTTTATTAATGAAATACTGCTTGATGACGATCATTTGAAATTTATGGGAACTTTTACAACGGATGCGTCGAACGAGGAGTTAATTTTGAGGTTTTGTGAGAAATTGTCACTTTGGTTTTTCAATCGAAAAATGCGAGCGATGTGTCGTGTTCGGTATATATGTCGAATTGCGTGCAATGAAAATTCAGCCATATTTATTCTGTGACCGAATCTAAAGTTTACCAAATAACAGGTTTTCATCTCATCGATGAAAATCCATCGAAATTATTGAAAATCATTCTCATTATTGAGGTACGAGAAGAAAAATTTGTTTGGACGTAGAAAATAATGTCGCTCTTGCTTTTCATAATTTTATAGTTATATTTGAAAAATGAGGAAATCTTGGTGCATCGATCGAAGAATGATGGCAATTTCTTAAAATTTAATGAAATTTTTTAATTCGCCAAAGCGTCGAGAGGAATCGAATAATTGGTCGAATGTACTCACCAAATGGTAGTTTTCCGGTGTAGCAGAACATGATTGAATTCGATGTTTAATCCTCTCGTGTAAAAAAGGGAGGCGAGGATTGCGAAAAATCAGTTGAATGAAAGGAGTAACATAAGAAAACTTTCGCTTTCTTCTTTCCAAAATTTATTCCGCTTCGGCACAAGCGGTTTTAAATTCAAGTAGAACAATACGAGGAATTTGAAAAAAATCACTGAGCGGTCCGTCGTCGAGAAGGAGAAAATGAGAGTACGAGAAGAAGGAAAAACAATAGAATGTTGATAGCGAAGAAAAAATCTCGGTACGATGAGATTGTTTCGACCACCCCGTTCACAATTGCACGTTTAACTGTTGAAGATCGCGTCTCCGAGTGTCACAACGGTCGTCCGCATTAGCGAGAATTAAAAACGTAAATTGTCTCCTCGGTTCTCGGCTTCTTCGTTTTATTGAGATTATGCCGATTTTTTATTCCCTTTTTGATACGCGAGTCTCGCGTCGCGGAATTGAGATAGAGAAAAAAAAGTGAATAAGAAGAACGGAAAGGAAAAGAAAATAACGTTTTGATAACACGAGCCGAGTCGAACGTACACCGCGCGCGCGGTCAGTCTAATATAATAATACGACGATAAGACGCGATGAGAGAGACGATGAATTTATACACGAGAAACGACAGTTATCTATTTAGGTCCTCGAGGGTAAAATTCTCCTGCGATTCATCGCTTCGAACAACTAGACGGAGCAGCTGAAAAAAGAATTATCGAGAGATAGAGAGAGAGAGGGATTGGGAGAGGTGGGAACGAAATGAAATAAACATTTGAGCGAGTAACGTATCGTTGTTAAATTTCATTAATGAAGAAAATCGAATTACTCACAGTCAAGATTCAATGTTATGACAACAAGTTGTGGATCGTTTCTCGATGTTCGAGCCAACGGGTCTTGTAGAATAAACGCTTTCATATGAGAAAGTTCCACATTAAAACTTTGACAATAATTGTACTTTTTTTTTCTGCAATATTGATGAAATTTTTTTTCATCGTATCTGTTCGACTCTGCTCATTAAAATTGTGGAGTAAGTCAATTAATTAATAGAAACGTTGAAAGTGAATGATTAGTTTTAAGGACTCTGCCTGAATTTTTCTTCGTTCCTGAGACTGGAGACGACAAAAAAATGGAACAATATTAATCTTGGAAAATCGACGCGGAAGTATTGCAGAGAAAAGAATTTCAAACGTTCTTATCTCTACTAAAGCAAAATTACTCTTTGGGCTGCGAGGCATTTGACACTGGAAAAAACGCAGGCTGCTTCGTGAAACGGCAGCATGGTAATTTCTAATATTTTATTAGAAACGATTTTTTTATTAAAATTCGGTCAATTTTGTCGTTTTGTTCATCATCTTTTAATTCTCTCTCTATTTGGTCACAATTTTCGTTTATTTTTCTATTTTATGGGGTTGTTTTGGAGCATGCTTCCTCTCCAACTAACGATTGTTTTCTCTCTTTTTCTGGCTACGTCTTGTTCTTTGATTTAGATGCCATTTTACTGCGTCTCTTTTCAGCAATTTTTTTTAGGTCCTCCTTGGTCAAGGCCAGTCCTGCGGAACACACGTTTTCTATGAGGCGATGTTGCGTTGTGACGTAAATGGTCAGTTTTTTATTTTTCTTTTTGCTAATGGACAATAAATAGAACGAGGGCGTAAAAAGATTGTGCATCATAGAAGATGGCTATAAACTTTCGGTTTTTATTGTAGTTTAACACGAATGAAAATCTGTGGAAAAAGTCCTGTATAGTTCCAAAAATAAAAATTTTTTTGTCAACCTCGAATTTTTATTCGATTAATTCTCATCGTTGAATAAAATTTTACCCGTCAGATCGAATTCACTGTCAAACGAACATATGGAATCCTTGCAATCTAGTTCGAATTGTCGTTCATCTCGTTTTAGTTTTGGCTTTTTCTTCACCTCGCGACACCAAAATTCGCTTTTGTTGCTTGGTTTATCTTCTTTGTTTTTAGGTTTTTCTTGTTCTTTTTTAGGCTCTTCTTTCTCATCTTTTGGTTCGGGCTCTTCCTCTTCATCCGCCGTTGCTGAATCTGTTTTGTTTTCGCTTTCGTTTTCTCCTTCATCGACCACCGCTTTCGCCTCGTCTTTGGTTTTTTCGTTTTTCTTTTTAGGTTTTTTTTTCTTTTTTTTCTTGAGTGACTCGGGGATCCGATTTTTATCGAAGTTTTGATGCTTTCTTTCAACTGAAATTGGGTCGTTGGCAACGTAGAAAAACAGGGGGTTTAACATAATCGTATCGAAAAGACTTTTCGAAAAATAGAAATTTTGTAACTTTCATACGAAGAATTTTCGCTCGAATGCGAGGAAAAATGATTTGAGCATTTTTAATAAAGTTGCGAGTTTACAACGCAACTTTCCACGAATAGATTCGTTATTTTTGTAAGCACATCTGTTAACTTGATTCGTTGAAAGTAACCTTTTTTGAAAAGCTTTTACTTACGATCGGATCAGACGTAAGTTTTCTCATTTTTTTAAAGAAATTTCTCTTACCGAATTTACTTGTTTCGCACGGCATGCATTTGAAGAAACGACGCATTCTTTGCTCGAGTTCCATCTCTTCGATTTCCGCGGGTTCGAGGAAGCATCGAATGTGACGATAACTCATGGAATATTTGTCTCTTTCTTCGATCGACGGTTTTATCCTGCGGATCATTTCATCGCCCAGTGATAAAATCTTTGTTAGTGCTTCGATGCGCTGAGCTCTTTTTTCTTCGCATTTTCGTTCTTGCTTGATTTCGGCCTCTTCGTTGTCGTCGTCATCGTCGTCGTCACAGTCGTTAAGTAGTTTTTTCTTCGCATTCTTCGATACCTTCATAGTCGTCCGTAATTTTTGCCGAGCCAATCGTCGCCTCTCTTCGCGATATTCGCAACATTCTGATCCACGATTGCGCGACATTTTTTCACGTTCTTAAACTCCCTGGGAAAAGTAAATTTCACGATTCCTTCGTTTCTACAACTGCTCAATGATCTTTTGTGTCCCTCTGATTACGAATCGTCAACGTTTTCTTCCAGACTTCGATTTTCTTTCCAGATTTTCAATTCTGTATAAAAAATGACTCATAAACTTTATCCAAAAATCAATTAGTATTCATTGAGATTGAACATTTCTTTCATGAAAGTGCCCCCATAAAAGTGAGCAGCTGACAATCGACAAAAACTAAGTCAGCCAGTATGCACGAAGAATTAACAATACCTAAATGTATTAGGATGAAGCGGAGAGAAATAAGGAAGCAATTGGCGAAACAATAAATTTGCAGACAGTTATATTTGACTGTCGACTAAATTTCGTGAGCCGAATAAACGCCGTACGAAAAAACCGTGTTATTCGTTTCTCAACGATGTTTTGTTGGGCCACCATCGTAATCGGCCTCGTTTGCATATTATTTAGAAATGAAGAATCGCGTTAGCACGTTTCGATGAACGACGAGACAAAACATGACGTAGAGCAGTAATAGCTGCCGAGAAAAACAAATAAAACGAGCACGATGATTGTTACGTACGGTTGGCCCTATACTTATATAGTAACGGAATATTTCGAGGATGTGAGACAAGAGTTCTGGCACGTCTGATGGTTACTGACTTTTTCCACTGCGCTCGAGCCAAAAGATTCCCCTTTCGTTCACTCTCCTCGTGCCCGAGGAGAATCACAACGTGTTAACTCCTCACGATGCATTCTGCTTAGCATATCTTCTCTGGTCATTGTACTTGAACTTTTACTGCGAGACGAAATGTGACCAGGGAATTTTCAAAACTCAAGGATTATTTGTTTTTACGATGCGAATGGCGTAACTGCAACGACAGACAGTAATTTATTGAACTCACTCGCAAAATTTACTGTGTATAAATGAAGTATTTACGATGTTTTACAATGTTAAGGAAAAATCATGGTGGGCGGAATTTTATCTGGATGCGACTGGGATAAGAAATTTTAATCTTTCCATTTGAATTATTTTCGTACTGTTGGCCTCATTTTTTTGTTTTCCAAGGCTTTTTACTTTTGATTATATTTTCCAACTTTTGGCGATACGCTCGATTACGAACTGGATTTTTTTTTAATTTTCAGTATTCGAACAAGAAATTCGATAATTTTTTCCAATTTGACAGCGACAAATGTAATTTTTTCATGATAAATTGAAGATTTTATTGTAACTAAAGAGTCCATCACAAACTTCGTTCGATAAAATGTTTTTCTTTACTGCACATTTGAGGGTTCGTACCTTAAAAGTTTGGGAGCTTTTTTTCGGCATCTTCGTAGCTCGCGATTTGGAAATTTGGAGTGCTCAGACGAACTTTTTTTCTTGCCATCGTCGTTTCCGAAAGCATGTAATTTATCGAGATGAAGGACCTCACGAGGATCTAGAAATGCAAGTTTATTATGAGTAACGAACGTTTTTGGGACATCAACACGTTAATGGCCAAAAAATGTTTACTCCTTACCACACTAAGTTTTTGTAAATTTCTTCAAGTCATCTTTATTTTGTTAGTTGACAGACTGTCATAAATATTGAAAGTTACTAAGATGGTTGGCTGAAAAAAAACAGAGGCAAGAAATCGAGACATTTCGTTCCCAACGTCAGGCGACACGTTTTATTTGTCGCCAAATTTCTGGTCCGTCCGTTCCGTTAAGTTTCGGCATGGCGAAAATCGCAAGTAAAAAAAAGCCTCCCTCTGACCGGCGGTAAAGGAAGCAGGAAAAATCATTTTCGGAAGTTTAAATTTCTCGTGGCAATAGAACGCGTGAGTATTCGACGAAATAAATAAATAAGTAAAAACAGGAACGAAATGGCGTAGGAAAGAGAAGATGAAAAGTGAACTGATCGTCCTTGAGCAATATGAAATCTCGTTTGGTCCCGATCGATCGTCGGAAGTCTCGCCGAAAGTTGTTGTTGCTTTACCGGAATAATATCGAACCGAGTTTCGAACGATCATTTCGAATTTAGCGGACGTGGCTAATGTCAGTTGAGTCTCGTCGCTGACGTTTTTCTTCCTTTCGTATAAAGATGCTTCGGTCAAGTCCTTCGAAATGGGAGATAAGAGAGGCGACAGCGGCAAAAGTCGATCGCCGGAAATACCGCCGGAAAGTATCTTCGCGAAAACGCGAGGCAAGCTGAAGGAACTCTGCGAGTGCGACGAGGTCCTCGAGCACGAAGAAGTTCTTGCTCTTGCTCGAATAAATCGTGAGGTCGAAGAATGCGAGGACAATGTATCGAGTGGTGACGAACTCGATGAAAATCTCGAAGCTGAATGTCGCAAACTCAACGATGCTCTTAAACTGCCCGCCGACACGTACTCACTCACTTTGATAACCACTAAGCTGCCGTCGTGCGTTAAATATGGCGTTCGAACTGGCCTTACCCATCACAAGATGCTCAAGTTTTCTCCTCTCTCCAGAGGCCTTCAAGTAACCAAAATAAACTAGAAATATAAAAAAATTTCATTCGAATATGTCTTAATATGACATTGAAATATTCATCAATATTGAAAATTCTACGAAAATTTATTCCGAGTGACAGTAATATCGAAAAATCGAGAGAATAATCAGAAACCAATTTTCAAAGTAGATTTTCCTCGTGTCTAGTATGTAATACTACCGCGAAACAAGTGTCGATAGCGAAAGGACCTTCAACGGATTATTGATGGGACTGTCCAGTCGGGCTCAGGAATGTTATGGGATTTTCAATTTATTTTTTTCCCACGTTGCCATCGTTTCATGGAGATACGCGAAACGATTTCAACTGCATTTATATTGGGGATTTCTCTCATACAATGTTGAACGAAAAAATATTTTCTGCGCGAAGCAGTGTGAATATTTTCCTTAAACATCTCCGTTGAAGGTGAGCTTGATTACTCGAGAGTTATTTCATTGAACAATCCGAATGATCCACGAGCTCTTTTACAGTCATTACAGTGAGCAGAAGAAATTCCATTTTGTCTCAATTTCGTATATTTTTGGGTTAAAATTTCTAGAATCTCTCGAAGAGCTTCTTGGAATAGACATTTCATGGCGATTTAAAATTTCAAAGTTTAAATCGGTCGATAGAATTGCTGCTAAGAAACCACACTCATCGTCAAAAAGATGTTTGTGGACTTGGGTCACGTTTTTCATAAAGAAATTACGGCGTCACGTCAAATCATGCATTCTGAAAATTAAAGTACCTTAAGGAAGAAAAGCACTGTAAAATTTTCCAAAAATCGATTTGTTTCATTGGCTCAAAAAAATATTTCGAGAGGCATTTTTAGAGACATCGGTCTCTAAAAATAAAAACCAGATTTTCAATGTCGTCACTTGAAAAAATGTTGTTCCCACGTAACAGGGACCAGCGATAGCGATTGCCGCATACGCGACGACGGCCCTGGTGAAAGCTCAGTGTTGGAACGAGATGATAATTGATCAGATTGTGGACGACGGGGATACGTATTTCATAGAATCGTACGATCAGCATCACATCGAAGATCGCAGGAAGTTTTCGGTTATTGACCTAAAAAGTGATCTCGTTATTCAAAAGACTCATAGAGTTTCCGTAACGATCGAAGAGCCAGCTTACGCGGGTACGTTTCGTTCGAAGAATCCTACGATAATGCACGTAGTGAAGGCATTGGAATTGTTTTTCGATCGTTACAACGCAGGCGTGCTCGTTTCGCCGGTACTGAATATAGCAATCTGGCGAAACGCCAAGTACTTTAACATCTTTGATAGCCAAGCTCGGAAGAACAACCTTTCGCTCACCGACGATCCCTCCGGTGCAGCAAAGTTGATTCTTGTCAATGACATGATTGGAGTATTGTTCGTGATCCTGGAAAAGAGTGGCGTGAAGAACGAAAGTTTTGTCATTTATGAGATCGGCGTTCGAGATATTTATAAATTGCCTTTGGTCGATGAAGATCCTGAAGAGCCTGAGAAGTCGGTTGGCAAGCCTCGGCCAAGACCAAGCGGTTATAAAATTCAAGACCAGTTCAGAGCTGTCGTTCAAGGATCCTTCCATCTGAAGCACGAACTGATACCCGTCGAACTCCGTGGTCGAGGTCACTTGATTATCGCTCTCGGGGCTTTGATCTATTCGCGTCTCGCTCCAGCCAACAAATGGACCAGTGCCATGATAGATCTCATTTTCAATCAATCGCACATTTATCTGATCGACCTCGCAAGAGTCCTTGAAAAAAAGCTCGACGAGAGCTTCGAGCTCAAAATTGAGGAGGTCATGGGCGATGTAATTCTCGGGGCTTACGCGGCCAAAATCAATGTGCTAATAAACGTAATTCCTGGCACAGGGAAAAAAGGTAAAGCTACGATCGACAGTGGCCTCCGTGACTTTTTCAAAAGCAACAACTTAGGTATCCTCGAGATAAAGAAAACTTTCTATGCGGTCTGGCGGGACGGTGACAAATATTATTTCTTCGATCCTTTCGCCTGCGATCACGAGGGATTCAGGGTCGATCCGGCAGATCCGGAAAACGTTGAAAAATACAAAAAGGCGCTTGCTTGCGTGACCATGAATAGTTCGGTAAACCAAATGATCGAAACGATTTTGGAAAACACCGGGAACAAGGAAAAAGATCCGTTCATAATTCACGGGCTTGTGCTGTTGTACGTGAAAACTGGATCCACTCCGGACGGCCCTCTGGATTCTGTGATCTATCGGGGAAAAAAAACTAACCGTCGACCACTTGCTCCGGTTGGTCCGAAACCCGAAGAACCTGATGATTGCAAAATCGTAATGGATATGGTTCCTCGCGTACGACGAGTCAATGCTTCCAGGGCCAATGACGCTTTTTCTCAGTATCCCGAGCTCATGAAACGGATAGAAGCTTATATGATGAAGGAAGACGAGCCGACCACTTTCGTGGAAGATTTATTAGGCACGGTGGATGACTCCAAGGGCCACGAAGAAAGTGATTCCAAAGACGTACCGTCAGAATCAACCGAGGAGGATGAGAAGAAAGTTCATTTTGAAAGCGATGGAGGAAC
This sequence comes from Venturia canescens, assembly GCF_019457755.1. NCBI lineage: Eukaryota > Metazoa > Arthropoda > Insecta > Hymenoptera > Ichneumonidae > Venturia > Venturia canescens. The sequence continues at coordinate 18,269,303 of NC_057421.1, read as the reverse complement.
ATCAGCTGAGAAAGAAACTACTGAAAATGGACCGATCCAAGAGGAAGCTCCCGTGCAGGGGTTACCCGCGGAGCCGGTCAAAGAGGCCGCCTATGTCAAGCCAGTGATCAGGACCTTGCCTGAAAAAATGAAATTCATCAAGGGCTACAGCATCGTCAATCCTCACAGGATAATTCTTCACGGTTCGGATAATTCTTTGGCCGAAAATTTCGAGGAAAAGTCTCGAGGAAGGCAGGGTCTGGCAATGGCCTTGACCGCGATAGCTTATGCGAAGATCAAGGACCCCGAATCCTGGCGTAACGTCGATGTCGACCAGATTCTTCGCGTGGGCGATCGAGCTCACGCTGATATCGTAACATGGATACGTCAGGGGAGTCCAGCCGATGCTGACGAGCCGGAGAAGGCTGGAGAAGGTGGAGATGAAGAAGATGAAGAGGACGAGGACGAGGACGAAGAAGAGGAAGAGGAAGAAGAGGACGAGGAGGAAGAAGACGACGACACTGGCCCCACGGCGAGATCGTTCAAGGGAGTCCTCAAACGGACACCGAGTCACTTGGAGATTTCGATGCTTCCGACAAAGATTAAATTGGGCGATAACAGAGTGGCTTTCCAAAAGAAGCAATCCGTGATAGAAGGTGACGCTGAGCCTCTGGCAAACCTCGGCGAGGCCCTCGAACGTTATTTCGCAACTTACGACGAGGCCGTTCTAGAAAACAAACGATTAATGTACGGTGTCTGGAAACAAGACGGCAAATATTTCCTCTTGAATCCTTACGGGAGTGACGAGGAAGGTTGGCGCTGCAGGGATTACCCGGCTTCTCTCGTCGTCACCGACACCCTCGACGAGCTCATCCACCTTCTTCACGCAATCTTGGAATTCAACGATAGAAAATTCTTCATACATTTCGTCGCTATCGAATCCGTTCAACCCGGTGATAAATACAGTGCGCCCGTGCCCTTGGAACCCCCCGAAGATGATACGATGCAAAAGTACACCACTAAATTCTTGCCAGTCACCGATGACGATCTACTCGTGCCCGAGACCGAAACGGACATCCAAAGTGAAGCTACCACCGAAGAAGAGAAGAAACCAACCGAGGACAAAGACGACGAGGACGATGAAGACGATGAGGATGACGAAGAGGACGAGGAGGAAGACGAAGAAGAAGAAGAAGCCGAAGAACAGGAGGCTGAAGAAGAAGAGATTCCCGAGCCCGACAAGCCTCTGGAAGATCCACTCGCCGAAGTGGAAGAACACGAATTTCCTGACGCCCCGGAACGTCTGAATTTGTCACTTTTAACCGGAAGCGTCAAGATACTCGACGACATAATTCCCGACAGTGAATTAGTAGAAACCGTCATGTACGAACGTCTGAAATACAGTCACCCACCGCCCTACGTGCTTCCCCCTAAAAAAGTTTTGTGCATCCTGCTAGAAGCGAAAAAAGCTTCAGGCTCTATGCATTCTCTTCTCTCACGATTCTCGATTGACTCGAAACTTGCTATCAAAGCAGCAACCGATCTTCCAGCTGCGAAGGATCCAGACCCAGCCACAATAGCGATTGTTTCATCTCCGGACGACGGGAAGCCGTCCAAGATGATAAAATTGCCCCCCAAGAAGTACTTGTTCTCGAGAATTCCGTCCATTGGATTCACACCTTTGAGGGCGATCAACGAGATGTTCATACAGGACGAGGATGCCGATAGAGAGATGGAAGAAGCGTGCAGAAGAGCGAAGCTCGTCGAGCCACCGAAAGAGCTAGTTTTACAAGAAGTCCCGGAAGATCCCATCGGCATTCGAATAAGACCGGAAATCATTCCTCTCGGACCTCCCATCAAGACACCAACGCCAAAAAAAAAACCGAAACCCTGCCCCGAACACTCCACCGTGAGGGAATGCAAAATATCGGAAACCGACAGAGCCGACGCCGTGCTGCGAAAGATACTTTGCGAAACTGAAGATATTTTATTCGATTTGATATTCCCGAGAAAAGAAGAACCACGAGACCTCGATGAAGGGGAAGAATCGCAAGATGACGGAGAGGAGAATCTCGAAGAACCCGAAGAGGTCCAAGATCTCGAAGCTTCTGCTTCAGCGACGACAATCAACCTCAGCAAAAGTCCCAAAGAGCCAGAAGAACCGGAAACACGAGGCTTTCTCCAGGCGGAAAGGAACATTGGCATAATTGAAGCTAACATGGCTCTGAAAAACCGTGAGCTAGTTGCGCCATGTCATTTGAGGCAATGTTTCTACGCTGCTATATTGTGCATCCTCGCTAAAGTTCGGACTCGCGTGAACGATTTTCGTGGCAGCATTCTCGATCAGTTTATCTTCGCAGCCGACAAGATTTATCGTCGTATCGGTAAATTACGTTACAAATTACTTCGTCGCTTCCAGAATGTCGTCGTCCTCGGCACCAAATGCAATATCGTTATCAAACAAATGTTTTACGCCGATCCTGAGAACTGCGAAGCCGATGAACTCTCCGTTATGTTGGATACTTACATGGACAAAAATAAAACTGGTATCTTGGTTTTCGAAAGTGCTTCCTATGCCTTCTGGACTTCGAATGAAAAATACTATCTCTTCGATCCATACGCGTGTGACGAGAAAGGCGTAGCGAACAAAGATGGCGTCGGTTGCCTTCTAGAATTTTGTGATTTCGACGAGTTCGTCAAGCGAATTCGCCAGAACAACGGCACCAAAGCTGATAATCCGTATCGGATTTACAATTTGTCCATCGCTCACGCGGAGTCGATAAAAAAGCGGAAGAAGTCAAGGAAAAGACGAAAGAAACGATGCCCGCAAACGATTTCCGATGAAACCATACCGGAAGCACCCCCGGAAGATTCTCCGGACGAGGACTACGAGAGCAGGCGAGAATTGTCTTTATTGGAGTTACCGGAATGGGTCGCCAACGAGGAGCCTGTGAACAAATTCGACTTGACGGTTCCTGGCTATACGGCGATAAAAAATTATAATGCCTCTGCCCTGGAAGTTCCAGTGGTTGAAAATGACATTACCAACCTGGTGTTACCTCCGTTCAAGAAAATCAAACCTGGAGAAGAAGCCTTGGCCGATCCGCTCGATCCTCCCAGGAAAAAGCCTTACGATCGCAAGTTCAAGGAACAAACTTGCGTCGGCGAGCCGATTGACCTGTGCATAATCGCTTGGTCCTGCATCCACGATCCTATTTCCTGGAGCGTTAGAACCATCAGAGGAATCTACGAGGCATCGAAAGACCTGACTTTCGACTCTTTGCTCACCGCAACTGACACGAATCGTGGCGAAATGATTGACGGCGTTTTGACCGAATTCGCTATCGGAAATTACTACTTTCAAGCTGTCCATACCCCGCTCCATCACGGTAAGCTTTACGCCTTGGAAGGTTGGAACTTGGCCATGTCGATTAAGAAATTCCTGGAGATACCGATCTACAGTGGCGCAGTATTAATCTGCGACAAGTCTCACATCGGGATTATGAAAAAAGGCGAGAACCATTACGCCTGGTGGACAGTTCCGAACACGAAAAACCTGCGAATCATAACGTCTAAGATTCTCCAAGAGTTTTTAAAACTCGTCGTCAAAGCTATTGACACGACCGAAGAAAAGGATTTCGTGATGAGAATCGTGACGATATCTTACGCTAGGAAATTGGATCCTGATTGCAGCGACATGTACGGTCTCCACGAGTTTGCAGTTCCAGCCGCATCTCTAGGCCAGATACACCGTAAGCCTTCGCCTCCTTACGATCTCCGAGCCATATTCCGACCCACGTTACCCGACGGCCAGCCGATATTTGTCCTTGGAACGGTAGCACTAGAAAACCGGGACGTCGTTACCGAGCCGAAAGTGAAACGATGCTATTACGTTGCCGTTTTATCGGTCATGATAAAACGTGACATCGTCCAAAGTCCGATGCCGGCTATGATCGATCGAGTTATCGAAGTCGCCGACGCTCTTCACCGGGAGTTCGACGAGCCTAAATATCACACCGAACACATTCTTCGTAACGTTACACTCATGAACCGAATATTCGATTTTCGTGATCGGGCTTCCTCCCTCCACGTTTTCAAGATCCACCCGATCACAGCTAAAACAGATTTCTACTCAGTGGTGAGGGAACAAGTCAGAAAACATTTCGTTAAGCACAGCGACGGTGTTATCCAGTTTACCAACTGTGCCTATGGCTTTTGGTACTGCCGGAGTACCAATGCTTATTACTACATCGATCCTTATCCCTGCAACGAGCGAGGACGCAGGGTTCAAACCGGTGGCGCCGGATGCTTGTGCATCTTTCCTTCGATCTGTCGGATGGTCAAGCAATGGTGCATAAACCGTTACGAGGTTACAACTGGATTTTTCATCCATCGCATAAACGTAGAATCCATCAATGTTCCACCCTTCGACAAGTTTTGCGAAGACCCCATGTGGGTTTATCTCGATTATCAATGGTGCTTCGAGCACTCGATCATGCCCAACAGCGACCGCGAGAAATGTAAACGAAAAAAGAAGAAAGAAGTTGCGGAAGAGCTTTGCAAAGCGGATAAAGAAGAACGCGTCAAGCCGGCATGGAACAATTACGCCATCGAGGTTCCCGGCTTGATCTACTCCGTTTGGGGCACGATTGGTTCGTATGACGCCAGATTTGGGGAGCGCGTAGGGCGGAATCGAGACGCCATTTGCGTCGCCGTTTTATCAATGAAGTACTTGTGCCACCCATCTCGTTGGGGTGCTGCGATACTTGACTCTGCGGTCATATGCGGTGATTCTTACTACACGGAGAGTATCAAAAGTTCGGCTAAAAGAGGTACTAGGTACGAAAATCGGTTCAACCTGCAGCCTTGCTTCAAGGTCTTCCCCCACATTTGGAAGATAGAATTCATGGCGAACATCTGTGGAGTCTTGTACGGCGGTAGAGGAAGACCTGATTTAGCAACGAGCTTGAAAATCGGCCTGGAAGACTCCTCGAATCTTGTTTTGCAGTGTGACAAAGTGAGCTTGGCTATTTTGTCGATCGGTACCGATTTTTACGTCGTTGATCCCTGCTGGACCGGGCCACCTCTGTTCGCTAAGAATCGCGGTGCTGTTTACGGGCTCCGGTGCCGAAACATGAATGCTCTTGTTTACGCGATCACCAAAATCCTCAATACCAATCAGAGGCTCGAATTGCGTGTCACACCGATTTCGTTGAGCTTCAGCAAAGAGATTTGCAAGTTTGCCGATCGACGCAAAGTTATGAAGAAAGAAATACTTCTCGATCCGGCAAGCAGCGAGCCAGGATTCGCCGATGGCCCGGTCGTACCCGTCTCCGGAGCGATAATTCGTCCCGCGGAAGATTCCTTCTTGTATTTCCAGAGGGACTTGAGACGTGGCATTCTGTACGGTTCCGAGCTGGAGTCTCCGATCCCGGAATCCCCGATTCCCACGATGAATTACGATGTCACGAACAATTATATGCTCAGCACAAACTGGCACTTGAACGTCGGTAAAGACAAAACGAAAAAGCGCTCTTATCCTCCTCACGATCCCGCCATCATGCAACGCGATCCTCGCTACTGCAAGACCTCGAAACGCCCGACGATCGACTCGCAGAAAGCTTGTTCCATCGAGGAGAAAATTCAATTGTGCGATGATTATCCTCGAACTGTAGATTTCGCTGCTGGAAAATACGCCAAACAGTCGAACAAGATCTTGACCAAGCACAGAATCAAACCAGAAATACCGCTCACTCTACCGCTTGATTGCATTAGAAAAAGGAAATTCTTGATGGACGCCAGCCGGCGTGAATTCAACAAGTGGACCAAGGAAATGGCCGACGAAGCTTACAAAACACAAAAACATAGAGTCGTCGAAACCGAAGAGGAAACTGATGCCGAAAACAGTCGCCCTCGGCCTCCTGAGGAAGGCGATGAAACCGCCGACGATGGAAACCAATCGGCGACCGGCTTTGAAAAAGATTAAATGACTCTTTAAAATGATTTAAACATTTACACTGTGGGAATGCACCATATTTTGTTCTTCCATCAAAATTTTAATTCGTTGATTCATAGAACACGATGATCGTCGATTATTCGAACAATAATAAATTGATGAGTACGCGAGCAGTGATCTTTGCTTCATGCAGTTTAATGTGATTTTATTATTTTCACCTGAATGCATTGAAAGATTGAAAAATCAAGACTGTGTATCATTAGTCATTTTATTTATCGAAGTAAAGAGACATACAAAAAACATATAATAATATAACTTATTTTTTAATCGGACGGTTGGACGAGACGTAAAAACGTCTGGTTTGTTTGAGACGACCCCAAAAATTCGATATTCTCGATCATAAAATAATTGTAGAGTACAGTAGGAATGATGGTTACAATGAGGTGTTAGGTGTGATATTTTGGTGTGTATATTTTTTATCTCTTATTCTAGAATTTACTTTAATTCGCATTAAAAATGATAGTTTTGTCATTCAGGATACATGAAAAAACGTTTGAAACAAATGTAGAAATAAGACTTATCAAATATTACAAGAGAAATGATTGTGCGAGACATTTTTTAAAAGTTACTTATCGTATTTGGAAAAATAATGTAAAATAAAAAAATCGACGATTCTCTTTTGGTTTTTCGAGATCTTCTATTCTAAAGTACCAACGAAGGGTCTTGTTTGGATAATTGTACACGAGAACAAGTCTTCCAAATGTTCATTTGATCGAGCGAAAATCTTTGTTTTTCTTTCTCTTGTGCAATAAGTCACGCTTTGCAATAAAAAATCGAAAAAGTCATGGGCTAATCGCACTCATCGTCAAGGCCCATTTAAACGTACAATTGAATATCATTCAATGGTCTTTTGTTTTTATATTTAATTAAGTACGTGAATTATTTTTTAACGTATTCGAATCTACGGACAAACGTAATTTTTAGCTACCGTTAAAAATATTTGGAAAAGCCAGTATTCAATAACTTTTCATTGAAAATTTATTGAACATGGCAAATATTAAGGGGGAGCGAAATATAGCGATAAGTTTTTACTTTAATCTTGAAAATTCATTTTTCGAATATTCATTCATTTCAAGAATACGCTTATAAGTATTGAATAACTTAGACAATAAATTGCACCGCTCGCAACGGCGTAAGGCCGTTTTTTGTTTATTTGCTCGAGGCTTTTCTTATTTTTTATAGTTTAATTTTAACCCGAGAGCTTTGCGAGTCCAATTTTTTTTTTACATGGTTCTTTTGTTGTCAGTTTTTTGCCTTGTTATTAATTTTGGAGACATGATTTTGGAGTGCTTGCAAGCATGGAATGTCAAACAATAACCAGACGATGGACGTGTGACATTATTTTTCAGGGGTTTGAGTTTCATTCCCCTCAGCTGGTTTCGTGTAAATTATTTCTGCGTACTCGGTCTTGTCTTCGTTCAAACGACGAGGAATGATTCCCTGCTGCTGTTGAGTCAAATCTAATTCGGCGTAGACTATTCCACCCTCGCTGGAAGGGTTTGCTCTCTGCGAGTTGTTCTCTGATTCCCCTGTTTGCACCTGTTTGGAGGAAAATTTTCTCCATTATTTCAACATCATTTTCAATGGATTTGATGGCTTCTTGACATCACTTCCTACGTTAACAAAATTTTTGTAAGCAATCGGGAATTGACTGCACCAATTTCATAATAAAAACAAAAAATTTTCTTTCAGCAACTCATCAAAGTTTCTGGGTCCATAAAATTCATCTCAATTTTAATATCAATAGCGAACGTTTTTCCAAAGTTCTTTATGTTACTTTTGTCTTTTTGATGCGGCTCTTAAGGAAATTCAAGCGATATATATTATAGGATATCATACGAAAAATACATTAGATTTTATTGTTCCAAGTTAATGAATTGAAAATTTGCGTGAATATTGTAGAACAGCGCTTAATTGTCTGTGAAAAAATTGGAGAGCTTTCACCGCCTGGTAATCGAGATATTCATTATTGAAAATGACATGTTAAATATGGGCTCTTATGAAAGTTTTCAAAAAATTGCGAACTTCAACAATAAATATTTTAATTTCGAGACGGTGAATCATCAGCATGTTCCACCAGAAGTTTAATACTGTCTTAAGCTTTCTGTTTAAGAAAATTTAATTGTGCAAAGTTGGAAAATAATGTTTCCATAAGATACGCTTCAACTTCCTTAAAGCATGGCTCCCGATGTGCTTTAATTGATGTAAATTGGAATGATGAGACTGTTGGATAAGACTATCAGTCCCGAGATCCCGTGAGAATGAAGTTAGTGCAAAAAGTAGTTATGCGATAATCTATGTACGGACTCATGAGTATGTATTAACCACGGAGATGGAATGAACATTTATTCCTATTTTTTGACCCCTTTTTTATTGTTGAATCGAATGCGACATGAAAGCTGACTGGCGCGCTGGGAAAATCCAGTCGAAAGGAAAATAGCGTGTTTGCTACGCGTCAGGAATTTTGCTCACTTTTCAACTCGTCATAAATTAATCTATCGCGTGCAATAATTAATTTTGCACGAACAACTCTATAATTTGTTTTTTATTTCTGCATCGAGTATTTTTCATTTACTTTACTTTTACTCAAACATTTGAGCCTGTGAATCGAAGTACTGAGCACCATTTTTTGATTTGAATAATCTGAAAGGTAAAAAAAAAAAAAAAAAAAAATTCAATCATTACTGGTAATCACACACAAAAATCGAACCTTTTCGTCGTCGACAGTGACAACGGTTCTCATCGTATCGGTGTCAGCACCCGACACTTTGTCCTTGTTACGTTTGAAAAGCCGGGAAAGAGTGATTTTCGGTCTTCTTCGTCTTCCGTCCGCACCGCCATCGACTTCTGTTCTCGAGTAGCGTCCCGCACTTTCCGTGTCGCTTCTGATACGTTTTCGTCGATTAATGAATCAGCCATTTTTTGACATCGTTACGAAATCAACGAATATCTTTTCGAATACTTTTTTCACCATTAATCATTATTAGCGAATCGTTAAACCAGATCATGAAAGTCAATGGTTTGAGCAAGAAAGGGAAATATTAAGAACAACATGCAGTCCCGGGACCATGTGCGAGCCTCAGAAATTCAAATTGAGGAATTCAGTTTTAATTGAACATTGAGCAGCCTTTTCTGATTGGTATTTCCAATTTTTTTTTATCTTTTAAAGCAGCAAACACGACGCTCAACGAGATTGATATGAATATTAAAAAACTCTATTGAATTTAAAACATCTGAAAATTCTCGGTTTAACGGTGAAAAGAAGAAAAAACATCGTTTGAATGATTCGAAGCGATAAATTGTCACTCATTTCACTGTGCATTTTTTTTTCAAGAAACGTGTAATTCGAATTAGCATTAATTAAAAAATAATTATCAAACTAATCGATTCAAGTCTTACTGCGTTTGTTCGCAGACTTAAGCTCATTTTATCAATCGAATTCATTTTTATTTTGATATCGCAAGCGTCGAGGAGGAGGAAGTGCCTATACAACGACAACGTCGGACATCATTCATGTGAATATACATTTCATAAACTGACATTGTGGATTAGCCGGAGGCTATTGTATTCTTGATGTTGAAAACATAAATTCATATGCCTCTTTTCGTATCGGCCATTAATTTTTTTTGCCTTTTTTTCGTTTTTTCTCATTATGAAGAGTCAGAAAATCTATTTTATGTTGGATAAGAGTATTTCGCTCGTAGAATATTGATCGAATATTTGCATTCGTTGACAATCTGATTTCATTTTTCGAATAAACTGTCAATTATTTGAACGACAATGAAACATCGCTCGATGCGGTTTTCGATTGGGTAGCCACTGATGTTCGAAGCGATAGGTTCGAAAAGTCGTTTTTTTCCTTTGACGAGGCGAATTTCGACAATTAGAAAAATGTTGGTTCTACAATCTTCGGGACTCGATTGCACCGAGAAAAATCTCTTCAGAGACTCTCTTGTTATACAGCTCGTTTTCAACTTCGAAGATAGTGAATCCCTTTAAAAACTTGGTTATACGGAAGGATTCGTTGATTGAAAAAGAAATAAAAATGAAAAAACGTTTTTTCAGCATTGATGACAATCGTCAGTAACTGCGATCCCTCCTACAAACGTGATTTTCAAACAGTTACAGTAATCGAAAAAAATTATCGTATTGCTAAGTTGCCCAGGCTAAAACGGACCAAAAATTCTTATTCATTTTTATCATGAACGAGCTGAATAATATTCTACAGGCCGTTCATTATTTAATTCGAGCCATTGTAGCGCGATAAGGAACAAGATTCTCAATGAGAATAAGAGTAAAAAGTTGTTCTCTCGAGCCACGCCCCGGTAGTATGTATTATGATAATTTTAAGGATGAAAGCGCTCGGGAGAGGATATTATCAGATGCAGCATCATTTTTTCCGGCTTATCGTTAGAAAATACAGTATGCCGAGAGGGGAGAATCTTTATTTCACAACGAGCGCAGAAGGGAGTACGGAACGTGAACCACGTTATTTTAGCGGACCCAACACCAAAGCGGACGAGAGGCGGCAGATATTACGTGATATATAAATAATATAAACAAACTAAAATAATAATGACAATAGAGATAATCAGAATATTAATGAATATTAGAAAGTAATGTTAAAATACTGCAAAGATAACGCGTTTGCTTTGACTTTTATTGCATATGAGAGCCAAAAAGGTTTATGAGCTTTTGAGAATTAGATACTCTTGACAAAATATATATGAATATATATTCATACATGCATTTATGTGAATAAATATATATTCATTTGAATAGATATAAAAAAAAAACGTTCTTGCCTTTGCCCATTGTCTGAATTTCGTTTGTGGAAGAGAAGTAGATTAACGTTCGCTGCCGGATCCGCTATGTCTCTGTAAAACGTGGTTTCATGCTTCGCTAAATAATAAATGCTTTACTACTCTCCCTCTCCCTTTCTTGCTTTCTCATTTTCTCCTTCTCTCTCTCTCTCTCTGTGTCTTTTTTTGCTTATTCATAAATTTTCAAATTGCCTACTACTATTGTTTTCAAGCGGGTACAATAGAAAAATAAAACGTGAAAAAAAGGAATCCGCTATTAGTTACAACGAGGCATTTAACGAAGATAGGCCAAAATTTGTGTGTCCCCGCCGCGTTTGTAAGCTTTTTCATTCTTCTCTTTTCTCTACTTCCGGCTACTATTGAATTACAATGGTGAAAGGGTTGGAGCTTTTGCAGTGCGAGAGAGATTTTGGGAAAATTCAACGAGCGATCAATACTCACGACTCTCCGATATTCCTCGTTGAAGAGCCACCTAAAAAAAGATCGTTATTTTTTTAGAATTTCATTATTTTGTACGTTTACCAAATTTTGAACTCGAAATTGTGTACAAAAATCCTTGGAATTTCTCGGTTATTGAGAATTGCTTGATAATTATTGAAATAGATGAAAATTTGGATCGCATAAATTGAGTGTGCAACGTAAACGACATATTGAAGTTTCATAGTTCAAGTTCAATTGAATGGAAAATATATGATTGCAGGAGAAAGATATTTCAATGAAACATTCAACATAAAAATGCAGTAGATGTACGAGTAACACTCGTTTCCATTGAAATTTATTGTTCAATGACAAGCTCATTAGGAAAGGACAGGAAAACGGTTCGAATCTCATTATCGCTCTGAAAACTTTATACTTTCTCATAGTTGTAGAAAAAAATGGAGTATTCGTTGTTCAAATTTCATTGAGTGGAAAAATACCTCTTTTTTCGTATTGAAAACAACTGTTTTATTTCAAAAGAATCATATATTTATAATAATATACCACCTAAGTGTAATATCGTAGCAATGAATGAACTTACGGTTTATTACATACAGCTCTCTATATATTAATTTCATTTAAACCCTTAATCAAATCTTTTTCCCATTTTTTTCTTTCTTTTTTTTTAAATTTTTTTTTTTTTAAATCTTCATCAATTTGTTTTTTTACTCTTGCCTATTGCATCGTATCTACACGTACAGATACAAAATGTTTCGTGTTTTGTTAGTTCAAACAGATGGTCATTAATTCGTGAACGCTTTTTCGTCTGTAACATTATTTCTTCGTGTTTTATATCTTTATTTTTATCTTCAATCACTTCAACTTGGATTTTCATTCACTTTTATGTTTTTGTTTGTTGTTGTAGTTATTTTAATTCGTAGCAGCGATCTCTGAATTATTTTTGACTTTCAGCTCATTCTTCGTTAAGCCAAAGGTTGTATTTGATTCTCGTACGAATAAAATGTCGTTCTCATGATTCGTGTTAAATTTATGAAGAAATAAAAGTTTTTATGTTTCGATTGTTTTTTTTTGTTTCGCATTCTTACCATTTTGATAATAATGAATTGTCATTTATTATTTGAGAATTTTTTTTCAAAAAATATTCCAGAGCATCGCCAGTTTACCACAAAATCATCGTCGTTATCAATTATCATAATCAATTCGTATTATCTAAGGGACTTAATTCAACACAATTATATATGCATATATATATTCAAAATCGTTTATATATACACACATATATATTTGTATATATAATATATATATATATATATTCATAATATACTCCATTGTATGGCCAACGATCATGCTTATTTTAATACGATGTGTGTTTGTGTGTGTGTGTGTGTGTGTTTTGTTAACCATCGACGAGTACTATATGTTAAACAACGTTATTTTCATTTTCATTCTATCTTTTTTCTTTTTCTTTTTCGCGCCCGAATTCTTTCATGTGTTCTCAACGCGAGACAAGTCCATAATTTTTTATGCTTCTTTTCGCATTTCTTTCGTATTTACTTCAAGCGAGTCACTCTCCCTCAGATTTTGGTGACTTACTTATCAACCGACTACAAAGAACTTACGATTTTTTTTTTTTTTTGAATTGAAAAGAAAGCTAAAACTGTAGAAAAAAGAATACTTCAAAAATATATAAGCATGATCATCGATAACATTTAAGTAATTAGCTTTACGATTAACTTTATTTATAATAATAATAATTATAGTAATATAAATTAATAGGTACGAAATGAGAGGAGTAATATCGTAATGTACCACAATGAACCTTTGTACATTAAACATATCCGGTGTATTATTATTACTATTAATATCATATATATATTTATATATATATGTATTCATTTTCTTAAATATATTTAAATCGTTATTAGTCAATCTTACATTAAATCTATTATTATATTCACGTTAACTAATGTATTCACCTCAACAAGCTGAATAGTCCGAAAGTTGTACAGCGATTCGATTTTATCTTTCAATCACGATCATCACTGGCTTCTCAGTATCTTTCTTTTCGTTTCCGTCTCTGTTGCAGTATATTTCAAGAATATTTTTCGATAGGATAGATATTGAACGAAAATTAGTGAAGAATGAATTCGAAAATGATTCTCGTGACCTAGTGTCTGAGCAAACTTACGTCTGTTCGTTTCATTGATCAATGCCTCATTTTTAATATTCTTTATTTCATGTCCATAGATAAATATATAAAAAGTTTTTTTCGGAGCAACTGTCATTGAAGATGTTTTTGAATCGGACTAATAATGGAAAAATAATGGAATGGAGTAATAAAGAGATTTTCGTATAAACACTTAGCACGTGAGAAGAGAGCAAGAGAAGCCAGTTTTTCATAGAGTTGTTCACAATTTTATTCAAAAATTGTGCCAATGCTGAACGTTATTTTTTCTGTTTCGTTTCCTATTCATTTTCATTCTTTTCATTAATTGATTTATTTTTATTTTATATTTTTTTTTTGGTGCATTTGGCAGTATGTTTTTCAACGATTTTCTACGTATTTGGACCTGTTCGAACTGATTTATTTTGTTTTTTGTCTTTTAGTGATACACCCCGAAGAAGATTTGACGTCGATTTTTTGTTACTTTATTAAAACATACAGGAATTTACGTTGGGCAATAAGTATATTGTTCCTTTGACGAGACACACGTCATTGGTACAATTATATCTCTCGTCATTTTTGCTTCGTTCTTCATATTTCTCTGTATATAAGGGTTTCCCATCTGTCCAATGCTACCAAATAGGATGTTGCTATGTTTTTTTTGTTCTCGAAATTTGATAACACGACGCGTTTCGACGGATCAAAGTATATGTGAAAAGGATAAGGATTTTATCGTTTGCTGTTTATTTATATTTTTGGGGAGCTCGCAAAACATCGCGGTAGCCGAAACATACACTCGTTTCGGGAAGTTTGCTCCGATACAGAACGATATTTGGCAATGCACAACCGCACAGTGCGAAATTTTTAATTGGGACATTGATAATTTCATCATATTTTCACAATATATACTCGCTCATCGAGTATACTGGAGACAAAAATTCTTCGACCCTCTTTTCTCAAGTAATCCTCGTTTCTTGTATTTTTTTTTCTTAGCCCAGTTATCATTATTTAATGTATTTCTCTCTTTCAGCTTTCTTTTGTAAATAGGGATAACGACAGGTCCTCGGCAATTGGGATGCAAGTTGTTGGTTATTGGTTTCTTAAATTTTTCGTTCTTTTTCAGTACAAATAAGAGTCTTTGAGATGCAATATTAATCCATACGAGAATTGCAAGCCAAGTGCCTCGATACACAATATATAATATCATCACTATTCGATTTTCGTACCATTGTATTTTTAATATATATATATATATTTAATATATACAACACGCAGTAGTTCGGGCACGATGATCGACAAACTTGCAATTGTTTTCGTTCGGTCCTTTTTAGAAATTTTAATATTTAACTTTTAACTAATCGAACCCTTTTGTTTCAAGCTTGTGTTCGCCTTTATTAATTCGTTCTCTCGATTTCTTTTTCACTCGTAATATTTCGATTTAAACAATTGATGTATTTCTCAAATTTGCCGACTCACCGAGCCTCTCTTTTATTTATTATTCATTTTTTTTCCTAAGTGAAAAACACGATCGCGTAAATGTATGAAGAGGGAGGAAAAAATTTGTGTGCATGTGTCTCGTGATGCGTTCTCTAATTTTATTACTTTTATCCTTTTTGTTTCGGTCAAATTTCAATTTGCGGGCATTTCATTCGCTGTTGTGGGCGTGGGCGCGAGGAATTTCAGCGTGTGTGTGATTCGTGCCATTCTTTGTGACTTTTTTTGGCTCCCGTGATTACAAATATGAAGGAATAATTGATGACTTCGTGGATGTTTTTATTCTGCCTTTGCTCTTTTTTTTTGTTTTGCGTTGGAAACGTCTCGTAACTACGTAAAAAAATGATGTGTACAAAAGTACAAACAACCCCTTATTGTCGAAGACACAATGAAACCAGAAGCAACGAAGCTTTCGAAATTGACGATATTTTTGTATTTTTTTCTCTTTCTTTAAACGTCTTTAGTTTTAATTCCGATAACAAATATCAAAACGCTGTGTAAAATCTAATTCAGTGTACACTGTAGAAAAAGCTTTTATTTTCGTGGTAAAAAATTCTTCACTCTAGTATTCAGCTGTAAATTAAATGCTTTCGATTTTATTTCAAATGTATAGAAGTATAAACACACACGTGTATTCATCGTATCAGTGTAGAAAAATGGACATTAATTACGCTTGTTTCGTTTTTCACGTTTTTAATGGGCATTGGAATGTTTGTTTAACAAATTCAAACGCTTGGCAGAGCAGTGTCTTTCGAGGCTCGAGATGAAACAATAAATATATATGAATATTTTTTGCCCATACTCGTTATCTCGTTGGCGAGTCCTTTCTCACTTATCATGAGAAGATCATAATCGAGTGAGCTTACAAACTAATTCGTACAATGTTGTGTAATTATTGTTGAACAGAAATAATAATAATATTAATAATAAGATAATATTAGTGGTAATAATAATAGTATAATCGTTTATAATAATTATTATTAAGTGAATCTCACGAGTATTTTGACAATCGTGCAAAAAAATCAGCATAAAAAAATACTAAAGTACGTTTGTGAGGAAATACCAAATCTTAATCTTAAAGAATAAATTAATCTATTCGTAAGAATCACTTTGTAAAAGTTTCGTACGTGTGATTGATCAATTATTTAACTCTTATTCATTTATACGCAGAGAGTCTGTTCATTTCCATGGATTACATGAATTTCACGTTGAAATTCGTTAGAGAAATGGCGAGTCAGGAGATTCAGTATTACTTTGTGAGATTTTTAGCCCCCTTCGAGATTCAAAGTCTTAGTTTTCTGGCTCGGTTTAATTCGGTCATTTTAGAAACAATAGCTGAGCAAATCGCGTTTTCTACGATTTACAAAGACCGTTAATGAAAATGTTCATTAAAGAAAAAAGAATTAAATAATCTACCACACAAAGAAACCAAAATTGTGGGGAGCACGTAAAGCAAAAATAAAAAAAAAAAAGAACGATGCGTTGAAACGCGATAAAAGAAATTTGGTTTAGGCACAAATTTTCACTCGTCCATAATTACATACCAACGTGACGTAATTTTGTCAGAAAAAAGAAAAAAAACTCAAGAATTTGAGAAAATCGCGTACGAAACTTTTACGAGGTAATTACAAAATTGAAATACATTTTTGGCGAATGATGGTAAAATATTCAACATCAATCCGCTATCGAGGTTGTCCAGGGTGTTTGAAAAAAAAAAAAAAAAATCGCGAAGCAAAGGCCAAGACTCGAGGTATTCAATCATGTTTGCTTTTTTGTTTACTTTTTTATGTTAATCCTTTTTAAATATGAAATCCTTGTTGTCCTTCATTAGACCGGAGTGTCAGCCTTTTCGTCCTTCCTCTGGAGTTCCTTGATATCCGTACGTCCATTAACGTATTCCGTGCTCGCGTGAATCGGATTCTCCTGTCCTCCGTGAGGTAATTTCTCGTCAATAATGTGAGGATCTTCGTGATCTTCGTCTTCGTCACCTGGTGTTATGTGAGCCTCGCTTCCTGCACCCGCTCCACCCGCAGTTTCCTCATCGCCGCGACGCCTCGCTGCAACAAGCAACCCCACGATCGGTCAAAGGCAATTCGCAATATTTTTCTTTCAGTGTGTTCATTTCTACCTTGTGACTTGAACGCCCTTTTTTTTAAATTTGCTTTATTGATGCACTCTAACGAGCATTATTTTTCTATCAAATTTCATTGAATTTTAGTATTCGAACATTTATGTTTTATTTTAGAATCATTTTGATTTTGACCATCCTTCGGTCAGTCGAAAGAGAAGGTCAGTCGTGCCATCTGAGAGAATTTCTTTTAACTGAAACACGTGCTGGGTTCAATGAAAGGTTGGGAAAAAAAAGTGAAACATGGTGAACGAACTTGCTCATCTTTGATTATTGTCAATAATGTCTCTGTGTTTCTCCTACTACATTTTTCTCATGGACCCAGTGAATTATTCGCATCCAAATATTGTCAAAAAATATTTTTTATTGGGCCTCAGAGAAAAATTACACGGCTTTTTTCCCAAAGATACTTTTTACAACATTTAGTTCCTCTAAAACAATAGTTTTGACGAGAAAGTGAACAACTCGGTTGATTCGTTTCACATTCTTTTATAATTTCAATTTTTTGTTTGAAATTTTTTAAATTATCATTGTTTATTCTTGCAATCATTTGTGTTTGTCTCAAGTGATGATGATTCATACGAGTGACGAAAAATCTGAGTTTGAGGAAAGGAAAGGAATAGGAAATGATGATTTATTGAGCGATGGTAAAAACGTATTCTTCAAATTGAATTTTCGAATTTTTAGCTATAATAAGAATCACAGTAACGAATAACCTCTTGAAAAATCAGGGTATGTATGAAATAGAAAAATTCAAAACGTATACACTTTGGTATCGTTTACATCTTTTTATGAAAATTTTAATCGAAGTACGTTTTCGATTCGCTCGATGATGACAGTCGACATGTAATGTACTAAATATCAAACAGTAATAATAACATTCACAAGCATATGTATTGTCGCACTACTGATAAAAAGAAATTTCTGGTTCACAAACCATAACTCGGCGTCTAGTCATTTTTTTTTAATCGAATGATAATGGAAAAATGATTTTCAAGGGATAATGTGCGAGTTGGGGGTCGAGATTCAAGCGATTTATCAAATGAATTTGCTAACATGCTCGAGCAGTCGATTCGACCAAACGATACATAAACATGGAGAATATTTGAAAAAAAAGTTGTTTCCAATGACGTTTCTCGTGAATCGTGATTTTCGCTCTTGTTCTTCTTTAAAGTTGCCATTGAAAACGATAAAGCCACACTTGCCTTCGCCGATAGTTAGCGGTTGCTTGTTACAGAAATTTATTCAATTCAATGTTTCTGCTTATATTATCGTATTCATTTTTCGCCGATTTTCACACTGTCGTTATAATTCGTAGAAAATTCGGCACGTCCCCTCGTCTAGTTTCGGGATGAATTGTAGAATTAAAAAAATGCATGCTCAAAATATTATTGAAAGAATAACTGAACATGCTTCGAGTCTCTTAATCAAAGAATTTCCTGATTTCATTGACAATCCTCACTGCGTCGGATCGACAATAGCAGATGTTGGAGTCTACATATTGAGGATTAAAAATCTCTGCATGGAAGTTTTGTCGGATTCGATTTGCTGGTCTTAGTTTTCATGCATCGAGATCGTTCAATGTGATAAAATTTAAATTATCTTCACTTCTCAGTGATTGTGTTTCAATTTTTTTTGGTTTCGTAATTTTCTATATTTTTGTTCGACTTTCAGCTTATGCGCTTTAATTTTGTACTACATGTGTATGCGTATGTGTGTCTGAAGACAGGCAGCGAGAGCTAAACAACTAGAGTTGATCGAAAAACATTGATATTGAATTTTGCATCGTTTGGAAACCGAAATGTTCATCATTCACTTTTACTCTTGACATTTTTTCAAGCAATATTTTTATGCAAATGCAGTTGCTCATCGTGAAAAAAATGCCAAGAGAATTAGCAGAGGAAGAACGACGCGAAATTCGATATCGTCCAAAATACAGTTTTCCTTTGTGTAAATGTTGAGCTTTAAACAGCCAATGAGGAATCCGAAAGAAAATGCAAAAGTAGAGCAGAATTAACGGCCAATTCGTAAAGAAAAGTGAAAGGAAATGAAAATCTGATGGGCTCACTTGCTGCCTGAGGTGACTTACCCCTGGACAGTGTGTCATGCCTAGAGTACGGGAATCGGACGTTTAACGCTGCCGTATCTCCGTATTCTTTACTTGGCCCGACTTGCATGCTGTCCTATCGGTAGCGGCACAACACATAAGACATATATCGTAATATTCATAACAATCCTCTCCATATTTTTCTCATTGTTTTTCGTAACTTGTTTCATACAATTCTGACAATTATAATTAATACATGAATGAATGTTAAAACATCTCGTTGCCTTTCATGCTAGTTTGCACGTATAACTTGCTATTTTTTTTACACCCGAGCACTCGATTCATTTATCTTTCTCATTATTTTGAAGTTATCTCTCGTGAGTCTGAAAATTTCATTCACATTTTCCGCAATGTTGTATTCCTGTGACGAAAGAAATTCAACAAAATTCGTATCATTTTGGAAATAAACGAATTTTCTTGAATTCTCATTCGGTTTGTGAAAATATTATGGATCATGTTTATCTGTTTATTATTATATTTAGATTGAAGTTCGTGGATTGGTCACATTGAACCTTTTTCTTGCAGAAATTTCGATTTTTCAAGTTTAAATGTGAACAGAATTTTTCAGCTTAATGAATCATCGTGGCTCCCGTAATTCGTACAACTATAAATATTCGCGGTTTTGTATTATAAAATCGCCGTACGCTATGCCTCGAATTTAAAAAATTCAAAAAACACATACATAAAATAGAGCTCATACGAGGAACCGTTTTTGGGAAGATCGAAGGGGCGGGAACATCGGGAGTCTTTGGACGATCATGTAATAACAAATTCTTTGAAATAATGCTAGTATAATTTGTAAATTAATGGAAATATAAAGAAGCGACTTGACTCACCTGCGAAGCACCAGCGACCAGTCGCACGAGCGAAAATGATGAGGAATATAACGAGTATGAGGACCAAAACTCCAACAGCGATACCAATTATTGATCCTGCGTCCAAATCGACTCCTGTAAAAATTTCATTCATAATCATTCCGAACAAAGCAATAAATGACCGAAATCAAAGCAAAAATATCGAAATTCGATAGTACACAATGACAAAAAATATCCATTGATGGAATGCAAAGCGCTAATTTATAAACACATAATTTGTTTCTTCATTTTTGTATCTTCGTATACGAAAAAGTTTCCTAATGTCTTTTAGCCCAATTTTATTTCGTAGATCATATAAAAAGTGTAAAAAAAAATTCTACTCATTTGTGCGAAGGCTTATTGTCAGGAAATCGAAATGGTAATGAGCCAACTCGTTCGATTCATTATTTTCAAATAAAATTCTTTCGATCATTCGGTGTGCTATAATTATAAATCATTTGATTTTTTATTACTAATCATATGTTTAGTTTTATGAGAGTAAAAATAACTATAAATTTAATTCTATTTGAATTAATCTTCGTTCACACGTATTTGACGAAAATAACGATAATAAAATCTTCGCACAAGGTTTTGGTTCACGTATGTATATGAAATTTGACATTACCTAGTGCTTGCATGCGTTCGGCGAGCTTACCATAGAAGTGATTGAACGCTCCTTCGTGTGCATGCGGTGAAGGTTTAGTTAGACATTAACGAACTCACACGCACATAAGGCAATTGTGATATTGTGTTTTGCATGGTGAAAAACAGTATTAAAGTGGTTTAAAAAGCTTCATTCTTTTTCATTTACTTTTATGATTGATGGACTGATGTAAAAATAAAAAAAAAGTGAGTAACGTGAAAAATAATGTTTTTTTTTTTTTCATTTTTATTGATTTGAATATCTGTTGATAGTTTTCACATGGTTGATTGGAGAAAAAAAATTAGCTTGAACCACTCTAATTGCATGGTTAACGTGTGATATAGAGTTTTGACAATTTATTGCGCTGTGATAATTAGAGCGTCTGCAGTTGGGTTATTCATTTGTTTTTTGTTCGAGTAAAGTAGAGATGAGATGGTTAATTAATGAAGGTTATTTTTCATATAAATTTAAATTTTTTGGACGTCATACATAATTTGATGCGTGTTATGGAACTGTCGACTAAGATTATTCTGATGATTCAATTGACATTTTAGTGTATGAATAAATTCCCAACTCTGGCTCTCTGTGAAACGCGTGAATTTTCTTTTGCTTGCTACAATAACGAACACACCGAGTAAACACGATTAAATAAATTGTGAATACAGTGATTTTTTTACTTGATAATTATTTGACGAAATTGCACCGTGACTGGCAATAAATTGGGTGAGGCAAAATAAAAATGTGAAAATAAAGCACGACGCTGTGTTTTAACGACTAAAATGTGATTGGCAGTTTTATTTTGGAACATTCTTACCCGATGGTTCAACTGATGTTGACAAAATAATGACATATTTGTATGCTCCTTGGTCGTTACGTGCCTCCAATGCGTATTCCTTCTCGGTGTCGGATTTTTGAACATTGTCGATTCTCAATTCTACTCCCCACGTGCCTTTGCCCTACGGACGAACAAGAAAATATATCAATTTAGTTATTAAAATTCGATTGATTTTGAACATGTAATATGATGAGATATGGACTGCATTTTGGCGAACATTATAATATTTTTTCGAGCCTTCTTACACTTTTCAATGCAGTTCAGCCTCAAAGAGAATTACTTAACCCCTTATCACTCGATTCATCGCTTCAAGTTCTATTGAAATGGACAGATTCAAATGATTTTTCATTCGACTACTTATCAAAAGTTTAAGAACGTTTGTGACGTAAGCAAATAATTGAATGCGAAATTGGCTAAAATATTTCTGAACAGTAGAGCGAAGAAATTGAGTGAAAAAGGGAGAAAAATCAGGATAGATGGCTGCTCCGGTCTTTATCGATACAACGTAAAGTCGAAATCCAATATCGCTGCTCTTCTGGGCTCTCACGAGGATTCGTTCGTCCATGGCCTTAATTTTCTCCCATGGACTTCGGACGCGCCTCTTCCATCGTAACGCCTTTTTTATTATTTATTTTTTTTTCTTTCTTTTTTGGCTGAGCGGAGTGAATCCAACGAAAAAGGCCTGGACGAGGCCTCGGGCCACCAGTTCTTCGGAAACGTAATTCCGACTGATTCGAACGGACCGAAGCGAGCACACAGACTGCACACAAGCTTAAAAGGATGAAAAAGATAGAGGAAAGAGATAGAGAATCGTCCACGAAACGAAATCCGATGGAAACCGACCGAAATTTCTTTCCGGTCCACGTGACTTCGATTAACGCATCCCAGACTTTGAGCTTTCGTTCTCAAATACTACGTACGATATACAATGCTAATTTTATTTCTCCTCTCGGTTTCTATCTCCATCTCTTTCTTCCAGCTTTTTATCCTACTTTTTTCTGTGGTATTCTATACTCTCTTAAGTTTCACCTCTTACTCTCCTAAATTCTCGTTTCGTTTTGTGCAATTTAGATCTTTTATTTCATTTTGTCTTTTTTTCTAATACTTTCTTTTCACAACGATGCAAATTTGAACCTTTTTCTTTAAAGCGCTATTGTTTGTCTTTCAGGATACGAAAAAACGAAACATTTCTCCAAAGTATTTGTCTATTCATCAAAGTCAGTGTCGAATGGGAAAGAAAATTTTCGTAATTGCGAACATTTCATCAGTGTTGGGGAAAAAAAGTTTCATTTCATACCAGATCAACGGCAGTTGAAGTTTCGAGTCGATTGCTCTCATCAGGCCTGCCTTCGTTTATCTGTTCGCCGTTAATGTGCCAAATGAAAAGCGGACGCGGATTAGCGCGAACGGTGACATTGACGATACCCGGACGTCCGATTACGTAGCCGAATCTTTCGAGCGTTGGTTGTGGCTGAGGCGCGACTGAAAATCAAAAATACGAAAAATTATCGGATCTACTTAAATATTCATTGTTCATTTTTCTTGTTTTTCGTAGTTATGTACTTTGAATGGGGTACTTGAGTGTGACGTAATTTTAACGAATTTGCCGGATATTTTTTTCATCATTTCTGTAGGACTTAATTAGCAAAATTTTGTGTGACTTTGCCCCGTATATAGTGATAATTTTTTAGCTGAAATTTATAAACTTGATTCGTTTGTTGCCTTTCATCAAATTTACTTGACCATTGTATTATATTGAAAAACTTGTGAAAAAAGTGAGTTCAATACTAACACTCAACTTGGAGCTCTTGTTTCGTCTCTTTGGGTCGATCCAAAGCGATGTGGTGGGCGATACACCGGACCATTTTTCCATGGTCGGTCCAATCAACGCTATGAGATACGTTCAGTACCGCGATCGAACTGTTGCTTGCAGCGTAATCGTAAGTTGGTCTGCTTTCGTAAGTGAGTGGTTCGTCGTCTGAAAAATATTGCGTCAAAATGTTAATATTATTGTGCATGGAGTGTTTCATGAAAATCTTCTTAAACTCGGTTCCGAAGTTAGAATATTTTAGAATAATTTCACGTAGAAAAATAAAATTTAGATAATTTTTAACAAAAAAATTAATTTTCCATATTTTCGGTCAAATACATAATATCAAACCAGAAAAATAATTCTATTTTCATGAGCTAAACAATTGAATGAAAAATCGAACAGAGATTCAACTGAAAATACCATAACAAATTAAATCTTTTAATTTTCTAGACAATATTCAAATGAACTATAGTAATATTCATTATTTTATTTTTCTGAAGATCAAAAACATACCCAGATAAAGAGATAAATTAGCGGCAGGACGTCCTGAGCGTGCGATGCAGCTTATTTCCAATCTGTCACCGCTTATGTATATGCGGTCACCGCGTGAGCCCGGACTCAAGTAAATTTCAGGATTATTTGGAGGTTCTGGAAAAAAAATACAAACGTTTTGTTTGATTGTTGGAGTGTACAATAATTCGAGGTCTGGAAAGAATCGCAGATCATCAACATTTCTTAAAAAGTTGAAAAAAAAAATGGAGTTTGATTGTTTTATTTGTGTAAGGCTGTTGTGAATGTATTTTTTGGATTTAATGAATTTTTGAAATTTGTACATAACCAAATTTTTCATTGCCTCATTATTATTGTTCGTGTAAATGAACAGCTACATGCGATCTCATAATTTTTAAATGAAATCGTAAATTTGAAACCGAATGGTATTTAACGGAAAATAAATTTTAGAAACTCACTCGCTACGACGATTGTCACTTCCGCTTTGACTTCCTTTCTGCTGGACTCCATGTTCATCATACATTTGAATAGACCATTGTGAGATTCTTTGACTCTCGCAATTCTAGCACCGCATTGTCCCGCGTCTTTGCCAGTCCCAAAATACTCGATTCCATCCTCGGGCTTTTGATTGGGCGATAAATACATACCCTGTTCGCCTGGTATCTCCACACGGCAAATATCAATTTTTGAATCAACCGTGCAGAGTATCGTCAAACTGTCTCCCAGTCTTACGGGTGCTGTACCACTGGGAGATATCGTCACGTGCGCCTTGGACGCTGAGAAGACTGTAACAAACAGAAGAATTTTTCGTTACTTCCTTCAAGAATTATTCGTACATGATTTATGAAATTTTACAAATTCCACCGAACCTAAGATCGTTTTCTTTTTCTATTATTCTGAATAACACGAAATGAACTTGGAATATTTTCAAGTTTCGAATTACCTTGAACGTGAGTGTTTTGAGTCGTTTGACCAAGAAAAATTTCACTTTTCAAGATCAACTCAAAATGAGACGATTTTAAGTAAACGTCGATTAGGATTTATCGAGACTTTTTCATCCATCATGAATTATTTAGTATTATAAAAAAAATCTCCAACTCACTTTGTTAAACAAAGTAATTTACACATGAAAATACGGAGAAGTGCTTAAATAATGAAAATATAAAAAAAAGCATATTAAATAATGAAACTATCACTGCTACGCTCGGATTTTTTCATGAGCCAATAATCGTAAATCGAAAATTGAATAAATTTGCGAACACCAGGGATAATTAACACAATAATTTTTCGTACTACGGTCAGGCTTTGTTGGGCGTACACGAAGTTTGCAATTTGCTAACGGTGATTCATAACAGACCGGGTGTGAGAGGAAAACGAGGAACATAGATCGACGAGGAGGAGGAGGAGGAGAATACGAGTTGCGTTACTCTGGTTGACGAGAAATTTGCATACTTCAACGTAGTAGTAAAATTGGTGGTCAGGAGGTCGAGATTTTCGTTCACGAATTTAGCCAGCATCGAATGTCAATGAAATAATGATTTTTAGTATTTTCGCATAATTCTTGGATGGAGATATTTTTCGAAGGTAAACTTATGGATATTGACGTTGCAAATTAGAATGTGAAATTTTTTGTTTACCACGATTCCTCCATATGACAAATTGAAATATGAATAATCACGTAGAAAAAGACCAATAAACAAATTTTACGAATATCACGAAGAAAATTCTTCAATGAATTCAATTCAACTTTTAATTTTCTCATATTATTGATCATTTGAAATTTGCTTGGAAGAATTTTTCACGATATTCGAGATGCTCGAAGAGAATTCCGGGACTCGAATTTCATTGTGTAGAATTTTTTGCATACGCAAATGTGTACGATGATCAACGAGGAATACACTGTTTTTGGTTTCGAACAAACTCATGGCGGTGTGTGATAAAAAAAATGTAGCGAGAGAGACGAAGCAATAAAGAGATAGAAAAGGATGAGGAGAAAGAGAATTGACAAAGGGCAAAAAACAATAAAGTTGTACACACGTATGTTATGTAAAATCGAAGCTACAGATAAACTGCAAGTGTCACACTCGCTTCAATCCCTGATCCGGGGAGGACGTTTGGTACAATCAAAACACTGTGACGTATCGCGTTGATAAAAAAAAGTTCGGCCAATCAGGAAAATTAAATTGAACTCGATGCTCCGCAGTTCGGACCACTGAACCGGACTGCCATAAATGGAGACAAAAAATCTTCTCTACCTGTCTTTCACTCATCATACCTAATCGACGTTTTGTACTTTTTGTATTTATCCCGTGAACCGAAAAGCTCCCTCTGATGAACCATTATTCTATGTGTCGATCATTGGTCTCACCGCTGAGATGGGATAATTAGAGAACCCAGTAAAAAAAGGAGGTCACGTTTCGTTTTCATTCGTATTGACATTCATTTAATAATCGGGAAAACTCATTCGAAGCCAAAGTTTGCTCGTTGGCACGCTAGAAAAATTCGAGGCTTAAATTTTTCTTATAAAATTGAAAAAACTCGAAAAAAAGTGACGAGTAAAAACAACAAATGATTCTAAATATTTTTCGTTAGAAATGATAAATCAAAATGTAGTTGCGTCAATAAAAACGTTAAGAATTTTGGCTATCGTAATAGGCAACATTTTTCTGAAGACCGAATGGGTTTTCAGGCATGTAACCTCGAAAAATAGTAACTCGAAAGATTTTTTTTACAAAACCATAAATTTTGTCTATCTGATGACTCTCGAAATGTACTGCGTACAATAAAAATCGATACACGATTAGATTAGTCAGTTTACGATAAAAATTCAAATAAATCAGACTTCTGTGTCAGAAAAATGTAAATCTGTTTTAGCTGATAACTGAGAATTGCGATACCACACGCGGAAGAAAAAACTTTTAGAATGAATAATAAATATTCGAGCTCGAAAAATATTGTATATTGGAAAATATTTTTAGTGAAATTAGTTATTATGAAATGGGGACTTTGACAAATAATAATTCATGTCGTTAGCACATATTTATTAGTATGATTGACGAGAAAGTCGTCGTGGCTCTCGCGATTCCTCGATGAAAATTAATTAAATTCCACGTTAATAAGATAGCTGAGAAGAGTGTCGAGAGTCGAGAATAAATTGATTTTTGGATGTTACAGTTGGGAAATCGTCTGCACTGCCACATCGTCGTTCACTTGCTATACGAAAACATTGAGCAATTTTATCCTCATAAATTAATCGGTTTGATTTTCGAATTGGCGATTTGTTACAGGTTGGCATGACGCTTGATATCGACGTATAATTTTCCTGTTCGAAATGCACGTGGGTACGATGGGGAGGGGGCGACGGAGAAGAGAGCGAGAGATGGGGATTGGGGACAAAACCACGGCAGCATATGCTATGATTTGTGGACAGTAGCAAACGATATCTGTGTTACGAAAAGCCCGTTTAAAATGATGCGAAAATCATATTTAACGATTTATATGTTTCGATGAAATTTAAATTAAATCCAATATTTTGTATCACCTGTATTCGTACATTTTTTACTTTATCAATAATTTAACACTGCGAAATATAAATTTTGAATTTTAACATCGCCACGAGGCTTGTGGCCACTTTGGGTAAAAAATTGGCTCCCATTTTTTGGGTTTTTTTAAACAAGCATTTTATTACGACATCGTATCAATCATTGTTTATATTTTTCGCTGAATTTCTATTGAAACCGCGAAATTTTACTCAGGCTACGTTTCCCATAAGAGGATGCGACGGAACGTATCAGTTTTTATTTTGTTTAAAATTTCGTTTGCTTTGACCCTTAAAAAAGAATTGAAAAAAAAAAAAAATATCATTTTCACTGTCATATTCCTGGTCGATTACGTAACAGGAATTAATCATCTGTACACAATTTTGCATAAACTTTGTATTCCCTTTAAGCTGGAACATCTTTATTAGAGCTTTACTGCGAAACGACAAACACTCTAACGTAACCACGTCGCGAGTGTCATCTCAGCGCGTTCGCCTCAATCTCTTCTCGATCCCCCAACTCTATGCGTCGTTGCCTTCGTAAACGATTTTCTTTGCCAATGATGACGTTGGAATCGAGTTATGTAAACTGGATTTTCTATATAGAATAACTATTGATGATGTTCGTGGCCATCGGCCACGAACTCATGCAGCATGTGCTATACACACGCAAGCCTAGCGACGTGTGTGTACATTAATTTTTTTCAACCATGGAAAATCGAATTCAGCCCTCGACTGTACAAAATCTCGTGTTTGCAATTTTGGGAAAATGAAATTCTTGTTACGCTAAAAATTATTGAAACATTTTTTCTTGACGGTTGTTTTTTCCAATTGAGAATTCAATTATTTTCGATCGCGTAGTTCACTTACTATTGATTCTCATTGTCCACTTACTGTCCAAACCATTGCTAATGCAAAGCTATTGTTAAGTAGGACTGCGTGCGTAAACCCACATTCTCTTTTCTGAAGGACCAACGTTTGTTTGCCGGTGATTCATGGGCAGCATTGAATAAAATAGAATTAAAGCCATACAGCGAATTTAATGGAGATACCCGAGTCGAGTTTGAGTCATTTATAGTCTTGTTTAATTATTGTACCGTAACCAATTAACAAGTATAAATACACGAAAACAAAGTTAAGGCATGCATCAAAATATCACATTTATCAATTAATTATCAATCTAGCTTTGTTTGCTCAACATTTTCGTTTACATACGTAACTCTGTTTGTCCAAGCAAATCGAGTTGTACCGCAGTTATTTAGTTTTTTTTTTTATGATATGCAATTTATACCGGGATTTGTAATAACGATCAATTTTTCATATTGTAAAAATAAATTATTCTTTCTGAATTTTCTCCTCGACAATAAAAGCTAGGAATTCGTGTTCGGATCATTGAAATTATTTATAGTGAGGAAAAATTATAGTTTGATCGTCAAAGCTGCTCGATTATTCGGAAGCTTCGATCCAATCCAGTAGACCGATTTGATACATGGAAATAATGACAGTTACGATGGAACTGTCCGATGAACTCGATTCGTGTGAAAACTCTGATACCCTCCATTTGGCACGTGTAACAAAACGCATTGGGAATTCATGCGCTCCGTCCCTATGCTGACAGTTGATTGCTGTGATCAATATTTGAGTCAATACTATTCAAATTGCTGTTATTTCCTATCATAATGGACAAAATAAATAATTAGTAGTAAAATTTTGGAATTTCGATGAGATTTATCAATCTCATTCTTTCCAAAGTTCCAGACACTTCGTAAAGTAACAAAATAAACTGCACATGAAGTCTGCAAGTTCGCAGACCAAAATGAAAATTTGGCCTCTTTATTGATAATGATTCGAAGCGATTCTCAAGTTGTATTCAATGAATCACTTGAAGCCTCGTATTGTGTCACTTGGAAATTGTAAACTGGATCAATCCCAAATAAAAATTTATAGCAATGACAAAAAAATATTCAACAGAAAGGAAGTAATTATAGTTTCAATCAATTTTTGTTGATTTTTGTAATAATTTTTAAAAATTTAATAAATCCCAAATAAAACAATGTCGTAATGACAAAAAATATTCAACTGAAAAAAAAATAATTATCGTTGTAATCGAACAAGTTACAGTGCACCTCGTTATATAATTTATAACACAGCTTCATTCTCGAATGCTTCAATTAAATTGTTTCTCTTCGTTATTTGATTTCACACCAATTACAGTATTGAACAGTAACGAATGAATTATTTAATATTTCGAGGTTTCTGAAATTCCATTGTAGGTAGATTTATTTCATCAGAAGGAACGACAATCGATTTGTTTCCGTAGATTTTTTTGTTATCATTCGAATAACCAAGAGTAATTCGCGAGCTAATTGGAGTACAATTTTGCCATGTCCATCTCCTGAATTTTGAATGATTCAAAGCTGATTTTTAATTCCATTTAAACGAATAACCGATGGGTTCGATTAGTAAGGAGGGGAATGTTGCACTTTTTTTTTTAGTAGCGACCTTTATTGGAGGCGCCATAATTCGAGCGTAACACTGCTCGCTTTTCCGGGTCTATTGATACTCGCCGATTTGATGCGCTCTCGTACGTGATGCTCGCATAAAAACAGTCATTGAACCTACTCATTGTTTTCGAACGAGAAAAGGGAAACGATTGCCAAATTACATGGATACGTTGTAAGTTGACAAAGTATGTGTCAAGCTTTGTCAATTGTAAAGGCATAACGTCGATACTTTTGGGGCCCGAATTTCGCAACTCGAGTCGCTTCAATTGTGAAAACTCGAATTACGTGGTTAAGTCAATAAATCATTAACAGAACGTCGAAAATGTTTGTTCATGGTATAAATAATCAAATTGCCGAGTCAAAAGCCGTTGGATCTTGCTCAACCAGCCCCCCGAAACAACGTGTGTTTAAATGCAACAATTGTCGAAGCTTTACCATTTAATAATTATACGATCCCCAGGTTAATCAAAATAGCAAAAACTCTCGGTACGATCAGTGTTTTTTCATTCGAGCTTAATTAATGTCAATAAAATTCTCGAACTTATTGAAATTCGTGATGACACAGTTTTGCGTAGAATAGAATAGAAGCTTCGCGTTTAAAGATCTTCCAACTTTAAGGTATTCCTTTCGCATGAGCGTATTTTTTTGTGGGCACTTGAAATTTGAACTGATTCCTAACCTCTGAGAAGTCACAGTTGTATGGGAAAAGCTTCTGCTTCCGACATTTTTCTAACTTCTATCGTTAATATTTCTTTTAAGCACTCGGTAACCGTTCTATTTTAGTTGACAGTTAGACAGTTTGCATCAGGAATTGAGAATTATTCAGGATACGAATTATTGAATAGAAATTTGGCGATGGTGGAATCTCCATAAACTCCCGTACAAATTTTACGATTATTCAATTTTTAATTCTTCATTAAATGTTCGATAATCTGACCTGAAATTCCGTCAATCATTCGCCTGCACTTTTACTTTACTTTAATTAATCAGTCATTTGAAAAATATTCGGGTTCGAGAAAGGAATATCTTAAGACTAATAAAATTTTTTATTTCCGTCAATTGTTTTTTCTCCAATTTTTCGAAATTTCATTTTCGATAAACACCGAATAACTGCACCGTAATAATCTTCAACAATACATAGTAACAGAAACGCTTTTTCTATGCTCCTACGGAAAGTAAAGCGGAGAACATTGTGGAGAAATAAAGTGAAGATTTTAAATTTATTCGTGACTTCTGAGGGCAACGATTAAAAGTGTGATTTTTGAGACACTCTGTATAATAAACAAGAATGAATATTTTCCAGTGACAGCTTGCCGGCGAGGCTGAGCTTTATTGCGAAAGCCTCAAGCTGTTGTAACCCCATTGCATACACCTTTCAATCTCGTTCACTCAAGGTGTATATACACGCTGTATATAAGCTCGGTAGAACAACGTTGGCTCTGATGATACCGGTGATGATGTTGCACTGTCTACGACACACAGTTCCAGAGGGCCCAGAGCATTATACACGAAAGCTCAAACCTTGCTAACAGCTACTCTCTCAACATAAGAGCATTCCTAAAACACAGAGGGGCACGCAAGCTTCTCCATTGGCAATCCCTTCCATTCTCGATTACGCCCTTTTGTTTTTCGATATACACGGGAGAGTGAGATTTCGTCTGAATGCACGCTTGCCTAGCGCGATTGTCGCTGGGGTGCACGAGTAAATCAACCCCTCTCAGAAACTCCCTCGTGACGAAACGACGCACGGTTTCGCATGATTACCCAGAACATTGTCAACATCCGAAGTTTTCATACTTACTTCCTCTTCCACTTTGACCTACCCACGCTTGGCATTTTTTATTGGAACTTTATCCACGAGTAAATTCATACCTGAGCATACCATTGTAATCGAAGAGGAACGAAATATGAGTGCGAGATTGAAATAACGATTGTGAGAGTCACTACATTTCTGTAATGCTTTTTCAATTGGTTTTATAAGTTTATTATTTCGTTATAAAAGATCTCTTCGGATCAAACTATTTTCAGGATCGTTCAGTGTCTCTACAAAAAAATCAAGTCCTTTTGAGTCTCGTGAAAGTCTTAAATGCAGAAATTCAAGTGAATTTACTCGATCGTCTTTGCCTTGAATATTCATGAATATGTAAATTTTCGAACGATCGCATTCTTCAAATTCTCTTTACTTGATATCGATACAAGCTTGGATTTGTCTGGAATTTTGCAAAAGTATAAAAAAATGTTGAAGAAACTCCCGCGTTGAAGTGGTCTGATTTTTCGTGGGATAATCTCACTCCGGACGAATGAGGAGGAGGGTGAGCAGAGGAAAAAATTGCGGTTTTAGTTGGTCCGAGGGAGATCGTGCTTTGGTCTGTTCGATTTTTTTTTCGGTTAGAAAACGAAAGAGATAAAAGAAAGAAGGGCAATGGAGCAACGGAGGAAAAGCAGGATAAGGTACAGCGTGGATATAACGAAGATATTCGTAACGCGATTCGTGAGGGAGCGTTAATTAAATTAGCATTTGAATCCGTACAGTAGCTCTCGGATTCTTTGGAAATGAGCGTAGAGCAAAGGCATTTACGAACTCTCGCGATTCTTCTAGTTCTTCTTCTCCCCTCTACTTTTATATTCAGTTGTACTTTTCTCTTCTTTTTTTAGGGTCTTTATCCTATTTTTTCCCCTGTTTCTTTGCTTTCGTGTCAGATTTCTCTCGCCTCTTTCGTCCTTTTTCTATTATTTTCCTACTTTTACCCTGTTATTCTTCTTCCCTCTCCAACGTCCTCTTTCTTTTGCTCTCCCTTTGCTGGGTTTTTCATGAAAATCTCACGTGTAGAACACCTGCTTATATGAATCCTAACACGCTCACGATTATGCAAGAGATAAAGGATTTGCTCACGAGTCCTTTGATTAAATTAACATAATAAATGTGGTTAAGAAAGAAAAGGAAAAAGAGCCAGAGAGAAAGCTATTTCAATCTTCTTTTTCCCTTTCCTCCTCGCTCTCGCCTATTTTTGTCTTCCTATTTTTTTCCATCCCCCTGATACCTTTTGTCCTTGTCTCAGGAAAGGAATTGCCAGTGTGAACAAAAATTGTGCGAGGAAACTGGCATGCTTTTGTAAAGCAGTGCTCGTGCACTACTTTCTTGTGTTTTTTTGTTGTTTTTCGTGTTTCTGAGGAACAAATATCACTTGGAGGAAAATTCAATTTTTCATAGGTGAGTTGGGGGATTCACTGCGATGGTGAGTAACTGAGAACAGAAACTTCTATGGTGGTTGATGAAATAATGATAATAACGATCGTCCATGTTAATTATTACTCCTTAAGAGAACGGTTGACTTCAAGTTTCTTTTTTACATGTTTTTTCTTTATTTATAAAGATTGTAGGGGAAGGGGGGGGGGGGGGCGTGCACCAATGATTCGAGAAATTCACCATTTGAGAGAAGTTTATGCACGATATTTTTTTTTTTACGATCGTTATTAATTGTTCAATAGACTTTTTATCCCTGCAATCTCTCGGTCCCTCCTCACTCCCCGTTTGGTCCGTGTCTCGGAAAAAGGATTCAAGCAGAGCAGGATATAATGAATTTTCAAAGTTTGCCAGGGCACGGACAGTGGCGCCTGCATTCGCTCGAGGTTGCACCGTCAAATCGAGAGAAGATTTATAACCATCGTACACAGCGTGCCGAACAAATAGGCGAGCTTACGAAAGTTTGCGCGATCTCACCGACCCTCGTAACTTTCTCTCTCTTCCTCTGGTTCCCCCCTTCCCCTCTCTCTTCACACTGCCTCCATTTTGTCTTCTCTTTCCTCTCTCTTTGCTTCCTCGTTCGGTTCAAGTAATACTCGTGTTCGAAAAACTTGAATCGTTGCATACGACTTGGAGGTAGGGCTTTTTTCTTTACTTTTTTTACGTATCCCCTCCTGGGGGAGTCCACCCGTTCGTCATCCATGAAAGCATCTCAACGATTACTTCTAAGCGAATCTCCTTTGCTCGTGATAATAACGTTTGAAAAATATGGAATTTTGTGGACTTTGGACTCTATTTTTATGATTTTTATATGAGGACATGAAAAAGTTGCTAGCGTTATCTGTCGATTCGATCGTTTCTTTATAAGGTCTGAATTCCTTCCCGAATTTTGTGGGTCTGTACCCTCAAGGACCGAAAAAATGGGAGAAAAGTAATCGGGAGTGACGAATATTGAATGCAACTGAAACGGCGAAGCACTATTTGCATCGAGAAATATTTTCAATTAGGAAAAAATGGTGGCATGGTACCGGAACATCTGTTCGGTGCTGCAAGATTTTAATAACTTTCTTCGTGTCCAAAAAAGTCTTTTTACTTTCGCAAAGGTAAGTAACGTACGAGTGTTTGGTATCAAATATTAAAAATTCACTGCGGTTGAACGATTCTGTGCGAAAAAAAAAAACAAAAAAATTTCGTTAGGGCTACACTTCGAAAAGCTTTCCCGAAAAAAATGGGTGAGACTGAACGAAAGGGAGAAAACGAGGCAGGAGCAGAGGAGGATGTTTGTAGCATGAGAGAGGAGCTAACCTTAGCCAAAAAAAGCTTGAACAAAAAAGGTAACACATAGGCTCACAACGCCCCTTTTTCATTCTATACGCGTTACACGTAATACACACTATTACAAGGGGGGAGTGTAAAAGATAGAAAGAGTAGAGAAACAGAGGGCGCAAGAGAGAGGAGAGAGGAGATGGCGAGGAGGGGAGGGGGGGGGGGGGGGTGCGAGGATTTCATTTGAACGAGAAGGCATCAGGAGGCTCGCAATATAGAACGTATAAGAGAGGAACATCAGACAGCGCAGTCTGGAATCTCCTAATGAGGGTGGCTTTTTCTTTCGTCTCTGCGGGAGAGTTTTCAGCGCCCTCTGCCCTCTCAACGGCTCTCTTCTTCTCCCCTCTCTTCTAACAGCGAGAGCGACTATTCTTGCATACGAAAAGGCCGAGTCCCTTTTTTCTTCTCTGTTTTTCAACCTTTGAATGAATAAAACCTGAAAGAGAGAGAGAGAGAGAGAGAGAGAGCAGGCTGACTTTTGCACACAGTCTCAATGTTATCAACCTAACGGCTGATGTATAGTTCTCCTCTGCGGTTACACGTCAACGAGAGTGCAGCCGAGAGTGACGTAGGAAGGGGTGGGACGTGCAGTCGAGTGGCGGACTCTGGCGGTGGCGTCGTATAATTAAAAAAAAAATAAAAAAAAAACCCTCGAGCGCGCGTGTTACTCTCATTTTTCTCGCATTCCGAGGAAAAATAAAAGTCTCATTTGGTTTTCCCCCGCCCTTTTCTATCTTCACTTTTTTTGGGGGTTTGGATGTAAAAATATTTTGCTCAAGTTGATTGGGAAAAAAATCAATGTTCAATTGAGGGTGTTAAAAACATTGGAAAACTGCGGCTTCGAAAAGCTGTGGCTAATGATTTATAGCTAAGGTTGAATCGAAAGATCGAATTTTCTCTTTTTTTTCTGCAATTATTCTTGAATTTATTTTCATCCTGTGGAATAGTTATCCCCACGAATTCGAGAGTCCTTATTATCATGTATATACAACAAATAAATGCATATATGTCTACGCAAAAGATAGGAGAGTCACTGGCAATACTCTCCGAGCTGAAGAGCTCTAGTTTTCGCAGTGAAAAAAAATTGAGAGCTTTCGGTCTTCTCTAGATCTTTCCGTGCTCTCCCATCGCTCGCTTTCCCTCGTTCTTTTCGCTACCTCGAGAGACGAGCTGATTCATCTCTCCTCGACCTACTAAAAAATTATTCGGTCGAGTCGGAAGCGAAGCAAGTGAAGAGAGATGAATGAAAAAGATGATGAACTCGAAAAAGTTTCAACATTTTTCTCCGAGCTTTTCCACGGTATAGTGAGAACTCGTAACATCGAATATTGATAATAGTAATAATGATACTAAAAATAAAATCATGACGAAATGTTATAGCAAAAAGATATAAAATAGTTATTGAATGAAAAACCGATTTCCGTTAATCTCTGTGATGGCTCAGGATATCCGAGGCTCTTTTTTCGTTCCACTTTCAGCATTTGATTCGTGAAATTTTTTTTTTCTGTCGTATTATTCCTCAAGGAATGCAATATTAGATGATTTCGAAGCATAGAAAAACCTCTTGCGGATGAATTGAGAAAAAAAATCAATCCTGTTGGAGTCCTCGTTCCTGAAGACTCCGCTCTGGGGAGGAACATAGTCAAATATTTTCCGAACTTTTCTCGTCGGCGAGATTCTTTTTTCTGAATTGTGGGAGAGCGAGAAGAAGGCCGGGGGAAGAGAGAGCGCGCGCGTTTTTTCAAACGGAGAATCCCTCCGAGCTATCGCACACGCTTGTCGAACGCCATAAGATCACTGTCAAAAAGACGAAGAGAAAAGGGGTGGAGAGGAGCGCCGTGACACTTCGCAACCCCCTTGGCCTTACTATCTCTACAGCTATACATGTATATTTAAAATTCTGACGTTCGGTCCCAGCCACGTGAACAAGATCGGAGCTTATTTCAATGCGAATTGAAAGCGGATTGCGGATATCAACGTCTCGACCGAATCGAATTACCATAATAAAGAAAGCTTGGCAGAGAATAAAGAAGGAAGGGGGGAAGGAGTTCGGGAAAGAGGATTGAAAGGTGGAACGAAAGACGGGAGAAAAAGAGAGAAAAATCAAGGGTGGAAAAGTCTGCCGATCGAGAGGCACGCCGAGGGGGTTAGTTTTGGATATCGGACGTCCCGAGAGCGCTTCTCGCTCACTGCGAGATTCACTCTGCTATACAGCCACAGAGGAGAGTGCTTTTTAATCCGAGTCAAGTTACGTATCGCCGAATGGCTTCGCAAAGTCCCAATTTCCGATTGACGGTATCGAAAGCCTGGGACACTAAATACCTATCACTTTTTTCTCTTACACGCCCACCGATAGGACTAAAAATACTGAGAGAGGTTTCCCTTTTTGTTCAGCAACGAAAGCTCACTCGAGCAAAATGGAGCTTTGCCAACGTCGTATTTCCGGACTATCATCCTGCCTATCAACTACTTATTTCATTATCTCCTTAAACAAGCACCAAGGTTTTATCGTACAACTTAACGAAAATTACAACAGCGCAGTTTTTTCTGCACTCGTCGCATTTCACGTTAAAAGCTTCAAAAATCGTGGTTAATTAAGCTGATTGGATGAAAGATCGTTGAAGGACAATCGGGCTTTATTAGCGTTACCACGTTCGAAGAACCCTGCACACTACGGAGGTTGCGATCGATTAACGAAACATTTTTACTAAGCTCCATTCAATCATATCGTGCAAGAGGAAAAAGAGGAGGAAAATAGTACGAGAAGGAATAGCTCAAAGTCATTGAAGTATGAGGCTGAAGTTTGCAGCGTTCGAGTCCAATGAAAAGATGTAAAAAAACCCTCCAATTCTCCAATTTCGTTTCCTGTCAAATTATGTCAAAATGGCGATTAGTAGTTTTCATGCTACCAGTTTCAGTATCTTTCAATCTTATTTTCATTTAATCTCTTTCTCTACTGAAGCTCCAAGATTTTGAAGGTTCTTTTAACACAGCAATACAAAATTTATGAGTAAGAACCGCCCAAAAAGAATGACCTTCACGGCTCGGAAGGAGCAGATAGAG
Source organism: Venturia canescens (assembly GCF_019457755.1). Taxonomy (NCBI): domain Eukaryota; kingdom Metazoa; phylum Arthropoda; class Insecta; order Hymenoptera; family Ichneumonidae; genus Venturia; species Venturia canescens. Next base: position 18,231,824 of record NC_057421.1, on the reverse strand, counting down.
GAAAAAAATTATTCAAAATCTCTTTGGTATAATTACATTTCTGGTTTGTAAAGGTGCTCGTTAATTCAAAAATCTTTGACAGAGTACCGTATTTGGAAGTGTTATTAAACTTCAGTATTGGAAAGTTACTGTAAGCGGAAGCTACTAACGGTTCGCGAGAATTATCATTACGAAATATGATGAGGATTGATTTGTTTGTTCGGGGACAAACGCAGAGAAAATTCAATTTCCCTCGCTGCATCGATGCCGATTATCCATATTTATTTTGTGCGTTAGGTTCGCTGGAAAGCTGTGTGCACACGGCCGAAGTTTACTTTTGGAACATACGCTCGATACACACCTAGTGTATGAATGTGTACTGTCTTCTATATCATATTCCTGAATATCGCTCTTTCCCTCTCTTTACCATCAACGCCAGTCTATTTGAGAAATATTAATACCCCTCCACAGAACGATAGGCAAATACAATGAGGAAACGATAAACTGACGCGTGTGTATCGATTTTGTCATCGTTCTCTCTCGTGTCTGTCGTTTCTGCACAATATTATGTTTGCTGAACTTATATCGAGTCTGAAGGGTCTTTAATCCTTGTGACGATATTTTTCATTCCATAAATTGACGTCATCGAGACCCCTCAAATGTCTTGTGATTTTTGCATTCACAAATATATTTCTTTGCATTAATTTCTGACAATTTTACTCATTTGAAGTAAATGAGTTTCAGAATCTGTCAGAATGTGGCTGATTGATGATAAGAGCTGTTTTAAAAAAGTGAATTTAGTTATCAAATCAAGATTGGTAATATTGAAAAAAATAAAAGAAAATTAAAACGAGATTGAGTAAGTTTTCCCTTCTTTTTGATTTTGGGCGTGTTTGGTTATCCTCGAGAGAAGAATTATCTGTATCAGTTGTAACGAATCGAGAAAATAAAATAACAGTTGTTTCATCTTGAAGTTTCGAAGTTATGCTTGATTGAATGTTATCAAGATCTGTAATTTGTCATCGGGATTGATTGTCAGAAGCATTTAACTCCTCTCTAATAATCCAGGCAACCTTGTTTTCATGATTACAAATTTGTATAGCTAAAGATACGAAAACATATTATGGCACGAAGATTTGTATGTCGAGCTTTGAGGAAAGTTCGTTAGACATTTCATCGAAATTCAACTGAGTCACCTGAATCTTTCGTCCAAAGGCCTATCTGAGAATTTTTTCGCTAATGGACTGACTTATTCCGAGTTCTGTTGCATCTGAGACTAGTGCATTTCTTTCGTTACTGAAGCAGTCTGGGTAATTTGCACTCATAAATCTTTATTGAGACTTTTTTTTATTTGTGAGCCAACCACTTGAAGTGACAAAAATTGAGTTGAAAATTCGATAAAAAATAATGGAAAAATGACACTTGATAATTCAACACTTCCAATGAATCTTTTATTGATTTCTTATTCTACTCGTGATCAAGATTTTTGCTAATTCTGTTTGCTTTACCAAATCAGGTGAAAGAGAAGTCTCTAACAAGAGATGTCGTCTGGTCGTCTAACTTTTTGTTCACGATCAAATGTTTTAAAAAGAGTCTTAATTGTTTGTACAAAATTATAATTCACATTTATCACGGCGATGAACACAGAAATTTTGGGGACCTGAAACTGAATGGGCGATCGAACGACGTTCAGAAAACCATGGAACTACAATGGTTCTGTTAGCCATGAGAATACTTACTAGGATGGAGTTCAAGTGTATCTTTTACCACAGTAATTCAATTTCATAAACTCGATCCTGTGGTCAAAGGTTTTGAAACAAAGTTTATCTGTTTTCTGCGCTGTTCGAGACCGTAACTCGAAGACACGAGTATCGACACGTCACTCAACTTGTCGACTCTTTGATCAAGAAGCGTACAAATTTGTTTCAACGTAGTGTACTCTGTACTAATAAAGATAACAAATTTTCTATGGGCAATGAGTAGAAAGTGTCAACACCGATTCGAAGTCGAGTAAACTGGGAAAATTTGGATTTTTTAAACTTTTATCGACAAATGTTTATTCGGAGAAATAACGAATACACTAGAAAGAGAGAAATTTAAATCCGGTGTAATTGCTTGACGACGATAATGGCTAGTACAACTGACGGATCGTTCATCATGATTACTCGGCGATTATTCCAACTCCTCGACAAAGATTGATCGATCTTTTCCAAGGGGTACAATTAATCGAGAGTTTTCGCATGTTTTCGTTATTGATAAAACGGGTTTATTTTGAGGTGATTTTAGTACGGAAAGGAGGCGTTCCGTGGACCGTAATGGAGAAAGTACACAAAATTTCTATCGAGGATCTCTTTGTCCTTGAGCTGAGGTCGCAAGTGTAAGTTTTCACTGTGAACGGGAATGAAATTGGGGGAAGAAAAAGTGAATGAAAAAAGCAACGGTTTGGCTCGTAAGTCACGAGCGAACGTTATTGCCTCATCGTTTTGTGATGGCTTTCTTTACCTCTTCGTCCTTTTTTCCTCTTTCGTCAATCGTTTTATCCTTGCTCGTAATTTGGAGAAATTGCCTCGATCACCAAAGAGAAGGTGGCGTAGGCGTTCTGCCACTTGTGGCAACCATTTTTTAGAATCTTCCCTCTTCTTTCCCTCTTCTTTTTCTTTTGCTTAGCCAAGAAGGGAGTGCCAAATTAGTGTTCTGAAGAATAAACCTGACAAATGGCTTCTATTTGGATCAATCGAGAATCTCGTATTGGTACGTGATACACATCTATATTTTTTCGTCTATGTCAACATGGAGTAAAGCTAGAAAACTTTCGCACGACAATTTCCAACTGAAGTGGTCATCAAAAGAAGATCTTCGAGTGCAAAACGTCATTGAAGCATCAAGAGAATATTTGCGATCATAGAAATCTGTCAACCGAAGATTTTTCACTTCGCACAGTGACGTGTTCAAAATTTACATGAAGCCTCTGAAAAACCGCTCGCAAAAATCACGTCGTACTTTAAATCTTGCAAGCACCATCAGAAATTTAGTAATTCGAGCAAATGACTCAAAATTAAGCAAAATTTTCTCCTGCCACCGCAAAACTACGTAATCGTAGATATCGAATACTGAATTCTGCAAAATTCGAATCCAAAATGTTAGACCAAAATCGAAATCGTGGCACGAATAAATGATTCATTTGACTGGGCGTTAGGTTCGTGGCTTTGTCACCAAATAGATGTGAAAGGCTCGTTGTGCGAATAAAGTCGAGTCGTAAAGACCCTACGGCGGAACGAGAATATATAGTAGGGTTGCATATGAGAACAGCTAACGATAAGAATGGGATACAGTGTTTTCGGAGGTGTGCTACAGTTCGCAGTTGTCCCGAGGGTGGATAATAAACGCGTGAAAGCTCTCGCGTTCATAAGGACCACCCGAAGCAGCCCCATCAAGGGCAAAAGCAACAGCACTAACAGCGCGAGAGTTTCCTGCGCAAAGGCACGTATCTGTGTGCTTATGTACGTGTGTTTTGTATAGCCCGGAGTGAGGTAAACCTTGAATATCATAAGGCGTTGGTTATAATGTGCGTGGGATGCTCACGCGAACTGTATATTGTCCTATACTGGCCGTCAACCTCAAGCTTTCTTGTTTCGTATAATGCGCTGTGGTAACAATCCCAACACGGGATACAGAAGAAGAGAAGCGGCGGGGGGGGGGGGGGGCGAAGGAAAGCATGCAAAGTGCGAGAAGAAGCTAGAGAAAACTGCAAAAAAAAAACGAGAAAAAGGAAGAGCGAGAGGCTCAAAGCGCGAGGGATCAGGGAAGAAATATAAAGAGAAGAGAAAGCAAGAAAATAGAGGACTTGGAAGAACATAGTCGATGTGCGGAAAGGAAAGAAGATGAAAATTAAATGAGCGACGATGAGTATAGAGCAGCCGAGATAATGTACTACCCCCCGTTCCGGACCTTGGGGAACACGGTGTGGCTATGTTACGCCGAATTTTCATGAGGACGACGACTTCGGAACGCAGAGCAGACGATGGTGTAACCCCATAGTCGTAGAAATGCTACCAGGCTGTTTAGAAAAGCGAGGAAAAGAGCAAGAGATCGAGACAGGATAGCTGAGGGAGCGAGTGAGATATTGCAACGGCAGAGCTCGGAGAGTGCAGTGGCGCTCGGAGTTCGGGGCTAAAAAGCTAAGAGAAGGAGGAAGCGAAGTAAGGGACGGAGAGCGAGATAGCAAAGTTAAGGTAGCTTTCAGCCGTCTAATAAACTATATGTACTATCCCTACTTACGTACACGTGCACCAGAAGCAACGGGTGTGAGTGCTAAAGCTCAGAAGGTACATATCCAACAGCCAGGCATCCACTTGGACGTGCGGCACGAGTTGCCAAGCACGTTTTCCTCGACAATCCTTTCTCTCTCATCTCTCTCTCTCTCGAGCTTTCATTCCTCCTCTCTGCTCTCTTTGCTCTCACTATTTTTTGCTCGTTGCCTATCTAGCTGTACACGAATCTTTTTTCCTTTTCGTTGTATTATAATATTAGTTTCAAATGATTATTTTCTGTTCGAATCGAACTCATCGTTCGTACAACCGTTTTTATGATTTCCCGGTATTTTGCATTTTTATTTCGTCATTCATTCTTCCTCGTTCTCAATATTCATAATTTCTCAGTATTAATGCACATTATTCGATAAATTCACCTGCAGTAAATCGAAAGTCATATTTTCTAGTTCATATTCCGTTGGATTCGTTGAATATTTGCATTTTCGTCAACTCTTTTTTATTACTCCTTTTTATTTCGTGATTTAACGATTCCTTCCCAAAGCAAATGCACTCGACGACCTTATTCGAATCCCTCTTCCTCTATTTGTCCCTTAAAACGTAAAACAAACTGGCTCCTAGTACGTTAGCTCCGATGAACTGTAGACAACATTCATATTGACGTAGCGGGGTATTAAGGAGAGAAAAAAAGAAGGAAAGATAGCCAAGAGAGAAAGAAGCCTTAAAAAGTGAAACTTTACCGACAGAGGCACTTTGGACGGATAATCATGGTGTGCAAGTCGATTTTTTTCCTTTCCACTCAGCCCATATTCAACGCTAGTCTCAAAAGTTGTTTTTCTTGCTTGCATTCCTACCTCATTCTCTTCTTGTTTCCACCAGCGGAACAGGAAGAAGGGAGAAAAGTAGAGCGAGAGGGAGAAAGCAGGATGTACTTTTCGACGTGGAAGCACAGGGAAAGAAGCTTTTGGTATTTCGTTTAGGTACTGGCCATGTAAACTCGTCCATTTTTCTCTCCTCTTCTCCTCCGGCTACGTTACCTTAATATGATTCTATATATATCTGTATGTACGTGGACAATGCAAGCTACATGCTCGAGCATGTGTTACTCTCGCTTCGCGTGCGGCTACGTAAGGGATGAAAAGTAAAAGGATCTGCTCGGACCCGCTTCGAGTCCGGAAACATTCCGCCCTGAACTTTTCAAGTCCTATCTCTCTTCTATCACTATTTATATTATATTTTTACATAGGGTAGGCCGCCACTGAGCGGAGTACCTGAGAGAGCCGACTGATGAAACAAATTTGCATCGATTCTTATGCCGGAGTACGATCCGATGGTGCCTGTCACGTTTGCTTCGCGCCGAATTCGAAATCCCATTCTTTCGATGTTTCACTGACGCGACGCTGAAGTTTGCAACGTTGGAGTCCGATTCACTAATTTTGTTATTTCACGAAGTATCGGGGCAGTTTGAAAAACTACGAATTGCAAATTCGAGAGGGAACGAAATTGGAAAATAACTGGAATTATTGGAAGCCTTTTTTAGATTTCGTTGGACTTCAGTGTTGCGAACTTCGACGTTATTCACTGGCGTCGATAACCTTGACAGAACTGCGACTATTACTTATGATATTTTGAGAAAACTCACGCGATTAATCACTCGTATGGCGAGTAGAGAAGAGTCGACAACTTTGATTAGAAATCAATGAGAACGTAACCGTCTCTGAGGTACTCCGCTTTGCTGGGGTCTCCCCTGTATGCGGCTGTGTGTGTCAGTCTAACGTATATTCACTGGTACGAACGTCGACAAGTTGAGTCACTCCCAAGCCAGTTCGCTGTATATCTTTGTAAGATCGTACGGAGATAAATATTCTTAAAAGCAAGATAGTTTCAATTGGATGTAGCAGCGCTTCCGTGCAAGCTCTTTTTTCACTCGGTCTCTATATTTCTGTACGAGTTTCCGCGCACTAATAATTCACTGGAATGCCGTTTTATTGGATGTTCCCTGGGGAATGATGACTGCTATTTAAGATTGGGTTATAAAATGTCGAGAGCCAAGTCGTTAAGGGATCGCGACAACGGATGACAAGTCCGACGTATATTTGCAATTGTTTTCAACGAATTTATATTATTCCGTCTCATTAATCGATAAGTATTTATAGATTTAATTCCCCCGGTTGAACCCGGCAATTAGATAAAATTCTTTTCATAACTGGAGGTTTCTTATTGCAGGACTTACGTTGTTACGAATAACGAGCGTTTTCTTATATCGTAATCGTTGGGGATTACTCAAAATCCTGTTCAACCATCGCGTAAATGTTCGGTGTTTCTGTACATCGCCGTTTTATAACGATTTAAAGGAGTTGATTAACGACATAATTATCCACGGAGTTGGATCATTTGCTCACATCAAGAACGAAATTTGCTAAGCCCGTGTATACGGACTTTTTGAGCTCGTAGATAATCGCCCTCCGGAGGCAACCTGGAACAGGTAAGGTTAAGAGGCCTGCGTGCTGATGCAGCCAGAGGAATCGTTTTCGATGTTTATATACACAAGTTGAGGAAGGTTTACAAGGTGCAATATCGTGATTTTAGTACCAAGGGGGAGTGAAGAACAACGTTGTGGCGCATCACAAACGCGAATAACAATCTCGGAATAAATAGACACTAAACAGAGTCGGTATATTATGTACCGCTCCCGTACAATCGGCCCCTTCTCCTTTGTGTATCTTCAACTGCGAGGGTGTGGTTTATACGACTGCTATAACATCTTGAATGAGAAAGAAAGAAGAGAGAACGAGGGAAGCTAGAAAAAAGATGGACGTTTTGTGTTTTGCTAAATGTCTAGCAGTTTTTTTTTATCTATCAGTTAAAATTTACATCGATGATAGTAAACAAGATATCAAAGAGTAAAATGGATCGAAAATTTATTTTTCAATTTCATCATGTAGCTCATTATTAATCAATTTCCTTTTGTTTTACATCACATTTTGAAACCCAAACATACATAGGAGGGCATTGGAAAAAAATTTGAATTCTGAACCATTGTTTCGTCATGACTTTTTTTCTATAATCGCCTACTCATTGTCAGAATTCATAATTTATTATTTCAGTCGTTAGAAACCAGGGCAAAAAGCTTTTTCCGTGCGAGTCGGGGAAAGTGTGCGTGTGTGCGTGTGTGTGTGTGTGTGTGTGGAGTATTGGATTGTTGGCAGGGGATAGACCGACTCCAAATTATCATACGCCCCCTCTCGATGCGTATTGTTTTTCTGGGCTGTTTTTCTCTCGCCTCACTCGGACTTGCTCATTTCGTTCGTCCTTTTCTCTGTTTTTTGTTTCAATAATTTGCATTATTCCTTCGGTTTTGTGACACGAGCGAGTATTCTGTACATACATATTCAATGACCCCTTACAATGCCGCCACATTCACGAGGAAAAAATAAAATCCCCTCTTCGCAAGCGAAAAACTTTCTTCTCGTCAACAAAACTCGGAATGAAAAAGCGAATGGTTATCACTTTTTTTTTATTCTTCATATTTGAAACACAAGTAGCGCGGTAAATGGAGCATCGATTTCTGCAAGATTTCTGCGAGATAAAAACGGCTGGCGATGCTTTTTAAAAATATGTAAAACATTGTAGTCAGGTTTTCGCCTATTCATCAAACAATGAACAAACGGTAATGCGAAAAAATGTGCACCTGACAAGATAGTAATCATTCTTACAACTTTTTTTTGTTTGTTTGTACGATGGATTTCACGTTAAGACGAAAAAATCTTACTTTTCTCCGTAAAAAAAGCGCGAAAGCAGATTGGATAGGAATTTTTTTACACAATCGCGATGGGAGTTCTCAGGAATTAATCTGAGATGAGAACCGCCGATATATTTATCGGAGTATTTTGTCAATTGCTTTCGGTATTCCTTGCATCGTTTACAGCTGTGAACGATAAAGTTGAGAGATTTGAAATCAGGTTGTAGAAAAATGATTAAAAAATTCACGAAACTTCAAATATTAATTGGAATGTATAAAAAGCATGTACCGAGCCGCCTTTAAAAGGAGAAAATAAGAAAAAGTGAATAATAAGAGCACTAGTGGAAACTCCCGCCACGCCACGACGGTACAAATGAAAAAAAGGAAAGAAAAAAGAAAGAAAGACAATGGATAATTGCAGTAGGAAAGATAGAGGAAAAAGAAAGGAAGTTGGGAAGAAAAAATAAAAGGGAAATGAGAGAAGCGAAAAAGGAGAGAAAAATCGGGGGTGAGATAAATAAAAAGCTTGTGGGTTTGAACCCATTGAATGTGCAGCTCTTGTGTGTACCACTTCGTACTTTTTCACCTCCTGTATATGCACACACAGAAGCTTTAGATGCTTTTGTTAAAGCGTTTTATTCCACTACTATTTCTGGTGTTCCATGGAGAGCTGTTTGCACCATTCCATACTGCTCGACTAAGTTTACAATTCCTCGTAAACGAATATATTGATTAATTAAATGAACGAGCATCGGTGCTCGTAGTTACACGAGAAAACATTTTTTTTTTCAGTATGGAGCATTTTCATTTTTGTATTCCATTTGCGGACTTCGTCGACAGAAGATTTTTTGTAAGCAAAAGATTGTTTAACCGCAGCTTCGGTAACTAAACTTCCATCTTTGTTGCAACCATGTCATGTAAATTCTACGGTTTTCAGTTCTGTCGTCAATCGATCAAATTGACAAAATATACGAACTGCTGTGTAGAGAATAATGGTATTGAAAAAATAATGGATTGGTGGAAAAAAATTGATTAAAAATTGAATTAAGATTCAACAACAAATGTATTCCCAGTGTAATTCAACCGACAAGTTTCTATATTCATAGAATATTTCCAGAGTTCGGAGGACAGAGAGAAAGAGAGAAAAAGAGGGAGTGAAGGATGTGAATAGATCGAGAGGAAAAGACTGGGGAGAGTTACAGTGAAACAGAATTGTCGGTATAAGCCAATTTAGCACAGAGCAACAGAGACCTTTGACAGCGTGTGCGAGCTTTTTATCCGAGTTGCGCTCGAACTGCAGCGCGGGTGCAGCAACCGTTTTCATACTTTGAACTTTTATCGAGGGGATAATACGCTTCACGACCTTTGTGAAACTGAAACTGCTCTGCTGGCCTTCCAAAATGCAAGCACGAACCACCGGACCCATTATAAATGAACCAGCTGATAAAAGGGATCCCATAAACTTTCGTTATTCACATTCGATGAGCCCTTCTCACATCCAGGCTGCATCGTTATACGAACGTGCTACGTATGGATCGACAGTGCGCATACGTGCACGATTATCGAACGAAATTTTTTAGGGATCAAAGGAAAATATTCTCGTAACACAAAGTTAAAGGGGCCTTTTATCCAGAGACCACAAAAATTTGACGGTTCGTAGTCACACACCTTTGCAGTCAAAACGATTAAATCAAAAAATAAAATAGCACACTCAAATTGTCTTCGAAGCTTATGAAGACGAATTGGCTATCATTTTGTCAGTTTAAACACTTTTTTTTATTCAATATTCCAATACTTCCAAAAAAAGTTCATCGAAGTTTCAACGACGCTGAAGTTTCCAACGTTGGAGTCCAACGAAATGAACGAAAATAACATTTGAAATTCACCAATTTTTTATTTCACGAATCGTTGGTGCAGCTTGAAAAACAACGAATCGCAAATTTGTCAGGGAACAAAATAGGAGAATTACTGGAATTATTGGAGAGTTTTTTTTTATCATTTCGTTGAACTCCAACGTTATGGAAACTTCAGCATCATAAGTTTCATCAGAGAATAATACTTCTGGACTTGGAACAAATGTGAATAATTTGACGATAAATCATTTGTAAAAATATTCGTGAGTCATTAATTACTTTAAAACATTTTAGTTAGATTGGAAGGCATTTGCAAAGAAAAAAAATAATTTTCAGTATCACATGGAAGGGGTGCAAAAGACGAACTGCGTCAAAAGCCATAAGAAACGGTGAAAAACTTATATTTTCTTCAGATGCAAAATTAAATGTATCGAAATATTCGAAATACACGAAGACAAGAAAGATTTCCAGGAAATTTATTTCATTATAAAATGAATAAAAATAGTAAATCAGTGTATCAATATCGTTTAGTAGAAATAAAGAATCGATGGAGAAGAAAATTGGCTCAAAAAGACGAAAATGAGATAAATAAATGTAGGACGTTTTGATTAGTTTAATTTTTCATTTGTCATAACTCACGTGTACCCGGCGGGGTGCAATACCGAGGATAACCGCAGAACGTTTTAAAAAAATGACAAATCCAGAGTGAGATGAGGGTCGTGTCGGGTTGGGCTGACTGGTTAAATTACCTGGAACAGAAAAACAAACGTTGCCTCGTTTATAAAAGTGTTAGAGGTGTACCGTCGACGTTAATTGACGAGCGTGCGGTGCATAATGCCAAAAGCAAAAAAAAAAAGAAAAAACGAGTTCTTCTTTTTGCTCGAGCTCGTGACAGTTTACTGGGAGGTTCATTTTTTCACCGGCAGTCTTGAAAACTTGAGCACTGAGGCGAACAAAAACAGCAAAAAAAGGAAAAATATTGTGTGGCTATTGTTCGTACGTATATGGCTGCGTTCAAAAAAGATCGCCCGACTATCAAACTCCCAACAATAATTTGTCGAAGTTTTGTGAGTGGGGGAAAAGCGTGAGTAATGAATTTTTCAGATTTCTGTCAGAGTAACGATTTTCGCCTCGCAGAAGTACGGAAAAAATAAAGGTTAAAAATAAAATTGAAAAACTGCAGAGAACTGTGGAAGATGGTATGGTATTATTATGGTATAAGCTTTCAGCAGAGTTCCCTATCAAATATTCATAGAATATTCTATTTTTTTCTCTTCCCCTCTCTCTCTCTCTCTCTCCTTTTCGGTATTTTATTTTCTTTTTTCTTATTCTCCGTACACCGGACAAAGTTTTTCAATGTCTCAGGACTCCGCGGATCTTTATACCAACGCTTGGGCATGGTTCAAAGTTCCAACGAGGGCGAATACTCGATTTTATACGAGAGAGGAAATAAGAAAGGGAGGGGGAGGGAGGAGGGACGGAGAAGGATACTTTTGCATTTTAAAGTCGTTTCTTCGGTACTACGCGCCGCTAGAAACATCACCAAGTCGAATAAATCTCTCGGGGGAGGCGAGAAAAATGTTTATATATATATATATATAAGATGTATACTTATATAGATCTTTATAAAGACAGATATACGCATGTGTATCAGAGCAGTGCCCATGAGAGGAAGGAGAAAGAGAAATGGAGGGAGAGAGCTGTATCATTGTGAACACGTAAAAGTTGCAGCCTTGCTGTAACGTTGAGGTCATTTCGTTTAACTGGGGAAGACTAACGCGAAAAGGTGAACGAGGCAAAAGATAAAAATCTCATTCACCGTCGTTCGTTAAAATTTTTTGATGCCCTCCACGCCACCCTCTTTTTAATACGCTTCCACATATATATGAAATTATTTCGAAGCTTCCACCACAATTTATGTCATCATTGTGGAAGTCCCACAGCCTGTCCACGTAACGGAATGACAATTTTGGAGTCGTACTTTAATTCTTGTAATTTTCCCATATTTACCTGAGACGAGAGCTCAATTGGCCCATAGAAAATCAGAGGAGAATCATTCTTCGTGACATGTGCGTTTCAGTCTTTAGTAACTTTGTTACTATTTTTTTGGTTAGACAATTTCTGACGAACATAAGATGACAAAACAACACTAATTTTCTTCCCTTTGTTTCTCGGTGAAACTTTTTCGTGAAAGGTTTTCGTTTTATGCTTTCATGAAAATAAAGTAATGATACGAAAAATCTGCTCGCAGAACCTTTTTACTAATCCTCGGCGTGCCTTCTTTTCCTTCTACCAATTTTTGTCAGTCCAACTTAAAAATACTTCTCAATGTTTTTTTTGCAGAACTTGGACGTTAATTTAATTGAAATAGTTGTACATGAGAGTCTCGTAGAAATGGCAATAGCGAAGATGACGGGGCAACGAGTCTTGTTTCGAAATTCAAATTCCCTTCGTTAACATTCTCTCCGTTATATTGCTCGGTTATATATATATATTTATATATACGTACAGAATGGGTACTTGATTCGTAGTGCGTAGGGGATTTCGCAGCATGGACTCGTGATTATTCGGTACCCAGGGCGTTAGAGAAGATATAAGTGTCGGCAAAGATCTTATAGTGCGAGTGAGATGTACATACGTTAACCCTCGGGCGTCCCAAACCGGCAAACTACACTGCTATATAAACTCTGGTTATTATATACCATCTTTACGTCACATAGGATCGCTACAAGAGAAGAGAGTGTGTAAAAGAGGGAGGGGGAAAGAGAGAACGAGAGAGACGGGGAGAGATGAACATTAAGTTCGTGCACTCGGCAATTGCATAGTTCAACATCGTTTTGATAACGCGCGACTCTACATGTTCGTAGAATTCTCTGTTATCTTAGCGAATCATTTCATTGGTTATATAAATAAAAATGAGTTTGTTGCAGCGTTCGAGCCTTGAAAATGTTATTCCAGGGAATGGGTCGATTCCTCGAATAATGACAATGGGCAGTAGGTTGAAGAATGGGATAAATTTTTCGATTTTTTCGTCCCTTGTACTTTGGAATTTTGACTTTTGAAATGCTTGTTTCACAGAAATCAAAACATAGAATTTATTTTTAATGTAACCCTGAAATCAGGATTGTTATCGTGAATTTTATTTTTAGAATTTTTGAAAAAAAACAACTATCCATAGGATAAAGTATCCACGTTTATTTCAGTGAGGTTAGAATGGAGTGGAAATTATTTTTAATTCATAAATAAATCGCGAGGTGAAGATTATTTGGGGGAGAATCTCAATAATTTGTGTCCACACGCAAGCATAAAGAATGCGACAAGCATTGAAAGCTTCTACGATAAAAAAACATTGGTCACCGATTTTAATCAACGAATAAAAAAATTTGTTGTCACCGTTCGAAAAGTTTCCATCCCGATCAAACACGAGAACGATTCTGTACGTTCCGTTCGAAAAAAAAATGTTTTTTTTCGTCATTCCTATACAACTCGTTTCGGATTAACGATAAACAATGCTGCTGTTGAACAGAACAAAACCAGTTAGAACGGAGGAAGAACATTCGAAGTGATATTGTTAGAATTTTCATGCGCGTGGAGAGTAGGGAGAGTGGGCGGTGAGCCCCGTCACGTTGAAAACTGAGAATTTTTTCCAATGAATGAGGAACTCACTTGGGTAATATGCATACGCGATATGCTCTCCGAACTTTCCGCCAATATACGAGGCTATTTCGTTCGTTGCTATGAATTTGTGCTCACAAGTGCCCTTGAGCCTGACTCTATTCCTGTCTCTTTCACTTCTGTCCTTCCATCCACGTTGTTGAGAACCGAAGAGGAAAGAGGATGCTTTTTCGCTCGTTCCATATTACACTCAATGTTCGGATTTATACGAAAAAACGCATTTTTTGCCCAAAGGAAAAGGGCCGTTTCGTCATTGAACTTGTTCGAAGGGTATACACTTTATTCCCTCGGTCTCCTCTCTTTTCCAGTCTATAGGAGTGGGCTTACGTCCGAAACGTTCGTACTTTCGATATCGGCTCGACGTTCCGTCCTGGGGGAAATTTCCATAGAGGTTCGTCCGCCTCAGCTATTATACGCGGCTCTTCTGTATATCTTTTTATTTTCTATATCCCCCTCTATATGGATATTCCTGCATGTGGATAGACGTTATGTATGACCAAATCCTTTAGCAAATCATACCGTCAAAGCTGCGCTATTCCAAGTGGTTTCCTATTGGAAAGTTTGCAATTGAGGGTCTATTGAAATGATCATTGAGTGGTCGGATCCTATCAGCTTTATCTCCCTTCCAACATCCCTTTTCGTCTGTTTTTTCACTCTTTTTTTATTCCTATTTTCATCCTGTGGGCATCCATTATTTTTCAGCCTCATGCCCGTTGTTTCAATGGATACGTGCTCTAAATTTTGAATCAACTTAAATCGATGGACACTCGACCACGATGGCTTTACACACGTACTTTGGGCGGATGTTACGGGCTAGAGCTGCTTAATTTTCATTATTCCCCCTCGTTTTTCTTCTCTCTTGATATTTTGGCGTGCAATCAGTACTCCGAGTTTTTCAATTATTTTCGTTTTAACGCGAACTATTCTTTCGATATTTTATTCGTTTGTTATATCCGCTTGGAAATTCTATTTGCATAGCCGAAGGAAATCCTCCGCACGCACTCAGATCTCAATTAAATCATGTGCGTTTGCGCTGATCTAAGAACAGAAATTTGTTCTCGTTTGTGAGAAACGAGGGATTTTGGAATCTGCATATGCTCGTCTTTGAGTTTCGAAAGTACAGAGAGATTCAGCGAAGTTTTGCTTATTACTAAGTTTACTAGAAACGGTGATCTCGAAACTGCGAGTCACTCGCAATACCGAATCCTCAACGTGAGATGCTTCGAGTTCTCTTCCAAATCTCTACTCTGTTATACACACACATCAAAATGTGTTTATATGGAAACACGTGTACTATTCCATAGTAGTTTTGGAGCTTCGGCAAAACAAACAGAATGAAAATTAGTTTTGGAAGAAAGTGATATTGGAAAAAAGACTTCTCCACCAACCAATAAGCACGAATGCTGATTTTACGAAAACCCTGACAACACTGTTCATATAGTAAAGAATTCATTCTTATTAGCATGTCGAATGACAATTTTTTTTTTTATTTAATTAAAGGTCAGATTATTGCACAGGTTTGAGAAGCTTATGGCAGAATAATGAAAATGCGTTCATCGAGAATCGATCTCAGACCCGCAGCATGCGACGATGCTGAAGGTTGCAACGTTGGATTCCAACGCAATGAACGAAAAAAAAACATTTTTTTATTTCACGGAGTATCGGTGCAGGTTGATAATCTACGAATTGCAAATTCGGCAGGGAACCCAATTGGAGAGCTACTGGAATTATTGGAAGCTTTTTTTAAATTATTTCGTTGGACTCCAACGTTGCAAAATTCAGCGTCATTTCGAATCCACAGGAATTGGAAGGATGTTTCAGCCTAAATTCCGCACCGTGAAGACCTTGAGCGATGAAATTTCCGCGAGAATAATGAAGATTGAAAAAAATGGAGGTATTTTTTTCCCCCGAAATGCACCGCTCCTTCATCTCTCGACGCGCACACACAATATATACACTTATGAATGGATGAAGTAGTAGGAATGCAACGTAAGATCTAGCTGGTTTTTGAGATGCGGGGAGAAACAGTTGACAGGCCCGCGAAACTTCTGTCTTTGGCTTAAAGGGTTGTTAGAGTTAGGCTGTTTCCAGGAGGGAGGGGGTTTGGGAACCGTGGAAGCAATGGCCAATGCCGCGAGTAAGAGAAAGCAAGGTGGCAGGAAGAAGCGTGGAGTAGCGCGTCTCGAGTTTGAGTCATAACTTCGCCATTATCCGACTTGGCAAGTTTCGGTCGCGAAAGTGGAGGTGCTGGCAGGGCGAAGAAGCGGATGACGCCAGCGGTTTGAGGTAGAAGGATACAGAGGTTATGTCGATGCAATGCCTGTCTTCTATATAACGGACGTGGATTTCTCTCTCTTTCTCGCACTTTATAATGCGTGTATAGAGCCAGAGGCAGGGAGAGGGAGAAGGAAAGCGTGGGGAGGATGGAGAAGGAGGAGAGGATGAAAGCGTAGCCTAACGATCTCTACTTTGCCCAGGTTCACCGGAGTTTTGGTGGACGAGTAAGGAACCACGCGTCCTTAACCCCTCTTGGGATAGATAAGCAAAAGTTTCGTTGACATTTTTGCGATAACGTTTCGGTGAGAGACAGACTCAAGGGAGCCTCAAAATAGGGCTAAAGACAGAGAGAGAAAGCAAAAGAACATAATGGACGAACGAGTCTTCTCTCATGAACGAACTAGACGTTTATCACCTCTCTTTTCTTGTCACACTCTTATTCTCGCACGACTAACTTTCAGACACTTTCTCCCATAGTGATAAGCTCTTTTTTCTTATCATTCTGCTCGACAACCTCCAAACCATGCTTTATTGCAGCTTTCTTTATGAGTCGTTTTTACTTCGTCGTATTTCTTTTCACTTTCGAACCAAAGTGCTTTTCGACTCAGTCAATTCGGCAGGCAATGCTTTGTGTTATCAATTAAATTTCGCGAAATTTTTATCCGTAGCAATGTCGTTTGGAGAAAAAATGGGTAATTTGTTGGTATTTGTTAACTCACTCATGTAGGAATGACAGTTTTTGTTTTTTTCTATGAAATATTTGCACTTCCGAATTTGTCCCAAAGTATAGCGCCGTACACGTCTGTAGATTTTTCATAGCGAAAAGTAAGTATTTTTGTTCGGTTTCTTTTGATAATTACTGACACAAATATACCAATAGAAAAATGAGAGTTTTTTTCTTGAAATAAGTCAAACATTAGTAGTCAAACAGCAGTGCTTATTTTATTGGTATATTGTTTTTTTATTATTGACACGGCGTTTCTTCGTTTACAAAAAAGTGCATTGGGTACGGTTGTGACATTTTTCCTCGATACGATTGTGACATAAGCTATCAATGACCCAGATCGCTGATTTTGTAGCATATATTTGAAGGGAAATTTTTTGCATGTAACAAAGCTGCAATGGGATGAAAATTAGGATTAATAACGTTTTTGGGCGTACTAAAACAGAATTCAAGCCCCAAATTGAGAATTCCTCGTTGAAACGTTCCCAAGTTTTATTTCTGTTGTTGCAAAGTTCTAATTAGTTTCTCAATAAGCTTTATTGCGTTATGATGTATTACGTTGCATATTGCTTGCAAATAAAGTGATTTCAAACCATACTCGAGAATTTTTTTAACGCGTCACAACCGTCCTTGGCATGTGGTCGGTTGTGACAATTTCCCTTTTTATTTTCTAACCCGTTCATATGAGCTAACGATCGTATTTAGGGAAATAATTGTAATTTGTATGAGTTTACCAATGTACACATTACATTAAACAATACTTTTCATTAAGCTTACTAGCATATTGACAAAACTATGGGTGATCAAACGAAAATCGTCACAGCCATCAGTCTTCCCTACGAATTATCTACGTTGCTGTTCGATTCTGTACTTTGTCAACGAATATCTCTATAACACCGTTGATTTAGTGGATATACTTGTTTCTGGTGGACATCGAATGTCAAGGAACATCCACATGCGGAAAAACTTCTCGGTGTCGTCTCTTGGTTTCCTCTTTCATAGTTGATCGAGTTTCTCGAGTCCTGAGGACGGGGCGAGTGTCGAGTTGGCCAAAGAAGTGGTTGGAAACGAAATTTTCCACCTGATTAGCCGATCACTCGTAGGGAAAAGGAGACAGAATAAAAATGAAAAAAGAAAGCAAGTGTCCAGTTGTAAACGAAATTGTTGGTTGCCACCTTTGCTCGATTTTCTCACGGAGAATTGAGCCAAGTCGATTGGAATTGGGTACGTACGATGAAACGACCTCTTTCGTGTACTATCGCAACGTAGGAATGGAAAGTTTTTCACCAGCAGACGTCCAATCGACTAGAGCTTGTTTCTCTCGACGGAATCATTCGCGATAACATTTTATATATATCTCGTATTCTCTCCCATTTCTTATACCCTTTCGAATGGTTGAAAATCGCACTCCAACAAACATCCGATCGAAACAATCGCAATTTCAAAGTTTCGCTATTTTCTCTCACTCTTCGCTCGTTTGAAAAAACCAACTTTTCCGAAATGACGATAGAAAAAAACAGTGTTCACCACCTTAATTATCATTCCAATCCACGCGATAAATCTTCGCTGATAAACTATTCTTCTATTGCATGTCCAATTTTATTCTCAGCTCCTGTGTATAAAGGTATTTGAAAAAATAAAAATCAAATCGAAACGAAAATGTTTGTCGCCGAGTTCAGTCCGAGTCGAACAATCGAACCATGGAGGCTTTAATTGAATTTCTGTCAGGCTTCGTGCAACCCGCAAATTGTTCAAATTTGCATCGAATTGTAGTATGTGAAGAAAAATAACACGATCGCAGAGAATAAACCGAACTGCTTCTACGATGGATCTCCTACTTTTTTGGAGTTATCGTTGCATTGTACCGTTCAAAAATTGATGAGCACGTTACTCGCTTCACTCGAAAATGAAAAGAAACGACAAAACAAGGAAACCAATAGAATAGGAGAACAATTGAAACCTCGAAAACTATTACTTCATGCTCAGCAATATTTTTTTTTCTCCTCAAAACAATCTTTCATGATAAATACTATCACTGGAATATTTGTGACCACGGATTTTAAAGATTTAGTAAATGATTTAATTGAATTCGTAAAAATAAATGTGGGATTTTGCGTTTTCAAAATGTCACGTACTAACAATCACGAGAAATCTCATCGATACCGTTTTTGGAAGAGTCTCTATCTGCAGCATCCAACGAACAGATTCATCACCTGTCGGTGTGTAGTAAATGGCTCTTCTACCCTTTCTCTTTTTTACCCCTATACGATTCTGCACGTTACGTGCCTCACGTTTTTTACTTGCTCGTTATACGATTGCGTGAATATGTATGTTTTTTTCTTCTTTTTTTTCATTCTTCTTCGCGTAGCGTCAAACACTCGATATTCCTGCTGAATAGGGGTGGGAATATTCGTCGTTTTTTTTACATGCTGCCTGGATGTACACATTCTCGTTTCCATCGTCGATATACATTTGCCATCAGGTGCACCCAGCAGAAATGCACTTCCCAACAACTTTTTCTCCACTTTGCGTATGTACTCTTGCCGCGTTCTATAGCTTTGTCGTTTATTACCAGCCATCATCGGAGCGCACCGCTATTCAGGATTTGGCCGAAGCACGATTCTCACTCGAGCTTGTATCCGTGATGGTCTTCGCGATTGTAACTCCCAAATATAGACAGGGTGTTCCGAGAGTTACGACGAAAACTCACGGGATAAAAGGATTGTTAAAATTGAAGAAAAAATTACATTCCATTATCGCATGAAAACATCATTCCAATTTTTTGAACTTTCATAATCAGTTGAGACTTGATTTATATTTTATGAATGATGAGCCGCTCATTTTAGTTCTTCTCTACGTTCGATTGAGCAATTTCGAAAAAAAATTGTTGCTTATAAATCCAACGGGTTTGTATACTTTAAATGATTTCTTCGGGCGTTCCTTTCACTAGGTTAAAATACGAGAAGCATATGATGAAAATACGCGACGAAAAAGAAAAAACTAGGTTCACAGAATTTTCAGAATTGTACGTGACTTTTGAAAAATCTTATAAATTTTGATGAAGCGCGATATAAAAATAGAAAAAAAGAAATAAGCTTGTGTATTGATTTTCGTTTTATGAGATTACGGTTATTTCATTACTTCCGCTACGATGATTGAATCTCAGTATTTTATAGCTACATCGGATTCGCACTGTTTCGCTTTACTCTTACTGGGACGCTTCGCGAAACGCGCTTAAGGAATTATGGGTTTTCAGTCTTCTCGAATTAAAAATAAAAGTCGAGTAGATGAATGAGTCGATTATTCGAATCGTACGAAAAATTGTGAGGATTTGAAAAAATGGGTGCTCGAAGATGTGGAGAAAGTTCGCGAATGAGATTCTACTTGCTCAGTTTTTTTTAAAACAAATACATTTTTCGTCTCTGTCAAATTTTTCCTTTTTTCGAACCAAATACCCGAGAATAAAGGAACCGGATTAACGGTGAAAAAATACAGGTACATTTTTAAACTGTAGAATTGTACGAAAGGCGAAGGCATCGGTTACGTACATTATTACAAGCGTTTTTTTCCTGCCGCTTGAAATAACCTTCCCGGAAAGGGAGTTTGAGTAGAAAATTACCTCAATTTTATTCCTCCGCTTTCGCAATTTCTTCCAATTTTCATAGTTAGCACAACCGTTCTATTTTCCACGAGAAAAAAAAACTAAGGCAGTCTATAATTAAATACGAAAAATTCTTTCCTTTTTTTCGTAGTACAAAACAGCACCGCCCGATCAATTACGTTGTTAAGTGAGCAAAAATCGTATTACTCTTTCAACTTGATAAAAGCGTCGTAGAAGATGTGACTGGGGTTGAAACATTTTAAAAAACGGTAGTTAAGGTAGTTCATGCACATTTACACAGAGTTCAAATAAGCAATCGACTGACACACATATCAAATTTTAAAGGGTTCGTCTCATTGGTTATTTAGATAAATGTGTTTACATAAGAAGAAAAATACACAGGGCTATTAGGGACTATGCGTAAAAAATCGTTTACCATTCCATATAACGAATGAACGCTTCTTAAGGAGTTTATGAAAAAGTACACAATAACAATGAAGTATATAATGAAGGTCTGGGAAAAAATTCGAGACGATTGTCTTACTATTAATAAAGAATATTACGTTGCAGATTGAACGAAATTGGTAAAATGAGCACTCGTAATCTCACATTTGCCATTTCTTTCACAGTCATCTGTTTTCGCCAAAAGATAAGTTGAAAAAGTTTATTTACAATTTCGAATGAATAACTCTGATATCAATTTAGAGTGATAATATTTTTAATTAGGAAGTAAAAATTGACCGAATTTAGGCACCCAAGAAATACGATCCTGCGGGCATTATTTACCTTACGAGGCTTAAAAAAAGGATTGACAGCGTGAAATGACTCGGAAGATTTTACGGCTTTTCTGTTATGTGTTCTGCCCTGACCATTTTCGTTTTCCATAGAAAGAGAAACAGAGATGAAAAGAGAACAACCAATCTCTATAAAATTGACGATAAAGCTTTTCTCTTTCCACGTGCGATACTTTTGTACGTCGCATACGCGCGGTATAAATCACTGGCAGATGACGAGATACCGGTATGGTGGTTGAAACAGTGGCCACTGGATCGCCAACAACGTCCTCAGTCAGTTGTGCCTGGACGATAATCCCGGACACACTGACCGATGTTCACTATAGTCGAGTTTCAACGCTGGATTTCAGATTATCCCTTATACAATCGCGAATAACAAAAGGCGTAAGTGCTGCGCTCCAGTTCTCAAAGCAAACTCAGCCTGAGACCGTTTGTCCGTAAACATCTCCACCGCGCCGTATTCGCGTCTTGCTATCTCAGCGATTTCCACTCTCTCTCTCTATGGCCGCCATACACGTGGATGTTTTCACTTGCGGAATTTCTAGTCCGAGTTTCCGTAACACCGTCGTCGATACGCTCCCCATAAATGTTCCTTCCCTTTGATGTGTTTCTCCAGGAGCAAGGCTTCACATCGGTTTATTATATCGACCAAGAAACGAGAAATAGAAGCTTGGAAAGGGCTCCCCGGAACTATTGCTCCCCGAGTCTGTCAAAAGCAGGATTTTCTACTTGCTTCCCGTTTAACCTGGTTTTTTTTTTTTAATTGAATCAGTTTTTTATCTTTACAGCATCATTCGCGTGTTTCAATTTCTATCATACGTAAGCCATGAGATTTGACATTTGGAGCGAAAAAAGGTGTTGGTACGAAGATCGAATTGAATATGATCACGTTCGAATGTCATTTTGATAGTTTATTAATTATATATTTAAAAAAACTGATCGAAAGCAGCCAGAACATTTAAATTTGCTGATCATTGCCTCAAGCATTCCTGAGTATGCTCTTCTCCTACACAAACGAGTGGAGAATGGTAGTTGTGGAACATCAAAAATAAAATCGATATGTAAGTGTCTGACTAAGGGTGGATTTCTCTACTCAACTCGTCTGGGATCGCAGCCCTTGCGCTCTCAAAGTTGGTCTCGCGAGGGCATAGTTTCAAGTGCTTAAAAGTAGAGCTCGTGAATGAATTGAATGCATTCATTTTGCTTTTAAAACATTCTTAGTTTTGTACACACGAATACGACTTTATTTGATACCGTCGTGGAGAATATTAATGAAAATCTCGATTTATTTGTCATGCTAGTAAATATATGTGGAGAAGATAAAACGAGTATCGAAGTCTTATGCCATTTGAAAATCTCGAGTACTCGTTGAATTAATAACAGTTTCCCAACGCGACCTGGTTACCTGGTAGAAATGAAAATCATCTCTATAAACCGCTTCGATACATTTTTAATCTTGTTTCTGTCGTCTAATTAAAAGTTTCATGACGATATTAAGCATAACAGTGAAACGGACATGGAGTTTATAATTTTGTATATATTGCATGGAGTTGGTATGGATATATGGGTAGAGGTATAATATACCCGCGAGTCAGACGGTCTGGAATTAATATCTGGCATATGTAACTTGAGAGGTGGGTGACTAGCCCAGTAGAGAGGATACACTGTAAACTCGACGTTTCATAAACCCCGAGTCTCTCTCACTCCCTTTCTCTTTCTCTCATACGAGCTCTCTCGTGCTATTTTCCGGCGAATATGCATGAGAAGGTGTGGCATCTCGGCCTCGAAGCTTTTGCTCCCGACTAAAAGGCGCCCCTGTCCGCGATTCACGCGAGATTTTCGGAAACGTAAATCGGCGAACGCTCTGCCTCCCTTTGCTTCGTGTCGCGCCATCACTTCACGCCAGCCTGCCTATTTGCAAAGCAAAATAACTGGCCTCCATTTCCTACATATATATTACTTATATAAACATGTCGCGAGAGGAGAGGGCATGAAGAGTTTCATACATCATATTTTGGAGTAACTCTCACGTCACCCACAGGTCAGACCTGTCACAAATGTTTCAAAACATTTTACAAACACGTGTCATTCGTAGTTTCACATATTCTCAAACTTTTCAACTCCTCCACATACAAAATTCTTCAAGCCTAAAATGTTTTTGCCGATCCCCCACTTCGGAGTGTTGTTGAAAGTGATAGAAAGGACGTAAGGGTCATGTATGAATTGTCGATTGTTAATATAATTTTATATACAATGCCCCATTCGAGTGTTAACGTTGTGCAAGTATTTGGTATACTTTGAAGAATTTTCAGCTGAACTATAATCTACTTCGAAGCAGTAAACTTGAGAAGCAAAGTTTTACAAATTCGTGAGACTTTTCCAGATAGTTAAACGTTCTTAAAAGCTCTTTCTGATGCTGAATATTTCGTAAACAGCGAAAAGTTCATGCTGGTGTGGAAGTAATGATAATATAAAATTGTCAAGTCTCATTACGTCCATCAAAACACTCGAGCGTGCGTAAATTATTTATGGCATTCATCGACTTCGAACTTTTAAGTATCTTTCTCTGTTGGGAAGTAATTCTGTAATGAAAACCTACAGTTGGTGTATACTCACAAAAACAATGGCGTACGCTGTCTCTCGAGAGCTTGAATTATTTACTACAGAGAGAGATAAAGAGAGAGAGAGAGAGGGAGAAAAAAAGTAAGACCCTCAGAGAATCCATCACCACAGAAAATTATTTATTGTCCAGTAGTACGAGTTCGGTTAGGTCAGACTTCCTTGCGGCAATTCTTCAAGCTCTTTATCCTTTCATTCTTCTTCGGAAGGCCATTCTTTGACAGTAATCTTGTGAAGACAACGCGAAGGACGACGACGAGTAAAGAGCATACCTCGCAGTTTGTTTGAGTTAAGACTAGTCAGGGAGTAGTGCTGCTGTTGCTTCTCTGCTTCTCCCACTTTCACCATCGCCACTTTCTCGTTTTCTTTTCCTAACGAATACGAAGCTACCAGAACGTTTTCCTCATTCCCAAAAAAAGTCCGTAAGCGCAAAAAAAAGAGCATGAAATAAAGGAGAGGAGAGCGAGAGATGTGGCGTAAGGGGAAGAAAAGGAAGAAATATCTGCTCTTAAAATTGCTACATTATTGCGGAGCTGCCCGGTCCGTCCTTTCTTTGGGCTTACTTTTCTTTAACATCCCTTTCATACTCGGTCCGCATACTGTGCGCGCAGGTACCTCAATGAAAGTGACCAGCCACAGGTCGAAGACGGTGTCTCAGGCTTTCTCAAAATCTCTCAACTCCTCTGGATTATTTAGTTGACCCTTCATTTGTCACGCAATCACAACAAATAAAAAAGCCCCTTTTTTCGCGCTATGGGGCTTAGTGCTGTCGAGGTTATCTATTTTTCCGTTCGACTCCCTTGCAGCATCCACTTGGACGCTACATTTTTTCCCCCCGAGTATATTCGAGTTTATTGATTCGTAAGGAACTTTACAACTTTCAATGTTCCATAACAGGGAACAAAATGTTCAGATTTTTGGAAACTTTCTTGCTGGTTTCACGGCGACTATTGATTTTTCGGTAAACTGTGATTTCCCATAGTTTTATCAATTCCAGTCAATTCATTTCGGTATTTGCTCCCAAGAAAATGCGACGCACAGCTCACCAACTTGTAAACTGTCCTTCGAGCTTGTTACGAAAAAAAAAAATGAGAAACAAATTCGAGTTGTGTATGTATATTCAGGTGATCGAGTGCAGTATCGTTAGTAAAAGCGGAAAAGTCACAGTCGCTTTGGAGTTCGGAAATAATCGGTGGAATATAGAAAACGATAGAGGAAGGAGGTCGATGCCTAGCGGGCTCGATGGAGAAGAAGAAGCAAGTCGTCCCGGGTAACCAGTTCGGCTTAAAAGTTTTTTCACGCTCTGGACTCGGAGTTTGCAACGAAGCAAGCTTTTTTCGCAAGCTCCTAACCAACACGCGGGCCGCGCGAGCGGCGCCGCTACGAAGAATCACCATTAAGGGGGTAAATTGTGAGGGAGCAGGAGCGGGAATCGAGTCGGCACTTTTGAAGTTTCGAACACACCCGCACGAGGCGTGTACAAATTTTCGAGGCATTCCACTCCATCTTGCCATATAATTTTGTGCCTTTTTTACATTTTTCAAACGATCGTCGCGGCGCGTTGTATACAAAAAGGACAAGCATATTGAATTTTTACTTCTTCTTCGAATGGAAATTCCTTTACGTTTTTCCGCGATGTAACGCCGGGTAGAAGTTGAGCTTATAAGATAATAAGCAGTCTAGAGCGCTCACGTGAATACACGGTCGAGGCAAACACCTGGAAGCTAAAGGAAATTTGCAACTTTT
Organism: Venturia canescens; assembly: GCF_019457755.1. Lineage (NCBI taxonomy): Eukaryota > Metazoa > Arthropoda > Insecta > Hymenoptera > Ichneumonidae > Venturia > Venturia canescens. The sequence goes on along the minus strand of NC_057421.1, from coordinate 18,206,546 downwards.
GTTTAGATTATGTTTCGTCAATAGCGCATCGTAGCAAAAAAAAATGGAACTGGAGTTCACGAGCCATTTTTGGGTACGGCTGTCTGCAAGGGAGTTCTTAGGTGTAAGAGTAGGAAGCGAGGAAAACTTTGAGATTTGATACTCGGAGTTTCATCCCTTGGGGTGGCGAGCACCATTTTCGTTTGTGGCGATCAGAGGGAAAAGCGAAGAAAAACTAAAATCTTATTCAACGTAGGACGAAAAATTAAATGAGAACAAGTTCACAAAGAGAAAAGTCAACTGATATAACAAATTTTTTTTTCTACTTTCTTTATGAAACAATCCCACGGAAAAAAAACGAGAAGCCGGATCAATCTCTCCTGGTTTTCATTGATTATGTAAAAAGTTGAGAGCGTAAAGAAAAAAAAGGGAAAAACGTCTGGTTAACAATGAAGGGTTTTGCTGTCGGCCACCGGGGCTAATTCAATTCGATAGAATTAAGTCCCCGAACGTCGCGAGCTCGTCGAGATCGAAGGAAGCGAGGGGACTTTTAGAGGACCAAGTTTTTCTTAGCTCTCGACTTTTTTGCAGTTCGAATGGAACACCTTTTTTTGCCTTATAAGCTTTCCCCGAAGACAATGTGGACAAGAACCCTTGGGGAGAAGGAGTACCTTAAAAAAACAGCTACTTCGGTGTTTTTTTTTCTGTTACAAAATCAGAGGGTGACTACAAGCCTCAAGGACGAAGGTCGTCGAGAACTTTCATCAAGATATTCAATTCTATGACGCAATGCTTCATCGTTCTGAGTAGGGAAAAAGAAATGTATAATCAGTAAAAAAAACATGAAGATTTGTTAATAAAGAATTTTGAAATAAGAGCCAACGTTTTACACATTTAACAAAAGGCTAGATAAAGTGACGACTCAAACGTGAAAATAAGAGGGATCTTGGTTCACGTTCCAGAGTGATCAATACCGGAGCTTCCTCAATTTCAGGGACTTCTGTGGCCACCGTAGAAGATGGTCGTTGAACGAGAGGAGGCGAAAGTAGGGTCAAAAGGGAACGGGTGTCGTCCAAGCTCTTCGTGTTAAATTCGCATCCGCACTTTCACTCGGTTCACCATTAGGCATTCGAGGACATGTGTCGAAGCTTTAAATCCCGGATTAGATCGACCCCTGAGCCGTGGTACGAGGAGGTGTGCGTGTTAAAGGGAGACGAAGGTGAAGAACGAGGAGTGAAAGATTGAATAATCAGGAACGTTTGTAGTGAGATAAATTATTAAGCACGATTTGGGAAAGCTTTGCAGAAATGTAAATATGAAAAATCCAAGATAAAATAAAAAAAAATGATGAAATGGTGCAAACGATGGTCTGGAGAGTCTGAGAAAAAAACTATGGAACAAGGATGATTGAGGAAGGGCAAGGGGTCGAAGAAAAAGAAAAAGCCAAAGAGTGGAAAGGCTGAAAACATGGAGGGCGAAGCACGCGATGAAGGAGAGGAAATGAGAGAAGCTAGAACAAAAGTTGAAGAAGCATTGGAGAGGGAAGAGAAAACAGAGAGATTAGATGAAAGAGAAACGCAGAAAATGCGAAGGAAAGAAGGCGAGAGGAAGCGAATGAGAGAGAACGAGAAGAAGGGAGTTTGAAACATTTGGTGTAGATATTGTTGATCCTCTGAAATGAGACTACCTCCTAATACCGATGGGTTGAGCAGAAACGAGCTAGGATGAGGGTAGGTCGAGAAAGGATGAAAAGGTCGAGAATGTGGTTGATCGATAACCCAGGGATCATCCCCCAACGTCCTTTTTCGCACGTGACGTTTTCTCGGCTGTTTCAATGTATTGCTGGGCTCCATCTTTATATATATTTCACAGTGTAACGAACGTGAAGCATTCCTTTCTGATCTTCACGCTCATGTCGGGTTCCGAACTTGTCTCCCGACACAGAAATAACAGCAAAATTCCATCCTGTTTCGTAGCACGATTGAAGTTACAATTGAACAATTTTTTATTGTTTGTGGTAAGGACACAAACAAGAATAAAGGAATTCTTTACGTTGTATACATTCCGAAATTCATTGCGTAACAAAGTTTTTTAGCAACTGAATGTGTTAAGGTGTTCATGCACGAAACGATTTTCTTAGGAAAGTCTTGAAATTTCCATTGAGTTTCAATAAGTAGTCGACTGAGACGCACATCAAATTTTAAAGGGTTCGTCTTATTAGTTATTGAGATAAACGTGTTTAAATATGAAGAAAAGTTCACTTCTTACGAAGTTTATGAAAAAGTACACAATAACAATGAAGTATATATTGAAGGTCTGGAAAAAATTCGAGACGATTGTCTCACTAGTAATAAAGACATATTGCGTTAAATATTGAACGAAATTGGTAATGAGCACTCGTATAATCTCACATTTGCCTATTTCGGCATTTTATTTCTTCTTGGCTCGGCCCATTCCTGTCATAGCCTTCTGCCTTCTTATTAATACTTTTTCCTCGGTCTATTTTCCGTTGTGTTTCCCCTGTGCGATCTCTAATGCGATTTTATATATAAAAAACTATAGTATTTTAGCCAGGGACGAATAAAATTTCGGGTTCAGTCTGTGATGGATCTCCGTGATTATAATTAATGGCTTGTTATTTCATTCGCCAAAAGATAAGTTGAAAAAATGTATTTACAATTTCGAATTAATAACTCTGACATTAATTAAAAATGATAATATCTTCAATTAGAAAGTAAAAGTCACCTATAAAACACGATCCGATGGACATGATGTACCTTAAGCTCGTTTTGCGAAATCAAAAATAGTGACTCGTCAAAGAAACCGTAATTTATTGAAACAGTTGAGCTGTAGCAAATTGATGTTCAAATATCTACAAACAACATTTTTTTTCACAGTCCATCTCGTATTTCTAAACTTTATATTGCCAATTTCAAGCTCGATGTATTCATCGTTTAAAAGATTGCAGCAGAATACCATGAAATGTTTGATTCAATGAATAAGCGATGGAATTTCGTCGGAATATCAAAGTCCGGAATTCAAACGTGACTGCGAATAAGTAGGAACAAAAGAGAGAAGCAGAGAGAGAGAGAGAGAGAAAGAGAGGTCAAGTATATTGAATTGAAAAGCCACAATGGAAAGAGAGAACGAGAGAAATCGAATGGGCAAAGCGTAGAAAAACGGAGTGAATTTCTGATGGATATGCGTAGTTCACCTTTAAACCAGTCTTTCCATCCCCTGGGGCTGTAAGCTCGAGCATATAACTCGTGTTTCCTACATGAGCGTGTATATGTCGTAGCATACAGTCATGTTCGAATTGGTCGCCAGGAGAATTTGATCGGCAAGTGGTAATTTAGAAAAGAGGTGTTGCCTTTATCGATCGATCTTCGTAACTACGACAAGTATAAATCGTTTTCATATTTCTCGCCTATTCATCCCCTAAGAAATAATTTCTCGTGACTCACGGTCACGGATAGAGCGTAAGAAATAATATATTATTTCATGGCAACTTTGTCATTTGGTTCATTATAGTATCGAGTTTTAAAACGACAAAAAAAGGCAGTTTTTTATCTTACGAAATACAGCGGATCTCGAGATATTCGCAAGAAGATTATGTCCCTTTGAGTGAAAATCTATAAATTTGAATTCTTCATTTTTCCTCAAATTCTGTCGTTACAATTGAGAATAAAAAACTGAAAGGGAGATGGAAATGAGACGTAACGATCTTATCAGTGCCTGTGAAGTGTACAACTGCGATCTCGATTCTTCCTCTCTCTTTAGCTCGATCGAGTCTTGTCGTAGACCAGATCCAATGTCATGGCGCATGGCTCTGAGCTGTCACTAGCGAACTACACAGTCATTTGTCAGGATCACCGCTCTGTATTCGCCCTGGTGTGTTCCCCTTGTCCCTGTACCTTTCGTCCTTCAACCTCGCAAACCCTGCTTCGTCCCTGTTTCGTGAGATCTTCCCTTCCCCTTTTGGCTTCCGGTTCGCCAACCGAACCAAATAATCCGACACACTGCTCCCTAACTACAATGCTCCCGACCTTCGAACGGTTTGTCATGGGCACACGTGGGAGACGACGGTGTGTGGGTGAAAGAGAACAGCTTTGGCCCAGAAATTTCATCCTTTGAGGGACGAATGGAAAATCCTCGGGGGATGATTGACCGATTGGTCTCTCGTTACGCGGTTGTTCAGCAGCCATTCTACTCCCATATACCCGTAGGTTTTATACGTGTACATAGCTATTAAATTGGAAGTATCGATGAGGAGAATGGCTATCAATCCAACAATTCAATTATAACTCTCCCTTCGACCGTAAAATAATCCTCGGTTCCCTAACAAGAACTTGACGTTGATAGACTTGCATCGTCGTAATGCATCTATATTTTTACCATTGTATACTTTTTTGCAAACCCATTTATAAAAGATTTTCATACTGTGAAACGTGCTTAGTAGCCTTCGAGAGGCTTTTGACGAGTTTCTTCGCTAAGGGTATTGATCGATTCATATGATCTTTAAAAAAGCTTCAATTGGTTGGAATTCCGAGTCATTTTATTCCCAGTCAACCATATTTATCTTTAGGAAAAAACAGAGACTGAGCCAATGCCTTGTTTTCGTTTGTCAGTATTAATTGATTAGTCGATGGGGCCAGAAAAAGAAATAAACAAAAACGGTGGACATCGTCGGTAAATCAAAAAGAGATGTCGCACGAAGATCGGTAAATCTCTTCTGCGTAGCGTGGAAACGAGAGCTTTTATCGGCTCGACTAGGTGGAAATATCGCCTTCTTGAAACAGAAGAAAAAATCTATAAGCGTTATATCGATGCATTGTTCCTTCTATATATCATGCATCACCCAAAGTTCTCACATACTTAGGGAAAAGCACTTCCGCGTCCCAGAGTCACTCACGACTCCCAACGATTTTTCTCCGATACTTAAGGCTCTTTTTTTAGCTTACGTATTTGTTTTTTTTCTTTCATTCACAATATATCGCCCGACCAACTACAATTCCGTCGTACCATCGATTATGGATAAAAGTCTGATAGCTACACACGTTCCGTCACTCAAGAACACATTTTTCCTGTGAAATACTTTTGCTGAATGGAGAAAAACATATTTTTTGCAAATAGATGTGGCAGTAAATGTAAATGGCGCCCTAGAAAAATTGAATGTCATCTTTGAGTGGTAAACGTTGGTCTGACGCAATTCCATTTACCCGAAATACTCGTTTTCTCCAAGAGAAAAAGTCGATTTTACATGTACAGCATCATTTTACCACCCTCTCTTTTTCTTTTCTCTCTTTCTTTCTTTCTATTTCTGTCTGCTCATGTGGTTGATATTTTTTTAGCTCCGTAAGTCAGCAAAACTTTTTACTCCCTCGCCATTTCTTGGGAGGCTCGGAGACTGTCTTTGAATCGCTCCCTCGAATGATATCGCAAGTTGTGAATTTTTAAGCAATAAAATTCATTTTTATACATTTCTTATTTGTAATAATGTTTAAGGAGGAACATCAGGTTGAGAAAAATGATGAAACTTTCAGAATACATTTTTGGATATATTTTCTATAGACTCTTCAATTTTTAATCCATTTCATCGAGTCATTTTTCACTAAATAATTTCCAAACTTCGAACATTCAAAACCTACGGAAAAGAAATAAATCCACAGGCCCCACCTTTCCATACTCAAAAACAAATAAAAATGGTGATAGGTTAGAAAAAAAGTACTATTTCACAGTTTGAACTCTAAAGAACATGTGTGCAAAATTGGAGGTCATTTTATTCTGCAATTTTTTTATATGTCACTCAAATTCCACACAAAAATGATGTATTTTTGGGGGTTGATTCTGTATAAACAAAGCAAACAGGTTTTACATAACTTTGAAAACTTGGATTAAAACAATAAATTCGTATTTACATAACCTCACTTTACGTGAAGCTGATGGTCCTCCTTCATCTGAAACAACAAAGTTGAATTTCATAAAAAAAAACAATAATCGATTGGATTTTTTCAGAAGCTCTGTTTTGTCGGTCTGCAGAGCAGTTTTCATGTTTGAAATGAAAATTATCAATTAAAATTCTTTAATTTTTCATGTTTAAGGTTGTGAGTGACTTATGTTAAAATCATGTCGGTGGTTTTAACTTGGAAATGAATAAAGCAGACAAAGCTAACAGACCAAATAATTTATGGGAGCACTCAGTAAATATATGAAATTTTATATATGAATAGAATGTCTGGATAAAAAGCTCAACTATGCGTGGTGGAGACGAAGGGCGTATGGCAAGGCATTTTGAAATTCAGTAATTCAGCGACGTGGAATACTCTCGTCGCTCAAATAAATTTCATCGAGCTTCTTCGCTCGGCCTCGTTTTGTATATCATTCGGCCACATTTTTTCTTGCTTCTTTTTTTCTCACCGGCCATTCTTTCAGCCCCCTGGCACTTTTCTTCCGTTGTTGTTCGCTCATTTTTTGTTCTTTCTTTCTTTTTCGCGCGCGCGCGCACCCCCGCGTATATATTCTTGATGGTTTTTTTCAGTCGAGCAACGTCTACGAGCGTGGGTATGAATTGCTCGACTTGCTAAAGACAATGCTTTTTCCTTCCGACCTTTCATTCTTCCACCGTAATATCTTCGTCTCTCGTTTTTTTTGTTACTCACTCTCTTCAGTATTTTTTCATATCTCATCGTTTCGTCTTATTTTTTGTTGTTCACCGGGTCGTGCATATTTCACTCCGGTTCAACTTGTTCTTAAAATTCAACTCGGCGCCTGTCACGTCAACTTTTGAATTGTCTTTCACCCGCTTTCGTTTTCACTGACAATTCAATTTTTTCGGAGTTTTTCCACATTCGTACAATTGCCAAAGTGCCCTCCGCTTGAATAATGAACAATGTTAAGATTTAAAGCTTTGGAGCTATTGAACGGAAGTGACAGGCTCTAGAGCGCTTGTCCCTTCCGTTATTTCCATTCAACGATCTACCACGGATGAATTAATAAAAACAAAATCGATACTTTCCAAGAGGAGCGATTTAAGGGATCGCGCTGGTAGCATTTTATTAAACACTTAATGCTTGTACTCGTAAATCTTTACAGGGAGGTCGGACAAAACCGTGAGGTAACTCTCCGACTATGCTTTTGTAAGAGTTCGTACGAACGAATGAACGAACACGCGTGCCCACGAGAGCAATAAGCCAGCACTATTTTATTGTAACTCTCCTTCCCTTAGCGTTCCGATAAAACCTTTACTAGACATTTCTACGTACAATAGGAGTATTCATACCTATACATTGTGGAGAATTCACGCCACTCGCACACACACACACACATGTGTACGTATGAATTGTAGCACAAGGCGACGACATGAGGGTGAGATCACGTGCCATATTGCCGATTCGTTTGGTGGATTATCGAATGAGAAATATTAATCTCCTACTTCTTTTTCACACGCTCAAATTCTTCTGCTATTTGCACTTCGATCCTAAAGCCATTCGGCTGACTTGGACGATTTCATAATCCCTGGAAACGAAATCCTCGTTTTCGAACATTCACAAAGTTACGTCGCAGGTGTTTCGGATCACCAACTTTTCTTCTATTCATTTTTCTACGATTTCAACTAACCAATTTAACCAAAACGACACTGAATAGCCAAAGTTTTATCGAATAGTTTTGCAAATCCGACAGCAAGTGTTTTTTTTTAGCAGTCCATGAAGAAAGGATCGATGAAACGAGTGCTGCATATTTTCTTTGGATGTTGAGTATTTCCTTATCGATTAAAAGTTCGGACACGTCTTGCATCTGGATCTGAATAGATCATACATAAACATCGTTATATATATAGAAGTCCGTAAAGTAGCTTCGGTGAAGGAAACTACTGACAATTTAAACGCGTGGGGGTCTGACGAACTGATGCAAATGCCACGAAAACCGAGGAACTTGAAGTTAAGTGGCCGAGTACCCGCAAGGTTGTCCACGTTCTAACTTACAGACACGTCTAAAAGGAGGACGAGAAGGAGGCAGATAGAGGAAATTACACAGAAGCAAGGGTTGCCGAAGTAGCGAGTGCCTTCGCGTCGACGGGGATTAGCGAGAACATCGTTGCGCCTGGCTAGAAGCGAAAATCAAGGGAGAACGAGACGATCACAGAAGCAAGTTTCTCTCTCTCTCTTTCTCTCTCTCTCTCTCTATTCCTACAATGGCAAAGTTAACAGCTCGACTGAAATGATTAATTCATGGTTGTAGCATTGTCAGACAAACAATTGTTACGATTGTAGACCAATAGTCGTTGAATTTCGTGCTTTGAGCCCTTTTGGACGTCCATCATTGTTATGTAATACAGCATATATTTGAGATATGAGCAAAGTTTGATAAGGAGAATGTTGGGATGATAAAGAGAGAGAGAGAGAGAGAGAGAGGAGAGCTAAAGATATGGTCATTCGTGGCGAGAATAACTCCCACCCATCCGTCGAGATACCTCATAGAAACTTTGCTTCATTCGTATCAACAAATTGTTTGTTTCGAATTGCAATTAGCCGGAAGGCTACGAATGCATAACGTAAATTCGATACTCAAAGTTTGCTGGTTCCACCACCCGAAGATTCCGATGTGTTTTGCGATCTGTGCGCTGCATAATAGATTATATCGTAGGCGATTGGGCTGCAAGTGAATAGTCATAGAGGAATTGGAGAACGAGGCAAAGAGAAAGAGAAATCAGACGGTAATCTATATCATAGAGCCACAAAAGCTTACAAGGCCTCGCTGGTTCACATAACGTGATATTGGTAAACCTGCAGGTTCGAGAATATTCATGTTAAAGTTTATCCTCCTGGCTCTCTCAGTTCTGAAGCCTTCCCACAAGTAATCACTTCCTTCTGTGTGGATATAGTAACGAGAGCATCAACTTAAGAAGCGTTTGGGTACGAGTATAAAATGTAAATACGGAAAACCCAAGTTTGATAACGTTAGACGAAGTTAGACAGAATCTCGGACATGTTTTCAACAGTGTAGCATTAACTACAATTAATAAATATTTTTATGTAGAAATCGAAGAATTGGGATTGAGAGAATGAGACAAGAGTAAATACCGACTTAATTTGAATGAAAAAAACTAAAATTCACCCTATCGAAGATAAATCAACAAGCTGTAATTAGATTTTCCGAGTCATTTCGAAACAATGATTCTCCAATAGTAAAAGCGATATTACTCAAAGCAACGTTTCTAATGTTACCAGACAGCGCGATTAAATTTTGATCAAAGATTTACTGGAAGATTTGGATTTATTTCGGCTGCGACAGGACGTAGCGAGTCGTCCTGAGGGAGCAAGTATGAACTTTGAGAAACGTCTTTTGCCTTATCCAGTGGCAGAGGAAGAGAGAGAGCGAGGAAAACCAAGACGCGAGGGGGGAGAGATTTAACACCTCAGATTAATTGCATGCTGTTCTACCCGTCTGCGTATAAGACAGAGAGCTTGCGAGATCTCTCGGTTAACCTCTACTACAAGAATTTCATCTGGGAGAGCTCTCGAGCGGACAGATTCAAATTTAACTCACCCGAGGTTTCCTCGGGTGTTTGATATAATAAGCTGCGTAACGTTTTTCACATTTTTTCATTCATACGTGGCCATCTTGTTAGCAGGGAAAAAAAATCAAAGGCATTTCATCATGCATTTTTCATAAAAGCACGCGTCTCCGCTCCTATAGGAGTTTAGGGTAGAAAAAGGGATATTAGAAGCGCGATGAGGGGGTAAAAAGCTACTAACATGTTAGCAACGAGAAGAGGGTGAAACAACTTGAGAATTCATAAATATATATCTATACATGTATAATTATATAAGTACATGCTCTACGGGGTCTTTCAATCTCAAAGAAGATAGTCTCAAGCCCTCGTCTCAGCCTTTCATTTCTACAACCCCTCCTGACCTAGATTCCTCAAGAACACCAATGTAACGTCTGCCTGCAAAGTGTCGCGAGGGTAAGTTTTTCTCCGCGTTTTGTAGAGAAGCCTCGAAGGTCACAATCAAAATAAATTCACGACCGTGAATCACTCCGTGTTCATATATACCACGTCCCTGTTTTTCGTCTCGGTTTTTACATGCTATTTCATTTTTCTCAACAGTCTTTCCCATTTTTATCGTTTCTATCTGAGAGGGAAAGTTAAAAATTCAATTGAACGTTCGCATATAAAAATGGAGTTGAAAAATGTCCGTTACATTTGAGCGGAATAAAGCTCGAAAACGGTTTTTAGTCTCGGTTCGATCTTTGTTTCTTGTAATTATTTCTAGGCTCTCGTGACTCTCTATCCGGTTGAATTTTTCGAAGAGATGATGACTCATTTTTTATTATGTGAAAATTGACGAGAAAAAGCTTGGACGTTGGCGTCCTGGCACATCAATGTTCTCTCCCTTGCTCTCTTTCTCTTTTTCTCTCTTCCCCTCTTTCTTAGCCGGCGTTCATCTTTCTCTAGGCCCGGACACCATCACGTTATATGTACATGACGAGATATAACCTTAAAGAAAGGGATATTACAGCAGAGAAGAATGCAAGAGCTATTCCGAGGATTCCCAAGGGCTAGTGCTCCGTCTCGCACATTTATCACCTCGTTCGCGTGTTTTATCCGACGACAGCTCGTCGTCGACGGATTCGAAGCCTCGTGACAGGTAGCATCACAGGACGATAAGACTGAGGGAGTGTTTGCGACTCTTTTTCTTCCTTATCATCGCCACTGCCTTAGACTAAGTTTCCGACGATGGTGCTGCATCATTTCTTATTTCCGTTGAAAAAAACAGGCGAGAATTCGGATTTTAGGAAGAGGAAACACCGATACGATTCATGAAAGATTTTATGGGAGTTCGAAGATCCGCGGTTTGCCTCTACGCACAAAATCTATCAAAATCATAACACTTTACCTATCGATGCCAACAGTTTATTTCTCATTTTCAGTCTCTCCTTACTACAGACTTTGGGGACTTATGGCGAGGATTCCTCTTGAAATCGTCAAGGAAAAAAGACCCCTCCGTCTACCTTGGAATAGGACGAAAAAACGTTTCGAAATGATCGGAGCTTCACGACACGAAAAGACTTATCTTTTTACGCTCCTACGTTTTTATTTATTTCTCTCGGTACGTCAGTATATTCCAGCAACCACGAGAAAAGATGGAGTCAGACAGACATGAAGGTTTTTTTGAGAAATACAGTTACGACGGTATCGCCACGTAGGAGACAAGACCGGAAGTCACACTCCGTCTCCTAGTCCGATCAACAGAATCGATCAAAGATTCAGGCGACATTTCTCTTGATATACTGCACTTTTCGCTATCGTGAACGTTCCAACTCTGTCTCTGTCTCTCCGACTTCTTCCCATTACACATCGCGTTTTGAAATATAAGTCACAGTACGAAATTCCAATACATAACTATCGCACGAATTCGAACGCTACGATTGGTCACTTCTCTCAAAATTCGATTTACGTGCATCGTACTTCTGGGTTTTTCTGACATGTGACAGTTTTTTTTGGAGACATGGCGGATGATAATTTTGACGAACCTTGGAACGGAGAGGCAAGCATAGATTTTGCCATTTTTTTAAAAGCTTTTACTTCGTGCCACATTCGTGACTGGAGCAGCTGCATCTATTTTAACTTTGAGTTCCATTTTTCGGTTCATTCGAGAACTTTTGTACGTTTGATAACCATTGAACGTGTAAGTGCAAATTGTTTTTGTAGCGAAGATGGAAGTGAAGAAAATTTTATAAACTCCGATTGCAAGAAAAATGTTGAAAACATTGTTGAATTTTTGAATGTTTTTTCTTATTTTTGAATGATTTATGCAGTATTTGAAATGGAAGGTTCTTTACAAGTTACCGTAATATTTCCTTGTACATGGGAGTGACATTCGCTGGACGCGAATTCGGAGTGGAGCTTCGATCACACATTTTCGTGTCTGCGATCTTACGACAGCGTTTTTGCGCTTTTTTCTTCCCTTCATCGTTGCCCTTTCCGTTTTCCTTCCTTCCTCTACGAACGTGACTCTCGTTTCATGTTTTTTTAACCTTATTTTTTCTTTTATTCAGTTTCCTGGCTGGTGAAAGGCTCACCATTTTCGTTTTACCCGCAGTCAACCCTCTGTCTCTCGTGTACAGGGAAGAATCTCCAGGAAGTGAGGATGGCAAGGAAGAGAGAAAAGCACCGGTGAACATTTTCTAGAAACAGCTACGACCGCAAGTGGGGATCAAAAATAAAGTAAAAAAAAAACGTCGGAGCTTCCTTTCGTGGACTTTTTTGATCCGAGCTTCTTTCCTCGAGGTTCCTCACAAGAAGAACAATTTTTATCTTGTTTCTTCCGATCAAGAAAATCTCCAATTTATGTGTGCTAATGATCGAGGGTAAATCGAATGAACCTATTTTACAAAGGAAGAATAACTTTTTGATAAACCGTTGTCATGAAGTCGAAACATTCAATAAGTCATTTATTTAAATTAAAGGAACTAAAAATTGGTGAATTTTTCAGTTGTTCCTGGGAGGTCACTGATGAAATGTGTGCAAAACATACTCACGAGGCCGTATCACAACATTGTACCACTTTTTTTCAATAAAAATAATAGCAAATGTTGTCCGGACCGGATTTTTGTGACCGCCAACGAGCTGCACCCAATGAAGTCAATAGTTTTAAAAAACTACTATCGTTCTCCGTTTGCACCTGCTCTTGGCTTATTTTCCCTTAAAAATATCTAGAACGACTGCAAATAAATAAAGAAGGCAATCTTTTCTGCTCCGTTTACTAATTTTTCCAACGACTACAGCACTTCAATGTTTCCAACGCAATGATAAGTTTTTGCCGCAGCTCGAAAACGTCTCATTTTAAGGACAAAATTTGTGGGAGTTAATGGACTAATAACCGTTTGATTCTTGGGTGGAATTCGAGGTAAGTGGATTTTCTGCTTTCGCTAATGGGACTCGTCGTTCGCAGGCTATATGGAAACTGCAAGTAATTACTTAATTTTTCACTCCATCCAAGAGAACAAACGATATTGTACGACGTTTCTGAGTCCTCGTATGAACTTATCCGATTGTCGTTGATTTTTTAGTCTTCCGCTTCACATCGCATCTCGTTCACGAGAGTTTCTGGTTTTCATTACGCGGATATTCTATTACAAAAGCTTTCTCCCTTCTATTTCACCGCGTCGAAATGTTAGCAAAGTTTTATTGACTCGACTCACATTCTCAGTATAGTCGCATAATGAGCTTTCATGATTTTTGAAGTGCACTCAATTATTAAGGAAACAGAGATGAAGAAAGTCGAGGAAAAATAGGGTGCTTGAGATTATCTGTCAGCTGCAAGAGTGAGGAGTCGACAACTGGAAAGAAGATGCCCAATTTTTCATGAAATATCAAGCATGGTTGAATCATTTTCGAAAAATTTAGAAAAAGCTCGATATTTTTTTTTTTTGCAAATTTACGTTTAAAATAGACATTTTTTATTCACACTTGGCTTGACAAAATGTGTTGTCCTTCGTCAACGAAAGGTTCAATAAGATCCTTTTAAGGTATTCCTTTCACGAACCCGAATATTCTACAAACAGTTGATTTTAAATAATAGTAAAGTAAAAATGCATGCGAATAGATTGGCGAAATTCCAGGTCAGGTTATCGAACATTTAATAAAGAATAAAAACTTGAAAAATCGTAAAATTTATACGGGAGCTTACGGAGATTACATCATCACCAAATTTCTATTCAATAATTTATATACCAAATAATTCTAAATTCCTGATACGCTCGTGCTAAAGAATACCTTAAAAAAGCTCCTGCGAGCCGTTGATGCCGAATAAAAAGTAATCTTTTGTGATTCGTTTTCGGGCACAGCGTTACACGGAATACGAAATCAACTTTTCAGCACTCGATCTTCCCTCGCATACCGTTTCTCTCATCCCCTGTTTTCTATTCGGCGATCGCTCCAATTAAACGTGCGACTCGTGCCAGTACTGAATTTATTACATGAACACGCTCGGGGCTAACTTTCCTTACCTGCCTTCGAGGATTTAATCACAAGTAGACGTACCCATACACGTGTAAAACTCTCGTTGAACACACGCAAAATATGTGCAGAGGAGTATGCACTTCCCCACGTTTGGACGATGCAACGACGCTACCTCTCGGGTTCTCCGTGCCGCGGGGGATGAAACAGCACGACAATATTTCCATCCGAGTACGCTGACACAGGAACGAGAGAGACGAAATCGAGACCCGAGCAACTAGTTAACAAATTACGATTCCAGCCACACTCTCCCAGGGTGCATCGATAATGAACTACCGGAATTTGCCTTGTGTTTACGCAACACGAATTCTAGCTAATAAACATGGAAGCAAATAATTCGGAAAAACTTTTTTCTCGTTAACAAAAAACACATTAAAATGGAAGTTGATTAAGAAAAATGAATTATACGACTCGGCGTGCAGGCTGTTATTATTCTCGAACATTGACATTTTGCATAAATATTAATTAAAAGTCAAATAGAATGTAATCAACACAAACGTATAATAACTTTCTTTTGTTTGGTAAATGCGAACAAAGGGGGATGGAATGAAAGTATGCAGGATGGTTCATAGTGAAAGCAAACGAATCGTACAAAGGCACGAAATTGAGAATTTCGTATTATGCGAATTCAGCTCGACGCACATTAAGAACAATGCTTTTCATAATAACGAACAATAAAGTTTTGTGTTTTTCATATTTCATTTTGATTATTGTTGTTACATTCAACGTTGCAGGTCGCTCCAAGCTCATGACTTCCACTAACATGACGATGTATCGCGTTCCTATGAAATTCCACAGGATTGTTGCCCACAGGCACACTTTTGTACAAACTACTGTATCGCATTCCCATTGAAGTTTCAGCTGGTTAACACTATCAGGAAGTTAGAAAAACTGCCTCCTGCTCAGCAACCGATGCACGAGTCACTGTATAACCAAGCTATCAGTCAACCGAGTAATGGCCTCACCTGAGGCTGTTTGACTTGGGAAAACGTTGGTACCGCAGACCAACGAGGCATCCACTGCCGTCGGTTGCAGTCGGCAATAATTTTTGAAAAACCGAAAACCGGTGTTATCGAAAAGAGAAAGTTCGTCAGGAATATTACAAATTGGAATATTTTCATTCCCTCGGGTCCGTATTGTGTGTGCGAGAATAAAGGATAATGCGATATTCGAGAGAACAAAAGTTTCAACGAAATTTTCACCGCGTCGATGGACTCTCATTCTCCACACGTAGGAAGCCAATTAATTTAGAATTTATTTGCATTTTTCATCCTTCAATCAATGAAGCTGACGATTGAGCGAGAACAACGATTTGGGCTGTGCTGCTCCTGGCTTCAACGGAAAATCAATTACGACAGTGTGTGCATGCCACAAGTATATGACTGTGTAAAAAGTTGACTGGACGAGAGGGCGGAGGGAGAAACAGGGAGTGGGTTAAATAAAAGCTTGACCAGCCATTAAGGATTGGCGATGAAGAGAGGGCGTGAGTCGAGACTCGATGGTCGATTGTGTACGAGAGGGACAAGCCTCGTGGGGTTGTGGTATCGTGTGGGAGCTCGGGAATAAAAAGAAAAACGTGACAGAGGGAAAGAGATACGTATGTGTACATACACAAGTGGAGCCTGATGGTTACGAGGGTGAGAGTCTCGAACCATGAGCGACGTAACAACCGCATACACACATACACATGTGCAGCTCCAGCTCGATGTTGTAAAATACAAAAATATCAAACCGAGAGAGTCCTACACTGCGTTGGTCGCTTCCGCAGCTTCCTCTCGGACTCTAACAAGTCTCTTCAAAATTTGATAACTCGCCACATTTCCAGATCGTTTTTCCTCACCATATTTCTCTTTTTCTTTCACTCCTTTTTTGTGCCTTCAAACTTGTAGCTTGGGCCCTCGAAATAAAAAGCTCGTTAGAAAATTGCGAAGCGTCCGGAATTCTCCTGGCTAAGATTTTGATCGGACACATTTTGACTTTCATTTAATCTTCGGTTCACAGTATATTTGTTCAGTTTCGTTACTGTCAGGTCGTTTCGAATGGAAAAGATAGATTTATGAATTGCCTACGATTTTGACACTTTGGCAAGAATTTTTAATCTGTGTTCTCACTTTCCAATTCGATCAACTTTCAAATCAGTTTATTGATTCAGCTTCGGTGCATAAATGCCTGAATTACAGTTCCAACAACTCGAACTGACATCTGCTTAAATATTTTTGTCTTTTCTCCCGCTTTCTCTGTCTTTTCCTTCCTTTTAGGATCACTTCTCCGTTTCTGTATTCTTTATTCTGTTCTTTTTTTTTCTGGTTTGAATCCATGGCAAGAACTGTAAGAACTCAAATCTTTGCCATTTCGATGGAGAACGAAAAGTGAGTAGAAAAATAAAAATCTTTGGGGTATAAGGCAACTCGATATCTCAGCAATTAAACTTCTAACGACGAGATCATTTCATGGGTCAATGGAAAAATGCTCTCCACTTATTCAATAAAATAGATTATCCCTCTTTGGTTTCAGAGCATCAACAAGTAAGTCTGCTTATTCAATGTTCCAACAGAAAAAAGTTGGGAAATGTTTTTCAAAAAACCGGTTTTGAGATTTTTCAAGCAGATTTTGGAGTATGCGGGAGGCCCTTGTAACAATTCTATTTTGTGGTCGGGAAAATGACAATATAATTTTAAAGATCGGACAAAATTTGTTCATTTATTTACCTATTTATATCATTCACAACATAATAAAAAAAAAAAAAAATAGAAAACTTATCTTTTAATTTTCGTTTCGAATGGTCGCTTCTAAGTCCTGTTCGTTTCATCGGATCAATTCGTTCGATCACTCGACCACTGTTAAATAAATTCAACGATCGACCTTGACTCCAGAAAACTTGGAGAGGGGGAATCAAGCCGCGGAGATATATTTTGCTCGAATTATATATGATGGAATTTTGAGATAGAACTTGAGTTCCAATTTCTGGTTACAACTTTTTCACGTTACTTTAAAATTTTTGTAAACTTTATTGGAGTTAAAAATGTTGTTTTTTCTTTTCATATCTATGAATAAAGAAAAAAAATTATCCTCATCGGAACTGCAAATGAGTTCCTATATTGAAATATATTGAGAATTAAATTTTATAAAGTTTCACGAAGCTGCCGATTACTGTTCGAGTAATTTTGAAAATCGAAAAGTGTTGGAGATAAAAAAAATTTACGTACCATAAAGAAAATAGTACAATAGCTGGAGACAAATGAACGGATGAGGAAGCAGAAGTGATAAAAGACGAAGCAAAAATTACAACCACGATAAAGTTTTCTTTGTGAAAAGAAGGAGATACGGAGATTCCGTGTAAAAAGGAGCGATTAAATTTAGAGACCGTTAAGTTAACAGCTTGACGACACGATGTCGATGCGTGACAAGAAAAGCAAAAAACGAAGAGGCAAAATCCATGAGTCAGAAGTTCAAATCTCTTTCCCTCTCTCTTCCAAGCCAAGTGCACGAACCTTTTTTTTATTTACACTGATGCAATTTTCTCTTTGATTTTTGTTGCAACCGGTTTACAAGTCGATACCTCAGCGGTAAAATAATCATAAAAATGATCACATAAATGATTGCTATTAAAACGAAAGTCTTTTGGATCACGATGGAAAAAGGGAAATCGACGAAACTCCGTAAATTCAAAATTGCTCGTTGCATTGAGATCGAATGGAAAATTTTTATTTCGAATCATCCAATCACCATCAGGTTACCACTTATTATTTGATGAATGCGTTATCGCATTGAAATTCGAATCCTCGAATAGATGCAATGCAATGAAGGAATGAATAGCGATAAACTCGCCACGTAGGAAGCCCATGTGCAGTCTCGAATGAAACTCTAGAAAAATGCACATGTAAACAAATAGTACGAGAACGTGTGTGACAAATTGATCGAAAAAATGGATTCTTTCGGATAAAGTCTGACTATCGATGGACACGACTACTTGATCGAGTGTCTGACGTGTACCAACTCTTACTACTGGTTTTAATGCCCGATTGCTTTGATCCATGGAATCTCAAATTTATTTAAAATGAAAAGGAAAAATCAAGTAGACCTAAGCAGGTTATGTAAAGGAGCGAAATGTGATGGCAAAAAATCAATGCGATTTTCATTTTTCCAAGCACGTCGAGCAGCTTGACCGCATGCTCTTTCGCGTGGAAATTCGCAAATGAAAATAAGCATGTAAGTGCGCTTGTGTGAGTCTAAAAATGTGAGCTTTTCACGGAATCACTGAGACTTTAAGTGAAGGCAAGTGTAGCCACGATTGAAGTGGTACGAACGAGCTCAAGTATACAGAGACCTCTTTTTTTCTTCTTATTCTTTTTCTCTTATTTGCGCTCGACGGTTTAAGTAACGACACTTTGAGTTTCACTATAATTTGGAGTTTCTCATTGCTGCCACCACTACTTGGCATTCATCAGCGCATACATTCTCCAGATTATTCTTTTCTACGTTTTCTCGAATGCGATCTATGGGCTATTATGTGTCGAGTGAAACGGATTTCTTGTACGGAAGAGTTTTTATCGTTGAAATACAGCGAAATTTCATTTTGACAGTTTTCTAAATTATTGACTTGAATTTTTTTCAATGTCTGCACAAATTGAATCGATTAAAATAATTTTATTGAAAAATTTTCGAAACAACTTTGAAATTAGCGCGATCACAACAGGAAATATCTTCAGCAAGCCATTTTACTGAGTTTACAGACAATTTACAAAAATTATTCTTCTGAGCTTCTTTCTATTCTTCTGAATCTATGAAAAAAAAATAGAAAATAAATGTACAGACGACCATGTTAGTCTGGAATAGCCTATGCTCACTAACAGCTATAGAGAGATCGATAAATTTAAAAGCCCTCTCGGCTGTACCTGTTAGCTTTTTTTCTGCGGGTACATCAGGGCCGATTGTCGGAAAAAAGTTATCCGTCGCGTTTCGGGTAGAGATAGCAGAGAGAAAAAGAGTACAATACATTCATATATCGCGGAAGGCAAGTACGAGGACGAGCAGACAACGATGATACTTGACTTCTCATTTCAAATTGGCCACTGGCCAAATCGTGACTCGAGTCCTTTTCTATCGTGTAACTACGGGGAAAGGGGACAAGTAACGGAGAGGGGAGATCGAGGAGACTTTTTATATAACTCATGATACTCTCGGCCATCGACTTTAAGGGGTGATGTAGGATATGCTTACCGTTGACCCAGACCGAACTGCACTCGTGAACTCCAATAGTTGACGAGCAAAATGAAAAAAAAAAAAAAAAAAAGTTAGGAATCCACGAATGTCGTGGTTATCCGAAAGTTCCCGATATTTTTAGGACTCGACGATGTTCCTTCCTTCAGGAAATCTTTCAGAGACTTGTTTCTACTTTGGATTGAAAATTCTATGAGAATCTTTTGAACCGATGATTCATCGGCGAGTTTGTTATGCAGGGCCTTGCCTGCAACGGAAATTCCTTATCTGCCAAAGTCAAATCGTATTTTTACATTTCCTCTGATGAGTATGAATGCATACTTGAATGGAGCTTTTTACACGAATTCGCATTTATTATTCCAACGTTAAAGAAATTTATAACTAGCCAAGAATGATTAAATGAATGTTTAAATGGGGAAAAATTTAAACCGAATATAAAGGAGACGAAGGTAAGGTAGGGTGAAAAAAAATCTTAACAAGGAATTGAGCGGAATGAAAGGTGAGTTTTTCTTGCGGTTGAAATTGAAATGTTCTTGCAACAGGGTAGCAATCGAGTTAACTCGTGAGTCCACGGTATATATAACTGGGTCTGATCGCGTTGGAAGGACAAACGAAAGTGTACAGATGCAATGCGGCAAAGAG
Source organism: Venturia canescens (assembly GCF_019457755.1). Taxonomy (NCBI): domain Eukaryota; kingdom Metazoa; phylum Arthropoda; class Insecta; order Hymenoptera; family Ichneumonidae; genus Venturia; species Venturia canescens. The sequence continues at coordinate 18,186,679 of NC_057421.1, read as the reverse complement.
GTTTTGCTATAGAGTTCTGGTGGTCGTCGTAATGGCTATGGGAGTTTGTGGAATCGCTCTCTCGGACCTCTACTTGTATCGAATTGTGTATCCGTCCGTTGAGTCCTAATTGCCTGGTGCCATTGGATTCCCTCTCTTACCCTTCTTCGCCCTGTCTCTGTCTCTTTGTATTAGTCTCTATATGGTCAACTATAGCTCTTGCAGCAGAGAATGAAGAGAAGAGGCAGTAGCAGCCAATCAGCTTGCTGGCTTGGAACAATTAATCGACTTATTTCTTCGTTAGTGGAATAGCAGAGTCGGTCGAGAGAAAACGAGAGGAGAGAGAGAGAGGGGGAGCAAGGAAATGAGAAGGGGTTTTGATAAGAGTTGAGGTAGGTTCGCTGTTCCATCGGTAAACCAAGACTTGGAATATTCCCCTCAATTCCAGAGCATTCCCTCCTACTCTTTCTCAACGTTTCTGTCTCTTTCTCTCTGGCTAAGGTGGGCCCAAGTTTTGATTGCTTCCGCAACGAGCTCTGTTAAATGTTAAATAGGGACGCGATGCGTCATTGTCTACCGGTGGTGTGCTTGCCGAATTTAGCCAAAGTCGTACACTTCTCCTTCACCATTAAGTAATATACGCGTAACAACCATCGTAGTTTGTATACACACGAACATATGTACTCAAACAACATGCATACTTCCTTCGGGCGAGGAATAATTTGTCGTGATTACTGTACTGAACACATTCATCCTTCGGAAGACCAAATTGATCAAAAACATTGCACAGAAATCTTTTTACTCCCACACAAGCCGTTCGAATCGATAGAAGAGACTTGCAGGGGAGAAGATCTTGGAAGAGATGTTTCGTTGAGCTTTTATTTCGAAAAGATATCGAATCGTGAGAGCTTATCCGTTCGAGGGAGGAGACGAGCATCGTCTTTTTCTTCTCCCGTCTCTCTCTCTCGCTCTTGAGCTTGAGAAAACGACAAAAGTGATCGTAGGTAAATTTGCCGTGGATTATTGGCTACCGAAAGAGTTGAGAATAGAGAAAAGAATGCAGGAGCTCTGGAAATAGTGCTGGTATGGAACGTTCCTGTCGGCGTCCTTGCGGATTCTCTTCACTCCTGTTTTCTTTACTTCCCTTCGACTTCATATTTTCCTGCCTTATTCAAGTTCATATTTCTCATATTTCCTCTCTCCGCTCCTGTCAACTGTTCCTTATTTCTTTATTCCAATTTAAACGCTTGTTTCCTGCTACCCGCTTTCTCATTTTTCTGTTTCTCTTTCACATTTTCATCGCTCGTTCTCTTCAACTTTTTCCTACTTCGTATCACTCATTATCACTTTTGCCTTTCCGCCTTTTTCCTTGTCTGCTTTATACCGTTTATTCTCATCCAAGTGCTCCTGGTTTTTCCTCCCACCGCAGTTTTCACTCGACCACACTCACTTCCTGTCGCGCATTTTCTTTCTCCTGTTCCTCCATCCTTGATATTTTTCTTTCATCGTTTTTCCCATTTTTTGTGCTTCTACTGTTTTCCGCTTTCTTTTATACGTCTCTATAGGTTGTTATTCGCCTCTTTCTTCCGTTTTATTTTGCTCTCTCGCTCTCCCTTCGTTTTCGTGTTCTCCCTTTGTATTTCAATCATTTATTCTATATCCATTTCTCTCGCTAACTTTCCTCTTTCCTACCTCGTTCTCAAACCTCGCGCACTTTTCATCGAGGACCTTCGACCAAAATCGCTATATTGGATCACGCTCTCGGATCCAGAACGCCCGGTCACTCCGTCAATATTAGTTTGATATACAAAGGCAAAGGTTATATACGTTTCAGAGCCGTTTATATGCGACGTCGATGGAGCTATGTAACCTCAAGACCCTCTCTGATCGAATATACAACCACGGATATAATATCGTATACGAAAACGTGATCCTGACCAAAGACTGCGTCTTTGTCCCTCTCCTCGCTTCCTCCTCGCATCCCGCTCGCCTCACTGTTCTTAAGATTGATGCAGATTCTCTTCAGAGCTCGGATACATATACGATGCATCCAATTGATTTCCGAAGAGGTCAAAACACTCACGTCCCAAGGAATCTCCCAATACCAGAGCAACAAAAATTCAATATTCACATATTTTTACAAGAATTTTCCTTTCGATTTTCCTTTCAACCAAGTCCAAATTTGACTCTCAGAATTCCCATTTTGTATCACGTACATAAATACATTTTTCTCATTACTTTGGAGGAAGTACAGCAAAACGATTTTCGTCTGTAGAGAGGGGATTTGAATTTTTTTCAACCTCTACAAAGAACGTTGAATAGAATGTAGGAGAGAATAGAAATGATCATTTTGATTTTTCGTTGTCGAAAAACTTCATTGAATTGGGGATGTTGGTTCGCGCAAGCTCCAAACTATCACAGATAAAAGCATTCGTATTTGAAAGACATGATACGTTGAGTGCATCGCGTTTGACACGGACATGACGTGACTGAACTGCTCACTGTGTTTTTGCCCACTTCCCACGTGGTCAAAGCTATTTTTTTTTATTTTTTTTTATATAACATCGTAAAAGAGTAACGATTTTACCACATATACGTGCTGCTGGTCATGGGACTCTGATCCTACGACCGAGCCACTGGACCATTGAGAGAACTCGTGATAGTCCAGCGGAAGAGACTGTTCTCTCTTTCCCCTTCTCCTGGAAAACTGTCCTCGACGGAAATTTACGACAGGCACGTCGTGCCGGGGAAACTGTGCGTTGAATGAAAAAAAAAAGAAAGGAAAAATGCCTGTACCAGTCAGGGATATGGTCACGATCGACGGGTGAAAAATCGGTTCGAAAATCGAGTCGAACAATGAAAGAAATGGAGAACGGCGCGGGGATAATTTGATTGGATTGTATAGTTCTGGACGCGCGATTTTATACAGGACAATTCAGATGTATTTTTTTTTGGTCTTTCTCTCTCTCGCTTTCTTTATTAATCCTGCATTAAAGACCTTTGAAAAACTTTTTTTTACGTTTCAATTTAAATTTTCATTATGCACTACAAAAATTCTCATAACTGATGTGCTATTTCATGGAACGCAATTTGTTGCTATTTGCAATCTTCATTAAAGCTGCCGAATTGAGTTACGCAAAAATGTCGAGCGAATGAATAATGTCACGGCCATAATTACTATTGTACGGTAATTTTCAAACGCGATGACATTTTCGTATACAAAGAACGGAATAAAAATGGCAATTCAACTTTTGAAATAATTTTGAACCAATGAAATTTTATCGTTTTCATGAATAAATAAAATTGACGAAATCGTATCTTTTTCAAAACACAGATCTGCGGATAGTAAAGTTGTCAAAGAAAGCATCAGTTCAGAAATATTCAGAGAGACACAGACGATCAATGGTCCACACAATTTCAATTACACAATGCCCAATCACCCAAATTAATGGAATCCCATTATAAGAATGTAAGCACTCCCGTCAAAAGTATGTTGCGTAGAAGTGTCGAATTAAAGTCCACCAAAGCAGGGTCATTGTCGAACACGGGTTGAAATATCGTTGACGTTCCAGGCTGTTAATGGAAATGAAAAACGTCATAAAGCGTACACCAATCGCACGATGTAATTTCAATTGAATAAAATGTTGAACAAAACGAAGCCACCTAAGTGGTGGATTATCACGGCAAAATTTCGCGTAAATGTATCGAATTTTGTATTTATGGAAACAAGAGTGATATCGCAACTGCATTAAATCCTGCTCCGTTTGGCCAGTATTTGCCACAGTTCGATCGTGTGTACAGAAGCGATGAAGGGACCAACATACCGCACAGTGTGTGCGAAAGATATTGCATTATATGGATGGATATCTGATATAGCGTGCATTGCACAACGTTTGAGAGGGGTCGAGCACGATCGTTCACCCGCAAGAGCGATATCAAAACGTCCCTTGGACGATAACACGTGGCTCGCTCCGTGCGAGGGAGAGAAAATGGACAAACTTCTGTGTCATTATTTTGCGAAACTTTTGCTTTATCAACCATAATGTTGGTTCGCGGTTCGGATCCTCCCGATCGAATATGCAGGATACAGGAGCCCTTTTTTTCCATCGGTCATTTTTTTCGACCTGTGTACAGAGCTTTTGTTATTGCGGATTATTTAGTCGGAAAGTTCATTAGAATAATAGAAGGAAAAAATGGTCGGATGGAGTGAATAAATGGGCGTGCGTATGATTTGCATATTCCTGCTGGGAAACGCGGTCGAATGGCGAGCCAAAATGGGCAAAATGTTTCCAAGCGACCCGGACGACAAACGATACCACTTTTTTGTTATTTCCTTCTTTCATTTTATATCATTTATTCCTTTTCCCCTGGCAATCAATATGGAATAAAGAGTGTGTAATCCACCCCGCTATCGGAGAACTTGCTGATACGCATATACGAGTACAATTTGTACAAATGTGTGCACCGCATAATACGTGTATTCAGGCAGGGGACATGGGAAAACGTAATTGCAGTTCGGGCGCAAAACTACTGTGCACGGTACTTACGCTGGGCAGAGAACTGTCGTCTGGATAAAAACCGCGCAATATTTAACGATCGTATTTTCCCTGCGCCGGAGTGGAGTATCGGTCGATACTTACATTTTTTTTGTGCTCGCTTCTCATAACAGATTTTCACGACATCCATAATTTTCGTATTATTCTTACCTGCAACAAATTGAAAAAAAATATATACATTCGACGAGGATTTCTATAACTTGTTAGTTTCGCAATAAAATTGTTCTTTATTCCGAATAAAAATGTCCGAATGTGTATATAATTTATGAGGCTCGTTGAATAATAACGCCAATAACAACACGTAAGGAAAGAATTATCGTCCCTCGCATCTTATTAAGGTAAGCGTCCAATTTTAGCACACGCAATTTCTACACTTTTTCTACAAGCTTGTGAATGTACAGGATGTCTCGAAAATCGTGCCTTAAATTCATCATTTCTCTCATGTTCACAGCTAACCAGTCATCGATTAATTGGGAATGGATTTGCAGACAATTTTCGACGTTGATAAAAAGAGCGTGTGGTTAGCTGATGAGTCTCGAGCCTATCGGTTGAGCCAAATGTCGATCCACACGCAGTCTCTCGACTCGGGGTTTCCTCTTTACAAGATATCAGACCAATGAAAAATCTCAGGAACGGTGGCTCGAAAAAGAAAGTAAAAAAACACTTTCATTCGAGGGTTCTGCGATTTACTTACATTGCGAATCTCAAGACAACTTTCAGACACTTTGTATATTTGCTGGAGCGCGAAAGTGGTGCAAAATTGAAGACCCACCATCTAATGTATTTTCTGAAATTCAATTTCCGGGTTTGCGCACATCGGTAGAAAAACGTGTGCACCAACTTGTATATTGCTCCTATGTACATATCCATGTAACATGGCAAAAAGTAATGGCACGGTTGTACGAAGCTAAGGTAGCTCACTCCTGGTGAGTTCCACAGAACTCGTACTCCTCGAGAGCCGATCGTGTCTGACCTAGAAAAAATGTGATTTCGTACGTCCCAAGCCGTTAAAAACTTTACGATAGTCGCCTTCTCGGTCTCTCCAGTCGTATACAACGAAAATCCAATATTCATTACCATAAAACAATTACATCACGGCTTTCCTGCCTTTTTCTACCTTCTCTTTTTAGGGCCCTGCTAATACTTCTACTTTTATCGCTCGTTTACATTTTGTTGAAATTCCACAGTGTTAAAAGCGAACCCAAACCAACTCGGTGTATTCACACACAAACACACTTTTCTCCATGGATTTATTAGGATTGTCAAGGGAGCTAAATCAATTGAATTGTTCCTGAATATTGTCAGATTTCGGATCTGAAAAATGTCGTACGATCTTCCATGTTTGATTGTTGCTGTTGCAGTGAGGTCAAAAATGTTCTTTCAAAAATGTCTTTCTTATTTGAATGTTTGTGATAACTTGTGCTGCGGAGAAAAGTAGCATTTTCAACATTTTACATTCACATTGAAGTGAAATTTTTCGCGCCAAGTCGTGCATTCAGAAAGTAAAAAAAATTTGAAAAAAGAAGTTCAAGTTTATCTAACTTGAGTCATTTCATATTCCCCCTTTTTGGCTTTGGAAAACAAATGTGTGTAGCGAGGTGTGTAGGCTTCGAATCTTTGTGGTGTCCTTTTTCCCCGATTACGAGAAGCTGCTTTTCGAAATCGATTTATATGAAATATACACATAACTGCTACAACATACCGCGACGACGCTGAAGTTAGCAACGTTGGAGTCCAACGAAATGATCCAAAAAACCCTCCAATAATTCGAGTAATTCTCCAATTTCATTTCCTGTCGAATTCGCAATTCGTAGTTTTTCAATTTGCACTCATATTTCCCGAAGTAAAAAATTGGTGAATTACAAATGTTTTTTTCGTTCATTCCGTTGGACGCCAACGTTGCAAACTTCAGGGTCGTGGAAATTCATGGGAATTGAGAATGAAAAAAGAAAATTGAGGCTTTTACTGTACCGAATATATAATTAATTATAATTAGAGGAAAAAAATGGAAAAGTGGGGGAATTGAAAGTGGTGAAAAACATGAAAAATAAACAAATCACGTATGAATACGTGAGTGAAAAATCTGTAGGTCGTTTTTCAGACTCTCGTTACGCTTCGTTTCCCGAATCATACCAGGGAAGTTTGTTATTGCCGTGGACTGGATAATTTGGCAGGGAGAGAGAACACGAAAAACCCAGTGATCGAGAGAGAGAGAGAGACAGAGAGAGAGAGAGAGAGAGAAGGGAAAAGTTGGAGGTTGGGTATTTTCGACAATAGGTCCAATCATCGTACGCCGGCGTTTTGCTCGTATTCTGGAAATCCGAAAATCGTGAATTGACGCGAATGGGTCGGTGTATTAGTGAATGCCTCATGCTGCATAGTTCAAGGGAAATGCTCGATTTTCTGACGCATCAGGCTGGTCTAAAAATCCGTAAAAAAAAATGGAAATAGGAAGTAAACCGGTGGAACGCGTTTACGAAAACAATGTCTCCGTCCCCCTTCTTTCTTCAGGGCAATTTGCGAATATATTTTTTTCTATGTGGACCAGGTTATGCGTGTACTTTAGCGAGGTCTCGTTTCATAGGGAGCACAAAACGTGTGGTTTTACGCTTTTCAGGTTTCTCGCTCTTTCACTTCACAAGCACAATGTACAATTACCCTGCTCGCTGCGGAACTATTTTTTTTTTTATTATTGAAACATTTTTTCACGATTCCAGAGTCTGTACTGCGAGTATCTACTCCGCACTGTATCACTCTACAATCTCATATCCCATTTGGGCATGTGGTCAAAGAATCACTGCATTATTGGATATGCTTTGTCGAAACTTGTCAAATTTTAGCTCGTTTTTCCCGATGTTCCTCAATCAATGAAAAACGTTGATTCTTCTTCCCCAAACCTCTCGTCGTATTTGTTATACTTTTGTATGAGGGTAGGAATCGCGATATCGAACGATTGCTTTGCGAGGAATATTTGGTACGAATAATTTTTCCATATCCGAAAGCCCTTTTTTCAACAAGGCAAAGTCCCAGAAGCCGACAAGATCATAAAAGTATATCCATAGAATAGAGAGTTTTTTTTCTCTCTTTCTCTCTCTCTCTCTCTCTCTCTCTCTCTCTCTCGTTTCCAATGGCGGACGCAAAATGAATTCCCAAAGAGCGGGTCGAACTCAAAACTTTGCCTGAGCCAACGGATATCTTTCAGAGATGCGAGGAAATATAGGGGAGGGTGGAAGAAGGAAATAAGAAGAGAGAATTTCCCAGAGTGGTGGATAAGAAAAGAAAGCCCTACGCGATCCCGATAATACAGAAATAAAAGGTGAACTCTCACCCCTTTTGATCCTCTTCTTTTCTCTCTCTCTCTCTCTCCTTCTCTCACTTTCTGGCTCTTTACTTTACGCAATATCCAGATCAAAAGTCAAACGACTTTTTCCCAATCAAACTTTTCGACGATATCGCACTTCCCGTTGAAATATTCCCAATATTTCTCGTCCGTATGGATAAATTGTTTAAAATGATATCACAATGGTGAAAAGTATTGCAGAAAACGTGAACTTTTATGGCCAAGAAGTCAATAATTCAAAGTTCTACAATATATTCTACATTTTTTTTTTTACTTTTTTTTTCAGATTAATAATAGCCAAATAAAATGAAAAATATTGATGAAACCAATCCCATTGAGAAATGAAAAAAAAAAAACATATTTCACTTTTTCATTTTGTGAACAATTAAAATTGCAACTATTCGTCCTACAATAGTCTGTATCAGATATAAGAATTGTACATGAAAATTTTTTCGTCTCTCTTCACGTACGAGGCAGTAGCAGTTGTACGATATGGAAAAGAGTGAAATTGTGGTCTGATCGAATCGACAAAACACCAAATTGAAATTTCCAATTTTCATGAAAATTCGAGACCTCTTTCATATTTCCGTGGCATTCTGTTTCACATACTTTTTATATAAGATAAGAGACGTACATATGTACTGCATACGAAAATGCATTTATAGATGGAAGAATGTATTTATAGAACGGTGGTGCGCGGGAATGAGGATGGAGAAATTCGAAATTTTGCTTTCACAGTTGAGTTTTCATGTTTCTCTCGCTTCGTTTTTTTCCCCATCGTGAGAGGCGTCATCTATAACCTCAGGGATTCCAGGGCCACGATGATTGCTCGAAGAAATGAGGGAAACTGCTTTTCCCTAGCATCCATGAGATTTACCACTGTGAGACGTGAGACCCCGAAAATTTTGCATAAATCCTTATGTATCGCGACAAGAAAGTAAAAAGAAGTCGAGGAAGAGAGAGAGAGAGAGAGACAGAGAGAGAGGAAGAGGAAAAAGCCTTAAGTGGATCGGGAGCCTCCCCCAGGAGGTGGCTTTCACCTTGGTGAAAATAGACGTGAGCTTTGCCTTCTGTATCTTCGAGGAAAGGAAAGCGGAGAGAGAGAGAGAGAGAGAGAGAGAGAGAGAGAGAGAGAGAGAGAGAGAGAGAGAGAGAGAGAGAGAGAGGTGTGAGGCGGGGGGGGGGGGGGGGGGGGGGACAATTTATTATGCGAGCCTGGAGGCGGTCGGAAAATAAATTTCTTCATGACCGTAGGGCATGAGAAAAGAGATGGAGAGATAAAGCGAGAAAGGAAAAAGAGTGAAAGTAAGGTGCACTCTTCGATCGGAAATGCAGTTGAAAAGCGTTGGAAAAAAAGGATTTCGTATAGGTTTGGATTCGAATGAGGGGAATTCAAGAGCCAGAAACACAAGAGACCCGGAGATTTTCACAGAGAAGCATCTTCAAGGAAAATAGACTCAAGTAGAGGGGGGAAATGGAGAAGAAACGTCGGAAGATACTTAAAGACGAGTTTTCACGGATAGAAGAAAAGAAAATCTTCGGAGATATCGAGACTCTGTTCTCTTTGATGGGCGAAAGCAAATTTCTTGGAAAGGAGACTTTTCTCTTTTTTTGCATATATACATTTATTTCCATCTATCGGCCCGTTATCGCGGATTCTAATTTTTACCACTTCTTTACCGAGGTGCCCCGCTTCGTTAATTGATCGGATCTTCCCGAACAAATACTGTAATAAGCGTATTAATTCGTTGGAACAACCTCGGTGTAGATGTTATTGGAAGAGTACCTTAAACTCATTTTTCTCTCATTCAATCTCTTACAATCAAAGCGTTTAATTGGATGTATTATAGTTTATAAAACTTGTCGGAAGCTTTAAGATGTATGCAAATCCGCGTCTTGAGATTCCTTTAAGAACCTTGCTGTATCTCGCTCCAAGACGATCTTCTGTCTGGATACCGAGCAAAAAAGTGCCTTTCAATTCTCGCTACTCGAAATTAACAAAAAATCATAGCCCCGAGTTCGTTGGGATCGAAATTTATTCAAATTTTCTTCTTATAAAGACAGCACTTTGTATGCAACTGATGAAATCGCGTGGAACCGCAGAATTTTTGAAAAATTCGTTCAATCTTATCAGCAACCCGCAAATAATTATCCATTTTGTTAGATAGCAAAAAACAAGGGTTCAACAATTCATAAATATTGAAACAAATAATCTTCATTAAATGTGAACTTTTTTAAATTTTAATTTTAAAATTGAATGAAGAATTTTTTAATGTAGTTTTAAAATGCAAAAGCTTGAACGAATAGCCTGAAGAATGATACTGAATGCAAAAATAAAAAAACGACAAAAACGCATCATAAATAATTGTCTCTTTGAAAATTTTAATAACACAACAAAATGGACTGCGTACTTTATCTTACGTTTTCCACAAGCAAGAAAATCTTTTCCGAGTTCCAAGAAACTCGATTTATCTCCGGTCACACCTGAGCTCTCTCGCTAGGAACATTCCTGGCAACCCTTTGGCCGTGGAGCAGAGAAAAAAGCGTTATTTTCCGGCTCTCTCGCCTTTCGTCTTCGTTTTCTTAACGAATTGCACACATTGCCTGGCCTGCTGTTCACCGCAGACACACAGACCGTGGGATTCGTGTCTGCGTACACATTGTATCGTTATCCGGAGAGCATACGGATACTTTCATCTGCGCACGCAACGTTTCAATGTTTTTTTCTCTTCCGCCCGCTTTTCTCTCAACTCCAACAACCAAAATCCACAGAAACGTATGAATTTTTATCCCGTTCTATCCGGAGCTTTGCATTGTTGGTTCAACAAATTTTTAAAAATTGTAAGATTATTCGCTTCCTTTGTGTTACGGGAGCTGTAAGTTTGTGGCAGTCACGATTACGGATGGCATTGAGTAATGGACTGCGTTAGAATAAAAAAAAGTGAAAAGTATTAAAAAAAAAATAAAAATACAAATTCCCGATCACGATCTTAAGATCGCTATGGAAAGTTGAATGGAAAGCAGAATGCTGAATACTTTTTGAATCCAAGATTTTCCCGCGTGAAGTTTGAAGCTTTTTCATCGATGAAAAATCTTTTATATTCTATCTCAAGCCTTGTTGGATATACTTTTACCGTGTTATTATTTTTTTTCTGAAGCATGCATCGGACACCGGATTGATATTTGAAAAATGAAAAATAGCCTTTTACGTTTGTAGCATTATCAATGCTCTGTTTCTTCGATAAATCTTCGAATTCTTTTCCTCCATCTTGATATTTCTATTTACTGTACCTGCGAGCCACAGCAGCCAGGTATATGCACACTAAATATGTACATGCAGCTACATAGTTGGCTTACCACGAAATACTCGTGTAATCCTACGACGAAGCTGGATATACGCAAGAGAGGGTGCATCTAATCCTCAACTAATCCGAGTTCGCGTAATTTCATAAATGCACAAACGCGGATGCACGAACGAGGGACAAAGATGCCTGGATACGAATATACATGTGTGTACGAATTGAGAGGGAGACATTTAATCCGATTTTATCTACATTCCAAAAGACAATGGAAATTTATTATGACATGTACGCGCGATCCAAACATTATAAATCATGATTCAAGCGCGAATTACTTTGGAATCCACTTATCTGATGACGGTTGTAATACTTGTAATATTATTTATGAATAATGTAAACTTGAATGGCTGGATCGTAGAGCGGAAATGTGTAATATTTTTTCCGAAATTTTTTATTCGATATTTTCTCAGAAGCTTTTTTTTTGAGACGTTTGATGATTGGCCCAAAATTTGACGAAACGGGAAGCTGTAGAATTTTGTTCATCATGATTGATTGTTAAATTAAATTCTTTCTCATAACTGTTGTGAGCAACGGACAAAATGTTGTTGGAGACAGAAAAAATAGTGAAAAATTGAGCGTGACAATGCATTGTCGCACAGACAGTCTATAATAACAGAGAAATCGATGGGCTCAGGTGCAATCCGTGGGCCCGACCGATGAATCCTCTTTCCGGAGAATATTGCTTCCGCGATCCCCAAAAACTTAGCGTATTCCTTCTCCACAAAAATATTTCCTCGGGAATAAACGCGGACTGCAATATGGAGAGGGAGAGCAATAGACAGAGAGAAAAAGCGAAGGGAAGGAAGAACGAAGCGAAGCTGAGCCGTAGGACATCGGGTTTTCCGGAGGATTCTCGTGGAAAAAAGTTGGAATATGGATGCACGCGTATATGATAAGAATATAAAGGAAAATCGAATAGAATTGATATAACTAACGGTAGTCGGTATTCAATTTTTATAATTGTTTTGCGCGTGACTTTGATTACAGAAACTTCAAGTACTAACGAATCGATAATGAAGTGAGTTAAAAAATAATGATAATGGCTCAAATACAAGTTAATTTGGATGATTTTTTGACGTATCGACGACACGAGAGTTGGAAAAATGAGAAATCGAGTAACTAAGTAGAGAAGGAAACCGTCGTAGGGTGTTGATGCTCTCCGTGAAAAGTTGGACGTCTCTTCCTCTTTTTTTCTCTTCCTCTCTTACGCTCCAATTCTTCTCCAACGTTTCCACTATCGTGATGCCCTTTGGCTCGTGTTTTTTTCTCGGTGTATGGATGATGATCGATGTGTGGACGACACGGTTCTTCAACTTTTTCCTTTCTCCCTTTGTACCGGTATACCTTTTCGGTACACGCTTTCGCAGATATATACGCTCCTGTTTTAGTTGGGATAACTTCGAGTTCCTCGTAAGCAAGGATTCTATGACATTGCTCCCACGCACGTGCACTGCTATCGCTATCCATCAACTACCCCCGTAAACAGGCGCGAGTTCGGAGACGGAAAAGTTTGGGAAACAAATTGGTACACAAAACTCAATATTTGCAAAAACAATTGGTGGATCTGCATCCTTGTTTACTCGAATTATTGTTTAAGTTTGTTCAGCGATCGAAAACTATTTTCATTTGCATCAACTTTGTAATTTGAGAAAGCTTACGTCAATTACTCACATTTCGACGACAATAGTAAACATAAGAAACTGAATTCTTAAAGGGAAGAGCTTCTAAAATTGAAGGCCTTAAAATTGAAGATTTTTTTATTAGATATTCTTCAAGTACAATGTCTGAAGAATATTCTCACCAAATTTCATAAAGATTGGAACATCAGATTCGGTGCTATGGGCATGTCAACAGTCGCCTAATACTTGAATCTTTAAACGCGATTATCTCGGAATCTTTTTTTTTTTTAAATACCTTTACGGTGGACACGATTACTAAAAAACTATTAATCCGATTCATACCAAATTTATACCACTTATTTATTATAATAATAGCTGAGGCCTGGACGAAGGATTTCGTATTTTGTTGGAATAAAAAATTGTAACAAAAAATCCGAAAACTTAGGACCTCAAAAAATGAATTTTTCGTTAAAACTGTCACCATTTTTTTTAAATAAATTTTTTTTCAAATCCTCCGTCCAGGCCCAAGCTATTGTTACACTAAACAAGTGGTATAAATTTGGTATGGACCGGATTAATAGTTTTTTAGTTATCATGTCCACCGCGACTGATGCTCAAAAAAAGGTGCTACTGGAATACAGCTCGAGTTGCGCCATTTTGAGAAATTTTTTGATGAAAAAAATTGAACAAGTACATGAACATATCTATTGATGAATGTCGTTCACAGTTTTTCAGTAAACATATATTTTCTTGTCGAAAAAAAAATCAAGAAAATCACGTTTTTTCGCCCGCTGCAAGGGTATTTAAGGCCGTAATTACAGCAATTTCCGAAGTGATTTTATTGTATGGAACGATTTCGAACCAATAACAACGTCAAATGCATTTTAAAAATTGAAATTAATATTTTTATGAGCATTATACGATAATTTTTCAATGCAGACTTATTTGAAAGAAATTTTTGGTGCAAGCTTCTTTGAAGAAAATATCTATATTCATTCTAATGCTTTCGAAAATAAAAGAGTTATTGCAGCTCAGACAGATTTTTGTGCAAAGTGATCAGTTACGGTTTTGTAAGAGAAATAGTAACCACACTGTATTTCATTAGATGGTGCTGAACCGCAGTATACTTTATTCACCTACGCACACACTTCTCTATATTTATGGTCGAAGCTTGGAACCACGAGTATGTGCGAGAAGAGGAGTGTTGAGAGAAGCGTAGATGAGTTTTGTGCAAGGGACGAACCACTGATCCTTCGTCTGGAAAGGCTTTTAGCTTAATCAGGTTAGACCAACAGAAGCGAGCCAATGTGGCTCAGAGTCGGACGCTACAGAGAACGGACTCTTTACGTTCTTTCTCTTTTTCTATCTCAATCTCTCAGCTGATACTGTGGGAAGCGTGACGACGAAGGAAAAGTCTACGAAAAGGTATATGACCCAAGTGGCAGTTCTCTTAAAGCCGAAAGGTGGAAATTACGGGGAACTCCAATATCGGTATACAAGTCATCCCTTCCCCCTCATTTCTTTCACTTTTTCGGACAGGGGTGATGAAAAGAAGAGTGCGAGAAAACGAAGAAAACCAACATCCAGACTTTTGCCTCGACGTTGATGCGAATAAGAGAGAGAGAGAGAGAGAGAGCGGAAGAGAGAAACGTTGAAAGCTCCTACGAGAAACTTTTCCCAACTCTTTCCTTTAAACCACCTTTAGCTCCTTTCTCTCTCTCTCGTCACTTTTCTCTAACTAATTGCGGCTCGAAAAAGTTTCTCAGTCGTTGGTATTAACGTTTCCCGATGTATATTTTCCCCATGTTTGTTACTCTCTCTTTCTCTCTTTCTTCCTGTCCAGCCCTCGTGATCTACAGGTGAATTTACATTTTTTCTCTTTTCTTTCCTCCCTTCCTCTTTCTCGTTTTTTTCTTTCCCACTTCCCACTTTCAAGTCGTATACTTTCTTGAACCTCACTAACTTTCAAGATCGAAACTTTTGCTTTGTTGCGTTCATGCTTTCCTCCGTAAAGGGGCGAAACATTTTATTTTACCAAGTTTTTTCCCTGTTTATTTCTACTTTTCTCACCAACGAAACTCACAAAGCATTCATCAATTATCGAAACAAAATTCTTTTATCTCTCTTTCTTTCTTCCGATTTCATTGTTTAAAACAAATTTCCATCTTCGTTGAACCCATTTTTCACATCTCCGTGTTTTTTTACATTATTAACGCGGATGGTTAGGCATTTTTTTTTATTCCTATTATTAAATATTCAGTTAAATGGAAATGCTTGTTGGTATTATCGAGTTTTTAGACGTAAGACCACAAGGTCCCATATCGACATTATTAAATCCGTTAAACCGCAAATCCGGAGTGAGATTCACCCATGTTGTTGCCTACAAATGAGATTTACGTGTACGCAGACCGCAAACTGCCTCGGGCTCACATTGACTAGTACAAACTCCATAATGAATATTTCGGTGCACTCAACAGTCTTCTGAAGTTACGAAATTCACAACAAAAAAAAACCTCAGACTGAGAGCAGTTTTCCGCCGAGCTTGCGTACGCGTGCGTGCAACAAATAAGTCTGACCAGAATGGATATTCGAGATTTAATTCGAAACATCGCTCGTGTTTAGACAAGCATTAATATCAAATCATATTCAAAGTTATCGACAAAACCTTCGAACTTGTGCATTTCCAAAAATTATTCTGCGATCGAAACTTGTTTTAATTTTTCTGCTTAATTTCCGTAACCCATGAGATAGAAGAAAACTGTCAATTTGAAGTTCGCGTTTGATAACGACAAAAAGCGATAATTATTTTGAAAGCCAGAGATACCGATTAAAAACGATCGAGGTTGAACATTATTCTGATTGATCAATTCCTAAACTCATTGTTTATTATCCTCATCATTATTATCATTTTTTTTTTCTTAAAGAAGACAATTTCGATACATCAAAATGTGAGGCCTCTATTCGTTGCCATGGTTTTGTTTATTCGTTGCCAAGCATTATTAGTTGCTGCCAAGCATACGTTAGATCCCAAAATTAAGAGTATGGATCAGTTAACTAATTTCACTTGGAATTTTCGAAATCGAAATTCTTAGACAGAGTTTGATCGATTAAAAAAAGGCTCTGTCAGCCTACGCAGAACGATGGCAAAAAACGACTGAGAGAACTTTTTTTTAATCGGTCAAACTGTGTCAAAGAATTTCGACTTTGAAATTTGCAACTATCTCTCCCTCACTCACTTCATAAAATAGTAAGAAAATAGCCACGTTTTATGTAAGTTGACGCAATATGTTGTTATAGCGAATTTTGAATTTTCCGCCCAGTGTCTCAGCCACAATTTCTCACAACCAATCGCAAATATAAAATATTGCGAAACAGATTATCTAATTCTCATTGAACTCGACTATTTGATTATTTGTTTTATGTTCTATTCCAATGCAACGATTGCTTGGTGCAACACTATTGTTATTTTAATTATGATTTAAAAATTGTTACTTCCAAATCGGTTGACGACAGGTTTATGGCAACTCACTTTTCGTATCATGGTATAAGCTATTGATTTTCCAACTATAATGAGAAGAAAATAAATGAAAAGGAAACGAATCGATGATAGGAAAGGAGAGAGGAAGAAAGGAGAGGAGTTGAGAGAAAGATGAGGTGAAAAGGGAGGAAGACAAACTTAAAGGGTTAGTAAGTAAAGCGAGTTCGTCAGCACTTGCATATAATCAAGTTATGGTTGAAGCCAGTCGCATTAATCACAACTATCAACGACAGGCGACCCTACTCATCATCAAAGGGGTTTGATGTATATTATCTGGCCTTCCGAGAGTCAAAAAGCCCTTCACTCACATCCCTCCAATAGCCAAGGCCCTGGACTTGAGTCCTTCCGTTTCCCAGGAAGTCATTACGGTATATGAAGACCGCCAATGTAGATGGAAGGGTCGTATGCCGATTTGATCTCGTCCTAACCCTCTATTTATCATCTCAGAAGACGGGCACACTGCGGAATAGTTCAGTCGACCTCATTTTCCCTAAATCGTTCGATCCGTATAATCTTATCCTCCGTTTTCGAATTAGCTATTCCAACGATGACATTCAGGAAAATAACCTAATACGACAAACGAATTTCTCAAGTCATACTCATTCCAAAATTTATAGGTTCAATCTGAAATAAAAACTCCCCAAGTCTGTATTAACTGACGAATCTTGATCGAGTCTAATCTTAAAATAATACTAAAAAGACTAGAAGAGATTCGTCGCAATCATAAATGCGAAAATTGCAAAGAACTGCTGCGTAAATTTCATAGTTTATCATTGGATCCGCACTCACTAGCCGTTTGCTGCTGCGCTAACGTTTTTCAATACCGATTTCTCGAGCATCGTAGTTGATAAACGCTCAATGCATCGTGAAGCATAGGAATGGGAGTTGGGAAGAGCAGTGAATGTGCGACATTCAGAGGCACAACGTCTCGCTACGAAACTCGAGCGTCCTTTAGGAATTCAAGGAATGCTCCAATATCTATACACGAATGACACGTAATCATTCACAGAGTCTCAGTGTCAGTTCTCCAGTTTCCCAGTTCCCATCTTTTCGTGTCGGGGCTTCGGCACGCGCGCACTCGCGGTCATTCAAATCGGAAACAGTTTGCAAGTCCAGCAGGCACGTTTCGGGCCAGTTCGTCACATGCTCATATCACAGGAACAAGCACACGTACACACGCGCGTAGTTGAAATTCTGTCTTTCTCGTTCCCACGACGTGTGTACGCCAATGTGCGAGTGTGCGTGAACAACGTTCTAGCCAGTTCTCTCTCTTTCTCTCTCCAATCGCTGTTCCCGAATAACTGCGGCGTCACATCCAAGGGAACGCTCAATTTCACTGAAATCGCTCATAGCCACCATGTCCGGAATGTTTCCGGAGTGACGAACATGCAGGGAGGCCATGAACTTTCAAATATTTGTGACAATACATGTACCTAGAGATTTTATCGCACGAGTTATTTTCCGGAGACGTAAATTTTATTTTTTTAAATGTGAAAAAAAAAATTATTTTTTGATGAGTAGAGTGGTGCACTTTGTTCCGAAAATGTGGAATTTTTATCCGTCCGTTGAAGCTTTTTAGTTCCTATTTAACAATGTGGTGAAATGGGATTTATCTGTCGCGCCACTTTTTTCTTTTATAATCGAACAATGAAAGTTAATACCGTTTGATTCGATAAAAATTCATGTCGAATATCAAGAAAGTTTTTTTTTTGAGGATTCGCCGGTTCAAAGTGACCCGAAGATCGTCGGTTGTCACTCGATGAACAGATTTCTGCAGAGATTAAATTGGTGGAGCTCGGAAAGACTACTGTTAAAAACAATTAACAAGATTTTCTGAAGTTGATGAGCCTTGACAGCGTTAGGAACAAGCCCGTATTGAGCTAGGAAACTTGATAGAATATTATATGCGGATTTCTGAGCCTGGAAGAAGTGAGGCAGTGAGAAAGTGAGTAAGAGACACAGAGAAATCGAGACCTGGAGAGAAAGAGACAGAGAACGGAGCTGACCATTATCGTCAGGCGAGAGTACCGGGCTTTACCTGACCGAGTCGTAAACTCGATCGAGGCCAGTGCCTGACAATGACGTCGTCGCCGTCTCAGCTATTCTTGGGATGCCAGTACCAGAGCATCCAATTCACCATCAACGGCAAACCCTTCTATCCAGCATCTGTACTCTCAACGAACAGCTCGCACTAGCTGAGACTCAATATACCGTAATATATAGCCTTTGTTATTATTATAAAGATTTTCAACGGCGCCAACATGACTCAAACTTCATTTTACTCATCTGAATTTGCGTATGTTCAATTTTTTCGAGGTTGAAGACGAAATGTTGAAAATGAAGATTGTGAGAGTGATGAATTTTCGTTTGGGATGAACTTTAAAAGCTCGAAGCCTACTGTTAAAATATTTCGATGCTGGGACTTTACGATCATTTACGTAGGCGTCATAAGCAAGGACGATGATGAGAAACTGTAAATGCGTCGGGCGATTAATAATTTTATGAGTTCGTAATGTAGGTATTAAAAAAATTCTCGTAAGATTGCAGTGAGTGTAGGCCATCATTTGACAGTGTTAATCGTTGAAATTATGAATTGATATTGTTAATAAATACATTAGTGTACGTTGAAGTGACTTCGATTTAACGCTTTAATAGTTTGTGAAGCATTTTCCACCTTTCTCGGAAGAATTTGCAATTGATTTTTATCCCATTGTTTTAATGCACGTTCGGGCGAAATGTTCACATTCAATAAAAGTCTCGAGCGTGGGGTGAACATCGCACGCAATCTGTTTTACACCCTTCCTTATCTGATGACGGCACGCGATTCTAAATTCCTGGCTATTGATGAGGGTTATTTGTGTACATTCTGATACACGAATACAGCGGCCTAAGTGCGAATTTTCAATTCCGAGCATGCAAAAAAGGGTCAGAAGTCCGGTGTGCCTATTCGAGTATCGATTTTTGTGCGATTGTTATTAAAGTTCACGAGGTCGAGCAGTGTTACAGAGAAAAATACAAAAGTTTCCACAGCATTAATCCACTCGATGTTGAATCGAGGATAAAATATTCTTTCAGAAATCTACTTGCTTTGTTAAAGTAGTATGCGTTAATCCAACATTTCAGTTTCAGATTGTTTTCAACTCCATGAGATTGTTTTCAAGATTTCATCCCACAAATTAGGATAAAAACGATATAACCTTATTAATTTGAAATGAGTTATAAATGTAATTATCCGATAGAAGGAAGTCGACAATTATTTTCCAGTACGAGGCGAGAGAGCAATTACTTGGTTAACAAGCTCGAGGTGACTAATTTTTTTTTGCTCATAGGTGAAATAAGACAAAGAAAAGAGGGGAGGGGGATTGAAAATCGTTAAGGGGTAGACAAAAGTTCGTCAGCGTGCAAGAGGAAGCTGAAGGTCCTTGACGTAATTTTAATTGAAAAGATAATCCGACGGGGTGAAGTATACATGGAGAGCAGCCAACTCCTTTCTGCCCCTACCTTCCGCTCACTCTTTCGTTCTCTCCCCGAGGACCTCCACTAGCTCTCATGAAAAACCTTTCGACCCGTGCTCAACAAGGACTTTTGACATTCATTTCGTCTGGCTCTGGAAAAAAAGGACATCAACGATACTCGGGGAGAGCACGTTTACTTTTTTCACCACCACTCATTGTCACTCCCTTTCTCTAAGGGCTGCACAGCTTTTGGTAATTTTATATATTTTTTCCTCATTTTACTGTATAGATGAAAAATGCAAAAACGCGCAATAGCTTTGGTGTGTTAAAATCATAATGTAATTATAAAAACACAAATATCTAACAACCTTTTGAATGAATGTGAAATAAAAAATTGTTAAAGATGATCCAGAATACTCGATCAACTTTAGCCAAACGTCACGTCCTCTCTTTATATATTTTTCGTAAAGTTTCACCCATGCGAGTAAAAAGCACTCATGGCGTATTGAAACATGGAATATGATGAATAAGACATAAGCAAAATATTGAGTGAGGAAGTGACATGGCGAAAGAATAAATAGAAAAAAAAAATCGTTCGACCAGTGACCACATAAAAAGTATCAAATATGCATCGTCGACGATAAAAGTACGAAAATTTCTTCCGATACTCTGCTCACGATATGCTACGAACCGAGGTCCCAAA
Organism: Venturia canescens; assembly: GCF_019457755.1. Taxonomy (NCBI): domain Eukaryota; kingdom Metazoa; phylum Arthropoda; class Insecta; order Hymenoptera; family Ichneumonidae; genus Venturia; species Venturia canescens. The sequence continues at coordinate 18,166,130 of NC_057421.1, read as the reverse complement.
ATGGGCGTTTTTTTCTAGGCCTATAGTAGAAAAAACTGCGAAAATGAACTGCTCTTCCAGCTACTTTTTATTACAATGGCGGAAGGAATAGACCCACATAAAATGAATTGGGACGACTGTAGTAATATTACTGTGCCATTGAACTATCTAATTTTCAATATCATGACTGCTCAGCAAACACACACAGAGAGAGAGAGAGAGAGAGAGAGAGAGAAGAAGAGAGGCAGGGGAGAGTCAAAGCCCGTGAACTATTCTCACGTTAATTTGGCGTAGGGAATTCGTGCTCTTAGTGTTACCCGGTAAATCGATCAACGTCTGTAGGAATGGCTCCCTAGGGGTAATACGAACATGGTGGGGATATGGGGCGCTGCCTTGGCTAGTAAGGCAATCCGTGTCAAGCGTTGGGCGGCGGAGTGGGTTCGAGGGTCGGAGAGGGAGGGGGCTTGTATCGGGTAATTAATGATAACCATATAGCCCCACAGTTTCCCAATTTCCACCTGACGTAATTGCGATACGCGTGAACTTGGGAGCACGAATGTGATCGTTCCGCATATGTGATTCACGCTTCAAACTGCCATTGATATATATGTATATGAATGTAGTACGTGTATTTAGCGTAATATATACACAGTAATCGTGCTTGTAAGATTACATTGCACATATAACGTACCAGCTTGATTGCTTTTGAGGGTAAACGCTCTGTGGGAGAATTATGTCACTGGGAGAATGTAGACTTTCTTAGATAAATGCCAAGTTTTTTAACCTTTGAAAATAAAATAAAATAAAATAAACTGGAATTCGACTAATCGAATACTTTGTTGTTACTCGGTTGAATGAGTTTAGTATGTTTATTGAATCAGCTGAAGCATAAGACTCAACCTAAGATTTAAAAAAATCAAATCAAATTATTTATTTGGTATAATTTGTGCGACGAACTCATGTAATACGAATAATAAAGGCTTTCCTCTTCTTTAATTCGAGAGGAGAATAACTAAAGAAATATGTTCCATCGTATCGTGCTTTTTGATGGATCCAAAGTTGATGGTCCAAATAAACAGCTCGGTCGAGCTTGCATGACCACTTCCGAGGATATAGCACCATTTTATCACTTACGGGTATCTCTCCACTCACTTTCGTTTACGTGTATAATTGTTTGTATGTTTATACAAGTATATTTCAACATTTGAACATACGTAACCAGTACTCGAGCCGAACACGAAGAGAAAGCACCGGGCCGAGGCGAAAGCAAGTAGCAGCAGTAGCAAAATCGAGATAATTAGAACCGCGAGAGCGTTCGGCAAAAGCTTTCCACGATACTCGTTAGAACAACCGTTACCTACTGATAGCGCACAATTAAGGAAAGTTTTGGGTGTACGCTTCAATTACGAGCAGTTTTAATTACACCTGTCTATATTCTGATCCCTTCCCCTAATGGTTTCTCGTCTTCCCGTTTTTACTTTTTTCCCTTCGGAGTATTTTTACTTTAAGGGTCAGAGGATCGTGAGCGGAACAAGTTCGATAGCGAGCTTTTGCTCCATACGAATAAAACTCGAGTACACTTGTGATGGTCTGTAGCTCCATTTTTTATACGACAAATTGAAAGAAAAAAAAAACATCAACTATGAAACTCTTCGTAGAGATCGACGGATAAAGTGAATTTCTTTTTTTTTTCTCGATTGCTCTAATTTTTGAACGTACAGTATGCTCGTCACAATCACGTTTGAGGATAACTGTCGAGTGAATTTGTGAAAATTTATACGCCGATAATCCAATAACGCTTCCCGCTATAAATGCTTACGTAACATTGTGGAGTGTTTTTTTATAGAAAAATCGGGAAAGGAGATTCGTTTCATCAGCCAAATGAGTTTCATTGGCTTCGATGTTGCAATCAACGCCGGGAGATCTATATATCAGTTATTCAAATGAATCATTGCTTAAACTAAATTTCCAATTGTACGAATTCCACCGTAACATTTGTTCGAGGACTCTCTTCCTGGACGCCCAATAAATATATGCACAGAAAAAAAAAATCATGAAAATAATAGACAAACGAAATTTCCCGAGGTCGAACGTGGTAGTCGTTGCGTATTGATCAATTGAAGAGAGCGCACGCGAGTGCTCGAGTTTACGTTGTTTTCGTTTTCGTTATGTTGTAAATCGTCGAGAGTGTGCGACCGAGCGACGCCAATCGCTAACAACCGTTGTTTACTCACCATACCCCCTACGGGCTGAGAGATCTAACACCTACGCACTGCACGATGTGCAAAAACCAACAGTGCACACGTCATTCCCTCCCGTATTATTTATACTCTCATTATTGGAGCCCCCGGGAGATATTTTGATTATATCGACTGCCTCATGCTTCGTTCAGCCGATCGTGTGATCTACTTTGTAAAATACACACGAATTACTGGATACTAAAAAAAATATGTTACTAGTAACGCAGTGATCAGTCACTATAAATGATGTAATAACAAAAATAGTATTTTTTTATTGCCTCTGCGTATAGAATTACGGTCTTTACGGCTCTCCGGGTCCACGTATTTTTTTTACATTTAATCCATTACGGTCTCCACTATTCCCCTCCCTGTTTATGCGGCTGTCACCGATTTACTCCCCATTGTATCGCATTTGCCGAGGGCGAAAGGAAACTGCAGAAAACCTTGCCGATACAGCCCGGGACCCGCAGTTTGCGAGCCCGAGTCTTTGTCCATCGGACTAACAACTCCCCGATAACAAAAGTAGTAATGATAACAACGATTATGGTGATAACAACATTTTCTTATTGAGGGAGGCTCAAGGTTGCTGAATGAGGAGCCATGAGTTTTCGGATTCTTGCAGGATCTGTGGCTCAGCCAGTTGGCAAATGCTATTAACACATGCGAACTCAATTATATAAATAACAATAATAATAGTCATCGAAATGTTTTGAAGTTAATCGAGTAGTTTAAAGTACGTGATTCGATCTCTTTGACTGTTTCGTTGTGGTGCTTCACTTCGATTAAAGTATGTACAAGAAGGATTTTGCAATAATCTCTTAGGGACAAATATGATCGAGTGTCTACTCCAGCTCTGCTGGTGTACGTATAATCTAGCAAAAGCTCAAAGAGCTAAAGACGAGATCGATCGATTCCTGAGAGTGAAACCAGAAGCAAGATAAAGAGAGAGAGGGAGGGCAAAAGGAAGGTAGAAAAGAAGGAAGAAGGACTGTCGTGATTTCATTGTGCGAAAAGAGAGTGAAAAGGAAGGACAATATCAGGGCATAGTAGCGAGCGAGGTGATGCAAGAGGAAGAGAGTAAGAAGATTGAAGAAGTGGGACACGAGCAACTGAAATCCAATTACTGCACCCACCAAGAACGTCTCAGCAGTCACGCTTAGTGGTAGATATACATACTACCTTTTAAAGCTTGCTTCCTCTCGACAAAGTCTCTCGTCTCTGTGGCTTTCCTTTCTGATCAAGCATGTCTTCCTCTCCCATTTCGTTTCCCTTTATTCTTCTCTCTTGCTCTTTCTTGCTTCTGAATATTGTTGAATTGGTATATTCCTACTCAAATAATGCGTTATCTTCTAATCTTGTATAATTATGATTGCGGTTTATTGGATTTATGTGATATCGTGGAAACCTTCATCCCTTCGGATCGCGCTCTTGCTCTGTGATAGTTTCGACTAATATACAAAGGCTGTTGGGACAGCGACGAGAGTGCGAGTAGTTCAACCTCGGTTTGCTCGTACATGGACAAGTTCTGGTACTAATCACTCAAAATCTTGATTCCGAACGAATGAGTAGTCGCTTCGTGAACCTTTTGATTGAAATGTTGAGTCGTTGCTAGTCCTTTCACATTATGCCGAGCGTGTTTTGAAAACTTGAAGCGGTTTTCTCTCACTCTTCTCACGAAGTATTCAAAAAGTTGATAAGAAAAGCAGCATATAATAATTGAGCATGGGTATTGGTGGTTTATCATAACTAATCAATGCATGAACAACGTCCAATCATTTTGATGACTCATTTTCATATTATTATCACAAAGTTTGGAAGAAATATTCCAAACTTCATTTGTGGTCTTTCATATTTTCATATTTTTTGGCTATTTTACTGGAAATCACGGTATGAAAAGCTGTGATCTGCGTTGTATCTTCGCATTATCGTTTTTCATGTGAACATTCGTAAAGTAAGTCCTTGATGGCACTCCCGTTGGATGCAACTTTCAATTCTTAATCCGTCTAAACACAATCCTTTTTCGGTGCAGCTTGAAAGCACTGAACATTAGCTTAAATTAGTATTTAATGACTTAAATTCGAGAAGCCTGCTCTCAACTTTGTCAAACTTTATTTTTAAGTATGCTATAAAAACGTAGTGGGAATGCTGGTAATATCATTGGAAAGGTCGACTTATAGTACTCATAAATTAATCAAAGCAGATTTTCTGCAAAATTCGCTCAATGGATCCTTTCATTGAAATTATTTTCACGTGAAAATCATACGGAGAGTAAGAAAATGTCAGCTATTAATAGTGATAATATTTTCGAACGATTGTCTATTGACGCGCAAATAAATAGTCCAACGCTTATGACGTCTCGTATAAATTCCAGCAATGAAATCCCCCGTGATTGTGCCACACATCAATTCTCATTAAGATGGAAGTTTTTCCATTGAAATAATCGAACCGATTAATTTTTATGTCCCAAATGAATTGAGCTGTTTCACGAAGGGGCGCGCGCGTTGATTCCTCAGAGGGAAATTAAGGGAGCTGTATTATGGGGATTCGAAAGAAAAAGAGGAAGAGAAGTATAATCGGAGAGAAATAAAGAAAAAAAATAGTAGAGGGAAACGAGTGTAGGAGTAGGACGGTCGGTGTGGTCAGCATCGCTCGTAGCTGAAGGAGGACTCGCACCAACGTCAAGCTCAAGCTCCGTCAGCACCTCTATAATCGCCGTTTTTGTTCGTCTTTTCCGTTCTCAGTCGTTATTCTCTTATACCGTGATTTCGAAGCTCCCAACATTCTTCTCTCTTCGAGCTGATCGCTCACAATTTTTTCTCCAACCCTCGTCCTTTTTTGTCTTTCCTTTTTTATCTTCACTTTTCTTACAGTTTGCTATTTATGCTCGCATCTTGGAATCTCTCTCGGAGAAAGCTTAATCGAATCTGGATAGACAAGAGAACGAGGAAGAAAACTGTGTTCTCCACAGACGTCCCACTGTCTGATTGATTACTCTCTCATACTAAATCACTTACGCCACTATTCCCCGCCTATCTCCGTTATCCTTCTCCAACAAATACAATCAGCCGAACAACATTATCTCGTTTAGAGAAAGAAAAAAGTCGAGAAGCTCCGGTTCTTACAGTCTCTAACGTGTCATTCGCTGCTCCTTGCTTTTTTCCAACCCTCGGTAATTCCATTAGGCAGCGTTGCAGATCGTCATTTTTATTCAAATCAAAGAGCGTACTTATTGAACAGTTTTTTTCGTTCAACAGTCGAGTTTCATATTAGAAATTGGCCTCTTCAATTTTATGGATCACTAATGAGTGGATCGTGGTGTAAAAAAAATCGATCAACGAGTCTCAGTCACTGAGGAGCGTGCCGGTACTTGAATTCAGAATATCGAGCAACCAGTTACGAGCATTTTGGCTCAAGTTCGTTAATGCAATTTTGCACTCGCACTATCTGACCGGAATGACCTTTTTCACTTGAGCTCCAAAGTTCTGCGCTTCGATCCTCTAGGGTTACATTTCAACAAGAAATATCCCATATAGATCATCAAAGGCGGATGGTATTTTTGCAATATAATCCGAGCTTCAACGCAAAGGCTGGAAACTGCTTCCCTTGCAGTTTGCTCTCGGTTAATGAAGGGTCAGGCTGGTATCTGGAAGTGTAATACTCTGATGGGTTCGCGGAATGTCGCTATAAACATTACACATGAGACGATTTAGTGGTATGCCCGAAAGTATCTTAGAGAGCTGTGTGAGGATCATTCGCTCGTATACAGGGTTTTCTCATTCAAATTTGCTTGACTATGACGTGAGTTCTCTCGGCTTGTGCAGTGGTTCAGATGGGATTGATCAATATTTCGAATTCTGGGGTCGACTTACTATCAGAAATTTTTGTTTATTCATTCCAATTACTTTCACTACAAATCGAATCGCAAAGGGATCAAATGCCACGTGCCATTCACTTTCCGAATCTGTTAAAAATAATCCAGCACGAGATATCCTCAAGGAAACGTATACCGACTGAGAAACCATGACTATCGATTTGCTAAATTCTCCTAAAGCAGTAAAACGGAAGAAAAATTTATCGCAATTTCTGGATCTGTTCGTCTGATATAGTCTTGACTAAGATTGACCTAGTTTGACATGGCTTATTCAATTTGGAAAATCCTGTGGATGCATCCAAGTCCGTACCTAGGCGTTTAATGTTGTCCTCTACCCATTCTGGACATTCGTTACACCGTGAACATAGTGGTATATGTGTCGTGAGTATATGCGTCCAGTGCAGTCCATACTTCTCTTCATGCTTGAGCCCATTCATTGAACTCGTAAATGGTATCGTAAAGACGAGATACGTATCATATTGTATAACTTAAACGAAAGTACGGAGACACGGTATTGTGCACCTGTTCTCGAGTGATCCTAAATCCCTTGAAACCATGGAAACTCTATCCGAAATTCAATCAACTTTAGTGAATACTCAATTAATTGTAAATGAAATATCAATTGATAACTGAGTTTCCAATAGTCTAAATATTTTTAATCCACACTTTTGTGTATAACTCATAATATTACCCCGGTCATTCGTATGTAGCACAAAATTAATAAAAAAGCGTTATCTTGATTTTTTAATCGTAAATAATGTTTATCGCAGAATATATTTCTTTCCGAGTCTTTTGCATGATTCTCCAGTACATTGCGAAAAGGCAACATCTGACAACGTTGAACGTAGTCAGTTGACAGATTAGAACAGAGATCACCGCACAGCCTTAAAAAGTAGAGCTGTCACTTCCATTGACAATGTGATATAGTTTGGGCTATTTATAACAAGGTGACGTATGGGCCTGTAAAATTTCAAGATTCTGTAACCATTTATCGTCTTCAACTCAATATTTCTAATTCAGATGATCGTCGACCCTCCTTTTTTTAACATATCATTAGATTCCGCGCGATTCGATTAAGGCAAGTAATATTTTTAATCTTCGAAATCTAATTTAAAAATATATGAAATTTTGAGTTGGAGATGGTTGAAGGGGGGCCAGTAAGTCATTGTGGTCATAATCGACACGTTCATTTCTGAACTTTCCGAGTGCTAATATTTCAACCAAACAGTCGATAAGGAGTCTTGAAATTTCATAGGCATAGAAAAGTAATCTTGGATTGTAAGACAAAATAATTAGATTGCTATCTAAAAATAGTCCTCTCGTCTCAACATCCTTAACATTGTTTTATTTTTTCTATCATTAAATAAATTCAGATTCAGCGAATGTCATAGACACTAAAAAAAAAAAACATTTCTAATAAACTTTCAGGAATTGAAAGAAACTTTTGTTAATTCTCATCAATTTTGGAACACTCGAGATTCTTCAGGGGGTCTGAGTGCGTGCGTGTGTGTGTTATATTAGTGAGCTAATATATATCAATGACAGTTGAATTCGGTTATACGTAAGGTTCATTTTGAAAGTTTGTTTCGAAACTTCGAATTTATGTCTCGTCCTACTCGAGTCTCCTTCTCAAAGTCTACCCTACTGTGTTGATTCACATATATAAATACATCGATGTATATAAAAGAGGGTTGAAAAGGAACAACGGGAAACTCGTCTACGTGGTGAGCCGCCGGAATTACACAAACTCATAAATCTTATTTGTGGTATAATACCGTACGCGAAATAATAATAATGACAATGGCAAACTTCAAACAATAAGGCTCGTGGGAACAATCGTATTGAAAACAGTGAAAGCGGAGCTTGACAATGGGGTGGCGTCTTACAGGTACTAACGCGGCCATCAGACACGAGAGGGTGCTGGCTATCCTCCATTTTCTCTCTCTTGAACCTTGCCCAACCGAAGCGCCCTCCCTCGTACCTTCCTTTCTTCGCTCCAAACTACCACGAATACTGCTTAATTGTTGTTCGGCGATGCACTTTCGAGCACGAACCGCAACGATACGGAGCTTTCCTATTCTTTGAAGTCCGAACTTTTCCACTGACATAGTTACAACTCCCGTTCCTCTGTTTTTCAGCCTCTTTAGCGAATTCGTGAAATCAAGGAAATAGCGTGTTTCAAACAAGTATACGGTAATTTAGCTCGTTTAATCAGAATAGAAACGCTTTTGTCTTTAAAATATTATGGAAAATTCGCTTAACAAACGATTGTACACGGGTAAAGGCTCGCGGTTAATAAGATATTTGTCAACGAGTTTTAAATGGTGAAACGAGCTCGAAGCAGCTTTTCGTACCCCGAATAGAAAATAAATTTACGGAATTAAAAAATTTTAAATACACTGCTATTTTTGTAAGAATTTTCCATAAGCATTTTCGTTAGCGAAATCAACGAGTAAAAATTCAAATTTGACAAATTCACATTGAGGCTTCCTTTTGACATTTTATTGTTCCAATCTTTATTTATCTCTAGTTTAGCCCCGTTTGTCAGAACTTCTTAATGATCCTTCTAGGTTTCTGGATTGTATTCGTTGTTGGTCTTTTCGTAAGTAATGAAGTCCGTTTATCGAGACGGACTCTTAGTTGGTCAGAATTTGACGTAAAAAAGCGGTTAATACAAACGTTGTGCAAATATATATATATACAACGACAAGAGGAAGAAAAAGGGTGAAAAATCTTTTCAATTTTACGGCTAAGACGATAGAAAAATGAGACTAAGAAAGCATCGCGCTAACGACTCGGACGAACCCTTTTTGTTGGAGCTTACAATGAAGATCTTTGGTAACGCACACCAAGGCGACAATTCACACTTGTCTTTTTTCAAATTATTATCCTTTTTTCTGTTTTGTGCCCACTGTGAAGACGTGAGTTCTCTCGTTAACTGGACGACGAAAGAGAAAGGAAATATATGAAAGATGCGATGTGTTATAACTACGATGAAATAATGACCGATGCCGCTTCTTCAATGTCTATAATGCCAACACTCTTCACGGTATCTAGACGTCATCTCGGTATCCAATTATATCCGTGTATCTTTTCACGATTCTTCAGCACATTCTCACCACTATTACTTCTCTTTCTCTCCCATTCTTTCGTTGTACTTGGCACTGGCTCCTTCATCATTTGCTGCTCTTGAAGTAGTCTCTTAAAACTTAGACGAAAATGATTTTAAACTCGTTTTTCTGAAAGACAGTATTGCATTTTTGTAAGCACTGTTTTCGGTTGTAAAATTGTTCAACTGTTTAAATGCTGCGCGGTGAATTTGGAGTTTATTGAAATCCACACATTGTCACTATTTGTTTTACGAGATAAACGAAGTGTGTTTTCAATTTGATTATTTTGAAATTGACAATATCGCTGAACGGTGGAATTTAATATTGTTTTTTTTTTGCCATGATAAAAAGAAATGTCAAAAGTTGTGTATTCGGTTTCTTTTATTCCTGGGAAGATAATTCGGTCTTTTTAAATATCAGGGATTTTTCAGAACGCGCTTGAGACAAAAGGAGGGAACCAGAAAATTTTGACGGGCGGTGAATTGCGAGACACTAAATGCTAAGCCCGTAGAGACAAGTGAGACAGCACTTAGCGGTTATTACTTTGCGTAATCTCGGCGATTAAAATGAATTTAGTGCTCGCATTCATAACTGGTGAATAGGTGCAAGGGTGAAACTGGCAGAGAGAGAGAGCAGAAAGAGAGAGCAAGCGAGAAAAAGCGAAAGAGAAGGAAAAGGAGATTCGGTGGGTATCGAACGAAGCCTGGGGGCTTTTCTCCCTCAAGACAAAATCCTCGTAGAGCAAAGCACAGGAACAGCCCTTCTGGCTTTGTCTATATACTTTCGCACGATTAAATAGCTTTGCCACGTACGAATTTTGGCCTATGAATCTCTCAAGAATTAGCGAAGGCGCGCACACCTTGTGGTCATATTCACTCTCCCAGCATCTTTTCCTCTCTCTCCCCTTCTCTCTTGGTCTCCCAACGAAATTCCAAGCCACAGTAAATATACAGAAGCACGAGACAGCAACTATAACCTGTGAAAACATTGCCTTCATTGCACACCACAATTCCACGTGATATTAATACGGTTTTCCTCTATATAAAGCAGAATTTACTTGACCATCGTCTATCTTGAAAATGCATGTATAGCTAAATCCACGAGGAGCCGAGTAATCAAAATTTCATATCGTTAAAACGTAAATTTTTGTATTTTTCATTCACCTGAGTGTGGAAATTATTTCAATTTTTTCGCAGGTGACTTTCTCCTCGTGGAAAATGATAAAAAAAAACTTCAGTACTCCATCATTTTGAAATTAAAGTAGAAGTTGAAATTTGTTAAAGTACGTGTTTTTGTTATTTATTTTTACAGTACTTTTTCTTCTAGAACAAAAAAAACTCCATATTCGAGAGTTTCTCCCGATGAATACAGAAAGTCCCATATAAATTTAGACTCAGATCCTAAATCTTCGAATCTGAAGAACGTGGCCTGAATGTTGACATTCGCACTATTCCTGTCTCTAAAGACGCACACTCCTCGTGTGCAATTTCACGTGAGTGCTAAAGCCCAAATGGCTTTCCCTTCTCTCATATACACTTACTCTCGTTCTATGAGTCTCTGTGTATTGGCTACCACTCGTACGTTATATCGCGCACGAGGGTATTTATTCTCCGGCCTTTGAGTGGCAAAGGAGTGCGGCAATAAACGTCAAGCTCATCCTGATCCTTCACAGAGCTTCTTGGGTTATTCAACTTTGATGCTCTGACGAACGAATTTTTCGATTTGTTTTATTATGGTCCTTTATTTGACTATTCGCCGTTTCTACTCCTTGTCCAAAACCATGACAAATCATTTCTACGTTTCATGTCCATGGGGATTTTACGTTGCACCTGCTTTTATGTATGCTGCCAATTTTTTTCGATCAGCATTTTTTTCACATGCTTCATCTTCAGTAAATTTGAACTATTTTGTCAAACAGTACGGGGTACAGTTCGAGACTTTTTTTTTGTATTTTGCAAGAGATTACGTTCGAGACATCAAATATTCTCATTACAATTGAAATATTCAATAAATAAAATATAGCATTGTCAAGAAGATATGCTTTCTCCAACAGAATGGCAATTTCGTCATAGTGACGGCGTTCAAGATGACGTATCCCGTGGTAGGTTCTTTTTGAAGGAGGGACGATTGGCATTTCGAGAGGTTTTTCAACTTCATGCCAATATAGTCAGGTGTGCCGGGTGCGAGAGTTATTTTGCGCTTATTTGCACTTCATCCCCCAAGCAAAACGTATGCAAGCCCAAGCCAATCTCTCGTTTCATGGTGCTCCGTCATATAACATTTTCCCTCGTGTTTTTTCTCTCTCTTTCTCTCTCTCTCGCTCCTTTCGCTCTTTTCGTCTATACCTGGTCGAGAGATTGAAAATTTCTCGTCTCCTATATAAATAGAGGAATAAAAACAGATATATAGATGCTGTGCGGAGAGGACCTACGTGTGTGCAAAAGCAGCGACAACGAGGAAATTGCGAGATGCAAAAATTTTCTGTAAATAACGATGCGCAAAAACGTTCGCTGTTTTTTCGTTCGCTAAGTGACTCGTATGATCGAACAGGACATTGAACAAAAATTTGTCTCTACTGGTTCAACCGCTGCAAGCACTTTTTTGTAACGCATTTCTCTTTCAGTCACGCTATATCGGCCTCCGCCGTATTTTTTTTTTAAATACTTAGGGAAAACATGTTGATCATTCCATTTCCTTCCGCCTCTAGGCATTAAATACGCCTGAACAAATTTGTTCCCTTCGTTTATGAGCTTTGAGAAATGAAAAGCTCGTGAACAAATATTTTTCTCTACGAAATAAATGTACGCTGAGAAACTAATTTTATTGGATCAATCATTGAGGCAAAAGTGCCGAATGCTTCTGCGAATCGATACTTTCATTGTATTTCATGAAAGTGATCACCGACGCGACTTATGGTTTTAGCAATTCTTTAACAAGTTTAAATAACAAAAATATTAGGTTCGAAGCATTTGCCGAATTTCGGTGAGCTCAATTATATTCTGATACGCTGAAAATTTTTTTATTTATTTTCGCTCATTCGACCATAGAATTATTTTCTTAAATCTATCGATAGGTACATGCCAGTGACTGAAATTCTATCTTCGTTAGTCAACAGTTAATGAGTTTACAGTGTTTTTCCATCTCCCGCGAAACTATTTTGGACGGAGAAAAAAATTGATGAAAATCTTTTGATGAAACTGCTAATTACGCAGAAAGCTTTGCGTCAGACTGATAAAACATGGAGAGCTAAGATTGAAAGTGCGAGAAAAGTTTGACTAAAAGCTGCAGGAACTCGCTGGAGCTGGAGACTGTCAAGGACAAGCGGAGCAAGCGCGAGGCAGAAGAGAGAGAAAAATGGTTTTGTCGATATCTTTTAATTGGAGCTTCAACTGGAAGTTGGAGAACTTTTGGCAGCCTTCGATAAACAGACACGAAATGGTATTCGACTTTACTTGCGTGCATTCGTTGTTGATCTCCGCGAGCATTTTTTCTCAATTTTCCATAAAATGCATGTAAATTGAACTAAATTCACACAAATTTTCATGCGTTTTTACGCATCGTTCATATCCTGCGGTTTTCAAACCTACTCATTTGGAAGTTTATATTGAATGTCATTTCGAATTATTGAGTGGCTAAGCTCCTTCGATATTTTTTTTCCTCCATATTTTGTCCCGTCTCAGTTTTCTTGGGAACTTCATAAGATCCGAAAGGTGGAATGAGCGAAGAGAAGAAGGGGTAAATAGGAGAGAGCGTCAAGTGCTGGGCTTCGTAAATAAAATTACTTAACGAAGTACGTAAGGTTAAATTTTTTCTCCCTCGGTGTAGATGTCCCTCTCTCTCTCTCTCTCTTTCTCGTACGGTGTATCTCCATTGGTCCAATAAAAAGGTTGTGAAAAAATAAGTCAATTTTCTACGACGTTGCGCAATCCCTCGTGACGAAAAAAAAGCATAGGAAACCCAGAGATAATCTTGTTTGTCTGCCACTTACGAGCAGCACAGCGCGCAGCCTCCTGTTCCTTTAATACTCTCGAGGATAAACGAGAATAAAAATGAAGCCTCGCTATCTCTCCTAGACACTGTGCCTCGATTTACGTGAAAAAAATATGTTTAAACAATACAAAAGTATAATTAAAATGCGTGGCTTGTGGAAAAATAATAATTTTAATCGTTTCAAGAGCTTGAAAAATACATCTCTTTCGAGAGTTATAAAAATCGTACTCAAGCGAGGGAACGAGAGAGAGAGAGAAAGAAGGAAAAAAGAAAAACCACCGACAGAAATGAGACGGTAAATATTCTCGTCACGGTTCGTCAGATCGTGAGAAAGTTAACGTTCTGCCTTCAACAGAAGCACTCAACCGAACCATCATTTTAATACCTGTAAATATACATAATGTATGGGCCCTTTTATTCCGCGCTCATAATCATCAAATTGTCACGGTTGAAAAACGTGGCTTCACTGACAATTGAATTTTGATAAGTTGATGCTTGCCTATGAAGAATTGTGTCTAGAATTTTCATGGTTTTTAACAACTCGATAAAGGCCAGTATGGACAAAAAAACCTTTTACTCTCACTCGAAGAATCAAATTCTCACCATCAAAAACATTGGATGATCCATTTTTAATACCGTATCAATTACAACGCTTACCAATCATTCAACGTGCTGGTTTACTTTTGAATAAACTACTTTAAAGAACAGGAAGAATTAAAAATTTTATAAGAAACGAGGATATCAGGGAATGATCACTGAAAATTCATAAATAAACAGACGCTAATCAGATGTAGAAAATATGGTGATTTCATCAAGATTTTATTCAAAAGTTCGACACAAGTGAGTCGATTATTTGCAACTTCAATTATCAATTATTACAATGCAATGAAATTTTCGATTGAAAAAATTCCTTCACCTTGAATCTGTCTTCTTGGCGCAATTTTATGACGCTGAAGTTTGTAACGTTGTAGTGTCACGAAATGGTCTAAGAAGACTCGAATAATTATCACCAGTTAATCACCAATTTTTTTCCCTGCCGAATTTGAAATTTGCAGTTTTCCAACCCACACCAATGATTCGTGAAATAAAAAATTGGTGAATTACAAATCTTTTTTTCGTTCATTTCGTTGGGCTCCAACGTTGCCAACTCCAGCGTCGTGCAATTTTCATCGGTAGAGAAAAAAAATTCTCAGCATTTAGCTATGCATTACTTGAATACAATTGCTCGTATCAAAGAGATGTTTTCTACAGTTGAAGTGATTCCTCTTGAAATAACTGACATTTTCTGACCGCTTGCTGACAACGATAAAGAATAATGACGTCAGCATTTTTTCTGGATTTGTTCACAGCGTATACCATCGTGAGCTAAGAGATTTTGTATAGTTTCATCAGCCAATGATTACAATGTCATTGTGTTATTACACTCGGATCATTCTATTGATAGATACATTGCCAATAGGACAATCAAATAGGACTTCATCACGTATGTGACGTTGACTTGTCATGGAATGCGTCTATGTTGAGTCTCATTGACGCACACATTGTATGCAGCCAAATACATACATATATGGAGACAAACATTGTGCAAGGAAGCACGTCCATACCTGGATTCGCCTCCAGTGGTAATGACACACGTCATTCACACCAAAATCCTAAAGGGCGTTATTCCTAGAAGAGTAAAATAGCACCAAGGATCGCCGCACCGAAAGACCATGGAGAAACACAACCGGAATATTCCCTCGCTCATTATATCGAGTGTCCTGAATATTAAGCGAGCGTTCGACTATGTAACTGGGGTTATGACCAAACGTTTCGTCGAGGGGGCAAAAAAGGGGACAGAGATAGAGAGAGAGAGAGAGAGAGGCAGAAATTCGTGAAGCATGCAGGCTGGAATAGTAGGAAACGTGATATTTCGAAAGCATCTCGATTGACATTGTCGCGACTGTCAACGTACCAATAAAATACAAAATCGAGCTCGGAATGGGACTAAATTTCATATTTATTATTGAGTACAAGATAAATATGAAAACCGAGCTTACGTTACGTCGTACTCCGCATCCTGGCAGAGACTAGAGACTGGTTTCGTGCATATGTAAACGTAAATTTAGTGAACAAAGGGAGACAATGGAAGGGCGCAGGCTGTGAGAAGGATACCAACGAGTATCGATCATCAATCAGGCTCATTCATTCTTCAGATTGAACAGGTTGATTCAATATACTTCCGATTCTCCTTTCTTCCTCGCTCCCATGTACTTTCCATTTTCAACATTCTTTTCTCCAGCATTATTCGTACGTCAGTTTCGAACCTTTCACGTTCATTATTGTCACAAAAGTTGGAGGTTTCCGTATCGATGAAGAGTGGTCGTATCGCTTCGTATTTTTCCCAATTTCCAATAACCGAAATATAATGTAATTCATTAATTATCGATCCAACATTTGAGAATGGTTTAATTATGCGCATTGTCTTTGAAACCGAACACCTTCAAATGTCAGGCAGTAAATGATTCAACGAATATTTATGTTCTTTCACGATCCGACAAGCTGCTTACTGATCATTAGTTATCGAGTATTATATCCCTATTTCCGTACACACAAAATATTTCATTTCAACGTGATTGACGTACTAATCCTGGCCACGTGTAATGATTAATTAACGAGAATGAGAATGCATCGTTCGATTCTCGCATTACGATTCTATCGTATGTATTTCTACATACTACATACGTAGACATTATTCATTAGGAGACAGAAGAATCGGTCTGTTATCATGTTTCCAGCAACCCTCCTCGCTCGTAGGCCTCTGATTAAACAGCATTACGATGCACATCAACCCTTCAGCGATTCTACTTATGAAAGTATGTGTCCCTGTGCATGTGTGTGTGTGTCAATGTCCCCATTGAATTACAAATTTCACGCTTATGTACTTTACCCGACGTCACTAATGGAATCTTTATCAACGTAAGGTACGTACATACTCTATTGCTTTCTCCCTTCGTACGGTTCTCTTTAGCTCTCTCGTCAAAATACTCCCGGAGTTTCACTCGCGTGGTGATCGAACACGTTGGCTGTACGTTTTCGCGTTAAAAATCTGCGAGCTGTTTTGTATCAGCACCGAATTCGTAATGCTCTACGTATGTGCCAATGAAAAATGAATGTCGATGAATGTCAATAGTCCTTCCGTGCGGTAGTAATTTGTCGTTCGTGTCAACCCACACGAAAATAACCGAACTAAAATCTCTTTCACCCCTTCGCTTCTTTCTTTTTTAGATAAAATGAAACATTTGCTGTTCTGGTAAAAAATATAAAACAATTATGTCATGAATTTGCAAAAATGGGAAATTATTCGATAAAATATGTCTGATACGAGTCAGACTTGATCAAGTATTGTCAATATCTGAACAGCAGAAGAGTCGACAAAAAAAAAGGAAGGGAAGAATGACGATGCAATTTTACTTTGGAGGTTCAAGTTTTCAATATAAATCGTTCGTTGTGCTTATAATTCTTCTGGGAGACAATCTTTTGCTCTTGTACCCGGGAGAAGACTAGTTTCCCTTGCTTCATCGTCGTAGTTGAAACTTTTATTTTTGAAAACATCAGCATTTTATTATTCTGTGGTAGTTTCCTCTCTCTTTCTCCCTTTTTTCGTTCCTATTCGCGTCCCTACCTTCCTTACACTCACAGATCATCCTGCCAGATGCGCCAGTTGATCGCCCACCGACGAAGAGAGTTCTCTCTGCAGATTCAATTTAATCTCACAGCTAGTTGCAACGTTTGTATCGAAAGAGCAGCAAGGGAGAGCAGAAGTAGAATTGCGAGACTGCTGAAGGACGTGAGGACCAGACACGCTCTGATACAGAGTGATTGCATTCCCAAAGGGATAGCAAAGACACTGGAGTTATAGAAAGAGAAAAAGCTTATCATTGCAGAGACTGCTGACGAACTGGATGTTATGTCAGAATCGTTTCTTCTCGTCATTTTTAATTACAGCAAATGACAATTGGAGTACTGATCTTATGTAGTAAATGATGTTATTAATTTCTCAATTCTGAAGGAGCAATATTTTCGATGCTTATTGGAGACCCTATTTTTGGAATTCTGGATCTTGTTGTACAGCACAGACGAGTTTTTTTGGATATTTAACTTTGTTTTCTCAGAATAACAAGCAAGATATTTTCAATGAGGATGGAAGCAGATCTGGCGAATGAAAGTTCTTACGAAATAACACAAAAAAATATACGCCAAGCGAAAAACATCGAGTAGCATATCGTGTTTTGAAGTGAAAAAATTTCGAAGGGAAAAAATCCATCTACATATTCACCAGGGAAGTTTTTCATTCGGTGGTCTTTGCCAGCTGTTTGGTGAGTAGAGCGAGGCTAAAGTGAGATTTATGCTTGCAAAAAGGAGATTCCGTGGGGCAATGACTTGAGAATATACGAAAACTCTGAGAGAAAAACAGCTAGACACGGAGTGTAGAACGTACGGAGAGGTTGGACAGGAAGAGGGATTGAAAGAAACAGGAAATTGGCGTATATCAGCGTAAAAAGAGGCATCAGGATGTAAGGTTGCCTTCTTTTTCGAGGATTCACGAATAGTGGAAAATATCCCGGTGAGGATGTCAGTGGAGCGAGAAATGAAGAAAAATATTTCAATTAAATGAACAATCAAACCGAATGAAAGGTGCACAATGTTGTGAGTTTTCGTTCGAATCAGTTCAATCAAACCGGAGACTGCCCCGAGTCTCTTGATCCGGACTGCACGGTAACAAGTGAAAGTCACAAAAAAACTAATAATTATCTGATCCTCCCCCAAAGCATATATTGCAAATATTTTTATGAAAAATCCAATCCACTGGCTTTCGAAAAATTCTAATCGTTTTTTATATTTCCAATCTTTCACAAAGTTTTTGTAGTCATTAAATTCGAGCTCTTCAGTATACAAATAAACCAGCACCATTTTTTCGAAGTTCAATAGCTTACGAGCAGTGGTTGAAAAGGGGTTTTGGTATTGTTAAATGGTATAAAATAAATCTGTTTTTGTTCTATTAAACGAGATTGTTCAGTGTATCACACTTTTTCTTTTCTAGTTTTCTATTCTCATGCTCCAAAAGGGCTTAAAGCAAATCGAATCAGTCTTGAATCAATCGTGCCGAATGTTTACTTGGTTCTTGAACTTCGTGTGTATTGTCTTCTAAATCAATTTGGGAAGACCATTAACGCCTTGCAATGGGAAATACTGTGACCACCTGCGATTCACTTGTAAATACTGATTGTTCCGCGCTGGTCGGTTGGAAAACTTCATTCTTGACACGTTGCTTCAGCAGTGATGAGAAAATGTTGGTAAAAGTAAAAAAAATCGATGACAATCATGGAAAATGCAACTTTAATCGGTAGTGAGTAGATGCAAGTTTGGTTTAATTCCAAATTTCCGCAAAGGAAAGATCCCAGACAATTTAGAAATTTTATGCATTATTAAGGAGATGCGAATATAGAAAAAACCCCATGAAACGACGCATTATAGAGAAAAATGCCTGAGGACTTTTAGCTCCAGAATTTCGTGATCTTCCCACTCTGTCTATCTCCACCAAAACTTCTAGACCTTTCGTACAAGTTCGTATCCATGACGCCCAGAAAGAATGAAAATGGAATTGAAGAGAAAAGAAAAGAAAAGAAAGAGTCGAAAATCGAGAGAAAGAAATGGAAGCCCGAAGAATAAAGAGACTCGTAGGAAATGGGTACGTACGAAGCATACGAGATTTTTCGCTGACGCTTTTTCCGCGAGAAAGTTCCGGTCGTTAGGTCCAACCGACGAGGATCTTCTCATCCACGAGCAATTCTTTCGCTCTTACATATGAGAAGAAAAATCACCACTATGGCGTATCTAGCTCTGGTTTAGAGTGCACGCAGAGTTTCATACATACACGAACACACCCACGCACACACTCACAGCCACGTATGCATGCGTGTGTACACGTGTGTCTGTATTAAACTGCACTTCAGCGCCAATGGATACATATTCTTTTGCAATGCGTGACTCTCTTCCAACACTCAGAGCAATATCTTTCTCGCTGCAATGAACATTTTGCGCTTCCGTACTCGAAAACCATATATCTTCGACACTGTAAACGTCTATAGCCCACCGCGCGTTTGTACTTTCCCCACTACGATTTTAGCTCGTGTACTTCTTCAAGAATCTTCTTCCGAATATACTCGCTGTACACTCGTTTTCCAAACGATAAATTTTACAGTCTTTTTTTACTAAGTTGTATCCTAGGAAATTTTCCTTTCGACGAGCAATAAAAACTCGGGTGCAGACAAAATGAGGTTGTCTTCATTTACGCTTAAAGCATGTAGTTCGTGAAGTTTTACACTAACTTTATTATATATTATTTTGTGAAAGCAAAATTGTAGGGCTCAAGACCGTGGACTGAAAAAAAGGGAAACTTCTTCGCAAGATTTATAAAAATTGGTGTAAACAGATAAGAATACAGATAATAAAACGACCACCTTTTTGTAATTTCGGTTCACTTCGTAGTACCCCTGAAAAACGATAGCCAAAAAAAGTATTTTTCTCAGTCTCTGGGGTAACCCAAGGCCTTAATATTCCCCAGTTTTTCAATTATCTGAGCTCTTCGTTACGTTTTGATTTTTGCATGGAATACGAGTCACTCAAAGGAGAGAGATATTCGAAATGTAAATTTCAACAAAACATTTGATGCGTGAAAATTTTCATCATACTCACGGGGATTCGCCATTGTGGAAAATATGTCTTAAAAATATTTTATAATCGTCAGTATTCCGGACATACCTGTAACAAAAAGAAACGAGATTTGAGTGAGTACAATTTTCCAATGACCGATCGTCGTAATATGTCTGACGATGGAAATTGTTCGTTGTCGCAACGCAATGAAATATTTGAACGTTTTGTATCATCGAGAAAAGTTGTCGATATTTCAATGGGTGATTACTCGACGATACGTGAATTGACGGATCGGTTCGCTTTATCCTTTCGCGAATAGCGTTGAAGGAAAATGTGTAAGTGATTGAGAGAAGACGCAGACGGAGGATGGGCAAGGGATGAAAGTTTTTCACGTCCCATCAATCGTTTTACGCTCGTTCATCCATTTCGTCTTGGAGAGATACGACACTGTTGTTCGTCATCTCTACTCATCGCGAAAACGTTTTTTCATTTCCACCCACCAGACCTTAACAAATTTTTCAAGCGCTTTCGTCACTCCGCGCCCTCCGACCATTTCCCATTCGAGTTTTCTCAAACTGCTCCCCTTCGCCGTTTCCTTTCATTTATTATCCTCCTGTGCTTCTTGAATTTACACTTTCTTTGTCACTCCCTTTTTTCTTCTCGCAAGTTTCAATATTCTCGCTATATTTGTTATACTCGTGACTAATCACCTTTTTCATTTTTTTCGAGGGATCGATCAATCGAACGCCTTTCAACTTTGAAATAAACCATGATTATTTCAACCTTAAAATCGCAAGGATGGAAGGAAATAGCACTGAATCGTGTTGAGCGAGGAAAAGTTAATGTGAACGAAACAAAAGTTAACATTCCTCGTATAACAGCTCTCCGAGTGAAGTGCGATAGAGTTATATTTCGATTTCTAATGTTCCAAATAGCTCGTGATCCGAAAAAAGAAAATTCAACTTTTTCACGAGCGTGTTATTTTTCTCAAATTAAAAAAAAAATTATTTCCCAGTTTCAAGACCACATTACGAGAAATTTTTCAAGTTTAAGGATTTTTCACATCGATCTTCTCCGCCACCATTTTAATGCTTGGAATTTTCTTGTTTCTCTGTTTCCTTTCTCGCCTTCTCAAAAGCTCGTTGGTATTCCGCTTCTCTTTTCTCTCGCACTCACTACCCTCATTCGAAAAGGTACATTAATTGCAAGGGTCAGCCTGAACGTACCATGGACTTGGGTCCTCGTTGAGAGCTCTCGAGTTGGCTACGTCGAGCTCGACGAAATGGGTTTTTCGAGAAAGTGGAATAAAAGAAAGAACTAAAATTACGAGCAACACACCAATACCTTTTACACTGGCTAATCATGAAAATGTAATTCCTCATTCTATTTATTTCGTTCTTACATTCGATGAATTTTTTTTTTGCCTTCAATTTAGAATTTTTCAATTTTTGTTTCACGATCTTCAACTAACATAACGAACAACTCAATAAGCTTCCACAATGTTTGGGAAGGTTCCTTCTCTTTGGGTCTTTCTTATTCGTCCAATAACCATCTAAAGATTGACGAATATAATGAAGAAGAATATATACATTTTTCTCTCTTTCTCTCTCGCTCTCTCATCATTTGCACTTTCTAAACGAACCTTAATTAATATTGGAACTCATCCCAGTAAGCCGACGGGTGTGTTTCTGGGTTGCGCGAGACGAGTAAGAAGGGGGCGGAGATCGGGGTACGACAGAAACTTCAATTTCCGATTAAATTGGAAGCCCGAGAGCGTCATCCTTCTCGCTCGATCTCACCGAACTAATGAGTATTAATTAAGTCCTCGTACTGTTTTTTTTTCAGACTGCACCATTATTTTCCTACTCTCCAACCGAATTTTGTCGCACATATTTATGCGAGTATTTATACATCACAAATATTCCATTTAATCAATATATTTTTTTAATAATTAATGCACACGAATGTGACTCGTAACACAAATACGTTAGACAAATTATACAAATTTGAAGCATTGTAAAGTTATATTTTAACGACAAAAAGTTGAAAATATTTTTCCACACATTCAAATGAAACAATGAAAAAATGTAAAATATCTTGGACGGGTCGTTACTTCATACAAGTCAAAAATGAATAAAAATGAATAAATTTAAAAAATTAAAAATTAAGCGAGTCAAAAAAATCCCTCGATTTGAATATTGAATAACTTAGTCAGTTGAATATAATTGAATTCTTATAAAATATATTCTTCAATTTTCATCAAGCCAATTTCTGTCTAGAACTTAATAAAATTTTGCAATCTCGCGCAGCCAAACCAAAAAACGAAGAGAATCGACAAGGACGATCTTCAAACGTGAAAAAGGCCCGCATATGAATACGGTTGTGCCCAACAGCAACTAATTCTCACGCTCACCTGTGCCAATTGTACCAGGGTGTGCGCACCTTCCCTTTGACCTTTTGAACGTTCTCGATGAAGCGATAGAACGATAAGTGCCTAAACACGCGTTGTACACTGCCAATATATATTTCGATGCTCTTATTATTTCGAGCTGGCTTCGTATTTTTCTCTTTCACATTTGTCCACGGTCACGTGTCAAGTTGAATTACAAAGATCCGAATTTAAAGGGGCAATAAGAGCTCCTGTGTCCTTACAAAGAGCGAACCCTTCTCTATATCCCTCGACGATATACCATTTTTTCTCCCCTCTACATTTTTACATTCACGATTCTTACCTCAAGTGGGGCTCAACATAAAGGCAACCGCGTCATCAAAGTTCTCATATTTTTATACCTCTATTACACTCATTTGTATTGGAGCATTATTCATACTTATTTGTGCACTGGGAATGAACACTCCGTGCAGAAAGATTAAGCCTGTCTTACTCCAGAACTACAATATTACGTTTGGCGATAGTTGAGTATGAATTATTGATGATCGTCGCACGTGTACATTCTAGTTCCATTCACAGGGAAGAATTTCGATGGAGCAATCAATAGTGAATTTTCAAAAAATGGTTAAGAATCATTGAAAATTCGTTCGAAAATAGACGACAGATATAGACAAAAATGTTCTTTTTTTATGGTTACTCATTGATGTCAACAAATTTAGAGTCATTGAAAATATTTTATTGAATTTATCGATGTTTATTGCCGAAATATTTAAGGATGGCCTCTCGTTTTCAACAGAAATGAAATTTTCGTTGTAGAATTTCGGCCAGGAATTTTCATCATAGACGACGGAGATTGTACATCGTGGTTTTTGGCGAAACAAAAGCTTTTCATGTGAATAGTGGTTGGCTATGCTCAAGTTTGTGTTTACGCGTGTTTTTTTTTCTTCAAGTAGTTGCTGCTCCTTTCGATATATACGATGGAGCGTTCGAAGTGGATTTACTTGGTGTGTACATATACGTATAGAATTCAGGTACTTAGTGAGACTCCCTCGAGGCCTTTTGCAGCATTTAACACCGAAATGAACTAAGACCTCGATTTCTTTTTTTCCTTTAGTCTCCTTGTTCCTCTCGCCTCTACCGTCTTTGTTTCTCTTACAAGTGGTAGGGACCGATGGAGTACCATCAATTACCCTTTTCTGGAGCCTGTCTCTCACCCTTCCGCTCTCTTACCATCTTTTGAATATTTAACACCCCCTTCTTTATGTGCTCTTTATCCCTTTTTTATCCTTCAAATTCTCCTTTCGTTGGGAGATCTTTGCAAATTTGCCAAGGATATTGCGAGTTTTAATGAATTTTCTTTATTGTAGTAATGAAAATTAAGAACGGAATGATACCCACTGAGGCAAAATCTCGTTTCCAAAAGTGTGCTAATTCTGCGAAAATACCGTTTGCTATAACATTTTAGTTTTTCTATTTTTTGACATTTTGGGTCTTTCCCTCAAAGACATATTTTTTTATCAATTAGTGTAAATCGGAGCAAAAAGATGGCTGTGATCACTTCATTTTTTTGAACTCTCATGCCTTTATATAAATTGTTTTCAAAGCTAAAATATTCTGATAAATAATTCACTAATCCGTATTTTCGAAAGATCGTTTGAGCAAAGATTTATCAAATTTTCGTAAATCTCAATTCCTCAACAGTTCATAATTTATCGACAAAAATTCGTTTTGCCTTTCATACACGTAAATTAGAAACTGTAACGTATTATATGAAAATTAACGTGCTTGCAGGCGTAAAGTGATGTGTGACACACCAGTAGACGTTTCATTATCCTGCACTTAGTCATCTCGTTATTTCTGTATAATTTCCATACCATAATCCTTTCGTTTCCATGGGCCCTATTATGCAAATTCAACGAATTTGTAATTTGACGCATCGATCTATTAACGTAAGAGTTTCGTGACGATATTCGGAAGCGTGAAATATGAAAAAAGATGCATTTATTTTGATATTTTATTTGAAAATGAATTTTATGCTTTTCGGTAATTGACGAAAAATAAAAAAACTTTTAGAAAATATCATTGAATGTTTTGCTCGAACTCGTTATTCAACGGAAGTTAAATAAATGACACACACAAATACTGTCTCGAAATGCGTTCAATTAAATGACGAATAGAATTTCCAATATTTTATCAAATTTTTTAGTGGAAAAATGAAGAGATGACGATGCAACGAGGTTGTTATCAATTATCGTGGATAATCGTTGCGCGTCGCTGAATATATCGTCGCAAGTGAGGCGAGAGAACACACTCGGCTGTGGAGGGAACGAAACTGGGTTAATTTGCATTATTACTTGTAACGGAAGTGCGCGAGGGGGGCGGAAAAGAGAAAGAGAAGCCGAATGTGATCTAGTTCAGGATACGATATGAGCTGTGGTGCACCTTTACTTTTTAAAGTGTCTGGTAATTCAATTAAAATCGCAGCTAATCATTCCATGTTCATCGAGCTGATGGCAGATTTCATGAATCTTGAAGCACATAAATGTTTCTCTGAATATGAAGAGAATCTCATCGATAATGAAAAAATGAATAAAACCGTCAACCGGAAATTGACGGATTCGGACTCATTTTTTTTTTAACGAACTCGATGAAGAACTCATTTACAACTGCAATCTACAAACGGTCAACAAAACACCATTTTTTTCGGGAAAAACTAGTTTTGAACACAAAAACCTAGTAAAACACTTTCGACCAATCGAACTGTAATGCTAATTTACGTCATCCTTTTTCCTGATACGTATCAACAAACAATAATTTTTTCGATATTTTATTAATATTGTTTGATATGCACAATGCAAAGTATTGAAAAATAATGCGTACATTTGTAATTTACGAGTAAGTCATACAAATGTTACTTTCATTGGCAGAAAAATGTATTCAGTTATTTCCATCATGTGGGGATATTATGTTTGTTTCGTAACCCACCGCACAGCTGAAACGTTCTCCTCTCATTCTCTCAGCTCGTGAGAAACGAATCGTGAACCTCCCCTTTTATATTTCTCATAGTTCTATGCACAATAAAGATGGAACTGTCCGATATATTCGTTTAAATTTCAACCCAGTGTTGTATATCACTTGCGTCATGCACACAAACACATAAAATTATTTCAATTTGTATCTATAAATTGAAATACCACTCACTGACTCACTGAGAGATCTCCAAAGCTTTAGCCACATTGACTTGAAATTTGGCATAGCTGTAATCAGTAGGCACACTAAAAATGATTTTTATGCAAATCCTGTCCAAAATAATTTCTTGTCTACAATCTCTGCTTATGTTACCAATGGAAAGGGGGGGATTTATCTGTCCTTTCACGCAGCAATGGAGCAGCAAATCGAAATGATTTTGGACACAGAAATAGTTTATGATCTGAACCGTGTCACAAGTCACCATCCCAATCGATCTTTCGTCCAAACTGCATCAATCTGTTTGAACAGTAGCTCGACAGAGTTTAATTGTTCCAGCTATGTTGCGAGGTTAATTCTCGGGTGATGAGGTTAAGGAGTTTCGGTACAGGCGATACAATGTTGCCATGCTAAACCATGCTAAAAGCATAAAAAATTTCAAAAAGTTCAGAATTTTATAAAATTTGGTGAACATATTCTTTAGTGCCAAATTTGACAATACAAATTTTTTAAGATTTTTCTTCTACACTGTTATCGAGTAATTGATCACTAAAGTTGACATGTATAAGCATAGCGTTTCCATAAATATAGATATGCATTCCGGGCATAAGAAATCTGCTTTAATGCGTAATTACTCGATAACTAAGTAGAAGAAAATTTTGAAAAAATTTGTGTTTTCGCACTTGATGTTGAAGAACATTATCACCAAATTTGATCAATTTCTTAATATTTAGACTTTTGTACCGAAACTCCTTAAGTGGCTGGTGTCTGTTTCATAGACTGACAAATACATTTCCGAGAATACCTGAGCGATATTCTGAATGGTTTTAAGACGTTCGTTTTATCTGTAATGATCAGGAATATCAGTCGAGGACGTATCTTTTATTTTATCAGGATTATTACAAACCCTCAAAATGTTGATCTTGAATATTAAGTTTGAAAAGAATCGTTCGCTCCAGAAGCTCTTGTATTAGGATTGCGTTTGTCATTTGTTTTGGGAAATCTGCAGAATGATTTCTGTAATATTTCATTAAGGTATTTTAATGAAATATTGTGAATTAACGTACTTTTACAAAATAGGAAAGTTGAGTGAATTGAGCAAAAAAAATTGTAAATTTACGCGACGCTGAAGTTTGCAACGTCCAACGAAATGACCGAAAAAAATATTTGTAATTCATAATTTTTTTATTTCACGAATCATTGGTGTGGGTTGAAAAAAGACTAATTGCAAATTCGGCAGGGAACAAGATTTGCGACTAACTGGAATTATTCGAGAGTTTTTTGAAATTATTTCGTTGGACTCGAACTTTGCAAACTTCAGCGTCATGAATTTACTCATTTTGACTTTATTTTATATCACGTTTTGTTGGTTTTTGAGGGGCATGATATCTCATGCTTAACCGTCGAGAAGGTTTTATTTGAATGTCACGAAGAATGTGAAGGAAAAATCTCGTTTTTCGTAAAATTCAGGCTTCTTATTTCGGCTCTCGGCACTCCAATCTGAATTTGCAAGGTTTCATTGTATGCGCGAGAGCAGTGAACTTCGATTTTGGTATTGTAATTCAGTGGCGAACGGAGATGTGCTTGAAAAACCGCGTGAAAGCAGTATCGAGTGCTACCACTGCATTGAGCGACTATTCAAAATAGAAGTGTGCTTGTCATTGGTTCAAAGTTATCGAATAGTGATTAAATGCGTCGAGGTTGATTCCGAAGAGTCGTTCAGCAAAAATAGCAACCACAATTGGTGTCGGAGCGAAGAGTAGTACGTCGTGTGTCGTCGAAACATTGAATGCAACAAGAGCTAGCTCATCCCCCTCGTCCGCCTTCACACTATGGACGTTACAAATTAACCGCAACATATTTGCATGCCCCATAAAATGGCCGCGAAATTTCGCGTTTTAATAGTTCATACTGCACTTGAATAATTTATACGTTCCATTCCTCATCGATTCACAGTACGTCCGTTGCTCTAATTTCACATCGCTGTGCTTTTGGCTGTCCGATAAATTCTTTTGGATGAATGAGAATAAATTCAATTTTCATATCGACATGAGTGATTTTAACATTCGAAAATTACGTACGCAGAAATATTTATTCAGGAATTTTAAACGAGTTTTCATAAAAATAATTAATTTATTGGTTAAGGTAGTGGTCGGTTTATTCAATCGATGTTTGCTCATAAATATTTGAGTAACAAATATTCGAACCTCCCCATTGTCATAATACTTCATGCGATATTGGTTCACCAAAAAACATTAATCCACGATTGAAATTTCAAATGACGAAGGACAAAGCACATGGAGATTTGATACGAAAAGGTACCTTTCGTTGAGAGGCGAATACGACGTGGAGAAATTTTGACGAATTTCAAGGATTCATGTGCGAGCCATTTGCAAATATGCCGGAAACACAGGATGACACTCGGGGTAATTCGAATTGTTGGATTCAGCCGAGTTTTATGGAGGTTCACACGGGCTCTGAGTGAGCGGTATAGGAATGTGAGTTAGATCCTCACAGATGACACGTGTGGCAACCCGAAATTATTTATGCCCGAGGCGTACAGAAGCAGATCTCGGGTACCGGCTGTTCATCAAAAATGAATTACGATACCGCGACAATTGGAAATTACCGGAAATAATTTATGTACTCGCAACTACGAGGGTTTCTATCTTTCTCCCGGTCGTTCTCGCTTCCTCTCTCTCTCTCTTTCGTTTGCCTTCCGTGGGGACGGTTTCGGAGGGTTGGTTTGATGGTAATGTTACACACTCGCGTAATTTAGCCGAAAACGTATGCGGTTACGCTTTATGCTTCGATCCACTTCAAAATCGACGAAGTTACAAGGCACAAATGAAATTTCCCTTCGTTTTCAACGAGTTACATTCGATCCGGGGGCTCGTTTTTTTTTTGCAATTTTTCACATTCGTCCTTCGAAGCGTTGTGTTCGTTTCGCTCACCAATTTTTACGTGCTTCCGTACTCGTTTTTCGGGATTGCATAAAAACTCTTTTTCCACGTGTTTTTTCCGCATGTACTTTGAAATTTCGAATTTTACTGTTGATTGTGAAAAGCACCGTTCACGTAAATCCGGACAGCTCCGTATTAATTGGTTGATGACTACATTTGCAATGATGCCGTAAAAACTCATGCATTAAACAACCATTTGGGGCTTCAATTCCCCAAAATTCATGCCATCCCTCTCCGAATGTTGTTACCGGAAAAGCAATGAATGGTTTAAGGTTTTCAGAATATTTTTCCATGCCAAATTTTATGATGTACATCAATTCTCCGAAAACGGATTTTATTTCGTCCACTAATCAAGAATTACTGAAAATCGTTACGAATTTTCGTTGATGAAAAAAATGGGTGAAAGAATTCAAACGTCAGAATTCAAACAAAACCTTATCGTATATAAAGTTTTTTATTTTTAGCAACTTGTCAGGGTCAACAAATCCTCAAAGCGAAGAATGAAAATGCCTAGAAGACGTTCTTTCAGTGAAACAGAGAAAGGATGTACGATACAAGCACGAAATGTGAAGTGTAATTGAAGTAAACGGATTTCCAGACGTTTCGCCTTGCGGTTCATACACTCGTATGTTTCACAAAGGGAATAAAAGAGAAAAAAAACCACAAGAGAGCAAAAGTCGGATGGCTTCTTCTGAAAAAGTGACGTAACATCTAAGAAACCAGCTCATCTCTCCTGCATCTTTTTCTACCTTATGTCTTCTTTGCAATATCATGGGACAATTCTCAGGATTAAAAAAAAAAAAAATCAAACCTGATACAGAGATACATTATTGGACTTGATAAATCTACGAGAGATATCGCAGTGGAAGTCTTTTGAATCCTTTGATGCTTGAGCCCATTCGAAAGAGTGAAATTTGGGATAAACCGAGAGAACGCCAAGAATGATAATTCGTTGATTATTTTTGTTTGGTGTTTAAGTGTTTCGAAAGTCTTTATATACGAATAACATCAACCGAAACTCTCTTATTCTTTCATTTCCTAATATGCTCTTTCGCTCCACACAATTTTCTTCCATGTGGCAGCTTCATGAAAGAACGAAAGAAGGTACTGTACAAGACTTTCCTTTTATTTTTTTATACGAAAAGAGTACAAAGCTTGTAAAAGAAAGGACGAGGCAGAAGGGCCATTTCATTCTCTCGTTTTCCAAGCTCAGGACATTCAGAATCCCGGATGCTCGACGTGCTTTTTCGTAAATCGTCGAGCCTTTTTACTCCATTGCCGCGGACCCTCAGAGCCTTTTATACGTCCTGATTTTCCTCGCTCACCCTCCCGCAGATCTTCCTACTAGCTAAACCCGGAATTGTTCGTTACAAAACTGCAAAATTGGATTTCACAAAAGTGAGAGCTCGAAAGCCAGCGCGCAGTCTTGGATTCGTACGCGTTTAACAGTTTTTCATTGTATTCGTATACAGCTTCAATGGGAGGGGGAGCAAAGAAATTGAAAAGAGCAAAGATAATTAGATATCTTCAACAAGAGAGCTCGGAGGGAACGATGCATGGAGCTTTTCCGTCAACGGCCCTCGAATCGCAAGATTTTTCGAAACATTTTTGAGTTTACTGTGCGCCATTGTCATGCAAAACGAACGTTAATAATGTCGAGCTTTACGTAATTGGACGTTTTCACTGTTCCATATCTATAAACCGGCGAATGCGTCTTTTTTTTTTCAAGGCCAAACGGAATTCATTACAAAATTTCTATTTTATAACGCCACTAATTATAGCAGAACTTGATTCAAACGAATACAGTGAAATGATCATTTTCTAAATGGCATAGATTTGAGATCTCGAAATTCATGTTCGCGCCATGCGCCGTTGCGAAAAATCATAAGCGATCGATATTCGTGACATCGATCGTAGGCATCGATTTCATACTGGTGCAGAGATCGGAGGGGGAAGCCCTTCTCCTGTCGAACTCATGAAAATGTGTAATTCCTCGCCCTCTTTCGCCTCGGAACCGTCATCGGAGTAACATCGGAATACCCAGGATTTTTGCATCGTCAGACAGAGGAAAACAGATAATTGGGATCAGTATTTCGGCTGTAGCCATCCCGGAGGTCCGAATCTCTATCCCTTCGAAGATCCAACATCGTCGATCGAGATTACTTCGAGTCCCGGGGCGAGGAGCCAACGAATCAATCTTCCGACGAGATAAGTCATTTTCTAAACAATATTAATCGATCAAAAAGAGATTATTGTGATAAACAAATAAATACGAACGACGCAAGATTCGAATGTTAAGAACTAATGCGATCAATGTGAGTGGATGAATGAATGGATAATTAGACGAAGTATCGCGATATTATAATAAACGTAAAATCAATAATGTGTACGATGATGATGCGAATCCAAGTGAAATAATGAATCTCATATAATCTTGTTTCCTTTATTTTTTATTATCGTTTGCGATCTTGATGTGTCGAAAAATTCAAATTTTAGCTAGAATTTATCGTTTAAACAAACCGCAAAAGAGCTGAACAGATAAATATCGATATGAAGGGAAAATCAAAAGAAAATTTTGTTTCACATTTCCTCGATGAAGCAGAGTCTTAAACTCCTAAAAAAGATTCGCTTTCATGAAATCGCAGTACAGTTGACTCGGCTGGGGAATAATTGTTTGGAACGACGCTTAATAACATACGCGATGTACATTAATTTCTCTTAATCGTTCCAAAAGTCAAGTTTCAAGATGTAAAATTACGTATAATTGATTTGTAATTGATCAGAGCACGCAACATGATCGGATCTACAGTAAGCTGGAACACGTGAAATTCGTTCGCAGACGACGTTCTATTCGTGCCACATTGTAAACAAAATGGTCACGCCAACATCATAAACTCCTACGAAGTTTGTGGTCTAATTTCCGCCATGTGGCAACTTCCACGAGTTTCAAACCCCCCCCGCCCTGTTGGCTCGCCCGCCATACCGTCGCTTCATCCCTTATGCTCTTTAGTGCACCTTCTGCTCATCCTTAATTCACTTCATTATTATCATGAATCCATTTAACCCTTTACCCGATCACTCAAATCATGTCAATCTTCTTAAGTTGTATTTCAAACCTGCGATGAGTACGCTTTGATTTACACGATTGCCTCGTGTCAAGAATGATTTTTTTTTCTACAATAATATCGAATCGTTCAAAGAGTTATTCCGCGAGAACGAAGTGGAATTTTTTAGTTGGAGTAAAAAATATTTATGATTGCACGTCAAAGTAGTTTCTAGTCAAGTTAACTTCGCTGGTGTTCTTTTTATACGTGTTTCTCTCAACAGAATCACGGCCCATTTAATTCCGAACGTTAGTTCAAAAGGAATCAAGGGAAAATATTATTTATCAGGTTATCGATGAAACCGTAAGAATTCGAAGCTCGCAAGATCGTGTATCTCGGCCTTCCGAGCTATTAAGGTTCGTTGATCGTGGCCTGGAATCCCAGCGCGGCATATGCACGAGCGGATAAGCGCGTGTAATACTTGCACACTTTCTAATCGATCTCTCGTCATGGTCGTCTCGGTTCAGAGAGTATCGTTTCGTGCGGCTATAACGTTTATCGTTTTAATACTTCATCGATAGGAAAAATAAAACAATCAGTTTTTCTAGTAAATGTTAAAATCTCAAGAGTTTATGAAGGTTGAGTATTTTTTAATAATTGTAAGTCGATAAACAACGGTTTGTTATTATGATGGGTATTTTCACGAGACGAGGCATCTGGCAGGCTTTTTTGAACGAAATTTCTTTCGCGAGAGAACAATTTGCGGGTTAGAGTTCCCGGGAACGTATGAAAGCTGCGCGGGCTATCGTCGCTTCCTCGCCTTTCATGTTCTTCCAGATTTTTCATCATTTTCATAGCTCCTAATTAAAGCTAAATTATTTTGTAAAGGGTAAACACAAATTGATGCTAATGAGGGTAATTGAATATTCTACGAGCACAATAGGAAAACAGGATATGGAAGGATGGTCGAAGAACGAAGGGAATTCGATAGCCGAGCATAATTTATTTTGAGTCAGGAAACCTGTTAAAAGACGAGGAAAATCCACAATAAAGATGGTAAGCAAAACGGCCAGTACAACGCTCGATGGAGTTAAAGCGAAGAAAAACCTTGGGGCTTCCACCGTTTTTTTTTTTTTTTTTTTTTTTTTTAATCAAGGAGCAAATAGCACGGGAAAAGATAGTTTCGTATGAAGCACAGGCGTCGGATTCATTACCCAAGGGATGGGCAGCAGCGTTGATTGATTTATTTGCAAGTGCATTTTACAAGTGGCCCTCGAAGTTTAGAAAGAATTTCACATCAAAGGGAAAGGTCGATTGAGTTTTTTAGGGTTTAATTGAAACAGTATGTACACTAAATAGTGAAAAATGTCTAAATCCGAATACCGATCGTTCGAGCACCGCACGGACAGCGCCACAAAAACTGAACAATTCCAGAGTCGACGTCGAAAATTCGCGTACATTTTCGTGATAATTAAATCTGCAATCCTCCAACAACCACGATCAAAACTACTGGACTAAACTGCTGGCTGATTCGAGAATTTATAGTTCCCAATAACACGATGCTCGTTCGAAAGATCGAGGTGACCTGGATTCATGAATCCGAGCATGATGCAACACGCTGCTATGAATAACAACGGTGTAGTACAAAGTTTTGGTATTGAAATGTTTTTCTCAGCCGAATGATAAGCTCGTAAGGGCGTAAGTTGCATAATTTCACGAGAAGAACCGAGGCAGTTGCGTCTTCCATTCGGTGGGATTTTCCATGTACGTTCTCGTGATTCTGGACCACACGAAATGTTGGGCGATAAAAAGAAGAGTGAAATGCGAACGGGGGAGAAAGGGAGGGGGATAAAGCACGCGAGAGGGAGGCACAGAAGCAGAAAGCGCAGAGCACGGTAGCAGAGAGGAGAGCCAACAGCGACCAGGACACAAAGGCCATCTCTCAAAATCCCGAGAGTTCCAACGTTATACCAATGGAACATAGAGAGAAAGAAAAGAGATGGGTAAGAGAGAAAGAGGAGACTTCGCGTGTGGACCCGCGTGTTCCTGGTCTCTACACCGAGCAACGTCTGCCACGTTTTATCGGGGGCGCACCGTTTATCACCGCACCGGCATAGCCAGACAACACAGCGAAACCGAGCTTGCAAGCGAGCCGAGTGTACCTCTTTTATCGTCCTCTCTTTATCTCTCTTACTCTTTCGCACTCGCGTTGTTGTCCACAAACCGTTGGAAGGAGGAATCGCCGCGCGCGCGCGCGCGCGCACGGAGAAAGAGATGGAGAATGCGAGAGAAATAGGGAAAAAGCATGAGAGAGAAAAGAAGAGAAAGAGAGCTGTGAAACGAACCGGTTGAACAGCGTGCATTTTACCCTCTTCCTCCTACGCCACACAACTTGGCATTTTTACCCATCCAACCGCGAGCTCCTGTTTTGAGTGCGACGGAAGGTAGTGGGGGAGAGTCACAGGGATGTAAATATATTCGTCGTTCTCCTCACATTCTCTGAATCTCCTTTCTTTTTGCTCATATAAAACTGAGTGCGACCAAGAGTCGTTTCGTCGGTTCCAACCAAGATACGCTTTGACCATTCTGACCTTGTCAAGAAAACATACTTTTTACTGCTGGTATATATGAATTTATGAAACTTTTCGTTTACACGCTTCCGAAACCAGGAACGTTTTCGTTTGACGCTTCCGGATTGCGACACCTGATGGACATTTCACAAACTTTCTCTTATACCGCTTTTTTTATCACCGACAACCTTCAGAACTTTGGATTTCTCGCCGTGGTAGAATACGATGCTACACGAGATGTGTTGCAGGATCATCCTCGTGTTTTATACACAACTGAACATGGCTACGAGCCCGCTTTTATTTCATCGCTTAGATTTAAAGCGTTCCACATTTTACGTCTATTCTTGTAAATATTCAAAAGCCACGTTGCTCAAAACAAAAATGTTCAACTGCACAAAGATGGAGACTCCCGAATCACATCACGTTCCTATTTTTTTTTTCCCTCCAAAAGCTTTCCCTCAGTACCGAGTCAAATCGGCGATCAAGTTTTGTGCATCGGCTTCAACAAAGTTCACAGGAGTGAAAAAAATATTTTGCACTGCAACTTCACCCACGGGCAGCGACGTCTTCCAAATTCATTTCGATTAGCATTTATGATTATCACTGCATGACATTTTTTTATCTAGCCTGAGAGACAACGATTAGCTGAATTATTTGATTTCTTAATGATCATGTGCCAAGCATCCATTCCAGCTTGATTGCGACCAATTTCATTTTCCACCGAGTTTAAAATGTCCAGAAGTTTTTTCTCGTGTAATTCTATCGATGCTTCAACTCGATGGATATTCAAGATTTTTGTCGTCTTAGAAGCAGACATTTACAGAGCTCGACTCGACGTTATTGAGGTAAATTTTTCATCAGAAATTAAAAATAACTTTCAACATCTGGATAATTCGCGGTTTCTCAATCCTGGTTAAATATTCCGGTCGCGATTGTTCCTCTTCCTGGACTCGAAAGTCTTAAGTCAAAAGTCTGAGTTTATATTCATATTTTTATTCTGATTCAAAGGACAAGTTGTGACGAAGTGATAAATTATCGAAGTTTCGGCGGATGAGGTGCGAGCCAGTAAGTTGCGCAGCCTCGAACATCCGCTCGCCCACGCATCTCGTTGGTTAAACTTCAATCATCAATAACCCACGACGAGTTCCCATGGGACGTAAATACAGACATTTTTCAACTTCGGGATTCAATGCCGGATGCGAAGCCATGAGCGAAGTTCTGTTCTCGAGACATTCGTACATATTCGAGCAGGTCAATCAATTCTATTTATTACTGGAGACACAAAAAAAAACAACATTTTCTCCAACGTGAAGATCCTGGAGCTTTGATACAAAGCTCTCGTTATTCTCTTGGGAGTGTACGGAAGGCACGACCGAGAACGCGGATCTATTCAGCCTCCGTGGAACATTGCCACTTAAATGCATCCTTGAGAAAAGTAATAAAAAGTATCTCGGGTTCTCGGTGGATCAGATCGGTGGTATGGCCTCTTGATGGACAGCGGAAAAGAGGGAGGATGAGGAAGAATGAGTGAGAGAAATGAAGTTACGAAGTAGCTTGGTAAACAAGTGAGTGCACGGTACAGTCAACGGCAACGAGTTCTTAAAGAGCAGCAGACGAAGGCAGAGAAAGAAAGAGAGAGAGAGAGAGAGAGAGGGAGCAGAGAAAAACTGAAGGCAGCATTATTGTGGTGTAAATCTACAGTTATATACTGACCGAGACGTTGCGACGTCGTTTGGTGTTTTACAGAAGAAAAGAAAGCAAATCTAAAAGATGATTTTTCCTTCATCTCGGTCTCCCGAATGATATTAAGAGTACAGAAAACCCAATAAAAATCGGATTCTTGGAATAAATGAGCTGCACGACATTTCAATATTGCAACGTTCGATACAGTTGATAGGGAAGTAAGAAGAATAACGGAGTTCAATTTCCTCGGAAACTCCTTTTTCCTTTTCTCCTGAAATATTGGAAAATATGGAAAATACTCCATGTTAATTAATCGAACTTAAAAATAACTTCATAACCGAATCGAATTGAAGGTTTTTATAATTCATTATACGAATCGCAAACACACTGCTGTTCCCTCCCCAATCCCTTCTCGAGGCTTCCCAATGTAGTTTTTTCATAACGGTTCAGATACAGAGTCCTCAAGGAACGGAGTGTACATTGGTTTAACTCGAGAGACAGAGTGAGGTGATAGGGCAGGAAGAGATGCAGGAGATCAGAGTAACAACTATTTAATAAGGAAACTTATTCCATTTCCCTCTTGACGTTCCTCTCACCTTTCTGTACAATTGGATGGTGGTGTTCTCTACCGGATCTCAGTCTGCGTTTCCCTCCTTCCACGGCTCATGTTTTGCATCCGTCCGTCCGTTTTTCTCGTCCTTTCCCCATTGACGAATATGTGTATGCGAATAAATATGTCTGTGGGCGTTTATAGACGTTGCTACTTTTCTTAACGACAGTCAGAGCAACTGCAATACCATTGCAAAGGGCGCGCTCCCGCTTCTGATCTCAAGAAGGAAGAGCCATCAGCTATTTCATGTCGTGTATATACCAATGACAAGATGTCGGTTCCTTAGTCCCAGGCCTCCCGGAGAAGCTCTCCGGGATTTCTACCGAAGACAGAATTTTCTTTTGCAAGCTACTTGTTTATGGCGAAAGGAGGAAGCTCAAGATGGAAAAGAGCTTCTCTCGCTGGGAAAACATTTGCGTCAATGTTCTCTCGGTGTCCGTCTTTCTTTTTCTTTTTCCCTCGTTGATTGCTCTGTTTTCTCTCTTTCTCTCGTTCTCGGACGGAATGGAATCTTTTTTGTTTCCTAACTCAACTTCTTCTCTCGTATTTACCTATGAGCGGTGCAGCCTTGTCGTTTTTATTCTTTCTCCTTTTTCCTATACTTTCTTCTTCTTCCGTTTTCGCGAGTAGCGTACGAAAATTTGATTGGTTTTGAAAATCGTTCAGAAGCCAATAACTTACTGTACGTACATTCAAATATTTGGAGGAGTACTGAGGATCCTTAAAATAATTGAAAAAATTGAAATGAGCGAAGAGCGATTTGAGTATTTTTGTAGGGATAAAAATAATGGACTTTCACGAATTCTGACAGCAGAATTACTTTCACTTTTTGTTTTTTGTATCGCACCGTATATCGAGTTGGTGTGTGTGTGTGTGTGTGTGTGTGTGTGTGTGTGTGTGTGTGTGTGTGTGTGTGTGTGTGTGTGTGTGTGTGTGTGTGTGTGTGTGTGTGTGTGTGTGTGTGTGTGTGTGTGTGTGTGTGTGTGTGTGTGTGTGTGTGTGTGTGTGATTTCGGTCGCTCTCAAGTTTAAGTGCAAAGGCAATGGATAATATTCAGGAGCGTGACGGCCAAATTGCACGAGAGAGGACACCAGAACCAGAAAGTGACTTTCAAAGTGGCTACGATTACAAATTTCACGTGACTGCACTCGTAGCTCTGCTTAGCTACGACCAATCTTCCCTTCCACTCCCTCTTCCCTTCACCTTTGCCCAGTTTCTATAGGTTTGCCCTTGCGTTTTGCCTGCACGTTTTACACCGGAAGTCTCCGTGGGTAAGCGAAGCAGAGAGTACGTTGAGAATTTATCGATTCTCCCACGCTTACCTATAAGAGGAAGAAGAACAGGGAGAAGCGGAGGTGCAGAAACAGAAGGAGAAAGAGAGCAACAGAGACACTGTCAAGAGAAGCAGCAGGTTGAGAAAGGTGAATTCCTCAGCTTACCATCAATCTGCAAGAATTTATATTATCTAGTTCCTTAACTTTCTATCCAGAATATTTCGACACCTTTCCACGTGAGAGATGTACGCGAGGATACTAAGAGCACCGAATATTTATACTATTCGAAAAACGCAAATTTGAGAACATTCTTCGACTCTCTTGCAGTCGAAATAATGTCATTTTGGAGTTCTTTACAAAATGAGCAAGCTCGTTGATGCCAATTCTTTAAATTTCTACGATGTCCAACGAGCTTGTTTATTTTGTAAAGAACCCCAAAAATGACATTATTTCGACTGCAAGAGAGTCGAAGAATCTTCTCAAATTTGCGTTTTTCGAATAGTATAAATATTCGGACTTTTCCTTTTCTTTTTTTTCTTTCATTTTCACTCATTCCTTTCTTTCTTTATTGTTAACCCCTGGATAAATAATTCGCCCCGTTAATACGAGCAACGAGAGAACACGATTGTCGTTCCATCAACTCACGTCGTAGGGTGAAGTACTGTTTGTTTTTTTTTTAATTTTTTTTTTTTTTTTTAACAGGTGCTAAAGTTGACGGCGATATGAGGTAGAGCATAGCAAAAAATTGAATAAATCAAGGTTCATAGAAGTAAAACGCTGATGGAACGGGACTGAACGACCTCTGACACTCTTCTCTGCTCCTGTACTCTCGTATCAAATTCCCTCTCACCCTTTTCCTCTCTCCCTCTGCCTTGTATTTTGCCTCTCGTGTACGCAAAATCGATGCGATCGCTGAATTAATCGAGGCTTGTTCGCCGCAGCTTGCGCTCGCCATGAACAGCACAAGCTCGTCCGGAGACCATGCACAAAAAGATGTATCCGTGTATATATACATAATACTATGTACACATGCATCCTTGTATACGTATTATATATAAAGAGGGAAAGCTTTCACTCGCGACGAAGATTGATCACAGACGTGTTCTCGATATAACGTGAGATTCTCACACGAGAAACTGACGCGTATACTCGGGCACACAGCCACACAAGATCGAATTCTTTGTAGCGCCGCGCAGTAATCATATACATTTATGCTCGACTGCACCTATCATTTTCTAGATATATGTTGCAGAGTTATCTCGTTGCACGATGCGCTATTCAATCGGGCAATTTCAAATGCAATAATATTTCTTCAAAACTGACAGCCATTTTTGTGCCCACCATTTATCCAGTTGGTTCGATTACAATTGCTCGAGCGTTTTCCCCACTTCTAAGCTCCTCAGTATCAACTTTTTTTGAATTTTTGGCTGAAACTCTTTCAAAAGCAATTCGTTTGCGAAGATACATTTGAACAATGATTGTATCGATCCTCATTTCGCAGTGAGAGATCATTATTATATTGAAACATTTCTCATCGAACCCGTCCGATCGAAGCTGCAAACTTCCAAAAAAAGTATACTAAAATTATCGAAAAATAAATATTTGGGTTTGTACCGATGTGCCCGGAAATGCGCGCGGGCTTATATGATCCTGCGTGTTCCGTACGTGTGATCAGGTGTATAGCGGCAGGCTTTTAACTAGAACTCCAGGGGCTTATGAGCAAGAGATAGGACTATCGGAACTCCGTTCGCACACTTAATGGAAATAATCGGCTCTAAGCGCTCTGCACTCGTAGGTAACCGCTATTGAAAGCGGCTCGATAGATTATGGCTCGGGTGCACGATGAGCAGCTGCATTAACTGGCCCGGTGGCGTAACCGAAGCACGGGGTAAGTACTCTCATCGGATCTTGGCATGATACTACAAACACAAATATATAATCCAGTTCCTCGGATCGTTATAATGCGTCCGCACACACGCGCGCACAGATTGCCCACATATCTCAATAGATCCAATATCCGAAATCTGTTTTTCCTAAATCGGTTAATTCTGATTGAAACCCTTGAGGTTAATTAACGACGTTCAACGAGATGCACTACGGGCGTATGGATATTGAATTTTTTTTGGATAATTTCAATCGACTCTTGGCCCGTATCAGGGTGTTTCTTACACGAACTCAAACACGCGTCGATCGAGAGATTTCCTTTGAATAAAGTAGAAAAATGAACCGGACTTGGAACTTTGTGCTAACAATTGACCGACAATTTATCAAGGTCGATACGTACGTTTTAGGCTGTGACACTGACGTTTTGATTCTTTTACACAAATAATGGATTCTGCTTTCGTCAGTGCGGTTTTTGATTTTTTCAACAACCGAATTGTTGGATTTTTTCAACAATTAGAAGAAACACTCATGGTTTTATCGACTTATGTGGTGGCAACGGGGAATTTGGCATAATTTTGTATTCAGCAAATCAAATTTTCGTTCTGTGATTTTTTGAAAGTGTAGAAAAATATAAAAAAATTATTTATCGAGCGAACGTTTTGTTACCTTGGTCATACGGTTTGGTTGAACGGCTTCGAACCCTGCTCAACATATATTTACTACAATCTATATTGTGATAGGAATAAAGTAAAATTTATCGATCGAGGATAATAACATACCGATTGTGTTTCCACTGTATTATTATCGCTATGAAAGTGCTTGCGGTCAACGGAGCGTTGAAAATGACAGTGGGACTTGATAATAGCCTGGAGATAGTTACCTGAAACAGAAGAGACAATGTTCTTTATTATTTTGAAGACAAGTTGTTGACGATGTGGAAAAACGAAAAAGTGAGAGGATCAAATAAAATAGAATAAAGTAGAATGAAATAAAATCTCATAGAAACGATGAATTCGTAGCCAGAGGCAATTCGCCAAACTGCGTTCATCTCTCGTGCTAGTAATATATTTTGTCCGAGCATTCACCCCGTCAAATTACTGCGCTCGTGATACACGAGTAAAACTGAGGCTGGAGAGATACGAGGAATAGGAAACTGCACAAAGTTTTCCTTCGTTGAGTTGAATAAACTTTACCTTAAATACGAGCAAACCGTTTAAACCCTAAACCACGACAATCGTTTTATTTCTTTGGTGATAACGTTTTGTCGTTGTAACGACGCTACTTGACGAATTCACAACAACAAAAACGAACCATTACCAGCACAGTGGAACGACCATTCGTAGCTACTCGAAGGAGCTCAATGAGCTTGGGGAACAATCTTAGTGTAAATAATCGTTAAATGAGAAAGCCAGACAATGCCATTTGGTGCTTATCCTCGCCCCTGTCCTATTTACACAAAGTTCTTAATGCTTGTAACTTGAAAACCTCGAAAAATACTCTAAAAATTCGAAACAATTGACATTAATGAATACTCTACTAACACACTGTATCAACAAAACTAGATAAAAACATACCGAAATACCGACCAGCGAAAATGATTGAAAAGGAAAATTACGTTTTGTACTATACGGCTTTCTCGATATATGAACTCCGGAACCGGACAAGAGGAAACAGGAAGTCAAGCTAGAGAAAGGTGGGGAGGTGAACGATCTCCCCTGGGAGAGGTGAATATACTTTGCGGTAGAGAACAGTAAGAGGAATGGTCAACCACCTACCAAGAGTTCGGACCTCTATCTCCCAGCGGCCTGCAAACTCCAGTTCTCATATAACTATTGTGGTCGAACATCAGGATCTTTCAACCTTTGACGGTCTCAGTGTCTCTTCCTGCTTCTTTTTCTTACTCTTCTCTTTTACTCTCTCATCTTGTTATTCAGTGGACGAGGGATATTCTTGACAAGTTTCGAAATTTAGTTTATACATTACGTGTATATATACGAATGCATATCGAGCGACGAGCACAGCTCTTGAGGTTTATAATGCTCTTTTCCCAAGTAGATACGATTCGTAAGCTTTGTTGACTGGAGCCATGAATCTCATTGCTAAGTATTACCTGATTGTTAAATCCTACTTATCCTCCCATTAATCTGAGACGTTTGCAGGAGCATCAACGAGTTTGAATACATCGATTCGGTGCTAAGACGATGACGAAGTTCCTGAAATAGTTTGATATGAAATACTCGCGTCGAGAAACTATAGTCGTTGGCAAATAACATTCGACGGTCGACTCGGTATTCTGTCGAAAATTCATTTACCTATACTTATAATTCCACTCTTCGGAGTGTCGGTGAATTATTGTTAGACTTTCGTGCATCAGTTTGATAGACGAATGTAAAATGAAGGGATGAAATTACTGGCATTGAACGTCGTCGACTGATTGTGAATCTGGCAGATGGAGTCGAAGTAAATCGACTGTTTTAATACACCTATTGAACAATAATAAAATACGAATTCGGGAAGAAATGGAATGGAATTAAAAAATACGACTGTCGTCTTATGAACTCGGTTGATGATTTACCAAGATCAATATCTTCAAAGAAGGAACCCCCTTGAGAGGCAGCAGGGTTAGGAGCGGTGTTAATGGAAGCCAGTAGTGACGCTTCGCAATGGTCAGACAAGGTTGCCCAAACACAAGCTTCGCATTGGACACATCGTTCAATTGGAACCCTCTTTAAAGGTATGCCATGACCGCAATCTCGAACATCTACGGTCCATCGGTTGGTACGTAATCAATTGAACCGATTCACATGCGGTAATAAAGACTCATTGTTCAGCTCACCGAATTTCGAACGAACAGAGGGCAATAAAAATTGGAACAGGAGGACCAAAAATTTTGGCAGATTCATTGTACAAAGCATTTTTTTCTAACTTCTTTTAAGGAAAATATGAAAAATTATCTAGAAATACTCTACGAAAGGCTGGAAAACAAATCGTCCTGGTCATGACGTTGATTTAAGGTAGAATGGTTCTTTTGCGGGGCAGGGGGTGAGAGGGGTACTCTTATGCTTTAACGTGGAAAG
The DNA here is from genome assembly GCF_019457755.1 of Venturia canescens. Taxonomy (NCBI): domain Eukaryota; kingdom Metazoa; phylum Arthropoda; class Insecta; order Hymenoptera; family Ichneumonidae; genus Venturia; species Venturia canescens. The sequence goes on along the minus strand of NC_057421.1, from coordinate 18,123,564 downwards.
CCTCTCGTCTTACGAACTGCACGTGAATTTAGTTTGTGGTTTTAAGTTTACACGAAAAAATGACAAAAGTGTACTTTTAGATGAAAAAATAACTATTTCAATCGTAACGTTCCTAATTTTGGCAAAAAAGATTCTTGTTTTATATTTCAAAATATCAAACATTTGCTTTGGCAGCAGCAATGCGCAGGGTGTCATGGTTTCAGTTTTTGACTGTGGGCTGCTCTGCTAGAGCTCGAGGGCAAGCTGTAAATCGCACTGTTTATATATAGCTATACGAGAGTACGTTGATCGATGCGACGTTGCCGCGTGTGAAGCTGTGTCCGTCAGAAGAGAGGGACAGATTTCGTTTATTCATTTTCTTTTGCACATTGCAGATAAACGGTACGGCGAAAACACTGTAAATTTAGCAAGAGTTATCTTGACAGTTGGTGCATGTACTAGTGTTCATCCCATCAAAAAGTGGCTTTTTTAAACGACACTGAAGTTTGCAACGGTGGAGTCCAACGAAACGATCTAAAAAAAAACTCGTCAACAATTCCAGTAATTTTCCAATTCTGTTACCTGCCTAATTTGCAATTTGTAGTTTTTCAGTCTACACCAATGATTCGTGAAATAAAAAATTGGTGAATTGCGAATGTTATTATCGTTAATTTCGTTGGGCTCCAACGTTGCAAACTTCAGCGTCGTTTTTTTAACAGTAGTTTTTCAATGTTTTTGTTTTTGCGTTTTTTTTACGCTCTTTCATAAGATCGTTAAAATAAAAATACTCGTTAAAAGTTCGCGAGCAAATAGTTTACGCACTATTGAACATATCTACCAATTTGCAACAAAATCCCTCTTTTTTTTATATAGGAATTTATCTGCAGCCAGCATGTTTGAGAACCCTGGTTGATTTGCACCACTGAAAGAAAACACTGATTTGAATGCACATTTTATTCAACAGGCCAACACAGATATTGTTGAAATTTTGTGAAAAAACTTGGTCTGTGAAATATATATGTTCGATTTGGATAATTTCGACTTGAAAGCGCTGTTGCTAATGAATGTTGCCATGAATGGTTAGACGAGAGCCGTCATTATTTTTCAATTAATCGACAGACCAATTAAAACTGTTCATTCGTCAATGGCTTGAGTGGAATAGCATTGTAAATTTTGGTGTTATCGTAAATCGATATACATACGAGGGTGCGCTAATATGCGAGTTGTGAACTTGGAGGAGAAAAATTCTCGGGATTCTGAAATTCCTGGTCGCCGGTCGTGTCATTGTAAATGATAGTGAAAGAGCGGGGAGGGGAAACGGCTGAAAGTGAGGGACACCGAAAGAGCTTTTAAGCTGGGATTATAATCGGTTGCGTGCCTCGCATATCTTGGTACTCCCGCGGTATTTCCGCGACTGTGCTTCGAATTTATACGCACAAGGAGTGAGGTGAAAAAGGGAGGAAGATGGGCGGTGGCAGAATTTGTGTTTATTATGTCGACACATGGCTAATCAGTTTTCAGAGAACAAACGAAACGAGGAGGTACAAGGAGGGAGATAAAAAGCCAGCGAAGCAAGAAAGAACGGCAAGAGAGGAACACTGAAGCACCGACGGACAAAAAGAACGAGAAAAATAACAAAAGAAAACGGAAGCGAACGTTGGAAACGGCAGAAAGCGTTCCCGAGTAAAGGGTAGCCCTACGGGTATATCGTGCGTGTTAGTTAGACAGGAGAATGTAGAGTTTTCAGTACACGCACTGCTGTAGAAGAGAATGTGTCCTACACGCGAGACTTATTCGCAAAGAGAGCCTCCGAGGGAGATGAAAGAATGAAAGAGAGCGAGAGACGAAGGCAGCGTGTGTAAATGTCGGATATTAGTGGAGGAAAATCGGGAAACCTAGCGGAGAGAACCGTTGGTAGAATGGGCGGTAAACGCGCTCAAACATTTGCCACATTTGCACGAAATTCAGCGTAACCGACCGCAACGAAAAGGGTGGCAGGGAGCAGTAGCGGTAGCTCCAGAAGTATACCGCCTGGGATATACGGACCATTAAATTGCTCCTGAGCCCTCCAGCACCATTTTCAATTCCATTTCATCGCTTCTACTTTACCAAATGGATTTTCCAATGAATCGCGTGTCTAAGATCAACAATAATCACTTATACATAATGTGCTGTGTACACACCGCTTTACCTCTAGAAATTCAGATAGTCGCACGTCATTGAATCAGCTTGTGGCAACGCTTTCGCGATTCGATAAACAAAACAAAAGCTTCGCAGTCGATTCCATATACAAATGCATGTATATCGAGCGTCGAAAATTTGGAAAACATTCAAAAAGGGGAAGGAAAAACTCAAAATCTTCAATATCAAACATTTATCAGGAATACGCACTTCTACGAAAGCTTCCCAACAGATCGATAACGAGTGGTAGTAGATGAAAATGCAACAATAGAAATTATATATCGCCAACATTACGAAATTCCATGTTATTTTTCATTAAGCAAAGGTTTGTAAGAAAATTCACAAGGCAACGAGCAAACAAACGACGATTGAGGACAGTATTTATTCCGACGTCGCTTGCTAACTTTTCAACGACGACATAATAAGTACCAAACTCACGTGACGAATTTACTAACTTGAGACATTGCTGGCATGAAGCTAAACATATTCACAACAAACGATTTAACGTTTTGCTGGGACATGCAAGCTACAAGCTTATTAGCAGTTAGCTATGCACTTTTTATCTTTAACATCCGCTTTTATCTTTTCATTTTTTTATTTCTACTTTCCTATGGTCCTTATTTAATTAGACAGGTCTGTTTTGGGATAAGAATTTTTTTTATGAATATTCATCAAGAAATTTTGAATAATTTATCATTTCCTTGTGTGAATTTTTTGAATATTTTCTTAATAATCTCCAAATAATTACAATGCCTCGTATGTCGTGTATGCCTCGTTTCAAGATCGTTGGAGTTTGACTAAATTGGAGAACATAATGAGTAGTGGTTGATTATTTCAACGGTCCTTATCTTTCGAGGATACTGTTTCAAAAAAATAAAGAGATGTGCATATTTTTGTGAGATTAAAAAAAATTGACATGCGAAAGTTTTGTGTTGACGCATCAAAAATGAAATTCTATGCTTCGAATGGGTCTTTTCCATGATGAATATTCAACAACTGGTGAAAAATATGCTGCAAGTGAAAATCGGTCAAATTAAATGAATTGTGTTGAACCATTCATGTTTGTCTTAGTGAACGATAAATAGACAAAAATGAAATAAATAAATAAATAAATAAATAACAAATGAACATTCCTTCAATGTTGAAGTTCTTTTACGGCGGAACTCGCAAAAATTGGAAAATTTTTTTATCGGAGACGTCCCTCAGATGCAGATTTGAAGTACGAAAAAAATCCTTAATTTTTCAGTTTTGTTCGTTTCTTTCATCTCGTTTATCACCCTGAATGTGAAAGAGGAAACGGCTGTTCTGTGTGCTGATAAATTGTAGAGAGAAAAAGTAACAAAATAAATATGAGTGGAAAAAATGCTTGCTAACAGAAAGCTTTTGGAAAAAAAGGTACGAAAATAATAATGTTGCCAAGAAACCACAATTTTTGTATGCCAACTTGCACGCGATCACTCACAGTCATTGTAATTCAACGAGGGAGATAAATATGAAAGCCGTATCTTTTTTCCGTAGGCCAGTGCCACGTATAGTTGAGAGTGGGTATAAAATGGCTGGTGGAAAAGTCGAGAGTGCTCCGAGAGCAGCTGCGATGCGAAGAAAAGCTCTCGCATCCATTTTTTCGTCTCTCTTTTTCTTTCTCTGCCTCTGTGTCCATCTCCTCCTCTCCATTTCTCTTTTTCGTCTTTCCAGTACCTGCACGGGGCTGCACGGCGATTCACTCGAAGTAAGGGATCTCTAAATATTTAAGCATTCTACTTTTGCCTGCATTTGCACAGTACGCGAACACGAGAAAAAGCAAAGCGAGAATGTGCAAATCACGCTAAACGAGATTTCGATTCGTTTCACCCCCATTTGACGATGTAGAACTTTCTTTTTTTTTTTTCATTTATTTTCAAATGTATCGTCCATCTGAACTCAAATTTTCTTCACAACAAGTCAACAAAAATTTATATCAAAATACAAAAAGTTTATTTAAATCGAGCCAAATCTACGAATACGATCAAAAGGTCGAGAAAATACTATTGAAAAAATAATCCAAGACGATCCATGACCATGAGTCCGGAGGATTTAATTACTATCAATTAGTTTGATGAAGATATTGATGAAGATACAAAATAACCCTCGAATCAACGGCCAGTCGAATGATTTCCGGAATAGTCAACGTCGAGGCCATTGCACGCAAGAAGAAATTCGTTTTGGCTACTTCGACATCAAGACTGATGGAATATGTAACTAAAGAGAATGAAGTAAACGCCGACTCTAATTGGGTCAATGCATACAATTCATAAATGAACAGCCTACACCAATATTTCTGTTTCTTCCAACATTCGTTACTCGAAAGAATGCCATGTTGTTCTCAAATAACAAAACCTACGTTTTGTAACGTCATTTGGATTCCTTGTACCTTATTTTCGAAATTCAACAATATCAATAATGAATCTCAATTATTTCATATCAACATGAAATCGGAGATAATTTAAAATACTTTTTCCATCATTCGATTTATTGTAACATCTTCCATATCAAACGTAGCAACATATTTCAGCGTCTGTGTCTGCGATCGACTTTTCTAATATGAAGTTTCAATGTCCCGGCATTTTAAAATGAGATGACGAAGCACTTCCATTCCATATTTTATTGAGAAAAATTCTTGGCATTACTGCAGTCAAACTCTCTCATGAACGAGATTGTAACATCTCGACAAAGTTGACCGTGACCCCCAAGTTGATTGTAAGAATGAACCATTACACACTTAGCCGCAATATAACTTTAGCGTATTACGTTTCAGGGATGACGACACTCTTCGAAACACACGCGCATTGGCAATTGGATGTTTCTCGTTGCGTAACACGACGAGAAAGAGTGAGAAAGAGAGTCGTGGCGCAAAGACAAGGCAAACTTGCGGTCTCTTGATTCACATTCTTTCCTTTGAATACGTTCGTACGCGACGTGTGTGTGAATATATGTGTTTGCATCTGTTGAGACCAATTGCGGTCCATTCACTCGCACGGCCATTCTGGACATCCTGTGAATGTCTTCAGCTTATATTATGTTTATAGCGGCCAAGTTCGTAATCGCATGCTCAAAGTGTGAGGTATTTTGCGACTCGTGCCGACAGAAACGAATCATTATGAAGCAATTTACGACTCGGGGGACAGAATTAATTTTTTCTTCTACCTCTAGACATTTTTTTTTTTTCAAAGAAATCGTGTCGTGTGCGGGATCTTGACGCGAGTGTCAGAAGTTTGTTATTCTTTGAATGAAACATTTGTTAGGAAGTGATTTGTATTTTTTTGTTGCTGTTTCATCGAAGATAGAATTTGAAGAAAATTAACGAGCTTCTTCGCCATGGTTGAGGGCCTCTGACTTCGCTCAGGAAGCGAATTTACACGAAAATGATAAGTTTTTCTTGGGTTTTCTGGGTAAAATGAATATATTCGAAGTACGGCTCGAGCAGAGTTGAATTTTCAAAAAAATGATCGTCGGTCTGCTGATTCTGAAACAATATTCGCAAGCCTTAATCGTAGGGATTACGAAGCCATACCATTTTTCTGTGGGGACTTTCTCGAGGATATTTTAAAGAATAGCGAAACGAGGCGGGAAGGAAAAATATGGCAGAATGGAGATAGCGAGGAGGGCAAGAGAAGGAGCGAGGGAGAGGGTAAAAGAGGAAGAAGGAGATGAGCTGTATTTTCACTCGAGATTCCATCATTGGTATCGATACTCGGGGTAAATTGTATTCTGAGAAACTGCAGGAGAGGTCTAGGCCTTCTCGATGTGCACATTCGATTGGAATTCGAATAACGATGAAGCTCCAACTGCCTTGGATATCTCGAGCTTGTGAAAAGAGAAAGAGAAACGAAAATGAAAGACGAATAGGGAATGGAAGATGGAGGGAAAGAGAGCAAGATGGAGATCAGGTACTCAACGAGAATGTTCTGTGCACTAATACCAGCTACAGTCCACTCGAACTCGACTCCAACTTTTCTGTGCCTCGTCCATCTCTCTTTCTCTTCATTCGGTCAACAATTGCCAGTTATTCTTTGGCCCAGAAACCGATACGATACAAGAGCGAAAATAACTCCAGGTTTCGATTGTCGGTGGCTCTCATGCCTCTCGGCCAACGGACTCTTGTTTTCCTGCATCTCTGTATATCCGAGCACTTTGCTTACTTACATAAATACATGCCTATATGCTTGATTGTACGTTATAGCTCTGTTTCTCTATTTTCGACTCCGCCCGAGCTTTCCACGCCGTTGTCTTCTGTGATGCATTTTCTTTCTCTGGTACTCGCGTACAAATAGACGCAATAGTTGGAACCAAAGCATCGAAGTCAGACCACAAGTCTGGTTATCTCAACAGGAGACTAAGTGGAAAGAGCACTTTCTATGTCACAACTATACATGTATATTCCCAGTTTTGACACTACGAGTTTAGTTACTCCAGATTCACTTCGAGCAGTTGCAAACTCGTCGAGTATTTAATGACTCTCTCAATGATCGCTCGAATAACGCGTCGACAATATTGGTAACGTTACCACATTTTTCTCGACTCCTCGCACCCTGTTCTCAAGCAAATGTGTTACGAAGTAGTCGAATGGAAGCGCGAGGATGAAAAAAAAGGTTGCCAAGTTAACAGGATCGAGGGAGTGTCAAGAAGTCGGTCACGGTAATGCAACGAGAAAGACGGATATATAACGACAGACCATTTTCGAATCAGGCTGAAGAGAATGACTGTAATTATTCCCTCGAAACCGCATCTTGTCAGTGACTCTGCTGCGATCGATTGAATCCATTCAAAATACATGAACACAGACAAGCTGGCTCCATCACTCGTTCTGGGCTCATGATGCTCGAAGTCCTTCGCTGGATCATCAGACATGTTGTAGATCGCTCGAAGTCAAAACATTCCTTCCAACCGTAGCAGATTTCAGCCTGCTTGATTAAACGTATACAGAGTGTCCCAAAACTCAAATTCGAGCTGTTGGAATGGATGGGTTTGTAAGATTCGGAGAGGAACATTCGCCTGGCATTTTTCCCAAATCTATCCGCTGTGCCAAACTCTACTGGGCACGTATTTCCCTTCCTTCTGCTCTCCGACGCTCCGGAATGGCTATCACTATTTGATTGATATCTCACGAATGCTATTTCGTAAGGAAAATGCACAAAGAATTTTCGCCTGGGGACTACGCGGTGTAATTAACTCACTCTTTTTGGCTCCATTTCGATGAACTCGTGAGAAGTACGTGAAAAATCGCGCAGATATGTGCGAATCGGGGGGACAGTAATCGGGCTCCTTTCCCTACGCTCGGAAATCTAAGAGTCTCATCCACCCGATACCACAATACCATGCAAGGCAATGCTCGATGATAGCACACCCTTTGGGTCCCTTGAACAGCAGCAGTCAGTGAATTCACGATTTCCATTGCGGAACAGAGGAACGAGCGATTGTTATCCGTAACAACAGAGACACTATAATAGTGCAGTGCTCTGCGACAAGCGCTTTCTCTCTTTCTCTCCCTTCAATGCAGGTACCTTCGCAACTCCTCTCTGCGATCGATAAGTCAATACTCTCGTCGATGACAATACCCATCAAGGATGAGTCCTCGAACAAGGGATGATTCAAATGTTCGACTGGAGGACCATGCGGAGTCATAGATAATGTCTGAACCAATTAGTACATTTTCTCGGAGTTACTGTCGCACCCCATTTTTGTTAATGATCTCATTAGTTCATGAACCGAGTGAATTATTCGCTCGAAGCATGAATTCGTGGCCAGTTTATGATAAATCGAGTTCTGATCTCGCTTTCATTTGTCAAATATTCAATTGGAGTAATTAATTTTTATTCGACTTAAAAAGAAAACCGAGACTGCTTATTCGCTATTCAGGATAATCGAAGATGTGCACTTTCTCACGATTTCCTGCCGCACGCCACTAGCCGAAGATCGTTTCGATTCGAGATCTCAAATTCTTCGTTTTTTCTCCAGGTGTGGGCGGAGAGAAAAGAGCTCTGAAATCGGTAACAGAAGGAAAAGGCAAGCAGGACGATAACTCGTGATCGGAATGGCTGAGCAAAACAGAGAAAGATAGAAAGGAGGGGGAGAAGGGGTATTTTCAGGTTCCTAGGAGATGAAACGGGCTACGTGATGGTTCGCGCGAAAAGTTTTCTATCTTGTGCAAATGCTTGGGGGTTCGTACCAATCCGTGATCCTTTTCACTATAAACTACAAGAAATGAAAAAATGTAGAGGGCTTTCATCATTATTTTTCATCGAATATCCTTACAAGAAAAAAGAGATTGTAGAAAGAAAAGATTTTTGGATTTTCAATAAAACTGACCGTCTGGACTGGTCTGTTTGTAACTATGCGATACTAAAGTCGAGTCGGTATGCAGAAAAGTTTTTCCTGTGAGATTTTTTTTTTTTTTTCAATTTGTATCTGTTCAGAATCGCCAAAATTATTTCAAAGATTGAGTACATCATTTTATGGCGTCGATATGGGAAGATCGATCAATTCGTCTGGCTTGAAATAGCTCACACAAATTTTCGAAAGACTCGATATAGAATATAAATCCGTTGCATTTCAAAGCGGTAAAATGAAACTGTACGAATGGAGAACGGGATTCAAATCGATTTTTTTTGTGATTTTCGAATGTCACGACTTGGAAGGCAATCCTCCAGAGGATTTGGAGTTTGACAGACATGGCCTCCTCTCTCTTAACTTTCGGGCTTATTTGCCTACGTCCCTAATGCGATAAGCCGAGGAAACATAGGCCAAAAAGAAGGAAAAATACGCAGGAGAGCAAGAACGAGAAAGTGAGGGAGAGAGCAGCAAAAGTGCAGCGGGAAAACGTCCGAGAATGTCTCGAGGTTCTCCGAGATACGTTCCTTCGTAAAAGGATTTCAAGGAAAACTAGTACAGATGAAAATCGAGTTTTCTACTGGAACGGGGATTCGAGAAGATCCTATCCAGGATTCGTAACCCTCTTGAGGATTACGCACCGCACAGGATCGCGGAGAGACGAAAAGAAAAAGCAGATCAACGAACGCAAATCCCAAGTTAACATCTACGTTAATCTGCGTTATTGTAGATATTTCGAGCGAATTTACAGAAACATATTCAAATTAGTAGTAAAAAATGGATTTTTTGACATTTTTTACAATAACGAAAAAGTACAGGAGCTTTGTGACGAGACAGTAAATAGCAAAATTTTTAAGTAAGTAAAAAATCGAAAGGCACGTTCAAATTTGCTTCCGGATCGATGAAAGCTCTTTTAACGAGATAAAAATTGATACGAATGTCGTAAAGAGTATGAAAACCGATCATAACTCAAGATAGGAGAAAAGAGTTTTCTAAGGAGGGTTGAGGGAAGACGGTAGTAAAGCGTCTGGTACGAGTCTCGATCAAAATTCTCGTTCGCTTCGTCGATCGGGGGGCGGCGCACCTTTCAAGGTTGAACAAAGCTCGAATCGTCGAGACGTGAATTTCAAATAGACATACGTCAGGAGACGTCGGCGAAGAAGGTGTCGATGGTTTTTGAATGTTATACCTACGGGAGAGATGCAGGATATCGTCGTTCCAGACATACCACCACTGGGAGATGCAACGGAGGAATGAGGAAAGCCTCGAGATTTTCTTTCACACTCATACTTTTCCATTTTCCCTTCATATGCAATGATATAGTAATAAAAAAATGGATTTCGAAAATGTTTCACGCAGATGCGACGTCCTCGAGTTTTTCGGAGTCATCTAGAACGAAAAGGGTTTGCAGCGCGATGCAATAAGTTTTTGATGCAAGAATAAAAAACGTCCGCAAGCGCAGGTAATGAACAAGTTTTTCCGGGTCTCGCTTTATCACGAAATAAATAAATCTTTAATGCACATGCGACGAGAATAAACTTCTCAGCATCATGTATTATGGACTCTGATATTCCACGCGGGAGGAGAAAAAAAAACGGCGGTGACAAGACACCCTCATTTTGAGGCTTTACGCGCGCGAGATAGCGAAATGAAACAAGTTTTACGCGCGTTTAGAAGGAACAAGGGTTTTCGCCTGACCTATCAGAGAAGTTACGAGGCAAGAAAAGTAGCTCTCCTCTCACAGCAAACCTATTGAGTTTTTGGGTCAAGCCTCTCGCTCGATTTCACACCGAGGAAATGAGTTTCTCGCCTCTCAAGTGTGTTCCGTGAGCTTGAAGGGTGTTTGCTTCGGTCCCCGCTCTGCTGCTCCTTCTCTCTTTTCCGTCTCGTCCTCGCTCTCGTGTTCTCTGTGTAAGCTCTCGCTCTTGGACAGGGAACAAGGAGAGAGAAAAAGGGAGGGGTAAAGGGGGAGAAAAAAGGGTGAAAGTGGGGGTATGTGTGGATTGAGGAAGAGATCTTGGGCGTTAGGAATCGTAGTTACGAGAGAAACGGAGTATGCTGTTCGCCAGAAGACACCAGACCGGTCAGTCGCTCCGCGGTCTGAAAAGAAACTTGAACAAAAGGCCCGTTGAGTGATGAAGCATCCTCGTATTCTTCTCGCCCTTCCTCTTGCTCGTTTTTTTTACACATCCTTTCGTTTTCCAAGAAACAATTTTATTTCCGATATCGAGTGCACAATAAGTGCGTAGTTGGCTGTTGAAATATTCTCCCTTCACTCGCACACGCATGCTCGCGACAAATAAGCATTCGGTTATAAAAGCATGTTGTCATTCAATACTTGGATTATGATGGAATAATATTTTCGTTTACGCGAAGAAATTTAAAACACGAGCTAGTGAACTTTAAATATTTTTTAACGAATTTGGTACTTGTTTTGGTCCACAATTTTTTGCTTGCTCGATCTTCAGTCTATTTTTCCTTCCGGAGCTTTAGAGGATTTTTCAGGTAACGAGGTTACACGCTGTTTCAAACTTATACGAAGCATCAGGCGCGGTGTCTATTCGCCTCTTTTATCGTCTCCTCGTAGTTTCGCCTCAAGGTCCAACTAGTCCAATAAGACGGTGTCTCTTCTCCTCCGCTTTTTTTTTATTCGACGTTATCCTTCTCACTATTACTGTGCGCTTCTTGTTTGCATTATCGAATAAAGATTATGTAAACTTCTTAAAAGTCAATAACCCCGAGGGCGGATTTTTCAGGGTAGAAGATGCCACGAGACGCAAGAGTCTGCGTGCAACAAGCATATTTTCATGGAGCCTCGGAAGGAAAATACGTAAAACTATGGGGTTGGGACACCCGGAGAAAAAAGCCTGTGAAATGTAAGAAAACGATGAGAATGGACCGAAAAAATACAAAGAAGAAGAAACAATGAACTGCGAGGAGCAGGAAGAAAAAATACCTTCAAATTATATCCATTTTGTCCTTGCTTCGTCTGAGCTAAAACACACTCTCTTTATACCGAAGGCAAACGCATCCTCTCAAGTGATTTATGGCAATTTTACAAACAGCATCTCTTGAGCAAACTTATCCAAGTACAAGAAAGCTACCTCAACGGTGATAATGTACCTTTTATGCAAGACACGTAACTTGAGGGGAAAAACGTGAAGGGCTTCGCTAACGACAATCTCTTTCACGCAGTAATAATCCGACCTAGTTTCCGGTCGTTCCTTCATCTTTATGTTCGCGCAATACGCAGCGAACGCTGTTTGCAAAACAAGAAAATCGATAAGTTGCTTTCAAATATGCGCGAGTCTGCTAACGCAAATTCATGAATTTTTAGTGAAGTTTGAAAGTGTTCATTTCCTAAAGGAAACATGTCACAAGGTTGTATTCATATTTTCAATTTTACGCATACAAACTTTCAGATTCGATCGATTCTGTTCTCACGAGCCGGAACTCAGAGACGAGGAAACTTTCCTTTTTTAACTCGATGAGCACTTGTGTTTTGTTGTAAAAAAAAGTGCTCATTCTCGTAATAAAAAAAAATCCTCAGATGCCCTAGAAACGTGGCAGTTTCACTGATATACGTAAACGCATCCTACCATTTATTTACAGCCCTGTCAAAGCCCTTAAATTCGCGTTAAAGACCTCTTTGAGCCGTTTTCCTCACGTAACTTTACGACAGGGTTAATTTGTGTTTTACGGGTTTGTCGATCAACGCCTCCTCGTAAAGCAACTATAACAGTATTGTACACGCGTAATCGAACGCCCTCAACGACGAGATGATGTTCCGTCGGCCTTCTAGGCTAGACGACCGGCAAATTCTCCGATTCGAACACACAGCACGTGGCAATAGGAATAGTTCCATCGGAGGTGAAGTAGAATTCTCAGTGTTTCTGGGATTCTGCGCTGCGGGCTTGTTCACGTGCGTATCCCCTTAATGAATGCGGATATCGATGGATGGCTCACGTGACCCTTGCGATTCTCTGATTACAGTGTCACTCGAACTGCTCCCAATCACTGTGCCTCAAACAATAGACAGTGCCCATCTGACATGCAGCTGTTTTTTGCTCAATCTATGCGATACGCACACGCTGTTACAACCGGCCTGACCTATATATGAACAGGCTGCTATTCAAGTGAAAATATAGATGCAAGCACATTTTTGTTCTCCCTTTTACAACGTTCATTTATTTTTTCGGATTTATCGCGCAGAATCGTTCATAGAGAATTATTTTCCATGTTTCTTTGCCAATAAAATCGAAAGGGAAATTGTTCTCTGTAACGTTGACGTGGCAATGAAAGCTCATTTTTTCAGTTCAGTGATACCGAGTACAAGTCGAATAACATTCTTGGCTCTTTGATCACTATAAACTTTCACTCATGAAAACAAAAAGACGACGATGCACTTTACTTTCAGTCTGAGCTAATATGAGACATGAAAACGATGAATTCCTCGCTGCTAACGAGAAGACAACAGTGAGGAAGTTGAGGAAGTCATGGGAACGCTGCGAGTGCAGTGGTTCAATTGAAAACGACGGGGACAATGATACACTTTGTAGGTACTTACTGCTCAGTCCCATACGTGCGGTAGATCGAGACTTCACGACTGGAAGAAAGTGTACGAGAGAAAGAGGAACAGCGAGCACAGTGACGGGACAAGAAAGCTCGCGTATATAACGCTATGCGAGGTTACTAGAATGCTATCCAACGGTTTCGCAATCTTACGACCGCCAACAAGTCTGTGAGAAGTGCACGAGACCAATATCTTCGTGTTACAGCGTATCAAGCAACTTGTACACTTATGCTCCCAAGGATTCTCTTTGCCGTGAAGGCAGAAATTGGAAACTGAGTCGGCGAAACTTGAAACAAGAGGAAAACCGGAAGTCAGTACGAGAGCTACCAATTTAAGATTCTGATGTGTTTCTATCTGTATGATATGCATATATATAACTACATTCAATATAACAATCCTGTGGTTGACGACGAGAATGCCGAGACGTACAGAGCTTTCGATCCGTCTTTGATCAGAGAGAAATTTCAATTGTACGATTCGCTTTTGACGTAGATATCTCCTTTCGGTTTTTTCAAAAAGAAAATCTTTAATCAAATTATTTGGTCTGTAAATTTGAAGTGAACAAGAAAAATTTATTCAATTTCTCCATCCATTCCAAAGGACATGAAAAAAAAATTGATTTTCCGGACGATCGAAATACAGTAGATGGAAAATTTGCAAATTTTTCTGACAAAAAGGAATATTTTGTAATTCATTTTGTATCTTATGTTGGATTGAAATAATTTTGACTTTCAAAGCCTTTTTTCTGTTTTTCAAAGCACATACCCAACAGAAAATGTAATTGTTCAGTTAATTCAACTATACAGTTGCTTTTGCCATTACGAAAATGATTTTGTGATGAAGCTTCTGACTCGATATTGAAAGGTCTTCTGTCAAGTTAGTATTACCATGACTTGTTTATCGACTCAGTACTTTTTGGAACCCGGATAAGTGTTCAGCACCGCGATAACATCGGAGTCACTGTTCTGGTCGCTGCACTCTATGAACGGCGGAGTGTTTACCTGATTACGTTTACACGTGCTCGATTGGTTGCGTCTACGCTAGGGCTTCGAGCGACACATATTCACGACCGAAATCCCATTTTAAAATGGAGTTTCCGAGCCGAGTTGCCTCGGGCGGTCGGATTAACGTCCAAGAAGTTCGTTGTACGGGAATGACGGCACTAACAGCATTTGGTCGTTCGGGGGTATCACGCACATTGCTCGTTAACGGTTCACCTGGAATAAGGATTTTCCACGCCTTATACCAAATCATTGGAGTTCATCTAAAAGGGATTTTGGTATTATTTCAGCGCGATGTGACTAGAAGTATGCGCGACGTATTGTGGGTCGAGCGGTCATCGACCCCTGTAGTCATAAAATAATAATAATAATTCAGGATGAGAATTGTGAGATGACGAATACAGCAACATCTTCATGACGAAATCAATGTTTAATGGAACGAGTTATTTCCTCTGCGTCCAATCCACATACGCAGTGTCTTCAAAATCGTCGAAGCTTCAAATTCAATAAAAAAAAATGTCGTCACATTCAAGAGATATTTTTCCGGAAAGTAAATAATCTATAAATTTTCCACGACGTTGTATCATTCGCAAACCTCAAACGCGAGTGTACGAAAGGCAATGAAATCTCTCGGCAGTTGGAGTCGACCATGACCCAACCCTCGATCTCCGTTCCATCACAGCCTCATTGGTTGCCATTAATTAATAAATATTCTGTAAAAGGTAGCACAGCGTAGGGAAAACATTAACCGCCAAAGGTTTTTACGTTTCAATTACTCTAAGAAAATAGAGCGCGCAACCTTTGAGACACTTGCTACGTGCATATTGAAATATCGAAGACGCCGACGAGTCGTGATGACATGCGACGATCGAACTCCCGCAAAGAACATTAGCGATAAAGTGCTCTCCGCTATGTACTATTTCCGGAGGTTCAATTAATCAAGCAAATTGTCGAGTGGCGTCTGCTCGAGCGTCTATACGTCGTTATAAACAGTCGTCAGGGTTTCTCTATGCTATAAGTACTAAAAGTTTGCACGAGCTACTACGCCCACGTCTCTATTCCTACGAGGGAGACGGTGGAAAAAAGCCGCGCATATATACGGACGTACAATTTGAATAAACGGCCTCTCCTCTCGTCGGGTGACCGGCACGTGCACTCGTAACCGGTTAACAGTCAAATTGCTTTTTTTTCTTTCAAAGTCACTTAACGTTAAAGAAATTCTAATAAATGCCGAGGTACCGAGGCGATTTCACTACTCGCATTCGAGAAAAAAAAAAGGAAAAATCTTTGAAATGTAAAATTCGAGTAAACGGTCGACCGACGAATCGACTTCGTAAATAACATTTTTTCGGGTAACTCATTTGCAAGATGGAATTATTACCCCTTCGTTTCCATGGGTTTGTCTTTGTAGTCGATCGAAGATACTTATCGTGAACAGAGAACATTCCCGAATGATGCTTCGTCGCGTAATTCGTAAATTTGAGAATTCCCGACGTTATTTGCATTGCTTTGATTAAGCTCGAGCTTGCTTTCGTTTTTCTCAAAGACAGTTACCGCAAATTCGCCACAATTGACAATATCCGATGAAATATTGTACGGCAGATATTCCCGTGGGTATAGAGTTAAAAAATGCACAAGCGGTTAGCCAAAATGTGTATCTCGTGGTCGATGATTATACTTGCAAGTTGCACAGAAGAGGGTTGGGTCCGTACGACCCTAATTTCTATACCACACACTGACCATTAGGAAATTGGAGTAGTTTAGGGAAGGGGTGGAGGGGAACTTCACAACATCGTGGCCGTGTGTGTATTTGTGTACATTATCTAACGATTTTCTGCTCGAGTACGCGAAGCCACATGCCTTGTTTTCACGTACGAGGGAAAAACTTGGTGCACACGAATGTGTTACGCGAGTATATTCGTGTTTATATCCTGGAGGAGGGAAAGCAGAAGCGCGCGCTCGACATTCTCCCAAATGGCCCGTGTTAAATAATTGCTACACATTTTATAATTAGAATCGTGTGTGCTATTCCACTAACGCAATACCCCAAAGAGAGGGGACACAGAATAAAACGTAGATATATAAGTATTCGTACAGGGTGTCTGGGTATTACGAGTATAATAACGTGACCCCTGAACGATAACTGAAGAAGGATCATTAAGGGGGTTTCCGCAACGTTGGTGCAAAAAAAATGGAAATTTTTAGTTAAGAAACTCTGAAGATGAAATAATCAAATAACGTGAGGTAATTTGTGACGACTATTTTTAATGAAAATACCCTCGTTCTCCGAGGCATGGTGAAAGAAGGCGTCCACATTGGTTTCGAAGCTCATATATCTCTTCGACGTCCGATCACGATTTCTCTATTTCGTACGTTTATAAATCCACCAATTCGAATGAAATAATCCAAATGATTTGAAGAGATTCAACTTATTGTGCCAACACTTCGGACACCCTGTGTTGATATCCAACGCACGGTGTAACGAAACTTTCCCTTTTTCCCTGCAGGGACGCGTGCTTGTGCGTGCAGTCCACATCGTTCTTGCCCGAGGCACTCCCCCGTGACAACAACTCAACCGCCACTTCACTGCGAAGGTACCTAACCAACCCCTCCAAATCCCCCAACCCCTCTTTCAGTCTTCCCTTATACGTGTTTTATACTTTTATATATGTTTATTATTAAATCCATTAGCACCTCATGCTCACCTTTTCTCTATCGATTTAATAGAGGGCTCTCTATATATTGACGGAAGTTGTTACATCGTCGATTTAATTGCCCGTTCAATAACCGCATTAGCCTCTGTTTAAAGGTGCTTTTACTGTAATGGATGTAATTATCTCATCGTGATACGAAAATATAATTAATCAGAGAACGGAATGCTGTTGGTTAGCAATTGATGCTTTTTTCAGTCTTCACGGAATATCTGTATATATTCGATCACTTTTTATTGGCGGTTCACCATCAATTTAGCAACTAATATGCAAGTCCTTCGTTCGATTACATCAATTTTACCAGCGATATATCACGTTATTGATTTGTATGGCGTATATTCGGAATTGGTGGGTTTTCAATCAATAGCATTGACAGAAAATCAAGTGGGGGAAACGTCATTTTGCTCTAGTTTCAGCTCACATTATCAATTCGAAGAAGAGCACTGGAGCCACTTCATCGGTTTTACTCTTTGGAGTAGAAAAAATGAGACTTGGAATTTTCATCGTTGAAATTATGTCCTTCGGAGTTCGGTCACTTAACTTCACGTTGAATATTAAAAGTAGAATTTATCCCATACGATTTTACCAATAACCCGGAGGCTCTACAGCCCACACAGGATGTCAAAAAATCATGGAAGTGACGCAAAGAATTTAATTAACTCGCATCGCTCTGAATTGCCGTGGAAGCTTGATCATCAAAACGTGCATCTTCTCATCCGATTTCGACCTCCCGAAGATCTCCTCGAAGACGCCCGCACCTGCTGCCAGATACTTCAAACGATTCGTATCGCATAACACCGAGTGGCATCCCAGACTCGGCCATATTAATTAAAGCATGGTCGGGCGAGGTGTTCTCTCGTGTGCCTGTGTATATATACATTGAACTCCTCTTGGTCCCTCTTCATGTGGCAACCACACTCTCTCCCTCTTCGTCGTTCTGTCTATTTGTCTGTTCATTTCTCGCTCTCTCTGTCAGCGACCCCATGAAATTTAGGTCGCACACTAACACACGTTTCAAGTTGACGTAATAGTTGTTCTAACGCGACGATCAATGTTTACGAGTATACGCACATGTACACGTCAGTTTGCGTGCATTCTGAGCGTCGCCTGTACATTCAAGCCACACGCATCGTACATAATTTGGTACTGTGAATAACGAACGCATGTACCAAATCAAGGGTTAAGTAACAAGTCGTAATTAAGAAAATACCCAATTAACTATAATTTTTAGCCTTCTTTTTGCAGTGATCGTGTGCTACAATTGTCTTGCGGATCATAGGGATTCGCTGGTGCATCGTAAAACTGAAATTAATGAGTAAATAATCAGAGTCTTGGGTGATTGCCAGTCGGAAATATACTATTAGTTTTATGATCTTGCTGCACTTGAACGCGAGGCTGAGGTTTTGTAGCGGATACCAAGATGGAGAGAAGGGGGGCGACAGTTTGAAAAAATGAAAGCGAAGTAGCCTGAGATGAAGGTAGAAAAGAAACAACAATTTTAGTGTAGAATTCCCGTTCGCCCTTAAAGCCATAAATATCTTAGTTCTCTGGATAAACTCCATCGAAATAGCATGAGATTTACCGTTACAATGGTCCGCGTTTATTTTGATGGTTAAAAAAAGGGAAATAGTGAGGAACGCTTTAACAGAAGTTACGATTTTGTAATACATCTCCGTGAGTAAAATCTTATTCGTGGAATTCGTCCGGAGAGTGGGTAGTAAGTAAACGCGAACGATTTCGATTTACGATCGAGCAGATCGCTTCCACTCGCTGGAACTCATCCATGGCGCGTAATCCCTGATCTACGATCATGGTCGGGTCCCTTTCGAGCAGTTCCGGCATCAATAGTTTCACACTTTACGGCACTCGGTATGCAAATGTTACGCAGGGCCCTGAAACATGTGCAGTGCATCTTGAAACCCCGCTTTTGGCGATCCGCCAGCTCTACTTGCCCTTCCGTTCCGCGGACTTTTCATCGCTTCCCTCGACCCTCTATTTCCACGCGCGCCGACACACACACACACACCATTCTGCAAGTTTCATTGGTCGATCTTCTCGTGCGAGGGATTTTTCTTCCCCGGAAACGACAGCCGTCGAGATCGAACATGGCGTACACGACGGTCGTCAACTTCGTAACAGGCCCGTGAAAATAGAATAGATCTATGCCGTCCACGTATACAGCGTGCCGCAAAAGTTCATCCTCGTATTCACGGATTTATCAGACTTCGAAATTTCATAAAGATTCTGCTCTCCGACATATTTCTGTGACGTACCGTTCGGGAAATGTATGAAAAAAGCGATCGGCTCCAAAAATTCATGAGCCGGTCTTACCAACTCTTTTGAGAGAATCTGTACCCAGACGAGCGATAAATATACAATGGAAAAAATTCTACAAAGTGGCATCCAATCTTTATTAGTGCAAAGTCGGAAAGCCCATGAAAAAAATTCATAAAAACTGTGTATTTCCGCCTAGCGGAATCGATCGAAGTTGAAGGCGAAAGGGGATTTTCAGGCCATGTACCGAGGCGCGAATGTAAAACAGTTTGATGGAATGGTGAGTGAAATAAAATTGCGTTATAGGTCGCGTGATTTTCTGGATCAGGTCACTGCTCGACGACGGTCGACGTTCCATCGAAAGGGTTGAGTAAACTTGTTCTACAAACAAACGGAATTCGAAGGCAATTGCGATGCTCTGTAAGCGCAGGTCACGGCTGCGTCAAGCAAAGGGAATTCGGTCAGCTCGAGAGGAAAACGCAAACCGACGACCGGGAATGTCTCCGCTTGTCGTTGGGAAATGTGATGAGTTATTAGCTGTTTCCCCATGGCATTAGCACCGCATTACCATGCCATTAGCGAGCCCTCTGTGCTACGTGGCTTAACTCGATGATCCAGCACGCGACACGCATGTTGCTAAGCCCTTTCGAAGCTTCATTAGTTTTTGAGGTTTCTATGAGAATATTGCGGCTGGCCAAGGCGAAACGACGAATCTTTACGACAGAAGAAAGTCGTGATAAAAACTCAGCCCTTTCAGGGATCGTGGATGCTGAAATATGCTGTCCTCCAGAAAGCAGCGGAGTTATGATTGCATGAGAAGCCAGAACAAAAGAACGTTTAGTAAGGTGAAACCCGATTAAGGAGAAAAGTAAGCATCCTCTTTCGAAGCGACTCAATTCCGTATAAAGAACTAAGCGGTTTAAGAGATCATTCATTGCAAAGGGAGCGATACCTTTGGAAGTTGGACTAGCACGCGAATCGCAATTTCGATCCTTTCTCATGCAGAGCGCCTAGAGCTGCGAGGCTTCTTCGGCCAGGTATATCGGAGAGAATCTTTAGCGCCAACAGCAATGGCGAGATTTCCATCAAGAGGAAGTAAACCGCCGTCTCGTGCTCCACATCTCGGGTTATAGAAGGCTTTCTCGCGTGACTTTAATGGCCTCTCGCTCTCATCGTTTCCTGACAATTAGGATCCCGACAGCATCCCCGGGACATTATATTCCGAAGCTGTTGGAGCCTGCGGCGCGATGGCCACGATTTTCTCGCTGATTCTCACCGGTTGAATACCACAAAGAAGGAAATGGGGAAAGATGAGGTTTCCGCGGCCGCGTCCTCGAATTTAGTGGAGCCAACTTTACAGTTCTGTCCCTTTTGTTCTCTTCCACTCTTTCCCTCTTTCTCCCTTCATACTGTAGTGCCTTCGCAAACCACACATTCGTCTCAAACGTGCGCGACAGGAGAAACGTGCACGCACGCAGGGCACACGTAGCCCAAGTAGTCACGAGGAAAAGCTACAGCCGTTTCTAACGATCGCACTTTCCATCGTTTGCCTGCGGCTAAGCAGAAGAGGCGGACGTTTATCCGGAAGTCGCTGGCGGGCCACGCTCGCCCATCTTCCGGAGGCGCGACTCCCGCCGCGCGCCCTCTCCTTTTCTAGCCGATTTTCCATCTGCACACAAAACGTGTTCGCGAGACTTCCCTTTCTCTATATTCCCGTGCAGCAATCGATTGTTCATCGGGGAACAAGTAAACTCTCCCTCCGCGCGAGACTCCTTTACAAAGTTAAGGAGGTGGGAGAGGGTCGAAAAGCGTAGCGGGCGAAGCTCCTCCAATCGAGGGAAAGCCAACATTACCGAGAGAACTCGCAATAGGATGGAACTTCGCGCACACCCGACCGATATCGAAGTCAATGCGGGCTTTAGCTTTGGGCCTTCGTTAACTTATTGTCCGTGGGTCTACCACTTTCCGGTGTTTCATCTATTCTCTCCGCAAGTTGCGGCCCCTAACTCTTCTCGCACTGCGCTTATCGCTCACCATTTATCGAGGAAGCCGCATATCAATCCTTCCAACCAATACAAATGTATGCACTTAATCACGATGAAAATTCTTATACTATCGTATTCTTACGGATTTAGCCTTATTTGTCTTGCTCGCTTTTCTTACTATCGAACTTGCCGCGCACGCTTCTTCAATATTTCAACAATCCTCTGCATTCAACTTGGTGAAAGTACAATAGCGAAGATTCGTTCTCGGGTAATTCGAGCTCGTGTACGGACACACATTAACAAGTAAATATGAGAATTGTGAGATTCTTCCGCGTCATAACTTGGCGAAGATGGGAAAGAGCGCGGCGTTCTCGCGGCGAATAACCAAGTTGTCCGAGTGAGTACGCTCCTTATAGTTGTTTCAGTTGTTCTACTCTCGCTCCTTCCATTTCGGATTGCCCAGCACTCTTCTACCCGTAAATACACACCCACGTACATGCACATATATACACGTAAACACATACTCGTGTACGCGTACCGTTAAGAAACTCTGCCGCCGGAGTCCGTCGAGTTTAACGAACTCGATAATTGCGAGAAGCACGTTTTCCACTAATCGGGGAAAAGTCACTTTTCGTTGCATCCCCCAAAGCGAGCTCCGGAACTTCGGGATTTTCCGGAATTGCCTTAAATTCGACATATTAATGTTCCTCGTTAGAGTTCCACGGGAGTTGGAGCAATATGGTTTAGAAATATCCGGTACGGACTGTAACTCTTGTTTCCATGCGCCCTTCACACGTGCGCCCGATAATTTCCGCCTCGAAGAAGGCCGAATACGTTTTGTTAAAGCTTACTGCACGAGACTTTCATCCTGATACGAATCATTCAACGATGATTCCCACCATTTTACATTCACTTCGTTTACGAGACACACGTGCATTACGAGAATTGAAACGACCCAGTAGCAGAATTGGTTATTCCATTATTTCACGAGCAAGCAAGCGAGGCGTGTGTCGGCCGAAGGACGCGTAGGTCATCATTCTGCGATACATCAGTGAAAGTTTGATCGGCAGGGATGGGATATGGGACGGTAGTGAAGCGACTCCATAGTAGTATCATGAAGCAGGTCTCAATTATTGAACCGTAATGATGTACCGAGCCGGCCATTGGTCAGGTGGTGATACCCGGCGCTGCTGAACGCATCAACTACAAACCGGGATGATCGGCTCCACGTCCCATACACACAAGCGTGAGGAACTGCTCGGATATAACAAACGAGCGTTATTAATTACATTAGCTAGGCATTCCCGAGAATTGAAATGCCGTGGCGGTAGTGGAGCGTGTGGACATCCGGGAAAGCGTCGACGGATCAATCCCCGCTTGACTCTTCGCACACTGACTTCCCCCTTCGCGCTGCCCCTGCGTTCGCGGTTCCCGTATCCACCTGCCTCTGTATCTGTACACAGTATACAATTGTACTTTGGCTCG
This sequence comes from Venturia canescens, assembly GCF_019457755.1. NCBI lineage: Eukaryota > Metazoa > Arthropoda > Insecta > Hymenoptera > Ichneumonidae > Venturia > Venturia canescens. The sequence goes on along the minus strand of NC_057421.1, from coordinate 18,101,009 downwards.
CGAGCTACCGAGTTGATAAGCGAATTAATTTAGAGCTACCCAAGGCCCTGGAGGGACTCGATTGAATTACATTCCAATCGTCGATTTCATTAAACCCTTGTGTATGTGAAGTCATTGAAAAATTTTCCAAAAAATATCTTCAAATTCAATAATAAATATACGTATTGATTCCAATGTACGGATATACGTGAAACATTCGGCCAATCCGCTTCCTAGGGAAGAAAACAATTTGCGCGCGCGTCAAGGAATCCAGACATAACGTTGAGAATAGATTCGCGAGACGAATCCATCGATGCTTTGAGATCGTTCAAATATTTGGATAGAAATGTGCCTGCTGTTGTCGAGATCCATCCGCCAGAAGAAGAGATCGCTCTGTTATGTTCGAATGTAACTCGTCGACTGTAATATTGAACAGAGACCGAGCCCGGCGTTCGATGTAGCCTCGAAATGTTTTCCTGCTTGAAAATGGCGCTACATACTCGAACGGAGACGAATCGTTGGCTTCTCTGAGAATAGCAGCCCTGAGAAATCAGAATTTTCAACTGAATTTTCGTGGAAAACTGGCAAGAATTTGTCGGGTTACTATCGTGTTTGAATTTCCGAAAATATTTGTTCGTGCAGCTCGAAAATAAGACATAAATCAAGTGACCAGGATTGAAAGAAACTCCGTGAAATTCATTGCGTTGCGTCAAACGTCAAATACGATAATAAATTAAGTCCAAGTTTTCGTGCATAAATCAACAGTAATTACACTTTAAATCGAGTTGTAATCTGTAACGTCGTCAATATTCAGTGTGACAGCAGTTAAAACAAAATGCAATCATTCCCAATTGTTTGGTCCTACAAATGTTGTGTGAAAACGAAGTTTCAGAATGGTACTCGCATGTCCATTAATAGTTATCGTCATAGAGGTCGTTCCACAGAATTGTAATACCGATAAGAATACGATGACGTATATATACTTGTGTTAGAGCCTCATATGTCGAGGCTTTTACGAGATCATTAAGGATGTGGCAGAAGTGAGAGAGTTGGCAAGTATATTGTGTGAGAGTTGAAACTCACCAGGGAACCAAGAATGATTCATGAGTGGAAGCGTTGCGTGTCTTTGGAACGTTTTTAATTCACAAGTCCTGCTATTATATTATTGGCTCAAATTTATGACTTTCGTGTAAAGAGGTTATAAAGTATCGTATGTATGTGTATATATATTATCCATGTATGTATAAATACGCTTCTCGACGATCCGGATATGTAAAATTTCGTATACCGAGTGTAAGGCGCGTAATTTTCGAGTCACGAGCGCAACGAAACAAGTTTTAATTGCCTCAACGATAACAGTTTAGTGTGCACGTATGGGGTGCTCCGCAACAAATTGGCCATGTTCAAAATTCGCAATATTCGTTTCATGGATCATTTATCCCTGAAAGAACTCACTGATAGGAAAGCACCTGATTTCTTTTTCAAATTTTTCTCTCAAAAATACGAAACGCTTTCCCCGCTGAATTGAAGTCAAGTGCAACCATGTATGGGAGGACGGACGTTCGGCGAAAAACAAAATCAAAATGATTTCCATCCACTTTGAATATGGATGTGCATGTGGAGATTTTTGCAAAAAAACTCAACTGTTTTTCCAACTCTGAGAATTTGAGAAATTCAATTATGTTTCTTCGATGCCTCTATCACAGGGAAACGGCGATAGAGTGGACGATGCAGACAGATAGCGAGCCTTATCAGAAACCAGAGATTTCGAGCTGCAAATGGCTTTTTCGGAATAAACTTAATGTCATGTTTCCAGGTAGTGTAATAGGGCTAGTCATCAAACTCCGGATGAACGTCAACGTTTATATATTTATCGATAATATAATTTGACCACTACTTTCAACGTTCATAACAAGAGCTGTGTACAGATATTCTATGCGTACACACCCCTGAGAATCAAAGTATTATTTGAGCATTTCGATGTTATTAGGATCGGATTATACCGCGGGTATATACGAGCAGGCGTGGTTACATCCATGAAAAAAAGGAAGGGACTCTGGCACGAAGAGGGAGCAACAAAGCACTTTGTATGTTAACTCAACTACATTTTCTCTCTCTCTCTCTCTCTCTCTCTCTCTCTCTCTCTCTCTCTCTCTCTCTGCATCAGAAAATTCGTTAAGTTGATTAGCATTATTAGCCGACGCATAGACACTGTGACCATAGTGTTCATGTAAATTGGCACGAAGTATGTACAAACCAATGGAAAATAATGTACATTTGTTCAATATTCATTTATCCCGCTGTAATTTTCCCATTAGCAGGCATTACAGATGAAATTAACAAGCCCGAAACTAAATTAACAAACGATAAATCGCCGTGAAAATATCGCCGAAATATCTCCGATGGACGAAGTTGCGAGGCTAAAAAACGATATGATTGGGCCACGTGGCGAAAATATTATTATGGAGAGATTTCGGTCTTGTTTTTAGATTCTTTATTTGCGCAAAAATTGTAGTTACGTTTTGGCTTACATACAGGTATTTTAATGCATATAAGAGGAATATTGGTTCGCTTCAGGTCTCCGGTACGAACACCGATCTCTCCGGGGAAATTATCCTGAGCTAACGCTCGTCGGGCAAGTTTCCCTGGTACAAAACTGCTCCACAAGTATATCCAATCGGAGCCATTTTGAAAAAAAAGTCCCCCCCCCCCCCCCATTCCTCGCTTCTTCCCATTTTATCTTTTTATAAGCGGAATGGATCTGTCGCCAGCATAAAAAACTGCAATCATTGTTATTTGATTCCTCGTTATTTCGGGCGATTAGGTTTCGTATTTCGATCCTCGTGGCCATTATCCATCGTGACGAGGTTTATACCCTGCACCCAGAACCGTTTACGCTGCACGTGTTCATTTACAATAAAATATGAATCTTGGAAGAATATAAAATTTCTATGAAAACTAGCCATTTTTTCTCCCCTGAATCAACTCGACTCTCGAATTCCTTCTCAGTAATCCGATCCTCTTTAACGAGAAATCTTTCGTAGAGAGAAAGAGTTGGAGCGAAATTTAAACTTTGCATAATATCCAACGGGCAAAGCCCTCCCACCTAGCTCTCTCATCCAATCACGAGCACTAAATCAACGGCAGAACTAGTTAACTCGAGCAGGTCAATCGGGGAATGAATAACTAACAGACAAAAAATACGATCTGACTTGCCGAAACGATCGTTATGATCATTCATAGAATATTTATTTCCAACAATTCTTCGCTTTCAATAGACGCCCGTATTAGTGGAAATATGCGTAAGGACGTATAGATACATAAAAAAATGAAATCTGTTTACGCAGCTGATGCTGCTGTCCCGAGATTTCCTAGCTTAATCTGACTGCAAGGTGAATGGAGTGGTGAGTATGAAAAAAAAGCTTATCCAGCAAGCTCCCACGTGAATTCTATCCGCATGGCAGTAGCAGCAAAGCGTCCAAATTTTATTATGTGGAAAAAGTGAAATTTGCATGAAATCCGTACGCGTCCCCTCGTGCGCGTGATCCGCCAACTTCCTCTTTGTATTATACATTATATTATAAATGTACACCGCGTTGTAAAACTGAGAGGTGAGAGAGGGAGAGAGAAAGAGTCAGAGGGAGTGAGAGATCCGATGGAAAGAAAAAACAAGAGTTTCGAATTTCATGAAGCCCGTCAAATTTATGAGGGTTGCTTAAGAGAAACGAGAGGGAGGGGTTAACCAGCCAAGTAAATGGCATATACGCCGTGTACATAATACACACACATACACACACACATATACATAGCTAAAGTTTCGCATAATTCTCGGTGGCTCATCGATCTAATAATATTTCTTATGGGATTCACGAGAGAGGAATAAAAAATAGAGGAAGATATTCTCTCGGTTTACCACGAGGTAATCAATTGTGCTCGCGAATAATATTTTATCAGTTCCGGTAGGGATGCGGTGACGTGTTCCTAGAGAACAATTTACATAATGTATTCGCGTACGTATACACAGATTAATAATCTGTAGCAAGCACCTATGCGTTGAAAAAATCACTGTTGTACTCGTTATTGTGATTATTTTTATGGTATCGAGGGTGCGCAGATGATGGAGGGGAAGGAGGCAGCCGGAGCAATTTAAAACGCTACGAATTACGTCTTTCTGATTCGCAATGCTTCCAAATATACATCGTTCCTCGCCTTCACAATTTGTAGTGGCAACATTTTTCTACCCTCGATATCGTTCGAATGTGACGAACACTTGCAATCGTTACGATTTTATTAACCATCGAATTGATTGGACAGAAGCGTAACAATAATTTGCATGCCAGATTTTCACACTATTAAATTCTCGCTGTACATATTATCGTATCCACGCGTTAAGTGGCTGGAAACAAAAGCTTGAAGTGAGAATGATTGAATGCGTAAATACGAGGGGGATTACGTCTCTTCTACTCTCATCCATGTAGTATGGAGATATTAGCTGCACGAAGAGCAGCACTCGCTTCGTTCGAATACAAAATGGCTCTGACCGAAACGAGAGATCCGAATTCTGACGAGCTTCCTGCACAGCTTTCATGTCGCTATTCACAGCCAGTTCAAATGGCCAAATGAAGAAACTATGGAACGAATAATCGTTCGACATTTTTCTTTACGAGCTTCAGGTGATTTTGATCAAGTGCTGGCAATGCAGCGGGGCATAAGATCGCGGCGTTATCAGAAACACTTGCTTAATCCAATCTGCTGAGGGAGAAAATTACAGACGACTCATCGCCGGGGTTAAGAAATTTGTGGCTCGTCATATTTCCGTCCAAACACTTTGGAAAATAGGGTAACTCGAAAAATCGTATAGAAAAGAATCGTCACGTTTGAAAATTGAGAAAACATCAAGCTTCTGGACCATCGAATAAGAAATTCTTCAAACGGTCTAACTTCACGAGCCTTGCATCGGAGTAATTGAATTTCCGTGGACGATAAACCTCATCTCGATCTCACGGGACACTCGCAGTTTTACCTGGTATGCGTAACGTTTGGTCTTGAATTCAGTCGAATACCAGGTCAAATAATTGTGGCAAGGATCTCTCCGGCAACTCTCGTCACTCGCCACTCGAGAAATTCGCATATGACGAGTTATTCCCCGCCAGATATACGCTCTGTGCGCGAGCATGCGAGTTGCGTTCCATTTGTGTACATGTTCGTATATGAACGTATTACACATTGGATTTCAGTTACGAACCTTACAGCATCAACATTCGTGTGGCTTTAGCAATGTTGTTCGCGGCCTGATGTAGACGGAATGTGTGCTTGCCTCGATTAACCAAATCCGGGATGAAGGAGCGCACGAGTATGGCAGGGATTCGGCTTGCGAAAGAGAGAATAATGACGGAGAGAGAAAGTCGATGGTCATACCGAATCAGAGGAGAGTCGGAGGGTGCGCGCTGGGGCATGGTTTATGTTTTGTCGAGGGTATTAAGTTTGAGGACGCGTGACAACGCGCCTGTAGACTTCCAGTTGTACCTACGCGTATGTACATACGTATGCAGATGCGAAAGCGGGACCTCTCGTAAAGCCCTCGAGTGACTTCCGCTTTCCAGCCCCGCTCCAGCTTCGGCCTTCTGCTCCCTCCTTTTCTCTCGTTCCCTGCGTTTCCCGTCTTACCTTCTCTTTCTCTCCGTGTTCAATCCCTTTCTCCCGGCATGGGGTTGGCGCCTGACTCTCGGATCTGACCCTTCCAGCATCACGAGATACACTTCGCTCTTACCTACACCCGTACACGCATACATTGTACAATTCGAGTCTGCCGTTTCGGTATATTGAAAGCTCCAAATTGCCAGTGACGAATCGCTCGCTCAATAACGTCGCTAAATTTCACGCGACCGAGACGAATCGATCTCCTTCTCGGTCGTCCCCGAGGCTTCGCCCAATAAGGGATCCTCAACATTCAATATACTCCCTATGAGAATGGTTGTCGACGTTTTTTCGTTGTGTCTCTGTACTTTTTATCAAGTGGTACCAAAGTTAAGTGCATCCACGCATTCGCGTAGAATGCGAACTGTAGTTTCGGTCGAAAAGCTCTTTGATCATTCCCTTTAAGGTATTCCTCTCACGAACCCGAGTTTTCTACGAATAACTGATTTTTATTTGTAGTAAAGTAAAAGTGCAGGCGAAATTTCTATTCAATAATTCATTCACAGAATATTTTTTAATTCCTGATATAAACTGTCTCGCATAGGTAAGAAAAAATTTAAGGAATCCATAGCGACGATAAAAATAAAGGGCTACCGAATGTTTAAAAAAGATATTAAAGATAGAAGTTGGAAAAATAACAGAAGCAGAAGCTTTTCATAACCGCGACTTCTCAGAGATTAGGAATCAGTCCAAATTTCAAGTCTGTCCCATATCTGTGCCGCCAAAAAATACGGTCGTGCGAAAGTAATACCTTAACTAAATGACGATTACGTTTGGATTCCGAAGATTGAAAAAATAACGAGTTAGTGTACAATTTGTTTCTTGTGCACAACAGAGCCGATGATAAATTTTATATTCGAGAGTTTCACAGATAATTGGGCTATTTCTTAAGTCGAAACACAAGTTTTGACATTTTTTTTGTACAAAATCGTCGTGTATTAAACCCATTGGAGTATTTAACCAGAAAGTATGTGCATAGATTTGCGCTGTGCTCGTTCTTCGTTTTTTCTCGGACCTGCTATGCTGACTAGCTGTACCCGTGCACCGAATAAATAACGTCGCTTTACATTTTTATGGGTTAAGGGCGAGAGAACTAACGCTCCTAGGGAATGATGCACCGGCGCCTCCGTTTATTCAGAAAGCCACTCCGTGTTCGGGCTCGGCTGAAACTGGCTGGCGCTCACGCGCGTTCACTCTTCGAATCATATTACTCACGAATCACATGCAGACATGCACGAACTTCTACTCAGGAAATAATTCATTTAGCGGTAACAATCCTTCGGGTTTGTATAGCAAAGTGAAAACTTGATGGTCACCGGATATTTTGTTTTTCTCGAAATTTTTCACTCCCAATTTCACTCTCGGAATTTTTCTACCTTCAGAATATTTTTCATTTCAACAAAATCCGCATCAAGATATTCCAGATTTGACGGTTCTTACGTCAATATTTATTTCCAGTCGAAAAACATTGGATTATTTATGGAAGAGACTGTGCAGTGGATGAACGTCAAAAAGACCTCGCAGTGTGGAAGAGGCGCGAGGATTTTAGCGTCAGGCACTTCAACGTCGTTTGCACGTCCGTCCCTTCGTGACGAATGTGTCATGACGGTATTTACTCATTTGTTTTTTGTCTGTTGCTCAAAATAAATCGCTTTTATGGATCAGCCTGCAAATCCATGATATACGAGAAAGTTTGAGTGAAGCTTTTGATCGTTCGAGTGCGACAGAACAGTGGAAAATGAAGGGAAAGAACGCTCCTCTGCTCCTGTATTCCAGAAATTCTAATATCAGTGTTCCCTTAATAAAAAATCTCAAAAATGGTGATCTCAACGACGCGAAATCGGATGCTTGAGTCGAGTTATACTAATTTTTCGTTTTTATTATACGGAAATCGTTTTCTGCACCGACAATAAGGGAGTTCAGTTGATTAATGGAAATTAGTATCTCAAACGTGCAAGCAGAAAATGTTGCGAAATCTCCCGACATTTTAGAAGCCTTCGTACTCCATTTTCCACTTATCGTCATGTATACCAAACGTGACCAACTACTCAAATGTGTAACGTTCAACAAGAGAAAAATATTAGCGTAAAAATATTAGTTTATAATTTAGCAAAATAATCGGTCAATCGTTTCTGAACACATTAAGAACAGAAAAAAAGTACAATTTATACAAAAGTATTTGTTCACTCGCACAAGCACACTCTCACATTCTTCCAACAAACACACCATCATTTTAGGACAATCTTCTTACAATTATTTCTCGAATATTGACTCGATAATCCACGTGGCGAAAGTGAGCATACGAGAAATGAAGTACGAGAGGGTAGAAATGTCTCTTTCACTTATCTCGAGATCGTTGTGTTGTGCAAAATCCCTCGATGGCTCTGTACTCCGAAATGTGAAAGAACTCGATGAAAATGATTCGCCAGGAGAGATGAGTCGATGGTTTCGTAATGATTTTCAGAATCATTGGGGGCGGCCTGGCCCAATGGTCAGTGAACCTGGCTATGAGTTTGATTTTGATTACGGATTTCTTTGAGCAGATGTTCCTCCTTCGACGGTCCCGGAGCAAGAGCTCGGGTCGATTGTACGAAATTTGGGAATAGCAGGGAGCCGGCTTTCCCTACTTAGCTTCGTCGAAGTCCTAAATATCGATCACTCGCGTCTCAAACACTGCACGATTTTGACAATATTCGAATCTCACACGATTTTTCGTTGGGTTTTTATGAATTCTTTGTTTTTATAACATTAAAAAAGAGTTATTCTCTGAGGGTTTTTTCTTTCAGGGTTAACGCGACGACAAACTGTTGCATTTCTCGCGTTTGCATATAAAACGTTTACCCGTCGGCACACACAGGTTTTGTGCTCACCGGGAGAACCGGAAAGCGACAAAGAATCGTGCTCAACCGACGCGTTGACGTGCCGTACTTCAACACGAGCCTATGTACGAATATATCGACGTCATGCCAAGCAAAAAGGCACAACTCATGGGAGTACAAGCTTGGGAAAGTTCTCAGATTGAGCCTTTTCATCTTCTGAGTATTTGGGTATCAAAATATGTGTACGTGCTCACGGTAGCTTGTTCAATTTCGAGACATTGCTTTGTGAAATGTAAACCGTTGGCACACTTGACTCGTCGTTTTTCGCGTAGGTCCCGTGCATTTTCTCCTCTATTTTTTCCCCACGCCTGGCACCAAAAAGCCTCACGAACAATAGAAATATTCAGTTATCTCAGGATTAGGTTTTTTCTTTTTCGCAAATACATGTTTTCCGCCTTTTCCCATTCACAGAGGTGGAATATTTTACGAGGAATTGAAGCAAACAAAAAATAACAGCCTCGTGAATTTGAAAGTCAAGTGCAAAAGTCAAGTTTTTAAGAATTTTTCATTTTTTTCTTATTTCTGTTTGTTTTTTTTCTTTCTTTCATTTAAAAGAGCAAGCATACCTATTACGTCAAAAAGAGAACGAAGGGACAATTGAATATAGTCGCGGTGTATAAACTACCGACGCATAATGCGCAAAGGTTCGTGTGGATTCCCAGTAAGATGGCGGAAACAAAGTCGTGACTCTTCGCGCTCTGAGACTCGTTTTATCGGCCTTAATCTCACTTGGCTCCGTTTTGTTCTCCGAGCAACAGGAGGGCTCGACATGTATGGGCACGTCGGATATACAAGGGAGCCGGAAAATTGCGCACGCGAGAAATTTGCGACATTCGTGAAAAAATGGTTCTCGAAGGTTTTCTATCGAGTACAGAAACCACACAAGGATATGGCGAAAGCTTATTTGACGTCAAAATGTTTCGACTTTAGGCTCGATCTTCTTGCGAAATTCGTCAAGAAGCGTAACTTTCCTTATCAGATAAATCTCGCCCAACGACGCTGAAGTTTGCAACGTTGGAGTTGAACGAATCGAAGGAAAAAACATTTGCAATTGACTTATTTTTTATTTCACGAAATCATTGGGTGCAGGTTGAAAAACTACGAATTGCGAATTCAGTAGGGAATAACTGAATGGAAGAATTACTGAAATTTTTGGAGTTTTTTTTATTAGATCATTTCGTTGGACTGCAACGTTGCCCAGTTCAACACGATTCTCGCCCATGGTTTTTGGAGCACTCTATACACGAGAAAGATTGAGTGAAAGAAATAACAGAAAAAATGTAGCTCGAGCCACGCGCTGGTGGAGGATAAAAACGTGGGGCTCCGTAAATTTACGCGACGATTGCGCTGCGTGCCGAGTTCGAGTTTAAAACGCGTAATACTGTACACGTCAGAGGCATAATTATAAAAACGGTAGCAAAAAGCATTGCCCGAGGAAACGAGTGTCAGGGGAAGGAGAAAAAAGGGAACCACCGTAAGGACGAAATGACTTGGACACGCATTTTTTTCAAATTGTTGCCTCGTTTCTCATCTAATCTTTCCTCGTAGCTCTTTCGTTATAAACTCAAAGCTTCCTTAAAGTCTTTTTATCGGTACCTTCGAGGCGCGCACTGTTCTGAGACGATATTGCTTTGAAAATAACGAGATAAATATTCCTTGCAAAAATAAAGACGAAGTTATCGTAGCAAGCGTGCGTTTTTTTTGTCATCATTATTTTTTTATGCATTGCTTGATGTACCAGTTAGTTTATGGGCCTCAGTACTTTCTCGGAAAGTTGGTTATCCAGTGAGAAAAAATATGAAATAAAAACCTTTTTAGGTTGTGACCTTTGCTGCACGAAATTTTTCAAATGTTTTACCATTGAAAGAACAAAATTGTGGCTCTAAATGAAAATATTCAACGACAGAATCTCGATGAAAGCACAAGTCGAAAAGCATCCACCAGAAAATGAATCGTCAAAGAACGCACACAGGAAAAATGGCGGATTACAACGCTGAGAGAAGAGACTCAGCTGAAGCTTTCAAATTTATTGAGATCTCAACGCCTGCGTACGATATTCTCATTGCTGTACGATCCCGTCGAATGTCAAAACGATCGAACGCAATGTTCGACACTGTGAAAAGAAATAAAAAAGAAAAGTGCCGCTCCGATGAAATAGATCGAGAGAGCCCGGCCAGGATTGATTATGAAAGTCGAGAATTTCTCTTCATAGTTCACTTCGATTCATGGCCATTCGTGTATAGCGCGCTTTGCCAAGAAATACGTGAAAGTGAAAGAATGCTTTTTTCAATGTGAAAAGTAAAATCTTCTGCAAAATCGCAAATGCCAGATAGATTGATAGATATTGCATCGGACAGATTGAAGCTCTCCCAATTCAAACAGTTCTCATTGCCCTCGGGAGGAAATATGTAGTCCAATTGATATGTGTCTGTTCTCTGTTCCTGTTTTTCAGTATTTTTTGTTCTTTTTCCAACATTCGTGTTGCTGTTATTTTCCATTATGGGGTTGTGCAACAGATAAAAACTCGGAAATTCGCCAAGAGATTATTCGATACGAAGTTACGGATTTTTGCACCAGCGCAGAAAGTTTTGGGTTAAGATCAACTGAATAAAGAACCATAAAGATTTTTTGAAACGCTGAAAATAATCGAAGCACGAATGCTTCGAAGATCTTTGAGGTTTATTAGAACTCAAAATACTTGCAAGTTGGCACCAGTGGAACGGCGGAAAGGGATATTCACAGTTCAGAAGATCAGAAAGTGCAAAGGTCCGCAGAAGGAACAGGGATTGGGCAGAGCAATCGGGTGGGTTTCGAGATTTTACGACGTTTTGAGAGGGCCCTATTAGAGAGAAATTTAGGGACGCCAAGACAAATGGAATAAGCTTCCTGCAACAAACTCATTCGTGGGAAAAAGGTGGAAGAGAGAGGAAAGATGAGAAGGGAACCTGCTCGTTCCAGCTCACCTGCCTCTAATTCACCGGGACAAGTACATACTTCCGTTTCTAAACCGTTCTGACAGATCTACGTGGGCAGACTAGAAGAGTCGTCGAAAGATTATGACCGGAAGTGAGAGGTTACGGCTTTTAAAATGCACCTCCCCGCTGGCGTTACGAAAGGATATTGAATTTGTGAACGTCCATAAGATCGCGGGTGTTTTATAGGCGGTCCACCTGATGCACAATTCTCCTGAGAACGTCGGACGTATAGAGGAAATAAAGGAAAAGTAAACGAGACCAGAATCGCTCAATCGAAACAGTTTCGCGTCAGGTGGATGGATGATTGAGGGACGATGTGTCATTAAACGTCTAATGAGGTGATAGAGACCTCGTCGGAATACGGAGGCATTTCGATTCTCGAAACCCACGGGTGTGTAGCTTCCGCACGGATTTCATATTTCAATAGTTTTACGGTTATGCTCGAGTCTTCGAACGGCGATTTGGCAATCTCGCTAAACGTAAAAATGTGGAGGGTAATATTCCGACGACGAATGGGAAACCGATTCCAGTCGATCCGATGAATACTCGAAAAAAAGGTCGAATGTGACCATCAAAATTCAAGATTCCTCCGGCAGCATTCGTTTCGTTGATTTCGTCAGTAATATCGCAGAATCTCTCGTGAGAGAGATAACACCCAGTGTGAAATGTAACTGCATTGGCCCCCGTAGCTTCGGGGAATGAGACAAGGGGGCTTAATCGTAAATCAGAAGGGAAGCTCATTTTGTCCAGGGAATACAATGCTTTCTGGCGATACTGGCCCACCAAACGAGTTTTTCACATCGTAGTCGTTTTATCGTAATACGATTTACGATTGGTATACAGAGACCCCACTGTCCATTTGGTCCCCCAGCCCCCCTTTGGTACACACACAGTATGGTGTAAATCTAGTAAAAGCAAAAGTAGACCTACCCCAGAATACGCCCAACCGTCCCTATTGCTCCGGTTGTCCACTGCTCTTACGATTCACTTACGCGTCATCGGCGTCCCTTCCCCACACGATTTGTCAATCGCAAATCGCTTCCTCTTTCCCAAAATTTATGTACAGTCCGGAGATCCTTACCTGTAACAAATGAAACAAAAACAGGCTGATCAGAATAACAATCGCGTGGCGTTCCAAGTGGTACGGTTCGCGTTTTCTATACATATATATTTTGAGAGATTACTAATCCTGCACGAATGAATCATTAGAGTAACCATACATCTGATCCGTGAGTGACACATAGAGCGATTCAACTATTGCAGCACGTTTACAGGATGCAAACGTCATGATTATTATATTGCGGTATTGTATGGCCAATTTAAACTCTACTAACTATGGGCCGTAAATGAGAATGGACAGAGCGCGAATATACGCTGACGGTAAAATTATTCGAAGCGTCAATCGCGCATTGGCAAAACAATAGAAGCACAAATGGATTGCAGTTGTGACTATACTGTATGGAGCCACGATTTCCATTGATTGTTTATCTTTAGTTCGAGTTCGAACGGCACGCAGATAGGGTTTACGTGCGGCTGTGTGGAGCTTTGCTGATAACTAATCGTGAGTCAGAATAACGCTGTAATTGTTCATGATCGAGACACACTTGGGTATGAAGATTAATCACTTCTTGAGAGCTCACTGTGGCCGAAGTCCAGTCGAGCATGAATACGAGTGCAATGAGTTTTTAATGGTAAAACTTTGTAAAACAGCTCGAGTCACGTACCAGCGAATGTATTGGGTTTTTCCAATGTGCCACTATCTCTAAATTCTGTTGGACGGTATTATTGATGATGTTTCAGCTGTGCGGATGAATTAATCGAAAGGGTAAATGGCGGTGGTTTGGGAGAGCCACGGATGGGGGATGGTAATGAGGATGTGGAGAAAGATCGGGGGTTCATTCTGACAAGACCTTGTACGTATAACAAGTCGAGGCTTCCACGAGATCTCATCTTTCATCTGAGAGGAGCCAGTGAACTATGAGAATCGGAATAAAAGAGGAGTCTCCAGCGAGCAAGAGAAAATAAAGCTTCGGGTGACGACGTTGAAGCTCTTGCAGAAGGGATGTGCCAGAGCGAGTCCTGGGCGCGGTGGTGTTCTTTCTCAATTCTACAAGATGGACCCCAAAGCGAACGAAAGGAAGGTGGCCGGGGGCGAGAGAAAGCTCAGTTTTTTGCCTCAGGAGTGTGGCGAAAAGAGAGTTTAGTTCTTTTTCGTCCCAACGACGCGAACGCTCGAGCTAAGAGAGATTAATGGAAAAAGGAAAAAAGGAGGCATATAGGCAACACAGAGGTCGTCCCTTTTCGACGACGCCAGCCACCAGACTGTCATCCCGCCCGAACACACTAAGAATCAGCTGCTTCAAACGCCCTCGAGGCGTCCGGTGTCGAATTAGAATTTAATTCTCGACTCGGCGCGCGATCTCTCGTGAGAGGTGCTAGAAGACCGCGTCCCATCTTCACCCTCCGACTGTGATTTCCCATTATTTTTGTGCCGTTCCTTCTTGGCCTCTGCCGCGAATGCGTCGCATTTCTTTTTCACGCCTTCAATCCGTTAGTTCCTCCTCATTGATTTCTTATTCACTTTTCCATGAAATTTCATTTTTTCCTGAATTTTCTACACCCCATAACAGAAGTGGATAGGAGCCGGATCAACTGTGGATTCGCATACGTGGGAACGGCGCATTAAAAAGCTCGAAGCTCCCAACGGAGGTAGAGCTTGCTCGAAAGTAATTGCGTTACGTAATTGTGCATCGGACTCGCTGAACACACGCCATCAGCTTCAGATCTCTCAGAGCAAACATTAACGCAACTGGTCCCATAAAGCGAGTACAAATCTCACCGTTTATCATTGCCTAGAGCAGCATGAAAGGACGCGAGTCGTCTCTAATTTCACCCGCTGATTCATCAAAGCTGAATCTCCGTTTTCTTACAAAACCATTAAACACGTCTAATCACACAAATCGCAAAAACTCTGAGGATGCAGCCATATCTTCGTCCGTTGGACACGTAATTCAGTTGCTTCAAAGATACGAGCGAGTAGCCTCTAATTAACGCAATTAGTTTCTCAGACGTACTGCGCGTCATTATGTATCATCACCAGCGATAGTGCAGCTATTTATTCTTCAACTATTCATGTATCTCTGTGCGTTTTACAACGGAAATGAGTCAAATTACGACGCACACTCATCGTCAATAATCTCGTATTGCGTGACACGTTGTGGCTCGCTCTCGCATCGTCGGATTCTATAACTAGCGGAAGCTTACTGTCGCTGAAACTGTTCGATGTTGCTCGTTTACCGAGTTCGTCGTCGTCAGCGACAATCCCAATGTCCGTTTGCCTATTCCTGCTTCTCTTAGTTTTGCTTGCTGTGCGTCGCGACAATTCGGAAGACTCATTCTGTGATAAAACAAGGGAGTATAGAAACCATCGAATGCGTACGAAAAAACTTTTTCCTCGACTTTCTCCAGCGTCCCGTGTGTCCTTGTAAACATATTGAAAAAAAGAGACACCAGGTGGCGAGGCAGCGAACCGAGAGGAAAGGAGTATAACGCACAACAACGAGCCACCACGTACCGTCCTCCTTTTTTATCTCGGCTCGTTGAATCGATTCATACAAGTTCATCCCCAAGGCACAATTGGACACGCCCACGAAAACAGGCATTCTTTATTTTCGCGCAAAAGCTCAACACCCCAGCAGCACTGCGATATCTTTATATGTCAGTCGCATTTTGTACACGGGTATTTAACGATTCACAAGAGAACGCGTTCATGGCCCTCGAAGAATTACTCTCGCTCTCTTTCTGTTCGAGTCGCAGCAGGGGCTTCTATGCTTGAGAAATCGAGTTGTTGCGTGAAAATTCGTTAGCTACGGAGTAAAATTTCGCACGCCCTTTGCATATGTCAAGAATACTTTGCAAAAGAGTGATAAAAATCGGGACGAATGGGGAACGGGGGATGAAAAGAGAATGGAGAAAAATATCCAGAGAGGTCTTCGTGCTGGAAGGCAGAGTAAAAGGGGTTGGGCGAGATGAAGTAAAAACGAGCATCGACAAGGGCGCCGCCGGTTTTCTCTTATCCCCCTTTCGGATCTTCGTGCTAGCCCTTTACTCGCATCTCTTCATTTTCTCTTTCGTTCCTGATCTTCTTTAGCTTATTTTTTTTTCTTTTTTATTCTCTATCTTACTCATTCCATCACTTTCTATCTCCATTTTTCTCTTGCTCGCTCTTATCTCGATGAACGCCCGAGTGCCATCTCTCGTTTGTTATAACTCTCTCCCTTTTTCTCCCCCCCCCCCCGTGCCACGTGAGGGGCACTGAATCGTCGTGTCTAACAGCCCGCCCTTCGTGTTGTTCGTTGCAGGTAGACGAGAGTGTTGGCCGAAAAAAAATCGCGGAATGATGACTCAGTTTACGTGGACGAGAGCCAGAGGTCGGTAAAATACATGGAAATGAAAATGATGAAAAAAGCGTAAGACGAGGAAGAGTAAAGGGGGGAGGCACAGAAGATCGGACAAACAGATCGCATGAAAACGAGGTCACCGTGAGTTATGGCTGATTGAAAAATCAAAATCTCCCAGGACTGCTCTCCACTTTTCCGCCCTCTTCCCTCATCCTCCTCTCTTTCTCTTTCTCTCTTATTTGCTTCGAACTCGAACGTCCCAGCTGGATTCCAGAAATGTTTTAACTGATCGAGAGCCAAGTTTTGCAACATCACATTACTTTTTTCTTGTTTTTTTTTTTGGCGTCCGAAAATATGAGATTTGTGATACGTGTTTTTCGCAGAGTTATGTGTACTTTGACTCTTTCGTATTATATTCCAACGAATTCAACACAGTTACAAAGACAGGAATAAGGATTTTCTGGTTGTCTGGTTGCTGGTGAAAGGGCACAGAATCATATTTAATTTTAAATAATCCTGATTTCAACTGTAACGGATTAACGAATAATGTGAAAAATAATCTCTCAAAAGCTTTCAAGTTACAAAGCATGGTTAATATCTTCACTGACACACGCGTCGTCTTTATGTCTATATAAATCAGTGAAATCCATTGCAGAATTACTCGGCCATTTGAGCGTGCTCGCTCTCTTCTCTTTGTCTTTTACGTGGAACATGCCTCCGTGGACGATATCTGTATGTACATTATGGGCCGGCTGCTGGTATCCGCGATGACGGTTCGAGATAGTCACCGTTGTACCTCTGCGCGAATCCGGTTATCGCTTCGTTGCCTGATTGGCCATTCTGAATGTCTCTCTCTTGCTCGTTGCTGTTTCCACAACGCACGTACTGCTCACGTTTACGCTCGCACATGCACACACCCTCTATCTGTTTATCACAGCATCATCCCTTTGCTCTTAGACTCTCTCTCTCTCTCTCCACAACGCCCCTCTTCTCTTCACCCGCGCTTTCCACCAGGCCTCAACACCAGCTTACATATGAGTGTTCGCGGACTCTCGCTGTATGTACATTCGAGTTACTATCCTCCCGAACAAGTCTTTTGATCTGCCGTGATTTCAATCCAGTTATCCAGTCCCGTACATAGAGAGCTCTCTCTCTCGCTCTCGCTCCCAAACCATGGTTTTCTCCGTTCCAAATCTGAACCGCTCATCATTCCCTTTCGTACGAGCCATTCGACCGGCATAAATCGCCGAAGCGTACATTTTTTTTAAACTTTTTTTTTACATTTTCTCACTCTCTTTCTCCCCAACTCCGGTAGCCACCGTATCAGACAGACAACTTCATTTATTCATCCCAGACCAATTGGCCACGCTGCTGTGACTCTGACCACTTGGGTCACGTGGTTGACGCTACACTCGAGCCGATTGCCCTAAGCCTCCATTTGATCATTTAAAACTTGACACACGTTTTGTCTGTATCACTTTTTATTATCTACTTACATTTCATGTCATAAGTAGCCCCCAGCCTATATCGGTCTGGTCATAAAACTGTGTTTATTTGTGTTGCGTGCCATGAAGAGTCGAAGATTAAAGAGAATTTTTCGTTTTTATAAACGCAGACTTTGATTTTTCTTTTCAAGTGACGTTTTTTCCTGGATTATACATCGCAAAGGGAGTTTTGAAAAATTCGTCGAAAAATATCTCAACGGAAGTACTCCCCGGAACTTTTCATGAGGACGGTCATCCACCGGGAAATCCACGGTTCAATGCTCTTTGTAATTCATGCGTAAAAAATGTCACTTTTTCACCAGCCGAGATTTTTTTTTTTTTTTTTCTATCAAAATAACGTGGAAACATGCCCGTTTGTGTAGTCCGAGGAGTGACAATTTTTCATGATCAAAGACCAGTAAAGTGTCCCATCATCCATTAGAGCATGAATGGTGAATCAGTAAGATTGCCAGCGAACGGAGCCCCAAAGCAGAACACACGGTCGCGAATATGCTGAGTAATTTGTCTGAGCTTTTCACAAGAATATTTATTCATTAGGATGGTTTCTGTTTTTCCCTCGTATTCGAGACTCTGTGAATTCGCAGTAGCAAAAGACCACAAATGTCAGACTCCCATAATCAATGGCCGCCGCGTGCCAACACTCGGAAAATTCGTGCTTTGTTTTTTTTGCTGAGATTCCTCGAATATTTTATACTAATTTCAACTCCACAATCACGAAAATTTCGCTCACTTCTTTCGTACTGTGAAAACATATGAATTTTATCATGATTGGAGCGTCTATTCCTAGGAATCGTAGACGTCGGTTCAGCGTGACGAAAACAGTAATATTTTCCGATATTCGCAAATAAAATGATAAGAATAACGAAATCGAATACTGACCGAGGCTAGAGAATCGTGTTTTATATGAGCAAGAGATCTTGCATCAGTGCTTTATAAGACGAGAGAAATATGTGCCTTATCAGTATTCACTATCCTGATGGGACCTCTTGGTACAAACGTACTCTTACTGTCTCCAATGTACAAAATAAGCAGGCAGAAAACGCCTTTTGTGAGAGCCCGGATGAGAGAGGCAATAAAACTGTTGTATACGCTGCATGCGTTCGCCACGCACTATTGCGAGGGAAATCTCTTTCCACCTCTTTCCATGCCGCTCGTTGCATCTCTCTCGGTACTTTTACACCCTCCAATAGTGGCTGTATACGTGGTACTTACATTATATTGCCGAGGGTGAGTTCTCGACTTTCATAAACCCTATTTGTCGATATATCATACACCCATGGACGAATCGTACAACCAACTATTCTTTATCCACTTTTGTTGTTTTTCTCGATGTCTTATCAACTATCTGCGAATTCAAATGGTCTATTTATGATCTACAAAGTATCGTGAAGATTTGGTCTCGCGTTTATTCAGCGTATTGATGTTGACCCGGGGTGCAACCAGTCGTATTTCTCTCTTATTTTCTCTCCGTTTTTCGGCCTCCTTCCCGGCACTTGTTCGAGTTGGCTATTTCTCTGCGTGGTAGGGAACAGGCTCGCGAGGGTGGGGATCGTTTGAAGGGATGCTTTTTTTCCAGGGCCGTGAATGCCCTGGGGACTGACGTCACGAGCGATAAATTCTAGTGCTTCTCGGTGGGAAGTTCCGCGAATGACAGAGGGTGAAATAGAAAAAAGATGAGAGAAGAAGGCTAGAAAGAATCGGGGTCCGATAGTTCCTGGATTAGTGGATTTTTATGCTAATAACGAGTACTGCGACGGGGACCAGAGAATTGCGGATATCGAGACTTCCGACTCTTCCTAGGCGAAGACGTATCGCTGTTTTCCCCTTTTACGGTATCGTCTAATATTTCAGGACAGATACGAGAAAAAGTGACCCCCCACAGATGACTTGCAAAGCACCACTTAACGAAAGAATGAGGATTTTTTTGTCAAGTCCCTCCCCCACCCCAACGGAGCATCAAAGAATTCTCGAATATTCGATGAATTCGTTTTTACAACTTTCCACCCTCGTACTTGGGAGGAAGCTTATCCGATGCCATCATATTCCTACCGAGTGGGCGAGAAAATGAAGCGAGGACTCTCAAATGAAATGTACGAATGATTCACCGGATAAAAAAAAAAGAAAGGAAAAATATTCTCCAAAGTACACAGTGAAATTTGTTCTCGATTTAAAAAAAAAAAAACGTATTCTCAGCGTAACCCACACTGAGTAAACACGCGCCAGCTCATTTATATGCAAATATACGGAATACCTAACGAGAAAGAGACGCGAATAAGGGGCGTATCGCATTAGACTACTTGCAAAATCACGACGACTCAATCCACTCGCGCTCCATCGCGCCCTTCTAACAATCCTTCCAATCTGTGATCTGCAATCAAATTTTCGAGAGCTTCATTTGAGTTCACTCGAAGACTTTGCTTGCGTAACTCGACCCCCTATTTACATATCTTTTTTAAGGCAGATCCTCAACTCCATACATTGACTATCAAAAAATCCGATGCGTTGTCAGGGTTTTTTAAAATTATTTCTTGTATCGCAATCGAATGTATGTTGATTGATCGCTTCGGATAGCTTTTCATCGCAATCCTCGTTATTTTTCCATTCGATTCATCTTGAGTTGAGTACTATTGAAAATCTAGATACAGAAATCACTGTTTCTCGAGCGTCATGTAGAAACTTTCGAAACTGAGAGAATGTCATTCAAAAAGTTTCTCCGAGTATCCAAACGAAAGCGAGTCAATATATCGTTGGATAAAAGGTAAAAATTCATTCCAGAAAATCAACCTCTTGAAACCACTGCCCGCTTAATTGGCCATTCTCGAAAGCCTCGACTTCAACGAGTGTCAAAATACTTTTGAAAGTTGATGTACACATAACGATTGTACCAAGTGTGCAACGTGGAGAAAGAGGAGAGCGAGGAGAGAAAAGATGAAGCGATAGAACCACGTAGCGTTGTACAAAAGGCGTCAGATGTCACCGAGGTTCTCGGGGCCCCCCCATTGTTACATCCCCCTAACCGAGCTAATAAGCGACCCTAAAAAGTGTAACTATACACAGCCTATAGATATATACGAGGTAATCGTCGTGTGCGTTCTAGAATGCGAAGCGATGCAAGGAGAGCTATGGGAGGGAGTAGTTTCAATTCATATTTGGTATGGTAATTGGGCCGGGAATAATTGCACTACAACGAAATACGAGATAGGGTCAGGAGAGAAATGTCCCTTGAATGGTAGAGGGCCTCCAATTTGCTCCACACTCTCTCTCTCGTTCCCTTGAGTATTCCCATGTATATTACAAATGCTCCATACAAATGTATACATACACATTTGGCAATATATATATGTCGAGGGAGAATCTTGAAAGCCACCATATTCCCCTTTCCTATATCTGTGCATTGAAGAAGGGTTGGAGAAAGGGGATTCATGATTGGGGTTGGTTGAGCAATCTAAAAGTTTTTCCTACACGAAAAAACGAAAGAGAAGAGTGGAGGAAGAAGGGGAAAGAAGAGAGGAGGGGTGGGGGGGAGGGGGGGGGGGTGAGAGAAGACGAGCTGAATCGCGAATCCGCAGGACCCCCTCAATAATATAAATCGACCACGACGTGTCCAGCCTCAAGGGACAATACTGGCCTCATCCCCTAACCAAACGTATAACTCCGCCGTACGAGTTATAGCACGTGGATATTTGGCGAGCTTGATTGATGCTGCGGTTTTCGTAACACCAACGGCCCTCCTGTAATATATCGAGACTCGAAACTCAGCACACATTCTATTATTGATTTTAATCCTATCGGAGCGGATTATTGATCGTAAGAAAATTTCGTTACTGGTCGTTTTATTGTGGGCTGGAGGAATCGACTTTTTCTCGGTATAAAGCTACAATGGTCGGTATTATTTGACGAATTGACGTCTTGCGAGATAGTCTGAGTGGATTTATCATTTTTTTGGAGGCATCAGGAATTGCAGACGATATAGAAACCCCCTTAACTGGCGACAAATATTTCGAACAGCCATCAAAATCCCTTTATGAATTACTCGAACGCTGTGGCGAAAAATTCCTGTCATTCAAATCGATCCTCCCCCCTGCAGGAGCCTCCTGACTCATGGAATTTTATTACTATACAGTGGACACTTATTCCTAGTAATGGAGAAGATATTCTCATCGTGGGTAACGACCCACGATACACACTCTTTCTCCTCCACCCGTCCCTTCTCAGTCTCGGTATTTTTCCTTTATTTCCCTCGTCCGTCGATATTACCATCCTCCCTTTCGTCTCTTCATACAAATTTCATCCCTTGTGGCATTGTTTCTCCCTACAGGAAAAAGCCCTTATGAATTCTTCGTTGCCACGTAACATGTCGTATAATGGAGGGGCCTCTTTCCAAACAGCCAACAAGTATGATAGCAAAGTACAGCAGTTAGAGTGGATTATGGTGTGGTGATCGATTGTAAATATCTCAGGATAACTTGAGACCTCGTAAATATTTCGTATCGTTTCTCCCCCCAAAAAAATTCACTTTTTAGCACCGAAAATGATTATCCAGTTATATACAGCGACCAGAAAATTATGATTAATGAAAAAGGTCCGTTATTGCAGACAAATCGACTGCTGCATACGAATCGATGCTGAAGTCGTGCTAAGATCCGGAAAACAATTCGCTGTGCATTCCGGGATCGTCGAAACCGAAAAGCATAGAAATCGTTTTTTCGATTTTATTTACTCGACTAATGGGGTGACGCTCGCTAGATTCTTTGTGTGGCTTAGCATAGGACGCTCTCCAAGGCAGGAATATAGAGAGCCTCCCTCGATACGCCTCACCGTATTCCCTAGGATATTCGTAAAGATATTGTCGAAAGAGATTTTCCTTCGGGGCACGAAGGGACCGAAATGGCTAATGTCGAGGGGACATTAGGGACACGTAATTTCGTCAGAAATAAATAGTTATACGCAGAGCATCGGGAACTCGAGCTCCAACTTAAATTTAAATCACGTCGTGTTTAATATCAGAGTGTGTATCGAATGCATTTCATTTCTCAGCTTATTTAGCAAGATTCGAAAGAAGTGAATATCGATTATTCCATTATGTATATATTTCAGATGTACAAATAACCTGTGGCTGTGCCAGTTGGCCAACAGAAATATCACCAGCGCCGTACCATTTATCAAGTTTATTGCTTTGTGTGGGAAAATATAAGCACTTTTTGTCACGATCGTATAACTGGCCAAATATTCACTTTACGACGTATATTTTGTGGTTGGAATAATTGCTCGATTAATCATACCTACGTAGCAGCATGTTCCACGAGGATGCTGTAGCACACCAATAAAGTCTGAGTCGCATTGAGAAGATGCGAGATAAGGAGATTTAAGAAAGTATTTTCCAAAGTTATTTCTGTGGTGCAACTTTGACGGGGTATTTATTGATATAGAGGCAGCCTATCGGTTGTGCCATGAACGAAAATCGAGGGGTGGGAGACGCCGCGCCAGTTCCCTTTTCATCGATGCACTTTATTGGCTAGAAATATTGGCGGAATACTTTCTTATAACATATTGTTTCCGAGGAAGGGATTTTTAAGGATTTTTCATTCTGGTTGTTACTACAATTTGAATGGAATTTCAAACGAACAAAATTCGTTCTTATGATGAATTTACGAATTTGTAGACTCGGCCATTTTCAATAAAGCTCGCGTCCATCGGAGTATTCGTACGGAGCCTTGAATTGCTGAAACTTGGGAACGAACTGAGGGGGCGAAAAAATCCTCGAAATTGAAGTATTTATAGAGTGGGTGGCGCAGAGAACTTGAGAAACCAAGGCAAAACCACTCGAAGAAACGATTCTCACACTCTCGCACCCTCACACTTTTTGACGTTTTCTCTATTTCAAATATAACTCAAACATTTCTCAAGAGAGAATCAGAAGAGAAATAGAGGTGAAAAGAGAATGAAGAGTAATATCCGAAAACCCGTGAGGAAAAGCGAAAGAACGAACACGTCTCGGTTAGGGGGTCGGAATGTCCGATAAAACGAAACTTGAGCGTCTAATCCCACCGAGACTTTTCACGACATTCGATTAATCTTGCTGTTTTTTTTCGCGCGACCCCCGTACTCACTTTCACATATAGAAAGCTTTTTCCGATATCGAAGGCTGGAAATTTTCGCTTCATTTTCTCGCGGGGTTTGTGGAACGACAAGAACAAGAAAACTCGTGGAATAAAATTCATCACTGCAACTTCAAAGTAATGGGATTCAATGAAAATCCCTTATTTCACAGTCACGATTGATCTCGAGTTAAGGAACAAGTGAAATAACGAAGAAGAGACGGGCGGATTTGGCCCCGAGCGATTTTCTCGATCGGTCAAATTTCCGGTATGGCGGTGCCCGCCAGATTTGCTCGTCGTAATATGCAACGGTGCATTAACCCCGAGTCAGTTGGTACGAGTTGAAAAAAAATAAGCAAAAGAAAAAGAACAAACAAACGTTAACTCGATCTTGGCACGGATCCACGTTGTTACCGAGGGCCAATAAATGGAGCGTAACGTCATTCAAAATTGAGGGTTGAGTTCTGATTCACGAGCAGTAAGCTTCGTCATTAACCTCTACCTCCGAGCTGTCGGGGATTCTTGTCACCGAGCAAAGTTATTCAAAAGCGACGCTTCACCCGACGAGCAGACGAAAGAGGTTACTATGGAATATAAATGGTTTGAAAGATCTTTGACGAAGATAGTGCACGAAGGGGTTAGGGCTACGCAAGCAAACATTAATTGATTCGATAGAGAGTTGAAAAATGCTAATGAGCTCGATCAGAATCACGAAGTTTAAATCCGTTAGAATCCGATGAGTCAATATCGTCATAAAATATTGAAAACGAATGAGTTTGTGAATTCTAAAAAATCTTCAAGTGCACTTTGAATATGATTCATGGAAACAATAATTTTATGAAAATTTCAATTCAAGAATCCATAAAGCATTTGAAACCATTGGAAGGGGTGTCACCGCTTTGCCGTATCTTCGAAAATGAATCGACGAAGAAGCCGAGGACGTTAGAAGATGTATCGAACGAATAAGGCGACCTTTTTTCGGTTTTCGTTACGCAAGATGTACGACACAAAAAGTTACGGTTATAAATCCAAAGGTGCTAAAAATAGAGGCAAAAGCCTGCTCACCAATTTTATATATTTCTGTCCAACGTCGGTACGTATCGTCGTGTATATTTTTTTCATATTCTACATTCAATGCTACAAGATCTCGAACGTGTGTGCCCTCCGAAATTTACGTTTACCATCGACCGCTCGACTATAAAATGGCCCACATGGATCAAGTTTCAGGTAAGATCGTTTGGTCTCGATATCTTGGATAAAACGTTATACCAAGTGTATGTATCTGCGGATATATATATATTTGGAATATAAAAGTAAAGAGACCTCGGTCCAGACAATATTTCAACGAAACTCAGTTTGGAACTTTGATGTATCATAAAATAATACGATACAGAGAACAATATCGCGGTTGTTCGCCGACGTTCGCGGACCCATGAGTCCGAAACTTGATGGTTCGGAAATACACGGGGAACTAGTGCCCGGTAAATATTTGTTTTCAAATAAAGTCATTTCGCATGGTTTTGTTCAAGAGTGAAGGTGTGCTCCGGTCACGTGAAAATATAGTTGATGGAGAGTGAAAAAGAGAGAGAAGGGCAGGAAGAAGCTCTTCGGTTTCCCGAGGGTATTGGTGGTTACGCGTTCTGGTTTTAGGGTTACGTCCATCTCCATAAATTCATACGCACGTGGAGAGGCACCGTGGAGAATTGCTATGCATATTGCATAGGATCGTAACGTTATGCCGGCTCAAATGGAAATAGTCCATTAGAGCGTGCGCAGTAACGCTGGGTTGTTGTGAACGGAGCTAAATTTCTTAGAACATTTTTCAACGTTTTGAGATGATGAATTGATGGTACCGAAGCTCCGTGTTTATTTGAATAAAACTGTTGAACGCATTCGACGTTAATGCAGCGTTAATAAAATATTGACAAGCTACGAGGTTAAGGGAAGATAAATTGAGAAGCAAGTTCGAGGAAAATTCATCAGCAAATCGATCGTTGTTCGACGAAACGAGATTACTGAAGCATTTGAATGTGGAGCAAGCAGGGGTGCATGGCTTCGTTGCGTAAAGACCACAATCAAAGGGAGAAAGGGAACGAAAGTATGATGAGCCGCAGGAATATCAATTACTCGCTGGTGGAAATGCCAAGCCAACGCGCACATTTTCGGTTTCCGCGGATCGGCTCTTCAGTTGTATGAAGTATGACAGTTTCCATGGGTTGCGTCAGTGTGCGGTGTGCAGAGAGGTCATACATGCTCCTCGCTCCGTGTAAATTGTCGACTGACTGCATTCGGTGGAAGGCGACACAGGCTAGCTTAACTTCGAGCCACATAGACAAATGTTGGGCGAAGGAGTGGGGACGAGATGGAGGGAGCTGTAATCGCCGGTGCTCAATATTGCACACTCCAATTTTGCACTCAAAGCAGCTGGCTGCTTACTACGTCATCACGGATGCCGTTCTGGCTCATAGAGAGCCTCTCGGCTTGGGTAACCATTCTGGAACACTCCAGCAACACTCTCGTTACTAGCGTGTCACCATATCACCCCCTCGACTACCGCTCACGCTGAGATTATATTTTTCCATTAACCCTCTGAGACTCTCTCTACCCTTCGCCCTCTCTTTCCCCCGTCGCTTCTATTTCGCGATACATTTTTGTTGGTAACATCACTGCGATTTTTCAAAGAGCACGCAGCGACATATCCGGGTAAAAAATTGCACGGGCTTAGAATGATTGATGAAAAAAATGTTGGTTCATTCCTTTTTTTCTGCTTATTATTTACATGGTTTTGTGTTGATAAAGGATCAGCCGTAATTCCGTATGGGAATGGAGGAGCTGCGAGGATATTCGAGAATGAAAAATTCACAATTCTGCCAAGTAATTGAGTTCGTTGAAGCTACATATACACAGTATTGGGAGGATTTGAGTCTCGGGCTCGGAGAACATCATTACTCATATTACATTTATCGCAAATTCGTCTTTAAGAGATTCTCCTGAAAAATTTTCTCATCTCTCCCCCTCTCCCAAGCAGTCTGCGAGCAGCGAAGAAGGAACTTGAAGACAAAAAACGATTCTACACAGAGTGGCTCTCGTTTTTCAATATTTTCGGGTAGCAAAACAAAAGCAGGCGAAAACTTATTGTCCTCCCGACAGCACGCAGGTAACATTCGAGCCATTATAATTTTCATTATTTTTCGAGAAAACGATGACCGAGGAGCTCGCACGCAGAGCTTTTGGACGTTGGTGTTCAGCGGAGAGAAAGAGCAGTAGAAGACGATTGCTAGCATGTTGCTCGTCGCGGATGTGGTCGTTTTCAAGGGGACGAGAGACAAGAGACGCACCGGATGAGATTCGCGAAATTCGTGTGGTTGCGAGCAACGACTGCGAAGGGATACCAATCTCTTACTTCTGCTCTCACCCTCTTCTCTTCCGAATGTTTAATCTTCATACACAACGTGTCCCAGAGTAGAAATTCCCCAAGTTACATTGTTCCCTAATTTCTGGCAGGGCACGAAGACACGAATCATTGGAATTCGAGGTAAAAAATAAAAAGGAAACGGATCTCGATCGAGGCGACGGAGTGATGGAAGATTGATTTTTTGAGCGGAGAAATTCAAATACCATGTCTACAGTGGGACCAATCATAGGAGCGTGGTAAAAACAAAAAGCGAAGAAATGACGATATTCAATTTTCAGCCACCCGGTACATATGCAGATATATAAATATCCACTTTTCATCCTTCATCCCCGGAGTTTGCACGTACCGCAAAGCCGAGCTTTCTTCTCATTCTCTTTCTCGCACTTAACTGCGCGGTGGTCTTTCGAGATAGTCTCGCCAAGCTTTCCGCCCCTTCCCTTTCTAGCACGAGGGGTTCGCAGAAGCGCGTTATTTCCTTCCTTCTGTTCTACTTCCTTCCTCCCAATGTATTCTCAACCAGGTTTCCCTTTTCAAGCGCTCTCGAGCTACCAAAGAAGCAACGACAACGACGACGCGATGTCGGTTGTGAGGTCTTGAAAAGCGCGAGTAGTAATATCACAAACAAATCCAATTTGTGTATTTACGAGAAATCTGCTCTTACTCTTGAGAGAGCGCTGCTACATCACGAAACATTATACCCTCAATATCATTTCGCAATGGATACACACACACACCCACACACACACACACACACATTCACATGACGCTGAAGTTTCCAACGTTGGAGTCCAACGAAATGGTCTAAAAAAACTCTCAAATAATTCCAGTAAATCTCCAATTTTGTTCCCTGCCGAATTTCCAGTTCGTCATATTTCAAGCCACATCAATAGTTCGCGAAATAAAAAAATAATGAATTATAAATATTTTTTTCGTTCATGTCGTTGAACTCCAACGTTGCAAACTTCAGCGTCGTCACATTCACGAGACTCTTGACGCACTTATCAAATTTCTATTATTACTTCCTTTTCGGAAAATTTGAAATTTGTTTTGCTTAAGGTTGAAAAGAGCATTGGTTGGAGGCGGCTGTTTTACGACTACCAATCAAGAGCCGAGTGGAGGGTCTTCGAGTTTCAGAGCACTCTCTCTCTCTCTCTCTCTCTCTCTCTCTCTCTCTCTCTCTCTCTCTCTCTCTCTCTCTCTCTCTCTGGCTCGTAATTCCGAATACTTTCGTCAAGTGTTTGCGGCATCGATATGAAAACGTGTCTTCCGTGTAAATGAATATTCGTTGTGCAGACATTTTGTGATAGGATCTCGCTGTTCTTTGGCTCTTGAGGAAAATTACATCCCACACAGGAACGATGACTATCTATAAAACGTCCATAAAGGTGAAGAGCCTGTAAACTACGGTTATATGAAGTGATGCTGATACTTGGAGGCTTGTGACAACAGGATGAAAGTTCCAAGGGTTCGGGGCAAAAGGATGATGAAAATTGATCGACCTGGCACACAGGGTTGAGCCTCAAAAAGGTGAAAGGTAAAGGCGATATCACGCCCCCATAAACCTTCGGGAGAGGAGGCAGGGGAGGGAAGTTTCCTTGACCAAGGAAGCGAAAATTTCCTTGAACTTTCCCTTGAACATAGGAGAAGCAGGGCCCCAAACAGCTTAAGGGTTCTTTCGAGCGTCCGTAGTATCACATGTGCCCTTGAGGATTAGTGCAGATGTGCATTTTTATTGCACTCGCTCGACTGACAAAATCCTCATGAAAGAGACACAAACGCTCACGAGTATCGACACACCGCTCGGTAGATGTTTGTGCGAAAAGGAAAAAGGACAGAGTAGAAAAGGAGAAGGAGACGACGCGTGCGACTGAACCGAATGAAATTACCGGAGGGGACGAACGTTGAGGTTGCTTTTTGCTTTGATGTGGAGCAAGTTGAACCAGTAACGCTTGGTTTCCTCCACTCTCTGGCACTGGGGATCGGCTCCTGGTTAATATACCAGATCGACGAACGTATAAGATGACGCTTCCTTGGTGATATAACGACAAGTAGACCGAAGAAATATCGCGCGCGAGGCTCGATTCCATAAAGCCTTCCGGCTGTTCTCGCACACTCGTCAACCCTTAAACTTCTCTCTCTCTCTCTCTCTCTCTCTCTCTCTATTTCATTTCGTCTTTCATCCCGATAAATCTCCCATTGAGAATGCGTGTATAAATACATCTGGAGCATGACGCCCGTCTGTGTAAACTATCTTGGCGCGATATCCCGGGTGTTACAGCGAGGCGAGGAGCAATGAGAGAGTAAAAAAATAAGAGCCCTACGATCTCCTGTGCCACAAAGGTCCAAAGTTTTTCGTTGATGATCCTAGGGGAGAGGATCTCGTGACAATGTGACTCATTGCGCGGGACCCTTCATCGGCGACGAGTGACATAAAAGAAATGGAATCTATAGACTCTCAGCCCCAAATTTAATGAAACTGTAAATTAAAAAATATCTTCACCTCCGTGCTCTTTTTATTGACACAAGGAAAGGCGATTCCTTCCAGCACGATTCTCTTTTTTATCGCTACCGTTCCGGAGGAAATAATATTTTTATTATGACAGAAAAATATAAAAATAATGAAATAAAATGTATTCTTCGGCACATTCTCATGCCGTCGCGAGGGAGCTCGAAGAAAAATTCAATAGATTCTTCAGAATTAATGGAGATTGCGAGAATATGCTGATGCGCCCCGTTGTGGGCGAGAGGCGAGGGATGCAAGACGCAAGGGCGTGGGCGTTTATAATGGAAAAGCCATACGAAAGGCGGGGGCGTGTGATTGGGGAGATGGCAACGATGCCACATATATACGTGTGTTTAGGGTCACTCTCGAGGGTTTCGAGTTCAGTATGGGGACGTGACTTCTGTCGCTTCGAATCATCTCTACGATCTCTATGTTCAAGTAGGAACCATGCCTATGTACGTGTATATATATTTTGCTTCCCTCTTAATATCCGAGCTGCGCTACTAGGGCATCCGCATACACGATGCTCAAAAAGTTAACCTCCGGGTGCGTGCGCGAGAGCTTTGATTTATACCGACGTAGCACGCATGCTCTTTTCCTTATCAACCCTCACGCACGACACACGCCGGGCCTTGTTACACAAACTCATTTCATCCCACTTTCGTATACAGTTACCCACGAGACTGAGCGCGAAGAAGAAGAAAGGAGAGAGAGTAGCAGGCCTTATCTCCGTCGTACAATCGGTCACGTGTCCATTTTCCGCAACCACGTCATCTTTGCCACAGTGAGCGCGTTGTAATAGAGCGGAAGATTCGTTCGTTCGAGACGAATTACTTTCTCCTCTGGCGGAGATAATTCATAATTGCTGGGAAGCCTGATCGTAATGAAATCCGAATACGCGTTATTTCGGATCCTCGAAACGAGCGTCCGAGCACTCATTTTTTATGAGGCCATATCAAAGAGTTTTAAGGCTTCGCAACAGAATGTTTAAATTTCGGATGTTGTCGCCTTTCACCCATTTTCGGAAGGCTTCAACATACAAATCAGTCGTTCGAAAATTTACCTTCCTATGGGAAAAATCCCATACGACTGTTACGCGGGCATCATTCCGCCTGAATTGATTCGAACTGGTGGTTCGTCGGTACACCGAAGGTGCCTGCGCCATTCTCGGTCTCGAGGAGGAAACACCCATTGGAAAAAATATGAGACCGTGCTAGACACACGTAGCCATAGCCTGTGACAGCAGCCACATGCGATTGCGGAGTCGAGTGAAAGAGGCGGACAGACCTAATTCAAAACCTTTGCATTCGAAATGCCTCGTTAGTTTATGCATCCAATAGGAGTTCTGACCCGATATACGGAAAACCTTTTCATTGCAACACGCACGCGTCTATAGTTCATATAATTTCAGATTGTGGGGATGAATTTAATGTAAAAACGAATGGAAAAATGTGCAGAAATGCGCTACTGCGTTCACTGTACAGGAATCTCCACGAATCAGTGTGTCTCTACCAAAATACACGGGAAACATATTTTTTTTTCCATTTCGTTCCCAAAGAAATTCAATGAAACATTTTCGCTAACGAATTGTTAATATGAAATTCGATTTTCGTCTCGCGGTAGTTCGTGAATACAAATGGGAGAGATAAAAAAAGCTGCCAATGCATAACGAGGTTGCTGTTTTACCCTGAATTCTCACACGGTTCACGAACTGCGCCAAGCTTCAACGATCAAATGCGGAAAACTCTCGTCAATTCCCAGCGGGGATCAGAATGCGATCGTAACGATACGGAGCTTTTCCCGTTTCAAATTGGATGGCGAAGTTATCCTGGGCATAGCCGCGCACCCGCGGAAAGCTTCAAATTTTCTTTCTCTCTTCACTCTCACCCTCTCTCCATCTCTTGCAAGCGAGTCCAGCAATAGTACAAGAACCGCCTGATAGCCATGAATATTTCTTCAATATTTCCGGGTCTATGGCACTTTCTTCTTCTCTCTCGCTCTTTTTCTCTCTTCGGGCTGCATACAAATACACTAAAGTCATATATAAATCGTAAGTTCTATCGAGTGCGGGAGAGAGAGAGAGAGAGAGAGAGAGAGAGAGAGAGAGAGAGAGAGTCCCGCAAAATCAACGTTATATATCCCCATCGATTTCGTAGAAGCGGACCAAATCATATTTACCTTGCGTACGATACTACGTTGGAGTCCCTCGTCGATTCTTGTATCGTAATAAATCTGAATATATCCGCGAATCTCGAAATTATGTTATTATTATTCGAATAACTGTCTAGAGTATATCTTGCAGATTAATGTCAGCGCTTCTTCTTAAACCGCTATCGGATAAATTGCTCTGAAAATTCCAAGTGATCGTGGCTGCAGAAGGGCTCAATGATGGATGTTTCAATCTGTACGAATCGGCATAAAATTGATGAGGTTGCTGCGACACACAGGCAAATAATTCAGTCTGACATTATTTATTAGCTAAAAAGTTGCGAAAATCTCGTGTGCGAGATTAATTTTTGCCACAGTGAAATTTAGTTTTTCACTTAATGCGCGACATTTAAATGGGTACGAATCCCTCTTGACAAGAAAATGAACCAACATTTGCCCTCCAAGCGAACCGTAAAAAGTGACATTGAATACACTTCCGTGGTGAAGCTCAGGATCAGTACAATAAATATAATGATGGAACGAGAGTGTGGGTTACTCGGTGAGAAAGGAGAAACACCGTGTCGAGAGAGGAAGAAGTGCTACATTTCGTTCCCGACGTGGTACAGACGTCATACTCGAGAAACCAGGTCGAGATAGAATTGGAGATCAAAGGTCTCTCGCCACCCGAAAGCTCGTACATGCCGAGCCGAGCTTCGGGGGTCGCTCTAATTCGTCTGCTAATTAAGTGGTCGTGATGCGGACCGGGCTATACCGCTGTAAACCACGTCGGAAGTATTCCCCGACCAGAGTGAAGAGAGTGACTAATTTCCGGGCTGGTGCATATACGCTTGAGCGATACAAGATAGGATTTGAAAGAGAATTAAGAGGAGAGTAAAAGATGAAGAAAGGAGACTCTGTGGAAATTACACCGTCCGGTAAATAGTTGCGTGACAACGGTCGACCTCGAACTCAAGCTTTGATGTATTCCGTCGGGAACATTCGCTCTATGAGTAAAACTATCGAAGGATATTAAGGGAATAAAGTGGCTTTGACATTTGAGAAAGTTAAGCAGAAAATAGTATTAATGGACAGAAAAATATCAAAATTTACAGAACGTTAAATTGATGTAAAAGTCGGTGGTACAAATTGTTGAGGTCCGCGGTGGGTTGTAACGCGAAATATGTGTAATTTCTTTTCTGCTTCGACAAGAGCCACGTTAGCATGGTCTCTTATGAGAGAGATGAAACATTTCCCATCATTTATCCAGCTTTAAATTTATCAAAGGTGACTTATGACAGGAGTAATTACTAAAATAAGTCATGACACTGGCTAGATCGTTGCTAGAGATGTTGCAACATCTCATATTCGAGGTTATGTGCGCGCGTAATTTGAAATTTGAATTTATTCATCAACAATGTATGTGCAGTCTGGTAAACACGTTCGAAAACTTTTTTTGCTAGAAGGACACGAACCAGAATGTTAATCAATATAATAGATTTACAAACAAATTGAGAGATGCTCTTTTATTTCCATACATATTTTCGTATAAACGAAGTCTTTTTCTTAAAAACTAATGTATTTCGCGCAGCTATGATGAACTGTCAAGGACACGTGACCTGTTTTTGAACACACATAAACGACGCGCCCACATGAAAACGAAAAGCGACGTTGACAGATGAACTCAGGTCAAATGATGGTCTGATATTTTTATGACTAGTTAGGTAACTAGTCATAAAAAGCTTCCTTAATTTTTCTTGAAAAGCCCTCTGAACGAATTGAAAAGCTGTGGAGTCCTCCTTTGATATCCTCCAGGATGTAATCGGCACCGTTTTCCATCTTGTCGCGCTTCACCGTCCACTCGGACAAACAATGAAGTAGCAAAAAAGAGTCACGACGATGGAAGCTCAATAGTAAAGTTGCAACTTTCTTAATCGATTTTCTGCATGATTATTCACTTCAAACACAGCACCATTTTGTCCGCAATCCGCACTGTTTAGACAATTTCGTGTGCTCCATGTAATTTCGCGAAACATTATTCACGTCTGCGTTCAAAGGTGCGTGCGTGTACGTGTGTGTGTGTGTGTGTGTGTGTATTCATGAAAGGCAGCATTGTTAACGTACGACGAGAGGAAGGAGGGAAAAAACTCGTGCCGACATAGCGTGTATCCGTAGATTCCAACCCTGCTGTATCAGTTTCCTCAGATTGTCAAATCTGAGGATGTCACCACACATCTCATAATCCGCTCACGTAACTTTGAATCGACAATAGCTGAGGGCGCCATTCACTTGTTCATTTATATACATGTGTGAGATCGTTCGTAATGGAATGTAGTACTTTGAGAATAGAACGCGAGGCAGGTACTAATGTCGTTGGTGTTCAGCGATAGGTACTCAGGTCTCGTGTATTGAGAGGAGGCGAATCTCTGGTGCAGTATTAACGCCGTAGAAGCGGCTTTTGGTACAAGAGTACGGGATCACGCGAAACGTGCTCTCCCAAAGGTAGCAACCGGTTAGGATACAATGTACGTTCGCCCTCATTCTTCGTCGCCAGTGCCAACATCTCTCTTTCCCTAGCCCACTTTATCTCCATCTCTCTTTAAACTTGGACCGACTTCGTTTCTCGTCTCGTCTCGGTTCCTATTCACCGCGGAGACAAAGTCTCGTAGTGTTCGAGGCTGTTGCCGATGAAACCAGTGGGCAAGCAAGGAAAACGAGCAGGTTGCCAACGAGCAGCAGCAGCACCACCACCAAAGTGTATACGGGTCCCGGCAGTGTTAATTCAGTCAAACACGTGGAACTCTCGTTTGTGTTTGGCACACACGAACAAGACCTGCCAATTATTCGGACATGGAGGCTCTCCCCGATGCGCCTCTAGCCAGTCAAATGTGTTAACGCGAGTATGCGTGCGTGCGCATGTATCCGTGTGATTACGTGCGCTCGTCGCTCCTCCTGTGGACACTTCGGAGACGAACAAGGAGAAGCGGTGCTTCGAAACAACCGGTCAGAGAGTTCGGAGGAGACCAAGAGTCCACCGAATATCCGTATACCATGGAAGTAAACAACTGACCAGCATAGTTCTCGCTACGACGCGCGCTATACTCTAAAATGCAATAACATGTGCTCCGCACAGGATAACCTTGGATTTCGCCATTGCTCCGGGACCTTTATCAACTATATACATTTCTCGTTACCTTCGCTCGCCCTAACCACCAGTTTCAAAGCTCTTGCCGGACTACGATAGCGCGAGGGTGGAAATTTCGACTAAGACCTTTCAGATAAACGGCTCCCCTCTTGCCCCTTTTCCTTCTAGCCCTGCCACTGCCCTGCTTTCCAGGATTAATCCCCTATAATGGCTTGGTTATTGCACTCAACACTCGGCCTATACCGAACCGGACTTTGCGATAAGGCTCGACGATTTCTTAATTCAACGGCCCTTTGACCGACGCGTTTACCGTGATTTTACGCGACTTTCTCTCCTCGTTGCGGAAAAATCAGGACAGTAGAGAAAAAGTTAATTGGACCAGAATTCATCGGTGTCAATAGATTTCGGTCTCATTTTGTTACGTTGAGGGCGAAATGAATAGTCGAACTAGTTTTTAGAAGTATGGTACGATTTAATATATGCACGATGATTTATAAGAAGTTGTTCGATCTATTCTCTCAAAACTTGCTTCAAATGAGCAATTCATTACTAAAGGTTATAAAAAAACCATTTCAAACGTAATGAATAAAAAAAATGAATCTGCTAAATTTTGGTAATGTATGAAAAACGTTTGGGTCAAAGGAACAAAACGTTGTCAAATAAATGCAAAAGTGACGAGTACATCGGATGACGAATGAAAAAAATTCAAAATATAATGGTATGTAAAAAAAAAATTACGAAACCAACTGTAAATAATTTCAACAAAACAATCAAGAAAAGCTTTCACAAATCATTTCACAATTAGTGAACTAATTACAGATTTGAGAAATTTGAGAATTACTTGAGAAAGTTCTAGTGAATCAAAAAAGTTACCATCTGATTATATAACAGAATACAATGTGATGTGTACCACTCGAGGTTTTCATACGTCTTCCGTGTCTTCTATCTTGTTTATTACAAAGGACGATCGTTGTCAGGGAACATAAGACACCTTCATTTTAGTAATGAGACAAGTACATGCACATGCAAGAGAGGGAAACCGTAAAAATTTCACAACGTCACAAATTCATTGTTGTAGCTACGAAAATCTCTACTAGAAAATACAATAAACTTTTCATCTTCGATCTCCGGCACATTTTTTATTACGGCAACTCGCACGGTACAAAAACGGATACCAAAAGCCCCGGATTTTTGGATAAATACAAAGAACATCAAAGAAAAAGCACATTTTCTTCCTCCCCGTATCGTATATCAGGATTTGAGGGAGAAAAGCCGAAAACACCACAGCCATTCTCAACGTGTGTATGGAGCATGGGGGCGGAAAAATAAAAAATGGCAGAACGACGGGGGGCATGGAAGGATGTTTCTCAGGGAGCAAAGTACGAGGGAAGAAGCTCGTGCAGCGCACACGGGAATATCAACGATGCACTTTCGTACCCCTTCTCCCCCCAAATATTCCCTGTCCCACTCTCGCCCAAGTGAACGTGTAAGTTAAATGCGAAAAAGAAACCGAGGCCGTGGCAAAGCGGTAGGGGATAAGGGTAATGCCGTTTCTTGCAGGATCACGGAGACCGTTCATGAATGCATTACCGCTTTACCTTTTTCTCGCGCCTCTCACCCCCCCGAAACACTTCTCGTTTGTTCCGCTTTACCAGGAGCGTCGAATCCATAAGATCGGGACTTGCGAGAAAACTAGAGTACCTTTTTAACCACCATACTCCCGATCCTCCTCCCATATATACGTGCGATATTGTACTTTCCACCTGCATTCCCCACCGCAGGTATATTTGAATAACAAAGATGAAGAACACCCTTGCTATGCACTCGTGTGTGTGTATGTGTGTGTGTTTATGTACGGGGGCGTTCAGGCACATAAAAATTCCGTAACCACATCAAAAACGAGCTTGGCTTGCTAATGTTGAAACAGTGTAAAATATGTTTGTTTTATGTACGGAAGAAAAATGAAGGTTCATTCGGTACTCGAACCGCTCGATACTGCACTCGTGAGCGTGTATGTATAGCAGGTTTTTCAACATTTGCTATCGAATAAACAATTTCATTAGGTCTCTCCGTGCTTAATGAACTTGGAGAGCAATTTTTTTGCGAAAATTTATATTTACGATTTTGTTTTTCGAATTGCGTGGAGTTGAATTATTAGAAAACATCATATTTCCGCTGAAAATTCAGACAATTGACTCGGGCATATATTAGCGAAGAGGAAATGAGCGAATTGCATTTTGTTGGTTTTTTTAACATTCATCTCGAAGGCTGGAAGGTACACGAAGCAGATCATGAGCATTTATTTAATTAGGAAGAGCAAAAGCTCGGTTTCCTGGATTTCGTGGTTACCTTGCTGCTGGTTAGAAGGATTTTCACTTTGTTGAAATTCGGCTGAAGCATAGCAGGAAAAGGGAGCACGAGGAAGAAAAAGGCTCGTGTGTGTCAGGTTTGAGGGAAGGAGCGCGCGATATAACGATTCTCCATAAAAGGCGCCACAGGGAGAAAAAAAGTAAAAAGGAGTTAGCCAAAGGGAGGAAGATTTGCGCGGAGGCGTGGGCATTCTCAGATTATATATACGCCTGAGTAAAAGATAGCGGTACGAGGGCCCGAGGCCAGTCGGCAAAATATTTAATTTTCTGCATGAGGGAACATCGTACGGTCGTTTTTATTGCGCGTACGTCCTGCGACTCGCTTCACCCGATGTCTAACATCCAATACACGCATGTGCACATACGATTTTACCTAAATATATACTAATGTATGTGCACGAACATGCACACAAATGCATTTAAAGCCACAACCCTCGGCCACATTCGAATGTGGGCTTCTTCGACGGATCCTACGTTCTCGGACTTCACCTTTTGCCTTCGATGCTCTCAAGAAACCTTGTCCTCTGTCGTATTACAAAAAAACATTTTTTTCTGTTATTATGCTACAGTGAAAATTTATGAGCAATAAGATATTTGACGGTTCAGGGAAACGGAAAATCTCGGTAGTATCGATCGTCAAGTGCGAAATGCGCTACTTTCAGTGCCAAGTTTTCGTGCGCGCGTTAAGGTCACGGTGAACCGTGCATTAGGTCCTAATGCACGCAACATTCGCGTGCACGAATGAGTCACTGCGCGTTTCCAAAGTAAAAAAAAGTAACAAAATCAATGATCGGCAAACACACGGTTAGCCAGCACGTCAATGCATGGACAGGTCGGTGAATGTGTGAGCAAGATTGTCTGCAAGAACCGACCCACGTTCGCGGGTAGGTTGACGCTTGGTTAAAGTTATTGAAATTTATATTAATGCCAACGAGGGTCGAGGGCTCCGGTGGGCGACCCTCTATCCATGCCAAGAAGTTCGACCGTTGTGTCGGTATAACCAACGGCACAGAGCTATAAAAAGCCTCGTATTTCCAACTCCAAAATATCAGAGAGTGCCTATCAAATATTAATTTTATATCTTTTCCATGGATTTCAAATTGGTGCAAGATTAAAAGGTCACGTTCTAATAGTTTTCTTAATTTAGCGTCGCGGCGTTGAACGCTCGATGGATACAGATCGCGGCAGTCTCGCCGGAACGATTATCGGAAATGAGTGCACAGCAGGAGATTCAAGCGATATTATAGACCCATAAACCTCGGAATAGTATGCGCAAGAACATCGAAGAATAAGAGGAGAAAGTTCACTTTTTAAACTGTGAACTTTCCGACTGAAATGCATCAATTAATAGTCTCAACGGACACGCAGCCGAGTCTCCATATCCGGTTTCGTACGAGCGTCAACTCTCATTAATCCTTCTGTCAATAAGATCCTTATGATAACAATTATGGAGGTCAGAATACGGAAAATGGGAACTAATGCGAACCAGAACAATTTTTCCTCTCCATTAAGAGAAGCGTTTGGAAAGCAATGCGATGTACATTCGAGAAATGAATGCTTTTGATTCACAAAGTAGATTTTCAAGTGCGATATGTGTGGATATACTCGACGTGAATAGAGCACAAGAAATTATCTATGACCCCGTTTTACTATTTTCATTTCCTATTTATGAAGTAGTCGATCGATTAAATAGCACCGATATTAGCGAGAGAAGTTCATATTCGGGTCTACAACCTCGATATTCCATTAGGTGTTTGTTTCATTTTGTTTTTTTTTTTTATTACTCTGCTCCAAAACAATTTTTACTATGCTTTTTTTCTCTAAGCTCCATTGTGTTTCGCAAGAGCCAGGTGTGTTGGTCGTACATTAAACTCTCCCCTCCTCCTCTCCAGCTCGCCTCCTCCCCCCCCCCCCCCCGCTCCCCTTAGGCAGTGCAGATTGAATATATACGTGGCAGCTTTTGGTGCGAAAAGGAAAGAGAGAATGTTCACTGGTACAGTGGGTTATCGAGGTATTGCTAGGCAATAGCAATTTACGGGACAGCTTTGTGCCATTAAACACTTTTAAGCCCGCGATAGATGGCCTCGGTGTTTGGCACGGTTTTGTTTCTCGATCCGACATATATAACCAGTAATAATAAAGAGGAGTGCAAAGACCAGCAGGTAAATAGAGATGAAAAGAAAAACGTGGAGAGAAGAACAGTGACAGCGATGATAAGAAGAAAAATTGATAAATTACAAACGCAAGTAGAAATCGCAGAGGCAGAGATTTCGAACGAATGATTCGTTCGATGATTTTGCTGCCGATAAGCAAGCACATTCGCCAAAGAAGTTCTACAATCTCTTCCTCTCTTTATCTGTCGCTTGATCTTCATATATATATGTTTATACACGACGACCCAATTAATCGATAGCAGAGGAAGAGACAAACTTTTTCAATTCATTGTCGAACCTTCCAACCTACTCCAACTTATTCCTCTTTCTCCTCCTGCCCACTCTTCACCTTATCGTA
Organism: Venturia canescens; assembly: GCF_019457755.1. Lineage (NCBI taxonomy): Eukaryota > Metazoa > Arthropoda > Insecta > Hymenoptera > Ichneumonidae > Venturia > Venturia canescens. The sequence continues at coordinate 18,061,388 of NC_057421.1, read as the reverse complement.
CTTCGATACTCAATCCCTCTTGGGACAAATGAGAAAATGTTTGGATCTCTATCGTTAGTGAAACTGCAATAGGTGGAAAGGCCAAGCTGTATTACTAGTGCTCCCTTCGCACATGTTACAATAGACTGGAGATGAGAAAATTCTACGTAAAAACAAAAACAGAAAAATGTTTATAAAATATGAATGAATAGGAACATCGATGAGAACTCATTGGATTTACAGTCAACATTTTTTCAGCAATTATTCAATGCACATTTTGAATTTGAATTGATGATGAGTGATGGAACGAATCATTGATCTTTCAATATTTTTTAAATAAGTTTTTCGGTGTATTCTTCGAATTGAAAAATTCAACAAATAGTGACAGTAATGAGAATTTTTTTCATTACGAGCAGTGAACGACGCCTGCAAACGCAAAGCAAAAGACAAATGAATCAGGGCATTAATCGTGATAAGAACAATGAAGTATTGGAAATACCGAAATTAAATGCAACGATTTCGATATAAATGGAACGAGAAATGCCAAAAACGACACGCCCTGACCGCGTTTGTATCGCAAACGAGCCACTACACCCTCGTGTTTTTACGGTGAAAATCACATCACCGTCTCGGTTAATGATAGTTCGCTGGTCACCGCTTTACTGGATTTATCGGATGGTGTATCGGGGTGGTATGAGCCTTCAGATAATTGCTCCGATAACATACGTTATAACGGATATTTTCTAATCTCGTGTTAATGTATGTACGTATATATCAGAGTGCATGGTTAGTTGTATAAACCGCAGAATATAACGTGGAACTACGTTGAGCGACAGCGGATGAATCATGCAACTGATCAGTCCGGGCAGCGCGCACAGCGAATCAGCACTAAAAATATCATCGTTGAAAGCATGAGAAAAAATTGTGAAAAATCGATCGATTCTCAGAATAATCTCCAGTTTTTAATGAAGCCAAATTTCGTAATGCCAATAATTCAATTTAACCGTACGGAGATGGCGCTGAAGTTTGCAATATTGGAGTCCAACGAAATGATGAGAAAAAGAAACCCCTCCAGTGATTCCAGTCATTCTCCAATTTCGTTCCCTGCCGAATTTGCAATTCGTAGGTTTTCAACCTGCACCAACACAGTTGCAAAGTTCAGCGTCGTGTACGGAGTCCTGAAGTACTCTGACAGAAATTTATATTTAAAAATGATATCATTTAAAGCAGACTTGAATATTGAACAATTGAGAAAGGAGTCATGAAATTTTGAAATTCGTACTTTCGGCAAACGCACACATATACACGTGGGATCGACCATACACCTGGGTTTTGAAAGGGCTTAAAACAGCGGATATGAAAGAGAAGTAGGTGAGCGAGATAAATTAGTGATTCGAGTCGATGCCCCTGACAAGTTTCGTGTCCATATGCGTTTATATAACTTTATATTCGGTGTGCATGGGTCACGTATATATAGAGAGTGATGGTTTGATTCCTTCCACCAGCGTATATGAAGTTTGTATGCATGTGTTGCTAGCATGGAGAAATAGTGGTTTGCTGTGGCAAATCAGTTTTGTATGGGACGACAACGAAGTGAGCAAAATATCGAGAGGAAAAGAATGAAGAATGACGTTGTTGGTGTATATTCAGACAGCACGTTTGCGAGCATGGAACAATATAATAATGGGAAGAAGGGGAAAAAATCAGCATTCGGTTGAACAGAGAAAGCAAAAATCAAAAGAATGCTAATAGAACAAATATTAGATGAATGTAAGCAATATAAAAGTGACACGTGGAAGATCTTTGGTAAGGAAGAAACGACAAGAGGATAAAAACGTGGAGCCAATGGATCGCGTATTCTGCCTACATCAATTTAGTCACGCTCGATTAACCTCACACGATTCCAGCAGTAAGGATCTAACTATACAATATCGAACGGTTTCTCGCTCGATGCGGCAAAAAATTGAGACTTCAAAAAAGACGAATAAACGACTGCGATGAATAGAGAAAAATGATGACTTGACTGATAGAGCCAGACATCTTTACGCGATTGTGAATGGCTTGGAAGAATTCCGCTCTTCCAGATGGGACTGATGCTTCCGAACGACAGTTCACTTCACTGGGTTTCGATGTGATTTGAAAATTTGCAATCCTCACGATTACTTGGAAAATTGGCATTCGCCTTTAGAAATATTCAAAATTTTGCCAATGACGAATGAAGCAAGCACGTGCGGTGTGAAATCGATGATACAGTCCGAAAATATATTCTTCACTTGGGATCGAGTCATTGTGGCGCATTGCTTCGTGGAAATAAAAAGAAAAAAAAAAGGAAAAAAACATTCGGAATATATTGCGGATGAAGCGTCGGGGCTCAAGATCACGTGGAACGTAACTCGATACGTTCCTCCTACACTGTCGCGTTCACTCGGTCGAATCTCCAGACGCTCCTCTGGCTAAGAAAAAAGGTGTTTCTCTTTCCACATTTCCCCGTCATGCCGTCGTCGTTGTATCCTGTTTCAGCGTCGTAACTGCTGTCGCAAAAAAATACACGTGCGCATCGAGCGTTCACCAACACAAGGGCGTTATGCCAGGCCCGGGTACCTTGATTTTGAGGGCTTTTTATTTCGGCTCAGTGGCAATGGTACCGCTTTGTATAGGGACAGAGCGCATTGACGGATCTCTTCACGGAAGGACGAATAAAGTTCTACGCTTACGCTGCACCATTTGCTTCTCATTCGGGCATTCGATCATGAAATTACTTTTCAGCGAATTCTCCATCCGAGCGTATTTCATGTCATTTATTTCGGCAATCTGAAGTATATAAATGTTCAATGAATTTTATTCTTCGCTTTAATTTCCTGGTACTAGCATGCCTCTGAAGCTTTCTATTAATATTATTATTATCAATGGAATCGAATTTTCAAATTAGATTCGTCGACAGTCTTCGTGCCCACCGAATATCGATAATATTTTACATCATTAATTAGCAAAATGGAATAAAATAATTCCACGAATATGTGACGCTTTATTTCCTAGAATTTTTCCGTTCGAGTCCCTTCTTTACTTGCAAGCATCATTATTCTTGGCGAAGAACCGTTCGCGATAAAATCGTCCTGTGGCTGCAACTGTGAGGTGAGTAATCAATATTGGAATGTCAATACGCGTGACAAATCTATCAACTCGAATAGACTATCCTTGGGTCGTGGCACGTAACAGAAGAAAAAATGGACAGAAACGTCCATACACTTATCATGAAAAATTCTTATCGGAGGCAGACATATTCCAAGTGTCGTGTATCGAGAGGATAAAAATGAGTCGAAGGCGATTTATTGTATTTCTTTACTGAAAAAAGTGAGTGAAGAGAGCGTGTCTCATATAAATCGTTTAGAACCTACCTCGATGCATTCCCAAGTAATCGATCCATGTACGTACGAACACCCACACACATACACACAAACTGTGTGTATACACAGTTACACACGAATGAGGCTTCTGAGCTTCGTCACGAGGAAGAAAATCGATCGGTTTTTTATTGTCTATTTGGTTTTGTTCTCCGTGCAGGACAGGCGAGAGCAGCAGGTGAATGGGGAGAGCGAGATCCGAGGGAAAAGGTGGAAATAGGTTGGAGTAGAGGGTGATATTGGTACGTTACAACAGTGATGGTTTCGACGGCTCTCTTCATCCCTTTCTCTTTCTCTCACACCTATTCTCGATTGCTACTCTCGTATCGATAGCGATCGGGTAAACGTTCTCGGATCGTTCTGAAAAAGGGAAGCTGCTGAGATGTCTTCGCGTCTATGTGTGGGTTAGCCATCGTTGCACCTGTAAATACACGAGACTGAGTGGAACGGGAGGTTGCAGGTGCTTCTTAGAAAATAGGGGTACGCGCTTACTTTCGAAAATTTATTTCGTCTGATAAATCTGTGCGCCGAGATGTGAGCATATTTATTTTGTGTTCAGTTATTCTAAAAAGGAGACGAAACGAGCTTCCAGAAAAAATTACGTGTGACAGTTTTTCCGTTTGCACGTTGCTTGCTATTTCGTAAAATGTTCAAGCGTTTTTTTGTTAAGGCAAAGAAACAGTAGACTCGAAACAAACGACAGTAATAATTCAAAGTTCCTCAAGAAAAAAATTGCTTTTCACACCATCGAGATAATTTTTTTGCCGAAAAATATAAATATGATAACTGGCAGAATTTCAATTGTTCGAACGTGAAATGCGTCCTCATATGACAGCTGCGCCCCGTCTCTCCCCTTTCTCTGTCCTTTTCTCATTATTATTTCGGCATGAACGAAAATTAAGTGAGAAGAAGCCTCGTTCAAGGGACGTCGAAAATGTTCTGGCGAAGAAAAGCCAGAGCGATAAAGATGGCGTTGTTATAAAGACAAAAAGAGAGAGAGACGGACGAAGAGTCAGGGAGAGATGGAAGAAGAGAGCATAGAAGGAGAAGCAGCAGCCTTTGAACGGTGTTACCTCGAGACAAAGCCATCGTCTTGGCATTGTTCGGACCAAACCAAGCAAATCAACCACCAACGGTTCTCTTGCAGCTTCTTCGTTTCCCTCCCTTGTTTCTCTTGCGTTACTTCCCAACTGTCGGTCCCTCTCCCTCTCTTTTTCTCTCTACACACACACACTTGCTATATACACATGCATAAAGTTCAGTGGCTTATAGATCTTGGCAGTTGTATATATCTTGGCTTTCTCCATCTTTACTTCGACGACAGCCACGGCCAGCCTCCTTCAGGTAGTGAGAAGATCCAAAAGCCCTGTGCGATGTGCACTATCCCGGTACTGTAAATTCTCTCTACTTCTCTTACGATTCGTGAGCGAATAACTGCAGTATCACGTCAACCCGAAGAGGGAGGGAGAGTATATATTGGACGGATCGAGAAGCGGAACGATCTCTCAAGCGTGCACTGAACCGCTATCGATCACCCGATTTTCCACTTCTACTCATCCCTGTATTTTCTCTCTCGCTCGCTCATTCCGTCTGCTTCTCAATTTGATGTTTTTAGCTCTCCTGCGTCATTAACCGTTAGCTACCATCCCCTTTTCCTCTTGAATAATTGCTATACATCGGATCCCCTTCAATTATTCTCATCTGTGAGCGATTCTCAACAATTGCTTCTCAGCAAGCACATTCTTGGCGAATGTGCATTGTCACCGTTCTATATAAGAAATTATCATTTTTCGACATTATTCGTTATGAAGAAGAAAAAACAACTGAACTTCAATACTGAAAAACATTTCAATTACCCGCAGTTATAATTTCAACGAAAAAGCATCGCACGATCCAGCCGAAAATTACCTCGCTAACCCAACTCAAGAAAAAGAGAGAATTCGGCAAATAAAATCTACAAAAAGCCAGCACTTCCAATGCCCGCATCCTGCGCAAACCGAGTGAATAAAAACAAGAATTTTTGTCGCGCACGCACGTCCCAAAGTTCGGCGGCACGAGGTCCGTATAAAAGGTCAATAAAGGTGTTCGCTCAAAACAAGCACGCACGTAATTCAATTCCGGTACATGTTACGTGCATCAAGCATGTCCAGAATTTCATGCCCCCCCCCACCCTGTATACCGTTGCGTGGAAAGCTCCTTCCTCGTGCACGTGTATGCATTCATCAATATACACATGTCTACGTATATTCACACATTATACAATGTAGCCAGATATTATACGAAGCATTGAATCTCTCTCCCACAGTTGAGAGACCGCGAGAGATCACTTTGGGTGTACCTGGTCACAGATAGTAAGCCCAGCGTATTATTATCTCGCTATCTATGATCACGGCAATGTTCTCTCTCGAAATTCATGGTGCAAGCTCTCGACTTTAGAGTTGCGGGTAAATTTCAATCCTCTGTATTATGATCTGGAATCATTGCATACGCATCGGCTACATATAATTGTACAAGCGTTTTGGATGCCGGTATTCACGCGAGAAAACCAATAAATGGGCAAGTGCAAGTGCACTAAACATACGAGAGCCCCCCTTCAGTCTAGACCTCACTGTAAATCCGTGCTCATAATTCCGACACGCGATCCCATTTGCAAGACACTAAAACCGTAAATACTTGACGATAAATCGAAAAAAGTTTTCACAGTGAACGAAAAACGGTGGTTCGAAATTATAATTTTTATTGAAGAAATTAATGGCATGTATGTATCCCCATAGGCTTCCTTCGATTCGTCAATTGCATTTGGTTCACCTACAGATTTCTCAAAAATTTAATGAAATAATACTCGAAAAATGAAAATACGTGGAATTTTCATTTTTTGTGTATGAAACGACTTTTCACAATGCGACATTTCAGAATGCATACGTTGCTCAATCCCACATGAGAAACCTAATAGACGAGGCGAATAGGGTTACTTGAATATATACACACATGACCGATTCTCACGCATGTAGAATTTTGCTATGAACGAGGGTCGATGCGCTTGCCTCTGATAAATGAGGCTTCTGTACGTGTGCTGCAAAAGAGATGCGAAAGAGTGTCAGAACGGGGAAGGAAGAAAAAACTATTTGATGAATAAATGAGATTAGTTTCTGCCTTGAATGTATTACTTTATGTTGGAATTAATGCAAACAGTAGAAATAATAAAAATGAATCGAGAAACAAGGAAAAAAATATTATTCCCACTTCCTCAGTGCTGATCATTACCCTTTGATACAATGAAGCTTTTGGAACGTCAATTATTCAGAACTGTTGAATATGTCTCCGATATTTGAAAATCGATTTTTCAGGTTCATTTTTCACGAAGACAAATACAAAAATCCGATTGAAGAGAAGAATCTGTTCCTCCTTCAAAGATTATTAAAAAAATAGCTGCCTCGATTACACAGAATAAAAAGTAGAAAGAAAATTCACTCTAAAAAACAAGAGATTACGAGTGAAAACAAAGGGCTGAGCCAACGGACGATTAAAATATCAACGGTCATCCCAAAGGTAGCATTTCGCAAGCAACATCTCGCATTTAGCTCTTTGGCACCCTCGATCGTTATGCATTTGTGTTGGATGCAAACTTGATCCTCGAAATCTCTCAAGGGAGAAGGAACAGGAAGCAGAGGCCAGAGAATAGCACGTATAAGCGAAAACTAATCGCTTTAGCTCTATTCTGGCCCTACACCGGAGACGATTTCGTGCGGAGCAAGGCAGGAACGAGTTCTTATATTAAATGAGAAACCCCTCAGAATACTGAATTCGGGAATCCACCTATTTTATGTAATAGAAATTAATGCTATTTTTAGTAAACATTCCTGCCCAATAAATGAACAAATAACCTCAAAAAAATAATAATAAGTTCAAAAAACATCTCCGAAATAATTCCATTTTGGTCTTTCCTGGGGACGAATTTCAGAATATTGCAAAATCAATTGAAAAATATTTTCAATGATTGAAAAAATCTCGTGCTGCAAGTAATAAATCTTACCTTTGGACTTACGAATTTTCAAAAATGTAAATATTTGGTTTTCTTCATGCATTGAAATCCCAACTTGATCGAGGAACACACACACACACACACACACACACACACATCGGATTGCCTACTCCGCGCCAAGAGAATCCAACGTGCTAATAACATTGCAATTATATTATTACGTAATCAGAGAAGTAAATGTGCGGGAAGCATAAGAATTTAGAGTTAGTTAATCCAGATGAAACTCTCGCAGTGATCCACGTATTTTAGCAACAAGGGACCATAACCTCAACATTTCTGATACAATTATGCAGGCAACTACCTGCGTGGGGAAGCGAAACGTATGAGTCGCGAGTGTATTAGTTTGCGACGTGCGAACGACTTAACTTTTCGCATTAACTGGTCTCGAAGTGGCGCAGCAATGAAAACCTTCAAAGTGTCTCCAGATACCGAGGCGCCCGCGCGCGCACATATGCTTTATGTTGCGCGTTGATAACGTTTAAACGTCACGTAAAGGACGTACGTGATTTCTACGAATTTTCCAAGCCCCCCGCGATGTTTCCGCTCGACATAAAACGCACGTGCCACTAAATTCATTATCCGCTATATCTAATTTTGATTCGTGAACATGTCGGAACTACTTTTGGGAGAGATCACGAAAGAAAAAAAAATCTCAACCGACTTTTCAATCTCATCGACAGAAATGACTTTTTGTTTATAATCAATTCAGTTAAATATTATTCGCAATGAAAATTGTAGAATCGTTTCTCAAATGTGGAAATATCAGAATACCAATCGTATAAATATTTGATTCGCGGATCGATTGGACGAGTGACATCGGTCCAGTAAAATATTCAATGAAAAATATTAAGAGACTGTGATTGGTACGTTGCATTTTGTATTCAGATCGGTATTCGCAGCATACGGTTTATTTCCAGAATTCAATTTTCCTCGTGCCATCGAGTGCTATCATTCAAAAGTTCATATGACAATTTCTAAGCTCTTCTATACAACGAGCTTAATGGATCGTGCTCCACGAGGTCTCATTGATGGAAGAACAATTTTGAATAATTTTCCGGAAATCCATACCGGAAATATCCGTCCATTGGAAAACCATTAGAAACCATCAGAAAACATCGCCGAGTATTGATTCGAACTTCGACACATACGAAACAAAAGCATTCACCTCACCAATTGGTTGAGTGAAAATCACTGCATGCTTAAGTAGAACAAGTAAAGGATAATGTCGAAAAAAAAGATCTCGATTTTTGGAGTAATTAAAAATGAAAAAATGATGAAAATAGTATCGAAGTAGCTTTAACAAAACATGTAAAATAGCAGCTTTTAAGTTAAATCTGCACATGGTGCGATGAAAATGTACGCATTTCAATTATTTGCACGCTTACGAGTCACGATCCCTCCAATAAATTAACGTCGAAAAGTTTATTTTCAATAGTGTCCGATTCATTCATCGATGCGGCACGTAGGAATCGTGAGGAATATTGTTGGAAAGCGGGTGAAAAAAATGATTATGCAATCAACCTGTGGATATTCTTGTGGCTGAGGCAAGTTTTCACCTCGACGTTGTATCGGCGTCGGTTGGTTTGTAGTCACGTTTACGGTAACGAGGCCAGGGCAATGCACCCAAAGGCAGTTCGTTACTCGACGTCGCGATTTTAAGTACTGCACGATCTGATATGAAGCAACTTATATATGTACATATCACGTTCATTACAAGCCCATAATATACAGATTCGTTCAAAAGCAAGTCTCGATAACTGTGAGATAAGTAAAGCGAGAAACTCTCAATAGAGAAATTCTCAAGTGCGGGGACTTAGAGGGATATTTGTACGAGCCTGTACATAGCTAAGTACGAACTCGTCAACGAAACAAAGTCACCGAGGTCGGATCGACGACCGGCCGCAACCGCAGAGCTCCGTAGCCTCGATGCTACAACAGTTTGCCTCAACTTTCATCTCTCCACCTGCATCCGCACGATTTCCACATTTGACGTTGACACTGCCGAACGAAAGGGCGTACTTAACCGTACGAAAGTCGTAAACTTAATTCGTTTTGCTTTGCGACATTGAATTGCCATGCCAATCGACAAATGCACGTGAAAGAGCGTCTGTATATCCGAGAAGATTCGGATACTGCACACACATAGGCAGTATCGATAGCATGCATCTTTCAAACAAGTGCCCTGGGGCGCATTTATGCGTTGCAATATTGCGTCAGCTTGTCAAACCAACACGAACAAAGACTCTCTAATTCCAGATAGGAGGTATTGACGATAGACCTCGTTGCAGAAAGGCCAGAACCGCCGTCAACGCATCAAGCAATTGTGTGTTGGTGAGCTTTTGCTGATATGGCAATCACTGCTTTTATACTTGACATATATCGATGCCCCACGCGTTACACAATGCTGGAAAGTGTATCGCTCGCTCTTTACCGAGCCTGCACCTTATTGGGCGCAGATTTATCTTGCCAATATGCAGCTTTTCATTCCGATGAGGCATGCCCCGAGTTGTTTCGTTCTGTCATCGAAATTCCAAATTCACGAATCCGATACCGAAGGAGGAATATCGCTGGAAATTTATCAGTACGAAAAAAAGGAGCGAGTGGGCTCTCGACTCGTCAGACGATTTTCATGTTTTGTCGGCATTGCAAAGTAGTTGAGGTGAATTTACGAGTAGAATTTTTAAGGCCTCCGGATAACGATAATCGTAGCAATATATCGAAATTTAATTCACAAGTTCTAATAATCTGAAACTCCTCTGGTTTTCTACTATTTAACACGTTATGCAACAGCGGAAAAGCTGGGGCATCCGCGCACGTATACTCTTCTGCTCTATTGTTCGGACCCTCGAAAATCGCAATAAAGCAGAGTGGCCGAAAGTGCATGAGGTCGAGCTCTCCCGATCACTTTGCTCTCGTCATTTTTAACAAGCTTTTCCGTTACGATCAATCCAGGCGAAACGAACCACAAGCTCGCAGAGAGATTTCACAGGATATCGAGGAAATAATATCCTGAGATTTTTTTTCATTCCAGTTTTTTAAAACCCCTTCCTCGAATTTCCGGTTTGCTTCATCCAAGTCGGTGGTTAACCCGAAAAAAAAGCGCAGTTTTATTGTAACCTTTCATTGTCGTTCTCTCCATTCGATGTTTTTATCGTTGTTACTGGACTATAAACGTGTTTTTATTAATGGATATTGTATATAGCATCGAGGTGAATGAATATGGCATATTTGCTCGGTTTCTTTATTTGCAAACGAAAAGAATAATAAAAAATTTTATTCCAAAAGCACGCATCGTTCATTAGTTCATCTCAACAAACAATCAGCAAAATCAAAGCCAATCTGCGCCTATTTTTCAATAAAAATAGAGCCCAAAGAAGGAAAAAAGCTTCAAATTTTCTTTCGAATTGCTCCTCTCTATCGGCGAGTTTTATAGATCCGCTATGCTTAGGCGGAATAAAGTACCGCATAAAGGTCCGCAGGAGGAGCAAGATGGCGCAGGCGTTTCCGTCTAAGTTGGAGCTCGAAATAAGTAATAGAGGAGCCCCTCTGCGAATGGAAAATAGGACAAGGTGGAAGTGCGAAAACAAGTAGAATGAGAAATAGTTGGTTGTACGTGAACAGACTTTGATAGTTATACACCTTGTCGAATACGCATTCTGGGAGTGCCTTCTTGGTTTTAACGTTGAGCTCATCCGCACACGCAGTATCATGCTACGGCACTTCTGTACCGTGTTTTTTATCTCTCACCTTCCATTCTGCATCTTTTTTCTGTACTTTTCTATGCTTTCAGAGTCTCTCAGCCGTCGACCATATATTTCGTGTCTCTTTTGCCCATTCTCCTCCTCCCTCATCCTTCCTCTTTCCATTCGTGGCTACATCGACGAATAACGTACCGAAAGAGAACGAGAGAAAAGAAAAAGGAGAAAGAGAGAGAGAGAGAGAGGGAGTGAGCACGATTACGAGTGAGCGTGGGTGGCGCGAGTTGATAGTGAGATGCACACCGAGAGATGCTGCACACTGTAGGGTCATGGGCGTTGCAGGATTTTTGTTCATACTCTCTTCTCTTCACACTGCATTACACGTCGGGATAGGACCATCCGAGTTACACAGTCACAGATATACGTGCATTAAACTCTGTGTATCGACTCCTCGAAATTAAAAGGTCGTAAATCTACTCGCTGCAACACTTATAGGAATGCTTTTCAAAGGCCCTTTTGCTTCTGAAGCATCGATTCTACTGCGATGTGTAACGATATAATTCGTTCATCGTCCATCACGTCGTTAATGCACGTTAATGCGCTTCCGTGCTTGATATGCCTCTCGCATATCGTCTCTCTTTCTTTCTTTTTTTCTCTTTCTCTCTCTCTCTTTCGTTCGCTATGCCACTCTCCCATGCATCTTTCTTTATCTCTGATCATTTATTTATCCCATTGTCGTTTATCGTTAAGCTTCTCGGATACATTGGCACACTCAGTTTTTGCTGAAGACGAGAAAATACAATTTGTTTCATGGCTAAAACGAGAAAGTCATCAACGTGACGTAGATCTCTTGGCACTTTTTTTTGTTTTTAGATAAATACCCTCGCTAATAATAACAGTCATCGTTATTATTGTTGATGCCGCATCAAAGATGGGCAATCGGACTTAGAAATCATTGTCAGATACGATGAGAAAGTCATGACTAAACGTTTTGGTGGAAGGCAGAGAATACACCGATGGAATTAAATGTGTACATTCATTATATCGAGTAACAGAAATCTTTTCTTGTCTCGGATTTCATGGTTGCTCGGCTTTCTCCGAACTCCTTTTGTTCAATTCTGCTTTTTAATTGAATAACGGTAATGGCCTACGTTTCAATTGGATTTTTACTAGTAGCCGAGGGTGTAATTCAATTTTTCGATTACTTGTAGAATGAAAACGAGCCTCGAGAACGTTGGATACTAATTCTGCTTTCAAAAGCAGAATTCCAAGTAAAATTGCCCGAAGCTTCGTATATACGCTTGTAATCATTTCGACGTCGTTTCATTAAAATCATATGTATTTTTGATGAACCCTCCTGTGGAAAAATTCATTTTCTTTCTATGCAAATTGCTGTCAGTACGGCTCATTCTTTTGTTCAAATTTTCCAACGTTCTGGTGAAACATTATTCAACTAAAACTCGGCAACATATATCTGATATTTCAAAAGTCTTGAATCTTGGAAAACGTTTTTTAATTTATAAAATTTATCATCCCGAAATTCGTTTGTTTCCAGGCTTTTGTGAAGCTTCAAAGAATTTTCTTTCGAATATTAAAAATATCAGCATCTCGTTATAAAGGCCAACGTAATTTGTTTAGTATTACAAAAGCAATTTTAACATTTATATTCATCCACCTTCGACACGTAAAAAATATCTTCGAGGTGAAATTTAAGGTAGTCTTTTGTGCTATGAACTTGAGGATTTACTCGTCTCGAGGTATTCGAAAACGAAGGTATTACGAGCAATGAGAGAAAGGGGATGGACAGAAGGGAGAAAGAGAGTGCAAGAGACAGTGCTGGGAGTATCGACAAGCGAGCTCTCGTAAATTTCATCGGAACAGCCACTCGATAAAAGAAGAGTTTTCTCTCTCTCTCTTCCTCTTCCACCGTAGTCCCTCTTTTTCTTGTATCCACGGCGTAAGCTTTGGCATCGAGACCGAGAAACTTGGAACCCTCGAAAATACTCGAGAGTCTAGGTACAAATAATATTCACGATGTATTTGCTCGTCGTAATAATAACGACGCGAGCGAGTCGAGAGATTCGCGTTTTCACGAGATTCCTTATTCCCTACTCGTTCCACGTCGACCTTTTTACCGAGGAAAATAATTTCATCTCCGGAAATTGTAACAGGCTGTGAAATTAATTGACGTCTGGAAAAATGTTTTTCGCCTAATTTTGTCGCATTTCGCAAGATTCAGTGAAAACGAATTTTCATTTTTTAATCAATCACAACTTTATTGGTAAATTCTTCTAGAGATTATTGAGCGGCATGGCATCGTCGAAAATACCAAATTCAATTATTTTACATTCAACAATTGTTGTTGTTTTAATGATGAATGAACCGGAACGTTCCGTTAATTTGACTTTATTTCCGATCATTTTTCCATCTTTGTACCCTTTCTATTTTCAATTATACCGAGAATACCATAATGAATAGTACCACACCTACGGTCACTGAAGGCATTTTATTCAGTCCCTTCTTCCGGCACGAACGTTTCCTCTCTCGCTCATCTCCAGCGTTTGCTTTACGCGTTATCTTTTTGTGTCTGTCGCTGTTTCTATCTTCTCTCATTCGTTCAGTGGTTGCGCGCGAACGACAAGGCATAAACGTGCGTCTCGGGACGCAGCTAGCTCGGAGAGAATAGGCTTGAACTTCGTATCGTCCAATGAAAAAAAAAAGAAATTTAACAACGTCTAAATAATTTTTTACTTTTTGATGAGAATCCCTAGATTAACTCTCCGAGAAACATATTCACAACTTTGTAAACACAGATGTAAAGAGCAAATATAAAAATGTTTCATTTTAATGACGTAAGCTTCAATAGCAAGGCAAAGAAGCATAACGAATGTAAAGAGTCGCTTTGAGCTTATTTTTTCCGTACATAAAATACTTCCATTGTTTATCCTACTCTCCAACTTTTTCTCTCAGGCAAACTGTTTGAGGTCACACGTATCAACGCAAGCGTGCTTACAACAAATTTTAAATAGATAGTCGTTTTGGACATAAAAAACTGTGTTTTGTTTATTCGAGATGAATTGAATCGGATGAAAAAATCATTTTTACGAGACCCAAGCTAGGGTTTTGAGTTGATTCGACATTTTCATCAAGCTTATGTTTTACTATGAAAAATTATCGCGACAATGAAAAAATAATTATTGATAAAACGAAATAACTGTTTGCAATTACCCGGTAATGTAACATACCTTCAAAATGGAGGCGTGGAACGCCCCAAGATACTTTAGTTTCTCTAATTGATCGGATACAATCATGTGCGCTGATTAAACGAAGGGAATCGATGTGAAAAAAGGAGAGAGAAAATTTCCCGTAGTCATCTCGTTCTTATTCGATTATTTCGTAGCGATTTCTTCGTGAAGAAAAGGCGAGCCAGTGAAATGCCTGATCGCTCTAATGATCCTGTAGTTTCGCGCGCGGAGTTGGCGCAATTTCCGGCAAATCTGCGGCTATCATTATTCATGCCTTTTCGCCGCACTAACGTGTAACATTATCCCACATGTATAAACCCCCTCTCGGTTTTCCGAGGCTAGAAAACACGGAGAATTTAGGGCAAGCTTTAGAAACACGAGGAGAGATATCGTTTTTTGTTCGTTCATCTCGTGTTCGAAAAGAGAGAGGAAGGGAGAGAGAACGAGGGGTGGAAAAAAGTGGTAAACCACTTGAAAAGTTGCAATTAATGGCTTCTCGAAAGTACAACTATAAACGGAGGCATTTTCCACTCGGACTCGAATGGATTTTCCATTTTGTGCATTTAAATTTAACCACCCCGTATGCCAACCGTTTCATTCACTTTTTCGGTCCATGCAAAATGAGAGAATCGAAAGTCCGTTAATTTCTGTTGATTCTGACAAAAATATTCAGCGAGGATTCTCCACTGAATTGATATCTCAACGTCTGCCCATCGTTGCACACACGTAAGCAGCGAAAGTTCCATTTTTTCGTCATTCGTGTCTTTGTAATAGCAAGCTAAATCCTAAAAAACGTAATTCATTATTTTAGCCCAAAAGTGTAATGAAATTCGGAGCAAAACATTGAAACAATTGAGAATTTTCGATGTCGTGAAGCGATGCAGCAGCTCAATGTCCCAGGGATCGTAGCTTCTCCTCGTGTCAAGTTAATCCTCAAAGGGCAGCACGTGGTCGCCTTCCACTCGGATTATTCAAATGGACAGGTGGCCGAGGATACGGACCATTTTCCCTGCGCTTCAAGAGGAGCTCAAACGACTCCACGGTATCATTTCAATCCTCTGCGGTGGGCTCTGAACGATTGAGAGGATTTTCCAAGGGAGACAGAAGGAGAGAAACAACAGGCAGGTTGTATCTACGAATCTACAACGAAGATGCCATCGGAGTAAAGGAAACGTTTGTTCCAAGGCCTTGAGGTTGCGTCTTTGTGACAACTCTTGGGGATTTACTCTGCCCTCCTCTTATCACAAAACCTATATACAGACGGATATGTCCGAGGGCACTTCAGCCAGTTTATCCTCGTTTCGGACGCCCGATTGTCCGAGAGCCTCCAATTCTCGAACGGCTCGAACGGACACGATGACACCCTCGTTTTCACGTTTCTCGTCATTGGTTTATCAAGACTTGGTTATCCATCACTAATCATGGTGATTTTAACGA
This sequence comes from Venturia canescens, assembly GCF_019457755.1. Lineage (NCBI taxonomy): Eukaryota > Metazoa > Arthropoda > Insecta > Hymenoptera > Ichneumonidae > Venturia > Venturia canescens. The sequence goes on along the minus strand of NC_057421.1, from coordinate 18,045,586 downwards.
GAATAATGAAACAACATCGCTCGTTTGGATGAAAGGAAATAACGAATTAATAATTATGTGAAAAACGAAGTTTGCAGAATGAGCTTTCAGTTGAGCATTTTGGCATTAATGAAGTTCAGACAAACGCGCCTGACTTTAATCTACTTTACCGAGAAGTTCTCACATCAAGAATTCACGGGGATTCTCGGCATGGATGATTGTTTGAAGTACTCAAACGTATGAAATTTTCTCATCATTCGTTAAATGACGCTTAATTCGTATTTTTTAGACGACCTTCGTCCAATCTTTGGGTATTGAGCGCGTGGCAAATTTCCCCGAGATCTAACGAGGGTAAACACAAAGTAGGGGCAAGCAACTTTCGTCTTATTTACAGGAAATCATTTCGCTACTTTTATTCTCATTTTTCTAAGTTTTCTCGGACGAAGTAGTAACCGGAATTTCAGCATCGAAGTAGGCCGCCTTCGAACGGAGGGCGTAACGATCGATATTCGGAAACGAGGTTAGCACTGCGTTGTGCAGCATATAGAAACAACAAAATGAATATATCGTGGGAATAGGAAGGAGGAGAAAGTTGCATAGGATCGAAGCGCCTCGCGCGAGTATCTCTTAACCAAGATTCAATGAAGCACGTTAATCAACGAAGCACGGGAGATCTACTCGGTGTGCACGGTTTCTCATTATTCTCGCAACGGGATCACGCCGAGCTTGGAAAAGCCGTTGATCCGCGTCTTGCGTCAAACGAGCAAAACCACGGCCCCCTTCTCTGCCATATTTCCAGTCTGTTATCCAGCCTCATCCATTCGTTCGCGCCAACACTTTTTTTTCCATCATCGCGATGAATATCGCAGGTAAATATCATTTTTCCCAATAGCTGGTGAATATTTACAAAAAATTTCAAACAAATCGGAGCAATTTTATCGTATTTTGAGAAGGCCTTACTGTTATTGAATAAAAATCTGAACATAAACAACCGATACTGGAAATGGGTTGTAAAATTTACGGTTTGATATGTAAATTCGAAAAAAGTTTTTTTCCAAATTCAATCCATTTGTTCTTTATTTATTTTGTTCCTTTATATTTTTCATTTAAAAAACCGGGAAAATATTATTTGTAGTTTGATATTTTTTGAATAAACGAAAATTTCTCACTAGGGATAAATAATAAATGGATTTCCGGGAGTCTTCAATACTCTATTTGTTGAACGATCTGATCATCACTGTTTTAAATCAACAGGGTTTCAATGAAAGGGATCCATGCGATCGGTGATTTTAAATAAAAGTCACAAACTCGAAAAATAACGTTCGAAAGTCAGTGATCGAAACAGTGCGCAAAAAAGTCTCTTTGAAAGGGCGGGGATCAATATTTCGAATAAGCGAATTGTAGAACGGTCAAAATTTCGAAATTTTCGAAGTTGTGATATCAGATTGGAAAAAAATAAGTAATTCGAAATTCTTATTCCTGATCGACTATTCAGCAGATTACGTGTTTAACCGAATATTCCTTCTTGAACCCGTATTTACTCAAAAATATGTGATAGTTTTCATTTCGTATGCAATTTTTATAGACCATACGAATGTCAAAAGTTCATATTTTCGAATTCAAAATGGAAAGTACTTGTTTTATAGACTGACCAGAATATAGAGTAGCAAGAGATCGAAAGTGAATTTTTCGAGCCTATGAAACTTGGATATGCTGAATGGCGATGACTCGAAAAACCGAAAGTCGAAATGGCGATGGTTGGAGTTGGAGATCACAAGAGTCTGAACGAGTGAGTGTGGAAGCGTGTATTTTGAGCTATGATGCATTTCTTTATTCTGATCGCTCAACTTACTAACGTTTCGCCATTTTGACAGTTCGACTTTTTCGTGTTTCAGTATTTCAACCTCAGTAATATTTATTTATTTCGTTTTTCGTTCTTATATTTTCGAAATTATGAATATTCACAGTATTGCCGATTGTAATAATTTATGCCATTCTTCGAAATTTTAGTCATTATCCAACATTTTATCCCCACCTCTTAAAGTACGAGATTAAAGAATATTGACGTAATGAAATGAGGTCCAATTATCCACAATCTCTGAAGTTGTAATCGAAGCTGCAGTTTTACTACTAATTTCCACACTTGACAAGAGAATCTCACTGATATCACTGTCACGGACAATATCAAGACCAAAAGTCTCGTTGAATTTAGCATAAAAGATATATTTACAGATCGAGACTCAAGCAACTATAGTGCTTTCATTATCTTTCCTCCTTTATTAATAATAGTAATCTTTTTATCTTTGGATCTGCCTCTTTTTTTCTCCGGTATTATTTATGGGAGAATGGACCACAGTGTATACAGTGGTTAACGGTATCGCTATGTCTATAGGAAAAGAGAGCTAGCGATTATCCTGTGATCGCGCAGCGATGAATTTAATCTGCAGCCGCAGTTGTTCTTGCTACTGGTCCGCATCAGGAACGTAAAGAGAAAGAGCACATGAAGCTGGCCAAGTAGGAAATACACATACACGTATACGCTTAATATTATAGGCGTATATTGTAGTTACGAACGAAGCAAAGAACAGAAGCGCGCGCGCGCTCGCGAAGGCAAAGAAAATCCGTGCAATTATCTCGTACTGAGAGCGAGAGCCTGCTCTATACACATTTGCACGCTCTGCCACACACGGATGCATGCAGACACATACACATTGAGAATTTAAGCGGATAAAATCGCAGAAACGCGTTGAATCACTATAAAAGCACCGCCGCGGCAGGTTCCGTAATACTGGAACCTGACACACGAGACACATCGCTAACTGTATTACTTAACTAGAATTTCTACGGATACGATAAGAAGCAACAAAATTCTTCGTTACAAAAATCTTCCTATGCGCGCTCCGGATTATGATGTTTTGTGTTCATATCTGCCAGGAGTTACTGCCTAAAAATTTTCGGATGATGTTAGAGTCTTTCGAAGCTGTTTCAGAATGATTTTCTTTCGTATGTGCCAATTCGATAAACGAAATTTTATAAAAGATTGACTTTTATTGATTTTTTTTTTGTTTTGTTTTAATTATCACCTTTTTCACATTCAGAACACTGCTTTGAACTTGAATATTCTTTGCCTTTTGATTTTGCTTCTAAAGTCGCGCTTTTAGGATCATTTTATTGTTTTTAAATCAGAGTCGAGGAAATAACAACAAGGAGGAAAACAATAGCAGGATTGGTATATCGGAAACTAATTAAGCGTGATGCTTTTCGTTGGCAAGTTCATCGAATCCTTGGGAAACTTGGCAATGATGATACATTGGAAGGATAATACATTATGATAATAGATTGGACGATATGATCGGTGGTAAGTATCGAGTGGTGTATTGTAACAGGAGTTTGAGAAAATGTCACGTGCCGTTGCTGGTTTTGGAGGTTGAGAATGATTGGTATATACTCGATGAAGGTTCTACGAATTTCCCAGTCCCTCCGTTTCCGGTCGTAGAGACTTTGAAGGGGATGGTAAAATAGAGCGAATTCTCGTATCTCTACCGTTGCTTAGTGTAAAGACAACTAGAACTTGTCGAAGTTGTTCTTGTGACGAACTGTGATCGAATTACCGCTGACGTATGCCAATATTGAACGACCTTCGTATATTCAGCAGATCAACTATAAATGCATATATTTATAGGATATTCATGGATATAAATTAATGAAAAATCTATGCAATAAATAAATGACAATTTATGAAAGCGAAGGTCGAGGAATTGTGACATTTGAAATGACGCTGATGTTCACAACGTTGTCCAACGAAATGACATTAAAAACACTCTCCAATAATTCCAGTAATTCGTTAATTTTGTTGGACTCGAACGTTGCAAACTTCAGCGTCGTCATTTGAAACATCTACACAGAAAAATGTGCATGTTGAATTCATATTTAATTAATTTAATGAATAAATGTCTGGCAATTAATGTGAATTGACACCACATTTTTATCTATTTTCTTTCTTCTCATTCTTTTCCTCTCTAATTCCAATTATGTGACCGTTCATTGTATAGTCTGGGTTTGGGTGTAGGTAAAGACCCGTGCAGAAATTTTCTTGGGATCAATTGGGATTCTGATCAGGACTCCCGACTTCTGATCGGGATCGAGTGTGGAAACCGTATCAGATTCCCGGATGGAATGTAACGCTTGCACATTGGGTCCTGATCGGGATGCCAATTCCGATCCTGATCGGGATACCAACCCTAATCCCGATCTCAAATGCATTAAATTTAAAATTAAATTTAGATTGTATATTAATTTTTTTAATGCTTTTGTAATGGTCGAGCATTTTGAAGCGTACGGTAAAGAGCGTTAGGAACACTTGGTTAGACTGATGAAAGAAATTAAAATTGATCCACAAGTAAGGTTCGATCCCGGGCCCCTCGAAGTCTGAGTCTGGAGTGCTATCCATTACGCTACAGCTGCTTATATTTAACATAAACCGAATCGTCTATTTTAATGGATACTCGACCGTCACACTTCGTTTTGACCTTTAAGCCGAAACATAGGCTTCAGTCTATAGGATTCGGAATCGACTCCATTCACATGTGATTTTTTCATATAATTCGTTATTGAGAATTCGATTTTTAATATATCGCGTATGACGAAGTGGGTCCTGACTGGGAACGCGTAAGGACACCCGACTTGGGGTTACTCTGCCAAATCCCGGTCAGAATCGGATCGTTAATCGGATAAAGTCCCAAAACTCAACAGTGCAATTGCCCATTATTTATATAGATATTCTCTGCCATCGTACGATCGCAAATGATATCTATAGTAGGCCTAGCAAATATATAAGGGTTTTTTTTTTTTTTTTAATATTAACGAATAACTACCGGTATGCCATCAGCTGCCCCGCAGAATAGCCCACGTCCTCTAAATGTACAGTTTTCTACTGATATTTCTCATTTTTTTTTATATTAATAATTTACTGCAAAAAACCGTTTTTGTTTTTTGCTTATAAAAAAAATGATGGAGCAATGTAAATGGCCCCAATGAACGAATTTTAGAAAACTAAAATTTAAAGTAAATGGGACCTGAAAAAACTCAATCGATTCATTTTTAAGGAAGAAAATCAAAAAAATCCGAAAAAAGCGTTTTTCCTAAAATTCGTAATGCAGTCATTTTTTGAGTTACAGCGCAGGCTCTTTACGAGATAGCCGATATATTGATAAAGGAGCTATCACCGTTTGAATTTGAATCGACAGAAAGAAATTTTTCATAAGAGACTACCAAAATAAAATTTTTCGTTTTACGAACAAACTTCTCGAAAGTTGTTCATAGGAAACTACTTTCTCTATCGGAAGTTGTTATGATTATAATAATTTTATAATTTTTATAAAATTTATCATCTTTATAATTTTCATAAAATGATTCCAAACAGGTTTCGTGCTTTATTTTCATACGATAACAATGTTTTTCATTAAGAAATTCTCAAGCACGAACTTCCTATTATTTTTTTGGTATAATTATAAGTATGGCAATGAAGAATAATAGAAACGAAATCTATTAATAATTGTGTTTGGAAAAGTTTAAATCGTTGTGACGAATTTCTTTTTACGCGATATCATACATAAACTGATAAACGAGAATCAGTAATTCTTTTGCTTACATGGAGTAAAGTTTAAAACCTGAAATACAATATGAATACTGTAAAAAAATTAGAGACAGGTGCATTTACGTTCTTTGAACAGTCACATGTAAAATCGTAAAAAAATCAATTGTTGTAAGACTTTTCATTCAAGAAAGAAAACGATGTCAAATAATTGCAAAATGAGTCAAGCACATTAAATCACGAACAACAGAAAATCACAAAAGAAGAAGAATTGGACACGAAAAATTACAACTACGAAAAACATAAAGACAAAACAATATAAAAAACAATTTAAGACCAAAAAAATGAGGATCACGAAAATAAAAGAAAAAAAACACACTTTTCAGATTTTGAATTTTACTCCATTTAAGGTAACTCCTGTACTGCATGCTAGTCAAATGAGTGCTAAATTTTCAAAGCGCTTTTAGACCAAGTTCAACGTACCGATTAACATTATTGTGAGTAGATATGTATTCAAGCATATCTTATTAACGTGAAAAAATATTTAAAATAATAGTTTTGCAAAACTATCAACTGATAGATGCAAATTTCCATGATGACACATTTTCACAGGTATTTTTCAAAGAATCATCTGCATTTTTTAACCGATTTTATTGCACCAAGTCTCATTTTGTTCCTCAACTGATCCTCTACGAATTCATCACGTGATTTTCCTTTAAACTCATTCCTTCAGAAATTATGAATGAAAAAGTTTTTTCACTTAATGAACTATATAAAAATATATATAAAATGAATAAAATAAAATAAATAATTATATAAAAATATATATAAAAAAAATATATATAAAAATAGCTGCAGCAGTGAAACCATCAAGTTAAAAAAACAACTACATAGTGGATTCATAAAGGACCAGTTGACGAACAAAATGAGACTTGTTGCAATAAAATCGATCAAAAAACGCAGATAATTCTTTGAAAAATACCAATGAAAATGTGTCAGCGTGAAAATTTGCATTTATCAGGTGATGCTTTTTCAAAACTAGCGTTTTTAATATTTTTACATCTTAATGAGATATGTTGTAATACAAAGCCACTAACAATACATTTAATCGGTACGTTAAACTTAGTCTAAAAGCGTTTTGAAAATTTAGCACTCATTTGACTAGCATGCAGTACAGGAGTTACCTTAAGCAAAAGAATTAGCACGAAATAATTTTATAAAAATTATAAAGATAATGAATTTTATAAAAATTATAAAACTATAATAATCATAGAAAAACTTTCGAGAAGTTTGTTCGTAAAACGAAAAATTTGATTTTGACAGTCCCTCTTATGAGAAATTTCTTCTGTCGATTCAACTTTAAACAAAAAAAAATTGGTTATTTTTTTCTGTTACACTAATATGTATAGTGAGCAGTTGACACAATAACGCTGGGCACTTACTGCCCACTGTGTAGAGTTGCGACTCTATTCTATATTAACGATTTGATTCTGACCGGGATTTGGTAGGGTAATCCAACCTATTAACGATCCGATTTTGACCGGGATATGGCAGGGTATCCCAAGTCGGGTGCCCTTACGTGGTCCCAGTCAGGACCCACTTCGTCATACACGCATTGAAATATTTTTTTTTTTAGTTCAATATACACGTGGCGTCCCGATAAGCTCCCAACGCGAATCGCAATAGAACAAATGTGTATATAAACAAGAAAAAAAATATTTTATTGCACGTATGATCGAAGTGGACCCTGGCTGGAAACGCATAAGGACACCTGACTTGGGGTTACCCTGTCAAATCCTGATCAGGATCGGATCGTTAATAGGGTATCCCCAAAAAATTTCTGCACGGGGATGCGCAGGTACGACGCGAGAAAGCAACGACGTGCAAATGCCAGGGCGTTTCGTTGACGCGCCGCGAGACTGTACGTGCTGATCATCGTTTTACAGAGAGAAAAAAAGACTGTGCGATACGTTCGAATGAACGAGAATATATCGTGATGGTAGTGGAGACAATTCAGAAGTCACACAGGAATAAATAACGAGACTTCAACCGAGACGGGAATCAATATCTGTGTTCATTCGTATAGCATGTTTCAAGAAACACACGATCACACGTAGGGAACAGTTGGATCACTAAATTCCTAGAAAAAAAGGTTTCAAAAATTTTCCTCTAGAATTATTCGTTGAGAAACAGCCAATCCAGTCCCCAGCTGCTGTGAGGAACTTTTTCCCAAGCCAAATTCGGTCTCGTGGCACGTTAGTTAACTCGAATTTCTTTCCATCACGTCGAAACCGTGCGATTGAACGTGAAAAAAAAAAAATAAATTCTTTATTCGAAAGCTGAAAAACAGTAGTAAATAAATTTTAGTGACTTTTATAATCGATTCAAGTTCTGAGTCAACTGGAAAACATGATTTTTTCTTTAGTTTTTTGCATCGCGGTGTACGCACGAGCGCAAAATCATCGCGACGACATATGCCAGTAATGCCCCAACGGCGACTCTCCGTACTTTACACAGACTACGGTCACTTTTAATTGTATACGAGAGGGGCAGCGCCATCCAAGGAACTTGGAGTATTAGACTAGACTGTCTCTGGCGCTCTTGGCGTGTTACGGTAACATATAGGTTTCTCGTAACGGAACACGCGCCAATGACCGTACGCGGCTGATTTCAAAGACGCGACACGCTTGCTAATCTTTCCATCGGTGTTCGGTAACGACTCTGAACTACGAATCCCGCGCCATTAGGATAACCGTCAAGTTGGAGAATGCGAAAAATCTGATAAAACGAAGGAGAGCAGGAAGGTTGGCGTTTGTTTATTAATTGGCCGGTAAATATTTGACTTTTCTTTACCATCCACGAAGAGATGAAAACCAGTTGAAAAAAATTCGTCACCAGACGTCTCCAGTTTCCTAATTTCCATCATTTATTCAAGAAACAATTCACAGAAGGAGATTGGTACGAACGACGGATGCTGTTGCTCGGAAATCTCTGAAGTACGCGTCAGCATAAGAGAATAAAGTTAAAAGAGAGAATAAGAATAAAAGCCACGAATGATGTCTGCGGGAATTCATTGTCGACCGGTGGTGTCCTCTCTCGTGGGACCGTTTATCTCGAAAAGTCCCGCTGCGAGAAATAAAGAGTGTGAGAGAAAGAGACGGAGCGAGGTCAAAAGTTGAAACGCATATATACAGTAGGAGAGAAAACTGCACAGAGTCTTGGCCGAGAAGGGATTCAAGAAAAAGAATGATCGTGTGTTCGACGACCGTTGACCGGCCATTGGAGAACTAGTAGAAAATTATACACATTCAGAGGCCAAAGTACACACATACACGTGCATAAATATTCAGTATGCACGCACACACTCGCTGTTTTTGTTGTGCAGAACTCGCGAAAAAAACGTGAAAAGTTAGGCGTCAAATCCACACGTTACTCACAGTTCCGATACGCCGTGTAACCTTCCGAAGCAACTATGAAAACGAGCCAACTATACTATGAACAGGTGGAACAAAAAAAGTCCATTCAAAAGTTTCATCAGCCTAAGAATTTCAAGGATTTACGTCCTTTTGTGAGCAAGCAACCGGCGACGTGGTCGTACATAATGCGTGTATATATGTATCGAAATGGTAAAAGGTATACGAGGGAAGAGAGAACAGAGGGTGAAAGAAGAAATGTTCGCCCCCGTGTGCCAGGGGCTTACATCGTTTCGTATGAAATATGCATGTACAAGACTCGCCCGGTACTATAGGGCGAGAGCAATTTTCGCGAAAAACTACCGTTACCTCTGGCAAAAGTTTCAGCCACGAAACGTATGTACATAAAGACGCATATATGTATATGCCTATGAGTTTGTGTACATGAGCGAAGGTGGTAGTGTGGGTCTTTAGCACCACCCTCTTTTCTTTCTCTTTCGCGAATACGTCACTTGCTGTCGTGAGAAAAGATGAAGAAAAAAAGAGAGAGAGAGAAAAGGTTGGAAAAAACGAAGCAGCAAGTGAAGAAACACGCAAGATTTTCCTCATCTCTGTCATTTGATGTAGGAAAGAAACTGTGTAAGGACACAGAGTTTTTGTAGAATCCATTATTAACAGAGTCGCTGAACACTTTCATCATTTTTTTCCGCATTGACATTTTGAAAAAAGGTGAAAAATTATCGAAATATAACTCGAATCCGGCAATTTCGTTAGTTCGTTAATACAGCCAATATTTATGTGGGAATAATCAAACGAGTGGTGGTGATCGATTTTAGTATTTTCGAGGTTTGTATGTCCGAGCACATTTCGAATGATAAACGGGACTACAATTTGGTGATAAATTAAAATAACGTCTGAGAAAAATGCAGAACGATATAGACGAGCCTTCCTTTCAATGCTGTCCCAAAATTCATAATCATCAGAAGCTATTCAACCAACGATGACGTCAATATTCGCTCGATCATAGCAAGAGTAATATTATAATGCGAAATTAATGTCCGGAGCAACAATGGATCCGGTCATTTAATATATAGAGGAGGGAGGCGAAGTTGTCGATGTTAAAACTGCTTCAGGTATACTCCAGTCTGTCTCATTGGATACTCAAACTCTTCTCCGCATCCCCTTTCGAGGTGGTAGCCTAAAACTCCGCTACCAACGGAATTGCTCCCGTACTTTTCCCGCTAGCGTATTTTCTCCCTCCCGGTGTGTGTGTGTATGTGGCCTGCCGTGCAATTTTATTACGTGCAAATTATTCGTATAATTTATGAGATTCGAAAAGCAGAGTTTAGGGGCAGGGAGGGTTAAAGTCCGGGCATAAATGGTCCAGCGAACGGATTCACACTCGTAAAGGAAGGGAATTACGACCATCGCTATGATAAGCTCTGCGATTTCGTCGTAAAGATAGAGCCGGAAAAAAGGAGACCGAGAGTTAGACGATCATAGAAAACCCCACACAGAGGGTTCCAAAAATCGAACCCTGGTATTCGGGGTTGCAATTGTATTGCGAAATTAATTTGTCGTATCACTGACTGCTGATGATACGATGATTAGAAATCTGTTGATCGCTAATAAACATTCGAGAACATTGACAAAGTGTGGGACTAGAGGGCCCCCACGATCGAGCCTATAAGCTGGACCGAAATGATGGGATCGATCGTGTTCTATACGATCGATACGATACGATACGACACAGAGGTGCACTGACCAAAAAAGACGTCTTGAACTCCCACAGGAAAGTCTTTGAGAGGACATTTCTCCAGCTTTCTGGACCTCTTCTATGACGCGCGCACTGAGAAAGAAGAATTTAAAGAGCGGGAGGCAAGGAGCAGGGGAAAAGAGAAATTTATTTAACGATCTTCCTTCTGTTCTCTAAAAGCTCGCAGCACGGGGAGAAAAGTGTCGTGAACGCGGTGGGAAAATTTCGTGAACCCGCGCGAAGAGATGAACGAGGTAGGGGACTTGTCTCTTTCTCTCGAGAGCGTTCTAGCCTACGAAAGAATTTATTTTAACGACGTTCCATGAAGCAAAGAACCGAGGGCGAGAAAAGGAGACGGAAAGACTCTTTTTTTGAATCCTTGCAGGCGTTACATCGGTGCCACCTCTCGCGAGGTCGACATTTCAATGGGGTAGGTGAACAGCGGAAGGGGGACGCGGGCAGGAGAGGCGGGTTTAAGGGGTAGAAATATCTCCTAAGCTATCCAAGAGTGTTGAAGGATTGTTTTATAGTGAAATTATACGGCGGAATTGCCTGTTAGAAAACCCTCACGAGCACAACAGAAAATTACACTCGCACACACATACACACACGTATCTATGATAATAATGACAACGCTGATGGCGATACGAGGAAGGAATGTGTGGATACGTTTTTCAGGGGTTATTGGACGAGTCAAAGGCCTCCAGCCCCTCTCCGCCGCCTCTCTTTCTCAGCTCTCTGGTAGAACGAAAATTCTCTCGAAATTTGTATGCCGGGTCCGTGTCTGACCATCATTCTGACCAGCCAATGTGTCCAACGACAGAAAAAAAAAGAAGGAGAAAGAGCAAGAGGTCGGGCGCACGTAACGGATCGCGATGCAGCGTTAATGCAAATTTTTCGTTCCCCTGAAAAACGTGGGCGGAGTGTTTCGACATTACTATCACAAAAGAATTTGAGGCATCGCAAACATCTGCAAGGCAATTAAGCAGGGAGTAGTCATAGGAATGCTTGGTTTCGATGACACTCATTGGCGAATTTCGAGTTACCTCATTCTTCACTGGGTCCTGCAGCAATTTTTTTTATCTGTCAAAATGAACCTTCACGTACCATTGAGAATATAGCACAGCACACATAAACTGTAAACGGACAACATTCGAAAAAAAGGGGGAAAAAACAACAGTTTCGAAGATCCAAACAGCAAGCAACATCAGACTTAATTCCCCAACACAGGGAGAAAACGAGGCCGAAAATTCTAGAGAAAATTACTAAAAATATAGTATCTACGTACTGGATTGCAGCATTAATTCGAAGAGGAGTTATAAGAATTGTTCTATTCGCTATAGTAAGAAGACCAATGCCCGTACCTTTTATTCAAAAGACTCGTGAGTGATTTTCTCTATAAACATAGTAAAAAAAAAATGTTTCCATTCACTTCAACTGTTTGTACTGTAAAGTATGCTCGGACAACCCTGAAAAAAACTATATGTACGGTAAAATGTCCCACGTATTCGGTGTATATTCGTGTATTTATCATAGAATTTACTGACAGTGAAAATTTGTGATTTACAGTAAATTTCCACTCATCAGTAAGTGGTAGTCTGATACGATGCATGACACTCGAAAACAACACAAAATATGGTTCTCACGTGCATCACTTTTTGCTATCCACACGAAGCTGTTTAGACTTAAAGGGACGAAAAATAGCAAAATTGAAAAAATACTATACTGTTTGTAATCCGAAATAGTTTTAAAATTCTTGGAAAATAACAAAGAATAAAGTCTGAACGTAGCACGGATTCTGCCACATCCTGCCAATCGCGGGCGCGGCGCGCACACACGTACACGATTGATAAAGTGAGCTCTTTATCGGTTCCATCTAAATGAGGAAACGCCGTAACATGTTTCGGTGATTTCATTGCGGTTAAATGTTGAAGCTTCACCGATTTTTCATCATCACCTCCGCCGCCATCAACTCTATTAAACACTCTTATATATTTCAACTGCGCTACGATGCATCATACCATTCGGTCTAAATGAGAGTTGCAATGATAATTGGCCAGGCTCTCGAAAAAGCTCTACAAATGGATATAAATGTTGAAACATATAAAAAGATTTATAGACGAGCTGGTGTCAATTTTTAGCTCGCGAGAGTGAAACAATTCATTCTTTCCGCACCGGCGACAGGAAGCTATTTTTTCGTGCGTTACTGTCAACCACGAGGGCACACCGGTAAAGAGTGACGACCTGCAAATTTCATTAACAAGAATGGAAGCAAAAAAAAGTAAATACAGCCACGAAAAATAATGGGACGGCGACGAATTGTCGTCGTTTGTTGAGCGTTGAATTGTACAATATTGTGAAACAAGCACTATTTTTGTTGAATCAGCAAATTTATTCTGGTTCGCTAAAATTTCGATGACTCAACAAATACATATTTTCAGCCGGATGTTGAGATATATACTTATTCGTGCGTTGCAGCCTGTTGTGTTATCAATGTATCACAATTCACAACAGAAAACCAGGCAAAAATTTATTCCAATAACTGAATCATGGTGATCAAAGGATACGATGTTAATGCGCGGATACAATAATGCAATGACATTTGAAATACATTCGATATCCATCAATTTATTAAATACCAAAAAATATAATAAAGAGTTACGATATTAATAAAAACTCCATTCGCGAAATATGAAATATTCGCATTAAATAAACGCATAGAAAACATTATTTTTAAAAACAGAATGGCCAATTAAACGATGAAAATGAACACACAACGTATATAAATGGAAAATCACGCAAAATAAAAAACATCAAATGCTGTACCCTCTGTACCGTAACCAAATCGTAAAAACATGAAATAATAACCTACAGATATTGAAATAACGATGAAAACGTTATTTACGAGATAAATAAAAATTGGCTGAGCGACAACACTGATGGAAAAAGCATAGCATGCTGTTTGATTATAGATGAAGGATTGTATATCAAATAAGCCATTACACCTCCATTCTTCATGGATATGTGTATGTACGAAAATGGAGATATAGCGTAGTCGAAGTAGCTTGCGGAATCCACGGGACAGACATAGAGCGAGGCAGTGGGTGCACGCGTCGTTGATTAATTTGTGCACTTCGTTGCAGCGGAGCAGCGAGTACGTGTCGTCGATAAATAAGCTTGTCGTTGACGGTATACGGGATCGTTGGAAGGTTGTGTCGGGGGGTGTCCCGATCGTTTGGTTGGGTCGTCGACAATCCACCAGACGTAATATCGTGAATGTTACTATGAAAGTTGCGGCTGTATTCTTGATGAACGCTCCAAGGTGCAGGACCGAGGAGTGGAAGGAGGGGGAGAGGATAATTCTTTTCCCGTAGCAGAATATCATTGGGAGCCATTTCGGAGGGTTGAATTTTCACGTCACTTGCCGACCCCGACCGAATGAGAAATGAAACTCCGAGTTTTTACCTCCCCCCGTCTCATCGACCGGGCAAATACCGTCGCGACGCGCGATTGGGCAAAATCTTTGATGCCTATCGAACCGTCAGTAGGGGAGGAAATGAAAAATCTTGAGAAGGAGGAAACAAAACATTTTTCGTAGTTGTCAAGTTGGCGTCGGTGTTTTTACGACTTCGAGTCAATAACGGCGCTTATAATTGACATTTTTTCCTGGATAAGGGGGTTCAAGAGGAATATTTTTAAGTTGTTATTTTTCAGTTTTTCGAGAAAAAAAACAGCGACGAAAACGACGTTTCATGAGAAATTATGTTCTCTAGTAGAATGAATTACAAAAAAAAACAGCATAAAAGCGAGGGCTCTCTAGTCATGGGCTTTATTGGGAATGAAACTCGTGCGGAAACCACGCCTTCTAGCGTTAAGACGCCGGCGTACATTCCCATGTACAGACATTTTCCCGTCGCCTATGTCCTTCGTCATCTCGATGTTGGGCTCATTGCGCGCGTAACGCGCTAAACCGTCCGATATAGAAATGTTGGGGAATCGAAAAGAACGAATTGAAGTGTAATGGACGACGAAAACGCGGGAGATAAGAGCAAATTCGAGCAGCCAAAAAGTAATATCTCACATAGAATTTTTGTTTACGCTGCATTCTCGTATCTCTTCATCCCACTAATTTTTCTCTCGAGCTCGAACATATGGATCTCTCCCTTATTTATTGAACACCATTGGAGCCAGTCAAGTCTCGCGTATAATGAAAAAATGTTACGTCTCATATCGACGCATGTTAAACCCTAATATCGTTGAATTGGATGTCACAACAGACGACGATTTATCAGTCCGGAATAAACGAATTACACGCTTGATTTAACTCAATATCGGAATAGTATTCTTTACGAAAATTGGGTGAGTTTCGCGTCCTTTCTCGCCCCAGCGTTACCATCGAATTTCGTAAAATGACGAATAAATTATCCGGAAAACAAAATCTCAATACATTTCCTGGGCATCATTTCGGAGCATTGTACACAAAAATCAAAAGTTCGACGTAATTCGTTTTTGCTGTGCCCTCAACGGTAATTGTGATAAAAAATGTATAAATTAAAAAATGATAGAAAAATGATCCACAAGAATAAAAGCTCTGGAAGAATTAGAAGTTTTTGGATCAATAGAATTTCACGAAATCCAAATATAAATTCGTGCAGTGTTTATAAAAAATGCTGCAGCATCCAATCCCCGTGCCGAGTCACTGTGCCACGAGCCGTCTATCAGGGAAGTATGCGTTATTGCTTACTACGGAATGCGTTTGATTGTAGCTCAAAAATTGCATCATTTTTCCGCAAAGCAACTTTCACGAAAATCGAAACGTTTTCGAAATTGGCGAGTCCGAAGATAGCGATTTCGTATAGCACACTACAGCGATGTAATTTTCAACAGCGCAAGGTTAAATTCCAACTACTCGACTCAATACGTGAGTCATTTGCCAATAATTTGTGAACATCGCAAGATCGAAGATGCATGTTCGAGTCAGCATAGTATTCCCGAGGCTACCAATGAGCTGCGAGAGAGGAAGAGAGCACGAACGTAACGCACCCAAGTGACGATATGACACAGCCTGATTTAATCAACTATTCAACCAAACATTCGACCATGGTCGGTGCATCTCTCGTTTCACAATCGATGTCTGCGTGTGCTTCGTTCATCGAGCACGATGATCGTCGCTGTGTCGCATTATTCCTCCAATTCTCAAGCTCTTTCTCTCTCCCTCCCTCTTTCTGTGTGTCTCACCCATGAATTGGCCTCGACGTTCTCGCGGCACGTGAACTAAATCGATTTAACCGATCACGCTCGCTCATTCGCAACACTGAGCGTACCTTCATATTCTCCGCTATTACGTACGAGATACGTGATTCTCGGTAGGGCATTGCCAAGATTGCTTGATTATAATCAACCAAATCGAACATCCACCGAGGGCATCTTAAGCACGAGATTTACAAGGATTTCGATGTTGTTAACAGTTCGTAAATCAATGCGTTGGAGCGATTGAGTACGCCAGCCACGCGACTTACCGAATTATTATGATTTTGATATCGTCGACGTGCTGCGAGTATTTGTAACAGTAACTTCGATTCTTCAGCGATTCGATCCTCGAAGTTATTTATTATTTTCTTCTCGATCGAGATAAACACGATAAATTGATGCTAGTGAAAAAGAGAAAAATTTTACCCATCGGGACACTGAAAACTTTCAAATTATTGTGAGCCGAAACATTGACGAATGCAGATTTATGGTTTTCAGATTTATTTCGTTTCCTCCTCTCCATACGTTGCGTTGTATATAACTAGTTTGCTACTCTCGTTTTATTATTCATTTTTATCGACCTTCAACCCTCCATAATGGATATAATTGTTCCGACTACTGAGCGTTAGTGCTTCGATCAAAATGCCACGTCGAAACGCGCTAAAATCCGGCCTAAATTTCTGACTCATGGAATGAGCTCCGATTCGTGCGAGTGGGAGAAAGAGAGTTTCGGTGTGAGAAATAAAAAATGGAGCGAAGTAAAAAGGGGGGGGGGAGAGAGAGGCTGGAACGAGGCACAAAATCGAAAACCACTTGGGAAATCCTATCGAATATTTCGGAGAACATTTTCATTGATTCTCATTCCCATTCAATATTCATCGACGAACGATGAACGAGGAAGCTCCGTGCTACTGCGAGGGATATCGAAATTAGATTATCGGGAATGATAGAGGGAGCATGATACATGATATCGCACAGGTAGAATAATAAAAAAAAAAAGGAAATACAGGAATCCCGGATCAGTTCCGATCAAAATTCAGCATCGCAATTGCATCAAAATTAGGGGTAATTAACTTAATAAAAAAAAGCCGAATATGAAAATTCAACAAATCATGCGGAGGAGATCCTCAGAACTTTCGTACGGAATAGAAAATTTTTGTGTCTAAGCCTTCTTCGATGAACTGCATGGAAGCAAATCATTCGTACAATCACAATTTATTATTTTATCGTGAAATCTTTACTGTTGCTGTTAATTTTGTTATTTTTGACTTTTGACGCGGTTTATTACAAAATCAGACGTTAGCGGGTTTCGAATTTTTATTGATGAAGGGGAAAGACTGAAAAATGAGCGGGAAACGTAGCTGGAATCGTGTCGACCGTATTTCAGTTTTTGGTTTCGTTCGCAGTATTTATTGCGAATGGTTGATGGAAGTGAGCGGTGGATGATAGGGAAATCGTCTACGGGAGTATTGTTGTTAGACTGAAAAGGCTGGAGTGCATTCCAACTCGTCAACCCGCAGGTGTTTCGGTTGAAAACATTCCTAAGCAAAGTTGGTCAGTGAGCCGACGAGTTTGTGGCGCATATTAGAGGAACTTCGGAATTCCGACGAGCCACTGGAGGAGTGAAAAATGGAAAAATGCGAAAAGGGGGAGATTGAATGTTGCGGAGTTGTTAGTGGACGATATCAACTCTTTTATGTTCAGGCGTGAAACTTTTTTAGTCCAAATGTCAGTAAAAACTTCAGAATCGTTAAAAAGTATCACTGAACGTTTTACAGATATTTAAAGTCGAATAAATCGTTGAACGATGACGAACCCGCCTTTCTCAGTAGCCTTTGGGGGAATAAGAAATCTAAGAAATTTGTGGTGACTCGAAAAATGACTGGAGCTCAAAAAATACAGGGAAAAATCCGTTTTAGTCGTTTTTTTTCGACCGGGAATATCGCAGTCTCTCCGACGAGTTTTGCGTGCAGCACAGTGCGCGTGGTTTTGTACCGAAAATATATAAGAGCGAAATAGTGACTGCAACGAAGTGCAGGTGATTCGACAATTTCACGCTGTCCTAATTTTCTTGAGCCAGAAAAAAGCCGGTGGCACTCTTCGGTTCTCTCGCTCCCTGTTTCGTTTATTTTTCTCATTCTCTTTCGCTCTCTCGTTATTTGAGACAACGAAACTTCACAGCAACGTTATATGTAACTAGGAGAAGAGCACGGAGAGCTCTAATAAGAGAGGAGTTCGAGCGTGCCGAAGCAGCAAACGCGGCAGTTGAATGAAGGTTTGCTTTCTATTTTTTGTCCTCCCTTTTTCGTTTTTATCTTTCACTTTTTTCAGCAACATTACCAGCTGTAATTGCGAGTCCTGGCAATTAGTGCAGGGAAGAATGGTCGTGAGGACAGTTGAAAAATGTTTTCTACCCTCGTACGAGCAGCTATAATAAAAGAGTCAATGGAAACCTAAGCGGTGGATGAATTCGTGTGTACAAACGTTTCATGAAAATTCGTCAATTCGTTACAGAGAGCGAGGCAACTTCAACAATTCATCGTAAACAACGATATTTTGCATTGAGTGCAACCGTAACATCCGTGAATCAAAGTAAAATTTATTCTCAATTTGGAAAATATATTTTTTTTTGAAAATTTTTGAAATTCTAGTTCAGAAATTTCATCAAAATCATCAACGTACGCGTTACTGGAAACGTATGCAAAATGTCGATTCAACAAGCTGTGAATTCCATTAAAAAAATCGAAAATTCTCACAAAAACAGCAAAATTACTGTGAATTAAATTGTGACAAGTACATTTGCGCCCCTTAAGTGAAAGTAATGTTAAAAAAATTCTCCCCGCCATGAAGCCGCCACAAAATATTGCACAAAACTCTTCGTTCATTCAAGGACTTTTGAAAATTCGAAACTCCACTTTTTGACAATGTCAAATTTTTTCATTTGACAATGAAAAAAATATTTTAGACGATTCGAAGAGCATATTGATCATTCAAATTAGAATAGAGAAATAATTTCTGAAAAATTCCTTCATCAGGGAATAAAAGAGCTCACCGTTCAATTACTACAATTATTAGGGGACGTTCCAAAGGATGTTCAATACATTCCGCAACTGCGTTTGTACCATTTGCACATGTCTGTACGCAGCTCTATTGTGTGTGAATACAGAGCTGAAAGGAGCCACATTGTGAGTAAGTCTCTCGATATATATTAATAAAACGATAGGATAAATTTGTGTGAGTCGACGAATAGCTCATGTATCTATACGAAACGCACAACGATCTAGCACGTAGCGTTAATCGTTGAATTCCAATTGGAACGTCAATAACCAAAAGGGTAATTAGAATATGAATGTATATGTATTGGGGAGAGACACGAGTCCGTTGTTCGTTCGAGAATTTCTCTCTGCCGAAACGGAAACGTTTCGTATAATATTGGCCTATGAAATGATAGTGCTTCCTCAATATTAATTGCGAATTATTCGTTTATGGAGGAGAAACAGCTCAAACGCCTTTGAAAGTTTAATAAACATTTTCGGATTCCTATCATCCTTTATCAACAATGCATTCGTATATTTAGATTCGTCATAACTGCGCCTGGGGGAAAAAAAAACTCTACGGATTGGGGTTTCCAGCACCAGTCAGCGCGACCCTCCGAAGTTAAAAGCATTCCTAAACGTCGCAGCTCAATATTTTGCAATAAACTTCTAGTGGCACGAAAAAACCACTGAAAATAAAGAAAATTTAAAAAACACAACAAACACAAAAAGTAAGTAAGGATTATCCGGTATGAGTTGGAGGATCCGTGATTCATCGTAGCAATGAAATACTGCTATAAGAGATTTACGACTCTTTCGAAGAGTCTGTCGGTTATATATACGAAAAAGTGCGAGTGCTCTTCTCTATAACGTTTATATATATTATATATGGATGTATATAGGTAATTTAGAGTTGAAGAAGAAAATTGTGGGAAAAATGGAATAAGAAGAAAAAAAGCGAGGGAATAGAGAGGAGAGTTGCAACGCTGAAGTTCGATGAGGGAAAATGCGAGGGGGAAGGGGCAGGAATCTCCGCAGGCGAGAGAAAACGTTTAAACTTGAAGAAAAGAAACGCGTCTCGAGACTTTGGTGACTATCACATCTCGTGTGGCTGCCGATATATGTACACGATGGCTGCTCTCTTCTTGTCTCTGCTCCTTTCATTGCTCAAGCACGCACAGTTGCATGTATATGTGTACAACATATAAATTGTACAGATAAATATAAGTTGGTATACTTGGTTGTTGAAAGTTGCACGTGACTGCAACTTATTGGAAAAGATTTTTCGATAGGTTATACCATTCGAAAAGAGCTCTCGTGCATCGAACCGAAGCTTTTTTCACGTGTCTCTGAGAATTTTACACTCTCTCACGAACAAAATAAAAATAAATACTCAAAATCTTACTCGTTATGTTGAACTTTTCATTCTGATGAGCTGATCTGTATTAGTTTTTTAAATCGAGTGGACTTCCGGCACGGGGAGAATTAAATCTGAAAAATTACCGTCCACCAACGAGCTGCAATTCATGATATTATTATGAGAAAGAAATTGAATTTTCCTATAAAAAAAATTAATATTCATTGTTGAGAGTATTAAGCAAATTTTGACGTCATGGTGAATTTTATCGCGCTCCGCACTGTCGAAATTTCCGTTTTGTAAACTTTAGTATACGAACCACAAATTTAACTATTTGCAATATTTACTGTTACAAAACTGAAAATTCCGCAAAATATTGAAAATTTTACAGGGCGTTACTGGAATAAATATTTTTCGTTAACTTCTTGTCCCCACGGTCAAATATATCCGGTTAATTTTACATTGAATTTCCCGCTAAACATTACCGTTTAATTCTCGCCGTGAGTTTTGAGATTTTGCGGTATTTTTAGACGGCTTATTCACTCATCAGCTGAAGCCAATTGGCGGAGTCAATTTTCAATGTAAATGGGAAGGAGCAGCGCGGAGAAAAATAAAAAGCGTTTTGATGAGAGAATTACTCAATCGCGATTTTTCATCAGCCCCCAACAGTCCCCGAACACAAACGAAAAGCACAACGATGCTTGATATTCTGCATCACGACGACAACGATAATAATAATCTAACGAGAACGAGGAATAGATGAAGAAAATTGCTCAAAGTTCAAACGCAGCACATAGAGTCAGACTTACGAAACGTTCTTACGCTCCTCGAAAACCATTCCTCCGATCTCTCGATTCACTGCATAAAAAACGTACCTGCAACAGAGAAATTAGAAAGTCCATCAGAATGATATTCGTATAGATATGTAAACGTGATAATTTTATTATTGGTTCATAAATCATTGCGTATGCTATCGTGAATTTAAATCTTTAAGACGTCGACGAATCCGTGACCGATTGGGAATGTTATGTGAATAAAAATTTTCATTCGATGAGTCACAGATGTTCGTTGAGGAATGGTATAGAATACAACGTTATTGTGTTGCACATCATTTTTTTTTCTCATCTCATGCATTTCCTTTGAAAATAGATGTAAAATTATGAGTAAATCTGTAAACAGCAGTGTGTTGATAAATAATAAATGATGCTGAAGTTTCCAACGTTGGAGTTCAACGAAATGATAAAAAAAAAACTCTCCAATAATTCCAGTAATTCTCCTATTTTATTCCCTGACAAATTTGCGATTCGTTGTTTTTCAAGCTGCACCAACGATTCGTGAAATAAAAAATTGGTGAATTTCAAATGTTATTTTCGTTCATTTCGTTGAACTCCAACGTTGGAAACTTCAGCGTCGTAATAATAAAGCATTCGAGCTCTCGTGATGGCTGTAAATTCTGCATTTTATTTTCATCGTCAGTTCAGGACCTTGTTCTTGATTGTTAAAAAATTTGTCTTTTTCTTGTCTCGTGATGGGCCTTCTAGAATGAAAAGACGAAGAAAATTTATGATTTTTCGTGAGTCGAAGAAATTTTTTCTCACCCTCGTGTTTCGTGTGTTTCACGCAATAATTTTTAAATATTTAACTTCACCATGATCGTGTAAAAATTATGGAGAGTTGTCGAAATATATCCAACGCGTCAAAGCCCTGCTCGCTGCGAAGCGAGACGCTCATCTCCCAAAAGTAAAATCTCATCAAATTTTTTGTCATGAAGTTATTTCAAAGCTGTCACATGTACTAAAGAATTGGAAGAGGTTAAGGAACGATGACGTAAAATGGCGTACGAATAAACACGAAATTATTGCACGCGCTTCAACCAGCCCAGTGACAACTAGGGAGAAAAAAATATGAAGAACGAGGAGATGAAGAACAGAGGAAGAACATGAAAAGAGATAAAGAGAAGAAAAAATGGGACATCGAATCCTACTCGAAGGGGGCGTTCTGCGTGCGTTACCAAGGTGTAGTATTAAATTTTCCAAACGTCACGGAGATCTCGTTACCATGAGTGTTACCAGACTTTCGAGTTTATACACATACGCGATCAAAAGTATAGCTGTACACATGTAAACATAAACGTTGAGTACGAACGTACTTTGAGTTACAGTCACTGGTGCGGTGGCCGACGACCGATCGTTATTTACACCAAGAGACATCTGATACAGACACAAAAGAGCTCGAGATGAGTCACCATGAGAATCGCCGAGAAGCAGAAATTTTGATATTTTTCTTACATGCGCCGTAGAGGGAGGATGGCAACGACAACATTCCAAATATCGTGCAATCGAAAGTTTATTGAAAAATATAAAACTTTTATGGAAGTATCGTCGGAAAATCGAACAATGGGAATCGACGAGATTTAATGGAAAAAAATGTGGTGCTTCCATCATTCGAAAACCTTTTCTTCCCGACGAAACAAGAATCGCATTATATACATAAATGCTTCTCGTTCGAATCACCGATAATGTGCGAGCTCGTGAATATTCAAAGGAGGGAGAGCAAAAAATGCAATGGTAATTGATCGATTAATGAAAAGTCCATTTGTGCAAGTTTAGAATCGCTGGAATTTTCAGTCGAGACTATTTACTCCGATTTATTGAGTCGAAAGTCGTATTCTTTCCTGACTCTCGCGTCTCTCGGAGTTCGAAAACAGGAGAATTATGAGCATCTGCGAGGTGCGGGGAGACGAACGCGATTAATGGGGGGGAATGAGTCTGAGCGTGATTGTTCTCGTGACGGCGGTGTAGTAATTAAATTGGCAGGTTAAATGAGAATTCGCAAAGTCTCACTGTCATTTATCGATTTACCGTGAAGTCGTTGATACAGATAAATGAGAATAAAAATATAAAACGACATTGATGAACCAAAATAAGAAAACAAAATGATTGTATCCAGAATCTATAAATGTTTCGAATAATTATTGAATCTCGTGTAATTTGATCGAATATTGCACATCGCAGCGAGGCACAGAGCGAAGAGTAACGAAGCAATAAGTCATACGTGACGAGGTGATATATCGGGAAGGAATAAAAAAGTGTGAATTTGTTATATCCTCGTATATATTTGGTGTGGCAATTGACATCGAATGAT
Source organism: Venturia canescens (assembly GCF_019457755.1). Lineage (NCBI taxonomy): Eukaryota > Metazoa > Arthropoda > Insecta > Hymenoptera > Ichneumonidae > Venturia > Venturia canescens. Next base: position 18,022,059 of record NC_057421.1, on the reverse strand, counting down.
GGGGGGAATCTCGGTGCAACGACAAACTCGTAAAATTTCGCATAATTTTGTTATTACCCTTGGACTGATACAATACGATGGATTTTCTCAACAAATTCGCCCGCTCATATACGTGAGCGAGGATCATAAATTTATACGAGGGAATAGTTCGAGTTTACAAAATTATTTTTCGTCTGTGCGCGCCGCGCGAGTCAAGAGTTTATTGCTCGAATGAGGAAAGAGAAAACGAGGCGCGATATATTTGCATCGTATTATGTCATGTAAATCATGGAAATAATCCACAGTTCTCGTGTTTGAACTCACGCTCATCTCCTCGCATTATTTCTCCAATATCGTGACACGTGATGAACCATTAAATTCTCCCCTCGTTTCTCCTTGTATAAACATTTTTTTTTATCACTCTAATTGCTTCGCGTTGTGGAACGCTCAAAGCACCGATAATCATTTGACCAATGCTCACGATCTTTTGATCTTTGAGTATTTACGCATACTGAAATCCACATTAAAGACGCAAATATCGTCATTAGCGCCAAAGTACGACGCTGAAGTTTGCAACGTTGGAGTCCGACGAAATTAACGAACGTAACATTTGTAATTTACCAATTTTTTCATTCACGAATTATGCTGTCGACTGAAAAACTACGAATTGCAAATTGGGCGGGTAACAGAACTGGAGAATTGTTGCAATTGTTGGAGAGTTTTTTCTCAGATCATTTCGTTCGACTCTAACGTTGCAAAATTCAGTGTTATACCGAAGTTGGCATTATTCGATTCCCAGAATCGCCTTATCACTCATCAATTATTCAATTTTTCATATTTGCGCTCGCGTTTCATCGTCAAAAATGACAAATCGATGGTCAAGTGCTCCTGGGTGAAGGAAAGAAGCATTAAAAAATTTTAAGCGAATGAACATTTCAGCGAATCCAAAGAAAAAGCACATCGCGGAGGAAGCTATAAATCGTGGTTAATTTTCAATATCGAAATCGTTCCATTCATATTGCATCATCGCTCTGATGACTGCATTGATAATTTATTTAAAATAAAACAAAAATAGCAGCTCGAAAATAAACGAGTTGTCGAAATGTCTGCTATTTTAATTGAAACAAGAGCTAAACAAATTTACAATTGCTCGAGTCAAATATAAAATAACAACGTGACAACAGTAATTGCTTGGAGCCCCTCGACGTGATGGGTACTCGAGCGATGTCAAACAGTAAAATGTCACCTAGTCACCGATTAAGTAAGAGCCGAGTTCGTCCGAGGCGCACTAAACAGCTCGATCTTATTGTTGAAATAACGAACGTGGCAGGAGGAAAAATGTCAAGCGCACTTCCTTATTTCCTTCGAATGACTCCGAGGGTCCGCTTGTATTGTGTAACACATAAACACACACGTTCAAAATCACCCGCAAGGATCATAAAACTCTCAAGTATTCACTCTCGAGATATCCAGTCAAGAAATATAAAAGAAAATGTGGAGAAAAGTTGTATAAATACTTGGGGTCGAGCATTTTTTGTTGGCTTTTGTATCAAATTTCTTTCAAAATATTGATGTATTTCAAAATAACTATAAGTGATTCGTTGCAAGATAAATCTCTCGGTTGAAAATCCATCATTTTTGGAAGCTCAACCGATTTTTCAACGATATAGTAAACAAAATCTCACACCATCGACGAGATCGGGAATCGATTTTTTCAAGTTGAAGGTCATAAATCCAATTCTTCTGCACTCCCTGCGAGGTCACAGACTCGCCACACTGGTGCAAATTTGCTCTTCGATTTTCCAAAACTTTTTATTTCATCCACGAATCTATGGAATTAATCTTACAGCGATACTTCTTAGGGGTAAAAATTCCTCAGCAATCGATTAGAATCATTGAAAAAATTGAATAGTCAAGTTTTATAATAGAAAAATGGGCAAATTGAAGAAAGAAATTTTGAAGTTTTAGACACTTTAAATTTTCGTGGGTGCAAATTTGCACTTTCGTGTCTACGGGTTAATATTCCGAATGCATAATTGTTTCTCCACGTACGATGAGCTCGCGTACGCATTTTGATGCTTTTCTATCGCACATAGAACACTTCAAATATATTTAAGGACATAATGCACCTATGTCTCTGAACTTATGCATACTACAAACCCCTGTATACTTAGGTACAACGTGCAAGCCGAATAAAAGCTCATAGGAGAGCGTGCTAAGACGCAGGAGTAGAAGCTTGACGCCTCGCCCCCCCTCTTTCTCGCTTCCTTTCTCTGTCGGTCTTCTGACAGCTGCGGTCTACATTTTCTCATCATCTCTTCCTCCCTCTCCCCAGTCCCGTTTTTGCGGTAGAGCAAAGAAACTATATGCACGGTGTGCCGCCGCGCTCGGCAAAGAACGGAAGTAAAGACGAGAGCCTTCACGTACCGATAAAATCTTCCCGGTAAAGAGTATTAATATTCACGGTGTCTCCGACTCTTTCCCTCTCTTCTTGCTCTTCGTCTTCGTCTTCTTCTTGCTTTCCGCAGGCTTCTCTTCTCGTGTTGCTTTTGCCTGTCGGTTAATCTTTGAGCTGGAGGAACGAAAACCAACAAAAAAGTTGAGCGAGGGGGAGGCGGGGGGGGGGGGGATAGACTTCCCTAGTTATGATCTCTTTCGCTCATATTCGCGGTTTTTCCTCTTTTGTGGATAACATCGGCAAACGACGAATTCGTGTCTATTCAAAGTTGGCGCCCTTTCGGCTCTCGTTTCTGTACACATTGCGAGCGTCTTTTTTTTCCCCCTCGTATAATTATCGAAGCTGTACTCTCCATAAACGAGAAATGTTACGTTGAACAGGCACAGAAACGACAGCGGAGAAGCTGGCTGAGAAATTCTCAAATCGAAAAGTCGATTTCTCCAAAATGGCAGAAAAAGTTTCAGTGGGATACGACTTCGAGTCACGTCGAGTTGAAAAAAAAAACTTGAATGTACACGGCGAAATAATTCATCAGAATCATTCGGACAGTGGAAAAATATAACTTATAAAAATCCTCTCGAAACACATTTCGTAGAGACTGAAAAATTACGTAGTGAGAAAAATTAAAGGAACCATAAATTTTTGAAAAACAAACTAACCTTGACGAGCGAATCCACCGTTTCGTAATCTAAAGTTTCAAAAATTCATCATCGAGTTTAATTAAAGTAGCTCAATCTAGAGTACACGGATACGCTGCATATCTCATCTTTGCCGTTTGAAAACTATTTTTTCAATATGTACCAGTATTCGAGTCGGTGCGGCGACTCTGAATATATACAGCGATGGAACAGTCCATGCAAAAACAACAAAATGCATAAAGTTCAATTTACAGTGGCTCCAGCTCATGAAACTACATTCAGAAATATTTCTGTAAAAAAAAAAACCCCCCGACTCTCTCAAGGAATAAGCGATAAACAAGACGTAGCTAATGTCCCTCAACCGTTAATATACTCGAAAGTAAAAAAAAAAAAAAAACAACGTTAGAGTATGATATTAAAAGAGCGTAATTCGAGTCGATTCCGTTCGTAAAAAATTGAATGAAAAAACTTTTCTCCTTAAGAGCACGAACGATTGACCTCTCGTCGGGACGACTGTTTCTTAATTTATTTTTCACAACGGCAAGTGCTTAAAAGCCATGCTTCTGTCAGAGATTTTATTTCCTCAACGTTTTTGATATCGTGTCTCGTATAGTATATACGGGAGTGTAGTCGAGCGTGCTATGAGGGAGTAATTAGAAAATTAAGCTCGCTCGCAGTCTTGGCTCGCGAGGGGCAGAGGGGGGTCAGTCTAGGAAAACTGGCAAGGTGAGTCGTTAGCAATTTTCATGAGATACGCTTCTCGTTATGATATGCAAAGAGCCATGAATAATATATTTGTACGAATATTTTGATATAGAGATATTGAAATAGAATCTTCAAAGTATACGTGAAGTGTCAATGGAGATGCGTTTGCGAAGGATTTAATGAGCGGTATCAACTTTTCAAGAGGAAAAGGAGATCAGATTATTTGGAGCACCTCTATACCGTTTTAAGATGAAATATATTTCCTAATAATGACTGTTAAAGGCATGGGGAATAGGGAGGAGGAGGAGGAGATATAAAAATAAAGAGCATGTTGGGGAGGAGAGAAGGCGATGCCGGATGTGGAAAGTCGATGCTCTACTCAGGCACAGTGGCATGAGTGTCATTAAACGGACTTAAAATCCACCTTTGAATTGCACAGTTTAAAGCAAAATGGGAAAGCTCGTTCAGCTGCTCATTGCTTTTCATATATTCGTGCAATCAGATCTTCTTCCTCTCCGTGTCGCTCTTTCCCTCCTTTCATATCTAGTTATTTCTCTCTCGCTCATTTCAGGCATCTTTTTTTCATATAATAATGAAACAAGAAGGAAGCAAACTCACGTACAATGACTAAATCTTTGACGTAACAAAAGAAAATAAAACGGTGACCCGAATATCCCCCAAATGGAAGCGTTCTCCTCGAACTGCACACCTGTTAACGAGAGAACGTTATCTTATCGTGTGCCGCACACCGTGCAATGTGGCTGTCATAGACACCAGGAAAAGAAGGAAGGGCGAGAAATAAGAAGGCGCGGAGGAAGAAAGGAGAACCGGATACAACAGCGAGAGGTATAACTTCGAATTTAATAAGTGCGTGCGCTTGATTGAGGTCCTGCTGCGTTCATGAAATTAATAAAGTAATAAAGCAAGTTTTTTAAAACTGCTTCTACAAATATACGTGTGGAAACGTATAGATATTTTTTTCCTGGCTTTATTACTTTATTAGTTTCTTCAGCGAGTAGAACACCCGTCGACTATACATCAGAGAAGTAACTCGAGATAAAACGAGTGGCTAAGACGCCTCGGCTCGAGAGTTTGCTACACCAGCTCGAACCGACGTCCAAAATCGTCCTTTTTTCATCGGAGTATCTGTACAGACTCCGCAAACTCCTTTTCCTCTCCCTCGTCGCAACGAACGAACGAACGCTGATGTAGTATCGAAGTTTGTGTGGCCGGAGTGCAACAAACATTTTTTTTCCTTTCATTTAATAGTTTTCAACTTTTGTGGATATGCTCTTTGTGCTTTGCAATACCTGCGTCCTCGAAAAATTGTGAGGGAACAGTTTGGCCTTTACAAATTAAGTTTTTCACTTCGAATCAACGTGTCAGACAAATTTTCTACCAAAATTCAAGGAAAAAGGATGCTCCGATTTCTGCTTGAAGCGAAAGTTTTTTAATTTCGAATATTATAATCTGGGAAAAAGTCATTTTTTTCGAGAATACCAAAGTTTTTTATTTACCATTTCAATGCTCAACTTCTCCGCCATTATGATTCCATGTCGATGTGAAAAAAGCATTTTTCCTTCTTCCGAATAAATTTATTCCCGTGACTTTTACTCCGGCCAAACGAATAGTTACTGACGAAAGTTACAAAGCATTAAAAAAGTTGCTCAATAATGTATACACTGTGAAAAAAAATACTCAAGTTCTTCGTAATAATAAAAAAAAAAACTATTTGAATTACGAACGAATTAAAAGCAGTAGGAACAAAATGAGTTTATGATTATTTCGAGAATTTCCATTTTTTATCGTTTTTTTTCGGCGCATATACGAACCGCCGCGTATATTAATGTGCACACTCTCGAATCTTAATTACTCGGGCGCACGCCTGCAATACAAAAGCACACTTTTTTAACGAATGGAAATTGTGTAGTCGCGTGGTCATTGTCCTACCGTATATAGAACTAAAAAAAAAAACTTCAAAACGAGAGAAAAGAGAATTAGCAAAGCTGAGATATTTTCGAGAGAGAAAAAGAGAAAGAGCAAAACGAAAAGCGATCTTCGTCATTTTTTTTCGGTCAACTTACGAGTGCATGTATGTCACGCGATTACGCGTAGTGCGATTACTTTCGAGCAAAAGTGCTGCTGTGGTCTCACGAGGCAATAGGTGAAACGATTTTTTTTTCCAATTTTTCGTCTTTTTTTTCATTTTTAATAGTAACCCTCAACGGGTCGGTAGAAAACGGCACGACCCGTGAAGGGAGCGACAGTGAATACGAGCCAATTATCCATTTTACCAAATATAACGAGAAGGAAAAAGATTTTTTTTCACAGTTATCTCTCTCGCGTGTAAATATATTAGAGACTCGAATTGACTCATGACAAAATCAAAACGCAGGTAAAGAGAATGAAAAAAAAAACCGCTGGGACAGTTTTGCAGTGTCACGCACTCGACGCCCCGTGAACCTGCCAAGTTGCACGGGCCAAAGTGCCGGTAACTGGACAGAAAGACCTCAGCGAGCGGGGCAGAAAGAATATGAATATTAATTAGCTCCTCATCGTAGTGGGGCATGTCAACATAGTACGCGAGGGGTGCGGCTCGGAATTTTATTCTATCACCTTCGCTGGGTGATAAAAAATGATGAAGCCACGGCTTTTAAATGTTACTTTTAAACACAAGTATATAGCAAAAGGAAAGTTTTCAATGGCAGTCTCCAGTTATATAACTCAATAATGAATTTTATAATCATCAGAGCAAATCTTTCGTTGATTTAAGCACAAAGTAGGCAAACAAACTACGTTAAGTTCCGATAACCTTGTGTAAGTAGCCTGATACATTTTTTAATGATTGCAAATTAATTTTCTCGCTTAAAATATTGATCGTATCAAAATATAGTATAAGAAAAAGGGGAATAAACCATCATCCAGAGAAATGGAGAGACGCTTTGAGTATTTTTCTCGAGACATATTAATTCGCGAATAATTTTCGAGGACCTTCGAAGTTTTAAGCGCAAACATTTAGTGCACACTGCATCATATCACAACCCACACAATTATTTTCGCTTTACATAGTATTTTATAACCGATACACGAACGTACGATTTGACACGAAAAGTAATTTCGTCGATAGGATAAACAAGGAAAAGGCTCGAGTACGAAAGGTCCCTTTATCCCCATCCTGGAAGATCTGGTTTGCCGTGTAAGCCGCGCGTGTTACTCGCCCCAACGATAAATACGGCTAACGAAAAAGGGGCGAAGATTCAAGAGTGAAGCAGCAGCAGCAGCAGCAGCAGCAGCAGCAGTTTTCTTTTCCATTTTTTTCAGCGCTACTTCTTTTTTACAACTTTCGTTTAAACTCCCACTTTGCTCACGAAGATGTAAGATTTGCACGAAGTTTTGTGTTGCACGAGAGTGAAGGAGAAGAATAGAAAGAACGGGGGGGGGGGAGTGGAAAGGGGGGGGGGGGGGGGGGGGGCAGGAGAGAGAGAACGAAAGGTAGAGGGAAAAAGAGTGTGGCACATCTCGTAAATGCCTCTATGGCCTCTTCGGTGTATACCATACTTGTCCTCCACTTAGCCCCTCTTTTGTCCCAAACAATCTGCATGAAGTTGCTCGCGAATGAGAAGACCAAAATCTACACATACACATGTATATATATAATTGCCTAGTAAAGAGTGTATACATAAATTCGTGCAGTTCCTCTCCGCATCACTAGCGTGCGATGTGTGTCCTGAGCTGGCTCTTTTCTCAGCCATGTTTAATGCACAAAACTGGCGAAAGAGCGACGAGAGGGGGGGGGGGGGGAGGAGGAGGGAATCGTAAACGTTGGTAGTTTCGAGTTGGCTTGTGAGCTGAAAGAGAGTAGCCCTATTTGCTCGGATTCTGGCTCCTCTCGTGAGCAACGTTTTCCCTCTTTCGAACGTTCAAAAGGCGAGAGGGAGAGAGAGAGGGAGAGAGAGAGAGAGAGAGAGAGAGAGAGAGAGAGAGAGAGAGAGAGAGAGAGAGAGAGAGAGAGAGAGAGAGAGAAAGGGACGGAGAAAGAGGAAGAGTGAATCCTTTCGCATTCCGTGCACAGCACGAAACTGTCGAGGTGGACGAAGAGAGCGGCTCCGCGCGAAGCAGCATGATCACAGTCGCCATCGAAGGACAAACCACGACGAGATGTTTCTATACGTATATATACATAGACGTAAGAGGGCGAAAGGGAACGTGTGTGGAGTATGAGAAAATCTCTTCTCTTCGCTCCTACATACACAAACGCACGCGATGGACCATCCTCTTTGAGCGTCTCTCTTTCACATTTCAACCATAGAGGGCGACTACACGTACTCTACACTCGGTGAACGATTCTTAAAAAACGCACCTTGGCTTCTCTTCAACTCGCGAGAGGGCGCCGCTGCCATCGAGTTACAACCTTTCGCTCTTTCCTTCTCTTCGCCCTTCTTTCTTCACATTCTCTTCCTCTTTACTTCTTCTCTTTGCTCTCCGTTGTAAGTTTGTCTGCTCATCTCTCTTTACGTCTCTTCCTCATTTCACCTTTTTTCTCTCTCCATCTTTCTGCTCCGTCAATCTCCTTTTCTTTCTTCCTCTTTCTCCTTCTTTCACTCCAGTCTAACCGCATCTCGCGTAACTCTTTTGTCGTGGTTCTCGAGAAGCGGTCAGACAATCACGCAGACCACCGGAGCCCGAGACCTCTCACTACATGCCTGAGACACCGTTAGATCCATAGTCAACCTGGTGTGCTCCTGCGAACGAGCCTTGCCGGAGTCATCCTCGTGAAAGTACGATGCCCCATGACGAGTCGGAGCTTGAAAAATTACACTGAAATTCAATGCAAATTTCCATTGACCTGCTTAATAATGAAAATACCTTTTGATCGTTGATTTTTTACCAAGATTTTATCATCATTATCCTTCCATTACATTATTTATCCGTAAAAAAACGTATCCAAAGTTACCAACATTTTTCCTGTCAGTTAACCCGAATAATGAGAGGCAATAAAATTGTGCTCCTTCAGATTTGTTTGATTCGCATAGTTGATGAGCTTAAAATCGATAACTTCGATGCCTCCTTTCACGTGGGTTTGTTTACAAGCCACAATTTGACGAATCTTAATGCCAATTGGATCAACGATTAGCAGTCGTGCATCAACAACGTGATATCGTGTATTCGAAATTTCATTATTATTAACCACGTAACACGCACGTACGATAATTTAAAATCATTTGGGATACATTCGAACATGAAGATGCCGCACTCTTCGGACGTTCATTCCTTTTTCGTTTACAAGTGCTTATATGTGCGTTAGAGGCGTGCACGTGCGAGGAATTTACATTGCGACCACAACTTATGCTCCAACCCTGTACATATATTTTATATGCATATACAGATAAATATATATTAACACTGAAAATACGCGAATGCAGGTATATTTATGAGAATCGAAAGACTGGAAACTTGGACGGCTGTGGAATTCAGGATCAGCGAGTAGCGAGGTCAAAAGTCATTACGGTCCTGCAGACGTGTCCGCATGTGCATGGGGGATCACGCTCTACTCGGCACCATTTTATTCTCAAACGCTACGAAACACTGAGAGAGAGGAACGATCGAGGAGGGAGAGAGGGAGATGGAAAGGAAGAAAGGTCGAAAACCACCTGTGTGTGTCGACTTTCACCATTTTCCATAATACCCCATAAATCTGATGGTATCGCTCCACCATTTCACTACGAGTTTTTCATGCTTTTGTGGCACGTTGGAACGCAAACAATGATTATGCATCATATGTTTTTTATTTTTTTATTTTTTTTTTCGTTTCTTTTTTTTCCATTTTTACTCGAATTTATTTCATTCTCCAAAAAATTCGATTTTTCCGAGGGTCAAGAAGAGTTAAAAAATTTCGTAATTCAATCGAAGGTTTGGTCGAAAAAATCTGTGATTCCCAACGGATTTAAACTCGGATGAAATGCATTTTTTGAAATTCAATATAACCGAGTATCTCGGACGATATAAAAATATGAAAATCTAGTCGACCGAACGAGAATATTCGAGTTGGCATTCCCCGATTGCGTTCCGGAAGTTGAAAGATCGTTCTTATTCACGTACTTGGGAAATAACTTCGAGTAAATCAGTATCGCGATTGACAATGCGTTGCATGCGTTATGTGAAACTAAATTACAAAATTATTCGTTCAAATGTACGAACACACGAGCGTGTACACGTATTGGTGGATGCGAGGTGCGTTGAACCGAGGAATAACCTTGGTGTCGTCACGCTATCTGAACCCCCGTTGTCAGGTGTAACAGCAACAACTACACGACTCACGAAATCCATTGGCGTACTAAATATCAACATCGAGAAACGTCAATGCGACGTAAAGAAAAAAAAAAAGAAAAAAATGTTGTGAGGAAAATCTTTTCATCAATTGGGAAAATTCATCCAATCAAATTGTTCGATAGTGTAAGAATTCATCGATCAACCGCAAAAAATGCGCACAAATAAGAATATAAAAATTTATTCCAAATTCCAAATTCCAAATCTATGAAAATCCTAAATAATATGAAAAAAAAAACGTCAGAAGCTTTTATCCCAAATAAAGTCGTTCCACTACAAGAATATCGATTTTTGGAGTTTCTTCGTGTTGTAAAACATCTATCCAACCGCTATATTTCGTCTTCCTCGATGCGTCGAATAAATTCTACTGTTTTATCACCGTACTTGGAACATAATAATAAAAGTACTAAAACCCTATGTATCACGTACGTAAAGGGGGTACCCGTATTTCTTCTGTAATTTCTCATCGTTACAAAAATCCTGCGCCAATGCGGTTGCGTATACATATTATTCCACGTTGTTATATGCAGACGGAAGGGTTTATGATGCAAACCCATAAGTTCACCGCATTGCTGCTTGGTAAACTTTCGTACTGGACTTACGGTGTAAAACTGACGCGTCGGAGTTTAACGTACATGCGTACATACATACGGGGCCATGTTTATGCGTGTACACGTGACTTTCTTTCTTTCTTTCTTTCTTCTTCCCCCTCGTTTCCGAGTTTATTCACGTATTCCTGTACATATACGCGTGTGTATGCAGACAAATTCATGCACGTATGTCCGTGCATGCATGTTGGACTTTGAGAAACGGGGCCAGCGAGGATCTCCTTGGTACCGGGACGACCCCTTTCCTCGGGGCATCGAGGTACCCTGCTCGTCTCTTTTCTCTCTTCCTCTGAATGACTAACGCTTCACGAATTTTATTGCAATCCCTCTCCAGACAACGAATTACAGTTACACTAATAAAACTGATTTTCCATTCCATCGCAGCTGCAGTTCTGTCCTCTGTTCTTGTAATTATTATGAATTTTCTCCTGGTTTAAAAAATGTTGCATTTAACGTGCACTATTATTTGGAAAGTTATCACAAAAGGCATGGAATTTAACGACTTTTGTGAGCGTTGACGATTAGTCGAGGAAACGAGAAAAAATTATGTTGTGAAATTCTATTTTTTTATTGTAGATGACTGAGAATTTGTTACGAAATCACAATGATTCAGAAGAAAAACATAGAAAAAGGGGAAAGAAAAAATATCGTGACACTTTTCAACTTGTAGTGAATTATTCGATATTTTTCTAGCGGCGCAAATGTCAGTAGCAATGGATTTTCTTTGGTTCCGGATATTCGAGATTCTTCACAAATTCGCTACAGGAACGGTCAAGTGGCATAACTCAAAAGTTCTCGATATTTTAACCGGGTAAATATGTATTGATATTTATTTTTACTTTTGATTTTTTTACTTTTACTAATTTAGTAATTTAGGTGAATACGTCGAATCGGGGCTACAGCTTAAAACTGCAGCAAATTTTTTTCCGACTATTCGTTATGATATTCGTAAACATATTATTTTAATGACGGGGAAGACTTTCAACATCATAAAAATCATAAAAAAATCAACATCCAAATTCGACATATTTACCGTAATTTAGTATTTTTTTTGAATAATTTTTACTTTCACTAATTTAGTAATTAGTAAAAAAAAAACTTTTCTTTCCGTTCTTTTGAGTAATAAAGAATAAAAAAAATCGTGAGTGAGAAATTCAATAATTTTGCCAATGTTTTGGAAGAAAAGGAAATGAAAGGAGAACAAAAGAGGACGAAATAAAGAGAAAGAAATGTGGAGTCGCCCTTTGCCAATCGAGACGCGCTCGGGTGGCTTTGATCGATCGCACACAAACAACGTCAAAGCTTCGAAACCTCCGACCAATTGAACCAGTCTGAGAAGTCTTTGGACGTAAAAGACTCGAGGATACATTTGCTTTTTACCTCCTTACTCGCGACTCGCTTATATTCTCTGACGGGATAAACGAAAACTAGATGTCGTCGTTGTCGTTGTGGTCGACGACGTCGACGTCGAGGTGCGCCGCTGCTGACCTGTTGCACGCTCTCTTTTGTCCGGGAGCGTGACATCTTATATATATATAAACTTAGTATGTGAGCATCGTCGGATATATACGGAACCTTCAATCCTCAATGACAGAGTCCTTCAAAGTTTTTACTTCTACTAAACTTTTCAGATGAAAGTTGAGCATTTTTTATTCTCGAATCTCAGCTTCTCGAAAGGGAATTTTATCGAGTGTAGAAAAATTTGGATAAAAATAGGAGTTTTAAAAATGAATTAATTCGCAAAAAACTTTGTCAATAGAAGGCCATCGACCCCATAGTAATAAGAAAGTTTCACTTTTCTCCTAAGTAAAATCTTCTAATGAGAAAAACCTTATAATTCAGAGAAAGTATACTCCCGGTGAGCCTCGGGCCAGCAGACGACAGAGCTGTCAATGTACTTGTCCCAAGACTCTACGGCGTCTCTTGAAAAGACTTTTGGCACGGGTACGTTGCACTTTTAATCACCTTTTGTCAACAAATCTAAAAGAGTCGCTTATTAGTTGAAAAAATCAAATTCACTGGTTCCGAAGAGCCGGTGAAACGTTAAGGATCCGCCGATGTGAGCGTTTTGTCTTGATTGCGACTGCCTGAATTTCGTTCGAGCAAACGAAAAAAAGTTTAATTTGCCCACCGACAAGAAAGCTCCTTGAGCCCGGAGATCTTCATCCCCAATCGGAGGATACTCGAACCTCGAATGTCTCAGTAATTCAAAAGCTTGTGATTGGCATCATTGCAGTTTGAATTGAATGAGAAATGAGCCATTAACTGCATATTTTCCATTTTCGATACAAAAGATTTAATACAGATGTGTGCACTCGCACGTACAACTATAGCGAGCACGGAGAGTGGGGTCGTTAAGGACGGAGGCGGTAGTTCCTGAGCCGCGCCATACGCCACTTATTCTCGCGGTCCACCGCCGTAGAACTCTTGTTCCACGCGGCGAAACGAGAAACCGTATTGTTCCCTTGTCCCGTACTCAGCACTTCGAAGCCCTTCTCGTGGAGAGCTCTTTCCCGGTCCCTTGCCGCCCCACGCCCCCACCTTTCTCTGTCGTCGAGCTCTGTAATTTCAGTAAAATACGCGGGCACTCAGCAAGTTCCCGCCTCTTTGCTGGACTCACACACCAACTTGTTATTCTGTGCATCGGTGCATACTCGTGAGCCCTCGAAAGCGTTCCATCAAAAAGTGTACACACCCTTCCCCTTCCCTTTCCATCCTCTGTCCCTTTTCACGCGATACATAAGTTTGTGAGGATTAAATTGAATAATTTGTGTAAGTTTTAGGTTCGAGTATAAATATAGCTCGTAACGCTCGCGTTACCGAGAGAAAATGGGACCGCAGGAAGGGTTTGAAATTTCATAGAATCATTTTCGTCCACGCAGGATAATTACTGAGCAACATTAACTTTCGAATCGTTGAATACGCGGACTAGCAAGATCCGTCAAAGTGCTGGAATCATTGGAACATTACGGTAACAATTTCAGAAAGTTTTGAAAATACAGAAACGCGGTTCTCGTTGTAAAGAGCCTTGGAGCGAATTTTCTTCCATAAATGGACTTGCATTCATCGGCAACCACAACTCCGGATACGCTCGCTACGATTCGAGATCAAATCCTCACTATTTTTGATTCCGTGAATACTTCTGTCACACATTCGTTCGATGCAAAAACGCTGAAGTTTGGATGACAAATTATGTGGACTGAAAATGAGGGGGAAAAAAATGAAGAATTACAAATGTTTTTTTTTCCGTTGCATTCATCTCTGCGTTCAATTGATCTGAGCACAAGCGTACACAAATATTTGTAGCTCGAGGTCCGAGCGGTAAAAGTTTCAAAAAATTTTCTGTCAGCACACAAGCGAGTATTTTTTTTTGGCTCTCTTGACCGCATCCATCAAATATCAGCGACGCGGGGTCCCAACGAAAAATTGTGCAGAGTGTAGCAACGACGAAACTTTGTAAGAGGACGTGCTCGCTCTCCTGTGTTCACGAGCGCGTTTGCGGGACGAGAGTTCGTCCTCTCGCAAAGCCAACTCGACCCGCGCCTTGCCGGCGCTCCTTTTTCGCTCTCTTTTTCTCCCTCCTTCTCTCCCTGCGTTCTGTTTCTGTCATTCCCACTCTTCTTATGAGCCTCGAGTTTTCGAGAGCCCTCAATCGCTCTTGGTTGCGTCACGAGTACCACAATAAACGTTGAAAAATATTTTTTCAAATCTCACAGAATGAACAAACGAGAAACAAGGGCCGATGCAACGATTACTAAAGAATTGAAAACACGTGTCGCTTTCTCTTTCAATTTTCACAGCCATACGGTGTCAAAATATTTTCAACTTTCACAATCGTCTCGAATTTCCTCCAAATTACATTTTTTTCCCTGACAAATAATTCAATGTGAAATTACGTCAAAATTCATTACATTTTTCATGATCCTGAATATCGACCCAGACAACTAACGAATCAAACAAAACCCAAAACTATTCAGACCGCTGTTTCGTTGGAATTTTTATGAAATTAATTATATATTCCATTTTAATTATTCGCAGTATGCTTGGAAAGTTCACTGCAGTGGTTTCGTAACCATTTTTATTCGTTACAAGCGTATCTGATATCGAGGAATGTCTAGTAAGCAGTTTGTTCGGTTAAAATTTTTTAAATCCGATGAGGCCCAAAGGAGGAGGAGGAGGAAGGAAGAGCTCGAAACATTTTACGAGTTAATCACGAAAAAATTTTTTACCTCGACGCCCACGACGGTTTGCGATCCGCAGCACATTCACAAAAGTAGCATTGTAACACGAATTCGACAGGGTACGTTGCGTGAAGCCTGTTTATCGATATGTCGCAATGTTACACAAACCGTTTGATAGGGTGCTTGAGATAGAGAAGAAAAAATCGAGAGTTATTGGCAGGAGGGAATTGTCTCGAATCCGCCACGATCTGGAACGCGAGCTATCGATTTATAATTGTTTTCTTCAGGATAATATTTCATAGGAATTTATTGATAAGCTACAATCAAAACTGAAAACCTGCTCGGGAAGGCACTAACTCAAAAGAAATTGAATCAAAGATGGTGGTCAAGCTTAGGTCGTTATTGCAAGAAAATTAAATAACAAAAAAATTAAGTCAAAACGATCAATGATTGTGCCAAACGATTTTGTTGCCTGCAGAAAAATTTTTCGCCGAATTATTTCGATATTTCAACGAAGCCTGACTTTTAGTGTCGCAGAAGCATGGAAAAAATGTCCGAGATTAAAAATAAACGGGGTACGCCGGAGCTGAAATGCCAGGAAATACTGTAACAGGTTTTTGAGAAAGAACACGAGGAGGTTTTTTGCATCGACATTAGAACGATGTGATATTCCGTAATTTAGCGACTTGACAAAATGATCAGTTGAGAGAAACCAAAGAGCTGTCATTTGGCAAATCTAATGTGTCTCATAACGTAAATAATGTAGCGCAGTTGAAGAAAAGAAAAAGAAACAAGAACGGAGAGGAATGACAGGAAAAATAGCTGCAGTTGGTCGGGCTGGAAAAATATGTACTCCGGTTTATAAGCGAGAGGAGAGTGGTATACACGATTTTCCCAGTTCTTGGGGAATATTACGACGCGGTTCGCATCGCTGCTGGAGCTAAATTGCCAGCTACGAGGATTATACGCCCGTATAACCGTGGAAAACAAGTCAGCTCGAGATGGAGAAAGAGAGAAGAGAGTCTAAGCGAGAGGGGGAATAAGAGAGAAGCCGCGAGAAGGGAAGCGAGCACTTTCTCGTGGTGCATTGGCGTGTTACAGCGTTTGTGCTCCCCCTGTACACAACGGTGCACCGAATCACCGTGGCAATTCACCTCGGCTATAAGAATCTCTACGCTATTCAAGTTTAAATCCTTGAAACGCAACGAAAATCCCAAAGTCTCGACTATTTACTCAACTTTTTTATCCATCATTAAATTGTTTTTTCCAAATGATAGATTTTGCCCGGACCCATTGAAGCTGGAACATTAAAAAAGAAAATTAGACAAATTTTTCAAAGTCAAATCCATTATTGTGCAAAAGTGTAGCCAATTTCATTCGACTTCAATTTATCTAATAATCTGTTTCGAAAAATATAGTTTGAGTAAAATACTGTTATTGACGAAAGTCTCAATGGACAAAGTTTGAAAGGAATATAAAGAGTAAAATGACGAGAGGACAAATTACGTACGTCCTTGACAAAAATTCAACATGTTTGTGTACATAAAATAGCGTCTTCTGGGTTCGAATTTCAACTTGAAATTTCAAGATATCTTGTCTCGTTATCGAACAGGAGAAAGAGACATCTACAATTTCCTTCCGTATACATACATATATTTAAGATCTCCTCGAGGAAAATTGAGTCAGATTGAATCGTAGACGGAAGAGGGAATATCTCGTTGCCGGAAGCAACGAGAAGGAGATGGTTATTTACCGAGGAGTAAAAATAAACCATTGGAAGAATCAACGACGTAAGAAGAAAATACGACGAGCCACCGCAAAAGCATTTTATATACCGCGAAATCCATAAAAGTGAAATTCCAAACAAGTCAAGAGCTCAGGACCAAAGTCTTTTTTGAGCTACCAAATTTCTACTTTTTTCAACACTCTCCCACCATTTTTCATTTCCTTTCGAAACTCTGACACGAAACGATGAAAAAAAGTTTTTTGCCTACTACCTTTGGAGAATCTACGAATCCCAAATTAAACTTTTGCCAAAACTAGCGAATATCTAGCCCAAGTAAGCAAGTAACAATCAATCATAATTTAATTTTAGAGGGTTTTGGTCCTATGCGACAAAGTGCCAAAGATAAGTCTTTCATACGCGTATTTTCGACATTTCTTCTTCCATTTCCGCCTTCTCTATTTCATATTTCATGTTCATCGTCGAGTCTTACGTAAACAAGCAAGCAGTCCCATTTCGAGAGCAACGTCAACTGAGAGCCAGCAAGCACAGCAAACGAAAAAGGCAGAGCTTTGAAAAAGGGAATGCGATGGCAATTTATTTCAAATTTTTATCGTTATATACGAAATACGCGTTTTGAAAAATGGCCAGCTCCGTCTCACACCCAGATAATTTTAATGCGATTCTCGGAGGCTGACGCTCTAAAATTGATACGCACTGTAGGCGATGCAGATTTCAACTGAAAATTATAACGAGTGGAGTTTGCAAAATATGAAAAATTTCTTTTCGAACGAAGCAAAAAAAAACCGTCCAAGCATTTCGTTAAATTTCACAATTCGTAACACATGCGCAGTGGAAAATTAAGCAAGTAATTTGGCACGAATGGCATAAAGAAAATTCATTTGGGCGTTACAATCATCGATCACGATCGATTTTAATGACAATTCGAAATAGTTTGAAAATCGTTGAATTTGGAGTGTCATCGTTGTCGAGTTTCAACAATTTCCGTGAATTCAGAGACCAGAAAAATGCAGTCTATTCGTACGAGGGGACCATATTTTCCGACGGTCACGAAGGTACCACGTATGAAGCTACAAGCACGCCTATAGACAAGTGTATTTTTGATGGTAGTAGAGGAATCACGACTTGGCTGAAAACGAAGTCGGTTAACGAGCCGGGGTTCGTCGATTGCGGGCAATTTCAGTGCGGTGGAATGGGTGATACAGTTGGTGGTGAAGAATTTGTCAGATTGCAAAAAAAAAGTGTTTGAACGACACAGAGACGTCCAAGAGTTAAAGAGAAATCGAGAAAGAGACGAGGACGTCGCTGCATAAGGAATTCGAACGTGAATTGTGTGAAAAGTCACCACAGCTCGAGGGAAAAATGAAAGAGGAAAAAGATGAAAAAAAAAAACGGAGCAATGAAGAGATAAAGAAAAGAGAGGAGAAGCCACTGAAAAAGAATGCAGTCCCGCAAAAGCCAATGCGCGCACGAAATGATTTTTCTTTCCCGTTCATTCGCTATCCCGGGCGCGTAGTATAACTCTCAGCAGCCCCGCTAGCCGTAGGCTGCCGAGGTTTCGGTTTTCGGTAGAAAAGCTTCTCCGTTCGGGGCCCCCCTTGTTATTCAGTCCACGAAACGTCGCCGAGAAGGAAAAAAGCACGCGATAGAAAATGAAAGACACGAGAATAAGAGAAATAGAGTGAGAGAGAAACGGACGGAGAGGTGGAGAGGGAGGAGCGCAAGGAAAGGGCGAAAAAGATATATGGCTCGCTCTGCTTACTGGAGAAGCATATAAGGACAAAGTTACATGAAGAGTCAACGGTACCAGAGGAAGAAGGAGAGAGAGAGAGGGGAAAGGGGCCCGGTGCGCCTTCGGGTCGAAGCCAAACTCCCGAAGAATTTTCGGTGCAACCCTTCCACAGAGTGAACGTATACATGGGTACGTATGCAGTGAAGAACGCGAGCAAAACGGAAGAGAAGCAGTGACCCACACAGAAACAGCAAGTTGTGAGGGTCCGGAGTCGCTGAACGCGAGAAAAGGAGAGGAAGAGCGAGCCAGCCGTTTCTTATTCTTCTTCTTCATCGTGATCGTCAGAGATGCTGTTGTAAGGTAAGGGGATATAGGAAGCCCGAAAGCTCGAAACTAGCCCGTCTATACATCCATTCGCATCGACACAGATATATGTTTGCGCTTTTCTAACGTAGTGCAGAGCATCGGGAGAAGATGCCGGAAATCGATTGGCCATTAGGCCAACGTTCTTGCCGGATTCCAGAGCGAATATATACCGACTGAGATTCGATATATGTGTGCAAAGGGCTACTGCAATCGTTCGATTCCTCAAACCGTGCGGACGAGACTAAGGGAGAGAAATTTTCAGCAGAATGATAGCCGAACCGGGCATCCGGACGGCCACGGAATTTCAAGTTTTTGGCATGGAAAGAGACTCGGCCAAGACTTCGGAGATCCTATGCGGTTATCCTGCAGGCACGGCTAACAACTCTTCTTACGCGGTATATACGAAAATGTAAAATCATGGGCACATGGGCGCAGAAATTTTTCGTACCGTTGTCTTTCATTAATTTTTACAACTTTAATTTTGAGAGAGAGTAAAATTACGTATCCGGAGCTGAACTCATTAAATTTTGTGAATTTTGGTGAAAACAAGGGTAAAAACAGTAAGAAAAATCACAGCAAATCACTTGGTGGGGAGCTGTGACAAAGGGTTCTGTTTGTATTGAAAATAGTCGCTTTCTGGTGTGAGAGGAAATAAAATTTCCCAATGACACTGAAGTTTGCAACGTTCGAGTCGTGAGACAAAATAAAAATATGATGAATTACGAATGTTTTTTTCGTTCATTTCGTCGGACTCCGACGTTGCAAACTTCAGGGTCGTATTTCCAAGCGAAGTTCTCAACAAAAAATGGAGCGACAATTAAAAATAACGATTAAGCGCCCTTCAATTATTTTGTTTGAACTTTCCAACTTAAATTTTGTGAAAATCACTTTTTTCGACCTTTGTCCGTGTTCTCCATTTATGAGAAATGATAAATATTGGAGCACGTGATCGAATTGCGTCGAATATCCGAGCACGGAGTGTACGATTATTCGGAGCGTTGCGTCATGAAACTCTATGAGAATTCAGCGCATCAGGCTCCACGTAGAACGCGTTCGAATCTCGAGGGCGAAGGGGAAAGGAAGAGACGAAGAGACAGAAAGAGGGAGAAGCATATATAAATGCGTTTGATAGGCGCGTAACATGTAATTCGCGAGAGTTCAGGGACTTGACGTAGCTACAAACGTGTGTGTGGTTGAACAACGAGATTTTCCCCCATACAGTTGTAAAAAGCTATGGACCCCCCTGTAGTTATGGTACGTGTGGGTGAACACAGCAATCTGCGCTCGTACGATTTTCCGCAACGTGCAGTGCTCTCCATATCTCACTCTCTTGCTCCCTCTTCTTTCGTATGTTTTACAAACATTCTATATTTCTCTCTATTGCACTCTCTCATCGTTATAAATCCACTAAGCGTGAGTTGCGAAAAGTGCTGACTGATGCAGCGCGTCGAAACTTTCACCAAACACGCGGGACGTTTACGCTCGTACATCGTTTAACGACTGTGTGCATTCTATATGGGATTATGAATGTGTAGATCAAATATGTGTATGTTTATTTCTAGTTAGAGCTCGCGGTCATATTACACCAGAGATTTCTACAAAATTACTTTATCCACACTTCGATTTTGCAAGCCTAGACACATTCTTATGATTATCACGACTTTGTCAATCACTGGGCTTGTATAAGCCGTCAATCGATCACGGATTTTAATACGAATCAGCTGTGAGTCGAGGTGAAACGGTTTTTCAAACGAAGCGTTCATTTTCTACAATCATATATTCTCGAAGTGTAAACAAATTAAATTCTCTTGATTTGTACAATAAATTTGGAGAACGCGAAACAATCGAAGCTCGCCTAACTAACAGGGAAGGTCACTTAACTATAGTCCCGCAACTTGGGTCGAAAAAATTACATTTTGTAGTTATTCACATGAAAGTATAAAAACCTCAGAAAAAGGGGTGAAATTAATTCCTAAAAATCGGTGGTTTTTAGGAATTTAGGAACTTGGGTTTTTAGGAAAAAAGTTATACAATTTTTGATTGCATATTGATGCAGAGCACTGAAAAATAAATAAATTTGCCGTATAAACTTTTGTCGTATCGATTTTAGTTTCGAGGATATCAGCGAAAAACGAGAAAATCACCGATTTTTAGGAATTATAATTTCACTCCTTAAATATGCGAGTGGGCAGCTAATTTTTTGTCATTGTTTATATTTTTATGTGAACTACAAAATGTAATTTTTTCGACTCAAATTATGAGAGTTGAGTAAAAAAGTGACTTTCTTTGTGAAAAGTTTGTGAATTTTTGGAGAATTGACAATTTATAGAATTTTGTTTTTCGATTTTTTTGCCGTTTCATTAATGTGTAGAAATTGAGGGTAAAGAATGTTATTTCAAAGTGCATTTTGTGGATGACCAAAGCAAGATTGAATTTTTAAAAGTGTCCAGAAATGACGTTTGAGAATGCTCATGGGAGACAAAAGTTCGCGACTTTCGGTAAGGTTGGACGTCGAATATTCGTCGTGTATGTTTTTTTCGTCGCGGTCGTATTTGTGAAAACCGCGAAACATTGAGTCACTCTTTCAGGGGATAACACTGGGGCGGAAAGTCCGCCTCTCGCGGACGTACTTTTCTATTTGTGAAGGGAGCGAGCGAACTTCCGGTTGAAGCAAGAGCAAAACAGGATAAAAAGAATGAAGGAAAAGTTTATTCCTGTCGGGGAGGCTTCATTGTTTTTCGCGTTTATAAACAGAAATGTTGGCTCGGATTCCAGAATAACCCGTCGCGATATGGACCGAGTGAAGGATGTTGAATGAAAGGTTTTTTCGGGAACGGGGGAGGGGGGTTTGACCGTGGAATAGCCGGTTACATATTTGCCGGGGTCAAACTTTCGACCAGATAAAGCGAGACGAAAAAAACAACGAGCGAGGAAGAAAAGTGAATAACTTTGGTGTCCATATATATTTGTGTGTATGAACGCGTGTACCCGGACGAATGGAAAAGTTGAAAGGACGTTGAGAAATACGAGATTGTAGGCCCTTTTTCCAGCAAAAAGAAATCAGAAAAAGGAGACTGAGCGAACAAAGAGCAAGGCGAAGAAAAAAACAAGAAAAAAAAGCCACGAGTCCTGATCATTTTTTTGTATAACAAAAGAAAAGGACGAGAGATAAACGAGCAAGTCCGACACGATGGTTCTTCAGCACCAAGGAGATCACAGCTGAAATGTGGATGGAAGGAACGATTTCTTGGCTCGGGACACGCTCAAGTTTTTCATCGTTTTTTTTTTTGTTTTTTTTTTCTACCCGCTTATCACTTTTAACATTCCTCTCATTCTTTTCTCTGTTTTTGCTTTCACCCGGCGCAATCACTTTGACGATCGTTCTCCTATCTAAAGTATTTAAAAATCTCGGCACGTGCGTTGATAAATAAAAAATGGGAAGCAGAAGTATCTTTTTGTTATCTTGAAATAATTATGACGCGAGGTGGACTCGACGATTTCGAATTCTTTTCAACGATTTCAAACATTTTTCAATACCACTTAAAAAAACGAATTCCACTCCGTACAAAATCATATATAATCTCGCAATCGCTTGAAAAATTCCATAAATTTTGCGTGCCGTTTGTTTCGCCGACTCGATGTTGCAAAAAGCCACTCGAAGTCGCGTCATCAGCATTCGCAGTGCAGGTATTCTGATTAATTATTAAAATACTGCAAGCAACCACCGCGGACGTGCGTTTGCCTCACGTCCCATGCAGTCTGCAATACAAAGCTGCCAATTTATTATACAATTTCATGTGCCTAGAGTATTATTACGGGAGTAAACGCTCGTGTTGTAACTCCCCATTCGTCTCAATCATAACGAAGGTGATAAACTTAAGTACACCCACACATAAACGAGCGCGTAGAAGATTCGACAAAAGGTTAAAAGCGTTAAAAAGTACTTCGTGACGTATGAGAATGTTGAAAAAAATGCTCCTCTCATTAGTATAAAGAGAAATTTATTTTTTGTCAGGTGAATGCGAGCTGAACTTTTATCGCGCAGAAAAAAGGGTTCCAAGGATTTTTCGTACCGCTGACACAGGCAAAAAGGGACGAAGCGCTCAGCGATCTTTTGGGGGAGTTTGAGGGTCAAGTGTAATTTAGTGAGCAGCTTATCGGATCGAATCGGGACACCTTGTACATGCAATAAATATGAATATAAACGATGCAGCGATAGAGAGATAGGAGGGATGGAATAAAGAAAAAGCACCGGGATAATAAGCGAGTGGTGGCCCGGAGTAAGAGTAGGAGGCAGAAAATAAGATATAAAAAAGGTATGATGATAATAAGAATAAAAGGAAAGAGAGGAGAGTTAACGGAACGATACGCGATTGTGCGGTGCTGAAAAAAGAAGATACACATTCGGTTCTGAGGAGTTTCGCCTACTCAAGAGGGCTCACGGAGAGAATCGAAAGAAACCTGTTCGACCGGTCTCGCCTCGATCCTCGTTATTCGCTCCTCTCGCCAAGCCTCTCGGTCTTTCCCTCTCTCTCATTCTCTCTTTTACTCTATCCTCACCCGCAACCAGCGATTCACACGGACACGCGATATAACCGAGCCAAGCTACAAAACTCGGTGCTCCGAACACTGGAACGCGGCACTACGCCAAGCAACCTCAAACAAGACTCTCGATCTCTCTCTCTCTCTCTCTCTCCATCTTTTTTTTCATTTTTTATAAATCTCTCACTTTTTCTCTCCCTCTCTCGCTCCATTTCTCGCTCGGTCTCTCTTCATCTTTTGTTCTCTCTCCTCCACGTATTTTTTATCCTTCCCTCTCTCTCTTTATACTGCCCGTTCGAATTACACACTCGTATACGAGAGAGCCCACAATTCACGGGCCTGAAGTTGGCGGACCACGCCTGAAACTGCTCAGACCCGAATTATACACGAATAACTTGCTCATATATCTGTGTTTGGTTACGTTATGTGGATATTAGCTCCGTATATAGACACACACACGTTCATGAATATGTGTACGTACTTTGATGACGTTGGTTCGTAGCGTCATAAAGCGGTGCTGAAAGTTCCTGTTACCTGATCCAAAGATTTCGTAATCGCGTTATAAGACACTGTTGTCGCGTTATCCGACGACCGTAGAGATATATGGAACGTGAACTTTTTCCGAACTTGTTTTTTTTTTTTTTTTTTTCGGCATTATTAGAGTTTTGTTGTGAAGACTGAGCAGAATAAATCCACGGAATCCCAAACGCGGAATTCTAATTGTGGCGTGTTGTAGTCGGTTATTTTTATTGATTCGAATGTTCTGAATAAAATTTCGATTGTTCCGGTTCGACTCGACGGAAAGATCCGAAGAACGTCATCCAAAATTCGCAGTATTCCGCATTGGAGAGGAAACTTTCTCAATGGGCAAGTTTAATAAAGGGCAGCAAGTGGCGTGGTAAGGACAATGCGACGATTCGAAAACCCGATTATTGCCCGAGTGAAAATCCCGCTGTGACTCGCTTATTTACATCACAATTCCATCATATCTGTGGAGGAGGAAAGAATGTTGCAACCCGTGAAAAACGGCACCATTGGCCCAAGCTTGGTGCAGTACCGCGCCAACTATACGCGATGGTTGGACGACCGTTGGCAATATAACTCGGCCAACCGTAGCACCACGGTTGGAGTGATAGCTACGGTCCTACGGTAGGCTAGCGCTTGGGACCAGTATCGGCCCAGCGTTAGTTTGGACAACGGCCCAACGCTGGGCCGGTGTTTGCCCAATGCTAGCCCCACATTCACCCAGCGTCATTCCCCAGCGAATGCCTGTTATCGATTATTTAATTAAATAATATTTATTTTCAATCATGCTTATTTTATCACCCTATACAATTATCCGTCATTGTGGAAATTTTAATTAGTTAAAAAAAAAACAGTTCTTTATATTTTCTTTAGAGTTGAAATTTTTCAGAGGGGATTTGAACTGCCTACCTACAACTTTCCTACCTAATGCCTACCTAGTTTGTCCGAGACGCTAACCACTACACTATCGACTACTTCCTATTTTTGTATCAACATTCTCAAAATAAAATATTGGGCCCATTCTGGTATTGTGTCATATGTGTACATATTGAAATCACTTTTTTAATTCTCAACCGATTTAGACCAAATTTGGTACACAACTGTAAAATACCCGGAAACAAATTTTCATGTAATTCGATAACTTATTAGCTCGTACGAGTTTTGATAAGAAAATTGAAAAAAGTTTATCCTTCAGCCGATTAATTAATAAAGTCGAAAAAATTAAATGACTAATCTGTATATTATTAAAAGATACACGGCCCGTCTTGAATCTTTCTGCCTACACTTTACCTCAATACTTAGCGTCAAGACGCTGCCGCGTCTCTAGATTATTATTGTTATTATTATTGATATTATTGTCGTTATTATTATTGTTATACAAGAAATCTTAATTCATTTGCAATATTAAAAAAATGAAGATAACACAACATGTATCCACTAAATATTATATATACTGAAAAAAAAAATTGCTTCAAAGAGTCGATTATTATTTGGTGAGTGCGAGCAACAAAATATTCTTGGATTAATAACAACAAATTGGTTGATGAACAACTAATGGATGACCAGAAGTTGATCATCAATTGCTGCCGTTGCAAGACAGTGCTGGCTGAGCCTAGACTGATGAGCGGATACCGATTGTATATCTAACAATATAGCAGGTACAGATTTTAAAAAATAAGGTGAGCAGTATTAACCCGAGGTATGGGACAATGATGGTCTCCAACGGTTGGCTGCCAGTCATGAACCGACACCGGCCCAAGCATGGGCGATTGTCGGGTCCCAATGCTCAAATTCTTCATTGGCTATAAGCGTGGGCAAATATGCTGGCCCATGCTCGGGCCCAACGTCGAGTCCCAACGGTTGGCTGCCAGTTATAAACCGACACCGGCCGAGGGTTGGCTGGTTGTCGGGTCCCAATGCCCAAGTTTAGCATTGACTAAACGTGGGCAAACATGCTGGCCCGTACTCGGGCCCAACGCTGAGTCCCAACGGTCGTTTACCCAGTATCGAGCCAAGCATCGGCCATATGGTAAGCATCGGCAATTTTTTCACGGGAATTTAACAAGCGTTTAGTGGGGGGGAGAAAAAATTGTCGTTACAGGAAATGCACGAGGACGGAACGCTCAGTCGGGAGAATGAGCCAACGAGTTGAAAATTCCCGGGCGACCAGCAACGCTCCCAGAATTTAAGAAAAAGACGACGAGTTAGCTGGTAAAACAAAGAATTCACTGATGGCTGCTGTGGCAATTCTCTCGCTCTTTCGTTGCGTTGATGAAACGTCAGTACGTTAGGGAGACCTACGTGGCGCAATGGGCAATGCGAGAGATCGGACAAGAGCGCGCGAACGCGGCTCATGTCTAACGGTGCGTGTCACATTGCTTGTTGCAACTTTTCTGTAACGAATGTTCTCGCGGTCTACGAGTTTCGAACAGTAGCGTCATTCTCGAAGCGCTCGTCTGTTCGTGCACTGAACGATCGAATTACGAGGAAAGGGAAGAAAGCAGGGCAAGGAAGGAAAGAGAAAAGAATAAAACGCATCGAAATGATCGAAAATCGAATAATTTACAAGCATTTTTATAATTCGCACTTTCAAACGTTGTGCGAGCTGAATTATTCATTAATTCGCCACTTTTTGTATAGTCTCTGCAGAACTGTCGCAATTTTCCTAAGCAGATTTCATCTGCACACTGGGGAAGAACCGTAAAAAACGTTTGAACAATTTTCATAGCTTGGAGCAACGAACGAAAGTTGTGACAAAAAAGTCGTTCCGGTTCAGCGTTAGAGAAGGCAACGTTGCGCAAGTGTTTTATCGTGCCTAAATTTTTCCGGTTGAAACCCCATAAAGTTTTTATTTCGACGTACACACTGGACATTCACAGCTCGAAGTGCTATCAAGAAATGACATCAGAAATTAGGATTAACGGTATTGAGTTCTCACGAATGAGAACAGAAAAACTCGTTGCATTCGTGGAACCCTAAAAATTGCTTTGTCGTGCCCTGCATTTTGAAAATCCATAATTATGGATCGCCTCATGCGCCATCATGACCATGATGGTGCAGGCGATTTCTTGACGTTTAGGGTCATTGAGCTGTCCAAGTGTTTCAAAGTCCGTCGACGCGTTTGTGTGGAACGGTGTGTCGAGGCAGAAAGAGGAAGAGAAAAGCTCGAAGGAGTCACCCCCCGGAGTGCACTAGACTCGGGGTAATTACGAGCGCCAGGTTTCTGCCTTAAAGTCCTTCTCTCTCTTCCTCTTGCTCTCCCGGCTCTGCACCACGTGCGCGCATCGCCGCCTACGCTGCAGATCTACGATCACGATGGATGGCTCCTGTGTGGAGGAATCGGAGTTACAAACCGTGGGGAGGAGGGATTTAAAAAATGGGGAGAGAGAGAGAGAGAGAGACGGAGAGCAATAAAGAGGTTCGCGGAGAAGGAGAGAGAAAACATTCCCAGGAAAAGCGAGTGGATCTGGAGAAAAAAAGACACGCGAAAGATCTGCGGAAAGAGAAACGAAGCTGAACGAGGTCGCGTAAGAGCGAGAGGAAGATAAAGAAAGAGAAGAAAAATTGAAGAAATCGTGATAGAGGATTCACCGAAAGCGACTCTGCGCAAGAGGAAGGAAGAGCAGAGCAAGAAAATATCGACAGTGGAGAAGCAAGGAAGAAAAAGAGAAGAGAGGAAGGGGCATAGAATGGAAATTCACGACCCGTGGCCGCGCGAGAAGGGTTTATTACAACTTCCGAGACGAAGACAACGTGCCGCAGGTCTCCGTAGCGAGCCATCTCGGAGAAGACGCCAGCCCGAGTATAGAGAGCGCCAAGACCGTTTCTTCGTCGCCTTCTCATACCTCTGGCCCTCCGCCGCCGCTCTCTTCATTTTTCTCTCTCGTCGTATCCTTCGAGTATTAGATCTATACGGCACAGATTGAGTGTCCCCGTGGGTAATTACGAGAGGGGAGTTGTCTCTCCGTTCAACGGGTATTGCCCCTCGGGAGAGTGGAATGAATCGAATTCGCTATGTACACATACACACGCGCGCACGCACAGATTCGCCTCCTTTACTTTTCTCTCTCGATATAACCGTCGATATCCAAGTTCACAAACATCTCCCACTGAATAACTTTGTCACTCAATAGCTATTACGTAATTCTTCGTCTCGTCGTTCGATTTTTCTCCGTGCACAGCAAGCAGTTGTCGATTTTTCTTTTATTGTTTATTTTTCTGAATACAAACTCCCACGACTGGTGACTCGGTCTGCGAGCAGCCGATAATAGCGGAGACAATTAGCCGCTCGTTTGGAGGCGTCTCGAGTGACGATTGCGAGGAACTCGTGACTAAAATCCGAAAAAAAGGAAAATAAAGTTTTTCGACGAGACAAAAAGTTTTCGTCATTGCTTCGCAACTCGTTGAGTACGAAGAAAAGTACGAAAAAATAAATACACTGGTGAAACTCGATGTTGTATATACAACGGTTGAGAAAAGAAAAATGAGGATTCGGCAAGTCACGCGCGGAACGATTTGACTTGACCTAATTATACTTTAACGAGGACAAAACTCCCCCGTTGACGACGACGGCTCAATTATCCTGTTTATAGAAAAATATGCTATGAGAAAAAAATAAACGTGGGGAAAGCCAGAACAAAAAGTATTTCAAAAAGGCAGAAAATACACACTGGCAATGTAAGGAAATTGGTTGCCTTCTGCTAGAGTTCGTGACAATGCAAAAATTTTAAGACACGAAATTCACGAAAGCTTTGATAAATTTGAAGAAATAAAATTTTCTTTTAAACTTTTATTCAGTTTTTTATAACAAGACACAATTTTCATATGAAATTTGTGCATATAAAAATGTAACAGACAAATCATCGTTGTACAAAACAATGAAATTGTGGCAAGGGATTGGGATGGTACATAAACTGGTGAGAAAAATATTTTCATTCCAACCGAATGTTTTCAATTACTCGAAGCATTTCCGGCAGATTCATCGTCATTGCTAGAATTTCAGGGTAACAACACGGAAATTATTTGATAAATTTTTCCTAATCTAGCAGCACGAAGATTCTCAGAAAACTAGAAGAATGTCGAAGCAACGAAAGCGAGCGATTTGAGCGCAGCGCTAAGAGGGAAGATTTCTTCATTCGATGGCTTATAGGACATATTTTTGGTTCGTTGAGATGAAATGAGCAACTATCAGAGTCGTAGTTATTAGATCGTGAGAGTGGAATAAGATAGACGAAAGCTGGTGTTACGAAGAAAAGGGAAAGAGATACAAAAGAGAGGCCATTCGGTAAAATACAAGGGAGAAGAAGGGCATTCAGGTCACGAATCCGCAGTAGAGTTTCTCAGAGAAGATCCCTGCGGGGCTCCCTTCATGTCGTGTATAACACAGATATAAGCTCTTTTTCTCTCTCTCTCTCTCTCTGATTGTGCGTGTTTTCCAGCTCCTTGAATCATCGCGGACGTGGAGGCGAAACAGCGAAAGACAAAACAAGAAAGAAAGAAAGAAAAAGAGAGAGAGACGAGGAAAAAAAGCAGAAAAAGTCTCCCTCCTGTTCGCAAGTAATCATTGAGTCGCGAGAGTATTTCCCATTGCTTTCGATCTTTGACGTGAGTGGTGTGCGTCAAAAAATAGATGGAAGGAGCATCAAAGGGAAAAGAAAAAGAAAGAAAACAGCGCTCTAGGCCCTTCGCCTCTTTTTTCTTTTGCCTCTCCAGGGACAACAAACACGCGGTAATTTATTAGCCGTAAGTGAAGAAAAAGGGAATAACGAGAAGTGGTCCCAAGCGTCTTTGTGCAGCCTTCGCTCGTGTATAGGTTCGCGTGTACGTAGACGAAACGAAGGAGAAGCGATGGCAAGAAAGACGGTGAGAAAAATCTAGAAAAGTTAACGAATCTTCTCCCCTTTCAACGTGAATTTTAAACAGAATTTCACGAGAAATATATTTCAAGTGACATTCCTTTGCAGCAGTGTCATCATATGTGGTCGAGTGTCGACTCTCAAATTGAGTGAGATCGGAGCTAATGCGATGAGCACGCAGCGAGAAGCGACAACCAAAACAGAGAAAATAAATAGATTGAAGAAGGCGAACGTTCCACGCGAGGGAGAAAGACTGTGTACAATTTCGAAGTTACCGAACGTGTTGGAGCGATGGGGAAAAACAGGAAAACTCAGAGAAAAGGCAGAAAAAAGTTTTCGACTGCAGCCGAGTGGTAAAAGTTTCAGATCAAACGAAAAAAGTTACGATCCAACTCCTGAGCAAAGCTATTTTCATTTGATTATTTTTTTCTTTCCTTTTTTTCAAGAGCGAAACGTCGAGTGGAAAAGGACCGTTGAGACACTAGAAAAGCAGAACGAGGAGAGAAAATGAGAGGGAAAGAGAGGGCATGCAAAAACAAATATACTCATGAAACATAAATTTTACCGACGTATCGAGTTCAAAGCCGTAAACGTGGACAGGGACGGAGTACAAACTTTTGCTATGTGTGTCACTTGTAAATCTCAATATTTCTCAGAATTTCGATACATCCATCTATTCATGCGCGCTCATTCAAGGCTGTGGTATCGTTGCTCCAGTCGCGAATAGCGTTATTTCGTCACCGATATTCCCCCATTTGTTCCACAAGGCTCGAGTAACTCGTGAATAAAATATTTTATGTAAATATCAATGATAAGCGTATAGCGTATGGATTTTAAATTTCAGAATAACGAAAATGACGATAACGATGATAAAACAAAAAACGGGACAAAAAAGTGAGCAGAAATTTGTAAATATTTGTACGAGAACGAGACGAAAAAAGAAATGCTTATAAGCTTCGTTCCATCAAGTTCAGCAAGAAATTCATCAATCCAACTTTGTCAGGGTGTCTAATTTTGACCAGAACAGAAATTTCATGACTTTTAAGGCTTTTTAAGTCAAGGAACAGGAATTTTTCATGACTTTTCTTATGGTTCCGATACTTTTTATTCATCTTTTAATTATAATTAAATTCAATAAAAATAACAAAGAAATGATATTTTATTTTGAAATAAAGAATCTTTTTTTCTTACAAACTATTCATTCGATATTCGTTTTTATATCGATGATGAGTATTGACGAACCAGACATTGTCGCCACCCCGCGAATTTTGAAATCATGTTGAAGGAAACCAAAAAATCGACAATGACAATGAGCGTTGCAGAGATCTTAAAAAATCAGGTTGTTTGGTAATTTTTCATGACATTTAATGATTTTTTCAGGTCCGAGTGTAATTTCATGATATTTAAGAATTTTCATGACTTTTCAGGTCGTTAGACACCCTGTTTGTCTAACCGATTAAAAACCAAAAGAAAAAACATTAAAAAACAAAAACTGTCCAAGTGACATTGAAACGAGCTGAGAAATAGCACCCATATGACGAGTTTCAAAAATGGGTAATAAAGTTAAAGACAAAAGAAATATTGAAAATGGCGGGGTGTGAAGGAGAATGTACAAGGGGTCAAAGAAAAGCCCATTCAACGTTAGAGTGCTCCTCGTAGTGCAGGAATGACGCAGAGCTTTGTCAGAAGACGGAAACTTTTATTCCTCGCTCTTAGGCAAATAACCTATGCGAAACGAACGACGAGGAACAATAATGAACAAGCTTCGTAAAAATAGCGACTATATGGATACAGTACGGGTACGGTATTCCTGCGTCGAGTTGCAACATAAGCATACACACGAATGGAAAAGAAAACATAGATATACGACGAAGTGGAAACTGTATATAGAAATGTCGTATAATGACGGAGCATAATTCCGTCTTTCCACGTTCTTTTTATTCCATTCCCTCGTTCCGCATCCACGTGACAGCTGCTATTATGTCGTTTTACTTTTTTCTCTCCACTTGGACTCGACGAATGCTGAAAATTTTTATTTTTCCTTTTTATTTTATTTTATTTTATTTTTTTATGGAAACGAAATACGAAAACTTGGAAATATGGGAAGCGTAAGAAAATAGTGGCGTCTAACATAATTTTCGAATTTACGTGCACAGCCCTGCTCGGAATTAAAAAAAAATAGAAAATTTGGATTGTCACAGAGCACGAGGACGATTCATACGAGAGGCGCACGGTGTGGATGATACGCGTACGAAAATAAGGGTAGGCTTATACGTATAGAAGAAAAAAGAAGTATCGTTGATACGGAGAGTTGAGGGTTTTTCATTTTGAACCCTCTTGGAAGGGTCCTGTGGAAAGGGTGTGTACAAGATGCTTGATATCTCGACGTGAACATGTAAGAGGTTTTTTCCGCTGAGATGAGGAACGATAAATTCGAATCACGGTGTGGTGCGAGGAGTCTCGCGAGGAAAGGAGGAAAAGACGCGAGACGAGTCGAGAAAGGGATGGGCAAAAAGGGCGGGGGGAAGAGAGGCGTCTTGCAGGAGTCAAGACGAGAGGAATAAAAAGCCAACGACGATTTTGCGGATTGCGAGAGAGATGTGCTCCTCCGGTAGATATCTTGACGTCGAACCTACGAATTCGTCGTCTATAAATGTACACCGGAGCTTTTCGACTCGCGGGCGTTTTCACCGGTGAAGGGAAAAAAGATCGATGATGCTGCACGAGTTTCGATCACTATTGGCACGCGAAAACCACTCGGTGCAACTTTTCTGTGTATACAGAGCTGTACAAAACTCGCCTCCGCAATTCGCAGTTACAAAAGGTTCTGTAGAAAAAAAATCGCTGCTGCTTTCCCACCCGATACACCGTTGATGGAACGTTCATTAATTACTGATATAGCCAACTCGGTGCAAAGTTAAACGAGGGACTCGAGGAAAAGAAACAGCTCCGCTCGCTCCCCCCATTGCCGATTATGGCGATTCTTCGATGTCCCACTAACGGTCCAGCGGACTGAAAAATACTTGGGAGCTTCCCTCCGTAAAATGCTGCAATTAAACCGGCATTCGGGCCAAGATTAGAACGTTTGTAACGATCTGTATGCGGATAGAGTATCTCCATACATGAGATTTTGTATATGCTCACAGATTCAAGATAATTCGAGTACGAATAGAGGAGATACGTTCGCAGGGGTTGAGAGCAAAGCTGTACTGAATTATTCCGAGGATATTTCACGATTTGGTGTAGAGAAAACTTTTGGCGTTACGGAAACTCCTGAATTTAAGTCGGTAATGCTATGTGTACAAGCATAAATCTGAATTCATATTTTTATTCAGGAATAAAAAGATTCTAAAATGACAAATGAATGGAAAATATTCAGTACAATAAAAAAATAGAGATCAATACAATTTCCCAAATGTTAGAATTAGCCCTCATCGTAGTGTTGAAATTAAAAAAAAAAGTTATTCGTGCTCTATCTCGTCTATGACCGCCCACGAGAATCTTCCTCGGTGAAAAAGCAAAACTACAAATTAACCCGAATCACGAGGTCGCACGCTGCAGTTTTGACAGAAGCAAAACGTTTCTTTTTCCCGCCCGATTTTCCGTCCGAAAATCCGTAATAATCGCACCAACTTCAATCTTTCCTCAATTTCATTGTTTAGAAAGTATTTCTCACGATTTGTTCGAGCTTACCCACGAATAATGTTGTGTCTGCGAATATTTAGCTCGATCAAAGTAGGCACTCACGCTAAACAAATGCGCAAAGTACTGCACGCCCGTCGATATTTTTTCAGTACAAGTTCACGAGCACTCTGTGATCGGACGTCGGCACTCCGTGATTATTGTTTCCATACGTTCGCACAGATAAGTTGCAATCGCTCGAATCTCGAGTGTCTCTCGGTTGACTCATACCGCGCCGAGGCGAGTGAGCGCGCGCAGGTGCACAATGCACATCGACGTACACATTTTTTCTTTCTCAAGGCGACGAGAGCATCGTGAGAGAAATTTGATACACGAAGGATGAAACGTATTTATAGATGCACCGTTTCAAATAGTTGTGTGGGTCGAAAAGTTGGAGCATTGTTTCGTCAAACACGCGTCGCTCATTTCCCAGTCACAAGCCGCTCATTTTTATTATAACCAACGGCAGTGCAGAACGATCGAAGGTGAATGGGAGGCTTAAAAGTGATTTTGCACACTCTTTATGCGCTTAACACGCGCCGGTGAGACTTTAACGCGTTTCTGGATACGCGGATCGCACGTACTCGAACATTGGCGAAGTATTCGTGCAAATTTTTCCGACTGCCTGAGTGCTAAGAGGCACGCATTTTCTTGCTGTAGTCAGGGAATTATTGTTCTCCTCGAGATAACTGTACACTAGGAGTTTACTGAACAGACAGAGGATAATTGTGTACGTGGATGAGCAAAGAGGTGATGCAGCAAAATCAACCGGCTAATTCGATGCTAATTCAAAGAATTCAAATCGAATTGATTATTCGTTGGGACGCCGAATTTTCCAATGTTCGTTGGCAGAAATGTTTGTCGTGACGTTCAAGCCGATTATTTTTATACCGGATTGTACAACGGCCAAGTAATGAGCGACGAATAATTAACTAAAATGAAACTGCAATATTATATTCGCACTAAAAAATTCTCGCTTCGAAACTACTTCGCTATTTTAGTGTGACATTAAATTTGTCAAAGTTGAACCAACAAGATCAGCAGTTGATTTGGTAGAGCGATTTCGAATAAAATTTAGCGGGATGAATCTGATCGAATGTGACTTCATTGAGCGCCGCGACATGTCAAATTGAACGATATCGAGTTTATCTCGCCGGTTGATAAACTTATCAGTTTCATTGAGCGAAAAAGACACGCGAAAATATGGTGGAACTCGAGCCACCAATGATGGTGTGTAAACGGAGAGGTACGTGCAGATAAAAACATATGGAGTTGACACATTGGAAAGTGTTTGTGATTCATGACTGAGGAAGAGATGATTAAACATTGAGATTCATTCCAGTAAGAAAATCAGTGTTGCCGAAGGCGTGAATAAACAATATTTTAGAGCCAATTAACGAAGCTATTAACGTGTTCCTTTGGAACAAAATTTTTCTTCTCTGTTCTCAAGATTTTTAGTTGAAAATTTAATATTTATGTTTTTTATCATTGAATCAAGAAGTTTATAATTTAGTGACCATATCACACATTTATTTTATTTGTCAGATTGGGTGGGGTTCAATATGTCGAATAACTGAATTCTAGAACGGTCGATATTTCGAAATTTTAAAAGTTATGATATCAATTTGGAGAAAAATAAGTAATTCGAAATTCTTATTCCCGATCGACTATTCAGCAGATTGCGTGTTTAATCAAAAATTCCTTCTTTGAATTCGTATTTACCCGAAAATATATATTTCAATAGTTTTCATTTCGAATGCAATTTTAACAGACCATCCGAATGTCAAAAGTTCATATTTTCGAATTCAAAATGGAGAGTAATTGTTTTACAGACAGACCGGAATATAGAGTAGCAAAAAATCGAAAATGAATTATTCGAGCCTATAAAACCTAGATATGCGGAATAGCGATAGCTCGAAAAGGCGAAAGTTAAAATGGCGATGTTTAAAATTGGAGATCACCGGTCTGAATAAGTAAGTGAGTGAGACGCGTGTATTTGGAGCTCCACTGCATTTCTTTATTTTGATCGATCGACTTTCTATAACGTTTCGCTATTTTGACTGTTCGACTTTTTGGTGTTTCAGTATTTCCTCAGTAATATTTGGTATTTCGTTATTATATTTTCAAAATTGTGAATTCTCACAGTATCGCTGACTGTAGTAATTTATGAATCGAAAGAGTAATAGTCGAATTTTCGAAAAATTGATATTTTAGTCATCGTCCTATGGACGATTGTTACATTCTATTTTCGATGTAAACGTGCTTCGAACTTTGCAGTTTCTGCTTTATTTATTTTCGGCATTCAAAGCTCCGCAGTTGAATCTATCTGTCTCCATATTATCATTCGAAGTTTATAAACTCAAGATTTTAGCTGTTCGAAATTTTAGTCATTCCAACATTTGATCCCCACCCGTCAGATTAAATCACCATGCACAATAATCGGTCAGTGGTTTCCGAGCACATTAAGAACAGAGAATAAGGACAATTTATACAAGAGAATTTTGCTTGCTCAAACACACTTTCACATTCCTTCACACAAACACACTATTTTAGGACAATCTTCTTGATTTCTCGAACATTAACTCGGTAATCTACGTGGCGAAAGTGAGCACACGAGAAATCAAGTACGAGGATAAAAATGTCTCTTTCACTCATCTCGAGATCATTTTGTGTTGTGTGCAAAATCCCTCATTGGCTCTGCACTCCGAAACCTGAAAGAGAACACGATGAAAATGATTCGCCATAAGAGAGAGTCGATGGTTTCGTAATGATTTTCAGAATTATCGGGGGCGGCCAGACCCAATGGTTAATGATCCTGGATACGAGTTTGATTTTGATTACGGATTCCTTTGAGCAGATGTTCCTCCTTCGACGGTCCCGCGGAGCAAGCAGAGCTCGGGTCGATTGTACGAAATTCCGAAAAAGCAGAGAGCTTTCCTTCGCCGACGTTCCAAATATCGACGCTCGCGTCTCAACCACGGTGCGAGATCCGCAGTATTCGAAATCCACAAAAAATCAAGTTTGAAAGTAGAAAAAAAACTGTTCGCAAAGAAGTCAAATTTAACGTGCCAACGTTCTTCGACTTGGCGCCTCTGAGCAACGAATTTCTCCAGATGAATTGAAAAAATGATAAATTTATCGAAAATGTGAATTCATTGCTAATTGACGTAATTAAGACGATCACGATGATAATCATAGCAGTACCGGGACTCATTCGATCAAAATGCATAGAAATCGGTGCGGTATCATCTCAAAAGATAACGGTTCTCTGAGACGACGGTTTATATAAATATAAAAATATGTTTAAAGACCGCACGGAAGGAAGCGTACTACAGGTGTGCCCCGGGGTTGTTGGTGGCCAAGTTCGAGTGGCGTTACGATCGAAACAGTTATAGGCAACCCGGATGGGCTATAAGCTCGGTGAAATCGCACACTCGCCCGAGGCAAAAGTTGTAACACATTTTCCATAAGCGCGCACATATGTACACGAGCCGAGAAAAATAAAAAGAAAAAAGTGCAGAGTACGGAGAAGAAAAGGGCGACGGTTTAGGAGCGATAACGTTCCTGTAAATTGACCGACGTCCTCGTACCCTGACGCGACAAAATTCACAGTCCCTATACGTAAATATATAAATCTGTAAGAGGAGTTTACTCAATTGTTCTACAAACAAAACTCGAGACTACGGAGCTGAATATATTTCCATCGTTTTTCACACACGAAGGAAAAGTTCATAATGTACGTTTGGATTCGAAACGTGAAGCTCCAAGACTGAGCTCGAAATAAAAACGACGCTGTAGTTTGCAACGTTGGAGTCCAACGAAATAAACAAAAAAAACATTTGTAATTCACCAATTTTTTACGTAACGAAGTATCAGTGCAGATTGAAAAACTACGAATTGCGAATTCGACAAGAAATGAAATTGAAGAATTACTCGAATTATTAGAGGTTTTTTTTTAATCATTTCGTTGGACTTCAACGTTGCAAACTTCAGCGTGCAACTTCACAAAAAGATGTTTTTTAATAAAAACAAAGACAATTTTGTTCTGACATGTATTCATGGCGATAAGAGACTAAAATGATTTTCAATAAAACTGTGAATGAAAAAACGGATCTTAATCTAATTCACTAGGATTTTAAACTCGTGAATTGAAATTAGTTAAATGTCCAGGGGAAAACAACTCAATACAATTTCATTTATGGATGCCAACGACAAGCTCCAAAAGGAGTTATGATGGGGGTGAATTAATTCTTCAAGCACATCGTAACCGAGGCCGTAAAAGAGGTTTTTGTTCACGAATTTGGTGTACGGAAGTGGAATACTCGAGAACAAAGCTAAAGCCCGAAGTTTGTGAAATAACGCTGGACAGCAGTCCCGGGAGAGAGAATGAAACCCGGGGGCGAAAAACTCCTCTGATCTCTGCACAAGGATTTCGAAGCTTGACCTTTGCCATCATACCTCCCCCTTCCTTTTTGCTTTCACCCCATATCTCTGGGGTTAGAAGAAAAATAACGAAGAAAGACTGAGATGAAGAAAAATAGAGAAAACCTCGAGGAAAGAGAAACAAAGACTTGTGGCTCGTGGAGAAGAAAAAGACCGCGTTTCTCGCATTATTTTTTACGAAGACACGCTTAGTAAAATTTTGCATCCTTTCGATACTTATAATCGTCCATTTTCAACGGCATTCGCCCATCTTTTTTTTGCTTTCTCGTTCTCTGATATGATCGACAAAAAGTTCTACTTGCTATCGAATTCTGAATGATTTTTTCGAGCGATACATATAAATTCTTCGAATCGAACAAAATTGATTCGCCTCATAACTCGAGCAAAATTCACTTACAATTAAATTCTCAGAAAACCCCAGTCTTTGTGATTGAAAAAGAAAAATTAGCAAGAGCAGCCTACGATCTTAAACTTCGTGTTGGTCAGCGGAAGATTCAGAATATTTAAAAAAACTGCACGAGTATCGAACAAACGAGATTTCGTGGGAGAGAAAGGGAGGAAAATATATGAGAACAGCGGAAAAGTAAGATCGAAGGTTGAGCTCCATCGAGGTTACCTCATAATTCGAAAGAGCTTAGAAAAGCAAGCGGAAAAAGAATGCTGCGAGGAAAAGAGAGGAAGAGTCGATGATCATCGCCCGAAATGGGTCTTGACGGTTGCCGTCTAAGGGACCGAGGCACAACCTGTTTCGAGGTAATAAAAGAAACAAAAAAGATAATGGGAAGAAAAAAGTCTAAAAAGTCGAAGAAAAAGAAGGAGTAGAGAAGAAAAAAACCAGTCGGGGCACGACGCGGGGCGTGCTCAATACATGGAACAATGCAGGATGATCGGAGGCACCTGCACAACACAAATGCGCACACATGCCCTCACATAACACACCTGTAAGCCTCTCGTCTAGCGTCATTTTTCCTTCTACCTATATCTAGATTTTTCATCTTCGTTTTCGTTATCCCTTTCTCATTCTTATCCACGCTCTTTTATTATTCCAGAGGAATTCCCCGAGCCTCTTTTCTACCTGGATCCTCCGACTTTTCTTCCCCTCGCGGTCCGCGCGGCAACGAAGCGACTCCCGCGACTCACGACCCTGACCACCGACTGGAATATCACACGAATTTTTCTCTCGGGACCCTCGTGCTCGCGCCACGGAGATACACAGTATTGAAAAAAATAATAGACGAGGAGAGAAAGAGAAGTCGAATAGAGGGAAAAAGGGGTGAGATGGGGGAGTGGAAACGACGGAATAAACGTCGGCGAAGATTGGAGAATCACTGTGAAAATGATCGATCATCCATTCCGAAAAGTTATCGCTGTTGAATGCCAAACTACTATTTATTTTCAACGTTTATAAAACCACGCGAGTTTTCCGAGCGTGTCAAAGAAATAGGAAGAAGGATTAACGAGTATATTCGAGCAACGAACAGTCGTGCTTGCACGGTTCACACTCCCAAATCTCGTATTGAGACTATGAAAAGGTGAGAGTGGAAAATGTACGAGTGTATCGATCGATCACTTCAATGAATCGACGACGCTGAAAGTCGCTGGAGTCCAACGAAACGAACGAAAAGAACATTTATTTTTTATTTCACGAAGCATCAGAGTGCAGGCTGAAAAACTAAGAATTGCAGATTCGACAGGGAACGAAATTGGAGAATTGCTGGAATTATTGGAGGCTTTTTCTGCGCATCATTTCGTTGGACTCGAAAGTTGCAAGTTCAGTGCCCATAAGGATCTACCGATTCAGCACATTGGCAAATCAAAATGGAAGGCGATAAAATTTCGAAAAATAAATATGTCCAACCCCAAATTTCTCAATGAACGTGAATCAAGAAAAATCAACTGATAAAAAATTGTTCAGAGAGAAGGTACGTGAACAGTTTTGAGATGATCCTTCATATGACCAAACGAGCTGACCTAGTTAAAAAAAACTTTTTTCGAACGCTTCTTAAAAGCCCACAGAATCAAATTATCAGGTCAATCACCCCGGAAATCTCGCTTCCCGTCCCACAACGCGAGAATCGAGTCAGATGAAATTCAACTCCTCGGCGAGGCTTCAATTGGCCGTATGAATTTTCGTGAAAAAAAAAAGGCATCGCTCTCGTATAATTACGAAGGCAATACGAATGAAAAACTTGAATTTGGTACAATAGGTACGAAGCGAAACGAAGCAGGTGGTACGGTAGGCTTCTCGTGTGTCACGAGGGCTAAAGAGAAGGTCGGAAAGCTGCGACCCCCCACGCTCACAGATACGCACACACAGTCAGGGGGCTCCGAGAGATTCTGTTATATGCAGTAGGTATTAAATCGATCGTAAAGAGGAGGAAGAGCAGAAGGAGAAGGGAAGGATTGAAAGGGGAAAGGGAGAGAGCGAGAGAGAAAAAGGTTGGATTCTGTTGAGAGCGAAGAGGATCCGTATCTGCGTATGGCTTTTGCACGCACGCAGTTATTACATATGTCGAGATCGAATACGCATAGACGAGGCAAATCGATGTACAAATATATATATTCATGCGGTAAGTCTTTTCAATGGAGAACGCTGCATGCCTCGTGTCCCTTCTCGCAGTCGTTCTCGTCTCTTGCAATTGGGTCGAGGCATTGGTACGAAACGCTTGTATATACACAAACGTCTCGCACGGTCTTCATATATCACACTTGCTGAGAGCGAGAAACGAAGTGAAGGGGCAGAAGTGGAAGGGGAGAGGGGACACGGAGCGTTAGCATGTTCGACGTTGAACGCGTTTTTCAACACCGAGGAGAGGCGACTCGGAGGGTTATGGCGGCACAAATAATTAGCCATGCTTGCTGAGAGCCTCGTGTTACGACACGGGCCTCTCGTAACAGAACCAACAAACGAAAAGGAGAAAAGGGGAGGAAGAAATGAAGTGTGAAAATAAAGGGATCAAACATAAATACGAGTCGGAGGTGAAGACGAGTTATGAAAGAGCGGAAAAAATGTTCGAGTACTGCGGAACGTTTACGCGCAGCAAAATACGATAATAATTATTGGTAAAAAAGGGGTGTCTTCAATTCGCTATTGAACTAAATAAAAATGTAAAAATCTGATGAACAATGAGAATTTGTGTTGACGCAGGGATAAAGAAATCGAAGAATTTTACGAATCAACGAAATACTGAGTTGAGACTGAAAATTGATGAGAGTAGAAAACGAGAGGAAGAAGACTCGCGGATAGCAAAAAAATACGTAAATAAGGAATGGTAAACTACGAGAAGTGGAAGGTGGGAGAGAAAGGGAAGGGGAAAAAATATAAAAATAAAACGTAGTTGCGGTTGGCTCGGGTAAACCTACTCAAAGTATTCACGCTTGTTTACTAACCCAGAGAAGCTCTTTGCGCCACGTGCTCAGGGTGTAGCATTTCAGATTGGTACAGAGGGGGCGAAAAATCCGCAGCGGTCGATTCCTCTTCGTCGTTGAACTGCCGGCGCCCTCGGTGGGAGCGACGTTTTCGTTTTGTTCGACGTTTTGTCCTTCCTTCCGTTGCCCGATTCTCCGCGGCTTCCGGAGAATCTTTCGTCAACCTTTTCACACTGCTTGTCGAAAATATTTGTTCTACAGAGTTCTGGAAGTTTTTTTTGTCGGCTTCGTTGGACCGTGAAATTTTCTTGTTTCCACCTCCTCCATTCTCTCTTCGTCTGCCGGTCTCTCTTTCTCTCGTTTTTGCCCCGACTTCCGTGCTTAAAATCCACGGGACTTTGGTTTCGTCTCAAAGATCCAGTCAAATCCTACTCTATAAAAATCGTGGATCCACGAAAGGAGCTTATCCTTGCGGGAAATACTAGATGCGAGAGTCGAGGATCGAGACTCGTTCTATATATTCGAATGATCCCTCCATACAGAAAAATGCGAATGCCTACGAAAGTTTGTACTTTGTTAAATATTTATGCCAACGTTTTTTCACTTGACAACATCGACCACCGAAAGGGCAATTCGAAAATGGAGGTCAGAGAAAGAAAAGAATAAGAATGGGCTGGGAGAAAAAATAAAAAGTGCAAGAAATAAAGAGAAAAAGCACAGAAGAAGAAGAAGAAGAAGAAGCAGAGAACAACCAGAAGGTTGAAGCGAAGGAGGAAGGCTTCTTCGAGTCGATGATCGTCCCGGTGGAGGCCGAGGTCTACGACCGCAGGCGCTCCCCCTCGGCCCCTCTCTTTTTCTCCGTTGCTGCTCTCCCTCTTCTTTTCCCATCTTTCTTTGGTGCCACAGCGGCTCCGGTGAATTCCCTCTTTCCCCTGTTCCGTGCCTCGGAGTCTTCAAAAATTTGTAGGTATGCGCTCGGAAAAGCGCCCCTTAAAGATCGAAGGAGAGAAGAAGCATCGAAAAAATCAAACGAAAAGAAAAGGGAAAGAAGCGTTGAGAAAAAAGGGCGGAGATAAAGGGATAAAAGTCTCGAAAAGTTGATGGGTAGAAGCGATTTCTGGTGCTTAGTTATCTCGCCCTCTTCGCCGACGAGCAGCCACGAAGCGTGATGACGGTGGAAAAAAATGGGAAAAACGTACCTGACAACCTCGAAGGTGTATACGGCGCCGTCCCTTTCTCAGAGCCACCTGTCCTACATTATCCCACCGAAAATCCCTCTAAAGCCCATAGGCCACCACAATGTGTCCCAATTATGTATATCCATGTATATAGTTACGAGAGCGAGAGCGGAGGCCAAAGAAGACCAGCCCCGGAAAAACTATTATGCATTCTGATGAGAGTCAAAATCGTCCTGAAACGCTTTTAGCAGCGGCCTCTACTCAAGTCACAATAGTGTTAACTCTCTTCCAAATAATTTTTTCATTTATCATTAAATCATTTGATGAATGATCTCTCTGACAACGTGTCCATCATACTCTGCATTTTTAAAACGTTCATTTGGGTTTGATCGTGTCCAAAATCGAACGAACTAAAAAAAAAAAGAAGGCTCACCACAAAAGGTGTACAAACTGATACGAAAATCTTGGCAACAATTTCCGGCGCGTCGCTGAACGTAAACTCACCTTAACCACCACCAAGGACAACTGACAACTCAAATTACTGATGAAAATCTTCGAACACATGGAAATGATAATAAAATTGTAAGACAACCGTGTGGGAATGTAATTTTCAATGATTTTTTTCTACAAGCCCACCGAAAGCTTTGAATAAAATTTTCAGTTCGGTTGCTTCTTGAAAATTATAAACAATTTTGCCAACGACATTGAGCAATCATGAAAAACCAACAATACTAATGAAACCATTAATAATTAGTAAGTAAATTGTAATCATTCGAAATAAATGAAGTGAGGTTTGAAAAGCACTCGTAAAACAGCGCACCATCGAAACAGCCAAGAAGAAATAATTCTCCATTTCCATTGTCTTTGTAAGAACATGTGAACAGACACAAAAATTTCCAAAGGTCACCCCCATTCGTTCTCTCAGTCGCTTTCGCTTTCCAGCGAGGATAGCGAGTTAATTGGCTGCCTTTTTTCTTTTTTGTCGGAAAATAGAGGGGGAGCAGGTGCGGAATTCTCCTCATACGTGGCCGAAATGAGTCCCATGGAATCTACGCCAGGTATAACGAATATAGACATGTAAGTAATGTAAAAGGGAATAGAAATGTTCGGGATACTTCAGGGTGAGAAATTCAATAGGTTTTAGTAAAACGGACGTCGAATATCGATAGATTCTTAATTCAATGGGTTCGCGAGAGAGCCTCGATATATTTTATTTCGTTTCTCACTTCGATTAACAGGACGAAAAAAAGGCGTGGTGAATAAAAAAAAACGATATACGTACACACGTTTATAAAAATGAGAAAGAAAATACGATGCAAAGAGACGCATCGGGGGGAGAGAGAAAGAGAGATTCGTTGTTGGCTTAACGTACTACAAAAGAAGAGGTCAACGACCGTTGGTTCAGCCGTGGCGGCCTATTCCGGTTCCTTTCTCTTCAAGGCTTACGGCAAGTCGTTACGGCGATGAATACGGTGCGGTACACACCGATACGTTTATGGATACAGATATATACACACTGTGAGTACGTCCACGAAGTCGAATAAACATCATTCGTCAACTATGGAACCAAAATGTCTAAAAACTTTGTATTTCTTGTTTTTTGCTTGCTAGGTGGACTGAAATCTTTGGTGGGCATTAACGGTGAATACAATGCTGAAGTTTGCAACGTCGGAGTCCAACGAAATGAAGGAAAAAAACATTTGTAATTCACCAATTCTTTACTTCACGAAGTATCGGTGCAGATTGAAAAACTACGAATTGCGAATTCGGCAAGAAACGAAATTGGAGAATTATTCGAATTATTGCGGGGTTTTTTACATCATTTCGTTGGACTCCAACGTTGCAAACTTCAGCGTCATCGGTGAATATGATAAAGTATTTGCAAGGGGAATGAAATATTCGGGGGGAAAGTGTAAAACAGTTTTTTTCAGTGTGCTTTATCGCGGAGTGACAAATTTCATGTTCTTTTATAAATTCTAATCAATTATGTGTGCTTGTTTTTATACTGTCGGAGACAAGGGAGCAGAAAAATCGAATGAATATGACAACAGGACAAATAAAAATCGGAAAAAAACTGGAATTAAAAACGAGAATTTTCACTCATCAGCAGCGATAGAATTCAGTGTGCCCAGTCAAATATTCCGCATCGATGGGAAAACGAGCTGTCAACCAATTCCATTTACTGGACCGTGAACAATGTCGAAAACGTTATAAATCTCATGTTCATAAATAATGTGAAAATCGTGAACTTCTGACTGGAAAAAACTAACAATTAATTTACATGTAAATTAAAAACTGCGATGTGACCAGTAGAAATTCGAAAACAAGCTGCAACTCCTTTCATGCTACTTTCTATTTTGTTCAGTCCACACTGCCAATTTCAACAACCACGAGAACCTGGAAATTTCAAGGTGAAACACTTGTTGAAGAGCGTTGCTGTGTTCACTTATCGTAAGCTCGACGGGGACTAACTCCGCACGCAGCATTGCGACGACGATACATTGTGAGTGACGTTAATGTGACAATTTTTTTCGGCTGTGTTTTGTTACAATATTTATGCA
This sequence comes from Venturia canescens, assembly GCF_019457755.1. NCBI lineage: Eukaryota > Metazoa > Arthropoda > Insecta > Hymenoptera > Ichneumonidae > Venturia > Venturia canescens. The sequence goes on along the minus strand of NC_057421.1, from coordinate 17,977,167 downwards.
AAGAAAAACGACGCTGAAGTTTCCAACGTTGGAGTCCAACGAAATGAACGAAAAAAACGTTTTTAATTCACCAATTATTTATTTCACGAATCGTTGGTGCAACTTGAAAAACTACGAATCGCAAATTTGGCAGGGAACAAAATGGGAGAATTACTGGAATTATTGGAAAGTTTTTTTCGATCATTTCGTTGGACTCCAACGTTGGAAACTTCAGCGTCATAAAGAAAAGAAATCTCTGAAAAAATTGCAAAAAATGTTTTTCCGAGTATAAAAAGCTCGAATAAGCTCCTTAACTCGTCCCCTCGTTGTAGAGTTTTGTATCGTTTGATTGAATGAAAAATAAAATATTTCACGTTTGTGGAAGGATCGAGAAAATCGAAACACGCAAAACATCGAAGCTCCGTGTATAATTTTCCGAGGGGAAAAGAAGCCACACTTCGAGCACAATTTCTATCCACAGGCGAGAAGCGACGTGTCGTCATTTCATCCAGCTTTGTATACTTATATGTGTATTTTTACGATCGAAAAACGAGTTATTTTCGCGTCAATCACGGAAGGAGAATCTAGGCTGCGACTCGAAGTACCGTCACATTACTCAGTAATGCGGGGAGTTTCAGGTTTATTGACGATTTTTTTCTCGCAAGAATACAAGACTTTAGTGTAAAGAAAAAAAAAAACGAGGAATTTTTATCACAAAAATACAAAGTGTGCAAGAATTCTCTTGAAATAGTTACGTTTTTTCAACTTTTCCGATCGGAAGCCAAAAGCGCAGGTGTTTCGATCCGACTTATCAAAACAAATCGATCGAATTAATCAAATTCCGTCAAGATAATAACCAAACTCGACATTAAACTGTTGCAAATGTCCACCTGCCACTTTTCCATTAACGATTAAAAGATTACGACGAAAAGCACGAATAGCGGAGAACAAACGAGCGAAGAAAAATGGCCGTCGTTCTTCGGCTGGCGCCTGTCATATTGGGGCACTCTATAAAACTTTTTTTTACGACGAAACAGAATATTCACCGTTGACTGGTTGAGACCCCCAAGTACAGTTGGTCCCGTTGTTACAATTATTATGAAAATAATTGCTATTTAGATTGCGGTTACTGTTATTATTATCGAAATAAGACGTTTGTACTTTGAAATAAAACGTAGACGGTTGGAGCCTAATAAAAAAAGACACGTGGAAGGAGGCGAGACGCCCTGAATTCGTAGGATGATAAAGTAGGCCGAGAAATGTGAAACTATTGTTATCGATACTGTTACCATTTGAATTATGATTATTCGTATGAAAAACATTAAAATTTCGATAATCGTTAATATTGCGGTGGCTGCGTGCTTGTAATTCTAAGGTGAAAACCAACGGCTAGATATAAATAAATGAAAAATGGTGGGGAAGCACGGAACGCTTGAATTTTGATAGCGAAATCTGTAACCACCAAACAAAGGGACTGCCGTCGGAGGGAGAAGACTGGTAAGAAAGGAAATCGAGGGAGGAGAGAAAAAGAAAAAAGAAATAGAAGAAGCGGCAAGTTTTCCACGAGCGGGTGCGTGAATATCGTTGCTACGTCGTGAGAGTTATAACGGTTAATGGATTATCGATCTGCAAGCGAGTGTGTTACGCTCCACTGCCGGTGTTCCATATTCCTTCTGTATATTTTAATTTTCTCTATTTCTCAATCTGTTTACGTTTTTTTTTTAATTTTCAATCTTCTCGATGGATAAAACTCGCTGGTCGTTCCGCAGTTGCGTGAGGATTTTCGTGCGTTATCATTGCTGTTTCTTTCTCAAAAACTCGTTCATTCGATTCGTTTTTTTAGTGGAAAGTATTCGATCGTTTTTTTCAACTAATAAACCCCATTTTTCATGGATAATTATCCGAACCGTTTTCCTTTTTTTTCTTCAATTCTTACTCAAATGTTGCTTCTTTCTTGCTCTCTCATGATCTTCGCTTGCTCGTTCGTTTACTCCTTACTTTTCAAAACCTTGCTTAATCGCATACGTCGCGAGGCATGAAAAGGTCGCCGAGTGTACGCGGTTGACAAGGATCGTGCAGAAAAATTCCTCAGGCCATTACGTCAAGCATCGGCACTGCGGATCGTGATTCAAGGCGAGTTTTAATCGACGTAATAAAATAAGTAGAAAAATAAAATAAAAAGAACGGGAGTCGTGTGTGAATTCATACGGAGGCACGATCGTTGTGATGCACGAGAGGAAATAACGAAGGACGGGGAGGAGTTCGTGTAAACGTGACCTTAATTATTGATCGCTCAGTCGAGCTGGCAACCTCGATCCAAGACCACTTCTCGCTCGCAGATTGAGTGATAAAAATTCCTGAAGAATTCGATTTGTCGAATTCAATAATGCAGTGTAAGAAGAAACTGGTGAGCAATGTCACTTCCTCGATGGAGAGGAAAAAAGTTTTCAATTCCTTAAAAAAATCGATTGTTCGAATAATTTCATTCGATTTTCCTGCTAATTCAGTTAAATACATTTTGATACTTATCGTAATTCGAACAACTGTTGATAATGGGATTGTAGCGTGTAACTGTGGAAAGAACATCGAGCAAAAAAGGTTCATCGCACGAGTAGCCATTCGTTTCTTACGTAAAAGTTCAACGAGGTAAGGTGAGAAGCGGTAATTAGAGATTAGCGTGATATCGTATTCTCTCAATTGTTGAATCTAAGAACAAGTTAGAGCGAGAGGAAGGGAGAAAGAGAGAAGAAAGTTTCGAGTGAAAAAAGAAAAAGCAAATGGACAAAAACCTGAAACAAGACGGATCAAATAAATCTTTCCGAAACACATTCGGCCCTGAATCACTATCCAATCAGGAATCGTTTTATGACCGATTATCTAATTAAAATGAATGATGAAAAAAATTAAGAAAAACCAGCGCCAACTGTAATTTCACAAAATAACAAAAACCATTTAAAAAATAAGTTTGAATATAAAAATCGTGTTTTCGGACAGTAAAATAGTGGATGTTCGTAAGGTTCATCGATTAAACGAAATTGTATTTGTATTTTTCTCTATATTCGCATGCTTTTCGTATATTTTCTCCGTTCCTCTTGGTTCCATCAAGATAAACAGTTCCGAAGTGTCAAGTGTTTGTGACTGGAATGAAGAGGGAGAAAGTGAAAAGAGGGAAGAGGAGGGAGTGAGGAATTCGTAAGTAAAATAAAAGGAGAAAAAGAGTGAAATAGTGGAACGTTGATGGGAATTAGCCCGATGGCTGGTCCATTGACTGAAAACTGGGCTCCCGAATGAAGACAAACATATATAAATAGAGGTACGAAAGTACGATGGAACGTCTTTTGAAGCGAAAGAGGAGGAAAGTAATTTCGACGTAATTTGCTTACCCGTTTAAAGACGAGGAGTTTGAGGGCAAAAAAGGAGAGTCGTACACGGGAGAGACGACGGTAGCTAAATAGAAAGTAAGAAAAGGACAAAATAAAAGGGCTTGGAGGAACGAGACGCGGGGGATAAAATGTTAAATAAAGTGAGAAGAAACGAAACGAGTTCCGCAGTCGAAAGAGGGGGTTAATACCCATAATGGGGATCGCCTGGGCTAGATTGGCCAACCGGAAGTGAACCAGTAGCTAAAACGTGCGACAGATGACAAAATGAAGAAGAAAAAGTACGAGGAGCGAGAATGGGAGAGGGGGATTAGCAAAAACAGAAAAAAAACAAAACAAGAGTAAAAAAGTGGAGAAAGGTAAGAGGAGAAAAGCCTTTGTCGATACTATCGAGCAAATTAAATTGCACGTTATTTGCTGGAGAAACGACGGGGGACAACATCGAAGACGATTACCAGTGCTCGAATCCCGAGAACACTGAAATTATTGCGAGAGAATTCGCTACTCCGGGCACTGAACAAAACGAGATAATGAGAAAAAGATAGATGAAAAAAAATATGAATGAATAAAGGACGATCAACGACACAAAAAATCGAGTCTTTCAAAAGGATCAAAACTGAAAGCTTGCTCAGTTGGAATGAATCTAGACTTGCTTGAAAGATATAAAAAGCGCAATATCTCAGTCAAAATGAACGTTGAAAATGTTTCTAATTAAGCACCTTATAAACATGGAGACGACTTTGTGCGTCGAGCTGATGCAATAAGTTTTTTCATTCATTGGCTCAGTTGTACTCTCAACGCGCTGAAGTTTGCAACGTTGCAGCCCCACGAAATGAGAACGAAAAAAACATTAACTCACCAATTTTTCATTTAACGAAGCATCGGTGCATTAACTTCAGCGTCGCATTATTCTCAATATTTAGAAAATATTACTAAACAATACCTGCATCCAATATTGAGCAATTTTTTAAAAATATCGTTTCAGTAAATTCTACAAAGTGCTATTAAAAACTTGACACAATTTATTCAGAATTTTTAGGAGAAATTGACGAAGGCCCACAAAATATAAAAAAAGTTGCGAAAAATGTTCGTTTCGATTTCGTTTTTCGCGATCGTGCAATAATCGCGAGCGCCCGAACCGCGAGGGGGGGGATCACAAACTTTTAAACTAATTGATTCCCCCGCTGTCCCTTCCCTCCCCTGATGGTCCAAGGCATTAAAAGTCGCAGCCGCGAGGCTTCTCGACCTAACTGCGTTACCATAGCCGGCATTTTAATTGTATTAATTATAAGCGCTTGTGTCCTCCGCAGTTTAATGCGCTCCTTCCATAATGCAGAAGAATGAAAAAGATGAAATCATAAGGATAGAGGGACAAAGAAAAGGAGAGGAAGTGGAGAGGAAAAGAAGATAACGAGATAGAAACTGGCGATGTGACGTCAGAGAGAAAACGGTGAGGCTGTGGCACACACCTCCGGTCTGAACCGCGACGACTCCTTACGGTGGGCAAAGCGAGTTAAACGCGAGGGATGCTCTTTTTTTCATTCCGTCGATCCCGTTCGAGCCCGGGACAGCAGTTCCCCTTAAAACGGTCCTCGCAGCTCGCCCGACACGTTTTAATTATAAGCCTCTTCTTTTTTCCCTGGAGATTCGATTTTCCACGCTTTGACGAGAAAAGAGCGAGTAGTTGATCCATCGACGTGATATTTAGGCAGCAAAAATGTCTTCCAGTTCAGGATCACCGAAGAGCTTTTCAAGGAGCGTGAAACTCTCAATTTTCAATAAAAGTCCTCGACACTCGATCCACTTGGATTGAATAAACAAATATCGGGAAGAATAAATAAACACAAATGTTGAGATTAAAAGCGATAAATACACAGAAAAATAAAGGAGGGAAACCGAGATAGAAACAAGAAGAAAAACATCAGCGCGAAAATATTGGACGACTATGTGCGGTAGAAAATGTTATACGATTTGCCAGAGAGAGACCAGCTGGCCATGACCCTCCGCAATATCGCTTTAATCGACGTTTATTACAGTAAATTCGATGTGAAACACACTCGAGAAGAGAGAGAGAGAGAAAGGGGGAAAAAAGTTTCATTTCTTGAGGACCAGAGTCTCGAAGCGCCCACAGAACAACACCGCACATACGTCGATGTAAACAAACGTATATATCTATGTAATCGTATGTGCGAGAACAACGAGAACGTCATTTTGTAAAAGCCATTGTGCGAAATCGTCATGAATAATTCAAGCGACGTGGGAGCGAGAGAACGAGTGATCCCGTTGGAAAATATTGGCTTTTGTTCATAAGCCACATCGGCCAATATACAAGAAAAACCGGACACATACACTCGAGTAAACAAAAAGCGATCATATTCACTGTAAAACAACTTTCTTTGGATCGTGCAATATTGAAGATTTGTGCGCAACGCGAAAAATCATTATATCGAAATCGTGAAAAAAATGTACCGTCGCACGTTTCGTGAAAGAGCATTGTTCCGATTGCGCTTTCGATCGATGATTTTCGAAAAACTCCCTATTTTCTTCGACCCACTGTTTCAACAACCCCTTCTGAAGAATTTCACCGAAGACGAGCTCCCTCAAGACAAAATGCACACAGTACAATCGAACTGTATAAATTTGAACTTATTTTCTTCTGAGAGCATTTTACCCAACTTCTAAATGGAGTTTTCGTTGAACTTGTGTATCAACGCACAGTCACTCACACATTTATTTTACACGTACATACATTTCAGTATTAAGCACAGACTAACAGCTTTCGCCCCAAAAACTTGGCAATCTCTTGCTAATCCTTTAAGATCCAAGCCGACGTGAAGTTACACAACACACTCTTCCCGATATCGGGGGACTGTTCGCATATATAAACTATACATTTATTTTCTCGAGGCTCCGGTGTATCGGAGATAAGATTCGACGGGTTTTCTCGCAGCAAAATGTGAAGGAAAAAAGTAGAAATAAAAATAGTAAAAGAGAGGCTGACTCATACTTGGAACGCATTCGTACAATTTTGCTTTAAGCGTCGCCTCGCTCGCGGTTCTCCAGCTGGTGAATAGGTGATAAGAGCTCGTGAATTAAAGAAAAATTCAATAATGTAGGTCGCCAAAAAAACATCATCGTATGCAACGAGTCATCGATAATTGTTTAAACTTGTTGAATAATCGAATTGAACTTTGTAAAAAACAAATTGAATGAATTTATAAAAAAATTTGACATGAAGAATTCACGAGACGTCGTCGCGAGGAGTCGCGACGAAAATCAGATTCCCGACTCTGGCGGTTTGAGAAACGTCAAATGAATATGAGAGGAAAGTGGCTCCCTCGAGAAGGCAGACTCGACCTCATCAATACTCATTACATCGAGCAGCAAGTCGCTTTTTTTAGGTTCAGTCGCGGGCCTACGGCGGCGACATTTTTATTCAGCGAGAAACGGAACGGTCGGGATAACATCGAAATTGCACAGGACTCGGCATAATAATAAATAATACGCGATGAGACGACGTCGAGCAGACAAGAAGAGAAGCTTCGAATAGAACAAAAGAGAAAGAAGCTTAAAAACTCTAAATTTAAAAAAAATCGTTACCGGGACAATGAATTATTTTTATTTTCCATCGAAATTTTATTCTGTCGAAGAAAAAATACGAAAAAATCCGGGCCCCCAACTAACCGCGGTGTATTTACGTGCTCGTTGGGCAGAGACGAAAAAGACTTGACCTCTACGCGAGAGCATTCTGTTCGTCGGGATGTGTTTACTATTTATATATATATATATATACTCGTATAGGGAGAGGATTGCTCGAATATACACGAATACACAAGTACCACGAGGGTATACAAATAGTTTTTTTTCTATTCTATTACGTGACAAACGTCCATACCCACTTGACGAATAGTCGAGGTGTCGGGCACCCAGGAGAACATGGAATAGAATACGAGAAAAAAAGCAAGCGGCAGAGAGAGAGAAAGAGAAAAAAAACGCGCGTGAAAACGCGCCAGCACCTGTAACGGTCGAGACATACCTACGTCATGAATGAGAAAGTAGTGAGGAAATATCGAGTTTCGCGTTCCCACAGCCTTTTCTCTTGTTTTCCATTGCTTTTTGCCACTAAACTGTTTACGTTTTTACCTCCAGGACCAGAACTATTTACACTTTCAAACGTCATTATTTTATCAATTGTCACAGGACTTTGTGATTTATTTCATGAAAATATTTAATAATTCGTTTCAATTTATTCAGAAATTTTATTATTTTACTACCTCTTCAAAAGCTTTTACTGTTTACGTTGGAAAATGAATGTAAAAACTGACAACGAAGTGATCGAAATTGTCTCAATTGTCATGGCATGTGAATATTCCATTAATTCCTATTCTCATATCGAAGGGCACTGTGGAGAAGCTTCCTTCGACAGAAGTGCCGTTTCATCAAACGATGGAAAGAAAAAAGTCGAATGGACATTGTCAGATTGCCATAACCACCGGATACATAAATAACTGATTCGACCTATCATCGCTCGTTTCATTTCTAGAAATAAACGATGATGCGAAAGTTTTCGTTGTGACTGTACCCCCCTCCGACGAGAGCTCTTTCGTATTCTCGCGTCCTCGTGAAGCCGGTATTTCGTTTACGGCAATATTCACCGCTGCTTTGTTTCTTTTTTGTCTCCAATGAATTTCTACGAATGTGAGTCAAAAATCTTCTCGCACCGCCTCCAGCAGCCCACGTGAGATCATGCTCGTGTTTTGCCCACTAATTTTGCATAAATATTTCTTCGTATTTGATTAAAATTTTGTTTCAAAAGATTATCGTTGTTTTATAATGAATATTAAAAATCAAAAACGAAAAAGCTACATTTTTTTCAACACTTTTCGAAATCTAAAGTTGAAAAATAATCGGAGATAGAGAAATCGTTGAAAAATTTATCGATTCGACCGGGAATAATGACATGCAGAGATTAAAGGTATCGTTCCGCTACTGAAAAGAACAAAGAAATTTGAGGCCGCTTTTTGTCTCAATAAAAAGTACATTTTCCGTGAAATTTCACGAATAAATCATGGTTTCGTTACAGAAACAGCACTTTCAACGGGAGGTAAAACTTTGAAGAAAAATAAAACCGACAATACGTTTACTGACAAGTTGAAACCGATGTAAATAAGCTGCAACAAAGTCTCAACAAAAATAGTGTTCGAAAAATAGTGAATGTTGCAAAAATTGATACATTCGCAAAACAAGCCACACGACAGCGGTCGAAATATCGGAATCCGATGTATATAAAAATCTTGCGAAAATTCATTGTAAAATCCGCAAGAGCACTTGCCAAAAAAATAACTTGAAAATCGTTCGGGCAAACACGCAAAATGCCATGACCATATGTCAGTAATCCGCGGATGGGCAAAATGCCGGGAAGGGAGACGCAGAAAACGAAAAAAAAAACACAAGCGGAAAAAATGGCACTGTACACGCACCTGTTTGAACCGATGTAGCGAGAATCACAGCGACGCAGGTCCAAATTGCGGTGGCGGAGGTCATCTTCGTTCTACCGGCCATTGTTGTCTTGCACATATCACTCAACAAAAATTACAAATTGACACACTGAAGAACAAAAAACGTGAACCCAAAAAAAAGAAACAGCGAACAATCGAACAGAACTCGCACTGTATTGAACTGTAACCGTGTGAAAATAACTTCCTTTTTGTGTGTTTATCCTCGATTTACACCACGAAGCAAAAATAATCAGACGAGCCGGTGTTTTTCCCAGTTAACACGGAGCAGTAGAAAAAAAGCGTGTAGAACTAAGCACGTTTTGAGAACTTGGTAGGGCAGTATATCGCGGCGGTCGATGATTTAAAATAATTTTTTTTTACCGGTTTATCAAACACGAAAATGGTCGTTCACACTTATCGTCGATTTCATCAATCGCGATGATCCGCTGTCGATTATATATATGATTATATATATCTGTCAAGTGTACGTCTTGTATTTATATATACTTGATTGTAACGTCGTAAGTATACGTGTAGATATATATATGTGTGTATGTAAGTATTTATAATATATAAACCGTCACGAGAGGCGCGGAAGCCAACCTGATAGCTCGACGCGCGAAGACCGTCTGTCGCGCGCTTTACTTTCGACGTGCTTCGTGCGAGATCGCCGACTAACCGAGTGCACCCGAACTCCCCGATTCTCCCTCGCTCCTATTATCCCAACCGCTCGCTGTGCGGCGCCCGGCTCGCGCCTTCTCCGTGCTCTCTCGCTACCTACGCCACATTTTATTATCACTATATTTTACTATTTCTTACTACAAGAAAAAGAGCAAACCGAACGGAACGAGTACTACGTTTTTCTTTCCTTGTCCTCCTTCGATCCCATATTACTACGAGACTGTTAATTCGTCGCTTTGTGTGAGTGCTCCGTCCAGACGAACGCGCACAAACACGCGGGAAACAAGAGCTTCGATATTTCTTCACCGCAGTTGGAAACGCATCGGTCGCGAAACTCGCGAAGACGAGAGAGAAAGAGCGACGCGTAGGTGTGGGCACACGCGTATGGGACGTTCCGCAGAAAAACAAGCGCAATTTTTATCCGCCAGAAACAAATAGTTTCGAGATTCTCTTCTCATACTCGATGCTTCATAACGATAAAGGTAAGCGCGGAAGAACAATTGAGTTCACCATGAATATTTTCATAACACATGTGACTTGAATTTTTTTACGCAATGGAAAAAAAAAATTGAACCAGTCCCGAACGAAATTTCGTTCCAAACAGGTGGTTGAATAAAAATAAGCTTTTGTTTTCACTCTCTTTTCATATACGAACTCTGCGTAGGTTTATCAGCTTTCCATACTATTGGAAATGACCAGCAAGTATAAATGCTGTTTTTTCAATTACGTTCCCCCACGAAATAAAGTACTCGAACGATTTTAAACGGTTACTTTAAATGAAAATACAGTGAATTGAAATGTATACAAAGGTTGGTGAAACTCTTAACGCGAATGTAAGTTCGACCACGCGTATTAATATACAAATGATAATAACAATAACAACGTAGGCTGCCCTCGTTCGAAACTCCTAATTAAATTCACCATCGCTCGACACAACAAATTTTGGTGGATGCATGCTTGCATGTCTATATCTTCATAGTGATTCGTAACGTCGAATAACAATGTGTGGTGACATAATTAACTCGCATAATAAAGTCCCCAAACGAAAAGCCCGTCAAAAGCCCTCGTGTATCATATTCCACTTCCGTTTTATTTTTCATTCCACATATACACGTGAATATACCGGCTCGTACCCCGGAAGTGTTAATCTCTTTACCATAATTAGTAAGCCCCCGTGACTCCGGTGGAAAATAAAAAAGTAGGCACGAAATAAAGAACCGTTGGTGCATTTTTTTCGCGGACATATAACGGGGAATGCGATTTACACACAGTGACCATTGACTGGGTTTTTTCGTCCGGTAAATGTGACTTTGAATCGTGTGTAAACGTACGAGAATCTTCGGAGCGAAAGAGAGAGAGGCAGGGACTAAAAAGAAAGTAAAAAGCAGCGGGAGAAGGAATAAAAAAGGAAAAGTAGCCGTAAAAGTAGAATCGCGAAAGTTCGTACGTCGCTTACGCCAATGGGGGCCGGAAGGGGGCGCTCGGGGGAGATCCTCGCGATTCCCCTCTCGCCCCCTTCACCCCCTCGCTTCGGCCGACGACGGGGAGCGTATATTCCCAGTTTGGGGGATCTTGTTGTGTGTTTACTGGCCGTGTGTCCGCGATAATACGTGGTCGGTGAGCCAAAGAAACAGCGCAAGGGGAAGGGACGACCAAGAAATCGAGGAAAGTACGCGGTTCATGCTCGAGAATAGTAAAAGAGAGGAAGCCCAAAATAAGTCGGTTGGGGGTAATATAAAGATCCGGAATACGATAAGATATCCGTGCTCGATATGCTTCTAACCAGCAGAGAGGGCGCTAGAGTTAGACAGAGAGAGAGAGAGAGAGAGAGACAAAAACCCGAGTGAGATTGGCCACAGGAGAAGAGAATAAAATGAGATAACACGAGTATGTGTACGCACGTACGTACACGCCTATGTGCATCCACACATTACACATTCGTACACACCAATATATATATATATATTTATTTATTTGAAAACTCGAAATAACCAAGGAATTGTTACACATGGTATATGTATTGCGTACCCTCTCGACAGTATACGCGGACGCTGACTGTCGATCGGTTTTCGCAGCCTGTCGGTTTGTTCCAAGCTTATATATCGTTGCTCACTACACCGAGAAGCCATATGAGACTAGCTAGTTTCCCATTTTTATAGGTATGAAACTTACAACGTGTACAGGGTGTCCTACGATTCTGTACTTTATTCTTGTGATTTTTATTCATGAAGAATGAAATAAATGAGCAAAATATATTTGGAAAAATAGGACGGTTTGAATTAATCGATTATTTGGTCATGTTCTTTAAATGGAATATTTGTTTTTTTTTTTTTCACATGGTGAAAAAACTCATTGACTCTTCGAGGGCTATGTTTGATGCGAATTTTCATTAAGGTATTTTCTTGTTTTGCGTGACATTCGATATTATATGGGGTTTTTTAATTTGAAGAATTATTTGGAAAGCATTGGAAATATGAATTTGAATTAAGGCGGAGAAACGAGCGTTTGGAATTAAGGGTGCAGCTCGAGGCTTTATTTCTGCTTTCTTTTGCTAGAATTTTCGATAGAATTCACATTCTCGTGACAAATGGAATAAAATATATTTTCAACGATGGTTTCATTTATCACTAATCATGCATGGTTTTTCGAATTTTATTTTACCATCACTTTTCGTTGGTAATAAATTGATGAGGAATTCGAAAAAGAGCACAATTCAAATGATTACAGTCTCCTCCGCTGCAGGGTATCAGATAATATTGAAAATCATTTCTTTTTTTGCGGTTCTTTTTTTGTTCACCACGCAGTTGTGAGATCTGCGATACCGCTCATTAATTAATTCACGTTTCGTCAATCAACTTTGGCTTTATATTGTATCAGGTTCAAGTGAATTGTACATTGCAAATTAAATCATATTACATCCAAAGCCCTTAAAATACAGCGTTGAATTAAAAATATGGTAACGATGGGTAACGATGGAAAATGGAACGAACGAATTTTCAAGCTAAAGTGAAAATTTTCCGGAAACGAGAATGCAGAAGCTATCAATCGAAATTTAATGACGCTGAAGTTTGCAACGTTCGAGTCCAACGAAATGATCTACAGAAGCTCTCTAATAATTCCAGTAATTCTCCAATTTCGTTCCCTGCCGAATTTGCAATTCGTAGTTTTTCAATCTGCTCTGATACTCCGTGAAATAAAAAATTGATGAATTACAAATGTTTTTTTTTCGTTGATTTCATTGGTCTCCGACGTTGCAAACTTCGCGGCGTCGTCGAAATTTTATGACGCTGAAGTTTCCAACGTTCGAGTCCAACGAAATGATCTAAAAAAACTCTCAAATAATTCCAGTAAATCTCCAATTTTCTTCCCCGCCGAATTTCCAATTCGTTATTTTTTAAGCCGCATCAATAATTCGTGAAATAAAAAAATAATTAATTATAAATCTTTTTTTCCTTCATTCAACTTCGTGAAATTTTATAATTTCGCATTTGCTCGAGAAGCTTAAGGCGAATGTCCCGAAGCCACGATCGCGACACCCTGTGTACAATCGACCATTAATACAAAACGTATATACATATGATATTGGTGATGGAATGAAAGAGAAGCGAGGATCAGTCGGAGCAAAAGTCCCTCTGACGTCGAGGTAGCAAAAGCCTGGGTGCATATTGGCTCCGTCAGGATTGACGGGAGAGCCAGAACTCGCTCTGTATCCATCGGGTTCGTTCTTGCTCCGCATCGAAGAATAAATTGCTACATGGAAGAGTATGCTCGAAACGAGGCAAAACAGTAGACTGTTCGAATCACGATTCATCGATGCGTATACATCGATCGTGTTTCTTGTTTTTATTTTTCCTTCATTCTCGTGTGTGTGTGTGTGCGTGTTTTTTTTTTAATAAATCGTTGAAGAACCTACGTTCCCCGGCTTGTTCGCTGACTAACACATTTTCACTGAAAATACTTTTCCGCCTATTTAATGCCTTTCCATCGATCCGAGTTGCTGCTTTTTTCCTCTTGTTTTCTCCTCTTTTCGGTGCTTATAACCTTCATTTGATTTACCACTCAATCGTCCCGTGATACGAGAGAGAAATTCGCCTTGCCAGCTCAATAAAATCGAATTATATTGAATCGAGACTCCTCGAAGAGCTGAGAGGAAAAAATTCTTTTCGTCTTTGCTTTACATTTGAATTTTTTCTATCGTCCCGTTTATTAATTGTTTTATTCGATTATATACAGTCGATGGAAATTAAAGTTCTCGGAATCTAGCGTTAAAATTTAACGTTTCTAACGGTTTCGCGTTAGAAATTAATTGTTCTAGTTTTGACTCACAGTTCAGTGCGTTTGAATCAATGTTGTATAATTTTTACACAATTTACACACAATTATTCGCAATTATTCATTTTTCTGGTTCACTCGTCGTATTTTTCATCTGGAAATCCGAAATATTTTCCTTCTGTATGAACGATCTCACGTTTTAGTTGACGATCGATCTTAATCAATTTTTCAAATATTTTCTGTTCGTGGTGATCAGTTCACTCCATCGAGTCATCATATTTAGACGCTTTCCTCGATTCTCGTCGCTATGAATATTTAAGGACTGCGTAATGTGACACAATTCGATTGTGATAATCGAATTTCTATTCGAGAAACGCCCTCAGAGGAAAATTTTACCTCGAATAATGCAATAATATTTTTGTATTCATTATTAACTACGATTCGTGAAACGGAAATAGAAAAGTAGCTATCGATGCGAGGAAACATCTTCCACGTGGTAAAATCGTTCTACGATTTTCAACGGAGCCTTTCATTCCAATCCAAACGAATATTTCCAGTTTCGTTATTACGTCACTTTCCTTGCGACCCTTTTCAAAGTAAGCCTGCTTCCTTCTGTTTCTCCGGATTGCGGAAGCTCTAACGATACTCGCGAAGTAAAACCTTCTGCAGAGTTGAACGCGAACCCAAAGAAACGGTTATCCGCCAGGATTCCTAGGAGTTGTTAACTAAACTCGAAATTTCAACAAATTACGTTGAATTCTCAATCCAAATCAGTCACAAAAATTAATCTTGTAAAACCACGGGGCTCCTCCCCGCGAAGTGCATTGGCATACTAAAGAGTGAACCGGACACTGACACTTCGAGAAAAAAAACACACACACACACACAAAAGTAACGATGGCAGGAATGCACGCGGTGGATGTTGAAGACGAGCAACCGTTTAATTGACTCGGAGGTTAAATGCAAAATTAATAAAAGTTGAATCATCAATTTGGAGTCGGTGTCAGGTCTTGTTGGAACATCCGCGACTAAAGAGAATAGAGCTACCGACAGGGATAGGAGAGAGAGAAAGAGAGAGCGAGAGAGGAATATGAATGCACCAGATGCAAGTGATGCAGTTCTCTCGTCCGTTGTAACGTTGCCATACAAGTATACAGAGTGCTCGACTTCGTGTCCCAAATATTTAGAAACAATGGACGATGATACAGAATCTGAGGAATCCTTAGTCGATGAATTATTCAAATCATTGAGATTAAACGCATCCATGGAACTTCATCACTTTCAAAATATTGCTAAACACGAAAGATTTCACGGGAAGCAGAGATTCATTTTTGGCAGTGTAACTTTCGAAGTACTCGTTGTAATGAAATAAGGTTGACAACGATCGTTCAGTGAATTTTTATATTTTTGAAGAAAAGACGTTACAAATTCTTACAACTTGACGACGTACTGGAATGCACACTTTTTTCATCTTTTAAGGGCGTCGACGTTTCGATTTGGAAAAGCAGTGGCTATCGCCTGAACTAGAATGACACGCAGAAATATTGAAAATCGAAGGATTTTTGCGCTTTTAAACATTTATGAAAATTGGAATTTTGGGTTTTTTTAGATTTGGAATACCAATCAATAAACCCTTAAAATTTCAAAAGTCTATGTTTTTTCCTCGTCGCAAAAAAATCTCGAAGAAACCTGGCTCCCACGCGGAGTGACCCCCTTAACCACCCGGAGAGTATTTCGTTTTGTCAAATCGCAGTATACCAAGAAAAGAAAAGATAAATTTTCGCGAAAATAATTCATCACGGAGATTGAGTTAAAATGCATTTATCCCGTATCGAAATCGAATTCGACCGCAGTGACGTGTCCTCAAGAAAACGAAGTGAGTCGTTATCCTTCGGGTAGAAACGTCATTAAGATTAATTGGCTTCGCCAATAAAATTTTCGAAATGTGAAACTGGGCACCCCGTATACGTGTTTGTATGTGTCCACGCGCACACATATGAACATTCGTGTATGAATATGTAAAATATATATAGGACGAGAAAAGGATATAACGAGGATGAGAACAACGACAAGAGCGAGGGGTGCAACGAGTAGTTACGGCTATTAATCACGCGCCGAACTCGCGAATGCGCGTTGCTGCCGCGAGACGGAGCCACCCACTGTGTCCTACATCTCTCGCCCAGCCTTGTTTAGGAGCTTTTATACCGTGCGCGAATTATTAATTGTTTTCACTCCCGGTGTATTGCAACGCCTATAGTCTATAACCTATGACAATGGCGAGGCCCTTGAAAACCATTGTCAACACATTCGTACAGTTACGATCCTTTTCCTCCCAACGAAATTAAGTGAAACGTCGCTGTCCCCGGAAGAGATGGCTTTTTTCTTTTCTTCTTTTCCTTTCGCCCTGAAAATGATTCTGCTTTGATGATAAATCTCGTAATACTGAAAATGTACGACGGGGACACTGAAATTTTGCCGAACAATCGTGCCATTCGAACTTCGAGCCTCGCATTTTTTAAGATTCTACGTCACATTCTGAACTTTAATTATCGTGCTAGAAAAAAAGTAGAGAAAAAACGTGATTTTAATAAAAATTTCCAATAAAAACTCCCAGTAAAATATTATCCGCAATATTTTTAATTCAATAAATCAATTTGTTTTTCCAATGTTATATTACGATACCAAATGCATTTATCACTGGAGCCTACCCAAATCTAGCAACAAAAACACTTTCAAAGGTAACAATATAAAGGATTTCGATAAATTTCACTGATTTCAAAAAAAAAAAACGTCAATCCAGTCGGTTTGAGATTACGCTGGAGTTTGCAACGTCGGAGTCCAACGAAATGATCTAAAAAAAACTCCAATAATCCCAGTAATTCTCCAATTTCGTTCCCTGTCGAATTCGCAATTCATAGTTTTTCAAGCCACATCAAGTTTTTCAAGTGCAATGAAAAAATGATGACTTACAAATATTTTTTTCCTTCATTTCGTTGGACTCGAACGTTGCAAACTTCAGTGTCGTGGTTCGAGACACCCTGTGCATGAAATAAATAACAATAATACATATAATATGTGCATTTATTATTATGTGATAGAGAAACGTCGAGTGTTGAAAAGCAAAAGGGTCGAACCCCGATGTACTTTACACATTAAATGCTGAATCGTACGCCTGCTCTTCCCTCTAGAAAGATGTATTTATACGTATTCGCACGAATAGGTATATACTTTGGATGTTGGGTCGTGCTTGGAGCATTCACCGTAAGCAATCTTCCTCGTTGATGAATGGAAATCCAATTTACCCATCCGCTTGCGCATTTAAATCGTAAAAGCTCCCTATTCTCTCCTCCTCCTCCTCCTCCTCCTCCTTCTCATTCTTCTCTCTCCCTCTTTCTCTCTTTTCAAGCTCCATTTCCAACAACACCGATATATTCTCTCGAGCTTTATGCCATACCGAAGATATATCTCACGTTCCAATAACAGGTGTGTATCGTCGACCTTGCGAACGGTAATTCCGCGATCGTTTTGAAGTCATGAAACGACCTCATTGATTTGTGTATCTGAAAAAAAGAAAAACACGAGCTCGTACCTGCATTCATAAACGTTGCAACATTTTCAAACATGCTTCAGCTTATTTCAGTTCAGGCCGCAATTCCAGGTCGTGCAAATTAACTCGAATTTTCATTTCATTCTTGGAGTATGAACGTTCCTGAATTCTAAGTCCATGGAAATGTGTTAAAAAATCTTTTGAAAAAATGACTCGCCGAAGGACAATAAAAAACGTTCGAATTATAACAAAATAAAAATTTTTATTTTCCAGTTTTTTTTAGTTACTGCCCTTCTCCACACAGAATTTTCTCCACGCAAATATTTTGAACTACTGCACAAGACGATCCGAATGAATTTTCCTCGCAGCCAATTATTTTGGGGTCTTATCGATCTTGTTATTATTCGACGTTATCATGAGCATTTGCTTCATATTTATCATTCTTCGAATCTCCTTTCATATTCGCTCTCTATTTTCGAAACTGTAGATTTTTTTTTTTTTTTTTAATTTCCTCGTAAGTTACAATTTATTTTTGTAACAAGTATTTCCATCAGATTGCATACTCCACGGTAACGAGGAACGTAGGATTATTATTCGATTCGACGATTTTCCTTTTTCCCCAGGGGATATCAATCAAATATATATTTGTACGTGTTAAATGCTTCCTTACCCTATTGCTCCTGATTGAAATAGTAACACGCTTGGAATTTCGAGAAACTGGATACAATATTCGAATTTAAATTTATCGAAGCTAACGAACTGTTCGTAGAACCGTATTTAGCCTAGCTGGAATTATACTTACTTGCCTCGGAATTTCGAGCTTCGTAATTGCCACTCGAAATAACTTCATGGATAGACTGTCAATGAGAGTGATACAGATGTGAGAACAGAATCTCGCATATATGCCTTTCAAAATGAAATTCGTTAAGATGGAGATATAAAAACATGGCGGAGGGGGGGGGGGGGGGAGCTCGATTAGTTTGGAAACGAAATGATACAATTGAGTCTTGGGAAATATTGTATATGTTTCTAATAAATTATCCACCCTTATTTCGCGAGGTCGAGGGGTATCGTTAGAAAGGCAAGTTTCCATGGTGCGACCGTGTATACGTTCATGGTGTGCACAACGATCCTGCAGGGGGGAAAGTCGTAGTCTGTTATCCCCTTAAGTCAGGAGTCTCGCCGAGAGGAGCATTGCTTACGCAATTAGCATCCCCTAACGCCTTCATTTATCTTGCTACTTCCAATTTGGGGTGGACGGGACGAACAGGAAAGGAGTAAAACATACGCGCAGGAAGGCCTTTGTGTACAGACTCTTTAAATTTTCGCTTCGTACCGTTTTGCAAACAACCGACCCTAACAAATTCACCCTTCATTTTGTTTTTTTTTTCACTCTCTTATTATACACGCTCGCTACCATTTTCAATCTTATATTGTTCATAGGGAATCTCAAGTTCTTTCTTTCCATTCGTGGTTCAGGAACAACGTAAAAACACGGGGAACAGAAAAAATAAGAGGAACCTCGAGCATCAACTTTCCTCAGAGTTTTCTTGCTGAGAGTCTCCGCATACGAAGGAGTCTCGCGAGATTAAAATTGCTCGATAATTCCTCCTTTCCACTTTGTTTTCACAACCCTCTATTGATATTACTAGAAACTTAACCATCTCGTACAGCCTTTCTTATTCTTTTTTTTCCTCTCACTAATATTACCGAGGTAAATTAGTTGTCGTTCGCACGTATTTTCTGCGTTCAGCGCCTTCTCACCGCCGATATTTCCAATTCAAGTTTATTAAAAATCAACCTTTTCCAATTACCACGGCCGATTATCAAACGAATGTGATTGTAAAATAACGACTTGATTTTCATCATGTTAAAGTTACCCGGAACTTTTGAACGCAGAAACTTTTGGAAATAAAATCGAAAAACTATTCGAGTATCGTTTTGTCGAAAATTCATAAGAGAAAACCTTTGTCGCTTCCTCTGAAGCCATCGTTATTGGAACCTTTGGTTTCATTGAAATCTGGAAATTCACAAGTCCGAACACTTCATTTGGCCCCTTCCGCAAGGCAACCACAAAGACACACATGTGCCTTCTCTTTTGGACGTCATTACTGATGTTGGAACCTACATAGAGCTGGCAAAATTATTTTATCATCTGTAATATTATGCCTTTATTTTGACAAGTCTTCGAGGTGTTCAAGAAACGTGATCATTGGATTGATGCAAACAAATAATTATTTTCTCACTCTCGTTTTCTCGAGGTAACAACGAAAGAAAAATTCTGTTAGAAAATGAACTCAATTGCTCTGACATATTCATTTATCATGGCAAATAAATAATTCTCCGATTGAATATACGAAACCATTGTTTGTTCAATCTTTCATTAAAGTAGCTCTTTTAATATTATTTTAAGGAGGGAGGATCACGAAATCAAAATAATCAGAATTTGATCAAATTTGGTGATAACATTCTTTGGCATCAAGTATACTAATACAATTTTTTTCAAATTTTTTTACCTCATGGTTATCGAACAATTGGGCATTAAATCAAAGTTCTTATGCACGAGATGTATAACTGTATAGTATATGTAAACTCTATGCTTATATACGCGAACTTTAGTGTTCAATTACTCGAGAGCTACGTGGTAGAAAAATCTAAAACAATTCACATTGTCTTATATATTTTTAAAGAATACATTTACCAAATTTTATTAAGGAGGGTGGCTAGCGACGATACAATGTTGCCAGGCTAAACCATGTTAAATACATTAAAAATTTCAAAATGATAAGAATTTAATAAAATTTGGTGAACATATTCTTTAGTGCCAAATTTGACAATACAAATTTTTTAAGATTTTTCTTCTGTACAGTTATCGAGTAATTGATCACTAAAGTTCACATGTATATATAAGCATAGCGTTTCCATATATATAGGTATACATTCCGGGCATAAGAAATCTGCTTTAATGCGTAATTACTCGATAACGAAGCAATAGAAAATTTTGAAAAAAATTGTGTCTTCGCACTTGATGTTGAAGAACATTATCACCAAATTTGATCAATTTCTTATCATTTTGACGAATGTAGCCACCCTCCTTAAATTCTTATCATTTTGAAATTCTTAATATTTTTAACATGGTTTAGCATGGCAACATTGTATCGTCGCGATCCACCCTCCTTAAAGAAATGTGTACACTGGTTTCAGAATAGCCCGTCCTTTTCCCCATTTGTGAATAAAAAAATCCTAAAATTTATAGAATATTTGTGCGAAAGAAATAATGAATTTTATAACAATCTTTCTTACATATAAAGTTTAATTGAAAAGCAACGTCCAATTAAATTCTCAGGAGATGGAACAACGAACAGCTCGTATCATGACCCTAATGGATGAACCCTTGTTTAAGGGTCAAGTGGCTATTTCATACCAGTCTTGCTCCCTATTCTGTTTGTTATAATTACACGAATAAGTGTTGGGTAAATGCACGAGTCTGTACGCAATAAAAAAAAAAATCAGTTGACTTATGTAACTTGTGCAATTCTTTATGGAATGACACGTGACATGGGGCTCATGTATGCAAAAGTTATGCTGAGAGAAATGAAGAAAAGGGTATGCAAAGGTCACAAAAAGTAAGAGATAAAGAGAGGGACAAAAAAAGGAGAGATGAGGAAGCAGCAACAGTGAAACAGTGACATGAGGTGAAGAGAATAATCGGAGAGAGTGAGAATAAGGGAAGAAGCTGGATGGTAAAACGAATAAAAAAATATGGAGAAACGTCGAAATGAAAAAATGTACCTGAATCTATAGAAAACCTATTTGATAACCAAGCAACAGGAAAAGAAGCAGATAAAGAAGAATGTAAGAAATCGTGAAAAATATGAAAAAATACGAAAAAAAACGACGACAAAGAGAAAAATAGGGAGTGTGTAAAAAATGAGGAAACGACCATAAAAAGAGGGAGGACAGTAAGTAAAAAAAAGACAGACGGAATAACAAAGAGAGAAAGAGCCAGAAGAAAAACTGTGTGGAAACTGGTAGAATAAGAAAGGGAAATAGCAAAATAGGAAGACGAAGAAAAAAGATTGGAAAAAAGGTACGAGAGAAAGAGGAAAAAAGCCTGACGCTTGTGAAGTCTCGCTGTAAGCGCGTATGTCACCAAAAGTTAGAGCTGAGAGGGTCTACAACCGGAAATTACAAATGAGAAGTACATTTACAAAGCTATAAGCGTCAACCCGAGCGTTGTATATGCGCGCACGTCCAGTTCAGTTCCTCTATACTTCTCTTGTATACATGGAATAAAGATGAAATTCTGTTGGTCGGTCATTGTGTCTTTGACGGAGAACGTTTGCTCGTTTCCTCAAATTTTGTGAAACTTCTATATTTCACGGTGTCTCCGTTCATGTGTGCACGTAAGCTTCAATTAAAACTAAAACAGAGCGTTATATTCGAAGTAATTTTCAGTCACTTCTCTGTGCTGGTTGAATGTTTGATTGAAATTCGCTGCAACTTTTTTAGAAGCAATTTCATATGAACGCAAAAAATACAAAAACGTTTTATGAGTTTTCCTTCTGTTCGTGTGATCGAAATGCGGTCATTTCGATCTATAATTTTTGACGCTTTTTATTTTTGAATTCGATGCCCTACAATAGTCCAGCTTCCTCTATTTTCTTTCCACTTTCTCCTATCGTTCTACCAGTCACGCAACCACGAACCCGGCAGAAATTGAGCTCCCTTCAACGTCCCATAATTCGGCGTCAAATTAAATTTTTTTTATGGCAATCCAATATTTTTGCCTTTTTTTCAATGTTTAAACGGTTTTCCACAGGAAATAATAAGCCAGACGAAATTAAATGAATTCGGTCTGATTTTTAAACGTGAAAAGTGGCAAAAACCAAACGGGAAATATTTTATCTCCGAACGAGATTTGACAGGATGCTACGAGCTAGAGAAAACAGTACCAAAATTGTAGTCACTGCAACAGTAGACTTTAATATTATCATTTCTTTTTTTATTGTTTGGAAAACTGGTTGGCACGATGTATCGATCCAGTAGTTGAATAAACAATCGACGAAATATTGAAAAATTAAGACTATGACAGCTAAAAAAACATTCCTACTTTACGACAATAGTTCCGATTCATATTATTTTTCTGCGTATGAATATGGATAACGTCAAAATGCATGAATCTCTGCAACATTTCAAATAACTCCCATTTTCGGCCAATTTGTTTTATGAATACGTAACGATGAATCGAAAAAAAATCAAATTTGCACTCGTTACATATAAACGTACAAGAAAATATTGAGCATCGTCGAAAAAATTTGAACTTTCGTACGTTTTAACGATGCGAGCTTGCAGAGTCATTATTTCTAATGGTGTGTATCGATATATTTTTAAAAAGATTCCTTTTTTCCATAGATATCCTGGTTTCGTCGCTCCCCTTCCATAAATACTAGACCGAGAGGATTTCACAGGCCGTTTCATCTTTGAAGAATCGTAATTAACGGGATTATCGGCAGCGCTCGATCCGTACTCTGCGGATGTTGGATTAAACGAAGAAGTACGTTTATATAAAAATATATACATACACGTATTACGCACACCTACACATACTGTACGTGTATACTCTACGTTTGGGGTATTGAAGATAGAGAGAGACGAAAATGAAAGTGGGAACTAACGCGCTGAAGCTTAATTGTTCTCGTGTGGAAAACGAGGAACAGATAGGACCAATAGTACGTTAACAATGGTCACCAGGGGTGCACTATGTCCTATGGGAAAATAAAAATCGTAGCGAGAGAAGGAAAAAGAGAAAGAGGGGAGGAGGGGGGGGGGGGGAGGGACGAAAAGGGAAAGAGGAAGTGAGAATAGTAAAAGGAATGATTGAAAAACGACGTTTTCAGCTAAATTCTGCTCTCTCTCTTTCTCTTTTTCAATTTTTTTTCTCTCGTAACAGCATCAGGCAGGAAAATTAACTTCGTTCGACCGGAAAGGCGGTATGAATGTACGTCGCTTCTGCTCGCTGCTAACCATCGATCGATTCTCGTTATCACTACAAACACCACCTTGCGTGTATTTTGCTTTTCATTTCTCTGCGTGTCATTCGGTTATAATCACGTTTGCATTGGAAATTACTGTACAGTTTTCTAAATGACAATGATAACGGGGAGGGGACAGCCGGGCATGTTTCTTGTTGAATCTCATATCCGTCGAAATTTTCGATTTCCGATCACTCTT
Organism: Venturia canescens; assembly: GCF_019457755.1. Lineage (NCBI taxonomy): Eukaryota > Metazoa > Arthropoda > Insecta > Hymenoptera > Ichneumonidae > Venturia > Venturia canescens. Next base: position 17,953,576 of record NC_057421.1, on the reverse strand, counting down.
TATGATTGCACATAAAATAACAAATTTCCAACTTTTTACGCCATCTTTTCATAGAGCTCATTTCAATTTTTTGGATTATAGGATATATCATTCATTTTTCAACCTCTTTTTATACTATTTGAATTTCGTAATTACAATATTTAACAAAAATGTTGATGGATTGTATAATCTACACGGAGAAAATGGATTCGTTTTGTATACTGAGGAATATATTATTTTTCGAATTTTGCTATTTTTCGTCCCTTGAATTTTAAACAGCTTTATGTGCATCGCAAAAATAAGTAATGCACGTGAGAACCATATTTTGTTTTGTTTTCAAGTGTTATTCATCATCTTAAACTAGCACTCACAATAAGTGGAAATGTATTGTAAATCACAAATTTTCACTGTCAGCATAGTCAATTCTATTGTAAATACACGAATATACACCGAATACGTGTGACATTTTACCATACATATAGTGATTTTTCAGGGTTGCCTGAGCATACTTAACAATATAAACATTTGAAGCGACTGAAAAGATTTTTTACTATGCTTATAGAGAAAAAGACTCTTGAGGCTTTTGAATAAAAGGTATGGGTATTGGTCTTTTTACTGGTGAATAGAACAATTCTTATAACTGCTCTTCGAATTAATGCTACACTCTAGTACGGATATACTGTCCCTGAGGTACTATATTCCTAGTAGTACTTTCCTACAGAATATTTGGCCTCGATTTCTTCATGTATGAGCATTATTTGAATTTATCGATACTATACGATACTTCGAATATTTTGGATACCAATGATTATTCAAATTAGGAGAAACTGTTGAATTCTTCTTTAACCCTTAACGGTTACACGGGATACTTTCCATGCACAAGACGATCTGAACGAATTTTCCTCGCATAGCCAATTATTTGAGGTCTTATCGATCTTGTTATTATTCGACGTTATCATGAGCATTTGCTTCATATTTATCATTCTTCGAATCTCCTTTCATATTCGCTCTCTATTTTCGAAACTGTAGAATTTTTTTTTTTTTTTTTTTAATTTCCTCGTAAGTTACAATTTATTCTTGTAACAAGTATTTCTATCAGATTGCATACTCCACGGTAACGAGGAACGTAGGATTATTATTCGATTCAACGATTTTCCTTTTTCCCCAGGGGATATCAATGAAATATATATTTGTACGTGTTAAATGCTTCCTTACTCTATTGCTCCTGATTGAAATAGTAACACGCTTGGAATTTCGAGAAACTGGATACAATATTCGAATTTAAATTTGACGAAGCTAACGATCTGTTCGTAGAACCGTATTTAGCCTAGCTGGAATTATACTTACTTGCCTCGGAATTTCGAGCTTCGTAATTGCCACTCGAAATAACTCCATGGATAGACTGTCAATGAGAGTGATACAGATGTGAGAACAGAATCCCGCATATATGCCTTTCAAAATGAAATTCGTTAAGATGGAGATATAAAAACATGGTGGGTAATAACTATTTACCCCAGTGGAGTAATGAATTTTTTAGTGAAAAACATCATTTTTCCTGAATTTTCACATATATTATCAGTTTTTAGAACACCATCTATAAATTGACATCTATAAATTGAAGAGGATTAGGAGAATGTGTGAAGAATCGATCACTTTCAATATTTAATTTCTTTTCCCACGAAGTAAGACAATTTTTTCTTCTCCAAGACTCCAAACTCCGAAAATTTGCAGACTTTTTATTTCTTCTGCGGCATAAAGAAACAATTTGAAATAGCAGAAACTCATGGTGAGAATAATTTTTCTTGAGATTGTTAATCACAAAAAAAATGGGGACCACAGTTCAAATTGTTTGTCTACTCGAATACGTCGTTCTTTAATTAGTTGTTTCACAAATGCACTGACATCGTTATCTCGGCTTCGTACATTAGAATTATGGATAGTTAATGAGCTCGAAAAAGCGAAACGTACCCTGCCCGCATTGCACCCAAGGCAGAATTCCATTCAATAGTTTTTCTTCATCGTCCTTATTTACCTAAACGTATCGGAATACAAAAACCCAAAAACGAACGAGGTTTTTTGAAAGTTTGTTATGAAACGTGCACAGGAGTCAGAAATTACCATTAACTCTAATATGGGCTGACAAAACGAGGCTTCGTTCGTGCGTACGTTTGATGCTCGCCTACTCTGTTCGGTAAAACATAACGAACCGATAAAAACATGTTATTAGCTTGCTCTCATTGTCCCCGTTGAGAAAACACATTGGGAATGCGAAACAGTTCAAATATTCTCTCTCCATCGCTTGTCATCTCTGTTCCTCCTCCCCATCGCCACTCTTCCCCTTTGTCCTCATTCGATGTTCAGTCATTCGTATCTGTCCAACGATTTTCATTGATGTCCTGTACCCGAGTTGTTCGAAAAAACGGTCCACACGCACTCGTCTATGGGCTAACAACAATACGGCAACGTTAACTTCATGCAATTTTTTGGTGAAAAAGCTCATGATCTCTGGTCTGGGTTAAACAGCCTCGTTTTCCATATTAGTAAATGAAAAAAGCTCATTATTCTCATAATCATTTTTGAGGCATGACCCTTCGTTCAAATCATTACCAAAAATAATTAATTGTCTGGAAATATTGTGTCGGAGGGCAAAATGGAATCAGAGTGCAGTGAGCAGCACATTGGATTCTCGACTGAGGATCGAATGAAAGTTGAAGGTTCTTTGAAAACTGTGAGAAAACAAGCGCACAATTGGCACGCGTTCGAAAAAAAATGACCAATTTTTTCAGTAAAAGAAAATAATGAGCATAAAGCATAAAATTTTTATTCAATCTTACAGTAAAAAAAGTTCAGTTCAAATTGATCTTTCCTCGCTAAATTTTTTGATCCACCGTCAGAAATAGTCGAACTATGCATGGTTACCGCAAAACGTTCGATGAGTTAATGCATTATTCATACAAAGCATAGACGCCGCGATAAAAGCCGATAATTGGACATATGAGAAAAAGGAGACGAAAAAGTGAGGCAAAAGAAGGAAGAAGAATGACATTTTCCATTGAGGTAAAAGTGATGCGGGAATTGACAATGGCGTCTAGCATCGATTTTCAATACTTGGCTTCGCGACCGTGCGTTTTACCAAGCACACTCCAGAAAATAGTTTCGTTTATGATTCGTCAACGTTAAGATTCGGCGATCGACTCTCTTGAGGAGATCGTATTCAAGAGTCTTTGTGCATACAAAACGGCAGTACTACCTGTATTTATGTATACCATAGAATACACAGTTCATTTTGTCAAAGTTATAGGAAGATTGATCGTCCTCAGATTTCAACAGACTCACCATCTTGGGGAGAATTTTTTCAGCTTTAAAAACGAAAACACGAGTAAAGTTGATTCGAACGAATTTGAATTTACTTGATAGCTGACAGGTTATTCTGTCATTTTTATAAATCCCGTTGAGAGCTGTGTCCAGAATAATTGAACTTCGATCGCACGAGTGGTAAATCACTAAACGAATGAATGAAACGACAACAATTAAAATTTCTTTCAATTTCTTTTCTCGTTGGGAGTTTTTTCCGGTCCATTTCAAGCTCCGCACCTTTTCAGACCTTCGAATTACTGTCTCTCGAATATTTCGCTCGGATAGAATTGGGGATCGGTGAAGTAAATATTCTCGTCGCAACTATATGATAACAGAAAGCCAAAAGCTCGTTGAATCCAAGTTGTGCGAAGTAAAGTACTGATTCATGAGTTGTCAGTAGCTCTGCGAGTCATTTTTTCGTATTGAAACAAATACGGAAAAAGGGCTTGGAAAATAAGGAGAAGAAATTAGTCGGTCTTATATAAATATTTCTATGGATTTACTGTTTTCCGTTGTCCCGCGAGCATATTCATTGTGTGTGAGAGAATAGTGAAAGAAAGAGTAGCAGCCGAGACAGAAAGTGCAGAGAGAAGCGTTTCGCTCGGCGCAGCGGTAAAAAAATGTGAAAAGGTTATTTCTCGCGGTGTTGCTCTGCGACGACAGGGTCACGGAGAATGGAATGGAGAAAGGCGTGACGTTATTAAGGGGATGTGAAAAATTAGAAAAAAAAGAGAGAAAAAACCACGAAAAGAGGAAAAAATAACAACAAAAGAGCAACTAAAAGAGTCTGTGTGAAACCGCGACCTCGGGTCGTCTGGTCCAATAAGACTCATCTGCCAGGGTCATCAGCGTACACATACGTTTATATATTTATGCAACTATGGGTACAAGGTATTCTCAGTAAAACATTACGCTCATCGATGTAAGGGGCTTTTTTATTCATCTTCTTCTGGTGACTCGAGCAATGCATTTTATTAAATTGCGAAGTTTGCATCGTTACGATTTCAAAATTTGCGTTATTAGCACCAACGACGAGTCGAATCTGAAAAATTTCATGAGTTTTCAGAAAATATTCCAAGCATTCAAATCTTGGAACTTTGCATTTACTTTTGTTTTTTAACACACTTCTAGACCAACATTCATGCAAGTGTTCAACATTTGCTTTGCAAATGTTGCAAAGCAAATTTGCAATGTTCAACATTGCAAATCTATGAAAGAAGTAAAGAAATCATGAAAAACTGGGAAACTCAATTGAAAAAAGTATTTTTAGAAAGAGTAAGAAAAAGTAACAGTTGAATAAGAAAATATTCGATTTGACGAAGAATTCGTTATACAGATAAACAGGTTGAAGCGCCGTTTCTTTTCATCACGGGCCGGTCTACGTCCAAGTGGTTTTCCGCGTCGCGTTGCGAGACCTCAAACGTTAATTCCGTTTCCGTTTTTATATTATTTTATGTTTTTTTTTTTCATCTCACGCGGGGTGTGAAAGTCGAGACAGAAGAATGTTTCGCAGCAGGGAGGAACTTTGAGTCCGTTCTCCAAGCTTTAAATAGTTGGGTAACGAAAAAAGACGTGAAAAAGTGACTTTCGTCATGTTAATCGATGTCCGATCCGATTAGTTAAATGAGGATATGAGAAGGCGAAATGGAACGGGGAGGAAAATTTCAATAGAGAATCCCATCGCAGGTATTTAGAGAATGAAAGGGAGGAGAAAGTTCGAAGCACGAGAGAGGGGAAGAGCCGAAAGTGGAGAAAGGGTTGAAAAAAATGTTAAGATCGCTCGAGTCCGTCCACCGAAGGTCCGCAAAAAATAGTTTTGATTCGCAAGCGTGGTGATGTCGGTTTTCGGGGCAAGAAGTAAAGAAGCATCGATTTCCACTCGTCCTGCCATCTCTATATATCTGGCAGTACATCCGTGTAATCCGTGCTATCCACGCGAGTCGACTTTTTACAACTCGCCGACTAATTTATCTTCCTAAGCCCTTCCCATACCATCCACGAATTGACCTCTATCGTTCTCCATAGCCGAACCCCGTTGCTAACGTTTTCATACATAAATTCTGCCGGTCAACTGGTCTTGGCCGTTTCTGTTCTGGCTTCCATGAGCTTGCGTTTTCGACTTTCTCGCTTCATCTTCTTCCTTTTCTCTTTCATTCCTTTGACTTTCGGACCCTTCCTTTTTCCGGCCATTCCTCCAAGGTTATTTTCCCTTCCTCTCTCGCTTATTCGTGTTTACCTTCACTCGCTCCTTTTTCTCCTGCTCTTTTCCTTCTGTCCTGTTTTCTTCCAATTCTAACCCTTTCCAAAATTTCGTCTCTCGCTTTCCTCACATTCTTACTCCCTTTCCCTCCTTTTTTCTTCCGATATCTTCATCTCTGACTCCCTCCCTCCGCTCCTTTCTTTTTCCATCTTCGTCGTCCTTTTCTCATTCCATTTTCCCTCACTTTTTTTTACTCTTCGTCGTTTTTCTTCACCGTCTTCATCTCTTTCTCGTGGTTACTTTGAATCCTAATGCGTGCTCACGTGCGCGTATACGGTCCAGAATGAAGGCGAAAGAACGGGAGAGAAAAGTTTAGGTGAAGCAAGAAGAAAATGTCAGAGTATATCAGCTCCATCGTCCCGTATCGAGTAGTAAGAACCACCGATGCTCAGACAATTCCGTCGATTAAGGTTGTTCAACAGTAAAGCTCGATTTCTTACGGAAATTTTGAAAAAAATATCTGTCGCGCAGAATATCTAACGATTGAAAATAATCGAAATAACTCGAGAATGGTTCTTACGATTTTGATTTTAAAAAACTCAGTGTTAGTATCTTCTGAAGAAAAAATAAATTAAAAAACATGATCTACCGTCTAGTTTTTGAGAAGAAAATTATTGTAATAAAAATCGTAAGAGAATTGCGTGGAAGAATTTCGTTTAAAAATTCCAAAATCACGAGCAATTATGAAATATTAGTAAAATATCGTAACCATATATTTTTTTACTCATAATTAACGATAATTTGAATGATTTTTGGAACATATTTCACAACGAATAAAGTTCACACAGAAAGGGGGCTGCACCCTATTTTTTATACGACACTTAGCTATCGAACTATCTTGATATATTTCTAACGAAAAATTTGACGAAGAGATTTTTAAAACGAATCACCAAGTGACAGCCGGAAGTTCACTTCTAAACAGATGAAATTCTATCACAATTATTGCTATTCAGCTTTGATGCGAATTCAACCATTTAATAATAACTGGCAGTCTCATAGATTATCCCACTTTTAATATTCCTGGTGGTTTACCTTTTTAAAATATCGCTACGTTCGAAGGTGAGGAAAAAATAAAAAAAATGGATCACTACGAAAAACGCAACTCGTCAGTTCACGTATCGCGGAGACGTTAGCTTCTGACGGTTGCCGGATACTGTAATGATGGATGAGAGTCTGCTGGTGAAAAGGCACGACGAGTTATTATATATTTAATACCATACACCTATGTGAATCGTTCCAAAAAATAAATGTATCTTCGCTCGTCCATTGCAAGCTTTCTGTGGACTTTTTGAATAAAAGGTTGCACAATAAGAAGTGGCTTCGAAGATTTTTTGAGAAAAAATACAAATCAAACAGTATTAGACATTCTTAGTCGATTTTAGAAAACGTAACTTTTACTCACTGTCATTAATCAGTTCATACAATTATCGACATCAGGAACTCAAATCAGGTAACGATGATGTCAAGCATGGAAATTCAATTGACAATATTATTGATTTATATCTCGATCTTCGTGGGACAAAAATGACATTACATTTCTGAAAATATAAAAAAAAATCTGCAAAAGTTCAGGAGAAATGTTTCTCTCAATAATTTAGTTAGTCCGAACCCAAAGACTGCTGAAATTTGTAAATTATGCATTGTGCTGAGTTGGTCTCTGAAAAAGTGCGATGTTGGTTTGATTGAGGAAAAGCAGAAGCTATCGCGAGAGAGACATATGTTGGGAAAAGCAGAAGCAGAAACGACGATTATGAGAGAAAGAACAGACAAGCGGAGATGAAAATGCACACACGCATATTATCATTCCGCAAATACGTAAATGTGTAAGTGGAGGCTGCACGATACGCTTTTACACTTAAACAACGAGAAGGTTTGCGGCGAGCGGAAAGGCTCCGTCTAAGTGGTCTTCGCCAGTTATCTCCTGAAGACTACAACTTTGCATAACGATTATCGCTTTCTTCCCTTCGCATTTTCCCGCGGGGAAGTCAACGCTGACGCATACAGCACATACGCGCCGCACATGTCTGTGTGTATAAATACGGTCGAGGATCGTATCGTTAGTGCGCGAGCAGGTTGTAACAAGCACTGCTAGAAGCTTCTTATAAAGAGAGCGAACAAGCAAACAAAAATGGCGCAATCTTCAAACCTAAATGGTAATTGGAGGACGAAGTAGAAAAATGACCTTAGACGCGGGCAATCGTGGAAAATAACAAATACAAATGGCAATCACGAGTTCCATTTTTTCTCAATCTGGCGGTAGAAAATTGAATGAATTTTTGCTTTTGTTTTCACGAGACCTCAAGTCCGGTTCATACGATTTTTCAAAACACGATTCCCCAGCAAAAATTTCATTCTGAAATACAACTTTCAAACAATGCCTGAAAATGTATTTTCAGTACTTTCGAAATCTTGGAAAATCCACACTTTTCGACCCCAACCGAGGGAGGGTGCGACAGGAAATATTAATTAAGGATACTCACGCCAGGAAAAAGAATTATCTGCCAACAATGGAATAAGCAAACACATTTCCGTCCAGTAAAAGGAGCGTGGAATTAATACTTTTCAGTATTCCCCTTCCATAAATTGAGCCATTCCCGATACAGTGTTTCCAAAGAATTAGCCGCACTGTGGAGAAATCTTAAAAGATGTTTGCACCCACCTCAGTATCTGCACAACGATAAAATAACCTGTTATTATGATTATCATCGTTATTATTATTGTATAGCTATCATTGTTGCCATAATCATTACTGTAATACGGAGTCATAAAAGAATCTTCAGTGTCTCGACCTTCCGAGCGATGAAATTTAAATATAGTGAGCCCCCGTGCATACGAATACGTATATCTGAAAATATACGTGTGTATACACCCGGAGAGCCGTAACATTTCTTCCTCGTATGCACCGAAGTTGCGGCTTCTACTGCGCTTACGTAATGTTATTCTTATCGAGCTCACGGGCTTTATTTGCAAGTGAATTCCGCTAGCTTTGCTGCGTCTTGTGGTTAAAGTCCGATCTTATACGTTTTCAAAAATATTTACCTGGAATATCTGCCCCCCGAGAACGCGCATGAAAAGCAATCCTTGTACAGACTCGCACGTTCAATATGCCGACAAAAATTTCTTTACCCATTGAAAAAAAAAACAAAAAACAAAAAAACGAATTTTAGAACTTCCGGCGTATAGTACGAACTACAAATATGTATATTATTTATCACGTTGTTGAAACAAGCCTTTGTTTACAGGCAATAAATTTCACCATTTTTTTTCGATAAAACTTGTCGCGAAACTCGATTTAAAACGAATAAAACGGTTTGTGTCGTGTGTAGCAATGGAAACCGATGAATCTCACGCAACGACGTGGCAATTGTGATAACTATACATTTCCGATATATATCGAATACATACATAAATATAAATACAAATATATATATATCCATTCATAGGAGCTTTTCGAACAAAAACTTTCGAACGTTTCCAATCGAATACGATCGTTTTCTCGTCATGTTCCGGATAAATGTATAGGATTTCTCGCGTTGGAGATCGACCGCTTGAAAAACATTGAATGGATTACGAAATCATAGTGCCGCGGATATTAATTCGAAACTACAATTTGATTATTATTCATTAACGAAATTCAGCAGCGCTGAAAATTAAACTTCGCTCTAGTTGTCGAAAAAAACGTAACCGTCATTATTTCATGGTATCGAAGCCACATGCATAGTAGCGACAGCATTCGCTTCGCAGGATATTTTTACAATAAATATGTATTTTGCGTATCAGAAGTATGAGTAAAAAAAAAAAAAATTCAATCCATTCCGGGCACATTGATAAAGGATTTTTCAGCACCTGGTTATATTCATATCCCCGCTCTGCGGAATCAGGAACACAAGAGACAGATGGAGAAATAAAGTGAAAAAAAAGGAAGCGAGAAAGAAAAGATTCATTTTTATACGTCGTTGGTGGCTGTACGATTCAATCGAGTCACGCCATTACCGACTCGATCCATTCTCGTTCGACGATAGGTCACGCTCCATCGCACACTTTTCCTTTTACTCCCGCATTATTTATTCAGCCTTAATGAATGAAGCTCCGGTGGACACATGACACGAAGGGCTAAGCGAGGAAAGGGGTGAGGGCGAGCCAGGGCAGTTCTTCCTCACGAAGCAATGGAGGCGAATGAAAATATAGAAATAATGAAAAAACGGAAGAAAATAAGAGAGAACAGACGTGCGCTGGTCCAACGTAACCCTGTGAACTGCGAGAATGTTATAAATCAAACGTTCGACACCCTCTCGCCCTCCTTGCCTTTTATACACCCCCCCAACCCTCCCATCACTTTTTTTGTACATTTTTCTCTCCTTTTTTTCCATCACGTCGTGGCAGCTTCTATATCTCTGACGAGACTCGACCACGTCACGTACGTTCCTATGAACGACGGAGCATCGGCATCTCACACCCACATAAAGAAGGGAGGAAAGAAATAAAAAGTAGATAAAATGAGAAAAAGGCGAAGGTGAGAAACATAAGCAAAAGAGAGAGAGAGAGAGAGAGCAGCGAGAATGAACGGGGAGTAGAGAGAAAAAGATTTTTTGTTTTTACTATCTCGATGGAAAAGTGAGATCGGAAACGTAATCGTGCGCAAGAGAGAGGAAAAATGAGGACCGGAGCGAGGCAGGGGAATCTGAGACGAAGAAATATTAAATAAGGATGCGAATAAAAGTGAAAGAGGGAGAGGAAGAAAACGGAGTGGAAAAGGGAAATAAATATTAACAGGGATGAAAGGTAAAAAGCAAGGGTGAAAGGGACACAGAAACAAGATGAGGAGAATGGAAAACACAGGTGAAAAAAATTGAACACATTAGGGAAAAGAGAGCCTTTGATAGAAACTTGGAAACGAAACCAAAAAAAATCATGTCAGATAAATATCGATGCAAATTCGATCGTTAAGTTTTACAGATTGAGTCTCTTTATTAGTCAGCATCTTCCAGTCGAATGTATACAAAGTTTTTATTTTTATCGTCAGAACCAATCGAATCTTCCAGTAGCATCAAATGCTGATGAAACGACCACTAATTTTCTCAGTATAATAAAATGAACTTACTTCATTCCCCAATGACATCGAAATCAGCCTATTATCTGGGCAATATAAATATTCATTTTTGTAAAAGCATCGACGTCATTCAACTGCTGGATTTCAACAGTCGAGTCAGCTTCGACGAATCGATTTTGGAATTGACATTCGTCTAAACAAAGCATCGTTTATTTTTCATTTACGAGTGACGAATACAGATTTGTATTGCTGAATAAAATGAGAAAAAATGGAGACACTAACTAACCTTGCCCGCCTCATCGCATGCCCGAAACAAGCATTTGAAATGACGATTTATTTCTTCATTGTCAATATTTCGGAGGCATCGAAGTAGACAAAGAATCCTCATTAGTTTATAAATAATTTGTGCAGGAAAATACTTTTTTCACCGTTTTTCAAAGCGATGCGGAACTATCCGAGAAATATGTCGTAGCGATTTTAGTATGCGGGGAAAAAACAAAACGAAGATCCGAGTCGGATTGAAATTGTCGCATCTTTGTTGGAATTTCGATTTCGTACGTCGCTTTAAAGTTTAATTTTGGGACAAAATTGAAAAGGATGAGAGACGCATCAGAAAGAGTCGCTTTATATATGGAGGGAAAATGTCGTCGCATAAGGAAGAGTGAAAAGACAGAAGATTCGCGATGTCGTCGACACGACGCTTTCGCCGACACTGAGGACTGAGGATTCTCGTGACTACGAAGAATCTCACTCCCAAGTCTATGTGCACCGCTTAACCTCATATCCTCTGCCCTACCTCGCTCGTTCTCTCTCTCTCTCTCTCTCTCTCTCTTCCGTACTGCTCTCTCAGGCCCCTCGCCGTCCTGCGAGCACTAGACGAACGTCACTGTTCCCAGGAGACATGAAATTTTTAAGAGAAGTACGAGATGCAAAAGAAAAATGAACTCGGAAGGTAGAGAATTTAAAAGATAAAAGAACCAAAAACACAACTCGGTGTCTACTTTCAAATCGAAATGATTTTTAAACGAAAAATCTTCAAGAACTCCGCACTTCGGCTGTGATTTGACTTTACATTTACTTTCCGTTTCGTGCGTGAACACTTTTGAAGCAAATTCAAATTCAATGGATAGAAGAGGGGAAGAACATTTCTACGTGCGCCAGTGAGAAATACTTAAATACCAGATATCAAGTGATGGAAGAAAAATTGAGATTTTTCTCTGAAATGAGAGTTCATAGTTTCCTCGATCTCTCAGTAATTCGACGAGAATTCGAATTGAAAATTCCAAATTTCAACGAATTCCTCAAGAGCTCAAAGCATTTTAGAAATGCCAGGAATACCATTGAATTCGCCATTATCCAAATTTTCGGGTTTTTCTTCTCGAAATGGATTTACGTTAATGCAACTTTTCATGTCACGCGAAACTTCAAACTTCAACGCCCGAATGGTCACATCTTGCTCAACCTAAGAGTCTCGAATTTTTTTTTTCAGTCGCTCAATTTGTCCGCCGGAATTCCGAGTGAATAGTCCACACCACGCTTCGTCCACACTGGTTTGATTAGTCCTCCCGGGACGCAGGAGACCGATAAATATGAATGAAAGTTAGTGACACGCGTCATAAAAGATCCAGACTCTGTAGCTACATTCGTATAAACTCAGTGTACCGAAAGTCGTGCCGGAGACTGACAATGCGAATGGGCTCTGAAAGTACGAAGTGAACGTCGATATTTTTCGATTTCACCGTTGATGAACAAGTAACGCATAAACGACAACCACTCGATTGCGAAAGCAGAGCCACGAGGGGCATTGTGAAAGCTAAAGGGGAAACACGAGTTTGCCCCTTTAGTTTCTTCCAAAGTTTGGCAGTACTGTTTTAAAATTTCATTAAAATAAATTATTTCAGTTGTTTAACCGCAATTGTTGGCACAATTTTTATTAAAATTATAAATATATTCCAAATATAAATTTATTTAATATTTAAATTAAATTATTAAATAAAACTGACGTTTAAAAAAGATATTTTTATCAAATATTCATACATAAATGATATTCATAATAAATAATTTTTTTTACAAAAATGTCTACTTAAAAGCTTCTTAATTAAAAATTAAATTTCAAATTTGAATTTTAATTAAATTTTTCTATATTTTTACCAAAAAATTCGTTGTCACTAATCAAAAATGATCTCATCAACGATACGTCCGAAAGCAGAGTGCTCGAAAAATCGATGATCCTTAAATTTCGTCAGCCTAAACTGCTGGGGCATGATTTTTGGGGTACGCTGTATATTAAGTACGAAGGTTATTCCGGACATCGTAAAATATAGACATGAGTACACGTCCAGGAGTACGGAGAGGAGGACACGAAGCAGCAGGTATCGATTGATCAACGTGCATTACTAGCTGAACTCATCAGTTCGTCCCCTCGATAAAGGTGCACCTCGTAAAACTTTTATATTCACAGGAAAGAGAAAAAACTCAAGAGCCCGCATTAATTCTTTTATTTCTTTGACTCTACACATTCTCTCCGACTCTCTCACAATCCTCGCATATATCTCTCGCTCTTTTTCAACGATCTGCTACAGCTCGTACCAGTACCATATCTCAGTTTACTCGCACCTTTTTATATATACTTCCCCTTTGGTCTCTCATACGCGCGAATGCTGATGTCTATCGCGTGTAGACTTATAGTTTATCAAACGCCGATGAAGTCCTCATCAACGAGTAATGCTCTCTTCCAATTTACGTCTCGATTCACAAAGGAGTTCGTTAACCCCCTCTGCGCATCACGCGCTCACGTATACAAGAGTACTAAATGTGAAAAAGGCGTAATCTCAACTGTCTATATTCTCGAGCTCGTGCCAAGTATATGCTCTTTCGATAGCTGTCCATGAATATGCATAGGGTGTCCAAGAAATTTGCGATTTTTATCTTGTTCGATGCGACTTTTCATCGAGATCCGGCTCGAATCGCATTCCCACGGGGATTGAACGGACGAGCGGTGACCAAAGCAACGCGACTGGGGAGATTCGAGGTCTGGAGACGTCAAAGTCACTTGGCGACTTCAAGATTCGAGTGGTGGAATCAAGATTTTTGCAATACTTTTCAGACTATTTTGTTTTTAAGTTTTTTAAATTTTACACCATCGAGGGTTGCATCCCGACCACCCCGTACGTAGATAATTCGCGTAATAATTCTCAGTGCATCATGCAATTCCACAATCCCAACTGCGAGTGTCCGATGCGAAGCCACAAGCGAAACAGCTTGAAGACAGACGGAATTTTTCGTTCGCAATTTCGCTGAAAGCGTGCGAATATCATTTCGTACACATATTTCATCCACATTCAAAATATTTGGTTATTTCTCTGAGTACGAGAGAGAAAAATGACGGGATCAGAATCGCTTTTGCGGAAACAGCATTCGTTGGGGAGTGTCGCTCTCTTCGGCAAAAAAATTCTCGATAGGCTGTCGGGGCGTCAAAAATTTTGTGCTTCTTTTCGTGGTACCAACAAGATCCTGAGGGCGAGAATGAACAAAAAAAATGAATTCATGTACACAACATAAAATTGTCGTAATCAATCCAATTGTGCCACGTCCCTCGCGATTAGAAAAAAAAAACTGCCCGACCAAGCTTCACATATTGTTGATAACGCGTTAATAACACAACCGGTCTGGTAAAAGCAGCAACGATAGACTTTTGGGGGTCGGATCCGCAGGCAGCGATGCGTTACGTCAAAAGTTTCATCAACTGCGTAATTCCGAAATTGGCGCGTGTTTTACGAGGAAATTTCGTGGGCAATGAAAGTTTAGTGACTCACACGTGCATGTGTATATGCAGATACGTCACTTAACAAGACGATAAAATTGTTAATGGTGACGGTGGAGGTTGAATGTAGCGAGACAAAATGGTAGATCGAGGAACCATTGATAGTGACGTGGTCGGTATGAAAGTGTGAAAAAGGAGATGCGAGAGATTTCTAGCTCCAAGTAGAGAAAGCGAGGGAGCAGTGAACGATTTACACCGCTTAATAATGTCAGGCGAGAAGAGCGGCGGAGACCTACGGAGAAAAGCAACGGAAAATGCTCGGTAGTGGCTAGGATCAAATGAAAATGTACAACCACCATTCGTGGATTAGAACTAGCACCAACTCTCGCTCTCTTCCTCTCATTCAGCTTTCCCCTTTCGCTCTCTCCCTCTCTCCTTATTGCCATTCTCTCCCGTAACACCAAGAGCCGCGTCTGTTAAATTCACCTCGCTAGAGCTTTTGCGGTCAGATGGCTCTATTCCTCGTCGTTTCTCCCCTGGGTACACCGATAGTACGACTATCGCTACCCACCTTTCCTGGCAGCGTTTACCCTAACCTTCGCCCCCAACTGAAGCTGCCTTGAGGTCTCCCTATACACACTCAGAAAGATTTTCCTTTCGGTTATAAAATACGTTTCAGCATTATCTGGATTTTCTCGATATTCCATCAAGTGGTTTTTCATGTAAGAACTGCGTGACGGAGCTCTGTTTTTTAACGCTCACGTGAAAATCATTCGAAATGCCCATAAAAAAAGTCATGAAAAATTAATGAAAAGTGCGATCACCAGATTCGCTGAGACGGTGCAATGTGTCGTGGCAATGACAATTAACAATTGAATTGTAAATTTCTCGTTTCAATGAATTTAGCACGCGCGAAATAGAAAGTGACTTCCATTTTTCAATTCATCCTTACAGAATTTGTTGTTGGCCCGTACCGCAATTGGTATGCAAAGCTCTCTACGAAACGCGTTGGAGAAGAAATGTCGTTGAAAAAAAAGAAGAAAAATCATGAAAATGGGCTAAAAAGTAAAATGGTGAAAGTTTCCTCGGGTCCGCGAAAGAGCAGGATTTTGTCGGGGACGTAATTGAAAGTTTATTCTCTTTCACTTTCAATCTACACGAGTTCAATTCTACCGACTCGCCTGGAAGTCTCGGAGCAAAGAAATTATACGTGCGGAGTTACGCGGCCACTTTTGTCAGAGGTGTATATTCGTCGATGATAATAATTTCTATCCAGCTGCACGGGAAGATTAGAAGAGAAGATTGGAGTTTCCACTAAGAGAATGTGCGCGATCTTCTCCTGTGCATATAAGGGACGACTATAAAGGGGCTTAGGAAAGCCGTCAATGAGGTCGAGACAATACAGATTTTCACAAAATTTTTGCCCCAGATTATTGGAAAAATAGATCACGGAATGCCACTCCTTTCTGACACTAATCGTTCAGGCGGTGCATTCGATAAAATATACAGTGGCAAAGGAGGTAAAGGCGAAAAACACAAGCTCTTCACTTGCCTTCTCGCCAATTGATAATCTGATGAGCTATGGATCTGGAAAAGAATCTCCGAAAATTTGTCCCGGTTGAATCGATTAATCTGTCGTCTTCCCCGCATTAACCTGGGAAACAAGTTTTGGGACAATCTGTACTCGTGGTTCAGAGAATACTCCGAGACGACGAGTAGACACCTGGGAGCGATCAAGATTATAATTGGAGATTATGTCGAAGTAACTGCTGGTAAAATGGGCCACGATGAGGAAGATTCCCTGCGTGCCTGCGACGAGTTATTTGCTTTGACTTTAGCCCACAGATAGGGAAGATTAGGGTTCGTTGGGTCACGGTTAACGATTGAACTTTTCACTTCTCTGCACTTTCGTCTGTTATTATTATCACGGTCGCAAAATTATCACTCCCCTGCATTCGGGAGTAAATCATTTGAATCGAAGAATGCCGCACGAAGTGCTTATTTTTACATTCGAATGACTCTTTTTTCCCTCATTGTTGCTTCCTCTCGAAGTAAATCCTTCAAAATTATATCCAACTTGAATTCTGGTATCTTGTATACGAGAAAACGACAGAAAGGAGGGACCCTCTTTTATTGGCTAAGTGGAATTTTCGTGGAATAAGGTCGCGGTGAAACTCGAAGAGAAAAGCCCATCAAGGCTCCTACAAGTCGACTTCCAACAAAACCTAAACAAGTATATAAGCTCTCCGCGCAAAAAGTTGGAGGGCTCGAGACGATATACACGTATACATCGGCGGATGCCTCTTACCCTAAATTATTTATGCGTTCGAGATGTTCCATTCATCGAGTATTGTATTATTCATAAATTCACGGAACCCGAATTTCGTCCTGACACTATTTTTTTCCCCGACATGTATTTTTTCCTTCTGTATATCTCCTGCACATTAAACATTTTCAGAAAATAAGTAACGAATTATTGACTTCAGCTCGAAAGCTTGTGTTTGGTGTTTTCTCGGTAAATTATTGTGTCTTGGAAAGATTTTTTTATTAGCAAATTCCTTCAAAACGTTTAATTACTCACAATTACATGCATCCGCGTGCTGGTGCTTGAGAGTTTACGGAAAAAGAGAGGAGAAAACCGCAGCCAGGACGTGAGAATTTCTCGTACGACCTCTCCAAAGCTTTTTATATAAAGCTTCATATAAAGCTTTTTTAAAGGAGATGTATCACTTCGCTTGC
The DNA here is from genome assembly GCF_019457755.1 of Venturia canescens. Classification (NCBI taxonomy): domain Eukaryota; kingdom Metazoa; phylum Arthropoda; class Insecta; order Hymenoptera; family Ichneumonidae; genus Venturia; species Venturia canescens. Next base: position 17,936,428 of record NC_057421.1, on the reverse strand, counting down.
TACTACCTTCATATTTGATTAAAAGTTAAACGAATTTAACACACTTCATTCCTAATGAGGGCATGCATTGCATTTTCGGCGGGAGAGCTTTAGAACAAAAAAATTCTTAAAACTCCAATGCTTAACAACGCCAGGAATTTCTTTTGCAGGAAAACGTTTGTCCCGAAATAAAAATCAGTATCCAATTACACATCGATAGTGAGACATTTATAAAAAACGAGTTACCGAATTGCTCGTTGCTTAAACTTTCAGAATAAAGCAAAATGACCTCATTTATGGCTGTTCGAATGGCGTTGGGGAATTTCTAAAAAGCTCTCAACCCTTTGCACTCGTGACAACCGTAACAGCGTATCCGTGCTCGAAGTGAAGCAATTTTCCCCCAATTCTGTACGGTCAATTAACCAAAAAACAGTGCGACCTCCTTCCCAAATAGAAAATAATCTCGACGAGAATATTGCGCAACGAACGCATTGTAGTTGTAATCAGAGCTATGAAAGCTTACACAATCGTTAGAAATACCCCAAAATATAAACAGACGTATACAAATTGAAAAAGACGCGGAGATAAATACAGAGAATCGCTCATCCGGGTTCCTTCTCTCTTACACAGCCCTCGTTCGCTTTTCGGTTTAACAAGAGAAGGAGAACACGTTCGCGACCACGCTACATTGAACAATTACAATGTGATTTGTGCACGTCTTTCCGACCGGAAATGAGAAACGTAGGTATGAGCAAGCAGCTTCTTCTACCATCAATAATAACTGTTTTCGAATATTCAACCGGATTCTATCTCCGCGAATGGAAATCGGGGGTCGAAGAAGGACCGGGAAAATTCATTTGTTTATTCAGGTAGAACACTCGACTTTTTTTCCACCAGAGAGAACGCCTCAGTCGTCCGTTCCGACAAAAAATTAAGTTTCAACGTCCATCGATTCATCGTTGATCAAAACGTTGATCGATTTCCGGTTACAAATTCCAAAGATCTCTGATCTGCATCGCGTTTTCATACAAATACTGATTGAAAGTTTTGCAGAATAGTTTTAAAGTTTGATAGGAAAAAGTGGTTTTTGACTTTTTTCCAGGTGATGGGATTGAACGTAGAAAAAACGTTGAGAAGGAATATCATTCCAAGAATTATTTCTTGCTTACGATTATATAAAAATCATTCGTTATTAACGGTTTTTGGATTTTTGTTTCAGGTTCGTACACCAATGTACGAAAAAGTTTAAGAATTAAAGAAAAATAAAAAAGTGTGACATCGCCTCAAAAATATTCATGATTACTTCACCAAGTTTTATCCTCGAGATCCCCGAGAAGTTATTTCGTCGTTCAAAAATCAAGTGAGTAGAAAATTTGTATTTGATCTCGTCGATCGAAAAAATTTGACACAGAAAAATGACGAAACTTTGCGGATATTTCTTTTCGGGAGTGAAAAACGACGCATGTCACTCTTCAAGTTGTTGCAGCAGGTTCTGACTCTGGATGAACAACGGACTATCGAACAATGAGGATTCGCGAACCAAAGATACTTTATACAGTGTCCATGCTCTTGCTGAGAAGGAAATGAGACTCCCGTGCGCCGTTATGCTCGAGGTACCATCCCCTTTTCACACATAAATATACATTGTAAGGATTTTGTTAGCGGAAGAGAGGAAGAATACGAGCTCAGTATTGAATCGTCTACGATTCAAAGCTCCATCTTTTCTCATTCACTTTTCGAATAAAACGAAATAATTCTACGTGCAAACAATTACAGAGATGATGAAATTCTTACAAAACATGTTTCTTCGTCAATGTTTTGTAATGTTGATTTACGATTTTATCAAATATAAAATTGAGTTGAAGGTCCAAACATTCGCTCTTATAATGGTCGTTAGTGATCTGAAAAAAAGTGTGCTCTGTAGATTTTTCGAAAGATTTTCAACAGATGTAACGATGAACGCGTTATCAAAGTGGAGTGATGAATAAATATTTTCACTTTGATGGCTCTTCATTCGTGAAAAATATTCGTCACCAGAGCAGAATCCAGGCAGTGATATATTTTTGCATGTTTATAATGCATGCCTCGCGCGAGAGGCTGCGGATTAAAGCTCGTTTTAATTTTATTTCCCATTTTTCCCGAGCACTCACGCCTGAATAATTGTAATAATTTTCTTCCTTTTATTATATTGTTGTTGTTGTTCTTTTTTCTTTTTCCATGTGCCAGGAAAAATATGCTTCTCGCTCATCCCGTCACACATTTTGAAAAAAACTTCCACGTAATGATAATGCACGTGGAACGGGTTTAAAAAACACGCACACATGCTCACACATACGCTACCCACTCGTATAACACGTGATTCGCATAAATTTTTACATAAATATGTATTATCACGACGTTTCGAGGAATTCTGTACTGACGCCAACGTTCACGTTTTTAAATATTTTTCCAGCATCGAAAATTACGGAATATCTCGTAATACTGGATCTGTGCTCGTTTTTTCCTGGTTTTTCACCATCACTCGTTTTGACTTCAGTTATACAATCTGCATGAAAAAAACTATGAAATCCGTCAATGTTTAACGTAACCTTAAATTCTCAAATCGGATCATTTTTTGTGACACCTTTACCAAAAAGCCAATATTACTAGACTGCTTCACCGCTTGAATAATAAATAGCCAGAGTGCTAAAAGAAACTGTGGAATATTTTGGTTCATATGGATGGCAAAATTTCAATGACTTTCAGTCGGTTATCAACTCTAGGAATTAAAACATTTGATTCCCAAGCTCTTTCAACGCTTGGAAAATGGAATATGAATGTGACACTAACAGAAAAATCCAATTTCGCGTATTCCCAACGCCCACAGTGATCAGTTCTTTTCGACAAATAACTTGGATGTTTATTACCAAAAAATTCGGTTACAAATAATCGATTGATTCTTCCGATAAATATTGATTTCCGGATCTCTCCATGGCCATGCAAATACACTTCAATTTCAACGACCAAAATACATTCAATCGAAATAGTGGAGGAGGGAAGGTTTTAATATCACCGTTACAACCGTGTGAAGTGAAAATTTTGAAAAGGCCTCAAAATTCCGCTGACAAGGGTGCTGTCGAGCAAATAAAACGTGTGTAAATGCCAACGAAATTTTCCTCTCCCTCTTTCTCTCACTCTTTGCCTGCTTTTCTGCTCCCTTGTTACTGTTTTTTACCAAAAAATAGGACAGCGTAGACAACATGCCTGGCCAGTTTATATCACTGCTCACCCTTTTCGTCCCTTTGCTTCTTTTCGGATCTGTATACATCCGAGAAATATATCTCTATAATATTTTGAAAATCCCGTCCATCCCTGCGTATCTGCTCAATCAATGAGGGTTGGCAGACTGTTACGGTGGGTTATGAAATACTGCCCACGGACGTGGTCGTTTTATATAACGCAGACGGCCATATGTATGTATATAATAGCCCTTGAGTCCACAGTTATATACTTGTTCCTATACGCAGGTTTTTATATTCCTCGTATTTTCCGCAACATTCGAATACAAATTTCATTGAAATCAATGAAAAATTTTCCAAGTACGTGTCTCTTAATTCGTCGATTACGAATCAAAGCTTGAAATTTTCAAAGCTTTACGCGACCTGGGGGAAAACAGAACGATAAAAATAGAACTGGAACATTCATGCGAGTAAGAAATATTCACAATTTCGGAAAATCGCAAACAGACCTGGAATTGCTTATGATTATGAATGCAGGGAAAAGACAATGGCGGCACGACTGAAGTTTTGCTCCATTTCCCAGGTCCGAAGGGACACTGAAAATTTTTGTTATCAATAGAAATTTTATTTTTAATGCTGAAGATTTTTTATAGCAGTTGTCAACGAAAAAATGGTTCTTGAGATCGGAGTATTCATTTAAAGTCTACTGCGATAACGCTGGCTCGAACAAATATTTTGTTTATTCTGTTCGAAAAATATGGATTTCATACATTTTTTTTGCATTTCGTTCTCCAGGTACTTTTCTCTGGTAGTTGTCATGAGTATTGAAGTTAGGGGGACGTAGATAAATAAAGAGGCCGAAAGAGAGAGCGAGAGAGAGAAAAGAAGCAACGAGAATTCGGGTTATATACGAAAAAGTACTCGCGGAGGGGAGAAAAACGCGAAAAGTTTTCGATTCTAGACGAGAACTCGTCGTCGTCGTCGTCGTCGTCGTTAGTGGTTTGGTCTAGAAAAGAAACCCCCTCGAACGAGAGAAAAATAGAGGAAGGAGGACGCAACAGAGAGAGAGAGAGGAAGAGGGAACCAGAGGCGAAATAATATTCGAGTTTTCAACTCGATAAAGCGCTTGATTAAAATGTACCCCGGTCTCGTTGCATCGTTCTGTTGGTCGACCTTTCCAGGAGTAATTCGTAAATGAGAAGTTTCATGAAACTTTTTGAATGCGATACACACGGTTTTCGTGGTAAACCTCGGGTCTTATTTTCCGTTTTTTTTTGAACCACGGCCGTTTTGCCTTTTTTTCGTTGCTTTTAATTTTTCTCCTACGAGAATACGGTTCAGATGGACCAAGAGAGCGAAAAGTATGAACTTCTTCCCTCTCTTTCTCGCTCTCTTCCTCGTTTCGTATCTCGCTCCCTCGCGCTGTCTTTTTTCTCTGGGAAAGACAGAAAAATCTTTAAAATCTACTGTACCAGTGGAAAGTTGTATTCTCTAGCATATACTGGATGAGAACGAAAGAAGGAAGCAAGATTCTGGGCCCTGGCGTCTCTCACGTCGTTAATGAACACCCTCAGAGATTCGTATTCATACGAAACCAAATTACACCACCATTTCATCCTTTCGAAATACAATCCCCGGCATAATCAGGAACCAACGTGTAAATCTTTTTGTAAACTATCTCGAGCAATTCTAAACTACAATTATCTATTCTACTGATATAAGTAGAAAAAATAGAAAATATAAATATCAGACAGTTCTCGTCTGGACTTGAGAATATGAATTCAAAAGCGACTCCGGGTACTGAATAGTGTAGGACTTTTACAGAATATGAAGATCCTCTGCTGACTGGGGACATTAAAGTTGAATGAGTCTTTATGCCAAATTGAGGTACGAAATATTGAATTTTTGTTTTTCAGCCTGAAAGAGTCCTCAATCCGAGCCAATTTAGCTTCGAACATACACAATCAAGATCGATTGCGTAACGAGTGTTATTTGTTCGTGCAGAATTTTCGACGATGAAGATAAATTATTCTCAAGCGATGGCAATATTTATGGTTTACATTTCGAAAGAATTGTATTTCATTGTTCGATTTGCATATTGGAAGTTTCATTTTCAGTTGAATGGAAATTCGCCAGAATTTGATATTGACATTTTTTCAATGTATTTGATCCTTTCATACGCGACACGAGAAGTATTCGAGACACGACCAGTTATTCGCGTTCCAGGCGCTTTTATGCTCGAATTTCAGAGATTTTTTCACGAGACGCCCCCGCGGAAAATTTCTTTTGGCGAGATAACTTTTATTAAATTGTGAAAAAAGGTCGATTGAGAAAAAAACGGTGGAAGATATCGTGCGTCGATTGAGTCAGGAACGCACGAGATCTCAGCTTCGAGAGTGTATTCGAGGCGAAGATTCTGTGGTCGACGAATATTGCTTCGTGAAAACTTGTTCAACATTCTCTTGCTCTTCGTTTTCTCATTATATTTAGTGGAAAAGGTTATTTTATCGTAAAGACTGAGAGAACCTTAAAGTTATAGAAAACCCTGGTAAAAGATGCGGAAAAAGAAGAGGGGGACGAAGAAGGCAGATAAACTGTGTGCGAATGATCGACGAAAAACGTAAATATCGCTTGGTCGGCTAAAAATTAACACAATTGTGCGACGGTTTGAGGTAGTTCGAAATGAACTATTTTTCAGTCTCGCCAATTCTAGTTCCCCGCGACCTCTCTCTCATTAACTCCTTTGTCATTTTGTGCCCTTGTGCCTCCAGCTCGATTTGCGTACCTGATATAACTTTTGTTTAATGAAAATTGTTGCATTTCACAGATTGTTGTAACGATCGATGGAAAATTTATATTAAACAAATCTTATTAGTTACGTAATATATGATCGTAATTATATATCCTGCATGGAGTGATGAGGTTTATTCGACTGTGAAATCGACATTCATCCTTCAAACAATGTGGCGTTTTTTTATTCTCTCATCAGGCCACAAATAACTCCCAGATTCCTCCTGGAGCAAACGCTTTCAAAAAGGATTCTAATTGGACTCCAAATGACTTTCAGGTCGAGCACGATTTCCGAGAATACGGTGAGAGTACCGAGAATATTATGCGTAAACGGTAATAAAACAGCGCGTCGATTCCATCGTAGAGGAAACTAGCAACCTCGTTATATTAAGTCTACTTTGAAATGTAATGGAAGGAATTATTGAATTCATCTGAAAATATGTATTTATTTAATGCATCTTGCAAAAGAAAAACTTAAAACGACTGATGACTTAAACTTTTTAAAAACTTTCAAAAGTTTTTAAAAAAATAGCAAAACAACGTTCGTAAGTCTGCTTTAATGAAGTTTGAGTGGAAATTATATAGTGAATTTCGGTCGCTCGTCATACTCGCGCTCCATTGTTCTTCATGCCAATCAGGCATTCGATGCTCGAAATCGAGACGAGTCGAAATTTCAACGGATCACAATCGGACAATCGGTCGTGAGGGATCAAGAGATCACCGCTGTTTAATCTGCAAATATCGTATATTGTGAACGCTCGTGTTCCGAATTGCTTCAACGCTTCCTATTCCGCTTGGCTGAACCCATTATTCCTTCCTCTATGAGGTTATCGATTTCAATCAATTTTCCAAAATTTTCTCACCACCGGCACACACCTAACTTTTTAGCCATTGAAATGCCCGATAATTCCATATTTATTATTCCTTCTTCAAATTTCTTGCTCTCCATATCCTCTGGATTTATGAATTCCTTCGATTGAATTATACGATAAAAAATGCGTAAAATTTAACATAACTTTAACTCGATGTTGTCGAAATGTTGTAAAAATATGAAACTGTTTTTCTTGGGGCTCTCGTTGGAATGCGATGGAGTGGTGCAATCGATCGGACTTTCTGTGACCAACACCAATGGTGTGTCCGCGAAGACCGTCACGAAGGGACGAGTTATCGAGAACGAGTATTTAAGGGATTAGTCCAAAAAGAGCTGAACTCCAACTCGATATTTTTACATCAAGTTAACAATAAGTTTATTTAAGAAGTTATTAATTCGAGGTTTTATTGCCTTGAGACCAATCGTTACGAATTCTCGAAAAGAAATTCTAAGCTATTAGAAATAGAAAACGGAGTAGAAGAATGTGTTTAGATTTCGATTCGTCAAGTCCCGACGAGCATAAGAACAGAAAAACCGAATAAAATAAACGATTGGCTTATCGATTTACTCAACTATTTTGATTTTTTTTTACCTTCGTTATATAGAATCGTAATGATAAAAAAAAAAAAACAAACAAAGAGTTCTGAAGTTCCCTCGGTGAATCGACGCTGTGAAGGGTCGATTCTCCTCGCTGATTTTTTTTACTACTTCACAACCGCTCGTCGTTGAACACATCGTATTTCACATTCACAATCTCACAAAAATTCAACCCGATTCTGTCTCGTTATTCATGATATCGTATCGGTGCAAATAATCCCTTCGGTACGATACGTACAACGAAAATTCGAGGGACTATATTTGAAGTTTATTGTACTCCAATAAGATTCCATGATCTTGAGAACATCTTTTGAGAAGCACATCATTATTTACTCGGTATTTCAGGTACATTTTGAAAATAATCAACATTGGACGAACATTGAAAGAAGTTAGGAATGAAAGACTCGGTTATTGATCATTAGAATAATCGAACGCTTGAAAATTCACTTTAAAAGATTCAATGAAATAAAAAATCAAGACTTTTGAATTGAGGATTCAAAACATCTGTACGAGCGTGAATAGCTACAGAATCGAAGCGACATGGTTCCGTTTGTTTGTTTCAGATTTAGGCATCGTTGGAAGTTCGTGAGTGGTTTCCATATCCTACGAAGTACGAAGTACAATACGGAAACAACATGGAACGTGCGATACGAGCATCGTTTTTCGTACTTCGGTGAAATTTTTTTTTTCTCAACCAAAGTTTCTCCGTACGAAATTTTTCCTCTATTCGCATTTTTTCTTTGTCTTTCCATTTTCGTTGTACAAAGAACTGTGCTGAAAATTGATTGGAAAAATTTTCGATAACGCAAGTGACTATCAATGCTATTGCCGGTCAAATTCGTTCCGCACATTTTCGTCAAATTTATACTCGATTTTTGATCACCCGAAACTGTTGTTTGGGGGACCGAATGGACTCGTCTCAATTTTGTTTACAGCATTTTTAGCATCGTTGCTTTTTTTATCTTGAAACAGATTTTTCCTAAATTGAGTCTCCCTCGAGTACAGCGAGCCGTCCACGATTAATAATTGCAAATTTATGCAAAAGAGATAAGAAATGTGAGACTGATATAGAAAAAAATGGATTGCGAATTCCGTTTTTCATACTCGAGAAAGGATCGCTGCTGTTCACGCAATAAATCTTTTGGTAAAGACGCGATGAAAGAGTCCGATGAACTTTCGAAGGAAATCTCTTCCTCGCCACATAGTCTTGTGGAATGCCAATTTATTATAACACCCAAGATTTTCCTCATCCTTCCTCCAACTGCCTCTCTCGGACGATGACAATTCTTTTGGCTTAAGTGCTATATATATCTTGATGAAAATAGGCCAAAGTACGAGAGGACTGTAATAAAATCCGAGTCAATTAACAGGACGTCGCCGAGGGTCCCATTAATAACCCCAACTCTTTTATCTTTTAGCGAATCTTCTCTTTCTCCTTTTTCTTCCTTGTTCTTCTAGTCTTCGAGGGGGGGGGGGGGTAAAAAGGGAGAAAAAGAAATTCGTATCAGCCTCGCAACAAGCAAATAGTCTACGTTCTCGTCGTCGACGCAAACTTTTTTTCTCCACTTCCCACTTCACGTTTGTCCTCTTTTTCCCTCGTTACGAAAATATTTTTTTCCCCGTCCAACCCTTGTGTTCGAGTTAATTCGAAAACTTTTTTTTTATCCTCCTCGGTTCTCTGGGTTGAAGAATAAGTATTGCGACATCGGAGATATGCTAAATTGCCACCCGGGAGAACGAAAAGTCAGTAGAGCTTAGTTCCTCCCTGCGGAGTTGTATCTTTCTCTCAATGTCAAGATGTTATTCGCTACGATTACACAGTCGGGTTTTGTGCTTCCTTCCCTTCCCGTGCTTCGAATAAAACCTTTATCGATAGCTTGCTCTGTTGGTAGATCACCATAAAGTGAGAGTGACAACATTATCCATTGAAATTTTTAACTTTCACTACGACTTCGATCCAAATTCGATTAATCGAAATGTCAATAGTTGTTTCGAAGCTCCATGAGACCTTGGTCAATTTGAAAAGAAAAATTTCAATCCATCTGCGAATAACGCTGAGAATATCCGTCAAACTGACTTTCACGAATGAACTCGGACTAATTTCAAAATGCATGGCTCTCCGTCGTGTATAAAAAATAAAAAACGACCGGCATAAAATTAGATCATCCGGTATTAGCTCGGTTAGACGCTAGTGTGCATGGAACGAAGCAAAACCACGTCAATTAGAGAGCGCTCCAGCGCTGTTGCTGCCGCTGTTGCTAGTCACTCGACTATATTTTGAGTCTCTGGATAAAGCGTTATCAATACACACACCAAACCAGCGTCCCTACACTCCTCTCTCTTTCTCCCTCCGTTTCCCTGACTAATGAGGAAAAGCATTTAATTAATTCGGGGCTTGAATGCACTAGCAAAAACTAATGTCGCCGTTCATAACAGATTTTACGCTTCGCGCATATATCGTATTATGGTTTTGCTCATGCGTCTCTCTTTATCCCCATTTTGCGGAGGCTGTAACAATATGCCGTCATGGATTCCAGTATTCAAGGACGATTCGGAATCGGCGTACTCGTGTCCAATGCGAGGAATTAATTCTTTCGACCTCCTTCATATTTTTATTAGTCGAGTCGCAATTTGATATATGAACAAGATTTTTTTGGATTCCAAGTTTTAATGAAGTCGCTGGGTTTCGATTATGTGAATATGGTACGAGCAGGCAAGTTACAAACGAATTCATCGTCTCCCTCAATGAAACTTTGTTGATTGATCACTCTATGGAACCGTTGAATCAGATTTTTGAACCAGCGAGCATAGAAAGTAATAGGAATTCTGATTGCAGGGCGCGAAAATTACGAAAATTGCTCACCAGACTTTGATAGGAGGCTGCACGAGCGTATCCGCAAACGAAGGACCAACATTGATTGTACTTCAATTTTATGCTCAAGCGAATGTAAAATACTATGAATTGTAGATTGACTCGGGAGATTCGATTTAACGTGTTGCATAATTCGTGGCTGTAAGCTCCAGGAGAAAGAAAGAGATCGAAATATCCGGCCTGGACAATGTATCCCCATGGCAAACTTGTCCTTTCTTCTTTATCTTAGAATACCATATTCTCCGCGAGCCCTGAGGGCTTTCCGTGCCCCTTTCTTGACGTAACAAACTCGTGACGTCACAAAGCTTTGAGTCGGCTTAAAGAGAATGGTAACGCGCGCGCCCTTCGGGCTGTCTGGCTGTTTCGTCTATCTCTTCGTCTCTCAAACTCGTCCCTTTCTGCCCCTCGAGTTTCGTTGGTCCGCAGAACAGAACAAGAACAATATGACAATAGAATTTTATGCTGATCAAAGCAACATTTGCATGCGTCGGAATCGGTAATGATTCAATCATTTCTCACGAGTTTGAAATGACTAAAACATCCTGTTCATTGTCCCTGTTTGTTGTTTCGTCATTTTGAAAATCAGATCTTCACATTGTGCCTTTCATATTTAAACAAATATTTAGTCGCTTGGACGAAAAAAATGTTGGAACAAAAATGATGTAGCGGTCCGAGGGAAGCGTTGTATTTGCTGGAAAAGACTTTCGAATTGTTTCTGATTTTCGATTCCGGTGAGTTTAATAGATTAACGGATTTTTTGTATTTTAGTGAGATATGCTAAAGTTTAAATCATGCGCGCACACGTGGAATAAGATCTACTCCTTCACGCTCCACCGAACGAATCTTTTATGGTCGACGTCTTTTCCGTTCCGCAGCGCCCTCTATTGCCTGAATATCGTGTTGCATACATAACCACGTTTTCTGGTCTCCGGTCGTTCATGCGAATGCAGCCTCAAGAGTGAATTTCTTTACGTCTCACTTAACCGACTTGTGTCCTCGTCCTCTCCGTGCGAATTCTGCTTCTTTTATATAGCTTTTCCAACCACATTACCTTGAATGGATGACGGTTATTTTTCATTGCCCGAATCCGCGTTCCGACTTCCGGTTCGCCACACTTCTTTAATTATCAGCCCCTGAATTTTGAATTTTTTTTCTCCCGTGCTAAACTGCCTCGAATGATAATGCGCGAACGAATAAATCGTCAAGGAGAAGAAAGTTTGATCCAACGTAGCAAGGTTAGGTCGTGTCGCGTCACGTGCGACTATAAAGAAAACATTTCCTGGCATTTTCTCCGAGATAGTTTTGTAGAAAAATCAAATCCCGTTAGCTCAATGGAACGAGTTTAAATATAACAATCCTAATTGAACGCTTTTTTTTACTAGCAATGAGCCACTGAGATTTCAGGGTTGATAGTGTCCAGTTGAAAATTCAAGGTGGAGAAAAATTGCTAGACGTTTTGTCACGGTGGAAGTGTTGTGCAAGACACTTAAAAGTTCTGTTACGGGGGTTCGTGGTTCGAGTCAAGGGTCCGTGCGGCTGGTAAGGCCTTAACGACTGGATCAAGAGGGCAAAGGGGCACACGAACATTGAGGAAGGAAATGGGAAGGAGGTTGAAGCAGTGCCTCGACCGAGCCAATGATTAATCAAACAGTTGAGACTTGTATGTGTATATGTGCGTGTGTGTTCATGAAGTTGGCCTCTTGTAACAATGCATGCCCGGACGCCCAAGACGCCATTAGGCTTGCCGACAACTCTAGAATACAGCAGGAGAGAGAGAAAGGGAGAGAGCGCTGGTATGGTTCAAGATTAACAGCCCAGGTGGGTAAACTCTTGGACAACCGCTTTGCTTGACCTCCGGAGGTACTTCTAGATCCATTTTGATCCGATCTACCGAGCTCCTTTGGATCTATCAAGTGGAAACGACCTCTTTCGCCATTATTGCTCTCTGTCTCTCCATTATTTTTATCTGTTATTTATATCTTACTAGCTTTTACTCGCGGCTTCGCTCGTGCGTGCTAATTTGAAAAACTTTGCCGGGAATAAGACACCGAGCATGAATACAGCACAGTACACTATTTAAGGACGATTGGGTAAACAATGTTGTGTGTTTTTCCATTAACCGAAAAGACATGTAAATTTCGAGCATTGGCAGGGGAGATTGTTTCTGTAAAAATACGAATATTCCCATAAATCTAGCTTGGAAACTTAATAATGCTTTTCCATGACCAAATGCAGCCAATGTCACTTTCCGTCTTTTCAACTATTTCTATGGGAAATATCAAGTCGTTCGGTTGGTTTGATAGGACGTGAAAAACGAACAATTTTACGAATATTCCTGCAAATCTCACTTGGGAATTTGATTTTGTTCAAAGACCAAAAGTAGCGTGCATTACTCTCCGTTCTTTCGACTAACTCTATGCCAAAAATTAAGTAGATTGGTTGCTTAGTTAGGGCGTGAAGGGAGGACAAACAAACAGACTTTCGTATTTATAATATAAGTCAGGATAAAACACCTTACGATGATTCTAATCTTCTTCCATTTCCATATTATTCTGGTGTTGTATACTGAGGAAAAAGAATTGTTCATTGGAGTAAGATTATTTCTGAACTACCGGTAATATTCATTGGCTCATACTTCTATTTTTGTCTATTTAAAATGTTTTTTTCTTGGTTAAAAAAAATTGTGTTTATCAAGATTTTTTTTTGACCAGTTGACCAATTAATTTAATGAATTTATGTGACATAACATTCACTAGAATGACCTTTTTTCTATGGCATTTTATTCTTTCCCATAGCAAGATACAGTCAAGTCTCCCCCTTCCTCTCTCTTTCTCAGGATTCCTGTCCTTCTCTTCTCTCTTACCCCCTTAATTTTGCTTGTTAGCTCGTGGTGAGGAGTCGCGAAGACTTTCCTACGGAAATATCCTTAGGCAACAAATTCTGCGTTCTTTATGGACTTCTTTAGGCGACCCTATCAAACGACTCTTTCATAAACATAATCACGCCCGGCGACAAACAAGACATCTTGTTAGTAAACTTTGATCGGCACCCGCAGTTCTTTTCACCCGCACACTTTTATTTTTCACCTTTTTTTTATATTCACCTCTTTTACTGGATTTTTCCCTAACGTCGATACATTTACTTTGAAAACAAGTAGAAAAATCGACGGAACGAGTTAACGCACTCGCGTTCAAAGGGACTTCCGTAATGGTGGTCTGTATACCTTCGCAACATATACGCATAGGCAAACACCACTAGGGATGCTCAAAGTTTCTGCCAAACTCACAGTACCGACTACTTTTCAAATCATCTCTTTGCTACGGGCTTTCAAATGTAAAACAAAAGTCTCACTTTTCTATTTCCCTTAAAAATTCCCACGTCCGTTACGCTTACACTCTTTTCCACAGACCGGTAAATATGCGCACGTGTCCAAAGTCACCTCTTGACGTATTTATCATAGTTTATTTATTCGTTCTCGCCGCGATTTTTCGTCTGACCAACGAAATTATTCATTCATGCAACCTTTTCCCCCTCACTCCCAGCGACGCTTCTTCGCTCAAATATTTTGATAATTACTTATCTATCATGAATTTTCTCATCGATAGGCTCGGAGTTGCTATACGAGTCAGCTTAAAAAAAAAGGAGAAACACCTGTTTGCATTTGTACATTTGTTATTTAATAAAATGAAATTAATTTTTTTTGGCATTTCGATTTCGGCATTTCTATCATTAGACATGGTGACAGAAAGTCTGGCCCATAGTTTGTAGCTTGTAAACACGCGATCTCTTGGTCGAAAAGTAGACATAGAGAAAGAAAAAGAAAGAGAAAAATTGAGCGAAGAAAGTGTTAGCGTTGGATATTTCGAGTTTACGAGATCGTGCGAAATTCTCAAGGGGCGAGACGAGCTAAGAAATAGCAAGAGGGTAACAGTGGGCCAGAGAATCGTTGATCGTAAAAACGAGCCTGTCCCAGTTAAGTCGAATTTCCGTCTATTTCTGCGAGTTATCCAGAAGCCTGTAGCAAGCGAAGGAATGATGGAAAGTACGGAGCGGGAGGGGACGACAGAAGGAGATGATGGACGGCGACGACGAGCACGACGACTCGTAAAAGCGTAGTAGTCGAGCCGAGTTGCTCATTTCCATTTTCTACTGAAGGACCGAAGGTATAACGCTGAGAAAAAAAGAAGAGAAAAATAATGAGTGGAGGGAAAAAGTGGTCCTTGCTCGCGCAATTCCGATCCAAATATTTGTCGAGACGTAATTCCAGAAGGTTGGCAAATGTGGAGGAAAAATAAGGTCATTTAATAATCTAAGCTTCCCAAACGGAAGGAAGAAAAAAATGTGCGGATAGTAGAGCACGGAAGCCGTAAAACTTGGCTCGCACACCTTATGTTTACTCGATATCCGACTTCCTACTCGATTATGAATAAAAGCTCAATTTACCGGCTCGTCAACGGAAGTGCTTCGAAAAAAGTCCGGAAGATAAGAAAGCAAGATTTAAAGTTGGCTCGATTGCTTCCGGATAATTAATTCCGATGATCTGCCAGTGACATCGGATACTCCGAGTGACAATGGTCCTCCCGTTGAGATCCTTTGTAACATCATCCTCCTCCCGTCGCCTCATTCTCATATCCTCTGCGAGGCGAGCGCAAAATCAGCTCAGTGGCATCAGCAGGCTTCCGAAGAGATGCGACAAAAAACAAGACGAATAGACCGGCCATCTAGAGCAGATAGGCACTGAATGGATCCTTCCGGTATAACACACTTCAGATTGTGGCCCAGTCACTCTCCCCTTTCTCTCTCTCTCTCTCTCTCTCTAACGGACCCCCGAGTAACTACCGGATCTTCGTTCTACCTCGACCCCCTTCAAAATAACGAGAAAAAAAATCTTGCCTCATACGTGCAGCCCTTGAGGAAGCGAACAAGAGGAAAAGAGACAAGAAGCGATGAGGTTTAGCACAGTGACGAGGTACTTTTCATCATCTCCAGGTCATGTACGTCCTCTGGACTGTCCCGTGCCGTGCCACGATTGGAAAAGACCAGCGCAATGATTGATTGATTGCTCCTCACAAAAGTTCTTTTGTGCCAGTGTTTTTTTGTCAAATCTTTGATTCCTTCACGGAGAATTGAAAACTTTGTCCTTTCGATTTGAACCTAAATTTTGAACATCAGTGTGGTTTCGAGAAAAATAAAATTAACGACTGACCTGTGACACAGTATTTTTCATCGCGATGCGTATTTGCATTGTACCACACGGTTCTATCTCTCTTGCCTTCCCCAACAGATGATCCCAACTACGAGATAACTTCGTTGGCACGGAACAAGAACTTTGTATGCACGAAACGGAAATAATCTGTACTTTCTACAGGCACCTCCTGTGCAAATACAGTGTACTAAAGACGCTCCGAACATCTATATAGGATCGCTAACTCCGAAGTTTAAAGTCCTGATTGATTTTTCTATGTATATACAGTTGCTGAGATATTACTCGTTTAATTACAGTCAGTCTGGTGCGCCGCCGAGAAGTCACTCATAATACTTCAGTCTATCAACTTATCTATGACGGCGTACTGAATTAACTGTCATTAATTACTTGGTGCTTATCTGACGAAGGATGTATTGACGCCGGAAATGGGCAAGAACTTTCCACTCCAGAATTCACGAATCCACGCATCCGGTTAATTCTTGAGCTCAAATTTTGAGACGCTTCGTATTTATGATTTATACGCAGCGCTGCACAAAAACCTTCCCTTCAGAAACGACTACGGAAACTTTGGTCTCACGGAGTTACATGCTCCTCCCGTTCAAGCTTTCAACTTGTGAGAAATCTACAGACTCTTAGAACATGCTCGTGGTCCGGATCTACTTCCTATACGCCATACAAATCTTGAGAAAAGATTTAAAGAATAATTCGATTGTATTACCATTTGGTGAAAATATTTTTGTCCTGAATGATCGTTCAGGAGCTGAACAAAATATTTTCGTTTTGAATTATACACGGAGAAAACGAGGCCGAAAATTCTAGCGAAAAGTATTAAGTAAGAATATAGTATCTCGGGGACAGTATATAATTGGATTGGAGCATTAATTCGAAGAGCAATAATAAGAACTGTTCTATCCACCATAGTAAAAAGACCAATGCTCATACCTTTTATTCAAAAGACTCGAGAGCCTTTTTTTCTACAAGCATAGGAAAAAATGTTTTCAGTCACTTCAAATGTTTGTACAGTAAAGTATGCTCGAGCAACCCTGAAAAATAAAACTATATGTATGGTAAAATGTCGCACGTATTCGATGTATATTCGTGTATTTATCGTAGAATTTACTATGCTGACGGTGAAAAATTTGTGATTTACAATACATTCCCACTTATTGTGAGTGCTAGTCAAAGATGATGAATAACACTTGAAAACAAAACAAAATATGGTTCTCACGTGCATCACTTTTTGCTATCCACATAAAGCTGTTCAGAATTCTAGAGACGAAAAATAGCAAAATTCAAAAAATACTATGCTGTTCGTAATTAGTGCCTCAATACTTTTGAAATTCTTGAAAAATAATATGTTCCTCACTATACAAAACGGAACCGTTTTATCCGTGCAGTTTTTGAGCTGCTAGAGACTCGCCACCAGAGTTTATCAATATCCCATCTTTCTCAGGTTATCATAGCTGTCGCTAGGGTAAACAGACGTGGTAAAGCAATAAATGTTTGTTAGGAAAACAATATTATATTGACATACATCGTCACGAATCTGGATATCATCGTGGACTTTCGTTGCTTATACTTACAATGTAAACGAATTGATAAAATACGTTCAATAATTTTGCTCAAAAATGGTAATCAGAAGTGCAGACAAATAGACAAGCATTTTTACCTTTTAAAGCCTTTATGCAGATATTAAGATTCTTTATTATTAAACGATTTTTTGATCTCTCTGAACGCAACATTGGGCGACACGACTATTCGATCAGAGAAATGGAAAAGGGATTTCTCTGAATTTCGATCTATAGCAACGCTCATTGAATGTCTCTTGCGGTCGGAGAAAACGTGCTTGAGCTCTAAGACGATTGGTCTAAAGCATCCCTTTACTGCCTCTGTCTCTCTGTTTCTCCTTATATAATTGTAAGCTCCTTGATTGGAATATCTTGTAATACTTTGATGGATAATTGATACACGGTGTACATACGACTGTCAGCGCTTTCAAAATGAATCACTGACTATTGCTTCGGTTTCCTGTACGTGGAATTTCCTTGTTATAACTCTACTTGCTGTAAGTTGCTTAATTCGCCTTATGAAGACACGATTCCTCGAATTAGAGATTATATTGAAACGCGTACATTTCAATAGAACTCAAAATCGACATGGGCGAGAAGCTTCACTCTATTTCACAGTTTCCATGACAATTTGGTTTCTAGCTATAATCCATGGCGATTTATTGGAGATCGCTCGCCACATCAATTTACCTGATAACCATATTGTTTTTTTTAATTACAGAGGAAATAATAAATAATCTCCATCCAAAAACCATGCTTTCTGTGATAACAATTTCAAAGCAAAGTTACTGTTTGGAGTTAATCGTTGATGATGAAACAGCTAGTATATGCTTTAGTCAATATCGATTGAAAATTATTTTACGTCAATGTATACAGATGTATAGAAAGAGAACGTTTGCATCCGGACATTAGGGTCGTTAGGATTTTCCCAGAGGGTCAGCCTCGACTAGCGACTGAATTGTGGTACAAAAGCTTCGGATATAGATGCGTGAATGCATCATGGAGTATACTATTTCCACGTAAATGCGACTCTCAGTCACAGATATAGTCATAGATCCCACAAGGGATTTCGGCGTAACCAACCGGTCCGAAGCTTCCTCCGTGTCCATTTATCTTGCATTATACGCCATTAACCCACAGGCTTATCCGAACGAATTCTATCATTTGCGCATTCATTTTTAACATGACACATAATCTCATATCACTAACGATCTACTGTTTCATCAATATAACCGCTTTGAAAATCCATCACAAAATATTTTTATTTATTCATTGTCAATTTTTCCCAATCATCTCTCTATATTTTCGGTCGAACATTTTCCAAATATGATACTTCCAGTTGATGACTAGCTGTGTCTACATTTTCGGGCGCAGTATTATGATGAAATTCGAACTCTAGTTATCGCTTTAAAAATCCACGAGGACATTTTTTGCGCCAATTACTAATTGGTCCGGAATGACTCAATGAATTTTTCAAATATCAACGATCTCCTCAAAATTATGCTTCGTTTTACTGTCACAAGCAATTTTCTGGGTCACTCCAACTTTGAGAAACATTGACTTTTACAAAATTGAATGTTAATTTGACATTCTAAAAAAATACGTGCTGATTGAAAATCAATTATTGAGATTATTACTTTTCATGAATAAAAAAGAAATACTAAATTAAGTGATCCCGAGGTTTTGAGAGAGTAAAAGTCATAATTCAACCAAATAGATTTGATTCAGTTGTAGGAATGATTCATGCTAATCGTTTTCCAATGTAAAGTGGAAATCTTTTCTCATATTTCAACCCTCAAAGTTTTTCAGTCGGAAGTTGAATTTTTCTCTGGCTCCATAGGCATCCCTATCGTAGAATGAAATTCTCAAGGTTGCTAAGAAAATAGCGAGGTGAGAAGGGTACGACGGTTGGAAGCTTGATATTAGCCCTCTGTGTATGTTTATATTCACGAAAAAGGGCGCGGAAAGGGAAACTAGGAATGACGTTATGCGAACAGCCAGGATCGTTCAACATCCTGCAGCTAACTCGAAAATGCTTACAACTGCTCTTCCTGCTAGCAACATCCTTTTCCTATCCTATTTTTCCTTCGCTTCTATACACCGTTCGCCCTTCCAACTCACGATGAAGCGAGTAGTAATACACTGGAAGCTGTCAGCCAGATCTGGCGCATAAACTATCAGTACACACCGTAATACAACGTCTCTTCAAATTTAACGAAATACACAGTACATGGAAAGAAATTTAATTTAGTTTCGACCGTTTTTCTGTTCAAAAAGTTATACGAAAATGCAACTTGCATTTGTATTTCCTTTTGAATTTGCTTCTGTTTCGAGTTATTCGTGCATGATGCGTTGACATTTGAAGTCACGTACGAAGGTTGAGTTCATTTTTAATCTGAACGTTTTGTGATTTGAGGCTCGTGAAAATATAGAAGCGATTGTTCGGTTGATGCACTCCCAATAGATTTGAGGCTTCGCAAAACACTCATTTTTTCAATCTTCCGAAACCTTGGACTACTGGATCCAATCAAGTTACGATTCCTTCATTTTTCATTCGGGGTAGGAAGTATTATACTGAACAGCAAACTTTGTTATGAAAGAAACCTGATTAAATTTTTTTGTAATTCTTCCTTTCGCAACGTGTACCAGGCGACCGACTCGGCGCATTCTAGAGTGGAAATCTTACTTATCCAACTCTTTGGGAAGAGAGGAAAATAATGAAGATGCAGTTAAAGACGGCGAAGGGGTGTACGCGGAAACTAAGTTTATTCGCGCAGAAAATAGAAATGAATATATAACGAAAATGGAGCAGCCACAAAAATCCGGTTATCGAAAACAAATAAATTAGGAATCACATTCAAATCAAAAGATGCATTTGGCATTTCATACTGAATTTCTGTGTACTCAGATTTTTTGTTATGCGAGGATTGTTCGACAAGTGGAATGACTAAAAAATCGAATCGTTTTGTTTCGTTTTGTTTGAGGATTATCATCCTCAAAATCTGCAATAGGGACAGCAAACGATGATAAGAGTGGAAGAAACAAAAATTCATTAAAGTTTTAACGACGCGAGGCTCACCGTGTCATTTCTTTCATGGGAAATTTGTTGCTTTCCGTTGAGCTCTTCTCGACGCTAGGATGACCCGCGAATGGGTGAAATGCATGAATTTCTCGGGTGTGAAATTACTCGTTGGCTCTGCGTCGAGTTTTTAGCTTTTATCTCCATTTCTTTCTTTCTCGCTCTCCCTTCCCAACGAAAGAGTGCTCGCTCTCGTGTCCGCTCAAGCTCCGGGCTTCGTTCCAAATAATGGACCCGAGATTCTTCTCCGCTATGCCGTGTCAGCCAGGCCAGAAAGGTTCGTATAAAAGCTCTTCCCGTATCAAAAACCGCGACAATAAGACAGCACCAAGATCCAACAAAAGATTTAATATGACATGTTGCCCCCACGGTTATAATGCCACGGGTCTCTTCTCACTTTTATAATCTCCCTACCGTTGTACTCTAACTTCTCCTGTAACTCTTTTCTCCCTTCTCTCCCGCATTCGCGCTTTTTCCCTTCATATATAAACATATTTGGCTACTAGGCAAGAAAGATCACATTGCACCATGAAAATTTTCAATATCAGGATTTTCTTACTACTCTTTCGCACGAGCTCCGCAACTTGCAGAGAAGACGAATTTTCAATAAGAACACCGCTTCTCCTGTTCCTCGTTCTTTTTCCCTCATTTTTTCTTCCGCTGCCGTTTCATCGAATAGAACGATTGAGGAAAAAAGGTTTTTTCACACGCGGGCCAAATAGTTTTACAGTTTAATGCTCGTCACGCTGTATCAGGTACGGACACATTTGCAGCTCTTTCTCATAGATTTGAACTTGGTTTCTGTTCTCACTTTTACAACTATCACCGACGATTGTGACATTAAAAAACATTACTCACAAAACCAGGGCTTATCAATATTTTACGTTTTCATACGACTTTTTATTCTACGCGAAAAGTATCTTATGTACGTGGGCGATCTTCGCAATCGATGGCCGAGGAAAAAACATGCCGTGTCGAGGAAAAAAGATGAGTTGACTGGTTATCATGGCTAAGCAGGCACTCAAACAAGTGTTGACTGCATCCCGGTCTGCTCTCGATAAAAGAATAAAAAAAACTTTTTTTTTTTAATTTTATCCATTCGAGAAGGCACATTTTTTTCTTGTGAATGTACTTTCGTGTATCAGATAACGTGTGATGAAATGTGGTGTAGAGTTTTAGGACCAACGATTTTTAAGTTATTTGTATAAGTGCTCAAAAATTCTTGGAACAAAAAATCGAAAAAAAACTGACAAAATGAATTACTTTTCGAAAATGAATGAATCGAATATTTATATACGGATTGTGTAATCCAGCTTCGTGAGATTTTCGTTTTTCTTGCCATTGAATTGTAGGACTATCGATCGGAGTCCCACTTTTTTGTTCTCTCCTCTGCTCTGTCATCCTTGCTCACTAGGTGCGTTCCGTTTACGTGCGGAATTCAACTAAAGCCCATTCCCAACATATCAGGCCGGAACGGCTCTTTCTGTCGTATTGAATTGGAAGCCTCTGAATCGCGAAAAATATGTCTGCGTTATTCCGGTGATACAGGAAGAGGTCGGTGAGTCGAAAAAAAATGAAAAAAGATGCGCTACAGCGAAGAAAGTAAGTTAGGAGCAACGGAAAAAGGGTACGTTTGAATAATAGACAAAAAAAGTTGTTAGGACGCTCCACACAATTTTCAATTTTTTTCATGAATTGCTGTGAATTTCATGAGAAAAAGTTAAAAAGCTGCTGTCACCCTGTTTTCTATTCCCTGTAAACCCGTTCAATGAATATACTTTTTTTAATATAATAAAAAAATCATTTTTCTGTTGCCAACAACAAAAATTATGATCAGTTGAATTCGAGTACTGATAAAAACCCTTGAAATAATTTGGACTAAAGAATTTCGTAGACTTCGAAATGAAGATAAGTTTTTACTTAACATTTTACTCAAGATAAGTAAGTAAATAATAGACTTTGATAAATTTTTAGTAGATAACAAAGCCAGGGTTGCAAATTTCATTGCAAGTGTGCTTCCACGTATTTTATTTTTGTTGCCCACTTTTGAAATTTTTAAAATTTATTGTCCACGAGAAAAAAGCTTTTCTAGAGCATATGTACGGGTGAAATTTTATATTATATTGCAGTGAGTTGGGCCAGACGTTTTATTACATGTTGCTCTTCTCTCTGATACTTTATGCACCGGGGCCGGCTGACACGACGTAGTGCATTACTACTTGCTATGACGTGAACTCACGGACAAAAGAGAGTAGAAATAAAAGCAGAAAAATAGAGATTAAAAAGCATGCTGGTAGAACGAGTCAGAGGTTCGTACGCTATTTTTAACGACCTTCGCTGTCTTCACAATGTCGAAGCAGCTGTCATCACCTTGCGGGGGGGCGTCATCGGCGCCTCCCTCGGCTGAAACCTTCCAACATTTTACTTATCCTCTTCCGTGCGTTCAAGCCATTTTCACCGCAAAAATAAGTAGAACAGAAATAATGGAAGAACATGGGTTAAGCAGTTGGATAATTTTTTTTTTTCAATAGTTATACAATTTGAAAAATAACGAAGCAATTTACGAAGGAACATCTAAATGTCATTAGTTGATATTTTTGTTACTTGATCTAACTTCCGTTTGCGATAAATAAGGAATAGTTCATTTATCCGAATCACTAAATTTTTGTTTATATGTGAACTAACTAAACTAATGAAACCAAATATTTTGTTCGAAGAACCTGGAACATTTGTTTATTTCTACTTAATTCACATACACTTTTATCATATATTGATTTGAATATCAAGTACTGAAGTATCTGAATGGTTTGAAAAATTTGTTGGAATGTATTTCTACATTAGCCAACGTGATTTGCGAAAAATAACAAATAATTTTGATAGTTGGATTTTTCCTTCATGTAGCTTAACAAAATCTTATCGATGTCGAACCAAATCGATTGTCTATAAAAATCCTCAAAAGAAAGTTCAGTATATTTGATGTATAATTTAGTTAAACATTGAGGAAACTTGAAAAATATTTGAAAATTATTATTTTACATGAAATTTTTCTCAATAATCACGCAATTGGATATTGTGACAGAAACAATTTAATTAATCTCGGGATTTCAATCAAGAGTTTACCGCTTATTCTATGCGATACTCGAGCTCGAATTTGTCCGAATAGAAATAAAATTTCAGTTGAAATAGTTTCCTTTACACTTGACTGTATATCGAGAAGGAACCATTTTCTAAGTCCTTTTGGAATTCTAAGAACAATACACGTTCAAATATTTGAGTTTATTAAAAAATGAAAATATAATATTTGTTTGAATATTTAAAAATTAAATCCCGCACATAGTACGACAAGGCAATTTTTACGCTCAATCAAGTTATACGTAAGCGGTCGCGTGAGTCTCGAGCACTAATTATCATGGACATCGTGAACGTCACGAAAGGGTTCGCAAGCTTAAACTCACTTATTACTTGTCGGGGTCAAATGCGGTGTTTTCCATATAGGGCCTTTCCCGTTGATCTTATCTCGAAGAAAAACAGTGACAAATTGGCCCGTAGCACAGGGTGTTGGACAACGATTCTCTTTCACTCTCTTTCTCTCCTATCCTACGTACTTTCCGCAGGCTTTATCAGAGGCGTTTTGCGGTGACATGCAACTCATGCGTGTGCTCTCTATTTTGTTATTGTACACGAAAGCTCTTGCTTTGTGTTACGGCGAGAGAGAGAGGAAGAGCGACAAACAACGTAAACACACTCTAACAGATCGATCGTGTTTCACACTCTAATTGAGCAATAAGACGTTCAAGCTGTAGAGTATAATTCAATTTCAAGCCTTATCATAAAAGAGACAGGGAAGAAGAGAAAGCGAGAAAGAGTCAAACAAACGAAGAGATAAACTTTTCGAATTGTCAAGGATTAAGAGTATGGATCAGTCGACTAACCTCACTTGGAATTTTCGAAATCGAAATTCTTTGACACAGTTTGACCGATTAAAAAAAAGCCTCTGTCAGCCTACGCAGAACGATGGCAAAAATCGACTGACAGAGCCTTTTTTTAATCGGTCAAACTGTGTCAAAGAATTTCGATTTCGAAATTTGCAGCTATCTCTCTCGCACTCACGGTTGCGATATACCGACTGATCCATCCTCTTAACCTCTGTTTTCTAACACTATCACAGATATTACGTATTCGAGTATATCGTTTAATAATTAAGTCAATTTTTTATTCGAATTTTTGTCTATTTATCAATGTTCAAGACTGCAGAAAATATATTGGGCATTGAGGGAAATTGGTTGATTGTAATCGCTATTAATTGGTCACCATGATCACATGATGAGGCCGGCAATTTAATCGATCCAAAACTTATAATACGACCCTGTTTTTTTTTGTGTTTTGTATTATTTATTTAAATATCTGCTGCCGCCGAGCGTATCGTTCCTCTGTTTATCTTCTTTCCCGGAACATTGGAGATTTCGTTCACGCTGAACGGACATCGATTCAACCATCCACGATCCAACGAGAAACAATGTAATGTTCCGTATACACGAGAATTTTCCTCTGTCTGTGTGTGTTGTGCATATAGAATGGACGAATTCACATACGATAGGTGCGCGGAGAATCAACGAAACGTGATAATTTAGGAGGCACGGAGGGAAGAGCAAGGTGTCTTATAGATAGTTGTTCACATCGATTCAACGGATTTGATGAATGTTCGATCCCAGAAATTCTCCCAGTGAAACCTCCCAAAGAACATTAATCCGATATACAATGGTTGCAATATTCGCTGATGTTGACAGAAAAATATGGGATGTAACTATTCCCTTCGAATGTGAAATTTCAGACTCGGCCACTATCATAAATTAGTGAATCTTGTAATACATTTTTTTTATTCATCAATCAAGCCGCCTTTCAAAATTAATAGCTACAGTAAACGTTTGATTCAAACTAAACTCGTATTCAGGTATCAATCAACAATAATTGAATTTTCATAGTTTCGGTTTACGTATTTTGACCTTAAATGAAAATTCTTACTTATTTCATTTTTTCCTTAAAGTAGATCATGTCCGAAGAATCGTATTTTATGGGTGTCTAAATTGGATCGATTATTACTCTCTAATGAAAAATATAATCAATTTAAATTAATGCCAGAGTTATCAATTCGAAATTGTAATTAAATTTGTTCAACTTATCTTTTGGTGAATGAAACTACAAGCCATTAATTAATCGGGGATCCATCACTGACTGAACCCCAAATTTCATTCGCCCCTGGTGAAAGTACTTTTTTTCATGTAAAAGCGTTTTATGTAAAAAATCGCATTAGAGAGCGCAAAGAGAGCACAAGGGAAAATGGACCGAGAAAAAGCAAAATTAAGAGTGCTCATTTTATCAATTTCGTTCAATTTTTAACATAATATATCTTTATTACTATCGTCTCGAATTTTTTCCCAAACCTTCATTACATACTGAGCTTGTTATTGTGTACTTTTTCATAAACTTCGTAAAAAGCGTTCATTCGTTATATGGAAAGATAAACGATTTTTACGCATAGTCCCTATAACCCTGTGTATTTTTTTCATATTTGAACACGTTTATCTAAATAACCAATAAGACGAACCCCTTAAAATTTGATATGCACGTCAGTCGATTACCCGTTTAAACTCCTTGTAAATTTCAAGACTTTCTTAAGAGAATCGATTCGTGCATGAGCTACCTGAATAGCTGCTCCGATATCCATCCAAATTAGAAGCAACTTCAGAGGATTAAGGAGGGTGGATAACGAAATAAAAATAATCAGAATTTGATCAAATTTGGTGATAACATTCTTTGGCATCAAGTATACAAATACAATTTTTTTCAAATTTTTTTACCACATGGTTGTCGAATAATTGATCATTAAATCGAAGTCCTTATGCACGAGATTTATAACTGTATATATGTAAACTCTATGCTTATACACGTGAACTTTAGTGTTCAATTACTCGAGAGCTAAGCGGTAGAAAAATCTAAAAAAATGTATATTGTCTCATATATTTTTAAAGAATACATTTACCAAATTTTATTAAATTCTTATCATTTTGAAATTTATAATATTTTTTTTAACATGGTTCAGCACGGCAACATTGTGTCGTCGCGATCCACCCTCCTTAATCACTTTTGTTAGCTTATCGAGCAGAATACTTTGAGGCAGCGTTGAAAAAACAATGATTAGATCACAAATTAGTGGAGGGATTATAACATGAATACAACAAAATAGAAACGAAATTCAACGATGTATTCGAAGCTATGGACAGCAGGATTTGAAACCGGAAGGAAATCATCTGTCGCTGACTATGAAGTGCTTGGTGTATATGCACCGGAGCGAGGTTAATGCCGGACAATGAGTTATTACCTTCTGGGATGGCGATAATGCCGCTGTGTGTCCTGCTGGTGTTCTCTCCAGTGAGCATTATGCTAACTGTTGGTCTTCGCGACCGCACTGGAAACATCACGGTGAACTACCACCATGGACACCGAGAGCTGTGACTCCATCGTCTCCG
Source organism: Venturia canescens (assembly GCF_019457755.1). Lineage (NCBI taxonomy): Eukaryota > Metazoa > Arthropoda > Insecta > Hymenoptera > Ichneumonidae > Venturia > Venturia canescens. The sequence continues at coordinate 17,909,721 of NC_057421.1, read as the reverse complement.
GTACATGTGCATCTTGGCTCGTTGACACACACTCTCGGTACACTCGCTGAGTTTCGGCGAGTGAGACGAGACGAGACGAGATGCGATTTGTCAGGCTTAATCCTCGAATGTACCTTCGTGCCCTTAGCTCACATACATGTACATATAAATAAGCTTCGTAACTCCGTAGCTTCGCAGCTGTCTTTCTCCTTCCCTCACTCTGTATATCGGGTGTCTACACGATGAATGAACGTATTTGAAAAACAGCAGAATGACAGATTTTCACAACCAATTTCATTCGAATCGCGATCGAAGATTCATCGTTTTTTCATTAATTTTCAATTTCCAACTTTTTTCAAATTTTCCTTCAGTATTTTATCGTGATTGAGTTTTTTACAGTATTCAATTGACTTTCTTACACGTTTTTATCGATCCATTGCCTCGAATCTTTTAAAATTCTAGTTAATATTAATAAAATCATGAATTTGGGATTATAATTGTTTATTACTGGAGTGTCTCAATGCTCAATTTCTCGGTGACTTTCGATCTGAAATTTCGATTTATATGAAAGAAATAGCATGACAGCTGGACATGAAAAATGACGATTGGTGACGGTAGAATTTTTACTTGTTACACTGTTGCAATTTTCTGTTTGTATACGTTCGAACTTTCAGTGTGGACACCCTGTGCATATGTTGCCGACTTCGGTATAGAGTTGTACACTACAAGCAGTGTGCAGAGACAAGGAAATGGAGAAAGAAGAGGGAGAGAGAGGGAACAAGTTATTGCTGAGAGCCTCAGTGATTCGGGTAATCGACTAGCCAGCCAGTGCTACAGTAGACATGGCCACAATGGAAACGTCGTAATGTAGGAACTGAGGCAAAAGCACTTACTTATGGAATAACGTGTATGGAATTGGACTAGGTGAATTAAGCTCCGAGACTCGTTATAGAATAGAAAATACGAGATATATTTTTCAACGATCCTCTGGGATTGATGGTGCTGTAATTTCGAGGATTTTAAGCATCGATGCATGCCTGGAAACAGAAATTTTATGCAATCCATTTTTTACAGGTGTGCTGGTTCTCTTTTTGACATTGTGAACCCCCGATTTTCATTGCAGTATGATTCTTCGGTTATTCCAGCATTTGCTCAGCCAGTTTTTGACACCGTCGAAGTGTTGAAATCAAACCTATTGTCGAAGCAAAACAGAAGAGCACTGAGTAAAATTTCGATTGTTTTTTAAATCACGATCATTGCAATAAGACGTAGAAAAACATGGCTCAACGTTTCGAATATCACGATTGTATTTGTCATAATGTGGGTTATTTTATATAAATTTACATGCTCCTGTGGCAATACATTCGATATTATTCTCACAGTAAATTGATGGATTACCAAAGGCATCGCTGACCCATGGCTCCGTCCTCACGGGCTGATTCGCACTGGAAATATACGCACAATGTGGTATACACATGCGTCGTGACACGTCTAAATAACTTGTTCAAAATTACTTGTCAAAAATAACTTTCGCAACAATAACTTTTGCAATAATATCTTTCGTAATAATAACTGGAATATAATAATTTTTCTGAATTATTAGAATACTAAGATATTCTCAACCATTATAATACTATGGCTATTCACACTTGTGTGCGCGTGTGTGTGTAATGTGTCAATGTGTTGTATACGACAGATATAATCGTTGTTTGAGAGAATTTATTCAGTACGGCAGTAGTCATTATATGCGATGAACTTGGATTATAAAAATGATGCTCCAATTTGTGAATAGTCAAAAAGGCAAACTGCAATTATGTTTGGATGGATATATATATATATGTCGGAGAATGACACAGAAATAAATATCACAATCACGTAATTTGTTCACTTAATTATTGAAGTATTATAATTCAGTCACTCTTTGAAATTATTATAATGAAATTTATTGATTTACATTTCGATAAACAAACTCAATTAAACATTTTATTTATTTATGAAGCGTAGTGATCTCGACGGCTGTTCGATTCGTTCTCGAACGTCTTTGATTTCACTCGAGCGTTCTGTTTTTCGTTGCTTAGCAACGTAATTTCAATGCTCTTCGAATCTCGCTCGACGCTTCATTCAATTATTTTTCTGTCAAATGATGCTTATCATGCATACTACGACATATACATATATTCGAAGTGTGAAAATATAAGCAAGCCAAAAAAAGTTATATGGCGATGTGTCGATTATCATAAAAATAAGTGTCCTGGAAGAGTCCATACATCATCAGACAAAAAAACTGCTAATCAGATTTTTAATTTTTTCATTTTGGTACTGAGCAGCCCTGGAAAGACTATTGCTGGAAACATTGTGTTGTAGATATTGTAGTTCGAAAAGAAAATGCTTCAGTTCTGTGGCCGAAAAATAAAAATTATCATATTCAAGTTATTATTACGAAAAATATTATTGCAAAAGTTATTGTTGCGGAAGTTATTTATGTAGAAGTTATTTTTGAATAAAGTTATTTTGAACAAGTTATTTAGACATGGACCCACATACGTAGAGAGCTTGAGAATTGCTAATTAGAAGCGTGTCATGATTCCAAGGAATTCGAGAATGGCAAATGCATGAAAATTAATTCAACGAATACAGAAACTCTTCGAAAAGTGCCAATAGATTCTAAATTACGTGCAGCACTATGAAGCGAGATTAGTTGGATCAATGCAATCGCTTCGCGGAATGCGAGATTGTTATGTTCGCAAGGATCGCAATTTCTCCCGGGATTCGATCCTTGCTAACGAGTTTTGGTACACACTGTACGTGTATGTCCATAGTTTTGTTATCCCGCCCTTTCTCTCTCCCTCTCACGCGTCCACGCATAATCGTTAACGCAATATCGGAATTGTAGGTGGCGTCAACAGTCTCTTCCTTCAACATCGCCAACATGCTGACTACGACTGCTCCTCAACCCCTCCATTTCCGTCGAGGCGTCATAGAATTCTCGCTAATGGCCGGAGGGCAACGTGTATAGACCCACGAGAATCAGCATCTGATGAACGTGATTAAATTAATCAGGGCCTTCATCATTGGGCAAGCGACGGAAGCTCATGACTATATATTATTCTACGGGCCAATCGTTATTGAAACCTTCGATTAAATTTTGACGCAATGTCAACTGGAAAAAATGGCTCTTGAAATGGTCGTGACCGGAATTCCCACTGGTTTCGAAAACTTTCAGTATTTTTCATCCCTAGAAAACACGGCCAAGTGTGGCTCAGAGTCGGCCAATGTTGAGCCGATTGTGAATTTTTTCTAGGGCTGTAGAGGAGAGTGAGGCAAAGCGGAACACGAAAAAGCGGAAATTTCAATTTTTTTCGGTTTCTGCTTGGAATTTACTGGCCCGAATTTTTTTTCACCGTGAAGAGGTTTCTGCGATTTTTATAGATTATGGAGCAACTTCAAATGAGTACAGGGACGAGAAATATCATCGGTAAATAAAAGAAACAGAGGAGAAACTCAAGAAATAAAATGAGTTCATTTCGTTCTGACGTTTTGCCAGGGTAACATGAAATTTCGTGTCCCCGAATCGAACGTTACCCTTCTCTCAATAAATTCGATCCAATTTATTTCCTTAATCCCACATAAATGTACTCAATTATGCATCCTCGCAGTAATACGTGGAAGAATTGTCATTTAACCTGGTTAGCACTCCTTTGGGACAAGTGCTTTGACGTTCTCGTGGCTGATAAAAATGAGGGCTGTTAAAGAACGTACTTCAGCTAATTTGGACGATTCCGAAAACGCCCCGAGGGATAGAACGAGAGAGAGGGAGGTTGTAGGAGATTCTCATCCTTCTTCATTCGGCGCGGTTTTAGCTTTTAGCGCCAGCCGATTTATACAGTGATACAAAGTTCCATATAATAGCCTGATACTTGGGAGGAAACATCGTCCTGACCTTACCACGTGTCTCGTAGTTAAACGAGCTCATTAGTAACGTAGATCTAGTGGAGAAGATCGAGGGCTCTTCGCTGAGGAGTAATGGTCGAGCTAAGGCGAACCTACCTCAAACCTCTCTCAGACTTTAGATCATTCTGCCACTTATAATTTGTACGAAAAAATGGAATATTCAAATTCCTTGGAATCATACGTTCTCTTTGCTTCTTTGAGTAATTAAGAATATTTTGTGAATAAAATGATGAATAATAAATAACAATTGTGAATAATTTTTCAACGTTGAGCAGTTATATCGAAATTCTTGTGATAATTTGAAGACTTCGAGTGAAATTTTATTTTTATCAACATTTTTTCTCCCTTACTGCGGTGAAGTACGATGAGAAAATATTTTGCATGATAAATTTTACTCTCTCGTGAAGTTTCCGTTGGATGATCCGCTGTATAACGTTAATGAATTCAGTAACAGTGAATGTTCCATAGCGTATTAATGAATATCCATGGAGAAATACACAAATTTTGTTTAGACTCCATCTACTCCAGCAATAAAATCTTTTCGTTGTATCGTTCCATTCTCATCAACTAAACTCCGGCATGCATTATTGAGAGCACTTCTATTGGTAAGGTTCAATATTTTCATTAAGTTGAAATGAAAATGCAATGGAAAATCAACAAAAATGTGTGGCGCATCAGTTTTCAAATTTAAACATTTTCAAATTCCAATAAATTTTCATCTGCTCGAGCAACAAGAATGATGAGCAATTGTGCTCTTGAATATCATAAAAAAACAATTCCGAACATCACATTTTTCATTCATAAATATTCAATAAAAAAAGGGGGAAAAAAAACAACAGCGACTGGACAAAAAATCGTACAAGTCACAAGATTGCAAATCCAGAAAAGACTTTTCGGGTAACGACCCGAAATATTGACGTCGTGGCGAACTAGAATAGTGAGAATGAATTTTACGATCTAGATTCTGGGACAGCACGTGCTCTACCGGCTGGCAAACTCGATTACGATATGTATTATACGAGCCCGAGCAGACGTAATAAAGAAAAAGAGCCCTGTGTCGCTTTAGTGAGCTGTGCCACCTTATCCGATCGTTTTCTTAAGTATAGTCGGAAATCTGCTCACACGAAAGAACCACGTCGCATATGAATACCCGGAAAAAGTATTTTTTGCCAAGTAATTGTAGAAAAAATGGCAAGAAAGGGACGGTGCAAAATTCTTCAGGGAACCAATCTTTAATTACACGGAGAAAACAAGGCCGAAAATTCTAGAGGAAAGTACTAAGAATATAGTATTTCGGGGACAGTATATAACTGGATTGCAGCATTAATTCGAAGAGCAGTAATAAGAAATGTTCTATCCACCGTAATAAAAAGACTCATACCTTTTATTCAAAAGACTCAACAGTTTTTTTTCTATAAGCATAGTAAAAAATTTTTTCAGTCACTTCAACTGTTTGTATCGTAAAGTATGCTCGAACAACCCTGAAAAAAAACTACATGGATGATAAAATATCACACGTATTCGATGTATATTCGTGTATTTATCATAGAATTTACTATGCTGACAGTCAAAATTTGTGATTTACAATACATTTCCATTTATTGTGAGTGCTAGTCTGAGATGATGAATAACACTTAAAAACAAAACGAAATAGTATGGTTCTCACGTGCATTACTTATTTTTGCTATGCACATAAAGCTGTTTACAATTCAAAGGATGAAATATTGGAAAATTCAAAAAATACTATGCCTTTTGTAATCGGTGCCTAAATACTTTGAAAATTCTTGAAAAACAATATATTCCTCGCTTTCCAAAACGAATCCGTTTCCTCCGTGTAGCTTAAAAAAATTGTATTCTCGATCAAGCAGAAAGCACTTTTTATGAAACTCACATCACTGGTTAGCTGTAAATATGGTTTTGCATTAAAAAGCGACACTTCAAAAGCATTACCTTGCGTTCGAAGCTTTCCATCCAACGATGCGACGAAAATGTCATTGTACCAACAAAAGCTTCGCTGTATCAACAAATTTTATTCTCCTCACGATTCATTGGTGCAACTAAAAAAATCACTGAATTGACAAATTTCATATCTCAGTGCATATTTCTTATATTCTCTTATAAATATTTGCAGGTTCAGTTGAGGAAAAGAGTGACGAAGGATTGGCAGTTTACCATAAATTTTCCACGTGCTCGAGCTGACCTAGTCGCACTCGAAGGGATCCTCTCGCGGGTAGGAAAGATAGTAAAACCTCTGCAGGAGAGAAAAAAAGAAAACGAAAGAGGGCTTCGAGGACTTGGAACCCGAATCCAGGCGAGTGAAAAAAAAATACTTATATACGTGCGGATAAAAAGAGTAAAGGGAGGGAGAGAGGGAGAGAGTCCATTTAAATATCAGCAACAGGAAGCCAATCTTCTCTATTCGCCCGCCGGAAATTACTTTCGACCGTGTGCGCCGTTCTCGTGTTGGCTTTAATGTGATCCACGTTGGCTACTCTCTCGCGTTCTCGTTGATGCAGCGACGATTCGAAAAAGACGAGAAATTTATAATAAAATTGAGGCTGGCCATGAGGGAAACGAAGGGAAGGGGTGTGAACTTTTTTCATCTCTCTTTTCCCGGCTTTTCTCGTATCGATGTATACGTATTTCCCTTATTCCCAGAGGCTCGCCACAGCCTTTTCACTAGAGAGATCTTTTTACTCCATTCCAGATAATAAATGCTACCGAATTAATGTCGTAATGCACTTCTCTTGAGTATTCTCTTTTCGTTATTTCACATTATCTCTGATGATCGGAGTGTATCCTAAAAAAACACATTTTCTCACATTTTGGCACGTTGCTATCTGAATTATCGATCACCTTAATCGTATATCCGTTCGAATGCGATCATTATCCGCATTGAAATAAAAACTGTGATGCATCTCGAAAGTTGCTTGACTAATAGAAAAGATAGAAAATTTGAGACGAAATTGTGACTATTGAAAACACAAAGTAACGGTAGGTACACATGGGAGTTGACCATTTTTTTAAACCAATTTTTCGAAATATAAACTTACGATCGAATTTTCGGTTAGCAACGATAATTCGGAACTTTGGATTAAACTGTTTTAACCAACGACGTTGAAACGCAGGAAATTTTGTTTTCGTCAGTCATTGTCTCGATTTTTTAAATGAAGTATTTTTTCAAAAGCTACTTCATTTACGCACTCCAATTTGACGAATCAAATTTTAGTTTTGGTGAAGAAAAAAAAAGGAATTTTAAAGCTATAGAACGACAGAAATTCGCAAAAAAATTGTATCTTTTCTCCAAATAACCAAATGTGTTTTCATTGTAATTTCATTTTTCGATGATCAATAATGCAGCTGTTTCGCAATACAACGAATTCGCGAGTTATTATTCTGTATTCCAATTGAAATGAGTCCCCTTCAGTGGTGTTTCCTTTCGTTCTGGATTGTAACATATAACATTCTGGTCTAAAGTATGCTGGGCGAATTTCGTGGGTGTCTGAACAGGTTTGGTTGAATAAATTACAATAATTTTTATTATAAAATCTCATTCAGTTACGAATTTCGTAGGTTCTCACAAGATAAATGAAAAAGTACAATAAACTATATATTTAAAATATTTGAAAAGTGCCCCGGAGCGCGATTGCACAGCGCGCATGAAAAGCCTCACGCAATATCCATCGTAGCGCGAATATGCCCTTGTTCACAGAGATTCCTCGTAACCAACTGGTGCCCGGCGTCGGGTGAGAGCCCAGACAACTGTAAATTCACGTAAATTCGTCGACCATGACGTGATGCAGAACGAGAGCGAGTGGAAGAGAGAAGGGATGAAAATTGCATCGCGGTTCGAAAAAAAGATTGGACGAACGCGGACGTTAAATTGCGAGGGTTAAATATGTTCCTATACAATAGCGATCAAAGCTGATTTATCACCCGTGAAAAGGCTTTGATAAATACGGATGAAGTTCGTTAGAGAACACGTATCTGGTTTTTCAGTTGACTCTTCTTCCGGGCAAATAACTTTGACTGGTCTTGAGACCTTTTCAAAAATGAATTTTTAATGATTTAAGTAAGGAGAACTGAGCAGTCAAATCTTTTCTGCGGCTATTAATGATAACGGAGAAAAAACGAAACACGCATCGTCAATAATTTCGCGTTCGGATGTACCGGGGCAATAATTTTGAACGATCGTTTATGTGTATGTAGGTCGAGGTGCAGTGAGAAGTGTGAAAAGCAAATATTGAAGCGTGTGAACGGACGATCCGTGAATTCGGGGTGTGAATAATGCGCCATTTAAACGGGGGCGTCCGGTCATCGAGGGAGCATGCCGTTTATGCCGCATCAGAGTTCGCCAAATTTATTCCACTGCTGCCCTCTCTCTCACTCTCTTTCTTTGCCTACCTCTCTTTACAAGCATTTTGCTAGCCGTGCACATGGTCAAACAGGACGTAGACGTGAGGGCACATCCCTGCACACAGGGTGACCCAATTTGCCCCAACCTATATACTCGATACTCCAATCTATTTCATTCCCTATGAAACGAGCCTGATGAATGTTTTGTATTTTCATGTTCTCTCATGTATTCTACTCCATTTTAGTTTTTTTTTTTTCGAAGCAGCACTATCGTATGCACTGACGATAGAGCAACGATGCAAAATTAAATGACGAATTGCAATCATAAGTACATAACTTAATTGAATTACTTTCCTTTTGTGAATTTTTCTTTCATTCAAACGTTTATTTTCAATTTTTTCATCGAGGAAGTTGACTTTCTTGTCGTGAAATTCCACAATTTCAATTGCTCCTGGAATGAAAACATTTCAGATGTTTTTAGAAATTCGTCTCGCTTGATCATTGAGATTCGACTCAGCTTTTCCGAATCATCAACACCCTGTGTATCTTTTCATGGACACGTACACATTTTTGACTTCCCGACGAGGCATATGCACGCCAGCGTCGCTCGCGTGTTGGCTTTCGTGATGAATGCTCGCATTAAAATGTCAGCCGTTATACCCCGTCTCGTGGATATAGTCAATGCGAAGAGGTGGACAGCACATGGATATATAGAAAGTTATAGGACCCTACTGCTGTACAGCGGAATGTACGAGCAAGGATTTCGTCCGTCCAAACGTTTGCGCACACCTATCATCGTCCACAGATGGACAGAAGTGCTGTAAACTCACTTGCGCATGTAAATATGAACGGAGCAATGAAAAAAAAAACCAAATTTCTCAATATATTTTTATGTCGTGGAAAGTACGTCGACGGTATAAAAAGACACTCGAAGGTTTTCTTTCCTTAATTTGTCAATGTCAAATTTTAGTTTGAATCTCAATCTTTCGATTACACTTGTGTAAATAATGGTGAAAAGTAAATGAACGAATAGCTCGCACTACTTACACGAACTCGAACGATAAAGCTCTTGATGGCGAATTTCAAATTAGAGATCCCCATATTCGGAAGACGAAATTATTCGTCGTAAGCTTTTTATCGTTAGATAACGATTTGAAAGATAATTGAAAGAGGAAGAGAAAGCGGGCGATAAAAAGAGAGAGGAAAGGAAATAAAGAGTGAATTACCCAGCGGTTGAGCGACTTCCTCGTCAATAGTTCCAATTCATCTCGTGAGATTCGTATAATCATCGAAGGCGCAGAGTAATTCGTAAAGTTTTGATTGAGAGTAAGAAATATATATGAAATCGTTCACGTGTCAACGAATTTACGTAAGATGAACGATCGAACTTGCTTAAGTGTACGTACAAGCCCATAACCCACTTTATCCACTTCAATTCTTGTCGTTTGGTTAAACCTGCGGAGTAGTGTGTTTACTGAAAACTCTCGAGCACGAGGATCCGCGAAGATGAGTTAAGCAAAGTCAAGCTTCGCAAGAAGCGCTCCGGTGCTTTTCGCACTGCTGGTAAATTCGCTTGAGAATCCCGGAAATCTTAGAAAAGTGGAGGATTGAAGCTAAATGTTATCTACTGGTCTACAAAAGCTGTTCATTCGATTCGACGACTGCCGTACGAAGGAAGTCGAATCCTGAAAATTTTGCACGAGAGAGGATAATATTACAGCATTCATGAGAATCGTTTTATTGTCATAATTAACATTAATAATTTTATAGTGCAAATACATTTTTTCATTTATTTTTAAAATGGAAGTAATTAATTCAGAAAACTACATTTGATGGGGTTCGGGAAAAAAGGAATTTAGTGGAACTTCCTCTTTTGTTACTGTTTCCAATTCTTTTTTGTGCCAATATTACCATTTTCCGAGAGTGAAGTATTTAAAAAAGATTTCACGTTGAGGCAACTGATTCTGCTTCCGGAAGCGGAAAAAGCTGTCGGATATTTTTTTCTCTGAAATCAAATGAGTAAGCGGAATCGAATATTCACTACTGTTGATTTTAACGAATTCACAAAAGGACAAAAAACCAGTCGGATATTTGATTTTCAAAATCACATTTCTTCACTTGTAATAAACGTTATGAACGTTAATAATTATCATTTGTTAGCAATTTTTTAATTCTTCGAGGATTCTTCACATACTTTGGAAAATATTCGGTACGAGTGTAGTGGTACGAAAGATGGTACGAAGTTATAGAATTTTTTAAATATTTCATAGGCTCAGATTTTTTCAAGGATCCAACGTCAAAAAATATGTCATGTTGTTTTTTTTTCTTCGTAATATTGAACTGACGAAATTCCCATGAAAATATAGACAATTCTAATAATGTTATTGGCAATATTTTCAGGCCTCTATTAAAAAATATCATTTTATTCAGGGATTCGATATTTTGCAAAGAAACGGTTTCGCAATATCGCAGTTGTCGTCGTCCATGCCGTCTGCATTTTTGACGATGCGAGCACAATGCTGCGAGCCTTTATAATTGTCGGGGTTGTTGGGGAAGATTTTGGACCATTTAGCCCAGCCTGTTGATGCAAGAGGCTCATCCGTCACCGTCACCCAATCTCCCTCCTCGAACTTGTCATGCAAACCAACCCAAGCGTCTTCGATCGAATTTTCAGTCATCATTTGAACCACGCTCGTTTGCTCAAAATTGCTCCGAATTACTGCCAAATGACCTGTGCAAGGATACAAGAAAATTTGAGTTCACACATGTTTTTGAAAAACTGAAAGATTTTGTCAAACGTTTTTTTCCATCTACCTTAACCCTTCGTGGTCACACATTCTAGAAAAAACGTGCTATTCACACGGGGTCGGAATGACCCCAGCCATGTTTAAACGCTCACCGCGTCGTCAGTATCGTTCCGAACGACACATCAAAATTCACGATATTAGTTTGAACCTTCCCGCGAATCAGAATATCATGGAAAAAAATTTTATCCAATTTTCAAAACAGCTAAATAAATTAACACCAAGTTCATGTTTTAGAAAAGACTATTTTTTACTAAAAAAATCATAACTCTGGCAATGCTTTAACCAGCTTCCTCGGGCGCCAATAATTTAAAAATTCTAGATTAAAGTTGTTCTTGGGGTCATTTTGACCCCCGGGGACCACGGAGGCTTAACAATACAGGCGAGTGGGTTCCTGATAACTTTGCTTTTTTATTTCTGTGTTAAACGTATCATGTGAGTTCATGCTACGTGTGCTCATTGACAAATTAAACTTTTCGGTATCTCCACGTTTCGGCAGGACCCTAAATTTCGTCGGTGCGGATTAATCATAAAGTAGAAATCGGACACTAACCTCCTTCCTCGACGCAAGTTCTCCTCGCCTTACTCCAGGGGAGATGTCTGGCGTGTACCTTCAATGCGCCAATCCCCGGAATGACACGATAATCAGAGCGAGTTCCATTTGCAACTTGGCTCAAACCGTTGGTCAATTCCACCGAGAATTTTTCCGACGGACGACCGTGAACGTTGAATATTATATTTGCAGCGTGAAAATTGTACTGTCCACCCGGAAAACTCGGTGCTGCCGGTGCAAAAATTCTCTCTGGGCATTACATGTCACGTCATAGGAATTCGGAGGCAATTCTTTTCCATCATTCATTCACCAAATTGTGTCAATTTTCATAAACGTCAAAACTATTGACATCCATCGGACATGCCTCGAAATATAACTCAAAAAACTCCACCCAATTTTACAGCGAGAATCTTCAATAAAAAGTTTTCTGGACGAAACATTTTTATTGAAAACACTTCAGCGATTTATAACCGATGGTCAAGCAGCGTACAAATTATTTTGCAGAGTGTTTCATCTCCCAAACTTACACAAAGTTTCCGATGATCCTTCCCCATTTTTCTTCTGAGCCGGCCAAACTGCGGAAGTTAGGTTGATACTAGTGTCCGTTAGTTTTTTCTGCGCTCCGATTCCGTGCAGTTCTTGGCCCACGAGGAATATCAAAACGAACAATTTCCACATACTTGGTTTTTCGGTTATAACAATGCGATTACGTGTGAATTTATTTTTATGCGTTATCTCGGGACACAACGCGACGTGACGAATGGCGAAAGTACTCTGACGGAGCATACGAGATAAATCTTCAATTTATATCGGCACAGTACAAGAGGGGAAGTCCAGTTCATCGAGGAAAAATAATTCGCAGCCTGACTGCGACTCTCAGGAATTGGTGTAAATTTTTTTACGTTAATGCTTCGTCAATTTCTAATTCTGTCGCATTCTTTCTGAAAACATATTTAAACAAAAATACAATCATTCGTGAGCAGCTTGGGAAAATAGACGGGGATTGTGAAAATGTCATCAAAATCCAATTTGCTGTGGAGTTATTTGACCCTCGGAGGATTTTCGGAACGAAAATTTTTCAATTGTGATCGTTGCAATTGGAAACAAAAAATTACAACTTAATTTTCATCGAAAATTCTTTTATTTAAACAAAATTTTGTGTTTCATAAACACTGCAAGTAATATATCCTGACGATATTTTCACGACTATTGGAGAAACTCTCATATTTCGTGCTATCGGCTTTAACGCCGAGTCGAACTGCAATTCCAACTCACAGAAACCAATAAAACAAATTGCTACGAAATTGGACGAGGAATTTTTGTTCAACTTCAATTTCGAAAGAATTTTATAACAAAAGGGTTTCCGAATTTTCTATCAACACTCAGTTTTAAAATAGATTGAAGGTGTGGTTGCTTTGGAGTCAAACTAGAATTTCCAATGGATTTTTTCACACGAAAAAGTTCAAAGAGTTTTTGGACATTATTTTATCTGCAAGCCCAAACGACTTTTCACATATCCCGTAAAAGATCACGACGGAATTTGCATGGGTTTTGAAATGACTGAGGAAATGAAGAAAACAGAAACATATTGATTTCCTGATACAGAGGAGAACAGTAATAAAAAGTAAATTTGAATGGCAAAAATTCTTTTTTTATAATTTCCTTTTGAGTTTTAAAATACCGAAAAAAAAAATCACATCTTTTCGCATCCGGTGCAAAGTATACATAATCTTACATTTCTGTTATCAATAGCATCCTATTGAATTGGAATTGCGATCGAATTAACAAACTATTCGGCACCCATATTCGTTCAGGAATGTAAAATCATGAATACAAATTTCCCCAGTTTCTCCGACGATCTAGCATTCCGGACGAGCTCTCGTATTGTCGTTCCGAACTCAACGATTTTTCGTGCAAACACAGGCTGCCACATACACATTTAAACGTGAACACAATTTTCCGAATTCTATTCGCCACTGGTACGAAAAGAAAAAAAAATATGAAAAAAAAGAATTTTCAATAGTACTGCAGACATTGCATTCAACTGGAGGGCGAAAAATATCTGTGTGTGCGGACGTAATTTCGTGATTCGACACTTTTCAATTGAACGAAGTGGTACTTTTGCGTATTACATATGATTCACGAATTTCTATATATCTGTGCTCGTGTCAACGTAGAATATTCTTGAATATATCTCGCAAAATTATGTTCCTCAACTTTAACTCAAACTACGAAATACAATAAAAAATTGAAGTTTATTGAAAAAGCTTACAATATTAAAAATCAAATTTGAATTTGTTGAAAGGAAACTTGAATGCTGGCAAAATCATGTTGAATTTGTTTAACTCAACAATATTATATCAGTTAATAATTATTTTTTTTGCATAAAAAATACGTTTGAATATCGCTGATAGGAATACGCCGTCGGTTCAGGATCCGGACGCACATTCCTATCGATGGGTTTCCCCTTAATGTTTATCTTTTTTTCTCGTGCTCTCGAGTGCTGGAGTCGGAGAGCGATTAAAACTGGTTGCTGATGCACAAACATACAAATTTGCCAAGAAGTTTTTTTGTTTTTTACCGCCAAATTAATTCGTTATGAAACTGACATACGTCCAGGAAGAAACACATTAAGGAATAATTTGTCTGGATTTTAAAAGCTTGAAAATTTCATCTACCGAGTTAAACTGATCGCTAAAAGAGAGAATGATTTGGAGAGCATAACGATTTTGATCAGTTGTACTGAGCAGATGCAAACGATGATGAGGCACGATCAATTTTTAGTCTTTAATTTGTGGCTGGTAAAAAAATCTTTTGACAGTAACAATAAATTAGGACGAAGATAGTAGGGAAAGAGAATTGGAATGAAAGAAAGAGTGAGAAAAAAAGGGGGTGCGAGAGTACGTAAAAGGAAAAAGTACGAGATCGTATATATACTAGACCTTCGAGGAACGAGGAACTCGGTAAATTTTTCATTACAACCTGACACTTTCCTACATGGGAGAAAATGACGGGGGCACTCGCCTGTGAAATTGAAATAACCGACGATCGAAAAACGGCTCGATCAATTTTTCCCGAACGTTGGGAAGCCCAAAAAAACCAGAACGAGGTAGCGAGGGGGGAAGACGAGAAGAATGTATGAGAAGTGAAGGAAAGTTATCTGCAAAAAGGAGAAAACGATGATGAAAGGTTTTGTGCTCTAGGACACGTTTTATACCTCACAGAAAACGACACCGAACGCAAAAGTGACCACAGGAAATGTAATTTTCGTGAATAAAACTTGTCCCTTCGTCCGCTTTTTTTTCATACTTTTACCAATGTGAATATTTCAGTGCACCGACTCCATCTTTTCGTATCTCATTTGAATTATCAAGGATCGATCGATATCCTGAAATTTTATAAAATCTCTGACGGATGCTATAAGACGTCTAAAAATTCTATACACTATTTCCGGTCTATTTTGTACTCCCGACAATCGTGCTTATCGAAAATTTTCAGTCCAAAAATCCTGACAACTGCAATTGTGAGTTTAAAGCACTCACACATAGTGATTGAACTTTATCTTTAAAACTCTATGTTTTGCACAAATTGCGCTCGACGATGACGTTACAATGATTAATGATCGACTTCGTGGGACAGTTCCAATTCAATAATCACATAATTAATTGATTGATTCTATTTTTTTTTCGGGTTACCTCACCTTTCTTTCATCTCGCTGAACCAGGATACGAACCATTCGAACTAATTCTCACTCGTTTGTCAATGTCACAGCAGTCACCAAACCCAAAACAGTATCAATTGTTTTTAAATTATCACAACTTCGAATTTGTTTGACATCAGTATTGAATGATTATTTGTAAAATATTAAGTTTTTGTAATTCTTAAAAGTATTTTAAAAATGTTGAATATAATATTTCAAAATTGATGACTCTCATTTCCTTTTCCTCACATTACAAATATCGATGATTCCTGAAATAATTTCAAATTGGTAGTTTGCATTGGACATTCCAAAACTTCACACGTTTGTGTGAAACCTTAATTTTCTCCCATTGGAGTATAATCTTCCGACAGACTTTATTTGCGAGCTACAGAAAATTCTCTCGAGGATGTGCCTCGTGGCACAGAAGAGAACTTCCCAGAGATCCGGAATCAGGGGTTTCAAAAACGAAATGAGTTTTCTTTATATAAGAAAAAAAAACCTTTAAAAAATGCGATATTATCGGTATCATAGAGAGAATTTTCTCCGAAAAAGTTGGCCCCAACTTTCGATGAATATTATAAAAGCTAAGAGATTGTCATGCAAAGTTATCATGTAAATAGTTTATTAGATAAAATTTATCAATTAAACGAAATCAGAGGCAGATTTGACATAATATTTTCAATTAAACCAAACGTTTTTTACGTCTCGACGAATTCGGTCAAGTTATTTTTGATAGAATGGGACGCGTATTTATAGAAATTATTATAATTATAAAATCTTGACACATTATAATAATTTTTCAGTAGATTTTACCATTTTTTGGTAAAAATGATTTACCTCCTGTAAATAAAATTGCTTTTTCCTCTTATTTGTCTCGTTCCACTATTCAACGTTGTTCATATTTCCAAGGAACGACTGGGAGGATGGATGAAAAGATTTTTAACGAGTTATACATCTCTCCACTGATGTTTACTGCATTTTTCCATGCAGAGATCTCTTTACAAATGAACGAATGAAGTTAGAGAAAAAAAAATATTCTCAAGTTGGAAAATAACAGCTGAGGATATCCTTTCCGGTTTCAGGTCCGACTTTCCGGATTATACGAGTCGGAAGGATTTTGCATTCCGCGTGTTTACGCCACCCGAGAAATAAGAGGCTAAAATTAACCGAGCTCTCAGGCCACAAAAGGAAAAATACAACGACCATACTCTCCAGCAACAACCCTCCCTTGCATCTTTTTCACATCCTGCAATTCTCTTTTCGTTTGTACTATTCGCACTACAGTCCGTTGCTACTCTATCGAATTGGAAAAGTTTCGAAATCCTGTACTGAGACGAAAAATTTATTTTTATATACTCAACCCATTGTGTTGGGAAAAAATTGTTGAAAACAGCAACTCTTTTGTCGGATGATGAATCGTTCATTTTAATCGACTAAATCACATTCGTTGTGCTGACAAACCAATGTTTTGTAGACAGAAATGAAAACAGTTTCCACAAACAGCATTCTTTGCAGTGTAAGAGGAAGAAAATAATTGAAATTCATTTGCAATATCATTCTTCGACCTTAATTTTCACGGGTCCTGGTACACAAAACCGTAGATTTGTATGAGTAGACATTTCGTATCATTCACTATCGGCAAAGCCACAGAGGCGCAGACCTTCGTAACGCTTTATTCCCTTGATACAGATTTCGTTTCAGCGAATGATAACGTATACAGACACGAATACCGCAAGAACCTTGCCATACCTCGCGTCTTTTGTACCTCCCGAGTAATTAAAACATTTCGGTGCGCGTGAATGCCGACGCAGCGGCTCACAAAAACTCGTTCTTTTGAGCTGGCTGCTGGGCTATTTTTCTAGTATTTCTGTGGATTTTCATTTTTCTCCAGACGAAAGAAGATAACGTGTAGTTATAGTAGCAGCTATATTTATATACATTCGAAAAAAAAAAAAAACATTTGCAGATTTCGATTTTACAAACAAAGAATTATACAAACTCTATTACAAAGAATGTAGTATGGATTGATTGATTGAATATATTTATGCCTTAAACTATGCATCCGAAGTAATAACAATAGTAAATAAAGGAGATCATACAATAACATAAAATTGAATCATCCAAATAAATCATAAAAGAAAATTTTCAGTAATGAAAACAAGCAAAAAATGCTAGTATTGCATAGAAAAATAAAAAAGAAACAATAACAATAAGAAATCGAAAAATAAAACTATCTTAAAGTAATAACAGAAAAAAAAACAAATTAAGAATATTCATAACAAAAATAGTGTATAGTCCTAGTGACAACGAGCAGAAAAAATTAACAAAAAGATGAAATAATAACAGAGTTAAAATAATAACAAAATCAATCGGTTCACGCTGTTAACAAATTTCATAGTGACAAAAGTAACTAAAGGAAACAATAATAATGGTAACTAAGAAATAATAACAAAAAATAATCGGTTTCCCTTTAAAAAATAATAACAAAATATAAAGTTTTGCTTAAAAAAATGTTTACCTAATGAAATAGTTGGAATGAAACCAAAATGCACTGATACTGAGGTGCACGATGCGTAGATTTGACACGAAAATTTTTGGATCACAAATGCACTTTTGGGAAGACTTTTCGGATGATGGAGCGGTCTTTAGTCAAAATACCATTAGTCTTGTAACGTTTATAAACGATGTTTGCTTGACTAGAGAAATTAATAATCCCATTCTCGGAGCATGTTATTTCCCGGATTAAGAGAAACACGAGTCTCCGCTTTTGAATTCGCCCTCGTATTCCTCGTAACATGTATATAAACAAATTAATATCACGTTGAGCGGTTTAGAAGAGCAAATGGGGCGACAAAGGTGAAGGGTAGAGTGGTTTTCGTTATTTTGTCATGGAATAGGATGGATGTAACGTCACTGACATCAAGGTCTAATTAAATAGCATTCAAGTGCGAGAGACAGCCCCGTACACCTTTTAATTCTAGCCTTTCGCAGGTCCATGTTTCTCGGCTGATGTGTCTGTAACAGCGTTCGAATAAGCCTTGTTGGAAATCCAGAGAGAGAGAGAGAGAGAGAGAAAGAAGAAAAGAGACGAGGGAGGCCAAAGGGTTTCGGTTGCGTTGAACCGAGACTCGACGTGGAATTCTCCTCGTACTCGACGTCGCGTTCTCTTCTCCGCGAAAACACAACGCCAAATCCTTCAAGCATGATTAATAGTTTAGCTTACTTCCCTCGCTGTATCTTGCTCTTCCTCCTCAGCTTTGTATATCTAATTTCTTGTTTTTTTTTTCAGGTTCTTCACGTCATTTTCTGCTTTGACTAATTTTCTTTGTTTTGTGAATTTTTCATTTGTGATTTTTGGTTATTTTCCTATACTTGTCTCTCGAAATCATTGTCCACTCCTGTTTTTTCTTTCCTTCTTTTCGTTCCTATTAATTTTCCATTCTTCGTTATTTTTTCCAACTTTTGATATTCTACTCGATCTCTATCTTCTATTTCTTGTTTCCCTCTTCGTTTTTTCCATCTTTCGATGTGATCCACTTTTGCTTGTACTTTCGAATATTCTCATTGCCACAGTGGTCCATCCTTTCGACCGTTTCTTTCTCGTGTTCTCCTCTCTTCTCGTATTCTAACTTGCTTTCTCATCAGCTACCCAATTTATCTCTCTTTTTTTATTCCTCTGATTATTTTTCCATTCTTCTGTTTAAATGTCTCGCTCCCATGCATTTTTCCTGAGCCCTTTTTTTGTATGTACTTTTATGCTTTCTCCTCGCTTTTCCTTCACTTTTCTCGTTACCTCTGTTTCTCTTTCTGCCAACATTATTTTTCCTCCTTCACTTCATATCGTTCTTATTTTACGTCACTTCCTCCCTCCTTCATTGTCTCACTTGCTCAGGAACTATTTATCATTTTACTGTTTCCGCGTGTTATCAATTCTCCCGACTGTAACGAGCTCGTATATGCTCGCGAAACCCACGGCTTCCTTGATTTTTTATTTATCCTTTAGAAGAAAACCGAGAAAGCTCCCCCGGTGGCACATAACAAATTGTTGTTTCCTCCTATCATGCACCATTCTCATAATAGAGATTATAACCCTTTTTTTAAATTCGTAACTCAGCGAGTTTATCATTACGTATAAATCAATTTTTCATGGTTTTACCATTAGGCCGAACAATACGGAGCATTCATTCTACTTTTAAACTTTGAAAGAACACTTCAACATTGACGAAAAAAGTGATGTTGAGAGTTAACTTCCGAAAAAGCGTTATTTTAAGCGTGACAAAAAATTAGAGATATTTTATAATTAGAAAGAAAAACTTTCTGATTAAAAATGATGTAGACTATTTTTCGGGAGACCGAACAGAATCAGGCGAAGATCAATTTTGAATTCTCACCCGTTCAAACGAAGTTCGGTAACGCTCTTATTTTCTTATCTTTTCAAATCTTGAGTAATAGTAAATCTGTGAAAAAGTCATGTTCCCGTAGCATTAGTATGGCCCGAGGATAAGGAAATGCCATTTTCATTTTTGCAATTCACTAGTCCTTGTTTCGTCCCCTCCAGCTGTGTGTTTTATGCTCGCAGCGGCATAAAATGTTGTTCGAGCGAAAGCGCCAATCACAGGGTGAGAAAAACGGAGGAGAGAAGAGAGATGAAACAGCGGAACAGGCGACACGCCATGTGCCAATGACATTTATGCACAAACGTTTCTACCTCTCTTCTGCTGGTTCACTCTCTCTCATTTCCTCTTCTTCTCTTTCGGTGTCTCTTACTTTTTTGCCTTTTTTTTCATCTCTCGTCGCTCTCTCGTAATTCGAATGCCCGAGGATCCCTCCTGAATATTTGATTCTCTCGACACATACCTAGCGATGTTATGATTGTCACGTCGAAACGTCATACACCCCGTGTATATCAAATATACGACTGTGTCGAGGATGAAAAAATGTTTTACGAATTTCGCTTCGCTTACATCTTCGCTAATAAAATACACGAACATATTTTTTCCAGAAATTTTTGACTCTCTGCCGCAGACTCGGACAGGAATCAAAATTTGGACAATTCTCCACGCCACCAAATTATTTCGTCAGTGATGATTGACTTCGCGCGAGGTATTCTGTTCGATTCATTGGCTATGTTCAATCAAAGGCTTCGTGCATTATTTCAAAATTCATTATTCACGTCTAATTATAATTATTCATTTGAATTTCTCAATGGGACTCGAAACAACGATATCATACGAAGCGACGTTTTTATTCAATTTCGTATTTCAGTGAAGTCAAATTAATTACGAATAAGATAATATACGTATATCCATCGGATATTCAATTTAGATTGAATGCATAGCGAACTTTCGATATTGGTTGGCACGTTGGTAATGCTCAAAGTGAATATGATGCTCCGTAGGAAAAAAAAGCTGATACGTTCAATTGAGAAATTCAGATCAATGCAAGAAAATGGAAATTAATTAATTTCGTTCACCGAAGCTTCGATTGAGGTGAATAAATCCTCTCAGCGCTGTCAAAACGTTGCTTTGAAATAATTCATGAAATCGTGTCTACTTTGATTTAATTATCTGTAATATTACTGTGAAAATAATTGTAACATTTATGGGAATAGTTATTGTCAGAAAAACATAACACAAATCCGAATTACCAGAAGTTTTTTGAATCACAAAATGAATCGAAGCTTTCACAATTATTCCTGGGACGAAGTACTATCGCTGCGATTCTTCGAGCTGAAAATATTCATGATTTATTTTCATTGAGAGTATTCTATTAAAACTATTTCTGCCTGCGTAAAAATTAGTCGGACAGGTCGTAGTGAGTGTGAAATATTCGTCATATTAATCAAAATCGCATTCCGCTTCTGAAGTGTTTCACTTTCTAAGGTAGATCATGCCCGAAGGATCGTATTTTATGGGTGTCTAAATTCGATCGATTTTTACTCCCTGGGTAAAGATATAATCACTTTAAATTAATACCAGAGTTGTTAATTAATTCGAAATTGTAAATAAATTTGTTCAACTTATCTGTTGGCGAATGAAATTACGAGCCATTAATTAATCGGGGATCCATCACCGACTGGAAACCGAAATGTCATTCGTCCCGTACGAAAGTACTATAGTTTTTTACGTGAAAAATCGCATTATAGAGCGCAAAGGGAAATGGATCAAGAAAAAAGTATTAATAAAAAGACAGAACGCTGTGCCAGGAATGGGTCAAGCCAAAACGAAACAAAATGCTGAAATAAGCAAATGTGAGGTACGAGTGCTCATTACCAATTTCGTTCAATCTTTAACGTAATTTATCTTTATTACTAGTAAGACAATCATTTCGATTTTTTTCCCAAACCTTCATTACATACTTCATTATTATTGTATACTTTTTCATAAACTTCGTAAGAAGTTTATCTCAATAATCAATAAGACGAACCCTTTAAAATTTGATATGCATGTTAGTCGACTTCTCATTTAAACTATGTGTAAATTTCAAGACTTTATTAAGAAAATCGTTTCGTGCATGAACTATCTCAATGGGAATCATATTTTCGAATTGAAAACTCAAGTCACTGTCCGCCTCACACATCTCGATATTCTGACGTTCCATCATTCGATGATATCACTGTGTCTCGATTCAAGTCATTGATTCTATTAAACTTTATCAATATTTTACAATAACTAGACCGACGGTTTAATTACATTAACGCATAATGCGTGTCAAATCAACAAAAATGTTTAGCGAAAATATGCTAGACTCCGCACCCTCTTTGATTACCGTGTCGCTAATTGTCAACGGACCCTCCCTTTTAATTAACTATGTGCACATTGCACATCATTTTCGAAAGTGCGTGATAACTCGTTGGAAAAATAGCTGAGCATACAGCAAATAATAGTGTTTTATTTTTTTGTGCATGACCGAGCGGTCACCCAACAAAGTAATGGCCATACCCAAGAACGCTTTATTTGGCGATCAGTAAAATCACCCTCGATTAATAAAATGAAATAAATATAATCAGAATATCGAGGAAAATCGTTGTTCACTTGGTGGATCGTTTTTATACAAAATGAGTGTTTTATACAAATGAAATGAATTTTCATCGCGTATGCGAAGGCTTTTCCATTAAATTTCTCGAGTTAATATTAAAGAAAAAAAAGCTGAAGTAATAGAATTTTGAGAAAAGGTTAAAAAGTTAACTATGAATCAATGGAAAATTTTCCAATTTCAGTATGAAGGGGAAGGAGGAAAGTGGAACATCCCTGGGAAAGAATGAATTTCTTTTTCATGAAAAAATAGTAAAATTTTGATCCTTCGAGCGAATCGAACGAGTATTTGTCCGTCTATCTGCTGTCGCAAAACAATATGAAAGTGGAAGTAGAAGAGAGCTAGAAAGGCTTGTTTTCAGACTGAATATTGGTGTGACTCGGGCGACGCCTCTGGTGGAAAATTAACGTTGGAGCTTCCTGCGATAGTGGGTGCACACTTCCGGGTACACAGTGGAGCACAAGGAGTGAGTTATGCATTTGGCCGTTTCATTCGAAAGGCCAGCTAACCCAGGAAGAGTCTCGTCGCGGTTTGGTCGCACTTTGCCGCTCTCTTTCTCCCTACTCTTCCAACCCTTAAAGAGACGTTTTGTCTCTCGTAGTTTCACGCGCGTTCGCCTTTATCATTTGTCTTCCTCGCCGAGAGATAGAAGCAAAGTTTTCAAAGACCTTCGGGGTCCCAAGTTTGCAATTCCACACGGGCCTCAGTAAATTTTCTTCATTGTACGAATTAATGGTTTATCTTCCATACGTCTAACTTGAAAAATTCTCCAGCACACTCTTTCTAAAAATTTCAATCATTCACACTCGCTTATTTCAACGTTGAAAAAAATGGAACGAATACGAGTCAGAATCAAAGGACTATTCTGGATTGGAAGTATATGATTCAAGAACTCTTCATAGAAGTACACTTTTGAGTTGGGGAAAAAACTGGAATGAGCTTTGGAATATGACGCAATCACGTTGACAACCTCCAGACCAAAAATCATCCTTCCAGACCCTTTTTTACTTCAATAGCAATGAAAGCGTTCTTCATCACTTGGCAATGTTCCATAATCTTTCAAACTGAAGAAAGACCGTTTTATTCAAATCTGTTTTACTCGCATTCCACAAATTGTCCGGACCTAAATGGATCAATTATAGTTCAAGTTGTCTGAGTAATTGAAGAAGCTCATCACTCGTCATCGAAATAATTTTCCCCCAATTTTCGTGCTCTCCGAGGAAGTCTGTGATTTCCCTCAGATTTTTACAAAGTTTCTTTTATCATTATAAAAAACGTCGAGCAATAGAAAATTAAGTTTAATGTTAGAGGAGAGAGAATTCAAATAATGTGTCCCGAAGGTAATAAGAGTTTCGAAATTCCTCTCGAAATTCCACCTTTTCAAAAAAACCAACAAATCCTCATACCAGTTATCAAAAAAATACACTTTCCCTTAAAATCCTCGCATACATATTTTGGAAAGAATTCTACGTAAAAATTGAATATAAGCCTGCTATATTATTGAAGAAAACATCGTGAAACGAAAATTCACGTCTGCGCGGAATGTAAATCTGTAAATAATAGTTGAGCGTGCTCGTACATACATGCACACATAACGTATGTGTCTGTGTACATAAAAGGCAGGTCGCTCTTGAAAAACTTTACAATATGAAAATCCAACGAGTGGACGATTATGACTTGTCTTCCGTCCCATATTTTTGTTCGCATGCATCTATAGACGCTAATGTCTACATAACAACGACGACTATGTGCAAAACCCTTGCCTGCTTGAGACAGGCAAAAAGTTCCGATTGGCTTTCTCTGTCGAGTGCTTTAATCGCTGCCCAGAGAATGCTTTACCTTCGTTTCTCGATTCGTGTTTATGATTATTATTTCCATTGACATTCTTTTACTTCTGAATCATTCGGACTATATTTTATAAGTGTCAGTGAAGATGAATGTTGAAAGTTGAATTCTGTGATAAATTGTAGAAATTTCTGAACTTTTTTTTCTATGCTATTTGGAGATGAAATTTACAGGTTCTGTACGAGGTGTTTTGTTTTTTTATTTGCAACATACGCAAATTTGTCATAAGAAAAAAATTAATGTTCGTAGCGAAGAAAAAGATTTTGAAGTTTTTAAACGTCAGTAAATATATTTGAATTATGTGCTCGAGTGTTGAATTTATTTGAGAAATGGTAATATTCTCAATTGGCTAATTTTATCGGGAACTGTTACGATAATGCGATCACGAAGCAATCGCATTCGTGGATAATGAACTCATTCGAATCTGAATGCTCTTTGTTATAATATATTTGTAATGAACTCCTGTGTGTGCATGTCCGATGATCATCGACACGATTGAACGGTTCTTACACGTGCGCGCAGTAAATTGAGTGGTCAATGAGAAGAGGATCGTCTGAATCTCAAAAGTTTGGCCGACTCGTCAATTTTCTCGAATTACCCAAGGTTGGTAACGATTTTCCGGGGTACTTGAGCCTCGGTCTGACCGTAATGGCCGAAGGGTACCATTAACTCAGCTAGCAAATGATGATCAAACTTTAATTGCGCCCTTATCGAACTGCTATAAGTACCAACAAACTCGGGTTTACCAACAATTACTCAGTTCACTAATCGGCCAGTAGTTACTGTCAAACTTCAACAATTACTATCAAATTTCCTTAACTATTACAAATCACATTGATTTTCAGTATCGAATGTCAATTGAGCTGATCCTAGCTTGCACCGTTCAAATAAAACGAAACTATTGCTCTCTATTTTTCATAGCATTATCTGTTCAATTTTCAAATTTGAGCTCTAAGTTTGATCCACTGTGATGAAAATAAAAGTACCGAGCCATTGACCCTGCTCGACGTAAGACAAAACTTATAAATCGTAAAATTCTATGGAATATTCCATTGCTGTTTGCTTACATTTGGATCCAAAATAATTTAAGCTTAAGGTATTCCTTTCACGAACCCGCAATCTCTACAAAAAATTGATTTTAATTTACAGAAAAGTACAACTGCATCCGAATAAATTGGCGAAATTTCAGGTCAGGTTATCGACCATTTAATGAAGAATTAAAATGTCAAAAATCGTAAAATTTCTACGGGAGCTTATGGAGAATCCATCATCACCACATTTCTATTCAATAATTTATACACCGAATATCTCTGAATTCCTGATAAAAACTATCTCACGAATAGAAAAAAATGTAAGGAATCCATAGCGACAATAAAAATAAAGGGTTATCGAATGTTGAAAAAAGATATTAACGATATAAGTTGGAAAAGTGGCAGAAGCAGAAGCTTTTGCCATATAACAGCGCGACTTCTCAGAGGTTAGCAATCAGTTCAAATTTCGAGTGCCTTAATTTGCGACACCAAAAAATACGGCCCTGCGAAAGGAATACCTTAACATATTTTTCATTGCAGCTCAAACACAATATTCGAGTCTCCTTTTCGAAAACTTGTAATTTGACATTGTCGTATTGATATTTTTATCACTATTAAACCTGTCTGATGTTGTTGGGAAATTTCAATGCCAGATTTAATAAAAAAAACATCGAAATTTTCTTTGATATCTCATGTTTTATTCCCTTCTCAATGATGCATATTCAGAGTGCGTATTATGGTTAACTGGTTTCATGATAGATTCATCTGAACGCACAATTATGCACTTTGTTAAACGAGACAAATATTTACACATTATTTCTTCGTTCTTGCAATATTTCGTATTTCGTAGTTCTTTCAATTATTATATTTTATATTGTATCGATTATACCACATAAAAAAATCGATGTGGATTGTTAAATCTAAACATTCATTCAATAGATTCATTCGGTCGCACCTCATACACGGATCGCTCGCTGAGTTTACCGATAAGTCGATCTGAGCCTTTGATGTGTATTTTCTTATTGACATCGATGAAATTTGTACAGTTGGAATAAAGCTGATTTCTTTTTTCTTTCACCCGAAAGCCGATGGTACATCAAAATCTATCGAAATTGGTCAAACTTTATTCGATCGAATATTAAATCTGCTGAAGAAAAGAATTCTTCCCATTTGATGAATAAACTTTCGTGACCACCCAACAATTCAAATTTCGATACCACTTTCATAACGGGCAATATTCCGTTGTTACAAAATTCGATTATTATCGAATTTTCAAAAATTCTCGATGACCGATTTGGACGCATCTCAGAGCAGCGTTCGTAAGCGAATCTTGTCTCTTTCGCTTGTCGCAGATTCGAAACAATCCATTCGTTTCCTCCTAGGATTGTCGAACACTTTTGTCTTCTTTTATGTCATTTATTTCCTTTTCGCTTTGTTTTATGTTTTTTTTTCTCTCAAAGTCGTGTGAATTTCCAGAGTAGTTTTTTGAATTCACTTGACACGTTTTTGTTGCCTTTGACGATAAATGTCGTTCGCAGGAGGTGGCGGAAGGTCTTCGTCTTCACTGTCTTCACCACCGAGACGACCTCTACGACGTTTCGAGCCAATGCTCGGACCGTCATTCGTTTCGTCCACTATCCAATGCACCGATTTCGCGAGATCGAACAATTTTGTGTCACAACCGTTGTCTGCGACTGGCATTGGCGCTGAAAGTAATTGATAAATAAGAAATTAGAGAACCTCGAAGAATCAATGAAATTCCAATTACACTGGTCCGCAGAATTCAAAGTTTTTATTTTTCACAGCAATATCTTGGTCAATCAATCAAGTCTTAGCTCATCCAATAAAGCTTCAATTTTTCGGGGGAGATGCAAGTTTTCCGTGAGACTCAAATTCTACGATTGTATCTAGAAAATATTGAATAAAAACAAACTAAAAACAAAAATTCTCAAAGTGTTTATCGAAAGACGAAAATCATGGGGACCAGTGCTTTTTTGGTTCCTCAAATGAGGAACTCTTCAAATTTTAACATACAATTATTTTGTCGATAAATCCTACCATGCTCTGGCAATTGAATTCTGCTGAAAACGTCCATAAGCAAATCGACTGCAACGAAAGGACCTCTGAAGCATCCTGGTGGGGGCAGTAAAGTGCACAATTGTGCAGCTGTTGGTGGTAAAGGAAATGAACCACCTGCAATTTTGTAAACCGAAATCATTAGTTTTTATAATTTCAAGAATATTTTCATGAAAAAATATTATTCGAACAAATTGATGAATGCCCCAACAAAATATTCAATTTTAAATCAGCATTAACTGACCTGGGACCGGATGTTCACCGGGCAAAGCATTGACCTTTGGTTTGTAAGGAATCATTTGAGAAAGATCTGGCCTAGGTAAAACGGTCCTGGTTTCCGAAACTTCGGGTACTCGGGGCATATTGCCGATGGGATTTCTCGTGCCACCAGATACTTCGACATAACCAATAGACCTTAATTCCATCGTCGTACAGGGATAAAGATCTAAGAATTTGTATCTGTCGACCAATTGCGCAGTTTCTTTTCCTTCGAACTCCTTCAACTTTTCCAAAACTGCACTCCGTCGTTTCTCAACCTTGACGATACTTGCGAGGTCACCGATGTTCGATTCAAACTCCAAAAATCGATTCCAAATGTCACTGCAATTTTTTCCATTCAATGATAAATCATTAAATAACAGATAAAAAAAAAAGAGTAGAAAATATTGAAAATACGAAACTTACACAGATTTTTCCGGTTCCAAGCTTCCCGATGATAGAACACGCTCGAATAATACTCTTGTGTTGTTGTCCTCTGAAAATATTTTCATTAGTTTCGTACGAAATTTGTCTCGATCGAGAAAATGTTTCTAATTCTTTCTTAATTGTATGCTCTTTTTCATCGTACCATTCAAATGTGATAAATAATCAATGTAACACAAAATATATTCGGGGTTGTCCGCGAATTTTTTCAAGCCCAATTCGAAGATACGAAAAGCAATGTTTTTGTCTTTCGTACAGTAGTACTCCATCAACGCAGCTGCGACATAAACGTGATGACGACAACGTTGATCTTCACGAGCTCTTTTGAAAACGGTCCTCGCTGATTTTATTCCCTCTGCGCGTCTTGCAAATTTCATATACTGAACATATGCCTGCAAAAATGAGAAGGCTCGTAGAAAATGAGAATGGACTTCTCGAAAACACGAATGAGATTCAACTACAGAATATATCTGGATTCAAATTCAACGAACTAATTTGGAGCTTTAAAAAATTGAGCCAATTCACAGAATCGAATAAAAATCTTAATTGAACATAGACGATTCCTCATGACTTTTATTCGTAGGTTTTTCTATTTATATAGGAATATTTTTATATTCGAATTGTGGTCTATAAAACTACATTTTTTGTATTGTTTCTTTCAAATCAACAAAATTCAGATAACTTTCCGACTGATTTTGAATTGATTACAGTTTCTGTTACCATCAGTCGGTGTTTTAGGGAAGAAAACACAAGGAAGAAACGGCTTACGAACCAGCGTCGGATCGATGTCAGGGATATCAAGAAATTTTTGATATATTTGATGAACTTTCTCGTACTTGACACGTCCTTCCTCGAAATCGGCGTGTGCAAAATAGAGTAACATATTTTTTGATAGCAATGTGTTAGTCGCTCTTTCGAACATCGTACCCGCCTCGTCGCTCAAATTTTTCGCCGCGTTAACGTCTCCTTTTTCCGTCAAAATTTTCGAACTCAACTCGAGAAAATGTGCAGCCTGATGCCAAACTGCTGGATGGTGACCAAGGCAAAGTAAACATTGCTCGATTGCAAACATTACTCGTCGTGCTACCAAAGACGTGTCTTCGGTTCGCAAAGGATTACTTCTCTCCCAAGCTATATATTTTTTCCACAATTCCACCTAGTCACAGAAACAAGGAACTCTTACAATAAATATTTCTTCGAACAAATTTGTTATTTCAATTAAAAATTTGATACAGTGGAAAAATTCGTAATGACCAAACAAACCAGAAACATCAGTACAAATTTGTTTGGTTTTGGAGTTTAAGTGACTTTTGATTGTGACAATAAAAATCTCTGTAATAAACGGGAATATTGTTGTGATATTCTAGAAATAATTTATCCAACGGAATCACAAATCAAGAGCCTGAATTTTTCAAAATCTTCATGAAAATGAAATGAAAAAGTTAAGAACAAAAATAATAATTCTCTGAACACCGAAGAAGTGAATTTATGTTCTGTTAATGAATTTGGCCTTGCTGTGATTCGCAAGCATGAATTTTTTCACGTATTGAGATCTGCCAAAACAAAGAAATCATAAAAAAATAATCGAGTTTTTCACATAAATCCTCCAAATTGATCATAGAAACAGGATTCATCTTTTTCACCTGTTTGATTTCTTCCGCATGTCCCGTAGGTGGTACGCTAGGTGCACTTCTATTGAGTCCTCTCGTAACAGCTTCCAGTTCCTTGGCAACTCTTCTCGCGTTCATGTAATCTCTCGATCTCTCTATAGCCATTTTTTCTGCTATTATCGGATTGATATTTTGTTCGAAAGTCATGTAATCCTTCCACAGCTGTTCCATGTTTATCATCGGATTAATGACGCCTCGTTGATAAACCTGCAATTCGTTTGCTTGAAATATTCCAATAGACTGTATCTTAATTTACTGTAATTATATCTGGAGTCAAATGCGATGACATCTTCATGAATATTGGTGACTGAAGAATTTGATTTTCGAAGATGTTGAAATGATTGAAAAAATGATCGAGTTTCGCTATTTTTTACCTTTCGTACGGCGC
Organism: Venturia canescens; assembly: GCF_019457755.1. Lineage (NCBI taxonomy): Eukaryota > Metazoa > Arthropoda > Insecta > Hymenoptera > Ichneumonidae > Venturia > Venturia canescens. The sequence goes on along the minus strand of NC_057421.1, from coordinate 17,879,631 downwards.
TTATTTTTTGATTTTCAGCATAAGAACCCACGGCCTCGACACTCTTGAGAAACGTCACGTAGTCGTTCCAAATACTGTACGAATGTATGTCCATACCAATTTTGTCCAACGCAAAATCGTAAGCCTGCGCCATTTTTTCTCTAAAAATAAAACATGAATTTGTAATTAAGTACTTTCTCAGGATAAACATTCCGAATACATGAGTTTTCCTGTGTGGCTGTGATGCCAATCGACATTCATAAAATGCAACGACTTTCTTCCTTTTTACTGTCACTCAAAACTGTTTTGCGGATTCACAACACAAAAAAAGATGAATAATGTTTTTTCAAGCCAACCAATCAACAGAGAAATTATTTTTCCAAATACAGCCAAAAAAGACTGATAAATTATTATTTTTCACCTCACTTTGACTTAAAACTCCTGACTTAAAACAGAATACAGAAATGATGAGATCCAAATGTGGGGAATATTGGAAAAAATCGTTTAGTAGATTTGTGTTTACAATGTCATTGATTGATATAGTGATTGGGAATCTGGTCATTGCAATAAAATCAAAAAAAATTTCGAATGCTCGTTGATATGTAAACTTGAAAAAAAATCAGCTGTCCAAGAGGAAATGAAATTTTTTACATTCTCTTTGATAAATTTTGCGTTCTTAAATGAACGAATAAGCAAAAATGTTTATTCGATAGGTAACGAGGAAGCATGTTTTTTGCTTGTCCTTACGGGAATTTGTTTGAAAACCACTTGTTTCATAGATTGAGACTGTACAGTTTTTATCAAGGAATAAAAATTTTCAAATATTTTCTCGATACGAACACACTACAGCAAAACGTGTTGCTGACACAAAAAAGTCGTTGCATTCCAATAGTGCGACCTTTGAATTCGTATATGTATATCAGGTGTCTAAAAAACAATGATAAAAACGAAATCAACGAATTTTCATTTAATTATATTGCGACAAGACACATTGTTGCGAATGATATCCGAATTGTCATGATTTTGACAAAAGTTAATACTTTTTGTGGCATGAACCACTACCGTATTACAACTGCTCAATGGACGCAGTTGCAACCATGGCCTTCACTTTATTTTAATCATTTTAATGATACTATAAAAATTGGCTACTTGCTGAGAGAAAAATTGAATGAACTATTGGCCAATTTTTCAGCCGTATCCGAGTGAAAGGTGGGCACAGGAATGCTTTCATTAGTTCGTAGTGATGAGGTGACGAATTTTTAAAAAATTACTATATTTGCAATAAATTTAGAAAAATTAAAACATAGACTTGTATTGAGTTCGACCGAGTCTTGGTTGTCTCCATTCACTGTTTTTTTTTTCGTATCAATGTTTCAGAAACAGCCATAAATTCATACACGAAATGTTAATAAGTGTTGGAATAATTGGAATACTTACTTGTACGTTGCAAGACTGGCCTTAGTTTCTTTGACGTAAGAAAGGTACAGTTTCCACAATTCAATATTCAAGATTTTCATGAGGCACCTTTGGAAAAGCTGTCGGATAAAACATTGAGATACATGATTGCACAAATGACGTAAATCCTCAACCGTTCGCAGAGTTTCTCAGTAGAAAGAAAAATGTTTTATTTTTAAAAATCGGACGAACTCGTGCCAACGAGATTTGCTCGAAATTGAAAAAATTGGGAACATAATGGAGCCACTGCCTTACTTACCCCCGAAGGCAAGTTTCGTTCTGACACAGAGTATATAATGTAAAAAACACACGTGGGTTATTCGAATAAGAGGTCCAAAGCAAACGAGATCTAATATTTTATCATTTTCTTCGTTTTTATTATCTTTCTTATTTCCATATATTTTTATTATTTACATAATCGTTTTTCAAATTCCTTCCTATAACATTATTTCGCTCTGTCTCTTTCTTTTCCTCTTTCGGATGGTGAAGTCAAACACGGGATAAATAATGAATGCAACAATGCATTTTAATTGCTGTAATGATTTATTTGCAGCAAACACAAAATATAACCACGACTAAAATGTTTCTTTTTTTATTTGTAAAAATCTGTTTTTTTATTAGGAGAATAATTCGTAACGTAATCGAAAGCCCCACGGAGTAAATAGGTTTATTTATTTCAACTACAAGTGGGGAGCAACGGAGGGAGAGAGCGGGGTTTGCGAAGTGGACATATATAAATGGAAACCTGTGCGGGATCAACGAATAATCGATCCCGAAAAACATTTTTAAAATTAAGACCATATGAGGCAGCACAAAGCAATGCGATTCGAATGTTTTTGTTTTCTTCATTCGTTGTTGAAAAAATTAGAGTTATTGGTTCGACAATGAAAAACCACATTTTAACATCGATGAGAAAAAAGTAATACTGTTTCGCAGTATTTTCAAAATCCATTACTTTGTGTCACCTCTTGAAGTAACCCAGCGTGTGTTTGAGGCACATTCAGTATTCCTCAAATGAACGCATCCAGGAGAAGGATGTTGCGAAATAAAGAAATCCGGCTTGTAGAATCACAACGGAAAGAAAGATTTGCTATGATCGAGTAGAGAGAAGTTTTAGTTCCATTTTTTCTGGTTCTTTTTTTTTATTTGTGTCTCCGATAAGCGATTTCCCGACGAAACGCAACAAACCGCAGTGTTGCAGGAAGGAATACAAGGCTGTTGCCATTCAGAAAGTTGTCTTCTGTGGTTTCGTTATTCTACCTTTTCTTTCATTTTTCTCTAAATTACTTTTCTTTGTCCAACGACAAAAAGAGCTGAGAAAGAAAGAATTTTAGCGACGGACCAAAGAAAGCAACCTCCCAAATGCGTTGACGTAATAATAATTAAACAATGAAATAAGTGGCCTTTGGTGAAACATCATATCTTTTTTATTCACCTCACATAATATGTAAAGTGCTGAGAATCACAAGTATTTGGTTTTCTTCGGTTTCATTTATGGTTGTTTTTTTTCTTTTTTTTAATTTTTCGACCATAGTATCATAAAATAGCATTCATCAAATCGACGATATTTCTTTCTGTTTACATAGAGCTAAACATTGAATATTCTCTATTGATCAATCAATCCTGTTGTTCAGTCAAAATAGCTCGTTAATTTATTAATGAAACACATTCGCGAGGACTGTTACAAACTCAAAATTTTCGATAATCAACAAATTAGTTGCATTTTTTCTATTTCTTTTACTGTTTGATATTTCCCTCCCTCTTTTTGGTATTTCAATTTTTTTTTCTTGCTTTCTAATTGAACAACCGTAGAGAACGATACATATAAAAAAAATACATATTTAATTACCAACGCACGAATCGTTCCGATTCAAGTTGGCAATAGTAACGATTTTGATTGACATACCTTTTCGACCTTCTCAAAGTTGCGCATTTTCATCTGCAACAAACAAGTTCACAAATTTATTAAATTTTTTTTTTTTCATTTCATTCTTATTGTTCCTATCATCAAATCATTAATATTTTCAATAATAACTTTCATTTTAAAAAGATCATTTTCAACTATCGATCTCTGTTTTATTCTATTTGTTTTTTATCCAATCATTATTTTTGTTTTTGCAAATTTTTTCAAAATAATCAGCATTTTAATGAACAAAGAACAATTTTCGTTATAGATGAAGGGATGAACATAGTTTTTTAGAAAATTGATTGCCTCCAACAAAAGCTACAAGACACATTTAAATACTATAAAAATTCAAATGTTTACAAACTGCTGACAAAAATACTTCATACACTGCAGAAAATCAACTTTTGATGAGTGAACATTTTATTCCAATGATTTTTTGATAATTTTGGAGTTATTTTGCTATTACATATCAATAAATGTAATATCCTACAAGAAAATAGATTTTTTCCAATGTGTTGCGAATGACAGTTGAGAGCAGATGAAAGCAAATGCCAATTGACATAATTTTCTGTGGCTGATGTTACAAAATAGTGCAAATACACACGTTTTCATTACTTTCTAACTGCGTATAAACATTACATGAATAAATGAATGAATGAAAACAATATAATCTAACGTCAGCATCGTTTTGATTTTCAAATATTGAGTAATTGAAGAGAATACTTGTTCAAATGTTACAAGATTTTTCCAATAATGTCTTGATCATTAACGAAATAAAATTGAATTAGATGATTTACTATTCTGGATTAATATTCTATGTTACATTCAGTATTAAATGTTATTCATTTGCATTATTTTACATAAAAATTCCATTCTTATGAAGTAGCTTTTTAGACAAGCTTCAAAAATACGTTTTTTTATTATTTTACCTCTTGTTCAATGTAAATTTTCCAGTAGCGGCCGGCAGATGGAAAAGCAGTGATGAGTTTTTCAAACATCGGGCGTACTTCGGGTATGGGTCTGTTTTGTGCTTCCCTGATAAGTATACTCCATGCTTCAAGGTCGTATGGTGACTCGTTGACAGTTTTTTGAGCCCGCTGCAGCTTCTCATTACCCCAATCCTGTTAGAAGCGATTCGAAGAAACACAAACAAAGAAAAATCCAGAATGTGTCTTAAAATTTATTACTGGAACTGAGTTATTAATCATTGTAAAAATTTCAATTACATTAAATTTGGTGATTATATATTCGCATAGACAATAAATTAATAAATTTCTAAAGATTCTCAAAAATTTCGAATACATTGGCCATCAAAAATTCGGATTTGACGATTGATCTATCAATTGCATGAATTTATACCAAGGGAATACACGTCTTTCTCGGACATACTTGATTTTAAAAAAAAAAACAAGGGTGATGACACTTTTTTATCTGATGAAAGACGGACATTTTTTTTAACATATCAAGCCTCTTCGAATAAAACGTCCAGTAGTATTTTTATAGATTGTACAAAGGTCTTAATAAGAATGAATTTTATTTTTCTAAGCATTATTGACAAGGACTCGAGAATTTTTAAGGTTATGAAATTATAGGTAGAGCCATTTTTTATTCGGCTATGTGATGTACTTACGAAATCAGTCTTCTCGTCCGTCATTGCTCGTTCGCTCCCCTCTTTCTCTCTTTCTCTCTGGAGTACTCTAAAAAAACGCTAAGCTTTTTTAAATCGTTCAACACTCGGACACGCAATGCATTTAACGGATATAATAATAAATTATTGTGTTTCAGCGAGGCAGCCCCGAAAGTAACAGAAAGTCCAAGGATAAGTTAATAAGTAACTAAAAAATTGTATTCTGACGCGGCGAAATGCTCACAGTCTCGAGTTCAAGTCGAGTCTTCTAATTTTGATCTCCTTTTTGCACTTGTGACTAGTTCCACGGGAGACGTGAGTTCAGTCAAAAGCTTATCACCCGGAACGATACGACATCTAACTATCATACATGACTTAAATTTGTCATCAAAAAACAAGAATCCCTCTGAAGATAGCCAATTTTTTTTTCAATTTTGAGATATCGGTTCGGATGTCTATATACATCTCTTTTTAGAAAAATACCTCTTCCGGGAGAAGTGTGCCCAAAATACGAACATGATGAGCAACAATTTTAACGATTATCAGAAAAATCAGAAAAATAGTGAGTTTGTTCGTACAATAAATTTAATAAATCAAACGCATTCATTAATTTGTAAATTAATTAATAATACACGTTATGTACGTTAGGCTGACCTTACACAAAACGATTTATTTTATTTTTCTGAAAAATGGGTATTTTTAGTACAAACATGTTTTATCCTTAAAATTTCAGTGTAACAAATAAATCTTCATACGAATTTTTATTTTTAATTTTTTTATCAAACTAATTTCCAAGAAGCGTTGAATTTTGGTCGGACAATCGTCGACATTAAAAAAAAAAACATTAAAACTCAAAAAAAGTCATATCTAAAATCAATCGCCAAGTTCACCGAGGTTTCGAACTCAACTACAAACATTGGGCGGAAATTGCTTATACCGCAGTGGCAGTCCCCTTATATATACGAGATAGGAACGTGAGTGAGTTTAGCGTTTAGCCAAACAAGAAAAAGAAGGACTCAAAACGAAATTGAACATCAACCATCAACTCCGATCAGTGATCAGACTAGACTGATCAGTCACTGTTAGATCGTGGACGCGGGAACATCATCAGCTTTTGTGAAAAATTCCCAATACAAGTTTTGCCGTGGTCCGTGGTCGCAAATTAATAAGAATATTTCGTCTGTACGAAACGTAGCATATGCAAATCTGTGCGACTTTAAAAGTAGCTATTATGTCAAAGTTGGTTCTATCTATGTGATAACCGTATAGTTAGCGTACGAAATTGAACACACTGCACTTGTTTGTACGTCAGTGTTTACATTTGTTTTTAGAGGTTAAGCCAGAATAAACGACAGTTTAATGTTTATCATTTCACATGTAATTTAATATTTTATCAGAATACTATACTTGATTGTGGTCATTTGAATATTAATTATATTATTTCAAAAAATATAATGCACAATCCGTAGTTTCAGTGTTTTATATTCATTTAAAAGATCATTAATAGATTAAATGATGCAGTTCCAATTATATTCAATATTTTTGAGCATTCAAATTATTTGACATTTCTGTTGAGTCTCTGAAATTGCATTCGAGAAATGTTTTGAATAAATTAATGTTGAATCAAATAATGACTTTTTACATTTTCAATTAAAATTCATGTTGTATTTTTCATTACATTCAAATGCTTCCTTGATTTAGCTGAAACCAATGCATTAGAATCTTCATTGACATAAACAATCAAAAATGGATCGAGGCAAAGCCAGTATAGGCAGAGGTGGGAAAAGTAAAATCGCTCAACACCCACCAGATCTATTTGCTCTTGGTACTAAAAACTCGCGCAGTGAAAGTTCAGAGTCTAAAAGACCAGGTGTAATTCATGGCAAACCAACAAATTCATCATCTTCGGTCTCCAGTAAGTTTTCTATTTATCATACTAAACATGCCAGAAATATCAAGTGAATCCTGAATCAAAGAAATAATTTTATCTGCAGAGGAACATGCGGCGATGTTGAAAAATATTTTCATGTATAACATTAAAACTGGTTTAAGATCATGAATAATTGAATTTTGGATGACTAGCAGTATGTTGAAATCATTTTTAACAATTTTGGACTTTTTTTTCAACAAGTTTATTTTCTTTAGTGATTAGTTTAGAAAATAAAAAAATTCTATACAACCAGTGCTTTGAGAGTATTTATTTCTTCGGTTATATACATACAAAATTAAATCTATTCAAAGTATTTCACAGAGTTCTGTTCATTTTAGGCTCTGACCGTAAAAAGGAAGCTGCACCAGGATCTTTGCAGTCGATGATACCACAGAAAAAACCAAAACTAGCAACACACACCCCACTTCCACGACCGCCGACGTCTAGCGCTGAAGCTTGGGAAGTTGTAGCATTAGATTGTGATCCTTTTGATTTAGTACCAATGGTGCTCGAAGCCAGTGATGCTGACGAGGGTGATAAAGTAATCGGTGTTGTATGCGGTGCGATAAGAACTCTTAAAAATCAACGATGGAAGCCTGATACCTTAATTTACATGGGATTAATGTATCTAGCCAAAATACGTCCATCTATATTCTCAAATGATTGTATATTACACGCCTTGTCCTCTCTATTGAAACGTGATCAAGCCCATAACTTTAAAAGCAAGGGAAATCCACTAGTACCCGTATTAGCTGCTAATTTATTGATGAGAGGGTTTCATGAGAAGAAACATTGGCCAGAAATATTCATAAAGGTAAAAATTTTGTATAAATTGAAATTTAATTCCATACTTAGTTCAGTGCAAAAAATGATATTAGAAAATTGAAAAATTTCGATGATTTCACAATAATTTAATGAAATTCTGTAAAAGAAATACTCGAATGTCAGACTCTAACTTAAACGAGATGAATCCGATTTTTTAAATTCTCAAGTAAAATGGAAAATAGGTAAAGATTACACATTTTGGTATCACCGTTACTCAAAAAATGATGAAAAATTCTTGGTACAAGTGCCATTTTATTTGGAATTGGTATCTGGATGATGTTACAGCTCTACATCGAGGACGCGCTTGGCGAACGAGTCTGGGTCGATCACGAAGAGTGCAAGGGTTTCACGGACAATATATTAACTGGCTTTAACACGAGGCATCCGCCGAAAAGTCTTATACAACCGGAATTATCGGTATTGACGCCTCGCGATTGTCACAGCCCTTCGGTAATGGAGGATGAAGATTCAGGCACATCAACGATACAATATCCCGGTGACAAGGATAAATCAGAGTTCACTGTGAGCCCGCGTTACGCAAATTGTCTCGAAAATATCGAACATATAGTCCTTGAAGCGATAAAGGAGCAACTGAATCGTCGTCAACCAGAGTCCATAACGAGAAATTTTTTACGTTTAATCTCGTATGCTTGTGGCTTTGTGGAGATAAGAAATATCGCTGTGCCACGTCTTGAGATGTGGCTTCATAATCCAAAACTGATGAAACCAGCACAAGAATTATTGTGCTATATATGCTACAATTGTACGACGCATACGCAGCGTGACGTTGAAGTTATAAGTCAATTGGTGAAAATAAGACTGAAGACAAAAGCTGTTATAAATTTGTATTTGAACGGTGTGAAGGAACTCATAGGTTTACACCCGGAGAATTTGTCGACGATATTAAAACACACGATTTACAATGAATTGTCAAACGCTCGGAATCCAAATAATATGCCAATGCTCGCTGTCATGTTTCAAAATTCACCAGAACAAGCAGCCAAACTTTTGGCTGAAATATTTCAAGATTTACTGATGAATCGGGAGGATTATTTACGTCCTTTAAGAGCACTTTTACGTGAGATTGTACGCGTCTGTCGTCACGACATAAGTCTCGTCACCATGGCAAGAACGTTGATGGCCGAACGACCAGAAATTTCGCAACAGTTGATCGGTTATGAGTTCAAAGAACGGGTTTTCATGGCGGTCGTTGATTTACTTTGCCTCTGCATGTTTCTTGGTATAAGTCCGCAAGTCAAAGAAGCTGTCAATTTAATACAACGCGGTGACAAAAAAGATATCGAAGTTTTGCATCAATTTCAAGAGTTAGTCTCCATCGTACAGTACGAAGCTATCTCTTGGCTACAAACATCCTCTTTCCAAATTTACGGTGTCGGACGCAACGAGCTTCTTCATGCTTTACACAAAATTATGCTCCTCGAACTGCCCGAACAGTATTACAAAATCGACAATTGGCCCGCAGAATGTGATAGAGCTTTTTACTTCCGTCAAATCACCGAAGTTCCTCTTCTCCAGACGACACTGCTGCGACTACTTCTCATAGGGTTTTCGAAGGTAAATTTTCTACCTTTTGAACCCCTCTTTAGAACTCGCGATCCTTCCTTTCAAAGTAATACCTTCCGAATAGACTGAGATTTTAACTTTCTATAATTCCATTTTGGCAATTAATTTCAGGAAAATGGTATAACGCATTCGGAGACCCTGGATGTAGTCGATCAACTTATCCGTAGAGCAGCTGCGAACTCCAATGAATCTTTTCCAACTCTTCAAGCAGACAAGATGGATTTGATTGAGCTCATATTCAATCTTTGCGTTTATCAGCCTCCTGGCTCGATAAATATTCCGGCTGGGTGAGCTTCTGATCCTTTGAAAAATAATCCACTGTAGAGAAAACAATTAAGCCTTCCCTTTTTTTCTAGCTACGTTCCCCCAACATTGGCTATATCAAATTTGTACTGGAAAGGATGGCTAATGTTGCTCATTCTGGCAGCACATAATCCTTCGACCATTGGTGCACACGCGTGGACAAGGTATCCAATTTTACGAACGCTCATGGAGATGTGCATAACGAAGTAAGTAAAATAAATGGCAACTATGATAAATCAATGGGAAAGTTTGGAAAAAAGAAAACACGACCCGTAAATTTTTTTTATACTGATGAAAACTATACGACAATTTGTTTATCTTGTTTATTCATAGCCACTTTTCGTATCCACCGCCGACGATGGCACTTCCAGAAGTTATCGAACAGGAAAGAACTAAAGAATTGCAAGTGGAAGCTCTCGAAAAACAAGAGATATTGGAATACGAGTCTCATCTGGCAGCTGCATCGACGAGAATGCAAATATCGGAACAAACTAGTTTATTGCTATCGCAATTGATCACTATGGACCCGACGGGAATAGCGAGAAGACCTCCTCCCGCCGTTCTCGAGCAATTACAAGGTCTAAATTCCTCCCATCGTCTCGGCCATTTGCTCTGTCGTTCTCGAAAACCCGATTTTCTCCTTGACATAATTCAACGACAGCAACAAAGTTCTTCGCAGAGTATGCCCTGGCTCGCCGACCTCGTACAAAACAGTGAGAGTTCGCTGAGTCAATTACCGGTTCAATGTCTGTGCGAATTTTTACTTTCTACGTCCGCTCAAGCGGTTGACAAACAACCGAGACAACAACAATTGCTCGCACATCTTCAAGCTCTTCTCACTGACCCGGACGAGGATCAACAGCACGCTTATGAAGTACTGGAATACTTTTTAAGAAGATTGAGCAGTCAGCAAAGCAGCAGTCGACTTCAAGCTATCGCTGGCTTAAAACTTGTTCTTGAATCTATTCCGTTGGACGATGAAAACATGGAAGTTGACGGAGAAAGTGAAAAGTACGTTGTCCTGTTTTTTATTCTGATATACATAAATTGACGCATTCACTTAGGAAAGATTTGTACCTCACCATCGAGAGGTTGCGATAACATTTTGAACAATGATCGCTAATTTTGAGAGCATTATTCATCTTAAGAAATGTCGATAAAAATACCTTTTTTTTAATTTTTTAATTACAGGGAAGTATGGTTACTGAGAAAGTTACCTTCAATACCGCACTTTCTCTCGGTACGTACGCTTGTTTCTACTGCGTTACGGGGAGCTTGCCAAGTCGAGAACAGTCCCGATTTGGTTCGCGGTTACATCGCTTTTCTCGCTGAGCACACCCAGCACGATGATCTACCGGAATTAACAGATTTAGCCAATGAAATATCACAATTGGTAGTTGAACGAAGTACGATAACAGCAGCTATATTACCCGAGCCAGACAACGATTGTCCTCAAGCTCGTCAGACCTTGAACGCTTTTAAGAGGATATTTTGCAATTATTTGGAAAAAGCACGTGCACCCCGGGGCGAAGGTTATACTTGGTCGGAGAGTCAAGATCAAATATTGGTTCAATGGAGTACCGGTGAAGAGTGCACGATGCATATACTCGTAGTTCATGCAATGATAATACTGCTGACTTATGACGTGTCAGACGACGAAGGATTATTCATGAAATTACTGTCAACGTGGTTTCCGGAAAATGCTGAGCCACCGAAAGCGTTCCTCGTTGATACGAGCGAAGAAGCACTCCTCATACCGGATTGGCTAAAATTACGAATGATACGGAGCAACGTACCCCGTCTCGTTGACGCCGCGCTCAAAGATCTTGAGCCCCAACAGTTGGTATTATTTATACAGAGTTTCGGTATCCCCGTTTTATCGATGAGCAAATTATTGCACACCCTTGATATAGCGGTGCAAATAGATCCAGGCTCAGTCGGGGGTGCTGTTCTTGACAAGATTTATATGGCGCAACTCGTTAAAGTTCAGCATAGAAGAGGTGCCACAGGTGGTTTGGTATTCGTCAACGTCCTACAGCTTCTCGAGCCACAGTTGCCCGATGAGAATATTCCAGAAACGCTCAATCTTCAAGAACCACTGCCGCCGAGTGCAACGGTACAAAAACAATCGGTCATTCAGTGCTCTGTCAAAACGGAAGTTCCACATCTCATTAATCGTCTTTTTATCGAGAACATTACGATGAATTTGAAGATTGATGCTTATCGTCGCTTGCACAAAACACTCGCCAAAGATTTGCAAAAATCATCGAAAGAAAGCGGCGCCGTTGTACTCGCAATACAACACATTTGCAGCGTTCTTAGTTCCATGCAAGTCAAACAGTTTCGTGACTCTCTTGTTCATATGCCACAATTTTCGTGTACACTCATGAGAGTCATTTTGTTACCGTTGAAAAAGCCAACAACCTCGAAACAAGTCGTCGAGCTGGGACGCAATATGTGCCTTAATCTTATTTCCCTCATTGGCGATGTCAATGCTCCAGTATTATCGATACTTCGGGATTTCGCGAATTTACATTTGAGTAACGCCCCTAGACGCAAAGAGCTCGTTGCGTTTACACAAAATCGTGAACCCAGCACAATTCTCGAAAATACCGATCCCTTGAATCTTGAGGGCGTCGGGAGAATGTTGCTCGATATTTGTCTCAAACAACAAAGAAATGATGCACTTGTCGAGGCCATGGCTAAACTTCTCGTCTCCGACAGTAACGAGGGTGTTGTAAAACCACGGACTGGTTTACTCATCGACTGGCTCGCTTCCATCGAGCCTGAACTCATCGGTACATGCCCCAATCTACAGATGACGTTATTATTTGGTAAAACAAAAGTACATGTCAAAATCGATGATAGTATTGTCAACTCGCACGCCTGCAGACCGTACTTGCTCACACTGCTGACCCACAGAGCTAGCTGGGCAACGCTACACAAATGTGTTGGACATTTGTTGGAAAAATGTGATGATGGGTAAATCGATTAGCTTGTTATAACGTTGGATGACAGTCCACCTTGTTTCTCTTTCATTTTGCTTCGAGTTTTAAAAAATTTCTTGCTTTTTTCATTACAGTTTTGATCCTACCGCCGTTCTTGATTTTCTTTGGGCCTTAACGTGCAACCCTAAACTCTGGCAAGGGCGTGACAAATTTACACCGAAACATTACGTTCCGGAAAATATTTTGCTCTTATCGGAAAAGCAACTTCTCGTACTTGTTGCTTACGTCGTTGACGAGGCAACTATCGTGAACGAACGACAGGGCAGAAACTCGGCTCTTACTCAAATGGAAACGCGATTGGACTTACTGCTACATTGCATCTCCACTGAAGAAAACAGGACTGCTAGCGTGGTCGAGTATCTCATTGAAAGAATGTCAAACAATGATAATGAGTGAGTTACTGTTCGAATTTCGAAAATTTCCTAAGCATAAGAAAAGAATGCCAAGGACGTGCAACACATTGGCTTGTATCTTTCAATGGGGAATTCATACTTCTGATGTTTTTTAATACGAAGTACTATGAAAAAGTACTATATTGACACATTGTTCGTTTTCAGCTCACGGTCTGACATGGCTCATCAATTTTTATTAAAGCTTTATATGAAGATTCCGAAAGTCATATGTTACCTCGACCGTTCGGAGACGAAAAAATTTGTCGGCAATGCCAGGATCACTGAGTGGACGGGCTCGACACTCGATTGCATGAGTCACGCTCTTTTAACGGCTCTAACGGCAACTCCTCGTCAGAAATCATGGATTAGCAAGTCGCAGGATTTTGAGCTTTGCGCTCGAAAAATGGCCGCTGTGCATCCAATATTGGTACTACGACAACTTCCGATGCTTGCGTCATCGCTCACCGGTCGTTCGTACTTTGATTTTTGCGACTTTCGTTCGGGCCATCATTTGAATTTGTTTATTCAAGTACTAGGATTATTGGAACTTTTGCAGCCTCATTTGTTCAATGAGGAACACAGGCCCGCTCTTGAGGATACACTGGCAAATTACTTCCAATGTTTCCAGGTAAGCCCTCATCGAAATAAATTTTTTTACCTTACCGAAGCTTCTCATTTTAATTTCATCGTGTATGTATATGTGAAATTTTTATTCTTCTTTCAGAATTATTCTCCGGGCAAGGAATTGACGCCCTTGTTGAACAGATTTATCACATTGTTGCAAGCTTACGTAGCTCACGACGCTCAACCGGCATTGAAATATTTACACAAAAATGTTCACGTCCTCCGGTACGATTTAGAAAATATATACAGAAATGAATTGTATTTCTAGCTAGAGACTTACTACGCTTGTGCAAAGCGAAATAAACTGTAGTCGTATCGAAGCAGTTGAAAAATGAGTGTGAAGTCCACGAGAACTTTTACGAGATGCTTCGTCGAGCATTTAAAAATTCAATTTGATTTTTTACAATGAATTTTATGTTTCTCAATATTTTCTTTTAGCGAGATACAGGCTCTCTATCCCGGCTTACCGAACCTACGGGCTCTGGTCGCGAGTATACCAGGCCCCAGAGAGGGCAACAATGGTGAGGAAATATTTGTTACGGGTGCACCTGTCGCACCTGTAGAACCAGGATTTCCATCACATTGGCCGTCGTTGATTACAACTCTCAGCAAGATTCAAGGCGACGGTGCGTACTGCGGATTTAATAAACTTTTAAAAACATCATTTGACTTTCGACTTCTCTGGATATTGTTCATCTGATATTGAAAAAATGTTTCAGATGTGTACACAGCTTTACAGGAAATTGACCATCTTTCTTCGCGGAAACCATCGGTGCTAGAGTTTGTCGTGGACAGTATAGCTGAATTGCTTGTATCGCCACAAGGAAATATAAGAAGTCTGGCGCACAGTCTCCTTGCGAGGGCACTCAAGTATCGACCTGCACCAAATTTGAATATTTTGTCTGCTTTCCAGCGCTGCTTGGACAGCCCGAGATCAGACGTGTTAATGTCTGCATTGGATCGACTACCCGAAATATTACTTTGCATGCAAGGTGAGATTTCTTCCGTCTTGTTATGTCCAAAAACACAATATGACGACAAATTTTTATTTCATTGGTATTAATCCCATTTTTTATTTTCATTTCAGAACACGCGTTGCCACTAATGCAAAAAGTTTTCGAGTTGGGCGTTAACTCAAACGTAAACACAATTACACATATAAACAAAAGTATTGCGTTGTTAAATATGCAACAAGGTTGCTGAAAAGTTTATATACTCGTTTTGACGAGATATCTATTTGTTTTCTGTTTTGTAAAAAGTGAAGATTGAAATGGCGGAAGAATTAACGTTGCAAAACGATAAGTCATTTTTGTACGGTTATGAAACTATTTTTAATGACATTACGTTCATATCTGGTATCCTGAGATTTAGGTCACCAACATTTGGACAAAGTTTATTACAAATAAAAGTATTATTTGTGCTAATCTCACATAGCACATACGAGGTTCATTTTTTCCCCTCAATTATAAATTGATTGAACTCTATCGTTTAGACAATCATTACTTCATTCTTCATACTCTAAATGTCCTGTTGCAGATTTTAAGAGTTTTCGAATCAGTCGAACAATATAAATTTATTTCGTTTTGCAAAAAAAAATTAGTGGGTATTATGGTAAAAAAATCAACGAAAATAATTTTTTGCCACAAAATATTTCATAAATCTTACATTTGTATTTATTTTTTTTACGAACTTTCGATTGAGCGGTATGTACATGCAGTTCTGTACGCACTAAAGACCCAAAGATGGTGAAAAAACAAAATTCAACTTTCTACTATCACGAATACGTATATCGTTGAAAAGCCTCCAGTGGAACATCGTTTACGGTATAAGATTTCACGAAAGCTCCAAGAGCAACGCGAATATCCCAATTAGCCTGTTCCAAAAAACGATAACAATATTCTTCGTTCATTGTTGTACGCTCACTCAAGAATCTTAACAACTGTTCTTTCTCGCTCCGACTAAAAATCGTAAATTTAATATCCGGAATAGCAACAGTAGGTCGAAGTTTTGCCTCGGAGGTACTTTTCGAGTTGGATGAATCACTTTGAATGTGATACTGATCGTTGGCGATGCAGTACTCATTGTCCTCAATCTCTACGATGACAAATGTACGATTGAAAAACAATGGTGGATGAGAGTATTCTCTGTAGGAGAAAAAGCCTTGCACAGCTATCGTCACCGAATCTTCGGTATGAAACAATAAATCGACGTTGAAGTTTCTATAATCGTGAACGGTGGTCGGCTGTCGTCGAAGAGCGGCTATTATTTTATCTGGTCCACGCAAGAGGAATTCTTGACATTTGGCGTAGTCTACGAATTTCAATAAATTTCGATTATTTGCAAAAGCTTTGGTCATTTGCAAATGAGTGGAGTGTGTGATGGGTCCAAGAGTCATAGAGAAAAGAGCATCGTGATCGTAGAGACCATTCATTACGATTCTGTCGTTTTGGTCGTAAAACGTGAAGAAATGTCGAATAAATTGTTTTATCAGATTGATTTTAGAAAAACCGTTGAGATAATTCATTTGTATGGGGGGTAACCACTTTGTTTCGACTCCGATCATTATTCCATCGAGTTTTTGCACATGCGGAAATATCGCTTTAACTTCTCGCACGTAATCCTCCCGATTTGTAAAACGAGAACACAACGGATTACCATCCAGCCAAATTTCATCGATCTTGAAATCTTTGAAATTATACAACTCGTTCATGTTAATAATGTCATTGTTTCTTAAATCAATTTTCGTCAGGTGATAATTGAAGCATTTATCCAGTTGTCCGAGACCGATCAAATTATTATGACGCAAGCTCAATTCCCGCACTGACAGTTTGGAGTTATGGTTATGTTCAGCATTGTAGGCAACGCTACATCCTTGCAAAATGAAAGCCAATATCCTTGGTGATGAGGTCGCACAATAGATGTTACGTAATGATTTATCGTTTTCAAAATTGTCAAGATTAAGAGTTTTTCTTACTGGATCGTAACGTGATTTTATCGCCATATTTATTTCCCTTGAAAAATTAATTGTAAGGCTATTTGTATAACCCAGAATAATATCCATTCCTAGAGTACAGTCATCCGGCATAGTGATTTTGAGACCTCGTATGACAAATTGTTTAATCATTGCAACTGTGCATTTTGCTATGAATGATGCTTTGTTAGGGCTCTCGACAGTATACATCAGAGGAAATAGTATCGCCGGTGAACACGCTGATATCACTGCATCGAGAATCTGCTTCTTGGTATAAGTGCCAATTTTATATATGATGAATTTGTGTCTAAGCGTATGACGAGTTATCAACATCATATCCTGGTTTGTCAACACAGGATTCGTATATGATAATCTTGCAGAATCCCAAAAATTAGCAGAGTTTCCTGATCCAGAAGGACCCGATGATAATACTGACGCAGTCCCTGCATCCTGCATTGGTTCAATATTCATGATTAAGCTGTTATCTTAACACATAGTTTGTTCAAAGTCGATACTCCTTTATTCCTTTCTGCACGTTTCCATCTGATAACTTGTTGATGTTGTATTAACACTGATATGCAGCATCAATTGCTAAAAAGCAATGAATATTATTCATGACAATAAGAATAACAGTTGTGATCACACGAATAATTGACGATGCAAAATACATTGGAAAGTCGCAGTTTTAATTGCGCCAACAGCAACGATTACAGAAATGTGAAATGTGTTATATCTAACCTCACTATCACTGTATTTCCCAGGAGATATTGAAAAACCTTCGTCATGAAATTCATGAGTTAATATCGATTCGTTTACACTACGTTCCGTTTTCACTCCAAGTTTTTTTTATTGGATGTACTGTAAAAAGGTACTTCAACAATTTCAAAATGATGATGAACGATTGTTGAAAACAAAAAAAATCGTAATTATTCGAAATTCCAACCCTTATCTGATATCATATCGATATCGTATCAGAACCATGTAGGGAAAAATATCAAAATTCGTATCCATGGTAACACACTGACATACCATATGCATTAATACAATATGCCGAAAAAAACAATATTTTTATTGTTCTTGAAGCTCAAAAAGAATTTTTAACGCACTAAAAACAAGTCGTTTTTCAAAATTTTGGGAAGCTTAAAAAAATGTCCAGCTAAAGTGCTTGCGAACTTTCTGCGTTTGTTTTATTTTTTTTTTGGGAGATTGAGATGCGATTGTGACGTCACCGCGGCGATTGCTGTGTGTCGTCGTGTCGTGTAATGAGACAGAATCAAACAACAAACAAGAGCAATCCTAACTGTTTTGATTGCTTTTTTCCATTGGAATAAAAAAATAATAAAGAAAGTAAAGTACGTAAGAAAGCATAAAGAAAAATGATGTTTACATCAATCATTTTTGTACAACGTACAACGCAAGCAATGAGAACCCAATGAAAAAACCTGGGGATGAAGCGAAATTCCATTGGTTAATGATCGGTGGTGAATGGCTGAATGGCAATGGCGCCGCTTGGGTGACCCCAATGAACAACGTACAGACAAAAAAGTAACACTGTGCGTTAGTTGACATTCATCCATTATAGAGTATTATTAATTGTTAGTACTTGAAGCCATCCATCGTCAGAAGATTTCTCAAAGTTCTAACAGTCGCAATGTTATATGAAAACGTAATATCTCAATTTGTCGTGACAAAAAATAATACCTAACCTTAAACATACCGGGTCAAATTTGACGGACTGTTCGAATTCTAAATAATTCAATGGTGTATTGTTTGTTTATCACGTGAATGAATTCTGTTCTTAGTAATGGAGGAAGATGCCGGCAAAAGAATGAGAGGCAGAGCACGAGGTAGAGGTCGTGGACGGGCCAGAGGTCGGGCGAGAGGAAGAGTCAAGAAAGCAGTTAAGGTAATGTTCGATCTATAATTTTTCTTATTTTTTTCTTACTGTTTCCAAGAATGCAACGAAAGAATTTAGAAAATACTTTATAAACCACAACTATCCGAAGTTCGATATTAATTTCGACGGATTTAAAAATGTGTTGAACTAAACACCATATTAAAACGTGAACCGATTTCAATGATGCTAAAACTTGCACTTTTTGATGTTAAGGTAATCTATCACTTGCGTGAATGCGAAAGAAGTAGCTGCAAAATGGTTGCACGGTTTACTCTAACATACTTGATTTTTTGGGAAAAATAAAAGTTACACTTTGTTCTCTGATAAAATGAGATTAGCGTGTAACTCATATTTTCTTTAAAGTATCAAGCTACTCGGAATTAACTGTACAACAGGATTTTTACCAATTGAACAAGTGATAAATCATCTTAACATGATTATTATTACCATAAAACGTGTACGATAAAAGTACGATAAAAAGTAATTGAACCATGAAAATTATATACATCCAAAATATAAGAGCTTATTCTCTACTGTAGATAATCGAAAGTGATGATGAAGATGTTACTCAACCTTCGGAAGAAACTCCCATGGAGATGGGAGAGCCAGAATCCAAGCAGCATGACACCCAGCAAAATCAGCAACAGCAGCAACGCTTACCGCTCGAGCAACAGTTCGATCTAGAGGCTGATATATCACAACTAGAGGCACCAACATTCACCACCATTAATCGTGGCCCTCCTGAGCCCATGCTGCGTTTGAGATGGGATCACCGGGTCAATTTAATCGGAGAAAAAGTTCTCAACCCTATGATACACTGTTGTGACAAGTGTCTGAAACCAATTCTCATATATGGACGCATGGTAACAATTTGTTTAACATTGCCGCATATTTGTGACAAAAACTGTTGCTAAAAGTACTTGAACGTATTATTCCAAATTTTCTAATGGATCGAAAATTAAATTTGTACATTTTGTTATAATATTATGAATCTCAAAATGGAAAATGTTTAAAAATTCCATCTACATTTCAATCAAGTTGAACTCAAAGCCATAAATATTGATTTATCGACTTCCGTATTTGTTGCTAGTTGAAACCCCAAGTTCATACATTGAAATTATTTTACAATTATGGGAAAAAAGCCAATTTTCAATGCCCATTTCTTTTTCAATTTTTATCTCTTAGATCCCGTGCAAACACGTTTTTTGCCTGTCGTGCGCTAAAAGAGAAGACAAAGTTTGTCCACGTTGTATGGAAAAAGTATCGCGTGTCGAGCAGACCGGATTAGGAACGGTATTCATGTGTACTCATGGTGGTACCAGATATGGCAATGCTGGCTGTCGGCGGACGTATCTCAGTCAACGAGATTTACAAGTTCGTTAACAAAAATTATTTATAATTTCCACCTCAAAAGCTTTGTATTTCCTGTATAAAACGAGCTACAGATTGGATGTTTCGGTAAAAGTTTTGTGAAAACTCTGCATCTCTAACACACGCTAATTATTATTGTCTTCGCAAAATTTCAGGCTCATATAAATCATCGACACATCGCAGCGCCGCCTCCAGTAGTTCAGGGAATGCAAGTCGATCAGCCGCAATACGCTCATACAAAATCGGACATGGAGTCTCAGCTGTCAAAAGTTGGCTCGGTTGCAATGCAAACAGGACGCATGAAGCAAATGCCCGCTCATATGGTACAATCAATAATGGGCAACGATCCACGGGTGAATTCGATGGTGAATCAATCGCCGTCCGAACACAGACAGCAACAGCAGCAGCAACAACAACAGCAACAGCAGCAGCAGCAACAGCAACAACAGCAACAACAAGCACCAGTGCAACACAGACCTCAACAAATGATGACAATACAAAATTATTCGCAGAGTGCAGTTCCTCCGGTTCCATCACCCTCGAACAATCCACCAATGCGAACTAATCTCATAACCGTCCCAATCCAGGACAATACTTTGACTTCACACGACATTCATCCCCAACCGAGTCATCATTATTATCAACCACCACCTCAAGTGAATTACGGTGGTTATAGTGTACCTCCGCCAGTTCCACAGACACCAAATTATTACGCTTCAACGCAACATCAAGCTCAAGTCTCTTATGCTCCACCACCGTCTCAACAACAATATGTTTCGGCGGCACCATCCACGATAAGGCCATCGCCGACTTCGTACATGCAAGAGTCCCCTTATCGGACACAACCTCAACAACCGCCTCCACCACCACCTCCCCAAACTCAATGGTCCCAGCATCAACAACAATTTTATAGATGAAAGTTGTTTAAGCGTCTTTTACCCATATATTTTTCAAATGAAACAATTACGTGGATCTTCGGACACCAATTCACGTGTCGCTTGAAATGCGAAAGAGCAAAGACTCCTCGTTTGTATCTTGAATTCTCTGTGAGACTGACCGATTCATACGGTCGACACAAAATAATTATAAATAGTCATGTGACGAATATATTGGTGTATATATAAATATACACGAAATAATTTTTAAGTCGGGTACGCTTTCGATATTAGTATTCATTTGTATAATGAAATCTTTTCTTTTTTTTCGACTGAATTTCGTAACGTCAACCTCAGTCAATCCAGGCTTGTTGGGAAAAAAATTCATCATGTTACGAAACACTTTCTGTGACGACACGGGAAAATTCTCTACTGAGGATATATCCCCAACAGCTGTTTTTCGGTTGATCTCTCGAGCGCTGATAAGGATGGCACTAATGGAGGAATGAAAACATTATTATACATACTGAACAGACGCTGTTTGTGCAGTGTCAATTTTTCTCAGACGCTCCAAATATTCGTAACAAACGTTACGGTTCGGCCACATTTAAGTATTTCCCCTGCAGCGTTGCCTGCTTTCCTTTCGATTTTAACACCGAAGAGAATTATCAATTTTTTTTATATAAGTAAAAAATGAGAAATTATTTATATACCGTAAATAGTTTTTTTTTGTTCATGGTACGCATGATTTTTTAAATTGAATTTTAGAATGACTCTAATTGTTATCCGAGTATCATCATTTGTTTCTTATCAAGAGATTCGGTACAGTCTCGGGACAAGTACATTGACAGCCCTGTCGACTACTGGCCGGAGGCTCTCGCCGAGACTATACTTTCTCTGAATATAAAACGATTCGCGGTGATGGGGGTAAAGTTGACATGTCGTTTCCTAGAATTACTGAGCTCGGAAGAAGTTTCGTGATGCGAAAATTGGTTTTAATATTCACAAAATATAATTTCGAAACTGCAATATATTTTCTTCGTGATCAACGATGAAATTACGTTTCTCTCTATAATTTTGTCAACATTATTAACGTAGATTGAACGAATTCGATGAAAGAATTCCACGATTCAAAAATTCCTATAATAGCTTCATTTGTATTTACAAGGTGCTGATCAACACGGGTCCAAAAAACTATACGGTTGATGAATTATTGATGTAGCTATAAGAGTTTATAGTGACATCAGTAGTGGCTTCAGAACGATCTATTATCGCATGAGGTAGAGTCCAGTATTCGTCAGGGCTCAATTTTTTTCAAAGAGTATATACATTCAGGCTCACGATCAGAGTCATTTTCAAAAGTTTTATTGATAACTATAATGTCGCCGAATACTTGATTCCACTTCGTGGGGTAATAGGCTGCATTGAATCAACTAGTGCTATCACTACGAAACTATACAATTCCCCAAATTCAATGAAAAAAAAAAAAAAAAAAAACAATTACATTGCATTTACGTTTTAGACGTTCTCAGCCGTTTAACGGCGAAATAAAATTGCATGAAAACGGGCGAAATTGACGATCACAAAAAAACGTGAGTCAAGCCTAGTTAGTGGTAATAGGGCTTTTTTTCATATGCCGACTTTAAAGTTTATATCGAATTTTGATGTGAAAGCCGCTATTTTTTATTTTCAATCGGTAAAAGTGACGAATGTTCACGGGGAAAATGATAAATTCACAGTATCCGGCATATGCGATGTCTCCAACAATCGAAAGGGTTGGCATTCACAAAAAAGTTTTTAAGGATTCCTTGAGAACGGTTGACTCCAATATTGTTGTACAGCAATGAAATATTTTTATTTTATATTCGTCCATTGATTCCCTGTACAATATATTCTTTGAAAATGAATCAAACTTTTATGTCTAAAGTATCTACTGAAAAAAATACGACTTTTTTATCCGGCAAGTGCACCAATGAAACTGCTTTTTTCTAACAAAATTCAAGTTGTTTAATCATAAGAATATCTCTTGTTGTACAAGCGTGATCAGCGCGAGAGTACAAAATAATGAGAAAATTATTTATGACGTAGATTTTTAGTATTGTACAGACGATAACAGTTTTAAGGTATGTACAAAAAGTAATCACATGTATATATAACACTTAAAATATATTGCAATTATTATTATTATTATTATTACATTAAAACCGTGTGAGATGAGAGGAAAGGGGGGCTGGCAATGGTGTTTTTAACTAAATATTCATTCATTCACACATACTAGCTCTGCTATAAACTTTAAACGCCCTTCAATCTCTGTACTCCAACTTGACGATAAACTGAAAAGCAATTGGTTTCTGATTTTTTCGTAGAATTCTTAATTCCGTCGTCTTCGCGTGATTTAAGCAGAAAGAAAATAACTGCTTCAAATACTCATACGTTCTTTCAAGTTACACGGTAAAAAACGAATGCGTTTGCTTGATTTAATCATCCTAACGAAACTAGCGAGATCATTCAATTGTCATTGCGATGATTTTCGACTCCGAGTGCAGATATTGATAGAGAAAATTTTTTTTAAATCAATTGCAAATATCTTTCGTTCGACAATAATTACCTCAAATTTTATAAAATTTCATCACACTAGTCGAATGAAAAAACATAACGAAGTTTGAGTTTTGGTCTGTAAAGAAAGATAATCATTCCTCGCAATTTTTCTCTCCATATTCTGACAGATGTAAAACTTCTTACAACCTTTTATACCTCTATGACTCATTAGATTTGAAGCGTCGTACATTCATGTATTTATTTATAGTCATTTTTTCAATGAGCATTGCGCATTGAAATGTCAGGAAGACAAAATAATTCAATTTTCAATTAATTTCTTCTTTTATATACAATCTGGAAATTTTAGGGTGTAAGTGGATTAATAAGACTTGAATGGGGAAGGAATTACGAGTTACGAATGAACCAAGATATTATTTACATTGTCGCATCGAATCATTTGTCTTACCAATTATAAGTAACATACGCGAGAGTTCGTCAACATTGAATTATGTTACTCGTTTTAAGAAACGAATGGGCTCAGAGCTGTTCAAGTGTCTTACATAAATTGTAAACTTTTCTTGCGATAATAATCGGATCCGTTCAAGGATCAAGTTCTGCACATATTTTTTGTACGCATCAACAAATTTGAATTGATTGAACGTTTTCTCTTCATTGTGCATATCTCAAATGCCAAGAGAAATTAGTTCAGTCGCTATGAATGTCTCACGTCATCTCGGTTGGATTACAAAGGCCTTTGTTTACTTTTTCTCTAATTTACCAAAACTTTACCAAAATGTAGCCACGTTAAAAATATTCCCATCGTTATATAAAAAATTGAGACAAAGTCTATTCTTCAAACGTGTTTTATTTTATAAAAATGCATCGCCTACAATTTCATAGATCTTGATTTCAATATATTTTAACATTATGATTGTTATGCCTCCATTCATCATGACAAAACCGTTTGTCTATTCTATGCTTAAATAACAGTAATAATACGGTAATCTCAAACGCATAATATTTTTGAAAGACCCATAACAAGTAAATCATTCACTCTTCAGACAATTATGCGAAGTTTGAGAAAAAAAAATATACCGTAATTATAGAAAATAGTATTTTTACAAATAGCCGAGCTGGTCAATAAATAAACGAAATCAAAACGATTGGGCGACAATAAAGACAAATTTGTAGGCTCCAAACAAGATGACGGTTGCGAAGAACCAATAGCATTGAGGAACATCAAATTCAACGCAATAGCTCTGTATTTTGACGGAATTTTACGTGGATTAAGAATGAGTGTAGAGGAATCGTGTTGGATAGCCATAATTATATTGCAAAGATGACGCAATCTTGAACCGTTTGGAAAATTCAAAGTGGTATGAATCATGAATTTGATATACCGTGACAGGTCAAAATAAAGAAACAGCTCAATTGACAAATTATTTCTTGTTGTTCAGAGCTCATTGAAGGTTCGTAAACATCAATGTGATACTTTGAGCTGGCAGAGAGAAAAAAATGTAGTTGGCATTCAAATGTTTGATGTTTGATTCGGGGTGTTATTGTTGTTTTGCTTTTGTTTTTTAGAGGCATAATCTGCAAAAATGAAAGCAGTCTTGCAATCGTCCTATCTCATTTATCGCCACGAGTAAATCCAGTTTAATCAGGAGTCTTTCTCATCGTGGTTGTTTATTATCTTTCGAAGCTCCTCAAAGTGTTTTCCTTTACGCGGACTTAATGATCTTGTTTTCATGTGTTTTTTCATTTTATTATTTTTAATCAATATTTCGTATGAATTCTGGATGTTTTATTCATTTTTATTTCATCAAAAATAATCACGTACTGGTGGACGGATGACTGTGAATGTTTACGTTCATTTGGGGGATTAAGGGAGATGTGAGAGGTTTAGGTGTACTCGATTCAGGAATTGGTATCGAAACTGCGGGTGGTATCGGCGAATGTTTCTTACTTCTATCGTACTGCCAAGGCTTTGCGTGATCTTTGCTAAGCCTCTCGCTCAATGCTTTCAACGCTATTTGTCTTCGTCTTTCGCTGTCCTGAGGGTCTATACCAGGCAGATTTATGACTAGACCTGGTGGTGCGTTTGACATGTCGAATCTTCGGACGATCTTCTTACACAGTCCAATGCGTACAAAGAATCCGTGCACAGTATTGCTTACGACTGCGATCGGCGGTTGTAAAACATTTGGAAAGAAGCTGCAAGTAAAAAACGTTATTATCATGGTTTCTTTTTTCATTTTGAAGTTTTTCAAAACTACAATAACATCAACGATTGTAACAATAACTTTTTTTGTTTCGATTTTGCTTATGAATTTGAAAGGGAGTTTAAAGTAATCTATTCTCTTCGAAACTTGGGGAGAAGTTCATTTTGTATTACAAGCATCGATGCAAGAGACTTTCGTTTAATCGGCATCGTTGATTGCAAATTTGAAGATTCTATTATCTAGAACAACCTGGATCTCAATGAGAAATGCTTTGGTAAAAACTTATGAAAATATCACTATTTTCTAGATTTTATAGCATTGATCCATGTAATTTTCTCAAATGAAAGATTATTGTTTATAAATGATGAGCGCTTTTTAAATAATGTAAGATAGATACCTGGCAAATGTAAAATTATCAGCCATATCGCCCCGAGTACCATTATTATGCCTTTGATAAAATCTCAGGTAGACCCATGATATAATGACGCCACTAAGAAACATTGTAGGATGTGTGCCTTCTAGAAGTCCAACTACCCAGAGCATGAGACTCATCATCCACACGATCATTGGAATATTTCTATTGGTCATTTTTCCCAATGGTGTTTTTATTATTATGTGATCAGGCATAATTTGTTTCACTGCAACACTGACACCTGGCAACAAAATTCAATATTTATTTCATTTATTGGGGTATTGACATTCCACGAGTTAAGATTTTATTGAGGCCCGTTAATTTTTTTAGATTCTTGAATTACCACATGTAGAATTCTTTTTCTTGAACTTACAAAATAGCTAATAAAATTGCAGCATATGTCGATCCACATTTAAAAATTATTGTCAGTTATTTTAACATGATTCTATTTAGTAATCTATAAAAATGCTCCATAGATGCGATATATTGATTCTTGATAGTTTAAAAATTTTGGTGTAGGAGAAAATGGCAACTATAAATTTGGGAGCAGAAATACTTGAGTACAAATTCAAATTCATAATGCTTGAAGCTCAGTAAACCTTTTGTTTTGCATGTTTATGTTGAAAGTTAGTGGAATTGTAATAAAAAAAAATGTAATTTATTTTGATTTTTCATACAGACCCTTTTTTATATACATTCAGTTAAAAGGTTGAGGGTAAAATCTTATACTATAAGAAAACATTGCATGTAAATATTGGAGTTTAACTGAGAAATCTTGGTCGCCTTGCGACGGTTCAAAAAATGAAAGTTGATGAGAAAAAGATATTGAATAGAACAGTGTTAAAAAAAATGGGACATAAATAAGATAATTGTACCTGCTATGTAACCGGTGAGACCATGGATATGAATGTCAAATAGTAATTCAGGATTGCTAGTGCACATATAAAGGAACAAGTAAAACAAGGTAGAAAGTACAGCGACACCAAAATTAACAACAGCGAAGAAAGTCATCATTTCCATGGCTCCCCAAAGTGGCTCGATGAGCTTGCCGCAAAGTCCAACAGTGACAACATCCACACAAACTTCCCAAAAGTGTATTTCAAGGAAGCAAAAGGTGAAGGCTGTCCATATCCAAAAAGCCGGAGGTAAAAGATAACCTGGTGTGACACTTAGCGTCAGTACAGCCTGCTCCATAAAGGAGAGGCAATAGGAGAATAGCACAACGACACATATGAATTTAACGCTGGTACTCGTGTTACCGAGTAACGCCGCAAATTGTTGTCTTAGGTAGGGGATGTTTCGCCCCAAACCTTTGATCGCTGCCATTTCTGACCCCGATTATCAAAGCTTAACCTCTTCCTTGCTGCAGAAAAGGTTCTTGCCTGTACCCCCCGTACCCGAACCGTGCCGCGAAGACGATACTTTACGACATTAAAAAAAGTACCAACCAACTGACACCTGACGTTTCCGCCTAGTGGTCATACCACGAACTCTTCAAACATAACCTCAACCTTCTTTACATATCCGTCTGTCTCACTCTCTCTCTTTCTCTCTGTATTTTCGTTATCGTGTGGTCAACTCTTTCATTCTCGAATTAATTTCCTGATGCAATATTTATCAAATTTTATCGCTTGCATCGTCGAATTTAACGAATGATCGCGAAAGACATGACTGTTACACGCAAGCCTGCTTTATTGCTCAAAAGAGATGTCCATTCAAATAAAATGGGGTTAAAGAGGAAACGAAGTGTTTTTTGTATACGTTTCTTTTATATACATGCTTTTTTAATACTAAGAAAATACCGATTTTTGCAGTTTTTTGTCGAGTTAATTGTTCTTAAATGCACGAAATTTTCATAAGTTGATTGCTTTTTACTTTCAATTTGGCATTTTTGACGAAAATCATATTCGGAATATACTTTTCATCAATTCAACGTCTAAGAAGTTAAAAAAAAAATAAATCAACTCTTGACTTGAGGCGATTATTTTATTTTCTATATCTTTATTGACGGAACAAAATAAAAGTAGTTTGACAATGAGATATCGTGAGGAAACAAATGAGCTCGTAAAAAATTGAATGAATTACAATTTTTCGAGATCCCTTTGAATCGTGTCCTCGTATAAAATCCGCACTGTCATTTTATTGATATTTAGCTCCCTCATCTGTTAAATGCAGTAATTAATCCATCGACGGTGACGGCCGTTGCAATATGATGTTTTTTTTTGCCAATTAGGATTTCGAGATAAACGCGTTATTTGAAATTTGTGAATATTAGTCAACCTCGTAAGATGCCCGATGAATATTCAACCGTATTGTGAGTATTGAAAAACCGTACTTATCAAGCGAAAGGATTCACATGAAAATTCTCTTAGCAAAATCAATTGGATCGAGCACGCGAGCCTCGTAAATGAAAGAAGCTTGTTGAATTTTCAGAATTTTTAGGCTCTACAAATTAGTTAGTCGGTGCAATTCGCCGGCTGAGTTATTACGAAACTGTCAACGTCAGGTTTGATAAATGCCCGGAGTTTGTTCGCGTTGCCTGCGCGAGGTTTACTTCGCCGAGGAGAAATTGGCCCTGGGAAAAGTTTGGCATACATTTTGCTTTTCATGCCGTTCGTAATTTCAATAAAAATACGTAAACAGATAAGGAAAAAAATTCGCTCCCGATGACTGAGGGAGCGAATATATCGGGCCGAACTAATCGATCTGTGAATTTTTTTTGTTAAGGTAATTGTCGAAAATTGTTGGACAGTTGGACAGTGGAAACTCACTCCGGCGAGCTGTTCTGCCGAAATTGTTACAACCGCCTTTTTTCGACAGCTTCCGTCAGGCCATCTTTACCGCTGTCGACAAGCCCTTTCGTTCCGTTAACCGATAAGAAAAATTCCTCTGTTTTCCCCTGCGAATCATTGTCCGATTGCTGTTGCTGCTCTTACTGCAGCAAGGAAAAGTGCATTTCCGATAACAATTCGGAACGAATCGTAGAAATATCGAATTGCCAGTCGGAAAATAATCGACTCCGGGGTGGTGGTGGTTGCGAGGAAGATCTCGAAACCGAAAGGGGTTTGAATCTAGAGGGCGACGACGCAGCCGATCCTCGTGAAAGGGACATCGAACAGCTGGATCTTCGGAGCTCTCCAACGACTATTTGCGATCGAGTCTACAGCCCCACTGCGGTTACTGCATGGTACAACAAGCATCAGTCGGCATCTCAGAGGTTCGTTATCTCTTGCCAAACAAACGAGTTAGAGCTGCGAGGTGCTTATGCCCTACTTTAAGAGCATGAATCAGTCACCTAACCTCAATTGACATTTTTCAAATCAAAATACTCTGACACAGTTTAACCGATTAGAAAAAGGCTCCGTCAGCTCACGTAGGGCGATGGAAAAAATGGTCTAACACTTTTATTATTTCGATCGAGCGTCCGGAAAAATCTCACTTTCTGTTCTGGAAAAATTTTACTCTCAAAAATTGCAGCTATCTCTCTCGCACTTACGGTTGCCATATATCCACTGATCCGTCCAGTATGGATCAGAACTAACCTCACTTGGAATTTTCGAAATCGAAATTCTTTGACACAGTTTGACCGATTAAAAAAGGGCTCTGTCAGCCTACGCAGAGTGATGGCAAAAATCGACTGACAGAGGTTTTTTTTATCCGTCAAACTGTGTCAAAGAATTTCGGTTTCGAAATTTGCAGCTCTCTCTCGCACTCACGCGATCGATCACCTTAAGAGCATGGATCAGTCGACTAACCTCACCTTGAATTTTCGAAATGAAAATTCTCCGCTGTTGTTTGACTAATCAAAAAAAGGCTCTGTCAGCGGACGCGGAAAGATGGCAAAAATACGCTGACAGGGGCTTTTTTTTATTGATCAAACCGTGTCGCAGATATTCAATTTCGAAAATTGCAGCTATCTCTCTCGCGCTCACGGTGGCGAGATAGCGACTGATCCATGCTCTTAAGATAACTCCTGTACTGCGTGCTAGTCAAATGAGTGCTAAATTTTCAAAATGCTTTTAGACCAAGTTCAACGTACCGATTAAACTTATTGTTAGTACATATGCATTCAAGCGTTTTTTATTAACGTGAAAAAATACGAAAAATGATAATTTTGCAAAACCACTAATTGATAAATGCAAATTTCCATGATGACACATTTTCACAGGTATTTTTCAAAGAAGCATCTGTATTTTTTAACCAATTTTATTGCACCAAGTCTCATTTTGTTCCTCAACTGATCCTCTACGAATTCACCACGTAGATTTTTCTTTAAATTCATTCCTTCAGAAATTATTAATGAAAAAGTTTTTTCACTCAATGAACAATTAGCTGCAACAGTGAAACGATCAAGTTAAAAAAACAACTACATGGTAAATTTATAGAATTCTTTAAAAAATACCAGTGAAAATGTGTCATCGTGGCAATTAAAATTTATCCGTTGATGGTTTTGCAAAACTAGCGTTTTTAATATTTTTACATGTTAATAAGATCTGCTGTAATACAAATTCACTAACAATACATTTAATCGGTACGTTAAACTTGGTCTAAAAGCGTTTTAAAAATTTAGCACTCATTCAACCTTAAGCGTCTCGACGAATGTGTCGAGTTCGATCGCACAAATAAATTTGTAAAAATCTCTCTCGACGTTCTCGCTATTTTATGACTCAGGAGCGTTTGTCGAGCATCAATCATTAAGTATTTCTTTCCACGCAGTATGTTCAGTCGTCCTTCTTCGGCGACGCAAAATCTCATACGTCCTTCGAGCACTCCAGTCTTCGGGGAAGCTTTCGAGACCTGCAACACTTGGAATTCCCGTGGCATCGCTAGTGGAAGACCAGGCAGCCCCTGTCGAGTAGCCCTCAAACATTGCGAGCACTCAAAGCAATGTCACCGTCATCGCTGTCACGAAATTCGAAGATCCGATAGAGACGCGCGTATTCAAGACCGGAAGAGTAGCATCGAAGCCTGTCGTGGGAGAAATTTCGTGGAAAATTATCAAAAGCATTTGAGGTGAGATCGTATTTACGTCCAGCATTCGCTATTCAGAGTCAGAGTAATTAGCTGTAGGGACTATTCGTTAAGGGCTCGAACCAAGTCCAGAGTCAAGTTCCATCATGAAAAGGCTTCAGCTCTTTCATAGTATGCACATACAAAAAAGCCTAGAACCAAATCGCTACTCAGCTTCTTGCAGTAATTCGAAGCCAGGTTCGTCTACGTCCATTGACGAGGAAGATCCAAGATTTAGTGACGATCGGGAAGAACACAATCATCATTGATTCCTCAAGGAGAAAGTTTCTGCAAGCAGCTCAACCACCGAGCGGTACGCCACGAGCATCAAGGAAAAAAATATCTTTCCTTTTTCCTGGAAGAGTGCGCTCCGGGAGCCCAACCCCGGGGAAGACTGTTGACAAAAGTCCCATCGATGTTACAAGCTTCAAACGCCCCGGCGAAGATTTCGATGTCATAAGTAGCATGGACAAGACTGAGGGAATGGAAGATTCTGATGAGAGTGATGTTTGCGAAGGAAACAACAGAATGCGCGGTGGTTGCGGCGGCTGCGGTGGTGGTGGAGCTTCCTCGGGCTGTGGAAGTGGGGCTGGAGCTTTGCTAGGAGGTGGAAGCGGCGGTGGCTGTTGCTGCGGCGGTGGAGGTTGCGGAGGCGGCGGTGCTGGTAACGCGAACAGCGTCGGTGAAGGTGAAGCTTACGAAAACGGTGGTGCAGGTTACAAAAATGTCGGTGGAGGTTGCGAAAACGTTGGCGGAGGCTGTGGATGCGGTGGTGGCGGAGGCGTGAAAAGCGGCTACGCTAGCTCGGGAATATCGAGACGTTTTCGCGACGCTGGTTCGGAGGAGCCCGCGAATCGCTATGCGAGATCCGGAGGATGCAGCGATGGGAATTCCAACGGAGCGTCGGGTCCTTGCGCCTCGAAATTCGGAGGAAATTCTCTGTCATCAGGATACTTGACTTGCCCGCCGCGTATGCCAGACCGTTGCTCCCCGGAGTCTTCGGGGTTTTCAAGCTGCACCGCGGATGCGTGTTCATCGCCCTGCGCTGCTAAAAAGGATTGCTGCTTACCTCCTGGAACTAGACCGAAACCCCATAGAAAATTTGTGCGATGCAACGCCCCTTGCACCGGCAACGCCCAGGGCTGCGGGGGTGGTGGAAATTGTGGTGGCGGATGTCGCGGTGG
Source organism: Venturia canescens (assembly GCF_019457755.1). Classification (NCBI taxonomy): domain Eukaryota; kingdom Metazoa; phylum Arthropoda; class Insecta; order Hymenoptera; family Ichneumonidae; genus Venturia; species Venturia canescens. Next base: position 17,847,518 of record NC_057421.1, on the reverse strand, counting down.
TTGCGGCAACCCCGGTCAAACGTGCTTACCCTTGAGAGCATGCTCTATTCCACCGTGTCAGCCTCACACGGGAGGAAGTGGAAGATCACCGTGCATGCCACCGAGAATCCACTCACCGCCACCCTGTTGCCGAATGCCCAATATTATTGGGACCGTGGGTGGCGTTTTTAGGAGCGGCGGTGGCGGCGGTGGCTCGGGTTACGGCGGGTAAGATATCATCGATTTCGTGCTCCGTCGATTTAATCATGAATTCCTTCTTTATTTCCAGGACCAGAAGCTCCGGAGGCCGGACGGGCGGCGGTGGTGGTGGTGGTGGTGGTGGTGGCGGCGGTGGTGGTTCTGTTTGTACACCCGCAATCGGCTGTCAGCAGGATAATGACTCTCCTTTTGATGCTTGTCTTCAACCAAAAGTGCCAACCGGTTGCGAATGTCTCGGCGGAGGCCTGGACTGTCAACGCTGCGGACGAAAAGTTTATCACGCTGAAATGATGGTTAAACTTCGCAATATTCCACCCGTTTCATTTCCCATTACTTTTTATTTTTTATTCCACTCATTTCTCTCCTCAACAGATCATTTCCGGGGTGCCTTATCACCACATATGCTTTAGCTGTTACTGCTGTCGCAAACCCCTTGAAACCTTGACATACCACGAAAATTGCGGTGAAATTTATTGCAAGCGTTAGTAACTTTCATTTTCTTACAACGCATTTATAATTTCGTATATACTCACGTCAAACGTTTTTCTCCCTCATCAGAATGTTACGTACGAAATTTCGGGCCCCAAGGATACGGCTACGCCGGTGTACTACAAACGCCGATGTGAATTCGAGCCTCGCCTCCATCCGAGCCGATGAAGTTTATTTCTCAGTTAGACGAGCGGTTCGAAACCGTCGATACGCTACGACGAATAACTTGGACTCATATTTTTAACTAAAATAATCACAAAATTTTTAATACTTTCATACATTTTGCTTTCACGTTTGATGAGGTATTTTACATTTTTAATAAATATTCGTAAAAGAGCACTGTACCCGTCAGTGTCTTCGTGAGCGAAAATTTTATGCAGAATTTTAGCTATAAATATAAGCTGGTTTCCTGGGATGCGTCACAATGGATTGGAAAACTTCGATCTCGTAACGTATAGAAATATTTCACGATGATCGATGAAAAATATGTTCGAGGATCGAGCACGGAGAAGTCGACCTTGAAATACGAACGCTGAAGTGGAAAATTGTATGAGGTTTTCCTTTGCGTTTGCTTCTCTTTCTGTGCTCAGTAGTGCCATCCGGAAATAACATTTCTATATGTACAAGCATTTTCCTCTCGTCCGGAGAATCCTGGCCTTTGTCGTTCACCGTATTCGTGCTCGTACGCGGCTTGCCAGGTTCTTCCGACAGGATATCTGTAGTACAATGCGCCTCGTCTGTTTCTGTGAATCAGGGGCTTTTGATTTTTCATGCATATCATACGTCGTGCCCTGCTCGCGTATCTGTTCCGCGTATGCATGAGCATCCGCGCTCGTGCATATACGCGGTGGCTCTTTTACGAGCGTGGATCTCTGATTCTATCTTCCTTTCAGTCAGACTCTCGCTCGCCCTTTTTTATCCTTCAATCTCTCCTTCCTCATCGTGCCACTTTTCCTCTATTTTTTATCGACCGACGTTCCTTTGCGATTTTCGTTCACAAGAATCTTTCGGCGTTTCCACACACACACACACACACACACACGCACGCATTATTCCATTCCAGGAGCACACGGAGGCCGCTTGAATCGAGCCGGTGGAAGAAAGATCAGAAAAAACGAGAACGAGGTGCACTCTCGAACGGAGGGAGAATTCGGAAAGGCAAAGAAAAAGTGAGGAACGAGCTCGCAGTCAAAACCTTGCTCGGCAGTGAAAACCCCCTGAAGAACTGTACCGCGGGGACCCTCGACGCGATCCCTGCTGGTATGAGTGAGAGAGCTTTTTGCTTTGCCAGAGAGGAGAGACCAAATGCTGGGTTGAATACGAACCTAGAGAGCAAAATAAAAACCTTTTCCCCTCGCAACAACTATGGTTCGACGAGTCTTCTTTCTACTCGTCGTTTATTCTTGCCTCTGTATGAGTGCGGACATGCGTGTATGGGACACGCTGTAAGAAAGCCATAAGGGTAGTGGACGTTTGTGCTTTTTCGCGATTATTAAAAGAGCGAAAGAGAAAGGGATGGAAAGAGAGTTGAGAAGCGGTAGTCGAAAGACTGGCACTTTGTGCAGCAAATGAATCGTCGGAACGTTTTCATTTGCTCATATCGAATGTCTGCATGGAAATGAAACTTTCGATGCGACTCCGACGCGGTATCTAATTCTCCAGTTATTGCTATTCTCACAATTCTCAATATATGATTTTTAAGCAGCAGAGTGAAAGTAGTTTAGAAACTTTGGCTGGCAACTCTCGAATCGCTATAATTCTCGATTAGGGGAGAGAAAAAAGCTTGAAAAAGACGGTCTCCGTTTGACTGAGGCGAACAAAGTGGTAGAAAGAGGAGGAAAAAGAAAAAACTACAATTGAGCTAGATTAAATAAAATGGAGAGATGGTTATAAGAACGGGATAGAATGAGTGAAGTGGAGGAGTGGAGCGGAAAAAGGGGACGAGAGAAAACGCGAGGAAAGAGTGAAAGCGAGTAGTTGCTGGTTTATCGAGTCGCTCCTTGTGCGGAATTGCGCTGAGAAAAGCGAAGGGGTATGGTAGCCGTGCCTATATATATACAAAGCCGAGTGTGTACGTGTATATACGGAATGAAAACGGCAGCAGCTACGCGACGATGGAGGGGGGCGTTTATATAGCTTTCAAGCGCAGAAGCTTAATCTAATTTCAAATATAAATCTGTTCTCTCCCGCGTGCACCGGTACTCTCTTTTTCTCGAAAGAGAAAGAGAGCTCGTAGGGAGAGCGAGGCAGAGAGGCGATAGAGGAAGGAGGGAGCTGGAGAAAGAGAATTCTTCAGAGCACAGCAGCGACCGTAGCGGCTCAACGCTGACTGGTGTGCTTTTCCGTGTTGGCACATACACCCACACTGTGTGCAATTCGAATCCCACCCACCCTCTTTACCTTACGGGTTTAATACACTACACCGCCAACGAGAACAATAATCCAGCAGGGACCCCGACTTCGTAATTCTTCGTTTTTTTTCTTCAGCGTGTACACTCTATTACTCGACTCCCGCGCGTTTGCTTTATGTATGGAATTCGCGGTGGAATTAATTGAATCTTTAAATTGTTCACTCGCTTCCCTCCACTTTTTTGCCTCGTGCTTTTGAGCTTTTTTCCATTCGGTGAAGTTAATTCCGCGGAGGCTCGCGCCTTGTTTTCTTTCGCTTTTCCCGTTCAACTTCACTACGACTGATTGAGTGCGAATTATGCAATGAAAATATGTTGATACGCTGCTGCCATTTTTTAATGCTGCACTCCTTTCAACTGTACTGAAGCAAAATCGTTATTTTATGCCTTGAAATATCCGCTCCTAAAACCCCAATAGGTCGGTGCTTCGTGATGTTTGTAAAAAGTACAAAAAACTATTAAATAGTCACGAAATTCGAATGGCTGGTGCTATTTCTTTCCACTCTCATAATATTTGTGTTTTTATTTCACCTCACGACTTTTCCATATCGTAGAATCATATTCGAACTTCGTTTCGGTTATAATTCGCCATTATTCGAACACATCGAGCGTATCAACCAATTTTTGGATAATATTGCAACACGTTCGCGATCGCAACATCGTCACACATTTGATGGTAAATTCTTGGCCGATCTAAAAGTAAAACTATCTCATGAAGAGTGTGAAACGATTGATCCGCAATTTTTTTCGTATGAAGCGTCAGTTGAAAATTAATAACCCTCATTTGTCCGATCGACGAGTCAGGCATTTACCGTTTTGGTGCTCTCGTTTTACACAGCGTATTACCTTTGTAATGCCTCGAATTCAACACAGGCCCAACGGCGAGGGGTGAATATGTCGCTTGCTGCACACAAATGCTTAAACCCCAAAACACACCCCTTGTCTACTGTCACAACAACGCCGCGGCGACAAATTTGTCCAGGGGCACCAATATATTCGACGTCCCGAAGATCAGCATTTTACACCTTTTATGTTATTTGAATGATATTAATAGCTTGTTTATGGTATTTTAGAATCCCGTTTGAATTCATCCGCAGGGCAGGTAAACAGAATGATTTCACCCTTGAGATTAGCCACATTAACCCTCGACATAGCCTGAGAACCACAGATTCACAAACTGTAACAATATCCCCAAAGAACTCCAAAAATATCGGCGACCAATCGTTTCTTTAAGGCAGATCATGCTCGTAGGATCGTATTTTATGGGTGTCTAAATCGAGTCGATTTTTACTTCCTAATTAAAAATATTATCGCTCTAAATTAATGTCAGAGTTATTAATTCAAAATTTTTAATCTATTTTTTCAACTTATCATTTGGCGAATGAAATTACAAGCCATCAATCAATCGGGGATTCATCACTGACCGGACCCGAAATTTCATTTGTCTCTGGCTAAAATACTGTAGTTTTTTATCTAAAAAATCGCTTTAGAGAGCGCAAAGGAAAAACACAAAGGGAAATGGATAAAGAAAAAAGTGTTAATGAAAAGACAGAAGGCTATGACAGAAATGGGTCAAGCCAAGAAGAAACAAAATACTGAAATAAGCAAAATTACAAGTGCTCATTTTACCGATTTCGTTCAATCTTTAAGGTAATATATCTTTATTACTGGTAAGACAATCGTCTCGAATTTTTTTCCAAACCTTCATTATATACTTCATTGTTATTGTGTACTTTTTTCATAAACTTCGTAAAAAGCGTTTATTCGTTCTATGGAAAGATAAACGATTATTTACGCATAATCCCTATACCCCTGTGTGTTTTTTTAAATATTTAAACACGTTTATCTAAATAACCAATAAGACGAACCTTTTAAAATTTGATATGCGTGTCAGCCAACTACCCATTGAAACTCTGTGTAAATTTCAAGACTTTATTAAGAAAATCGTTTCGTGTATGACTTACCAGGCAAAAGTTGGAAAATTCGCATAAAAATGATCGATGCTCGATCCATTTCAGATTCATTACCGAGGACGTAATAAGTCTCAACGTCAAAGGTACAACATTCAAATGAATCACGAGAATTCGATTTTTCAAAATTCATTTAAATCGCTCACGAATTCAGAGCCGAGTAAATTTCTTCTGCGGCAATATTCTGTGACAAAAAAAGCGCCTTAAATAAGTAATAAGATTAGCCATAACGGCGTTTGCGCACATACGAAATCTGTTAAATTTCGTGCGCCGAGGGATCGTACAGATTATGTTTATCGCACGGGCATTTGGACGACAGCGTGAATAATCGTCAGCCGGGAACTTTGTGTCACTCTTAAGTCTCTCGACACGGTACGCGCGCCGAGCGCCCTCGTTTCGCAAGCAGTGTATATTCGGGACGAAAAAGGGGTGTTTGCTGCATATATGGAAGCATATGTGTCCTACGATGTGAGCGTATAAGACCATGTACATGTGCATTCATTCCTCGAGGATTCGAGTCAGTCCGAAAGGCATAAATATCCATCGCGCACAATAGACGCTCCCGGGACCTTAATGAGCCACGTCGAATCGTCAGGCAGAGTATTCGATGCAGATTAACGAGGATGATCGTTATATATTGTGGAAAAGAATGCAAATTTCCCTTTTGGAGATGTGTGTCATGATGCAAAAATATAAACAGAGAATTTCTTATTATATTCAGAATGATTAATCACACTCAGCTGCGATCGAATTATCCCAGGCTGCACATTTTATCGAAGGATAAAGTGGGGGTGAAGAATTGTCTTTGCTTGCGATTCATAGCTACCCAATTATATATGGAAAATTCTATCTCAATTTCAACGTATATCGAATCAAATATTTTTTCTCGACGCGATTCCCCCCCCCCTCCCTCCGAATTTCCGCGAGTCGAGCTAGATCGTGGAATTTAGTCATTAAAAATCGAACGATCGATGAAATAGGTCCGATGAGACGGAAAGGACTTCAAAGCGATTATCAGAAACGAAGATAAAAAGATATTTTCCTTTTTTATTGTGTCGTGAAAGATAAAAATAACCAAATAAATAAATAAATTTTGTTCGGTCTTTAAAATCTAATTGTCATTTTCCCGAGTACGAGAAAAAACTGTTACACGTTTTTAAGCGATTCAATATAAAATGGTAAAAACTTCGTTCCCGAAATTCGATCAAATTTATCGAGGACAGCTGCTCGACGCCGCAATTATTAGGAAAAGGACAGTGCGAACTTTTTTCTTGGGTACTCGGATATGACAATTTTGAGACTTTCATTTTTTCAAGAGTTCCCGAGAAGGAATTCGTCAAGTGGAAGATCCGGATTGCAGGGTTGATTTACTTGTATATTTGAAGAGATGATTGTGCTCGCAATTGTGGAAGCTCGATTGAGCCTCATGTTGAAAAAACATTCATTGCAACAGCCTTGCAACAAATTGTCACTTTGCACAAAAGCTAATAAAGATTTTTTATTATATAAATAAATTATATAAAAAGGCTTATTGTTCGAAGAACGAGGAGAGAATAAGCGTGCAGCGACCATCGGTAGATACGCTGACAAATATATTTATGTACACAACGTTTGATCCTTGATAGATTTTTCATCGAGAATATTGAGGCTCGTACGAAAGTGTTTGAGGGTTTTGTCCCGAGCACACATTCAATTTGCATCCCATAAATCGTGTTTCCGCTCGAGCACGCAATGCGATCAGGCGTTTGGGTTTTTGGGGTTCCTAACTGTGATTTTGCGCTTCTCCGTTCGATTCAAGACCGTCGGAGAATAGAGTTTGTGCGGCACCAAACAAGGCGCAAAGGAGGGATAAAAAATGAGAATCTGGAAGATGCGTACACAGCAAAATAACGCGAGAGCTCAGTCCAAAATATACACACATTTGCGAGTATCAGAGTGCATCGCCACTCTGGCATCGGGGCTTCGGTAATTCACGGTTCGATTGAAATAAATCAAATGGGTTGGACAAGCCGTGCTGGTGCTTGCGACATCGACGCAGCTAGTTCGCTTAGCACTGGTCGTGTATTCGCTTAATTTTAACATGCTGCGTCGAAAAACGAGCTGTTGCTCGCGAACCCCGCGAATACTGTTACCCGATCGTCTGCACATTGAGAAAAAAGTTATTGGAGGAACGAAATGTCGCATTTTGGAGGGCGGCCAAGACTTTGATTGCCTCAACGTAAAAAATCATCGAACGAACATGGCTCGTTTTCGATCAAACTACAAGTTTATTTAGACCGCGAGAAAAATGATAGTTCCACATACAAAACTCTCAACATCGATTTTTATCGAGTCAATAATTTTCATTCAGTGTATAATTTCAATGGAGAATGAGCTCGGTCATGTAAAATCATGCTTTTTTTCGAGACACTTTCTAAAATCCTCTTGCTGAAAATTGGCTGAAGATTTTTTCAGCTGCATTCGAAGGAACATTTATTCAGCTTGCAGCAACGCGACACCCGATCAGCGATCGACTTTAATACTCCACGACCATTCTCGAGCCACTCTCGTAGATCAATGTCAAAAATAAGATGGTCATCTAAGTGTAAAAGGAGAATTCCGGAAGTAAGTATTATTTCGAAGGATTTTCCTTCGTCTGCATCTTTCTCCAGATATGCACGGAGATCGCTTATCCTCTCAACGAAATTAGTGTTCGCGTACCTTAATCCGCACTCCGTTAATTAATTTGTTGCATGCGTTCCTAATTGAGAATCTCTTAATGGAACCACAAAGCGGTAAATCTGGCAAGGATGGCTTTCCCCCACGTTTGTTTCCCTCCCCCCAATATCGGTTCTCTGAAGCATGCACACTTGGTTTGGCCTTTAGGGAATTCGAGAACGTGCCGTACAGAGAACCGTTTATGTATTCTCGCTTCTGATATGCAACGTATCATCAGGTAGACGATAATATACGCTCGTGTTTGCTGCACGCATCGTATTAGACGGTTTATTGGCATATTAGTACGTTAGTACAATCAGTGCATGGATTATTACGTATATATTTGCGTGATCAAATAAAGTTTCAAGTAAACTTTCATTTCTGACTCGAATAGATAGCTCTCGACATTCATTTTGATGGTTAAAAGGCTTTGGAATTTCTACTTGAGGAAGTTGAACTTTCAGAAGGTCTTTCGCGTTCTCTTTTGATCGAGATCTTGCCCGGATACCTGGAATCCCTTGGAGGCACGTACCTAAAAAGGTCCATAATAGGATCCAGTCGATATTGCTGAAGAGATGAAAATATGAGGGGCGCAAATCGCGAAGAAAATTTACGAGCGCCCATTGACGCTAACCGAACACTGTACGCTGACATTACGAAGCCCCTGAGTATTTATTTTTCACAACCCCTCGGGATATTTTCTTTTTGAAGATTCGACGTCGTGTACCAAACTCCCGCAAAGTTGCATCAATGCTGACGCCTTGTTTATGGGACAAGTATGGCTTTTAGATTAGGTACATGAGTAGTTAGACCAAAATAACCGTACGTATTCCAAGGGTTGGCGATCGTTGGTGGTTTTCACTTCCCTCTCTCGGATATAATTGAACGGTCGTTCGATACCATCGCTGAATAGTACGTGCCCATTGAAATTTCACACGAATATGGTCGAATGAAGTGAAGAGTAACTTCGGTAAAATCAAACTTTTGTAGAAAATATTTTTAAAACATTTTTTACTGGCGGCAGTAATGCAATTTAGCTTATCTAGATTGAGAACGATGAGCGACCAGCATGCTTTCTATTGGTTTTCTTATAAAGCTCAGTTTTCCTGTTTAGAGTTCACATATCGTTGAATCGTATAAAAGTAAAAGCAAAAACGTGCTCTAAAATTGTATCCAAAAACTATAAAGGCATGTACAATTGCAAATCAAAAACTACTCAAACTCAAAGTGTACAAAATCTATGTAAAACACTTTACAGTATTTTTCATATAATTTAGCAATAAATAACTTCTATCGTATTTAAGGCCTTGCATACGCCAAGAATTTTCTAAAAATCGTTTTTTTTACAGATTACTATTTTCTATGGTTTTAGGCGTATTTCTGTGAAAGTCGATTGTAGAAATTCCCTACAGATCGAAGGTTATTATAGAAAACGTGACTGCCCAAGGAGAGGGCCTGATCAAACTGATGCTCACTTGAAACGTAAAATGCGTTTTTCTCAAAGCAACTTTTTCCGGCACGGTCTGCATGATAACTCATACAGTTTTTAATAGTTTTTGATGTTTTTTTTTTGAAATATTCGAAATTGTTTTCTTTATAGTCTGTCGAGTCGGATTTTTGGTATTGCGATTAAAAAATGTTATAAACTTAATTGAAGTGTGACATTTATGACACAGGATGCACACTTTTTTTTTAAACTGCCGTAAATTGCTAAATTTTTCGAATTTCGAAAATCCGGCTCGACAGACTATAACTACAATTTTATTTAACAAGAATTTTTTTACGTTTCGCAGATCTATCAACATTTCAAGAAGAAATGATGCAGACCGTGGAGCAACTTTTTTTTTCATAACGCTTCGGGAAACGTGATTTTTTTATGTTGTAATTTTTGAAAAAAAAATGAAATAAATCTTTTTACACAGTCTAAATACTAATAAACAATGTGTAAAAATGATTTTGATTAATTTCTATTGCTATATCTTCTAACAACAGTTTTTCTTTTAGCGCATTTTAGGCACTGGACGTATTATGTAAGGCATTAACAAAATAAAAAGAACACGTGCGTCGACTCCAATTATTTTACGCCCAGCCTCAATTGCAACATTTACAAATCGACTCGTTTCAGAGGATCCCAACAATTCTTGAAATTACGCGCTTTTTTGGAGTTCCGAATTCTTGCGATTTTCAAATATGCCCCAATGCCCGTGAACAGCTTTCGAATGATCGAATCACTGTGAATTATAAACACGTGTGCACATTCGGTGAGCCACGGTCAAAAAGCCAGGAAGATCCCGGCTACATATCGTGCTATTTGTTGAGCGAAATTCCCAATAGTTTGCCGTGTAACCAGCGTACCAGCCACGAAACGATCCGGTATATAATGCTCGTATATGTACGTGCAATAGCGTTGTACGTTGATAGGTCGTTGGGCGGAAAAAGGGTTGCTACCGAGCAAGATAATGCGCGAGCGAAAAGTGGGCAAAACGAGACGTAAATATATATGTGTATGTCGCCGGATATATATAATGGCTCGAGTCCGCGAGAGCGAGAATATAAAATAAAATCAGAATGGTGTCATATGCGTCTGCTTGCATGATAAATGTAGCGATTTAAAATCGAAATTTCTCTTTCGTGTTCACGTACCCGCGACGTTTGACTAATGGTTCAGCATTAACTATTGGAGCATTATATTCAGCGAGAACGAGCACGCGGGTTGAGAATTTTTTTGAAAAATACATATCCGCACCCCGTCAAGAGATTGATACTTCAAGCTATCCTCGAACGGATGGCTAACTGCAGGTTTTTTTTCTCCGCTGCACATACATAGGTGCGCGCATCATCATGCCCCTTCGCGGCATATTTCGAGACCCATCGGCGTTAATGACAATAATCGTGGCTTTCCATGCCTTTTTTTATTCTTCTCCTTTCGTTTCTCTCACTCCTCGCACATCGCCCTTCGATCCGTCCCTCAATTTGTCTGGGGAATAAAAAATCGTTTTTATCCTCACGAGAGGGACATGCCTTTTTGTGATGACGTTTTACCTCGACGATGTGTTCGATTCGTGCCTTACGGGCGATCATCATTTTTCATGAAGCTCGTGCACAAACACACGCGGCACTTGTGACAATTAAATAGTTCGGGGCCCCGAAAGGGCTCTATTTTGGAGCGAACGTAGCCTATGAATGCATTTTCGTAAGCAACGACGATCTCTCTCCAATTTCACTAAAGAAATAATATTGAATTTTAAGAAAAATTCTTTCGAAACTCTTTTACGATTTGTCAAGTTTGATGTGTTTTCAACTCTATTAAAAAAATAAAAGGAATAAAAATCTTCTGAAGCAGTGTTTCTCCAACTGCGTTAGTCTCCTTTCGTATTCCAGCGACTCTCGCCCTTCATTATCATGTAACGTCGTGCTTTCTGATGCTCCAATAAACTGTAATACCAATTAATTAAGAGCCTCGCTAAGAATTGGGTGCATAAATTACGACGAGTGCGTTGTTTCGAACGACGAAGAGCGATGACGATTACCAATTGAAGATTCTCAACCCCGGAACGAGGCTTGAACCTTTTCAATGAATTATCTCACACGTGGTGTTTAAGGAGGCGTTAAAAACTCGGATACTTAGTAAAAGGTATACACGAACCCTTCGACTGAACAGTCAAGGATCGAGTGACACCCTTTGGCACATGATATATATAAAAGTGGGAAGAAAGCAGGACAAGACCACCCAAACGTAACACCCAAACTGGTTGACATCGGGAGAGGCACCGTGTCCTCGGGCCCATCCATTCTCAGCCCCACAGCCACTTCGTCGGGGTGGACCCCAATTTAATCCCTCAAAAACTTACGGAGCGTGCTTTACCGAGCGTAAAACGTTCCCATTCTCTAACCCATAATAGTTACCGTGTTCTAAGGGCATCACTCCTTTCATAATGGACAATGGTTAAAAGCTGCACAAGTTCTCTCCAATATGCGCGACGCTGGGACCTAATAATAAAATCTGTAGCAAATGATGAGTTTCAAGGAAACCCCGTCAAAGTTATTTCGATTGTATCGTTTTAAGCAACGGCTTTTTTGTTTTAATGAATGATTATCTAGAAATATTTATTGGTTTTCGACCTTTCACCAGGAGCAATTACACTTCGCTCGTTTGACTGCCACTGATATTGAGTGTATTCTCAAAAATGATTACTCAAATATCATTTCCAGAAATTTGGATTTTTTTAAGAGGAGAATCACTACAGAAATTTTCTGATCGATGGTCTTGAATCTAGGCGTATACATAAAGAGTAGAAATAATCAAGAAGAATCTCAAAAATACGACGTCAAAGTTGAGCCAACGTCAGTTTTTAAAAATTCTTCGAAAATTTCGTCATTATCCTCTGAGATGATAATCATTTTATGACGTTCCAGTCGAGACTCGAGATAGAAGATTTTCATTGAATATTCAGATCAAAGTAGATCAAATATAAATAACTTTTTTATCGTTAATATTGAAATTGGGTATGGATAATCAGGTTTTGTGGATGTAGATTTCTTGCCCTAGCTATATATGTGAATAAAGGCACGAAGTGAGCGAAAGAGGGAAAGAGTGAGAGAAAGAAGAAGAAAAAGAAGAATGAGAGAGTGTGAAAAGACAATGAACCGAGCAGGATGAGGTGGATAGTGAAGGGCTAGCGACTGAAAAGGGGGAAGATATTACCGAGCTCGAGCCAAATGGATGGAGGCTGAAATCTGCGTGACCGAATGATAATCCTTGGTGCAGTATTTTCTTTCATTTCACATTATTATCATATTATTAAAAAAATCTGGCGTGAAATTTGATTAAAATCGCTTAAACGCCTCGTGCCACAAATTTGCTATCCGCTATTGTCCCTCGACGATTTAATAATATTAAGCGCGAACTTTTGCGGCCTCGAAGCATTCTCCACAGAGCGGAGAGGCTGTTGAGCCACACGCTATATGCATGCATGTTGGGTGTGTATATATATATATATATATACGCGTCGCTACTGTTAGGGAATATTACGCACGCTGCGCGTCAGGGTGCGAAATTTGGAGTGGGGGAGGATTGCTGTACCGCATCTCACGGGAAACTCATCCCGGTCCGACGAACCGAAAATTTTGGGAAACTGTGCTCCAATTTCTGTCTTTTTTCCTCTCTCTCTCTCTCTCTTGTTCTCTCGCTTTTCCATTTCTCGTGGTCGGTGAGACGAATTATACATGTCCACGAACGCAACTGTTATTATTTCATGACAACTATTTATAGCTATGATCAAATTCATTTCGCCTCGTTTATGACCCGAACAAGTGACTCTCATGCAGATTCTTAAGGTAGATCATGCCCGTAGGATCGTATTTTATGGGTGTCTAAATTGAGTCGATTTTTACTTCCTATTTAAAGATATTATCGCTCTAAATTAATGTCAGAGTTATTAATTCAAAATTTTAAATACATTTTTTCAACTTATATTTTGGCGAATGAAATTACAAGCCTTTAATCAATCGGGGATTCATCACTGACCGGACCCGAAATTTCATTCGTCCCTGGCTAAAATACTACAGTTTTTATGTGAAAAATCGCTTTAGAGATAGCGCAAAGGAAAAACACAAAGGGAAATGAATAAAGAAAAAAGTGCTAATAAAAAGACAGAAGGCTATGACAGAAATGGGTCAAGCCAAGAAGAAACAAAATACTGAAATAAGCAAAATTACAAGTGCTCATTTTACCGATTTCGTTCAATCTTTAAAGTAATATATCTTTATTACTGGTAAGACAATCGTCTCGAATTTTTTTCCAAACCTTCATTGTATACTTCATTGTTATTGTGTATTTTTTCATAAACTTTGTAAGAAGCGTTCATTCGTTCTATGGAAAGATAAACGATTTTTTATGCATGGTTCCTATACCCCTGCATGTTTTTTTTCATATTTAAACACGTTTATCTAAATAACCAATGAGACGAACTCTAAAATTTGATATGCGTGTCAGTCAATATACCCATTGAAACTCTGTGTAAGCTTCTCAATGAAACAAAAATGATTCCTAAAATTACGTTATCAACGGAGAAAAATAATTTTCAATTTACGTAGAAATAAATTTATCCGTGAAAATCAGAGATCTCCGATACTGTCTGAATCGACACGGTTTTTCAGGAAATGTCTGTCTCGGATATGTTTGAGCGATCGCTGCTCTCGCGCCCGCATACTATATTCAAATACGTACAATGCTCATGCAGTCACGTATATATGAGTATTTGTGACGCATTGAGTATTATTACCTCGTAAATGCCAGCTGCCTTCTCGTTCACAAAGTATTTCAGTAGCAAGACATATTTTTAACGTACCATTTCTAGGAGGAAAGAGAGAGAGAGAGAGAGAGAGAGAGAGAGACGTGATCCAGATTCAGAATACTCTGAATAACTGTAACAGTATGACACAGGTCACGATCGCAACGATTTACGAAAAATGCCGCGAAGCTGAACGAATCTCTATCATTAGCGAGTGTCTCCGAAAAAAGGCTGGCTCATTGTCGTCATCAGAGCCTTGCACAACGAGCATCTTTTCCGATCGATCTAGTTGCGCTATTATGACAAATTGATCGGTGAGGGTAACACGCTCTGTCGATGACAGACACGATTTTCTATAATATCCGTACGGATGGAGCCCCGTTTTCTTCTCGAGATTTTGCGCTCGAGAATTTTCTATAAAATTTTGAAACTTTGCAATATTTCGAGAAAATCGGAGTTTTGGGTTTGTTTTAAAATATTTGGCTTGAGGCGTTCATCTCTTCACGGAAGCTGGAAAGCTAATTGCCATGATGCGGGGTAGCGAGTGAGTGAGAAAATATATTCGGTATAGTTTCGTCTGACCTTGAAAATTGAGGCAGGTCTGCCCTTAAAGCGGTCCAGTGCTGTCGAAGTAGAACCGCCATAAAGTTCGTTTTTTATTAATCCGAGTGACGACCTCTTCGAAAATATAGATCGATCAATTCAGATGTCCGTATTTAATAATGGCCATAAACGAATGACAAAGTGTCAGAGGTGCCGCGACCCAAACACGCTGGAGGACCAATGATAGTTCACAATTTCGTCGAATGATTAGGATATCTGTTTGAAAGGGGACGTAGAAAAGGCCGTAACAGTTAAATTTCGATATGGTGCACTGTCTATTCGTACGGTGAAGGTCAATTTGAAATTTCATTGGAATATGTAGGATGAAACGATTTCGTGCTCGATGCGCTGCGAGCACCGAACACGGGCTGACGCAACGAGACGAAATCGAATGACGGATCGATTCCTGCTCGTTCCTAGGGCTGGGAGGAAACTGCTCGCGCTGGAGAAGCCTCCGAAAAACGGAACTAAGCGTGCGATGATGGATTATACATATATCGACATAGAGATAGCCCGACGATAATGGTGGAAAAAAAATCTTGCTTGTTCTCGTCATTGCATTCACAAAGAGTGGAACAGAGAGAGAGAGAGAGAGAGAGAGAGAGAGGAAAAGACAGGAAGCGAGAGACAGAAAAGCTCACGTAATTTCTATGACGGTGGCCACCATTGAGAACGCAGCTTTATGCCATTTTTACACGCCGTCCCAACACATTCGAGGGAATCCTCCTCTCTTCGCGCATTGTTCCGCTCGGCGTCGAATGCCTCTCGTTTTTTCAATCTCCCATTGTCGTGGCTCACGCGACGGAATAATTCGCCAATTTTATGGGAATATATATATCTACTGGTCGACGAATATGGGAGAGCTACGACTAGGCCGGTGAGATGGAACGAGAGAAAAAGTAGGAGGCAGAAAGAGAAGGAGCGAATTTGCATGCATACCGCCCCCCCCCCCCCCCCTCTTCGCCATCCGAATTGATAGCTCCAACGTTCCGGCACTATTCTCACCGAGTACTCAATATATCACTCCCAAGAAATATATATATCGCTACCTCATACCATCCCGGCCGATTATAACTTAATTATTACCCTTTGGAGTGAGCGTTAGGGCTCGTAAATGTACGGAGCCCAATGGTACAAAAATTCATATTGAACAACCTCGCCCAACAATTCGACGAACTATTATTTATTTAATCCTACTGAAATTCGTTAATTAACATTAAATTAAATTAACAACCGTCCGGTCGTGTCTTCAATCTTTTTCGCAGTTGCATTCCGGAGCTACAGATTTCGAAATCGAGACCCAATTAGTTCTGCTATTCATTGATGAAAGTTCCTTGACGGATGCACGGTGACAAGAAACGCTTTGTCATTAACGGTCACCACATTTCGGTCCCAGAAACGTTTGGATTTTACTCGAGACGCATTCCTCGGATCCTTCGGACTGACAAACTTTCTCGAAGCATATTGAAATTGTTGAAAATCGTATGGAAAATTGAGACGAAAATTTGCGATCGCGTTGTTCCAGAAAAACGCGAAAGATTATTTGCTGTAATGAGAAAACAAACTCGCCACAGCTTTTTCAGGGTTGAGTCCGAAAACCGCGAATTCGAAATAAACGCACTCGCAATACGATGAACCTGCTAATAAACCATGGAGTTTCGGTACAAAAGTCTAAATGTTAAGAAATTGATCAAATTTGGTGATAATGTTCTTCAACATCAAGTGCGAAAACACAAATTTTTTCAAAATTTTCTTCTACTTAGTTATCGAGTAATTACGCATTAAAGCAGATTTCTTATGCTCGGAATGTATACCTATATATATGGAAACGCTATGCTTATACACGTGAACTTTAGTGATCAATTACTCGATAACTGTGTAGAAGAAAAATCTTAAAAAATTTGTATAGTCAAATTTGGCACTAAAGAATATGTTCACCAAATTTTATAAAATTCTGAACTTTTTGAATTTTTTAATTTTTTTAGCATGGATTAGCATGGCAACATTGTATCGCCTGTACCGAAACTCCTTAAGCAGATTATTTGATACTGGAAGCGCTGCGAATCTTAAGGGTGTAAAATTGCACTTCCTGGTGATTGAGGTTCACGACATTTTCAGAAAAATGGAGCTACTTCAAATCATATTGAATGAGAATAATGATCGTTTCGCAAGTGCGGCATTAAATGTCGCAGAAATACGGAAAATGTGGATCTCAGAATTTCCTGTCGTGCTTTACGACCGCGGGACGAATATAAGAGAAGAAAAACTCGCTATTTCTTCTTCGGGTTTTAACAAATATTCAAACAAGTGTTTGCTTGCTAAAGTTTCTTTGTACGAAAATTCCACAAGTTTATGGACATTTGAGAGAATTTTTCTTTTCGTCTCACTATTATTAAGCATCAGAAAATGGTTTTAAAATCCATTATACGTTTCCTCAATTTACTGGGTATCCTGGCTATCGCTACCAGTGCTTTTTCTTCAAATATTCATGAGCAGATGACGTCAGCTGAGATTTTCGAGACTTTTGGTTCCGATTCAAGTAAGTATGATCGATAATGAGCGGCTTGTGATTAAATTTCGTGCAATTATTGATGCAACGAGGAAAACTCGATTCGTAGTTCCAGACTATCAAGTATTCGAGGTCACGTTGCCTGGGATGAGGCGAAAACGAAACGTTGACAAAGAATTTAGAATGTCGTTTGAACTTAATGGCACAAAAGTTGACTTGAAATTGAAATCTACGGAGGGCCACTTGGCGAGTAAGTACACTCCCGTTTGGTTAGCGATTTCTGATCCCAAGGCCTACAACAGTATTCGCTACGAGCCCCAACCCAATGTGAGTGGACCTCTGCATTCTTTCATTTTCATTGCCACTTTTTATTGAAAAGCTTTCATCAAACGAAATTGGATCTTCTTGCAAAAATATTTTTTCAGGCACTAACGGATATCGGTGAATTCAGAATGTTCCACGATCTGAGCAAAGACGCGGCTGTGGTAGTGTATAAGGATCCTGAACATGGATTGATTATGGTGAGCATCGCATTATAAATTCATCGACAGTCTCTGGCTCTGAGACAAATAATGTTGAATTTCGTGTGTTTGAATTTGTTGACGTTCAATACTTTCCTTCGAAAAACAGGAAGGAATCGTGACGCAATCCTTTGCAATAAAATCTCTACCGAAGCGATTAGTGAACGAAGTCCTCAAAGTTGGAGAACACGTGATCGAGAGACCGGTTTCGAAAAGATCGATGGGAGAATTCAACGTGGAAGAAGAAACGAGTTATTACGCTGTTTTCGCGGTCGAGCCTCCACCGAAGAATGCCAAGCGAAGCGCAGCGGGTGAGTTTTATTCATAAATTTGCGTCTTCGTACTTTCATTCGCTTTTCTGATATCAGTGTTTTTCACTTACTTTGAACAGTGAATCCAGCTGAGTTTTACCGTGTTAAAAAAGCCTATCGCGGGTGCCGACAGTATGCTCCGCCAGTTGTATATCCTGAAATTTTGCTCGTTCTCGATCATAATGCCTTGAGGTAAAAATCCACGTAAAACCGAATTTCAATGTGCGCGATTTTCTACAAATTTTCGTATGATGCTTTTTCAAAATTGTCTCACTTCCTGGCCAACTGGCTCGGGTAAAAAGTTCAATAAACTCTTCGTGAAGGGTTTGTTATCTGTTTTTTTTTTGCCAAATGCATGCAATTATATTAAAAATACAAAAAAAGTGTGCAGGATTGGTGAAGTATAAAGAATATGTTAGTCTGAGGGAAATACGATTCGTTTTTAATGCTTGTAGAAACCATACGATGACTCAGGTCCTCAGATTTGTCTTGGCTTTTTGGAACGGAGTTGACATGACTTATGCATCGTTGAGTAGACCGAAAGTGCGTCTCAATATTGCCGGCATTATTGTTGCTGCGGTGAGTTTTCGAGAAACCTTTTTGCAGTATGAAAAAGTATTGGTTAGATCGTGCAAATGGAATGTGAGTTCCGCCTACTTCTCTCGTGATAGGACGACAACGCAACTCCTTACATCACCGAAAATGCATCGGACAAATTCATTGTGAATGCGGAAGGAAAACTCTTGAAGAAAATCGGCGCCTATTTCTACAAGGAACATGCCAGATTTCCTTTCAGGCATTACGACATGGTGATGGCAATGACGACGTAAGATTCGCAATAAAATCAAATTACGGCGAATTATAGCATTGGAGATTGGCTAACTTAATGATTTGTTTTTATTACTAGGGCAACAATGTGTGAGAAGGGGAGCGATCCGTGTACAGTTTACTTAGGTAAATCGAGGCGATTCGAGTACAAAATACATGAAAATTTATTTTTAGTTTGAATTTATTTTCATTTTTTATTTGAATCACTCCAGGAGTGGCTACGATTGAAGCTGCTTGTACGTTGCACGAATACGCACAAAAGTCGAAGGCCATTTGGTCAACAGGAATTTTCCATTTCGATTGGAATTACGGTGGTGTCATAACGGCCGCTCACGAAGCAGCTCATTTGTAGGTTTCGATTGTAAAAGAAAAATTTCTTCACCAATTTTTGTTAATTCGTTAAATGCATTTCGCAATACTGTTTTTATGCGCACGGCGCAGATTCGGGGTTCATCACGATATAGGCTTCAAATATGGAGGGCGCAATCGCTGCAACTTGGATGATGGTTACGCCATGACACCAGCGACGGAATACATCCGTCATGGTTTCAAATGGTCCAGATGCAGCATCGACGATTTTCGCAAATACTTTTCGTGAGTTAGAATTTCCCGTCGTTGTAACGCAACGTAAAATTTTCAATATTTTGCCCAATTTTCAGTTTTATAACAGTAAACATTGCAAATACTAAAATTTACAAAACGTTTAGTACATTTTATAGGGCAAGTTTCGATTACTCTTTTCCGAATTCCATAGCACACTGAAACGGTGATTTACACACTTCAACAAAGGGCTGAGCATATAAAAACAATGGGGAAATAGGCCGATATAGCGACAAGATAGCCCTACAATGTCCCCAGTATAGCCGCATCCTAGCATAAACATTCGTACGGAAAATTCACTGTAACGTCAAAATTTACTAAATACTTCCGTAAAAGTTTCTACTGTGAACAATGAATATTATTTTTTTATAGGAAAATTCAATTTCTTTCCCATAATAATATCATGAATTGTAGCTCGTCACTGCACTATCGTGACTGGAAGGTAATTTTTCAAATTTAATTCTCTCCGTGTGCGAATCGTCAAGACCAAAAAACTTTTTCCCCTCCACCTGATATTTATGTCAAACAATTAAGTCAAACAAATGGGTCGATCGTTCGTCGTTATTGTATGAAAGTTTTCTTATTTTTTCTCATGTCAAGTGATTTTTTTTCTGAACGTCATAACTCCCGATTGTCTTCTGAACTCGTTCTAATAATATGAGCCGATAGTTCAGCAGATTCGGGATGTTTGGACAACACGCCATTGTGGATGAAACCCGTCGCTGAAATATTACCGGGTAGATGGTTAACACTGCACGGACAATGCAGGAATGACGGTATGGAAAAGGGGTGCGAGGTGCGTAGTTTCATTTACAAAAAAAAAGTACTAAAGTCTGTGGACATGGTTCTCGTGATTACACAGATTACCAACTCGTACTTCAACATGAATTTTGACAGATTTAATTTTTCGAACCCAGGTTCCGAACGTGCCGATTTGTTATGTAAAAGGCTGCAAAGCTGAAGGTTCCGATGAATGCGTTCCTAATCAGTGGCAAACTTTGCTAGGCACCAAATGTGGTGATAACAAGGTTCTCAGGAAAAATGATCGTCTTCCAAGTTGATAAATGGCTAAAATTCGAGTTTTAAATAAATTCATTTATCTTTACAGTTTTGCAACTCGAAAAGGCTCTGTGTGAAAAATTAAGAGGAAACACACTTGGGCTTCGAGTCGACGTTGTGAGCAGTTTGATGAAAACAAACTACAACTTTTTTGTATGTTTATCGAAGACGATGACGAGTCAATTGAGTCGAATGTGGGGAAAAAATAAACAAAATTTTCATGGAAAGAATTGAAGTGGAATAATTTATGATTCAAATGTTCGTAAAATCGAGTCGAATATTGTAACAATAAAAGCTTTCAATTTTTAATGCGTTTTCGACTTCCTCAACAATAAAATTCCTCCAAGCCCAAAATATTTGAATTTCGAATACCGGCAGGAAGCGTGGTACCAAAAAAACTTCCGTATGCCACTTCAACAACGAAATTACTACCATAAACGTAGTAAATGGCGAATTGACTATTCGACCATATTTTTCAACGTTTGAGAATTGTGAAGTTTTTGTTTGATAAAACGAAGGCCACTTGTCAAGTGAAAATAAAAGAGTTGCACGGTGTTCGAGAAGTGCCGCATTAATCTTGAAGTGTCGCAATGTTTTGTGTGCGTTTTTACGACACGTTTCATTTCCACCTACATCCATGTATTTATATGCTCGTTTGTAGTGCAGACACTTAATATCTCCTTAGTTATGTGGCTCTGGAAAATTTTAAATGGTTTTCCGGTATTTTTAAACCGTTTTATATGCTAGAGGAAGAGCTCGTTCTTTTTTTAAATTTGTTTCCAAGGATTCTGAGCCTTACTTATTTATTTGCAGTTTGATTCTAACTTTCATGCACTGTTACAAGATATTTCTGTGAACGAAGACCTCGTTGGAGGCGATAACTGAATTTCGTTTTTATACTCTTTCAAATTTTTTTTTCTTTCTCGCCATATTAGTGTATTGACGCATGAAAAAATGACCGTCATTTGGGGAATTTTCTTTCTTGGTTTGGTCGAGATTATGGTCGATCCCGCTGGGGCTTTTTTGTCGAATATTCACGAGCAGATGAGTTCCGCTGAAATTTTCGAGACTTTTGGTACTGCGGCCGATTCGAGTGAGTACGATAAATTCGAGTCGATCGTAATGATGCTTAAAGCTGTGAATGTTATCGCGGATGCGCTCCGCTGCTTGTAGTTCCAGACTACGAAGTATTCCCAATCACGTTGCCTGAGTTGAGACGAAGACGGAATGCTGACAACGAGATCAAAATGTCACTCACTTTGAACGGTACCAAAGTTGCCTTGAAATTCAAACCGAGCGGGGGGTACTTGGCGAGCAAATACACACCCGTATTGTCGGCGATTACGGACGAAAAAGCCTACCACGGTATCCGCTACGAGCCTCTACCGAATGTGAGATCACAGTGAATTTGTTTTAACTTGCGATTTTTACAGCGAAAAGTTATTGTGCAAAAGCTCGACGAAAGCATCAATCAGAATTTGCAGCTCGTCACGATTCACGATTTCACAGGCACTAACGGACATCGGCGAGTTTGGAATGTACCATGATCACGCAAATCAGGCAGCTATAGTCGTTTACATGGACCCAAAAGTTGGACCCGAGTTCGTAAGTGTCGACAATTTAAAATGGTGTTTTGGGCCAGGCTAGTTCTTCGAGTGGAAAAAAAGTGGAGCGATTTTCTCATTGCACCTGCGCTTCGGTAATCAATATTCCAGGAGGGAGTAGTGGGTCCAAATTTCGCAATAAAATCTTTACCCAAGAGGTTGAAGACGGAACAGCTCCAGATTGGCGTTGTGCATACGCCAAAATACAAGAGGTCCATTGAGGATGTGAATGCTGATGAGACGAGTTACTTTGCGGTTTTCAAAGTCGAATCCCCTTCGAAATATGTCAAGAGGGGCATTGCTGGTGAATTACTTAACATTTGATATGTTGACACTTTGTTTGGGTTTGTTTGCATTTCAATTTTTCATTCTCCGAATACAGATGATCCGATGGAGCTCTACAGAGTTAAAAGGAGACTTGGTCAGCGAAGGAAAGAGCTTCCGACAGTCGTTTACCCTGAAATTTTGCTTATCCTTGATCATAACGCAATTAGGTAAGATATTCCATATCATTCCTAGTAAAATATGGCAACTCTCAAAATATAAATGTAATACTGGACTTACGACAGCAATTTAATCCTGAATGAAAACTACTTGAAATAAACAGTACAATATGTTGCTAAAAATTGAATAGTGGTCGTCAATGCTTGGCTTTTTGAACCCAACAAAATTTGTCACTTATGAAAACAACAAAGTTTTTTTTTATAGTGCATAACAGATTGTGATTTTTAAATAAATGAGAAGGAGAGAGTGAGAAATAATAAATTGTGGTTTCTATTGAATTTTGCAGAAATCGTAGCATCACTCAGACACTCAGATTTATTTTGGCTTTTTGGAACGCAGCTGATATGGTTTATGCAGAATTGACTCAGCCAAAAGTGCGCCTTAACATAGCCGGCATCATCATTGGTGCTGTGAGTCTCCACGAATCTAGATTTAGCCTTAAGAGCCTTCACGTTTTTATTATTTATTGAGCAATGTTTTTTTTCTCGATTGTCTCATGACAGGATGACACAGCGACACCTTATATCTCCGAGGATGCGTCGGAAAATTTCATTCCTAATGTAAACGATATATTGAACAGGACAGGAACTTACTTTTACAACGAGCAAGTGAGGTTTCCTTTCAAACACTATGACATCGTTATGGGAATGACGACGTGAGTGTACGATAATAAAATATAAAATGATCACTGGTCACAGAGAACCTGAAGAAAAAATCCAAACGAAATTAATTCAAATACGTTTTATGGACTGAGCACTGAGAATGTATGGAAAGAAATTTCGAAAAATCCGACATTTTTCGTGCTCTAGCGAATCAAACGTTGTTGGATTTCAAAATCTTGTACCCTCCTCCCCCAAATCTTTCCAAAATAACCTGATAGCATGTTTTTCAATGTATATTTTCAGAGCAAATTTATGTGCCGAGAAGACTGATCCGTGTCAAGGTGTTCTAGGTAAATTTGTACAAATTTTCCATGATTTTTTTTACCTCTTTCATGGCTCTCAAACACTTTCAATTAAAACTATGCACACAGCCGTTCCCCTCAGCTGCTAAAAATGTTTGCAGAAATTTGCTTAAATTTCTGATAATTTTAGGTGTTGCCGTATTGAACGCTGCTTGTCGTCAAGAAACCCAACGCCCTAGACAGCACAAAGCCATAAGGTCTACGGGAGTTTTACATTACAAATGGAATTACGCTGGTGTTACGACTGCCGTTCATGAAGCAGCCCACTTGTAAGTCTACCTTGAACTACTATCAAATCCATTTTCATCTTACTCTTTGTTTTTTCACTATTTTTATTTTTACTTTTATTTTCTATGAGTTTTGGATTTTTAAGCGTTCTCTAAAAATCTTAGTGTTAATTATTTGATACGTTTAAGAAAAACCGATTATTTTGTTATTATTTTAGACATTTTAGAAACGTAAAGCCTCAGAGACATTGTCTGAGGCATAATTATATTCAATCAATCTTTACATTATTTGTTGTTGAAGCATTTCGATATTTCTGAATATATGACAGATTTGGCGTTCATCATGATGAGGGCTATGAATATGGTGGTAGAAATGAGTGTGATATGGAAGAAGGTTATGCAATGACCCCAGCCGCACAGCTCACTCAACACGGTTTCAAGTGGTCTAAATGCAGCAAGAGATATTTCCAAGAATATTTCAGGTAGAGAGATGTAGAAATTGAATGTAGAAATTTTCTCACACCGATTATAACTTCGCAATATCGGATTACTAATTTTAATTATCAAGCAAAGAATGAAGTACTTTTTTTCTTTCAAATTTTGTACAACGATGTCGATATCTGAGAAAAATCATTTTACCATTACAAACCAACAGATCCAGAGAATCGGAATGTTTGGACAACGTACCACTTTGGGCTCGCACCAAAGGCGAAGTTTTACCAGGTAGATGGTTGACGTTGGCTGGCCAATGCAGAAATTCTGGTATGGAGAGCGGATGCAAGGTATGATTTAAACGGAAAAAGCAAGAAAAAATTCTCGACTAATTTCTACGAATTTAATGTATTTCGTGTACTTACGCAATGTCAAATATTTTCTGATCCATAATTCCGCTTCGAATTTTTCGGCGCAGGTTCCCAACTTGCCATTTTGTTTTGTAAAAGGTTGTAAAGCCGCAAACTCCGAGGAATGTGTCGCCGACGCATGGCAGACTTTGCCTGGTACCGAATGCGGAGAGGGCAAGGTTCGTGAAAATATAACGATTTTTTCATGATAAAAACTGTTTGGTACATTGACGAGGAGAAAAAAAATAATCGACTGTCCTTTTCCAGATATGCGACGCGAACCGAGCTTGTGTAAAAGAGAGAAAAGACTGACGTGACGCATTCATCGCTCTAACAATGATAAAAGCTCTTTTTTCAATATCATCATTCGTTGTTTTTGGAATATTAAACAGTTGATTGCACAAGTCCACGCAAGAATTATCTGCCGGTGAAAAAAAAATCCAATAAAATAGCATTTTCATCGTAGGCATTGTCATCATTCCAACAAATCCCACAAAATATCCATCAAAAATCGTGATCCTAACCCTGAGTTCATGTACCGTACGAATTGCGAGCAAACAGAGCGTGCACGTAAAACGTATATGCAAAGACCCTACTCCGAGGATGCCAATATATGCATACGTATACATACATCCATAGCAGATATACGATTGCCCTAAACGCTTGGCGAACACGTGGATCATATTTTGAATGCATAATGAAATCCGTATTGGGATGGTATATTCGCAACCCCAATGGGAATTGAATGACGACGAAAACCTTGGAGTTAAACGGATTCGGCCATTACTGTTTGTACAAAATAATGTACACACCTCGCTAAAGGGGAAATTAGGAATAGCGTATTTCATTTGATTTGAATGAAAAAATGTGTGCTTTAGAATATTAGTGTTGTACAGACGGCAGTTCAATATTTGCACACGCGCTTGGCGTAAAAGAAACATTTTTTCATTTTTCCAAATTATTCATTTGTTCTCTGTTCCTTTTGGCTGAAAGTACATTTTTTTGCTCCTTGCAGAATTGTGGCAAAAAATATATTTTCCATATCAGCGTTTGCTCAAATGCGACAAAAAGCGATTGAAATAATCGAAGTAGAAAGAATCATTTCCCGCGGTGATTGGTTGCTGAACAGATTCAGTTCACGATAACATGACGATGATCACGAGGAAGTGCTGGCCAGAAATATCTCTGCGCTCCAAACACAGTGGGTATATAATACCATTATAAATCTTTGGTATACAAGGAGTGGACAGCTTTACGACAGCTACTCGACAAAGTAAAGAAAATTGGGAAGAACGTTATTTTCTTGTGGTTTACCAATACATGTACAAATCTGGATCATGGAGGATCGAAATCCTCAAAGTCTTTTGGTCTGTTTGGTCAGATTAGCTCTCGTAAGTGTGCTCTAATCCGGTTAAAATGTTTGCCAACAGCGATACATGAAATGCGTGTGTACGTACACGCGGGTACAGGCAACTGCGTGTGTGGATAGAGTTTGAGGTAGCGGAGTTTATTTAATGCCTGAAGGGAGGATATACAGGACGAGGAAGAATCTCGCGCTCGGCGCCCTTTCCTCTCGACGTTAAACTTCTGTCTATATAGTTACACACGCATCATCCATGTTTGTTCATATTTGCGCAGCTTGGTCAAACAGAGGAGTGTGCCTTTTAGTAAAAACCATTCTGTACTAACGTATTAGAACACGGTGGAGGGTCCATTCGATGCCTTGAGGGCGACGAAAGCCCTTGCGGTTGGACGCGACGGATTCCATAAAACGTGGCTGATGCGCACGCTTGCCAAATCTTAATTGTTTACATACCTACGCCCGGTGACGAGGGGGAGGTCTTACGAGAGCAAGAAAAAAAAGGATCATCCGCATTTTTCCGGGGTGTATCAAATTCTCACTAAAAGAAGAAAATCCCTGCTCTCTGAAACGCGCTTTCGGGGTTTTTTTTTTTTTTTTTTTTTTTTTTTTATTTCGCTTTATTCCCCGTTCCCGTTATCCCGTTTCCTTTTATTTTGCTTCTATTAATATGAGGTTGATCAACGTACACGCAGGATAAGCGATGGCAAGCTGAGAAAGCACCTCGCGTGCCGTTGAGAAATGGTCAATAAACGTGGCACCCACCACTCGCTGTGTGGTTTGTAGTTGAGGAAAATTAGTCATGGGCCTCAATAATAAAGGTCGTTGATGCGTGCTTTCGATGTGCTTACTTTTTTGTTTAAGGTAACTCATGTTGTACTGCATGCTAGTTGAATGAGTGTTAGATTTTCAAAACGCTTTCAGCACCAAGTTCAACGTACAGATTAAACTTATTGTTAGTAGCATATTTTATTAACGTGAAAAAATGTGAAAAATGATAGTTTTGCAAAACTATCAACTGGTAAATGCAAATTTTTACGACGACACATTTTCACAGGTGCTTTTCAAAGAATTTTGTTCCTCAACTGATCCTCTACGAATTCACCACGTAGATTTTTCTTTAAATTCATTCCTTCAGAAATGATTAATGAAAAAGTTTTTTCACTTAATGAACAATTAGCTGTAACAGTGAAACGATCAAGTTAAAAAATAACTTCATGGTGGATTTGTGGAGGACCAGTTAAGAAACAAAATGAGCCTTGTTGCAATAAAATCGATGAAAAAACGCTGATAATTCTTTGAAAAATACCAGTGAAAATGTGTCATCGTGGAAATTTGCATATTTATCAGTTGATGGTTTTGCAAAACTATCGTTTTTAATATTTTTACATGTTAATAAGATATGCTGTGATACAAATCCACTAACAATACATTCAATCGGTACGTTAAACTTGGTCTAAAAGCGTTTTGAAAATTTAACACTCACTGGACTGGCATGCAGAGTTCATTTTTCAGGGTGTAATCTTCTTAGAGTGGTTTATTTTTGGACAAATCGCATAAGTTTCGGACTTCGAATTAGAGAATTTTATTCGGGTTTGGAAAATAAATAATTTTTCAACATTGTGCCAACTCAATATTCACTTTGACCTCGCGGATTACTCCACTCCGAAGTTTCGTTCAAAAAAATCTGTGTTTCCACTAATACGGTGAATGATTTACGTTGTGCCTGCGAGTTCAATGACTGATGACTTTTAGCTCCCCCGGAGCACGCGCTATGCTTGACAATGCTGACTCTTGGGTCCCGCTACCCCAACGTGTGGCCTTCGATGTGCTGACACGACGCGTCAGTGCGATCGGTCATTGAAAAGTTTTTCTCGAAAAAGGTGCGCTTTTGTGGAACGCACACATTCATTTCGCAGAATGAGCGAAAAGGGAGAGAAAAAAGGGAGGGAAAAGGACGAAAGAAGGGGAGAAAGTGCTAAGTGGGCGGCATAATTCAGCCGTTTTAGCAAAACGGGAAAATCGTGACCATCGGTTAATCGGGGGACCAAAAAGTCAAGCCCGCCCCATTGCCCGCGATTTCAGGTTTTTTATAGTTTTCGTGTATTTTTTTTCATATACTAAGAATAAGGGTGTCGAAGCGTTTTTTTTCGAAAATGGGGTAAAAATGATGGAGCCTCGCACATTTTGTCGCAAACCCATGATCACTCCCATCATTGGCCAGTTTTTTCTACGCTATTACACACGCATCAATGCTTCCCGCTATAAAAGTGCTATAGTTGAGCCGAAATAGCATGCGGAGTCTTATAATATTCTTTGTTGAGCGACTGAATAATGATTGGACTAGTGACTTCTGCGGTAGGGTGAAAAAAGCACCCCTGATTGATTTATAGAAATTTTCTCACTAGCATTGACTAATTTTTTATCGCAGATTGCTTTCAGCCCTTTCTGCCAATTTATACACTTTTTTCTTCTCTCGATGCTTGCTCCCTTATTCGCCTTCCTTTTCCCGGGTCGATAGCAACCATCAAATATTCGATGAACTAATTAATTTCGCACTGAGTGAAAGAAGAGCCGTCAGCAAGATCGTACATCAAGAGGTTCGAAACAAAAGCGAAAAAAAAAACTGCGAATTAACGATGAGCGTGCCTCGGCATTGGAGAATTAAAGGAGGCCGATAGTCGCGAAGAAAAAGTGTGCAGTTGAACGATACTGGAGGGGAAGGATGCTCTTACGACGTTTCTAAAAAGTTATCCCAGGCCCAGGCCCCAATGCTTGGGTTACGAAACGCCTTTTTTGTTCTGCTTCAATTGAAAATAAAATGAGCTCGACCAGGATAAAATTTATGTCACTAACGAATGAAATTTCGTCTGAAGAAATGAGAATAATTTGCTCTTCTTTGTGTGGAATTTTCTTCATGTAAATATTCGCGATTGCACTCCCTTATTATTTGTACACACCCCGCTGACTGAGATGATTTACGGAATCGCTCGATTCGTATTAACTTTGTATATACATGAGCGATAATCCATGGGCGGAAGGAGGAGTCGAAAAAGCTAGTTACGTATACTATTTGATTGAGGTACAAGGGAAGAAAGAGAGAGATGCTGGGTGGTAAATAGAAAACTGAGAGGAGGCGAATGGCGATGGAGAAAGTGCTGAGAGATGATTCTCTCGGTGAGAGAGAGAGAGAGAACAAGGGCGAGAAATACTGAGAGGGAAAAAGCAAGATAGGAAACGAGAGAAGCAAAGCGTTGAGAGGATCGGAAAGAGGGTGATGGGGGTGTGTCTCAACGCCTGGCCACGACATCACCAATTAGTCACCGGCGCTTAAAAACAGCAGGGAGCCTCTCCGCATCGCCGCCATCGCGCCACACTCTCCGCACCGAATTCTCTTCCTTTTTGCTATAAATATATGTGACTATATATACGTCAACGTACACTTCCGGTCCTACCTTTCGCCCTCTTCAGGGCACAAACATTTTGCCAACCCTTGCCGCTGTGTTGTCACACTTGCACCTCTGTCTCATTTTCTTGTAAATATATATTCTTCTTTTTAAACCTCGCGTACCGTTCGTCTCTTGATAAATATTTATGTCGTTACTGCGCGAGGAATTATCGTGCGAGTTTATAATGGAGTTTCATCGACTGCAACAGCAAGATCGATTGCTCCGAGCTCGTAGTATCGATCTATTTTTATTTCGTTGATACGCAATTTAAATTAAAACATCGATTCCCGTTTGATTAACGCAGTTTCTGATAAAGCGTGCACGCACTGAATAAGACGTGGCAAGGTCCTTGATTTATAAACTCAATGAATGTAAACATACAGGAATACGCGCAAAGTATTATTTCTAGCGATTCACTCAAGTTTTTCGAGGGATACTGTGAGGGCATACATACATGCAGTGTATACACGGTGAAATATCCATTGTGTCGAAAAGTCGTGGATATATAAGGGTCGTGAAGAAGTGTAAGGTGAATACACGTTACAAGGGAGAGGATTGGAGGAGCGCAGAGACGAAGCGAACGTAGCATCGGGCAGAGCTCTTGTGTGTACCATAGCAGCTGCTATTGACACCTCGATACGCTGACTCAAATGGAACCGAAACAGTATATATACGCTGAAATACACATGCGTACGAATATCTATCGTAATAGCGGGAGAGAAAGAACCCTCAGAGAAAACAGCTCCGTGCTGCTGGCTCCTGTTGCAAAGTACGTATAACTGTACAGTATTTCCGAGTCTTGGAAAGCAAAAGCTCCGTGCTCATGAAGCAGCCTCGAATTTCTTTGTATTATGCTCACCGAGTTTTCACTTATCGTATATATTTTTTTTTTAAAGATCGAATCATTGATGAGCGTATAATCAACGATTTTCGTACTGTCTACCTCAATAATATTTTTTAAAAATTATTTTGTTTTATTTTCATTATTATTTTTGTATTATTGTTAATAATAATAATTTACAAAAAGACCTCTGTCTACCCTAATTAGGCGGGCAAAAAGAGACTATTTTCATGAATTTTTTTGGTACTGGTATGAATGATAAATGTGGATATAAAAAGAGTTATGTCTAAAAAATACACTCTTAAAGTACATGGGAATTTTTTTTAATGATTATTTTACTCAATTTTCGTGCAGAAAAGTGGGGAGAAGAGAGGTCCAATAAAAAAGATGGGTGTGCGCTGTTGATAAAATCTCTGGAACGGATGATCGCGGAGAAAAAAAAGTGGTGTTAGATTCAATAGATAAATGGCTTAGCGCATATCATATACGATTATCGATTTTTTCAAAAATGACGAAATGACAGCCATTTTTCCAAAAAACCGCGAAAAAGCACGTTTTTTTTTGTAAAGAAAAAATAGTTCCACTCGTAATTTTGAAAAACATAATTTTGAGAAAAACGCGTTTAAACAAAGGCAGGTACGCGGTACCGCACTGGGCGGTACGCATTATCGCGCTCAGACAGCCGAGTAAACGTCGCTCAAAAGTACACTTGGACTGCTCAGATCTTTATAAAATTTTAGTATAACACTTTTAAATATGTATCGAAAAATGCAATAAAAAAAACGATTTTTTTGAAAATTCTAATTAGAGTAGACCCCTTAAAGGCATGTGGGGATCATGGGCAAATGGTGTAGAAATGACACAGTAAGAGGGGCATTCCAGCATCGTCTTCAGTCAGAAACGATGAATTCGTTAAACGTTGCCATTTTTATTTGGTTTTGTAAAGTAGAATGTATTTGTTCTGAGTTTATGATAACATCAATCGTTCGAGTTATTATTTGTGTAAATCTCATTACAATGATGGGCATGTAAAAAACTATTTCTGTCTTTTGTTACTCTAAATGGGATATTATTCCGGTCGATTCACTCGATTAAACGATTAAGAACTGAGCGATATTTTTTCTCGCTAGCCTCTCCATGCGACGACTCAACACACTGTTTTGGGCCCTGCATCCCGAATGATTTAGCATCATCATCGGTATCTCTGTACTCATAAACCAGATGACTAAACGAGGGCTTGCTCACGTATAATTCGGTAATTAAAAACGATGCACGGGTATTGTCAGAGGTGAATGGGGTACGAGAGGGGTGTTTAAATCGGAGAAATTTCGCACAGCAAAATTATTCGTACGTCTCTCTTCCTTTTGTACGCTCAATGATTTGCATAACGCGCTAGCTCGGTTTCCCCCTCAAAACCCTTTCCTTGCGCGCGATCTTCATTTCCGCAGAGCCACACCGTAAGCCGAGCCCAGTTGGTTTGTAAGAATTATAATAATTTTAATAATAACGATGATAAAAGGAGAAGGTTGTACGAGCTGCAGTGAGACAAGAGGAACTTAATGTTCCGGAAAGTTTCGAGCGTTATTTCTCGTACAGAAATCTTATTCAACGACCGACATTACTTTTGCTATCATCGACTATTTCAAAGCATTTATAATTGTCCCTCAACAAACTTGAAATTTCGTCTCGATTTTTAATGTGTAAATCCCGTCGCGATGACTTTTGCATTTCAGAGCCATTTAATTGTTTAACCGATGTCGTAAAACTCACTAAATATTCAATAATTTTCATAATATTGCTCAACAGTCAAAAGGTAAAGGCGAGCTGAATCTAGAGGGAACTAAACATTAACCGGAGTTATTACTTTCGCTCAATGAGTTACGCCCGGTACGATAATCGGAGGGCATTCTCCCAGAAGCAAAATCCCCTCGTCCGTCTCTAATGAACGACAAATCGAACACTTTTTAAACCACTCGGTCCCCGCGAAAATATACAAACTGGAAACAACGCATTAGCTTCATTGAAAAACTTCATTTATTGGCTCAAACAAGCATTTTCCAAATCGACAAAAACATCGTTGAAGCGCCAAATGTCAGCGAAATCGAACGAACAATTTTTCCTAACGTACTCGAGAGTTTTCACTGGCAATCGATCAGAGATACCTGGAACGTAGCCACGTCGATAAAAAATTTCATTTTAGTGCCCACAACCTCAAATCGTCCCGTTAAAAAACACACACACACAAGCCTGCAGCATCTTTTTTTCTATAGACTGTGCGGGTAAACGGTCGCATTAACATGCATCTAAAACCTCTTACGCGGGCTCCCCGTGTAATGCCGTTCTTATTATACCCATAAACAGTTAGTATAAATGTATATATACACGCACGTATGTACATAGGCACGCACAGAAAGGGCCGATCGGTGGCACGCGACCGAGATTGTACAGTACGTGCCCCTTGTTTCCTCGTTGGCGGCTGATGCGTGCTCTGTCAGTGACACGAGAGACGAGTGTTTCTGATTGCCGAATAGCTCTGACGACGTATACGCGCGGCGACGATCGAACGACATGAACGATGTACGATCCATTACCTATACGTCCGAAGACGGATAGGCCCTAAACGAGCGGACAACTTATCCCCCTGCGCCGTGCGTCTGCCTTACGATTCCATGTTTCTATGATGCTGCAGCAATTACCCTCTGATACGTGCCGCATCATGAAAAAAGATGGAGAAATGACGAATGAAAACAGAAAAGGATGGCGATGCGTTTTTCAAATCTTTGAGGGTCTTTAACATATCACGATTATTTCGGCAAGAACGAGCTCCAATGACGGATGAGATTCGAGTACTTTCTCAATGTTTTCGATGCTTATGGAAGAGACTTCAAGGCGAAGGTCGCTCGTTTCGTTATCGCAATCTTTCATTAGATTGCCACGGTGATTACGTTTTCGTTTGTTTTTTTTAATCGCTTACGTCAGTCTACTTTTTAATCGACGTTTCTAATGTACTTTGATAAAAATTCAATTATTATTTTTCGTCAGTAAATTTTTGATGATTTGATTTCAAACAACCGGATCTTCTTTTCGCCGACAGGCGATTCAATTTCCAGGAACAATTTACTATGTGTATACATATAGAATTGTAGATGGAATGTGCGAGCGTGTGGAAGTCGAGCTGCTTCCTCTAAATATCAGGCCTGTAAGATGTTAGCTTTACATGCACATAAAATAGTTCGGATATTTTGTTGTTGCGACTCTACTTGTCCGATTATAAGGTCGTTTTAGCCCGTTTTTTGTCTCCAATCCAATTGGCCTAATTAATCCAGCATCTGTGGCACTCGTAAGCATTGATGGGTCTAATTTTAAATTCGCTCTTCAAATGACGAAAATGATTATAAAAACCGGAAACTTCGATCGTTCATATTTCTATGTAGATAAATGTGTAAATACAGCAATAGCCAAACAGCGAACGTAGGAAACGTAAATTGCAAACAGCCAATCAGGTAATGCTTCAACAGGCAAATTGCCCTGCGAAAAAGTCGCTCGCACCAAATTCACGAACTCGGCGGATGAATAAATGCGGAGAATCGTTTTTTTCCAATTCCAGTTCCGCCGCATCCCCGCCAGCGTTATCCCGTTGCTGTAGTTAATAGTTCTAGCCGGTCGCAATTACATCAGTGTGTAACGAACCGCGGTATTGGCGTTACCAGTGCTTCCTCAATTTTCCTAGCTTCCTATAAATTCAGGTCAACTGATCGATGAATTCGTTTTGCAGATTCATGGCGTACAATGAACTATTTTTTCATCGTATAACAGTCGAACAAATTGGATTCATTTGTGTCAGAGAAATTTTCAATTTTTGGAAATTCTTGCGAGAATCGAGCTTCCAAAGGAATCAATCTTTCGCTCCAAGTTGTTAAAAAATAATTCACAAAGAAAGGAGTACATTGGCCTATGGTTATTGTGAATCAGAAAAAAAACTGCCTCATTGTAAGGAAAAAGTTGCAAAAAGTCAATAAAATCGACCAATTTATTTTTTCACCGTTATTCCAAAGTTTTTTTGCACCCTGGGAGAACTGCAGCTCGCCGTGTTCAGTATCTACTGCGTTCCACGATCACCCTATCGCTCCTCGATTGTGACCGTGATTGACACACGCTGAAAATCTATTTTTCCTACCCGATGAGTATTTACACGAGCACGGAGGAGCGGCTTGTACAAATTTTACATAGAACAATGTAGATCGAGTTGTGCATGCGTTCGATCGAGCTCGCCCTGGAACGAGGTATCCAAAAAAGTGGACGAACCTATTATGAGTTGTCTATCATCGGATTTTTTTTCTCTCGATGAAAAAATAAACGCATTGCAATATTCGGAGTACCGATAAATATTTCAAACCGTTTGGAACAGTCCATGGTCCTTGGTTTCCAACGAAAAAAATTGTAATTCAGAATTCCTCCATATTATGAAACATCGCATTACAGCCGTTCGCTAATTCATGCCTCCGTAGATTCGCTGTATTCAGAAGCATTTACGTAAAAAAAACTTCAACAAGATCCGCTAATTCAATATCTCAAATTGAGCTGTTCGATATCACTGCGACGATTCGATACAAAACCCTTCCTCAGCCTGCTTCGACTTCGCCGTTGAGTTGGTTTTTCTGCTACCAGGCAGCGTCTCGAGGAGCTGCCGCATCTCGAGATCGCAGTGTCATGATTTTTTATTTACATCGAAATAGATTCGAGTGACGGAAAATGTAAAGATGCGAGCCTGAGATGCACACGAATTTTCTCAACGTTCAGATAAAACCGTGTATTCTTGTTCCGGAAAAGTTGGATGTACAATCGATAGAACTGGAAAATGCTTTCGAGTTTATGTACATTGGGAGTACGCCCGGTTTGCAAGGATATACCGTCGCTTTGCACACGCTATCGTACGGGCAAATTTTAGATCATCGTTGCCGCGTTGAACGTATGTCTGTATCGGCACGAGGAGCTGCTCCGAGGGACCAAATCGCGTTTACAAACGTTATGCTCAGACGTGCGGCAACGATACATGTATAGACGACGGTGAACTCTCTCGCGCTCGGATATAAGCCTTCTAGTGAAGCAACCGCAACGAGGCTCTTTCATCTTATCGCGGTATCAACGTCAAACGCACCGGTCCAGACCGAGCACACCGAAACTGCTCTCTGTTCGGCTATGAGGCCGAACCTTTCTCATCCCTGCGGCATATTATCCACGCTCACTATCATGTATGTATATATCTACATAATACCCAATTTCATGCAACTCGAACTGACTTTGAGCCTCGTTCCCATCTCTTTTTCTCTCCCTATCGACTCTCCGGATTCACTATATCTCTGACGTTTCACCATATCTATTCCCGCCCTCTTTTTCACGAAGTTACGATTCCGTTAAAAAATTACTGACACTTTGATGGGCCTCTTATCAGCAAGTTTGTTTTTTTTATTACATATAACTTTATTCACTTTCATAGAAGTCAAATAAGTTGTTATGAGAGCTTATCTATCGTTGGTACTCGAACGATGTACGCGTACTCGTATTTATTAGCTCAGCCCGAGTGCATTCGATTTCTTCTTTTTATGCAAAAAAAAAAAAAAAAATTTATCGATTCATTTTATTGCTACATTAATAAAACTGTTTAATGTTTTAAATCAACGAATTTGTGCAATTTCAATAATAGTTTATTCTTAAACAGTTTCAAGTGCAACACAGCGTTCTCGTTAGTAGATGCTGGCTCTCTTAGCGCGACGCAATGATGAAAGCAGCGTTTTTGGGATCGTCCCGCATCATGAGTTATTGAGGAAAAAAATATAAGAATTGTTCTTTGGGATAATTCGAGTGTGAAAAATTAGTCGATTGTTAAATGGGATTTACGAATGAAATTTTCATTCGATATTTATTAAGGCTGCTTATAACAGCGACGATATCGATGACTGGAGTCCATGTACGAGGTTTATCCTCAAGGGGAGACGAGACGGAAGAGCTATTGACGCGTGTCTCATATAAGAAATCGAGCCTGTCGTAAAACGTCATGTTTTATAGTAGATGGGATCTCGTTTGCCACACTGCCGGTATAACTCTAGCCGTCAATGATGACGCTGGGTTATCCAACTATCTCTCCCGCTGTGAACGTTCGCAACAGACGTTCCAGGGGGGAGATATTCTTTACTGGGGTTGGATTTATAAATGCTCGCGTGGAAATAAAAAAAGAAAGCGGTGTCGAAAAATATTCAGCGTGTGTTTGTCAACACGTGACCGAACGACGGTCGGGGATTAAGAACTGTCGGACCGCGTAATTTCGATGCGGCGGTGATCAAACAAATTAATGAATTAAGGGTGGTAAGCATATCAATCGCCACTCGAAAAACCCATTAACTATCGCATAATCCGTCCCTGTTTGTACATGGAATATTATTATTGCTTTGATTTTTCAGTTCCAGACCTACGCTCCATTCAAGAATGTACTTCCCTCGTTAATAGCATGTTGATAAAATCGAGATAACGCGGATTTAATGAAATTGTACCTCTGGAAACTCTGGAAATAATTCCGGTCTGGCTGAAGAAGAAAAATGAATTTTGTTTCACAGAAATATCCAAAGTGAGTGACAATCCCAAAAAATAAACTCGATTTTTGTGTAGCACGCTGGTGTGCGTTCTCGAAAATAAATTCGACGTTGGATGTGAATGAATGCGAGAATTTTATTAACGAGGCTCGATTTCTCAGTGCAAATTCATCTGATAATTGTTAATGTTATTTTTTTTGCCTAAAAAATGAATTTTCCCGAAGAATTTGGTATCGTGGAATATGCATATGTTACACATTAGATTACGTACGTGTAGATCACGTTCTCATTGATATATTACAAGCACACGTCGACTCTAATATAGACACATTCCATGTATGGGTATATAAATATACACAAAACTGATCTCCACAATTGTGAGCTTATACGAACGTGTATCGGGGACTGAGATTTGGCGGACCCTCTCGACTCGACTTGCGATTATTCAATTCATCGGCCTGTCAAAAACACCAGTGCACGGCCAGGCTTCCCTGGCCGTTTCTCTCTTCTACTCACCCTCGACCTTCCCCCCCTCGCAGCGTCGCCCGTACCCTTCGAGCTCCATACATATGGGCAAACCGAGATCAATCTGACGGAGTCGCTTGAAAAATATTACATTTTTTCCTTCCGAATGACAATGGCAGAAATAAAACACGGTTTTACAAATTTTTCTCGACAACGATCGAAACGCAATTTTCAATTTCATCAAGCTTCCGAACTTTTTCATGGTTAACGATGTTTTCTATTTTCATTTGTTCCACTATGGTTTTTTCCTCGAGATTCGTTATATTGTTGGAAATAGTTTGTTCAATCTAGCTGACAAATAGTAAAAATGAGATTATTCGGTTTGTTAAAACTAGAAAGTCCACTGTACGTTGCTACCTCCCTGTTTCCCTCTCTCTTTTACTCTTTGGTCGATCTCCTGCACACCCACATCCACCATCGCGTTTCCTCCCTCCACTTTTCTTCTTCGTCTCACTCGCAATTCCATTCTCGTTATATACATTTCTCTCGATCTCCCGGAAAACTTGTTCTATTCGTCTCTATCTCGCACCATCCCTTATTGCTGGATCTCTACCCTTCTCCAGTCCCTTTTCTCTCTGTCACTCGGAGTATCCCCCTTACCATTGGATTTGGCTACCATCAGCGTAGAAAGCAGAGAGTCAGGAGCGTACTGCGGGGAGAAAAGGGAGAGAAAAACGATTAGGAGCAATACGCTGCGATAACTGCCTCTAATATCTCGGTATATCCTTGCCATATACTATGGCAATACAAATTAAACAAGGTTCCTGCGATCGCCCATGCTCTCTCGCAGTGTGCTATACGGGCTCTCATGGCCACGCGATATTACCCAGATTTTCCCTTATTCCTCTTTCTTCGTTTGCCTCTACGTATATATATATATATTTATAACATTTACAGTATTATGTTATTTCACTTGGACGATTTTCTTTCGTCACGGCGTCCACCCTCATTCGGCTCTCTTCTATTATGTATATTATAATAACGCAAATTGGAGCTGCTGGGGGCATGAAAATTCTTTTGACAGTCTTCGTATTCTTAATTATTTAAGCTCTTCGACTTCTTGTTATTGGAAAGAATTATGTCACAATGAAAATGCCAAATGTATCGATAATGATGCTCGGTGAAAAGACCAATAGCCTTTCATTCAAAAGACTCGAGAGTCTTTTTCTCTATAAGCATAGTAAAAAATGTTTTCAGTCACTTCGAATGTTTGTATTGTAAAGTATGCTCGGGCAACCCTGAAAAAAAAACTATATGTATAGTAAAATGTCACACGTATTCGGTGTATATTCGTGTATTTATCGTAGACTTTACTATGCTGACAGTCAAAATTTGTGATTAACAAACATTTCCACTTATTGTGAGTGCTAGTCTAAGATATGATGAATAACACTTGAAAACAAAACAAAATATGGTTCTCACGTGCATCACTTATTATTTTTGCTATGCGCATAAAGCTGTTTAGAATTCAAGGGATGAAAAATAGCAAAATTCAAAAAATACTATTCTGTTTGTAAGCAGTGCCTAAATAGTTTTAAAATTCTTGAAAAATAATATATTCTTCACTATAAAAAACGAATCCGTTTTCTCTGTGTGGGTGGGTACAGCGGATCGTATTATGCATTATTTTACAACGGACTTGGCACGACTCTCCGGTCTGTTGTAACGTAGCTCTACTTTACTCGACATTTCGTTACGTTACTTTTGCCTAGGAAAGGTTCAATAGAAGTCACTGTATGCAACGGC
The DNA here is from genome assembly GCF_019457755.1 of Venturia canescens. Taxonomy (NCBI): domain Eukaryota; kingdom Metazoa; phylum Arthropoda; class Insecta; order Hymenoptera; family Ichneumonidae; genus Venturia; species Venturia canescens. The sequence continues at coordinate 17,808,383 of NC_057421.1, read as the reverse complement.
ATTATTGTTCTGCGGAGCAATTCAAAGAAAGAGGCTCATGGAAAATCATTTCAGCTTCCTGACAGCCGATTTATTCCTCTCTTTAACGATGAATAAATTGATATTGAACGGTCCTTACTAGAACTTTTTGTTGCGCCCTTCATACGCTTCGCATTATTCAAAGTTGAATTTAAATAATGTGATAATGATTAAGAACGAAAGACGTTAACGACGCTGTGAATAAAACGGAGTAAACGCTTCGAAGCGAGCCCGAAAAATCAATCAAGAATTATAAGAGAGAAAAAGAAAGCCGTGTGATATAGGATATCGGAGAAAAGGGATGAGCATCGTTGAGGAATGAGGGAATCGAATATTGAAAGGTGCGACACACGCGGAGAAGGGGGCGGGGTAAAAAGGGATAGCGGTAAAATCGAGAAGTGTTGAAAGCATGGAAAAGCTTTTGCTGGCGGCTGTCGCGTGCTTTTCTGTATTAACCCCGCGTGAAGGCCGGTTATGACCCGGCGCGAAACAAATGATCAAAGCGTCAAAACTCGCTGGGAGGCGACCGAAAGGACTTCGGGGAGAAACTGCGCGAGAGAGAGAGCGAGAGGGTAAGCGCCAGGGGAAGGTGGAATCGTCAACCCTCCAAAAAGCGTATGGCCGGCGCGCCGTCTGTGACACGGAGATGCTACCGGCATTGGAGCACGTCCTTCTCGACAGGCCTGCTTGCCACTTCAAAATTAACGTATACACTAAGAAAAAAACTGTTGATTCAATAACAATTGAACTGGTAAAGTTTTCTTCATTTAACTGCAATGTTTTTGGAGAATCTAAAACTCTTTTGATCGCTTAATCATATTTAACGTTGTGATGATCACAGGCACTCCGTAATGCCACATTTCGTTGTTCCAATAACTTCTTTTTCTTAGTGTACAAAGACGTAGCTCATACTGCATTGTATTCTTTCGAAATTGAAACTGCATCATTTTTGCGACCGCTCATACACGGCATTCAGATAACCGACAAGGAATTATCGACGAAGGTCTAAGCACAGGCGGCTATTAATCGTTCCACAATATCGAAAACTTAACAGGATCAGAGAAGATCGCATCAATGTACGTGGTGCTTTTTGGAGAAGGATCTGCAGCTACATGAAAAAATATCTGCGCACGTAACGAATATTTAAAAGCGCAAATATTATACAACGTACCGAAGAGAATAATGATATTTTGTAACACGTACGATAAATATATATATATGTACTTGCGGAGACAGACTTTGGCGAGGCAGAACGGGTGACGTGATATTAATTAACACGGACCCTTCGACTCGCGTGCTCTTACTCACACACCTGACCCCAAATCTCCCATTAGCCTATAATTCCTTCTCTCTCTCACTCACTCTCTCGACTTTCCTCATTTCCGTGTTCACTACGCGGTCTCTGATATGCTCCAACCCTCGTCTTCCTCCCGTGGATGCTCTCACCAGGAGGCTATAAGCGGCGCGTAACCAGAGGGAGAGAAAGAGAGAGAGAGAGAGAGAGAGAGAGAGAGAGGGAGTGTGAGCGAGCATGGGGTAGATTGCGCCGTTGCTGCCAGGTTCAAGTGTCACACGAGGTATACACCCGGCATACATAGAAAGCGCACCCACATACACACGAATATCCCGCAGCGAGAGTGCGGAAACTGGAAAGGACTCGGCAGTGTCAAGGAGCTTTCGTGCTCTCTGTCTCTCTCTCTCTCTCTCTCTCTCTCTCTCTCTCTCTCTGCAGTTCTGTAATGTGCTGTGAGCAAACAGCGAAACCTCGGATTTGCAAGCTCTATATAGGCGTCTTGTTACCAGTCCGCGAGAGTTAATTGTATCGCGCCCAAGAGATATTATATCCGCGGTAACGCGCCAGCGCTATCCACGCTGGGAATATACTGTCGCCATTGGAGCGAGAAATATATGCAAGAAAAAGGGAGCGAACCGAAATCCTTTTTTTAAAGAAGCAACAGCCTTGAAAGTATGAGGAATTGAATCGTCGAAAATGTCGGTACAAACAGCTTCAGCTCTGTCACTTTTTTCCTAGGTTTTCGCACCATGCGCTCGTACTTTTTTCGTACTCGTTCGTCGACCATTTATTGGTAAATATAAACATTATAAGAGGAAACGTTTCTCACAAATTTGGTGATATAGAATCCTCCTCACATTTATCAACGTAGGAAGTCCCTGTACAGAGAAGTTTCCCCCGGCGTATCAAGTGCGGAGTTATACTCTGCGTTAACCAAATATAATTACGGTATTGAGTTGCAATTAAATTCACAGAATCGCAGCGCCATTTGCGAAAGGCACAGAAACCCTGATAATCCGAATATTTGAGTCACTTTATTCAAAAATCATAAATAAATGAAGCAGCTATAGTTCAAATATCAATTTGGATTCATTTCGAAGTAAATCGTCGAACACTGAAATATTATTTACAAGTAGAAAATTTATCGTCCGAATCGATCTGCGTTTTCATATAAATTCTGCCACTCCATGCTGAATCGAATGCCTTTCTGTCTCACTTTATTCTTATTATCTCATATATACGAATGTGTATGACGAAGAACCGTTGTTGTCCTACCACCCTTCGGTCCTCTTCGTGTTCCTCGAGACTTAGTCTCACTTCTCTTCTTTTCTTTATCCCGAAAACAAAGCAATCTCGTGTATACGACTCGTGTATATAGAGCTCAATCTTGAAAGAATGCAGGGAGTTACAGTTACTACGCGCGCGATTGCCCAACGTGACAATTTATATACCAACACCTTGAAACACTGAAACGAACAAAATAACTTCGCTCAATACGTCTTTTTCACGCTCGAGACACCCCCACGCACACCCATAAACCATTCTCCCACAATTTTTCGCAACACGTGCCCCCCTCCGTACACCGTACTTACTGCACTCAGAATTTAGCTTCGTCACGTTTTTCTCAACATCTCTCGATTTATGTACCAATAAATACGGTACAAGTTATGAAAACTAAAATTCCAATTCTACCGAACATTATTTCATGCTCGTAATCCTCTGACATGAATTTCTCTATCACCCAGTCAAAGTTTATGGAATATTTTTTTTCCACTTAATGGAATATGAGCAAAAATAATCCATCAACATAGCAACAGAACTCGATATTAAACGATACACGCGAGAGTGTGCTCGCAGTCTTATAAGATTTTTTATAAAACGAAAATACAGATCAAGAAAGAGGTCGACACACGAGGCCCTTTGGCGTTAGAGTTGGAGTGACTTTTTCGCGACCACTGTAACGATCAGTTATTCGATAGACCTCTCAGAGTAAAGCTCATTGAATAAAACATATAATTGCCCTGCTTAAACTTTGTGCCATTTGTTTCAAAACCTGCTTCCATAATCCAATACCACTAAAGCCACGACGAATTTAGTTTCACTAAATAGAGAAGCATAACGACGAAGCCATCCCCAAAGACATCATCTTGATGTGGATTTTTTCAAATTTTATTATTGTCAAAATTGTTTAATTTTATCGTAAATTAATTTTTATAGTTCCCAAGAAATTGGGCTACTTGCAATACGCTCGTAACGTAGTTTACGAGGGTAAAAAGGCTAATAAAGTCAATTTCACGGTTGATATGAATCGATGCCTTTAGAACGTGTGTATTACGCCAAGTATAGTGAACGCAGAAATATGGCAGTTAAGTGACGTTCGCGTAAGTCCTACCCCAAGTTTAGGGTAAATCCGAATACTCCATAGTCAAACCCACACACGCGTACACACAATTTGTGTGTTGTGTGTACACGCGTATTACATTAGGATCGTATACGTGAATGTAAGAGCTCATGCTCATGAGGGCTGTGGGTCCGGGTGAGATATACGCTGTGTATAATGCGAAGGAGCGTCATGTGCTTATAACTGCCTCCCTATTGGTATAATATTATTGTATTGTCTCACAAGTCTCGTAACCACACTCCTCCATTCTATTTCTCGGCTTGGCCGCTTCTGCGATTCGCAATTGGAGTGTTCTTCAAAACATTATGACTTTTCATTCGGGGCAATCGATAAAAATGCAAATAAATTAATGTTTCAATGAATTGATAGCGAGTGTGAGGACCGGATGAGAATTTATGCGGAGTATTTTTTATGCGAAATGAAAGAAAAAAATCTGTGAGCAGCATTGAATGTAGAAAAGCAATGGCGAAGCTCAGCAAATGCTTGTAAGGAATTATTTATGTGGAATTACAAACACTAATTATCCAGCATGTACTACTTATTTTAAACTGTATGAATAACGAATGTGTGGACACTTTTTCCACGTTCTGGATGCATCAGCATACGTTACTGCGTATTATTGTACACACACACACACACACACACGGACATACAGAGTGGGCGAACGTTATCATTTCATGTCAGCTTTTCAAAGGAGAAATGAATAATTATATTCGCACCGAGTGGTCGAATAAAACGAATCGTTTTCGCGAGTAGTTCCTCCCAATATAAGGTTTATACACCAACCGAGTTGGAGAGGTGAATTTCTATAAATCAAGTAGGAAAAACAGGGAGAGAGGGAGAGAGCGAGAGAGAGAGAGTTTGTAACAGCAAAATTGCAGAGAACGATTCTCCGGGGTTTCTCTCTCCTTCTTTTCCTCTCCCTCGTGCCCACTAGTTCGAGGTTTTTTCTCCATTTCTCTCTTTTTTCCTCTCAGAGCTCTTATAATAATTCCCGTTTTATCCGAGCAGCGCGAGGAGCTCGCGCGCGCACCGATGTTCATTTCATTATTTTCCTTCTCCCACCTCTCTCCACACTCCCTTTGCTCCTGTCGCTCTGCAAGCAGCGCTTTCGCATCCACTCGTTTTTTCCCCGGTCCTCGCCGGATACTGAATACGTGCACAAAGCCCACGCACGCATATACCGCCGGGTTTTTTCCTCCGACTCCCATCTCCCTTTTCCTCCTCGGCGGATCCTCCTTCTCGTACTCTCTTGCGCAGCTCGTAGCACTCGCTCTGTCCGGGCCTTTTCACCAGCAGAAAAAGCAGTGGCGAGAGGGTGATAAGTCGCGTGACGTCGACGAGGTTGGTGATTCTAAAGGTGGGCGTGGTCGCGAATTCACTTACCCCTCACTCCCGCTTTACAAGCCCATCCCGTGCGGCCAACTCGGGGGCCACGGATCACGAGGGTGGCTCTCGCAAAACGTTCCCCCGTTGGTCGGCTTACCCTTCGAAGCACTCTCGCGCCTCGGCTCCAGCTTCCTATCATACATAACTCTATACATACACACCGTCCGCATGTTATATCCTCAGCACGGAGCCTCGTTCAACCCTATATATATGTAATACTCGCTCTCCTTATCCATACTTGTATCAAATAAATGTCTATGTATAGCCCTGTATATCCTCGTGCATACACGTTCATATTCTTATATGGTTTTCATATACCTGACAAATATGTATAGTCTTGATGCAGCTTGTATTCCTACCTACCTATAGAGATCTCGAATGCGAAGTGAATAGCGATAAAGGAGAAACGGTAAGAGAAAAAGTGGTGGAAGTACCCCTTAATAGACGAGCTAACTCCACTTAAACGATACCCTCTTGCGATATACCGTGCGCTGGAAAACCACCTCTCTGCGATATAATATAGCCGAGACCGAGTATCCACGAGCTGAGCGCTCTATTTTTACACCTCCATCTCCTCCTCTTCCATATTCTCCTCTGAAATTACTCTCGCGTATACTTTTGATGCTAACATATTTTTCGCAATGCTCAATATTTTCTATATCAATGGGATGGCGCACCGAGTCGAACGATCGATTACTTTGTTAACTACTTCGTGTGGAAATTTCGCACGATAATAGGCTCCTCGAAGATTTTTATGAACTTTGGGCTTATCGTGGAAATTTAATTTTTATGCGGGGCTTAGATTTTCTGCTGTTTGTTATAAAATCGAATAAATGGAATTGTGGCGGGTGTCAACATTGTGTCGAATAATAAAATTTGGTAAATATTTACTATACTCACTTTTGCTAAAAAGCATGCCCAATTATTTTTTTAACATCAGCATTGATGAAGTATGATACCACCAAGATCATTTTAGGGAGGAAGAAGGTAAAAGTTTCGTTAAATTTTTTTTTAATCTGAAAATAATGACGAAGGGGTAGGTAGGAAAATCAAAATATGAAATAACGAAGATGTTCCAAACTCACCCAACCCTGAAAGAATGAATGATTACAGCAGCTAAAAAATTGAAATTTCCTTTATAAAAACATAACTGTGTTTTTTTGAGCTTTCCTATTCTTAAAAATCATCGTTTCTATCAATATTACGCGTTGCCAAACATTTTGGGATCATTTTTCATTGATGAGACTAGCGAAGAAACTGAAATTTCATTTGGATTTTTTCAAAATTGTTTTTTGTAGTTTTCGTACATTTGTCCTATCTAAAGTTAATCTCCGTATCATTTTTTATTGATAATAATGGTGGAAAAAAAAATTTAGCATCATTTTTATCAAATATTGTAATAATTTACTAAAAATTTACTTCCTCGACCAAAAGATAGAGTAAATTCCATGTTACCACTCGGATGGATTCGTAGGTATGATACAAAATGAGTAATTGTGTTCCGACATCTCACTGTAAGCGGTATCGCACTATATGAATACGCGAAATGATGATTTGGCGTCGCACGCCTGGCTATAATTTAGTCGCAGTGTGAATTCACCGTGAACAATTTAACGTCTATCTCTACTGCTATATATCGGGAGGCGTGTGTTCCACCGTATTATGCTGTGAACGTGTGTGTGTACACGAACTCCGAAAATGCCCGAGAGTTGCCCCGCGTCTGAACGCAATTAATTTAATTATCTCTACGAACATTTCCGACGGAAGTGGACGTGTGTATATTGTCTTCCGCTCTCAGCCAAAGTTTCCAATCCTCTTTCCTTTCCTCCGCTTTCACCTCGTCTCTTTCGCTTCTTTCTTGAGTCTCCATAATCGCTGTTCAGTTTGTTCTTCGTTAATATATTTTCCAGGACGTTAAAAACTACAATGAAAAATACATTATTCGGTGAATGAGATTTTCACTGAGAATCTGCTGTATGATGTTGAAATTACTATGGAAACTCATCTTTTGACACATTGAGCTTTTTTTACTCTCGGGATACTCCGAGTCAGCTGGGGGTATCGGGAACTGTTGGATTTCATGATTTGCTTAGGTTACTTTATTTCAAACACAAATTTTCATTTTCGCACAAAATCTTCACTTTACAGTGTAATTTCATGATAATCGTTCACGCGGTTTCATCTGATTATCGGATTTGCTCGACGATGATTTGTGAAAGCCTGAGAGTGTCGTCACCGTTACCAGATACGCGTTAATGCAAGTATATAAAGTATAAAAAAAACATTCTTTAATTCTCTTAGCTAGAACTCGGTTGATAAAAATATAAAAAGGTTACTTCTCTGAAATGGTTTAATACGGAGCTCATACGTGTGGGTCAGTCGAGGAAGAAAAAGCAACGAGGCAAGCTCGGCTGGTCGGGACTAAACTGTCCTCGTATTACATAAAATATAGGATTTAAGTTGGAGATAATAAAGTTGATAAGGGTGTAGAAAGGCATCTAGAGGAATCGCTCTGCGCGAATAAATATACGTTAGTATGTTTATATACATGAAAAAGCATTGGATTTAACGTATTATGCTCCTACCCTTGGTTCACTGTCGAGGGGGTTGAAGTAGGAGTGAGGGGAGTGGGCGTGGCCCGTTTCACTCGTGAGTACGTCGCACCGATTGGCCAATGCGGAGGTTCGCTTCGTCAAATAAAATCCAATCGTTGGACCAAAGGAATGCGAATCTCCGGAGCTTTTTTCTCCCTCTACGAGTTCTTGGGCAAGGACCCTGGCGAGAATACACCCCTCAGTGAAAGGTGGAGGAAACGGTGGATCTACATAGTAAATCGTGGCAAGTCGTCGCTTTTTCACGTCACACACCTTTAATTCAAACGTGTGTTTCATTCTGTCTCTTTTCCATTATGTTGATATAACTGTAGCGATTGTGTGCCAGGCTCTCTGACGGGCGGGCAACGTTCGCAAGTACAAGAGAGATAGTTTCATGGAAATGGCAATTGAGCAAGAGGGATGATCGGAGGGAAAGAATACTGAGGAAAAAGATGGAGGATTGAGAGGTATCAGATGCATGCTATGACAAATTTTCCAAATAATGAACATTCATTTTGGCAACCGAGCTCGAGATGGATGCTTCTGCGAGTGTGTATACGATTCAACCGTGCGAAGCGATCTATGGAATCAATTCCCAAGACGCTGCTCATAAAAAATCGCTGTGACTTTATTGACAAACTGTGGGATCGCTTACCACATCATTTACAATGTGATAGTGAAGTCGAATCATGTCGTAAATGTCGCTTTCATTATAATGTGACATTGGAACAGAATAAAATTGATTCCGATGGGCCCGTTGGGCCCATGCTACGAGATTGTGATGAGTGTTGCGAGATGGACAAATTGGAGCATGCTTATGTTAACCACGTACTAAAAATCCTCTAAAAATGACAACGAGCGAACTCCAAATCAGTCGAGCGATTATTTTTCAAAAATATCTCAGCCAATTCACGGATGTTCTGTGGGATCGTTTACCCAAAAATGACCAATCGAATACTGAGATTATTTCGTATCGTCGATGCATCGAACATTGGAACTTGCCATCGATGAAAGATCACATTGACGCGGTGCCGCACCTTTACGTCGAAATTGTAGAGTGTGTTGGAAAACCGTCCAACTTTGAACCGACAATGGAACGAGGATCGAAGCGAAAGTCATCGAGTTCATCATCCAACGATCGCACCGACTTCTCCATTGCCACCAAGAAGTTTTACGTCGTAGATTATCGCAGAGAAAGTGTAATGAATACTTTTTGATAACTACTGGAGTGAAATCAAGCTGAAGCTTATTCCTCATGAACAAACTTGGCGTTAGCATAATTTTATCATTACGAAAAAAACGTCAATCAATGTCTTATGATTATGCAATAATGAGCAGTGTACGATGGATATGAATAATTAAAAAAAAAACAGCTAAAATCTTCAAGATTTTTTAAAAGCTGGACGATTTTATTAATTTTCCTGATGTACGACGAGACAAATCCACTGATTTTATACCAATTTTTTTTTACTTCAATCGTACGATTACGTCGTTTATTCTCTTATAATTCGTCTTGTTCAGTTCGTAGAGCCTCTACAACGTCGACTGTTGCATCAGCATCGCGTGACAATAGACCAGCAGCATTGAGGTCTGTGAAGATGGGCATACGAAACGACAACGAACGACTATATTCCCAGGAAACCCCAAAGCGTACGAATTACTCTTTTCATCCTGAGAAGAACCTCCTAAGACAGGCATAATGATTCGAACAGGATCTTCACCCTAAATCATTATTTTTTGAGCAGCACTAAGCTGAAGAACTTTCCACACGAACGTTTGCTTGTTTCATTTTTTTCAGCAGAATAAGCTCAATAAGAAAACCTTAGTCACATTCATCATAATTGTGGAATGTACTCAAATATATTCTAAATATTAAAAAATAATAATAATAATCAAAAATTTCCATGACTCGCCACAAGTGAAATTGGTTGATAACCAAATTTGAAAACAGCTGCTTCCTAAATTCTTGCTTCCACTCGAATCACTAAATTCCCTCCAATAATTTTTCTTCCACGTTCCTCCACTTCGAATTACTTTCGATTCCACCGAGTTCGTCGAGCATTTTAATATGAAATAAAAACCCTGATCTTAAGAAATAATGCTAGAAATTCCATATTTTTTGGGTAACATTACCGTCTGAGTTTCCTCGTTTTCACTCTACTTTTAATTCTACCGTCCCTCTCACCCTCACTGGCCATCCCACCCGACCATTTTCCTCCCCTTATAAACACCGCCAGAGCTTGTCCCTCTCCCCACGGACTCCTCACTCTGGGTCCCTTTTTTCATTCCCTATGAAAACCTACCCGTTCGTCCTGATAAGTCTTTTCCCCGCGTGACGTCACCGCTCCCTCGTCTCCGCACTCCTCTTTCAGGAGCTGGCGTTAAACTCCGCAGCTTCACTACTCCTCTCACTTACTTACTCTTCGAATATGCTGGATCCTGCTGATTTTCCTCGTGAAATTGCCACCTCATTCCCGCGCTCTTCTGTTCTTTCCTTTTCTCTCGCACAGATAGTCTCACACAGAGATTATTCGAGCACGATTTCCCACTCACACCCCTGCCCTGCTCATCGTTCCTCTCGCTTGAAGTAAGTACATCTAGGTCTGTACGTGTGTAGAGCGGCCTGCTTGCCACGTTGGGATATGATTTTATTACGGCATTACCGATATACCCGGTGAGAGAGTATGCAGCCAAACCCCGAATTGCTCGGCTTGTAGTCTGTATTATCTCACCTAGAAGCTCGGTGAAGAGAGTGGGGTGCGAAGACCGAAGGAGAAGGGGCCACGCCGTGCTGGCAAAGTCACCAAGGCGAGGCACCGGGCATACGAACCCTCCCTTCCACCCTGGCCGAGGGGGTTGGCTTTCATCCGCGGGGCGGCTCACGAGACCCTATGACGAGGAGCAACTCAACCGGCTGTAGCACTCCGCCACTGGTGTTATGCTTTTGTGGTGTAGACTCTCGGGCATTCGAGGTTTGTGCTTGACGCTCACAAGATTTCGTCGATTCGTCTGCCTCTGTTCATCCCTTTTTCTACTCTTTGCTTCATTTTCTCTTGATTTGCACGAGACGTACACGATTCGTTCTGTCTACGTTGTGTTGACAGCCTCGTGGCTCACGGAGCGAATGCTGTTTCATTGCTCCGACGATTGGGCTACAGCGCGTGGCCGAGAATAGTTGGGACAAGGTTGACTAACGAGGATGAAAGTTTTTTGAATTTTTGGAAAAAAATCTTTACCGCGGAATGATGAATACGAAAAGTGAGTGGCTTCTGGTGTGTTGAGTGAATCTATCAAAAAGTGGACTTTTTCTGTGCATCGGCGGCTGGTGTGTGACGATGTTTGGACGTGTTGGCAGTTCCGAAAGGTCATCATGATATGCTTGTACCAGTGCTATAATTTCGTGTTCAGATGAAGATTTTCGAAAAATCTCAGACGCACTGGATCACTGTTTGTAGCACTCATAGGCAAGATAAGTGAGAGCTTTGTCGTGATAACAAGAAACATGGAACGGTGGTGTATCACTGAAAAAAGACAATCGATTTGCTGCAAAGATACAGCATCACATTGACTTCTGACTGTGATTCAATGGCCGTTGTGTCATTTTGATTTATGGAATAATCGTCTTACCCTTCGAACGATACAAATGTGTTATGCAGGATTATAATAAAGGTGTTAATTTGTGTGAAAACTAAAAGGGAATCGATATGTTACCTTTGCCCGCCGCAGCGATGTTGAAGAACCTCCATCAGCGAGCAACCTCAAATTTTCTCATGAAAAATTTGCTACAGCACGAAGCGGCACCGGCATCGGACTTCAGTCTTACGTTCAATCTGGCAGCTAGTTTCGTTGCTTGTCAGCGTGAAACGGAGGCTGAATATCTGAGACTAGGTAGAGATATGATGATGCTTGCTAGTGGTGAGTCTGGAAACATTGAACAACTACGCCAACAACAGAATCTTCAGCACCAGCAACAGGATGTTGCGAGCTCGGGTAGAACATCGGTTGAAAGTGCCGTGGGTGGTGGACAATTAGACATTAACAGTAGCGAAGCTCACCTCCAACAACTGACGATGCTAGACCAAGCAATGGCCGGGAGGAATTCCGTTGAAAGTAGGGAGGAATGCCCTGCAGCGTTGGATGATCGCTATCACTTGAAACGTTCGTCAAGCGGCGAAATTTACCTGGACACTAAGAGGCTGAAGAGACACAACAATATGCTAGTAAACAGGTTCGATCTCGTGCGACCGTCCATCGATAGAATCGACAATCGGTCAAACTCAGCGGCCGAATCGGCAAACTCATTGGATGAGCTCGACCAGACGTCCGGTGGAGATCACGAGATCGGCCCACCGCCGGATCACGAGATTTCTAAATCAATTGCTCCCGGGCAAATGGATATGAAAAAGTTTGGCTGTTGCATCGATAACCCCATCAATAGTAGATTAGCTGATTTAGGATCTGTCAGAGTCACCGGCCACATCGACGTCCTCGTCGAAGAGGCTCACCGACAACAACAAAACGGCAGACTGAGCAGGATCCAAGGCGTGAAGACCGAGGATAACAGAATAGGTGGTGAAGAGACGTGCACATGCGGGGACGAACAGTGCCCTGGTATGGGAGAGTGTAACAACCGTAGGATCCAAGAGAAAGAAAATCCGGAATTAAAATTCAGCGTGAGACGGATATTGGGCGACGATTACAACAGAAGACCGAATCCTGGTAATCATCTGATGGATTTCTATACATTTATTGAATTTAGTAGAATTCATATTCGCATCACCTTAACCCATGGTCATGAAATTTCATTTTTTACATTGAATATTATTTCAGAGGATCTTTGAAAAAAAGTTTTCGGACGTCCGAGCTTAAAAGGTCCCACTGGAATTATACACGTAGCACATGACATATTGACCTGTCGCACTGGAATTTTTGATAGGATTTTCCGTTAATTAGGAAAGCACCAAAGATCCTCGCTGGGTCTATCCTCGTTGATGTGGCCAGAAACAAAATGAACATTATTCTGAACGCGGATGAACACGGTTTACTGCACTGCACGAATATCTTACGGTTGGACGACTGATCGTTATAATTTAAGGGTTCATTGTAGATGTGACTTTATAGCTAAATATAATATTGCAGAGAAAGTGAAGTTAGTTTCATGTCGTTCCTTCGTAGGGCATTCATGCTGGAAGTATAGGGGCTTTTAGAGTTGAAACAAAGCTTACTACAAATCAGTGTCGGTGGCAGACTTCTATGCTTGACGCTTCTCTCAGTGCTCCCTAAATCTCATCTGCACACCCTCAAGACGAGTCGCCGCGTGCGTGCGGGGTTGGAAGAGCACAGGGTAAAAGAGAGCGAGAGAGAGGAGAGTTGCACGCTTATAAGTACACAGACGCACACCCACGATCTAACGGCGAGAGGCAACGGCGTCAGCTGGTACGCCACTTACCTTCACCCCAATATTAAGCCCTTACGATTGGTGCCTATAATATTAGACAAGCGGCAGAATCCAATGACGTATGGAGAGTCTCTCGTCTTGGTCTCTCTTGTACTCCGGTGGACTCCGACTTCTACATTCTTCTCCCTTCATGATTTTTTTTCTTTTTTTTTTTTTTTTACCCACGAACTTTTACGATCACTACATTGACCATCGAAACCAATTTACCATCACTTTCAGACCGTTCTCATGTCAAGCATTATCTGCAAGTACGACCCTCCCAAGGAAACTTTTCCCCGTTTCCGAATCTTTCACACGGACCTGTACGCGTATATATTAATTACGAATAAATTCTTCTTTCGTATTCCTTTACGAGCACTCCGATCATAAAATTTTTATGTTACGTCGTCGGACATTATTTTCATACTTTTGGCACAACGACTTTTCTTGGTTATAGAAAAAATAAAACGCTCACAAAATAATGACAAGTAAAGATTCGACGAAACCAATTTGCGTGATTCTTTTGTTTTGCAGGCTGATAATTTTCTCAATCACTTTTTATTACCGCATATTGTGCGCCGGAGAATAATCAAATTTTGATCAATTGTAAAAAGTGAATGGATTTTCGAGGTCACCAGAATTTTCTCTCAGTTCGAATCTGTTTTTCCATAAAGTCTCGAAATCTTGCTCACGCTGAACTCTCCCAAGTGTCTTATCGAGGCTAATTTTCCGCCGCGGGAATCATCAGAATAAAAGATACATTTTTGACAGTCGATTGAATTAATTTTTCTACCGTTAACACTCACCAAGAAATATTATTTGTAGTAATAGTGGAATACTGAAAGTATTCAAAATCAAAATCAGTTATACAGTGAGCAAGTCCAAGCTGCTGCACCGACGGAATGAATGCTTCGAACATCCTTGAAAAATTGATCAAATATATTCTTCCGCAACGTTCCAAAAAGTGTAGCTTCCTCGACACGACGATCAGGACGAGTAAGACCATCGAGGAAATTCAATAATATTGTCCGTCCCTGTAGTTATCACAGATTTCAACAAAACTCCAAATAACTCCCAATGCGTGTGGACATGCTGCATGTGCAGTATAAATCCGTCAGTGTAAATGGTGAATGTTGCCGAATCGAGTGCTGGGTTTTCATGCATTTGTCTCATGTTATATAGAGTACCTGTGTGGATGCATTGACCATGCCACGTGCATGTGTTACGGCATCCCTCCGGGTGCACATATATACGTCTACGCCAATCTACACTCAGCCTCAAATCCCTCCCAGATATTCAGGTTGCCGTGCGAATGCCAGGCGTCCGAACTCTCCACAGGATCCAACACCCATCCCTAAACTGCCCGTGCTCGCTTACACGTCCGACTCTATACGTTTAAACGCAATCCGCCAGCACGAATTAACCCTCCGGCCCTCGAAACACCGCAGTTTTCTCTCTTCTTCTCCGCTTCTCTTTCGCCCTCCCTCTCGTTTCGCATTTATACGTCATGTCGAGATGTTGTGAAATAATTGCACGAAAAAGTGATTGGCAACAAATTCGAAATTCATCGACGAGAATAGTCTCTGCTGTCGGGACTGGATGGCGTATCCCACCATCTGTGAATACGTATGTCTATGCATGCATGCAGATATTCACTGTGCCCTTGCTTGCACCACCACGGACAGAGATGCATCACCGCTGTGGTGCAGCATTTTCCGCCCCTCTGCGCCCGGTGAGCCCGCTCCTCCTACCTCCGGCTCTAGTGCCCCATGGCAACGAAATGAAATTTCCCGTCACACTCGATATATTCTCGTTCACCTCTGCTTCGGTTTTGTCCTCGTTGTATTTCACTTTTCTCTATTTTAATTTGTCGTTTTTCCTCCCTCCCTCCTCGCCGCACCAGCCGACGAGGTAAAACACGCGTTGCAAAATTTTTGTACCACTCGACACTTGCGGATCGACGTTTTATCTGGGCATGAATGCAAAGGGTGAGCTGCGTTACAAAACTTATTTCAAGGATCCTTGCGATTTAATCTCGTTCAATATATAGGACAACTAGCCTAATACGCGTCTATTATCGATACTTTTGTGACGAGGTATTCATTGAAGTTGTAAAAGCATCGATAGGTTTCGTACAGGAATATAGAAAACAGGTTTCAATAAATTTCACTCCAATATCTTCCAATCGAATCTTTTCTTCAATTATCATTAGTCATTAAAGATGTAGCACATGAATATTCGTACAACGTATTAATGCTTGTCGAATGTCCTGAAATGTCGTTATAATTCGAATGGATTTTGCAGTATGTTCATCCTTTTACATTTTCATATCTGCTTCGTTTCATGCGAGGTTTGGTGTATTGCAGTTGAATGCAAATGAGATCGTATTGGTACACGGTTCGTATACAACCGATGATTATTATCACAGTTCATTGTTGGTCTGATCGATGCATTTGACGAGGCAATTGAATGAGAATGCGGAGCTCCATCCGATGAATTCCCCTTACGCAATCGTCAAACATTCATGTATATTTATAGATATATATTTGTGTACGTACACACGCGTCATGCCGAAAATGTTCCATTAATTGATTCGTTTACCGTAAAATCATCGATGGGGTTCATGCGAACGATTCATATCGCAGAATCAAATGATATTACGCGTCGTCGGGCATCCGAGTGAAAATTCATTTATGTTAAATTTCTGGTACTCGACGACCAAATATCGAAAGCAATGATGGAATATTTTTTTTTTTTTTTTTTTTCGTGCCATGGATAAGAATCGTATACGGTTTTTCCCCTCGAGAGATTAACGAGAGATCATCCCCAGAGTAAACATGCGCATTGGCTCTTCGGTCGTCGTTGAGGCCTTACATTTTTATAAGAGTGGAGGATCCAGTAATCTTGGGGTGGAACTTTTGTGAATATCCCAAAAAGTTTTATACTCGAGATTCGAGCTCTCAGGCAGCAGCTCATTGTTTTGACAGCATTTTGAAAACCACTAGGATTTCGAATACCTGCGATAACAATTAAGGTCCTTTTAATTGACGTTTAGTTAAAGTTTAGTTAGAGTTAAAGTATTTGTAATTAAAGTATCGAAGCAATAAATCGATGTTAAAAGTTCGACTACTTCAATGTTGGAAGCTAATTTAAAAATCAATAGTCAGCACACGAGTGCATATCAGGTTCAATAATGCATGAACCCATAATCTACAAAAATAACTTCGAGTAAATCCATGCGAATGAGTAGCATCAAAAGAGGAGAATGAAAAAAAGAGAGAAAAAAAGCTTCAGACAACTGTAACAACACGAGCCACAAAGAGAAAGAACGAGCAATAAAGACAAGTGATTGAGGTTGAGTTTTAATCTCGTTCTGAATTCATCGTCGTCACGAGGATCTTTTATGGGTGCGAGTTCGCATCGGTGCATAAGGTTGCGAGAGGAAAGAGAAAGAAACACTATTTTCATTGGATGTTTCCGTTGAGCCCTAAGCCGTTATTAGGTGGCCCATTTCATGATTTTTTTCGGGATTGGGGCTTCTCCCGTTCTCTGTCATCGGGTTGGTTACGAAAACAACGATAAAAAAAAGACGATGAGTATTTTATGGGGTAACGAAATAACAATACTCGTATGCATGTGGGGAAACTCCATTGTAGTTTTTTTTCCATGGGGAATATTCGAGTAAGTGGCTTTATATCTCGTTCTTTTCCCCCGTCTTACCTCCCCCTCGCATCCTCGCGCGTAAGTTTGTAACCATTAGTTCATACGCATCCCATCGGGTCGCTCCATTATTTTATTATTATACAAACACGTCACTCTCGCATCTCTCGCCGTTGCTTCTCATCGTCACTTTTTTAGGCAGGCTCTTCTCTCACTCGGAGACGCGTAGCCAACTGGGCGTGGCGGCGAGGGGTTTCGAAAGCCAAAAAAAAATATGTTGCAAATAAGTTACTGGATCTGCCACGCCTTTGGAAAATCCTCGGGCCGCTATCTCGCTGCTTTTTTTAGTATTTACGTTCGCCCCGTTTTTCCATTCTATGTGACATCGCGCTTACTGCAGTCAATATTATATCGACCATACGTGGGACCTCGAATTCGATCTCACTTTATCATTTATGATCCATACGAGCCCAGTGAATAGGGCACTTTTTTATGGGCGTCACCGACCTTAAAAATTATCACTGTTCGCGGCCATAAATATTGAAGCTCGGCAAGTTACGCGCATTGTCCGCACGCTTCGAATAATCTTTCACATGTGTTGCCAGTTTGTAAACGCGTGTACAAATTTTATCTCCATTTTTGACGGTTTTACCTTTTCTACTAGCATCACCCCCGAGGTTTTTCGTCGCTCATTAATTATTGTACATTTTCTCGTTTATTATGACATACTCATCAGCTTGACTTTATACGAAGACTCATAACTTCCAACGCTTTCTTTTTTTTTCATTTTTCCTATCGATGTAACAGGAGGATTCAGCAGCAAGTGGCTCCACATCAATTCACAGCGAATGTGAGAACACAAACAAAAACTGCTGACTAAATGTACGAGCGACAGTCCATTTACTTCTGAAATGAAAATCATGGAGTTTATCGAAAATCCCTAACTGTTTATTTAAGGATGCTGATCGATCACCAGGTCGAATCCAAGATTCTGACGCCAAATTTTAATATGATGTAGATGAATATTTTACACGACGATTAGCAAAATTTGGGCTAGACCGACCATCTAGTTATTTCGTAACTAAATTGCAAAGTCGAGCATTTTGAGGCACCGAATACACGTCGTTTATGGAAAAATATCGACCGGAAGTCCTACGAACACTTTTCTCGCCCAAAATCCAAGATTATTCATTAAAAAACCTCCTTTAGGATAAATGGGTCATTGAGAATTTGGTGAAAAATAGAAAAATCGTATCTCACCAAGTTTTTGAAAAAATAATCATACAAAAAAATGTTGATTTCCGGTTAAAAATTGTGAGAACGACAAAGTTTTGTTTACAATTCTTATACAGAGAAAACTAGAGAGTCGTTGGCAATATAATTTTTTTTTTCACGAATTACTGTTCTATGAAATACTCACGTACCGGTAATTATGCTTCTTAAAATCGATAACACGACTACTCAACACCGGTAAACATAAATCATAACAGCTATGAATAAAATAATTTTGGGCTCTTATTTGACTCCGAAGTCATGATCGATCATCCTCAAATCGAATATCACAAAATAGTGAAAGAATTCGCACTTCATTTAATCGTGATTATAAAATTTATAATTGCGTCATTAATCGAATAACGATAAAGCGATGGGTTTCAAAATGACAACGGAAACTTCTCGTCCAGGTCGTTGGTTAACGGCGCATCCATCTTGCCAGTGCAGAATCAAAACTCAATTGATATTCGCATAGCGCCAACGAGTGGACGATCGGCGAGAGAGCGCTACAATTGTGCAATAGGAAAATTTACGAGTTAGGAGAGCACGTGTGGAATTTTGCAATAAAACGATCAGGACGATCCTATTCCGATGTTTTATGATAGAAACACGTTCCATGTAATATCGTGAATTTACATCAACTTTTAGGCACGTAGTTGCACAGATATCAGGCAGAGGGTATAAACCAAGCGAAAGTGTTGCAACGACGGTGGATGTTGGATGTTTACAGAACGGAATTTCCCGAGGAGATGCGATGAAATAAAACGTGGATTTTCGTACGATCGGGCAATGGCGTACTCGTGGAAAGAGCCATCGGGGACGTTGAGCCAGGTCTACGTTAATTCTATGATATCTGCCTTAAATGCGAACGCGAAGAGATGCGATGAGGTTTCATTCCACGGGGTTTGAGCACGATTCCTCAGCTTATCCGCGGAGAAGCGACGAAGCGTGAGACAAGCGGGAGCGAGAGGGCGAATCTAGACGTTTGGTTTCGTCAGGAACTCTCGAGATTCTGAAGAGGGTTCACTGAGAATGCGTTTATATAAAGTCCCGAGGTGTCGACTCGGATCAAATCCTTCCAGGCCTTTGTCCCTTATTGCTCGTGTACGAAAAAATACAGCAGCCTGGACCCATGTTTCCGGGCTCACCTGGAAACGATTCAGTAATTGTCTGGGCTAGTAAAATTCAGTATTTTCGTATCTTCCTTTCGTATTCTGACTTTGAAGCGTAATCAACGACAGCGAACTATTTCCTAGCTTCCGAAGACGTACGAACGACGAAGGTATCGATTCTCGAACCACGGCCACATTTTGCAACCGTCTCAGATGCCGATTGATCAATAAAATTAAAAATTACCTTCCCGATTCATTTCAGAAAACTTTTACCAAGGATTGCAGGCGAGCAGCGTGGCGAGTTTTCCGCAAAGTTTGCAGCAAAACGCTGGTGGTTATATAATAACGAAACCAATAGCGAGGCCGGCGGCGTATCACCCTCATCATCCGCCCCCGCAGCATCATTTTCCGGCCAACACCCACACGTTCCAGCTTCTAGCATGCAGAGCGCCTTATATTTCAGGTGAGTGAGTTTCTTAAAAAAAATTCAAGAAAAACTAAAACAAATCGTCTCGTAAGTAGTGTAAATATTGACGATACCGCTTGCAAGTTTAACAAAAAAGTGTATTTACTGAAGCGACAACTGAATGCCTCAATAATAAGAGTCTCTTTTGCTGGTACACCGGTTCGAAGGGTGCAGTGAAGATACTTCAACGAAATTAAAATTCAATCTACAACATGACAATCGCGTTGATTCTCGTCCCAAACAAATTCAACTATCTCTGCTCGTCTCCCGTTGTTTTTCCGCTATATGCGTGAAAAATAAATAAATATATCTATGTGCAAACTACCGGCGTATGTAGATCGCAATTTTCCGTGACTCTCGTTGACAAGCGTGCTGCACTCGTCCGTCGCGTTATTTTTATTTGTTCAATTCGTTCGTCTTCTTTTTTCCTCTTTTTTCTCTTTTATGTTTTCATGGCAGTTGTACTACAGCGATTTTTATCCGGGTGTATACTCATGTATACAACGCGTACACAACGGATATGTACCAGGGGCAAATAACACGCTGTGTATACACAAATGTAGATTACATACGTACATACATCGCTGTACACATGTATGGAGGAAAAAATCTATGCACATATGTAGAGTTTATACTGTACGTGGATTTGTACCAAGAGTGGAAATTGCCGGGGATTCACCAGCCGGCTATCGGATATCTTGTTATACGTGTGGTAGTCTTCCTATCGTTGCATCCTACTGGCATGGGACATGGAGTGCATATGAAGTGCACTAAAAGCACGCTACACACCCTCTCTCTCTCTCTCTCTCTCTTGCACTTTACACCCCCGCACATCGTATTATGTGTCCGATAGCGCGTGCGTCGATGCAGTATACATTCAGTGCAAGTACTGTAGTTCCAGTATCGCAGCATACTCTCTATATATGGCATTACGTTAGCCTATGGAAACGTGCATTGTATGTACCTTATCCACGCATGCAACAAGTGCGTTCGAAATTATATCATCACTTGCTTACGTTCTTGAACTCGGTGCGACGTGGATTTGTTCGCCTTTGGTTACATCGAAACGCCGATTAAAGGAGGCTCGATCGGAGCGACAAATGGGCGGGGAGGGGGGAGTCCTTTGATGAACGGTGCATGTCAATTGAACTCATCTTGGCACATGTTTTGCTGTTTTTATCTGCGAACCGTAGAGCAATGGCTGAGGGTAGTTAAGAAGGGTGGGGAAAACTGCAGCGAACTCGTGATGTTGTAGGAGATTGAGATCTTTTTGAAATTTGTTTTTTTTTTATTTTTTTTTTTTTATTTTACTGAAGCTGAAACGTATCCGGGCGAAGGGAACAGGATTCGAAGGTGTGATATTTTTATTCTGATGGGAAAGTATAGGAAATTTGATCATTTGATTAAGGAGGACGTAGAAAGGGTGATTCTTTTTGGAACGAATCATTTTTGTGAGGTGGAAATTCGCATGTATTTGTTGTTGGAAAAAAAGGAATATTCAATGGAAATGGGGTTCAATGAAGAACGACATGGCGCCAAGTATTAAAAGAAAAACTAGCGCATAAGAAAAAAGCTGGCGCGAACCCTGCCGCACTTTTATATACGCGGAAAAATGGTGACGATTTTTTTTCGATTTTTCTCTTTCAATTAGTTCTTGTTGCAAGTAAATTCGCTCAGTCAATCTCGAGATGCTTATTTTTCTGTTAAACGGAAATGCGTGGATCCGGATTGCAAAGCAACGATGCCAGCAGAGCTGCGAGCATAATTAAGAATTTTCAGCTTTTGAATTGTTGAAAGTACGAGAGGAATAACGAGAAAAATTGAATTTTCAGTTTCTAAAAAAATAGTGTTTTATTTTTTAAAAATTTCGAGAGATTTCTTACGGGATTTCTTATACATTTCAGTAAAACTTAAGCCATAGCCTGAGTCGCATGTTTGAATTTTTCACTGTACAAGAATGTTTCTAGTTCATAAAATCTGCATAATTGAGATTTATATTAATAGCGTTTTTAATTAAAATACAGTTTCGAATATCAACGGTGGGAACCATCATCCAGCTGCAGGAGGAGGAACTTTTTCTGGGAACGTGCAAGCGGGTATGGATCTTGCTAATATTGGAATCGGTTTTCCATGGTCTGGTAGTACGAGAGGAAGACCACGAAGGGGCATGATGAAGCGAGCAGTTTTCTCGGATTCTCAAAGGCGAGGCCTCGAGAAGAAATTCACGAACCAAAAATACATCAGCAAACCAGATCGTAAGAAACTTGCTGAGAAACTGGGACTCAAAGATTCTCAGGTAAGAAAATCATCGAAGTTCATTGACTTTATAAACTGACAGCCATGCACTGGCTCGCATTTCGATCGGAAAGTGGGACGAAGCTGTTCTGAGTTTCTGATGGTCCTGGCCCGACTTGAACTCAGCAAAAAAAAGTCATCGATATTGGCTGAGGTTTCCACAATTTCCCCTGACCTTCGTGCAAATTCAGTTCAAAACTTAATAACGAAAGAAATATAAATTGTCAAAACTCAATTCAATTACCAACTCATCATCATCCTGTATTTTCGATTTTTTATTCCCACTATTTCTCTTCCTGAAATTTGGCGTTTGCAGTAACTTATCTCACTATTGCAACCTCATTTCGTTCTTTCATTTTTCTGAGAGATGCTCCAAGAGTATACCACACGGAAGCTCTGTTCTGATGTGGAGGTTGCCTATATCGTCGTCAATTTGTGGAAATCGCTGAGTTCCAGTTGGCTATACGATCATATCACAAGTTGAAAAAAACTGCTTCGCACGCAGTCGACGATTGGCCAAGTGGAATCGCGTTTACTTTCAAGATCGTACGAGCCCCATAACCACAGAAACATCAAAAAATTTTCAACGATTTTGTCACACTCTTGAATTTCGAGCTGACGATACTTTTCTCTCCATTCACGTTCATTTGTCAGTCGATACGAACGATGATTGAAATCTGTTGTCCATAGATATTT
This sequence comes from Venturia canescens, assembly GCF_019457755.1. Lineage (NCBI taxonomy): Eukaryota > Metazoa > Arthropoda > Insecta > Hymenoptera > Ichneumonidae > Venturia > Venturia canescens. The sequence goes on along the minus strand of NC_057421.1, from coordinate 17,785,749 downwards.
TCCTCGATGGCTCATTAATTTAAGGACAAATGGAGGCAGAGCGAGAGAGGAAAGAACGTGAGAGATGGAGATAGTTTAGCAGCATTCCGCCTCGTATTTCATGTGGATAACCATAATGCTTCATTTGTACATACACACAATAAGTATGTGTATATACGCGTAGATATTCAGCGAACATATACGCGTGCAGTGGTTCATACAGTAGGCACATAATACCCATCGGGTTGGGGTTAATCGAGCAATGCCAGTTCATTAGTTGCAGCACGCATCCTCGTACAGGTATGAGATATACATATACAGGAATACGCGATATTCGGTGGATTGCTTCGCGCGTCGCTCTCCGTGAGACCTCGAGTTTGCCACATATGCTATTCCTACTGCTCCGGATGCTGTTTCTCCAGCTGTACGACTCGCTCTGTTTCTCATTCCCTCTCTCTCTCTCTCTCTCTACTTTAGTGAGTATTATAGCGAATGAAATGACCATGAACATGCTCGAAATCGGCACTAAGTGAGTTCGTTTCATTTGATTTCATGAGAACACTTTGTTCCAATTATACATTACATATATTCGTGTAAATACTGAGAAAATGGTTGTCGCTAAGAATAATTTCATAGCCGCTTTAAACGGTCGATGAACTCAACATTGATTGAGTAAATTTTGAGAGAGGTAAGATTTTGATCAGGTTTTCATGAGTTTAAATGGTAATGAATCAATGGGAATTTGCTCGTTACCGTCATAAGAATAACAACGACTTTTCTCCAATTGAAAAATCATTCCTGAAACAAAATCGCGATGCTCAATGTTCAATGGTAATCGTCTTCGTGACAAGGTCAACGGACAAGCGAGCCTACCATATCCCTGAATAAACACGTAGAGGATCATCGGAGCCAGCTATGTGGGAAACGCCCTCTTCTCCATTGGCATCTAGCCGAATATTTAAGTGGTTTATGCGTTACGGGGCGAACAGTCGTCTGACCGGAAGTGTACATAGCTCGGCGCGGTGTAGTGAGCAGAGAATATATAGATGTAAATGCGAATGGTTTCGTTAACACGTAAACCAGGGACGAGGATGTGGTGCAGTGTCTTTGCTCCTCTCTCAATTTCTCTCTCTCTTGCTTCGACCATCCATCGGTGTCTTTGGACCTTCGAGGGTGTAAGATCGGGCGAATGTAAGGGCTGGACAATCTTTATAGATATACCGATCGCACTGAAGTTTATGGTTGTATAGTGGGACTTCGATAAACGAGGCCTGCAGACGTTCTACCAAGAGGTTTAGCCATTCCCTATAGCGCACCACGAGACGAAAGGATGGAGAAAGAGACTGGAGAACGTGGCGGGCTATCTCGAGATATCCTCATGTATAATTCACACTTTGAGCGCCATGCCTCGACCGCCATTGGTCCGAAAATTTTCCTTATACATATATAACGTACATGCTCATATATAAGGGTTACTATCGCCATTCTCTCTCTCTCTCTCTCTCTCTCTTAGATTCTAAACTAAACAAACGTACGTGGACCCTTGAAACCGAACGGATCTGGATCGAGTACAAGCTCTGGGTGTGAGACGAGGATTTTTTTTTCGTAGAAGCATCAACAACCACATACGTTATTATACATCGATTGATGTGAACGGCAGAATAACGCAATGTGTCTCCTCTTTTGTTATTAATAATCTGTGCTATCCGCCTAGACATGTTGAAGAGTAGCGACGTTATTCATGCGTAAAATAAAAATCTTTAGAGTGGACATTTTATTGAGCAGACTTGTAAGAGTCGAGTTGTGTTGCAGCAAGTCAATAATTCTACTCGCAGAAATGCATTCAACAACAGTTCTCCTCTAAACACATGCTTAAAGAGCGGAGTCGTTATCGAGTAGAGCTGCGATTAGTATAGTTATAAATAACTCCTAGTTAACAACTCTATCGGTAGCCATTCTCGATGGCAACTTCGCTCCTTAACAACTGCGGATCTACGTAGAGAACGTCGACCCTCTTTGAGATATCTACTCCGGTGTAATATTTAATTCCCAATATCTCTACTTATGATGATTACAAAACGTTTATCGTTATGAGTAGAGATATTAAAGATCATGGATTATACATGAGTAGACATAGAAATGTTATGAATTTCGGAGTAAATATTTTAAGAGCAGAGTTGTTTTTTAATAGAGCCGTAAAGAGGACGGTTGTTATTCTGCCGATGTGAACATCTCGATGTTTCACGAGGAAAGTGGGAGATTCAGTTCTGTCGTGGGGTTTTGTCCGTCGCGATTTACTATTCTTCTGTTCTGCACGACTTTAAAATTTCTATTTGACTCGGTTTGATTTTTATTAAGATTGTTGAAGAAACGTTTACGAGTATCAACCGTCGTTGCAAACTGTAAGGTGGTCGAGACACGACGCGACGTTTGAAACGTTCGAGTCCAACGAAATGAACGAAAAAAACATTCGTGATTCATTTTATTTGATGAGGTGCAAGTTGAAAAACTATGAATTGCAAATTCAGCAGGAAACGAAATTGAAGAATTACTGGAATTATTGGCTTTTCAAAATCATTTCGTTGGACTCCAACGTTGCAAGCTTCAGCGTCATGTTGAGACTGAAGTTATCATGCGGTGCTTTTCAATTGTAAGAATTTAACAATTGACCGATGCTTTCACGAATTTTTAATCTCATTTATAATCGAGATAGAAATATTCGTACTGTTTCATCGAATTGCAACAGCAGAACGAATCGGAATTGGAGCGAAAAAGTGAAGACTGCGCAGTTATAAAAGCATCCACGACTAGCGTCTCTAAGAACTCAGAATTTCGTTCCATTAACCGTCGCGATCAACGAGACCGCTTATAACACGAAAGTTTCACGTGCCGCGTATTATTTGGAGGGGTGAAGAGAACGCTCCGTTGCAACGTTGTTACTGACCGCAAACGCAATCTCCTCAGTATCGCTTCACTCGAATGAAACACTGTATAAAGACCACGAGAAAAGGACGAGTCGAAAAACGGAAAAAGAGATGAAAATATTTGGAGTTTCTAGATTGAGAAGGAGAAAAGAAAGTCGAGATTTTTCCATGGTGCAACAGCACAAGAAGAAGAAGAAGAAGGAAAAGGAGAGAAAAGGAAAAGCGGAGAGTCGGAAGCTGCCTGTTCATGTTGGCTTTTGGTACAGGAGCTAATATCACACGGCTCGCCACACGAACACCCATAAAAGCGATTATTGTCCGATGATGGCTCTCTCGATAGCTCTCGGGTGCACACACAGGCAGCAGCCGGTACACACCGGATGTCAAATCTCTCGACCTCCCCCGCCTGCCCCCATTTTCGCCCCTTCGTCCCTCGCGCGTATTCTCCTCCTTTTGGCTTGAACGCGCGCGCTCGGCTACCATTGAGGAAAAATCGTCTCGAGGTAATTGGTCCCTTTGAACCTCCATCTCGTGTAGATATATTACGTGTAATTAGATAAAAACCTGACGCGGCTGCTTCTTCTTATTACTTTTTATCGTATACCAACTTTTTTAATCTCTTTTCTCTTCCTAAACGCATAACAATTTATGAAGAAACTTTTGCTACATTATTTTTTCATTGAACCATAAAAAATATTAAACCGCTCTACGCGTATCTAGCTTTTTCATCGAAATTACAACGAAAAATATTGACGATCCCCGAATTTTCATGGTAAAAATAAAAACCATTTTTTCATTGATTCGTAGGCGATATTGGAATCGGGAACGACAGTAAAAATTGACCCGGTGCTACTGCGATTCCTCGCGAGTTGACTCTTGCTTAATTGCTCCAAATCGGGGTATTGAGATCAGTAATTCTTGGCTTCGTATCACGTTTTAACTTAAAATTGACGAAAAAGAGGGTCGTTCCTTATCGCACGAGGAAATCAGTTATGAAATCAAACTGTGCAAGCCATCAGATATCAAAGCATAATTAAATGATAAGACACAATTAAATCGAATTTCTTAGCACTTTTTTCGCTGTCATGATCGACACTGTTCTTTGGAGGGGAAACGAGATGTTTTTTCAATTATGTGAGATGCGATAAAAAGTAGAAAAGTGGCATGAGTACAGTGGAATTGAATAGGATAGAAAATGAAGAAGTACGAGAAAGCCCCTTCGGAGGCGAGGATATCCTGAGTGCGGGCACTTCTTATCTCTTTAATAATCCAAGTCGACGCCGCATGGCAGATTTCCTTCCTGCAGGATGGCAGCTTGTCAGGATCACGCCGTCCCATCTTAATCGTTCTTTTCTCGACTCCGCCACGAAGAAAAAAGTACGGAAGCTGCTGCTCTGTTGCTGCTTCGCCGACGTCACGATGAAAATTTCCAAAGACTCTACCCCGTCCGACGCTCCAGGGGTTTGAATTCCACTCTTTTCAATCCGCGCTCGCATATCTATACATATATAATGATCGCTAATGTTTCCGGAGTCGTAACAATGCGCCAATTAAAATGAACGATATTGCATTCATGAAGCGTCTTGGCTTGTTCGCGCCGGGACTTTGGAGACTTGCCAAATATACGAAATCCATTACGAGAGCTACCAGCCACTTACCACGTTATTGAATTTCCGTCAATGTCGATATACCCCCCCCGACGCTATTTTACAACGGGATTAATCATAGTGAGATCGAGACTTTCAATCTTTTATGGAGCCGTTACAATTAAACGATTAAACGAACTTACTTGTAAGTGAAGTTCTATCGTGATTGTATGAAGCGCCTCTTCCGAAGAGATCAAACATGTAGTACCCCTAGGATGCACCGATGTCACCACATATTTAAAGTCTATATAAACTTTTTTACGTTGTTTGGTTGCCTTAGCAACCCGCTCTTTACCTCATATTTTAAAGTGTTGCCGTAACTATTGGGAAAAAACTTCAGATATTATTATATAATTCTGAATCTGGGTAATTATTGGGTGGGAGTGATCTCTTCGGAAGAGGCGCTTCATACAATCACGATAGAACTTCACTTACAAGTAAGTTCGTTTAATCGTTTAATTGTATTACGCGCCTCTTCCTCGAGATCAAACATGTAGATGTTTAAAGTCAGTTATGGCAACTGAACTAAAGTAGATAATCCGTAATAATCTGTCATTTCATTATTTATTATGAACTGATTACAACCAATTATAATTAACAAAAAACAACCAATTAATCCTTCATTCCCTCCTATCAAGAATGGCTCTTGCAAACGCATCTTTATTTATTGAAACATTACGATCATAAAATTTCGCAAACGTACTAGATTTAGATGTCCACCCTGCTGCTTTCTTGATAGCATCAATGCTCACTCCTTTTCTTTTCGCAGCCGAAGTTGATGCATGTCGTGTACTATAGGCATCGAATATATCGACGTCCACTCCACTTTCACCGAGTGTACTCTTTATCCATCGGCTTAATGTTTGACTCGAAACTGCCTTAAATGGCTTTTTTGCAGATATAAACATTCTCGTTTCAATTTCACGAATGCGTTTTGTTCTTGTAATGTACGTTTGGAGCGCTGAAGCCGCGCATATATTTTTATTTTCATAAAAATTCGGAATAATTAACGTCGGTTGTATTCTATTTTTACCCGACGTCTTAATTGTATCTGGTATTTTTATTTCTATTATATTATCCTTCTGTTCAATATTTCTTACGTCAATAAATGATAAAGTTTGCATACGTTGACCCGTGATTAATGCAAGAAGTGTAACGAGCTTAAATCCTAATTTTTCCAAAGGCATTTTCTCATTATCACCCCATTGGCACACGTGATCCAAAACTATTTGTGGATCCCATGTTGAATCATATTTTGGCTTTGCTGGGCGAACCTTTGAAATAGCTCTGAAAAATCTTTTGATACGATAATCTTCTCCCAATTGAGGACCATGGAGCAGCGCAATTGCTGACCGATATGAATTTAACGACCCGAAAGATGCATTATTTTTATACTCTTGTCCGAGAAAACTAATTACTTTTGGTACATCGTCTTTGTATGGATTAATCCTCAATCCTTGACAGAATATCCACCATTTTTTAATACCACTATTATATTGTTTAATTGTGGAATCCGAAATAGACGATATCATAAGATCTATCACTTCCTCAGGTATTTCTTTTTTCTTGAAGGCTTCCCTGATAGCGTCCCGACAACCAGGGTAATCCTCTCCCACAGTGGGTGTTGTTGTCTATTTAATGATTGTAAAAGATTAATATTTGGCTCAATATAATATGGTTCACTATCTAACATTGCCATATACAATGGAAACCAAGCTTGAGCTGTCCAATATGGCACCACAACAATTCCTCGACATTTTTCAAATTTGATTTTTTCCAATACTCGTAAAATAATTGAAAAAGGTGGGAAAGCATAGAAGAAATAATTTTTCCATTGAAGCGTAAATGCGTCGACAGCAATAGAATCTGGATCTCTGAACCAAGACACATATTTATCACATTTTGCGTTTGATCTTGTGGCAAACAAATCGATGTCCGGTTGCCCAAATCTAATTACAATCTTCTGGAACGTCTTACGTGTTATTGCATATTCCGTTTCTGGTTCCAACCGTCTTGATTCAAAATCTGCTTCTATATTCTCCTGAGATTTTATATATGATGCGAATATCCAGATACGCCTCTTTTCACACCATTCCCAAATCTCTTTAGCTAATTTGCTTAAACCTCGAAGTTGAATTCCACCCATTTTATTTACGTAAGCTATCGCAGTCGTATTATCTATTCTTAATAATACATCACAATTCGTTAAATTTGAGGCAAAACACTTGAGACCAAAGAATACGGCTAATAATTCCAAATAATTAATGTGATATCTCTTGTCACGCTCATTCCAATGACCGTTAGCGCGCTTGCCTTTACAATATGCACCCCAACCCGTATTTGATGCATCGGAAAAAATCTCGATTACAGGTTTGAATTCTTTGATCGTAACCTTTGCTGACATAATATTATTTTTCCACCATAATAAATCGTTTTGTAACCGATCAGAAAGTATCATCTTTCTCTCATAATTACCAGAATTTTTCTTGAGAGCTAAAAATTTTTCTCTTTCAAAGTCCTTCATATGGACCCAACCATATTTTAAGGTTGTACAACACCATCCTAACGTTCCTATGAATCCTGCAAATTCTCGGATAGAACATTCTTTTATTTTCCTGAACTTGTTAATTTGTTCAAAAATACCATTTCTCTTTTTTTCCGGTAATTCTATTTCCATGTACTTGGAATTGTAATCTAAACCTAGAAATTTTTGTGTCTTGGATGGAAACATTTTGCTTTTTCGTTCATTAATTACGAAACCGAGATGCTCTAGACAAGACCGTGTCTCAGTAAGATTTTCTAAACATGCACTATAAGTGTTACCCATTAAAAGAATATCGTCCAAATATATCACCGAAAAATATCCTCGTTCTCTAAGGTAACTCACTACGGGTTTCATAATTTTTGTAAAAGTGTACGGAGCTGAACTGAGGCCAAAAGGTAAACACTGGAACTCATAACAAACGCCTTCAAAAGCAAATCTCAAAAACTTTTTGTGAGCCTCTGCGATTCCAATTAAATAATATGCGTCTTTTAGATCGATCGTTGCTAAGAAACAATCTTTTTTCATCATTCTTTTAACTGTTTTCCAGTCTTCTAATTTAAAATGATCTGTTTTCACGAATGTGTTAAGGCGTTTAAGGTTGAGAATAAGCCGATGAGAACCATCTGGTTTTGGTACCAAAAAAATGTTTGATAAAAATTGACCTTTCATTGGATCGCATTTTTTAACAACTTGTTTTCGTATGAGTTCACTAATCTGCTTTTGAATTAATACTTTTTCTTCACCAGACCACTGAGGTTCGTTTGGTGGAACTGGTTGTGTTACTATACCAGTAAATGGAATTTTATACCCATCAATCCATCCCAAAATTGTTACATCAGTTGTAAACTGTTGCCATTGCTTCTTAAACTCTCTTAACCTTCCCGCTAGCACACTTACATCTATCGCCGTTTGTGTCGTTCCGTTTGAATGTTCCTCGATGAATTGCGGTTCCGATAATACGATCCCTTGTCTTGTGTCTTGTTGGTTGGTCTTTGCCCGCTCACCCTTGTATTTGGAACCATCATCTTGTAACGATAACTTCGGGCCGGGCTTCTGAAGTTTTTTGAATTTTTGTTTATTTGATGTTTTGTCGTTTTTGTTGTTTGTTTGAAATCTTGTGCAGATCGTTGAAGCGCTTTTGATGTTTTTACTTTTTCTTCAAGATCTTTCCCGAATAACCATTCATTCGTGACTGTATCCTTCAAGGTTTCTCGAATCGAAGGACTTATGTTCCTCAAGATCAAACTCTTACGAATCTCCGTTTCGTCATGTTGAAGATCCGCGAGAAGATTGGCCGTGCTACTTAAACACTCTAAAAGTATCAATTTTTCTGGACCATCCCCCTTAAGCACAAGATCTAATGCTCTTCCCAATGCAGCCAAACCGGTTCCAATTTTTGTCTGAGTTTCCACAATTCGTTCATCTCTTTTTACAATGTTAACTTCCAAAGAAGCTTTAACCTCCAAATTTAATTTAGGAGGATCAATAATTTCGCAATTTTTTGGTGGAGAATATTTCTTCAAAATCTCTGATCTTTCTTCATCTGGAAGTCCTTTTTTAATAACATCTTCCCATCGACTGGCCAAACTATTATGAATTGGCGGCGCTAATGTTCTCTCTTGGATAAGACGTTTCCCAATAAGCCCAAGAACCTCTGGTTCTAGAACGATGTCATTCGATTGTGTCTCTGCACCTTCTTCTCCACTCGTCAATGAATTTTTTCTTTCTTCTGCATTTAACACAACAACCTCTTCTGTTTCATCATTCGCGTCCTCTTCAGATCTCATCGAATTTCCGTCAGATATATCGTCCCTGCCCGACGATTTCGACGAACGCTGGTCTGCAACGCTTTTTTCGTCGCTAAAATTGTCAGATTCTCTCGAACAACGTCGCTTTCTTCCTAGATAACGAAAAAATTGAAAAAACTATTCAACAACTTTCATTGTTTTACAGGTTAAGTCTCATTTCGAAATGTACATCACATATGTAACCATTTATTACGATATACGAATTCATCTGTGTATATTCTCTGCCGGTTGTACCGACCAGAGATAAGTATACCATCATCAAGAAACTCTGTAAAATCTCGGGACAGTTACATTGACCGCCCTGTCGTCTGTATTAATACACACGTCAATCTTTTCACTCTCTCCGCCGGTTGGACCGACACGAGAGGCATCACTTGACCCAAATTCACCTATATCTTTTATCAAGGTTAATTCTCTCTGCCGGTTGGACCGACAAAAGAGTTTTGGATTCGTATGTGATTTCAAATTCCAAATCTGCGTACGACCATTCGAAATTTTTCTCCGCCGGTTGGACCGACACGAGAAATGTCATTCGTAACATATCCTCCTTTATGTTTTCCACACAGGTTAATTCTCTCCGCCGGTTGAACCGACAGGAGAGCTCGGATTACATGTGTGATTTCGTATACCAAACTTATGTATACCAAACTTATCGTATAATCACTCGAATTCTTTATCTCCATTTAGACACGCAAAATATCGATTCACACAATCGATTTCTTTCTACTTACTATGATTTTTCGAATGTTTGTGTCTACTTTTTTCTCTCAATTTCTTATCCAATCGTTTCATCAACATCCTCAAATCTTCTGCTTCTCCTGACGAATCTTCAGAATCTTCTGAATATTTCCTTTTTCCCATATTACGGATTTTTTATTTATTCGCTTGTGGCTTAATCGGCACAACGAAGAAGAATGAGGTAAAGAGCGGGTTGCTAAGGCAACCAAACAACGTAAAAAAGTTTATATAGACTTTAAATATGTGGTGACATCGGTGCATCCTAGGGGTACTACATGTTTGATCTCGAGGAAGAGGCGCGTAATACAATTGCTTAATCAAATTAATCGATTTCAGCCACCGATTGCATTGAAAATTCGTTGCATTTTACAAGCTCATCGAATTATATTTTCATGAAGCTAAATACCTTATATTTTGCTGGCACTTCCAATTTTTTTTTGCTAATCTTGAACACTGATCATTTGATAATAATTATCAAGCCACGTCTTATGACATTTTACAAAATGTCACTGTATACATGAAAATTTGAAGGGTTTCATGACCGTGCATATTTCGAGGGGTCTGTATTGGATTCTTTTTATTTTTCTTACAAACAATTTGTTTAGTCGTTTTATTTTCTTTTTCAATTTTATGACGAGCTTAAAGATTTTTTCAAGCAAAGGAACTAGTCTGAGCTGAAAATGTTTAAAAAAAGTTGTGAAAATCTTTGTAATATGTAAACTGCCATGGAAACGAACTTCGCAATGAATTAACTGCACACATACAAAAAATATGAACATTACGCCGTTTTTTTTACTGTTTCTGACACTTGCATGATTAATTGACGATTCCTTCAGCCTACAACTTATTAATTCCAGGCTCAAAGTAGCAATATTTAAAAAATGTAAAAAAGCACCGCTCTATTCTCGTATTAATCCGAGGGAATATCATAACGAGAAAAAAATAATAGCCGCACTTTGTTCGCCGCTTGCCATTAAATAGGACGTCAGTTCCAACAAACAGAGGAAATCTGTTATCCGGGTGTAAGCGAGACGGAAAAAGCACTCAGTCTTGGAGCGATAGCAGCCCTTATGATCCGAGTGAACCGCCCCCGTTTCTCGTTCGGGGAGCTGTGCTGCTCGGTCGAATTTAGTCTCGATTCCACGGCGATTTTTGTCGAGAGAGCCTTCTGCAGCCTCGCTGGCAATTTTAGCCCAAATACAGAAATATCAAAGGATATCTCTACCCTGAGTAAACGGCGGAGAGTCTCGAGCTAATTTTGCCCACCACCATTTGTATGTCGAGAACCAGCAGTTGTGATTAATACGCAATCGATAAAAGTGCCTTACTCCAGTAACGTATGCGCGAAAAACAATGCACAGCATTTATCGACTAAAGGATACGAATACGATAAAAATTTTGTAACTTTGAAGCCTAAAAAATTGGGGCACAACAAAATCAATTTTTTCCATTCGCAGAAGTTTCGTTTTTCAAATGTTCCTCGAACCAATTAGAAAAAAAGACTCCCTCACCCATTCGAAATCCGAGTTGAACATTGTGATTAGCGGAATTTGGTAAGCATTCCGTATTCGATTTCGTGGAGTTACAATCGAGAGAGCTGGCAGCTTGCCAAAAGTAATGAGTACCGGGGCGACTAGAAAGGGATGGAATTTGAGAGCTCATCACTACGAGCTTGATAAGCAAGATATTTATGTAAGTTCAGATATCACAGCGTAAAAACCAAGGCCAACATCAGTTTACAGTCATGCCCAGGGTTGTAACAGTGCAGAATATCCTTACATACACTCGAATCTTGTGTACGCAGTTATACGAGAGTATACGTTGGTTGGATGGTCAATCTTGCGGGCAGACCCCGTATTTCCCACGGATCTGAAGCTGACACACGTTAGACAGATCGCCCATTATGTAGGTTTATGTTTCACTACGTTCGTGCGCATGTGTCTTTGTTATATGAATGTATACGTTCACGTTAGAGGATATTGAGTTTCGAGGATTCCATCAGTCAAATCAATTTGTAGCCATTAGCCAACATTATATCGCAGTTTGCTTTCGTATTCCATTTCCAATGTACTCTGCTTCAAGAAATATTTGTTGATTCGATGCTACGCGATATATTCCGACATCCGATTGGTGCTGTACCACGAAGCAAAATAATCTGCCTTTCAAAAAAATTTCGTAAAATCTCGATGAGATTGGAAAATTGATTTTCCGCGGCGAACTGATCGGTTCGTTTATGCAAGTCATCTAATCCTGTAAGTGGGAGTTAACGAATTGGAAAACGTGCCAGGAAAGGATGGAAAATCCATGAAAATATCTTGCCACTCATGTTCACCGGGATCTGACGCGACATCGAAAGAAAAAACGTTACGATAATCATTCGAACAGAAATTTGGTACAAATTTCCTTGAACAAAATATGAATAAAGGCACAGGCGAGATGTCGGTGTACCGCGCAGTATTTTTCTTCAAATCTGTGCCCTCACGTATATATATCCATGTACATCGTTCCAGGATAAACCGGTATATGATTCCAAAGTTTGTGGTATTATGATCCAAAAGCTCTGTAGATATTAAAAACAAAAGCTGCCTCTTGCAGGGCATAACATGAATATAACGCTGCGGCAATATCTTGCAGCTTTAGCCGTACCTCGAAGCCACTACAGGAGTCAGATAGCCGTCACCAACTCGCGCTTCTCTCTCTCTCTCTCTTCCTGCCTCTCACACACACATACACACACACACACACACACATTCTTTCTTCCTTGCTCCTTCAAGCAGACCTTCATCCATTATGGATTTTACTCTGAGAGACGTAAGCTCTCCCGCCCCTCTCTTTTGCCTTCCGCTTTTCGGCCAGGCGTGCTTGGCTCTAAAGGCGGTAGCTAAGAAACCATGAATATACAATACCCCTCTCTGGCGTGAGAGAGCACAAGGCTTCACCATCCTATACATATATAGGAATTTACCGTACAGACTTCTCCTTTGTGGATAAACTTTAATCACTATGGCGAGCTGTTTTGCGGGGGTAAGAGTGCGAGAGTACTTCCTCTATCTTCATCTCTTGATGCCCGCTAGTGCAAGTTCTTCTTCCAAATATTATTTTTCGAAGAAGCTTATTTTTGACGTAGACTTTAGTACAGAGCGTGACTTGATACTACGAAAAGTTGAGGAAACTTCATTAGGAAACAACGATCAATAATTTTGGACGTGATTAGCGCTGAGCGTTACACCGTCCATTATTCTGCTGGGATATATTTGGAAAAGTACTGTCGTGGCTGCGCTTTTGGCCACCTCAATCGCTCCTCGTACCTCGACAGCCCACATTTTTTCGTCCTTCTTTCCCCGCCACATTTTTCATATTTTTTTATAGCTATAATCAAACGGTTGCTCCTTTTATATGGTTGAGAACAGCTCGGGTTATAGGCTGCGATAAATATGTGAGGAGATATCTACAGGTATATCAATTTTAAGGAGCTTCTTTCGCCGAATATAGACGAAGAGTATTAACATGAGAATTCGGAGAAGTTTCTCGTCCCCCACTCGTGATATTCGTACGTGCTACCGCACCCTGTGGCGAGGAGAACCTCGGGAAATAGGTGTGTGAAGTTTTTTTATGTTTGATCCGACAAACTGCTCCAAGCACTTTGCAGAGCTTTCGCTCCATCCCGCATATCCGCCATAGAGAACGCCGTATATATGTACCCATACAAATATACGATGGACCCTCCAACTCCATTTCACTCGCAGGCTTCGTTTCTTCTCCCACCCCCGACCGAACTCCGGGGTACCCTCAGCACCAAGGGGGTAACTTCTGAGCTTGACGTCATAATCGATCGCCTTTTATTAAACGAGTCCGGGATGGATGATAACAACCCATAGTCATACTCTCTACTTCCCTGGGTACAACATTATGTCTTAACAAAGTTATCCGAGAGGTCCGAGGAGATGCTCTCGAAGTAACGAATCTCCGTATATACTGCGAAAAAGCTCGTTGATTTCTTATTCGTTCCTCAGTTTTTTGAGGCATCATGAAATTCTTTGGTAAAATCTCGAAATGGAGTCTCGTACCTGGACTGAGAAAAAAAATTGTTGATTCAATAGCGATTGATGCGTTATTGGAAGACTTTTCTTCATTTAACTGCAATGTTTTCGCGGAGATGATGAATCTGCAGTTTGATCTAAAACTTTTTTTTCGGTGTGGAGGTGTGAAGATTTTATGGTCGTTAGATTTCACTCGATGATTGACTTCATTAGAGCTTTTGTGTTGGAATTTTGGTGTGAAAAGGGAAAGTGGAAGTTTGTATATGGGGATTGCTCAGTACTAATTCTGGGCAGACAAAAAATCGTGTGAAGAAGCTGGCAGAGCATAAATGCTAAGCGAGTAGTTTGTAAAATGCATAGTCCTAAGATCAGATTCTTCTAAAATTATGGATGGGCTTCCTCGGCTGGTGACTACTCCCCAATCCAGCGGTAGTCAGCCGCTCAAACCTGCTTCTTCCTTTTTGGACGGGTATAGTTCTGAGGCCGACGTCATAATCGATCGTCTTTTATTAAACGGCGCCAGATGGCGACGCTTGCGGGGCGCAGGGGAGAGGAGAGCTACGACGGAAACACGCGGCTCTTCGTTCTCGCGTCGTGAAGCTTTGCACAACCACTTGGAAGCTCCTATGAAAGGGGTTAGTTTGCTGTTGCGGGCCCGTATATGAGGGGTGAGTCAAACGATGAACCACACTCCGAAGGTGGCTGGAACGGCGTCGGCGTCAGCCTCCTTCCGTCCCACCGTCGCGCGACTCCGCTCTCCTCATGGTGTCACAGCCAAGGTAGAGAAAGTGGGAGTGTGATGAAAATCTTCTGGATAGTACGAGAGGGTGTCGAGGCTGCAGCCAATCGTTTAACGATTACCCACTCGCGCTTACTCTATAACGCGTTTCAGATGTCATTATGCCTGGTCCACATGATCCATCCGGTTCGATTGCTCCTTCCAGTTCCAACTATTTCACGCGCATACTTCATTTACTCTAATTTTTTGAGGGGATCCTGCTTTAGAAAGTCAAATAATCGATTCTTTTCGGGAATGTTTTTAAGGTAGACGGAAATAGCTCAGCATAGCGAACTTTTCGGTATAGTTTCGTGGATATTTCAAGAGTAGAAAAACATTTTTTTAATGTGAGGAATACTAACTTGTACATGGTTTATATACGCAAAGTCTGATTGTCGAAGTTTCTCAGCTGCGTACGATGTGGAGATCGCAATTATTGTCTGCAACAAAAATTCCAAAATTTTTTCCATTTTCATATATTTTCCTTCCATATGAACCTATAAAAAACCGAAAAAATTGCGAAATTCTATATTTGCAGCATGTCGAAGTGATATTTTTATTTTTTAAAAACATTATTTTTTTCAAAGTCACTAAGAATATAGAATTTCGCAATTTTCTCGGGTTTTTGTAGGTTCATATGGAAGAAAAATATGTGAAAATGGAAAAAAAGCAGGGCCTCCCTTAAAACGGAATAAACTTTCTCCTTCATTTCTCGTGATTGTTTATGCCTGTCTGTGGTTTTCCAATCGGAATAAGTACCGATTATTTGTTTTTCTGCACGCTGAGGCACCCTCTGGAAATAATGACTTTATGCGTTGACTTTGATGCGAAAGTGGGCTATAACTACCACACATTTTGTTACTTTTGATAGTTTTCTATGCTGCTCGCTCCGTGCCTGCGTCTGACGGATCAATCAATCAGCGTTACTCGGGCGTGCGTTTGTTGGAGAAGGGAAAAGAAAAGAACGTTTCTAAGCAAAAAGCAAAAGTCAACATTTTTATAAAACTTTTTTAATTCTTAGCATGCGCTCGAGATTTTCTTCGGGCTATAACGAAGTACGCAATCCGTACTATAAACAAATTTGACGTTACATTAATTCATTTTGCCCCTACAAAGGAAGCTGGAATGCATTTGAATCATTAAATTCTTGATACCTTTTCGAATTCAATCAACGAAAATGATTTTTCCCATAATAATGGAACAATGAATTGGCTATTTCGTAAAATACTGTCCAGAAATTTCTTAACTTGACATCTAAGCACGAATGAATGTTCTTCAAAAATACTTTAGCAATTCACCAAACGTCAAGATGGTCATGAAGGCTTTTTCCGTTTCATTTTCCCCGCATGAAGCTTCATTCAAAAAATTACGAGCGTCCCCTGGTAACGCGTGGTCACTTACGTTTCTGTTAAGCAGGAACAAATAGCTGGAAAACTACAATGTACATATATACATTTAAGCATGAAACGAATGAGAGAGAAAATGAATGGCGCGATGGTGGTGAGTCGAGGTGTCAACAGCACACGCCCTCCCCAGTAGCCGAATGAAAATTCGAAAAGCAGAGCAGTCTCAACACACCAGCAGGAATGTATGAAATCAATCAACGACGACTGAGGGGTCCTGCGACTGCTGATGTCTGCTGAACTCAACGTTTTGCTATTCCGGAAACAAAGACTTTGCGACGGAATGCTGATGCAAAGATCCCCTCGAAGGGGTGCCAAAATTTCCCCAGGCTGTTTTCTCCGCTCACGCATTGACCCTTTGAGATTCGACCGTGTCTATATATGTTGCATGGAAATCACACGCAACGCTCAACAAGCTCATAAATACTTGGAATTTCATGAAGGATTATTCGCTGATGAGCACACGAAAATATACGAGAGAACGTGGGAGTACGGAAAAGTCTGAAAGCTTGGTTGTACGATTTATCGAAATTTCAAGCAATCGTTTCGAGAATCAAGTTCACATAAAAATTGAGCCGAAACAAACGATTACTTTTATTCTGGAAAAAATCGTTATCAATTGCGATGTCAAATATTTGGAAACCGAAATAGAGCGAATCATGGAAATTGCAAATATGGAATCATGGAAACTCATGCCTCCAATTGTTTTCGATCAATAACATTTGCTACGAATATGTTTTGAAAAAGTGAAAAACACGAGCGCGAAAAGGATCGCTTGGAATTGTCCTCGCGTATCGCTATTCTCGAGTTTTCGTGTTATTGTTCGTGAGAACGCGTACGTGAGCAGACACGAGATATGGAAATATGTTGAGGGGAATTCGCATACTGCACATTTACATTTCGATACACGTGGCAAAGGGAACGAGAAGCTTCTGAATATACATAACTAGGCTTGGAATGGTTACTAGACCATACGCGCGGGTGTGCATATATATATTCATCCCGTTCGAGTATAGAAAGAATTCAATTATAAAAAGGTACCAGCAGGGCATGCAAGCTGGATTACGAAACCTACTGAAATTGATGAAACTACGAAGAAATCAACTGCAAGAAAACTGGAAATCCTTGTCAACAAAATAACGAAACTTTGCTGGTCGCGAATTTTCTGAAGAGATGTAAAGAGAAAACGCGATGTTTGAGAATCAACGAAGTATGGAGGAGAAGATTAAAAAGACATCGAAATTTAGGGAGAAAGACGATTAAAATTATTACCTTGAATAAAAGGCCCAAATTTTGTGTGGCGACACAAACATTCAATATTCGCGATGCCTATTGAATTCTACCTCAAATATATTTTGCTTCAGCTGAAGTACGATCGATTACAACATTAAGGGGGTCTTGCTTTAGAAAGTCAAAAAAATCGATTGTTTATAGGAATTTTTTTAAGATAGACGGAGATAACTCACCATAGCGAACTTTTCCCCGTGTAGGAAGGAAAATACGTGAAAATGGAAAAAAAATTGGAATTTCTGTTGCACACGATAATTACGATCTCCGCATTGTACGCAGCTGAGAAACGTCGACAATCAGACTTTGCGCATAAACCATGCACAAATTAGTATTTCTCACATTAAAAAAATGTTTTTCTACTCTTGAAATATCCACGAAACTATACCGAAAAGTTCGCTATGCTGAGTTATTCCCGTCTATCTTTAAAATATTCCCGAAGACAATCGATTATTTGACTTTTTAAAGCAGGACCCCTCCTAGAGTGTAAAAAGATACGTTTAAAAACTTTTCTAAGGCCTGAGGATTTGCTTGGTTAAAATGAATTAAAAATTCTCAAGTTCACTCACTCATTAGATATTTGGGCACACATTTGTCTGAATCTGAACATTCTGACGTGAAATCATATGAGATTTATCAGTGAAAATATCGCAAGTGAAATGTTATCTATAAAAGGATGTATGAACGCGATATCCAACGGTTTCGTACGGTTGCTGCAACATTGAATTCCCCATGGATTCGTTCCCCTTATATAAATACACATATAGGATGGTAGTCCGGAGCAACGATTGGTGATAGGGCGGGACCCGGCTGTTCCGATTGGATCGAGGGGTGTAAGAGACGATGGTAAGGCGCGTGTGCCTTCAACCCCCGCAAGATTGAAATAAACCCCGGTCGCGAGTATACCCAACGGAGCGTTTAGCGAGCTGTAATCCCCGTTTAACTCCCCTGTCATATTCCTCTCGATATCGTTGCCCGTTCCGTCCCTCCGATTTCCGTTTCATCCGCCGCCACCACCGCTGCTGCTGCTCCCCCACTCACAACTCTTGAAAATTCCATCGGGGTAACTCTATCGGCTTTCTTTTAGCGATAAAGAAGGCAAAAAACCGCACGCGATAAAGAACGAGGGACGATGAATTTTTATTTCACCCTTAGCGATTCGCCATGAGGAAATAATTTCCTATCTTATGAAACGATCGTTCTGCCAAAGAGGATATTTGAAAGTTTCCTCTTTTTTTTTTATCCAATGAAAGAATATTGGCTAACGAAAAGATAATTGATGAAAACGTTCTGAGCCATTGAGAATATAGATTTTCAGCGCCGAATGTTCCTCCGTTTCCGATTCACTAGTTATGGAACCGTCGAGATTGGTTTTTTAATCTTTTTCAAAATAAATTTATCCGAGACGAAACGAATATGGAAAAAGAGATTCTCAACGAATCTCCATCGCGCCATGCGCTTCCCGCTGTTCTCAATTAACCTTTTGTACGCCTTTGTTCTCAGGTTAAAATATGGTTTCAAAATCGTCGAATGAAATGGCGAAACACGAAGGAACGACAACTACTGGCAAAGGGTGGTTCCCGCGAACAAACGTTGCCCAACAAAAATAATCCGCATCCCGATTTGAGCGATGCCGATGGAGAAAAACCGCGAATCGATTACAACGATCCGAGCTCACCATCGAGTTCGAAAACACGGGAGGACTGCACGGACAATGAGGACGAAGAGGAAATAAACGTCACGTGATAAGATCGCTGCTCGATCTTCAGCGATGGATGTTCTAAATGAAAAAATAAAATATCTGGAGTCGCGGCAGCGACTCTGAGTCAAGTACATTTACGAGTTGCTGCCAGAGACTCTTTACCGGAGCGATAGCGTTTCCAATTTCGTAATTAATGAAGGGGGAAAAACTGCAAAAACACAACTGACCCAAACGCTGAGACGCGACGAGATAATTCGATATTACACGGAAAACCGAGTCGTGAAATTTTCACTTTCGTTTGACCTAATGAAAATCTACTGCTTCGAGGAGAAAGTCAACTGTTGAGAAGAGGAAAAAAATATTCGAAATTATTTCGAATCATGTATGATATTGTAATTAGAATTGTGGGTGTATCTATATCGTCGCAACGTGTCTCCCAAAAATTATCGTAATGACAGGTTGTACTAGTGACGTAAATCTCTATGATCCCGTGAGGTAAAATAACCGATCGTTATGACTAATCGTGATTTGCGAACCAGGAGATACCAAATGTAATTACTCATCGTGATAAATTATACATAAATTCTATATATATTATATATAAATATAAATATAAATATAAATATAATTATTTCGTGTAATATAACGCAATAAAAGTGTCTAAACAAACAGTTTTTACGTATTCAATGTCATTCGTAATTTGAATATTTTTACAGGAGCATTCGGACGTTTTGTACAATCGATCACGTAGATTTTATTTCATCTTCATTCAGTTTTAAAATTTGTACACACGGATCGTTCTACTTAGTAAGAAACGATAAATTTCTAACAAGGAATGAATCTGTTGGAAGATTTTTTTGATTATCTCCTCTTTGAAAAGGCATTTCGCTCATAAAATTCAGTTCACGTATCTTCGATAAAATGGTCTCAGATTGGAATTTACTCACGCTCGTTCAAAGTTTTTTTAGAGGTTTCACAAATTACGCTTTCGTGTTATTACATTAAGAATTTTCAGATTACTCGTTGACCCGAGTGTTTTAAAAAAAGAGCAGGAATTTGCAAAAGTAGCAGAAATGAATTCTACAAAATATTCATTTTTGTTCGTAATTTTGAAAACTCGAAATCAAAATACTCGAAATGGTGCTTCGTTTTTCTACTGATTCAGCTCTCGAAGTCCAGCCTTAAAAATTATTTTACAAAGAGCTCTATCGATATTATATTTTATATCGATTGAGCCGGATTTCTTTGCCCAGGGTCATATTCTGTTTACAATGATCGGTAACATCTATTTTGCAAACCGAAGTTGGGGAATTACAGTGCTCACCGTCGATAAGTTACCGGCGAACAATAAAATTGATTTTCCCTCGTTTCGGAATATAAAAGAAGGTCCTACCCATAAGGAATCCTCTATTTCCAAACGAAGGCATCGTCATAATCAGTTTCTTTTATTTTAACTGCTCGTTCAATGATAATTCACCACGAATACGACGATGTTTGGGCGGAAGGCCACTTCTAACTTGTCGGTTGCTGCTTGAACAGTTTTTGGAGGTCTGCAACTTTGTCGTTAGTGTTACCCTTCCCATTCAAATCCGTCGGTCGATCGATCCTTTTATCATTTTTAACGTTGAGAGGAATCGTCTCCATCGGTGGCGATCTCATTAGCAAATCTTTTTCACCAACCGGGTCCAATCCTTTGCTCCATTTTTGCAACCAATCGTTACTCGACACCTGGAACAACAGTAGCAGATACAACGAAAATGTTTATCATCAACTTTGTGGTTGAATATACTGACGAATATCTGAATCACGATTTCCCCTTAGCGATGAAGCTTTTACGTAGATTTAACAGTCTCGATTCCACTATTTTCTGTTAGTTACTCAAAATCTCTATCAAAGCGTTCATCGTTTCATCGCTCATTCGAAACGATGAATTTATAACATTCGAAACGTCGGTTTTGAGTAGAGCCAGACTTTTTTACACCCCTTTTTGGAGGGTTTTTTCAATCAGACAAGAATTTTGATTACTTTTGTCATGCTTTTTGAGAACATAAAAACTAATCGACTCTCCCTCGATCATTTGATTGATTTAAGGGGTTTCGATACAATGGATACAATGTTGTGATGCTAAGTCATGTCAAGAACAAAAAAATTCCAAAAATTTCAGAATTCGATAAAATTTGGTGATGGTATTCTTTAAAACCAAACTCGACGATACGTATTTTTTTTTTGGATTTTGTTTCTACACAGTTATCGAGTAATCAAACACGAAAGATCACGTGTACAAGCATAGCGTTTCAATATATATGAGTACACATTTCGGATATAAGAATTCTGCTTTAATGCTTAATTGCTCGATATCTATGTAGAAGAAAATTTTGAAAAAAATGTTGCTTTTGCACTTCACGTTGAAGAACGTTATCACGAAATTTAATAAATTTCTCAACATTTACTAAAATGTACCGAAACTCCTTAAAGATACTTTTATTTTGATAGATGAACCTTTTTGTGATCGAGCTTTTCTCCATTTACGAGTTTGATTTTCGCCAGTTTGTCCTCGAGTTGTTTCATTTTCGCCAACTCGTTTTGAATCCTCATCTGTGTTTGATATTTAGCAACAGATTGGGCCCATGGTCCCAGTTCTCCTCTCATCGCGGCTCCGTAAGTTGCCTGATGGAATAACGGAATACCGATTATTAGCATATAGAAGAAATCAAAATTGTTTGCGGCGGTTACCCTTTGACGTGGCATTTTTCACGAGAAAAATTCTAAACAAAATATCGGTTTCTCGATGAGTCGAATACATTCGCGTTCTCGCCGGACGTTCGAGTGTAATTTTTGAAAAAAAGCGAAATTTACCATCCTGCGTCTCTTCGATTCGGCATTGCCAATTGCTTCTGTTTCTTTTTGAGGTCCAAGTTCGACGAGAATCTGGAAATCGGCATGTTCCCCCAGCCTGAAGCCGACTCCGACTCTCGAGTCCGTTCCTAGCGTGTTTAGGAGGAGTTTTACGTTTTGAAAGTAAAAGTAAATACCATCGTAATGTTACGGAGTCTTGCGGAATACGGCAATTTGAGGTGTATGATTGATAGTTGACATCGAAGCGTCACGCGAACGCCTCAGCATTTGATTAAACGTATTTTACACTACTGAACTTTTGCATCCGTACTGACAAAACAGTGAAAGTGAATAGTTCATTATTTTCTATGCACCGATTGCTCTCCGAAATAGTAATAAAACGAGGAAGCTTGCTGAGAGACGCGCGAATCTTTCATCTTTTTTAAACCACCCAGGAAAACTCAATTGCAACAAAAATCCATCGATGCATACGGAACTCGCGATTTACCTTTTTTTATAGGTGGTATGTTCGAATAGATGAGAGAAAGTATTGTCGGAAGTTCTTCCGGAATAATGAGCGCGGTCACACCTGTAAAATAATCGTATTCTTCATTGGCGATCGAATGACAGAGAATTCTGTGATGAAATAGTATCTGCACTGGATCGCAACTAATCAACTGGTACACGCGCTTCGATTTCTTCATACTCACAGTCGTAGAAAAGCAATAAGATGCTGATTCTTATGAAATTAGTATTCATGATTGTTTCAGGGTTTTCCGAAGGCTCCAAAAGTCAGAGTTTCATTCAATCGTGACGACGCAGCATGATCTAGTTTCTTCTGCAATCGAATTACCAGTTTTTATTGCATTCGATTGAACGAGATGCGAAGGAAGTAACGAACGGTGAGAATGCCCACAGCAGTTGATCAATGGATCGTCAGAGACGAGTTCACTTCGAATATTCATGAATTTATTAACGTTTTACAGTCATTTCACAAGCCCTCGGCTATTTTTGCAAAAAATCAACGTTTTTGTATCTAGTGCAGGAGCCTTCGATGCACCACGAGCGAAACCCTTAGAAACTCATGCTCTTCGCCAAGCAACATAAAAAGCTTGCAAAAAAGTCATCATTCGCTTTTTTTAAGGATAAATAACGAATAGAAATGAACGGCGTTTTTCCCTCACGTGTCATCGAACGATCGTATCGTAAATTTTATAACTGGCACGATTTCTAAAAGAAGCGTTGATTCTTGATTGAGTTTTTAGACGTTAAATTTTACGACGGTTGTGGCAATGGCGGTATGAATTTTAAGTACGCATTGCAATACATGCAGATCGCTGATTTGCTATTGACAACTGGTGCATGAGCGCGTGCAAAGTTTGAAGTTCGCGCGGGCATGATCAAAGTAGCCAATAAAAACCGGCGGAGTTTCCGTGATTTAAAAATATAACGAAATGAAAATGCACCATGTTTTGACGAACGGTATCGTTATCCGGGATTTCATTCGGCAATTCCTCCATGCGACAAAACACCAAAATCACTGTAATCCTTCGTTCAATCGTGCTTCGCCGAATACTAACCTGCACAAAGGGACGAAAAGTGATCGTGGCTTGTAGCAAAATCTTTAAGGCCAGTGTAACCCGGAGTTTTTTCCTTAAACAATATTACACATTGGTGTTCGTTGAACCGTACTAAAACGATGGAACGATTTGTCACGATGTGCAGTCGTCAACTAAAGAACTTCGACGGTGCGTAAAGAAGTCGAAGAAGATATTTTTCAAGTGAAAGGAGTCGATGGGGACACGCGGTTGGGATTGAGCTATCGAGGATCGAGGTCAACACCATGAAACCCGCGAGGTCCGTGCGACGTACACACACTCACACTTTTCAGTCGCGCGCGACTCTCTCTTTACCGATTTGTGCTGCCCCCACTTTACCGGTACTTTTGTATGAGATATTCATTTTGTGAACTCCTCGAGTCCACGTTTCTTTGCTCA
The DNA here is from genome assembly GCF_019457755.1 of Venturia canescens. Classification (NCBI taxonomy): domain Eukaryota; kingdom Metazoa; phylum Arthropoda; class Insecta; order Hymenoptera; family Ichneumonidae; genus Venturia; species Venturia canescens. The sequence goes on along the minus strand of NC_057421.1, from coordinate 17,762,067 downwards.
CTTTACGCGCGTATACGTCCTCATTTTTTTCACTACCTTAAAGATATGGCTAACGAGATATTTGAAAACAATGGGATTCCGTTATTGTGGCTGCATCTACGACTGGGAAATCTTCAAGTGCAATGTCGGAAACGAACGAAAATAAAAGTGCTGTTACTATATTCGAGCTCGATATAATCATTCTCACTGGTGTGTTCGACCTTGCGCCAATGATCTTTGGTCGTCGAGTCTTCAGGGATAACGCGACGACACATTCCACGACTGGAAATACCTTTGAGGCTCTAGTGGCTCGCTGAATTTATGGAAGTTATGAAGTGAGTGAAACTTCATCGAGCCCTTTTTTTAAGTATCTTCTACCTCCTTGGTCGTCGAGAGAGAAGTTCTAGATTGCACGAGGAAGTCTTTCGTTGATTGCAATAATTTTCTAAGAAAAATCCGTTGCACGATTTCGGTCAAACGTTAATCTGATAGAAGGATTTTCATTTTTTTTCAAATTTATTTAACAAGCTTTTTGAACGATCGAAAATCGCAGTTCAGAAGTAACGACGGTTCGAGACAAGCCAGTATCTGAATTCAAGGAACACGGAAGTGGCCATTCCCGTGCCTGTCAATTTGTCGATCAATTATCAATCCACGAGATTATACGTAGGAATGATTATTGGCATCCGTTATAATCTCAGTATTTCCGTAGAATTAGAAAAAAAAGTTCAACCATGTGATTTCGAGGTGGAATTCACTCTCGCTGCGATGTACGCACGAACGGGGAAGAGAAATAGGTTCGGCTAGTAAAAGGGAAATCAGTTTGGAGGAAGACAGGATGATTGTCCGGCGATTACATTACTTGCACGCGTTTCTCGTCTCACTCAGTTGGAGAACGCTTCGTAGTTTCGTAATAACAATAATGATAATGCTATATTGCCATATAAAATGCTAACATAAACGTCAGTTTTCTTCCTCCTCGGATCGTTGTGTTGACGAGTAACGAAAAGAGGAAAATGATCGGAAGAAAAATGTGGTTTATGCACAGTCAGCAGTATTTGTATTGAGCTTGACGTAATTTTTGTATTTTGACGTCGCTTTGTTCATTTTTATTTTCCGTTGAATTCGTAAGGAATTTAACGAATATTAAAACTATTGATTTTGCTTTAAATCCTGTCAATTACGCACGCAGCAAAAAATATTTCTTTTGCAGGGTTTTTAGAGCATTTGTGGGGCAATGCCCTGAGATCATTCGAAATAAATGAACTTTCATCTTTCTGTCAATTTTTCGACATTCCCATTCATCAACTTCACACATCTCGCTACAAAATGTTTACTCAGCTCTCGAACGTCGAACATCAATTATTCCGCTCGTATATAAAAATGCTATAGCTCCGGTCGAGTAATCGGTAAAAACTTGTGGCTGAACTACGCGCCTCTAATATCCATACAATACTGTAAAAACGTAAGAAAAAAAAATATTCTTTTTCCAATCGTAGAACGTATTTGTCCACCGACCAAAAGAATCGATTCGATTTAAAATTGTCAAAGCCGTTACTTCCGGCAACGAAACTACACAGGCCAACATTTTACCGGAGAATTACGCGTCCGTGTGTACGTGAGTTATCAACGATGTTAAAAGTGTTCGCGGTGTGACCATCCCACCGGTTTAGCAGTGTACAATTATACAGGGTAATCAAAAAACTGTTCTTCAAAAAAATCAGTAAATGAAAAAAAAAAAAAAAACTATTAAAATCATCGTGACTGCGATGCTTCCGTTTAACATTGTACCCAATGGTCCGAAAACTAATCCAAAAACATGACAACTAACATGAAAACAACGTTATTTATGAAAATCCATTTTTAAGAACCGTTTTCACTGGAATATTTCAATTTTCATGAAAATACATTCGAAAACGAACTTCATTGAATTAATCCCTTCGGTAGTATTGACGCCATTTGACCTCGGCTCAATTTGTGCATTTTGGATCCGCCATTTTGAATTTCTGCATTCCGAGTGCAGATTCGTAATCAGCGACCTCAAAAACCCCCGGCTACAAATTTTCGTGGAAATCTGAAAAACTGTTTTTCCGCGTTTTGGGCACTTGACGTGAAAAATGTCTTGCCACCGCAGGGATTAAGGCGTTCGTGTCGCATGCTCGTATTTTTCGGTGGCACAAACCAGGGCACTCGAAATTCGGACTGATTCCTAACCTCAAGAAGTCGCTGTTACATGGGAAAAGCTTTTGCTTCTCCCATTTTTCCAACTTCTATCGTCAATATTTCTTTTGAGCATTCCGTAAGCCTTTATTTTTATCGTCGCTACGGGTTCCTTACATTTTTTCTTCGAATTATTCGGTCCATGAATGATTGAATAGAAATGTGGCGATGGAATCTCCATAAGCTCCCGTATAATCTTTACGATTTATCGAGTTTTCATTCCTCCTCAAATGTTCGATAATAACCTGACCTGAAATTTCGCCGATCTATTCGCACGCACTTTTGCTTTACTGTTATTTAAAATCAGTTCTTCGTAGAATATTCAGGTTCCTGAAAAGAATACCTTAAGGTCCACTCATCAACACTCATTTTTATTAATCTCCAAAAGACCTCAACCTCCGTCTGTATGTCGATCGAATTGATCAGCTGAACGCAAATCAAGAAAATGGAGAATAAAATTGAAAAAAAATAGCATAAAATAGCTGAATTGGGTTGAAGTTATGAAACGGCAAGTACACTGATGTTGGTGTATGTAGTATACGCGCGGCAGCACTGTAGAAGATCGAGTGTATTATCGTGGCTGTAACCCGCACAAGAGTTGTGCATATATGCAATCGCGGTTACTCATTCGTATGTACGAGCATACATACACGATAGTTAATGCAAACACGAGCCTCGTCGTTCTCGAGTAAAGTAATACACTCGTGTACATCGCCGTCGTCATTGTGTATACGGCGGAAGAAACTCTGTCGCGCAGAGGCGTTACCGATAGTCGAAGCAGAAGGTGCTGGAATAGCGCGCGCAGGTTGTTTGTGTCGCGTTCGCTTCCGTTAACACAATTTCGTAATTATTCAAACGGGAAGAGTATACTTCGATGTTGAAGGAAAATAAGAATTAGGAGGTCGCCGTTGATCAGAATAAGGAGGCTCGATTAACTTGTACATCAAATCAAAAGCTATTGGCCCTTGCAGCCAATCGAACAGTGTTTTTTAAGCACGTGGGATATCGCAATGACGGTTTTTAGTGGCATGGGATATATTTGTGGCCGAGTGAGTATCGCTAAACCTTGTTATTATCAGTCTCGTAGTTCGAGTTCGCGTTTCATAGTGTTTCAACGACAATTATAGTTCATGTATCGCAATTGTATATTTACGGAATCGTTACTTATGGCTAGGATCGTTTAGGTTCGTGTGTGCGAATGCTGACAGGTGTGCAGGATTTTTTGTACAGCACACACGGGGAGAACTAAATTTGGAAAATACTGTAACGACAGTGCAGTGAGTTTTACGTTAAATATTACCGTTTAATTCTCACCGCGCAGTTATGATCCAGTAGTTTTTTCAGTCAGTTATATGTACGTGGTAAAATTTCATGAGGCAGGGTGAAGTGCGTCTTGTAAAAAAAGCGTGGTGAAGCAGCGAGCGTAGTTGCGCATGTACGCGTAGTCAAACTTTTCGTCAACTCTTTCGACGATCATAAATCTCGTCGTGTGTTCGTCGGCTTATCGAGAGACCGGGGCGACAGTCGCCAAAATTTTTTCCGGTTGTACATAACATTTTGATCGGGGCTTCTTTTTTTCTAACGAAAAAATAGCCCACACGATTTTTCGATCGGTATTTGTAAGACGATCTCGAAGTACTTTCATGTAAACGTGAAAATATCGTTTCGGCGGGCAATTCTAATTGGTATTTTATGTTTTTCAATTTTCAAGAGCCTCCACAGTGCTCGCTGCTGGCTCAAGCTTATCTCGAATGTAACCTTGTACGTATATTGCGCTGTGTGTCTCCCGATCCGGAAGACAGTGGCCGCATAAAAACACATTATCGAAACGAGAACCGCCGCTGCTACCGAATTAGTTACACTTTTAATCTATAAATATACTGTTTGAATTCATATGCAGGATTTATATCTTTCAACGATATACAAATATCAACATGAAACGTCTTAATTATGGAGTTTTATGCGAGCTTAAATGTCCGTGGTGAACTGGCGTTTCATCGTAAATCGGTGATTTTTTTTATTTTTCCAACTCAAAATCCATCCTGCACCGAATGATTGATTCGCTTTCGAGACATTTATGTGCTTTTCACCAATTTCCTATTTTTCTCCTTCGTGTTGGGGGTATTGAGAAGTAAATTAAAATCGAATCATTTCATGCGTGCAACGTGAAATTTGGCTGCAGCCTTGAGCCACTTGCGATTAGAAAAACTCTCGATCGTTTTCGTGTCGAATCTCAATGACAGTTAACGTTTTTTTTTTTTTAGATTTCATTTCGCACTTCCGGTATACTGCGATTGAAACTACGTTGTACTCCGGATTTTACTGTAATTTGAAATCACTCGACTCGCTTCCTTCGAACGTGTAACGGAACTCGTAGAACGTCGCGCGGCGCTTCTTTCCGATTACCCGAAAGCTATGATAATAGTTATAATTTACATTGCCATGTGAACTCCCAAGAGCGATTAGCGCTTGTCTGCGACGGTCTAACAGTATGTCAGACTTTTCGGTGTAGCTCGGCTCATTGCTTTCTTATGAATATTCTTAATTTTTTATTTAAACAAATTCTAGAATGTTAGAATCGCCGCTTACTCAGGTTTCATGCGACTTTTTCAATGTGGCTTCATTGATAAGAATTTTTTGTACTAAAGCAAACTATAAAAATTTCAAGATACACGAAGATCGAACGGTAATACGAAAAATCCAGGAATAACGATTATAAATAAAAATAGAAATTCTAATCTCAGGAACGTGGTGAGACACGATTTGCTGGTTTTTTTTCGATTATTAGACAAACGCTCGTTCCGGAAAAGCTGATTCACTTTTAACGTTTAAACTGAGCATTCAACACGGGTCGTTCGGTCCCGGTCCATTCCTCATTTTCGACCATTTTACCAGAAATATTTTTAATGAAAATAGTGAATTCAAAAGAAATTCGTCATTCGGTATCGTCCGTCGAAGACCAGATGAACAAATTTTTAATAATTATTCTTTAAATTCAAGAGCATCGAAAGCTTTGAAACTATTTTTTGATAGCTCTCAGGTAATTCGGACTGGAGAGTCCCATAGTGGCGGTCGCGGTGTATTTCAAGGACACAAGTGTGTTTCACTAGCTCGCGGTATTGTACTTAACGTTTTCCTCGCATTGTCAGCTGGCGAGTGAATGATAAAGCGTGTCGAAGACTCCAGTCGGTTACAATTTAACGTCATTTTACTCTCGGAGTTGTGAGACGTACGTGGCGTTTACATATTTCGAGTATCATCGACGAGTTTATCAAACCGAATAATCAAGGAAGTTTTTCACCGAAAATAACGACAAAATAGAGTTTTACATTTGATTATAAAATTTTGGTTCATCGCGTTAGATTGCCGTTGAAAATTCTGCAAAAACAAAAAAGTTTTTTTTTCCTTCGCACAGCCAACGATACAATCCTTGTGGCTCGATCGATCTAGCGTGTAATAATGAAAAGACAAAACGTGCACGAATTTCCAATACGATTTTCTACAGGAAAAATTCTCCAAGCCCGGTTCGTAGTGTGTTTTAAGTTTTGTTCTATACGACTTCTGCGTGCGTGGTTAACTTGTGGTTCGAAACTGGTCATTTTACGACGTGATAATACACAAAGATTCCGGTTTTCATTTCACATAGTTGTAAAAATGCTGGTCAAACAAAAAAAACGATGCTACACAGACGTACTTAAGCGTCAACAGTTCCTAAGATTTTTATTGAATCGCAAAGTGTTTACACAGTCCCTTCTCAACTTGAAATCGAGTAACGATTATAAACACGAGTCCTTATAATCTTCGATTAAATTCTTTTATTGGCACGCAAGTACTTCAATTATTTTAAAGAAACATGAGAAAGACGAGGCGTTATAAAATGATAAAAAGACCAATATATACTCCCCGCAAATTACTTTTTGTGATCGATTGCAGTGAATGTTGTACGACCATCTATTTGGCCCATTGGGCCGGATTGTTCTGATCGGGATCGGCGCCGGAGCATTGTTCCTCACGTTCGTGGTGCTCTTGTGTTTCTTCACACCTGGCTGTCTCGTCTACGAATGCATGCGACGCCGAAGTAAGCTCATGTGGGGCAAGCGTTATTTTTTTAGTGCTTAAAAAACCGACGACGCTTGGCGAGTGTTCATTCTCATTCAAATGTAAAGACACAATACGATCTCGAGTAAATATTTGAGACCCGGAGCGTCTCGCCTGTGGCCCACCTTCGTTTGTCGATCTTTTATTTTTCCACTTTCGTAAAATATGTGATTCCATTCAACAATTCGTTTACACCATGCCTAAAAAATTTCCGGTACGATCTTTCCGGCACAAAGATTTGATGCAATTGAAATTTGGAGCGTTCTATAATGACGATACCAAAAACGTCATCGAAACCAGTGGGATAAATATAAACTGATATCAATTCCTAAACACACTTTCGAGGAAACGAAGCAATCAGCACAGAATGAAAGTGGGATCATGATGCTGAAAAACGTGTTGTTTTTTTTTCTCAAAATTCATGCTTTTCGTATAATAATTTTGACAGTAATTTCGAATTCCATTTGACATTGCCATTGCGTGAAGCTTTCCAAAGATTTCGTAATGTATTTAAGAAATATTTGAAAGATTCATGGCGATTCCAAAAGTTTGGATGATTAAAAAAAATAGCGATGAACATTGGTACCATTGACACAGCATGAGCCACACATCGTTGCAGGCTACTTTTTATCGATCGTCGTTGATGAAGAACCAAGTGTTTGAACTGACTCTTGAATTATCGTTGCACCTGGCTTTTAACGATACGTCGTCTATGCGTATAAAGCACGATTTGCTTCGATCAGTATTTTAATCTTCACCTCACGTTTTCCAATGGAACCTTCCTACAGGAAGACGAGCGCTCATCGGTGCTTCGCTTCTCTTTGTGACGTGTGCAATGATATTAAATACGTACTATTAGGACAAATGTGTTGATCATTTATTATACGTGAGAGCCTTCGCAATGAGAGTCCCTTTGGGGTTGATGAAACGCTCAATCCATTACCAACAGTCCTTCCAAGAGAGTCGACAGTGCCAGACGTCACTTAAAACGTGCTTGCTTTTTCACAATCCTCATTACGACTATCGATAAATAATGAATTTTTTACTCGCCCCAAATGCAAATATGGAAGAAAGAAAGTCATTTTTTCAGCCGTCACTCGACCGTTATTACGCGCCGCAGTGACCGTACTTGCACTCAATAATCAACTGAGTAATCAGCAGATTTTTAACTCATTTCGATATTTCTCGTCACAGAGTAATTCTCAGAGGGAATAGTACGCGTACACGCCTTAGTGCGGCACATTTATAGTTACGTATTCGTATAACGACAGAAACGTTGGTGCACATGCGTTCAATGTGTATTTATATATACACAAGCATATATATTCGAGACGTTACGCCTCCGTTCGCCAAGCGTCACGCATACCTTTTATTTTCTCGAGTTACTGCACCAAGCCTTCCTACAAAAGATATATTTGTTATGCAATTATAAACGTACAAAGTTTCAAAGCTGAAGAAAAAATGTTCTCAAACCTACGTGTCCTCAACACACATCGCTTATTAAGGATGCAATAAAACATTCTTACGCGTGATAAACGCTTACGTGACGCTACACAACTTTGAAAAATTCACTTGTCCTATTGACGTTGCTTCGTATTACTTCAACATTGTCAACGAAATTTTGGAGAGTTTAGGTGGACTCGTTCAATATTATTCCACTGGGACAACAAGATTTTAAATATTAGTGAAAAGTTTTTTATGCCACGAGCAAACGAACATTTGCTGGCTGCGCAGATGAAATGGATTTTTTTCATTTGAATTTCCACTACAAAATATTTGAGTTTTTTGGCTAAATTTCGTCTTTGCAATGAATGTGAAATTCTACAGTTTTTCAGTGACGTTTTCGCAGTCAATCTCGTCGTTCGTGTCGTAAATACGAAATTCTTCACTGTTTTAAGGTCGAAGTTCGTAATTCGGTGTTTAAAGGGTACAAAAATGTGAATGCACACCCAAAAAATAGATCCGTTCATTTCGCCATGTGTAAAAGTCGCTTGAATTAGTTCGATAGTTTGCCTTGAATAGTCGCCGGTTGCGCGAGTGCAAAAAAGAAACGGAAACGCTTATAAATATTCAATGAGTCCGGAGATGAGACGCCTCGATGGCCCAATGATCGTCCTCGCGCATGCTATTAAAACACCATCTCTCCAACAGGCCGTGACTGCTGCTCCAATGGAAATTGTCATCACACGAACGCGTGATGATCTAATTTTCATATTTTCTGTCCTCTCGCTGTGCACTCAACTTCCATTCTGATTAACGATTATTACGATCGGTCTTTGCGACCATCGTCGACTCTTCCTTCGTATTATTTTATATTCAATTTAATTTTTTTGTTAATCACAGCAAAGACAGACGTCAAGCCGGTGCCGGTGCAAGTCAATGGCTCAAGCAACGATAACATGAAATTGGGCGACGTCAGCTATCGATCCTGGCGCCTCGGAAGCCTCTACGAAAATGGTAACGTTCCAAAAAGAATGCTCGGAATCGAACAAAAGCGATTACGAAATTTATTCGAAAATGATTTAGAAACTCGGTCGATTCTTTCCCCACGGGGCTTTATTTTCGTTGAAAAATCCGCAACTCTCGACGCTTTAGAAGAATTTCGTTCCTACGAAGATCCTCAAAACAGTATTTTATTTTGATCCATTATTTCGACGAATCGGTCGCAGGTAGCACTTGCGATCACACGGATTCCCAGAGGGAATCTCTCAACTCCAACAATGTCCAGTTCGAGGCGATGGACACGGCATCAACAATGGTGAGTCGGCGCGGTAAAAGCCGAGGAAAAAGCCTCGATTTCACTAGAATTCGAATATTTTAAATCAGGCTCAGGGCCCTATTGTTGCAATCTTTGAAATGAATGTTTCGTTGGCTATCGCTGAACGACGCCACCGATCGAAAAACCCTTTTCGCAATCTGCCTTTTTCCACTAGAATCTCATCAAAGCGGAGGAGCAAAAAAGTGAGAACAGACTGAAGGACTTTCCCACTGAGCTGACGATGAGTCTCCAGTATTTACCGCCACTCGACGACAATATTACGGGCAAACTCGTCATCGGGATCGAGGTCAATGATTTTTCCAACGATTCCTCCATTTTCGTTGACTTTGCAAATTTTCATTAACAATGGAAAAAATGTGACCCGCAGGCAGTGTCCAATCTACCACCGAAGCCCTACAATTGTACCTTGGAGCCTTACGTTGCTCTCAATATTGTTAAACAATCGTGGACGAGCAGAAAAAGAATGAAATTACACAGCTTCAGAACGAGAGGCATAAGGCATACGTCGACTCCGATTTATCGAGAGACTTTTGTCGTTGCTGATGTCCGGCCCCACGAAGTCAAGGTACGTGGGCGCTCGGTTTCAATCTCATTTTTCGTTGCGTGGCTAAAAACGCAATTTTTTATGCTCGGAATTTTTTAGAGAGAAAATGACAACAACGGCGTTTGAAAGAATTTTGTTTCATTTTTTTTCAAGCAGGAATGGATTCTCGATATCGCAGCTTACGATCACGATCGATATGCGAACCACACAGAGCTCGCGAACCTTCGAGTGGCCTTGAGGGACGTCAAAAAAGTATTGTACAGTCCGGAAATACACCTTTTCAATTACAAAATGAAACCGTCCAACCGCGTAAGCGAGAAAAAGTTCTTTTTCAATTCGCCCATAAATAGCGAATATTGTGAATTTTCATGAAATTATCAATTTACACAGGAATTCGGAAGTATTTTATTAGGCATAAGTTATTTACCCACCGCCCAGAGACTGACGATCAACATTATGAAACTACGTGATTTGAAATTCATACCAAGCGTCAAGAGCCTGGAAGAATTTAGTGAGTAATCTGTCAAAAAATCGCTTTTAATTGAGAAACAATTCAAAAATGTCTTCAGAATCTATCTTTTGAGCAATTTCTTCCAAGATTTTGAATGCGAAACACTTCGAACCCTCATTCGTTATTTTTGTCGAATAATAATAAATTATTATTATCATATAATTATTATTTTATTGAATTATAATAAATTTCTGCCTCAAAACCACTAAAATGCATTTCGCAGACTTCGTGATTCAAAAAGAAATGCGTGAACTTTGTGTTGAACAACGAAAATGAATTTTCGCTCTGTTCGTTTTTAAAGATCCATACGTAAGGGTACTAATGTTGAATGGCAAAACCGGAAGGAAGCTGAAGAAGAAAAAAACCAAGTTTTTACGATCTACAGCCCAGCCGGAGTTCAACGAGACTCTCACCTTCGACCTGCTTCACAATCAATTGGATACCGTTCAATTTCTCATCGTACTTTGCAGCAAGGTAAATCACTCTTTCGTCGAATATTTTTCCTGGAAAATTACGAAAACGGTAGTCATCAAACTTGGGAAAATATTGGTTCGATTCCGAATTGAATATGACTACAAAAATAGGTTAGAATTTATGGAGAATCGGAGCGATTATCCCTCTATGCTCGCTCCGTCGAAACTAAACAGTTTTACTTTTTTTTAGATCAATGTAGAGGAAGCAGGAAACACTGACCATCCGAGCGACAGCGAAGATTCCGTCCATTCCTACAGGAGGTCCAAAGACGTTTTTATCGGTAAAGTAGCGCTGGGCAAAGGCGTTCGAGGCTCGGAGGAAAAGTTACACTGGTTCTCGGTGTTTCAAAATCCTCGAAAGCTCGTGACGATTTGGCATACGCTTAAATGACGATTGTGTTATTGAAATAAGTGAAAAAATGTGCAATAAACGCTTCGAAACCAATTACATCTTGAGTTGAGAATTCTGTGCGGAGAGAGGTCGAAACGAAAATACATCGATGATGTGTACACACGACGACGGTGAAGCACCAATATGTATAAATACACAGGTTTATGCGAACACGAGAATCCGTGCGTGATCCGTGCATTGACATTTTATCAATATACAAATTCATGCATTATCGAAATCCACAACAATGAATCTCGACAACGCAAATATGAAAAACTCTTATCTGCCACTTGAATCTACAATAAATTGACGAGACGCCGTGTTTTTTAGATGCCATGTCGATAAAAACGTATTCAATCTGATTGACCAATGAATACATGGAAAATAAGAAATTTTAACTCGTATATTTGTAATGTAGCAAAACGGAAAAAAGCTTCGCGGGATTTTTGGAAGGGAGTGATTCGTAAAGAAATTTTACGGAATTGGATTCTTTGTCATAAATTCAAGGAATTAATGATGAATATGAACGCGTCAGCGCGACGATCGAATTTTTGTTAGCGAAAATAATACGCCTCCATTGTGTTTAGTTTCATTCGATGAAGTCTAGTGGATGGCGAGGACGCTGAAAAAAAATTCAAATCGATGCGCGGCTTACGTCGGATCGCCATGTTGGAGAGAACGTAGCGTTAGTTGAGTGACGAGCCGCAGGACGGCGCAAGCGTCCGGTGTCAGAAGTTGGTGCGGGGTCTGGTGCAGGTAGCAGGTTCGAACGATACGGGCTTCGGGTTTCAGTCTGTTTTGTGACTTGTGCGCGTGTGTTTCGTATTCGTTTAGTTTGGTTTTCGTCCTTTGACATTAGTTACATTTTTGTTTTGTTTTCACATTTATTGGCACATACAACGCGTAGCTCCAGTGTCGCTCTTCTTATTTCGAACGGTGGAGTTAACAAGACAAAAAGCAGGATACGGGAGGCGAGCCTGGCGAAAAAGAAGAAGCAAAACGTGAGTACTCCGAGAATCGTGAGTTTACGGTAAACGAAAGTTAGCCCACAAAGCTAAGAGGATTCATATCTAACCCGAAATACAATTTCATACGTGTGAGAAATGAAAAAACATTCGCGCGTACAAAAACGCTACAGATTGCTTCGATTGATTGGCTCGTGTCCCAACGATCTATATACACATACACACGCGCATAGATCGTGTGTTTACGCATACGCGCACACGAAAATATGTACGTTTCGTATTTTAACAACCGTACGCTCCGACATGAAACATATCAGGCTTCTTTCTAATAGCAACTCCTCGAGCTACCACGAATTGAGTGTGCGAAGGAAGGACTCGCCAACCTCTGTTCAACGGTTGATTCCAGCTTCTCCGATTTACCTTCGTAACAGTGAAAGATGTATTTTTTAACGGTCCTTCTGTTTTTTCTTCATCTTTCTCCGTTGAAAACGTGTTCAGACTGCGCCGCAGGTTTCGATCGGGGCGGGGGGGGGGGGGGGGGGGGAGTACTGGAATATTGAATGAGCATTCGTCTGTGTTCTGATTGTTGGCGTTGTTCGACCGTGTTCTAACGTGTACTTTTTTATAACCTGCTACAAATTTTGCTGGAGATACGTTGCGGGATGAATAAAATGACAGGGCGGAGAAGAAATACAGCGGCAGGTTGCTCGAACGGTTTCATTGGAGGTTTTCGGTCCGCGACTACCTGCTGTAAATCGCAGTCGGTTTCGGCTTTGAGCACGTTTGAAAATTTTTGTAGCGTAAGGAACGGCCTGAGGGCAGGGGGCGTCTCGCCGTGCTGGGAGAGAATTTCCGCGTGCATTTCGTCCACGATTTTTTTATTTTTTATTTTATTATCAACGCTCTTCGAATCTTAAAAATAAAATTTAATTCTTTCACGAAAAAAATGTTATTTTTTTGTTTCACGCATTTCTCGAAGGCCCTCTGCAGAAATTGACGAAAAAACGAAGTACTGCTGACAGCGTTTCCTCTGTCTATTTCCTCAATAATTTTCTTCGTCGTTTCCTAATCACTATAAAAGCTACATTTTCAAAAACTGTCTTTCGATTCTCTTTGACCACTCGTGTGGAATGTCAGGACAATAAATATTCGTCGGTACGTAAATTCGTGCACGAATCGCTTCACCAATTATACGAAACAAAAATGCAGATATAAATATTCGAATATGCTCGATACACATGCTTCTCAGTGTCGATTAAAATGGCATTCGACACACAGAAGCTGAATATTAATCCGTTTTTTCGTTTCCACTTACAAGAGTGTAACAAAAACGTCGAAGAGTATTTTTTTTTGACTTTATCGAGTGCCATGATCGCAGATAACAATCCGTGCGGTAGCGGCGTCGCATTCGTATCGTTGTCAACGTTGATTCGACCTCGTGAAACGGAACAGGGGCGCGTGTCGATAATCGCGGGTGTGCGTAAAAGTTCATTTGTGGGAGTGCGTGTGCAGTACTCCCCAATTTCTCCTCTATGATACAACTACTGTAATTGTTCCGTACAGGAAATTGAACGAGGGCGTTTAGTCACTGTACCCATAATGTGGACAAATACACGTTTGTATACAAATATAATGCTGACGAACAACGGGACGAACTTTACCATAAAAAATACTGGAACGAATATGACGTTTCGTGGTTTTTGACGTTTCGGTCGTTCACGCGTTCCTCGTTTTTTACTACGATTATATTTCTTGCACAAATCGCACAGAAAACGAGTTTGTGTCTGTTGCGAGGTTCATAAGACTGTGCGTGAGTGCTCTCCCCTGTTTATTATTTGGTCTTACACATTTGAGTGCAACTGACGACACCAAGTGGCGCGACATTCTACTCATTAATGCACATTAAGCGTGTCCTTCGTCTCTGGAGACACGAAAATTTGTTTTTATTGTTTCAGTGCGGGGTGATACAATAATTTATTTGTACTGAAGTGTTTACGACGCTGAAGTTTGCAACGTTCGAGTCCAACGAAATGAGCAAAAATAAAATTATTGTAACAGAATTGGAGAATTACTGGAATTGTTGGAGAGTTTTTTCAGATTACTTCGTTGGACTCCAACCTTGCAAATTTCACTGTCATAAAAATTGTAACATTCATTTTCCAACCAAAATTCTATTATTCTTGTACACTGAAGTACATTTTTTTATGTCACAATTTATCGATTGAATCTTTAAATTGTTTTCGAAAATGAGATATGCTGCGATGTTTTAGTGAGAAATGGGAACAGAAGTAATTTGTGATTGGGGAAAATTCGAAAGCACGTTTCATCGATTATTTAATTCGTCCCCAAACTATTTGAATTGTTTTTGAACTCGGAATGGACTTTTGCTCCCACTGTAATAATTACACACTCAAACAATCATTGTTTTGACAAATCCAAAAGAGTCGTAGAGCCAAATATTTTGAAAAATCATAATGCGATAACAAAACTCGAGTCATGGAGCGTAAAATTCAGCCCGAAAATACCGGAAATTGCGAAACATTCAATTCGCTCTGAAAACAGCTGGTGGCCAATGACCAGTGCAGTAAATTTATGGCGGCGTAACGTGGTCAAATTTAACACGGAGTAACGACTCGTTTGCTCGAATTGCTGCAGCAACGGCTGTAACTGGCTCACTAATTCCATCGGGAAGTCGAGCTAGGCTAGCCGAAAGAGCATTCGATATGAAATTTAATCGATTTTCGTCCTACAGTTGAAATTGGACACATGCTTCTACAATTGATAACTATTCGTGCTTTTTATACCGATCCTCTCACTAGTTTAATACTTGAAGAACTTTCAATCGTGATTTTTGTATCTTCGACTCAAACAACAACGAAATAGAACTTTCGACCGCTGAATTTCGACTTTTCCTCAGTATCCTGAAACCAAATTTCTACTCACATTGATCACGAAGCTTGCAACGTTGGAGTTCAACGACGAGATGAACGAAAAGAACATTTGTAATTTACCAATTTTTTATTTCACCTTGGTGCGGGTTGAAAACTAGGAATTTTAAATTCGACAGATAACGAAATCGGGGAATTACTGGAATATTGGAGGGTTTTTTCTACATCATTTCGTTCAACTCCAACGTTGCAAACTCCAGCGTCATCGGAGTCCAATGAAATGATCTAAAAAAACTTTCCAATTATTTCAGTAAATCTCCGATTTTGTTGCCTGCTGAATTTGCAATTCTTAATTTTTCAACACTTTTTTACCTTCTCTTCGTTGGACGCGAACGTTGCAAACTTCAGCGTCGTCCGAAGAGCAATAATTTTGTGGGCGAAGCTAGAAATTTTGTCCACTTGCCTTCAGTATCGAATCTCCCGAAGGCAAATATCATCCCATTTCCCTTCCAGCCAATTACCAACATTAATATTCATGAAAATGATATTATGAGTTTATGAATTTTCATAAATACGTAAACGTGTTTATATTCGATCGAATTATGAGATGACGCTGAAGTTTGCAACGTTGGAGTCCAACGAAATGATTAAAAAAAAACCTCTAATAATTCGAGTAATTCTTCAATTACATTTCTTGTCGAATTCGCAATTCGTAGTTTTTCAATCTGCACTGATACTTCGTTACGTAAAAAATTGGTGAATTACAAATGTTTTTATTGTTTATTTCGTTGGACTCCAACGTTGCAAACTACAGCGTCGTATTATGAGAGGTTTGGAAATAGTGGAACACTCACCGCTTCGATAGAATCCATTTGTTAAAAACATCGTACATCTTCACCTCTATCAAGTTTAGTGTACACGAGGAAACGATAGATAATAAAACGTCCAGAATTATCAGATGCAATGACGAATATAACCGTTGAAAAATATTTTTACATTTTTTTATCACGAATACAGAGTCGAGCTATATTTTTGTCAAGCACGCAATAAAGATCGTAATCTTGAGGGAAGGCTTGAGTCGGTTTTATTCAACCTGTAAAGTCCGAGGAACAACGCCCTTTCGGAAACTAGTGGTTGATCCGACTCTCCTAACGTAAAATACATTTGGATATCAGTTCCTCAGCATTTTTTCTCTCCTATTAACAGGCCAGAAAAGTTACAGGTATACCAGTGCGTTTGTTCCGTGCTATTTGAAATTCAGATTTTAATCGCATCTCCGCGTTGTTATATACGACGAATTTCCTTATGAGCTCCGGGTGAAAAGTCGATTGTTGATTCGATGAGAAAGAAGGCGAGATCCCAGGAGTCTTTTTTCGTTTATTGTGTATTTGTTGCTTTCGTTGTTATGTAAATGCTTTTGATGCACGTAACGCTCACACTCACGTACGCACGAGTGTGTCTCAGCCACGAGTAAGACCGAGGAACAATTGGTTTTTTATTATGGGATATGAAATTCCTTGGTCGTTGATGCTCGACGGTTTGTCAGAGTGGTTATAACGGCGAGCCACCTGCGGCTGTAGAAAAGCTTTTGTGGAAAACTTTACGAATGTTTTTCCGAAAAATTCAGTGGACTTTCGAGCTCGAGCGAAATCAGTAGTTATTCGTTCGTGAAATACTGGAAATGAAACTGCTAAAATCGTCCTCGTGTTTACTTGCGCAGCGTTTTGTTTTGATGCTCGAGGCATTTTCGCTGATATCGACGAGAAAAAAAAGTGATGCAGGTTGCTGGATTTTTTTGAACTTTTTTCACGTCTCCCAGTATCACTGGCTCGAAGTCTATAAATTTAATGACTGATTGCGAGATTTTAATACTTTTCAATCGAGTCGAAACTCCATTCATAGTTGATTCAATTGACATGATATTTTTTGCGTGTATCATCCATGGGAATATCTCACTGCAGACACCATTCGGCTCATTTCCTATGTAATTAAAAGGGATCGTATACCCGGGGAGGAGATGAGCCTTCTCTGTCCATAACACGCCAGCAATTACCAGGATCGCACTACTGGAACACTGGCCAAGATGAAATCATAATTAGCATCCATATTCTTTTGTTACGCAAGATTTTATCTTCGGAACAGATCATTATAGGGCCACAGCTGAGCTCGAACCTGAAAGTTGTAATCCATTGGAGTAACAGTGAGAAAATCATTCAAAAATAAACTTAAAAAGATCGAGAAATTCAACATTTTTTCATTCTGTTTCTCTCATTTACAGAATGAAAGACTCGTTAGGTGAATGAGAATGTTCTGGAGGATCGAAAGTTCTAAATATTCAAAATTTGATGAATTTTTTTTCATCTCTTTCCTAAAAATGTCCAAGCGTCTATGTTTTCAATTCGAAATATTTTTTAAAGCTCTTTTTCTCTTATTTTTTTTATCGACCTTCTCGTTGGATTTTTCCACAGATTTACAAAATGTTCAAGTTGATACTTTTGACGAACTTTTAGGATGTTATGTATCAACGTTGGGAGCTTCTTCGTTTAGCTCTTTCCGTACTTTTCGATAACTCGAAGTCGTATATCGAAAAAAAGACGCACATGTTGTACATGGACACTCTCGTAAATGTTGTAATTTCACGAAACGTCGAAGTAGCCTCTCTAGGGAACCATTTCTTCACGTGCTCCTAGCGTTTTTCTCGTCTCCGACGTTCGAGTGCATTTTATAGAAGTATCGGGAGGAAAGGAAGAAGAATATGGTCGAAGGATACGCTTGAAAATGGATCTGCTCGGAACTTGTGACTCCGGAACAGAAATGGGCACAATTTTATTGTCATTGAACGTGCAAGGGCTGTGGGAATACTATTTTAAGGTCGTGTCTTGGTATATACTCATGAAAACTCGGGATTTACACGTTTCATTTAGTATTTCAAATTACTCTGACAGTATGACGTTGGAGTCCAACGAAATGATTTGAAAAATCCCTCCAATAATTCCAGAAATTCTGTAATTTCGTTCCCTGCAGAATTTTCAATTCGCAGTTTTTCAACCTGCACCGATACTTCGTGAAATAAAAAATTGGTGCATTACAAATGTTATTTTCGTTCGTTTCGTTGGCCTCGAACGTTGCAAACTCCAACGTCGTTCAAATAGTTCAAATTTATCAAAGCGTCTTCATATTACAGCATCGAAGTTCACGTTACTTCACCTTTTCACAAGATAAAAAATACTTTCATCTTTATATCAATTCGCGGTCACGAAATTATTTTCGCGAGAAATCTCAGCCCAAAAACTCGCACTTTTCTTCGAGAAATTCTCGGGTCAGAGCACTCGCCGTGGAAGGTTCATTTGACACCGAGAGGGTCCATGTTGCCCCGCCTCTCCGATTAGTTGTTCCGATCGCATTCACTGCCTTACATGCGCCTTAAGGTTGCATACCTTACGAGGACTGGAATATCGTTTTTTTAAGGATGCGTGAGTGGGCGAGAATTACCTTCCGCAGTTATAAAATTTATCGTCAACTGTCCACTGCGCACGTACGCAGAGATCGAAGCGGCAAAACTTCCAGATATATTGGTCGAGGCGCTCGCGCGCCTGTGTCGAGAGAAAACGAGAATGGATCACGAGAGCAATCGCGAAAGAAGAAAACTGTACACTCGGGAATACCGAGGCCAGGTATTTCAATGGAAATAGATTCTACGAGAATAGCCACTACAGATGCGCGGATACGTGTACGTGTCCGCGTGAGCCTCGGATACCGCGCGGTGGTAGTGCGAGAGACAAAAGTACTTGCGGTCAAATTTTCCCATGGGACGGATCTCTTGAGACTCATCAACAGCGGACAAATCCGGTCAACGGGGAATCGCAACGACAAAATCGTTGATAAAGACGAGCGAGCGAGTTCGCTGTGAAGATTTTTTTATTTCCGGGTGGAAATCGTATCTTTTATGTACAGTTTTGAAAAAAAATAAACATGAAAAGGCCAATTACATGGTAGACTGTAAATGGGGAAGATTGTTGAGACAGATGAGTGCACGAGTTTACTGCAAGCCACTATTTCATGAATCTTTTTTATTTTCAAAAACTTTCGTTTTGGAAGAATGTGGCTAGAGATGTCATGGGATAGAGCACTTTCGCCGTGGAGATCGCGATGTCAGAGTTTCTACCATCGGAAAGAGAAACGAAGACGATTGTTCGAACTTGAATCGTCAACTTTTTTAGTTCGCGATTCGGGATAGTTGAAAGATCGAGGGGTGCGAAGAATCGCAGGGGTTGCAGCCCCGGAAATGAGTATTGAAGAGGGTTGGAATTGTGGAATTTAAGGCTTTTTTTATTGTCTTATAAAAACTAAATCGAACTAAAAGTAATTTGGTGCCTCGTAACACGAAAGAGTAACAACAAATTTACATGTAGACAGTCCACTTCGTTGCATTCCTGTAGTAGTGACAAACGATGAGATTGTAAGCTTTTTTCTTCGGTTGTTGACGAGGTTACATATATACAAAAAAATGTTTTTTCAATCACAGAAGTCGATATCGAGAACGGTAGTTTTGTAAACACGAAAAAAAGCAGCCACAGTGGCTGCCTGTGGTGCTCGTATCCCGGTGCGTGGATAAATAAAATGGCGAATAAATATAAATTTCGTTTGATTTATGGGATCGCTCGCGATCGAGGCTTATCGTGGTAAGAGAGGTGAAATTACTACGGCGAAAAGCCGATGACTAAACGCCACTCGACGACTCTTGTTCTTCGCACGATCGAGTCATCGATCCGACGATGTCTTCGAGTCGCTTTAATTCTCTTATCGAAACTCGTAGCTCTACATGGAACATTTAATGGCACCTCGGACGAAGGCTTTGTTCAAACCTTAGAATCTGATTCATTTTTTTTCCGCATCGTTCGTCCGATCGATTTTTCAAGCCTGCGAAGAATGCAGTTCTACAGCTGAGGACATTTTTTCCGTCGAATTCTCTCGTGATCGTTATTTTAATATAGTTCGAAATAAGCAAGCAGAAACGATCATTCCCGGTCTATTAAAACAACCAATGAACGAATCTGAAGTGCAGATTTCGTAGGAACTCGCAGTAGAATCAACAAAAAACTTCGAATCACTTCTCCAATTAAGGAAAATCATGCGTTACTTGTGATTAAAAAAAGCAACTGAACTTTCTTTTGCTCTTTTCATGATCAACGAAACGATTAAAATTTATTCTCTCAATTATTAAAATTATGTGTAACTTGTTTGTTGAAATTGATAAATTTTTTAATATAATAATAGCGGATAAATTATACTTTCGTAGCAAAATCGTCAAGCAAAATGTGATGCCAGCCATTTTCTATTTGTATGCGTATGCACATCTATATTTTAAACCAGCTGGCTCATGGTGTTGTCAAACCTTCCACCGTTTGTGTCGTTATTACTCGTTAAACTCAAATAAGTGTTTTTCCATTCCCGGTAGATTCTATAATAATTCCGGGAATAGATGCACGCTGTACATTTCTAGCATACTTCCAAATTTCAACTCTTAAAGTTGTGGAATTTTCGATTTCCATTATATTCGCGTGATCTTCCTCAATTTAAATTATTTTTTCGAGTTTTCGATCACCCCGATAATAGTTTATCGCCTCAAGCTCGTCCGAAAGATAAAAGAAAAATAGTGAAAAGGAATACTTCGCAGAGGGAACGCGATCATGGTCAATTATTTCTAAAGCAGGCGTGGAATGTCCCGTGCACGTGAAAAAGGATCCACCAGAAATAATGCGTCAAGTGTCCATTGCCGGAGGAGAAGGAGTCAGGCTACCCTGTGCATGTTTATGGTTCCGTGAATATACTCGACTATTGTGTTTCACATCGGTCCGCTATGCGTGCAGTACCCGCGCTCGAATTTAATTCCCGATGTATATATCGATACCATAATCGTTATAGCACTCGCTCACACATCGCTAAACCTTATCTTATCTCCTGTGTGTGCTGGGACGAAAAGAGAGAAGAGTTGCAACCGGCGCTAGGTATGGAGTGTACACACATAGCGGTGCACATGTGTGTGTATCGAAGTCTGTACCTATAATTGTCTCGCGACTCGTTAGATCGTACACGAAGATTTACTGACGTACGCAATCGTTTATAGAATTGCCCATACATTCCAATTGTTGCTGAAGGATCGTTAAATGTTTGCCATTCCAATCCCATTTCACGATCACTCAACAATTCATTTAGCGATACGAGCTAACGCTTCGCATTAGTCGATCAAAATTATTCGATGACAACATATTGAACGGGCTTGAACGTTTCAAGGGTATGTTGCAAATGAAAATGTGAAATTTTGTAGATTCTCATTTCGATGGGGTTTGATGCTACATCAAAATGCATGCATCGAAGGGCATCGAAGATTTTGTGATCACACATTTTTTCTCGGGATTATATTCGTGTACCACTTTTTCATCCGTGCTGACTTCCGCCTGTGAATGTGCCACAAACCTTCTCATTCGCAATATTTAAGGAACGAATTTAAGTTTAATTGGAACCATCTCTGGCCCCAGGGCTTAAGTCGCCTTGACATTTGTAATGGAACTTCTGGCGATACAGATTTTTCATTTATCCAATTGAAATGCGAGTATTTTAAGCTAGTATCATTGAATTATTTTTCGACACACGGAGAGAATTAAACGGTAATATTTAGCGTGAAATTCACTGTAAAATTTACTGTGATTTATTTGATTGCAGGGACAAGTTAACGGAAAGTATTCATTCCTGTAACGCACTGTAAAATTTCAAAGATTTTGCGGAATTTTCAGTTTTATAAAAGTAAATACTGCAGATAGGACGTCAAAATTAATTAAATACTCCGGTAAAAGTTTCTACTTGGAACAATAAATATTATTTAATTTCTAGGAATATTCAATTTTTCACCCATAATAATATTATGAATTGCAGTTCGTCACCGCACTGTCATAACTCACGGTAATTTTTCAAATTCTCTCCATGCACGTTATCCAATCAGTTTCAATGATGGATTATAAATTCCTCCATTGCTCATATCGAAATTTGTTCATTAACCTGAAGATATTCGTGAGAAAATGTTCTATTTTATTGCAGTCCTTAAACGAGGCGTTTCATCTTCAGTCATTCGATGTCGTACTTTTTATTTGACTCACCAATTTTTTGATGACTCCAGATGAAGATTTTTTAAAAATCTTTATCTGGAGTATCCATAAAAATAAGTGACAAATTTTTAGCTGATGGAAATTGGATCTGATGGAAAATTGAAAAAGGTGGAGGGAAAATTGATTGGAAAATTTCTCAAGATTGCATTGATAAGCTGAGATTATGCATTCAAGGTCAAAGTTCATTCTCACGTGCGGCTGTGTACGTGTGTGTAACTCGATAAGAGGGAATACATTGGTAAAACGAGCAAACGTTGAGAGGTAGCACCGAGGACTATACAAATAGTAATATTCTCGTATCCACAGAGTTTGCCACGAAAGAGGACGAGCTGCGAATACTAATTAGGCAATTCGAATTCCTATGGTCTCTCCCACGAGGAGACGATGAGAACCTCGAATAAGCGAGTATTTATCGGCGACTGCAGAGGGGGCAACCACTTCTCAAGGTTTTTACTCTTTCTTTCATTTCTTTCTTCTTCTTCACCGCATACGTGATTTTTCTTCTTTACCTCGTGCATTGTGTATCGTGAATATCGCGAAGCAGGAATTCAATAGATGCACGAACTCGGATAACACCACTCGCTGTACATTCAGAGAAGCCTCAAATTAAAAACCCGAAATATTCCGAAGTGTTGAATCAGCAAGGCTCGTACATAATCACATCTTTCAAAGAAAAAATGTATCGTTATGCTTCGAAAATGCGATTCGCGATGCGTATTTAATAACCGAAATAATTTTTTGTTCCTTCAGTCAAGTCTTTTACAATGAAAATAAAAAATTTTCATTATCAGCGCGAAAAAGTTGTTTTGAAGTTGCATATTTTGTGTCATTGTTGATAAGAAGTGTTCAGTACTGAACTACCACTTATGAGAATTCTTCATTCAGGAGATTCGTAACAATTCATTGATCGAGGTCTCTTACATCGAGGATTCGACGGGTGGGATATTTTAGGCCTTCGAACTTTTGAGTCCCACCCGATTCGACAATTGATCAGTCCCATTAAAAGTCCCAGTCGGTATATCGCAACCAGGAGTGTGAGAGAGATGGCTGCAAATTTCGAAATAAAAATCCTTTGACACAGTTTGACCGATTAAAAAACAGCTCTGTCAGCCGATTTTTGCCATCGTCCTGCGTAGGCTGACAGAGCCTTTTTAAGAGCATGGATCAGTCGACTAACCTCACTTGGAATTTTCGAAATCGAAATTTGCAACTATCTCTCTCGCACTCATGGTTGTGATATACCGACTGATCCATTCACTTAAGGAGGAACATCAGCTTCACGTAAAGTGAGGTTATGTAAGTACGAATTCGATTGTTTTTATCTAAGTTATCTGGGTTATGTAAACACCGTTTGTTTCGTTTATACGAGATTAACCTCTGAAAATACGTCATTTTTGGGTGGAATCTATGTGAAATATTTAAAAAATGGCAGAATGAAACGACCTCCAATTTTACACGAATGTTCTTTAGAGTTGAAACTGTAGAATACTACTATTTTTCTAACCTATCACCATTTTTTATGTGTTTTTGAGTATGGAAAGATGGGGCCTGTGGAATTATTTCCTATACG
This sequence comes from Venturia canescens, assembly GCF_019457755.1. Classification (NCBI taxonomy): domain Eukaryota; kingdom Metazoa; phylum Arthropoda; class Insecta; order Hymenoptera; family Ichneumonidae; genus Venturia; species Venturia canescens. The sequence continues at coordinate 17,738,486 of NC_057421.1, read as the reverse complement.
TAGGTGTTAAATATTCCAAGTTTGAAAATTATTTACTCGACAATGGCTGAATTAAATGGATTAAAAATTGGAGAGGCTATAAAAAATATCCTAAAATGTATTCTAAAAGTTTCATTAAGCTATCACTATTTTTCTCAAGCTGACGTTCCTCCTTAATTGGTCATGCTGTACCAAAGAATGTCGATTTCGAAAATTCCAAGTGAGGTTAGTCCACTGATCCATCTTATGACACCCGACATAGTTCTACAGTTCCTGATACTTTTTATCAATAGTTTTGTCGAAATAAGTACCGAAAACCACATTTTTCAAAATGAGATGTTATCGACCGGAAGTTAGCACCTCAATATAGTGAATGTGAACAGTTGGACTGAAAATCGATAGCTCGTGAATAGTTCTAGAGTTCTTGCTCGTCTGGAGGCTTGACACGTCATAAAAATCGTATCCGAATGGTCTGTACTCGAATGACCGTTTATTCTCTCCAAATGGATTTGTTCTCGTGAAGATTTTATCGAAAAAATTTCCAAAACTTTGGCCCGGTAATATCGAATTACGAATGGCGTTTACGTCGACGTTATTCCGCGTCTTTATCAAAATCACCGATTTTCGCACCTGTCTCAAATAAACTTGCATTCAATGCTCTGCGTCCGTGCCCATCTGTTTGATGTATCGACGTGAATTGCAAAAAAAAACCATTTATCTTCTACATTCACATTTGAGCCGAATATACATTTGTGCAAATGAAACTAAAATTGGGTCTCGACAGAAATGATTCAAGTCACTGCAATACGTTCTACTCGAATACCATTTTTCAGCAAGGGAAATATTCGGAGGAACGAAACTCCTCAAACCCTCATCATCCACTCGAAGTGTGTGGGTGTTGTTTCAATAAATTATCATACGTTTTTTCTCCTGAAAAATTATAATCCTGTATAATTACGATCGCATAACTCTCGAGCCATTCTGCTGTACAACGAAGAACGAAGGGAAATTATCATACTTATTCGTCATCGAATATTTTTTGCTCATCAACAAATGAACTTCCACGAGTGAAGGGCTTTCGTCATTTTTCGTTCATTAAAAATGCTCGCTCATAAATGTGGCCTCGGATATGACAAGGTATGGAACGCAATACCTAAAGCTGATTGGGAAATGACTTTTTACTATATTACTATAACGTAGCTATTAACCATGCTCTCATCAGGTAGCAGACTGACCGTCTTTTCTAGCAATAAGAAATCACGAAGCAACACCTATGGCCATGTATAGCTTGAGAAAATGCACCTATTTTTATGTCGTACTCTCGAACGCCCGATGGTGTCACCTCACATGGATGCAATCCTTTGGCTTGCCTCAGAGATTCATAAAAAAATTTTTTCATTAGGTATATTTCTATGAAAAAATATTATTTACGCAAAATTTTGATAAAAATCGATGGTCCATCGTCTTCTTCGGGCAGTGGATTCCCGAATGACTTTACACAAATATACGCCAAGTGTTGAACTATCCACATGCCGAAAGAAGAAGTTTTGAGCTCACAATTTTTGTCACTCCTTCGTTGGACCTGAAAGCTTACTGCCTCCGCATTTTCAGCGTCACTAATTCACAGTAGTTGATAAAAATTAGCAGTACATTGAGAAATTCGATGTACGAGATCTCTTTTCATCTGATTTATCTCACTCTCACGTGCGCCATCGGGGAACGAATAGTGAAATTGCCAAACCAATCAACGTTAACGAGACTTTTTGCTTTCCCTCGGTTGCTAACCTGCTCGGAAAGAAGATAGCGTATGTGCGGAATACTCGCGTGTGTTCTATCCTCGACACATAGAGAGTAATGCCGCAGGGGGGCATCTGTTTCCGCACCTTCACTCACGCGCTGTCTCTATAACGCCTGCGCACGCACATATATCATATTTATACTCTTATTTATACCTGCGTTATTCGTACAGAAAAATGTACAGGGAATTGTCATCCGAGTTGCCATAACACTGATCTCCCTCGGGATTTTATTTCGATCAATATTTTCCAACAAATTTTTTTTTCAAAATAAATTCATCTTAATTGTATTCCTTGAATTATTCCACTTATTTCACATGCGAATTTGAATAATTGGTCACTTTGAAATCTTATTGTACAATTTAGTGATAATTCTGGGTGTAAAATGGATCGATTGAAATGAGAAAGAATTTTTGAAAGTATAGAAAAGCACGAGAAATAATGGCCTCAAACTATGTCAAGAAATTTGCCTCGTAGACGAATTCAATTACTGGAATTATTCGAGAATTTTTTTTAAGATCATTTCGTTGGACTCCAACGTTGCAAACTTCAGCGTCGTCAGATTGATGATTAAGGTTAAATTAGATCAGTCCATTGTGTTCGAACCACGTGAATTTCGATAAGATGAAAGAGAATGAATTCAGCTAGAAAAGCCCCATACACGAATGCAACGCTTAGTTGGGAGTGCGTTATGTTACCTCGACAGTTCGCATGTGCTCGTTCAGAAATCAGCCGCCACACAGCGTCGCGTGAATTGGACTGTGAACCAAACTGGTCAGGCGTCTACAACTGGAGGAAAAGTTGCACGATGTTCTCTCCCTTTCCATTGCATCCATGGCATTTGGGTGCTGAGCAACTTTTACATAAATCAATATACGTTAGGTACGATACGTGTACACGAGGAATGATGAAAACGAAGGTCCATTTTTTGAAGTAACATTGAGACGTGAAGGAAATTTGAACTGGGAAAAAAAACGAGCAAAAAGCCTCTTGGATTTCCTCAGTTTCAAGCAAAACCAACAAGACTTCGGTCTTCATTGAGCCAACGAGTCAAAAAATGTGTGCAATTTTTTAATTTCCTACTATAACAAGAGTTTATACAGCTCATTGTTATTCCACACCAGAAAATTTCATGAATTTATTTCGCTCATTACTTATGCAGGAGGGCTAATAAATCGTAAAAAATCTCAATTCTACCACTCTTTAAATTAGGAGAGAAACGGACGTACGCCGTGACTGATAAGTACTCGGCTGCCTAATTTTCTTCCTCGACGTTAAGATCTAATTGGTCTTCAGAGCAATTTTAACCATTTTACCCTCGCATTAAATCCGCGGAGTTAAGAGGCCCCGACTTTTACGTAGTCTGTATGACCCTCTTGAAGTCACGTACGCTCACCTTCCTTGTATTTTTATAGTTTTCCTCGTATGTTATTCCAAGGGACGTTCGTCTCATATTCGTCATGACAAATGACAATGACGATTATTTCCTTATTCAGTAACTGCGAAAACTCGGATCAAGCGAGCAACTCGTCAATGACGTTTTCCAAGTCGTTTCTTCAACATTTTCTTCATTACAAATGATGCGCGCTTCCTTTTTTATTAAGGAAGTTTACGCGAATCTAATGGAAATCGAAAATTCCACAACTTTAAGAGTTGAAATTTGGAAATATGCTAGAAATATACAGCGTGCATCTATTCCCGGAATTATTATAGGATCTACCGTCCAGTTTTCGAGAAAACAATTAACCAAAATCACATTTTTTTAAGGGTTATACACAGGCTCTTATGACAGGCACACTTCCTGTGCGACGATTTGGGTTTCATGAAATAGGATCCTCTCAACTTTAAGAAGTCAAAAACGAGAATGAGTAAATATGATGTTTTTAGATATCAACGATGTCTTGAGAAAGTCTTGTTACCGGTGAAAATGACTTGGGAATGGAAAAATAAAAAAAACTTGTTCGAGTTCGAGGTTAACGATTAATGACGACATGAACAGTGGAAGGTTTGACAACACCATGAGCCAACTGGTTTGAAATATAGATAATCATACGCCTATAAATAGAAAATGGCTGTTGTCACATTTTGCTTGACGATTTTGCTACGAAAGTAATTCAACCGCTAATATTATATTAAAAATTTATCAATTTCAACAAATAAGTTAGATATCATTTTAATAATTGGGAGAATAAATTTCAATTGTTTCTTTGATCATGAAAAGAGCAATAAAGTTCAGTTGCTTTTTTGAATCACAAGTAACGCACGATTTTCCTTAACTTCCCACTGATATAAACAATAATGAAAACCTAAAAGAAAAATCCCCTCGAATCGATTCGAGTAGAATCATTACAATTTTCTGCCGATTTGAACTGCAGATTGTGATGAAAAATACAAAATATAAAATGTAACAATTTTCACAAGCTCCAATAACGTAACTCAATGGAACAGTCCAATTGGAAAGAATCGAATATCAAGAAAACTTTGATACGTAAAGATCCAAAATAATTTGAATGTTTGAGAAGAAAACGAAAAATTGCTTTCCCAGCGAAAGATGCTTTCATCCTTCCCACCAAATTGTTCCACCCACGGCCAGTATCTTCCGATTTGGTCTTGCGTAATACAACATTTTCCACTCGTGAAGACGTTTTGACATAGTGGAAACTTGATAGGGATGAAATGGTGGTTGAGGGTAGATGGTGTGGTACGCGGTTGCCATGCCTACGTGGGGCTTTCTCCCTCAGTCTGTGGGTCCTTCAACGTTCGTCGTCATCGTCGTCGTTGTTCGTTCGTTCGTTCGATACCTGCAACTCGCTCGTCATATAGCCTCAGCTCTCTGCTATTATATACTCACCAGTCTCCCTTCTGTTACTGCAGCCTGTTATATCAACCTACCGCAGAAAATTCACACACCAACACAAACTAGTCCTAAAAACCTTAAACGTCGCTCTGTGTGCATGCAGTCTTTGGATGTTTATTATTTCATAGGCTCCAGTCCTACCAGACATTCAAATATCCTCGTGATGAATAAATCATCCCGAAGGGTGGTTACTTTATGGCGGCGTGCATGTGAACTGAATAGGAAAATATTTTCTGAATCACGTTTCAAGATCGATGAGAATTCGAGGCTTTATGGAATCACCAAACTCGTAGAAAAAAGCAATTCGCTAATGGATTGGTTCGAATGAAATTGATAAATTTCTTCATTTCCCATATTTCGTTATAGTGGAAACGTGAAATAATATTTACCAGATGTGATGGTTTGACAGTCAATTTTCGTGAGGAAACAGTGAGAGTGAGTCACGATTCGTTGTAGCGAAAAGTCGTAAATCTCCATGCGCTTCGGTGCTACAGTTTTCCCTAATTTCTGCTTTTTCATCCTGGAATCCCCGGTCAAGGAAAAGTCGTGAGCACAAGGCGGTTACTGTATTTCATAAAGAGTACGACCACGCAAGGCGCAGGTGGAAACGATTTTTCTCCGGAAATGAAAATCTAAAAATCATCAATAACTTAACAGACAGGTGAAAACGAAGCTGCCCCCTTTTGGGTTTACTTTAGCCTGAGGAAAATCGCGGAAGCACGTAGACATTTAGCGCGTCGTTGCTATTTCCAGGTGCGTATATGTATAACGGAGCGCGGAGCGAGTCGAGTTGCCACTTGGCACGGAACGTGCCGCCAACTGTGACACTAAAATAAAAAGAATCAAAAAATAAGATAAAAGTCGCGGCTCGTTTAACCCCTTCTCACCTGGACGTTCGTACGCGTCGCGAGCTCCTTCGGTCACTCCATAATTAGCATATACGTTACATTCCTCGTTAAATAATGAACGATACTTTTATTGCCGAAGAACGATTCATTGCAAGTCCTTTCACGAGCGATTCAATTTTATTTATCTACGTCGTATAAAACGCCCAAAATATCCGATATTTTTGCCAACAGATTTTTCTGGACGGTGCAGAATTAATTGGTGGCTAAAAATTAGCATTTCTCGTGTCAATTTTCGATGCTTTTTTCTGCCATATTGGCTTACTCTCGCTATCGATTTCCTCATTGCATTATCTAACTCGAGATTTGTGCTTCCGTTCGATTTTCGTCTTGCGGAAAAATGTCAAAAACGATATAAAACATTTGCACTTTTGTCATCCGTCCTCCATTCGAACTGTCCACCGAGCAATGGGTAATCGATGAAAAATTCATGGTACCGATCGCCGACGTGGAAACATTACCGAAGTTCGTTGAATACTCGAAATCTCTGGATCGCCCAGTGACCCGATACAAATTTAACTATGGCTAAGGGAAATCGAGGAGGTTTGCACGGATGAAACGCGAGCGGTGAACGAGGAGAGCACCGCGTGTATAGAAGCGAAGCGTAATGAGGCGCTCGGAAATCGTTGCATTTATAATTAGAGAAGCTGACGGTGGCTTATAAGCCATACAAATTCATGCATACAGACACACACGTGTATTCGAATCGTTGGGCTCATTATTTATTTGTTATAATTAGTTTTCCCTTTTGGAAAGGCATTATGTCGATCGTAAATCTCTACGATTGCTAATCTACTCGCTAATACGTATCCTCTGAAAATACATTTCATTTAATTACTTAAATCTTTGTACGCTGATCGACCATTGCGCTTATACGGGTCACCGAATAGAGAACTTTCCTTTTCGAATAATTATGCTCGACTATTCCGAAATTACGATTGAAAAAAAGGGCAAACAGTGCTTGTTACGCTCGGTTAATATTTGGAGACTGAAAAAATCGTATAAACTCTGCAACTTTTTTTTTGTATAATTAGTTTGATAAGTTTTATTTTTCTGATTTTTATTTGTTCGTTCTGAAAGAAGTTGGTTGCAAATTAGAGAAGGGTCGGAAAATACTTGTACTAACTTCGAATAAATGATGAAGTGCAGCTTACTATCGACGTCGAGTAAGCGATCGACGATTCGACGCAATCGGGGTTTTAATGTCCGACAGAGTTTTTCGGTCAGCCTGTACACTTGGCACGATTCTGAGATGCCCGATACGTTCTCAGCCGAGATCTGCATTTAGGCTAACCGTCGAGGCTGCATGCGTGTATATGTACACAAGAGAATCCAACCAATGTAGAAGGATAGTCGCGTCAGAGCATTCTGTCCGAGAGACCGAACATTGTTCCCTCTCTCCCTCGCCCCTCCGTCTTTCTCTGACTTTTCTTGTCTTTTTCAATGACTTTTTTCTCACCTACATCGGTGCTGACGAGAGAGGCGGCGGAGATCAAAGGCTATAGTCACGTGTGTGCGTGAAAACTCTCGCACCATGACTTGGTGCAATTCTGAAACAGCGGAGGAAACGGCGCTACACGCAACTGAAATTCAGCGATGGCGTTGCCTATCTTGATAAAAATCTTAGGAGATGCGGAATCGTGTGTCTGTTGGAAAATATCTCTCCATCCCTCGCATTATCCGTTCAGTATACAACGGTCAGTATAGTTTCGTTATTATGAAAATAAAAAAAAAAATAAAAAAAAAAAAAAGAAACACAAAGTGGCTGCATTGAAAGTTACGTAACGAAAGGAGTCGTAAAATTGGTTTCCTGCACGAACGCCACGTCTCGTTTGCCATTACTCCTGCAGTTTTATTCACCAAGTTAGAAAAATCTGAGTCGATGGCTTGGAAAATACCACTCGTTTTTAATAATTACAATATTGTTTATGGATTAAGCGACATTCGAAGGCTGCTTTTTGAAAAGCTCGGAAAATAAGTGCCTTTGGGTTGATCATTTTAGGTTGAGCGATGACTCTTTTTAGCTCGATTTTCCTTGCGAAATTAGCGTCCTCGCGAATCAGCCATGGTCGCTTGGATCGTAAGACCTTTGATTTCGTACGTGAGATTGAGTTGAAAAAACGATAGCCAAAAACGAAAGGCGGACACCCTTGATGCGTGCCCACGAGGATCGAATCCTTCGAGGAAAACTTATTCTTTTTTTTATATAGGTTTCTACATGCCTGATTCGATCTGTTGGAATCGATGATTATTCGATGATTTGTGCCAACATCTGAGAAAATAAAAGTCGCACGTCAGGCTGGAGAGCACGTTTCGAAACGTGCAACTTAAATCCTTACGATAGTTACCAACGGCATTAGCCGTCTCGATTAGGATCGATGGCGGCAGAGGCGAGAAAAATTTATGAGGCTCCTTCCTTCTTAACACCTCTGCAGACATCAATGCTGCTACTTTACGAAGGATTATTCAAAAGAAAATAGAAAAACCTCTCGAGGGACAAGAATAGTGCGGATCGACTAATACATCGCCGAGCGAATCTCACGTTTATGTTTTCTTTTTTCTTTTTTTTTTTCGTCATTTTTTTACGAAAGACTCATACGGGAATCGAGTCCCATTACCGTTCTGGGAAACGTGCTAGTGCCGTGTCCAAGATCGATAGTGATATACTCATGTATATTTACATTACAGCAATCGAGAAATGATCGCAAGGCTAACAGGAAGTTTTAGAAAAACGTAGGACGCTCGTAGCCGATAGAGGCTTTCGATGATTTGGATACACGGTTGAAAGCGAACGTTCGTTTTGTCGATTCTTGACAGATTTATTTCAGCTTACATTCATTAACAATTCGTGGTGTAATTATATATATTTTAGTGATCACTCGATTATTGATTAATTTGTCGATATTTCACTGTCAATTTACTAATGAAAATCGAACGACATCACGAGAGCCTTTTGAGATCGCTTTAATGAATGTTGTTTTGTTATTTTCTGGGGAGAAATTTATTCACGAGTGTTTCAAGAATTTTCGGAATTGCACCGTTTCTAAAGTGACTCCTGCTTTCCCCACTTTCCCCTGCTGTTTAGAATAATCGTAAAGAGCGTTGATGGAAAGCAACTATTCAGTACTTCCGCATAAAAATAGCGAAATGTTTGCACGTCCAAACTGAACGGTATTAAAAAATTTGGAAGAAGCTGAATGTGCGCAGCATCGCTATTCCGGTTTTCCTACTTTCCGGAGCATACTCGCGAGTTTTGCTGGGGAAAGTCCCTCCTGAATGCGCATTGAAAATTTATTTGTCTAGACCCATGCCCTGTCCGGTGATAGCTGGATATCCTGAGAATTTTCAAGTACCGTTATACCGGATACTACACTCCGTACAATCACCCGAGTGCATTCGTAAATTTTTTATTTTCTGTTTCTTGAAAATTGTTCTCGGCGACTGTCATCTCGTTGTTGCGTGATTCAAGCGAATTTTCACTTCCCACGAAACTAATAATATAGATTTTTTGATGTTATTATATTATTGAATTAAGAGAAAGAGGATGAATGATGAGAAAACATTTAATTATTCTTTAATAACTTTAAAATGTGAAAGAATCAGAACACAATTTCAATCGATACGTCTTTTCGTCAATCAAGCTGCCATTCAACCTCTTCTAAAACAAAACACTTTTTCTTTATTCAAAACAACTCGTTCCGCACTCGACTAGAAACATTCCAAAACTACACGATAATTATTAAGGTAGTTCATGCACGAAACGATTTTCTTAAAGAAATCTTGAAATTTACACGGAGATTAAATGGGTAGTCGACTGACACGCATATCAAATTTTAAAGGGTTCGTTTTATTGGTTATTTAGATAAACGTGTTTAAATATAAAGAAAAATACATAAAGTTATAGGGACTATGCGTAAAAAATCGTTTATCTTTCCATATAACGAATGAACGCTGCTTGAGAAGTTTATGAAAAATTACACAATAACAATGGAGTATACAATGAAGGTTTGGAAAAAAATTCGAGACGATTGTCTTACCAGTAATAAAGATTACGTTGAAGATTGAACGAAATTGGTAATGAGCACTCGTATATTTGCTCACATTTGCTCATTTCGGCATTTTGTTTCTTTTTGGCTTGGCGCATTCCTGTCAAAGCCTTCTGTCTTTTTATTAACACTTTTTTCTTGATTCATTTTTGACAGTAAAAACTGTAGTATTTTAACCAGGGACGAATAAAATTTGGGGTCCAGTCAAAGATGTATCCTCGTTTAACTAATGGCTCGTAATTTCATTTGCTAAAAAATAAATTGAAAAAATTTATTTAAAGTTTTGAATTAATTTTGAATTTTTAATTAACTCTTTATAACTGTGACATTAATTTAGAGTGATAATATTTTTAATTATGAGTAAGTAAGAATCGACCCAATTCAGACACCCATAAAGAACGATCCTACGAGCATGATCTACCTTAATAATCCTACAATAATTTGTCATTGGACGATGTTATTTTGTGTAAAATTGTGAAAAAAGTTCATTGGAATACTGAGATTGCGAGTCCTTTTACTAGTTTTTCAAGGTACACTGCGACGAACTTGACTCACTTTTGGAGTTTGTTTCTTTTTTACAATTCATATATGGAAACTTAACTGAATTTTCATTTGTATAGTAAACGAAAAGGGAATGTCTCAATGAGAAGCGTCGTCGCAGTTGATTTTATTCGTTTTCAAAAGCTGGAGGTTGAATATCGTAGGCTTCATACCCAAGAGAAAAAAGCTGCATATAGTTTCTCGTTTGTGTTTTAATAAATAATGTTCTCGGTTTTGAGATCCGGAAGGAGATTCTCGAATTGAAAGATAACGCGCGCGGAAGCTCAGATGCAAACATTTGAGTCTGGGAATCTCGTTGGGAGAGAGACGAGAGAGAGGGTTATCTGGAAAATGGATAAACTCGAGTTATGGAGGCAGCATGTAGGCTGAGGAGACACGGTCCGTAACGGCTGCTTCAACCGTTTCACCGACTCATCTCGAAGCTTCGCACACTCTCTTAGTACCTGATCTTTCTCTCTTTCTTTCGCCCTTCCACCTGAGCTGGTGCTCTCTGCTTTCTCATTTTATCTTAGCCTCGTGTTTCTCTTTCCCTTCGCCTTCACTCCGCGTTCACTCTTTGCGCACAGCAAACAATTTCCAAAGAGATATTCTCCCAAGTAGAGAAGTCCACAGCTTACATCGCTATATACTGAAAACTGCTCGCGATGCCTCGGAGCGTTGCGGCCTAGTGGCTCGAGTGGTTTTCGTTATCCGGTGACGACCAGGGTGTTAGCACCAAAATTGGCTACGTGCGAGCAACGCCTCCAACTATCTACATTCCCTCGAATGTGGGCCTCTCATAGCTACACTCGTACATTCATTTTCAACCTTTTTGTCACTAACTTTCCACGTCAAAATCAAATGAACTTGCTGCCACGATGATTATCTCGAAATTGAATGATGTGGAACGCTCCGAGTCTTCGCTTCAACGTCCCACTAAACTCGACACATTTAACTAACATTACGTTTGGGTTAACTGTAAATTTAGTATTTACTATAATCGCATATTAAAGTTCATAGAAGGGGTGGGGTCCAATATATTAAATAATCGAATTGTGGAACGGTCGATATTTCAAAATTTTTTAAGTTGTTATATCAGATTGGAGAAAAATAAGTAATTCGAAATTCTTATTTTCGATCGACTATTTAGCAGATTGCGTGTTCAACCGGATAGTCAAAAGTTCATATTTTCGAATACAAAATGAAGAGTAGTTGTTTTATAGTCAGACCAGAATATAGAGTACCAAAAAATCGAAAGTGAATTTTTTGAGCCTACAAAACTTAGATATGCAGAATAGCGATGTCTCGAAAAAGCCAAAGTCAAAATGGTGGTGTTTGCAATTGGAGATCACCAGTCTGAATAAGTGAGTGAGACTTTCTATCGTTTCGTCATTTGGACCGTTCGACATTTTCGTGTTTCAGTATTGAACCTCAGTAATATTTAGTCTTTCGTTATTACATTTCCAAAATTGTGAATATTCACAGTACCGCTGATTCTAGTAATTTATGAATCGAAAGACTGATAGTCAAATTTCCGGAAAAACAATATTTTAATCGTCGTTCTATGGGCGATTGTTACATTCTATTTTCGATGTAAACGCGTGCCTCGAGCCTTGAAGTTTCTACTTCATTTATTTTCGACATTCAAAGCTCCAGTCGAACTTTATAAACTCGAGATTTTAGCTGTTCGAAATTTTAATCATCCTAACATTTTATCCCCACCCCATTCAAGATCCCGGTCAATTGCAACAGTCACTGCAACCTGTCAATTCTCGTTTATCGATGGACAATCGCATACATCATTGTATCAGTAAATCATGATTTTAAGTATACAAATTCGTGGGTGGTTGTACCGTTTCATCCCAGAACTATGTATTTAGTGCAAAGTGAAAGTCGGACTCCGTCAATCATATTGCCCATAATAAATGAACGAGATATGATATATTGGTGTTTTCGTTAAAAAAGAGAAAGAATGTCTGATCTTGATCGAGTTTCGACCCACGTTCACCCATGCAGCGGTCAACCGATGTGTCGTTTTTTCTCATATACACAGCCACACGAAGAATATATCCGTGTAATCTGGATTTCGGGACGTTTATTACTTCCTTTTCCAGTCCAATTACTCGCCGTTATATCCCAGCAGCTCTCGTTTTCTCTCATAAAAAAAATCATATACCGACGACTCATCGTATGCTTCTTTGGTAATATAGTGGTGCACTCTCGTGCCGCTGACAGAGCCGAGGGGGCAGCTCGAATTACACACTCATTCACCGTTAAAGTTCCGGGGTTGCCTTCTAATGTGCACGTGTGAGTGCAGGTATCGGTAAAAATGATCAACTTTAGCGCTCCTCAAACGTTTTAACTCGGCGAAGTGCTCCCCGCTTGACGGAGGATCGGCTCTGTGAGCTCCGCAATCATTATCCTCCAAAGTATTCGGTACTTGAGGAGAAACAATGGGATGGGAAGTGGTGAAATTCGCGATGGAACTTTCTGCGTTTCCTCTATCGATCCTTTAAATTTAAGAACGCGCAAAATCCCGAGGATGCGGAAGAATCGTAGAAGTTGCTATTGCTCACAACCCGAGCGAAATTTCGTTCGTTGTTACTCACGCTTGACGATTGAGACGAAAGAACTTGCGAATGGATATGTGCGAGAAATAAAAATGCAGCATCTCGCCTGTTGATCTGCTTCCCCGCGAGCCATCTCCGCACGAGTCGGAAGAAATGAATGACGAAGGTGAGAGTCACCCGCGCGGTAAAGTGTTCTCTTCATTCCGCGCGCCACTTTGAGAGCTTGTCTGCACGAGTATAAATACGCAGTTTGCCATTTACGTTTAACTCCGCATACATGCATGCAGGAATGTAAAACGATACGTCGTCGGTGCTCCGGGAGTGCGTCGGCTTCCAGGTCTCTGGGCCGGCGGCGTCACGTACCCCAGTCTCGAAACCAAAAGTACGAATGACATCGAGAATTTCATGAAAAGGAGGAGCCGGACCAAAGGCGGCGAGAACTCTTTGCAAAGAGATGATTCACGCTAACGAATGTCGTCTTGGATAAAGAATCCTTCACATCTGTTTGCCAATGCAAGGCACCAGGACTGCTCTAGTGCTGGGAGGACCTTAAACAAGCAAATGCCTCGAATCCGGAGGCGATAATAGAAAATTGGCCGTCTCGGTGCACGCGAGCAATTCTCTAGTTCTTAGGACGTTTTTCTCTTTCGTTTTATTCGCTGGAAATTTCGGTCGTGCCGCATCTCCGGAGCTGTAGTGGATCGAGTTTTCTCGGCCGAACGTCTCAAGCATACCGATCACGTACCCCGGAGTGTAGGGTTTATATCGAGACGTGGCTCGACACAATGCAGTCGATCATGCGGTCATGCAGACTGCATCGCGACAATGATATTCCTCGAGTACTTTTATAGTTCACACACGACGGGTATTCAGCTTTGCCATTGTCATAATCTATTTATTCGGAGAATAATCAAACGTCGATTAGATTACGGTATCGAAGGATGCTTCCTTCTTGAATTATCATTGTCGCGACGCGCATTAATATTCATATAAATTCATTTGTGCAGTATTCCCTTGGCTGGATCTTGCAACGGGCTGACTGCTTGACTCTCGGGTCACGTGTGATCGAACGTCTCGACGATTCGAGAATGCAAGATACTCGAGACTCGTTCTTCTCGTTATACGAGAGTGAAGAGGATCGCTCCCACACGTTGCGCTCTCCGCCGAGTCTGATAAATTAATCCTGCAACTGCGCCTTCGAAGTTTTGTCCTTTTCGATCTCAGCCCTAACTGGGGGTTTGTACGTTAAAGGCGGTTGAGTATAGAATTTTAACCTGCATTTTCACGGATGCTTATCAGTGCGGAAACACAACTTCACGGAGTTTTCATCTCGTAACTTTATAAAGGATGTACGATGAAGTTGAGCAAGTTCCTTTTCTGGTAATTTCGAACTCGCATGAGGCATCGTTCAAAGTGCAGCTCTTTTGCACTCCGCTAAATCCGCGAGCTCCTCGGGAGACTATTGGCAAATTCACACGACGCGAAGCTGCATCGCTCCGCGCTCGAGGAAGCAAATTGCTCGACGCCTTTTGAAAACGATATCGAGAGCAAAGACCTCTGCTTTATCACTTCTGAAAAACAAGCGTCGCGCGCAGCGCGGTGAGATTTCCAACGTGGCTTCGAACGTTCCACCTCCTCGTGATCCCCAAGTGCGCGCGTTTCCAGGAAGGAGTTTTCTCTCTGGAAACGAGAAAAGATGAAGAGGGAAACGAAGATGTGGCCGTTTGCGAGTGCGTCTTCAGTGATGCGCGTAGCGACGTACTCATCGCGGTTCGAGTCCGCGCGCGTTCACGTTTATTCCATCAGCGATGTTACCTTAAATATCTTATCTCGCGTCGACGCCGAGGAGAGGAAGAGGCCGAGGGAACAAGCGTCAGGAGCCCTTGGCATTGATAATCCACGTCGAGCGACAAGCGTCTCACGAGTACGAAAGAGGATACACAGAGATTACTAAACGCGGTGTCGAGATGTGCCACCAAAGCTGGAACTTATGGCCAGTAAGCAGCGCACGTACGAGTACGTGTCGTACGTGTACGTTGCGATTGTGGAATGCTCGCGCGAGCGACCGATTGATGCACGTGGACGGGTCTGTATTTGTGTGAGCAGGAGTGCTGTGCACTTCCACGCACGGTTCTGCACGTGGAGAAAACGCAGCGCAATCCTTTGGTCCAGGCGCGAGTATAGGCTCATGGGAAACGATGAATAAAAAGAGGATTCTGCCGGAGGTAAGAAACTGGGATGCTTCGAGACGGATGGGCACTCAGGAGATCCGGCGTGCATTGAAACGGTGGCAGGATTCGTGTTTTTACGGCGGAGCTCTCGGCCCGTGAGTGCGAGTCATTGGCCGCTTTACCTTCCCGCAGATCAGGCGAACGCATTCGAACGCTGGTTAACAAAAGTTCCGTCGATACACGCGGTTTTGAATAAATTAAAGTTATTTCGCGAGCAACATTGCGCAGGGGCTGAGAAACGTCGTTCTCATAAGGCAACCTTTGGATGGGAAGATTTTTAATTAAGGAACTTTAACGACGCACGTCGGCTGCAGAAACTCCGTTAGTCCTGACCCGCAAACAAGTCGACTACAAAATCCCTCCATCGGGAAAACAATTTTCGAATTTAATTCGAAGCTTGACGTTAAAACTTGCCTCGAAATAATAAACTTTTCTCAGCTTTCCCGCTCCTGAGTCGATGCTCGGAGGGTCAAGATCACGAGAAGAAACCCCCTCGTGTGACTAAGCGGACGGAGAATGACGATGAATGACGCGACGAAAGAGCAAACAGCGAGAAAAAACTTCTTGCGTGTATTCGTAGGTGCACAAGAACGCGAGAATACGGGACATGTGCTCGCGTTATGCCAGTTTTGTAGCAGTGTAAGTGGCGTACAACGTTTGCGAATACTTGTACGCGTACCCGTACACACATAAAGTAGGTGGTTAGAACGAGCACATGCACTCGAAAGAAATCGTCCCTTCGGTTCTTATTCTCCTTGGAAAATAGTTCAGACCCGTGCGCAGAACAGACACTGGCACGTTCAAGCTCGCACAATAGTGCGTGAAATACTTTACGAGCGAGACGAGTCGATTGCTCTCTTTGGCCGCGTGACGTGGAGAACACGAAACACGCAACGCAAGCCTTCGCGGCCTAGCGGGGTCGAGAAACCTTTCGAGCAACCCGACAACCTCGAGGAGGTTATTTCTCGATTATTTACTAACTCGCTGAATGCAAAGTACTGAAAATGCTTTTGCCACCGTCGTTACACATGCTGACGCAGCACACATCTCGTAAAACAAAAGGTCTCCTTCGGTTTGGCCATAAATTCATGCCCTTGTTAAAATATGTGCCAATAAAAGTGACAATCCGTCAGAACTCGAACGTCCAATACTAAAGTTTCGCTTTTCTTTGCTTCGAGAGACAAATTAAGACTTTATTTGGATACTTACAAGATACCACAATTTTGGAAACTCCAGTCCAGCCGTCGTAAAAGCGAACCTGGTACGATGGCTATGCGCGCACTCATACGTGTCCGAGCAAAATTCGAGCGTTCACACCGACTGACATGCACGAAGCTTACGAGCAATAACGGTTGAGTGTGAATAGAAGTATGTTCATATACGCGTTGCGCGCGCGACAAACCGTGAGAGAAAGATGTAACGAGGTGCGCACTTTATACACGGAGAAAACGGATTCGTTTTGTATAGTCAGGAATATATTATTTTTCAAGAATTTTCAAAGTATTTACCCACCGATTACAAACAGCACAGTATCTTTTGAATTTTCCTATTTTTCGTCTCTTTAATTCTAAACAGCTTTATGTGTGCATAGCAAAAATAAGTAATGCACGTGAGAACTATATTTCGTTTTGTTTTCGATTCATCATCTTAGACTAGCACTTAAAATAAGTATAAATAAATAGAAAATAAGTAAATCACAAATTTTCACTGTCAGCATAGTTAATTCTATGATAAATACACAAATATACACCGAATACGTGCGACATTTTACCATACATGTAGTTTTTCTTCAGGGTTGCTCGAGCATACTTTACAATACAAACATTTAAAGTGACTGAAAAGATTTTTTACGCTTATTTTTATGCTTATAGAGAAAAAGACTCTCGAGTCTTTTGAATAAAAGGCATGGGTGTATTGGTCTTTTTAATGTAGTGGATAGAACAATTCTTTATCACTGCTCTTCGAATCAGCAATTCAGTACGTATATACTGTCCTCGAGATATTATATTCCTAGTAATTTCCTCTAGAATTTTCGGCCTCGTTTTATCTCTGTATTCTGCGCACTATAATCAAAGGAATTGCATTCACACGTGTACGTGCGTAATTACATTTGTATGTGTGCATTTGTGTGGCATGCAGGGAAGACTATTTTTATAGCAAGCTCGTAAGAAATATGAAGGAAACGTGCAAGGAGGGTTAGCAAGGCTCTAATTTCTCCATTCTTCTCGACTCCTTTTCTATCTCATCGCGCTGCAATTTTCGACGAAATCCCTCTGTAAAGAAGCTATGAGAAGTGGCCGAGCATTGAAACTACGAAAATGCTAACGTCGATTTCAATCGCCACGTTTGATGGCTTTTGATCGAAGCAGTTTTTATTCGCCACTACTTCGGTTGATGCATTCAATCTTTTCGGATATTGGAATGATGAAAAGTAGAGAAAATGGTGGAGAACACAAACGGTTCAAAAGCAAGCGAAGTGGATTGAAAGTGAAAAATTACTCTGGCAGTAGTGGCCGTGAGGAGGGAGGACCTTGAAAATTCGGGATTTGAACTGGTCAAAGTGTGAATGTTGAGCAAAGTAAAACCAAACATCACTTAGATGAGTCTCAGGTCCTCAAGTCATTGAAAATTGTCCCCGTTGCTAAATTTTTCTTCCATTTAGTTGAGATCTTTGTCAGACGAAGAAAAGCACTAAAAGGAGCAGGCCAGACCGACATTTTTTCCCTTCGGGAAAATGTATTGACTGAAAATCTTTAGGACTCGAGAAGAACTTTTTCCTCTGAGATTTCGCGTGACCAAAGAAGAGCTCTAGAGAATGGGGGATAATGCCAACTCATAACTAGTGCCTTCTCGACTTTGCCAAGTCGACATTCGTATTACATTATGGTCTCGAATGTAGACATACACGGGGTTCGTTCACTCGGTTTCTCGGCGGGCGTTCGCTCAGTGGTAGGTCATCGTGATTCTCACGCTCCCGATTCTCTTCCACGGTTGGGTATTCTCCGACACTTCGTACTCGTACATTATTATATCGGTTCGTACTTAGCATTGCCGCGTGTGTATTTTCTTTGTACTTTTAAGCATCGCTCAGGAGAAACGAACGTTCCTTAATCGAAGCGAGCGATAGAAAGGAAAAAACTTGCGGATAATGACGTGCGATCAGATTACGTCTGTGTATAGAAATTACTCGCGCACGTGAAAGTATTTGGCGCCGTAGAACTGTCAACGTTTCATGGTGTTGATAAATGCGCTGAATAGACCAACGATCTTTCCTTTTCATTCTATTTTTTTTTTTAGTATTCAGAGTCCCGACAACGAAATTATTACGTTTGAAGACATGCGGGTCAAATAATCTCTTCGGACACGATCGTGGATATTCGTTCCTGTCATTCCAGCTCGTGCGTTTTCTTGTCATAGCTACAAGAATCGCGGAAAGGTTTTGAGTAATAACAGAAACAATTGGAATAATTTCTGCCAAAAAAAATTGAAATTTTCTGCACTGCTGGCATTTCGTGTCCGATTATTTCCTCTTGTCAAGCTCGACCAAACTTTCACGACAGCCATGCCAACGAAAATACAAACATTTTTTTTCTACCATTTCTTCCTCCATGCATACCCAATTTTGGGAACGATTTATGAGCAGTTATATTCAACCGAGAGTGACCCAATGCGATTCATAAAAATAAAAGCCCGATTTAATCTCGGTATGGAGTTTTGTTTGCTGCGCCAAAATTCTCTACGGACGCTTCGCTCCCCGATTCGAGATTTATACGTCAGATATAAATCCATTTTTTAAAGCTTCCTCTCTGCGTTTTTATATATGATGACTGATGCCGCTGCAGATGCAAACAAAACTAGTGCGCCGGGTCTTTTCTTTATCGTATCACGAAATGATATGTCATTGCGTCAAAGTTTCGACGCCTATGAGAGGCCAAAATTAAACGGAGCTTTGAAACATTACATTTATAGCGTAAGAGATAAAAGAACCGACTGAAACAATAATTTCCGGATTTTAAATGGCGCATCGTTTTCGTCATTTCTTCGAACCAAATCCAAAACATTTTGGTGCACAGTTCGTTTTTGCCATTCATCAGTTCCTGAATCTTGAAAGATCTTGCACTTATCATTTTCCTGTATAAATATCAAGAAAATTATTGCATGCCATCCCAATCAGCCGTATCGACGTTCTTCGAACTCGAACATCGACGCTAATTGGAATACGATTAGAAAACGAAAAAAAGTGAATTATTATAGACAATAAGAGGGCAACTAGTGCAATAATATGATAGTAAAAATAATAATAAAAATAATAGATAAAAGTAACAATGAAGTCACGAATAGATCGCGAGACGATGAGTGCTTCACTTGGTTGCATCGCGATAGAAGCGCGCGCGGAACTTTCGTTGATGCGTGAGTTTCAAATGAATACGAGTCATTACTTGGCCTGGTGAATCGAATAAGTGGCTGCTGAAAAATCCGGCACGAAAGAGAGACCGTATGAATATATTGTTATAATAACAATTCTTATAGCACACGTTCCGCAAGCCCATTTTCGAATATAATAGACCAGACACTTTGGTGATGCACCATTTGCCAAGAAGGACGTCTTTCTTGTGTATATATCACTGTGCACATTGTTTTTCGTTACTCACAAGATGAGGATGCTAAACTCTGGGAGTGGAGGTGCGTGAAGGTTGAAGTTTTCACGTTTTCAAATGTAATTCGTGCCTTATTGGAGCGTTCGAAACGATTTGATCGCGAATGCTTTGGATAAAAGATCAGAAATTCAGCATTCAGGAACGAAGAAATCAAAGTAAGCAGAAGTGAACGTCTTTTCGTAGAAATCATCATTCTCTCAACATTGATGGCGAATTCACTGTTCAATATAGTGCGAAAGTTGTACAGGGAGTTTCGAGCACTCCATTAAAGGAATGATCACCCAAGTCGCGCCATTAATTCGTTCATTTTTGTGTAAATCTGGACTGTCTGGACTCTCGAGTACATCAAAGAATAAAATTTATCTGCAGCTGGATTTTCATGCGTGCATAGATGCATATTATTCAATGACGAACTCCAGTGACGTATGAAGTGAGCTCGTAAAGACTTCAAGGCCAGAGTTAATCGCGTCTTCGGGACGTTTCCGTGCTGGACGAGCCCGTTGAAATATGGCTTTCGATTTATATATATATTCATGCAGACAAGTAATTAGGCACTCATAATGAAGACGAGAAATAGCGACGCACGCGATTCACGGTGACGCTCTTGCCCGGAGCCCCCTTCCTGGCAATCATCACGAACCCGTTCCACCAAAAACTTCGAGTGTCGATATTTTTTTTCAACTTTTTAATAAAATCTTTTTCAAATCATTTATTCTACCGAAATTCATCAGAGAATAAGCAAAAATTTATTCAACCATAATTTAGAGTGACTCAAGATGCTGCTCAAGATCGTCCAGCCATTTGCAAAAGACGCACACATATAATCGCATGACTTCGATACTTGCGATATTGTAAACTAGAAAATTTCAGTATTCGATGCTTCAATAGCGGACACTCCTGGTCCTGAAAAGTCCATCTGAAATCTATAAACTTACCAAAGCTTACCGAAGTTGACAACAAATACGAGCGAGTCCTTGAGGATCGTCGAATGTGCAATTTTTTGTAAAATGACGTACAAAATCTATTTGAAAATAATTTTTATTTTCACGTAAATGGTAATCAGTAAAGATTGGGTTAGACAAGGAAAAAAACGTCAAGGACTTTTCGATGATTCTGTTCGTATCGGCTGGAATTTTAGGAACAGTCCATCCATTTTCGGGTTAAATTTTGTTTTTTTCGTGATCACTTTTTTATTGACAATCTTCGTAATCCTTTAGTGAAAAAAATGCGTCTCTTTTTCACGTAATGATTTTCAATATTTTCTCCAAATCTAATGGAACAAATTTAGATGAAAAATTTGAACTTTCGTACCGCAATCCTGGAGATCCGTGACATCAACGGATGGTAGAATTTTAATGATATTTGATTTACTGCGCAGATGTATACAATCGTTTTTTCTCTATTATAAATAATTGCCTGTAATTACGGATACTCGGTAGGTTAAAACGATGATGCGCAACTTTGAGCCTGTCATTTGGTGTGAACGTGTGTGTATACAAGTATGAAAAAATGTCAGAAGGAGAGAGAGCCTTGAATGATCGTTTTGCTCCATTTTTGGAAAATAAGGCAAACTTGGCAAAGTTCCAGTCGCTGGATGAGAGACCTAGGAAATCGGAAGATTATAACCTCAGTGTGTCATGTAGCCACAGGGTGTATCGCGCCATTAGACGTATTAATGGGCAAAAGCCATCAACGTGGAGGTTTCACTGGCGTGTGCACTTGTGTAAGCAGGGCTCGTGTCAACCGACGATTTCTCTCATCTTTCTTGTGGTTTTGCTGTCCCGACGAGAGAAAGATGCAATTTTATTACTCACCCGTGTAAATAATGAATGGTCAGTGCGCATAATCCTTTCGTCACCCTCCCTATCGCCGCTCTAAACATTCGGCACATGCTCGCATTTTGGTTTTGGCGTTCATTTGGGAAAACGCTTTGGCACGTGGCTCCTGAACAAGTTTTAAATTGCTTCAGCACGTACGCTATTCTCGGCGATTACAAATGTTCAGGGCATGATATGAAGCAACTTTTTGGAAATTGGAAAATCGAGACTTCGATATTTGCCACTAATCTTTCCTGAGCTCGTGGAGCTCTGTAAACCTAGCAGAGCAAAGTCCCAAAAATGAATTTACTGGGACCAAAATAAAGTGCTTTTTATGCGCTAATTAAAATTTTTGTACTATTTTTTTTTTCGGGATAAATGAAAATCAAAGTGCTCGACTAGCTCGAAGTAATTTTATTGGCCCATTATTTATGTGCTTATCGAATATTATAGGTTTCAACCCCTAAATAGAATATTTTTTGAAAATACCTTCCTTATAGGTCCCCTGCTACCCTCGGATAAAAATATGGAATATTTTTGTGGTATCGGCAAGTGCTATTTATGTGCTCTCAGAATATTGGAAGCCTCAACTCCTAAATAGTATATTTTTATAATATTATACTATATCAATAATATAATAGTATAATTGTAGCACATAATTAGCATATGAAAAACACTTTATGTTGGTCTGGTAAATTCATTTTTGGGACTTTGCTGTGTTAGGTTTACATACGCTGTGAATCAACGTCATTCACTCATCGCGCCTCAAGTTGATTTACAGCTACAATGTGAATCATCAAAAATTGTTGGAGGTTTAAAAGAGACGTTGAGAAAGTATTTTTTTAGTTACTTTATTTTTATTCGAATTGAGTTTATATCGAGCGGTAGAACGGTGCCAAATGATAAGGAGGAATTAGTAAAGAAGAACAATTACGGCCAAATGATCGAGGCCAGAATTTGACCGACTTGGCATCGAAAGCCCTTTACATATGCGAGCAATGTTCGGTATTTAAAAATGTCTTCATACATTTTCTTTCATTCGCACGTTCACCCAGAGAATATCTCCGTTCGGGGGTCAGTAACTTCTTCGTTCCGGACTTAACTCGTTGTGTCGTTGCGCGATGAAACGAAAATAGTCGGCCTCGTGCATTCGAGCGAGCAACGACAAATTCCATTCGAGAGACATTTATCCGTAGGAAGATCAAGGAAGGGCTAGGATTATTGTCTACCGTGGTAAAATATAGGCTCGCATTACGCAATACGTTATGCACGTTGCTTCGTGAACTTTGAGGCAAATGATCGCAGCCATGTTACCTCAGCGCAAGGCTGTCACGCCGCATTTATTCTCGCATATTTCCGTATTCCATTTCTATTGAAAAAATTGTCGTCGATATATTTTCCCTTTATATACGCGATTTTGTTTGCACTTATCATTACGAGTGACAATTTTTTCATGTAGAAAAAAAAAAACAGAAAGGAATCGTCGATTTTCCATTGATCGATGTTCGGAGAATTTATTATTTTTTGTTTATAAAAAAATAATGATTCGAATTCAGTCCACAAAAGTGAAGCAAAACTCAAAGGTGCGCGACAGATTTTGAGGAATTAGCATAAAAACTCTGTTTTATCAATTTCACGAGAATTTCAATCGACTCAACGAAGACGAAGTTCGAAATTCGCCAGTGAAGATTATTTTGATGAAAAATTGAGGAGCTTATGGACTCATTTCGTTGCTAATTCGAGTGGACTCGATAGAATAAAGTTCGAAGTGAAATTTTCACGATCCTCCGCATGAAATAGCTCAGCTAGAGGCCAGGTTGCACGGCTCAGCCTCCCGTTGGCGTATGCGGTTCTTGATGTTGCAAATTTCATCGATCTTCGATATTTGGCAATGGGCGTCTTTCCAGCACTGTTCGGCTCTCGGGCTAACACATCGCCGCACACGTTTGCGATTTCGATTTAGGAATTAATATCGCTTCACCGATTTCGATTCCGCACGGGGCTATAGGATGCGGCGGTATATAAAGACGGAAAGCTGCATGTGATTACGTCACTCATCGGCTATTAGGGGAGAAGCTTTCTCGCGACCTATATCGATTTCCCGTCGACCATCCTCGACGCTGCGTTCCTTCCTCTCGCCCTCAGCCACTCTACATTGCTGTTACAACTCCACTGTCATCCCTTACGTTCGTGTGACACAAGGTGAAGCCTTACCGAATAATGCATCTACACCAGCACCTGTGGATGTGCGCGCGAAATTGCTTAAAACTCATCGAATAAATAGCTCGCTCGTTTCAACCTTTCCGAATCACTCCCGCATTTATTTTTTCCAATTTTTCATATTTTCTTGAGAAAATCATTATTTTCATAAGAATAGAAAATAAAATGAAAATAAGCAAATAAATATTACAAACAAAATCGAGGCTAGGGCCACCAAACATGTGCGGGAATGCTGAAAACATGTCCAGGAAAGTGAGAAGATTTCACTGAAAATTTTGATTGTTTCTCTGAATAAGGCGAACAAAATGAATCGGATTGATGACAACCGAATGTTCAGCATCTTAACAATTGAGATAAACGATCGACAAAATGAACTGTCTTTGTGAAGTTATTGTGGATGTAAAACTATTATGATGAAAATAAATTTCCATGGAACCAGAAAACTGGGCTTGAACTTTACTATTTTTTTTTATCTATTGATTCCCACGTGAATTGACGTCTCAGTACATACGCGAGGATTAAAAATGCAGGTTTTACTTGTCACAAAAAATCGGTAAGGAAGGAAAATCGTCCCGGATGTAAAACGTCAAGAGGCGACGTTTTCTTCGTGTCCTAACAATCCCGTAGAACTTTATTTACTTCTTCGTTATTATATTCCGTTAGATTATACAACTATACAAAAGAATCGGAGGACAGACCGTTACTCTGACGAAAAACGGTCTAACCTCACGAACGATTAAACCGCTTTTCGTTCTCACTATGTACGTGTAGATCCATACCATCTCAAATCTCCCACGGTCGTGTCTTTTGTGCCCTAATGTGCGTTATAGTCTCGACACTTTCTCTCTCCCCATCCAGCCGTGTTATCCAAATGTTCAGCTACTCAGGCGAATAATACGAATGTTTGCATTCCTTCTTTCCATAAAAAAACATTTTTTTACATTTTAATCTTATTCGACATGAATTTTACTGTCTTTTGTTAAAAAATTTAACTGCATTACGTCACATTTATTTTCACGTTATTTACTGAGAAATATTTCATATAAATATCTTCAGTCTTTTCGTGCTGGGGATAATTTTGCTTCACTTTCGTTAATTTCGTGTTTCAGAAACTCGCACAAAAGCTCAGTAACAATGGCTGAAATTTTCTTTTGTTTATTTATCGTCAATACAAAAATTTTGTCGATATCGTCGATGATATCGAAGCTCTGATTTTGTGAAAAACATTCGTGGATTGTTACTACGATACGTGACGATCTTGATGAACGATAAAAAAAACATTTTGACCTAAGAAATACATTTTTTTCTCAAATCTGTTTACAGTATAATGGATTGAGCGATGGGAAGTGACAGTGCAGAAAGACGACTGCGATAGCGAGAAGATGGAGCCTCCGTTAACGAGTAAAGTCCTGCGAGCCCCGAGCCTGAAAAGGGGTCAGGAGAATGTCAGGATTCAGGACAGGGTGAGTCTCCGATTCCCATTCCTGGTCATTATAATCAACTCAGAAACATTACGAGCTTTCAATGACGCTGAAGTTTGCAACGTTGGAGTCCAACGAAATGAAGGAAAAAAATATTTGTGATTCACCATTTTTTGGTTTCATGAATCATTGATGTGGGTTGAAAAATTACGAATTGCAAATTCGGCAGGGAAAAAGATTGGAGATTTACTGGTATTATTCGAGTTTTTTCAGATCATTTCGTTGGACTCCAACGTTGCAAGCTTCGGTAACGTTGCAAAACGATAATTTAAATCTCGAAATAAAAGTTTCAATGAAATAAACACATCGATGATAATGTATTCGATAAATTGCTATAAACAGTGCACACTGCATTCTAATTTTCTCGCGATACAAACAGCATTAATAGAGCAATTAAGTTTAATTTATGGGGAGTACGCGTAAAAGCTGGAGCCTGGCGCTCGAACATCTCTCTCGCGCAATAAAGAAAGTGCACAAAAACTCAATTTTCATGTAACAATGTATTTTATCTGCATAGTATTTAATAATATACATTTATATCGTAGTTCAAACGCGAGATGCGCCGTTTCTTCAGAAAATTAAGCCGCGTTTGTCTTATGCGCCAGCACGCACGTATTATATACCGTAAAAAAATACGCGTGCATCATACACACATTCTGTTTTATTATAATCATATATACACGTGAATTTAAAAAAGATTTTCTCATTAACGTGTGCAGCATGCCTTTACGAGACGTCAAGAGGGATCATGAAACACTCGTTTTTTAAGGAGTATTTGTCAGCTCGATCATCCGATCAATTACACAAAAATAACCGCGCTCCCGAATACGAAGAGCGTTAAAAAAAAACCACGACTTCGGTAGCACTACAGTCTAAAGGTCAATGAATGAAATGAGACATCTCGATTTAACATATGGGAAATATTTAAAGATGTTTCAAGGAGGGTCTAGTGACCGAAGATTCGATGACTCCGTCATATATGACGTACCAACAGCCTTAATTCTATTCTTTTTTTTATCAGGCTTCTTTCTACGAGTCAAATTTTTCATTTTAGTATGTGATTGATGTTGAGTCACAGGTGCAACCGAAATAATGAGTTTTCTCGTTTTCGATAAATTTAATGGTTTCACACCATTTACGTATCATCATATTCAATTATGTAACTCATTTTAAATTTAAAAAAAAAAACTTGTCGAAAACGACCGGCGTGAATTGATCATTAGTGCTGAACGTTAGCAACAGTTTTGTTTTTGGTTAATGACCAAGTTACGAGGTAGCATCGTTTGACTAATAGAGCTACAAATCAGAATCGAGCTTACATTATCATAGTTAATTTGTACAGGAAATCGCAAGGAAAGACTCAGAAACGAGTATTCGAATGATGAAAAAGGAACATGACTTTGGATAAAAATAGTCACGTCTTCGGTACCTTGATCTTTTGCAGATTTCAAGCGATCTTGACGTTTATTTTAATTAGCAATTAGTCGAAATAGAGATGAAATATAACTCAATAAAAATTCACATTGAGCGGGTTATCCAAAAATTATTTTTGGTTTCTGTCATTGAGAAAAAAAATTCATTGGAACAACGAAATGTGGCATTACGTGGTGCCAATGAAATATATGATCATCACAAAGTTAAGGGGGTCACCCCACGTGGCAGCCGGATTTTTTGGGGTTTTTTCGCGTATGGAGAAACCCATAGCAGGTTTCTCCATGGTCTCCACGATTCCTGGGCATCAGTTTATCTGAGATCAGAAAACCAATGAGCGTTTTGATTTGTAAAGCAGTGGCTATCCCCTGAACTAAAATTATCCAGAAATATTGAAAATCAAAGGATTTTCGCGCTTCGAAACACAAAATTTCAGTTTTCAAAAATGTTTTAAGATAAACGTTGCAGTTGAATGAAGAAGACTCTTCCAATAACATCAATTGTTATTGAATCAACAATTTTTTTCTCACTGTACTTCTTTAATTGAATTTTGCAATAATTGACCGATCGCGAGTCTTTCCGCATAGATGAAAGTTTACCTCCGAATATGTCAGTGCTCAACTATCCTCGTTAACCCGGTACGCTTTTGAAGTAGCTAACTGAAGTGGTTGATCGATAAATGAGCGCTCTATTTTACCAACGAAGTAGCTACCGACGAGAACGTTACAGATCGTCAAGCTTACGATATAATCACGCAATGTCGTCGGTACAACCGTTTGCAGGCGCCCTCCTCTGTCCCAACGCGAAACTCGTTCGTTGACTGACGCACCAACTTATCTACTCCGCTCTCGCATGTCCCATAAAACTTACGGCTATCCCGGATATTTGATTGACGAGCCGATGTACGATTGATTCGCTGTGCTCATAAACCATTTACGAGTCACGATTAATGGATCGCGAAACAACGATGCAACGCTCTTGGATTTTCGGTTTATTCTTTCACAATAGCCAACGCTCGCTCGGACACTATTTCCTTGACACTTTTGTTTACAGCCTTTTTATACCGTTCACAATTTCGTGCTCATTTCATTTGATCGCTTTCATCTGAATTTATCTCCTTGAAGTGCACTTCGACCATCGACGTATCTTGAGGCATAAAATTTGACGAAACTTCATTAATTCGTGTATTTTCAACTGGGTTTCGAGTTCGCCTGGATCGTTGAGTTAGGCTTGAAAGAAGGTCGTGAACTCGTTCGCTTTGGAGTATCCTGCCCACTCGCATCAATCTTTCTCGATGGATAAAATAATAAAGCGCCAGTCAGTCGTCTAATTGTATCTCTGGCGAAATTAGCATTTTAAAGAATGGAATAAAATACTGAACAAGGTTAAAGTCGGATTGATTCGATGTGAAATATCCCACACTGCACACGCTGAAACGATGTTTCTCTTCATCAATCACGTTATTCCACCCACGCATTCACTTTAATCTCTCCTTCCAAAATATATGTCATTATGAGTGAATTTTAACGTAGGAAGATTGTGTGTGCGTGTGTGCGTCACATTCGCGGATTGGTAACGTCCGTTGCAGCAGTCGTCGAAAGCCGTGCGACGGTGGCGAGCGCTAATTGAAGCGGTGGAATTCCGGGCTCGCGGAGAAAATTTTGAAGGTGTTTGTACCTTCATTCTCAAGATCGAGTCAACAAGGATGCTTCGCAATTAATTTCAAGAGCGATTGGACAGAGACCCGAATTTAAATGACCCACCGAGGCACTCGGAGCTCTCATGGCTCACGATACTTCGTGAGCTGAGCAAACGTATCCTCGCTCCAAATAAATAAAGCAAATTAACGGTTACACAATTGAGAGCTTTTGCTAGACGAAGCGAGGCTGCGAATATCAATCGTTGGCCACATTTCTAAAGCCTTATTTTTAGCTCGAACAAAAAATCAAACATTCAAACACTTTTATTGATTGTGCGTCGAACAATGACCATCTCGTTGTACTCTGTCCCCGAGGTCCCCAGAGACAAAGGTATAAACCATACGCGTGACTTCCTGTACCACATGGACTAACGGTATACGATCTATCGATGCTTTCTTTCTACCATCCCACCGTTTTAAGCTCAAGGTGACGCGAACCGTGCCGCGATAGGGTCATTCATTTGGAACACCTGCAGTTCCGTACTCGTGCACGAAACGCACAATAAACTTGTCGTCCGAATTTCATCGATTCTCGTGACACGTGAACACGGAGAAAACGGATTCGTCTCGTACAGTAAAGAATATATATTATTTTTCAAGAATTTTCAAAGTATTTAGCTACCGCGATTACAAACAGCATAATATTTTTTGAATTCTGCTATTTTTTGTCCTTTGAATTTCAAACAGCTTTATGTGCATAGCAAATAGTGATGCACGTGAGGACTATATTTCGTTTTATTTTCGAGTCTTATTCATCAATGACGCTGAAGTTTGCAACGTTGGAGTCCAACGAAATGATGTAGAAAACCCTCCAATAATTCCAGTGATTCTCCAATTTCGTTCTTGTCGAGTTTGCAATTCGTAGTTTTTCAACCTGCATCGATACTTCGTAAAATAAAAAATTGGTGAATTACAGATGTTTTTTTATTCGTTCATTTCGTTGAACTCCAGCGTTGCAAACTTCAGCGTCGTTATTCATCATGTCAGACTAGCTCTTACTGATAAGTGTCAATGTATTATATATATCACAAATTTTCACTGTGAGCGTAGTAAATTCTACGATAAATACACGAATATACACCGAATACTTGCGACATTTTACCATACATGTAGTTTTTTTTCAGTTTTTCTCGAGCATACTTTACAATATAAACATCTGAAGTGACTGAAAATATTTTTTACTATGCTTATAGAGAAAAAGACTCTTGAGTCTTTTGAATAAAAGGTATGGGTACTGGTCTTTTTATTACGGTGAGTAGAACAATTCTTATAACTGCTCTTCGAATTAATACTGCAATCCAGTACGTATATACTGTCCTCGAGATACTATATTTTTAGTACTTTCCTCTATAATTTTCGGCCTCGTTTTCTCCGTGAAGCAGCGTGCATTTGTCTCATTCTTTTAACAATATTTTCGTTCATTCTTTAGAGCTATTTCTAAGCTCCGAATCAATGTCACACAATCCTCAATGTTTTCCACTATCCAAATCTTTGTATTCGAATGTTTCCAACAATTTTTATTTTTATAACATCGAATCGTCAAAGATAGAAATAATATTCGAACTTTTATCTTACTTTGATTTTGACTCGATTCAACGAACAAATAGTATTTTCACTTCGTCCCTTCATGTTCTATAACATTTGAATTATTCGCGGCTTCCCTCGAGAGCTTGTTAGCGCCCATACGATGTTTTCTCCCCAGCACTTTGAATGACGCGTTTTCTAAGGGTTGCTGAACCTTTCAGCCCTTATTACATTTATATGGCTAGTTGGGATAGTCCACAGGTCGATCGTTACTCAGGCACGACGTGGCCGCGCCTTCGATTATAATTACACACGTCCTTTTTACTACGAGTCTGTATGGATAGCGTCCACCAGTGGAGAGAGCATGGCCACCGTTACTTCCAATCCCATCTCATCGGTAATAGTATACTCCGAGCCTTCCCGCATCATAATAATAACAATAAGAAAACCTTTCTTTCCATTTCTGACCGAAAAAATTGCCTCTATGAAGCCTGGAAACGGTATTAACAATTTCAGTTCCAGAATCGCAAATCATTTTTACGTCACGAAGTTCCTTTCTCGTTCGACAACGAACGAATATTGATTTAACATTTCCTGCTTGAAAAAATCGTATTTCCAAACAAGGAAAGAAATTTGCTCATCGTAATCAAGCAATTATTTATCATAATTTTTCTTATTGTAATAACGAAAAGTGATGAATTTTTAATAATTCGATAATAACTGGGGCATTAAAAACTATGGACGATCTCGCGTTGAGAAGAAGATTGAGTTAAGAAATAATTCAAGCAAACATGAGAACACACTCGGGGAAAGTGGAAATTACAAATTTTTCCAAGTGTCGTAACCGACGAATTCGATGTTTAAAATTATTCTTGATTGCATCGAAAAACATTTGCTGTTTTTTTTTTTTTCAAATCTTGAGAAGAATTCTCGAGAATTAGTGACACCCACGTTTCGCGACCCAGAGAAAACGCAGATACGTTTGTCCCTGTACGAGCTCTACAATATCGAAATCGAAATGAAACACGTGGGCTGATATTCGGCGGAGCTCAATTTTTTTCTCTCACACTTTGCCTTGTGTGCACAAATTTACAACCCGACTGCGACCCACACTCGTTCGAATTAATTCGTACACGAATGAAGCTCTCTCACTCACGGATACACGCACATTGTTGCGAGATTTTATTCTCACTGTCGCTGAAAATGTGAATGTTAATTACTCCCGCTATCTCACGTCTCATGATTCGTATCAATGATCTTAGACTCAGAATAAAATTTCTATATTCATCCACTTCGATATTAAACCGCTGTAAATGCGTCGGAATTTATCGGATCAGGAAATTCACGAAACTATTCACTTAACTGTGGAGTTAAAAGCTTCGTGCTCCGTCAATCGTTCCACTGGGGCCATTCGCACATTTATACAACTTTCGTGTTCGTGCTATTTCGTAATTTGAAAAAAATCGTATTTATATTTCGCTAGGACACGTGCACGCGGAAGCAGGTATAACGGCGAGAGTATCAAATCATCGCTGGCACTCGATTACGAACGAGAGTTTTCTTGCGTCCAGCATCAAGAAATTGGGTCAAAAAATCACCTGGTAAAAAGGTGCATTAAATCTCAACTATTTCTCCTAGTTTTAAACCTTCACAAAGTTGAACTCCAGTTCCGAAGAGCATAGCGGAGACACCCACAGGGTGTTTCACGGATACGCAGGTGTTTAGTCACGGAAGGCGAGGTGAAGAAGGAAAGAAGAAAGATGGAAACACACGCGGAGAGAAGAGAGAGTGGGGTAAGCTCGAACGTCACGAACAACAGCGTGAGCGCGCACCTCAGCAATCAGTATGGAGCTGGCCGTCAGCCGCTGCCCTTCTCTCGCTCGATGTATGTCATTTTTTCCGGGATAAATACCTTTCGACATTTTCCAACGACCGATCGCGCTTTGTGTCTCGATTAACTAAGGATTATTGCAGCCACGTGTAGCAGGCGAATTCAGAGAAAATCGGTACAAACGCGTGTACGAAATACGATTCAACGAAAAATAAATGAATGTTGATACGAAGTTCTGTGGCTTTGAAGAAAGTGCTGTAAATTAAGTTGTTGCGGTGCTTTCGAAGGTATAAAAATATTGTGTCTGAAAGTGAAGTGCGGATAATGAGATTTGTCGACGTCGAGCGAGTTCACAGTCTTTTCATTGTTTTTCTCTTCCCTACTCGCCATTTCTCTCTCATTTTGCATTGTAATCCGCACGGATGAAAGTGCGAGACAAGATTAATTGATTCCGCCGTTGGGTCGCCTCCTGTGGGACCGGAAGTTGCTCGCTGCAGAGGCTCCTCGCTTCGCATCTTCAAATCCTCTTTGTATGTGCGGAAAAAATAGTACTCGGAGTTCATATGTGCCATTGTAACTATGCAACGATCTCTCGATGGCTCTCGTTTTTGCAATTTACATTAAACGTAATCTCTTATCTGGCTTCCGTGTTCAATTCGACCGCGTAATTTGATCGAGGGAATATTGTCTATTCATCAGTTTCACTCTGGTCTCATTAAATCGTTAAATTCCTCGGTAACCGATATTTTTTCCGAGTTATGATCGAAGCGGTATTATTAGATGAGCTTCGAATGTAACAGTGCAACGAAATGATCTGAAAAAAGCCTCCCATAATTCAAGTAATTCTCCAATTCGTTGCCTGTCGAATTTAAAATTCGTAGTTTTTCAACCCACATCGATACTTCATGAAATAAAAAATGGGTGAAATACAAATGTTTTTTTTCGTTCATTTCGTTGGACTCGAACGCTGTAAGCTTCAGCGTCGTGTCGTGTAAAGGAGCTGATATTTCATTGGGTTTTCTGGGTCATGAGCTTAAAATTCCTCGGAAACAATTTCATTCATCATAACCACAAATTTTTAGTTCAATGACCGGTGTTCGTTCATACATTCACGTCGCTCTCGTTCAGTACTTTGTAGTCAGACTCTGTGAGCCGATGGGTCGTAAATACTTCAAATATTGGCGACTTACGTTGCGTCTCGCCGGATCGCCTCGATCGTTTCCCAACTCAATCGTGTCGGTTATTCGATGGTCCATCATCTCCATAACTATTTGTTTGCTTCGATCCAGGAACAACCCGGAATAAACGAACTTGCATGTTAAGGCCTTACATACACTTGTGATGGGCTGGAAAATCGAAATTTTTTTATAAGATACTCTTCAAGTACAATGTCTGAAGAATATTCTCACGAAATTTCATAAAGATCGGAGCATTAGATTCGTAGCTATTTAAACGCGATTATCTCGGAATCGTCTTTTTTGAAAAATATACCTTTGCAGTGGAAACGATTACTAAATAACTATTAATCCGATTCATACCAAATTTATGCCTCTCATTTGTTATAATAATAGCTAGAGCCTGGACGAGGGATTTCGTATTTTGTTGAAAAAAAAAATTGTAACAAAAAAACCGAGAATTTAGCACCTCAAAAAATGAATTTTTTTTTAAAACTGTCGCCATTTTTTTTTAGACCAAAATTTTTACGAATCCTTCGTCCTGGCCCAAGCTGTTATTACAATAAATAAGTGATATAAATTTCGTATGGATCGGATTAATAGTTTTTAAGTTATCACGTCGATCGCAACTGATGCTTAAAAAAAGGTGCTAATGGAATACAGCTGGAGTAGCGCCATTTTGAGAAATTTTTTGACGAAAAAAATTGTACAAGTATTTAAGGCCTTAATTTTGGCTGTATATAGTTTCGGCGTGGGTTTCGGAGCCCGTCAAAGCGTCGGGGGATTGCGACCTTTTTCATGGCTTTGTCACGAACGAGTGTTCCTGTCAGGACCACTCGTCGGGAAATAAAGCGCAATCTTCATTCGCACACTTGTTTATGTTGCGTAATATTCAGTAGCCGAAAAAGAGCTTCCGCGTGCATAGTATTTCCAAACTCGACGTCAATTCCACCGTGTTTGTATGCAGAATAAAATTTTTTGATTACTCGAACGTTTGGAGTATTTGACTTTTGGATTCTTTCCTCAAAACAGATGTTTCTGATCTTTGAAAAAAAAAAAAGAAAGAAAAACAAAAACGGTATCCATTTTGACTCAGTTTTCTCGTAAAGCGTTTCAACCTTTCCTTTCGGTCCGTAACGGAATAAGAAAGTCAATCTCAATCGAAAAATCCGATGTACATTTCGACTTGTACGATTCGTCGGAGAAAAGTCGTGCACGCATTTACCATTTTCCTTTCTCTTAAAAGCAGTTAAGGCAAGAACTTGGAATCGAGTTTCACAACTGGATCTGTGAGATGGGAGCGGCTGGCCCATCGATATATACAGATCTGTAGTCATAAATGTGTACGGCACCCTGTTATTAGCCTTTGAAACTGCTCGCACCCAATGTCAATGTCGATTGATCTTTTTCGTTCCACGAGCAAGTGCTCTATCGGTTTTTATATCTCTCGCGTTCAGTAATACCCCCGGCGAGCGTTCATTGACCACGGGAACGTGTTTTTCTCGTTCACGATATTTGAAACAAGCCGAATCGAGTGAGAGAAATGTCGATTCTGTGGAAGTTTTAACGTTTTTCTGTTCTGAGCCCACTTTGCCAAAGTTTTTCAATCCTTTTGCTTCATTATTCTTGCACAGAGAATACATTCAACGCTGTTCGCTTTTTTTTTTATCAATTCTAAGATAGATCTTTTGTCGTTTCTATGCTAATATTTGTAGACTGTGAGTCATTTCCTACGTAATATTTGCTCGTACGATATTCGTGATTGTTTAACAAAACTGTCTGATAAACCGAAGCAAAAGACTTTACTCGAGATCATAAATTTTTTTTTTTTTACAACGAAACGAATTTCTCTTGACATCAGATTAAATCTATTTCGACTGCACATTGATTTATGGAGCTACGAATATTTGATGTTCAGTATCTTTTAGCTCGTGCTTCCGAACATCAATTGTGTCGTTAAAGAGCGATTGGGAACTTGATTTCTTCTGAATATTCCCCCCATCTCCGCATTCGTTCAACAAGGCGAACTATACTTTGTTAATCAATTTTATGCGATGGTCATAAATTATAAATTTCTATACAATTCAATCCGTTCGAAATACTTGTTCAAGACAAATGAAAATTTGGTCGAAGCGAACGTAACAATTTATTATACCCTGTAAACACTGAATTCGTTGATAAAAGAAAAGTGTTCAGAGAATGAAAAATTGGCTTGGGCACAGCGAAAGTACGGAGAACACGAAAAGATTGATGAACCAACAGTTCGGGGAGCGATTTTAAAATAAAATCGTAAAAATTCAATAAAGAGTTTGAAACGACGTGAAATATTGGCACCGAGGATTTGTCTGACCAAGCACGATACTTAACTACTGTGAGTTGTGTAGGTGAAGTATCCAGCTGAAGAGGATCGATTCATTGCTTCGCCAGCGTTTTTCCTCGAGCTTGTCCGCCGTATTACAAATTCGTTTTTTGGCAAGTGTACACGAGCAGTCTGACTCTCTCGAAGGCTTTAAATCGAGTTCGTACAGAGTGGCGGAGAAGGAAGCAAGCGGGGCCGAAAAAAGAAATGTCTACGACGGAAGAACTCGGTGAGGAAAAATAAGTGTGCGTGGATGAGCGAGTGTTTGTGAGAACGAGGATCTACGAGGCTCACTCGGTCTAGAATCGAGCAGGAGAAGTCAGCTGCAAAGAATCCGACGGAAAAATGGCACTGATCGGTCCAAAAAACAGTTCTCCCGTCGTACGCGACAAGGAAAATATTCCAGCTTATAACGTATGTAATAATCGTCGTTCAGCATCTATTTCCATGTATTCATGAACGCTTTTTCACAAATTGCAAACTAGCGAACATTTTCATTGCTTGAATTTAGATCGAAATTTTTATTTTTTTTTTAAATCATTTTTTCTCGTGCTTCCTCCAATTGAGACAAACCGGAACGCACATACGACGTCGATAATTTCTGAAACTCTTGATTCAATAATTTTATTCGCATTAATGACTAACCTCCTAACCCAAATGTTGATCATATCATTCGACATTTGCAGGATTTTTGTCCGTCCTATTTACTTGACTCTTATGATTGCGGAACAGCACGGCCAATCTGTTAGTATTTATCGCTCAAACCAGATTTATTATTCGTTACCGGTAGCGTGAATCTAGTTTGTCGTTTTATCAAGTTACACAGAGACCGAGATAAAAAGAGGATTTTCTCTCGGTAGCTTTGCATTCCCATTTTTCGAACGAACAAATATGCGCAGAGCTGCGGAAGAGCGCCGGTTCAAACATCGAGAAACTACAATCGATACGTCGATAACTTGGTAATCAGAAGGTCGTATTTAGAATAATTTGCGTATAGGAACTCGTCGGATAAGTCTTTTCCACTGGAGGCAGTCAATAAACGTTCAGCCGGATTTATATCTATACTCGATGCTTGTTTGCTCATACACATATAGGCGTACCTAACGAGATAACGATATCTCGTTTAACCCACTAACTCTGAGCTACCAGCACTCGCAGCAGATACTACTGCACTTCTGTGTTTGCACATACATTTGGCACGTGTGCACGCTCGACTTCGTGTGCATTTGTATCGCCTCGAGCTTGCAATTCGTGTGCGCGCGACGTTGACGATTTCTCGGAGCATATTGTTGAAACTTAAATTTTGAAAAGCTGCCAACCGCGCGTATTGATTCCTCGAATTTTTATCGGTTGAAGTACATGGAAATAACGTCTGTCACGTTTCGGATAATATTTCAGGAAATTGTCTTCTTCGAAAAAAACTCGATTTTTTTAAACTTACCAAATCAGCAGAAGCATACAACGAAGATTGTTTATTCGGATGACAATATTCGAGTCGGTTTAAATATCAAAGCAGGCATTGAGACGTTCGCACTGAAACGTCACTCAGAATAAAAAGCATTGGAGTTTTTAGAGTCGGTACATTCCTTCGAGACAGAAGTATCAACTTTTGTATTTTCAAAGCATGAGCATCCATTTAGAGAACGTTTGAGCTCGCACAATTCAAAAATACTTTTTAAAAATCATGAACGAATATTGTCAAAGAAAACTGTCACGTCACAGTCGATTTGGAGTCAATTTTCTGTGACTTGAGCCCTCCCACATTGATCGATTTTCACACATTGTGGTTCAATGACTCATAAAAATACGCGCTCATTCTGAGATTTTACTTCGTTGCAGTCATTTTTTCGAATACTCTATTCGATCACCGTGTTGTGAATATGCGAACAAGAATAAGGACAAAACGGTTACGAAGGTTTGGGTCTCGGACATACGAAAGACAGGAGAAGCATGGAGTTGGTTAAGGGAGGGGAAGAGAGAGAGAGAGAGAGAGAACTCGTTGTGGATTACAATTGCAGGGTTCTGTGACACTCGGTTTTAAGCTTGGAGAACAAACGAGGTTGTGAATACGTCAGACGCTGCTATATCGAATATTCACACGTGCACTATGCGCGATATACAAACTGTGATTTGTTCCTTTTGCAGAGATAATTTATAACAGCTAAGGCAATGACAGTTATACGCCATATTTACGCCTACGAGGGTGCGTTCGCGTGGTCGTGTACATCGGAAAATGATTATCTTTATCTCATTTATTCCAATCGAATAATTTTCGATAGTTCATTCGCGTCACGGATGAATAAATTCGATCAATTCTCTCATCATCGCCCTGGAAATTACCTTCGTCACAAAGGGTTGAAAAAAATGATTTTATGTTCCGTCTTTCAAACAGAACACCTCGCGATTCCGTTATAATTGGATTGCTAATATTCTGTAGGGCTGCAGAGTCTAACAATAAGGCGATTGCCAACGTCTTGGCATTCCACCCATATTCGCACTGTCAGCATTTTCCCCATCAATTCTGCGCTACAGCGCGAACCCCTGAGGGCACAAAATCATATTCCGATCCGTGATGGAAAGGATCGGGAATGGAACCAATTATGAACAGTTGGAGCCTCATGAATTGTGATTTGAAATTATTCACCGTTTTCACTACTGTGAAAAATATCGAAAAGTTTCTTTATTACCGCATTAAATTCTCCACCCAATTATCCGCATTTTGGCGAATTTAGTATTCGTGACAATACGAAATTTTCCGGTGCCTGGACTTTGCAGCTTGTAAATATAATAAAAATTATAGAAATTGAATCGATCCCATTTAATTCGTTCTAGTTTTTTGTAAATCGAAACAATTTCGTCAACTAAACGAAAACAGTTTGCTCTTGTGTATTTTTTAATTGAAATTTCGCGTGCATTTGGTTCATACGTACGTGTGACTGTTCAGACTATTAATTTTCTTTTCCAACTTTATAGCGTCATCAAATTGATACACGGATTCGTTGGAAGCCGAGTTTACCTGCGACTGAGCTTGAAAGAGCTTAACGAATGCGATAGTTTTTCTTTTCTCCAGATGAACCGCTGCTTTTTCTCTGTCCGATAAGAGATAAACCTTAACGGTTCTCACTCTTGCCAGCAGCAATGTTTGGATTACCGGTGGAACCCGAATGAACTGTTACTCCGCGCGGTTACAAAGCTCCCGCAGAAATCGTAATTCGCCGTATCACACACCTATGAGTCCACGATTTTTTACCGACATTGCCAGTTTTACATTGATCACGCTGGTATACGTCGAAGTAATTCCGTCGAATAATTCCAAGGATTTACGAGCAAACGCACCAATTTGTATTGTGCATTTGAAGCTTTAACGCGGCCAAACTTCGCTTATTTTCTCTTTTCTTCGTTAGCATCTCCTGCTCCGTTCGAGTCTATCGCCTCACGTGCGAATTGCGTGCACTTGCAAGCAATTTCAATGCGAATCGTGATACGGCGATGCGTATATCCATATAGTGCTGTATACGTAGAGATCTAAATGATACTAGCGCTGGCATCAGAGCTATGTAATTGCCGGAGAACGAGCGCAATTGCCTCCGTGCTCTCGTATTACGCGAACGCAATTAGCAATCACTTCAAAAATCTCTATATCACTGTAGCAACTGTAATTTTATGCACAAACTGTGCACGCAACAGCATCGATGTGCTCATTTTTTGGAAAGGAGAGGATGGGATTGGGTTATAAGGTTTCACGAGAGAAAAACTCTCGCTGAACACGACTTTTACTCAGTGATTGAACATTTTAAAGGCGGTCACTCCGTGTGGCAGCCGCGGATTTTTTGAGGTATTTTCGCGATTTTTTTACGGAGGAAAAAAACAGACTTTTGAAATTTGAAGGGGGTTTATTTATTGGTATTTCATCTCTATGATGGAATTTTTCAACTCTGATATCTCCGGTAGATTCGGTGTAAAACTACTCCACAGGGACCCATATGTTTCTTCATGGTGTCTCCATAGTCCCTGGGGATTGGTTAATCTGAGATGAAAATATCAAAGAACGTTTTGATTTGTAAAACAGTGGCTATTGCCTGAACTAAAATCCTTCAATTTTTAATATTTCTGTATGATTTTAGTTCATGCGATAGCGACTGCTTTTTACTAATCAAAACGCAAGATATCGGAATTAAGGATATTTGGTACAATGTTGCCATGCTAAACCATGCTAAAAACATAAAAAATTTCAAATAATGATCAGAATTTTATAAAATTTGTTGAACATATTCTTTAGTGCCAAATTTGACAATACAAATTTTTTAAGATTTTTCTTCTGTATAGTTATCGAGTAAATTACTAAAGTTCACGTGTAATCGGAAAGCAGGCATTATGGATAAAACGCATGCATAAATACACTTTTTATAGAATTCGCTTTTGTAAAATATATACGATAAATAAGTAAAGTTCATTCTGTCTCTCTCATACTCACCATTTGCTCTCTCTCCAACTCTTGAGCTGCAGACCCTTCGTTGTACCCCCCCTCCGATAATCCTTATCTACATACGACCCTACGGCATTCATTCCTCAGTGCAAGAAGGCGTGAGACACAAACTTTTGAGAAATAATTTTTTATAGAAGTCACATTCATTCCATCTCTCTCATACTCGTCAATTGCTCTCTCTCTCCCCCTTTCCCTCTCTTGACCTGCTGACCCTTCGCCGACTCACCATACGGCCCTACGGCGCGCGGCTTCCCCCTTGCCCCTCTCGAGCAGTCGTAGGCCCAAAAAATCCAGCTGCCACAGGGGATGACCCCCTTAATTCCAATAAAGTAAAAATGAAAGATTTCCTATGGAAAAGCTCAAGAAAACGATGAATTTGATAGGTCTAATTTTGAAAAATTATTTCTCTTCGTGGACATTCAATGTCCTAGAATCTCCTTCGCCACGTTTCTGAGCACAACTCTGGAGTACGCGGGAGGGTTGGACTCTCGAATTAAAACGTTTCTACCGCGGTCTATTCTATTATCACGTCTCGGTTTAATTACTTCCATGGAATGAATAATCCTCCCCTTTTGTGTTGTTCTATTTCTCGTAATGAACTTGTGTGGATTACATCGTAAAACGGTCTTTCTTTCCCGTATTTTCTAAAAAACAAAGTGTGCAATATCCTGCGGTACGAATCGCACAAAAGAAAGGACACTCCGTGCAACTGTCGGACAAGGAACTCGCTCTGGTTTGCATAAGGAGCGTCCCTTTCCCATGCTTCCCCCTACATTTTCTTTTACTTCATTCACAAATGAAGAAACTTTAAAGAAATGAGCAGGATGACGAGTAAACCGACTGACCTACAAACGAGTCTGCTTTATTTTGAAACTTTTATATTTCATTTTATTTGTTATGAAAAAGTTGTTTTTTTTTCTTTTTTTTAATTTCATGCAGAAATGAGAATCCAATTGAATATCCTGCATTGTTCGAGGTCAAATCAATGAAATGGAATAGCCCGTTCGACTTTATTTATCGTTGTGTCTACCGCTCAAGTACACATTCAGTAATCGCAACTTCCCGTTACGGGCTGTGCCTGTATTTTTTCGCACTTTGCACTCGCCCGTTAATAGTATGTACATCGACGTATACATAGATTTGTGCTAAGAAGTTGAACGCGATATCGCACATTGCGCAAAAGATTGCAGTGGGAGATGGGAGAATGCATTCTCGAGAGCGTAGGACCTCCATGGACCGATTACAACTCTCTCGAGTGCTAATTATTCCGTGCTTCGTTACAGCCATAACCATGTTCATCGACGACCTCTCGCAAGCACCCGAACAAATCGATTGAATTCTCTACCGGTACATTCATTTTTATACATCGCATATATTATACTCCTGATACGATATCGAACCAATAATTACAGCTGCGCGATCTCGCGATGGATGAGTTATTCTGCCATCGCAAATCTCAAAGCTTATTATCAAATAACGAATTATACTTATTAATTACGATTCTTTATCGATTCTTTATTGCGGTGCTCATAATTTACAGGTACTTTCATGAGATAATTGTAACCTATACGAGCTCGTCTCATGAATCGTGTGTTCGCAATCGAAATCAAAGTGGAACGTGAACGATACTGGTCGCTCGAAAATCAGCTGTCTTTTTGTTCCTGCTGTTTTCAAATCCTTCTGCGTATAAAATCAGACGTTTTGTACGGACTACTTCGACGGAATTCGATCCATCGGCTTCCTATCGAATTTACCGAGTGTTAAGGAAGTTCTCGCGAATCTAATGGGAAATCAAAAATTCCAACTTTAAGAGTTGAAATTTGGAAATATGCTAGAAATATACGGCGTGCATCTATTCCCGGAATTATTGTAGGATCTACCGTCTAGTTTTCGAGAAAACAATTAACGAAAATCACATTTTTTTAAGGGTTATACACAGGCTTTATGGCAGGCACACTTCCTGTGCAACGATTTGGATTTCATGAAATAGCATCGCCTCCCAACTCTAAGGAGTCAAAAACGAGAATAAGAAAATAGAATGTTTTTAAATATCAATGATGTCTTGAGAAAGTTTTGTTATCGGTGAAAACGACTTGGGAATGGAAAAAGAAAAACACTTGTTTGAGGCTAACGAGTAATAGCGACACAAACGGTGGAAGGTTTGACAACACCATGCGAGCCCGCTGGTTTAAAATATAGATGTGCATACGCATATAAATAGAAAATGACTGTTGTCACATTTTGCTTGAAGATTTTTACTACGGAAGTATTTAAACCGCTATCATTGAATTAAAAATGTATCAATCTCAACAAATAAGTTACACATAATTTTAATAATTGAGAGAATAAATTTTAATCGTTTCTTTCATCACGAAAAGAGCAAAAAAGTTCAGTTGCTTTTTTGATGCATAAGCAACGCATGAACTCCCTTAAGTTTCTCTGTTTCCGGTTCACATTCGCACGTTCAATTGGCTCGCGATACACTTCGAGTTTCGTTTCATGATCCAGCACTTGCTAAATTGTTTTATTTTTGTGAACAAGCTTCTATCTGATTTATTACAAAATCAATTCAAGTTCAACAATAATGATGATCAGTCCAAGGCAAAAACGACAAAAATATATGTGTACAAATGCATGTACACGTAAGCCGGCAATTTACGCAGATAATATGGTTATCTCAGTTCGCACTGAACAAAATAGCAAAGAGTTTTTTATGGGACCAGATAATTTGCATTAAACCGTTTCTTGAAATAGCCAGCCCATCGCGGAGGTACAAAGTAGCCGCTCGTAATGCCCTAAGATACGGCCACTTATGTGCAAATTTATTTAATTTATATACATTTTTGCATTTATGTGCAAATTTTCTCTGCGTATCTAACGTTTATACACAGAAATGAATGCCTTATTGGTTGACAAGTTTAACGACATTGCTACCCTCGATCCCGCCACGTTAATCGCATTGGTCTTCGCCTATCATTTACTACTGTAACGATTAAACGAATTGCGTCGTCTAATGCGCTTGTATAGGACCGCGACTACAAAGCACGAGTGTTTTCAACATGAATCCATTATGATAATTTCCCTCCATCAAGGACATTACGAACTTTCCTCAAAGGCAATATCAACTGCGTACAAAATCATTGTATCGGTCGCGATGTTAGAAAAAATAAAGAACGTCGTCAGCGTTGTTTCAGTCATGAAAAAAACACATTTTGCATTTTTTTTTAATCCAAATAATTCCGAAGTTCTGAGTCACGTTTCTTCGTGGGTTTTGTTATTTTTTGTATTTCATAGTTATTTTCCTACAATTGTCTCATGAATGGACCAAAATGATCGTAAATAAAAGGTGTGAGTCAGCCGGATCACTCGACTTTTTTTCTTCGGCAAGGAAATTATAGAGTTTTCCCGCATAAAACTGAAAATGATTCAATAACCTTCGTGGCAACATTCAACGACCATTTTTTTTCAATGTTATTTTACTAACTTTAGAACTCCGAAGAGTATCAGGTGAGGCTTACAAACTCATTCCACCTTAACGGCCCAACGCATACACTCTGCATGCATGAGCTCCGGGAAACGTGTACGACGCACCCGATGTAACTGTACCAGGGTGCGGTTCCCTCTCGCTCTTTGAGCCCGTCGGAGATCTCATAACGGCTTAACGTCGTATCCTACCTGCTGGTGCTCCGCTCAATGACCCAACGCAATTCAACTCTTTCCTGCATATCAATAGAAGTTTGTTTGATCGATTATCCATAGTAACGACCTCGTCTAGTTTGCCAGTGCTTTTGTGCTATGTCTAAAGTTCAGAACTTTTGTCCCCCTCCTAGCATGGACTGTCACGATTCGATCACGATAATTAGAGACCTTCAACTTTCATCAATTGACAAATGAAGGGAGATTCAAGTTGGACGTTCGTGATTAATTTCGATCGATCTTGAAACTCTTTGATTTCGGAAGTGCTGCAATTTCGATTGCGTCATGAAAAGTACTGAGCGCCCGATCGTATGCAGAAAATAATATTTTCGACCTCGATTATCACATTAATCGTTTTAATTATCTCGTTTCTTTAAATGCACCCTGCCTGTTATCTCACAGACAATTTCAGTAATAGAAAATCAAAGGTATAACGACCGTCGAGCACGAGCGATTTGCGTTGAAAAAACGCTGATATCCCATTTTTCACGCAGACACACCCGGAAGTCTGTGGTAAAGGTACTTTTATTGCTCGCAATTATATTCGAAGCGTATCGGGCGTCGGGAGACTTGTAAATCCGAAGCGAAAGTTTCCGGCTGTGCAAGGAGAACCGGGAGCCTCTAGAACCAAAGCTAATCTCGTAGCTCCGGGATTGCATATTGCAACGGTCGCAAGTTAGTAAAAGCACAGAGAGTACGTCGCGTGTATGCGTCACAAACATACTCCCGTAAGTTGAATGCTCGCCTCTGTACACGGATTTTCGTGTTTGATGAATCAGATTTTCTCTTCAATTCATGACTCGTCAAAAGTTTATGAGAAAATTGTCAAAAAGGTAGTTTGAAACGCATTTTGAAAGTGGATAAAAAGCATCGTCGGAAGCAAGTGAAAGAAATCGATTCACTAAATACTGCTTTTTTTAATTGTCCCACAGTAATTTGTATTCGCCGAAA
Organism: Venturia canescens; assembly: GCF_019457755.1. Taxonomy (NCBI): domain Eukaryota; kingdom Metazoa; phylum Arthropoda; class Insecta; order Hymenoptera; family Ichneumonidae; genus Venturia; species Venturia canescens. The sequence continues at coordinate 17,694,234 of NC_057421.1, read as the reverse complement.
ATGTAAATTTGTCGTCAACGTTTTGGGAGGTACTCGATTTTTTTTTTACCCCAGTGGAGAAAACATGATAAACATTCTGACAAAAATTCCGATGCCTCCGAAGGAAAAATCGTGCTTCAATTTCTGCAGGCTGAATTTTTTGTGTTTAACGAAAAAAAGATTCAAGTTTTGGAACGAGAATCCTAATGTCCAGCATTCTCAAAATATTTGACAATCTCTACAATCATTCTACACGATATAAGAATCTCTCGTCGGTCCGCACACCCATATGATGTGTGCCCAATGTTAATGTGTGTCCAAAATGACGCTAAAGTTTCCAACGTTTCAGTCCAACAAAATGATGCTAAAAAAACTAATAATTCCAGCAATTCTCCCATTTCGCTCTTGCCGAACTCGTACTTTTTCAGCCTGTGCACCGATGCTTCGTAAAATAAAAAATTGGCGAATCACAAATGTTTTTTTTCGTTCATTTCGTTGGACTCCAACCTTGCAAAACTTCAGCGTCACGAAGATATTGAAGATCGAAGCAGCGTACAAATTTAGCATGGAATTTCCCTTATATGTGTAGCTACACATTATGCCCCGTTACGGCTTGTATTGTTATCCAGTACTTCATGGAATACATAACGTTTGACCCACATACTCTGCTGAGATACGTGTGTAAAACTATCGCAACACGTAGTACTCTACGCAGTAGCAACCTTAATGCAAAAGATGGTGAAACGACGAAATATATACTGCCCTCTCTCTGTCTCTCTCTCTCTCTCTCTCTCTCTCTTTCTCTTCACACGTATATCTATTTTCGATGTCACACTTTTCAATAAAACATATACGCATGTATAAATATTCAGATATATACGTAACTTGTCAATAGCCCAACACGTCAATACGATGATACATAAAAATGCTATCGCATACGCATCCATACATGAATTGGTCGTTGGTTGGGAAGAAGTGGGTGCGAATAAACGACGTCGTACGTGGGTGCGAAAAATTTTGATCGAAAGTTGCTCAATTCCTCGATCGTTTTGGTGTCCTGGTCAGCATCGTTCTGTAGCATTGAACGTAACTTTTCTCTTGCAGACGTCTCGAGCTCGGAGCTTCTACATTCTTCTTGGTATTTTTCTGTCAAAAATTATTAATTTGATGAAATTTTTCTCAATTGTAAGATACAAAAATCGTGTGTCGTCCACTCCAGTTCTTCGTTCTCTGCCCTTTCCTGTCGCCATGTAAAAATCTATTTACAAAAACTTCAAAGAAAAATCGATTCTTCGTTTACAAAAAAACAGCTTCAGTATCACGCTCGAGTGAAAGGGCACTGAATGTAAAAACCATGCAACCACTCGTGATCGGTTTTAATGAACAGTCAATAAATTGAAAAAACAAATAAAAATAAAAATTATTCTGTAATCCCAGTCACCCTCGTTATAACGAACCGTAAATACTCTAAAAGTGTGTACTTCAATAAAAATTGCCTAATGCTCGCCTGTGGAAAGTGCAGTATGACACGAATGCAATTGCATTCGTAATATACAGTTATTATCGGCACATTAAAGTTATCTCTTGCGAATCTCGAGAATTTTCATTTTGTAAATCCGTCGCGGTTGCAACGGTTCGAGGCTGCACGCACGCATAATTCAATACTAAAAGCCAGATCCTCGTTCAATCTTTGTACATATATACAGGGGTTAACGTATTAACATTTTCGTTAAAAAAAAAAAAAAAAAAACGAATTAATGACCAGTATGTAGGTTAGTCCGACTGAGTAACGCGGTTCTCGATCTTAGCGAATTCGTAACTCGAAATTCATCAAATAGGCTAAATGAAACCGAAGTTCGTACGTTAAATAATTCTCGCATTTCTCATTATCGACGCTCACGTCTCCGAGCATTGAGAGAACAAATGTCGTGAGAGGAGCGAGAATTATCACGAAGGCATGCGTCGTTATTGTATGCACTACTTAAATATTAGCCCGCGGAGTGTTATTACGAGTCTGGAGGGTTCTCTGCAAGCATTCTCAATGTGGACGGATCTTCACTGTGTGCGCTCTCTCGTATGTACGCACATAAAGGAATAATTCAGTATGCATGTGGCAGAAGTTGCGATGCGGTGACTTTGTATACGAGGTAAGACGTGCACCGAATGCGGGAATTTTCCCTCTGTGGATGTTTTCACGGGCACTCTGCAACGTGTGCTCTGAAAACGTCGTTAAATGCAGTGTCTCCCCCCGTTGAGTCTCTTTTTCTTAGTTCTTGCGTTTTATTTCATTTGTCGATAAATATTTGTTCGTTTATACGAGTTTTTGAAATTACTCGGAGCGCGGCGATTTCATGCGAATTTGAAAATACTCATTTGCGGTTGTGTACTTTGACGGCTTGGTGAATGGACATTTTTCTAACTTACTTAACAATATTTCACGGATTTTTCATGCAGATTTTCTTCATATGAAAAACACCAACGAAAATGCTGCTCTTAGTCCATTTTTCACGCGAGTGAATGAGACGAGACGAGACGCGGGTTTCCGTCCGCGTCGTTTCAGCCGGTTACGCAAACGTACGCTGAAGCGCGAGATAAACAGATGGAAAGAAAAAAACGAGCTGCGCATATAATGGCTCACTGTGGACAGAGACCTTGTCGGTTACCTCTGTGGGCCTCATACCTTAATATTACGTCATACGTCAGTTCAGTACTGTGTGTTTTTACTTTTACGATCTCTCGTCGCGCTTACACACACTAAAATAGTATTGCTTTTCTAGTATTTTCTAATTTCCACGCAGATCATTGTGTTTTCGTGAATTTCTCTTTTCTCATGTGTCCATGAAAAAAGCATTTCGAATATTCGGTGCACAGAAAAAATGATGTTTTGAAACAAAAATATTGAATAAATCATTCAATTGAAAGAAAACGGTTCCAGTCATGAAACTATGAAGCAACCACGACGCTCAAGTTTGCAACGTTCAAGTCCAACGAAATGAAGGAAAATAAGATTTGTAATTCATCATTTTTTTATTTCACGCATCATTGATGTGGCTTGAAAAATTACGAATTACAAATTCGGCAGGAAACAAAATTCGAGGTTTACTGGAATTATTCGAAAACTTTTTAAGATCATTTCGTTGGACTCCAGCATTGCAAACTTTAGCGTCACAAGCAACCACGGCATTTCGAACGAAAATTGATATGATTGGAAAAAACGTTTCATCAAAGTTCCAAGTTTTGGGCGTTTCTTTTTCGTTCTTTCCTAACGAAACATTTAAGCGCGAATAACACGTTAATAACTGATTTTCTATTTTGCTCCACAATATATTTAGTATGCAATAATATAAATAAGTGGATTAGATTCGGTCTGATATATCGCTCATTGTTTCTCTCCAGCTCTCGCTATCCATTCATGCAATTAAAAATAATGACATCATTAGAAGGGTCAGTATAACCATTGAGATCATTAAGTAACGAATATTTTCGCTGCTGAAAAGGAATATCGCAGGAACCCCTGGAGCTTTTATGACTGCACCCAAACGATTTCACATTCCTCGTGGAGAATTCATTCATTCAATGGTAACAATCTCCGTCCGAAGACAATTATAGTTCACTCAATTAAGTAACCATTAATATTGATGGCTCCCTTGTTTTTACTGATGTATTTATTACAGCCTTTCATATTTTTTTGTTTCTCTCTTTTTTTTTCATTAGTCTTGCCGTAGTAAATTGTTCACGAGATATAACCTGCAGGTTTCGCGATATCTGAGCGCATATACTCAGGCTGCTACGTGCTTTGTGACTGTGCGAGGCTATGCTCCTTGCGGCTTATATCCAACTCCATATTTGGCACGTGCCTACGCAATTTTCTCAATGCGTGTACGTCTCGGGAGCACGTTAAATCTATCCGTTATAGACTTTAAAAATACGCATTATTCTCATTTACAGAGTATTTGAAAATGATTCGTCGAATGGTGGGATATCACTCCTCGACCGAAACCTCTTGAAGCTGCTTGTATAATGGAATATTAAAAGTTACAGGAAGCCAGTGCGAAAGCGCCACAAATAAAATATCAGGCATCATTGTTGATGAACTGCATTGTTTTTTTTCCAAAAAATGTGTACGCAGTCGAAGGATATTTTATTGCTGAAGTTTCCAGTTGGACTTTAACGAAACTGAAAAAAACGATTCGCTCATGTTTTTTTATTTTACGGGTCTCTTCGCGGGGCCGATCGTAGCCGACTGAAAAAATTGCCATTTTTAGTGAATGTATTCAAAACTCCTTTCCAAATTTGCTGTTAAAGACGAACGAGTGAAATGTCCTTCGCAATGCAAAGCTATTTTGACCGATGACTCAAAAGTGCTTGGTCGAATGGGCGAATGAGCTTGAACTTTTGAGAATTCCTTGTCAGCCATTTTGATATTCACTCTCCTTTAGCACATTCAACTATTATTCTGCTCCAGCTGCAAATACTTTTACGTTCTTCGCATAAGTTTCCTGCCATTGCTCGAATGTTGCATCGACGAGTTTTCGTCTCGCTCATTATGTCCCTCGTTCCGCAACGTAATACTCGTATGAAAATCGTGCGTTAGTCCGTAAGTCCGCGCGCCAACGCGTGATAAATTGTTTTCATGCCCGTACGGAGCGCGAAGCCGCGGGTAGCGAAGGCTTTCTCATTTAATAGTTATCCATACACGTGTCTTGTATTGAAGGAAACTTGGTTACATGTGTGCAAGTATATGCAAATCATGAGACCAGAGAGTGTAGAACAAACGCGGTTCAACACTCGCAGGATTAAAGCTGCGTCTGTGCAAGTACAAAAATCGCTTTGCTCGTCCTCTCAATTAGATCAGATTCGCTTTTCGTACTCTCGACAACAATAATGCTTAGTGCGAACGAAAATTCTTCGCGATTCAAACACATTCAATGAAATGAAACTTTTTTACTGTTTTACCAAATAGCATGAACTGCGATTAATCACATTTTTATCGTTATTATGGAAAGTACTCCAAACGGAAAATCATCTCGCACGGTTTTGGCACTGAAATATCCAAACTACAAACTATTCTCAGTCCGCAAGTGACCTCAGACTTCGTTATCATTGAGGATTTATGCGTCATGCACTGTCTACGATCCTAAGTCACCTGAGATAAATCGAAGTCGTAGATTCGAAGTTGAAAATGCAAAACATCAATGACACGTGTTTCCTCTTGGAGGAGGAAATGTATGTTGAGTCTAAACAACGTGAATTATTCAAGATGAAGATTCGGTTCTCGCCCCATCGATTGTGTTTTTATATCGACCCGTTTTTATTCGTTATTCAATCTCTTAATAAATGATCAGCATGATTGTTATGGATGAATCCACTCGATGTTGAGAAATGATCTAAAAAAGCCTCCAATAATTCCAGTAATTCTCCAATTTCGTTCCCTGTCGAATGAGCAATTCGTAGTTTTTCAGCCTGCACCGATGCTTCGTGAAATAAAAAATCGGTGAGTTCCAAATGCTTTTTTCGTTAATTTCGTTGGACTCGAACGTTGCAAACTTCAGCGTCGTTTGAAATATTCAGTAGGAAATTTGTGTTCTCCGAAAAAAACACGAGAATAAAAGGGATAGGAAATATGCGGATGAAAAGATGTGATAATTTTAGTCCTCCTTTGACATTGGAACTCGAGCTCTTCTACGGAAACGATTTATTGGCCGATTATGCAAAAAGTGGGGCGGGAAGTGCGACGAGAAAAATGATAATCGGCTTGGAAATGGTTTAAGGAGATGTAATACGGAGTAGGATATAGAAAGTGAATCTCGGCGAGTGAGAAGAAGCGCGCGACTCGCGTTTCAAAGTGCGAGCAAATGCTGGCAAAGCGATTTAGGTTCTCACTTGCTCGACGCGATGGAAACTTTTAACGAGTTACCCGCCGCCACTCCTTCGGCTCAAGACGCATTAATAGAGAGGATAAGAGAATCTCTTACGAAGTTACGCGAACGCCTATGTATATATAGTCAAATGTGTGTATATAAACACATCAGGGGGCGGACAAGGCCGTCTCTCGACCATCATTTTTGCATATGTAAGTTTTATGTTGCCCGCGAAGTCGTGTGTGAGCAGTGTCATCGCTAAAAATGCAAGACCGGTTTCATGGCTACTCGGTTATTTTACCCCTGCATATTATACGATCTCGCAGACATGACGCGGGCTAACAGATCTTCAACATTGTTTCGGTGATTATTTTGATGAGATCGAAGCTGAACGAGTTTTTCATGTTTTTATATCGAACGTCTGCTGATGGATTAGCAAGTTTCTCCTTCACTGTATATCTGACACATTTGATCGCATTCATGTACTTATTTATGCGATCCATTCGCTCTGGTCAAACTTCTTTGGAATTTATTGGATGATTTTGTTATTCGATTTGTTATGAAAAATGCAAGTTGTTCGAGGATGGAGCTCGTTTTGGTGAACGAAGTTACAGAAATTTACGCCCTAATGGTCATCGAGATGAATTTTTTTGACAGGCTTCGGCTACGAATATCGTTCACAAATTTGTCTTACTTGTCGACAATTTATTTCGAGCCTCCGGATCCGTGCTAGAAATCGTTGAAAAAACTGTTTTTTAATTATGAAGCGGATTACATTGGTCAACGAAAACAATATTTTCTGGGTCATGCCTTCGCATCCTGGACATAAAAAGCATCGTCCAAAGCTACCAGCGTTATCCTTCCAAAGTTTGCCCTCGTTCATAGCAGGGGCGATATTTTTGAAATATAATTTTCTCATGTTTTCGTATGACTGCGTCGTGGACTTCAGGGCTTCAAAAGTGTATTTTCTTTTCCATGGAAACCATGAAGTCGACTTTACAAAAAGAAATACAGTGAGCAAGCGTTAGAGGGCGTGTAGACTTTGCCGAAAAATTCGGACGCTCGTAGAAAAACCAATCTCGTGTCAGCATCGAATCTGGTTCTTCGTTTACGAAAATGCCACTAAGAATGCCACTTTCTTATGGAGGCGATAGCACCGCTATGCAACGAGCAAGACGTGATAGATTTCAAACGTCGTTATCAAGACCAATTTAACCAAAGCGCGATGTCGAAGAACCACGAAAGCAGAAATTCCAATTACGAAATCAATCTTCCTTAAGCAAAATCGTGTTAACCGGAGTTACGAGATCGCAGAATTTTGCAAATACCTCCAAACATTCGTCGAACCAATAAGCTTAAGAATCGCGAATTTTATTCGACTTGAATAAATTTTGATATGAAATCTTTTCAAAGTTGTGTTCACCTGAGACACCGTATTTTGTGATATTCGTCGAGCACCCGAGTTGGATGGATGTATCTATCAGTGATTATTGCCGCTGTACGTGGGCACATTATCTGAAAGCCTGTACGCTTGTGTTACACGTCGATGGGGGATATAATAACGCGACCCGACACGCCGGTGCACATATACATGTAATTACGAGCAAAGAGGAACGTAAGCAGGGCACACCCACTCGCGTAATCGTTTGCGAACCTACCGGTCTCTGCAAATCGTATATAGTACAACATCATATTGCGCATTATACGCAAAACTGCACCTCTCCTTTTTCCGATCGTCAGGAAGCGAGTACGAGATCAAAGCGTAGGTGAAGAATTCACAGGTGCTCTTACAGGCTACCATTTCATTATTATTCTAAATACCATACAAGAATACACGCATTTTCCAGCATATAAACATTCGGAGTGGGGTCTTGTGAGAAAAATATTTGATTGAAACACTTGAAAAATGTTCAATTTTCAAATATTTATTAAATTTCACAAAATATTTAGATAACGATTCAGATAGTGATTTGGATTGACGAAATTGACGACCTTGAAGTTTGCAACGTTGGAGTCCAACGAAATGAACAAAAAAAAACATTTACCATTCATCAATTTTTTATTTCACGAAGTATTGGTGCAGACTGAAAAACTAGGAATTGTAAATTCGAGAGAGAACAGAATTAGAGAATTACTGAAATTATTGCAGAGTTTTTTTTTATATCATTTCGTTGGACTCCAACGTTGCAAACTTCAGCGTCATCGAAATTGAAGGTTGTGTGACGATATTCGAACGAAAAATAGAGGCTAAGAACTATATGCTCTGAAAAATTAAATTCTTCGAATAGAAGATTTGGTTTCACTCGTTTAGTTAATTCACATAAAAAAATTTAGTGATTCGGATAAATGAATTTATTTATTTATCGTAAGCCGATGTGAGTTAAATGAAGCAAAAAAATATTAACTAACGACGTTTACTTGTTACAACGATTTTTTTTCTCAGTGCGGGCATTTTGTTACTCAAAGTGATGAAAAGAATGTTCAAATAAACTGTCCATTCGTCGAAAAAGTATTAACGACTTTTTATTTCGTGAGCTACATGTAAAGCCAAATAATAAACGATTCTGAAGTTTGCAACGTTGCAGTCCAACGAAATGAACGAAAAAACCAATTTTTTATTTCACGAAATATCGGTGCAGGTTGAAAAAACTACGAATTACAAATTCGACAGGAAACAAAATTGAAGAATTACAGGAATTATTGAAGAGTTTTTTAAAATCATTTCGTTGGACTCCAACGTTGCAAACTACAGCGTCATTATAATTACTTTTTCACGTTATTCACGACGAACTTGACGTTATGTTATCAAACAAATTTATGCAATCGCTAACTCAGCAATTATCCACAGTGAGAATCTTCCCATCTGATTTAACGTCTTCCTATATATGTTTCATCAAAAGCATATTCCTCGGCATATTCCTTTCGCTCCATTGTACCCGCTCACCAATTTCTCACCAACGTCCAGAGCTTTCGATCTACATGGCTGTAAAATAATAACAGCTATTTTAACGCAATTCGAATACTCTCGAGGGCTATGAGATTCATTCACTTTTCAATGTGATATGAAAAAACTCGGGTTATAGATGAACCAACGAACAATGCCAAAACTATTGAATTATTCAATGGGCTAATGATCATTTTACTGTTTGCTTTCATCCTGGGACTCCGGTTGAACCGCAAAGCAGCTTCACTGCAAAAACAAGCGTGTTGTTTTAACACGTTTCCAGCGTGTTTATGTTGTCGCCATTTTCGACACGCTTTTTGCCGTGTTGTTCATGAAAACAACACATATTAATCGTGTTTTATAAAAACGCCTTTCCGTGTTGTTAAAAAACGGTTTCCCGTGTTGTAAAAAAACGGCTTTCCGTGTTGTTACAACACGTTTTAGGCATTTTCCTCTTTGTCGCCCGATTCGACACATATCATGGCGTGTTGCTGTTGTGCATATCCGCACACTTGAAATGCGTTGTTGGCTTGCGAGTAAATTCACTCGCAAGAATGGCGAAAAATACAACAAAATATTTTTTTTTTACCGAGAATTACTACTGGATGCGTCTCGTTCGTGAACCTCGGATATCAAAGTTCGAAGATTTGGAAACGAATTATTTCTGAGAAAAATTCGTATACAACGAGGGGGGATTCGATCGACCTACCTACCTAACACGCTCTAACTTAACGGACGCACGCTACCCACTACACTAATTCGCTCATGAGGTAATGTTGTCAAAAAGTCCGTTATACGAAACGCAAACATTGTTTACGTTTGTAAGTGTGAGCTAACCTCGTCTTCGTCCTTTGTCCAGCCAGACTCTTTCTTCTTTTTCTTTTTGTTTGTAGTTGGCTCGAGTCTGCGCTCCTATAGCGTTAAGACCATACGGCCATGTGATGAAAACTTGCTTCTCGTTTTCGTGATTATTCGGTTCGATTCGGTCGGCGAAAAGACGCATACGTTTAATTCACTTATTATTTGTGCCACTCAGCGAGCATAAAAATGGAAAAAACGATTTATTGCAAAAACGAAGAGCGATGCAAAAAAATTAAATTTTGCAAAGTGAACGAAAAAATGAGTGATTCCGAATGTGTCACCCAAAAAATCCGCGAAGCTTGTGAAAACGACTTGCTTCTGAAAAAGAAAATCGAAAATCAAGCCATCGTGTTACAGAAGCTGATTCAAAATCAAAACATTTTATGTGACATCGAAGCAGAGGAAGAAATAATCGATGAATTGGAAATAACCTGCATTGTTCCGTTAGGCGAAAGTCTTCTATCGTGTTCAACGATCTACGCTATCGATCAAGACGGCTCTCTCATTGAAACCCAAGAAAAAATAAGTGAATGTGTGGAGGAGAAAGAAAAGGTAAGATTATCTCGATGTTTTATTATATAAAATGTAGAATAATGAATCTAAACGATTTACAATAGGATAAAGAATTTATAACACATTTAATTCATTGGTAGCGATAAGATTTTTCATAAATCTCTTTGCGTCAATGAGTTTTAATAAGTGTTTCTTAAGCCAGTGATCAAAGTTCAGATTAAATTTCTTTCTCCGCAAGAAAATTTGCATCAAAATTTTTTTCTGACAGCAGTTTTGATGAACTTTCTTTGTAAACAAGAAAAGTTTTGGTCAAATTTGTTTACCGCAGCAGTATTTATAAAATTTTTTTTCTTGCAGCGGTAAAAGTTATGGTTCAATTTTTTGTATAGCAGTAGAGTTTTGAAAACATTCTTTTTAAAGTGATCAAAATTTTAATAAAATATCAATACGTTATCAAAATTTTGATTGCTATAAAGCGAATGTTTTCAAAACTTTACTGCTGTACAAAAAATTCAACCATAACTTTCACCGCTGCAAGAAAAAAAATCTTATGAATACTGTTGCGGTACACAAATTTGATCAAAACTTTCATTACTTAGAAAGAAAGTTCATCAAAATTGTTGCGAGAAAAGAAATTTGATCCAAATTTTTTTGCAGAGAAAGGAATTTGATCCAGACTTTTACCGCTGACAAGAAAAAATCATTAAGAAAATTATGAATATTCTATTGTAACCAATGAACTCAGTGTACTCAAAGATGAAAGCTTACATGAAATTTCTTTTATTGTAAAGAAAGTTTTGAACTCCTGAGATTTTTATTAGGTCGAACGGTCATAAGATTTGCTTTATGCTTTGAGAAATAAAACTGTTGAGCTTATTTTTTGGAATTTCAGGAAAACCAATCAATCAACAGTCAATTTAAAAAACTGAAAACAAATGACTTCACTGAAAAAAGAAGCATAATTTCAAGCTTCGTTGGAACGCCAACATCATTGCCAGAACTGACCCCGGAGTTGGTTCAAAAAGTGAACAACGGAGGAATGTTACTTGCTCAAAAGTCATTAACGTATTTTTGGGCAACTGATCTTTTGCATCGCACTAATGGCATGCTGAGTAAAAATGATTATTTCAACTACGCAAAAGCCATTGTTAGTGCTTATCCAGAGCTCAGCGGCGGAGACCATGGATGTGTAAGTTTTCATTTCTTTACATTTCCAGTTACTACAATTGTCAAAGCCGTCATGTGCTAAATTTTTCTTTATTGAGTTTTCTTTTATTATTGCAGGGGATTGTACGACATCAGTCAAGTACAAATGTGCGGAATCGACGTGCTAATTCAGAACGATCTGTAATGAAATTTGGCGAAGACAAATTGAAAATCAGTCAAAATATTCCAACTGTTTTACGATTCATAAAGAGTACGTTTGAATTTCTATATTAATTTCCATAAATATTAGGGGATCTCTTGTTACATTTTTATTTTTCGCAGGCGTCCTGATGTACATGGAGTAGATGCGTTAAAAGAGCTCGAAAGAAATATGAATTCCGGTGACACACCGCACGTACGTCTATTGCTCAAAGAGTCTGTGAATTTACGGAAGAAATGGATAAAAATATTTACACAAATATACTGGATATCATAAAACGGCAATTTCGTTTAGGTCGACATTGACGACAAGATATTTGCCATTTTATTTTACTTTCTAAAATGTGTTGTACATATAAGTATGAGTAACTTCCCAAAACCGTGCTGAAATCATCCGTGTTGAAACAACACACATTATCAGTATTATATAAATTACAAAACGGAAATTGCCGTGTTGTTCGAAATTTTACGGCGTTACGTGTTGCTTCAACACGATTCGTTAAAACAACACACCTGCGAGATGTATTGTGTGTTGTTGCAACACGATTAGTTAAAACAACACACCTGCGAGATGTGTTGTGCGTTGTTTCAACACACCTAACAACACGCTTGTTTTTGCAGTGTTGCAGCTGCGTGCCATGAATTCAGTGTTTGTTACTTCAGAGTACAGCTAAAAATGTAGCTAAAATAGTCATTTGTGAGTAGTCCATTTGGACTTGGATGTCGAAAAAATGATGAAATTTCTCGCGTTCCAACGGACGTCAATACTCGGTTCTTAGGTGAGATAGTTTTCATGACTATTCGGAACGAAAGCACGAAAATAATGTGACGAATTTTTTTAAATTTCGAAAAGGTCGAATTATCTCAAAAATACTCGGTAAATAATGAAAAATTACATGTAAAAAGGATTTTTATGGCGATCTTTTGCACGAATGTACAATGAGAAAATATTCTTTGCCTCGATCCAGGTAACCCGAACTAATCCACGAGTGGGAAGTTAACGCGCCAGCATCCATGTTCGTACAGCCTTGCAACAAAAGCCTCCTCGGAAATACCGCGCATTGTTTCGATCCTGATTTTATTAGCGCGAGTACGGAGGCGAGATTATTTTTTCCTTTATCGTAAATTATCTCACGGATCAGTGACAATGCTATATTTAACGGTAAACGAATTGTTGTTACGTAATTCCTTGCTGCTGATCAGTCTTGATAGCGTTTCGTTTCTGTACAGAATCAGCATGGAAAAGTGATTCAATTTAACGTGATTTTTGCACAAGGCACCGACTGACTCTTGCATACTCAATGACCAAAATTTCTTCGTTACACGAATTTTGTCAGTCACTGATAAACATAATTGGAGAACTGCATTTGTGTTCTGATCTCCATCATTTTACGACGAACCCTAGAAATTAACGTTGCATTTCGTTTTTTGACATTAATTTATAGTTTATAGTCGTTTTATCAACAATTGAGCTCTTTTATCTGCAATCTTGTCACGAATTTCGCTATGCTTATCACAACGGGACATTAAATTTATGCTTTCAGCAATGTGTGCATGGTGTCCCGATCACAAATCACGTGCACTTGTCATTATTGCATCTGTATAGAACTGCTTTCGTAGATATATTCATACTTTTATAACTGTTTACAAATGCAATACTCGCTTCCTACGTGATGCTGTGATTTCTGTTGCACAAAGCAATTCAGCGGTATATCGCATGTGTCGAATCGAAGCTTGTGCAGTCTCTGATCGAGAGTGACAGAAATGTCATGAGTCGCATAGTTATTCGTCTTCGAGAGTAGTTTCCTTGTGAAAATTAAAATTCTGTAGGGAAATTTAGTTTTTTAAATCAAAGTACTGCGGTACGCCTACACGAACGCAAATTGGAAAATGTTCATTGAAAAATCGAACGAAAAGCATTAAGACTCACTTGGTACTGGAATAATTTCGTCGGCTGAGCACGATGAATTTTTCACAATAACACATCAAATATTCTGATGTCTATCTTAAGTAAATTTTGTTCTATCCGCCCACTCTCAAATGACGAAAAAAAGGAATTCAAAATTTGATGATCGGCAGCCTCAATTTCTCTTTTCATACGGAGCTACCCATCAATTATGCATGAATCGAGTTTTCAATAAAATAACTCACGTGTGTAATTTTCGTAGTGGGCTCGCGTTCAATAACCGGGTTAAATTATCAATGGCTCGAGCGATACCTGAAATAAAACCGGATTTTTAAACGATTCTTTAATCTCTGCGTGCTACCGCACTCTTACCACGTGGCGAGGTGACGTTTCGGGCACATAAAAATTCTTTCAAATTCTAATGGATTACTCACGATGTTACTGTTGTCAAGCATTTATTCGAGTCGCAGATATTTCGTAAAATTTCACAATTCACACCTGCCAAGTCACAGTTTTTATTGTCCTGACTGCATGGCCCTTTATTATCGCGCATGAATATTGCAGTTACGATAAATTTCATATTTTCCGTCGTACGATACGAACTTCCGAGATTCAATACGAAGCGTACTTCTGAAAATATCCAAATTCCAGAATGAGGAAGTTCAGTTGCTTTTTTCCCTGGATAAAGGCAAATTCTGTAAGTAAAGAGAAAGAAAATATCGAGAAAAATATTTAAAATGGCGTTTGCTGATGAGAAAGAGGGGCGAAGCTCAAAGAGAAAGAAAAATATCGATTCCCACTGGTACTTTAGAAGCCGCAGAAAAAAATGAAAGAGACTCTCGAGGCATTATCATTATATCGTGCTGATGTTCACGTCGCTGAAAGGTTTGCAAAGCTCTCGGGTCAGCACCTTTTTCTCCATTATTATACATACGAAACTCAAAGAACGTAAGTATAAATCCGGAAAAATATTCTCTCCTCTCTAGCCAATGAAAAGTCTATTCATTCAAAAGTGCTTTTGAAATATTAAGTTTTCACACCCACGAGCAGGATCCACTTTTTTTATAACGTTTTTCCCACTCCATCAGAATCGTGCAGCACCCATTTTTTCGTTGCATATTGCTCAGTAATTCACAAAGATCAAAAGAATGATTTAACTGTAATAAAATTAATTGTTGTTGCAATATAATCATGCGAAACTGCACTTTTTGTCGATCATAGCCAGTGTTTAGCCTTTCAACTATCCCATCGTTTCATTTATTACGGAAAATGCTTTATTAGGCCTTGTGAGGAAGAATCAACAGAGTCGTCAGCATCTCGTTCGAGAAACACACTTCTATAGAAAGCCAAGTTTTTTCCTGACCCCCCCCCCCCCCCCCGTCCCTCCTTTAATCGGCAATACTTTTCTTCACAAAGACTCGAGCGCTCTCTCGTTCGTTCGCAATATTATCATTGGTCACGTCGTGACAGCGCAGTGGCACATCAAAATGACGACACGAGGCCGGATTTATATAGATTATTGCAACTTTCCTCAGCGATTAGAGTCAACCGTTTGACGTTTGAGATTAAAACAAAAGGCAAAAAGTGGCAGAATTTCCACTCTCTTCTTTTATTCTCGGAGCTCGGATCAAGCCAGACTGTTTAACCGGGTCGTCCATGTCGTCTCGAGCGTTACGCCCACTGTCCTGGAATGATATGCTGTGCGACTACTGATTGCCGCCATCGACTTTCACGGCTCTTTACCGATCTGCTAAAAACTCTTCTGGAAAAAGCTCCTTTCTGTGTAGAAAAAGAATGTCCTTTAAGCGTGAAACTTTCCAAGAGGAAGTCCGACGATTTGAAACATTCAAATTATTTTTGTGAACAATATTCATTCGAATGAAACGAAATTTGCTGTTGACTCACGAATACTTTGATGTCGAAGATGCCGAGGCTGATTTTAGTGAACTTTCTTTTATTTTCAATTAAAAATTCACTCGAATTATTGTTTTGAACAAAAAATTCGTCAGTGACCAATTGAATTCCAGGCATTGGAATGAATAAAATTAATAATTAGATCCAAAGAATCCAGAAACGAAATAATCCTCGGTGAAAACTCTCGTTGTGCCATAAGATTTTCCGTAACAATGGCAACGAGACCGAGGAAAAACTTTAATCTCTTTCTCATGCCTGCATTTATATGTAAATGCCATTCGGGCCATTAGAAAACTCATTAAATCTCGAGAAGTCTCCGTACACGCGCAGTTTCATCCACCGTTGTTTTTTCCTTGCGAAAAACCCAAGTCTTCCTTATTATCGTGCGGAGATCTGCTGTTTCACTAACGAGACTCAAGTGTCCTCAAGTTCAATGTGCAAATTCGCTCTCACCGATTCTCTTTATACTAGTTTAATCAACTGGGCACCAGACTCACCAACTATGAAACAATCTCGAAAATTGTTAAATTCAAGACCCACACGAAGAAAACGAGGCCAAAAATTCTAGAGGAAAGTACTAGGAATATAGAATCTCGGGGACAGTACATACGTTCTGGATTGCAGCATTAATTCGAAGAGCAGTTATAACAATTGTTCTATCTACCATAATAAAAAGACCAATACCCATACCTTTTATTCAAAAGACTCAAGAGTCTTTTTCTCCATAAGCATAATAAAAAATATTTTCAGTTACTTCAAATGTTCATATTGTTAAGAGTATGGATCAGTCGACTAACCTCACTTGGAATTTTCGAAATCGAAATTCTTTGACACAGTTTGATCGATTAAAAAAAGGCTCTGTCAGCCTACGCAGAACGATGGCAAAAATCGACTGACAGAGCCTTTTTTTAATCGGTCAAACTGTCAAAGAATTTCGATTTCGAAATTTACAACTATCTCTCTCGCACTCACGGTTGCGGTATACCAACTGATCCATCCTCTTAAGTATGCTCGGGCAGCCCTGATGAAAAAAAAACTATATACGTATGGTAAAATGTCACACGTATTTGACGTATATTCGTGTATTTATCACAGAATTGACTGTGCTGACAGTGAAAATTTGTGATTTACAATACATTTCCACTTATTTTAAGTCCTAGTCTAAGATGATGAAAAACAAAATACGATGACGAAAACAAAACAAAATATGGTTCTCACGTGCATCACTTATTTTTGCTATGCACATAAAGCTGTTAAGAATTGAAGGGACGAAAAACTGTAAAATTCGAAAAATACTATGCTGTTTGTACGATCGGTGACTAAATAGTTTTTAAATTCTTGAAAAATAATGTATTCTTCACTGTACAAGACGAATCCGTTTTCTCCGTGCATTTTAGACGAATGAAAACCCATTGACATCGCTGACATTTATATTGAGATTCCAAACTCAGGATCTTTCAACACTTGCGTAACTCACGTTTTATTTTTTATTCGTTACAGATCAAATTGGAACGCGTACTGGGTGTAACAGTGTCGAGCAATGCAGCCCTCGATTGCGACGCGACGAGCGAGTTGGTTGCATATCCCGCTGGGTGAGTTGATTTATAAAGTAATGAATGAAGTTGATGAGAATGATCAAGAAAATGAAATGATTCGTTGTTTTACTACGAAAAATTTGCCTCGAAAAGTCGCACTTTATTCGATCGTATTCGACTCTTCGTAAACACAGTCATTGTCAGGCCTCATTTTAAAAGGTTGAAAGGTCAGTGGTTGAAATATTTTCAAATAATTCTTCATCATCAATGATTGTATAATTATTAATGAAATATTGTTCCAACGTGAGCCTTAAAAACTGCATAACTTTTGGCGCAAATTGGTGACAGCTGTGAATGATTGAAATGAAATTCAAGTCAATAATAAAAAAAAGCTCCACAAAAGAGAAATAAAGTTTTACGACCGAGGTTGAACGATCATAAAATTTGTTCATTCTCTCCGCGCGCACTCACCATTTGAATTGCCTTTGCGGTGAAACTTTGTGGAATTAACAAGTGAAAAGTGGCGAGGTTTA
This sequence comes from Venturia canescens, assembly GCF_019457755.1. NCBI lineage: Eukaryota > Metazoa > Arthropoda > Insecta > Hymenoptera > Ichneumonidae > Venturia > Venturia canescens. The sequence goes on along the minus strand of NC_057421.1, from coordinate 17,676,823 downwards.
ATTCGTAATGGGAAGCTATTAATCGCGATGACCCGATGGCTCTATTCACAGGCGAAATGTACTTTTTTCTCTTCTATACGACGTAACGTGGGAGTTGAAAAGGGAAAAGCGAAAAAACCCCTCGAGCCCGGCACCGCCCCCGTCTCGTTCGTTCCCTCCAGCTCTCTAGCCGCCCCTTTTTTTCCTATTTTTTCGTGTTGCTGTAGCACTTGCACCTCTTGCAGTGTATGATAGAAGTGAGAAGGTGCCTGATCTGATGTGCGCATACACACACAACCGTGCGAATGAAAGAATGGCGAAAGTGCGATGAAGAGATTACTTCCGCTTAATCGTCCCGGTGAAAAGAGCCTTATGCTCGTGCTTGTGTTTGCACTAAAACGGATGCGCAGCTGCCACTTTGAAGGGACACGCGTTTCAGTGTTTCGACAAACTAAGTAAATCGCCGGATCTTCCCAATCTGCAAGCAAATAATCTTTTGATTTTTATCATCACATTTGGGGCAAAAGTCCGTGAGGAGAAATTCAAATTTACGAATGAAAATTTCAGATTCGGAAAACCGAAAAAAAGTCTTCGAAGCTTTATTTAATCGATTTACAAACAAGCATTGAAGAAAGTAAGCGACAAAACTGTGAACGAGTACTAACGAAGAAAAATTTGATTTTCTCCGCGATGCGGACACCCATCGAGACTCGATCTCCGATCACATCGGGATCAGCGATACGACAGGACTTTAAATTGTGTTGTACACGTACGCGTACGCGAACACGGAGTAGTTGAGAAGTTGCTGTTATCGGAGAAGGTGTGTTTGCTCGGGCGACACGCCGGCTCCTCTCTCCGACAAGAGAGACTCTTGAGGTCCGTTCACCTTTCTCTCTGTCCTTTATACACCTTCGGTATTAAAGCAGCCTCTCCGATCTCTCTTCCCTTCTCCCACCCTGACCTTCCGTCCTTTTCTCTATTTCTTTCCGTCCTTCTCTCGCAATGCGATTGCTCTGCAACTCACGACGACCCATTTCCGCGAGTACCGCGTGCTATGGCATTGCCTACGGGGCTCTACACACAAACGACCACGATCCTCTCCCCCCAATCGTCTGCGAGAAAGACCTTGCACGATTACTTTTCACTTCTTCGTACCTCTTCTCAATGGATTCTTCTCATTAACCCGATTCCCAGGCTGAAACCCATCGACCCATATAAGAATTAACTTTTTTCCAATTTCTGTAAATATTTCACGGATTTCTGTTTATGACGAATCCAGCGGGCTGTGCTGCAATCCTAGAGCTTCCAATGCATTCCTCATTCCAGAAGGATTGAAAACATTTGAAAATTGTGAAAGAGAAAAATTCTGTCAATCATATTAAGGAAGTTGAGGCATTAGAATGAAAATGATGTCATCGCTTTTAAACCGATTGCATCTTATAAAGTGAAGTGTAAAAAAAATCAGTTAAATTTCCAGACAGTTTAGGAGCGTCGTTGCTAAGAAGAATCAATAACAATTTGGACCTAATAACATGGAACCTTATGGAAGTCCAGACACATTCAGTGATATCTCCGTTAAAAATGGTGCTAAAAATATGAAATCTTTTGAGCAACATGAGCAAGGCCTGCTAAATAATGTCAATTTTTTCAGATTTATTAGGAGATCTGCTGAAATTATATTAATAATAGTGTGTTTGCCGTGCAGTTTTTTGAGGCTAGGATCGTCACCGTCCGTGTTTTCGACTGAGCTTTCACCAGTTTTTCGTCTTTTTTTCCCCAACTCTTCTTTAAAGTGTATGCAACATTGCCAAACTGTAAACTAGCCTAACTTTTGAAAGGTCAACTTTTGGGTAAAAAAAATGACTGTACGGCCTCAACTTCCTTAAGGAAGATCATGCATTACTTGTGATTCAAAAAAGCAACTGAACTCTTTTGCTCTTTTCATGATGAAAGAAACGACTGAAATTTATTCTCGCAATTATTAAAATTATGTTTAACTTATTTGTTGAGATTGAGATATTTTTAATATAATGATAGCAGTTTAAATACTTTCGTAGTAAAAATCGTCAAGCAAAATGTGACAACAGCCATTTTCTATTTAAATGCGTATGCATATCTATATTTCAAACTAGCTGGCTCATGGTGTTGTCAAATCTTCCACCGTTTGTGTCGTTATTACTCGTTAACCTCAAATAAGTGTTTTTCTTTTCCCATTCCCAAGTCATTTTCACCGGTAACAAGGCTTACTCAAGACATCGTTGATATCTGAAAACATTATATTTTCTTATTCTTGTTTTTGACTCCTTAAAGTTGGGAGGATCCTTTTTCATGAAATCCAAATCGTCGCACAGGAAGTGTGTCTGTCATAAGAGCCTGTATATAACCCTTAAAAAAAAGTGATTTTCGTTAATTGTTTTTTCAAAAACTAGACGGTATAGATCTTACAATAATTCCGGGAATAGATGGACGATCTATATTTCTCGCATATTTCCAAATTTCATCTCTTAAAGTTGGAATTTTCAATTTCCATTAGATCGCGTGAACTTGCTTAATTCGTGATTTTTTAAATTTTTTCTAATATTTTGCTTACGCTCACGAACTTTTGTTCGTCTCATTTTTATGTTTTTATCAGCATTGAATGAGATTCGTTGCTTTAGTTATCCCAAGTGCACTCGTATCGAGTTTAATATTAGAGCAAACGTCAGGTAGCATTTACCATTACCGGAGAACACTTTTCAATCACTGAATAACAAAAGTTTTTTCAAGGACTGTAATTCTGTAACGATTAAATAAACTGGCGCCGATGAAAGAACTCAGTTTTTTCACTCTTCTATCAAAGTGATTGCTCGATGTGAAAGAACACCAAAAATCCTCGAACGTTTTCAATCTACACTAACATGTACTTTTGAGAATACTAATTGCCTCATTATCGTAAATTACCTGCGATTTACCGAAGACATTTATCAAAGAAATTTATTTCCCAAATGTTGACTGCTCGTAAATCCCGTCATCAATTGTTTCAAATCTATGTTCCCCACGATTTTTATGGGAACAATAATCCATTACGATTCTTTGAAAAATTCAAAAATTATTTGTCATTTTCATCGTCTCCAAACAAACCAAAGTAAATACAAAAATTTCTTCAATAAAAGTTATAAAAATTTCAATCACATTCTCAAATCCATACACTCCATTACTGCCTTAATTTTCGAAAACAAATTGAGTGTCAGAGCAATTTTAATGACGATCTCATTAACCTTGCACGCAAAGAGGTTCTCCATACAGGAAGGTGACGTACTGAGCTAGATAGACAAAGCAAACAGACCTAAATTCAGTCTCATTTTCACCTTTGAAGAAGTCAATAATTGCATTTGCTTTTATGTTTCCTTCTCGACGAAGATAATGAAAAAGGATCGGAGTCATCGTGTTTTTCGATGCTTTACGTCTACGATATTATTACCGCAAGGAGGTTCTTCATTTTACGAAACGTTACGAGGATGTAAACGTCTCTCGGTTGCCTCGTTCAAGTTGTATAAAATCGTGATATTGGTGTCTTAAGAATTCGCAGGCTACGAACCGATGCGGCCTTATCTTTCTCTTTTGCCACTGTATTTTTTCTATACTGAAGCAAAGAGCAGTATAAAACGAACAGTTGTGTGCAAGAGAAACATAGTAAATAATCTTTTATGATTTCTCTCATATCTCATTTGCCATTGGATTTTCTCTTCCGCGAAATGATGGTTTTCTAACAGCAGTACCATTCGAAATTCGCCCTCGTTGTGTTACGATATTACTCCACGTCATTTGATTCATCGCGCGGACGGGCTCCAATTAGCTTCGTTTCCATCAACGTTAAATTTTTTTCTCCATTCATTACTTTTTATTCGTAGCATTAGAACAGAAAGTAATTCGCTTCGAAATGTAAAAAAATATCGAAAGCTTCGATCTCGTTGTACATTTTTCAAATTTTCCATGCCCGTGCAATAAATTCTCACGGATTTCGCTCCGTGGAAATAAAAAAATAAGAAAACGAGGATAAAAATCGACGTTAAATGTTCCATGCGATACAGCGAGCTATCGTAAACCCCAGAGGCGATATTCACAACCGTGATAATTGAACACATTATTGACAACACCCACTTGAAAATAAAAAGTAGGATGCTACCGCACACACATATTTTTTTATGTTCTCGCAATTTCACATATTCGTTGGTACGATGCGCTGCGCGTCGCTCAAATTATCGCGTCATTCCTGACAGATTTCATAATGCGGAGACTGCTTGTTTATGCTAAGTGAGAATAGTGTGATGATGACATTTGTATGCAATTGATAAATAATGGAAGTGTTAATCTCAGCTTAAGGAGCTGCTCGACCCGAAGAATCTTACTTTTAAGCTCTCCGTTGGATAACGTGGAAAAAAATCGGTCGGAAACCCACGAAAGCCCATTCATTTTCCGATAACACCAATCTCGACTTTTTCTTGAGCTTGCTTGAAGCAAAATCGTATTAACTTCTACTTGTCTATTCAGCTTTCGGTAGTTCGGACTTTTAAATATAATGAATTCATGACGGGAGCCATCGCGAGTCAGGAAATTGAAATCCTGCATTAGATAAACCAGCCTCGTCTCGTATACTTGCAAAGAGATTTCATACATGCCAATAACGAACTCCGCGATAACGAGGTCAAACTCACCGTATTGTAGGCTCCGGAGGAAAAATAAATGAGGTGGTTCACAGGAGGCATCAAAGATTGAGAGGCTTCTGCAGAGTCCTTTTGTCCTGAGTACATATCCCAAGGAATATTACTGCCTCTCGGCAAACTTTACGGTCATAAGAATCGTCAAGTAAAACTCGACTTCTCCCAGCTTACGCCTACGGGATCCTAAGGAATTTCGTCATCTATTTTTCAACAAACTTTCAAATGAGATCCACCAATGCATGCGCGACGAAAAAAATCATCCGTTGCGCGCCGAATTCTTGTAAACAATTCGAATAATTCTATTCCTCTTCTCACCCCCACTTTCGGTCTCTCTTTTTCGTGTTCTATCGTACGCGGAAGAATATTCAACCGAGGCTTCGTGAGCAATTGATTCGAGCCTCTACGCTATCTCGAATCTATGAATAATTCAGCGTTACTAAAGCAACCCAATTTAGATATTCTGAAAAATTCCTCGCCGTTGTGCCTCAAACTAATCTCGATTTTCCTTCTTCCTGTCATGTAATTTCCTTTCGTTTTTTCATTCTCGTTCTTGATTCATCCAGATACATGAAATCGCAATTCGATACGAATGACTTGACAAATTTCACTTGGTAGATATCAATCTGGTCTTCGTAACAATGCCCCGGAACTATTGGGATCTATTTTCTCGAGGAGTTTCCTGCGATTTGGTAGCCAGTTTTTTTTATCGAATTTGCTTCGATAAGCAAATAACTTGTGTGGAGTAGCGATGGGATTTTTTTTAGAATCGACTATTTTCTTGTCATCCAGTTTAAGAAATAACTGAGAATTCAATTGCCCATTGAAGTGTGTAATAAAACCTGGACTTTCTCGACGAAATGCAAAATCGCCAAAGTCCCCAAATTTCCTTCGAACGAGAACTACGTTTCGTTGCTTTTGTCTCGAACGTGGCAGAAAGAAAGATTTGAAAAACTGGAGAATAACAAGTGTAGGATCGCTCCTGAACCGAGATTCTTTGTACTCGAGACTCTTGAAATAAAAAAAGTTTTTAACGCGACCTAACTTTGGTCTCCGACCCTCGTTTGATTCTTGGTCTGCAGAGATGCTGCACTTATAGGCTTTTCCTTCGAGTGACACTCCGATATATGAAAAAAACGATGGAAAGAAGAAAAAGGCTCTTCGAGGACGGGGCCGTGTGAAGGAGGCGTCGTTGCGGAGTCTTTGCGCCCTTTCGACCCGAGTGAAACTAGCACACACTGTGCAGACCGGCCTATAGCCACAAGCTTCAACTGTACTCGTTACAATGCACCGAACAAAATGGAAAAGATGAATAATGCGAGAAAGAAAAACTGCCAATAATCGTATTGCGAACTGTTCCATTCCAAATAAATTGTCCCAACTTCCCCATAACTTTTCACGCCCTCCTTGACTCCCGAGTGATCACCGAAGATGTTGAATAACAAATTCATGTTTTCTCGTAGTAATCATTTTTTTTCCTTCATACATTTTCCTCTCCCCTGGTTGTTGGCAGCCACCCTTTCTCTGTTTCTCCTCCAACTTCATTACGTTTGCTCGAGGACTCAGTGATCGACGCACCATGCTGTCGGTCATGATCTGTAAAAATAATATCGTTAAATGCAGTTCTCAATCCATCTGCTGGATAGAAATTTCGAGAAAATAATAAATAAATAAAATAAGTTAATAAAAAGCTCATTATTTGCTGCACAGAAAACTCAATTTTTTTTACTTCTCGTTTTCATTATCGAAGTCTAAGGTCAGATGGAGTCGGAACGAAAAAAATGGTGAATATCTCTGCACATATTTCTTTACACACTCGTATAAATGCATAATTAAGCGTGATGACTTTACCATGGTCTCGTATGTGAACATACGAAGTGCATAAAACATCCGCACCCATATGGAGCTTGAACGAGCTCGTGCCCTCCGGGCTCTTCTGACATTGTCAAGCAATTTATATAGGAAAACAAAAATGCTGTGAAGTTCAAAGGCTAGCGGGTCAATCCAGGATAATAATAGGGCTGGGTTTTATATGTCAGCAGTTATTTCTTCCGCAACAGCATCACACACATATTTTCATTTGTTTAACGGATGTGTCAATTTATTTAATGAAACTGGTTTCCAGGCAGCTCTCAAAAGTTTGATTCCACTGAAAAAAAATGATACTGAAGTTTGCAATGTTGGAGTCCAACGAAATGATCTGAAAAAAATCTTCAATAATTCCAGTAATTCTCCAATTTCATTTCCTGTCGAATTCGCAATTCGTAGTTTTTCAATCTGCACTGATATTTCGTTGAGTAAAAAACAGGTGAATTACAAATGTTTTTTTCGTTCATTTCGTTGGACTCCAACGTTGCAAACTTCGGCGTCGTAAAAAAAGGAAACTTTTGGCGATTGGTGTTGAATTCGATGCCAGTGTGGCTGGTTTTGTGAATCCATGATTCTCGTGACTCGCAAAACATTGGCTAGGAACTAATTTTACTTTCTTTACGTTATTGTTCAACATAATTCTCGAGAATTCAGGTGAATCATTATCACGAAGAAGCTTTATTTGAATGGTTCTTCACGCTACCGGGTTTCTAGTTTTCAATATTTTTTTTAACTTCACTGCACACAATGCAATATCGTTGCTCAATCGTAAGTTCAGACACTGGCAAAATACGCATCCGGGAAAAAAATATCATCGTCACTCATTCGAGGTGAAATATTTTAATTCGCTCGTCGAGTTTTCAATGTGTGTCTCGGGATATCCGCGAGAGTGGAACGACCGTGATTGCGTCGTAGCGTATCCATTAAGGATGTAACTCACTCGAGTCGCCACGAGAGAAGGAGAACTCTCGTTTTTCATCGGCCATTCTTTCAATAACGCGTGATACGCTGACATACCCTTGTTTATTTTTTCTCCTCTGGTTTCACGCGCTATCGGTAATTGTTCGTTTTATACCATCCCTTCTCGTTCAATACGCAATTTGAAAATAGGCAGATTATTTGAGAGTTCCCAAACGCACACGGTTGGCCTGAGATTTTTTAATTCTTCATTTGCACAAGGAATTTTAATCTCTGATGAACAAACGAATGAGAATATCACGGTTTGGATTGATTCCGAAGAATTATCATTCATCAATCGATTCCACAGAGTCCGAGGATTCAGGAGGACTCAAATTAGAAAATTTCATTCGCGCAGAAACTCTTCTATCGATAAACTCATGATTTTATCGTGCGTAATTTCGGTGTTGAAAAGTCTCTGCGAAAAGAAACGGAAGAGCTTTCGTAAGGACAAAGGTCTTTGAACCAAGATGAGTGTCACAGAGTCTCAGTACACGTACTCAATGTCAACGAGTGTCCTCCTCCAAGCCTGGAGTCTGAAAGTGAAGTAACCGGAAGTTCACGAGCGTAAATGGTAGTCTTGACGAGAATAGAGGCCTCGGAGTCACGTCGAACACAATTTACGTAACAAATGCTGCGGCTGTTGTTCCTTCTTGTTCAGTTTTAATCCTGCAACGCCGCTTCGGTGCGTGGATCTCGATAAATAAAAAAAAAAGTGGTAAGATTGGACGCGGCGTTGAAAAAACCGAGCTCAATGGAGGTCTTTCATTAACGCCTTTTCAAAATGAATTTAAAGCTTATTTACATAGAGTTTATCTGGATGAATTTTAACTCATAGAAAGCGTGCAGAACTGATTTTTACGCTGTAGACACACTCGTTTGTGGCTTGCAATTAAAAAGTTGCAACTTCATCTGCGTAAAAAGTTGAATTTCATATCAATTTGTTAAATCAACTTTTAAAATGGAGATACGAGCTTATTCATATGAAATAAACGCGCTTTTCCCGATGTTATAAATTTTCTGTGAATTTCTCACTCGCGATACCGTGACGAGAGACACGTCTCACGGTGAAAGCAGACTGTCTACGATCTACGATATCAAATGAATAAAAAAAAAAAAAAAAATTATTTTCATACAAAATGAAAATTCCTCCGAATAGAGTTGAGTTGAAATTCGATCAACCTTCGTTCCAACAAGATTCCATTGTCTCTCGTAATTGTTAGATTTAGCACTCGACGGAATAAATTTTTCACCATTTCTCTTCTTTCAACTTGAATGAAAAAGAAGATCCGTTACACTACAAAGTAAGAATGATCAGTCGTTTCCAGAGAAATCTTTTTCTCACACCTGTTGTATCATAAACTTCGTTGTAAATTCTTCATTGCGCGAGAGAATTCAGTGCTCTTTCTATTTCTTTCATTTTGCAAACTATTCACGCACGCTTCCGCCGGAAGACGAGGCTTTGCCATCGTTCCGCGACATACCAGTACGAGATGAAACTGTCTCGTTCCTAACAGGAAGTTCAATACTGCCATACGTAAAATTTTAACGCTTACGAGTCATTGTGAGCGGCAATTCTTACCTGAATATCACGAAATTATAACGAGCTTACTATTTTTCATTTTTTTTTATTCTCAGATGCGATGCTGCATAAGTGAAAATGATTTTACAGACTTCGACATCGTCAGAGGTTCATTAACGATTGAATCAATCTAGAACGTCGTGAAACAAGCATAATATAAAAACTACACGGAGAAAACGGGGCCGAAAATTCTAGAGGAAAGTACTAGGAATATAGAATCTCGGGGACAGTACATACGTACTGGATTGCAGCATTCATTCCAAGACCAGTTATAACAATTGTTCTATCCACCATAGTAAAAACACCAATACCCAAACCTTTTATTCAAAAGACTCAAGAGTCTTTTTCTCTATAAGCATAGTAAAAAATATTTTCAGTCACTTCAAGTGTTCATATTGTTAAGTATATGCTCGGGCAGCCCTGAAAAAAAAACTCTACTTATGATAAAATGTCACACGTATTTGACGTATATTCGTGTATTTATCACAGAATTTACTATGCTGACAGTGAAAATTTGTGGTTTACAATACATTTCCACTTATTTTAAGAATGCTAGTCTAAGATGATGAATAGCATTCGAAAACAAAACAAAATATGGTTCTCACGTGCATCACTTATTTTTGCTATGCACATAAAGCTGTTAAGGAGTTTCGGTACAGGCGATACAATGTTGCCATGCTAAACCATGCTAAAAACATAAAAAATTTCAAAAAGTTCAGAATTTTATAAAATTTGGTGAACATACTCTGTAGTGCCAAATTTGACATTACAAATTTTTGAAGATTTTTCTTCTACACAGTTATCGAGTAATTGATCATTAAAGTTCACGTGTATAAGCATAGCGTTTTCATATATATAGGTATACGTTCCGGGCATAAGAAATCTGCTTTAATGCGTAATTATTCGATAAATAAGTAGAAGAAAATTTTGAAAAAAAATTGTGTTTTCGCACTTGATATTGAAGAACATTATCACCAAATTTGATCAATTTCTTAATATTTAGACTTCTGTACCGAAACTCCTTAAGAATTGAAGAGACGAAAAACTGTAAAATTCGAAAAATACCATGCTGTTTGTACAATCGGTGCCTAAATAGTTTTTAAATTCTTGAAAAATAATGTATTCTTCACTGTACAAGACGAATTCGTTTTCTCCGTGTAGAAAACTTAACGATCATCGATGCTGTGCTTTAAACCAGTTTTTATCTGAATTATTTTTGTTTTGAGTAACTTGTGCAGCACTTATTCACGAACACGGTTGAACTGTAAAAAGGTGATTGCTCTGTTTTTTGCAGATGCACCGTGGTCCTCTTCAACCCACGTAAAAACACGCAGTCCCACGTGCTAAACGGATGCCGAAAAACCGTAACGTCTCTCGCCCTCGCCGGGGATGGGAGACTCCTCGCTACCGGGGAATGTGGCCACATGCCAAATGTTCGAGTATGGGACATCTCGGATCCTCACAACGCCGTACAAATTGCCGAATTTACTGGTCACAAATACGGCATCAATTGCGTGGTGAGTTAAAAATGCGCACGTCTTCGTTAAAACAGCCAATAAAAGCATCGATCTTTCAAATTTCGTACGTAAGATAAAGCTCAGGCTTGAGAAAATTCGACTTCAACGATCTCGTAACTCCAGCCAATTTGAAAAATTTCTGTTCCCTCAATTTTCCATCTCCGCGGTACATTTAAGGGCAAAATTTCAAGAACCACTTTGTTGCGCTTCGAGCAAGAAATTTCGCGACCAGATTCCTCTGGACCTGTCCTATCCCAACGTCCAGTTCGACATTTCACACCGTAAATCATTCGAAGAGTTGCCTTATTCGCTGTATTTTCGCACACCTTATTTTCTCCCCTTTATGCAGCGAAGCTAGAGTTTCCAATCGCATTTTATTCGTACTTTTTTCATCATTTTCCTCTACGAATAGCACATTGAGAAAAAAAATTGTTGATTCAATAACAATCGACGTTATTGGAGGAGCTTTCTTCATTTAACTGCAATGTTTTCAGAGAGAATAAATTTGCAGTTTGATCTAAAACTCTTTTGTTCCTTTAATCATATTCAACCTTGTGATTGGCACCCCGCAATGCCACATTTCGTTGTTCCAATGACTCTTTTTCTTAGTGCACACAGAACTTGGCACTATTTCCGATGCAACAGCTAATCGTAGAATCTCTAATTTTGTAAATTTTTCAATTCATCAAACAATAGACGTAAATCATACAACGATTATTTACGTATGGGCAATTAGCAATGATGTACTTTGAAACAAGTAGCACATTTTTATGGCAATCTCTCTAGGATGTGTCTATAAGAGCCTTTCACGACTTTCACATGATATATTGTGCTATGAGTAAAATTGACCGAGTTATTAACGGTACGTAAAAGAATGAGATATGAAAACGGCAGTGTAACGCTTCCTGATCTTCGCTGATGATCGGGAACGATGAATCGTCGATTTGGACCAGTTTTGCGCGGACGCAACATCGCGGCTTTTAATCGACCTCTCAAATTATTCCGATCGCGTGTCCGAGCTGCAATTCCAAGTACGGAATCGTATGTCTTCGTATAAATGTATAAACATAGTAAAATAGTGTGTGTGCGAACGCACACACACCGACACTCCGCTCACGAGACTCTAAATCACGTCGTGCGTCTCCAACGGTACTTCGCGTACCGATATTAGCCCACATGAGTGGTCGAACAGCTCTTTCGAAAGTACCGACCGCGTCAAGTTCCTTTTTCCGAACCGCCATTCCCGCAAGCAGGCCCAAACCTTCACAGCGTCCCTTTAAACCTTATTTTTCTCTTTTCTTATTTGAAAAATCGGAATTTCTGTTGAACGAAGATTCAGGAAACTCTGTAACTGCAGGGACGGTCAAAATGACAAAAATACGATAATTTCAATGTCTATTCGCTTACAATTTCTCGAATGGGGGTTTTAACAAATTTTTACGATTGCGTCAACCTTTCGGGTCGGAAATGCAGAGATTTATCAAACAACAATTAATTTTTCACTGAATATTCACAAAGATTCGATTGAGGAGGTTGAACATCTGACTTGTAAAATTTAGAAAATTCGAAATAAATTTGACCAAATACGAATGTGAATGTAAACTGGAAAGTGTGATGTTCTCTTATTCGAGTTCCGGGATCATTGGGGAACCGATTAATTATTCGGTTGAAACGAAAGATGAATTGACCTCATAATTTATCTTTTCATTTCGATTGTGCATAAACGGTACCTGTATTTTCTAAAATAGTTTATGTAAATTGTGTCTCATTTTGAAAAATTCAGTTTTCCCTATACGGTGCTATCAGACTATTTATTTACAAGGGGCGTCCAATTTTTTGTCGTGTCTGTGTGTTTCTTAAGAATTTTCTGCTCATTCGTATTCAAGGCATTTTCACCAAGCAACAAATACGTGGTTTCGGTGGGGTCTCAGCACGACATGATCGTCAACGTATGGGACTGGAGGAACAACGTAAAAGTCGCCTCGAACAAAGTGTCGAGCAAGGTGAAGGCGGTATCTTTCGCTGAGAATGGAAATTACTTCGTTACGGTGGGAAATAGGCACGTCAAATTTTGGTACCTCGAGTACTCCCGCAGTGCCAAGGTAAAAAAAAACTCGCTATGCATTTTTAAACACTTATGCAATTTTAGGAAATTTACTGTAATTTCAAAACATAGAAAAGTCAAAATCGACGTAACAATCAATTCACTATTTTTGTATATAAATTTTCGGAGCCCTATAACTGAGCAAAGTTTATCAAATTCCCTGCAAACCGTCGTTCCGAACGAAATTGTCTGCGGTCTCGGTGCAATGGATTCGGCGATTATATACGATTGCACAGAAATCTCGTTCGAGCATACGAGAGCTTTTATAGTGCGCGATCTTGGGCAACAAAACTAGCCAGCGATTGCCAGAGAGTGACCATTTATACGTTTTTTTTCCCTCCTCGACAGCATCTTTTACTCTGTTTTTCTTACTCTTTCCCTCGTACGCTTGCAGTACAAAGAACCAGTGCCTTTGATGGGCCGATCAGCCATTCTCGGCGAGCAGAGGAACAACGATTTCGTCGACGTTGCCTGCGGCAGAGGCGAAATGGCAGATTCAACTTACGCCATCACGAAAACTGGCCTGCTATGCGAATTCAACAATCGCAGACTCCTAGACAAGTGGGTCGAGCTGAGAGTGAGTTTTTTTCACTTCTCGTCACCAATGTTACCACTTTTTTTATCTCCTTTTCGCAAGTATTACACCATTAACCAAAACTGGCTAATTTGACTTGTTAAAATAGCGAAAATCTCTAATCGACGTTACTCGCACTCTCCCCCTTGCCTTTTCATCGAAGGATTATCAACTCGTATTTTGCTTCTCTCTCGTTTCACAGACAACCAGCGCCAATTGTATATCGGTTGGTGAAAAATACATTTTCATCGGCTGCGCCGAAGGCATCGTGAGATGCTTCAGTCCAACTAGCTTACAATTCGTCACGACCCTCCCTCGAACTCATTACTTGGGTGTGGACGTCGCTCAAGGACTGTCTATAAAGTAAGATTTGAAATATTTTCATAAAATTTCAGTACACTCGGTATGAGCAGATAGCCGAGTAAAATGACCCATTGAAAGTTCCTTTCCTGATGAGTTACCATCATTTTAAAAAATATAAAGAATCTTCAATCAATTCAAAAACATCAATTGAAAAAACATATTCGTACGAACTCGATCGAAAGAATGGAAAAAATTTTATCGAAAGGGCTCTTATCAAGGACCGTTTTGCAGAATAGTTTCGACGATTTTATTTCACAGTCGTCATATAAAAACGAAAAGATCGAAATGATAAATTTTTTTCACTCCAACGATCTCCAATCGAACAAATAGAAACTCGACCAGTTATGTTTCGAAAAATATTTATCTCGTTTTTCTTTCTTTCCTTTTTTTTTTTTAGTCACATGTCGCAGCATCCAGCAAACGCGAGATACCCGGACGCTATAGCTCTCGCATTCGACGAGCGTAACAACAAGCTCACGTGCGTTTACAACGATCACAGCATATACGTGTGGGACGTTAGAGACATTCGAAGAGTTGGAAAGTCTCACTCGTTTCTGTATCACTCTGCCTGCATATGGGGCGTCGAGATGTATCCGACTGGAGCAGACTCGGCTAACGCCATGCCACCTGGCAGTTTCATCACTTGTTCCAGCGACGATACGATACGCGTGTGGAATCTTCAGAAAGACTTGGCACCCGACGACACTCTGTACAAGAGAAACATTTATAGCAACGTACGTTCGAATCTTTCATCTTTCGATAGCCTGGACCTACGTACATTTTTTTATAATCGTTTCCCCAAACGAGACTCTGGCCTGTATCATCATGAGTGATCTTTTTATCATGCTCAATTGGGTTACAAAACCTCATGCCTCTTGAGCAGTAATCGTAATTTTTTGTACAAAGTACTACCAAAGCGGTCAATCATCATTCGATTGGAGTTCAATCTTTTGAAACTTACCTTCGTGCAAAAACATTGATAAATATTGTATCAAACTGACTAGACAAGAAGTTATGATTTTGTAAAAATGCAGAAAATACGATGTTGAAAAAATGTTGACGAAGTATTTCTCCTTTATGAGCACCATGTCAAGCAGTATATTTTTTACTCTTACAAAGCATGTTGATGGAGGTATCCCGAGACTTCATATTGAGTAAATAAACTTCCAACACACTAAATCTTCATCAAAAGCTTAATCAATTTCGTTTTTTATGACGCTTCATTATACGGGGCTTTACATTAATCAAAATGTACCGTTATTACACTCACCCAGGAATTACTTAAAGTCTTGTACGTCGATCCTGAATTGACCTACTTGAAAGACCTCGATCTTGCCGCGGCCGGTACAGCGGAGAAGAGCGATGCTTCTTATGACGGGCGCAACGGTGTCAGGTCGATAAGGGTCAGTCCCGATGGCAAGCATCTTGCTTCTGGGGACAGGTATGTTTGTGACGATTTTTGACAAAAGTCTCGTTGCACAAAATCGAAGAAAAATTATCATATTTCAAGAGCTTTGAAAAAATATGCATTGAGAAATAAAAAATGTCGTGGTTCCTCTTGACATTTTTGTGGGAGCGAATAAAGACTGCATTGAGTATTTTCAGATCCGGAAATATAAGAATCCACGATGTTAAATCCTTGGAAGAGGTGTGTCTCGTAGAGGCTCATGATGCCGAAGTACTTTGTCTCGAATACTCGAGATTCGCCCGATACTCGATGGACTCGCCGAGATTATTAGCGAGCGCTTCGAGGGATCGTCTAATACACGTATTCAGCGTTGATCAGGGTTACAATTTTTTGCAAACGCTCGATGATCACAGCTCGTCGATAACCGCGGTGCGATTCTTCAGCCAGAACAATCAAGCCGATCAGATACAGATGGTTTCGTGTGGTGCCGATAAGAGCATCATTTTTCGACAGCTCCAATCTGTAAGAATATTTCGTTCAAATAAATTTTAATTTTGTGTCTGCAATTTTCTGAGATGCTTATTTACCCATTTTGTTTTTGTTTTTTTTTTCAGATGCCTGACAGTCCGCCCCAATTCGCTCGGGGTCACAATGCCCAAGGTAAAACGACGCTGTATGACATGGAAGTAGATTCAGGCCAAAAGCATGTTCTTACCGCCTGCCAAGATCGCAACATCAGAGTTTACAACGTAACGACGGGAAAGCACTCGAAAACGTTCAAAGGCTCGGTCGGCGAGGATGGTTCGCTCATTAAAGTCGTTTTAGGTACAGTTACGCTTTTTTCTCTTCATTCTTCTGCTCTGTACTTTAGTTTTTCTCTGGTGCCACGCGAGAGAACTTCAGCGACGAAGACTTTTGAAACTCCTCCCGAATGAAGAGAACTCGTTGAAAATTTTGAATTGTTTTAGTGTGTAACGTGTAACGTTGTATTGTTTTATTGTAACGCGATATTTCTATTGTTAGTATTGTTAAGAATTGTGATTTTTTCTACAAACACTAATCAAATGATCGTTCGGTGTTTCGTCCAGAATGTTTATCGGAGAATTTTGTCGTTTTTCTTACGTCGCTGAATTTAATAACACGCTTTGACGTTAAAATGTATCCAAAATATATTTTGTTTGTCGTCATTTATAAACCGAAATATTTTTTCGCGATAACAATTACTTTTTCTACTATGAAGCTATTTCGAAGCATATTTTTTCTACCCACTCAGTCTAGATGATTATTATAATGGTCGATCATCAACAACGAACTGAATTATAAAACGAACGTCCTCTGTTCCGTTCTTCCGAGTATATGTTTGAATAATTCGCAGATGCTTCCGGCATATACGTCGCAACCTCGTGCACCGACAAAACCCTCTGCGTATACGATTATTATAGTGGGGAGTGTATGGCAACAATGCTTGGCCACTCGGAGCTTGTAACGGGTCTCCGATTCAGTCCGGATTGTCGTCATCTCGTCTCGGCGAGCGGTGACGGCTGCGTTTTCGTTTGGCGAGTCCCGCACGACATGGTCGTCACAATGCAAGCAAGACTAGCTCAGCAGGCAATGCGTGCTGGAAAGTAAGTATTGTGACATTTCGTGCCACATTCACATCATTTCTTATACTAAAAGTTGAAAGAAAAATGTGAAACTAAAAAAACCTTTTTCGTCTTGAAATATTACCAACTGCAATATCATTTCGATTACACTACATTAAACAAGATGCGGAATAATTCTTATCTTTAAAATTCATCTGAATTTGAATTTTTCATAGTAAAAATATCAATTAGAACTTGAGCTAAAATATTTCTACGTTTTATTGATCGCTGCATTTCAGCGACATGAGCTCAATACCATTGTTGCATTAAATATATGAAATAAATACTGACAATGAATCTATTGAAACTGAAATGTCCATAAGAATACACTCAATTTTTTTTAAGGAGACCACCGCCTCAAGTAAACGGTACGGGAATCGGTATACAGTTGGACAACGACACGTTTGGCTCACCACCTCCAGAGTTTTTGGATCCGAATGCCAATCCATCGCCTCAAAGTGTCGGTGTTGACTATCGCTTCAGCGTCGGACAATTACCGCTCTGGGCGAAAAAACAGATAAATACAACATCGAGCATAAACGAAAGTTCGTCAGTGAGTTCAGGAGGGAGGTCCTTGAGCGTTGACTTACCAAAGGGACGTTGGGCACAGCGTGTTCAACAGGGCGATGGAATTACCGTTAAATCAGTTTACGACAGCGACGAGATAATACCATTTCCTCCGACGAGGAGCGGCAATGAATCGGACGGCGGTGGTGGTGGCGGTGGCTCGAAAGACAGCTCGATCGACAGTGGAACAGAAACTAAATGCAGCAGTGATTATCGCCGTGATACTATTCTCATCAAAAGGGTCAGTCCCCGTAGATAAAGCCCAAAATTGCTCAACTATTTTACACGTTGATTTATAAGTTATTTAACCATATTGAGTTTTTTTAAATCCATTCACTCGTTTACTTAATCTTATACTATAACCTCACATGACAAAGTGATAATAATGAAACGTGTTTGTTACTCTTAAAACTCGTGTGTTTCACTCGATGTAGCAACGAATAATGATAAAACTGCTCATTTTTTTTTGCCGAAGATACTTATCGTCATTTGGTTACATACGGACTATAATTAATATTGCAATATATCACAAACAATGTTCAACGTAAAAACAAAATCACCGCTAAATTTCATGAGTTTTCACATCTTTTAACAACTTAATACAAATTTCACTGCAATAACGACATCGTTGGCCATTTCTTTTTAGGAAGAAGAAGAAGTTTTTCAGCCTTGTCCAGATAGTTACAGGGAATTGGCTGATGAAACAAAACAGGTACTAACCGAACTATTTATGGCTTAATAACCGTCTATGGCTTAGTGAGGTTGAATTATTCGCAAATTGTAAAAGGTAAAACCATGAGGCTCTTATAGTAGAACTTGAACGTTGTTGGGATAAAAATGATGGCATCATTGTTTTACTTCGTGATTTGTGGGTAACCACTCTCCTCCTGATTACCATCGCATGGAACGTTCAATCTGCTTGGCTACGCCATTAAACATTTTTTTTTAATTCTCCATCAAATCAAACTCTCGTACATTGTGTAATAATTTTTTATTTTTCTTTTTTGTCTTCGTTTTTTTTTCAACGATTTGATTTTCATCGCAAACGCCTCACTCACGTAGGTCATTGGTGGTAGCGTGACAATAACTAGAGGTAGCAATATTGCGGAATTGACGCGTCAATCAAGGAGTCGACATCACACCGATGACAGCAGCCTCGGCAGTTTCAAGTTCGAGGTACACTGGGTCAATTCATTGTTGATGACGAAAGAAAAACACAAAAAGTTTGCAGCGGCTTTCAAAGTCTTTTCGTCGATTGTATCAACGAAGACTTTCAGAATTCATTTTATTCCCGACGAAATTACATTTAGTCCCATTTAAAAAATTTTTTTTTCACATTATTCACTCAAACGCTCTTCGTATCGATCAAATTCACGCTTATCGTTGCTCAATGTTGTTTTTTTTTCATAATACGAATTCCACTGCATTGTAAATTAGCCATGCATCCGACTCCATACGATCGTTTTTTTTCTTCCCTTTGCCCGAAAAAATCGTCGCAATTTAGGATCATGAAAGTACCGAACACGACGGTGACGTTGAGGATTACTCAGAGGGTGAAAATGGCACGACCGGTTCAGAAAAATCGCACCATCGCCTCATGTATTATCCACCTCCTGAAGATACTGTCTCGAATCAATTCAAAGTCAATGCAATGGATGTAGAAGAACTTCGGAGGTAAGAATTATAATTCGTATGTTAATCGTAACGAAAAATAAAAGCTCCGAGGCGATATTATCTTCAATAATTTGATATTTAGTTTACACATCTTCAACAATTTCACTGAACACTTTTGTTCACATCTCATGTTGACAGATCCCAGAGGCGAAGCAAGAAACCTAGAGCGGAAAATGGCCGAACGAGCGAGATGACAGCATCCGGAAGTCAAGACGATTCGGATTCGGAAGGCGGTGCATCGACACCGAGCGCCGAGAGGAACCCTCTGTCAATGCTGTCAGAGGCGAGCTCCGAGGGTTTCGATCAGCTCGCTAGTCAAAGGGAAAAGTATCTGAAAAACGCTTTCGAATCTCTCAGCGGTGCTGACGAGCCAACAAATCGCAAAAATACGAGCATCAGCTCTCAATTCCATGGCAGGTCAGTAATGAAACGCTCAGTTGTTCGACTCTTAGTGTATGAAAAAAAAAAAATACTTGAGATATCAAGAAATTTGATCTTTCAAAATACTGGGACGAAGAGCCAGCGAACTTCATCATCGGCTTCAATACACATTCAATTTTTGTATAAATACGGTTTGAGGGCATCAAAGTTGTGACAGAATTTTTTTTTTCCTAATAGTAAAAAAATTCTTGACATTTCGAATTCTAGCACGAGACTCGAGTCCTTGTTAGTTTCTCTCTACCATGTATTCATTAGTAATATTCCATTTTTATGAAAATTTCTTCAGACTCAGCGGTGGAAACGGTGGCGGTGGCGAAAACCAGAATAATAAAAATCGTAACACTGCCGTTGTAAATGCAACAAAACACTCGAGAGTTGACACGGATGTAACGAAAAAACGTGAAGAACTTCAAAGGCGAATCGAAGAAACGAGGAGGAAGTTGCAGAGTGTGAGTATACTTTCAATTAATCGTTCATTCAAAGTATATCGCGTTAACATGCACGTGTTATCGTTTTATGTTACATAGACGAGGAATAAGTGATTTATTTGTAATTAATTGTTTATTTGACGGAAATAAAAACAGGTCGGCTACAGATCATCGTTAAAAACGAGCCAGAGTATATCGGATCTCAGCAGTCACATACCGGACAAGCATCATCGTTCAAACCGAATTGGTACAGGTAACGACAGAACTTCACAACCGTTGAAATACGCGATATCAACTAACTCCCGCAAACCCATGCCAAACCTGAAGCCCAATGTAAAACCACGAAAAAACAATACTAACAAGAGCGTAATAGGTGTTGGGAATGCTTTTACGAAACTCGATTTGTCAAACGAAAATTCACGTTTGCCGAAGAGTCGAACAATGTCGTGTATAACGGAACGTTCGGGGATGAAACATCCATCTCGTCCGTTGACCTTGACCCTCGAGAAAACTGAAAAGTACAAGCTCTCCTTAAACAAAACAAATCATTCGTTGCCCGAATCGCCAGTGTGCGAAGAACTGAAATTGCTCAAGGAGCAGTGCCGTAAAAATGCAAATCGCTTCGCAAGATTCGCTCAAAAACGACGATCCTGCAGTTACTTCATTGGCCTCGACGACAACGAAGAGGACATTGAAACTATCGCGAAATCCTTCGAAAGTTTGCCCGCGATGAATGAGCGTAATGTCGAAATATCTGCTGACTTATCGGATGACGCCAACGAGGCAAATGGCAATTTCAGTGATGATTCGTTGGAGGGTGATTTCAAAAATCCACCCCGAAGATGCGTCAGTGAGTATCACATTAACATTCATACGGATCTCAATACACCCGTCGACAATACGAATTATATAAATTACGATGGCCTCGAGAGAAACAAGCCATTGACACATTCTCAAGAGAGTATTTTGTCCGATGCTTCGGTAGAATCATTTTGTAGAGGTAATCCTACTGAAATGATCGATTGCACGAGTTACGAAAATGATCGGCATTCAAGCGCCAGTTTTTTCTTGTCAAGGCGAAAGATTCAAGCTGGACGTAGTCAAGAGAGCATCCTAACCGACGAGTCCGATTATCAAATGTTTCCACTTCAAGAAAACGCCGATCACCGTAGTACAGAGAGTGTACTCACCGATGACTCGGACTCCATGGTGAAGTCAGCGCCACTCGAGATGCTCTTCGATTCTCACTACAAACGCAAACGACAAAATTCCGAGACGTACAGCGGTAACCCAAACAACGTTGACCCCAACGATATTTCTGATAATCCGGATATAACGGATGCTCCTTCGCTCAACCGTGCAGTCTTCAGGTCAAAATCACTACAGGACACGAGACTTAGCGAGGCGAGAATTAGCTACACCGAGGAAAATTTTCGTCCAAATCGTACGTGCATTTATTACGAGTTCAACGTCGACGACCCGAGCAATGGTACGAATCAACGCGTAGGACAAAAATCCGACGTTATGTCACGGAGCAGCAGTATGAAAGCATCCTCGAAGGAGCCTCAGTCAATGCTGATACTCAACGATTTCGTCGCTCACAAACCGCCGAAACCGAAGCGAAATTTTTCACGAACTCAGAGCATGAGAAACCGTGCCAGACCAGCTTGGAACAAATACAACGTTGACTCATCGGCACAGAAAACTATTTGCTTGAAAAATCTTCCGTGCTCGGACAATAATACGTTAGGATCCTCTGGTGTTGGTCACACGGAGTACAAGAACGAGGAAAAATCGCCAAATGATCTCGAATTAAAGGATGAGTCGAAAGACTCGAAAATTCTCGACTCTTACTCCGTTAAAAATTACGATGAACAGATAACGCGAAAACCGTTTTACGGAATACCAATGCGAGCAACCCAACACGTACAAAATGATTCGATATTCACTACTGAAACTTCTTATCACAGCCAAGAAACGTTTGCTTCAAACAAACAAGACGTTTCCTGTGAACGTAACATCGCATGTTTCGATAATGAAATACCAACGAAGGACACCTTCGAGACTTACGATTCACTCGAGCCAAATGGTGTTCCTTCTAGCGAGTCATCCTGTCACGAAACGCAAATAGAAATTTCGGATAAAGCGATGCAATCAACGAGAAGAATCGATGATACTGAGAGCAGCAACGTCGACATTCGAATAACCCGAGCTATCGAGGGCACCGTCAAACTATTGTCCAAAGAATTTGAAAATCTCGTACGACGCGAACAATATTTTATGAAAGAAAAACATTTGCGAATGACTGCCTGTCGAGAGAACAACGAAAACTTTGCGAAACTCGAGGCTGAACGTGATACTCGTTGTTCTATCTCGAGACGAGAATTACGTGGCAATTCGGGCGGTGAAGATAGTGATTACAATGATTTCCCCGCTATCGAAAGATCCCTCATGGAAAGTGGCTCCTCCACACCGGCCTCGAGTTGCGCCAATTCACCTAAAAGAATGTGGCCACCGGCATCACGTTGCCAGATGAAGTGGACCAAGACACTGCCGACTATCAGTCAAGATATACTACCTTCGAAGCATCACTTCGCAGGTATTACAAATGCCCGAAGAAATTACAAAAAAAAATTGTTTATTTTCTCTTCGTTTAATTTTTTTTCCACTCGTACGATCCAAGTGGGCTCCGATCGTTCTCGTGAAAGGGTACGAACTTTTTTTACGGTTATACAATTCAAATCCGTTGCTGAACCACTCCTAAACGAGTATAAAATCACATTTAATGTTCCAATTAACGTTGTTATTATTGAAACTAGTAATCGAATTTTCAACATATAAAAAATCTCTATAGAATTCAATTTTCGAGATCGTATCATTTTTTTTTCCAAGTACTAAGAAAAGCGCGTTGTTTTTGTGACTAATAATCTACTTTCTACAAAACAATTGCATTTTTTTTAACAAAATTTTTGTAAACGTTTTAAAAAGTATTGACAGTTCGGAACTTTGGAGATTTTAACTCAAAATCTTACAACAAATTTTTTGAAACAATCGCGTTAGGACATGCAGAAAATGTAATGTGAGTTGTAGATCCGAATGAAAAGCGTCGGGCTCCAGTCGAAACTGATCGGTTACCCACAGGATATTCGATGTTCTTCAAAGAATTATATATTCTGTACAGTAGTGAACGTCTAGTAGTCGAATGTACTTATCGATGTACTTATAAAAGATATTCGTCGTCGCACGTTATGTGTCTCTCAGTGGGCTCATGGCTTCGTTAATTCACTCACATATTGCCATTACAATGAATTCATTAATACATCGAGAACGCTTTTCTTAATCAAATGAAAATTCACCATGGACCTGAAAAAAAAAAAAAAATAATTCATCGATTTCGAAAATGTTTTGTGCCTAATCGCGTGAGGTTTCATCAATCGTACACATAAAAATGATATCTTCACTCGATGTAACCAAATTTTCACGCAGTATTGATACTTGATTTTTTTCCTCAACGTTTCGTTGTGTCGAGACAGAAAGGCAACGGCGAGTTACTTCTCAGTTCTGCTGTGATTTACAGGCATAGACGACAGGCTTGGCCCAAGATTTATTTTTCGTTTGGCATGACTTTCGTGACACATACCGCATGTTTTCCTTTCCCATATCAGTTCCTACCGATCCTCTCCGACTTATCGAACCGTATAATCATCCCGAAACCCCAAAATATAACCGATAACATTTTTTTTCTATTTATTTTCGTTAATTTGTCATTTATGTAAAATGTTTATCATTATATTCGCAAAAGAAGAAATTTCTTTGAGGAATAAGTCCTGACAAAACCGATGAATTCTCGGAACGAAAATATTCCGAATTTGAATTTTTGCGAGTCTATTGAAAAATCATTTTATTTATTTACGTATTCCATCAACTTGCTACTTTCGCAATGAAAACAGAAATTAGTAGCCTTTCGTAGTGCAATGCATGAGTGTGCGTGTTGTCAACAGTTGCCAGTAATGGGGGGAGACTGTCGTCAAAAGTTGTCGACAGCGAAGAAGAAGGGAGTGGCATGAGACGTGCCTGCTCGCTCAGCGACCTTTCCGTCAGCCCACCAAACCGGTTACTGCATGGTCCAATACAAGGTATCCCCTTATGCTTGCTGCCCTTTTTATGCGTTATATTTTTCTCGTAACTATTGAGAAATCTTTTTTTTCATATCGATCTCCTTACGTTTGTAGGATTTTTTATTCAATAGATAGTTGCAAGGACTGCATCATTCAATCAATGCACTAACAATTTTATCAGATCTCTTGGTAATTCGAATAGAAAATTGTAAATTATTGTCAAGTACTCAGCGTAATGGATATTTTACAAATTTTTTTTATTGAATAAATTAGCGATATTAATAATGTAATAATTGATATGAAATATTATTTGAAAGAGTATCGCTAATAATTGAAAAAATTACCAACTTTTCTTGAGATTAAATTCACTTTATGCGACTCTAGTTTTCCCGTAATCTCATCTTGTTCCGATAACCAAAAGCCAGCTAGCTTTCTCAGAGTAACGGCTTGTGCGGCTGCAGTAAAAATAATGTATTTTTCTATTTTTCAAACTTCTCCTCTGATTTTTCAATAATAATTATTGCACCGCCTCACTCGAGTCCAAATTTGAGACAAATGTATGAGAATTTTTTTTGTGAGAACGAAACATCTTATGGTTGTTGACAGTTTCAGGAAAAATAAGCAATAGAAATGTAAATGCATCGTCCAGGAGTGGTCCTGGAAATGGTAATTCGGGTGCCCAATCAAGACACGTTTCAACTAAGAATCATTCGTCTCATATGACGCGAAGTAGCAGTGTAGGAGTGCTGAATCAGGTAAATTAGTAATTGCCAAACGAGGAGAACGAATTTTCATCAAAAACTTATTTCTCACTAGTGTCATTTTGGTCTCATTTACAGCAAAGCGATTCTGAATCCGATGCGGGCGTTGCTGTTGGTGGAAGAAGTTGGAACAATCAGTCATCGAACAACCGTATAAGCGGCTTGATGAGGCCAACTATAAGTTCGCAAAATAAAATAAATCACCAAATAAAGCCAAACTCATCGTCGAGCAATAATCTTCCTCTGGTGTTGAGGAGGCGAGGCATGCAAGGAGCTTATTCAAGTGGTATGCTGATTAATCGAATACGATTCGCCATTCAATAACACAACCTTCGCGGGCCTTGACAAAGTTTATTTCAATACAATTTTTCAGTGAATCTAAGTCAAG
The DNA here is from genome assembly GCF_019457755.1 of Venturia canescens. Classification (NCBI taxonomy): domain Eukaryota; kingdom Metazoa; phylum Arthropoda; class Insecta; order Hymenoptera; family Ichneumonidae; genus Venturia; species Venturia canescens. The sequence continues at coordinate 17,651,753 of NC_057421.1, read as the reverse complement.
TAGGAAATCAGGAAGATTCTAGCTCAGAGGACACGTCCTCCAATGGAAATGGTGGAAAGCCGGCACTTCCACCCAGGCCAAGAAGTATCAGTATTGATCACTCTGGGGCAAGGTAAATTCCTCTGTCTTTCATTCACAACACATTTTTATACTACAAAAATGTGGATAATCATACGAAAATATCTGTCTTAAGTAAATTTTCATAATATTTCAAACATCATTGGTTAAAATAACGAAAGCTTTGAAATGAAAGAACATAGAATTGGATTCTAGATCCAGAAATATAAATGTCATCATACGAAAATAAAAACTTCATAAAAATGCCAATTGCAAATACTTCATTTGCGATACTGGTAACCTCGTTAATTATGAATTATAATAATGTTGTTTACATTACAGTTTGAGCATACCGGGTGCAACCATAAGGAGATCAGGATCAAGTACAGTCATAACAAATGGTCGAACGAGTGGAGTAGTCGGACAAGGCACTGCTAGACTATCGGTAGCGAATCGAAATCAACTTGAGCCGAGTCCTCAAGAGCTCCCCGTAAAGGACACTGATCGTGCAATCGACGTTGCCAGTGCCGAATGTAAGTACTCACTCGTGGAAATAAAAATATTCCTATGCTAATAATCACCTGTTGAAACATCAAAATCTGACGTTTGACGTTGTCTAACTCTGTCATTATTCCTTAAGCTATTGTCATCTTTAATGCGAACCTTTAATCTTTACAGTAGACACGGATAACAGATTAGGTAAACTAATGCCGCCTATTGAGAATGCTGTGATGTGAAAATTATTAATAACAGATAAATTGACAAAGTAAAAAACGCGAAAATTTGTAAGTGATCATGCTATGATTCAAATTAATATTTTTGTTTTATGGAAAATCAATCGTAGCCAAAATAGTTACAGACTAGTCTTGTCAGTCTGTAGTTTTTTTTTCTAGCAGCCAGGATCACTTTTTTCTTTCAAGTAAAACAAAAAATAACGAAAATGCCATAAGATTACAATCATTTTGAATGTTTCGTGTGAAATTTCATGCTAGATTAACCTTGACAGTTTATGTATGGAATTTATGGAATTTTATACGTTGTGTTCTGAACGTTCCACCCAGCACCACGCCACTCATCAATCCGACGCTTCGAAGCATCTATTTTTATCGTTGAAAAAAATTTTCGACACATACATTTATTTTTGTTTTTCTGGTCCTGGCTTAGAGTTATACGATTCATTGGTAATTACGAATCAATATCGAATCATAAAATAGCATGGTCTCATACGGATTTCAGGAACGTTGTAACATTTTATCCGCATGATGCACGTCGTTATCGTTCAACTCCATATGTATACATATATGACTTTTTTTGTACTCTAAGAATAGTCAGTTTTTTGTATAAAGTCCACGCTTTATTATATTAATTTATTATGACTTCGTTTATCTTCTATTAATATTTTGAATTTAATTTCCATTGGCATATTACATTGTGGTTCATTTGAAACGTTGGTACTACGATTGGGAAGTTTAATTATTGTTTAGAATTTCAGTCATGAATATGGATTTTTCCATAATTTCATTGAAATTCGAAAACCATTTAATTTGTGTTATGAAAAAAATTTTAATCTCATAATTACAAAAGATACAAATTTGAATGAATTTATTTTTGAATAAATGTCAATTGGAGTATGCATTGACGGATCATTAATTTTGAAACTTTTGTTTTTTCTACAGTATCTACACAATTGTGTAACACGATTGCCGACGAGCTGACACGTACTGCAGACAACGTTGTACAGCTTTACAAAAGATTAACAATAGACAGCAGTGGAGACTCATCAGGCGAGGCACTGGACAGGGACACAATGTTACGTGGATTAGAATCGTCGGTAAATGAAGCAATGCGCACGTTACGTCTCGTGGTAGCTGCCGGTACGAGTCAGACTGACGGCAACGAGGTCGGAGCTGACGGTGTGAGTGCGAATGAGGCAACGGTGAAATTCCAAGAATTGCTTGCTGGTCAGGATCAAGGAAAGGTGGTCAATATGATGCAGCAATACTCAGAGCTATTGCTTAGCATGATGCAACAGAGAATGACCGGAAATCAAACTAATCACACCTAAATATCCGTCCAGTCGTCGAGTATTGCACGTAAAATTGAATAGATAAAAAAAAAGAAAAAAAAATTGACGTTGAAAATGAAAGATGAACGAAGAGAATATAAACAACGTACCTCATGAAAATATTTTCATTGCCACGAGACTGTCTGCGGTGTATGATCGAGGAAAAAAGACAACCTACGCTCTCCGTCCTCACATCTCGTCCTTGCCAAAATATTGAAATGTTTTGGATTTGTGCATGAAACTTTGAGGATTCAGATGGAGATGAGTGATTTCCTTTTTTCCATTCGATCGATGGAGCAGCTATTTTTTGAGCCATAGGAAGCGAAGAGATTGAGGATGGAATTTTTTGAGGACGGTTCTAGAGTAGTCACTCCCTAACGTTGTACAAGTCATTACTTCAATAACGCACCAAGTTTTGTCATAGTGAAAAATCAGAACTTATTGATATGCCGCTGAGAGCTAACTCCTCTACAGTTATTTCATTATCGAATCGGATCGTACATCGTAATATTGCGAATTGCAACTCAAAGATTGATAAGAAAATTTGTGTGGCCATGAGGCAATCTTCAATTGGGAACTTCGCACCGCCGTTGCCAAGATTCTCTCAAGGTGTTTTTCGAATTCAGAAAAAGGAATAAAAAGCTTTCACAAAATTGGTCACACATCAGCAAACATCCATGTGAAAAATAAAAAATCTAATTTTTCTCCTTGATAACGTAAGCGTGACATTTCGATATTAATCGATATCTTCGGATTGTAATATTTATTGAAAAACATTTAAGTCGGAACTTGAATAATCCTACTACATAAACATTAGGCCATACGCCGTGAAATGCCAATTACTAAAGACTAGTAGGCTAGATTGTGAATTTATTCTGATGCGTAAATGTCTAAAAATAATGTGTGGTATTTCCGAGCGGTATTTGGATATTGAGTGTGTGTCTCGTTCAAATATATGTACATGTACACATTAATTTAACCAAAGGCTTCACGAAACCTATGGTCTAAATAACTGAGAGGTAACTAAAAAAAAAAAAAAAAAAAAAAAATAGTTTCCTCGCTATTTTGGACAAAGATGACGATAATATTCGTCCGCTGATTACGCGGCATGAAAAAAAACTTGCCAATTGCGCGAATGAATTGAAAATGAGAGAAAATAGATAAAGTATATTGCATCTAGTTGTTAATCAGTCGTTTTAAAAAATAAAGTATCAATCAATACTGGGCTTCTTAGAGTTGCTTAAAAAGAAAATTGAACAAAAGAAATGAGTAAAACAAATGAACGAAGCGAATTAAAATCATCACACTTCTTCTCCTCTCTCAACGTACATATGGGGCTCCGGAAGTGTTTACTGATCGTTTGCACTATTGAAAATGATACTGTATGCGAATCAAAACAAAAGGAAAAAAAAACAAAAATCAGTATCTGCACCAGCCTAAAAAAGGAAGTATTAGCTTGCAATAGCGACTACTATGTATTTTGTCATAGGAATTGACGTGTACTGACATATTTTTCCACGTAAGCCCGTAATTATAGATTTAAAAAAATAATGGAAAAAAAAAGAACGATAAAAAACATAAAATACGACCTTGCATATATTTCGCGTCGTTTAGCGGTTTCTGTACTTTTCATTTTTCAAATTACCATTCTGCTCAATTAACCAGTAACCGGTCCGTCTTTTTTACATTTGTTTTTTCCTTTCCTTTCAATCATCTTAGAAATGATCGAAATCGAATGTATAAGAAGCATCGAAGTAGTTTAAATGTGTATCACTAACGCCCGTGGAATCAATGAAACAATTCAACCCGTTTTTTAATCTTATAATGTACAATACTTGTTGCTTTATATCTCCCAGAATATTGAGTAACTTATTACTTGTGCCATTTAGTGTAAAAAAGGAATGAGCCGTGACGCCTGTCAATTCTGTGACTCCATCGGGTCCCATATAATATTTTCGATCTTGTTATTATGGGATTATTTCAAAGTTCTGTAAAAATTACGAATTTCGTTATGACTTCAAACGTTTTCGATTTTCTACTGTTACTTTTGTTCGGTATGAATGCCTTTTGAAAAACCTTTGAAAAACAATCGTTCAATATTTTTCATTTGATTGGAAAAGAACGTTCTTCACGCATGATAATTGAATCGCGTCGAAAAAACGCAAACACTTATTTTTATCTAGCAAATGAAAAGTTGGAACTTCCTCCATCAGAAAGTTCATATTTTACACTATGATTGTTCTTCGATGATAACCCCCGTATACGATGATGCAGAGCTCATCAATTGTCAAACAAATTATATCGACATTACGTAGTGTCAAATCATTGTGTGAATGTACGTGGGCAGTTTTTTCAATTTAAGTTTAATCTTAACAATGTACCCGTAGATAATTATTGATATCGTGTCGAGGACCGTTGTAGAAAAATCGTAAAATATCGAATCTCATTAGGTCTACGTAGAAATATTTAACCGCTTTTCTTGTTTCTGGCAAATATCCCTCATTCATTCCAAATCATTGATACCTCGGTTCTTGTTTGTGCGTCGATCAAGAAATCATTTTGTTGCGTTTGCTTGCTTGATACGTTCATTACTGTTTTTTTTTGTATATTGTTATTCACGTTATTTCAAACATAGATTGAAATCATCTTTATGCTAATATGGTTTTATTCTATTCTGTATATACTATACATATTAAGTTGCGATTGAATAATAGAATGTGACCCCAGTTGTGTAGATTTGCCACATGTAACGTTTTCTTCGTAAAAAAAGCAAAAATAATAATAATAAAAACAACAATACCATCTATACAATTTTTCAGTGTCCCGTTCCATCTGCTAGTTAGATATAGAATCACGAAAATAAATTACATCGATCAGCGTTTTTCTGTTCAAAATTAAACAGGACAAAAAGAAACTGCGATCCGGTAATTCGAGGGAATTGATCGAAGCAGTATGAACTTTTCATTGGTACTGAAACAGATTTTAATAAACATCGAATAACAAATGAACGGGAGCAATCGAAATTTTTGTATTATTGGGAACCTAAGCAAATAAAAATATGATTTTATTTTCTGTCATTCTTATTTCATATATATTTATATTTATATCAACAGACGCGGTAGCGGTTTATTATTCATATACATCAAAAAATAAAACATTGCACATTTTTACTTTGTTTCATGTTAGATCAGTCGTATGTAATTATTGCGTTTTACAGTAACAATCTTAATTAATGACTCAGACAATCATTACTCTTCGGGGAAAACAATCGGCAGTCTGATACACACACAGAATGTATACAATTGATCACTCGTCCTTCATGATTTGTAAGCGTTCAATAGAGAATGAGCACAATGAGAATCGAGTTATACAAGGCTAGTGTAAAAGTTAGATAAATGTCTACAAAAAATTAATAACATAATACTATACAAATATTTTCAAAAAATTGGTCGATAATATTACTCATTTCAGTACAATTAATGGTACTGTTTGAAAACATGATTACAACTTTTGAGTATCGTTTCTTCATATTAAAATAAAAACAAAATATGGATTCGCTATAAAAAAACAATTTTTTGACGATCTATTTTTCTAAACGGTACTTTGGAACTTGACTCCATTGCTCTGAGGTTTGGCACTGTTTCAAGATTAAGTGCACAATTACTGATTATTTCTCTGTGTTTTTGGACAACCAGGCTTCGAGTTAAGAGCTTCTTCTTATTTATCTTCCGTCCTCTTGCCTCAGTTCTTCAAGCTGTAAATAACGTTTGTTTTTAGAGTTATCAATTCGAATCTAATTGGAAATGGCAAACATTCATGTCTATGAAAAGTCGATCTGAAGCTACTAAAAACTGACCTCTTTTTCTTCATCGACTTCATCTTCTTCGTCGTCGGATCCGTGGACAGATGCAGCAGGTGTTGTTATTCGAGAGGAAGATGGGGATGGAGGTTCGCTCAGTGGTCGTGGATAATTGAACGTTCGATTATAGCTACCGTCACCCATTTCCGCAGCCAACTCCGGGTACACTGCTGTTAACGCCTTTATTCGAGCCTGACGATAATACTGCAGAAGCAATATGAAAATAAAGTTAACGGAAATTTTAATGGTGTTCGAATAGATTATTTTTTATGCATTTTTATTTAGATGACTCTCTAAAGAAATTAATCGTTTTAAGCCTTGAAAATTTTGTAAATACGATATTCGAACATTCAACAAAAATATATGTTAAATTTGGGACTTTTTTCAAACCTATGATGAAAAATTTTAATATTTATTCAACCGTGAACAGTTTTTAAAAGACAAAACGAAACTTACAATTCCAAGATTCCTCCAATCGAGCAAATCACTCAGACGCTCAGTACGATTTCTTTGAATAATACGTTGTCGTCGATTCAAGCGTGCAAAATCAAACATGTACTGTGCCAATTGTTGAACACTACCCTCAATCCCGATGTGTCTTCTGTCGACTATGTAGATTCCATAACTCATAGGGTCAGCTATGTGTTCCTCCATGAAACAACCGAAGCCTGATAAGTTTGTTGTGATGCTCGGTATTCCCATCACTGTGCATTCCGCCGGAGTGTAGCCCCATGGCTCGTAATACGATGGAAATACACCCAGGTGACAACCTCTTACAAAATCCTCGTAATCCAGACCAAAAAGTGGATTCGTCGAAGAAAGGAACTCCGGATGAAATACAATCTTTTAACAAAAACGTTCATTTTCCGCTTTAATATCAGTTTCAAAAAATGCAGTGCTTTATTCACCAAAGTTTCATTGTGAAACGGAAGTGCTGACATATTGAATTACCTTCACGCGGTCATGAACCGTGTTGAACAAGTTGCACCTTCGAACAGCAGCCAAGACCGGATCGTTCCAATCGTCAACAACATTGTGGGTTGTTACCGGCGGTAAGCCATTTCGTTGCAAAGCGTATAAACATCTAGAAAAAAAAAACATTTTTTTTTAGAAACAATCATTTTTTCCATCAAATTGTTTCTTGGCAGTTTATGAAAAAATTGAAACGTTATTTACCTTTTGATTTTAATAATATCTTCCTTTAGTAACATATCTTGACCTTCAGGCAATCTCCCCGAGAGGCACATCTCGTACATGCGTTTGCCCATTTTTATTTGAATCTCATTTATGGTGTCTCGTAATGATTTGGTCACCTGAATATGAGAATTTCTGTTTTTATAATTATTCATAGACACGAAATAATTTTCATTGATTTATATCTGTCGGATTTCCCTACTTCAATTTTTCACCATATAAACTTACAGCATGACCACGTAAAGATTCGACGTTGAAGTTATTCGTCCGAGCGGGGAATATAAGAAATGCAACAACAGTGACATCGGGCTTTGAAGTTTTCAATTGATGATTCAAACGCGCCAATGCCTCGATGAATATGTCGGCACCTTTGTTGCCGAATTCGTAACGACCAGCAGTAAAGAAATACAGAGTTTTTTCCAGATCGAAGTCGTAATGCCTGCCAAGACCAAATAAGAAAGTTAAAGGAATTCTTCTTATGTTGTCTCTTGATGAACTTACCCGTAAAAGTGTCCACGAACAAATTCGTGAATCTTTTCTTTACTAACTGCATGAAGATTTTGAAACTCGTGGAGTGCCGAAAATTTCTTGACATTAAGACCGTTCGGTGTTATTACGTCTGGCTTGCGTTTGAGCAAATTTTCAGCTTCGAATCCAGTAATGTCCGAGACGGTAGTAAATACGTGCGCGAGGTGAGTAGCCGCACGTTCCATACAATATCTGTGATAAATTTGACGTTTCCCAGCTTCTTCATCTACATTGAACTGCAAAAAAGGTTTTCATGCTTGCTATAATGGGTTGAATAAACAATCTTAATGAATCAATATTGTCTTGAAGTTTGAGTATCGTGCAATTGAAGAACTTGATATCATCTATTCGATGTGAAAAATATATTGAAATTTGCTCATATTACCGAGCTCAGATTATTGTAGAAATCAGTTTTTCCAGCACAAAGATATCTTCCTAAAAGAGTTGCGTGGGTTGTGAAAATAGTCGCAACATCGACGTGTCTTGTTCGCAAGGCAATTAAACCAACTCCTGCTTGCCATTCGTGACAATGAACGAGAACTCGAGGTGGGGCCGTTGAGTAACTTTCTGCTGCTTTTCTGTTGGCAAAAAGTCGAAATTTTCGTTTCATTTTATCCTCATCTTTAGCCATATCATTCTGTCAGCAGAATCAGGTCGTGTAATTTCAAATATTGTGTATTCACCGAAATTCTGTGATGAATTGGCACAGTAGGTAGCCGAGTATAATCGCGTCGTTAGCTTCAATGTCCAAATGTGGAATACCAAGACTGCAAGAATTCCACAATTCTTGCTTGTACTCGTCCAATTTCCAAGCCGCACTTCCGATATCGAACAGAATAACTTGAGGATTTCCATCCACTAACCATGTTCCTGTTACAACCTAAATGTGCAAGGAAAAGTTTTTTTAAATAACAATTTCATTATTATTCGATTTTCATATTTCTTCGACGAACACATGTGTGCTCGAGCGCACGTGGCGTTTTATTTATCTTTATGTGAATATATCTATATACATGTACAGACGAGCGCATGACCAAGGCAGTGTACGTGACCTTTGATCAAATTGGGCTCAAGGCTTGGATTGTCGCCAAATCTTCTCTTTAAATGCGTGCATTTGAAAAGGTGAATGAATAAAAAGTCTGAGATCATTTTTTTCAACAGTTTACGTAGAATATTCTGAGATGAATCTTGCTCATAATACTCATGTAAAATGTGTTTTTGTCAAAATATATTTATATTTAATGCAGGGAAATTTTTGGTTTAACAAAACTTTTGAAAATTTTTGGACTTTTCGATTGCTCTTCATTTTGAATGCTATTGAAGTTTGCAGCACTGAGATCCAATTGAAATTGTTGAACAGGCGTGTAATATCAAATTAACATCATTCTTCAGAATAACTTCTAAATAGATAAAAAACAAGAAATGGGGCTTGAACTTTGTTAATAAACTTTGACATCTCTTACCTTGAATCCTTGATCTCTCATAACTTGTACAGCCTTGTACATTGGAGTATCCTGCGGATAATCAGCTTGCTCAACTTCAGTTCTTGCACATGTTTCTTTGTATGGGCCAATCATACAATATTGTTCACCCATTTCCTCCGTAGATACATAAGCTTTTGATCTTATAACAGTATAAATACCACCGACTGAAAAAGTTTAATTTTATACAATCACAAAAAATTTCATTTTCAAATCTTAAATTACCAAATATACCAAAATATCTGTATACTTATTGAATTTTTATCACATAAATTTCTGCTTGTTTTATCAATAAAAACAGAAAAAAAAATTTCTTTGTTTGTTTTGAAATAACTGAAATACAAATAAAAAATACTGCAAAGAAATCATTCCCTTGTACCCAAAATTAAATAATCATGGACAAAGATCTCAAGTTTTTTGGAATCATGAATAAAATAATCACCTTTGTTGGCTACTTCCCATGCTACTTCAAAATTCCACCTGTTTTCTTGCTGAGCAGATTGGCCACGATCCATTATTTCCAGAAAGTCATGACAACTGTCAACTCTATAAAATCGTCTAGAAGCCCTTTCCTTCGACATTTTGTAATAACAAAATAATCTGAAAGTATAAATTCTAAACTGATACTTGTTGTATAATACACATTAAGAAATGCAACTTGGTCAGATAAGCTAAAAACTGTGTCAATTTTAATCTTTAATTTTATGTAAGGCAATGACCTTCGGCCTGGATAAAAAGATTAGATAAAAAAAAAGACGAATTTCCAATTGTGTTTGTCAATACTTATTTCAATTACTTAATCTCAATAATTAAAAAATGGTGATCAGTGATAAAAATGTGATAATACGATTTGTTTTTGATCGAACAGAGAATCTTAATTTACATCCGGATTAAATAACACGACATTCGACGTAACGATTGCAATGATCGGATATCGGTAATATAATAAGTAAAAATAACTCCGAAAATAAAATATTCACAATAGCTACTTCAGGAGGAATTCGTATGCGCGACGATCCAATTACCAATAATCAATCGAGGCAAGACACACTAAATTTGATCCCAGGATATACGATACCTTCGATCGAAACAAATAACAAAAAAAAGAACAATTGATTGGTTCCTTGTGCTCAACTTTAAATCATGAGTTCTTATTCACACTGTTGTGCCCTTTTTTAAAACTTTTATGCCTCTCGTGCTTCCGCCAAAGACAAAAGTTTGCGGAAGACAAAAAAATCTTGTATTATTTTAAATGAAAAATTTGTTTCAAATGTAAACAAGCTTGACTCACCTTCAATCAGGAAACACCGGAATGTTCGGAAGTCTCTAAGGAAACACGCGAGACACTGAGCGTAGGAGTGACCCGAAGAGATATTACACGGCTCGCAGTGAGACTTGAATTGAAGGTTACGAAGAAAGGTCAAACCGGTACTATATGTTCAGAACTCGAATCCCTGAAGAGACTGCGCGAGCTTGCCAGCACGGGGGGAGGGGGGATACATACATAATATATATAAATCTCCTTGTAGCAACGACTCACAAAATTCGAAAATTTCGGCTTGGCATTTCATTCATCACCCGGGAAATCTAGGTGGCGTACAAGTACACAACGCGGGAAATAAGGAATTTCATCGATAGCTCGGTCATTGAACAATGTCATGTACCAACAGAGCCATAATGATAATAATCATTCAATTAATTGGTACGATACGACAGGTTAATATAAGTAACTCAAATAACCCATACTCTTATAAAAATAGAAGTCTTCTTTCGAGAATCTACAGAAAGTTTCAAATCAAAAATTCAAATTTTTTCTTGTGAAATCGAATTGATCGGCAGTTGGTAATTTAAATGTAGTTTTGGTGAATCTCGAAATATCAGCAGATCACAGGGCTGTCATTGTTCCGAACTCTACCGAATTTCTTGATATAACGTGTTTTCTCTTCAACAGAACATTACATCTATATAGATGTATATAATGTATAATGTTTAATTAATATATACATTAATATACTGCCAGAGCGTTTATCACACCGTTGCTAATCGTGTATACTATTCCCACTAAACGTATTATTATATTCGCAGTTGGTTCCATTCAAACGAAGTATCGCTGACGCTCACTGAGTTTTAGTGGCGTTAAAGTCTGCGTTGAATTTATCAGCGAGTCACGTCTCTGTTATGAATAGAGAAGAAAGTTCCGAGTTGTGAATCGTCGTTCAGAGTCAAAGGTTCGGAGAAACACGCGTGTTAGAACTCAGAAATTTGCGGTCAAAAACAACCGGGAATTATGGCGGTAAGTCGCAATTCCTCATTGTCGTGTAATTATTTTCATATTTTCGTAAATTTTGAACATATCCGAATCAAAGATAAAGAGTGAAAAATGATACAAATTTGACTAGATGATATAATTGCGTAAAACTTTTAGTCGGCGTTCACGTAATTTTTTCTAACCTCACATAATGAGTAGAAACGTTTGTATGGATGATAGATATTTGCACTAGAATATATGAATTATCGAATGACATGAAAATGAGAAAATTTAGTGATGGTATATTTTGCATATCGATCTTAAAAAATGGCGGTTACTATGGAAACAAATTTGTTTGATTGATCAAACTTGGTTGACCGTCATGTACCTTGTGAATTCAGAAAATATTATTTCCTGAATATAAGATGTGTTTTTATACAATGAAAGAAAAAACTTTCAGGCTGTTGCAGCAGCAAAAGTACAAGAAGTTCGGGAGATCACAAGAATTGAGCGCATCGGAGCTCACTCGCACATCAGAGGATTAGGTCTAACTGACAGTCTTGAACCACGAAATGTAAGTCCATAAAGCATACCAATTGAGTTGTACCAGAATTGAATCTTTGACCCCGTACAGTCATTCAAGAGACCAGTATAAATTTTATTGATTTGAACAAATCTAGATTTATGAATATGAGTTGTTTATGTTCATGTTAAATCTCTGTAAGCGGCCTACGTACTTCCAAATTTTTAGGAAATGTTTATTGAAAGAGAGAGTTTTGGAGATGCCAATTGTTCTATCGAACAATTGAATTTATTTGTATGAATTACCCAGTGGAAAAAATCTTATTCAGTGGTCAATATGTTCAATTTTCAAACTGTTTGTACCATACGTACTTCCTACGTACTTCCAAATTTTTAGGAAATGTTTATTGAAAGAGAGAGTTTTGGAGATGCCAATTGTTCTATCGAACAATTGAATTTATTTGTATGAATTACCCAGTGGAAAAAATCTTATTCAGTGGTCAATATGTTCAATTTTCAAACTGTTTGTACCATCAATTGATTATTAAAAAATAGGACCGTTCAATGAAAAATTAAAGTATATAATAAAAGATACACATCAAAATCGTTGAAAAACTAAAAGGAGAAAGCTACCTTTGTTACATAAATTTTGCTAATCGAGAAGGAATCATAAATTCATTGACATATGTAATATACAGGTTTCTCAGGGTATGGTTGGTCAGCTGGCAGCTCGAAGAGCCACGGGTGTTGTTCTTGAGATGATTAAAGATGGTAAAATAGCTGGTAGGGCAATCTTACTAGCTGGGCAACCAGGAACAGGCAAAACTGCAATAGCAATGGGTTTGGCCCAAGCTCTAGGCCAAGACACACCATTTACCGCAATGGCTGGTTCGGAGATTTATTCTCTAGAAATGAGCAAAACAGAGGCGCTGACCCAAGCTATCAGGAAATCTATCGGTGTACGAATCAAGGAAGAAACGGAGATAATTGAGGGTGAAGTAGTTGAAATTCAGGTCGATAGACCAGCTACAGGTGTGGGTGCAAAGGTTGGAAAATTGACGCTCAAAACATCGGAAATGGAAACGATCTACGAACTTGGTAACAAAATGATTGACAGTCTTATGAAAGAAAAGGTTCAAGCTGGTGATGTGATAACGATTGACAAAGCAACCGGAAAAATAAATCGTCTCGGACGTTCTTTTACACGTGCTCGTGATTATGATGCCACCGGTTCACAGACGCGTTTCGTACAGTGTCCCGAAGGAGAATTACAAAAACGCAAAGAAGTTGTTCACACTGTGTCGCTTCATGAAATCGACGTCATTAACAGCCGGACACATGGTTTTTTGGCGCTTTTTTCTGGTGATACGGGTGAAATTAAATCCGAAGTAAGAGATCAAATAAACAGCAAAGTCGCTGAATGGCGAGAAGAAGGCAAAGCCGAAATTGTACCTGGAGTTTTATTCATTGATGAAGTTCACATGCTTGATGTTGAGTGTTTCTCCTTCCTCAATCGCGCTCTGGAGAATGAAATGGCCCCTGTAGTTATCATGGCTACGAACAGAGGTGAATTTAAACTCATAAAATTGAATTTCACACCGTTGGAATGCAATCTTATTTCCCCCTATTTCAATATACTTTTCACTTGTAGCCGATATTCATCGTTGATTTTCATCTTAGACAAGAATCCATCTAAAGTTTCACTTATTTGGCTAAAATTTGAATAAATATTGGATGTACCATGTTTTGAAATACTATTCATTCAAATGATGTAAATTTCAGTGTTACCTTATAAAAATTTTATAAATGCGTTATCTCTGCTCAAATTCTAATTCAATTTTCGAAGCTGTCCCAATTGATTTCATCATAAAATTGCTGCATTCATCACTATTTACAGTAAATCTGTCCTTAAAACAGTTTTATGCTTAAAGATATTCTACGTACGCATTAATAACAATTCTAACTTTTCTGCTTGTGAAACAGGTATCACGAGAATAAGAGGAACGAATTACAAAAGTCCCCACGGCATACCTATCGATCTTCTCGATCGTATGATAATCGTACCAACGAGTCCTTATCAAGAAAAAGACCTCAAAGAAATCTTGAAAATAAGGTGCGAAGAAGAGGACTGTGAGATGGCAGATGACGCGTTGACCGTTCTGACAAGAATAGCTTCCGAAACATCTCTGAGATACGCGATTCAATTGATCACTACAGCGTCGCTCGTTAGTCGCAAAAGAAAAAGCACAGAGGTGCGTTCTCTCCTATCTTGAAAATCCACAAAACAGAGAAAACGTAACTTGTTGACACTGTACCGTTTCCCCGTTTTCAGGTCAGCATCGAAGACGTTAAGAGGGTTTATTCGTTGTTTCTAGACGAAAATCGATCGACCCAATTCTTGAAGGAGTACCAGGACGAATTTTTATTCAACGAATTGCGTAAGTAAATTCGTTAGGATAGAGAATATGAAAAAATGATACTGTATTCAATGAAATGACTTTTATTTTTAAAATTCATTTGTTAAATTTTGTGTAAATTTTAAAATTTCTCACTTACAGCTGATCAACCGATGGAAGTGGCATGATTGAAATAGCACGTTTGTCATACTCCGACTTCATTCCTTACTTTCTAATCAATACAATCTTACAAACTTCAACCAGTTTTTCAATACATCGATAAAATTTCACAATCATTTCGTATTCATTTTGTTCGCGTCATACGTTAATATTAATTCATAGTTAATCGTTTGGATGCATACTCCGTTTCCAAGTATCGTGAACACCGATCGCTTGTCGTTATTCTCGTGAAACGATAAAATGTAAACAAAAAACAAAAACGAATAAAAATTGTATAAGATAATCAAGAATAAAATTGTGAGTTTGATCTTCCTGCTGCGTGTTCGCTGGGGAACAACTCTTTGTTGAATAGCGTTGACACTGGGATAAATTAGTTTTTGGTGTGAAGCTCTTATTTCTAAGCTTGTTACGATTATTTAAAATCGTCACAACTCATTGAAATACGAAAATCGGGCGTTGATTAGATGATTATTATCTTTTAAATCTTATTGGAATCTTTGATTTTGTACATTATTTGTCGATTGGGTTCTAAGGCCATCCTGCAGACTCGCTTGATCGCGGATTCGTTGGACTTCTTGAGACAATTAATCATTCGATGTGAAGTTCTCGTCTGCTTGATTTCGTGATCTGCGACTTCTTCCGGAGGATTTTCGTCTAGGCTTTTTTATCCAAAAGCTTTTTTGCTACAAAAATCAATGCATAAGCAAGAATTATACAACTTTTTTTCTAGCAGAAATTTGATCAAAGTAATTGACATGCCATCCATTAGCAACCGGTTTATCCATCATTTTCTCGATTAAAATGCTGCAACGGGTTTCTCTCTGATACAGTTGAGTTCGTAAAAAAAACAAAAATTATACCTTATTTTACTTTCATGAGGGAATATTGTATAAATTTTGAATTTTGGAAAATTTAATCTCCTTTTTAGTTATCTCTCTCTTTCCAGCGATAGAACGCTTTAGGCAAACGCGACTGTAACTCCATCAGAGGATATCATTCCGTCAGGTCAGAGGCATTGTCGCACTATATTCATCCCTTTTTACTTTACAATGCCCTGATGAAATTTTATTCTTTAGCGAAGTTGCAGTTGTAATAACTTCCACTTTCCAACTCTCTTCGTTTTCGGAATTATTCAAAATTACTATGCATACGAACTCGTTCATGGATATAAAAACTTTGGATGGAGGTTTCTCCTGCTTTTTAATACACATCGATTGTTTTCCTCTAAGGGGTCTACCCCAATTAAACAGACGAAAAAAATACTATTTTCACGAATTTTTTTGATCCTATAAAAAGTGTTAGGCCTAAAAAGTACACTCTTAAAATATCCAAAAATTTTTTCTTATATTTATTTTACTCAGTTTTCGTACGGAAAAATGGAGGGGGGGGGGGGGGGGGGGAGGGAAGACAGATCCAAAAAAAAGATGGGTGTTCGCTGTTGATAAAATCTCTGGAATAGATGATCAAAGAAAAATAATGATTTTAGATTCAATAGATAAATGGCTATAGCGTATATCATACGATTTTTGATATTTTCAAATATCATAAAATGACGGCAATTTTTCCAAAAACTACGAAAAGCACGTTTTTTTCAGTGTTTTTCGCAGAAAAAAAATAATTCCACTCAATATTTAAAAACTCGTATGATATGCGCTATAGCTATAATCGTAAAGGAAATGTAAAATTTTGGTAAAGATCGGTTGAATAGTGTCAGAGATTTTATCAACAAGCCGGCAGGTCCATAAATAAAGGCAGGTCCGTGGTACTGCGCGGTGCGTATTAGTGCGCTTAGACAGCCAAGTGAACGTCGCTCAAAACTACACTTGGACTGCTTTATCAAATTTTAGTATGATACTTTTAAATATGTATACTTTCGAAAATTGCAATAAAAAAAATCGATTTTTTGAAAATTCTCATTAGGGTAGCCCCCTTAAAACACAACTTTGTTGATGCAAAAGCAGGTACAATTGAGACGTCACGATGCATTAGAATATCGAATAAATCGAACAATTATGCTCTTCCTTCCTCACCTGTAATCAGTTTGACTACACCATCTGGTTTGTAAGATGATTGATATTTCTTGTCCTTTGAGGTGACACCAAAACCATAACTGACTTTATAAACTGGCAGAGGAATAACCGTAGACGACACAGGTATCATGACTGCAATCAAGCAAAGACCATTCTAGTGAAAGGCGAAATTTATAATTATATTTCAGTATATCATGAAAATATAAAATTATCATAATTTATTAGAAATAATTTCGTTTATTTTTTTCGAGCTGACGTGGCAACTCAAGCAGGACAAATCAGTCAGCCGTACAGGCTCTCCCAAGGTTTCGTATTGTTTTCTTAAAGTCAGGAATCTACTATTGATATAACTGTTAATTATGCAATGCTTTTGAGGATGATAAATTGCGGATATTCACATTTTTAATAATTTTATATTATTTCATGAATTCCTCACTCGTCCAGGGGCTTCGATCGATTACATGACCACATTGGAGTCTATGGTAATGTCAAAACTGAGAATTAGATAATTGGGAAGAAATTTTTTCATAAAATTCTCTTCTGATCGCAAATTTGTCTTTTCGAATGTTTTGCAAAAATTATATCCGTAGAGAATGACAAATCGATCCTTTTGAGAATATTTCAAGCCAACTAATTGTCGAATTTCAAACTAATGGGTTCGATTATTTGTGAATTAAGAGCCCGTAACTAAGGAACAGACTAAACCTTGCCAATAGGGGTTCTGAGCTTCGGTATGAAACTCGGGGCATTTCAGTTGAAATACCAACGCATGTATAAAGGTGATTAATTATCGGAAAGTCAAAAATGGAAAAAAATGTAAGGAACCGGTAGACTTGGGGACGCACCCCAGCCATTAAAAAAAGTTTTAATTATGATTGATTGAAGTAAGAGAAAATTACATCTCCCGTCGAATAATTCTGGAACATTATTATTAATTAACAGCAATAATAATATTTTCAAATGATTTCGTAGTTTTTAGAAGATCGAAAAATTCACAAAAATGGAGTCCGCCAAGGCATAATAAATAAAAAAAAAGTGAAACAAAGAAATGAGGAAATATCAATTGTTGCTCGAGAAAAGTTTTTCAGATACTCGGAACACAATATAATTTCTTCTTTGCAAAATGGTAGGAGCTCAATTTTTTTTTCCTTCTGCTAATTACATTTACATTCCGTTTTGACAAACAGCTCATTTTACCCTGATTAATGAACGTCTCTTTCGAGTACATCGTTTTTTAATTTTCATTTTCAAGCACTGAAGAAGCCGCAGGCGGAATCAGCGGTATCTTGTTCCTATGAAAAGTGTAGATATAGCACACGAAACGTGAAGGATAACGAGAAAAATCTGCCACGAGAAAATGGCATAGAAGTGTATATAGCTAAGAAATCGAGATCTCGGAGTCTTGCTATAATCGTAACCCACGCCTTCTTCGCCATGAATGACATCATCGTTCCGTTATTCCCACCTGTCATCGTCGAGAAAAGGTGGATTCTCATTTTCGAGATCACCAACGAGCTCTTCCCTTATTTGGCTTCGCGAATCCGAGTTCGTAAACTTGTTTCATTTTTGAGGTTTTTTTTCAACAAATATTACTGTCGACCAAAGCATTTTAATTTGTGTCTGATGAAAATGACGTTTTAAATGCGAACCTCTGGTGGTCGAAGCATGAAATAAATAAGGAGGCAGTTCAAGAGTACTTCGAAACTCGAACAAACATTTTATAGACTAACAAAAAATAAGTATTTTTCGTAACTCTGGTTACTTGCAAATTCTCCATTTTTTACGAATACCTTCGCCTAATTCCTACATCAAAGCTTCTGAAGGGTCCAAAGATGAGAATAAATTCTCAATTGAGAACTAAGAATCTACTTGGTCGTGATCGAAATATCGACCACTAGTTTGGTCGGACACTCCACTTGAAAAATTCATCGATATTATGCACAAATTTTGTGTAAAAAAGGTCGATTTCAACGTAAAGATCCCCATCCTAAAAAGGTTAATCGTCGATCACTCGTTGCGTTGATCCTTTTGAATTTTTACCATTCACATCTATTACTTGTATCTATCGAAAGCTACTTGTTTCTACCGAAAGCTCGAGTCATAATGCCGATTGGATCCGACGTGGATCCGGTTGTATAAGCTTAATTCAATTTATGACACTCTTTCGAATCGTTATCGATCACCGATTTCTAATAACTACGTAAACACATGAAAAATGTATTTTTTACACGAATCTTTAGAAATGAGTTGTTTTCTGTCATTTGAATTGCTAAAAATTTCAGTGTTCCAATCAATCTGAGAAACCTTGAAATAAACGAGTTTAGTGGTCGAAAAACTATAAGAAATCTTGGAATGTTTCATCTCGAAACCCGTGAAGATGTGTATGAGAAAGTAATCGATTTGAAAACTCGAATCAACCGTCGGTATGCAAATTGAAAAAAAAAAGGAACTGATTTATATACATAGATATTCGTTCACATTTCCAATCGCAAGCGACGCAGTAAAAGAGTTTTCTGATGAGAGAACAAACGTATAGCTATCCGGAGCTCCTTCCTCGAGCTAATTAGTCCGTACGACAATTAGAGAGAAAGTTTTTTTTTATTCATTCATTTGCGCCGAAGTTCCCACCGGAGTAGAAGTTCTGGCATATACGCAGCGATTTCTCGTCCAAACCTCGAGGCGTTGGAAAAAGTCGAGAGAGTTCCCAGCGGTTTTACCGCGAAGAGAAATCCGACGCGATTCCAAACTTTCATTTTTATTTTTATTATATATATTTTTTTTTTATTTATCTTTTTTCCAAGCAACCAAGAGTTTGCATTCTTGATAAAACGATGTGAAAAATAGTCGCGTTGCCAATATGAGAGAAAATAGAGAATACCTAATTATGATTGAAAAAAAATCAAATAAAACAGAAAAAGACGAACGAACGAAGGAGAATTGAGGTCGATCGTGAAACACGAAGAAGGAAATGACTTTCATTTATTGAGTAAAATGCGAACATTTTTTTTTAATTCCAATTTCACTTCCTTCATTATTGAATCAATTACCGGGTTCAAAGATGTTATCCTCGTTGCGTTTATAAATCGTTGGTTTAGCATACGTCTCCGAAATAACGTAGACGAATCCAAGAATGAGAAACGTGATAAAACGCATTTTGCACAATATTCAGCAGAAAATAATTTTAAATTGAAGGATGCGAGGCAGATTTGAACACACAGCACTTGATTGTGCCAAAGTCGTAGCTTTCAAATGGCACTGTTTATACCGCACAAAGTTTTTCACGATTGCCGGTCGCTTTGAAATATCACGAAAAGAAGTATACTCGGGGTAAGTGTAGTGAGAGGGAAAAATTGATTAGGAGAACCGAGTTGAAACTCGATTACTATTTTATGTTATTTCGCTCGATAAAAACTCTCGAGCCTCACGAAAATGTTACGTTCGATCAGCACACGCGCTCGTTCAACTCGTAGCTGCTGCGAATTCAGCCAACTACACACCGTTCGGGTATAGAGTTAAATGCCACAATATCCCCGCAATCTTTGGTTAGCTAGCTCGAGCGGGCATGAGGGAAAGGAAAAATCTACGAGCGAGCGTGACGTCCAAACGAAGAGAGAATCGAAGTATTTTTTATCACGATTGAACGATTTTTGCGGTGGGAAAAAAAAAAACTCGTGCAGTTTTCAACAAATCGAACTCGCACTTCCGCCGAATATATAATCGAGCACGATCCAAATGAAAGTGTCACCTCATTCTTTCTCGACCTCACTAAAGTGAAAAATGGGTTTTTTCATTATTAAAGAATCGAGTAATCTCAATTCGATGCTGTCCAGGAACTTCTCGTCACGAGAAAATGCAATTGAAGTTTGTGAATTCGTGATAATCAGTAAGTTAGAATTGATCGGAAAATGCATAAAAATTTATTTCCGTACAACAAACTTGTAACAGTGAACGTTGCATATTTTGAATAAAATGAAAAGAAAAATGAAAAACAGCACTGAGAAAAACGTTGTTGGAAAAGTTTGAGAATAAAATACTCCATCAAGAACAGCGTGGCCATCTCTGGAAACGAAGGGGATTTACTGTTGCCTCGGTTCTGTATTTTAGTGGTAAAAGGAAAGACCATTGGGCATTATATCCTAGAAAATCCCGTGCAGAATAGAAGGATTTGTTTCGTGGGATATTTTTGACCTGGTTTTATGGTTCAGAAATATACACTTGTTAGTACGAGTTCATATTTACGATTGAGTAAAGTGATATATATCTATAAAAATGCCAGAAATGTCTTGAACTGTAACGAGTGAAAGTAGCCTCGGAACCATCCACGAAAGCGGTCAAAGCGGATCCTCTGTACTATTATGTAAACAGGATAACGAGCAGTGGAAAAGGCGAGTGCCTATGACGCAAAAGAGTCGAGACAAGGTCCCTGAGGTGCAGATTTTATCTTGAAAGGTCAGACAAGTATTCGTTAATAGTAAATGTCCGAGCTCTGCTTAAATGCATAGTATTACGAAAGTGTACAATAAAAAAAGAACATTCGAACGGAAGGATATGATGGCGACAATTTTCATGAGAAATTTCATGTACGAACAATAAACGAACAATTGGCCGTGGAAAATTTTTGATAACGAAACTTTGTACGTGTAAAATAGAAATATCAGATGAATAATAGACAGCCCCAAACGAAACTATTGTGAGCTGCACGCAGAAAAGGAGGCCGAAAATTCTAGAGGCTTTCCTATAGGATTTTAGATTTTCCTAGATTTCCTAGTATCCTAGATTTTCCTCTAGGATACTAGGAATATGGTGTCTCGAGGACAGTATTATACGTTCTGGATTGCAGCATCAGTTCGAAGAACTGTAATAAGAATTGTTCTATATCCACCATAGTCAAAAGACCAATAGTCATACCTTACATTCAAAAGACTGAAGAGTCTTTTTCTCTATAAGCATAATAAAAGATGCTTTTAGTCACTTCAAACGTTTATATTGTTATTGTTAAGTATGCTCGGGCAACCCTGAAAAAAAAATCAAATGTATGGTAAAATGTCACACGTATTTGGTGTATATTCGTGTATTTGACATGATGAATAACACTCGGAAACAAAACGAAATATATTTCTCACGTGCATCACTTTTTGCTATGCACATAAAGCTGTGTAGAATTGAAGGGACGAAAAATAGCAAAATTCAAAAAATACGATGCTGTTTGTAAACGGCGGCTAAATACTTTGCAAATTCTTGAAAAGTAATATATTCCTCTCTGTACAAAACGAATCCGTTTTCCCCGTGTATATTTATACGGAGTGTTAAAATTGATTGAAGGTCACTCGAACTATTTCTTCGATTGAATGAAACTTGAATACGAGATGAAATTATTCATCGATTGTCGTCGTCGCTAGCTCAATTAGTCGTGTGCCCAGATCTCTCTCTCGTGAGAGAATATATTTCAAGCCAATATTGTTCGTTAAATCGAGCGACTAAACGATTCGAAATTGAATATAATCATGAGCGGTTCGTTATAATTTCAATTAACGATCGATCAATATATTTTCCGAGTTCATGTTTCCATTGGAAATGAATTCAGAAGCATGGAAAAATCGGGGGTTGATGTATAATTAGTTTCATGCCTGAGGCTAACAAATCCAATTTTGTCGGGTCGGTAATTCCATTCATGAACTCATCAGCATTACGTAGTTTCATTAGAGCTGGTACGCAGAGATGAGTGAGAAAAGTGGTTATCGCACCTCGTTCTACGTGTGCGCGCTGATGCCCCCACAGAGCTAGCACTCTCACGAGATATTTCCGTCCTTTCCCGCGAGAGCAACCTCTCACACGTAAGTGAGAAAAAGGCTTTCGGAATATGAAAGCTTTCACGATACAGTTATAGATCTTCCGAAAGCTTTACCGACTTGCTGTCGTAACAAGGAGCGATAAGTGTCGTTGCCATTAAATTTTTTTCAAGGTTAAACGAGAATCTTTTACGTCGTTTCAGATTACTTGCAACTGGACCTCAAATCTCACTTAAGATGCTTCGGCTCTTGGACTCAATGGTTGACAAGAGCAGTGAATGCACAAAAATTCGTTAGTTTTACCAATAAAACTGCACCTGGATCCAAAAAACTTGTGAACCCAAAATGTGATTATCGATGTCAAGTTCGCAAAGCTATTCTCGAAAAAATGAATAAAAATTCTCGTCCGGGCTTCTCAGTACCTACGACAAGCTTGCAAAGTTTTGGATTTTTCTTGTGAATTTTACGAATAAGAATGAAGATAACGAGCTTGCATGGTTTTGCAATTCAAATTTCGAATCCCTCGATGAGTCATGGTTTGAGATTTTTTCACCTACAATATTTGTACAATTTTTTTCACTATAATTATGCGTTTAGCCTTCGATCACAAAAACGCGGACCTCACTTGAGGCCACCGTAATATTGAAAATATTTTCGAAAACAATCATTTTGGATTACCCACCATACAATCACGCTCAAAACATTTGCATGTTCCTTTCGACACACAATTGCAATCTTCTTTAATGTCTGACCGTCGTCGCTCATCCATCTGAACAATAAGTAAAAGTATCCGCAGGTAAATATAGCAAATACCTCATCGAGCCTTCTTACCGAGAGTCGGGACCTCGCACATTTACACAATTCTCGACAATGCGAATCTGGGTTAAAAAGTGAAAGGACATGGAATGAAAACAATGTCGAGTCGTTACTGCGCTCTGTTTGCATGGTGTCTGCGTCGACAAGTGAGCCAACTTGTTTTAAATTCACTCATACGTATCTAAGGTTTACAGATCGCACTTGTAAGATAATTGGTGATCGATTAAATGTTCACTTTTAGCCTGAAGCGAGATAACTTTGCTCAACGTTATTTATCTGTCGAAAACGTATTTCGTATCATGAAAAACCAAACGTTATTAATGCAAATTTTACGCTGTAAGTTTTACGCTGCAATTGACAGTAGAATGTTGCTCGGGGTTTGTGTCCCCACTGAACTTGAGTGAGAGGCGTGTAGACGAAGAAACAGTTGGTGATCATAGATGCTCTGTCAAATCCCTGATTCCATGCTACTCTCAGCAATGTGCCAGATCATTGTTGCAATGTTTGTTACTATCGATCTTGAAATTACTTCCGTATGGCCAATAGAGTGGAGTAGATTCATGGCCCACTCGAAAACATACGGCATGCATCGTCTGGCATGTGAAGCTATGTGTAGAACACGAACTCGACAAGATGGTGTGTTAAAGTGATCCTTTAACGAACCCGAATATTCTACAAATAAGTGATTTTTAATTACAGTAGAGTAAAAGTGCATGCGAATAGATTGGCAAAATTTCAGGTCAGGTTATCGAACATTTAATAAAGAATGAAAACTTGAAAAATCGTAAAATTTATACGGGAGCTTATGGAGATTCCATAATCGCCACATTTCTATTCGATAATTCATGTACTAAATAATTATAAATTCCTGATACAGACTGTCCCACAGATAGGAAAAAATATAAGGAATCCATAGCGACGATAAAAATAAAGGGTTACCGGATGCTTAAAAGAGATATTGACGATAGAAGTTGGAAAAATGGCAGAAGCAGAAGCTTTTCCTGTATAACCGCGATTTCTCAGAGGTCAGGAATCAGTCGAAATTTCGAGTGCCCCAATTTGCGCCACCAAAAAATACGGTCATAAGAAAAGAATACCTTAATTCAAGGAAGTTTAAGTATGTAAACTATGAGAAACGACCTGTCTGGTTATGCAAATATTGAATTATAAAGCAGCTAATTTTTGGCTCCTTTGGCCTGTTTTTCCTGAATGGGATCGAAACGAGTTTCCTCCTGAACATTTGGGCTTTAGAAAATATCAGCCTCTGCCATCTCCCACTGTTTGGGATCAATGCTTCGGTAAACGGTTGCGTCAGGGGAAATTTAGCTTGAATGCGAGAGTGACCGGTCCCCTGGGGCTAGCCTGGTAAATGTAATATGTCAGGTTTTATGTGCTTTTCAAGCATGAAGGACAATTCTTATCACGATTGCATGGTCAGTGTACGAACACACCGCCTAGTGAATTTCGTTGGTTAGTTAGTTATTGTGATGGTCTCGTTGTATCGGTAGCATAATCCAGGAATTTAAGTGATGTTTTCATGAGAGGCGTTGATAATGGTGAGCGTATTAAATATTTTGCGTCGAGCTAAATGAAGCAAGATCGTGAAAGAATCTGACACGTTCTACTGCAGATAGACAGATAACGGTCACCCTCCTCTCTCATCCTCGTCTATCAACTCTTCGGTCACATTTTTTTCAGCAACTTTGCCCTGATGTTGCGAACCAGCACTAATAATTTTAGGTTTATTTATTAAGGCTTTTCATCAAAATATTGAAAGGAGAAAAAGAATTCGAGGCCTGGTGGATGAAATTGCAGGGCAGCTTTATTTCCGTCAGGATATAGCTGAATGAACGGTAGAGATCGACAACAGAGTGATACGCAACTGAGAAAAAGGGCCAGAAAGAAGCATGACAAAGCAGGCAAAAGAAGGAGCGAGGGGAGGAAGGCGGCGGTTTGTGAAAAAGAATCGTTGAATCGAGCATTCTCTCTGCTTGGCTCCAATGGCCTGTAAAGCCTCGTGACGTCATCGATCGCTTTGGAAATTTTTATCTCGGGAAAATATACAAAGAGGGGAGGGAGGGTCAGCGTCATCGTGTTCCTGAACTTTTCGCGACTCGATGCAACCCTTCGTGTCTCTACTTTAATGCAGTTCCGGACGCTCCCCAAAATTGGGAATATGATTTTGTTTTTCCGATCGCGTATTCACTGCTCGGAAAAAAGGACATGGGGATCGCATGTTCAGTGACGTCGCTCGAATGATTCACGCTTAATCCGAAATATCGCTGGACCATTTGTCTTATATCGTATTTCCGTCATTGGCCATTCGTCACTCACGCTGCATTGACTCTTTTGGGGTTATTCGGGTTGCACTGATTATAGCCCACGATGAAAGTGGTCGTGGGATATTCATTTTCAATTCTCCGTCCTAAGTCGTAGCTTTAAGGTAGCTCATGCGCGAAACGATTTTCTTAAGAAAGTTTTGAAATTTACACAGAGTTTAAACGGGTAGTCGACTGATATGCATATCAAATTTTAAAAACTTCGTCTTATTGGTTATTTAAATAAACGTGTTTAAATATGAAGAAAAATATATACACAGGGTTATAAGGACTGTGCGTAAAAAATCGTTTAACTTCCATATAACTTTTATTACTATACTAGTAATAAAAATATATTTCGTTAAAGTTTGAACGAAATTGGTAATGAGCACTCGTATAACCTCACCTTTGCTCATTTGTGCATTTTCTTTCTTCTCAGCTCGGGCCATTCCTGTCATAACCTTCTGTCTTTTTATTAACACTTTCTTTTCTTGGCCCATTTCCCTTTGTGTATTCCCTTTCGCTTTCTAAAGCGATTTTTAACATAAAAAACTACAGTATTTTCGCCAGGAACGAATGAAATTTCAGGTTCAGTCAGTAATGGACCCCCGATTAATTAGTAGCTTGCAATTTCATTCGCCATGAGATAAGTTGAAAAAATGTATTTACAATTTCGAATTAATAACTCTGACATTAATTTAAAATGATTATATCTTAAATTAAGGAGTAAAAATCGATCCAATTTAGACACCCATAAAATACGATCCTTCGGTAATGATCTTAAATGTATCTCATTATTTGCAAAGCATTCGGGCACATTTTGTTATTTGATCGCTAATTATTTAGTCGACTCTATGAATGAATTTTAATGAGTGTCAATACGATTGACACTTTTCAAATGACAAAAAGTTCATGACTATAATCAGGATTCCTTCAATGAGTTTTTTCTATTATACGACCATGTTCACTACTGAAATAGATTCCGCGCTATTCCTCAATGAAAAAACTACTAAGGATTAAAAAACTTTTAATCTACTTGAGAAGTAAAGCGACGACGCACAAACTCAATAGGTGGTTCGCCCCGTTCGCGCGTCTATCACGTGAAAGACGTGTAGTGGGCAGCCCGACGATGCACCGTAGCGGAAAATCTTTCAGTTTCTCAAACGAGAAGTAATATAACGGGCGATACAACAAACTTTTTCGTAACAAGGTTTCTCTCAGCGCGGCAAACGGGAATCGTGGATTGCCCAACCTATGAAGCAAAGCAAAAAAACATTAATTGAACAAGTCTGAAGATTGATTGATTGTCCAGACGGATTTATACACGAAACTTTAATGTTTAATCGTAATTCCACGTAATGGTTAAATAAATATTTACTCTCTCGTCAGGAACGATGAAATTTCTTCTAAATTTAATGAGCACACCTCGCGACAGCCCGCTCCTCACAAAAAGTCCACGTTTTCAATCATTTGCAGGAACATCCAACGATGACAAAAATCTCCCAAAAGCATTGAGAATCCCCAAACGTAAACTCCGAAGCGTTCCTTGTTTTCTTTTGTTTCGTTTTCTTTCTACTACGTGTAACCTCCGCACATGAAAACGGGAATCTCGTATAAAGTGGTGGGTGTCGATGAGTCGATGGCAGTTTTGTGATCCGCTATGACTCATCAAGTGCGGCGACAGTGATGCGGAGAGTGGGGTAGAGGGTTCGAGAGAAGTCGAGAGATTGGGAAGAAGTCGCGTTCGCGGTTGCAGACGTACATGCGGAGTTGAATTAATTCGAGCTATACACGGGCGTTGGTGCTTGCAGCGAGGGCTATACATGCTCTGCACGCATACATAAATATCTCTGCAAACTCGTACATAAATATAACGGAGTAAATGTGCATGTAATATATACGAGTGAGCTGTGGTAACGGGAACGAAGGCGGAACCAAACTCCATGAAGGCATTCCGTTATAGGGTTCGTTCGCGAGATCCTCACGTACGATACACTCCGTAGGCGCTTGTCATACACACACACACACACACACACACACACACACACACACAGCCTCGAACCGGTTCGTGTACAGCCCTCTGCGCGCTTTCACGGACTTTGGTTCGCGTTAATTACGAGTACTTCCTCGGGGGTAATAGAGAAGCGAACCGTGTGTTTTTGAAGGGTGGGACTCGGGGGAGGGGAACCCGAGCGTCTATGTGTGTGTGTAAGTGTTCGTGTGGATTTCCACATTATGTGTGTGTGTGTGTGTGGGCATATAGATCGGATCTTTGGAACAAGAGGGATGTGGGATTTGTGTATCGCATACGTAACACGAACGAGGATATCGGCATTTGACGTCAGACTTCTTTATCGGACAACGAAGACTACTAAATTCCACCGCAAGAACACTGGAAAAGTAAAAGTAAAACGAAGCAAAAGAACCGACGAGTTGCTCAGTTCAGTGAGCGGAAGAATTTTGGGAGGTGTAACGAATATTCGAGATCGTTATTGTACCATTATTATTCCTATTGGACACGTGATCTATGCAAGCGGGGAGACCCGACGCCGAATAGAGTGTAACGAGAGCCGGTGAGCAGTAATAAAAATAATCTCCATACATGTACACGAGCGTTCAGACCGTGCGATATGTCACACTTCGCAAGTTCTATTAGTCTTACTCGGACGTCACAAATTCAGGAATTGCGTTCTCGCTTCAGATACATTAGGACGAGTGTCGTAGAGGCGCGGAGCATTCGCGGAGGAAGGCATATCACGAATTAAGATCCAAGATGCTCTCATCCTAATTAAGCCAACTCGCGGCAGCGCCGAGAATAATGAATATTTATCATTCAATCCTGAGGGAATCAAGCCATTACAGGTTCCGTTACGACGCTGCTGCTACTCACAGTCATGAGATTTCGGAGGGATCAACAGGACTCGCAGGGAAGCGAGGCGAACTGGGGCCAGGCATGTTAATCTCTTATCTGGGACATGTAATAGCACGGGACAGCATGATTCGACGGAAGGCCTCAGAGAGAAGTTGCTTCGATGCAGGAGAGGGTTGAAAATGTCTATCATATTTATAAGACTCCCTGGTGTATATCAGCGCAATATGTAAAGTGGGCGAGGCGAACCCTCCAATTGATATTTAATGAAAACACCGGTGAATGTGTATATATACAAATAAATATGTTTTTAACGGCGATCTTATGCTGTCTTCGCTAGAACTTGTAGACGCCATTCACATTCAGAGAAATACAAGCAGCCATTTGAATATTTATTATTCCTTGAAGCACGTTAGCTGGAGCTCGACTTTTACTCTTGACGACTCGAATTGCATTCTTTAATGATCCCTTATATGTATGACGGTACACATGCGAATTCTATTTCGCAGAGTGGTATTAGACAATGAGCGATCACCCTTCATCAACGCCTCAAGTTGTTGCCTGCCATCGCCTACTTTTGCTGTACTCCTTCCCTTCGCCGTGTCATATTTTTCTCTGGAAAGTACTCCTGTTGACTTTTTGGCCCCGAAAGGCGCGCGGATGTGAATCTCGCTTACGGAGACGCCCGTTTTTCTGACGGATCATCGAGACGGAGACTTTTTTTTAAACCCGTCGCCAAGCTTCGCTCTCGCTTTGGGTTTCAAAATTGATTTCTGCCATAATCGTGATCGTGGATAAACGAGATGACGATTTGAGAAAATATAAAGAACATGGACGAAGCGCAATTTTTGTTTTCTCGACGGTAAGGAACAGCGCAGAGAAGTTTCGTGATTAAAACATTTTCTCCTTTGTTCCTTCAACGGTCTTCAAGTTAACTGGATGCTCATTAATATTCGAAAAATACGATCATGAATTCAGCCTTCTTCAAAGTAGCGAGGTAAAATAAATTTTCCAGTTTTTTCTCGAATATTCCCGTCTTGAAACGGATGTTTTTAGGGCGTCAGTGGTCCCGTGCAGTTGCCAATGTCTGTGCCCTAATCGTCCTCTGAAATACCCTTCGGTTGTGCTATTATACGAGCAATTCCCTTCAACCGTACAGAGTCGTACAGTCTTACCGTGTTAATTGCAAGTACTTCCCTTAGGGTGTACCGCAACGTCGTCCCCATTGGTTAAGCGAAACCCTACGGGGTGACTCCACATGTACAACAACGTATACTGGAATATATACATCACTTCTACAACACGATCACCCTTTCGCATCCCTTCGCGTCCTCGATGCGTATACTCAGCGTCCTTTTCCCTTTTCATGCTCTCCCACGTCCTTTCATTTCTTCCCGGTGGTTAAAATATTAGGATTTCCCCCGAGGTCTCGTGCGCCTCTTCTCTCATACAATTCCCCTCCTCTCGTTCCATCTTCATTCTCTCTGTCACATTATACCGGTTGCGTCGTGTATATACTTCCGCTCTTTTATCGCTTCCATTCCTTCTCGACTTTTCTCTTCTTGCCCCCCCTCCCTCCCGCCCCAAGCCCTCGTGGTCCCTTCTCTTGTCTTTCAACCCTCCGTCATAAGAACTCTCAAATACTTGACGAAAAAACTCTATGAAGATCGAAAGGAAAAGCATTTTTAAGCATTGAAGTTCGATTGATGAACTTCTTGAAGCCAAAAGTTTCGGGTCCCATTTTGCATGTGCAGCATTCCCAGAATTTCGGAGATCGTGAAATCCTGCATATGTGAATCCCCGGATGCTGAATTTGCAGGCTCGGTTTTGTAGGTTTCCTGGTGTGAAACTTGTTCCGATAAACTGCCGTTCGGTGTGTTGGGTCTGCGTCGCGAAAGGATGCCTTTTTGTGTGCTTTGAGTTCAGAAGCCGAGTTCCTGAAGCAAGAGAAAAAGAAGAGCACATCCTTTTTCTCATTTTGTCCACGTCGAAGTTCGTAATGCGGTAAAGAAAAAAGCGCATTCGAAGTAATGATAAAAAATAAAATGAGACGTGAGTCACCTGGTCACGAGGTTCATCATGTGCGGATTATTGAGAAGCCCCGACGGGCTGTACCGTCGAGATATATTACCGTCGTATCTCAAGCCCAAGCCTCTCGGATACATCAAGAGAAACGCCAGCTTTCTACAACTGCTCCTAGGGAACTGTGTGCTACTCTCAGCAAAAGCTTATGAGTAAAGTACCCGGGAGGCTATTGACACGGACCGGATCGATGAAGAAGCGCGCCGCAGCGTGCTGGTTATGGGCTCTGCCTGGAATCTCGCCCCATGCTGTGTATTTCTTCCTCGCTACTCTCCTGTTTTCCCACCAATTGGAGAATTGTCTTTCACACAGCTTTTCCGACAATCTTCTTCCCTCATTCTCGGCGAATCTCGACGTTACGATTTTTCCGGAAAATTCTTTTATGCCTCTATCCATCACAGTTCGTACTTCCATTCTTCTCGGACGAAATAAACTCTGGAAACGTGCACCATCCAACTGGCATGCAGTGGATCACACTGACCAAACGCACGGCGCGTGAATCATATCAAGCTAATTTGTAGTAACGCAGATTTTTTTTCACTAGTTACTTTTTCCGGCGACTATACTAGACTGATTTAAAAAAACCGATTTTCCTCAAAGTTGCTAATGCTACTGTGTTAAAACCTCATGAAAAAGTAATCCTGCCAAAATTTCGGTCTCAAAATATTTCCTCAAAATTTCTTTTTTTTTTTTTTTTTTATTATTTTTTTATTATGCACACTCTCTCGTTCAACTCTCATTCAAATGTAAAGCATCTCGACATTTGGTGTTACCAAAACCATCTAAAAAAACCATCGCGGGACGACCTCTAATTTTCATCTAACCTTAAATTTTGAGATTGGAGTACTAACTTTTTTCTTTACAATACCAAAAATTTCATATTCTTTTGGCCATCATTTTTCATGGAAATTGAAAAAGCGTTGAAAACAGCCGAGCCTTTGTGTTGTCTTCGAGAGAGTCCGAGCGTTGAATTTTGCATCTTCAAACCAAAGTGCTTTACCAAAAGTGAAGCGGTGCGTTGTAGCGATAAAAGATGAATATTTCAACTTATTCTTATCACTCGTCATTTGTCAAGTACTAGAAGAGTTTGCACACGGGAAAACGTACGGGAAGCAATGCGAATGGATGTGAAGCCAATGGTTGAGGGATGCATCAAAAGCCCGTGAAGGATGAGAGGTCGCATATGGAAAAGCGAAAAAGAGAGAAAGAAAGAGAGTGAAGGAGAGCGAGATGGGATGAGCTACGGTATAACTGTAGCATATAAAACCTCGACTACACATTCAACGTATGGGGTGCGTCGAGTATCCGTTTGCTGCTGCTCCGAGTCCTGTGTTAACACTTCACGCCTCCCTTTTACGTATTACCACTCCTCGCACCACCATTCGTTTCCATCCTTCCGTGGAATGGTTATAGGGGGTAAGCACGCGGTACACGAGTACTCGAAAAACTTTTGTACCAACAACTTGCTTCGCCTGACTCATAAAGTCCCTTTTTCTCTTCTTTGACGCTAATCTCCTGCGGATAATAATATGCTTCATCGGTTGAGTAGGAAAAAATTCTGTAAAGCGTCATTTGACTGCGAACATGCGTACTTTTCAATTGACGTGGAGAGCCATACTTAGGATTTTTCACTCGCGACTACGAGAATTCATTCTCATAATGAGGAGTCGAAAAATTCTGAATGCGTGAAAATTTAATTTATTGTACTTCCTCCACCAGCAAATTTATTTTTCTGAATGACGAATGAGATTGATTTTTTTTGTTTTTCAACACTTTTTATTCGTTCATTCATTTGAAGTGTCGCACTGCATTGGGAGATTTCGACGAAGAAAAATTTTATTGAATTTCGATGAAAATTTGTGCTGAAACCTCATTGTTGTTCTTGGTTAACGATTATTCACGTTCCATTTTCCTCGTGTGTAGATATATGGATGGTGGAAGTAGTGAAGTTTACTGGAAGAGAAAAAGTAAACGAAAAGTGACCCCATTGCTCATACGTACAGTGACACACGCCGCGGCTTGCTCAGCGAAAGAAAATCATGATTGAACGTCGATATTTCGATAGCTAGAGAAAATTCTTGAGAATCCAAAGAAAAATGGTTGAATTTATGGGGAAAGAGATATAGGGGAATGGCTGGACAAAATGAAAATTAATTGTTCGGATCCTGGTTTGTTTTTTCTCGTTTTTGCGTAATATACGATGCTATGTATCTTCGACGAGGATGGAGCAGCCTCGATATTTTCACCCCTTGTGGCCACTCGAACCAATTGCTAACACATCGTATCAGGCACGCTCGTGCGACAGAAATAAAAAAATGCTAACAAGAAAAAATGTTTCTTTTTATCGTTCCACGGTTCATCATCGTTCTTCTTTAACTCAAAATCATTGACGAATGTAATTTGTCTCAAATGATACTCAAATTTATAATTTCAAATAATTTTTAAAAATTGAATTTACGGTCTGGGAGAATAAGTATCCAATGGTATCGGACAAATATTGCAGTCAGCATGATGCTCTGATAGGAAGAGAATTTTACTCATGCCATGAAGCACTTACGTATATGTGCTCTCCATGAAAGATTGAACGAGACGGAAAACTGGAAAACGTACGAGAGTTAAAAAACGCAAAAATAAGCTCGAGAGCCCTCATCGTTTTTTCGTCCGCTTAGAAGGAAAGACGAACGGGTTTTGCGCGGTCTGGCAGAGTCCGAGCCCTTTCTACTTTACAAGTGGTCAGAGGGTGTACCGGTAGATTTGATAAAAAGCACAAAGTACCTTTGCTGACCTCACTGTGAGCAAACTGTGCTGACAATACGCACCACGACAATTTTTATCTTTTCTCCTGTAACCGTGTGCGCGCGTCTCGTCGAACTTTTATTCTCAAGCAAATTTACTCTCGATTGAAAAGCAAGCGTCGAGCGAGCTCGAGAAGTCGAGCGCTTCTGGCATCACGATACAAAGTCTATCAATATTTGCACTTCAGATTAAAAAGACTTAAGGACGTACGAAAAAATCGAAATGTGGATGCGAACGGACGAACCCCGCAACGAAGTGTCGCGACGCTCAAATAACCGAAAAAGATACTCCACAGGAGTTACAAAACGAAAAGAATTCGACGGTGAGTCTATAGAACAGAGCGATGCAGATCAGAATTCGAGTCAGTTGATTGTACGATCAATCGATGATTCTAATCATTATTTCTATCTTTAGAAAAATGGTTTGAGCGTTTCTGGTAAAAAAAAAACGACTCTACAGCGCACAGGAGACAAAATTCAAGGGTTTAGGCAAAAGTATCGAATTTTCTAAAATTGTAAGAGAATCGATGCACCAAAAGTGAACATTATCGGGTCAAATTGGTACTATTACGAGTTACGAGAGACAAACATGTAGTCAAGAAATAGAATAGAATCGTTTCCTGTTCGAGTGACATATTGAACCGCGATTTCCGGCATTTGAAAAGCGCAAATGTCAGAAGGGTATTGATGTTCAATGGCGGACATGTTAGCTACTATAATTATAATCATAATGAATCATTGCCATGTCCATGTCGGAATATTTGACACTAAAAATGTGCGATTTCGTTGCAAACAGTTTTCAATGATTCAAGAATTTCAACTCAGCAACTATCTGTGCTTAGTTGGTACTGGTTAGATGTAGCTTACTTGGAAAGCTGTGCCAGATTTTTTTTCAAGCGGACGAGCAACGAGTGCAGTTTCTCTTACATTTTCCCGGAGAAAAAAACTGCTTGCTACGCTCGGCGTGATCTTGGTAATCCTTGTCATTTCTTTCCCAAGCCCATGGAACTTCTTCTCCCTTCAATTCTATTCTCGTCGTTTTATACGCGCTCTTATCTTCTTATACTTTTCTCATTCGTTAAGTCGTAATCTTCGTTAAAACTCTTCCGTGTGATGAGAATAATTTATTAATGCTGAAAGAGATATTTTCTCACGAATTCCTGTGCCCTACTCAGGCTTTTCTCTTCAACTTAGCATGAATTTCCGACCCTCGCAGCTTTTACTTCACACAGTCACACCGGAAATAACCATTTTTTTATTCATCGTTGACATTGCCTTCGGTTATGATACATTCGAATGTACCCAATCTTATACAAGTTTCAATAAACCAGAGCTTTGTAATAAGGCGTTTCATTGAGATCCACCAGTTCATTCACTTCAGGTATGTCAATAAACATAATCAAATGAGAAATCCAAGAGAAAATAATGAATGCTTGCACAATCACGATGTTTTACAAGCAGTTATGATTATACGATGGAAAAATCGATTTTTTTTTATTCACCCTCCTGCCACCCCCTCTCTATTCTGTTTTTTCGACTTTGATTTTCCCTTTGATTCTCTTACTCCTTCTAATGGCCCTCGGGACGAACGTCGTATGTTTTCCCGCTGCGGTTTGTTTTCCAATCCTTCTCAAAAGCAACACTAACAGCCATGGCAGAAATAGGTCCCCCATTTTCTCGGTTAGGGTTTTCTTCAATGTATTTGTACGAATATCTGGCAGCTACGAGCACTAGGGAAATTTATCGATTTTGGTGCAACGCACTTTTCATGCCACGGCACAAATATAAGCCCTAAAGACGAAATATTTTTGGCCTGACAGTGTCCAAGTAAGTGAGGAAATCATCGGTGCTCAGCGATCTGTTTGACATTGCAAATGATTTTTGAACTTTGGCAGCCTCTCGAAGTATTTTTCACTTTCATTTCCTTTGTACGATGTTGATTTGTAAAAGATTCTTGGATGAAGTGAAAAATTTAATAACACTGAAAATAGCACGCTCATTGGCAAATGTGAGTAAAAAAGTGTCTCAAAATAATAGACTTTTGATGACGAAACGAGAAAATAACTGGAGTACATTTCTTTCCGCGGAAACCGACAATTTTCATAAGACATACATTAAAAACTTGTGGCGGAAACGTAATGCAACGATGCGAGTTTCTGAACGATCAGGGCGAAAGGAGAAGCTCCGTCTTGGGGGTTGCTGAGCTTCCTCTAATGGAATACAGCAAAAGGAATTGATACATATACAGTATAAAGAGTATTAGAGGATAAATTGCGACGAGGAATTTACGTAGGAGAAGCACGTAAGGCATTTTCTAGACCGAACTATTATGAGGAAAAGAGCTCTGGTAAGAAGGCAGTGCCAATGGGAAATGGCGTTCGCGATGAAAGAAAAAGAGAGGGAAAAAGGGAGAAAAAAACGTTAAGGTATATAGTGAATGACGAAGGCGGGGGCCTGATATCCCTAGGAGCTTTCCCGTGTCAGACGCTTCCTGTGTTCCTTTCTACTGCTATATAGTATATCGATCCCTCGTTTTTTACCCTCCTGCTCTCGCTCTCTTCGAATCTACCTAGCTACGTACGACGTTTCTACTCTTCACCCTTCGCTACCTTTCTCTTCCTCTTTTCTACTTTTCAATCTATATTGCATTCGGCATCTTTATAACGGGTGTCCTAAAACTACTCGGCCCCTCAGCTTCCTGTGCTCTTTCATCTCTGTAGATTTCCAAAAAAGATCACGTAGAAATCGATTGTACAGCATCGAATCGTTCTCCCTCGACCCGAGAAAAAACAGAATTGGTAAGAACAATGCAGGAAAAAATGTCGCCACGTACAACAACGAGATGTTACACATCATTGCTCTGCTACCAACGGATTTATCAATTTTTTTCTTAGAACTGCGACAGCGACTTTCTTAATAGTAGAATTAAGAGATCTGCGTTTTCAATATATGCGAAAAGCGTAAAACAACAATTGGTCTTTATTGTTATGATCCAATCTAATTTTTTCTTTACTATTTGTACGTCAAGGTACTCACGAGAAAGTAATATTGAAAGTTTTAAGAAGCTTTGAAATTTATCATTGTACACGGATATTTATATGTCTATATATTTGAACAAATCCCTTTTCATTCCTGCAGACCCTCAACCTATTGAGAAAAAGTTTTACTAAACTATTGTCTTCTGACTAAGTCCTCGTAAACGCAGTGGAGAGAATCACTTAAAAAGTTCCGTCTTCCTAATTTATCTTTTTCTCTTCTCTTTCTTCTCCGTTTCAATCGAGGATTGAGAGATATTCATCCTGTTGAAAAATTCAATAGAGCTAAAGATTCGTTTAATGTTGAAGAATTCCGAGAGACTCAAGCTGCTGAGATAATTAAGTATCTCGTAATGAAATTCAAGATACCGTTAGACTTTTCAATCGAGCTTACTCACTCGTAAACGACATACAACCTTTTTTGCTTAATGATTCATTTTTAATAACCTTGACAAAATCATTGATTTCAGAAACATGGATATTCGGTGAGAAAATCTCTTAATAAGTTGCAACGTATGGATCCAATGACGAATACGAATCTGTGTGTCATTGTATAGTGCAATGTTAATGCCTGTTGTGATCGATTGCCACATTTAATGAGCATCTAATGAATGCTTTTCTCAAACAAGAAATGCTCCTGGAAAGTACTTGCGACTGCTCAACGATTGTGTAACCTTTTGTCAGTTACTTGAACTGTTTGCATAATACATTTGAGAATCAGCCTCCTTAAGAGTATTTTAGTTCTAAGCACTTTTGTTGTAGCTCCTTGGATTAGAATTTATTAAGGTCGGGTCGGTGATTTTCAGTGTCAAATTAGAAATTCATGAGAGAACATGGTTGAATAAATTATTCCAGGGACTTGGGTTCGACTTTCACGAATGGAAATTCGGTTTATTCGTTCTCATGAGACAACTTGGTGAATCTTGTAGGAATAAGTGTATCGATATCAGATGATTTGTCTCATTAGGAAAAAATGCAGGGCCTCACGAGAACGAGCATGAACACAAATCCGTAGAAATTAAATTGAGCATAGATTTTTTTCACGACGCTCTGATTTACGTAGAAGTTTAAATCTCGAGTATGGATACGACGCCCTTAAATTTGCGATATGAAAACCATCTTTTAAATATTTGGCGTCTCCAGAAACGACGTTACAGTTAACGCGACTATCGACGTACTCTCGGTTTATGAGCATCCTCAACTTTAAGGTGCCCCTTGAGAGAAAAGCTATCGACGAAGTTGCTCGTCTACGACACTGAATAGGGCATCGTATGTGAATAACATATTGTTTGTACAGTGAATGTAAATTACGAGGACAGAAATAATATTATAACGGATACATGTAACAGAAATACCGAAGATAAAATAACGGTTCGAATAAAATATTTAACAAATTCGCTTTCCAAAAATATCGCTGCATCTTCGTTTCATAATTTCTTCAGTAAAATTGACACTTCAACTCGAATCTTTCTGAATAATATTCTATTGATTTCCAGCGGGAACGCGGTGAGTTTCCCAGCTCCAAATGTATTCTATCGAATTTCGAGAAAGCAGATTGAATCTAGAGATTAGAAACAAGCGTTAGTTTAACGACTAAAGCTCCAATCAAACATAGTTCTATAAGCTCCACTAAGACGTGACCCGACTATTCATCAATTTTCGATTTTGACCGACGAGAGAAATTTCATTAAGTGCTAACCAAAATAGTGGTTAGCACTTCGTGAGAGAATGAAATATTTGAAAGGTTCGTAATCAACTAAATGAGAGAATTTCTAACGTTGAATATAAATGTATACCATGGACACGGAAATTCTTCGACATCATACAGAGATCAAATGAAGCAGGGCAGCCAGAGTCATTCGATTTAACACAGAAACCTGAAACGTGGCCCAGCGGCCCTTACGTGATAACTGAACGAGCACACGAAACCCCTGCAACTTGAACACGTCACGCTTCGATGCATTGTGTACTTACAACGCGATTGTATACACGTACTTAATGTATGTGAGTTAGTAAAAGTCTATACAGACAACGCGTGGACAAACGAAGCATGCTTCCTCGATTGCTCGCCTGTATTATGTGTCCTTGGCCCAGGTTACCCCTGCTAGTATCAGATACATTAAGGGTGGGAGTCTGCCTCACCGAGGGTGCGTCATGTCAACGTTGGGTGATTCAGTCGAAGGCTTACAGGCTTCTCGTCAAAGACAGTGAGGAAGAAGAAGATGCAGGCGCGTGCACACACTGCGGCGGTCCCTCACATCGGAAGGAAAGTCTTCGCGTACGCAACAGAGAGAGAGAGAGAGAGAGAAACAAACGAAACCCGAGAGCAGATTGATTACTCCAGCTCCAGAGAAGATAAATGTGAATCTGAATTACATTGAAAAACGATGTAAATCGAATGGTTGCTCGGAAAACTTGAGCACTCGATTCATATGAAATTCAATATTACTAAATCGAGTCCGAATTTTCTGAAGGATTATAAAACTTCGACTCGATTCCGCAGTAGCCAAACGCTACTGAGAAACACAGAAAGGCTTTGATTATTAAAAATTGAGATAAAAACTAAAGAAACTCGAAGACGGACGATCGATTTTCAATCAATCAATATCGTCAACGCAGCAGAATTTATGAAAAATTTTGAATAACAACAAATATTGAAAGTTCAATGTATACACATCGAAAATAAGAACAACGATGCTCTTCCAAAACTCAGTAAAAGTGCGAATAAAAAATGACCTTTTTTAGTCTCTGCCGTGTCGACGAATTTTAGCACAGACACGAACCCAGATTTGGAGGTTTAGGGCGCGAGTTTATTGTGTGGGAAAGCGGCGGTCCTCTTACCCTTATCCAACAGAACTGCAGACTGCATACCGGCCATTCTACATCACCCTCATTGGACTGAGGTTCATGCGTCGTATCAGAAGGGGACAGCCAAGCCTAGACACTGTGGTACCATACACCGCGTTATACGACGTATATATTGAGCTCCTACACACGTGAACTTGAGGGTGCATGTATAGAGGGAACGTAACGTCATCCGTATACACAAACACTCCCTCGTGTCGCTTTTAGGGGGATGATTCTGTCGTTGCGCGCGCAAGAGACTCGACCACATAATCGAACTGGGAGCGCCGCGGGTTTGCCGTCAGCGACGTCGTCCGCTCGGTTCTTCTCTACGGGGTGTATCGTGAAAAGAAAAAAGAAATTTCGCGCGACAAACCTTGCATTCCGGCGATTCATTGTAGTTGTTGCACACGAAATTCAATCGATCAAGGTCCGATCAGACGAAGACGAGGAGCCCGAGAAAAAGCCGGTTTCGCTTGTGAAAAAAAAAAAAAAAACAAAAATATACAAACAAAAAGTATCGCGAGGATGCGAAATAAGAGAAAAGGTGGAGGAGGAAAAAATAACAAATGAAAACCAATAATCCGCATTGTACGTCAGGTGTGCGTATCACGGAGTAAAGCGAATTTGGGTATTTATTGTGTGATGTAACTCAAGCATCGCACACTCGTTTTCATTCTCGATATAAACAGATCCGGAAGTGAATGGGACGTGAAATTCGGTCGAATACAAAACGCTGCTATTTCATTCGCAGGTTTAATCTTCATGGTGAAATATTTCGAGAGTGATTGTTCAACGAACACTGGATTTTAGTGAATAAACGAGAAGCTGGAAGTTTGTTTGCGACCTGTTGGATGTTTGAAAAAGTTGGTGGAAAATTGTGCATGTTTGACACGAGAAAAGCGGTTTTTTTCGTTAATGCTTGAGCTGTTGGGTAGCTGCGAGTGACTTGGTGCCTCTCTCTTTCTCCCTCTTCCTCTACACTCCTACATCAGTTAGGGGTGAGTTTTCTACGCGCAATGGCGCCCAACGTGACCAGTGAAAACCTCACCGTACTGGCACTACTCGTATTGCCTCGTTGCTCAATCGTCGATAACCGAAACTCAGATTATCGGTGAATACGGTTTTTAACCCTCTGGATTCAAAAATGTACGTTTATGTGTAAAAAAAGAAACGAGAGGAAAGAATTTTCCATTGAAAAACATTGGAGGTGCGAGAATAATTCGTGTTGGGCGGTGGTACAAACGTGATTTTATTTCTTCATGGTAATAATATCGAGTGAAGTGGCAGTCTGATCGAGTCTCTACTGCTTCCACTGAATATCGCGTTCCTCGACAACTGCTCGACTAAAAGTGTTACGCAGAGCCAAGTGAGACCTCCGAATCGCTCAAAAAACCGATTGGAATCTGGCTGTTGAGATATCAAAGTCGAGACAACACTCGAATCATTGCGACACTCCAGCTCTCCTGAATCCACGTTACAACGATTTACAGAAATGTGATTCTCGCGGTGTCCTCAAACATCTGGGCTCTGTCACAGGAATCAGGATAAATTCAGTGTTTTATGGATTCACACCGAAGTGACCCGTAACCAAGGAGAAACGAAAAAGCAATTAGCTCGATATTTAACATTTATAAGTATACGTCGATGTACTTGTCTCAACGTACTCATAAAAATGGAATAGTTATTGGCACTGGTGCAACATGAAAATCCGAAAGAGATGTCCGCATTCGAGGCGAAAGGAGAAATCGAAATTTTGATTCGCGTTGATACGTACATAGAAGGATTCACACGTTTTGGTATATCGGAGCGCAAATACAATCTCTTCGCTTCGTTGGCCATTGGGCATAAAAATATTCATCTTCTTTCCTCATCCAAGAATATGTCCAGGACTCGAAATTTTGCGATGCTTGAAAGGTCGCTCGAGACATCGAGTCGCGGGAGG
The DNA here is from genome assembly GCF_019457755.1 of Venturia canescens. NCBI lineage: Eukaryota > Metazoa > Arthropoda > Insecta > Hymenoptera > Ichneumonidae > Venturia > Venturia canescens. The sequence continues at coordinate 17,610,700 of NC_057421.1, read as the reverse complement.
AAAATAAAATCGAGAAAATGTGGGAAGTACAAGCTTTAAGGTGAAATTAAGTGTTTTGTGTGTGCGTGGGTTCGTGCGTTTATATGTGTGTACGGTGTGTGCGGGCGTGATATTACGCCTGCCCGGTGATAACGTGCAATCCTGGCGGAAACGAGAGCCGATACGGCGGCGATGCAGGGCACGGAGAGCCCCGTCGGGTCCAACACCCAGAAGACCCATCAGTATGTCGGGCCCTACAGGCTCGAAAAGACCCTGGGAAAAGGACAAACCGGTGGGTTCACCTATTTTTCTCGTTTATTGAAATGGACGTACTCGGATTTCCGCTCTCCGCGCGACTAAAATCAGTCTTTCGAGGTTTCTCAAACCTTTTTTGAACCTATCGTGCATTGTATGGTGTGTCGTGAAAATAGCGTTGTTTGGATTACGACACGAATCTGAATTTTAACTCCACAAAATATGTACAATCCTACCGAAAACGCGACGCTTCATTGCCATGAGATTCATGAATGAACACTCGAATTTATATAGCTCCATTGAAAATCAAGTTTTCACCACTTTTTCCTTATACGCAATTCCTGATATTTCACAACAATTTATTTGATGAATAAAGGTTTTTCGAATGGAGTGGAGTGAATAAAAAAAATAGGCAACGAAGGGGAAAGTCTTTTTCCGTTTTGATATCCGGCACAACCCTCACCAACGTGGAAATCTTGTGTCGGCAGCTATTACGAATCCTTGTAGTTCTTAATCTTAGTAATCCCCTTGATTTTTCCTACTGCCAATACTTTTTGGATCGTGCTTAATGACTGCTCGAATTACACCCGCGATTCAGCATTATTTTGAAACTTTCTTTCACACTGGCCCTCACAGTTTGTTTTATTTGCCTCTCTCATTAACGAGATTTATAGTAAGAAGGGAAAAAGGAGGTACTTGAGCAGTGGGAGCCAACGTGTGTTTACCGATTAATCGATTTGTTATTGCTCTCGTAGATTCTGGTTAGCCCTGATCCGTAGTGTTATGGGCGTCTATTTTTCATCCTCTCTTTACCAGAGTCTATTGTTCCCGTAATTGTTGCGTGTATGAGAACTCATAACTTTGGTGTCGATCAGGAACAGATGGCTGAAGAGTTACCATGAATTATTGGATTTCTATACAATGCAACGTGTAATCCTGCGTGTATGAGATCGAACCGTTGGAATTTACTGCGCTCTCGAAATCCTCAATTAAGAGACTCTTTTATCTGATTCCCCTGTGTTCGGTATAGTGAAAAATATTCACGCAGACAAGCGTACTGCAAACAGCGTGGAACGAGCGGTGGATAAAAGGTTTTGACGAAACTTGCTACGCCAATGAAACCGTTAAGTTCATTAATGGAACATCGAATCGAAAATTCAATCATTCGTCACTATGCTGGCGATTGAATTGTCGACTATCGAATATTACTGCACTGCAGTTAACATCAAGAAGCGTGGAATTTCCAGAATTTGCAATCCATCCTTCATTCTTGTCGAGATGATATTGCTCCACGAATAACTCTGTTCTGTGGCGTACTTTTTGGAGATGAAAAATATAACAAGCTCGGTAGTCATGAATTTGAGGAAATTCTGAAAATGTAATTTCGAAATTTGTCAGTTCTAGTTGGCTTTGAGTTGACTGTTCAGGAGTCTTCTCTGACGGAGAATTATTGTGAACAATCTCATGCACGCTGTTGAGGACAAACGTTTTTGGGCGTGACCATTTCGAGTGTACGCGAAATTCATCAACTCGAGAATTCAGGTAGTACGAAGGATCTCATCACGATTAATTAATCTCTCTTGTCCAACGAGACGTCCAGGCCTAATTTTCCGTTACATCGAGTGGATTGCCCAATTCCGCGTGTGGTTGCCCATTCCTTCATATCTCTGTGCGCCTCATTCGCTATAAAGATGGGACGCGTTCGCAGTTAGTGTTGGACCGAGCGAGGGAGATGGGTCGCACGTGAATATAGCTAACTTGATTTCTCATCGTGGAAAACCCAAGTATCCCGATCGATAAAATACCACGGTGACCTCCCTCGCGCTCTCGAAAACCAATAACTTCCGATCTCCTTCACAGACTTTTATATTTGCAAAATAATCCAACTTTGCACTTATCTTGGATACAGATTTATTCTGATGAAAATCGACGTCAATAATTCCTTGAAATTCTCTCGTGCTCACCAATTTCATGAGCTTTTTCAATTCACATTTTTTCTAAGAAAGTATGTTATTCCTCCGAGGTAAAAAGATGCTGGTCGAGCGGTGATCTTGGGTTGACGTTTTAGAAGTTGTTTTACCTCTTCCCCACTGTCTCATAATTAGGGCACCGGTCGAGTTCTCTGGACGATCCATCGGTCTTGGGCTCACTGGGAATTCTGCTGCTCACTTCCACTTGCACCGGAGAGAGTTGAAAGCGAGTGAAAGAACATAGTAAGAAGCAAAGGTAACAGGAATTTGAAAAATTCACTCAAATCTAAATAAGCGAACGCTGGACGGACGATGAATTGGTGATTGCACATAGCCCCCGCGCGAACCCATCAAATATCTGTATCCTCCGCGCACCAAGCAAGTACAACACACGATATTGGTTAGTCCATGTACACCTGACCAAATATACTGTCTCGTACATGGTCACCCTGTTCGATTTTCAAATGTATATCGATGTGCTCGGTCGGTGCCAATTTGTCTCTTTCTCCCCTTCCCCCCCCCCCCCCCCCCGTCCCCACAGAATGAGGCTCTGGGCATTCGGAATATTTGCCAATTGGTCAGTTTGACCCTCGTTCTCAGTCGAGTGTGTTGGTGTACTTTGGTCTGTAGTTCTGTCCCCTTTGTGGTTTAGGATTGATCCAATAAATCAATATATGAACTGAGTGGCTCATGCAGAATGTTTCCCTTTGAACCGAGCCCTTACATGTCTCACTATTTTAAAGCAGGTTCTAAAGGTAAAAAAATCAATCCTCGCCAATTAAAATGGCAGAAAATCATGCGAGGGCGTCGTGCACGAGAGATTTGCCTGAGGCCCTGTGCAATTCTCGAATGAATTTTTTCAGAAATATCAAACATTTCTTTGCCTCTTACTTGAGCGCCGGGAAGAAGGTATTGAAGGACCGAAGTGCTTTCCTTGAGGGAGACGAAGTGATGTGAAAATTGCAGAAATATATTTGCATCCTGTGAGGTAAAAAGCACGTACAATGCCATCTCTTGGCATAGCGAGGGTACTCGTAGAGAGATTGATAGGAGCGATGCGACAAGGGGAAGAAATTTTTCCTCGTCTTTCATCGCATACTTTAGAAAAAAAAAATAATAAAAAAAGGGAGTGAAATAAAACATGGAAATAGAGGCGACGTACAAGATATTTTTTAACCTTGGTACACGAAACGGCCTCAACGATTTGCATAATGTCGCCATAAAAATTGACGATTTTCCGCGCTGCGAGGGGAACGAGAGCTTCTTGGATAGAAGAAATTTCATACATTGCAGAGGAGCATTCTTATCGGCATGTCAAAAAAATTAACCGCTCCTCCCCGCCCCTAAATTCGGGTCCATTAAAAAAGGTGTTCTCTCGATTTTTTACAGTTCATCACTTTTCATTGGACCTGAAAAATAAGCGCCAAATGTAAGTTCGTGCGGAAAGAACCTTCACCGGTGTATAACTACGATACGAGCAATTTTCGAACCTGCACACCTGTACAAAATGTTATTCGTGCTTCGAACGTTTGCTCGGAGGTAAAACGATCCTCGGCATAAATGGGAGCACGTACGTAGTGAGAGACGAATTCAAGAGTGAAAAGCGAAAAATAGCGCATCAAAATTTCAAGCTGACGGTTAAATTAAAATTTGTGGAGGAAAAAAAATAGCTCGCGAGCAATTTCTCCTCGATGGTTCCCGACTTCCGAGCACTCTCTTGTACTTATCATACGTACTTGACTCCATGATTTCGATGTATACTTAACTTTCTTCCCCCTTACTCTTTATTGCGCAACCTTGAAGTTTATAAAGTCGCGGAAAGAAGCTCGAAATGTTCGAAAATATGTTTATATATGTTCGCTCATCTGTGTATGTGCATTGGAAGCGGGTGAGATAGGAAAAACTGTTGACACACTTTTTAGCGCGGGTTAAACTTCAAGACTACCCGCAAACACACGTCGCAGCGTAGCTGGTCCTACTGCTTCGTTGTTGAACCTACGGGGCTTCTCAAAGCCCTCTCTCAAACTATCTCGCGATACGTAGATGCACGTACACGTATTCCTAATGTATAGCTGACTTTTCGATTACGGTACGTAATGTAAGCGTCCCGAGCACGTGCACCGTCACACGTACTTTAATGCGTTTTTTTTCTTAGACGCACCCTCCACGGAGGGAATTGTGTATTCCACTGAACGGGGAAGTACAGAAATAACTTTTTCGAAGAAACTTTAAACAAAGGCCAAGCGTATGTGAATTTGGAAAACAAGAGCAGAGGAGGGAATTGAAAGAAAAAAAGAAACAAGAATTTCGTGAGAGCTTATCCAATAGTTTCGTGACGAAGGAATTTTTCATTCGCATTCGAGTGATCGCGAGGGTGGTTGATTTTTTGAATATCGAGAATTAGATTCTATAGAGCAGTCTTGCTTGTCTCTTTATTTTCGTCAAAAAGCTCTGGATATAAAGTGCTATTCGCGCACTCTAGAATATGCTTTTTTTTTCAACTCTGCGCCGAGTTCCTACCACGCCTTTTGATGAAAATCGAACTGTTCGCTGATGCTCACTTCAATAGCGAATGGTTATTCCTTCATAAGAATCGTTTGATCACATGGAAATGCCAAGAAAGTATCGTTCTTGAACATAAACTTAAATATAGCCGTTGAACTTTCCCAGTCTCAAAGCCCGGTGTGTGCACCAAAAGAGCACCCTTGTACGATCGTAAGTAGGATGGAAAAAAAAGTACCAGAGTCAGTGTAACTTGACGCCTCGTCAAGAGTCACAGCTCTCTTTAAGTGGATAAAGACGCCTCGCTGTATCTTGGACAGACGCCGTTCACACCGTGTACTTTCTTTCGACGGTTTAAGCCAATTTCACGAGTTCTCTGGGAGCCATCAACGCCTGGGATCCAGCCTTGCTGTGGATCATTTAAATTTTTTTTCATCTGTATTCCATTTTCATTTTTATTACATTTTCTCTTTCTCTCCATTTTCCTCAACGTGGTTTTTTCTTGTTCGCTTTTTTTCCTTCTTTCTCCTGTCTTGCAGTAATTTCATTAGGCGATGCCATTTCAATGGACGGTCTGGCTTATCCAACAGAATTATTCTTCATGAAAGCATTGTCAGAGGGCTTTTGAATTCTGTGACAAACGCGATTACTTTTGCTACTGGTTAAAAAGAGTTTTCGATCTCTCCACTCAAATCGATTTTATGCTTCTAATTGTTCGCTCAACTGTTATGCCAATTTTTTTTTCAACACGCGAGTTGTGGCACGCAACTTTTTTGCTTTACTTGAAGTGTGCTCAAATATTCAAGTGGTGCATTTGACTCGAGAGAAATCTCGGATTTTCCTAAATGCGTTCGTCGATTCTGTTATTACCTTAAAAGATTTACGTTCTCATATTTTTTATTGCAGCAAATTTTCAAATGCAATTCCAATAAGTTAGTTCCATTCGTGCATTTGTGTCGAGTGTAGTGACTGACGATGCATACATTGAAAGGATTAATTCATGAGCATCAATCTGCACCTCTGAATATCTTCTGGTAAATGAGAATGGAAACGGTAAAGACTGTTGGAGGCACACGATCGACGTCAACGGGACAGATATCGCTCGTTGAAAAATCAATAGCACCAGCCCTTGGGGACTACTTTTAAGCTATTCCCTTGCGCGATGCTCGTAGCAAAGTTTAAATTCCATCCCATAATCGTGAAATAACATTCATCTATTTTTAATCTGTATGGATGCATATTCGAGGGAAATCACTGCAGTGGATTGAGAGGTTTCAAATGTCCTTGAGAAATTCTAACGTTAAGGGGTCTACCCTTATTAGACGAACAAAAAAAAGACTATTTTAACGATTTTTTTTATCCGTATAAATTATAAATATGGATATAAAAAGTATTGGGCCTAAAAAATACACTCTTTAAAAAGACAAAATTTTTTTTTTATTTTTACTTTACTCAGTTTTCGTACAGAAAAATGGGGGAGAAGAGAGGTCCAAAAAAAAGACGCGCTGCGTTGATAAAATCTCTGGAATGCATGATCAGAGAAAAAAAATAAAGATGATTTTAGATTCAATAGGTAAATGGCTATAGCGCATATCATACGATTTTTTATATTTTAAAATATGATGAAACAACGGCCATTTTTCCAAAAACTACAAATGTGGTAAAATTTTGATAAGAATCGGTTGAATAGTTTCGGAGATTTTATCAACGAGCCGTCCAAAAACGTAATTTCGAGAAAAACGCGTTTGAACAAGGGCAGGTACGCGATACGGCACTGAGCGGTGCGTATTAGCGCGCTCAGACAGCCAAGTAAACGTCGCTCAAAAGTACACTTCGACTGCTCAGATCTTTATAAAATTTTCGTATGATACTTTTAAATACTTTCGAAAAATGCAACAAAAAAAATCGATTTTTTGAAAATTCTAATAGGGTAGATTCCTTAAGCAACTTCTGCAATGATTTCGTGTTGAAAATTCGTTCTCTTAATGCGATTACTTCACTAAAAATTTAGCGATTCATTTTGAACACTAATTTAAATATTTGATTTGACAGAATCAAATACTCAATATCATTTTCCTCGCGTTTTTTTATTCCTTCAACTTCCTTTCGCCAAGTTCTTTATTTATCATCCTCGTATTTCCACGCATCTACTTATATTTGTATATTTCCTTACTTTTTCACTTTTTGCGTGTGTCATGCTATGCATAAGTCATATTCAGAACGCTTGGACGCGGCGCATCCATAGGATAGAAAACTACAGCCAGGTTTACTGCAGTATTAGTGCACATAAAATTCGTATCACGCAATGTGCACACGGTCCAAAAATATGTGTATATTAAAGTGGAATATATGTACAGATAAATTTACGAAGCTTCACTCCGAGTATTTATGGGTCTCTTTCAAAATATTTTCATCCACAAGAAATGAATTTTTCAACAAAGACAAGCTGAAAATACATCAAATTCAATGCTTGTTTCTCCCTCGAAAAAAAAATATTTTCAAAAATATGAGGAGAGCGTAAAAAAATCAGTCAAAAAGGAAACTGTGCAGAGAACCAGCGTCAATAAAACAAACCGCAAATTTCCATTCGTCCTGTTTCTCTCTCAGCACATAATCAGAAGGCTTTTGTATAAATGCTTATAATACCTGTTATAAAACCTCTAATAGGTACACGATGTTCTGTCTCTTCGTTTTTTTTGGCACAAGAAAAGACTGGAAAAAGCTCGCCAAAACTTGTTCGCGACATCGATGTTTTAGTTCGTTCCCTTCTCTCGGCCTTCCTGGAGCACGAAAATGTTACCATCATCAGTAACAATGCGGTGCTCTAGCCCGCCGAACGTCATTTGCAATTCTGTCCTCGTATCACGTACTTCAACAAATCAGGTGCTCTATATAGATCTCGGTCACACTTTTCCCACATATTCTGGGCGAAGCTTATAGTTTACTCTTCTAGTCTGTTATACAAATATCTTTTTATAGCATATGTAGAAAATCTGGGCTATAAATAACCAGGAAAGCAGGACTTTGCAGGATGTTGTGCTTTTTAATCGTGCTTTACTGTCCTACGCTGTTTATTTCGAGCTCAGCAACGAGCCAGATAGCTGGAGACAATCTTGTAGAGAAGATCCAGCACGCATCCGGAGGGACGAGCATCAAAAAGCGTGGGGCTGAATGAGCGATTCATGGGAAAATACATTTCCAGCACTAACGACGTGGCACTGGAAATTCTGCGTTATTTTTTCTACTCATAATTTAATTAAGCAAAAATGTATCAACTATACTCGGTATTCGACCACGTTTCAAACGAACTTCCAGTGCATAAATAAATATGAGCAAGATGAAAAATCTGCTTGCTGATGCTCGATGCTCGTACTCGTAGACCGATGAAATTTTGATGATTCATGGAATTGGTAACCATGCATACACGCGATTTTCATAAGTGCGTTTTGTAATTGGAGAAAGAATTTTTCAAGTTGCTATTATTTTGTAGCGATTCCATTTTGCCCCGCTTTTTTTCCAACTGTCCTCTCGCGAAGCATCCCACCCGTCCTAGTGCTAAATCATGCGAAGCTATTTTCGGACCGTGCTTACCCCCTGTTAATATTAGGGAAGCCGCCTATGAGAGAGGGAGAGAGAATGATGGCTTCCCACCCTTCTCGTGTCCACACGTAAAACCTTACTGCACGCTATATAACACACGGCCAATTCAGCGTGCACGCCAATTTCCAGACTACATCTTTTGCACTCTCTTTCTCTTTTCTGCTCTCGCCCTCTTTAAGAGCGTTCACAACGTTTCATCCTCTCAAAATTTACGGCATAAAAGTTTAAGCCATTCTTCGACAATTGCTTTATATATTCAGTTTTCTATGAACTTTAGAAAACAACTGGAAGCTAGTTCTTTACCCTCCGATTTTAATATGGAAGAGTAACTTTTCTAACAAAACATTTTTTCTTGTCGCTCGACCATTGCATTCCGCCGCATGTGTCTTTATGATGAATGTCCTGTTTGTGACAGTTCACTGTAATAATAACAGTAAAGAAAGAGGCCGTGGCAGAGCTCCGTGTACTGGAGCTCACGATAGTCAAAGCATAGATGCAAAAGTGTTGAAAATTTCCTACCATGCATCCAGGATACGATCTAGTACTTGGTTAGATTTCATCATGTAGTTTAAGGGGGAATCCTCCTATAAAAAGTCCAAAAAATCGATTGTTTTCGGGAATGTTTTTGGATAGACGGAAATAACTCAGCACAAAGAACTTTTCGGTATAGTTTCAAGGATATTTCAAGAGTACAAAAACATTGTTCTAATGTGAGAAATACTAATTTGTACATGGCTTATGCGCAAAGTCAGATTGTCGAAGTTTCTCAGCTGCGTACAATGTGGAGATCGTAATTATTGTCTGCAACAAAAATTCCTAATTTTTTTCCATTTTCATATATTTTCCTTCCATAAGAACGTATAAAAACCCGAAGAAATTGCGAAATTTTATATTTTTAGCGAGTTTGAAAAAAACGCTTCTAAAGAAGAATATCACTCTAACGTGCTTTAAATATAGAATTTCGCATTTTTTTCGGGTTTTTATGGTTTCATATGGAAGGGAAATATACGGAAATGGAAAAAAAATTTTGAATTTTTGTTGCAGACAAGAATTACGATCTCCACATCGTACGCAGCTGAGAAACTTCGACACTTAAACTTGGCGCATAAACCATGTACAAATTAGTATCTCAAATTAAAAGAATGTTTTTATACTTTTGAAATATCCTTGAAACTATACCGAAAAGTTTGCCATCGTGAGTTATTTCCGTTCATCCTAAAAACATTTCCGAAAACGATCGATTTTTTGACTTTAGGGAAATGAAAAGGTAATGTGAGAGCAAAGAACTTGCTTTCCAGAATGGGGCGAGTTTCTCTTCCCTTATCTTATCTTTTATGAGTATTTATGTATTCGTATACATAAATACAATGCTTTGGTGGACGAATAACAGTCACAAGGTGGTATAGGGTCTGGATATATAACTCTCCCAACCTTTGACTCTCAGCTTGACAATTTAATTTCGCGAGATCCCGTTTTTCTGTAATTGCATATAATCCTTCTTCCCCCCTCGTGAAACGTCGTATCGTTGACGAGTGTAATACCAGCGGCTATTGCCCCACGTCTGTATTCTCTCTCCCGCGTTTGTAATCGTTTTTACCTCGAAACGAACTTTTAGCCCATTGCTCTCATGTCTGCTTCCTTCGTTGTATTTTTAAAAACTATTTATACTTTTTCACGTGCGCAGGTCTGGTGAAGCTCGGAGTTCACTGTGTGTTGGGCAAGAAGGTAGCTATCAAGATCATCAACCGTGAAAAACTGTCGGAGTCCGTGTTGATGAAGGTTGAGCGTGAGATTGCCATCATGAAGCTCATCGATCATCCCCATGTACTCGGTCTGTCAGACGTTTACGAAAACAAGAAATATCTGTGAGTTACATTACCATGTGGGAACGTTTATTTCTCATTTTACGATGCTCTCATTCCAGTTTCAAAAACTTCAAGAAACTTTAGATAAAATTAATATTCGTTTTTGAAACTCTACTTAAAATCGATTGTGCAGTAAAAATTAATGTTACTTACCAAAATATATTTAATGATTCTCATCAATACGATCATTCCTTCAAATGATATTGCCTTCTTCGTAATAACATCCTGACGAGACATTCAAATTTAAGAGAATCGAGTCAAGCACGGATCAGCCGTAGCACGAAATTCTCTATCTTCTAGACAATCAGTAGTAAAATTCCGTGCACGGTCAGACAAGTTTCCCCCTCGTAAATCCTTGCCGAATATATGGCTATCATTATATATGCATACACATCAAATCTTACGATACGTTTTTAATGGATCGAGAAACTCTCAAGGAAATGTTTTATCGCTCTATTTTACAGCTACCTCGTTCTGGAACACGTCTCAGGTGGTGAACTCTTCGACTATTTGGTGAAGAAGGCACGCCTAACGCCGAAGGAAGCGAGAAGGTTCTTTCGTCAAATCATTTCCGCGTTAGACTTTTGCCACAGTCATAGTATATGGTGAGCTTTATTTGAAATGTGAATACTAATATTGGCTGATAACGATAGCGAATTCGTATCGATAAATTCTCTCGTGTATCTCGATAATGTAACGACCTTTCAGCAGTTCCGAATCGCCCACTTTTTTCGCTTCAACATTCCAATTCTTCCGACGTCAATTTGACTTTTTTGAGAGTCAAAAAGTGTCAGTGTTTCACAAATTTTGAAATCGTCACTGTTCATCTTAGTTCTTCCTGTTTATGAACCGAAATTTTAAATCGAGAAATCAATGTCTTTGTGGCTGGTCAAAAAGTCGTAATAAAAAGGTGACAAACTCAAAAGACGTACAACACGAAGGGCAGGAAATATGTACGGTGTAGGTGAAATAAACGATTAAACGCATAAATAATGAGAAGCCATTGAAAAGTAAACAAAGGTTGGCGTATCTGTTCACCCTCGGAAAAAATGGGTCAAGCTCTTGTCACGGTTCTCTCGCCTCTTGTTTCGCTCTCTTGACCAAGAAAGGAAGAAACAATGGATGCGGCTACACAAGAGGAAATAGACAAAATGCGAGACAGAGAAAAGATTGCCTCAAAGTCTCGTCGCTTTCGCGATGAAGCCTATTTGGCAAGCTGTGGAATGTTCTCTATTGAGTCGTTGTAGACCGCCAGGTCGATTGAATAAATGGTACACGCCGATCAATTCCCTCTAATAAGGCTTGGGAAATAACTGGCATCGTCATCATTCTATTAGATTGCTAATTCTTGAAGACACTTGCGTGCCTCGTGAGATAATTTATCGAATGACCGGAAATCCGGTCGTGACCTCCATTCCTCGCCGAGGTGGTCGTAAATTTTAGACTCTTTACCAAAAATAGAAATTTAATTAAATTTTTGTACGTCGATAAAATATCAAAACTGTACAAATTGATCGAAGTAGTTTTGAAAATTTCCAATTCACCCAATGTCGCTTATGCATCTCTGTGATTCAAATGTGTTGAACGATCTTCGATCGAGGGTGAATATTATAAAAGAAGAATAATAATGGAAAGACGAAAAACAGCAGCAAAAGTGCGTGAATAACGAGATCACTTCGACTTTAGTAATCCCCCGGGTCTCGTCACAATAAATCCATATGGAAATTCACTCGGAATGATGCAGTCACCGAATCGTTTTTTATGTTCACAGTCACAGAGACCTCAAGCCTGAAAATTTGTTACTCGATGAGAAAAACAATATAAAAGTAGCGGATTTTGGTATGGCGTCGCTGCAACCGGCGGGTTCAATGTTGGAAACGAGTTGTGGCTCACCTCACTACGCCTGTCCCGAAGTTATTAGGGTAAGGACAAATATATGGTGAAATAATAAAATATATTCCATGAACCTGATCTCGTCGATATGAATCCACGTGGAAAACGTTGCCCCCAATATTGTTCTGTATTTTCATCCGCACTAATTCGTTCCGTCACGACAACCTCGAACTTAACGACACACGACAATCATTTCTTGCAGGTAAATATTGCGACGATATTATACAAAGGACTAATCCTGTATCCGACTCGCGTTGGAGAAACGATTAATAAAAATCTACTATTTCCAAATGTCGCAACTTTGTGAACGTACCCGAATCGCTGCTACGATTCTTAATAACGTAGAAATTGGAAAATAATCGAGCCTGGGGTAGTTTTCGATGTGGTCGTAGATCAGCGAATTTTACGTTTGAAATTTACAAGATTTCAATCGTTTCGATTTAAAAAATAGTCGGCAAATAAAGTTTGCACAATATTCTGACTATTATTGCGAAAACGAAAGTCGAAGGCGGTTAACCTCGGAGGATTGAAGGAACGAGAATATGAAATCGTAACAGAGCATTCGTCAAGTATGTACGGAAGTTACAGCAAGCCCTAAACTTTCGTCATAGTCGCTCAAGTGACTCGTGGCGAAACTCTCGTTATCGTGAACGAACCGGACAGGAAACTATGAAACTGCGGGAACAAGCTCGCGGTGCACACCGTCTGCTTACGTGCATGTTTACATCGTCATGAGTACACAAGGTGTTTTACCAAAAATCGAGATAAAACCAAGGACTTTTTATTCAATCCCAAGCACTTTTTTCCTTTTTAATGGAAAAAACTGAATTGATATTCATTATTTGAACCAATCAGGATTCAGAATTTTACCATACTTTTTGAACGTTCCAAAAAAAAAAATTCGATTTCTCTGTTAGCAAAAAACTTTCGAATAATTTCCAACGACTCCTTGTAATTAATGTTTCTATCAACGATCGAGTTTTCAAAGGTTCAACGATCTGAAGAGCACGCACGATTAGTAACTTTCACCCTCATTTTTACAAGCTGCAAAATCGTCGGTTAAAACTTTTGCAAATTAGGGCAAATGGGGATTATTATTCCGTTGTAGAACAACCCGCTTATCAAATTCTATCCGTTGTGTGTCGCTTGGAATTTAGCAATAGAACCACAAGATCATGACGGAACGAAGCTTGGTGGCACGCTGGACGTAACGAGCAATTTCAGGACAATCTGTAGACGCTTTATCAACTCTCTCGTACCCGATGTTTGAAGGGATGTAGATAACGACGTTGACACCCCAACAAACTATCTCTCTTCCTTGCTTCTGATACAATGTCCTGCCACACTCATTAAGCACCAACTTCGTCCATACGGAAATCTCGGTGGGCGTTGATAAAGCTCTCTTGTTTCTGTCGCGACACAGAATTCTTTTCACCGTGGCTTTTCGTGTATATTGTTTCCGCATTCCCATGATCCGCACACGCGAACTTGATGTTGAATTTCGTCGTGTTTTGTGCTAATCGTAATCTGAAATCTTTCGCGATAATATTGAAAAACTTTCATAAAATAATTGACGAATTTTAGCTAGTAAATGTGAGAAGCTCAGCAGGGAAGGCAAATTTGTTTGACTACTTTTATTCGTCGTGCTGGGTGTCGAATAACTTGAATTTGTGTTTATTTGAAACAGGGCGAAAAGTATGACGGGAGAAAAGCTGACGTCTGGTCATGCGGGGTTATTCTATACGCTTTGCTCGTCGGTGCTTTGCCCTTCGACGACGACAATCTGCGTCAACTTTTGGAAAAAGTGAAACGCGGCGTTTTTCACATACCAGATTTCGTACCTCCCGAATGTCAGAATCTTTTGCGCGGTATGATCGAGGTTAATCCTGACAAGCGGCTTACGGTTAGTATTTCGTCAGCGGAACTTTTGTAGAAGCTGTTTCGCGAAGAATCAACGTGTTCGAGAGCTTTGCTATGATAATTTGTTGGAGCTTCGATCCAATTTGAGAGCTGAAAATGAAGATGTTTAAAAGTAAAATACGATCACGAGCCATCACAATTTCCAAGGATTGTGTCGATAAATCACAGATTCTTAAATGTCTCAACACAGTTGGCGGAGATCAACAGGCACAATTGGGTCACGGCAACCGGTAAGGGTGAACTCGAGCTCGAGTTGTCCATGATGGACGTTGTTCAGACCCACGTTATTCCGTCCGTCGATGCTATTGATCCGGACGTACTACAAGCGATCGCGAGTCTCGGATGCTTCAAGGAACGAACGAAACTCATTCAAGAATTGCTTAGTCCGAAGTAAGCATTTTCATTAAAATCTACAGCAGGCCTTCGAGCTCTGTGAAATCTTAAATATCACAATTACAAATCGGCTCAACTACTTTGGCTAAAAGTACTGCTTTAGTTCTGAAAAAATCAGTATTTCCTCAAGCTCGAAAGATCACTTGAGAACGAACGTAGCTTCGATGTCTTTGGAGTCTTTGTGCTTCTTAATTTTCCAACGAATCGTAAGAATTCGTGATGAGTTTGTGTGTTTGAGCCATGACTTTATTGTTGGCCCAAAAATAACCAAATTGATAATCGTTCAAACATACAATGACCACCGAATAATCATGCCTGATGATCATTATTTGTTGTATCATTCGAGACGTGTAGGAACCGAGCCATTCGAGACGGCTTGGTACGCTCACGAACCGTTCGATAATTAGATTCCCAAGCAAGCTTGATACGTTCTCGACACCCTTTTAATTACCTCGTATCACTATTTCAGTCACAATACCGAGAAAGTTATATATTTTCTATTGCTCGAGAGAAAGAGAAGAAGACCAGCGTGCGAGGACGAGCTCGAAGTAATGAGAAGTAGAATTCGTAGTACGAGCGGGCAATCTGAAGCCGATCCACCGAGAAAGAGGGTTGACACTTGTAGAGTGAACGGGAGTGCAGCACTGAACTTGGGTCAAATATCGCACGGGTCCCCATTGACACCGAGAAGACAGTCAAGGTGAGAGCGCGAATGAAAAAAAAAAAAAACAAGAAACAAAAATCGATGTACAACGAGCCCATCCTCGAACCTTTTCCAACGTCATCGAGATCGATCTTTTATTCCTGTAAAAAAAAGCGAGCCCGTATAAATTTTACGATTTTTCAAGTTTTCATTCTTTATTAAATGTTCGATAACCTGACCTGAAATTTCGCCAATCTGTTCACATGCGCTTTGACCGTACTGTTATTTAAAATCAGTCATTCGTAGAATATTCGGATTCATGAAAGGAATACCTTAATTCATGGCGAAAGGATGTTCGCGTGTTGAAAACTCCTCTGCGTTTACGATCGCTCGATTCCCTGGAGGATTATCCTGCATATGAGCATGATATTTAGCGAACGAGAAGACGATTACTTGATTCCGTAGTTATGTCAAACCACTTGACGGTGTGCGCTTATGAAAAAAGAAGGAGAAGCGCCCTTGAAGGTGTTTGGCTTCCTCCACCGAACATTAATTTGAATGACGCGAGTCACAGGATGGGGATGTGGCTGCACGAAAGACTATATAATCAGGCGCGTCTGTCCATTGATTTTGTTTATTTTTTTATTTGTATCGATTATAAAAATGCATCAAGTCTTTCGCGGCGTGAGTAAAATAAACCACACGAGGAAGAAGAAAACGCCGAGTCAAGTCTCGACACGAGCAGTCTTTTCCACCTGCATATTTTCTCGTTTCATTCCAGTATACATTCATTCCGCGTATACATGCAATAAATGTTCAATGATCAACACACGAGAGAGGAAAATATATAAGGGACTTGGCAAGCGCGGTCGCGTGCGATTTACCGTTCACCAACGGGGCTCGCACGCAATCGTTCTACCTGAACACCCTCCCGAGATCTTTACAAGCGCGTTTTACTTTGATTGCCTAGCTCCTTTCGCCTCGCGAATTAACGCAGCTGGACGATAATTGATACTGCTGGGAAACCGAAAAAAAACGTCCATGAACGCAAATTTCGAATCGATCAATGTTTGTTAGTTTGAGCTTCGAGCAAACATTTGAGTTTTCAAAATATCTGGGCCACAATAATTCATCTGGAATTTGATCAGCCGTTAAACCCACGAGGAAAAACGATCTGATGATAAAAACTCTGTTAACTATTTTTTTTCCATGTTTCTATGTAACATCACGGAAAATAGCGCAAGGCACCATCCCCGTCGTTCACCAAGTACGGGACCTCACACCCACGCGTCAGATTCGCTCGCCTCAACACCCGGAAGCTCGCCGCTTCACGGACCAAACGTGGCAGGTCTTTTGAGCCCGAGAAGAGCGACACCGAGCTCTCATCACAGCCAAACCGGAAGTCCTCACAGACTGTCGACTGTCAGCACGAGCGGTGGTAATGGCGCTAGCCCAACTTCCGGTAGCCCAACGCCCATTCCACCGCCCTCGAATGCGGGTATCGAACTCAGTCAGATACCCCCATTCGAGAGCGGTGAGTGTATTCAAAAGCTCTGTACTACTTTTAATTAGAATTCCATGCGGCGAGTCGTTTTATTTACGATCAAACAAGCTTATCGAAATAATGAAAAACTTTTTATCTTTGGTTCACGGTATAGGAAACAAATATTTTACTACAACGACACATTCTTTTTTTTTAACATAAACACATGCAGACACAGCTTTCGAATTATTTACAAAACAAATACACATTTCGTATCATTTTATTTTTACAAAATTCATCAAAGAAGACTCACCAAAAGAAGATAAATTTTCGAATTATTTTTTCTTATCTTCAAGCTTCATTTTCGAGCACTCGATATGACAGTTTAAAAAGAAAAACGACTCATAGATTTAAGCCTACGTTTCACTCGTTCCGATCGACGCATCCTCGTACTTTGAAAAGTTATTGATAAATTGAGTGAGAATTAAGTAGAAAGGGGGCGAAATGAAAGCGGGTCTTATTTGTGTCGACTAAAGTCGTAGATCCCGGGTCAAAGGAGTCAACGTAACACACAGGGCTCAACGGCCTCCGCATAGTTTGAAATTTCCTGCGATTAATGGAGTCATGCTACGCGACATCGTATAGCTAATTCCGATTTCAAGTACAGCGAGTAAATATAGATGACAATGACGTAATGCGGTAGCGAAGGAATATCGGTCGCGTTAAAGCCTCACGTGATCCTGAACAGGGGATGACCTGACGTTGACATATCGCACAAACGAGCCAACTTCCCATGGAACAGGATAACACGGTTTTCCTCCAATACACACATACTAATACGCGTAGGAGTTAACGCTGTGTTTATCGAATTACGTTAAGGGCATACGCCAAGTGTTTACCGTTACACCTCGAGATCCAAGGGTGCAGGTACAGACGCTGCGTAAAAGCGGTGGAGCTCGAGGAGGTCGCATGTGTTTACAGATATCTCATGACTATTCAATGTTTGCTCATCTCTCTTGCGACAGAGCACTCAAGTTCACCATCGAATCTTCTAATTAATCGGACCGAAATTATTTCTGCTACGTGGCCTATCGAGTATCGAGCCTTTCAGACTAATTCGATTGAGAGCTTCTATGGGAAAATTCATTTTGGCTCAGAACGAGCCCTCCCGAAGCTATATATGCACATTTCCAACAAACTGTCAAAAGGGCCGAGATGACCCTTTCGCATGCTTGCGCCTGCAACCCCACTTCCGCTCGATTTCTTCATCAATTCTTCCCCATGCCAAACTTCAAGCTCAGTAGCCTTCTTCACTAGACGACCTCACGCTTACTCTCCTATTCTCTAGACGGCCGCTAAGAGTGTCACTGCTCTCTTTGACTCACCAGCATCTTTTGACCTTTCGAGAAGTTCAGCTCCACAAACCGTGGACGCGTGGACTCTCCCGAGTACTGAAATCATTGCAATGGACCAATCATCCATTTCAAACCCCCCCGAATTCCTTTAATAAGTCTGATTTTGGAGCGCGACACTCGATTTATGGCGAAATTCATGAATTCGTTATCTCTCGGTTATGTTTCATTAGGATGGGGAAAAATGAACTGAACTCCAGCTCCGACATTCCTTTCGCACTCGCACGCCTTACAAAATTCATGCTCGGTACCGAGGCCTCTAAATAGAGGAGTTTTACTAAGCACCGCCCCTGTTCGAGAAAACGCTAACGAGATGCTTTAGCTGCGAGTCAAAGCAAGCTCTCTCGCGTTGGGAGCTATTATTTTTCCTCAGAGTTCTCCAGTTTTAATGTATATTCCAAAACATAGTTCTGTTTCGGTGGTAAATAGATAGGAATTTCTCATCTCGCGACTACTTTTTTTTCTTCATTTTTCATCTATTCATTTTATTTATTTAAACCTCGCGGTAGACGCGTCAAGGCGAAAAAGGTCGACGCAACATAGTTTTCAGGGCTCACTGGAGCAAGCTTGAAATTTAGAGAAGAGCTTGAACTTTTTGACACATTTTCACAGTGAAATTCTTTACTGGAACAGAACATTCAAAATATTTATTTTCGAACAGCGTTCTAGTAGGCTCGTGGAATAACAAGAATCAATAGTGATTGTATATTTCAATCCAATTTCCAAAATTCTTAAAAAAAATAGCTTTCCTCGACAACTTTGAAATCTTAAGTCAATTTTGTACTGACAATATAAAAAGTACAGCAACAAAAAAGCTAAAATGGAAGAGTTGACAATCTGCAGTTTATTTCTGATTCATCGGTTTTCCGAGAATTCAAATATTCTTTCGCCTGATTAATTTTCTTTTTTTATACTTCTTGAATCGCTTATTTATGGGAACTGATTTCGGGTTTGAAAGGAACAATGTTTCGTTGATAGGATCGCGGATGAAATCAGTGCATAAGGGTTTTTTATTTCCGAGGTTCAAGGCTGTTGAAGAGCAGTGAATTGTGATGAGTAATGTATTGAAAAATCTGTTATTTTTTTCACAAGTGGATTCTGGCGCCCATCACTGGAGATCGAGACTTACAAATATCAAGAATTCATTCCTCGGAAGTCCCAGATTCCATCGACGTAAATTGCTCACGAGTACTGATGAGGTAAATTTGTTTTCTTAGTCAATTGAATGCCAAATTTTCACAATCGTGTTAGGCCAAGTTAATTGAAATATTTTTTATATTTTTTCAGGTACACCTCACGCCCGATTCATCGCCAGAACTAACGAAGAAATCTTGGTTCGGTAGTCTAATGACGACCGAGAAAGACGAAACTTTCACGGTTCTAGTTAAGGGAAAGCCTCTAGCTAATGTCAAAGCTGACCTCATTCATGCTTTCTTATCGGTAAGCCTAGATCGGTCTGGTCCAACAATAATGATCCTTCGTTCGTCACACTCAATCTCTGAGAAAGCAACCTCTCTCGTCGAACTTTCAAAACCAATCCATCCAATAAACTTCGTGGAATATTATCATTTTATGAAGAATTTTAATTCGTTGCTTAACCAAAATACACACGCACATTTCGTTCATCAAATTTCAATGAAAACCGCTGACCTGATTACGATGAATCTTTCACGACAGCAAAGATTGCTGTTTGTGGTTTTACATTCTGATGTTTCAACTTTTACAAAAATGTAAAAAAAATTGTAAACAGAATTTTTCAAGTATTATACAAACCAAGTTCTTGATTCTCGTTTCTTGTATGTTAGAATCGCCATCGAAAAAGTTCACGTCACTTAAAACACACAATAATAAGTAACATTTTATTCTTTTAAACTCCACGAAATGACATTTTCATGATTGCAGATAGCTGAACTGTCGCACAGCGTGATCTCGCCCATGTCCTTCAGAGTCGAATATAAGAGAGGAAGTACAACACCTTCGATGTTCCAGCGTCAAGTTCGGTTTCAGGTGGACATCAGTGCAATTTCGAAACAACCTAGTGAGCCGTTTTACGCCATAACTTTCACGCTATTGAGTGGTAAGTTTCAAATATTTTAAGCATTCGTTCTACAACTTTGTTCATTATTTCTGTATTTCGAGAGATTTTTGATGATCTTTCTACGAAACCGTTTCAACGTAGACATCAAAATGCATCCAACGAAACTCCTAAGTCTTGGTCATCCATAAAAATTGCAAATGAACTGGTCAGACAGAGGAAGATTGCAATGCGAGAGAATATGAAAAATTCTTGAGTTCGTGGAACAGCAGCCCTGCCGAGAAAAAATTCTTACTTGATAAGAATGTGAACAGCAGGGTATAAAAATGTAAACGCGAGGGGAGCACAACTATTTGGAATAGGGAAGCGTACACGAGATTTACTACGAGGGGTAGCTCTTGATGCTATTAAGAGAATTCCGTACGCTTGACTTATCGCGATCCTCGAGCACGGGTTCTTCCATTCTCGTTGACAGAAAACAGGGATATAAGGGAGTAAAGGGATTAGGAAGTCTCTCTTGTTTTCGTCGATGATTTAGCCAGCCTGGTTGTGTGCTCTTATGTACTGAGTCAATACATACGTGTATATGCATATCTCATCGGAAGATGTAATAACAACTCTGTACATACATGCAGACGTTTGTGTATGTATCGATGCTGCTTCTTCTGGTTTGCTATTTGGCATTTGGCATCCATCCAAGCGCAACTAGATCGATGTTACCTTGGCACGTTTCGTGCTGTACGCTCGTCCGATCGCATGCCTTATCTATACTTTCCACAAGAGACGACGAAAATCTTGCCAGTTGCCAGCACATAGGCGAGAGTCTTCGATTTTTCTCTTCGTTTCATCGGCCACGAGCACCAGTTCCAACGTATATATTGGTAGTCTCGAGGGCTGTCACGAAATCTGCGTAGCATTGGAAGAAACTCTGTTCCTCGATCGTAGAAAGTTCTGAGCCGCGAATGCTCTATTTCAATGCTTTAATCTCTATTTGATCGTGAATAAAGTCGATTTACTTTTCTCATGTTTTTTTTCGAACAGGCAACATACGAAGATTCCGGAGGGTCTGCGAACACATTCAGTCGCAGGTCTGCTCGAGAAATGCGAGCCTCGCCCTCGGCAATCAGAGCAGAGCTGCTCCGTCGAGTCCGCGGGCCTCTCGAAAGTTCACTACGGAAATGAGCGAAAGTTCGAGCTGCGGGAGCGATACCAGCGAAAGACTGTTTCTGAATCCACATCCTGCTACCAGACAGGTAGTTTGTTTCAATAAGGTATCGCATCATCTCTCATCGTCGTCATTTTTATGAAATTTATTAAATAAGCTCGTGCCATTGGACAATATTTTCATTGACATATCGTTGACACTGTCGCTGTAGAAATCGTTTGAGTCGTCGGATCATAACGTCATCACGTTTTTTTCCATTATCGATACACTTTTGCTCGTAGGTTTAGTGGAATCAAGTTTTCCCATGAAAATTCAATCGTCCATTGATTCATTGAAATTCGTATTTTTTACCGAGTTCCGACGTACCCGCCTCGTGTTTTAATCTTGTTCACCAATGATTTTTCTCGAACTTAGATCGACTCGGATCTTGAATCGGAGACATCGGCGTTCGACGTAAAATCACCGACTCGTGAGAATGGAAGACGCAGCTCAACCTCGACTAACAACAATAATCAATTACCGGGTGAGGTTACACCGACACCGGAGAGTCCACCGAAGGCGGCAGTTCGAAGCAGTTCCGAAAGTCAAAATACACCGGAAAAGAAGTGCGTGACTACCATGAGCAGGAGCAACATAGCGTGATATTATGAGAACTTTCGTTTCGAGTTTCGATCGAGCCTTAAAAATATGTGGGAAAGCGCTCAACGATTCTGGTAATGAGAGAAATAGGGTCGTCACGAACACTGAGAGGACGACAACTGGCATGACGATGGAGACGACGATCGTGGAAGAATTTGTACCTGCCAAAATTCATCGTTCGCGTATGGAAATACGGAGAATAGAAGGAAAAGTCATGCTATATGTAACGAAGATAAGTTTGGCTGGAAGATTTGAAAGAGGAAAGAAAATAAAGTGATCGAAGGTCCGAGAAAGTTCATCTCAGCGAAGGAATATTTCGCGAATGCTAGAAAATGCAATGAAGCGTATTGTAAAGATTCTTGGGGGTTCGGAAGGGTAAAAAACCGGTCGTTAAAAATCGGGGAAAAAGAGATGATTGAAAATACATTTGAAAAATCTCTCACCATTACAGATTTCCTTCCAAAGACGTAGAAAATTTATGAAATACGAAGAATCCTGGGATCGACATCGACGCAGATCGGCCGAATGAAAATATTGCATTTCTTATGGGAATCACGTATTTTTTCGAGACCAAAGCTGTTCGTTGAGCACGCTTGAAACGTTTTCGGGAAAAAAAGCAAAAAATTTTAATCCGTCTGACGTTAGGCTCGTGCGTCTGAACCCGCTGAAATTTCATCTCGAATACTCGCCCCGTCGCCGTGATAATGAAATGGAGATCAGGAGGGAGGATGCTCTGTAGAGGAATTAAAACGAAATTGCATTCGTACGATACGGGAAATTTTGCAGCTACGTCATCTACATTTAATCGAAAATCAGCATTTTTATTTGAGGGTGCTTTGCGAGACGATGGAAAAGAAGATCCTGCTGACCGGATTATTTGCATGGTTGGAATTCGCGTTCATATTGGCCCTATCATTACCAGATTACGCAGATCGTGCAGATTTTAATGTGCAATACATCGTCCGCGATGAAAAACTGGTAACGCTTAATACGGTCGGAATATTAACATATAAAAAATAAAATATTAATATTAATTATTGAAGAAATATTGAAAAATTCAGAAAAATAAGCCGATTAAGGAGAAATTTTGAAATGAAATTCCGTGCACGTGAAACCGAAGTGGTACGAGGTACATCAATTTTACGGTGGCTAGTGTTAACTAATAGGAAGTAAACTTAAGATATATTTTCTCAACAAGACATATCTCACGAAAGATTCAAAGCTCCATAATCGTGATAAGCGATTATATAAAAAAAAAAAAAAAGAAAAAGAAAACAAAAAGGATCAGGGACGTTTTCAAGACTCATTGCAATTTGTTCATGAATTTATAAAAATTCTTTGCTAAAACGCGTCCGATAGTGTTGAAGGTGAATTGAAAATTCATTCAACGTATTAAAAATTAACCATTTCCATATTTCTAGTTATTTCAAAATATCCAATCGAACATACTGTAGAATGTTCGAGGCTCAGAAAACAATAAAATATTCGGTACGTCGATCTAGAGACAGATTGAGAGAAATATGTCGAGACGTTGCCAAGGAAAAACCGCTAAAAACGAGATTCGAATGTTTAGGGCTGATTTTAGATTCGATTCAATATGACACGTTCCAACAGCATAAATATCGTTATCGTCATTCTTGTTTACGTTGTTATCATTCGATTATTAGTATGATGATGATTATTATTATTATTATTATTATTATTATTATTATTGCCATTATTATATTTTATGTATTTGTAAGATAGTCCATTGGGTGCAGTCATTACTCATTGCTTCGCGGTAGCCAAATAATTGAAAGAAGAAAAAATTAAATCCCACGAGCTGTCGATAGTCTGAGAGTACGATGAAGGAAAAGGACGAATCTTTGGTAGGATCGAGAGTCGCCGATCAACGAGAAAATTCTTCATCTTTTTTTGTTGAAAAATAAAAATAAAAAAAAGTATCGCCGACGTAAAGGATATTCCTGGAAAAATGGTACACAATTGATCATGGAAGTAACTGTTGACAACTCTTGTTAAAAAAAAAAGCAGTAAAACGCTATCATCTGTTTCCTGAACAATGAAGACTAATTATCCTGGAAATGTAACAACTATTTGAAGAATCGTTTGGTACAATTATTACACGATAGAAAGAGTAAAAATTTTTTAGCGCAACTCATTAAAATGATTTTCTGTTTGCTTTTGAATAAAAAGTTGTAAAAATAAGTTTATTTGGGATTATTCGAAGCTTCGACGTTAATGGATAGACGTTATTTGTTGGCGTACAAATCTCGAGCATCGTTTCGAGGTTTGGCAATACACGAGACATAACTGTAAACGCGATAATTCACAAAGTAAACAACGCGAGTGTAATATCTAGCAATTATTAACAAAATCATAATTATAATAATAATAAGAATTAAAAAAAATAAAAAGTGTTCGAGAGACATTCATTTAATCGAGGTGAGAGTGCGAGTGTGTGGGAGCGTTTGGATGTCTCTTATAATAGTTAACGTTTGAACGGAAATGTAAAATATACTACTAGGAAGATTGTGCGACTTCAGTTATCTACTTGCGTAATAGTAATTGAATTATCGAAAAAAAATAAGAATAATGAAATAAAATGAAAAAAAAAAAAAAAAAATACACACGGAAGATCGAAGGAGTGAGGGATTAATATTTAGCTAATGTATGAGCGATTCATTGTTGGAGAAGAAATGTAAGGTGAAGAATACTGTAATCGGAGACTGAATCGAAGGCCGCGTTGAGCATAACAATTTTCTTAAATATCATTCGGGAAGACACCAGTTTGTTTACTATTTTTTATATCCGTGACGATGAAAAGTGGCTTTGAACGAGAATATTAACGCACTGAGAGCATTTGTGCTTGCCCGAAGTTTTTGTTTATTAATATTTTTAGTTCAAATTCTAAGATTTAAACTCAAAATAAAAAAGACGTATAGTAGATTTTTCACATTTTCCAAAAAGTTTAATTTTTCAGTCGGAAAAAATGTTATGTAAGTCTTTTCAAACATTACCATTTTTACGCGATGTGCATAATGGCAGTAATGTTAGTAATTTGAAATTTGCACGAAGTACCTTTACATCAGCTGTTATTTATTGAAAAAAATGAACGCGTTTTCACATAGAAATCCAAAAATTTTTTTAAAGTTTCAAATGTTCTCAGTACTTCTCGCGGATTAATCTTCGAACACAAGTAATTTTTTTCCACAATTTCTTTGGAATTTGGACTCTCATTTAAGAATAATTTGGTTTTTCGATTCAAAACCACGTTTATTTGTGTTCTGAATATAAAAATTCTTAACGATTAATGTTGTTTTTTTTTTCACATGTCCTCAGTAAAGTTAAGTAACACTGAAGATCTAAAAATTGAAATTTTCGTGTACAGAAAAGTCCGCAAGTATCTTCGGCTCGGAGCTAAAGTACTTGTTTATTTTTTGCTTCTTGTTCATTTCAAATTCATGCCCATCAGTGAAAGTTTATTAGATACGAATAAAGAAACACTCGCGAAAGAAATTCATACTAGAATATCCATATCCTAATGTCTACTATGAATGACGATTCAGCAAATATTCAATCCGAAAAAGAAAGGAAAAAGCTGACGAGGGAAAATATCGATATATTTTACAATCCAGTGTTGCAGAACGATTTTCAGCGGCCCTTCGATGCAAGTATAAGTACGATTCTCTTTACGATACGTAAAGTCGATGATGTATTGCCATGAATATAAAACGACGACGAAAATCCTCTAGATTATTGTTTACAATAAGGCTTTCGAGGCTCTAGCGCGTAGTAGAGAATTTTTATACAATTCATCAATTGAAATGAGAGAGAGAGAGAGAGAGAGAAGGAGAGAGAGCGAGAGAGAAAAAGAGGGGAGAGAAGAGAAGGATTAAAAATAGCCCGCCGTCATTTTGTTCGTTAATTGCGTGTTTAAATTGTTGAAAAAAAAATACTTAAACAAAAATATCGTTACTTTCTCGTATGAATGCATCCAGAGTATGCACTCCGCATTCTTGGGGATAAAATTTAGTAAGAAAAATTGAAAGGGAAAAAGAATTGAATTAATACTACTCCCGTGTACTTCAACAGCCTAGTGAATACACGGAACTCGACGCGTGTGTATAAACGTGCATTTATCACAAAAAAACTGACGTTCACATATGTGGAGCCTATCTGTAATATAAACTATCGCTTGATGTTTCAATAATTTATCACTGTGCATCTAATATATTTATATAATTATCTCGTAATAGAGTTCGGTCGATACGGTACGTGATTTATTTATTTATTTATTTATTTTTTTAGTATCGAGGAGAACTGAGTATGGAGACTAGTCAGGTCATTTTCTACGAGCTAAAAATCACTGCGAACACAACTATTTTCACGGGAGTTTGTATATTATTTATTGTAGAGAAAAATTAAAAGCTTTTTGAATCGTTTATGCTTATTTTATGATTGTGACGAGCCTCGGGTTCGCTAATCAGGAATATTGTCATTTTTCATTTGCATCGTACTGATTTTCTCAGAGATAAATTCCAACAAATCAAAAGATTCCTCACTTTTTGAAGGCTCAAATTTTCTTCAGATGCAAAAAATCAATTGAAAATCAATTTATTCAATGGGTTAATGAAACTGTATTGATTGTAAAACGTTGACTAGTCTGCATAGCTCGATGGTCCTCGTGAAGGAGAAAAAATAATATATATATTCGCGCCGGCGTGTAAACGAAATGAATTGTCTATATTTCGTCTCGTGTACAGGATAAATCGTACGAGTATGAAGATCGTAAATCACAGAACCTTAAAGATGCTTGTTTCGTTCTTTCTTTTGGGCAATCGTCGACATTGTTAATGAATCATTCCCTCGGATTGAAAATCTTCGATTTCAATGAGGCGGAATAAAATAATCGTTTCGTCATTATTTTCAACCGCGTTCTGCCCGATTTTGATGCTCAATCTCTCCGTACGATCGCTATAGCTAGACAAGATTATTTATTCAGCGTACTTTGTAACTGCCTTTGCGTTGCTCGTTGTAGTTAAATCAATTGGGGTGTTGCGATATATGGATCAATTTGCACGTAAGCTTTGTCTCAAAGGAATGCTAAAACCAGGTGTTCCAGTATTTGGAATGAAAATTTTTCGAATAAATAAAAGATCGATCTTTCACACGTTTGTATGAAACAAATTTCCTTCCCAACTTCATTCGATCATCACAAATAATAACGTACTATAAAAATTTCGCTCGAGCAGTACGAAAACTACGAATAGTTGAACGACCTAATGAAGAAAAAGAAGCAAGCTTCGAGTAAGATCGATCGACAGAGTATTCGAACAATAAATAAATGTTCAATTATCTGGGACATCAATTTGACCTTACCTTCGATCTGCCACTTATTTTCAAGCGGTGTTCACGCATAACGGCGGATTATTTTCTCGTAATAGTCGTGCTAATCTGGGACAATTCTACACTATATTCTTATGTACATACGCGTCTACTTTTATGTTTTTTTTTCCCCCATTCATGCATAAAAATACTTTCAAAATCTTTCATCTAAATAAAAATAACATCGCCATTATAAATCGTGCAGCATTTTCTCGGGAAAATGATGATTGTGCGAGAAACAAAACACCAATAATAATTTAACAAAAGTAAAAAACAAAACAAAAAAGAGAAAAAAAAACAAAATACGGTTGAGTGTTCAATTCGCAAATACCGAATCACTAATATATTTTATATACGACCATGAGTCCACAGAGCACACGGAAGACGCATGCACACTGTATTTCGTAGATAAACTGAAACACACCTGCGTGCGTATATATTATTTATATAATTATAAATACAGAAAATGTACGCAAAGATTGTAACAATAAAAGAGAAAGAAAAACAACCAAAAGAAAAAACAAACGCAAAAACATATTAATTGGACCGACTGAAATTAGTGCTCGCTTTGGTCTGCCACACGCTAACGTTTGCGCGCTTGCTATATTCGATCTGTTTTATTATTTTTTTTTGTTATTTATTGCTTAATTTGAAGAATAAATATGTACATGGGAGAAAAAAAATGGTGAAGTGCGTAAACATAGGCGATTTGTAATGAAATTTCGATGGGAAAAAAAGAAATAAAATGACGAAACAACGAACGATTCGATAATACGACGACGGAAATAAAGCATCAAATTGCATCCATCGAAGGAAACGGATCTGGCGAAATGGGCAAAACTTTTATTTCGTTATAGCGCGTGATTGCGCTGAATAAATTGAATTCGATACGTATTTAGATGAATCAGAAGATGCGTTGTGACTCCCTGATTGACAGCCATTTGTTACTGCGTTTGTTTAATTACAAACTTCATTCGATGGCTCTGAATTATCCTCATTTAGCGTTGGCAACAATCATACCCATCCGTTTTTCTCATCAATGGAAATCAGAAAAGTAAACCCAAACGAGCACGTACACGTTCATTGAAAAATAACCGATTAAGAGCAACGGTTGAAAATAGATTGTAAAATGGAAAATAAAATAAAATATGGGATGAAATCGTTTAATCCGTGGTTAATAATGCGTCTGCTATTAATGAATTAGCGTAAATTTGGTGACACGTCCATGACAACTGACAATAAAGGATGTGGTTGTAAAGGGGCTTCTCCAAATTAGATGAATCAAATTATTAGAGTGGATCAAAGCGAGAGGAATCTTATGAAAAAGCAAACGATATGAAAGAGATGAAATGTGGATTGAAGCATGTCAAATGTTTCGATCTTTGTGTCCGTGTGAACTGAATGATTATGATAATTCAATGATACTTTCAAAGTAGGGCGTTCGTTGATGATATTTTTTTGAAAAACCTCTTAATTACTTAAATTCGTAATCGATCGCCGGGCAACGCTGAATATAGACATAACGAGGCCTGTTCGCGAATTGGCCACCATCCCCGTCCCTATTTATATAATACTCTGGATATCTACATTGAAAAACGAATACATTGAAATAAAAAGTAAAAAAAAAAAAAAATGAAAAAAAAAACAGGAATAGTGAATAATTATTTTCGAAATAAGACGTTCGGCTCGTAACGACTGTTTGCAAGGTACAGAGACGAAAAAACGGATAATCGATGAAAATACACACACGTTACAACTCAAATTAAATTGACGCGGGAAACGTGTTGTAATAATGTGCGTTGGAACTGTGATTCAATTGATAAAAAGAAAAACAAAATAAAGCCATAATTCGATCATGGTTATGCTTAGATCGTGCAAAAATCAGTTACATGTGTAATAAACAGCATCATTTAATATATCAATCTCAATTAGGAGATTATGATTAATCGTCAAAAACGCTTTGTAATAACAATTTTTATATGTATACTATCGCTAGTAGTAAAGAGATATTAAGGATTTACGAGGTGACCCAACCATCGTTACGATTGATTTGTTGAACGATTTATATATATTTAAAACAATATTTGTTTTCTTTTTTCCTCTCGTAATAAAAAAGAATAAGGAGATTATTTGTCCATTTAATTAACCGTCGTATTAACTTTACGAATTCGAGGCGTAGCTATATATGCATATTTTGAGACATATACACTTTGAATACATGTGACGATTGTCGGTCATGAATTCTCTCATATTATCCATTGATTGAACAATATATCAATTGATTATTTGCGGATAAACCAAACACGTATCGGTGATAAAAAATTGAAAAATTTTCAAGGGAAAGTCGTAAAAGAGTTTAAAGATTATTACATATTTGTTGATGGCCAATATCAAATATGTATTGAAACAATGATGGTGTTAAAAATGCAACACTAATAATAAACGGAACATTACTAAACAGGAGTTTATTCAACTTTTTAATTGCCATTACGACACTGCTGTCTGAGATACTACGTCAATATCGAGGCATAAAAATATCGACATTTTATACTTTTAAAGTTATTGATATTTCATGAAATTTTTACGATTTTCTTCTATGTACAGAAACTCTCTAAGGCACACATTGTAAAATTTTTAATTTCTTTGTTGAAGAGGCTCGAGGAAAAGGGTCTCATAATCGTTGCTTCATGTGCGTTGCTGCTTGTCCACAAGTTTTTAATAGGTTTCATAAACTTTCAAGTGCTCGTGTTTATCTTTGTTTTAGTCCCATCCTTTTCACCTTATTTTAGCTCCACGTATTTCACCTTTGGATGATCAAAAAATTTCAACACTTTTTTGTGAATAAAAGGTTTCAAATGATTGTACTACCTCGAGTTAGGGTCGAAAACAGCCACCAGTCGTGTTAGGAATTTATTGTGTCAATATTGCTTTTGCATGCAGCTTTAGTCACTGCATTTTTCTTCTGACGAAGTGACCTGATCGGCGTACAAGAAACGAGTGAGTCAGCTCAACGACAGAGAGTCTGTCGATGCCAATAAAGTTATAATTTCTCGTACATGTCGTTCGAGTTATAATTCACCACCGATACTTTACCTCGTACGTCGCACACGTTGTGCTAAAAGTTTTTAGTCGCTATTAAAACATTTCAACCATTAATTAAATGTAATCGTCTACTCGCGGTCGTACTGTATACTGTACTTCGACAAATGGAAGACAAATTCGAAATTGCACAGCTGTTTATATCACTAAAAACGGAGAGAATAAAAGGAATTCTTTTTTTTCACTGTACAGAAAAAAAGAGCGAGCGTGCATCGAAGCCGGACACAGGGATCAATATGAAAAAGTGCAGGGACCACTACCCATAATTACGTCTCGAATGTATTATCTAACAAATGAAGGGTCAAAAGTTTTATTTCCTTCTTCGAATGAACGGTCCGGTCTTGCGCGATAACTCGTGAAAGGGACTCGGCCGTCTCAGTCTATGGTGAACCATCGTGACGATAACCTTAAAGCTTTTCCGATGGCAGTGAGTACTCAAAGATAATCATTCATTGATGAAGGTGCGTTTGAATCGTACTTTATTTTGAAATATTTATCGGCTTCCAGGACGACTTTGATCGGGCAAAACATTTGTTCAAATTGAACGAGCAAGTATTCACTGTCATGGGTGTATGGCCGCTGCATTCCACTTATGCTAAATTTTCCGTGTGGTTGATTTATCATGTGGTTCATACATGTGCTGTAACCGCCGATTTTGTCGAAATATTTGGAAACTTTGATTTAATGGTTCTCAATATTTCGGAGAACGCATGGAACATTATGGTTATATCGAAAATGTTGGTCATGAGATTCTCTCGGACACTCGTGGGTCTTACCGAACGGGTGATAGAGGCCGTTGATGAAAAATCTTTCGAAAACCACGACGAGAAAAAAATGTATCTCGCTTACAATGGCGTCGCTAAAATCTTTTTCAAACTTTGGGTGCTCATGGGCATTGTCACCTCGGTTGCCATTCATATAAAGCCATTGGAAGTTCTTCTTCGAGCCGGTAAAAGCAACCATTGTTCACGCGATCTGCCATTTTAAGAAGATTTTAGCTGTGTTTTTTTTTTGTCAAATTTATCCTCGTTGTATAGTATACAAGTTTCATAAAACTCACTAATTTCGTCGAATTTTTTCCTCTTTCGACCCTTCTTTATTTTACTCTCACTTTCATTAAGTCGCAACATCCAAATGAGGTGATTTTTCAATTTTTCTAAAAAAGTACTGCAGAGCTGATCGATTTTTTTAACCAGTCTAACGGGATGACGGCGTCATGACAATATAAAGCTTACACTCAAGAATCAAATAGTTTTTTACACGATTATTTTCAATGAAATCCCATCCCCTATCGAAAATGTTTATGCCGAGAAAAACGTCCATTTTTTTTCTATATCAATTATTGAAAATATTGACGTTAATTATTCTTTAATTGCACGACTTTTTCGAGTCGGTTTTTTTGGTAAAAAAATCTGTAATATTCGTATGGACTTAGGATTTTTTTTCACCTCGAACTGAAAAAAAAAAAAATGGTTGTCTTTCATCAGGAGAGCAAAATGAAACCATTCTCCTCGAACTACCCTATCGTACTCGAGTTTTCTTCGAGCTAGACACTACAGCCTTTTGGATTATGTGGGCATATCAAATCCCGGAAATTTACTTGAATACGTTCCAAACGGCAACGATCGGCTATTTGTTTTCCTTGATCCTTCACGTGTGTGGAGAAATGTCCGTATTGGCGCAGAGAATAAAAAACATTGACCTGGGTCCTCGTGAAGAGGATCGGTCTTCCAAATTAGTTTTTCAGGATATCGTAAAGAAACATCGGAACATTCTAGGGTAAGGTTCTAACTTTTACATTTCGAGCATATCATCACCGCGTTGGAGTTCAACTAATTTTGAAAAAAAAAATTGAAAAAATCACATTCAATTACCCCTCAATAATACAAGCTTAGAAATCATAAAAATCCATGTACCCAATGCGAATAGATTGGTAGCAGATATCAACGAAGTATTCAACATACTACTTTTGGAAGAACTTTTTATATGCACCCTGCTCATTGGTCTCGCAGCTTACAACGTTATAGTGGTACGTAATCATGAAATATTTCTTTCGTCGCTATTTTTCGCGTGAAGTCATTCTAACCGATCGATTTTTCAATGGGCATTTCAAGAATCTTGACAATTCAGACAAAACTGTAATCCTCGCCTCGATGTTAGAAAGTACAACGATCCTTTTGTTGATTTATGGCTACTGCGTCGCTGGCGAATATCTTATAACCGAAGTAGGTTATGGATCTCTGTTTTTATAGTGGTGTTTAACTGAAAAAACTTTTTTCTCGTGTATTGTAGCCATGAAATCGAGGAATTAAAGAATTTTTGTACCATTTTTATACAGAGCACAAACCTTTATGCAGCATATTATCAGTGCCAATGGTACGAAATGTCGGATTCCTTCAATAAACAACTAATCATTTGCATGATCGCTTCTTGCAAACCGATTCAATTAACGGGCGGTGGTTTTTATATTTTTTCTCTAGTCGGTTTCACAGGTGTAAGCATAACTTTCGTTAATAACCATGAACACGGAAACTCAGGTGGATATTTCTGTGAAGTTTTATTGTATGACTTTTCTGTACAGGTTGTCAAAACAGCAGCAGGTTACATCTCCATGTTGCGAGCAGTGATATAAACGGAACGAGGTTTTCCAATTTTTTACTAACTCCCTTGGCGAAATGTTGCTCATCCTAAACTTGTGATTTCCCATTTTTCAATCCATCATTTAATCCCTTGTTGTCCGTGCATCACAAACAATAATTTTTGTGTAAATTTTCTAATCATTTGAATCATAAAATTTCTTCTGTTTTTCATGGTTCCTATACTCGATTGTTACTGATATTCAATTGAAGCGCGTTGTTCGCTCAAAATAGTGTTATCTCGTTCCATCGTCGTCCGACCCACCCACTTTGCTATAATTCACCGTGGATGAACATTTTGCAAGGCAATATTCGTAGAATTTCAACTTTGCAATATGAATTGCAAATAACAAGGGGAGAATCGCATGTAATCTGTTTTTTTACGTCAAGCATGAGCTCGGGATGTAACACAATGTCTGAAGATGAACTCAAATATAGAATTTTCCGATGTTCAGTAACTGCACATTGAAACAATAATAAAGTAAATACAAATAGAAAGAGCTTCTCGTCGAATCATTTTGTTCTGTAGGATCCAAAAGAATTTGACAGCTACTGGAGAAAAAAGCTGTTACAAAAACAAAAATTGTAAAAAAAGTTTATGACAAATATGGGACGCGATCAGTTGAAAAACATCCAGCATTAAAAGTTGAAATGCAAACTTTTCGTTGAACAGCGAAATTGACCGTTGGAAAATATACTATAAATTTTTCTAAGATTAGCCATATTATAAGATTTCTAAGATTCAGCCATTAAGAGCTGAAATTTGATAATTAGCAAAAAATTACAATTACATGTCTTCTCCTGCGGAGCTGTGAATATTGTTATTATGACTGGAATATCGTAGATTGCACAGATTTCGGTTGTGCAAATGCAAAGCACCAGCTTTAATCGATAGGATTTCATGCATTGATATAGGATTGATCTGAACTATAGTTCGATCTCTTCCATGAATAAAGATTTCTCAATATTCAAGAGCAGGCCACTTTGAACTCTACAAAACGTGATTGTAATCAAGAAAAATTTGCTGAGTATTGAAAGGTGCAAAAATGATTTCATCCTCAGTTTCAACGACTTAATAAGGTGAGAATAACCTCGCTCTTCAATGCCATAGCGAGATCATCATACGTACCAACAGAATAGAACGAAACGATATCACATCATACAGATCGATTAGCCTCCTAAAACCACACCAAAAATACTAAAAAAAATTCTTCCAAGAAAGCTAAAACCGTACATCGTAAAGAACGAGCTAATCCCACTACACCAGTATTCATTTAAAAACAAAAATTCAAAGTTCCCTAAGGTTTGACATAATGGGCTACTTTCCAATCGACAAAATCAAACGGACCGTACCACAATTTTTCAAATTGCTAAAATCATATCTCACCAACAGAAAATTTCGTGTACTGCAAAGACAAGCGCGTCTTTAAACTCTTGTTCTATTCAATAGACACAACGAAGGCAATGTTTGTGGACGATACCGCCATATTAGCGACCGAACCATAGCATCCAA
Source organism: Venturia canescens (assembly GCF_019457755.1). NCBI lineage: Eukaryota > Metazoa > Arthropoda > Insecta > Hymenoptera > Ichneumonidae > Venturia > Venturia canescens. The sequence continues at coordinate 17,576,313 of NC_057421.1, read as the reverse complement.
TACACAATCGAACAACTCCTGTACAGAATAGAAGAATAGCTCGAGTAATGGAAAGTGAAAACAAGTGGAACAAAAAATCGACACAAATCACTTTCGCAACAAGGAGAGATAACTGCCCCAGTGTCACATTATACAGGCAGATACTACTGTCGGACAATGAGTTTAATACTTAGGAGTCCACCTGGACAGACGATTAGCCTGGTCAAAGCACACTAAAACAAAAAGAATAGAACTGAAGCTGAAGAAGTGTAATGGCTCATCGTCAAAAAATCCAGAGTTTCCCTCTACGTAACAATACTCAAGAGAAACTGGGCACACGAAATCCAGTTTTGGAGCACAGCGTCGAACTTGAATATAAAAATATTGCAAATCACCAACACGCCTTGGTTTGTCACAAATGCAGACATACACAAAGACCTGCGAATCAACACGGTCGGGGAGGAAGTGAGCAGACTCAGTGAAAATTATACAACTAGAATGAACAGCCACCCCGAACACTTCGTAGTAAATCTGCTCAGAGTAGACCACATCAGAAGAAAATTGAAGAGATGTAAGCCAAGGGATTTAAACATCAGATTCAGAAGACCGAACTGAATGTAGGCAAACCACTAGGGACAGGCATGTGAAAACACCCTCGGGCAGCAAGATGACCGAATGTTATAGAAATAATAAATAGCAGTTGGAATAAATTTTTTTTTAAATGTGTGTCACTGTTTGTGCACAAGTTTCTAATAGATTTCACGAACTTTTAAAGTGCTCGTGTTTATCTTTGATTTGTTTGCATCATTTTCATCTCATTTCAACTTCAAGTATTTCACCTTCGAATGATTTAAAAATTTCAACACTTTTATGTAAATAAAACGTTTCAAATAATTGTACTACCTCGAGTTAGGATCCGTTCCTATATCTTGGATTCGATTGCAATAACCCCTTTTGTTTGGTACTATGTCAGTAAATGACCACTAGCCGTGTTAACAATTTCACGTGTCACTATTGCTCCTGCACCCAGCTTTGGTGAGTGCGTTTTTTATCTGACGAAGTGACCTGATCGGCGTACAAGAAACGAATGAGTCAGCTCAACGACAGAGAGTCTGGCGATGACCATAAAATTATAATTTCTCATACATGCCATTCGAGTTTAAATTCACCACCGATAATTTTCCTCGTACATCGCACACGTTGTGCTAAAAGTTTTTAGTCGCTATTAAAACATTTTAACCATTAATTAAATATAATCGTCTACTCGCGGTCGTACTGCATACTGTACTTCGACAAATGGAAGAAAAATTCGAAATCGTACGACTGTTGAGATCACTAAAAATAGATAGAAAAACGAATTCTTTTTTTCACAGTCCAGAAAAAAAGAGCGAGCGTGCACCGGAGCCAAGACACAGGGATCAATATAAAAAAGTTAAGGGAACCACTACCCATAATTACGTCTAACATCTAACAAATGCAATGTTGTACAACTGGTGAGATCATTAAAAATGGAGAGAAAAAAAGGAATTTTTTTTTTTTCACTGTAAAGAATGAAAGAGCGAGCGTGCATCGAAGCCAGGACACAGAGATCAATATGAAAAAGTTTAGAAAACCATAATTACGTCTCGGATGTATTATCTAACAAATGAATGGTTGCAAGTTTTATTTCCTTCTTCGAATGAACGGTCCGGTCTTGCGCAATAACCCGTGACAGGGACTCTGCCATCTCAGTCTATGGTGAACCATCGTGACGATAACCTTGAAGCTTTTCCGATGGCAGTGAGTACTCAAAGACAATCTTTCATTGATGAAGATGCGTTTGAATCGTAGTTTATTTTGAAATATTTATCGCCTTCCAGGACGACTTTGATCGGGCAAAACATTTGTTCAAAATGAACGAGCAACTATTCACTTTCATGGGTGTATGGCCGCTGCACTCAACTTACGCTAAATTTTCCGTTTGGTTTATTTATCACGTGGTTCATACATGTGCTACAACCGCCGACTTTGTCGAAATATTTGGAAACTTTAATTTAATGCTTCTCAATATTTCGGAGAACGCATGGAACATTATGGTTATATCGAAAATGTTGGTCATGAGATTCTCTCGGACACTTGTGGGCCTTACCGAACGGGTGATAGAGGCCGTTGATGAAAAATCTTTCGAAAGCTCCGACGAGAAAAAAATGTATCTCGTTTACAATCGCGTCGCTAAAATATTTTTCAAACTTTGGGTGCTCATGGGAGTAGTCGCCTCGGTCGCCGTTCATATAAAGCCATTGGAAGTTCTTCTTAAAGCCGGTAAATAAGACAACATTGTTCGCCCACTCTGACATTTTTAGAACATTCGACCTGTGTTTTTGTTTGTAAATTCACCCTGGTTGTGGTACGGTTTATCACAAGCTCCGAATCACACAACTCAGTTTGGTTAAATCTTTTCTCCTTTTGGCCTTTCTTAATTTTACTCCCACTTTTATTAAGTCGATGATAAGACGCAACAACGTAATGACAGGGACCTTAGAAATTTTATTCGTCTTCACTGAATGTATTCTTCTGTACTTCCGGTGCATGACAACACAGAGTCTATACCCAAGAGCCAGATCCCTGATCGAAAATGTTTATGCTGAGGAAAACGTTCATTTTTTTGTATTTATATCAGTGATGGAAAATATTGACATTAATTTTTCTTTAATTACACGACTTTTTCGAGTCGGTTTTTTTAGTAAAAAAAACCTGTGGTATTCGTATGGATTTAGGATTTTTTTCACCTCGAACTGACAAAAAAATTGGTTATCTTTCATCAGGAGAGCAAAATGAAACCAAAATCCTCGAACTACCCTATCGTACTCGAGTTTTCTTCGAGCTAGATACTACAGCCTTTTGGATCATGTGGGCATATCAACTCCCGGAAATTTATTTGAATACGTTCTTAGCGGCAACGATTGGCTATTTATTTTCTTTGATCCTTCACGTTTGTGGAGAGATGTCCGTATTGGCGCTGAGAATTAAAAACATCAAGTTGGATCTTGGCGAGGAAGATCGGTCTTCCAAATTAGTTTTTCAGGATATCGTAAAGAAACATCGGAACATTGTTGGGTAAGGTTCTAACTCTTACATTTCGAGCATATCAACACCGTGTTGGGAAAAATTCAACTCTAAACAATTGAAGTCGGGCAACAAAAGACTTTGTGACTTTATTTTTACATTAAGGTAGTTCGTGCTCGAAGGGTCGTATTTTATGGGTGTTTGAACTCAATCGATTCTTATTCCCGAATTAAAAATATAATTACTTTAAATTAATGTCAGAGTTATTAATTCGAAATTGTAAATAAATTTTTTTAACTTATTTTTTGGCGAATCAAATTACAAACTATTAATTAATCAGAGATCCATCACGGACTGAACCCGAAATTTCATTCATCCCTGGCTAAAAGACTAGTTTTTTATGTAAAAAATCATATTAAAGGCTATGCGAGGAATGGGTCAAGCCAAGAAGATACAAAAAGCAAAAATAAGAAAATGTCAGGTTATACGAGTGCTCATTGCCAATTTTGTTCAATCTTTAACGTAATATATCTTTATTACTAGTAAGACAATCATCTCGAATTTTTTCCCAAACCTTCATTATATATTTCATTGTTATTGTGTACTTTTTCATAAACCTCGTAAGAAGCGTCATTCATTATATGGAACGATAAACGATTTTTTACGCATCGTCCCTACAACCCTGTGTATTTTTCTTCATATTTAAACTCGTATATCTGAATAATCAATAAGACGAATCCTTTTAAATTCAATATGCGTGTCAGTCGACTTCCCATGTAAACTATGTGTCAATTTCAAGAAAATCGTTTCGTGCATGAACTACCTTAAACTGCCGTTGAGTTCAACTAGTTTTTGTAGCCGAAATCAACACATAGACTTCATAAAATATTTTTCAAAAAACGACATTTCGTTGTGGCTGAAACTCGCAATACAAGCTTGAAAATCATTAAACTCCATATCCTACATATGCAGTATAATAATATACCCAATGCGAATAGATTGGTAGCAGATATCAACGAAGTATTCAACGTATTACTTTTGGAAGAACTTTTTATATGCACCCTGCTCATTGGTCTCGCAGCTTACAACGTTATAGTGGTACGTAATCATGAAATATTTGTTTCGACGCAATTTTTCACGTAAAGTCATTCTAACCGATCAATTTTTTCAATGGACATTTCAAGAATCTTGACAATTCAGACAAAACTGTAATCCTAGCCTCGGTGTTAGAAACTGCAACGATCCTTTTGATGATTTATGGCTACTGCGTCGCTGGCGAATATCTTATTACCGAAGTAGGTTATGGATCTCTGTTTTCATATTGGTGTTTAACTGGAAAAAAATTTTTTCTCGTGTATTGTAGCCATGAAAGAATTTTTGTACCATTTTTATACAGAGCACAAACCTTTATGCAGCATATTATCAGTGCCAATGGTACGAAATGTCGAATTCCTTCAATAAACAACTAATCATTTGTATGATCGCTTCTTGCAAGCCGATTCATTTAACAGGTGGTGGTTTCTACATTTTTTCTCTATTTGGTTTCACAGGTGTAAGCATAACTTTCGTTAATTATACCATGAATACGGAAAATCAGGTGGATATTTCTGTGAAGTTTTATTTCGATTTTTCTGTACAGGTTGTCAAAACCGCAGCAGGTTACATCTCCATGTTGCGAGCAGTGATATAAATGGAACGACGTTTTCCAATTTTTTATTAACTCCCTTGGCGAAATGTTGCTCATCCTAAACTTATGATTTCCCATTTTTCAATCCATCATCTAATTCCTTGTTGTCCGTGCATCACAAACAATAATTTTTGTGTAAATTTTCTAATCAATTAAATCATGAAGTTTCTTCTGTTTTTCATTGTTTGCAAACTTGACCGTTACCAGTATTCAGTTGAAGCCATTTTGCCATTCTTGTCGTGTCATTACAAACCTATCACCACACCCACTTTGCTATAACTCACCGTGGATGAACGTTTTACAAGGCAATAATCATAGAATTCCAACTTTGCAATATGAGACACAAATTACAAGGAGAGAGACTCATGTAATCTGTTTTTTTAAGTCAAGCATGAGCTCGGGATGTGACACAATGTCTGAAGACGAACTCAAATATAGAATTTCCCGATGTTCAGTAACTGCACATTGAAACAATAATAAAGTGAATACAAATTGATAGAGCGTCTCGTCGAATCGTTTTTTTCTGTATAATCCAAAAGAATTTAATAGCCGTCTCAGCTACTGGAGAAAAAAATCTGTTACAAAAACAAAGGGTGTAAAAAACGTTTGTGACAAAAATACGAAGCGATCGATCGAAAAACATCCAACGTTAAAAGTTGAAATGCAAACTTTTCGATAAACAGCAAAATTTACCGTTAGAAAATATACTATAATTGTTCTAAGATAGTCAGCCCATTGAGAATAGAGCTGAAATTTAATAGTCAACGAAAAATCACTATTAAAATTTCTTCCCCATGAGTTTGACGACTTTTGATGTTATACCAGGAAACATTTCAGTGCCATCTTCGTTTTTGACGTCAACGAAGTGACGTTCGAGAAGTAACTCAAAGCCAGCTTGAGCAGCAGCTTTCTGAGCAGCTGGAGCTGTGAATACTGTTGTTGTGGCAGGAATATCGTACGCTGCGCAGATTTCGTTTCTGCAAATTTGAATAGCACCAGCTTTGATTAATAGAATTTTGTGCATTGATAGGATCGATCTGAACTAATTCGATCTCTGAATAAAGATTTCTCAAAATTTAGGGACGAGCCACTTTGAACTCTATAAAACGTGTTTGTAATCAAGAAAAATTTGCTGAGTATTGAATAAAGGTGCAAAAATCATTTCATTCTAAGTTGCTCATCTTATTAGCTTGAATTCGAAACAAATATTAAAACCCATGAACTTATATTTGTGGAAATAGAAAAATATGACGAAATAAAGTGATTTATTCAACCCATCATAATAAGTCATGCTGAATGTTATGCCCACTCTTTTTTATTAAAAAAAAACTTTTTTTCGTCAAAATCTTAAGGAAGTTTAGGCTGTACAGTCATTTTTTTTACCCAAAAGTGATGACCTGTACCTTTCAAAAGTTAGGCCAGTTTACAGTTTGGCAATGTTGCATACACTTTAAAGAAAAGTTGGGAAAAAAAAGACGAAAAACTGGTGAAAGCTCAGTCGAAAACACGAACAGCGACGATCCTAGCCTCAAAAAACTGCACGGAAAACAGATTATTATTAATATAATCTCAGCAAATCTCCTAATAAATCTGAAAAAAATTGACATTATTCGGCAAGCCTTGCTCATGTTGCCCGAAAAATTTCATATTTTCAGCATCATTTTTAACGGAGATATCACTGAATGTGTCTTGACTTCCATAAGATTACATGTTATTTGGCCCAAATTGTTATTGATTTTTCTCAGCAACGACGCTCCTAAACTGTCTGAAAATTTAACTGATTTTTTTTTACACTTCACTTTATAAGATGCAATCGGTTTAAAAGCGGTGACATCATTTTCATTCTAATGCCTCAACTTCCTTAAAACTACGAGAGCACCCGAACCGGAATAATATCTTCATTTAATATCCGAGTATCACATTACAGTTAGGGCCACTAATAGAACGAAACAGTTTCCAGATGTCAAAATTGGAAGTATTCCAAACTGCAATTTTCGTCTACTCTCCATAAACAAGTCAGTTTTCCCATTTGTGTGTGTAAGCAAACGATTTTTTTGTGGGGATCAATTGAAGAATATCCGAAAGTTTTACTTTCGAGAATTCGAAGGGACCCATACCCTCAACAATAGAAAATATGAACGAAATATTTACCGTGCATTAAGAAGTTCAACTCCAAGACCCTGACCGCGAAACCGTGAATCAACGCACAAGCCAAACGCCGTCATGAATTTGTCGACATTGTAAACTTCTCGAGGATTCTTCTCTGTCTCTAGGTCGTGCAATAATTTCAATATCTTTTGTGTTACTTCAGAACGAAACTGTAATGGAAAGAGAATGTTGTGAGTCACATCGTTCTATGTGTCAACAAGATTATTTTGGTCTGTCAATTGTAAAATATGCAAGGTGACTCCGATGACCTGAAAGTGGTATTTCACAGGGGAAGAATTTCACCATTTACTCTCTACAGCATACTCTAATCTCGACGTAGGGGGAACAAACAAAATGGGCGAACCACCCCTCTCCCGAAAAGAGAGAAAAACAGATGTCGAATTTGTCAGTTTCCATAAAATTGTCCACGCACGTTGTTCTTGAGATAAAAACATCCGTGCAAGATTCAATCTCAAAGTCTGTCTAAAATGTGAAATGTTTTTCGATTCGTTCCAACCGTACAGTTATCGATGATTAGATAAGGTAATCTCTCACAACAGAAAAATATTTGTCTCCCAAATGATTTTTCAGATTCTGAGAATACCGGAATATCGAACTATTTCTTCATCTATCCCGCCTTACGTAACGATCACTTTCCTCCTCAATGTAATGGGGAGCCACGATAACGTCAGTAGCGTAACAACATAGACAAATGATGATTTCCCACTGTTTTTGTCTCATCATTCCTTAATTTAATCATGACTTGATTGTAACTGTTTTCTCCAATTATTGTTCTATGACGTACTTGAATGATCTGAGAAGCAAGTACATTAATTTTTTTTTATTTTTTCAAAAAGTTCCATGATTCATCTCTACATTTGTTACAGGTTTTCAGACAGAATTTTTTGAATGGATTATTCAATCAGAATATTCAATAGGGCAGTTCGAGTTTAAGAGTGTGACTCGGTCACCTGAGCTCACTGTAAAATATCGAAATTAAATTTAAGACACTGTTTGGCCGAGTAGAAAAACCCTCAGGAAAGACGATTAGGAAAAATGTTTAATTGAGCCAAACCGTGTCAAGATTCCACTTTTGAAGTTTGCAAATATTCTCCTCTCACTCACAGTCCGTGGGGAGATACTGACTGACGCATATTTTTAATTCTAGCTCTCAATAAATAGCGTGCATTTCTTACTGCACAATTATCGACTTCTTGAATTACAGGAGCCTAATTTGTAAAATGCTACATATAAAATGAGGACTTTCTAGACGTCGCTGAAACTTGCAACGTTGGAGTCCAACGAAATGAACGAAAGAAACATTGGTAATTTATCAATTTTTTATTTCGCAAAGTATCGGTGCAAGTTGAGAAACTAGGAATTGCAAATTCGCCAGGAAACGAAATTGAAGAATTATTGGAGGATTTTTTAGACCAATTCGTTGGACTCCAACGCTGCAAACTTCAGCGTCATCTTTTTAGACTGAAAAGAAAATCTAAGGGCAGTACAGAGCCGGGTTTTCCAAAAATTTTTTTACAACTTTCCATTTTATATTGAGTTATAACTTCTGTTAAAAATCCGATTAACTGATGGCTGTGATTCATAATTCAACATGAGAAGGAGGAACATAGTTGCGTTTTTCACAAGAAAACTTCTTCGTCCGTTGTAAAACGTACTCCTAAAAGAATTCGAATTTTCCGATGGCAACGATTTTAAGTAGTTTTTCAGCACTGTCACCGTGGCTCAGCCCGTTAGAAAAGGCGTAGAGTAAACTGGCTCAATCAGCTGATGAACATAGTCACCTGTGTTTATTAATAAAACCCGACCCTGACCCGTCTCGAAACGATTTCAATGAACGAAGCTGATCGTTTAGAGTTTCAATTTGACTTTGAAATTTTTCAAACGGAAGAGCAACCACGATTACCTCGATTCCCGTCTGCAAGGCTTCTTCGGTAGCGTCACAGTCCACCAAAGTCATATTTACACCAGCCAACACAGGTTTTGGATTGTTACCGTCGACAAGAAAAGCTCCAACGGCGACACCTTGCTGAAGACTGAAGCTCCATAGTTTGCAGAAATCATCCATCGATGCGGCATCATTGACAATGTCTGAAAATCCGTTATAATATTATGAGATGCACTGAGGGAATGCCAATTTTCGATTGCACGTCAAATTTACACAATTCGGCTGGAAACTCACTCGAGCTACTGCATATAGGCTCGTCCCTGAGGAAAATCGTGCACATCAAATCCAAAGCATCGTCGAAACGATCGACAGGTATTTCTTGGATAGAAAATCGGGCAATTTTTCCGTCCTCAGTCTTTTTACGACCGTCCACCACGCGCCACACTTTCAACGGTCCTGGCTCTTTGTGCCAGCCTAACATTTCAGGTTTGTATTTCGTGAATTTCGTCATATCGAATGTACTGCAGAAAACTCGAAATAAACGTCGACTCGGCCAGAAATCAAATGTTCGTGCAACAGTCAGCTACCGACTGAAAAGCCTCTTCGTTTTTTTTCCATCCATCCACACTCGGAATGACAAGTAAAAATAAATATAGTGGGGACTACCATCCCCAGATTATTGGCCTTGTGACGTGAGGTTTAGAACATTTTTTTTCTTCCCCTCCATTCTACTATTAATTAGATAAATACATGACAAATTCCAGTGCGGAAATGAATAAGCACGTATGAACGCTCTTCAAGTTCCTCTATTCATGGAGCGCACGTTTGTACTAGTCTCGAAGTAGAAATCAAGTCAATAATTTTCAACATGTCGACGGAAATAAATGGCGTACAGTCATGTCCAATTGAAACGCAACGGGCTCGATTCTGACCGCGGGTCTCGAGCGATCACCCATTTCAACCCAGCATGACAGTATTTCGAAGAAAATTTTACCAATTTTCGAATGTGCTTAATTCTACTCCGGATCAGACGCAGAACGAACAATTGACAGCAGATTTTGTGAACGAGTCGAAAAATTATTATCACGACGTTGTCAAAAACTCGTCGTTTATTGTAATCCCCACACTTGCCGATGATGCACCAAAAAATTATCAATCTCTATGAAAAAACTACCTCGCTTTCTCGTGCGACAATTCCACGTCGTGTTAACCAACTCTTGAAACAAACCCGTCTTTTAAGGAGGGTGGATCTCGACGATACAATGTTGCCATGCTAAACCATGTTAAAAATATTAAGAATTTCGAAATGATAATAAGAATTTAGTAAAGTTTGGTAAATGTATTCTTTCAAAATATATAAGACAATACAAATTTTTTAGATTTTTGAACACTAAAGTTCACGTGTATAAGCATAGAGTTTACACATATACAGTTATACATCTCGTGCATAAGAACTTCGATTTAAGGACGTTGAGGCATTAGAATGAAAATGATGTCATCGCTTTTAAACCGATTGCATTTTTTAAAGTGAAGTGTAAAAAAAATCAGTTAAATTTTCAGACAGTTTAGGAGCGTCGTTGCTGAGAAAAATCAATAACAATTTGGGCCAAATAACATGTAACTTTATGGAAGTCAAGACACATTCAGTGATATCTGTTAAAAATGATGCTAAAGATATGAAATTTTTTGGGCAACATGGACAAGGCTTCCTGAATAATGTCAATTTTTTTCAGATTTATTAGGAGATTTGCTGAGATTATATTAATAATAATCTGTTTTCCGTGCAGTTTTTTGAGGCTAGGATCATCACTGTTCGTGTTTTCGACTGAGCTTTCACCAGTTTTTCGTCTTTTTTTCCCCAATTCTTCTTTAAAGTGTATGCAACATTGCCAAACTGTAAACTGGCCTAACTTTTGAAAGGTACAGGTCATAACTTTTGGGTTAAAAAAATGACTGTACGGCCTCAACTTCCTTAACGCTCAATTATGCGAGAGCCATGTGGTAAAAAAATTTGAAAAGAATTGTATTTGTATACTCGATGGCAAAGAACGTTATCACCAAATTTTATAAAATTCTGATTATTTTTATTTCGTGATCCACCCTCCTTAACGATACACCTTGGAACCTGCATCTGACCGATTTCGCGAGACGCCACTGAACAGTGTATTGTTTCTGAAGAGACATGCTTCTAAAATCGCGACCTCGTAGCCCTCGTAGAGGACCAAAATCGTCCCGAAAGTCTACGGTAAGGGCCGTCCTTGGGATGCGAAAAAGCGCTGGAGTGTTCAGCGGCTTGTACGGCGGACCCGTTCCCGCTCACTTTGCACGCCGCCCAGAATTGTTGCACAGAAAAAACAAAGTAAATTTTCAACGTCAAGGGATTTGCGCGCGAATCATTGCGAATTTTGACGATTTTTTTTTAAAATCGTGCTTCTGACAACCTCGTATCGATGCATCGCGCACTCTTTCTGCTGTGAATCGTTCAGTTTGAGTCCGATCGGAGTGAGACTGAGCTCGTTCGAGAGCTCGAAAAATTCTCCAAAAAATACTGTCCCGTTGCAGTCTTACCGGTAATTTTGCGCCCGAGATCGAACTTAAACGAAAAGTCGCTTTTCAATTGGGCGCGACTGTACACAACTGCGAACTCTCTCGCTCCAAACTCTGCACATACTCGTCGTTGTAGCTTTCAATCGTTCCCCCCTGTTAAGACTACTTGTGGCTCCAATTGCACGGTTATTCTTAAATTGAAATGAGGTTAAATCGCATACGATTGTCCTTACAGTCATTAATATTTTATGAAACAGACACGACGCCTTTTGCAATACATTTGATGTATCTCCGAAAATCGATCGTTGCACTAAAGGCTCGCTTTCATACACTGAAGCGACACCTTATAATATGCTCGTCGGATTGTTGCTTCAAAGTTTCACGATTCATTCACAGTTCGCCGGTTTGCGAATCAGTAAATTAACAAATTCGTTCGACAAAGTTCTGCGGTGACGGGTGAAAAAAAAAATGGAAGAATTCACTCCCACAATGATATTTTCGAATTTCGATCAAATTATATAAGCACTGGAAGGAAATGGCCAACAAGATTGAAAAGTCGAAACTCCTTCCGAAGATTGAAAAAATGGAAAAAGTTCAAAGAACTATCGACAGTCGGACAAAGTGGTTTTCCAGGAAATCTTCGCAGGAATGTCTGCTGGATAATCAGCGCTGGCGCACGACATCGCGATGAATTTGACGTTTCTAAGTACTTTTCTCTCCTCCTAATTAACCTCAGTTTCGTCTAATTATATCGCTGCTTCAGTAGAGTCTCAGTGATGCACGTGTCAACATTGTACGTCCAGTTATATTCGCCTGTCGTTGGGCTCTGATAAAACTCGGGGGTATTAGGCAACAGTCAGAAAAATTTACCTACGTAACGGTCAGCATGATCGCTGGATTGGATAACCGTAATAAACAACAATATCCGGTGAGGAACAACGCGTCATGCCAACTCGAAATTAATGCTTTCGATGTTATGCTGACACTTGCGATTTTTTTATTCACGAACAAGAATATTCGCTCTCGAAATTACAGACGATTTGTAATGTGTGCGGCTCGATACGAATTAGCAAATTTTTCAGCCACACTATATTTTCGTGTTTCATCAAATTTCCAAACTTATTCGAAACATTTTCGGTAAATAGTTTTTAGAATATGCTTTTGAAAGAAAGAAAAACATGATCAGAGACATTTATTATTTTGTTTTGGGACTGTACTTTTTGGAATGACGAAATTTCAATGGGGAGTTGCGTGACGGTTTGGACTCTTTCGAAAAATGGAGGATGAGACGCACTCTTGCTAATATAGTTTTTTCATCCTCAAGAGACTCGGTAGAGTCTCGGGACAAGTACATTGACAGCCCCGTCGTCTGCTGGTAAAACTTTCGAAAATTAACAGTTCCCGAAAAGTCCGGATAATCATAAGATTGCTAACCTCGATATGCTATGACGAAGAATAGACTAGATTATTGAAAAAAATATGAAATTTGTATTTGTTGAATGAGTTCGTGAATTTTTTTTTCAATATTTTCAAATGTTTTTATTTTCTCTCAAATCGTCTCCTCCCCCGGGACCTGCTTATCACTCGCGAATGCCTTCGAATTTCATGAACACGAATTGAAAATATTTACAAAAAAGTGAGCGAAATTTGCCATTTTTTATGGATTTTCAAAATATATGAAGATAAATTGAATAAAAAGAAACTATTTTGAAGAAATCGATATAATAAATTTCCACGTCGATTCGAATACTGCCTACCTAACCTAAAACAATGAATTCGTTTTAAATTATTGTATAAGAATGCTGCGTTGTTGATAGAGTTTACAAGATGGCTGAGCTTGACCAGTTTTCCGAATTAGTTTAAGGTGATCTATCACTTGTGCGAGTGCGAGAGAGATAACTGCAAAATGGTTGCACGGTTTACTCGGTCACCCTTGATTTTTTGAGAAAAATAAAAGTTATACCTTGCTCTCTGATAAAATGAGAATAGCGTGTAACTCATATTTTCTTTCAAATATCAAGCTACTCGGAATAAACCGTGCAACAGGATTTTTACCGACTGAACAAGTGACAGAGCACCTTAACACTTTTGATCAAATGAAATTTTTGTCTGAGAAAAATGTGAGACGTAATCCCACATATATCGTCAGGCATTTATCGACGAATGTTAAATGAAACGAGTTTTCTGTCTATTCTCTGCATGGTCTCGTAGAATTTGACTTGACCCATGAAACACTGGAGCGTGCGCGTACAACCGGCTTCGAATAGATTATTATTTTTTTTTCATTTGCCATGTCAGAATATCGTTTTCCTTAGCGTCTTTTATAAATTAAACGACAATTCTTATTTATTTGCGATTTATTATTTTATTTGATAGTAATTATTGGATAAAATTAAATTTCGTAACGAAAATTATGCCGAAACGAGACTGTCCCTTCGAAGATCATCACCTGTTACCCCAGTTGAAAGTACACGTTGGTCAGAAACACGTTAATAACGGCGTCAATAAGCATCGAGAAATGAGTAAAGTTTACGGTGAGTAGCGACGGAAAGATGTACGAATTTCGATAAAATCATTCCGAAATCGAACGTTATATTTTCCTGTCGTTTTATAATGAACAATCGATTGAATTCTCGCTGCTGGTATGTTTCATCCGAATTTTATTCCAATAGAAAGGACTCTCAGCTTGTTGAAACACGGCAGTAAAGAGTTTGACCGAAAATTGTCGATTAACCAAGAAAGTGAAACGAAAATGGTCTCTCCACAAAAGAATCATCAAGGCAAGACATCTGGTCTCAAACAAATGATCTTTGATGACAAGTTGAAACTTCAGTCTACTGAACATAACATTGAAGTAAATATTATTTTTTTAGTAAGAATATGAGTTTATTACATTTTCCATTGTAGTACATCAATTGAAAAAATTTTTGATCACAGGTATCGGAACAAGAAACTTGTCAAGCATGTAAAACCTTGGCTATTGTTGCTTACACGAGATGCTTTTACTGCAATAATTTCAAATGCAGCGATTGCCTGAAGGCATGCACCAAGTGTGAGGAAGATTTTTGCAACAAATGTTCACTGATTGTGTGAGTATAAAATTATACACAATTATGGTTATATCTATGCATGTTGGGGATAAAATTTCTCAGTATCGCATTCTTAATCCAATAATTTGGGAATTCATTTTCCGACATCTAAATAAAAAGTTTTTTTTTCGTTGCAGCTACGAAGGGGGAGAACACACAGAATGTCTTGCCTGTTACCGTTGAAGGTTGAAAAACTTATCTCATTTCATTCTCAAAATGTTTGCTCTCCATCCTCTCAACTGAATTGTGATATACTGGTATTATTTATTTATTCCACTTTTGAAAGATGATTATTGTATTTTGAAGGTTGTGTAAAAATGCATGCTCGATTTTGTACTATTATTTGATTAAAGTATCAATTGAATTGAATAAATTTGCTTCTTTGCACATTTAACCGCATTTTCTCAATATAAAAGAATCTCATCTCCTGAAACATTGTTCAGATTAATGAAAGTTTTTTTCAATTGAAAATTATTTCTCTTAATTGATTTATATGAACCTAATCATGCTTTGTCTGAAAACTTGTTGACACACGAGCATTGGAAAAATCGACTTGAATTCATTTTTTCGTCAATTATTCTTTGACACCGCATTAACTGTTTTGCCAAAAACGGTTATTTTTGTCACGATTCCAAGACAAAATACCCTGCTAACCAACATTTTTTTATAGTGTCAAAACAACCTAAATTATTTCTGCTGCTATTCACTGAATATCCAGAATATCAACACTTTTCTCGGAATAATAAAAAAAATACGTTCTTGCCACATGTAAAAGATTTTTTGATGAATTTTGCCGCGAAGAGTTGTTGAGCAGACGAAAGTAATGAAAGTACTTACGAAAGTAAATCGAATACGGATTTTCCGGTGATTCACTTAGCGAGGTTCTTCATCGTATTAATTCGTTACTTTGACACACTATTTTCGATTATATATCGATAAAATATTTTCGTTCTGTTGACCTCCGCGTTGTTGTCAAGTGACCTTCATCCTGTAGGAACACTGTTATTATTATTATTGTTTTCGTTGTATTGACTTCGGTTGAGGCACAGTGTTTACCGGGTAGAGAAACGAAAAAGGCGGTATTTTTTACATGCGAGTCGTACAGTCGCGTATATTACCCGGCACCCGCGTGAGTGGTGTTACCCTTGACGGAAAAAAATCGAAATAAACTTCGTGCAAGGATCGATGTCAAAACATCAACATTGCTTCATTTTTATCCCCGTTCCCCGTATTTTTATTAATAAGGATCCAATCATCTCGATAACCAGGTGAGTTTTTAAATTTTTACTGCAGGTGCTGTTCGGATAATTATCTTTTCTGTTTTTTTGTACACGCGGAAAAACTTAAGTTGACGAAGTATCAATCAGTATATCACGCTAACTCGGTTGTTGAAACTTATTTACTATTGTACGATCACTAAAAGTACTTCAACACTGTACTATGATTCTGTTAATTATCTCAAAGTGATTTTTCTCTTCGGTAGATCGTGGTATTTGAAAAAGTAATTACGGTGCAGTTCAATCTTTTTTTCCACGGGCCTAAGACGTTATTAACGAAACTAATTAACAAGGGTGGCGTGGATTAGAAAAAATGTTTGTTCAAGAAGTGAGAGTTGTCTAAAATGAAGGCAAATAAAAATTCAACTTTTTCTACATCGAAACAAGTTGTTAGAGCAAAAATGATTTCATGTGACAACAATTTAATATCATTTATGTCCTATCGATTTTTATCATCGAGACAACTTCCTCAATAAGGTCCTAATTCTATCAATGTCGCAATTACAGAGTCCTTTCCTTTGTGCCATCGATTCAACATGTCCTCAGATGAAGATTATTATCCTCCAAATGAAGCACCCTATAACCGTCGTCAACGCTGCAAGGGAAGAACTCGTTCTAGAATTCGAAAAACAAAGACTGCAACCCCAACAAGATCTCATGGAAAATCAGGAAAAGAATTCCTGATAACAAGAAAAAGCAAAATATCACCAACGATACCGAAAGAAAAAATAGAAGATGTAGAGAAGACAGATCCCAGCAAATTTAGCAGTGAGCCACTAACACCAGTCGAATTGCATCAATTGTTTCTCAAATTCAAAAAAGATGGACATTTTAAATGTGTTCCATCCACTTCTCTGTCATCTCAACCCGAATCGAGACCAAGAGATGGGAAACTTGGTGTTAAGAGGACAGAAGAAACTGAAAAGGTAACGACTTCAGTCAATCCCCAGAGAGAAGGTATGGGAAATAACACTGAGAAAGGAGAAACGTTGCCGCATGGAATCAATCCATTATCTGTTACTTGGTTGAATCCTCTACCCAACCTCTCCGGCAGTACGCTGCACATAAGTCCCGATAAGAGTTCTCTTATTCCATTGATTCCGCTGAATACACTGGAATACAACTGGGAGAAGCCAATGCTGTGCCAGAATTTTTTATCTTCTGGAACTTTCAGGGACAAAAGCAGGATTGACTTGTCTTCAAATCGGAATACTATTTCAAGCTTTATTCCACAAAAACAGTACCAGCCTCCGCTGATAACAAACTCCGGTAAACAAGTTTTTAACAAGCCACAATGGAACTCTGGCTGGAAATGTTTTGATCATGGCAACGAATTGCCCACCTCTCAAAACCAAGCTGATTTTTGCGGATTATATTACCCCAGCAACAATCCGCACATGGCATACAACGAAAAAGGTATGAGTGTGCCAATGAACCAAGCGAGTCGTGAAAACATTGGGAACCCCTACGAGATTTATGCTAAGCCACCGTCTACACAGATTTATCAAAATAACGTTTACAATGGTTTTGGCCAAAGCGAAAATGCACAAGAACATTTTCAAAACAGACCAATGAACCCGACAACTTCAGTTTATGTCTCACAAAATGGGAACGTTCATGAAAATTTGCCAATTGATTGGATCGGGACCACTGTAAATGACATTTCTAGCTCTCTTCCCAACTCCGGTGTACCGACTAACGATCTTCCGGATTCACGAATTTCCCCGCACTACAACTCAATACAACTCAATCATCCGATGCCGTCTAACGGATTTGGTGGAAATGAAAATTCAATAAACGGTTACAACAGCAATCCAAACGCAAACATGCCGCTAATGCCATGGAACAACCCACAGGTTTTTCCAAATCTTTGTTCAACCGCGAACGAATTATGCTATGCCAGTGACTGGTTCAACTTGTCTGTATCTCCTGGCCAACCTGTTGCTTCTAAGCTCGCCAACGAAGCGAAAAATATTGGCACTCAGCAAACTCATAGATTGCAACATAATCCATCCCATAGAGGTGCTTTCGTAAACATTGACAACCAAATGAGCTCAACAATCATTCCTCATTCAACTTACAGTGTCCCTGCAACAACAACAACTGCAAAGCTTGATAAAAATATGGAAGTAACTACCATCAATGGAAACGATACTGATGATTCTATCCTATTCATCGATGACATTTCAAAGGACGTAGATATTTGCCGAATGGTATCGTCGTTTCCATCGTACGACGATGATATAGAGTACGAAAATTATGAGGATGGTAATATTCCTTACAACGAAAATTCCGTTTCAACTACAATGAGTCTCAGTACAGAGTTACACTCTGGTCTGTTAACTACAGTCAAAACTGAAGACAAAAGCTTGTGCGAATCTTCGAATCATCCACAGTACAATGGCCATTCTATGCTCGACAATCAGTCTTCAACTTTTTACGATTTGAGTACCACGGAAGTACTTCAGAAGTCGTCGGATCGTCTTATTTTACAAGATTCAACCAATTTTTTAGCATAATAATCTTGGATAATTCGAATGAAATTGTTCCATTTTTGTAAGGAATAATTTTTCTTTTAAATTAAAAAATATTTATTCTTCATTGTGACCAACGACTGTGATAATTCACATCTTTATTCTGTAATACAAAATATACGAAACTCTCCGTCATAAGTAAACAAATAAGTACAAATTAAAAATGAAACGAACGGTACAAAGCAGCTTCCAAGTTTTTCTTTTTCCTCGTCCGAATCATTCGAATATTCAAGTAAATACATGTCGGTGACTCTTAATAATGAGCAAAATGACATAAGCAGATTCATATTTTTGCAACCTGCTTATATAATCTTTTACAATATATTCTGCATATATATAATTGTTGTAACAAAAAAATAGTTTGACAGAAGTAAATACATATATCAAAGTATTATCTCAAGTACGTTTGGAGAAAAAATTTACACATTTATCGTACACATATTTACATAGAAATTTTTGTTTTCTTTTGCGCGATATTGCTTAAAGTTGGCGAGTTGGTAAGAGTAAGTACAAAAACTAACTACCTAGTCGTAAGAACTATGCGAAAGAATTATTTTAAAAAAATTTTAGTCATGATCTGTACGAAATAAAGCAAAAGTCGCGTTTGGACATGCATGTCCAAAATTTGTTGGAGCGTCCAAAAGATGATTTTTTCTTGTATTCCTTCGATCTTTTACTTATGAAATAGACATGTCAACGTTACTTTTGGACGTTTTCTTTCGGTTGGAAAAATCTACGATGATACCAACTCCACTGGTGTCGTCACCGAGAAGACATCCTTCGACATCGTCCTTGTTTTTTCCAAATAATCTGAAAAACCAATTTTTTAAAATTATCCATATTATTTCGCACATGAGAATTATATTTTATATCCCAATAGAATTCATGCAAAAATTAGAGCCATTACCAGTGCAGTAACGATCGCGGACGGTCGTTTTTTATCGAATTTATGCGTGCATATTTTAATGTAGATAAAAGCTGAATATTTACCTACTCAGCGCACAGAATCAATCTCGTTGGTCCGCATACGAGGGATATCATGCGATTACAGTTAGGTAGAATAGAAATATAACAAAAGAACAAGTTACCAATGAAAAATGTAATGAGAGAAAAAATACGACTCTGCTAAAAAATGAAAACTTTCCAGTTATCTCGATGCAATAATCAAGCAGCACTAGGAATATTTATTTGCAGCGTAATATTTTTTAGAATTATTTTCCAGCTTTTTTATCATCCCTAAATGTTTTGCCCATGAATCAAAAAAATAGGCTGCGATTGAAAAAATATCATTTGAAGACATATCAGTGATGTCACAAGGTTAAATGTGCATTGCTAAACGAATACTGGTGCTTAAATGTTAAGTTATTAACAAAAATATAATAGCCAGTAATGAGATAGAAAATAATTTGAAAAAGGAAACTACGTTGGTTAATAGCTGAAGTTTCAAGCATTTTCGAATATTATAGGTCATAGGTTACTACGTAGGAAAGTCAAGCAATGTTCTCAAACAGATTGTATGTTGGGTATAAAAAGTGTTTAATTTTTTGTCCATGGCTTTCATCATATATCGTCAAAATCGACACAAGATTTCGTATAATCCAATCTTGTATGTAATTCTCATTCTCGTACTCTTTGTACAAAGCTTATGACTAACCGAAGTATACATCGAATCACCTCTTTCCAGAGGCACTACGAAAAAGTCTCGTCGATTCGCGTACAAAAATATAGTTCATGTGTATTGTCATCGAAAATAACATGTTTCTAACTCTGATATGTTCTGAATGATTTTTATCGCAATTCGTTAATCCTATCTTTGGCTAACAGTTGTAATGACATATTTTTTATCAAATAATTGATAAATAGGAAATTGAGTGGCAGTGACTATCTCTTCAGTCATATATAATTCACGTTTTTAAGTTATAAGGTAATGGAATAAACAAACATACAAGAAAATGCAACAAAACGATAGGTGATAGCAATATAACGAGCAAATTGAAATTGAGCCTATTGGCAAGAATTCACGGAACACATGGTTAATTTAATTATCTGTATATTCATAAAATTGATAAAGCCCAGTTTAAAGCATCGGAAAATAGCAAGTTTCGATATCTCAAAGAATATTTGCGAATTTGTGATTGCAACTTTAGTGAATCCATCAAATGTTCATTCAATGTAATTAAATATTAAAAATAAGAAAAACAAATGAGGATCACTATATTTTGGGTTAGTGGCGCGTTCAAGCGTAGGAGTTATCCTGATTCGTAGAAGACTCCAGTATTTGTATGTTCATTCCTCCATACCTGGATATCGTCGAGCCCGTTATGTGAAGCGTGTCAGGTCCGTCGTCAAGACCTCTATGTAATGATATAGCATCGAATTCTGTAGACCTCGCGGCAAAGTGAGCTCTCATTGCTGTCAAATATTCGGTCGTCTCAAGCGTCGACCGTGTCGGCTTTTTGTATCTGTCATTGAAAAGAAATTCGTTAAAAAATGAAAACGAGTATGCTATTCCTCTTTTTTT
This sequence comes from Venturia canescens, assembly GCF_019457755.1. Classification (NCBI taxonomy): domain Eukaryota; kingdom Metazoa; phylum Arthropoda; class Insecta; order Hymenoptera; family Ichneumonidae; genus Venturia; species Venturia canescens. The sequence continues at coordinate 17,555,580 of NC_057421.1, read as the reverse complement.
TCTGACAATTCGATGTATCAATGGGAATTAGGTGGTTTTTATTTGAACCGCTATTAAAAATTAAATAAAAATTAAATTGAATTAAAGAGCGCTACGAAAACTAAATTTATTTAAAAAGAAATAATTTTGCAATCGTTTAAAATTATCAAGTTAAAAATGCATTGCAATTTATCAATTTTCTAACCCAAATAAGCTGGGAAAATGGTACAGCATATAAGAGAATGAAAAAATTGTTTTAGAAATGCATGAACGAGAAAGAGATTTTCCGGTACTTACAATTTCAACATAAGAGAACTGGCTACAACGGAGACTGAACTCAGTGCCATTGCTGCGGAAGCCATCCAAGGTTGAAGGAAGAAACCGAAAGGACTGAATATCCCAGCGGCTATAGGAATGCCTAATAGATTATAAATACTAGCGAAAAGGAAGTTCAATCTTATTCTGTAGACAGTCTTTCTCGAGAGATCCAGACATCCGATTACGTCCAATAAATCGTTCTGAAATCAATTGCACCTTTGCTATATATTTTTAGACAAATTATGAAGTTGTCGAAAGTTGAGTCACTCAATGAACTATTCTTTTACAAATCAGCGACCATAAAATATGAACAATTTGATTGAATAATGATGAATTTTTACCTTCATCAGTACGACATCAGCAGCCTCAACCGCAACATCGGTGCCCGAAGCGATAGCAATGCCAACGTCAGATTGTGCAAGTGCAGGACTGTCATTAACACCATCACCGACCATTGCTACGCGGAAACCTTGTTCCTGGAGCCTCTGAATTTTGGCTACTTTGTGCGACGGTAAAACTTCAGCAAAAACTTTACTGATGCCAACCTATTTGCAGCAAGGGAAGGATTCGGTATAGTTAGTTTTTGGTAACGCTGGAATGAAAAATATATATTGTTCCATTTTTTATTTCTGTTGTACCTGTCTTGCAATCGAAGCAGCAGTTTTCCTATTATCACCGGTCAATAAAATTACTTCGAGTCCCATTCTCTTGAGTGTATAAATAGCGAGATGAGCTTCCGATTTGACGGTATCAGCAACGCTAATCATTGCTATGAGGGCGCCATTGACAGCTGTTAAAATAGCTGTATTACCAAGATCCTCTTCTTCTATCATAATGAGGTCGACTTCTTGGGGTATAAGAATTCCATTTCGTCTCATCCATTCGCGATTTCCGATGCAAACATCGTGAACCTCCTCGTTATCGGGGATCGCATCCTTTCGACTGTCACCGGGTGAGAGTAACATCTCGAGATTTTGATTTTGTTTGTGCTGTTCTTGATCGGACAACGATACGAAATCGATGGCAACATCGTTCAGCTTAAAAGTAGCTGAAGCGCTTTGTCCTTGTTGATTATGGTAATTGGCGATTTTTTCTGATTTTTCGGCCAGCGAAAGCATATTTTCGAGGTGAGTAACGCGGCATCTGAGACCACAACCGGCGACGGCGTGGAAATTTGTACAGAGACCACTAACCTCAGTGGCAAAAGTTTCTTTGACATAACGAACGATCGCCGATGCGATGGGATGCTCGCTGCTAACTTCGGCCGTGCCAACGACAGCAAGGAGTCGAACTATTGAAAATTTCTGATCGTTCGCGAAATATACTATTTTGGATACCATCGGCACGCCGTTCGTCAGAGTACCTGTTTTGTCGAAAACTATGCATTTTATTTTGTGAGCATTCTCCAAAGGCTCTGCACCTTTTATTAAAATACCATTGAGAGCTCCCACGCCTGTGCCAACCATTACTGCGGTTGGCGTTGCAAGGCCAAGAGCACAGGGACAAGCGATCGCCAATACCGAAAGTGCGCAACGAAATGCAAATTGGAATATAATCTCTTCCCGATTGATCGTCGACTCGTTCGCCCAATTTTCTAGAGATATCGGAAGATTTTTAACGTTCACGTAACCAACGATCGTCCACGCTATGAGCGTAAGTAGCGACAAGAGGATTACGAATGGTATGAAATATCCGGCTATCTTATCAGCCAATTGTTGTATCGGTGCTTTTGAAGTTTGTGCTTCTTCTACGAGACGAACTATTTGCGCAAGCGTCGTGTGTTCGCCAATATGTGTTGCCGTTATCAACAATGGTCCAGTTTGATTTATCGAACCACCGATGACGACGGAACCTTTCGTTTTCGTCACCGGCATACTCTCCCCGGTGATTAAACTCTCGTCACAAGCCGAATGTCCTGAAAGTACTCTACCGTCAACTGGAACTTTGGCACCTTGTACTACTTTCAGAATATCCCCACGTTGCACGAGATCCACACTTATTAAACGCTCTGAGAGTATCTCATTGTTTTCACCCAATGTCACCAGTACTGCATCCGTTGCGTTCAATGATAAGAGCTTCGATAAAGCTTCTGACGTCTTACCCTGTGTACAAAGAAACGTGTTCTACAACTATTCAAAATCACTCAATTTCGTCGTCAATAAATCCTATTTTAATGTCAAAGTTATTAATGCCAAGTACATTGAAACTGATTTCCAAAATTTCGAGACCATTTTGAGATACAAAAATTAATAAAAACTTATCAAGAATCTGTTTTGCAGTCCATAAATGAAATTAGCGCAGAGTTGGCAATGAAGTGAATCGGCAATGATTCTTCACCAACGCTAAAGTGTTTAGACACTAGAAAAGATCGACGAACCTTAGCAACGTGTTCCAACCACCGTCCCAAACTTATGAAAACCAACAGCATCGGCGGAGTATCGAAAAAGGTTTGTGGACTCGTATGTTCCTGCATCGCAATTGCCGCAGTGAGAACTCCGATCGAATATACATATGAAATGGTAGTAGTCATGGAGATGAGAACATCCATATTGGTCGTGCCATGTTTTACGGCACGATAGGCTTGTACGTAGAAATGCCACCCACCAAAACACTGAAACGATAAATTAGTCGTTATCCATAAAGGGGGAATGTGGAAAAGAGAAATTTCTAGTTTGGAATACATTTTGTGTATGCTTCAACTCACCTGAACGGGCGTGGAAAAAATAAATAACAGCAAATTTTCCCACGAAAGACCAGGTATTATACAGCACATTTCCTCGTGAGTTTTTTCGCCAATTGCCATTATCAGCATAAAATAAGTCATTATTATCATACAAGGTAATCCGAAAATGAGTGATATCAAAAATGCTGATCTCCATTTTTGTATTTCCTCTCTATGCAACAAAGATAATTCGTTATGGATAAATCAGTGGCTTAGAGAAATAATGTCGCGGGGCAAGGTCGAAGAATCAAAAGAGAAAATGTATGTAATCGATTCAATCAATAGTCTCACTTTTGATCGAGGTAGCCTCGGTTTTCTTTGTCCTTGTTACTAAACAACGTCGCCTCGAAGCCTAATTTATTGATCCTTTCGATAATATCACGTGCACCCGTTTCAGTTGCATCATATTTGAATTTTCCTCGTTGCGTTGCAAGGGCGACTACGGCAGAACGAATTCCGGGAATTTTTTTAACAGTCGATTCAATTTTGTTGACGCAAGATGCGCAAGTCATTCCTGTGATCTAGGAACAAAAATTCGTCATACATTTATTCTAGATACCGATGAGAATACTCGATGTTTTCTCGTCCTTGCTAAGCACCTTTAATTCAACTTCGCCCTCTCCTGTGCCAGGTTCCTCTACGAGAGTTGTGGGAAAACCAAGATCCGTAATGCTCAACGCTATGTCAACTGGACGAATTTTTTCAGAATCGTATTTCACCTCGGCTTTTGCAGCCATGAGGGCAACGAGCACACTCTCAACTCCATATAATTTTTTACAGTGTTTTTCGATCGCCATTACGCACGAAGCGCATGTCATACCCTGAAACAATGTTTTTTCCATTTCAATTAATTTTAAATTAGTAGAATTACATGACAATATTTTTGGAACTCATTGATTAGAGCTCACTGAAATTTCAGTTTGTAAAAGTTTTCTCGTAATCAAAGTTTTGATGGATATCAATGAACATCTAACGAAAAAAAATCGAATAGTTTTTTCTTTCGATTTTTCAGTCTTTGTGAGCAAACATTTTTTTTAAATTTCAAATTACCTTGATTTGTAGAAAGCATTGAGACAACTTTTCGTCAATTTTCGAATCTCCGCCACCTTTCATGGTTACCGCGTCATTTTTAATCTCTAATTTCGTGGTCGATTTCTCAGGGCGAAGCAAATTGTGGCCGTTAACTTCTTTGACGAATGCATCGAAACCCATTTCTTCAATGTACGTTGCGATCTGATCGGCAGTCATGTCCCCGCTGCTGTAAGATACTTTGGCTTCTTTTGCTTCGAGACTAACGCTTATCTCTTTGACTCCTGGTTTTCCTGATATCATTTCTGAAAATGTTTCAATTACACTGCGCATGAGTTTTAACTTTTGAATCATTTCATATGAACGTTTAGCTGACTTTGCTGAGTTTTTTTTATATCGACTGAGGTTCACAAGTGGTCGAAATATTTTTGTTGTTAGACCCCCCACTCCTTTTTTACCACGAAGCTACAGAAACCGATAAAATTTTTCTTACTTTTTTAAAAGCTCTTGAAATTCACTTTTCTACAAAATAATCATGCATGCCATTTGTATCGAATTATTCGACAAACTCTGTGTCATTTGAAAGACTTTTTACCTGTGATACTATTGACGCAGGACGAGCACGTCATACCATCTATGTGAATGCTACAAGTGCTAGTAATCGGTCCAATCTCTTTGCCATCACATGGGGAATAGCCATTTTCCCCGGGTGGTAAAAAAGCGTCGAATCCCATGTCGTTTATCGCCTCGACCAGCTCCGACGTCGTTGTTACATCGGTATTGTAGTCGACATAGCCAGCCTTTTCGTCGAGGAGCACCCTGACATTTGTGACTCCAGCACGACTCCCAATGGTCGATTGAATATTTTGAACACAGCTTTGACAGCTCATACCCTCGATGTTAATCTTTACTGTCGTTATTTTATCGTCGCTAGTGTTCACGCTCGATGCTTTCGGAGCTCTGACCAGGTGAGTTGTTTCGAGATCGAGCTCGTGATCTTCGTCGGCATCCCTGCAACAGTGATTTTCAAATTGACCATTTTTATTCGTGAATTCAATCATTTTATTTTCATTCTGAAATGACAGTAGCGGTTTAATCCTCGCACAATTTTCAATTTTTCTCAATATCCATCAATATCCATTGGCACATAAAATTAGATGCTGAAAACATTTTTAAATAGTAATATGCGAATTTTTGGGTAGTCGGCGTGTCTTTTCTTTGACAACATCCCCGATACGTCGACAACAAAATAATTGCTTCAGTGTTCGGTAAAATTCCTTTCTCTTACCGATAACTATCAGCGGATCCAGACCTCGATTCGATAAGAGGTTTTCTATCGTCTGCCCTGGCCATTTTACTCTTGAGTGGTTCGGAGCACACTTTAGGAATTTTTCGACGCTTTATCGATTCGAAACTGCACATTGACTTTTTCGTTGAATTATGCAATAATGCAAAGCCACGTTAATTTTGTTCTTCGAGCTAAATTATTACGATCGATTTAACGCCAGTCATCGAAAATATATTTATTTCGAAGACCCAAGTGACCATGATGTTTCAACGAATATTTTAATAACTACAAACAAACGCTTCTTCGAATTCGATCGTACCGATTCTCAAATTCGTTTATCCGAAATTAACCATCGTTATTTACTTTCGGAATATTTCATGTGAAATACGATGTAACACAAGCATGTATATAAGATAGACTCGTTTATCGCTGTCTCACCAAAGTCCGATTACTTGTGTGCGTCTGCGATGACGGTCTACTTATCACTACCGCTCGTGCCCATATGCCAGCAAGTTTAATTCGATTCGGATTAGTAATAGTCCGTTACGATATTACCCTCCCGTGTGCGTAGAGGGGACCGGGCAAAACGGGGTGCTTCAAAAATTACGCAATTTTCTATTTCATTCTTTGAATTTTGTATATTTTTTCAAAAAATGAAAAATCAATGGAAGTATTTGAAAATTTCTTCTTTTTTATCAATTTATTTTTAGTTTTCGAAATTCCTTTTTTATTCGTTCTTTTTGTATAAAACAATGCACCTCGGATGCAGAAGAAGCAAAAATTTCACAAATTTTCGAAGATTTTTGTCCGAGAAAATGTGTTTTTTTTGGTTAATTGCAATAAATTGCAGTACATTGCTCGATGTTTGAGAGTGAAAATAGACAAAGCTTCCCAAACTTTTGAAAAGTACAATATTTCCTCAGATACTCCATTTTGCCTCGGTTTCCTCTATTATGGAAGTTTGTCAGCAAGCAACGCCGGGCTCGCAGTGTGACGGAGTCTCGTAAACTGTACGCGCAATGCTGCACGCTCATGTTAGAAGACTCCCAATGTAAAGAAAAGAAATCACGTGGCATCGACATTCAATGGGAAGGGTCCAGAGATAAATCGATAACAATGACAACGATAACGGAGCTACAAGTTTTATTTATACTTCGACGAAAACATTGCGCTTCCATGTGAGTATTACTTCCGGTTTGGGGGCAAATTGTAAAGCATTACACGATCCGAGGCACAATTCATCATCCGCCATTTAATTGCAATTTATTGCGCTCGAAAAAAACGTCAAACGTTCCATGTTTGTGCGCTTATCCATGGAATCATTGATGGACAAGAGAAAGCATTTATTCACCGAATGATTATACTGAAAGTGCGTCCAAATTTCAATCACCTCACGAATATTTTTCCAAATTCTCGTTCACCGATAAACGGTAGAAACTCTTTCATCTTTCTTGCATAATTTAATTATTCAAACAGACTTTATCGTGTGCATGATCAATCCCATTTTTCGCGGGGCCTAACACTGTTCCAAAATCTATGAACTTTTATGAAAAATACTTCTATCATATAAATTTAAATCGTAGAAATGAATTATAGCCATCGATGTTTTAATTGGCGTACGCAACATCGAATATTGAAATGAAACTAAAAAATGTGCTGAAATTCAGTGATTTTGAGTGATAAAAAAATAACTGTATCAAAATACAATAACCAGTTGTGTTCAAATGACTGCTCAGGTAACGTGAATTCAATAAATCATCGAAAAATAGGCCCCTGAATTAATTATATTTTTGAAACTAATCGTTTGAATGAACAGGTGACGGGAAAGTCTTCACAAATGAAAGTACCAGTGCGTACTTTATACAATGAATATACGAACCTCGCGAGTTATTAAAAGTGTAATGAGATCGCGGGTTGACATTTGCCATCTGAAAATGATTCGCTTGTAAAACATTTATTGAAAAAATGTTGTGCTATTTGTTAATAAGTCCGAAGCGATGTCCGAATGTGTAGAGTGTCTTTTCACTTTCACCAAGTCAAATATCAGATTCGTATTACCAGCCACCGAACAGGTGTACCCACATCGAGCAACGATAACCGTTGTTCGTGCTCCGAATCAATATTATGTCAAGCAGCTGTTAATTCACACAGGTTCAATCATTCGGTTTATCCGTTTAATTAAAGCGTGTTAAAATTCGTTATAGTTCGATAATTGAACGCAAAATATGCCTCACTGAAAGCAAAAGATTTTATTTTATTTAGTGAAATTTGCACATTTTCTTCGTAACGAATCCTCGCGTGCATTCGAGCGAATAATAAATATGGCGGGATCTTCATTATTCGGCAATAAGTCATAGATTTTTGACTCCAGCTCTCGGTCCATTGCAGCATCACTGCCGGTTTATTTCCAGTTCAATTGAACCCCTGGATCTCTCATTATTTTAAAACAAAATTCAAAAAAATCCACACACGATGAAGCCACGGGACTTTCAGCAATCGCGCTTAAAATAACGTACCCTCATTGAATAAATTCGATTTCGTTGTCGTATAATAAAATGGAGGATATTCAAAGTGATTCGCATTGCCTATAGAATTATATCACGAATGTGGCGTGGGCGGGACTCGCTGACGCATTCCGAACATTGTTGCGCCATATTCTCCCTTGCTATCTCTTTTATCCCCACAGGGATCCAGCGACCCATATGCTCTCGGAGAGTTCCGTTTACGACGAATTTCGACCTCGCTCTTTTCCCTCAATCCCTCTGGGGGCGGAGGGATGTCTATGCTTGGAATTTGATGAAAAATACTTCCCTGCGTGTTATAAGAAACTGGGAATAATCGAATTCGAATGGATAAAAATTGAGTTTTTTTCCTAGGGACTTCCTAGTCAGTCCAATTGTTTCGACAGAGCTGCAGCATCATGCGAAACTTGCGCCTGAGTTTACAGTGTAACCCTGCCACGGGTAAAATTTGTAGGAAATGAATAATTAAAAGCTACGAAAAAATGTTGAGGTCTCATCGATATTCTTTCGATAAATCGATTCGAAAAAAGACTCGATTTTGATGAATCGAGTGTCCAAACTTAGTGAGCGTTTTATCAGCGTTGAGCGGCGTTGAGACAAACGATTCGACATCGCATGGTGCTTCGACGAAAAAAGCTGCTTTCTGATCAATATGATGAGCACTCAAAGACAGCTTTTCCGGCTCTATAACTCACGAATCGTCACGGTTTCTACACACGAAACACGCTTTCTTAAAAAAAGAAGCTGCTAAGCGAGCGACCACGTGATAGCACGTGACACCTTCTCGCGTTAAAATATACGAGTGGGGCATGTATTTTATTCATGAACAGGTTGCAGCGCTCACTTCAAAGTCATCAATCAATCGAGACGCTTGCGTGGACATTTTTTATCTGAGGAATTTAAAAAAAGTAATATTCTTGATACGGAATACTTGAATGTGACTGAGAATTTAGCCAGCTTCATTAGAATTGTATTTTTTCTCAAATCTCGCATTCTCTCAAACTGAAATTTACTCCCCCGATGATAGTGGTGTGTTACAAATGCCTAAAAATAATCAAGTTTTTCGCATTAAAGAAAATTGCCTCAGATTAGTTCGTACATTATGGTCATTTGGTTCTCCGTGTTGCCTCAGCAACCCATTGATTGCTGCAGGCCCGATTGTCGATTCCATTATGCACAATGCGACCGTGTTAACCCGAACGGTCGTCCAACTTATTTTTCATCTCCAAACTTCTAATATTTATTCAATTTTTGTGATTCAACAGAAGCTTGACACGATTCTGGCTTTTGGATAAAAATCGTTGCGCAGAGATGAATGAACGACTCGTGTCATTTATTCTCATGTGATACTGCGATGAACCGTTGACAGTTGTAATCTCGAAAGTTACGTCACAAAACTACAGAATCCCAGGCCGAGTATGAAATAAAATCAAACGTGGAACGCAGCCTGTGTGTGTGTGTGTGTGTGTGTGTGTGTGTGTGTGTGTGTGTGTGTGTGTGTGTGTGTGTGTGTGTGTGTGTGTGTGTCAACCACCTCGTATTTGCTTCTGCAGAATCACTTGTGCAAACAAACGTGAATATTCTTCTTGACGAAATGAAAATATTCGTATATTCAAGAACGAAATTTCGTTGAAAACGAAATCGGGAACAATGAAACAATCGAGTATGGAATCTTCGTGTTTTTCATTGTTCTTTATCTCGCGGGAATTGCGATTTCGAATAACAGCAATCGCTCATCCCAGATTTTGCGCTCGAGCTGAAATGCTTGGGGCGAGTTAATATTTATATTAAAAACAATTGTTCGTTCGGTATCGTCGGTACTACGGACTCAGTTTTTTCACTGTTTTCTTGAACCCGAGGCAAACCAATCGTTGTGCAGCGTGCGATCGTTTTACAAATAAGAAATAAATCCGCACGCTCTCGTGGTCGAAAAATGTTTGGACGGTTAGAAAGTACTGACCCGAGCAACAGCATGTTTTCTGGCAACGCAGTAAAATTATTTTCTCGTCCGCTGTGCGCGTGCGGTTTCTGGCCTCCGATTTTTGAAATATTGTTGTACATCTGACGCACTTTCTGCCCAGATAGACTCTGGACCGTTGGATAGAACTTGGTCATTCTCTCCTTGAGGAGCAAATACTGCTTGTTTGCGTCGAGGAAAATGGGGTTTGAGGACAAACACTTTTTGTTGAACGGTCAAAAAACAGGGACACTGTGCTCGTCGAATTGCCACGCACTTTCAAGGCCACAGCGATTTCCAATCATTCACAAGAGTCCCTCGAATCATAGTGCGCGCGGGGATGAACCGGACGACTTCGAAAGTGGCAATTTATCGTTCGCGACATTATTCGCTGATATTTGTAAAGACGATTTCGATGAAAAATCCGCGATGCGATTCAATGCTTTCCACTCTTCGCAACAGGAAACAACTTTACGTTCCCACCAATGACAAATCTCAATGAGACGTGCAGCGCACGTTCGAATTTGAAGGCTGTCGGAGATCAACTGCGGTACCTCGTGATTGAGAATTCTCAGTTGAATCGCGAGAGAAAGGAACTCGACTTACTCCAATTCGGAACGAGACTCGCTCTCACGTTCGCGCAGCAATATATAGTCCGAACTTTTGTGTATTCACACGCGCACGTACACACGCATCGGGTGTGAAACACATGACGTTTTAAGCAGACGCTTCAATGCTTTTTTCACGCGAAATTCTGAAGAATTATCCGGTCATTAAGAATTCATTAATTTATTACTTTATACGTTTTTCCAAGCTCTTTGGGTTTCCTGATTTTTCTCTCGGCAAGGAGCACTATCGAGCGGAAATAAAAATAGCAAATATTCGGATGTTGGTGATGAAAAACAATCTCAGCTGCTCGAGAAAAAAATGCAGAATATTTTGTGATTATTTATCAAAGCCTCAATCAGCTGGTATAATTAACAAACTTTGACGTTTTTATTCTTACTCGCATTTGAAGGGGGTTTTTATCCGGAAATTAATTGATAAGTCATAAATGAACTTACGATTTGAATAATTCATGATTTTCTTCAGTCAGTTTAGTGAATACTCCGAGAGAAAGTGCTTTCCTTACGCTTCTATGTACCAGCTTTGTGTGTGTTTACTTGGCAAGTTTCGAGCACACTTTTTCCCCAATCCAATGAATTTATGAAGATTGAATAGAAATTTATGAATGGCAAATTCAAGCAATTTTATGTAGAATAAAAAATCAGTGAGGAAACTTTTATTCGTCAAAAATATAAAGTTGAAACATTCAAATTCACAGTCCAACGAAATGATCTAAAAAAAACTCTCAAATCATTCCAGTAAATCTCGAATTTTCTTCCCTGCCGAATTTGCAATTCGTCATTTTTCAAGCCAGATTAATTATTCGTAAAATAAAAAAATGATGAATTCGAATCTTTTGTCCAAATTCAGATAAATTCGTAACATTTTGTACTGCCTTGCTCGATCAAATTGCCGAAGCAACATTCAGATCGAGTTATACTCTGATGACGAAGAAAGAGTTGGCGAGATATATCGTCGGAATTTCCCATTTAAAGATCTTTTTCCGTGATAGTATCCGCGATGTTAATTACTGCGCCGATACGTCACGCATCAAGCGAGAAACCGTGCTTTTGAATGGCGTTAAAACAGATATCGTGACGTAGCAACGTCGATTCTACTGACCCCGAGTCAGAAGGAACTTTACATGCGTTTTCTCAAAATTTTTTTCATGTTTTTTGCTTTTAAATCATCTATTCAGTGTAACTTTTCATTTGAAAAATTTAATTTCCACGAGAATGTAACAGTGCAATTGAGCTTTTTAGAAAAACGTGAATTCATTTTTACACTGGAAAATACCAAAATGTTTACGCTCGAATATTCACTTAATCACATCTGACTTTGAGGAGGTTGGATCGCGACGATACAATTTTACCATGCTAAACCATGTTAAAAACATAAAAAATTTCAAAATGATAAGAATTTAATGAAATTTGGTAAATGTATTCTTTAAAAATATATATGACAATATACATTTTTTTACACGTGGTAAAAAATTTTGAAAAAAATGTATTTGTGTGCTTGATGCCAAAGAATGTTATCACCAAATTTTATCAAATTCTGATTACTTTGATTTCGCGATTTCGTGATGCAACCTCCTTAACGTACAACTCCGGTATAAAGCTCTTTTGGTTGAATAAATCGTAACACTTCATATACGCTGAAATTCACTGCGCGTTTGACTGATCAATTGAGCTGTTTCTTTCAGTGGCGAGTCCATTGAAGACAAGTTTCTTACAGCGGAAGTGCATTCACGTTTCAAAGCAAAACGTGAATGGCTTTAGCGCAGTCTATTCGCCGTCGGAGCAACAGGGTGCGACTTCTTATGTCGAGTTTTCGTCCGGAAGTTCCGAGGAATCGAGAACGTAAACTCTATTGTCTCTCTTCTACTCTACTGCGACAAGCAGAAGCTTCCTCCCAGCTTATCGTTTGTATTTGAAATTTGATAAAAAAAAGTTCATTGGAATAAAAAATCCATTGAAAATTCGTTGTTTTTTTTTTCAATTTTACGAAATTGAGATACTAAATTTTCAACAATATTTTCCTTGCCTAACGTCACCTTTGATACATAAATTAAAAAAAGTCAGAAATCCTTGACATCCTGTAGGTATGAGGAAAAAATATCATGCCAATTTGGCAGGTACTTTGACACGGAAGCAGTAACGATTTTATCTTGAAATGATCGAAATGTTTTTTTTCCATGGATTCATTTTTTGAGTATAAAAACAAAATTATTGAAATTGATCCCTTTTGTAGGTACTCTGGATTTATGCAAACCTTCACACTAAATCGGACTCACCCCATTAATCGTGTATTATGTAATCGTGAATATTTCCAACCAGAATTCTTCATCGTGTGATTTTACTAATAGCACTTAATTTCACTTGTTTTAACATTCACGAAAAGCACCAAAAAATGGGTTTTATTAGCCTTTCGAGACTCAAATCCATGTGCTTATCTATAATCGCTCCATTACTTTAAAAAACGATCGTACGCAGGCTAAAAATTGCACACATTTGAGCAGCGAGGATATAAAAGTCGTGACTGGTTAGATTGAACACTTGTTGGCGAATTGACGTTTTTCGATCGATTGTTTTGGTCTCGGTTTCGTCTCACGAACAACGATTTACGTCACTAGCTTAATCGTTCAATAGTCTCAAGCATTTGTTTTATCTCATTTTACGTAAATTTTATTTGTCTGTTTAATCGTTATCTATGCCTTTATACCGGACGAAATTTTGGAGTTATCAGTGAGCGAACGAGCAGGTTGAAAAAGAAGAACGACGACACTATTGACTGATATGATTCAACGACACTTTCACACTTTCGGTGTTTTCTGTCAGGGTCATATTATTTGTCAAACGATCAAGTGAACGAAGATAAGGGGAATCGTGACGAAATCGAATGCAAACAGAAGGCAATCGGCGTGAACAATAACAAGACCAGCAAAAACAGTTTTCTTTGTTACGTCTCTTCTCACAAAGTACCAATTGCTTTTACTTTTTCTAAGTAAAAACAAATCCAATTTTTTCTTCGAGTTTTCCTTCCGCTTGTCCAAAGTCTGAAGTACACGGATGATCGTTTCGATCACTGCTTCCCAATCACTTTTATTGATTGTCTTTTTAGCACTAGCAGATCTTTTATTTTCTCAAGTAACACATTCCAAAGATTCTTCAAAATTTAACAGTAAATGGAAATTTTACGGAAGTGAAACTCCACGGATTGTTACTAGAATTTAGGACGAATGAACGTTGTTTTATCGTCAGTAGTGCAACCAAGAGAATGGATCGAAAAGACATCTTTAAACTGTTGAACTGGCGTGCAAAGCTCTACAAGGAAAAACTTTTTCAAAGAACTTTTAGAATAAATTTACAGTTTTAGTTTTCATTCCTTATGACTATTCGCTGAGAAAGATAACACCTGGACTGGGACACGTATAAATTATTATAGATTTCAATATTGAGGATTCGCAGAATAAATCATAAGTTCTAGGAATGGAAAACTACATTTTTTTACTGAAATGTTTATCGGCGTCGATAGTCATGAATTATTTTGTTTATTTGTATTCATCAATAGACTTAGTTGGACTCACTGATTCACAGGCGACTGACTTCTCGATTTTTCCATTTCCTTTTCATTTTCATTTTCTGTAACAAATATGGAAAAATATTAATTCATATATTTGATTTGACAGCACTGAAGATTATATTGTTGGAGCACAACAAAACTTTCTACTTCAATTCAATGTTTTTAAATATTTTTTATGCTCCGATTTTGTTCACACGCTATTTCTGAGTTCAAAAGAAATATTTTCTCGAGTAAGCAAATATTGCATACACATTGAGGATTCTAACGATGCTCACTGCAATCACGATAACAAAGGCAGGGTTTTCAAATCATTTCAAACTTGAGCTGTTCATTTATCACATTGACTGAGAAAATCTTTGTTATTACTTGATTGCTATTGCAGGAAACAAGTAAAATGCATCAACTTGTGAAAGCAAATTGTAAAAGTTCTTCAATATTTTTATGATCCCGGAGTATCAAGATCAATTTTCATAGTTCAATGGCCATATGTACAAAATTTTCATCCAAAATTCCACAAAAAAGGTTTTTCAGAATAGCACTTCTGTGCAACAATAAAAAATTATTCTTGAGCTCTTTGGAAAGCGACGTATTGATTAGTTATATAAAGATGGTAATAGAGGAGGGAACAAAAAAAACATTGTCATTTTATCAGGATTATTAAACAATATGAAATGCAAAAAGGAATCAACAAACCGGGAGGAGTTGGTATTTCTTCCTTAGTATTTTCTGTGCAAGCCGTGATTTCTTGGTTAATCCATAAGTCCATTGTTGCCTGAAAAAAAAAAAAACATTGGGTTTGATAAAGGAATCAGACTTCTGTACGCTGAAATAGAAAATAGCAAAGAGCCAGCTGTGACATTCCATCAGCATATTTTCATGAATGGCTATAATTTTCTTATGCACTGATTCCAAATTCAATGAACAGTTCAAAGTCAAATCATTATTATCTAATAGCTGCAAGGTAATGTATATCACTGTATTCTTTATTTGTAAAGAATTCAAAATAAATGCCTATGTATTTGAAAAATAGCAAGGAATCAATGCACATAACCGTTTCCTAACATTATTATTCATATTATTTATACGAAATATTTTCTACATAGAAATTTTCAGGCTTTGTACTAAGAACGAGAAATAGTGAATCATGATCTTTTCTGACTAAGCGGAAATGATAAAATAAAAAAAAAACTTTATAGATGTTACTATGAAAAGGCTAATATACTTAGATTTGAAACCTTCGTTTTGATAAATACTAATAATGCAATTGAAGAAACATGTAACAATTAGATTGATATTCATTTATGACACTTGAGGATTTTTTTCCCATTGGCATGTCAGCCATAATCCACATATTAGTTTTTTTCAGTATACTAACAATCTATGGCTTACTTTCACTCGATTTAATTCCTGTCAGTTTGAAGTGGAGTAAGATTGATAACACATTTACGCTTGCGTTCGAAGCGAATTACACTCTTCGAATACAACATTGAGATCGGAATTCAAAACCAACTATCAAAGTTTTCTTGTTTTCATCACAACACAAAAAATTATGCACTGTACATTGTACATAAACAACGAAGATGAATTGCATAGAAAGTTTTTTGGTTATGACAACACCATTATAGGACAAAGGAGAGGGCACTGAAAAGTGATCAGAGACTTCTTGCGTGATGACCTACGAATGATCATTCGTCGCAGAGTGCGCTGTTTCTTTAAAAAAAAACCGCGGAAGCATAAACAAATTTTTTAGATCAGTATATACAATATACATACTCCAAAATTTTTTAAATAAATGTGTTAACAATCATCGACAAAAGATCGACAAATGATATACACTCCCAGAAAGTCAAAAAACCAAAACTAACCAATTAAGTTTAAGTCCAGAGAACATCTTTATATTCTCGCTGTACCGGCAATAATAGGTTTTGAGATACAGCTGATTGAAAACCAACTTAACCAGCAACGAATGAAACCTAAACACATATAACTGTCGTATGATGAATGCAAGGAGGTTGGAATAAAAGGTTTTTGAAAGTGCCTATACTTTGTATATCTTTCGGATTACTCCACGTCGGCATTTCTTGTCATCCAATAAATATCAAGTCTTCGAAGTGAAAATTGACTCGTAAACATGTGGAATTTTTGTTGTTTGGCGTAAGAATAATTCGATTTTTAATCAATAATAGGGTTTTTAAAACTTGATGTATAGTAAGGTTATGGTGCACTCTGTTTATTATTTTCCATCCGTTCAAATAAAGTATTGTTTTTCGTAAACAACAAAATTGTACCAATTTAAGCAGCCGTATTTCGTTGTTTTTTTTTGCAGTGGAACGATTGTGGGAGCAGTCAAAATCGTCTCATTCCTAGTAGCATGTAAAATTTTCTGTGTATTGATAGTTTTACCTGCACTCATAATTTACTGGCGGCGGATATTTGCTCAAAGGAGAGCCCAAAAATCGAGAAAAGAAACTGTGATTGGCTTCTTTCATCCTTACTGCAATGCTGGTGGAGGCGGAGAAAGAGTACTTTGGGAAGCTGTTATTGCTTTGCAAAAAGAGTAAAAAATCTATTGATTATTTCACGCATACATTTTTTAAAAATAACAACAATACTTATTACTGGTTCGTTCTGGCACAGATATTCAAATATTCATATAGCCATTTATACTGGGGACCTTGACGCTGATCCGGAACAGATAATCAGACGAGTTGAAAGAGTTTTCAACATCAAACTCCAACCTGGGGTGGAATTTGTATACTTGCATAAGAGGAAATGGCTTGAAGCTAATGTTTATCCTCATTTTACGCTCTTGGGTCAAAGTCTAGGTTCAATTTGGCTTGGTATTGAAGCTCTTAATGCTCTGCAACCAGGTAATGTATTTCCAAGCAGTTTACATTTTTAATGATTCAGAACACATTTGTGTGTTTGCTAGCCTATTTTCGAAAAGGTACACTTTTTTGAATTTGAGATATTTTTTACCCAGCATTTTAAAATGCCTTTTTGCTATGGCAAACATAAAAGTTTTACTTTTACTCCCATCACTCTGAAAATTTTTTCTAATTTTCAGTAGGAAATTCATCGGTATGAAGATACATATGCTCAAGTTAATGAAAAAAATCTGATACTTCTATCCTTGAGATTAGGGGATCAAAAGTAAAAGCGAGCAACAAAAGATGTGGACAACGTAATTCATGAAACACTAAACTTTGCCGTTGCGCTGAGAGTTATATTTAGCTTTTCATATATCAATATATCTTTGTGATATGACTTTTTCACTATCACTTTGTCAGGTTGATTATGGAAAAAACAATTTTCGTTTTTGCCAATCAAGGGAACAGAAATATTTCATTGCAACCAGTACTGAATTTCATGGTTTATGAAAAAAAAAAACATGTGAAGAAGGATAAAATTGCTGACAGAGTAAAAATTCCTTAATTTTTTTTTATAGATATTTACATGGACACCATGGGCTATGCGTTCACTTATCCGCTCTTCAGATTCATTGGTGGTTGCAGAGTCGGCACATACACACATTATCCTACAGTGTCGACTGATATGTTGAGACATGTTTACAAGAGAATTGTGTCGCACAACAATCATCGAATTATCGCAAGAAATCCATTTTTTTCAGCAGCCAAAATATTGTACTACAAGTTGTTCGCCATGGTAATTACATCATCATGTTCTGAGTAAAAACAGAAGAAACGGTGTTGAGTTTTACATCGTTGGGATGCAACGAATATGATTGATTTTTTGAAAATTTCAACTTTTTGAAATATTGACACAGCTTGGAAAATAGATAAATTTGAAAACCTGTTTAGAATTCAACATGGCATTCCTTCAATATAAAATAACCTAATTTGCTAAAAGCTCGAGACATTTCGACCAATGAAAAGCCTATTATGTGATTTACAGATGTATGGTTGGGCCGGAAGGTGCGCTGAGACGGTGATGGTGAATTCATCATGGACCGAAGATCATATAAATGCTATTTGGAAATGTCCCCTAAAAACTCATCGAGTTTTTCCTCCCTGCGATGTCGAACATTTGACACAATTGCCGCTTCTCGAAGACGACCAGAAAGGAGAATTCATTAGGATTGTATCTGTGGCGCAATTCAGACCTGAAAAAGGTCATCCATTGATGCTCAGGGCCATGTATGAACTACGTACAATATTACCAGAAGACGTTTGGGAAAAGGTAGATACTTTTTATCGTAAAATGTTTCAACAAAAAATTCTCGAAAATAGTCACATCAATGAAAAGATTCTTTTCAAATGATTAAAAAATTCATATCAATTGCATTATTACAGGTCTGAAAAATTGAAATTTCTAAAGACAGTGTCAGCCAAAGATATTGATAAGAGATTTATTTGTATTCAGGTTCGTCTTATTTTAATTGGATCTTGTCGTAATGCCGAAGATGAAGCTCGTGTAAAGGATATGCAAGATTTTGCTAAGCATTTATCTCTCGAAGATAATGTTGAATTCAAATTAAACATTCCGTATCCAGAACTCGTTGATGAGCTTCAATTGGGTACGATAGGCTTGCATGCAATGTGGAATGAGCATTTTGGTATCAGTGTTGTTGAGTCAATGGCCGCTGGGTTGGTTATGGTTGCTCACGCGTCTGGAGGACCAAGGTACTTTTTAATCAATAAAACTTCAACAAAAAGGAATTGAATTAATGAAAAATTTGATAAAACTCGATGGATTTTGTTTTGTTTTTAGGGCCGACATTATTGAAACTCAATCTAGTAGTCGAACGGGATTTCTCGCCGATGATCCTGAAGAGTACGGTCGAATTTTAGCACATGTGATAAATATGACTCCCGAAGAACGGAACGTGATCAGAACTGCCGCTAGGTAAATTTCCAAATTCATTTGGTCTTGACTATATTTTTTTTCACTACTAAAATTTTACACTTTATAATGTATCATTTTCCATTTATCGAATTTTTCCTGTCTGACTTTTATTGCTTTTTTGTTGAATTTGTAAATTCAAAGTAGTTTGGAAGTTTGTAAAAGTGAACCGAGTTCTACGCCGGTTTGGCCCGTGTGATTTGTAATAGAAACTCTTCTTTTGACGAAGTTTCTTGTAACGAAAGCTTGACGAAACTTTTTCACCATTTTATAGGGCTTCGGTGAGCAGATTTTCGTGCGAGCAGTTTCAGAAAGAATTTCTACGAGCAGTGGCACCATTTTTTCGACCGAAGCAGGAATGAATATTAGGACCAAAAAAAGAAAACGAAAAATAAATCATTATAAAACCATTGAATTCATGGTAATGAATTGAATTTATTTGTAAATTGGAAACATTATTTCAATGATGAAATTGGAATTATCAGATGGAATAAAATTGGCATAACAGAGCGAATGAATTCTCTGGAACGTGTGGAAGAAAGACAAAAACGGCAACAACGTTTACGACTGGCTTGTACGAACACGTTGATGCGAGATGACTAAAAATTAAAAGCCAAATAAATGAAACCCCCAATTGTTGAAACTATGGCTACAATGAAACTGCTTCATTGACAAGACCACAGCCATCACATTCGAGAATGAAAGTGCCTGTGTCACCATCGCTTGCAGAATCTCGAGAAGTGAAATGGAGGCCACGATCGCCGAGCATGATTTCTGCTATTTGTATCGCTGTTTTCGTATGCTGCGTTAATTTCTGTTCTCCCAGTAATATTTGAGAACGTCCTTTGGCCAGTGCCATTAGAAGTATTATCTGCCAGAAAGGTATTGCGGTTTCAATGACTATTTTTATGATATTAAGTGCGGAATGGTAAAAGAATATTTTTTCTAAACACGAAATATATAAAAACCTGATCTTGTATGTGGTCATCGACGCAGCTTCCACTAATCAAAGGTTGTATAATCAGATCAGCAGCTTCAATACCTGGTGGAGGACCGTCTCGACGATTTGATCCCAAACCAGAACCGCCAAAAACTGAACCACTACTTGTCTGGCAAACTATGCTGGTATTGAAAAAAATGTACAAATCTCCTTAGAAGAATGTCGTTGTTTTCAGCCTATTTCTGAATGTTTATATTCGAGAAATATAAATGAATAGCAATTTTTAAAGAAATAAAAAGAAAGATTACTATAAATCAACACGTGTCGATTGCACCTTTTAAGTTTCGCAAAACTTTGCACACATAAAGGGTTTAATGAAAAACAAAATTATTTTTAAGAAAAACATTTTTAGTCAAAATCATGGCATTGTACCTCAATTGTGGTGTTGAATAAATAGGAAAATATGAGTGATTGCAATAGCATTGTTTCTTGCCTCAAGGCTACGAATCAGTCATTGAACCTCACCTCAAATTTTTCAAGTCAACATTTTTTCACGAGATTCGACTGATGGCAAAAAAGTTCAGACCTATAGCCTCGAACATTTTTTCAATAATTCGTGTACAAAACGTGAGGTTGAAAACTAAACATAACACTTTAAGAATCCACGGGATCTTCTACTCAAGTTTCTCTGTGTCATACTTTGAGATAAAAAAAAAATGGTGATGTAGAATACTAATCAAATTTAACGTACTTTATTCCAGATCCATTGCCCACTGCCATTCCTCTGTCCTCGCGATAAGCCTCGATGTTTATTGGTGGTATTGGAATGCTTGTTGTAGCAAGTCGATCGGATATTATTCTCTTAGCATCTTCAGCCATTCTATGCGCTTCCTTCACAATGAAAATTTATCACATGAATGAACTGTGCTCATACCAGTTTTTGAAAGATAAAAACACTTTTTTGGATAACAATTTGAATTCTTCGGTGGGCATAGTTTTTAAGAGAAGATAATCATTTATACGAACATTAATATTAACAGATCCAGCAACGTATGACCATCCAGATATTCCAGTTGGATCTCCAGGCTCCATCATTTCGATAGCTTTCAAACTCCTTATTGGTTTTATTTTCAAATGCACTTCACCACCTCCCTTCGGATAATATCCTCTGTGGAATAGTTTTTCATAATCGAATGAAAAATTTTTTTACGTTTTTCTCTATCAAGTTAGATTTCACGTTTCGATGCGAAAAGTTAACAGTGTCTAATTCAACAATGCATCTCTAAATCCTCCAGTGTGTCAAGAAAAATAAATTTTCCAATTTGCCTCGATGATTGGATTTCAATTCAAGTATTCCAAATATTTCATACTGAACAATGTTCTGCATTAAGTTTATTGTACTAGCCGAAGAGGAATCAGAAAAGTATGACGATATCCACAATTGTAACGGGTACCTTTTTAGTACGGTGAAGTTAAAATCTCCCCCAAATTTGTTAAGGTGAGGTCGAAAGACTTCAGTTAGATATTCAATGTGAGGGCCCATTGGAACATTAGTACCACCTCTGAGAATGATGGTTATTGGTTCTTCGGAAGGTAAAAAAAGTGCAACTGGAAGAGCTACTTGAGCTAAGAGACCTATGCAACCTGCGGTTTGCGTGTCAGCCTTGAATTCTCTCTTTTGACCTTTGAGACATCCGGGATGGAATTCTAAACGGGTTGAGCCCACATAGCCTCCCTTGACATTGGCATTGCACAAATCTTGTACCAATTCAACACCTAAAAACACAATGTCCCAGATTTTAATGGTGAACCCTGAGTTTTGAAGAAATGGCTCGATACAATCTAAGATAATGATGAAAACTGAATGATTTGAATTGTGGGCTTCTTTAGAGTTGTTATTTTAGCGGTCAATGTGAGAATTACCTTTAAGATGCTGTGCAGCAAGACCAGGCTTTGGCCGTCCAGCTCGAATGTTTTCGATCTCTACAGGTATACCGTAAAGAGCACTGAGGCTTATAGCTATTCGCAAAACTTGGCCACCCTGTCTATCGACAATTGGGAATGAAAATCAGATCTCTACAATATTTTTCAACTATTATGCGCAAAATTAAAATCATTAAATGAATAAGAAAAAAATTCCAATAACTCACGCCTTCTCCCAGACTCCCGTCGATTTTCAATAATTTTGACATGACTGAATAATCTTAGGACATTCTCATTCGGTAATTACTTCGTAAATGAAAGATCCAGACGGAAAATTCTCGAGTATTTATCGTCGAATATGTACTTATACCGCCGAGTTTGTCTACAGACCGGGACGCATTTAGTACCAGAAATGGGAGACACGTGGATTATAAATAGTATCCCTGTTGACAGCTTTTTCGTCCAATCAGAAATTGTCAAGGTCCAAGCTTTTGTTTTTATCGACCTCGCTATTGGTTCAAATTAATCGCTTGCTTTCGACTTAATTTTTTAACGGAATTAAGACCATTTTTTTACTGACAAATTCAGAGATTCTATCAACTCAAGGGTTTACTACAGGTTACATTAATCGCAATTAATCGTCACGAGAGACTCATTTGTCACGTCGACGTCAAGCTGTGCCTAAAACCAGAGTTAAAACGAAATGTACGGATAGTACAGATCTATTGGTCTCTATGGGGCTATCCATCTGTTATATGCGGTTATACCAAAATCCTAAGCACTGAAAACTGAATATAAGTATTGTAGTTTGCAGTACAGTGAAGACGGAACCAGGACGGAACGGTGCAAGACATGTGAGAACTCGAGACTCGAGCGCTACTGTTGGTCATCACTGAACTATCTCTCAGAATTTTCATTTCCGAATACTTTGAAAAAACGAAAAAAAAATCTATTTCTGCTCCAGTGACAGTTTCTCGAACGACCCGTTCAACGTTCAAATATGCATTTTCAAAGAGTTATAAAATATAGAAACAGTTCATAACTAGAGATAAACTAAATGTAGAGTGTATCATAGCAAATGCATCAAATATTTACCGCGCGTCTTTCACTCTATGACTGCTTTATCTTATCATGCAGTATTGAAGCAATCTAACGTCGAAGTCCTTCATTTATCTACGTTGTGTCTTTATTTAAAATTAATTTTACATGACATTTTGTCTTGAGTGGTGCGTATTTATGGTTACGAATAAGGATTCAATCGAATTGCTAAAAAAATAGATGCATTCGGTTGTCGGGAATTCTAATTGTAAGTTACTTTTAAGAAAATTGTTAAGAAAATTTTATGATTGCATATGGATATGAAAAAAAACTTGCTAAAATTGTTATTATAAAGTTATTTTTCCGTTGGTTCGAAGTACCATAAATTTATTGGAAATTCAGTAAGTCACTTATGCAGTTATATGATTCGACTGAATTTGCGCGAAGCAGAACAGATGGACGCGTATATATGTAATAATGAGGCCACGAATCTACAGCGGCAAACAGACGTGGAGCTCGCACTGGCCTGCATTCGACTATAATGTACGTTTTAAAATTATCTACTCGTCTTCTTCAGTGCCGGTGAGAATTTTGCGGATCGAGCGGGACCCGCACTCTTTGAACTCGGTTGACTGAAATCTCCACAATGTATTTTATACCTCGGCAATTGATGTTCGTCTCAAAAAGCTTCCTCGATCGCGCAATCTTTGAATTGGCCGATAACAAGCGTAAATGATCATTTTGAGTTCTCACAAGTTCACCTTTTTTCTGACCTCCGTAGATAATTTGCAATCCCTCGCGATTTTTTTAACACGAGTGGCCTCGGTGAATGTGGATCATAAAAACAAATTCGATGAGAAAAAAATGCTGTATTTTGAGGAAACTGACGGAGGACGGGAATTGCGAAACGATTAGATTTTTAGAGTTCTGTATATAGTGAATACAATCTTATTGGTCCTTTGAATGTGACGTAACGATATCATCGGTACTCGTGAGCGTAAGTAGTGAGCGCGATATTGAAAGGAGAACAGCAGTCACAGCAGATCTGGGCGCGAAAACATTTTTTTTCCTTCACAATAAAATGTCAAAATTGATAAAATACAGTGACGACTTGTTGGGCTGGAAGCGAAAAGCCGGTCCATTAAAAGTGTGGGGGGTTGTTGAAGGTCGCAAGAAAACAAGCGATGGAAAAACTCTGCGGTTTTCCATTCAGGAGGTTCCCGAGGATCGGTTTGACGACGTTCTGGATTTGATGTGCAAGGTGTTCATCAAGGATGAACCCATATGTGACAGCTTGAGTGAGTTTCGATCGAGAATTCGTGTCTCTCCACATTTTGTCACGAAGCATTGGATTCGTGGTGAAAATGTACTTTCCAATCGAATTTTAGATGCCATCGAAGATCCAGTCACGATTGAAGATTTCTGTAAATTATGGAGTTTTCCCCTTCAAAAAGGCATCGTCGTGGGAGCTTTTCTCATCGACGGGGATGAGCCTAAACCCATCCTGGCCGGTGTCAACATGACGGTTGTGGTTTGTGATACTCTAGAAAAAACTTTGAAAACGGCGGTCGAGGTAATCAACGATAGTGATTTTCAAAAGTCTATTCGTGACAGTAAGAGAAAAAAATATATTTCTCCATGTTCGATCGTCCTGCGAGAAAATTGAAATTATTTAAGGTATTACTGGATGGATAGCCCAGCCGATAAATTGTACCTTATTGGAAATTCCGTACTTCGTGATGCAATAAAAATCTGAAAAAATTCAGCAACATTTGGAAAGTTATCAACTACAATTATCAATAATAATATTGCCCAAAAGTTTTTAATAAATTGTTTAAATAAGTAATTTTTTAACAATTTTACAGTAAATCCTTGTTTTTTTTTTACGAATCGAATGTGCGCATTTTTCTGAACGCTCATGATTTTTTTCAGAATTTTCGTGGATTTTTGAAATTCCCTTTTTTAAATTTTTTAAGTGGCTCTATTTGTACATTTTTGATCCAGTAACCTTGAGACTTTTCAAAACTGATGATAAATATGACTTCTAAAACATATCCAAAATTCAAATTTTTAAAAATTTTTTCAAGAAATTTCAAAAATCCACGAAAATTCTGAAAAAATTCGTGAGCATTCGGAAAAATACACACATTTGATTCGTAAAAAAAAAACAATAGGTCACCGCAAAATTATTGAATAATTAATTGTTTAAACAACTTGTTATTAACTTTTGGGCAATATTATTATTGATAATTGTTGTTCATAGCTTTCCAAATGTTGTTGAATTTTTTCAGATTTTTATTGCATCACGAAGTACAGAAATTCCAATCAGATATAATTTTTGGTCGAGCTATCCATCCAGTTATACCTTAAACTCAAATCTTGGAGAGGCCAGCGAACAATCGATTTACTCGAATTTAACGTGCACTGACATTTGAAAAATGTCAGTAGTAAAAAATAATTCAAATATTCGGGATAAAAAGCCCGAAAAACGAGTTCCAATCGCTCTGGTTACGGATAATTTTCATTTTTGTTATATAGAACAAGAAATGACTCGATTTATAGAAAAAAAAAATTAACGACTTCCTCGAAGATAAGATACCATTGAGAGATACTCTCACTCATCCTCACTGTCATTGAGCTCAGTATTGACAGACATTCGATGAAAAAAAAAATAGAATTCGCTGCGTAGTGTTGTTCGATTGGTAATAATTGATATTGGAATAAAAATAATGATTTTAATCGATCTTTTAAGGAAATCCGGTGGTCTATTTTCACGATTTTTTTTGCCATTAAAAATTTAAAAACGATGTTTCAACTTTTCGGGCTTATTACTAAGTTTATTGAGCATACAAAAAAATTTTTTTTTTTATTTTAAAAGCAATATTTATTATTATAAAAATGCCGGTGAAGATGACCCTCTCGAAAAATCGGACTCGGACGGCGTAGGTGATTTCGACACTTCTACTCATCTCAAACACAAAATTCAAGAAGATTCTTAATCGGAAAGAGTGCAGTTATGGTCGGAACTAGAACAAATCGAAAAAATTAAAAATTGGCAAAATGGCGCGCTTTTGAAAAAAAAGTTCGTAAAATCGGGTCTTTTTCACTAGTTTTTGAGTATAAACAATAGGAAATTATTTAAATAAAATTATGATTCTAGTTCCAACGATAGCCATACATGTTGTGAACAACATTTCCAAATTTCAAGTGATTCGGTTGAATAGTTTTTTTGTTTTCACCCCCGCCGTGCCGAAAAAAGTCGTTTCGAGATAAATGAGTTTAAAATTTTGAGACAAGGAGCGCGCGGACCGCTCTTTACCTGGTTAGTGGGCTGTAGAAGCTATAATATAGTAAATTTCCGCATGAAAATTTCACAATATATTCTTAAGATACTATACTTTCGAAATATCGAAAAAAAAACGATTTTCTGAAATTTCTAAACCACCGGGTCCCCTTAAATACTTTTGGAAGAAAAATTTGTTTTATTTATTTTGCAGTTTCGGTCTGAAACAGCAACGAAGATGTTACGACTGATGGGTAGTTTAGAGAAGGAAAAGGATGTCCGAAGATTTTTCAACGTCGATAAAATATTATCGGCGTTTGGTTTGTGCGTTGATCCAGAATTTCGTGGTCAAGGTCTCGGATACGAGCTTCTTCGAGCGCGGTGGGTTTGGCGTTGATGACACTTCGCGTCGATGATTCTGATCGAGGCTGTGCGCAGTGTCGATCTTATTGATTAACGAACTAATCGCGAAATAATTGCATCTTTGAATGTTTATTAGCGACGAGATGGCAGTGGCGTACAATTTGCAAGCTACTTCAACGGTCTTCACATCAACATTCGCTGCGAAGAATGCAGCTCGAGCTGGCTTCGAGGTACTCGTTGAGCGGGATTTTGCCGACGTCAGGAATGAGGATGGCACGCGAGTGTTCCCCGGCATGGTGCACAAATCGGTGAAACTGATGGGAAAAAAATTTTAACTCTTCGTCGTGGAAAAGTGAGAAAAAGCAAAGCAGCACGCGAAAAAGCATTATCTTGGGCATAAAAATCGGAGTTTTCATAAAATCGAAAAATCGTGCATAAGTAAAACCTCGGAAGCGTCGAAGCCTCCGGGGAAGTTTGAATAATTAGGAGTGTCTTTTAAATAAAACTGGTTGTAATTCGAAACGGTGGAACTGATTGAGGTTTGCTGGTCACGAAACTTTACTAAGTAGGCACATATGTGTACGAACGGAACGGTGACCCGCTGCACTTGACGAGGGTCATCTCGCTGTTGCGAATGTTCTCGATTAACCAACGCAAAAAGGGGTGTGCAGAAGGGGGCTCTAAATCCACAGAAGCATGGTGTGGGGCGATCCGATGCGATGCTTCGGCTCGCACGGATAAAAGTTAACTATAACGAGAGCCGAGAAAGACGGAGAAGGGTGAGGGAGCGAGAAAGTTGTAGCGAATTGTACACAGACGTAGAAACGAACGTGAGAGAAAGGCAGCAAATGCTATAGATGAGTGAATGAATGAACGAAAGGATAAACGACGGAGGTTGGTACCCGAGGGGGGTGCACAAGTGGGAAAGAAAATCGAGACGCAGGGGAAAAACGGCAGAGAGAGAGAGAGAGAGAGAGAGAGAAAGCGAAATAGAAGAACGGACTTGCGCCCCTGCGTGACCTGCACGGAGCCCGTGAGAACCCCGTTTGGTAATCCGCGCTAAGGAGAGGGGGCACCTTAAGTGCCGGTGGCGCGTATGAGCCCTCGCGCTTCCCTTCGAGCCCCGATGTTACCCTGTCCTCAGCGTAGTAGTATTTCGTAGTACGTGCCGGCATTGGTGCCGGTAATGTGTCGAAAAGCCACTACTACTCGGCGCAACGTGAGATTTTAATAATCGCATCTTCGATCAATTCTGCACAACGAGAATATCCAGGGACTGGCTCGAAAGGACGAAATTTCATGGACCCCGATATGTCTATTGATCGCATCAAATTTTCTCCGGAAAACTCGATGCGAACACGCACGCACGCACACTCGTACGATGCACATTTTTGCACGAATAAGAATAAATAACTTAAACGAAAGCACATATACGAATCTCGGAGCTTTTTTCCCACTTTCCCAATCTGAAAATACTCGTGAATCATTGAAAATTTAATTCAATGGATTCTCGTACCGCCTTCTCGGAGATAAAAACTAACCGAGAATCGGGTCGACTCGAATCTATAAATATTTTTAGCACACGAAAATAAGGATTCGAAACTCCGGGCTGCGAGATTTTTAATGAAAAGCTCGTGCTCGCTCTCACAGCCCGGGATAACGTTCCACGGCTTGACATAGTGGAAGTACAGTGTGATGTAGTAAAGATATAGGGTAAATGCCGCGGGTGAGTATACAGCGTGCCTCCCAACATATCGGGCACATTATGAATCCTGATAACCAAGCAACCATAATAAGAGTGCTAGGACGCTCGTTTAATTTGCAATTTTCTTTTATAACGGACAAAAACATCATTATAAAAACTGTACTCGATCTCGTGAATCTTACTTCACGTCGAGATTCGTGTGAGGAAAAATCGGACGAGCCCCTCCCCCCATTGGCTTAGAATCGTTCCACAGGAAATGGGACGTTTGAAAATTCACGGTCGAATTTCGAACGCTTATTTTACTGGTCGGGATGAATTTTACTGTGGGATT
Source organism: Venturia canescens (assembly GCF_019457755.1). Taxonomy (NCBI): domain Eukaryota; kingdom Metazoa; phylum Arthropoda; class Insecta; order Hymenoptera; family Ichneumonidae; genus Venturia; species Venturia canescens. Next base: position 17,527,128 of record NC_057421.1, on the reverse strand, counting down.
CCTCTCGCAGTAGTTCATTCGCTGGTTATCGCTGCTAGAATTCTTCCATGTTATCTTGCACTTGAAAAATTTTAGCAGCAATTTGCGTGGACGAGAAATTTTCAATAATACTTGAGACGATTATAATCGTAAAAAGATTTTTTATTTCCGGCGTGGAATAACCTCGTGCGCCTATCCGTTGACGTTCTCCATTTCCTCAGTTCGTCTCGACACTGGGTGAATAAATCGAATAATGAAAAGGAGCTACGTCGATGTTTCCGATCAGATTTATGGCGAAGAGTTTCAGTGAATCGGACGAACTCATTTTTTGTAAATCGCCCGGTACACATGCATATGCGTACAGGAATATTCCGGAGCTCGCGTGTTTGCGCTGGAGGTTGGCGGGCGTGCCTTGGGAAATATTGTGGCGACTGCGCTGCTGCACAAACTAGAGCGACCCGGTGGCCTCTGACACGTTGAGAGAAAGGAATAAAAAAGAAACGAAAAAAGAAAGGAAAATGGTGTGAATGCCGTTCCGGATTCATTCAAACGCCATCCAATCATCGTACGTTTTACGTTGCTAGTTGCTAGTTCTTTCAGAACTCTGGCGTATAAAGCTAAGAGAAACTCTCCTCGCAGTTTCGTGCTCCGATGTATTCACCTCCCTCAATTATTACGGCCTAATTATTATCAATCGAATAACAGCCACCGCGTTTTTTTTCCTCCAGCTGTCTACCGTTATTCCATGCTTCGCGTGATATTTTCGCGATAAAATTTCTGACAATACGCTCATATTTATTCGTATTACAAATCATTTTTCGTGTGCGTGAATGATCGATCCATCCGCTGGCCTCTGCGGCACGCACGGAAGGTTCTTATCGAAGAAATATCTCAGATCCGAGGCCAGGCCTTTTTGGTAGATTACATGTGGCATGGGAAGTTTCAGCAGTTTTTTCACTTGCTCTTTCCCATTATTCTCGAATACCATTAATTGATAATCAACGGTTTCGGCAATTTGATCTAATCTTCTATTCGTTTTTTTCTCTCGAGTTATATAAAAGCCCAAGTGCTCGTAATGATTTCTATATTGCGAACGTCGCCAGGATTCTTCCTCGTGTATCTATGGCTGCTTGGAAACTTGTACGATCTAATGGTATGCAAAGCTACATCTCGAACCGAACATTCTCAAGCGAAATTACACTGTGAACGTACCGTGTGCGGTATGTATACGCACGACACTGAAGATTGTCTGCAACCTCGTAAGCTGTCAGGGCAAACATCTTCAGACGAATAACTTTTTCTACTATATGATAAGCCTCCTCGATTCTATTTTCTTCTGTGCTGAATTTATTGGATTCAGCCTTGTAGTTTGTTGGAAACTTTGATAAATATCTGAAGTACAACTTTGATTAAAGAACGCTACAAAAAAAATGTTGTTTGTCCGAAAGTTAATTTCATGATTTTCTGGTTAATTTTGCACAAAAACGAAGAAAATATACTCTTGTTTCATACAAAGTTTGCTTTTGTGATAGTTATAGTAAATGTACTCATTTTCATAGTGGTAAATAGCAATCAGGCGTTTTGTATAAGCTGAGAACATAGATTTACATGGAACAAAAGGGCCACGTATAATTTGATAGTTAAAATGAATCGAATCCATTTATATTTGTATGGTTTTATACGATGCCGAAGTTTGCAACGTTGGAGTCGAACGAAATTAACGAAAATGACATTTGTAATTCACCAATTTTTTATTTCACGAATCATCGATGTAGACTGAAAAACTACGAATTGCAAATTGGTCAGGTAGCAGAATTGAAGAATTACTGAAATTGTTGGAGAGTTTTTTCAGATCATTTCGTTGGACTTCAACGTTGCAAACTTCAGGTTTTATCATAAAATAAAAATTGAAATCACTGATTTTCAAAAATATCGTTCGAACTTTCTCCTGGATACAAAAGCAAACTTTTTCATGGCCTATCATTTGTTTTCCTTCAAACATGATCCAATCTACCAAAATTTCATACTTAAATGTCAATGTCAAATTTTGTGTTGACCCGCATTATACGAATTGATATGTTGAACGATTCAATTATTTTTCTATAGTGCGCAGGGTCAGTGTACGACGTTTTTAGTGTATAAAATCGATTGGAAAGACAAATATGATGGCAACGAAATCGAGGTAGAGATGAAAAGGAACGAGTGGCCCCAATCGGAAATCGACTAATCTCCTTTTTATATATTCGTCGAAAGACTATGGTGTCCAAGGGATTAGAAATCGTGTTTGTCACAGATTTGGGAGCCAGATCCGAGCCGAGTTATTCGAGCCATGTAGTTGCTTCCTCTCGAACGTCGTTCGAGCAGCAACTTGCCTCATTCCAATTGAATTTCTTGTTTTCCACGCGTGAATTCTCGATCGGAATATTTCCTCACTGCGACGAAAAAAAACACGGTCCGATGTGACGGCAGAACGGCAGGAATCGATCGACGAATCTCCGAACGACGCTATACCGAAGTTATCCAACTGCGCGGGTGATTTTCTCTCATTGGATTATAAAATTCAACTCAAAGAGATCAATTCGATGCACAGACACTTTATTATTCCGCCACTTAAAGTTATTCGCATTCCCTTTGAGAAATCCTCTTGCGAATTTCAGTTTCCTTATCATCTGGGAATTTTTTTCGACTTCTGAGCCAAGTCCACCGAGAATCCTCGACTTTGCGCCGCGTCCTAAAGAAACCTCCGCACAACCGTTTTCACTGACCGTATTCATACAGAGTGTAGAGCAATATATCCGATGCATAGACGAGTACTTTTTGATGCTACTTACACTGTGAATTATGAAGTTCGTTAAAAATTCATTTGCGGCTGTACTTAATAAACGAACGGGACTCTTGAATTTTCTATCGAGCTGCGGTGTGCACTTCCATTCGGCGTTCACAGGATTTTAATCGATTTGCTTTCGTTGCAGAATCGCAAGCGCGCGCGACTCATAATTTTAAGGTTTTACTTCATTATCCTGATTTCTGATAATTGTAACATTTTATCTCGAGAACGAATGAAAGTGGGTGAGAACGATCGGTTTTTCTCCCTCCCCAAATAGCCGAATACACGTTCGCGTGTTGAATCTCTGGAGCAAATCCTTTGACTATATTCTCGAGGGATGTTTAACAGAATCTCTTTGAGACATTAAGCGTAATCCACGAGAGGTTTGCCAAGCATTTTGGGATGCGGCGAATGGAGAGCTTTGACAGAAACAAGGATCGCCGTTGAATCGATATTTTGGGAGATGTGACCTCAGTAATGCGGTCACTAAATGCTCAAAATTCAATTGAAAGCACAGCGATAAAATAGACTGCTTGGCGTCTGCTTATCCGATTGGAGTAGCTCGATAATTGGCCGATGCAGAGAAACATTTGGCCAGCGAACATTTAAGAGTCGTCGATAAGCGTAGCCGCGCATTCGTCGATAATCAATCTGTTGGAAACTATACTTCATTCTCAATAGAAAACTATTTATCGCGTCATTTGGATTAACGAATGTATTAATTATTGCTGTAACCGGTGCATCGAATGCTCAACTCTAGGAATTTACAATATTTTGCACTGCAGCACGTGCCATCATTTTGGAATCGTTGATGTCGGAGTTAACCTGATCGAGATTGACTTTTGCTTCGTCATTAACTATGAGCCGAGGATCATGCAAGCAGAAATGTGTCACGAAATGTCAGAGATGTCGAAATTTTGTTTAGTTTCATCCAAAAGAAGGGATTCGTGCATTGAAAAAAATTCAAAGCTCAGTATGTATTTACTGTTACCTAAAAGTTTGCTGGCAATGGCAATTAAATTTGCAAGTTTCCGATTCGATGAATGATAATAAAGTGGTAAAAAAATCAGAACCTTCTTGGAAGTTGATTTCGCAACGGATATCCACGAATTAAGGTGCTCCTGTCAGGGACCCGAAGAAATTGAAAATACAATTTTGAAAAATTGAAATTACGATTAAGATGCATGCAAATAGATTGGGAAAACTTCCAGCCGCGTTACGGAGAATTCATCGAATAATTAGAACTTTGAAAACTGTATAATGAAGCTAACGGAGATTCCGAGATCGCCACATGCCTATTGAATAATTCACAGTTTGAATATCTTTGAATGTCGGATGCAAAATGCTTGATGGACGAGGAAAATTAGAAGAGATCTGTGATAATGATAAAAAGAGGGGTGGCCGTTGAATGTTTACAGGAAATATCAGAGATAGAGCTTGGAGAAATGTCGCACAAGTAGAAAGTTCGTCGTATTTTCGAACCAGAAAAATCTCGTCTCGCAGTTTGACTGATTACAAAAGAACGTAAGATTTTTGGCACGATCCCACATCCCCTGACAAAGCATTTTCCTGATCGGTCAAACTGTTTGGAAGCATTGAAACTCGAAAAATTCGTGGTGGGCTTGATTGAAATGAGCTGATCGATGAAAAGCGGCTGAGAGCGTGGATCATCCCCCTTAAAATATCGTGTAGAAAAACATATCGTTCAAGTATTCGCCACACCCGTCGTGACGATTGTAGGCAATAAAAATCTTTAAGAACGAAGGGTGTGAAGAATTTCCTCTCGAACGAGATGACTCTCGGTGCGGTAGCTGTCTCAGGTGTCGGCGGCGTACTCCGGCAAAATTACCATCACCATCCACTACCGCCCACATTTTCGTTCCGCTATGGGAGTCATTTTCGTTAAAAGCTGCTGAGCTTTTTAAGCATCTGCATATACATAAGCATATGCGAGTCTTCCATCCCATTCGACTTTCCCTCTGCTGCGTTCGTCTCTCCTATTCTCTCTGGCCTTTAGACACGCGACGTCGTCGACTCAAATACCCTTTGACTGAGCCGAGAGTGGTTTCGTCGAGTCTGATCGAGTTGCGGCCATTATTATATTGAGCAAATATATACATGCGAAGGGGTTTTTGGCGTGCGCCTTATGGAGGGATTGGACCTCGTCAGTGTCATTGGGAACGTCCGAAACTCCGTATACTAAAATCGACTCGTTCAAAGAGACTGCAGTGTCCTGTCGCCTCTGTCATGGAGCGAGGTACTCGGTGCCAAAAAGATCGGCTGTTCAATAACCCTCCGGTAAATAAGCCCGTCGGCGAAATTGGCGTTGCGCAAAATGCGCTGTAAAGAAAAAACAGTGTGTCAATATATGCGGAAAGTTTGACGAGACGCACTTGCCGAGCGATGTACCCGAGCGCAATATTATTACACCGTTAAAAAAGTAGCGAACCGATGAGAGCGCGTGATCGAAAATTGCGCGTGGAGATCGACGAGCAATCGCGGTGGTAAGCCCACCGTGTTTACCCTCAATTTTCGTTGTGCCCGTATTCCACTATAATATAAATATTACAGCAGCATACATATATATTTGGAGCGATGGGGTGTATACATAGTTTGGTGTCTTGTGGACAGGAATACGCGCGCACGTACACACCGCCGTTATACATTGACAGTGGTTCTCAGCCGTTTGAACAGTGGCATTGGGCTGCCGGATTCTCGAGACTCGCTCGCGAATAGCAAAGGCATCCTTGCGGAATGTGCGTGCGTGTGTGTGTGTGTGTGTGTGTGTGTGTGTGTGTGTGTGTGTGTGTGTGTGTGTGTGTGTGTGTGTGTGTGTGTGTGTGTGTGTGTGTGTGTACGCGGGGAGTGCAAACACAGGAATGGAAGGCGAGGGTGGCTAAAAGGGAGAGAGAAAGAGGGGAGATTGGGTGGGATGTAGGAAAGGACACTGTGCGGATGAGGCTCGTCGTGGAGTGGTAATGGTGCTACTACCACTCGGTATGCAGAAGGACAGCGATGTTTGCGGGCTTGGAAGCGAGTGGGTGAGACGAGAGAGCGACGACGGGAGGGGCGAGAGGGAGAGGGACGAGGACGATTCTGCGCGTTCGGGAGCGAGCAAACATGTCCGCCCTCGTTCTTCGGGGTTGAGGGATGTGCAGCGCGGCATCGTGCGCTACCTCAAAAATTCGGCGTCTAGTCCCCGGCGCGCGTTCGTGGGCGTTAGTGAGTGACGGAATAGTAAAGGAACTGAGGGAGAAAAAAACGAGGATAACAAATGAGCGAGGATAAAACAGTACATCCGAGAAAGTAAAGCAAAGGGCGAAGAACGAATGAGTTAACGAAATATCTAAAAGTGACGGGAAATCATTAAAACGTTGGATATAAGTAGTTATTTTATTAAACAAATAAATAAACGAAGTGACAAATATACAAGACGGGAACAAACACATAGTTAAACTCCAAGGAAAAGAATAATTGTCGGTCATCGTGTATATCGGGCAGCGTTTTTCCCTCCCTGCCGATTCTTCTTCGCCAAATACTTCTTTCGACAGGAATCTACGAGGAGAGTTCATAGAAAAGAAAACATATTGACGAACAAATAAACCTTTCTTACAAATATTAACGAGAGCCGTGACTCCACGAGCCAAGGAACGCGGTGTCGAGGATTCGCGTGTGTGCTGTTGGCTTGTTATATTTTTTGAAAGTATATTATATATTTATATTCATTTATCCATCAGCCTCGCCGTTGTATATAAGCAACTCATTGTCTTCACTCTGGAGAAAACAAGGTGCGTTTCGTGTTTGTGCGTATATCCGTTCAATCGAAGAGCTGTACTCGTATATTAGGATAAATTAACGTATGCATATACAACCTTAACTCGCAGTGTATCGGTGCTGGTGCGAGGAGACCAAAGCTTTTTTCCCGCGGTGATGATAATCACGGAGGCAATGTTCCTATAAGTAAAAACGTGCGGAAAAGAAGCGAACGATGAAAAACTTAAGAGAAGCGCGTATTTCATTGACGGAGGGGCGAGGGGAGGGAGGGGTGGGCGAGGGGGGGGGGGGAGGAGAGGAGTGAAAAAGAAAAAAAATTAGAAATATCGTAAGAGCCCTGAGGAGATGGTGTGGAAAAGAGTGAGAATATAAACGTACGAGCCAAGACGCGAGATAAGGCGAAGAGGAAGAGAGGGTTCAAGAGAGCTAGCACGAAATAGAGAACGGAAGAGAGCGAGCGCGATGAAAAACTGGTGGGAGTGAGCAAGAGCAAGCGCGCGTACCGTGCGCAAAAGAAGGAAGAAGAGAGAGAAAGGGAGAGAGAGAGAGAGAGAGAGAGAGAGAGAGAGGAGAATACGGTGGGTCGTATCGATTTCGGGGTGAAAGCGGCGTGACGAGGACGAGCGAGTGTCGGTGTGTTGGTTACCACTGGCCACAAGGGTGGTTTAATATGGCGAATCTTCCCTCCGATTCGAATCTCCCGAAGTTTGTATTAATCTGCAATCTCGCATTTTCAAATTTCATCTCTCATTCGGCTTTTCATGAATTCTTGTCCTGGTCAATAACCTCGAAAAATTTGAAATCATCGTCAAATTCGCTCGCTCGCTGGTTCTCGAGAACTGGAGAGAAATGCGGCTAGAGGGCGGTACAAGAGGATTCCCTCTCTTGATTTTCTCCACCGTCTACTTCTCTCTCTCATTCGAACTTCCCTTCCTCTTTCTCCCTAGCATTTATCATTGTATACGCGTTACTACTGTTACTACTACTACTACTCTGCTCGTACTACTACTGCGACTACGTCCGTCTGCTCTCTCGAAGCAACTTTCCGTCCATCCCTCCTCACAAGTTCGATCCCTCGTTCCCTCTCACTTGGACTCTTACCGAACCCTTCCTCACTTTTCACCCTGCCATGGGGCTCGCAACGCGCCCTTATACACCATGGATTTCCCTCTCTCTCTCTCTCTACTTTTTCTCTCGCGGACTCTGTCGCTCGCTGTAGACACAGAGCCTTGCACCCTCTTTTATCACCCTCTGCCTTATTTTTCTCAACTTCTTTCGCTGTGCACGCTCGTTTTTTTCTTCTTTATTCTCGCCTCATTTCTTTTGTCTTCTGTCCTCCTTCCCGCTTCATTATTCTTCTTCTCGGACTCCTCTTTCCTCACTATTTTTCCTGCTCAAATATCATCTTTCTCACTTTATTCCTTTCTTTCCTCGGTTTTCTTTATTTTTCTTTCCTTTCCTCTCTCTCTCTCTCTCTCGCTCTGCTTCTTCCACACACCCGCACATACACACTCGCTCGCTCGTCGACGCGCGGAGGCAGGCTCTCGAAAAAAGGGTATATCGATCCACGGCTGGTCCGGGACATCGGCTGGCGCGCCACCACGAAATCGTGCGAGCCTCTACTTCCTCGCGCGCTCTCCAGAGACCTCGCTCGCGCTACTGGCGCTTTCTTTCTTTCTTACATCTTCGTCAATGATGATCGTAATGACCATGAGCGTAATTATAGGTCTACTGTACTCGACGCTACTTTTCTCACCTCCTTTTTTCTTATCGTTTTTCTCTTTATCTTTACTGCCGATTTATTTTCGCAAATTCTCTCTAATTTTTATTCTAAGCTACACTCAACGTGCGATTTTATTCCCGAAGTGTTTTTTTTTGCAAACGCTCTCACGAAGGATATTCAAAGTAATTTGGGGCTGGAATTTGTGTGAAAAAATGTCTTCTGGAGTCTCGTTCCGTATTTGGTGGCATGGGTGGCGGAAGCGAGGGTAATGGGTCCTGGGAATGGGGAAAATATGAATTCGCACGTTCGACCATAACGTCGTACGAATTCTTCGACAGCCGCTTCTCCATTTTTAATAAATCTCACAAAAATCGAATTAAAAAATAGCTCATAGTTTAGCTATACTTTATTAAAAATTCAGAGCCGCCGCCGATTTTTCTCTGTCAAATGATCGAAGCTGTAAATTTTGCACAATCGCCGATGCAGCAAATGTTCGGTAAGGAAAATGGGCTTGCGCAGCGTTGAAAATTAAATATTTCACTTATGTTAGGTAGAGAAAATGACTTGTCGGCTCTACGAGCACCGAGTTTGGTACTTGACTTTTAAATACCGGATACTTGTCGTCGTACATATTCGTATATGGCTCTCGTATACTCGTCTAGAGAGGAAGTAACTATATTTTATCGATTTTGCTCGTAGCAGTTTCCTGTCTTCCTCTCTCTCTCGCGTCGCGAGCGGGTGAATGCCGCGAGTCTCTCCGCCGGTTCGTCGCTCTCTCAAAGCGACTGGGCGCGAGGTTCTCTTGCCGCCGTGGTCGTCGTCTCTCGCTCGGCGGGCCCTTCGCCCTCGACGTATTCGCGGTATCCCCGTTGCCTATTGCATCGGCGTGTGGGGCTCGCCGCCCCTTATCTTTCAGGATAAATCTTAGCGTGCTGCGGTCCGAGTCTCATGGTCGCGTTGTACATGAGTTAAATATAGACCCTTAATATCTGCGCCATTTATTCCCCGGGCATCCTCGTCCTTCGCCCTCGGATCGTCGATTTCCGCGTTTCCGTATATAAATTTTCGACGGCTACGTCTCTCCAGCACCGATACGCGAAAGAGAATAATCAAATGAATCTGTAAACCGCATTGAACCACACGGAGGGATTCGTTTTTACAGAGAACGAAGTCCTCGGTGGAGAGAATATTGAACTAAGAAGACTTTGAAGAATGAGGAAAACTGAGCATACCCAACGATCGAACAAGGACCAATCGGCCCTTACAGCGAGAGATGATTTTTAGAAGGTGAGCATTTTATTCTTCCGTTTCTACTATCAACCTTTCATCGCTCGATGTTCTCATGCCAATCACAGTGTGCATGTTCTTACTAAAATTATATGCTACATGCGCTTAAATCATTGGTGTAATTGTGATTGATGTCGAAAGTGATAAATACTTAATGACGTGCGGCTGTACACCACGGTATGATAAATCTATAAATGAGACCAGATTTCTGGATATGCGATGGGAAAAACACATTGACTGTATTCTAATACGTTTGATGCCAGCCGAAATGACGTTTTGCGTCACATTTGTGTTCATTTTCGTTCGTCCAATATACCGCAGCATGTTGCTATTGTTACGTCAACATTTTGGGATGTCGAATTTCTCAGTTTGTGATTTTGTGGATTCGGAACTTACGCGCACTCTCAGAATGATCGGTGAATGTTTGTGACAAATTTACCACGAGTATTGTGAACAAATTGCACAAATTTTGGATCTTCTTTAAGTGAAAATTCATAAGAATCGTTTGAAAATTCCTGAATAATTGTTATTCGTCGTTTTCACTGTATTTTTGAACTAGAAAAAAGTATAAAGACGTATAAGTAGCAACGAATCGTACCAGAACGGATGTTTCGATGGGATAAAAATCGCGAAATTCCGTCGATACGGATCGAGTTTTCATACCACTCGAGCCATATGAGCTCCATTCTGTAAATTCTCAATTTCAAAGGCTTCTTCATGTACAAAAAAGCGAAACTACAGCTGCGCCATTGTTTTTCCTCATAATGGGTAACTTTCCAAAGAATTAACATCGCTCTCCCGATATTGCGAGGACAATTAACGCCATTGTTATAAATCGTCGACTTGCGGTTAATCGTCTTTTCACACAGAAATATGAACGTGAGTTTTCTCGTTTGTTATATTTAACGGTATCAGTACAAGGTGGATATGGTTGAACCGGTTGGCGGAGCAATGCGATTTACCGTATTAGTTGGCCAATGGCTCAAGCGCGGTAAAGCAGTCGTCGCCAGGTTTGCAGCCTCGTATAATAACGTACGAAAGTAAATCTCAAAGGCGCAACAATTCTCTTGCAGTGTGTACAGTGGGGAAAGATCCCCTCTGCTTTTCCCCCATTTCACGTCTTTGCTATATCCATCCGTTGTATTGTGTGCCTCGTAACCCTACGTTGTTATCGTTATTTCGCTCGCCTTCCTCTCGTTTACCGGATTGCATCGCATTTATGCATATAGTTTAAGGGCCACTTCGAGCCCCGGTGCAATTCGCGTATCCTCGAGAAAAGGCCGGCACACTTTGTGTGTACGAAAAGTTGTCCGGGAATAAAAAAAAAAAGATAAAGGAAGAGAGAGAGAGAAGAGAAGTGAGAATTACGATGACCCGAGATGTGCGCGGTGAGCACTCTCGATACACAAATCTTTCACGGTGGAGAGCCAAGTTTTCTAGTCCATGGAGGGGTGCATACGTGTGTTGCAATTTTCGTGCGATGCGCTGTATTATCTTGTTTATATAATACAGTGGATTTGCACGGAAGTAAAAATTGCATTTGCCACAAGGAAAGTTTACTTTTCACTTATTTTCATGTATCTCAATCGCGATCCAGTGCGTCTGTGGATAGCTTCGGAAGAGTCGGAACCTCTAAAGTTTTCTTGCACGAACTTTCGAATGGCTTTTGAACTTTGGCACGCGCTATAGAATACAGTTGGCGTTAGATAAATTTGTTGGGAATGTGGCGCACGGTATTTTAGGACTCGTCGACCGGAACGACGTTTTTCAGTGTTTACGGTACACAGAGAAGATGGTGGTTGTGCAGCTGAGATGAGAAGGTTGTGAGCGCAGTGGAATTAGCGTTTGGCGAAAACGCTCCTTGAGACGATGCTAAAACAACTATCGAACGGTTGAAAGATTCTTTTGTTTTTTCAAAAACACGCACGGAAGCTCGAGGCTATTTTAACGAACACATTTTTTATTGCTTATAAAAATGGTCATTACCCGGACCTTTTGAAATGTTATTCCGCCCGTAAAACGTCATATTCGTTGTTCCATCGATCACTTTCGGCGTTTCCACATGCATGCAGATCCACACATACTCGACTTGATATCTTTCATCCCTTCGAACGTAGCACGTATATTTTCGGCTGTATGGAACAGGCATTCTCTCTTGTTGTTGGGTCAAGGTTACTCGGGCTTTCCAACTACCCCGTAGCGCGCACCACGGTATAGCAGCACCATCGTCACATCTCACCCCTCGTCGTCGTCGACGAACTCGTCGTTGCGAGCTTTTCATTGATTCTTAATGAGCCAGTAGAAAAAGCCTGAGGAATATGCTTCCGTTCCCACAATACCTTTCCCTAAGAACGACGAAAAAGAAAACCGTACAATTTATCATCCTCGAATAGGATCAAATCAGCTCACGAGCTGTCAGGATAAATAATTAGATACAGATTCAAATGAAAATTGATTTTTCTCGGCCAAATGATTGATGCTTTACGCCGTCGAAATTTTCTACAGAAATATTTAATCAGACTGGAATCGATCTTTCTATAATCGACCAACGAAAATGCTCCTATGGGCGTTTTGAACTCGCGAGGAACGAAGAGAAAACATTTTCTGAAAAAGATTTCACTCGATCTGTCCAAAGTCACCAGGCTCCCCTCGAACATTTGCTTCTAAATTCAACACCCAACGTCAGTGTTTTATTTTTTCGCCATAACAAAATTTACATGAAATATTTGATCCATGAAATTAGCGTGTTGTGACATCAATGAAAAGGAATGTCGATAAATGGCAGGTTAAACTTTGCATAGCTTCACCCTAACGAGGATCGAGGACAGCCAAAACACACAACATAATGTACCAATCCGTGTGTAGTACATATGTAAATACACGTACGCATGTGGGCGAGCAAAACTGTGGACTTTCCATGGCTCCTATTCACGCGTTTCGGCGCGGCTTTCAAGTATACCAACCCCCACCAGTTAAGATATACATGTAGGTCGAGGCGTGATGAATCGATTATTTGTTCCTGTTCACTAGTCCCGGCGTGGCGGAGCGACACGTATATACAACTGTACGTGCATATGAATATTTCAATGAATACTTCAATTTTTAAATCCTGACGGTTTTTTTCAGTCGTCGATTTTTATTACGATTCGTTACGAATTTGAAAATTTATAAGCTCGTTGACTTCGATGGTCACGTTGGTTTTCGAGTGTCCACTTCTCTTGGGTCGACCATGCGACAGCTTTAAAGTCATCAGTCGTTACGACACGCCTTAAAAATCTCAGAAATACAGTTTTTACTCTTTGCACAGCAAAAGTGATGAATTTTACTCCACTGTAAACGAAAAATACATGAAAGTTATTGTTTAAGGTGGTTCCTCCACGAGACAGTTAAATTAGGAAATTATTTAAAGTTGGCATACGTATTGTTTAACATATGAACAACACCTCTATAAAATTTTAACAAGTTTCACCATCCCGAACCCGAGATATATGTAATTGAAGTTGACTCAATTAACACGTAACATATGGACCATGCATAAGTAAACGGCACATTATTAATTCTACCGCTAGTACTAAAATTAGGAAGTTTATAAAAAACGAGGAGGAGCTAGAGCAGGATATCACAGATATTGTGAAAAAAAATCAAGGTGATTGACCATCTAGTTTGACAGATATAGCCTCGAGAAGTACGAAGGTTTAGGCTGCATACGATATATTTTGCAAGCGAACAAGCGAATGTCGTCTGTATAGACAACCTTTTCTATGTGTTGAAGCGTAACCTGGATAGTTCCGTCAAAAAATTTACTCACGATGTCGGATCAAAAATACTTTTAGAATAAATTTTACGAAAGCAAATGATATTTGTACTATATCTGCTGGCACCGAGTACGTATATAGGGTCTTTACAAAGTTATTGATTACGATCCGAACGAATTATCAAGCCTTTTAATATGCAGACAGTACATAACTTTTGGTTGGGGCTGTCGCAGAGGATCAACCTTAAGGTCAAACTCTTTTGTTTCCATTTTCACTCTGTGCTAAAGATTGAATATGAAAAGAAATTGGGGTTTTTTGTGTTTATCCAACTTTCGGAGTGAGAACCGTAACTTTTTATTTGTAACGGCGAAATAAACATTGGGGAAGCTCAAATCTGTCGAGCTTTGGGGGAGACACTTTTTCGTACGAGCTCATCAATTCAATATACGTTGAAGCTTGTTCCGAACACGGGAGACCTTTTTATATATACACGAGAGATATGTACCGTGTCGTCGATAAAACGCGAGTTCTGTGGAGCATTTATTTTTTGTTTTCACGAATTTCCGTCGAACGAGATTGATGCCTTGAGCGTGAAAGGGAGATTAACTATCGCGCGTTCGAACATGCGATGATATTTATTTCTCCTAAAGTTCAAAATCACTTATGAAAATATTTTTGTTTTTTTTTTTCGAAAGCATTCGCTCATCGTTCAATCCTATCGTCGATTCATGGTGGACTGTTTCGTTCAGGAAACTGCTCCGATTCCTCAATCAACCGCGCAGCGTTTGACCATGCGCGGATAAATGGAATTCACTTTTCTGACGATCCTACATTGAATTTTATCAGATTTTGAAGAATATGATTCCAATCACGTGTGCCAAACGCACTGATTGGGAGGATCGGAGTGAGTAGAAAAAAAAACATGCGAATTGATGAATTCGAACTTTTAAAATGGAAGAAACTGACTCGCATAAATTGAGAATGCGTTTATCTAATTTCTTTTTATCTCAAGCCTAGAAACTTCAGGATTGAATGATCGAAGGGGTGCTGCCGATGGTTTTCAATAACTAATCAGTTGGTATTGATTTCAGGCAGTGGGCATGACGTACCGAACTAATGCAGTGGCGAAAACACGTGCGCATCAAGTACGGTGGTCGAGTTGGTGTCGGTCAAGGACAGCAGGAGCAGGTGCAGTTGCAGGTGCGGGTGGTGCAGCTGCAGCAGGGAGAGCGGGGCGGGCGACTGAGGTATCAGATCTGCCAGGAGGAGCAGCAGGAGCCTCAACTCTCGTATACTCCACGCCGCAGCTGCAGCCCGACAATCATGCTCTGCTGCGGCCGCAGAAAAGTGAGTCAATATTGAACTCTTGTCTTGAATAAATCAAAGCATTTCAGGCGCCAACCTCGACGATTCCCGCGCAACAAATACGTCAGCGTGAAAACAAATCGATGTGTTCTGGCTTTGTTCGATATTTTTAAAAATAACGTCTACATTGAAAAAAAATGGATTCAAAATTGAATTCGTAAGAAATTATATACCATTTTTAAATCTCTCGAGGTCAGGAGAACGCGAGTAGCTTTTTGTCCAGTAAACTTATTAGTGGAAAGGTATCAGTGAGAGGGTCCCTTTGGAACGGGTGTACGATCAAAAGATCCCGAGCCAAAATATCCTCGATTTGAAAATATCCTATACACTCGTGAGACTGAATGACTTGGGTATTTTTATCTCTATTAATCAAGGAAACCATTGTTATCATTGTCAACGAAACTACGTTGGAACCATGTTCGAATGTGTGTGTCTGTGTGTGTGTGTGTGTGTGTTCTTCCTGCTGCCTGCTTGGCATAAATAAATAAAAACATTAAAAAAACGAATAATCATTAAACAAAGTTACAGATATTGTGCCTCAGGATATTTTGTCTTGGGACTTACTGTCGTAACCTTTTGGAACCGGTGGAATGGGGAGAAATGACGTGAAGGGTTTTTCATGAAAAACCACTTTTAGAGTCTCGTCGATCAGTTGGCGTGCAGGAAAATGGTGAAACCGAATGAAGTCCGCCGATCAGTTGAATTCGAAGAAGCAGCTCGATAACATTGTCTTGATGACAAAGTAATGTGATTGTACCATGACATAAGCGTGAATAAATATTGACAGGGCTTTCGAATAACCTCTTTCGTCCCACGAGGCAATCTACGAACACTTTTTAGATGCCTTCGTGTTCACGTAAGAGTACGAATACTGGGGAAAGAGGCTTGTTTGCATTCGTAATTGGGCCGATTTCTTCGGAACGTTGGGAAAGTCTTTATTGTAAGAGAAAATAAAAAATCAGCGAGAATTGTACACACATACAAGCGATTCTGGAGGGTTCGTAAGCCACGACGTACGTCCGTTTACGTCGTAATCTTCTCGCTAGCTCGGCGTTTTCGATCAGTTTAACGGAGCAGTAAAACTGAACCGTTTAATTTCCTCAACTCCATTCCACCGCGTACCTTCGCAGCCTCGTAGGCTTAGCTCAATATAGTTTGAAACTCCGTACTATTAACGGCAAGTTTTACGTTGAGGATTGTCTTTCGTCGATAGAAAAAATGACTCGGTGAGACGTTTCAGGTTCGAGAAGAAAATGCTTGCAGTTAAGTGCACGAAAATGATTGGTGTACAGCGGCCTTTTCAACATAAAGCTCTGCTATTCCGTGTCCGATTTGGTTCATTGGCACACGCGAGAGCTCAAATACTCGAGCAAGAACGCGTGCGCCGCCTCACGAGAGATCCCGATGTGTATTGCCAACGTAGGTGAACAAGGAGCCGGGGAACATGACCGGAACAAGGGAGAACGAGTAAGAGAGACAGAAAGAAAGAGAGAATGCGAGAGCGACGATCATATAGGCCGGGGAAAAGTTTTACGACTTTTCTCCAGGTCGAAACTGGCATTGCTGGCATACGGAGGAATAGCTCGGCGATGCTAAACCGTTCGACGGCCCATGTCGTTAAAAGTTTCTCTCCATTATTGCCAAAAGTTAAATAAAAAATAGGAGAATAAAATTGAAATAAAAAGCGGTGGGGAGGGGCATGACGAAATGATAGATAAGAGGCTCTTATGAAGATGTCGTTAACTCTTTTTTCTGGTCAATTTTGACAGTTGACAACGTACTTTTGTCGTTAATCTCACTGCGAGTGTACAATTGAGACAAAAAAAATTATATTCTCATACGTTTTTTTTCTTACAAATTTTCAACAGTTTCAGGAGGTTCATTTCGTAATTTCACTGAATCGCAAGAGTGAACAGTGCTCACGTTAAAATTTTCGGAGGCCAAAAGAGTTCACCGAGCTTAACCAGAGAGCGTTGGGACTAAAAATCGTGATGCTACGTATTCGCGTATATAAACAACTGTTGAGAACTGACCGGTGCCAAAACGATTACGGCGCTGGAGGTAGCCTAGTAGCAAACGCTCTCCGTCCATCGTTCTCGTTTTCCATTCGTTCTCGAGGCGAACAAGGGGTGAAACTTTGTTTCACCAACTTTCCCCCTCTTTAGTTTACTGTGGCGTATGTCGTATGGCGCACAACCCTCGAGCCTTTTTCTGCGAGCCAGTTCGTTGAAAATCTACCGCGGATCGCGTACGCGAAGATGTGAAGAAGCGAAATAACGTTGACGTATTTCTCGTTACCAGGGCAACATTTTCCAATTCTTTCCTCAGTTCTGCTACCTCGAACATTCTACTCTTTGGAAAAATCGAGATTCTAGAAGCGTATGCCCCGGATATTGGCCGTTCCTGCGGGTCAGGATGGCTCGACCCAGCTGGCAAGATTATTTTATTACGTGTCGGAAGTCTGAGCGCACATTGACCGTTTTCACTAGCACCGCAATCTTAGGCTCGAAGATTTCAGAGTATTAATCGAAAATAAAATACGTCGCGAGGCAGTACTTCCGCAAGAGGAAATTCTCGAGATTAATTGATTCGAAAAAACGAAATTGAGAGCGATCAGTTTGAAACTGCGCACGGTTGATTCCCCAGTCGTTTGGCTTCGGTTCTCTTTCACCGTTTACTTAACGGGTTCTGCAGAAAAAGCTTCGGGGGTTCGAAATCCTCTCCGGGAGTATCAGTTTCGCATCCATCGACATACAAGCACGCTTCATTAGGAGGGAAATCGTTGCGAAATCTCATTAAAATGTCCGTTCGGGCTGGAGGCGCGGTCAAACAAAAAATAAATCCAAGAACAGTGGCCACGTGAAAGCAAAATTGGCAGAGACGCGTAAAACTTTACGAGCATGTGTCGTATGGAAAATACGTACGAACGTTCGTTTCCGGAGAGCGACTAAGAGTCACAAGTACACGGACTTTTACGTTAAACCTTTCGCAGGAAGGACCCTAATACTTGTATAGAGCTTCGAGAGTCGTTGAAATTTCAACTTGTCAGAATATTCAAACGGCAACGGTCCACCGTTACTCACACACGTGCACACGCGTATGTGCAGCTTCTGTAGGACGTAACAGGGGTGTATAATCGCGTATAAAAACTGCGAGAATGTTGGAAAACGAGGAGTGAAACAAACGGACGTTAAGAGGATCGAGAGCCCGTCCCGTGTACTCGTTTGACACACGCCCTTTTGGACGGGGCAAAAGGGCGGAGAATGTTGCCAAGATATAGGTACGGTCCACAGTTTAGGCGAAGCGAAGGGACGGAGAGAGAGAGAGGGAGCCGAGACAAGATTATTTAAATTCCACTAATGATGTCATTAAAATAATAAACGATGTCGTTTAGAGTAGAATGTAACCACTCGAGAGCAAAAAAGGGGGAAAGAAGGGAGGGGAGAAGGAGAGAGAAAGAGTTGCACGGATCTGTCGCTCGGAGAGCAACCGGTGAACGTTTCATTTTTTGCTTACTCTCCACTCATTGCTAGCTGCTGCACAAGCCGAACGCTCCGTGTCTTTCTTCCCGCTCCTATTTCTTCTTCCTCTCTCAGCTTCGGTCTCTCTCCCTTATTCTCCTTCTCTCCCTCTTCCAGACTCCAGACTTTCCGGCCTTCCGTTTCATCGGCCCCCGCTGGCTTTTTTCCACTGCACCGCGTAACAACCCCTTTCGCTTTGCCGCAAAAACTTGTTCGCTGTAACGCGCCGCACACGATTCATAGTGCAGTCGAAGAAGGACGGGGGAAGGGAGGGCTACAATGTGTTTTGCAGGAATCTCTCTTAACCGGTTTCGTTCGAGCGGCAATATCCAATTCTCTGCGTTTCTCTCTCGCTCCCTTCGCTACCACCGAGCCGGGAAAAAAAGCTGAGGAACCGAAAAAAAACGAGACTTTCAATGTCTCGGAGAAATACGGTCCCGCCTCATTTCCTTGGAAATAAAGAGAGAAATAATGTTGAAACAAAAAAAAAACACTGGAGAAAGAAGCGGGAAGTAACAATAACAGAGGCACTGAAATACAGCGAGAAAGGAGAACGAGAAAAAATGAAAAATATACAACTGACTCGCGCAAAAAATAGCCTAAGTATCTGCAGGCTACTGCCGTCCGATAATTTTGCGAATGCTAGAAACGCGAGAGAAATGGCTCGGGAGTCACGCGAGAGAAACCGTGTAAAAAGAAAAAACTACTAAATGGTATGTAGTGCATCGACACAAGTCTACGTGTTCGAGCATTTTACTGTAAGAGAGACGCGGAAACGGTGAGATAAATAGATCGAGACTGTGTATAAATTTCCGTTTTGAGAGTTTCCAGCTCGTTCCATCTATTTCCGCGAACACTCGTAAGAATACAGCGGAGGAATTTCCGATACGGTAGTCTTTCGGGGATGTAGTTGAAATACGAATTCGAACGTCAACGGACGCGAAAGGGAGGTGGAAAAGGGGGGGAGCGAATGGAAGATACGAGAGGGTACGAAAAGCACTTTTCGATGATCCGCACGAGTTTTGACCTTAAATCATTTGGACATACAATTTTACGAATGCCTCACGATCTCCTGTAACGTTCCGGGAAAAATCTTAATTCGAGACGATAAAGTTTCTCAGTCACTTACTAAAAAATGCTGCAAATAAATCTACGACAAAACAAACACTTTCAATCGTCCAGACTACGTGAACGAATAGACCCGTCGGAATATAAAACAACTTCGAGTCACCCTGTACGCTGGATTCGTTGGAAGTTCGCTACATTTACTTTCTGGAAGTGAGTTTAGTGCGATCTTTCTACGTATTCTTGAGGTTGGATGAACCGTTTGTACAGAGCCGTCGTTTCCATTCTTATTTCCACTGGCTCAACATCGCTACCACATGCACGCTTTTCAACCTTTCGACGAATGTGCGGCCTGTGTACTTCCACGAAGCTTCTCCTCGCTGCGGAAAACGATGCGACTTTCTATAATCTACGTACATCGTTGCACTGCCTCGAGTATAGAGTAGTACGAGCTAGTACATATCCACAATACACGAATATCGTACATCGTACGGCCCGGTGAAGTTCTCCAATGTGGTGTATACGTGATACAATATGCTTCATTTATACACCAGCCCATATGATACATAGTCGACAATTAAGAGTTAACACACGCGAACTGCCCGTTTTCCATACCAACCATTTTCTCTCGTATCACGTAGCTTTGCACAATAAACTCTTCATAACGCGTTGAAGACGACGTGATAAAACGATCTTATCAACGTGCCATGAAAAAAGGAAAAAAGTATAATTCGTCGTGGCGCTATTTCTAGTCTGGCCACATTTTTTCTCGGTGTCTGACCACATGTGGTTTATTCTACTTGAGGGGAGTGCTGCTTTGAGAAGTCAAAAAAATCGATTGTTTTCGGGAATGTTTTTGGACAGACGAAAATAACTCAGCATAGCGAACTTTTCGGTACAGTTTCGAGGATTTTTAAAAAGTATAAAAACATTGTTTTAATGTGAGAAATGCCAATTTGTACATGGCTTATGCGCCAAGTCTGATTGTCGAATTTTCTCAGCTACGTATACGCGATATTGTACGCAGCTGAGATCGTAATTATCGTGTGCAACGAAAATTCCAAATTTTTTTTCCATTTTCATATATTTTCGCTCCGTATGAGCCTGCAAAAACCCGAAAAAATTGCGAAATTTTATATTTTTAACGAGTTTGAAAAAAAATCCTTCTACAGAAGAATATCACTTCAACGTGCTGTTAAGATAGAATTTCACAATGTTTTCGGATTTTCATAGGTTCATGTGGAAGGAAAATATATGAAAGTGGAAAAAAAAATTTGGAATTTTTGTTGCAGACAATAATTACGATTTCCACAGTGTACATAGCTGAGAAATTTCGACAATCAGACTTTGCGCATAAACCATGTACAAATTAGTATTCCTCACATTAAAACAACGTTTTTGTACTCTTGAAATATCCTTGAAACTATACCGAAAAGCTCGCTATGCTGAGTTATTTCCGTCTATCCAAAAACACTCCCGAAAACAATCGTTTTTTTTACTTTCTAAAGCAGGACCCCCCTTAAAAGAACGTCGAGCTCACGGACATAGATTGTCTTCGTTTCGAACCAGTCCAAGAGGGAGGAAGAAAGGGAAATATCGAAGTTGATGGAGAAACATCAGTTATTATAAATCGCTATTCTTTTGATTGATCTACAAGAAAATTTTCCATGGCCTTGTTAATATCGTAAAATAAGAACTCAGAGAAATGACAGTAGCCCTCGTGGCCAGGGGAGATTTCTGATTGATTCGAAAAGCAGCCACGAGTTATGTCCGAACGTTTTTGTGCGAGTAAGCAAGAAATTTCAAAGGAGAATCGATCCTGCGCGTTCATATATTGAATAAAATTCATCACAAAAGTGTGAAAGGTACACGAGCAAAAGAATTCGAAGCTACACGGTTTCACGTCTTTCTCTAATCATTAAATTTATTCATTGTTCAGCCTAATTATCATTTCGGGGTAACGAGGGAGAGTGAGCCTCGGCTTTTGTCTGAGCGGAGTAGTCCTCACCTTTTGCGGTTGAGTCGAGCTTTCCGACCGACATGTATATATAGAAATACATGCGGACGTGTAAGAATACGTGTGTGGCTTTGAGGCTCCCTTTCTGCTTCTGGTATATGCGGAGTTGGGTGCTCTGTCCGTGACGCGAACTCATTATTCATCGTCCAGGAGCAGGTCTGTAGCTCTCCTCTCTACAGCCTGTCGATAACAGATGGCCAATTAAGCACCGGGGTGTAGTGCTCCGAAGGCCTTCTCTCTTTCGCGTCTCTCGCGCGTACTTCGCATTCGGTAAAGCTTTCGCTAACCTATCGTTTCACTCAACGTCACCATCGCGCCTTAGGGCTACACATCACAAAAATATGTTTCAAGAATAAAAAATCAACGCAAAAAACAGATCTTTTTCTTCTCGTTTTCTATTTTATTCGTGTTTCTTTTTGCGCTTTTTTCATATCGTGACCGTTGATGACGTGAACGGCGCGAGAGTACGACATTTTATCATCTGCTCCCATCCCTTATGGCCCACGATAAAACGCTTCGACGAAAAACCTTGAATATCCCCAGACGCACCGAAGGCTCTAATGCAAAATCAATATCTAATTACCTTTTCTCACCGTTAAACCGAAGAAATGAGAATGGCGGGTCTCGCGTATTTCACCGGTTCTATTATATTATTGCAAGCACCATGGAGCCTCCTCTTTCAAGCAATATCCAGCATGGATATATCTATCCCCGAATGCGTATATAGAATCTCCGTCGTAAAATCATAGAACTGTTGATGGGACTGGCCTGGAGGTTTTCTTCAATAGTCTGGGAGTGTGTCGTCGGCTTCGTTGAGATTTCTTACTGGATATTATAAAAGAGGGTGAAACGAAAATGAGAAGGATCTCCGATGGTACGGGGGACATCTAATTTCTGGAACGTTCTTTTTCTCTCTTTCGCTTTACCAACGTCACTTCCTTTTGTCTTTACCTCTTGTACGTTTTGTCTTATCCTTTCAATGCTGCTTCCACAAACGAGAATAAAGTCACGACCGTCGTATAGTTTCTCTATAGTCATGTCCGTCAGCGTTTTGCCTCTCAAAAGAAAATAGTACGAAATAAAAAAGAAACTGTAGCATTGAAACTCAAGTCGTGTTTGAATTTCAGCCATTTAATGTCCCTACACTCAACCATGTCAAAAATATTCTTTTTTTGTGTCAACTCGTATGCGCTTGTTCTTAGAAATTTTATTTTCATACATTTTTTCAATCGGTAAACACCTCAAAATACGAAATTCCGAGATCCTTCGATATGATTACGCTTTGGGGACAAAATAATAAAATTTATTCAATTATATTGATACTGACAGTTCCACCATAGTAAAAAGACCAAGACCCATCCCTTTTATTAGAAAAATTCCAGAATGTTTTTCTCTGTAAGCATGGCAAAAAATGTTTTCAGTCACTTCAAATGTATATATTCTAAAGAATGCTCGATTCGGTGTACACATACGTATTGGGTGTATATTCGTGTATTTACCATAGAATTTGCTATGCTGACAGTAAAAATTTGTGATTTACAATAAATTTCCACTTATCGGTAAGTGGTGGTCTGCCATGAAAATGAAAATGAAAATGAAAATGAACTGACATGACACTCGAAAACAAAACGAAATACAGTTTTCACGTGCATCACTTTTTGCTATGCACATAAAGCTGTTTAGAATTGAAGGAACAAAAAATTTCAAATTTCAAAGATGCTGTTTGTAATCGGTGGCTAAATACTTTGAAAATTCTTGAAAAATAATATATTCTTCACTATACAAAACGAGTCGGTTTTCTCCCTTCACACCTAGCGATTCCCTGTAGAAATCGCTAGGTGTGAAGATGATGAATGAACCATTGTCACATGATGTCGTAGCGATATTTAAACGGGCCATTAACTTATGGTAAGCTATGCATATCGCCGCTTATGTATTTTTCCAACATTTGAGACCTCGAGCCTCTCATCTATCCACAAATCCATGAGAATTATTAATCTTCAGAAAGTTCGTGTTCCCTCGCTGCTCTCCATCTGCTTCTCTCTCTTTCCCTCTGTACCGCCGCGGTGGCTGCGTCTCCTTGTTGCCGTAGGTTAGGAAAGAGGCCACAGAGGACGTAATATTCCCGGTGGAGTAACCAGAAGCACGTTCACTCGCATCCTATTTCCCACACCCTCGAAAACCTCGGCAAGGTTTACAAGATTGTGAAGCAGATGGAGAAGGGGCAAAAGGGAAGCCTCGTCCTATGCTTCGAGGCTCGAGGGGTTGAAGCCTGCTGTACTCTTCACGTGTATCTATGCACACATACACACAAACGAACACATACATTTTTAAATGCATCTATATACATATACTTTAGCAATATGTGTTAGGGAACTCGAAGTTTCCTCCCTTCTCCTGTTCGCCCTCTCTCTTTCTCGGTAACATTCTATCGCTTCACTTTTCCCTTTTCGCATCCTCTCCAACTCAGCTGTCTCTCTCAATCTCTTTCTCACTTAATATATATATTCTGGTTGGCGGTAGCCCGCGGGAATGGGCCGCTGAGCCCTGTGTGTGCGCGTGTGTTCGTCGCAGTCCTCTCGGTTGGTGCTCGACGCGCGTTGTAATTTTCGACATCGACGTCGTCGTCGGGTCTCGTCTGCTATCCGCTTGTGTGTTGGCTCACCGCATAGCCTCTCGGTTTCCGGGCTTTCCTCACTTTGCCCGGCAGTAGGTACTATTACCTTCTCCTTTTTATTTCTTTTCCGCCTTCATACATGACATATATAGTGCTCTGACACTATTACTACCGGCGGTGATAGTTAGTCAAGGAAGCAGTTGAAAACCCCCAGAGCCCTTCTTCTCGCTTTCTTACATTCTCAATATATTCGTTTATCCCGCTTTTCCAACTTAAAAATCACTCGGCACCACCGCACAACGAGACTCGTTGGCTTCTTTTCAAACAATTTCCCAACGAAATGTGTGCCAACTGCGGGCCAAGTTTCCACTGTCTTTCAACCTTTCACACTCCAAAAAATCAATCCATTTTCGTGCTGGAGAAGCAGGGGAGAGTGAGGGAATTCCGGACGCAGGGTAAATATCGACACCGCAAATTTTTTCAGCAATTGTTTCCCATGACCATAAGAAAGTCGTTCCGCCAAATGATGGATTTTCGGGGCTCGGAGGGAGGGAAACGGAGTACCGTGTCAGAGCAAAATGTATAGTAAAAAAGAGTCCGTCAGTTTCACCGCTTAATTGGAAACCTTCTTTCCACCGTGTGTATGTTTACCACGTAAAAGACTTTTGGAGCAATAGTCCGCAAGTGATTCGATCGTGCGAGAACTCGAGTGAGAAATCGATACGAAATAGTATACGTTTTAGAAGAAATTTTCACGTCCAGCTCGGTCTGCTTTTATCGAAAAATGGCTCGTTTTCATTTCGATGTGTATGAATGTAAAATTATCGGCATTTTCGAAAAGAGACGGGGAGTAGGATGTCTGAAACGTTGGGGATGTGGGAAAGCAACTGGCATCGTCGATTGGTTCGACGCTCCATTCTTATCGGTTCGGCACGTCGCAACGCGCCCCGAAGTTCGGAGGGCATCTCGGAGTTCTTGTCCTTCTTTTTGCCTCCCTTTCTCCGAGCAGTTCCTCGTACATGGCCTCGGCTCTGGCTCGATTCGGAGGGGTCGGTCGGCAAGGGCGAGAGATCGTACACACCATTTCGATTGGGTCTGACATTTACTAGCCCGGACGCGCTCGAAAAGACGGGATGAGAAAAGTGAGAGAGTCGAGTGGCAAGTTATGCTATACGTACACACTTGCTATTCGAATCGAATATCCCGAGAGCGTGGCTTCTGTAGACGGTCTTCGTGCTCCACGCTATTTTTCGTTTTTTATTTTCTTCAGAAAAAAGTTGCAGCTATACAATTGGTGGTACAAATTTTCTCGGGTAGTTACAGATAAAAGGCATTCAACTGTCGACGTGACAACGATATTCGATGAAATTTCTATCGAAATAAAAGTGAAAAATTGCCATGTCTGCTTTCACGTATCGCGAAAAAAATCAATAAAAATGGAGAAAGTAAATCCACATCATGTCGGTGTACATGATAATATTGCTCGCGTCAGTACAGGGCACTCGCTCTCTATCTCAGTTTCGCACGATTTATTCGTCGGGGGAGAGGAGCGGAATGAGCTGTGCTACCTCGGCTTGTGCACAGAATAACCAAGATTTCTACAGTGTCAACGAACAATCAACACAAGCGGTTAGAACGAAGACTGTGAAAAGTTGGAAGTTTGATCATGCCCACACCATTTTTCATTGAAGAATACAATCTTTTATTTTTTTTCTGCGCGTCTTTCAACACTTCACCTTGTTATACCGCGCTCTTCAGGATTCTCGGTGCAAAAGAAATCCAGCACCGTTTGAATGGTCGAGAAGAAGGAAAACTACGTGAAAAGCGATTCGACTTTGGTCCAGCCTTCCTTCTCTTAAGCTTCATTGACCTGGTTGGACTGGATGGATCGCTTTGCATGCTCAATATCGACCGGCTCGCTTTGAACCAATTGTATTTAGACGAATCCGCTCATATACGTATATATGTGTTACTTCAACACAAGATCAGAGAATATACCCGCTCTTTATCCTCTCTCTGTGCTCCATTCTCGCCCTCCGTGTCTCTCTCTCGTACTAGGTCAACAAGCGCAGTGTCTCTGCCTCGATGTCTCATGATCGATTGCAATGCCCCAAAACTCTAGCGCAGCTACGTCTTCGTCGAGTCTGAATATAGTTTGGACCAGGAATAGAACATCACGAGGGAATTCGGACATCATCCGGACGGCTAGATCCATCACGAAAGAGTGTAGAATCGATTTGCGAAGGGAATATAAAAAAGCATTGAAAAAATGAGCTTATTCATGGGAACTTTAATGATTCGGGTATTGAAGTGAACGCTTTTTTAAGGGGATCTACCCCACAATTAGACGGGCAAAAAAAGACTATTTTCGTGAATTTTTTTGACCTGTATAAAAAGTGTTAGGCCTAAAAAATACACACTCTTAAAATACACGAAATGTTTTTTTTTTTTTTTCAATTTATTTTTACTCACTCTTCGTACAGAAAAATTGGTGAGGCGACGAGTACAATAACAAAGATGGGCGTACGCTGGAATGGATGATCGGCGAAAAAAGGAAAAATGGTTTTAGATTCGATAGGTAAATGCGGCTATAGCGCATATCATACGATTTTTGGTATTTTCAAAAATGACAAAGTGGTGGCCATTTTTCCAAAAAACTACGAAAAAGCACGTTTTTTTTCATCGTTTTTAACAAAAAAATAAAAATAATTCCACTCACAATTTCAAAATTCGTATGATATGCGCTATATAAAGGAAATGTGGTAAAATTTTGGTAAGGATCGGTCGAATAGCTTCGGAGATTTTATCAACGAGCCGTCCGAAAACGTAATTTTGAGAAAAACGCGTTTAAACAAGGGCAGGTACGTACTAGCGTGCTCAGACAGCCGAGTAAACGTCACTCAAAAGTACACTTGGACTGGTCAGATCTTTATAAAATTTTAGTATGATGAAAGATGCGATAAAAAATCGACTTTTTGAAAATTCTCGTTAGGGTAGACCCCTTAATCCGTAATAGGGATGCAGCGGGATCCAATCGCAAAAATACGGTTATTCTACCGCGCAATTATCCAAGAATCAATTTGAAGTCCCACCGTTCTATTATGAAAGAATCAACCATTGACTCAACACAACTACAGTTTGATCAGAGCGATTAGCTTGAAACACTTGCACTTTTTATGGCCGATGGAGGACTACGAAGAAAACATAAATATAACGACCTCGGTATAAGCAATTGTAGTGGATTCCAGGAAACGACAAGGGTACCTGCTCAGCAGAGAATATTCTCTGAGAATTTTCTATTACGCGAGAAGCAAACGGTTACCTGGAAAACTTGATTTATTAAACGATACGGGCCGGAGGTTTTCTCGAGATACAGCAACCGGTGTATAACATGTGCACGCGGAAAGACCATACTCGTGTGTTGTCGCGAGCTATCGATTTGAAACGGAGTTTCGCGTGTCCACGTACTTACCTTACATTGCTAGACCACTGTGATTCGAACTGAGTGACCTGATGGACAGACCATAATCACATACCTCATTCCATGTTACAAAAAAGATTCTATTTAAGAATTAGACATTTAAGGTAGGCGGTGGTTGTACGATTTTCTTCGAATTTTCTGGCCTGCTGCATCCACGATTATTTATAATGGGTTAGGGGCGAGGGGAAATAATTAGTTTAGGGGAGAAGGAGCAACGAATTGGTTGAGGGTAAGACAATTCATTATTCTCAAATCAAGTTCAAAGGATAATTGAGTTCTCGAATTATGGTATCGAATTCGCTTCTTTCACGAGTCTAAAGGAGATATGAGCTCGCGTGAAACTACACTTTTGTGGCTTATCTGAAATTCTTTCCAACTGATTAACCTGGACCTAGTTTTTGTGAAATTTCATCTCGCGTCTGGGTACTAAATCCATCGGAAGTAGCCGACAGGCAAATTTTTCGTTTCAAGATTATCTTTCGGATTTTTTTTCAACATCCAGCGATAAGACGACGTATAATTCCAAGAAGTTAACATCGTCGGAGCATCCACAAAGTGAAACGTGCGCATGTGATGCGAAGCTCCGCATATATACTTTGCTCGGGGTGAGCAACGAGTAAAGTCCTGCGAATTCGTATGCAGACGCTTCTACACTGTTGTGATATTTGGCAGTAAAAAACGTGGAATTAATTTTTAAGAAAATAATAAAGTGGAGACGAAAAGAGCAGGCAAAGCGTCAGAAAATATATTACCGACCGGTAATGAAAGACGAAAGATCCACACAATCATAAAAGAGAAAGAGAGCGAGAAGAAATTTATCTCTGCGTATCTGAAACTACAGGAGGAACTGCATTCACCCTTTCGCTGTCTCTATTTCTCCTATTCCCTAGTGGATTTGTGCTGTTGAATTTCGAAACGCAGGCGCGTTAGGCGGGCTATAATATGGCGAAGAAGCAAGGATATACTAAGATTTGCCGGTAGGAAAGACTCCCGCGAAGCCGAAATATGAGAAATATTAGACTCCCTTGATTCCCTCAGCAAAACCCAAATGTATTATTGCGTGGACGAATCCAAAAGAAAGAGCAGCACGCAAAGAAAGTAAAAGGACGAGGAAAATGAGCGAAGAGGGTGTGCAGAGCCTTCATACCGAGTGCTTTAATTCCATCGACGTTGAGCCCGCGTGCGTACGCTTGCGTGTGCGCCATTACTATTTTCATCGCGCGCGGTTCTCGAGAGCAGCACAGCAGTGTACGTGCTGTACGCAAGAGAACGGGGGAGTCGCGGAGGGCGGAGAGAAGGAGAATTCGTAGTGAAGGAAAGAACGCGAATGGAAATGAGAAGGAGATAAAACCGCTGCAAACCGTGCGACCGGTTACTATACTACGGCCATTACTACTACGAGCTTCCAGTCGCCGAAGAGGATAAGAGAAAGGATCGTGAAGAGAGGCAGCGGGTATACGAGGGAGTGGGAAATACTACTACGCTCTCTGAGTTCGTTCCTCGAGCGCTTGCTCCGGTGCTCATCGTCGGCGCAACTCTCCTGACACCCCCTGGGGCCACCTTTCGCCGTATAACCTCCGCCGTTTTCCTTATCCTTTCCTCTCTCGTTCCTGGCTCGCCTCTATCTGCGTCGTCAATTCTCGTGAAGCTGAAGATGCTTTCGCTCTCGACCTAGCCTGCGATCATCGAAGCGTCTGGTGGCGGGGGAATCCAACACCGCGGATCTACAGTTATATGTCATTTACCGCATGATTTCTCTCGCCGTTCCCTTTTTGTCTTGCCGGGTCGTTGTTGTTGCGTTCCCGTTCCGATATCCGCCATTTTCGATGGATTCTCAATAGCACTGTTACCGCGGTAAACGATGTTTACGATCGACGTTCGTACACCTTGTAACGTGAGGTGGCTGCTATTGGACGCGTGTTTAACCGATCCCTCTTGTCGCCAGAAAGGCTTTCTCGTAGGGTTCGATATCGCAGTTTATTCTGTCGAGTGCTAAATATCAAATGCTTTTTGAAATGTTGAATTAGCCAACGACTTATTGAGATCTGTTCCATTGAATCTTCAAATTTCGTGTCAGGCGCCTGCAATACGAAGAATGAAATTTTAGGAAATGATCGTTGCTGCGGTGAAAGAGGAAAATCTATCGCACGAGTATACGCTCGAAAAAAAAGTGATGGATGCGACGACGAACGAATATGAAGGGGCAATCGATGAGTTGTTTTCTACGGAAGCGAATCGAACGATCAGCCTCCACGTCAAACCTCGATTCCCTCTCGCAGTCAACGTCGTCGACGTTATCTCGTTGACCTGCCGGCTTGAGGTCAAGAGGGCTTAAGCCTTACGGAGGAAGTGGAGCGCTCTAATCCTACTTTTCCCTGTGGAACGAGAGCCACGCTTTTCTCCGAGTCGCGCACTGCTCGTCGTGTGCGGCGCTGTTACACAGTGTGTGTCCTATGGCTATAGGCCGCGCTACCTGCTTCGAAGACATTTTTTCTCTCCTCATACCTCAAGATTCACCGAGCCGGTGTTTTTTTACTATACGCAAGCGTCTCCCTGCAGTTAAGCGCATGCTTCGATGCTTCGTAAGACAAAACCCGCCGGTAAGCCTTTCTCCCTTTGTGTGTGTGTGTGTGTGTGTGTTTTCTTACAGGGAATCCCGGTCTACTTTGTCATACAAAAGCCGGGCCGATTGAGTTGGGATCGAATTCGGTCGCGAGGAGCGACCAAAATTGAATTAGATTATAATATACCGAGAGCTCCATTTATAAACAAGTCATCGATTCGAACTCAAGCCCTTCCAATCCTACGTGAAATTCTCTCTTCCTCTTTTACTTGTAGCATTATCAGTGGAAGCTAAACGCGCGTCGAGGGACTCAAAATAACCGAATCGAATTAGGAGACCCAGTTTTTTCACTGGTCAAAATCTATCTTTCGACTCTCCCCAGAAAATCGTTAAAGTCGCAACGGATTATTTGGATCGATATATGAAAAAGGCCGGACCGGCGCCAAGTGTATTTTATACATTTTACAAGGGAATATATAACGTTAGTGCGCACGAGGTTGTAGGCATTTCAATTTTTTTCCTGAATGCAACGCGCGCGTGGTGTTGAACGCGAATTGATTTATGGCCGGAGATCTGCTTGAGTGACACGAAATGTGAACGAGTTCATCCCCCTCTTTCCAAACTGCTACATCCGAGCGAGCATTTCAATAGGGGTCGTGGGGGCGGGAGGGGGCTGAGGAACGCGTGATTTTCCGGAAAGCCAAAGTCCGTAAAGCTCCCCTGACAAATCCACAAGCATCGCATAAAAATCTGCGGTTCCCATAACTCTTGGATCCCTCGATTTCTTCTAGACTATTTTCCATGGCGGGGGGCGGTCGCGGAGACGGTTACGGGACGATGCACACGACGGAGCCGGGCTCTGTAACGTAGTCGAGGCAGATAAAGAGAGACGAAACGTGAAACTACCATTCGTGACGTCACACCGGGTCGATAATACCCCACACACCCTTCTGTGCCTGAGAAGACAGGGAGGTTTCGCGCGAGCGCACAACCAACCAAAGTACTACATTGCCGGGTTGCTTATAAATACATAAATATCTGTCTACATGTGTATATATCCGGGGTAGTTTTTCCCAAACATTCTCATCACTTGCGAGCACTTTATTTCGACTCCAATGCGATCATTCGAACACGAATTATTGATGATAATTCTCATAACTTTGAGCCATTGTTTCAACGTCGTTAGACTACTAACGATTGCAAAATATGTGATACGAAAGTACTCCAAATTGCAGTGGGGTAATTCGCTTCTTTCAACGAATGCTGAGCTCTGAAAACTTATGTCTATCGAGCAGCTTCGTTGTACACGGAGAGAATTAAACGGTAATATTTAGTGTGAAATTCACTGTAAAATTAACCGGATATATTTGACTGCGGGGACAAGTTAACGAAAAATATTTATTCCAGTAACTGTAAAATTTTCAATATTTTGCCGAATTTAAAATTTTATAATAGTAAATATTGCAGATTGTGAAATTTACGGTTCGTGTATCAAGAGACGCGGTAGCGGCTCGACGCCATGTATTAAAAGAAAAATACGAAATTGGTGACGATTTTTTTTTCCATTTTTTAATAAAATTTACGAAACGTTTAGCGAATCCTACGTTGCATCGCGGTTAAATGTCTTTGCTTTGAGCACATAAAAAGAATGGAGAAATAGCCCTACCATGTCCCCAGCATAAATATACGTACAAAAATTTTTACAGACTGCAGCGTCGTAAAATTCACCGTGACGTCAAAATTTACTAAATACTCCGGTAAAAGTTCCTACTGTGAACAATGAATGTTATTATTTTTATAGGAAAATTCTTTTCCATAATAATGTCACGAATCGCAGCTCGTCACCGCACTATCGTTACCGAACGGTCATTTTTCAAATTTAATTCTCTCCGCGTGTCATTATAATTACCGTTTAGTGTGCTAATGTAGTTCTATGCAGCAGCAATAGAGAGCAATCGAGTATTTATTTATCACACCGTCTCGTCAAATACCATTTCACTACTGTTTCCAACAGTTTTGTTATCATTTTTCATCCGACTTACTTTCCTGGGATAAGAATCGATAGAAAAAAATTGAGATACCCGACCTACCAGAGAAAAAACGAGTATTGTATGTCTCCCGATGGTTGGGGATTGTACTTTCGATATATACATACGGGAGAAAATGAAAGAAAAACTCTTGGCAAGCATCCGAGTACACCTTCACCATAGCAGTCGTGCTTCCGATATCTCGGACTCGCAACGTTCCCGTTCAACCAACTCTGGTGGCTCTATATCACTGAGACTCGTTGGGCCGGCTCGCTGCTGCGGGCTATATCGACCATGCAGGACCGCTGGTCCCAGCTGCAGCACGCTTTAACCCAAATTGATGAAATCATGATGTAGTATATGAAAATATATGGCAACGGAGGAAGGAAAATGAATGGAGTACTGGAATACAGCACATGTGTGCTGTAACTCGAAGGGAAACTGCAAGATTATCGCATTGACGTAGGAAGTGTGATAAGTGCCCGGATTATAATGCTCTGATCAAGGAAGTGTCGATGTTCGCGCATTGAGAAGGAAATTAGTGTTACTGGATGGCTTGTGTCAATGGTATTACAATTTTTTCGGTCTGGATGAATTTGCATAGTTTGAGCTACAACTAGTGTCCTTGGGTAACAGTTTTTTGTTGCTTTTGTTCCGAGGGGTACTCCGAAACACGAGATTTGGTCGTTGAAAAAGTTTTTCATTCTCGTTGTATGAGGATTCTGAGGGATTTCGAGGCATAACGTGCTTGGCAGATGGAATCGTAATTGAAATTTCCGAGGACTCGAGTCTTCGGTCGCCGTCTGGTTTTACGCTGTTGCTTTTTCGCTCCGATTTTCCTACAATGGGAGACAAATTTTTTTAGTTATTTGACGAAATGTAATAGGAGAAATGTTTGCGGAAATGGGAAAGCTGGAAGCAATGTAGAGCAAGGTGAAACCGAACGATGGGCTTATATACATAATACTTCGATGTAGAGTCCGAGAAGAAAATGCAGCCAAACGCGGGCGCGTTTGGCATCGAAAAGCATAGGAATGTACAGAGAACGAGGAAGAGCAGGAAGTACGTGTAGAACCAAATTGCATATCGATTATCGATTATCGTGCCGAACCAGCTATTAAGAATTGCGTTCGCTTGCCTCTCCTCGTTGCACAAATTTACACCGAGTCCAAACCCCTCGTAGTGGATTGGCCGGAACGTCGATTTTCATTAAGCATTTATGCCGTTTGTATGGCACACAATTCCTCGAGAAAGTCTTCATCACGGTCAGCAGTGTAAATCAGTGATGGAGAAAATAGCGATACGAATACTAATTATGATATTACCAAGACCCGGACTTAAATAGCGAATTATTTGAATTAATTAACCAACTGTCAAAATGAAACTCGCATTTATACAAACCCTTTGACATGGAATTGTAGGAGGGGCGGGGAGAAGTGACAGACATAAGCGCCAGTCCCGGTCGGCAGGCACCTGCCAACCA
Source organism: Venturia canescens (assembly GCF_019457755.1). Classification (NCBI taxonomy): domain Eukaryota; kingdom Metazoa; phylum Arthropoda; class Insecta; order Hymenoptera; family Ichneumonidae; genus Venturia; species Venturia canescens. Next base: position 17,493,644 of record NC_057421.1, on the reverse strand, counting down.
GTTGCGCCCAAAGGAACCACCCCCGATGGTTATTCAGGGCGACTTCAGAAAGGTAATGAAACACCGCTGTTTGACGTCCAAAACGAGACAGAATCCAAATGTCAACATGATTTCAGTTCGAGTTTAAAGTTTATGAAAATACAATTCATTTCGTGCTGATTGTTACGCACACTTAAGGCCGGGGTGACGACTATTCGGTGGAAAAAAAACCCAGTTTTAAGAATTTTTTTTGACGCTATAGGTAATAGCAAATTAATTATATGGATTGTGACATCATATTACAATATACAGACAATATTTTGGGAATTTTTAAAACTCGAACGTCAATAATTAACTCGATGGTAGCAAATCTTGAGAGGCACTCCAGAAAAAAGTTGTTCATCGGTGAACAGTATATAAATCGAAATCTACTTGACAGATCGTTTTTAAATTTGGCATGCTATACTTCCTTACACAATGGACCAGGTGTCTACGAGAGCATTTTTTTTTCGATTTTTTGCATTTTTTGTGACACTTAGAAGTGAAAACACTGATTTTCGCCTTAAAAATGAGCTTGTTTGTTTATTGTGAAATTAGTAATTATGAAAAATTGGAAAAAAACCCTCTAGCAAATACCTGATTAGTTGTGTACGGAAGAAGCATGCCAAATTTCAAAAAGATCGCTCGAGTAGATTTCGATTTACACTGTCGACCGGTGGACAACTTTTTTCCAAAGTGTCTCTGCTACCATCGAGTTAATTATTGATATTCGAGGTTTAAAAATTCAGGAAATCTTGTTCATATATTGTATTATGATGTCACAATCAATAAAATAGATTTGTATTATCTGCAGCGTCTAAATAAATTCTTTAAATTTATTTCACCGAATTGACATTACCCGGGCCTTAACTCGAAGCTTCAACGTCGAATGGGAAATGGCACATGATTCATGAATTTCATGTCGACGCACAGGATACTCTCGTTTTAGATTCTCGGTAGTTAAAATTTTCCCGCACGACACTGTACGCGTCGTGACCTTTGCCAGGAAATTCACTCGACCGATTGTTTTATAGTGCGTAAAAAAAATTCTTGTGAATTCAATTAACTTTCAACATCGATTTCGAAACTCTGAAACTCAGAGTCGGTAAATAATCTCGATTTTTGTGTATGTCGATAAATTTAATGAATATATTTCGTACTCGATATCTGAGATCGCTCTGGCGCTATAAAATCGTACGGCCGATTGAATTTTTTGGGTAGAAAATTATACAAGCTTCTCCATACCTGAAGTAGAGGGACCGTCTTTCGCAGGTGAGCGGTATCAGCAACGAGATCTTCAAGCAGATCGAGACCGTAGAGAACGACCATGACGCTTCGACGGCAGCGGCACTCGAAGCCGTCGAGCGACGGGGCGAGATGGTTGTACGGGTCATCGAACCACGTCAAATGGGAAGACAAGCTTCTGAGGCAGCCAAAAAATTTATCTCCGCTCAAGTAAGCTCGATTCATACGAATCTATATCGACAAACGTACAAAAGATTTTTCATGCCAACTCGACGTACACTTGTGTCCTGTGACCCCTGCCATTCGTATCAATTTCTTTGTCTGTGACTGCGCCCTCAGTTCAGGAGACACATGGACAATTTTTCGAGATTTTATAAATATTTCAAATGAACAGTCATCATTTTGGAAAATCGAAATAACGCCTCGTTTCAAAAACCTGAAAAAAATTGTGTGAGCTAAAGAAAATAGTCCTCCGAGTTGGCGTGGATTGTAATTGCAGTTGAGTACCTAAGGAAGCTTCTTCATTTTTAACAATTTATTTCGAGATCATTTTGAACCACGAAGTAAAAAAAATCATTAAAGTATCTTTTCAACGCATAAAGTAATCTTTTCAGATTCAAATTTCAAATTGAAGATTTCGTAGAAATCTTAAGGTAGATCATGCCCGAAGGATCGTATTTTATAGGTGTCTAAATTGCATCGATTTTTACTCCCTGATTAAAGATACAATCACTTTGAATTAGTGTCAGATTTATTAATTCGAAATTGTAAATCAATTTTTTCAACTTATCTTTTGGCGAATGAAATAACAAGCCATTAATTAATCGGGGATCCATCACTGATCGTACCCCAAATTTCATTCGTCCCTGGCGAAAGTACTATAGCTTTTTATGTAAAAAATCGCATTAGAGAGCGCAAAGGGAAAACACAAAGGGAAATGTATGAATAAAAAAGTATTAATAAAAAGACAAAAGGCTATGACAGAAATGGGCCAAGCCACGAAGTAAAAAAGTGCTGAAATAGGCACATGTGATGTTATACGAGTGCTCGTTACCAATTTCGTTCAATCTTTAATGCAATATATCTTTATCACTAGTCAGACAATCGTCTCGAATTTTTTTCCCAAATCTTCGTTATAATACTTCATTATTATTGTGTATTTCTTCATACTCTTCGTAAGAAGGGTTCACTTGGTACATGGAAAGATAAACGATTTTTTACCCATAGTCCCTACGACCCTTTGTATTTTTCTCCATATTTAAATAATTTTATCACAATAACCAATGAGACGAACCCTTCAAAATTTGAAACGTGTGTCAGTCGACTCCCCATTTAAACTCTGTGTAAATTTCAAAACTTTCTCAAGAAAATCGTTTCGTGCATAAGCTACCTTAAATCTACTACCCTCAAAATGTTTGCGTGCATTCGTTTCCCCATTATTAGAAAAAAGTAAATAATCCACTGATGAATTCCAACTGGACGTCATAATGAAATTTTTCATGCCAGTAAACATAAAAGAAAATATTATTAGCGTCGTAAATATTCTACGTATATATTCTCCTCGAGACAATAATGTTCTCTTCAAGTACGTGTATTTCATAGCCTTTCGAATGAGAAAGAGAGAGGCCATTTAGCTACTGGCATTGCCAACACGAGATTGTTTCCTCGCTCGTGAAACGAGCCCCTCTTTTTCCTCCTTTTTTTCACTCAACTTCCTCCCACTCTCACATACTCCATCTTCGTACGTATGTAGTACATGCTACGTGCATAGATGCGTGTACGTGTATAAAATGAGCTCTCGTTTATTGTCATATATATCTTATCCCATTCTCTCATTTCTCTCGTTTCTATACGCGCACACCACAGGATCCTAAGCACCCGATATATTTCGTTGAGATAATTAAAAGACCGGGACAAACGCTCGGCCTGTACATTCGTGAGGGTAATGGCGTCGACAGGAACGACGGTGTCTTCATCTCGAGGATAGCACTCGAATCTGCAGTTTACAATAGTGGATGCCTAAAGGTTAGCCTGAAATTTATTCTTCATTCCCATTCTCATTTCTCCGCGCAGAACACCATCGAATTTCACACTTTTCAAGAGCTATATAAAAAGAGCACGGTACCTGGGCACCGTTCTCTGTGTTTGCAGAAAAAATCTCGAATATTGAGATAACGAGAAATATTCGCTGAACGGACGACAAATGTTTGAAATCCATGCAATCAATTTTCACACGAAACGATCACGTTTTTTCGCTCTCTATGGCGTGTGTGATATTTCATCAGAATATTATCGAATTTGAAAAAAAATCTTTGAAATCGTTCATTTTAATTCGACAAAATGATCAACTAAACTTGATCTCCCTAAAAGTTTTTAAAAAATTCTAGTGAACGGCTTCACTTCTTTTGTTTTGAAAATACTTTCATATTTTCACTGAGTTACAATAATTCGGTAAGCCAACTATTAACTTGATTAACTATTTGAAAAAAATATAAAGTCCCGAAAACCTACGACGCTGAAGCTTGCAACGTTGGAGGCCAAAGAAACGAACGAAAGTATCATTACGAATTGCAAATTCGGCAGGGAATTATTGGAGGCTTTTTTTGATCATTTTGTTGGACTCCAACGTTGCAAACTTCAGCATCACGAAAACCTTTATATTTGGATTTTTAAGAGTGTGGCAGGGTTTTTGTTAAAAAAAATGTTATAAATATTGAAAAGTTTGATCGGAAGTACGATGCGGTGCGTGTGCTACATTAGTCGGCGACCTTAACTGTCTGTAAAACTTGTTCGCGAGGTGAGCTAAGTAAAATATTGCGTGAATGATCGATAGGTCGGTGACGAGATTCTTGCTGTAAATCTTGTGGACGTGACGCACATGAGTCTCGACGATGTGGTAATAATAATGTCGATACCGAGGCGATTGGTACTGGCAACGAGGCACGGCCCTCATCAGCCGGTATCGCACAGTCGTCAGAACGAGCACAAGGCACCACCGGTCGTCGTGATAAAGCGGGAGCTCAATGAGGATGAGAGCGATCACGCGACGAGCAATCACATCAGGTACAACCGATCGTTAACCCTACCTTATGATCTATCTCATTTGTAGTCTAAATTTGAGGAAAACGAGAAAGCGAGACAAATTACATTTCAAACGTGCCATTGGATTACGACACTTTTCTTTTCGTGTACGAATTCCTCGGTTTCCAAATGGGTCATTATCGTCATTATCGACTGAAACGAAGGGAGAGCTTTTTAAAAAATATTCACAGTCTGAGAAAATCGAGGCGTTTCGAGGGATGGATTTAAATAAAGTTAATTCCGAGCAAAGCACAAATTTAGTTTTCGAATCCCAAGTGTCTTTAGCGTTTCAAAAAATCTTACAACTCGGAATGTAAAAAAAAAGTTTGTCGATCAGCCAGCATTGAATGCTGTAATCGAACAAGATGAGAAAGCAACAAAATCAATTAATACAAATCAGGGACAGCAATCGCAGAAGGGGTGACGGAAGAGAGATGCTACCGTCCCGTTCGAGGCTCGGTTTAACGGGATTGGGTTCGAGTCAAGATCTCGGCTCGAGCAACGGTGATCTGTATTACAATTCACGACCGGAGGGTCACTGGTCTTATCAACCACCTCCGCCGCCAGTAATCACCCATCAACCGAAGCCCTCTACGACTCAACACTTCCAGCCTTACGAGAGGGGCTATCCGAAGACCCTCGAGAGCCTCGCCGAGAAAGTAAGTAAAAAAGGAAAGTTCGTATCCGACGAACGAAAGACGAGGAGAGTCGTGCGATATGCTTTGCCGGCTGAAGTGATTTTTCATACTTTTCTGTACAATCGGGATTATTCTCTGGGATTACGCAGAGTTTAACAGTATCTACGGCATTCGATTGAGGCCATTAAAGTTTGGGATGCGTTCGCACTCACGGAAATATCGCTTCAGCCGAAGAGCTCTTTGGTAGGTCTAGATGTCCTAGGCGATGTGGATCGAGCACCCTTTACATCTGTCTGCACCGTTAATCACTTGTTTGCCCTCTGTTACTCTCACTGAAACCAAACGCCTCTGCTGTTAACAGAAAATAACGAAGTAATGAGACTAAATCGATAAGAGAAAATCCAAACTTTGTGGTCTTTTGATTAAACGGATTGAATGTTCAGGCCTAGAATATCATTGAGATTTTGTGATTACCCACATTTGCGAACGTGACTCTGTCCAGTGTGTATCCGTGCTTATATTGAGAAACAAAACAAAATGATATGCACGATCCCAAGGGGTAGGCCGGCCAAGCCTTCTTCTGACCGCGTCCGATCCGTTCGGATCGCAAGCACCGGACAGACATCCGTGATTATAGAGCTAGAAATAAAATTTTTCATTATTATTGAAAGACGATTGTTAAATAGTGCAATAAATAAGCTTCCGAAGTACGCGGACATAGTGGCGTCGGTCGGCCGGCCGACCGCTATACCCGTGTCGACGTGAAACTTTAATCACTAATTAGTTCTCAATGACAATGCTACGTTTATATTAACCAGGATTTCACGAAGGTAAAGATAACACAAATCTTCTTGATACTGCTATAGAATTTGTAACCATAATAAGTAATGTTTTACGATATAAATATACAATATAAAGATTTATATTCATGTATACCAATAATATTAACATGTGATTTATGTATCGATATTATGTATATATTTATATACATCTTTATAGAGATTTAGATATCGAAGCGAGTGATATCTCAATTGAATATTTATGTATAATTGCTATGTGGCGTGTCATCCCTAAATTTTCTGTTAACCCTGCTACTAAGAAGCTTTCTTCACATCCTCGTTTAATTTTTTCACCTTTTATTGTGTCTTTCTCTCTCTCTCTCTCTCTCTGTCACTCCGCTGCTCTCGCTACCATCGAGACTGATTCGGCAAATTTTTGTCACGTCATCTACGACGAGAAAATGCCGAATAGGAAAACACATAAACGAACAACGTTCAAGAGTCCTTATTAACGGCTGAGAGAAATCGAGCACAAAGAATAAAATTAGAAGCAGCAGTCTCCGTGATATGCAGAGCCAAGAAACGTGGTGTCTACCACAAAACATGAAAAAGGCTATAACCCTTTATTTTTCAATGCTACATAATTCAGGTACACTCGTTCTACACCGGTCCGGTGATGCCGACAAACGGAAGTCGTCGCATGTCAACCGGCGGTGGTATGCAGTCCGTGAGTGGCCGATTGACCGGTCAAACCCAAAATTATGGCTACGGTCAACACACTGCGAGCGGAAGAATAATGCCTCGGAGTGGCTCTGATCAACATCTACCGCGGGTCGATTACACGAGCATAACGACGCCGGCGAGACACACGCTCCTGAGATCGAGTCTCAAATCAGGTTGGTGATTTTTCTCTCATCCTCGATGATGGGATTACTTCCGAAGGTTATTTGTCAACACACAATTGGTGCGGTGGTCGTGTTGCATCGGGCCTGAAAAGTGTGTCACAAATATTGGGAGTTTTCCGGGAATTGTTGGGCCCCGAAAATTCTGTTTGCACCGAAAATCTACTTGCTGATTGTGAGTTATCCACATTTTTGAAATCCTCCATTTTGGGACTCAGGCTCTTCGGCGTTGCGTTACAACTCGAGATACAGTACGCAAACGGACACGACGACGAATTCTCAGCGAGCAGGTCAGGGTCAGTTCGGTACATTGACCAGGAGACACAGACCGTCGCTGGATTACGCTTCGGACACCGAGGCGACGTGTTCGAGCTCACCGAGGTCCGCTTACTACTATTATAGGCACAACGTCAATAATCCGGCGCAGAGTAGCGCCGTGTCGCATTTAGCAACACTGTCGCGTTCGCAAATTGGCCAAAGTTCGTCCGGTCTTAGATCGAATTCGTTACCACGAAGTGGCCGAACGTTGCCTCAACAACCTGGCCTCAGAACCGGATTGAGTACTGTCACGTCCGGGCTTATCGATCAGGAAGACAGCGATGGTGCATTGTCGGCGCCTGAACTCCCATCGATCAGGCGAGACAGAGGTAACAATTAGCTCTGATTTACATTCTCCTGTTCAATTGGTAGGTTCGAGAAACCCCGATATCTTCCTCTTCTACTTTACTTATTCTCGATTCAAGACGAGAAGTAGGCTTGACATTAGCCAAAACACGTTCCACTCGAATGCTAATCACCCAAGTGCTCCCAAGTTTTACGATCGATAGAACGAGAATTCTTTATTTCCCACTGAAACTCGTTGAATCGCTTTATTTTTGAGAGAATCGAACGCTCGTCTACATTGAGAAAATAAACTAACCCGCAATGAGAAATGACCTTTTTATTTCATCATCAATATAAAATGTCAAATCCAATCAAAATTGAATTCCAAAATTGACCTGGATTCCGAGCATTTATTTTTTTATCTAACTCCATTAAATTAACTATTCATCACTTTGGAAGAATCATCATGACAAATGACCCAATTGATATAAAAATAGGGAGGCTGTTTCACAGTAATCACGTTTGAAAACTCAAATATTCATGCGTATCGATTTTTCCACCGATATTCCAGAACCCAAATTAGGTTTTCTCATATTTATATTTTGATGTAGCATCCCTTGCTTACCGTGGCAGCGTAAATTCGATACGAACTTCACTATTTCAGACAAAAGCTACAATCTGTGATGTTACGATATTAGCACGAGTACGAAACAGCATTTACGAAACAGAAATCACTCGATGAAAAAACCATTCCAACGCTAGGATAAATCGTAATTGTGTAGAAACTTTCGTCATTCAGATTTTCTAGTACTGATAAATAATAACTTAATGTGACATCATCATACACGATCCTCTCCGTTATGCAATAACTGCAGAAGAAACTTTATGGCTTTGTATGAGGAGCTAAAGAAACGACTTCCAGTAATTGATTGCTCTCATTTCAAGCTCAAGGGAATATAATTGATTTTTAAATTCCATAGAAAGAATGAACAAAAATTGAATGAAAATTGACCGAATGAATCGACACAGGGAGGATACCATCGTCCCCGAGTGTCTTCACATCGGATGAGTACAGAGCCTGGCTGAGTCGGACACCAAGTACGAGTGCGTTGTACGAACAAATACGAGCTACAACGAGCAGGCCGCCCCGTTATACGTACAGCGCAGAAAATATTCACGCAGCTGCAAATGCGGTAACTATAAAATCCAAAGATACAAAGGTTTCTCTGAACGTAGAATTCACTCGAAATATCGCAATTGTCTTTGTCGTGGCTGGATTAAAAATTTGAATTAAGGATTCGATAACGAACGGAAGTTATTCCCAGTGAATAATGTGGTCGATTGCGATCTAGAATTCTGACAGAAATGTCGTATTTTTTTTTTCAACGAATGAATATACGATGAATGCACATAATTTTTGTAAATTCACGAAAGTCCATGTACCAGAAAAAAAATCTGACACTTGTGTAGGAACACAAAGTTGATCGATTTCGAATCGTTGCTGACGTAAAGATTCATTAAATTTCGATGTTAAATATTTGAAAAACACAATTTTGGTTGTCTGACTTGAAAATACATAAATCTCTGTATCTTGGTGACTTTAAAGGCCGAATACGGGGGCTATGGGTCGTACAGACCTCTGTCGAGTACACTGGATCGTTTATCGACGAGATCGGCATCTGCGCAACAAGTGAATCTCGCAAATCTTCGAGCTTCGACGGCCATAAGTTCGTCGAGTCATCGAACTGCTCCTGGCGGCCAAAGACCAGCCTCGGTGGCGTCCAGCGCGCGTGCTTCATTGGCCAGTCAAAAAGCTTCGTTGACGAGTTCGGCCAGTCAAAGAGCGACTTCCGTCAGGAGAATTAGAAATTTACTCGATCTCGAGTCAACGAGAAATATTCCCACGCCCACGCCTACCAGAACTCAGGATCAAAGACTGCTAGATATTAATCCTGCAGGTGAATTCTTTCCCCACAAATTTAACGGTTTTCTATTGACTCGAAAATCCAAGTTTCAGTATGAGCTACTTTTACACTTTTCGTTGCAATATTTTTCATCGAAACTGAGTTCGATCTTTGATTTCAGAGTTCCTTAAGTATAAGATAGAGAAACCACCGACAGTCGGTACTCCGAGCTCAACGAGCTCCCTACTGAGTTCTTTGGGTGACAGCGGAGGCGGTGATTTGGCTGGGGGTGTGAGTGGTCTCCTCTGGGTTCATTTACTAGCAGGCCGAGGGCTTCGTTCGACGACGTCATCATCGGCGGCCACGACGCCTTCCACGCCATCGGGTCAGCCTAATTTAGGTAACGCCTTCCTCCCTTATAAATAAACCAGCTAATTATTACTCTCGAATAAAATTCGTTTTGTGCTTCCCGATTAGGCGATGTTTTGTTCCATTGTTTTCAAAGTTACGTTGCTTCGCATCAGTAATTCACGCAAGTGGGACAATAAAAGTCGAAACTAATCGAAGGCACAATCAGTAGTTTTATATCCCAGTCGATTGCAAAAATGTTCTACCAACGATCCGGTGGTCCTGAAACCTGTAATTTTCTTTATAGAATCCTTGATAGTTTCGAACTCTGGTGTTTTTAGGGTTCGTCAAATCTCACTTAGACTTTGACTCGCACACTAGCGGGGGGGAATAATATTTTTTCACTGATTAACCCGAGCAATTAATAGTGAGACATTAGAATGAAAAAAAGTTTTCGATCGATTTTTAGTGACGAAAATGGGACGATTCACAGGTTGCTTCTTTCAATCGAAACTTTTCATGAAACTTTTCAGGTAGTTGCGGTCTGAGAGATCTTTATTGCGTTCTTGAGTGCGATAGAGTTCACAAAGCACGTACGGTAGTGCGCACCGGTGATTTGATGTTCGACTGGGACGAGACATTCGAGCTCGATCTCGTCGGGAATCGGCAGCTCGACCTGCTCGTTTACTCGTGGGATCCTCAGCACAGGCACAAATTATGTTACAAGGGTTCGGTGCATCTTGCAACGTTGCTCAAAGAGTCGCCTCTCCACCAACTCGCTCTCAAGGTCGAGCCGCGTGGAACGATTTATCTGCGATTGCGTTACACCGACGCCCATCAAACTTTCAAGCGTCGCGGGTTGCCCGTTATCTCGTTGGCAACGAGGGTCGCACCACTCTTCGGCGTCGATCTCGACACGGTCGTGAGTCGTGAGAGCAAAACCGGCGGAGTTCCTGGCGGCGTTTCAACCGCGTTAGCCATGGGTGGGGCAACCCAAAATGTACCGATCATCGTGTGGCGGTGCGTCGAGGAAGTGGAGAGAAGAGGCCTCGATATAATCGGTATTACGCTAATTATTTATTATCGAAGTCTGAATTATTAGAATGCAACGAAAAATCTTTGCATCTTAACTCTCAATTTCTTCGTTATTCAAATTCGGATAATCCCTGCTGACTTTTTTGTGGTTTCTGAGAAGATTCCAAACAATTTTCCATCTATTTTCGCAGTCCGAATCCTTTCTTTCATTCAGATCGTGTTCCGTTCTCATTCAGTCATTATCTCCTCTCTGGCTCGACAGGCTTATATAGACTTTGCGGTTCTGCGACCAAGAAGAGAATACTCAGAGAGGCCTTTGAGAGAAACGCGAGGTCGGTTGATCTCTCGCCCGACAATGTTCCCGACATAAACGTCATAACGGGAGTTCTCAAGGATTATTTAAGGGAGTTGCCGGAGCCACTATTCACCAAGTGTCTCTACCAGATGATGGTCGATGCACTTGCCGTATGCCTGCCGGACGACCCCCAAGGCAACGCTAAACTGATGTTCAGCATACTCGACTGTCTTCCCAAGGTCAACAGGGTGAGTTTTCATGTAGATTTTCGTCAGGAAGCCTCCAGTCTCATTTCACACGATTAGGCTTTCCAGAAGGTGCTATATAGAAAGATCCTTGAAACAAGCACTGCAGTGTGAGTGTGCTCATCGAAATTTTCAAATTCTCAGCAGCTTCTTTTAATCCGAATCCATTACCAGAAGATTCCCTCGACCTTGAATAATAATTAACTGCGCTCTACAATCGAATAGCACTGGGAACGAAATTTTCTTTTGTCTTCCAGTGTACTCTCATATATTTGTTGAATCATTTGGCAATGGTCGTGTCACAATGTAACAAGATGTCGCCAGCGAGTTTGGCCGTTTGTTTCGGGCCTGTTTTGATGCTTCACGCGGAGGACACTGGTCCGCCTCTCGACTTTCAACAGCCGATAGCCGTACTCAAATATCTTTTAGAGATATGGCCAGTGAAGTCAGGTAATGTTATCCATGGATCGACAACGACGACGACGACCCCGAGAGGCTCCAAGAGCTCTCATCTGCGGGCGAGTTACGAGACGAGACGTTGACGCGACGTGGCGTCATCGAACTCGTTTGCGTGCGCCTATTGGGAGGAACGAAGGATAAAGTTTCACTCGTGACACGGTACAGATTCATACGTAACAAACACACCGTACACACACGACACGACGATACACCACAATTACATTCGATACATTGAACACATTTTATAAGCATTAAATAGTTCATATTAACAATGACATCAACACGGAGACACAAATACATATTAAAATGCTTGATATGAACGTGTAGCGGAGTTATGGTAGTTTTGCATTAGATCGTAGATGATGAGAGGAATGATATTATGATTAAAATCTCGAACCGTTGTAGACGATTGAAATTTTATCGCGCCAATCAGACGTCACGTATCCGTCGACGTGTGGTTTTTTGAATAAATAAAAGAAAGAAGAAAAAAAAGAAACACTTTTTTCAATTAAAAAAACAAACATTTCTTACGTTGCTCTTGAGTTTTGTGGAAAAATGAACGGATTTTATGTGAGATTGAGAATTATACGGAATCAATATTTTCTCTAACTCGTCTGAAGGTTTGGACAACGAATAATATATTAATTGACGAAATACGAGACGCGAAGACCGAGAGCTTTGAGCTTGAATAACAGTGATTACGAACAGAGAGAAAAGTTTACGATTGTTGCCAATTCCGAAACGGTCATGCCTCGATTCTACGAGTTGAATTCCGTTGAAATTGATGGAGTTTTTAGTTCCACGATCCGTTCGATAAACTGAGGAGCAACGAGAAGAAATGATTTTGGCTTATAAATGAAAATGCGGAGTAAAAGAGCCGAATAATCAGTGGCTCATTTCACAGACAGTTCGGAAGATTTCTTCAGTCGCTTCAACGCTCCCTCGAGTTACGCTACAGCAAGTCGTGCGCAGCAGCAGCTCCAGCAATCATCTACATCAGCAGCAACAGCATCACCAGCAAATCCAACAGCAGCAGCAATTGCATCAGCAACTCCAGCAGCAAGTGCGACAGCCGGTGCAACAAGTTCATCAGGGAACTTTGGGACGGCAAGGTCTGCCTTGGCAGCAGCAACCCTCGCTTCATCATCAGGAGCCCACTTCAATCCCCGCATCAATCGCGTCCTCCATTCGTCCTCCACCACCGGTCAAACCACGACAGGTTTGTGAAGCTATGAGATCCTTTGAACTAATCCATCCTACTGAACCGAATCGATCGAAATAAAACACGAAATTCCTGATAAATGGGCCCAGGAGCATCACCATCTTCGACACTTATTACCTTTTTACTCATTATTCACTCGGTCAGTGTATCATCCAGGTGATAACGTGTGCATGCTCTCTTGTTCGCACTTTCTTTATCTTTTTTCTCTCTCACTTTCTCTCTGTGCATAAAATTTGACTATTGTTCACATTGTCTTGTCATCACATTCACTCGTCTCTTCCTTTCTTCGAGCTTGACGAAAAGAACAACATAGAGCGCACCGAAAGAATATATTGGAGTTTTTCGCAAGCTCCGAGCTTACTTTTGTTCGTTTAAGCTGTAGAGCAAGCTTCAAAACATGCGGAATAAAATATACCTAGAAAATGTGGCCTCAATTGTTCTATGGATTGCGTTTCGGAAGCTCGGAATCACTCAAATTAAATTCAGGTGTGCATACAGTCGACGAACAAAAAAATTGTCTTATTTTCGGAGAGCGATTTGAATAATTGGGGGAAAATTTTTTGGTGGGAAATTTAAAAATCAAAGTGGAACACGGTGGTCATTCGTTGTCACGAATTCGTTTTTTCATGTAGTAGATATGAGGCCTGAATATTACACGACCTAATTTTTTCTGTGTCGTGTAGCCAAAGTTGTATGTTTTTCTTTTTACACAACAGCGAGTTCTGAACTGAGAGAAACGAGTTTTTTTTTTTTTTTAATTAACAAATCGAAATCGTCATCAAATTATTGAAACGATTTGAGAACAACTTTTTAACGTCTTCCTGGTCTAGTTTTCCCATAATCAACCTTCCTGATGGGTGTGCGATAACATTTTTTTTAAAGCATTCGTTTTAAATTCATTGCGGGTATAACTCACAATCACTATCGCTCCATAACTCGTAACACGGCCGCGTAAAGGGTATAAGGGAAAGCCAAAAGAAAATTAAAAAATCAGATGAGAAAGCCTTTGAATTTCTATTATAATTGACAATTATTTGAATTAGCCTTCTCAACTATTCGTACTCTTTCTTTTTTCGCACGTATTCAGAGCAAGCGCAAATTGCCGGCTCTACCAACCCGCTGACAGCACAGAGACGCCGCTTCTTGCACAGGTATCATCTCGTTATCAGTTTATATCTCATTTTGACTCTCCAGTTTGGCTAAATTACGCCATTCTCCTGCCACACTCGTTTTTCAAACTTTCCATCCCTTATTTCCATTAATTTTGAGCTGTTTTTACTTATCGAAAACTCCTTTCCTTGACTGTGCGTTTGACTACCGCATGGCCACCTCGCTCGTTGCAAAAACTCAGAAATAAAACACAAGTGCATTGTTAAAAATGTTTTACGAGCATGTTTTACTTCATTAACCAGATATTTGGGTCACAAATACTCAAAAATCATTTCACCCCATTAATTTTTTCTCGAGATTTCATCATTACGTAATACAAGCACGTTAGGATCGTTCCCCTCTACCCAGTGAACTCGAACGAAATAATTATCCCCGAAGTATATAATCCTACGAAATACAGGAAGAGAAGAAATTGGTATAAATTTTGTACACAGACGTGTATATTTTCACGAGACTTTTATTCATGACTCTTCTGATTTCTCGGCAACAGAATATTTCTAGCTGATCGATCATTGCCTGGAATTTATATCACTTCTTTTTTGCTGTGTGTGTATTATAATTCCCTCAAGATGAATGTTGATGACGACCTAGGTCATCGATGTTGACTATTGTTTCCAGCATCATCATTTCACCGAAATAAATGATGCAGAATTCATGAGAATAAGTAGTTGAAATAAAAAATTTAAAAACCAGCACCAACGATTTCAGGATATTCGGTGCACCTATAAATTGTGGGAATTTGATAAAAAACAAAAGAGCCCCGTTCATTCGATGAGAGCTCAGTCAGAGCAAAAGTGGGGGGTTTGGGCGAGCCGAAAACCGGGTAATCCCAAGAAAAGTGGGACCGTTCAATACCGAACTCTCAAAAACTTAGAAGCCTCTCAGAAAATAGGTCTCCATTATTCTGGAAATGGTCTGAGCGAGTGAAAATATTGATTGGTAATGCGATTGCCCTTTAAATGAGATCATTATTAAGGACGAACCGTTCTTCCAACTGGGAGTTGAAAAATGTTCAGCCATAAAAACGAGTTTTACGAGTTGATTCGATTCGTCGCCAATGAAGTATCAATCCCAAATTTTCAAACTACTCGCATTATTCCCTGGGACGAAGGTTTTCGTGCGACGAATGCCACCATAAGAAAAACCTGAAAATACCATTCGAACCAAGTTTCATTGATCTCGGCTCTTTTCGTTTCTGTTTCTCGCATGTTTAACCAGGTGATAGTCTCGTCTCCCGGTTCACCTAGCAGCGAGGAGTCAGCATCGCCGGAGCCAATTAACAAAGGTGCCCGTACGATAGCTCGTGACGCGATGGGTTTCAGCAATGCCAAGGGTGAGGCTACAACGACGACGATAACGACAACAACGACGACGATGACGACGATCACTCCTACAACGACGACGATTGATCAAATAACACCAACCAGTAGCGTCGACACCGAAGAGGGCCATCCTTCCCACACGGAGGAGGGTGAACGTGGTGTCGAGGGCGACGCCGAGGCGAGCGACGACGACCACGTCGCGAAGCGCAACGGTTCTTAATTTTTTCTTCGTCCGCCCACTCGTAATCTGCTGGTTAATAAATGTTCGCAATTGCTGTCGATCCTATTCATATTTAGAGAAAGAAAACAATACCGACCAGAACGTAATACACGCGACAAGAAACGAAAGCCACGAATACACGAGTATCGATACACTATCGAGGAGAGCAAGAGACAAAGAGCACGTAACGAACCAAACTGCGTAGCAGTGCGCAAGCGGAAGACTTGCGGTAACGAGACACCTCAAATCACGGGAAAACGAATCTTTCTATTTCCAACCATTTTTTCAGCACAACGTCAATGCCAAACAAATTAAGTCAGAGAATTTTTATAACAAATTCCTGTACACGAAACCTTCATTGTTACGATTATTACAATTCATTGCAAAATGGTAATCGATCGAGGAAGAGGATTTTTCTAATCAAAGTCCTTGCTTTCGTCTACCTTAAATTTTACTCCTTCGGAAAACAAATGAAACTAAAAGAAAAGCAAAATGGAAAAAAAATTTAAAAAAAAAAAAAAAACACGTTACAGCTCTTATTATACACTATAAACCTCTTTCGTACTTTATCAAGCCAGTCTGAAACGCAGTAATTTTTTCGAACGTTATATATTTGTACGGGTCGCGAGTTATCGTATTATCTATATTATTGTGTAATACACGAGACAATATACATACGACTATTGCGATTTTCTTGTGCTTTATAAGAAAAAAACAAACAAACAAACAAACAAACAAACAAATAAACAACCAATGGAGGGAGGGGGAGGGAGGGAGGGAGGGGTGGGGTGGGGAGGGGACGTTTGTATCGACACTGTACACGGAATTCACGTTCGATTTTTACTATTAACGAACGACGCCTATATGAAAACTAAAAAAAAAATAAACAGACAAACGACTAGACAAATTCGTGATATACGCGCGACAAGGAGGGCGTCTTTTTCTGACCTTTGTAAAATCTTTTTTACATTTTCTTATATACGCGAAATATATCCTCCGTCTGATATTCGAGAACGAATGACAAAGTCATCGATAAGCTCCAACCTCATATATTCTATTCTTCATAACGCTCTCTACTTTTTCACAAATATTATCGCGAAAACGATATTGAACCAATGAAGACGAACAAAAAGGAAGAAAAGAAAAATGAAAAAAAAGAAAAAGAAAAAAAAAACACGAAAGCAAGAATAAAAGAGAAAAAAAAAGTGCAGAGTCCCTGTGTGCAAGTATGATTAATTTTTCAATCCAGAATGAATGCCCAGAAGTGTCTTTTTTTCCAAATAAACTCATCAAACTTTGTTCGAACGAAAAATAATCATCCACGTGAAGAGAGAACAACAGAGGCTAGAGTTTCGTCAGGTTACTAATAATCGAGGAAGTCATGAGAGAACAAAAAGTTTAACGATCTTAGGTAATTCAACGAAGAAAGAATACAAAGCAAGAAAAGATCACCGCGACACTGAGAGACACGTGACGACATAGGGATTTCAAATAATCACACAAACTCACCAACACAAAATACATGCTAAACATTTAAGGCTATACGATAGAAGAAAAACAAAGAAAGAAACATCGAGGCGCGTTGGAGGCGATGATTAAAGTGAGATATAACAAATGAATCCGTATAATAGTAGAGAAGATGATTTAAATAAGGAAAATATAAGAAATACAAAATGGTTTAATTGAAAACAATGACTCGAACACAAACCAAAGTGGCATAACGTAATATAATAATCGGTTTATATACGATATATTATACCGTGTACACATACTATACATATACATATGTAGAATAGCGACGAGTATACATGTGCTTTTGATAAAAACTATTAATTAATAGCGATTAGTTAGCTCTCGTTCCAAACTACTAAACGATTACATTGAAAATAATTAATAAATCTGTATACCACGAGTATATGACACTAACAACAACAACAACAACAACAACAGCAACAACAACACAAATATTACTAAGGAATAAAGAGGCGAAAGGGGGATACGGAGAAAGAAGAAAAGTTAAAGAGAATTGGAGATGAATTGTGCTCCTCGAATAAAAGGGGAAAAAAACGTATAAATATATACATAACTGAGCATACCGATACGATGTATATACGTAACTTCACGTACGAGCCAGTCACGTAGACGATTATTTACGATGTTAAGTACGAGCGAAAACGAGAAGCCGTGAGCAAGCGTTACGAATAAACTAAAATTCCACGGGGCGAATACACATGACACTGTACGAATATATTTGAGTAGGCAAAAAAGAGAAAATAGTATAAATAAATACCAGCATTGTTGTAAAGTGTGAGACTAAGGAAGGGGAAGAAAAAAATAGACGAAAGCGTGTTGAATCACCGAAATGATAATAATTACTATCAGATAATTCAAGATAATCGAACCGAAGGCAAAAACCATAAGCATTAACTCAGAAAATCCGCTACCTTTTAACCAGTAACATAGCCAGTATTATTAGGCGTCTAAAATAATAAGGAGAACGTAACATATGTAAAATAATGAAAAATGGAAATCCGTTAATAAGGTAGACGTCGAACCTCGTGCGATCACGTTCGATCGATCATCGCCCACTGAGATTCAAATTTACAAATTCTATTATTCATTCGATATCGAAATGCGGGCGGGTGCTTCGGGAACGAGGAAACGTCGACACTATGCGAAGCGAAATCGATCGTACGCGCGACCCTACCAATATCACAGCATCTCCGTCAACGTATACCCACAACACTCACTTGTCCAGATACACTCCTATATGAAAGAGACAAAAATGATGAGAATCCTCACTTCGATTGTAATATACACACACACGCAGACACACACTACGATGATTCGCACAGTTAGTTGTACTTTGATCCGCGGGAGGTGACATTTATAAAAATAATTAACGCGCGACGGTAACCGGGATAAACATTCGATCGCATTAGCAAAAGATATGTAATAATTCATAATAAGAGTGTCGAGTATCGATTAATTAGTATGTACATTGTATAGATATGAGTGTACCATAACGCGTGTTTAAAATTCATTAATTTGCATCGATTTATTGTTCATCCATAACGCAATTGAATCCGAAAAATCGTGTGAGTTCGTATCTGTCCCCCGATCGTGTGTTAACGATTCGAGTATACGTCGAATGCTGTTAATACTTGTTTTTTTATCAATTGATGAAAAAATTTTGTTTGGGTCCGATCGAGACCAAAATTCGGGGCATTCGCTGTGTTCTTTTGAGAGGAGCTCGCGCGAACCGTTGATCCGTATTTTTAAGGAACAAATTCAAGCTCCGTAATTTCTGGGGTTCAAACAAACGGATCGGCGAGCATCAAAAGGACTCTACGCAAATGAATAATTTACGTTTTGGAGATTCGTTCGGAGTTAAAACGACGTGAAATTACGACCAAAAGAGTGAACACGTTCGTGGGACAGTAGGGAAGAATGATAACTGATACGAGAAAGCACACTGCCACAATTTTATATGAATTGACTGTTATACGTACCTAATATCGATCGATCGGAATGTGAAGTACTTGGGACCGAAAGAAAAAATGAGAAAATTCAAAATTATCAAAGATGGTGGATCAGCTCATCGGGTAAAAAATGGCAGACGCGCTTGAGCGTTCCGACCATTACAAAAAATAGGGAAAACCGCGTCCGTCATTGCGATCGATCGAGAGGGGTATTTTTTTTAAATTGTAAGGGTCTTCTGAGCGCACACTTTCAATTCGTTACGTTGTACAATCGAATTGAACTCTCCTAAAGAATGAGATGACGAGAAACGCGAGAGACGGACAATGAAAAGAGAGACATTTAAGATGAATGCTATATACGAACGAGAAATAAGATGAATCGTGCTTTTTTTTTTCGAGACGTTTTTTTTCAAACGAAATGATAAAACCCAGCGGAGCAAGAGCCAAAAATGAAAATGGAAGATCGAGGGTGAACAGGAATTACAGTTCGGCGCGTAAAAGTTAAACGAAAAAAAAAAAGAAAGGAAAAAAAAACGAAAACAAAAAAAAAACAAAAAATGAAACGAAAAATCCATATACAAATCTAATTTTTTAACGTATAAGAAAACGTTCGGTGATTGTTATCACGTGCAATCGACGTTTACCGAGTTAAATTTAGATATTTATTTCGAGGATTTCAAACGAGCTGCGCCCCGCGTTACATATGAAAAAAAAAGTCACGAAGAAGATGAAACAAATGTTTGTTCGATGGGGGGAAAAAATATGTATAAATATAAACTTCGAGCCTCCCTCCTCGCGAAAAAGCTCTTCGTAGCGCATACGTTTACTATATGAATGATAAAATATAAGTACGATGGACCACGTTTGTCATACCGAAACGTTTCTAAAGTTATAAAACATACGCATACACAAGAAAATGAAAGACACTCACACGTAATATACACGAAGGAAAGAGGGATCTCGTGAGAGGTGACAACAAATCATAACACAAAAGAAATTCGAGCGTTAGAAAGAAAAAAAGACAAAAATAATAACGAACAGATCGGGGAGTCGATTTGCATTTTTCGACTCGTTTGCATTCCACGTTTTCCAACCTCGTGATTTTCTAGTCATTTATCATTAAGAATTTTGATTGAGAGAGAGAGAGAGAGATAAATGGAGGAAAAAATGAATGAGAATTAAAAACCTAATAATGACCTGAGCAGATTCTTCGTGTCCCGCGCGCGACGACTCTCAACGATATCCCACGTAGCAAATACCATAGTGATAAACGAATAAAAAGTATATATACAAAGATGATGAAAAAAAAAGAAAACGCGACGTGCCATACTCGCGGTTTCATTAGAGTGTTATAAAACTCACGGCTTTTGTAAAACGCGTGCCTCTCTTCCCATTGACGTTCTCCGAACACATATCCCCAAAGTTTTCCGCGAGCCTGTGAAAATAAAGTTTAAAATATATAAATAATAAATGTTCGCTGCTGTAGATAAGACGTGAGGACGGACGAGTGATTGAAATGATGCGAAAAAGATGAGCAACTAGAGAAAAAGAGCAATCGTTAGCCACCGTTCATGCCCAAGTAAATGACACGAGAAACAAAAACGTCATAACGATGCTAATAAAACACGAGATAAGTTCAAAGGCGCGAAGAATCTATCGATTCGGGAGCTACAGATGCGTTTATCACGACAGTCAAATTATGGTACGGGCTTCTATCGAGCATTTCATTCAAGATACATATCGATCTTCGCCCGGTGGCATAAAAACAAATATTACAAAAAGGAAAATGATTGATAAGAGTCTCATTAAAAAAAAAAAAAAGAAACGAGAAATAAGCTTGAAGTGGATCAAGGGGTCGAAGAGCTTAAACCGGATATCTCGAATCAGATAAATACAGAAAGGAAGGACTATCCCTCGATAGAATTATAGATCGTTCCCACATATCACGTAGGCGGTGTTTCCATTAGGGAACCTTCTCGCGGAGCGCAAAAAAGTTGAGACGAGAGATTAATCTAGAAAAAGAAATGATTTTAAAAAATTAGGTAATTTAAAGAGGAAAGGGAGAGTGCGAACGGAGCGGGTGGGGCGGCAAGGGAAATGACGTCGAAGGGCCTACTGCACGAGGTGGAGAAACATTGAGAAGCTAAATAAAACGTAGATATGGAAAGGACGATACGGTTGATGGTGAAAGAGCAAAATCCAACGGACACACGCAGATGATAAGACAGACAAAAATATTTACACGATACACACAAATTAACGGGCCTCCTAACTCCTAATAATAAATTTAGCTATTACGAGTGTGAGAGAATCGTATATGAGCATCAACGCGCTTTGACGTACGTCTTCAGTACAGCCGAGTATATGAAACAATCATGAGAGTTTAGTTTATTATATCGGCGCGACGCGAAATAAAAAAGTAACAGAAACGTTAGAGGGGATCGAGCAAGGCGGAACGTCCCCCGAAGAATTAGAATTATTAAATCGTTCGAAAATTGGGAAATTCGATCCTTTGGCTCCCGTTGAAAACGCTGTATTTCGCATGAATCGACCAATTTTTAATTGAGGAAACGTACAATCGGGACGCGGATTGGCGACCGGTATGAAAATAGTACGAATCGTGATTTCAAATTCTACGATATCGAAGAAAAATGTTTCAAATTCAATGCGATGACGAAACTATCAAGTATAAGATTACTCCCGAAGGGACGCGCGAATGGATTCCGATTTCGGTCGTTTTACAATCCACACCCCGAAAAAAAATGCCAATGAAATATATGACGATCGCAAGATTAAACATGGCTAAACGAATAAAATAGTTTTAGTTAAAACTGCAGATTCATTCTCTCCGAAAACAACTTCTAATAAGATCAATTGCTATTGAATCAACAACTTAAATTCCTCTTTAAATTCCTGTTATACATTCCGTTAGTTTGAATATCACTTTTTCCGCGATCGAAACTCCATTGAATATTCACCGTTGAAATGTCAAACGAATTGAAAATTTGCAAAAAAAAACTGATCGTTTCATCGAATCGTTTCCAAAACGCATCCTGGCTCGAGTGATCAAATTTACCAATTTTCTATCGAGTAGAGAAATCGACTTTCCCGGCGGTTGTGGTCCGCCCTGCTCGGCCTTGGACAAAAACATTACGAAGAAGTGTAATCGTTCGTCGAACGTATATCCGTATAATAATAAGCGAAAATAGGCGTGTCAGGAGATCATCCGTTATACACGCGAGACGAAGAACCTTCAGTTTCGAACATATCCACCTTCTTTTCAATCCCATTTTCACATTTCGCATAGTTTTTTATACGTCAACGAGATAAAAAGTAGAATTGAGAGAAAAACAAGATAGGAATGGAGAACGGAAACAAAGATGAGAGAGAGAGAGAGAGAGAAAAGGGAAATCCAATTGCATAGAGAACCCGAGTGAAGCAGGCGGGAGTGCGAGAGCAATGCAAGAGCGAAGAGAACAAAATAAAAATGAAGAGTTTACTTGTTAGCTATCGACAGAAGCGTGTTGTTAACGAGAAAGGATTTATTTTATAAAGAACGGGGTAAAAATAGAGTGGGAATTATAATTAGTGCACGAGTACGAGGTGTCGGAGTGATCGTTAAATGTCAAAATTCTTTCGCCCCTATTTATGTGTCACGGTCCACAATGATGACGAAAAAAGCGAGCGTTTAAAAGTACAATCGGTACCGATCGAAAAATCGCTCGCTATAGAGATTGCGCACCCTTTAATTCAGCGAAGGAAATCATTTCGGTTTTCCACTACGTTTCATAAGCCATGGGAAGACAAAAAACCAGTAGAGAAGTTTTTCCGGAGGGATGCCGTTCAGTTATCCAACAGTTCGCACACGAATCACATTAGTTGACTAAAGTTCGGGCAGGTTGGCCTAATCGAGAGCTATAAATACGGTATTATCGAGGAGATCATGATTTCGAGATGAAATTATACTTTGTAGAATGAAACAAGATCGAGGGGACAGGGCAGGGCGGGGGGGGGGGGGGGGGGAAGAAACAAAAAAACTTTGTTACGTCGAGTTGAGTGAAGGGACGAGGCGATTAAATCGTATCAACCGCGACAAATTATTGTAAATTAATCACCGTTGTGAATGCGGGCATGATTGAAATAATGCGAGTGCGTATGAAACACGAGGGAGTTTCCTGTAGTGTGGCAAAAATATGAGAAGAATATGACGATGAGAAAAAAAAAAAAAAATGGAAAAACAAAAAATATGAATTAGATAGCGTATAAATGTAAGATGTTAGCCGCGTGGCTGCGCCACGAATATATAGATCTGTACATCATCGAGTCCTATGAATTCCCAAATCCTTTGGCGGGCCCCTGCGCTCTATCCTCTTGTGGAGGAGTTGATAAACGAAAAGAAAAACAACAACAACAACAAAAGAGGAAAGAAAAACTGTATTATAGTTATAAATAATATATGCAGACTGTGTAATTAGAAGAATGATAGTTTGATGTAAAAAAAAAAAAAAAAAAAAACACACACACACGGACATTGACACACAGCGAAATTGTGAGCTGCATGCTTCGAGAATGGAACGAGGAAAGATATTCCAAATGAAGATAAAACATTTTTAATCGTTGGTTCCGCACTCGGTTCGAACGGTTTCAATTGTTTTAAGTCATTTTCCAGAGACGTCGCAATCGCCATTGACTCGTTTTTATATCACCAGTGGAATGAAAAGCCTCGTTTATTTATTTACAAAACATTCTGCAGAGTAGCGAAATGTTAATAGTCGTTTAGTGGAGTAAATGAGATAGAGAAAAGGGGAGAAAAATGTATGATGTACATTGTGAGCATGGCGAATAGCGTTTTACATTTGCCATCGCTCGCGGCATGAGAATTGAAAATGATAAAGAAACACGAGGAGACACTTTCTGCGAGCACAGAGCCAAGCCTCATTCATTCACACGGACATGGTAACAACATTTCGGGATGGCGGGGGTGGGGGGGGGGGGGGGGGGGGGGGAAGAAAATGCATCGCTGTGACAACAGAATAGTAAGAGAAAGGAAGCAAAATATGAGGAAATTTATCGAAAACTGAATTCCCGAATACTTCGGCGATGAAAACAATGGTGGAATGAAGGGGAAAAAATGTAGCTGCTGTCGGCAACCACACGCAGGCTCGGAGACAAATATATCTATCAGTATTTACACTTATGAAATTACCAAGTTTGTAGGATTTTCAAGTGCGAAAATTACAACGCTAAAAATTGAAAAAAAAAAAAAAAAAAAAAAAATTACAAAACGACGCAACGGCGTACGTACCGTTTAGACAAATATTGATACGCAAGGGAATGTGAAATGCGAAATTCCCATAGAGCGCGTATGTACGATACGTACAATTTATTGTAAACAAAAAAAAAAGAAAAGAAAAAAAAACAAACAAACGTCGAATCAAAATGACGAAAAAAGCTTTTGAATCGTTGAATGGGACATTCGCGATAGACCACTGACCATTGGACGCTCTTATACGAACCAAAAGTCACTAAGATATACGAGAAATGAAGCAGGCAGAGTCGCAAAACAGCCGTATATTTCGGTCAATTAAAGCCCCATAATCTGTCGAGTTCGTGTGTATTGTTCATGTAGAATCAACAAAGAAAAAAGAAATGTGAAGACACGATGAAAACTGCACTTTAAGAGAAACAATGAAAAAAAAAAGAATTGAAAAAAAAAACATCACATCTATACGTGTACACACAAACACAATAGTGCCGCATAAAATTTCTAAAATACCGTGCGTATAATGAAGAAAAAACGTGAAATCTTAAGCTAATAGTTATATTATTAAAGTTGTTCCGTTGATTGTTTTTCTAATATAGATTTTATTGAAAACGTAATTCACAATCTCACACGACGC
Source organism: Venturia canescens (assembly GCF_019457755.1). NCBI lineage: Eukaryota > Metazoa > Arthropoda > Insecta > Hymenoptera > Ichneumonidae > Venturia > Venturia canescens. Next base: position 17,468,776 of record NC_057421.1, on the reverse strand, counting down.
GTGACACACTCGCGAGATCGTTCATTTCGTCGAATTATTGAGGGGGGAGAAGAAAAAAAATAAAAACGATGCACGATCTCGTAAAGTCACAGGGAACTCTTGGAAGAATGAAAGAATAAATGAAATAAAAAATAAAAAAATAAAAAAAAAAGCGCGCGCGGACTTGGACTGGGAATTTTTGGAAACGGTGCTATTTAAACACGGTGTTATTTCATTGAAAAGAAAAATAATAATAGAAAAGCGAGATTACGCCGTGCGTTATTTTGTTTGTTTTTTTTTTTTTTTTTTTTTTTTTTCGTGGAAACGCAGCGCCGATTTTAACCACAGCGCGTTTGTTCAACTTCTGCTTTGAAAATCAATCTCGATCGGCAGTTTGAAGCCACGAATACGCGATGAAAGAAAAAAGTGATCGCGGTCAGCGGAGAATCGCTCGTCCATCAAACGAAAAAAAAAATAAATAAATAAAGAAAAAAATGAAAGAAAACAAACAAAACATATGAAAACGAGACGAAAACAAATTCGGTCAATTTTCGCGAGTATACCGGATTTCCTACTAGGCAATTATCGTTAGTAACAAAACAAAGGTTCTTAGTCAATGCGAATTAATATGATATATAAACAGAGAAAAAAAAATACCTAAATAGTTGATATATCTCGCTTGTAGTATATATTTATTATTGCCGTTTATTGGATTCGTCACTCCGATTGTTTATCATCATCATCATCATCATCGTATAATTACGATTATTAAAGAATCATTGTAAATGGTATGGTTGAATCTCGTTTTATAATCCAAATTAGATCCCAATTATATTGAATCTTGTTATATTCCTATAGAAAATATATTGTTCATTGTTTTTTCTCGTCTACGGTAGCGTAATAGTTATTTAACAAAAGATATATCGTCTTATATCGATTTTTAACTTTTGTCTCCATAATCGCGGGATCCACGTTACGATCGGCGGTATATGTATAGTGAAAAGAATAACAAAAAGAAAAAAAAAACCAAAATAAGCGGAAAAGTCCTTTCGTCGTCGTTTCGCCTCCTTACCACACCCTGCGCGACATCCTTTTATGTATTGGCCGCTCGGAATTATATACTAACGCATTAATGGAAAGACACGGATTTACGTCACGAGACGAGACACGGTCACGGTAGCCCCTACACGAGTATTTTTCTAATTTGCAAAGTATAATAAATTAAAAACGTTGCATTATCGTTATTAGAGTATATACGAGTGAAAGAGAGAGAGAGAGAGAGAAAAAAGTGAAGAAGAAAAAACAAAGGAAAACAAGACAAAATATAAATATCTATATACATATATATAGAAATATATATGAAATATATAGTGAATATTTTAATTAGACGAGTAAAATGAAGAAGAAAAAAAGAAACGACGGGATAATGTTATGGATATTGTATTATAAAGGATGGTTTGGAGCGTTCAATGGTCGAGAGGTATCGCGAAAGTCTCGTTATCGAGGCCCGAAATTGCGCAATTAGATCAATGTAATTTTTCATTACGATACCGTTTCAATTCCAAAGATTGAGAGTATAAAAGAAGGATTGATGAGAAAAAAAAATAATAATAAATAAAAGTGGTGGGAGGCGAAGAGAGCCGACCCAACGATCGCAATGAATAACAAAGTCGAATAAAAATGTCGACGAGGTTGATGGGGCTCTTGTATACGCATCGACCGATCGATTAAACGTCGTTGATAATTAATTAAGTAGGCGCGTGGACTAAAAAGAGGGTGATATCGTACTAGAAAAGATATGAAGGAAATGAATTTTTAAAAAATAATTTTTAAAAATAATAAAACGACGGCTTGACACTTGAACGGGCATGAAATACTGGGCGACTTATTATAAATGCTGAATAAAAAGTAAAACAAACGGTTTAGCCCTCAATTATATGAATGTCTGCAAAAATGATTCATTTATTAAATAATGAAAAAAAAAAAGAAAACAAACGGAATAAAACATTGAAGAGGGCCAGCGTCGGAGAAAACTTAAAAAAATGAAAAAAAAAACGTACATGTTGAAATAACGAACGAGGAGACCCCGACAGGATTATAACGAAACGCGTATATATGGAGAATATTAATGTAATAATTACTTTGTGTGTGGAGGGCAGTATGAGAGAGTATGAGAGCGAAAGAGAGAGAGAGAGAGAGAGAGAGAGAGAAAAAGCGAGCGAGTGAGAGAGAGAGAGAGAGAGCAATCGAGAAACAAATCGTTCTATCAGTCACCTCACCTATAATATACAATGTCATAATAATATGCTGCCATACATATAAATATATGTCTACAATAAGAAGGTATATTACTAAAATATTACGAAATAAATATGTTATAAGTATTATGAGGAAAGCTATCTGAATTTAAAAAAAAAACGTTGTGAAAAAATCACCCAAACTCTGACATCTTTGAACTCATCACATTCTTACATGTACATTCGCCATATTTTTATTATTTTCATCAACAATTATTCGTAGTCAAAGATATTTTGATGGTTCGCATCTACCAAAAAAGCACACGCGAATCGATGAGCGAGGTTAAGACGAAAATGGAAATCCTGAGAGCTCGTGAAACGGTCTTGTTGAACTGCATACACAGTATTTTCGATATCCAACACGAAAAAAAAAAAAAAAAAAAATAAACATGGACGTCACACGTAACTGAGCACACCGAAGGAGCTGGACTCTCCGGTGTAGTGCGTCGGTTTGTTTGTGTCGAGACACTCACAGTTATTGCGGTCACCGGGCGAAAGTACTGAAGAGACAGAAAGCCGCGATCCAGCTAATCGGGAGGCAATTCGAGCGGGATACGTTAAATGTTTTTTCTCGTTTTCGTGATCAAATATATCAAATCGATCAATGAAATATGGAATTTTGTCGATGACCCGCATTTTATACGCCAACAAGTTTCCCGATGAATAATGTGCACAGTCGAACAAGTCAACAAGTTTTTTCCTCAGTGTTAAGCCATGCGGATAGCAGGAGCGAGTAACAACAAAGAACGAGTGAACGTGTTCGGTGTGGAGATCGAGTGACAGTCGGCGGTAAACTGCGGGCAAACGTTCACGACGAACGCATTGCGACAGATTTCTGCTTGTTTTGGTTTTTTTTCTATTCTCGTTAACTTTGACGGTGATGCGGGTCTTTGGCAATTTTTACGTATATAGAAGACGCGAATCACGGAATTAAGGCAGTTGCCGTTCGACCGAAAGAGGGAGAAACGCAAGGAAACGAAACTTCGAACGAATCGAAGATCAGAACGGAAAAGAAGACAAAGACTGAAAACAGTGTCGAATTACTTTCTTCGGATTGTTGAGTGAATTAAAAAAACAGATTAAAGTTTTCGTTTTATTTATAGATCCAAGACTAATGTGTGACATCAAGGAGGGAAAGTATTTGCAGTTACTTTCGAAAACTTAATGTCGTCGTCGAAACAAGGGAAAATAATGAATTTTTTTTGGAAATCGAACGGTGTGCATCGCGTCAGTTTTTTTCTCATCGTCTCCGTTGCGGTCATCGCGTCCGGGCATTTGGATAAAATTCGAAACGGTATTCCACCCATTTTTTTATCGATTCAGTGCACTTTTGTTGAATATTTTCGGTAACCTTTGATTCGACGAAGATCTCATTAATTCTTCGAGTCTTGATGAAAATTACAGCAAAGTTTATAGGTCGAAGGAATCGAATGATAGGACGACGAATCGGGGGTCGCGAGGAATTCAAGCCGAAAGTCTGTTTCGGTGAGTCGAGTTTGTCCGCGCACATTTTGTTCCGGTGAAATAACCAATCAATGCGATTCGCTACTGTTCGTTGGTACACAGATCTACTCGGATGCTTTTCGGATCCTGCTCTGCCCTTGAAACGACCTCCCGAGCATCCGAGCGTCATACAGACTCGATTTTTGCTTTATACCCGAGAGAGAATCGACGCACCTGAAGTGGTGGCGTACGGGGACGCGACTGAATCGATGCGCAGCTCTCATTTCAACGCGACGAGGAAGCTCAAAGTCATTATCCACGGATTCAAGGGCAGTGGAAGTGATCCCGGAGCCATTTTTGGTGCCAAATCATTACTCGAATTGGTGAGAAGCCGTTTTTATTTTTTGTTCAACGCGTGACAGAACAAAAAGCAGAAAGATATTTCGATTCTCAACTTTATCGCATGTAAAAATCTTATTTGTGTGGGCTCAGGAAGACGCAAACGTGATTATTGTCGACTGGGCGAAGGGAGCTGGAACGACTTACCAGGCTGCTGTCGCAAACACCGAATTAGTCGGTCGCCAATTGGCGCTCGTTCTTCTCGATGCTGTTAAATTGGGGACAAGTCAACGCGACATTCACGCGATGGGTTTCAGTCTTGGTGCTCACGTCGCAGGTTGCGCCTCCGAGATGTTGAAGAAAAAGAATCTCCTCATAGGACGCATAACCGGCCTGGATCCAGCCTCGCCACTTTTCCGTCGTCACCTCGTTCGCGAAAGATCTCGCAAACTTGACGTTACGGACGCAAGCCTCGTCGACGTCATTCACACCGACGGCTCGGACGATTTTAGCGACGGCTTCGGTCTATTAAAACCCATGGGGCACATCGATTTCTTTCCGAACGGCGGCAAAGAGCAGCCCGGCTGTAACGACGTCAAAAATTCGGTCGTGTATTCTCATTTTCATGGTACGCATTCGCTCAAATTGCCTGACTAACCATGTCCGAGAGAATTTTCGAAAAGTTCATTCTCTTCGTGACAAAAGAATCGGGGAGTGAAATGGAGTATCTTTACACCAATACTATGCAAATCTTCCGGACGTGTTAGAAGTCCTTGGCCGCCCTGTAAACAAAATGTTTGAATAAATAATACCTGGTTCAAGGAAATAGTTTTAGTTTATTCAGATGGAAAATCAAATATTTTGAGAGTTGGTTAAATTTAACATAAAATCGTACATTCGTTAAAATAAATAATAATCCTAAAGATAAACGGTACCTGTTTCTTGTTTTTTCAAAAGAGGTTGGAACATACAGCGGCATAACTTCGATTGTAAAGCGGTATAATTCTGGTTAAGTAATCGTACAAGCGTGCCCACACTCATGTTCAGAAAAAAGATCGAGGAGATGAATCTGAAGACAAAGATTAACTGGATCGCGGTGGTTTCTGGTTCCGGTTAATCTTTGTCTTCAGGTTCATCTCCTCGATCTTTTTTCTGTACATGAGTTTCTGAACCAACTCTCAAAATATTTGATTTTCCTTCTGAATAAACTAAAACTATTTCCCTGAACCAGGCATTATTTATTCAAACGCTTCGAATTCACTGCGCGGAGCGTCCTCGAGTGCTGCATTTTTCGTTACCTGAAATAATAATTTTACGAAAAATATTTCGCAGAGGAAGTTCTAGACCGTGACATAGCCTGCAGCCACTTGAGAGCATGGCAAATGTTCGTCGAGACCGTACGCAGCCAATCGGGAAAGTGCAAATTCACCGCTTGGCCCTGTCCCCAAGGAGCAGATTCGTTCGAACGAGGCACGTGTTTCCCTCTCGAAACTGTCAAATGGTCACAGGAAATGGGATACGCTGCGGATCACGGGGCCCTTGGAATTTATTATCTGCCGACGCGAGCTGAGCCACCATTTTGCGGTAAAAACAAAACGATCGAGCGCATTTTACTCTTCCCATTTTTCTGACAACCGTGGAAAATATTTTTTCTCCTGCGTAATATTCGATTCGCGAGATTCCACTCGAGCGCTATTTTTCTGCAGGAGATCCCATCAGAGCAGCTGTCATTATTTCCGAGGATGCTCCCAGGACTTCGGGTACATTGTACTTGAAAATAAAACACGCGAACTCGACGACAACCGTACCAATTCGTTGCGAGTAAGTCGATCCGGTGGCAAGGCGATACAGACTTCCGTTCAAAAGCAGTAGGATCCTCATTGAATTTTCAAATTTTCAATAGATTTCGTAGGCTGAACGAGAGAAACGAAGCTCGAACAGCTTTTTATCGTATAGCTGCAGTCGAGTTTCAATCGATAACCGATAAAGTCGATACAATCGAAGGGAGCATTTGGTACCAGGTCGATAAAGTCGAGCTCGAGGAAGAATCGTCGAATACTGTGTCACAGGCTCGTACAATTCAATTGGATAAAATGATCATCGAAGACAGGAGAGGAAACAGGTGCATAATTTATTTTTTCTTTTTATTTTCCATGCTTGAAGTGAGAAAATCACACGACGAATCAATGCTGATGAATCAACTTTGATTCATTTTCACAATTTAATAATCTCATTCAGGAAATATGATTTTTGTCTGGAATAAGTGGGTGAGCGAATGCAAAAAACTTTTTTGTTCCTCTATTCGTGGGCTCCGACGAGGACTCCTAAAATTAATCTTTTTCGTTGCATCTGAAAAGTCATTGTCCCAATATTGAAGCTTGACAATACCAAAAGTTTACACTGGAAGCGAAACAAGGATTTCGTTACTCTTGTTTTTTTTCCTCATCCATTTAATAAGTATAATTAAAGGAAATGAAAAATGAAAATACAGGTGGGAGCATTGCAGAGCCAAGACGACCGTGGGCACGAACGAGAATAGCGTGATGTTTCACAACAGAGCGTGCACGATAAACTAATTTTGTCACGAATTGGTACCAGGTGTATGGGTGTTGGGGAGTTAATAATAAAGGCAAATTGACAAATCTCTATTGTACACACAAGTTTTACCAAGTCAACCCATTTTTTTATTTACTAACGCGAAAGATATGATGAAAGAGAAAAATTAAACACAATGTTGGGAAGACATGCGCAAACTTATCTACGACTGATAAAAACGTTCGAGAATTACGACGTGAAACAACACTAATTTGAAAAGTCACGTTATAAAGCTTACGGTTAGCCGCAAGAAGAGAGAAGACTTTTCTTCGTATTATGATTTTCAATGGACGAAAAAAACGTTGCTGAGTTTTTCGCGAATACTTTAAGGTTAACACTTCCATTTGTCAAGCTCGGGGACGTTTTTTGTGGCACCGAGAACGTTTTGTAATTTAAACTTAAAAAAAAATAGATAATATAAAGCGAGTGAACAATAATTCATCTGCGAAAGTGAATAGAAATTATAATTGAGAAACGAGAAGAATAAGAACGACTGTAAAATAAATCGACGGCTATTGATTTGGAATTAACCACAATAGATTATGCAATTCTCGTTTTTATCGACTAGCCACAAATGCCCGCCTACAAAGCGATTTTCAAGATATTCCAAATATTGGAAAAAACTTTAGCAAGGAAAAGAGAACAATGATATGACTGTAAAACTATCATATGACAAGGTTATATTCAAATGTACGCACCCGATGCCAAACCGAGTCCAAAGTCAAGTTCTCAGATTTTTTTTCCGCGCATTGTAATCGACAGTAGTCCGCAAACAAAAGCACACCGTCACTATTAATTGTAACACGTCGCGACTGCTCGCTTTTATAATTCTTTTTTTCATCAAATTTTTACACGTATGAATATAAATATGTTCACGTGTATCTCGATCGCATCGTTTTTATGATCAACCTGATCAACGAACGAAAGATCGTTATTACTTCCATGATAATAATTGGAAAGTTCATGAGGTTATTTGTTCCGCAACTGGTTTGAATTTTAGGAATTTTGGTCGGCAATATAGACTACGCAGGAATTTTGCTGCTGTCTTGATGGTCGGTATAAATTGAAAACACTAAACGCACCAATACATACTGGGGTTATCTGCCCAATGTAAACACAACAAGAACGTTGGGATACACGATGCACTGCACAGTCGTTCTCTCCTCGAGTGGGGATAATACGAAAAGATTTGAATGTGTGAGAAGGACGCAACGGCGAGGAGGGATGATGGGATTGCACTTTCGTTATTTCCGTTTCTCACCGGTAGGCGTCCCGCCCGTCACTAGTCGCGCGCGCGCGAGGGCTCATTCTCGTAATGGCCGCCGTACTGTGGCGTTGTCGGTGTGTACAATCGAAAGAGACGTCGCCGTCGTCGTCTCCGTTGTCGGATCTTTGATCACCATAGTTTTTGTGTATTATAATTTGAACAAGTCTATGCCAAGAACCGTTTGTTTTTTAACAGCGCTCTTGTATTAAAAATAAAACGCAGCAATCCATACATTTATGTGGTGTAGTGAAACGAAATTCAGACAAATTCATCTTTTTTCTTTCTCCGTTATACATTCATTCGTTTCATGCGAATTGAAGCAAACTTAAAATAAAAACCGCGCTCCTTCAGTGTATTTGTTTTTCGTCTGTCGTCTTTGCCGGGGAAATGATCGTCGGAACTTCGTCATTGTTTACGCGTCTGTCCGCAGTAGAAAACGAAGCTCCGTAATTCGTTGCGTTTCGATCGAACAATATTTTTCTTCCTTACAATTTTTGCATCCTTGTTTTGCAAACTTGCCTTTCAACTTGCTAAACTGAGTGCCAATTTTTTCGTGTTTTCCTTTCGTAACTCTTTACTAATTGAATATCTGTGGTACCTTGCGCGTATTGGACGAACGGAGCACTAAGAACAACTGAACAAAAATAAAAAAAAAAAACAAAAAAACAACATCAGTATTTTCGAGGTCAGAGAAATAAAAGTCTGATGTACGAGGACTATAAACATGGAAAGTGACAGAACGCTGAGTTATTTATCTCCATCGAAGCATCTCTAACCTCACTTTTTTCGAGCAAATGATCGGATAAAACGACAACAGTCCGATTCGTCGAAATACTAAAAATATATTGCCAAGAAATGTTACGGAAGTGTTTTCTAATCCAATTAACAGAGAATGTTGACTAAGAAAAAGTGAACAATTGTTACGAAACCTTGCTGAATCAAGGACTCGATAGTTTTTTCCGATTCGATTGTGATTGTTGTTTTTACGATTCTCTCGTTGTTGTGTGAAGTTTCAACGTCAATGTTTCCGTCGCGTATTAGTGACAAATAATTGTTGAGTGAATAGATTGGAAAACGTAGCATAAAATTGGGTAACCACAGAATAAATCTCGCCAAGAAATAGATCGAAATTCCGAATGAGAAATTAAGAGATTCGTGTGGACATCATAGACAAGTGTATAAGAAAGAAATTTTGGCAGCGCTTGGTAGGAAAACAATGATTTTTGAGGAAAAACGAGGGTGCAGGAAAGACTGATGAGAGAAAAGTGAGCAACGAAATAAGCTGCTGTATCTCGATATGTTGATAGTTGCCGAATGCTTGAACTATTTTATCGTCGTGAAGAGAACGACGTAACGCTCGATGCAATGTTCGGCAATGTTTCGTCGTCGTCGAACTCTCCTGGTCCACCGGGAGGACAAACGACAATTGGAAAAGTTTGTGCGAGGCAAAGCACCAATAATTGTTTATCCTGCTTCACCTCGGAGGAGAATTCTCCCTTCAACAACGACGAGAGACTGAAGCCTTGGCGAGCCAAGGAAAATTGTTGCGTCGTCTCGGAGGCGCCTTCCAACCTGCAATCCTCAACGGTGAATTATTCCTCTACCGTAGAAGCGGCAAGACCCTGCAGGACAGAAACAAAAAATGCTCATTCTTACGCCAGCAAATATTCTGTCCCGAGGGAAGGAAATCAGTGTGTCAAATCTGGGAGCTCACCAAAAATTGCTCCCGTTGTAATATCGAGCATACACAAATGTTCCTCGAATCCCAATTGTCCGAGTGTTTCAATGGCAGGGGGCACGCAGACTATGAAATCCTGTACAATATTAAACCCTCCCGGTAGCTCTTCCAAAATCCTCAAAAATTCATCCTGCCAGCAGCATAGCGAAACAATGAATTCCAGAGACTCGTCCAAGGCCAAGAGACTATCTTTGTCCGGGGCTCGAGACTGTCATCAGGCGAACGATTCGCAAACGAGCAATAAATATTCAGTTCCAAGGGAACAGCTCAGAACAAATAATTCCACGAGTATGGGAATCTCGAACGTAGGTAGAAATTTGTCGGACGTTGATAATCACGGCGACAGATCATCGGATATAAATTCTTCCAACGAGCTTTCAAACACGATTGTCTCGTCGGCTTCACCGTCCAAAGAAAGTTACCTCGATCAGCTAAGATTTTCTAAAACTCCTAGGCAATCTTCCTCAAAAGGCAAAGAATCCTTGACGAGTACACCCAGTTACGTTAGTCGTGATAAAAATTCTTCCTCCGAACACAACTCTACCAAGGCTGTTGCACCAATCGATAATTTTACAACTTCGATACCATCCCGGGACGAGAGACGCGACGAGTCTCGATACTACCAACAGGATCTTGACGGACAACAGAGTTGTATGAGCTTTTTGCAACAAGATTTACCCACGGAACTACAATCCTCACCTAGAAGTTACAAGGATCGTGAAAAATGCCGAGATTCTTGGAGGCCCACCGAACTTGAAAGCAATCCTAGCGCTCTTCCAACCGTTTGCTCTAACGACTTCCTACCACAAGATCAATGCACCAAAAGACGGACCGGTGCCTCCTGTCAAGCCCTCAGACACGCTGTTTCATCCCTCAATCGATTGGATGACTTTTATCTCGAGAAAATTGGTGCTGGTTTCTTTTCCGAGGTTTTCAAGGTGAGAAATCTCCTCTGTACCATCAATTCTCATGAAATTTAACGACGCTGAAGTTTGCAACGTTCGAGTCCAACGAAATGAACGAAAAAAACATTTGTAATTCACTCATTTTTCGGTGCGGATTGAAAAACTACGAAATGCAAATTCGACAGGGAACGAAATTGGAGAATTACTGGAATCATTGGAGGGTTTTTTTTACATCATTTTGTTGGACTCCAACGTTGCAAACTTCAGCGTCATTGAAATTTTATTGTATGAAAGAAAAATTCTTCCATTCACTTATTTCTGCTAATTGAAAATTTTGTCAAACTGATTAAATTTCATTTAATCTTTTCGTCAACACTGGGACGTCACCAGCGATTCTCATACTCAGTTTTCTCTTTTCTTTGTTCAATGATTGTCTAGTTTTATCACGAATATTTTCTCTAAATTGTCAGTTTTCGTGGAATTATTAAAAGCTCAGAATATCGTGGAGTATCCTTGACTGGTATTGACTTTGGTATGAAAACTCGTACAAAGTTCTCAGGCTTTTGCAATCACAGGCCAATAATCGATAAATCGAAAGTTGTCCAGTTGCAGCAGAAAAAAATCCGAGTGTCTCGCAGCACCTCGACTTTTACAAACGATTAAAATTATCATCGAGTTCTTGTAAATGCACTTCATTCAATGAGACAAACTCGATAAATTGATAACTCGATAAGATTTCTAACAATTGCAATCATCATTGATGACTCATTGACAGCTGAATTAAACATTTTTTTAGTCTTTTTGTATTTATTTTTTAACGCTCCATGGACGAAAGGCTCAGTTACTTTTTCCATTATTATTCCCTGCCACATTCGTGCAGACTGAAACCTTCGAAAAAAAAATCCAAAAGTAAGAATCCAATTCGGTGAGAAATCCAAAAAAGGGAGAACCATGGCACACGAAATTCTGAATCTGAGTCTAAAATTCTAAACCCACAATTATTCGGAGTCCAAAAACCAGATGGATTATTAAGTTGCCATCAATGAATATGGCTGACGATCCTCGATTTCTGGACCAAATTTTATAAAAACAATCTCGAAAAATCGTGTCCACTCACTTTGAAAATAGTTTCCCTTAAAAAGTCCCCACATTTTATGTTTTCTCTTATTTTTTCTCTTATTCGTATTCTCTTATTAGAAAAAACTTTCTGAAAAAAGTTTCATTCGCATCGACTTTTTCCTAAAAAGGAAAACTTCAATTCAGCTATTTTTTTCGAACTTTTGGTTTGAAAAATTTCGGATGTGCAAAATTCGCGAATGACGAGATTCAACGTCGTTACACCTGTACTTTAATAAATTCTCGACGATGCTTAAATGCGTATAACTCACGTAAGTTTCCGTTCTTTCTTATCTGTTGGATTAATATTCGCGCTGATTAGATACGCTCGTTGCGAGAAGGACGACTAGCCCCGTATAGACCTGTAATCATTCCTAAGCACCGAAGAATAACGTTCTTCTTCGCGTACATTCCAACTTCAACACATATTCATATATTTCTATACATACATAAATAAATATAAAAGTAAGATAGTATTTATACGTAAGACATGTGTGTACAAACGTAATTCATGCGAAGCATTTTCGCGTGATGTTTAAGCCATCGGTATGATCACGGTCGGATTTACTCGCGTGTCAAAATTACGTTCGTTTTTCCTGCTGTCTTTCTACGCCTGCTTTTATTCCTGTCAGTACGTTTTTTCGACTTTTTGCTGCGTTTATTGCGGAAAGATTCGTTTCGGACTCTGAAGATGAAACTTGTCGAAGGGATATTTACAAATATCTTGCGCAGACGAGGCGTTTTCTTCGGAAACGATATGATTTTTGTAAAGCTTATCTCCGCGATAGGTTTTATCGAATTTTCCGAACTTTTGAACAACGCTGGCGACGATAAGCTCTGCCATCTTGTAAGATTCTTGGGAGACGAGATTTTTATTTTTTCAACGCGTAATCTATCATAGAACTTTGTTTGCGTTTTAAATCGTGTGTAACCAGCGACGTTGATTTCTGTACGAGAGTCGAGGGTTTCGAGACATCGAACAAATAATTCGAAAGCAAATCTCGATAGTATTTACGAATTGACTTCATTTTTCGCCTACTCCTGCGAAAGAGGGCTCGAAAATTCCGCTGATTTTGCACGCTGTGGCGGTATTTATTTCGCAAATTTTTTCAGGCTCGTGATGATTCTGGAAAGGATTTATGACTGCGAGAATGTTTGAAATCGGATTAGCAAGGCTCGCTCCAATTTCTCAAAACTCCATTTTTCGAAGCTCCGCGTATTTTTGTCAGGCTGAAATAATCGTGATGCAACAACGCTCATAATCGAAGTCATGCCACGTGAAATTTTCGAAAATCATTCATCGAATCGAGTATATAAAATTGACTGAAATGAGGATCTCTTCGTTCGAGGAAAATTCTTTTTCTCTCATCAGTCAATGTGTACTTGCAGTCAGCCTGTGCCCATGATTTGAAAAAGTTTTGAATGCCAGTTCCACTGTTCAATTCCACTGTGCCTCTTTCGAGTCAAACTTTTTACGAGAATCTTGCGAATTTCAATTATAATTGAATTCAAAAGTTTCAAGTTCCTCCCCAATTGCGCCATGTCCCAAGCGGAAAAGAACCTGGTGATGTGCAGTGAAAATGTATTCCTTACGTTCCAGTACACCGGAGCAATTTCAACCGTGCGAGGATAAAATGAACATCCTCAATAACTTTGATAGATTGTTATTATACGAGGAAGACTTTGAGGGGAGACAACTCATTCGAAATGTATTGCGTCGTATACGATTCGTGTGAGAAAGCAAAAGAGAAAGAAATATAATTGCAGAACATAGAGAAAGAATCATCGGACTACCCAGCACGTTGATTCTACGAGTATCGCATGCGCCGGGCGCTCGCGTCAAGTCGTGCGTATGAAAAGCTTGTACGAAATCATTCAAATCAAATTCTTGTAATGTGACGTGGTACTTTTGCTAGCATGAATAACCATATGTCAATTCCATCGTAATCGTTGTACATACACGCATATTACTGCAACTCATTGCAGTAATGTTCACTTATCCATCACGCCGTGATCATACGCCGCGTTTCTTTATGAAGATATTTTCTCTCGGTTATTCCGTAATGGAGTCCGATATGAACCGAGGCGAGCAGCGAGCACCCAGGAATCGTGGTGCTGTATTTGTGTCTTCCGTTTCACATTTGAAGAGAAAATATTCAGAGTCGCGTGCATAATTAAGGGGGGGGGGGGGGTGTCCTGTTTTAGAAAGTCAAAAAATCGATTGTTTTCGGGAATGTTTTTAGGATAGACGGAAATAACTCAGCATAGCGAACTTTTCGGTATAGTTTCAAGGATATATCAAAAGTACAAAAACATTTTTTTAATGTGAGAAATGCTAATTTGTACTATTGAAATATTCTTGAAATTATATCGAAAAGTTCGCTATGGGTGAGTTATTTCCATCTATTTTAAAAACATTCCCGAAAACAGTCGATTTTTTTGACTTTCTAAAGCAGGACCTCTCGCTTAAAACAAGATCTGCTGGCCAGACAAAAATCCTTGGTCCTCGCGGGCACTTTCGTAACGCATGAGCAACGACTCGTGTGATATGTTAATATACGAATACAAATGATTTTCGTTAATTCGGAAAAGTAACGTAATCGTAATTCATTAAAGAGGGTGATTCGAAAGAATTTAACGAGGTTTCTCGCGTCTACGGTGCTGATGGGATCTTTCGCTGCGAGTTGCTCCGATAAAACGAGCATGAAACATTAACCATGCCGCTATGAAGCAGAATCGATTTTCGCTACTCCACGGCCAATTCCTTCCCCCGAGACGCAAGCATTAAATTTCCCACGCAAACTGTCGTGGCTTTTGGACCTTTTTGCCAAAGCTCGACGCGCTTTAGTATAGTGCGCTAAACTGACGTGGGATGTACTTTAAGAAAAGACTGACCACTGCGCCTCTCAACGAATCGTATTTATACGTGCACTGAAAAAAAAAGGATTGGTAAATTTGACTCACCAAATGCGATCAACGAAAATGTGTTAATATTGATAAAATTTAGTTAAACTTGAACACGTAATAGTTGATCTGAAAAATCGATTTGGTTAATCTACCACATAGTTTTATTAAGGTAGTTCATGTACGAAACGATTTTCTTAAGAAAGTCTTGAAATTTAGACAGAGTTTAAATGGGTAGTCGACTGATACGCATTTCAAATTTTGAAGGGTTCGTCTTATTAGTTATTGAGATAAACGTGTTTAAATATGAAGAAAAATACACAGGGTTGTAGGGACTATGCGTAAAAAATCGTTTATCATTCCATGTAAGGAATGAACGCTTCTTACGAAGTTTATGAATAAATACACGCAATAACAATGAAGTATATAACGAAGATTTGGGAAAAAATTCGAGACAATTGTCTGACTAGTGATAAAGACATATTACATTAAAGATTGAACGAAATTGGTAACGAGCACTCGTATAACCTTACATTTGCTTATTTCGGCATTTTGTTTCTTCCTGGCTTGGTCCATTCCTCTTACAGCCTTCTGTCTTTTTATCAGTACTTTTTTTTTTTATCTATTTTCGAATTAATAATTCTGACATCAATTTAAGGTGATAATATCTTTAATAAGGGCGTAAAAGCAACCCAATTTAGACACCCATAAAATACGATTCTTCGGGCACGATCTACATTAATGTGAATTACTTCATATTTTTCAATCCAATCACATTTCTATTATAACAATCAATTTTTTTTTAACTTGTCTATGCACATTAAACTACGAGATCACATGCCGAATAATAGACACGACGTATGTGAGCATACACACTCGAGATGCTCGTCAGACAACAGTTTAAACTCCATTCGAAGTGTTGAAACGCAGGACTTGCGCCTTTTCCTTGTTAACGACGAACGACGTCGCTACGTACACCCGTGCATGTCGAGGATCGTTTGTCATAGAGTCTTTCCGGTCCGAGTCAGAAGACATTCGTGCTCGGATCGCGTTTAGTTGGAGAAGTAATCGCTATTACGACATTCGCGAAGAGAGCACATATATTTGTGCGACATTGCGACGGTTACGTAAATAGTGCGGTTCGAGTTATTTTTTTTTTTTTTTTATATATCTGTCTCCCGTGGTGCCCCCCTCGTATTTACAATTTTTTTCCTTTCTTTTCTCATTTTTATAGTATTGTGCCGATGCATCCATTGCTCGGAGGAAAAGGAATGAGCGATAGCCGTTTCAATTTCTTATCCGCTCTATTTTCTCAGTGAATAGAGCGAGCTGTGCGTTTAAAAATCGCGTCGATCTTACACGATATTTAACCAGCCGAAACGTCTTCCCATAACGATCCTTCAATCTCGTATAAATATCTTCACCGTTTTATCGAGCGAGAAATCTCTTCGAACCGATCGCTCGATCCTCCAGCTTTTATTTCCGTTCCTGAAGAACACACACACAACAAAAAGAGAAAGAATAACTGTTCGTCGCAAGCGATCTTTCTCTCTTTGCAAAACACATCGATCCCGTAGATTCGCTCCATAATCGGACTCTCTCATTGTGTGTGTGTGTGTGTGTGTGTGTGTGTGTGTGTGTGTGTGTGTGCGCGCCTCCGTGTACGTGTCCGTCTGTTGTAATGCGACGAGTATCCGGCCCGGCATCCAAGTTCTGTTCAATTTCATTCGCCGCGCTCTTTTCTCCTCCCTTCGTATATATCCTCTGTCTATAGAAATATCCATTGATTTATAACACACATCAGTAAAATCTTTCTCGGTCCATAGATTCTCATTCAATTAGTTGCCTTTTATGAAGAAAGAAAAGAACGACGAGGGATCCATAATTACCAGTCAGTACTTACCATGTTCGATGCTCCTTAACCATTATTTTTCTCCATATCGACCAATCGACTATCGAATCGGAAATATTTATTTTATATGCGGCCTTCCTTTCAATTTCCCATCTATCACAGGTGACCGATGTCAAGAATTCTAGGCAATAAATCATCATTTCGGTTTAATCGATTCGATAGTGTGTAGTTTTCTAATTAATTGCAACGATTCGTGTTACTTTCTACTGGAATCAGTCCAATCATGGGTCACGACCTACCTTAATTCAAGGACATAAATGCCAAAGTTTTATGCAAACTGATTTGATACTCACTGGATTACGATTGTTTGACACGACGCTGAAGTTTGCAACGTTCGAGTCCAACGAAGTTGACAAAAATAACATTTGTCATTCACCAATTTTTTATTCCACGAATCATTCGTGTAGACTGAAAAAATGCGAATCGCAAATTAGGCAGGTATCAGAACTGGGGAATTACTGGAATTGTTGGAGAGTTTTTTCAGATCATTTCGTTGGACTCCAACGTTGCAAACTTCAGTGTATTTGTTTGACTCGATTTTTTATTTCGGACCGGAAGTACGAATACACGAAAAAATTGGAAGGACTCATAAGACGACACGGAAAGTCATAGACGGAAAAGAAAACTTGCATTGCGTCTCAACGTCGCGAGCTTCGATACCATGCGGATTATGTCATCTGATAGAAAATCAACTCCGCAGCACCATTTTTCCATGTCCACGAATATTTTTTCTCACCTTTTAATCGATGCTGCACTGAGCTAAGAATATTAATAATGAAGCAATTTCTGTCGCAACTAAAATATTTCTTTGGATACGGGAAGTAAAATATTTCGGAGATGAGACTAAATAATTGGTTAAAAAGGTGATTCCCAAATCAGATTCATGGAACCAGTTATTCGACCGAAATCGTCGGACTTGGATGCCTCCATTGATTTCAAAGTAATCTTCATCATTCGATTTCCATGATTGAGTGAAGAAATAGCGTTATATAATCTTCTCTCACATTTGAATTTCTAAAATTAAAATTCATCCGAAAGTTTCTATTCCTTTGAGCTACAGAGCTGCATTTTAATCAAATATGTTATGCCGTCCCGATCGACTTATTCGACTGCTCCACGTCAAAACTTCGTTTTCCACAGCCATCAGCATCCTCGCATACGAATTGCACTTTGGATGTGCATATAGTACACTGGGAGCTAAAGTGCTTGTGTCAATCTCATTCACTGAGGCTAAAACCCGAGCGTGAATTTCGTGTTCTATCGAAATGCAATCAAGTAACATCGTAATTGATTATGGTCTGATTGACATCACAAATATTATGAATTATAATGTAACAATGGTTCGTACTCGAGTTCCATATTTGCTCGATCTTAATTAATTACGAATATTACGATGTAACAAAAAATATGACGTTTGTCGAAAATAAGAAAAATTGGAGGCCAGAAAAGCAAAAATTTATGACGCTGAAGTTTGCAACGTTGAAGTCCAACGAAGTGATCTAAAAACAAATTTATCTACAAGTCTTGTTTTCCTTCATTTCGTTGGACTCCAACGTTGCGAACTTCAGCGTCGTAAAAACGATGCTTTCCTTCAACCAGTAGAGTCGACTCGAGGTTTTCTCAGGTTGCATATTTCGCGTGGTTTTGTGACGCGCGTTAGGAAATTTGAACTCTCGCATTTCCTCGCGAAATATGTATTGGCAAAGGAGTTGCACAAAGTCGCGAGTTTCTTGAGAAGGTCGAGCCTCTAAACCAGGAGAAATGATTCATAATATTAATAATTGGCACGAAGCCCCTCGTTTCGTATATTAGCAGGTTACTATCCGGCACTGTTGACGAATAAGAATTATAAATATATCTGGAGACTTATTATTGAAATGTTGAGGGAGAAACTGCCAGAGGAAAGGGGTCCCTGAAATAGTGTTTGGCAGATAATCGGGATCGTTCATCGCGGACGCACATCTTGGAAAATTTATAATTTCGCATTGATTCTTTAAAACTCATATTCTCACGTGAAGAAAATTTGACAAAATGCTATCGTCTTCGACGAGGGAACGCGATAATTCCAAAGCTTTCCGTACGATCAGCAGGGAACCTTGACAAGCGTGTCGTTGTCGGCGTCGTTGCCATCGTCGTCGGCGTCGACGTCGCTACGAGAGCACAGCGAAGCGCGTTATAAATAGGTCAACAGGAAATTAGCAGCTGGTGGTGGTTCGCCGATGGTGTGTACGCGAACGAGCTTCGTAGCTTCGCCAGCGTTACATAGCTTGCGTGTCACCTACGGAGCAACAGATTCAAAGGCATTCACAGTTTTGCGTCATACATGAAATCAAGAAACCCCTCGCGGTCCTGGCAACTTTGATGGAACCCCGCTTCACGGCTGAACACTCGCCTCTTTCGTCCCGTCCCTCGAGAAGGTGCAGAGCCCTGACAACTTCTTAATCTCATCCAAAAATATATTTTTCCAACGCATCTTCCAATGCTCTCGGCGCACTCGTTACATTCTTTTCAATATCTACGCGGCCAGCACGAAAATAAATAGATGCATCCGAATGCGTCACTCTTTCCGGCCAATTAATGCGTTTTTCATAGCAGATTTTCTACTCAATGACATTTCGGTGCATCAGTCTAAACGGACTTGACAAAAATTTATCTCCCCAAACGCGAGAACTCTTTTTAATGGCATTTTTCGACTCTGTGGAATGAAAAAAAAGCTTGGGAAGCTGTGCTCGAGGAAAATATTGCACATTGATCGAGTAGGTTTCTCATTATCGTGCAAATAGCAATACACTGAAAACAAAACTTGGTTGAAACACTTGAAAAATGTTGAGTTTAACCAAAATATTTAGTCCCACACGCACGACAAAATATTTAAGTGATGATTCAATTAGATAGCGGTTTGGATTAACGAAATTGAGGGTTACGTGACCATATATTGGTTGCTATAACGTCATATTTTGTTCCAACGAAAATATTAGTTAATGCATACGAAAACTAGGGAAACATTAAAAAAAAAGTTTTTCGTATATAGCAACAATTGAAATAAAGAAAATCAACTATTTGATCAGGCAGAAATCTAGTTGGTTAGTTAAGAAATAAGCAAATCTGTTTAACTAAATTATACATAAAATATACAGAACTTTCTTTCGAGGTAGACAATTGATTTGGTTCGTCATCGATAAGATTTAGTTAAGCTACATGAAGAAAAAATCCGACGATCAAACTTGTTTGTTATTTTTCACAAATCACGTTGGCTAATATAAAAATACATTTCAACAAATTTTGGGTTATATTGAACTGACCAGTATGATTCGATTTACAAAATATTTATCATTCTCAACAAAACCGTTCAGATACTTCAGTACTTGATATTCAAAGTAGAAATGAACAAGTGTTTCGAGCTCACATAAAGAAAAATTCATCGGATAAACGAACTATTCTTTATTTACCGCAAGCGGATGTTGGTTAGATCAAGCAACAAAAATATCAACTACAGACATTAATTTGTTGCAGCTATTTTTTTTCTCAGTATAAAAAAGCCATTCAATCAACTACAAAATTTTGGAATTTTTATTAAAATTTTTACGACGGTCCGTGACTCGAAGCGCGATAAAAAATCGTATAAAGTTGAAGCCGTGCGATATTAATGTACAGTTTTTGTCCCGCTCGACGGAGCTTTGTAGAGCTCATTTTCGCTCTATTTAAGTAAATTAAAATGCATCCAAGTGATTTTTATCACTTGTCAGTGGAAAATTGCGCTTCTCAATGGATACTGGGACATAAAATATTCGCACGAATCATCGCTCTTTTGTCGGTTACTTTCCTGTAATTGGATGTTGTGAATCGCGATCTAACCGGCTGCACCGGTTTCCTCCTCGAGTATATACTACTTGTCAACGTTGTTGCCGATACCGCGAAGATCACCGAGACGTCAACTTCGTCAGGCGAACTTCATCGCGTTCATCCTCGTATATATTTGCTTCATCCAGACGCGTATTGTAACTCCTTAAAAACTCGGAAAAAAAATAGAACAAAAATAAGGATAATGGTTGAACGCAGTTATACAGCGGAGAATGAGAGTCGCAAGATTGTCACGACGTATCAGAGGTCGTGCATTCCTGGCTCGAAGCCCGGGAGCACAAATTTTACTGAATACCGTCGCACTTTCGAGCCAAGAAAGATTTTTAGTCTCGTTGGAACATGAAAAGAATAACGTTAAGTAAATAACACAGTAGAAACAACGACAAAATCAACAAGAACCTTGGAAAACAGCGTAAAAAACGTTACACCCGATCGCAAGGATATCAATTTTCCCAGCAGCGAGCTTTTCAAACTTCTATGTTTTTTCTCAACATGTTTTTCTTCCTCGACTCGCCAGACTGTTACGCGCATAGTCGGAGTGCCGGGAAATACATGAGAAAAGAAATACTGCATAGTGATGCTCAAGGAAATAGATTAGTGGAAAAAATAGAATCTAAAAATGCGCGGACTCAAGAGATAGAGCCGCACATGGAGACCAATGAATATACGCATGACGCTGAAGTTTGCAACGTTCGAGTCCAACGAAATGATCTAAAAAACTCTCCAATAATTCCAGTTATTCTAAAATTCTGTTACCTGCCTAATTTGCAATTCGTAGTTTTTCAGTCTACACGAATGATTCGTGGAATAAAAAAATTGGTGAATTACAAATGTTATTTTGGTTAATATTGTTGGACTCGAACGTTGCAAACTTCAGCGTCGTGAACACGCTCATGTGTGCGATACATTTTTCTTCCTCGTTACGACGAGGATAAATTCTTTACGTATAAATGCGTCAACACACGATTGTATAGAGCGAACGGTCTCGTAACGACAATTTTCGTTTTCTTTTTTCCATATCTCCCGTCAATGGATTCAAGGATGCGTTTTTTATTCATATTTTAAGCATGGAAACGTTCCTTTGAACGATAATTCTTCGTGATTCATGCTCCATTGATATTCTCGCTGAGCTATTCGCCTTTGAATTTTCTTTGCTTCCACTTATGAACTATACGTAAGGCGATTTCGTTTTTGTATTATGCATTGAATGAATTGCGCATCACTGGCATTGAGAAAACAGGCGTCTGCTGCAGTTTTCCTCATGCCAAAAACAAATTGATGTTCAATGAAATGGTATGCAGGAAATCCAATGGGCCGGTAAGATAGAATCGCGCGGTTATGCAACGTTGAGAATATTGTAAGCCAAGAACCTCTCCGAAAATCGTCGGTTTTTATTCATTTTGCGAGCATATTTCCCACCTCCGAATGCGAATATCAAACGATTGAAAATGTTTTCGAATTTGTATCTCCGCACTTCTCGGTGTGAATGGCACAGATAAAAATTCTCGGTTTTCGAATCTTCGCGTGACCGCGATATGCGCCTTCAATTTCGGAGCCCTGGAATTTAAGGAAGTTAAGGCATTAGAATGAAAATGATGTCATTGCTTTTAAACCGATTGCATCTTATAAAGTGAAGTGTAAAAAAAAATCAGTTGAATTTTCAGACAGTTTGGGAGCGTCGTTGCTGAGGAAAATCAATAACAATTTGGGCCAAATAACATGTAACCTTATGGAAGTCAAGATACATTCAGTGATATCTCCGTTAAAGATGATGCTGAAAATATGAAATTTTTTGGGCAACACGAACAAAGCTTCCTGAATAATGTCAATTTTTTCAGATTTATTCGGAGATTTGCTGAGATTATATTAATAATAATCTGTTTGCCGTGCAGTTTTTTGAGGCTAGGATCGTCACCGTCCGTGTTTTCGACCGAGCTTTCACCAGTTTTTCGTCTTTTTTTATCCCAACTCTTCTTTAAAGTGTATGCAACATTGCCAAACTGTAAACTGGCCTAACTTTTGAAAGGTACAGGTTGAAAGGTACTTTTGGAAAAAAATGACTGCACGGCCTCAAGTTCCTTAAGGAGGGTGGATCGCGACGATGCAATGTTGCCATGCTAAACCATGTTAAGAGGATGGATCAGTCGGTATATCGCAACCGTGAGTGCGAGAGAGATAGCTGCAAATTTCGAAATCGAAATTCTTTGACACAGTTTAACCGATTAAAAAAAGGCTCTGTCAGTCGATTTTTGCTATCGTTCTGCGTAGGCTGACAGAGCTTTTTTTTAATCGATCAAACTGCATCAAAGAATTTCGATTTCGAAAATTCCAAGTGAGGCCAGTCGACTGATCCATACTCTTAAAAATATTAAGAAATTCAAAATAATAAGAATTTAATAAAATTTGATAAATGTATTCTTTTAAAATTTATAAGACAATATACATTTTTTTAGATTTTTCTACCGCATAGCTCTCGAGTAATTGAACACTAAAGTTCACGTGTATAAACATATATATAGAATTTACACATATACAGTTATACATCTCGTGCATAAGAACTTGGATTTAACGCTCAATTATTCGATAACTATGTGGTAAAAAAATTTGAAAAAAATTGTATTTGTATACTTGATACCAAAGAATGTTATCACCAAATTTTATAAAATTGTGATTATTTTGACTTCGTGATTCACCCTCTTTAAGGCATTTGTACGCGGGTAAAATACTTGGAGCGTTGATACCTAACGAATGATTACCCTAGAAATACGTTCGGCTGCGTTCGCGTCCTTTAAAAAATTCCAAAAAGAAGATGCAAAGACGTAAAAGCGCAGACGTTGATTACGGATTCGGTAATTCGCTCTTTTTTTCCTTCATGGTCGAGATATATCGCTGATACGTGTGTGGAGCGTCCGGTAAAAGGTGAAAAGGTTCTCTAAAGTTCGAATGTAGGCGCAAAAGGAACGATGAAAAAGGGGCGGGAAGGGGGAACTGAAGCTCATCAAGTTCGAACCGAGTCCTCAGAAATAACACATTTTTCGCTCCCGTTTCTGTATATCCGGTGGAGAAATGCTCTGAGCATTCGAGGGAATCGCATTGTCCCTAATTGCCGCTCATCGAATTATTCTTCGACATTGTTCGTCGCAGGATTGTCGGGGCTTGTGTGTGCAATGGCAATTATTCGGTGCATGGAGATGAACGCGCTCGGGCGCGTATATTCGATCCGTGGAAGGTCTAATCAACGATCCGTTGCACTTTTTGCTTCCTCTTCGTTTCCTTCGTCAAATAGTATCTTTATGATGTTTTTGCTCTTGATGAAATTTAACTCGATCTCGTTTTTTCCTGTAGCGTTATTTTCTGCGGACTCTTCGCTTTTTTTTTTTTTTTTACTTTTTACAGAATTTTCGCATTTTTTTTGGCTTCGGCTCTTCCTCGAATGACCGGTACTTCCGGTTTTTTGATCGAAGATCAAATTATATATTCGAAGGTTTTCCAATGCGTCGCTTTCCAAATCATTTATTTTCTGAGACCAAAATCTCGTAATAATTTTTCGCTTCCTTTCGTCTCATCTTTAGGGTTTCTATCACACTGGTTTGTTTTTACTGAAACATTGATAGTCGAAAAAACAAAAGATTGGTGTTTCGATCGAAATTCCTCGCAGCTCGACGTCTCAGGCTCATTCTCAATTTCTTTTTCCATGCGATGCTCGTCTTCTGCGCTTCTTCATCTCCGCTGCGGTATACAGATCGTGAGAGACTGTCGTGGCGTTAGCCACAAAATCTATTTTCAAAACGTATCTTAAGCTGCGTCGTCGTATGTCCTCAGCATCTCGTTTCTCTATAGATACACACTATGAATTATGAATATTTTCGTGTGTATCTCCCAGTCTTCGCTTTCTCCTCGTCTACGTCGCTGTGCGCTTCTTCCTCTTTTTCTACTCCGAGCTTACTCGCCCGCGGTATCGTTATTTTATTTGAATTTCTTTCTCACTCTACCCTGAGATCTCACGCGGAGACGTTAACATCCGAAATGACACCGTTGCGCGAGAAAAATACCGAGCACTGCGACGAGAACACGCACGTGCCCGAACAAACATATTTTTTCTTCTCACTTCTCGTCTGCTCCTATGCTCCCGGCGCAATAATCTTCTCAGTCATCCCAACATTTAAACATCCGGCTGATCCGCGAATAGGAAATTCGCTATTTAAATCCCAATTTATTTTAAATCCCAACGTTTACGATTACATAATATTCGCTCTCTCCAAGTTTTTCTTTTGCGATTTTCATTTTATTATTTTTTTTAATTTTATTTTTTTTTTAAAAATCGTTGCTTCTTTGGCTTCTGTGCCAAATTCTTTCTTCTCGGAGCCTCAGTTTTGTGGCCTCGAGCCACTTTTTTTTTATTCTGTCGAATGGACCGGGAGCAGAATAATCGCAACGATGAATCATTACGTTTTTGGTATCGATTGATCACCGACGTTGAAATACTTTTATTTTCGTCTTTCATCGAATGAAGTATACACTCAATTCTCGGCCAAATTATTGCAGTTTTCCCATTGTTTATAATTCTTCAACCAGAGAGAATTCGCAGTGTCAAATATCAACAAATATTCTTCGCACCCTCGATTCATAAAGATAACATGAAATTTTTGTGAGCAAAATAAAATAAAGTCCACATTCCTCGCAATAATATATTTAGCGTTGTGCGACTTTCGTTCCAAATGCAACATGTGTGTCTCATTAACACGTTCCACCGGGCACATATGCTCCTTCATTAATTCATATGCACAATCGCAAGCCGTGCGATATTAAAAGTTGCTGTGTAATTTTTAGAAAATTCGTGATTGCGCAAAAATGATGAATTCGCTTTAATTGCAGGTTGAATTTATCGCGGTAATGATTCGTCCGTTTTCTCACGATTTTCGGATCGAATGCTCAGCTGAAATTCCCGTTGCGTAATGCGGAGTGAAAATTAGAGATTGGGCTGCTTGCGGTTTTGTTGAAACACTTGTTACGGTTTTTTCATCTTTCTCCCTCCTTCGCGTCTTCCTCGTTTATTACACAACTCGCACGGCGCTTAGTATGAGTCGGCGAATATATATATATAAGATATTTTGATCTCTCGCCAGATGAAAATGATTTTGGCCATCGGCGAAAACGATCGAATCCGCTTTTTCTCTTGGACAATTTTCACCAAAACATTGACGAGATTTTCCGATTTTCCCATTCGATTTACATTTATTTTTGTATCCTCAGGCGAATGGGCTCGGGAAGCTCCATGATATAATATTTTCCGATCGCGATTTCTCTCCGGTCTCGTTCTGTCATGTACAAATCCGAAAAGTGAGAACGTACAATTTTCTTTTTTCACGGGCGATGTAATTACGTGTGATTATTTTCTTTGGTTTTCGCGTTCGTGCGAGAGCCTTGATGCGATGATTATATACGTGCGGAGTATACTACTACCGGTGAATTTATATTTATGCAGAGTAGAGATCGGACTAGATGAGCCAGCGATGCAACCGAGTATAACGCATACTATGCAGACAGAAGCATATAGCGAAAAGCCTCTTTGAGCTTTATTCTTCTTACGTATACGTGTACGCAGGTTATATGGCGTCCGCGCGCGCTCCGTAAGTGTGCGAATGGAAGACTTGAATTTTGTTTCCGTGCTCGATTATTCTCGCATCCTCGAGCACGTCTGCGCTCACGTCTGTATAAGTAATGAAAGAATTCGGTGCTAACTCGGGACCAGAATTTTCATACTCGCTCGGAAATCGGTTGCCTGCGAGGAACGACCTCATCGTCGAATTGACGATTTTTTATTCCGAGAGAAGTCTGAATATCGAACGTGTGTTCGTTATTATTTTATTCCAATATAAATTCCTGATTTACCTTCAATCATTCTCGAATGTATACGAACCGCTGTGTCACCGAATTTCAATTTCTCGTGAGGTTGAGTGAGCGATCGACTGTCGAATGCGAAGTCACAAGCTTCCAATCGTTCGGAATCTCGGATTTTCCCAAATCGTAACTTCGGTATTTTCGGCTGGTACCCAATTGCAGTTACAGTCATGAGAACCATCGTCAGAAACGTGAATTTCGTCCATCATGCACGCGCCTCAATTTTGTCGATTGAAAAACTCATAATTTCTTCATTCCTAAAGATTTTCACTGAATAAAGTTGCATCGGCAATTTCTCTACGCCTGTGAAGTTCGCCTTAAGCATGCGCGTGGCTATTAATCGAGCTCAGGTTATAAGAAAGCCTAGCGATTCCTCCACAGCCGAGTCCAAATTCACACCGATTCTCCTCTATAATTATGCATATGCATTGAGTGTCCAGTGGATCTTCTGCTTGTACGATGCCAGCGAACGCAAGAATTCTCGTGCGTGACGAAAGCGAGCTTAACCACGCAGCGAGAGAGGCCGCGCGATTAACCCGAATATCGAATCTGCGGTGGCCGTATGTCGCGTGGAAACACTTTAATGTATAATTGTTGAGGATGTACGCGGATGTGTATGCACGTACGTGCAGTACCTCGTTATCGTATACGGCTTCATGCTCGTTTTATTCAAATCGTGCCTATGACTTACTCTACGATGATAACGGACTCGAAGAGGATTTTACCAGCTCACGTTCGAGCACTAAAAATCAAATTTCGTTGAAATATTCAGAGGTTTTCTTACGTGTATATTTAACGAGAAACAGTTTTTCCAAGCCAACGAAATTTCAGATTTTACAGCAAGCTTTGTTACACAGAACCGAAACTTTGGCCGAACTCTAAACCGTTTTGTCGCATCGGCGAAATGTTTCGTTGCGCCTATTCAACAAAGTGTTATAATATTTCAACAAAATTTTGTCATCAGTGAGTTGGTTAAAAGGCAATCAAAATGAAAGGTCTCGCTTAACGAAAACGCATTTTCCGCAAGCAGATCAATGATCGGCTCCTTTTTGAATTTTCCGTTTTGAATAATCAGCGTCGCTACCGGCGCGCTTCTCAATATGAAACGTTAGCTCAATAGTAAAATGTATTAAGGATCACCATAGACTGAAATAAATTTCTGTCCCCGTATGACCTAGCCGAAGATGAGCTTATTTTTCATATTTCCAAAGTGGGTACCGACGAAGAAGGGAATTTCCATTTTTTCATTTTATATTCCATGCGACGAGCCTTATTCAGCTCAACCGAATTCGAGGACAGATTAAATTTTCCCATTCTGTAGGATTTTATATTTCGTAACGGTAAAAATAAATTTGGAAGCGTCACCTTGAACAGATTTTGAAAAGGCCTAATAAAACTGGGATTCTCTCCGAGTCGCTGCGATATACTCGAGATTTTCCGACTGACCTCCATAAGAATTCAGAGTCATCGGAGATGAGCACGACGATCGTAACAGAGGAAAATCATCACAGTGAAAAAAAAAAAAATAACAGTGAAAGAAAAAACAATTCATTTATGTATTTCTCGGTTCGATGCCCGTTTGATCTATCGACGTATAATCGTGCCGCGACCGCGACCAGACGCAGCACTGTAGTGCATCGCTTCTGCGAGAGACGTAACTCTCGTGAGGTTGGTGCAGGGCCGTTAGAAACGACCTTGCATCTTGTCTCTTTCGGTCTCGTTGCAGGCTTTTCTTTGCTCGCACTTCTCTCTCTCTTTCTATCTCTCGCAATGTGACTCGGAATGAAGAGCGGGAGATAATCTCGCGGAGGCGCCTCGTGGTATGAGAAAATCAGAGAGAGAGAGAGAGAGAGAGAGAGAGAGAGAGAGAGAGAGAGAGAGAGAGAGAGAGATGAAGAAAGACAGAGAAGGCGGGAGTGAGAGGGCATTTCCTCCTTCTCGTCGTCACGATGATGTTACTGCCGCTTATTTTGTGCTCTGTGTAGTGCTTACTCGCCATAAGAATGTTGGAAACAGACGTGAAAGCCGGTCACGCCTGGTGGCCATGGAGTACGCGAACACTCTCTAATGAGCCTCTTACGCTCGTTCGCTCATTTTCGTTCTCAACCGGCAATTCCTTCGCCGAATATATGTGTATACGCACATTTGTTGAATGTATGTACTCGTGTCTTGAAGCATTAAAAAATATCCATGGACGTATATTCTTATTAAAACATGATATCCGCGGTGCATTAAAAGTGTGTGTATAAGCGTGACACTGAATCGTTTCAAGTACGATTTGCCACATATACTTTTCCATTTATTTTGTCCTCTCTCTCTTTCTCTCTCTTGCCGAGCGCTCTCTGTATCGCTCCTCGATCCGTTTCGCCCTCCAAAAGTGGCCGCATTCCGCGACACAGGAAATTGACTTGCACGTATCGTCTCTGAGCTTAAAAGAGAGGAAATTAAAATATGGAGCGAGTGGACCAGCAGCAGACTTTATTTGTACCGACGATTTATCATCCTATCAATTTTCCGATCGCTCGCTCTTCAGGCTCGAAGCGAGTGAGCCGATTGCGCCGAAAATGTGCTCGATCCTGCGGTATTTTTGTTGGAACGATTTCTAATTTTAAATTGACATTGAAGCACAGTTTGTCCGGAGTGCACGAATTTGCATAAATTACTTTAAGAAACTCTGTTTCTACAGATATTTGCGGAGCGAGAAGCAGCCCGAGAAATCTGTGTCGAAATATTTCTTTCGCAGAGCAGTTCTAATTAATCCGTAGCTTGTAAAAGTTCTTGACTCGAACGAGCTGCGCTTATTTTGTACGCAGGTACTATAGAAGTACGAAGAGTCGAAGAAAGCGTGAGCAATAAAAATTTGATTCTGACATCGGTGCACACCGCGCGATGAGCGCTCTCGCATGTGATGCACCGCGTGCACTTCCTGCTAAACTCGACTCCAGTTCATACCATTATTTCGACTAACGGCGGACGTAGCTGTTGATTGTTGCTCGGATCTTCGTTTAGAAATCGCAAGAAAGTCCGAACTCTCCTGGCACTGTGGAGAACCTGCTGTATATGTGCGTACATGTTCACGCGCAGTTTTGTATGTAAGAATATCTTTGAATATTGCGATCTCTTCGCGAATACACTTTGTGGGTATACAACTGGAGAATTTCGATGAGTATCACGTTCAGGCCTACTCGTGGCATCCTCGCAAAATGCACGTGTTTTTGTGCTTAAGCGACTATCGTATGCTGTAATTTGGCATCAAAGTTCCGATACGACGTACAAGTCGAAAATGATGACGGATTTTCGACGTGATACGAACACTTAATTCGTATGGAAATTACGCTCAATGTTACAGCAGCAACGAAACAATTTTACTTCGATCACTTACATGCTTCATTCATATGTTTTCTATGGAACAAAATGGAAATGATTTCCGTATGGTAAATTCATCCCGAGCTTTTAGAGTCTGTACATGAACGAAGCGAAGGCTCTTTCCGTATATGTTAATCCGTCGCCAAATCAATGATGTTCTGTTGAATAAATAATGAAGTGTACGATAATCCGGGAACATTGAGACGATCGAATTGTTCGTTTATGCAAAATCAATTTCTCAGTCAATGACCACGTGCAGCGTCCGAATACAGTCGACTAAATAATCATCCCACAAAAAGTTATTCTTATTACATTCACGTTTTTTGTGATCTCCGTTCTGAAACTTCGACGTACGTTAATGAGAAATTATTTTATTTTTGTTTATTTTTTCTTTTCTACTCGATTTCTACGAGCACATTTAATATTGAGATGAAGTAACGATCATTTATCGTGGCCTCTGCTTTCAGCTTCGAGTTAATTCATTAAATGATTAAAAAATTGGATAATGACGATTGGAAGTTAAGGTAGTTCGTGCACGAAACGCTTTCCTTAAGAAAGTCTTGAAATTTAGACACAGTTAAATGGGTATACTCGACTGACACGCATATCAAATTTTAAAGGGTTCGGCTTATCGGTTATTGAGATAAACGTGTTTAAATATGAAGAAAAATACAAAATACAAAAAATCGTTTATTTTTCCATCTAACGAATGAACGCTTCTTACGAAGTTTATGAAAAAGTACACAATAACAATGAAGTATACAACGAAGGTTTGGGAAAAAATTCGAGACGATTGTCTTACTAGTAAGAAAAATATATTACGTTAAAGATTGAACGAAATTGGTAATGAGCACATTTGCTTATTTCGGCATTTTGTTTCTTCCTGGCTTGGCCCATTCCTCTCACAGCCTTCTGTCTTTTTATC
The DNA here is from genome assembly GCF_019457755.1 of Venturia canescens. Taxonomy (NCBI): domain Eukaryota; kingdom Metazoa; phylum Arthropoda; class Insecta; order Hymenoptera; family Ichneumonidae; genus Venturia; species Venturia canescens. Next base: position 17,438,228 of record NC_057421.1, on the reverse strand, counting down.
AGTACTTTTTTCTTGATCCAATTCCCGTCGTGTTTTCCCTTTGCGCTCTCTAATGCGATTTTTCACATAAAAAATTATAGTATTTTCGCCAGGGACGAATGAAATTATTTGGAGTTCAGTCAGTGATGAATCCCCGATTAATTAATGGCTTGTAGTTTCATTCGCCAAAAGATAAGTTGAAAAAATGTATTTACAATTTCGAATTAGTAACTCTGACATTAATTTAAAGTGATTATATCTTCAATCAGGGCGTAAAAATCAATGCAATTTAGGCACCCATAAAATACGATCTTCCGGGCATGATCTGCCTTGAATAAAACTCGGTTCACTGCATTTCGCGACGATCGTTATGGCTTTGACTACGAAAAACGAAATAGTTTTTTTTTTTCATCTGAAATATCGTGTCGAACGACTCTGCGCCAGTTTTGTTATATAAGCCAGAATGTAGTATTTCATAGACTAAATAACAAAAATTAAGAGTCAATTGAGCAAATACTTTCTGTATTTACAGACATGTATAAGGGATCGAGACATAATGAACGGAATTTGTGAGAAAACGGGTCAAGCGTGAATTTTCACGTCCAACCAGTCACTGTTCGTTGTTATTATTATTATCGATTCCACTACTATGTTTTTGATTCCTTGATATTAGCGGTTGTGGTTAACGTGCGCCTTTCAAAATGACATAAACCAATGAAATCAAACGATAAAAAAATTGGAATAGCTCATGAAACGAAGCCGGCGAGTTTGCGATCGCGTTTTGGAGTTCACGTGGAAAGATGCTCGTCGTGGTTAAGAGAAAGTAGGGTGCTATACGAGCCCCAATGCAGATGAGAGAGAATAAACATCCATGTATCCGGTCCCATCAGGCACGGTATGTGTTTCACAAGAAGCACACGCGCGCGTGTGGCAATATCGGAGAGAAAGAGAAAAAACGAGGGGGAGAAAGGCCCGGAAAAAAGAGAAGGATGAGGACGAAACTGCGATGGAGATTGACGCGGAAACTTACAACTGAGCCCGGCATCCATTCCTGAGAATATTAATCGACTGAAATTCCTGATCCCATAACGAGTTATTTCGTGAACTCTTAGTGATTGATTAGCGCAGGGAATCATCTTCATGGTAGAAATCTTCGTTTCTAACTTTTTCTCGGATTTTTACATTCGTGAGAAATTCGACGACGAAAATATCTGGTCGGAAAGAAAATTAGTGGCTGCTCGAACATACGGCAAATAAAATCGAATGGAATTTCGCTCGTGTATTTAAACGAGTTGTAAAAAGTTTTGAATTCTTTCATATTCCGACCTCCCGTACTTCCCTCTTTATTTTCACTTTCTTCCTTCCATCTCTCGCTCACTTCTTCCTGTTTTCATCTCGGGACGTGTGCCCGCACGGCATTATACGATATTTCAAGGTGCATCTCGACGAGGGCGTCAAGAGGATGAGAAGTCAGCCACGAGAGCGTCATTCGAGCACGCTGAAACCTCAGGTGACTCCCTAATTGGTGAACTTCATACCTCCGCATAAGTACCGGAGGAGGCGAGAGCTAGTGAAAAACGAGATTCTGCCAATTATCGCATACTGCTATCCCGGGATGTAGGAAGTAGCGACGAAGAGAACGACCCGAGAGGGTCAGAGAATAACGAGCTTCCGGTTGTGAGGAAAACAACGCGATGAAAATATCGAGAAACATTTTTTTACGCAATAAAAATTATGTTTTCGTACTTCTCGGAGGTCATTCCTCGATTGAAATCATACCGATTAGCAATTTTGTTTTGGCCCGGATTTATGCTTCGTTTTTTTTCTTCTAGCGCGCTCTTTCATTGTCTAAGCCCATTCGCTCGTTTCGTGGAATTTGGAGCGAATTGTACTTTGCAAAATTCCCGATTCGCGCCGGCCTTCTTGTTTACCGGTATCCAAGCACTAACATCAGCATTAGTCGAATCCCGGCTCTCGCTCTCCTTCTCGTAATCGCGTGCTCGCGATTCATCCCTCTTATTCGTCATCGTTTGGCAAAGCTCCAACTAAGTCAGCCCCTGCCAAGGAATCTTGGCTGTACAACGTATCCGCTCTCTTGAATCCACTGGCAATTCTCATTTTTTTCTTTTTCATCTTTCTAACGTTCGTGAATGCTGTCCTTTCTATGCCCTTCGCTTTTTCTTACGGTCATTATCGTAATGCATCATTTTTTATTCCCATCGATCGATATTTCATACAATTTGAGATAAAAACGTGCAAAGATGCGCATCGCTGTTCAGAGTCTGTGCAGCACGAAATTACTTTTATGGCTTTTCTATAAAGATATAAAATATGATGAAATTTCTAATGAAACTCGTAAACTCGTATACATTTCGTCTTCGTATTAGTCATCCAGCGTTTCATGTCCGTCGAATACTTTCGAGCAAGTTTCATTTTGTATTCTATACGATGTATCATTAAAAATATTCCAACTGAACGAAACTCAACGGTACGATTGACACAAAAAATATTATTAATCCGACCAAGTATGGAGTAAATTCGAAAAAAATTTCGAAAAAATCCACTTACTAAATTAACATTAATTTCAAATAAAAATGAAGAATGGAACTCCCACGACACAACGAACGAGTGAACGCCTCCGATCACAGTCAAAATCTATCGAAAAAAAATGTTGAATTTCGAAAACGAATATAATTCCCTGTGAGAAATCGTTGTACGAGCGCATCGCCCACGACATGCTCAGCATGCCGTTCCTTCTCTCACGTTAAATAGTCGTTCGAGTGTGCAACATCCACGCAGATGCATTTGCGTTAATCCCAACTCCGGAATTTCCCATGCATGTGTTCAACGCTCGACACTCCGACGGAGTTGAAAGGTCAGCGACAAGTATCTCTTACTTTTTCTCTATCTCGTTAAATACACGTTGACGATCTATAGATTATACCTATGTTTTATCTATTATCTCGGTATACGTCGCTTTATCACGATATTATCACGGTCTTGAAATCTTTAACGGAAGTATATTGCCTGCCCCCCCCCCCCCCCCTCCGCCGCTCCCCTCCCCCTGTCGCATTCATTCTCAAACACATTCAGCCACAAATACCCCATTTTATAGATAATTCTTTCTGCTTACAATGTGCAAGGAAAATATTCAAGAATTCTTGTCCTTCTGCTCTCTCTCTATACGCAAGAATAACGATGCACAGAGATCCGATAACTCGGTGACTATTTATACGAAGAGCTTTCATAGAGAACTCGAAGGAGTATAAAAGAGAAAGAGGCGCAGTCGTAAACGAGGCTACCAGACACCAACGTTTTATGAACGTTTTTTTCTTTTCGCCCACTAAGGAATTCGGTCTCCGCGATATCATCCTTGTCCCCGAATCGACGTTGCCTCACATATCTTCGTTAAAAAAGAAACAATGTCAAACGTCAAATTTACTTGAATCAATGAAATTTTATTATTCCATCAATTTGGCTCTTTTGAAACGAACGTTTCTGCTGTATACTTCATATGTCAGAGCTATACACGATGTTGATGTCTAACAGTTTGTCCGTGCACGTATCGGTCGTGGGGGGCACAATTTATGCGCTTAAATATCCATTTTTCTTCGTATGTGTACGCACCCGAGGTGAAATGAGATGATAATATAATGGGTTTTCTTTATTCCTTAAATGGGGGGGGTTTTTTTTTTAATGCATCATTCATGTATCACGAGATGCGAAGAAGAAATTAATATTCGCTATTAAAATGATTTTTTATTGGTAAAATGAAGTTTTATTTTTATATTAAAAATTTCACAGTGAAACTGGCATTGTAACGTTGATGACTTTCTGAATTTTTTATATTTAAACGTAAATCATCGTCGGTCGCCTATTGCTGTATCAGAGTGAAATAATAGCGCCGTAAACTCATCGAGTTTTCTAATTTCTCAAGATTTCAAGTAGCAAAAAATTAAACGCCGGTAAATTGAGTGCTCGGAAAAAAGGAAAGGAAAAAACAGCGAAGAGCAAGTAGCAACGCTCTAAGAACGGCGTGACGGGAGAAAAATCGCTTAACGGGCTCAAGAGTACTTGTCGAATGGCGAAAACGGTCGATTTAACGATCACACGCCGCGAGTGAATCATACTTACACACATAGATATGCACCGCTAAAAGTGAATTTGATCGTTGGTAATCACGCAATTGCGCGAATGACCGCAGCGTATAGAATCATCCTCGGACTCCTTTTTTCCTCACGTTTCGATATTCACCCGGGATTTTTTCATGACAATAGAAATTCGTCTAGCAGCCGCGTTACTAGCTTTCATCACACCGTACGTGTTTTTTCCACGTTAAAAATCTCGTGCATATCCGATCCGTTTCATTAACGTGCGCGAGATTTCACTCGTGTGAAATTTTCCTCATCTCACTCTCCCACTTTCGTCTTTTTCATTCAAAATTTCTCACGTTTCATCGTTCTTGCATTGAAGTCTCGTTTCGTCTCTTTCTCACGCAGTCGGAGAGAGAGAGAGAGGAAAGACGCGTACAAGCGTGATGAATATAATAGTCGGGCGAGGGAACTTAACATATCAGAAGACTATTGCGACGACGACAAAAGCTCTTTCACTCACTTTTTCTCTTTCTCCTTCGCTCTCAACTTCGCTTTCTGATCATTTTTTTCTTCTCCAACTCTCGCTGGGGATTCCGCGCGCGGGTGATAGCGCGTCGGTCTTATACGAGAATGGGCCATTGTGTCTCGCCAGACTCTCTCGTTTCGTTATTATTCGCGAAAATACTCTCTCCGCCTGTAAAAAACGGTGCACGCATCGCGAGCGCGAACGCCGCCGCGTCTTCACCTCATCCTAATACATGCCCATAAACGTGCGTGATTTTGTTCGCGTGTGCGAACTTAAAACGACAAGCCAAAACGCCAGGGAGGGAACGATTGAAGAAAGGAACTGTGGACGCGCGCGCGCCATGGCCTCTAATTCCGTCAAATTAATTACCGGCGCACCGATACACCGCTGCTTCCCCAGGCTCCCATTGATACCGACGAGAAACGGGTAGTCCAGGCCAACAGGCCTGAGACATATCGCCGACACGCCGTGAGAGAGTTCGAACTTTCTCCGGTTCTTTCGTCTGCGCGTATATGCTGCTGCTCTTACATGTAGTGCCGTAAACATAGCAAGTAAATAATAAAGGCGTGTGGAGATAATTGGAGTATCTTAGGTGCGATAATGCGCAGTACTTACTCGAGAACTTCCAAAGTCTGTACCGCAGTTATGAGCGAAATAACTAGCTGTCGATAGCGCACGTACTCGGGAAAACAAATTTTCATTTATGGAAAAATGGACGAGGCGATGATCGTCATTTGAATAATGAGAACAGCTTTTATCGTAAATTTATTTGCTCATTGCGCCTATACGATGTGTTTGCACGCAGCTGTGAAAGAATAAATGAGAAAATAATGACGCGGTAGATGTCGATTGTTGCTACGATAATTGCAAAGATAGCTGACAAATCGAACGACGCTGGTTTCACGAATCATTGATGTGGCTTGAAAAATGACGAATTGCAATTTCGACAGGAAACGAAATTCGAGATTTACTCGAATTAATTGCATTTTTTTCGACCATTTCGCTGGACTCGAACGTTGCAATCTTCAGCGTCATACGAATCGGATGATGCTTCACTCTGAACAGGTAGCCGCACGAATTCCAAAGTGCATTCACTCGTATGCATACGCGTGCAGTAAGCGCGAGCGTCACCATCCGCGATGAAGTAAAGTAGATTCATCGCTGAAAGGAAAAAAGCGTACAGAAGCTTTCTTTCCCCTCGAACAGGCTCTTTTTCCAGGAGAGTGCTCGAGAGCGCGCGGGGTGCGCGCGAAAGTGGTCTAGCTCTCAGCTTTGTTTTTCGCGACGCCGGTATCGCGAGTATCAGCGCACAAACTCTCGCCAACCCCGATACACACCTGCGACAATTTGCCTACGCGCGATATCACTCGGTGGCGGCTTATTTTTTGCATCGATCCTCCCATCTCTGCTCCGCGAGACAAACTTTCCAATCGATTATTAAACGGTCGCGATCGTTGGAATAGCCCAAGATGTCCTTCGTAGGTACATTCGATGCTGCAAAAAAAGCGATGAAAACGTTTGTGTGTGCATTTACGTATAAATATAGGCTTCGCCAGATCTTTATCTATTTTCTATCTCATCGTTATGGAATTCCGTATGAGGAGTCGAAAGTATCGTACAACTTTATAACGACTATACGTGATCTTTCGTTGCACGATTCATGTGTATGCACTCGTACGAGAATGGTGGGAAGAGGCGCTCTATGTTTTTATGTATGAATCTGTTATATGCTCTTGTTATTTTATAAACTTTTGAAGCTGTTGGCCATCGCGTAACGATCTTCCCTAATAATACATTTCGCGCTTTGTTATTTTATTTCTTTTTCTTTACCTTCAGAAAGTGATATACGCCTGCTGACGCGCCTCGATTCGATGCTTCGTTTCTTTCACGGTGCGGTTTGAATATCCGGTGAATGTTTTCAGCAGCTTGCGTTCGCGTGTCAAATTCCAATCGGTCGTAAAATCCAATTATCCGTTCTCATCACATTTACGATCTAACGACGTTATGTTTTTCATTCGGTTTTCAGGTCACCCACAAAGTAACGAGTCAAGTGATGGTCCTAAAGATGAATCAGCTTCCTGCGAATAGGCCGAACATGCTGAAAGAGGTACAACTGATGAACAAACTGAGTCATCCCAACATACTTAGGTGAGCAAACGCAACTTTTCGTCGATTAGGTACACACGCATCGCGCTGCCACACATGTGATCGGCATCTCGAGCATTCGCTCGTTGTACGTATGTGCTTCAAACCCCGCGGACGTTGCACAGCACGTGATCCAAGTGCTGCGAGTTTTTGCCTCGAAAGAAAAATACAAATTTCAAGGAGTCGCGGAGCTCGATCAGCGTTCTGGCTTAGTTTCTATGGCACTGCGCGGTTTCATTGCAACTGAAAAATCCTTCGAATGAGGCTAAGTTTAGCTAATCTTTGGCTAATCAAACGGGAACAACGCTAAAGGATGTCAGATCGGTTTCTGTAGTTATAAACGAGAATCGAAAGGAGGATCGCATCGAAAAAACAATGAAAAAAAAGTGAAATACTATGATTGGGATCAAACGAATGAAAGCTTCGATGTAAAAAGTCGCGACCGAGTCCTCGGGCGAGTCTCCTTTGCGAGACACACTTTTTTGTCCTGACAGCTTTTTAGAACGTTGATTGGGTTTGCGAGGAGTATTATTTTACGACGCAAAGACATTCAATCCACGTTTATTATTTTGCTGATTTTTATTAGGAAACAAAAACACGATCCTGAACTGTTTTGAAAAACTGTTGGAACAAATTTTCTCATTTATTGTTACAAAAAATTAGTAATTGCGTGGCAGATCTTAAGGAAGTTGAGGCCGTACAATCATTTTTTTACCCAAAAGTTATGACCTGTACCTTTCAAAAGTTTGGCAATGTTGCATACACTTTAAAGAAGAGTTGGGATAAAAAAAGACGAAAAACTGGTGAAAGCTCGGTCGAAAACACGGACGGTGACGATCCTAGCCTCAAAAAACTGCACGGCAAACAGATTATTATTAATATAATCTCAGCAAATCTCCGAATAAATCTGAAAAAATTGACATTGTTCAGCAAGCCTTGCTCATGTTGCCCAAAAAATTTCATATCTTTAGCATCATTTTTACCGAAGATATCACTGAATGTGTCTTGACTTCCATAAGATTACATGTTATTTGGCACAAATTGTTATTGATTTTGCTCAGCAACGACGCTCCTAAACTGTCTGAAAATTTAACTGATTTTTTTTTACACTTCACTTTATAAGATGCAATCGGTTTAAAAGTGATGACAGCATTTTCATTCTAATGCCTCAACTTCCTTAAGGACGGGGGGGTAACGTCAATTCGGTGAAAGAAATTTTAAGAATTTTTCTAGACACTACAGATTATACAAATTTATTTTATTAATTGTGACATCCAATGTATGAACAAGATTTCCTGAATTTTTAAAACTCGAATATCGATAATTAACCCGATGGTAGCAGAGGCACTTCGGAAAAAAGTTGGCCACCGGTAAACAGTGTAAATCGAAATCCGCTCGACCAACCCTTTTGAAATTTGGCATGCTACTTCCTTACACAATTGGCCAAGTATCTAGGAAAGCTCTTTTTCCAATTTTTCATAATTATCAAATTTTCAATAACAAATAAGCTCATTTTTAAGGCGAAAATCAGTGTTTTCACTTCTAAGTGTCACAAAAAATGTAAAAAATCGAAAAAAAAATCCTCTCGTAGATACCTGGTCAATTGTGTAAAGAAGTAGCATGCCAAATTTCAAAAGGATCTGTCAAGTAGATTTCGATTTATACTGTTCACCGATGGACAACTTTATTCTGGAGTCCCTCTGAAAATTTGCTACCATCGAGTTAATTATTGACGTTCGGATTTTAAAAATTTCGGAAATATTGTGCATGTATTGTATGTCAATGAATAAAATAAATTTGTATTATCTGTAGCGTCTAGAAAATTTCTTAAAATTGGGCTTTTTTCCACCGAATAGACGCTACCCTGCCCTTAAATAATGGCAATTTCTCTTACTTAGTAATTGAGAAATTAAACGTACGTACCGGCGAATGTGTACCTCGCAATAAGAGTAATGGGATGTTCAAAATTCACCGTGTGGTCCAAATTTCTATCGAATGTAATCAAACGCGCTTATATTCCCGTAAAATCGCCGACGAAGCAACAATTTTTTAAGTGAAAACACTTTCGCAACAGTTGTTTGACTTCGTCAATATAAAACGTCGCCGCATTTAATAGCTCATACGTCGACGTCGGCGGATAAATCAACAAAGACGAGGAAAAAACAAATCGATTGCGTCGTCGTCGCTGACGAAGGAATAAAAAACATTTTATTCGGTTAATTTTTTATCGACGACGGTACGCGACAACTTTTGTCTCTCGCGACGAGAGAAGATACGTTGTTGACTCAAGGCTTTGCGAATTCCTGTACAGGCCGATTCGACTAAAGTGAAATTCGGTAGAAAAAACTTGCGAGAAGTTGCGAATCGGTTTGCAGCCAAATATTTCTCCACTGAAATGACATAATTTCAAAGTAAAACACGTTCGTTCAGTTTCAACATATTTTTTTAATTTCGTCACAATTGTCCAGCCCAAAAAACCAAAAACCTTTTGAAAAAGGCGCTCGCACCTGAAACGATGAAACTCTGCATGGAATCTCCTATGCGAATATATATAAAAACTCGTATATATGTCGAGTCCCCCGTTTCGACACTTTCATCAATGTCCGCGAATTTATTAACCGATAAGTCTTTGAGTTGTAAGACGCACGTGACCAGTTTCTCGCGGTCAGTACTTTGAACTTGTCCCTCATTATTCTTCCCTTTTTTTCCTACACTGCCTCTGTACCGCGTTCGAGGCCGTTTAACACGACATGCGTGTAAATAACAAACGAAAAATAATTGTCAACTGGCCAAAAGTTTGCGTTCGTGAATGCCTGGGGTAAATTGATTAAAAGTTAGTGGCCAGCACACGACGATTTTCCACTGTTTCCAATCGAGTTATTCAATTCGGGTTGTTCACACATTGACAATGAAAAACCGAGTGCAGAAAATTTCGAATTTCGATACTATTCTCGACAAATCATTGAGCAACGTGTTGAGCATTTTTTGGAGAAAAGAAGCAGGAATAAGACGTTGCTTCTCCTCACCGATCGAAAGTATTTTTATCCCTGAAACTCGATTTTATTCTTGTCAACACCGAATGTCGTGTAAATGTACGCATATATATAGACACTTTGTACATTGGAGTGTCTCGTCGAAAACGAAGACGACGACGACGACGACGACGGAGACGATGGAGACGACAAACACTTGGCCCAGATTCAGATCTGTTTATCGCAGGTCTCTACGGATTTTATTGCTGATACTTCTGCCCCTCCCCCGTCCCTCCTGGCCGCCGCTTCTCTTCTCTCTTTTTTCTTGTTTCTTATGCATACATGTGTACGAAGAACTTGTAATTTTTCGTTCTCTTTCTGACTTATTCTCGATTTCTATAGCTTTCTCTCTTCCCCCCCCCCCCCCCCCCCCCCCCCCGCCCTTTCTTCTCTGTCGTCCTGAGCTGGGACTCGCTATCGGATATTCTTTTAAATACATTTTTGCACGGACTCAACGTGTATCGTTGACACAAACTACTCTTATACGTATAAATGTGTATATACGTTTTTTGTTAAGAGCTTTAGCAAGCCGAGCAACGTTTCTTGGGTTTCATTGGATCGATGAAAATATCGTTGCGCGCTGTATACACGGCCGATACCATCGACGAGGATATCCGATGAACAACACGACTTTAGCCACTTTGTTTTAACGAGAAACGGGGGGCGGCCAATCCTCGTTTTGGGTTGGGCCAATTTGCAACAGTCACGAAAACATCGCATTTCCAGTATTTGCCGATAGAGACAAACCTCTCCGTTTTATCAATGTCCCGATTGCCTTTCAGCGCCGCTATCCGAAAATCCAGTGATGGTGAATACTGAGACAACTCACCGACGTCGAACCGCGGGAGGCGGTCCGAACACTCGATCGAGTCATTCCACCGTGTAAAGAAGAGCTGAAGATTCTAGCGCGGTTCAAGCAGAAATGGGGCAATAGGAGAAAATGAATTAGAAAAAAAAAATAACGAAATAAAAAGAAAAACAAAATATGAAAAAATAAACGGAAAAAAAATTCAAAATAAACAAATAAATGTTAATCGCCATTGCCGGAAATTGACCTGAAATCAGAAAGCATTGGAATGAGTTTGATAAAATGCCTCGAGCCGATTCTCCCCGACGCGTGAATGAAGAGACGAGAAAGTTGACGTTACACCGGAATAACTTCGTGTCGCACGTTACAATTTTAACTCACCCGTTCCCGAATCACTTGCCGAACCCTTTTACCACTCATGAGAGAATATACAACGTGAGAGCAAACGGACTTTGTTTTGTCGAAATGACTCCATTGAAAACTCGTAATTGAAGTATTGGTCGTTTCCGAGGCAGGGGAAATGAAGATACGTTTTAATTGAGTTCCATTTGTGTTTGCTTTGTGTGACAACGTGATGAGAAAAGTTTTTAGATACAGCAGATATTTTGACGTTTTTTGTCAGCGAATGAATAGAAAACTCGGTGTCTTTCGTAGAGGAAGGTAGAGAGGATTTTTCTTTTCACGAACCAACGATTTATCGCGATTAAAGTAGATCATGCCCGAAGGATCGTATTTTATGGATGTCTAAATTCGATCGATTTTTACGCCCTGATTAAAGATATAATCACTTCAAATTAATGTCAGAGTTATTAATTCGAAATTGTAAACAACATTTTATTACTAGTAAGACAACCGTCTCGAAATTTTTCCCAAACCTTCGTTATATACTTCATTGTTATTGTGTACTTTTTCATAAATATGACACTGAAGTTTTCAACGTTGAAGTCCAACGAATTAAACGAAAAAAACATTTGTAATTTACCAATTTTTTATTTCACCAAGTATCGGTGCAGGTTGAAAAACTACGAATTTTAAATTCGACAGGTAACGAAATTGGAGAATTACACTGGAATATTGGAGGGTTTTTTTACATCATTTCGTTGAACTCCAACGTAGCAAACTTCACTGTCATTTCATAAACTTCGTAAGAAGCGTTCATCCGTCACGTGGAAAAATAAACGATTTTTTACGCATAGTCCCTATAACCCTGTGTATTTTTCTTCACATTTAAATACGATTATCACAATAACCAATAAGACGAACTCTTTAAAATTTGGAATGCGTGTCAGTCGATTATACCCATTTAAACTCTGTCTAAATTTCAAGACTTTCTTAAGAAAAGCATTTCGTGGACAAACTACCTTGAATCGATTATTTTATTCGCCTTATCGAATCAAAGTTTCTATGTGCACGTACCTATGCATCGCACAGATGATGAATGCGCATCGAATGCAATTTTTATTCGTATTTTTCTAAGTAAGTTTTCTCTGCTCATGTCCTCTATAATCTTGTGTTTTTTTTAATACTAGTATAAAATAATTTAATATATGCATAGCAAACTGGACATTCGAACGTGTGTACAGTGTCCATCTCATCTTGTCCTAGTTTTCGAGATGCTCGCTCATCGTTTTCTCCGGATATATTAATGCGCCGTCAATTTTGATTCTAATGCCTCGCGTCTCGGCTTGCACATGATGATGTTTAATGCCGCAGTACACAAACGTGATCGCGTCTGTTTACAATGTGCGACGATAAAGATAAACTCTTTTCCAATGTCCGTCGATGACAGCAGTTTTCACCGGTTGATCCCCCGGTAGCGTGTCATCATCATTTTCCCTCTCCGATTAAAACGCAGACCTATAATTTTCTCCATTCGCGTCCTTTCTCTCGGCTTCTCGACTCAATTGAGCAACGAAAAATGGTTGCAAATGTCAAGCCCGTTTACAACAAAAAATGCCAAGTGGACAATGTCATGATAAAGTTCAATCGACTCATGATGGAAAATTGCTTTCACGCAAACAGGGAATCGATGAAAAAAGATTGCTCTGGAATCAATATTCATACGTTTGAGGTTCGTTGTTCATGCAAACGTTGTTAAGACGCCCTGAAAGAGACTGGGAAAGATTTTATGACGCGGAATTTGATTGAAAGCTGATTTGGAGTTTTTTTTTTGAGCGAAATAAGCTTCTAGTGGAACCGTAAATTGAGCCAAAATCTTAGGTTATGAAAACGACAAAATACCAAAATATAAACGGCCAGAACCCCCAAATCAATTGACATTGATCAGCTTTCAAACATACGTTTTCTAAGCAGATTTAATGTACGTGGAAACTAGAAACGTAGAACGTGTGCCACTCAGCAGGTTATCAAAGTTTTATTCCGGAATTCCCGATCTCGTCGATCGATTTTTTCGATCCTCATTTTTTCCTCCCGTCTATCGATATCCTCGCACGGACTATCAAGATTTACGACCGTCCCGACGCTATTGTTTGTCGTCGCGTGTAAAACGCTGTAAATTTTACCGGCGATAAGAATACCGGAGGTGATAACTGTATTTTTTTCAAAACCTTTTTTTTATATACTCGTCCCTCCGTAACGTTAGAAAGGCGAAAGCGTGATGCGAATAAAATCATTTTCAATCCGAGATTATTAACATGACGAAAATTCTACTTAATATAAATTCAATAAACAATAAATATTATATTAAAAATCGAGCCACATTCGCATCTCGTTACCAATTTTTTCTTAACCGAACGTTGGTGAGCTCATGTCTCCAACCAGGAGGGTCCTCTTTTCGTTAAATTTCTGCAAATCAATGGAAAAAAAGCACTACTCAATGATTCACTCTCTTGTGCAAAACGTAAACCAATTTAACCCCCCTAGATTTATGGCTCTGTTCAGTTATATTTCTTTGCCTCCTCTTTTTTGTTTTCCAACGCGTTGCGCAAGCTGCTGCTTCAACCGAGGGACTTTCATGTTCGAGTTTAAAACACACGACGATGATAAAAAAAAATATCGAGAGGGGCTTACTGTCCTGTGGCTGCACTCGTGTGTGGGGCTCACGCAAGTGGGTCAGAGACCTTCGATTCTTGACCATACTCAGAACCAAGGTCACCAGACTTTATACGGAAGTAGATTACCGAGCGGCACTGATCCACTGTGCATTACAAACGGGCCTTACTCCCAGTGATATATACGAAAAAATATGTTTATATATTTTTATTCGTTCACGACTCTGTGTTTACGAGACTGGAAACACTGGCTTTGTGGTTAAGGAAGTTCATATGGTAATCGAATTAACAAAGAGATTTCGATTTAAAAAAATTGAATGCAGTAATGAATAATAAAAAAATGGCCTGTCAAAATTTTGAGGCCCGAGAATACTTTGTTCGTGATTTATAACTTTATATATGAAATTTGCAGGCATTGACAAACAGCTCTTGCAGAAACTTCCATAAGTTATAGCAAAATATCGGAAGAACATGTTTACAGTCGCAAAATCCATTCAATACTTACAAAGTTCGCAATTAATATGATTGTTTCCTCGAAAAATGGAATTTTCGAAATCGAAATTCTTTGACATAGTTTGACTGATTAAAAAAAAGTTTCTGTCAGCTCATGCAGAGCGATGGCAAAAATGGGCTGACATTTTTATTATTTCGATCCGGCGAAAAATTTCACTTTCAAAACGTGTCTCTCGCACTCACGGTTGCGATATACCGACTGATCCATGCTCTTGAGTATTTAAAAATCCTCTTGTTTTTTCACCTGATTTCATAGAGGTTTTAATCACTGAAATAATTGGATTTCCGGATATTGTACAGCTTTGGAATCGCGTATGCGATCAATTTTAATTGTAGTTTCAAAGGCTCGTGAGAAGTTCCTTGGAAATTATTGATAATATACGATCATTAGGAAAAATGATGATTGGTATGAAATTTAGTGCGACCGAGAAGAGTAAATTGCTTCGAAGAGGCGCAACATCCCACTTTTATTCATAATTCGTAACAAATTTTCCACCTTTTCTTCAATTCCGTGGTACCCGCGTTTGTAGAAATGAAGACGAAAGAACTGATTGTTCCGTTTTTTATTGTAAATATTCAGAAATGTATTCTAGTAATTTAGTCTACTTCAACATGATTTAGCAGCGTGAATTGTTCGTGATTTGCCGCAATAAATCAGCCGGTGCAGCAATTTTGCAATGTTAAAAGAGTCTTTCTTGCAGTACCGCGAAACACACACCTCAATCGTATTATATAGTTGTGCGGCACGGCGGTCGTTGGGAAAAATGTTACATCAAATTACGGCCTCCGCGGGACCGGCTTAGGCGGGGCTTCTAAACGCCTTTACGATTCCGCGAATCGCTCGTCGTTCCTCACCAGCTGACTCGGCACACTATTTCCGATAACTAAATTGCCCTATACAAATTCAACGTCATGCAAATCTTTGCAATCCGCGCACGACGAAACCATATTCGAAAAAAATAAAATAAAAAAAAAAGGAAAAGAGCATCCAATATTAATTGTCTTGATTGTACGAGTAGTTATACGAATATCCGGTTATTTTGTCACGAGTTTACGGTGATTCATGCGTCTACCTCGATGAATTATGCGAAAAATAAGTCGTCTGAAACTTGTTTCCTGGTAAATGATTTAATTTTTAAATGACATCCCATTTTTTTCAAGCGTATTTCGTAACTTTCGTGAGGTGTTTTTAAAATTTTTTCGTAAGTCGATGAAGCAGTGTCCGTATCCGAAATCCTTTCTCTTAATCTCCAACACAAATTTGGTACTCGAATAAAAATAATGGAAGAGCCAAGAGGCGGATTCGAAGCTCATCGACTTTTCATCGTTTCCTCACAGTAATTTGCGTACGATAGACAAAACGAATGTGAAATATGCAAGCTTTTAATGGTCAACGTACGTTTTTGACTCCACAGGTTCATGGGGGTTTGTGTACACGAGGGTCAGCTTCACGCTCTTACGGAATACATAAACGACGGAAGTTTGGAGCAGCTCATAATGTCGAGGCACACGCCGCTCAGTCACCTCGTGAGAATGAAATTGGCGAGGGACGTTGCACGCGGTATGGCCTATCTCCATAGTCGTGGAATATTTCATCGGGATCTAACCTCGAAAAACGTATTGATAAAACGTGACGAGGCGAGTGACGATCTGACCGCTGTCGTCGGGGATTTCGGTCTCGCTGCTAAAATCCCCGATCCGAACTCGGGCTACCGCCTTAGCACAGTTGGGAGTCCGTACTGGATGTCACCCGAGTGCCTCAAGGGTCAATGGTACGATCATCGCTCGGACGTATTCTCATTTGGTATCGTCGTCTGCGAGCTCATCGGTCGTGTACCAGCAGATCCTGACGTTTTACCACGTTCCGATAACTTTGGCCTCGACTATCTTGCCGTTGCCGAAATATGCGCTGCCTCCGATCCGCCCGCAGCTTTCTTACAATTGGCTTTTCACTGTTGCACCGTAAGTTTTTTTTAAATTATTATTGTTTTCCGAGCATAATTGTTTTCGTTGTCAAGCTATTTTTACAACGATCCGATTGATTGCAGTACGAACCAAAATCGCGTCCAACATTTCCGGAGATCGTAACAAGCCTGGAAAATTTAATAGCGACAACCGAGGACGAGGACAAGGCCACGACGTGCGCGAGAGAATCGGTCGATCCGGCACTGATGACGAGCATGGACGCGATCGGCAGGGTTGGCAGAGGCCCCCGAAAGCGTACGGCGCGATTGAGAAGCCATTCGGCGGATGCGAGAGGCGGTGACAATGCCTCGCCATCGGACAAGGCGAGATGTCATTCGGCGAGGCGAGTAGCCGAGCTCGCGAGTCGTCGGGATCCTCACTATCGTCCTATGACGGCAAATCCATTTCACGCGCTGGGCGGTGTCAAGAAGATACTCGGTGATTTGTTCTCGAGCTGTTTGGAACTTCCGTCATTGGAGGATGTGAGATCTGGAGCGCTGACGGATGGCCCCGGCTCGAAATTCAAACCCGCACAAAACGACAGCATCGCCAAGATATTGGAAAGGAAAAAGCCGAATTCGGAGCCGAGCAGTCCAACCGCACGTAAAAAATGGGAGAAGAAGGTGAGATGGCGAGTTCGTCTATTGTACAGCGATTGGGAAATGGGATTGTTGAAAAATCGGCGGGTTGGTGGTGACTGCGGAGTTGAAGGGATGTTTGGAGGAGGAAACCGAGGCGTCGGTGGTGGAGGAGGAAGAATGGAGGACGGAGATGTTGTCGTCGATGTAAATGATAACGAACGTTCAACGGAATTCGTTTCTCGCAGGTGGCTACGAAGGTGGGCGCTACGAGTCTCTTCGCGCATCCGCTCTTCCGCGATGGTTGGGAACCTAGACGACGTGGCAGCTGCGAGTCCGGCTTCTGGAGCTGCGTCGGAGAGGATCTGAGCCCTGAACCACCGCATCGTCGCCATGCATCGACCCTCAGTAGTTCAGCAGCGAGCAGCCTCTTTCTTCTCGATGATCATCGCACGAGCTCCATTTATACCGATTCTTCGGAGGACATCGCCAGTCTCGGCGGCGGTGATTCATCCTGCTGGGACGATCGGTTCGGTGGTTTTGGCTCATCGAGCAAAACAATATCGAAAATCGTCGAGTATTTCGAGAGAAAACAGGCTAATGGTGGTAGCCTTAGAATTGGTGAGCACGGCTTTGATCCTGGCCCTAGTAGGATCGCACTGTTGCGGGCTAGCCTCGAAGGCACCGTGCCACTCTGTAGTATCTCGGCCGCGCAACGTTTGGTTGTCTGCGACGGTGCTGTACGAAGCAAATTACCACTTTTCGATAAAAAATGATCCGCAATTCATTTTTCAATGTCACGCTAATTCACTTTTCAAAAGTCAACGTAACTCAATTGTATATACGTGAACATTCAAGGTTTTATATAGCATAGAACGAGAATCGGGTTGTAGAGAGACAGGGAAAGAGAGAGTGTGTATATGTATGTATAATGTATATTTGTTCTGCGATCACCGCAAGGGTATTGTCCGTTACGAGGATTTTTTTCTCTCCATTCAGTCAAAGTTTCTCTATGCGCGTATTGGCATCGAATTTGACGTGACAATCATATCACAACGATCTTTCTTACGCCCTTAACTTCTCGTGATGAAACTCGGTGATGTGCTCTTTCTTATATTCCGGATAAACGTTGATTTCGCTCGCTGGTTTCATGTTTCAGTTTGTTATAAAAGTGCAGTCGGTCACTTGAACGAATCTGATTTGTAAAATTTTCGATACCTCTTGTTCTTTTGAGATATCGACAGTTGGTAATTGAGTAAACTGTAATTCATTTTTTTTTTCAAAGCCTTATCGATAAACAAATTCTTCTAATGGGGGTTAATCGTTCGCTATGAAAAACGAATGATTATATTACATTTCATATGGAGCCGAACGGTACGTTTTACTGCGACTGAACTTCTAAAGATCTTAATTTACTGTCAGATCAACCGCAGTTATGAAGTATTTTTGTAATGAAAAAAATAACGAACTTTTTCGTGCATTCGTATATGCGGAGAATTGGAAGGCAATGTTTCACTCGTATAAATGTTATGTCAAATTTGAATATTTTTATTTTTTAATTCGCATTCGTATGGTAATCATCGAGACATCATCCGAGCATCGGTTCAGAATGAATTCTTTTATGATAATGATCAATCATTTTCCACATTGCAATTCACTGTTCGACGAGAATAAAAAGGCAAAGAAATATACTTTTGTAGGGTCGAGCCTCGCGAACTGGGCTCGATCGATCAAATTCACTTTAGCAAATTACCGGTGAGATCAATCGTGTTACGACTAATTGGTTTAAAATACAAGGTCTCGCTGACCCCCCACGCTCTCGCGAGTACGTGATCGTCAAGAAACGAATGAGAAAAGAAAAAAAACGGTAACAAACAGAGAATTCGTTAAAAAGTTTCACCAAAACCTAGCAACGTGACTGTGATGTTTTTTGATAACTTATCTACAATATGAATACGTGCTTGTAATGTACTCTGGTGAATCTAGCATAGAGAAGATTTCTCGTGGATGTTTGATCAAACCGGTAATTTTTTATTAAACATCGAACCCTTGTCGCTTTCAGTTTTTCAAATTTTTTGTATTTTCCAAAAAATTATTCTTTTTTTTCACACTAGTTCCTAATCAACCGAAAGAGCTCCGTCCTGCTTTCACGTCAATGAGATTTCAATCTTCAATAAACGACGATTCTTTGAGAGAAACAAGCAGTAATGTATAAATGACAAATCAAAAGGAAACCAACGTCATTGGAGTTTTTACCATTTCCAAATTACTTTCACAACAGCTTTCCACGAGAATAAACAATAATTTTTGTCCATTCCCGACCCCATGCCAAAAACTTCCTATCATTTCGGCTTATACGAGACAGAAATCAATGGAATCACAAAAATATTCGTTTTCAAGTATCACAATGTAAAATCATCAAGGGCCTAGGCACAATAAACGTCAGTGAGATAAATCCCTAGCGATTCGTTAGCTTGATCCTCGGAATGAAATTAAGGATACAAGAAAACAAATGGATTCACATCTTTCGCGTGTTCCCAGAGGTGCATGCTGATATTTATGACTCAGGATGCATGTTAGCAATTAATAAGCTACTCCACGAGAAATTACTCCCAGCTGTCACTTTTTTTACATTCAAATTCCTCGTCAATGAATTAATTCAAGCTCAACAAAAATTGAATGTTCCAATTAGAAATGCTATGATGTTTTTTGACCAACCAAATCATCTTTTTTAAATCTTATCGATTTGTATATACCGCGCTATACATTTACCGATCAAAAATTCCGATATGGGCAATTCAATTCAAAGAATTACCCATGAATTCACTTTTCTTGAATTCGTTCTTAGTTTTTTTTGTCACTGTTTATGAGCTCCATTCACCGACATCGCGATCAAGATGAAAGTGTAAAAATAAGTGTCTAAGTTTGTCCATTATGCTCATTTCTCGTGGAATACCTTCTTATTAGATGAATATAAGTAGTATATTTTGTTGTCACAGAGAGAGAGAGAGAGAGAGAGAGAGAGAGAGAAAGAGAGAGTGAGAGAGAGTTTGTGTCCAGGATATTTTTGTTGATTAGAGAAATAGATGTGAAACGAGAGGAGAATAAAAATCATTGTAGGTTTATAAACGACAAAACGAGTATTGCCAGTGTCTGAAAGCGTCTATATGAAACTGATCTAGTCAGTGTATTAATATGGCGGCCTTATTATTTCAATGTCGTAGTATGGAATTAAAAATGAATTTAAAAAAACCCATTCGAAATAAAAAAATAAAAACTAGCGAGAAATTGAAAAAGGACACTTGGTGTCCTAAGAAAAGAAAAAAATGTCTGTGTGTGTGTGTGTGTGTGTATGTGTGAGGCGAAAATGTATAAACGAGTTGAAAACATAGAGCCGAATAATTTATCGAGAGCAATTACGAAGGAATTGTACCCAGGAAAGTCTCGTATTTTGTACAATTAAACGAGAAGTATTCTAAAAAAATGTATAAAACTTTTTTTCGTCTTTAAATAACAACTGAATGCGGCAGCCTACAGGGAAAATATGAGCGGTGAAGAATTTACGAGTGCCTGGGGTTCGTTTCTACGAATCGCTCTGTTCAAATGTTGTTACTTTAGAGTCCGAGAAAGAAAAAACAGAAGGAAAAATAATTTTCGATAAAAGTTCGGTATTGTATTAAGATAACAATGGTAAAAAAAACCCCAAAAACAAAAGAAATAAGGGAAGAAATCGAGGGAGAAGAAAATATTGATGGCTTCGTACCAAAATCAATCGTAACACCGTACTCGTGTAAAGGTGAATTAAACCATTTTGTGTTATTTTTTTCTGTTTTTTTTTCTCCGTAGCACAGCTAATGAACTAATAATTTTATAAAAGTCAAGGGGGATTGTGAACCGCGATTTGATTCGCGGCCTTCGAAACAATAAGACTGCGTGTTTGTTAAATATCGTACGTAAGGTAGCAATTTAGATGAGAAACATTTGTTTTTCCCCATTTCAGCATTAATAGAAACCCGCAAACATTGTTGTTTTCTTTTTCTTTCACAAAAAACTGTTTAAACTCTTTATGCTTTTCGAGAGTGGGGGGGGGGGAGGATTACTTCAAAGATTCACGTTACGGATTCGTTCACCAACTCGTTCGTTAATGTGGGGTTAAAAGTGGAAAAGAAATTGTAGAATGATTGCGCCTTCGATTGATTGACTCGCAATATCAACAAAGGTACCTGACAAGTCACACGAAGGGAGGAGACGAGAAAAGAGAGGATGAAAAAGACCGAGATTGAAAAGGAAAGAAAAGGTGAACTGGGAAGTGTATTTACGTTCGAACATATCAGGAGTGTGCGTAACCTGACGTTCGTTGACTGAAATATAATGCCGAATGAGAGCGAACAAGTGTCAAAGAGAGAAAGTGAGAGCTAGACGAGTAATAACGAATATTTAAAATGGGCGAATGGCGTTGTTTTCTTCACGATAATAGAAAAAAAAAAACGAAAAACCTTATGTATTTTAAGTAAAAAACGAAAAACAAATGAACAAACAAAATAGCATATTATTTAAAAGAACAAAAAAAAAATAATCATTTACAAAAACACAAATCATCTCTTCCACAAACATTTGACTATCGTCCGTGATACGTTGTCGCTGTTGTTGACCCCCCGGGGAAAAAATATCTTTATGCGAATGTGTACAAACGCAATGTATATTTGTTTTTACACTCGTCAAATGTAGAAATGTACATTTCGGTGGCAAAAACGAAAAAAAAAGAAAGCAAAAAAAAAAATATTAAATGTATAACTGGAATATATATATTTTGTCAAATTTTCCAAATAACCGTAAAGAATATAACATAAAGAGGTGTATTTCTCTCGCGAAAAATTTCCATTTTCTTTTTTCGTTTGCATATCAATTTTTCTCCGTGGGATTGAATCGGACCTTAGACTGTCTATATACACATATTATGTATATATATATATATATATTAATATAAAATCTATCAATTAATATTATTGCATTATCAACTACGAGAGGAAGTGTGGAAAATAAAATACCGTCAAGTGGCTGGGCCTGCGAATTTTTTTTACTTATGCCGCGGGTTATATACAAATATTCAAAAATTAACGTAAAAAGAACGAAAAAAAAAACGTTATAAATTGGCCGTGTGCGTCGATCATCATAATCATTAAATTCGTCGTATAAATAATTGAATGAAAAAAGAAATAAAAACTGAAGGAAAAAAAACAAACCAACGGAACCGACGAATACACGCATAAATACACATGTGGAGGGTGGTGATGATAATAATAATTATTATTATTATAACAATAAAAATAATGAAATATTGATAGAAATAATAATGTAATAATAGTAATAACAATGAATAATCAACAGTAACGAATGATACGTGAGAGGATTTCAGCGAAGTTACGTTATATTGTAAAGATTCCTATATACAAGAAAGAATAAAGTTAAGGGCTCCCAATTTTTACTCCAAACTATCGAAACGATTTATTTCAATAAGCAAATAAATAAAAGTAAAAAAAAAAAAACGAAAAAAAGGATCGAAGGCTGACTTTGCTAGCCTCACTTAACAATAAATTATTCTTCATTCTCGTCGCTAATAAATCACAATTTTATCGTTCTATTTTTAGCCACTCCACCGTGCTCTGATTACAAGAGAAGTGGGTACTTAAAAAAACGACCTTTTCGAATCGGCCTTCTCCCGTTCAAGTCGCCGTTAAAATAGCAACTTCGGGGGAAAAAAATCACAAGATTCCATTATATTGTTCTTTATCAATCTCGAAGGAACGCTTGAGAAATTCGGTTCCTTAAAAATGCAGGTTTAATGCTATTTATTTTGTCTCGGTCTCAAGCTAGTTTTATAAAACAGTCGCTCATCTTGTACCCGTAAATATTTAACGATCTCTCTCTGTTAGAGGATTAAACATTCCCATTTCCTCCTCGGGTATCAACGGTATGTACCTGGTTCGAGGATCTTTATTGCGCTCGTAAGCATATGGGAATAAAATAGCTCGTTTGTTGAGGGGATTATCGCGGGGTTTTTCAGTCGCGACAGGAATTTTCTGTATGTGCGAGGTAATGCTCGTTGTTTCTGTGGTTCGCTGACTGGTCGATTGTTCATTGGTATCTTTCGGGGCGAGGAAAGTATCGCGGTCTGCGAAATCGACTAGCGGTATGTACTTTCGCTCTTCCGGTTTGTCCATCATCGACGAATTCACGTTCGATATCGAACTCGATGATTCTCCGTATTTTCTTGCGGAAGCGTCGACGCCGAACTCGGAATTCGCCGTCAAAGGGATCGGACTTTGAGGACTCGTCGACGCCACGTTCCAACCTGATCTCGAAGACATTCCTGCCTCTCTTGCTTCCATCGAATTCTGACGATCGCTCAACGTCGCTTTCGAGTCACCGGAATCACTCTTGTTCCTCGTCTTGTCAGTGATAGGAACCCAATCGTCGATCTTGGTGTCAGGACCCGCCTCGGTATCCTCGATTGGCGGATTCCAAACTACAGCCCCCTCGCTCATCCACCTACTCGCGTAATTCTCATTATTCAACGATCTCGAAGAGTTCCTTTGACTTTTGTCGCTCTCCCTCTCGATCGGTATCCAATCACTTTGCTCGCTATTCAGACTCTCCCGCTGTCTCGGTAGCGCACTTTTTTCACTCGTTGAGATCAATTCCGACGTCTCCGATTTACGTATTTCGCCGGGCAACGCTGCTCTAATATTTTCTCCACTCGCCCTCAAGGCTTGCAGTCTCTCCATTTCTTTGCCCGTTCTCGATGAGCCACTCGTCACTTGTCGATCGTTCGCTACACCCCGGCCTTCACTGTTGTCTACTTCGTTGTTTTTCACTGTATTTTCCGGAGATGCAACATTATCCGGGACAGGAGAGTCGCTCGTGGTATTTTCCTCGAGATCGGTCAACGGAGGAAAGTACTTGACTCTCTCCTGTCGCGCACTCCCACCGAAGCTGGGCGTGTACTGTGAAATCAGTGGGAGCAATGTTTGCCTGGCGTATTTTTCGGCTTGCGCGAGAATGCCGACGATTCGTTCGGGCAAAAATTGCACTGTGAACGCTCTTATGGCTTGGGTCGAGTTGGATCTCGAGGCATCTTCGGGATCCTCGTTGCTTGTTTCACCTTGAGAATGATCGTCGTTTTTTAAATTTTGTCTCGTAGCGCGTGCTCGCAAAATCGGTTCAATTATTTCCGGTAATCTCATTGATCTCCCGGTTTCTTTTTTCGCGACTTGAGAACTGACCTCGCGAGCCTCACTCGTGTAATTCAGCGAAACGGTTGTTCTCGAGGCAGTTTCCGGAGTGCTGCTCGGCACGAAATTCGAGCCGGAGAAAGCTCTTCCATTTTCGATCTCTGTATTTTCCAACGAATTTGAGCCAGCGTCGCTGACGTCCACGTAGGACCAGGGGCTGGCGATGGACTTTTTCGAGTCCGTTATCGACGGACTATTCTCACCGTCTTTTGGTACGAATGCTATTTGTACGGATTCTTCTTTCATCGCTGGACTTGTGTTCTGGTCTTTGGTAAAGGGGCCAAGGCCTTTTTGAGGACGTTTGTTCTCGCTGACTGCATCGCCTGGATAAAGATCCTTCATTTCGTAATTTTGCTCTCTCGTGAACGGGCCAATCCCACCGGCAGGTTTCACCTCGTCGCTTTTCTTTTCCATCGGTTCCATCCGCATCGCAGCTAATTTCGTCGCGTTGCTGTGGCTCGATGTTGAATTATCGAGATCCATTGGGTTGTTACATTCGCCCGGATACAACGGGAGAAATACGGCGCGTCCGGATTCAAGGGGAAGGCCTCTCATGCAGACTGACAAACTTTTGCCGAAACTATCGAGCACCGAGACCTTGTCAACGCTCCATGATACGAGGCCCGAGGATATCCAGCCGCTGTACGCTGTGTACTTGATCTGAAAAGGGGTAATTAGATTGAAGTCAGACAAATAAGGTTCGGTAGCTTGGAACGAGTCTGGCTGTTGATTTTTCCTCCTTATCCTGGCATACTTTTCACATTCATTCGAGATTTATACGACGAAAAGGAAATTAGATACGGAGCAGTTGAAACGAATCGATGGCCGATTTAAATTCTCGCTCAAATGTGCTGAGACTTTTTTTTTCCTTATTATTACTATTTTTATTTTTCCATTACCTCGATCGCTCCTAAATCCGCAACCGCCGGATGAGGTACGACGATTTTTTGGAGTATCGAGCCAACGAGAAGTTCCTCGTCATCTTTGCGCGTCATTGTGAAAGTTTCATTAAAGTTGTTTTGCCCAACCAACGTGACCTGCAACTTGCCGTAACTTCTAGCCGGTCTCTCGCCTCGGCTGTTGTAGACCTTGACCTGATATTGATACGCGCAAAAGGGTTCTTCCTCCCGGGTTACCAGGTAGAGCTGACCACGTGCTCCAGTCGCGTCGCTGTAGTATCCCATGTCGCCGCACGACCGCTCGTCGCCATTAACCCCGCATGGAAAGCAATCCCCCTTCAGCAAACCATCGTAACCGCTTTCACAGGGAAACGCCGGAAATCGGCACTTTGGGCTGACCGAGTCCGTGAAAAGTTTATAAGCTCGTCGATGATTGCACAATGACCTTCCCTCGATCGAGCCACCTTAACGAAATTCAAAATTCATTATCAATCTATTAATTTGCCTCCATCAAATTCACGACGATAAGTATACGAACATTTCAATATTCTACTTTCCCCTTCTTCCCGAGGGAGAAGTACTCGTACAACTGTATAACAATGTGAATTTGCCAAGTGCCACTATTTCGCTTCCTTTTTTTCATTCATGGCTACCGTTTTATTTTAAAAGACAATTGCAAAACGAATTGCTAATGAACATACTCTTAGACGGTTCCATGACTGTAAATCACACGACAAAATATCACACAGACCTCACCATTAAATTATTTTGGTAAAAGTAAAGGTAAAGAATTTGTAACGAGTGGTCTCGAAGCCAAAGTACAAACCCAAACAAACAAACACCCACACACACCCAAAAAAACAAAAACAGACACACACTTTGGGCGATTGATACTAGACTGCAATCACGATTGTCTACATATAATAGACGGAGTACATCAGGCATTACCACTCACTCTAACGTTACTGCTAACCGTTGGCTGTTCATTCTGAGAGAATGAACAATACTCAAAACATACACACACAACATTGAGCTTCGATTAATTCGTGATAAATGCTTGCTCTTCGTATACAATCGACGTGATATTTTGTCACAGTTATTTTTGGTCGTGTGAGATTTTGTGTGTGTGTGTGTGTGTGTGTGTGTGTGTGTGTGTGTGTGTGTGTGTGTGTGTGTGTGTGTGTGTGTGTGTGTGTGTGTGTGTGTGTGTGTGTGTGTGTGTGTGTGTGTGTGTGTGTGTGTGTGTGTGTGTGTGTGTGTGTGTGTGTGTGTGTGTGTGTGTGTGTGTGTGTGTGTGTGTGTGTGTGTGTGTGTGTGTGTGTGTGTGTGTGTGTGTGTGTGTGTGTGATATTTAGACGTGCTACCCTCTTAGCCAACCGGAGGCTGAAATAAATCTTTCTTGTCTTCACATATGTAAATTTATCCTTCTCCGGATTAACGCGTGGACTAAGCCAATAATTAGTAAAATCCTTGAGAGTCTCCACCGAATAGCTATTTTATTCTTAGTTTTTTTTCGTAATATGACACTTTGGATAAGAGGTCTGAAGGACACGTGATCGGAGTTTGGCATGCGGGAATGTGTTTTTGTATCTTTCACGTTCGGATTCGGACTATTCGCCTTTCTGTCATAAATTCGTCAATAATGAGCATCCAGAAATGACGGTGTCCTACTTTCTTCATCTCATTTGTATAGGCGAGCGTCATATCGGACACGTCGTTGCCGCGTCGACCTGAAGGATCATTTTTCCTGCCAATATGAGCGTAGGAGGTAAAACGATCCGTATAACTCTCATCCTATCTGGTGTGTAACGCTCACAGAATGAACCGTTGAGAAGTGAAAAGGAGACGATGACGACAACGGCGATGAGGTTGGACCGTAGCTTTCTAATCGTCACGAAATCCGGGCGAGACAGTTATGTGCGTTTGTGTGAATACGCGTCCGTATGTGTGTGCGTGTGTCTGTTTACACCTGACTCTGTGCGAAGAGCTCGATCCTTTCCAATTCGGTCGTGAAATGTGAGGGAAAGAAAAAAAATAATAAAAAGGGGGAAAAGAGAAACAAGGGCGAAAGAATGAATCGAGAGGCAGATATTCCGAATCCCCAGTGACTCCTCGGAGTTCAGTGACCAAGTGACCACTCGCATGTAGAAATCACTCGTCGCTGGTCTGCTCTCGACGAACTTGATCTACTCAACGACTAAGAAAACCCATACGCTTTCGTAATAACTCACTTTTTACGTTTCTATTTATCCATCGATAATATTTTTATCGATTGATGCTGACTGATACTTTTTCGTTGATGCTGGAATAAGCCGACGGGGGGGGGGGGGGGGGGGTAATGGAAACGGTTATCTGCCTGAAACTATTCATCAACTTTGAATCTTTTTTTCTTAACGTGGAGCAGCTGTTAGCAGTACAAGAAAGGTTGATTATTATGCGATATTTATTAAGATAGCAAAGGTAAATTTATGGGTAAGAAAGTGGATTGAGAAAGTAATTGGGAAAATTGATTTCATTGTTTTTCGCTTTGAGGCTCCGACCTTTTTTGTGCTGCAGAAATCGAAAGAGTTGACAGGGAAAAAGTTTGAGTGTGCAGTTTTCTCGATAAATTCTTGTGTCGAAATGCATTCCGAAGAATCACTTGGCACAAAAATCGCAGTTGTTTATAGTTTTTACCGGAATTATTACGACACAATTACAATGCGGAATGCAGTCGGATCGAGTTGTTCAGTCAAAAAGGTAAACTTACTCCAAATAATATCGGAAACAGCTCCGACGAAGAGATTGGAGCAACCAGTTTGCATTCTTCCACCGTTTGGATAAAAATCAACATCGCCCATTGGTTGCCAAGATCCCAAACCGCCTAGAATGAGTTGTTCGCCGTTGCTGTGAATCACGTCGACGTAATTCGCATCAGTTTCGTCGAGTCTTGCCCGTGGATCCTGCGATTCGAACAGCGGTCCGGCTGGATCAAGACCTGTAGGCAAACAGCGGCCGGTACATGCCTCACAATCCATCAAAACGAAAAGGAATCTTGTGCTAATATCACGATAACCATTTCTCGACTAAACCATAAACGCACATTCTTCATAGACCCATATATAAATACGTGAAACAAGAGGAACTCGATAGGAAAGTAAAATATTTTTCTAACGATTGAAGAAGCTTTTGCCCCGAGGATCTCGGTCCAATTAAACGAGTGTGACGACTCGTTGCGGTTTCTACTTGCCCCTCGGGGATCATTTACCGGAACGTCCGTACCGAACGTATTTATTTATTGTAATAAGCACATGCATATGGTGCGCTTCAAGTGCACTCGAGTCTGTCTATTAATTCATTGGAATAACTAGTTAGATTAGTGAAAAACGTCGCTTCTCAGTGCTTAAACTCCCCGGAAGTTATGTCGATAGCTCATCGTAAATACTGTTAAAAAATCTACGTTTTCCCACCATTTCACCATGAGAACTATTTTTTTCAATCAGGCCCGTATCCTTCAACGTCGCGTATCCACTTATCTGTCTGGAGTAGAAGCTAATTTATTTATCGGTTTATATACGATATGGAACAGCCCGTATGAACATGTTTGCACTATTTTATAGCAACTCTCGTATAACAAGTGGTCGTTGTGCTCGCTTTCGAAGTGATCACCCGTACGCGACGTGTATTTATCGGTGTACAATGTGAACGTAAAACGATATGGTATGCTCGTGTTCTTCTTTTCGTTACCCTACTATTTGTGTGAGGGGAAAACGACAAATCAGTGAAATGAAAACTTCATATGAACGGGAAAAAAAACGTGGATGCGGATCGAGATTATTTATGTCTTTTATAATTGAAATCTTTTTTTTTTTTGTTATTTTAGAACTTGGAAAATTTAATAATTATGGTTACTACACGTAATAAAATTTCTCTTTCCCAATAGCATTTATCTTCATTCTAACGACTTTCAAGATTTCAAATTCATTTACGAGACGAATACGAATGTCAGAGATCTGCAAGTCTGCAAATTTTCATTACTCGAGCAAGATGCAGTTCTGGGGATCCGGAAATTCTTTTTTCTATCGTTGACACGCTTCATGTCTCATCGACATCAACGCATTACTGTCATTGCGTACCAGTGATTCTCGAAACGTTTGCAAGCTCTGCTCCAGCGAATCCAGCCACGTGAGCACCCAGACTGAAACCTATGAGATGAACCTTCTCCAAAGGAACGTTCAAACTTCTAACGAGCTTCGCCAATTGTCGCCCCACGAGTCTCGTGTTTGCGGCTGCTCTCACGTAGTTCGGTATAGCACTGCCGAGGCTCCAGTCAACGCATACTAAACGAAACCAAACAATTTCATCAAACGTCAATCAGCTCTGATTCGCCACTGTCACTTACGAACTTCTCAAATGTACTTTGAATTGTTCAAGCTCGATACATTTTCCACTATCGAAATATAGAGGGTTCTGTGCAAAATCATCTTTTCAATTAGTCTGTTCAAACGATTTTTTTTCCATCGGTCATCATTCCGGATGACCGAAATTTCCAGCAGGATTCTTTAGGCTCGACTCGTGATGTTCTTTTGTCTTCAGAATGCTCCGGAATACAGTGATTCAATTTGTAATTATAGGGTTTGGGTCCATTGAAATTGTCTCGAACCAGATAAACTCTTCGCTGTTAGTGCTCGGGGTCGCGAAGCTATTTTATTTTATCACTCACCAATGTTGCAATCGTGAACGGACATCAGAGCCGAGCGCATTTCGTAGACCCACACGTGTTCGCACCCCGAGCCAAAACCATGGACTATCACTTTGGTCGGGAGATCCGGATCAATGGCATTGTTGACTTTGTCATTAATATCATCAGCTGGTACCTCCATGGGCACCGAGCGCGCTTTCCTACTCCCGTACATGAAGAATCTGGCGAAACGAAGAAAATATAAAAGTTAGAAATTAAGATGAAATTTGTACGCAAAAGAACGAGACGAATGAGGAAACGAATTCCGCACCTGGTACCGACGTCTTTCGGAGGTGATGGAAGCATCTCGAGATAACTGAACGGCCCAGTGTCCTCGAAACATCCAACTTCTTCGTAGCAAACTCTCGAGGTAGCTCTTTTCATTCTGTGAGAATTTTTTTTATGATTTTCCCATTGTCTCATTGACTCGACGACGGCGCGAAAGATCTCGGCGTCGTGACGCTCGTCCAGCGATTCGTCCAAAACGCTTGCCCATTCTGACGCCTCGGTAGGATCTCCTGACATGAAAAAAAATGTTTTTTACCATTCTTTAGACTCTCCCCATGTCACAGAGCTCGTCGAGGATTCAGAACAACAAAATGTACCTTTAATTAACAATGATTTGAGTAAACATTTTTCATTCTCAATTCTGAGAGCTTCGCTCAGATTAAATAGTAAGCAAATTATCTCACTGGAGGGTTTTCATTGTAAAATTATTGCCACCATTTGTGTTTTAACGTTGAATTTTTCTGTCGATTCGAATCCTCCTCATCGGATTATTTGACGGCCACAAGCACCGGCTGATGGCATTAAATGGTATTGCAACGTGTCACTCGATATCAATTATGCAAGAGTTTCATGCAATCGTAGTAACAGGCTGAATGAAACGACGTTTATGCATGATTTTATTTTTGTCAATGTGTCGATAGTCGTTACGAGTCTAAAAGCTGAAATTAGCATTATAATTATATATCGCTGAATTGGCATGCCACTGAAAGCGTGACGCAAATGAAATGATAGGGTAACGGTACTGGATCACGAACGCGATTGACAATTTTCATCGATCTTGTTTGTTATTTCTCTTTCTCATGTTCGCTCCTCTTTTTTTTACCGCTTCACAGAGCCCTCATTCACGCGCGGCACACGTGCCGATTCATTACGAATGCTCCCGTCGCAACGGTACCTATGAAAACGAACATATAGGTACGATGACTAATGCGAGAGACGAACCGACCGTCAGACTCAAATTCTTTATGCGTGTGTGTAGAATTTGAAGTCGACTTAAGTGGACGTATGTGCTCCCTTATGAAATACTTTTGTGTTTCTATATATTCCGGAAATTATTTATTGAATTTTTTTTAGAAGAACCACTCTTCTGCATGCGCAGAGTATAATTAAAGTAGGTTCAGCATATCGAGCGTATGCAGATGGAAGTGCGCGGCAACGAGATTCATTCGTGTAACGATAAAACATAATGATCAATTATTTTTAGAAAGTTGATCATTTATCTTTGATAGAAAATGCGTTTAAGCACTTTTGGCTCGTTAATGCATTTGATCGCAATGATTTTTCATCGATTTGCTCAGGCGATCCGAGAAAAGCGAAATTTCCATAATTTTTAAACGAATTATCGTAATCCTTTGAGAATCGATATGGAAAAAAGTTATTTCTGCATTTACTGTTCAATTATGACTGAATAACAAGTAGAATTTGAGGTCTCTTAGGAAAAAAGTCCGGCTTCTCCTAATTTTTTCCACAAGTTATCACACACGTCACCGTTCATAATCTATAATTTCTAAGCATGTTGATAAAAAGTTCAGCGATCATTCGATCGGAGCACGTCGCTTCGGCTTGTTCGATATGCTCCTATTTTAATATTATTACTTTCAGTCACGCTCCTGGGATTGATCGCTCCGAGAAAATTGCTGCACCTGCCGTTCCCTAGTCACGACTCTTTTTTTCCCCCCTGAAATCTTCCGTATTCCCTCATCACCGGTGAGTCCGGGTCGAAGACTCATCAACCGCCGCGTGTGACTATTTAGCAGTCGCAATAGTACCATTTTTCATTCCAGTGTCACGCCTCGTAACTTTTGAACTTACGACCCATATTTTCGAGTCCGTCGTACGGGACGAAGTTTCACAGGGTCTTTCGACGTTGCTCTGGAAATTACAATTTTCCTCACGAAATGTAAAAGCCTCAAATATTCCGAGCTCCGTTTCCAATCACATTTTATTGCTATAAATAATCGATGAAAATCCACCAGAATTCATAACGATTGCAACAAGATGCGATACTTGATAATCCCTTTTTTCCATCCCGAGACATATAATGTTCTCAAGAGTTGAGTAATTTAATGGCGTGCGACGGCAAACGACAGGCAAAATCGATCTCGGTCGAGGCAACGAGAGTGTTATTTTTATAACCATTTTTCAACTCCATTAAGTCCGACATTCTCTTTTCTTCGTCGTCTTGTTGCGAGACCCAGTACAGAGAAGGGATCTTGCGAAATGTAAAGGTGGTAAATTTGAGGTAATAAATCTCAATATGCTTCTTATTCTTCAGTTCCATTACACCGAGCGAGTCGTGCGATCGTTCACATCCTAACAAAGAACATTTCCAGAGATTCGATGCCTCGAGATTCAGGAAATTCCGAGGCTCATTATAATAACAGTTGTTTGCTTGATTTATCTTTTGATATAAAAAGAATATTCATGACTAGGTTACCGGGATAAGGTCGGATGTTATCCAGTCCGTTTCTCCGTGAGTTCTCATTCAACGTGTCCCGCGTGTATGTGTAATAATGACTATTTTTATTTATCATTTCGCATCATCATAACGTCTTGTTCATTGTATGCACGAAGCATGCTCAGAGTCTAGGTCTCTGGGACAAAAGCCTGTTACAATCTATGTAGGACTTTGCTGAGAGTTCCGCTTTTTATTCCAACTCGACGTCTCCCGGGGTCTCCGTATCTTCACGATCCATTTCTTGATCGCGTGAACGGGTTTCCCGTGCGGACCTCGCCGCGCGTACGCGACGAGACAAGCTTAATTCTTTGTTACGACCGATTCTCCCTTCGCTTCTTCCTCTTCTTCGTCGCTCCTCATTCTCCTCTCTTATTGTACGGTCCTTTTCTCGTACGAATCCTGATAACGGAAAGTAACTTACGTTTTGGTATGCGGAGAGGAGTCAGTCAAGGATCTATGCTCGACCGAGCGAGCTGAATAAATCCTACAAAACTGTATGAGCGCATCGGCACGAATGTATTCCGCGAGATGCTGGGCTCGAAAGGACTAACGCAGGATCGTAGGCGTCGGTACATTTTGACAAAATGATTATTTCCAATGCTTGGCTCAAGTTCGTCCGTTATCACCTTCTGCAAAGAAATCGCTGTGACGTTTTTTATGCACTCAAACTTTTGAGACTGTTTTATTTATTTTTCTCAGAGTAATCGAACTCCATAACTGACGTTTCTCTACAAGAAAATCGAAAATTCCAATGTTCTCTTCACAGTATAACTGTGTTTGGTTACGTACAGAAAAAACAAATGTTTTCTACGATAATGGATCGTGACGAAATGTCCTGAGGCAGTGATGAAAAGTACCTCGTTCGATGATTCAAATGAGTATCGTCCTGTCAGCAATAAATTGAAGAAACCGAGTCGATCAATCGATCACTACTTGAGATTTTCATCGAGCATCCTCCCTGCTCAAACTGTTAGTATCTGTGCGCATTGAACGGTGAATAAATAACGAAATGATGATTATCGTTGTAGAGAGATGAGGAATAAAGTAAAATTCGACATTGACGAGTGTAATAAACACCGTGGGTCAAGTTCTCGGTGAGCACGCTTTCTCAAAAATAATGATTACATCAAAAAGAGGTAGCCGAGTGTCTGACAGTGATCAATTGAATGAAAACAACGAGAGAAGAGAACGAAAAAAGCAACGGCAACAAAGCGGTTAAAAGGGTTCACGTGTTTGAACAAACACGAGAAAAAAAAACATCGAAACGAACGGATCATCAACCGGGGCTTAACGGGTGTTGCGAGACAATGCATCTCTCGGTTTCGACGCGCGTTCCACGACGTTCTCTTCCATCAGGGCCAGCACGAGACACGGCGGGGGATACCGGTGCGCCGAGTCTTTTTCTCGATATCAACGGATACCGTTGCTTCTATTACCCTCCTTCCCAACTCCATAAACTATTGTCAAACAGTAAGATTGGAATGAAACTTCATTCGCTAAATCTTCATGAATGATTAACCGAATCCTAAAAAGATGGCATTGTGTCTCAAAAGATTTCTCGTTGGACGGGAGAGTCCTCGAAACTTGTATTCGACCGACAACCTTGAGAGGTGCTCGAAGCAACTTTTGCGATTGAGCAACATACGCCTGCCGAGACTCACTTTAATCGACTCGCCGATACCGTTTTCAGGCCATGAATTAAGGTAGATCATGCCCGAACGATCGTATTTTATAGGTGTCTAAATTGGATCGATTTTTATTTCCTAATTAGAGATATTATCACTTTAAATTAATTTCAGAATTATTAATTCGAAATTGTAAATAAATTTTTTCAACGAATGAAATTACGAGCCATTACTCGAACGGGGATCCATCGCTGTGTGAACCCGAAATTTCATTCGTCCCTGGTGAAAATAATACTATAGTTTTTTATGCAAAAAATCGCATTAGAAAGCGCAAATGGAAAACACTACGGGAAATGGATCAAGAAAAAAAGTCGAAAAAAGTATTAACGAAAAGACAGAAGGCTGTGACGGGAATGAGTCAAGCCAGGAAGAAACAAAATTCCGAAATAAGCAAATGTGAGGTTATACGAATGCTCATTACTAATTTCGTTAAATCTTTAATGTAATATATTTTTATTACTAGTAAGACAATCGTCTCGAATTTTTTCCCAAATCTTCGTTATATACTTCATTATTATTATGTATTTTTTCATAAACTTCGTAAGAAGCGTTCACTTGGTACATGGAAAGATAAACGATTTTTTACCCATAGTCCTTACTACTCTTTGTATTTTTCTTCATATATTTGAATACTTGTATCACAATAACCAATGAGACGAACCCTTTAAAATTTGAAATGTGTGTCAGTCGACTACCCATTCAAACTCTGTGTAAATTTCAAGACTTTTTTAAGAAAATCGTTTCGTGCGTGAACTACCTTAATTCAATACACGTGTGCATCGCTAAAGTACAGTAGGTGTTCTATAAATGAGGTTTTATTGTATTATCAACTTAATTGCAGGTCGAAATAGTCACTATTATCGATTTCTTTCTAAAAGGGTCCCCCGTGGTCGAGGAGACTCAAAATTAGAAAAAAATAAGAATTTATACGTTTATATCCATTTTTTTCATGAGCATTTCGATCTCCACAGATTTCTCAGTGACACAGTTACCGGTGGCAGGAGACGGTGAACTGCCGTCTTAATGAGAGGGTCACCGAACTCTGTAAATGTGCTCGTCACACTGGAGATTGATGCAGAGGATGCAAAAGAAATAATGAGGAACGGGTCTTATGAGGTGGAACGTAAAAAGCTGTAGCACACATACAAGTGCTCCACGTGTCACATGAAACTGTATAATCTCTGAAAACTGACCCGGGCTGGAGAATGTCAGCGTCTGAGACACCTTCAAATCGCCTTGAATTATAACTTTTTTTTATAATGTTCGGTCTCGGTTCAGTTTCCTTGAAATGATAGCAGGTGGGTTCGAGCTTTGCCAGCATTCGAGGCTGACTCGTTCACGTTCGGATGAATAAATTAAAATTTTTTTTTCTATTATATTTTATGTTAATTGCGCAATTTGTTATTATTTTAAACATTCGACAATTTTGTTAAGTGCATCGATGTTTGCACGAGCCAAGTTGACATCCATTGATGTCGAATTCTTTGTTGTTGACGATTTATTGTTATTCCTGTTTTACAATCTTTCGGTTTGTGCCTTTGGACGAATAAATTGGATTCGAATGATTTTTTGATGAAACGAGAGATCCTCATTAGCAGTGCGATTCTCGTTGGTACTTCTAGACACCGCTGTTCCTGCAGCAAAGTGCGGTGGTGTTTGCATACTAGAAAAATAAAAGGTTTACGAGTGTACCGAACCGTCTCGGGGCGTTATTCGTTCAATGGACCGCGGGAAAACGAACGGTAGTCCAGTTACTTTTTTCTTCTTCGTCTTCGTTTTCTTCTCTTGCTGCTTTTTTACGCCAGTGATTCACAGCAGCGATACGCGTTCCGCTTTACGAAGATATCGTGATGTACCGGCGCGTGTATATACCTCAAGCATTGTTGTGATGTTTCGTTCGAACTATTGTCTGTGCTTTGAAATCCTGAAGCATGAACTCGACGAAAAAGGAAAATCTTGGCGTCCGGTGTTTTGGTGTAATTGCATGCTTTTTTTCACGATCGTTCGTTTCTAAATCTGTCAACAAT
This sequence comes from Venturia canescens, assembly GCF_019457755.1. Classification (NCBI taxonomy): domain Eukaryota; kingdom Metazoa; phylum Arthropoda; class Insecta; order Hymenoptera; family Ichneumonidae; genus Venturia; species Venturia canescens. The sequence continues at coordinate 17,402,208 of NC_057421.1, read as the reverse complement.
AAGCATTCTATCGGACATTGTGAAATTCTTTTTTTTTTTTGTTATGGAATAATCGCGACACGTTGATGTGCCCGAAATAATCTTTCGACGTTCCGGCTACAAGGATTTACTATAGGAAATAATCAGCGAGAAAGTATCTTAATTATTTGACTATTTCAACCATCGTTCGGTGACACCAATCGGTATTACGCAGGAGAGACTGGGACTGAGTGCAGCTAATCGTGTTTCCGCGCAGTGCAACTCGGATTATGTATACGAAATTCGGTTTTTGAAGAAAATTCATGTCGCGAAGCAGACGTTGAGTTCAACGTTCACCCACACCCATGTCGATGCACATTGCACAAAACTTTTGCTCTTTATTTCAGATTCGTCACGATTCGCTGCCGAATTTATTTCCCGCCAAACTTCTTTGACGCGAACATCTTTTTTTGATACTGGAAATAGGGAGGCTATATGAAACAACAGGGAATAATTAACGAGCCATTTTGCAATGTAGATTTTTCAAAAACTGCACGAGCTGGAGACAGTTTTTGGTTGCAGGAATCGGCTGAAACTCAGTGAAAACATGGTCTCCTGCGTCGACCAGTTTTTCACAGTGGCCCTCTCTCGCAAACGCAGCACAGCGATGCATTGAGAAAGAACGGCTGAGCAACACTCTGCGAAGTTTTGTAGAAACAGGACCAGTGAAGTAAGAGGCAAAAAGGGGTTCGAGTGATGGGATGGGCTCGTAAAAGCCTAGAAAAGTATACGCGAGAATAGCCAACTTCCAATACTCGCTTGGGTAACTCGCTTTGTCTCAGTCTCTTCTGCTGTAGACCCACCACTTTTCTTCTGTTAAATACTTGAAATGAGTGAAAAACAAAATTGGTCTGTGTGCTCCATGCGGTGTGGCTAAATTACGCAACGGTTTCGTAAATTCTTTGGTACACGCGGCTAAGTTGGTAAAAGTATTTTAAAAAATGCGCAGATTTAACGACGTTTTTCAACAATGCGTTGTCATCTCCATTTACCAACCGTGAAAGTAATTTCTGCTCATTATATACGTATGAAAACCAACACCACACAAAAATTCGCTTATTTGGTTAGTGATCGTTCGTCCTTTGTTTTCATTTCTAATCTGATGAGAGAATTTTTCTCGAATCTTGAATCGTTGACCTTTAAAAACATGCTCGAGGCTCATTTTTTATTTTCGAATCCTGAAAGAACTTCTGAACACTTGAAATCCATCAGCTTTTCAAGTGTTCTGAGATGTTTGCTTTTTTCAACGAGGCGTCCGAATGAAGGCTGGCAGAGATTTCACGGCAGATGTATGCAAAACGAAAACTCGTATTTCGTGTATCCCTGTCAGCACGATTTTCAAACTCACCGATGGATGAAAGAACGGTTTCTATTTTCTTCCCACTTCTGCGTGATAATTCGAGTACAAACCTTTTCACTTCCGCTCAATGTTTGTTCGCCAGGAAATTAGGCTGGAACCCACAAACTGTTGACTCTCCTCCGAGACGAATGACCCGATTTGCCGTAGATCGACAGAATTAATTATACAAAACCACCTGTTCTATCCTCGTAGCTTCAGACGAACCGATTAATGAATACTTGAACAGCTTCCTCGAAAGAAACTGTTCCGAGAGAGTTGTTTTTGGCACTGTACGTACAATCCACTGCGTTAATTTTCAGACTCACGAAACATTGATCGAAAACAACTTTCTTTGGAATTAAACGAGGCTTTCGATGGTCCTTAAATGGGGAAAAGAATGATTTTTAAAGGATCAGAATAACCGAGTTAACAATTTTCCTGGTAGATTCAACGATTTGAAGAAGACAATTTCTCTGGATAATTGTTTTATTAATACAGGGACGGTATGAAATTAGAAATAATTCTTGGGACTAACGGTAAATAAATTATTAATCCTATTTCATCGAATAAACAAAAAATCAAGCTTTTGTTTGAGTTTCAGCACGCCTGCCAATTTTCTGGGGATAATTACTAGGCACTTAAGACCAATTCGTGACTCGTGACTTTCCGAGATACAAATTAGTGCTTCAAACTAATTTCTGAGAGGCTCTTTACTTATGTCACCCCTTGCGGTGTCAGATATCGTGATTACAATGTGCTTCCTATTCACAGGAATCCACTATTTCAGGAAATTAGTAGGAAAATAGTGAAAATTTCAAGTTTTTTAAAAGTCTGGCAATCGCAATGATTTCCTAATATCCGAGGAAGAGTACTCGCGTTGAAACTTAATTTTCTTTCGCGCCGACATTGAATTTCGAGTACTTCAACGAAAGAAAATAAAGTTAATTATAAGTTTCTGCGAATAGTGAAAGTTGGATCGTTACTGATTGAATTTACTACCGGGGAAGTTCCGGAAAAATTTTCGACAACCATTCCACAGTCCCTCGATGGTTACTTGCGTCATAAAACGAAAGTCGTTATAACGTTTTTAAAACGAGAAGATCCGTCCGATGTTGATGCACGACATCTTGGAAGCGAGTCACTTTTCCTCGAGGATAAATTCGACTTGCGTAAGGATAAATACCCCGTGAAATCTCAAACAACTCGCAGTTTCGAATGTCAAGATCCGGATCCGGAGAAATTCAGATCCGGGAACTCTGACTCACCTTTCAATCGTCGATCTGGTCGATTTCCTAACCAAATTTTGCAGAATTTCATAAATTCCTGGAATTAACTTCGACTAAACTGTGTGATAAGCTGAACAATGGAAATTTGTGGAAGGAAATAAAGTTCTGTTTTTTTGAAAAAATTCCAAAACGTTAAATGAGTATTTTAATTGAATCGTTGAAAATCCTTTGATACTTTCTGCTTTTGACTATACACCGGAGTTTTATTCAGTCATTTAAATCCTCAAAGGAATACAAGTAAGTGGTATTGAACGCTTCTTTGGGACAGTGCCAGAGTCCATTATCCAAGACGTTTGTCACGATTGTGAGAAAAAAACGAGTAAAATTCTTTCATGTATGAGAAAGTTTATAGCATATTCATTTCCGGCATCCTGCTCTCCGGTGAATAAACAAAAAAAGCGAAGAGAAACTTCGATTCCGGGATGCGAAGAATAGCCAAAATGTAGATAAATTAAATTAGTCGTTCGAAATTTGAACAATTAACAAGTAAAAACAACATTTATAAATATTTCATGAATTTCAGGCCTCTAAAAAAAATACTTTGCGGCTTCCAGTGAAAACCGCGTTGTAACCCTTTTCACAAAGCGTTTCGTTATTGAAAGAAAAATTAGTCGTCGTCATTGAGAATAGTCGGAGTCTCTATTTCCTTCTCTTTCTATCATACTATATTCGTCAGTGTCGTATATAATATGCCGATACGTGCATTCAATTACAAACGAAATTCGCTTTCACTGCTTCTCGTAACGCGAGCTTGTACGTAGGTTTGTCTGTACGCACTAAATCCTCGGGCCCAGAAATAGAAGCTCCACTGTTCACTAAGTAGCTACAGTCGTGATTTCTAAGTGAACATTTTCCTCTGTTATTGCCGCAGTATCCTCAGAAATGGGGCTATTTTTCGTGATTTTTTTCCATTTAACTGTCTTCCAGGTTTGTCATTGAATGAATTTTTTTTTCACGGTTTACTAGACCATTTAAGGAGGGTGGATCACGAAATCAAAATAATCAGAATCAGATTTAGCGTTAAATCGAAGTTCTTATGCCCGGCGGGATGTATAACTTTATACATGTAAACTCTATGCTTATACACGTGAACTTTAGTGTTCAATTACTCGAGAGCTATGCGCTAGAAAAATCTAAAAAGATTTATATTGTCTTATATATTTTTAAATAATACATTTACCAAATTTTATTAAATTTTTATCATTTTGAAATTCTTAATATTTTTAACATGATTTAGCATGGCAACATTGTATCGTCGCGATCCACCCTCCTTAAAGAAATCTTTAGAATTTATTTGGAGAACAGTTGAACCTGTGAAGTTATTATTGATTTCTGTTAATTATAATGGAATCTGCCTCTTTCTAAGATCCATTGAGAATAATTCTCATTCGTTATTGTTCTTTCATACTTACGACGTGTCAGAGATGATTTTAATTGTCCAATATTTTGACGAGCAATTGGTCATTCTGACATTTTGGAGCAGGCAGAATAAATAACTTCAAAGTCGTAATTTGACTGCATGAAGTCTACCAAGAGACATGCATTACTTGCAATGTCATAGCGAACCAATCAGAATTTCAAAAAAGCGAAAATTATTCGGGAAACTAATTCAGGTGTCATGTTCCGATGCTTTATCATCAAAGAATAGTGACGATTCTAAAGCGTAGTTTGAACACTATCACATTAATCTCAACATTATTCGAAGCGTTCAAAGAATTAAAAAAAAAAATAAATAAATAAAAAAACAATAAATAAAACCTGGGAAATTGTTTTTCATCATTTCATTCGAACTTTCAACGAATGTTTTTTTTTACGGGATTGATCGAGAATAATGATCTTCTTCTGTTGTTTTTTTCTGTTCACGACGTGTCAAGAACGAACATTTGGGAGCGCATGGAAAAATAACTTTGAAGCTTTTACTCGAACAGAATCGTGGAAAAATGGTGCCAATGGTCAAGTAATTCACGCGTCATAACTCTAATTTACAAAAAGTCATATATTTTGAAAACATGATTCGAACTCGGTATTACAAAGTTTTTACCTTCAATTTTAAGGTTTTCATTACTTCAATACTCCAACGAACCCATCGATCAAGAATAAATTGCTAAGAAAGAAGTGCAATTCTGCCTGATAAGACATGGAATAACTTCGATGTCTTATCCGCAGACATGGTCTAGACATTGGAGTGCGGACGACGAAAGAACAAGCGACCGGGGGACTCCAAAGAAGTTTTATCCCTCTCTCTCTCTCTTCCAATCAATCAGTGCGATTCTCGAGTTTTTACTTCCAAGAATTTCACATTAATCTTCTCCTCGTTCTCGTAGACATGGAGCAAAACAAAACTCATGATTTTTCGATTTCTTGACCTCGAGCAGCAGGTCACTGATGTCGACTTCACTCTTGCGATTAGTAACGAATGCTCTTCAATTTTTTTCAAGAAAAAACCAACGAGGGATCTCGTATTCTTCTGACTACATTTCCTATAGCAATAAAGAAAAAGTACTTTGACTCGAGTAATTTCAAGGTCATCAGGTAAAAACTAATATAGACACCTGCCAACAGTAATTCTTTCCTAAAAGTAGCAAAACTCTGTTGATCAAGCACGTGCGATCGCATTACCGCATCGTGTTATGGTTAGCTCCCAATATTTCACACGAGAAGATTCACGCAGGTGGATGAACGTAATGCACGTTGCTCTTACGTTTCACCCGAATGGGCCCAGTATGCACGGAGGTCGATATGATTTTGCGGCTCGTTTATATCGTTCTGCGACCTTCGCTGAGCGAATAACGATTAGTACCGCCCTCGTGAGTTAGTTTTGTTGCTCTCGTCTCGTCGATACCGGTTTGGAGGAGTAATTCAGAGCTGAATGGCAACAAGAGCGGTCAGTCGCCACGGGAGGATAAATTTGTTGGAAACTTTTGGAAATTTCTGTACTAGTTTACACGTGGGCCTGTCAGACTGATTTTGTTGCGCGAACGTGACGTTTGTACGAAATATTAAAATCTTTATTTCTCATTCCGCATTCGAGGAATGCGATAATTTTTTTTATCGCTGAGAGAGAATAACAGAATTAAAATAATGATAACGTTGAAATAAAAATATTTTGGGGGAGATCGAAAAGAGCGTCTGCATGATGGTAAAAACAATACGAGCAGAATCACAAAGGCACGTGGAAATTCAACGCCGTTGACGTTTGACAGCGACGAGAAGTATCAGCACTTCGAGTCGACTGTGATCAACACGCTTTCACATTGTGATAAGAAATTTTCGTAAATACCTACCGATTATACTAATCCAAGGAAGTATTAAGAAAACGATGAATGTTTTGCTGTTCATCGCACGTTTATTCCCCCTCGACCCGCTCCGACTCTTATCTCTCGTTGCTTATTTTGATTAATCTTCTTTATTCTTGCCCTATTCGTAAACGTCTCTTCGGCTGTTAATTATTCATCAGATCCATCGTACCCTTTCACTGTATTCGTATCCGTTCGATCGGCTGATAATGTCATCGGGTGTTCACCATTGAGTGACAGATCGATCGGATGGTTTGTCACGGAAGACGAGCGAAGGATAAAGGACGAAGGAGCGAAGAGATGTGCAAACAACGGGTCGATGCCACACGAGAGGTCCGACGCGTGCGACGTTTCCGTTACCAATTTCTTTAGCACTTTCACCATAAAATATATAAAAGCGCGCTCTCAACGCGGACAAACGAACGCACGAACACACAATTATACGCACACGGATGCATGTGATAACAACACACACGGGCACATGCACCGGAACAGTTGGAAACTAGCGAATGCTTTCCTCGCGAAATTCAATGTTTTTCAATCTCTCATCAAAACGATTATTTCCGTGGGTAAGATCGCTGCAGAATTGCTCGGAATTTTTCTCCCGTGAAGATCTTTCAATCGACGATTGCCACGAGCACTTCGCCAACGTTGAAGTTTATATTTTCGTACTAAAATCCGTGCAACACACTGAAGACACCGATGCTCCGAATTCCACGATCGCTCGATTCCCCTAGCTCGAAATCCATTTAAAAAATATAATCTGATGGATTTTCCGCCTACAAATCCGCACGCTTTCCAAATCTATTCGCACAGCCGAGCGCGTTTCCCGGAGTCTCCTCTCGTTTGACGTTTCACGTCAGAATCGGTGCTCTCATTACAGCGATGCTTTTTTTTCCTTCCCAACGCACGTACATCAATTTCGAGGGTTTTCAAATCCGCGGAATTACTCAAGCGTCTTCAATCGCCCGCACGCATCTCGTTTTTCACGCGCTTTTCGATCCCACAAACTCTAACGCACTTTACTTTTGTGTGTTTGCGTTGCCGCTGTTACATGTATGTGTCTCTCGAAGTCGTTGAGGATCGCGGAGGCCTTAATCCAGCGAAGAGAGAGTTGCGAGCATGCAACCAGGAACGCGCTTACTGACTTGGCCTGCCTCGTGGCCTACTATAACAGAACTGACTCCCACCGATCCTCGGTGCCGAGACTTTACCTGTGGTGACTGGCCGCCAGAAGAAACGGTGTTTACAAGCCGGGTGTGAGAGACCGGCATGAAAATGTGAGCGTCTGTGTCTCTGTACGTACGAGTATTTGTATTTCAAGTGTCACTCACACGTCACATAAAGTTTAACAATGTATTAATCGATAAATTCGCGGAGTACTGTGACGCTGAAGCAAAAGTCAATAACAACGAAGCACGGTGCGTGCGAGACTGTTTTGCCAAGCGACGGAGAACACCGGAACAGATTCCGATTCGCGGTGAAAACGTATTGGCAAAAAAAATATTGAGTTTCCTGAAAAATCGGTTCCGGGACTGCCCTGGGTCGTTGGAAACGCAGAAGCTTGGAGGACAGTTTGGAAAACGTTTGTAGCTGTAATAAAAAATCGAAAAAAAACGTAATCGGGGGATTGAAAATGGCCAAAAGCATTTTCGCGTGACGAAACCCACGGATCGTTCTCCCGGAAAATTGGTCTTGGGGTTTACCGTTCGGGGCTCATTCTCGGGTTATCCGACCGACCTCGGATTCTTCGATTCCCCTCTCAGGAATCCATTTTCGCACATTTTCGAACGGAGCCTCCAATCCGATGAAAGTTTACGACTCATTTCCATATACCCGCATCAGGACGTTGCTGCTTGATGGTAATTCATTATTTACTCAAATTATGATAACTGTAGGGAATTGTGAAAATGGCTCATTTCGTGATGAAACACGCGCAAGTATTTTCAAATCTACCTGCATAAATGTGCATATGCATAAATACGACGATTCTTGTCAATAAAACAGTGCATGCAGGTGCAGCGGGAAATGTATATGTTCGAGACAGGAAACAAAACTTCCGCGGTACGAAACGATGAGAGCACAATGAGATCCAAGTACAATAACACAAATAAGAAGCATGCATTACGCGAGCATTACACGGTTCAAGTTCATTCGTCGTAAATCACGAGGAGTATTCAATGGAATCGTTATACAATAATCTGGTGTTTGAACAATGGGCGAACAAATGATGGAAAAGTTGAGGGAATATTTGTCTGCAGTGCTCAATGCGATTTAAATATTATTTCGTTGTGCGCTGGTTCGAATGATCCTTCGAGAAAGTTTAAGTGGAATGATCTTCGTCTGTGGCTGTTTCGCGAACTTTCAAAACGTCTCTTTATTTTCAGGATAAATATTTAGCAAGCGATACGTGTGCGAATGATTAGTTTCGACTAGTCGTTTCAGTCAATTCATTGCATTGATTAAATATGAGTTTGCATTTCATTTATTTATTGACTGGTTTCATAAAAATTATCTCCAACTGCTTATGATGAAAGTTACTTTTCTCCAGGTATTTCCAACGACGGTACTCAAAGAAGAGGATGATCAAATTTTTATCTTCATTGATTCAATCTCATTTTTCGATCTCTCTAAAGCTGTGGATACGAAGTAGAAAGGGAAGAATTTAAACCACAAATTTCGTAAGATTCATGGCCTGTGCAGAGATCGCGATGAAATCGGGAATAAAATAGAGCGACGGGGAAAAGCTATTCGTCTATTTGTAATCCGCGTTTGGTGGTAAAAAAACGTCTGAACAATGGGAGATCACGTTCCGTTACGCCGATCGGCTTCAGCGTGATTGAATTCTCAGCCCATTTTTGCTACGTGCCGATCGCGAACCGCCAGCCGAACATGGATCCAGAAATTTTCCGGAGCTGTCGCAATCGACGAGTTTCACTGAACGTATTAAAGGAGTGGAAAATCGTGAAGCAAAGTTGACACTCTACTTTAGCCGAGTTATTAAACGCAATGGAAAAATACGCTTGAAATTTAATAATGTGTTTAAAAAGCAATGAAATCGAAGCTTGCGTTATACGAGTGCAGATAAGAATAATGAATGAAAGTTTGCGAGGAACGAAGACGAGGATTTATGCTGACTGTTAGGAATGATCTTCAATGCTGCAAGAAAAAACGGAAACGATGAGTTTTTCACACCGGAAACGCATGGACTTTATTTCCTCGTCGATTTTTCAACGAGTAAAAGATGGATGGTCACGGAGAATCGCCGCAGAGTCCCTTGCAATCAGAGCCCATTAAAGCGAATACAGTTTCATCTTGTGCAACGACGATGAGCTTCAGTTTATACGTATATACATTTGAGTTTGATTTGAGTTTTATTCGTTGTTTCATTGCAACATGATCGTTCGCGAGGGCCACCAAGTGCTGTAATACGCTTCTCGTGTGTTTACCGAGCAAAGGACACGACCATTGAATCATACTTTGATTCCCCTCAAGCGATTGCGATCTCGTGTCTCGAGAGAAATCAACTAATGACAGAGAAGCTTCGAAGGAAAACGCAGTGTACGCAGGAATAACGTAACGTCGTTTCATGCTCATTCAGAGCACTCGTTTTTACAAATAAACTCAGTTTTGTCCAAGGTCAAGGTGCAAAGTAAATAAATACGTTCTCCCCTGGTTTTCGGTGCGAAACATTCCTGTCATCACGATTTACATTCACTCGAAAAACATTTGTCCAACCTTATGAGCCTGTCACGAAGATTTTCCTCGTTACGTTTCTTCCTAACGTTTATCTTTCATCACTTCCTGTCCAGTGAATTCGTGTTGCTAAGTACCGATTGAAGAATTGGTTATTACTTGGCAATACAGCATTGAGAAAATAGTTTAATAATGTCACGATCGCAACTCCTTTCGATGTTCATCGAAGGATCTCGTCACGTCGACTCAACACAGAAGCAGCAATCACCTGATGAGCGATTCAAACTCCGGGGAGGAATTGATCGGAGTCGGTGACGCCTCACTTTCGCTCATCGACTATCCTTTTCCATCTCCGAACCTTCATTCATACACGTATAACGTTGTTTCCAACTGTATCGACGAGTGGATGTCAATTCGAGGTGACGTACCGTTTTCGAAACTCGATCTTGAGCTCTTTCGATCTTAAATCGCATTGAAAAAGCGACAATTTTATCATTCTCAAAGGAATTTCGGTTGGGTCCCAGTATCAGGGCTAGTCTTAGTTCTAGTCTTAACGGATTCAAAGCTCCGGAAGAAACGAATTTTCCAACAATTTTTCAACGAATTGCCAATTTTTTCCTAAGCATATATTCGACCGAGTCGTGGAAAAGTTTATCGCCAGATTCCGCTCGGAATCTCTTCAGTTCCTCCGCTTTTATTTCGCTAAACTCGTTTCGAAGCCTCGCCGAATGTAAACGTTGCGACACATTGAATTTTTCGCTTCCCATTTATGACGAAAGTCTTCAGACTTTGGAATTGCCGCAACCTTCGGCGAAGGATTTATTTATTTATTAAATTTCGGGTCGATTTCTCTATTTTACGTTTGAATGTATCTTCGCTGATTTTTCAAGGCTCCCGTTCAAATTCGAAGTGACACGGCGGTGCGAAAAAGCTATTGCAAAAGATGCACGCGTGAAGGAGACTCGAGAAATATCGATATGTGTTATTATATTAAACACGTACATAAGCCATTCGTAAAACGTGGACTCAAATGGAAAGACGTATCGCGACGAACGGTCGAAAGTTCAAATTGCTCTTGTGGTTAGCGGTACTCCGAGAGAAAAAAAGGAACAGAAGCAAAATAATGTACAAAGGAACTACGAGGAGTTTCTTTGCGACGGTGAAAGTCATCCTTGCAGAGTTTTAAATGTACAGATGGGGCGCGTACACACCCGCATGTGCTGTCTGACGCCCATTTGCGTGTACGAACTGTACGACCAAACTATAAAAGGCTCGCCTGCTATTATTATTAATAGGAGAAAGAGCCTGCGATTGATCTTTACGAGGGACTCCATATTCGCGAACCGGTAAAAGTTCCTTCTGTCAATTTCCGATCCTACTTACTTCCTCGAATCACACAGACACATTTTTCCCTTTTTTTTCTTTTATTCTTTGTTCTTTTATGAAATGCAACCCATTTCGAATGAAACCCTTTACATCTCGATTGACGAGACGAGCAATTTGCCGATCTTCGCCTGCGTTCAAACGTATGTGAAAAACAAATTCTATAATTGATCATCATAAAATCGGATGTGTTCTCGCTCGTGTTTGTAGGATTAAAAGGGAAAAAATGATTTTATCAGATGTACTTATGGTGCTGAGCTAAAATTTTCAGAATCGGTTGCAGCAAGATCTTGAAATTTCCATCGCTAGGACGCAATGAAATTCGTTATTTTTTTTCTTTAATGAACTTCGAAAGAAAAACAAAGTCGAAGGAATAATAATTTCCAACTTTCGAGCCATGTGACATTTTTCGAAATGAGAAAATCGTTTGAAATTTTGTTTTTCCATTTTTCAAATGATCTACAAGTGAACAGGTTCGAATTAACGCTGTTCAATGATAATTTAGAAAGTAGTACACGCCTCTCGTAATCATCGCGAGTTCGCCACTGAATTGACGACGGTACTTTCTTCTGGATCGTTTCCCGAGGGTCTCCGAGTTTAAGGTCAGGAAATACGAACTTAGCTCCGGACATCCTGAATCGTGGATGCATAATAAGCCCTGGAATTCGGGTCGACTCACAAGTATTTATTCGCACGCGATATTACACCGCAATCGAAACGAGTTGGTAAAAAAACATGGGCTTTGTCGAGCTCGACGAGTTACAAAAGCTGCGCATTTCATTTCAATAGAATATCCTGTTCGCGTGTCAATGGGAGATCAACGATTTTACGTGCTTCGTCATTCAATTGCAAACGGAAATCAAATGATCTGGTGATCTCGTTGAAAATCTTTCATAACTTCCGGCTTCATTCAATACTTTATTTTAAAAAGGGGAAAAAAAATACACACGAATGGTCCGACTTTGTCAGAGTTTCATTCGATTCTCTTTGAAAAATCATTTAAATTATAACACGCTGTTCGAGCTTTCGATGTTTTTTAAGCTCAAAACTCCGAGGGATCCTCGCATTGAGCTTGGACAAAAATGAACTTCTACATATTTCTCAAAGAAAATAATGTTCCAGGAGATTGGTTCGAGTTCACAGATCTGTGGCTAATATCATCGCTTGACAAACTTGAGATAACGATTCTCGTCATAGTCATCTTCTATGTCCTCGACCAGCTTAACTCTGGTTTTTGGTTTACGTGCTTCCAGTCTTGCCTTCTTCTCCGCTTCTGTTAAAAGACTGAGATCCAAAGGCAGTGCGACAATCTTTTTTGGCTCGTGATAATCCACATTCACACTACTGCCATCTGGTAAAACTAGTACCGTCGGATAAGTTCTTTCGTAGATTTTTCGGTGCTTCTTCGTTATCCCTGCGGTCCAACAATTCAATTCTCTGCAGATGAGCCCAGTACTCCGACTGATTTTTACCAACGTAGATAATAGTAAAAGCATTCTGCATAAAAAAGGATGCAAATTTTTTTTAATAAGTTACATCAAAAGAATCGTTTTCCTACAGTTACATTCAAAAGTAAATTCTTGGTTTAAGGAAAGCTTCGATATAACTGGCTCCACTTTAGTCGGTTCATTCCACAGGAGCTGATAACTCATAATCAAAAAAATGTCTCTGTTTAGACTATGAGGTAAAATTTTCACCCAATTTTTTCAATAATGGTTTTTGTATAATTTTCACAGTATGATTTGACACTGCTCATGTTTTAGAAGTCTTATTGCATCTGACAAAATCATCAACAATCAATTTAATTTTGATGAAATCAATTGCAGGTGCGTTAGTACAGGATACCACCATCACATTTGTTGATGGACTTATTTTATCAAGTTTGAAAAATATGTATTCCATCTATCCTTTCACAATTTTGAATAATTAAAAATCTTCAATAATTGTAATTAAAAAAACAAACAAGACATTAATTTATATCGCTGAAATTTAGGTTAGCCCGCGCTGATATTCTATTTTTGGAGTTATTTGAAAGCGACACATTAACGAAAATATATAATAAAATTTTATACTTTATAGCTAAACAGGTCTTATATTGTTTTTCATGAACTATTTATGGATAATGTGTAACTTGATGATTTACCTGAGGATAGTTCTGTAAAAATAATACACAAAGTGTTTACGTCGGTAATATAGATATGGCTGGCACACATGCACCGGGGCGGAGAGGGGACGTTTCGATGGCTCTTACTGCGCATGCGCCACTTAGTTCTACAGCGTCCCGCTAGAGCATTTTTGAATATTCCTGGAATATTCTTTATAAACAAACCGGCATGAACATGTTTTGACAAAAATGGAGTTTGCAAAATCCAAGTGAAAGAGTGCGATCAAGGAAAAAGAGCCGATACGAACACAGCAAAAATGAAAAACGAAACGTCGACATACAGCAGTTTCGGTGAGTCACATATATACTTTGTGAATGTACAGATCATAAAATAATATAATAATTAAAAAAACCGTATTGTAAAACGAAAACAATTTGCGAAAATTTTCGTTTTCATCCTGTCAATCGTCGTTGAATTTTCTTCTGAACGATTTTCGCATCGTTCGCACAATCACTGTAAACTTTTTATTAAATATATTATAAATATCTTGTTATATATAATGCAGTTATTAACTGTTTATATATATATATATATATATGGAGTCAAAAAATATGCTAATTAGTCTTTTGTTTTGCGTGTTAGCCGAGCTTAGCTAAAGATGCAGTGATTTTATGCCAAAATGCCTTTTGACGAATCCTCCGGTTGATACTCCTCCTGCTGGCATGTTCCTGGTATCTCAGTATATTCCCTTCGATCCCTGTGAAAATGTTTTGATACAAATGTTTTTTTGCACACTAAAAAAATAACCTTTGAATATAATAGCTTAAAAAAAATCATAATAACACAAATCTTAGCCAGCATAACGCACTTAAAAATTATAAACTCCAAAACCTGCTACCCCTATATGGGAGCCGAAATGCTGCAAGGCTTACGTTTAAAAAATGGAAAAAGCTGTGCGTGTATGACCTTGTCCTTTATTCTGGGGTATAATTTTGGTTGATCGGGTTCTGGTCGTGCTTTATTGTTGAGACATGCTTCATGCATTGGGCTTACAACTAATTCATTCTGACTCGCATCATTATATTTTCCACACTCCAATCTGTTGTAACGTGCAATCTTCAAAAGTGAATTCACGCTTTGGTCACACACTCAAGAAAAACCACGCATGAGTTCCAGTATAACGATGCTGAATGTTTATTATTTTCTTTCCACATGAAAAATAAAGACATGAGAGGATCGAGGATAGGGTCGGATGATAAGTGATTAGTTTATTTATTTATTTTTTTTATTTGAGTGAACAACACGCTTCTGAATTCTATTTTCCTACGCTTTTAAATACTGCGCAATTGTCCAATATGCTCATATTTGACATTACACATACATAAGTAAATTTTTTTTTTCTATCAATGATGAACACAATTTACTTTGCGAATAAATCGCAATGAAAAAATCAAACAACCGTCGTATACATTTTTCGAGCTCGTATCGCGATGTAGTGGTTCAGGTAACAAAATGTATACTTATACAGTACGAAAAGAAAGAAAAACATTAAAAATAAAAAATAAAAAAAAAACAACAACGGCGACAACAAAAAAGTGTATAAAAATACTGTGCAATCGAGGCAGTAGAATCCTGAACATCACATATTTGATCTAATGGAAAAAATTACTTGCACTCAAATGCAAATTTGCGTCATCAAGAAATGTTTGACATTTCAGTTCAATAGGGGACATGCTGGCTTAATTTAGAATTTTGGTATTGAATCATAGGTCAAGACTTTTTAGCCATAAATTGGCCATCAGCATTCGGATCTCTATAAGAGTTCGCAGTCATGTATCAAAATATTTGAATCATGATATAAAATGATGCAGACAAGAACGAGTTTGACAACATAATGACAAAGAAATTCACAATGGCAATTTGAGCATGAAAAAAATTAAAAGCAACTGATTGAGCAACTTTTCTAATGTAATTTTCAAATATTTTTATAATGAAATTTTTCTCAACTGAATCTAATGAACGGAAATTATAGATTTGTTGTACCCTGACATTAATTAAATACGATAAATTGACCCTAAAAGAGAGTTGAAATTATTAAAATACCAGAGAATATCGCATAATCCTCAAATATGTTCGATGATCAACTAATATTATCATTTTGTTATAGAATTTTGTTATAGAATTTCCCATTGGAATCTAATGAATTATAATTTCTGTGCTGAATGGTAACATACTTCCTCATAAATGCGTTTCGTATATCACTCAATATATAAATATTTTCCTTTGGGTGTGATATTCTAAAGAGTTTCTCCAAGAAACATGACAATCGTTATAACCGATCATCTAATGACTTGTGAATAATTAAATATGCGAGAATCGCATTCGGAAATAAATATAAATAGGATCACAAGCAGTAAAATTGTAAAATCGCATTCAGCTATTGACCACTATTTTTTCTTTTGAATTAAAATAATGAATGTAATAGTTTAAAATTCCACATCGCATATGGTATGCATGAAATATTTTCATGTAACGGAATTTAAAAAATTTTAATAGCATCAATTCAATCAAGCAAATATCAATATGATTTTTCGTCATAAAATTACCCACCTATTCAATCAACGTTTGTGATGTAATGGCGTGAGAACGATATAAAATTAAGAGAATGAATGTTTTTTGGATTTGAACGATGGAAATCTTCCAACAGGATTGCTGCATACTCAGGTTAAATCGGGAAAAGACCCATGACTTATCTATATCGAATCTGATATCGGTTTCATCCTCATGCAATATATTTATCTCGGTGATTTTGATATTCATGAAGAATTTGATATTTATGATGAAACGCGGAAGGGTTTGAATACTGGTTAAGATAAACGTCGTCAGAGTAGCAATGGAAATACGGTTAGACGCGCTTAACAATAACGCTGGCGTATGTCCTCCGGATTTTAGACTCGGCCGTTCAGGTCGATCACTTTTTTCTTCGTGTGCCTGGAAAATTTAAAATTTCTTGCTCGCAACCCCCGTAGTAACACAGCCTCGATGTCATCCTTTGTGTGTTTTCTGTGTTTGCTTTTGTTTTTGCTATATACAAGCCGTGTTACAATAGCGGTTTTACGAATGCTGAGCTTCCTAACTTATGACAAACATGCCTGCAATTACGGACATCAGTAAGCATTTTTGTAAACGATGCAACAACTTTCTAATTCCGCTTCTACACTTTTTACCCACGTAAATTTCTATGATTATCGTTCGAATGAATAAAAACACTTGAAAAACAAACCCAAATATTGAATGCAAATAAAATCACATTCCAGCGAATCATTCGGTAGTGCGATAAACGCAAAAAAATTTGGAGTAATTACGTCGATTGCTATCTCACGATTTTCTTACATTCGAACGGTTCTCATGAATTTTACTATCAGCAAGCATTTTTAAAGATCGCAATTTCTCAGCGAATTTGACAGCCAAAGAACGTAAGCAATTACGATGTTGTAAGGTTACAATAACGATGGTAGATGCAAGTATAATTCTGTTGTGAAAATTGTGATGTATTTTTCGATAAACTTTAGCTACTCATGCTTCTACATCTAAAATATAGCTGCAAATCATGCGATGGAAAAAAAGGAAGAAAAAAATAACGTTTGCTTCAACTTTCATCTGACAAATAGCACATAAGCTTTCGAAACTTTTGGCATGAAACAAGAAAATTCCTTATTCCACATGTTTCTCTGGATCAAGCCAAGTAATGTGTGGATAATTTATTCGCTTTTTGTGATTTTGTATTTCTATTAGCGAATTTGCATTTTTTGAAGCGTATCCAATAGGTATGACGTACCTGTAGAGCACGTAGTGTTGGACGAGGAAGAATATGTCGAATGCTACAGAAAAGAATCCCAGACCAAACTTCGTGGGATCGCCAAAAATACTTTCCCAATCGTCTGTTGAGAAATATCAAAGAAAAATTTTAAAAAATATTAAAGACGACATTCGTGCAGATTTTCCAATATTTTTTGTAAAGCTTATTCGGATCGCGATGTTTCTGTCTTTATTAAATGTAGGTTCACACATTCAGCGCACGAAAATTCTTATCAGTTGATATTGCGCGATATCTACCGATTGATTCATTTTCATCAATTGAAAAAACTCGATAATAAATAGAACATTGTGAGCACCGTTAATCGGCCTATTCTCTTCTTTGTAACACGATTTTTTAACTTACCGTAATTATAAGCGTTCAGTATCATCTGTAGCATTGATAAAATTCCACCGGTAAAATCCAAAAATATATTTCCAATGCTCCATCCGACGGTTGATTTTCTCTTATAATTGTAATATGCCTGAGGCACGTATTTGATTAACGTTATTGCCAATTTGACGTAACTGCAGTAGTAGAGGAAATCAAGCCACGCGATTGTCTTAACAATGCCAAGTATGGCAGTTATCAATACAAACGTGGCAAATATCCCGTGAATTATTCGGGCAGTCGTAGAAACTCTTTGGTTCCCTATCTGCAGCGTGAGAATAATGAATAAATAAAATAAATCAATCATTCAAAGTACATTCAATAGTGGGGATGAGAAAAAGCAGTGTCGATGAGCACAACGTTAAAAAACAACGAACGTGTTTTTTTTTTTTTTTTTTTTACTTTTCAACCACTGAGTTGCTTGTGAAAACGAAAAATAAAAAACCTCCATCTACTGTTTGCGTGCCAAATGAATCCTGAAACATTGGCAATTCCAGGTTAAAATATTACTGCGCTTTTTAACGATGTGCACCTCGGGATGAAAAAAGGGAGGAGAAAAAAAAACATTATTTTGGCCGTTAAATTTACCTCATAAAAAAAACACTGTCCTATAGTGACAACGGTCGCTATAACAGCGTGCAACGAAAAAAAAATATCATTGATCTGGACGGGATTCAATCCTTTTGGATTTCGCATAAAATACTGATGCTGTGAAAGAGAATAATAATATCGATTAGTCCATTGAAATAAAAACGAGTGCGTTGAGAGCAAAGTACAACTTATGTTCGAGTTTGTAAGCTCATTTTTTATGCCTTTGTGTTTTACCTCTATCGACGGTATCCAATAAAGTCCACAGTTGAACAGAGCGTACATAATAAATCCAACGAGATTTAGCGAGAGATAATCGAAGTTCAATCCGACTACACTTTTTCGCTTGTAATTGCTGTACATTTGGGGATAAAAACTCACGCTCCATGCTATAAAATATATCCATCCAACCACCGCGCTAATGTGATAAAGAATCTCCGATCTTTCAACCGTTACCCTCACGAATGCTTCGGAGAAACTGAAAAAAAGGTTACCAGAATCGGTCATTCAACGTTTTGACATATTTTTTCGTCTTTTTTTGTATCTCTTACTCTCGTACGATCATGACAACATTCGTCGATCTTTGATAATCGTTTTCTCATTAATTCAAAGTTATTGCTTTTATTGAAATCATTTGAGAATTTCGAAGTTTCGATATATTTGGTATTTGATAAAATTTATTTGTACACTTTCATTCGTGAGAACAATATTAAAGTTTTTTATTGACATTTTTTGAATTTTTTTATGAGTTTGGAGTAATGAAAAAAATTGGAATATTCTGCAGCTCTAAATATGTCATATTTTGCACTAAAATTCAATAACGTCTTGTCTATAATAACGAAGAGAAAAATAAATGAATATAAAAAAATATCTCACTTGAGATTTAACGAACCGAGTTGATCCCTCGGTACGATAATGATTCGGTATCCGCTCATTCTTCTTATTTTCTCAGAGATTAATTGGAGCGTGAAAACTCGAGTTGAAACTAACTACTGAATAGTTGTAATGAAATATTTATTTGACGAGAAAACTTCCGAGTAGTCAGTCGATAATCTTAATCACGTATGAACGAACGTGTGTCGTTATATCCATTATATTTAATACACAAAGTTCACATTTAGTTAAAACAATGGATTGCGCTTGGAGAAAGAATGAAAAGAAACATTCGCACTTGGGGTCCGGAGAAAAATATCGCTGAAACGCTTGAGAGACGATTAGAGAAAAAATTGACAGTCACAAATCTACGACGCGAGAAGAACAAAGTGGGAAAATATCTGAAAGGAACTCTAGTCGATCTAGTTGCCTCAAAATCCAAGAACTGACTGACGGGAAACAAACTATCGGATCCGAAGACAGGTCGGGGTCAGAGACTCTGGGAAGTTCAAATGACCCCCTGCCCCCATCATCAGCCATTGCAATCAACAAGGCAAAACACTTTCTTGACCGGAATATTTTGACAATTACTCAAGATAAAGAAACATTACTGCAACTCTGTGATACATTTCGATCTGAAATGCTCGAAGACCATCAGTCTACATAATAAATATGTTTATTGTGTCTTGTGTATTTGAATAAAATTCAAGTATAAATTCTCAATAATGCTTATGCTATGAATTCATGTCCACCGACATTGAACTATGAAAAATCAGATAAGACTTTGATACAAGATTTTATATGAATATGGGACACGGTCAAACCTATTATCTTCTCACTGCAAGACCGTTGGCATGAATGATTCGTTTTTTATTCATGTGACAATCGCGTGAATCGTGTCAACTGACAATAATCGATTCATTATTTAGTGAAATTTTTGCAAAAGTATTCGATGGTTTAAAAACTAGAAGATATCTATTGAAATTGAAAAATGAGTGGAAAATTCTTTTCTTCATTTTGTGCTATGTTTCTTTACTTTACCATTTAAAAAAAAATACTGATATTCATAATCTCACTTGAGTCTTGATTTTCTTGTTTCTTTTTGCTTTCATCTCAGTATTTGAATTTGAAGAAAAATATATAAAAGTATAGCATGCTTATGAAGGGAGCTATATTATCATTTGAAAATACACAAAGTGTACAAATTTTGGACAAATTTTCAACATGCTTTGTCATACTTACTCTGTAATGTTCGGTGTGACATTTGCACTAATTGTGCTGTATCCTGGATTAAGACCCATTATTGTTATATTCCATAGTGTTTCTGGATCGTTGGCAGGGAGATTCAAAATAGCCGGTACAGTTCTAACTAAATCGCTGTGCTGTACGTCCATTGATATACTAACATTCACCGTTAAAGGTTCTCTGAATAAACAAGTCAAACAAATTGTTGTCTCATATAAGTAAATATCCATGAATTTGAAAAGAACAGATATAAAATTTCAATCATACGTTAGTCTTAGAATAAAATAGCCCGTTCCGCCAGGTGGAATTTTCACATCATGCTCATTGACTGTAAAATCCGCTAAAGCCATCCTTAAAACTGCAACAATAGGAACATCATTTAACTTGAACATCTTCATCATGATATACAATGCCGTGTTATTAGTACCGTTGCTTTACCTAAAAATATTGACAGCCACAAAAGCCACATCCTGCCCATGTTCGAGTGTTCCTAAAAAAGAAAAATTCAATTTTTTAAGTACGTTGTCAAAATTTATATTATGCATATATCAGCTTTAATAGCGATTGGTACACAAAACTAATAATAAATACCAACATAATCAAATAAATAAAAATAATCAATAAGATGTGTTCTCTCGTTTGATAAATTTCAATAACTGTTAACGTTGATAAAAAGAGCAAGAGAGGGAAAGAACAATTATTTCTAAATAATCATAAACTCGAAAATAATAAGAGCTTGAACAGTTATAAAAAATACAGATTTTTCTAATACTACACACACATGCACAAACTTTTTGAAAAATGTGAATAACTTCACGGTATTCTTTCACATGTATAACCTATAAAAACAACTGTCATCGTGACAAGCTTGAAACTGTAATCGAATATTTAAATTAGCACGACAATATAGAAGACGATAATTTGTACATCGATGATGAAACGACAGATTAAACCCCAATTCATTTTTGAATGGACAAATATTGCGTCATATTAACCTTAATTTATTGAAATGTCAAACATTTTTTTCCACCTCACACTAAACGATACTTTGTACTAAATAACACGTTTCGCGTGACTTCACGGATCATTGTTTTGGCCGGAATATTCATCATTATTGAATATTTTTTTTGAACAACTCGGGTGTTATGTTTTTTTTAGTAGATAGGAGAGGGAAAGAGATAGAGAGAGACAAATGAGAGGAGCGAGTGAAAAGGATTGCGTAGAGAACGGTGAGGGCCGAACGTCAACTAGCTGACGGAAAGGTTTTACTCGTGATCGTTCCATGTTTGTCACATTTGAGAATAAAAATGAGTTGAAACGATTGTTCCATTACGTCTGAGCAAATATATTCAACTGTGAATTATTCGTATCTCATTTCATAAAACGTTTGTGATCACCATATTATACGATGATTTCCGATAACACGATCAAGTGATGTACAAATTAACATTTTGTTTTTTCGAAATTAACATTTCGATATTTCGACTGACGAAATATTTCATCATTTTGAAATTTCGAATGTTTCAACCGGAACAAGTAAAACATTTATTTGCTTTTCAGAGCATGTAAAGCTGTTGTGATTTTTGTGCAAATTTTTATCCGTTGTTTGTTTCACTGTTCAAAACTTCCTCATTCACTGGCTTCTCTGGTAACTCGAAACTGTTTTGTGCACGTTCTATACTACTCGGTTGTTTTGTTTGGGTATTTCATTTATGCCAGTTCAGAGTCGCCCATTTTTTTTATCACAGTATTATCGCTCTTCCGTTTAAATAATGATTTTTGACTGTTTTATTTCCGTTTAAAATTGTCCTCAGTTGCTATTGCGTGTGGGACGGATTTTTTTTTTTATATCGTTAAACACACGCACGTTTTTTGCGATAAATCTGAAGCAACATTTGATGACGAGGATAATATTCTTCGAATAGAAATCCCAATGTATCACCATCCAGTGATATTTCGATACTAAAATATTCACATTTCGTTCGACTTTTTCCGTAACTTCATGACAGTTGTGAAAGGTACAGCGTTATCTCGTTACTCTCCTTCTTCAGAAAGAAAATCGTTATGAATTACAAATTAATGAGGGAAAAGATTGAATCATTGAAACAGAAGATTGCTGAAGTTCTTCAATAATACCGAAACCGATTGCTTCGGTTAATACGCTGTAAAAGGAAATCCTCAAAGTTTGATTGAATAAGTTATAGGTTATTCGAGCAGAGGAGAACTAATTGTCATGAAATAAGTTACTTGTTCGTAAAGTAAAAGGTACGACTCACTGCACGGACGAATGAAATGATTGGAGTGTAATAATAACGATCAGAAAAATATGACTCAATATTAAATTCGATAATTGCGTCATTTGCGATAATTTTCAACACAAACGTTAAACGAAATTGAAAAAAATATTGAAAACCGCATAAACATACGATATACAAATTTATTACCCAGAATCGCAATCACGTTTGACGCGGCGAGTGAAAATGACTGATCGCACTCTACGTGACGCAACAAATGGACGATATTTAAAAAAAACGCCTGCGAGTCGAACATTCGCGCAACCATCGCACATACCGATAACAATAAATTACGTGACAACGACTACACTGGCTTTGATATTTATGATTATTATTACGACTTCAGGCAACTCCTGCGGGGATCTTTTGAGGAGGAAGCCA
Source organism: Venturia canescens (assembly GCF_019457755.1). NCBI lineage: Eukaryota > Metazoa > Arthropoda > Insecta > Hymenoptera > Ichneumonidae > Venturia > Venturia canescens. The sequence goes on along the minus strand of NC_057421.1, from coordinate 17,379,458 downwards.
CTCCACAAAACAAGTGTCACGTTTCAAGGACACGGGAAGGCTAGTCCATCAATATATTCGCTCGAAAAATCCTCGTTATAGACCGAATATATAAATAACTATGAAACTTTGGGAGTGAGCAAAAATTTCTTCAAAACAACTGACGCACTGTAAAGTCCCATGTTTTGCCGGACGTTATCAGAACTGCTATGAGCCATTCTTACAGCTGCTCAGTTCTCATTTTCGGGGCATTTAATCGAGGGCGTTAAAACTCGAGCCTGTGAATATTGATAATCATTTTTATCAGCATATCCAATTTCTTCTTTTTTTGTCCGCCATCTAACATAAAACCGCAATATAATTGCTGATTATTCACTTCAACGGAATATTTTAATAATATCGGTTACTACGTGCAGGGTATAAGTTCAAAAAAAAAAAACAAATCGATCGAAATTTGATTGGATCGAAAAAATACGAAGTAATTCAAGTTTAAATAAATTTAATCAATTTTAACAAGCATTTTCGTTTATCGCATTCGGTGAGATAAATTAACCAATCTTTTTTTTTCGGTTAAAAAAAAATTGATTTAACAATCTAAATGAGACTGGATCGAAAAAATATGAAGTAATTCCTATCAATAAAACTGCGTAATTAACCAAATCGGTTTTATTAGATCAACTATTACGTGTTCAAGTTAAACTAAATTTGATAAACTTTAACACATTTTCGTTGATGGCATTTGGTGAGTTAAATTTACCAACCCTTTTTTAGTGCGCATTTGAATAATTTGTCCACCAAATTTATCGCGGTATATCAGGAAAATTTCGATGATTTTGACCAGAACTAATTTGAACTTTTTGTTCCTATTGAAAATTCATTACGAAGCCGCCACATGGTCGGAAGCTTTTCAATTTCTCACAACTATTGTGCGAACTGCACTTCCTGGATGAATAAATTATTCCCTGACCGTGTTCCTTGGAGTCTGCACTCATCTTGTAATGATTCCATCATTTGTCGAACGTTTGCTATCAATAAAACGATTTCTTTGCGTTAACTAGAGCCGGATAAAAGGTCGGGGTTAGCCTTAATGTCAAGTGCACCAAAGGTTTTGGAAGCAACGATCTCTGCCCCAAGCCCTAAGGGTTACCAACATTAAGAGCGATTTTTTGTCGCCTCGAATCTTTTCTCGTACTGGCAAAAAGTCGGTCGGTCAGGGGCCCGGTGAGCCAGAGCGACTGAGGCGGAAAAAAGGGAGAGACTGAGAGGGAAAGAGAGATCTTTAATCAATGGGTATACAGGGCTGTCGAAAGGCTGATCAAACACGAGAACGTCAAAGAGCTTCGATGATGCGAAGCCCGGAGTGACTTTTTTCCATGGAAGCGTCAGCACGGGTCATCTATACACACATATACACGAGTTTCCTGATTCTCATCGTCTCGGTATAAAGTGGTCGTCGACGTTGATCTCACGTTTTGTCGCGGTTTGCTTCTGTATCTTTGTTCAGCGATAAACGGGCGAAAAAGATGGGAAAGGCGCGCGCGCGCGCGCGCGCGCGCGCGTGTGTGTGTGTGTGTGTGTGTGCGTGTGTGTGTGTGTGTGTGTGTGTGTGTGTGTGTGTGAATGAAAGACGTACACATGGAGATCGGCGCGCATACTCTTTTCCGTTACTGGGTCAAGCTTCCCGGTGAAGTTCCATCGAGATTGTCGAGCTCTCAATCCCCGCAGTGAAAAGGGTATGTATTCCGATAAAGTTCGATGTGCGGGTGGATCGAGAGGAGGCACACATGTGCACACACACACACACACACACGCACACACACACACACACACACACACACACACACACACACACACACACACACACACACACACACACACACACACACACACACACACACACACACACACACACACACACACACACACACACACACACACACACGAGAGAACGAAAAAAGAGGAGAAGAACGCGGCTAAAAATATATATAAAATTCATAATAAATCGGTTTATTATGATTGAAAAGAGGATTTTAAAAAATACGCTTTTACACTGGCTGCCTTGGTAATAATGCTTCGTTTTATATTTTTTTCGATGACATGAAAGAAGAAGTGCATGTCCAAAATTTTCAATCGACGATCCCTACTTACTTTAATCATGTAACGTGAAAATAAAAAAGTCAGTAGAGAGAGAGAGTGAAGACATTGGTGTAGGATGGCAAAATGATTATCAAGCGATTTTGGTTTGTTGTTTGAATTTTAAAGTCTGCGCGGCTTCCGGGTATATACTGACTGTCGGGTCATCACGACAGGAAATCGCGCGTCTCGCTGCTTTCGATTTCACACTCGAATGAACTTCCGTTTCAGAGTACCTTCGGTCTCTCAAAAATTGTTTTCTTCCTCTCTCTCTTTCTTTCACTATTTTTATCTCCTTCCCGAATCCTCTTTGAGAGAAATTCGCCGATGGCCACCGCGCAGTAATCGAATATTAAACTGCACGAGCTCCGGATGCTGTGTTGGTTTTCCCCTTTTTTATCTTGCCTCTTCGACCTACTCCCGAAAACGAGTCCAATACCCCGTCCGACGTTCTCTCTCGCCTTTGTTTTTTCTTTCGCTTGATCAGCCAGCTTGATCGATCGCGAAACAGCTTCTCCGTTTATTTGTCAAGTCATTTCTCCGCGGAGAATCCGGAATACAATCTTATGCCCAACTGCATTTTCTTATCGCGTAACCTGCTCCCCAGCATGCAAGGAAAAAATATACGCAAAACGGGACTGACTTAGATACCTCGCGAATTGCTGGCATTTCTTTGTTTCGACAGAAAAAAAAGGAAAAAGAAAATAATAAACGTCGAGAAATGAAGTAAATCTTATCGCGTTTTATAAACCCCTTGGGTCACCGACCTCCTCTCTCGTGTATTCCATCTGCTCGTCGTAGAGCTTTCCGATAATCGTTCGTGCATCATTTAATTAGACAGCGTCTGTGGGTTTTATATAAGCGAATGGTTTCGCACAAATTTCTCACGTATATACATCGAGGGGCTTCCCTTTTATCGATTAAAAAATGCAAAAGTTTTATTTAAATGCTCAATTGGCTAGGAAAATGATGAAAAATGAAGGACACGTGGTCCGAGAGATCGATGTGCAATAATTTCGTTGCAAACTTTTTTGGAAAACATGTTGAGTTATTCGTGAGTCGCGCAGCTCGATTCAGCACGTTTTGCCTTCAATCGAAGGGCATCTTCGGTCCTCATAGAAAATGTCGTTACGTCGCGACCATCCGTGAATATCTTAACGATATTATTCCGGACACTTGAGAGCACGAGTGAGATCAATTAAATTCGATGCTCGTCGATCCGAAGTTCGTCAGGATGATTTAAACTTGAAAAAAAGTGTAAACGAGACGAGCGCAAAGGAAACGAAGGATGTTCTCGAGAGTTATCGTTAAAAAAGTACGAGTACCTCATTCATCAAGCCTAACGATCGGTCAGAGCGTATCAGACGCGCTTCGTAAATGTACCGCCGAGAACTCGTTAAAATATTAAACTCGAGCTCTCGCTCTTCCCTCAACTGGAGCTGCCGCGCAGGCAAGATTTTCGGGTTTTTCAACGAAAACGCTAAGCGAAAAGAGTTTCGGCGGGTAGACCACCTGTTCTTGCTTCCATCGTCTGTAACATGTATTATGTATATGCATACGTAATGTAACGTTATATACATAAGTATTCAAGGCCTTATGAGACTTTACGGCGATGCTCCATGCTCAAAACTTTTCCACTAAAACATTGCTAGCATCTCGCTCCGCATACTTTTCCTTCCTTTATTTTCACTAGCTTGTGACACTCGAAAAACTCGATATTTCGTGGTGATTAAACTCATCCGCGCTTCTAACATCAATTAACGCGCGCCAATAAAGAGGAAATCGGATCGTTACAGCATCGAAGTTTGCTGTAATGACGGACAGGGGAAATCGTTATGGACGATCCGTGATTTCTTCCCGTTCAACTCTTCCATTTTCTCTCTCTCTCTCTATCGCTTTTATTTTTCGACCTAACTGTCAGCTGGTCGTAGCATGAGAGATCGCTCGCGTCTTCGATCTGTGTTAAATCATTTTTATAATGATACGAATTATCTGCCGAGCATTGGAAAACGCCGGAGCATTATAAGCTTCGTCATACTAATTACACGCTTATAATTTATCGCATTCATGTACGTTCATCATACCAGTCGACATTGTTTAAGAAACTTACTGATCTGAGCTTTTTCCGAATTTTACGACTCACGCAAGGGTTTGACATGTGATTCGTAATTGAACATTTTTTATTCATTTTTCGTTCGCAGTTCCTGATGTCACGACTAACTTTCGAAGAGGACACGCTTCCATAGCTAAGCAAGGTAATTTGGGGACATTTTTCAGTCGTGACAACGAGAAAAATTTCATTTTTCCAGGCTTCATTTTTCTGACTTGACTCGTCACTGGAAAACTATTTCAGTTTTTTATTACTTTAAGCACGATGCCGCGCAGCGAATTCAGCTTGAAGAGGATTTTACGATTTTTCATTTAATCGCGTGTTGGCTTTCTTGAAAAACCTTAAAAGCCACCAAAAATAATTCGGTATCGACGACGCATCGAGTAACTAAATCCAAAAAATAGAGTACACGTATATTTTTGAAAATTTGCTGAATGATAGAACTTGAGTTTTTTCTAATCTTTAAAATAGACACGTTGCGTAAGCGAGTGTCTGTTTCTCTACAAATACAACTGTACATACAATTTTTTTCAAAACATCCACACTAGTGAAATTTGAATTTCAGCATGACGAACGTTGAATTTTGGATTAATTTCGCCGCAGTATTATTCGGTGACAGATCATTTTTTTAATCATCGTTATTATATTTCAAGTTTGAAATTGTAATTTGATATCTCATTCGATAACGATTAGGTGGATGACTACAAAAAAAGTGTATATCAATTCTTACAGCTGTATTTATCACTAACGTATATCGGGATACATGCATCGTGAACCCATGACATTTTTTTGATCAAATCAATCGCGTACGAGACGCTCGATAAGGAACTTTGCGTCATTTCTCGTCGTTTCTCTATTATCTCTAAAGCATGACTCGCGATGTCCGATTAGAGGCGAGAATACACGCACATATGTAGATCGACTTCAAAAATATTGACTTTGTCTCGTGAGTGCACGTGATCACGTGCAAGTCGCACTTGTTTTACGTAGAGATCGAGTACATCGTGAAACTCGAAAAGTCGTATCGTTATCGATCGCATTTCGCTGATAAAAAATCGATGCACGATTAATGAATTAGCGATTTATACAAAGGTCGCGTTTGGTTTTTTCTCTGCACGCGCCGTGTACAGGCGAATACAAGTTTTACGATTCTGCTAATCTCGTGCAGACTTTCTCACGGTCGTGAATGCGTCGTTGCTCCGCGCGTTGATCTCAAGGAATGATATTTCGAACAAAAAATATTTCGATTCTTAAAAGTGGGTTAGATCTATGATGAGGTCTCTTGAGAAGAAAATCTTACAATCTACGCTCAAGATACGCAGCCCTAATCCGGTCTAAGCATCGCAAAGTATTGCGAAACGTCTATCTCTTCTGGTTTTATTATCTTCACATGGCCCAGTATTGGAGATTAACTTCACGGGAATTTTTTCGATTGGAGGATGTTACGACGTTGAGTTCAATTTCATCGAAATTTCCACTCAAACGTACATCTTTTTTCTCTCATTCCCTACTCCGAAAAGATTTGAGGTAAATTCTTTTGAAAAAGGAGTCACAATTCTCGATGAATATCGATTTAAAGAGCTTCGCTTCGCTGTCCTATTCTTGAAACTCTTTCGTCAATGTGCGACGAGAATCGTGTAATTATTCATCTCGAGTATCGATTATCATTGAATATTTTTATCACGTTCGATTACAGCAGCTTTCCCTCAATCACCATGACATATATTCGCCATAAACCATTGCTGTTTCTAGTGTTCATTTTTGTCCTCTCTCCTTTTCACGGTTTCTGTATCGTAGAAAGGAGGGGCCCTCCGGATGCCACGATTTTGTCAGTTACACTTTTGACAGTACCTCGCAGTTTAATCTTTCTCAATTACATGAAAATATCGAGAAGAAATTCGCCACGGCTGTTCTGAGAATTCTAAAAGTTTAATTGAAATGCAACATTTGGTTTTAAGCCGATCTCGACCGTTTGAAAAACAGCGGGACAGTATTTCGAGCAAATTTTGTCAGCTTCGAAATACTGATTTCGGGCCGATTTCGGAAGACGCACGAGTAAAATTATTATTCATCGCTCACTTTGTACTACTCGGCTTAAAATTGTCGCATGGGAAAATCGAGAAAAGTTTTTAGTGTCGAGGGAAAGAATCATCGCGATGTGTCAAATTCTTGTAAAAATCGTGACAATGTCTTGCGGAATTTTTCACAAACTTTTCTGTGGCCCGGGTTTTTTGCTTCGCATTTGATCGGGACGAGACTGTCAACGAGCTCATTTGAAAGCCGAATCGTGTCGGAGTTGCCTTTCAATTGGACGTGACTCTACGCGAGCTCCACACAGCATTGTTTATTAAAAAAAATCGGATTTTCGAAGAGTTTGATTGAGAAATATAACTCAATTGAGCAAACTATTTTGCTTGGCTAAACCAGTCTTCATTTCATCCAATTCGTTCACCCTGACATTTCTTATTCGCGCATGTGTACTGCGTGACTTTTAACGAAGGTGAACGTATTGCCTTGAATTTTTCTTGAGAAAAGTCTCGCTCTATTGTACGATAAAGCGAATTTAATGTCTTAGGTTGCTAGTAATAATGCGATGGCCGTTAAGCCGCGGTAAAACTGCCTCAGTTGTTTGTAAAGCAAAATCTGCTAATCCTATTAATCCGAGACTTTTACATTTCACTGAAATTACAACGTAAACGCTTGAATTATGCTTTTTCATTTAGTAATCACGGATTTCGCGGAAAATACTCCGGCGCTATAACTATTTTTCTTCCTCGGGAGAAACTTCAGTTTTCATAAAAGGAAGTTTCATATTTTCATCCGAGAATACTCGGTACATTCAAAGTCGTCGAGAAATCGTATCTGTGTAAATAATATTCTCAAGTAAATTGACACTGCAAAATTTAACTTCCGGATATACTGGGAACCGCTTCTCGAGTTATTTCGTGCAAAAAATCTCTACGAAAATAAAAATTCCGAATGAATTTTTCTCCCCATAAAAAACGATCTCAAATCGATAAAAAACACACAATCTTCTCTTGAAATTTTAATCACTTTCAGCAGAATTTGTTGTGCCTTTCGAACATTACTATAACGAATGTTACGTTTTGTTCGGTCCCTCGTGTATTCCAGTTTTCTACTCTCCACACGGAGTAAAAGAGTATCGCATTACTAACACCGTTTGTATTGAAAGTTGACACCTGAACAGAAAATTCGCTCGAGTGAGTGCAGACTTACATGGAAAAGAGGGTTCAAAGACCTCGAGTGTCTCTCGGTAGTCTACGAATCGAAATGAATTTCCATTCGATAATTCATGCTTTTTATCAGTAAAAAAAAACGTTTTCAATCTCAAAATAGTTCAATTACTTCAACTACTTCTGCTTCCATTCGTTCCCATGTACTTCATATCTATTTTTATTAGTTGTGTAAAGTAATCATTCCACGCTTAGGACAGACGAATTTCCAAGGAAATATAAAACACGCGATAAGAACGTAATTACTTTGTCGTCAGATGGAATACTACTTCTAATACTAAATCACGTGTCAGGTTGGAGCTGTTAAGAAATAGTAAAGATCATTGATCGTGATAGGGATTAGCTTCAATTAATAGGATTGATGTATACGACCTCGGAACACTAAGAATCGAGAACGCCACATTAAGTTGTGATTCGACAACTTTTTACTGTATTCTTTCTTGTTGTCCTCATTTTGAGGAAACTAGAGTGCCACTCGGCGACGTATACGAACGATAAAGTACACGCGCGAATTAAAATATTCGATGATTTTGGAAATAGAAGAAAACGAAACGCGTGCTTTTATTAATTAAATTGTACATACACAAGTCCTCTGTCACTACGCGAACACTTTACCTTGCGAGATTGAATACAGGAAACAATCTTCTGATGAACGAAACAAGCGCCCTGATTTTTATTCGTTTTTTGACGACGTTGATAGAATAGTCGTTGGATTGAGAATTGATTGCCTTCCAGTCTGACCACTGCTCTATTCTTCGATCGATCGTCGAATCTCTTTAATCTTCGCAGCTCGACTATAACTTTTGCTTCGTCCTCGGCGTTATCCTTGTAGTTCTATATCGATTCTCACTTTTGATCTTATTGCTGATTTCAAGGACATTTTTTTCTGTAGTTTGTGCTCTCCCGTGTTGAAACTCGGTTTGAAATGTTGCTCATCATTTCGTTTGGTCTCCTTGGAATCACTCGATATTTTCACAAATTCCCGTTCGTTCGTACGTTTTTATACTCGAAAAAAATAATCGAATGACACTTCAGTCCCCCAAAAGTTGTTGCAGATCTTTTTTCCCCATTTTTATGTCACTTGAGGTTTAAATCGACTAATTCAATCTGTCATTAAATGACGTGGAATATCAATCAAAACCGACTCCTTCGAATAATAATATTTTTGAATATTATTATCCAGAGTGAATTTTTGAAAATTTAACTAGTTTAACAGATCGAGACACACTTATTGTTTCGCGGAGCCGTGTGTCACACGGAAAAGACGTATCGTCAGTGGCTAGCATCGAGCACTTTACCAGTCATATATAAATTTGTTCCGTCGCCGGTTACTTCGACACTCGCGATCGCTCCCTCCCACTCTCTTCTCAACCTGATCTCTCTTTCTTTATGAATTAATAACCGAGACGAGATGGTAGGATAAACTTGCTTCCCCTTCGCGATAAATGCGAAATAGAAAAATTGACCTTCCAAGTATTTGGCGGTCAAGATTCCCAACTGTTTATTTCGATTAACTTTTCAAAATCGACTGAAAAAACGAGTCAATTCGTTTCCTGTTGGCAAAATTTGTTGAAGCGAATCACTGTTCAAGCTTCAAATTTTCAATGCATCATATTTTTGACGAAAATTTCGTGATAAAAATCATTTTCAGAACTTTTTTTTCCGTAACATTAAAACGTGCACGTTTCACGTTTCTTGGGAGGCATGCGCAATTAACAAAATTGTTTTTTCGTTCGATTTCTTATCACGGCGCGTTGGAAAAGTTTTGGCTATTCCATGCATGCTCACCATCTGTACAATCAACGCGAATTTCATCCTCCAAGGACACGAATTATGATTTTTTCTTTTCTTACCGTCGTTTGACAGCGTACACGTTCCGACGAGCGATTCACGACTGTTGTCTTTCACAACGGATGCTCTTGTTTTATCTTACTCACGTTTGCTACGCGCGATAATACTTTGAGTATTTGAACCAATAATAAAGCTGTTCTAGAGTGGAGAATGCATGTTGTGCTGCAATAGCACATCGGGTGGTTATTCATGAATCAGCGAATTTGACGTAATCGTGACACAATATTTTTCTGCTGTTTCATCAATTAGCAACAAATTGGATGCTCATCGTTCGCTACAAATGAAAATAACTCGGCGTTTTGAATCTGCTTTCTGTTTCAACATTTTGCATATTCATTCAAAAAGTCAGACAAATCGGGATCGTTTTATAGCATCGCAACATCAAATTCATAGTTTCGCGTTAATTATCAATTTGAAATAAATTTTAATTAATTCATTTATTTTGTTTGTGGAAATTAATTTTGTTCACAATTCTCCATACATTTTGAGAATTTAATTGCAATATTGCATTATTTTGCAAGAATTCTGTAGCGTGAATCAAATTCTGTTGTTGTTGTTGTTTTTTTTTTTTAATTCGAGTTTCCGTGTATACCGATTCGGCACTTCGATTGTTCTACGAAAATAAACAATTGTTTTTTCAAACGTAAGCAATGTAAAAACGATGCTTCGTAAATTTAAATGGAATGTAATTGAGAACTGACCTCGTGTATTCAGTCAAAATATGCGAGTTTTTCAATCGTGCCTTTCACGAAAAACGGGTCAAGTGAAGAACGAATGCAGCAGCGACGCAGTGTGCCATCGAATTTCTTCTCGTCTCATTGATTTTCCTCATATTTCGTTTATACAGAATAATATTGAGTTTCAACATTTGCTCTTTTATCGAAATTGCAGATACATTTCAAACATATATTTCCGAGTGTATCGTTCGAACGCGATTTTTCGATTAGAAATATAGCTGTGAGAATGAAGAGAAATCGTTTTGTATTAAGTTCATTTGAATGAGCATTAATTTCCCATTATGTGAGGTTGACCACATGCATTGATACTGCAATTATGTTTGGCTCAGTTTCAGCTCTATTCGTTATTCCTTGTTCATGATTGCCGGAGTATTGAACCACAATTGTTATAACACGCAGACTTTTTTGCGCGTTGTTATGTCAGGCTGCTCGTTTCAACGATTTCCAGACGCGATCTGCGCTCCTGATTGAAGTTCTAGTTATTCCTCAATGCCATCGAGTTTTTCCGGATTTTTTTTTTTTTTTTTTTTTTTTTCAAGTACCGTGCATAGTGTAAATGCATGTAACAAGTCATCGTCGTGTAATTTTCAATGACTTTTCTAATCGCAACAAAGTCAGACGACTAGAGAGAATTTTTTTCTATGGAGAAGTATACGAATTGATGTGAGATAAACGGAAAAGAATGTTTGAAGAAAGGATGGAAACGTGACGGAAAATAGCTTGAAGTTTTCTGTCGAGTTCGCTGCGCGCGTCATGAATCGTTTTGTGAATATCGTATCAGAAAGAATGAGCGCGTGAATTCCTCGAGTCTCGTGACAAGATAAACTGCATTGTGCGGCTTATCGAATTCGACGAATCATCGAATATTCTGAATAACCGTTTGTCTATGCCTGCGTGTGTAATCATTTTTTTTCTTCGCTCATACACACTATAGATCGCGAGAAAGCGAAATTGTGATAACCCAGCGAAAACGTGCTTGAATAATTGTTGTAACTTTTCTGTAAAAGTTTATTTGAGCTCTGCAATCAACTAATATAATGTCACGTGAATGAGCAAAATTCGTCAAGATTGAAAACGCGACAAGACGACTTTTGATTGTAGATTTCATTGTCTCTTGCGTGTCTATCGTATCCGATGTTCTTATTGTCAAACATGACAAATTTTTTGATACCTTAATCATGTCCGCCTTATCGCGAGATAAGTCTGCTTCAAGTTTTTGCCTCACTTATCAATGAGACGTCCTCAATAAAAGTCAATGTAGAACGATTTATTTTCGTGAATAGTTAAAACTGGATCGAAACCCTTCGAGTTATTCGTTTTAATTGTGCTCACATCACATCGCACAATTTTATACACACTCCGATCAATTCCATGCGAAAGAATTCTTTTGACCAAAAGTTATTTCGTCATGGAATTCGACGATGTTATTTTATGCCACATTCCACTCGTGCATTTAAAACGTTATGCGCGCGAATGCGAAGCTGTGATTCAATCATTTGTTTAAATACCTTTTGCATTCTCCGGAATATGTAAAATTTTGATGCAATCATTCGTTTTTTTAAATTCTTCAACTTGTTGGAACTTTTTCAAAATAATTTGCAAAAAATTGAGGGGTTCAAGTGTCTCACAACTGGATCCGAATGACTCTGGATCTCCATCGTGAACTCATTGTTTCATAGCTCAATAAGATTAGGCACGTTGACACGGAATTTCCGGATATGGTGAAGTCTCTCCCGATTTCCTCGAACATTCAGTCCATTACTGTCCTCGATATCCACCCTTCATAATTCAAGTATATACCTACTCCGCGTATGAGCAATGACAAGTGTGCATACGAAGACTCGCGTGTCTGTGGGTTGGAAGATACGGCGGTCAACTGTACATGAGAGTTTCGATCGATCTTGTTGTGTGATACTAGATTGTTATACAGCGCACATTTCGTTCGTGTGCCTGTATGCACGAAGGAGCGAAACTGGCGTTGACCAACGGAAATCCGAGGATGCTGCTCAGCGTGTCCTGTAATTACTTTGCGGAAGGTTCCTCCGGACGTGCTATGTTGGACAGTAGCTCTGGCACGCGTATGCAGAATCTAGTAGCATCGATCCAAGAACAAGACTGATGAGAACGGTGCATATCAACTGTATATACTCAAAAATATGCGCACATGGATACAGGTTGTTTCAGGTGGATCGGGATTATTTTTATTCGAGTTATGAAAATGACGCTGAAGTTTGCAACGTTCCAGTCCAACGAAATGATCTAAAAAACTTCGTTATTCTCCAATTTCGTTGTCTCTCTAATCTGCGATTCTTAGTTTTTCACGTGCACGAATTATTCGTGGAATACAAATTGGAGAATTGCAAATATCGTTTCCGTTCACTCCGTTGGACTCCAACGCTGCAAACTTCAGCGTCATCAATAAAAGGCACTTTTCTTCCGTCGGTGACACACAGCAATACGAAGTTTTATCAAGAAACTTTCAACAGTTTTTCAGTAAATGCATTTTTGTTTCTCGATGATTAAGCCTTGATGAACCCTCAGAAAGAATCGACCCTTCGTACACGCAGGAGCTCCTAATTCTGGCCTTCGACACGAAGGGTTGCCCCTATGTACATGCATGGAGATGAGTACAGCGACAATGACATTTGCCAGTCCACTCTCTCTCTCTCTCTCTCCAGGTTGAAGGCGAAGCACATCGAAGCAATCTCGAAATGTTAACGCTCACTCGCAGTATACATCGGATATATCTCTGCCCTGTCCGCTTGCGGTGCATTCTGTATTCCGTAGCTCATGGTGATTTCGCATCGTGGCCATTTCAGGTTAGAACAATGCTCTTGCTCTGCGTACGTGTAACGTTGCGTTACACCCGGAACACTATGAAGTGCTCTGCTCACTCCTCCCCCTTCGCTCTCGCCTTCTCACCGTATTTCTCTTTGGTCTCTCTGTAAGGTCCCGCCTGAGGTCCCGCCCCAGTGCGGTCACAGGGGACCTTGTTCTGGTCAACCGCGACGAGGCATCGACGATTACGACGTCACGTCGTTCTCCATGTACGAAACTAAACAGCGAAATTCCATGTATTGGGATTTACGATCCTATACAGTTTGTACAGAGACACACTATCGGATTTTAATTAAGAAATTCTATTTTGAGGTTTCAAACTCAATTCCCGAAATTGTCGATATTATATTAAAAAATTCTTGACACGTCCTCGACGAACTGCCCGCTAAATCGGGTTTTTTTTGGCAGATTAATCGAGGGTTGATGGATCTTTTCCTGACTCAACGAACTCGATAGCTCGAATGTTCATTATTCAGATTCAGTGCTAATTTCAGAATTGTATTCTTTTCACAATCGATACTTGATCGTATCGGCAGTTCTCACATCTCAATTAACGATATTAACGGTCGATTGCACAACTCTCTAGAGAACGTTGATTTAATTATCGAGTTAATATGTTACTGGAATGCGTCCTCGTAACTTCGAGAACATTGTGGGAATGAAGTCATGTGTGACTTCGAACATTTTTCGGTTTCACACACGCTCGAGAAAATCTCGTTGTGGAGAATTCGACGGCTATCGGGAAAGTGTGAAATAATTGAAGATTAAAAAGAAATTATTCACGGATATATTGAACCACACGTTTGTAATACTCGCGCTTCATTATTTTCTACATAATATGCAAAAAGTCGAAAGAAATTCGGCGTCGTAAGCGTCTAGTAGAATAAACGATGGTCACTACCGTAACAAGGGCCGAGAAATTTTATGATTTATTGATGCGCGTGCTGTTTTGAAACGAATCTTAAGTGACTTTTGAGAATAAAATTTTATTGAAGAAATTGAAAGCGCTCTTGTCCGTCAGCTCCGTTTGTTGAATATCTGACGCGCCGAATTCCTGGTTTTCCCATTCGAAAAACCCCCGCCTCATTAATTTCGGCAATTAGTTTGATTTTTCTTAATACGTTGCTCGATTTATTTATATTGTGATCGATGTACGTTTATAGTCGTGCAACATCGCGTGTAACGATCGTTTCAATGACTCGGCAAATTTCCTCACGTGTTACCAACGGCCGAAGAATTTACATTATAAATAGTTCAATAGATTGATGACTAACCACGACTCTCGTTCGCGAGTGCTCGTGGCAGAATATATGTCTTCGTGTGTATTACGATGAACGATATAAATCAAACCCGGCCGGGCATCCACTTCGTAGTGCGCCTTCTCTCTCTCTCTCTTTCGTTCTCTCCAGTCAGCGAGCAATTCGCGACAAGTTGTGCCAATAAATCGTCGTTCGGCTCGTTGTTGTATTTCCCATACGAGTTTGTTTGCACCGTGACCTCTTTCACTAGACCAAACTCGCGATCGTTGCTCCTGTTACGAATTATTTCCTATTTGATCCACGCAATGTTTCCTATTTGACCGAAATTCAAATCGTCCATGAAACCTCGTTTCACTCTCATCTTCATTCTTCTGAGAATATTTCGGAATACGTAGTACTTTGTTATTCCAGTATTTCATCTTATTCGCAATTCGCAATACCAGGGAGCAATGATTTTTCGCAAAATTTTCTTCAAAGAAGAAAAAAATTAGTTCACTCATGGGAAAGATCTGCAAATGAAGACACGTGAAGCTCCTTCTATTTCAACGAAACTCTAAGACTTTCGAAAATTCTCATCATTTTATTACAAGATTCCTCATTGGTCAGACTGGAGACGATCGGTGTGACGTAAATTTTTCGAAAGTTAAGCGTTGCCTTACTATTTATGATTTCACGGCTTAATGAGAAATTCGATAAAAAATGTTAACTGGAAAATTCACATACCTGAACGAATCCTCTGCGACGTTCTTTTCTTGCGAACAATTCAAATTCTCCGTTATATCTATAAATGATAGAAGGATATATTGATACTGGTATTAAGGAGGTGATTATAAGGTGAAAATAATCGAAAACAATTCAGATTACCGTGAGAGTTTATGTATATATATATATATATATATATATATATATGTAGGTATATATATATATAGTTTGTTACAAGGCACAGGTAGCTTACACACATATATTTTCATTTTTTTCATCAAAATCTTCATCATACGACGAGAGCAATCTCTCGTTCAAGTCTAACGAACTCGTGCTCTTCCTTGCTCTCTCGCTCTCGCTCGCTCATATTCACTCGAATCACGCTCTATTGCTTTAAACCTCATTCATCCGAGAGATTTTACAAGATTTATTTTTCACAATCGATTTTACAAGATTCCTTCTTCTCGACCGATTTTTCCCATACGCCTATATTTCTCTCGATCTCAATATTCTCTTCTTTTCAGCTTTACACTGTCACTCCTAACGAGTACATATTTTTTTACATTCACTTCGTTTAACACAAGCCCTTTACAGCCACTAGTTTTAGTCCTCCTTTAGCTTTATCTCTCGCACTCACTCCTTTTTTACTGTCCTCCTTTTTTGACTCTATCGCCGAAGGAACAACATTTTTTATTCGTCAAACTACGTCTTCCACGTTGTTATACTCCTTTCCGGGAACTTCTTCTGTAAGCTTTGTCGAACCTTCGACTTTTGCCATTATTTTATTCACAAGTATGTGGGTGTGTGTGTGTTTTTTCTCTCTTTTTGACCAAATCATCGAGCAGATAAAATTGAAAGAACAAAAGACTTTTATCCGTGAAATTCTTTCGTAATTTTTGTTCTCAAATCATGAACAATACGCAATTTGTATTCACGCATGTGTATGTCGATCAAATTCCGAACGATAATGGAGAGCATTGATTCGTTTGATAAATATCTTTACAAAGCGGATTGCTTCGACCCAAAGCAATCGAGTATAACGCGATAGGATTTACAATCTGTGCCTGTGACTGTTTGATTAATCAAAATGTTTGAAAAGGTCAAATAATTCGCGGAAAAATGAGTGCACGAGTGGAAAAAGAGGAACCAGATTGAAGGTGCAAGATTTTTTAAAACATTGAAAAATTTTTTTTTCATTGGAATTGAAACGAAATATGAAACTAAAGTTTGGCCTATTTTTTTGGCCCAACGTATACTTTTGAAATGGATATTTAAGGGAAAGCTTTCTATAGCGTCGAATAATTCCCGAAGCCACGACAGTCTATCACCGAGTATATCTACCCTCACTCAGCATATCGATCAATCGAGGGATGTATGCCAAGTCGAAGGTGGAGGTATGAGAGGAAGGGATGGAGAGAAAGGGGATCGTGATGGACACAACGCGTAGGACGTAACCAACTTCGTCAAAGTTTTATGGGCTCGTATCCTCGGGACACTGAATTTCTGCTCGTAAATTCTGCACCCGCATACCCTCCTCCCCCGCCTCTCTCTCTCTCTCTCTCTCTCTCTTTCTCTCTTTGTCTCCCTTTCACTTTTGGAGCCTCGCGGGGTATTGAAATCCCAGAGCGCGCACGTTGCTAACGGGGAAAGGACGCATTTTAAAAACCGTCTCGTTAGGAATATTGTCGCTCGGATATATTCTCTGTTTCTATCCGGCGTGTTCATACTCTCTTTGAATTCCCATGCATATTTCTCGGGTGTAACTATTTTCCAAGTTCGATCGCGTTGCGGGACGAATCAATAAAATTTATTGCCGGAAAACGTAATATAAAAAAGAGCTTCGACGATAAAACTCATATTGTGTGATTTTTTTGATCGAACTCCAGTTTATTTGAATGACAAAGAATCCGCCGGTTTTCGATATCGATCGAGCTGTTAACTCCTATCGAGCTCTCATGATTTTTTCTTCGTTAATACGAAAAAAAGAAGCTCCGAAGATATACATCTCAACCGATCTTTGATCCTTGGCTGTTCGCCCCCTTGCCCATGGGACCGGGATCCTTTCTGCCCCATTACTCGACAATGGCTAACTTTCGGGTGTACACGAGCGACCGCGTAGATACTGTCAAGAGACTCTCCGTGGCGAATAATACATGATGGCATAACGCCGAGGGTTTGTGTCTCTCTCGTCTTCAGTCGCGCACCTCGTTCCTGAGATGGGCAAACATTGCTTCGGGGGGCTTCGCACATTCTTCATACACCATTGGCCCCACGCCACTGTCGGGGCACTTACCAATAATTTATGTATCCCCGCGCGGTGTTACCAGCATACGTTTCTTCAATAAAACAAACGGTATAAGAGAGGCGAAAAAATGGGTATCCACATAAATTTAGGTGGAAGAACATTTTCGAAGCGATCGCGAAAAACACGCATGTCTATTGTGATTAATCGAAGACCGCGGATACTTATTTTTCAGTCGCGACGGAGACGCCGCGTCGCCGGATTATATACGAAAAACTTAAAGACGCGCGTACGTGTGCGAATTTGTGCGCGAGAGAGTGCTAACCCGAAGGAGGGAGGTAAACAGACGGTAATTATTCGAAGATGTGGTGCACGATATATAACGACACGTAATAACCGGTGTTCCTCGAGCGAGAGAGTTAACAAGCATGAATATATACATTATATACATACGCGGGCAGCTGCAATTATCAAAAATTACACGAAATTAGTTTCTCGCAACGAAATCGCTCAGTGGCAATTTCACGTGGCCCGGGCTACACGTTCGTATTTTCCGGAGGACCTTGATAATTCTGTCTCTCCACCAGGCCAGATTCCCTTGCCCGCAGTCGTCCAATTTGCACGAGAAAACGAGGTGAACGAGTTAATGAGCCGAACAAGTTGTTCTCGTTAAATTATTGTTATAATCATCCTTTTTTTTTCTCGTTCATTCGTTTTTCCCCACTCTTCTCTTTCGTTTACCTATAATTATGGTGAAATGGTAAACGTCCACGAAATCCTTTTGGAGTTTGGGTTTGTTGAACTTTGAACAATACGAGGCAGTTTATCTGGACCGAACTGTACGTGTCTCTTTGCGCGTATGTGTTGAATAAGGAGAGAGCGAGAATTATCCCTGTTAATTGGCAAGATTAAACGCATCTCAGGCGATTGCATCAATCTCATTAAGCGGACGTATATTATGTTTGTGCAAACTGGAAGATGTACCGCATCCCCTTTCCCGTTGTCGTATACTCAAACGTTCTCGAAGCACCTGCTAAATGTACGTTTCGCAGCTGATGGAGATAGAGTCGTAACCAAGCGCATTATCAAGCTACACGAGTGTCTGGGAAGACTGAGCACTGTTGAAGGAGCATTCGTCCTTCGCAGGATTATTTTTGTTCTTCAAAGTGTTAAAATATTGACTGAAAGTAAAGTACTATAATTATACGTGAACTGTCGCATTCGCTATTTTCAATATTGCGAAACTTTAACGCACTCGTAACTCTCGTTATTCATTCTCACGTTAGACAAAGCCCTCTCGAAGCATTGTTTGTTGCCGTTTCGTGTCGAAGTTCTGTACAGCTCAACTGCGATCGGAATTCAACTTCAAAATCTTCCACATCGTTATACCCACTGAATCAAGAAAACAACAGATTGTGCACAATACACGATGGAATATACAAACGCAATGAGCGAAGGGAGAAGTGTTTCAAGTGCTGGCCCTTGTATGCAAAATGTAATAGTTGTTGATTGGATTCCAGGTAGATTTCCCACTGTCCTCATCAAAATTCTAGCATCAAAATGTAAATTGGAATGCCCTGATTTAATTTCGCTCGATTCAGGACATCATCCACGAACCAGTTATATTTGCTCGTTTTCATTTTCAAGAACGATTATCCTTGTACCAAACAAATTTTCAGCAATTCTTCTTTTTTCATTCTTTATCAACTCGTCGACGGTGAAATTGCAATCGATTCATTTGTTCGGCGACGCTCTACTGCGCTCTCTCTCTCTCTTCCTTGCTCTTTCTCTGCCTCCCTTTTCCCTCCTCGGTAATGGCCGCAGCTACGGATGCGTTAATAATCTTGAAAAATAATTCTGCTGATTGACACCTCTCCGCGAGATCTCACTCGTTCTATAGATTCATTATATTCGTGATTGCTTTTTTTTTGGTATCCTTTGTTTTCGTTCACTGACATTTTGGCTAACAATGATTGTGATTGATTTACATTTCGTAACGATTTTTGTGCGACTTTGTAGTAAATTTTTTTATGTATTTTTCGTTGCACGTCCGAACGGTTGATTGGTTAACTGATTGCGCAATTGGCTATGATTTTTTTCTTTCTTTCTTACTTTTTTTTTACGGAGTCGTCGTTTAGCCCATGGGGTTTTTTCCTCTCCAATTCTGATTGCTGTCACAGTAAGCTTACTCTATAAAAGCAAAGGTCATCTGTCCATTCACTTTACGGGTCTTCGTTACTTCGTTAACCCTCTTGTTCGCTCTTGCTCGACTCCTTTCATCACTTTTCACATTAATTGTAGCCCTTAATAAGCTTTTAGGTAAGGTAACGTTCTCAATAACCACAACCACTAATAATTGCTACTGCTAAAAATGCTGCTCCCATTGTGTATCCTTCGGAAGAACCGAAGTTTCGTGTTTCATGGTGTTTTCTGTATCGCCCCTATTCTGCTTGAGCTTTGTTAACGGGATTTTTGTGCGGACGTTAATATAATCGAGCGAGAAAGAAAGCTTTTTTGTGTCTCTGTGTGTGTGTGTGTGTGTGTTTTCACTGGATTCAGCATGAGAAACGTATTGCGTTCGTTCATTTAATCATAGCCCACAACATCTCTATCTTTAAAATTTCTTATTACTGCGTACGAGCGATTTATGTGATGTGTGTAAGGTACTCTTCAACAACTCTATAAAACGGTGGTCTCTTATTTCGTTTTCACTACGTTCGATATTGGTGAGACAGTGAATCTAGTTCCGAGAGCGGAACCTACATTTTCAATATTTTCATTAACTTCTTCCTTAATTCGAGATAAAATTATCTTTCGTCATACACACTTCGCCTACATTCTTTACTGAAAAAATGGTAAAATAGCGATTGGCTCTTTATTTTTCTGTTTCTTAATCCTCTTGTGTGTGTGCGCGTGTGTGTTGTGTGAGTGTGTGTGTGTAACTTTCCTGATTATTTCGTCGCATCTAAACATACACGTGCACACTCATTTCTTCATTCATTTACACGCATTCTCTCATTCGGATTTCGGGTTATTTAATTATTACGTTATAAAGATGGTTGTACAATAATACAATATAGACTCTGTATAAGTTACAATAATATCATTATCGTTCCATCTCTCACGTGATTTTCTGGATTTTCATTTTCATTTTTTTTTTTTCGTTTTTTCTCCTTTTCTCTTTATTTCTTGTGTTATAATTAATCTGCAATCACATTCTCTCTCTCCCTCCATTTTTTTTCTCTCTGTCTCTCTCATTATCATATTCCCCTATTTTCTCAATGAATTTCTTAAGATAATTTAATTGATAGTTTAATTAATAATAGAGCATCTCTGGATTAGTTATATTATCTCCTCGTTTTTTATCTTCTGTCTCTTATGATGAGAGAGAAGGAGAGAGAGGGAGAGAAGCGGCTTGCTCACGAAGCCGCAATCTTCGCCCTTCTTTTGCTTTTATTTTATTGCTTATTGATTACAATGTTACCTCGCGTGCAAGGCAATCGACAGTTTAGTGTGGTTTTGCTCTCTCACTCTCACCTCAACTACGAAACCTTTCGTAATTTTTCATTGTAATAATAATAATTCATGGAAATTCCATTATTTTAACCCTAGGGATACAGGTACTTTGTTCGTCCTTCGTATTACGACGGTTAGTGACGAGCAGTGTGCAAAAAATACATGCCCTTGGATTGTTTTGTTTTTTTCTTATTCATTTCGAGGAAGTTGTAGATTTTCAAGTGATTGATTTCGCGTGTACATTTCGTTTCTTGTACAGACAACGTTTTTTTTTCCTATACAGACTCGTGGCGACATCAGTGATTTATACTAAAAGAGAAGGTTGTATGCAAATGAGTACGATCTTGAAAAACAGCTCGTTTGTTAGGTAAATGAGAGGCCCGTTCACGTATCCCCAGGGTTACAAAAACTAGGATCATCTCACTCAATATTTATGTACATTCCATTCGCTCCAAACTGAAAATTGAGAATTTCTTCAAAATTGCGGCGTTCATTCGTTTTGTCAAGTTGAAAAATGATATCCGACCCGAGAGACAATTTATTCCTGTCGATGGCGAGAGAGAAAGAGAGAGAGGGAGTGAGAGGACAAGTGGCAGAGGGGAAGAAGAGAGAGAGAGAGAGAGAAAGAGAAAGAGCGTGGCAAAATGGGAGAAAAAGTAAAGCAATCGATGAAGAAAATGTAAACAAAATGTATGAGGGAAATAAAACGGGAGAACCGGATCTTTGCCCTATTAACTACATCGTTTTATCGTTTCTCGCCCTACTTCAAACTTTTCTCTTTGCGCAACACAATTGATCACAGCTACAGCAATTTACATGAAAAACCCACCTTCGTTACATCTCTCGAGAAACTTTTCATTTCCTTTTTTTCTCTATTCGTCTACCCTCCTCCCCCCTCCCTCTCTCTTCTCCCTCTTCACTGTCCATCTTTCTTCCTATCCCCGCTTCTACTACCTGATTTTCGTAAATTTTCGCTTATTCATTAATTACACGTTATATTGTATTGCGTTGAAATCACCTTTCTTAATAAACTAACGCGCTCGCGTGTGAGTGAGTGTGTTTTTACTTTCCTAAACATTCTCGGTCGCCATATTTTTATCTCGTGGATTTTATCTCGTCGTTTTTGCGTTGTTTCCTGCGCATTATCAACTAATACCTTCTAACTACTTTCTACCTTAAAACATCAACACCCACACGCCGTGGACTCTCCACTTGTTTATAGACTTAATTTTATTTCAATGGCGTTTATTGTTTTGTCTCCTTTTCTCATATATGCGGAAGCTTCGAAGTTTGAGGATGAGCGGAGAGCCCAAAACGGTTATAATCGTCAGGTCTACCGGCTACGCGCGTCCTGATATGGTCTAACCATAGTTTTATTTATGTGTTTTTGTAGATTTATACATTATTTATTAATTCCTTTCTTTCTCTCTCTCTCTCTTTCTCTGTTCCCTTTCGCTTCCTCCCCCTACATTCCTTCATTCTCATATTATTATTATTATTACTATTATTATGTAGCTGTTATTCTATATTTATCAACTTGAGTCTAATATCTACCGGTAAAAAACCTACGGTATTCGAATGGGGCAAAGATTTGACCGTAGCTTCAACGACGTTCTCGACTCGAAATTTCATTTCATTGAATTTCTTTACTCTTCCATTGAGTTTGCGGATTTACAGAGAATAATTATATCTTTTCTTTCCAGCCATATACTGATGTTTGAAAAAAAAAAACAAATTCGAGTCGACAGCCTCTTCAGGAACGGTAAAGTCGAAAAATCTTTTCCAGACGAGCCGGTGGCTATCGGTAAAATCTACGATTCGATCGGTCGACAATGTATGAGCTTTCTTTAAATATATAGTATATTTTTCCACCTCAAGATTCCCGGAGTTCTTGAGCTTTTTTCTATATTACAATTTTCGTTACCTCCATGTCCACGCGAAGGTCTGAACGGACGTGAGGCATCTCGTAAAATCCAACTTCCGCTTGGATTCCTTTTTTCTTCTTGTCGTGTTTCTATTAACTTGCAAAGCCGGCCGATTTTTTCGACGTGCCGTGTGTCGCCTTGCCCTTAACGCTCGCGCATTTTATTCCACGCGTGCATTATTATCCTTTCCTCGTATTGTAACACGCATCGTATCGTGCTTAGAATCACCTGAGCGTTACGAGGCAGAGGAACATTAGCAATGTCACGAGATACGAGGCTCGATGCGGTGTGCTACTGCTGTCCTCCATGCATTGACCTGGAAAATGGGAGAAAAAAAAAAAACACAAAAAAAACCAAATGAAACGTTCGTAAAATCGATGTTTTGAGAAGCGTGCACCTTCTTCTAGGGAACTGGGCTTTTATGGGTTTGAATTAGTCGAAAAATGGACTGTCATTACTCCAAAAAGTACAGAATTGGTGGGTTTCGTTCTTACCGATACTCGTGGCATTGAATGCCAGCATTGGTTGGGGCGGTGGTATTTCTCTCTGGCAAGCAACCGGACTTGCTGTGAGACTGACAACACCACCATTTTCTCGGTACATGAAACACAGTCTTCGACTGTTCCTGTAAGGCTGTGGACGATTATTGTCATTCGACCAACTGGATCTTCGTGCCAGAGGCGTCGCAATAACGAACTGTGTACCTTCCGCATCGAACCATCTTCCGTGACAAGAGTAAGCTAAACGAATGACAAGGTTAAGACGAATTTTAGTTTCGTATTGATCAATAATTCGAGGGATAATGAAATCGCGACTGTACACGGAGTCCCATCGTTGGAAAAAGAACAAATGAAGGAACATTGAATTTTACCAGTTATTGCATCATCGTCGACGCAATCGCTCTGCAATTCCATTCTATCGGCAGTCGAACAACCGACCGTTAATGTCGTTACTTCCGAGTTGCAGCCGCCCTCCTCTTCCTCCCGTTTTTCTCTCTTTTCAACGTATTCATCGCTCTCTCGTGAATCCTCTTGACTCTCAATATCTCGTCTGATTCTCACGAGATCGCGATACGTCAGAAAAGATCCTCCGTGTCCCGTAGGTGTCGATCTTTTTTTAGGTGCTTCCTCGTTTCCGTAATCACCAAAATAATCCGCTTGTGCCAGAAGCATTGGCGAACTTCCATCGCGCTCGATGTCACGTGTCCAAAATTGCCGCATTTGCGTGAAATCGTCCATATCCACTTGGAAGTCTTCCATTTTAGGATTCCTTCGGTGTCTCGTTGATCTTCGAACTCGCCTCTCCTCCTCGCTGCTCGTTGCTTTTTCGAGAATTAAACGATCAACGTCCCGAAGTTTTGTCCGCGATGACGACGATGCCGCGAGACGCTTGTCCCTTACCATCTGTTCTTTTATTATTTTCCCACTGTTCCCAAGGGTACGAAGAATTTCTCCGATATTCGGTGATTCTTCAGATTTTTTAGTCTTGCCATCCTCGTCCCCGTTGTCCTCACGGTTCCGTCCTGATCGATCCGATCTCGTTCTTCTGCCCTGACGCTCGTGCACGAGATACTCGTTGTTCGCCCGTCTCGTTTCCGTCTCGAAGTCCAATTTTCTACCCCGGCGATCCTCCGAGTGTCTGACCTTGTCGCGTTCTCGCCTACGCTGAATTTGGCCCGTCTCCTGAACGTTTCTTCGACTGTCTCGAGTATTGCGCTGATTTCTGTTGAGGTCAGTAACGGTAAACTTTCCCAGGTACGGACACTGACGCGGTTCCGGTGAGCTTGCTGTAACAGACGAAAAAAATAAACGATTTTTCAGATCATACGAGTCATCGATGAAGCGGAAGAGAGAATTGATGTAACCAACTCGATTGAATTGATGCAGGAGCATTTATCGAGTCTTTCTTGGCTCCCCCCTGATACACACGGTCACACGCGGCTGAGGGCTAAAATTATAGTCCGACGAGAAATTTTCCACCCTTCCCAATGAAGCGATTCTCCGTCCTGCGGACGTTAGCTTTTCGCCGGAGAGCAGGCGTGCCAGGAATCGGATGAAGGCCAACAAAGCAAAGTGCATTGTGGTTAGTTGGGCAATAATGGGAGCTCGTTAGATCGAGGATATGAGAGCGGTAACGCAGTGTGAGACCGAAGGGAGAAAAGAGAAAGAAGGGCCTTGGAAGAATGAGCAAAGGAAGAACAAAGTAGACTAGGGAATAAGCCGGAGCACTTTTAAAGAAAGAAACGCGATGGGTCTATGAAGAAAAAGAAGAAGAAGGGAAAGAGAAAAAAAGAAAGTATTTTATAATGAGAGAGTGAAGAGAAAGCGGAAGAAGAGGCAGAGGTGGATCAGCTAGGTCGGAGGACACAATGCGAACTCTAACGAGACAAATCTGACGACGACGCATACCCCTCGGGCCAGCAGCGAGGAGCCGCCGCCGCGCGTGTGTGCACGGATGAGACTGCACTGTTCTCTCATAAAGCAGTTTTCCCACCAACCCTCAAACTTACTTCGAGCTCTATCTTGAGTCTGCTCGAGCCAAGCCACATCTATATAGTCACCAGTTCGGAGTAGTCAGCGACTCGCCCGGATAAGAGAGCCAAAGAGGTGGACAAACCGTTCATGCGTTCACTCTCGACTACTCTCACGAGACCCCGTCAAACTTGGAAGTTGCTGGCGCGAGTTGGTAACCCCTTTCCCGAAAGCCTCTTGGCCGAACGATTTTCCGTCGGGCTATAAGCCCTGCGGTTTTCTTTCGTCCACTCCTCCATCGATCCCTTCTTACCTTCCTTTTTCCTTATTTTTTTCCCCCCTCCCATTTCACTTCGACAAGGGCCACTCTCAGAACATATCGATTACACTCGCTCTCTCACCGCGTCGAGCAAGAAAGAAAATAAAATTCATTATATTTTTATGCTTAATTAGACTTGTATTCGATAGACATCATCTTCATAATGCACTGCTCGACAGACCGTCGCGACCAGCCATTATATGTCTTTCTCACCGGGGACTCCATTTTTTTCCAACTCGTTAGACAATCATCGGAAATCCTCGAGAACTCGGGGAGCATCAAATCGTTAGAATCCGTCGGTGCTAACGTCAATGCGTCTTATAAAGTCGACCGCGATGTCTGACACGAAATCATTTTTTCAGGGATGATGAATCCACGAATACGGATTTTCCTATATTCACTTGTCATTCGTCCAATTTGAAGTTTTATTGCCATACGTGCCACCAAGTATTTAAAAAACATTCTTTCAGAATCATCGCGTCTTAGTCGTGTCCACATACCAGAGAAACAGTTTATCGTGTCCGATCCATGAGTGGAAACGCCTTCGTTCGGGTGTAAGGAGAAAAATTTCAAGTAATGGGAAAGTAAGGGTATGGGGGTAAATCGTCGTGATCGATAATGACGCTGAAGTTTGCAACGTTGGAGTCCAACAAAGTGATCTAAAAAAACCCCCCAATAATTCCAGTAATTCTCTAATTTTGTTCCATAGCGAATTTGCAATTCGTAGTTTTTCAAATTACACCAATGATTTCGTGAAATAAAAAATAGGTGAATTACGAATGTATTTTTCGTTATTTTCGTTGGACTTGAACGTTGCAAACTTCGACGTCATGATCGATTTTCTACCCTCGAGTACGATCAATAGGAAATGAAAATCTTTCGGGTCATGTCACTCTTTTGCATGCTCTGGTCGATAGATGCGCGGGACTGCGACGGTAGGTTGGAACGGAAATGATTTTTGGCGTCCAACTTCGATCCGCGCACCTTTACGGGGCATCTTTTGTCGAGAATTTTGTGTAACGTCATAAGTAGAATAGATTACGTTGTATCTCCCGCAGGAGCTTCTACGAGATGTAACCAAACGCGAGTTAATCGATAACGAAAGCAATTCCGTAGTTCCACACATGTGTTGTGGTTATGCGAAAATAAATTTCGTGGTCGTGAAGCTTAGCGAAATACTTTTGCGAGTCAAACGTTACAATGTTCAAAATTCCGTCGAGCGATGACAAAACGACGATGGTTCACATATCACTCATAAAATTTAGCTTAAGGACGCGATAAAAAATCCTGAGGTTGCGCCCACAGAAGTACAACTTCATTCAACTTCCCCATGGATTTTCCCTTCGGATTTTTGCGTAGTTCGATTCGCGATGTATCAAACGTCTATCTTTCCGACGACTCCGCCGAGAAGGTTCAAGTACCGTTGGCTAGTTATATATTCGACTGGTGTTCCCGATGTGTATAACTGGCATTTATATAGAGCGTCTTTGGGAAGCAGAGTCAGAGGTTCTCTTGCTTTCCCAGCTGTACCTGAAGTCTCTCGGATCATTCAACAGCGTCAGGTGGACCGTGTCAAGTTCAAAGACTATCTGACTCTTTCTCTCTTAAGCTCGACGAAGAGGAGGCCCCACAGTCTCGGGAATTCCGGACGAAATACCTTCTTGGTATGTCCTCTTGGTATTCCCCGTTACCGTGTGCCTTTGGCATTGAAAGCTCTAACCGGAGCCTCCGCGGCTCAAGACTCGCTACCGCTTATTCCCAGATAACTTTGCAATGACCTCGCTCCGACCATGAGGAGCATTGAAAAAGAGTAGCGCGTATATAAATTTATATACTATATATACAAAGATGTACATATTAGTTAGAAAGATAGCAGTCAGCCAGTCAGCAGTCAGTCACCGTGAAAACGAAGAGACTGCCTCAGCTGTCTGCTTTGACGTAGAAACGATTTCTTGCCTTGTGATTCGCAAGGCAATCTCTCGAGAGCGAGACTCACCGGGGTATAAAAAGCATTAGGGGAGCAGAGCAGGTTGAACGTATCATCTGAAAATAAATGCAATCCGTCTGTGCATTTTAGTGTTTTATATGACTGCTCGGCTTTTTATTTTAGCACGTTAGGTACATTCAAGTATTTCTCTGTGTTCGTTCGTACTATTTCTCTAATGGATTCAAGCTGCATTGCGCGGATCAATTTGACACGATGGGGAAACGCGTTATCTCCGTATTGGTGTCCGTTGAAACATATAAAAATAAGCTTTTATAAACAAAATCTGTGCTGTTTGTCAAGTGCAAAGATTATTTTTTGCGCGCTGTTAACGTCGACGATGATGAGACAATTTTTTCGAGTTTAGGTACAGCAGAAGCCTCGTGTCTTTTCATTTCTCCTCTAAATCCTCGGTCATTCGTTCCGGAAAATACATCAAGATCGGAGCTACTAAATGGCTGTGGAACGTGAGCTTCGTATAAACGTATAACTACAGATATAAATAGCCTCGTAGTCAAAGAACGTCGAGGACATCCCTCTGCAGGCTTATTGCTTTCTCCATCGTCCAGGTCTTGTAGAGGCGATGTCTCACCAAGGAGAGAATCATCACTCGTTATCTGGTGGAAGATGCAATGAGTTTAATCATCCGTGATAGGAAGTGAAGCAAAAGAGGATGAGACCGGGCAGCAGAGTTCGGACTTGGCCATGATGGGAGTAGAAAGTATAAAGGGATCAAGGCGTCTCGTTTCCTTCAACATGCACTTCCTTCAGAGGGTATTTCTTCCCAGTCGTTTTACATCCTCTTCCGGGTCCAACCTATAGTAGGAACTCGCTACTGGAAAATAAGACGAAGTGGCACGAGGTCAGGATGCTATTTCCTGCTGCGGTGATGTAGCAAAAACGAAATCTTCGGTTCCTCGTCATTCGCTCGCGGATAAAACAAGAACGAGAATAACGTACATTCGGAAACATTCGCGTGCCTTCGACTGTGTGTTCATGAAAAGAAGGTTTGCATCTACTGCATCAAGTGATAACGAGAAATCAGCGGTCGAGGGTCCGGCTTACACTTCCTGTGACAAAGGAAATATGTTTCATTCAACTTGATGGTTCTTTTTGCAAGAACTATCGACAGTAAATCGATATTAATGCTCATTTTCTCGTAGTTCGGTGCAATATTTTAAGGAAAATCGAAAGGACCCTCCACGACGACATAAATTTCCATTCGTGTTCTCGCAGTGACCAAATTAAAAATTGATGCGACCATCGTGTATGGTGAGATACTTAATTTTTGCAGCTGAACCTTTTACTTGGGGTCGTAAATCTCAGGTGACGGCGATCTTTACTCGTACTACTATCACGACGTAGGTACTCGCAATAGTGTTTTTTTTTTTCATTTTTTAAATAAAGAATCGACAATTTATCAATTAATAAAAGTCTACAGTATTTTATAATCAGACTTGTGCGGAATGAACCTCGATTCAGGACTCTGTTGTCGTGTCGAGGATGTCCTTCTTCTTTGAGATTCAATTTTTAAATGACTCTCTCTTGCCTAGTAAACTGCTTCAGCCGAAGGAAGGAGAATTTTGAAAAGTTTAAACATCTTTTAGTAAAACAATGTAAAGAAAGCATGGTCCTTGAAATGAAGGCCATTTGGTTTTCGTCATCGGAAAGATGACTTTTCGAAGTACGCAGCAAATTCATATTTCTTAAGATTTCGAAGAATACAACACAAAAAAAGAGTTAATTTATGAGCCATGCTTGTGTTTGTCACGCACTGGACAGTCCGCATGATGGCTCTTGAACCCCATTCGTTGCTCACTATCGGAACGAAGATCGATCCTTTAACTCGAGCCTTCAGGGCGCATTCAGGGATAACACTCGAAAACTAATAATTTAAATCTTAGTTTTACGAAAGTCTATTCAGCGTGTGACACGCAACACATCAATCAAGTATCGGGCTGTCGGAAAAGTACGAGAAATATCGTAAATTCATGGCTGCTATGTGTGAAATCTATTTGCGAAAGCATTCTGAAAGTCACGTGAAAAACAACAGTACTGCAAAATTGTTTTATAAGTAAAAATGCTTGGTCGATTGTAAATTGTGATGACCCGTAGAAGTTTCCCTTTCCATAGACTTCGTTTCGAACATACGTTGCATCACTTCGATTCTATCTGGATTGTTATTCTCTCTGAGAAGCAAAAAAGTACGAGGAATTATCTCAAAAAATTACCCACAAAAGGAAGACAGCAATGAGTGAGTCGTATGCAAATGTTTTCTTTTCCACACAGGCACGTGAAAACGAATAGGGTAATTCTCGAGAGGGCTGTCTTTTTGAAGAAGAAAAATTCTTCTCCGGGAGGAACGAAAGGGAGAGAGAGAGAGAGAGAGGAAAATTTCGTTTTTCTTTTTTCGCGTTTGCACACCACGTACGTACAGTTATTCCTCCCGCTTCTCAGTCTCTTTATTTTTTTCTTCAATTTTTTTTTCCCTCCCGCGGTATGTTTTTTACCTCGAGTCTCTCATTTTACCGTGCGTTTTGCTCTCGTTCGTGCGCTAACGTTTTTCCTTCGAAGTAAAAGAAATGGAAATTCAGGATTTTTTATCCGCGTCCGGTTCCCCCTAGCAAAGCGAACAAATTTGCCAAACCCGCGTGAGTGTCGGTTCTAGGTACGTGTGTGTGTGTGTGTGTGTGTGCTCTTTCATTGCCGTACATTGTAGGGAGGCTGGAGACAGTGAATTTTCCATTGCCCCTAGTTGAAATATCCGAGTAATGCGGAAAGTCACGACAGGCATAAAGAGAAAGAGGGAAAGCCAGAGACAGAGAGAGAGAGAGAGAGATGTGTATTTAAAAATTTCCGCCAGCGCGTTAGGCCAGTCGTGAATTTGATTTTGTGGCGGCGTACGCATCCGCGCGTTGAGCATATAGAATCCCCCTTTTCAGCATTACTATATTAAACGTATTCACACATGCAGACAAACCTGTACGTATATTTGGAGACGTATAGAAGCGTGAGCGAGTATGGGAGATCCAAAATTTACGATACGAACGTTAGCCGAGTCGTTGTAGAGGAAAAACGGTAGCGGTGAGGTATAGAATATAGAACATCATATGTACGCACCGAAACGTATGTGGGTATGTATGGAGTATCGTTCATGCGGTCAAAATAATGTATTTTCACCTCCGACTCTACTTCGCACTGGGGGACCGTTTGCGAGCTGCATGGTTTACCCCACCCTGGCTCTCGTCTCTCCCCTTCTCTGTCCTTCTCATTTTTCTCTCTCGTGTGCAGATGATTTCACAGCAATAAAGTGTTATAAAACACTAGCTCGCACTAATAATGTCCTGATATCATTTCGTTTGACACAAATAACGTATGATTGTATCAAATGAAATTCGTCACTTTGATTCGAGTGAAAAAAATACAAAAAATTGTAGCATATGATCATTTTGCATTGGAGAAACTTTCTCGACTGTTGTAGGCTTGGCATAAACAGTTATTATTGGTTGAAAAAGAAGAATTGAGATTTTATTTAAACGTGAGAACAGTGAGTAACGAGCTTGTCAATCCGGGGTCTGCACTGTTTCGTAGAGCTGTGTGTATATGGAAGGACGCGAGGACGCGACAAGAACGCCAGTAGTAACGCTCCATCATAGTCAGACGTGCACTGGCATGTCTGAAGAGATGGAGGTTTTGGCGGTAGTTCTACACTTTTTTTCTGCTCCTTTCATCTCCTATTCATGTCTTTTTATTCCAACTGACGGTTCGTTACCAAGCCTCGTCTGTCTCATTTCCGACTGTTAAAATACGCGAATATTCGTGGATATACAAGACCCACACACACACAGAGCGTATGACTCGTAGGGTCGAGATGGAAAAAAATCGAAGCTCCGCGTTTTATTCTTTCATTTTATTCTCGTTTCTCTTTATTGCATCTCGTCGTCTGCCTTGGGTTTTGTTCGTTTCACAACCATGAAAATAATTTTCCGTTACAACAGAGAGAGAGAGAGAGAGCGGGGGCAGGGACGCGGTGGGATATGCTCGGAGAAAATCGGCGAAAAGAATTCGACGGGGCAGTTTCTTCCGCGCGGAATCCTACCAGGAGTGATTGATTAGCTGTCACGCTTCTTTCCTCTCCCTTCGTTTTCTTTCTTTCTCTCTTACGACCCTCGTCTTTTCTATTTACCCGAGATTGAACTATACGTATATCTATATATGGACACTATTGTACATATGTATAAGGATCCGATGCGCTATGCCATGTTCCGGCTGGCTGCGGGCAATTTTTTTCCTTTTTTTCTATCTGACGTTTCGTTCAGGTCTCGCTCTCTCACTCTCTCGCTTCCCGTCCCTCAGCCAACAACTTTTGGCACACGGACTCGTTACGGCAAGTTTGCCGAGTGGACGAGTCATGCTCCTCAAGCGAAAAAACCCTCGGTCCCAACTACGTGGGTGAGAGCGAGAACGTGAAAGTAGAAATAAAAAAACGCTTCATAAATACAGGAGTAATCCATATGTGCACAAGAATACGAGGTAGACAGGGAATCTGGCATCGTGGTCATTGTAAAAAATACGTCCAAATTGCTCATTTCCGGAATCACCAAGAATCCCGACGTCGTGAATATCCATTATAAATTTTCAGCCTGTGTTTATCGTTGCTTTACATTTATTTCATTTACCAGTGTATAAAAAGCTTCTTGAAATACTACAACGTCACTGTAGCCTAATTTTTTACGTTATACTTAAAGAATTCGGTTGACGAAAAATAATTAATTATTCATTCCTCGGAATTCTACCGGAAATGATCTTACTCGACGGTGTTTTCATCATTCTTTTGTACTGGTATTTAGAGCGCACGTTCACGGAAAAAAGAAGGGAATGAAGCTCATACTCACGATGAATTGCACTAGCAGGGCTCTCGAAGAAAAATAATAATCGCGAACATTCTCGAAAGTAATTAATAATAAATTAGAAATTTTTTAGTGAACGGGTGACATGACTTTACGATAGGAATCAAAGGAGGCAAATGAAACTACATTTGTATTTACATAAACTGAATGAAGCTGGACAGAGTAAAGCCAAATAACTTCTCAAAAAAGTGGAAATTTCTTTCACGTTGGAAAAGTGAAAAATGTGATCATTTGACTGAGCACATGCGTTAAAAAAGTGAAATGTCGTGGAATTTTCATCACGTTCAAGCGTCTTTGAAACAGTTCATCGTTTCTTAGACACTAATGTAAAATATTCTGTTTTGTTTTCCTCTTCTGATTTACGTTTTTTTAAATTGAAAAAAAATTCATAAAGATTTTTAAAATAAGTCAAACTTAATTTATTTGTTCCGAGGTGAATGTGGTTGCCAAGTATATCAATATGTTTTTACGTGGTAAGCGATGGATGTCATATGGAAAAGCGACGCCACACATGTCCCGAAGCTTCGTGCATTCGAGGTGTTTTC
Organism: Venturia canescens; assembly: GCF_019457755.1. Taxonomy (NCBI): domain Eukaryota; kingdom Metazoa; phylum Arthropoda; class Insecta; order Hymenoptera; family Ichneumonidae; genus Venturia; species Venturia canescens. Next base: position 17,346,683 of record NC_057421.1, on the reverse strand, counting down.
GGTGCGAAAGTTAGACGCATGGGATTTCACTGATACGAGTTTCTTTCGAAGGTCAACATAAATCCTATTAAATAACCCATGGGAAAAATCTTTCTTTTCCCTCGTACTTTCCTCTCCCGTACCAACCCTCCTTCCGCTGTTTTCTCTTAGCCGAAGGTTTCGACTTTGTCTTATTTCGTGATGTTTCGTTAGGAACTATTTCGAGACCCCTGATCGCGTACGATTCTTCGCTGTTCGGCTTCACCATTAACCCTCGTACAATCCACTTTTCCTAATGCTAACTCCCACTGATCTCTCGCTTGTCCCCTTCGTATTTCTTTCCTTCTTACATCGCTTGTGATTGAGATGCTTCTTAATGCCTCTGCGAATCACTTTATTGATGCTTGCTTAGTAACTGTGTTTCCCTCGAGTTCCCTACAGTTTGAGGTTTCGACAGGTGAATTGTTTTTACTGAATTTCCTGCGAATCTACGTTTCTTTCTGAGCATCATATTTCGTCGGAACAGGCGGCGGAACCCAAAAAAGTTTATGACGCCGTAGAGTTTGGGGAAAAGTTGTAATCGATTAGTTGAATAGTTGAAAAGTTGAAATCGTTTCATTTATTTTCATAGTGTTTCTTCGAAATACCTCAGCCCTATAAGAGGATGAAACGACTTCAATCAACAGAGCAGTGTTTACTCAAAAATATTTGTGTTTTTCAAAATAATTTCAAAATCCATCATTTGCTTTTGTTGCTCGGGGACAGTTTATACGTACTGGATTGCAGCATTAATTTGAAGAGTAGTTATAAGAATTGTTGTATCCATCATAGTGAAAAGACCAATACCCAAACCGTTTATTCAAAAGACTCCAGAGTTTTTTTCTCTATAAGCATAAAAAAAATGTTTTCTGTCACTTCAAATGTTTGTATCGTAAAGTATGCTCGAGCAACTCTGAAAAAAAATTATATTTATGGTAAAATATCACACGTATTCGGTGTATATTCGTGTATTTATCATAGAATTTACTACGCTGAAACAGTGAAAATTTGTGATTTACAATAAATTTCCACTTATCAGTAAGTGCTAGTCTGACACGATGAATAACACTCGAAAACAAAACGAAATATAGTTCTCACGTGCATCACTTTTTGCTATGTGCATAAAGCTGTTTAAAATTCAAGGGACGAAAGATAGCAAAATTCAAAAAATACTGTTGTTTGTAATCAGTGCCTAAATAGTTTTCAAATTCTTGAAAAATTAGAAATTGATCAAATTTGGTGATAATGTTCTTCAACATCAAGTGCGAAAACACAATTTTTTCAAAATTTTCTTCTGCTTAGTTATCGAGTAATTACGCATTAAAGCAGGTTTCTTATGCCCGGAATGTATACCTATATATATATGTGGAAACGCTATGCTTATACACGTGAACTTTAGTCATCAATTACTCGATAATTGTACAGAAAAAAAATCTTAAAAATATTGCATTGTCAAAAATTTGGCACTAAAGAATATGTTCACCAAATTTTATTAAATTTTGATCATTTTGAAATTTTTTATGTTTTTAGCATGGTTTAGCATGGCAACATTGTAAGCCTGTACCAAATATCCTTAAGATAAACCCACATACAAATATCAAATTCAGTGAATAATGTGCTGAATATTAACTTATCACTTTGCTACATGCCATTTTCGGACATTCTGCCCGGTGGCTGCGTATTTTTGGTCGCGTTGATATCTTCCACTTGCCCCTTTTTTCACTATAGCCGTGTTTTTTGTCTCTCACCGTAAAGAGAATGAGAGAAGGGGGAAAGAGAGTGGACCGAGATGGGGGCGGGGGCGGGGAAAGAAGTCTCCAAGTTTGGATGAACGTGCCTGGTATGACTGAAGTAGATTATCATAACCTCGGAGGCCACAAGGGTCTGTGGTGCGTCTCCGGATTGTGATAAATTGTTCCTCAACTCGGCTGGTGCGATTCCCCCGAGAGCTTTTCATCGCTCATTCTCTTCTACTTCTTCTCTTCCATATTTTTTCCATTTTTTTCCTTTGCCGCTCGATATAAACACGTTAGAACAAATATTTGTTAAAAAGAAGGGTGGCGAGCCGAGGACACTGACGCCTCCTCACGAGGACGCGTTGACTAATGCTCGAAATGGAGCTACGCGTCAATGGATCCTCGATGTGCCGCGGGTAACTTTCGAAGATCGGTATGTACATATCCCCCCCCCCCCCCTCCCCTCCCCTCCCCCTTTCTTCTGTAGTATACCGACCAATGTTCGGATCCATGCTAGTACAGATATAGGACAGCGAGCAAGGGATAGATATAAATGGGGGGGGGGGGGGGGGGGAAGCCGAGTGGAGAAGGTTGCTGCTTGCTGGTGTTTTTTGGAAAGGGTAACTTTGGGATATGTACATTTGCGCATATATATAGATACTTCTAAATACGTAACGGGATATGTTTTTAGCGGAGTTAGTATATTCGCTCGCTTATATAATCAATATACGCGGGCACGAGAGGAAAAGCAGCAGCGAGAGAAAGAGAGAGAGAGAGAGAAAAGGGCGTGAGAGAGTGAGGCTCGGAGGGGTGAAGAGGAGTACTGAGAGTTTTAGTCCATAATAGAGGACGAAGAGAGAGATACAGAGCGACCAAGAAAGAGCGTAATAGGGTAGAGAGAGAGAGAGAGAAGGGACTGGAATTAAGAATGAGAAAACGAGGGCTGTCCTATAGAAGTGAAAGAGAAAATAAGTACAGATCATGAACACATATGCGTAAAGTCTATAGAATTTTAGGAAAAAGTTGAAAAAACGAGAGTCGAGAAAAGAGAAATAAATGTAAAGGCTATCTCTGGTTTTTTTCCCCGAGCCGTCTGCAATTCACGTCAAAGGGCTGTTGCTTGGATGCGCAAAAAAGATAATAAACTATCTCAAGCCTTTTCATCTTCTTTATCTATAGTTTTTCTTTATACTCTTCAGCCATCGTTTCATGTTGGGAAGTAAATGTGCATGTATATAATATGTAGATAAATATGCGATCTCAGTTTCATATGAGAGACTGTTTTATACTTTCGTTTTGAATTTTTCTGTGCGGAACAACCGAGACTGCAAGTTCCTCATCGTGGAATGCTTCATCCCGGACGACGGAAGCTGAGAATTTGCAGTATGACGGCAGCCCAGAAATTCATTCTCCGTAATAACTCCCCTGACTTCAATGAATAAAAAAATGTCTCATTAATATTTCGAACTGAATTATCAGTTCAATCTATTGATCAATAACATCCTCAACTACGGGCACAAAAACATTTGCATTCTCAAACATCGTTAAGCTTAAATCGTTATAATCGATCTTTGTCCCTCTGAGGGGAACCGGGAACCTCATTAAGCCCTAGTTGATGGGCCGATTGGTAGGGCGTCGATAATACAATTTATAAAAATTTCAACTTTCATCAAATCGCTTCAAGTTCGTTCACTTTCCAAACCCGTGCTTAATCACTTGAAGCGAGGCATCTCTACCGACGCCGCTCTCCTTCCCACTGCCAGAAATCCGATTCCCTGAGAAAAGTTTCTCAGCCCGCGTCTTAGCTAAGTCGAGACTTCTCAAGTATTATCTCAAAGAAATTTATACTGCGCACCAGTATTCTGGAAGGATCTGGATGCTTTTCTCTGTCACAAGGCATCGAGAAGAGATTTGCTCTAGAGAAAAAACGGATTTTTTTGCTCGTGCCACTCTCTGCATCGCCTGTTATCTCATTGTGGTTTTCATTTTGTCGTAAAAGCTAATGGTGTTTGTGAAATCATGGAATAAAAGAAAAAAAAAAAAAACAATAACACGAACAAACGTACAAATATGAGATTATCGCGGAGAGCACGTCGCCTAATGAAATGGCGAAACGGTGAATAGAAAATGCTGGGAAATTTGCGTGTGCGTAGAAAGAGCTTGTGTGGCTCTGCAAGCTAGTTCTGTGCATATATATGCGGACGAGGAAACGTGCTACGTATCGTGGTGACTGCGAATTGGCAATTTGCTTGCAAATTTCCCACCTCCGTTCGCCCACAGCAGGTGAGCTACACTCTGTGTGTTCCGCATGTACATGTATACGTCAATGCATATCAGACATGTAAATCTGATAGGAGTATATATGCTGTGGATTCTGTTTTAGAGATGCAACATTCATAGTCTAGATGTTCCAAAGAGATGGAGAGAAGAGTCTCAATGGTGAAAAAAGTGTAATGCTCAAAGTACGATTGTTAATGTAGGAGAAGGCAGACTTTGCCAACATTTTTTCTTCTCTACGTGGCGCTGCTTTAGAGACTTTTCTTCATACAAGCAGGAAAACACAAGCCTCGAGGCATTTTTCTCCGGTGTATCCGGCGGAGCTAACAGACCGGCTCAATTGTTCTTAAGGCGACAGGTGAATTAAAGACATTCAACTCATGGACCTTTCTTATATAATTCGCCCTCAGATATTTACAGCGAAATTGGCGCATTGCGAGCTCCTGCTTTTCCTTTCTCGTTTCCTGGGCAGGCAACTCGCACTATTCGGTTTTCCAACAACTTTTCTATGGATAAAAGCGTTCTTTACATTCCGTTCCTTTTCATTCGTGACATACTTAACGAGCGTCCAACACCCTCCTTTTAGCCTCTTACTCAGAAGTGCCTCATTTATTTTCTCACTGACATTCCATCAGTTACTTTTCTTTTTGTTGGCCCACTCCAATATTGATTATTCGCTGAGAACGCGAAGCTTGATAAAACTCAAAGATTTTTGACGACGTTAATAGAGAGGGGACCTTAATCGAAAACAAGCTCGAAAAAATATGCTATGTGGAAACACTGCTACGATGAAACTTCGTTTTGCTTTTTCGTTGAGCCATTAACTATTTTCAATTGAAAATCGAAGTTTATAGATGGAGCCAATCCCCTCGCTGTATAAAAGTGAATAATTCGTTACGCGATGATAGTGATGATAAATAAATAAAAGTCAATCTTGTACGAATCCAAAACCAACAACAAACGAAAGTTAACTCATGGAGAAATTCACCACAGCTATCCAGTGAATTGGAGTGGTTTTTTTGACTTTTTTCTTTCCTCGCTACTGGAAAATTTTCGATCAAAACGATAAAAAAATCAATACCATTGTGAAGCAACAGTGTTGGGAGTTATCAAAACTACACACGTGTAGATACGAGGGATCGAAGAATTAGCGTTGATCCCGATTTTATTTTGGTTTTTTACTTTTTTGAAATATTTGTTTTTACGTTTAAACGAAACGTGGACGAATGAACTGTCACTTTTTCAACTGAATGACGAAAAAAAGAGCGATAGAAACGAAATGTGGGAGTGTAGGTAAAACGCACGAGGTACGGCTTGTCACGAGAGGTCTATGAATTTCAGTGATTTTTTTCCTCGGCCCCTCAATCAACCGACGGTGCTGTTTCATTCCGATTTCCCAGTATAACATCGAACACGTATACGCACACCTGTGCGTGTACACACATGGATAGTTGTACCCAAAATCGCTCGGCGCAGTTCCATACACATTTGTAACATGGGCGAGGAGGGAGGGACAGGGGGAATCTCGTTGCATACTCGAACGACTTTCCTGCTGAACACATTTTCTCTCCCATGTATAACCTACGAGTGCTATGCAAGTTTCAACGAATATTTACGAATATATCTATACAAAGGTTTTTTCGCAAACGTATACTGCAATTTTTTTTTGCGTGTCCGTCCATTTCCGAATGCTGTATGAAAATAAACTGAAAAAAGAGAGCTCGTCAAACCATAATTGGTTGCTGAATTTATCAACTCATCAGACTAATCCAAATCAAGCTTTTCAGCAGGCATTTAATTACAAATCTTGGAGAATAATCTACAACGAGTCTCTACTCTACACCGTGTGAGAGATTGTTTTCTATGGCTGGAAATATCGCAACTCCAAATCGTAACAAGCTCAGCGGCAAACATCTATCCCGATTGCTTTTTTTGAAATCCCTAGAATACGAAAAGTGGCGCATGTAGATCTTGCGTTATAACGAGCATTCTTCGTACGTTCGCGTCATTTTTTTCTTTAATATCATATCATAAGTTAGCAGCGGAGTCCGTTTGTGATATTAAGAGGATGGATCAGTCGGTATATCGCAACCGTGAGTGCGGAAGAGATAGCTGCAAATTTCGAAATCGAAATTCTTTGACACAGTTTGACCGATTAAAAAAAGGCTCTGTCAGTCAATTTTTGCCATCGTCCTGCGTAGGCTGACAGAGCCTTTTTTTAATCGATCTAACTGTGTCAAAGAATTTCGATTTTGAAAATTCCAAGTGAGGTTACCGACTGATCCATCCTCTTAATATAAATTTTTGTTTTATTTCGCAAAGTCGTATATGTAAACGTTGCTTGATCCGTTTTTAATACAAGTTTGCTGTTAATCTTTTTATTTCATAAAATGGCGCTTAGTTCCTGAATTGTTGCCGTGATGGAAAATATATAAATTTCATTTTTCGTTAATTTTATATTTAATTTTCGTTCAACAGAAGCAAACAGAGGACACATTTACGTTTGCAATAATACACAAAGAATAGTCTCAATTCCAAAGAGTTATTTTCATATAGTACATATCAAGTAAATGTACCTAATTTTTTCGTATTATATGCGTATAATATTTAATATACACAAATGTAGAAAATGATCAGTTTTATTGAACGACTTAAATCCTGTCGACTGCAAATTTACCATAGCAAGGAACAGCTCCGTTTTATTCTTCTTCGTTGTTTGTTCAAACGACAGCTCAATTATACATCGATGTTGACTCTCGAAAATTTCTACAGGGCTCGCGAGAATTTGAATGAGAGGCTTTTATGAGCATTTTTGCCCGACAAGAGAGCTTTTTCTTCTTTGCCTCGCCCGCGCTGTGGACTCTCGTCGGTGTCGAATTCTGTCGAGTCGGCGAACGCCCGGGACCCTCTATCGCGAGGTCGAATATGTACCAGGCTCTTCACTTTCTCTCGTTGCGCACCGGGCGGCCTTCCCTCGTTCTCATTCTAGTTCTCGTTCGTGTCCTCGTTCTCGTCTCATAGTTCCTCGCGCTTTTTCCCTCCCTCCCTCTCTCTCTCTCTCTCTCTCTCTCTCTCTCTCTCTCTCTCCCCAGCTAGTCTCGTGAGAAATGGCTGTACACGGATGAAAGGGTTCGTCGTATTTCGCGGAATGAAAGGGTTGTTGAGACGCGAAAGCCGAAGAGCGGTGGCCCAACGAAGGGTGTAGGAGAAGTGAAAAGGGCAAAGAGAAAAAGAGGAAAAGGTGGCGAGAGAGCTCGATAGAGGGAGGCTTGCAGTGCGAGAGGCGTCATCTGCTGAAGGAACGAGCGAGAAAACGTGCCTCACAGCCTTTGTGTCGTGGGTGTACACGCATATTGACATATAATATATACAGAAATGTATAGACACGCATTCCTATATTCATATAATGAACATGGCGTGTGTGGCTTCATGTATACGAAATATGGTGAGGAGACTTGACGAGTTAGGCGTGAATAAGTGACAAGTTGAGGGATTGCCGCGGCGTCATTGTCTGCAGTCGTCGTCCACTATTAGCGGCCGTGTTTCTCAAAGTCGAGGAACTTTCGTCTTCGCACCAGTGCACCTTCGTTCTGCAGACGATTCAATTCAGTTCCATATTTTCGCCTCAATTCTACCCGCCATCAAGCTATTTTAGTTTTGCTTCTGATACTATTTTACGGACACACGTACGCAGATGTACAGCCGTCATCCCATCAATCGATCGCCGCTCTTGGACAAATTCCCTCTGCGAATTAATCGAACATATTAAGAGAGTGTAAGTCCGCAAATCGAAATCCAAATAGTCGATTCATAGCGCTGACAAGCTCCATTGCGACAGGGGACCAAGTGCGATCACGATGTTATCACTGTATTCTCCATCGAGTACAATTTTTTTCATTGGTTTTATGAAACATCGATTATGGGCTAAAGCGATATGGATCAGTCATATCGATGGAATAAGTGATTGGCAATAATTTTCAGGCTCGCAAGCGGCATAATTACTGCGCACACCGGGGGGATTATGGCTATTATTTTCCCCTCTCGCGATACGGCTGCACACGTGTGTGTTTTAATTATCCCTGATAGATTTTCGTTGCCGAATATAAAGTATTAAGCCATTTATTTTTGCAGTTGATATTATAGGAGAAGTAAAAATATATGTTTGATTATTCGGAGCCGCGGCGGTCCTTTCACTGGGTTTTTGCGGAGTGACTCGATTCGTTGAATAATATACGCATGATATCTGATTATTTTATAATCAGCTCGCAAGCATTAATCCTGAATGAAAAACATCGCAGTACACCAGACGGGGCGTTAGAACAATCGAAAAATGTAGCAGTCCTGAAACTGGAGCAAAGTTGGTTAAAACCGCGAGGTAAATACATATTGATTACGGTAAAATGGTTTTTCCTTCAACACCCGAGCCAACAGAACGGAGCGATAAATAAATAGAGTGACAAAATGGAGGATACTCAGATGCAAGCAAAAGTTCTTACCAGTTGAGCAAACAGCATAATTCACGTACAAGAGATATGAATAAATTTATATTATGAGCCGTGTGGCCACAATATTTGTCAACATTTCAAATTTCTCGGATCCTCGTAATGTATATATCGTGTCGGTGTATTCCCGGGACGGTAGTTTCTAGCTTTTCCACTAGTTTTCCACTGTTGCGTTCTCTTCCTACTGAATATACACGTGTGTGTACATTCGTAATATATAGACAGTGCGGTTGTCGCAGTCGAACGTTGTAGCCGGAGCAGGAAGATATGAGATGTAGGATAGTCCGATGTAGCTGCTCGCAAATTCGATTACCGGGGTCTTGTCGAGGTTCGGCGTAAAAGGGGATGCAAGGGAGTGTGACTCTATCGGGAATATCGCGTTCGAATTCTCGCTCCTCGTTTCATTCCCACATTGCTGACCAGGGTCAGGCTAAAGCAATGACGAATGTCCTCTTCCGAATATCGCTATACACACTCGTTATATATTTTCTCTCGATTAGTGCCTGCTCTCGCTATTTTCACAGCTTCCGTTCATAAATCACCCTTGTGTATGGAGAATTTTTTCATATTTGTTCTCTCGCGTGTGCGGCAAAACGAATGAATTTGATATATCGATTTACGAATTTCAAAGCAATTTCGTTCTGGTATAATTCAGTAATTGAAGTTCCTTTCGATCTTATTATTTATTTCGAAAATATATTTAACGAGTACATTGGCAGCCCTGTCGTTTGCTGGCCCGAGGCTCTCGCCGAGACTATACTTTCTTTGAATAAAACGATTCGCGGTGGTGGGGGGTAAAATTGGCATGTCATTTTCTAGAATTGCCGAGCTCAGGAGATGTTTCGTAAAGCGAAATTATTTATTTCGAAAATATGATTTTATTCGTGTCAGTTATTCCTTCGAGTTTGCTCGTTCAATAGCTCTGGGAAACTCGAATGTAATCTCCGTGATACTGTTGTTACGGAAGACCAATTTTTCCTCAAGTTCATTCCAATTGAATCCACGTTTCCTTGCGCGATTCCCGGGTCTCTGGCTCCCGGAGTCTCACCCTTAATTTGCAGCTGGTATATGAGGAAACCACAAACATCCTTCTCACTCCAGTCGCAAGCCAGCTTCAAGAACGTTTCACGCTTTAATTCACGAGAGCAAGTTATCGTTCTAATCACGAATTGCAATTACACTTAAAAGAAGAGAGTGGGGCATGAAGGATATATAGAGGGAGCTTAAAAACCGGTATGGATTTGGCGAGCGGGAAGCGCACCGAGTCGACCAGTCCTGGGTCGCACTAATTAGAGAGGAATTATGGTCCGCCGGTCATAACTAATTAGCGTTTGTGACTGCAATAGTCGGTGGATTGAGATATATATTATTCAATGACTGATTGGTTAACACTGGAGGTTCATTTCAGCCAAAATCAAATAATTAATTAGCACTATCGAGGGCTTTCGGGGGGCGTATCCTTCGATCGACTAATTTGTTTCCTCCAAAAGTTTCAAAGTGTTCTTCGATTATCTCACTCGCTATAATCGATGCCACGCGAACGAAACCCTTCATTAGCATAGGTACAAAAAAGTTTGCGAGATACCAGATCTGGCTCGTGCTATTGTCACTTCCTCTGGAATTTACCGCAGTGTTTACAAAATTAAAAAAAAAGAGAAAGACACGCCCTTTTGTTTCGCACGCAGTTTCTTCGCTATCTCATTCGTGCTTGTCGAGCCACGTGTAGCTTTTCCTATTTAACTTATTAATAGAATATTATTGTCGTGCATGGTCTCCGCGCACTCGACTTCATACGCAAGAAGCACATGCGAGAGCCAAAAGTCCGATTCCCCTTTTAGTCGCGCCTGCGAGCAAAAGCCTTGTACCTTTTGTTGTATATGCCTTTTGGAGGAGGCAGAAGAAGTTAAGAGAGATGGAGCGAGGGAGAGAGAGAGAGAGAGAGAGATCGCGAGCAAAGTAGTCGCAGAAACGCGTGTTGGAAGGTTTACAGCGTTCGTGTAGAGTTACGAAATGTAATTAGAAAACCAGCCCTTAACTGCCAACAGCCGCGGCTAGAACAATTACGCCGTGTGTAAGGGTGGGTGCTTGAAAATCTTGCCTTACCACATTTTCTCGTTATGTATCTCTTTCTGAAGTGTATACTGTCCGAAAACTTTGCTCAGTGTGCTTCAAATATTTCCATCTTTATCTTTTTTCTGCTTTTATTTTAATAGCGAGCTTGTTTTTTTTTACTGGCGTGATTCTCTATGCAAACAGAACTTAAAATGGTCAGAAAGCTCAAAATTCCGAAATCGTTAGCTAGTACTCGATACACTTCCGAAAATGTGTAATACTGAAATCTTGTTAACCGATTTATTATTGAACCGAAATTAAAAATACGCCCAGCAATGAAAGGATAAAAACGAGAAGACCGACTAGTAAAATGTCGACATGAAAACATAAGACAAAAACAACTATCGACTTCCTAAAGCGTAACCAGAAAGTCGAAAATTTCGAAAAATTGTTTGGCTAGAAAGTTTGGTTCCTGAAAGGCTGAACTTCGTACAGTTAAAAGTTTCGAAAATAAGAAAATCGAATAACCGTTTAGTGGATAAATATTGATGCATTTTATATTCACAAATAAAAGGTCAAGATGATCAGAGCTCGGAAAATACAAAACCTCGATAAATTAAAAGTCCGAAAAGATATTATCTCAAGAGGTTCAAAATTCGGAAAGATTTTTCCCGGGCGATCGAACCTCCAGTGGGGCTGCCATCTAAACGTGTTAGACCTACTTGCTATCTGCGTTACGTGTGAGTTTTCGAAATTTTTAACGTTCTGAACGTTCTTTTTTGGAACCTTCAGAGGTCTGAATGATCAAAAATATAAATTTTCGAGTTCAAAGCTTTTGTGAATCTGACAAATCTTTCATTATAGCTTTAGTATATATGAACTTTTTAATATGTCTTTCTGTAATAAAAATTTCGAACTTTCACGGTATATTGTATATTCGGGATTTTGTAAATCGTATTACTGGTCGTTCGGATAGGGTTTTTATCTTTTTTATACTTTTTCTGAAGATTACCTTGTACGTGAAATCGTATTTGTAACTTCTTTTTATCGTCACTTTTTATTTATATCATTTACAATGAACGAGGTTGGCATTATCTTAACGAGACTTGTGATTTCCGGTTATGAAAATTCGGAGATTTGAGTCGTTCGAGCATTGAATATTCGGAATATCAACCGCGCCCGAAACCGGGGTTTTATACATTGATTAGCAAAGTAATAACAAAAAGATGTTAAAATTTGTCTCACATAATTGCTATTTGTCGCTGTTCTGACTTGCGTTCTTTCGTTTTTTTTTCCACATCGTTCGTACGCGAATGTTGCTTTGCGGCTAGACGAGCCTTATCGGTCAGGAATTCAAATTTACGTTACACGCTTGAGCTGAAGTCCGTTTGCTTTGGTGATCGTTCGAATATTCCCAAGTAAATGCCCACGCGCGAGTGTACCACTAGTTTTCCCTCTCGATATCGTGATAAATGAGTTTTCTACCCCTCGTTCAAGAGTTATATTAGGATCGAAGGGTGCGCCGGAGAAGTCGAAACTTTCGAACCTTTATGAGACAGAAAGAGCGATATAAAGCGAAAGAGAGCAAGAGGTATGGGAGCAGACGAAAAACCCTGGCGATGTGCTTTGCACTCGAGAAAAATATAGCAAATGGAGAACCCTCTGGCTTCAAAATTAAGGGACGCTTTTTAAAGGGTGTGTGAGATGAAGCAAGCTTTTTCGTTATATTTCTATCTCGATTTTGAATTTTTGTTTTTTTTTTTTTAACAAATCTTTGTGAGCATGGTCTAGAAATAAAATTCTATCCAGTTATACTCGCACTTCTCTGCGGCCTTATTCTCATAAGCCACAATCATTAATGTACATACATGAAAAAATATCTGATGTAAAAAGTGATCATAATGAAAACGTTCTGATTGTGTTACATAGACCATGAAACAATAATCCTCGAGTAAAATATTCTTACTCTCCAGTGAGGCAAGAAAATTGGTTTTATTTTTCATCTTTCCTAATTCGAGGTTTCCACAATTCACCGCAGGTTTATATGAGAAAAGGAAATAAGCGAGGAAATTTTTCCATGAGTGGGCGCGATCCAGAGGAATGAAATCGGTCCCCTCTGCGTCGAGGTGAAAGTGATCCTGAGAGAAAATCCATTTGCCGAATCAATTCAATTGACTCATGCACGTAGCAGAGGACGAGGCTAACTCATCGATAGCTTCACAGTAGTCTGACGTTCGAGCAAACTTTGGCGTGATTTTGAATCTAGAACGTCATTTTGACTCCTTTTTTAACTCTCGTCTTTGCCAAGTCTACGAATCTTCAGAAGTTATACGTTCACAAAAATCTACACACCCATAATTTCAGCTCTTTTTTACTCCGTCATCTAGCGCGTCTCCATCACTTTCTTTACACCTACCTGTGTTCTAAGAAAAGAGGCTGTTGAGAAGTCGGGGCTGAGATGAAGGCTAGAGCGAGAGCGAAGCGGAGCGGCGAGGGCATTTTCATTTACGTTTTAACGTTGGCCTCGTTCGTTTCGAATTTCTTACTCTCGGCGACAGGGGGCGAATTTACGAGGCTCGTTATTAAATAACCCTGGTGCTCGAGCCCTCCCTCACTCCCTTATATTCCTTTGCCGCACCCGCACCTCCCCCATCCTGCCTCCTCATTTCTCGACTCTCATTTTTCCTCTCTACTGGATGCTGCACATTTTCCATATATACGTAATAATTCGTCCAAGCGTTTTTCCTCACTTACTCTCCCTACTTTCTTTCTATCTCGTGTTATTTCTTTCTCTTTCTATACACACACACACACACACACACACACACACACACACACACACACACACACACACACACACACACACACACACACACACACACACACACACACACACACACACACGCAAGTAATACGAGAAATGTGTAACTGTACCGCCTCTTATCCGTTCCGTTCCTTTTCGTATTGACGCTAAAACATACTCAACTTTTCAGGTCATGCATACCAGCCGTGTAACTACGAGAGGAGCCTTCCGCTCGTCTTTTCTCTTCTCCCGCTATCTTTACTTGCCTATTTACAAGTAAATATCTCTACACACGCCCAGTTTGTTCTAGAAAACATACACTCTGGCCCCCACCTTACTCTGATGTTGCACGAAAAATAGTGCGAGCATCTAAAACAACCGTGACTCCTCGAGATATTCATTTTTCACATTCACGGTATTTGACACAACTCCAGTAATGCTCCGAGAGACAGAGAGAGAGAGAGAGAGAGAGGGTGAGGTGAGCGCGAATAGGCATAAAGAATATAAAAGCGAAAAATATATGCGGCACATAGTTTTTTCCTCTTTTCACAAACTAACTGAGCATTACGTTATATAACGAAACGTTTATATATGTTACGTCACATGTGGCATGGACGTGAATACTTACTATGTGCACATGGGCTACGTGTACGAAAATCTCAAGTATCTTTTCCCTAATACTTTTCATGCTATGGCATACTTTATGGTGCATGTCACCACCTCACTTCTTTTTCCTCTGTATATGTATGTGGTACTTGAGAATATTGTGTAAGGGCGAAATTATTTGTGGTGAGCCTCGGCGTTATTGAATTTCGATGTTCCGTCGCATAGGGTGACTGCTGATTAATGATACCGAATAGTAGACGTGTACATGGTCGAATACTTGCTGCACTTGTACCCATAACTACAATGATACACGTGAACGTTTGTATTGCATAGTTTAAGTGATCCATATATATGGAGCAAGCTTCATAAGCTATATGCAGAAGTATGATTCTCCAGCTTGTAATACGTAATATTAAAGCTCGCTCACAGACATGTGCGAATGTATAATATATATATAAAAATGCATGGGCATTAACATAGATAAGCCAAGCTATATAGCGAGGACATGCTGGTACGAATTCTCTCTCGCGGACTTGCAGCTTCGTTCCACGTATTATACTCTCCTCGTACATGCGTGTTTCATACAAATTCTACGGTTCACGGATCCCACATTCTATCCAGCGAGCTTTGTACAAGCATAGGAGTACCCGAATGCGCGTAATGTTACACGGAAGAGAGTAGACCGGGAGGTGGGGAAAGACTGCAAGAGAGAGAGAGAGAGAGAGGGCGAGGGAAAGCATGGAATTGGTCAAGGTACAAGCTACATCCACATTTTAGCATGGTTCGACGTCCCCCTTCGAACATATTCGAATATACAATTTTCAACGGCCCATGGATGGAGGGCGAAAATTTGGCGAGGAGTGTGATCAAAAGATAAATTCTGGAGATCTGTAAATTGAATCTGCGAATGAATTTCATGCTCTTTTAACAGTACTTTTCTCATTTTGTTGTGTGAAACCATTGATCGCGAGAACCTTCATGAGCACCTCAGAAAAAAGTGAACCTATTCACGAGGATTTTGAGAAATATTTCGTAAAACTCATGATAATTGGGACGAAATTGAAAATTTACCGGATTTCAGATGATTCGATTGCGCACATCGCGTTTCCCTTTTGTAGAAATTATGCTTAAAAAATGTAACATATTCATCGGTCTTCCGCGTGCGTTTATTTGCACTGTTTAACCAGCTGGGCGTGTATCTACAGAACCAGGAAAAACCATCGTCGCGAGCAGCTTCCTGCGTGAATCACGCTCTCTTTATTCTCCTTCTTTCCATATTTATCTCTAGCTTTTTCATCCCATCCCGATTCTCAACATTGCACGGTTATTTGGTCTCGGTATGGTCTACGCGTTCTTGTCTAGTTTTTTTTTCACCCATTCACCCTTTTTTTCCTCCCTTCGCGCTCTTTTCCTTCGTATGCTTTGCCTCTCTCTTTTTTCCTCTCCCCGTGTCATCTCTAGTTCATCTATTGTATTACCGCTACAATAGAAAGAGTCTGCGCACATCGGCGCAGGCTCCGGCGCCGGTGGCGGCCTCTCCCATTTCTCGTGCTCTACGTACATATTTATCTATATCCAGAATTTTTCCAGTTCCTACTTTATTTTTGCGTATGCTCGTTGTAAAAAAAAAGAAAGAAAAATAATCGTTTTTTTGCCTGTTCTCACGATTTTTCATCTTTTCGTCCTCGCAGTCGCAATAGCGGTCTCTAATACCTTGATGTTTCAAAGATATTTAATCTGTAGAAAAAGTTCTCTTTCCAAGAATGTCCCTTCTGACCTTACGCATATAATTGAGATCCATTCGATCCCTTTTTTCTTCCTATTATTATTTCCTTTTTAGATTTTTGCTCAGGACGCGTTCGAGCGAGAAAAGCGAGAAGAGTTAGCATGTGCCCTTGCCCTGATTCCTCCGTTTGCGCTGCTTCCTTGCCTCTGCTTTTCTCCCATTTCTCTCCCTCTTTGCCCCTACAGCTCCGTTCCCTCTCAGTCTTGGTCTCTTTAACTCTTCAACCCCCGTGGACCGAAACCTGGCGTGACCGTCAGCTTAATTGCTCGGGGATTCGAACTCGTTATTCTGCGTGGCCCCCGGGCAGTCTCTCCCTCTTTCGTGGTCGTGCTACCCAGTAACGTCGCTTCCCCTCGCTCCCTCCCTATCGCTCTTTCTCTCTTTCGAAGTCGCGACTTTTCTCGTAATTCCGACGACGCGAAATCTCTTTCCGTCTGCCTCTGCCACTGTTTCTTTTTCCCTCTCTCTCCTCCTCTTCATCCCTGCCTCCTTCCCGTGCTCCGAATTCACGTCGAAAACTCGCGAGATAGCTTGCAAAAGTACTATGCGAGAGCTACGGGGTGTCGCCCTCGTTAGATACGATTTGCTATGTGCGCTTAGAGACGAGTATAAAGGAAGAATATCGCCTGCTCCCGCGTCTTCCCAACCCCCCTCCGGAAACTGTAATTCGCGATCGTCAACGGAATACGAATGTTTCGATGTGAAGGGGGGCGGTGGACGAAAATCGAGCCGAACGCTCATAAAAGCCCAAAAGACTTTCGCTTCTCTGCTCTGTGCTTTTACCCTTTCTCTATAACTACTTTTCTTTCTCCTCGTTTCTCCATTTATTTTCCCTCTTTCGCTCCTGTCGCATTGTCGCGAGGACAGCCAAAGAAGGAAGCTTTGAATACGAAAAATATACTGCGTATCCAACACGTACGAGGAAGGAAAAAAAATGAAACTCGATTGTCTCGTGGAATGGTTTATGGCCTGTATATTGCAAAAACTAGAGGGTGGGGAAAACACACAATTCTCCCCCCCCCCCTCCTCCCTCGATGGACTTGTTGTAACGTGTGCTTCGTTCATTTTATTTTCGAGAAGTTATTCGTGACCCGATTTTCACGGTTTCACTGTTTCAATTGAAATTACTCTGTTTATTCCCATTCATTCGACTATTTCAAAATAAATGCGAAACTAATATTTCTAGAGTTATGAATAAAAAACGTATTCCTCCAAACAACTCGTATGCATTAACTTTCTCAGTTGGCGCCCGCATTTCTCCTGTTGAAACTTTCCACGTATGTTGAAATTTAGCTTTTGCGAAACAACTTTTTTCAAGGTCTTTAGGGAGACACCGTTTACAAGCCTCGACATATAGAGAATATGGAAATTCTCTAGAATTCAAGCACACGTTGATGAATTTTTTTGAATCGTATCGTCGTCATTGAGACGGAAGACTTCCGGGCGGTGTGCGTTATCATTAAATTATCGTAGCATTCATTTTCCTTGCAAATTTGATAAAAAGAAAATTGGTTCTGTAATTATTTTAAATGATAATAAAACTAAGTTTGAAAATGGCACCACTTCGTTATAATTTCAAATGAGAGTAGCGTGTCTTTTGCGGCTTAAGAAAGTGCACTTCTCCTTATTTCAATTACATTTATCGCTGAGTCGTTTTTTTCAGCTTTCTAAGTCTTACGTTAACGGCTGAGAGGAGCTTGAAAAGCCTGAATATTTTTCTAGTGTAGTTTCTCTATGACAATTTTCATAATCGACTTTATAAAACGTAAGAGAAAACGAGCAAGTTTCTCCAGAGGAGAGATTTCGATCTGGAGAGAGGTTTGCCCGTGGAATAAAAAAAAAAAAGGAGATTGAGACGCGGCGCTCTCGGTGTGAGAAAAATCGAGGTGGTTGAGAAAAAGACTGGGCGTGAAAACTCGCAGAAACTTTTGGCCGGAGACCCCGCAGATCATTGCAAACTACGAGGCGACACACACTCATACATTTCAGCATACATATATCCATGTAGGTAGCCGTTCCTAGATGAAAATATATATTTGGCCTGAGAGTGAACAGAGGACGAGGCGACCACTGGATCAAACCGAATCCAATAACTCCCGGTGGGATTACAACTCGAAGCGGCGGAAAACCGATCGCTTCGATGCGGGTGAAATAGTACTAGAAAAGAAAAGCCTTCGGTTCACCTAGACTTTCAGAAATGCTTTTTATCTGCGATTTATAATATTTTCTCCACTGCGTTACACTGCATAAGCCTCACTTTGAATAACTTCAAGATGTTCATCTGCTAATCGAATCAACAAAAAGATTTCGATTAAAAAATTTGAATACAGTAATGAATAATAAAAAAAATCTCCTGTCAAAATTTCAAGGCCCGAGGATCTCTTACAGGTTTCATTGGTTTTCCCGTCTTTGTATAGGAAAATTTTAGGCATTGACAAACAGCTGTTGCAGAAACTTCCGTAAGTGATAGAAAAATATCTGAAGAATATGTTTACAGCTTCGTAAAATCCGTTCAATACTTAGAAAATTTTCCATTAATGATTTTTTTTCTCGAAAAATATGGTAATTATTGAAAGGTTAACTCATATTGTGTTACTTTCACGATGGCAACGTTGCAACCGCGCGCTTTTTGAAACCGGAGACTACGTTTTAACGTTCTCTGATCCACGCAACTCCATTGGGAACTTCCAATAAAATATGAAGGACGGGTGAGAAAATATTGATGTAATTAAGAAAAACTTGTTCTTTTAAACGTTTCTGCTATGTTTTAATTATGCCAAACGTTTGAACACTGATTATGACGTGAACGCGCGTGAAAAATTCTGTCAATAGCAGCTGTGTAGACAGTATACAGGTTACGAGGTCGCGGCGTTGCCGAACTCACTGGACCGACTACGCTAGTCGCAATAATTTTTCTTTTGACTAACTCGACGGTACCAGATGAACTTCCTTAATGTCCGTTCCTTTCTGTCTTTTGTTTTGTATTGAGAATTGTCTTGATACTCGTTACTCTTTTGTGCAAGCGAACGCACTCCAGATTCGAAGTTTCTTCCGTTCCGTAAATGGGGTTTGTGAGCACAGAAAAAAGTATATTTTTCCAAAGTTCATTTTCTCCGTCTATTACAAAATTCCGTGATTCTACAGATTTTCATTCTGACTCATCTCTAACATAACTCTTTCATTAAATTATCATTCCAAAATTATGTTCCATACGAACACGACACATGAGCAATATTTTTGTTAAAAACTCTAGTCCCCCAGATAGAAATGTCCAAAGATTTAATTTACGAATCCAAACAGCGAATCCAAATAGCGTCCTTTTTGAAAGGATCAAATCAGTGTTACAAAACTAAAGCAAACTGGAAAATTATGAATCGTTAAGTACACATATGTACCAACAGCATTTATACGCAGAGTTTTCCATCATATTCGCAGAGATTTGGTACAACATTTATTTACCTTATCCATATGGGATAGAAATACACTGTTCTATGTAGTAGCTACGTATATACATCACATGCAAGAAAATCAATATACGTATGTATAGGCACTACCGAAAATTATGTATTTAAGCAATAGTGAACAGTACGGATGAAGTATAATTATTTGACGAAGAGGTCGATGATCGCAAACATAGCTCTTGCTCTCTGCGAGTACAAATTCGTGGTCCTTCGAAATCGCCCTCGATCTCTGTACAGTTGGATTCATGTGTACTTTCGACTTCATTCTATGTACTCTAATTGTGTACATATACGCACGCATATATGTATATTGAAATATAATATATATATATATAGGTCGACAAATAAATGCACATGACCGGCCCGTCGAAATCGGGCTCACTCGCGTTTTCCAATCTGACGGTTCTCGTCTCCACATTGTCCATCCACTTTGTCTGGTTGCGCCCTCTGCCTCTGCCTGCAGCTCCCTCGTCGGTTCGCTTTGCCTCTTCGACTCTCGTTGTGTATCCTAACTTTATTTGCTTTCAATCGATGTCACGGTGCTCCGGCAATCCTGGCGAGATTTTAACGTAATTTGTGCATGACCCGTTTTCTCGTCACCATAAATAGGATCCTTTGAATATCGCAATATCGTTGGCTAAGGCTAACTTATAGGTCACGTTGGAAATTTAAATGGCACCGGGTTTTTCGTGGTTTTATGCTACTTCGAAGGTGTTTTATATGGTATCGATGATTTTCGAGATTTCTCGAATTTACGGAATCGTGAATTATTCTGAGCGACCTGCAGGAAGTACGACTTCAGCGCGAAACGAAGTTTTTCAAATGTTACTTCCTTGTATAATCGGATCGACAACTCCCGAGCTTAGCATCCATCGCGCGCGAGCATTGAGACGAAGATAGAATAAAGCGAGGTAAATCCTGTTACCGCGAATTCTCATAAAAATTAATGCTGTTTCGGATCAAGGCCCTTATAGACAGAAAATACGGAGACGAAGAGATGGAGCGAGACGGAAAAAACTCTAATCCGAATTCTGACGTCGATAACTCGACCTCGATTTCGCACAGCTTAGCTCAGCCAACTGTATATAGACTAACGACGAATCGTATGAAAAATGAATCGATTCTAGTCCAGACGGAGGATTACGATAGGATTTTCGGAAAGCCGTTTTCCTCTAGGAAAAACCGGCACGACTTTTAATGCCCTGCTTTTTCCTATTTGCGCTCATGGTGGTTTCGTACGGCGTTCATGCGAAAGTTTCTCGCATGAGCATCTGTTCTCTCAAAAGTTTGAAATTTTTCATCCGGTCTTACGCAATCAAGAATTCACTCCTTAGGTTTATATTCATATTTTTCGTTTTCAAGCAGCGTATTATATGCTTACCCATTAGGCCATTTCGGTTCTCCGAATTTTAATAATTTCTCGCAACTCTATCGCGAAAAGCTTCTAAATCTTTTAGTGGACGAGCCTCTGTCCAACCACATTTTTCACAACTCTATTTTCAACCACTCAGCTGCGTGAAATTTTCTCTCCCAGTGACGTGGCCGAGTAACTGTTATTCTACCAACGCATTCGAATAAATTTATATTTTCAAACCGCAGCTAGAAAAAAATCTTAGTTCAATATTCTACAACTCGAATGTACATTTTTTCCTCACTTCGCAAAACCATTGCTCCTTTTTCAGTAAGAATGTTCTTTCCTTTAACCGATTAAAAAAAAAATGTACAAACAATCTTAGAATATTGTTAAAATCCTGATGATGCTGGCAAAGAAGTAATATTCGCAATGAGGTCGAGCTGCTGGCTCTATAAAGGGGTAATTGTTTCCATAAAATTAGTATAATTGCCTGAGCTTCCCATTCGTTGAACCTATTATAGTGAGGAGAATCGAGAGGAGTGCATAACAAGTAATTTTATTGTATTTAAGTTTGCAAAGCGCTCGGCTTGTTGAGTACATTCCGTGTGCGCTTCGTGAGCATCGAATACAGATATATCCATCGTTATTTCCGCCGAAAGTAGAGGGAAGACATGACAGTGGAGATTGGGACTAGAATAAGGGGTGCAGATGCACTGTGAAGAGAGTCGACGACAGAGATAACGAAAGAGAGTGAGAGAGATCGGGAACACGATCGAGTGCAGGAGGGGTTTGTACGGTGTACAACAGGCCGTCGCGGAGAGGCAATTTCCCAGGTTATTATTCCCTAATTGTACGTACGAGTATAACTCACCCCGGATGCCTGAAACGCGCCCTCTTGCTCCTCCGCCAAAGCTTTCCACGATACATTCGCCATCCTGCTGGCTATTATTCTCGGATAAATTCGTTACATTCATCTCTCTACTTTTCGATTTTTTCTCTCATGGGGTAAAATAAACCGATGCATTGACGAGCTTGATGGAAGGAGGGGGAGATTTTGTGGCAGGGGCATGAAAATATTCGTCTCTAACAATGCTCGGTAACAATTAAGCTTTTCCAGAGGGAGTAAAAACATGTGTGAGAGGAAGAGCAAAGAGATGGAAGACATTCGAGTAGGAAAAAGCAAATAGATCAGGCAAGAATTCTAGAAGATTGCGCTCTGCGTCAGCCGTTCATGATTCACCGAGGCTGAAGCATGCGCCTCGCATATAAGTTCGTGTATAACTTTATTAAAACGATCTATTAAACAAGAGGCCATATACATCATTCTGCACGCTAAATTGGGTAGGTTGGCCGTTGAGCCGATATTTTTAGCGTGTGTGTATATATATTTCGAAAGTACGAAGTTTTGGCCTCTCATCACCGAGAGGAAGAGAGTTTGGGCGAGAAAAAATTCAAGTTACCGGTGCGTTACGATGCCTCAGAAGCTCTCAACTCTATTCGCACTCGGGGGTCATAAAAAAAACATGAATACATAAAATAATTTATTATCGCAACTCGAACGAGAACGAGTTTTGCACGAACTCTGCTCGGAAGAAAAATGAAAACAATAATGATGATGAACGGAGTATGAAATGAAACGAGAGAGAGAGAGAGAGAGAGAGAGAGAGAGAGAGAGAGAAAGAGAGAAGGAAAGAATGTGAATAAATGCATGAAATAGAATGTATAATTTATTACTCACTGACTAAGGTGAGATAAGGAACACTGTGAGACATATAATGTGGCGGGCTGCAAGCTTCTTCCGGTCGAGAAACTGCACTTCCGGTTTGCACCTCTACCACGTGACCATCGCGCCTGTAGAACGCCATGCACATGAAACCGCTCCGGCTATAAAAACAGCAACAAAGAAAAGCTTTAAGAAAAAAATGAGTTTCCTTCGGACAAAGTAAACTTTCGTAATAAGTCGTAATAAAAAACTTGTTACGTCTCAAAATAAAGTCCTTAATTGGGTCTAGGATCGAAAAATCTTAAAAAAATGTAAAATTTAGTTGAAAATCTAGTTGTTTACAAAGAACGAATTAAATTTACTCTTACCATCCGACTGTAAAGTGTGCCACCATCACTGACATTGTTTGTGTCGGATTCGTCTGTTTTATACTGTTGCACAATATTTTAACGTCTTGTTCCTCGTGATCAGAAAAATCCTGAGAATCGAAAGCTCCGCCATCGATCCTCGAACTACTGGCGTTCAATCTCGTAACGTGGAGACTCGCATTTCGTGGATGAAACGTGTAAGATCTCACAAGATCGAGAGTGTGCCAAGTCAAACCGCCACTGGTGTGACCGGTCAACCAACTGGGAAAACGACACTTGCTTGGCGATGACACTGTAACAACAATGGAAGAGCAATCGATATTTGAAAAAAAGAGTTAATATTAGCACAAGAATATTCAAACAAAAGTCATCCCTCATATCGTTTTGTGAATAAGAAAATTGATTCGCTTCAGTATCGATTTGAGGAGTCCGCTCGTGACTCGACTCTTCAACAGTGAAATTTATCCGTCCACGTAACACCTCAGAGGTTCGCGGTAACCGAGTTTTCGTGCTCATTTTAACCAAGTTCTTTATTCAAGAATGAAAAAAAAAAACCATGCAATCACGATTTCCTCGTTTATCATTTCATTGCTTTTTCGTCTTTTAACAAATTTTTTTTCAACATTTATCTCGTCCTTTTTCCTTTCTGTCTCGTCTACTGATGACCCTTGGGCCTCTCATACCTCTCGCTTTTCCAATTCTACGGCGGAGTGAGCAAGAGAAAGAGAAAGTGCGACTTTATCTCGAACGCTCGAAGACGGATTGGAACTTCATAGCAATCTCTTTTGTCTCGCTCTGCGCTATCTCCTCGCGCCTCGGAATCTCGCGCTGAGATAGCTAACTCTTCCACGGAGAATCTCCTCTCGGGTTTCTCCGACGTTTCTTTCATAGGGTGGTGGGACTTCTATAACTCGTACCCGCGGGCGATAAAGTCGCGAGAAGCTTTTCTCGCCCGTACGGGGTGGCCGAGACATCGAGTGACAGTCGATAAAATCTCAACGGTGTTGTTGCTTGCTGCAGTCGTCGAGAGTGAGGATGCCGGATTTCCCCTTCGTCCCACTACGCCTTCTTGTCTTTTTTTCTCTCTTCTCTCGGAATGTGCCAAGGGAGATGTCGCGATCGACTCTGTCTTGTATGTGTATAACGACGAGAAAAATGAGTTTTCTTTGCGCGTCACAGTCGTCGCTTTTTCGTCCTCATCTTCGCTTCTTTCAGATTAATTTCTTCTCTCATTCTCCTTATTTTCAAGTCTCCCAGAATAGAAAACAAAAAAGCTATAGAATCTGTTCCATATCGAAGGTAATATGGAGCAAACGCCCTGCAACCTCGCTCTACGCGATGACTTTGTCCCTTCGGTTTACGAGAAGCGCATAAAAGCATTCTTGCATCGCGTTCTCTTTCTCTTTTTTATTTCTCATCCTCGCGATCACAGAACACTGAAGTCGTTCGTATATACACATACAAGCCATCGTATATATACCGCTCGAATGAAGAATGCGAATAATTCAAGCGCTACAAACCTCTAACCCTTTTTTCGTGAACCAGAATTCGAGATCCGGCGTGCACTATATTGTCGCGTATGTGGGATGGGCGAGCTAGAACGATGCGTTGGGGTAGGATGGCCTGCTGCTGTCTCGAAAAACGTTCCACTCACCCGTTCGTCTGAACCTCACGATTTTATTACTTTTACTCCGAATTATAACGCGTGTACTGAGCGAAAATAGAGAATAATCCTTATAGTGTATCGAATGGAATGAAATATTTGCCGTGACTCGTAAAAATGTTCGGACATCAAACGCGCATTAGTGTAATTGTGAGCTCGTATTCGTGCTATATATTCCCATTCCAAAGGTGAATTTAATCCATTATTCATGCTCCTGAAAATCATTCCTTCAGCAAATAACTGTTTCCAATATTTGCTTTTACTCAAGTTTACTCCGTTTTTTATTTTATTTTTTTTTTCTCCAATGGCTAATGCTTCTCATTTTTAAACTACAGAAACGACATTTTTTCTATTTAGTACGTACTATTTGGTTGACAAATCGTCATACGAATATCGCAAAAGCGCCCATAGATACCTGGATGTTTTCTCCAAGGGATCATCTTACCCCACTATTCCTGACTGTATCATTCGATCGAACACGTATATATAAACACTGGCGCGGGAACACAAATTCCATTGTCGTAAAAATAGTGAAGAGCAGCGTATTTCGTGGCGCGTCGCGCTATATACATACGACACATACGGGGTTTGTGGATGAAAAAGGGATATACGAGGTTCGAAAGCCTGCTAATTCGCACGTTTTAACGCCTTGCGATAAAATCGTCGCTTCTCGGTATGTATGTATATAGGAATAGGTCGCACGGTTGCTGGCCTGCTGGACTGGAAGTTCAATTTTAGTGCCTCCAAGATACCAATTACCGTCAGTACGCGTCAAAGCGAGGACACGAAGACAAAAAATAAAACTCGCGCCCCCGCCAATTTCTCATCCTCATTCTCTATCCGTAGCGACGAGCTTTCCTAGAAACGATAAAAAAGCATTTTCTCGAGCGATAAAAAAGTGTATCGGTTATCATCGTAAGGTTCTATGAACTCGGCAGCATCTCTATTATATCATGCTGCAAAATTATGTTATTTTCGTCCATAGTATTATTATTATTAGCCTTATTATCGCGTTAGAAAAGCTTTTTTATCTAATTGCAAAAGTTTTGAATAGCCACTAGAGTCTTCAAGTCCGAAGTTGAGCGGATTCGAAGGATTTTACAAAATTCTTTACGGCGTTTCTGAAGATGTTGAGGATTCGAGTATTTTTCTCAAGTGGCGTAGCTTTACATTATTTTCGCCCAAGAAATTTATTCTGCACTCAAAATGGAGACACTTAAAATGGCTTTGATAGCGTTGATGAAAAACGATCAGGCGAGAAAAACATCTCAGAATTCATACAGAAAAATATTGAGACAAAAGTTTTGAGAGATTTTATCGAAAACGCCCTAGCACAGCCATAAATGAACTATGAACTGTGAAGCCCGACTCAAAAACGAAAGAAAATTTTCTCAAAAGTACAAAAGAATTAGGCAGGGAGAAGCATTACGAGTCTACTATATGAGGCTAGGCTAATTGAACGAATTATTAAGAGTTAATACGTATCGGGTGGCCACGATTTGGGTCACATTTTCACCGATTCCTTTTCTGTGGAAATATCATCAACAGGCATCGAAGAACATGTGAACAAAGTTTAGAATGTTTGAAGTTCAGAATACAAATTACGTGTATTTCGCTTGACCTCGTTTAATTTTTCTTATTTTTGCATATCATTGACGATAAAAATTTGAAACTCGAACCTCTGGTTTTACTGAAAATTATTTATGTTGATTCGAGGGATAGTTTAAGGTCCTCTGATAACGATAAGCACAGTTCCGGGGGGCCTCTTACGGGGCAAAATTTTGCGTTATTTCATTTACAATTTTGAACTTTTAACACGGTACCCTATGGGAGAACTCACAATAATATTAATTGTGAAAAGAGCTTTGGAAAAGTTTGTATCGTGAAGAAAATTTATCACAGATTCCGTTTCTTTAAAAAAAAAACATAAACTTACCGGGATTTTAAGAAAGAAAACATGAAAAAAACTTTAGTTTTTGACGTGTCAAAAGCGGATGTAGGTCGCATTACGTTAAACTGCTGATAACAGCTGATGGAACTTCGGGGCTAATTCGGGAATCGCGGAAATTTAATCAAATTTACTTTTGAGACTGACTCACGTGCTTTCATTCGTCTAGTAGCTTCGCTTTTTTATAATGAATCGATCATTTCTTTTTCTCGGTGCGATTACACTGATATAAATTTTCTTTCGCGCAATAAAAATATTCCCTAGGTTACGTGTATTTCAAGTGTCAGCGGTACGGGCTCGACCATTAACTAGTCAAGTTGAAGTATAAATTTTATCTTTCATGATATTTTTAAAGCATTTTATTACATTGTTATGATAAAAGTATTCTCAGCGTAAGTGTTTATTAATTTTATTAATAATTTAGACTTAAAATGAATCAACATAAAGTAGTTGCAAACTCGACTGGTCGTAGAACGGCCGAACTACTTTAATGAAATGTGATGACTTTCGTTTAATTTCGCGACTATTTATCGTTTTTATGACTCTGATCGTCCAGCGGAAACAGAGCCGAACGGATTTCACGCTGAACGAAAAAGTCAGTAAAATATGATGATACCTTTGGTCAGCGTCATTGTCCTTGAGCCCTCCATCGCACTGAAAAGACCGTTGCACGTAGCGTCGCCGCTCTGAGCGACTCTGTAAATTTCCGGGGCTCCTTCGGGTATCGGACCGCCGGGGAGTCCAAGATCATGGTCCATCGTTGACATACCAAGAACGGAGGCACGATTTAGTCCAGCACCGACGCTTTGTCCGGCTCTTTCGTAAACGAAACAACGATAGCGATCCTCGTTGCTGGACGAGTGCCCATGATGCAAACGCCCAACGAGGTAACGACTGCTGCCTTCTTTCCACGTCGCCAGGCATTCGAGCTCTTCCACTAAACAAAACCGAATAAAGATTCATGAATTACCAATCAACTTTTCAAAATCTGTAGAGATAAAACATTGTGATGTTTTATTTCCATCAAATATATAGGAATCTTGAGTTGTTCCAAGCTCCTGGAATATTACACACGAAGAGTGAAGGGTTCAGAGTTTCAGAAACAGGGTGAAACGGATGCTATTGTTGCTTCAATGTCGGAAGCGCCCGTTCCGATTGGATGAAGTCATATTCTGAGGCTATTTCGGTTTGAAAATATTGGCATACGTCAATTTATCCATGAAATTTGGAAACCAGGCGTCTTTTGTCTCGCTTTAAATCTTTTAGCTCAGCAATTACGGCGCATTGCGTTCTTTCAGTGTCT
The DNA here is from genome assembly GCF_019457755.1 of Venturia canescens. Classification (NCBI taxonomy): domain Eukaryota; kingdom Metazoa; phylum Arthropoda; class Insecta; order Hymenoptera; family Ichneumonidae; genus Venturia; species Venturia canescens. The sequence continues at coordinate 17,319,083 of NC_057421.1, read as the reverse complement.
GTAATGCTTTCGCTCTATAAAATTGTATGAGAACGAAAGGCGCGGTACGCGAATCGTCTCGGCTACTCGAAGTGAACTCTCGAGGGATCGACGCTATCTTTGCAAAGCACATGAGCAGACATCGCCTTCCCGTACGAATACTCGTATTATAGCTTCAAGTATGTCGTATACATATGCGACTGACGGAGCGTACGTATCCCCTAAATCCGTTAACTCGAAAAATCAACTCGAAGGTCTGTTGAGGTGTAAAGCGAAAGAGCGCTGCTCGCGAAGGCATCATTCTTTTTATTCTTCTCTTATCTAAATCACATCTCGAACGATTTTCATCCGTTTGGGAGAATTCCTTCGCAAACCTGCTCGATAAACTTGGTGGTTAAAAGAGCGAGCTCTTTAATTCAACTTCGCGATGCACTTGGGCCCTGATTGCACACTTTATTGCGGTTCGTTCGACTCTGTATTGGGGAGAGCCAAACTTTCATTGAAGCGTGAGAAAAATTACTTTTGTCAGGGAATTTATTCGACCAGCAATGTTAGTTTCTCGTAATGCATTTTTATGAAAATCTCGACCATGATCGTCTGAATTTATCTGCTTTAAATCGTTTAATGACAATACGAAAGGTGTTGATGTCCTACGAATTAGTTTTTCTTGTATCAAAACTGTTTATCAAGGGATGCGGTGGAGTCCCGGGACGAGTATGCTCTACGCAAATCCGTAATCATCGATGATTCGAGCGGGTTATTTTTGAATTATGCGATTCTCCCTGTTTTGCCTTGTACTGCTCTCACGAGAAAAAAGTCTCGCTTCCTGCTAACGGTATTATCGCGACGTTAAAGCATCGTTCCGACGATCCAACTACATCCCTAGAGCGTGTTGAGCTCGGTAGCTAGACGATGAACTCCCATACAGCAGTGCTGGGCCCTCGTGACTCTCGAGGCGATAGCGTGTTCGCTTTTAGTCTCGCGTTTGTTCCAGCCCCAGCACACAGGACGTCGACTAATATGTCTCCCCGGGGATCGATGCAGATTCGTGCGAGCTTCTGTTTATGACGCGCTTCGCTCCGAAATTAGAGCACAAAAATCGAGGATTCGAGATATAAATAATTAAGCTTTTAAGTACTTTGAGCGTCAATTTATTTAGAAATATTTCATCAAATATTTATTCGAAGACTATGCATTTTTGGAGATATTTCCATGACAAAATTGTCATCTCAAACTCACTATAAATTTCAATTCAAGATGTTTTTTGATTGTTACTGAACCAAAGAAGTAAATAACGAATACGAACGTCAAATAATTATGTAAAGAAAGAACACTTCCTACAATTTGAATCGGCCGCGCTTCTGATAATCCGCGCGCCTTACTCTAGTCACCGATTGAGAAAGAGCGTCGAGGAACAGAAGGATCGAGAAGGATTATAAAGATTTAAAACACCAGTGGTGCGTAAGAAAGATCAATATAGAAATTAAAATAGAGAGACAATAGTAAACTTTGATTGTCATTTTTTTAGTTTACAGGTAAGGTTATATTACTAGTTTCAACAATTGGATGTAAATTAAATGTCAAGTAAGGAATAAAGAAATTTTTATCTTTTCTTTACAGAGAAACCCATTCTTGCCCCTTTTAACAAAAAAAAAGGGGGAATTACCATAATAATTATTTTAAAATGCCGCGAATTAGAGCAATTTATTGCTAAACTTCACTTTTTTAGGCTTTTAGTAAGCTCTGTGAATTTTACCTGCGCTTTCAGAAGCCGGTACGTCCGGGCATGCTTGGTATTTGAAGAGTAGCCTGCTGTCATCCGTGCACGTATCGACATTGCTTTGATGACTGGAGCAGGTGCCTCGCCCGCGGTTATAGGTGAAGGTCATAGGACCCCGAAACGGGCAGGGGACCGCAAGTGCCTCTTCCCGAAACATGGAGTACAATAGAGCATCTCCCGTTATGTAGGAGCATAGCGAAGCTAATGAATTTCTATTGTGGCAGTAGGCTGAAACGGAAAATGTAACAACGTTGTACAAAAAAACGGTTCGATCAAGGCATAAAAAGAAAACCACAGTTTTTGCTTAAAAAAAATGGAGGAGCTTTTTTCCATCGACATGCTATAGAAATGAGAAAGAAAAAAGGAAATTTCTTGCCCAAAATGGAAAAAAAAAATAAATAAAAAAAAAAAACAGATGTGAGTGGAAAGAAAATCGAGATGTAGAGTAACAGCCACGAAGAATAATGGAAAAGATGTGGTAACTATAGTATATTCCTCAAGCTCCGACCCCTCGTTATATCTCGCTCTTTTCTCTTCTACGACGTTTCTTCGTAGTTTCACTTGTAGAGGCGTCGTCGTACAGGGTAGTCCTGTCTGCTTTCTGCTTCGAGCAATATCTCAACGAGCTCGACTTTTCCCGCAAGACCATTCGCGGTCACGCTTCAAAGCAGTTTCGAAGAAAGAGAAAGAACAAAAAGACAGGGAGGGACTGTGCGAGTAAGCGTCGAAGGGAAAGGACGAGAGAGAAACTCGCCATTTTAAAACTATTAAATCTCGCGAAAAAGTGCAATGCCGTGTTTTTGTCGGCGAGGCGTGGAAAAGAGAGGAAGAGAAAAAAGAAAAAGGAGGAAAAAGACCAAATAAGTGATTTGGAATGGCGGGCTACCTCACCCCCCCCCCCCCCCCATCACTCCCTTGCACTTTTCTGCTCTTCCATGGATCATAGAACGGTGCAATTTTCACCACGTGCCCGACGGTGTCACATTTCTAAAGGTATACAAAATGATGAGCCGTATGAGTACACAGCGGGGTAAAGTGCACAAAGTACAATTGAAATATGATTTTTCCCAAAAATCGAGCTTCCGACGAAACTGTATGAAACCAGTATGAGTGGGGAAATGCAAAAGGGGAGTTGAAAATAGTTACGCAACGAAATGTTCGAAATACCAGGAAAGGACGATCAGCAGTGACACTTTTTTTTACTTTTTATTCGCAATCGTGTTATTTAAATCGCCAAAAATTCGAATATTTGATCGAAAAACGTGCAGGCAGTGTTTCCAATGTTGCACGACGAAAGAGATTAAAATACGATTGAAGGAAGGATGGAGAAATAGATGAAAAAAATAATAAGAAACGACAATACTTTGGGTGTGCTGGCTGGCAGGTTTTGATGAAGGACGTGCTAGTAGAGCAGCCAGACTTTGACAAATTGTCGAAAAATGGTAGCTTTCGTGGTTTTTTCCTCTGTCATCTCCGTTGCGTCGTGAAAAGTCTATGAGATGAGGTGAGTAGAGTGGTGTAAAAATAAAGTAAAGCCAGGGCAACCCGCACGTGCGATTACGTAGCGAGAAACGTAACGGCGCTTTCTATAAGCGCCCTTTACTGGTCGCACGAGATCTAGGTAGTCACGAGACTTGCCAATCTCTTTCGTGAGTTCACCTCGTCGCGCTCCACGCGCACATCCCACACACAGCTTTCGTACTTTCTAGTCAGGACGAGGCGAGAGCGTGTGCGGCTCTTAAAAGTGCAACCTATTTTTCAACATGCGATCCATATTTACATTCTCTCCCGCTACTTTCAATGCTCGCAGTACCGGAACGGAGCTTTGTGTCAAGTTTTTTAATCATCCTCTCGATTATGGGACATGAAGTTTTATTTTTTCCTCAAAAACTGTAATATCAGTTGTTATTATAAGACTTGCGATAAAAATAATGACATCACCGAGGAGGGAAATATGAATTTTGTGGAATCATACCAACGCGTCTTACTGCATATCTATGAATTTCAAATTGCAAGACTTTCGAGTGGAGAAAAATATTGGACATGATTTATATTTGTACAATAAGTAAAAAATCATAATCTTCGCACTGAGACACTTTAGCTTTCGGTTCTCATGGTCAGTTGAATCCGACGTGAAATAGCCATGAAATATTGAACGATTCGCTCTTTTCGTAACTCCGAAGTACATAAGAAAATTATCCTTACGACAGCTCGTGTACAATATATTAAACTACGACGAATGGGTGAAAGCTAGTCAACTCGAGCGTAGCTCTTTGGCCGAAAGATGACCTTAATTGTCTTTGGTGCATTGCGTCAGGGATAGTAAATGCCTCGAGTGGAAAGGATCCGAGCTGTTTCACCTCCTCGAGCGGGTTTTCTCCTACCCTCATTTCTGTCTTCGTTTCTTTCTCTCTCCCGCATCACGATCCTCTTTTTTCCACCCTTTTCGGCTACTCTCGACGTCTTCGTGACGTTTTCACTGAAAGGAGAACGTCATTAAGTTCTACTCGAATAATTCTAGACTCGAACCAAGGCCTCGAGTAGCGTAGACCTACGACGATGATATACATCGCTCGTAGCACAAGAAACTTCTCCGGCCCTTTACGTGCCTATATAGTTTTACTTCTACTCCTTTTTTTCTACTTTGAGGCATTCTCGAGCGAAGTTCTGACGGAAGTTCTTCTGTATCAGTCAAGCATTCCCGCTTTATGTACATGAGTGATTCTGACAGACTTACGAGCCAGGGACCTTGGATTCGGAACGATGTCCTTAGAATTCTCATTTGAGGATTTTGTTCAGTTTGCAATACTTTTCAAATGGCAAACAACAGAGATGTTTGTTTTGCACCAATAAGAAGCTCGTTTCCGCCACCACGTCTGCGAGCCAAATCGTACTCGTTTTTAGAGATCCTCATCTCGTGATTCAAAGATTTTTTTCCACGTGACGTTAGCATCGTGTTATACCGCGAAGCTGCGAACTTGCATCGTTTCCATTCGGGGCGAAGGTCAGTTGGGAATGTTGGCGATTCACAAAGGAGGCACGTGAATGCTCCAGTAAAAAATAGAGCCGGTCAAAACCATGCAAACCCTCCTGTCTGAAATGATGTCTCAGGAGCAAAAATAATTGTAGGTAAAAATGTGAAAAAGCAAAATGAAGCTGGATTTGTCAGTTTGCACACAAAACTTGTGAGATGCTTGGCACTTTTGGTTGAGCAGGTTGCTTAATATTATACTTTTGTTTTATGCATGAGAAAAAAATTCAATTATGACAGAGGTGCTGACGAACAGGTTTCAAGGATCCGGGAAAAGTATTAGTAAACGGTACTGCCGAAGCTGACGAGAGAAGCAGTGACGAGATACGGAACAATTGATACGAAGTAACTTTTGTCTACTGTATCTCGCTTGATCAAGAGAGTGGAATTCGATGGAATAGTCAAGTAGAATACCCGACGAACAGACTGTGATGAAAAAAGTAATAATGCTGTAGAAAAGGGACACAAGAAATCTGGACAAACACAATGGAGGATGAAGTACTTACTTTCTTTGTATTGTAGCACGTTCGAATGCTTTTCGTGAATGACGACACAACGGTAGCACGATTTTCTGGAACAAAAAAACAGGAATGTTACGATCTAAGAAACATTAAAGACAAAACATTCATTTACACCCTACGACCAATTTTATTGCTTATGAAACTTAAACCTGATAATTGTTTGATTGATGAATTGTTTGTCTGCTTGCATCCAAGGAAAGTGTTTACCGAGAAAAGAAGGAATGTGTGGAGGGACAGAAAATGGAGGAACTTTTTGTGCCACTTGTGATATTGAAATTTTCTGTACTTTCGAAAACGAAACTTTTCATAGTTTTTGTTTTTAAGTGAACTGAATCCAACGACTTTGAGAAGTGAAGTGACATATTCACGAAGCATTATGCTAATCAGAATTAATTACTCGTCTTGTGAGTACTTCGGTAGGTAGTCGATTTGTTCACGAAGTAACGAAAGTAAATGTGTTGCTAGGTGTTCCTCAGATGATCAGGATTCAGGACATTTGCATTAGCCTGAAAATCATGTGAATACGAATACGAAGTGAGTGTAACGAGGGAAAACAAGATTGTGCCAAGAGCTGTGTGTTCGGAGTAACGATTGCGTTGTGCACGAATCAATTATCCAGATTAAATCTCGTAAACTAGCTAGGGATTTAGCACTAAAATCGTAAAAATAGAAGAACCTTCCTTCGCCTGCAGATTTATTTGGTCACGTATAAAATGTCAGTGAATAAGTCGCAATAAAAATGATGAATTCGATGAAATCTTGTGGAGCTTCAAATTTACTGTGAAAGATTGATTAACATCGTGTAAATGTTTTTTGAAAAATATCAACGCTCAAATATTCATAAAAACCATCTTCTTTGGCCTACAGATTTACATATTCGTGTGGAGGAAAGGAGAGACAACACGATTAAGATGCGAGATGCGAACGTCCAAGCAAAGGATAACGTCGCAAAGGTACGCCATCCGAACAAAATACTTTGGATTCTTTCATAATTTCAGCTCTTCGTTCTTCATCATAATTACAAAGTTATTAGCCCCCCAATCCGAAAAATAATGGCAATAAGTAAAAAGCTGCCGTCTAATGTTTGAAACAACGATGAGTTGCGTAACGAAGCGCGATTGGGGGACAATTTTCACCAATTCATTTGCTCATGAGTACCTTTTTCATGGCTTGCTTACTCGAAATGAGCCTGATGAAATAATCAATCGGCTAACGAGAATTTCTTTAAATAAAAACTTTTGTTGGACCGGGTTCATTGGATTTTCTTTTACTACTTATTCTTTGGATGCCTTCTCTTCAAAACTCTGCGCAGCTTTTCTCAACAGCAGGTTCAATGTTGATCAAGCTTTCACTGCTATTGTTCGCTAGGTCGTTTTTTTTGCTTGTCTCGCCATTTTAACGACGTCAAGGGTAATCCGGCCAATAGTTCATTCACCAAAAGGTGGCAAGAGAGAAAGCTCGAAACAACGGAATCCGTTTTCAGTCCTGAATCACAAAAGCCTCGTGAACCTGGTAAAGTACAGTTGAAAAAGCCAATGTTGGAGGAACCGAGCGTAACGAAAGCCAAACAGTCTCAGGCCGCAAATGAAAAGCTCGGCTTTGTATACGCGTATATATACTGATTTTTATGTACTATGAGCGAGCATTACCAGGCATTTTCACATTATTTCAACGATTTGTCTCGCTTTTCTCCCCTCTGAAACTCCCCCTTCAATTTACCGACGCAGTTCGTATCTAAAAATAAAAACATTCTTCAACTCGGACGCAACGGACTTCGTAATTAAAAATTGATTAACCTCCTTGTTTTACTAATTTACGTGGTGGTGCTGCAACCACTGAAAGACGGGCGGAACGAAACTCGAAAAGCAAAAACCTGTTGCAGGATTTAAAAAGTGGAGAAACAAGCAGAAAGCTAATGGCATTTGTGTAAAACAAAATATTCTCTCTGTTGTGGCTCAACGCTCTTTTTGACTTGAGAGCGAGGAAAAGGTTTTTTCCTGTGTAACATCCGGGCTAATCTCAAACAGATTCGAAAAAAAGGCAAATAAAAATCTGCATTCCACCACCCTCCGGAGCAACGATGAAAAATAACTTTAATGAGATTATTTTTCAACGTGACCCCATTTTGTGAATATTGTCTCAGTATTAAATTCTACTTTGATTGCACATTTGTTGAATTGAAAGAAAATCGATTGAAAGACGAATTTTCACATTCGTATGATATCAAATCTTTTGTTATTCGATTGCATATCCATTCATCTCGCGTGCTTCGAACTCACCTTTAACTTCGCAGGCAGGAATTTTTTCCCTCCGCGCGAAATTTTATTGGTTTTTCTAGCCTACCAGCTCTGTACACTGCGTACCAAACATCGCAACGGAAACAACCCTTAAAATACTGATAAAACAACATTTGTGTAACGCTAGTAAACATATTCGCGGATGAGCACGATAATGTACTTTTATCATAACTAATCGTCTGCGAGTACATTTGTATCCTCGTATTGTATACATCTTTTGTCAGTATTCATCCATGAGTCATTGTAAGGTTTTCGGTCGGCTAACGGATGAGGAAGAATGGTCGAACGGACGAGGCAGCAGGACCCTTCTTTTTTACCATGCCCTCATGCTTCCCATTCGACTTCCTATTTCCTCTTTCTCTCTCTCCCTCCTCCTTCTTCTTCTCCTCTGACTGTATATAGATATACACATTTGAGCTCACTCCACGAGAACACCCTCAGGCTCAAGTCATCCCTCTGCCAGCTTTTGCTTGTTCCGGAATACTGTGCCAGCTCGCTAGTAGTGTGTACCGAGAGTTTTGCTCTCCCAAATTCTCCTTTATTGGTACTCGCTAATAGCGTAGAAAGTGCAGAGCGAAGAGTGTGAGGCGGGCGACTACGCGCTCGTGGAGCGTGTACCCCGATGACATTGTATTCTTCCCCTTTCACTCTCTTCTCTAAATTCTCATCCCCCTGTCAATTCATCACACACTAATTTCTGAGTAATCACATCCTGTCCCAATATTACAGAAGTTCAGACAGACATCAAACATTTCTTGATTGCCGCAGGCGCTCTTAACCTTCATTCTTTAGTGTGTTTTGATGTTTTTTTTTTTTTTTTTATTTTTCAGATTACTTTTATTCTTCATTCGATATTGTTATTTTTTGCTGTACTTACTCGTCGACGAGGAGAAATTTATCTCCCTCGTTGTGCAAGCATCTCCCCTTGCTCGATAATATGTTTCCCGACAAAAGAATCGGCTGGCGAACTCCGCTTTGGAACCAGGTGCCTTCCCAGCGTGTTGGAAACGCGCATTCTGTAACAAAAAATCATCCACAGACGGGACTTGATCGAATGTTTTACCGAACGATGGTTTTTGGCTTACACGACAGATATTCAGACTTTTTTTACACGTGAAACTTTCTCGTCAGAACGTACAAGCTTAATTACTCTTACAACGAACATATTTTTTATAGCAGTTCACTGGAAAAACCCTATATAAATCGGACGTGATGAATTGATAGTCAAGTTTCCATAACAAAATGGAACTATATCGCGTTCATCATCATTGATTGCGTTTGAAAATCGGAGGGATTGAGATACGAGAATTGTTGTTTAAGGGACAGGGCGTTAAGGCCTCAGCAGCGGCATCGGCAGCAGCAGCAACATGACGTAGTAATTTAGGGCGTGCGAGGCGGGCCACAATACTCGTCAGACGAAGGGTGACAAGGGACGACGGCGAAATGATGAGTTTCTGCACCTCGATCGGGTACAGTATGAGTTCGCGAATTGGGGACGAGTTGACGAGTCGTCGAGACTCTCGAGAGAGGGTGACGTTCGGAGAGCAAGTTATCGTTGTCGTCGTCTCCGTGCGGGGATACAAAAGCTTACGTAGAGATAAGAGCGAGCGGGAGGGAGCGAATTGAGAGGGAGAGAGATGAGAATCCGTTGGATTATTTCCGAAGGCGATTCGCCTCTCTCTGTATGGGGGAGTTGACTTCAAGTTATATCAGTTTGCCTAAATTATGTCTTCCACTACCCTACATCTCGGTGCACATAGGTGGTAAATAGTTCCGATAATAAATGAAATTCCAACGATATTGGTCGAGAGAACCGTTTACGTCAGGATAAATTGTAGAATTAAAATGTTTCTCAAGCATTTTTTACATTTTGTAAGGGAGCTTTGAAGCGTTCAGGAAAGTTCACGCGAATTTAATGGAAATCTGATGGAAAATTCCAATTTTAAGAGTTGAAATTTCGAAATATGCTAGAAATATAGACCGTGCATCTATTCCCGGAATTATTATAGGATCTACCGTCTAGTTGTCGGGAAAACAATTAACGGAAATCACATTTTTCGAAGGCTCTTATGGCAGGCACACTTTCTGTGCGACGATTTGGGTTTCATGAAATAGGATCCTCCCAACTTTAAAGAGCCGAAAAGGAGAATAAGAAAATATGCTTTTTCGATATCAATGATGTCTTAAGATAGCCTTGTGACCGGGAATGGAAAAAGAAAAACAATTATTTGAGGCCAACGAGTAATAACGACACAAACGGTGGAAGGTTTGACAACACCATGAGCCAGCTGGTTTAAAATACGGATGTGCATACGCATATAAACAGAAAATGACTATCGTCACATTTTGCTTGACGATTTTATTACGAAAGTATTCAAACCGCTATCCATTATATTAAGAATTTATTAACCTCAACAAAAAGTTACACATAATTTCAATAATTGCGAAAATAAATTTTAGTCGTTTCTTTCATCATGAAAATAGCAAAAAGTTTAGTTGCTTTTTTGAATCACAAGTAACGCATGATATTCCTTGAATTCAGTATCAAATCATAGAGAAAATAGCAGAAGATCGAAACGAAAGCGAGTCTAATAATTACTTTCAATCGTATCTCTTCTCTGGAGTCAAGCTCTATATCGACAGAATAACTTTTTATTCGTTATATTCTAATTGAAACGGAGACTTTCCTACTAAATAATGCCGAATAAAATCGAGATTTTGTGTATCTCTTTGACAGGTTCTCTCATGAACTCCTTTCCCTCGCTTTACCTTTTTTCTCACTTCGAATATACATTTCTTCTTGTCCATTGCTCTCCCGTTATTTGGTCTCTTTTTACCTTTTTTTTTTGTCCGGTAGCCGCACGCGCTTTATTTATATTCGCCGAATCCATAAATCGCTGTATAGCCCTGCTGATACCCATGAGAGTGTAGTTGTATCGAATAGAAGCAGTTCTCTCGCTTTGCCCAGGGAGCATTGCGATGTTTGCAAATTCTCATACGGCTATAAAAACGTGTTTGAGACGAGGGTGTGTCTGGCATGAGAGAGTGAGAGTGAGCAGAGACGGTATAAAGATTAAAAGCAACTCTTCGAACAGCGTGGGAGCTTGCGATTGGGAGTTCGAAAGAAAGAGAAAGCCACAAAGAGAGAGGAGAGAGAGAGAGAGAGAGAGAGAGAGAGAGAGAGAGAGAGAGAGAGAGAGAGAGAGAGAGAGAGAGAGAAAGTGAGGCGGCGAAATCTCTGGCGCAACAATCGCACCCTCGCTTTGGAAAAGGCAAAGTTCCCTCCGCCTCATACCGTGCAGCGTCCCAACGAACGGTTTAAAAAGTATAAATCAAGCAAGCCGCAAGAGGCGCAAACGCCCTCTCGTATTCCACCGAGGCAGATAAGAATTTTTCGCGGGAGTCCAAGCTAACGGGCATATCGGGGATCCATATTTATTTATTCATTTCCATGCGCCAGCTCTCGCCCGTTTTTCTCCGTTTTTCTCTTCGCTGCTATAAATTCACTCGAGAGATTCGAATGTACACCGGGAAAACCGCACATCCATTTTGTTCGGAAGAAAAAGATGCGAAGAGCAAGCAGCGGGGGGAGGAAGAAGCAAAAAAGTCACGAAAAAGATCTATACTTATGTACAAGTATTGTTGAGAGCATCGAGAAAGCATAATAAAATAAGTGAAAAAAAAAGATATCAAAAAAATTAAATGAACCGTGGAGTTTATGAAAAAAAGGCTCAAAAGAGGCCTTGATCGGAGGAGCTTAACGGGCTTCTGGAGTCTTTGAAGAGTCCTAGTGGTCGACAAGACTCGCCGAGCTTTTATCCAGGAAATTCTCACGCCCTCTCCCTCGCTCCCTTTATCTCTCATTCCATTCCTTTCTCCTTTTCTCGCTTTGAATCTTTTTCTTTTTCTCATTTATACACTTTCTAGTCGTTTCTAGCCCTCAACCCCTCTTTTCTTTAGCTTCACTCGTACGATCGCTGTGAAGCCCTCAGGAGTTATTGCAACTTCAGCAACGTCAACGAAGTCGCGACGTCGAGTAATCGTTAGTTCCCGACTCGATATTATAGTACAAATATTGACTCCCGAACGAGAAGATGAGCTTTGCGAGTATAGCTTAGGAGTTTTGCCTCTGTGGGTTTTACCTTTCGTCGTTTGGCAGATTATCGCCTTCTCTTTCTATTTCTCATTATCTCTCTTCCTCGCCCTCTCCTTCTCGCTCTCTCTCTCTCTCTCTCTCTCTCTTCTCGTTCCGCGTTTTCTGCCTCCGCAGAGACGCCCTGTGCCTACAAAAGCACCCAAAAGTTGTCCGAGCGAAAGTGGCGCTCGTTAAGGGTTCGAGCGACCCCTTCGGAGCTCGCCGAGGGGCGGTGGCTCGTAAAACCGCACGTACAGAAAGTGGTATACATACGTTTTGTGGTGAAATGTTCAGCACTCATCGCACTCGTGCCAAATCCAAGGGATAATCACTGGAGCTCGATATATACCCACACGGTCACTAATATTATATATACTATGAAAAAAAAACGATGGAAAACAGTTTCAAGTAGCAAATTCAGCGACGACTTATCACGGGGTCGAACAACCCTCTGAAGTTACATTTCCTGCTGAAGCATCCTGGCACTTCAGCTATATACAAACATAACCTCTGAATTTAATAGCTATAACTAGTCCAATTATTATTGGAATCATTGTGATTTTTATTTTAATATTATTATTATTATACGAAGTAGTTTGTTAATCCTTAAATAATTATGTTTACAGGGTGCCTCCAGTACAAAATGATGACTTTCGTCATCCATTCTATGCGACTATGTCATATTTGTTTCAACTAAAGACGTAATTTATTGTTCTTGTTTTCTGAATTTAATGCTTTTCGAGGGCACGTTATGAGTTGTAGCGTTATGTCTATCGCATTTTCCATGTTCCCGGAGCCACGTGCGAGAGTGAGTGTCTCGAGTGTGCCTGCACATGTATACATACATCTGATTCGAGCCGCATTACTTGCGTTCTTTCCAGACTCTTTCTTCGGTCTCGTCTAGCATGTACAATTTACTTTTCTACTGATGTTTGTACACACATATCTAATTTTCATGCTGTTATATGTAATTTTTCAGTCATTCGCAGGCTCTTCAACCTCCTCAGAGTAATATGCCATGGAGTTGGTTCACTCTGGTAAGAGCGGTAAATTCGCGTAACACACTCGTTTTGCACGACGTGCGAGAACTCCAACTCTTAGGCATTCTTCTCTATACAGCAACGGGTGCAATTAGGGGCTCATTACTTTCGTAGAGTCTCTCCTTTTCTCTCTTTGTCTCTCTTTCTTTCGCTTGGTTCTCTCTTTCCTGGTAACGACCCTCGCGAGAACGAGAACGTAATTCACTCTCGAACTATTTCGCTATGTTTATATGCCGCAAACTATTTCTCAATGGTAGATGGCATTTAATTTACATCTTCGCCTCTCATTCCAAAGCGTTCTCCTACCACCATCCTATTCTCACTCCTTTTATAATCTCGTGAGAGACCGAACCCACTTGGCCAACGTGTATATGGTACAGTTCGTCGTGGATTAACTATTTCTCGATTAACAACGCACTGTTTGCTCGCTCCTTCTTTATCTCTCTTTCTTTTTCAGCATGCTTTTTACCCTCGCAGACTAATTTCCATTCCATACTTGCCTCCTGAGAATGAATATTGGGTTTTTACCTTCAACTTTACAAATTCTCCAAGGTTTTTCCACTTCTATGTATTATCGTTGCGAAACATTTGAAACATTATATCTGATATGTAAAAATGTTGTTTTCACTTTCCTAGAAATTTCTTGGTCTTCCTACCGTTAATTTTCATTTTTTTTTCATGGTTTCTCCAAGTTGCCAAAATCAACTTTTCCAATAATCTTAACTCATCCATTTGATAATTCCTAAATCCATCCGAAAAATTGTTAAGTATGCACAAGGTAAGAATAAATGGTGAATACTTCGCAGTTGTATCTTTAATTGGTTCGTGAAAAAAGAAAAATCAGCCAAAAAAGAGCCTTCACAGAAGATGATGACTTGAAACGACAAGCAACCTGGTACACTTGGACATGGTTATTGTTCTTGTGGAAGTACTTTGAATGAGTGGACTTTGTACGATGTATATTTGATGTACAGACATCAATCCCAGTTTCTCGCTGTATTAAAAAATATTCAAAATCTGGCCTCATCATCTCACTTTGAAAAATATTAAATTATTCATTATTTATAGTTTTTACAAAACTGAGGCGATTGTTCTAATTTCGATACTAAATTATCGAGACTCGCAGTTTCTTCCACCCACGATTGGTTTAAGCTCGTAATAAAAACATCTAAACGAAATTGAATGAGGCCGTATACGATGTGTTTCTAATGGGTGAGAATTTGAGTAAACGTTCCGGGTGCGAGCAACGACGAGAAGCTTTGTTCACGCCTGATTGAGTAGCCATTCAACACCCAATATATAAAACAAAGGAGAGAGAAAGAGGCATTACTTTTCGTAGTATTTCGAGTATTTTATGGAATCGCGAAAGGTTTGGCTCGTTTTCTAACGAAGCGAGTGTTGCAAGCGCTCGTAATTCACCCTACAAATGGCGAATTGCTTTACGTAGAGGTCAATAGAAAGAGAAAGATGGAAGTGATACTGAGCACAAATAGCGTGCTAGGCGGTGAAGTCGTTTGTATAGATATACTTTGTAATCACACACATAAGAAAGTTTCGTTTCTATCTGAGTACCTACGGACTGGCCAACATCCCCGAAATGTAATTCTCTATAGCGTTTCTCGAGCGTGTCACGTGACGTCGAATATTCTTGATTAAAACGACACGCGATGTCGCCCTAACGATTTTACTCCCCTCTCTTCATTCGTATCTTTTTTTTTCAACATTTCCCAACTCTTTTCAGCCCACTGTTTTTCATATCTCGCTCCGCGGTATAAAATCTCATCTTCCATTGATTTTTGCTACTCTAATTATCCTAATGGGACCGCGAACCTTCGCCGCAATGACTGCTGGAAAATACATAGCAGTTCCCATCGAAACACCTTTCCGCAAAACGTAATTTTGAATCGATGTTCCATCATCAATTGCGGCAATGGTTACCGCAGAAATGCTTGCACGATGGTTCAATCGCGGAATGATTGGAAAATATATTATGTAAACGTGGCCACAATATCAATTGTGCTGAATAAATTCAATTAACCTAGATACACATATGCATGCATGACAAGTTTAATTATAGCTATTTAATTATAGCTTCTAGAGAATGGTGAATCCTGTGGAATCGTGATATTTCATCGTTCACAGCTACGAGATTGGATGCCAGTTTCGTTACAATGCTCTTCCTCTGTACAGCGTTACATCCTATAACTCTGTGATCACGTTTGTAAACGGAAATTAGTTGATAAACGTTACAGCTCGTAGGCGTGGTGCTGCTTCCCTGTTTTCTCTCTACTTCTGCATTCCGCATAAACTATTCTTTTACGACTCACGAATTTTATGTGTACCATTATTGTATAATGTCGTTCCAAACGTTCGCTTGGCAGGGATTTCGCTAATGCATAATCAAAATTACTCTCCGAAATCGTGGGAAATACCTCAAAGAATCGTTGTCCTAAATCAGTATTGAAAAAAACTCGAATAAATTAACTTTCGCAAGAGAGAACATTTTAATCGATCATTCATACAAAAACGAAAAATAAATGTCATCAGAATCACGCTAGAAAAACATTCGAGTTTTTTTTATTTCTTTCTTTCGCTCTTCTAATTTAAGTCGCTCGAATTTAAGGGTGTTTCGTACGGGATCGTACCGTTACAAATAAAGAAGATGAATCACGTGGCGAACAAGATAAAATAACGATCGAGCAACACCAAGTTTTTAATTATAACGGTTGATTTACTTTTCTGTCAGTAGGGTGAAATATTTGCCGCATGAAGGGAGCCTTTATTGTGTTCATTCTGTAAGATAATATGGAGAGATACGGGAGCTTCATGAAGAAGAGATAAAGAATGCAAATACATTCGCGAAAGTGAAATGGGAAGTGAGCTGAGGTAGTGCCGAAACAGAGAACGGGGAAGAATGTTGCACCAAAATAGTCGACACTTTGACAGAGCTCGAGAATATCACCAGAGAGTGAGACAGTCTCAGCAACAGCGGGAGCGATTTTCTCCGCTCTTTCGCCGCTGACAGCTGTCAGCCGTCGAAATCCAGAAAATTTCCCGGTGCCGCAGCATCGAGAGGAGGAGGAGGAGGAGGAGGGAGATGTGGCGATGTCTGAGATCTGAAGCTGATATTGCTGTGCTGGCGCAATAGGCTTTATACGTTGCGATCTCCGTCTTGCTCACTCTCTTTTCCTATTTCCTCCGCACTACGAGACGCTTGGGATTTTGGACTCTAAGATTTTCTTTTTCTATCTATCCATCCTCCACGTCGATCTCGGAATCGCAATTCTCTTATGTGTCTCACCCACAGGAGTATTTTGCACCATCATATCCGCGTTCGTGACTTGTTTTTCGTGGCTAAAACGGATTTTGAAGAACTTGAATATCGCAGATCGAGGCGTACTGAACGGTACTAATTTCAAGAATTTTCTTCACAGTTTTCTATTAAGCGCTCATAATATCGGCAGCGGAAGTTTCGAGCGATGCAATCGCTCCCAACTATTTTTCATTGAGGAAAACTTGAATGAAAAAAGTATGATGTGGGCGCGTTTGAACATGGCCAAAGGACTTCCGGACTGTTGCTCCGGTCACGTTCTCTGTGGCTGGAATTCGAGGTAGTAAATTCGTTGACGAAAACTAATCCACACCCGCTTCTACTTCGTATATATATACGATATACATACGTATATTTGGTCACGTGTGATGAAAAGTCCTGCGAGAAAATAACAGAAGAGCGGTGAGGAGGACGAGCGAGAGATGTTTCGGGGTGAGATTGCTCGCGCACTGACCGGAAACAAAAATTACCGGTGTTCGAAAGCACTGGAGCGCTCGTGGTAAACGGTAAATTCAATGGGAAGTTGTTCTGTTCGCTCGCCGGGTGCAATCGTACAGACGGACATAGGACGGATTCTGCCAGTTAAGTTACACCGCAGATTCACCTCGTGTTCTCACTGAGTAAAACGGGAACGTGGAAAAAAGATTGAGAGAAAAAATGGAGACAGAGGAAATACTAAAAGCGCGGATAACCGTCAGACAATTTTAATTTTTCTCCACAGTCTCTGCAGCTCCCATCAGAATAGTTGAAACGGATCAGCGCTCTTGATCCGTGTCAGGGGTCAATGTAGAGCTTGAACTACTGCGACCATGTCCAATTTTAACAGTCGCAAAATTACGTGCACGGCCTCCCGCACCGCCGAGGTCACTGACTTTCCTTTCAATTTGCTTCGCAATTTGAACTTTCCATTCAAAACTCGCAGAAATACTTTTTGAATTATTTCAGATTTCTGGATGTTACTAATGCCATTAAATCCACCGATGGAAAGCGGGTTAACGCGATTTTATTGGTTTTCAACGAAACGGAAATGAAATTTTTTTCTCTCAGCTCAAAATTACGAAGAAGAAGCGACTTCAAAATTTTACTGTTATAATATATGATGATGAAGATTTCTAAATGCGACATTAGATGAGTTTTAATAGAGACGGAAATCGTCAACCGTGTCATTCTATATTCGAATCTCGGTATCACAATTTCTAAGCTGAAGACGAAAGCCGCACTGCTTCGTCGTAAAACGATATTTCATATCGAATTTTATGGTTCCATAGACTGTGCCTCCGAACTTGGCGATTTTTTCATCCTCGTTTCCTTCTCTGTATTGAGTGTGCGGTTAGGAGAAAATAATTCATGTCGGAAGCTACATCCGCGTATTCGCGTCGTTCTCGATAATTCATCTATTACAATATTCATGAATTCGTAATGCAGGGCGCTTGTTTCGTAAGAAATATATATAGATACGTGTTCCTCTCGTACTTAAGAGGATTTCAAGGGAGAAAAATGATACTCGGGCCGTAGCGCGTGGTGAGAAAAAGGGATTCGAAAAGCTCCCAGCTGCTTCCGTTCTCTATGTACCGGAGGCCGAAATTGGTCCGTTCATTCCCCGATGACGAGGTCACGGATTGAAATGGCGCGTAAACCGGCCACTGCCCCCGAGGGAAAAATATCTGCAGCCCCTTTTACCCCACACTTCTTCAGGCTTGTTCCACGTTTTCTCTCGCGTATTGAACGATATATACGTCACGTTGGATTCGCTCTCCGATTCCGCCCTCGACGTATATTTTCTCTTGCACTGTTTATCACGCCGACTCTTTCTTTCTTCCTTCTCCCCTTTTTCCGCGAAGCCCTCCAGTGCGTATTTCTTCCCTCTAAATTTATCGTTCCTTTTGCTCACAAGCCCGTATTGCTAATGCGAAAAAAACGCAGAAACATAGAAAGCTATGATATGAGGAATGAGCTGCGGTGTCCTGTAAGTGAATTATTTCAACGAGAACGCGAAAAATTTAAGCGATTTATAACTCGCGGATACTTCATTTATCCACTTTTCTCTTCACGAACCAACGAAAATTTCTATATAAACGATTTCACTGAATGAATTCAACTCTACCGATTCCCCAACTCGCTCTTCCAATTCTCTTTTTGAGTCTCGCAAATATCATTTATACTATCATGCACTTGCAGTAATTACTCATGATTTTTTCCCTCCCGCTTTAAGCAAAAAAAAATATATGCGCGTCCGACGACTATTATTACGGTTACGCGCATTTAAAACCTCCGAAAAATTTTCTAAAAACTATGTTCTCGTTCAGGTGGATCCTACGGATATATACAACGTTTCTCTTTGCCCAAACTTTTCGGGTTACTCCTTAAGCTCCCCCTTCGCCGTTGGTTCACTGAGGTAATGTGGCTCTATGCCACATTGTTGTTACTATATATTATATGCATGTACATTACGGCTCAGTATTCCGTATATAGCATCGTTCGTTTTCTTCGTGACTCGAAGAATACGGTCTAGAAGTAAATAACTCGAAAGGGCGCTCGCGCGCGCCACTTCCACGCCGACTGCGAAGTGACTTATGAAAAAGTTTTGCAACCCCTCCCCTCGTACGTCAGTCTCCTTGTCCTCCTACTTTTGTGTATCCGCACTTTATTTCTCCACCCTTTTCGACGTCCCCTGCCCCCCCTGCCCCCTCCCCACGGCTCCACTATATTCTTATACCTTTCTCGCCTTCTCGTTTGTCACATTGCCACTTATTACTCTCGTTTTTTTCCCCACCCTTAGTTTTCTCTCTTTTCTCATTCTCTCAACCACTTTCTTTGCCCCATTCCCTCACATTCGTGTCTGATGGAGTCCTTCAAACAACTTTTCCAACTGAGTTGTATAAATTGCGTGTGGCAACAGTCCTCACGCGTTCCTTCATCTTTTTTCTTGCCTTTATATATACGTTTTTTTTCTCCTCGTTTTTTCCTCGCTATCTTTTACACTCGTTTATTTGTTGCTACTAGGTACAAGGCCGCAAGAGCTACAAAGATTTTCAACTCTGATGTTCGAGCTTTGCCATCCTAAAACACCATGAAAGAGTTTTTTTTTTTTTTTTCTTTGTTTTTGTGAATCACTCATCTCTGAAATATGAATAACTCATAAATCTTTTGTCTGAGGGAACAGGATTGCACGTAAAATTCAAGATATATGACGTGCTAGAAATATTCCTGCAGCAATGGCATTACGTGTAATAAAAAAATTTGTAAGATCCTTTTTACCAGAAGGCCTGAAAATGCTACGGGTAGAATCCATTTTTTCTTCAAGATCTTTTGTGGAAAAAATTCATATAACGAAATCAGGAGAGTGGAAATATTTAAGTGATACGATAAATGTCCCTTCTACTTTCAATAATCGAAAGATGCGGTACGAGAAGGCTCAAAATGTTTGAAACTTATTGGGGATCCAACGACTACATTTCCGAAGGCGTATCAATTTCCTTCCCTCTCAACGAAAACAGACTTGTTTTCGTAACTACGCTTTCCCACTTGCTTCATCGCGGGTAAATAAAATATCCCGAGGCCCGCGCTCTTTCTCACCCTTGTGCTTCTTCTTCTTCGTCTCCGACGTTTTATTTTTATTTTATTTTTTTATTTTCTTTTTTTTTCATATTTTTACGTAAAACCTTTGAAATATTCGACTCGCTGACGCATCTAATACTGTATTCATGGAATAACGGCACTTCCAAGAATTGTGAATAAATAAATAAATAAATAAGGGTAGGCGGCTGGAGTGTGAGATAGAAAAAAGTGAGATGTTGAGAAGACGCAGAACGTACGCTTTCGTAAAAACAGAATCGGGCGACTGTCCCGATTTGCGGTGCTCGTCGCACTTTACTCTGTTTGCTCTTATTTCCCTCCGTGTATATATACATTCTCTCTTTTTTTACCCAGGGTAGAAGTTGACAACTTCGAGAGCTCTTTCAATTTATCTCATCCGTTTGGGCATCTTTCCTACCCCTTCGTCTCTGCTCCCACGAAGAGAAACGTCGCAGCTTATGCGACGCTTCTGCTCAGCTTTATTTTCGCTCTTTTTTTTTCTATATATTTGTTTTTGTGAGCTGCTATTCCATGCGTTTCTTCTTATGCGCTTTGGTCGTGCGTTGGACACCTTTCTCCGAATCCGTTTTTCCGTTGTAGCACGAAATTTATTACGACTTTGTCATAACCATGGAGGAAAGCGCCTCTAAAAACGAAAATCCTGACCTTCAACTTCATGAAAATTTATGCAGCACTTTCAATGTTTGTTCCTCTATTTTTTTTTCATTTTTCTTTTGCCCACTGCATTTCATCGTAGCGGCAGGAAAGAGTGGGGTAATCCCGGACGCGGGTTAAATACGGACACCTCAATATCTTTATATTCCGAAACCCTCACTTTCACACACTTAAGCTCACGCGGTAGCCCTATCGATGTTTAGTGTACTCACATTGTTCCAGGTGTGAAGTGATTTATTTTCTTTGAGGTAAAACCGATCATAAAATTTCGTAAATTTTGATCTAATTTTTGTCTATAAATTAAATTGATAAAACTACGGGATAAACGGTTTCAATGTTATTAAAAAAATTAATTTAATATCCTTATTCCGTATAAGAATCATTAACGCAGTTCCAAACTTGGGTTTACCCCATTGTTTTTTAATTATTAATTAATTTATGAACTAAAATATTAATGAACGATGTGAAAACAAAAAAGTTGTTTTTGTTTCGAAAAATATGAATATTCATCATCCGAAGACTGGATAATGTGAATCAAGTGTGAAATGTGGGGCTCACAAAGTTGCACAAGCGAAAGTACGAGTCGAAAATATGTTTGCGATACGTGCAGCAATTTTTAATGCAATCTAGATTCAGCCGAAGAGCCGTCCGGAATTAGCCCGGAGGCTCGGGGTAAATCCAAGTTTAACGGATTACAAAATAATAATTTAACGGATTGCTGCGCATTTAACGGAGTGTTGTTTTTTGCTAAATATCTAGCAATTTTTTCATCCATTTGTTAAAATTTACTTTGGAAATCGTAAACGAGATATCAATTAGTAAAACAGATAGAAAATTTATTTTCTAATTTCATCATGTGGCTGGTTATTAACCAATTTTCCTTGCCCGTATCAGCTACCAGTCGCTGTGACAATCAGTATTTTCATCCTTACGCGAACGATGTTGGGCGGGGTATTTCATTTATTTCCATGCTCGTGCCTGTATATATTGCGGCATGATCTTTGCTCGACCTTTTTTGCCATTGACTTTCTTCCGGCAATCTCCTCAAGAATAATCAGTTTCAATGCTCAGTGTTTTCATACCGAGTTTGAGTTCCACTTCTGCGGAGAGTTTTTATCCACTGTGCAGTTATATATATATGAAAAGGAAGAGAGCATCGTTTTTCATGAGTACGGTGGTAAAGAACTAGCCGAGAGAATTTCGCATGCGATCATTCTTTCTTCACCCTTATATGCTTCAATATTTCTTCTCTTTTCTTCTCCCCGTTAACCTGTTCTTCATATCTTCTTGGAATCCCGGTCGCCCGAGGCCATCCGTGCGGAATCCCGTGGCTTGCGCGCCGTGAGCTTTTCTTCTGTCCTCTCCGGTTATTGTGCTTCGCCGTTTTTGTCTTTCCCTTTACTCTCACACTTCTCTCGCTCCTCCATCTTGAGACGCAGCGACGCTTTCATTTTTTTCTTATTCTTCCGTTTTCAGCTTCCTTCTTTTTTGTTTCCTCTTCTACATCCCTTAATTTCTTCGGCATTCTACTTTTTTCAGGTAGCTCGTATATTCCGGTAATTAGGCGCGTTTCAATTATAGCTGCAACGCCGATGCCATCTTCCCTCTTACTGAGATCACTACGGTGACACACCCTTATCGCCCTGCGACTGGTGTTGCTCGAATACTCGGGTCAGTCACTCGGGCTCACGCCCGTATTCTGGTAATGAGGTACTCTCAAGAAGGTGCCAGGCTTTGATTAATTAAGTTCCTACGACGTTTCCATTGCTCTACTTGTCTCTCTGTGCATCTCAAACCCATGTTCCGCATTCGTCATGTATTTTACTCTCTTGCTTTAGAGCCTCGCTCTCTTTCTCTCGTCTTCCATATCTCACTCAAGTGCGTGCTCAATCCTCTTGTTCCCAGCACTCACATTTACAAATTATCTTGAATTTCTTATGTCACCCTGGAGAAAACGGAAGTATGTACGGAGGAAAATTACAATGACGAAATTGTGACCAGTTTCTACGACGTTACTTTTGTGTCAAGTTTCACCTGGCAATATACTGATCTTTTCTAACGTTCGCAGAGTTCAATATCGTCAAATGAACGCGCGATCCAATACATTATCGTTATGCAATAAATGATTTATTCTTACCGCCATACACTTGAGCCATTCGAAGCTTCCTCGCTCTTTGTATCTTTGTTGCTGTATCAACGAGATCGCTCGAGATAATTCATAATTATTTACGTAAACGTATGTTATACACGGACGCGTCTCTGTTTCTTTTTACGAGTTTCAACTTTTGCAATCTTCAACAAAGCCGAGTATTGATCACGAAGCTTACTACTTTCAGTGAAGTAAAAATAAGCAGCTATAAGTAGTCGCGTGTGCATAAAAAATTCTGACATTTGCAGTGACAGGGCTCACTGGCAGAATAACTTGGCAATTTGGTTTCTATATATATCGATACGAATTACATGCGGTTGTATAGATGCATTTGAAACTTTAACCAACCCGATTATAACTGAGGATTCTTGCGGGCAAGTTTTGAGTTGAGTTCTAGCTGAGCCAACCGACGTTTGCTATCGTCAGGTGACTGAGTTTTCTTCGTTCGTTTTTTATTCTTATCCTATTCTACAAAGCCTCTAGTTTTTCCAACGATCCGCCTCGCTCGCTTCTCGAATCTCAAAAGTTTCGTTTCTGACTTCCCACGAGGCGCTTCCGCAGATTTTGCAGCACACACACGCACAGACAGTTGGAGCTTTGCTGAGGCAAGCTAAACTCTGAACGAACATTACCGGTGTACAAGAATGTGACAGATCCTTATGGCGAAGCTGAAGGGACTACGACGATCTTCGCTATATCGAGCGTGGTAGACCGTAAGTATAAGAGCTTTAACCCGTGGACGTGATTTCGATCGTTGGAAAAGAAGCAGATAAGGGACAAACGTAACTGAAAATGAAAATACAAAAAACAATGGAAAGAACAAATTGAACGAGCTTGCGGAAGAAATAAGACAAGGATTTTTAAGGCGCGTGTGGATTCGCGTAGAGCTTTTTGTTTTGCGTGTAAGTGGTGGGATGGCTGGAAAGGAAAACGTAGAAGAGGTTCACAGAAGGAAACGAACGACTGCTCGAAATAGAAAATGCCGTGTCGACAATACGTGGAAGAGTGCCACAGGGATGCTTCCTTCGAGAGAGAGAAGGATGCCACGAGAGTAAACGAAATCCTCGATTCCTCCGTGAGTAGAAAAAAGCAAAGAAAATGAACGTAAAAAAGAAGAAAGTGCTAGGAAAGGAAGGCAGTCGTCGATTGCTTATACGCGAGTGCTACAGGGTGGGGCATAGGACAGAGGAAAATATAAGACAGTCAGAGAGACCATGAGGTTTCCCAATCGATATCGCCTATCGGCAGTTTTCAATCAGAGGAAACGCGGTCGACAATGGCTGGCTTCCACCAACATTCCACTGAGAGAAATGAGACATTGGTGGTGGTGCACAGAGAATTCAAGACTAGATGCGATCTGGGAGCGGACGCTTTGAATCATTTTGACCAACTTTATAAAGGCTCCGACGAGCAAAAAGAATTGCGAATGGAAAACCGATCAAGAAAAGACTCGTGCAACGACAAAAAGTCCTTTTTTTCTTTGTACATCTGTAGAAAATAATTTCTCCATTGTACAAATAATCACAAGGTAGTAAGTCACGAAATTATTGTGTAGTCTCGTGTGTTTTTCTATGAGGCGAGATGACCTTTTCTCATCATCACACCGCTCAGAGTGACGGATCGTTGTTAATGTGTGGAGCTTTATTCTCAAACCTGAACAACTTTATAAACTGTTGTTCAGGAAAAATACATCATTGTATATGCGTCAACTTTTTTCGTAAGCGGATTCAAGATTGTATATAGGCCAACGCCTTGTGGTCAATTACGATGGTGCATCGTTCTTTTCCATAGAGCGGTTGGTATAAACGCATTTCACAGGTGTACGTTCGTGTTCCAATTTAGTACTGAAACTCTTAGTAATTTCATAAAACTCGCATCGTTTAATATTTCAAACGATAACGGGGCTAGATTATCTTCATAGTACGAAAAGCTGAAGAGTTTTCGCCTGTGCATGAGCGCGCTCAACGAAGTTTAGCACATCCCGACCAGACCACTACAGTCTTGATGCGAACGTTCGTCACTCTCGTTATGGTGTTGTAATACAAAACAGCGAGACTTGGAGAGTGGCTCGTGTGAAAACTATTCCCTGGTCTCTGCCATGCCTCGCTGTTGGGCCATTCCTCTGTGCCAGCAAATGTTCAAATAATGAATCGCGTGATAGTCGGAACATGCATTTGATGGCGAGGGCTTTGAAAAATATGGAAAATTTTGCTCACGGCAATTGTGATTGAATCAAAAAGTTCCAGTTTCTGTTTGAAGCCCGAAGATTGATCAGGGTTTGTTACCAGAACTTCGATGGTAGTGTGAACACTCTTATTTTCTAGCGTTTTCGTAGGAAGAGACGAACTAACAATTTGGAACGTTGACCAGCGTAAAAAGTTGATACCTCGTCGAGGCTAAGCAGAGGAAAAGCTTAGTTATAAATCTGATTTCGATCCTATATAAAATGCGAGGGAGCACACGATGTATCTGGAGACGCGGCAGCGTCTTGACGCCGAGTATTGAAAAGAAGAAGGCACAGCGAGTGGGCCCCGTTTATCTTTACTTCAGATTGGTCGATTTCCCCTTACTCGTGAAGTTGAAGGGGCCGCCATTTGTTGGGAGTTTATCGAATTAAAAAAATGACGATTACATTTGATAACGTGATTTATGCGCTTTCTATGATGAATACAAACTTACTCAATGGTCGCTTACGACAACAGACGAAGAGACGAAATAGGAATTGAAGGGAAAAGAAAAACAGAAAAAAATGAGAAAACAGGAACAAACGTTTTAACGTCTGTTTACAGTTTTTTTTAGTTTTTCGGTTACCTTGATTTTTGTCCTATCGCCGTTTCCATCAGGGTGTTTAGCACGTTTTCTCTAAACGTTCACTCTTTTGCTTTTTTCTGAATACTTGCATTCGTTGAGAGAAGACAATTCTTCATTTCCTGTTTCGCCGGTTCAATCAGCGTGGAGATGCAACATTTTAATATTTCTTTACGTCATCCTATCAACATATTATTCCTAGTTTTGTATCCTGGCAATTGAGAATTGGAGAATTAAACAGCGAGCCCTTTGGCGGGATCAGTGTTTTCTAGATTTGACATTTCCCCCCTTCTCGTCACTTTACTCGCGTCTCGTTTCACTTATCACGATCTCTCTCGGGAATCTCAAATGGATCGTGGTTACGTTCTTTCCCGTCTTCCCAACCCTCCATCCGATGATACCTTTTCGACTTGCCAAGGGATTCAAATCGGCAATAGAAAAGATGCATCAGGCCCGCCTGGGAAGAGAAATCGGCGAAAAATAGAAAGAAAAGAGATCGGAGGGTTCGGACGGTTATTCCCGGAGGACCGCAGTTTCCAAAATCCCCACGAGCAGTGACAACCCTCTGGTCTCACGCAGTGACAGTTTTCTTCTTTTGTAGTAATATATGGAAGTATATACCAGAAACGTGAACTACACGAAAGCTTCACCAGCAACCACGAGGTCACTTCAATCACAATCAGCCATACATCAGTTTATAAACCTGACTAGACGCTCCCGTTCATTTCGACTAAAAGTCCCGTGGGAAGGGGTTGTTTCTGTACACACTCCTGGCCAATATTCCGCTCGATTCGGTTAGCCCTTTTGTTGGACAGTTTTCTCTTCTTTTCCTCTCCATTACTATCATTCATGGTATTTACTAAGTGATGGATCGTTTTCACCAGCAACCTTTTCGTTCATTCGGTCTCTGATAATATCTCGCGTTTACGCAATGGACCGAGAACTCTTTTGCGCAAATTCAAGTCCGTTATCGATACAGTTTCGCATTGAATTAGGAGAAAAAACATAACCATAATTAATACAAACCTCTAGTTATCGTTGAAAGCTTATTTCTCTGTTTCACATCCGATCAAGTCGATCGATTTCTTCATATTTTTCGAGAGTGCGTAGTCGCATCGGGGAGGCAAAAAAAAGTACGCGCGAATGCGTGACCAGGCAGGCCTGGACGGGCCCGCGCATCAATCGCTAGGCAGGAGGCACTTTTTCTGACTTTCCAATAACCCCAACCAGGTGCAATTCGGTAAAAATGTTGCCGAACTCTCGACCGGATATTTGACGGTTCTCCTCGTCCTTCGTAAGTCCGACGCAGCAGTGAATATGAAGAAAGAATAATTGCAAGCAACATTCGAAGGGATAATGAAAACAGGAACAGCGAAGTAAGGAGAAAAGTGAAGTAGAGATAATAGAAACGGCACGTAAAAACTGGAAATGGATAATAAAAATTGAACTGAAATGAAAAAAAAAAAATAAGAAAAATAACGTTTCCATCTGACATTTTTATACAAAACTCTTTCTAAAAGCGATGCGTTGGAGTAAGTGCAGAAATGTGAGAAAGCCTGTTGAAGTGGAAGCGATCATACGAAACAACGTAATTGGTTTCGGCGGCTCAAGTTTGTGAGTGAGACATAAATGCCGAGTAATGTTAAGGCACAAATGGCCGGGTAGTTTAGATGAAAAGGAGCTCGTCAGTTTTAACACACACATATATGTGTACAGGTCGGGTAAAATCCTATGGATACAATATAATATGCATGTGCATACTGTACATATATGTACACACATTTATTGCGCGAAAGAAGCTTCGTCCACAGCAGGAAGGTCTCGTTGTAATGTCGCGAGTGAAATGAGACCCTACTTCGCTCCTGTCTCTTCATTCCCCTGTTTCTGCTCATCTCACCATCCGCTTAACCAAGAAACTCCGTGTGACCGTTAACGTTATCAGGTCGTGGGTGAACCACTATGTGGCTATCACAGAGGCGGAGAGGGAAAGAGTGAGAGCAGAGAGAGAGAGAGAGAGAGAGGGGGGGGGGGGGCAGGTTAGGGAAAGAGCGACAGCCGGGGCAGACCATCACATACCTAGTCGTTTTAACCCAAGTCAAATTTCATTAACGCTCGTAGCAACCGATATTCCTGCGGTGTTACGCGCTTGTATATGTACACGCTGTGTTTCACTTTCGTGTACATACATGAAACTTGGAACGTGGATGGATATATAAATGGAAACCTCCAGTGTTTTCGATAATATTGAGACTCGTTTCGAAACACGTACGTACGACGTTCACTGCACGA
Organism: Venturia canescens; assembly: GCF_019457755.1. NCBI lineage: Eukaryota > Metazoa > Arthropoda > Insecta > Hymenoptera > Ichneumonidae > Venturia > Venturia canescens. The sequence continues at coordinate 17,291,472 of NC_057421.1, read as the reverse complement.
AACAACATCCCGAGAGGTTGCTGGAAAGCTGCAACAAATTCCTCTGTGTCATCGGTATCCAGCTTCGTCAGATTCAAGCGGAATGTAATCAATTATGTGGGATTTCGCGAAAATTTAAAGCCACTACTATAGACAGTTACGAATACGGATAATTTCATTTTATCTATAATATTAACGGAAGCGGACACGGGCGAACGGAAGCAATTTCGACATCTAATTTATCCTTATCGTGCGTACTTATCGATAGAATCTAATTAATGTGATTTGAAGTATATCCCTGCTAGCGTTGAAACAAAACTATACACCTTCGCCTTGTCGTAGTATGCGTTATTCTGGTGTCTCATTGTTAAATTATTTTGCATCTCGATTGTTATTTCCTTCGAGATTTTAAGTATATAGTTTAATTTATTAAGGGGGGTCCTGCTTTAGAAAATCAAAAAATCGATTGTTTTCGGGAATGTTTTTAGGATAGACGGAAATAACTCACCGCATGGCGAACTTTTCGATATTGTTTCGAGGATATTTCAATAGTACAAAAATATTTTTTGATGTAAGGAATACTAATTTATACATGATGGCTTATGCGCCAAGTCTAATTGTCGAAGTTTCTCAGCTACGTACACAATATTGTACGCAGCTGAGATCGTAATTATTGTCTGCAACAAAAATTCCAATTTTTTTTTCCATATTCATATATTTTCCTTCCATACGAACCTATAAAAACTCGAAAAAATTGCGAAATTCTATGTTTACAGCACGTTGAAGTGACATTCTTCTTTTTTAGAAGCGTTTTTTTTCCAACTCACTAAAAATATATAATTTTGCAATTTTCTTGGGTTTTTATAGGTTCATATGGAAGAAAAATATATGAAAATGGAAAAAAAACATTTGGAATTTCTGTTGCAGACAATAATAACGATCTCCACATTGTACGCAGCTGAGAAACTTTGACAATCAGACTTTGCGCATGAACCATGTACAAATTAGTATTCCTCACACAAAAAAGATGTTTTTGTCCCTTCAAAATATCCTTGAAACTATACCGAAAAGTTCGCTACGGTGAGTTATTTCCGTCTATCGAAAAACCTTCCCGAAAACAATCGATTTTTTGGCTTTCTAAAGCAGGACCCCGCCCCTTAAACCCTTCATTCATTAGCGACTTTCGGATAAAAATGTTCATGCAATTCACCCGCTCTGGGTTCAGTTTAGGTTCCAGGTTGAGTCGTATACTGTAAATTGAGAACCTCGATAGATCATTTGTAAAGTATCTTACGATAGTCAAGCATATCTAATCTTCTCCCGAATGCTATAATTAATTAATTATTGAAGAAACAAATTTTGAAAATTTTCGAAAACAATTGGAAACGCTATCGCTCCGGTAAAGAGTCTCTGGCAGCAACTCGTCACATATATAAATGTACTTGTCTCAGAGTCGCTGCCGCGACTCTAGATAGCCAATGCAAACAGTTGTAACTAATTCAGGCGTAGCTTGTAGGAGGAGTAATACTCTTCCGAATGTACAATGTACTCTATTGCGGCATGGTTTCTCGTATACCTGTCGCACGCAGGCTTTTAAGTAACGGATGGACTTTGCGGGTACTTCGCACGTTCTTTCTCTTCTCTTCGTTTTCTCCTGTTTCTTTCTTCTCTCTCTTTCTCGCTCGCCCTCTTTGCATGAGCTTACATACATGTATATCGCGCGTTACAAGCTTGCGTGATCTCTAGCCGTTTACTAAACCGCGTGTGAGTATATATACATGTATGTAGTTCCGTTGAGAGAACAGAAGCCGAACAAACCTGATCGCGTTACTTTCTAGTAGCTTCGGTAGTCGATCCTCACAGTGGTTAACAGCATCGTACCTTCAGTGGCCCGTCGCATTAATACTCTAACACTTTCCTGAAATTAGCGTCAGATCCTCCAAGTTTTCTTACCCTCTCACATGAATCCCTTTCGCGCGCCACTCACAAATCCGTTTTTTTTTTTCAAAATCGTCGTTCTAACGTGCAAAGGATCCGCGATGATGAAGCTCGTCTAATTTTTTCCATCGCTATCGCTTCCATCTTCCATTCCTCAGCTCTTGTAAGTTAATACTTTTATGTTCAACCGAGTGAATTTACGGGGAGCACAAAAACGGGAAGATCTTCGTGACGTCATGACATTTCGGCCGCATGTTTCTCGCTCTGCGGTTCGATTCATTCGGGCTGGTGAGAGATCCATGATACGAAGTGATTCGCCTTCAATCTGTACATTCGGCCCGTCAATGTTGAGCTCCACTATATGGCGTCGAACCCCATTGATTTCTCGCTGTGCGAAAGCTACACTGGAATAACGGATATCCTACGATGGACGAGGGAATCATGATTTCAGGAATGAAGCGCATGGCGCCTACTGAGACACCCCGAAATTGTGTACTGGGCGCACGTGACTCGCATATAATTTATATACGGATGGTGTCTTATATATAATGTGCGCTCGTATTTATTTGTTTTCTGGACAAAGCATCGCCATCGGAGTGAGCTTTCCTATCCGTTGGCACACACGTACTCTCCAATCATTTACCAATTTCTTTCGTGGTGACATTCCATTTTTATAAATTCATCAAATCTCATTCATTTTGCAGGTTTTCTGTTGGACCGGTGGGCGTGAGTGGAGAGCAACGCAGGAAGAGCAGTGGTAAGCGTTAATTATATTTTGGTAACGAGCTGTATTCAAGGTCGAGATGCGACAAAAAGCGATGAAGTGGGGACAAGGATTGAAACTAGTAATTAAGGGTGGAGAACCATCCCTGCGTACGGATCACATTTCGCATAGGGACGCGCGAGAACACTTTTAGGCGTAAACCCAAATAATGGTAGTGATATAGTCGAAGCGTGTCAAATTCTTAAGTGGTGGATCGATGAATATATGTCCAGTGGAAAATCGTGCTCTGGCAAGGAAATGGAAGAGTGAGTCGGAGAGCAAATTTCCAACGAACACTTTCAAACATTTTTCCAGACCTTTGAAATACCCGTAAAAGTATCATCGTGCAATTATTTAAAAACAGATTATCGAGCATCCCGAATCGCTGGAAGTTTACGCAATTTCGGCAAAATTTTAGGACCCTTGAGAGTGAAAAGTTGAACAGGACTCGTCGAGAGAAGTTCTAAGGATCATTCCTTCACGAATATTCATGGATCGAAGGTGGCCTCTATGGAATGAAATGCTTGGTTCGTGTGTATATAAAATTCAGTTGAATGTATATGAGAGGGTGCACAATATACAACCGGTAGCGTATATAAATATTTAATGCACATAAATCGGTCTGAGTGCAGTTAAATTACACTATATTATGTATAATCTTATTAAACGTATATATCTATACAAGGGAGTGTGTAAAGAGGGTAATTATGAGTCGTATTTCTTTTTCAACCAGTTCTATCGTTCCTGCCACTGTACATTGTGACTGCGCTAAAGCTCTGCTCTCTTTCCCCCCGTGATTCGCGGAAGACTTTAAGAGACAGACGTCGAATCGTTAACGAAGTTTACAGTGTATATCTAAGAAGGCTTTTAGAGCCGTTAAAGAAGTTTTGAGACCCTCCACAATTCTTTGGAATTCCCATTGGATTGCTCTTTTTAATATATGCACATCCTACGTTTATATATCTGTGTAGCATTTTCGGTCGTCGTTTCCTTCTCTCGTACAAGTTAATGCTCTTTGACGCAATATTGTTGACAGTTTCCTTAAATAAAATAATCAATAACTCGATACTAGTCGACGAAGAGGTGAAATTGTAGAAAACAAAAGCATTTTTTTCGATCGAGAAGAAAAAAGGGTCTACGCACTTCTGGCTCGGATCTTGTTTTCTTGCTCGAAATTAGTGGCACATCGATATTTCTAAATATAAAGTTGAGGGGATTTTACAAACGGTAATCCGGTAGACGATATCGTCATAGCGTGATCAGTTAACCGTTGGAAGCAGGGTGTCTAGTAAAAAGGAGTGAGAGAAGTAACGAGCGACCGGGACGGGGGATTACAAACTGAGAACGGAAGTAGGATAGAGAGAGAGAGGAAAAACTCGTACAGAATGAAAGCGGCGGAAGACGTGAGATAAAAAAGAAAATGGTTGGAAAAATAAAGGATGAAGGAAAGAATAAGAAAGAGGAGAGCGAGCGTCACGGCAGGAACATAATAAATTTTACGAAAAGAGATGCGAAGGGCGGAATACAGTCGGAATGCGTAAATCATAGAACGATAATGCCGGATGTCAACCCGCGGCACGTTTACGACCGTGTACTTAAATACGCGCGTATCACCGCTCTAACCCCTCTGCTGCGCCAACGCTAAGTCTCGTTCGTTGTTCACTGTCCATTGCGTGGGTGGGCACACGTGCGCAGTGAAGATTGACGTATCAAACGCACCAGCCTCATAACACCCTCTTGACGCGCACACGTACACTCAGACGTTGCTTTATATTTCGTTTTTTCCGTCTCGATAGTGGGAGAGAGACAGAAGGCTTGGCGCTTCAAGAGCAGGCATCCAACTTTTACGTCGCTATTTCGGCGTCTTCTAATTCGTCGTACAGTTTACTCCTCTCTCTTTTGTTCATGGTGATTTTAGTGTAGAAACGTATCACAGAGATTTATATTTTTTACGAGCGTTATGTATACCACTTGCTCAATGTGTGTGCTATTTTTATCAATGCCAGCTAAAAAAGACATGAAAGCTCGTTGACGTAAAACGTTGATTGAGATTTCACAATACCTTTTGGAGCTCCCACGAAGATCACAATCAATTCATATTTCAATGGTTATAAAATACGCTATTCACGTAGGTAAAGTATATATAACGATAAAGATTCTTATCGGAGACTCATTTTGTATTTCTTACATTAATGTTATTCAACGCTTCGTTTTATATGCTAGTTCATTGCCCTGTGACACGTGCATCTGATTACTCCAACGTCGCTTGAGCACACGTCCGCCCTTTTTTTACCACGTATGCGCATTTCAAATGCTTCGAGTTCACAGCTCATTATGAGCTAAGAAATTCCCGAGTGGAAGCGCTTGTGCTGGTTCAACCCTCTTAATTCCCTATGCCAAGAAACCAGTAACATATGGTCTATTAGGCCTAATAATAGCCCAATGTGCACGCTGCGGGCAGAGACCACACAGCAATATATCGTTCGGAATCCACCTTTTCTTCTCGCTTGTTTTGTCTCTTTCTCTCTCTTCTCTCTCTCTCTCTCTCTCTGCGTACAAGTTCGCGCATTCCGTTCTACGGGTACGACAGTACGACTACGAATTTACAAACAAGCGAGGCTAAATTCTTACGAGGGAAAACCCGGACGGTGGCACTAATAAGCGCGCAGTGGCCAGCACGTAGAAGATTTGTAACGGCGCCAGGCTTCTTTTTCGCCTTTCTCAGAGACAGATAGGGAAAAATATGCTTCGCGTGAATAAAGTGAATTTTGCGACTGTTAACTTACTGCGAGGCAAAATGCCGTCGAAAAGGTAAGAGACAGTTCACGAAAAGTTAGAAAGACAAAAAATGAAAGAAATACGAGAAGTGCGCTTGTCACTGTGACACGAGCTTTGTAAAACCCGCGACAGGTTTACGTAGCCAGAACGAGGAGCGAACCCCTCGTGCGTTTCTCCGCAACACATACACACGCACATTGATGCGTAAAGCATCGTTGCGCTTCTACTAGTTGTTCATTATATTGTGTCACGCACCCGGCTCTCCAAAAGTATCCTCATCTCTGATATATTCACTAGCGAATGAGTCTGTCGTTCCTGGATCCCACCCGGTATAGCACAGAGCTAATTAAATCTCCGAGGATCTCTCCGGCTCTCACGTGCGCTTTCTTCTTCCATATTCTCTCTCGCTCACTCAATTGCTATCTCCACATGTGTGGAAGCTAATTCACGGAGGGGAGGCGCGTGCAACTGATTAATCGCGACCAAGGGCATTGGGTATAACTCGTGGCTGATAAGCACAAACATATATTTAAATCATTCCAATCGTCAACACTGAAATTCTTATAGTTGAACTACCATCGATGCTTTTTGCTAATTTTTTACAATGCAAATCTATCCGCATTATCAAAATTATGTGCTTGATAATGTCGCTTATAGTTATGGCCATGCACATTGGATTAGTCTCAGTTCTTCGGAGCTGTAATACTCAAGGCCTTATATACACTTCCAGCGGGCGAAAAAACGTGATTTTCTTGATTTTTTTTTTTCGACAAGGGAATAAATGTTTATTGAAAAACTGTGAACGACATTCATTAGTATATATGTTCATAGATTTGTACCATTTTTTTCATCAAATAATTTCTCAAAATGGCGGAACTCTAGCTGTATTCCAGTAGCATTTTTTTTGAGCATCAGTTGCGGTGGACGTGATAACTAAAAAACTATTAATCGCCGATCCATACGAAATTTATATCACGTATTTATTATAATAATAGCTTGGGCCTGGACGAAGGATTTGTAAAAATTTTGATTCAAAAAACAATGGCGACAGTCTTAACAAAAAATTCATTTTTTGCCGTGCTAATTCTCGGTTTTTTGTTACTATTTTTTTTTCCAACAAAATACGAAATCCTTCGTCCAGGCTCTAGCTATTATTTTAATAAATAAGTGGTATAAATTTGGTATGGATCGGATTAATAGTTTTATAGTAATCGTGTCCACCGCAAAGGTATTTTTCAAAAAAGACGATTCTGAGATAATTGCGTTTAAAGATTCAAGTATTAGACGACCACGCGCACTGGGTGGTTGGTTGAAATACCCATAGCTGCGAATCTAATGCTCCGATCTTTATGAAATTTGGTCTTCAGACATTGCACTTGAAGAATATTTAATAAAAAAATTTTCAATTTTTCCGCCCATCATATAGGGCCTTAACACAAGACCTTAAACTTCCAGCTCATCAGAAATTCAAACCTTTCGATTAAGATGATGGCACAAGAAATCGTTCGAAAATGGAAAGAATATTTCGTCCCGCGTGTACCGTCCGAGGAGGAAATTCGCCGTCTTTGAGTGAATCTGCTCTGCTTTGATGATTATTTGACTTATTGTCAGCACATAGACGTCAGATTTATAGATATGATAAAAGATTCTGGAGACGATGAAAATGTCTCTTTTCCTCAAAATACGTTCAGTTATATTTATCTGTGTTTGTACATACGTTTTTTTTTTTTATATGGAATCGTTATTAAGTTGAGAAAACATCAAGTGAGTTTTGGTATCAACACAGTACCCAACTTTTTCCTCTAAATAGATAACGCCCTCTGTATGCGAGTGTTTCGTGAACTTGCATAATGAGAGAGATCTCTTTTCAGATGTTACTTCTACTTATGATCCTTCATTCCACTTGGTTGATTTCCACCTTTCGAAGCACAATATGCCATTATATATTTATACAGAAAATGTAGGATCCGACACTCTGCGGAGTGCAGTACTTCACATCGACTTGTTATATGTTCCAGATCTCAAGACTTCGCTCTATATGTACTTGGAAAATGAACGCACCGAAAGCTCCGACTGGCTGTGGTTCAAGGGGTACGAAAGATAGATGAGATGAATGTCGTACGTTGAATGTAGTTATAAAAATAGTAAATCTACGACACTTGTTACTTGCAGTGATTCAAACTGCACTTGTACGCTGAATTCCATTAATGCCTGGACCTGTCAATTGTTACCGACCGTTCAAGTTGCACATATGACAGGTCCAGGCATTAATGGAACTCAGCGTACGTGTCACTGTCATATTCTGGAGCAATAAATTAAAAACCGAAAAAAATAACTGAACGATAGAAATAATTAAATGATACATTTTTTTGGGTCAGATACGTAGTTAGGTTTTCATTCAGATTGAATAATTTTGAAAAGTGTAACGTATACCAGCTATTTGAGTATGAGCCATCTTATCGAGGGATGATTATTAATTTTTCATGTTGATCGTGAACAGTCGACAAAGTTAGTTTGAAAATATATATTTTAAAAAACCCACATTTAAGTGCGTTATCGAGTGCTTTTGAAGCTCATACTCATGCATGTATGAGGATATTACAGTTTGAAGAAATCGTGAAACGGAATTTTTGATTTTGCTGCGAAGCACGTTTCTCATCATCGCGTCAAATAAGCAGTGCTCAAGAAGAAGAAAAATTTCTTTCGCGCTTTACGGAAACGACGTCTTTTGAATTCATAAAAAATTACTATCAAGTTACTAAGTTTGGTGTCTCTCACTTCTGTGCACGCCTCCTCGTCCCTCTCTCTCCCTCATTTCCTATCGTTAAAGTATATCCTGACTCTTGTGTAAAACACCCAAGTCATATTTTTATTTATGACTCTCCATAGGCGAGGGTGAGAAAGGGGAAATATAGTCAGCAGACTGTGCAGGTTCTGCAAGTGCAGCCGACAAGGTGTGCCCACTTTTTCTCTTTCTCTTATTTTCTCCCCGAGATTGTCGAGGACCTGCCAGCCAAAGTAGAGTTGAGTTTAACATCACTAAAGGGGGCTGCTGTTGGTTTCGCTTCTTGCACCAGACCCTTGGCCCATCGGGCGCGCCACGTACCACAGCATCGTGTGCAAGTGGAAGTTGCGGTTTTCCCAAGAATTTATTTCTCAGCTTTGCCACGTTCTCGTTCATTAATAAACATCGTGTGGCTGCTGCAGCTAGAGGAAAAGAGGTACGCGACGATACGAAGAGCGAGAAGGAGAAAGAGCTCGCTACGGAGAGTGCTTTATATTGGCGTAGTGAATATGTTTGTCTGGGATTATAATATTTCTGTCTCTTTCGTGTGCTGCTCACTCTCTTCTGTATACATACAAATACATTTTCACGAAATGGGTTATTGCGTGTGCCTTTTTTCAGTCGAAACATCGCGTCTCGAGTCTCTCGACGCATCCGACTTGATGCCATTAATCGCTGTGGGTAATGACTCGGTATTCAAATGAAAAGAATAAAAAAACAAAAATTGTTCAAAATCTCATTTGAACACTAAAAAGCTTGGGTGCTTAATAACTCGCTACAAAATTCGGTATCGGCTATAGTAAATGATACTGCAATCTGTGACGCTATACAAACGTAAGTGTCTGCACTTCCCTATACATTTACTGCATATACTGATAAATAACCGCTGGCGAACCGTCAAACCACAACAGCTGACTTGCCTTAAAACCACTAACGAGACTTTTACGATTACGTGCGTAAGGAAGTCATTAGCAAAAGCACAACTCACAATGGTGTACACTTGGCTTTAATGGGCAACGCACTCTTCGTGATGCATATTTCTGTGTACGTGAGAGAGTCTCACGAGCCACCTGAACTCACAGGCACACGTTTGTACATCCTGGTTTTTTTTTTTTAACCACTCATGAAAATTAGTTCGTAGATTTGTTTTCATTATATATTCCATTAGGGATGAAAGTGAGTATTGGAAAAATAGCATGAGTTTTTGTGTGAATACTCATACACGGTGCATGTGTTTACTGAAAAATGTTCACTTCGTCAATTTTCTATTTTGCCACAGAACTATTCTCCGCCCCTTATCTCTCTCTCTCTCCTTACCCTTGCATATAGTTTGAAAATATGATACGGGTACTACGGCGATGCAAACAAAAACGTTAGTTTTATTTTCCATTGAGTTTTACAGCTCTTAGTACTTGTCGAAGTACTCTTTTAAAATTTGTGATTCAAAAAAAAAGTCGAATAAATTCCGCGGAGAAGTAAAAATTTCAGTCTCGTGATCGTTAACCAAAACCGATAAAAAACATTGAAGTCATTTAAGCGCCCTTTTAATACTTTTATTGGAGCTTAAATTTCGGGAAAGTTACTTCATTCACGAGTACTAACAAATCGAAAAAAATGTCGATTTTATTTGCACCACCCTAATGCATACAGACACAGGCTCATGAAGTTTGCGATTATGGCACTGTTGTATGGATACTTTCTAAACAGCGATTTTCACAAAGTTATATATATATATCTATATTTATAAATGTACACTGTGTTGATGTATAGAAAAAACACAGTGAAGGCTCTTTCAAGTGAAGTGCGTAAAAGAGAAAACTTGATGGGCGGAAAAAAATGTGCAGCGATGAAAAACGAATCCTGTGGTCACTCCAATTTGTTACGAAAATCGGGAAAATTGTTAGCACGAAAAAATTGAAAGCGGCCTCTCAGATTTACCTCTGTAGATCGTTTTTTTTAGCTTTTTGTCTTCGTTCTCTCTGTTTTGATGCGTACACTTTGGATGTGATGGGTATCGATACAAACACACTATAACGGTCATATTCCTGATAGTGTGACGTGATGAAATAGACGGATATTGAAACTGGTGCACGAGCGAAAAACCTCTTGGCACAAACCTCGAGGGTATAACTGCGGAGCAGATAAAAAAATCTGTAGTTTTGGTAAAATAGAGAATGAAAATTTCAACGAAGTAGCCAGACTGTTATGTATTCTCAACGTGGCAATTCTTCTTCCCTGGTCTTAAAATAGCATCACACTTCCATCCTCTGAAAAATTGTGCTTCCTCTCTCCGGCAAAATCTAATTCGGCTTGACGGCAATATGGTGGATCGAACAGTTCTCTTTTTGAATGTTTTTCATCATTCAATATTGAAAAAAAGAAAAATAGTTGAACTCACTATATTTTCGAACAACTCGATGGAAATTGTTCGATGAATGAAATTTTTCCTCAATGTATAAATGGGGGTTTTGACGGTGGAATTCAACAATCTAAATGTGTTCGTTTTTCGTGTTTTCTTCCATTTTTCTTTCCGATATGAAAAGTAAAAGTAAACAACGTTCATAGCAGACCACATTAGAAAAGCTCGCTTATGCTTTTTACTTTTACCACAATTTTTCCGTGGTTTTTCATTTGCTTACTGCTCACTAACCTGTCATGAATGTTTATTAAAAATAGTAAAGAAATCACGACCGGTCACGCAGTGTTGACAATGTTTTACTATATTCATAGTCGCGAGACTTTAGTTGCCTTCCAATAGGCAATTGCTGCTATCAAATAATAACGTAGCTTTTTTGTATAGTACACACAAAAACGAATGACAGAAAACCCTAAAATCTTATCCCCACAACTCTTTCATCATTGTTATGGAAATGCGAAGTTGAGCTATTTTCATGTATCAAACAAAAAAAAGCAAAAACACTCGTTATCCCAGGTTTTACGGAGTTCACGTTTCACTTGAACAGTGTTGCATTTTTAATTTTCCTGATTATCAGTTTTTTGGGTTGTCGTGGATACGCTTCTGTTTTGTTCAAGATATTTTCGTCGTATTATTGAAATATATTTAACTGCTGTCATTCGAATTCGTAGCTTGTCTCAGGTCGGGGTTTTCTTGGCTCAGTGTCTTGCAAACATTACAAAAGATCACGCGATACTTCTTCGAGTTGAAGAAGACTCGATTATGCAGGACAAATTAAGGTAGGAAGGGTGCTTGCTGCACCCTTCCGTGCTCAATAAAATTGTCACTCTCTGTCACTGTGCAGGAATTTTCAATTTCTGGTAAATATAACATCCGTCAAGTAAGCTGGGCTTTTATCCACTCGAGCAAGTCTTAATATAGCAAAGACAATTATCGTCTTGCGTTTATTCGAAGAGTTTCACTAGTTAAAATAGTTCCTCAGCTGCTTCATGTTAAGCCAAAGGTACGAAAGCATTACACATGATACTGAAAGCCGAAAAAAAACCCGAATGCTCTTCGGTGTTAGCAAAGTATCAAGAGTTTGAATAGAAAGGTTTTAGAGGATAGTAGAATATTTATGCGCAAATCAACCTTCACCACAACCAAAACATGCCACGAGGCCCTCGCTCATTTTGCTCTCGGAAAGGGAGTAAGGCTGAAGCAAACGAAGAAGGAGAATATAGTCGTATTACTCTCGGGTAGGTTTCGCCTGTTGCGACAGCGTCTGTAGAGGAAAACCATGTAACGTCGGAGGTGGTGTGAGCTCCCACGCTCAAACGTAACTTTTACGATGCACTTAGCCGGCCAAACTGAAACGTTGAATAAGACCTGGCCATTCGTAGTAGGGAATTATTCTCATTGGTGAATAAAGACGTGTACGATGAAGAACAAGACGAAAAAGACATAAGCGGAAAAGGAAGTGTAGTCGAAGTAGTAAACGGATAATTCAGCTATTAAAAACAAGAATTAACTTTTTAAAGATTTCAAAAATTTTCAGTCATCACATTTTGTTACATTGAGTTCAAATTTGGAGGATCGTCTCTTTCCATAACCGATTTTCTGACGAAAAATTGGCAGCCAAACAACTGCTCTAAACCCACAGGCTTCGGTTGACGATATAATGAATCCAGTTCATGGTTTTTCTTCGGTTTTTCTCACGAAATACGAAATAGAAAATTATGATGAGTCGCATGAATAAAAAATGAATTAATCAAATACCGCTTAAATGGAACTCAAAAGGGCCGGTAAAAACTCGTATTTTGCGACACCCTTATTACTCCTCACATTGGCTGTTTCTATCTTTAGGCTATTCCTACGTGGACCTTCAGCCTCTCCTCTCTCTCTTTCTCCTTTTCTTCTTTCCTTTCCTTCTGCTTCTGCCTACCTAATCACCTGGGGACCTAATGCGATTTCAGCTAATAAAGCGAAATTACCCGTATCAATGGTACTAGCGCGATAGTGGAAGAGGGTAGTACCGTAAGTGAGATTGGGTTTCAATATCAAAGAAGCTTCACCGCAGCAGCACTCGGTAATTTGAATTGCTCACAGTTACCTCTTCACTCTTTACTGCGCCAGGACCTGCAGAAATCACGACAAACGCTAACACCATTATTATGTACTCATTTCGTTTCAATCCAAAGATCATTCAAATTTTGAGTATACCTTTGAAAGCAGTACGAGTGCAAACTCTTCAGTGGAAGAATATCAATGTTTGCTTGACCATTTTTTAAAATCAAACTGCAAACCAATATTTTCAAAAATTTCAACCGACATTCCACTTGTAAACAAGATTTTCCGAATCCGCCTGTTCGCTAGGCCTTGTTAATAAAGTCTTTAATATTTCTCAGGTTTCTTAATCATGTTCGTACCATTTTGCATGAAATTACAACCCCTAAAAAAGAACAAGCCACGATAAATCTTTCGTCTTCTTCTATGATCGCGAACTCGGATACAGAGCCTCCATCAGTATAATCGTCGCGTGCTAAAATTTTCAATTAAGTATAGAGACGACAGAAAAAGTGGAACATCGCTCCGGATTATCGTCACGAAAGACGTTTTTCAAGCTGTTACGTCTCGTATCGTGTTCTCTTATTAAAATGAGTATTATTATTTTTTTCGTGCTACATATTACTGAATGATACGTTACGTATTTTTTTCATCGGACACTTCAACACAAACTTCCAGTTGAGACGATTTGTAACGAACAAATGACTCAGCATATTAAATTTTTCTTGCGAATCTTCCACTTCAACTTCTTTCAATTCGATATCATTATCCCGTCTTTGCGTCTTCCGCAAAGTTTACTAAGACCATTAACAAATAAGATGGAAAGAAATGGCAAAGAAGCACGAAGTTGACCCTGAGATCGATTGACAACTTGAAGTCACGAATTCTAGGAATGTAAATGCTATTGAATACGTCGGCTCAAAAGAAAGGAAAAAACAATGAGATGAGAGATGAAACAAATATGTGAAACGAGACGAAAATATAGTCCGGCATCCGTAATGCGCTAAATATGTGAAATCATCACAAACATTAGTGCTCAACATTGTTTGTATTTACGTTTATACTGATCTGGAACAATCAGCCTTTTCTATCAGTCTTGAAATGGGGTGTCCAGGGCTCCAACGATTGAGTATCTGTGCGATGAGCTGTGTCGGAATCCAAGTACAGCTGAGATATAATCTAAAAGGTATTGCAGCATTTTAGTTAATCCTAAAAAAGTATCGTATCATGTCAGAAGAAATAGGGTGAACCTCAACTAAGTACGGGTGCCGATATTTCCTCGTCGACAGGGATAAGTGAAGAGTACAAGTGTCAGGAGCGCAGGTATCACGAAAGGCACTTGGGGCGAGGACTACCTACAATAAAGAGCAACGAGACTCTCAAAGCTTGGGTAGGATAACTAGGACGGCGTGTTTATACGTTGTAAATTTGCCGTTCGAGATTAGAGCCCCTGCGGCGTCATTGGGTACATTGGCATTCGCGTAGCTTTTCTACTAGGCGTCACACACGTTTATGGCAGAGGGACGTAATGCGAACTGGAAGGGGAAACGCAAACACGTTCGCTCTTTTCTCCTCTTTGACCTTTTTCGATACGTGCCTTATGTAAATAATATACGGTGGTTCGAGAGCGTGCGACAATGATCCTTCCTGAGGGTCACCCTGTGCCTGTGGTTCTACTGTTTTAGGCTCGAAATGACCCAACTCTCGGTCGATCACATCAGCCCTCGATGTTCTTGCTGTTGCGAGCTTTATGAACGCTTGTGCAGGTATCACGCAACACCATCATTAAAATTCGATCAGATAATCTTATTTGCTCCGCAATTAGAGTTCCAGTTCTTCTTAACGCTACTACTATATTGGTATAGACTTTATTCCTAGTACAGACTGCCTATGAAGGGCAGAGTGGCTGAACGCTCTTCCGCGGTTTCCAGTCACGCATAACTTTTGGGCCAATTACTATTCTAAACCTGCTGGGCGCCCTTGTGGAAGGAGGCAGGTTTGTGAGACTCACAAAACGCCTTGACACGTTACGCGAGATCTTTCAAAATAGTAGACTGCGAAACTCTAACGACTCTTGTCATCAACCTTTGACTTTTTCGTTTGCTACTACGTTGACTCGTTTTTTTTTTTTGAAACCTCCATTCACGGGATCTGATGAACTGGTAGATGGGAAGCCGAGATACCATTTTTTCGGTCCATTCTGTATTTTTCGTAAAGACTAGTCAAAAAACAGTTCGCAGTTATACCAGCTACACGCATATAAGTAGATTATTACCTGTTTGCCGCGAGCCAAAAGTTTCACTGCAACTAGTCGCTACGATGAGTAGCAGTACGAACGGGTTCAATAGAATTCTTCTCGTAGACCGAGGCATATTTCCAACAAAATCAGCACCGGTTTGTGTCGCGCCTGCGCGACTCTTTTCGTCTTCCTTAGCCAACTCCTCTCATCGCTGACAGTTTTCCTGCAACAATGAAAATAACAGTTTTAGAGAAAAATAAATACTAGCCGAGGTGGAGGATTCATTTATTTATGCTTGCGGCAGGATTCACATGAAATGAGGGTTTAATGGGAATAGGAATTCGTAACGAATAAACAGTGTGTTGAAGAAGACCCAAACGTTATATAAACATGTATGACTGTGCACACAAATGAGTAATTTTTTATTAACGATACATTAATCCAACACTTTCTGTGTTTATTTTGAAACACTCTCCTTTCCTACGGCACTGCACTTTTATGCAATATATAATACGGTTTTTATTGACGGCGTAGCTCACTTATTTGTATCGTTTGAATGTGACTACGTTAGGACGATGCCGTTGCTTTTGATACGCCACTCGCTCGTTCCGCGGTAGACAGTAAGGGGGTGACAGCGAAGTCCCAACGGGTGAATGAGAGCCAGCAGTAGCCCGGTCCATGCTATAGTGTGGGTAACCCTCGGGCCACGGCCGCGTTGGGTTCCCATTATGCTAAACCGCAAATGGAGTCCTGCGATCGAGTATCTGGTCTCTCTTGCTCGTTGCCGGAGGTGCACAATGGCGATATGGGGGCGATTTGCCTCTCTCTCTCTCTCTCTCTCTCTCTCTGTTCCTCACGGGATCTCTCTTCCAAGGTGTAACGTTACCCAGAAATTAAATTCGTTCGTTCTGGCGCTGGAGCTCTTCAGCCAACGCCACACCGACGTCACTATGCTGTTACTGCTACACCGCCATCACCAACCCCCTGACGTGGTGTGCGCCTGACGTTGCACAAATGAGTTCGCTGCGGCGTATCGCCGGAGCTCCGAGAGACTGAAATGAACGAGGGTCTCTCTACGCTCACACTCCACTCGTTCCGCGTTGTTCACTCCGGTTTCTTCGAAATCTTATGGTAAATTTTGGTCACACTACGTTCTTCGGTCTTTTAAGAGGATCATATGAAAATTCTGATGCTTCTTAGTTACGTAGATCATCCACGGTGCGGAATGAATTATCGGATATCGTAGCGGAATTTTAAGTTCTAGGTCAATAACTGACAAACTTTATTCGCTGAGGCCTACGTATCAAGTATTGATGCAAAAGGTGAAATTCTCGAGGTGAATTCTCCGATAGGCTTGAGTCATTCAAAGATTTATGATAAAAGCAATGGCCGAATGTGTTTATAACGTCGAAGTATTGGTTGATTTATGAAAATGGAGCGCCTTGGGTGGTCTCTCCTGATCCTTAGCCAAGCTGCAATTTCACATGGAAATCCAATCGGATTCGTTCAGCAACGATAACGAGTGGTGCAGTTGTACGAGCTCCCGCAGCGCACGAGCTAACGCTCCCGCGTTGAAGATTCTCCCTCTCGTTACACGATCATGTATTCGACACATCCATTCTTTCTCAGTGTGTACGAGTATGTCTATTGTAGTGTGTGTATGCAGCAACGATTATTGCTGGGTCAAACGGATGAGGAAACGTATGCAACGTTGAACACGAAGGTCTGATAGGATGTGGAGGTATCATATTTCAAGCTCTAAATATCAACTCTTGATTGGTGAAGTAGGCAAAAAAACACCCGGAGAGACTCAACTTCAAAATGATTTATTGTTCGGTAATCAGTTTGCAAAAAAAAACTCACGGCAATTTCTACATCTCCAGAAAATAAAAATAAAAGTCGTTGGATTACGATCAAGTTGAGCAGTCAGAGAACCCAATTCCTTCGAACTCGTGCACGATTTATCGACATTAAACTTGTATTGTACAAATCGCGTTTTTTGGTTAAGCAAAATATTGACAAATTCGATGGTACGATTTCGATTTTGATCTCAGTTCACTTTGGCGAACAATGCAAGATTTCGGTGGTTCAGTTGTGAAATTCTGCTCCAACAGTGAAACGAGTGACAGTGAAATTGTAGTGGGACATTTCAAACGTTGAGCCAGAATACGGGTGCATTTGAACTTTCATGGGTTGTCGACAGACACAAGAACCACTCTGTGCTCCTCCATACGATCTAACCTCTTCCAACAGTTTGAATGGTTTCTTGGAGCAACATGACGGCAGCGCTAAAGCAGTGAATAACTTTCAAAGCAATATAAGTGTTGCAATAGAAGTTGCAACAGAATTGTAAAAAAAAAGTTTAATCTCATTTTGAACTTTGGCACAGAACATGTGCAAAATTTTTATCGAACTACAACGAAGTCAAAGTGATCGAAAGATCTTTTGTTTTTTTTAATAAATTTAAATCCTTTACATTTGTTAAGCTGCGAGCTTAAAACCTCTAACTTTAGTTTCAGTATTTTGTTAAGACTTTAATTAAGCCTTTTTGGTTACAACTTATATTGAAGTTACCAACAATCCCGTCGTACATTCCAGGATACAATTATAATGTAAAACAGTTCCAACCTTCAGCCATTTCATTTTTTTTTGCAAAAAACAATCATTTCTTTCGTGCTACAATATTTATTAACGATTTCTTCAAGGCATATTTTTTCTTCCTTTGTTTCCTCGTCATGACAAAGACTTAAAGTCAACAGTAGTTTTTTCAACAGGGTAGATGGAAAACGACGCTACTTGATAACTGGCTTAACAGAGAATACAATACCCTTGAACCTTGAATCTTGCCACAGCTTTTGGTATGCAATTTTGTCAAGGCAGGTATAGTAAAGATATCAGCTTGTGCTGTGGCAAAGCCAATTACCACGTAAGAAATGGTAACTGTGCTTCACGACCAGTTAACAACGGTGTCGGGAATTGCATTTTACTGACGTATTCTTCGTGGGAGACAATGACCACCAGTTATAGTACCTCATACCAGTTACAATACTCAATGTTGTGATTAGTTTCCTGCAAACTATGGGGACTGTAGCAAAAGCATGGAAAACGAGTTTTTTGAGCTGCTCTGTTCAATGATGCCTTGATTTTTTTTTCTATAATTTTGCGTGCGAATGTACTAAATATACGATTTTTACCAAGTTTCTCATTTGATTCATCTTCCAAAGTCTGAAATTTGCGAAGATAGAGAAACCTCTGAAAAATGCTAAAAGTGGTGATACAGTTTTCATAACTGGTTATTGAAAGTATCCTAAAAGGGTCGCCCTCTGGTCATCGACAAGTTAAATAACGCCTTCGCTAGGTATATTTCGTGGAGATATGGTAAAGGAAAATATTGCCTAGAGCACTAATGAAGAAGTTTTTCTTTGCGATAGATAGCATACGTGATGCCAAACCATAACGAATTCTTAGCGATAATTTACTCACACGGAAGACCAAACAACTTCAAAGTGATACAAGGTTAACTCTACCAAAGGGCCAATTCGAAGCATCTCCTACACGTCTTGTGAAGCTTCTGCTTCCACAGCTTTTGAGAAACTGCTTCGACAGTGTGAAGCATCAGCAGCAGCAGCAGCAGCAGTAGTAGTGTTAGTAGTAGTAGAAGGTTGCTGCAGCCAGCCAATTAAACCCAGGAAACACTAACTCGATATTAAGCAAGAAGTTATATCAGTCCTGTACTATGCTTCCTCACTCTGCCCATCTTTTTCCAGTCTGTTCTTCACTTGCACTAGTAATAATACTGTACCGGTTGGTCTCCATGGAAAGAGCTTATCTTTCATATCTTAGACGACAAATGAAGTCTTGAATAGGTTAACTTTATTCCAAGATTAAAACAGAAACCCTGGACCTGATTTATCTGCTTTTATAGCAACCCCTCACAGAGAAAGGTAAATACCCTCGGTTAGCTCCAAGTACTCGTATCATGTATTGCGGCGTTATGGAACTTGCTTAGGTATTTAATCTACTGACACATGTACATGATTATATAGTCGGTATATTGGGAAATAATAGTGAAAAAGTATAAATTTGAACGAATCATCCTTGCACTTGTACTTTAATATGTAATACTTATTGACATGTTTTTATATTTCATTGTCACAAATAAATTTATTTCATATCTTTTCTATTTTATACATAACGCAGCAGGTCAAAAAGAGAAGAAATATACCGCGTATCAGATGTGGATTATTGAAGGAATCTGCGAAAAGATATTGCTTTCCTCTTTCACCCCTTGAATGCCTAGGATGTATCGTTCTATTTTTATTCAAATCAATACTGCTATCGACCATATATTCATGAAGTTTGCTTATTTACTTTGGCGGTTATCGTTGCTACTTCATTCTACTCGGTAGACAGTTGAGTGGAAATTTTATTGAGAACATCTTGTAATGTATGAATTTCTATGCTATTTCGAAATGGCTGTTGAACTTCCTGGTCGATACTAACAAAATTTTTAATTACTTTGATGCGCTTGCGTGTCTGAGTATTTTTGTCTTTGCATCAACTAGAAATTTCAATTAATTAGTAACGCTAGTCGAAAATCAATTTGACCTCAAGTACGCTTCTTTCCGTTGAATGCACCTCGAAAAATCATTACCTGAAATACGAGGAAGAAAAACTCATTAGGCTTCCACAAGAAAAATCGTACTTGAGATTTATCTCATTAATTTATCCGTGTCACCCTTCAAACTCTTTGGTTGATTTGTAAAAACAAGCCAGCAGTAATGAATCTCTCGTATCCAGCACACAGTTATACTAATGACTTTGACCCATACTATATTCAGCACTAAGTTAGACTTCCAGCTCAGCTATATAATAGTAATGTTTGGAGATCCAATCTCCCTGGCTCACGGCACGCTAAGTCATCTCGCAGCAAGACGACGTTGGTGTAACTGTCACCCGGATGCTCTGGTCTTTGCTGTCCCCTCCTGTTCGTTCTACTCATCTTGCCTAGTCATGGTAGCCATTGCCTCTCCCGCGGGTGTTCCAAGAGTGAACGGGTGACACCAGGGTCGGACGGACAGCGGACTGACGGCCGGCCAGATGGATGGATGGTTAGTGGGTCGAGCTTTATCGGAATACCGGGACCTGCTCGCACTCACGAATCCTTATCGTATGCTCGCGTAGGGGTGAACCTAATCTCAGAGGATCCTGCTAGGCGTTCGAGGCCGAGTGCTCCGCATCGTTATCTCCCCCGAGTCGGTGGACAAGCACACCGGTGGAGCACCCGGCACCACCAACCTCTATCCATCTCTCTCTCCCTCTTCCATTGTCTTTCTGTGTGCGAGCTAAATAAAACCAAGAATAGTTGCTACTGGCTACGGTGATGCTTTATTTCGGCAATGGCTACGATCAGCACTGCCAACAAATGCTACCGCTACTATTATCAACGACAAGGGATGGGCCAAAAATAAGAAAGCTTTGTACACCAGTTGGGTCGAGAACTTGACTCACTGTTACGGTTACTAGTGCAGCTCCTCAATAAATCCTTGCTGTGCTATCCGTACCCTACATGCATCAAGACCAGAGTCTGTTTCTCTGTTCTTTAGATACGTCTACCTTGGTCTCATTGCTTTTTCTCTCGTAAGTCTACGCTGTTACTGCCACTGGTGTTCACTGGGCTCTGGTACTCACTGGGAATTTCCACTATTTTGTAAGCTACTTTTGTCGACATAGAATGCATGCAGTACTAATGTTTGGATGTCCTTACATGTCATCATGCGGAATGTTTTCATATGCACTTACACATAACGCTGCTACCTTTCCTGTTTCTCACACTACTTTGTTTATGCGAACTAGCATAGTGTAGTGTTGCACTGCGTTACATACTTATCGGTGTCAAAGAGCTAACTAACTTCGTCTACAGGCCCTGTTATCTGCGTAAGATTCTAGCGACTACTTCTTTCTGCGTTCCCATATGACATTCTGACCCTGGTCCCCATGGTATTACTTTCATTGTATCCTCAATTCAGTTCTTATAATCGTCCACCTCCCCTTTCGTAATATTCTTCTTCTTCTGCTCCTACCACTGGCTTACCTATGTATTCCGATCGTTCTTGTGGCACTTCTCTTTGCCACCACTATCCCGTGACTCTAGTCACGGGAACAACGACACTAGCTGAATTCCACTGCTTCAATGTACCTCCAAGCTATATTTTGCAGGCTTTTTTCATCACACTGTACGAAAGCAAAGCCAGCTAGAATAAGATCAATGAATCCAGTAGCAAGAGGAAACTTCTGGCTACTGTTCTAGTTCATCTATTTGAAATTCGTTTATTTCGAGCTGAAGAGAAATGTAACAAATTGAAATGTAGTTATTAATAAATAAATTTACTGGGGAGAAACCTGTCATTAGTTTGATAATTCACTAGCCGCCAAGATCTTCCGAAAATCGCCAATGAACTTACTAACGAGAGGGTCTCGCGGTAGCTAATAGACCATGCACATTTTCCGAACGCAATCAAAGCTTTTGTTGACGGTCTACGTGTACTATTTCTGCTACTACGTGGATATTTCTTAAATCCAGAAGCCAGTATTTTCGCCATAAAAGATCAGTCAGTCTAGAGCGAGGCCTCGGTAATTTGAAAATCAGGGGACGAAGACCTTAATCCCCTGATAGTTTAAATGGCTGAAAGTATTTTGAATGAATGGAGAAAATGATGCTTTCGAAATCATGAGTCAGCTATGCGATCGACGTCTGTACTAGCAATTATGCATAATTCGATAATACAAGATACAGTTACAGTGACAGGTTATGAGAGGTCTGCGGTGGTAATTACCCACTGAGCTAGTGAGTAGAGTATTTGTGGTAATGACGCAAGCCGCGACGCTGGCGTATGATTTGGCCTAGTCTTCCTGGATTAAGCAATAGTAGATCCGTGAATACCCGACTAATGATGAGGGATTCAAACTTACGAATTTTGACTTTTTCATTTTTTTTTTAACGTCAATCTTTTGAGGGCGTTTCTTCGATCAATTAAAATTTCGACAATATTAAGATGAAACACTGAAATTGAAGAATTCCTCAAAAGTAGCAACAATTTTTCTTACTATCATGCTAACAAGCGTTCATTATGGCCCAATCAACGTGGTATGGTTTGACAGTGACAGATATTTCCGTTAGAGCGTTCCTTTCGTCACAGTTTACGTAAAAAAAAAAAAAAAATCATCAATTTTCAATCACGCTATACAGTGTTCGAACGAAAAATCAATTGAATGGAAAATTCATTAAGCGAATAATTCATTAGATGTAAAATTCGTTAGAAAAAATATTTCAAATGGATTATTCAAAATAATCCATTTGAACAAAATAAGGAACTTTCGTCAAGAGTGATGAAGATTTAAATTCGATTGTCCAGGGGGTGAAACGAACCATTCGAAATTCAAAGCAGAATTTTTTTCAAAAATATGTTCATCAAAATGAGACCCATTGCAAGATTATGGCTACACCTGGCTTCTTTCACTCAAATTAACATAAGACGATATCGTTTAAAGGACGTATTTTGTATTAGTCTCATTTATTTGAATTATATCGCGTTAGCGGGGAGCCGAAATTTAGCGACATGGATAATACTTATAGCTCCGCTATTCCTACTCCAAAAGAATGTAACGAAGGTCACGAAAAGTCGTCCGATTAACGAGATGCTCTCTCTGATGCGAACCGCTGAATAAAGTACACCTCAAAATGTACGCGCGAGATTTGATAATAATTTCCAATCAGGAAAATGTTAACTCTTGATTTACTAGAATTTGAAAAACTGATTTCCACTTTATCTCACCCGACACAACGATTCAACGATGATTTCGCTTCGATATTCTAAACCAATGGCATTCGGCATGAAGTGTCCAACAAGAGATGTCAGTCGAGTTTACTAAATCCAATGGACATGCGGTCGCTTCGAATTGATGCAGTTTGTTTGGTTCTCTACAATGGAACAGGATTATCAGTCAACGATGACGCATTGCTTCTCTAGACACGGTCTACCGTAAAATTGCTCAAAGCGGATTTTCGCTGGAGGTGTTCCAACTTTTCTGCTGCTCGATGGATTCCCTGGCAGAAAGAGGAATTTTTTAACTGAATCATCCCGCGATGCACAAAGTGGAACCATCACATATTTCATAAGCGCATTTCGAGATGATAATCACATAAGCATCAGGTGGACCGTGGATAGGAATTATGTCAAGTGTAATTTCAAATAGCTATTCCCACTAACGTTTCCAGTTTTTGAACGCGGTATTCCTTGGATCTAAAATTCTATAAAATTTACTTGGCCCACTAACTTCAACAGGACGAAGTTCAAACTTTATTCTCCTCCATTGTTGGATTCCATTTTATTATTTTTGTAAGAAGGAGTCACTCCTCTGAGATTTACTCCACGATTTCCTGATACTTCATGTCTCGCCATATTTTAGTAAATTTGCATCATGCATGGATGCGTGTTTCCATGATTTTTTTATCATCTGACATAATGAAAAGCCCATCGATTTTTCCCATTGACAGAATCTATCGTTTGTGTTATTAAAATTTATCGAATGAATTTCCCTCGTGATTGAGGTTTAATAAAAAATAAAAAATTATCTTTTCGTACTAGTTTCGTTTGGAAAACGAAGTCCGTTCTGAAACTGACCGATCTACCGGAGTGATGGATCCGCTGTAACTATTTGTTGAATGTCAAGTGCCAGCTTCCAATAAAGGCAGATGGCCGAAGGATGAAAAAAGGAGAATGGGACAGTATAGATTATGCGAAATTCGTGGTAGTTGAGTTTCGGCTGTTCCGGCGAGATCCATGAGATTCGACTAAGAGAACATTTTGCTCTTTCGGACAAAGAGCGGTAAATTTACGGGTGGAGGGTGAGGCCTTAGCAGGTACGTGATGAAGGGAGCATCTCGTGAAGAAAATGCGGCGTGAAGTTGGCTGCGAAGTCGTCGAAACTCGCGTTAGTCGAGGAACGTAAACCAGTCTGACTTATAGGGTGCAGAGAATGAGTAAGAGGAGCAGAGAGAAGTGTGAGCAGTGAGCCCCCTGTCGTCTATTCATCCAGCATCCTTTATTCTCCTTACTCGTACTACTGCTCTTCCTCTAACTTTTCATGTCTTCCAGGCTTCTCTATCGTAACGCTGGTCGTTTTCTGTGTTCCAACGAGTTTTCTGGCTCCTTCCTGAACGAGTACTCTTATGTTAGCAGCTTCTCCTTGACTCTGGGAAAAATCGAATGTTGGAAGCGACAGTTGGTCGTGGCCATACGCATTCATGGATTCAAAATTAGTTACAAAGTGAAGAAGCAGTAGATTGTAAGTTGACGACAAGAAGGCTATGGGAATATTGCTAGGCCCACCGTCTCAGTCCTCTATGCTTACATACTTTCATCTTGCGATTCCTTTGTCAACCAGGTTTCGCCGAAATCCCTCATGATGGTTAAAGTGAATTGGTGAATTTTTCTTCCTTCTACAATTCATTGGATTCAACTTTGCAACACTTTGATGCCTTTCATCCGTTGCTTCAAATTCCTTGAGTGATCGGTAATGATGACGTCAACGCTCGCTATACTGATAAAAAAAAAAAAACAATTACTTCAAGTGCATCGATGGTTTATGCACTTCGGATGAATTCAAATCGATAGCGGATTCGATTAAATTTTTTAGCATCGAGACTGATCTAGCAACAGACTTTTAGTCAGTTGAAAAACAAATGAAAAAATATATATTTCCTCTCAGGATTGTCTATGCTTCTGCTTTTTTTTTTATTCTTTCTCGAAGTCCCTCTATCGAGTGAGAGGAAATCGGGCGAACAGCCAGGTACAATTAGGTCCAAACCCCTGGGTACCATCTCTCTTATTCTCCCGGTGGCGCATTCGTCGTTCGCTTGGCCGTCTGCTATCTGTCTTGTGAAGTTGGTCCCCTTTCGCCATCCTTTTCCTCGCGCCACTTTTGCTCATCTTCTTCCTCCAGAAAAATAGAGAAAGACAGTACTACAAAGTCCTCCCCACAGATTGGACACTTTTTTCTCTAAAAAACGAAAGAATAAAATAAAATAACACGAACGTGCACTCAGTCGCTTAGGCGATTTATCCCCGGGGTATGCCGAACCACTAGCGCTGCCGTTGGTGCTAGTACGCTGTCGACTATCACAACTCTTACTCCCGGTGCCGACTAGCATCAGCATCAACCTTTACAACACGACGAATGAATCAATTCCTGCCTTCAAGTTCTCAGAAGTATTTTTTAGGGAAGCTCTCGATAAGCATTTATTAAGGTTTTGGAAATGGTCTCAGCGAGACTTTACAATGGACTGCAAGTTCTACAAACGTACATCAGTGGGACTTTTACCAGTTTTTTTTTTAAGGAAGCTTTATTTTCGCTCTACTGATAAGCTAAACTTTCCTAACGCTTTGGATAATTAGTATTGTTATCACCCTGAAACTTTTCGTAGTTGCGTTCCAAACGAATTTGTATTCATGATCACCTGCTCGGAGTAATTCCATTCCTATCACAGCCTCATAATCATTCGCATTCGCAATATTCTCGAAAATGTCAGCCATCACAGCCGATTATCACTCTCTATCAATTAACTCCTGAGCATTGTCATTAATGAGCATAAATAAAAATTTGATCTAGTTTGGAAAGTGTATATTTGTATCATTCCATTGTTACATAAATTTAAATGTTCATACAATTGAGTGCATTCAATCAGCTCTCGTTAACGTTTTGTCCGAACTAGTATTAGCTCCTCCAATGTGAAAAAACGTCTGTAAAGTCTTGAGGGCAAAGATATACATATCTTCTTGACAATTATGAAAGCAATCGTATCCACTGCTATGCTCGTACGATCGTTAAGTTTTTCGGCTGAGGCAAAGGTCAGCACAGCCAACCGTGCATGAGAATGTACACAGTTGAAAGAGTTTTTGTGCTCTGGAGGGTTGTTAGATAGACTAGACGACCCGGATTGCTCGAATCATCTGTTTCTGTCTCTATTTAGCTCCAAACCATTCGGCATAGCGGGAGGTTTTGATTCGTCTAACAAGGGATAACATCGTTAGTAACGGCTAGTCTCTGGTTCTCTACTTTGGCTGGTACTACCTGTACTCAGGTTGTGTGTTTTACAAGTTAGAAATTAGGTTGATTAGAAGCGTGTGCGAGTGAACGAACGGTGAACAGAGGAAGAGAAAGAGGGGAGGTGCAAAAGCTCGGTGCTGCTCTTCTAACGGAAGTCGGTAGCACGTGGATTAAAACAGAGCTTCATATCCTAGTTTCTTCGACGACTATCGGGAAAGTGTGACGAGCTGTATTGAGGGTGGACCGGATAGAAATATTTCGACAAAGAAATCCTTTGGGTCTTTGTATCACTGGCTTCTGATGATTTCTTGTTACTCTGACAACGAGGAAACGTATAGCACGATACGGAATTAATCGACTATAACAAGCGAGGAAAGGCGAACCCACGGTTTGATCATTTTATTTAAATTTGTAATAAATTTGCAGATTGCAAAATAATTTTATTGGAAAATCGATCACGTACATGAAATAAATGTGACAGAGGGCTAGAAATAAAGAGACTGCACACTTCTGCCATATCCATAAAAAATTACGAGCATATCTTACTCGGTTATACTGTTAAAAGGATACAACGCCCAAGGCTCGCCTGTACCCACGGAACACAAGAGAGTTTGAGATTCTCGAGAGAGTTCGGATTCAATGACGTGCTGAACCATTCGCTGCCATAATCATCGTTTACCCTACTCTCCTATACTTCTCTTCCTTTTCTACTCAAACTCATTCTCTAGTGCTCTTCGGTCGCGCGATCACAACCCTTTTTCTTTTTCTCATTCACTTTCCATCTCTTGTGAATCCACCACTTTCGTTCTCCGTTTGCGCACCCTTCCGTTTCAACAAGATTCGTTGATTATTGATTTATCGATGCTTCTCGACTTAAGAAACACAGAATCGCGGTAATCCACGTACTTGTATTCAATCGTCAAATTTTTTATGAGGATTCCCGAAGAGTTATGAGACTAATACTTCGTTTGAAAAATACTACTAAAATGTACACTGAAAAAAGTTATTAAATCGACGAATTTTTGCATTGGAGGGTGGTGTCAATGTAATCGCGTCGATGTTATGAACCATTAAATGAACTGTAATCTGTTCAATGGAGTCGTGAAAGTCCCTATTCATGCATGTGGAAATGAAGAGAGGTTATGGCTTTGTTAATTCACTTGAAGAAAAACTGATCCATTTTACCGATTTATACTGCATTTTGCAGTTGATTTGTTTACAGATCTGTACGAGATATTGACATCTTCCATGAGGCTCATAATCATCTACATGAGAACAAAGGATCTGTAAAATCGACGATTTCAAGTATACTGGCTCCAAGACAAATATTTCTCTCCTCCTCCCTCTCATTCTCTCTGCCCTCTTCCGTTCCTCTTTTCCTCCCAGTTGATCTCCACTATTTCGACCTTTCACGCTGCCTCATCACCCCCCAAGCGTCCCGTTAGTTTTCGGGATTAATTATCCCGGAAACAAGGACTCCAGCCCGACATTCTGTGGTTAGATCCAAGTCACGGACATTTTAGTGCGAGCTTTCGCAAATCCATACGTATACACGGGCACATACACTTTCGCATCCCTCGCTGCTCCTATTATCGTTTGCCGAGACTCTCGACGTGCTTCCCGGTGCGATGGCAGAGAAAGCAAGCGAGAAAGAGGCACGAGGTGGTTTCCATTCTCGTGGCTCGACCTCTACAAGTTCTAGAGCTCTACAATTGTCTGCATTTCAGACGTGCAGAGGGCGAAAACGAAAAACGCGATTCGGAAGAGATCGATGGCTGAATGAACAAGCCATGACACTGTATGTGCTGCATGAGGCCGCGGTGTTTGCAATGTCCAGCGTCCATGTATCAAAAACCTGAGTCGCTTACGGAAACATCCCATTCCGCAATTTTCATATCTCCCATTGCCTTTCCAGCCGGACCAGCCTTCATTCCTCTAGCTTTCACCCCTTTTCTTGGCTTCCCAACCGCTTAATTGAGCAGTTGAAACCGAGCGAGCTAATTGGGAGACTGAGAAGCTCGAATTGAGATGCGTTCTTATACTGTCAGGCAAAAACCGTAGTATAGTACGGAAAACAGCACAAAGCCTCTCTGCACCAACGTAGTAGCCTCAAGATGGTCCAATTAAATAAAAGATGAAACGACTGATTCTAATGAAAAAAGTAAATTTTTTTACAATATTCCGATAGAAAATTAATTTTCATTCGTTCTGAATATGGTCTTACATAATAATTTAAATTCGCCGCCGCAATAATTCCTTATCATCATCGAATCACATCGCCTTCGCGTTTATGTGATTCGATTGTCTCGTCGCGCTACGAAGAGCTCTACGATTTCATAGCGAATGGATTGAATGTTGAGTAGAAAGCCAATGCACTAAAAATAAGAAAAAATTTCTCATCTTTTGGGTTAATCGTCCGTAGTCGTAATTTTTTATTCAAAGTTCCCGGGTAGCGTTTAGCGCCTCGTATGAGGTCGTTATCGACAGTGCTACCGGGGCGCCATGCACACCGAGCATATACCACATCCGACAAAAATATATGTGTGTGCTAGGTACTAATACATTGTTGCTTCGGTGCAGAGTACATGCAAACGTTCCTACACGTGCATGCGCACGAACCAATTGCGAAAACGAAGAGTCGCATATTTTGACGGGTAATTCGTTCGCTATCCATGCGCATGTACTCGTGTAACTACCATCGAGCGGATATCCTCTGTACGCTCCTGAATACGAGACTATTGTACTGGAAAAGCGTGGCGAATGATCGGAGACAAAGCGGTGCTGTATGCGGAAATGAAAATACCAGTTTTGGTAATACTAGTATAGATATACTGCATGTCTATGTGCTTATGGATAAACGGCGTATACATGAATGTGAGTGGCCTAAGCAAAACTCCCAGGATATGAAATTCAGCAGCTGAACCATTGACTATCACCGAATCACCATCAACACGCCATACCTTCTACCATTTCAATACCCTTTTAACCCCCATAGCGGGCAAGTAGATTATATTTTCTTAATGCATACACCATCCTGGTATCGTTATACACGGAAAAAGCGAGGCCGAAAATTCTAGAGGAAAGTACTAGGAATATAGTGTCTCGGGGACAGTATATACGTACTGGATTGCAGCATTTATTTGAAGAGCGGTTTTAACCCTACACCTCATGTGTCTTTTTTCATACCCTCAACCTCATGACCGGGGTTTGAACGCACCCCATTCTTTTTCTGCTTATAAATCCGGTCCTACGATGCTAAACTGACTTTATCCTACACCATTTTCTTCGTTTTTTTATAACGAAAAGAATGATTTACGATAAAACTAATTTCAATTGAATTTATATATTAAAAAATCCGTCGATAATCAGTCGATAATGTCGCTTGTTAGGACGGGAGCGTAGTTTGAAGTTCGCGTGGGGTGTGCTCACACCCCAGTCATGCGTTCTAGGGTTAAGAATTGTTCTATCCACCATAGTAAAAAGACCAATACCCAAACCTTTTATTCAAAAGACTCCAGAGTCTTTTTCTCTATAAGTATAAAAAAAATGTTTTCTGTCACTTCAAATGTTTGTGTTGTAAAGTATGCTCGAGCAACCCTGAAAAAAAAAAACTAGATGTATGATAAAATGTCACACGTATTCGGTGTATATTCGTGTATTTGTCATAAAATTAACTATACTGACAGTCAAAATTTGTGATTTACAATAAATTTCCACAAACGAAATATAGTTCCCACATGCATCACTTTTTGCTATCCACATAAAGCTGTTTAGAATTCAAGTGAGGAAAAATAGCAAAATTCAAAAAACACTATGCTGTTTGTAATCGGTGTGTGAATATTTTAAAAATTTTCGAAAAATAATATATTCCTCACTATACAAAATGAATCCGTTTACTCCTTGTATTCTTGCGACACAACTGCCCCGAATGTGGATCGAGAGATTTTGAGGATTATTTTGTTTTGGAATATTTTTTTTTCTACAAACAGTGTTGATTATTATAATATTTTTATAAACGAATCTAAGTTAGTATCCATGTTCCATTTTCACTAGGAGCTTGAAACAGTGTTTTGAATCGCAGCAGGTTCGGTAATACAGTAACTGGATATGGTTGCATCATCTTCGAAGGTGTAAATGCTAAAATGAAGAAGGGGGAGAAAAAGATACCAAAAAGACGCGGGCTGGATGAAAAAGTTAAACGAACTATAGCTCTGCTGGATCAACGTTTCGCCAGGAAAGTATTAATTGAATATCGACTAACACTTCAACTGCTCCACTTTGATGCTCGATTCGACCTACCACTTTGACTCCTTCCTTTCTCTTTTTCCTATTACACACGGCCTTCCGTTTGCTTTTATGGTTACGGTTTCTACGTCGTCAACTCGTTTTCCTTCAACTTCTTTTTTTTCCCCCGAGCCTTCGGTTGTAGCAGTTAATGACTTTTTACGGCCTTTCAGTTGCTTGTTTTCCTGCCTTCTCATTCCATTCTATAAATAATTTTCCGATAAAGCTCGCACCAGTTAACTCATCACTGGCGCGCCGCATACTTGTTACACCACTTTATTTGCACGGTCATCTAT
Source organism: Venturia canescens (assembly GCF_019457755.1). NCBI lineage: Eukaryota > Metazoa > Arthropoda > Insecta > Hymenoptera > Ichneumonidae > Venturia > Venturia canescens. Next base: position 17,260,839 of record NC_057421.1, on the reverse strand, counting down.
CATTGGGTCCGCTTTATTTTCAATTTTCTGCATTGAACATACCCATTGTTATCTAAAACTACGAGCCTGTTAAGCGCTATCTGTACCACCCGTCTTCAACTACTTCAGCACTCATAACGGACCAATTAATATTTCAATTGGAAGTTTCTCGTATGCTTCAACGAAAGGGAGGAAAAGCTTTCTGACTCTCGAAAATCGTGCTCTGGAACTCAGTGCTTCCGTAGAACGCCACAGAACTTTGGGAATAGTATGAGCAAAAATATATACGTTGTAGGGGGGGTCCATGATAAACCTCGTAAGTATGGGAGTTCTCAAGACAGAATTGAAAGTTTTCCTTGCATCGTCGGTTGAAAATGGAAGAGTGCAATAAGATAAGATATAAGAGAAGTGATGAAGATATAATAGTGGTAAAACATATTTCGAAACAATTATTAGGTCAAATTGGACAGCAGGTTCAGAACGACATCGCAGGTACTCGCACTTCACATCGAGTACTCAACATCTCAGCTCAAAATTCTTCCCAATTTCGATGTAACAGTTATCAGTATCCCTTCGTTTCACTCCCTGCAGCTTACAAGGGACTTGTTTTCGAATCCGCCTCTTGAGTAGAATACTTTACCAAGAGTCGAATGCAAGCCTTGTCTCAACAGTCGAGACTGGGCTATGTGCACACGAGAGTACACACTTGTTCTGTCGTTACAAGCTCATAACATGAAGTGTAGCGTGTTGCATACTCGTATAGAAATCATGATGCAGAAATGGATGTTTGGAAAAGGCGACCGTTGATGCGGGAACACACGGACTAGCGTTGCCATTGGCTTACGGCGGTACCTGAACGGTTTGGTATCCGTTGTACCTGTCGGAGTTCATAGTACGGGCCAGTAGTTTATTACTTTTTTACTTGTACATACATGCAATAGACCTCTGACCAACTGGCTGTTTCTAGTAACACGCCATACGTCGCTCAATAATATCTCGTGCGTTAAATACTTTGGTGCACCTATAATCGTAATCACGCCGTCTTATGACGGTAAATTCTTCTCTGAGTCCACTTTGCAAGTCCTTTATATCTGTATGCGTATTCGATCATCATTTAAAATATTTGATTTCGAATGAATAGCAATTGCTGTTTGTAGGCAAGCAACAAAGTTTCTTGATGGCTTCAAAAATGATTGTAAATACTGTAATATCGCAAATTGTACATTCGGCATACGATTAATCATCGGATATTCAGTTGTTGCTCATTTTTGTCTGTGGCTTCTAAACTCAAGCCTTATCGCCGAGCATCGACAGGCCAGCGAAGTTAAAAAGCTGAATGAAGCACTGCGCAAAGTAATCCGGAGCGGGACGTGAAAAAAAGACGGACAGATGTAGAAGCCGGATAAGAAAGCATATCCGATAAATGGCGCCGGGAGATCCATTGCAGTTTCTGGCTTAAAGACACTGAAGTTCTCGAACCCAGAACGGAGAGCAGAGCAACGTGATAAATAATCGCGATAAATCAATTCAGTTTTTCCGCTCTCGGCGAAAAGCAAGAAGCTAAGAGCAGCACCCGTTTCTTGATCTTGCACGACGGTCCACGCTATACGGAGCTCTAGATAACCCCCAAGTTATGTTCTATACATGTATACGTATGTATTTTAGCATTTATCCTGTAGATATATAGGATAGGCGAGAGTCTCGTATTCAGCTGCGAGAGACATACCATCTTTCCTTTGCTCTCCGATCGTCTTGAACCCTCGGGGCGTAGCTGTAGGTGTATACCGACAGTCTGGGTAAGCCGAGAACGGCACCAGCAGCTAGCAGTTAGAAACTAGTAACGGGAGCACACGGTACGTATACCCCTGGTGAGCGGAGAAACGCTAGTCAGATGTGGCTACCCGATTAAGACGTCGATAAATAATATTAATTGCTGGCATGACCCTTTCCACGAAAGCCGTGCACCGCATACCGCCGCCGCCATTCCCCCCCTATTGCTCAACAGCCTGAGCGCCACTCGGTTTCTCCCTCCCTCAACTTTCACTCGAATACACAGCCGTACATACATATACATTTGCACTTATAGCATCGTTCACCTCATCCCTTGGAGCTGCTACGGTGGAGAGTGTGCCCACTCACTAACCAACCTCTTGAGGCTCGCACACGTATAGCAGCGCAGCCATCTCGCCAGCAGCACCACCAGCAGCAGCAGCAGCAGCAGCAGCACCCTATCCACAAGTATTGCGTTTAATCAATACTGTGCCGTAATCGGCCAACGTGGAGTGTGATGGTGCGAGGAAACGTATACAGAGAGTACCGGTGGAAGCGGTGCACTGAAGGAACGATGAAGAAGAGAAGTGGTGAGGGAAAGGAAGAACAAGAGGCTCTAAGCTGGTGGGGTCTTGTAAATATTACGTAAGCTGGTGAGCTGCTGTTGAGGAGACACGGCCGGGCAAAGACGTTGCCGGTATGATTTTAATTAATAATCTTCCAGCTTGAGTGTGTGTACTGCCTTGAAAGGGACACGAAGGCAGGCCTCGGCGATGGAGTATGTAGACAACGACAAGAACGTACGGGTGAAAGAGAGCCCGAATTAATATGTATATGCACTCACGTCGGTACTTTTACTCGAGTAACCAAAAGATTTCGATCTCCAGTGTGGAACTTTCAGGTTATATGAAGGTGGCTTGCTTCGCCGTCCTTAGAGAAAGGGGCGTGCTGAATTCTATCGTCGGACAACCGAGAAATACGTATATAGGACCATCGTGATCGTTGTTCTGATAATACAGTTACACACTGGTATTTCCATATTAATCAAGCAGCGTAAGTAGAATGGTGCACAGTGGTTGGCATTTAATTAACGAACGATCAGCAATAGCCTGAGTGGCCTTGGTACTATATGTTTATGCTGAATATCTAATTCAATGCTATTCACTGCATACAGACCTTGAATGGCAACGCTGCCCCTATTTATAGAGATTGTTAAGGCTTAGTCTAGAAATATCACGCTTTCCTTCATAGAAATGGCATTATTCGATCAATGTGTTTTCAGGAACGAAGGAATTTTTGTTCCCGACTGATTATCGCCGAGACGCGCCACAGAAATATCTGAAAGGAATGGCGTCAGGAGACACGAGAGTCAACAATTGCTTACTAGTTCATAATAAGTTTTAGGTGTAATCCATTCCTTGCCATTGCCATCGGAGTTCTCATAAACTCTATTGGCGATCGCTCCAGGATATTCGATGCCAAGACGTCGCTCATATAACGAAAGTACCTTCATATCCCTTAGACTTTTTGTTCTAATACAATGAATATAGACGACGATTGTGTGAGGGTGCGAAAAGCGTCGTCGGCGGGAAATGCAAACGTTTGCTCAACCAGCGGCAAACGTGCTCATCGGAAAGAAAGTGGAAGGACGCCAAGAGTAAGAGCTCGTTATGCCTTGTGTGGGGTGAAACGCGAACGGGATGAAGAAAGAAAAAGAGGTGAAAGTTGAGAGGCGAAAAGGTCGACAGAGCAGAAGAGAAAGAGCAAGGAACGTGATAGTATCTCGCCGTCTATGCTCGAGGGATCAAACGCAAAGCTATTTCAGTCACGAGTGCGTCTGTACATGGGAATTCGGTATGTTTTTGCACGATTAACACCCGTAACTGTCAGGTTATAAGACATTATTATTCTGCACAGATTTTTTGAAGACTGAACAAGGCTACGTGCGGATAAGGAATTTCGTTATCGGTTCTCAGTAAGTGTAGAAAAGCTGGAACACGCAGTTTCATCGAAGCTTCAGAACAGTTAATATTTATTTTTATAGCAGTAATTAACCAAAACAGTTCAATCGCCAGGACTCGTCGATCGAGTAAATGTGATTTTCATTATGGGAAATGTCGTATTCTCTTCTTGCTTCAGTGCATCATCCTGTCATAACATCAACTTTGTCTCAACGTAAAAATTCCTGTTTACATCATTCATATTCTTGACTTTGAGAATTTGGCAGCTATACGAAAAAAAAAAAAATAATGCTAAACTTTTTCTTGAGATTCTTTTCTTCCTCGTACATGATGTCCAGTCGCTTCGATGTTGCTTGAGATTCTTAAATTTATTATTGAGCTATTTCATTCCTTCCGATATTAACTCATCCATTTTACGAAAGAGCGAAAGTGTGTATATCTCGTTCACTAAGATATATCAAATAATAATACTCGGTGAGTACAATGCCGAAGCTGGGTGCAACGAGAATCCATGATTGTGTTTCGGAATATAAAAAAGCCGAGGGAGAATGGTCCGTTCGTCTCTGAGTCGGAGTCGAGGATAGACTCGGCGCCTTAAGTTTCTCAGCGTTTTCCCTCAGCTTTCTGTCTGCTCCGTTTTTTCTTCTGCCTTTATTTTTCTTCCTGATTCTTATATCGAGCGAATTCGAATTACGTGCTGGGGAGTTAGTTCTCCTGTTCGCTTTTTTGCGTTACCTTCTACAGAGGTCAGAAAGGCACAAAAAGGAACAAAGGTGTTGAAAAAGAGGAATGGATGAGAGAGGTATACGCATGCCGGGAATAAGAGAAACGAGTGAGAAGGATAAAAATAAGAGATTGCCGAAATGGCTGCAGCGAAACCTTTGCTGCATAAAGGCTGGAGGTGGGACTGGAATACGAAGAAGAATGAACTTCACTTATCTACTTGTTATATACCTACATTGATTAATACATAATATACCGTGTATGTATGAGCACAGCAGTTATATAATCTATACATATGTATACATAGCTTCACACATTGAGCTTGAACATGATACTGTAGAAATAGAGGTCCTACGCGTTGCTCACGATATATCACGAGTAGATTTCGAGTTGGTAGTTGAGGTGAGACTGTATCCCGATAGAGGAGAAAGAAGGCTTCCAGCTGCTTGACGTCCAAAGGACGTGAAAAATGGCTGCAAAAAGAATTTTGTCTCACCCCGTGTTAATGCGTTGTAGCCTTCGGAGTTCTACTGCGATTGCGTGGTTATGGTACGTGTAGCATCTAAGAACACCAGAGACTTGTGTGCGGACACAAACTTTAGGTGCGGGTGCCTTTCCACACGTGTCTGCAACTCTTTTCGGCCGTGTATGCAAGAGTAAATTTGTAGTGGTTGGTTTTTTACGTTCCGATAGTACTTCTTAATAGCGCACTCCAGCAACTGCGATTGAAAGTTTTTTCTCCGCATTTGGCTGGAGAAGAATTTGACCTACTTAACTTCTCAACGATATCGATAGAGCATTTACACAGGAAGTTGCAGTGAGAAATTTCGCTACCCTGTAACAAATGGCTAGGTGGCATGATCTCGTGGGGGAGAATACCCCCGCAATGATTAGACAGGATCACCTTTGACCGCGCTAGTACATAGTGGTGTAACGGGATTCTACTTAGTTCTATCGGGATTTGTAGTCTAACGCACCCCGTTACTCTATTGCGCGGTGGTTTGCTAATGGTACCGGGCCAACCGTCTCGTATTTCATGGTCTCGAATAAATCGGGGAGGTATTAATTACACTTTCTGGCCCGAAACCGAAGTCATATATCACCAAAGCCATGCCAAACGCGACTAGATTTGCTGTCTGAGATAGCACTCAAACGTGGTTCACAGGATACCTCGCAAGACCTCGAATTCTTTTGGAACAGTTTATGCGAGCCTCGGCGATGCTGCTGATCCGTTTATTTGTATCGATCTTACATTTCTTCTCCCTTCACGCCTTCTAAATTACCTCTAATCTACTATTCCTCATCGTATCTTTTTACCCGATCTCTGCCAGCCTCGCTTCGCAGCTTTTATCGAGCAATCGAGCGTTACAGTAATACTGACTGAACTCGTAGCAAGCTCCTCGATTCATGCGAGTGATACGGAAATGCGTTGAAGAGTCGTTGCCAGTATTGGCATTTGTCAAAGGGCTCAGGATGATCGTTCGAGTTATTCGGATCATCAAATTTCTCAGTTTTGTTGGTATGCACCATACACCAGTTGTTATAAGCCAGGGATCTAGGCCCTCGATCTTCTCTATAACCAATTCTCTTGATCGAAATGTACGAAAAGAGATTATCATTCATGATCCTGAGTACCAATCACCCCTGCCTTTAGCTGCACAATCCTTGCTCATTCGATTTTGCATTAATCATTTAGGTAATGCAGAGCGCATCTTCCTCGGACCAGAAGAAACCACCTTGCCTCCTGGTGTTTTTGTATTCAGATGTGGAATTGCATTTCAATTTGACGAAGTGAATTGTATTCGGATGAAATGGGAAAAAATATGAAATTCAGATTTAATGACCCAAGGCACAGGTGTTACGTGATGAGGCAAGGGCTGTTGGAGGGTGGATTCTAGTTACGTTTACCCCGCGGTAGGAGTGTAACCGTGACGCGTAACACCATCATCATCATATTTTGCGACAGACATGCGGAGCCATTAAGTGCTGGTATCTCTGTACCGCTCTGCGATGATGTTGCGCGGGCATAGAGTATGACGGTTTTGCCGGACGATCGATTTCGGAGGACATGAATAAATCATGTCATCACCGTCAACCCTCCATCAGTAGCGGGCGGCGCAAACGGACTTTGCCCGGGAATCACTCCGTCTCGGCAAACGAATCGATGAAACATTCATGCCTTCGCGTATCCACACCATGCACATTAACTCCGCTTTGGCTTCCTTTCTCTGTTTTCAACACTGAAACGCATCAGCGATATATGTCATCAAATGTTAAATCACATCTGCATGGGAGAGAAATGGACGAAGAGAGTGAACGAATGCGCATGGAGATCTACCACGTCGCTTGTAACTTTTGTGTAGCCTGAGCCATGTGGAAATCATCTTTTTCATGTTGATGTAACTCAGGTATTCAGTTCAAGTGTCGGCAATGAAACGCTGCATTCCATGAATAAGTGATGATTCGCACCAATTAGAGCAGAGGTTGTTGTCATTATTGCTGATCTCTTTTAATAGCATCGTCTAATTTCCAAATGAACAGATTTTCGAAACTCTAACCAACATTTTTCTCTTGTACTCAGTATCAATGTTTAACAATACGGAAAATCCTTGTTATAGAAAATTTTTTATTACATTTTTCGAAAATAGATGCAAGTATATTGATGTGAATCGTGAATTAACCGTGGGTATGATTTTTCAGCACAAAAAACTCGTTTTTTTCGAATCCTTTTTTGTTTTTTCTATGGTTTCCCCCCGAAAGTATTGCATCGATCCTCGCGGAGATTAATTGTTGAAACTAGAATGATTTTTAAACTTTTATGGAAAGTGACTCATGCAAAATCTATCCGAACATCAATTTATGATTGCTTATCATAACAACTTTGAGTCTGAAATTCCCATTAAAAGTGTGGAAATATTCAGCAGTTGCATTCTTAAAAACATTTATTATACTTTGTATAGATCTTTGATTGTCAATATGAACCCATCAAGTATCTTGTTCAAGTATCCAACGTTCCAAGACTCTAGGAAGTGTGATAATGCATACGTTTCTTGACTCAATTTCCTCGTCGAACGGTCGACGGTAATACACCATTATCATAAATCATTATTATGATACTCGTCGCGTTTCCCGCTAGGATAATGACCGTCCCTCTCAAACGGATGCACATTCAGCTAATTAAAAAAAAATTGAAATAAAATATACGCGCATCTTCGTGTGCAATATCCTTCATTCATAGAGCTACGAGAATTATGGAACGGCGATAGCTAGGCTTGTTTTATCATTTCCCTGTAAAGCGACTTGACTGAAAAGGATGACACTGAGACATAAAAGGGTGAAGCGACTCATCGGGACGAAAGGAGGGTTAAACACACGGGGGTAGAACGTACATGGAATAGCACTTATGCCCGGAGAATGCTCGAGACCCACTGCTGGCAGTTTCTCTCTCAGCGTTAGTGATTCTTGCGAAGTTCAACCCTCGCCCGACATCCCCGTTGCTGAAGTCTGGCTCGCAGTCAGTCTCGCGGTAATTCCGCTTTTCCGACAGCCCTCCCATTGTATAGCCAAAATCGCTACCACTTTCCATTTTACGACGATTTTTATGCAGCTCATAATACTCGCTCACTTTCACCTTGGATAACGATCTTATTGTCGTTTGCAATTTAAAAATGAAGTTCAAACGGATAAAAATAAATAGATGAGCAATCTGAAATATGTTTTTCAATGGAAATGAGTTTTTGTATAAATTTTCACAATTCTTGAGGATTCAATGCACAAAACGGAGTAAGGAAACATCGGAAGTAATGTCAACGTTTATAAACAGTCTTCGCAAGACTCGGTGTCGAAGTTTCCGGAAGGTCTCGATAGCATTTTCTCCAATACTTTTTCAATTAGTAAAAATAAAATCTTTCTCGCGATCCTAGAGGAAATTCGCCCGGAGACTCTCTCACAGACTGTCTTTATATCCTGTGTGCGCTGAATTAAAAAAGCATATTTAATGTTTCTAAATGCAATAGCCTCCTTGAATTATTTTCATTTGGAAATGTCATTTACGAAACGAGATTGTATATTTTATGAGCAGAGCTATCAAACTTGACGTGCTACTCGAATAAATTCCCACCAATGTATCCACACGGTCGGTCAAAGGCGTATGTACAGCGCAAATACCATCTGAATGAAATTGTTAATCTAATTATCTAGAAAATTCATATGCGCCTGCAGAATAAATCCAAAGACTATTGATTGTTTCGGAATTCATTGAAATAACTTTATCTCCATAAATCCATGAAGCGAAATAAAAATATTTTGTCTTTGGAGGATTAATTCTCTAATAAAATGTCTAGTTTAATCAAAACTCAGGTTATGATTTTTGAAGGGAAAATTGAGGGGGGGGAAAAATGTCTTGAAACTATGATAAATATTTAGAATACTCACGTATTGTTAGTTGAAAATATTTCCAGCTTCGAGGGCCAATGTGCGAAAATGTCTGCAACAGATAAAAAAAAATAGATTTAACACGACATATTATTTTCGTCTGGCTACGAAGGTAAGAAAAGAGAAAGAAACGGCTTTTTCCGCATGAAAAACACTGAAATTCCCTTTAAAAAAAGCCAAAGTAGCATACATGCCAAAACGCTATTTGATTCCCTGACTGTACAGAAGATACACGTCTGGATGCTGAGAGAAGAAAAGAAGAGTCAAGAGAAGATTCTCTGGCGAGAGAATAACAGACACGTTATGTGTTAAGGCGCGAAGGAGAGAAGGCTGAAGGAGGAGGAGGACAGCGAGAGTTGAAGAACCGGAGGTAATACGTAGGAATGGGAATAAGGGAGTATGCGTATAGGGATATTGGAAGCGAGGGGGATTGCCAGGGACGATGCTCAGGGCAGATAGAAGATAGGATCGTGGAAGCGGATATATAGGTAGATGGAGGGGATTCGCGCCCGAGAAAGAGGATGCGATATGTTCTCGTGGAATCGGTGTGAGAAATACGAGTGGTAAGGGATGTCGAGGAAGAGACTGGTTGGCTGGCTGGCTGGCTGGCTCTGGGAACCTAGCTTTGCCTTGGTATTCTATAGCGAAGGTTGTACAGTCGCGTAGAGTACATCGTCTTCGATGGTGGTAGTGATTCTGTACAGAGGGTTGCAGAGACTCACGGGAAGAGCCGCTACACTACCGCTTTCCTTTTCGTTCCTCTGTTCCACTAGATTTTCCTTTCACTCTCTCTCTCTCTTTCTCTCTTCCTCTCGGTCTCTCACACACCCTCACTACTTTCTTTGTTTCTCTAGATCTGCAACCCCCAGGTCGGCAAGGCATTGAAATTGCAAATGCGCATTATGGATATTTCCCTATAGAGGGGTTGAATCTATATGTATAACTGTGTGTACAACCGCGATGCACGATCGCACGTACAGCACCTACGTTCAGGAGGATGAAGAGTTGAACCGGGGGGGAATCGCGGAGGGGGTGGTTTGAAAGAAAGCGCACGCGTGAATCTCGAGAAACTTTGTGCACAGTGTAGAGACATTGGTTTACGTACTTATCCGATCGGCAATGTCTATGGGATGTTCCGAGCTAAGATTTAATGACCAGATTTAATTCATTTCTTGGTAGTTGGTACCAAATTATTTTCATTATACTTTTTTCCTCAATGTTTTTTTTAAGCGGCTTAAGATTCAAGATTTTTTGCCATTCAATTAAAAGTATTTAATGCAAAAGAAAATAAGCCACGTCTAGTCTCGAGGATTACGCTCTTTTCTCTCTTCTCCCTTTAACTCTGTTTCGTCCAGCAACGTGTCGACCACACCACCGAGATAGAATCGAGAGCCCGTGAATGAGAAACGTGAAAAGTACGGAGACGAAGGTGAATACAGGCCCCGCTAAGGGAATATAGAAAGGATGGTGGTAGATAAGTGAATCTGCAGCACACACGTTGGGTAGAGCTCAAATCGCTCCGGGCTATCTTTTCTCGTTTTCTTGTTCTCCCATTTTTTTCCTCGTAGCAATGTTCCAAGTTTTTTTCCTGATTTTTCTTACTTTTCCCTAGACATCCTTTCGTCCTTTACAAAATATCCTACTATGGTTTCCTATTTTGAAAATTCTCCATATTTAATGATCTAACGTTATATATAATGAGCCGTCATACCTGCTAGGGTCTGTTATATCTCATTGAACATGATTCATGTCACAAGAATCAAGACTCGATCACGTGTACAAATAAAAAATTAGTTTTCCCGTGATCGGGGTATAAAATATTAATAAATTTTAACTTTTGCACTCGAAGAATGTCAAAAACATGTTTGGAAAGTTGAGCAAACATGGACGCACATATAATTGATTATTGCGATTCACACACTCAATTCACATGAGGCATGGAATCGTATCTGCTTGTGCAAGTTGATTTGATGACTAGAGAATGTTTCTACAAGAATCGTTCCAGTCTCAGCCAAAATCTTTCCAACACTCATCCACTGCCTCGAAATTTATTATGTTACTTTTGTGCTTCCCAGTGCTGAGATGGCTTTAAATTTTTCACAATTGTGACATAACTTTTTAAAAATGACTTTTAAAGATTTTTTATTCTTATCATTTCATAGCGGACATTTCTATTTCATGAAATATTTAAAACTGAATTTTGGGAATAATTTATTCATTCTTTTCAATAGCAATATTGAGAGGGCGTTGTTTCTAAAAATCAAATGACCCGAAAATTGGAAAGGCGATACTGTCGCCACTGTTACCGATCCCCGAAGCCACAGGCTTCTATTTGCAATAAACCGTTAGTTAACCTGTGTGACCTCCGTCGTTTTTCCACATCCGATTTTGACCAAACTCGTTTGACGTATGAGACTAACCTGTAGATGCATATAGCAAAGCACAATACAGTGACATTTCCGTCGAGAGCGAGTGGTTCACTGGATATTTATTTATTTTGCAAACAACGAGAGAGCACGCTGCGCTCGACCGCGACGGAGCGTGAAAGTGCGGTCAGTCTATATTTTATGTTTCGATGCCCTAGCTCCTATCTCCACATAGTCCTCCCTCTCATCCCTCTCTTTCGCCATTCTTGGCACTCGCTTTCGCAAGTGATCAAAATTTTTGAAATACTCATATTAGTTATACATACAAATATCAATTCTGCATAATCGTTGAATAACTGAAAGATAAACCATGTTGCAATTGATTTTCGGTCCAATCAAGTCGTGCAAAAATTAACGAGTCACTTCATGATTTTTATGTAATAAAAATAATATTTTTCCCCAAATCTGCAACTCTTTCGAATTCCACGAGTCTATTTCGACTGTCAAGCATAAAACAGTCGAAACACATTTGATCGAAATCATTATGCGAACTCAGTAAAGCTTTGTAAAAAATTGTCAAGACATTACGTGTGCAGGGTTTTATTACCACCATTTCCAGATAGTCGTTAATAACCGGTCTTGTGGATTGAGCAAACTAGACTCGAATATTTCACACGAAATTTCTTCTTTCAGTTATAGCTCTTCATTCGATTATCTCTCGCATCGTGACCACAACTATAGCCCTTACTGTTTTCATCGCCTCTTTCCAGTTTAGTCTGTGCTTGTAGAAGCTTCGAGCCGTGCAGCCGGAAAATTGAAAAACGATGGACGCACACGGTTCGATGTGGATGAGGGTAGATGCTCGACGATTCTGCGCGTTGTGCCCATACCACTGTACGGTTTACTGCTCATACGTAATTATCGAACATTTCGTCCTCTTTTATCCTCTTTATAAGCCCTGTTTTTTCTTCTCTTACTCTCGAACCGTTTTTCTTCATTTTTCTTTTTTTCACTCTCGTGCTACCTTTGTTACTTTCAATTTTCTTATTTACGTACCTTTACGTACTGTCCAATTATTTCCATCTCTCGAGTTTCCTCGTGCTTTCAATATGCAAAGAACAAAATATTTTTAACTGAGACACAAATTGTTTGGAAACGGGAGAACCAGTTCAATTAAAGAATTGGAACAAACGTTTCGCTGGCTGCGCTCTTAATACACAAGTAGGCTGTCAAACTCAGACGTTTATGAGCTCGGTGGAGAGACGGTTTTTACTATTTTTTGTCATTTCAACTCCAACTAAGGAGAATGGAACGCATCCACGAGGGGTTTTTTTTTTTTTTTTTTTTTTTTTCGAAAAAAAGTAATAAGATACGTCTGGCTGGATGGGGATGCTGAATGAGGAAATGGCAAACCACCGATGAGCAGTTTGTGCAAAGCTCGAAGCATAATTAACCGTGTAACAACCCACGATATATTCTCGTGGCCGTATAATTCTCACAACCAGTGTACTCCGGTTGAGCCATTAACATTATACGCCGAGCCGAAGAGAAACACGGGAGTGAACGAGGATGGGTGTGGTTTAGAGCGAAAGGGGTCTCTCATCCAGCAATTAAGCAAACTCGAGTCGATCCGGAAGCCATTTTTTCTTTCCACATACTTTTCTTATTCCCCGCGCGTGCACTCTCGAATCTTTCATGTACAATCCTTTCGTGGAAAGTGGAAACAGTGCGATCGAAGACTTTGAAAAAATCTTCGGATTAAAGAAATTTAGAAGAAGACAAATGCACAGGGAAGCTCCAATTTTCGGTTGTTTGCAAGCTTTGTAAACAATTTCGTACCTTCATTCTTTCCATTTGCTATGCTCCAATCTTTATTGCGGGCAGCGTTGTTCTACTACGTTTCAATTATTTCCACAATGATTCATTCGTTTTCCATTCTTTCGAAATTTCAAAATTTCCAAGACAAAAAGGCTTAATTATATAAACAACGAATTTCAAATGAACCTAACAACGAATAAATAAATGAGACCTAACGCGTATTCGCGTCACATCGAATACAAAGCGCCGATCCACATTTAAAAATAGCAATTAGTTCGTAAAAATTGAGGAGAGAAGCGAGCGTGAGAAATTGAATAAATGATGACGGTTCATTTGATTTCATCGAGTTATCAAATAGCATAATCAATTTAGCAAAGAACTTTATCAAAAGGGATTCTTCATATATCGTTTTGTTATTCCATTTTGGTAAGCACATATTATCGCTAGTAAGCTTTCATCTGCACCACTTGCATAAATAAGGCACACGATTATGTATGCGTCGTGTAAAACGACATTGAATTACAAATTAAGCATTGGTCTGGACTAAAATGCCACTCGTTGAGAACGATCGTGGTTAATTAATGAGGGTGTCGTGTGCGTGATTAAAGGGAGATATCGGGCTTTTGCGCCTGCTCTCGTTCTTCCTTTCCTCTTTAGTGTCTCCTCGAAATTGTTCTCTTGCCAACTGCTAGCATCCATCCCTGCTCTCGTTTTTTATCTTTTTTTCTTTAAATCCGCTCAAATTAAATGCTAATCCTCTTTTTTCACTTTGCCCTGTAATAATAAGGCACGTGAAGCGTTACGTATTTATAATTTGGAAACGAATAGTAGGAAGCTGGACGTGGAATTTAGCAACGAAAGAGATTAAATGCGAGAGGGAAAAGAGACGGAGAGAAAGATGCGCGAGTTCGTAACAGAGGTGAACGCTTTCCGGACACGAAAATTTCGGGTCGGCTCGTTAATTTCTGTAATTCCACGTCGATGCTATCGCACGCCATGTGGCTATCTCTCTCGATCCTTTTGGCTCACTCTCAATTATTTACGTTCCAATGGTCCTGCGAGCACGAGTGCGCCTGTTAACCTCCCTCGGAGCTCCCCCCTCGTATCCGCACCGCGCCACTGCTATAAATATATGAAAAAAGCTCGCGATTGCATTCCTGGCATTTAAAATTGAATCGAATACCGAGTTAAGAGTGGCTCGATGCGCTCTCGCGAACTTGTGTTTTCGCATTTTTACGTGATTTTTATACGTTTGAAATGTGCAGCGCGTATGTACCGTACGTGATGAAAAGTATTTAGGACAAAATCGAGGGTGTTCGATGTATCGACCAGTGAGACAGAGCAAGCAGGAAATGTGATTGGGCTGAGTGGAGGTGGGAACGAGAAAAACGCAGTAAACCGTCCGCATGCATGATTTTCACATTTGACACGAACGAATACAGCGAAGCTATGCGTTTAAATTTGATAATGAGAGAAAATCGGAGGCAGCTTCGAATCGCGTATTCGTAAATGCGAATATTTTCCAAAGAAAAATTATGAATTAACTTAATTTTGAGTATTTTAACGCGAAGCCTGAACCTCTTAATCTTTTACATTTGACTGTCTTCGTCGTTCCTCGATCCGACTTTCTCGATCCCTCCATTATCTTCATTCGCCGTGGGTTTTCTCTGCATTGCGCATAGAGCGGATCAGCCGGAGTGGAGATAGAAAGTAGGAAAAGCGAGAAAAAAGTCGAAAGCAGCTCCTGCCGGTATACGCATCTGTACAAAATTGAATCACAGCTTAAGCCATCGCGGACTAGCCGCGTTGTAGTAATCGCGTTAATTGATAACCGGGAGCTGCTGGCTTGGCACTTGCACTGCGCTACTCATTCCCCGCGCCGCGTATACAAACTGTCCAGCGAGTGTAGTCACACTATCTTTCTCCCTTTCTCCCCCATTATTCCTCGAGCATTTTGGCCAGTATGAGCGCACGGAAAATCAGTGCGCGGGAGAAAGGACTGCAGGAGAGAGCGAGCGGTGCGCCTCTACGTGTGTGCCAAGAGACCAGAGCACCAAGCTAATTGGCTGATCGCGTTGTAATTTAAATCTCGGTACGAATATGCCATCCGTCCCTTCTGCTCTCTGCCCTTCTTCACCTCATCCATGCATCGGTGTGTGCAATCATCTCGCTTTCTCGCTTTACTTCCCTTTCTCTATCGCAATTGCGAAGTCGCGAATTAACGCGAATTACGTCCGATAAACTAATTAGCGGATGAGCTCGATCTAGCGCTGGGCGCCGAGCTCGAACGCTCGAATCGCATTTCTGTATATTCTCTGCTCTATATACATCATGCTTATTTATATATGTATATACACATCGAGCATCGTTCCCTCGCGGAAAGCGCTCTTTCCTCGCTTGTGACCTCTCTGATGCCCGATTTATTCCACCGACGTAGCGTGAAAGCCGTGTCCACCAAATATATTTGTATATGTGTAAATTTTCCTAGAAACGATCGATTGCGCGCGCGACGCCATCGAATCTTCTGCAGAGCAACATTTTTGTGTCTTAGAACCTTTTATTTTCCTTTTTTTCATATTTTTTCCTCTCATTATTCTTATAAAACTTTACGGCCGTAGATTCATATTTCTGTCATTACGGGAAGATGATGCGCATACACACATTTGTATATGAACTCACGGAATCACATTTTCATTTTATAGATAACATTTCAATGGAAATATTTCAATATCATTACATATCGATACGAAATACACGCTGGATCATTCAAGCTTTTTTTTAAACATGAGAACGAAAATATTTACTCGTGCAATCGAAAAATCCTTCATTATATTTTTCTTTTTAATAAAGTTTGAAGAAATTGGAAGTCGAGTTCTATCTCAAAATTTCAACATACATAATTTGACCAAAATATCGCTCTGCGACTCGATTTTCCCTCTCCAAGTTCTCGCGCGAGGAGGTAGATCGTTGAATTTATTTAGTAGTGAACGATCGAACGAATAGGTCCGATGGAACGAACAGGACTTGAAAGCGACTATTCGAAAGGTAAATAAAAAGATAAGTTTCATTCCTTATGTTGTGAATAATATCAATAAATAAATCAATGAATAAATTTTGTTCGGTCTTAAAATTTATATCGTCATTTTTCCAAACACAAAATAGAATTGTTATCAATTTTTGTGCAATTTTATCTATAAATAATTTTTGGTTGTCTATTCCTCAACTCCTTCGATAAAGACCTTTTTCTATCGGACCGATTTTTCCTACAAAATAAGCTTTTTTTATCGCTCTTTCTGCGAAGACTTCAATTTTGGGAGCGCCAACATGGAGCTCGTAAACTTTTAACGTCAAATCTTCTGTGGTTTGGGATGGTGCGCAAACGTTGAACTGTCTACGGTAATGAAAGCACGCACAAATTTGCGGTTTCTCCGCACACTGTGAATTTTTTCTCCAGTTTTTCTTGAGCCGTAACATGTTCGAGGTGATTATACATTTATTCAAACCTACTCGAGGGTGAAACCGTGTAAATGGCGTAGGGATATTCGTTGTTGAAATGTGATGTCGGAGAATGAAGGATCAAATGAGAATCCCAGGAGCATTGATACGCAGAAAATTTGAACACATTGTTCTTATTAGCCGCGAGCTCGCAATTAGCCATCAAATTTGCTGATATTGAACTTTGTTGGGAAGGGATTTCTCTCGAATTCGTGTAGTCAGCAGGACAAGAATTGTAGGCTTAATTAGAGTGAAAAGGATTATTCGAGAACGAACTCTCATGGAATCGTTTGCCATTTAAACGAGGCAGGCTCGTGAGCGCTCTGCAACACATCGCGCATGACAACATATTACCAAATGTAACTATATATCAATGAGGATCGCTCGTTCCACCCTCTTTTTCTTGCACCAATATTTGTTTAATTCGCTCTCCTCACTCTCCCCTCCGACTCCGGGAGTCCAACTCTCGAGATTCACCGCTAACGAGGTAGAACAACCCCTCGAAAGTTCGATATGAAAGGAGGAAATGAAAGAGGAAAAGAGAAAGGTTTATATACTCGAATTTCAACGTAGGCAGAAGCACTACAACAGAGAAAACATATCATATGTACCAATTATCGAGATTTTTCCTGCGTTATTTTCCAATTTAATTATTACATTTTCATGTTTACCATATTTTGTACATACGTGTAGATTAACGTGTATGTGAGTATCCAGTGGCGATCGGTCTATCAGCGAGGTGTAATTTTCAATCGAGCTGTTTTAATATGCACGGCTTGCTTATTTAGTATTCCTGATTATTAACCGTTGAGCCAATTAATCCCTTATTATGGGAATTATGAGTTGGATATTTTTTCCCTTCTTCTCTTTGCGTCGATAAATCAAATTTCATCACTATAAACTGAATCATTGATCCGCGCCGTATGTATACAAGCGACCGTTTGTATTCAAAATTCAAATTCTCAGGATTTAGGAAAATTTCAATTCTACTCACGTATGTACAGCGTACCTTAACGCGGTATTTACTTTTTTAATTAACTTGATACTTTTTTCAATTTTTATCTCAACATATATTGTACCGGCAGAAATTTTTCAAAAATTATCATTTTTCGACAATGTAGTCAAGACAAAATATAAAACGCAAGATTGCAATTGAACTCAACATGGAATTGGTGTCCCCAAGCGTGAAAGTGTGAAATTTGCTTGATTTTTGAGAAAGAGTTAAGTAAATGAAAAAAAAAAGAAGTAGAAAAATTGTTCAAAAGTTTCAGTCGGATAAATTCGTTGTGCGATAAATATTTGATTTGAGATTATTATTTTTTATTTTTCATCGATCTATTTGGCGTAAAATTTCCTGTATATATTTTTGCATACGCATGAAGATCGGATGAAATATCTGGCGACTATCTCGGGATGTTCTGACTGATCGTTCGGTTAATCCGTTGCTGTGCTGTCGCAGGGTTAGTGTTCCAATATCAAGAGAGGTAGAGAGAGAGGACGGGAGAGTGAGTGAACGATAGTGACATGGTGCGTGTGGTCACGCCGTTTGGGACACGAATCTGAGGCCACACACTAGAGGGCGCTGCACGACTGATTGGAATGACAGGCCGAAATGGCAACGGTTTCCGTCCACGCGGCATTCTCTCATTCTCAACGTAGTCTGTATTGATAAGATAGCCATATATCGATGATTTAAAGTCCTAAGGGCTTATCGAGTGGATGAAACGCATCCAGTTAAGCTCCTCCTGACTCAAAATCATATACACGCGTCCACATGCACTGCGCTATTGAAACTCTCTTAGTGCTTCTCGCTATAACGCTGGGAGTTGAGATTGAATATCATCGATATGCAGGTAGGTGGAAGGGAATACTGTAGGGCAACACAATGAACGATTCGTCCACCCGCCGCGTCTACGAAACAATCGATAATGTATTAACTTCATCGTCGGAGTCGCGTCTCTCGATGGAAAGATAAAGCGAGAGTCAGGGAGCAACGAATATATACATGCATCTATACGAACCATGGCTAATCGTGGATATTGGACGCAGAGAAAAAGAGAGGAAGCCAATTGACTGAATCGCATACTTATTTAATGCAAGTCTAACTATAGAATTTTACCTAGCTATGTGTCATCTCATTTTTAAATCCTCTCCACTTGCCTAAAGATTCTCTGTGAATTATGGGATCTCCACCGTACTGACATCCATTATTTATACTTCTATGAAATCTTGCCACCTTGATTGAAAAGAAAGAAAAGCTTGATCATATTCGGGTTCATAAGCGAGCAGCATAGCTCGTTCTGGTTTTGTTTTCAGTATTTGCCATCTCTTTTAATTTTCTTAATAAATGTGATATTAAAATTAACACCATTTCTGGTGTCATGTCAACTAATGTAACTGAATTGTGTATCAATAGTAAATGTAAAAAATATTTATTTCTAAGAAATTTGAAAAAACATCGTTTTTTTTAAACATAAATTCGGCTCCCACAATAATTTATCATATTTTAGTATTTTCATTGATTCTCAGCTTCAATTACCTGAACACTATTTTCGATAGCAACAATGAAAATCTACAAGACCGTAATACTGATTACAGAGAATAAACCTGCAGGAAAACCACTGCAGGGAAGAACATAATAATTTTAGGATGAATTAAAATACCGGTTAATTGATCTCACGGGGCTACAATGACGTGCGGGGGTACAACTTTTTGTTTCACTAGAATTTATTCATTGAAACGAACAGAATTTTTTCCAACGTTGCTCCAACTCTCGCATACTTTCGAGAACTTTAATCGAAAAGTGCTATTCGGAATAGTACGCTAATTATTCAAAGTTGTAATCGCATAATCCTTTGTATATAGTGAACACTGATACTTATTTATGATTACTTGTATAATTCACTGTCACTAAGAAATGTAATTGATGGAAAGACATTTCTGGAGAACAGTGATCAAGGTAATTGTGCAGTATCGAGTCTTCGCTAGTCCATGAAAACTTCATGAGAACGAAGGAGTACGTTTTCGTATTTTCAGAACTCTTCGAGCTTTACAGGCGACGGTTTAGTTTGCTAAGAATGAAGAATACCGATAAACTCTACCCATTATCAAGGGCTGAGAAATGGAAGAAGCAGAAAGCCGGATAGTTCAGCTAAGGATTGTTATTTAACAGTCTTGCGACATAATTCCGAGATTGTTAATGTATAAAAACATTCTAAATAAAGTAAATATGGTGACAGACAAATACTTGTTTCTCGGATAGAATGCAGTCAACGCGATAGACACACGGTATTCACTAGAACCAATTCTAGTCTACATTAAGCATATGCAGCTTGTACCACCCCTGTATCTGAGAAGCCTTTTCGACGATTCGCGCGACTACTAGTGTTTCCTGTCTCATTTTTTCCCTCGCTGCTACGGTCCACCGGCTTCGAAAGCCAATGTACAGTTTCTGTTTTCGCTAACTACGACAGTCTACGATTTACTAACAAATAAGCACTTTCACTTTCACATAAGAATAATAGAACACAAAATTTGTCGAATTCGTTAAACTTATTAATCGTTTGAAAGCTGTTAGCTAGATTTGTGACAGCGTAAAATTTAAATGACTTTCAAAAAATCTATAAACGATGATGGTATCGATAGAAAATAAAACCCCAATGATTTTTCACAAAATAAAATCAATTTAAAGAAATGAAAACTCACGCGGTGCTTGCAAATTGACTGAAATTTTGTCAATTAAAAATAACACGACAAGAATAGTATTCCCTAAATCCCTCAGAGCTTGATTTTCAGTTATTGGTGTACTTTGAAAACCCAGCCAGCATCCACAGAGGTTGAATACCTTTTTCGAATGCTTACGTGTATTTAAAACCCTTCTAAACCAACCACTTCTACAAAATTCCAAACCGAAGAACCGTCTTGTAAATTTGAATAACAAACTAAAGAGTTTTAAGGGACAAGTGCGTTATGATGCAAGTGAGCTTCCAAGTTCACAGCATTTTGCCCCACCGTCGTACTGCCTTCGCAAATTCGTCCAACTCTTCTCCCAGCAATTTGGGTAGCACGATAATTAACGTGAATTCGGCACAGATGAAATCGGCTTGAAATGGAAGAAGTAGCAACAGAACGCAAAGCAATTTAATATAGCTGCACTAGAATAGTTTGCATTAGAGTACAAAGTAGGAATTGTGTGTGATGTGGTGCAGTGGTAATCGACACACCAATGCCTCCGTCCATCCATACACAGTTCCGTCCGTCTGTTTCAACTACTGACCAGTCCTCTACTATATACACCATTTATTCGCTCTCTCGCTCGTGAGACATCTAACCAACTGAGTCCATCACTAGCTCCAACTCCCTTACCGGATGCGATATAGGGCAAGAGCGACAGAGTCCAAGGTACAGAGGTTGCAGACCTGATAGGTAATCTATTAGCTAGCTATTCTGCTAGTTAGGAGGAACCTGCCTATATATCTATATAATATATGTGTGCGTACATGTATGTAAGTATATAAGGTACAATAAACACACCGCAGTCGTATAGCCGACAGCTTCCCTGTTGGATACTATATAAATACACAGCTAAACGATACTATCTATCTCATAGTATAGAGAATAGATACTAACAGAGATAGTATTATGGTAGCAGTTTAAACCGCTGATTCACTCCGACATGCCAACAATTTCAAACGCGCCTCAGAAGCTTGCAAAATCGAAAGCATCAACGAGAGAGCAAGAGGGATTGCAAGAGTGAAAGAGATTTGGGTGGAGGAACAAACCCCAGGGAACGTTGCCAGGGAGTTTTGACATTGTAGGGTAATAATCGTTTCATACCCGGAAAGACATTGCATCGTTTGTAATAAGAACGGTAGACTGTTTATGAAGGAAATTGAAACGGGTATATTCAAGGCTGGTTAGGGGATTCTGAAAAATGGAGATATCACAGAAATTTGAAGGGTGAACAATTTTTTTTCAAAATATATTGTTTACTTATATTAAATTTGTATTATAGGCTGAGGTCGTTGCATTGTAGTTGAGACGTATGAAGAGTTGAAATCTTTAGAATGCTGTTGACAAGCTTTTCATTCTTTCTCATTGTAATGCGTTTTAATGTTTCACACACAAAGGGGCAGCGGCGCTTGTTGTGGAAACCACATTAATCGGTTTGATCTGACATTCACGTGCGTTCGAATAACGAGATCGGCTGACAGGAGGTGCGATTTTGATGATGTTCCGGGAAATAACGAAGAAACGGACAGGCATTAGAAGAGAAGCAGGTTTGATGAGAATATTTGGGAATGATATGAAAATGAGAGAGATATAACGAGTGTATCGAATTTTCAACCGGTGAGTCGCATCAATTTAACGTGCGGTTGCGTGGATCCCGCATTCTCTATTATGTGCCAAACACGTGGAAAGAGTTTCGTTGCTCGTGCTAAACGAACGATACCGTAGGTGATATATCCACCATTGTTGGCAAATGGATCGAAACGCGAGAGGTTTTAATGCGGCTCCTTGCCGTTAAATCATATTTATAGCCACATAAATTTATATAAAAAATTATACTGTACTGGTGGCATCTGCTACCGTCCCGATATAGCAGAATTTTTCATTAAATTTTCTTTTCATCTGGACATACAGAACCGAATGGCTTACGAGTTATATAATTCCTCTCATTTATGTGGCATCAAAAGAAATTTGGTAATAAAAAAAATTTCCAGATCTGCATTCATTTCCGATAACCCGATGAGGGTGCTGGTTTTCATCAATTGCAATCAATAGATTCGATGCATTTATGAGGAAATAAAGATTTCACTATAATCGAGCACTATTTGTCCGACGCGAATCTCTCATCTTTTATTTAGACACGAAAAGTTTATTGTTTTATTTATTTTTCACCTGTTTGCCAATTTCAGCGCGCTGTTGTGCTTCCGGCCGGCAGAGCCAAGCCACTTTTCTATTTACATACTTTTTCTTTTGCTTATCTCGTGCTTTTATTCGTTTAATTTTCCACAAGTGAGATAAACGAGGCGGGACGTTTCGTCGTCATGGACATGCCAGTTCGCAGCGCAACGCGCGGGTCGCATGTTTCTTCCGTGGCCACTATGCAAACGTATGCGGATGCAACGGGTGCTGGATGCACCCTGCAACGACACTGCCACTGTAACGGGAGAATGAGAGCTTCTCCCTTTCCCCGAGCGGCGCGATCTTCTCTGAACAGCGACACACAGAACTGTACGGAATTGCACGGCCCTTTTCTCCTCTCTAGAGCTGCGCTCGTCCGCCAGAGCACGTCTGTCATATGCAATATAATGCAAGATAACACCAGTGGGTTTACAGAAGCACGTTTCTACTGCGTTTCTGCATCACATGGATATGCGAGCACACACGTGTCTCTTTCTTTACGGTTGTACCTCGGTTTGTTCGTTCGTTGCTACTAACACGTTCAGAAACCCCGCGCGTGTGTATATGCGAACCAACCCATTTCGTACTCGTTCTCGTTGGCCACAGATGCACATGTGAAGGGGGAAGAAAGCACGAATGCATCAGTCGCTTGGGTTAACGCTATCGTTCCCACTTCCCATTCCTGCGCCCTCATTCATCATGAAAATAATCCAAGAACGCCTATGCCACGTGTGCAAATTACATGGGCTTACACATCTATCCTGGCTAAAATTGATTTATTACAGAAATTCAAATTGAAACTCTCTTTTCATTCCCCATTCAACTGTCACTGTACCCGAAACTATCACTTCCGATGATTTAATACGATGGGTCTTTGAGAAATTATTTCTACGAGGAAATTACGTTGCCTGACGCAACATAACCGGACGTGATAAAAGGAATATTTGAAAAACGATGGGTTCAAAGTATTCCATCGTTTCACTCAATGTGCTTGCTCTGGAAGTAGTTCACTGCACTCAGCACACACCTTTTTCTTCCATCAAAAGTGTCCATGCACCACTAAATTCAACGTCAAAATAAAATCCATTGAAAAATCGTGGTCCTATGGGCCCCTGAATTTTTTTCCTCTCTACAGTAAAATTCGGTGAATGTCGAATGAAACAATGCACATTTTTGATAATCACGAATATTATGCACTGTATGGTAAATGGTAGAGATACAAGGCCCCGTTGATTGATTGATGTGCTTATTTTCAGGTACCTCATGGCATTTACCGCCATCTACGCAACGATACAAAGTACTAATTTATACCTTACCATTCGATTGCGATTTTAATGACAGACGAAGAAAGAGGAAGGAAGAATTGGAGAATTGACACAAAAAGAAAGAGGAGCACGTGTACCCGTGGCTTTTCGACTCTCGAGTGTCGTTGCTCGCGCGCCCCGGGGATAGGCGGAGTCGAGTGCGAAAACTAGAGTGTGCATGTGTGTGTGTGTGTGTGTGTGTGTGTAGCAAGCTTTAATCCAGTCCCCATGAGCCATAGCCTCCATCCACTCGCTCACGCTCGGGGCTACAAATCTGTGGCCGAAGCTTTTTCCCTGGGTACACAGTGACCTGTTCGTCGTCATATAAAGAAACACACACACACACACACACACACACACACACACACACACACACATTTGTATGGCGGCACACGCATGCAATGCATGCATCTGTGTGCACGTATATTTATAGTTACAGTGTCGCCATGCTCTGTCCACTGGGTGGTTGTTTTAGCTATAGAATCACGTTCCCAAAAACCACCAAAACCAGAATAGAGAGCCAGATCCGCAGGCGGCAGCAGTAGCGCAGAGATTCTCGTTTGCATACGCGTGACTGCCCCCCTTCGCCCTCCCCCCCCGCCCCCTCCTTCCCGCACTCGTTCTCTTTTCAAGCTTTATCCACTATCTTTTTCATCCGCTTCTTTCACGTCGGTTTTCTCTGCTCCACTTATTGTGGCAAGGCTGGACAATCTGCTCTCTTTTGCCTACCGGAAAAACAAGGCCCCCGCCGTCGAGTTCACCGAACACACCTCAAGCTTTGCGGCTAATGGGAGAGGGAGGAGGTGCGAACGGAAATACCTACAGTGGAAGTGTCAACGTGTGTGAATGTGCATAAATATGCGCACCCACATAAATATATCTCCGGGAGTGATGGTAGTCCCGAAATGAAACAGACGAGTTTTACCCCTCAGTGAACTGACCTCAACTGTGTACGACCTTTTCACACATTCGCTCCACTAACAGTGTCGTCAAAAGTACCGCAATCTCGCATACGATACCGTTCAAATAATTAACGAGATTACTAGTCAGCAGTGAAGAACCGAAACTCTATACGCATATCGAACAAAATAATTATCCTTCAAACTACTATTTTGTGTATTCAAGCTTTTGTAGTTACTGGAAATACTGGTAAAAAGTAGCTTGTAGAATTAACAAAGTCACACTCGAGAGCGTGACGATGACTGTTTGCTCACTGCAATTATCCACAGAATATGAAAATGTACATTCTTAGGTTATGAGAGTGTAATTAAGAAAGCCAGTCGTTAAGTTTAATAGGAATTCTGAAAAGTCGCTCGACGAAAATAATTTTGTCGCAACGTTGTTTCTGAGTTATGGACTTTTGCTTCTTCTCTAGTAGTCGTAGCAGTAGGTCATGACTCGGGAAGCAAAATATTTTCGACTTTTGTGTGTTTGTAATATCCGTGAGCCTCCCATAATTTCGTTGAATTGGTCTGCAGCCAATGTACAATTTCCCTGAGGCGTCGTCGAATGCCTGTTTCGCTTTCGGGTTCACCTCTGTTATAACTGCACTCGTGTTTGAGCTCCGACAAAGTGAGCAGAAAAACGCCCCCGCTGAAGTTAAATGTTGGGAAACATCCCGAAGGATCAAAGATCTGTAGCGAAAGACACTTTTTCTCATTTAGATCATTTCGTCAACGCCATTTCAACGAGTCTCTGTTAACCTCATAACCTTTAAATGGAAAAAAATTCTCCCTTCGTGACTTTAACCGGAAACTAAATTCGAAAAAATATCCGTCAATTTTCATTCGATCGCGACTGCGGTTTTTGTAATCTTTTATAGTCTTTTTAACCTCAAAACTGTCAAAACCAATAATTAGTGAGGCCTGAAAAGCATTTTTTAAAGCTGTAAACGCGTCAGCTCTACATGTAGGACTGACTACATACTTTAGGGATTCGTTTGGCGTTTAGGTTTTCGAAGTTGACCCGGACTGAACATCTCCGTGCCCTTTTGTATTATTATTTTTCAATCTCGCTCCCACAGAGTGTCTCCTTGGTGACCATGCATATCCACGACGTAGATAATATGTATACACGGTTTTCATTGTTCCTGGCGGAAGCACACTCGCTCTCTGATTCGCTCGGTAGCTTGACTTGGATAAGGGTTACACAGCGCACTCTTGTGCCAGCATAGCTTCCTTTCTGCAGTAGATATAAGCTCGCTCCGGCGCGGGTTGACTTTAAGCTCAGGTTGGGTACACACCGAGTCTCTCTCTCTCTCTCTCTCTCTCTGCCTTTCTAATGCACATTGTGTATGACGAAATGCACCCACGTGCAAACACATACACACAGCAACGTAAACATGCAATGGAAGAAAGCGAGGAAGACGATCGCGAGTAGCAAGTAACGCGCTTTCGCCATGCCGTTGCCTAATCGCACGTAGGGACAATAGACGCGCCGTGTCATCAGTACTCGACTATTGCGAAAGTAATTGCTCTGGCTGGAGCGGAGACTCGCCTCCTTCTCCTCCTCGAGGATGATGAGTACGGACGATAGCGAACACATTTGCACCCTGTTCGCAGAAATGCATGTATACATACAACTCCATGGGTGAAAGTGTATTCACGCGGGTATATATTTTCGCATGGTTTGTGCGGTACCCTCTTTCCATAGTGCTCTGTAGAAGCATGTTGCCTACGAGTATACCGAGCGTGAATGAGAAACGAAAGAAAGGAGCTTCGCTAAAGAAGAGCGAGGGTCTGTTCTCTTTTCTCTTTCATACCACGACTTTCCTCCGCTGCTGATTGTAAGCATTCCTGACTTTTGCCACAGTCATCATGTGTATATTCGTATGCACATTTACATGTACGCAGACCTCTTCCCTTCGGACCCTCCGTTAATTAGGTAGGTGGTGAAAAACCGTTGAGCTTAGGGGAGACAGGGCCTTGACGTGTATGTGTGCGCGAAAGAATCTTGTGTAGGTATATGCCAAGGGTGGGCTCTCAGCTACGGTGGAGAATGAGGCCGAAGAGCCATCCCGAGTGTCACGGTATATTCTCCCGGTCGTGTTCATCGCGATGGTGGTCCCACCCTTTAACTCTTATCTCTCGTGCTGTATGTTTTCCTACTAAACCCACTACCAATGTGAATATATACATCAGAGAATGTATGACGCAATCTTAAAGTTCCATCAAATGCCTCAAAAGACCATTATTATTATAAGCTAATATCTCTTGCTCTCTCTCTCTCTCTCTCTCTCTCTCTCTCTCTCTCTCTCTCTCTCTCTCTCTCTCTCTCTCTTATGTTGACTTTGCATGAAAACCGGAGATTATGTGTTCGATAGAGAATGAAGTATTATGAGATCTAGCCTAATTGATTAAAAGCATTATGCGCAACTTGCTTAGGGAAATGAAGAAATTGCTGTTGAATACTTGCAAATATTTTTAACATGCTTATGAAAACTCTGAGAATTACCTTATTGTACAGAGGCAGACCCAGGGTTGTGTTATAAATGACTCAAAGTGAATGTTTCGATGTAATTTGTCGTCGAAAAATCGAATTGAATTAGTTACAATAGAATATTTGGTGAATTTAACAGTTTAATCTAAGACAGCGAATCTTGCACGGTCGTTACTCTCTTTTCAGTAGGATTTTGCCTCTGAGATTGATGTATACCGAAATATTTTTAGTTTCAATTGTTCGTGTCTGATTCAGTAGGATTTAGTTTCAAATTCGAGTTTGAACTTGAGCTCACATCGTTAACTCGGAAAGACGTAGAGATTGATTCGATAAATGGTAACTTGAATAGAATTTTGGCTGTTCACAGTTCTTGATCATTCACCAAGAACTGTTGAACACCACGGATAAAATATTTACTCTACGAAATAATGAATAAATTTTCAAAATTCATAAATGATAATTTTTTATAAATATTTCAACTGTTCAATTATACAAAAGATTGGGTTTGATGAGTATAATGGAAAATCGATTGCGTATGTCAGTTTGTTTCTCAAGATATCATTGTTTTGACAGCAGCGTGAGAAAAAATCTTATGGTGTGAACGCTGACGGATCAACATCTCATCTTGTGACACCCTGTATATTCACTCAAATATATCATCCATATATACATAAATAATACAAATATGTATCAAGAGACTCGACTATACGAACTGAGAAGAAATGATTCTGTATAGGGCACTCAGCGTAACGAGATAAAATTCGTGAAACGAAGGATAAATGGTGAAACGATGAGGGAGAAAGTGCTCAAGGTTTCCAGAACTCTCTTCTTGGCTGACTCTGATTCTCGCTGATATAGATGTTGATTCTTCGATGATAAGTGCCGAATGTACAAGAGCATTGGGGTGTTGAGAGAAACCCTATCTGATTCATGCTGCATATTATACATGTCTATATGGAATATGTAGTGAATTACCTGACGCACTAGAGTCTCAAGTGCTTGCAGGTCTTTGAAGTCTTTGACGTGTATGCAACGAAAAATAAGGTGAAGTAGAAAGATACATGGAGTGACGAGTTTTAGAATCTCGAGACTGTGGAACATTAAAGAAATGGAAGAGTACGTTCCACTGTGAAGAGGGGAACAGGCATGCTGGGAGAAGAAAATGTGGAACTTTACGAACGTCTGAAAGAATCTTCTGCTCCTTGTAGCCTAAAAACTCCAATGTGACAATGACAATAATTCTCAAGATGATGACGCTGCAGTTCGCAGGAGTCCAACAAAATGAACGAAGAAAGCAATTTCCAATTCTCCAATTTTGTTCCCTCGCTCCCTTATTTAAAATGACTCGCGAAATAAAAAATTGGAGAACTTGAAATGTTTCTTTGTTGTTCATTCCGTTCGATTCCAACGTTCCAAGCCTCAGTTCCAAACCGAAACTCCCCTGAGAGAAACTTGTTTTGAAAACTGAGATTCTGATACTTTCGCTTCGTCAGTCTCTCAAACTTGATTTTATGATAATTATTCTATCATTGCGAAACGCAGGAGGAAACCTTAACGGAGCCCATTCAGGTACTAAAAGGGTTGCCTAGCCAGCACTGTGTTCAAAATAATTAAGGCTGCAATATTTGGCTTCACCAGGACCAGATTTGGTTCAACTGCAATTACTGCAACATTGTTCTGATACCTTCAACCGACTCGGTCCCGGCTGGGTTGCCATATCATTACGAAAGAGTCTTGCCCTTTTCGATCGAAGCCCTATTAGGCTCTCAACGGGTTGTAATAGGCCAGTCATGTGTTCATATTTGAAATAAACAGCATGACTTTGGCTACGTTCGATCGGATCCAAACTGAACGATGCTATAGTGATGCATTTTAGGGCGCCCATGTCTAGGCCCCAAAAATCCGTCCTCACCCTCCCATGCATTCGTTATCTCGCATCTGGCGTTACCAAACGAATTTCCGCAATTGATTCATACCCTCAAGGCCTAGAGGGAAGAAAAATAAGCATGTTTGATACTGTTCGTAGGGTGATAATCAAGGGATGCAAAATCCATGGAGCTTTCATTTCATGTATAATATATGTATGTATTTAATTGTTAAACACAGTCTATGGGAGTACACTATACGAAGATACATATAATGTTCTGTACTCTTTCACCATCGCCCCGCGCTTTATTAACGCGGCTCGAGAGGACGAAACAATTTCGCAAGAGGGCGAGCACACGATCCGGCTTAGTATAATCTTTGGCTATATATCATACAAGAGGGTATAATATACGGTTGTTTACCATGTCCCGTGTGTTACGTTATAACGTGTGGCGGTGTGTACGTACGCCTAGATCGCCGCGTGCATTACATTTAATACTACTTCGTCCTGTCACGATGGTTTCCCATATTTTTTACAAGAACCCCTTGCCCCTTGTCTTCTACGACGTGGAGAATTTTTTTTATTCTTCCGGAAACGCACCGTAAAGAACAGTAATAAAATTGTTTTCAGATTTTTTCTATGAAAACACAATGATAGTGGGGAAGACCGAGGCATAATAAATATTTTATTTTCACCGCTTCTCAACTGTGTCGTTAAATTCTTTTCTCGATTTTGTACCCTTTTTTTGGCCCCTCATTCATGATACTTTGCGTTACGACGCGAAATAATCATAATAACAACCATTTTTTATTGGCAGGGGGCAATGCCCCGACCCTCTTTGAGGTCCACAACTAGGGACCCCCGTGAGCTGGATTACTCCTCCGAATCTACCGGCTCCACCCCCTTCCAACCTCCTACAGCAGTCATCAGAGAACTGCTTGACCTTTATTTCGGGGTGGTGACATTTTTCCTTCAGAGCATCCATCCTCAAAAACTGCAACTTGCGAGGGAAGGCGAATTCGACCAAAATATCGACCTCCGCTCAGGCTTCCAAGTCCAGCATGACTTTATTGACTTTGGTTACGCTCTTCGCATTCGGGAAAGGTGTGGAACAGGGTGGTTAAATACAATCGAAAAAATATCGATTTGATGATGATGGCTATTAACATAATTCTGGAATATCATTCGCAACCGCGTATGACGCTCTAGAATGTTTTGATTATATAATTATATGTTGAGTGGCAACTTGACTCTCCAAATTGTTTTACAAACTCGTACCTTCATACTCATAATCGGGCATGTTACAACGGTAGTAGCGACGCCACATATATTTTATTCATCGTGAGTGATGTTTCGTTCCTTATACTGTAATTTCTAAGAAAAAAAAACCCACTTGGTTCTTCAGTGTTACTTTGTGTTCTATACATATCCATCGATTCAATATCATTAATATTCGATGGACTCAAACTTGAATACAGTAACAAATTCGTGAAATATTTCAATGCAGTAACAAGAGTTACGGTTCGGAGTAGTGCTCGACCCTAGAGAGGCTTTCGTATATATTTAGAGATCGAACGTGCGGTTCGAGTCGAATTTTAGATTTGGAGGCGTAAATACGAGGTTTGCGAAGATTTGGAAATGAATATAGAAGAGCTACGCTCTCGTGGTTAACGCCGCAGAATCAGAAATTGGGAACGAAATGTTTGAAACAAGGTGAGACTGATAGGAAATAGAGGTGTGTACACACCTCTAGTCCCCTTAACATATGCTCTAACGCGAGAGCTCCAATTCACGTGACGATTTCTAAAATACAGACGCAAATTGCTCGGAGCTGCCTCTCATCGCGTAGCAAACTCAGCGGAATCAGCCACCCGACCGATAAATTATTCGAGCTTGAATGCTTCGTGAAACCTTTACAATGTACCAAGAGACTCGACTCGGAGAAACAAGATGGAGAAGGGAGAAAAACGTAAGAGGGTGGAGGAGAGAATGAGATAGACAGAAGCAAATAACAGACGAGCGAATCGGTATATGCCAGGTTCCGTAACGGTCGTCAAACTGTCAAGAGTGACTCGACGCTAAAGAATCGTAAAATCTTCAGTTATTCTTCGATTTCTCGATATTTGCTTCTTTTTTTTATATCTACGTGACACTTTTACTTCATCCAATAAAAGCATGCAGTTGGTACAGCTAGGATTTAGTTGAATCGAATAAATACTGTTCGTTGCTCCAGTGCCTTATGAAGCTTGTTTGAATTTAAAATAAGTTTTTTTTTTCAATCCAAAATTTGTGATTACGATTCTCAATTGAAGAAGTTTTTACTTTTACAGAACGCAGAAATATACAGGAAAAGAGAAGGAATATGAAAGGAGCTGATTGCAATAAAATTTGAAGATTTTTGAGGCTGTCTCAGTCATTGTTACAGAATTTTTTTTCTGATAGCTCAAATAATCAATCGAAAACTCCGATAAAATGTTGCAGTAATTGTGAACGATGATAATGCGCATGCAAGGACCATTCGAGACGAAGAGGCGCCGGTATGGGGTTCCGAGGCCTAACGATGCAAAAGCAACATTTGTGAAACTGGCAAAATGCTTAAGCTTCACATGGCATCCTTTCGGAAATGTCAAACTTTGTCAGAATGCTCAAACGATAAAGGTAAGTTGCCTGAATTGGCCCACATTTCATTCACTCTCCTTTTTTCGATTTTTTGTTTTGAGTCGATTGAACAGTTTCTCGAAATCTTCTGCAAGTCGATACATTTAGAGTCAAGTCCCAAATGTCTTCACACGTTATTTGATAAAAAAAGCTGATTTAAAAATTTTCCACGTGCTAAAATATCTTCTTCACTTGCAAACTAGTTCCTTCTTTCACCAAGCACTTCCACTATTCTATTATCAATGTTTTGCAACTTGATGTTTGAACGCCTGATCAATTCTTTTCAATACGAAAACCTTTTGTGTTGGTAAAAATTAAGACGAATAATTACCAACGAAAAGACGTTTACATCGAAAGTGAGAAATTGCTGGTGGTAAAATATTGCAAAATTTTATTTCAAGAATCCATATTCAGAGTGACTACTTTTCGTATTAAATCTTAGAAGCTCTGTCGTCCAATTGAACAAACATGAATTTATAAGTATTAGTAGAAGCTTCGTTCGAAAGTATTTTGTATTTAGAAGTATTAAATTTTAAAAATCAGCAAGGCGATCGGGTAAGAGATCTCGGAAAGCAGAACAGCAGTATTTTTTCCAAAGATGTATGTGTTCACATTTGTATATGGTCTTATTTACATGTGTAAATATTACATGTCATATGTATATGTGGCATAAGTGTCGGTCGGTCGGGTCGAACCACACCATTCCGGCTATGGGAACTCTCAGGGTGTTTCTAGCGAGGTGGAGGAGTCTCGAGGTCGGCTTAAGGGTGTTTTACTCTCCCAGTAGGTTCAGAGTCCCATCCCACAGAGTTAAGCGCAAGAGCCAAAGTACGTTGGTGCGGTGGCTCGGCAAATACTTATTTTCTCTATATGTGTGAGAAAGTCTCGTGAACTATCTGCTTTGCTCCAAGCTAGCCAAAACTCTGTATATTCCTTTGAGGTTCTATGCATACATACAACTTGGAAGCAAGGTGCAAGCACGGAATTCTACGTGCGCGGCGATGGTTTGTATCATAAATAAGCACATACAGTATTTTTAGAATTTTTATAAATCTCCGAAAACGAATATTTTTTGTTTTACGGGATTACGTATTCAGGTACTGATACTATTAACGGTGCTCGTCTTTTCTGCTTGATCATAGAGCTTCATGATCAAATTTGAAACGTTGGAGTCCAACGAAATGATCTAAAAAACTCCCCAACAATTCCAGTAATTCTCCAATTTCGTTCCCTGCCGAATTTGCAATTCGTAATTTTTCATACTTTGCGAAATAAAAAATTGGTCAATTCCAAATATTTTTTTCCTTCATTTCGTTGAACTCTAACATGGCAAACTTCAGCTTCGTAGAATTTCACGAGACGAATTGGTATTGTAAGTACGTACGTATAAATAAGAACGATGAAATTGGGCAACGTTTAATTTTCCATTTCTTTGGAAAATCAACTCCGTTTGATATCCATCGACGGTATTTCTTGATAAATAATTCATTATCATTGAACTAAAAGAATTAAGAACGAATAGATTTTCATTTCAAAATTCTTTCCATCCCCAAGCTCTTTCCAGTCTCAATTATTAACGTATCGTAAACAAAAAAAGGGTTGCAAACCTTCTCTTTGATTCTGAAAATACAAGTATAATCCACTTTTCTTTGAAAGCTTCGTTCAAGCTCTTAAGAGAATACTCTGCATCTTTATCTCTCGTCCATAGCTGGTCTGTCAGATTTTATCTTTCTCTCCCGATCTCCCGTCAACACTGTAACGATCGTCCGCCGAGAATACTCGAGTGTCCAGTCTCTCCACATGGTTTCTCGTCTCTCGCACTGAATCGCGCACTCATCGTTTCTCCCGCTTCTCCATTATGCATACGCGTCTCGCCTGCGGTGCGTACGTGCGTAATCCGGGGATGAGCCTCTGCTGTTGCTAATGCTGTTCAGCGAACGATCAGAGGGTTGAAACGCTCGCGTTTCGAAATCCGCGTCGCTCAACTAACCCCCTTCCATCGCCCGCTTGGATGGCACCAACAACCCCGCCCGCCGCCGCCTACCCACCCGCAGTTGGATTTGTCGGGCGAATTAATTGCGCGAAGGACCCGAGGCGACACTGAGGATAAGATAGATATATACGTGTATAAAGTCTGAAGGGATGAGAAAGGAACAACTCTGTACCTACAGTGTTCGGTCTCCGAAAGCCTCGAGGGCGAATCGTGATCGGATTGGAGCTGTGAATTCAGAGTATACGGTACATGCGAGGCTGAGAGGCTTGAAGGAGTACATTCGTTGGCACTTTAAGGAGTGACCAACCGCCGATGCTCTTGAGGCTGTACATTTTTGAGCACTTCACAACTTCTCTTTCCAGTTCAAGATGATTTTAAATAAAAACTGGTTCGTAGTATGTCTTCAGTCATCGTGTGCTTTCGTTAGATCGTAAAGTATTCAGTAGAATGAGAAACACACACGATACGAAGGAATCCCCCATTGAGCGATGTTCACCAACCAATTATTGGTCTCCATGTTTAGATAAAAATTTAAAAGATAAATATCAGGCAGCAAGTGTATGCTTGCATTTAGACAGATAAAGCGGCCAATGGCTGATTCGAGGATGAACACACCCTAATGAACAAAAGGGTAAACATTCTGTTACCCTCGAGGCGTTTCGTCTCTCCGGACCAACTGCGACACCAGAATTGTCTCCCAGGACAAAGTTTCCCCGAGACTATGTAGACGCAGTCAACATCAGTTTTTGCTTCTCTTTGGCACTTTTCTTGCGTCGAAAAATTCTAGTGCTCATTGGTACAGAAGAATAAAGTGTTGGCGACCCAGCCAGCAATACGTGTACATATGTCGTCGTCTATTATACGGATGTATTCCGTTGCAGCGAAATTCGTCATCGCTAAATGGCTCTTCCTACCGATCACACAGTCGAACGAACGCCACATGTTATCGTGACTATTAACACAGCCATCTGCATGAATTGCGAAGCCAATTTGATGCAGTTGATCCAAAGACCGAGAAAAATAGAGTTGGCGAGATACGAGGAAAAAAAAGAAAATTTTTAAGCGCGAGATTGAAAATAACAGAAAAAATCAAGGGACCTTGGCGTTTAAAATTTCTGCCATGGGAAAAAAGCTTTCAGCGACCGCGTGGGCTATGACGCTCGATAATTGATCGGGGAGCGTAACGAAAATATTTTCCAAACTTTGCGTGACTGCCACAGCTGCATTCTCAGCCCTGTCTCTAGTTCCAACTGTAAATGTATATACATACATATCTATATGACCAATCGTGTCTATATATGTCGTCGATGGTGGCATAAATTTGACGCGGGCGTTACGAAAAAAATGGTACGATAGGAGTAAAATCGAGGAGTTGGAAGGGTTGCTTCGTGCGGTTTGGAAAAATAGTTAAACTAATCGCCTTATCTCGTGGGAGCAAAGCGCGTGTCTTTTCTTTTTCACTCGCTTTATCTCTTTTTTCCTGTCACTTCATATCCTTCTTTATCGTCAAAGAGATTTTTCTCGCCCAAAGGCGGGAAAAGGGTTTAATGGAAAGAGTGTGCGACGACGAGGGATTGGAACATTCGTGCTGCCGAGCGGTAAACAGATCGTGGACCTGCCTGATATATTACGACCTTTCGTTTTTATTTCCTCTCGTCCATCGCTGTGCTTTCTCTTACCTTCTTTTTCCTCCGTTGATATTATCGTGCAAGTATAATTGAAATTATGAAACCAAATAGAAGAAATCATCATAAAAAGCGGTGAACAACATTGCCTACGCTTTTTTAAGCCAGTAAAACAATGATGCAGCAGACTGTTTTTCTTATACGAAAAACGGAACTAAAATGGCAACTCCGTCAATGAAATAAAATCGTGGCTGCTCTGGCAAGCTTTATATGGACCTCAAAATCCACCACCCAACGACTGTTGGATCTAGCAAAATTTTATATGCAGTCCACGCCATTTTGCTCAGCCGTGACCCCAATTTCTAATTTGCCCAAAAATTTTTTTCATAAAATAGTACCCTGTGGAAGAAACATCGAGACCAATTTTACCGCCTGCATATCTCGAAATAATCAACGTATAAAAAAATAATCCTACATCAAATTTTTTCATTCTCTTGCATATAAAAAAAAAAAAAAAAAATAAGAAACACGAGAAATCAGCGTTATCAGAGGGGTTTTTTGTATTTGAGTTAAAACTATGCAACAAACTCAAATCCTGAGTATTTAGTTCAACGAATTCACGCATCTAGCAGGTTGCGAAATCCGTATCGTTACGATTTATATTCATATCTAGAGACTCGTCGCGCAGCTTCTTGATGACAAGTATTGCAATAAGCAGAGGAAGTTATTGAGGAATTCTTCATTGTCTTGTCCAGTTTATAATAACACAAAGCAATTCAGCTTACCCAATGTATGACTCGAAGCGTAGAAATTCGAAGCAGAAACAGTTGTACGATGCTTTAAGGATTTGTCGTATCCGCAACGATATCACGGGGTTGCATCTGAAAAAAAAAAATATGATGAAGAATATTAGATCGTTAGATTGACACTGAAGAAGAAAAAAATATGATTATGTGAGAGTCGAATAAATCCTACATTCAAAGGTTAACGACACTGAAAAATAGCCGCTTCTAATGCAGCTTCACAGTCGTATAAAAATTGATAAGAGATTCCGTCGCCATATTTTACATATTGGTCGTTTTCGCGTCACACTCTTACCTAGACAAACCGACAGGAGTGCACATGCATGGTGGGTCACGAGCTATTTTTGAGTAATGAATAATGGACATCGAGTTGTCTCCGTTTGGGAGCGAGCGGAAGGGTAAACTGAACGAGATGGCGAAAGAACCAAATTCTTGGCGATGGAGGAAACGACGAGAAATGTGATGTCCTCATACGGTCGACGAGGTAGTTGTCGTCGTCGCCTTCATCGGTGAAGGGAGGAATTGGGACCGGAAGTAGCTCGCTTTCGGAGATCGAAGCTCTCTTGAGTTCGCGCCGAGCAGCGGAAGAGCACCAGCGAATATGTATGCATAGGTCGACGAGGATGGAAATAGGGCTGTAAAGACGGGATGGGGTCAAGAGGCGATATGAGCGGAATGCTTTACGACCCCATTTTTCAGAAGATCAACATGCATTTTTCCATATCTTGGACCGAGACTCGCGGAGTCACCCTTCATCTTTGCATTTTCCTCAAACTAAAACCGTTTCTATATTCCATCTACAACTCTCTTTTATCCTCCATCTTTACCTCAGCCTAGTTTCGTTTGCTTCTACTTTTGTTTCTTCCATCATCCATTCTCGATCCTCGTCCTTTGCTTTTTCCAACGTACATGCAATATTATTTTCTTCACCTTTTTAACGTTATCTCTCTTAGTCCTTTGATCTTCATCTTATATTTTTCACACTTTATCTCAGACTCGTAACGCTTTTTAAGTTCTTGAGACATCCACGGATGAGGTGAAATTTATATTGTGCTTTTTGCCAGCTTTTCTTTCACCTTAAAAACCCTTGCGGAACCCACATCATTATCGAAATCCTGATTGAGCTCCTTTTGCTTTCGAATTCCATTCGCGATTCCTCCACTTGAGTGGATTATATATTCGCAGACTGAAGATTCATCTGCAAGGCTATGTAATTTCCTGTGCTTTCGTACAGTAAGGCAAAAGCGCCCATCAGTCTTAAGGGGTCTATCCTAATTAGTATTTTCAAAAAATCGATTGTTTTTTCAATTACATTTTTCGAAAGTATACATATTTAAAAGTATCATACTAATCAAATTTATTTGTCAATTTATTGATCAAATCTCTGAAACTATTCAACCGTTCCTTACCAAAATTTTATCACATGCTCTTTGTGACTATAACTGTAGCGCATATCATACGAATTTTTAAATTTTGAACGAAACTATTGTTTTTTGCAAAAAACGATGCAAAAAAATGTGCTCTTTCGTAGTTTTTGGAAAAATGGCTGTCATTTTGTTATTTTTGAAAAAATCAAATGTCGTATGATATGCGCTACAGCCATTTACTTATTGAATCTAAAACTAATTTTTTTTCTCCGATCATCAATTCCAGAGATTTTATCAACAGCGCACACCCATTTTTTTGACCTATCTTCTCCATTTTTCTGTACAAAAACTGAGTAAAATAAATATCAAAAAGAAAAAATGTGTATTTTAAGAGTGTATTTTTTAGGCCCAACACTTTTTATATCCATATTTATAATTTATACCGGTCAAAAAAAAATCGTAAAAATTGTCTTTTTTTTGCCCGATTAGGGCTCCTTAAGTAAATGGTTGACGTAGGCCACCATCAATCATCACAAACATGAAAAGATCTTCAAACATAAAGTCTTCCAGCTGCAAAGTATATTAAAAAAATCTTTCAATTATAACTTAATACACTTGCACTACAATACAATTGTTTTGCACAACAAAAATAAAAATTTGAAAAAAAAAATCACTACAAAGATAAAATGTCACAGAAAAGATGATCATTACTATCAGAATAATGCGAGCAATAATTGTCATGTGCAAACACTGCGTCGAAAGTCCCCTTCACATTCAGTAGACCGAGTAATTGTTGCAAGGTTTTTTTATAACCTATCCGAAGATAAAGTTAAATATTGTTCGTATATAGAGGTTACAAAGATGTTATATTGAGAATTAAATCCTGTTTATAAAGATATATGTTGTCACAGCCGAAGCCATGTAAAGTCTACGGTCATATGGTCAACCGTCCTCCTCTACAATAATTTATTATTCCAGCCGATTATTTATCATTATAAAGCCGAGTCTATGCAGATGGTTGGTAGGCGTAGAGAACGATATTCGTCAGTTCTATTACCCACGCGTTTCATTGTAACCAATCATTATCGCCTGCGGACTCTTTCCATTCCGGTTCCATGATGGTGCAACCAATCTCATGAAGTGTGAAACGGAGAGAAAAGGCGCTGGGTGTTATATCGATCCCGACTCTCACTGTAGAGAACGAGCGAAGGCAGCAAGTGCACTCCGCGAGCGCCGAATGTAGGGTAAGGGCATACAGGGCGAAACAAAATAAGAAAAGTTTACGATGCTGAAACCACTCACGTAATTTACAGCAGTTTCCAAACTGATTTCGTTTCAACCCTCGTGTATTAAGACAGTAATATTTTATCGATTATGAAATGCTAATATTTCAAGGTGGCAAAAGACGATTGAAAAAGAAAAAATGGTAAAGTACGATCTTGGTAAATAGAAAACACAGCTTTTACCGGTATTAATGTCGCTTCAGATGTGTTTATAGGGGTTGTAAAAAACCACTTCAAAACGGTCATTTCAAAAATATCTGCCCAACGCAACTGACGCAAGAAAGAAAAAATTGTCGGGTTTACCACTGCGATACATGACCCTATGATTACGTGGCACGAGAGTAATAAAACTCACGTCACTTGGCCGTCAATCGAAAGCAAAAGCTCCGTAGAATATCTCGCCGTTTCTTCATACACAGTCAACCCATACTTACATAGAACATTTTCCGACCTATAAATGTGTACGCTTCGCGCTATAGCACTGAGAAGAGTATTGGCCATTGAGGGGCAAAAGCTACCACTGGCTAGTGAAGGCCGTGTATACGCGTCGAGGTTGAGAAGCATCGAAGCGAAAATTCAGGAAATATGGATTTGCTTTTGCCAGATTTCCAGATCGCGTGTTAACTTTTGGGCGAGTATTTTTCTAAAAGAACACGATGGCGAGAGGCTGCGCAACAAGATTAAAAAAATTCAGGCAGAACCAACAAAACATACGTGAGAATCGTCTCGACGATCGATTTTTTAATGTCAAGGATAAACGCTCATAACTGTTAAAGCCCTTTAAAATTGAATCATTGCATATTTAGACAATCACTTAAACTCGATTAAAGCTTGGCGCGGTATTGTATCGTGACCCAAGGCTTCGTAAAATATAATTCAAAAAACAAAGGATTCGTTCTGATGAGAACGTCAGCTCATTCTACGAGGACAAGAGGAATTCCCTCTGACTGTTGAGGTACTCTATCATGCTCGAATGAGTAGCAAAGAAACAATAGTCCTGAAAAAAGGACAAAACCGTCGAACAAAAATGAAAGACAAAAATGAAAGAATTTCATACGAAACTAAGAATCAAGAATTTTCATGTTGAAAATTGACGAAATTTTTGTTAACTCGCTGCGTACCACTTACAAACCGTCGTAGGATTTTTTCTAATCCAATTATTCGAAAAACTATTTCGTATTTATTTCGCAAAGAGCTTCTCACCGTTTCGTTTGACAAAGTTCATTGCCAATTTTCCACTGTTCACGAATTCTTTGAGAAAATATAATAAATGTCCATGATTATTTGTATTTTTACAAATAAAAAAGAAAAAATCTGCAAACCTGCATGAGTTGAATAGAGAATGCAGATACGAGATCTGTAACTCAGAAATGTATTGAAAATTCATGTGTCCTCGGTTGCACATTTCTCTTGTCATGTTGTACACATCGAGCTAATATCAGTCGACATTGTCTTCGAATAAGAAGGTATTTCTTGGGCCACGTGTGCGTATCCCCAAAGATTATCATGGTGACCCCAGAAAGGGCGAGGGTAAGCGGCGTGTATGGGCGCGTGTGTTTGTGCGTGCGTATACGGTTGTACGATAAAACCGGAGAAATGGACAGTCTGTACTGTCAAGCTAGGAACATGAAGCTGAATAGAACGGGATGTTGCTGGAGGAGAAGGTGAAGGACTGCGCGAGGCTTCACCCTCGAGGGTGCCTTTTCCTGTACACACTCCGGTGGCTCCACTATTGAATGCGCATTGACGTCGTTTCTTTCCCGTACTTCTCCTATTGACTCTCGGCGATCTGTCGGATTTACGTTGACTGGACGATTAAATAAGGGTACCGAATTCGGGGTAATGATCAACCCCCATGTCAGTACGTTCCTACCAATTGAGGAAATATATCAAGAAAATCAAATATCAATTCTTCATTATCGAACGATTATATGGAACGTGTCTAATGCGTGAGTGTTCGTCGTGTAATATTGTTGATAAAGGAATTAACATTTCTGAATTGACCAAGAGTCGTGGGGGTGGAAGAGATGATGCCGAAATATGCAGCGTTGGGGTCCAATGAAATGATATTAAGAAAACCCTCAAATAATTCCAGTAATTCTCCAATTTCGTTCCCTGTCGAATTTTCAATTCGCAGCTTTTTAACCTGCAACGATACTTTGTGAAGTAAAAATTGTTCAATTACAAATGTTTTTTTCGTTCATATCGTTGGACTTCAACGTTGCAAACTTCAGCGTCGTGTGGAAGAGTCTGGGAAAATGGGATCCATTGTCGCTGTCGCATTTGGAAACAAAACAGAATGGCTACTCCCGTCACGATGTTGTTGCATATTAATGGTTTTGCGAACAAGCAAGGCAATATCTAAAACCTTTAGACGGGATTTGACGACCTAATATTTGACGCTGAAACTAAAATCATCTTCGAGAAGGTTGCACACACATCCACGCCCGAAGTTAGCTCCGGCTCTCGCCTCTCGCTTTGCAGCTCTTTATTTTACGCCCGCTTAGTTTGTCACACTCTGATATTTTGGTTGTATAAACATAATATGGGAATATTCACACAACATTTTGTGCACACGTATATATATCCGCGAGCTACGAAACTTTGAGTAAACATGTATAAGTTTCATGCCGTTTTCGCTTTCTCGCATAAAGGAGGGACGGCCGCGAGCACGACAGAATTTTGTATATAATAATATTAATATACGCTAGCGCATCACGACTTGCGCGCAACAGCCCCTTCCTTTTTTCTTCGCTGGTTACACCAGCGAAGTTCCGCATAACAGAAGGGAGAGTGGACTATCCATCATATCCGTCAGCTTGCAAAATACAAAGTACCCAGGAGACGTTGCAAAATGAATGTATAAGCAAAGAGAAATTATATGGATGAAGTAACAATGAGAGTTTCCAAAAATATACTTTTCAACTTGATGAGTTCGCCATTTTTTCATGATTTTTATTTTATCGTGGGAAAATACTGTTCCATTGTCGACAAGCAATTGGTTTATAATTTTTCATAATCGCATCCGTAACACGAACAATTCGAGGGGATCCAGAAATAAAAAGAAGCGTAATTTTCATGATCAGAAACGTAATTAAAAAAAAAAAAACATTAACTTTCCAGCATTATGCTTCAATTTACAGTTACATTTTCATGAAAATAAATTGAAGAATTCATGCCATTATTTTACCATTCTCGTATGGTAGATTCTTACTTAATGAGTTGCTTTCGATTCACCTCAAATCCGACACGTCGCGTGATTCTACGTAAAAAAAAAAACTCTGTGCGTGGAAATCTGTACAATCTTGCAATGAAAGCAGTTGGACACCGTTTCCATCGCATCGCTCTTTCCCCAACTCTCTCTCTCTCTCTCTCTTTCCTTCCCCTCTTTTCTCCCGCTCCCTCAGTATTCTCTTTATAGTTATATACTCATTGAGTTTAACCCTTATGATCGTGTGCTTTTGCAACGCGAATTTGCAAGCGTCAGAGCCTGTTGAAACTACACCTCGGGCCAAACTTCTCGTATTCGTCGGTGTCCGATTACCAGAGGGCACGCTTTCGAGATTAACGAAAGGTGATATATGACCGCGTTTCATATACATGGGATCTTCTATATCAAATTCTACAACCTCGAGGCTGGTCACTTATCATTTTGCTTATTGTATGATTAGTATATGTTTTTTTATCTGAACCATTGTTCCTTCTTCATTCGTCGGTTACTTCAATTTTGTACCTTCGTAATCATCGGATCGAGCAACTGATATACATTGAGCAATAATTATATTCCTAGCTCCAAAATCATACTCCGTGCTTCAATAAAACCGAAAACATTACGGATTTTAGGTGCATGAGAACGAGCGTTTTGAAAAATGTAATCAGCCAATTTTCTCCTGGAGGAACTGCACTAGAGACTAATTGAAAGTTTTTCCCTTAAAGGGATGGATCAGTCGGTATATCGCAACCGTGAGTGCGAGAAAGATAGCTGCAAATTTCGAAATCGAAATTCTTTGTTACAGTTTGACCGATTAAAAAAAGGATCTGCCAGCCCATTTTTGCCATCGCCCTGCGTAGGCTGACAGAGCCTTTTTGTAATCGGCCAAATTGTGTCAAATAATTTCGATTTCGAAAATTCCAAGTGAGGTTTGTCGACTGATCCATACTCTTAATGAGTGACAGCTACTGATAAAGTTGAACAAATTTTGAGGGGCCAGTAGACGATGTAAGTTTCAAGTCGGAATGTCCAATGTGTTGAGTTGGTTACATACAAC
The DNA here is from genome assembly GCF_019457755.1 of Venturia canescens. Classification (NCBI taxonomy): domain Eukaryota; kingdom Metazoa; phylum Arthropoda; class Insecta; order Hymenoptera; family Ichneumonidae; genus Venturia; species Venturia canescens. The sequence goes on along the minus strand of NC_057421.1, from coordinate 17,217,780 downwards.
AGAAAATCCAAATATGGTTAGAAGCAGATTCAAATATGGCAGGCGAGAGCACGGAATGTTATATGTGGCAGTTAGTCAGCTATATATTCTCTGCTTTACACCGGATTATCAATGAGTCATTGCCTCGTGGGCTTGGAATCGTTTCTTGGCCAGAGGGATGGAGTCTGTTAATACCTCGGGATATATAACTTCTTCGCCCTCTCGACGCGTCTTCGTCGCGCGTTCTCATCTGTTCCCACTCGATGTCACGAAGTATCTTAGGCTCGTTTGCTCTCACTGCGACATTTTGGCTGAACGATTACTGGATAATGACTTAGAGGAATTAACACAAGCGAATAACGATACGACGAAGCAAAACGTAACGTTGAACCGGTAAATTTTCATCAAGGGGGTCTATTTCTTGTGATGTGCGGTGTTTCATTAACGACTATAATCCTACACGAGTGTGAGCAGTTTTGAAGGTGATATATGAAGGGCACTTCAACCATGGAAAATTTTCTTACAATTTTGTTTCGAATCTTTAAATATTTGAAATTTGAAGATAAAAAGAGAAGAAAAAAAAAACAAAAAAAATTGTACTTTTGTCTTGCGCAGTGACCGTGATTGCTTCAGATCCTGTTGGCTCTAATTATTAAATCGAATCCTTGGCATTCATTACATTTTCCGAATACGTAAATTCAAACTTCGATATATCATTGTGTGACATTGTTCGACAACTTTTTTAGTGGATAATCTCAGACGATAAGTTTGTTCCCCTCCTTTGTTTTGATTCTTCGGACGTCTCGTCGAGTCCGATGTTCATCCGATGAGATCGGTGCAAAAGCTCTTTGGTCTTTGTCGCAAAATTTCTGTCTGGTTGTGGCGCTGTTAAAAGCAAACCGAGGCCAGACTACTTGCTTTCTCGTAGGATGTTGTAATACAAAAAAGTAGCTGCAACCGCTCTCATCCTCTTTATTTGTCTTCCTCCCTTTTCATGTATGGCTTTCCGTCGAACATCTTCCTTATTTCTAGTTTTCTCTTTAAAAACTGGACAAAGGGTCTCGCGATGTAAAATAAAAAGAAAATGAAAAACGAATAAGCCGAGAGAAAAAGGGGCAGAAAAGGTAAAAAAAGAGCATCGGCCGGTGATCCGAAGCGAACAAGTCCTAAAGCAATGTCCGCCCTCGCTTTCGCCAGTTCGTCGATCTTCAAGACAAATATTATTCCGAAAAATTGGATTACCCTTATCGGGTCTCGGCACACTTGCCACTCTGGTACCGAGCATATAGCACCTCTGGCATCAGGTGCACACACAGACATGCACGCGCATACAGGGGTCGCGCGCGTGCGCATAGGAACACATAGAAACCCACGAATACAGATATATAAATTTGAGAGGGTTCAACTTGAGGATTGCCAGGGTTCAGTAAGTCTTAGCAAGACGCGGACCGACGTTTTGTGGAGCGAGAATTCAGACTCTCTCAATCCTTCTTCTTTCTCCATCTTTTTCTCTACCTCCGTTTCGCCCCGGTACGAGGGAGGTTGCCGCGCGACCCATGTCGGAACGTTGCGACGCCATTCTCGCGAAAGCACAAAGTTCAATGCTTTTTCTCCTCTCCTCTTTTCAGCATTCTCCTTCTTTCTCGCCCCACAAGTCGCTAGATTGTCGATTCAACCCCCTCACCAATAGACCGCAACTCAACTTCGGTTCTCTTATCGAGGACAAATATTTGCTGAAAGACCGTAAAACGAATAATGGCAGCGGTTTTACCAGAGGTTGAAAAATTACGTTGACTTTTCTGTCACACAGAGCAAGAAAGCTTCCGCTTAATTAGCGCAAAATTCAGCTCCCTATTCTCTTATTTCCTTATTCTCTACACGCTTTTTATCATTTTCTTGCTCGCTATTATTCAATAATACGTTATTGATTTTTATTGAAACAATAATGGTGAAAAGTCTCGTCGATTTGAAATAAAGAGCAAGCCAAAGGGCGGTAGAGGTTGGTTCACGTTTTCGACATTATTTTTCTCTCAAGGGTTTATAGAGGTCCAGAATACGACAAATGGAGCTCTTCGGTTGCTCCTAAAACTCCGCTGTCGGAATCGTTGAGCGATTCTAATTGAATTCGGTTCGAAAGTGGCTATCGATTTTTTGACGAAAGTGGACCGTTAGAGGCGAACGAGGGTGATTCAGGGAGTCTCGATACTCTGAAATATAGACTACCTAATATAATTCCACAGGGTAATCCAAGACCCCAAAACTGTACGTAGACAATAACGAGATAAAATGGCCGCTGGATTTCGCCTTGTCCAAAGTTAAATACATATTCCTTTCATCTTTTATTTATCAAAATCCATTAAAACTTTACTCAACTGAATGATTTTCATTTGAATCGTGCTTCGATTATATAAAAGGATAAAAGGAAAGAGGAATAAGTTGGCCGATCACGTCAGTAAATTATTGGATTCTGGATCGTCCTGTACGGGATAGACACAGTTGGAGGAAATCCTGAGCCTGTCAACGTCGCGTACGTGAATTCCGGATTGATTCAGTACGCTCATCGGGTGGATTGAAACGCGAACGTACGTAACGCCCACGTTCGGAGCCAACTGTACTGCCCTAAAATCGGCACCAATATTCGTTCATTTATGTATGGCTGTGTATACATGCATTCGCATTCCACACACATAAGCGTACACCATCGTTCTCTCGAGTTTGGACATAACAGTTGTCGAAGTTTATGCCTGGCTAACTGGAGCTTAAACCAGTCGGAGGGTCGAAAGAGACAGAGACGATGAAATAATTTGTATATCTGTATATTCTATATAAGAGCAGCGGTTAGGTAGGATGAACAAGATAGTGAACATTCGCAATCTCAACTGAAAGGTCGAAGATATACTGTGAGAAGCAGAGTATTGAGAGAGAAAGAGCGAGAGAGAGAGAGAGAGAGAGAGAGAGAGAGAGAGAGAGAGAGAGAGAGAGAGAGAGAGGTGGAAAGGGTCACTCACAGACGCGAGAGCGAAGCATTCAGCCAACGGGCAAAGGCAGTTGCGCCATGAATGTGTTTATGTGTGTGTACGTGTATATCTATGCGCGCATGCCTTTGTATAAAAGCGACAGAAACTGGCGAGAGGATGAAGGGTGATTTCTCTCGTAATATCCACTGGTTGTGCGCGAAGTATATCGATACGCGCCATATAATGCCGGCATTAATACACCCTTGGCAAAGTAATAGTGGAGCGGGACAGCGAGGATCTCCACCCCTTTCCCCCTTTTTCGCCCTTTACCCTTATTTATCGAAAGCATTACGAAACGCAGACTTTTAGTCATTCGCATAAAGCAATGTCAGCCAACTCGACGCAGATTAAACGAATTTCAGTCCCAAGCGGGATCTTCAATTTGGAATCTCATTTTATGATGCTTAAGCCTCCGGCTCAAATACTTTTACTGAAAACGTGTCGCGCGCACAGGCGACGAAAACATGCCGCAATTCATCGTTAACGATTTATAGAATCGTGGCAAGGTATTGTTCAGCTTTTCTTTCCTATTTCTGACTCGGAAGATGTTTGGCGAGGGCAAAAAAGTAAATAAAGAGTGAGACTTGAAAAAGAAGAATAAAAGGTGGATCTGAGTGAAATCAAATCGCCCCATCGAATAAACGCATCCAATGCCACATACCATTCTTCCATGATAAATTCAGAATCCAGTAAAGGCATGTGAAAAGGAAGTATTTATTTTTTAAAATTCATTCGATGCGTCAACGCGTTAACGTAATTGCATGCGTTGATGAAATTCAATATTGAGAATAACTTCACTCATTGTTACTGTCGAACAAAATGATGCCCTCCACACGTTCTTCGAATGCGAGGAATGGAGAGTGTGGAGGGCCCCACTGGAGGAAAGGTACGGGAGCATAACTCCGGATAATATTGTCCGGGTTATGCTCCTGGGCGAAGAGCCTTGGGCGGAGGTCGACCTCTTTGTTGAGGTCGTCCTCCGCCGCAAGCGGGCCTTCGTGGAGGATGGGACGCCCTGAGGGGCGTCCAGGGAGATAGAGCGCCACCCCGAAGTAATGCGAAAGCGGTTCCGGGGTGGTTGCTAGGAGACCGGGGATGGGGTTTTTAGCCGGTAGTTCCGCTAATGGAGAGTCCGGCACACAGGGGGCCTTTCAGGCCCCCCCAGTGCGTAAATGCATTTTCCCCAGCCCCGGTATATAAATTAAAAAAAAAAAAAAAAAAAAAAAAACTGTCGAACAAAATAAACTATTTCGCGCAGTCGTGATCCAAAACAACTACATCTTCTCATCTACAGGCTTCTGCTGTACTCGTCACAGAGTACGGTCGATGATAATATAACGATACTCCAATGGCAAATCCGAAACCCCTTGGAGTAAACTCAGTCGAAGAGTCTCGGATTTCCAGCATTGTATAAATAACTATTCATGCAATATCCTGTCATCAATTTCAAAGATGTTTCACACTGTGCTCGAATTCAATGGGTGCGGAATAACCGGAAGTGGGAAGCAACTTATTTGTATAGGGATAACCGGATATATATATTTATTTTGAAGTGCAGCGTCTTGAAGGCTTTTGTGCAAATCAACGCGAGATAAAACTCTTGCGTATTATTTCCATGAAAATAAAATAGGTCAATGGTAGCACAATTACCAAATGTATTCACGTGGACAATGAAAAATCACTGTTGCGCCAAGTGATAATCCATCGAGATTTCTATTATAAACATAAATTATTCCGATTGTTGCAATCGCTGCGTCGCGAGTATCCCGGAAATGAAGTGCCACGAATGGTAGAAGCGGCCAAACCCAGCGGCACCTTCGCTCGGCGCCAACAATTTCAATCTTGCATCCCCCAAAGGGGTTATGCCGCCGTTCGGCGGCGAGATGCGATGCATGCATATATAATCTCCAAGAATGCCCTAGACTTGGAGCCTATGGGAGACAGAGTGGAGAGTGGAAGCAGAGCGAACGAGACAGGAACAGCTAGACGCTCGTTCCTCAGCGTGCAGGATCGTTGACGGTAATACTCGATTTTCGGCATGACTACGTCACGATTATGTGTCCCGCACACGAATGTCGTCTCGTTATGCGATCTCAGGATGCGTGCGTGCGTGATTGTTGTTTAGCAAGGAGGGCTTGCTGTAAGGTCGAATTTCCTTGCGTGAGAAGAGGAAGATGCAGAGCGAGGGAGCGAGTCAGAGAGAACGAGAGGGGGCGGGGAGCTGAGGCTCAAAAACGATGAAACGAGGTGAAGGGATGGCCTGAGGTACTCCGAGGTGAGTCTTGGGTAAGGTTGGGTATGACTAGGACGAACATTACATCGTCGACGCCAGGCGTCGGCAACCTTCGTGTCGTAGTATTGCTCGAGAGAGCAAGATGAAGGGAAAGAAAGAGAGAGAGAGAGAGAGAGCGAAGGGGGGATGTTTCACGCTCGAACGCCACGGAGATAGACGCCGGGTATACCGGTTTCGGCTGAGGGAAGATATATAGGCCCTGGCTCTACCCTGCTCCTGACAGGTATACGTGAGTACAAGGGGAATCTGTACCATTTACCGTACTATGTATACATGGACCCATATGGGCATATATATGTGTATACGTAAATACAGGACATTCCACGCTAAATCGATAAGTTACTGATCCTCGTTTCTTGGACTTGATCCACTATTTTTCACGCTTCCCCTTCTAGTCCCAACGCGATTCCTCTGTCCATGTTTCTTGGAGTTTCGTAATGAATTGTGTGACAAAAAATTCTTCAAACTTTTTGAAAATATTTACAATAGCTGAGCACACTTGGAAGATTTTACTCCAAAAGGAGACACATTCTTAAGAACCGTAACAAAATATTAACACGTACGTATATTTGAAACGTTTTTCGAATGATTTCGTTCTAATTTTTAAAATACAAAGTCCTCAATATCCTGTTTTTGATATCTCACAAGAAAAAAATATAATCGTATGGTATCTCACGTATAAAGAAATTTTAATCTCCACTTCGCACTGAGAACCTGAACGTGAATATAAAGCAATCGACAGAGAAATCTTTGGAGCATTCAAAATAGCGATTCAGTCTTGAAGCTCTTGTATATAAGAAAATATATACGCGAATAAATACATATGGAGGGAGAGAGAGGGGAAAGCAAAGGTGTACGTATATATAGCGTTTCACAGATAGGATTCATGATACGCAAGTATTTGTATACGAATATATATTTGTATACGTGTACGTGTTGGGGTGTTTTGAGTATATATGTACGGTCGAGGCAGCAGGAGGCTGGTAAACGATCTGCTTGAGAGAGTACACGTCGAAACCATAATCTTGCTGGGAGCATCGACGAGGATCTCGCATCGGCGATCCTAATCGTTCGTGCATACTTTGGCGGACGTAAAACGAAGCGATCGACGGTGGCGGCATTGAGGTACTAGGTACAGGGATGGAAAGTTAGAAACAGAAGGATAGAGAGAAGGAAAAAGAGAGGGATACAGAGATGCGGCAACGGTCGAATCTAGCCAGGCGAGACTAATTCGTGAAACGAGTCTATGAGAGACCTGCCATGGTGCTGCGTTGTTGTTCCTGCCACTAGAGCTACGCTTCTACTATTTCGCTTTCATTGTGGCTCTCATACGTCTGGCACATCAGGCCATGACACCGCCAGAGCAAAACACACCACTTGGACAGAGAGAAAATTCTCTGGATACCTCGTGTGACGATTCGTGCAGCTGTGCTAGAAACGCCATCGTGTAACGAGATTTTCACTATTTCAATGATACAAATAAGATACTCAGTCGACGACTCTTTTTGTTCTTGTTCATACCCCTCAATCGATCAAAGTTTAAATAGAAAGTGACTATAGAATTGGATGAAAAAGTGCCAACGCATTTGAAAAATCATTGAATAAAATAAATAACGTTTTCTCTTAAGCTGAACAATTTTATGTGGAAATGGACCACGAGGATGAAAGATTTGTTTTATCCACGTGGCCAACCATAATAATAGTTATCATATATAATATATAATAATAATAGTCTTTTTAACGAAAAAAAAAATAGTTCTTGCAAGTTAAATAGCGAAAGACTCTCGTCGAGTGAATAAATACAACAAGCATGATCACGCTCGCTGCTCGCTGAAGAATCATGGAGCTGACGGAGCATTGAAACGCAACGGGACAGTCTTTTCTGTTTCAAGTTTAAAGTGGGTAAAACTGAAAAAGTACACTGGTAACAGTTATAACTGGAGTCCCTCCATTCTATTTTACAGTTTGCACGTGGAAAGGTCGCCCGTTTGGACAAACTCTTTTATCTGGCGGGGCTGGTGGGTAAATTTTCCCAGGGTTCCATTTTCTTACGAGCATGTATATACGAAGAGTCATAACGATAGCCTTGAAAGAGTCTATACAGAGTCTGCAACATCGGAGCAAGTACACTCAGGGAGAAGAGAGAAGAGCAAGATGCACCGTAGTTGCAAAAGCTTCTCCGTTACCGCAGCAAGTCTTCCAAGGATTCCGGGGAAACTGGTAGCTTGCTCGAACGAACAAGCATCCAAGTAAAGCACCGAGAGGAAGAGGCGAGAGATCTCTAGGAATAGTAGTTTCGAAATAGGACTCTCCTTCCTTCCTATCCTTGTGCTTCTTTTTTTTCTGCTGTGCGATCTTCCAGCGATCTTAGTTGACTCGGTTCAGACTTGGAACCGTTTCCCTCAGCGACAAAGATGACAACGAAATGTTCCACCAAGATAGACTTTTCCACGGTACGTGTAACAACCAGTATGATTCCCTTGACACACGAGGAGCTTCTATGAAATAGGAAAAATTTAGACCGTTGAGGCCCCTAGTATAAATGAGTTTCTCCGTGAAAGGTTGAAAAAAGTGTCTCCACGGTGATATGTGATAATGTCCAAAAGGTGACGAACCCGGTAGACCCGAGAGTCATTTCGCTACATCACAGTTTCACGAAACGTTCTAGCTTGCAGCTATCGAAGAGAGTCCAATCGAAACTCGCACAATTTATAGAAAATTCGAGTCCCGCAATCGGCATGGGAAATATCTGCTGTTTACATATTGAGAATACGAGACTCTGAGAATTCCTGAAAATCGTTATAGAGAAGTGCTCTGAACTGTACCAACAACGAACGTTAATACGGTCGAACATGTAAGTACTGACGCTGGGGTTGGAGTAGACTACAAACAGAGAGGTTAATAGGAGTGAGATTAGCTCTTGGGTTGCGTACAATACTGCAAGTATATCGGCTGCGCATTGCATGTAAGGCGCAGTATACATAGGGAGAGAGGATTGTTAGAGCTGAAAACTTAAGGCTCTGGAAAGGTGCTTCAGAGTTAAAGCCACGGAGGTGTAACCGGACTCGAGTGAACGTGGAAGCGAGCGGCAATAGAGTGTGCGCGCACACTCCAATTTTTCTTGGTAACATTTGCCCACACAGACGAAGATATATGCACGTATAGGGATTTACTGAACGTGTAGATATGCGAAGAGATTGCAAAAATGTTGAGTCGAGGTATAGGAAGTTCAGTATTGGCGACGTGTACATCATTAACGGTGTTCTTACCTGCTGCTTTGCAGTTTATAAGATTTTTTTTTGTCAAGGTGTAAGCAAACGATCGACAGAAAGAGAGTATAACGAACGAGAAGGCTGCGAGACGAAGGGTTGCTCGCAGCAATATACGACGCGCGGGCTTTCTGATCTAGAAGCAGGTTGCATGCACACCAAGATTGCATAATGACATAATATTCATGGCAAGGGTGCGGCGACGAGGTGGTTTCACATCTGCACACCGATAGCACCAGGCATCACCTTCAACCGTCTCGTTGAGGGTGGCACTGTTCTGCGTGCTTACGCTCGCGGCTCCACGACGGGTAATAAGGGTGTCGAGACCTTATATACACCATCAGCTACCGTTGCCAATTCTCTCTCTTTCCCCGTCCTTCTCTCCTCTCTCTCTCTCTCTCTCGCTCGGTTCCTCTCCCACCCCCTTAACCGTCTACCTTCCTTCTTGCCTGTACATTTACCATAACTAAGCATGGTGGCCCGGTAAGATGTATAGCTAGGGAAGCTGCTGCCGCTCCGTCGCCATTGGGAAACTAGCTGCAGAAGGTAATCACCGTGAACATGTATATGCGGATAGCGTATCGGTAGTGGCGTCGACGGCGTTACTCAAACCCGACAAGAGACTCTCCCACCTTGAGCTTCGCAAACGCGAATGGATGGGAAGGCAAAAGAGCCGAAAGTTAGGGCTGACGGGTGGTGGACACATTTTTAATTAAGACAGTTTCGAGGCGTAATTAATTTTATGACGGCCCAGACTAACGACCATCCGTGCGCACCCAACTTTCAACGCGGAAGTACACATAAACATGCAAAGACACGGTACACGCAAATATCGCGAGTTTACTGCTTGATTTTCCTCTATCTTCTTCTTATGGGCATATTCAACAAGCCCGAATGGAATAGACATTGATTGTCAAAAGTCTTGCACGTTACTTCCGATGCACGCGAGATGTACTTTTAATCATTCGTTTTGTAACTGCCGACGAAGTATACCAAGGATTAACGTCGTTGTTGATACTGACGAATATGTACATAAAAAATTCTATAAAACTACGTGTATAGTAACACGAGCAGCTGGATGCAGAAAGCTTTCATTAAGCCGCACCGAAGTTCGAGCTGTTAATATATCATCGTCGGGGAGGCACCTTGGGCTTCTCTCCAAACTTAATATTCTTCAAACTTCTCCTGTAATAACGCTCTCAATTATTATTTTAATTTTTCATTTATTTATTTTTTTTTTTATTTTTTCACTTTCCGAAGATTTTCTCTCAAGTCTATTTCGCGGTAGTTTTTCTCTTAATCGAAGTATATGGAAGCGATGCACGAGCAACGGGCGTTGAGTGTATTAACGTCTCTCTCTCTCTCATACCTTTTCGATGTGGTGACGTTTACCGCGCGTAAGAAGAGAAAACGAGGGTGTTTCTCACACCCTCTGTTGCGAAGCCTGCGAGAGGAAATGCGTTCGTTATACACCGCGAGGGGAAAGAAAACGCAGCAGTAACTGAAGTTTATCTGTCGTTAAATAAAACGGGCTGTTAAACGACAGGCGTTACTGGTACACCACCACCAGCTCTCTCACTTCCGCGCACATGTTCAGGTTATCCAATAAACGATACTAAACGTTGCGTTGCATAACCTGTATGTGTGTGGGTGCTTGTGTACAAAATAAAGAGTACACGTGAGTATAAATACCGTTAGTTATTCATCATTTTGAGTAAATGGTTGTCGTACATATTTTTCTCTGGTTTGCGAATAAGCTTTGACGATAAGTACAAGTATTTACGCGTATGTCGGTTGTTGAGTAAATAAAATGGGAATAGTCGCAAAGGTGCTTGTGCTATCCCATTTCACAGTGAATATAAACGGGTAAACAAAAATTTTATTAATCAACTTTCAATTCATTCTTTATTGCATAATATTAATTTCTTTTCCTTCCAAAAATGAACTTTTTTTCAATAGATCTACAAATGCCAGTACACCAAATAACTTCGTACAGAATCGAATGAATTTAAATAGTACTTTTCAACACTTGGTCGTCACGATGCTTATTACACCCAACGCCTCCAGCTCACCCGTTTATTCGTCGGTTCACAATCTATTCAAGTTTTTTCCATTCTTCTCTCAAACCCCCCGGTCTCAAGTTGCTTCGTCTCGATAACCCGTATATGTTTACGCGTCAAAAAGGTTATCAATATAACGGAGAAATACTCCCTCCAAACGAAAGGAGCGAGCGTCACGAACTTTTGCTCTTCTATCGCTCCAGAACACACAAATATGCATTGGCGTACACAGCACTCGCGAAAGATATAGAATACGTAGATGGCGATGCTGCGCGAGACCTGAGTTCTCCTTCGATATAGCAATGCATTCTCCGGTACCACCAATCCAACGTATATATACATATGTATTTGTTACGTTGGAATACATCAGTACGCAGCGAAAGATAAAACAAGACAAGGAGTGAATAGAAGTATAGTTGGAGCACAAGGACGAGCGTTTATAGCTATCCGTAACACTATAGCCACTTCGCTATATCATACTGTATGCACCCGTGCTTTATATATGTATCTATGTATTCAAAATTAATATATATATATATAAATATGTGATAGAGTATGTAGTACACTATAGAAGCTCGCAGGTCCTGCAGGATAATATTTAGTATTCCCGTGGCGGTCGCTGTCGCGGCTTATAATATTTCGCGTCATATTAATATTCCATAGGGATATTCGGGAACAGGAATAGGAACGGGGAAAACGCGCTCCGCTGAGAGAACTGCTCCACCATCTCCATGTTCTCCTATTTTCTCATGCGCTTCTCGGGCTGAGCTGAATTTTATATATATATACAGCGATTTAGGTGGATACTGCCGCATCTCTTTCCTGCTTTCTGGTTCTCTTGATATATCCCAGGTACACACGACTAGCTAAGTATTTAGTAGCCCTATTTATGCATGTCAAAACTTTCTTTTATTGCCCACAAGCCTGATTCCGTTGGCTACGAATTCAGCAACGTACAGGGGCGAAGTTATTCTTGATATATCCTATTCGTTGCGCACGCTACCATCTTTTTGGACTACTCACCCTCAGATTCAGCTACGCTCTAGTCTTGCGAATGAACTTTGAAATTTCTGCTCTCTCTCTCTCTCTCTCTCTCTCTCTCTCTCTCTCTCTCTCTCTCTCTCTCTCTCTCTCTTTCTCTCTGCCTTGTACGTTAGTTTATTGTCTTTTTCTATAATGCTTCAATTATTATATTTCGTATGTTTTTACAATAAATAATGTATCGCAACATTTTTTCGTAGTTTAACACCTCAACAAAGTCGTTAGAGGGATAAACCTGCGAAAAACGGCACCATTGGCCCAAGCTCGGTGCAGTACAGCGCCAACTATACATGATGGTTGGACGACCGTTGGCGATACAACTTGGCCAACCGTAAAACCATGGTTGGAGTGATAGCTACGGTCCTACGGTAGGCTAGAGCTCGGGACCAGTATCGGCTCAGCGTCAGTCTTGACAACGGCCCAACGCTGGGCCGGTGTTTGCCCAATGCTAGCCCCACATTCACCCAGCGAATGCCTGTTATCGATTATTTAATTAAATAATATTTATATTCAATCATGCTTATTTTATCACTCTATACAATTATCCGTCATTGTGAAAATTTTGATTAGTTGAAAAAAAACAGTTCCGTATATTTTCTTTAGAGTTGAAATTCTTCAGAGGGGATTCGAACTGCCTACTTACAACTTTCCTACTTAATGCCTGCCTAGTTTGGCCAAGACGCTAATAACCACTACACTATCGACTACTTTCTATTTTTGTATCAACATTCTCCAAATAAAATATCGGGCCTATTCTGGTATTGTATCATATATGTGTATATTGAAATAACGTTTTTAATTCTCAACCAATTTAGACCAAATTTAATACACAACAGTAAAATCTCCGGAAACAAAATTTCATGTAATTCGATAACTTATTAGCTCGTACGAATTTTGGTAAGAAAACTGAAAAAAGTTTAACCCTCAGCCGATTAACTAATAAAGTCGAAAAAATTAAATGACTAATCTGTATATTATTAAAAGATACACGGCCCGTCTTGACTCATTTTGCCAACACTTTACTTTAATAATCGTGATTGCAGTTTCGTTGAAACGTAAGACTTTTCCTTCCAGAAAGGTACGTTAACTTCAACGTTCTGCATCTTTACCGACTAATCGTTGGGTTATATCGTGTTAGATCTCTGCAAGATAGATAGTTGGAAATGCAGCAGTACTCGATGGAGTATTTTCTCTCGTGTGAGGTCTTAGTTGACAGGGACAGCTTAAGCAACGTTGCCCCAGCCCTTGCATCAAACGGATAACAAGATGTCTTGAATGTAGGGTCAGATAGTGTGACATGTATTATATACAGCCCCACAAATCCTCTGGATACAATACGAAATGTCCACAGACAAGAGAGACAATCTTACGAATATTCAGAGAGATAGGACCGAACGGCTATGTACAGCCTCACAATCCTCACAATTCAGGTTGCCAGAGGATCCTCGTGGGTTCATACAAGAAGTCGAAAATCCCAAGGGAGCCGGGTTAAAACATCAGAAAACACCTCCGGGGAAGTGTGGAAACGTTGAAATCTTCGCTTTTCTCGAATTCGAGTTATAGCGCTCCTGTTGTTTCGAGTTCGAAGCGAACGATATAGTGTTCGAAGCGAACCAGCTCTTACGGGGGCACATTGAAGAATACAAGCTGAGTGTCTATGGTCCGGGTTTAAGTCGGTAGAATACCGCATTGTGTGGGTTATGGATGCGAGTAGATTGCGTAAAACATTCACCTACCAACGGGCTACCATTCGGCGAGTTCTACTGGTTCCCACTATGGATAGACAGAGAAGGAACTTGTGTGGAGTCTCTTGAGCCCTGAGGAGCAGTAAAACGTCAGAGCGAATCGAGTTCCGCCAGTACTGGATTCCGAAAGAGTCTTAGCAACGTGCTATTTCTTACCTTCTCGACCTACTTCTTTCGCTCTTTGTTCCTATGTTTAATAGAGTTACTCCTGATACATATGCGCGTGTGTGCAAGTGTGAATGTTCCTGGCTTACCGATGACACAGACAGGAAATGGTGCTTGATTCAAAATAGAACGAACGAAAATCTTGGTATTTTCGAAAATACTCCAATTTTTAGCAGAAAAATATATATAAAATAATTCTTCTAAAAAAATATCAGCTTGATAAACGATGCGATGTTTCACTTCTGGCTACTGAACCCCAGGCACGGTGAAAAGAATTCATTCGCCTCTTGTCAAAAATAGAAACGCTTTCAGGGAATCTCGTGAATGTTATATTTTTAAAAATCCAGCTCTTTACGCGCATTGTCTCGAATACTGCAGACCCAAATTTCGTCAACCGACGAGTTTTTTAAAAAAACTTATGACTGGAATTGCCTCTTTAACAGTGAGTTTCAAAAAATCCCAATGAATCATTTGACAATCATGTCGGTTGTTTTTTCAATTTTCTCTTTGTATCGGTACCTGTAAGATTAAAACCAACCGTAAGCACCACATTACGTATTACCAACAAACTGTATTATTTGGAGGATAATTGAGATGAAAAACCTTCGAAAAATCTGTTTGATTTGATTACCTTTAGTATTCCAGACAAAATTTAAGCACCCTCAATTCGTGTGAACGTGAGAACTTTCCTAATAGCACGAGCACGATCGATGCGTGCCTCTAATCGGAGAAAGGAACACCAATCTCGGCAATGCCGATAAAAGAAATTCTCTACGAATTTGTAGAGGGTGTGCAGCGAACAAGGGTAATATAAAGGGGTTAGCTGGCATGAATATAATTATTCCATGTCGTCGGTCAGGCTAATCAAGCAGAATATGATAATTAATCTATCGGTTAGCTAGTGCGAGGGTGCTAAAAGATAGAGGGAATAGGAGAAAGAGCAAGGAGAAAGAGAGGGAGAGGGAGAGGCAGAGGACGAGGGTAGAAATCCACGTCATGGGACAAAGTGGTCCAGTCTTGATGGGGTTGAGCGGAATGGGGATCGGATATTGTGACAGCGTATGGAGAACAGATGCGCATATTAGCACACTGTATTACTCATACATTATGCGATACATAAAGAAGTGTAAGAACGCCACGAATCGAGAACTTTGCATCAAGAAGTTACGAAGGAGAGTAATCGTTCAGGGAAAAAGTAAAAAAGAGTTTGAGAATATTCGGTTCAAATATTTGGGGATGAAAGTGAGCGAGAAAGAGAAAGACAGAGAGAGAGCTAGAGAGAGAATGAGAAAGGGTAGTAGTATGGATAGGGTGGTGGAGGGTAGTAGTAGACGCGGCCATTTACTGGCACATATAAGCGGTTTCCATTGTCTAACGGGTATAATAGGGTAATCTCGCGGCCAATGCGTTGACGCCAGAGTGGAAGAGAGACTCGCACTCTCACAGGCGCGAAAGACCCCCCAGAAGGGCCACTATACAGCCCACAAGAGAACTAACACATACGCGGAAGCGGAATACGAATGATGTGTATAAACGTACATGAATAAGTGTAAGGGAGGGATGAGAAAGCTTTGCTAATATGGTACTTACTATCAGCATGTACATCTAATTTGCAATGACGAAATTTTCGGACCAAACAATATCAGACGATGCTGAAGTCTGCAACGTTGGAGTCCAACGAAATGAACGAAAAAAAACATTTGTAATTTACCAATTATTTTTTACTTCACGAAGCATCGGTGCAGCTTGAAAAACTGCGAATTGCAAATTCGGCAGGTAACAAAATTGCAGAGAATTACTGGAATTGTTGGGGGTTTCTTTACATCATTTCGCTGGACTCCAACGTTGCAAACTTCAGCGTCATCAATATCAGCCGAAGAACACATACGATTGGAAATTAGAAATTTCAACTTGAAATTATTATCCAACCTAAATGCCGCTACAAAATAAATGAGTGAAGAAACAAATGGTCACGATCTATTGAAACATCGTTTATGTATTTATTATGACATGATAATGATCATTAACAAGACTCTCCAACATTCATTATCGTTATTGCAGTACTTAATCACTATTAGAATATTAATCACAGTGCTCATTTGGAAACGTGTTAGAATATTCCGCTATAATAATTATGGTAGTTAGCAAAGTGTTTGACGATTTGTGAAAACTACTTCATTCGCTGACGTAGCCACGTTCAGCTGTGTTGTCCCCACTAAATTGTCCGTTACAACGTATTCATTATTTGGCTATTATATTTAACCATAGGATAGTTTGTCCCCAATTATATGTGAATATTTCAGAGAAAGAGTACATTTTATTTATGAAACTGCAAATCGGTGGTTATATAAAAAAACATTAAAATAAATCATCATGCGGTTTATCATAACTAGCGCAGTCAATCTTTGAGCATGTCGCGAGGTCTGCTGTTGAAGGAGGCAGAAAAAAGAGTAATGAGAGAGCCATTCAACTGTGCTGCTATCACCAAGTTATTCAGCCGTTTAGCGATGTTTGCCAGAGAGCAGACTCCAGACTGCATTATTATATGTATTCATATTGAAGAATCTCTATATAAAGAGAGTGTGTAAACGAGCGAGAAAAATTCGACAATGCAAGCATGCATGGCAGCGAAACAGCAAAAGCGCTCAACACTAAATATATATACGTACGTATACATCGATTGTATGGAACGATACATCAACTGAAACGTCCAAGAGTTATGAAGCAAATGGTATAATAGCACGAGCACAAGGCACATCAGTCATTTAGCCACAAATAGAATCAGTTTCCTTCCTCCCATCGCTGCATGCTCTTTTTCACCCTCTTATTCTCCCATGAATCCTACTAAATTTCTTCACCTCTACCCCAGCACAGAGTTCAGAGGGAAATTCGCCCTATCTTTTGCATCGCTTTCAAACTTGTCGTTTCTTCGCTCCACTGACGCCATCATGGATTCTACTGAAAGGATATAGCGAAGCGGATGAGAAAAGTTAGTAAAATCACAGTTCTCGAAATTTATATCATGCAAAATTCTTCGTTCCTCTCAATCAATAGAGTTTTCTTCTATATGGACTCCATGGATTAAGGCGGATAAAACAACGTTTCGATTTAATGAAATTCAAATTTTCACAAAATCTACAGGAACTACTGATGGACATGAAATGTAAATGTGTCTACACGAAAACTTATAAAGAACAGTGCTTTATTGATTCAAAGTTAGCTTAGCAAAAATATGACGCTGAAGTTTGCAACGTTGGAGTCCAACGAAATGATATAAAAAAAACTCTCCAATAATTTCAGTAATTCTCCAATTCTGTTCTCTCTCGAATTTGCAATTCCTAGTTTTTCAGTCTGCACCAATACTTCGTGAAATAAAAAATTGGTGAATGGTAAATGTTTTTTTTTGTTCATTTCGTTGGACTCCAACGTTGCAAACTTCAGGGTCGTGCAAAAATTAACATTGGCTTAGTGTTGTTTCATAAAGGATCCTTAAAGCTTTACGAATTTTTTCAATCTCATCCAATCTTCGTTTCCTTTGCCTCACTTTAATGAAAACCTTTGTAACATTGTAACGAGTGGCCGCAGCTTCTGTATCGAACTCCGAAGTTGTGCGTTGTAGATGAGAAAACTCGTATCTTTTGCTCGCTTCTACCACCACCGAAACTTCATTTCTGGCGCGTGTACTTTCTTCGTTTCTTTATACATCTCTTTTTCCACAGAGAGAATATTTAAATAAACTATGCGGCTCGAGTTCACCACGAGCGAGTGAGTATCTCACCGCTTTTTATTACACCTTATCCCATTTATTCAACCGCTATTCACCGTATTCCGTCAGGGTTTGAAGATAAAAAATTGATGATGTTTCATAATCAATATACGTAATGTTTTTTCCACACGATTTTTTTCCCCCAGCTGTTCTCGTTCCCACAGCGAACTCAAGACCCCCCCCCCCCCCTACCCAAGACAACGATACAACGATCGTTCAGTTGATGTGTGAAATTAACGAAATTACCATTGCTCATGGACGCTTTTCATAGGCTTTCATCAAAGAGTGTGTGCGAATACGAAGCGTTGGAAAAACAGAAGGCGATAGACAGAGACGAGTCATCCCTCAATTCTCTACGTTTCTATTTCAAGATCGTCGCTCTAGTATATTTATAAATATATCTTCGTCGCATGGCGAACAAAAGAAGAAACTTTCATACACGCACACACGAACATACATTCGTCTCAATTCGTCGTTCAAGCTCATCTGCGAGACGGCAGTGGCATGGCGTATTAAAGCGCAGCGCGCTACTTTATGTGCTTTACTGAATATGTGATCGTTAGGAATGGGCTATATACGATAAATGTACATAGGTATATACGTATTTACGTGATGAAACGGCACGCTAATGGTATAACGGATGTCACGCGTCAAATTGCCGGCTACATTATATACAGATATATTTATGTGTGTGCAGCGCGTACATGTGTGTGTGTGTGTGTGTGTAGAATATTATGGAGTGAATTCGTTAACGTGCTTCAGTCTAAACCAATCACTCTGACATACGTTAACTCACGCGTTCTCTCTGTATATGTGTGGAGCGGATGGAACCGTAACAACCTCGTATCAAATGATCTCTATATATTTCCTCCTTTCTTAAACATTTGAACGCCCGTACGTACAGTTGTAATAACAAATTCTGTTCGTGTCATAAAAATCGGAATTTCATGCAGATTTTCAGTCATAATTTTATCTCTGAATGTTTGATCCGGACAGATAATTTAATGTATTTGAATTCGCGGTAGCGATGAAAGATTAACGGTCACAAGTCATTGTGTTTGATTTAAAAATGTGGGATTTTTCGAGTAGTTCCCACGCATTCAACAAAAGATGATATTTTATGATTTGAGGATGAACAATCACGGTAACTGGACAAAGCATTCAATGTTTTTGCGATGCATGTCCACTTTAACTGTCACGGAATAACTACGATAGATTCCAGAAAAATAGCCGCAAGGAAAGAGTGCGAAAACTGAGAAAAAAAAGAGCAGAGCGTTATTGCATGAAACTCAAACACACCGCGAACAGCATGTACATTTATATGAAACACTGTGATTAGGAAAGATAAAAAGAACGAAAAAAAGGTGACACAAAGGAACGAATGCATGTTGGTTCACGAATAATAACGGGCATAGCCGTAGAAAAGCGTTATACTCCTTTTGTTCATCGACTTTATTGTTCCATTCGAATTCAAATATTATCGAGAATACGAATGGATGGCACGGACGAGAGAGCAACTGAAGCCTTCCCAAGTATCACAAATCCGGAGTTTACACATATATTTATTCATCTATCACACACCCATAGATATACATGTATCTGTGACTATGTAACGTGCACATATTAAAATGTTCTATGTCATCGTGTACTATGTTCAGAAACGTAGCAGAGATTTTCTGGTCAGTACGAGAAACGAGTGGACTGAAATGTCGAACATTGCGCCCTGAGCAAAACAGAATTGACGTGTGAGAGAGGTTCAATACGAAAGGAAACCTGAACTCAACCGTGAGAACTCGAGCTGTAAATCGGTGCATTGAAAAAATCAGCTCTCCTGTTTTAGAATGGAAAATCGTTACCTCGCTAGTCAGAAAAATGTATCGACTGAAACATTTATAATGAAGAATATCATCTCAATAAGAAACTTTAAGTGAAATTTGCAAGATCATGAAACTCAACATTGAATTTTTCGTTGATTTCGATTACCAGAATGCATCGTCGTATCGAATTCTGACGATAAATCTTTGGACCTGCTCATTCTCGATGAACAGTTGTTGTTGTTGTTTTTTTTTTTTTTTTTTTTTTACATGACTGGACAGAGCTTATTTTTAGAATTCTCATAATATAAGATAAATAAAATCGGATGGAACACTAGGATAAATGGGACAAACGTTCGTTCCCTTTAGTAAGCATATATAGGAGTGAAAAGCAAGGGACACAAGGGTGTTGACAGCAGATACGTTGATGCGAAGTGAATGGAGAGTCGACCACCGAGAAGCGACACGTCCCACTTTTGAATAAATGGAAAGAAAGAGAGAAATAGGCACACAGAGTGAGAGGGTCAGTGGGGGAAAAAAAAGAAAGAGATGACCGAGGGATGAAGAGAAACGAGGGTTGGATAAAAAAAGTAGAGATATTTGGGATCGTTTGGTTGAGGCTGCTGCTGCTGCTGCTGCTGCTGGGCGAAGGACTAGAGTATCGATACACCTAACTGGGTCGCTGGTTCCACAAAACATTATTTTCAACCGTTCGATGAGCGTCGGAGCTCGCGTTCGTACATTCGAATTTTCGATGGATATTTTGTACCTTTGAAACACATATGGGTCACTTTATGTCAACTCGCATCATGGCTTAACGTATGCTCATTTTTTTTTTAGACTGAAACCAAATATAACCACATTTCTTTCACTGGGTGAATGATCTACTATTCGGAAAGTTTTTTATGTACGCTGAAATTCTCTCATGTTCTTTCAACTTTCATGACACTGTCTTTGTACTGCACGGCTGTGTATACATTTCAAGTATGTCCTTCTGTCACGAATAAGTAACATCGACCTACTCGTTGTCGAAGTGGACTTCAGCATGCAACGTATTGACACATCTGGGCTTCAAGGAAACAAATACCTTCTGAAAAAATCCAATTAATAGGGAAAAAATCTACTCCTATAACTGCTCACTTGCTACTGCATGATGGGACCTTCAAGTTCCGAAAAAATCGAATAAAAAAAACGTTACACTCCTGTGTGTATATAAAAGAGAGAAAGAGAGAGAGATTCGATTTGTTTCATTAGTTATGCTCGAGTAAAACTAAAGAAAGAGAGGCAGCACTTGACAAGGAGGATTGACAGGATTCATTTAGAATGTCTTCATGCCCATATGCGTACTGGAAAGAGAATACGATTGTAGCATTTCCGCATTTATTTATTCGAGAACGTATTTAAATAAATCAATATCGACTGAATAATGAATATTGAAGATATATAGTACATTACGCCACTAGGGAGGGAAAGTAGACTATTTTAAACCGCAGGCAAAATTGTCGCCCTCACCTTCGGCTCGGATAAGATGGTAAAGCATGCGGTTTGAAATAGTCTATTTCCACTCTTGTAGCGCATACTTTTTACTGCATAACCGCGAAAAATGTTGACTTCCGTAAAACGGAAATCGGACTTCCCGCAGAGAAGTGGTGTAAAATACTTTATTTAATTTTTCATATATTACCGGTAACGCCAATTCCATAAATGAATATGAAGTAAATGAGATTCAATTCGGAAAGCAACCATTTATTTATTTCTCGTTGGAAACCAGTTTCAAATTCGCAATTATTTTGTTTCCTCTTTGGATCCATGAAAGTGGACAAATTGATGCTCATTATAAATTGTAAAAAGAGAGTAAACGAGTGCGTGAGTACAATGAGACAGATGACAACAAATTTTTGCTTGAATGTAGAGAATTAACAAATACATGAAAATACACAATGTTCCCGAACATAATTGCTACCTGCCATTTACAGTTGCTGCTTCCTTTTGTTCAATCTCTATTATATCGACGAGGTACAAATTTCGGACAACAAATTTCAATTCTCATCATTTGTGGCTTTGTCATTAAACTCATATCGCTGAGTTTTCGAAATTTGATACAGCGTACGAAGTTTTTGTTTCATTTTTTCGATTATAATAATAAACTCGAAAGTTGTGAGTTTAGAGAGGTTTCAGACTTGTCTAATTCTTTTTATTACAGGATTTAATGGACTCGTAAGGATGATAACTCTTCTTGCCAATATAATGAAATTGTTGCCTGGCCTTACACGTTTCAGTTCACAGCCTTTTTAAATATTTCATTTTCACTCTATGCTACATGCATGGCAAATTTAATTAGAACAATTATGTTTATTTCCTTTATATTATTCATTTGGGCGTATATGAATTTGTAACGCTGGTATTTCAATATCATGAAGTTTTTAATATTGACATTTTGTTTGGTAAAACGCACTCCTTCGGGATACTCAAACATTCTAAAATATTCTCTATTTCATAGAACGTGAATTGTTATGATTGTTAGCAGTTCACACTATGATTGGGGTTGAAAAAATTAAAAGAAGTTTTAAAAACTGGAATATTAGAGAAATATGGGAAAATTTGAATAATTACTTCAAATAATTTCAGAACAATTTACCACTGAAACGAAGAGATAGATATGAGATGGAATGAGAGTTCAATTTTCCAGGCATCACATAAATTATCCAGCTAGGATATGTGGCGAGTTCATCAAAAGCTACTTGCACATTCACAAAGTAGAAAATCATATTGAGCGTTGAATATTGAATTGAAAATAATTGTAATTTTCTCCATCCTCTACAATTTGTTCTTCTTTACTTTACGAATTCTAAATACTTTATCATCATTTGAAAGCTGAGCTATAAGAGAAAAAAAACATATCTCTGTGAACTCCGAATATCACTGAGCAAATAGTCAACGCAACCGCTCCGCGTTGCGAAACATTAATGCGACCTTCCAATTTATGGCAAATGCAGTGCAACTCAAAAAAATCCTCAGATCTGTATAGCAGAGGTATCTAAAGTTGAAACTAAAGTTAATAAAAAGAAAATCGAATAGAGGCCAAAGGAAAGCAAACGAGTCAATATTAAAGAGCAATGAGTGATTCACACAAACGCTGAGTACGATTCACAGTGGAATAAAGAGTTACGAAGTGACGTAAAAGACCAATTGGAAATGACAATTTTTTTTTTTCATTTCCGATCGAATGTAATCAACAGCACAAATTATTAACCAACAATTGAGTTATTTACGCACCTATCAATCATTTTTGTTATGAAACTCAAACTGAAAGGAATGATACTTTTTCAGTTTGACATAAAATGATAACGACTCACGAGAAGAAACATTTTTACCGAAGTGTTTTAGACACTTCCAGTTTTTTCCCTCGCACCATCAGCAGTTCCATTAAGCTAATAAAATTTCGGATACAGGTACAAGTCCGAACATCCAAAAATGTTGATCGGCGGATATTGGATATCGAGCTTCGATGACTGTTTTATACAAAATTTCATTCGATACTGAAAACATCAGCGGCATATCGAAGAGATCTTTATTCAGGGGACGGAAGCGTCACTTATTCAGAGCGGTTTATTTTTCTGGGTTAATATTGAAGAGGAATGTCAGATGTCAGATGGTGTGGCATGGGTTTTGCAATTTAATTTTGAGCTTCGAAGTGGCTTATCCTTTTGACATGATACTTTTTTTGCAGCTTGATATCTCTTCCACATGCAAAAACTTGTGAATATTTTTATTCGTATACATTAGCGAAACGTCTTATCACTCGCTGGAGACTCGTTGCGACATATCAGTTTTTTGGCATGGATAAAAAATTGTTAAGAAATGTTTGAAGATGAGTGCAGCACAGGCAAAAGACATCAGCATTTGGCGACTGCGTAGCGCTCCCGTTGCGCTGCTGCCCGGATAAGAAAGTTTTCCTCTTGTTCTCCATTTAGCTCGCTCTATACTTGTACACTTCCCTTGCCGGACTACCAGTCTGCCACTTGGGCATTGTATGAAAGATGCAGGGCTCCTCCCGACCGCGAGTTATCGCGAATATAAATTTTTACTGGACTTCCACCAGGCTCTGTTACACTTGAGTTTGCTTCTTTTTTCATATAGTTTTTATTCTCCAACTGGCATTATACCTTAAGAACCGTTTTTTCACCTATGCGTAATCGGTGTGCGACCCAAAATTTCAATAAGTTCAAAAAATATTTTTTTTTCCCATAGAATTTCGTTAATTTAGAAGTTGTTGCTTGTTTTTTCTTCCAAAGTAATTACGATCCTTTGCTCGCCATCAATAAACGTAACCAACATCAAGTTATTCATTGATGAAATCCGTTCACGGTTAAAAAAACCATTTGAATTCGTCCGAGCTCATTATTCATGATGCATGAATATAAATAATTCATCAATTTGACTCTACAAAAATGGACAGAAAAATAGTGAACAAAAGGCAAGGAAAAGCACTAAAGAAATTCTTGTTTTCAAGGCATCTGTCACAAGGAGGCATGCTGGACAGATCGAAGCCGGAAGTAAGACCACTGGGCTCGCGAGACGACGCTGGAGTCTCGAGATATCGTTATCCTGCTGGATCATATTTCGTCTGGCGTCGGATACCGGAAAGCTGGTACGTAGACAGAAGAAGGACGGGCTATGTATTACATGCCCGGAGTTAATAAATATACACATACATGTGTGTAAAGGGTAGCGAAGAAGATATCTATGTTTGCGATTCAATGTCGTCGTCATTGAATTTGCACCAAGCAGCCATCGAAGTCTTTTTGGTCCATCTTTGTTCCGGTCACTTTTCTCCTGCAGCGAAAGGGATCGGGTCTAGTTGGCTGTCGGGGTGAATAAACATGATAGCATCCAAACGACAGAATGTAAAAGTACACGAGTTTGTTATTATTTTCATGAGTGAGTCAACTTACCTCGACAGCTGGTTGTGACGAAGATAGACTTTTGAAAAACCAATGAAATAACGCACTTTGTATTTCATAAGAAGTTGCCACTAAGTCATCAATCATTTTTCTATTATAATCGCCAACTGTCCAATTGTGCGCATGAACAAGGGTCTGTTCAGGTGACCACCCAACCAAGTATTGTTCTCACTGGAAGCTGCTTGATTTCAGAAATCAGCGAAGTAATGTACAAACTGACCAAGCACCCAGCGCTGCCGGTCCTCCAGCTTTACTGTCAAGGCACATTTGAGTCAATAATAAGTGTTGAGCACGTACGAAATTTTATTTTATTTTATAATAACGGTAGCGCAATGGTAAATACAGAAATAAACAGAGTTCTGAAAAAGTTTGCACTCATGTAATACTTCGTGCATTACGTACTTCCGATGCGGAATGGCTTCATGCATTTCGATACCTGTATATGTGAATAAAACTATTTTTCTAGTAGTATATAACGAAAATCGAAAAAGAAAGAGAAACGGAACGCCGAGAAGGTAGTGAGTGAGGAGAGGCGTGGACAGGATAACTTATCCCTAGTGTCTCTGAAGCCTGGAGACGTTGCACCGTCAAGGAAAGAAGAAATATCGAGAAAATGGGTGGTGTTGGTGGTAGTACGAGAACAAGAGAAAGAGTAAAGCTTTCTACTCGTTGCGAGGACGAGAGACACACGGGACGTCGGCGTTACTTCGTTTCTCCGTGGAAGACACTTTGGGCAATGAGGACGTCCTGCCTGGCGCACGCTCGGAATTCTTAACGACAACGAATCCGTCCTTGTCCTTGGCAGAACACACCAAATCCACACTGTTATCTACACGTATGTACACACGAATCTAAACATATACGTACGATTCCAAATATGTGGCTGTGGCTATAAATGGGCTTGGGAATAGTAGCGGGAAAAGGATGTAAATGTCATTGCTTCACGTTTGTTCTCAGGAGGATTACGCCTTTTTGCATGCCACTATTTCAAATACAACGCCAAATATACGAGCCGCATATATTTCTGCGTATTAGGCTTCTCGCAGGGATAAAAATTCTCCCTGTCAGAAGCTTAAGGCATGGAACCACGAAACTCTTAGCCCGATTACCGCCTCAGATAAGTTTGTATGGACACACCAACGCCAAACGAATACTTTTTCACTAAAGTCTCTTTCTTCCAGCGACAATTTACTTATCGATCTTCTCTTAAGATAAGCCAAATATTATAATGAAGAATTCGGCAGTGCATAGCCGAAGTTGATAATAATCCATAATTACGACTTTTGTTTCGATTGTATTTTCGTTACGTGATTGGTCAACCCTCAAGTTGAAGAAACTTGGCGAATCTGTCGAGGTTAAGGAAATCCGACGAAAAATTCTCTTTCGTTTGGGAGTCATTTTATTCCACTGCTTTTAAAGTGCACGGAGAGAACGAGGCTGAAAATTCTAGAGGAAAGTATTAGGAATATAGTATCTCGGGATGACGCTGAAGTTTGCAACGTTGGAGTCCAACGAAATGGTCTAAAAAAAACTCTCCAATAATTTCAGTAATTATCCAATTCTGTTCTCTCTCGAATTTGCAATTCCTAGTTTTTCAGTCTGCACCAATACTTCGTGAAATAAAAAATTGGTGAATGGTAAATGTTTTTTTTTGTTCATTTCGTTGGACTCCAACGTTGCAATCTTCAGGGTCGTATCTCGGGAACAGTATGTACTTACTGGATTGCAGCATTAATTCGAAGAGCAGTATAATAACAATTGTTCTATCCACTATAGTGGAAAGACCAAACTCATACCTCTTATTCAAAAGACTCAAGAATGTTTTTCTCTATAAGCATAGTAAAAATTGATTCAGTCACTTCAAATGTTTATATTGTAAAGCATGCTTGAGCAACCCTGAAAAAAAACTATTTGTATGGTAAAATGTCACACGTATTCGGTGTACATTCCTGTATTTATCATAGAATTAACTATGCTGACAGTAAAAATTTGTGATTTACAATAAATTTCCACTTATCAGTAAGTGCTAGTCTGACACGATGAATAACCCTCGATAACAAAACGAAATATAGTTCTCACGTGCATCACTTTTAGCTATCCACATAAAGTTGTTTAGAATTGAAGGGCCGAAAAATTGGAAAATGAAAAAAATACTATGCCGTTTGTAATCGGGGCGTGAATAGTTTGAAAATTCTTGAAAAATAATATATTCCTCACTATCCAAAACGAATCCGTTTCCTCCGTTACAAATCTCATCAATTTCCGTACGAATTTATTTTGAGTCCACAGTATTTTGATTTTGATATCAGCAATTATGTTTAGGGTTAAAAGCCGAATAAAATCGTAATGAAAATAATATGAAAGAGAAAGAGAGAGAAGGAGGAAGAAAGAGAAAGGGTGAGAAACCAAAGAGGAAGGCCAAAGTATTCTGAGCGACCCACAGGGATTACGATTCGAAACGGTTATTAATTCGTTCTGCGTTATTAAATATATATATACACACACACACCTCTAAAAAGGGGTTTT
Organism: Venturia canescens; assembly: GCF_019457755.1. Lineage (NCBI taxonomy): Eukaryota > Metazoa > Arthropoda > Insecta > Hymenoptera > Ichneumonidae > Venturia > Venturia canescens. The sequence goes on along the minus strand of NC_057421.1, from coordinate 17,191,141 downwards.
GTGTGCGCGGTGTGTGCTGGTCCTGCGGTGTTTCGGCGTTTCTCGGTACGAAAAAGAGAGGAATATGAGATGAGAGAGAAAAAGGGGCCAAAAAGGAGCGCATGAGAAGCGATGGGGTGGAGCTCGGATCGTAAAAACAAGCCTATTGTTAAAACGTTGAGAGGCAGACAGGGCCAAAGGGAGAGTACAAGGCTGAAGTATCATTTTATGTGTGTATAAGTACATACATAGTACGCACATATGGATATAATTCTTTCACAGTGTACATCAAAAGTGGAAAGTGCGCAGCTTGTTTCGCAATGGCCATTCGGTTTATCGTGCAGTTCTTTTTACTGTGAATAATATTTCACTTTTCTCTTCTTCCGTTTGTCTTTTATTTTCCATTGCTGATTATTTTGCATCACCCGACTAAACACGTCAATACTTTGATGCGTTGAGTCAACGGAAGTTAAAAATGTCATACGAAAACTCAACAAATCTCTCCAAAGGCATAAGAGCTACAAGCAATCGAGACAAGTACTACAACGCCCACTCCAAAATATTAATTCCAGATGATCGAAAATCAATTCTAGACGTTACAAAAAGTTACTGGAAAAACAAACTTCAAAAGTATCAATATCCTCCCACGAACGAAGTCGTCCCACATCGAAACCCACGAACAAAAAATCCTTCAATATATTTGAAGTACAACGGTCCTTCACAATACGGACCAGAGCAGAAAATGAAAATTCCCAATGAAGAAAAAAAAATCAAAATGAAAGAAATTCGGTCGAAAAAAAAGTTTTTGATAAAGTGCTTGACGAGCTCGTAACCAGAGGTGATGGATCAAACGAGAGATTTTTTTCAATACATTTAATTCCATTTGACTATTCACGCTTTTAAAATTTTTTCCCTATTTGATCTCTCTAATTGCTGTTCGTGGGTCAAGTACCCGAAACGACTCATTAACTTTCAGCAAAATAAACATTTTCGTAAATTTCGAATTGAGTTGTCGATCATGTTTAAAAAATCCTCCAAACGTCACCTCGATTTTGCCTCTTTTTTTTTTTATTCCTACACCAATATAGTGTTTTGAGTAAATTCGAAAAACCTACAAAACTTTTCAAGTTTTGCGATCAGATCGAAAACAAAGAACCACCAAAATAATGAGCTCAAGACGGTACAGTCCAATGTTTAATTGAGCTCTAATACAGTCGCCTGCCTTTCTCTTCGTCTGTCGACGTTAACCATTTATTAGAATACCAAAGTAAATGATTAATGAATTCTTTGATCTATTCTGACACGGGTAGATTATTCACAGGTAAGTAAACAAAAGAGTATCAAGCAGTTTAGCAAGTGTATATATATATATAAGGAGAATCGATACTCACGGAAAGTGGTTAACAAGTAATTTAGAATCTGTTTTTGAAGCTTTTGTTGCCTCCCGAGTGAGTTTATATATTTATGTGGGAAGCGAGGGAAGTTGACGCGGTCATCTCGTATGCAGACCACACCAAGGGGAAAGAGGATATATAAATATATAGACAGTTTGAGCATACAGTACACTTATATACAGCTGGGTTTGTTACTACTAAAACAGTATCTATATACGGTTTTTGTGTATAAATATATACATATAGTAGGTTCATGAGAACGGATATACGTATAGGATACGATGCTGCACCTGCGGTATATCGATACAAACTTCTCTCTTGTTAGGAATGAATATTCGATCCTCGTCGGTTTAGTGCTTACGCCTCCCATCCTCTTGTGCTTTCTCAATGTAACCTTTCCGGTAAATAAGACTCCGATTGGTCCGTTAAGCGGCTATAAAGTGGCTTGGAATCCTCGTAAATGAAGCAACACCATCACCGCAACATCCTATACTTACCCATCGCTAATGCCATCGCTAACAACGACAAGATATTCTCGCTCACACGTATAGAGATATATAAATACGTCGTGTTGTACGGCCGGACAGAAACAAGAAGCTCGTTGTAAAGACCTGCGATAATACCTCATTAAGCTTCCTCAAGATTCGCCGATTACTCGCCCTTCCCATTTCCTCGTTTTCTTACAGATTAAGCGACAAAAATCGCATTGTTGTACTAAGATTTGATTGTCTGATAGTTTTTCTGAAAGCGAGAATTTTCTCGCCTCCGTCGTGACAGTTATTGCTCCGGAAAAACATTTTTTCACCATTTCCAATTTCAAGATTATGCGATGTGTGGCTACCTGGGAATTCTTGATCAGAGGTACATTGTCAAAGTTCGTGAAAACCACCACGCGCAACTGCAAATGTTTTGATCGAATCGAGCAGCGTATTGAAAGCCACACAGCATAGTTCAGTTTTCAAGGGATTTTCATCGTCTTTCGAAGCGTGTAGCAGCCCTGCTCACTCGAAATGCGTAATGTTCGCTCGTTCAATCGGTTACTGCACATTGGCCACGGTTTCATGTTGATTAAAACATTTTACAATGATCAAAGCGACAGCAATATATTTTACGAGATGAACTTCGTAAAAGCATGATTCCTGTCATTCTTGACACACCTCCTTTCGATAAAGGTCAAATTTTATTTTAAGCTTCAGATAATAGACTCAAAAAATAAAAAATCTTTGTTCATACGCGGCTGAAATAATTGTAAGCATAAAAAATGAAAAACAGACTCACGTTGTAGTTGCCGCGTGACCGGTTATCGTTGAGTCACAAACCTGAACAGTCCTCTGATGCCTCAAATGAAATTTGTATTTTAAGTACAAACGCGCATTAAATTTTCACTCTTGGGAACTTGTCTCACTGAAAGCACTCGCGATATCCATCCGATAACCCCTGTCATTCTCTTCACTTGGGAAAATTTTCACCGAGATATCGTACGGGTAAAAATATTACTGCGGGAGCAACAAATTTCCCACTGTGGAAGTTCGCTCCGAGGAAGCACACTTCGTAGAATAAATAGTACCCCCTTCGTGCGTAAACGTTTCGCTGAATTACTGTTATTTCATTTATGTTCAAACACTTTGTAATTCGTCTCGCGAACGAAACGCAATTTATGCCCGGAAATGTTTCTCCTGAGGAGAGGAACGTCGTTTTTCTTGCGCGTAGCTCGAAGAACTATCTGGATAACACTCGAATCCGGGTCAGTAAACGCTGCATCTTTCAAATTTCGACGTGATTTTCACAAGCACACACGCACACATCACCCACACAGACACACATGATGCACATGCAGATACGAGCAAACAAACGAGAATTCTCGGGAGCAACGACAGAGATCGTAGTAAAACCCTCCTCTCGGATCCACCCACTTCACCCCCCTCGGTATTCCGATCCTCGATTTTTCGTGATTCGTACGTGCAAGCACACAATGTACTCTAACGTAGTGTGTGCATTACTCAATTTCGGAAAAGTCGAGTAACGTCAAAAATGCGGCTCCCGGTATCAGGAACAAAATAGCAAAAAATATATGACAGCATATGCTCTATAAAACAATCACGTTTGATATTTCGAGTTGAAAACCATCGCGTTTTAAAAATAATAATTCATCAATTCTATTCGAATCACGAAGAACTGCAATAAATGGCGAAATTGAAGGGGGGCGATTGGAAAACTGAAGCTTTTATCAGCCACAAAAATCTTGTCACGGTATTTTACGAGATTGAAAAATCACTGATTATGGAGTATGAATTAAGGTTGATATGCTGAACGATCACAGTAATCTTTAGACTTGACCAATGAACTATGTCGAATTCGTTATTATTTCACGAGCAGTGTAAAGATTTTAATCAATTTTGTTTCTTCAACTTATTATTGGCCACAAAGATATGAAATCTGAACATCAAGAAATGGAAGAATGAGACGATGTTTCCGAAAAAAGTTAAAAAAGAGTTTCCACGATCAATTGAAAGTCTAACAACGAATTGTTCAATGAATTGGTTAAAATAGAATGTGAGATCGTTTATCAGGTAATTAACTTGGAATCTTTATTGCGTGGGTTTAAGACAAGCACTCATTCGAAGCGGAGTACAAGACGATTCAGATACAGGCAAAACATCCTTAATTATATTTGAACAGAGCTACGAATCAATTCTTCGGAACTGTCATTCGAAAAGATTACTTAGATAATTAAAAAGTGGAGTATTGAAAAGTTCTTATGTCAAATGAAAATTGAGCAAATTTAATTTTGGAAATAACGCACGCTGCCCCGTCGTTTTGAGCAAATAACCACTCGGTGAGTGAAATCTGAAGACGAGAACATCCCAAAGTACTGAATTCAGGTCCCGAGACAAGTTTGGCTTAGTACATCGACGTAGGAAACTTGTTCATTGGACAATTGGGTAAGGGTAGTACGCTCAAATTTCACACTGACAAGAGCTCGTATATTTTGCTCTTATCTGTATCTCTTTCACTTCACTATCTGCTCTCGGTCTCGAAATTCCGGCAAACGTTTAAGCCACAGTCGCGAATATATAGAGGGGCGGGAGGGGGTGGGCCCTCGAGTGACGAGGTAGGAAGAGAAAACCTTACGACAAAGAGGTCAGTGGAGAGAGTAGGAAAATGGAAATCCTTCGAACACGATAATCCGACTGAGCCAATCCACCAAATGGAATACGGACCTCGAGAAAACAGGAGTTTCTCTCTGCTCCAAGAGGGTGAAGGGAATAAGAGAAACGGCGAAATGGAGATGTATGTAATAGCTGTGTGTGTATATGTGTGACTCTATGTACATATATAGACATTGCAAAAAGAGAAGGCAAAAGTGAGCGAGAGAGAGAGAGAGAGAGAGAGAGAGAGAGAGGGAAAAGGATAGTACGGAGTACGGTAGTACATAAGTGAGGAACCGAGGTGAGTGAGTAAGCGGGACGGAGAGAGTCGAGAGTCGCGTGCTATCGATTCCCCGCGAGCAACGGCGGCGGTAGCAAGCACAGGGTTGCTGGAAAGCCGGCTAGCTAGCTTTTTCTCCGCCGCGCACTCACCGCTGCTACTCTCTCTCCCTCTATCTCCCTCTCTCCTCTTTTTCTCTTTCGTTAAATTTTTTGCCTCTCTCGCTCCGCAGCTTCACGGATATAATTCTTCTCCTAGGCCTTGCTATTTCGTCGACGTTACATGTGCTATTGCATTATTTAATAACGTCACGACTGATGTAACGATAACAATGAAAACAGCATGGATCGTGTGTCAATTGAAATCATTACGTGTCAGTCCTCGTACGATGAACGTCGGAGTCAGTAACACTGATGTTTATGTGACTTTGAGTCTTTTATTTATTGATGTTTCAAAAATCTCGCTGTCACCGAATATTTAACACGCATGTCATGTCGTTTAGTTTATATCCGAAATGAAACTGGATCGACGTGCATTAACTTTTTTTTTCATTCCGTCGATCGCGGCGCCGTTTCGTGTTTACGGATTGATCGCGATTTTTTTTTTTTTTTTTTTTTGTTCGTTTTAGATTTTCGTACGATTTATTGCCGGGTTCAGGAGGATAAAAGTACGCGTTTACCGTGCACGGAGCTAAAACGAGGAAGAGACACGCGTCTCGCTCGGATGTCCGGGCCGGACTGAGGCGCTCGGGTATTTCGACGCCTCGACTCTCCTCGTTTGTAGCCCACGCTCCGCTCTCAAGCACATTTGCCGAGGTACCGGCACCCCCCACTCGGCGGAGCCACACGCTTCGGCTTTTCTATCCCCCGCCGCTATCTACCCCTCACGCTCCTTTCGTCTTCCCGGCATTACCCCACCATGCTCCACCAGTCACCTTGCTGATATCCTGCTTCCATTCCTCCTCACATTTTGTGGTTTCTCTCTTTTTATCTTTCTTTTTTCCTGTATAGTTCTACATCGCCGAGAAAGATAAACGCTTCGGCGATTAGCGATCTAAGCACATGATAAAAAAAAGTTATCGACCCCTACAAAGGAGTATCGTTAACAGCATCGCGGTAAAATGGAACCACCAACGTATTTGGCGAACACTCAATACCCACTCCTAACACATAAGATCACAAATTACTCTGCACTTTATCCGACGTTCTCACTCGCTTGTACTTTTACAATGATGGATTTTAAGCCTAATATGATTATGGGTGAATCCTCATTTCCGGGTTGTAAAAATTCAGTATTCATGGGGCATGTCACACTAAATGAGCCGCCACTACTCGAACTGTGCAGTCTCATTTCCCGTTTTTTGTTTACACTTCAAGCCCTTGTTGAACTCGAGTGATTTTTTCGAAATTTTTATCCAACCAATTGGCAGTGCTAAAATTTTTGGAAAAAAATCACGAATTAATAAACAAAATCGAAAAATTAAACTTCTCATCCATTCGGTTAGCTCGATTCTTCAAAAAGTGGTGAGAGCATGAAATAAAAATTGATCGATTCTCGAAGAGTTTTGTCCGATTAGTTTCTTGAAATAAAGAATTCCAAAACATCAGATGACTTCTTCTATGTGTAGCAAATGAAAAAAATATTTCCTCCCATTGAGTCCAGAGCTGGATGAAACATTATGAATCAGGAAATTTCTACTGCTATGACAAACACAAATTTATCTATTTTGAGTAATAATTGCGTATCTCGTGACTCTAAGTGAGGCGACAAACGTATTACGTCCTCCTTATCTTTATTATTATTGTTATAAATACAAGACACTTCAATGGACGTAAAGGGAACAGAATAGTTAATCCTTAGACGCTAGTCCTTCGACGAGAAATGATGCATGTTTCTCGACACTGTACACGAATCCTTGCTCCTTACACGTGACAGTTGAGATGTGCTTTTAGAGATATTCTCGGGGATTGCGGAAGGCGAAATGACCTGGAGGGTCTTTCCGGATCATTCGCCAAGATTGAAAACACGAAATTACTTTCTTGATGGCTGGAAACGAAAAAGGTTTTGTTTTTCGATGTGTACGAGGTCGAAGAATGTATCAACTGCCAGCAGACGAAGGACTGCCCCTCTCCCCATTTCTCTTTTTGCTTTAGTATTTGTTGGTATAAACGAACAGATGAATTAGGACTGGCTTCATTTTGAGTTTGAATCAATTCAACATTATATTATTGTATCGGTCAAACCAAATTGATTAGAATTGGGAAATAGAGAAAGATTGAGCTTCGTAACGAAAGTGGGTGGTTCTCGTGTCGAGGCACATAAGAAAAGAGCTGCTGAATTTTGGAGAGTTTCGCGCACCCTCAATTTTTCTCCATGAATTACACGTGCGAGGGATGAGAATAAAATGGTTTTTTCGGTGTATATCCATACTGGTAAGAGAATTAGACAAAGAATTGGAGGATGAGAAAGAAAGCGAGAAACAAGGGAACGCACGAAGTGCTTTTTTCCTCCAGATTTTTTTCCCAATCGTCCTCCTCTCACTGTGGGAAACAGTCGTCTCCTCAAGTTTCTTTACCGTGAATTCTGCGAAAGTAAAGAACGAGCATTGCTCGTTTCTCTCGTTGTCTTTGCATAGCTAGCGCACGCACGAATCTTTCACCCGTTCGAAAATTCCTGAGTCATTGGCAACTTGGCAGAAGAATTCCGAGGAAGCATTCGACACGAGCTGCTTGAGAGGGAAGAAAAAAGAAAAATGTGCACAAATATCCAGCAGGTATAAGTGCAAGAGGAAACGGTTAATGTGAAATATTTTGTCAGTATATACAATTTAATTACCTGAGCTACGAAATTGCTTTGACTACATGCATAATTAGCTCGTCGAATTCTTGCGAGGAAAAATGTCGAAAATGCTTCGTACACGGGGCACGAAAAGTACGCGATCGCATCCAATTTTGGAGTTGACTCACCGAAACTCGGTGCTTTGATCTCTCAATGGATAAAGAGAAGGAAAACTTTGATAAAGTAAAATTTACTGCAAAACAATCTAAAACTGCCAATCGCTGTACTTTTCAATACTTTACGCTTCCGTGGCTCCGGATTTTTCCTTTTTCTTCTTTTCTTTTCTCCTTCTCCCCACCCCCTCATGCCCCTTTGCCGCTGCTACTTTTGTTCCATTTGCGTCACGCGCCAAGATTTCAATACAGACTTACGGCACGCATACGTATAGCTCATAGTTTGCTCCTCCGGGCCGTTCCTGGGAGCTATGGAAGTTGCTGTACCCGCGGGCACGCGAGATGGTTACGGCGGCTGGTGTAAAAGAGAGAACCAGAAGTGAGAAGAAAACGTAGGTACTGGCGAATGAGAAAAAGAGAAGGAGAGAGAGAGAGAGAGAGAGAGAGAGAGAGAGAGACCGAGAGAAGAAGAGATCTGGAGGGCTCCCCGGGAAACTTGGCGAAGCGCGGGCGCACGAGAGCGGAGCGTGTCGCGTATGGAATGCGAAATTTTGGGGTAGAAGTCGTCGAGGTGGAGAACTTGAGCCGTAGTAGAAGAAAAGAGACGGGGTAAGAGGAAGAGGTGGAGGGCACATGTACATGTATAGATAAGAAGTACATACACGTAAGCCAATAGGGAACAACGATGTAAATATGTATATACACATAGATAGCCATGTACGTCTATATACGCCGATATGTATGTGTAGTTTTGTATAAGGAAAGGGGAAAAAAGTCTCGATAGAGTCTGGAGAAGAGCACATCGGTGAAGGAGAGAGAAAAAGAGAGCGAGACGAAATCCGCTGGGACGGTTTTCCCTCTCTCAAACTCGCTTTCGCGACCCTCTATGAGCGACGTTGCGGTAGTCCGTTACTTGTCTCCCGACGGATTTTTCCCGTGGCCTCGACACACGCACACTGTAAGTGCGCGATAAACGTGAAGCAGAAGAATGAAGAGTGTGCATGCCACGAACCAGGGAGAAAGGAAACAAGAGAGACAGACTAAGAAAATAGCTTACCGGAAATCGTGCAATTTTTATTCCTCCGATAAATACGTTACATTTTATCGTAACGCATGAAACTCGTTCTATATTACGTTTTTTTTATGTATATATGACAGAAGCTGCCTGTCTGTACCAAACGAGGATAAAAGAAATGTGTTTCGTTCGCTGTAACACTGCTCGCGAGTGCGCTTTAAAAAATGCCTCTCACTATCGCTGCAAACCATTGCGGACATTTACAAATGAAACAAGTTTTCTCTATCCGAATATCTTTTACTAAACAAAAAAATTTACCTCTATGTCGCACTTTTTTTTGTTCACGAAAATGTACGCTTTGAGAATTTCTGCTTATCACTGAAATTGTGTTTATGTGCATAAGCACAGCATCGATAATGCACTTTCAGAACTAAACTGTCGCGAAACGTCACGGGAACTCGGTAAAATGTCGCGTGCACGCTAGCGTGCTTCGCTATGTCGAAGACTCCGTATACGTGTCGCACGAGATTTAATATGGCTCAGTTTCTCCGGTTACAACCCATTATAACTTTTTTTGTGGGAGAAAAAACGGGAGAGGGATTGAAGAAATGAGCAAATAAGGGAGAATGTAATATCGTTATTTTTAATTATGATGGACATTTGTCGTAGTAAAATGCTGATGATTCCCGCCTTCTGATAATTTAATCGATATCACGAATCTTCGGTTCGTCTTCACTAACATTTCAAACGTGCACAAATGTATATTTAATTATTCGAAGGAGGATACAACTTTAGTCTAGATTTCTTCACAACGCCGCAATTACGCTGACTCAATGTTTCGAACTACCACATTACACTGAAAGAAATGAAAAGTAGAAATTCTAAAATAAATTTATTTAAACATATTTTTGCTTTCTTGATTCATTTTTCCGCGAATTAGTTACGGGGAACGGGTCTAAAAACATTCTGGAAATCATCGTCTCATAGAAGAAATAGCTTTTAACATTACGGAAAAAGTATCTTCATTACTCATTACTCATTGTTCATTAGTTATAACTTTTTCCAGCCGAAAATGCTTGTTCGCTATCATCTATCGGAGTATCAATTATTTCTCGCATAAGAAAACCGAAACGAATAGTTGACAGCTTGATTTTCGGTGCATTTTTGTTTCAGTGGATTCGTAATATCGTAAAAATATTGGATTTTCAATATACGAATTATTCAAGGGTTTTTATGGTGGCAGAAATCTACACGGAGAAAACGAGGCCGAAAATTCTACAGGAAAGTACTAGGAATATAGTACCTCGGGGACAGTATATACATACTGGATTGCAGCATTAATTCGAAGAGCAGTAAAATAAGAACTGTTCTATCCACATCCACCATGGTAAAAAGACCAATACCCATACCTCTTATTCAAAAGACTCGAGAGTCTTTTTCTCTATAAGCACAGTAAACGATGTTTTCAGTCACTTCAAATGTTTATATCGTAAAGTATGCTCGGGCAAGCCTGAAAAAAACTATATGTATGATTAAATGTCACACGTATTCGGTGTATATCCGTGTATATTTATCATGGAATTAACTTTGCTGACAGTAAAAATTTGTGATTTACATTAAATTTTCACTTATCTGTAAATGCTAGTCTGACATGATGAATAACACTCGAAAACAAAACGAAATATAGTTCTCATGTGCATCACTTTTGGCTATCCACATAAAGTTGTTTAAAATTGAAGGGCCGAAAAATTGGAAAATGAAAAAAATACTATGCCGTTTGTAATCGGTGCGTGAATAGTTTGAAAATTCTTGAAAAATAATGTATTCCTCACTATACAAAACGAATTCATTTTCTCTGCGTATTCATTATTTTCAGGATAGTGTTTCGGCGTGCTGTGTGCTGTGCCTCGCTTTACCCACTGTTTTCCCATGTATATGTGGAAGTGTTTCGTGTATGTATGGACTGTACGTACGCGTGGTCATTCTCCGGTGCACAATTTCCTGGAGCATGAGCACCCCCCAAACCCTGCCGCAAGTCGTTGGATTCGAGAGTGCGCAAAATGTGTATAGCATCGCGTGGTCAAAATCACCAAACACTGACCGAGGCTACGCGCAGGGCGCAGTTCTCCTTTCGACCTTTCGCGCACTCATCCCCTGAGGTTTCAACCGCCAAACGTGAAGTTTTAGCGCGTTTGTTTCACTCGCCGCAACACGCGGTGCAGGCGTAATAATGGGCGGAAGGGATGAGAAGCAAAAGAGAGGGAAAATGGAACAAAGAGATGCGCGCGGAGAGGGCTCACAAAGTGACCGATGTCCAAAGCACCGCACGAGTCCCGAATCTCTGACTCCACAATGCCTGTGCGAATCCGCGCGTCTCTTTCACTATTCCGCTTATGTATACAAAATAAGTCAATAGAGCCAAGAGTCAGGACAGTTTTATAGTGCCATCCAAATGTGTGTAGACGATTGAAATTGCACGCAAACGTTTAACCATTTTTTCTTTCATTTTCCGCAGTCTTTTCTCTCTTTCTCTTATTCTCTCCATGGTCTTACGCTCACTCTCGATGGTAGTTCGATCAACTTTTTCAAAATTTATCACTGTTGTGAATGCGTTAAATTTTTGCTGAATCAGATCCACGAACATGAAAAACACAAAATAAAAGACCAGATTATCGAAAAATCGTAGCGATTACGCGATTGAAGCCTTAAAAGAAAGAATGAAACGATTATTGCGACATGATGACGACGTTGAACCCAAACTGTGTAAGCGTGAATGGATTTGAGGATGCGAATATATCCGCAGTGGCATTTAATATAAAAATTGTTCGTCCATCGTTTCGTTAGTCCAATATCATTTCTTTATGCACGTTTATGAGCAGTTCGTCGAGTTGAAATTAATAAGAGAATAATAAAAAGGAATGGGTTAATACAAGCACGAATTGGGATGACAAAAAAACGTAATCAGATTTTCGCCGTGACGATAAAAGCGATTAATATCACGGAAGTAACGGTTTTACTTGAGCTTTCATACAGCGTTTGTTGTATATTTTCGGAGCTTCGAAGAATCAAACGAGGATAATAAAAATACCAACAATACACGTATAGGAAGCAAGGTGAAATCCGATCTTGAAAATGCATTCGTTATTCGTCGTTCGTTCATCCGTCCCATCTCGCGCATATCGCATTCAGAGTTTTTCCTTCTTCACTATCTCCCGTGCGATCCTATGTGCTGGGCTTTCCATTCGCTTTTTCTCCGGATCCTAGCTCTCGCGCTCCTCGCTTGCCTCGCCATTTCTCTCAACGTTTACTCCGAGCAATAGAACGCGAGATGCCATCTCTTCGCGAACTTCGGTCTAGCTCCCGCCCGTTCTCACTATCCATACCACACCGACTACCTTCCCCACTCTTCTTTTGCTCCGGTTTCCGGTGATACATTACTTTCGTACGCTTGTGAGTTACGTCTCGCACGTGGACACGATATTTCGTATTTATAGGCCAAATAAATTTACCCCACGTTCTCGTTTGCTCTCCCACGTCTTTTTCTTGGACTATCACCCTTCGTGAAATCGAGGAAGGCCCGGAAAAGAAACCCTTATGCATCTATCCGAGGGTGCTCTTCGATAAATCGGCCAATCAGCTTTATTCCCTTCCTTTTTTTCACAAGTTTTCTACTTCGCAGTAAGTGTTACATCGTCAGGAAGAAATCGTTGGTTTATCTTGTCTACGAATTAACAATTACTCGAAAATCCTATTCGGTATTCATTCGATATATGAGATAGACTTTGCGGCGCTTCAAAAATGAGAATATTGCTCTCTCGGAGCGTCACTTTCGTCTCTCTTCGTCCTGAGTAACTAACGCCAGAAATAATATGAATTTATATTTGTATTGAGAAATAGAGAATAAGAAGTTCCGGCTTGATATCAAGTTTCGTTCCAGTTAACTTGGTGCGTGAGCCAACAAGCCAGCAATTGGAAATTAGTCTCTCGTTAACGAACTTCACCGACGCGGGCTTTTGCACAGGTGCAAGAAGTTAGGTGGTGAATTCTCTCGAATCAAGGATTCATCGTATACGTATATTGCTTGGGCCATTGTTGCGGTCAGCCGAACCAATTCGCGTCCAAACTTTGTGTAGCCAAAGAGAAAACTAAGACGCGCTTTGTACCAATGCGGTGAAAATTCCCAAATTGGATAACGGGCTTCGGCATCGAAAATACGTTAAATCCGAAAAGCTGCTACGGTTAAAACTAATTTATGGAAATATTCCAAGTACCAACGATATCAAAATTTCAGCTGGAGATTCCCCGCGTATTTTCATTAAATTTTTTTTCACCTTCAGAAGTAACAAAAGCAGAAATAAGTTTCAATAATTACTTCCTCTCTGCGACAGGCCGAGTACAAATTATCAGATAAAAACTATCAGCAACAACAACAACAACAACAACAACATATTTTGAAAGAAAAAAGCAGAGCAAACAACAACCGAGAACCAGAAAGGGACGCATGACCCCGTTAAAAGATCTGTCTCGGGAATAATAGCCAGGCAGCGAGATAGGAAAACAGAAAGATACGAAATAAAAAGAGAGAAGAAAAAAAAAGAAAATTGCATAAGAAAGGGTTGGAGAAAAATGTGGGGTGAGAGAAAAATGTACAAAGAGAGCGATGCTCTCAAAATTCTACCCGCACCTGATCAATCTATTACGAGAATACTGGTAACATCAATGTGGTTCTCGCTGCTATTGCCGTAAGCTTCTCGAGCTCTCGATAAAATATTAGCGTCGAAAATCAATACAGAATCGTCGGTGTTACCGTTGTTGGTTCTGCTACTACTTGACGTTATCTGCGCGCCCATTCTATATAGTTATACGTGTATGAAATGTAAGAAAACCCATCAGTTCTAAAAGCAATTCGTATATTCAGATAAAGACAGAGGGAGAAAGAGAGAGAGAGGAGCACTATCGAGAAGTGGAGAGTTAAGTATACATGCAGAGCTAGTCAGCCACGAAGACACAAGACACGACTACGGCATTAGAGTGTGAGAAGAGCCTCGTGGATCGTATACACACAGAATCAAGGATAGTTAACAGTTGGACCAAGGCTATACGTATATTATTGTATACAAAACTGAAGCATTGTAAGCTAGGGACAGACCGGCCAAATCTCTATGGTTAACTCACTTTACAAGCTGCTCCAATGAGCGATTCGATTCGATATGCTGTACTACTTTATTTGATTTTTTTCAATTGACTATGGAGTAATGGGCACTTTGGAAAAATTCCAATTTATTATTCCACCGTTTCTGTTATTGCATGTGCTGTGATGCGTTGAATGCAATATAGTGAGCCAGCACAGATCAATTCATTCTTGATAAAAACTAGTTTCCTTGCACGTTGGAAAATTGATGAAAAATTTTGAACTCGAGACCCATTCAAGTAGGAATTTTACTCCACGAACGTCCTCTTTTTTTCTTCATAGTTATCTTGTTCGTAACAGAAAAAACTATACGTAAAGTTTTCTGTACATGTTGAATGGGAGCGGAATGTTTCGAGTACTCTCAAGTCGAAATGAAAAACTTATTGGACATCCAGCTTCGTGTGCAATCATGGCTATCTAACATCAGTGACCTCCGAAACACGGAGTCGAGTTTCCCGAGAAAAGCAGACGGAATCCAAAGAGACAAGAGGTTATGTCAGAACTTCTCTTGTATGCATTTCCTCGTCCGTGCAATCGTTAGCCCACTATCGATAATTCGATTTTGCTCTCACTGCTGAGGCAGCTGCGAGTCATGCCCCCGAGGAAACATCGTCACAATTCTCTCTTGTTCACAGCTTTTGGTTACTCAAGACAATCTGCCCAACAACTGATATGCATACGGTCTTGGTGAAGGACCAGTGGAGAATAGCAAATAACCTTCTACACATTGAAGATGCATACAGAGTGTAAATCTGCATATATCGATCGGCAGAGAAAGGGCAGAACGCATAGAAAATTTTACTTGCTCATGTCGAGTCATTCGTTAATAATCGTCGTAATCTTCGAAATGACAGGATTTCATCGTGTTCATTTATGAGATCATAGACAGAAAAAATAGAGATCTACCAAGATCGATGGAGGAAAGCAAGTCGAGTCGGAAAGTTGTTCTTCATAATTTTATCTCAAAATACTTTCTAGTTTACGAATCCATTGTAACATTTTAGTTTTTTTGTTGGAAAATACGAATTTTTGAATTTTCGGTGCGCGCAGCATCAGATACTTAGGAGGTAAAATCAGAAAAATTTACGAATGAATCTAGCACCTAACACTTTAAATACATCATATTAGCTTCCCTTGGAAAGAATACGACGTTTGGAGTATGAAAACCAAATGTGTACTCACTTTTCTTTCACGATAACAAAAGTACGTTTTCACACAGCGCCAACTCAACACGAAACGCCGGCTTTACATCGATATTTCGATGGGTTGAAGCAGTGTATCTATGGTGCAATCTAACCTTGCTTAATGGAACTAGGCAGACAGAACCCCGACCTTACTGACCGATGCAGTTTTATGGGGTCTGGAAGCGCGTGTTGCGTAGAAGCAACGTGCGATCCGAGACGGTTAATTCACCATATCATCAAATATTCGATCTTTCTCTTCCTGCCAAACTCTCTCTCTCTCTCTCTCTCTCTCTTCTTCTCTCCTGCTCATGGAACTAGTCTTATGTCTCCGATGCTATATTTAACAATTTGAAATATTCCTTTACTCCTTATTTTTTCTCATTTAACAAGTTAGTTCAATTCTCAGATTGAGAAATCGAAGTTTCGTAAAGAAAAAACAATTATACACCTGCATCATTCCACGGTCGTTTTTAATGGGACATAAATAATGACATTTTTTTGCTATTGATAATCCTAATTGTGTACAGGTCGGTCGTGTTTCACGCTGGCACAAGGGTATTGGTTACCGAGGTAGTGCAACAGTCCCAACGGCAAGGCGGCTGCATGCTGTGCATAAGACGCGACACCGGTGCTCCTGTGGATGGATTCGAGCGGTCGATTGGCTCGATGGTGCGAAGTCTCTTCGGAGCGCGTCAGACAAGGGTGAGAAGATCGAAAAAGGGACTGGGAGAGAGTAAAGGGACAGAGAATCAACTTGACGGAAAGGAGCAGGTGTTAACGACCCCCGGAGAGAAACCAAGTTTAGTCGGAGCTTTCGGGGTACTCTAAACGTAACAGTACCCACTAATATACCATGAGCGCGTATATATGTTTATATACACCAGGTTATTATCATGGGGTAAGAAAATATCAAAAAACGTATTCCCTGCGGAGACCCTCCGGCAATTCTCGTTGCCGAAATCTCTCCCTTTTCTCATCCCAGTATGCTCCGTCGGTTTTCACCCACATTTACCGCACTTATAATAAGAAAGTGGATCCATGGAAATTTACGGAGAGAGGAAAGATGTAATGGGAAAGGGAGGAGGGTTAAACGCCAAAATTTATTATCTTCGCCCTGCGTATGAACGAAAATAGCTCTCATCTATCGATTCGTCTCGCGACGTATCGACAATTTCTTCGTTACACACTGCCTCCGATGATTTATCATTTTGTACGTCATCAAAGAATTTCCCATGAATGGAAACTCGACAACGAGAAACCACTTTAAACCTAAGTACTCCATTGTCTCTTGCTCTGATTTTGTTTGATTTTTTTTCGACGCTATTTATAAACGAAAACCACGAAGGCTCAATGTTATCGAGAAGTTTACTCGTCCGCTAGCGGAAGACGAGCGCAGGTCGCGAAAATGTTACGAAGGAGATTGAGGAGGGGAAAAAATGGGAAATTTGTCGACGTCGAATGATAAAAGAGGAGAACGAGTGTTACGATTATTCAATGTCGTTTTCCAACTTACGATCTATACATATACATGAATACATACCGACAATCTAAAAGACACGTACGGATTCCTAAAACTCACATAGTCCTCGCCATAGTGTATAGCACGTATCGTAGATTTATATATGTATGTATGGTGATCTATATACACATGTATACATATATTTATGTAGCATAGCTGAATAGTCCGTTGGGAAGCGAACGAATGGTAAAAAGTTTTTCTCCCCTATCCGATAGAAAAAAAGGTAACAAGCGAGTGTGAGCGTGTGACAGAAAGAGAAACGTCGAGGATAAAGAGAATAAAACGGGAATGAAGAGAGATAACGTGTACATGTATATTTGTGGTTTTGTTGCGGCGAATCGGCGAAAATTGGGCGAGATGGAAATTTTGAGAAAATAAAATAAGAATGTGGAGGAAAAACGAAGGATTTGGAATGAGATTTCAATCGGATCTTTCCAGTTGGGAATGGCGAAAGAGGCACGAAGAAAAAAGGTCCTGGGGCTACGAAAGTACGTTTTCGTGCTTCTTCAGAGATTTTCTGAAGCCTCACCTCGTCCCGTCCTTCTCACCCTCCTGACGTCGCCGTGTCACAGGGAAAATATCTTTGCGATCGTCTGAGCATCTTTTTTCTCTATGAAAAAGCTGCCTATACACTTGTATATATTACACATACAGCAAAGAAAGTTCCGAGACGAGTCGACTATATAAACGATAGCTGCGTAAAGGACAATCCGATTTATCGAAATACCAGAGTCAGCGAGATTCTTTGTTTCTCTCTTTCTCTCTCGCTCTTCATCTCTATAACTCTAAAAAAAGTGCTGAGTTAGTGGGGCCACGAAAAGCAAAGCTAGAACATTTTCTACTCTTCTAAAATCGCGAAAAAACGTTAGAACAATGAATTTAATAAAATGGGAGAAAAAAAATGATAATCCTATGGTAATTTCATCAACCCTTAGCACTCGCAACTCGGAGATGCTACGTATCTGGAGACACACATTTACAGATCTTGGCTTCGGCAATGTTGGAATATCGTACGGATACGTACACACACGCATATACATTTACGTCGTTGCGCCCTCCGCCCGTCTCCACTCGTAATACACTGTGTATCTCTGCGCGAACAGAGTGTGAACTGTGAACAGATTTTACTCTCTTTTACATTATAATCCTCTTAGCGAAAGCGTATATGACTGGGGTGGGCTTGTATGACGACAAAAAAGGGCGACTGGAGGGTTACCGGCGGAGGAAAATGTCGGTAGAGTGCAAGGGGGCATAGAACACTCTCTCGAGCAATTAAATAGCGCCAGAACACACGTTGTCAGCATTCAATAGAGATGGCCGAATTTCTACACCTACGTATATATTTCCTTGGTAAATAAAAGTCTGCGTGTGTACATCGATTCGAAAGGGCATTGCGAGACCCGTTACAACCATTAATTCCCCGCTCTTTTATCACTATCTTATGGGATAGGCATTGAGGGCAGCGCACAAACGCCGCACTCCGCGTGATCATAAAAACCCTTGAGCCCCTTCTCTCGTTTTGAATTTTCAACAGAAACGAGGAACGGTCCACCCACTTTTCGAAACTTCAGAGTCGAAAAACCGGATATAAAAGGGACTTGTGATGTGATCCGATAGACGCTCTCGCCTGCCCCCTTCCTCGCTCCCTCCGCACCCGCTGGTCCACCCTTCTTCCTTTCTACGGCACCCCGAAAAAACTCATCGAGTCGCTGTTACCGTCATTGTTGTCAGCAGGCAGAGCTCACGCTACGGTGCAGAAGCAAAAGTGCTTCTCGAGTGCACGAGGCGCGCAAGCATTGAGAAAGAGAAATGATGAAAGAGGAAAAGAGAGTGAGAGTGAAGACGAGAAACCCTGAGCG
Organism: Venturia canescens; assembly: GCF_019457755.1. Taxonomy (NCBI): domain Eukaryota; kingdom Metazoa; phylum Arthropoda; class Insecta; order Hymenoptera; family Ichneumonidae; genus Venturia; species Venturia canescens. The sequence goes on along the minus strand of NC_057421.1, from coordinate 17,172,620 downwards.
GTGTGCGAAGGATGGCCGTCTCTCCCCGAGTTCATTAGTAAAACTCGAGTGCCTCAGAACGCGTCGAGCACGTTCTCTTTTCCTCCACGTGCGTTCAAATATTCTGTGAATATATATATACATGGTTAAGGTATTATTCTTCTCGACTCGATGCTGACTGAGCCTCGTGCCAGTTGATAATCCAACGTCGTCAGAGAATCCTTCAATTTGCTCTTCATTATATTGGTAGCCAGAAAAAAAAAAACATATTTTGTCAACGACTCTGGTGTTGTTTTTGGATGTTAAAAAATTCTCAAGCATTTTAAAGTCAGTTTTCCATTGCATATTAGGCAATCACGCGTGGGTTCGGTGCATTGGTAATTCTGTGGAAAATAATCGATCGCGATTTATAAATTTTTTCACACTTTTCAGTTTATTGAGCATGATTTTTGAAAGTTTTTTACGGCATCGCTCGTTTGATTCTCCAGATATCATGCCTCCACAAAGAACCATCAGGTTTTGAAAAATCATGAAATTTTCCAACACGTAAATTTGAAAGTTGAGAACCACGCAATGGAGACTAATGGAACTTTGACTCGGACGCTTCTTCACGAAGTAGTTCTAGAAAATAGTAAAACCGATTAAATAAATCTGATAAAATTGCATTGGACGTTCATAAAAAAAGTGTTTTAATTGTCGGAAAACAAATAACACTCCAAACAGATCAAAATCCATTTCAATTGAATAAATCTCGTTTCATTTACGGCCATCCACATAAATGTATTTATGAATAAATCGTATATTTATATATATTTAGAGAAAGCCTTATCACGGATGCTATTCAACGACTGTTTTCTGTATTTTTTCATGTAGCTGTACGGATATAAAGGTAAAATACACGCACGGAAACATGCAATGTGCAGTATAGTGTGCATGGAAAATGGATAGGCTGGGATGAGGGTGGGATCGAGGGGTGAAAAAAAAGAAAGAGGAAGGAGAGGAAAAAGGACACGAGAAATCCAGGAGCAGAGAGACACCCGGGGGTAAAAAGGTATCACGAGTTGGCACTCTGCCCATTGTCGGCAATGGACGATGGGAGAAATAACGAGCTCGGCCGTGAACGTATACCGACGGCTCGGTGGAACGTTCACTTCCGGTTGCGTGTACAGTCCCCCGCGCTGCTCTTCCACCTCTCGTCCTATCCGCGTGGCTTCATACTCGTTTCTGTGTGAACGCTTGACGGCCAAGGGGGGCGCGAGGGGGGAGAGAATAGGCGGTGCGAATTGCAATATTTCTACTGCGAACTGACTCTATACGGGAAAACAACCCTCCAAACTCTCTCCCTTCACCTCTTTTCGATATGCACTATGTATGTACGGATAGTGAGGAAAGGAGCAGCGGTGAAATTTATCCACAAAATCTCTCGCTCCCTGTTGCTTTCTCCCTCGTCGTCGATTCGTTGATTTCGTAACGGCAGCTTCGAGCCTGACTATTCCCGAGCTCACGATATTTATTTGGCCAGGCAAGACATACCAGTTGAAAAATAATAACTGGGAACAAAAAAGCGAGAGAGGAACAGAAACACAAAGAAAAATGAACGAGAAGATGAAATTAAAAGCGGAAAAAAATATTGGCAATATTTGATTGAGAGCAAATCTGACGATTTCCGTTACAAAAATCTATTGTTTTTTCCCTCCATATTTGTGTGTGTCTGTGATCCTAGTAGAAAAAACTATCAGTCCGTGAATCATACTCTCGTACTACCCTCCTTTCTCCATTCAACTTTTTTTCTCTTACAATTAGTCGCGCTCCGTACCGTACATATTTTTCAACGATCCAGTCGGGCATGTGCAATGTATCGAATTGAGAATTACACGTATATGCACGAGCCCCGAGCAGATCGTAATTTCGATGAAACTGGAGAGCGTCTCTTTTCGGGGCAGGGGATAGATGGCACAGAGAGAGCCAAGCCTCCAGCACTCCAGCATGTGTGTACCGTAACGATTATTAATTGAAAGTGCCGGAAAGAATTTTCCGTCCGACTGGGCCGCATCTACATACACACGATCTCGCGTTTTGATACACCGTATCAGTTTGATCTGTTTATTCGCACTCATCTCGACCCCCTCCCACCCCCCATTTTGCGTTCTATCTCACTTTAATTTGTTACCAGTATAATCGATGTTACGTGCATCACACCGTGAATCTTCTGCATTATATATATTACCTACTGAAACGAGATTGCGGTTAAAACTAATGCTCGAGTCACGAAATAGATTCACGCGTTTGCTGGCTATCGTGAGTACGAAAACACACTACGTATGCATAAAGTAATAGAAGCTTCGCCTAGTATATGTAACGCATATTAAGTGCCTACGTACAAAGGTTGTAGGCATGGCATAGGTGAGATTACACAGCTGATAGACGCGGTCATGCAGCAGCACCAAAGTCAGATCAGTCGTCTATAGATATACAATTATAGAGTACAAAAATTGCTGCATCAGTCTACAACGTGTGTATAACGATTCATTGACTCACATTTTCAACTCAGTGAAATACCCCATTGAATAAAAGTTGCAGGCATAACGAGAGCTCCATACGTTCTTATTTTTATGGTTTTGTTGTACAATCAGTATTGGCTTTTCAGAATTTGAGAAAAACTAACTACATAAGGGATGGAAATAAATGTGTGAAAGACAACACAGGAGAGGTCTTGAGAAATTTTATTGATTGACTTCGACTAGCTTTTTTTACTCGAAGTTTTAGTAGTAAACCTTGGAATGATAAAAAAAACGTTCGTTTTATTTGTCTAAGTGACGACTCGGCCGATAGTTTACGAATGAGAAAATATTTTATATGTTCTAGTACTTTTAGGGCGTCGCACGTTCAGGGCTATTATTAATCTATAATAATCTTATTTGTTTTCACATATTTTCGTTATTTTACGAAGATTTTCTTCCACGTAAGCCACAAAATAAAAATAGTTTGCGGGGGAAACATTTCCTTCTGAGGGACCTTAAATCACCAGAAATCCGGAACGTGTCGAAGAGGCCCTATTTTCGAGCAGCTGCTCACTTTCGCCCAATATAGACCGGCCTTCAATGTCGAATTGATATTTTCTATTTATAACTCTCGTCTATGCTTCGTCAAAATCACCTGAAAGTACGATGCACTCGTCGTTCACCCTACAATTATTTCCTTTCATCTTTTTTCTGTTGGGGACGAAATTTCTATTCACTTCTGTGCCCTCATTCTTCTTAAATGAATTTTAATTTCACGTTTCACTGATCTGCCACTCACTCGCTTCGTCGAATCAGAATGAATGTCACACCGTGGAGCAAATCACCGAGCGATGTGTATACCTGATTGGCCGCGTGAGTGAAGTCGATCAATGCAAATCAATGCACAATCAATGCAAAGATAGAATATTCGAGTCAGCTTAATGTTACCCTCAAATAGAATTGTCAAAAGAAATCTTCGACACAAAGAATTTTCGTTAATTGTCTTTTACTAATCTATGTCAAGAATCCGGTCCAAGTATGCAGCTATGCTTCGAGATTTTGACGTCGATGAAATCAATTTATTTCACGTAAAGCTTCAACCACGCCAAGAAATGATTTAAGGAGGGTCCTGCTTTAAAAAGTGAAAAAATCGATTGTTTTTGGATAGACGGAAATAACTCACCATAGCAAACTTTTCGGTATAGTTTCAAGGATATTTCAAGAGTATAAAAATATTTTTTTAATGGGAAAATTATTAATTTGTACATGATTTATGTGCAAAGTCTGATTGTCGAAGTTTCTCAGCCGCGTACAATGTAGAGATCGTAATTGTTGTCGTGCAACAAAAGTTCCAATTTTTTTTTCATATTCATGTAGTTTCTTTCCATATAAACCTATCTTGATAAAAACCCGAAAAAATTGCGAAATTCTATATTTTTGGAGAGTTTGAAAAAAAACGCTTCTATAAAGAAGAAGAATATCACTTCAACGTACTGTAAATATAGAATTTCGCAATCTTTTTAGGTTTTTATAGGTTCATATGGAAGGAAAATATATAAAAAGGGACAAAAATGAAGAATTTTCGTTGCAGACAATAATTACGATCTCTAAAATGTACACAGGTGAGAAACTTCGACAATAAAGCTTGGCTCTTAATCCATGTACAAATTAGGATTTCTCACTTTAACAAATGTTTTTGTACTTTTTAAATATCCTTGAAACTATACCGGAAAGTTCACTATCGTGAGTTGTTACCGTCTATTCTAAAAAAATTCCCCAAAACAATCGATTTATTGATTTTCCAAGGCAGGAACCCCCCTTAAAAAACGAAAGTTATATGAAAAATATGGAATAAGATTGGGAAAAAGACTTTTTTATCTTCCATAGTCTTCTACACGAAGGAACTCACTGATAACAGTACAAATATGGGTCTAATGCACCAACAAATGAGATATAATAAATTTCAATTGACATTGTAGTGCTGTGACGTTATTTTCTTTCAACACGCAACTGGTATTCAACTTTTTGAATGGCTGCGTATCGTCTAACCAGTATACAACATAACATGACACAAAGCACGTTCGTATTATGAGAGTTCCTCTTGGGTACGTCTCATAACACGAGACATTCATGCGGGACCAGTGTGCTTTGATGGCTCATTTTGTCTCTATTACGAACCTATGGAGGAGCAAAGTGCGAACATTTTTCCATTACATACGCAATCAAATTCCTGAATTTTCATTCTATTCAAGACCGAATGATCCTATCAAATTTTTCCATTATTTGTTCACACCAAAACGCACGTAATAAAGTTACGAATCGCACCAGAATCGACAAAATCTTCAAAATGACTTTTTACATAAGATGTAAAAATCCATCCTCGGAATCCCCCTAAAATTATGAAAAACCTGATAAATCTAGCAACCCAATAGATACCAACGTGTCGAACCCATACATTCGTAATCAAACTTAGTCACACAAAAAATTAATGTTCTATCGGTGAATCATCCACAGGGATACGCTGGGATATCCATAGAAATATTCCATCATTTTCTACACGTTGGCTATAATGGCACCTCAGGGTGTCATTAGAACAAGAGCCACCACCCGGGGCCGCGGTTACCCGTCGTAGCTCAACGCAAACGCATACATCTATGTACGACACTGTTCTCTGAACGCCAGAAATCTTGGGATATCGTCGACAAACAGACTGAAGCGTGTTCCTCATCCTGAAAATTCGAGCGTATGCTATGCTTGTATATATACGACGATCGGACTCTCGGTCTAGCGTTGTAGATCCTGCCAAATGACCAACATTTATTTTCGAGACACGAGTGCACACAGCAACGAACGAAGCTGGGGCTGCGAGCCGAAGGTCCATCCCATCTGATTTTTTTTCATTTGGATCCAACTCAAAGGATAATCGAGTCCGCGCTTCAGAATTATACGTATGTTGCGCTTGGGTTCACACGCGTTGGTACCCTGCTGGGAATTCAGCTCCAACAGTCCCTTGATGTTTGTACCCACCCATCTACACATATTAGATTCGTAAAAGAGTACGCGTGAGACGTTTTGGTTCGTGAACCCAAATCCATTGTGTTCGGACATGTAGCTTTTCGTTTTTTCATTTTAAAAACTAATTTCTATTTATGAAATGTGTAGCTCAGATATGCCAACACCTGTTAGAGTTGAAAAGAAAAACACTTGAATCAAGAACAATGCAGAAATTTGCGTAACTATACGCCGTTCAGATTTCAGAACGATATTTCACAACAGATTTTTCAGTATCATGTGCCACTGGAAAAAACATTTCAATCGATTAATCTCTGACTCATCGAGAGACAGGGTTATTCGATTTTTTTATATTCACTTGGTTATTTATAGCTCATTCTGTACCGATGGGTACTGGATTCTTTATTCAAACTTGGTTCGTATTCCATTCGTGAATATTTGTTGTACAATTCCCATGTTCAAGAAAGAGTTCATATTTTTTCATGAAAAATTGCTTTTTTTTTACTCATTTGCTGTAAAAATCTTTATGAAAAGTCGATTCGAAATTTCAATACCACTCGAAAAGCAAAGTATTGCTGAAAAATTGTTCATGGTCTCCCGATTCATGGATTTTTCTAGAAAAAAAAATTTTATTTGAAACAATTAATTTTATTTTCCTCTCAATTTATTATTTTCTTCGTATTATCGCAGTATATGCACACCTAGCATCGAGGAAGCCTTTGCTTCATAATCTTCATGGCTGACACGAGAGACCTCCCGTACACAGGAGTGCCCTTCAAAAAAGAGCTCATTTTTCGGGAACCTATGAATATACGCTCGTGAATAAAAATACAATGGACGTATATACCTATCCCTGGATCGTTTCGTTCTCCTTTTCTTCCCATTCTCCATTCTCGCACGTCGGGAACATTCAAGAAGCTCCTCCTTTGAAAAATTTAAGATGGCAATGGGTCTGCTCACCCAAATTTCACGCCCCAAAGCGAGCATGCTCCTACAAATGTATGTAAAAAAATATGATCAAACTAAGTAAAAATCTATAATTTGATGCTCGTGGGCCGAGCGGCGTGTGCATAAGTCTAAATTTCATATGGACTTTGTACTTTCTCTATTTTTCGTGTCCTCTTCAATATCTGGAGTATATGAAAGCTCCTTCATGCGTAGCTCACGTGTATTGTACACCCATACGCACACCCTGCACACCAAGCAGAAAGTAAAAGCACGAGGTCTGACGAGAGTGCAAAGTGAAAGATCTTTTGAAATGATGCCGCGAGCATTGTGGTGCTCCACGATTCAACGCTCCTGTAAAAGAGAGTGAAAAAGAGAGAGAGAGGTGGAGCGAAATAAAGAAAGCAGAGAGACAGAAAGAGTCTGAAGCTTTCCCATTATTACAAAAATTTCTTTTGGTACAACAATCTTAAATCGTACTATATATTTGTATACATATAAGTATGTGAGAACAGTAGCATAAATATCATTATTGTTTCTACGAAAAAAAAAATTTCATACGTCAATGTCTGTTGGGTCTCGAATAAATTTATTTTCAATATCTATATGTCCGTGTATATGTATATAGATATAGCATGGAAGAATATAATATAAAATGGTTTTTCTCTGAGAATATACTTGAGAAGAACTGAAGTAATAATAACGGTGATTGAGTTTCGTCGAGGAGTTACGACGAGATGAGAAAGACATCAGTGTAAAAGATGATGATAGTATAAATATATACATATAGATATACAGATGTATAGTATATTACAGGCGAAGCGTTGCAAAATTTGTGAATTAACGCCCTACGGTAGGAAACCTCTTCCATCTCATTTTCCATCTCCTTCAACACATTTTTTTTTTCTTACCAAACGCTCCCGCTCGAGAGTCTCAGCGACAGAAATTTTTCGCTCGGTTTACCAACCAAATTCTCTTCAGCAATCTTCCACTCTCTTCGTACCCTACATTCCTCTTTTTCTCGATCTCGGAGATCGAGCAGGATGCAAGAGGATAGAGAATGGAAAAGTGTGAGGGAGAAAAAAAACTTGAGAACGTCGCTGCAGAGGGACACGCGGATCGATAATTCGTCAGTGAATGTTTTCTCTCTCATTGACTCTTGCCAAGAGTCTAAGAACTGCTCTCGATAAATTCGTCAACAACTCTTGAATGAAATCAACATTTCCCATTTCTTAGGTGGAAATACAGACAAAGTCTGTCGAAGCCGGAAAATCTATATCACGTAGATAAATAAAGAAAGGAATCGTGGAAACGTGACTTTTCCTTCGAGGGAGTAAAAATTCATTGAACGAATGCGGGTTGAAGCTCCGAATGAGAGGAAATTCTCGTAATACACACATGGAGTCAAACTCAACGACTAAAATTCGATTTTATAGCAATAAGTACTGGTGAGATGAGGAAGAAAAAAAATTCAAGCCAAGAATTCGGTACTATCGTGTGCGACAAGCTGCAAAAGTTTATTGCGCTCCATTTTTGTCAGTACTCGCGTCTTGGATCGAGAATCCCCAAATTTGCCCATCAACCGTCATCCATTTTGGGGTAGATCCTTCTGTACGCTCAAGCAAAAAAAAATACAACGTCCATTTCGTTTGTCTGTCATAAATGTAAAGGTGAAGCTGACGTATATTATGTATGTAAAGTGGCTTGGTGAGGCAGGGAGAAGGAAGAGCTAAGCGAGGCGGCGACGCGTCTGCATATTCGTTCGCGTTGCAGCAAGGTGGCCTCGAGAGAAGAGGCCGACAGAGCCAAGAGGGAGCTCGATTTTATATTTTTGAGAGAGGACTTTTATTCTTCATATTTTCATCTTTTCTATTTCTAACCTCGGTCACCTTCGTAACGTTCCGTAATATTTTTCCCCCTTCCTCTTTCTTCATTTGTACTGCGTATGATGAATGATGAACAGGAAGAAAAAACATTGCCATTGAGCTGCAGATTTTTCCAAGAAGTCCGTGTTTCCTTGTTCCCTATTATTTTTCATCGTTCAATTCCTTTTCTCGTACAGGTGCACGAACTGATAAACAGGCATTCATATTTCATCGAAAGTTAGCCAGAAAATGGAGGGAACTAAAAGAATCCGAAAATTAGCCCTGGAAGATTGTTGGAAAAAAATGAAAAAGTCTTCATGGAGAGCAGAGATGGAGTCCGCACGCTCCCAGTCTATCGTACCTCATCTGGCAATCGTCTTTTGACCTCTCGTCTAGATCCAGCCCCCTTCACCCTCCCTCCTCACCGCCCTTCCTTCTCTGTTACCACGCTGAAGTGTAATTTATAATCCTTGAGTAGGTATTACAGAAGAGAGATCGTCTTGATATCTAATCCATATCTGCAGGTGCCCTCTGTCAGAGGGATGATACCATAGCCGGCCTCTTCTCCTATATTCCTCACTGGCTGCTGGGGCCTTCTATATAAACGAGAGAATGGCATCTTGCAGGTGTCGTAGAGACAGCTGTGCCCTGTGCGCCGAGTGTTTGTAATTAATCTGTCGCCTCTGTGTACTGGACGAGTGTGAGAGAACGACAGCTCGCTGAGATATAGTGATAGGAGGCCTGATTGTTCGATCTTATGTTAGAAACAAAGAGAGCTAGATAAGGAAGGGAAGAGCATAAATAAAGGAGGCACCTGCTGCTTTTCCGCAGAGAACGATGACGGCTTTTCGAATCAGTACCATCCGTCACAGAGTTACAGATTGGAGATGTGTGTATATAACCGTTGATGATGGACAAACATTACGATATCGTCCGAGATATCGTCAGCTGTCGGATTTCGCGTTATCGGACTAGGATAGGCTGCGGATGTCGATGGTTATATTTCAGTAAAAGTATCATGAATTAATCAGCGAAAACTTCAAATTATTAAGCTGTAATGGGAATAAAAATATACAAATTCTTGTTATTTTCACAATTAATTTGATTTTTTCAAATTGTTCCATCAATGGATGAAACGATGGTCAGGATCAACGAGAACATTTCGCAATGCCAGATATTTAACGCTTTATAAATGATGATGGAATAAAAATCGAAGAAGTAAAAAAAAAGGAAATGAAACTTTGATATTCATATAAAAATAATTTGTGGAAATATTTTCAAGATTCCTTCGCGTCCATCTTGACATCGCCTCCAAAAATCTTACAGAGAAACTTCTGATCGTTGAAGGGAATCACGAGTCTGTGAACATTCGGGACGGATAAAGCCCTCACAACCTCCGTAAAGCGATGAAAAAGAGGAGCACCCGCTCGTCCTTGAAGTACGCGCGATTTTCAGCATAGCTTATGCAAAATGTTCCGGGAATTAAATTTTGGACGGGTTGTACACCAACGTGCGGCATATATACACGAGAATTTTCACATTAAGGGAGATGATTTTTTGATGGGAGAGTTTTAGGGCACCATTTAATTTGCATACCGCGAACATAAAATTAAAATTAAGAGAATCACCTAAAAAAAAGATTTACGAGAACTTTTTTCCTTTAATTATGCTCCTTTGTTTTATGAACAATACTTTAAGAAGAACAAGTATTCAATGTGCGTAATATTTATTAAAAGCATTTATGACTGGATCGATTTTGGTCTGGTTGGAATTTTTGATCTTGGGAAAACTAAGAAAACAAAGTCACGATATTCTTACGGATCATTAAAAAGTATTCACGTTGAGATTCGTTAAATTTGTATACTCGACATTTTCAAAATCTTGTAACGAAAAGTTCATTTCTTTAAGGCTGGAAATATTACTTAAGAGAATAAGTGCTCGAGTCTTTAGACGTCACTGCAGTTATAAATTGACATGAAGTCATGAACAAAGTACTCGCTGTCGCATGATTGAGATACTGATAGAAAAATGACTCGGGGAAAGAGCGCGAGAGCGTTCAGCAATAATTCTATTTTCAGGCTCTATTGGCACATGTTTCATGACGGTTTGCTACCCGTCGTAGAATTGTTCGCGTCTGTTTAATAAATTTTAATACAATTAACGATAATCAATAAATTTACAAAGATTCTGTCGCCAGGTAATTTCTTTATATTATTGATTTTAAACGTTTCGCCAGTTCTGACACATTTAGCTATCCGGTATCTTCGTTAAAAGTCAGTTAATGAGCATTTTTTAAACGATTAAACCGTATAAAAATACACATTTTGTACTGTTGCTCTTTTAAATGGCACCATTGGAAAGAGCGACCTCGAAAATAGTCGACAAGGTAGCTTACGAATTTTTTCAATTACGTTTTCATAGTGAATAATCCCCTAGAAAAGGGTACATGCGAAAGGTATCTTTTGGGCGTTAAAGGGTTAAAAATCCTAAAATCATGATTTTACAGGGAATTTTTCAGTCACGCAAGTTATATGATTGCAATGAGAAAAAAAAGTTTTTCGTCAGGCGTACGACCAATCAAATCTGTCACGGCAATAAACTCAATTGGATAATCATTGTAATAGCATTTCCAACAATTTCATTCGACGTAACATAAATAAATCCGACTCTTCGACAAAGTTGGTAATTCAATATTGCGAGGAGTTATTATCAATGCTTAAAATTGAATCGACAACTGTCTTCTCATTTCTCCAATATGATGCAAGTGCATCATATTCCTCCACCCCAGTGAAGAAGTTTAAATTTTTGGCTTTTGGAAAATTTAAATGGGATCATACGCCATTTCGATGTACAATATCATCAAAAGTTAAATCTATAAATTAATTGAATCATCTGAAATGCAATTTGTGATTGGATGTGAACGACTTTTGACGAAGATAATGAATCGAACGTGTTGCATAAGACGATTTCTGCTGATTGGATTGATCAAAAATGGTCCAATTTCCCGTGGAATACCTTCAACATCCATAAGTATAGAAGATTTGGTAGCGGCGGGCGATGCGAAACTCGCACCATCTCCAACCTCCATCAGCATCGCGAACCCTCATATCCCACACTTCTATCAATCCCCCCCTCTCTCTCTCTTTCTCCTTCTCATCTTGCACCAGTGGTGGTTCTCAGGAATCGCGAGAGCACGCGCTCCTTCACATGTATATGTACGCAACACACACGACACGACACACACACACACACACACACACGCACACACACACACGCAGAGTTGTATATGTAGAGATTTCGCGGCTGCTGAATCGTCCTCTCGACCCCGCATTCCCCCGGTTTCCCTCTCGGAGTGCCATGATGCAGCGAGGAGATCAAAATGTGCATGTGTGTCAAACTGAGTGAAAGAGGTAGAGAAGGAAAAAAGAAAACGGAGGAGGAGGAACTGTAGAGAAAGAAAACGGAAGAGTGGAAGCCAGAAAGAGAGAGCGAGAGAAAGAGAGAGAGTACGTAAGCATCATCCACGTCGTATGGTATATATAGTACTAGAGATGGGAATGTTTATTCAGGTCGCTGACGCGTTACGGCGCGAAAGTCGATTATGCTCGTTGAATATTTTCGTAAGGATTTTACATATCCAGTTCACCCTTCTTCCTCTCAGCCTCTTCCCCTCTTTCCTCTGGACGCACTCACACGCACGCATATACCCAAACACACACTGGCATATTATTTTTCTGTATGTGATGCTTTACACCTTATTTTGATCTCCTTTTTCCTTTTTTTCTTAAAAAAAAAGATCTCGAAATATGTGTACGGTCGTACACACATACGCGTGTATAAATATATATGGATATCTACATACGCGTATTTATATATATACATAAACATTCTATGCATCGGATTTTCCGTCAACGACGCTTTCCAGCGAATATATAAAATACATCCACACACGTTATGCGGAGCCAGTACCATCAATGTACATAGCACGTTATATATATGCGTATGAACGAGTGAGTGGAAAAGCGAGACAATCTCCCATGCAGATGGAATAGAGAGAGTAACGAGAGAGACTGGGAGAGAGAGAGAGAGAGAGAGAGAGAGAGAGAGAGAGAGAGAGAGAGAGAGAGAGTAGAGACGGGAATAGGACGTGAAGCGCGGCGAGAAGCTTGTGCCCGACAATCGGAGCAATTTGCGTAATCCCTCAGGCAACCCCATCGCATTCAGCTCCAAAATCCCTCCCTCCCTCTCTCTCTCTCTCTCTCTCTCTCTCTCTCTCTCTCTCTCTCTCTCTCTTCCTCTCGCTTCCATTCTACGAAACCATACCACCTCATCTTCTCTTTCACCCCACCCGAAAACCCTATTCCAAAGCACCAAGCAGCAGCATCCATCGCCATCATCTATTCACCCTTATACAACTAGACTATACTTTGTACCGTGGTACCTCTGTGCGTACATATATCTTTATATTGTGAATAAAGAGCGCAGGAGCGGGCTTACCACTCTAATAAAAAAAACTTTGACTCAACCACAAGACAAACAGTCAAACCTCATCATCATTTTTCTCTTCTTCGCCTCTCGCTCCCTCTTCCGTATATGTGCATATTAAATTCTGTTTTTTTTTCCCAGTTTTAAACTTCTGACTATTGAGGAAGTTCTGTTTTTCGACGGACCTTCGATATCCTTTGTAATGTTTTTCGGGTTATACGTCGATGAATATGGCTTTTCTCAATCGAAGATACCAGCTTGTTGAAATACTTTTTTCTAACGTTGAAGTATACGGAAACTCTCGTTTTTGGAATTATGCATTTTACGGGTCGTTTTCGCGTATGAATTCCTCTTGAACTCTCTTCCTTAACATTCAGACCGAAAAGTACGCGCTTCTTTCTGCTTTCGTATAAGAAAATGTGAAATAAATGTAATTTATTAGAATGGTATGAAGGATACTGAAAATTGGGAAAATCGGAAAATATATCATGTCCTCGGAGTAGCGCTCAATCAAAAGATTGCCTTAGAATTTTTCCCTGATTTTTTTTTCTTCATTATACTTGGTATCGAGTTGCCACTATTCATATTGATATGTGGACCACGATAATTAATATTGCAATTTATAAGAAATGATCTTACCGTCACTTTCTTGAATTTTCGAATCCGTATATAATGTTGACCTGTTTTTCTATCAATCAGATCCACACCGATTCTCACCGGGGTTATGAAAATTAAAGAAAAAGTAATATCTGGTGAGTGATCAGATTTTGCAGCCTCCAATCAAGAAATCAGTGTGTACGTACGTGCTAGAGAAAAATAATAGTGAAGAGAGAAAGAGAGAGAAAGAAGTCCCGGGCAGGGAAAACAATAACGGTGAGTGCATCGTAAAAGATGAAACGAAAAATGGTGCATGGAGGCGAAAGCAGGCACGTTATAACCTTTCGCGTGGTCACAAGGCGAAATATCGGACAGATTTGTATAACGGGGAAAATGCAAACCTCCAGGCTTGTATGTAACAACACGCGAATGCAATAAATAAAGAATTCCCGACAAAGCGAACGATTTTTAACCTGCAAACTTTTTGGGAATGCGCCAATACGGGAACAGTTATTTTGAAAAAAAAAAAAAAAAAATATTACAACTGTGACTAACCCGTAACGAATAAATTCTATGTTTCAATGAAGCTGAAGCAATCTGCATCCAAAAAAAATATAGCTTCGACACTGGAGGGCTATTGAATTGGTTTTATTGACAAATTCGATGTTTACGACTTTTTCTCATAACTCCGGATATTTTTTCAAAAAATCCTCCACCGTAGACAGAACGTCATGGAGTATCGAATGTTTTTTAATTCACAGCATTTCCAATACTCTATTTATCGTCATGAAAAATATCCGTTACCATGTAACTGATTGACCCGTTTTTTTGTCCCCATGAAATATTGAACTTTGTGGAAATCGACTCGGTATTCTTATAGCCATCGGAATAAAATCATGTTTTTTTCCCATTTAAATGTTTTTTCGTTCGAAATTCCTTGACAAGAATAGCCAAATGACATTGATAAAACGAAAATATCACTGACATTTTATACCGATAATTGTTTCGTCCACCGTTTTGTCTTCTTTCAAAGGAAAGAGAAAAATACGGGTTTGCAAATGTGAAAGTGCGAGAGTGAGATCGAAAATGCAATAGTACAAAAATAACGACTGCTCCACCCAAGCCAGTGTCGTTGCGTGCGTTGACTCAACGCTGGGAATGAGAGGAAGAGAGAAAGAGAAAGGGAGAGGGACGAAGAGAAGCGAATGAAACGGCGCTGATTAGTAATTGGTCTCACCGGTTAACGCTAACTGCTCTATTAAGCGACAATGACGCATCCGATCGTATATTCACGCGAAGAGAATATCACATTCACTAAAGAGAGCGACAAAGAGTGAGAACAGAAGAAAGAGAAGAGAGAGAGAGAGAGAGAGGAGAGAGAGAGAACGATGACACGGACGAACAAAGGTGAGGAGAATTTGAATCAAGCCAATTATGACAGTGTTAAATCTAATTCAAAGCCCTAGAAACATACAATATTAATAGAAACCCAAATATCAATCGTCCTTGTCAATTCATATAAAGAACGATAAATTTTTATTATTATAATAAGATCGTAAAAACTTAAAATACGAGCAGAATAAGGGATTCTGTAACACATATGCTATCCCATGAAACAGCCAACCCTTACTACACCTCTATGAGACCCCTATAGCAACAACATAATGGATCAGAATGAAAGAGAGCACAATCATGTGGAGCCTGGAAGTCGCGACAATTCGAAGCGACGACCACCCACACATCGTGTAAAAAAAGGACCCTTCCTCATTGTCAATGCTGGAATTCGACCTAGCCCCTTTACAAAAAAAGGGGTAACGGGGAACTCGGACCATAGTTTTTATCGCGAATCCACAAATCAGAAATAAGAAACTTTCCCCACCATCGAAAAACTGAAGTAAGGCATAACCGGACAGAGTGACCCTTCGAGAGGGCTAACACTCGAAAGATCAGACCACAGTCTTATCCGCAAATCCGCAAAAAGGAATTTTCCCCACCACCGGAAAATTGAAGAAGGACATTATCGGACAGAGGAAGCCTTGGAGAAGGGTAACAAGGATAAAACCCCTGTATCGCACCTCGGAGAGGGAGTTCGTTAAGAGTCCGCGTACAGAGTTCGTATATGGAGTTCGTAGAGGAACAGAGTTCATCAGTTCGTCTTCTACTTCTAATCAGCGTGTTAACCGGAGGCTCTGCTGCATCGGTACCCCGTTTGCCTCGTCCCAGAATTTTCTATTTTGCACTTAGTCAAAAAGAATCGCGAACACTCTTGATAACCCAAGGCACAGTCACTGCAGCCCAGTAACACTCCTCGCTGAAGCTATCAACCCCCTTTCACGAACTTGTAACTCAATTATATACCAGATAATTTAGAAATTGTACCTGCTACAACAAAGTACCTCATTTACCCGAAAATAAAGGAAAACGGGATATTGAATTGTGATTAATATTGTACGGGTCGGTGTAAACTTGTAAACGTGTTGTCCAGAATTTGTGGGAATAATAAATCACGGGAAAACTAATCGACGTAAGTAACCAATTCCTCTCTTATTACATGCCTTATTATCTAGCCCCGACACACGTAGCTCCCCGGGCCGTCCTCCCCCGACATTCTTTCCATACCAAATGACGAGGCCCTGGGTAAAGGACTTGATTGTCCTTGACCCGAAAGAGAAGTCATTAGCCGTGTTGCGTTCTCTCTAATTCCGATAAGTTCCCGGGGACGTAACAACAGGACCAAAACTCTTCAACGACGCTTGCGAGGTCAATTTGGCGTCTCAGAAAATCCATCCCGATTCTTTTAGGATGTTACTCAAAAGGGTTTTTCCAAGACATACAATTGACCATAGAACTTCATAATGCCCTCGTGGTCCCAGCATTGAAGCGCCGTGCTTAATTATGGATACAAAAAAATTGTGAAATTTCAACTTTTTACTGTTTTGGATAAATGAAATATGCTTAGACGAGTGCGACTGCCTTCAAATATTTCTTTATTATGTTCCAATGAAAATATAGTTTTAAGTATAATCGCAGAGATAATAAAAGTCAAGTGCAGTTTGTTTTCATAAATTCTTCGAAAAAGTAAAAAAAATTGACAGATAAGTGTCTTTCGTATTTGAAATGTGCTGTAAAAGAATGGATGCGCTGAATTGGAAGTGCAGAAAATACAGTTAGTATGTCTGCTTGTAATTTTTCAATTCACCTCTTGTCCGTTTCACCTGTTAATAAGAATAGGAACGAAAAGAAGTCGTCGTGTCGATAATAATATCGAGGAGAACGATTAGTTACTTGTTCTTCTTCATTCGACGAAATTATTTCACACATTAATGCTTCTCAATGTATACTCGCTCTTACGACTTTTTACCAATAGTCATTTAGTTGTTTATATAGTGTGATAATGCAAGCCAAAAATATTTTGTAACATTAGTTATTGAATCGCATCAGAGATTTGAAAAAAATCTGTTTCAAGTTGAAAAAACATTGTTGCAAAAGGAATTTTTGAGTGACTGAATCTCGAAGGAACAAGTTTGCTACCTTTGGTAGATACTAAAAAAATATTTTGAACTTCGATCGAACCCTGTTTTACGGTATTTAATTGCTGTTAAGTTGCTATTAAGTTTAGAGGGACAAAATCTCTAGGAGCTCCAAACATTCGGAAACGTTGTCTGCCATAAAACGATGGTGATACATCGAGCGAATTCTAGAATCCCATAGATGTGAGATTCTAGTTTTTTGAAAGTTTACATTTTACAACTATCGTGAAAGTCAAAGTGCATTCAGTTTTCCCAGTGTGTCTGGCTCTCATTAATTATTGGTCCTGATAATGTCGAGTCGAGACCGAAAAATTTATTACTTTTATAAATAACTCTTCCCTGTAATATTAATATTGAAAATTGTATGTACAATAGGAATTCGAGAATCAGGGAATTAACGACTCCTAACATTTTTGCATGGTGCCCAAATCGACATATGGAAAACAATTGTAACGTAACAAAATATAAATGTAATAAAATGCTCCATTAACAATGCATCAAATTTAAACGATTAAAAATTTGGTCGGCTCCAGCCAGTTCAGTAAAACAAAAATTGGAATTAACGCTATACTGAAGGTCGCTTCATGGCATTCTGGAAAAACAGCATCATCACGCGACTATTTCATAAAAAAAACTTCTGAAAAAATATTCATGGTAATGAAATTTGAAAAATATCGAAATAATCGTTTACTTTTACAGAAAATAGGAAAATTGACTGAAAAAAACAAAAAATTATCGTAGCTTGTCTAGAGATATTGCCCCCCCCCCCCCCCCCCCCATCCTTCCCCTAAAGTTATACAGCAATGAGAAACTCCGGATGAACCTAATTCGTGGTTCACCACATTCGGCATTTTTTTTCAAATTATTGTTTCAATCAACGGAAGCAGCGATTGTACTTATATTTATATCTTCGAACTCTCGGTTCTGCGCTTGCTGAATTATCGTCAGCTGATCTTTGTTTTTTCCTACTATTCTTACAGCCGGACGGGAAGGATTATTTTTCGTGGTGCTTTTTCATAAGATACAGTCTGAAAGATCATCTTATTCATTGGAATAAATTATTTGTCCCACACTTTTTTCATTATACATGGTTTCATGATCATAGCTAACAGTTCTTGTAAATAGACATCCGTTCTTTATGGAATATAATCGTAATAAAATAAACGTTTTTATTCAACTCTTTTTTCTTACGTACCCCTGTAACTTCCGTACCCCTTACAAATGTGGGAGATTTCACGGATTTTTTTTTATTATTATTGAAGCATAAATGGTATTGAAATACCTTCCACCCTCCACATTGACACTGCTTTGTATATAGAGAGAAATAAAGAAGGAATCGTGGGATTTAAACCAAGTTTAAAAAGGTCGAATTGACAATCACGTTTGATCAATTGAAATCTGTCTGACTCCCAGAGAAAATGAAAATCCAATTATTTTTTCATAAATGTGTCTCATAAGTATTGGATGCATCCTCCGAATTTGGAGGTACCAACAGTTGTCAAAGGTATAACAGTATCGTCGGTACAGTAGGGATCAACTTATCACTTGATCAATTTGCCCTAAATAATCTGCCGGTAAATTAATGAAACGTTTTTTTGAACCAAGTTTTCCAAAAAGTGCTTCGTAAAAACTCCAGTCGAAGAAATAAACGAAAATGATTTTTCGATTTGACATCTCGCGTACTAGCCAAAAGTATGTAAATGTTTATGGATGAGAAATCACCTGAATCATCCATAATTCACTCTCATCCCATAACAATTCATCCCCATAACGAGCAACCAATGCCCAGCATTGTTTTCCACAATTTCATACAATTAAGTCCAACCGTTTTTACGTTCGAATAGAGATAAACCATTATTTACTACAATTCCATCACAATATCATTCATTTTTTGTTGTAAAGCTGTGTATGAGTTTTGTCTTCTCTTTTAGTCTTGTGATATAGGACTGGCAAAAGGAAAAGCACCATACCATCTCCTGACAATAGCATCCAAATCTGATAGAAATCTCTCTTCAACATTTTATATCAGAACTTTGTTGTCTCCATCCCATTTTTTGTTTCTGCTACCTACGTTATTCCACTACATCCTGGATATTAGTCTAAGAGTTTGATTTTTCTTCGTCCATCTTTTGATTTGAAGATAATCGTAGTCTATCGATTTGTTTCTCTTCTTCTCCGACTCAGTGGAACAATAAACATAAGAGGATATTCTTATATCTTAATTATAGTAATAATCGTCATGACGATACTACAATTGTTCAGACTTGGACGATTGAGACCATGTTTGGACTCTTGTAATACCCAGAATTTATCGTTCAAATTGGAACCTATTAATCTCGATATCCTCAGATCCACAGCACTAAATTTTTGTTGAGATTTCTTTCGAATACTCCAATTATGTATTACTTCTATTCTGCTATTAACATCTCCTCATTAATACGTATATTCATCTATATATATATATTAAAATATATATATTTATATTCCACCATATTTAACGACATCATGGAACGTTGCATAGAATAGATAATCTCGTGTCTATTACAGTATCAACATTGCTTATGTATCTGATGTGTTAGGTACTAATTTTTCTAATTTCAACAGCTTCTAAGGTGCGAATAAAATGGTATACAGTTTATCGTCAACATTGTTCGATTCATCAATCGTTTAGGGTTGTTCAATGTAATTATTCCAGAACATTTTTGTTACTGGTAACTGTTTGATCGAATCGCGATTTTTTATGTATGTACCTATAATACGGTAGGTAAATATAGAGAGGAGCATTACATGAATTACTTGTGAGTTCCCTTGTCGTGACAAACAATATGCACGAGACGCAAATTTTTGACGGTAAATAAGTTATCGTAGAGACTTATAACATCTTCGTCATTTATAATTTCCTGCTCGGAGACCTTCAGTAACTGTGGCACGAGAGTTCTGGATCTCTCGATTCTGGAATGGAATCATTTGGAAAAAAAATTATTCGATTAGCATTTTAGAAATGACGTGAAACATCGTACTCACTGATATGCGAGTTTACTTGTTTTAAGTTTGCCTTATACACACTTGCAGCGGGCGAAAAAAACGTGATTTTCTTGATTTTTTTTTCGACAAGAAAATAAATGTTTATTGGAAAATTGTGAACGACGTTCATTAGTACATACGTTCATGTACTTGTACAATTTTTTTCATCAAAAGATTTCTCAAAATGGCGCAACTCCAGCTGCATTCCAGTAGCACCTTTTTTTAAGCATCAGTCGCGGTGGACATGAAAACTAAAAAAACTATTAATCCGATCCCTACCAAATTTATACCATTTATTTATTATAGTAATAGCTTGGGCCTGGACGTGGGATTTGTAAAAATTTTGATTTACAAAAAGTGTCGACAGTTTTAACAAAAAATTCATTTGTTGAGGTGCTAAATTCTCGGTTTTTTGTTACAATTTTTTTTCAACAAAATACGAAATTCTTCGTCCAAGCCCAAGCTATTATTATAATAAATAAGCGGTATGGATTGGGTATGGATCCGATCAATAGTTTTTTAGTAATCGTGTCCACCGCAAAGGTATTGTCCGCACCGGGCGATCGGTTGAAATACCCGCAGCTACGAATCTAATGCTCCGATCTTTATGAAATTTGTTGAGAATGTTCTTCAGACATTGTACTTGAAGAATATCTAATAAAAAAAATTTTCGATTTTTTTCGCTCATCATAAGTGTATATAAGGCTTTAAACTTTAGCCACTGACGACAAATCTTTGATGGAACAAATTACCGAATAACGAAGGAAACAATTGACTTACGAAAAATATCCAAACAGTCATGAATCACAAACATCATATTATTTTGAAAAGATACTCACTTGTGGTCAAGATTCCAAGTTGAAAAGATCACTAATTCTTCATGTGATCTATACGGATTGATTTGGTGTCTCTCACCATACGAGCAACGTTCAAGATTCCACATACCCTCGCACCTGAATTCGCCATTGGCATCGCAAAGAGAAACTTGTTCTTCCTTGCTACGCGTGACTAGCTTAAAAGGACATGTCGCTTTTTCCGTTCTGTTGGCAGTGGGTTTCCTGCCCGTTGATTCCCCAGAATCTGAAAGTCGTGTGATTCTTCGAGCGTCAGTTTCATCTTCAACTGTAGCTGTAGTATCTTCGAATGTCGGTTCGTTCACTGCCTCAGTTTCGGTCTCCTCATCATCCTCATAATAGCCCAACTTGCATGGGCAATGTTCGTAACAATCGTTTTCTCGATTGCCAATTCGATCGACCTCGTCTTCACAGTTTGCTTGAGAACTACAGCTTCGATCGAAATAATAACCGAAGTAATGGTCTTTTCGGAGCTGCATCTTGAAGTATTCGATCACGTGATGAAGGCGAAGTCGCGCTTGACGGTTGTTCGTCCACGTTTCCGACTCTTTTATCTGCTCAATCGTCTTGTACAAATAATTCCGTATTCTATCCTGACATCTTCGATGCAAGTATGCCTCCTGGAAGTGTTACAGAAAATTGTAAATATTAACAGCTTTTCCACGCATCAGCTAACTCTACAGAGTCTTCGTACTGCGTGGCCTATGACAAGTGAGCTCGTTCAATTACTCTTTACAATTGTCCAGACCTTGGTAGTGACATTGGTCTCCAGACCGCGAAACCACTCCGGATGTTCATCCCTGTTGTTGTACAGGGTTTTGGTGTCGTCGCGATTGAGCACGCCGTGGATAACAGCAACCTTTCGTTTAAGGTTCTCTGTAAGGAACTTGGCAGCCTTATCGCCAACCGTGAGGAAATCAATGTTTACTCGCCTCAGGGTTTCGTAGAGTAGATCAGCGTCTGTGAAACGAGAGCGTTAGCAATCCTGTATCAACACTACCGCATGGATCGTAATGCCGATCATGAATCTTCGTTATTCTCATAAATATGTGTTGAATTTGAAAGGAAAATAAAGGAAAGCGCAAGAATGAGTTGCCGCATGGGGAATACACAAGAGAATATATTCGTAGGTGGTGAACCCTCCTCAGGGAAATCGATTCGAGGTCGAGGGTCAAGCGCGAGTGTGGCGAGCGTGCGCACGGGTAAATTGTAAAATCCACCTGTATTTTCCCCTGTCAACTAGGAATGCTCCCCCCGGTTCTCTCTTTCTTTTGTTCTCGTGATTTTTTCATGGCCTGCGACGATTCGGTTAGTTTTCAGCTCGATCGAGCAAACGATTTTGAAAAATTATTCGCACGATATCTCCGATAAAACTTTTTCTCCCCTTTGCTGGAGCCTGCCTCTTGTCCTTGTCCTTCTACGCCTCTTCTAGACTTCTTTTTCCACCCTCTTTATCGAAAAAATCGGAAAAAACTCTTTCTACGATTAATACAGTGCGGCGGAAGAACCGTTTGGAAAGTGATATTCAATGAGGCTTTCCGAGACCTCGAGATTATCGTCTCGCTTGTTAGCCGGGATATTATTTTCTCTCGTGAGCGACCACCGTTCGATAGATTTTCAATAAACTCGACGTCACAGGAAACCACAGAAATAAAAATTCGACGATTTGTGCTTTTATAACGGTGGAAATAACACTGTCATGCGTGGGAGCAGAAACACTTATTTTCCGGGGGAAAGAATTTCCAATAAATTTGAATACAGTTGTGAATTGATGCAGATGATTTATGACAGCTGCTGGACAAAATTCACGCTCACCGGAAAGCATTTGTTCACCGGGTCGCTGAAGAACCAGAGTCGTCTGAGGCTCGAGGGTGTGAAAATAATCCTCGTCGATGAGAGCTCCATCGAGAAGGAAAATGTTTATTTCCGCAAGGTCGTTCGTAACCTGCAACGATAAAATAGCGAAGCAGATTGAGTGCACCTATAATCAGGGATTTTCATTCATCTTCGTCCTTCAATATTTCAAGCGAATCTCAACAGGTTTCAATCCCATGTTATTTCTGATGAGACGCATTCGAAAAGTTGAATAAAAATTCATTTTCTGCCGGGATAAACTTTCTTCAGACACAAAATAGCTTCCATCGTTTTCAACATTTTTATTGGGCTCTATTTTTTTCGAATAAACCATTTTTCATTCAGTACTATAAAACTATCAATTTATACGAAAAATCGTGGAAATTTGAGTGAAAAACATTTATAGGTACATCAAGAACTCTCATGACCTTGAACTACCTTGCAGAAAATCAAAACGACGAAAAATCCGATCGTAAAGTCGGATGATAGTCTGATCTCTCCACAGCTACCGGCATGAGTTTGATCTCCTTTGTAAGTCCACGGATATAAATGTTTACAAAACATATTGGAGCTGCTGGCGATAAGGTTCTTGAAGCAGATACGAAGGAATGAGTAGAATAGCGAAAGGATTATGAGGCAACAAAAAACAGGATGAAAAGCAAAAGGGAAATGGATAGAAAAAAATGGAGCAGGTCAGAAGAACGCCGGGAAGCTGAGATTCAGATCTAGGCCTTGACCTCGTAAAATCTAAGGGCCGTGACACTGACTGCCGTGGGAAACCACCCACACCTACACCATGTAACCGGAGTATGAGATATTCCTGTCGCTTTACTCTCTTGTCCCTGGCCTGGCCTGCTGCCGGCGGTTCGATAAAGCAACGAAGGTCGGTCCATCCAGACCTCTCTCCAGTCAATGTTGGCTCTTTTTCTCTCTCTCTCTCTCTCCCTCCCTCCCCCTCTCTCACTTGCTCTTTCTTCCTCTCCGCGATTCACTGAGTCTATCTGAAAAATCGAACGCGTCTGGCGGATCGGGAAGAAGGTGACGAGCTCGCAAGGCAAAAAAGTCAAAATGCACCAACACTCCTGATGCTGCAGCCATGCGAACCCAAGCTCTGTTTCCGAGATGGAAAATTTACCCTTCCAACAAAGCGGGGATCCGAAAATTTAAAATTGATTGAAATTTCAAGCGTTTTTTTCAATGAAAACTTTTTTTTTAAGTCTTCCAATGACGAGATTACTGAAAAATTTTGATTTTTTGTCGATATTTTGACGCATTCAAATTCTCCATTGGAGTACTATTCTAAATTCAGTATTTCTCCGAACTACCCTTTTGTAAATATTCCAGAAGCCCGTGTTACGAAACACTTGTGTACACTTTCCAATGATTGCATGTGTACTTCGTGCGTACGCGCAGTAGAACGGCCAACTGTAAGTAATCAACGCCGAACGAAGTATGTGAACTTTAGGAGAATCGAGTTACGATTTAAATCATTCGGCAAGCTGTAATGAAAGGTCACTGGCGACACAAAACATTTTGTGAATTTGATGAAATATGCCAACGCGAGATCAATTATGAGTATTTCGTGTATTGTTTTTCCATATGTTAACAATTCTTTTTTCCAATCAGGTGTATGGACGCTTTAAACTGAAAATAACTCGTTTCATAGATTGAGACGACAGGAATGAGCTTTTTTTCGAGTTTCTCCAGTGTATTATTTTTATTATTCAAATATCATTTTTGCATGGTTTTGTCTAGATTTATTTTGTTGATCGCGACAGAGTTCTCTGGAATTTTTTATATTTAGGTATAAGCGCTTTTTTCTTATTTGATAAATGAATTCGAATAGTGATCATGATGAATATACACAACGTCTCTAATGATAAAATACACAATATTTGAGAATTTTTAAAAATCAATTTGCACTTACGTTTAACTTTGTGCATGCCTTTCTTTTCAACTCCTGGAGACTTCGACACGCAACACCAAATTTCCGGGTACGATTTATATCAGTCACTTTGAAGCCTCGGAGCTACAAGCAAAAATAGTGCAACGACGTATATTTGATGCAGCTTCGAGCTATTTGCATGGCCGATATTTTGTCCTTAGTTACTCAATCACCCTGTCACGACCAGCGTTTTCTTTCTATTTCTATATTAACTTTTCATTAAAATATATTTCAAGGCACAAAACAAATGTGAATTCATATTTCTTTCAATATAATTTAAGGGGGGTCCTGCTTTAAAAAGTCAGAAATCGATTGTTTTTCGGAATGTTTTTGGATAGACGGAAATAACTCACCATAGCGAACTTTTCGATATAGTTTCAAGGATATTTCAAGAGTACAAAAACGTTTTTTTAATGGGAGAATTATTAATTTGTGCATGGCTTATGCACAAAGTTTGATTACTAAAGTTTCTCAGCTGCGTACAATGTGGAGATTGTAATTATTGTCTGTAACAAAAATTTCAAATCCTTTTTTCATTTTCATCTATATTCCTTCCATATGGATCTATAAAAACCCAAAAAAATTACGAAATTTTGTATTTTTAGTGAGTTCGAAAAAAAAACGCTTCTAAAGAAGAATAATAGCATTTTAACGTGACGCAAACATCGAATTTCGCAATTTTTTCGGGTTTTTATAGCTTCGTATGGAAGAAAAATACATGAAAATGAAAAAAGAATTTGAAACTTTTGTTGCAGACAATAATTACAATCGCCACATTGTACACAGCTGAGAAATTTAGACAATCAGATTTTGAGCATAAACCATGTACAAATTAGTATTTCTTACATTAAAAAAATGTTTTTCTACTTTTGAAATATCCTTAAAACTATACCGAAAAGTTTGCTATCGTGAGTTATTTCTGTCTATTCTGAGAATATTCCCGAGAACAATCAATTTTTTTGACTTTCTAAAGCAGAACCCCTTAACTAGGCAGCGTTTATTCACGTGTTTTCCGTATTGTAAGATAAAAAACATTGTTTTCGGATCGAGCTCAGTTTTAATTATGAAATTATTGGGAAGTATCTTGAAACATATTTTCGGAAAATTATTCGCAGACATAGTGGGAATGACGTATTGCGATATGAAGATGGAAACGAACCGGAAGGTAATTCATTTCCCAAAACACTTCACTTCTAGTGTATAGAACTTTCAAACATTCTCGAGCTCACCGAACTATCATATATGTTGGTGAATTCCAGTCAAATAAATCAAATATCTCTCATAACTCGTATTAACACTTCACAGATCGAAGAGTTTTGCCATAATAATAATTTCGTTACCTCATGTTTCGTCGGAGCCTCGGTCAATTTCCTGAAGCAATTAGCTAGAAGCGAAGACATATTTCCGAGGTTTCCAAGCCTCGCTAATGTCTTCTGAAATCTCCGAAATGTTCAAATACAGCAGAAATGTCCTCGTGTCTACGATAATTAGACGAGAAAAATTGGATCAATACGACAAGGCTCTCACGAATCTCATGAATACACAATATCATCAGAACCATGTTAATGCGTTCGTAATTTAATGCAAATCACTCGATTATCCTACTTTGAAAAAATTGAAATAAGTCTTACACTTCCAGTGGGACTGCACTTCAAAAATTTTCGAACGTATCTAGTAGCAAACATTTCCTTATCACTGGAATCATTTTACATGATTTCATGAAATAGAAATGACTTTTTTGTTAAGCCTCCTAATACGGTTGTTCCAATCGACGTTGTCGTTTTGAATCGGCGACTCGTACTTACTCCAATAATCGTTTAATTCAAATCTCTGATACGAGTGTATTTTGAGTGTAGCACAACTCCCCTGTCTTATCATTGACTTGAACAATCTCTTTTGAATAAAAAAGAAATAATAAAGAAGCAAAGCGATACAAGAGACATGTGAAAGTTTTTAAATTTTCATACACCCGCGCGACTTTATAGGCGATGAAAAACCGGAGAAAATAAAGTGACGACACGAGGACGGTGATAATGTCACGCTCGCACTAAACATAAACTTGACGCACCGTCGTCTGCACGCACGCGGCCGTGACTCCTTCGTAAGAGTCGAATGCTAATTGGCCTATTATATACGGATGTCCGAAAAGCCCCGAACGGTTCCCGCGATAATATAAAAACAGTGCGATGCGCTCGGCCGATACGAAACTTCTTTGATTGCAGAAAAAACAGGGTGCAATACAGAATGAAAATAAATGATCAACGCTATTTTCTCGTCCACCGCTGTCTACGGACCTCCACAAGGGAATGCGTGTATTCGATGATGCAGCGCCACACTCTGCCACAGCGGCACTACCGACTTGGCGATAACACAGCTGGAAGGAGAATTCCCGTTCTCTCGTTCCTGTCTCATTCTATAGTCTGTATAGTAATAACAATTATATGCTGTGTTCAATCCGTGTCGTACGTAACGTGGGACCGGTGCTTGAGATATTCGTCGAGAGATGTCAGTGCTGCTGCAACATCGGTGCGAGATATTTGGAGAGTGGAAAAGAAACAACTTATCGACCGAGTTTACTTCGTAATAAAAAAACGAGAGATTTAGTATTTTCAGTTATTGTAAGATTGGTTAACTTACCTAATTGTTGGGGCTTTCATTTTCCTGGTGGAGATTTTTCATCGTATGGTTGAGACTTGGAACTGAAAGTTGACGATTAACTCAGCGGTTATCACGAGATCGTGACGAAACTATGGTGACAACCAATATCGCAATCAGATTTATTGACATTCGAGTTGATTTTCCAAAGTGAATGTAGCAATAATAATACGTCAAAAGTTTTAATGTTTGTTTTGACTATAAATTATAATGATTGTAAATAATTCAGTGGATTTAAAATCTTCCTATAACTACGATGTTTTTTGTTTAATCCAGGCATGAATTGTGCTGCAGTAGTAGAAAATTTCGATAATTAAAAATTCTTAGAGTCACGTCGTCTTCATGAAATGACTATTGAAAAAATGAGCGCCGAGTCTTGTCATTGTCACTCTTGTTGTTTTGATTTATTACCAACGACAGTTAATTGTCTAATTGGTACGTTACATTCGCATTAAAATTGTCGCTGTTTCTATGATTCAAACGTGTCTCGATTCATCGGTTCTCTAGCATGTGTGCAACTTGACGTATAACATTATTAAAAACTGCAACAGGTTCGGGATTTTCCTATGGATGACACATACACATTGAATTTTTCTCCGAGCACACGTTCTCGATACTCGCGTTGATCGATCCATGGAATATTTCTACAACCTTCCAGACAAAAGGAAGTTTTAGCTTGGAAGACAAAATTCTAAGCATTTTGTGAATACGTTCGAAAACTACTCTGTTATATGTAGAGAATAAAGAAAAAGGTTCACCATGAAATTTGGAAGATACAGTAGAAATTTTGTGGTCAAAAGTTGTTGCGCCATATCCTTAATATCACAATAAGCTTCACAGAATCGTCCATTGCGATAATGAAATCGGTGCATAGAGCTAACACCACAAAGCGTGTGTATGTTTTCCATCTCTTCGTAATTAAATCCCGAATAATTGCTTATAGCATTCTGACGATATTGCAGAACAATGGTGTTGTTACAAATTCTAGGCAGCGCGAGATTCCGCAATCTGAATTGTGAGGTATTACTCTTGTTTTTTTCCCCGTTGTTTACGTTCTGAATTTTGAAAACCTTTATCTACGATATTACTGTGGATACAAAAATATCCGCTATAATAATACAGCAGTCGAAAAAGGACAGCGTGTCACGAACGAGTACAAGAAAGTTTGAAAAAGTGCAGCAGGAGAGAAAGAGTTTATATCTTGAATAAAATATTTTGTAGCACAATTCATGAGCAGGTTGATTTATCAGAAAAATATTTCTCTATGAAAGGAAAGTAACAATGATAACAGCAATAATAATATGTCGAGAGGACAAGCCAATTTTTCACTCAACAGTTCAAGGTTCCCAATTTCAAATTTTAATAACTCGGACAACGCGACGATGAAAAGGGGACAGTAATTTTCTCGGCGATGAATATTTACTCGCGGTATTCTCTCCGTGACGAGCACACAATATACAGATACCCTTCACTCATCCGTTCTATTTACTGGCACAGTTTCCAGACACGAGGATTTTTTCACTTGGTCCTCTTTCCATGCGTCCATCACATTTTTTCAAATCCTTGAAAGTTGATAGGATTCTTTCGGGAGAATATTGTATGAAAAACCAAGCATAAAAATAAACAAAATAATAACGAGTATGATAAAAATCGAATTCGCTCTTCGTATCACCGACGTCATCGATGTTCAGAACCAGAAATTCCGCTGCATTTTCTCATAAGCTCCACGCTACACGAGACGTTTTTCTTCTTTTACTTCGGCCAGCACGCTTCAGGCTTTAAAAGAATGAATATTCAAGCCCAAAGATATTTCGTGTTTTCGATTGTCACTGCACAAAACACGAAAATAGATTAATTCGGATAAGAAACATTTAGCACACCATTCATCTTGTACAAAGTTCAATCATGGCCAAGTGCATGATCCTCGAAACGGATCAATATTGTCTGCCATTCTCTGGTATGATACGATTACGTTTTTTGCCACTTGTCAACAAATGAATACAGATTGAGAAATCCCGTGTGACCATTTTATTTTTTTTTTTATTTTTTTTTTTTGTTTTTGTTTGTGTTTTTTAGTGACTAACAAAGCAAATTTGGTTAACAGGGTACGTTCCGTGATCAAACAAATTATGGCTCAGGAGGAATTTAAATTGAGCAGTTTTTTTCAGATACAAAAAGCATGAATGGAGTTTCATTGATTGCTTTTTATGGTAACTACCCTAAAGCATGCTAATCCCAAATTTACCACAATCTCCTCATTCGCAGTTCAATGCACCAATCGATCATATTGGATGCTCCTCTCCAAAATGAACTACAAATAAATTTTTTCAAGTTTTTCGATTCTTTACATATTTCAGGATAATTCGGTGAGGAAAAAGTGGTTTCGCTAAGTAAACAATCTTCTACAACAAAGAAACGATCAAGCATTGGGATAAACCTATACACGGTGAATTCGTTAGGTATTGGTATGGTGTTAAATTATTTTTCAAAAAAACCCAATGAAAACAAGCTCGCTCAGAAACTTGCATTCAATCCTGCAAATCTGATACTCTTTTTATCGTTCCAATTCAATAAAACATGCTCGGTTATAAATCCTCTAAAACTACGTTTAACAGTCAATCTCGTTAAGTTTAGTGCCCATTCGAATAGCGTGCATGATAATAAAAATATTATCGATAAATTATTCAACACTTTTTCTTGGATACCACTCAACATGATATTTGGTGTAGTGTTGGTGGTGTAGGTATAGTCAAAACGTCAGCAGATAGATACCCTCGTATATCTCATTCGAAGTGAATGGATCTCGAAAAATTTCGACAAATTTTAGTAGTGCATCGTATCTGCTATTTTAATCCTTTGGTTTCAATCCTATTTAAGAAGGAACAACAATACCTTTAGTATTTTTTTTTTTACATATTTTCCATAAAATTCCGGATTCTTTCGTTGTTCATTGAATCACGATCCAGATTGGATATAAAAAAATTGCATGACCGACGTGCGAGAAAGCAAATTGAAAATAGACACCTGTCTATTTTGTCATGTCGCAACGACGGAAAAGTCGTTTTGGGAAATACACGCTGTTGGCACTCCCAGTGCCTGGCAATCGTCACGGACGCATTTTTTACTATAATTCCGAGTCATCGTGGACAGCATTGTTCCCAGTCAGAATTTTTGAACGAAATATCGTCTGCATTTAAGAAGATTGAAAAAACTATAAGTCCCAAATCTTGGAGAGCTCCCTCAAACGTGAATTTCGTTAATGTTGTGAAATGAAGTTCGAATTATTATGCCAAAGTATCATGCTACTTCTCCATCATAACCATTATCATGTTTTCATTTACAAATAATTTATCAAGTCATACATCGCGCAGTAACGTCTAGCAAAATGCGGTCACCGACTCCCTCGTGCCTGGATTCAACACTCGCGCGATAGTGCCTTGAAACGAGGACCTTGGAACAATATAATGCAAAATAAATGAGATCGACATAAATAATGCAAGTAAATGCACTCTGGTTCCGTCGATATCCGAATGCCCATAACCCACGACATTTGGCACGCATGCGTTCAATATACAACTCGTCATTCGTTGGTTAAACTCCTTCATCACGTTGAGAAAGTGTCAATGAACTAATACACGAAAAGAAGTCTCGAAGACAGACAATGATATGACGTAACGATTTTTCATTACGTTCCACGAAATGTCATTAACGAAGCCCAAATTATTACGGTCAAATCGTATTGGAGATTATTCGACTGAGTGCAATTTCGTAGTAAAATTATTAGTGATTCCCTTCGGTGGACTTTTTGGATCAATCAATTATCAAATGGTCGTAGTGACTTTATTCCTCGCCCCCTCTCATTATAAATAACTTTTCGACGTCGCTATTCTTCACGACCTCTGCTGGTAAATATTGTTATTATCAGGTCAAAATCCACTTTTCAGTAAGTCAGAAAAAATAAATGAAAATCAAGCGAGGCGATGGCAGTGTGTTTTGCTACAATTTTTTCCTGTTTCTTTTTAACATGGCCCAGAATAGTCATTTAATTGGGGAGTTAATTGAGAAAAATAACTGGTGGGAAATGCACTTCAACATCATAATTCTGACGTAAAACTATTGTACTTCGACGTACGAGCCAACATTTTTTCTCCCATATGTAAAGTTACGAAGAACCCTTATGAAGAAAAATCCACGAAATCGGCATTCATGTTCATTCATGTTCGGAGCAATTTTTATCAACAATCTCAAGAGAAAGAAGAAAACTACTGAAGATTGCGGTCAATTCTACAATAAATATTTGATTTTTCGAGGAATTAAATGAGCGGCTCACGTAACACTTTCGGTACGTTTTCAGGTTGAAGTAATGTTGTCCTTCTCGCTGGTGCGAGGAAAAGAAACGCATTTTAATTGTGCAAAATCTCGGTTATTCAAATAAATTGTGATTAACGCAAATGAAAAATCAATTAAATTCACTGACCTGAGGGTAATAAGAGTTAGAAAATTCACCAAATCCTGTGCACAAATACTCGAGAATTACACTGATAAGTCACGCATATTTTATCAAGGTACTAGTTTAATTACAGAGAGAATATAACACAAAAAGAATTTCTAATATATCAAGCGGCTGCATTTCATTTTAACCTTTGCCATCACGATAAGGACACAACAAGCACGCTGCTTTTTCCACTCTCCCCGAGAGCTGACTGCACATAGTTGTAAGCATGATATTTTGACGTATCCTCTCGGGTAGGACGAGTAGCGATTTCTAAAAAAAGTATTTCATTTTTTGACTGTCCTTACTATCTTTCAATTATATTTTGAGTTTCACTGATTTCCTGAAAGCGATGAAAACCAAGTGTAAAAACAAAACTCTTTTTGTGAAATTGATCAACAGCTTGTGAAACCATAGTTCTAAGTAAATTCTTCAATTTCTAGAAATCCATTGAAACTCCTATTAGAGGTGTTATGCATTGGCATGCATGCTGGCGTTTCGCAATGTCCACTTAACCCTGAAAGGTTCTTAGAAATTATTTTTCACTTCGATCCGTTACAGCGTGATAACCAAAACGTCCCCACTAGTTTCCTTCGTGCGTATCATTTGTATAGTTTGCAATGAGAAAAAACTATCTGGCTCCCAACGACTTGTGGCGATTCGCAAGTTAGATCGTTGACACGCGTCAGTAACCGTCGGGATAATATGAAAGCAAAAAATAATGGGTGAATGGAAGTTCGAAAGGACGTACCTTGACATCGACGATTCGTAGTTCTTCGTTCATCGTACACGCGAAGAGCTTGAAGTATCACGGAGCCATGGTGCAACACGCACGCCCTTAATCCATTACGTTTTTGCGTCTGTTACAGCTCAATTTATTGTGACGCGTCAATACAAGATACGACAAGGAAATAGAAGTGTTTTTTATCTAGTAGAAAAAACGCAGAGATGCTGGTCAGACGAGGGGCAGACGGAGGGGCGGGGGAGAGGAGGAGGAAGGAAGGAAGGGGTTATCAGTCGGTCTCCGAAGAAGAATTGGAGTCGATGTGTGTATCACGTGTGAAAGTGAAAGGGTGGGAGGCTCAGAAAATGCAATGCATCGTAAGTTGAGGTTCTGATTGAGAAAACACGGGACTACAGTTGAATAACTCGGGATAGGGAGAACAAGAGGAAAGAAAAAACCTCGGTGGGTGGTGGTGGTGGTGGTGGTGGTGGTAAGAAGTAAGGTACGGGAAGCGCGATCGGCAAGAATGACGGCAGGGTTCTCCTTGATATCACTGTGCGCGGCCTCTCTTTACACGAACAAAGAGTTTCTTGGGGATCTCGCGAGCGAGCAAAGTGCCAAGCTACGAAGTGGCACGCGCTTCTGACAGTCAGTGGTCCAGTGGACGAGCGAAGAGTTAAGTCGAATAAGCGAGAGGGTGGCGAGGTGGGCACTTGCGATCACTCATACCATTCCTTCGCACCTCCTCGCAAACCTTCTTTTTTTCACTTTCCATTTCTTCAATATTTACCGAGGACTGTGATTCAGTTCGACTTACATTCACACTAACTTTCCGACTGGATTTTTACTTCAATATCTCGGAAGTACGGACAGCCGAAGCTAAACGTGTTGGAAACTAATTTATTGTTTCGTCTCAACTCCGGGCAACTGCGTGGAAAATATCACCTGGTAAGTTCCTTTGAACCATCAAGCGGTAATCATTCATTCAATTTTCAAATCGATAAGCGTCAGCAGACAATCTTTCCACCCTCTGCTAATCGCTTCCTCAATTATTCCGTTCCTAGATACTCGAGATGCGTGTTCAACGCGCATCTCGATAATCACGATTAATTTATGTATATTGATCCCGGAAAATTTTATAGAGCGAGTCACTTCAATCGATTCAGTATGGTTTGCCATTAAATAACTTGATATGTTAAACAACCAACTATGCGACTATCGATCGGTAATCGTTCCAAGAGTTCGTAACAAAGGAGCGTTCAATTTCCGCAAAATAAAAAAAAAATAAAAAAAAAAAAAATAAAAAACACATTTTCATGGAACCGTAACAACTTTTATAATGAAGTAGCTTGAACGTGATTAAATGTTCATTAATAACGCCACAATCTATTATCAAGTTCACTATTGACGAATATTTTATGGGAGAATGCTTATTATGAATGATTTATATGGATATCGTGGAAAATGAATGCAGTATCTGATTCTATCGATCGGTACATTAGCATCAAAACAAGTGCTTTAGAATGAATTTCCTCCTATAATATGGAACTTGGCCACGAACTTATGCTAAAAGAATATTAACCTCGGGGTTAGAATCTAGCATTCTCCGTTTGCATTCTCCAACATTGAGATTCTTCTGTCTCGTTCTTTCATTAGGCCACGTGAATTACGTGTCATACTCGCTCACTCTACCATCCACGTAATATTAAAGAATTTCGTATAGAGAGCTACAATGAAAATTTCAAATGAGTTGCAATCTTGCAAACAATTCATGATTCTTCACATTCTAGGAGCACAATGTACTCTAATGATGAAAGGTTGTAGTGTGATACAGAAAACTTGAGAATGTGTTCTAACAGGAATTGAGAAATTGAGGCCAGGAAAAAATTTTGCCAATCATGAATATAGAATTTGTTGTAAAACAAAAAACATTATTTACTGAATCTAAACTCCTAAAGGGGAAAAACTATTCTGAGGGCTGCACAATATCCGAATGAACATCCCTAATCGGAAAATACAAGCTAGAACTGAATAATAAAGATCATGGAAATTCGTGGAAAACTGGCATTTTTTAACTGATCGAATAAGCTTCAGTGGAACTCAAAATTTATCTCTATTATACATCATTAACAACAAAGAAACTAGAAATCAAGTGAAATCGTATGTATTCGTACAACTCTTGTATACTAATCGGTGATTGATGGCAAATGTGAATGCAGCAATGCATTCATGGATCTTCATCGGATCGAACATTTCTCATGTCACATTATAAGCCTACTTTGAATATTACTTTGTTTTTCTTATATCGCAAGATAATTTACTATCTTGCATTTCCCAATCATTGTATAATGCTGCACAACTTCTTTAAGTGATTCAACAG
This sequence comes from Venturia canescens, assembly GCF_019457755.1. Lineage (NCBI taxonomy): Eukaryota > Metazoa > Arthropoda > Insecta > Hymenoptera > Ichneumonidae > Venturia > Venturia canescens. Next base: position 17,137,778 of record NC_057421.1, on the reverse strand, counting down.
CTTTTATGCAGCATCAAAAATCTTATCTCTGACAAATTACTCATTAGGATTAGAAGGTTCTTAGACGAATAAAAACGTCTATCTCAACTTTTGGCAACCGAGGTTATAAACGAGAGTAATGACATGTTTGTATTCTTGTATCTCTTAAACGTTATGAATCCTGCACGATCGATGATCAATCGACGAAGCTTGTTTCCCGTTCAATTGTTCAACCTTCTCGTTCTCAATTCATTAATAACAGATGTTCTTAAGATTAGTCAGTCTCCGCTAAAACAAATAGATTTACTGAAAAGACCAATGTAGCAAGGTTCGCTTTGGGAAGTTTTATTTGGAGTGACCCCGAAATACGTATAATTAATCTATTCACATTCGTATTCTGACGTAACTGAGCATGTTTTACACTTGATTTATAATTTGAAATAAAATTCTCATCTTGCATTCGAAGCGTGCGACTTATTTCGGCATGCGCAAAGTTCACGGTGGCACTCAACTATCGAAGTGTATAATATGGAGCAACGAAGAAAATTAGAGCTTACAGATGGCAATAATTGGTTTTTAAACCTTTACCGAAAATATCAGGCACCTTGGGCGAGCAAAAAATCAAATATCCTAATATCCTAACGAGAAATGGTCATGAATAAGTTTCACGAACAGGCTTTCGAAGCAGACAATTCCAGCTTCATTTTGCCTTTTTATTTCTGTTCCTGCGATTTTTTTCATCCAACGGGTCATTCCGGAAAGGCCAGTTTTTCAGGATTTTCTTCCTTCACGTAGGAGCGTTTGCTTCATTTTGAGTGATCACACACACACACGCAGTTTAACAATGAGACCTTAGAATAGCAGAACACAAGCTTCAATTGCGTTTTCAAAAAACTTTAGAGAAGAATTTTCAGACATCCGCATTTCCGGTCAGATCATTGCGACAATAAATGTCGAAATACCTGTTCAATATGGAATTTTTTTTTCATTCCACTCATTTAGCGTTTTTCCTACCTTAATCCTCGAGCCTGTATGGAGCTGCGAAATAACGAATAAATTTCGAGCTCTGTCACATTCCTGTGTACGTTTGCTCTTCTGAACGTGACACGTCTGGCAAACAAAGCTTTGAAATTCCGATGCGGAAGCAATACCTGGTGAATTCTTGGTTTTGAAGCAAAGCATGTTGTTTACTGTTCGTATCTATATCACTGTGATAGGATTTTGGATATTTTGCGATCTCCCGACTCTGCGTCTTCAACGTTTTTTTAATCAACTTCCGTTCACTTTATTTTTTTTTCGTTCTTGCGATTTTCCAAAATAGCTTACAGAAGAACCCGGCAGGTGTGAATTGATAAACTTCATTTTATGAGTTTTTATCCCCAGCGCAATCTTCGCCACTCATCTCATCACTTTAGCTCCATTTTCTCTTCTCCGTGAATTTTCGACTTTCTCATTGATCAGTTTTAGAAATACTGTCCCGAGCGTTCAGAAACTTTTCTTAACACACTGCAATGCGTTGCTGAGTGTTAATTCACTTTTCTCGTCGGAATTTTAGAAAAATTCTATCCCCCATGGCTAACTAGACACCTAACCGAGCATCAGCTACGTCGAGGCTGTTCAATCTCAATGATGTCAAAGCTCAAAGCTCAAAGCCCAAAGTTGTTACTCGGTGTAAAGTAGTTCTATGTCTACCTGCTTTTTCATTAAATTTATGAGCATAATCTCATAATAATTTAATTAGTCTGAGGAAGAATTCAACGTATTCAAAGTCACTTCATCATTCCCACTGTTTTTACAACCCAAACGAAGCTTTTGTAGTTATTTACTCATACGTATTTGTACTGAAGCACAATACCAATACGGAAAGCGTTACTGAAGCCACCGGAGTTTTCAAGAAAGCTGGTGCATCTACAAGAATCCATTAACCTAAAAGTAAATGACTTACCACTCGGCGATTTGAACAGTATAAAATTCGTGACGAAACCGATAACATTTGTGGTAAAACATCAATCACTCCCAACCATCCGAATAACAGATGTCGTTGCACTTTATTCCTAAGAAACTGCTTAGCAGCAAGATAAATCTGAAAAAATGGTTTCTTCAGAAATCCTTTCATTTAGACTTCATAATATTATTTATACATTTTTTTGCTGCGTCAAAGGCCAACTTACATTAGCTTTGCTACTTGATCATTGACAAATGTTGTTGGTCATTGCCATAGAGATCTGAATTGCAATAAAATCGAGTTGCATCGTCGAAATGTGATGAAATTCTTAATGTTGCCGATCTTCCGCTGAACTATACTGCTGCTAAGTCGTTCAAATTCAGCTTGTAAGTCGACGACAAAAAACGACAAATACTTTACCAATATTCGTAGATGACGAAGAAACAATTTTTATATGCTTTTTACTGCAACGATCACCTGCGATATCACGCTATGTGAGGAATCATGGAAACCTCACGTCGAGCACGCGTTCATTTCTTGACAATCGCATGCGGAACAAGTTTCTTAACACGTACACGCTGTGCCTGTAGTGAATGGAACAGCTTTTGAGCAGTCCATTATTCAGTACACAAGCGAACTAATGAGGGATAAATGAATTTCTGAGTCGGTTCCTCCGCAAAAATCGTCAATACCCTCGTGGTCGAAGAATAGTTGCATCGATGAATCAAGGACGTCTATAAAATTCAGATTATCACAACATCAGCAACCATACTGAGGATAATGATAGGAAGGATCTACAGGCGTGTCATCTCCAACAGTACTTTGGAAAGGGAGACCGAATAATAAAGAAAATTATACTATATAATAATGTAATAAAATAAAAAAAATATATAATAAGGAAAATAAAAAATAAAAAAATAAAATAATAAAGAAAGTTTTAAAAAAGCAGGCCAAATCGTTCGGCGAAATGTTTCAGCGAAAGAATAAAGATGAGCTTTAATGAAAAAGTGTGTACGCGATTGAACAAAGTTAATGACATACGCACACGTTTCGTCGTGTACTTATTCGCCTCGATAATGCCTTTGTAATGGGATAAATTTATAGACACCCGTACGGAAGAATATGGTCGAGATGGAACATCGTCGGAATTGAAAAATTATCGAATTGCTCGAATCTCCGGCGTTTTTATCCTTGAAATTGAAAGACAAATTCATGCGAGAGCTCTCCAGTTGAAATAATGACTGTCACAGAACTTCGCCCCTCACTCGTTCAACTCATATTCATGTTGCATGAAGCGTGTGGCATACATGAAAAATCAAAGACACGATGAAACATCATCCGTACAATTATATGTATATTCACTGACCATCGGTCGTTCACAAGTCAAACTGTCTCTTTCTCGCAAATAAATACTTTACGGTATTTTTAATGAGTATTGTCGCGACGACCATATTATCGTCTCAATTGCATTAAGGTTGCACAATATATTATCCAGCTGATTTTTCCCTCGTAGTCATTGTTCCACAATCGTTTTACAGCAACGTCGCCTTTTTGTGACTTTCTGTTAGGTACACTCGTTTTTTATTCATTTGAACGCAATCCTTTGAACGAATTTTTCTGACAAAGGCATGCAACATTTTCATTCGAAGCGCGTACTTTTTACTTCTTCGACTCGCCCGTATCCTGTCGATGCAAACGAAAGTTTAATGCATTATTACACATATATAAACAACAATTTAACTACAAGCAATAAACTTCGCTGCAAGAACACGGGGGACTAGAGAACCTTGCTGTAAGCAAGGCTGTCAAGCTCTTCGAATTTCTTAGCTGGAGATTCACCACGGGACACCCGTCTCTTCTGCGCTCTGTGTACCGACGTTCGAAGGTATAAAGCCCCTGCAGAAAATCCGAGAGCCTTTGTTTCGCCCACTCGAATCAGCGATGAACTTGCGATTGGTTGATAATGAAATATTGTTTGTTTCATAATCGCCAAAAGATTGTATCTCGGGTTTTTTGAACGAAGGGTTTACACTAATGGGCCCCAGAATAAAGGCTTTGTTGCCAGGAAGTCTGCGAAACTTGTTCTGGTCTTAAAATTTTTAGAGTAAAAACCAAAGCAACATTCAGTCTGGATACGAGAATCACGGTATGGAGTGAATGCTTGCAAATCAAGAGGCCTCAATGGAAAGTGAGCTCAAGGTGAAACACAGTCGTCGATCGTACTAATGACGCGGAAAATGCAGAGTTCCTCACACCAGAGCATACACACATGCACGAAACTGTGAATATCGAGGGAAAGACATGGATAGGTCAATATCCTAATATTTCACATCGTGCATACGTTTTCAATTCTGTCAATGTTGAGTGTTTTATAAATTACCGTATATATTATTATACTCCAAGCTGGAAGAACGAATTCCACTAAATTGCACGTGCTAAGAAATATGGGTCATGACATTTCGTTCATAACGAGTTGATAATGTCGTAAATGAAAAAAAGGGTATATTTTATGTGCAATTGAAATGATTATAGACCGGGAGAGGTTAAAATCCACGTTCCTTCTGATGACGACGATCGCTTATGATCGTAAATAACGCGAGGAGCAATGCGCGCGAACGCACAGATCTTGGCAACCGGTTTTGAATCAATCTTGTAGAGGGCTTTGATCTCATGGGCTAGTGACATACAGATACATCAAAGCGGTGGAATCAGAGTTAAACATCTCTTCATGTCTGGATGATCGGTTCGCATTCACTGACAGAAAGTTGGAAAAATAAATGAAAACTCTAGACCACGAATCGTGGTCGAGATTTCCGTGATATCGCTTGTACTCTAACAAACCCTCGGACGAGCGAGCAAGATGTAAAAAACGCAACAACAAATCATTTCCCCGGTCTCTCAAATCACTTCCATTATCCAATTACCTTTTGTCTTTCGATCCACCTGCAATAATGACGAGAATAACTGACAAAGCCATACTTATATACGATTATGTCAGCAAGGCCCTTATCGCTGATCCAAACAATTTCGCCAAAACTTTCGATCCGTTTTCGTTGGAGCGAGCACCGCGTTGCGTCAAATCGGGTGTGGTATAAGTGCTCGTTGGATCATTTTTTTCATACTCTTTTCATTTTGCTATCGTGACACTTTCGTTACGCACTGTTGGCGTACATCACGATCGAGTTGCAGGATACTTATTGGCATGTACACAGACCATCGAGCGAAACAAAAGCGAGAAGGAAGTACCGAGTTGATACAGTCGGGAGCCATGGATTAAGTTTCTTTCAAGGAAGAAAAGGAGGAGGAGTAATATGGAGAGCACCGATGTTAAGAAATACTCCATAATGGTCCGGTTCGCCTTGGTTACCGACCTCCCTGTTTGCATCGAAGCAACAAAAAAAACGCCATTTGGCTGCGCCCTTGTTCCGCCAACGGCAAAAGATCGGTGAAAATATGTTTTGAGATTGGGCACCTTGCATCGCTTCATTTGAATTTTTATTGTACAAAAGTTGAAAGAAAAACAAGAAAAACACTTTGTTGACGACATAGTGAGCAGTGGAAAATTATGTTTGGCTGCGATAACTCAGGAGAACCTTTTCGATTCGCGAATCAGAGGGGTCGTTAAACCCGGAATGTCACCGTTATTTCTGTAGTCAACATTTTAACTCTTGGTCGCTTATTCACATAGAATTTTTCAATTTTTGATTTTTTTTCGTATCATTTTTGTTCTGATGGAAATAACATTCTTTTGTAAAGCTCGAGAAGCCCTCAAACAGATATTGTTCACCTTCTGAAACCTCCTCGGTTCAGGAAACTGTCATCTTTCGTAGTGTTCCATCTTGATGATTATAATTGCTCAGCAATTAACCACAACTCTTAGGAAAAAAATGTCAGATGAAAGAGGTAGAGAAAAAAACTTACGGTCTCCGAGATCCCGTGGAACTTTGCAACAATTCGACACGTCCGTGGAACTTTTTGTCTTTAATCGAAACGTGTACGAAGTGACTGATTGCTTTGATTATGTGGAGACTGAAGAACAGAAGTTATCGTCGTATTCTGCTAAAAAAAATGAAAAATAATTTAAACGCGACAGCGTCACAGTGATTAGCGTAATTATTTCATAATTTTGCTCACGATATCATAACAACACCAACATCGGGGTCCAATAAAGTAATGAAAATATGCCTCATTGTTTAAAAACTATTTATGACATTCCAAGGCGCAGTGTCGTATTTTACTTTTTCCAAAAAATATTGACCAACAATAAAAACGGGACGAATCAACAGGAGCGATAGTGTCAGTTTTTCATGAGGATCGAACAGAAGTAGAAAAAAAATCATGCTATCGTCATCGAGCATCTGGATTCCTACATCCTTGAGGCCACTTCATTTTTTCCAACTCGGTGAAAGTTTTGTAATTGTTTTTTTTTTGTATTGCAGATTTTAATCGCGCATCCGTTTGGCTTGAAGCTTCGATCAAAAATGGGAATCGTCGATTGGTACAATGACGTCATGCAAAATAAGATCGGTAAATAATTAGATTTTTTTTATTTTTTATTTTTTATTTTTTTATAGTAGCACCTAGTCTCCTCTGCTAACGAAACTGTTTAGAAACTCTCGAACCTATTATGTTCCTAATTCGGTTGACGACGTTTGTAGATCCACGGACGAGTGACTGGTTCATGGTTACCGGACCAGGACCTTTGCTCATGATCGTTATGTCGTACATATACTTCAGCACGTCGGCAGGACCCCGATACATGCGTGACAAGAAACCGTACACCCTCAGGAATACTCTCATTTTTTACAACTTCACACAGGTCGTACTCAGCATCATACTGGTTTACGAAGGTTATAGCGCTGGTTGGCTATGGAAGTATCGATTCTCGTGCGAACCGGTCGATCGATCGATGGATCCAACTGCGATCAGGGTAAAATTCATATTTATTTTAATTCTTTTAAATGCATATTTTGATCATAAAAAACCTAACTTCGTTCACTTATTTCTTTGAGATTGTTTATTGTCAATAAAGTTTGTGAACACTTGAATTATTGTCTTGTTGAAGTTTTTATTACTTACGAATCAATTATTTCTTCATTATTCCAGTCTTTATCCGTTGAAATTGTTTATAATTTAATTATTTTGCAGATGGCACGCGCTGTGTGGCTGTACTACATATGTAAATTGATCGAGCTCCTCGACACAGTTTTCTTCGTTTTACGGAAGAAACAACGTCAAATATCATTTCTTCACGTATATCACCATGCACTGATGCCCATCGCCGCATGGATAGGCGTAAGATTTTTCCCCGGCGGACATGCCACGCTGCTCGGTTTCATAAATTCATTTATTCACATATTAATGTACACGTATTACATGCTTTCGGCAATGGGACCCCAGATACAAAAATATTTGTGGTGGAAAAAGTATCTTACGTCTCTCCAGCTCATCCAATTTTCCATAGTCTTCGTACAAAATATTCCGGGCGCATTTACCAATTGCCATTTCCCAAAAGAGCTCGCTTACCTGTTGTTGATAAACGCGTTTCTCTTCATTTACATGTTCGGCTCGTTTTATGTGAAAAATTATCGTAGCTCAAGGTCAATCGGTGAAACTAACAAAAATTCTAATAGCACTGTCGACACTCATCGGCGAATGAATAATGTTAAGACCGATTGAGCGCGACGTTATATCAGTCGAAAATAAATATGAGCGAGAAATAATTCGAGGGGTTTTTCTGGGTCACGTTGCAATTGGCGATCGATCTCGTACGTTGTACCTCCACGGGCATCCGATCATCACTTTTTTCCAAGCACCGTTCCCTACCTTATTAAACGTCGATCAGACGCTCTTTTTAGTACAATACCGACTGAGTTATTCAATTAGGATTGGAAGTGCTGATAAATATACTAGACAATTGCGAAATTTCACAATTATCAAATCTCTGTTACTTCACAAAAGGCTCAAAGTATCGACTCCAGAAATGTTCACTTTTACAAAACTGTACATAACTGCGTAGCCGATCATGAATTATCGACGATCGGTAAAAGAGGTATTGACGGAAGTAAACCATCAGTTTTTATCCCTTTCATCCTCTATACTTATTCCTCTCGATGTTGTTGTCATTATCACTGGTTTCAATACTTTTTCGGATCTGCAATTACGTACTATTTGAATGTCACTGAAGTTGTGATATATGCTTGGGGGTAATGACATTCAAATGAACCGAGCCAAATTTTCAACATTACGTTCTTGTTGTTAACGAAGTAATTGAATTACTTACTCAACCTAGAATGAGACTTGAAGTTTGAAAACGACAAGAACTTTACCCATTTTACATTCTTCCGAATATATGTACACTATTTTCATACATGTAGATGCACCAGATTAACGAACCACAAATTGTACCGTTGAGAAGAACCGATTTTTGTAGGGGTACAGATTTTTTATTTTTTATTTTTATTTTTATTTTTTTTTAATTTACACATTACGTATATAGTTTTTATTTATAATAAATACCTAGTTCTTAATCGATACCACTTTTATACCTTTTAATATGAAGCATTGTAATTTTTGTTCCATGTTATAAATATGTTGGACGAAAGGGCAAAAAAATGCGTTGCTGTACATTTCATCCATTGTATCACGTCAGGCTCATGTATTTTCTTCCGGACCAATGACTTTCGTCAATTAGATCGAAGTAATTAACAATTGAATAAATGAAAATTTACTGAATATATTGTCGATTATTTATAAATAAATCGACTCAGTCAGTTAAATCGTATTCGATATATCATTTTTGTCCTAAATATTATTCCAAAATTTTAAACGTCTCACCCAAAGGTATTATATGGCGTTTTTCTCTGTACAAGGAGCCAAACTTCCAAAGTCATTTCGTTCTTCTCTTTAAGCACCAATCGCCTAACGCTTATCAAATTGTTAATTTCGCCAATTTCCAGAAAAATTTAACATCCGATAATTACAGTTACTTGCCTCGCACAACCCATATAGCCGATGTTTAAAAATTAAAGTTTTCCAATCATTATCTATATTTTCGTTGAATGAAATACTGATTTTACATCATTTCCAAAACAAATGCGATACATTTGACATTCACATCACATCATATAATAATGATCTCGTTCAAAATGCGTTCAAACATTCTTTGGTGGATAACAAAGGCGAGATGCTGCATTGGCTCATTTTCCGTGACCACTGTGGAGCTCTAAGAATATTATTCTATGCAATCATCATCATGAAAAATTACAACGTGGGCACAGTCACTTTACTTTGAACGGAATTTACGATATCTGAATGAATAAATATAATAATTTTTTTACCTCGACCCTTATCGGGTTCGATGGACATTTTATTACACTGTAATAGAAATATAATGGATCCAACTTTTTTAAAAATTAATAATTTTAATTTATTTAAATTATTTTAAATGAAATTAATTAAGTAATTAAAATTAATGAATTAATAAATTAACTCAACAAGAAAGCAGTGACTCCAACGTATTTTCTTCTAACTATACATATTTTTATAAATTATTTCCACTAATTAATGATTAAACGAACTTACCTAAGTAAAGTTTAAATGTGATTATAAGAACGTTTTAACTCAAATTAATTATTCTGATCGATTGTAAGGAAAAAATCTGCGACAAAAGACCTTGATAATTAATATTCATAACACGACTTACTTTTTTTATTGATACTAAAGTAATAAAAAAATTGGAATTTCGACAAAGTAAAAAAAGATATGAAAATGTCTCAAATTTCTGTTTTACTCGGCCTACGTGAGATGAAATTTCATCGAAACTTTTCCTATAGAAATCGTTGAAATATTCTCTAAAGATACTAATTATGGATACGATAAAACTTAACTCAATCAGAACACATCGTACATTTGATGTGCTGGTCAGATCATCCTAAGGTCAGGTCCGTGGAGACCCTGAGCAATCGCCATTTCCGGCTGTTCGACGTTAGCTATACCCTCAAAAGACATATATCTGTGGAAAGCCGAGCAAAGTTGCGTCGCATGCAAGCACCGATACGCCAAACTCTTTTGTTACTGTGCATGCATATCTTTTATGTCGTCTTTTCCCAGCTGCAATAACCCATTCAATTTCTTTTCCTCTTTCCTTCTTTTTCTTTGAATTTCAAGCATGACCATCAAGCGATATGATTCGACTTTATTGTAGCCTTTACACACAATGGTCACTGAGCTGCTTGTGAAAGAACATTTTTCGAACCAAAGTACCAAAAGACCTTTCACATTTTTGTGGAGATAATGAATATTTCCAATATCGTTATACTCAATTAGATAACTAAACCAGGAACTCGTTATCTTGTGCTACGAATACAATTCCTTGAACTAAAGCGTATAGATGATTGATTTAGTTCTGGCAAGTTTTACCGTCGGTATGACAACAATGGATATTTTCAAACTAATGAACAAACATAACGAAAAATTTCGCGCTTTCAATCGCCGCGTTATACTATACGCATTGATTTGTGTGTAGTTGTTGAATCGAGTGAATTCGCCATATTTTTGAGCTGGAATTAATAGTCATTGAAATATGACGCTGGTCGTTTAGTATAATTCATTAGATTCAGTATTTTTATTTGTTAGAATGATCTCAATGAAATTTAAATTTATTTGTTAAGAGTATGAATCAGTTGCTCAACCTCACTTGGAATTTTCAAAACTGAAATTCTTTGACACAGTTCGACCGATTAAAAAGAGGCCCTGTCAGCCCACGCAGGGCGATGGCGAAAATGGGTTGACACTTTTATTATTTCGATTCGGCAAACGATGTGTAAAAATGTGATTATTAGAAAAATTACCGCTTAAAATGAAAGAAACAGTTACATGCATTGTGACTTCGTCATTCTTCTTATGAATATTTTGATCGAATTATTAAAAAATAAAATGAACTTCAGATTTATAGTTAATGTTTGTTCAACACTTTTGTTTACATTTATTTACCATCCGAGGACAGACCTCAAGATCGAAAGCTTTTGGTTGAAATTAATCGACGAGCCACTGCTGTGCACAATCACGATACAACGGTCTCAGTGAACTGCGATTGAGGGGTCAAAGTATGGACACCTATGCAATATGCATGTCGTGAGTTCAATTGAAATGCTAGCTCCTATAAGACCTGCAACGATTTGTCATTCCAGAGCAGAAAAATGCTATTTATGTTCGAACATAGTCGAACATTGATGAAAATTACTGTATTCAAATGTACACACAAATGTGAGAATTTCAATGCGGATACCGCTTCTGAAATATTGAAATTAGCTGAACGATTTGAACGACTGTGTTGTTTGAAAATTTGAATGGTTGCAGAGTAACGATGCAGTGCGCATGTGTGTTTGTAAAATCATATCAGAAAAAGTAAAATATCTTGTAAAGATAAAAAAAAAGATAAAGGTTGGAATTTGCAAAATGACATTGTTTATATTTTATTGAAAAATATCGATATAACGAACTCGTGATCGAACGGAAATCATATTTTTAGTACAAAATATGATTACATATTTTATAACGTTGACACTGACGATGCAGCTGGTAAAATTCTACTCGTAGAGGAATTACAATTTGAACAATTATACAAATGAAAAAAAATTACGCGTCAAGTCGAGGATTAAAAATCACATGATGATCAACATTTAATGTTCTATACATACATAATGTCGATTCGATTGCTCTTCGAGATAGTTTCTTTTGAAGCTCAGTATCTTTTCGAAATCAGATGACCAGTCAAATTCACCGGAACACGCGGACTTTTTTCGTACGCACGATTGGCCGTCACCTTCGCGAATCCAGTATTATTTTACATTAGGTTATGCGTATTCCAATACGCATTTAATTGATTTTGCGAATGAGGCGATACGCATCTATTTAAATTAATCATTAAATAACGATTAGAAATGAAAAGAAGTTGTACAATAAATCGTTCGAGGATTCGTTAAACGATGTCAGTAACTTTCGATACTCCGCAAGAGCTCCGTCATTGGCAAAGTCGACGAAAGGACTTGCTTTCCGACCCTTTTTTTGTCACATCTGCTGATCAAAACTATGATCAACTCTGTGCTCGTTCGAATAAAATATTGATTGGGCACCAGAATTGACTATAAGAAACTAAAAGCTCTGCAGTAGCCGTAGTGGAAAACTTTTTTCAAAGTGCAACTTCATTGTTTTTTCGTATTACGCGAGTTTCATGTGCTGTAACAATCGTGGTGGGGGAAAATTCAAGTGAGACGAGAAAGAGAGATTGAGATGGCTGCAATAATAACTGCTTTAGCTAGAGGCTACGTTTATTTCAATGATGAAGTATCAGGTATTTTATTCATTGACCCTACGTAGTCAAGGATATACTTAAACAATTAAAATCCATAGCGATACTCAAGAAGAAAAACGTCGATTTTTCAATCCCTAGATCCAAGAACGCGAGACTGGTTTTTGATGAAAGCACCATGGTCCATATTGGCCTTTACTGCATCATATATCTACTTCGTGCAGACACTAGGTCCACGATGGATGGCCAATAAGAAGCCCTACAATCTAGACAGGATAATGCAAATTTATAATGTTGTTCAAATCGGTCTTAGTGCATATTTATTTTGGCAGGTATGCTATTAATGTCAATCAATTCATAGCTGTTTAATTCGCTTTCAAAATAGAGTTTCCAATGTGACGAATGCGGCAGAAAAAAAGACAAAGTAACATACTGCACAATGATTGATTGATCGTTTGAACAAAAATGTTCGTTGATAAATTGAACTTTGAACTTTTTAGTCACTAGCTCTTGGCTGGTTTAGGCATTATAATTTTACGTGTGAACCGGTCGATTATTCAATCGAGCCACGCCAAGTTGCGGTAAGTTTAAACTCTTATTTTGCAAACTACACAATTTTTCATTCAAGGAACATAAACTTTACGAATAATTATGAAAAACATACGATTCAGATCGCCTGGACAGTGTGGCTTTTCCTCCTCGTCAAAATCATCGATTGTCTTGATACTATATTTTTTGTACTACGAAAGAAACAAAATCAGGTGACGTTTCTTCACGTGTACCATCACAGTGGCATGATCTTGGGAACTTGGATCGCTGTCAAATATCTTGCCGGTGGACACATCACATTTATGGGTAAATAGACGTAATTTTAAGGACTCAAATTTGGGCTATTCCATAACTATGGTAACTAGGAAAATTTATCGTAATAGTAGCACAGGAAACTTGCTGTAGTGCTCGAGTAACACCTTGAATTTCGTATTTATCATCAGGTTTTATAAACTCCTTCGTACATTTGGTAATGTACAGCTACTATCTATTGACATCACTGAAGCTTGGAAAACTGTGGTGGAAAAAATACCTTACGCAGTTACAATTGGCACAATTTATTGCCATACTGTATCATTTTTCCCAATTGCTATGGGTCCCTGACTGCGGATTTCCATTATGGCCAATAGCTATCTTAATACCACAAAATATTTTTATGATCGTTCTTTTCGCGGATTTCTATTACAAGACGTACATTAAAAAAAGACCGGAAAAAATCTCCACCGAAAATTCCAAAGGAGACGTTACGAAAGAAACCAAAGTCCAATAGTTCTTTCAATCAATTTTAAAGTCAATTTCTTTGATACACGTAGATGTGAATATTTTTTATGAAGTATTTAAGATTATCACTTATTGAGAACTTTAGAATGAACAAATTTAACGAGAATATGTTTGTACAGAAATAAAAAAGTTGATTTTTTTTCATTGAATACCAATAATTACTGTTTGCAGACAAATATAAAGTACATTTACAAATAATAATTTGTACGCAGACTATAGTTTCACCAATTTTATCAAACAATGAATTGGGACGTAACCAGTCTTGATGGGACTCTCTGTCAACTTCGGGGATGATTCTCCAGTTATCTTTTCAATAAACAAACGAAACAAAAGATTGTCCTACTTTCCTTTTCATTTTTCATAATTTCATTAAAATGCTCGTTGAACTTTCGGTTCTAGACCGAATTGTGGACCTCAGCCACAACTCATTCAGCGCGTTTTTCTATTTTGTTCCATCTGATAATACGGTTTTTCGTTTATTGATAACGGCCAATACTTGACGAGTTTTTTAATTTTATATAAAATATAAGAATATAAATTTTCTAAAACCACGATGATTGTATAATCATGATATTCGTTTTCGTGAAAGATTCCTCGTAATCGAATCGATGGTTTTCGATTGGAACACAAACTTTGTATAAATAACATATTCATAGACAAAAAAAAAGATTAAAATTGGACAAAGTTGGAATATTTAATATACGAATGGCAAAAAGGAAGTAGTTTTAAAGTCGAAGTCAGCACAATTTATGAATGTCATCTCTATCATGTAAGCTTTTTCAACTGACGGTCTGTCGTTCCCCCAATACTATTTCCGCTCGCCATTGAATTTTAAAAGCCGACGTTGTATTCAATCGTGCGTATATATTATAATTCGGAATAAATTAAACCTACTGTTAGCTTGCGCTACATTCAATCGTCATCATAATTAAAGAGGAATAAACGTGAACGTTTTTTCGATCGATTTGGAGAGAAAGAATTTTAGTCTTCGGTGGTAGTCCGCGGTGGCTGGGTGGGTTGGAGGGTTCTTCTTGGATAACATTCTCCACCAACTTCGAGAAGTACAAGCTGCAACAGTTTAGCGAAGTTGACCGACCTTCAAAAACAACAACCTTTGCAATTGCGGACAAGCCAGGGTCATTTAGAACGTCAGTCAACTGACATCCATTTTAATAATAAAGCAACGAAAGAAAATTCCTGGTCCGGAGACAAATTTCACGACGATTTTATCATCATCGATACCGTCTAGATGCGAGTTAAACCTTAATCAATAGTTATTGTCGAACGATAGTGACAGTGAAACAAAGAACAAATTACCACCATGGCAACGATAATCAAAGCTTTGCTTCGAGGCTACCACTACATGAATGATGAAATATCAGGTAAATACACCAATCAGTTCTTCGCAATCAATAAAAATCATGAGCTCTGGTAAAATTCAATGATGACAAACACATTTTACCCTCTTAGATCCTAGAACGTCCAACTGGTTCTTAATAGGTTCACCATGGCCTGGTGCACTAATTATCTTTTCTTACCTATATTTCGTCCAAGTTTGTGGACCCCGATGGATGATTAACAAAAAACCATACAATTTGTACAGTATAATGCAGATATACAATGTCGTGCAGATAGCACTAAGTGCGTATTTACTTTACAAGGTAACTCATCGATACTTATTTGTTGACAATCGTATCTTTTTTTTTCACAAAATAAATCATTTCCAATATAGTGTGAAAATGTCTCAAATGAAAACCAATCGACTAAAAACGATCGTTCAATCAATTCGATTTCCTTGCTCATTTGCCAATGGCACTGATTTCTTTTTTGCTTCTTTTTTTAGGCACTGGAACTTGGGTGGCTAGGATATTACAATTTCACATGTGAGCCCGTCGATTACTCAATGAATCCTCGATCGCTAGAGGTAATTTTCAACATGCTAATCAGGCATTTCAGAATATTCAAAAACCTCTTTCCCTTATAAATATTTTAATGAATTTACCACTTAGATCGCGTCGACCGTGTGGCTGTATTTCATTGTCAAAATCATTGACCTTCTGGATACGGTATTTTTTGTACTGCGAAAGAAACAAAATCAAGTCTCGTTCCTCCATGTATATCATCACGCTGGTATGGTCTTCGGTGGTTGGGCTGCCGTCAAGTATCTTCCCGGTGGCCATGTCACATTTTTAGGTAAATACGAAAATTTAAACGCGATTATCCAACTGTACTGCGTTACCTTTTTCCAATCATTTTTTTTCTACAGGCTTGATCAATTCCTTTGTTCACGTGGTAATGTACACTCACTATCTGGTAACATCGTTGAAGATTGGAAAACCATGGTGGAAAAAATACGTAACTCAACTTCAACTAGCACAGTTTATTCTCGTACTCTATCATTTCGCCCAGTTGCTCTGGATACCGGACTGCGGATTTCCAAAATGGCCAGCCGCCATCTTCATACCTCAGAATCTCTTCATGATCGTTCTTTTCTCCGATTTTTATTATAAAACCTATATCAAGAAACGACCCCACGGATTCAAAGAGCATAATCATGAAAATGGAGTGAAAGAATCACCCACGAACGGAAAATCCAAAATCCAATAGACACAGATGACAGATCTCAGATTTCTTCTTACCGTCAAAGATATCTATTGTCAGCACCTTTGAATTATTGAGGGAGGTAACTGCGAGGAACCTTTGGTTAGAACTGTACAGTTATCAAAAGCCTCTGACCATCGAAACCCTGCAGTTAATTCCTCATTCCTATGAAAATCTGTAATAGACGTATTGTTATTTCCAACTCAAGGACCGATGTATATTTGAAACAATTATAACAATATTTTGATAACCTAAACAATTTGAAATTCACCCAATAATTGAGTGTTCATGAAAAAAATCTTTACCATATTTTGTAAAAATAAAATAATGAAATAGGCGATTGCAACGTGGTGTATCAACCCTCGCCTATATCGAATGTTGACATGAAGTCATAATTGATTAATTACTGGCCCATTGTTCATGTCAGTCAATTGGAGGCCACTCATCGTCAGGCTAGTTCTCGAATTATCGAGGTAAAACGAAAATCTTGTCAACGAACCTTCCATTGCTAGACGATCCAATTCGCATTCATCAACTGATAATTTTTTCGCTACTTTCCACTAAGATGCTGATTTAGTGGGGTATGAAATCAGACTGACATCTTATGCATCTAACAAAACCTTTGGTTATATACAGTCAATTTGAATCCAGAAGATAAGCGGATTAACTAAAATTTTTGTCGGTTGATAAAAAATGATCGATAATCGATATGATAATAGAGGAAAAATCGTATTATCTGTAAAATCGGAGTGGCTGGTAAGCCTGACGTCCCTATAATTAGTCAGAACGAAAAGTTGTTTCTAGAAATTTGAAAACCAGAATCTCAGAGCTATAACGATTAGATTATTTACATACCGTTACGAAATTCCATAAACTAGGCCATAGAAAAAAGCTTTTGTTATACCGAATTAGAACGTCCCATCATAATGACATATTGTGTCATTAAATTCCTTGTTTCATTGTTCATGAAATCGTTTACAATGAAGACTAATCAAGCACGTCATCGACTTCTAAATTTGAAAATAAACTTTCTCTGAAAAGAGATCACTCTTCAAACTGAGGCCGTATTTCAAACCAGTGAGCACTCCAGCACTGCGTTCATTCAGCTCGAGCTCTAAGCACAATGAAGAGTGCAACATTATCCTCTACGTTGAAGACATGAGAAGAGCACAGATTTTATGTTATTCGTAGTGCTACCCAATATTTCCAATTTTCACTTTCCTATCGGATTATCAGCACGATAAAAATTTTTCGAAAATGCAAGATTAACAATCTCAATGGGTAACATGTCGCAATAACGGCAGGCTTTTCATTTTCAAATGCCACTTACTGCAGCGTGCTCCATCGACAATGCGCCACTTATGCTGTCAGTAGGTTTTGGAACGCAGCCTAAGAGAATGTTTTATAGAAAAATAACATAAATGTAGCCAACTTTTTGAATTGAAGAACACCGGCTTTGCTTATATCCACACTGTCGATCCATTTGGTCCTTAACTGTTTCGAAAAAATTCAAACCCCACTTTATGGTTGATCGTTGCATACTTGACGCATTTTTCTCAGACAACGAATGCCAGCTAAATTCCGAATATTGTTAATCGAGCGATACTTTTTACCGACTGGGCGCGGGCACGATTTACCACTGAGAATTCAGAAAGATCATGAACTGGAAACGAGCCTTAAGCGAAAGATGGCAGCAGCAGCGCAGATTCGATTCGACTCAATCGATAACCATGCAACAATTCTATCGGCTGTTATAACTGAACCAACAGCTAGATCTGCGCAAATGATACAAGCTTTATGTTTGGTTACAATTTTCATACGATAATAAGAGACCCTTGTATGCACACAACTCTGGTTATTTAATGACTCATGATGTGACGCTACAATTTCTACGTCGCATATTCTGTCGAGAGACGGAAATATTCGTACTTATAAATAATAGAATATCAAATAAAGTAACGTGAAGAAAAAACAGCTTCCACTAATTCAGGGTTTTCTGACACGGAGTGAAATCTTTCGTTCCTGGAGGAACAAACGACGTATTCAAGTCTCACAGGCGTTTGGTGACGACTAAATACACATTCTCGTCTCTGTGTTTACTCTCTTTTGTACATTCTGACGTTTCAGAGTGCCGACATTTATCTCGCTGAAGTCACCGTTTCCTTCAGAGGATTTCAACTCACCCAGAAAAGTCCCAGATCAAAAACAAGATTCGGTTCCTTAAGGATATATTGCACAGGCGATACAATGTTGCCATGCTAAACGATGCTAAAAACATAAAAAAATTCAAAATGATCAGAATTTTATAAAATTTGGTGAACATATTCTTTAGTGCCAAATTTGATAATACAAATTTTTTAAGATTTTTCTTCTGTACAGTTATCGAGTAATTGATCACTAAAGTTCACGTGTATAAGCATAGCGTTTCCATATATATAGGTATACATTCCGGGCATAAGAAATCTGCTTTAATGCGTAATTACTCGATAACTAAACAGAAGAAAATTTTGAAAAAATTTGTGTTTTCGCACTTGATGTTGAAGAACATTATCACCAAATTTGATCAATTTCTAATTATTTCGACTTTTGTATCATTCACCCTTAAAACTACTACGCTCAAGAAGCTCATTGGCATACAATGAGGAAAAAATCTTGTTATAAAATACTTCCAAAGAATTAGTGACTTCGCTTGTTGTCTCACTGTCATTCCTGTCTTTTGATTGATTGGGGTAAGCTTCGTTCGTTGCTGAGGTGCAATCACGTTATTTTTTTCTCACAATAATTTGACGAATCACCGAAAGATCTTAATTATTTTCAAACATTTTTTAACGCCGCTGAAATATCCACTTTTGCTTTCGGGAAACTGAATGAGTCGTCTTTTTTATTATGAAATTTGGATTATTCTCATTACTTAATCTATTTGGCTTTTGTGGAACTTCGATGGTCTCATCATGGAGATCAGGATATGCAGATTTTAAATAATACAATGAAACAATTAAACTCATTCGGCACGAAAAACGTGTAAACTTGCATTTCATTTCGAATAATTTTCATTTGCACTTTCACTATGCTTACGATCATGAGGCTTATAAACAACTCAACATTTCTTGACGCTACAGTCCTCATTAGATCGTTACGGACTTGGCCAGTAATCACCACTTGTGAATTTTGGAAGGAGAGAGACGATCGAAAGAAAGAGAGAAAGGGAAACGAGAAAGAATTCGAGAACGAAAAAAAAAACGTATGCGACGTCCTACTTTTTTGGGATCTTCCCATTTGAGCAAGAAAGAAATATTATGTATATACCTGAGAATTGACGACGAGCTCGATAGCACTTTCGTAATGCTCATCGCTCAAGAAATATTATTATTCAAGATAATTACCATTGCAGGCTCAACAGTATTTATAATCGAGTCAACGTATATGGAACATCCCATTTGACAATAGATTAAGCAAGTCTCAAAACTACTAGAAAATAGCGTTATTTTATTTGAGCATCATTCATTTTTAATTGGCGTAGGTTTTTAAGACTATTTAAGATTCAAAAGAGAAAGTGTAGAAGCCATAGAACAAATCGTTGGTCATCTAATCTTCACTGCTCTTAGCACCATTTTGTCACGGAACTTTTTAAAGTTTAAGGACGGAAGTCACCATTTGAATCTTGTGGATCAACATTTTGTTAAACTCAATGTTACAGAGATAAAGTCTTTATGAATATTAACATTTTTTTATTCATCAATTTAATCCAATAAAAATTGTAAACATCATTACCATGAATAAACCATGAATAAATGAAGGGAAACAACCATTATGCAGGTAGGTGTAATAGGTCGTGTCGACTCTTGCGTAAGATAAATTATTCTACGTACGTAATTGAGCATTGTTAAAAGGAAATCGAAATACAAATGATTTCCTCATATTCCTTGCCATTAAACGAGTCCTCAATCAGCGCCGATCACAATCCGAATTCTTTTTTTTTCGTTTTTTTTTTGCAGTGGAAACCTCGGTATGTGAATAATTTGTAAAAAAAAAGAACGATCATTCCAATTTGTTCATCTCATTTTGGCGCAGAATAATTTCTCTTTATCTCTCAAGTGTATTGAATAAGGAAATCCTAGAGTCATTTTTTTGAGATCGGCTAATTTGGGACTTTACAGGGAACATATCAAGGCTGCTATCTTATGGCTAGTCGAGATGAAAGCGAATGTCAGGAATAGTTTAACAATGAGGAGCAACGCTATCAAAGTAAATGAAGTCATTGAAAAGAGAGGGGATTGTAAATTAACAAAGAATTTAAGTACATGTACTAATTCAATGAATATGGAGACAACAACAATTGAGGAGCAAAACAAAAACCATCATCAAACTATTTTTCATTCATTTCTAACTCCTTATGTTTTAATAAAACATCAATTATAATTCTGTAATAATGCTCACATTATATAATAACCTTTGACTATATAATAAATTACACGATCATTAAATATTTTCAACACAACATCGCACATAAAGTATAAAGACCATTTGTTCAACAGTTATCTTTCCTACACAGTATTATCAGTGAAGGTCCATATCGAGCATTTTCACTGCTGTAACGGTGGCTGATCACCGTTTTCACTATAGCTTATTATATGTGAATAAATCCGCATGAGCGGAAGGCAGAGGCCAACGCGGTACTTAAAGTATTAAATCAAAGTACGAAGTAAGTCATAGGTCAAGACACATTCTTCCTACTGTTCAAATAGTTTAGAATTGATTCTATCAAGCATTTAGCATGTGGCTAAATCCCCAGAGATTTTGTATACCGAAATGCTATCAACAGCAACTAAAAACTTACTCTAAACGGTATTCACGTACAACGAGCAATCACGAAGCCGATATGGTTTACCGACTTGAAAAATTATATTTCGGAATATTTTCGTTATTAGGTTATAGGTACAATGAAGTTGTAATATTATGTTTGTCATGGCATGACATGTTCGCGTTATTGAAATACATTTAGCAGTTCCGACTCAGGATTTAATGTTTCCCACTTAATTGGCATTAAAATAACATGTTTTTATCGTTTCTGCGAATTTTTCAAATAAGATTTTTGAATAGGTTTGCTTCTCCATATGACACAATTTTTCTCACTGGAATTTCTAATAACTTCCTTCGGGAGCACCTTTTATGAGAGTTTTGACTTACGCCTTAAGGATATTTGGCACAGGCTTACAATGTTGCCATGCTAAACCATGCTAAAAACATAAAAAATTTCAAAATGATCAGAATTTTATAAATTTTGGTGAACATATTCTTTAGTGCCAAATTTGACGATACAATTTTTTTAAGATTTTTCTTCTGTACAGTTATCGAGTAATTGATCACTAAAGTTCACGTGTATAATCATAGCGTTTCCATATATATAGGTATACATTCCGGGCATAAGAAATCTGCTTTAACGCGTAATTACTCGATAACTAAGCAGAAGAAAATTTTGAAAAAAAATGTGTTTTCGCACTTGATGTTGAAGAACATTATCACCAAATGTGATCAATTTCTAATTATTTAGACTCTTGTACCATACATCGTTAAATCCTGTACTCTTCATGAGTGTGATCCACGAGATTGAAGTCCGGATGCAACTTTGTGAAAACAAATGCACTGTCGAACATTTTTTAAATTTATTTATTGTATTTGAACTATAACAATAAATGAAATTCTACAGACTTTTCATTTATCCATTTCGTTCGTTAGCGTGACTAAAAAAAAAATGAATGAAAAGAGGCATCAAGTTACATAGGATTTTTGAACCAATGGGCCCAGGAAAGGTGTGTGGAAATGAAAAATTTCTTCTCATGCGATCGACTATGACGTGACGTTTCGAAAGAAATGAGTCAGAAATTTTCATCAACTTACTTTCTTCGTTGGAAGCGTAACTCACAAATGGCCCCGAACTCTGAACTTTCCAACTCAATACTCATACCCAGCACCAGTATATTGAGCAAGCGATTTCAGACTAACAAGTTTATAGACTGACTAATTTCTAGTGTACGACTCCTTCCACCTCCAACAGTTCGGAAATATCTCGTACCGTGCTATAATGTAATTAAACAACTCGTCAGATGAGTAGAATGAAACTATTGTCAAGAACGTTCGGAAATTGATGTCATTCAAATAGCGACAAGGTGCTGCTGTACCGTTGATCACTAGTTCTCACCTCAGTAGGTCAAGTTTAAATCTCGATCTTAGAAGTTTATACAGTGAAGTAAATTTGTGGAGGATTCAAGCAGCTAAACGCTCGAACAGTCGCTAACGGTTTTATCGCATCCCACTTTTACTACGTTTTGCAACTTCAAAACTGAAAAATGAGCACAAGTATGTCCCATTTTTTAGGCTAATATATAATTAAACGATAAAAAGAACTCACGTGTAAGTAAAGTTTGATCGTAATTGCATGAAGTGCCCAGCTTGTACGAACTTAAAGGTTTAACACCAATCCAAAGCTTCCATCAGATTCTGGAACTGCAAAAATGTTGAACAAGAACTAATCTCTTTTCTCCTGACATTTTTCAATTGCACTGATGCTGAGTAATTTCTCTATCAGATCGTTCATTACAGAGCTCTCTTTATCCCACACACGTTCCTTCGGAATAAACGTATAATAAAATAATGATACGAGATTCTACAGAAAGGGATTTTATGTCCTTTGATCCAAGCCAAGATGCACTTCTCTGGCGTAATTTCACGTCATTCGCTCACATAAAAGCATAGCCTACTCGCCAAATTAATTACAAGTTCGGCTAGTATTTCCTCAATAATGACGCTGTCTCCGTTTGGGTTCCTCCCAACCACAATTGTCCCTCTGTCGCGAGGTGTTGTACAAATTTTCCGACATCCACGGTTTCCTCCCGCCCGTTTCTGACGTCCTCTGAAACTTTTGATCGGTCGGACGTCGCGGCGGTTGACTTTCCGGTTTTTTCAATCCTTAGGATTTGCGACTGAGTGACTCGGCTTCAACTCCCGAGACGGATTTTTAAGTATTTTTGCTACTTTCATTTTTTCCTCTAGGCTGTTTTCGAACAGCAATCATTCATTCGGAAATGGTGCCATTCACTCCCGGATTAATCCGTGGTTGGTCCATGAAATTTGTGTTCCTTCGAGGAGCGTATTTTTTCATGAGCGAGCATACCTCCTCGAGAGGAAAACCTTTCTGTAAGATCTCCTCCCATCTTTCTGCCAACTGGGTTGAAATGGAACCCAAAAGTTCAAGATAATATGAGCATCAATGGCCGAATCGCCCACGGGTATAAGGCAAAGTTTTTCCTTGCGGGCCGCTATTGGACTGACCTTGATTGTCGATTATTTCGACACTTTTCCTGTGACGTGGAAACTGCTGACTCAGCCACCGGCTACTCCACGACAATGTTACTCCGCATTGTCCACATGTCAGCCTGCGACGGTTCGTCGATCTCCATGGCATCGTCATCTCTAAGGTCTCGTTCACTCGACCAACTTACCCACTTCCTTCTCTTCCTTTCGCCATCTGTCTCCGACGAGTTCGAACGTTTACGACGACCTGACGAAGATAGCGCATAATAACATTTTGGGTAAGGTTAGAGCCTATGTAAGTGACAAGATATCAAATTTGTTTTCAAAATGTGGCAAGCGATGTGACAACATTTTTTTGATAATCACGACGCATGGTAACCTAATCTGTGCAGAACGCAAACAGGTCAACATACCTACTTTTTCGTTACTTATCTTTTTTCCTCTTCATCATTTTCTCCAGTCTCTTTAATCTCTTCTGAAGAAAATTCGCTGTAATCTCGCTATCGCATGAATTAATTGGTGTCATTTTACCGATGGCGTGTGACTTTTTTGACACACAAAAGAAGAATGGACATGAATATGGAAGAGGTCAATTAGAGACAAAAGAGACTCTAATTGCATTTAAAGCGTGTGATGATTCGGGAATGGTGGGGGAACTACATCGCGGTCTATCGGAAGAGGCATGAAATACAATTCCAAAGTTCCTGCTTCATTTTTCAATGTGCTCGTTTTCAGATTCCGCATTCGAGTTGGCACACTAGTAACAGTATTACCTGAAACTTGAATTTGCGATTTTGAGAAATCGATTTTTGAGGGAGTGCCATTTTCTTTCAATTTTTAATCTACTTTCCTTCTTGATAGTTCAAGCACGCCACGTGAATTTTTTTAAGTAATAAAAAATTGTCGAATTTGTTTCGTATTGTTATGACGTCAGTAGGGGCTCGACCGTACCCCACTTACACTTCCCCCATTGCTTGTGAAGACAACTCTATAACTTCGCTACTTCAAGGTAAATCATGTTCATACTATAGTATTTTATGGGTGTCTAAATTGGGTCGATTTTTACTCCCTGATTGAGGATATAATCACTTCAAATTAATGTCAAAGTTATTCATTAGAAATTGTAAATACATTTTTTCAACTTATTTTTTGGCGAATGAAATTACAAGCCATTCATTAATCGGGGATCCATCACTGACTGAACCCGAAATTTTACTCGTCCCCGGTGAAAATACTCTAGTTTTTTACGTAAAAAATCGCATTAGAGAGCGTAAAAGGAAAACACATTGGGAAGTGAATCAAGAAAAAAGTATTAATGAAAAGACAGAAGGGTATGACAGGAATAGGCCAAGCCAAGAAGAAACAAAATGCCGAAATAAGCAAAGGTGAGGTTATGCGAGTGCTCATTACCAATTTCGTTGAATCTTTAACGTAATATATTTTTATTACCAGTAAGACAATCGTCTCGAATTTTTTTCCAAACCTTCGTTATATACTTCATTGTTATTGTGTACTTTTTTGTAAACTTCGTAAGAAGCGTTCATTCGTTATATGGAAAAATGAATGATTTTTTACGCACAGTCCCTATACTCTTGTGCATTTTTCTTCATATTTAAACACGTTTATCTCAATAACCAATAAAACGAATTCTTTAAAATTTGATACGCGTGTCAGTCGACTACCCATTTAAATTCTGTAAATTTCAAGATTTTCTTAAGAAAATCGTTTCGTGCATGAACTACCTTTTAAAAACTATTATTTCGAGAGAATTATGCGGAGAAATCAATGACAGGAAAAATCCATCATTTTCTAAATTGATGAATAAGCTGATACTTACTTAATGATGAACTCGTAGTTCATCATTACATAACTTATTATATAAATTGATGGAGATTGATTATTTGCAATGAATTCCTTTCTTCTTCTTCATATCCAAATGGAAATTCTGCGATGACGTATATTTACAAAGACAGATGACATAAAAACGGCTTGTTTATGTGCTAAAAATAAATATCAAACATTGGTATAACAAACAGAAAAATGTTTCTCATTTATCAATTTGATACATCATAGACAATTATTGCTTATACCATTGAATAAGTTTTATTTTCAGTGCAAAAATATTCTGTCTTGCAATAACACTTTTGTTACAGATATCAAAATAAGTTTGTGAATGATAATGATTGTTAGATTTTTTTATGAATCACTGTCTGCCAAGAGACCGATCCCGCTCATTACGGAATTGTCTGTACATATTAAGTGGATTTGGTAATGTAAGTCAATACTTCCGCTTCGCGAGAATCCCCACTGACACTCTCTCTCTCTCTCTCTCTCTCTCTCTCTCTCTCTCTCTCTCTCTCTCTCTCTCTTTGTGTCTTATTCTTGTTCTCTGCTTGTGTCACCTTCTGGGGAAACTTTATTCCTGGCAAATAAAAGCCGTTGACGTTAATAGTAATACAAACTCGGCCCTGCGTGGCTTTTCAATGTTCGCAAATAAATGTTTCTCTGGAAGAATCTCATATTCCGCCTTCCGGCATCTGCCAGTAATCTTACTGCGAGAAAGATTAACTCACAGTCTCAGATATTTATACAAATGTGACACAAAAGTTATGATACAATACAGTATTTAAATAATGTGATATCAATCAATGCGACGGTGGCTCGTCGCTATTTAAATGCGGTCCTTAAAATAATGACGATCGATAAATGAAATTCATTTGATTCATATTAGCCCCGTTACGCAGTCTGGAGAAGCACCGATCATGACATGATGCTTTTTTGAAATGTTAAAATTTCAAAAAAAAAAGTTAAGAAACAATCGGAGTTTTCGAATACTTAATCATTCAGAAGAAACTCATTTATTTGAATAATCACAATGCATTGACTTACGCCGGAGAAACCCAAAATCCTGATCGTCAAAGCTTGTACAAAGAAAAGGAACCGAAATTCCAACAAGTTTCACGCAGAAACAACGCGAGATTCGATGTTATAAAGTCATCGAATCTGTTAATCGAATTGAATTTTTCCAATAATTCTTAATCTTCTAATTTCAGCATGTTATTTAAAACTCCTGATAATTCCTGGAACGTGTTAAAGAGAAAGTACTTGAAAGCTTCAGTCTACGCGTTGAAAGAACGCATAAAAAGAGAAAATTTCAAATATAGAGAGCGAACTTACCGAGGAGAGGACAACATTTCGGAAGTTCGCGTCTTTCGGAATTTTTTTCACATAATTACAAATTTTACAAACTTCTTACGCCATTTTTTCCTCCCTTCAACCCCGCCGGATCAACAACTTATACCGGTTGCATAAATTCCGCGGGTCTTTTTCCGGAGAGGGAAAAGCATCGGAACGGCCGAAGGAAAACGAGGGGTTTTCACAGACGCTGAATCTCACGTGGGGACTGCGAAAAGCCCATCGCGAGGGGGTATATAAGATAGAAATCTCTGCTTACATCAGTCTTAAAGAGGCTCATTGTGCCCTCGTGGCCAATCGCAACGTAGATACGGGAATCTCGCGTTATTTCTTAATCGAGTATCTTACGCGTTGCACACGTTTATCGTCAACTTAGCTGAACGCGCTTTCGCTGCATGTTAATTGTGAAGAAAAGCACATCGTATGAGAACGAGTCGAAACTTCCGCGCGTATATTGAGAAGGAAAAAACAAAGTAAAAAAACAAGTGGCTTGCTGCGTAAGGTGGGGAAGGGGAAATAAGGTAGAAGCGTCCCACTACGTGGGTAGAGTACCACCACTTCCATTTTCTCACAAAATGGATGGTCAGTTCTTTCTTTTTCTTTTCTAGACGCTCCGTATCTTACGAGTATTCGAGAGAATTTCATTGAGTGGATCCCTGGTTACCGGGCGTGACGGACGCGTTCTTATTCATTAGATAGTTCGCCTCCTCATGCTTCAGTCTTTGTATATATCACAATTTTTTCATTTTATATTTAATTTTTTCACCAATATATCTCAATTATTTAGTGAGTTTGTGTTCATATTGCTTTACACTAAAGCAAAAAGATCACACGAGTCAATCGAGTTATTAACAGTATAACCAAAGTTCTCACGTGTGCTACATTGCTAACGATTTACGAAGAACCGAGCCGGTATCTGTTCCTTCCTGTGTTAAAAATAAATAAGACGTTGATGCCGGAAGCTTCAATGCGTTCTGTGTTTTCCTGTGTTTCTCTCTGTGCATACATGTTCAATGGTAATTTTGAGGATTTTTCTTGTATAAAATAATCGTTTCAGGGACTTGCAATACTTTGAGGAATGTCTCTGAAATTTTTTCATTTAAAAGTCGTAATAATTGTAGAACTTTTGGTTTCCTCGGCGCGAGGCAGGAGCCCGCAGGGTTTGAATGTTTTTTTTTCAATTCATTATTGTAGAAAATATTATTGAACTCCTCTGTCTCCACGTCTCTACGAGACCAAACGTTCTATTGTTATGGAGAAACTTTTAGAAGGATCTCAAGTGTTTTCAAAATAACCATTTAACATATTTATGTATGTGTACAATTACCTGTATTGATGCGAACGTACGTGCTCACGTACAATTGTCAAACATCATAATCATAATAATTGTCTTTGTAGGCTGACTGATAAAACTCCAAGTTTCGAAGTCAGAGCACCTTAGTCTGCAATCATGACGAACCTCATAAAACTCGTTGTCAGCAACTGGAATGAAATCCTCGATGCTGAAAGAGGTTTGTGTTACGTGCATTTTTTCACCTATCCGTTTGAAGTTTCTTCTTTTATTGACAATTATAAGTATCGTTGTTATAATCCAAGAAATTCGTGTAAAACTACTACAATGATAAATAATAATGAAACGTTCCGTGTTAACCGTGACCCGACACGATGAAGCTCCATTTTCAGTCAAATGAGTTTCAAAGATGAACACGCAAAAAATAATAATGCTGGCAGAAAATTTTTAAATGTTGCGCTTATTCACTGGTTTTAATTCTAAAATTTATTTTTATATTTGCAATTCCATTTTGTGATTCATCTTCGAATCTCATTCATTTTTTTTCCTCATTATTCTATTATTCATCACGAGAGGAGCCATACACTGCGATGTAACTTAGAAAGCCGGCTGTCGACCGACCCAAATTCTTCCATGCACCGTTAACTTTACTCTCAAATTAGGTATCCTTCGAGATATTGTATTTCAAGATTGGGCAGGGCTAAAAGATGTCCACCTTTACGAAACTCGTTAGATGATGAATTCAAGCTATCTCGTATACGCGACGCCTGTCAACTAAAAGAGAAAGAGAGAAAACTCAAGCACGTGCGGCTCTTGCAGTTTCAGCGCGATTGAAAACGGGGTGATATGATCAGTGTGTGGTTCACGCTCATTAATGATCGAGATAGTAGTACAAACCTCAAGGTTAAAATATTCCTGCGGGAGAAATCGGTTCGACGAACCACGAGGTTGAATCGCTTTTACAACACTTTTTTCGTCACTCAACTATTTTACAGTATCAAGTCGTCACACTCCTGTGCGATAAATATCGTAGAAAACACATGTTGGAGAATATATAAAAAACGAAAGTGGTGCTTTCAAATGAATATGATTCTATATGTACGATGTCGAGAAATGCGATATGTGCTAGAACAAGCACATTCCCTAACTGTACGTCACAGACTTAATGAGTTTGAAATTATTTCCATGCCATTTACGGATAGGCTATATTTTCACGTTTCCTCGGCTTCATTTACCTCTACTTCGTCGACTGTATAACTTATTTCACTGATTTTGTGGGATTTGGCGCATTTTTAAGGTAGTTCACGCACGAAACGATTTCCTTAAGAAATTCTATAAATTTAAAAAGAGTATCAATGGGTGATCGACTGACACGCGTATCAAATTTTAAAGAATTCGTCTTATTGGTTATTGAGATAAACGTGTTTAAATATGAAAAAAATGCACAGGGTTATAGAGACTATGTGTAAAAAATCGTTTATTTTTTCTGTGTAACGAGTGAACGCTTCTTACGAAGTTTATGAAAAAGTACACAATAACAATGAAGTATATAACGAAGGTTTGGGAAAAAATTCGAGACGATCGTCTTACTAGTAATAAAAACACATTACGATAAAGATTGAAAGAAGAAATTGGTAATGAGCGTTTGTATAACCTCACATTTGATTATTTCGGCATTTTGTTTCTTCTTGTCATAGCCTTCTGTCTTTTTATTAACACTTTTTTCTTGATTCATTTCCCTTTACGCTCTCTTAAGCGATTTTTTACATATAAAACTATAGAATTTGAGACGGGAACGAATGAAATTTCGGGTTCAGTCAATGATGGATCCTCGATTAATTAATGGCTTGTAATTTCATTCGTCAAAAGATAAGTCGAAAAAATTGATTTACAATTTTGAATGAATAACTCTGACATTAATTTAAAGTGATTATATCTTTAATTAGGAAGTAAAAATCGATCCAATTAAGATACTCATAAAATACGATCCTTTGGGCATGTAATTCGATCCGATATAAGAAGAAAGTACGCCTTGTGTCTTGAACTAATGATAATGCCCACATATCGGAAAAAATTTCATGTATATTTTGAAATAATGGCAGTTTTATCTTCATTATTTTCCATTATTATGCTGTGATAGCTATAGTCACATTTGTGGGTCACTCGTATCATATTTTGCACATTACTCATTCACCATCCCGATAACGAGTTTTGAGACTTGAACATGTAGTTTTCAATAAGTTTTTTATCCGAATCACCGTTGGAAGTTCGGTGTTAAAAATAACAGCGAATCAACCTCAAAAGTTGTACACACAGGTATCTCCATTGTGTTATCGAACGGTGGGAATGTACGTAGAGTCGATAGATACGTACCAATTCGTTGGTGTAAAATCGGAGTTATTAGTTAGCATCAAGTCCCTCAACACATTTTGCTTTTTTCATTGACCACATTGCCTCGGTTCAAGTTGTTGTCGGATGGATGTTTACTCAATAATGAGACTCCCAAAACAGTGCATTAATAAATGATCCAGAATAGTGTGAAAAATACAATTCTTCATTTTTCTCTTGTTGATAATTCGTTGGTGTAAAATCGGAGTTATTAGTTAGCACCAAGTCCCTCAACACATTTTGCTTTTTTCATTGACCACATTGCCTCGGTTCAAGTTGTTGTCGGATGGATGTTTACTCAATAATGAGACTCCCAAAACAGTGCATTAATAAATGATCCAGAATAGTGTGAAAAATACAATTCTTCATTTTTCTCTTGTTGATAAATCATTATTTCCCGTTCGAAAAATCGATTTCTCTCACAGTCGATCATTTTTTCATCTTTTTCATCGCTGGCGACATTGTTTTCTTGAGAATAATTTGCCGACCTATTTCAATCCGCGTTCTCCAGCTATCTACGATTTAACAGGCATGAATACCACCTGTTACACCATTGCCTATATGAAAATGCATGTGCACATGCTAAGACAAGAATTCGAAAATATTCGAAATTAGAAAGGACGTAATAGAAAACAAAAATATCGGTGATAAATGAAATTCCAAGAATTAAAACATGGAAATTTAGGAAGGTGTGGATGATATATTTAAAAAAAAACCATATGATGCTTCAGGGCAATTCTCGAGGTGTGTAGTCTTGCACTGCTTCATTGTATCTTTCCCAATTAGAGAAAAAAAAACGTAACGTAGAAATTCTTCAGTCATTCGTAACATCGAAAGGAACCCTGTTTTCCAAGATCATTTAATGACTTGTGTATCCTGCCGATTATACACATTAGCAAACACGATGAAGTTACCATAAAGTTGTATAAAATTAACACCTCTTTAATATCAGCAACAGACATCCGATGTAAAGTCGACTTTTAAAATTGGAGAATAAAAAACGACACCTAGAAAATGATAGTCAATATAAACATGTGTAATTTTACATTATTGATACATCCAATTCATTCGGAAAGGGATACCCTCATTATTTAAATACCAAATTGTGCCAAAACGCGAATTAACACCGGATTAGTTATTTGCCAAACGATTGCTGCTTTTTTGACCGGTGTTTTTTCGACACCACGAGTTTTTAACGGTGCAATCTTATTAAAGCGAACAACTTTGATAACATTCATTAGTATCGTATGAATGAATTCAACGCGTTAAAAAAATCGATTAACTTGCCTATTTCGCAATACGTCGTAGGTTTTTCACTGTAAAAGTTTTTGTGTCTAATGGAAATGCAGCCAAATGGCAGAACGTGTAATTCCTCAAATAACTAATAGTATGAATTGCATTTGGGTTCATTCGATTGTCAAAGCTCCGACAATGTTCCTCGCAGTTAATTCATTTTAAAAACATGCGTTAACATTCTCTCTACAGAATAGAATCACAAATTATTTTGCTATCTCGTGATTAGAGGTTCTAGATAATCGCTAATTAAACGTTCAGTACAGTTTCACACTTTCGACGAACGACGACCTCGTTAACCCCCGTTCTTCCTTTAGGCCTATCTCGAATCCATTAGTACGAATATATTTTCATACAATGGGGAATGGCTCGAGTGAAAAATCATGTCAATTTGAGATCACGTAGCGAGAAAAAAAATTCGAAAATTCAGAAGATCGAAAATATATTCAGAAGGTGAGATGCGACTTCCGGGATTTGTTAAGCCCTGTTTTAAGAGGTCATTTCAAGAATATCGAAATAATATTTATAAGAAACATTAAAAAATCATTATGAATGACTTTTGTGACATATTGAGATAGAAGAAAATGATGAACGCCTCGATGATTAATTGCAACAATCTTCCGCTTCATTGTCACAGATCCAATAGTGGACCAATGGCCACTGATGAGCTCACCCGGACCTGTCATTGCTATTCTCGCAGTTTATCTCACATTCGTCCTCAAAATCGGACCTCAATACATGGAAAAAAAGCCACCGTTCGAATTAAAAAAAACTTTAGTTTGGTACAACGCGATACAAGTTCTATTCAGCATATGGTTGACCATTTTGGTAAGCGCGCTCAGAAAATCCATCATTTCAATGTTCTTTCAGCACACTTCGCCTCCCATCAATATACATGGCAAACATGTTTTCTTCGACTTACAGGCACTCAAGACACAATTTTACAAACACGTTCTTATGGGTACCTGCAGCAGCGGAAATGCCTCGGTACAATCCGGGGTAAGATACAGTTTTACTCAAGTTTTTTACACTCTGTTCACATCTTTTTTGTTCATCACTTTTGTTTTCTTCTGAAATAGCTTTCGACGGCAGCATGGTGGTACTTCTTCGCTAAAATCATTGAGCTTCTCGATACGGTAATTCACTAAAATATTATTTGATTGAATCGTAAATTGTGTCAATCAATCGTACTTTTAATTGAAATCGAAAAACTTTTTTGCCAATGAAATAAAAATCGTCACGGGTTTTGTTGTAGGGTGGCAAATTTTTAAAAGCTTTCATTGACCAGAGATATTAATTTTAATTACTCAGTCGACAATGTTTACTCATACATTTGGAGCAATTATTTCGATCTTAAAAAAAAGTGATAATAAATTTTTGTTAATGGAAGTGAAAAATAAGCAATTTTTACCGAAATACTTGATAACTGAAACGGATCCCGTCGAGTCCACGGCATGGTGTAATCATTACGCGATTTTACACTCGCACTTAGCTAAATCGGAGAAATTTTAATATTTGTTTTTCTTAAGTTTGAATATACCATTTTAGTTGCACCACGATTGAAAGACTAAATCGATAGAGTTAATGACTCTGACTTTTGAGCTTGTCGATAACCAAACACTCTAGCGTCGAAATTTATTATTTTCCTTTAACCAATCCAGATATTTTTCGTACTGAGGAAAAAGCAGAACCAAGTGTCCTTTCTTCACGTTTATCATCACACAGTAACCGCCCTATACTCGTGGGCATATTTGAAATTTTTACCCGGTGAGCAGGGCTTGCTAGTCGGATTTCTCAACTCACTAGTTCACATATTCATGTACACATATTACATGATCGCTGCGATGGGGCCCCAGTACAAGAAATACCTTTGGTGGAAAAAATACATGACTATTATACAGTTGGTAAGTTTAAAGTTTATGAAATTTTTTAAAAATGAATAATTTTTAATCGTTTCGAACCGGAATGCATTTTTTTCACAATTTTAAATTCTTACTCTTCTATCCACAGATACAATTTGGTTTGATGTTGGCCTACCTCATGATGATTCTGGCGATGGATTGCTCAATGCCGAAAATTCTCACGTACTTTTTCACGATGAACGTCACAATATTTCTGTACCTGTTTTCTAATTTCTATCGGAAAGCTTACAAGAAGAAAAAAATTATATAAAATAATTGCAGGAACGTTGTTGTCTCAAGTGGTCAGAACGAGAAAAAAGTGCGCGAATGGAAAAACAGTAAACTTACTTTTATTAGGTTCGTTTCTAATGCGACAAATTGTGATTATGGGCAAAGTGACGTTTCGCGCTCTTGTACGCTGATAGTGAACATAGTAGCCAAAGAAGGGACAATCCCTAGAAAACACCGGCCCGGATAAAATAATTAAATTATAAAAGATTCGTTTTCCGATTAGATACATTCATCAATTCCAATGATAATCGGTGAACACTTATTGAATGCACCCATCGACAAAGCATTCCAATAATTTACAAAAAACCGGGATTAGAATGAAATGAAAACAAGTGCCAGTTTTCACGTTCGGATTTTTAGCGTTGGTGTTTGTGTCTTCGGATATCTGTTACTTCATTGAAATTCGTGTAATTTATTATTAGCTGTATTGTAAATCAACGAAAAGCGGTTTGTTTGTATACACACGCGATGGAAAACGAAGTGGCGAAGATTCATTCATTTTCGCTGTGCAACGGCGTCATTTTACCTCATTTAGATAAGTTTTGAAATAACGATATTGAACATAATATTATAACTGTTATTTATTAATAAAATTGTGTACATTGACCGCTCAACATCGTAGATCATTCATTTATTTTATACGTATCTATATGTATATTTAATTCATATGTATTCCTCTATTTCTTATTCAACGATACATTTTACTATACAGAACAATGACAATGATATGATATAATACAACAAAATGTCGAAGCACATTTTTTCATTGGAAAAACCCTCGATTTACAGATTGGCTGAGCTTGACAAATGTATTGAAAATTAAAGAAAAACAAAAAGTACATTAGCGAAAAGTGGTGGAATTTTTTTTCATATTTCGTTGTTGTCTATCATATTGAATCGTTCGAGATTTTGAAGCGATTATTTAGTAAATAAACGTATTGAAAACATCAAATTTCGTTCCATTTATACGTCCCAAGTGAATTTCCATGTTTCGATAACTCTTCAAAAGACGTATACTTTTTATATACACCGAGAAAAAAATATTACTTCACCAATATTAAATTCATTTTTTTCGGCAAACAATTGACGGATTCAACCTTTTCTTGTTGAATTTTAAATGATTTAGTTCACTCAATGGAATCACGAATATTTCCCGTTGATGAATCGTCTAATTCGTTGGGGGCAAATGATTTTGTTTCAACAACTGATTCCATTCTTTTTTACGTATTTTAACTATTAGTTGCTCGAACGCTAGGTTTTTTCAAAAGTATCAAACACACCTAATGCTGATCGTGTATGAAAGGAGTGGTGTTTTTTTCCACTGACTTTAATTCATTTGGCTGTACCAGATATTTTTTATTCGGCCAATAAGTTGTTTCGACGTTTATAAATTGTTTTGTCTTATCTCGAAAAAATATTTTCTTCTCTGCATCGACCTAAATATTTTGATTGCAAGCAACGGAATTCGTGTTGGTCAACAAAATTTCTTCTCACTGTATATTAATATGTATCCAAGGTTATATACTTAATGTATGAAACACTATGAAACATTCCGTATACTCTTAAGAATAGTATGAGAAATTCAAAGTCAAATGAACTACGTAGATTTTCCGCTCTGAAAATGAGCTTATAAATTTTGAATTACTCGTTATTTCTGTATGAAACAAAGTGTAGATTCGTTCAGCCCAGCTGCCATTATGGAATGTTTTTTTTTGTTCCTTGCTCGAATTATTATAAATTCAAATTAAAGACGACACAATAAATACATCAATGTTGATATCAAAAGTGAAAAATCTGAACGCCATGAAATCGATGACTTGACACTAAACACTCGTTTTATTATCATTCCTGGCAACACGTTTCGTATTCCCCCTGCGATCAGACGAGGAAGACGATATGAAAGAACAACAAAATGCGGAAGTATTGAGAAACAAAAAAAAGTGGAACGATTGCCGGAAATTGTGATTATGGCGTGGAAAAGAGAACAAACAATGACTAAAAAAAAGATAAATATTCTTAGGCCTTTTCTGGAATACTCGATTTGCGTTGAAATGTAATCGCATTTGGGATCAACTCGTCGATTTTAAAGCCATGATCTTTGGGTCCGATGTTTTTTCTTCCGGTACACACAAATAATAATTTTAATACAATTGACCTACGAGGCACGATTAGTTAGCCGGAGAAGGTCACGTTGTACACTTTGAGAAAAAACCTTGGGACTCGCTCCGAACTCTGAATTCATTGCAATAATAATAAAAACAATTATAATAAGAATAATGAGAAAAAAAATCAAAGAAAAATAATAAAATTAATAATAACGAATACTAAAATAGAACGTTCGTTTTCTTTCGCGGCTTTGCAACGAGACGAACTCAGCATTAAAACTAATTAATATTTATATAAATATAGAGATTAGTCGTCACTAAAAGTCGGTGAAATTCTACCGAAACGATGCGTCATAAATCAACGAGAATATGTTATTTCTACATATTAACATGCCCGCCTCGGCATCAGTACGATATCCGCATAGAGCCATGCACACGGTGCATTTGTACTTGTTGCACTTCGGCATAAAACGGTTTTTATAATTAAAATCATTTCTTTGTTTTTCATGCAAGAAACAATATGAGCAATTATTTTTCGGGCACGTGGTTTTATCTCAGCCCACTTATTCTTAGCGTACAGGCTATACCTTATTAGGGTATTATGAGCTCGCGATGGTTACAATCACACTATACACAGCTACAAGATCTAACTGCAACGTCGAGAAACGACGTTCCCTTAAATATTTTTTTTTTTTTTCAGTTTTCTTCTCGTTTCCTTTCTAATTCATCGATGGAACACACATTGGCACGTTGTTTTTTCATGTTTTTTTTGTTATTTTTTATTTTTGAGCGGTGGTGGATCACGGAACCAAAAGTTTATTGAGACCCTTGGAAGCTGAATCAGAGTAATCTGTTGAAATAACTGTCAAAAAAATAAACTATAAAAAACGGCTAGTTGAAAAATCGACTATGGAAAATTTTTGTAACCTCAGAAGAAATACGTGAGTTTGTATGCATCAAGATAAAATGATACGGAAAAGTTTTGTTTCATTGTTATGGAAAACAGCCGGGAAAAGTTATTCTCTTCGTTTCTTATATCATTTATTTTGTTTCTCTTATTCAACATTGCAAAATTTATAACACGGAAAAAATAACTACTGTTTCGCAAACAATACAATTGTTCTTTCCGCGTTATCAGTGTTGCGATATAACCACGAACCAGTGAGACATTTTCACCTCAAAAACCTGAATTTTCCGAATAAGTTGAAATTCACTTTTGAAGCCTTCGAACGTCGTTTAAAATTTTTGCTTCTAATCAAAAGTGCGGCGGATCTATCACGAAATTTCCGATTCAAGTATGAAAATATTTAACGAACTTGATTATTCTTTGAGCAAATATAAACAAAGGAAATGATTCGAATCTGCTTCCGTTAGCACATGTTTTATACGATACAATTTTCAACGCTTCGTTCATTCTGGTATGTTAATTCTTTCCACAAGTTCCAAAATCGAACAGGAACAGAACTAACGTTTTCTCCCGCGTTAAGAATTTTCATCGGGGTGCCAGGAAAAATGAACTTGTGAGAAAAAAATTCACGCTCATTTCAGCTCCTCTATTTCACGTTAACGAAACCTGTAACGTCGAGCGATTTACCGTGAAAAGGAATTTGAATATTGAGCCCCGTCCTCTGGCGCTACATTTTTGCCACTGACCACTGACAACTCTCGCTTTTGACTTTAAACAATATTTTCATACAATTTATACATTACACTGACATTTCTTTCCCGTGAGTTGTTCCATGCGAAACTAATGAATACAAAAACTGGTCAGTCTCTACTGCGGAAATTCTTCGATCAATGGGAAGCTTGAATAGGTAAAAAACAATTGAAAGAAAAGCTTTTTGTGAAACGGAGGCGAAAATTCAACGATGCAATCCGATTTTCGTTTTCCTCACAATTTTTTTATTCTCGCCCATTTTTGCAGGCATAAAAAAAAATAACCCGTTTTCCTAAATCAGAAATTCACAAGAAAATCAGCGTACCGAAAACTAAAAAATTGTTTCTGCATCGGAAAATATGCAAAAATAATACTTGAGAAAAATCGACTCGATTCTGAAATCGGCATCTTGCATCAAATCTACGAGTTGTCGAAGTCAACGAATCGAAATGTCGGTTGTAGTAGAAACACAAAATTCACGAAATTACTCATGTCGACCCAACCGCGTTGTCGATAAATATTTGAAAACAGAAACCTTCTACTACGACTTGAGAGCCCCAAGCTGTAAAAGAGATTTTACCGTCCACAATGGAATCGGTATTATCCGTTAGATGTCAAGAGCATCGATAAAACAATGGCTCTGTCGGTACATTATTTGAACACTTGGCCGACCAACTTTCCTCCACTTTTCCAGATTTTTTTAAAATCGAACCTCCGCTTAATCCACCTAAGTTTCACTGTCATTTGACGAGCCTATTCGAAAGAACATTGAATACTCGAAGAACTCACTCCAGTTTTTCGCGTTTCACTAAGCTCGTTGTTCCTCCACAAATTAATTTTTGTTCCAATCATGTTATGTGTTTTTTGTTTGTTTTTTTATTACTATTATTACTTTCGAGAATAGTATTTATGACTTTTTGACTTTTCCATTGGAAACCTTGGCATTCGTGATTTTTCTTGCATCCGCATCTCCGTTAATTTCACCATTTTGCTTGATAGCTCCATTTTCCTTCGACACCTTCGCCTTAAGTTCCTTCTTCATTTGTTTATCCATTAATTTTCTATCCTCATCGCTGTAAGCTTTGTTATAGAAGTCGGAGAACAAGAAGTAGAAGAACATGACGTTCGGCAAAATAAGGATTAGCGACCATCTCGGATAATCGCAGTCGTAGATCAATAGCTGTAGACTGTGAATGAAGGCCAGACAGAATTGTCCCTGGAATACAAAAACAGCAACATAAGAGAAGACATCCCTAGGGCAATCGTTTCTGATAAATTGTTCACCAAATCAATGAAACCAAATGCCATAGACAACTAAACGTTTCCCCTTAAATTTTAAATTTGAAAACGAATTTTTTTCTCTGCAAT
Source organism: Venturia canescens (assembly GCF_019457755.1). Lineage (NCBI taxonomy): Eukaryota > Metazoa > Arthropoda > Insecta > Hymenoptera > Ichneumonidae > Venturia > Venturia canescens. The sequence continues at coordinate 17,098,812 of NC_057421.1, read as the reverse complement.
ACCATAAATTGTCAAACTTGTTCGAACACGAGACACAACAGGACTCGAGAATAAACTGCAATTGGATCGAGGAACGAATAAAACGTTTGAAAGCAGATTAATGAAACGAACCATTTGTAGGGTCGTTATGTACTTCTTCCACCACAAATATTGTTGATACTGAGGCACAGCTGCAGCTAGGAGATAGTAGGTGTACATGACAATATGAACGAAACTATTGATGACACCTGGAAACATTGTAAAAAAGCATGTTAAATATTGATAAAACACTTTTCGTATTATTGTTATATTTTGCATTATTTTCAGTGTATTGACTTACCGATAAACGTGCCATGACCACCCGGATAGTACTTTGTAGCACCCCAAGATATAAGAGGCATCACCGTATGATGATACATGTGCAGAAACGTCACTTGTTTCTCCTTCTTTCGTAAAACGAAGAATACGGTATCGAGGAGCTCAGAGATTTTGGCCAGGAAGTACATATATACACCTCGCGCCACCTGTGCAATGTTAGATCATTTTCCATGAGTTTTCATTCCCTAATGGACGATAATGAGTTAAGGGTAGGAAAGTTTACCCTCAATGCTTCAGGACTATTGGAGTAATCAACGGGTTCACACTTCCAGCTGTATTTTCTGAGCCAGGCAGCATCGAGACCTTCCCAGAATAACCATACGCTGAGTATGACTTGGACGAGGTTATAGAATATAAGTGTGTTTTTGAGTTTGTAGGCTTTCCGATGTTCCATGTGTCGTGGTCCCCATGACAGAACGAAATATAGGTAACCGAACATAATGCTCGCACCGGGAACCGGTGACGACATGAGGAACCAGTCCCTCGTCCTTGGATCTGTCAAACATCAAAAGAATCAGTTTAATTGAGTATAGAAATAAATTTAAAAAAAAAATTAAAAATAAAATAAAATAAGATCGTCATTAAATGACAAGTCGCAAAGCATTTTGCCTCCAAACGAAAACTCACCAGCTACTTCATGGAAGATGTGTTGCCAAAAACGAACAACTGAATTATTGTAGATGTTCGACATCTCGCTGGCCGGTATAACGACGCTGGCGTTCATTGGGAAAGTAACTGAAACAAGTTCGAAAAATCTACTGATCAAGCCACTACAAATTTAATAAAAACCATATAATCCAATGTTCTCAATGATTATGGACGTTCGAAATACAAGGAGCGAAGAATGCTGCATGATAATGGAACAGTAAAAGACCCAATATCCTTATTCTCAATGAAAAGTTTATTGGAAAACGAGTCCTTGACTCTGGTCATATTACGAATGAAAAAACTTGTGCCTCATTGGCCTGGAAACGAGGTGAAATAGTATCTCCTTAAAATCTTTGAATTTTTAATAAATCACCGAAATACTGAACTTGGCGAGTCCATATTCAAGCCACCGATAGACCTTAAAGATGGAAAAAAATCACTAAAATTCAGATATGTCGTGAACGATGAGGCACATGCTTTTGTGATCGTGAAATTGAATAGACTTCATTACTATCGTATGTACAATTCCCAATCAACTGATAGAAGTACGTCCTCCTACATTTCACTTGTTTCAAGGAGAAACGAGTGACACGATAATGAATTGAAACACAGTGAGCGTCCTGTGAGGCGCTCCTCGAGAAACGGTATATGTCATAGAAAATCGGCAAAAGTATTCCGCCGTCATATACCATAAAACAGAAATAGTAGATAATACGGCGATCTGACGTTTCGTTACAACGACCATCAGCCGGCGTGCAGAGGCCGAACGAACGTTGGTCATTACCAGAGGCAACCGAGCATCTCAAACTCGCCGTTGAACATGTGGGAGAACGTGCAGAGCCAAGGTGCATTTAAATCTAGACGAGTCTGCAGTTTAACGCCCCCTCGCCCGTTCTCAAAGATCTATACGTAACTTTGTTAGCGTGAAAAACTCGAGCGCGTAGTAATGAATTTCGACGTCTTCTCGTAAATCCCATTCAGAAAACTTGATATCTACTTCGTGCTGCAGCAGCCTCAATGTCACTGAGCGCACGTCTTACTTGTGTCGTCAATTTAATCGTAAAATCCATTATTCAGTAAGCGAACATAGCCAACGATGTTTGTGGAAGTACTCAATCGTATTTGGTGTGTTTTGTTGAGAGATGATAATTTCGAAATTATAATGAGCCATCGACACATGGCCAAAATACTTAATTCCATCAATTTTGTGATTTCGAAAGTCTTTAAGAGACTTTTGGCATTTCGTAGATAGTTGTTGTTCCATCATTCGTGGAGGTCGAATATAATAATTGAGAATTTAATGGCGATTGTGTAAGGTCGATTGCGGACTCGATCGTTTGGCGTATAACGTGATTTAGTTCGTGAAACGAAAACAATTTTATCGGCATCGAAGTTCCTTTGATTTTCATTGAACAGATCCATCACTTTTGACTCGCCCTTCGTTTCATGCCGTCAATGTGAGCAGCGATGAAAATTGATTCGACGGATCACTTCGGTTCGATCTTCCATGAATGGTGCGCGCGTCCATCCGAGCTATTGGAAAGAATAGAAATTTTTGTAGTTCAAAGAAACGATCAAAGTAGAGTACTCATGGCCACGAGAGCGTTATTACGGGAAACGTGTCTTCGACTATGACGTAACGGAAAAATAGAGTTTCGAGGCGAGCGAGAAACGAGTCGATTGCGTAATTTGTCGCCCGTTTTATTCGCGCTAGGAACTGATAACAATCGAACTTCTACGTCAATGAACGCATCTATTTACTCAAAGAACAAATAAACTCTGAAATTGTTCGTTATACCGCATTTATTTTGACATTGTTTGAAATTAGGAAAAATACGGGAAATACCTCTGGGAACGGTATTTCCTGCCACGCAAAATGTGACAAATAACCCAGTTACTCGTGTACAGGAATTAGTGAACCTAAAATTGTGATCGACCGCACATATGCAACGATGGCCATTGTTCGCACTTACGAACCAGTTCCGTATAGCGATAAAGACTGTACGCAGCCGAACTCTTCATTACCAATTGTACATTTGTTATTGTTTCGACGAAAATAACAATTTCAATCAGTCCTTGACTTCGTGAATCGGTTTTTCAAGCTATATATGCTATAAAAACCATCGTAAAGTTCCAAACGACCCAGTCAAACTCTCAATGACCAAAAGTATTTTTTTTCCTGCACACAATGGAGAACATTTTTCATCGGTCCTCGACTCTGTAAATTCATTTCTAGCCGTACTGTACGAAATCACATGAGAAATACTATAACAAGCGCCGTAAAATATGCAAATAAATGAACTGTAAGCTGGTAGAATAACCGCAACAAAATAACTGAATGAATTGCAAAATTTTTACGTAAGCTCAGTCTACAGTCGTTTTTATACACTCATTAATAATGTATAACGCCGTAAATGGTGTAAATAAGAATAAGTGTAGCAGAAGATTGTTTGATTTTTTACAAATAACTCGCTGACGTAGATTGAAATAATGAAGAATTTCCATTGAGTGTAGTAAACAAGTCAGCGTAACATTGACTCGTATCACTGATAAGTGATACGTAAATTATGAGCCTAAGATACAGTCATATCACGTGGACATGTTGGTGGTTCGGAGGAGCGTGTGTATAATGTCACGTAGTCCATTTTCATCGGTGGAATCTTTGATCCAAAGCATTTATTATAATCGTCAAAGGATCTTTGCGGGAGTCTGACCTCTTGAGAGAGGAGCAGAGTGAGGGGAAACGGTTTACGACGAAGAAAGGAAACGACGCTTTTCATTAGTGTTTTGTAACTTGCGAATACGAGTGGCACCAATGCCAGCTTGTTTATGCAGGCAAAAATTAGCAAACCTCTCGCGAGACTACTTTTACCGTGGGCGCGAAATCAAGGCTCTTTAAACTTCGTATAAATTAGCGGTTCAGAATTGACGCGCACAATAAAGTAATGCTTGAGAAATAAATCATAACGCAAACGAAACTCTCCGTTTACCTTTCACTAGAGCTGTCGTGTTATTCATTGTTTAACGGGGTATTTTCTCAATTTCCCCCATTTCGAGTCGATCGCACAGTGGCAGAATCCGCAAAGTACTGTTTACATAAAGTGGCACGAATTAAATTTTTTGATATTTAAAAAGAACTCAAGCCCCGCGAAGATTTTGTTTTATCAATAAAAAGTTAGTCTTTTCGTCAATATATTGAACCTACGTTAAGGCACGGTCGCAAAGGTTAACGCCATCTGCGCAGTACATCGCTTTGAAAGAATTTTCAATGAAGCAGGATTTCCAGAGAATTGATTATTGTACACGTAGATGTTTGAAGAGTAAAATAGAGAGGAATAAACGCTTGCATACTCGCTATGCGGCCTTTTATTATCGTCGTTAAAAATCCACAATCAAACAACCGTTAATAAATCGCCATTACGAAATTTCGCGTTACAAGCCGCAAATAAATGACGGTCCTCTGTCCGGTCAACTCGCTCATGCTAACATACGCGAGAAACTTTTTTCCTCGGTTTCCACCTTCTGTATTTCATAGCTCTCACTTTTCTCCTCGGTGTGCATTTCAATTTAGTAGTATGTATCAGCCAATGTCTCGGTGTGATAGACCAATATCTACGACTTTTTAATATGCATAGACCACACTCAGTTTAGCAGGCAAGTATGTATTACACGAGCGTTTCATCGTACTAATGGCCCTAGAAATGTTGGCGTGTACACGCACCCAGAAGGACGCGCAGCATCTGCGAAAGTCTTTTGTCGTACAATGATCTCTCCAAGCGCGATCAAGAACTTCATTAAGAATGCGTGTTCTGCCGGACGTTCTACCATTATTGATTCATGAACATTCTTCTCTCGATTACCATGCGGCTCTCATTATTATTCGTTTAACAAGATTACGATAAGCAATTATGACATGTTTCGCTATGCGCAACGAAACATTAAGTAACCAAGTTTGTCATCAGTTTACCAATTTTCGATTGCCTCGTTCCAATTAATTGCTAATTATCAATTCAACCGTATTCAACTCTTTTTTTTTCAACTACCGTCACAAAACTACGAGAGAATGATGAAATTTTCAAGAAAATATACCGCCCTAATTAAGTCACAGATTGCATCAAGATAATGAACCGAAAAGTGTTTGCCTAACCCAAAGAATAAAGGATACGATCGACCCACATACATTTCGCCTACCACGTGAACAGCCACTAAGTGCTCGCTGATACCCGCTCGACTATATCCAATGTAAACGATGATTGCAACACAAACACACATATAGATGCATGAACAAGTGCATGACTTTTTGCGAATAAGACCGTAGTTCTTGAGCCGCTTAACCACCAGTGTTTAAGTGACTCCTATACAGCTGCGAGTCCCACCAACAACATTGGCAATGGACAAACTACCTAGGGTGAGAAATGCGAAATTACCAATGACCGTCTTCCACGCACTACACTATCTCGATACTTAGCTTCCGATGTATACCTATATCCACTCTATCTTTATAGTTGTAGGTCTCCGTTGCCAAACGCAATAGTTAGCGCATATTATCGGTGCAACGAAGAACAAACTTTAGAAATCGTTGTCTTACTGTTACAACATCGCAGAAGAAAGAGTGAAAGATGGAGGTACGCGGACAGTTTTATGTGACACGCCCGACAAGATTACTAGCGGATTAGTAGTCCTCAATTTGTTGAGAAATATTTCACCTCGATACTGCTCTACATATTGCTTATTTCGAACGAGATTATTATCATACTTGCACAATAACTTGTACCGATTTTATCGATCATTGGAGGAAAGATAAAAATTCTAGTTCATTTTACTTCAAACGGAGTTTTTTTTTATTTTTAAAATAGTCCTACGGTAGTGGTCAAAGGAAAAACCATCATTTCTCTTCACTTTTTTAAAGATTAGCCACTGTAATGACTCACGTGAAAAATTCGCTACACACCAAGATGCTTAAACGATCCTCTGAAAACTCTTCAAATTCTAGAGTGATGCGAGTCAAAACTGAGCCTTGAACGGTCCTTTCAGCAGGAGTGATTCGGACGATTTTTGTGCCGGTGGAATACAATTTGCAAACACATCGGAGCAGTTTTCCTCCTTCAAGTGAATCCGATTTTTGTGCTTGCCCGAGTGTACCAAACGTTCCCGTCGACCTTTCCTTGACGGACTTTAACGGTGTGGAGCGTCAATCATCAACCCCCTTTTCGCGGCTACTAAGACTACTTTTCTGACGTTTGTGGATAAATGTATGTGAGTACTCACAGTTTTTCCATTTCTATATTATCGTTTCATACGATTTTTTTGAATTATGTAATCGTTACGACACGTCGAAACTCGGAGTGCACTTGACATTCGCGATAGTGGTTCGTGCTACAGTGAGGTGGATATTTTTATTGCTTATAACTAATTATAATCAACTAACTCAAAAATTTAACTAACAAAAATCGAGAAATGGAGCATTTGTGCACTTTTCATAAAGGATTGAAAAATTCGATCATCCACTAACACGGTTAACGTTTAAAAATCGTCATAGGCATCGAGGTGGGGGGAGGAAGACCGATGTTCAAAAATTCTTGACTAAGAACTTAAGAATTTTGCATTATTCTCAAAAAAATGTTGAAAAATTTTTGCGGCAACTCAAAACTTTTTCCCCACCACCATCCACTTCGGTATTCGGACAACGATCGCTTTTTTGGGTGACTGAGATTCTTTTATTTCTTATGAAAAATTTACAATAATTTGATGCTTCGAAGATGACGGACCGGTTTTCGGACTCTTCGTGAAAAGGGCAGAATGTCTGATGAGTTACGTACGAAGTCACTCGATAGCGACTCGAGGTTATTGCCGGGAGATCAGTGACCGAAAGTCATCACTTGTGTTAATTTTTTCTCCGAAGAAAGGTCGTTTACGAAAATGAAGAAAATCTTCAAAGTTTTATGGGGCAATGATTATTTGATAGTACCATGAAATTTATTTTTCCTGTTGCACTGAATACGAAAGTAAAATTCAAATCGTTAAAAAAAATGTTCTCGCATTAAATTTTTCAAGAATATCCGAAGGATGTATTAATTAAATAATTTGACACATTCATATCCAGTTTCGAATTGATTTACATTTAATTGCTGTTCTTGCACATGGATTTGACAGAAGTCCTTCGAGCGCTGGTTGAATATTTTCTAGCCTGAGAGTTGAACTATCATGCAGAACCTGAAATCTCGAATTTACGTCACTGTTTGCGCAATACAGTTTTTTCCAGTACGACAGGGAAAAATTCTGTCGAAAAAATAAACTGAGGAAACAACTTCGCAGTTATTAACATCGAAAGCTGATTCAGAGGCTCAATATAACTGTGATCAACTTTCGTAGGTAAATAGAAAGAAAACGAACTTCGAAAAAGTCATGAAAAGATCTAAGCGCTCTCCGTATAATTATAATTATTATAAACTATTAATCAGTTCATTTACCAGGATTATTCAGTTTTTCATTCGATACTGAAACAAAATATTCAAATAATACGACGAAGTGATTTTACTGTTTTCGTGCATTTCCAGAATTTGTCTGAACCGTGCACTTTTGTCAGTGCTGAGTAGTCTGTACACAAAGCCAGCATTGAATCCGCGATGATAAATAATACAACATTGAAAAATTCTTCAAAAACAAACTTCCCACGAGTACTAGACTGATGGAAAAAAAATTCAATTTTTTTCTTGTGAATTCATGTGCTATAATTAGATATCGATAAAACAAAATTTCCGCAATAAAATTTCACTCGATCGAGTAATATTTGGACATCAGTGTATTGACGTTTACGATTTTCGATGGAGCTCAAATTTTTAGAGAATTTTTTTATTCGAACGTAGTTCAACTCCAGCACATGAATGCACGAGAAAATGAAATGAAAATTTTCGTTCGCGTCAGTCTCAGTATTAACAACAATCCAAACTCCTTCCAAGCTCCGTCCGTTCCCTTCGTATCAATGATGGATCTCGATTCAAACAGTAGCACCTTCACTAGCGATGTAATTACTGTGAAGATTCGATCTTTGTCGCAGTTCACTCTTCTCCAAATCGTGCACCTCAGTTCATCACAAAGATATAAAAAGCGTGAAAAACACGTTTCTGAGCAGTACTCACGAGCGGAACTAAAATTCTTTATCAATCCGGGTACGTTTGAAAGAGGTAAAAACGGTAGAACGAAAAAATGAATAAAAAAATATAGTCACAAGTGGATCAATGAAACCGGTTCAACGAGTATTCGTATTTGATGTTCTCCTACACAAATCCTCTTTTTTTTTTATTTTTCGCTAGAAATGTTCACGCTTGCTTGAAAAACCCGTCAAATTACTTAGGATCTACGAAACAACATTAAATCGACAGAACCGTTTCGATGTGGAATGATAAAAAGTCTTAGTCACAATTTTTCCCGTTTTATATCTCAAGAGTTTTCGCAAAGTTCAAGGATTCTCTGACTCCAGAAGATTTATTGTCAAAAAAGTAAGTCTATGAGGAAAAATATTGCGAGATGGAGGCATACTCGAACATCAGTAATGAAACGACGAAGGTGTGCAATAAGAGGAAAAGAGGGAAGGCTTCTTGCACAACGATGGCATTCTCCGCTGATCTCTCGACCTGTTCGTTTAGTTTATGGGTTTCATTTCCAAGGTCACCAAGCAGGGAATCACGTAGAAAGGATGACAGGCAAATACTCAAAAATTCAAATCATCGATCGTATTTTATATTGTGCAATTTTGGCCTACGCTCATACTTTCTGATAAATCATCTTAGACGAATCATCCTAAAAGCATTCGCTATGATATTTTTACGAGAAAAATTATCCTCCATAATTTTTCAAGTGTTTGCAAACATATCAATGTTATCTTAATTGACGTATCTCACGCACGTACATTTTTTTGAATTTTCAACAATTATCCAGTTATAATGTAACAATGTTTAAGAAAATACAACCGTTATCAGATGACTTGAATAATCGAGGGGTTCGTTACAGCATTGACGATCGAATAATTTATTCAAGGAAAACATTATTGTCAGTTGCGCCACAAGCATTCGTTCGCGAATGTATTACAAAAAATCTTTATTGTATGCTCTCGTATGAAATAAGTGACACGCATGATTTATTTATCGATCGGCAACCGAATACGATACTAAAAAGTGATCGGCCTCTGTGTTTTCCTGACAATTAATTCTAATATATTGTTTATATGATCCTCGAGTTTGAATAAGTTGCTCGTGCGATTGAAAACTAGTTACAAAAAAAAAATACTGAGCTATCAAGCTGTCAAATCAATAACCGATCCTTAACTCATCAGTTTAAACGCATGTCAAGATTTTGTAAACGTGATTATTTTTGTGTCAGCCAACCCGTCAAACCGTTACTACAGACAAGATGAGAGGCTTGATGTCCATAGAAAAAGTTGCGGCGTCAGCGATGGGTGTGTGCAGTAGGTGCGTAGGTTCAGCGATCTTCCAAGTTTAATAATTAACCTTTGGACGAGGCCAGTACATGGATGGGCGACCGTACAGCTATGCATCGACCTGCGCATCAATCGCTGTGCAGGAAGCAGTTTTTCTGTGTTTCTGCCCCAACTAGCGAGAGCTTAGTAAAAATACTGTTTCCGCAGTTTCCTTCTTCCTGCGGCGGGCAAGTCTGATGGAGTGGCGCACCAAGAAAAATTGTATGGGCCCGCACACTTGCAGGAGCGAGGAGAGAATTTTTTTTGGGGAATTTACATTATTTGAGAGCTCAAGAAATTCAAAGACTCGATTACGCTTAAGCAGTGGGGAGATTATATTGATTGGAAACATGGCTAATCAACAGAAATTCAATAACGATGTTACGTCCCCGGGAACTTATCGGAATTAGAGAGAACGCAACACAGGTATGACTTCTCTTTCGGGTCAAGACAATCAAGTCCTTCACCCAGGGACGGAAGCCTCGTCGTTTGGTATGGAAAGAATGTCGGGGGAGGACGGTCCGTTACGTGTGTCGGGGCTTGATAATAAGGGACGTTATAAGAGAGGAATTAGTTACTCACGTCGGTTAGTTTTCCGGTGGTTTATTATTCCCACTAATGCTGCACAACACGGTTACAAGTTCACACCGACGCACGTACATTTTTAATCACAATTAATATCCCGTTTTCTTTATTTCCGGGTAAATAAGGTACTTAGTGGTTGCAGGTACAATTTCTGAATTGTATGTAATCGAGGTAAGAGTTCACAGAAAGGCGTTGATAACTTCAACGAGGAGTGTTATTGGGTTAATGTAACTATGACTTGGGACTTGGTGAACGGGGGTACCCATGAAACAGAGCCTCTGGCTGACACGCTGATAAGAAGTAGAAAGACTGGTAAGTCTCGTGAACTGTGAGCTTTGAACTCTGACGAACGAACTGCTGGACTCTGACGGACGAACTGCGTCTCCGAGGTGTAATACAGGGGGTTTTATACTTGTTACCCTTCTCTAAGGGTTCCTCTGTCCAGTGGTGTCCTTCTGCAATTTCTCCAATGGTGGGGAAAATTCTCTTTTTGCGGATTCGTGGATAAGGTTGTGGTCTGATCTCTTAAGTGTTACCCCTCTCTAAGGGTTACTTTGTCCGGTGGTGTCCTTCTGGAATTTTTCGATGGTGGGAAAATTCTTACTTCTGATTCGTAGGATTGCAATAAAATCGTGGCCTAGTTTCTCCGAGTATTACCCCTCTTGAACGGGTGTCTCGTTAATTGGTGCGTAGGTGTCATCGATAGTCGCCTATGCCTTGTGTCGCGACTTCCAGTCTCCAAGTTATAGGGGGGTATTAGTTATGTTCTTCTGTTCATTGTATTATGATAGGGGTTTTATAGGGGTATGGTAAGGGTTTTTTGATTAGATTTTTTCTTTTACTCTATTTGGGGTCGCTTGTTTGTAAATTGGTTTTCTTTTGGTCTTACTATAATGGTGATGAAAAAGTATTTATCGTCCCCTTCACGATGACAGGGAAAAAAGGTTGATCAATACTTGGGTCTCTGTTAATAATGAATATCGTTTTCGAATTGGATGTAACAACGACACGATTTTACAATAAATATAACTTCCCAATCGTTAATGATCCATCGATTGATCCAATTTTTTACCATTGCACGTGAAAACGTTCGATTAAAAACAAAAAATTGATCGATACATTGCCTTTCATTGAATTTTTGGAGGCTAGTCACGGACTTTGATCACTTTCCAGCTCAAAAAAATTTCACTTTTTCGAGTGCTCCTCTTTGCGCGGTTTTGTCGATGGCGCTCGTGTACAAGTGCAAAGTAAAATTCATCCGAACTCTTCACGCCCTGAAACACACCTCTGGCGATAATGCTGTTGTAATGAGCGATGCGTTGCAACGGTATTGATGTAAATGTTTCCCCTCTCTTAATACTTTGAGGTACTACTAGCTTTGATGAATTATTGATGAAAGAATAATATAAGAATCGAAAAGAGCGAAGAGAAACTTGAAGCAGATGTAATCGTGCTTGTGCGATCGTCGAGCCGTGATCATTCGGAAGGCAGAGTCTGTGTGAGCATCTCCGTAGTGTAAATTTTCTACGTCATGTATACACAGCCATTCAGGAAGACCGTCATGAACGTATATGTCTGCAGACATGAAGTAGTCACCTCAGTCTTCACACGCACCGCCGTATCGTAGGATTGGTAAGGTGGTGCGATGGTGAATCGCACAGTTACAACGACTGACCGGGACGACGTGGCTCATGCAAAGACATGGACTGGTGGCCTGGATTTCACTCGACGTATACCCGGTGCATATACCGGACCACGCGTTAGCTTTTTTCTCGCGCTCACAAACCTCTTCCCATATTTCCAATGTTTCAGAGATATCGAATTCTACATATGAGCGAATCAATGGGATTTCGATACAGCAGTTGTGTAGGTTATATAAATTTATGAATGGTACTATGTCACACTATGGGGCATGCACTGTACCGAGCGCTTCGCGGATGAGAGCGTTCTCGGGGCAATGTCCGAGACATCCTTGAACTACCCGATCGGGAATTCGGACCGACCCGGTTGGGACATAAAGAATGCGTTTTTTAATGCATTACGGGTGACTCGAGCAATCTCTTTGCTCTTTTCATGTGCTATCCTTTCATCTTGGATGTCTCAGAAAAAACTTCGAAGCAGTAAAAGCGACGGGATTGCAATAGAATCCTTGCTGGTTGCAGATTTTTATGCTCTACTGCCATCAGCTGGGCTCGAACTTGATCCTGTTTCCGATTTGTTTCGTACGGTGGTTTCTATTATTGAATGTTATTGATGTATAAATCGACAGGTGATTATTTGCAGCATCGAACTTTATCGAGAGTTAATCACACCTCATAATCCATCGAAAACTTGAGTCACAAGAATCGACGGGGATGAATTATAAACTGTCAATTAAGGTAGATCATGCCCGAAGGATCGTATTTTATGGGTGTCTAAATTGGGTCGATTTTTACTCCTTAATTTAGGATATAATCACTTCAAATTAATGTCAGAGTTATTCATTCGAAATTGTAAATAAATTTTTTCAAATGATTTTTTGGCGAATGGAATTACAAGCCATTCATTAATCGGGATTCCATCACTGACCGAACCCGAAATTTTACTCACCCCTGGCGAAAATACTATAGTTTTTTATGTAAAAAATCGCATTAGAGAGTGTAAAGGGAAAACACAGGAAAATGGATCAAGAAAAAAGTATTAATAAAAAAACAGAAGGCTAGCACAGGAATGGGCCAAGCCAAGAAGAAACAAAATGCCGAAATAAGCAAATGCGAAGTCATGCGAGTGTTCATTACCAATTTCGTTCAATCTTTAGGGTAATATATTTTTATTACTAGTAAGACAATCGTCTCGAATTTTTTCCCAAACCTTCGTTAAATACTTCATTGTTATTGTATACTTTTTCATAAACTTCGTAAGAAGCGTTTATTTGATACATGGAAAGATAAACGATTTTTTACCCGTAGTCCCTACAAACCCTGTGGATTTTTCTTCGTATTTAAACACGTTTATCTCAATAACCAATAAGACGAACCCCTTAAAATTTGATATGCGTGTCAGTCGATTAGCCATTTAAACTCTGTGTAAATTTCAAGACTTTCTTAAGAAAATCGTTTCGTGCATGAACTACCTTAATGTAGTTCATTATACGAAATTTACACTTTATTGGATGCAAAGTTTGATAGAATTGAAAGTATAAAATCTTGGGCAAAAGTAGTTAATTTATTTCGTAGCACGCGACCCTTGTCATTTTCCCAGGTTTTACGCTCGCACTAAGTTGGCCAGGTCGATGTAACAGCGTGTTATTGGTTTTCCGCCACGCTTTCTTCCTGCTCGCATTTCTCCACAACGAGACTCGATACACCGCTCAAGGATCCTTGCTTCTTATACGTTCGAGTCTGGCATGACGCTATACAGGTTCGACAAAACGGACCTCGCATAATGGAGTAGTTGTTGAGACTGAATATTTATATCTAGGTACGATGGAAACGTCGTGCCTTAATCTTAGATAGAGGCTCACAGGCATGCAGTCAGCAAAACTAAAGCAATTTCTATATATATTTAATGCAGTGTAAATTGCACATGAGACGCGCTCGAGTAAAGAAAAATAATAATTCTTCCTCGTGCAAGGTTGATCACAAACCCATGAAAATTTTATGATTCAAATCTGCGGGATGAAACTGAATAAATCGTAATTCGTGTCACACGAATTACGATTTATTCAGACATCGTCGAGAATATTTCTTCGTTCCAATTGTCGCAGTCGCGATGCAATTTTTGCTAAACAAACCATTTCACAAGTATTCGAATATATCACATGCTAAATTCGTTTAGCATAAGAAGCCATGACTTTCGCATAGACGATCAATCGGCAAACATAAAAACGATTCCAAAGTCGCAAGCTGTAGAGTAATAAACTCAGCTATTCAATTTACGCTCTAAGAAATAATTCGTTCGAGTTCAAAGCTTACGCGCGTCACTTGTACATAATTAATTCAAATAACTAAGGAATTCGTAGTACTCTTATAATAACAGATAAACTGAAGGATGATCTGAAATCGTCAGAATTGAATAATGTTTTCAACTTCGCCTCGTGACATGTACTTTTTTCAACAAATTCTCGTCGTATAATAAAAACATTATTTATCACTTTTCAATGCACCGTGGACGACGACAATTACGGAAGATCACACACGTACGATAAATTATGAGAAAAATATCAACCGCCACACGTAACGGTTTTTGCCTATCGCAATGACTGACAAACACGATATGTACGTAGGAAAGGTGTACGTAATGTGCACGATAATGGAAAACTAGCGGCCAAGATTCCTCGGAAATCTGGGTATCCCCCCAGAATCGTGTCAACTGATTTTTTTTCTGCCTCGCCAATTAAGCCTTCCACGTTATATGTCTTTCAGCGAACTTTGTCATATGCTTTTATTAACATTTTTTTTCATAACGACGATTCATCGCGAAAAATGAATACTAAAATACGGAAACTACAAAGAAAAAGTAAATGAAGAAGCCTAACATCGCACCTTCCATTAACTGCATGTATTCTATGCAATTATCACACTACCAGCCGCTGTTCAATCTTCTTAAGCTTCGTATATACATCGGAAAATAGTCGACTTATTTCTCGCTTCCTTTCTTCTAAATATTCTTCATATTCTTCATATTTGCAATCGACACTGAAGAAAAGCATTGGTAAATTTGACTCACCAAATGCGATCAACAAAAATGTGTTAAAACATCGAATTTAGTTAAATTTGAACACGTAATAGTTGATATAATAAAACCGACTTGGTTAATGTAACCACATAGTTCTATCGATGAACTATTTCATATTTTTCAATCCAACCCCATTTCATTAGCCAAATTAGCAACAAAAGTGTATAGAAAAATTATCCTTATTCTCTGGTTGAAAAACTTCAAATTAAACAATCAAACTTCATTAATATTTTGTTGGGTTAATATCAAATGTGGATGCGAATTAAAAAAAAAATGTGTGGTTTCAAAATCAGTCAAATTGGTGAGTTAAAAAAATTTCATATTAGTTTCGCCAGCCGTTATCGAGGTTTGGGTTGAACCAATTGATTTTTATTTTTAATATACCAATCCTTTTTTTCAGTGCACAAATGTCTCGACGCATCGATCCTCTCATTTCACCAACCCCATGAGTCATGCCACGTCTAATTTATTCCATCGACCATAATCGCGTATCCGCGAACTCATTGTTCAAATCTCATGAGCCGATGATCGCGTGAACGGGATGCAGTTAATATCTCAAGAACGAGAGGTCGTCTCTGATCCAAGATAAAAAAGTTTGAATGAAGAAGTCCACTAGACGAGGCGGAGAATTCATGCGGTTAAACATTATCCGCTTCTCATTTGTGGCTGAATATATGGTGACTCGTAACGAAAGGGAAAGATTTTCCAGCGTCTCGCGTGACCGGGATTACAAGTGCTCGCGTTCAACACAATAACCTGTTACCACAGAATGTCCAACGACGTTGATGTCCACCATAGGACGAAAATGTGGAGAATACGCGTGTGTACAACGTGTCTTTATGCACATACAAGTTCTTGTCCAGCTGTTGAGAATGTAACGGGTTACGCGTCCGCGAAGATCTTCCAAGAGTTCCATGTGCACGAGCGAGCAGTGCATTACTTGAAGAAGAAAATTGGATGTAGAGGAAAACGCGGATGTATTACACGTTTCACTTAGACACGCTGAATTTGTGAGGATACTTTTAAATATGTGTGAATGTGTATTTATGCATGAGTATTAACAAATGTATGTGTGCGAATGCATGTCTAGATGTACGTAATAAAGACGTAGCGTATCAATAAGTGTAGAGAGTATATGGAACAGCGGAGCGCTGCACCAGCTCACAATCCCTCATACCTAACGTCATGATTACTTCCTCGTCTCTCCACGCGCGGTCTTTTATGATTACGTGAGTGCGGATTGATCCGAGAGTTCAATCCTCGCGTATCCAGCATTGCTTTACAACTGGGAGAGAAGAAAGATACGTGAAACTTGTACGCGCATATTGAGAGATATGTAACGACTAGCGCGCCAAAGGGAAGACTCTCCTGACATTTGCAAAGAATTCCCTTGATCGAGCGAGCAGTTATGAGTAAAGACGCGGAAGAGAGGCGTCGAAGAATCGATAAACCTCATAATATTTGCGTTATTATTACAACGAGGCTTTTTCGGTGAGGGTTCATCGCTTATTTGTTACGTGAGATACTCGAGAAAGACTTTCGCCCATTTGCAAGCATAGACTTTTACGAACTGGTGGGTGTGCATGTGTGTGTGAGCATGTGTAATCGCAGGGGTGATCGAATCAACCGGTTTATCATAAAATTTACCAACACACAAAAACACGCACACACACACACGCTCGAAAGAGAGAAATTCTGCTCAATGATTATATAGACTTTGTTTCTCCTCTAGGAGGAGATTGATTCTACACGCCTCGAGCAAAGTGCACGAGGAAACTGACCAAAGTGAAACGACGAGAGATCGGTAATAAAAGAGAAGATTTGGGATACAATGTAATAATGATGTAACGAAGAAACGATTCGTAACGTCTGGTTATGTATTTTACAACTCTCCCTGTAACACTCATTTTCATCGATGGTTGATCTACTGTATCATCGATTTTTTTAAATTTCAATCGCTCAGGACGAGCCCCACGACTGGTGCCCTACTTTTCACTCTCCAGTGCACAAACTGCGTCGATTTCGAGTTTGTACTGTCTGTTCGATCATAAAATTACTTTGGATCAATTGCCATACAAATCTCTTTGTTTTTTCGTTACCGATAAAACACATTTCAAATCTAGAAAGTTTGTGGATTTGAGAAACAACGAAAATGTCAGTTTTTATTTCTTTCAGTGATTATGCATCCAACGACGATCCCACAACTATTTTCATCACGGGAAAAATAAATATTTAGAGAGCTTATACGAACGCGAGTATTGCTCTTCCTGACAAATGGGATATAACCAGTATTCGTATACACGTGCTTAAACCGATAAAATTCGTACCCCGTTCGTGTATCAAGTTCTACGTATTTAACCGTATAAATATTTTGTACGTGTGAATAAGTTTATTACACATATAATATACTTACATATGAGCGCTCGTTGCGCGATATGAGGAAGCTGTGAAAGTTACAAGGTAGTAATATCAGGACGAAAAAGAATATGAGTGACGATCAACCGACAGTAATCACGAGAAGGCGAAATGAAAAAAGGAAAACCATCGATATTTTGGAATAGCGTGTGCTCCATCATGAAGATTAATGTGTGAGAGAAAAAGAGAGAATCAGAGATAAAGCTATCGATAAAGTTATCGATCCAAAATCGAATAATATGGGATGAGTGCTAATAGTCCAATGGACACGACGACACACAAAGATGTAAGAGCAAATCAAAGCTCAGTTCTTTCTGGCCTCACAGATCATTGTTCTTTTTTTTTTGTCTTTCCTTACGTTATATGTATTGGAAGTGCAAGTTGATTATACTTCCTGTTGTCAATACGTCGCGACACACTTCCTAGTGTGCGAAACAACTCAATACGTGTGACAGTAGTCCATGTCGGTGGTACGCTTATACGGGAATGTACCGAGGTTCCGATCGATTTATTACTATTGACATTCGAAAGATTTCCACTTGGAAAAAACATGAATTACACTCGCATAAACGAGAGTGGGGCTGGAATTTGGTTTGTTGTGTCTCAAATCCAAACTCCGATAATAATTATACGATTTGGTAAAAAATCATCTTTCTTTGAAGAATTAAATATTAATTGAAAAAAAGATAATCTTCCGTATACGCACGAAATGAGGAAGTGAATGAAATTGATCTCGATTTATGATTTCCGCGGAACCGCCCGATGGTGTGTGGTCGAAAGTATTACTATGTGATATCACACAGCAGTAGCGTGCTGAGGGGAAAGTTATTTTTGAAATAGTGAGAATAACATCGATTCGAGATCCTAGAGGCATGAATACTGAATGATCTCCGAAAAGTATGCATTAATGCAGCACAGATTAGCAGAGCGGTGAGAGGATTTCACAAAATAAACGATATTCCAAGCGTACATTCGTTCTGAAAAAGGTGAGAGTTCACAATCGAATTCAGCTTGCGAAAGGTCGAAATATTATTTACATAAATGCGTCTGCTGGATAGCGTTGATCGGTCGAAAAAGTTCATTCATGAATTTTCCATTCATAGAGCCCGCAATAATTGCTGGTCGATCGTGAGAAATTGTTAAGCTGAGGAAAAGCGTGTTGAAGAAGAAAAAATGGAGTAACGAGAACGCGAGAAGAACATAAATGATAGTTGTAAGCTTCCTTCGATGGAGCCTGCTGGTCGCAGTGAAAGATTCACGCAACAACCACTCCGTTGCGTGATCGACCGAGTGTGAAACGCGCCCAGAGATACTTCCTTCTATCTTGTATCTCCTCTGATTTCGATTGATTCTTAATTCAGTTGAAATAATAATAAGCCGTAAACTATAACGGCTTTTGAGAGACGCATTTGTTCCTTTATTTGTACCTAATCAACGAGACAATTGGCATGTATCTTTGTACTAATTGGAGTTAACGGAAATATTTATTTCACATGAAAATAGATAAAAGTAGCGAAAAATGGGTGGAGATTACGTAAACGTCAGGTATCACCAGCACGACGAGAGCGCGGTAAGGCAGCGATATAAAACGAGTTCCGCGTATCCCGCGGTTGAATCTCGATACCCGCGTATATCTACTTCCTAATACCGCGATATATTCAGCGTAACGCGAATGGTCGTGTAATCAATATAGACAAATATTCGCATCGATCAATCGCCCACCAGAATAAGGTAGTCGGGGGATGATATTTGGAAACTGGAAGAATGATCGTCGGTTCGCTGATTGAAAAATCAAAATGTCGACCACTTGTAACTATGGCATGAGAATATTTAGCAAAAAAAGGCAAAAATGTTGAAGCTGGAAACTTACCGGAAGCGTATGCGACGAGTATGCACGAATGAGAGTTCGAGGGCTGCTACAGGTCCATTACTAAACCTAATCCTCGATAACACGTGGAAAATGTTGCGCCGCACCACTTACAATCGTTGTCGAAACTGTTCGATAAATCGAGAATGGAGTTTTGAGAAGTATTATAATGAGTATAACCCCGACGATAGCGATGGAAAAATCGTCAATTTTAGACGAATAAAAAAGCGATGAAATCCCTCAATGATAATGTAACATGCGCGCACCGAAACTCGGGGAAGGATTTGAAAAATAATTGTTTGATAATCGAAAAAGAAGGCGAGAAGAGATGTTGGTCGTTCAGTGGCTCGAGAACGACTTGTCGAGCGTGAGAGAAGGCGCGAGCTACAGGCGAGACGAAGTGAGATCAAAGAAGTGACACTTTTCGTTGGGGGATGCACGATGTGGCCATCGTCGAAGAGGAATCCGTATGTAAGTTGCCGCGGGCCAGTTGGCTCTCTATATTAACTCGTGGTTGCGAGTGTGTGCGTTTACGTATATGCCGCAGCTACGGAGTGTCCCGACGTGACGTCGTCCGAGTGAGAAGACGAATCGCTGTCCGCCGGTGGGAATATCTCCGCGTGCTTTTTTGTATTTTAACTATTGAAAAGCGGCGTCATCCTCGTTTCATGAGCTTTTTCATCGGCCAACGAGTTTTTATCGAATAACAGGCAGCAGGTGGGGCTTCGACAAAAAGCTCTGCACGTATAAGAGAAAAGGGGCCTCCGGAGCGAAGATTACCAGCAATCGAATCTTTCATTTATCAATTATATAAGAACCGACCACGAATATGACAACGAGGATGACGAGGACTCGAGGAACTGCACCACTCGTGTGTGCCTCGCACACGTCCCGTTCACGATGTTGTTCACCGATGAACTGGTCCGGACATTCCAAGAGGCTCGTTTCCCTGCTCAGCACGCGAACCAGTGCAAGAAGTTGGGCCCCACTTCTGTCTTTGTAACTTGTGTCCGTTCGTTCGCATTAACTCATACACGTTCACTCATACCTTGCTGACCGGTGCATAAGTATATACTGACCCAGCAAAGTTAAAGCACATCGAACGGGGTGGGGGTCTCAGGAGAGTCCTGCTACCTTTCGAGGGGGGACTCTCCAATGTGTTCCTTTCGAGTGCGTCTCGAGGAAGGTAGGGGCCCAATTTCTCCCCCCAATCCTCCCTCAAAGTTCTCATTTCTTTTGCCTGTAGACATTAGCTACCCCCCCACTTACCAGGGTCTACATCTGTGGTCTAAAATAGTCTGGATGCATGTATCCGATGCTTTACGTTTACTCCCCACGTTACTTTGACTGCATGTGTACACAGAGATCCGCAGGCCTAATACCCAGCCGCCACTGTCCAGTTAGATCATTTTTCTCGAGACCGATCGTTGCTAGTCAGACTTACGTCATACCGAAGAAAGTTGTATAATCTACGCTCGCGAATATTTCCACTTTTCTAAATGATGTAAATTGCTGTTCTCACAGCTTTTCAATACTTTCGAGCACGATGATTTTCTCAACCCTCTGATCTCCGATACTTAGCTCATTTAACCATTATATGCTGCATGCCTCGGGATACCGATTATCATAAAGCATAGATTTATGTACGCGCATGATGTAAGTGCCAAGTGTGTCAGCATCCGCAAGATTCTTCCTTTTAAAATCTACTCGGAAAAGCAACAACTTGGAGAGTTTTGGCGGACTCACCGAGTCTCAAACTAGCCCAATGTGGTCTGACTTCGGTCGAAAAATGAAAGGAGGATCAGATAAAAGGAGCTAAAGAAATAAGGATCACGCGAGACGAGAACCTTTCTCCTCGAAATTATCGAGCCAGCCAAACACGAGACGTAGGAGCTTGTTTCTCCTCAATTTTTATCCGTTCGGCTTTGCTCAAGTATTTGTTGGATAAACTCAAATGGCTTAATGTGCAGCACACGCATATCAACATCAAATTAACTCGAACCGAAACATCGGCGAAACTTCCTCCTCGCACTCTTTCGTTTTTCTTTCATTTCATGTGACATTAACTATCTTTGGAGTAAAAGAAACTGTTTGGGTAAGATATTCGACGACACTGGGCGAATGTATATTTGAAGCAACGCATTTAAAATTCACACGGACGAAACGTTTCCGGACATGCAGCTTTCGAACCGGTAACACTGGACTGGAGACCGATCGACTCTAATTGTCGTCGCACACTCCTTGAAAGAGATAAAAAAAAAAAACAATACACACTTGAGCATTTCTCGAGAAGGTTAACATCTGAACTTGACACTCGGAAGATATTACGACGCATTGAAACCATGTTAAAAATAAGCACAGCTCGAACTTGATAATCGCAATAACAAAATCCCGAGAAACACCGATATCCGAACAATTTCTCGGCCCGTTTCGACTTCACCAATTACGACTTGGAAAACCGCGAGAGAAAAAAAGACAAGTACGCTTTTCGACACACCCTGATACTCGCATATATCGATGAATACAGAAATAACGCTCGCTTTCTACACTTTACATCTTTCAAGAAATTAACCGAGATTCCGTACGACACGAATATGAGGAAATTCAAGTGTAAAAAACTTTTGATAGTCCCGTTTCTCGATGAAGGACGCACCGATACACACACTCACACGTAAGAAACCCCCGCTCGCCAATACTCCCGCCATTCTTGATACTTTCTGACACACAGATCCGATCGACATCAGTACTTTCTACTGCATATCTCCGGAATCACACAAACACGTACACGGGGATACGTGCACGTACACTAATATACTTTACATCTCGTTGCTCTCCCACTTCAGGAGTGATGAACAATCCGCAAAATTAATTCTACAGTTTTTCCGTACCGTATAAACTTTGCTGATGGTTATATGAGCAATAACATTTTTTACGTATATCCAGTGACGTTTTTGAGACGCACTCTCTCTTCTCCACGAGTCGAAGAAACGCGGAGGCGGGGACACATTTTATCGGTATTCTTAACCTTATTCAATGGTGATTTTTGAGTATAGGCTACTGCGTTGTTCGATAAAGGTGTCAGATATTATTGGTTTTTTCTTTTGAATTATTCTAAAGTTTCGTTTAAATTGAAGATCTTAAAGAATTATTTGTAAAACGAATCATGTCGATCCGTTGGACCAATCCAATGGGGGTTTTCAAGCTCAAAAAGTGGTTGAACAAACTTTAAAAAGTGGTACACTCGACCATTGGTTGTTGTCACGAAGGTAACGTGAAAACGGTACCGAGTGCACCTTCGCCAAAAACACTCGACTAGAAATACTTGAGACTCACACTTTTTCGTGTGTCGTTGCGTGCTTAAAGCAGATGAATTTTCACCACAATGGTTGACAAAAAAATGACATTTCTGTCAAAAACTAAAGTCTCATTCGGAGCTCCTGATATGTGAAGGAATCATGAAGAATGTGAACGACATCGGTCGGCCCAATTTCAAAATGAAGGAAAATCGATTTTTAGGAATTGAACTTTTTGCTTGAAAGTTTCTGTGCAAAACGGTAGCGTTTGAGGATACCGCGCCGCAGGTGTGTATCGCTTTTTTCGCTCGTTTTTTTTTCAATTCAACATTTTTCACGCCCTTAATTTATAGTTGTAAGTGGACCTATTCCTGCAGATAAAACTCCATATGGATTGTGCAGCTAAAGCTAAATGACGCAAAAATCTCTTTTTAAAAAGACTATCGTCGAAATACATGAGATCATATACCAAGCAACGCGGAGTCAATGGGATTCGCGCTACATTCGGATAGCCCGGCAGGCATTAACGGAAGTTATATGCGCCATTACGACCTATTCATTCAGAGAACTCGATAGCAAAGCATTTTTCGACGAGATGCAAACGATTCTCAACTGATTTTAACAGTGTACGAGCAGTGGTCAATGTCGCGGTGTTGGAATATGGGTCAAAAACATGGATGATGCGAATATTACCGTAGAAATGACAGTTCGTTAGCTTTTTGAGATATTCACATTATTTCGCGTTAATTGTTTTACACGTAAGTCAACTGCGATTAACATTGAAACGTAGCTGATTTTCAACTTTTAGTTGAACGTAAAACTTTTCGAATTAAGTAGTTATACATATTTCATTAGTTTATTGAATAAAACTATATAGTGAAGGTCATTCGAAATACCAGAAGCAAGGACGTGAATGAAGAATGCTCAATTATTGAGAATTTTATCGCTCGCGACAATCGATTGATGTTAAATTTTCATGTGGTAATATTCATTTATATCTGTCGCAATAAAATCATTACAGAAATCAATGAATAACTTGATTGAACGAAACTTCACCGTGGATTATTGAACGTAAAATTTCATTGATTGATTCAATAAGAAAATTCACCGAATTTTGACCTTTGAACTTGCTCTTCGCAGTACTTCTTCGTGGGTGTAAACAACGAAGCGTCAAAAGAAATTATTATTTAACGCAAGAGCCACGTACGTAGTTAAAAACGATGCATACGAAAATTTGAGAGCATTAAACCCGTTAACATTCATTGATTATATTTGGCAGTGTGCCTCTATAATGTGCAAACCAATTATATGAAAATGGATGTCTGACCAACAGATGACTGCGTTGACCCGTGAACTTTTTCACACAGTTCCCATTGAATTCAAATCCTTGCATTGGAAAAGCCATTATTCTTATCAAGTTTTTAAAAATATTTTTAATAAAAGTGGAATTCAAATGAACCAATAAAAATTTAATGGTTGCATAGCTCGGCTAGAAAAAATGAAAAAGTGAACATTTTAACGTAGATCATGCCCGAAGAATCGTATTTTATGGGCGTCTAAATTGAGTCGATTTTTACTTCCTAATCAAAGATATTATCACTCTAAATTAATGTCAGAGTTATTCATACAAAATTGTAAATACATTTCTTCAACTTATTCGGTTTTAGCGAATGAAATTCCAAGCCATTTATTAAACGGGGATCCATCACTGAACCCAAAAATTCATTCGTTCCTGACTAAAATATTATAGTTTTTTGTGTAAACAATCGCATTAGAGAGCGCAAAGGGAAAACACAAAGGAAAATGAATCAAGAAAAAAGTGTTAATAAAAAAACAGAAGGCTATGACAAGAAGAAACAAAATGCCGAAATAAGCAAATGTGAGGTTGTACGAGTGCTCATTACCAATTTCGTTTAATCTTTAACGTAATATATTTTTATTACCGGTAAGACAATCGTCTCGAATTTTTCCCCAAACTTTCATTACATACTTCGTTGTTATTGTGTACTTTTTCATAAATTTCGTAAGAACCGTTAATTCGTTATGTGGAAAGAAAAACGATTTTTTACGCATAGTATATTTTTCTTCATATTTAAACACGTTTATTTCATTAACCAATAAGATGAACCCCTTAAAATTTGATATGCGTGTCAGTCGACTACCCATTGAAACTCTTTTTAAATTTCAAGACTTTCTTAAAAAAATTGTTTCGTGCACGAACTACTTTAACGTCATGATAATTTTTGAACTACGAGTTTTTCATAAATCGTAGAAAAATCGATGAAAGACAAACCGCACAAGCTAGCAAACATTATTAGCAAGTTTTTGTCGATTTCTACAATATCAAAGTTTCCATATCAATGTTATATTATAACATTTCAAAGTGAAATATCGTGATCTTTACTATTACGAAATATTGATGAAAATGAACAGCATTCGAGTAGATCATGAACACGAAACGTTTCGTATCGCCATGAATAATTAATCACGCAATAATGATTTAGGGCGAACAATTATCGTCTGGTATACATTGACAAAGAATTCGCAGTGGTAGAAATAGAGGAGTGTTTTGGAGGGAACAACCTTTCGGTCTGCTCTCACTTGTCTAGTTGGCCAAGACCCATAGCTTGTACTTGAAGAGCGCAGAATCCACGCACACGCACGCGTACGAACAAACTCACTTGTCGACACAGGACGAATTTGTGTGCGAGTTTAATACTTTGGTAAGGCCAAGCCTGGTAAGTAAATGCCTATCGTTGACTGTTAACTCTTAGTAAACACCAAGAACCCTGTGGACCAAGCAATGTTTGATCGTTGAGTGTTGCAATCGATAACTCACCGCTACTTACTCCTTATTACCGCCACCGGTATTGGTTCGGAGAACGGATAACCTGGCAACGTTGAAGGAGAGAGAAAGAGAGAGAGAGAGAAGGAAGGAGTGAAAAAAATTCTAAAATGCTTGGGTTTAGGGAGCACACAAGCCGAAAGTCTCGGTGTTGATGGATACGAAATGAAACCACGAGAAAGAACGAAAAAAAAATATTTAGCAATAGTCACGCTGGTAAAGAGTGAACTTAGGAAACAGCCTCAATATTTGCGCAATGCCTAGACAAACGGAGGCAGAGAATCTGTTGGAACGAGGCAATGAAATTTTATTTTTTCTTTAATATGAAAATGCAAGAGAAATTGTTGGAACATCTACTCGGCTAATTGGCCGTGGAAGCTGCGATAAACTTTTGAGTCATCCGGGTGGACCAGTTCGGAACAATGTACTCGTTGCCGGTTCCCAATGTTACGTGCATTTTCATTTTTTCTCAAAATTCTAAAACAAATTGCCGTAATGTAAAATTTATTGGAGTCACAGCACGTCGGTGCGAATTGTCGAGAAAAATTTGGCCTCACCACTCGCGTGCTGACTCTGCTTCGAAATTATTAAGGAGACAAAAATCTTCACACTTTCTCACGAAACTTCCGACCTTGACACAAAGTAAAACAATTCCAATGTCAAAAGATTCATTCCCCGTAACAGTTTGAAAAAAAAGGAAAAATGCGTTTTAGCGAAGCTGCATGGGATCGCAGTCGGCTCAAGAGGACCTCCAATCCAACTGAAAGTATCCCATAAAAAATTTATACGAATATAAAGCGGCGTAGTAAGCGCTCGGCGTACCGTTCTCAGCCACCTTGAAGTCTCCGGCGAGCTGACTTTCGCGGCGCTCGGAATTTGGTAATATTACTTATTCGAACATAGCACGCACACCTGCGCGCACTAACGCTATGTGTTCTTTCGTTTACGCATACATACGTCCGACAGTAATTTAGAGTTACTCTAATCTGATGCTTAATAGCGCATACTCAGGAGACCAAGAAAAAAGAAGAAAAATTTGCAACGAGCTACTGAGAGACTGAGGACGACGATATTTCAAAAGACTACACTTATACACTCTGCTTTGCGCTCACCACGATTATTCGATCCGTACCGAATCCTTTGCGCTCGTGGAATCAAATCGATTCGTTCCACATTGCTAAACCATCGAGTTATGTACTTTTATTTTTATCCAACTTTTCCATCGAAAAACAAATATTTATTAACCGTTCTGAAGTCTCCCGCCAAATTCTAGTCACAATTTTCCTATTTTTTTTTTTTGCAAATTCCTCATTCATACTGTGAACCTTCTCGAAGGGTTTATCGAAGAGATCTCCAGCAAATTAAACCTCTTTCTATCTTTCTGGCATTGTGTAAAGAAGTCGCCTGGTATTGAGTATAGAAACACGCAGATCGACTTTTGATTGCGATCGAAAAAATGCAAAAAAAATGTTTGCATTGAACCAAGACATTCGACAACTTCGAAATAAAATTCTGAGGATTTTTATCTTCTTTCTTTTTTCCTCGTTCATCAGTTAAGGTAGTTCATGCACGAAACGATTTTCTTAAAAAAGTCTTGAAATTTACACAAAGTTTAGATGGGTAGTCGAATGAAATGCATATCAAATTTTAAGGGGTTTGTCTTACTGGTTATTGGGATAAACGTGATTAAATATGAAAAAAAATAAACAGGGTT
This sequence comes from Venturia canescens, assembly GCF_019457755.1. NCBI lineage: Eukaryota > Metazoa > Arthropoda > Insecta > Hymenoptera > Ichneumonidae > Venturia > Venturia canescens. The sequence goes on along the minus strand of NC_057421.1, from coordinate 17,071,896 downwards.
ATAGGAACCATGCGTAAAAAATGGTTTATCTTTCCATGTAACGAATGAACGCTTCTTACGAAGTTTATGAAAAAGTACGCAATGACAATGAAGTATATAACGAAGGTCTGGGAAAAAATTCGAGACGATTGTCTTACTAGTAATAAAGATATATTACGTTAATAGATTGAACGAAATTGGTAATGAGCACTCGCATAACCTTACATTTGCTTATTTCGCCATTTTGTTTCTTCTTGGCTTGGCCCATTCCTGCCATAGCCTTCCCCCTTTTTATTAATACTTTTTTCTTGATCTCTAATGCGATTTTTAACATAAAAAACTATAGTATTTTCACCAGAGACGAGTGAAATTTCGGGTTCAATCAGTAATGGATCCCCGCTTAATTAATGGCTTGTAATTTCATTCGCCAAAATATAAGTTGAAAAAATTGATTCACAATTTCAAATCGATAACTCTCACATTGATTTGAAGTGATAATATCTTTAATTAGGAAGTAAAAATCGATCCAATTTAGACGCCCATAAAATACGATCCTTCGGGCATGATCTACCTTAAGTGAAACGATCGCTAATCTTTTAGACCAATCGAAATTAGTTTTCAGGCCTTTTGAACGTACTTCAATGAGACTTCTAGGCTTTTCTAACGGGATAACGTAATATTTTTTTTATACAAATAATTAAAATTCATTGAAAAAATACTCTGATCGAAGTGACGAACAGTTTCTCCAAGTACGATACATACGATCAACATTAAAACACTGCAGCCGTGTGACCCAACTTGCACACAATTAAACCCGTGAAGAAGAAGAAGAATCAATTAAGTTGGAATAGATTAGGAAATCTGTGCAAAAAGAGTTGAGATTCCATTTAATGCTTCAACAGATCAAACCGAGTAATGGACCTTCTAGATTCCGGTAAAAAAAAAGCTCATCAATTTTTTCGGTTTGTATTTTATATTTCCCCGAAGAACTCGTTTTTCATCTGGCGAGATTATCGCATGTCCAGAATACACGATCGCGTATCCTGCACACGCGTCGTATGCATCACGTCAGATTGAAAGAAAAACACGAGACGAGTAGTTGTCGGCTCGCTTTATGTCTTTTGACAATAATAGTAACGAATAATAGGAGCTCGTGCGTTGATGTAAAACAGGCAACGTAGGAGATGAATCGCGAGGTCTGGAAAACACTGGAAAAAGTTAAGAATTGTTTTCCATCGGTGCTCTTTGCACGTTTGAGGTAAAAAATGGTCTGGAACGAGAAAAACGATGGTAAAAGGAAGAAATATTATATTCGAGTTCTCACAAATAAGTCTATTGATACGCTCACTTAATTCATTTATAATAACAGCTCAGTATAATTATCCTGAAAAAAAAAGTTCGAAGAAATAATAATAAAAATGATTTTCTCGATAAATACATACAAAAAGGGATTGATAATTTCACATTTTTCAGGAACTTCGTTTCGACCATTGAATCACTTTCTGGCTCACTGTCAGTGGTGCACGCGAGTGTCAAATCAAACGCCTAACGGTCGGCAACCATTCGAGCTCTCAAGCGAGTCAGGAAACAACGAGCATTCAAGATTTTCCACTTTTCGATAAATTGTTGTTACGAAAAAAAAAATTATTATCGTGTTGACAATGTACGTTTTTTTGTTCGGTAACTACCGTCGTTTTGTTTTGTTCTGTTTATTTTCTTATTTTTTTGTTTGTTTTTATTTTCGATGCGAATAAAACTTCCGCATTTTTCTCGACACTGCTCGTTGTCGTTATTTTTATCATGATACAATTGCAGATTCCGTTTGATACAAGAATTTAATTTGATGAATAACTTGCCACGCGAGTCTCGCATAAATTTCCTGTTTGACGTGATTGAAATGCGGTTATTAAATGAAATCACGACAGCAGAGCTTTCGTTGGAACTGCACGGTATTCCGTGCAACGAGTGGAACTTTTCAATCGATTTTTTTTCAGCTGCAATTGACCCTCGTACATCCGTAGAAATCTCCGGAAAATTTGAAATTCCCGTTTGTCACCGAGAAGAAATGAATTTATTGATCTTTGCGTTGCTGCGTGTACCAGCGAGCTGTTCAAGTTTTTTTCCTACTCAATATCATTTACATTTCATGCGTAAACAATTAGTTATGCTTGATATCAAAATATGTCGAGAAGCGGTATTAAATAATGCAAGGACGATAACTTCCAATAGTAATTACATGCCATTAACAATTACATGCCAAGAAAGAATGTACTAATTAAAAAAAAAAATTTTTTTTTTTAAATGCAATATGCAGCAAATCCCAATACAAGAATTCGCATTTGGTAGTTTTAAAAACATTGTAAGGTTTTGAAGCTTTGCAAAAAAAAATAGAATTCTGTGAAAAATATTGAAACTCCCTTAATTCTCATGACCGAATCTTTACTTCATTTTCTCGTAACTCGTAAATCGATCAACACGGTCGTAAACTCGCTAAGAGCGTTACCCAAAATATTGTTTTCGATGGAATTTCTTGCGTACGAAATTTTAACCAGGGCTCGTTACATTTCGTTCCTGTTTGTGTTATTTGAGGCAATTATACTTCGAATGATTTACTATTTGCAAATGATTTCATTGAGAAAAAAATGTTGATAAAAAGATAAAAAAAATAAATAAAAAGATAATAAAGAGACAAAAAATTGATAAAAAAATGTCAATAAAGTTTTTTCTCGACGTCGAAGGGTTCCAATTTAAATGACCTTGATGCTTTTGAAGTTGTCATTTATTGGACGATGTCCACACCTCGAGTTCCAGAAGACAATTCTAGTAGTGATCGTAAAGAAAATGTTTAATTCAACCGGAAACACAAATGATAACCTCAACTGAGGCTGAATGGATTTATCTTCTCTTTCTGAAGCGTACAAAAAAAATTCGCGATACCATCCTATTAATCTGATATTCACCACTCATCAGTTTATTATTATTTTTACATTTTTGAGTATTTATTATTTTGTATGATTGACCTCCAAACTGTGCATGATACATAAGAATAAAGGATCAGGAGTCGTTTAGCATGATGTCATTCACATTTCACAATTTCTTTATATCCAATCATGAGTTTCTCGAGAAGTCTTGGTTCCCAAGGATTTTCGTTAATGAAGAGGGCATTATTTTACCACGACTGTTAAAGAGTCAGAAATTCTACAGAAATCGAAGCCCGGTATTTGATTCCTCGATCTTTTCACTATCGTCATTTTATGTTTAGTTTCATGTGCAAAATTATACCCATGACAAACGATTGATAGATATTATGAAACTTGGAATGGAGGAAACAGTCCAAGCGAATCCCAATAATGATCTTATTGTGCCAACCATTTTTTCTATATTCATCAATTTTTTTCACTCGACAAAGAACCAAATAACATGGCACCTTGGCTATGCAATGCTTCAAATAGACTCAGTTTGGCAACTGGTTCAACATACAATTCACGAGAATTGAATAACTGTTAATGATTCGAAGTTTGTAATTTTTCGAAAACTCGATCGCTATGAGCTGAAGAGTTTGACTGACAGCTCCGGACATTTGGACATTGCATCTTGGAACAAAGACTCCAATCTTTTCGCATTGTTTTCTTGCGAGTCGTTGAAATTTAACACGTGTAATCGATTAGCTGCAGTCTCATCCGGGGAAGCGAAAGCAATAAGAAAAAATGACGTAAATCATTGGCCGTGTGAGGTGAACGAGCACATAGAGTTGTTCGGAGATGAAACAAAAAAAAGAAGCAACTGCCTTGAAAACGCTCGATCGATGCACACACACACACGTCTAATTACTGTATTGTCAACGAGATAATCATTTCCTGGAGTGGAGAGACTTTTTGTTACGAAAAACTAGACAATAATTTTCGCAAAATCTCAATAACATCTGAGGAAGTTCGAAGGGTCGAAATCGTTAGTAGTTTTTCTTATTCTTCGTCGAAAACGTTTTTCAACCGATGTTTTGATCGTACGAATGACGCGATACAGTATTTTTTATAGGAGAACATTAGGAATGAAAATAATAATACGTTCTTGATACCTGGGAAAATCCAGGAGAAGTCGAGGGCCGATAAACAATCTGTAAAGTCCAATTTTTGTGTTATTTTCTCCTTAAAACGATAAGAGTTTGATTCGAAATGTGAGACGTTAATTTTGATATAATTTTATGTCGATGAGCCTTCGTGTTCAGTCACGACATCCGTGAAACCGTTTACACAAGCTCCTCCAGGTTTCCTCCCAAAATTTCTGCATCCGTAAAATATTTATCAGCGGAAATTTGCCAAAAAAAATGCGTTTTGATAATATAAAATTATTGTATAAAACTGCGACGTTGTGACAAGGCCGCAGGTGCGCTGAAATACATTTCTTTTTGTTTTTTTTTTTCATATCACTCGACGTCGAAGCGCTGCCGCTGCATTTAACGATTCTCGCGATCAAAGTCCAAAATATTTCTTTATTTAGACCGAACAAAGACCACGTTTTCGTACACGTGACTCCAAATTAGCTTCCACGAAAGTGCGACCCTAAAACAATTTATTGTTTCCACTCGAGAAACACTTTAATCACACAAAACACGAGCGACAAAAAAAACGACTATCAACCCTCTCGATACGCGTGTTCTGACGATAAGGAAGCACCAGTGTGAGGCATTCCACCAAAAAACATCCTCTCGTTCAACGTTTATTTATATCCCCGTCACGCACTGATAAAAGAAAAAGTATGCGAACCAGAACAAAAGTTTTTAGGCACGTGTCATCGTGCCGAGTATTTGACAAACTCATCGAGATCGTTCCAATGATCCATTATTAAGGTATTACACCTTTTATACGACTTCTTATCACGTGGCACTTCAAAAAAATGTCCATTTTCATGACGAAAATGAAATTTTATGACGGTACGTGACTGAAATTACTCATTTATTCGGAGCACTAAGTTGTCGACATGTTTTATTGCATTTCTTCGAAACGACGTCATATAAAAAAAAATGAATTTTTAATATTTTCGCAAAGTTCGATGGAAATGAGTTTTTACTGAAAATTTGTAAATTTCCACGATCAATCGAATATCGAAAAATTAGTTATTTTCTTAGCCACTGGCTACTTCCATTTCTAAATCGGTTTTGTCTGCTCTAGCTACTAAACTTACACGAGGCGAGTACTCCCGTGGATTCAATCGCTATATGCGAACACCGTGTATGAGAGAACAGTACCACAAGCGTGAATACAAGTGACATTGGCAGTATTTTTCCATATATAAATTTTTCAGTGGACGAAACTTCGTAGTTGTGTACATTGTAACTATTAACAATTAAAAAAGTAAGTAATGCGTCGTCAAGTTATTTCCCGTGCTTTACCGAAATGACTCGTTTTATTTTCTCCTCCTTCAATTTTTTTTTAGCAACAAGAAAAGTCGATGGCTTATTAGAAAAAATGTATTCGAACACGAGAACATTGAAGACATGAAATTATTGTTGGACTTCCCGACTTTTTATTATCAACGTCGATTCATCCACATCGAGGAATTGAAACAAAATAAAAAATCATGTTTGATCTCTTAAAGTAGTTCATGCACGAAACGATTTTCTTAAGAAAGGCTTGAAATTTACACAAAGTTTCAATGGGTAGTCGACTGACACGCATATCAAATTTTAAGGGGTTCATCTTATTGGTTAATGAGATAAACGTGTTTAAATATGAAGAAAAATACACTATGCGTAAATAATCGTTTTTCTTTCCACATAAAGAATGAACGGTTCTTACGAAATTGATGAAAAAGTACACAATAACAACGAAGTATGTAATGAAAGTTTGGGGAAAAATTCGAGACAATTGTCTTACTGGTAATAAAAATATATTCCGTTAAAGATTAAACGAAATTGGCAAAATGAGCGTAACCTCACATTTGCGAATTTTGGCATTTTGTTTCGTTTTGACTCGGGCCATTCGTGGCATAGCCTTCTGTCTTTTTATTAACACTTTTTTCTTGATCCCTTTGTGTTTTCCCTTTGCGCTCCCTAACGGGATTTTTTACATAAAAAACTACAGTATTTTCGCCAGAGAAGAATGAAATTTTGGGTTCAGTCAGTTGATGATCAGAAGATCAGAAAAAGATGAGTTGAAAAAATTTATTTACAATTTAGAATTAATAACTCTGACATTAATTTAGAGTATTAATATCTTTAATTACGAAGTAAAAAAATGTAGACACCCATAAAATACGATCCTACGGGTGTGATCTACTTTAAAGAAAAACTTGGATAAAAAGGAGAAGAAATATAACGTATAGTCTTGCTTATATTCCGTCAGCACCTGCTGACGAATATTCCTACGCAAACCTGTTCCATTTTTCTTCACGCATACAAAGGAAACGGACCCTTGACATGCGTCACAGATTATCACAAACGTACTTTCGTTAAAACCTACGATGAACTTCACATCTTGAAATATCAGAACCGCCTAGTTCAGTCATTGACCTTTACATAACGGATTGCTTAATGGACCAGGCGATCTTTTTTTATGACGAACTAAGGAAAAATCCTTTTATAAAAGAAGAGTTGTCACGAAATCTCGAAGTTCGAGTTATTTTTGAAGCTGCTATAGACGTAATTTGATTGGTTGTCGATGTTGTGCTCGGAGTTCGTTCATGTTGCGTATTTCAAATCGTAGAAAAAAGGAGGAGGAAACAATTGCAACACATTCGATCGCGATCGTGTCAGATAAATTTATTTAGCGACATAAGAGTGAAGTGATAGAGTAATTTAGTAAGAGTGATCTTACGCAATTACTATTCGACCGTAGGTACCGTGATTTTTGCAATGAACTATTCGAAACAATCGTCCTGAGCAATATTTTTATTTAAAAAGTGTTAAAACAATTAAAGACAAACGCGCGCTTGCGCGCGCGGTGACCCTAGTGAAATAAAATGTGCAAACCGACATTAGTAGCGAGTCACTCTCGCATTGCACTCTCTCATTTATCAGTCATAATTAAATTTTATTCGACTATATTAGGTTTTATTTTTTTTTTATCGGACTGTTGATGACACATTTTTTTTAATTGTGTAAAAAAGCCATACGTATTGCTATAGGCTCCCCTGTAAAGAAAAGAATTACTCTGAAATACCACACCTTAATGAGAACCTTTGAACCTAGAGTTCCTGCAATCTCATAGTTATAATAGCACCACATTTTCAATAGATAAGTTTGAACTTCACCTTGCATCGAGTGACTTTTTTTGCGAGCAGTTAGAATATGGCAATCCAATGACGCAAATCCGAATAGTTTTTTTCCAACTAGAGAAATATCTCATTTTCGTTTTTTTTTCATTAAAAAGAGTTCGAGTACTAAGACACTTTTAGTTGTCGAATTATTTTTTTTTAACGTAACAAAAAATACTTTTTTCAATGATATATATTTTTTTAATGGCTCACAATAAAATTTCGTCCATGACTATTCCCATGTTAATTTGCGGAAAAAAAACGATAAATTCTTTTGCCGATCCCTGTCCGCGAGTACTCAGCCTCACTCGCCATTGAAATGTGGCCCGTATATAATCATGACTATACGAGCAATAATTCTCTCCGTTGAAAAATGGCATGTGCAGCAGCGCATCGCAATGTCTGACTCAGTATGGATTTTCTACTGTGGCTCTCGCTTCCAATTCAAGCCTAACATAATTGCGGACTCGTGCGCGCGATCGCCCATTTACCCCGGCAATTATTAACACCGTAACTTTCTCACACTTCTCTACACACTCTATCACTGAACACGAGGCATTTTGATGTTTCAAAAAGCTTATTACTTCCGAGCCGATATCAAGATAAAATGAGGTGCTTTTTGCACGCCCACGTAACCAACTTCAATAAAATATTTTCTAATTAATAATGGCGAAAACTTTGGTTCAGATTTTTCGACGATCTATTGAAGAATCGCCACAACAAAAATGAGAATTGATCGTTCAACGTAATCTAATGAAATCTGTAAATCTTCTCTAGTAAAAAAAAAAAAAAAAAACAGAAAAAAATCGTTAGTTTGAATTTGTGTGATTTCTTAAGGCATCGCATTTTATATGGATTGATTTATAATTGCTAAAGGAAACTTTTCTATAATGATACGAATTTCGTACTTTGTCCACGAAGGCAAAACATGCCTGAGCATATATGTGGAACCGATCATGCAATTATTTTATTTTCCTATCGTATCGCGTAGGTACGTCTACCGGCAGGTTCGTTAAATTGATGCACTCTTTGTCTTTTCCGGGTATTTTATAAACATCTGCCATTTTTTATCGGAATTTAATGTGAAGACCTTGCCTTTTGATACTCGAAATAAAGTTTCAATAAATCAGGAAAATACTTGAATATATGCAAGACACGTTGACACACAAATCAACACAAGCAGACCAGGAATATCGCCGTGCTCAAATTTATTCAACAACTCTCCACGAGAGATATGGTAGCTCGAATGAAAAACGATTTATTTAAAATATTTTGAAAATCAAAGATAAGTGAAAATGAGGTTGCAAGAGTGCTCGTTTTTGCTCATTTAACGGATCGAAACCACGTCAAGGCGTTTGTGGGAAGTTTGAAAACGAGTTCATTTACGATCAGCGTAATATTTTGGCCCGAAACATACGTGTCTGAAATAAAAAAAGTATTTCCGATTTCTTCGAATATTTACGAAGCAGTAACGATTACGATGACAATCAACGTGCTTCTCGAAATCGAACTTTCTTCTTGATTATTCGAAAGTTATTACACTGTATGAAGTGGGAAAATTCAAAATCAGGGTACTGCATCGAACTTAAGAATGTGAAGAAAAAATAGTAACCCGTCACAATTCTTCTCATCGGTTTCTCAATCCGATTTTTTAAGTCGATTTTTACATCCTAATTAAAGATATTATCACTCTAAATTAATGTTAGAGTTATTCATTCAAAATTGTAAGTAAATTTGTTCAACTAATTTTTTAGCGAATGAAACTACAAGACATTTATTGAACGGGGATCCATCACTGAACCCAAAATTTCATACGTCCCTGGCCAAAATATTATAATTTTTTATGTAAAAACTCGCTGTAGAGAGCGCAAAGGGAAATGGATCAAGAAAAAAGTATTAATAAAAAGACAGAAGGCTATAACAGGAATGAATTCGAATTTTTTCCCAGATCTTCATTACATACTTCATTCTTATTGTGTACTTTTTCATAAATTTCGTAAGAACCGTTCACTCGTTATATGGAAAGAAAAACGATTTTTTACGTACGGTCCCTGTGTATTTTTCTTCATATTTAAACACGTTTATCTCATTAACCAATAAGACGAACCCTTTAAAATTTGATACGCGTGTCAGTCGACCACCCATTGAAACTTTTCGTAAATTTCAGGACTTTCTTAAGAAAATTGTCCCGTGCATGAACTACCTTAAGAAAGATTTTCAAAATATCATCAAAAAGTCTTTTTCCAAATCGTTCGATTATTTTTTTCCCTCACGGTATCAAAATATTTAAACTTTTTGTATGTAAAATCTTAAAATGACGATGTAAGGCATATCGTCAGAAAGTGGCACGTGTCTCACCGCGTCGAGATACATGATCACAGCCTCGACAGCTGACGCAGAAGAGTGTATTGCATTTCCAGACAATGGTGCTTAACAATGAAACTTCATACAACAAAATAGCAGTTGAATTTCATACTATGAATTCTGTACGTAGAATGCATGCAAAAAAATAGTTGTCATCTAAAACTGTATAATCAGATTTCTGGATAGCGATGAATCGGAAGTCAACCGCCCACGCATGAGCGTTGAAAAGAAAACAAACGATTCAACGTCACAGCGTCCAATTAAACGACGTCGAGCTGGAGAGCCTCAGAATCGTGTGTACTCTCAATAAGAGCAAAATTGTATAAAGGAGATACAGTGACGGGGTGTAGGGACGAAGGCCACGGTCTCCTGTGCGACGTCGTGGTCCCAAGTTTGTGACGGGAACCGCGAGAAATCTCCCACTCTTCCGATCCGATCGTGGGCTCTCGGTGTACTCACATCGAGTCCACTCAGACGATCATCCGGGCCCCACTTGCGGAAAGCCAATACTTAAAGCCACGAGTATCACGACTCTTCTGACTATTCCTCCAGCAGCATCGGTCAGTGGACCCCGGATAAGTGTCTCTCATACGAGAACACGGGATCAGAGCAAGGATAGTCCAAAAAAATCGTCCGGTTTTTTTCACGAAATATCCTCAGAATAAACTCCTCTTGAACAATTTAATCAATGATGAATTAATCAATTAGAAAAAATAAAAATCGTGAAGTGAAAACCAAAGGTTTATACACGAAGGCGTTGAAAACTCGGTATTTTCCATCGTAGTTCCGATAAAGAACAAACTCATTTGTGTTATCCGCGCACGTTACCACGAATTCGTGATATTCGCTCGACGCAACAAGATTACAGTTCACGCTTAAGGACCAATGTACAGGAAGATCGAAGTCGATTAAAGTGACCCAATTTCCCTGAGTGCGTCGTAGGAAACGCGCACCTTCGGCAATATCATGACCACGTTTTGGCGGTTAATCCACCCGGGTGTGTGATCCACGAGAAAAACCTATTTAAATCTAAACACGTGGCAGCCATAATAAAATTTTCCCACGTGAACGGATGAAGAATGAATATGCCCACATCGACAAATCTTTGTCGATGGTTCAATAAGAAATCAAATAAAAACCAATAAGAAGGAAGGAGTTGTAGAAAAAGGAGGTTGAAAGTGATGTCCCGTTGGCTGATCGTCGTGCTCGACGATTCAAACGAATGATACGTCGCGAAAAAAGAAGAATACCCAAGGAGAGAAAAAAACGGCCACAACGCTTGTTTCTGAGGAATCTCACGGCGGCGACCAAGACCATCATCGGGCACGAGATACACCACACGATGAAGTCTTTCAAAGTGGAACTTTGAGAGAAAGGTGACGGAAAAGAGAGACCGCCCGGGGGAGCCGCGTGCGTACGATTTGAAGAGAATTCTCCTGCCACTGAAAGAAGACTCTTTCGTCGTGGTCGTTTTCTCCACCTCAGAAGTGCCCATTTGTCCGTTTTCAATTGCTACGCGATCTTGAACTGCCCATCAACAAGTACGTACGTTTTTTTCTTCTCGCCAATTTATTTTTCTATTAATTGGTGTAACGACCGTGAATTTCATTTCGGAATATAGGAAACGACCGAATCCAATGTGTGCGGGTTTATTAATGTCCATTGAGCAATTGAGAGGATATTCTTCATCTCGTTGGCTAAATATCACGAAGTTTTATTACTCCACGCTCTGAATACCATATTCGAAGGATAGTGAGGTGCAAGTTATTGCTTTTTCCCTCGTTAACATTTTTTCGTACGCCCTCCTCTCATTCGATCCATTCCGTATACTCACGTTTTTTCACAATCGTCGATCTTTACGTCTAATACATGAATGAGATACGCGTTTACTCGGGAAAACTGGAGTATATCGGAAAGCGTGTACAACGCATCTCGCTCACCGCGTCTACCCGCAGAGGCCATTCCGTTTCACATTGACCACATAAGAGATAAGTTAGGAGAAATATTTTACGAGAAATACTTTCGAAATTTCAGACAAAAAAACATCGACGAAAAATTCACTCGGAAAGTTCTTTTTGAAAATTTTATTGACCAGGCACTTTTAGCTTTTTGCTTTATAATCGCAAAAGGTAGACGAGCAATGAAAAAAGATGGCAACGAATATCTACAAATTGCATTTCAACCTTACAGAAGTTATCAGAACTAGAAATCAGGGCTCCTGTCATTCGATACGTGGCACAATTTCCTGTACAAAGTTACAAGATTTCTCGCTACTAAATCTTTTCCATTTCGATGTCTTTTTGCCCAGATAATATGGCCATGATAAATATATTCTCGAGTGTAGGATCCTGTGACTAAAATACTACGATAGAAGCCCTCACGATAAACAGCTCCGAATAAAGTAAAAAAAATACAATCGCTCCTTTCCAATTTCTACAACAAATTTTCTCTTGCTTCTGGCTTATGAAAAAAGTAGAAAAGTAAAAAAGTAAAAATCATCAAGAACGAAACAATATCAAAGTTTCAGTGACATTCATAACACGTCAGTCCTCATCTTTACAACGAAATATGTGCCATCCACTTGCCATAAAATATGGTCTGTCTACCCTGTACCATAATATCAGTATTAAGGTAGAGTTTGTCAGTAATTGCAACAAGGTTTGGCCAAACGTGTGACTCGTCGGTGATTGCGCTAACCTGAGCTGCGTATATGGGACTCCATAATAGTTGCGTGCATGCTTTGACCTATCCATTAACTGTGTGGACGTGAATACGATCATTGCAAAGTTTAATGATCAGCAAACACGGCGCAAGATCACGTTCAATCTTTCGATGTCGACGGTTAAATTCCTCCCTAGACATTCACACATACGCCAATGTGTGTACGCGGATTACAGCATCAGCATGGGATAAATGCAGGGCAAGGGGTATTAACCCACGATTAGGCATGAAAAAATCGAGTATAGCCTTCAATACTAAAGAAATACGCGCGAGTCGCGCGCACCGCCCATAGGATTGCTTAATCTATCTCGCGAAATCTCGTTCGCGAATCATGCACGACTTTTCACAACGTCAATAACACGCTAACGCTGCTGAATGCGCTACGAAAGCGGTATTTTTTATGAGGCCTGTGAAAAAAGCGGGCCTATTAATTGAACTGTAATTTAATGGGCGAATATACATGATTTCGTATTATGGCCACGCGTGTTTGGGCCCGCGATATCAAAGTTCTTACATCGAATAAGGATGCAGTTCTATGTGATCTTAGAAAAGTCGTTGACACGTGTATTCGAATATGAATTTCACCGAGTTCATTAGACGATTTTCCTATCGGAAAATAACTCAGTTTTTTGCTAAAATAGCCAAACTCCAATCGGTAATAACGACAATGTTGATGAATTTTTATTTAAAAATTTTATGAAATGAATAATTTTTTAGTATTTGTACAAAAAGAATGAGGTTGAACGGGCTTGCTGTACAGACGGGGTTCAAACATTGTGAAAAATGTAATGCAAATAGACGTTATCGACTGAGACATTACTTTCCACGTAGATAAAACAAATTTCGATATTTTCAAGTCTGGCAATGCGGGAGTCAATATTTTTTCAACACCAGGCAATGAGTCACACCGTGTTAATATCCGTTTTGCGAAATGGGAAGTAGAGGAAAGAACCTTGCGATTCAGGGAACGAAATATAACGTCTGAAGACTGAATTATTTAAGAAGACGGAAATTTCGTGGTTTTTTTAGTATCTCATTCGACACAAGGACGACAAAGGTGAACCATGTTCTCGCAAACCTGCCTCTCTCAATGAGAATTCCTCGTTGTCTGAAAGTCCAAGGACGTTGAGTATACGTTCGTATTGCTCTGAAAACGAGATCCTAGTGCGAGCGACAAAATCGAGGTCCGGCAATCCGAGAGGCTTGTTACTCCGCGATCTTTGCTTCTCGGTTGGACTTTTCTGACCCCGAAGACCCTCGTTCGCCTCAAACGCTCCGATAATACCGAACATTCTCACAAAACTCGTTACACTCACTAGTAATTGATGTCAACCAGTCACCGGATCGCCCTGAAGTGAGAGTTTAGAAGCGCTCCTTATGTTGCTTTAACCGAATTTTCTTCCCAAATGATTTACCTATGTACACATATTCGGAAGCTGGTTTTTCCGTGAGATCAGAAGTGCTCCAATCGTGTCTTGTTAACAATAAAAAATGCTCAGCATCTCTTCCAAAACTTCGAGCGCCATCTTCTCGCGACAGTTTCCAAAAAGAAAGTATTTTAAAAAAATGAGCTGTGAAGTTTAAAAATTAAGTCGAACCTTGACCTCAAAATTCAAACGAACGAAATGAAATATATTTTTCGGCTTCGCTAATGACCTTATTTTTCTACACTATTGATAAGGAAACCGGTGCCAAGCTTTGTTTGAACGACGCGTCAACCCAAAACGGTAAATACCTCTAACGCTGTATCCCAAGAACGGGACTCGTGCTTAATTCAATCAACCGTTTACACAGTTGTTGAGTTTTGAAAAAAAAAATATTACGGCCAACGAGACTACACGATCTTCCCTACAGATTTTTTTCCAATTAATTAACTGATGAGATTTTTTATAAATATGATCTCTTCTCTAATTCATCTGCTCATGCGAAAGTCCTCGAATGAGATGTTTTCAAAATTCTATTATTTGGACATTGTTCGTTCATTTTGAATTCATACTAATGGAAAATCGATAGATTTTTATCGAAACTTTGCCAATAGACTTTGTCTATTGACGTCGACCTTTTATGCATCATCTTTGCTCCTGCTTTCTAATCGTCGCACGATCCTCTCTCTCTCTCTCTCTCTCTCTCTCTCTGAGCGGGAAAGTGACGTTAATTTCTGTTCCGTATAAAGTTTATGTTTTACCTGTGAAATAATAATCAGTATATATTTTCATAGTGTATTAGTTGTGATAGTTGTGCTCACGATCATTGTGTTGGATTTTACTTATCCGTATAACATCGAAATTTCTCAATTATCGAAATTTTTCAACTCAACGTGTGACTCCGTGAGGATCTGACAGTTGTAGCTACACAGTTCACTCTTGTTCAAAAGTGTTTTTGTGTGTTTGTATTAGTGCAATTGATTCTTCACCTTAATTTTTCTTCTGTGTGTATTTGAGCACTCAAAATACTGTGTATGCTTGCTATAGTGGCGTTATTTTGCTATTATGAGAATTTTCTCATTTATTTTTTTCTTAATTTCTGTGACTTTTTCGGCATCGAATATCACGTACTAGCTGCTTACATAACCCTATTCTGTCAGTGATTATAACGCACACGTATATACCAGTGTTATCAACTATCGATCTTAATCGCTTAATCTAGGAGGGCACTGGTTGCAGCTTCTATGAACACTCTCTGAAGTTAGCGGGCGTGTATGATCTGATTATCTCCAGTCTCTACCTTATCGATCAACGTCTACCTACTCTTTTTATCTTAGCCATCTCTGTTTTATCGATCAACAACTCCTCATTAGCGCGAACTATTTCAAATTTCAAATTTGTGAAACTTTTGTCTGTGCGCTTTTGTGAGTTAATCATGACGAAACGCTGTGTTCTGTGCAAGCGTATGGCTAAGGAGAACTTTGTCATTTGTTCGGGTCCGTGTAAGGACACTTATCATATTGAATGTGCATCGACTAAATTCGAACTTGATCTTCAAGATAATGAGCAATTTAAAACCTTTTGCTGTGGCCCTTGTCTCTTACATAATCCTCCGATACCACACAACGTGCAAACTTCTGAACCATCAGTGCCCATCACTTTAGAAGAAGTTATACGTCAGATGCAAGCCAATACTGCTACAATAAATGAAAACTTGGCCTCTATACAGAATCAGATAACATCTAGATTCGAGTCTCTTTCTGAGACTATAAACGGAGTTGTTCAAGACATTTCACACCTCCGGTCGGAAGTCACTAATCTCGCCACGACTCAAGCTAACATGGGAGAGACAATTTCGGTGGTTCGGACTGAAGTCTCTACTCTTAGTGATCAGACTACCATTATTGCAGCTGAGAACGTTGAATTACGAACTCAAATGGAAGGCATATTGACTAACGTTGCCAATCTGAATATGCAGGTCTCCTCTCCTGGAATCTTGATCCGTAATATTCCAACATCTCTAACTGATTCACCGAGAACATTAGTGGACAAGATTTTCACTTCCCTTGGTGTAGCGGAATTCAAGTCGGATATCATTGACGTTCGTGATCTTGATAAAAAGCAACATAGTGCTATAGGTGATCAACTAGCAGCCACTTCTCAGGCTCGTGCTCGATCTTTTCTTGTTCGCTTGAAAACATCATCGGTGCGCGATGAAGTCCTACTCAAAAAGCGTAGGAAAAAAGTGCTCACTATTAATGAAGTATTCTCTATCAACACGAGTGGAAATATCATCATAAAAGAGTTTCTCCCTCCTCAAATTCATAAATTTCTTGGGCGAGTTCGCTCCATCACAAAGGAGAGGGGGTGGAAATATGCCTGGGCTACATCGCATGGAGTTCTGGTTCGGAAGACTGATGGTTCTGAAATACTTTCTATCAATTCCGAAACCGACTTCTCCAAGATCACCTGACTACTGCAAAATTCAACCTCCTGTTCAACATTGGCCGCCAAGTCATCATCGACTCAAAATAAGAAGATTGTACCCTGTGATAATTCATTAATTGTAGCCTCATTTAATGCTAATTCTATACTTGGCCATATTGATCAAATACGAGCTTATTTTTCTCTTAACTTTGCGCACATTATTTCAGTCTCTGAGACTTGGCTCCACTCTAAAATATCTGATGATTTAGTAACGATAAATAATTATGCACTCATTCGTAATGACAGAGAGGGTAAATTTGGAGGTGGCGTGGCATGTTATGTCCATGATTCTCTAAGAGTTAAGATTCTTGCTTGTTCTCCTAGCCAATTTTCTAACGCGCCTGAATACATTATTCTTGAGATTCGTACCACTGCTAACTCTACACTTTTACTTGTATCGATGTATAGAAGGCCTAAAGGTTTACTCTTTCACACTTTTATTAACGACTTTTTACGGTTTTATCAATTTTACGAAAATATTATTATTTCAGGAGACCTGAATTGTGATCTATCATGCTGTAATTATGAAGGAAATTACTTGAGAGACCTGGTCTTCTCACAAGCTCTCCATATTATTGAATCTGATACTACACATCATACAAAAAGTTCCGACTCATGGCTCGATGTATTTATCATTGACAATCCCAACAAAATAACTTCGTTTAATAAATCTGAGGTGCCTTTTATCGCTGGCCACGATCTCCTCACTTTATGTTATACTTTTCCAGTGAATCGTGATATTCATCGTTCAGTTATGAGGCGAACTTTAAAGAATTTTAGTGAATCTGATTTTACCAAAACACTTTCCTCTTTGATAATGGAAAATAATCTTTTATCATTTGATCTATGTCAATCTACCTATAATCTTGACCTTTTGTTGGACTCTCTTTGTAAATTAATACTTACTTCCCTCGATATTCATGCGCCTCTCAGTACATTCAAAATAAATAAGCCACTAGCACCGTGGCTAACTGATGAATTGAAAGCTCTTATAAAGCAGAAGAATGTAATGTATAAGCAAGCTAAAAGAACTGGAAATATTCTGAACATGGCTATTTACAAACAATTAAGAAATGATGTATCTCTTAGGTTGAGAAATGCTAGAAATAAGTATTACCTCGATAGAGTGACCTCTACTAGAGACCCTGCGACCCTCTGGCGTGTGCTCTCTAATATTGGTTTGATTCGTACGAATTCTTCTTCTCCATTTACATTTTTCTCGCGTGAAGAACTTAATGCGTTTTATGTTCAGGTTTCTTGTGCCACTCCGCTATGCTCTTTTGATTTACTATTAAGCACACTTACTCCATTAGATGTAAATAAGCCGATTTTTGAATTTTCTGATATTACTACTGACTCTTTACTGAATATATTCATGGCTAAATCCTCTACTTCTTTGTCTGCTGGACCTGATGGTCTCTCGCCATTTGCTCTGCGTAAGGGTTTAACGTCTATTTTACCTGCACTTGTATCTGTGTTTAATAATTGTCTTCGGCTTGCTTATTTTCCATCTCTATGGAAAAAAGCATATATTCGACCACTGATTAAAGCTAACCCTCCAGCTACACCCTCTGACACTAGACCGATTGCTAACCTCAGCGAATCGGCTAAACTTTTTGAAAGATGTCTGTATAATCAAATTACTGTTTTTCTTGAGAGATACAAGTTGCTGGACCCTTATCAGTCAGCATATCGGGAACGATTCAGCACTCAAACTGCCCTGCTTCGCCTTTGTCACGATATAAAAGAAGCTGTCGATAAAAGGATGGTGACCATCTTAATTTTATTTGACTTTAGTAAAGCTTTTGATACAGTACCACATTCTAACTTACTTATCAAGCTACGTGGCTTTGGATTCTCCGATCATGTTTTGAAATTCTTTCACTCTTATCTTACGGGTAGATCGCAGGCCTGCATTGATAGTTCTGGAATCTGTTCTAACTGGGCTTTTACTACTTCGGGTGTACCTCAAGGTTCAGTTCTCGGCCCACTTTTGTTCTCTCTTTTCATCAACGATGTTGGTAGTGTTCTTTCTCATAGCAAACATCTCATCTTTGCAGATGATACGCAAATTTATTGTAGTTGTCATCCTGCCGACATTGTTGATGAATTGAATAAGATGGCAAAAGATGTACAAGCAATTTCTAACTACGCTTCTAGAAATGGTTTAAAGCTAAATTTGAGTAAATCCAAAGCTATCATACTTGGTAGCAGCCGATATGTCAATAATCTAAATTACAATTCCCTTCCTGTCATAAATATCGACGGCGTCACTCTTCCTTACGCACATGACGTCCGAAATCTTGGAGTCATCTTGTCGTCAAACTTGTCGTGGGCTAAACACATAAATAATATCTCGAGCAGGGTAAATGGAGTGTTGTATCGTCTTCGATATCATAGAAATGTTCTCTCGACAGAAGTTAAAACCTCGGTGGTAGTTACTCTGGTTTTTCCAGTGCTCGACTACTGCTGTATGGTCTATAATGACCTCACGGTGGATCTAAATACTAAGCTGGAGGTTTTGCTTAACTCAGGTATTCGATATATTTTCAACTTAAAACGAGATGAACATATAACTCCTTATCGAAGACAATTACGTTGGCTATCTGTAAAGTCTCGTCGTCTCTACTTTATTGGTACCATGGTTTACCGTATTCTAAACAATCGTGCACCTAGTTACTTGACTGAACTCTTTCCGCGAGTAAGTGAATCTCTAAGGTCTAGCAGTCGAAGAGAAGCGTATACTTTCCATATTCCAGCACATCGTACTAGCTCTTTCAAAAATTCATTTGTTTTAACGGCTATTTACTTCTGGCACTCTCTACCGAGTGTAATTCGCACCTCACCATCACTCAATGTTTTAAAGACTCGCCTGTTTTCATATTTGTTCGAAGTTATTGATGTTCAACAAGCAAATATGTGACTTATATTAGTGAACCACAGTTCCAATATTCTTGTATTATTCATCATTCTTTCTCTTCATCTATTCTTATACTGTTTGCTTCATCAAAACCCATCTTATGGTTTTATTGCGTTAATGATTACTACTTGTTAACTTGATACTTATGGATTTATTTCGTTAAATATTATTACTTGTAAACTTTATACTTTTGTTACTCTTAGCCTCAAGGATTTGTCCAAGGCTTAATAAATTTATCAATCAATCAATCAATCTCTCCGCTTCCCTCAGCTGAGTTGATTTCCTGGGTGAAGATTCCGATGGTTTATGCGGTGCCGTTTGCGTTTGCTTGAATTAAAACCTGTATATTCTCACTCTCTACTCTCCACCTGATTTTCCCGTTCGAAGTTCACGAATGGAGAAAGAGTGTAGATGGAATAACTGCCAACTGTATAGACATACACATTGCAGATATCGTGGATAAATGGGTCGAGTATTTCGATGTCACGAATCAATTCGGTGTTCGTTTACAGTTATTGAGGAAGAATGCGGATAATTTGCAGGAAAAAATAATTCGTATTTGAAAATTAAGGACAATGAGATATGTTGGATTGGACGAAATGTGTCTTAAAAAGCTATTTCATTAGTGAGAAATGATTATCAATGAGGCTGAAATACTATCGAATTCTTCTCGATAACCCTTCGAATAAAAGTCCATTGAATTAGCCATTGGTACAAAACTTCAAATGAGTTTTTATTTCGACTTGTATCTCGGTTTTTCTCACTTTTAACTCGCCAGCGATATAGTAAAGAAGGAAATGATTATCGGGGCATTAGTCCCCGTATCCTACTTTAACCTGAGCTCTGTTGAGTGTAAAGGAGGACGCACGAGTTTATCCTCGAACGATATAAGACCGTATAGATATATTTGAAAGCGGCATCACGAAGACGTCAGCCGTGGGCTATCGTGAAGCTCGTGCCGTTCGGTGCCTGCACGAAAGTAAGAACTCACCTGAGGAGAAGATTCTCCGTATGAAGGAGGGCTCGGGTATATGCAACGCCGTGCCTCTTTTTCTCAGTTTCATCTTTTGCTTCGGGTCCCCACTCACCGATGCCACATACAGTTACACAGGCGCGTACACACTTCAATAAAACTAATTTGCATACGGCGATGGTGCGAATATCGGCAGCCCCGTCACGGTTATTGCTCATCGGAGAGCGCACGAAAGATCTTGACGTTGAAATTTCGGTTGTTGTAAATGAGGTTTATATGTCGTTTGGGTAATAACAAAAATCAGCTGTTTTTGACTCGGTGTTCGATGAGGAGCAGTAACGTTTGAGTTTGCGTACGTATTTTCAAATTTCGCTCTTCTTTACCCTTGAGCGTGATACGCTATTTTATGGATCGATTGCTATTGAGGTTTTTCTCTTGAAAAATATTCAAGCGTTTTCGTCCTATCCGAATAACGAGGAATGAAAACGTTGATGCGATTGGAGGCAAGCAATCTTCCGGAAGAGATTGAGATTAAAACAGGATAATGGAGAGAGACGTTGTAGGCAAAAAATAGTACGTCGCAAAAAGGAGGTCACTGCCAAGTTGACGCGAATCTTCTTATATTGCAGGAGTTTAATAATCTCGGAAAGATTAGTACAGATAGAGGGTTTTCCATTTAGTGGAGAACTGGCTCATCTTGAAAAACGAAAATCGAATGAGCAAAGGCTCCCAAAAGAAATTCGACAGCTTCGCGAAAGACGTTCAATGCCGAGGTTGACATTTTTCTGTTTTCGTATACAGAAATTGGAAAATCGTTACTCTTGGCCAAAATTTTGATACGACTATAATCGAAATATCGATGGCTTTAGCTCCCTATACAAAATATGCTTTTGTAAAGCTACATTTTTTCTAAAGAATTAGCCCAAGTTACAGATCTGCTCGATCAGATCGAACAATAACAACGTCAAAGATTTTTCTTGAATGTCACTCATAGCTAATCTCAAGCTGTCGATTTCTCTTTGATTAAGATACAGTCACGATTTCATACAGCGTTCGAATGGCAGTGTTACACGTGTACTACCATACCGTCAAACCTCGCATGCGCAGTCCGTAATAAAGAATACTCAACACACAAACTAAAATTTCGCCTTTAGATGCTTGAAATTTGGAACACCTTCGGCAATATTGTAATATTAAGGGGTCTACCCTATTTAGACGGTCAAAAATAAGACTTTTCACGATTTTTTTTAGCCGGTATAAATATGGATATAAAAAGTGTTGGGCCTAAAAAATACACTCTCAAAATACACAAAATTTTTTTTTTTTATATTTATTTTGCTCAGGTTTCGTACAGA
This sequence comes from Venturia canescens, assembly GCF_019457755.1. Classification (NCBI taxonomy): domain Eukaryota; kingdom Metazoa; phylum Arthropoda; class Insecta; order Hymenoptera; family Ichneumonidae; genus Venturia; species Venturia canescens. The sequence continues at coordinate 17,050,422 of NC_057421.1, read as the reverse complement.
AAAATGGAGGAGAAGACAGGTCCAAAAAAGATGGGTGTGCGCTGTTGATAAAATCTCTGTAATGGATGATCAGAGAAAAAAAGTTGGTTTTCGATTCAATAAGTAAATGGCTATAAGATGATGAAATGGCAGCCATTTTTCGAAAAACTACGAAAAAAGCACGTTTTTTCCATCATTTTTGGAAAAAAATAATAGCTCCGCTTAAAATTTCAAAATTCGTGTGATATGCGCAACAGCTATAGTTACAAAGCACATGTGATAAAATTTTGGTAAAGGACAGTTGAATACTTTCGGAGATTTTATCAACGAGCCGTCGTAAAACGTAATTTTTGGAAAAACGCGTTTAAACAAAGGCACGTACCGCACTGGGCGGTGCGTATTAGCGGGCTCAAACAGTCGAGTAAACGTCTCTCAAAAATATACTTCGGCTGCTCAGATCTTTTAAAATTTTACGTCATTTTCTCTGTGTGAACAAAATTACCTCCATAATCGCAACTCTACAAGATCGAAGATTACACCAATAGCAGGTTCATCAGTAGAGTCGCTTCATTTCGAGTTTCATCTCGACTATTCATCAATAATAAATAGTTTGAGAAACATGCTCTACTTCCATAAAAGTAAAATAAAAAAAAATGGGCGATGGGGCGAAAATATTTCAGTGGAAATAAAAAACAAAACAGCAATCCACATGGCAGTTTCTATTGACCTTTAGGTTGACCCTGAATTTATGAATTTATTGATCAAATTTTACAGATTGAGACAGTTGACTTTTGATCGTTTATATGCATCTAGACACGATCAATAATACGTTTTTCCCCTTGTTTTCAATTCTTTAGCTGTTTTGAAAATTCTTCTGCAGTACTGGAAAAAAATAATTACTTAGGAAACGCGTGCGACAATGAAGTGATGTCGTGTGATACGAAAATATACATACAAATGATAATCGCATGTATCCAGGAAGTCGTAACGATGAAAATCAAGCTTATAAAAACTAACAGATGTAAATAAATATTAAATTGTATACATGGATATCCGAGTGGTGCGCAAATGTTAACGGATAATTGCTACGTGACAGCAACGAAGCGTGTCCAAGTGCACGTTAACGGACAATACTGTACTCTTTCTTATCTCTCTACCACGTCTCATTTCACAATATCCTCATTAAGCCATGATGAATTATCACACGCGAGAAAACTCCGGTGAGTCTGTATTTATTCTCATAAAAACGAAAATGTATTCAAGGTCTTGGGCATTCTGAATGAATTAGGAAAAATGTAGCTCACTGCGTCGAACGTAATTGCAATATTATTTTAGCAAATAGACCTGTAATAATTTTCCAAAACCTCATTTTCCAAATGCGCGAATGTCACTTCATGCGTTATAAGTCGAGACTCCTCGATGTAACGAAAGTTTCGAATGCAGTATTGCTCGAATGAAACGGAATCGAAGACAGTCGGAGGGAAATAATGAAGTTGCACAGCTTTCTCTTGATAGAATACGCTCAAACGAATTTTTTGACCTCCAAAGCGCTCATAAAATCTTAAGGCCTTATATACACTTGCGATGGGCGGAAAAATCGAACATTATTTTACGCCAAATTTCATAAATATCGGAGCATTAGATTCGTAGCTATGGGTATTTCAACCGACCGCTCGGTGCGCGCGATCGTCTAATACTTGAATCTTTAATTAAAGAGTTTCGGTACAACTTATCTTTGGGGGGGGGGGGGGGGGGGGGGGGGGATCAGAGTGACAAATCCATTGTATTCTAGCAGGGCGCCAACTTCTACACTCTCACTTTTCATTATTAAGAGTAGGCTTTATTACGAATAATATGTGTGTAATTATGTATCCATCCATATTTTCTGTAATGATGAATGTTATAGTTTACTTTACATATTATGGATATTTTTTATGTTATTTCTAAAAATTATCGAAAATGTGACGCGAACGTGACAACCGCGGCATTGCTCCGTCGTGTTTCGTTTCGCGTGTAGTGGCCGGCCTGCTCTGTCGACAGGTCCTCTCGAACAGCTGTGTGTGCAATCAAACCTCGAAGTTTCAACCTCGCGATCATTTTGTCAGTAGTGTTGAATTGTTTTTTTTTCGGTGGAAAGGCAAATGGATGATAAAAGAGTGAAACAGACAGATGCTGGACAAAATGTGAATATTGCTCGGTTTCATACGATACACATAACCTCATCCATCCACTCCACTTGACTGTTTGAAATTTCGCGCCGATCCTGACATAATGCAGCGTTGCCGTTACTTTCTTCGACCGTGGCGAGTCGATGGAAAATGAGCAGTTCAGTAATTTGTTTTTACGAAAATCTGACAAACTATGCAGAGAAACTTCTTGAAAATTTAACACAATTACCAGTTTAATACAACGTGGAAGCAGTTGATGTTTTTCTTTTTAAAGTGTAAGCACTTTTTAAATTATGACAAAAAAAATGTGGTTTGTGCCATCTAATCCCGTGTTAAAACGCTTCATAAAAAAAATATATTTCTCAAAAATTGTGTTGTGAATCAATCTCAATTTTTGCCGGTGGGCCTTGACATTATCGACGAACATACGGAAAAAATTTCAAAATAACCTAAGCATTTTGGTTTACTGTACCGACACTCCTTCGGTTATCTCTCAGAATCGTCTTTTTTGAAAAACCCCTTTACGGTGGACACAATTACTGAAAAACTATTGATCCGATCCATACTAAATTTATACGACTTATTTATTAAAATAATAGCTAGGACGAAGGATTTCGTATTTTGTTGGGGAAGAAAATTGTAACAAAAAACCGAGAATTACCCCCTCAAAAAATGAATTTTTGTTAAAACTGTCAACATTTCTTTTAAGGTATAACTGGATGGATAGCTCGACCAAAAATGATATCTGATTGGAATTTCCGTACTTCGTGATGCAATAAAAATCTGAAAAAATTCAATAACTAACATTTGGAAAGCTGTGAACAACAATTATCAATAATAATATTGCCCAAAAGTTAATAACAAATTGTTTGAGCAATTAATTATCTAATAATTTTGTTTTTTTTTTTACGAATCAAATGTGTGTATTTTTCCGAATGCTCATGAATTTTTTCAGAATTTTCGTGGATTTTTGAAATTTCTTGAAAAAATTTTGAAAAAAATTTTTAAAAATTTGAATTTTGGATATATTTTAGAAGACATATTTACCATCAGTTTTGAAAAGTCTCAAGGTTACTGGATCAAAAATCTACAAATAGAGCCACATAAAAAATTTAAAAAAGGGACTTTCAAATATCCACGAAAATTCTGAAAAAAATCATGAGCATTCAGAAAAATGCGCACATTCGATTCGTAAAAAAAACAAGGGTTTACTGTAAAATTGTTCAAAAATTATTTATTTAAACAATTTATTAATAACTTTTGAACTTTTGGGCAATATTATTGTTGATAATCATAGTTCATAACTTTCCAAATGTTGCTGAATTTTTTCAGATTCTTATTGCATCACGAAGTACGGAAATTCCGATCAGATACAATTTATCGGCTGGGCTATCCATCCCGTAATACCTTAAATCAAAATTTTTACAAATCCTCCGTCCAGGCCTAAGTATTAACAAGTGGCATAAATTGGTGGTATGGATCGGATTAACAGTTTTTTAGTTATCATGCCCACCGCGACTGGTGCTTAAAAAAAGGTGTTGTTAAAAAAAGGATTGTACAAGTGTATAATCATATATATTAATCGTTCACAGTTTTTCATTAAACATTTATTTTCCTGTCGATATAAAAATCAAGAAAATCACGTTTTGTCGCCCGCAGCAAGCGTACATAAAACCTTAACTGAGTGTCAAAGACAGGAATAACGTTATTATACTCCAACGATAGAAGATTACCTTACAGGCAACAGGAGAGTGTTAAATGGACAACAAGTGGCGTTACGCGAGTGGCTATGGTGCCCCAGGTGCCATGGCAAATGCTGGCTTTCCAGGGTTCGGATAATATTAGCAAAAGAGCAATACGCAATTAACTAGGCACGTGGCCCACTTACCCACTAACGGGGATCGCCACTGTACGTTCGGACCAATGTATATACAAATACCGTGATATTATTACTCACACCAATCCTCATTCCTACATGTTTTTATATACACATAAATTGTTTTTCAGTAGAAATGGAATTTACGTGTATGTATGAGAAAATTTCACACGCACGAGCCCGATCGAAGTGTCCATTCAGTCTTTAAACTCGACTAGAGAAATGAACGAGAACACGAATGAAAGGAAGATAGATCAGGGAAGGCGAGAGGAAACCGGAGAGATAACACTCGAAATATAACAACATCGAATTTTTCTAGTTCTAGTCCTCTTTTCTATTCCCCCCCCCCCCCTCCCCCCCTCCTCCACCCCTCGTCCCTCTTTCTCTCTCTCGCTCTCACTCTTCTTCTTTCGTTTCATCTTTCACGTCCTCTCGTGGAGTTTGAACTTTCTCTGTAACGAGTACCGTTCGTTTGCCATCCGTAAATCTGAAAGCTTTTCAACGATCACTGTATATAGCTTACACGAAGATTCGTATGGGATGTTCCACTTGAAATCGTACCACGTTCTACCATCTCAATCAACGTCTGGCTGCTATCGTTTTCTTTACTTTTTCACGAGCTCAAACAACGCATTTATGATTTTTCTCGGTTCCAATTAGTGGCTGCATATGCTGATTCTCAATTGGCAATAGTCAGTAGGGAATAATTGTTCGTCAAACCAATCGGTCGAAGCAATGCATCTGCCCTATTTCTCATTCGGTTTTTATGCTGCTTCAGGCAAAACGTAGTGCTTACGAGTCATCTATTGACTTTGATCGACAGAATGAATTTATTTTCTGAATCAGAGAAATGTTACATTTCAGTAACTTGTTGTGATATATGGCAAGATGTACATTTTTGCTGGGACATGTGGAACGCGAGTTTATATTACGTTAGAGAAGACTCAGAGAGACTTTCATTTCATAATTTCATGACGATGCACGACTGTTATGTCAAGAGTCTCAGATCCATAATTAATCAATGTTTTTGTGAGCACAAAAACACAAATTGAGCTACTTCATCTATTTATGACGTACAAGCATTTGAAAGTCACTGGCTTTGTTATGGAATTACCACTCTACATTATTATTTATACTTCGCAATAGAAACTATGATTGCATTGAAAATTTTCATTTGTATTATCACCATGGGCTAAAAGTAACGGCACCTTTATGTAGAAAGCCTCGAAATTTTAATCTATGATTCTCCAAAATAATTAAGTTATGCAAACTGCGAGTGCATGAAGCAACCGATTGAAATTAGTGTTGAGATATTTTTGGGACTCGCGTGGATTAATAGATGAGAGGAAAAGGGATCGGTGGAAAAAATGCGTAATCGAATGGGTCAGAGAGACGTAAATGGATAGCCAAATAAAATGAAGGAACGGAAGGAAAGTGGGAATTCGTCCTTCGAAGATTGATTCCTAGCGGGGGGATTGGTGCTAATGTTTCGAAACATCTTCTCACTGAAAACGAAATTTTGTTGCATGAATCAAATAAAATAGTCGAATACATCCGACAAAATATTATGGATGAATGCAAAATAATTTGTTGATGTGGTAAATAAATGTTTGTTTCAATTTACAAAATATGAACTGAACTTTTCAACAGTTTCGTTCTCTTGTTCAGACAAAAAGTTTGCACGTTTTTTACGAAGCATTTTTGAATAATAAAATATTCTGTTTATCTCTGAGAATGCGAATGACTAAACATTTTTTTTGCATTCTAAGAAAAATCACTGTGTACATGACAAAATATGCTTTCGTAAGGAACAACCTTTTTGTTGTTTCAACAGCAGGACGAATAATTCAAATCGGAATATTTGGAGGTACAAAAGCTTAGTCAGCTGATTAAATATCTTGAGAAGTCAACCAAACATTGATAGTTATATCAACAAAATGTTTTGTTTAGCCATTTTCTCAAGATACAACCAAAGATCGGTGCACCTCAACTGCGGCATGAGAACTGCAAATAATTAACGGTTGATCAGCAAAACAAATTTTAACCAAATGAATTTTGTTTGATCAATGCCCAACGATGATGGACTCATCCTCCGTTTTCGTCATATAAATGCGATCCTTCAACATCATGTTCAGCCATGAGAGCTAATAAGCACTGTGAAATTTCCCAGAATATATGAAATGGCAGGATTCAGTGTTCAACTTATTTGTAACAAGACTTTGGCTTCATTTCATTTTTTTGTCTGTACCCAAGGTCTCGATCTGATTGATTTCTTTACATTGTATAATTACACTCTCGTGTTCCGCGCGTACGTAAAATCTTGTGTGTTTTTATTTATTTTAATTTTTTTTTTCGTCGTTGGCGTCTCGTGATCACTACAACTTTCTTTTCCATCCAAGGTGATCATACGAGTGCGCAGAACGTGATTCAGTCTCTGTCGAAAAATTGGTCAAGTCCAGAACTCGCCCAGTTCTGTAGGTAAACGACTGTGTGCCCTTACTACAAATGACCTTGCCAAATTATACCGGATTACCTCGCCGGATACACGCGTAAACAAACTCCTGACGCAATAATAAATTTGAGAAATATTGGGGAGATGGAGCTTAACGTTTTCTTTAATTTGGACGCAGCTCAATCAATTGGCCAGTCAATTGATAGTTGAAAAACGTAGATCATCGTCAAGACTCAAAGTGAGAATTTAGCCACAGTTTTTCATTACGGACTCCCATAATCTTGTGAAAGATAAAAATCCTGCGTTGTTTAACACGATAAGTGTAGCCTCAATTTAAATTTTTCATCTTGATTCTTGTGCAGCTTCAGATAAATTTATGAATTCTGACTGACAAGTACGATGACGTATATGTGCTCGTAAAACTCGATGTGAACCTGTTCGTTTTACGTACCTGAGAAATGTATTAATTCGCTGATGGTAACGACCGCGAGACCTTCACTCGAGTCGGACTTCAATAATCGTCTTTTTTAGCGAGAAACTCTCGTCACTTTTTTGTCAGTGCACTATAACGCAATCTGCTTCGCCGCGTTTTTTTTTTTGGTGAATCCGTGTGCTCGATATTGTCATTTTGGAGTTCTTTCAAAGCGGCGACTTGATGAACCGCGTCTTGGGTCCCGTGATACAGTTTTTTATTCATTCTGAGGATAGTACTCGCATGAAAATAACGTTAAAAATGACTGTTTCAACCCTGTCACGATGTTGTTGAATAATAATTTCAAATTAGTTGCAATTCCTTCGAGTTTTCACTCATACCAGGATGAAAATTTACGTCTCAAAATTTGATGCAATTGAGACAAAGAAAGTAATGAAAAACTTACATTAATTATGAGATGTAAAGAATTTTTTTTTCATCTTCTAATGAATCAGTTCAAATTTAACTAATATTTTTAGGAGTTTTTTATAATCACATCTTTTTAAGGCCTTATATACTTGCAGAGAGCGAAAAAATGTGATTTTCTTGATTTTTGTTTCGACAAGAAAATTAATGTTTATTGAAAAACTGTGAATGAGATTCATTGGTACATATAACCATGTACTTGTACAATTTTTTTCATCAAAAAATTTCTCAAAGTCGTGGAACTCCAGCTGTATTCCAGTAGCGCCTTTTTTCAAGCATCAGTCGCGGTGTACATGATAACTAAAAAACTATTAATCCGATCCATACGAAATTTATGCCACTTTTTTATTATAATAATATCTTGGGCCTGGACGAAGGATTTGTAAAAATTTAAATTTAAAAGAAATGTTGACAGTTTTAACAAAAATTCATTTTTTGAGGGGGTAATTCTCGGTTATTTGTTACAATTTTTTTCCCCAACAAAATACGAAATCCTTCGTCCTAGCTATTATTTTAATAAATAAGTCGTATAAATTTAGTTTGGATCAGATCAATATTTTTTCAGTAATCGTGTCCACCGCAAAGGCGTTTTTCAAAAAAGATGATTCTATGAGATAACCGCGTTTAAAAATACCCACAGCTACGAGTCTAATGCTCCGATCTTTATGAAATTTCGTGAGAATATTCTTCAGACATTGTACTTGAAGAGTATCTAATAAAAAAATTTTCGATTTTTCCATATCACAAGTGTATATAACGCTTTGATTAAAAAAAAAAAAAACCATAATAATAAATTGGACGTCTTCCCTGCACTTTGATTCTCGTCTCGTTCAGTTACTTCCTGGTCACCGTATAATCCCATAAACTGACAACTGGTTACGTCAAAATGCCGTCAATACCTTGCTGATGATGTCGACGTAATCAAAAATCAAAAAATAATGAGATAGATAAAAAAAAAGTATGCGAAAAGCAGCGGAGGTACGATGTCGTAGCCATCATTGACGATGACTCGATAGAGATTCACTCGCAGCGTAATTCCCGTAACGAAATGATAATGGGCTACCGCATATAGCAAACTGAGCTTACGTGTCACCGGACTCAGTGTAAACCACTCGCAGTTACTAATCTCACGAAAACCGCGAAATTATAGTAGTCGCAGCGAATCATTTTATTATTATTTTTATTTTCTCCGAATGAACGTACTTTGTAGAAATAAACATTTGAAATATATTTATTCTTATTGAAGAACGAAAAAAAAAGTGAAGATAGAAAGAAAGAAAGACGAAAGAAAAACGAAACTTTCGACTCTTCGAGGCGATGAAGGTACGAAAAAACAAACATTTAAATGAGGGAAATAATAGTCTCACTAATTAACGAGTGACGAGCAGAGAAACGGATTAACAGTTAGACTTCACTGCATCAGTGACGTACAAAGATATGATTGACAGTATATTGAATAAATGAAAGGAGGGCAACGATAGAAAAATACAAAAAAAAATAATCTTCTCTTTCGAAAAATCAAATAAAAACTTTCGTGAACGAGAAAATAAGCCAGAAATAAATAAAGTGGATTTTCACCGGTAACAACGACGTTTGGATTTCGTAACGACATAACGATGACAACACTCTCGTCTAGTGTCCGATGCAGTGAGATAACCATAATGATCGATTTGCGGACAAATGTCGTAACGAACAATTTAATAAGAGAAAATTATCAATAGAAATTGTAAATGGCCAACTATTATATAATTCCTGTTCGTCGACTTTTTCACTTAATCTCATCCGACGTCTTCTCATCCACAGTTCAATTTGAAACTCTATAGCGCCGTATATTTCATGATTTATTTCCATTTTATTTAGGATATAATGACGTCGGCAGCTGCAGAATTGGTGGTTGCACGAAAACCGGAGCTATTACTCGAGCTCCAAGATTCGAACAGGACATTCGTCGGTGCAGAAGGTCTAGTTCGTATGGCACTTGACCAATATACTGAAATACTCGCGACAGCTTCCGACCCACGTGTCAGCGATTGGCCTCTCATGGATTCGCCAGTACCGGTCATTTTCATCGTCGCTCTTTACCTGTACACCGTTACGCTTCTCGGGCCCAGAGTAATGGTGAATCAAAAACCATTTCATCTAAGGAGTATCCTCGTGGCTTACAATGCCCTTCAAGTACTATTCTCATTGGGGATGCTCTACGAGGTAAATTTCACAATTATTTACATTATTAATATTGTTCTTGGTTTAATTGTGACGTGCTAACCCTTGGAATCTGCTATTCGATGCCCGATTCAAAAATAACGTTTGAATTGTTAATGGAAGTGGAACAGAAAAAAAATACTGGCATTAAAACTGAGCTAGAAAATTAAGGTAGTTCTTGTACGAAACAATTTTCTTGAGAAAGTCTTGAAATTTACTCAGAGTTTAAATGGCTAGTTGACTGACACGCATATCAAATTTGAAAGGGTTCCTTTTATTGGTTATTAGAAACCTGTTTAAATATGAAGAAAAATACACAGTATTTAGGGACTGTGCGTAAAAAATCGTTTATCCTTCCATATAACGAATGAACGCTTCTTACGAAGTTTATAAAAAAGTACACAGTAACAATGAAGTATCTATTGAAAGTTTGGGAAAAAATTCGAGACGATTGTCTTACTAATGATAAAGATCCTTTCATAAAAAAAGAGTTGTCACGAAATCTCGAAGTGCGAGTTATTTTTGAAGCTGCTATAAAAGTACTTTGATTGGTTGTCGATGTTGTGCTCGGAGTTTGTTCATGTGCGTATTTCACATCGTAGAAAAAAGGAGGAAACAATTGCAACACATTCGATCGCGATCGTGTCAGATAAATTTATTTAGCGACATAAGAGTGAAGTGATGGAGTAATTTAGTAAGAGTGATCTTGCGCAATTACTATTCGATCGTAGTTATCGTGATTTTTGCAATGAACTATTCGAAACAATAGTCCTGAGTAATATTTTTATTTAAAAAGTGTTAAAACAATTAAAGACAAGCGTACGCTTGCGCGTGCGGTGGAATTTTTGAAATCGAAATTCTTTGACACAGTTTGACTGATTAAAAAAAGGCTCTGTCAACCTACGCAGAACGATGGCAAAAATCGACTGACAGAGCCTTTTTTTGATCGGTCAAACTGTCCCAAAGAATTTCGATTTCGAAATTTGCAGCTATCTCTCTCGCACTCACGGTTGCGATATACCGACTGATCCATCCTCTTAAAAATTGAACGAAATTTGTGAGCACTCGCACAACCTCACATTTGCTTATTTCGGCATTTTGTTTCTTCTTGATTTGGCCAATTCCTGACACAGCCTTCTGTCTTTTAATTAATACTTTTTTCTTGATCTCTAATGCGATTTATTACATAAAAAACTATAGTATTTTCGCCAGGGATGAATGAAATATCGTGTTCAGTCAGTGATGAATCCCCGTTTAATTAATGACTCGTAATTTCATTCGCTAAAAGATAAGTTGAAAAAATGTAAGAAATTTCGAATTAATAACTCTGAAATTCATTCAAAGTGATAATATCTTCAATAGGTATTAGTAAAAATCGATCCAATTTAGACATCCATAAAATACGATCCTTCGGGCATGCTCTGCCTTGAAGCTCTTCGGAAATTCAATTTTTAAACGGATATTTGAATGATGTCTGATCGAAACACCATTCGCACGAGTGCTTCAAAACGTTAATGCACAATCCTTCGGTATAGAGCAGTCGAAAAGTTTCACTGTAAACTTTTGATTTTCAAGTTGCGTTCTTCGCCTCAGGAGTACCCGAACGTTTAAACAGCCACATTACTCTCAGTGATGTATATGAATTCCGAGGATATCTTCGTACAGTAATGTACTACTGTTTTACAAGAGACTCGTTACGCAATACTGCGTCGAGTTAAATCGACACTCGTACAACCTTCGGAGACACATTAACTATTCGTATTTACTGGTTGTGCTAATCCTTATCTCGGGGAAGAGTCATTGAAATGAGAGAATACTCAGAATTCAGATCAGAGATAGAAAGGGGAAGAGAGAGAGAGAGAGAGGCCCTGAATGAATCTTGAAAAAAATTGAGAGTGAAGTAAAGTTTGAGAATAGTGATCTTGGCTAAAGAGTTTTCTTCACTCGAAGGATCAGTTTTTCGCATAACTGACACTATGTTTTGATTGAGGGACAAACTTCCAGGAAAGAATATTTTTAAAAATTTGAACGATCTGACCCTCGTACAATTGGATGAATCGATATAAATGCATAAAAAGGTGAGTGAAAGGAAATCCTTTGCATCATTATGAATCAAACTTGATACATCCACACTTTCGCACATTGCCGGTTCCTATGGACCTCTGCTTTAAAAAATGGGGACCTTCGAGCGCTGTGAAGGTCGGCTCCTCGGCGATTGCATAAAAGACCTTCTTGCACTTTCGTTTCTCATCGAGCTATAATGAGGAAGGTCGCGCCGACGAATTCCATCCGAAAACACCCGATCCCATCCTGTTTACGAAAAAAATGAAAAAAAAGAAACAAGAATAATTTATCAAGGCTATAAACTCGTCATACATTAATTTTTCACTAGCCAAGAAACGTTTTCGTTGTGATGCCTTACGAACTTCCGCCCAAGGCGAGAATCGACGTTTAAAATAGATAACCTGTTTTATTTTTATCGTTTATAAGAAAAAACAAATCGGATCGGAAACTTTGAGCGCCGAGTCGCTCGAGGAAACGTTTTTTTAGCCATATTTAAAAAACCCAGCGAACTGCACAAAAAGTACGATCGGCTGAGCCATTAAATTTCTCTTATCTTCACGAATAATTCATTTCCTTTTATCAATGGGTCTGTTTTCAGTGTCAGAAATTCCGTAGAATCGAACCTTCGTACTCATTGCTATACTAGCGAAACGCCTCCTCCGGAAAAAGCTGATGAATTTTCATCGTTTTCACTAACTTTTGACGTAACGATTCGCATTAAACTCCGCTAAACTAAATTTTTTAAAACGGCGCAGTAAAATATCGATGCATCAGCACTTCGCTGCGGTAACTCGTGGCCCACTGTATTTTACAGCAAATTCTTCGGACCACTGGACTCCGAAAAACTCACCTCGACCCAATAACGGTAATATGCTGGGCCGTGCAAAATAAAATTATCTTTGGCCGAATTCACTCATCGGGGACCCCAATTTTCATGTAATCGTTGCACCAAAATCTCTCACAGCAACAATAAATGTTGCGAAACTACACCGACGAACGCAAGCATTCGGAGACACGTTCATTTGAATACTGGTCCCAACTTCAAATCACTATCGTCGGATTCGACAATTCCACCGGAATGATGAGACCAACCCGATGACCGATTGACTCGAAAGGGTTATTACGCTCCATGTGAGCTTACGTGAACCTGAAACTGGCAAACAAGTGCACAGGAAGCCCTACCCGATGGGGAAATCCGGCGTGATATTTTTTATTGAAAAAAATTATGAAATTACAAGACTTTTTGTACCGTTGGAGTTTCTCTGGATGCGAAAAAATTATGATTCTCTTATACTATGAGAATGGAAGTTGGCATAATTCAGTCGAAAGACAATAAATCACAATCAATTTTTTTGCAGATGTCCCTTGAAGTTTTTTCATTTTAATTGAAATATTTGATGAATACTGTGTCCTCTAAATTTATTACTTCTGCTTAGGAGTGTCGCTCCTGGGCGATTTTCCTTAATACCTAATTTTTTTTGATACCCTGCCAAGGGTCGAGGAAAACTGTAAAAAATCCGACCGCGATGCAGGCAGCATTTTGACTAAATTTCAGCAAAAGTTTCATGAAAAACTCCTGCCCATATGCAAGTATTTGCCCTGCTAAAAACTCTTCGACCTGAGAGATCGTCAAGGCCACGCAACGACCGCTCGACCTTCGATGTCAGTTGATTATTCCAAAATCATTGTAGTGCACGACAATTTTTCACCAGCATCAGACGAATGATGTCAGTTTGGTTGCGTATTAAGGAATGCAGTAAAAGATGACTGAGAGAATTGTTCAATCGTGATTTCAATCGAAAGAGTTCTTCGACCGTTCCTAACATTAGGTCAGATGCATAAATTGCAAAAGATAAAATGCACACGAAGAGTGTTGCTCTTGCGAAATAACTGCGTGCTTGTAGCAAAAACGGACGCGTTTTGCCACTGTATCGTCGATCGTTTATAGCCAAGAGATCGTAGTTTATTGAAGGCAAACCATCTCGTTTTCGAACGTTTGAGCAACGATTTTTTTTTTCCACGTCACTATAGCCCCGACTCAGGCCCTCCCCTTCTCGCCCCTGTACGTGGAATTTCCTTCGACTACTTTCCATGTGCCCAAGGCTTTCTCGATCTCTCTTAAAACGCCTCTCAATTCTCCTCTGCTGTGAGTGCACTTGTCCGAATGGTGCAAACTTTGGCATAATCGAATAAGTTGATCAACATATCTCCAACTGTTGCAATATCGATGCAAAACGTTTGTAATTTGACTTTTACAGATTTTGCGACCGCTCGAATCGCCTCAATTGGAACAAAGTTATTTTCTCGTGATCTTATTCGCTTGTAACGTATACGTTACTTTTACTTTATGCTGCGATGACAAATACTTCGAAACTTCAATTTTCTCTGTATTTTTCTACAATACCATTTTTTCGTTCCAAGTAATCCATGAATATATCACTCGTCTCTTGGGGCAATGAATGGCACGAAGTGAAAAGCCATATTCGTTTACACACAAATATTTTCCTTTAAAATGCAGTTGCACAGTTTAATTGATAATTGTTTTTCAAGAATTATACGTTTTTTCAAATCGTTCCAGCAGCAAAAGTGATCATTCATTTGTTTTGTTATAATTCAGTTCGTACTGACGATTTTTTTTCAAAAATGTTGTTTCAGGTTTTACGATGTCACCATGTTTTTATACATCCATTATTATGAGGTGTTGCTGTTTCCTCTGATTCACGGATGAATTTTTTTTTTTGGCAGCATCTCATGTCCGGCTGGTTGCTCGATTACAGCTACAAATGTCAGCCTGTCGACTACACGCACAACCCAAGTGCCATGAGGATGGCCAATCTATGCTGGTGGTACTTTATCAGCAAATTTACAGAATTTGCTGACACGGTGAGTTTTGATTATTTCACAAAATTCCGCGCATACGCTCGGGCCCATTGTTTATAAATCGAAACTGCGAAGACTGTGCAATACATCGAACGATTGAAATTAACTTCAAGGCGAAATTGGACAGTTTAAATCGCTTTTCTCCGCCTGAACTCTTTACTATTTCTAACAGATTGTTCAAATTTACGATGCTCCGAATTTTCATTGGGCATGTTATCGAAACCATTGATTTCCCTAGCTATGAAAAAAAATCGAGTAATTTTCGTGATCTCTACAATTTTGTGTTTCATGTCTCAATATTCAATTTTCTTGTGGCTAATAGGCTCGCACTTGTTTCTACTGCGATTTATCGACGATTCATTTTCGCTGAAAAATTAAATAATAAATGTTTTTAAGATTGATAGTGAAATCGACATCAGCCTAAAATGGACTCAAATCCAGTCGTTCGTGCTTCATTCGTCCTCATAATTATTCGGTACATCATCGCGTGATTGGCTTACGCGCAAGATACAAATCACAATGCCACTTTCAAGAATAATTTCCTAAAACGATCGCTGGCCAAGCATTTCGCAGGAATTAAATGAAATTTCTCTTATTACTTCACATTGCACACGAAATAACGACATGAAACGAAGTTACAGGCTATTAATTCAGAACCATGTGCTCGCCGAATCATCTTATTATAATTAGTTTCATTAACGAAGTTACAAACTCGAGAGAGAAATCCCGCCTGTTAATAATACGCGCGTATGTGTGTATGAAATATTACGCCATAGCACGATAAAACCTTGGGTGACTCGTATCATAGAAGGTACAGAGCCTGTTGAAAACATTGCACCTGTGCACCAAGACACTTTGGAGCATGCCATTTGCACGCGCAATCTCCCTTGTGAGTGAGAGTCCTCGTTATTTTTTATTTCTCTGTTGTTTCGAGTGCGTTCGTACTTGAGATTTCGATTGCAAATATTGACGATGGAAACCCTCCGAGAAAACGCTTGTTAATCGAACAATTATTATATTGCATAGGCCGTCAAACAAGTTGGGAAGGGGGATCGCGACAAAACAGGATAGTTTAAGAAATATTGTAATTTACATAGTTTGAGAAGCTTTGTCTATTTCTTACTGGGAAACACCAAGAAGTTTATTGTAGTTTTGTGCAATTATCGATAAAAAAAAGAATTTTTTTTGTCAATCGAGATACTCTTCGAAAACTTGTCGCAATTCCTTCTACTGAAATTTCAACACAATGCATCTCGACTGCTTCTTTTCAAGAGGAATCAAGGTGCATTGTATAGAAGTATAAAATCAGGAGTTTCGAAAAGAATTCCATTTTTTTCATTTTTCGTTAAGTACGAGGAGAGAAAAATATCGTAAGAATTATTATGTCACCATCGTATTAGGGTTCTATATCGCCCATTTTGGAGGTTTTTATCAAAAACCTTGTAATTTTCGTGTCGTTTCCCAATGGAAATTTCTGAATAGCTTATTTTACAGTTGAGCGTAGTAAAATTCCAAGAGCTCGAATACAAGTATCGCCGATCCACCGAAATGTTTGAAAATTTACTGCGATACATGGCAAAATTTCATTCGCGCTTGAATATTTACAAGGAGAAAAAAAAATTGTAAAAATTACTGACACCACAGTGTTAGGGTTCCATATCACTCATTTTGGAAATTTTTACGAACAACATTATAACTTCCAAGTCTATTCCGGATAAAAACTTTTAAATCGCGTATTTTGCTCTGACAAATAAATTGTGCTATTTTTTCCTACGTACTTCACCGAGGAAACATTGTACAATTAATGTTGACTCGATGATGAACTGTAAAGTAGAATTATTATGCTGTTTTGCTATGGTTAGTATTGTTTTCACAATCGAAATTTACAGCTGAACATAGTAAAATTTGAGGAGCTCAAACACAAGCATCGATGATCCGCCAAAGTGTTTAGAAATTTACTGTGGTACATAGCAGAATTTTATTCAGGCTTGTACGATTATATATCGGTACGCATGTGGAACTTTCCGTGTATAAAAAATTGAAAAAAAAAAATAAAATATAAATATCCGTAACTCCGAAAATTTATATTAACTGAATTTCTCTATTTAAATCGCAAATTTTCGGTACAAATTTTTATATTTTAAATGGAAAAACGTATAGTTATGTTCGCGTGTATATAAATTAACGCTAACAGCAATAATTCGTTTGATCGAATACTTAATGCTACGCATCCAAGTGCAACGCAAGAGCTCCGCATAGTTGGACGATCACAGGCGTAGTACGTGTAAATTACGAAACGAAAATCAGTCAAAGTCGATGTGCTCGAAAGCCTCGCGAACCTCTCGCTACTGTTCTCACCATCGTAAATTTCTAACTTCAGAAATATTTATTCCATCGATTTCAACACTGAATAAATTCATTTCTTCATTGACCAACGACGATCCTCGTGAATACATGAAAAAGCACTCATTCACAGGTTCATTAGCCTTCACTTGAAAATGAATCGGCCACCTCCGCGTTTATCGATTATGCCGCAAGTTTTTATTCTGACAATCGTGAAATTTCGAGAAAAAAATTCATTCGTTACATTAAAATTTGACGATGTTCCCAACGAAAATGCGAATAATTTCCCTACGATAAAGAATAAAAAGAATTTTTATTTTTCTGCTTCGAATTCGTCCATTGTGCAATATTGATTTATTACGATTTCGTTCGTTTATACCCTCATAGATATTCTTCGTCCTACGCAAGAAAGACCGGCAAGTTACGTTTTTGCATCTGTACCATCACTCACTGACCCCCCTCGAGACGTGGATATGCGTCAAGTTTATTGCTGGTGGCCACGGAACTCTCGGCAATCTCATCAACAACGCAGTCCACGTAGTCATGTATGTGTATTACATGCTCTCGGCAATGGGGCCGGAGTACCAGAAATATATATGGTGGAAGAAACATTTGACCACGGTACAATTGGTAAGTGTCGCAAACAAAAAAGCGATTTGAATGAAACGAGTTAGGAGTTCAAACGCGTTTTGACGTTTCTCGGCTCGAGCAATCGAACGATATTCAATAACGAATGGTGCTCTTTTAAATAAAATGAAATAAAAAGATAAATCGTTCGGCAAGTGTCCCCACAGTCTCATGATGAAACTACGAAGATCTTTAGAGCCAGGTTCGCGAGGGAGAAAAAAAATGACAATGAAAAGTGGAACGCTGAGAGATTTGCCGCGATCTTTCTGAAACGGACGAGTCACGGTAAATCATGAGCGACGTGCTCGAGGGATCGTTGAATAGAAGGGAAAAAATCTACCGTTAATTAAGACAAAAAATAGTGAAGCACTAGATTCTGAGACGCGAAAGCGATTCGGTTTGTACAAAGTTTAATCTCGATTCTTTTCATCGAGTCGCACCGCGGATGTGATAAAATCATTTTTCCCCAATCGCTCATTCGTCCCAGGCGAAAAATATTTAATCAGTTTTCTTTCATGCTTCCCCCCCGTGAATTAACAACGAGATACACTATTCGCGATCTGGGCCACTCGTGAAAAATTGTGAAACGAGTAAGATCACGCCCGTAGACCGATAATTCGAGCCGAACGAAAGTGAACGGTCGCATTCGTCGTGTGCGTCTCCGTCAGTGTGACCGCCGTGAGACGAAATCACAACGACGAATCGATCGCGCACAGGTGTGCGCGTGTACGTGTGTTCAATTTTTCTAGAAGGCTGGAAAAAAGAAAAGAGAGAAAAACGCAGGCACGTTAAATTGCCAAAGAACATTGTGCCAGCGCAGACACGGATTGCTAAACTGCCGAGCAAAAGGGCGATTGTTGCGTTGTCCTGATAAATCCACACGATAAGACCACAACCGCGCTACGGACACAAAATTGTGAAATTATCGGAGAAAAGGAAAACAGTTATAAGTGCAATAACACAGATTTATCGCGAAATCTAAAGGTAATAATGAGCAATGAAATTCAGATCAATCGCAACGTCCTGCCGACCCAAATGTCTCGTGGTTACCGATCCGTCGACGTTCGCCAATTGTACTCGATCGCTCAGATCCGATTATCATTTTTCTTCGCCAATCCTTTCATTATCATCGCGACTTCTTTTCTGTCTCGAAATTTATAAATGCAGCGAGTCGTTACTTTTCGCTGGGAAAGGAAAATGACGTGAGAGAAAAAAGGATTTGTGCGATGATGTGAGGTTGAGCGAAGTCGAGCTGACTTCAGCCGCTGCGTGGTAGCGGGCGTTTTTCGCACGCAATTACGCAATAATTTGACATTCCAATGTAGCCGGTTACCTGGAGCGCTAATTAGCTAATGAATCGGACGTGATTAGTACTCGATCTTGATGCAACGTCCGTTGCACCGGTCCCACGTTTAGCGCAACGGTCAACTATACAAGTCTGTAAAAACGCACGCGCTCATAAATTTATTATTTTTAACCGATTTTCCAAATGACTTTTTTTGCTTTTTCGTTGGAACGACCAAAGGAATTGACTCGAATTTTACGGGACTCGCTTGAACGATGCCATTTTTTTTCAAACGATTCGGTGTTCGCTATTTTTCTTGTGATCACTTTTGTCCGATTTGGATTATTAGCGAATTAATAATTCGCACGAATAAAATGTTTCTTTATTTTTTGTTACAGGTCCAATTTTTCCTCGTGTTCATTCACAGCGCACAGGCTCTGATATTCCCTTGCGGTTATCCTAAACTCATCGCGTCTCTACTGATGCTTCATTCGATAATATTCTTCCTCCTTTTCCTAGATTTCTATCAACGCTCGTATCAAAGATTACGCGAAATACGAGCTAAGCAAATCAAGGGCGAATGAGCCACGAAGTAGGACTTTGAAAAAAAACGAATTCCAAAATTACAGACTTCAGAAGAAAACACGAGAAGAGCGCCTACTGGAATCTCCGAGTAAATCGGAGTGACTTCGAAACGATGCCGGAGAAGGAGAATTAATGAACGAAGAGAAAACCTCGGATTCTAGTAATACGAGAAATCGAATCCCTGTCACGGGCAAATGGTTTATTCGTATCTCTCTCGGAGGTAACTTGTAACCTCGAGAAGCAATTTTAATGAAATCGATTAAAATTGCATCGTCGATTCGACCGCATCCCATTTTTATTGAAATCCCGAAACAAGGGATCGACCTTTCGGTCGAAAACAAATATTGTACGCGTCTCCGAACGAAAATTTTAAAGCCTCGATCCTTTGCGCGAATGATCTCGGTGTCCCATCGCCGAAGCGATTCCTTCAAACCTTCTCGTCTTCTCAGTCGAACCGAACTGTCGACTCCTCGAAATACGAGTAACAATTCCTGTAGAATAATTTTATTTGTAAATATAAGAAAAAGTGGTGTAACTTCAACACTCGCGGGCGATCATTCGAGTGGAGTGAAGCATCGATCCCGCGTTTCGACACGCGGAGTGATCCTGAATTTTCTACATCATCTTATAAGAATAGATATAACGTAATCTTATTTATAAATTAAAACGAATAAAAAACGCTACGAACGTTCCCGAAAAACTCGCTTTTTCGAACGTTTCGACTTTTCACTTCGACCCGAGGAATTCCCTGGAGTTTGACACTCAGCAGGAGTTACCACGTATCTGTCTTGAGGGAAAAACTATCGGAAATCATTTGAAAATAAAATACTACTAAATTCTGATTTTTTTTCAATTTTTATCATTCCTATCTGCGTATCAGTGATATATTTAGATTGTTACTAATAAGCTGTAGCAATAATGAGCTATTTTGCAAAAAAAAGGTGCCATCGTAGTTCGAAAATAAAAATTTTACATTGTAATTGAAAAAAGGGATTACCAATATTGGATGAAGCCTCTCGTTAATCATAATCATCAACAGATCAACTAAAGTTGTTGACTCTTCGTATATTAACCAAGCAATTGATCAACGAAACTGTGAGTAACTCAATAATTTGCAGGTTACGGATTGCTGGAGCGAAGATGATTTTGAATTCTCATTATTCACTGCACATCACGGTAAAACCGTGGAAAATAATAGTTCACAGTTCCTATTTCATTTTTATGAAAGCTTACAAAATAATCTAGCGATTGTTTAGCAGTGTGTGCTGAAATCATTCAAAATGGAGGACAATTAATTTCGGCGCTTTTTTACTTCGGAACATTGTAAGACAGCACAGATTTTTCATTATTTACGCATGTGTTAAAGCGTGATACTGTGAAATAAATATAAAATAGGATTTACGGTCCGGTATGACAAAAATGCGAGTCAGAAATTCTGATGAAACGACTTCAGTTAAACAGTTTTTCATACTTATTATAAATAATTCTTTTCGGACGTTGAAACTTTTCGAACAGTTTGGAATCCATTGAAATTCGCTACATTTTAGTCCTGGGACGAATGTCTCAAATGTTAAATGGCAATTATTTGGAATAAAGTATTTTGGTTGATTTCTCTAACAGTTAAAAAGTGTTATTGCAAGAAATGTAAAGAAACTTCGTTATCAGTTCTACGTTTTTTCCAGGTTCACAATTTTCAAAGATTTGTGTTTCTCACGCATTCGTTTTCTACGAAAAAAGATGCCTTAAGATATATAAATTGCCGCAGTGCGGTAGTCGAGAATATTGGTATTGAAAAAAAGGCCGACTCATAAGGGCACTTATTTATGCAAAATTATAGCGCAGTAAATGCCAAATATGAAAGAAAATCAAGCATTGAAATTTGAATTCTCTCAAACAAGCAGATGAACGATTACTGGTCCACTAGGAAGCACGTACTTCAACAAGCAAAATAGGCCACAGAGACGTTTGGAGTGTCTGAATTCTCACGAATGAGCTCAAGGCAAATGAGCCCTGCACTTTCCCGGGCATTATTTTTGCTTGACAATATATATATTTTTTTAAATGGATTACAAACACGGTAAGTTTCCGGTAGAGGAAATGATCGCACACTACTGTTCTCACCTCTGAGTCGTTGGAAACTCCGTTTTTCGTTATTTCATTGGGCACAGAGTCAATGAAAAAATACGAAACCACACATTTTTCATTTCACACTCTATCAGAAAAAGCTTATATCAAAGGGGAATGAAAAAAATAATATAAATAAAGGACTGATAAGTGCTCTAAACACGGAAACGGCACGATGCGGATACGGCCGCGGAGAAAGGCCTCCGGGACTCTAGACATTATTGATTATCTCGAAATGAAGGGTTCGTGTTTGAGAGAATTTCGCTAGGTCAGTGATGCTCACCCTTGAGCAACGATTTTTCCCCAGCCTAGGGGGATGCAGTCAGTGATCTTTCACTCCCCTTTAAATATTTCTTGCCACACTTTATTGAAGCTTTCTTTTATATACAAGGGACGTAGAAAGCACGCGTCTTTCATCTCAATTCATCGCTAAATATTGTAACGAGCTTCTCATCGCAGATTTCTATTACAATTTTTTTTCTCTTCGCTTGTTTGCTTGATTAATCTCCTTTTTCACTCAAGCTGCAGCTGCTTGAAGCTTTCGCTTCTGTCGCTCTAGAAGACGACGTTCACGCTCGTACTCTTTCATCCGCAAAACAAAACTGTAAAATAATTACGAATTTTTTAAATTCATTATCGTTCAATTGTAATAACGGAGAATACGGCTTTTTTTTCAAAAAACATCCAAGTTTCTTCATTCGAATGTTTCACACGATAGAAACTCAAACAAAATAATGTACTGCGTTTTCATTCGCTGTATCGATAGACAATAGTCGAATTAGATGGAAAAAGGGGACGATAGTCGTCAAATTTGTTTTTTCAATATTTCACTATTGAGCAATAGTTATTATCTTCTCGGTTTATGATTCAGATACTGGAAATCGATAAAAATCGAACGATTTCGAGTTTCCGAAAAAAAGTATGTGACCAACTCATCATAAAAATGAGGACTCAGATTTTAGTTTTAGCCGATTTATTAGAAAAGTGGATGTCGCACCACATAGAACTCATTCTGAAAATATCCAAGTTTTGAAAGAAATTATTGACATTGTTGTCAGGACGAATTACTTTTCAAATTAGTGGCCATCGTGCGACTCAAAATATTGGAAAATAGAATTATGTGAAGATATTTACATCTTCAATTGATCAGACACTGTAACTTCCTTTGGAGATTTTTCTATTAAGAATAATAAACAAATATGGTTGATAAAAAAAATGATGTGAGAAATGAATAGTATGGAAAGAATATAATGATTGTAAGTTCCCAAATTGTCAAAAATGTAGTTTTTACTCATATCACAAATAAAAATTTCTTATCTCTGTTATGTAAATAAGAAACTTAAAGGCAAAATTTTGTACTATTTTCAGTAAAGATTTTGTAGTCACAAGATCTCAATAATTCAAAAACCCAGGACAAAGTTTGTCAAAAAAATGTCTAGTATTATTTCATCCCAGTTTTGAAAATATAATGTATCGAACCATCGTACAAAACGAAATGAAATACCAAAAACGTCACATTGTAAATTAAAATATCCTTACTCTTCGTATTGGCAGTCATTCCACGCATGTACGTCAGCTTTACATCGAGCAACCCAAGGATAATTTCTATATCTGCAATCTTCAATTTTTATTGCCAAATGAGCACAGTAATCTCTTTCCGACAAAGGCAGTTTTACAGCGATCATCTCTTCTTCCGTTGCCAGCATCACTGATCGTAAAAACACAAACATATTTATTTCTGGTGTACACTGTAAATTTTTTTTTCAAAATATAGTTAAAATAATTAAATTGAGATGATAATTTAAGATAAAACAAGATAGGGAAAGTTAAAAAATGGAATAGTATTATTACACAGAATTGGAATTCCTTCAATTTCGTTTTACTTTCTCATATTTCCTCAAATTAGTTCCCAAAATTATGAAAAAAAAAAAAACAGCTGATGAAATTGTGTCACGAATATTCATGCACTCAAGACTTTTGTTTTATTAAATTCTTTGTTTTTGTAAAAAAGTTGACAACTTGATTGTAAAAAAGTTGACAAGTGCCAATGTTTCAGTAATTTTTTAAACATAAGAAAAAAAAATATTTCAAAGTCGATAATTTTCAGGTTAAGCACTGTGTACGAACCCCTCTTTTTTCTGCCATTAGGAAACCCATCGAGAGGGTCAAATTGCGGGGTACCATTATATTCGGGTTTAGTCTTGAACTCCTCCTTTTCCCCCGCAAACACGTTGCCCATTGTTGTTTATTATTCGCCAAATTCTTGATGGAAAAATTGAAAGTTGTTTTCGTAATGATGTCGAGAAAATCGACTGATGTATTGACCGAAGGCAAAGTCGTTCCTAAATTGGTACATTCCTGACATCTGGTGGTACAAGTTACGTAATTTGGAGGCTTTGGAGGTAATTGAAAACCGATGTACGAAGCTTAAATAGCTCAATCAATTGGAATAATGTCTGGACTATACCAACAAAAAATAGCTTATGATCGAACTTTTCAAAAAATTTTCAATTTCTGGTATGGAAATATAATAAACTCAAACGATCTTGTGATATAAAAGCGGCATGTTAGGGCTGTACTTTTCATCTCAGGGTAACACGAACATCGTTTTTACTATCTATTTTCGTTTTATTCTGAAGCATAAATGTATACAAATCCTATATTTTTTTACACTAACGTAAGATAATTACATTACGCAGTCACAGAACCTTGAAGTTATAAAATCGAAATATGATCAAAATAATTGAACAAAAAAGATCGAATGTTCTCCAGATTCTGAAATATTAAGCCTGTACAGTAATTCATATACAGATTCATTGTATAATGGTCACGGTCGCTTAAAATTATAATATAAAAAATAGTTTAAATATTTTTTTCCTTTCATTTTGCTAAGTGCTATTTTCTCTCTCCCTCTCTCTCGCTTTCTTTCTATTCCTTTTTCTCCCTAAATATCATCAGTCCTATAGTTTTGACATTGCTATACATATATACCTATCGTATATTAGATCAACCATTACAATTGTATATATTTAAAATTCATTTTCGATGGCTCACATCACTGTGGAGATCCCAAAAACAGTAGATTTTTGTATTTGCGCATACGGTTCAAAAAACAAACATCAGAAAAACGTTTCAAAAATTATTTTCCGATTAACAAACAAATTAACTGATATTAAGCAATCCGCTAAAATTGACGATTCATTCTTTATTTGTTTCTTTGATGATTGTTCCAATAATTAAAAAATCTCGTTATTGATGCTCAAGCATATCCAGATGCCATTGGTAAGGAAAATCTGGATATTTCAAAAGATTTTTCGAAACTTAATGATGATTTTGATTCGATAACGTAACGAAACAATGTTCAAAAATAAAATTTAACAGAATTTGTATCCTTCATTTGTAACTCGTTTCTGAAAATTATCGTTTTTTTTCGAGCTTTCTCAGTGATGTAAGCCCTTAACATTAACATGGTATGTATAACACCATCATTGAATGTTACGTTGTTCGATTCATTGTTCATTTAAACATCCTGAATTAATGTCGATGGATTGCTAATAACGAATTTTCTTTATGTACGTCAATTATATTATGACAGTTAAACATTTACCATTTTTTTTTGTTTTTTGCATTTCTTCTACACAAGTTCGTATTTTTCACTGTTTATACGTACAAATAACTCTCACGAATGGGCACTTTGCTACTTCAAGATATAATCTACAATTCAAGTAGCCCTGTAGGATATAGGATAATATTTACGGAAGAATCGTCTATTATTGACTTTATTGATATTACAGATGAGCCATTTTTCGTCATTGTATCGTCTCTTTAAAGTAATTATTTCTACTATTTTAATGATTTAGTCGGAACGACACTACGAGCCCAAAATTTATCACCGAAGAAAAAAAGATTTTTGACACTTGAAGAAATAATTTAAAAGAAAAGTCGTTACAACATATGGCACGTTGTTTTTTGCGAGTTTATTTTTTTTCAACTCATATGGGAATAGAAAGCGGAAGTAGGAAAAAAACTGTTTACAAATGATAATGGGATCAGTCTCATCGAATCTTTTGAAAAACGAAGACGCATATTTCTATCTGAAATCTAAAATATTCGTGAAAAGTTTTTTTACGATTCGATACAAAAATGTCATTTACTCGACGGAGAACGGCTCATGTTACGACTAATTACATTTTATATATAATTTTATTAATCATTCACGTACGCATTTACATCCAGCATGTACTCCCAAAAAGGTTGAAAATGAATGATGAAAGAATGCTTCTGAAATCATTTCCGTAATTATTTGCAGATTTTTACCTTGTTAAAAGAGTACGATTTAAAGAAATTAATTTGAAGAAAAATCTTCGACGCCACAAAAGTATGAAAATAAGCGTTTAAAAGATTCATTTTTTTGGTATTATCTTCTAGTATTATAGGATTTTCTTTGAATGATTTTTTCGACCTTTCTGGGTATACGGCGCTTTCAATCATTCGATTCATCGCGAATAAGTTAAGATTCACGTTTTTTTTCGCAACTTGATACAGGAATTTTCAAAATGTTTGAGGGGCCTTTAATCGCGTTCAAACGAATACAATTAATCATTAGATATCGACCCAGAGGATATTTTGTGATTTTCTTCATTGTTTGTATCGTTAACAGATCTGCAAGGACATTAGAGTAGAAATTTTAATTGAGTTATTTAAATGAGCTAAATCAATCAGCTAAAAAAGGAGAAATCACTTCAATTAACGCTCATCTAAAACTATCAATAAATATTGTTTCCGTTAGTTTGTGCATTCGTAAGTTTTTTAAATTAAAAAAATACTTTTTCTTTTACTCAATAAATCTCATTTTTCACCGAGTCCTCGTTTTTTCCATCTTTCTCATCGGTCGCGAAATATACATAATACTTTCAGTGCGAGAAAATATGGACGCAACGATCTGATTTATTTTTTCTTGCATCGCGTCGCCCACTTGTCTAGCAATCTACGAAAATGCACGATTTATATTGCGCGATGTGCACGACTTTTGCGCCGTCAACCTGGTATAAATTCATTCAAATCTAATAATAAATACTAATTCTGTTCTGTACAAATATAAGGATCAATTATTTTCATACTTGTTTATACCCCGGAATCACGGACTAAAATCTTAAAAACGATGAGAAAAAGAGGTGCCTGAAAATAAAACTCGTATTTTCTAAAGTTGCAGCTCAAACTTTAATGACGATTG
This sequence comes from Venturia canescens, assembly GCF_019457755.1. Classification (NCBI taxonomy): domain Eukaryota; kingdom Metazoa; phylum Arthropoda; class Insecta; order Hymenoptera; family Ichneumonidae; genus Venturia; species Venturia canescens. The sequence continues at coordinate 17,023,706 of NC_057421.1, read as the reverse complement.
AAAACCTATTCCCTTCATTCCCTTCTCACTCATTCACTCTCACCCAGATAAAAAAACTGAAATTTTGTATGCCCTCGTAACCAAATCTCATAATCACGCTTGACTAAAATTCGAAAAATCAGTTTTCAGTTTGATCGACGGTGCTGGAGCTTTCATCTGCTGTTTTATGGTCCCAGTTTGTCTCACCGGTCGCTGGGCTTGCTGGTGTGACGAACGCACTGCGTTCTCCAACTTTGTCTTCAATTCAGTCGATTGAGACATCAGGGTTTTGAATTCCTATAACCATAAAGTATTCTACGATTAATATTCGTTTGCATATGCTACTTTATTGCCATTCTATATTAAACTTATACCAAATATGAAAAATGTCTTAATTCAGGTTTTTCTCTATTTGTTTTTTTAAATTGTAATATTTCATTATTTTTTCATTCCAGGGTTGCCGTTTCAAACTCAGCTATTGAAGCACTTATTATCATAGAAATTCCGAACCAAAATTCAAATCGTTGAGATGTAAGAAAAATCCTATACTATGTTTTTCAAGTTTGATTATTGAAATTTCCCAATTTTCGCATAAAAACTCTCTCCGCGAGATGAAAACGAATTTAAGAAAGATTCTCTACTACCTGAGGATATTTTGGACCAATCTTGTTGAGCCACTGAAAGCTCTGTTGATGAAGGCTCGTCTGGAATCTTGTGGCATATTGTAACTGTTCACCCTCCAGTAAATAGTTGATTAAAATTGGCACTAGTAGCGTGAGCATTTGTATACCTAAATAAAAACGAAATTTATTTTTCCAGTGATTCGGTGGATTCGATGTAGGTATATTTTTTGTTGAATAATATTTTGATTATAAATCACAAATAAGATTGTTTTTAAATAAGTTGAAAAGACCTTGTACCTTGCATGAGATCCCCTGGAGAATTGCGTGCAATTTACAGAGACATTTTATAAACAAGTCGTTTTAAAAACTACCAAAAATTCAATAATATATTCTTGAAAAACTTACGATTTGTTGGTTCCGCTAGCGCGATCAGTGCTTCGATGGTGCTAATGCATTCGAGAGTGAAAGACAGCTCGATTTCGCTCGTAACTTGTTTGCTTTTGTCACTATATAAATATTCCACGAGTCTTGGAGCAAGTGCGTGAATGTATGGGGTACTAATACTCCTTTCGGGATGAACAAATATCGTTTTAAGAGTTTGAACGCATTTTAGTTTAACCTGAAAGAGCAAACATAGGCAACATGAATATCAGTTCTTCTAAATCTGGGATTTAACTTTGAACTCACATTTAAACAAAATGCAATTGAAAAGGACGTTCTTTCTATACGATCAGGGGTAGCTAAGATCACACTCACCATCATGTTGTCGGACTGTATCGCTTGGCGAAAGTGATTTATGCAAGGAAATTGAAGATTTGGGGCACTGACGACGTCCGGCAATGCGTGAAGTACGAAAACCGCTATACCAAGCATCATCGTAACTTCGTCCATTTTAGCTTCGCTGCTAACCGTTTTAGCGAGATCGATTATTTTCGCTAACGCACTTTGTAACAGAACAGTCCATTCTTCCTGACTTCGTTGATCGCGAGAGTATTTGTCGACTATCAAACTTTTAAGACAGTGGAGAGCTGCGTGTCCAGGTGCTTCCGAGGACGATCGAGCGGCTTCATTGTCAGCACGTACCGCTGTTTCTCGTACAACTCCGGTTGTTAGATATAACAAAGTTGGAAGTATCGCCACAGCTCCTGAATCAAAGAAATGAAACGTATTAACGCATTGAACTCTTAAATACATGCTCTGCTACGGTAAACAGAAGTAAAACTACATCAAGTCGAAAAGGCTTTGAAAAGTACGTGCATCATCTACGAGTACTATTCGATAATCCACTGAAAAACTAATCAAACAAAACATCAAGAGAATCTGTAATTTTTCCAGTAATAAAAAAAAGTTGATAGCTGAAAAAAATTAATTTTTCTTGAACTTTCTATGAATCTGTCATGTTCTTTTCAATTAGATTTCAAAATAGGACAGACTTCGTGGGAGCAGGCAACGTATTTTTTGTGGCTTTTTTTCTAAGTTGAAGAAATCATGCTTCTAGGACGACTTCCGAAATAAAACAAATCGTCGTCACTGTTAAATCTTCCACAACTGCAACGAACGATCATAGTAACGAGGGGTTTTCAGAAGCATTGATCTAAAAATTGCACTAACCTTTGGGCGAACACAGCGTCGGAAGAGCCTCCATAACGTTCAGTGCTGCAGCGATGAGTTTCCCATTCTCTTCAGTTTGTGCATAACTCCGATGTGAAAGAATAGCAGTTGCACCTTCAGGATTAGGGTTCAACGCGGGAATTTGCCGTACTAGCAAACAAAGACAAACTTCGAGCAAGGCAAATACGAGTGATTTTCCAGGTACCAATTCACCGGTTTCTCCTCCTTCACCGAGAAAATCGAGTTCGACGATATCTCTCGCTTCTTGATTTGCTGGTACTAATTCTTTGAGTTTAATTTTCTTGCAATCAGCCAGATTTTCCTGATTCGCCCTCAATACTTGTTTCAGTACTTCCATCGTCATCATCTGTACGGCGTAACTATCGCGAGTGAGAAGCAATCGATGAAGAACGTTACACAATTCGATCGGGAGGGAACGATCGGTTATGAGAACTTTGCGTGCCCATATGGAATCGAGGAGTGTGTAAAGGGCGCTCAAACATGTCTCGATATTTTGAACGGATTCGGACGAACGGGAGCTGCAAAGAGCTTCCATGCAAATGCCAAAGAGCAAATGAAATCTGTCAATATTCGAGTCCGTTTTCGTGTTAACGTTATTGTTGTTATTATTGTTGTTGCTATTTTGATTGGTCGGGGGTGGATTTTTTGCGGCTGGTTTAGTCGACTCCTCAATCTCGAAACCGCGTGCGTTAAGCCAAAGAGCTGCTGCGTGGAGTATCGGTGACCAGGATTTCGCGTAATATGGCCGTGCAGATTCCATCGTGTCGGTCGTATAAAACGCTCCGCCATCGTGCGGCAATTGGCTCGAGAATTCCGGTGGTAAGGAAAGAAGCGCATGATCGCGTAGCGCAGCCAACCAATTTTGGCTTAAACTCAAAAGTTCTGGTTGTACCAGGCTCAAAAGACTTTCGTTTTGGAACTCAAAGTCGCCGAAAGCTTCTCCGTCGTTTTCGTCGGTTTTATTGATGTTCCGATGCGTTACTTCCCGCGTGTCTGGTGCCGAACCGTCGTTTATCATCGCTACGACGTAAACCTCGGCCCAAGCTTTTAATATTGCTAAACGTTCCAACGTCGACAGACTCTCGTTGTACAGCTGCGGACGGGTGTGGCCGTCCCGTAACTTTTCCAATGACGAAACCAACAGCTGATGCACCCGACGAAGATCGTTCAAATCCCGAGCTACTCCACTACCGATCCAAGCGCTGCAGGCCTCGCAAGCAGCTGCCGTAACGTGTGACGCTGTTTCGGTCGCAAATGCTGGCCTTAGTGCTGCACCTACTTGCGCTTGGAATTGCTCCAGCAATAAGTGACCCGGAAACTCGGGCTCCGGCACCTTTGCAAATTTATCGATTATCTCCTGAAGCGTCTGAAGACCCTCCAGACGCAACGGATCGCAATCGCTGGTTGCTGCCATAAATGCCATTCTGACAAGATCCGACAGGTGGAGAACTAAGTAATCGCCTATAAATTCGTACGAAAATATGGTACAAAATGATAAAATTATTTGTTGTCTACTTCGTTGCTACAACGTTGGATCTTTCACATCAGCTTAAAAAAAAAAAAAAATAAAACGCTTCATTTTCCAATTGAACAAGAATACAGTAGGTAAAGTGATCAAATAGATTTTAGAAAAACTTTCTGAAAAAATAAATAAGTTTAAAAAGAGTGAGTGTGTGGTTTAAAATATTTGGGAATGAGCCATTTTCAAACATTTGGAAAAACAAACTTTTCTTCAGATTCATGCAACTTGACTATTTTTCTTATCGTGAAAAATCTCGAACTCTTTTTTAATAGATATTATTGAGTTGTTATCTCCAAAACAATTATTTTTACCTCTTCCTTTGATGAGTTGCAATTCTTTAGCCATGGACAGGTCAAAGTGTGCCTGTTTGTTATTGACGCAAGCTGCAATAATACGGCGAATGCATTGTGCAGCAAATACTCGAGTTGGCCAACGAGGCGAAACCGTTGGTCGTTGTTTAGATTCATCAGCATGAAACTCCGCTTGATCATCATCACCTTCTCCATCAACGCTTTCGTTATCGGCTGCACTGTCCTCTACAGCGATCGCAGTTGATTCTTCTGGTGTACTCGACTCTACGGAATGGAAAAAAATCAATATATTCTTTAAATGCGCATCAGAATTGTCATCTTTTTCATATTGTGAGAAACGGAAAATAGGTTTGAAGAGAGTTTAGAAAAAATAATCAATTATTCTTACCCGACGCAACTGTAAGAACATCTTTGCAGAGTGACAGCCACTGTGATAAATTATCAGCGGCCAACATTTGCAGCATGCTAGTAAGAGTATCGTGAATATCTTTGATGAGTCTGCTGTCAGTTTCGGTATCCAGCATGCTGAATAGAACGCCCGGAAGTCCAGTTTCAGTGATCGTCAATCCTTCGACGACATTCGTATCTCGACTCTCATTCGCAAGAGTCATAGCGTGCTCGCAGACCTCTTTTGCTTCGCGCTGAGCCAACTGTCGAAGACAAGAGATTGCGGCTTTCCGCAGTAGCAAATGATTGCTGGAGAGGGTGCGCTAAAAATTGGAAACGTAAAAACATAGTGAACATTCCAAAATTGCGGAATTAATAATTTCAAGTGCGCAATGTTCAACTTACACACAACGTTGGCACGAGTGAAGACAAGTTCACATGACGTGGTGCAAACAGATGCAACTGCTGCAGGCAACCTGTGGCCTCAGCTTGGACCAGAGGATCTTGATGATCTTGCATTATAGCGCATGCACACAGGAACGAAGAACGAGCCATGCAGATACTCGATGTGTTTCCTGACAATATAAATTCTTCATGAAAAAATATTCAAACGCGTTTTATAAACGCCAAACAAATCGAATTTGTCGTTTATTAGTTCAACGGTCATTCTTTTTCGTACCCTGCAGTTCTGGACCGATCGTTGTAATTAGTGCTGACAATACTTTTCCAATGCATTGGTGAACATCGATGTAGGAATGTGATACGTTCAGAAGGAGAGTAAGAACGAGTGAAAGTGTTGGTTCGACATAGCCACGGAACATTGGGCCCCCGGAATCAGCAATCAGCGATAAAGCGTGGAGTGCCCAAACCTGAGGAATGACAGGAAAATTGAATTCACCAATTATATTGATTCAGAATACTGCAACATGCATATTTGGAAAAGTCAACATTAAAATGAATACAACGCTGCAAAGAAACTGAACATTCATCAGAATTTTATACGTACGTCTAAACTTTGTGCAAAATAAAAACTCGAGCAAACGATATTTGTAAAAAAAACTCCGTGTGAGCTCTGCTTCTGCCATATTGACTAATAATATTTATTTAATTGTGATAAACCGTAAAATCTCAGCAGAAATATTGGAGTTTGTAAAGACAGGACGCCAGAAATGTCATTTTTCATCCATTGTTTCATTTTGGCATCCAAAAACTACGAATTTACTTAGAATACCACTGGAAAAATTGTGTCGTATTCGAAAGAGAAAAATAAAACGAGTAAATGAAGTGAATGAATTTCGATACTCAAATTCTCTTCTATTTTAGTAATAAAAATGACTTTTCACCTGTACGACCGGGGAGGAGTTGTCTTGTGCAAGTGCAAGTAGAATGCTGACACTTGTGTTAAGATGTTGACTTGAGCCCATGCCACCGACATATCTGTGGAGGCAACCAAGAGCCAAGGAATGTCCAGTCCGGCTGGCAACGTCGCGAGCTGATTTCAAACGATCGAAGCTCGTCTGTGCCAACTCAGCAGTGAATTTAGGATCGGATATGACTTGAGCCATTCTTCCGACAGCTTCTCCAGCTGCCCAACGGAGTATCGAGTTGCTGCTTACCAAAGTACTCTATCGAATTGTGTTACGATTATAGAATTAATTTTGAGAGGGGAAAAACAAAACGAATCAGTCGAGTTAAGAAGTTGTTTTCTTCCAAAATTTGGAATTCAATGAGCAAGTTGACTCACGATTATGAGACTAGTAGCAGATTTTTTAACGTCTTCCTGACCGAAACCAGTTTTGGCTTCATTGAGTCCTTTCAAGCCACTCAAAACAGCGGTGAATACATTCATCTGTATGGCTTCTTGTCGTCCGGATTTTGCGTGTTTTATGCACTCGCTAAAGTGATCGAGCATCTGCAAACGATGCTTGTTCGCCACCCGCGGAAAAATCTGCCCGAAAAGCGAGACTGAGAGGTCGATTACAGCAACCCCGAGAGGAAGAGGCCCCGGGATTATTTCATTCTGAAAAAATGCGATTGAATCACGGAATTAATATTTGTTGAGAGAAAGTTTGGCAAATCTTTACTAACATTTGTCATAAAAACTTACTGGTGGTACCGGTCTGTACAAGCAGCATGAATTGTGCTCCAGAGCCCCAGAACCTGCCGCACTGTTTGGCTGCAACTAAAGAAAAGAAAAAATATAGTTTGCCGTATGTATGAAACGTTTCAGTTCTGACTTCGATAACACTAAAATTCCTATGAAAATGTTGGTTCCACAGAAGTCTTTTAGAAATAGTATTTTTATGGTCAAAAGAACGTTGTTACTACGCTGCGAATAATGATAAAAAAATGAAAAAGAGAACGAAACGATAGAACCCTACACAACAATCAATATTCTTGCTTCTTTCCTACAAGTTCTCTATTCCCAAATCGCAGTACTCACGTGTTCCACATCGGCTCGTCGATTTGGTTCCATCTATACAGGAACGTGAGCAAGAATAAGAGAAGAGAATTGTTTACAATTCATCCCAGATATTCGACAATATTTCGAGCCATGAAGTAGTTATTCACATACTCTAAACGCGACACTCATCATTTTTCTCTGCAGTGCTGTCTGGGTTTTCGTGTTTGTTTTTTGTTTTGTAAAACCAAGTTTACTCGTTTGACCGATTCGTAAAAATATGAATTGAATTTTTTTTTGCAACGACCGTTCGTTTAATAAAATGTTTGTCATCCGCAATAAAATAGTTATATCACTGGTTAGTTCGTAAAGAGTAATTTATGTGAATAAAGTTTGTAATGGTTAGATTAGAAAAAAAACACAAACCTGGTCCTCTATAGTGCGATGATCGGTTTCCTGAAGCCACGTGCCAAGAATAACCGAATCATTGGCGTTACAAACAATGCGAAGAAGCGAAGTGGTAGTGTTTCCCGGATTTTCAGTCAAAGTGAATTCGGAAACGAGCATGCGGAGTAAATGGGTGTACGATCCTTCGAAAGCTTGAGGTGGCAAGAGGAGAAGTGTCTCGTACAAACGTAGACGAACCATCGCTGCTGGAGCTTTCAGTTGTTGTCCATAATTTTTCAAAACAGGGGATAAACTGAAACAAAAAAATTGATGGACTTGAGAAGATTTTTCTCTTAGCAATGGATTTCGCGTAACTTTTTTCTTTCGAATTTATATCACAGATCTCGTATTGCAAAGCGAAAAAAATAGTGATTACTTGGTGAGCATAGCCAGCGCAGATTCAATCGGTGTCAGAAGTCGTCTCGTTATATCTTCGTTTAATAATTCAGGACAATGAAGTAGAAAGCTGTGCATAGCTGACAAAGCACCAGCGCGTCCTTCGAGGGTCACTTGCCATGTGAAAGCATCACCGCGTGCTTTTTCACTCTCAAGCTCTTTGGTCGAGCGTGGGAATGAATTTCGCCACAGTAAAAGCATTCGTGGTAAAAGACCTTTGACGACAGCGGTTCCGAGGGTCATTATAGCTCCGATTAAAAGCCAACCAGCGTGCGTTCGATTAAGGGACAACCGACTATTTTGGCTGGCGCTGCGTAACAATTCTTCCGCCGTATTAAAGATTATTTTGCCTTTGGTGTGAGGCACACCGAGAGGCGACAGACGAACGCTGCCAAGAACCGCAGCGAGCGCGCTGCTATAACCGGCAATTGCTTCCGGCGAACTTCGCATGTTCTCGATACCCTCGACGCAACGATCGATCAACGGTGTTATTTGACTCGGTACTGCCACACATATGCATCGTAGACACCAAGCTGCTGCGAGTCTTGCTGCTTGACATGGGTGCACCAATACAGTCATTGTCGTGTCGATCAAACCTGCCAAAATAATCAGATCCAAACAAATATTAGTGAATGATCAATTATAAGACGATTATAGAATATAAAGTTGAAAATATTATTTATTACGATGATTTTATAAACGTTCCATCGATTATTTAACCTCGAAATATAATAAAGCTAAAAAGTTTCAGCGAATTCTTCTCCTTTTATAGTTCTCTGTTTTTGACACCCATTTATTCTTTAAAAAATTGAATTTCCATTCGGGAACTACATAAAAAATGAATTCTTTTCATTATAAAAATATAAAATACTCACTGAGAGATTGATCGGAGAGTAGATTTGTCGCTGTTGTTCCAAGACCCAGTATCAAATTTCCCATCTCTTGAAGAGCACATACCAACAAATGTTGACTGAACAACGTCTCTTGATTAGAATCTTTAGCATTTTCAGGACTAAAATCTGCAAACACATATTTTTTTTTATATATTAACTTTCCTTCAGAGGGAAAAATTCTCATTAAAAAATACCGTTTAAATGTAACTGAAAAATTTAACGTTATTATTCACCTATTGAATTCATTTGTTTCAAGATAACATGAGCTATTTCTTTGCACGCTGCAGCCTGAGCACCTTCGCCGAGGAGTTTTCCGATTGTACCACGAAGTATAAAGTTTATACACTTTCTCGAATATACCGCGTCTACGTGAGAGCTTGCAGCTTTTGGATTCGCGACGAGATCAAGAACGTGAGCGACTAACGTACCGATGTTTCGTTCTAGCCACGCCCCTCCAAGCATTTGAACGAACACCACGTAAGCCTGTTTGTGAACAAATTGTTGATAATATAAGCGTCTGTAAACGTTTAATAATAATTCTATTTATTCGGTTTGTTGAATAGAAGGTGTTGCAATACACTTTTCAAAATTCTTTTATCACTTCTTGTCATTCATCCCAAGTTGTCAACGGTTTTCGAAAAAATGTAGTTAAAATATTATCGCAATTCAAATATCGAACGAAATTGTTGACATTACACAAATCCCATCGAGTTGGATTCGGATATGTATTTCCGAATCATTCTTATTTATGAATTTACTGCTTGAGATGAAAAAATTGTTGAATTTTTTGTATCCAGGGAATCGGATCATTGATCATTTTCTATACTCACATGTGTAACTCCAACACGAACTTCCCTATTAACGCCCGAGCTCCCCTTTATGATTTCTCCGGTACCTTTGAGAAATCCGACACCACCACGCAAAAATCCTGACATAAGGATATTCAATACTTCCTCAAGGGAAATTGGTTTCACCGTTTTACCCTGACTCACTGTGACGTTTGAAAAAAAAGAAAGTAAAGATGATTCATAGCCACAGTTGTGTGAGGGGTGAAATCTTGGTCAAAAAAATTACCAAGCTTCACCCTAGTGTAACCAAATATTTGTTTTAATCAGAAATATACCTGTCGGATTTTTCCCCTTTGGAGCTGGGAGCTGAGTCATCGCAACTAATGTCCCCAAAAGTTTCGCTACTGAGCATCGAACTTCGTAATTCGAGCCTTCGAAAGCACGGAAGCACAATGTGGCAACGCTCTCAATTTCCGTTGTGTACAGAAAGGGAGCGTGATTCAACATCTCAAGAAGACACTGCAATGACGCGATGAACGGTTAGACAAATTCTCTTCAAACAATGATCAATTTCTCACTAACAAAAAAGGGGTTTCCCAGAAAAAAGAACTCTTTCAATTTCTTAGAAAATATTTCTAGGATTTGAGAAAGACAAAAATCGATTTTGTTCTGAAGGTTGTAGAGCTCAGCTTCAGTATTTCAAAGTTCCAGACAAATTTTCCCTCTCATCAACATTGAATTTTAGTGGAATGTGTTTTACTACCTTTGCTGCGGCACAACGAACTGCCATTACTCTGTCAGTAAGACAATGCCGACAAACTTTGTAAATTTCTTTATGGACGTTTGTCACAGCTGATCCCATCCCAGCACAGACCTTGAAAATAGAAAATAAAGATTCATTTCTCAATCTCTTGAAATGTAATAAATTCCAAAGCCCAAGTTTCGCAACTGCCCAGTGCAGGTTTAAATGTTTTGTGAAATAATGTAGTGGGTAAGATAAGCAGTGAAATTGTTGTAAAGGATTTCGATAGATTTAGGAGTAAATAATCCGAATTAAATATGTCATTCGGAAATTCTTCCGGATTGATTTTTACTTACCTTTTCCAAAGTATGCATAATTTCTATCCGAGTTTGTGATTCTGCAGATCGCAACGACTTGATCAGTATCTGTACTGTTTCCTCGTACGATCTTCCCATCATTCTTCCAAGTTTCTCGTACATACAACCAACACAGCAGATCGCAGCTCTAGAATTTGATGAAATGAGAAAGTCTTGAGTATGGAAACTCTGCCTGTCTCGCCTTTAACCTTTGTCAAACTTTTAAGTTTTGTCATTATTTGGTGTAAATATGTGAACCGCTAATATTTTTCAAAAACCAAAGGTGATCAATGTCTACGAAATCTGAAAATGTCCCTGTACTGTAACAATAATGGAAATTCACTCACAATTTTGTAGGAAGAAAACTGGGGGAATCATCTTTGTTTTTCAGTATGTCGTTGCATTCGTTAACCGTGTCAAAGAGAAGGAATGTGTCACCAACACTGAATAATGTAGCTAAACATCGAGCGATGAGTCTTCTAGTTGGAGGGCCTGGGGCACCTTGCATGTGTCGAGTCAGCTGTTCAACCAATTTTTGTTGACAGCCTTTGATATCGCTCTATGAATGATAAATTTTCAATCAGTGCTTGGACATTCCATATATATTCAGAGAAAACTTTTGTTTTTACTTTTTGTGCTGCAACTAAAACTTTTTCCAAGAAGCGCAGCCATTCAAAAACAAAAACTGGTCTCTTTGCCTCTGGTATCTGGTTCAGGGCATCCTCGTTGAGGGTCAAACTGTGACTTAGCTCCATCATTGTTGAGGTTTTGTTTATCCACTGCACTGCAAGGAAAATTTCCTCTCCCTAGTCTACAACATAAAGAAATTCGTTTAGTACAAACTCTTAATCCAGCCCAGACATATTGAGCCAGTGTAATTGAGACTAATAAACATATTTTCTTTCGTGGAGTCAAAAATTTGATTTTTTGAAATGATATCTCTCAACCAATCCTCTCAGTATTTATAGAATTCTTAAAAGCTACAGATAATTCTTCGAAAACTAAAATTTTAATATTACTAATTAACAAAGGAAAAAAGCTATTATAAATTCGAATTTTTTATTTTTCTATCAAGTTACAACATAGATATAATTTGTTATGAATTACTAGTAAATTTATTTCCCAAATTCTTTAGTATGACATAATTTCCTATCAGAATTTCCAGAGTTAGACTTATGTCAAATTGTTTAAATTGAAAGCAAAACAGTATCGGGTTTGAGAGAGACATCACAAAACCATCTACAAAGTATAAATAATGATTCAATTTTTCAATTTTTCCCTGCAAAATATGTGGAATGAAAACTTGCAATTCTTCCTACAAGTTACCAGATATTCATTGTGTCACCATAGTAATAATTCATCACATAATATTTGACAATGTGCAAAAATTTAACGAACTTTTATCATTTCAGTGTACAACAACATTGTTGTTGACCCCAAATGATGATATTTATAACACTGAAAAGCATTGTATCCTAAAACTATGCACATGGATCATTAATTGATGCGCAGACTACCTGGCTGGTCCAAAATGTCTACAAAGGATCAATTTTTATCAAAAGATTATTGATAACAGATGATTTTTATTTCAAAGCTGGAATACAAATATTGCATAGAAAAAGACCAAAGCAGGAATACGACAAAGTTAAAATTATGAGAAATCTCATGATGGGGTTTTATAAATTGGAAAATTTTGACATTCTGAGGTTATGTTGCGATCGTTTCGTATTATATATCGTTAAACTTGATTCTTAAAGCTGTACAAAAAACAATATCATAACACAACGATTCAAGTATATTGAAATTTGACACTTTAATAAAATGTTACTGCTGTTCTATGTGAATATAAATGCGCTGATTACAAAAACCTGAAATAAAAACAGGAGTATGACGGTCATCAAGTGCACTTGTTGGATGCGCGAAAAATCATTTATGCGTAATAATTAGGTCAGGGACGTCATCATTCATAATAATAGAGCAACGTCCTTGAGCTTTTGTTCCACAGGGATAATTATATTTGAACGTAAACGGAATTTTTTTCAGCGATCATTATTTCCCCGAGTTTGCGCCAACGGAAGGATTTAGTTTCGCTTTGCAACGTACTGACCGGAGAAATAAATGCAATGATAAAGCAACGCAAAAGTGAGGTGAACTGAAAGTCGAGCGACGCGTGTATCGAATTTCGTGATTCACCCACCTGATTATTCTCTTGACGGCTATTCAAATTTTTCTTCAAAAGTTCACAGATTTTCAGTAGCGTGCGTCATTGTCAGACTGCCTTTAGCTTTTAAGACCATTTGTATTAATATTTCAACACTACTGTAAGGGTGTAAACATTGCGCGAACACAAAGATACGAGTGACCAAATGTTTCGAGAGGAAAAAAGCGTCCATATAAGGAAATCTGAAATTTTTTTCACTAAAGCTGACCTACACGACTAATGAATGTCGAACCACCGTGTAAAAGCGCCTATGCTTAACGAAAATTTGTCTTGCACTCACGAAAGGTCGCTCGAGAGCTACTTTATAAATAAATATCTATATATCTATATAAACTTCACGCGACACAAGTCCGGGAATGATCAATCCGGCGCAGCTTTAGCAAGATTAGGTTATGGAGCTACTCCAGCTGCGATTCGCTGGAGACTGCGCGCGGGGAGCGCGGGGAAATGTGTCATTTAATAACCACCCACGCAAACGCAGGCGCACTGTCCTCGACACATCGAGACAAGCGCCACGCTACTATAATTTCGCGGCGACGTTCTGCACACAGAATTCAACAAGCGGGAAAATTCAAACGCCGGAATCAAATGTAATCTCTTATGAAATGAATCGAATCGTGTCGTTCGAGCCACAAGAGATTGTCATCCCAGTTTTCTCATAAATAATTGTTGTAACTATTAACACGACTGGAACTTCTCTCACCACAAAAACTGTTTTTACGAAAATTGAAATAATATCCTCAAACTTACGTTACTTTTATCGGCTCGATATGTTAATAAATCTCCGAAAAAAATTATTTCTTGCACGCAATATTTTTGTTTCCACGTTATTCAACGTGGAAGCAAAAAAACGATGAATAAATTGGTCACTTGACTTGACATACACAAAGCGATTGAATTTCTCAGAAATAATCGACTGAAATTTCAACAACAAAACTCTTGAGTAAAAAAGTAGTGTTTTCAATCACCGTTTTTGTCGACATTGACGGATCCCTGCGTCTCAATAAAGCTTATTCATCACTGTTTTCGTTCGCTTCCCATAACAGCGTTGTTCCAGGATGTTGTTTTTTCAATCGTCTTACTTAACTAACGACACAGAATAAGTCTTTGTATAATTTTTATTACGTCGTAAGATTTTTTACCCTCGAGTTTATCTTAAGAATGATAAAAAAAAATTCAACAACAAGACTGGATAATTTCAGACGCGTATCAGTGACGCCGAACTGTAGAAAAAAAAATGAGCTCACTTTGACTAATCGGTTTTGCATTAAATACTCGTTTTTCAAAACTCACATTTTTTTTTTCATTTTTATGAATGTATGAAAATGTGAATCCCGTCGTTGATTATTTGACGCGAACGAGTATTTTACAGACTATCGACTGACACGACATCACTGAAAAATGGGTCAACCAAAAAAGTGAGCTGACAGAGAGTTTCCCAGAATTTTCGAACATCTCTGACATTAACGAGGTTTCTTTCGTAATCCTCGAATATAATACCGAGAAACACGATGGTTCGAGTCGAAATTGGTAAACGTCTTACCAATTTCAAGGCCTCTTATAACTGATGTGCAAATTTTCAAGGGTGTTAATTACACAAGTACAAAAAAATTGCATAAAATTATTCAAATAAAATGCAGTTTAAAGAATTTCCATTACATTATTCAACGAGTTTCGACCAGGTTTCGTTACTTTTTTCAACTCCATTCGCGTTAAGGCCTTACATACACTCGCAGCGTGCGAAAAAACGCGATTTTCTTCATTTTTTTTTTTTCGACAAGGGAATAAATTTTTATTGAAAAACTGTGAAATTTTCTTCGTCAAAAAATTTCTCAAAATGGTGGAACTCCAGCTGCATTCCAGTAGCACTTTTTTTGAGCATCAGTCGCGGTGGACATGATAACTAAAAATAAACTATTAATCCGATCCTTACCAAATTTATACCACTTACTTATTACAATAATAGCTTGAGCCTGGACGAAGGATTTGTAAAAATTTTGATTTGAAAAAAAAATGGCGACAGCTTTAACAAAAAATTAATTTTTCGAGGTGCTAAATTCTCGGTTTTTTGTTACAATTTTTTTTTTACAACCAAATACGAAATCCTTCGTCCAAGCCCTAGCTATTATTTTGATAAATGAGTGGTATAAATTTGGCATGGATCGGATCAATAGTTTTTTGCTAATCGTGTCCACCGCAAAGGTATATTTTGAAAAAAAAAAAACGATTCTGAGATAATCGCAGTTAAAGATTGAAATATTAGACGACCGCGCGCACCAGGTGTTATTTGAGGAGGATCTCTGCGCACCGACGAATATGCGCGAGTACGAATGAAATTGGTGGTTTACGCTTACAAAATAAGAATCATTCCGTTCGCAAGGTTGACTCAGCAAAAACGTAAACTCAATTAAAGGTGTCAAAGGCAATTAGAACGAAATTTTCCTGCGCGTTAATGGAATTGCAATTGGAAGGAAATGCCTCGGCGGTTGATGGTCCATATAATCTCGCTTCTTTCTCCTGTTCGCTCTCCTCCGTGCACTAAGCAATTATCATTTCTTACAACTTCGAAGAAACGAAGTTGTAAAGAGGAATATTAAGTGCGAAGAAAAAAGAAAGGCAAGAGAGTCGGAAAGACAAAGTTTTAAACTTTTGTGCAGCATACATAATCGAGGTCACATAATACACAGCATCAAGTCGCATCATACGTTTGCCGGCGCAATACTTTTTTTATTATTACCGGAAAATGACGTACTCACTCGCGCTGTCATCGCGTCAAAATCCTTGAAGATCTTCCAAAGAGTTTCTTATACAAATGCAAAAGAGTCTAGCGAGCGACGAAACACCCATCGCATATTCGTCAATGTACATATACGAATATGAGAAAAACTGTTATTCCGCGCACACGGTACATGGTACAACCTTATGAACTCTTGCCGGGACATCTATTAGTATTCAGACGCAATTGCGGGTGTGCGTCAATTCATTTACTTCAATTGCACATCCGCAGAAACTACTGTCATACGATCTTCATTATTATTTATCTTCCTCAATTAATTAACGTCAATAACGTTAATTGTTGAACCCCAATTATTCATTAACAATGAACTACTAAACACCGATGACAGCAGCTACAATCAACGGTTGCAAATCACTTTGTTGGACCAGTCATTTCATGCGCTCAACTCTGCATCTGCTTCATTTTCGAGTTCATGAATTACTCCACGAAAACGGTTTCCTTAAGGTAGAAATCATGACCGAAGGATCGTATTTTATGGGTGTCTAAATTCGATCGATTTTTACTTCCTAATTAAAGATAGTATTGCTCTAAATTAATGTCAGAGTTAATAATTCGAAATTGTAAATAAATTTTTTTAACTTATCTTCTGGCGAATGACATTACGAGCCATTCATTGAACGGGGATCCATCGCTGACTGAACCCAAAATTTCTGGCGAGTTTTTTATGTAAAAAATCGCTTATGTAAAAAAAAAGCGCAAAGGGAAATGGATCAAGAAAAAAGTATTAATAAAAAGACAGAAGGCTATAACAGGAATGAATTCGAATTTTTTTCCAGACCTTCGTTATATACTTCATTGTTATTGTGTACTTTTTCATGAACTTCGTAAGAAGCGTTCATTCGTTATGTGGAAAGATAAAAGATTTTTTACGCATAGTCCCTAAAATCCTGTGCATTTTTCTTCGTATTTAACCCTACACCTCATGTGCCTTTTTTTCATACCCTCAACCTCATGACCGGGGTTTGAACGCACCCCACTCTTTTTCTGCTTATAAATCCGGTCCTACGATGCTAAACTGACTTTATCCTACACCATTTTCTTCGTTTTTTTATAACGAAAAGAATGATGTACGATAAAAATAATTTCAATTGAATTTATATATAAAAAAATCCGTCGATAATCAGTCGATAATGTCGCTTGTTAGGACGGGAGCGTAGTTTGAAGTTCGCGTGGGGTGTGCTCACACCCCAGTCATGCGTTCTAGGGTTAAACACATTTATCTCAATAACCAATAAGACGAACGCTTTAAAATTTGATACGCGTGTCAGTCGACTAGCCATTTAAACACTGAGTAAATTTCAAGACTTTCTTAAGAAAATCGTTTCGTGTATGAAGTACCTTAACACCGTTTACGATCTTTGCGGAAAGATTGAATTTCGCATCGGATTTTGTATCTATTCGACGTTTTTCTCTGTGACGTGGAATAATAATTGCGTCAAGAAATTCACGTGAAAATATCGAAGTTTATTCGAATCGTGTCAACTTCGGGTCGCTTGCGATCACGTTTATCGAGAATGTCGTCCGTTACATCGTGGTACACGAAATATTGAGGATAGAGTAATCGCGAGGACACTCGAAAAATTCACATTTTTCGAGTGCATTCGAGTGTCGTTAATTTTACAATCGCTTTCCAAGCTCTCGCGAAACCTCGTTCTGCTTCGGGATTTTCTGTTCTTTTGTCCTTCCGCAGCGCCCCACTTATCGCTGCTTACATCCGTGGGTAGAAACGTTCCGACATGGTCAGACAATCGTTGCACAATTTTTCGTCATCTCTGTCAGAACGAAATTTTCGCTTAATTTCTGACTTCGGCCGATGGAAAATCGCTTTTATTTTCTCGTCGTAATGAAAGCTAATTGAAACTCGCAACAAAACGTTCTGATGAAGAGCCTGACAAAAGTGCGACAAGAAAGAGATCCGGCGTACCTTGAACATTCGTGGCAGTGCGATAGCACTGTTCACGCATGCTTACAAAATAAGAATTTCAGTAAATCGTACTTCTCGGATTCATTGTTCGAAATGTGGCTCAAATTGGACCCTGGAACTTGTGAATACACTCAAACGATAGTAGGTCAAGCAGAAAAGATTTACGGTATCGAAATTCGCTGGAAAATATTCTCTTCGCACGTAGCCCGAACCGATCGTGGATCCCAAAAAAAATGAGACAGCGGCATATGTTGATGGGAAGGAACGATTCGAAATTAGTTCCCCGTCAGCATCACGATGACACTTGCGAGAATCAAGGAAAAAGTTTTCGAGTTCAATGATTCTTTAAATGCTTTGGGATATTTCGTAATAAAGAAACGCCTGACCTTGGTAATCTCATTTCGCAATGTTGAAATACTTCAGAGACCAGCATAATCAGCTTCGAGGATCTTTCGGTCGGAGACGAAAATTGGTAAACTAAGGAAACCCGATTCGATATTCAAAGATGAAATATTTTTTCTCCTCACGGTGATATATTTGACTGCAGGGACAAGTTAACGAATAATATTCGCAAAATGTAACGCACTATAAAATTTCAAAGATTTTTCAAAATTTTCAGTTTTATAAATGTGAATATGGCAGATAGGACGTCAAAATTTATTAAATACTCCGGTAAAAGTTCCTACTTGGAACAATAAATATTATTTAATTTATAGGAAAATTCAATTCTTTTCCCATAATAATATTATTAATTGTATAGCTCGTTACCGCACTACCGTTACTCACGGTAATTTTCAATTTTAATTATCTCCGTGCAGGAGAGTCAATATTTGTCATGAGACATAGTCGAAAAGTGGTCTCATAAATATTCATCGATTGAACGATGACACCGCAGGATTTTTAATAGGAGGAAATACATCAATATTTTTTACAGTTCCACTAATCGACTGAAGTTCAAATGTCTTTTTCACTACTTTTGGTAAATTAAAAAAAAATCTTCAAAGTTAAATCGTAGGCTGTGCTCAGGCTTTTTAGGCTTCATTCTTCCCGTTTTTTTTTTCCGACAAAAAACTATCTTTTTACCGAGCATGTTTGGAATTTTTCTTCTTCCGACATGGAACACGTTTCTAATCGTTCATCGGTGATGAATTTCGCCCACACTACATTTTTATTCTAATCGCGCTCGTTTTCGAAAACTAATCCGTAAGATGGGCGCGACGACTGGTTCGAGCGCGACAAGATCGATGGGCATGGAGCGTGCGAAAAGATCGGTCATGGATTAGAAAAGTGGCCGATGTCAAGCGACGAAAAAGGTCAGTGAACTGTAGAAAAGCGTAACGGGAATTTTCAGAATGATCGCGAAATTGGCACGACGAAATTACGAAATTTTCATGATCGTTTATATCGACGATTCAATTGCTTCTTTTCTTCCAATTTAAACATATTTTCTTACACTTTCAACTTAACACTGCGATTGAGAAGTTAATTCTAAGTTTTCAATCGAAGTAAGAACCAACGACCGAATCCCATTCGAAAGAAGTTCAATAACTTTTGGCGCGCTAAGGAAGTTGAAGCGTTAGAACGAAAATGATGCGTCATCGCTTTTAAACCGACTGCATCTTATAGAGTGTGAAGTATAAAAAAAAATCAGTTAAATTTATTTGGGCCAAATAACATGTAATCTTATGGAAGTCAAGACACATTCAGTGATGTCTCCGTTAAAAATGATGCTAAAAATATGAAATTTTTTGGGCAACATGAGCAAGGCTTGCTGAATAATATCAATTTTTTCAGATTTATTAGGAGATTTGCTGAGATTATATTAATAATAATTTATTTCGCGTGCAGTTTTTTGAGGCTAGGATCGTCACCGTTCGTGTTTTCGAATGAGCTTTCACCCGTTTTTCGTCCTTTTTTCCCAACTTTTCTTTAAAGTGTATGCAACATTGCCAAACTCTAAACCGGCCTAACTTTTGAAAGGTACAAGGTACACTTTTGTGTAAAAAAAATGACTGTACAGCCTCAACTTGTGTCTGAAGCCACGAGCCTATGAATTTCGAATAGATGTTCAACCGACGCTCTTCTGGTGCAAATGTAGCGCCCGCAGGCACTTCGAAGCTCTCGGAATTGATGGCTCGCAAAAATATGGATTGGCTAAAATCATTTGCGTGTTCAATGCCAACTACGAAAAGGAAAGGAAGAAAAAAACGAATAAAACATTCAGCGGATTCTTTCAATACGTGTGCACACCGGGGTGATATAATACGACGCAGGAGATGACCGTGAAAAATACGTTTGACCAATTATATTGATAGACTCTCTGGATTTCAATCGTCGCGCATAATTTCCGATTCGATTTTGAGGTCGAGTTGGCGAGCACGTGCGGAAGGAGGCGATTGCGTTCATCCATAAAACGATTCCTTTTCGCGGGCTTACATTATTTTCGCGCTACTTTGTAAATATACAGTGAAAGTTGTTGAATCAAATCGAAAATTTATCGAGCGCGATGCACTTTTTTAAATGTATTCAATCAAAGCTCCGTTTCATTTCGGCGATTAAAAACGTTGAAATTTTTATTGAAGATAGAATTTAATCAACATCGAGTCTAACAAACGTCACAATTACGCGACTGTTTCAACTTCGTATATGAATATGCAAACCTCATTATGTGCTCCATTGCACATACATTTGTTTCAAACGCGAAATCATTAATCCGCAAAACTTTGAAAAATCGTAAAAATGAAGAGAAGTGGGAAAAGAAAAGGATAAAACGGATTTCTCGAAGGACACCTCGAGATCGGTGTATTCGCATTTCGTTAAAAAGTTATTTTTGCGCTAGTCTAGACGACTCCCGCGGCAATAGCCACTGTGAAATGTGCTATTTGACATTTCCATTAATATTAATAAATGATTTTATGCAATTAAGATCGGGGCTTATCGAAGTAAATGGTTTTTTTGAATGTGCTCTGAATCCTGGAGAATCTACGGTGCAACACGTTTTCAATGCTTCGAAGTAGTTTGTTTCGCATTTTCAATTGCTCAATCTCGCAAACAGTTCCGATCTGCATTCTGCAACTCTGTGCAGATTTCATCGCCGCATTGAAGAGTTCACATTAGTCGCGGTAACGCAAAACAAACGATTGCGGAATTCCAATGATCGTTTAAATATTCTGAGAAAAATATTTAGTTGTGAAGTCTCTAAATTGGGGCAAAAATTCTGCAAGAAAAATCGGTCCACCGACCCGTTTGTGATGACATTTTTTTTCGTATTTTTCAGCTTCTTCTTCCGTGATCATCGAGCCGCGAATCCGCCGCTTCCCACTGTCTTTTCGATCGAAAACTCGAACTTG
This sequence comes from Venturia canescens, assembly GCF_019457755.1. Taxonomy (NCBI): domain Eukaryota; kingdom Metazoa; phylum Arthropoda; class Insecta; order Hymenoptera; family Ichneumonidae; genus Venturia; species Venturia canescens. The sequence goes on along the minus strand of NC_057421.1, from coordinate 17,002,937 downwards.
ATCAGGCGACACAAGGATTTCGTAATATCATCATTCTCGAATATAAATATGAATATATTGGCCAAAGCGTGTGTGCGTGTGTCTGAGATAGAGTCGCATAACACAAAAAAATAGCAGTGCGACAGAAAAAAGAAGAACAAAAATAACAAGAGAAATAAAAAACACTCATTAGAAATGTCTGCTCAGGCTGAATATTTGCTCGGAATTATTCGCCAAGGTTCCCTTTCACGCTTCATAAAAACGTGATGAATAACAGAAAATTATGTGGGGACAGACGCGCGAATAATCAATTTGGAGTAAAATATGATATTTTATGGAAAGCTTGGAAGAATATGAAAAAAATTCGCTTCATGCTTATTCGATTAGCAAGGGGAAAAAAACGAGACAAACAAAACGAAAAACAAACTTATCCGGTCGAACAATTTCGTTAGACAATAAAATGGTGACTTTCATTGTTGGTCTAGAGGAACGACGTCACTGAAAAATAAACATGTGACGAATCCAAATTGCAAGAGCTTAAGAATAAATGAGGTAAAAAATGGTGATGCGTTTCTGGAAAAGTTTGAAGCTGCAATCAAGCGACTGTGTAATCGCGCAATAAAACACCTTTTATGGAATGACACTCGGTGACTAGACTCGTCTCGGTGTGTTTTTTTATTACATCAGAAACGAAAGTTCCGATCGCCATACGGTTTCGGCACCGTTAGGTTCACATTGCTGTAGACTTCTGCGTAAGACAGTTTCTTTCGAATATCTTTAATTTCCCAATCTTTCGTTGAAGAACGATGCATTTATCCGTTCGCGGATTCTCTATTCTTATGCATTTGTATGTATTTGTCTAGCAAATTCACAGTTCAATGGTTCCAACAGCTCCAACAACAAAAAAGGTTTTGAAAAATTGGGGTGAAGACAGACGAAATGAAAAAATTTTCATAGTCTCTCACAGTCCTCGGTATTCAGTTTGAATTTGAACATTTTTTTCATTCGATTCCACGAAAATCGGGCTGCGGGCTATTTTTTAGATATTTTTTTCGAATACAAATATTTGCTGACAAGATAGATATTCATAATCTGTTTGCTCGAATATGTTTAAAAATGGAAAAAACTTTTGAAGTCTGTACTCGAAGCGTTAAGTTATTTCACGGAGAACATTAAAAGGATGGATCAGTCGCGGTATATCGCAACCGTGAGTGCGAGAGAGATAGCTGCAAATTTCGAAATCGAAATTCTTTGACACAGTTTGACCGATTAAAAAAAGGCTCTGTCAGTCGATTTTTGCCATCGTTCTGCGCAGGTTGACAGAGCCTTTTTTAATCGGTCAAACTGTGTCAAAGAATTTCGATTTCGAAAATTCCGAGTGAGGTTAGTCGACTGATCCATACTCTTAAGGTAATGGAGCAATCGCTATCTCGCCACCGTGAGTGCGAGAGAGATAGCTGCAATTTTCGAAATTGAATATGTTCGACACGGTTCGATCAATAAAAAAAAGCCCCTGTCAGCGTATTTTTGCCATCTTTCCGCGTCCGCTGACAGAGCCTTTTTTTGATTAGTCAAACGACAGCGGAGAATTTTCATTTCGAAAATTCGAGGTGAGGTTAGTCGACTGATCCATGCTCTTAAGGTTGTTGTGGCGTCTAGTCGTCGGGGGTGAAGCGTGAGAGGGGCGCCCTGTGCTTATACACGGGACCGATGAATTATTACCAACTGTTTGTTGTCAAATTGTCGTCGTATTTGATGTGATTTTTCGAGAAAAAAATCTGGATCATTTCAAAAGAATATGTATTTTTGACAAAGCAATGGTTATAAAAATTATTTCTATTTGTTTAAGCCATTATTTTCGATAATTTGTTAGAGATCAATTATTGCAAGACGAACCGGCAATAAGGTAAATAATGACCCATGATAATATGCTTGGGTTGGCAGCAGTCTCGCACAGCTGTCATACACGCACCCCGTTCCTAGCCTCAAAATCTAATGCCCGTTTTCTCCAACGTTAATCTGAGTTTAAACTCGGTTCATCCTATCCCGAAACTATATGAAAAAAATTGAACTGAGTTTGAACCGCGTCGGAGAAAACGGCCATTAGTGTTTGTTTCTCGACCTCTTGAACATCACGGTCCGGGAAAAAAATGTCGCTAAGGTAGAGAGCGCTTGTGCCTTCTACGCTGTTGCCATGATTCCGAAGCCTTACATTGAGTGTGCTCAATTTGTGGAAAAATTCGTGATTATAATCAGTTATAACTTTGAAGCGGTACTGTAAATGATTATTTTCAAGGCACCAAAAGTTAGTCCGATATTTCATATAACCGTACCTGTTTTTTCAACTCTGTGGCATCGTTTTCTCGGCAGATATATATAACTATATACTGAAAAATGTTCGGAACATTCCCATAAACAGAATGTGACGAGCACACCAAATAGTCCAACTTTGCGATTTTTTTAAAAATAACTGTACTGTGGATTGTTTTGAGATTTGTCAGGTTGATTAATAAATGAATAATGAACGTTCACAAAAAATTTCATCTCAGTCACATCGTTTCATCCTGACCCCACAACAACCTTAAGGTAACTACTGTATGTACTGCATGCTAGTCAAATAAGTGCTCAATTTTCAAAACGCTTTTAGACCAAGTTTAACATACCGATTAAATGTATTGTTAGTGGATTTGTATTTCAGCGTATCTCATTAAGATGTAAAAATATTAAAAACGCTAGTTTTGCAAAACCATCAACTGATAAATGCAAATTCTTACGCTGAGACATTTTCACTGGTATTTGTCAAAGAATTATCTACATTTTTTAATCGATTTTATTGCAACAAGTCTCATTTTGTTCGTCAACCGGTCCTCTATGAATCCACCATGTAGTTGTTTTTTCTAACTTGATCGTTTCACTGTTGCAGCTAATTGTTCATTAAGTGAAAAAACTTTTTCATTCATAATTTCTCTCAGGAATGAGTTTAAAGGAAAATCTACGTGATGAATTCGTAGAGGATCAGTTGAGGAACAAAATGAGACTTGGTGCAATAAAATCGGTTAAAAAATACAGATGATTCTTTGAAAAATAGCTGTGAAAATGTGTCATCATGGAAATTTACATCTATCAGTTGATAGTTTTGCAAGACTATAATTTTTAATATTTTTTCACGTTAATAAAATATGCTTTAATACATATCTACTAACAATAGTTTAATCGGTGCGTTGAACTGGATCTAAAAGCGTTTTGAAAATTTAGCACTCATTTGACTAGCATGCAGTACAGGAGTTACCTTAAGAGTATGGATCAGTCGACTAACCTCGCTTGGAATTTTCGAAATCGAAATTCTTTGACACAGTTTGATCGATTAAAAAAATGCTCTGTCAACCTGCGCAGAACGATGGCAAAAATCGACTGACAGAGCTTTTTTTTAATCGGTCAAACTGTATCAAAGAATTTCAATTTCGAAATTTGCAACTATCTCTCTCGCACTCATGGTTGCGATATGCCGACTGATCCATCCTCTTAAGGTAAAAATGATACAATTTATTCGTTTGTTTGTCTCTTTGAAACTCTTTCGTCATTCAAGTCGTAGTACGAGCTCGTAATAACAAAAATATATGAATCAGGAGAATCAAGGCTGCGGGAAACTTTCTTCCGATCGATCAACGATTTTCGGGGATTAGTGCGCACGTGCGATTAGGCACGAGTATAATTTATAGAAAATAATCATGGCCAATGTCTCATTGCCAAATCCACAACTCCAGCATCACCCGCAAACGACGGGTCCATTTGTCTATTTTGGAAGCGCAGCGAACCAGGTAGGCACGACCTCCCGAGTACATAATCTGCGTTTAGTTTCAACATTTTATCCTCAATCGTGACGCTCGAAGGTTTTAGGTTGATGAACTTTCCTGGCGACATCTCGTTTGTCGTCGTTCCAGGAATTCCCCGCGAGGAATATCCTTCGACTTTGAACAGCCTCATTGTTCTCAAAATATCTGAGATACAACACATCTGCACGGAGATACTTTTGTGTATTTTATACTTTTTATTCGCATATCGGAGCAAAAGTGATTTGTGTCTCGTGCGCAAGGACTGACGCAGTTCAAAATAAATTTACTCGCCCGATGCGCTTCCTTCGCTCTAAAGAATATTCACGTTTTTTCATTGTAACCCATTTCTAATCTGTCACCGAATTTCATTGTTCTGAATCGATCCTTGTTAGCATTTTTTCATTTGAAAAACAACATCGAGCCCCAACCGAACTTCGCGCCGTTCCAATTTCCTGAATTTTTTTGTTTTCTTTGTATGTCATTTGAATATCGCTCATGTCCACTCACTATCATCTGAAATATTAATTCGACCAATCTTTCATTTGAGTTCTTCGGTGCGTCAGGCTCTCGATGTCAATAGCCACATAAGAGTTGTTCAAGGCTCTAAGGATTCGAGGCGGCAGGAACGAGAGTCTGTACGACGTGCCAAGGCCATTCTTTCTCGGGTTACGAAGTGCATGTCGTTAGACATGTGTGCAGAAAGCCTAAACGAAGAAACGCGAAACGGAAGGGTGCTCGCGAAAACTTGATCAGTTTATTCTCATCGCTAAAAACGTGGAGAATATTGTTCCTTGAGACCGTCGTCAAGATTGCACGAAGAAAATCATTTTTACATTCAACAACGGTATTTTATGAGTTTCTTGTGCATTTAACATATCATATTTACACGTCGAACGAAATGTATTTTATAACGAGTAATGTAGAATGAAGAAATGCGCTTTGATCACGCTGGGAAATCCCAAAGTCCCACACGCAGGAGGCCTAGTGCCATGGGCGTATTTTAAGATTTTTTTTGGTCCGTCCCCAAATCCAATTGGGTCAGGGAACAGGTAATCGAGAGAACCAAGATATTTGCCTGCCGGATTCGAGTTCGCTTCTTTCTCATTAGTAGGAAGAAATCGAACGCGCTCTTGTTTTCAAAAATCATTCCCGCCAGGAAAGCTCTGTAGGAACACATAAAAAAACACTTTTTCCTTATTCCATGGATTATCCCACTGGAGCACACGAATCCTTCGAACCGATTGGCTCATAACGAACCTCAAATTCGCGTGAAAGGACCGCGCCCAAAGAAAGTGAAGGGATTCATCTCCGCGTGCATCCTTGATCGGCGATCGATCCGAGTTCCCGCGGAGTCCTTGGACCGATTGACTCCATTGAAATGGCGAATCGTTAGAAGATTAATGAAGCCCAAAGTGAACCCCGAATGAAATTTTGCGAAAGGCTTTCTCCGTTCCCCCTTAAAACACTTTGGAGTCTGCAGAGAAATCTATTTCGAACTTCATTCGATTAGAAACGTGATTGGGAGAAGGACTTTGAAAAAGCTTCCAGTCGCATCATGCCTGCAACGACATTACGAAAATGTGATTTTCCCTACTCCAAATATACAGAGTTTCGGATGCAGGCGCAGGCTTCAGGCAGAGTCGCCGGTGACTTCATTGGTTACATCGGAAAAACCGTGAACATTTGCGCATCCGTATATGTCGAGGTTTCAACGAGGCAGACACCTTCTTTTTTCGACCTCCAGCCTGGCTATTAGGCGTCGCACTGTCGTCACGTTCGCGAAACAACAACCGCAATGAAGTTCTTTGAGTCGAGACGATACCAGCAGAGCCTCCACCACCATCGCCTCGAACGAGTTCCCCTTCGCGAACGTGTATTGACATACAGTCCATTGACGTCCTGGTACACAGACAGCGACGCAACGTTGCCCGTCATTTTATACTCCTGCCCCCTCCCCCTGGCTCCCTTATGACGTTTTTCAAAGTGGGATGGTCTTAGAAAATTTCTCCTCACTTTTTCTCACGATTCCCCCAACTTCGAGTCAAATTTTGACGACCCTCAGAACTGATGACGGTACAGGCAAATAAATCATCGAACAAAAGAGCAATCGCGATGAGACATTTTCAGAGAAACCCTTTTAACTTGACATTGCTCATTTGAGAGGATACGAGGGTGTTCATCTGCACAAAATTCGATCGACTCCAGTTTCTGTGACACTTTCCAAGCTGTAGGGGACACTGAGTTTCAAGGAGTTGTAATTCATGAATTGGTCGATCTCAGGGACAGGTATTTTAGGAACTGCAGCGTCTAAGTGGGTGGGAAATGGTGCACGGAGGAAACAAATTCATTTTGGATGGTGAGGAATATATTATTTTTCAAGAATTTTCAAAGTATTTAGCCACCGATTACAAACAGCGTAGTATTTTTTGAATTTTTTAAATATTTCGCTTTGTTTTCGAGTGTTATTCGTCGTGTCAGACTAGCACTTACCGATAAGTGGAAATTTATTGTAAATCACAAATTTTCACTGTCAGCTTAATAAATTCTATGATAAATACACGAATATACACCGAATACGTGTGACATTTTTCCACGTGTTTTTTTCAGGGTTGCCTGAGCATACTTAACAATATAAACATTTGAAGTGACTGAAAACATTTTTACTATGTTTATAGAGAAAAAGACTCTTGAGTCTTTTGGTCAGTTTTCGGTGTTTCGTGCGTGGGCTGAGGCCTTTTTTCAATAGCTCAAGCGGTGTTGAAGATTTCCAATCCAAGCCTCTGTACTCTGTGAACTGGTTCAAAGAGTTCGCTGATTTATAGAAACTATTTAATCGACCTCGGTTTATTGGCTCGAGGATTCGGGTGGTTCCAGTTTTCGTAGTTTTGATCACAAACTGCAGCACGGTTTCGCTCATGGATTAAAAGCTTTTTTGTTCTGTCACTGTATGTGAATGAGGAGGCTGAAATGCTGATTTCATGAAACAGATTTGGGGCTACAAATGCTTTTCGGAGTCTTGATTTTTCCAATTCCCTGAATGAGCGCCTGCGAGTTTCTGGACAACTTGAAACGAGATTTGTCGGTCGGTAAAATTTGTGGTTTTCACTCCACATTCAGGCCGGCCGTTTCTCCGGCGACGATACATACACGAGACTCTTGAAAAATGGGCAACCGAAAAATCACGTCTCCCCGAAACGAAGCTTCGCCGTTGGTTTTACATCCGCGAAACGAAGACTCGAAGAAAGGAGCGTAACACGTGGCCGTTTATCGCGCGGTGGTGGTTGACAAAAACGTGAGCACGAAATGAGGAGGCGCGAAAAAGAGAAAGAGAGAGGGGACGATGGTCGAATCACTCGACCATAACGCGCGACGATGGAAACGGGGAACAAGTGTACGCGACCGAGAGAACCAAGCAATGGTACGGGCCCGAGGATCGAGAGTGGTAGGAAAGGGTCGCTGGGGTTACCCTACCACCGATAGTATAAAGCCAACAGTCTCATCGACACAGGCTCCTAAAGTCCACTTAAATATCGGAACTCGCCGGCGTCCCCAGTCACGTCGAGACGACGATTTCACATTTCGTTTCCCCGTCTCCGCATTTTATTTTCCGGTTGAACGAACGTTAAGATTTTGGTTTTCGAACGGACCGACGAGTCGATTTTTCTTTTAATATCTGAAGGATTTCATTCATTTTCCGGTTTCTTAAAAGTAATTTAAACAAGAAATAATCAAATTACTCGATTCCTTTCCGGCCGATTCAGTCGACCGTGATTTTGACCATTTTCCTTTATTGGAGCCCGAACATTCGGCGAGGATTACAGTGCAGTGCTTTTCGTTCCGAACTTAATCACTTAGACGAGGGCGACGACCCAGTGCACCGAAACCAAGCTTCCCTCTTTATTTCTTCCCTCACGTTGAACCCTCGGTCCAGGAACAACGATTCGGTGGGATCGTCAAAACTCTTTCGATTCCCCGTCTCACTGGCTTCGGCATTGGGAATCCCTTGCTGACTGGAGCCCACTCATAGGTAAGTTCGTCTCATTGTGAATTGAGATGCCAGAAGGAGCTCTTACCTCGAATTTTTTAACTCATTCATCTTCGAAAAGGAAGAAACGAATAAAAAGGGACAAAAAATTCGAGCGGAAAAATCCAGTTGAATAACATTTTTCGAAACGATTTTTTCCAACACTTTGAAACGAAGAACTCACCATTTTATCTTTAACGCGTTATTTAAATTGATACTTTTGTCGAATAACGTTTGAGCCGAAAGCATGAAGTTCTCGCCGGCGAGTTATCGGAATATACATCGATAAGTGAACGATCACAAATATCGCAAAACCGGTATAACACTGGCACAGGGAAAGTGGATCGAAAGTACATCGAACCGTTAAAGTTTTTATGACTTGACATCGATTAATCTTTTCGCGAGATAGTAATAATATGCATGATTGAAAAACTGAGATTTCAGAGCGGCCAAACAACGTGAAATTTAGTCGAGCTTTTGGAAGGTTCTTTCACAATCTGCGTGTCGATTCGTCAGACACGAGGGTGGCCGGAAGAGCTGAGAGACAAAAGTGAGCATCAGAAATCTCGGAGCATTTTGAGGTAGTTTATGCACGAAACGATTTTCTTGAGAAAGTCTTGAAATTTACTCTGAGTTTAAAGGCTAGTCGACTGACACGCGCATCAAATTTTAAGGAGTTCGTCTTATTGGTTATTAAGATAACCGTGTTTAAATACGAAGAGGAATACACAGGGTTGTAGGGACTTTGCGTAAAAATTCGTTTATCTTTCCATATAACGAATGAACGCTTCTTACGAAGTTTATAAAAAGTAGACAATGACAATGAAGTATGAAATGAAAGTTTAGGAAAAAATTCGAGACTCTTACTAGTAATAAAGATAAACGTTAAAGATTGAACGAAATTGGTAATGAGCACTCGCATAACTTCGCATTTGCTTATTTCGGCATTTTTTTTCTTCTTGGCTTGGCCCATTCCTGTCACAGTCTTCTGTCTTTTTATTAAAACTTTTTTCTTGATCTCTAATGCAATTTTTAACATGATAAGCTATAGGATTTTAGCCAGGGACGAATAAAATTTCGAGTTCAGTCAGTGATGGATCCCCGTTTAACTAATGGCTTGTAATTTCATTCGTCAAAAGATAAGATGGAAAAATTGATTTACAATTTCGAATGAATAACTCTGACATTAATTTAGAGTAATAATTAGGGAGAAAAAATCGATCGAATTTACGCACCCATAAAATTCGATCTTACGGGCATGATCTACGTTAAGACGAACAAAGAATTCAAATATTCATCAACAGAGAACGAATAAAACTTGAGAATTTCTAAGCTTCAGTGCACAACGATCATAATAAAATCCCGAATTAATTAAAGCGAATCGTTGCGCCTCTTATCATCGTAAATATTATGTTTTACTGAACCTCGAACATAATAATCCGCTGTTTTTTCCATTCAATTGATTATTATTTTCCAACTGGCGAGTTTACACGACTAGATTGTTCGATGATCGAATCTGATAATTCAATAAACATCTATTATTATACCGCGATCATAATATATCGTAATGATTCAACGGACGCGTCAATAAAGCCGACAAACCGTTTAAGCACTTTTGCTTTGATCGGTGTGTCGCGCGTCTAGCGATTAATGGATAGTTCTCGAGACAAATTCGCAAATCATAAATCTTTCAGTCTGTAGAGCGTGCATCCGCGCCAGTTTGCCTGCGGATATCGGCTGTCGAGACGCGAGCGATCAATTGTCTGATAAATATTTTTGTTGTGCATTGATATTATTAAACTTGAACTCCAGCGACGTCAACGGACGTCAACACACGTTGCATAATCGAGAAATATTTGCGGAAAGAATTATTAACTGTTTTTAATGAAGTAAAACATTTTTGTGCACAAATTCGCTACCGAGTTTCGTGGCCTCACATATTTTTCTTTTGATAGCGTTATCTCAAAATATCTGCGAATAAAAAAAATTTAAAAAAAAACAAAAAAAAAAATTAATTTTTCTAATAACTTTTCATCTCTTTCAGATTTTTTGTCATTTGATTTTTCCATCACTCCACAATCATGTAGAAAAACAGCCTTGAATCTGGAGGTTTTCACGAACGTGATACAAGTTAATGACCAAAGCTAATGTGTTCTACTTTTTTGTACAAATTAGGCCTTCGAAATAAAGATCAGAAGTCATTGGAAGCAGATGACTGATCAGAATAACACTCTATTCGATCGAGTTCGTTTATGCTCGATTCTTTCGAGAAAATAATAAATTTTTCAACGATATCATCCGTTTATCGTTTTACACTTTTGATCCATGCGTATTACCAGAGCGTATTTCTATAATAAAATCGCTCAGAACGATGTGTACTAAATGTGATTCTAGGAATTTTAGTGTCCGCACTGTAACAGGAAGAATGAAGAAAAAAATCTTATTCTTCTTGAATTCGAAGGTTATAAAATCTCAATGAATCGAACTACCAAAATGATTCGTCATCTCAGCGATTTTGTGCGATAATAATTTAATATTCGTGCATAAATATGCAAACATTGTCATGAGCATTAAGCCATTGGAAAATGCATTTTTGGCATAAATTCCTCGATACGAATTTCAATCACGTGCAATAGAATTGAATCATGAATAAATGACATTAAAACTCATCTACGAGCGCATGCATGGGTCCTGCGAGTATGAGAATCTTTAGCGCGAGCTGCAGTAAGAAAATTATTCCCTAATTCCCTAAAAGTATTCCCGAAATGATTAAATTTTCTGTTTTTTCACTCGTTTTATAGCTCCCTTACCGATTCACTTTTCCATCGTAGTAGTTACACTGATACAAACATTTAACGTTAACTTCTCGCCGTTACGTAATATTTGTAATAATTCGACGTCACTTCCCGGCAAAATGACGGAAGAATATCAGGGCTTGGAAATGAGTTTTTTTCTCGTAGAACTTTTTTCAAGTACGAATAAATGGGAAGAGAGGGGAAAGCTACGAACTTCGGACGCATAGTTGCCAATCACGTTCCAAAGTCATTTTCACCAACGGAAAATTCGCGTTCTCTGAGCGATTGACATCTTGGTGGGTTTATGTGTGGGACGTCGCTCACGAAGGTCGGAAAAGCGTCGTCCGAAGTCATCCAAGATCTTCCACAATGGGATTGGAAATTGAAAGTTTCATGGGAATTCGTTAGGATGATGACGGTTCCAGTTTTATGAGTAACAGAAAAACTGAGAGTTTACATAACTGAATGAAAAAGTTGATTATTTTTGGAAAAAGTCATTTCCAACTCGATAATCCCATTTTTTTTAAATTGCTTTTCAGATATTTTTCTTCGTTTCATCGTCCATTCGATCACTCCGTTTATCGCGTCCATTCATCCTCCCAACACTAATGTTATCAATTTTTTCTTCAGGACCTTGAGATCAAGGTGGATGAGGGTTTGAGAGGCTGATCTTAAGAGCGGTAACCGGGTCACAGCCATGAAAACCGCGGGTCAACTGCAACAGTTCAAAAGTGAGTAATCACGCACTGTTCACGACGAGAAGTGCACAGTCTTCTTTTGTTCTACCCTGCAGTTGAATGCGAAAATGAAAAAAATCATTGAGAACGACGTTGATAGAAAAGTTAATATTTTAAATGAATTTTAACCTTTTTTATGGTTCTCTGTTAATGTAGAAAAATAATTGTGCTTTTTTTCAAATCACAAAGACAAAAATAATTGACGGCTTGTTCGAAAGAATCTTTAATTCGTCATTTGGTGAAAATGCACAAACCAACAGTAAAAATAATTGGACTCATTAAAATCGAGGCTGATTACTCACACTTTGATTGGTTTAATTGAATCTTATTGATTACCATAATCAACTGTTTTTTTTTTTTTTATTACACTTCACCTAAAGTAAATGCTTCATTACTCGTGGTTGCAGTCATGAGAATGCTGGGGATATCAGTACAGTTTCAATCACGAATTACAAACAGAGTAATAAATTCGTAGTCGACTCATCCGGAACGATTGCACAATCGTTGCGACACGGTGGTTCCATTCTACTCTTTTTCTTTTCTTAATCTTTGACGAGCCCAACGGATGTTTTTATACACTTGTATCAAGTCGTCTCACGAGAATGCAGTTCGTAATGCCAGCGCGTTCATTCGGGGGTCTGAGATAGTCAGAAATGTTACAATCGGTCGAAGATTCCATCTCAATGAAAAAGCCGAATACGAGGCCGAATATATCTTTCGTTACATAAGATATGATCTCACATTCGGAGGCAACATTTCTTTTCTTTCGTCACAAATAAATTCTTCTAAGACAAAAAAAAGTTATTGTAGGAAGAGCGTGTCGCAGGATTCATTATAATCCAATAAAAAGTTGAATCTCTTAGATAATAAATCGTTTCAAAATTTGTTTGATTATAAGCTTCACTAATACTTTTGAATTATTCAAGTACATGAGAAAAATTACGTTTTTATCTATTGACAAAAAGTCAAGGAAAAATTTCACCGATCGACGAGGAGTGGCGAGCAGGAAAATTTTAGTCGAAACGTTAAAGAATTCGGACAAAAATTTCAGGGGTATTTCACATCGAAGTTCACTCGGTTTTTTTCCACAGAGGAATTCCGAAAGAAAATAAATTATTTGAAAACTGGGAAGAGAAGTTGTCATCCAATGGTTTTCATTCTTTTTTTACCGAGGTCTGCGCACTTTTTCTCTTTTTTTGTTTTTAAGGAGTTACCAAACACAGAATCGAACCGAAAGAAACGTACGAGGTAGCTTTTCGCTTTTTTTCTTTTCCGGCTGATCTCTCATTTGTAGATTCTTCTCGAAAATCTTCGTATACGCAAGTACATTTTTCATCCATTTTTAGTTTTATGTTAAATGCGTTTTTGTCACTGCATTCACGCCTCTTCACGGGCAGGATCAGTGCTAATGCCACTGTGACAAAAAACATGTTTTATGTGAGCCTCCGACTCTTGATCTCGGGCGAGGCACGCACGAGGAAAAAAAAATTTACCGTGTTTTTCACGGAGCAAGCTGCACCGCCCCAATCAGTTTCGAACTTTGACCGTCTTCCTCTCATTCTTTCTTTCGGTTCCTCCAACACCTTTGAGAATAATAAAACAGTTATCTGGACAATCTCGGATTCTCTGAACTCGTTCGCAGGGAAGTGAACAATTCACACTATTTAAGCACGAAAATAACAAGCGCAACGTGTCGTCAAGTTTCGTATGAGCGATTCTCAAAAACGTATTAAAATAACAAGCAAATTTTCCCAGTGGAGTTTTCCGTGACGACTTTTCTGCACGGAGAGAATGAGATTTGAAGCTGCAATTCATGATATTATGGGAGAAAAATTGAATTTTTCTATAAATTAAATAATGTTTATTGTTCCAAGTAGGAACTTTTACCGGAGTATTTAGTAAATTTGCAATATTTGCAATATTTACTGCTACAAAACTGAAAATTTTGCAAATCTTTGAAATTTTACAGTACGTTACGGGAATGAATACTCTTTATTAACTTGTCCCTGCACTCAAACATATTCCAGCAATATATTTCAGCAAAGCAAGAAAACAAACGTGTGTCTAACGGAAACATTCTTAAGGCCAGAAAACGGGTTTTCGAGTCGAACGGAATTACATTTTCCGACGAAAACCCTTGCGATAGAGGCCAAAAAATTTGACCCACTTTCTCAGAGGGTCCAGCGCTGTGCACCCGCTCGAGCTCAAAATTTGGCCGAGTTGAGATGCGGTGAAAACCGCACGTGTGGTCCGACTTTCACAAAAGTTTGTGTGCGCGACGCGCTGTTAATGTATGCAACGAAATCGAAAGGGAAGAAAAAATAAATAAACGAGTTGATTGTGCGCGCGATGTGCGTCGCGCCATAATCCCAGGTCCCAGGAGTCCATGAAACGGAAAGTGAAATGCGAGTAATTCGGGTCAATGTCGTATTATATGTGTTACGCGGTGAGACTTTTTATTTCTTCGTTGTCGTTGATGCCAATTTGTTTGTGCAGGTAACTGGATCACATATGGAAATTTATATCGAAACATTTCCATGTGCCTTGTGAACTTCAGCAACGATAATTTCTTTTCTCTGTCGTATCAGGATGAATTGAATCTTCGATGCTACGGAAAATGCTAAAATCATCAAATTTATTCTCAGCTGTTATAATTTCTTCGTCGCTAAATCGCCATTTCATTTACAATGCAAAGTGCCTCAGCCATTTGAGAAAATTAGAACTCTGGAATGAAAGAAAAATTCTCGAACATACTCGAATGACGAGAAGAGTATGATTGAGTAATTAAATACGTTCGATCAACGATTCCTTAGAATCATTTACGAAGCTGTTTCTATCGGGTGTCAGGAACAAACGTTCATTAGATTCTCGTCCTTCCCTCGTGATTTACGATAAAATAGTAACGTTCGAAGCGAACAATCGAGGCATGTGAGACGAGATAGAAAGAGTGGCAGAGTTGATCAGATTTTCATTGATTGAGGTGGCAGGCAAGTGGGTCAAAGATAACAGGAAATCGATGAGGAAAAGATTTTTTTTTTCAGTTTGATCTTCACGTTTGAGTGATTTTTCGATAAAGACCCACAGGCTGCTGGGATTTGTGGAAACGCATCGGTGAGCGTTGAGACAGAAGTTTCAATAAATTCGGCACTGAAATTAACCCGTGTAACAATCATCGATTAACTTACACCAGGAGAACACAAACGATATCGCGATCTTAATAATTGAAATCACAAGTAGCTTTTAAGTGACGTTCAAAGGTCTTTTGGAACGTGCTGTTTCCCTAGACTAGCAAATTTCTCACCATTGACACACTTCTCTGTCTTTCCGCGCGTTTTTCCCTCATTTTTTAAGTTCCTCCGTACGCACACATAATGGAATGCCAATGAGGATATAAGCGTCTCGGATTTATGTGATAAACGAAGATCGTCAGATAACCACTAATTAAAAAGAAATAAGAGCTAATGCCAAGAGTTATAGCATTGACTCGAAACGACCGCTTGCGAATGTGTTGACTTCCACCTCGAGCGATCGGTGTCTCGGTCATTAACGAGGCTGCGACATAGACTTACCTCGTCGTTCGTGTTCGTCAGATCGTTTAATACTCCATTGACACGTATCAATCAAAATAATTGTGCAAATATGAATCGGTACTGAAAAGATCGTAGTAAAATATCGTCTCGTCATGGTTCGCCAATTTTCTAAGTGACTTCAATCCTCGTCAAATCTTCGTTTCAATTTCATCAGATTTTTATTCCGTCTCGAAAAAAACGAGCACCTCAGTATCCATTTGTTTTTATTGAATAATTGTAATTGATATTGAAACGAAGTAAAACGAAAAAAAAAACGTTACCTGGTACCAAGTTCAGTGAGTTCGAGATCGTTCGCAATCACCGCGAAGAATTCTTCGCGCAGTAGTTACACACTGTTATCGTCAGCCCGGCCGAGACTCGACGGCGAGTAAAACTCGAGTATTTTCATAGAAATAAACATTCGAATAACGAAAGAAGTGGGTAGCCATAAATCGTGGGCGACGACACCGCGGATTCGGACTTTCGACGGAGATCGTTAATGAACTAAAAGAGTTCCAAAGTTCGCTATTATGAGTTTGAAGCTACGATTTGGAGGAGCGGTTCATCCGCAAACTCTTCGTAGTTTTTCACTTCTGAAATTTCAGTAAGAAAAATATTTGGTTTAGCCTTCAAGCAATTCCACCTGGCACTTGTGTCAAGAATTTTTGCGACCTCATCCTGACGAAACAAAATTCGACGCAACAGTTCAATGGGTTGTTTTCCGATATTAGTTGCCTCTTACGAATTAGCCTGTCTTACGTCATGGGAAAAAACGATTTTGGGTAAAAGAAAATTGGGTAGGCCGGAATAAATTTATTGCTGAACGATTGTCCACTAAAAAACCACTCAATTACTCGAACGCGTGCAACAAGAAGTTAGAAAAACTACATCAAAGCTTGGATCTGTGGCTGGTCTTCGAGCAAAACTTACGAAAATCTATGAGAAATTAATTGCTCAGAAAAATTGAAAACATTGTGACCAATTTGGAAAAACAATATTGCTGATCGCATTTGTCGAAAGGAAAAAAATCTGAAGTGTATGATCGATTGCTCTTTAACGTAAATTTGTCAGAAAAATAATGTAATTATATCCCTGTTAATTACAATCGTTTTGCATACATTGATGAGTGATAAAAAAAATTGAAAAAAAAAACATTTTTTTAAAAATAATAATCATTCTATAAGCGCACTGCTAGTCGGTGTGATGCAATCTCAATACCTGGAGGACTAACAGCTTTAAGGAAAATTTCCTTTATGCAATAGCACGTCCTTGTGTTCATGGATTGACGATCTTTATCTCCTCGACATTGGAACTGTATCGTTGGACTTGAACAACTTCTTCGAAGGTCTTGAATAATAAATCGCAGGAATAATGTGCAAATCGCGAATACTTCGATAATGAAGTATGCACGACGGGATTAAATTTCATTTCGCAGCCTCGTACTACTTCATTAGTCGTCAGAGCATTTATGTTTCCAATATATTTGGAGGCAACGAAACGATTCTCCGTTTATTTCTCTGCTTTTTTTATGTGCGGAAAAGACTGAATTTTACGACGAAAATGTTTCGTCAATTGAGGGCTCGACCCGAACGTCGAAAATCTCGTTTTTCCACAACGGTCCTTCCATACGGAACCACGGTTGCAAATCTTTTGTATATTTATATGCAGCAGACTTGCCAGTACGATGAAAGTTAGCGGACTTTATGGAGCAGCATGAAGAGGCGAAAGTTTCGACCTTCGATACCATTGAGCGTTATCGAACTACTCGAAATTATTTTCTCAATGTTACGATTCATTTTTATGAGCGATCCACCGGACCAAGGCGGGAATGCCCGATTGACCGTGAAATTCGTGCGACAAAAGGACATGAAAAAACGTTGCAAGCGCACGTTCTTTCCTTCGATGCTCCACGACACTTCGTTCTCAAGAGACGGATGAACGACTGACCGACTGACCGTCAGTACTTTTCTTACGCATTAATGTGAGTCAAGGCGATCTACCGGGACATTCTGGTGACCGTCAATATCACCGTACTTATATCTGCAATGGACCACCGTGCGATCGATCATTTGCTCACGCTTTTTTCCCCTTTTCTCACTTTCTTTGTTTCCCATATTTACTGAGATGACCGTTCATCAGCGAGCTCTGCCTCCATTTTTTCCCGACGTTCGTGGCGCTTAATTTATTCGTTGAGTCTTAGCAATGAACCCGAATAAAGCACGGTGTTCACCGCGTTTCTTTTTCCTTTGAAAACAAAAAGCTTTTCTCGTTGCAGCATTGGAATCCCCGAAAAATGCCTTCACGATTTTCGTCTACACTACGCACTCTAAGATCAATTTTAAAATCGATTTTGCCTTTGACTTTTGCTCGATAGCTATTTAAAGCGCGAGCAGACTCCAAAGAATTTGGCTTAACGCAGACAAAAAGTTTGAGTCAGAAAATAGACGAAGATTGCAGAGAGGCTCCTGCGTAATATTAACTTGTGGTTACAGTAACGAGTCAATCGCAATTACCATTAGCCTGTTGAGAGAGAGACAATGGGCGGTCAATGGACGTGATTGCATTAACGGACACAATGACTGGCTAGCCACTCGATCAGGATAGTTTTCACAGCGGTAAATATCTCGCCGCCTCATTATGCTGGCTTGCATTTAAGGTGGAAAATGTCGAGTGTTAGCACTCCCTGGACGCGTGGGCATGCTCCTGAATAAATTAAACTCGAACGAATTTTCACCGTGAGTTATGCAGGCGAGTGAACGATCTTTGACTCCACACGCTAATCGGCAGTGGCTCGTTGTTATTCCTCTTAAGGGGAAGTATTATTCTTAAGCGAAGTTCGTTTTTCAGTTCCGCGTGCTCGAACGCTTCGAACGAATCGAAATTCCGCTCAAAAAATCGGACTAAAAACCTCCGCTTCTTTCCCAACGACTGCGAGTAAAAAACGACCCGAAGGAGACCAAAAAACGTGGTTTTGATCCAGTTCGATGAAAATATAAAAATTAGGCTTTGCTCATTCATAATAGAACAAACTGAATTGCTACAGGCGTGTAGTCTTGTTTTTAGAGGTTTTTTCTTAAACCGAGTCTCTCGACGATTCGCTTGTTTTCGATCGATAATTCTGGACTTTCACCTCATCGTTGCAAACGTTTACACATAATTGTACCGATCTGTAGTCCCAATGGAGCAGGAAGTATTTAAATATTTCGAAGATTAAAGAATTTAAAAAATACTCGCGTGCGGCAGTTGTGTAATTCGCATACCTTCGAGTCGTCGAATAAAACTTAATTATTCTTCGATATCAAGCTTCGAGAGCAGCAACAAAATATGCTTATGAAAATATTCCATACCGATACAGTTTTCCGCAGCGATGAGTGTTCTTTTTCTCTAGTCGTGTTTTCCTGACGGGATAGTGCAATTGAAAACGACTTTATGAATGATGTCGAGAGTTTTTTGCTTCTTTATCCTCTCAAATTCCGAAACGAAGTAGCAGCATTCCTTTTTCCACGTTTCTTGAAAACCCTCCGAACCTTCATATTTTACAATGAAATTCATTAAAAAATCGTTCGATAAGAGAAAACCAGAAGATCGAGCGAGAAGAAAAGGGGGGGGGAGAAATCGCGCTCGTCTTTGCCTTCCTTGACTCTGTTGACACTGTTATCTTTTATAATATTTCATAAACCGATTGGAATGCAAAACTCCTCGGATCCCGAGTGGTTCCAGGAAATCTGCCGGGCGTTTAAGCCACGAGAGATTTTTGAAACCGCGACCAACTTTTTACTCCGCATTCCCGGTAAAAGGTATTGAAATTGATGGCAACGAAGTGCACTATTCATTCTGACGTATGAATCACGTCAACGAAATATCGAGCTAAAAACGAAGATGAGAAAAATAATCTTCAGTAACCTTCGATAACTGCGAACACCCTCAAAATCAAGTTATTTATGCCGTAACCAGAAATAGCGTGTATTCTTCCTGCGCGCACGAAGCTGCCAAGACTTTTTTCGAACTGCATAAAATTAATTAAAAATCGTATATTCACTGCGGAACCCGCCGCTTCAAGCATCCGTGCGTAGAATTGTAGTTTTCTATGTCTTTTTTGAATTTCTTTTTTCATCATTTGTCGTTCGAAATAGCCAGTTTTTAAAATGGATTCGCAAATAATTTTCATACACGTTTATGGCTTCTTTCAGAATGCATCATCTTGTTCATGGTGGGAGTGATTTCCAGTGCTCTCGCGTACGCAGTTCACGTGATCAATCCTATCAAACTTCTTTTCGATTACGTGAGTACCCGAAGCAGATCAGTACAAAAACTTTATAACTTGTATAATACTCAAATTTTTTTGCCCATTTGCATATTTTTTATGAGCCAAATGAGTAAATCCCGAGAAAAAAACCCAATCGGCTCAACATCGAGCGAGTGTGTCTCAGAGTTGTCCATCAATGTTGCGCAGATTGTTCATTTTTTCTAGGGATCCAGTCATGCTACGTTTTCCACGAGACAAGATATTCATTATTTTTTTGAATACTCCATTTGCTTTGCGACCGAATCCGAGTAATTGCGATCTTCTTATTTCCGACAGAATCTTGTGATGAGACCGGATTCGAGAGTATTCACGGTATGGCAAAAACCACCGATCGAGATATTCATCAGAGTCTACATTTTCAATATCACGAATCCTGATGAATTTCTGAACGGTGAAGAAAAACTCAGGGTCCAAGAAATCGGTCCTTACGTTTATCAGTAAGTTTATTCTCATCGTGCCAGCACCTCGACGTCGTAATACGATCGTTTTATTTTATTGTGACTCAAAACATTGTGGCTCGAAATTTGAATTTTCTTTCGAAATTCGAGAGCTTGAATTCAGCTTTCAAAATAATTTTTTTGAACGGCTGTATTCGAAGCCAAGTGGTCAAAATATTCGAAAATTTCTGCTCAACTTTGTCATTGGAAATCTCGGGATTTTGTAGTTGGAAAATATAATAATAGAACATTTTGAGAGTACGTAAAATCGAAATTTACCTCGTTTGCGTGAAACAACACTCCTGAAACTGCGCACAACTTATTCACTTGCACTATCATCGTTTGTTCGAACAGAGAATTTTTGGAGAATGGAAACGTAACGTGGAACGACAACGGTACAGTTTCGTATGTTCCGAGAAGAAGCATCGTTTACGTTCCGGAAATGTCAGTCGGTGATCCCGGGTTGGATATTGTTCGCGTGCCGAATATTCCAATGTTGGTGAGTACCGTCGATTAACGAAGACTGAAAAAAGTACCCTGTAATTGGTTAATGTTCCAATCAATAATTACATCGGTTTAATAATATCGTCTGCGTTGACGAGAGTATAAAAAACCATAGCTGCGGTGGGCAGAGTCACGCAGTTCTGCAACAGCAGTCATTGCACCACTTTGAGGAATGAAAATTGAGAGATTTTCTTGTCTGTACTTTAAACTAATATCGAATCGCGTTTTTATAAGATAGTCAGAAAATATTGTGTCCATTCGCATGTTCATGAGAAGGAAACGCGTGTCACAACGCTGATTTTCAACGTCGATATTTTCCATTTATTCCGAGTCCAACTCAAAGCACCATTTCCCTCTTTCTCTATTTTCAAAAAAAACTGTTTCCTCGCGATATCATTATTCTACCAAACAACAACAATATTTCGATGGAAGAAACAAAAGTTGGTCAATAATAAACTTGGGAACCAGAAAAGTTGCGGAACCTCGCACGAAAGGAAATACGAAGCCAACGTCAGAGGACTGAAAATAGAATGAGAAGCAATTGCTGTCATCAGTGACTGTCAGAAAACCGACTGTCAGTGCCAAAGAACTGAGCCAGAGGTCTCACAGCCCCGACAACCGTTACAATCATTATGATCACCTTCACGATCGTAATTCTATCAATAAAATGAAGAAAATCATCTCTACAGGACAGAAAAAGCGGTAGTTCCCCACGTATATTAAAAATTCGGAAACACGCTTCGATCCACGTCTATTTTTAATAGAACAGATTAATTATGCCATCATCGAACGTTCTCGCGTGTCATCATTTTTTATGTCAGACACACACATACCCGCGTATACGCGTACACACATCGATGTGTATATAAATTTGTATGTACATTTGTAACCATCAGTTCATGCGACATCTATCAGTCATAAATATGGATCTCTTCTTGCAGGAATTGAGAGCTTTTTTTCCAATTTTTTATCCGAACCACGCACGCTGCATTTTTATCATTCGCGGGGTCTCGGGCTCCACCCCGTAATGTCGTCGTGCCACGTGACACATGCGAATCGAGAAGTCTGCAAGTTTTATTCGTAGATGCGATAACTCCCTGGGACTGTAAGAAAAATTGTATGGAAAAGAATCGAATTTTCGAGGCTGTTCGCTGGGAGATAAAAAACGGAAAAACGGAGGTCGAAATTTTCAGTAGTTCTTTCGACGTGTTTTTCTTACATTACAGAATCGAGCAGGCACCAACTGCTGATCGAGTCCGAAGCTCGTATTTTCTACGGGAAAAAGAAAATAAATTTCTGCCATGCCGTTGGGAAAGCTTCGAAAAGACTCTTTGTTGTCTCAAATTAAAAATGGGAATTAACTAATTGGAAATTCGTAATCAAATCATCGGATGAATCCTCAGTCGAACGTCAGCAGTTAGTGGGCTCCGTAAAATACCATTGGACAATAATCATTTGAAAAGATGTCTCGAGTCGTGTTGACAATGGAGCAGAAAAAAATAACCACCCATTAAAGATCGTGCTACAAAACCCTGACCTTTGGTGATCCTTCGACAGAGAAATAAGAAACAAAAAAGAGTTCCGAGGGGGAGCAAAAAACTGGAATTGTAAGCGGACGCGGATTGCGTACGTTCGTTAAGGGTGGCACATTCGAATGGTCTTTCCACTTAGCTCATTGGTCGTTTCGTCAGTGAAGAATTGCTGGACCAAAAAAAGTAACAACTTGTTTGTCTTTGATGAACGATATGTCCGTGTATATAGATGAGCCCGTATAATAATGATGAGCTTACATATATTCGAGCCGGGATTAGCCTGAGGTCATACTAATAAAAACTCGATAATGAGGATAGCTCGATGCGAGACAGTTTTTACTCAGTGTCACAGGAAAATTGCGTGAGAGAGTATTATTTCATACGATTGACATTCGCGACGTACACGTGCCACCTGCGAAACGTGACACTCTTTCCATCGACTTATTCTTACCTGCGTGTGCAAGATACACATGGAAAGGAAGAGGGTCCAGTGGCGTTCGAAATTTATCGAAAAATGCCTGAAAATTCGAGTCAGTTTCGCCGAATCACAGCGCACCTGAAACGAGGAAAAATTTCGTGGCTAATTGGATTGCGATGCGTTTTCCTGCTCAATGATGTTTTATTACTAATGAATCACAACGAATCGTTTTACGGTTCGGAGGAAACTTCTCAGACGAGAATTTTGGCTCATTTCTTTTCGGACATCTAACGACGGTCACCGGAAGTTTTGTAGAAAAATTGTAATCATCAACACCGCGATTTTTGTGTCTCTCAATGTTTTGCAGCGAAGTACTGATCAGAGCATCGTCGATTCTGTGCTGTGGATGAAATGATCATTCTCATGTTCAAGATTTTGTTTGTCTGATGATTTTGTGGTGAAAGCTCACAGAGAAGAAAGAAAATTCTGTAAGATTCCTCGGGAAAGGATTCCTGAAGAATTCCAGGATTCGTAAGATCAAGGCTGGCTCTATTTTTTTTTTCGTAACCTTTGGAATAAGTAAAATAGGAGTAAAACCGATTTCACGTTCAACTGAAACTCGAGTCTCAGGGGAGCGTAAAACCAGAAAATCTTGATCTCAATTATCCGAGTTATTCTCAATGGAAAAAAAAGTAATTTTCATGGATTTAAAAAGCGTTTGGAGCAATAATTGAAAAAACGAATTGAGATGGTCGTATTTTTGTAATAACGAAATCGTACTGGTAAATTTGGTCTGGAGATTAAATATCATTTTGAATCTGTTTTCAGGGTATTTATTCAGCGATCCACGACGCCGGTTTTTTCATCAACTACCCCTTAACGCAATTGGCTAATTATCTAAACAGTCAACCAATATTGAACATAACGGTTTACGACTACCTCTGGGGCTACGAAGATTCGTTGGTGCGTCTCGCCAGTAGCATTGTACCGAATTTCATAAATTTCCGGAAGTTTGGTCTACTCGATAGGGTAAGTTTCAAAAAAGAATTCCTTACCGATTAATTTTCAATGGAGGGAGTAATGATTAACGTAACGCATCACAGCAGATGGATCAATAAGGAGAGGAAAGAAATGAACTTTCAAGAATGTTTTTGATCTAAACAAATTTTATTTTTCTCAACAAAATTATTCAATTTAATACGACCAACAAAATTGTCTGGGGTAAACCAGTGTAATTCGTGAATGCTGGGACAAGTTATCAGTTAATCCAAGAAAGTCTAAAAAAAAACGATCAAAATGTATGTGTAAACAAAAGAGTAATAGTATAAAATCGAAGAAAACTTGTTAAGGAAGTTGAGGCTGTACAGTCATTTTTTTTACCCAAAAGTGATGACCTGTACCTTTCAAAAATTAGGCCAGTTTACAGTTTGGCAATGTTGCATACACTTTAAAGAAAAGTTGGGGAAAAAAAGATGAAAAACTGTTGAAAGCTCGGTCGAAAACACGAACGGTGACGATCCTAGCCTCAAAAAACTGCACGGGAAACAGATTATTATTAATATAATCTCAGCAAATCTCCTAATAAATCTGAAAAAAATAGACATTATTCGGCAAGCCTTGCTCATGTTGCCCAAAAAATTTCATATTTTTAGCATCATTTTTAACGGAGATATCACTGAATGTGTCTTGACTTCCATAAGATTACATGTTATTTGGCCCAAATTGTTATTGATTTTTCTCAGCAACGACGCTCCTAAACTGTCTGAAAATTTAACTGATGTTTTTTTACACTTCACTTTATAAGATGCAATCGGTTTAAAAGCGGTGACATCATTTTCATTCTAATGCCTCAACTTTCTTAAGTTTGCTTGCACGAAACGATTTTCTTAAGAAAGTTTTGAAATTTACTCAGAGTTTAAATGGCTAGTCGACTGCCACGCGTATCAAATTTTAGAGTTCATCTTATGGGTTATTGAGATAAATGTGTTTAAATACGAAGAAAAATGCACAGGGCTTTAGGGACTGTGCGTAAAAATCGTTTAACTTTCCATATAACGAATGAACGCTTCTTATGAAATTTATGAAAAAGTACACAATAACAAGGAAGTATAGAACGAAGGTCTGGGAAAAAATTCGAGAAGATTGTCTTAGTAGTAATAAAGATAAACGTTAAAAATTGAACGAAATTGGTAATGAGAACTCGTATAACCTCACACTTGCTTATTTCGGCATTTTGTTTCTTCTTCGCTTGGGCCATTCCTATGACAGCCTTCTGTCTTTTTATTAACACTTTTTTCTTGATCCCTAATGCGACATCAAAAACTATAGGATTTTAGCCAGGGACGAATAAAATTTCGAGTTCAGTCAGTGATGGATCCCCGTTTAATTAATGGCTTGTAATTTCATTCGCCAAAAGATAAGTTGAAAAAATTGATTTACAATTTCGAATGAATAACTCTGACATTAATTTAGA
Source organism: Venturia canescens (assembly GCF_019457755.1). NCBI lineage: Eukaryota > Metazoa > Arthropoda > Insecta > Hymenoptera > Ichneumonidae > Venturia > Venturia canescens. The sequence continues at coordinate 16,978,330 of NC_057421.1, read as the reverse complement.
GTAATAATTAGGGAGAAAAAATCGATCGAATTTAGTCACCCATAAAATACGATCTTCCGTGCATGATCTACCTTAACTTCGGCGATCTTGTTGATGAATCTATAAAACAAATGATGAATTTGAAGTAAACGAAATGCATGAGAATTAAAATGATTGTACTAATTTTTGGTTGGGGGTCACCGATAAAACGATGGGATTATGCGACTGTTCGTCGATCATTGATCCCGAGAGACTGGTAATCAGAGAATCGATCGTTGTCACGTTTAGAGCCGTCAGCACGTGTGTCGCGGGTAAATATAATCTCGAGAAAATGACAATTAGTATCTCCAGGGAACTTGATTTGTAATCAAAGCTCGACTGCCGTCGTGGTCGTGCAAATGTTTCACATTTCAAGCGCGCGGAGTCTCAAACTCGCATTGCAAAAGTGAGCAGATCTCCCTACCTCTTTTTCCTGCGTCCGCGTGTCGCGTTTCTCGTCTCTGCGCTCAGTGCATAGAACATTTTCGCAATAGATTTCGAGCCCCCCGGTCAAAATCCTTTCACTATTTACTCAGCGCTTAACGCGCTTGATTACATCTCGGCCCGTCGAGCTCCGAATGACTTTTTTTATTCCCGCGCGATGCATTTTTCTTCAAGCACAGAGAAAAGAAAAATCAAAATGTATTAGCTATTTCGAGATAATCAACGTGTTTAATTATATCGAACGCGCGGCTACACTAGTTGCCATTAAATACGAACGGTGATCGACTGTTTCTCAGCAATGTGGCGACACGGCACGAAAAAGTGCGATTGTGCAAGTGCACCTCGCGGGTGACATTTTGATTAATCGACGATCAATAGCTTCGAATGATCGATCGTTCAAAGACCCTCAATGATCCGATCGATTGCACGCCTCTACAGGACATTCTACCCCAACTCAGTCCCACAATCGCATTGAAGATTCAAGCTGCTCGAGTACTGCACGCGGATTATCTCGAAAATCCGCTCAACAAAACGATGTCACGTCCAGTGGCTTCCACCGCTGAGATCGTTATCGTTTTTTCCTTCTCTCTCTCTCTCTCTCTCTTTCTCTCTTTAAATGTACTGAAATTTATTCTTTGAAAAACTTGGTAATAACGAGTTCAGTAGTCACCTCAGTTCATTGACGTAGAAATATGTGTGTCGTATGAGCATATAAAATCTCGAAGAGAATGATGGAACGTGCTCGAATAACCGAGCTATTGATGACGTTCGGTCCTGCGCGAGAGCGCAGATCGTTGGAATTTATGACACTAGTTTTCTTCGCATATTCCATAAATGACGAAACGTCGTTCTTATTTGCTGTGCGGGGATTTGAAGTAAAACGCAGAACTATGCGTTTGTATAACTTATGAAAAATTCTTTGGGATTGTCAGCACTTAATATATTTACATTATTTATCACATCGTACATATCGAAGGTGGAGTATTTTAAATAATGGCCCACATACGAGATCTTCGTATCTAACGAAATTCTTCAGTCGTGATCGACGATACTAAAGCTCCGTTTTCCTATTCAATGATCGAGAAAAACTTGCATTGAGAGCATTTGTTTCTACGATCTTTTGTGACACGCGCGGAGTAACGTTGCTGTATTCGTTTCGAGACAGAGCACGACTCAGGAGAGTGCAAAAATGCTTGATTTTACTGGTCCAATAAAAAAGACGGAGTTGCTCGACGAAATGATCGAAGCATCACCGAGGAGAGCTTGAACGCGGCTTGTTTTTATGTGCAGATGTACGACGAGGGAGAAAACTGGGTAAATATGAATATTCGACCGAACAAAAATATGACGGAGGAAGTCGGGAGATACTTGAGCATAGAGAAGTACAACGGAAGTCCGGGACTCGCGCACTGGGGTTACCAGAAGGAAGAAAATAACGAGCCGAATCCAGCGTGAGTTTTTTTCTGTCAACTTCAAGCATCTTTGTCACGATGAATATAAACCGCATTTTTTTATATAAGCGAATGCACCATTTGGCACAGCAAACCTCAAGCCTCGTAAATGCTCGCATTTTCTGATGGGACAAAAACATGTCAATACTTTCTAGAGAAATACAGCTGAGACTGGCTGCTGCCCTAGATTTGACAGGAGCATATAACCAGCAACGACAGTTTCTGGGTCACTTATCTCCTTCCATCGCCCATCGATCGTTCCAACCATCAATAATTTTTTATTGTTATCTCATAACATGGTTGTTTAAATAGACAAAAGAAAGGCAAACGGTTGATTGATTTGGCGAGACTTTTCGACGCCCAATGACGGAGTCTGAGCTCTGAGTTTTGGGGCATTCAAATGAGGGGTACGAATAAACTGGAGCTCGGATAACAAAATGCTTTTTCCAGATATTTTGTTGATAAATGCATTTTTTTTTTTGAAACCCTTATTTTTTCGAAATATTGGAATATTTTTCTGGACGTATTGAACATGATTTCGTCGAGGCATCAAATTTTCTTCAACGTTCTGTCATACTGAGACGACAGTTCGTTGATACGATCAACATTTGCGGTGGCCTGAACGAACACTTTTTATGTATACGTCCGCAAAGTATTTCAAAGCAATCTCGTTTCCAACTGACTGTCACGATGACGAAACTATGTTGGAAAATCGATGTTTCTTTTGTTACAGGAATACAATATGCAACAGAATTCAGGGCGCCACGGAAGGCACGCTCTTTCCCACGAATCTGGACAAAAATGCTGTTTTCCGTGTCTTCAGAAAAGCCTTTTGTCGTGCTTTTCCGATTGAATTCAAAGATGAAGTCGAAACTGACTCGGGACTCACTGGTTGGAAATATTCCCTCACAGACAATTTTCTCGACCAGCCGGACGTGAATCCTGAGAACGAGTGTTACTGTCGAAAAATGAAGACTTGTCTGAAACGGGGATTATCCGATCTTACGCCATGTTACTACAGTGAGTATTTCCTCGAGTAAACAAGAAAACCATTTTTTTTTCACCCATCCAAAATTATTTTGTAATTTTCACGTACTTTCCGAAATTTTGAACATGTGTTTTTGCTTCTGTAAACAAAGCGCTTTATTTTTATTTTTTCTTAAGATACGGATGTTCAAAAACAATGCGAGAATTCAGACTAAACTTGAAATCGTTGATACTTTGAAAAAGAATTGAAAAAATAAATTCTTTTCACGATTCAACGTTGTTGCTACAAACGAAGCGATAATGTCGCATTTTTTCCCAAAGTTCCACTTATTCAAGAACAACGATTACGAAATTTGGCAATAATTTAAAAAAAGGAATATTTTATAAAAAAAACAATCAACGAAGAATTGTTCCTAATGAAAGGAAAAAATGACGTACGATTGGACATGAAACGCCCTGTGCAATCAATCACAATCAGCGTTGTTCCAAGTTGTTCATAGTCCTAACGGATAAATTAGAAAATTCATTGAGACGATGACTCAACCAAGTGCTGTGCTAAGTTTTTCAATTATTTCCTCAAACTTCCTGTTCGCAGCAAATGATTTTTTTCTGTAGTGTCTGCCTCGCCTTTTTTTCTGATAACTTTGCTTACGATGATTTTCATGTCTCATTGTCTGGTTTTATTCCTAAGAAAGCTGACGTCCCAGCTCGTGTTTTATAGCGCAGTATTTCAATATTTGATTTTCAATACGGTTTTTTTGCGTACTGCTAATAGAGAAATAATATTGAATTAGAGAGGAAAAAATGTGTATAATGAACTTCCTTGACGCAAAAGGACTCATCGCCGCGACTCTTCGATCACACTTTTAATTCGAAATTATTTAAGCACACATATATTCATTCCTGGAAAAATAAATCATTCTTCATCTCTGTGGCATTGAATGAGAGGAAAATGCAGCTTGAAAAGACTCCCAACTGTAAAATAAAGCCTGAGCGACGCCTGAAAAATCAATTATATCGATTCCGCATTACTTATAAAATCATCACGAATCTCTCTTACGTATCAGGTCAACGATTGTGAGAGAGTTTAATAAAAATCCAATGTATCGCGAAAGAAAATGTCAAGATGTGAACTTTGCTGATTCGCAAATATCACGCATGATGCAATTCTCGCGTTCAGGGTTTCATTGCACTCGTAAGACCTTCCGCTTATTCCCAAAGGAAGTGGGAACAAGACACGATACCACATGACGGCGATTGCGTGCACACTTGCAAGTTTCATTGCCTCGCATAGCGAACGATCGTTGTCTGTGACAAGTGCACGTATTCTTCATTATTTATCTTCGCCCCGGATAATAATGGTGAAAAATATTCAAGCGGAAAGTTACGAAGTTGCATAAAGAAAAAACAATTTTATGAAGAAGCTCGCGTTTCAGGATCATTCAAAACTGCTTTATTAATGTTGAATAGTTGAACTTTTTTTTAATTCGGAAATCTTTTATTGAGCGTTCGAGACACTTGAGACCGCGACAAATCGGGTAATTTTGAGAAGGGAATGAATTTCGAAAAAAGTAGTTTGTCAGAGATTCATTTTTTAGGTGCGGTTCAATATGTCGAATAACCGAATTGTAGAACAGTCGATTTTTCGAAATTTTAAAAGTTGTGATATCAGTTTGGAGAAAAATAAGTAATTCGAAATTCTTATTCCCGATCGACTATTTAGCAGATTGCGTGTTTAATCAAAAATTCCTTCTTTGAATTCGTATTTACTCGAAAATATATATTTCGATAGTTTTTATTTCGAATGGAATTTTAACAGACCATTCGAATGTCAAAAGTTGATATTTTCGAATTCAAAATGGAGAGTAATTGTTTTACAGACAGACCAGAATATAGAGTAGCAAAAAATCGAAAGTGAATTTTTTGAGCCTATAAAACTTAGATATGCTGAATAGCGATAGCTCGAAAAGGCGAAAGTCAAAATGGCGATGTTTAAAATTGGAGATCACCGGTCTGAGTAAGTGAGTGAGTGAGACGCGTGTATTTGGAGCTCCGCTGCATTTCTTTATTTTGATCTATCGACTTTCTAACGTTTCGCTATTTTGACTGTTCGACTTTTTGGTTTTTCAGTATTTAAACCTCGTAATATTTGGTCTTTCGTTGTTATATTTTCAAAATTGTGAATTTTCATAGTAACGCTGACCGTAGTAATTTATGAATCGAAAGAGTGATAGTCGAATTTTCGAAAAATCGATATTTTAGTCATCGTCCTATGGGCGATTGTTACATTCTATTTTCGATGCAAACGTGCTTCGAACCTTGGAGTTTCTGCTTTATTTATTTTCGGCATTCAAAGCTCTATTCGAATCTATCTGTCTCCATATTATCATTCCAAGTTTATAAACTCGAAATTTTAGCTGTTCGAAATTTGAATCATTCCAACATTTGATCCCCACCCATTTTTTCCATTTTTAAAAAAATTCTAAAAATTGGACGAATGAAAAAAAAAATTGGAAAAATGAAAAAAGAGAAAACGAGGAATAAAGTCAATGAAATCAAACGCATAATGAAATAGCACGGGCATCACGATGCCACTTGCATGACTGCGATCAATGATAAGTAGCAAACACATCAGGAATGAAAATGAGTCAAAATGTTCAAGTTGCTCGAGAAAATCACAAAAATTTCTTATAAATGAATCGTCCAAATCAATATTTATTTTTTTCACACATACGTTTCAGTTGCTTTGAAGAATATTCATTCGTTTCCATGACTTCCGAAATGTCCACTCCAAAAGTCTTGAAACAAACGAAACTACATTTTATGCCCTTCTTCTTCTGAACAGACAAGAACTCTAAATCCATCGTAACGGTAATTTTCTGATTCAAGAAGAATCAACACTCATGATCGAACTCTTATTATTTTAAATAAATATATCGTCTCTCAAAATTTATTGATTGGACTTACGAAAATAGTCTATAAATTTCAATGTTTAAATAAACGAAACAATAATTGTTCGAGTCAATAAGCTGAATTAGTTATCAGTCGTTGTTGCCTCGACATGAATTTGTTGAGCTGCATCGAAGCTTTTTTGCTTCGACCACCAAAACGTTTCAGCATTCACGAATCGTAGTGTCTCACCTCAAATATATGTTCCGTTGCCCTTTCAAGACTGAATAATTTGGTCGACAAAAAGGAAATTTGTTTGGACGAACAAGATTTTTGTTCTCAGGATCTAGCAAGTGTCGCCACGTTACATACTCACGCGATCCTTGGCTTTTACAAGCCTTGTGAAACGACGTGCATCTCGTCTCCGTCACATACGTTAAGTAGGACATAGCTCGTTGCGATGAGCACGCGATAAACATTTTGAAGAATGATACGAAGGGAGAGAATGAAGAGAAAAAGATGCAGCAGCAGAGGCAGTGGGGTCTTTCGTGATCGTGTCGTTAACGATGAAAACGCGGGTAATTTTCTTGTCACAAAAGTGCACGAGCCCACGTCAATTTATTTTGTAATCCGTCGAGATAATCGCCAAGATACGATGATAGACGATCAGGATGTTTGAGGGATTGGAGTTTGTAAGAAATATGGAAAAAACGGGTTCGAGATCGAGAAGTTTCATTTGTTAAAAAAATGACAAATTGATTATTCAACAGAATCGCGGCGTAAACTGTCCGCTCTTCGGCTCGAGCCGACCGACCAATCGTACAATCATATGTCGAGTCGTTGAATTTTATTTATTCTTCAAATCGCAAAAACTATACTCATACCGAGAATCAATGCAAAATTACAAGCGTTTTAATACACACAGACGATTGTCGCTTGAAAATGAAGATATCAGTTAAACATCGTTATCACATCCATTTCACGATAGCTTCTGATCAATATTTACGATCGTTCGACGGAGCTAATGGAGCGATTGGCAATTAAAACGCACGGTAATTGTCTCCGAACTGTCAACCAGATAATTTCATTCATAAGCGAGGTACTTTTTATTCCTAGTTCGTACACAACCTTTTTTTCACCGTCTCGTCTCGTCGGTATTTTTCATACCCTACCAGTTTGTTGTGCCAATCGAGAAGAATGGTTAAACTGCATTTCGATCCTTTTTTTTCGTCGTTGACATTGTAATTTCGCACAAAAAGAGCCTCGCTACGTCAAAACTTCTGGCATTTTCTCAACTGTGCCCGAGAATTCGATGACATCATTTATTCCTATACGTGGAGCTAACTTTTTGCTAACCATTTAATAATCCGCTCTGCCAATACAAAAACCGCAATTTTACTGCTGAACGACAACCATTCGTATTTAATTCGTTCGAGCCTCGATCGAGGCTCATTCAAAAAATGTCAATATTCAAAAATTTCTTCAAATTTTTCAAACTTTGCCACTTTTCACTCACAGATATACCTGCCGCAGTATCTCTACCACATTTCCTCGACGCGGACCCCAGCTTGCTCGAGGACGTTGACGGTCTTCATCCCGATGAGACGAAACATCGAACGAACATTATTTTACAACCGGTGAGCATCGCTGCAGGAAACAAGTGAATTTTGGGGCAATTTTTTTCGTAGAATTTTGAGGATTGTTAAGAGTGATTGTAGGACAGTCAGCTTTTTGCAGAGCGAATGTACTATGCACTGATTTGCTATCACTCATCTTGATTTTCCATGTTTCAAACCATTTTTCGATGCTCGTATTCGCTCTTTGGAGTATTTGGGATGCTTTGGTAGGATTTTCCCTTATACTCATAAAAAAAGAAGTAAAATACTTGGAATGAGCACATCAAAACGAAAATAAAAGAATTGGATTTAAAACTAAAAAAACTATGTCAGCTGATAGGGAGAAAATCACGACTTTCAATAGAAAATTAAATTCTTGAAATTCCAATCGAAAACTCTAAGAATAATCGCACGTGCGCCTTACTATGTGAACAATAAAACTCTAACAATTACCTCAAAACACCGTATGTCGAATCAACCATCCACAAACACAGCAGGAGATACACACAAAGATTGCAAAAACATCCAAATGCACTGGCTCGAAAACTCCTCGATCGAGCAATAAAATAAGAAGACGTATAAAGCCTCTCGACTTGATTAATTAAGCAAACTAACAATATGAAGAAAAACATATAAGATCATCGAGCCCAAATGCAATAATCGCTGGATGGAATACCAGTGGGTCATCCATCGTAAACCTCAAAATAAAATCAACAAATTTAATCGCACAGCACAATTATTTAATGTTTCCCACGAAACAGATTGTAATTAATAATATTGTTAATAACAAAATTTAAAAAATGGGATAAGCTGACGTGCGATTATCATCAGAGCTGAACGAATCCATTCGTTATTTGTTTCATTTGAAATTAATAGATTTTTCGTGTATGTTATTGATATTTTCGTTATTTGACTGTTCATTGAATCCGAATAGTGATCGAGTATTTTCGAAATTTTCCAATTATTCTTCATCAAACATTTTAATAAGTTGATGCATCTAATTATATGAAATATTGTGCAGGACATTGGAATGCCTCTTCACGTTCATTCACGACTACAAACAAATCTTGTAATGGCTCACACAACTTACAACTCCAAAATCAAAGCTTTCAACGATATTACTGTACCCCTCTTCTGGACCGACTTGGTAAGTATTTGAAAATGTTGGTCAAATCATTTTTGGAAACGATAAAATTTTATTTTATTAATTAATCATTTTATTTTTTTATTTTTTTTTTTTATCTTTTGCTCAAATCAAATTATTTCAGTAGTTGACAATGAAAATGATCGGAAGAGCATTCACACATCGCAAAAGTGTTAAATCAGAGCTTTTATCAAACATTCGAATTGCAGAATCTTCAACAAACCTGACATGTGACATTGCAGATGAAAAAAAAAAAAAAAAACATTTCGAATGCCTCGATTTTCATTATTATTGACATTCTGATTCGCGAATAATTGGATTTAAATTTACTTTTATTCACTAATTATTATTGATTTGGTTATGAATTTCTATTTTTCAAATAACCCGTTAGAATGAGAGCGAGTAAAGTTCAATATTTGTTTTGATGTAAAACCGCATAAAATTTACGAGAAACGCGTTAGCGAGTATTTGAGAAAAATATGATTTTATTTCAGTACATTCCCCGGATGCCGTCGGACCTGTTGCGCCTGGTGAAATTACTGGTTCAAGTAGCACCGATATTACAAACAGTGACGATCTGCATACTCGCGATCACGGGAGTAACAACGTTCGTTCTGTTTTTGATCAGTACACTGTGGGTTCTCAATCAACAGAACGAGGAAATGAAAAAGAATAGCGAAAGAAGAGAAAGTGCTGAGCTGAGAATACCCCTCGGTTATGGTCAATACACGGCCATTAGAATTTTACCAGCAATCAAAAAAATTACCTCAAAAACTGATCTTTTTGGATAATAATATTTTCTTGACTAAATCCAATTGCGATTTTCAGTTTTTAAATGAACCACATTTCGAACAAAATGATTGTTTCAATTGAATGATTGAAATGGCAAGAAACGTGACAAAATTCAAGAATTTTTTGAAAACAAAAGTCGATTAAGTTACATTATTTTTATTTATTTAAATTTATCGATAATTCGTTTAAATTATCGTTTTTATACCTACGTTAAAGTGCAAAGCTTTCACACAAGGATCACGAACAACTTCGTGTAATAAAAAAATTGAAAATAAGTCAAATTAATTTCATAATGTGTAAAAAAATGTATGTAGGATTTAGTGCTCTTTTTGTGAGACGATGCAAAACTTTCGTTTGCTCAAAAAAAAATCAGTCTTGTAAAGCTCATGAAGCTCGATTGTTTTTCTATTCGGGTAAGAAAAGAAACACAAATTCGCACCGTAGTGTAAATATTTATTTTCTCTTCTCTATTGTACGTGTCTAAGCTCAATATTGGCTCTCTGTCGCACTGCATCATGCCCGGTGAGTTGCTCAATTTTCAATGGGACGATCAAACCAGAAACGGACGCATTTTATATTTTCTGCTTAAAAACATTATTTCAACGTGAACGTTTGTCTGGCTCATTTTTGCTCAACTTGTCATAAAATTCGATGACTTTCAAAGGAATGTTGAAAAAAAAAGGAATTTTATCTCGATTCTAAGGAATGAATTTTATACGAACGAAACGCGATTGAACTTCGACTGGCAGAGAGCATAGCCGAGGCGTAAAAATATTGTTAGTGAAAAAAAAAGTTTTGGGACATCGATCGAATGACTGTAAAATGATTAAACGTGTCCCGAAATAACAATTAATAAGTCCTCAATCAAATGGACGAAAAAAGTAGTTTCATTCCTCCGCTCAAAAAATAGCCTTTTAAGGAATTTAATTTAAAAAATATTTGATATTGTTGAAGCTCAATTTTTACATGTTGTAAGAAACGAATAGATGTAACAGATTTCCGTAAGAAAAGTAAAACTACTGATTGACAGTGGAAATATTTTTCATCGCGAAGATCATTGAACAAAAATTTTCAAACAGTTCTCTCGATCGAATTTTCATACAATACGTCAACTTACAAATTCTTTCTCGATATAGAAATACAAATGTCAAGGGATAATATTCCGATTCACGACTCGAATATCAAGTCATATACAAATACATGACATTACAAAATAAAAAGAAAAAATTACAAAAGAGGGTCATAGCCAGTGATTTTGGTTAACTGCTTTAATGTGCATAATTTTTATCGACTCTTTTGTCAAGACGTAAATACTGTGTTAAAATTCTCAAAGGAGAAATCGTTGAACGTATTAATTGAAATATTATGTGAGAAAATTCGAAAATTTAAAAACGTTTTTACGCTTAAACAGCACCACTAGATCGTTCATTTTTGGAATTCAAAACACTGATATTCATTTTATGATTTAGATTTAATGGACAAAGACTGACCGGGACCATGGGTCCTGATTATAAAACTATTGCAAGGGACAAAATGAAGGATTTACCAATTTTAAATAAGGAAACACTACCGAGGGAGGCTTCATAGAGTGTTCTCTGATTTTCCTCCGTTTCAATTCTTCAGTTAATTCGTTGATTAACCAAATATTCTCTATGATAATGAGCCGTTAAAATGTTTGGAATGAATTCTGATGGTGCGAGAAAAAAGAACTTTTGCTTGTTCAGGGGAACTCCAGACTTATTTTTAACTAGCTAAAAAAAGAAGTAACAAAAATGACAAATTATTGTCAAGTTTTTCCTTGAATCACAATAACAAATATTCTGGAGCGATGACCTACAGATCGTTTAATGAAATGCAAAAAAGTCTTATCGAGTTTTTGAAATGTGGAGCCCCCTCAATGTCAATAATGCAATCGATCGGTGCTATATAATAAGAGAATATAACAATATGATTCTCAAGTCTTTATGTGTGAAGATCTAGATCCTATAATTCGTTGTACATATTATAGGAAAAATATAATGATTCAGAGAGGCAGCATCATATTTAAAGATAATTGATTGACAATAAGCGATACTGCATTCAATGACAATGTATTTGCTATTTTTCTTTAAGCGAATCATTGAAATTGTTTCAATTAAGAAACTCCACGAAAACAAATCACTCGAAGAAAAGTCAAAAATATTTTATAAAAATCCTTTTGAACAGGCCAATCTCTGAATCAGTTTTGTATGTATCGAGGGGATTATTTCATCGATGTGAAAAAAAAAATATTCATACTTTTTTTTATAAAGAAAAACGAATATGTCATTTTTCATAGCTTTTCACGATTATAATCGAATATATATGGTGGAAAGGGTTAATGCAAAACGGTGCATTATTATTGATAGCTCTACCTTTATACGTATTATTTATTTCTAAGCTGTTATACAGGTTAAGCAAAAACTAAATAATTGTTGCGTTTTTATCGGAATGTTTTGACTATGAATTTTTGCGACAATAGCGCAGTATTGCTGAACGAGCGAAGCGTATGAATAGCTGCTATACTTCTGTTTATATTATTTGCCTTCCAATAAATTCGTACTTCAAATCGTAGCGTGCTTTTTACATGCAAAACCATGCAAAACAAAATGTCTTTACATATCGAAAAATATTGTTTCAGCCAAACATCTACGTACGCATCGCTCGCTTTCATTTTTACGCATCATTTCAAAGTTGATACTTTTATAATAAAAGTAGTGTAAATATATATAAGTAGATTCTTTCAACAAAGAAAACGAATAAAAACTTCCAACCTGTGCATTTTCTGAGTCTCGTCTAAAAACAGCCTGATTTTTAGGAAATTTTTTCTCAGAATTTTTTCTAAGAACAAGAAGGTTGTCCCTGAGTGTTTGATGAATTCACCGCCTTTGACGAAGGGGTTTTTGTTTTATTTAATCAAGTATCTATTTTTGTTTGTACGTGGAACTTTTCATCTCCTGACTTTTCCGTTCAAATCGTGGTTTAAATGCAATCTAAATCTAAAATTTTGTATCCTATGCAGTGTAGCCGTGTAGCCAATTTTCTGTCGGCTAGTGACTTTCGACCAACCGGAAATAGTGACGACGCCATTTTCGACCCTAGTCCCTCTAGAGTCGGTACCAGTCGGTATTGTCGGTATTATTATATACTCATCGCATCGCGCGGTCATCAACGCGCGCGTGCACTTCGATATTTTTCGCCAATTCTCGATCTCAAAGTTGGCGTAGTTTTTTTTCTCTTAGTTCAGTCCATATGTTTCATTCGAAACAGCTGATGAGCTAATATTTTCAAAATCAGTTTGAGGTTATGTTTCATCGCGTGAACATTTTTACCGAACAAGAAAACATTAATTACTCTAATTGGACTGAAAATCCACTGACTGCATCACGATGGCATCCCCACAAAACAATGAGGGAACAAAAGATATCAAATATATTTATAACTTGCCCTTTTTCGAACGTTCCGAATTATGTAAAATATTAAATCAAAATGACAAGTGGGAGGAGCTCGCAGGTAAAGTTTGAAATGAATTTCACACGCTTTTCAAACTATTTACGAACATACATGCTTTTTTAGAACATACAAGAGTGACAAGATGTTTCGTCAATGCAAGTTGCAAAAGTCACTTCAGACGTTGAAAAGCAATTTTCTCAATCAATTAACTTTAAATAAACGATGCATGATTTGAAAATATTCTTACACTGGACGTTGCAAATCAGAACTATGACTCCAAAAAATGGGTCATAAGAAATTATATTCGTCTTTCCACTGTTTGTTGGAAAAAAAAAAATTCCTTTCATTAGTATAACTTGAAAATTATCAAAATCAGCAAAATCAAATTTGAATTGGAATGAACCAATGATAATCAAATATTTACACTGCTATTAATAAATTCTATAAATTTTTCATGTCACCAGCAACAAAAAGTAAAGCGAAGTTGAAATGAAATTTATATATAATAAGTACAGGATTTTTCAAGAATTTAATCAATTACAAAAATAACTAGTTTGCTTGTAAGGACTAATCGTTTTCGATCACACAGAAGCATTTTCTAAACCCAGACGATTCATGTTTATTAATAGCATTCATTTAATGAAACCAATTAAACAAGAATTTATTAATAAAATAAGTATAAACGATCAATAAACTTACAGGAAATTGGATGAAATACGATATGTTGACGATTCAAAATTTGAGAAAAGAGAAAAACCCAACGGATGAATTGTTAACATTATGGAGTCACTATAATCATACAATACTTGAATTATTTGTCCTTTTATCAAAAATGGAGCATTATCAGTCAATGGTGCCATTGAAGCCGTTCGTAGATCAAAGATTTCACGCTCTCATTGACAGTGGCGAAGGTAATTTGCGACGAGTTCTGGGCCAAAGGACAAAGAACAAAAATTCCAAGGATTTGAAAATTGGCACACAGAATTTCAATGAGAGTGTCCCTCGACCTCCTATGATTCCCAAAGTCGTGATAGCGGAAAGCACTCGAGAAGAGTCTCATAAAATATTGAACCAGCCGATACAACTTGTACAAGGGAGCGGAGTTGCTCCAAGTAATTCTAATAATTTACTGGTCGTTTCTCCAGTACCAGGCTCCCGTCTTTCACCAGTACTTCAAAATGTTGCCTCCAGCTCTAAAAACTTGAACACTGTGCCTTTTACTCATATTGAATCTACTCTGCCACAAATCACCTATGGTGAATTGGCTGTAGCGACAGATCAATGGAACAAACGTAATATTTTGGGAAAAGGAGGTTTTGGCACTGTTTACAGAGGTGAGTTTAGATTGTATGATAATTAAAATTCAGTACCATTTCTACAATTAGGAATTTAAAAACGTTTTGAAAAATGTAATCTATGTAAATTCTCATGTGTTATTTTTATGTGAATTGGTGAAATTTTATTTTGCAGGAATTTGGAAAAACACTGATGTAGCTATAAAGGAAATTGAACGTCGTGGACCAGAATCGGACAGCAGTTACATAATACAGCTGCAACAATCTCTAAGAGAAATAAAAATATTGAATTCACGTCCTCACGAAAACATTCTTCCACTTTACGCGTACAGTCTTGGCGGCGAATCCCCCTGTTTAGTATATCAATTTATGCAAAATGGTTCTCTCGAAGATAGACTGCTCTTAAGGCAGAAATCTTTGCCACTCAGTTGGATGCAAAGGCACGAAATAGCCAAGGGAACTGCTCGAGGTCTGCAGTATTTACACACGATCGGTGAAAAGCCTCTTATTCATGGTGATATCAAAAGCGCCAATATATTGTTGGATAAAAATTTTGAGCCAAAAATTGGAGATTTTGGGCTGGCACGAGAAGGTCCCGAAAAAGAATCCATGAAGGTAATTTCTTTATTCTTAAATGATAAATGATGAACTCAAATAATTAACTAATTATTTCGACATAGATAGTTGTGGTGTTTTAATGTAATTTTTGTTCGAAAATTTTTCCATCCGTCTACGGGAAATGAACATTTAATATACAAAATTTTCAACTCTTCTCAATATTATTAATTGAGACTCGAGATTTAAAAAATTAAAAAGATAATTAATTTTTGTGCATAAACGGGAAAATGATTTTTGCTTTTCCAACAGGTTAGTAAAGTTCACGGTACGAGACCCTATTTACCAGAAGAATTTCTTCGAGGAAAGACATTATCTACGAAGGTAGATACTTACAGTTACGGCATCGTGCTATTCGAGTTAGCGACGGGATTACCCGCATACGACGAGTCGAGACCAAAGTATCGATTTTTGAAAGACTTTGTCGATAACTGGACGGAACGATATTTACCTCGGCTCATGGATAAAAAAGCTGGCGAAGAATTAAAGGAAGTTTATCCTAATTTGATTGTACTGGGGAAATGGTGTTCGAATCGATTGGCCAAAGATCGACCGGAAATGGAGTTGGTATTTCGCAAGTTAAAGGATCTCGGATAACTATTTTTAACATTTTTTCATAACATTGAAACATCGAATGTAAATCAACATATTTTTCATAACGTATTTTTGTAATAATTTTTTACCTCAAATGTTACTTCAAAAGTACTTTGGTCGACAAATAATTAGGTCACTTGTATAATTGTATAAAAAAGAACGATTGACTCAAGAAAGCAACAATATCTTGTCATTCACGGATATGACGTTCAAGAATCATTGTCAAAGAATTTGTATTACTGACGAATTTCAAATTCGATGTACAAATATTGAAAATGTAATAAATTTGTAAATATTTGATATTTCATTCTTGTTGTTTTATAGAAAACTAATTAATCCACATGAATTAGTTAGCATTATAATTTTAATCGCAATGGTTTATCGATTTTGATTTTCCAATATTAAGAAATAGAGTTCTTCCGAATACAAATAAAAATAATACAAGATGTCTGGTTGATATATTTTTTATCAAATATTTCTGTGATTCCGTTTTAACAAAATTTTATACTGTACAATGTTCGACGTTCTCATAAAGGTTGTTACCGATTCACTAACCTCGGTATAACGTTTATTTTGGCGTGAAATCAGTTTCAAAATTATAATCATCTGTGGTTGAAAAGTTGAATCCCTCCAATTGATTGGCCAAATTCGAAGCTTCTTTTTCTATGGAAAGAAAATTACGAATTAGAGAAAATATCCCCGAGTACTGACCACACGAGTATCAACAAATTTACAATTTTCGATACTGACCTCTTCGAACCTTGTCTTTCTTTTCTTTTTTGAACGCTAATTTGTTCAATTTATTTAATTTCTGATTCCCTTCGATTTGGAACAATGGTTCGACTTTCTTTTTTCTCTGAGCGTTCGGTTCCTTCTTCTTTTGATCAACTATTTTTTTTCGTTTTTCGTTCATCTCTTGAATCTTAAATTCTTGCTGTAACGATATAATAAATCTTTTAAAGTAAATATTCAGAAAACAGTCTTCACCTTCGATTCCAACCACTTTGAAATATTTTGTTCTGGACACCGTCCCAAGTATTTTGATATATAATTATATTTAATAGTTTCGGAAATACCACATCAAATTTTTAGAATTCCGTCATACGAGTACTTTAGTAACAGTTATTAGAGTGCCCAAGACTCATCAAAATACCTGATTTATGTGTTTACGCTCTTATTAGATACATTTTAATTTTTTTTAAATTTTATTACATTGAATCAGCAGTTCGAAGCAATTTTGTATTTGATCTTTATTCAAAACAATGTAATTGAACTTGATTGAGATAAATTAAAAACATAAATTCCCAAAAAAATAAGAGTAGCAAAAATTGTACCTTTTTCTGATCGATATCCATTGCACATTCAACGGGTCCAGTGCTATCAATTAAGAGAGGATCAACCACATTGAGGTTGAACTTTGCAGCAGCAGCCTCAACGTCGTCAAGCATCATTTTCTCAGTAGCTGCAAAGTTTTCAATATCGAATTCTTTGGCGATATTGGTGACGATTTCTGCGGACAATTGGCAAGGCGCTGCTTCAGGTGGAACGGTGTAATATCTAATTTTACCAGAATTCCAATCGTTGATAACACTCCTAGCCGCAGCCAAAAGATCTGGTACACCACCTCTTTTGAACATTCCCATTCTTGCAGCTTTTTTTGCAAAGAATTCATCAGGTGTCGAGTATTCGTGCATATCGTACAGTTCCATGATTTGTTGTTTAGAGATTCTCTTGAGGATTGCAGTTGCTGGAGTGTAAGGGTCTTTGAGAGCTTGTATTTTAACAGCATTTTTTAGTGCAACAGAAGAATCGTCTGGATTGTCTGGATTTGAAGTAGCGAACACAATACCAGGGGAATCAAGTAGCTTTATCTTTGAATCAAGCTGTACAGCTTGCATGGACTTTGTTATTCCCGGTGTACTACCAACATTACAAGCTTTGCTTCTTTTCAAAGAATTTATTATACTTGATTTACCAACGTTTGGCAGACCAACGACACCCACTCGTATACTACTTTTGACAGCACCTGCATTGCGACAATAGTTTCCAAGAAGCGATAGCAACAGTTCAGCACCGAAACAAGCCCCACTTTGAATCATATCTTCTTTCTTTAAGCCCAATTTCTTTCGACCCAATCGTTTAGATTGATCTTGGGTCGAAGCTTTAAATGCCACTGCGGGCAAACTAGCTCTCAAATACTTGAGCCACTGATCAAGATTCTCTCGAGGCACCAAATCTGCTTTATTCAAAACCAGTACTAAACGCTTATTTCCTTTAGCAGACTGCACTGCCTCTTCAACTTGCTTGCATCTTGTACCCAAAGGATCTCGGGCATCCACTACTTCCAATATCACATCTGCAGAGTCCAATACTTTTTTGAATTCTTTGTAATAAGCCTTCAAAGAATTTTCTTCTTTTCCCAGAACCACTTTTAGCACATCTTTCTTAGGACCTGATGCCACAGCATCATGCCGCAATTGCTTATCTTCAGCTGTTGAAACTAGCTCTTCCAAACCCTTTGCTTTTTTCTCCTTCTTTCTTTCTTTTGCCGCTTCACGCAATTTTTGTTTTTCTTCCTCATTCTGTTTTTTCATTGCCTCTACCTCTTTTAATATGTCTTCCTTAAATGGACATTGATTGGGTATTTGCATTATCTTTCCTTTAGTTTCTGGAATGGAGTAATTTCAATTAACAACCATTTTTTGAAATAATTTTTGATAGAACAAAAATTTTTGTTGGACACAATGTCTGAAGTATTTCAATTGACAATCAATGAAAACTCTCAAAATTCATTAAAACTCGAAAAAAAATGCAATGTTCATTGAGGTAATAGGTAGTTATTAAAATGACACTCCATTTGAAAAATAACACATGAGAATACAAACTTTTAGGATTTTTCTTTGCTTCTTTCCGCAATTTTCTGTTGTGCTCCCGTACTTTTTTCTCGATCTTGTATCTTTGTCGTGCTTGAATCCTTTTACTTGGTTTTTCTGCAGATAATACGATTTCATTACTTTAGATAATTCATGCTAAATATTCCAAGTGCTTAATAAACATAACCTCTTCGAAGAGTTCAAAGGCACGTGGTATTCTTTGATTTTCGATAGAAAATACTTACTGAGACAAAATTTCGCCATTTTTTTTAAATTTATGAATAAAAAAAAACCAAGGAATACAAATAGTCAACGTATTAACCACTGAAATAATGTTTTAGTCCTCTCAAATCACGTGTACACTGTGTCCCGGTGTACTGCGGTCTGCACTCTGCTCTCTGCGCTGCTTCCACTGCTTCCACTGAGCTCAGGGCTCAGAGCTGCTTGCTGCTTTTCTTTTTATGCCTACGATCACGCGTCTGTATTCTGTCAATTCTGTGTTCTGTCCGCCGTAAGACTAGTCTGACCACCGGTGGTAAAGATGGTTGAGCGGTATGTGACGCGAAAATTTGTTCGAAGATTTGATAAATTGTATATGATAGAATTACAGTCATTCTCTCCGACATGATATTAATTCAAGTTAATTTTTAAAATATATTTGCGACATACGATGAACTGAGTTTAAACGGTTTGAACTCAGTCAGAGAAAACCGGCACAATAATAAACATTTTAGAGGTGATGATCATACAGCAGTTCCGAACCTATATTGAATATGCTCGTAATATTTATATTTTATTTTTCGATAGAACTGCAGAGATATGTGAACTTTACAAAAAAAAGTGTGCCAAGATTTCAAAGGGATTTTCAAACAATTTACAGTCATTCAAACTATCGCATTCAAAAGTCAGTCATGAGACATAACAATAAGAATTGAATTCCTATATCGCATGTTATTTACGTGAAGAAATGAACAAAATGGTGCGTCGCTATAACTGTCACTCGGTTGCACTTGTTGGTGTTCCGAAATTCAACGGCAACGAAGAATTTGACGTGTCACCAATTTGTACGAGAATAACAAGATACGTTGTGATCGAGCCAATCATCTGTAGATAAAAAATCTTAAATATTTCAAAATTTCGAGCAACTATGAAATAAAAATTATTCACTACAAGGATACTTGCCCCATGTATGAGACTACAATCAAGAGTGAACAGACCACATGCCGTGAACGTAACAGTGTGCTGTGTCATTTGAAGCAGAAAATCACTGATCTATTCAATAATGAAAAATGGAAATAAGATTATTCATTCGTGGTGGCGAGAGCGATATTAGTTGTAATTTACCTCATCGCGAAATGCTTTGCTCGTCGATGGCTCATGGAGCTGACAAATAATAACTGCAGTTTCCTTGCACTAAAAATAGTCAATAAATTCGATCATTTCGTACTTTTTTCATTAAGGTATAACTGGATGGATAGGCTCGACCAAAAATTATATCTGATCGGAATTTCCGTACTTTGTGATGCAATAAAAATCTGAAAAAATTCAGCAACATTTGGAAATTTATGAACTACAATTATCAATAATAGTATTGCCCAAAAGTTATTAATAAATTGTTTAAATAAATAATTTTTTAACAATTTTACAATAAACCCTTGTTTTTTTTAGCAATCGAATGTGCGCATTTTTTTGAATGCTCATGATTTTTTTCAGAATTTTCATGGATTTTTGAAATTCCCTTTTTAAATTTTTTAAGTGGCTCTATTTGTACATTTTTGATCCAGTAACCTTGAGACTTTTCAAAACTGATGGTAAATATGTCTTCTAAAACATATCCAAAATTCAAATTTAAAAAAATTTTTTTCAAAACTTTTTCAAGAAATTTCAAAAATCCACGAAAATTCTGAAAAAATTGATGAGCACTCGTAAAAATACACACATTTGATTCGTAAAAAAAAAACAATAGGTCACCGCAAAATTATTGAATAATTAATTGTTTAAACAATTTGTTATTAACTTTTGGGTAATATTATTATTGATAATTGTTGTTCATAGCTTTCCAAATGTTGTTGAATTTGTTCAGATTTTTATTGCATCACGAAGTACGGAAATTCCAATCAGATATAATTTTTGGTCGAGCCTATCCATCCGCAGTTATACCTTAAAAATCCATCCTGTATTTCAGTGAATGTATAAAAAAACGAAAAATTCAAAACAAGAGCTTTCACCATAGAATTTATAAAAAATCTTCGTTAACAATGGCAGCTTAAAAATTTATGGTGCACTACCCTCGAAAAAGTTTTCAGACAACATTTGGAGGAATGTTTTTGAGCGATTTCTGAAACGATTTTGCTGACATTGAAGATAGAAAAAATGGAATAATCTTCATCATAGGAAAGCAGTCTATTTTCAAATCTTTTTTCATTTTTCTGCAGCCATTTCCATCTGGTACACCATATTGACCATGCAATTTGTGGGTTTACACAATCAGAGAAAAGCATCATCAAAAAAATGGTTCTGCAAAATTTTCGTGATTTTATCAGGAAACTTTTCGCTCGCAGTTTATATAAAAAAAGGAGGATAAAACGTCTGACCTCTCCACTCGTTTGCGCGCATGCCGAAGTCATGGAAATGACTCTGTAGCTACTGAAAAAAACCCAACTGAATAGCATCACAACTTCTACACTGACAGCCTCCTTGTCATCGGTCGACCAAAGAAGCAGAGAAGAAGCACGGTATAGCAATCCAATGAGAAAAAAAAAGGCAAGTGTCATTGACAGCAATGCTTGTGTCCCAAGCGTTGTATTTATTAAGCTTCCAATCCTAACGAGCTCATAGTGATCTTCCGATGCTAGACGCATCAACTTTGTATCATCATTCGTAAGTTTTCCAAACTCATCAGCCACATTGCGTCGCTTAAAAATCGTGTATTCGAATACTCTTTCATGTTGAGGCGAATCATCACTCGTTTTCAACAGTTGTTTGAGGATTTTGTTGAGCTGTGCGAATCTCATGTGAAGGGAGCTGTGGAAAAAGTCAAATGATGTCATTCACCGACGAGGATGTATGCACGGTCGACATGTAGCTGTTTCCATCTGTCATGTTGAGCACAAAAATGCTTTGATCAGCCAACGTATGTAGAAACTTTTTGTTTACTTTTTTTCATCCATAAATTTATTTACATTTCATAATTCTTGTCAGTAATTTTGTTAGTTTTGATTTTTACTTGTTCATAGTCACACGTACTTGCGGCCACGTCTGCATTAAGGAGTTTCGGTACAGGCGATACAATGTTGCCATGCTAAACCATGCTAAAAGCATAAAAAATTTCAAAAAGTTCAGAATTTTATAAAATTTGGTGAACATATGCTTTAGTGCCAAATTTGACAATACAAATTTTTTAAGATTTTTCTTCTACACAGTTATCGAGTAATTGATCACTAAAGTTGACGTGTATAAGCATAGCGTTTTCATACATTCCGGGCATAAGAAATCTGCTTTAATGCATAATTACTCGATAACTAAGTAGAAGAAAATTTTGAAAAAATTTGTGTTTTCGCACTTGATGTTGAAGAACATTATCACCAAATTTGATCAATTTCTTAATATTTAGACTTTTGTACCGAAACTCCTTAATTTGACAACTTTTCTTGATCTTTTAATCAAACAATTTGCGACCATTGATTTTCATTTAATAGATTCGACTTGAGGTAGATGGGTGAATATTCGTTATCCAAAATTACGCGATGATATTTTTTCTAGGCAAAAATGAATCAATGAATATGTACTGGATAAATTTGCAAAATTTGGATGCCAGTTACCATGTAGTTTAGCAGCAAATAAATGATTAAATATCGACTTTTCTCTGACACTTATCACTCCAGCACATAAAAGTCGTACACACGTGAAAAGTTGTTGAATTTTTTCCATTAGTTATATCCAAAATTTCGGAAAAAAATCCATCGTTGTATTTCATGGATATTCAAAGATACATACGTATTTTAAAATACGAATATTAAAAAATATGTGATGAGAAATTATTCAGATTTGACGACAAATGGATTGGTAACGCTGCATTCAATATATGGTCATATTGTGACGTCAGTTCGACCTTTTGGTCATATTTTCTCTTACGTTTGCTTCGCCACGTTTTTTTTGTCAGTCTTTACAAAACTTACTTCATAGCTTATAAAATTTAAGAGCAGCGCTCAAACGTTTTTTAAATAATAAAATTGTTTAAAAATGTTGGTTCCCTACCGATTATATTTCTAAAATAATAAAATTATTATTCAAAGTGAGTTTCGTCTTTTGAAATTTTCGAAAAATATAGTTGGCCCAAAGATGACGTAGCCGTCATTCAGCAATTTTATTCAAACTCGTAATTCGTAGCTTTTTATTATGAACCTTTCGAACGAATGGTAACAAACCGCTGTGTCACGTATATATTTTCAGAAAACTTACCGAACGAGAGTGATGAAAGTTGCATCACCAATGCAAATGACGACCATTGGATAATGGAGAGCCACAATGGTAGCTACTTCGTACCACAATGTTTCGGTTTCCGGTGGGACCAAACAGTATGCCGTCACGACGATGCAGACGATACAAAAAATTTCAACAACCAGGGTGATTAAGTGACGTCGGTAAACGAATCTGTAGTCTCGGAAGATTCCTAGTTCGTTTATTCTCCTGCCTGACGCTTCCAAACGCTCCATTATCATTTGCACACCTTTGATGCTCTTCCAACCGTTAATCGTGTTGCACACGACGACACAAATGCTTACACAAATCGCTATGGAAAGGATCAATGACGTGATCTCGGATAACGATATCATAACCAATTCAGTGTTTTCCAACGTTACTTTACTCGTAGCACAGTATCCGAGTAGCAAGAGAAGCGAGTAGATGCAGCTGGCGATGGGCCAACGTTTTCCAAACGGCAATTCAATGACGCCGCTTCCGATAATCCAACCACTTACAGCAATCACAAACATTAGTTGTCTCAGATTTTTTGGCTTCGTTCGAAATTTCGAGATTGCCCAGTTAACCAACGCTCGAAATCCCATCTCTCTTCAATTCTTCTTCACTCGCAGTACTTTATGAACTCGAAAGACTTCCGGAATGCACACTAAAACTACTGCAATACTTCTGTCCGCATACTGCAATTTGCTGATTGAAACTTTTCCTGCTTATCTATCGTAAGAGCACGTAATTTAGAGTTTACAACCCACCGAGCTCCGCGATCAGGGAACTACATAATTCTCTTGGAATAACTCATCCCTCAGGGAATGTAGCGACTATACGCTGCGACGAGTATGTGCAAACATGGAACAAGCAATATGCACCAGAGGTTCTCGTTTCTCTATAGATATTTATTTGACTGAGACACGCCATCGCGATGACTCTTGAGTGTTTCTCATTTCGTTTGAAAATAAGAAAAAAAATCAATTATAAACAAACGTGGAAAGTCGTATGGGAAGAAAATTTGAAAAGTGTGAAAAACTGTGAGAAAAAAGTGAGAGAAATCTTGGATGATGCTCGGAGTATAAACGGAGCTCGAAAATCGAATTTGCAACGACGCGTTTGCAGTTCTTTATCAATCGGCTCGAAGCTCTTTGTCTTGACGGTAAAATATTCATAATTAGGATTTTCATCGCTCCATTGTTACCGTCACTGGGCTCGTGTTGGCAGTGTCTCGGAAGTCGCTGGTGAATGAGGCGTCGAGGTGTCGCCAAATTGCACGAGGATGATGAGATAGGTTGCGATGGTGCCAATCATCTTTGACAGAAGTCATAATTCAAGATTTCAATGTTTAAAGCAATTGATGAAAACACAATCGCGTTGTTGACATTGCTATGATTAAAAGTACGAAGAATCTCGGCATGAATTTCATTTTTTGTCACTGTTACATTTCGTATAAAAACAGTGAGGCAGAAAATATTCCAACTCTCGACATACCCCTTGTATGAGACTGTGGTCAACGGAGAACAGACCCCACGCCGTGAACTTGACCGTGTGCTGGGTCATTTGCAGCGAGAAATCATTTATCTTTTGAAGAATAGAAAGAAATTAGGATTTCATTAAGTTTAATAAGTTTTATTAAAAGAGAATTATCGATTTGCGGTGGTGTTTGCACCGCGATATTAAAACTAGGAAGCAATTTATACCTCATTCCTAAATGCTTTGCTTGTCGACGGTTCATGCAGTTGGCAGATGATAACTGCGGTTTCCTCAGACTAGAAAAAACAGAATTTCACTAACAATGAATTTGGTAATTGGGCATTTATTTGAAACAATAAAATAGACAATAAAATGTTTAATTAAAACAAAAATATATAAAAATCTCCGTTAATTTGACTGATTCGATGATCAACGAAAGTGATAAAATAAATAGCATGATAAGTAAAGCGACAGACCTCATCCGCTACCTTCGCGCACGCAGAGCACATCGTTATTATTTTATAAACAACGAATATTACCGAACTAAATAAAGTCATGATTTCTGGACCAATGGAGGTATCTTTGGCAGTCGGCCATAGCAATAAGCCAGTGATACGATGTAGAAATCCGATGAGAAGGTAAAACGCAAAGGTGATCGATAGCAATGCCTGCGTCGCGAATGTATCGTTTATCAAGTTTCCAATTGTAACGAGCTCGTAATGACCTTCCAACGCAATCCTCATCGTGTTTGCATCCTCGTTCGTACGCTTTTCATGCTCTTCAACCACGCTTGGACCGTTCCATATCGTACGTTCGAGTACTCTTTTGTGCTGAGGCGAATTATCGCTCGTTGTTGACATTGTTTTCAGCATTTCATTCAGCTGTTCAAACCTCAGGTTGAGCGAACTGTTTAAACAAATAGAAATGACTATTCTCGTTTCCTGGCAGCCATGGGTGGCTTTAGATTCTCATATTAAGTGCAGATGTGGACCTCGATCATTTTATTCAAAATCGAAAAAAAAAAAACATTATTCGAACGACCCTTCAAAATTCGTCTCGCCAAAACTGCATTTTGGCGAGACGAATTTTTTTGACAGCTACTAATAACTGTACAACCCAATAAAGGCAATTTTTTACCAATTTGCTTAGTCATTTAAAAAAAAAAAATAAACCGAAAATGAGTTTGAAAGTGCTGAATAATCGAAAGCATTCCACGTTTGAATGTCCATATAAAAGTATGCCGAAAGTGTATTTTACAAACGTTGTTTCAAGATTCTTTTTTTAGCCCATAAACACTTGGCATCGAACGTCTGGGGTGTGTCTTTTGGGGCAACATACCGAACGAGAGTGATGAATGCCATATCGCCAATGGTAAGCACGATCAATGGATAATGGAAAGCCAGAATGACGACGACTTTGAGCCAGAGCGAGTCAGCGTCGAGTGGAATGTTGTCCGAAGCTGTCGTGACATAGATCAAGTAGAGAATTTCACCAATCACTGTGATCACTTGACGCCGGTAAATAAATCTGTAGTCCTGACAAATTCTCATTTTTTCCAACTTTCTACCGGACGATTCGAAGCCATCGATTATCATTTTTACACCTTTCATGCTCTTCCAACCGTTCGTGGTGTTCCAGATGACGACGCACACATTGAAAACGATTACTGCAAATAGGATCGATGATCCGACCGTGGACTCCGATTGTAGGACTACCTCGTCATTGTCTAATGTTACTTTCCCCGTGAAACAGTACGACAATGTCAATAAAAATGAGTAGGTGAAGCTCGCTACGGGCCAAGGTTTTCCAAGCGGAAGTTCTACGACCCCCCTCCCGATCAACCAACCGAGTATGGTCATCGGTAGCATTAACTGCTTCATACTTTTGGGACTGATCCGGAATTTTTGAATTATCCAGTCAACTGTAGAAACCGACTTCATTTTCTTTACACTCTCCTCCACTGTTTTTTCAAACCTCTTTCTATAACTCGCGTGAGAAAGACTCCTGGCTTATGTTGAAACTACTCCAATACCAGAGTACTATTTGCAATTGGCTGATTAAATATTGACGCTTATCTTTCGCGAGAACACGCCATTCAGTGCTCACAACGAACCACTTTACAAATAGCCACATAATTCTCTCGAAACTATCTTCGCACATCCGTCCCTCAGGGAGTGTACTTACGACATTCTGGATATGTTGAAGTATGAAGGTCGTCAGGATAAATGGAATGGAAATGATTAAATGCACCGGAAATTTAAGTTTTTTCATTGAAGGAAAAAACAGCATATTTTCAGAGTAAAATTTCATGGACAGGAGTCTGGATGTGTAGAAGAAAAGATTATCAAATTTTTGTTTATTTTATCATCGAAATTAGCCAAAATGGATATTCGAGCTGGTATAGTTGAAATTTGCAAATTTTTCTAGGCGCTGACTGACGAGCTTATTACTGCTGATCGAACTCTGATCAGCAGCTCTGACTCACGAAAATTTAAATAATTTCTGAACTTCCGTGGATTCAGCATGGTTGGAGAACGAGCGTGTAAACTATAAATATCCTTTAACGAAAAGTTAATGGAAATGGAAATTTCATCATCTCTTTTCCTCGAGCCTGATTGGTTCACTTCGCTTGTCGTTGTGACTCTAGGCTTCTGGTACGAGAGTTTTGTGGGTTGCTGGTAATTTCGATATTGACGACGTATCACCAATTTGCAGAAGAATGATGAAGTAGGTTGAGATGGAGCCGATCATCTGAAACGGAAATCATCGACGTCATCGTTAGAAAAATAAATTATGGCAAGTCACTGTATAAATGGCGTTTCTTTGACTTCGTTAAACTTTGTATGAACGAATGATCGGTGGGTGTTCGAAACATATAATTATACTCACGCCATGTATGAGCCTATGATCAAGAGTGAACAGACCACATGCGCTGAACTTGACCGTGTACTGTGCCATTTGCAGCAAGAAATCACTGATCTTCAGAAGGACATAAAATTCAAATGACATAAAATTCTTTATTTCGGTGATCAGATAACTAGTAAAAAAACGTGATTCACCTCATCCCGAAATGCCTTTCTTGTCAAAGGTTCATGAAGTTGGGAGATGACAACTGCAGTCTCTTTGCACTAAAAAAAAAAAAAAAAAAAAAAAAAAAACAGAGAAAAGTGTATTGAAAACTTTATGTCTATTATTTGGCATATTAATTGAAGTGTAATTTTATTTTAATGATTTTGAAAACGACGGACCTCAGATGCGACTTGTGCACACGCAGAAGCCACGCTAATTATTTTATAACTGATGAAAATCATGTAACTTAGCAGAGAGCCGACTTCCGTAGCGACAATATTTTCATTCAGAGTAGACCATAAAAGTAAGGTAGAAGCTCGATGCAGCACTGCAATGAGGATATAAAAGGCAAAGACGACCGACAGCAATGCTTGCGTTGCAAATGTTTCGTTTATTAAGTATCCAATTGTCACGAGCTCAAAGTGATTTTTCAAGGCTGTTCTCATCATGGTTGCATCGTCATTCGTACGCTTTTCGAACACATCACCCTTGTGTCGATTCAATATGGTTTTTTCGAACACTCTTTTATGCTGGGGCGAATCGTCCGTTGCTGTTGACATTTTTTTCAACATTTCGTTCAGCTTTCGAAACCTCAGGCTCAGCGAACTAAAAAAAACGAAATCAACGATTCTTCCTTCGAATTTCATTGTAAATCACACTAGAATTGAACAATTTCAAGACTAATAAACAAACTCGAAACGCAGCAATCGCAGATGGCTAGATGGTCAAATTCATTTTATTTGATTCGTCAATGAAGTCACAGAATAACAAACCATCCTCTTTACGCCTCCACTCAAAAAGGACTCTGCTTCTAAAATCTTTACTACGAAATTCGTAACAACTCTACGTCCACTCATCTATGATTCATGATCTCTACGTAGCAGACGTTCTCTACGTAGATCCGCAGTTATTAAAGAGCGGAGTTGTTATCGAGAATGGCTACCGATAGGGTTGTCAACTAGCACTCATCACAGCTCTACTCGATAACAATTCCGCTCCTCGAACATGTATTTAGAGAAGTTGTTGAATACACTTACTGAGAGTAGAATTTTTGACTCGCTGCAACACAACTCGACTCTTATAAATCTACTCGATAACATTTCCACTCTAAAGATTTTTATTTCATGCATGAATAACGTCTCTACTCTTTAACATGTCGGGGCGCTTAAGGAGTTTCGGCACAGAAGTCTAAATATTAAGAAATTGATCAAATTTGGTGATAATGTTCTTCAACGTCAAATGCGAAAATTCAAATTTTCGATTTCTTATGCCCGGAATGTATGGACTATAATATATGGAAACGCTATGCTTACACACGTGAAGTTTAGTGATCAATTACTCGATAACTGTGTAGAAGAAAAATCTTTAAAAATGTGTGTTGTCAAATTTGGCACTAAAGAATATGTTCACCAAATTTTATAAAACTCTAAACTTTTTGAAATTTCTTATGTTTTTCTCCTTAACGTGATCTATCAGTTGTTCAGTCGGTAAAAATCCTGCTGCACGTTTTATTCCGAGAGTAGGTTGATATTTGAAAGAAAATAAGAGTTATTCTATTGTATTCTCACTTTATTAGAGAACAAGATGTAACTTTCATTTTTCTCAAAAAATTAAGGACGTCCGAGTAAAACGTGTAACCATTTTGCAGCTATCTCGCGCAAGCACCACGCGAGTGATAGATCACCTTAACACAGATTACTACACTGACAAGGAAAGGTACTTTAGTGTTCCCCTCCGATTTTGATAATTTTTTTATACGTTATAGTCCATCGAAAAATAAGAGACACGTATTTTCTTTTATCGGCTTAAAGTTATTTTTAAGGGGTGAAATCGACCCCCGAAGTTGGGCATGTTTTGCATCTGGTAGACTGTTTTATATAGAAGCACTCAACCGATCGAAACAAAACCAATTGCAAAATATTCTGCATGTCAAATAACCTATATGATATGTTCAACTTTTTATGCACCCTTACTGCAAAGGGGTGAACCACCCCCGAATATCCAGATTTTTGTCGTATAAAAAAAACTTACGATCCGATTCTAATAAAACAAACGCCATTTTGCAGAGCAAAAAAAAATAAAATTGACGTATTTTTGGGTTTTCCTCAAAACAAAAAAATTAAGGTAGTAAAACACTCTTAAAGTGTCAAATTTTATTTCGAGCACTGTCCCCTTCCGATATCAGTATTCTTTTTATAGAATGTAGCTTGTCAAATAATAAGAGACACGTATTTTTTTTATTGGCTCAAAATTATTTTTAAGGGGTGAAATCAACCCCCAAAGTTGGGCATGTTTTGCATCTGGTAGAGTGTTTCATATAGAAGCACTTAACCGATCGAAACGAAACCAATTGCAAAATGTTTTTCACGTCAAATAACCTGTATAATATTTTCAACTTCTTATGCACCCTTACTGCAGGGGGGTAAACCACCCCCTGACATTCATTTTGCATCTGGTTTTGTTTCGATCGGTTGAGTGCTTCTATATAAAACAGTCTACCAGATGCAAAACATGCCCAACTTCGAGGGTCGATTTCACCCCTTAAAAATAACTTTAAGCCGATAAAAAAAAATCCGTGTCCCTTATTTTTCGATGGACTATAACATATAAAAAAATTATCAAAATCGGAGGGGAACACTAAAGTACCTTTCCTTGTGAGTGAGAAAAAAAATATTGGTGATTCAATAACAATGTTATTGGAAGAGTTATCTTCATTTAACTGCAATGTTTTTGGAGAGAATGAATCTGCAGTTTGATCTAAAACTCTTTTGTTCCCATATTCAACCTTGGGATGATCATATATTTCATTGGCACCCCGTAATGCCACATTTCGTTGTTACAATTACTTTTTTTTTTTTTTATTAGTGTACTGACAAAAGAGGAGACACATTGCATTGTATTGATTTCGCAAATTTGAGAGTAGAGCCGTGAAAAGGACGGTTGTTATCCTCCCAATGAAGTTGACCATCCTCTGTACACATTCAAACTATGACGCTAAAGTTTCCAACGTTGGAGTCCAACGAAATGATGGAAAAAAACTCTCCAATAATTCCAGTAATTCCCCTATTTTGTTCCCTGCCAAATTTGCGATTCGTAGTTTTTCAAGCTGCACCAACGATTCGTGAAATAAAAAATTGGTGAATTGCAAACGTTTTTTTCGTTCATTTCGTTGGACTCGAACGTTGGAAACTTCGGCGTCGTTTCAAACTCTATAACTTCACGCGATATATTTATCGTAAGACTTTGTCAATGAACGTGCATCAGAGCCGAAGAATTTTTCGAAATTGCTGTTCAGTAATTCCTCTTGAATCTTTTGACATCGAGCCCTTTTTTGGAACAACATGAACATACCGTACCAGGATGATGAATGCCGTATCACCAATCGTAAGCACAATCAAAGGATAGTAAAAAACTACAATTAAATTAACTTCCAACCACAATGATTCAGTAGCGAATGAGATACTGCGCGATATCATAGCAATGTAGATGACGTAAAGGATTTCGGCAATCACTAGGATTGTTTGGCGCCAGTAGATGCATCTGTAGTCGTCAGGGATCCCAAATTTTTCCATTCTTTTACCGGAGACGTCCAAGCGGTTTATTATCGTTTTCATGGCTCCCATGCTCTTCCAACCGTTGAAGGTGTTGCAAATAACGACGCAAGTATTCGCGTAGATGGATATAATTAGAAGCGATGAACCGACCACAGATTTCGTTAACACGATGGTATCGAAATTGTCTAATGCTACTTTACTCGTGAAACAAAAGCCCATGATTAAGAAAACCGAGTAGATGCAACTGGTCATAGGCCAAGGTTCTCCCAAAGGAAATTCCACGATTCCCCTGCCGATCAGCCAACTCTTTATAGTTATCGGTAACATTAATTGCTTTATACTTTTAGGATTTCTTTGAAATTTCACCCCGATCCAGTTCACTATACCAGTCAGACCCATTTCCTGTTTACTGTTTTGTAACCGCCTTTGGATCACTTTTAATTTTTCACGTATCAAACGCTCCTGAGTTCTTCCACAACTATACTGCAAGACTACAGTACTACTTGCAATTTACTGATCGACGATTCGTGCTTATCTTTCGTGGAAACACGCCATTTCATATTCACGACTAACCATTTTACAACTGCGGCGATATAATTCTCTTTAAACTCTCTTTACATATATCTATCCCTCAGGGAATACACACTCGTGGTATATTCTGAATGTGAAAGTACCTGAAGATCGGCCGAGAAAGAATGAAGATCTTGAAGAAAAACTGGGCTTTGAGAATTTCTTTTCTCGATTCTTTTTCAGGAGCAGTAAGAGGAGTCGAGCATTTAAAAAATGAATATTATATTGTTCAATTACGAAAAATCAAACACATACATTGATTATTAAGAGTATGGATCAGTCGACTAACCTCACTTGGAATTTTTTAAATTGAAATTCTCTGACACGGTTTGACCGATTAAAAAAAAGGCTCTGTCAGCGTACGCAGAAGGACGGCAAAAATCGACTGACAGAGCCTTTTTTTAATCGGTCAAACTGTGTCAAAGAATTTCGATTTCGAAATTTGCAGTTATCTCTCTCGCACTCACGGTTGCGATATACCGACTGATCCATCCTCTTAAATCTGAATTTTTAAAATCTTACAACACTTAAAACAATGGAAATTCACAATAAAATTTACACATTCAAATAATTTCACTGCCAAGAGTAATTATCGAGTCTACCCTAACTAGACAATCAAAAAAACACTATTTTCACCAATTTTTTCGACCGGTATAAATTATAAATATGGATATAAAAAGTGTTGGGCCTAAAAAATAGACAAAAATTTTTTTTTTATTTTTATTTTACTCATTAAAAAATGGTTTTAGACTCAATAGGCTATAGGGCGTATCATACGATTTTAGATTTTCTCAAAAATGACAAAATGGCGGCCATTTTTCCATAAACTACGAAAAAGTAAGTTTTTTTCATCTTTCTTTGCAAAAACAATAGTTCCATTAAAAATTTCAAAATTCGTATGATATGCGCTATAGCCATGGTCATGAAGAACACGTGGTAAAATTTTGGTAAGGATCGGTTGAATAGTTTCGAAGATTTTTTCAACGAGCCGTCCAATAACGTAATTTTGAGAAAAAGGCGTAAACAAAGGCAGGTACGCGGTACCGCACCGGGCGGCGTGTATTAGCGCGCTCAGGCAGCCGAGTAAACGTCGCTCAATAGTACACTTGGACTGCTCAGATCTTCATAAATTTTTTTAGTTAGTTAAATATGTAAACTTTCGAAAAATGCAATTAAAAAAACGATTTTTTGAAAATTTTAATTGGGATAAACCCCTTAATTGATGTCCACAAATCATTCTGTACTCCCATAAGCTTCTCATCTCTGTATTTTTTTCATCATACAATCTTATTTAGTGCCACTCGAGAATGGTCGTCCGTTAATTGTTACTTTGATCGTAACGAAATATGCCAAATTCAATGAGATCGAAATAACCGTTTTCCAGCTAACGTTTTTTAATCAGATACTCAATGACACTTCTTCCGGTCACCCAACCGCTTATAACAACAAATGGTGACATGAATCCTAAACTATATTTAAGCTCACATGTGCGAAAAACAAGGGATACTTGAAGTAAAAAAAAATATATATATTTGGTATAAAGAAGCTGTGAGAAAAAATGTAGAAAATAAGGGTGTGTTTGATACACACCTCTGCTCACGAATTATTGATATTTCAACGATGTAATGCCAATCGCTCGTACATTAATAATTGCGATTCGCTAATTAAACTCACCCTGAGCTCGCGTGAAAGGCCACATTTCCACACAGAGAAAATATATTTCTCCACGATTAGTGACGTTCAATGCTTCGTTATACACATCCACGATTCTGTTATTTGGAAACTCAATTCGTAGAATTTTCTCCAAAATAATAAAACTAGCACAAGAACTGAATTTTCTTACATTCACATAATACCAGTGTGGAGTCGTCAGAATTGTGTCTTTTTTTATGCGTCTTGGAAACTCAAGGTTCCAAGAAATGTAAACAATCTTTCGATGTCAAAAGCGAGTATCGATTGTTCACACTTCATATGTTGGGACAATGCAAGGTCAAATGAGCCGAAAATTTTGAAGTATTTCACGAGAAAAAAAAATTACTTTTCATTTCGTCGGAGTTATAATGTTCGAAGATTTATAAATTGGTTCGAATTTTTTGAATGTTGCTTTCATCAAAATTTGGTAAGAGCGTATAAGAGTGTGGGTTGTGGGGCTTGTTTCGGTAAAAGAGTACGCAAAAGCGCCCTCGGTTTTTAATTTGAGGAATCGAACGTCATATTCCTTCGAGCTTTCTCATATCAAACACGATACAGAAAAAATTTAATGTGCACCAGGAATCATATTGATTTGTTCTTTTTTGCAATATCAGAAAATAGCATTTGACAAATTGACTATCATTTGATGGTCTGAAGGAAAAAAGTTTGGTTAAAAAGATGTCACGTCAGTTCACGATCGTCTATCGGTCTATCGTCTGCTCTGTCGGAGCAGTGCACGAGGAAGCCCTCTTGGGGATTCTATGCGGAAGATGAATTTTCTTTATTCTTCTTGGTTCCGGAAAAAATTTAATTTTTGCAGCAAGTTTTTGAGTGTATGACTCAATGGCCAGATGTTAATTCAACTATGCGAAGTACATAAATTATGCAATTTTCCGTCTCACTTTCAAAAACTAATGACCGATAGTGGTATGGAACTGCAAACTCGACTGATGAGCAGAGCGGCACACAGCGAGACTAGTTTTTCTAGAGGAGCGGCCCCTGCTAAGCTGCTTTAGTAAAGAAGGAAAGAAGGAAAAGGAAACTTCATCAACAATTGTCGTGAACATTGAACTTCTATTTTTTCTGAGATCGGTCGATAATACTATATTGCATATAATTTTTCATTTATACCCTGCACCCGCCCGCAGTTTGCCCGTCACAAGAAAAACAACAAAAATACGAAATGTGTTTGATGTGAACTTTCTTAATCAATAAGCAAACACCGAGTAAATATGTATTGTATATAGTTATTTGGTACTACAAATAATATTGTTGTTATCGATAAATATACATACTTATTTTGAAAATCTATCAGTTTTATTTATATTTGTAAAACGAATGTCACACTCTGTAATGTCAGTTATGCTTAGTAATTACGAAAAAGTGAGGTTAGGATAACCTCTTCTCCCAGCCCAACCGAAAAGTCCTCAGAATTAGAGCTCCAAGTCTATTCTATTCATATCTTTTGTGGGCCGGGTCACGATTTTTAACGAATATCCCCCTTCCCCTTCCCTCTATTTCCCCCTTGAACTGGTTTAGTGCTCAATCGAAAACGAACCACTTCCTTTAATCTATGATTTCTGAAAAAATCATTTCAAAGTTGTTATATTACACCAGAATTCCAAAATGGTAAGTGTCATTTCATTCTATTGGCGTCCATTTATAAAATCGAATCTATCTTTTTGAGTCCCATCATTCCATAAATACATTGAAAATTACAGCTGTGGCTGACCAACTTATGATTCCTTGCTGTGCACTCTTTTACTAACTTTTTACTTTGAACCTTTTTTAGGCTCTCCTCGGAGCACAGCTTGTCATTACTCTGGTAATGGTGAGCTTTATACAAAAACTAGGCCCGCATTTCTCATTTGCCAGATGGATACTTTGCTCAACAGGGTAAGAAATCGTATCACTTTTTCCTATTACTTCAAACAAAAAAGTTTTTCAGGCATAATCTAGACAAACTGAAAAACTCGGGGGTACGCAATTAGTCAAAGAAAACTCTTGCAGATGACAAAAAAGTTAATTCAGATGCATTATTCGTCATACTCTTCAATGCAGGTGTAAAATTCTGAAGCATAGTGAACAAATCCAGCATAAATAGAATAATCGAGCACAACTTATTTATTCTCAGACTCACCCGATATTTATATCCTACGGATCAAGAACTAAGAACATTGGCTGGAGTACCAAGAGAAAAACCAAAAAAAGGAAGACAACATATGGAAAATGGAAAATCTACTGATACATTTCACATTCCAAGGAATCTGGAAGTGACGCTCGAGAGTACAGCAATTACCTCGCTAGATGTGATACACTTAAAATTTTATACAGAATTCCAGTGGTTGTTGGACTTCTCAATTTATGCAACTATCGTTTACACTCTGACAGAGGTAAATATAAAATAAAGATAGTCAGATATCAGTGTTTCATGAAATATCATTTAAACCATGTTTGCTTTCTTCACAACAGATATGGAACAATTTTTATCCTATTGAGGATGAAATTAATTTGAGCATATTATGGTGCGTTTTGGTACTAGGATTCTCACTGTATCCTTTTTATTGAGATCAGCGAAGGGCATCGAGATTTTTTTGAGAGATTTTTATAATTTTTTCTGCACTCAAAAAATGTTTCCATCCAAACAAGTTTTAGAATTTAGAAGACATTTTTGTAACATATATTTGTCAATTTAGAACATGTAATCTTATGAATGCAAAATTTAACAGAGCTTATTTCTCATGTATGGGAAACAACGTTCAGTACACATTTTAACAGAATCTATTCTTTGGAGTAGCAAAAAATAGTCTTAATTGTGACAAATTTTTCTTGAATACATTTATCATAAATTGAATTGAAATATCCTTTAATAATTTTTTCCATTTTAAAGTAGAAGTTGAAAGAAAGATCTAGTGACTGATAACTCAATGAAATTTCTTCCGAATTAGTCTTCGTGATTAAAAATAAGATCTTTTCGACACTTCTAGGTGCATGTAAGCGCTCATATGGAGCACAGATAAAAAGTGTTGAATTTCCTTAATATTCGTTCATATACAGGAGGATGTTGTTCGCTCTATGGGCACAATACTTTAGAGGTGAAGAGAGTATCGGGGAACGATCGACCTGTATTGTTACAGGATTTGCTTATCTTCTCGTTGCCATGATTGTTCTCATAGTAGATGAAAATAATCTGGAGATTGGATTGGACAAGGCTTATACAAGCTTCAATCACAGCGCTTCTTTGTTTCTTGTTAATCAAGGCCTGCCCTCGACGTAAGTAATTTTTTCAGAACTGTTCGTCCTCGTAATCCTCGTAACTTTCGGGCTCGGTGATTAAACTATCAAAACTTTAGATCAATATATAGTTGTTGTTATTAAATTCTTTCAAATAATTCAGTAACAACTTGGAAAAATGAATTTTTTGACAGGGGTCCAGCATCTAAAATTGTATTAAAGTTCTTCCTGGCTCTGTGGTGTGGCTTGCTTGGTTCGTTGTTCACTTTTCCAGGACTACGACTGGCCAAAATGCACTGGGACACGGTGAGGTATGCAATGAAAAAAAATTTTCGAGTTTTGGTACCCCTTAAAATCTTTCTGTTCATTTTTGAAACAGTGCTTTCTTCTACTTTCAGATATTACAAAGACAGAAAGATTTTTACATTGCTAGCGAACATAAGCTTCGCGATGCCGTTACTGCTGGTTTGTTTGTGGATTAAACCGATCAGTAGAGATTATTTGACAGTTCGGATTTTTTCGGGTATGGATGGACCCATGTAAGTTTATGAAGAATCGCTAACAAATAAATTTGAATTATTGAACGTTGTGTATTGAAAAATAGAAAATATGAACATAACGCTAGTAAAGAATTTCAATGAGTTAATAAATTGGCGAAAATGAAGTGTCTCTTGATTAGACGGATCGATTAAAAAAATATATAATTCATAATAAAACAACCCGAATGAACGTATGTTTTGAATTAATATGAAGCAAAATTCCACAGAATGTCACCTGCTACATTCGAAAGTGCAAGACTCGTGGCTGTGATTGTGACGGTATTGCTCAAATTGGCTCTGATGCCAACGTATTTGCAATCTTATCTCAACATTGCTGAACAAAGATTAGAAATCCAAAAAAAAGAGGCTGGTCGCATAACAAATGTGGATTTGCAGAAAAAGGTATTGATTGCACAAAACCCATTTACGACCTTGGAAATATTGCTCCTTGTCAAACGAAGCTGAAGAATTCTTTGTATTACAGATCGCTGCAGTCTTTTACTATCTCTGCGTCGTGACGTTACAATTTGTAGCACCTCTCATGATCTGTCTTTTTTTTACGCTTATGTACAAAACGCTTGGTAAGAAAACTTCAAATGCTTTAACTTTTCGAATCACTTTATGAAACGTTGTAACGTTAACTTCTATTTGATCAGTTGGAAGATCAAAATGTTCAATCTTATCGATTCAGAGTTGAAATAACAAAACTGAAACGAATTTTTTTTCGAAATTTTCGAATGTTTATAGAAAAATATAAAGATATTTGAAAACAAAATGCAATGAATATTTACAGGTGGATTCACGTGGAATGGAGTAGCGTTGGACATGGACACTTGTTCTGCACATAGTGCGCGCGCTGTGGAACCAAGCAATGTACCGGATACGACAGAAAAGAATGTTTCCCAAACGGCGGATGATATTCAAATGGCTTTTGGCTCGTTGAAGCATATTTTCACGACAGAAGTTTTCCGGGGTATACTCGGGCTCGCCACGTGGTGGAGTTGCTTCACGCTTTTCTCAACAAACGCTTTGGGCATGCTTTATCAGTCCTATTTCGCAAACGCATAATAATATCAGTGTCATTAGTTGCACATATTGTGCAGCTACTGTAAAAACACCAAAGAATGGCAGCAAAACTTTTGGACACAACAAAAAACAGGCGTAAATAACAACAAATTTTTCTGACTCGAACGAAACGCATAAGAAATGTTGCCAAAGCCATTTGTCCAGTCGCACCATGGTCTAATTAAGGTATCCCGTAAATGCGGTTCGACATTCACGGCCGATATTTTTTATACGATTCATTTGACCATGAACATTTTTTCTCGAATACTCACGAATTAGTTTCAAGCTTCAACATTTTTTTACTAATCTAATACTGCAATGTTCGAAACTCATTGGTCGATGCTGGAACGAAAAAAAAATCACCGAATAACGTCGATTCTTTTTCCTGTTAAAATGATTCCAAATTTCCGATGACAAACGTGAAATCTGTCCGAGCATACATGATATTTTCAGTCTCTTATGATAGTTGTTTTGTTTGCTTGGCTGACCGAAGTCGATTTTAGAACAAAATGCGAAAGCGTGAATTTTATACGTGCGAATGAAAAAGAATGCGATATTTGAAATTAGTACGAAAAAGTGTGGCGAAACGATTCACAAAAATTCAAATCAACTCATTATTAAAGGTTTTGAGTTTATTTTTTTTTCGATTTTTAGAATGTTTAGCAGTAGTTTTCACACAGTGTCATGAAAATTCAACTTCACATAACATAAAAACGTAACGACTGATTATATAATATATAATATATATATATACGATTATATAAATTTATAATGAAGAATGCGTTGCAGATTTTAATATTTATATTCTACCTTTCTGAGTAACAAGTGATAAGACCAAGTGCTGAAGAAATCGAAATACTGTTTTTCACTATTATTGCTTACACCACTTTAAATTCTTGCTCCAAACGATTGTTATAGCCTGATATTTTCTCCATATTTTTGGCTCTCATTTATTGCTCAGATCTCAATGGCCTCCGGTCCCAAAGTCGTGAATGTTTCTTCTTGGTCAGTTTCCGGTTGATAAAACTGGACGAGAATGATGAGATACGTAGTGATGACACCGATGAACTGTGAATTTGTTTGGTTTTTTTTCCACGTATTATATATCGTTACTAGTACAAAAAATACCATTATCTTTTTGTGAAAATGTTTTAAAAAATAAACATAGAAAAAATAATCGACTGTTTTATCGATCTTTTTAATTTTTTGAAATTTTTCATCAGTTCTCACGTCCTCCACGTTCCAATAAACCTTTTAATATTAAACGCGATTTAGATTTTATGAAATTAGTTCTTCATAGTCGCGAGAATTTAGCTGTAACTGATTTTTCGGTTTGTAAAAATTTGGATAATGTTGTACTTACACTGCGCAGAAGTGCGTTATCCATGTCGAAGAAATCGCTGGCCGTGAAAAAGACATCGCGTGATTGTAGCTGCGAGGAAAAGTCATTGATCTCGTGTCTCAACGAAATTTCCGAATCCAATGATATTCTCGCAACGTCCACAGCGTACAAGTCACAAGGAGAGCGAGCTTTTGGTACCCGACTAAAATCTCAGCATGTCAATGACGAATTTATTTGCTTCTAATCTATTTTTTCAACGTCTATTTCAGATCGCGAATTACCTCAGGACAATTTCGTGAACGCAAACAATTGTCTTCGAAGATTCCTTTCCTGCTCTCGAGCAAACACCACACGTTATGGCGAACTGTGCTGCGTGAGTGATCCAGATTACGTTGTTGATTAACATGAATGAATATTTTTTCTCGACAACGCCCATATAAATCCGGAAGAGGGTTGCCACTACCATCGTGAACGAATTCACGGAGCTGAGGAGCAAGTGGATTCCATAGATACCGTTTAAAAATCTGACGATTTGACATACTCCTGAAAAAACAAAAATTTGGCAATAAAAATGAAGGCAAAGGTACGATTAATTGAAACGTCTTTTTCAAAATTCGGTAAATTGTGGTCGCTCCAATTCGATGAGAACACAAAACCACGAAATTAAACAATGAACGATGATTCACCATGGTAGAGTTCTCTCGCACGTCGAAGCTCGTGAACGATTAGCGCAGCCGTGTAAGTCTCATCGATTTTTCCAATGGCTTGATTGATCGCCCTAAAACGATCGTAAATCGCGATGACTGTCAGATCGAATGAGAAATTGACGATGAGCGATTGGGCCATTGTGTAATAGAGTAGAAGATCCGATGCGAAAATATCCTCGGGACGAATAAAATAGTAGTAAACGCCGTGAGATATCATCGACACTGGACCAATCATAATCGTTGCGAAGAGAGAAAATAGTTGAAAAAGTTTGATATTTCGGTTGAAATTCGCTGGGAAAAAACGCTTCAATTTCTTGTCAATGATCGACAGTTTTTCCATCAATTCCGGCCACTTTTCGTAATGGTGGAGACCGTGAAAGACGTAGTAATACGAGGAAATGTAACAAGCTACTTTGTTCGAGTAATACATTATTTTGAATGTGTCGCTTTTGAAAACGGCTCCAAATGTGAAGAAATCAATTGCCCCGTAAGCAACGATAACGGAGCACATCGCGAAGTGCACAAAACGTAAAATAATCGTCGACATTTTTGAGTATTTCAGGGGCCTCGGTACACCAACTCCCAGCAGCCAGCAAACGAACGTTGATGGCATCAGTATTTTCTCGATGGAGTTTCTTCGTTCGTCTTTTTCGATTTTGATGTTCGTTTCCATTGTGGGGAACGGAGAAAATAAACGACGGAATTTCAGTGTTTCCCTCGAGTTTGCAGTCGAACGTTTTTTGTTCTAGTTTTCTTATTGGTTATTAATTTTTTTGGAGTTTTCTCTTCGAATACTTGAGTGAAAGGATGTCACTGATTATTAGCGAGGTCACAATTTTATCGTAAGAATAATCGAACCCATTTTTCAATCCTCAATGAACGTTGCTAGTCGGTTGAAAAAAATGTTGATAATTGTTTTGATCAATTTACTGATTGCTCAAGGAATTACACGAGTGAATATTCAGTACAGATTAGTTGGCCTGGAATGAAAAACTTTTTGAGGCATCACAGTTTGACAATCACTTTTTTTCGAGCTGCACAACTACCGTAGCGCCACATAAACTATCCGAACTTTTTGAATTTGCTGATAAAATACGATGGAAATAATATTTTTTAAATTTTCAGCCAACCCTGACGAGGCAGTGCTCTGGTAGAAGCAAAAATGGAACTACGCTTTATTCACGAAATGAAAAAAAAACCCGGCAGGATTGAATCACTGCTACAAAATAATAAATTAGGGCTTTTGCCATTTACTAAATATTTTAGCTCCATAACACTTAACTCGTGATTATAACCTCGGGCTTTGTCTTGGGGGACAATTAAAATGATTAATTGAATTCTTCAACAGACAATGTATCATTGAATTTTCACGAATGAGTACTTTTGATTCGAATATTTTTTATTTTATCCGTATGATATCGAACGATCAATTATTGTGTTCATATACTTGTGTTTTTACACCGATTTTTCGTTCGATTAAAACATTCGTTCACTTTCAATAATTAAAATGTTTTTTCAATTGGTTTCCCAAAGCTGAAAGGTCGATTGTGAAAACGAATGAAAATCCGATCTGCCTTTACTCTCGAACGAACCCTTTTTGTCATTTCTAACGCCCATTTATTTTAAACGCTTTTTTCTCTATTGATGTTCCTAATTTACTTGGCATCTACGCATACTTCATTCATGAAGCAGCAATGGCAATTGCGTGATGCGTGACGATGAGCGAGCCTGGCAGGCATCGTGTTGCGTGATGATCAGGTGTTCAAATCTACGGCGAACCGTCGATTGATATGAAAATTTGTCCGTTTTTAGTTCGAAGGAGCGTGCGATCCATAAATTATTTGAGTGCGATGCTCAAGAGCTTGATTTTCATCGCTGTACAGCGAGTTTATCGTTTACGATGGCGTGCGGTTTCGCAGTTCGGAGGCGAGGAACGTTTAGTTGAATTTGGAAAAAAAATTACTACAGAGTAGGAGGGGAAGAAAGGTTTTTCTGTATTTCCACAAATAACCAACAAAGTCGACGGTATTTTCAACGTAATTTCTTGAAATCCGAGTGACACATTTCTCGCAGAATCGAAATACATTGTTCAATTTAGAGCGGCTGCGAAAACCAGGACTGGATATAATCGGCAGTTTTTCCACGAATTTTTTTCTTTCTCTTCTTCTTTTTTCCATGTTTTTTAAATATGAATTTGTATTTTTCTTTGTATTTCACATTTCATCTAAGTATTATGTTTATA
This sequence comes from Venturia canescens, assembly GCF_019457755.1. Classification (NCBI taxonomy): domain Eukaryota; kingdom Metazoa; phylum Arthropoda; class Insecta; order Hymenoptera; family Ichneumonidae; genus Venturia; species Venturia canescens. The sequence continues at coordinate 16,936,187 of NC_057421.1, read as the reverse complement.
GCGCGAGACATCGACGACGACAAATTTCCAATCATCATTTATTTTCGTTGAATTTTCTTCCTTTTTTTAAACTTTTTCGAATTAATGTCGTGCCTTTCATTAGAGTTCATTCGTACAGCGAAGGAAAAAAATATCAACGATTCATCAATAGACAAACTCCGACAACAAAAATATCTCTGCGTACCTATTGAGTCTACTGATCATTACAAAATCATTATAAAATAATTCGTTCAAACGAGGTTTTATTTACTCCGATACCGTTCAGCTTGGAGGTCAAAATACGAATTACTCGTTTTTCGCGCGCGCGCGCGCGCGCGCGCGTGTGTGTGTGTGTGTGTGTGTGTGTGTGTGTCTGTGTGTGTGTACGTTAATCGCCATAAGACTCTCGATCACGATATTTTAATTTTACGAAAAAGAATTCGATCAAAATAATGTTACGAAAACAAAAATCTTTCTCCCAGCATTGAATATCTAGTCCGAATATTTATGACTTAACAAATCATTTCGAATCGCACAAAATAGTAAAAATTTTCAAGTCCAACCAGAAGAGCTTTCCCTCTCGAGAATTTGAAATTTCTGTAACTTGACAGGGCATCCGTATGAGAAAATTCTATTTGTCAAATAATTAGGAACGATCAATCAATAATAAAAATAATAATAATAACAGTTCTGTTTCTTACAAAGTGATCTGCGAGTCCTTTAGCATCGAATTATCGAAATCCTCAATATTCAACAGTTCTAGCTACAGTAAAACTTATTAATTACTTATTTCGTATAATTTTAGTGTATATATATATACACATATATATATGTATATATATATTGTATAATATTCAATGAAAATGCCTCAAACTCGATGTAAATAATACTAATAAATATATTTAACAAGTGTAGAATCGATAATAATATGCGTACGTATATAATATGTATACATGTGAATATACATATGTATGCACTCGATGCAGGCAGAAGATTCAAGGATTTGCGACAATTATGAGCAAAAAAATTAGATCGTAGAATGCTCGGTCCTATTCGCATTTATCCCACCATAAGAAATACATGCATAAATACATATATACACACATATATGTCTATATATAATATATATATATATTCTAATTTTATTTTTCATAAATATAATGTAACGACGAGTTTTTTTCTTCGCCGAGTCATTAAATCTTTTTCGAATTGCTCTCCTGGCTCGCTCTTCTTCGTGTGTATAATTTTCATAATTTTGTTATATCTTTTCTGCTTTTCAATTCTTTTCATATCTATGTTTGATGATTGGGCGAATTTTCAACGCGACAGCGGCGGCGTTTCGGTCAAGTAATGCACCATTCAAGGCTTATAAATATTTTTTGCTTCTTTTCTTATTCTTCTTCTATGTTTTTTTATTTTTATTTTTCTATTACTGAGGAATTTTCTGATGAATGGGACAACGACAGTCGAAATTTTTCACTCTTTTGGTCAGGGGTTTTCGATACTTCAACTAATCATGCGTTGACGGTTTTGTGGGTTTGATATTACTCGGAAGGGGGTTTTTAGCGCTTTTGAAATACGCTGGGAATCACGCTGAGCGAGTGCACTTGAGAGGCTTCGTTTTTGTTTCCTTATTCTTTTTGGTTTTTCTTTTTTATCTCGTTTTTATGTTTATCACGATCCCAAAACAAACTTCACGTACTCACATATAAATGAATTCGAACGATCAGTTCCAGGAGAAATTGCGGTTCAAATGACTTTAGAAATCGGAGCAGTTCACGCGACTGAATTTTCACTGACGGATCAGCGAGACCTCCATAAAAACCCGAAAACGTTCCAACTTGCAATCAGGAAAAAATCCCATTTCGAAATCATTCTGGTTCCCGCTGGTCCACTCAAGTCCTCAGCCCTAATTGGGACTCTTCGGGACTCGTTGATCCGTTAGGTGCTGCTGTCAAAACTGATATAGAAAATTGGATGTAATCGCTCAGAAAGTAGAATGAATCGAAGTTTTTTCGGGATTTGAAATGTTAATGATCGCTGGAACGGAACCATATGTTTTGGAATTTAAAATTTCGTGGATTCCAGACCCAAATATCCTGGGAAAGCTTTGTTTCCCACCGAGCAGATCTACTCTCAAATTTACTAATTTTCATAGGACTTCTAAATAATTCCATCTCGAAAGTTTTCAACGAAATTGAGTAAAATCGAAAAACCTTCCAATTTTAAAATAGGATCATGCTCGTGACACGCTTCCATTATCCATGTGACATCGAAGATGTGAATTGATGATTCGACTAACCGTGAAACTAAGCAATGAGGATTGAGTTAATGACTTTACACTCAGAGGAATAATCGTTATTGCGAAAGGCGAATCAATTGAATCGTTGTCGTTAAGAGACTGTGACACATCGATCAAACGCGTGTAAATTCCTTATGCACAAATAACAGCAAATCCCTCAGACTCGTTTGTATAATTCGAAGAACGTGTCGCACTCGAGTAAAAATTGAAGGGTCTGTTCAGCCGATTTAATCGAGATGAGAATGTCGAGATAGGCCACGCGTAATGAGACGTTAACAGGCTAAGGGACGAGGGTTATGTCTCGAAAATATCGATCGAACTGGAGCGGTTCGATGACAGCTCACGGGTAAAGGCTGATGTGCAGGCTGAAGGAGCTGTAAAGGCCGTCTCGTGTGACATCGAATTTTTCTTGTTTCTCGATGAGTTTTCGTTCGATGTCATTGTCCTCCTTGTCGAGCCGAGCGCAGATGTTTCGTTCGAGGCTGAAGTTCTCCTCGGTGTAACTAGAGAGGTTTCAGCGCACGTGCTGGCTGAGCTCTTCTTTGGCATCGTCGAAGTCTCGTTTCCAGTCGAACTTTTTCTCGGCATCGTCGAACTCTCGATCGTAGAACCTGCTTTTTTCAACAACTCTAGACTCGAGGTCGACGTACCTGGACCCTCGTTGGCCAGGGACGTTGTTGCTACCTGCTGAATTCATTTTTAGAGTCCGTAAAGCTGTTCATCGTCCGGTACGATTTTCTATTCGAATATAATTAGAGGCTCGGGGCTGGAGATTTAACGCTAAAAGCTCGAAAAGTTTCAAGGTTTTATATTCATTACTATTTTATCAAATAAATTTGATAAAGTAACGGCTGAAATTGAATGCCAAGTGTTCCATCGAGAGTCAAAATGATGCCCTTCTTCCAAATAATATTCGGCTGAGAGTTCCGAATCTGTTAATAAAAGTATATTTCGAAGAAAGGTCATCAAAGAAAGGGGATCAAGAGTTAGATACCTCGTTGTAGAATACCTCTTTTCCTTCCTCGACCGAGGGCAGTAATTCGTCGGTCGAATGGGGAGTTCTGGGGCTGGGGGTTGGTGCGACTATTTGCTGAGCCATTTCTTGCTGTTCCCTTGACCTTGCGAGTCTCAATTCCTGAAGTGCCTGTCTCTGTTCTTTGTCATTTCTTTCGCGTTCGAGTCGTCGGGCGCTGTAGCTTCTGGCTGAGGAAGTCGAGCTGTGAATAGAGGCCAAGCTGGGTCGTCGGGAGCCTGCCAATAGAGAAATGGAAATTTGGTAAAGCCGATGAAAATCGGGATCGACGATTCTGAATCTATGCACCTCGATCGATCAGTAAATTAGCATTTTTATTTCAATTTAACCATAAAATTCATGCTCGCTGTGAATCCAATTCTATAAGCTCCCGCACCTCTTTCATCGCTATTCTAATTCTAATAATTTCTTTCTCGAATAAAAACATTTAAAAAATGCCATAAAAATTTTAAAAAATAAAAATGAAGCATTACTCATACGAAACGATTATTTTCTTCTGTTTATTTGTTTCTTTTGTTCCTACGTGTGTGACGAGGTCGTGAACTAAAGTAACGAGATAAGCGTGTAATAGGGTCAAGCCTAATGCCTCTGTCCATGCTCTATACATCGATTAGTTGAGCAAAAAGTGCCACTTGATGTGATTCACGCAGCCTCGGAAATTACAGTCACTATTCTCCTCGATTATTTTATTTTATCGTCAAAAAAATGATTTCGCGACTCCTTCGTCCATCATGATACTCGAATGTTTCTCAGTCAGTTGCAAATTAAGGTATTCCTTTCGCGAACCCGAATATTCTACAAATAACTGATTTTAAATGACACTGAAGTAAAAGCACATCTGAATAGATTCGCCAAGTTTCAGGTCAGGTTATCGAACATTTAATAAAGAATTAAAACTTGAAAAACTTCTGATATTAACGATAGAAGGTGGAAAAATGACAGAAGCAAAAGCTTTTCCTATATAACCTTGACTTTCTCAGAGGTTAGGAATCAGTCAAAATTTCGAGTGGCCCAATTTACGCCACCAAAAAATACGCTCATGCGAAAGGAATACCTTAAAGTGAATCCAAAATATATGAGAAAAAAATGATTTTGACGAGAAAGCACAGACGTTTGACCTGCTCAGCTGGATGAATTTTTTTTGCAGCACATAAAGCTTTTTTTTGACTGTAGAAAAACTAATAACGCTACGAATTTTCTCTCTCGTCATGCCAGTTACAGAGTGCAGCTAATTTAAAATTGTGTATCGTATTATTCGAAGCGTGAAGGTGGCGCATCACACCGAGCTCAATGGGTATGTATAAGTACGTTATTGGTGATACATACATACATAAAAAATACATGTAACGATGCTCGTTGAACGAGAATCGGGAGAGATAATAAGTGTAAATTAGTATTGGGCCGCCGCCATCTTGCTGTCTCGTAGCGCACAACACAGCAATAACATAATTGCGATATAAAATTGGGCTTTTATGGAATATGTCGGTCGATAAAAGAATCGGTGAGACAACAGATACGGCGAGCAATGAGGATGGCATATTGTGTCAAAAATTCTTCAATATATTTTCTTTTTATATCGTTCTCAAACACATTCCGGGTTTTAACAACGAGCAACACTGACAATCGCGCTGTCATCATCATAAATCAGTACACGTACAATAAATTGTTGTATGAATGAAAACAGCATGAACCAATGGATTAAAATATGTCGATTTCGAATGAAAATAATTGGTATTTGGATGCAAAACTATTCGAGAATGTCGGAGTTTCTATGAAGTGAATCTACGTCGTGGAGAATCCACGACCTGAATTATGGGGGGGGGGGGGGGGAAATATTGCGGTTTTTCAAAACTCAACACCAAAAACGTCCCAGGTCAGTGTGTGACGTAAGAGTCTCATTTCCCTAACAGAGACTCTGACGGTCGTTGTCAATGTTCCAATTCATACTGTCCAAATTCCAAGTAGAAAGAAAAAGTGACGATTGTACATAAAGTATGAAACGTTGCCTCGAGAGAGAGAGACGGAGAATACTCGATGCTTCTGTTGAAAAAGATCCGTCAAAAATTTATTTTAATTACATGAATTATTTCCGATAAAATGCTACCAAATGCAGTTAAATCGAGGCACTAGGTTGTTCACGAATCACCAGAAAATGTCGAATTCTTCTTTAAAGTCGAATCGTCACTTTTCGAAAACGTGAAATTTCATCGAATCCTCCTGCGGGTTGGAATCAGTGTGGGCCTGAGAGTCCGAAAGATTATGGAGAAAGTCATGTAAAGCAAAATGTCGAGAGTCTCCAGGTCACAGGATCAAAGAAAAAAAGAAATAAAAAATAAGATTGTCTTCAGCTAGCGATCGCAGGGATCATGTGTACGAGTCTGGCACACAGCCAAGGATGTCGTGGGGTGATCACGAGGGTTGTACGTAGGAAAGGAGATAAATCCCACAAATATCTACACCGCCTGTGGCTTCGTCATAGGTTACTGGTGCGAATAAAAAAACCACGCGTGATGAGGGCCGAGGATGAGTTTCTTCCACGTGTGTTTGCTGTTGAAGTTTGTATTCGTGCGTGTTCGTGTGTTTGCGTGAGAAAAGATGGGGAAAGTTATATACAGATTTTCAGAGGGTAAATTCCATGTGGTTTCTCCTCTCGTGTAGGCGAAACGCTGCCAACACATTCGCATACATATATCGGGCTAGATATGTGTCTGTATTTGTTATATTTAGAAAAATATATTCATAAATATATACATGTATGAACATATATGGGGCTTATCACGGCTGGTGTGCTTTTATCCGAACAAAAGTAAAGCAGAAGGCCGTGTGATGCTCTCGCATTTTTCCCACTCGTTGGGAGGGCTGGAATCCCTCTGGGGAGAAAACCACGAGATCGATATACTACGAGTAACATAATTCTATGCTATCTCCCAATGAGAAATTGAGAAAGAGAGAGAGATGGAAAGAGAGATAGAGCGCAAAAGTGGTAACGAAAAAAAAGAGTCGAACAAACCGACGTGCTGTCAAATTTCGCTGAAAATTATTCATTCGTCACTGGTGTTGAGCTTCATGAGATTTGAAACCTACTCGAAAGCTCTTCGGCTGTTTTTCCACCCACACTGTCATTTTTTTTTCGAATTCAGTCACGTATTGAGTCAATGCCTGAGGGAAGAATATTGATCGGTTTCGTAATTTTTCAGTGAATTCCAAGCACGTCTAGTGACTCAGTTCACCTTTCAATGGGGAGGGTTGCTATTTATTAATCGCGAGGGAGTATTATAGTTTTTATTCAGTTTAGACTGGCGAAATTTTTTAACGCTTTCTTCAGTGTTTTACATTTGGTAAATAAGTAATATTGACATGGATCGAAATGGCAAGCGAGTTTTTCCTAATCTTTTATTTGTTCCGAACTCAAGTGACCTCTCGTAATGTTCGATCATCAATCTTCTCTAATTTTGCAGTATTCAATATTTCCGATTGACAAATGAAGTTCGCATTGGACACGTTGATAAAACACGACAAATATGAATGCACATTAACAATAATACATTGATAGCACAACACCACGAGACACAACGGACAACAGGTAATTGTCAAGAGCATCTGGCACGTGAAATTAATTGATGGAAGAGAAGAGGAAATCGTGTGAATTTCATTGATAGGGATTCGTACAGGAGAGCTTTGCCAAGGCGACGGATGAACGAAAAATCGGGAATAAATTTGGATCAATCCCTTCGAGCACCCCACAGAAATCGCAAAATTTATCCGGAAACATTTCTTTTTTAATGGAGAAACTTTTTTTCTTTCTCGCATTAATTTCTCACGGATCAGCAACGAAGATTCGAGCATCGATTTTAATAAAAATATGAATTTCTCAAGTTTACTGAGAATATGAGTTTTTTGATTAAACTAAATTTTTGTCGACTCAACAAGCGACAAGAAATAAAATAAAATTCGTTAACTCAACTAAAATTTGGTTCAGGTTCAACAAAATCATTGTTGAATCAACAATTTTCTCTTCTCAGTGTTTATTCCGATTGTCCAAACTGATTGGGAATCCATCGGGTCGTGGATATAAAAAAATCAACGATAAAAGGAGGAAAAAGGCTCGTGGACGCGTCTCGTTTGTCTGTAAGAGTGGTGAAAAAATGAATGTTTAGTACGAGTCTGTAGAAACGAGGAGGGAAGTAAGGAAATTGGAAGAAAAAGTCAGTGAGATTGAGATTGGTCGTCTACCGAGGCCGTCGGAGGATCCTTCAGCCACGTCGCTAAGGGTACGTCGATGCTTGTTTCCATCTTTGGTAGCAGCTTGTAGATGGCACGATATAAGCAAGATGGCTGCGGCACGTGCCGCACCTGCACGGGAAGCTGGAACAAGAGGTCCTCGACTTCCGGCGCTGCTTGGCCGTCGACCAAATCCCGCGCAGCTCAACGGTCCCTCGTTCTCGCTTCTCTGGCTCGAACGAGATAAAGGTCTGCCGCCGTGCAAAGTCAATGGGATGCCTGAAAAACCGAAATTCACGAACACAAGACGTCTCGCTGGCAAATTCACTGCAATGTTAAAACGCTTCTCATATCAGTACAAAAAGTACGAAGATTATGACGAAAGCAACATCAACGATGACTGTGTGCATGGCGTAGAAAACAAAAGTATTCGTGAGACAGGAAACTCCAAATGAAGTCAACAAAACAGTGACAATTGTGGAGAAAAAAAAGAGTCTTTAAAAAATGGAAGAAAACAGTTCGAATTGAGGTTAATGATAAATATATAATCACGAAGAATAAAAAGGTAGACAAGTTTTCCGCATGAAAGGAGAAACGATATTATCATTAACACAGAATGCACGTGCCAAAGGTGTGTGTTAGAAATGCCTTGAAGTGTGTATTTTGTGATGTCACGCGTGTGTGTTAAAACTCGCATCAGTGATATATGAAGTAACGAGATCTGAGAACTCGAATCTCGATCAAGATCAGGGCTTGCGTTACTCTGCAACGACTTTGACCGACAAAGAGCCGAGAATGAAGCACTTTTTTCCACGGAGTTTCGAAACTCGGCCTACGCATATATTTCCGGCTTCGAGGAAGGTCTCGAGAAACTACGAGGCAGGGACAACGAACGAAAAAGGAGAAGCATCAAACGCTTGCAAATAATAGTGGCGAGAGGCGAGACAGGGATGAATAATGAATGACTGGTTTCAACTATTATTCACAAGGCTCAATACGTTGCTGCTGGTGGCTTGGGAACAAGAGAAGGAGAGAGAGAGAGAGGGGTAGAAGAGAGATAAGCTCTTTGCATCGACTAAATCTCACTCTCTAACTGGTTCAATACCGGTATTCGTTATTCTTGACTGCTTTGACGCTTGTGTTATTGAAATAGTCGTATGTAGAGGTTAGCACGTTCGTGTACATTGGGAATACTAGACCTTGGTGATTGTGACGGAGCCGATCTTGTGATCGAGGGTAAACAATTGTGATAGTTTGAATTTATTCAGTGGGAGATTGAAAAAAATATTGTCGCTAGCTGCACCCGGAAACTCGAACGTAATCGAATGAACTGGAACGAATAACTGGTTGGGAAGGATCAAACTGTCATTTTTCTCCATGGCGTGGCAGGCGTGTAAGCAGCTAAAAAAATGCCTCGAGTCCAGAGTACTTGATTAAAAATAATTTTGAAACTCAATCTCTATGAATTATTGCATTTTACGTCAAGCTGGATGAATTCTTGCTCCCAGAATAAAGGTCGAAAAACTTCGTTGAAATGTGGGATAGCATCTCTTCGAAGGATGCTTTGATAAATGATAGGCAACGAGCTTTCTTTCTTGTACTTCGTTTGAAAGTGTCAGCTCGACGAAAGAGTGGCTATTCCATAATTTAAGGGGTTTACCCTAGTTAAAATTTTCAAAAAATCGTTTTTTTTATTGCATTTTTCGAAAGTATACATGTAATGATACTTTTGTATCGTACTAAAATTTTATAAAGATCTGAGCAGTCTAAGTGTACTTTTGAGCGACGTTTACTCGGCTGTCTGCTGAACGCGATAATACACGCCGCGCAGTGCGGTTCGCGTACCTGCCTTTGTTTAAACGCCTTTTTCTCAAAATTATGTTTTTGGGTGGCTCGTTGATAAAATCTCCGAAACTATTCAACCGATCCTTACCGAAATTTTACCACGTGTTCTTTATGACTGCGGCTAAAGCGCATATCATACGAATTTTGGAATTTTGAGGGGAACTATTTTTTTTTTGCAAAAAACGATGAAAAAAACGTGCTATCGAATCTAAAAGCTTTTTAATTTTTTATCTTCGATCATCAATTCCAGAGATTTCATCAACAGCGCACGCCCATCTTGTTTTTTGGACCTGTCTTCTCCATTTTTTTATACGAAAACTGAGTAAAACAAATATAAAAAATTTTATTGTGCATTTTAAGAGTGTATTTTTTAGGCCTAACACTTTTTGTATCCATATTTATAGTTCATACCGGTCACTAAAAATTGTGAAAATAGTCGTTTTTTTTGTCCGTCTAATTAGGGTGGACCCCTTAACAGAGAAACCTCGCTATTTCGGGGGACGAAAGCTTCCATAAGAAGCACGGTTATCGTTTCTTTATTAGAAAATTCCATCGAGTTATCCGTTCATTTCGAAATGTGGTGTTGCATCGTGTAGTTTCGGTAAATGAGACTCTTCGAAATCACTAATATTCACAAAGAATCGATAAAAAAATCTTGGCTAACTACTATCGAGCAACTGAAGTTTGTTTTTTGGTAAATTGAACACGATTCTCCCAGATGTCCTTACGAAAAAAGGGTTCACAGCATCCATAAATAACCCTAAGAATCGAACGAACGTTTTATACAAATATCGGACTTAAATACGTTTCGTAATCTAATATTATTGCAGTGACGTTAATACATACACTCACCTGTGTCACTCGAAAATAAAGTTGGGGGTGCGTGATTTGCGTTGGCGTAATGACGCGGCCTCGTGTATCTCGCGCGACTGAATAACTTTAAAACGAAACATATTAATCCGGTGAATACTGCTAGGCCTGATGCTACTCCGAGCAGGGTAGGTACATCTGTAGTTATCAGCACCAGGTCTAGAAAAAAAATGGACCGTATTACAGCTGAGAATCGATATCGTGAAACGTACGGTTTTGGCTCAGGGAGTTAAATCGATTGCTGCATCGTGAAGGAGTTTGATGAGCTTCGATTTCATTTGAGTCTGTCAGTGAAAAACGTTTTTCTATGGAAATCATTCCTGATATTCTTTGAATATCAAAAACAAGACCGAACGTAACTTCTCTGGCGTTTCATCTCATTTCATGGATAAGGAAAAACGTGTGAGAACAGTTAGCGGCTTTTTCGGGATAAATTGGAGTTCCAAACGCCACAGAATTTTTATTTCACAACATTGGACGCATCGCCTCGAGCAAATAACGAAAGTAAATATGAATCCGAAGAGGGAAGGGAACTGAAAAAACGTTCTAATCTCAGAATTATCACCTTCGGCGCAGAAGATTTTCTTGCTTGGCCTGGACAGGGCAACCCTGTGATAGCCAACTTCGCAATCGCAGACTGCGTTGTGCTGCACCTGAGCGCATGTCGCGTGTTGATCGACCCATGTACACGTGGCTTGATAGAAACATTGCTCGCCGAGTTTCTTTGCTGTAATAAAGAAAATAAACGAACGATCATAATCATGAAGCAAACAAAAAATCGAGAATCAATACTCGTTAAACTCCTTGAACGATAATCACGACGAGAATATTCAGTTCGGCTGCTTACGCTTGGCACATCCTTTCGTAGGCCCCAAACGAACGGGATAAAATTGTTCGCATTCGCAGAAGCCGGTAACGCTGTCACAGAGTACGTGTTGCAATTCTGGATTACAAGTCTCCTCGCAGGGTGAGCCCAAGTATCGTCCTTTCTCTGTAAATAAACAAGCGATATGAAGATTGAGAAAATGAACTTTGAATATGGTCGTAAAGAAATGGAATGAAAACAAAATCATTGTTTTTAAAATTGCTAAAATTTCATGTAATTCAGCTCACTAATATTGCTCAGACATATAGAAATTATAGGAAGTTAAAAATCTTGAAATTTTCAACATAAAAAGGCGATAGTAAAACAACATTAATTCGTCTTGAATCAGCAATCGTAATGTGTTAGAGAAACTTGGTAAAACGAGATGATATAACAGACTATTGGCTCGAGAAGCACGATGGAACAGCGAGTCGATGATGATCCGACTTTCGATACTCTCTCACGGTCACGTGTGTACATTCCGATGATCCAATGGTACGGAATGAAGTTCCGGAAGTTCATTATCTATTGCTTCAAACGCAATTATACCGCACTCGGTTTTAATCGAGCGTGATATTCACCAACGATTATATACGGTGATTGCTGCGTCAGAAGTGAATTAGATCAGGCGTCGATTAGTTTAATCGTCCTCGGCCCTTATCCTTCGACCACGTGGGTACGAATGTTGTTCGTAAATACGTAACTCATGACTCCGTCCATTATCTCATCTCATGGTGATATAAGATCGCTTTTTTTCCAATTTTATTTCCTTTTTTATTTACACAATTTCAGGCTCTATGAAACTGGGTAAAGGAGATTGGATGTTGGATAATTCGGGGCAGTAAGAACTGACGGTACAACTTACGTAAGAGTCCATTAAGTTTTGTACGTAAGCATCCACACATAATCGATATAATAATTCATTGATTCGGCTTTGTTTCTCGATTGATATTTCTCGCTCGTCTATTAAGGGGCTCGACCCTGTGGGGCAGCCGAATTTTTTGGGGCTTTTTCGTAATTTTTTTGTGGCAAGGAAAAAAACATGGATTTTTGAAATTTGAAGAGTTTATTCATTGGTGTTATATCTCTGCGATGGAATTTTTGAACTCTGATATCTCGGGTAGATTCGGTGTAAAACTAATTTACGTTTTTCTAACTTTCTATTTTGAGTTTTCTAAAATTGTCTATAATTTTCTGAAATTTAAGAATTTTCGTGCTGTCACAAAATTGCAATTCTCAAAAATTTTTCAGAGCACGAAAATCCTTCAATTTTTAAAATTTCTGCATGATTTTAGTTCAGGCGATAGCTACTGCTTTACGAATCAAAACACTCTTTGGTTTTTTGACTTCAGATCAACCAATTCTCCGGAGTCGTGCATGGAGAAAAATATGCGTTCTTGGAGAGTAATTTTACACCGGATCAACCCGAGATATCTGAGTAAAAAAATTCTATCATAGAGTTGAAATATCGATAAATAAATCCTTCGAATTTCAAAGTCTTATGTTTATTTTCCTCGCCGCAAAAAAAAAAACGCGAAGACACCCCAAAAAATTCGACTGTCAGACGGAGCGAGCCCCTTAAGAAAATCCAAAAAAAGCGAATATCAGATGACAAAAAAAATGCGACGAAGTAAAAAAAAAAACAGAAAAATTACTTTTATCTGTGCCTTTCAGGGTTGTAAAAACATTAGGATGAAGTCGTTGAGAACCCGAATTTTCAGGATGCTCGAAATTTCCAAAGAATAAGTATTAAAATCCTTATACATCCGTACGCGAAAATGGTAACTGAAGTCAAGAAATAAATGTTGTAAATCTCAACGAGTTCGGGGCAAGTGTTTGCGCTTGAAAGCTGCTTATTCTCGCAACAAAACGAGTTCGCGAGAAAAGCTATGCATAGTAAGGTATACGTTGAGCTGCTAAGTTGTTCCAACTACCGACGGCTCGCTTCCACAGCGGGTGAGGGTTTGCAGCTTCCATTAAAAATCAATACATCCGAGACGTGAACTACGAAATACTTGCTCGCATGTGTACATCTGGCTAAATATTTGCATACTCTGGTTTGTACTCTACAAAAATCGTGGAGAAAAAAAGTTTATGAGCTCAACACTCACGGTCAACTGATCAAGGACTTGTTAAAAGTATGCTCAAACCATTTTTTTATATTTGAACACTCGTGAAATTCGAGCTCATTTTTTCTATGAGAAGTCATTAAACGGAGCATTCTGCTACAGTTTCTTTGAACAAAAAGTTTTTTCAAATGATTTCAGCCGTAATTGAAAGCTAGAACTTCAACTGTAACATTATAAACACGTTCAAAGTAATTGTAATTTTTTTACACTTTCCTGTTTAATACTAATCTTGAATATATGTAATATCATTTTTAATAGTCTAATCGTCTCTAAGGACACCGTAAAAAAATAGTGTATAAGTTGTGTCAAAAAGGTCCTGCCAGCATTTCGAAACGATCGTTCACGTTCTGCGAATTTTTTTTTCAGAAAGAGATAATAATACATTCGCAAATTATCGAAATATCGTGGCTTCAGTTGTTTGATATTGTAAAAAACAGTTTTGAGATAACAGTACCACGGAATGTATGATTTTTTCATAAATTTATAGAAGGATTTTTTCTAAATTATCAGGGCAGCTATTCTCAAACTGGAGGAAGACTAAATGTCTCGTCGATTATCATGACACGGTAAATATGACGCAATTAAGACGAACACGAGTAAAAACTTTCGAGTGGTACTCGCCGCCTGTTTCTGGCACTTGGCTTCGGAGATAAACGTGTATGTGTGTGTACATAGACTGCGTACGTTAAAGTAAAAGTCGTTCACGAGCCATTGAAGGGGATGAGGCATTGACGTCGTCATAGCGAGATGTCGTTGTGTGTCGAGACCAGGATTATGGGACGGTTGGAAATGAAATGCGAGTTTTACGATACGCGTAATGCGATTCAGTCGAGCGCCGTATGCAGTAAGCAGTAAATAATCGACTTGAAAATAATCCGACGTCGTAGCGAACGATTTCTATTTGCAGCAGTCGCACTATCGTTTGAGAGAAGAAAATAAAAATAAAAGAGAAAGCTCTAAATTCAATGGCAACATTAATTAAGCTGAAATTCTGTCAATTGACGATAAACAATGCATTTGGAATCCACCTTAATAAGAGAATGAGTCAGAATATCTGACTTTGTGGTACGAAGAAAATCGAGCGATGCTCATAATCCTAAAAACGTCTTACTATCACTGATTTTGTGATTCTTCATGTTTGACCTTTTCTCTAATTACTTGTATTCACGAGTGCAATATTATTCCACAACTCGCATACCATTTTTATTTTCCATTATTAATTGCTGTGGCATAAGCGCAGAATATTCGCTACTTTGTGGATAAACGATGCCGCGCGCTCTTTTGTTTCGAGTAAAGGAAATTTGGAGTAAAAAGCACTTCGCGTTAAAAATACTAGTTTACTTTACTTCTTGAAAGCGAAGAAAATCCGGGCATTAGCAGGAGTTAGATTCACCCCGTCTCAGATTCTCTCTCGCAGCCGTGGCTATACTGGCATTAAAATAATATCGCTCCTACGCTGTTGTGACATTTTTTAGCTGGGAGCCTTTCACATGACTTTTATGCACGATAAATAAATGAATATCTGCTTAACCCACAGGAATGTTTTCGCAAGTACGAATGTTGAGTATACAGCAGAAAATTGGGTTAATCAACTTGACATCATTGCTCGTCCATAACCCCAAGAAAAACAGTATTTTCTTTCACGGGCTGGAAAGCTTCGGCCCTAATTCTCTTGGACAAATATACTATCTCGAGCGTTGAAATTCAATGGTCGACGTTGTTCGTTCTAGACTTCAGAGGTCAAACGCCGGGATACGAAAAAGCATTGCCGGTGGCCACAGAATCGATTATAAACAGCCTTGAAGCCATTTAAAAATTTATGCCAAGACAATAAAAAAATTCACACTTTAGAGGAGGGAAATAATTGTCTTCTTTCTCATTACGCTCGGAGAACAAGTCCTGACATTTTGCACACCCACATGCATCCTAATTCACGGTGACTCTTGGATAACGTACATTCAGTGCGCACGAAGTTTGACCCACTTAGCATTCGTTACTGATTTTTTTACTT
This sequence comes from Venturia canescens, assembly GCF_019457755.1. Lineage (NCBI taxonomy): Eukaryota > Metazoa > Arthropoda > Insecta > Hymenoptera > Ichneumonidae > Venturia > Venturia canescens. Next base: position 16,920,932 of record NC_057421.1, on the reverse strand, counting down.
TTTCATGGGTTAAAAAACATTGTTTAATTTAGGTGCTATCACCCACTGCGTGCGTACGTCGTGCGATAAATCCACTTTGACAAGGATAATTCGACTAGACTGAACAGAGAATCCTGGAGGTTGTGAGTTTTCAACGTTTGCTTTATGCGTCGTTTACGAGTTCAACTATTCGATCACTCCCGATTGATTTGTCTTTTATTGAATAGCAAATTATAATCGACGTAAGATTCTGGGGATGCTCAACAAAATTCCAAAGATGTTGAACCGTCCTTCGAGGACCTCTCGCAGGCTTTCGCGAAAGGTCGCACTCACTGGATAAGAGCAAAAAAGAACAAATACGTAGTTTTCTCGGAATCAAAGTCGTAGCGCGTCGAGACAACGACGTTCTAGAAAAGTTAAACGATCGTCCACAGGGAAAAATAATAAAACGAAAAATTGGCAGCTCTCTGGCCGTTTCACAAGACGTATGCCGAATAAGGCGATGCCGCCTACCTGTGATGTTGGTTTCCGGATAATCCTCGTCCTCGTCAGCGTCGTACGATAAATCGACGTCATTGTCCTCATAGACAGCGTCAGTGTTGCCGGTAAGTTTCGATGCAGACGGGATATCTTCATGACGAGTGTTTCGTCGAGAGCGATTGTCGCGAGGAGTTTTGTTCTCTCGATAGGTAAGCTCGTCCAATCGATCGAGAGGTTTGACAGTATTGGGATTGTGATCTGGGCTGTTAAGCGTGAATACCGGTCGTACAATTATAACGAAGCAAGTTAGCCAGCAGCAACAGTAGCAGGTCAGTCTCAGGGCGAAAGGAAGTGCGCTCATCGCCCCCGCGGCGCGAGTCTACCCCCGAAACCGACCACCGGCGGCGCATCGACATCTCTTCTCTCCCTCAATACCACCTCGTATTCTCATGAAAGCCATTGCGCAATTCCCGCGCACACGCGTTACACACGACACTGATATGATAGTGCGAGATCCACACCCCTTCTTCGGGAGCAACTGGGAGGCGCGGCGGGAGAAGGGGGAGGCAGGATTCGTCGGGACGCGAGGGTGAATGGCAAAAGAAGATTTACACCGGATCCCAGCGAGCGAGCGAGAACACCGGAGTACAATAGCAACGGCAGCTCGCGAAGCAGCCGGAGCACCGATGCTTCGCAGTACTGACGCGAACAACCCCGTGCTCCGAGTAACACCGAGGCTGCCAAACGGGTGTGAGCGAGGGTGCGCGGTACGTTAAAGAGCAAGCGAAAGAGAGAACGTGAGAGAAAGCTGACGAGAGGAAGAGAGAAAGAGGGAGAGCGAGTGTATTGCACCCACGAAGAGGCTCGTGCTATCGTCGATTCGCCTCGTACACCGTTCGTAGCTTCTGCCTCTAATGCGCACACCCCGTAAACTCCAGCGCCACCCGGCGGAACGACCTACAAACCTTAAGAAAACTTGGCTTCATCTCTGCAAGAGTAGCCCGATGGTGCGTCCGACTGATGACCTCGGACCTGAGGCGACCAACCCGAAAGGACGAAAACATCGACGAGAAAACTTTGCTTACTTAGCGACTTTTTCACTCAGCTCTTGCTCTCTCTCTCTCTCTCTCATCCTTATTGTTAGGCTGATTAAGTTTAATGATCGGCATGCAGACGTATCGATCGATCGAGGACTGCGGAACATGCTCCTTAATATGCACTGGCCTCGATGGGCGATTTGGTGGATGCACTCGTCACGACTGTCCCGCTTACGTTGTTCGTCGCAGAATTCGTTTTTCCTGTTAGCTCGGAAAATGGGTCAGCAACTCGATTTTTCCGTCAATCCTCGTGTACAGAGTATTACGATTATCCTGAACGAGTATCGCATCAGCCAGCGCTGTTCGATACATCGGGGACGCAGGGAGTGAGAGTATTCGCGTAGGATCGATAGTTTCAAGCAGAGCGCTGGGTTAACAGGATTTCAGTTTTCTCTGCACACTCTCGCCAGGGAATTGTGGGTTTGGTTTCAATCTCTTCAGCTCAATAGTCCAATGATTATTATTAGAAAAATTCACGTTGATTATCATTTTTACGGGTTTTTCATATTCATCCCTACTCATCGTGACGCGGATGATCGACTACGAGCTTTTATAGTATTTTGGGTCTCAGAAGCCTCGTCACTGTCTGCGTGACTTTCAACGATACTGTTCCATCGTTATTTCGCGAGGGATGCACTGCTGGCTACCCTTAACACTACGATCCTTGACGTAACCGGGTTTGCAAATGCAAAAGTTTGGTCCCGAACAAACTCCGTTCGGGCAACCACCCGGGCATCCAGGTACACAACGGGTACGGGTAGGGTCTCTAGGATCGGGCATGTATCCACTGTTACAGGTACAAACATTCCATCCCGTACATTGGCCGTTCATGCAGGGTCTGTCGCATTGAGCCTGCTGGGAGTCCGGTCGTTGGTACGGGGAGGAGTCAGTCTGATGAGTTTGTGGGTTGACGCATGTACGGGTATGTTGATCCAGGACGAATCCGGGGTTGCAACCGCATCGATTGGGCGCCATGCAGCGTGCGTTCTCCGGACAACCTCTTGGACAATCCGGCACGCATTTGCGTGTCTGGTAGTCCTGAATGTAACCGGGACTGCAGGTGCAGACTCCTGGGGAAGTGCAGTCACCGTTGAGGCATCCGCTGGGTCCACAGTCAGGCAAGCAGGCTTCGGTTTCACCAGGTGGATTGACGTACCTGGAATCATCGTTGTGTTGAAAGTTTTTTTGTGGGGATTGAGAACGAATGGGTCAGCAGGTGGTTAGTTGGGGATGGAAAAGAACAAAATGATTCAGAGATTGCAAACAGTTTGGCAACGGCATCATGCTTCCATCGCTTTTTGTATCCGTACAATAAATAATAGTCGAATATGCTCGATATCTGGAAGCTGCACCAAGGAGCTCCTAAGAGAATTTCTTAACTAGTATCTTCGTCCACTAAAGCAACGAAAGATTCTTATTGTTCGATTGTTTAATCAACTTACCCACTGTAACAGGTGCACACTCCAGGCCTCGTGCATTCTCCGTGTGGGCAGCCACCCTCGCAAACAGCCTCGCACTTATTGTTTCCGTTCATTACGTAGCCAGGCTTACATCGACAAGTTTGAAAGGCGATACAATCGCCGTTTTCACAGCCACCCGTGCAGATAGGCAAGCATTGGCCATCAACACTCTCTTCGTAACCGTATTTGCAAGCGCAAACATCTGGCGCAAAGCAATAAGCATCTCTCTGGCAGGCTCGTCGACAGATCGGTTTGCAGACCCCATTCTCGGCATACCAACCAGACTCACACGTACATATTCCGCCGGGAGCGCACACACCACCGAAACAACCGCCTTCACACTGTACTGTACAATCTCCCGTAGCCTCGTCTCGAACGTAACCCTCGCAGCAATCGATTATCGTGACCCAACCACCACCACGACGATTCTAAATCGGAAATCATTCTCAGATGACTATCAATTAAGTAAAAAGTTGGGGCAAACTGCTCTTGGCAGGTCACTTACCGTTTTGACACCTTGCTGACTTCCAGCATTGTGGACCACATGGACATGACCTGTCGTGTTTAGTTGCACAGCTTCAGCGTATCTGTAATCAGATGATTTTCTGGATTAAGAATTTTTATTCCAGATCCATTGGTTTTTAAGGATGGAGAACATTCCGGAAATTTCGCAATGAACAAAAGAGGATTTGAAAGTTTCGAAGTTCTTTTTCTCGACAATTTTGCCTCGATTCATTCAAATTTCAGCAAAAATAGCTTCTCCCCCTGGATCACAAGTTTTTTCCCAGTTAAATTCTGTTCCTCAAACAAAATATCCGCACGCCAAGAAATTGAATACCGTAATAATAGTGATCAAAGATATTAGTTTCCGAAGCTTGCATCACTGATGATTATAATAGTTGATAAAAGGTCGGGGGCATGATACGATAGCTTTGTGTTTATCGCAGCATTGTCGCGTTTCGTAGAAGCAGTCGTCTTGTCTTTCAACACCGCTCTTTAGGTCAAGTGTATGTATGCGCATCGTTGGATTTTACGACGTGTGAAAATTTATCGTGGATGCTGTTCGATGCATAGAAATTATTAATCGCGTGAAATACAATCATGTTTTATTATAGCTTCATCCACAATTATCAGGTGCTATTTCCAAAGTGATGAAACCTGCGAATTGAGCATTTTATTGCATTTCAACATTTCAAGGTTCTTCGTAATTCAAATTAATATGGGATCCTGGTATTTTTAAAAAACCGAAGGATATAATCCGTAAAAAAAATCTCATTGAAGGATCACAGCTGGTAGGATACACAAAACTGATTCGAATCGCGTCAAGAATGCAATTTTCACAATCACAATAAATACCTGCGAGATCCCTGATCTTTCTCTCCTTTTCTCCAACTTCAATCTACTTACGGAAGCCTTTTGTAGCAAAAACCAGTTTCATTGGCAGGCTGAGAGTAGCGTTGTTGATAGCGACCTGCCTTGACACCCTCGTACTGTTCTCCATTAGCCAAGGATAATAAACCCAAAGCCAGGACGAATACAGCCTCGTACAACTGAATATTTCTCTGCATCTTTCCAACGACGTTTCTTAACGCGGACTGAAGAAATGATCTGACGAATATTGAGAGAATTACGAGACGCAATAAGCAAAGCGACTAGATAAGCTTTAGTAAAACACGAGCAAGTTTAATGAAAGGTCATCGGATTACGAAACTTTATTTCGTTGTTGTTTATGCTCTAATATCATGGATCACTCGCGTCATTCTACAGAGCCTTTGCTCTCATCAGAGCGTCATATATATCTCGACCGAGTTTCGAGAAATGCGAAGGGACACTCGTTACGAAGTGTCCGAATTGCAGATAACTGGCTCGGAATTCCCATTTTAAATTATCATCACAACAACGACAATGACCTCGTTTCACGAATCAAGTTTTTTGCCTCCGAGTAATCTAACAAAGTTTCCGTAGATATGGTTCCACGAAATTGATTTTTATAGTGACAATCATACGATTTATTGTCGAATCTTGTAAAGATTTTCATTTGAATTTATGTCTTTATTGTATGAAAAACTTGTACAATCATAAATTACGTGTTTATGACAAAAATACGCAGCATTCGTGTGAACGATTTCGTTGCTTCTTCGTTTCACGAATCTCTCTTTGGTGTGCTGAATGTCGTGCTCGTCTGCAAAGGAATCTCATCGTAAACGTGTTCCCCATCGATTTCGAACACTGCAGGACGAAAAGAACTCGGCGGCCTGTCGTAATGAGCTTCCAATAATTCTGAGAAAAAAAAATACAACGGATTTCAATATTTTTCAACCGAAGCACAACAAAAATGGTGTTCATGGTCGTGGAATCAAAGACTTCCACTCGAACCCACGTCCCATTTGAACAAAGAAAAAAAATCACAAAAATTGCATAAGTGTGGATGAAAAAAATTTCTTTTCTGAGAAAAAAAACAATATTGGGTTTTTCTTCTTAATATTTGCATTAGGAAAATAACGCGTCATCAATTATCGTATCATCAAACTTTCGAAGAATTGTATCAGATTGACGAGGATCTTATTCGCTGAAGAAATTTGTTTGCGTTTTGTGTCTTTCGACAAAAGTTATACGTCTTGATAGTTTAACAATGAAAGAGGAACTAAAAATTAGCATCGAGCGTTTGGCAGATGGGCTCCACAGAGCTCCATTTAACTAGTTAGAAAATGGCAAAGTTCCAAGATTAAAGAATCGGAATGAGAGGTTGAGAAAAAGTGAGGAAAAGATAGAAGATCCGTAAACGTTTACGGCTTTGAAACTTGGCATCTTCCGTATTTTCCACTTTCGAAAGAGCACATTGATGCCGTGCACGGTTTCGTGTAGATCGATGAGTCTTTGATACACGTTATCGATCGGAGAGGCTGAATAAATGAGACCCGAGAGATGATTAGCCATCTCGCTAGAAAGTTGTTAACGGAAAACTCGATTCTTTACTTTTCTTGAATTTTTCATGGGCTTTTTGCGATCACTATGATGTTGGGTGATCACGCGAAGTTATGGGAAAACCTGTGTTCTCAGAATTGTGTACTCATTAGATGAGAAAATATTGATTTTGGAACAATTTATCTTGCAATCTCATCAGTAGCTCAACGAAATTTATTTCGAAGAATTCATGAAAACGAAAATCCATCATACATATGAACTTTATACAAATGAAAAGGAACGTGGTAGCAACAGAAATTGTCGACATCCACACATACATACACACACACATTAGGTGAAGCTAGCACAGTGTTTAACTTGCATAAGAACGACGGGGTGCTGAGAAATAGACGATGCAACCCGCATAGATTCGTGGGAATTAAATGGCACAGAATGGGGAGCGATTGCACGTACTTTAACGTGAAAACCGGTGCGCAGTCGTGCAGCGAAAGCGCGAGCGCCTCAAGTAAATGCAACATTTAATATATAGATATGCAACGATGCGTTGATTTGATAAAACGTTTTCAAAATCAAGGAAATATTGAACAGTAATTGTTTCCGTTTGTTCGATAGACAATCGATGATTTTTTTTCTTGTTTTTTTTTTTTTTTCATCATTTATTAACAGCTTTTGGAACAAGGCGACTTTTTACTGGAATGCTTCTAATTCGGAGAGTTTCAGGGAATTGTGGAAACACTGATGGATTTTATGCAGCTGCTGGCTTGAATTGTGAGATTTTGATAACGGAATTGGATCTTGATAATAATTCATGGTTTATATATCATTGAGCAGTTAATGAGCTTATGGATTGAATCGAATTCCGAGTATTTTGGATTAATCAACCCGCTTGCATTGGAGAGCACGTGAAGCGTAGTTCAAATCCGTTGAATCGGGGACTCTCAAGATCAAAGGGTTTTGAATGCGTTGGTGTACGTAAAATAACCATTTAAGTTCGTATTGATTTCGGAGTTTTATTTTCCAAGCGGGTACGAGACGCGTTTGAGCGGTTTTGCACGAGTTGAAACGTTTGTGACTGAGTTTGAAAGCGTTTGAAATAGGAAAGCACTGCGGCGAGGAATAAAAAAATTCTAACTCCATCAAAGGAATCCTTTTACCTTGAAGATTACTGAATAATCGAATATTTGGATAATCGTTCGAGTAATTCGACTCCGCTTTTTTCCTGATTTCTACACTCGAGGCTGGACGTGATCTCGTCAATGTTTGATGCTCAGGAATCATGCATCTCGGAGTTTCTGAAAAACATAAATAAAAATGCTTGAAAATCTTGCTCAAATTCAAGCACAACTTCACGATGGACTATTCTCGTTCGTGTTTTTCTCGATATAAACAGAAAACGGATTAGACGAAATCTCAGTCAAAATATGGTCCCAGTGTCTTCCACCGACTGGACACTAAAAATCACAAGCTACAGAAAAAAATCAAAGCTCATATTTTTGAAGGTTAAACGCGGCGAGCATTTTGTTCAGTAAAGAAAAAATATTCCGACCGGATGTGTGTTGAAGAATCGGAATGACACTCCCGGTTATCTGTACAATTTGTCAGCATCGTAGTACAAGCAAAATTTGCCTTAGGGAGTGAAAGGGCGATACCACTATTGATACAAATGTTTGCGCGAACCGGAAGGTCTCAATTTACCAATCGTTCCTAATGGTTTATTTCTTTTTCCGGCAGCGATAGTGCGCTCGGCAAACGCAATTACGATTCGTTCGCTCGAGATAGCAGTTGCGAATTTCGTGCGAAGCATCGCTCCGATTTGGCCACTCTGGTACTGTGATTGGCAGGCGTTTGAACGATGAGAATAATCGTTGCATTGTGGCTTGAATGATCACAATATAAAAATATAGCTGATCGATCGAAGGAGCGAAAAAAGTTAGTAACTGTCTTCAGTCTTTTTTTGTATCAAGGCTCGGTCCAAACTTTAATCAAATCTTTGTTAAATTGGCTAACCAATATCTCGTCCATTTCGCAGTCCGTTCATTCCTCCGAATAGCTGCAAATAAAAATACGCGACGCAGTCACTCGACTGTAAAAACATTACTGTCATTTACGCACATGCTTTTCTGTTTATTATTATGTGCCTGGTGTCGAGTCATGTCAGCAGAAAACTGCTCAATACTGCGTAAGTTCGAATTCTTTGTTCGTTTCGAAACACCTTGAATTAAGTCATATCATAAAAACCCGCGATAATCATACGCTTTAAGCGTTTCAATTTCTCTTCTCCTATTGCGATTCGCGAGTTCATTTTACGTATGACTAATTAATGCAAGGACACTGTAAACGTGTTTGCCAATACTTGCTCATTTTTTTTTTAAATTTATTCATCAGTTGGGCAAGTTCTTTTGTCCGGGGATCGCTGATTTTATGGTAGACGATTTCAAGATCTTTGCAATATAATTTTTTCACTCGATTCGATCATTAATTCAACGAGAATTGCTTTGTTTTGGAGATTTTTATTTCGATAGTGATTTACCTGCAGATCAAAATCTTTGGTGTTACTGTCAATAGGCATTTTTCAATGTGAACAATTTCCGAGCAGAATCACGCAAAAAAGGTTTCACAAGCGACGACGATTTTCTAATTTTATTTTTCCTTTTCTCCTCATTTTTCTTATTTTCCCAGTAAATATTCGTAAGAAATGTGTTTTCATGACAAATTAGAAATTTCCTGTTCGCATACCGTATTCGCAGGCGAGTATAGCGTTGGTCGAAGTGGTTGATGAAATTCTACCGGAATTCCCTTTTTCGAGGCCTGCCCTCCGAATGGTATCGTTGCATATATCGCGTTTGTCCGCATCGCATATCGACAAGCGTATAGTCTCGAAAAGCTTTGATCGTATGTGAAGGATCGCGAGCACAGCGAGTGTTGTCAAGCCAAGAGATATTACAGAGCCGACAACAATCAAAGCTGCTACGTCGAGTGGCATCGCGACCGTGTGTGATGGTATTTTTTCTGAAATTGTTGATTCTTTCGTTATAAGAGAATTGAAATTTTCAGGAAAATTCAACAATCACGATTTCCCACGAAAGTTCGTCGTACGTAAAATATTATTGAAAATCAACCGAATTATAAATTGAGACGAACACGAGAGAAAGAGTTTGAAAACGTCGGTTGCAAACAATTTTCTCATTAGTTCGCTGACTTCTGTTAGCAGTCACTTTATACGTGTTCGATTCAATCCTCCTATTTCATAATCTGAAAATGAAGTCATGAGCAATAAAATTTCATTAGTGGAAATAAATTTCCCATTCGGAGTTAGAAATTTCGCGCCAGCACGTCGTTGAAGTGCATCGACAATTCCGCAGACCGCCATTGGGCTTTACGCTCAGACCGCTGTTTATTTTCACGTTCATGAGAGGTACACGGCAGGCAGTAATCATGGTGTTTGGAATGTCAATACTTGATTTAATCTAAATATATTCATTCGATCTCGGAATAAGTAACTGCAGGCTGTAAAAATTCCATATAACTAAGTGCAGTGAAACTGCGTTTAATCGAATTTGCATAGTGTTTTTAATGATGCTTTAAGAAGGCACACGTTTTTACTGTCATTGGAAAATGAGTTTCATATTCACATGAACTTCTTTGACCCGCTGAAATTTCGTTTTTTCAATGTGAATGTGTTCGAACACTTTCTACAGGTCGTGCACGAGCGAGATGTAAAATAATCAATTGACCTCACCTGCACCCAACGATGTCATTATCATTGGACCATCGTGATCGGGCGATCCGTTACCGGAAACGTGAACTACAGCGACTATCGGTCCAGAGGTCGATGGCTTTTTGACCCTTGGCTTTTTCACGTCGATTCTCTCGACTCGCTGCTGCACATTGTAATTATCATACTTAATCGTCTCAATCCTAACAGGCACTGGGCTCGTCTCAATCTCACCGATCTCGGAAAAAATCGTATCAGAAAATGCCTCGTCCGAGGTGGTCTCGAGTCTTTTGGAAGATTTCGAAGACTCATCGTAATCTGTAAATCGAAGTTGCGATGAAATGTTGCATCGAAAAGTTTCGGTATCAGCATAAACGAAAAAAAGCGAGTAAAAATCTACGTGAATTAAAAGTGACAAATGGTTCGAATCAAAGCTCATCTTACGACCGGGCGTGGACGATTCCATCGTGAACTCTCGGAAGTCTTTCGTCACTCCATCGCTCCGGTGATCGCCAATAACTTTGTCAACGGAATGTCTGTTTACATGTAAATTGTCTCGATCCGTATTAAGCGCCTGGCCTCGATCCGCGGCTTCCGTAGACGACGAAGCCATCGAGACAGTTGTGGAACTCGGAGTATCCAGCTCGATATTTTCCTTGCGATCGAACCGATCGTTCGTCATTATCTCTGGTACGGAGGAAACGATAATGTGATGAATATTTATGCAGTTTCCTGTCTCGTGATGACAAACTGACGCTAATTCTTGTCGTGCTAATGGTGACTGCTCGGTTCCGAAATTCGCTCTGTCACAGGCACACGATTGCTCACAATCCACTCCCCATTTACCCGGAGGACATTTTTCGTTGCAGCTTGAATAAAATCAGAAACGCAACACCATAATTTCGAATTTGATTGCTCTGTTATTGCATCAATGAAGAAAGAAGAGAATTAAATAAATGACCGAATAACGTTGAATCGAGGATTCTGAAATTTTTACTAATTTATTCACAGATGAAAGGAAAAACTGGAGCTACCTGGAGCCTTGCCATCCTGGCGGACAATGACACTTGCCATCGATGGGATTGCAGATGTGAACTGGTTGGCAATTACATGCCTGAGAACATTTTTCACCCCAAGTACCCGATGGGCATTCTATGGACATAAAAAAAACGATCGAGTTTCAAAATGACGATCCTGAAAAAGCAATGCATAGGATTTAAATAAGCTTGGCTGGGATCGAACACCTGAGACAAATTACACTGAGAATTTCGCGTCGATTTAACCGAGTAAATTCTGGCATCGCTTCCTATCGTCGTGCTATTGCCGTGAGGAAAATAGCGAGAGATAGAATAAGATGGAAAGTAACTCGGATCGATCGAAGGACGATCGACCGGGCTGCAGTTACAGAGCTCTCGTTACGAGTTGGCAATTCGCTTTGAATTATTGCAGTTATGTCTCGCGTGTTATTCAAGCGTTGATAATGATCAATCTTTCAAATTTCATTGCCACTGGCTTTACGAATGTTTTATTCGCTATTGGCCTAATGATCGGTTCATTTTTTTCTATCTAGATATTCCGACACTTGGAAAATGTGCTGAAAATCGAAAAATGTTAATGAACCGACAAATCAAAGGTTAGTTTTGAGTCTTCTCGAGTCTCAGCTACAAAAAATAAACGAATAAAAATGTGACAGTAATATTAGTAAAATGTCCAACGTGCTGAAAATCGTTTGGTGACTGTATTTTGCACTTTACTTTCTTTCACATTATCTGTGACTTATGAAGTTTGCAACGTTGAAGTCCAAATGAATGATCTAAAAAACCTTCCAATTATTCCAGTAATTCTCCAATTTCGTTCCGTGCCGAATTTGCAATTCGTATAATTTTTCAACCTGTACCGATACTTTCGTGAAATAAAAAAATGCTGCGAATTGCAAATGTCTTTTTCCTTCATTCCGTTAAACTCCAACGTTGCAAACTTCCAAGCCAACATTGTTTTTGATAAAAAAAAAAGAATAACAGGCATGCCCAGAATTTTGGAAATCGACTAAAAATCCCATTTTAAGCCGTGCCGGAAACCCCAAACTCTAGCATAACCGGGTTCAGACTCCGCAACGGCAACATCGGTGAAACGCAGACGTACCAAGAGTCACGCGTAATAATAATTCTCCAAATGAGCTCCTGTAACGATATCCATTCGCTTCCGGTGCTGGGAATGCGCAATATCTTTTAAAACTTCAATATTCCAGCGTACGATTTATCACTCGGTAACGTGTGATCGTTTGAATGGTTACTTTCACGGTAAGCCGCACGAGTCCGGCTGGCGATTCGTTTAATAATATTCGCAATAACGACAAGAATGTACGCAAAATGAGAAAAGATCTGTTCACCGAGAGCGCAAATATTTTAGTGTGCCTCATAATACGGTGAAAATAAATATTCTTTTAAGTACGTTGTCGTGAAAAAGGAAACTTTATTTTGACGTAAATATTTGTGGGATTTTTCATTACTACGAATTATTCGTGCACACTCGAAAGGACTGATTCTTATGTCATTTGGAAATGAAGAGAAAATCATTCCGTCATCCCACAAGTGTGATGTAAAAGTTTTCGTTATTTTGTTTCTAAAGTTTGTATTCATTTCTCCTTCGAAAGATGAATCGAATCGTTATTTTTTCCAAGTGTTTCTTTCATTACCGAGAATACTTGATTGTGTCGTCGCACTCAGGCGTTATCAGGTATCGTAATACGGAGTCAATTTAATAGCGAAGGTTTTACACGAGATACAAGTATAATATTTACCGTTGAAATCGTTTCCCTGGTACTTTCGCGAGCGTAATACAAGACACAAGTGAATAAGGATTCAAGTCCGGCAAGGGAGTTTAAAGAAGCAGGATATAATGTTCTTTCTTGAAGGCGAAGGCGGAGAAGGTGTTGGCGCGTATCCGTGTATGTTCGAGCTCAAATTCGCTGCTATATTACATTGCCGGTTTGTCTGAGCTGGACATTCTGTGACCACTTGATAACAGTCGATCGAATCTCTTTCTCTCTCCCTCCCTCTCGCTCTCTATCTTATTTCTTTATTTTTTGTTAACTCGAAAGTCCTTGCGAAAGTTTCGGACTCATGCTACTTCCGGGCTTCCGCAACTTTCGATGGCGTTCGTTCTGCCAATGAGAGGCAGTCTTTTCGCAAGGCGACCGGCACGTAACGACGTTACATGTCAGCCCACGTGTGCAGTCCCTCGTACATATGCTTATGAAGCGATTTCTCACAGACATAAGGACACAAGTCTCGAATCTATCCTTGGGATCAATGCCATTTCATTCGCGGTTTGCATCAGTGTATATTTCTTTGAGAAGCCTACTTCGTATGTATCTTTCAAACATATCTTGTAAAGGCTGCATTGAAAATCGCGCGCATGACATTAGCGTCGACGAGGAATTTCATTTAAGTCATTTCGTCCGTGTGTTCCATTGATGGTGAACTTTGAGTTTTGCAGTTTTAAGATTTATTGATGAACCGAAAACGGAGGCTAGTGATCTTCGATCAAAAGCATACTTCGCTGGGAAATTGAGCCATCGAATAATTCATCAAGCAGATTATTGATCGAATGTAATCAATTCGCTTTTTATGAAGATTCTACGCTTCGGAGGAACCAATTTATCCTTATTTTTCATCGATTAATCCCATGCAGTTGGACAGTGTTTTATAAATTTTAACATATTCATCATCGATTTTTTGTTATTTCATTCATATTTCAAGTATCCTCACCAGAGGCGCATCCATCTCCGCGACGACCCGGTTCGCACATGCAAATATTCGGTGCGATGCAATTACCGTACTCGCAAATATCGCAATGCGGTTTGCACACGCCGAAATCTGAGTTTTGCGTATCCACGGATTCCCCAGTGGATTTTTTCACCTCGTAACCTTCGCAGCATTTCATTGACTTTCTCTGTCGGACTTCTGTCTACATGGAAAAATAAATACGTGATTAATACTCGGTCACGTTCTCTATTCCCTTCAATACTTCTCTTAATTTCCCCATAAATTTCCCAGACGACGTCGTTTCAGTACTAAGCACGTGACTCAAAATTCTCTCCAAATATTCAACCATGCATTTTCGTGAAAAATCTTGTATCTATTTAATCAAGAGAATCCTTAATTGTTATATTTTAATTGACAGTAGAACGAAGAAACTTTACAGTGAAGAAAGTAAAAAAAAAACGTTGCAGTTTCGTACATCGCAAGGTGGCACAATAATAACAAAATAAATTGCAGTCTCTGATTTATCGATGAGTGTGGAGCAGCTACGTGTACGCATGCACGAGAAGGAGCTGCGAATATTATGTATAACATGGTCATTCACGTATGTTCATAGTGTTTAATACGATAGTATAGCACGATGGAATCGAAAGAGTCGTAAATTGTGAACACAGGAAATGTTAAATGAGAAAAAGGCACTTGTCCGAGTAGAATTCGGTGGGAAATCGCGTGACATACGCCTTCATGAACGATATTACGCCGGTTAATACGCTTTACTAATCTATCCCATCTTCCGAACAGTTATTTAATTAGGAGCTCGCGAGTTATTTACAGCTGGTATAGACGGCTCAACCGAGACCGAGACTACTGCAGCTTTCCCCATAATGAGCGCTCATAAAGCGCTTCGAATTGCGCCTATTCTACGCAGAACATTATACACGAATGTACTAGTATTTCGTGGCTATTAGTATGTGAGAACTATCGAAGAGATGAGCGACTTTACTTGGGAATAGCTCTACCAAACTTAGAATTACTAATTAGAAATAAACGCAACGTTCACCCATTTAATGAGGATACTATAATTATCAAATTTGGATATATATTCCATTTAAAAATCGTAATCGAATCCAGCTAATAATTCGTAAAAATAAATCTTATTGTCTGTTCCGAAGAGTGGATTCGACTCGACGAGGATCCTCTACGACATTTGATCGAATCTCATTATTTTTAGTTACCAAATAATTAGTCAGACATCGTTCCCCCTTTGAAAAGAATTTATATTTAAAATGTATGTAGTATTGTATGAAAAGTATTTTCCACATAAATAGAAAATATTTTTTTTAACTTTCACACATAGAAATATATCAATCATGTATTTATTTTATCAATGATTTTTCTGATTTTAGTATATTAATCATGTATTGTGTTGTTATTAACGATATATTTTTTTAAGATTAAATATACATTTTTAATTAATTATAATTTCTAAGATTTTTAGATAATATTAAGACGTTAACGTGTAACCTTAAACTAGCATGTAGACATCGAAAGAATATATTTTTCCATACATTAATCAATATATTAGACTCTTGATATTTCATATAAAAAAAAAGTATTTCATATTTATCAAAAATGTATATTTAATATAAAAAAAATATATCATTAATAACAACACTGCACATGATTCAGCATACTTGTATGTATGAAAGTTTAAAAAGACTATATTTATGCGGAAATACTTTTCATACAATATTACATATATTTGAAATATAAATTCTTTTCATGGGGGTCCCTTATTCGCTCCACTAATTAAATTAGCTTTTCAATTTGGAAATGAATTATTAATTCGAAGTGAGGTAATGAAATCCTGAAGAAATATGGAGTTTTTCGAAATCTAAATCATCGAGCGAAACTCGCAATTTTGTCACTTACTTTTATTCGCCATCGTTGACGCATTTCCATGCGAGATTTCGGACACCGCGGAGGTATTTGGAAACACCAGGTGAACGTGTGGACGACGACAGGTTCCATATAACTCTCTTTGGTGGTCGTGGTGTAGCTGAAAAGTTGTTAATTTTCAGAACATTCAGTTTTTTTGTTGAAGCAAGCTTGTAAATCAACGAGACATTCGGATGGTTTGGAAGAACAATTTTCCCGATAGTTGGCGTGCCGAAAGAGTTTGGTTGGATGAAAAAAGAGAGTAACAGCGACATCAGTGGTCCATCGATTCCTTGGATTTCACTTGGCATACAAACAATCTTTGTCCTCCAATTGAGAAACTTCAGATATAAAGCCAGCGTGGGAAAAAACGGAGAAAAGTATACGGACAGAATGACTTGTGTGTACGATGTCAAAGCGATAATTCGAACGTTGTTTTTTCATCGTTAGAATTTTTTGCTCACCCTCGGCACTGAGCTGTTCCATTTGCTGTTGGAGGGACGCGAGCTTGAAATTATGGACAGTCGAATGATGGAGTGCCTTAATGAGTGCCATATTGAGTAATAACAGTCCCGAAAAACTGGTCTATGCGAAGGAATTCTTTTTCTTTCGTTTGCTTCTATCGTCTTACTGGTAATTGTTTCGTGTGTAAATATTCGGGTGTAAGTAGATTTGTAAAAAGTTCTCGCTTTTTTCATTCGCCGCGGATATTTTATGAAAAAATTGTTTTCCAGATTTCTCAAGGGCCCCTTAAATGCATTTTGGACGAAAATTCATGAGCTGTTTGCCGAGCTGATTGATTGAAAGCAATTTATCAGCCTCTTACAAATTGTTTTTTTTTCTAACAAATGAATGAATTAATGCCATCAAAATTTCGCCTGTTGTGGACTCGCTACCATGAAACAAGAATCACGCGAAGGAATATCGCGCCTGTCTGGTCACGGGGAGTGCATACATAGATCGCATGTTTTAAAGATGAGATTCAATGCCACCGAAGTGATAAAATCAGGTGCTGAAAAGCGAAAGGCCCTAACCCAATTTTTTCGCTTATTAAACGTTCGTGGCTCTATGCTTCTCATTTTCCGATTGAAAAAGAGAGAGAGTAATGAAAAAATATCGAACTCTCGTGGAGAGTCGAAACGACGACGACAAAGGGCTCGAAAATCCCTTTGTATATTCATGCACGCGTGCAATGTTCCTTCCACCGTCGATGTAGTTTACTTTTTTATTTTCTACTTCGGCCTTTGGAGGACGGGTCTCCTCGACTGTTGCTCACGTTACCGCGATATATGCGATATTGCAAAAGCTTCCTGTCCGACTTTGGAAACTCTTAATCGCGTTGCTCAAAGCGGATAGGACATGCGTGCACGTGCAATTTACTATCGCGATTTACGGACGGCAAGACCATAGATTTTTCTTTCTTTTTTACATATATACCTTAATAATAATAATAATAATAATAATGATAATGATCGCCTCACAACCTCAATAATTTGCCTAAAAATCCAAAGGCGATTCCAGCTCTAAACTGTGCAGTTTCGTTGATGACGAGCTTCGATATTTTCCTCGATTTTTGCAAGTGATTACTGATTTAAATGACACTGAATAATGGAAAAATTTGCGTTCATTTTCAAAAGTTCACTCACGGAGAAAGTGGCAAATTTCCAGAAACTCGGTTTTAATTAATGACTCGGTTAACTAAATTAATGACTGTATAATTTGAACGAGCTTTTGAGATTGCGAAGCAGAGTGCCTCCGATAAATATTCGTGATTAGAAATATTTTCCATCGCGTATTCTGGCCAGCAAAATGGTTGACCTCATTACGGGGCTGCGAGGATTGTTTTATTATTGAGCAAGTGAAAAACTGTTCTAGATCTGACGAGAAATAATTTGTTCATAGCCAACTGAGCACCCGGAGCTTTTTATTCATATTTTTATATAAGGAACGACGGGCAAAGAAATTGTTTGTTTGATCCTTTTCGTTTGTACGCGTGAACGCAGAACACAATATTCCCATAATTGTTGGCCACTGGAATTCCACTCTCGATATTGCATGATGATTATATTAAAATAATAGCAACGATTATTCAAACTGTCTTTGCCACCGGCCATTCATACAGGAAATACTTGTCTTGACAAAACGACGGCAAAAATATTTGATAACTTTGCATGGAATTTTTTATGCGGAATAATGTTCAATGAAAGAGCAGCGAAGAGTACGGTGAAAAATAATTTGCTGTAATTACATTACGCACTTGGAGCGTTCGTTTGGTTTATTTTCCTCGCAGAGATACTGCGTAGATGAATTGAAACTAAACTTTCTTAAGGTAGTTCGATAGCTAAGTGTCGTATAAAAAATAGGGTGCAGCCCCCTTCCTGTGTGAACATTATTCGTTGTGAAATATCTTCAAAAAATCATTCAAATTATCGTTAATGATCGGAAAAACAAATATGGCTACGATGTTTTACTAAAATTTCATAATTGCTCATGATTTTGAAATTTTTATATTTCTTTTGCGCACGCCCCTGCTGGAATACATTTTCATGCCGTATGCACATTTACGAGCACACAAATGAACGCTCAGAAGCGCGTCTATCGTGGCAACACTGTACACAGACAGTTGTCTGAGACGAGCGCAGCGTTCTAAAGTATAGTGATAATCATGGCTTGTCCCACGGGACAGCGTTGCCACGATGCGAACCTTGAAATTCTTCCACTCAAATTCTTATACGATTTTTATTACAATAATAATTTATTTCTCAAAAGATGCTCTAACAGTGGTTTTTTTTTAAATAAAAATCGTAAGAACCGTTCTCGAGTTATTTCGATACAGATTTTTTGTTTGACGATTACCATCTGCTCAGATGGAGAAACCATAGAATTGAACTTGCAATATCTGAAAATCTATACGGTAGAACTACTTTTTTAAGTCGATTCGTTAGACTTTTCTTAGCGACATAAATTTTTTTCGAAATTTCCGTAAGAAATCGGGTTTTGTTGTTGAACAACCTTAAACAAAGTACGAGAAACTTGAATGATTTTAAAATACAGAGGCACGCAGAAGTTTCGGAGAAATTAATCAACGGATTAATTGAAAGTGTCCTCGCGAATGAAATTCGGACGACTGCTGAATCTTTCGGATAATGAGGCATCCTCGTCGTTCAAGTTGTCTAGACCAAATGAAACAAACAACCGCACTTGAACGTTCATCCGTGTCACTTACACGTGGACGAAAAGTTAAACGGAGGGAAGCGCAGTGGGGGTGCAGGGACGATAACAGTGCGTGGCGCGAGAACTGAAGTATTCATATCCGTGGACCAGTGAGATATTCAATAGACCCGGGTTCAACCCTCGGTAATTTTCAATTTTTCGGAAGTAACAGGTGGACGATTATACATTTCGATAAATTAGATTCGTGTGTGTGCGTGCAGTAGAGAGAGAAAGAGAGCTGGCGATGCAAATGCGATATTATACATGACGTCATGAAAGCAGATTGAAAATGAAGTGAACAGACATTCAATAATCACTGTCAACAGGACAATAGAAAACAACATGAAAACGTAATTAGGGATTAGAAAAAGCAAGAAAGAATTATGCCCAAAGTGTCTTTTATTAGAGATGAAATTTGCAGTGGCTGAGAATTTATTTTTATTAAAATGAATGCCACGTCGAAGGGAAAAAGTCATGAGCAGCAGCAATTTCGATCTGGACGCCATAAAAAATATTGAATTTCATAAATTTATGCACTGAGAAAAAAATTATGGATTCAACAGAAATTGATTTTATTGGGAGAGTTTTCTTAATTCAACTGCAATGTTTTCGGAGATAATGAAAATCTGCAGTTTGATCTTGAACAATTTTGGTCATTCAAGCATTTTGAACGTTACGATGATCTTATATTTCATTGGCACCCCGTAATATCACATTTCGTTGTTTCAATATTTTTCTCAGTGCAGCATTATAGAAGTGGTTTTACGATTTTCATTGTAAATGAAGTCTTCAAGAACTAGCTATAAAAAATAGTACTATTTCAATTTATATAGCAGACCATATGAAGTATTTCAGCTATTAAACAATAAGTAAGTCAAGGCGGAGTAATATAAAACAAAATGAAAAATAAACTGTGCAAACGAGGGCTGACAGTGGCGAAGTACTAATATAAATTCTGCAGAAGGTGTTTACATCGTAGAGTAAAAATAATGATCAATAACGTCGACAGTGTACGGTGAAACTCTACTAATTTTTTGTCAGACTGTTGGGCAAGCGAAAAATGAAAAGCGAGCGGTTGCAAGGTGTGGCATAACGCAGTACAAATAGTGACAATTCTTACTGACAAAAAACATCATCAATTAAAATGAACGCTGGAACGCAGAGTAAATCTTGAAAAAGAGTTACGAAACTCGGTGTCTGATATGAAATCGGAAAATCCTTGTCAAGAAATATTAAATTAAAAACAAAATGAATTTTCTACCGATGAATCAATGATTTCCTTAATAATGAAAATAATTTTTGTACGAGTGGCGAAAAAAATTGGGATTCATCTTCCAATTTCGATCTTTGACCCCGAGCTTAAAGCAGAGAAAAGAAAGAGAAAATTCTAGCACAAAATGAGTTTTGATGTGCACAGCTCACTTTTCCAGTCCGTGACACACGTTGTCTCCAGTAAGCTCGATAGCCGACGATGATACCATTATTACGAGAACAAGGACGAGGACGAGGTTGCATTCCCTCAACCAGGATAAACCCATTCTCGCGGGTTGCTGACCCACTGCCAATTTCACACACTGTGCTGAATGCTGTGTTATAACACACTAAAATTAATCGAGAACGATGTCAAACGACGTTAACAATAAGATGCACTGTTTGCAAGTGTGCACTGCAGATTGCATTATTATCGACGAAAGCTGCATCAGAGTCGACGTTTTTGAGCTTATTTTACCAAAACAATGATTTCATCTGTCAAAAGTGACTGACCATGAAATAAAAGTTTCAGAAATGAAGGAAGACGAGGAATGAATGAATCAATAATTTGACAAAAAATTTTAAGTTTTCCTTTTAAATATTGAGGCCATTAATTGGAGAGTAATTTTTGTTTCTTTTAAATGACTTTTGTTCGATCTTGCGCCCCGAATTTCCGTAACTACACATTTTCGCCTATAAATGTTTCTCCATACAACTCTCTGAGCGGCCTTGAATTTTATTTAAAATAATTTATAATTATGTAAAAAAAATAATTTTATTTGAAATCTGTCAAAAGCGAAACGTTTCCATTGCTTTTTGTACGTCCCAATGGGGAGAGGCACAAAGTTTTGATTCGATGGGTATCTTACGGTATCTTTGACGAAAGGAAAGACAGTATCACAAAAATAAAAAGACTTGGTTCGGGCCTCAATTGTATATGCGTTTTGCGATTTCGTTATCAAACGAAGCTCCGAGACAAGTTTATTCGCACATCGTTTGTAATTTGTTACGTGTTTTTGGCGCGTTCGTGCATACAAACCGAAAAAAGTATGTGATTTATCGCGAGACACGATTTTTTTTTTTTTTTTTTTTTTTTTTTTTTTTTTTTTTTTTTTATCGTCTGCCAATGCTCGAACGTCGGAAAAATAATAATGAGGCACTCGATTCACTCACCGTTCCGGACACACTGTTTTCTTATCTTACAAGTTGAAATCGTATTTTTTTATTCGTCGATCGTGGATTAACAACTTCGTTGTACGTAATTATGTATTTAATCAAATGGAACCGAATGAATAAAATCTTCACGCACTGTCGAAACGCGCTCGTCTCTGTCACTGCAATGCACCGGGTTTCGAACGATCGACGCGTCACCAAGACGATATTAGAGCAATGGGATGACTAAAAAATACACAAGGAGAGAACGCTTCAACCAACAGCGCGACGTCCAAACGATTTTAAAGGGAGATCGTATTACCATAACTTTAAATTTCTATGCCAGATCCACTTGCCAATTATTTATAAAACAGATCGTACCGCTGATTGACACTCTGTACATTTGCCCATTGTCTATTGTGGCTATATCAGTCGCTGGAATGCTTTATCTCTGCTCGTGCCTGTACACATATTTATTTAAATTCGATATTGAGCGATCTTATTTACGTTAAGGGGGTCACCTCGTGTGGGAGCCGGATTTTTTGCGGCGAAGAAAAAAACAGGCTTTTGAAATTTAAAGAGTTTATTTATTGGTATTTTAACTCCGTGATAGAATTTTTTAACTCTGATATCTCGGGTTAATTTGGTGTAAATCTACTCCACAGAAATCCATATGTTTTTCCATTGTCTCTACGATTCCGGGGGATTGGTTTATCTAAAATGAAAAAAATCAATGAGCATTTTGATTTGTAAAGCAGTGGCTGTCCTGAACTAAAATCATACCACAATTTTAAAAATTGAAGAATTTTCGCGCTTTCAAACACAAGATTTCAATTTTCAAAAATGTTTCATAGTGCAAAAATCCTTCAATTTTTAAAATTGTCGTATGATTTTAGTTGAGGTAATAGCCACTATTTTACAAATCAAAACGTTCTTTGATATTTTGATCTCAGATAAACCAAGCCCCCAGAATCGTGGGGACTATGGAGAAACATATGGGTCCCTGTGGAGTAGTTTTACATCGAATTAACCCGAGATATCAAAGTTAAAAAATTCTAACATAGAGTTGAAAAACCAATAAATGAACTCTTCAAATTTCACAAGTCTATTATTATTTTCGAAAAAACGGCGAAAATACCCCAAAAAGTCCGGCTGCCACATGGGGTGATCCCCTTAATTTTGTTTACGACTGGCAATGGAACCGATTGAAATTTACGACGAAAATATTTATTCGATTTTCAAAACTTGGCGCTTACCCTAAAGCAGCAGCTCGAAAATGATTCCGAAAATATTTTATTTTTCTTGGTAAAGAAGATTGGAATTTATTTTTAGTGCACTAAACGTTTTTGTTTTTCAGAATGTTCGAAATGAACTATAAACTCAATGAACTCATTTTGACGAGCTGCTAATTAGCGTGGGTGTATTTCGAGGCTGAAATGCCCGAAGCCTAAAAAAATAACGGAGGTCATGGTCGGCGCGGACTTGCAGTTGAATTGTTCATAATTGCACTGGGAAACTCTAATGGCGATAGAGAAATACATTCCGTACATACCTTGGTTGACGAAGGTATGCATAAATCACGTAGAACGAGTGATTTTCAATGGAGAGAGGACATGAGAAGAGAAAAAGGGAGTCGGAGATTTCTGACGTTTGCTAACGAGTCCGAGGAGAATTTCAACGACAGCGTAGCAAGTGCGTGACGATTGGTTACGACGAGCGATCGTGGTGCACAAGACGAGCGGATAGTTCCCGAGGAAATTGCGACACGTTCAACGTTCAGGAAATTTTTTTCGTCCCTTCCCCGTTTCGCCGTAAAAATAAAATAGCGAATCGTATGTTTCACTTATAAAAAACGGTGCACATCGATTAACGTTGCACACTCGAGTCACTGGTTAGAATTCTGCAGCGAATAGCTATAATATCAGCGAGAATCACTGGATAAAAATTGCTTCTTCTCAAGTCGTTTCCATCCGAGTTATTTCAACTCTCCCTCTAAAAAGACAAACATTTTTTGTAACTGAAAAGTTTTAGAAATCTTGCCAAGAACTTTCCTAACAAAAGAAAAAGATACACAAATTTAAAAACGTACCGCGCTTACATCACTTGTTCCCGACGTTTCATACCGCACCGTCTCTCGTTAAACGAATGGCACTTGCGGAAATTTATTTATTCCATTGCTCCCATTCCGTCGTTCAACGTTTCCCGTAACTTCTTCTTCCTTTTCCTCGTATAATCCCACGAAAAATAGGAATTTGATACCACTATAATCCACACAGTTTTTCAATGATCCTATGCCACGAAGAGCAGCATTATTAAGGCCTAAGAAGATTTCAATTCACTTGCGAATATAAACTGCAACAGGTTTCACACTATTTACTTAGTTTTTGAGCAAAAAAACAGGTTAAAAGAGACGAAGATGATAAAATGGTCAACTAACTAATGCTACCAGTTGCTAGCGACTACGCTTGCTTGAATTTCTTCTTTTGGTCCACTCTTCCACAAGAGAGATCTCCATATTCCTATACAACTTTGTATGTGTGTATACATACACAGAAACGAACGAGGGAGGTTCCCTCTATGAAAACCGAAGCAATTGGTCGCGTCTCTAAACTCGGAATGCACTTGTGGCACAATGAACTCCGACCCTCGGGTTCTCTCTCTCTCTGTCTCTCTTCAACACTCACACATACTTTTTCTCTGTTCCTTCAGCCTCTGTCCCTGTCTCCCCCATCTGTTGGCGTGTCCATTCGTTTTGCTCGTCGGCTAGTTAAAGGGTGCGGTACACTGGTGCGTGGGGTTCACAACTACATCGAGAATCATCGTGTTGAATTATGTACGTCTGAATAGATCATCAAAGAAAACGGCGCGATTCGCATTAATTGGCGTTTTCAAACATCCAGTTCAAGCCCTTTTGTGTGTTAATAATCGTGATGTATCCATTCGTATACTTATATAAATTTCTTCGCGAAGAGAAACGACCACAGCTGACACTATCGTAACATTGTGACAGGCATAGAAAAACTTTATCCAATCATAATACAGAGCTTCTATTTGCATTACACTTTCATTTTATTTACACTTAAGGGGGGCTTGCTTTAGAGAGTCAAAAAAATCGATTGTTTTCGGAAATGTTTTTAGGATGGACGGAAATAACTCAGCGTAGCGAACTTTTCAGTATAGTTTCAAGGATATTTAAAAAGTACAAAAACATTTTTTTCGTGTGAGAAATACTCATTTTTACATGGTTTATGCGCCAAGTCTGATCGTAGTAGTTTCTCAGCTGGGTACGATGTGAAGATTGAAATTATTGTCTGCAACGAAAATTCGAATTTTTTTTTTCCATTTTCATATATTTTCCTTCCATGTAAACCTATGAAAACCCGAAAAAATTGAGAAATTCTGTATTTTTAGCGAGTTTGAAAAAAAATGCTTCTTAAGAAGAAAAATTTCACTTCAACGTGCTGTAAATATAGAATTTCCCAATTTTTTTGGGTTTTTATAGGTTCGTATGGAAGTGAAATATATGTGAAAATGGAAAAAAAATTCGGAATGAAAAAAAAATTTGGAGACAATAATTACGATCTCCGCATTGTACACAGCTGAGAAACTTCGACAACAAAAACAACGTTTTTGTACTGTTGAAATATCCTTGAAACCATTTCCATATATCCAAAAATATTCCCGAAAACAATCGATTTCTTGGACCTTTTGAAGCAGGATCCTCTTAATACAGACAAATGTTTCAATTTTCAGTAAATCCTCAGAACGAGACAAACATTAGAAATTTCGAATATTTTTTTCTACCGCTTTTTCTGCTGTCCATGGCAGGTGTCGTTCATTGATTTTCCTCATCAATTGTATCATTTGGTTTTCACGATCGATCACATTAGAAGTGTGCTGAGAGATTAATGTTCCCTAATTAATCGCCTACAACTTGGGTAATCGTTCGGAATGCAAACGAAAAAAAAAACAGCTTCATTAACAGAATCAACGCAGCTGAGAAAATAATAAATGAAGAATAATGAAAATAACGAAATCATGACAAACGCAATTGTTCGTCGTTTTAATATCGTAACGCAAATGTCACGACTCAGTACTTGCACACGTTTTCTCATTGCGTAACGAGCTTTCGTTATGCTTTTGCATGTAAGGAATTGTGTACCTTAGAATATTATATGCTTAAAGTGTTATAGTGTGTAGTGGAGCAAAAGAGGCGAGCTCCGAACTCACTCTACTGTCCCCCCCTCGATCGTTCATCGTAGACGATCGTTCATCCGGTTGGTGAGCGGGACCCTGCACTTAAAAATCAACTACCAGTATTCACAACGTGTTAAACTGCACAAAAAACCTTTCGTCATATGTTTCTGCTCTAGTTCGAAAAGATTCTCCTTCCGAGTTCATCACTTCTGGTCACTTTTGTTAGCTTTTCACCCAATTGTTCAATCCAACAATTTTGCATGTTCTGAGCCACATTAGTTGATCGTTACTTTTAAAATCGTTAAAAAAATGGTATTTCTGCTACACGAATTGTCTTTTAATCGCGCAGCGCCTTTCCCATGCACTTAATCAATATCCCGATGTTGAAGTCGCGCTAGGAAAGATGATCGATTATCCAATTTTAGTTTTATTTTCATAACAACATTCTAATACCCTTGAAGATTGCCAACGAGAAATCGTTCGTGAGTTTAAATTTCCCACGTATTAGAAGTAAAGCTAATACGTGGCGAAGTGTCTGCTTGAAATAATTATCGAAACGGCACGTCCCGCCTCGAAATCGTGTTTTTCTCACGGTCTCGTCACGATATAATGAAAAAATAAAAAATCTTAGAGCTACAACATCCCTCATCAGCTTTTTAACGAGACCTCTTCGTGTTTTATCAACCTCGGATTTAGGCGCCAGCGTTTTGAAAAGCTAATCGCTTCAACCGTTCTCAACTTTTTTAGATGGAAGCTTTCTTAAAAGTAGCTCCACTACGTCCAACGATATATTTATGTCACATACATTCTGGTCCCAATGGAGACGCGAGAGAATTTCACCAATTATACATCACACACACATACATGTAGGAGCAAAACGCTCTTCCGCATGTTTCAAGTCAAGGCGGAATTCCAATTACTAAAATTCATTGACGCTCATAGTCTTCTGGCATCAATTATACAGATCTACATTGACATAAGTTGTTATTTTTTGTCTGGTCTCGACGTGAGAGAGCCTCTTGTCTTCAAATAGCTGAGACTAAGGGGTCGCTGGCTGATCGTCTTTTTTTCGGTTAAATTACATTTTCCTGATTCTCTTTTGATAAAATACTCAACAAAAATAGTTTTCAATTTATTACCATTTCGTTATTTCAATCAAAATTGCTTCAAATCTTTTTCCATATGAAACTAGAGCCCCGGCTACCTCATTTTTATTGTATTGTTTTTATCGTTTTTTCGCTTATTCCTGTTTTTCAGACACAAATGAGTAATTTGATTTAAAAGTGGAAAAGATATTGAATCCTCCTCTTTCGAATAAACGATGAAAACGAAGATCCGGAGTTTTGTAAAACCACAAATTTTCGATCGAATCGTGACCTTGAATCTCGCCAGAGATTCATTTTTTTTCAATTTTTAATTGCGAACAGACCATAAAAAGATGAAGAGATGGAAAAGATTTGAAAACAAACGAATATTGATTTCATATTTTCAATTTTTGGGGCACCGGTTTGATATTCTTAGAAGTTCCATTTATTTTCCATCATGCTGACAGACTTGCGTAACGATTACCCGAAAAAATAATTTTCGTAGCATTCAATGTTTCATCATTATTAGTACGATTATCATGAAAATTTTTATCTTCGAATCATCCAGTAAAATACAATTACGACATTCGTATTCATAAGCAATTCTGTGAAGAAATTGTACATGCACATAAGATTTGTTGTTGTGGAAAAGAGTTTAAGAAATAGATATTTGGTAACTTGGTAATAATATATGACGAAATGAAATAATTTTTTTTTGTTGAAGGTATGAAGGTTGAAGGTATTCGTGACTCTACACAAAAAACTGAGCTAATAATTCGGGGAGCACTTACCTTCAGTGTACATAATGGTGCAGAAGATGAAAAATGTTGAATAAGAAAAAAGCCTCTAATCCAAATGTTTGTGCAACGATTGATGACGAGCTACGAATGAAAAAAATTGACTATGCCCATCACAATTGTTAAAGTCCTAAAAGTGAAGTGGAACAAAGATTCAATGCTCGTGATTATTTGATGATTAAAATAAATAGTCTCATGAGTTAGCATTCTCGATTCACAGGGTGTTGCATGAAAACAGTAATCGGTCCCCTCTGCGCAGGTGTCATAAAGATCATTTTTCATTATTCACGCTCTCATTTTCGAGTGTGAAACTTGGAAGATCTTACAAGCGATGGAGCCTTGAGAAAACATTTCCCTTCTCATTGCGCACGAGGATAAGAAGCGTGTCATTTTTTCATTCGTCTCAATTAACGTCACGGACTCTCTTTGGGACACAAAAACAAACCTAAGAGGAAAGAAAAAGCACGACGATATAATAAAAATTGAATGAATGCGTCGCTCGTGAGAGCACGATTTATTAAAGGTTGTTATTCTAACGCTCGAAAAACTATTTTAAAAAATTCTGTCTCCTAATTCTTTGGGAGAACGTCTCCGAGAGTGAACGTGCGAAATGCTTCCAGCACGT
Source organism: Venturia canescens (assembly GCF_019457755.1). Classification (NCBI taxonomy): domain Eukaryota; kingdom Metazoa; phylum Arthropoda; class Insecta; order Hymenoptera; family Ichneumonidae; genus Venturia; species Venturia canescens. The sequence goes on along the minus strand of NC_057421.1, from coordinate 16,893,254 downwards.
TTTCTAAAGTGACATTATCATTACGTGATTCTAGGTCTCGTGTCGTCATGAGTATGTATGTTAAGTAATTAGGGACGAGTGAGAGGACGAATATGAAGGAAGATTATACAAAAGAGGGGGAGAGACAGCGGTAACGAGACAGTGACCGTTTCTCATTGTCAACTTCTGTTACGAGCGACTTCTGTTCAACTCTTAATGCATTGCAAATCGACGCACTCTCGTTGGAACAATTATGAATTCGTATGACAATCGAGGGGCAAATGTTACCTCATAATATGAAGAAGAAAAAAAAATCCTTAAACTCCACTTTCTTTCTGTGAAAGTTTCATCGAAATCTGAGCATTTTGGTTCTCGGTTATCGCGAGCAACCAAACTTATTTTCGTCATAACAGAGGTACGAGAGTACGAGGCTATTTCATAATAACGAATGAAACTCTAAAATGCTTCTACTGAATACAAGACTTTGTCTCGTTGTGAATGATGTGTGTGAACAATGATTTTATTGGGTATGAATATTTTTGAAAAATTTTGCTACATGAGTGACGAGTGTCCGGGACAGTTGCTGTAACAATGCAGCATAAAATATGCATGTGAACGGAGAGAAGGTTGTTTGACTTTCTCAACAGTCCTGATATGAAATAATGTTTTTCCTTAAGCCTCATAAAAAATAATATTGTCGCCCTATCGACGATGTTAATCTCAGATAAAAGCAGTCTTTGCAAATACAGTCGTGAGAAATCTATCGACACAAATGCACGGTAACATATTTTAAAATGGGTTTACGATAAAATACATTTTATTTGGAAAAACATGAGCACGGATCTGCGGTAAAAGGCGTGGATTTGAAAATTAATAATAATCCGTGAATGCGCCCGTTTGTCTGCGGCTGTCTCGAGGAAATAAATGCGAGGATGTGTTCTTATAATTGACGTGTGTTTCTTGCATGCGGGATCACGAGAGTGAGCGCAATCGATTAAAGCACACAGTTACATAATTGTACCTGTCCTTCGGATCATTAGCGTCCCCTCCGTGCGGCGGTGTGTTCGTTCTATATACGTTTCGTGAGCCGCCCCACCGCGGTGTGCTCGCGAGAGATCCTCGTGAAAGGCAAGAGCGAACTGAGAGGATCGTACGTATACGTAATCCGAGGATTTTGCCGCTTCGTGTTGCACAGCAGAAGCGATTGGGTGTGCGTTTTATTATTCGTGGGACTCAACCCGGCGGCGTGCGTGTGTATTTGTGGGCTTTTTAAATCGAGAAACCCTGTCCCTGATCGCGCATCTCTCTCGCTCCCGCGTCTCTCTTTCCCTTTCCCTTTTCTCGGCCTTCTTTTCTCTCTCTCTCTTTTTCGTCTTTTTCTCCGCAGCTTGAGCCCCTCCCCGATCGGAATCGTTTCCCTTTCATTTTCGATTTCGCGGAAGGTTCTTCCGCAAAGGGTGTCTGCGCCACTTTCTTTTTACCTTTCACGTCTGAGAGAGACAGACCCCAATAATCTCCCTACTCACTTCCTTAAGTGCGGAGGAGATAAAGGCATTCATCTCGTTAACGAGACCTCATCGAAGTGCCAATACGAAAATTGACAGGTTGCCTCATTTTTTAGACTTCTTTCTATCATTTCATTACGCTGAATGCGAACATCGAATGTTATCGTTTAAAACCAAGATCGAGTTACTTAACACTAGATAGCAAGGAAATTGGCTGTCTTTTTAAATCTCAATAATTCAACAAAGACTGAGTTTTTCGTGTGTTTTCTCTAAACATTTTATTGCAACGAATAAACTAGTGGAATTAAAAAAGGAAGTAAAATAATTTAATTATGAAAGTAAAATGATCGATTTTGAGAAAATATGAAAAAATATTGAAATGCGTTTTAGTTAATAAAGAAAAAAGTTAATACTTTCCTGTTTTGGAAGGATCTTCGAAGCTTGTGGGATGCTCAATGCAGTGAAGAATTTTGAAAGTGGAAAGAAATTTATCGACAGGTTCGATTTTTCCGTCTCGTAATTTTCAGGAGATTTTAAAGGTAAACCGCGACTTCATATCCATAAACGGTGAAAGTGAGAAATCGTGTTAAGTATCGCAAAGAAATCTTCGCAGGGCGCGGTGCGCATAACAGGTCTCATTGTTCGCCATAGTTGACGACGCACGATGCGTTCCCGGAAACATTCTCCAGAGACTGACGAGTCTTTCGATTGCACAATTCCCTCGGACGTCCATTTTTGGCTCAATTTCTCGAGACCCTATCATCAAACGGTTGCGAAACTTCCGTTCTTTCTTCGCGCTTGCTTCTCTTCCTGACTGAGATTCGGTCCACACAAACCGCAACATGAATCTCAGCACCTAAGAAAATTTGCACTTGGATTACGTCAGCAAAAAAGGGCAAACTTTTGAGAAGTTTGTGCAGCGGAGGGTTCCCGAGGGAATTAAAATCGAGTCCAATTTTCCCCCCAGAAAACCACGTTTCTCCTATGCGGTAATGGAGCTCAGTTGTACATTTTTTTCTTCATTTTTAATAACGAAAATAACGATGCAAAATAAAATCAAATTTGACAAAATATTAACGTAGAAAATTCTCTAGATAAACAAAAATTTTCGATGAAATGCAAAAAGATGGTTTCTCACTCCAATTATTATGGTTCTTTTCGAAGAGGTTAGAGCAAAAAAATGTTCGCACCTTCCTACCATAGCAGTCCTTAAAACTGTCCAAATGAGATCGTTTCCAAAAAAAAAAAAAAATACTTTTCTACAAGACATTCGACTTTATTTTATTAACAAGCCAAACGCAATAAAAATACGTCTATGAAAATAAAAAAAAAAAAAATAATAAAAAAAACAACAAATAAAATTAAAATAGAATGAAAAAAAAGAAAACAGACACGTCATTCGACGTGCAGGTGTTTAAATCCAAAGTCATGCAATAGAGTTATCGTGCCGGACCTTGAAATCTTGGTTAAATCTTATTCAAGATGTAGCTGTCGATGGAGCGTCGGAGAGATCACTATATAAATGCCACACGGTTGGTGTGCTTTCATCGAGAAAGCGAGAGTTTCAACTTACTGCAGTAATCGGGCAATGGGATCTCGTCCTCGTGTTTAAGAACGTTTTTTTCTTCTTTTCTATCGTTTTTTTTTTTTTTTTCATTTTATTTTTTTCGCGCATGGGCGACGCACGTCGTACACACGTTGCCGCAAGTGATGTACGTAAGATATATGTCTCAAGTACATTTACACATAAGTGTACATGTATATAAATAAATAAGTAAACGTTTGGCGAGCACAACATTCACTCTTTCCGCATTCCGTATATGCGGCTGCTCCGCACGTAGTGTCGAGTGTCTTCCCCGTTCGCCCGCAGCCGGATGACCGAGATACTTTGCTATAGATTTATACTACATATATTTACAGAGTGTCCTAAAAGTCAGGCGTCAAATAAACGAGTTAATGGATCGTTAAATTTCGAAGGGATAAGTGGCCATGCGTTTTTTTCTGTGATCCACCGCTGACGAGATATTAATTTTTTAGTGACGTCCGGTTCAGGGCCCCAGCGGCGATATCGTGGAGCAGAAGAAGTGCTGCGAATGATAATTTCTCAACCGTCCTTGGTTATGGAGCAGCACTTTAGTCATGAAGAGAGCAGGAAAACGATGATTTTATTATCGAATTTTGATTGGGTCAATGTTCCTCATAAATTGGAAGGAGCTTTTGGCACAGCCTCTATCTAATATGTACTTTTGCACAAAATCGTGTTCCATATACATGTACGTCATTGAATGAGAGGCTACGCGGAGGCGCGGTGAGACAATGCGCAAAGGAACTAGTCCACCAGTTTCACGTGTCTCGACAGCGAATTCGAGAAAACTCGAAGCTCTTCGGAGCGCGTATGCGTGACGTGCAGTCATTAAAACCGATTCAACGGTATTAATATTGATGAGCCAGCAGCATCACACCCCTCCGGATAGTGTACGTTTGTATTCGCACGTACACAGGATTATTGGGCTCGTTAAATTTAGCCGAAAGGGAATTTCCGAAGGATTGCGAATGGAGGATGAATTGTGTGCCGATGTAACGGATGGGCATGCAGCTTGGAATCCCTTGATCGCTTTCTCATTCATTTCGTTTCGTTATATTGCTCGTTAAACTCTCCAAAAATGGGCACTGATCGCGACCATTTTTTTCGTGGGTATGGAAAAATTGTTTTCTCGTCGACGGCCGGACATGTCTCAAACTGCATTTGGCAACGCTGACTATGCCAGAAACTCTCCCTGATCTACGGGGGACTGAAATCCTTTCGGGAAGTTACGATTATTTGAAAAATCATGCTCTCGCTCTTGGAACGATCGGAGGGTGGAGTACGAGTGGCTAAAAGTCGGCCAGGATTGTTATTGCCCCGAGAAATTTCGAGTTTCCATAGCACGTGTTTGGTACGTGACTCAATGAGTGGATCGACTCTCTTCAGACGTCTTCGTTTTACTTCGATTCACCGTTTTCGTTTCATTTCTTCGAGTTCTATTTTGCCTCGCTGGCCTTGATTCCGTCATTCAATAGTACCTTTCCTCTTGTCTTTTCTCGTTGTAAATTGCATAGTCGAACTTGTGTCCTCGTTTTATCGGTAACTCGGTGCCTATCCGGCCACTTATCAGTGATTCTAAACATATCGAGTGCGACGCGAGCAGACTCTTTTGCCAGTGTTTCTTTTTTTTAAACTTTGATCTCTCTCCTCTTGACACGTTCGTTCATGATGACAAAGACACAACGGGTTCCTCGGGTCAAGCACATTCCGACGAGCACCGCGAAACAATCGATTCTCTACCCTCTAAATCAGTGATAGGCTGGAGGAGAGTACTGAACCGAGCACCGCGCTCAACGAGATCACCAGTTTTGCTGACAGGAAGGATGAGCTGTGAAGATTCATGGCCGAGTTGTAAAAACCGCTGCCAAATACCTGCAGTCCCGCTGTCTCGATGCTCCTCTTGCAGTAGTCACCGTCTGAAACAGTGAAAAAACAATTTTGAGAAGGTCCTTCCAATCCTTCGAAAATACATATCCAAAAAAATCTTTTTTCTTCCTTTTTTTTTAAAACTCTATAGAAAAATTCCAAGAAAAAAGTTGCATTCGGTAACGTTCAAATCCGTTTGCATAATATGTTTATATCCTGGGAACTTTGGGCGACTTCACAGTGATGGGCTAATGCATTAACGACCGAGGATGGATAACATTGTTGATACTGTGACGCGGGCTGGGAGTCTCCATAATTGCTCACTCGAACGATCCGCATGCACCAGCGTCTATATTGCGTTATATCTGTACTCACATGGGAGTAAGACGATTCAAGTTGTGCGCAGCGCGAGGAAAAGAATTGAAAAATATGAACGAGCTCACGGTTTGATAGAATTTCATAGCAGATTGCTTACACTCCTCATTGTCTATGGGTGCTGAATTCCCTTTGAATAATAAATTACAAAAAAAAAAAGAAAAACACGAGAGAGAGAGAGAGAGAGAGAGAAATGCTAAATAGCCATGAAACTTGGGGTAATCGTGTGTACGCCTAACACACTATAAGCTCATTTTTGTTCCGAGCACACACTCCTAACTTACGTTATATGCGAGGCAGTTTGAGGAGAAGAAAACAAAAAGAGATACAGACAGTTGCACAGCGCATGTTGCTGCTCGGAAAGCGCAATATAGAAATAGATAAGTGTGTCGTGGGAGCAAAACAAAGAGCAACGAGGCATGGAAACGAGATCGGGAAAGGATGTGGGGGGCGCCTCCCTGTGGATACCGCTCGGAGCACACAACAGGGCGGACGTCGAACGTGTCTCTCACGACTAGACGCTCCTATTTGTGTGCAAACTCGCGAATGCCGGATTCGCTCAGTTTCTATCCCCTGAGCGTTCCACTCTCTTTCTCCGTCTCTCTCTCGCTCTTTTGATTTCCTGCGAGCTCGTTCTTTCCGTCCATTCGATCTCGTGCATGCGATTTCTTCGTATCGGGGGACGAAACTCGATGGAAAAGGACTAGGTTTTGTGACTCCGGCGACGCGAAGGTCGTCTGAGAGACTGCTTTCGAGTTGGGCGATGTCGCTCCAGAGGAGGAACGACGGTCGAGGATTCAAAGAGAATAACTTGAAACGAGGAAGAACTGATGATTTCAGGAAACTCGTGAAAGTACCTTAAAAATGCGAGTCCACCGGTAAGTAACTCCAACTACCAAATTCGTCACGTGCAACGAATGATTTTTTAACACACATGAAATTATAACGTTCGAATTCAGACTGCGAGAAAGAAAATTGATTTCGCCTTTTCACGATCACGATCCTCGTGTTGGAGAATCGTTTTTATAATGACGTAACCACACCGGCTCATTGCGGATTGACAATTTTCTCCGTCCCATTACAATTTGTTCTACTCGACAAAAAAAAAATACACGAATAAATAAAAAAGCAGCATGTCATTCTTGATCCTAGTGTTAAACGCATACTACCTTAACTTCTCGGAGGCTCGCTCTAAGGTTGCGGATTCTGTGACTCGTTCCGCGAATAGATCCTCAACAGAGGTTGGCCGACGCCAGCCCCTTTCGCTCTCATTCTACCGATTTCATAATCATTCTCGCTTGGCCCAGTCACCACAGATATACGCCGCAACTTATATACATAATACTACTGATATAAATATATGTATAGACTTAAATACATCTTGGTTGCAGTCCCACGGAACTCAGGGCACCGGGACGGACTACACAATCGAGAGGCTCGATTTCGTTCTCGTTGCTCTCTTCGCATTTTTTTTCTCGCTCCTTCGCTCGCGCAGCCTTCCTATAAGCGCCCTCGGGTGTCGGACAAAGCACAACCGGGATCCGTGCCGATTATATATGTAACTGAGCGTAATAACGCGCGGAGCGAACGCCATGTAAAAATTAATATAATCACGTATCGAGCCGTGTGAGCCACTAGGAGATCGTAAAGTATACACTCTCCTCGCTCCTTCGCTGTATATCTGCAGGAGTGAACGCTCCGGCCGAACAGTTTCCGGGCAAACGATTCTTTTTCTTTTATCCTCGAGCGCCGCTCGCGTTTCCGTTACGTGATACGTTCTGACCCCCGAGACGGCTTCCTCAGTTCCTCGATTATCAATGAAATTCTTTGAAGTGTTGTCCGGAACGATTCCAAGTTGGCGCTCTCACAGATATTCAAAGATTCAAGTTCAGCAAACGAATTCGGCTGATTACACGCGCGTGGAATATGCTGCGAGGATAAATCTACTCGCTTTGTGGCATGTCCACGCTAAGAAATCTCATTTTATATGAAATTTTGGTATCGATCAAAGGGTTTTCGAAGTCAAGATTCACAGGCGAATACTTCGCGGTTTAAATGGTGGTGATGAGCCTTGAAATGAGTGTAAAAAAAATTGATGGGCGTATCGAGGCTAATGCTTTGGCGAGATCGAAGTGACACTTTCGGACGTGAAAGTTGAATTTTTGTAGAATTTTATTTTATAGTCAAACGTTTAGCTTTCGAGACCTTAATATGGCATCGATTCTATAAATAACCATAAGTACGTCTCAGTCTCCAGCGACGAAATGATGTCTTTGATTTTCATTTCGGTTGATTCGAGTGACAAGAGTCGTGAAAAATGCATAAATCTGCAGAGATCGAATGACTGGACCGAGATAAAACTCGGCTTCCTGCATCCGGGTGATTACGTGAGTGATCTAATTAATAAGTGAACATTTAAAAGTAAATAAAATGAGAATCTCTGAAGTGGAAAGTTGAAAAAGGGAAAAATGAAAGGGACCAGTGGGACTTGAAGCGATTTATCGTGATTCAAATGATTCCGTAATATAAACTGTACCGTGAACCATTTAACTCGAGGATTTTAGTGCGGAATTGTCATCGCAGCGAAACGTAATTCTCATCAGTTCAGTGCGTAAATGTTTCCTTATTCGAATCGTATTTGTGTCAGAGCTTAAGCACATATCAGTATTCATAAAGTAAACTCACCGTACGACCACCCAACGACCTCGCCGTTTCTCAGATTTTCCGTTCTCAACCAGTCCTCGAGAGGCCTGAAATATTCCCGAAGTGCGCTTCCGTCCAATCTGAATTCACCGGTCGCTTCCTGCAGCGTGTCTTGCCACGGTCTCGAAGATCCTTTCTCCATTAATCTTCTGCAAAAGTGAAAACCTCATTGTGAACTTTGGCCCTCAACAAAAGTAGAATCGTCTATACAACTAAGAAATCACCAATACTTCAATCCACTTATTTGCATTCTAAGAATATTCGCATCCAACAAAACATTGTAACCGCGATTTGGCCGATTGTCTACTGAATAAAAACGACTGTAAGACACATTCGTTCCGCCCGATATTTCTCATTTTATCTAGAAAAGCATCGATTCGACTTGGATCATCGAATTCGAAGTGGGTCGTGATTGGTGAAAAACACGGAGGTGGGAGAGATTCGGTGACAAGCAAAGGTGACTCCACTAAAGAAGAGTCCAAACGCTGAAACGCGAATCCTTCCGAATTTACGTTCATCAATAAACATAAATAAGGCAGCGAGCAGTATAAGACTGCTATAAAACAGAGTGTAGCTCAGAATTGTAAAGAACGTAGAGATACCGAGAAAACCACAGATAATTTACGAATGCGTCGGAATGATAATTAAGGTTCTTACGAGCAATTAGTAAGTCCAGGATAATTAATTGGGAGTGCGAAGTTGATGGTATTCTGGCTCGGATCAATGCGGGTAGTGGGACATTGACAAAAATGGTGGTCCCGGTTTCGTTGTGCAAATACACTCGTACACGTTTATTCATAAAACGCGTGCTGACTCGTGTGCTGTACGAGAGCAAAGAAAGGAAAAAATACGAGAGAAACAGCGATATATGTACGGCGTAACGCCTTTGGCGGTTGAACATGACTCACAGGGGGCCCAATGGCACATTATTACATCGACGTGACCCCTCTCATGCACTTGAACTTTCGAAGGTCTCTTACAGTATATAGCACAAGTATTTTTCTTGCATGCTAACACTTCACCTGCTTTTATACGTGTCAAATGGATTTTAATGTTTATATATATCATTGTAAATATGCATAATGCACCGCATGCATAACTTAGTGTATACAGAGCTATGGAAAGTACGAGTAATACAAATTGGAGTTGGTTTTGCTGTCACCATCCGGAGGCACGACTGGTAGATCTGTTACGTCGCCTCGGGGATGCTACGACCTGGACCTAGTCGCTCCCGACGTATTCAGCTCTCACTAGCTGCTCTACTCGCCGTATAATTTTTCAACGTTGCGCGCTCTAGTGGGAGAGAGACGGACGGGAGGATGAAAGGAGAGATGGAAGATCGCTCAATTAGCTTTCTTACTTGTAAGTGTAATTTCACTTTGAAATATTCACGGGTTTAGGGGTACTCCGAATGAAAATTCCAAAAATGGTCAAAGAAAAATGAAAAATAGAAAAATCGTGAAACAGAAGAAAGAATTTTAACGATGGAAAGAGACTGAAGAATTCAAAAATTCACGTTGACAATCCACGGGAGAGAGGAGGCCGAGAAAACAACTGTTTTTTCTCACGATAATTGCACGCACTTTCATGGCTTTGTGAATTAATTAATGGACTAACGTGCCACGAGTGTCATTCTCCGTGTCCATTTATTTCGAGAATAAATGCTACGAAAGTGAGAGTTTAAAAAACCACTTCGGTTCGTACAAGATCAAAGTGTGTCAACGTCTTTTTTTGAGTGGGAAATCACACTACAATTTCCCCACGAAATTTACTGCTCCGCGAATGTGTTGCGTCTCCGTCGCTGAGTCGTCTTCGAATTTTTAAACGTTTGCGCTGCTCTCGTCCAAATTTTATCCTCCTCTAATGACATAATGCGAAGACCCGCGGATTTCATATCCTCAAACTTCTTTTCCCTGATTTTCTCTTCATTCGTGCTCCCCAAAATTATTTTTTATCGACCGAAATTAGACGTATGTTCTTCGATCTTGAGCATGAATGAACACACCTCGTCGAGTCAGAGTCATGTATAAATATACCTGCTAATATTTGCATAACACGTGGATGACTGTGCCTCGAATGTCTTTCGTAAGAGCAGCCGCGGATGAAAAGTTTATTATGTATGTAAGACATCGTCGCGAGACGGCTGCGCTGCATGTTCCATGCATTTTTCAGTATCCTCGCAGTATTTTTGACAGTCTAGTTTATGCATGTGTTTTCGTGCATAAATATGTGTATATACTTATGTAACGTACATATGTGCAGTTAAATATGTGAAGGACTCGCTTCCCTGCTGTCTGGACATTTATGTAGTCATGTATACAAAATAAAGTCAAATAAAGTATGAAATGTATTTATTAAAATCAATAAAATGAGAAGGGAAATTGAAAGATGAGTTAATTGTTATAGCTGAATATTTCACACGCTTCGAGCGAATATTGTGAAGAACAATATTCTGTGCACAGCTGCGTTGTAAAACTTGAGGGAAGTGGAGCGAAATATATTTTTTCGTGAAGTATATTGACAACGAAAAAAGATAATCGTTAAATTAAGTTTCCGTTCATTGGCGGTTTTTACAGGTTGTTCCTTTCTATCGACACAGTCGCCGATTAATAAGCATTTCGTGAGCCTCATTTATCTCAGAACGATACATTTCCTGATTTGTGTAATGCATGCATTAGGATAGCTTTTGCCAGGTGCGGAAAGAAGTGGACGTATCGATTCGTGAGAAAAGATCGAACGAGGCTAGATGAAAATAATTATCGCATGTGCGGTATCGCCGCTCGTAATTGATCGAACTTGCCGGGAGTTTCCGGTGACGGAAAAGGCGATTGGGACCCGGGCTTTCCTGCGTCCCTTTCAACTCAAGAGTTAACGTCGATATTCATTTTTTAAATAACTTCATTCATGCTCGTTATTAAATTCTATTTCGAATGCTTAGAACAGAATATTGTGACACGGACTCAGGACCATTTTCAGGTGGAACGATAAAAATGATCAGCGAAAATGTTCGTTGAATATTTCGAAGGGAACTTCAATCACTTTGCTCTCGTAAACAAGATATCTATCTGAATAAGTGCAAGAGAGTTTGTTCTCTGAATGTACGTTTTGTCTGAGGAATCATCGAGCGAATTGTACGCCTACAAACGCGCGTGTGAGGCGTGCAAGGAGCTTTCGTAATCACACAAGGGACAAGAAGGAGCTGCTAAGTCCGGGATCACTTGGTAAAACAAACTGCTAAACTCGACGGTGTGTCTCTGGATCTGAGGCGAGTTTACGATCGTCGTCTGTTCTGTTACAGGAAGAGTGCAACTTGCGCCGGTACTAAGAGGCACCTATGCAGCAAATATCCTACGCTGAGCTATTATGTGTATGTGTAAATACATATCATGGGTGTTTTATTTGTAAAAACATATGAAACCAAAGTTACGTACATGTTTTCCAGGCCCGAGTTCTCTTTATGGCATTTCCCAGTGTGATCTCGCGTGACAAGCGATTGGAATGTTTTTTTTCACTCACTTTTTCGTTACCTTTTTTCACGATATGATGTGCGAATGTTGGTATAGCGATTAAATGAATTGAGCGATACATTTTCTTGGCAACTTTCTGCACGGAGTGACGAAGCTCCGTCCAACCATATCGACGAACAAATTGTGCGTTTCCCGCTCGGCTGGGAAACGCAAAATGCTTCTATTTTTCATGCCATTTCCCTTAGTCCAGTGACTCTCGTTCATTTTTGATATTTCTCCACTGCGTACGGGTGGTAAGACGATTTAAGGGAGTTTTCGGGTTCAGGGAGTTTTCAATTTTTCCTCCTACTTTCGCGCATGGGTAGTTTTACACAAACAAATGTTCACCTGATGGGAAAACCTGGGAGAAAGGAGTTCAAGAGAAAAGCCGAATTTATGGGATTTTTGTGACTAGCAAAGGAGCCAAAACTGACTTTCGGAGACAATCTTCAGGAATTTTACGAGAGCGTTTGAAAATTGTTTCGAATAATCTTCGATAAATTTTCGTGGACTTCGCAACGGTTTCAAACTCCGCGAATAAATTTTCAAGTAGAAAAGCTCCGGCTTAGAAAACGAATTGTTCGTTGTTGGAAGAGCCGAGTTCGGGCTCGAGCATCGGCGCCAAACCTTCAAATTATATGATCGAAATACAAGAAAGCGAAGTATAAACAGGAGAAGTAGAAAAAATGTCACAACTCGTTATTTGTTGGGAACTTGGAAATCGTTCGTGTTCCGCGATGCATGAAAAAGTAAGGTGCATAAAAAAGGGAATGCATCGAACTGACGGAGAACTCGGTGTTCCCGATACGAGTGCTTGCCAATAAGATCGCAGAAATGTATGTATGTCAAATGACGTTTTTTATTGTGTCTGTGAGTCAACTGGATTAATAAAAAACACCGAAGGTGATTGTCACGCTTGCGATAATTGGTCATCTGTATATCATTGAATAAAATGGATTTAGAATGGAACAGAAATTCAATAATTCATTCCGAGCCTCGCCTTAATGTATTCGCAAAATTTGAGAAACAAAAGTGCGAGGTTGCCTAAAAAAAGCGATAAAATTTATTCGAAATTTAAATTTAGCAGTATTTCGAACAATTTCGTCTTTTCCAAGTATCATCATCGACCCGTGGGATGTAATACAAATCAATCGTTATTGGATAGCACGCAACACGAAGGCAGAGTACATTGAAGACGAGAACGGTACCTGGCCTACTCGCAACGCTGGAAACTTTTGCCTTCGGTTACGGTGCAACGATCGCCCTACTAAATTCAACGTCTGCATACTCCATAAAGTACCTGTACATAGGTATTTACAAGTTGTATATGAGAATATGTGCATTAGATGTATTGCGGAGTGACACAGAGCGTGCACACGAGTTGCGTCACTGCAATCTCGGACGAACGCGAGAGTGTAACGAGCGAATACCCTTATAAACTGCCCTCGATCGAAAAACCTTAATTACTATACGGTACGCGAAGCGAGGAAATAAATTCATTATTCCGCATGCAGTGAGCGAATTTTAGGTCGTAGTTGACACGTGAAATAAAATTGTGCATTAGTTTTTTGGTACTCTAATTTTCATTGTCATTCCTTAAGGTTCATAGATATTGAAGATCATTGTGGAAAAAGCAATCGTTTGGTGGACACGATTTTTTAAACGTCACTACGCATCAATCGTAGAAATAAACATTCAAAATAAACTGAAAAATTGCATTTTTTTTAAGTGAGAAAATAAGATCATTCCACTTCGTTAACGTACTAATGGGCCGACAAGGAAAAAGACGTTCCCTGTACCACGTGAAACGGAGACTTCCATGACTTGGGCTCTTATGATTGTCAGCAGCCTTCATTCTCACGTGCTTGTATATACGTGCACGTCTCCATGTAGATGCAGAAACAGTGTAAAAACAGCATGGAACACGAACTCTTGTTCCTTTGCGATGGGAAAGAATTGACATGAGAATCTTTTGTATATGCGAGCGTGTACTCTATTAGGGAATGAAAACGAAAGGTAATAGAGCCCCGTGCATGTTAATGTTAAAACGAATTTTCACACACGGATGAGTTTGTGATAATTCGGGCCACGAATCCTACCGATGTTACCAGGCTTCAAAAAAGTGGCGATCTTTTTTCCACGGTGCAGTTTGTAGAAAAACATCAATTTTTTCGACAATCTTATTTCTGAATCATATTCCCAGTACTATTCAGTCCAGACAAAATTCTGATGCTATTGACCCATCCCACTAGTTTGTCCCTAAACTCGACAGTATCGTCTGCTCCATATATTCACACGAATTCGCACATGATGTAAAAACCGTATAATATTGCGATGAAACTAAGTGAAAACAAACATCTTTCGAACAACGAGCCGAGGAAGAGTCTTAGACATGAAAATAAGACAATTTGATAAATTCGTTAAGAATGCGTGATAAATAATTCTCGACGAAACAATGGATGAGGTAAAAATGTAACAATCCTTAGTGGATACATGAATATCTGTGTATGGACTGCGCTATGCTTAAATCTATTTGTTTCACGATGACGTGCTCGGAGATTATTATGAGAGGCGTGGAAATAACCGTATACACACATTTATTATGGATACATGCTGTAATACCCACTAAGAAAGATCGTAATATTCATGTATTTTCGTCGAAATGATAATTCGTCGTGACACTCGGTGAGAAATATTGAAGCGAGTACATAACTCGAAATGTATTTTATTTCTTATCGAAACATCTCCCATTGAGTTCCCACTTCCATCGGGCCAGAAATGAATTCATTATTTTGAATAGAGTGGACGAAATATTTGCAAAATAAATTACTTTTTCGCTCATTTTTTTTCTACCACGAATTATTTACAATAAAAAATATACTGAAGTCGGTTTTCTGATTGGTTTATTCTTAAGTCGTAACGACATTATTTATGTCTGGACAAAAAAAAGAAAGAAATCAGTTGCAGACGGGTCTGATCGGTGCTCCACGTAAATAAGCATAAATTCGCTAATCGGGATGGAACGCGAATTGAAAAAATGGAGTACTTACTGGGAAATTGGAATTCTAGATCGAAAATGAATAAATATCAGAGAATTGCTACTATGAAAAAAAAAACGAATCCCCTTAGTGAGTACGATTTTAATCGATGATTTGTAAAAGCTGTCAGACGTGGACAATACTGAATGCGCGTTTAGAAATTATCTAGTGATAATATAGGAATTTACGAGTTTACGGAGAAAGAGATTTCTTTCTGCAAAGTGGTTAACCTTGAATCATAATATGCACAAAATGTCAAGAAGTTTCGATTAGTAATAAAGAATTTAAAGAAAGAATCAACGTTCAATCTAGTTGATTTTGTCGGAATGGATCGACGTGTGGAACTCTATAAATTTCGTCAAAATTCAGGAGTTTCGAGATAAAAAATTCCACAAATATTATCGATTCCGATCAGTTTATCGCCTTTCTTATGATTCGAAATTTGATTGAATTGGATCTCGAAGAAGATCCGGTTGCAAGAACTTGATCAGAATAGCTCGTTTCAGGTGAAATACTAACAATTCATCCGCATTCTTGGGGCTTTAATGGAACACTATTCGAAACTCGATCGCTTTTAATTACTGTATTTATCAGCCGGGCAGCTGTTTTTTTCGGAGGCTCATCGAAGACAAAAATCTGTATGTCAGATCCATTTAGGGTTTTATTAGTCGATATGAACCGGACCTAAAAATTCTTGTCTATTTTGAGCGCATAAATGACTTGGGTATGGAAATTTGAGTCACTGAAAACACTGTTGTGCGGGGGCAAAAAAAAATTGTGAAATATCATAAAAATAAGAGAACTGGCGTTGAGTTTTTTTTTTCTAATGGTTCGAAATAATTGAATCTTCTTCAATCAACAAGCAAAACAATTTCTCTCGTAGCGTCAGCTCTTTCCCAATTCTTTTGGTATTGAGTCATACAATTGTAAATGTTTATCACTCCGGCTTGACTGAAACGAGATAATATTTCATTCTCCACTCAAGTAAATAGGAAAATTTTGCCTCGTGAGTTTTTTGATTATAATTTACCAACAGGTCAGTTTAATTTCCCTCTCACTCGTCCAACTAGTGGTGGCCTATTACGAAGGTAGATTCTGGAACGAACGAACACAATTTACACTTTCAGGTGTACGATGTGTGTACATAATCCACGCAGACTTTATTATATCCTCAAATTAATGGATCGGATTATTTTTACTTTTTAAAATCTTAATTGGTGCACACTGTGAAATAAAAAACCATCAAATCATTAGAGTGAACATCATGAAATATTTGCAGCCGGAAAACACTCGTTCGAAATCCAAGAATGCATCAAACTTCAGCACCTTCCCAATCTAAGGTGCAATTAGGTCTTCAAAAAAAAAGATCGAATCCTAAAACAAAATTCGTTCCACGCAATGTTCAAATAGAAAAGTAATCCCTGGTGACTCCTCATTAGCATTTTTGCTCCTTTTTTCGTGTGACTAATGGAAAACGGAAACTGGCCAAACACTCGCAATGCTTGATCGAGTTCGCCGATGCTATTCCCGCAAAATACGTCATGGCTGTAGACATGCGCGCATAAATTTGAACGTGTGTGACATTTTCTGGTCAGACATCGTGGAAACCGTCAAGAAACCAACGAAATGATTATACACATTACGAGTACGTATGCATGGGAGTGATGATGAAAAGGAAAGGGTGTAATGGTACAAACGTGAATTGCGCTACAACCAAGTTATTTCCATTAGGTGGCATCGTCTTTCCCGAGTTTTGAGCGAGCGTTATCCTGCTACCCACTGCGATATAGTAGGATACGTGAAATAAGTTGGATAGTTAGCAACCCAGTCATAAACGCCCGGTAATTAACTAAAGTGTAGATTCTAATCCTATTTCATGTTACGAGAGCTTCGCGGTTCTGTCAGCCAGCGATCAGCTTAATTATTCGTGCGAAACATGAATTTGTATGCATGCAAAGATACGAGACGCGTTTACAATTAAGCTTTAGAATAAATGATTGTTAGTTTTCAATCACAACGAGTCATCGAATACGAATGATTGTCCAGTACTGATAACAATTTACAGAATCAATATAATTATACCACAGCCACTTACCCTAACACTCGACCAGCAGCTGGACTCCGATAAAAGTCACATCGATGCAAAGGTCGCCGTGGATCATCGAGGAATCTCTGTCCAGCAGCCTGACACAGTCCTCGATATAATTGAAACTGTAGAACCCCCGCGACGAAGTTTCTAGAACGAATAAATAAAAAAAAAACGTCATTTCATAATATTAATATTGATAGATAATGATTATTGCTTTATTTGACCTTATATGTGGTATTACAATCAGATTAAAAGTTGTGATTTCTTCATTTATATATATATTTTTTTTATTCCCAACGAGATATTCGTCGGAGTTACGTCAATGTTATTTAATTTAGTATGCGATTGGGCAAGCGATTTGTCACGGAATCACCTATCCACTGGTGTTCTTAATCACGATTCCTTTTTAGGTCACAGTTCGAGGGGATAACTGAGATAATGGTGCCTCGTAAGGAGCTTCGTTCTTCTATTCTATTATCGACTTTCAATTCATCATGAATAGGATTCTATTTCAATGCGGATTAAGAATATGCTGGAATCATTGTTGCTTCCATACACGAGCCCCGATCAATTTTCGTTCGATTATCATCTACTCGCGGTTGTTAGAAGTTTCGATATTATTCTTATAACCATCATTATCAATATTCATGTTATTATTGATGATATTGGATGTACCAAGGATGAGCCTTGACTCATATTCCTTCAGTGTCGATTCGAGATCAATGATGTATTAACTATTTATTTCTATGATATAATATAAATATATGCGAGTCTCAGCTGTTGTAAAGCATTGAAACTAAGTCAGACCTCATATTCAAATGAAGCATGCATCAGTCCTAGATTTAGCATAAGTTAGCGAAGCGAATCCACCCAATACATTTTACACCTTCGGCAACGATCCTATCCATATTTCGTGGATGCTCAACGTGATCGGCTCTCACAAGTGGTTCGTCGCCCTCATTGGGTAATATAAATTATGAGTGGAGACTGTTCTCAGAATTCTAAATTGATCAGGACTACTCTCTGTGTCTCTGTGTAAAGTGACGAATTATGTATCGCTCTCGAACGATACGTAAATCATTGAGTCTTGCGAATATACGAATCCATTAAGTCACTTGATAATTCGGCAATAAAGTGAAAGCAATCATTGCGAAAATCAGCTCGGGATCGTATTTTAACGCATTTCCGATCATCGTCCAGTTGATCCTGATCCAGAAAACTTTCTTCTTTTTCCGAAACATTATTATTCGCGAGGAATCAATTTTGAATCGATGATCCAATAGAATTTATTCGTATAATTATTGAAAACTTGTTATTTTGTGTGAGCATAGAGATCAATTTCACTCAATTACTTTCAAAGAGCACAAACTATCACAAAATGAGGAAATGCCATCACGGTTACTAGTGATCGATATTATTGACGACGATCCATCCTTGAAGAATCAAAACTCAACAAATATAACGTACGAAAGATGACGACTTAACATGTAACGCAGGAACAGACACGGACGTAAGTAGGTAAGTTTCTCCATGTATCTCTCTCATGGCGAGCAGCACTTTGCGTCCTTTACGTAATAAACTGTCCGCTCGATACTCCTGAACGCTGTTGCGCGCGCGCGCGCGACTTGCTTCGTGAATTACAGCTCGATATTACAGCCGTTTTGCGTACACCGGCAGCTAGTAAGTAAAAGCCCCTAAAGTTGCCTTACAATAGGGAACAATTAGTTCAAGATCGGACCCACCGGTCCTCATTGATTGATACGAAGATCGGAAGTATTCATGATGCGAGTTCAAAATGGCATTCTAGAACGTGAGTTCAAATTCTAGAAATTGATTTGACTATCTGGAATCTTAGTTCTGCTCTCATAGATTTTGCATTAGATTTAAACGATACTCCGGTTCATTGGCATTTCTCAATAGAACTTCGGGTCTGGAAGACTGAAATGTTAATGTCGTGAGAGTCGGATGTGATTCTCTTCTGGGTTCATTTTCGTTTTGTTAAGGTATTCTTGATCTACCGCACTTTGGCTGTCCTGCAGGAATTCAGACATCGGTGAATCCAAGGAAATAAAAGTTTTGTAAATGATGTATTAACGTCGAGCTCGAACCTGCGTGATTGTCTGAATCCATGATTACGGCCGAACGGTACATCTATCCGCATGCATGGATGTGGATTAGCCCATATATGCGTACATACGTCATAGTGTGTATGTAAGAATGCATGGTTACGTTGGAAAAGGAACAGGGCACAAAATCGAGTCAGAGAATCGTGACGAGTAGCCGCATGTCCCAAGGGGGAGTGGTGGACGATTGGTGGTTGGTTGTATGTATGCTTATTTTCTTATGTGTTGGTCACGTAAACAGGGATCGGTGGTACGAACAAAGAAAGGCGGGGGTATGAGGCGCCTGGGCCTCACCGAGAAGGCGAAAGTGTGCCGTGTATATAAGGCCTCGAACGAGCGACAATCAGCATCCAGTTCACTCCTGGACGTACCCGGAACATCGCGAAAGCAAAAAATGAGAAGCTTGGTACGTTTTGCGAATATATAACCGTCACACGAGTCGGCGATCCTATTATTACGCAATATATACGCTGAACTGCGGGGTGGTAGCTTGGTCTGAAAAGTTTATACGAATCGACGATTCCACACGGATCCTGCGGTCGGAAAAACTTTAAATCCAAAAGAAAAAAAAATCGTAACGGTTTAACGCGAAATTTCTCCCTTAAAGCTTCGTGTGCTACGTTTTTTTTTTGCGCGTGAGATCAGAATCACATTTCCATTCAAATTTCGGTCAAAATCGTCATTGAAGTTCTTCGGTAAACGATCGACAGTGTTTTCTTCACTGACTCGTCATGATTGTGGATTTAACAACACCACGAAGCATTGAAGCGTTCCGCAAAGCGTGGAACGAGCCTACGCGTATCCATAAATTTTTGCAATTCTTTAGTTTTAAATGAAAAAAATTAATCGTTGATCGAGGCTTTTAGTTTGAATTTTCTTCAGCGTTAACTAACCAGCCCAAGCATTAGTCTTACGTTGTTTGATCTCGGTGTTTTCAGCTCTACTTGGGGCTGGTGGCCCTTTTGGTCCAGGCGGCATTCGCAGGCGAGGAGAGTAAGCCAGCCGAAGAGACGAAGGCTGAGGCTTCGAGCTCGACGAAGAAACAGGACAAGCGCGGAATCCTGGGACTGGGTTACGGTTACGGTTACGACGTTGGTGGTTACGACATAGGCAGTGGTTCCTCTCACGGGCCCCACTCGGGAGGTTACGACTTCGGTCACTACGACGGTGGTTACGGGGGTGGTTACGATGGTGAGCATCATGTTAAAACCGTGACAGTTGTGAAGAACGTAGCTGTGCCATATCCGGTTGAAAAGCACGTACCATATCCGGTTGAGAAGCACGTACCGTATCCAGTTAAGGTACCCGTACCACAGCCGTACCCGGTTGAGAAGCATGTACCGTATCCGGTTAAGGTCTACGTTAAAGTGCCTGTCCACGTGCCACAACCGTACCCCGTAGAGAAGAAGGTGCCGTACCCGGTTCATGTACCAGTCGATCGTCCTTACCCCGTCAAAGTCCTCGTACCCCAGCCGTACCCGGTTGAGAAACGCGTGCCCTATCCAGTCAAGGTTCCCGTGCCACAACCTTACCCAGTTGAAAAACACGTTCCATACCCAGTGAAAGTCCCAGTTCACGTACCCCAACCTTACCCAGTTGAGAAGCTCGTTCCCTACCCGGTCAAGGTTAACGTTGACAGACCATACCCAGTCGCAGTACCGAAACCATATCCCATCCACATTGAAAAACCCGTTCCCTACCCCGTCGATAGACCGGTTCCTTACCCCGTAAAAGTACCAGTCGACAGACCTTACCCCGTCCATGTTGAGAAACACGTACCAGTTCCGGTAAAAGTACCAGTTCCACAACCCTATCCAGTCGAAAAGCACATCCCCTATCCAGTCGAAAAGCCTGTGCCCTACCCCGTGAAAGTACCAGTCGACAGGCCCTACCCCGTTCACGTCGAGAAACACGTACCCGTACCAGTTGAAAAACCAGTACCATACCCAGTCAAAGTGCCCGTCGCGGTTCCCGTCCATTACGATCATCACCAACATCATGGTGGTTACGAACAGTACGGAGCCCCGTCCCACGGCTATGAGAGCTACGAAAGCTCCGGATACGAACACCATCACTAAGGGAACGTGGATCGTTGATGTGCTCGGTTAATAAACGCATTTCTTGTCGGGAACACAATAAACACGCTCATCAGGCCACACGATGACGACCATTACGACGGATCTCATCAGACGCTACAACATCTATCATCTGCCGAACAAGGGAGCACCGAGAGGAGAGTAACACATACGAAACGCAATAGCAACGGGTACAAACAAACAAACGAACCAACTAAATTTCACGCGCAATCACTTCAATGACCTGCGAATTATTTTTTATGTATTTTTATAGATTTATGTATGTGTATGTATTTCATATCTTCGTTTAACTTAATAATTGTATCGCTGTTATCATTTCGGTACGCGTTTACGACGGGAGATTGTTCATACTGTTGAGCCCTTCGTACGAGAGATAGCATTTTATACTGAAGAATAGAGCGAGGATATAGAATCCGTTTCTATTCCACGCTCGATCAGCATCCTCGTAATTATACGCTGATATAACACACGAAGGCTGCAACGTTTGTAACATCTTAAAATAACGCGTTTATCTTCAATTTGCCAATCTCTCTTTCGAATACGAAGTGGTGATCGACTACTCCGCGCGTATTATTTTCTTTGTTATTTTTCATATACGGCGCATACAGTTATAAACGGGGTCACTAAAAATTGGCCTTTTCGCTCGACAAGCACAAAGCGCAACCAGCCAAGTCTGTCCCTCCGGACTCTCAGCTCGAATGTTAAGATATTATTATTATTTTTATACGAGAACATAGGTACGCAATGGTAGACGCTCTTTCGTACCGTTAGCCGCAAAGAAAATGTGTATTTTTGTACGATACAGCAACAAGAGAAAAAAAATGTTTGAGACTATTAATTTGCGACTGGATTTTTTAACTAAAATGTTTCCTTCGTCAGCTCCTGCTTCTGAAATCGCCCTGCTAAACAATTCGTCAACTGAGACTTCTTTCGCGAATTCGTTCAGTTGAGAATTGTGGATCGAGAAATTTCATCGTAAGTAGGTCAACGAAAAAAAACGATAGAAAAAAGGAACTAACTTCCCTCGCATACAAATGATCTTTTCCCAATCCCCACAATTCTTCCTCGTGAGTCAACATTGTCACCCATGAACGAGAGAAATTTGCAACGAACGGTTTTCGTATTCGAAGATTCCTGTTGCCTCGTTTTCGCCCGAGTTCCTCCGCAGTAGCGGTAAATTATGCAACCGGTAATCAAGTGGGAGCGACGTACCAGAAGAAGGCTGAAAGTAAGAGTCCCTCGCGCCTTTCCTACTCTTCGCACTCTTCGGCATCGAACGCTCGCGTCGCTTCGACGTATAAAAACGAAAGGGAACGGACGTGCGAGTTCCGTTACTTTCAGGACTTTGTATATATACTTCTCTGTCCATCTCTCTCTCTCTCTCTCTCTCTCTGTTACTCTTTTTCCAGCGTCACTCACACTAAGTCAGTCTACTCGTTCAGCGATTTATGGCCTAACAATTGAAAATGTAGATGAGAGTGGCCTCGTCTCAAACCCAGATCGATACATCTCGATACCCAATTATAAATGCCATTCGTCATTTTAACACAAACAAACCACGTAATAATGTACTTTTTCAAACAGGAGAAAAGACGTTGGAAAATAGTGTCGCATCGTTTTACGTAACTTTTTATTTCATTGAAAATACATTTTACAGTATTTCACTTGAATAAAATGATTAGTTGTAAAATTGATATGGAATCGGACTCGAAAAATTGATGAAATAAAAACAATAACTTACGTTTTTATTGAAAAAAGAAACAAAAGGTTGCCGAAGATTTCTATGATGTGAAAAATTCACATCGCATATAAAAAGATCGCGATTGTGATTCATTTTTGTGTCAAAATCGATAATGAACCCCACTGAGTGCAGGCTGGTGAACTTTTAAGAGGCTTCTGTTCAAAATGACAAAATCCTTTCCTCGAAATCCTTCTTTAGTTCTCGTACAATGCTATTTGAAAATCTTATTACTTTGCTCAAATTTTGTGACAGTAAAAATCCTTCCATTATCAAGAATTGGATGTAAGGTAATACGTTGTAAAGAAACGTGGTACAAAACACTTTCTGCACGTCCTTAATTATTGAAACCTAATCACTCATGTTATATTCACATGATAAGTCTCGTGATAAGTAGAGTGGATAAAAAAAATCGACTTTATTTTTTTAGATAAGACACAGAAAAACCAGTTCTTAGACACCTCTAGAAAGTACTCACCAAAAATGAGCGTTATAATATTGAATAATTTTTTGAAAATCATATTTTCACTTCTGGAAATGATGATATGGTGAAAAAAATTATTTCCAGACAAAAGATAAGACGTAAGTTAGACGTAAGTTGTTCTATCAAATTGGACTCAAATTTTTATGAATATTCTCAAAATTCATGAATTGTATGGGTAAAATTAAAATAGTTGTTAAAAAATTGTTAAAATCGGTGCGCGTTGAGATTCGAATACGAATCTCAACATGCTAAACGGTTAAAGTAATCGATTAAAACCGAAGGTACCTTTTTTGTAGAGCGTTTAATTTCCTATGGATATAAGCCGTACTCATTTGACAATAATTATTTTTCAGTAAATAATCAAACTAAACATTAAAAAAAAAATTTCTAATAAATTCTTCAATCTTTAATCCCGAATATCTTATAAATGGTTAAGTTAGTGAAAAAAGTGTAAGAGGCCTGTTTGTAGAGCGTTCAATTTCCTACAAAAATATTAGCGTGGGATTGGTTTAACAATCGATTAAAGATGAAATATGATCACTTTTATATGAGATTGAAATGAAAATGGAAAACCGTGATGCGGAGGATCTTCTCCTGAATATTAAGAGCCCATTTTTAATGAGAACTTTCTAGAGGTGTTTAGGAACTAGTTTTTCTGTGCCTCATCAAAAAAAAAAATAAAGTCGATTTTTTTGACCCACCCTAATAATCAGCGTTACAAAATTTTTCAAATTTATATTCAGCCTTGAATAGAATATTAAATGTTTTCTTTTGCTTTCATCGAATGATCGTTGGGCTCAGAAAGTTTGCGTCAATTTTTGTGCAGGAGCACACAACGAAAATAGCGAATAAAAAAGTTTTTGAATATTAAAAAAATAATAATTCAATCGAGCATTTATTGAATTCTCTACGAATGGGTTTTTCTGTTTCGATCAATCTGGTTGTTGAATTATTTATAATTAAATTAATTTCCCCAAAAATACTACGACGACCACAGTGCCTGGAAAACCGTGTTTTTTTCTATTTGTTTTCATTGCAGCCTCATTCTTCATGCTATGAGTAAAATCGTGTCGATTTCACGAAAGAGAAAAAATAAGTAAGGTGCACATGCAATGCTGAGCACGGCGGACGATAATTGTATCTTGCATTCTGTGCATTTTTATCTCGACAAATCTTCTACATTGCAAATTATAATGGGCTTTTTAAAAGTATATCTTATTTTGAAATAGCATACGATTGTGTCCGGCATTTTTCTAGAAATTTTTCTAACAATTGAAGTGAATATTGATAAGAAAAAGCGACGTTCGAGATTCTACGACTCGTTTTTAGACTATTTTCAGCATCAAGTTTGTTCCCATGATCTTCGTCATTCAATAATAAAAGACTCGACGCATGGTGACGTTTGTTAAAAGTAGACAGATATTAATGACGAGTTACTTTCCACAAAGCCATTGACATTTGAGGTTTACAGCGTAACGTTAAAACTGAGGCTGTCCGGCATTTACAGTGCGTAGTTTCTTCCAATGTGAGAACTGTCAGGAGTGTTTTCCCTTTTATACACCCGCGCGACGAGCGAGAGTATCTTTCCAATTCGCTGACGGGGTAAAACGAGATTGTAAGGAAGGGGAGGCATCCATTACATCCAGTAATGTAAAAGCGTGAGTGTGTGGAATCTGTGAACTTGGGGAGACGTGCAATTGTTGTTGCACAGACTTTATCGATCTCACTCAACCGTGCGGACTCTCAACTCTACTCTTGTTCCCTGACCGTTGAGAACGATGCATCGTCACGAGGCATCTCGACGCTCGTACGGTAAGCTTTTTTACCAACTCGTTACGGTATGCACTCACTTTTAATAGCTCCGTCATATCTTGTCGTCCAAAAATTACGTACAGTAAAAGCTGCTGAATAATCACAACACGGTGCTTTAGTAATGACTCTAATCCCGAATAAATACATTTTTTGACTTATCATCGTTCAATTCGATAAACGTTGCATCCCCATTAACTTCAAAACAAATCGTTGTACCCACAAATTAAAATTACTATTTGATATTGCTTATCATTTTAACGCTCTTTTCGATGTGGTGTCAGAGCAGTGATGTCCAAAAATAGTATCGAACAATACTCGTTACTTCGATACATTTGTATCGACAATCCATCGCTACTCGCAGTGAACAGCGAGGGACATTTCAATATCCGATACTTTCGTAGCGAGTAGCGGATTCGATCTCGATACTCGATACATTTGGAGCAAGTAGCGAAGAAATTTAGTTGCGAGTTTCGCTACATTTTTAGCTAGTATCGAGATTAAATTCGCTACTCGCTACAAAGATATCGAGTATCGAAATTCTCCTGGCTACTCGCTGCATATGTATCGAGTAGCGCCGGTTTGTTGGTACACATGTATCGAAATAGCAAAATAATATTCCGTACTAAATACATTTGTAGCGAGTATTACGTGTCTCGATACAAAGTAGGGAGACTTGGACATCACTGTGTCAGACATTTTTTTGTCTCATATTTATGCTCAATCGTCTATAATTTCGTTCTTAATCGATCAACTGGCAGGTTTTTTTTTTAATTCTAGTGTTGCTAAATTATTTAGAAAATTAGAAAATTATTCACCAAAATTACGGATCACATGGTTCTGAGGGTTTATAAGCCTGCCAATTTAGTTCTCGAATCAAGTTTTTATGTTACAACCGAAAAGTTAAAAGTCCAAATTAAAAAAATAAACATGCGCCATTTCGAGGCTGACGTTTGAATTTGATGTATTTATTCGTATCATTTTGTTCGATCATTCATTTGATATTTCATTTACATGATATACAAAATCAGTGAACGGGTTGAGACATTAAACGTACGCCAGGCGCCTGGCGGCAGGGCCGTGAACCCGGACAGCTGCCAAGCCTTGAAACTGTGGCCAGGACGGTACCGATTTGTCGGAAGTTAGATCGTATCCCGTAGTCAAACGACAAGGTAGTGTTCAACCCATGTGCATTCTCACTAATCGTTTAACGTCTTGGTAAATTTAATGGGCGTACCGGAGCCACAGTTTAGTCCATAAAGTTTGTATTGTAACGTTGCTGGTCTATTACTACAGTAGTAAACTAGCTTAATCCATTCGCGTACTAGGCTGGTATGTTAAACGGCGTAGATTTATTCTGCACTACGAATTAAATCGTTCGCGTGACAAAATTGATGTTCAACCGTTGTTTTCGGGCTGTAACACGCTCTCAAAGAGGGTTGCGTGCTGGGCGTGAAAATTTCTTTGTACTCTCAAGTGTTTCGATAGCAATTTCAGTATGTATGGAAGTTTGACGAATCTTTATGAACTGCATTCTGAATGAAGACAAATGAAAATCATCTAAAGTGGAAAATAGTCGATGGCAACTTTCACATGAATTTTGACGTGTAGGTTTCGTTGCAAAAAAGAAAACTAACATCCGTTCCCACTGATTATCTCACTCAAGTTTTGATTGCTCCGATTAAAATGGGCTTAGATTATATGAGTCCTTACTCGACTCGTTATTGAATATTTTATGTTTCAACGTAAACTGGAATTAGGGCACGAATAAAAGATTAATTGATTGCCCATTGGCCATGAAAAATCGAATCGAATTTAGCTGTACATTGAAGGTGGTTTCAGTAATTTCCTATTGAAATTCATAGATCAATGGCTTAATGTATTTCCATTTTTTCATCGTATATACGAGAAAATTTAACTTGGGATTAATGTGAAAATTCCCATACATGAATGCGAGCATTTGAATATTTAAGAATGGCATATCTCGCTCGTAGATTATAAATGTTTTGCATAAATTAAGGCCTCGCACGCTCACCAATTTATTCAGGCTCGAACGAGATGGATGGGTCTTTCGCCAATTAGGAAATTCAATAGTGATCGCATGTATCTATCGAGCGTGTGGAAAAGCGAGCGTGGTTGTTTACTTCAGTAATAAAACACAGATGGATGCGCGCGTGCCGAAGCGGAATGAGATGTTTTACTTTCGAAGTATGTGGAGTTGCACGCTTTGAAAACGAGAGGGTCGTGGACCCTCCGAAGAATCTCATTGAATCTTGAAAATCATGAAAGCGAATTTCCCCACTTGTGCGACGTGAGACCAATTTGAGTTTCACGGTTTTTTCATCCAACGTGCTCGAAGAAAAGCCATTGGATCTCTACAATAGCGTGCATCCATATCCCCGATCTTGAGGTTGAAGAGTTTATGGGAGTGAGTGTAATATATAGAAGCAAAACGCTCGGGTGGCCCTCGTCAGTTGTTCGAGAGACTTCAGCCCAGTTGCGATAAATATTTTCGCCTATCATCTTTATCCCTGTTAATAAGTACAGTGAAATCAGTGCTTCGTGATAGCCATGGCACATGTGAGTGCTGCAAAATCCCATTGAATTAGAGGTGAATTTTTAGTGCGTATTATAAATATGGCAACAAACTTATTTTCAGAATCACGTGACAGTTATCTTAACATTTTTCGCGACGTATACTCTCAGTGCAACGGGATGGCCCAACTCGTATACCTGCAGTTACGACAAGTATCCAAACATTCGATGCATTTTCACCAATCCACGAATGCAGGAACGCTCAGGATATCACACAATAGATCCTAATGATCTCGAGGATCCGAACGTTGGTATGTTTCTTCGAGCTATAAACTGGAGCTTGGTTTTCATTTAATTAGAATTTCTGTAATCACCACTTCAAAGCTTATTAAAAAGGTTCAATGCCCGTGGAAGAGGTTCATTATAATGATGATGCAGTGTCTTCATGGATTAAGATGTCATGAAAGACGCTCAGGTAGCCATCACCAACGGTTTGACGTATAAAATATTTAATTAGTGTATAAGCGAAAATGCTTTGGAATTGACAACTTTCTAAAAAAAAATTGAGTGTCTTCCTCGTTTTGTATTAGTGCAGTTTTCAGGTAGCTGCACTAATTTGCAGTCAGAATATCTCCCTTTTGTATCTTCATGCAAGAGGAATCCTCTAGACGCGTGTCGAGACGTCCAAAGATTGCAAGATTTACAGCAATTATGGATCAGCAAGCCTCACTGTCATTTTCTACATCCCCACAAAGAGTTCTGAGAATACAAATCGTTTGTGATTCGTCTGTGCTAAATCACCTTCCTTGATAAGCTTCCATGAATAATGCTATACGTGAGGATATCTCACCTGTTAAAATACTTAATCCACAATAATGCTCTCGCTTTCATACGTTGTTCGTAGGTGTGTTGCGAGCCGAGGATTTGGAGGATTACCATCGAGGACTCGAGGCGATGGATTTGAGCGGATTGCAGATGCAAGTAAAGACCGATATCGGAGGCGATTTGCAGACGGGGGCAGACGATAGCGGAAGCGAAGGGGCTGAGTCGCAAGTTCTAGGTCACCACGTGCACGAAGATGTGCAAAAGACGGTTACGATAGTTAAGAATGTCGCAGTACCTTATCCCGTAGAGAAAACGATTCGCTATCCGGTTGTGAAGAGGAATTACTATCCCGTTAAAGTACCGGTAGTCCAGCCGTATCCGGTTGAAAAACAAATTCCATTTCCGGTCAAGGTGATGGTTAAAGTTCCAGTGAAAATTCCAAAACCTATACCGGTCTACAAAGAAGTACCGTACGCGGTGGAAGTCCCGGTCGAACGACCAGTGCCCTATAAAGTCTACATACCCGAGCCCTATCCAGTCG
The DNA here is from genome assembly GCF_019457755.1 of Venturia canescens. Taxonomy (NCBI): domain Eukaryota; kingdom Metazoa; phylum Arthropoda; class Insecta; order Hymenoptera; family Ichneumonidae; genus Venturia; species Venturia canescens. The sequence continues at coordinate 16,864,457 of NC_057421.1, read as the reverse complement.
AGAGGAAAATTCATTATGAGGTTAAAGTTCCAGTGCCGGAACCATTCCCGATCGAACGAAAGATACCGGTACCGGTGAAGGTCCATGAGCCTGTTTTGCAACCGTTTCCAGTGGAAAAGCCGTTGCCTTATCCGGTCGAAGTGAAGGTCGATAGACCGGTAGCTGTAGAAGTAGAGAAGCCCTATCCAGTTCCAATCACAAAACCGGTGCCGTACCCGGTGTATAATCCAAGACCAGTACCAGTCGAAGTTAAGGTTGACAGACCGTACCCAGTGCCGGTCGTCAAACACGTTCCGTATGAGGTCAAAGTACCGGTACCACAACCGTATCCAGTCGAAAAAGAAGTGCCCTTTCCGGTGGTCAAGCCTGTGCCGTATCCGGTCGAGGTCCCTGTTGAGAGACCTTATCCAGTTCATGTAGAAAAGCACGTGCCTTACACCGTCGAAAAGAAGGTCCCTTATCCGGTCGACGTCCCGGTTCCTGTTGTCGATTATCACCATAGTTCAGCTTCCGATTCTGAAGACTTTCAAGGCGATCAGCCCCCGAAGGAATCTGACAAACGTCACGAACCTCCAGGATCAAAAAAGGAAAAAGAAGAAACTTCCACGCAGAATTCAGAGAAGAGTGAATGAAGCTGATGGCTACTCGACTGACGCAGGTTGCAAGCGGGTTGCAGGCCAGCAGGCGTTCACGGAGGCAAGCAAACCATGAAAGTGAATCTTAGCTCGGCCCCTGAAGAACTGATTCTTACCGACTCCGGTGCATGTCGTATCGAGCAACCGAAACAATATCCACCGACATGCAAACCTGGCTTCGTTTTCACAAATACTTTCATCATGTTCATGTGCTCGGATGTTGTACAATAATGTAGCGATATTAATCATAAAATTCTTTTTTTTTTACTACGTTTAAGAATGACCTGCATACATAGATTCTAGTCAAAACCAGCGGTAGGACATGCCAACTGTTATTCCCGTCATTAGTTTTTTTTTTCATTCTACAGAACTTATGGTATTTTGTTCTTAACTTTTTTTCTCGGTGTTATTATCACGAGGCGCAAAAAAGATGCACAAGATTTTTCTTGCCCAGGCATCTGTTATGGAATCATGAGATTTTACGGTCTTCGAGAAAGTACCAGATTGAAACTCTCGTTTCCCTGCAGCTGTACCCACGTGTACCAGGTACAATGCCACATTGTAGAGTGTTAACGATTTTTAAAGAAATGAAGATTTTGGAGCAGGAGTATTTACTGAGAAGACGATATCGATTTACAGGATTCTTTGATCTTTCTTTCTTCCTGTTCCCTTCGACTTCTTAGTTAAGTTTCTTGTTGTTTCGTTGTTCTTCTTTCTCCGTAGAATGAAACGACTATCGATAACACACAAGGAAATGAAAATATAAAGACTTCTCGAAAGAATGGGGCAGCTGAAGTATAGAATTTGTAAAGAATTTTCTGGTGCTAGTTTATTTTAAAATGGTCAATCTGTGCAATAGGAATGTGGAAAATTGCTCGGAACAAATGGGTCCAGATCTAACGGTGTTCAAATAAAAGCAAAGCAAGAAAGTCTATCGATTGACCAAAAGATAATTGTACAGTTGTTTTGACGTCTCGAATATTTTTTTGATCCAGGGAAAGTTCTGCCTTTGTCCTATAAATATAATGCTTGAAGTTTGTCAACTGGTATTCAGTTTACGGTGAGACACGGTTTTACTAACTTTGGGATAGATTTTTGCGATCTTCGTGATTTTAAAAATGACACGACACAACAAGGTTTGTCCTCATAATTTTATAGTTGATTTTAAATTCCAATATTCATTATTTACTTCAATTAACTTCTGCTAAATTGGATCAACGTTCATCTTTCGGTTTTAAATAAATTGATTTTAATCCATTCTTGGCCTAGTCTAAATCAGTCGATCTGATTGATAAGTTACAGAGCGATTTGATCCTTTGGAGTTGTCAAACACTATTGTAAAAAAATTGAAGATTGTTTTTTGTTGATCAAAACCTGAATCAAATAAACCACATTAAAAATCTGAATTGAATTGGTCACTCTCTAAAAATCTACTACGATATTTGTGAATCGCAAGGACATTTTTCCTGGCATAAACTCCCCGGGGAAATGCACGTCTAGTCTAATATGGCGAATATCATATTCATACGTTCTGGATAACACTGTGCACACTGGTGTGTCGTGTATTCTATAAATACAGGAGATCCGAGTGATAGCGTGTGCCTTTCTCTGGCTATACTTGATGGAGGGGAGTCAGGGGACGAAAAGGAAGGATCTCGAACGAGCAGCCGAGTTGGCGGTCGAGCGCGCCGCGGAACGAGCAGCGGAGAGGGCCGTAGAAAAGGCTCTCGAAAGTGGCAATAGCACCAGCGAGTCCGAAACGATACGAGAATCATATTCGAGTGTGAGGAAGTACGACAAGAGCTTGAAACTTCCGGAAACAGGATATACGCCCGCCCAGCGTCGGGAGTATGACAGAATTATGTTAGAACGCGAGGCAGCCGAGAAAGCATCAGCAGTTTTGAAGAGATCAATCATAGATGATGGATCTGACTCGAGTTACGAGTCCGGCATAGTCGATGCGGATCAAACTGCTGAGTCTCAACGTCAACGAGCGTATTATGAAAATCGATCGGGACTAAATTCAGGTTCTCCACGGCGGCGTTCCCGTGGCACGAGACAAATTCAACCTCGGGTCAAAGGTCAGAAGGACAGCCTTAAAAGGAACGAGAATCGAGTAGACAATTGGCAAAGAGTTCCGCCTGTGAGTGCCGATTCAGGATCTTAAGATTTCATCATTTTTCTGGAAAATTTTTGATTTTCAATCAAGGTCATGATCATTCATACTAATGACTGCTTTATGTTACCTTTATGGCAGGTATAGCTTTTGCAATCTCTGCTGTGACCTATCAAAATTACGTCAACCATCGAAGTTCCGAGGTCAATAACGCCGGAGATTGCTCCGTCATATTGATGGACACGTGCAAGCCGATCATGCCTAGATTCATCGGTTACTCCCTTCCAATGACTTTCCCATATGCATATATGTAGTGACACTGCGTCCTATCTTCGAGGCTTCAATCAAGTCTCAATTGTAGTCACGATATAGTCCAATGATTAGTTGATGCACTTTTTTGGACTCTGTACCCTATCGACTGAGCATCATTCGAAATTATGATAGACAATGTGCTGCTGGACATTTTGGCAACCTTAAAAAACTGTAGTCTAAATAAAGTTTTCTGGATGATCTGATAAAACCGTCATTGTTCCTAAATACCTCATTTGGATTCTAGTTAGTTCATACGTTCAATAGTGGTTCTATCAAACTAAAAAAAGGAGCTACATTCAAATCAAGATACTAAAAAAAAATAATAATAACAACGATCAAAAGGTTTGAAAAGCACAAAACTCAGTTTGAGAGAACAAATATTGAAGACCTTTCAAAGTTCGAAATGAAAAGTGGTCGAAAATGACAAACTCGAAAAGATTTAAAAAATCATTTTACTGGTAAGTGTAACTCGTTTAAGATTTTGACTTCCTCATCAATGTTACACGGTGTTAAGATAAGCAGTGTGCATGCGTACAAAAATCATTTTATGACAAAGCTGTGAAAAAAGTTTATTAGTTATCTTCGAAACGTCAAGGCGATAAAGTGATTGCAGCTAACAGAAATAAAAAAAATTATTACGATCATTATTACTCCTTTTCGCACTCAAGCAGCTTGAAGTTCCTAAAAACAAATACCGCCCATCGACTGATCGCAGTGAAACGTCTCTTTTTGCCCTACGGGCAGTCGGTAGTTAAAAGGCAAGTGATGAAAAATGGTGTTGAGAAAATTAAGCGAATGTAAGTATGAACTGGACGGTTTCAATAATCGGTTTTAAAGAAATGGACATATGCTGTCTTCATCAGCATCATCCGGAAGTGTGCGTAATCAATAATTCTGAAAAATAGTTAATGCTTTCACGTATATAAAATCCACAGTGGTATGAATTTTTTTTTATATCGCGCTAGACACTCGCCTTTCACTGAGCCAAAATAAGTGAACAAAAACAGTGAGTGTCGGCGGGAAAAATGTAAAAAGAGAAACAAATTCGGGAAACGTAAACAAATAAAAGTCCATCCTAGTAAAATAATCGATCATAAAATATTGAGCAGTTCCAACATGTTGTTAATTACAACTGGTAAACGAGTTTGGTATAAATAAACAAAACTGCTAACGAGCCACTTCGTGAAACTCGTTGTTTCCTCGATTATTTTCGAATATTCATGTAACGGAGGTACATTGTATTACTCAATGTAGAGTGTAGGAAGTGGACAGGTAGCCGCTATATCATTAGATTTAGTTGAAAGTAACGGATGGAAGCGCCGCAGGAATATCACGTCATCTGCGAGTTCATTTCAAATTACACTTTCACTGCTAGAGCGTATGTGTACTGTGTGCTTTGTACGAATAGAATAGACGATGTAGCGTTTGTGCTAACATGAACCCCGAGCGCATAACATGCTCCGATAATAATGCACAAATCCTTCGCGGTGAATTTACAGTCGCGGCACTTCTTTTCCATGATTCTTCTCTTCCTCCTTCACCTTCGGAGGAGCATTACAATCCTTACGCGATCAAACAATTTCACTGTGCGCACTTTTATTGTGTAATCTTTGCTCATTATTTTTAATCTGTACCCATACGTCTATTTTTTATTTATTTTCTTAATGTTTGCAAGTTCGTACGAATTGCCAGACAAACTTGTGCGCACTCTAATTATTATCGATGGAACAAAGTGACCTTAAGATGAACGCGCTGGAAGGTTCTAATTGAGACATGACAAAAAAAGTTTTCCGGTTTCAGCGAATGGTTCATTTCCACTAGTTTGGTGACTTTAAAACTTTAGAGCTTATATCTTTCAGCACGAAAATCGATATAGGGATCTCATTGTGGTGAGGGAGCATTTGGAAAGAGAATTGAACTGCTATGCCAATGAACCCCGGCTCGAAGTACGGATGTGTGTTTCAAAGTTATTGAATAAATGTTAAGATCGTATCATCTTATTCCCCTCGGAAGAAAAGACTTTCCTTGAAGAAAAAGTTCCGCAAGCTCTGCATGCAACGTTAGTCTTACCGTGAATGTATACCGCGTATACGAAGAGAATAGAACCACTAAAAAAAACACGTTATGGAATCTTTATTAAAGAGTAATAACAGGGGCTAGAATAAACACAAATGTTCTCGCACACTTATTCTCCTGCTTGTGTTAACGCACTTGAATATTGCCTACGAAGATCAGCGTAAAATGTTCCCGCATACTGTATACGCTGTGCTCACATGAACGCAGATCCCCATAAGTATGCAAGTGTTTCACTTTCCACTGGCTAACGGCACTAAGAGGAACTTGATGTTGGCGGGGAAAGTGCAACTCCCCGATGCTAGTATATATAAAGACTTGGCCTTCTTGGGGGGACCCATCCAGTAAAGTTCTGGGCTTCAACCAGATTACAAGGGACTCGGAATCATGAAGATTTCGGTAAGTGATGATCGTCGAAGGATAATCAAGTGTTTTATTATTATTATTATTTTTATCATTAGATTTAAGATTAGCCGTAAGGACACAGGAACAAAGTGGTAGATTCTCGAAATAATATTTCGTCAATGAATTTTTCCAGCTTTCGAAGCTTTTCGTGTCACTTCTGCTGGTCGGTTTGGCCCTCAGCAAGGAAGAGGATGTCAAAGAGGCACAAAGTGAGAAAGTAGCTGAAAGCACTTCGGGTTCTGAGAGTTCGGTAGGTGCTACGGATGAGAAAAAGCACGGTAAACGTGGTTTGTACGGGTACGAGGGTGGCTTCGGAGGTGGCCACGAGAGTTTTGGGAGCAGCGGTGGTGGACACGAGTTCGAAAGTTATGCCAGCGGGCACGGTTACGAAAGCGGTGGAACAGGAGGGCACGGCCACGAGGAAGGCAAGATCAAGTACATAACGATTACGAAGGACGTGAAGGTGCCGTACCCCGTCGAAAAGAAGGTTCCGTATCCGGTTGAAAAGAAAGTACCTTATCCGGTAAAGGTTCATGTACCCCAGCCGTATCCGGTGGAGAAGAAGATACCGTATCCTGTCAAGGTTCTCGTCAAAGTACCGGTCCACATACCAGCACCGTATCCAGTTGAGAAGAAAGTGCCGTATCCAGTTCACGTTCACGTCGAAAGACCGGTTCCCTACAAGGTTTACGTCCCCCAGCCGTACCCCGTCGAGAAGAAGGTTCACTATCCAGTAAAAGTGCCAGTACCAGCACCCTACCCAGTTGAGAAGCCAGTGCCCTATCCCGTCAAGGTACCAGTTCACGTGCCCGCTCCGTACCCGGTTGAAAAGCCAGTGCCGTATCCGGTCAAGGTCCACGTTGATCGCCCCGTCGCTGTGCCCGTATCTAAACCCTACCCTGTACCAGTCGAGAAACACGTGCCCTATCCAGTCGAAAAACCGGTACCGTATCCGGTGAAGGTTCACGTGGAAAGACCAGTACCAGTACCGGTTGTTAAACACGTTCCAGTGCCGGTTAAAGTACCCGTGCCTGCGCCTTATCCGGTCGAGAAACACGTGCCCTATCCCGTGGAAAAGCCGGTACCATACCCCGTGAAAGTTCCGGTTGAGAGGCCGGTCCCTGTTCACGTATCCAAGCCGGTACCCTACCCGGTTGCTAAGCCAGTGCCGTATCCGGTCAAAGTACCGGTGCCCTATCCCGTTCATCACAAAGAAGAACACCACGAACTTCATGAACATGGCTCACTCGGGGACGGCGGTGGTGAAGGAATCAGTGCTGGTGGATACGAACATTCCAGTTACGGTGGTGAATACGGAGGTGGCTATGAGTCAGGACACGAGGGCGGGTACTGATGGGGACCGAAGCATTTGTGACGACAGCAAATGATCGATGACTTTGTTTCTGCCACTTGATTCATCGTTCGTTCATCTATGCTACTCCTGATCATCATCATGATTCATCGGGTGAAAGAAATCTATTAGTATTATCTGTGATCCATGAAAAGCTCACTGAGTCTGTTTTTTCAAGAAAACATATCCGAATGAAAGTAGCAATACTTCCAGACATCCTGCTTTTCGACCGGCTAATTCAGCGACAAAAAAAACGTCGTCAGTCCAACTGAAATATTGTGGATGAATCTTCTCGACGACGATCACAACTGAGGGACTCGGAGAAACCGCAGAGCCGATATGGCAATGACGACGGTAGGGATACGCCTTTTGTAATATTTACCTTTCTCATGAAAATACCTGACGTAGAATTTAGTTCGTGTATTTGCCGTTGCCACGGTGAGACTGTTACCAATATTCTTTATGATTAACGAAAAATGTAATATTTACGTGACTACCACGAGATGGTGTTTTAAGAACAACAATGTGCTTCTTAATAAAAACCAAAGAAGAAAAATATCTTCGAAAAATATAATAACGAGTTTGAAGAAATGATCGGACTAGAGTTATCCATTTATCCACTATCCAATTTCTCCATCTGCATTTAAATTATTACGATTATCTTTTGAGACCATTGAGCACGTCGGGAAGACGCGAGGCCTTGGTAAGATCGAAAGTATCTTATTCGAAAACTATGAATTCCTATGTTAAGTCTGATGGAACGCTCGATATTAAGGACTCTGAATCAAGATCGTAGCATGCACTGATGCATCAGAGCATCCCAATCTCAGCGCAGTGGAAGAAAAATAGGTATGTTTAACCGGAGAAAGGAAGCGTCACGAAACAAAAAATAACAAAATGTCTAGCAACAAGTACTTACCGAATGTAGGGAACGTTCGCAGGGATGTGGTACTTTGCACCCGGATCAAAATCGTCTTCCGATCTCAGTACAGGCGGTTTCGTTCCTGCATAAAGTTCCATCATCCTGTGCCAGTGACAATTGTACTCTTCGCGATGAACGACGCCTCGGAATACGTCCCATCGCCATCGGTCCACAGCGATGCTGAACGGCAGAAGGACAAGTTTTTCCATTGCCAGCGAGAATAAGTAGTTTATGTCGGCCGCTGGTTCGTTTACGTATTTGTTCACCAATCCCAGGGTCTCGAGATGTTTCGGTGTTCCTACGCTCAGCGCGATTGCCTCGCCGACTGCTTCATGGAATCCTGGAGAAAAAAGTAGTGTAGCTCGATAAAAATCGTATTCAACTTTTATAGCTTCTTCATTCCTTCGGAAATCTTTGGCAATTGTTTCCGGTCGCGTAGCGAAAAATAGCACGAATCCAAATAGATTCGATAAAAGTTCCCAGAGTCGCAGGTGCAATCGAGGACGTTACGAGACCAGGGAATGATCATAATGTTACAAAACTCTTCGATTTCTTGCGCCTCACATTTAAAGAGGTCTTGCAACAATATTGCAGCGGAAATTCACGATTTATGTACCCTCTTATTATAACATCTTGTTTTATTTCATTAAAAGTAAAATTCATAAAACTTTTTTCATTCCTATCGTCGATTCGCTGTTCGTTTGAAATTATGAAGCTGCTACTACTATTTCCGGTGCATAGGCGAGCGCGGGTATCGTCTTGAAAGCCTGCTACGGTGAAAGTGCAATAATTACGATACGACGTAATAAATATTTTCCAACATCCGCACACAAGGTCTCGGGCCGCTGACGCGTGCAGGACTCCCGGCTAGCTTTACTTGCCAATAAAATGTAATTTATATTTCTCCCTGCAACTTATGAACTCGAATCCTTCACCTACCATTTCATTAAACCAAACAATTCGGAAGTTTGATTATAGCAGATGCAGCGAGTTTGCAGATAAAAAAAAGATAAGAGCGATCCATTTATTTCGTTCGTAAGTAGACACTGTACTGCATTTATTGTTTTTTGCCCCTAAAAATTGGTCCGTATGCACGAGCATCGTTTACGAATTTACTTGGAGCGTGTCCACTAGCACGAGCTCACTTTCGAGTCATTAAATGTGAAATGCTGCTACAGCTCTTATGTCTTCCGCCTTATAATCAGAAAACATTATATGCATCTTTATGTTTTCACGGTGATATTAGATCTTGACGGGGCTTGAATATTTTAGAACGATTCTACGATGCGACGTTACAGCTCTTCAGAATTCGCTGCGACTGCAAATTTTACGGTAGAATTTTACTTCCTGTGACCGCGTAAAACTGACAAGAATTCATGGGACTCGACGAGTGAGAAATGTTGGACTGTACATCGAGGGAGACATTGTGACGTAACAAAAAACTGAAACTTTTCTAGCGTCCGCTTTCGAAAAGTAAACTTCCGAGTGTATTTTTATTTCTATTTTTGTTGCGTCGCAAAAACTTTTTCTTGCTTTCTCACCTGGATTCGCACCATCTCGGAATTCTCTAGGAAGTCCGCTGTATCGAAGGAAGTATTGGATGTGGGCCATTTCGTGGTGGACAGTGATGAGGTCTTTCATTGTGACCTTAGTGCACATTTTGATCCTGGAAAAAAATGATTTAATTAATATTCGTTCTTTGATGAATATTCTGTGATAAAACGACCATAATTTGTCAAGAGATAAACCCGTTTCCATATGGATTTCTATTAACTTACCGGTAGTCGAGACGGTTGCAAAAGTCCCAGGCAGAAGCTTGACAGATTAATGGACGATCGCCAGGGTCCACCAAGATACTTCCTGCCCAGAATTCCGGAGGCATTGCACTCAGATTGAGCGAGAGATAAAATTCCTCTGCTACGCGGAACATATCAATTGGCGTGTAACCCTGCGTCGGATAAAGAAATCGAGATAATTGAGTAAGCGAAGAAACCACAAGACCGTTTCTCAAAGAAAATATTGCCATGTGGACGTTCACTTTATATGGACGATAAGAAAAAGTTGATGCTTTTAACTTTCACTAACAAAAAAGTGTACAAAAATTCACTTATTGTCGGAAAATTTTTATCATTGGAAACATTAAACTCGGATTTACCTGAGCCTGCATCTCCTCTGTTACATCCATGTAATATTTTCCTGGGTAAGGTATCGCTAGGTCGATAATGTTGGTCCACGACTGAGCCCATACATTTCCTGAAATGGATAATAATTTTTATAAATTTTTCCTTCGACTTTATCGCCCGGCAAAGTTTTTTCACTCAAGAAAGGAAAGACTAATCAACGGGGCTGGAAGCAATCTTCGATCAAGAAAACCGTTCGATTATCGTACCTAAGACGTGAGCTGGAAGAGGCGTGTGTCCTCCAACTTTTTCTGGTCCATAAAGATCGCGGAGCTTCTTTCGGATGTACGCATGGAGCTCATCGTAAAGTGGTCTAATGGTTTCCCAGACTTCGTCAATTTCCTGCTGGAAATTCGGAGTCTCATATGGGAAAGTCCAATATTCAGCTGCGTCAGTGAAGTCTAGAGTAATGGAAAGCAGAATGACATGTCATGAGACGACGAGAATATTTGGCTCGGTGTTTGCGTCCTTCAACTTCTCCGTAGTTTGTTTTTTCTTCATCACAAAAAAGATGATTCTTCTCATTGGAAAAAAAAAACGAACTTACTATTTAATCTCGCTGCGTCATTGTTCAACTGAACGAGTTGTCCGTACAAATCTCGAATTTGCGAACCACTGCGTCTTCGCCATTCCACCCAAACCCATTGCAGTTCATCCCAGTCTCGACTCTTTGCCATGATCCTCGAAACGTCTATGGAAAAAAAAAAAGAAAAATTCATATGAGACTCCACCATATCATCGAATAAAATGATCCAAATTAAAACGAAAGGAAAATGAATCAGCTTTTGTTTTTACTGCGGTAATTTCGGTTCATTAGTTAGCAATCAAAACAATTCTACCTTTAATTCATCTCCAACGTTTTAATGTTATTGAATTGTTGCAGCAATCAAGGCTCGCAGAGCTCTCGAATAATTTTCACTTTAATCGCGTTATTCTACAAACTCGCTACGGTGAAACACAATATCTGTGAGTCTTCGCTACCACTTTCACGCTATCCTTCAATGACTTTACAAACAGTCAGACGAGAGCTCGTGACTTTTCGAAAATTACTCGTATCTTCCACAAACGAAATAAAAACAGATCATTATGGTTCGTTCTGAAATTGTACGTAACCCAGCAATCGTCTCGATGATTTGTCATATTTTGTGGCTATTTTTAAATTTCGTACAATTTTTCCTCTAGTCGAAAATTTTGCCATGGAGCATGGCATACAAAGTGTTTTTTTTTACCTGGGTAAAGACGCAGTCCACATCTGAAAGGATCGTTGTAAGCACAAATCGTCGCAGAGTTGTAAATGCTCAGCATATCATTTATCACTCGATTGTACTGGAACGAAAAAACCGGTCGAAGCCGATTAGTAACTTGTCGTGGAGTTTCTTCATGGAGCATCCGATGAGTCTCTTTCCGCATGGAATTAATAAATTTTTCTTTTCACAGGACGTTTCTGATTTTTCATGTTCCCAATGATTTACGTTGTTGAAAATCGTTCTCGATTATTATTCGCGAGCAAGGGAAATCGTTGGTGTCTATTTCGAATGGAGGATTCATATCCGCCGTATGCATTCGTGAATATTCATTTCTATCATATACCTAACGCTTTTTTTATTTGAAAATTTCTTTTTCTCCAAGTATATGAGTTTCGAGCTAAAACGAAAAAGTCCACTTCGCTTGAGCATGCATGAATGGTCAGTTTTCGTTTAATCTCCAAAGGAAATTTCATTGGAAAACAATTTCTTCTTGAAAGGCATTTTTGTATTTTACTGAATTGATTCTATTTCCGAATTGGGTCAACGAATGAAGGAACAAAATAAGCGACTTTCCAGTGTACTATTTCCGTTTACTATAAAATATATTTCAACGTGTAATTTAATTTGAAAAACTATTCCATCACGCCACTTCTAATACAGGCTACTTAGTTATACTTTCACATTAATGGCACGTGTACAATGTCGCCGTTAAGTGGGGTGTTGGACGAAGTATGCGAAAATATTGAATTCTCGAAGTGTATCAAGTTCATTAACTCTCCGGACATGCGAAGTGTTCCATTAGCGTGGAAATACCCATGTGCGTTAGAGTTTTCAAAGCAAACCTGTGGCGTGTCACACGATCGGTTTATGATCAGTTATGCTCGAGCGAACTCGAAATCGTACGTGGAGATCGAGGATAAGTCGCTGCAAGAAATGGTCCCTCGCGCACTGTCGATGTTGTTTTTTAAGGGGCATAAATTCCGATCTGACAGATCTGTTGGCAGCACTGTGAAAACCGGAAGTATCGGTCTTCGATATTTGGTTAGGAGCAGACAAACGTCAGGAAAAATATTTGAGCAAGATTACCGCCATAAAATGAGATTTATTGGCTGATAAAAATGAATGGAACAGAAAGTAATTCGGAGCTGTAAAGAACAAAAAAATGCCCACTTCGTTTTTCTGTTTACGAGTTGGACCGAAAAGATTCATTTGACAACTCAAGGAATCTCGAACAGATCAATCATCCGTGAAAATGAAAAGAATACGCGTTTGAATGCGAGTGTACCGTGCTCATGGCGAATACAAATTACGTAATGAGTGCTTTAATAGAAGTTTTCTCGACGGATGAGGTACGTGTTACGCAGCGCAAGATCCACCATAAACACAACCTCGTTCGGCTTGTCTGCGGACTCTATTCCTGCATTTAATTTTCTCACGTACGCGACAAATGACCTACGCTCGGAGACCGCGATAACGGCGCCCGGTTAGGCGGGATTTCTCTCGTAAATAGGTGTGCGGTTGGACGAAGACAGCGAGAAATGTTTTTTTCATTTTCTTCAGACTTCACCTTGCCCGGTGGTAAACGTGGCCTAGATTGAATGAGCAAAATAATAATCGCTCGCAACAGAATTCACTCACGAATTATTTCGGAGCTCAATTTATTCTTGTGGAGTTTAATAAACACGTGGATTTTTAATCACGCTCGATGGAAACGAAGTTCTTGATTAACAATTAAATCCAAAGTATATGAATTATGGAAGACTTTTGCGACAGTGCAAAAATCGCCAGTACTTGGATATTTAAAAAAATGAATTTATCTAAATTGATCGAACACTCGAAAGATTCCTAAAAAATTGAGAGAAAAGTTGGTCCATTGATCACTCGACGTTCCTGAGACGATTCGAATGCACGTTGAATGAATATCCAGCAGAATCTCAACTTTAATTGCAAACTTAACTAAATTGTTATCTGTAAAATCGTCAGCATTTCAGAAAAAGGATTTGAACCAGCTACACGTGCTGGGAGCCTGGAAAGAAATCAGCCCTCCTTCGATCTTTGAAACGAATACTCTCAACACGTGGGGCTAGAAATACAAGGCTTGGGCAACTGTAAACACGCGAAAAGTGTTTAAACTTTTTACGAATTACTTCGATGATTACGTGATCACAAATAGTCACAACCAATTGATTGATTCCGAATGAAAATGAACTTCGAATAAATAACTTTTTTCGTGACAAGTTTCAACATTTGTAATATTTTGAACTTTTATAATAATTAATGGCACTTACCCTGTCTAATTGATCAGGTGGAAGAGCAGCGGGTCCAACAGCTGAGAGGTACCTCAAACGTCTCGCTATGTTCGGATCCCTGAGATTGGAGCCATCCAATCTGGAGATCAATTGCCATGCTTGATTTTGAAAGTCGGCGTACAAACGCTGTGCCTCGAGCTGTGCATAACGAAATGTATTTTATATCGTAACGTTAAATTACCTGAGAATCATTTAAAATTATAATTATTTTTATGATAATAGCATCATTCACAGGTTTGACGTAATTTCTGGGCTTGTCACTGATTCACAACGAGCTTTTTCCATTCCCAGGAAGGTAACAATTATTCTCGTTGAAAGTGCCCGTCGAGTATGTTTTAATCGTTATTTTTGTTTCCATTATTCCTCCTGACGCATACACGTCGACAGACATTATCACATTTCAACAATTTTCGTGTCTGCGTTCATTTTTTTTCGATTTGTGGGAGCTCATGAGCCAACTGTCGCATGGATTTATCACTGGGAATAATGAACTAGTTCTTAACTAGAAATTCTCACAAAGGGGTAAATGCAACAGGGCGTCATATCAGTTCGAGTTGTAACGTCAAAGATAAACCGACTTTCGCATCGCTTTCGCCAAAGGGCTTGTGCAAAGAAACCGGTTTAACTATTCACTTTCGTTTGGCTTTTGACACAATCACACTCACGATTCGAACCCTGAGAACGTGCCATTTTCGCTTGCAGTCAATTTGAGGTTTTACGAAAAATTATGAAATTTTGTAAAAAGCACTTACACTTCTTATCAAGAAAGACATTTTTTGATTATTAAACTATTCACTTAATTCGTGACAGAAAATGTCACTTAGAAGCGAACAATTAAATTTGTTTTCACAAATAACATTTTTAGGTAAATGAATTTACTGAAAAAACGTTACGTTCATAATTAAGGTAGTTCATGCACGAAACGATGTTCTTAAGAATGTCTTGAAATTTGCACAGAGTTTCAATGAGTAGTCGACTAACGCGCATGTCAAATTTTAAAGGGTTCGTTTTATTGGTTATTTAAAGAAACGTGTTTAAATATGAAGAAAAATACACAGGATTTAGGGACTATGCGTAAAAAATCGTTTATCCTTCCATATAACGAATGAACGCTTTTTACAAAAGTCTTTTTATTAACACTTTTTTCGCTCTCTAACGCGATTTTTTACATAAAAAACTATAGTATGTTCGCCAGGGACGAATAAAATTTCGGGTTCAGTCAGTGGTGGATCCCCGTTTAATTAATGGCTTGTAATTTCATTCGCCAAAAAATAAGTTGGAAAAATGTATTTATAATTTTAGGGCCAAATATTCAAATTATTGAGAAATTAAGATTCAGGTCGTTTTGCATCCCGGCAGAGTTACTTCGATAGAAAAAAAATGTGTAAGCGTCGTTCCTCCGCTGTTTCTCAATCCTAATCGCAATGGCTGAAGTCACAATGGCATCACCTGGGAACATTTCCCGTATGCAGGTGTACATTAGAGAGGACCGGTAGGTGAGCGCGTGCACGCCCTTTCTCGAGAGGCCACGAGGAGACTCCACATCGACGGGACGAGGCTCGATAGCGCGTTACTGTTTTTCAAAGTAGTGAAATACCATTTTCTTCGTATTCGTATGCATTTACCACACGCAAACATAGAAGCGCGCATGGAAATGCAGGAATCCCACGAATAATAAAACCGTGGAACGAGATGAGGTCGAGGACGCTTTTAAATTGTCTGGATATGAAAACCCACCAACATTTTTTTATTTTCTCATTAGATATCGACGTCAGAAAATTTTTCCTTGCGTCCAGTCCAAATTTATATTCTCTTATTTTGCCCGGATTTCTCACTAAAGATTATTTACATTTCTCCATTTTGCTACTGATCCTCCTGACGACCAGCGATTAATTTTCGAGCAGTTAATTGCTTCATTTCGAGTTTCAATTGACTTTGAGTCACTTTCGACAGATGAATCCTGATAGCATTCGAGGATAGCTTGTATGAATGATTTTGCGCGAGTCAAGCTCGAGGCTGAACGAACCCAGATGGTAATTATCGTTCGGCTAAGTGCGATTCTCCTTTCCGAAATTGATTGAAAACCCTCTTTTTATGGAATTGAATAAAAAATGATGACGAATCCGGACCTTGACACCGCCCGTCTCTCTCGAAATGAGCAAATACTCACGTTATTATTATGTTTACGTAATACGGGCTACATTAGCATATAATTTGTCGCCCCGATCGATACAAACGATACATAATGAGTCATGGGTAAAAGCGAGGGAAAGTTATCCTGTCATAGATAAGCACCACCTTCACTCGTTCCGAAAAACTGTCAGATTTCAATCGAATACGCTAAGTAACGTGGCCTAGTTATTATTACTGTGTTTTCGTGGACTAGCATAATCAGTAAAAAAATGTTCGTTTGCGAGTCTGATTCTAGGCAGGAAAAGAGCTTTTCTGCAGAAAATTTTTTGAGGGAATTCATTTGCTATTATCAGGGCTATTCGAGCTTGAATCGATTACTGAAAGGATCATTTTTTCATTCAAAAAATTATTATAATTTGCCTGAAACTTTAGCTCGTTTTCCTGGAAAAAATGTGTTTCTGAAAACCGAGAAATTGCGATATTTTTTGTGAATCTTTTAGATCGATGTTGGCATTATTAAGAAAATTGATAATTAAAAGGAAACGGGAGGAATCCAATGCATACGTAAGTAAAAGAAAAAAAAAATATTTTAACAAGAACTGAATAGTGCTAAATAAATTTATTGCAATTTTTTAGACATACCGCTTGCAATTGAGTGTATTCGTTAACGTTGGTCTCGTAAGCCCATTGGGCCGCAACATTGCTGCTGCATCGTTCGGCACCGAGAAAATCCAGCCTCGCTAATACATTTCGGTAATCGAGATCGTTTGGTCTTTGAACTTGCGGCCGACCGAAACCATCAAATCTGTCGAGTCTGTCATCGGACTGACGATTGTAACCGTCGTTTCTGTCATCCCTCAGTGGTGGTAAATCCAATTGAGCCGAAACGAGTGACAAAAAAATGCAGAGAAAAAATCCCGCGAATACCTACAATGAAACAGAATATGCTCCGACGGATGAGAACGATTTTCGACACATTTTCATGCAACGAATAATTATAACTGAGTCGGACATGTGCAACAGTCAGACAGTAACAAAATATTGGGAGAAATTCATTTGGTCACTGTGAGTGAACCCTCGAAAGCTTAAATTCGATATTCCCCCGAACAGGTTGAAGCCTTCAACTGTCAGAAGTTTGAGTGTTTGGTCAATGATTAATTTATCATCCGTTTTATAGCCCCCAAAGCCACAAAAATGTATTTCCAGGACAAATCGATTATTTCCACCCTTCCACATACGGCCGTGCCTCAAACGGTGACTTCCTGGTCGTGGCTGGCCACCCACTATTTCGTCAAATTCTCAATCAGTTTATACCAGGCAACACATAATTTTGGAATTGAATTATTAGACGAAATTTATTTGCTCCTTGTTTAATACGTTACGATCGATAATGAAATGCAATTATCCACAAAGTTTGAATAATTTCTTTAAATTACGAAAAAATGAATTGAAATAATCTATTAATTGAATTCTCTCAGCATCGGGATTAGAAATCGACCGAAAAATCATAAAATTTACATAAAGGCTTATTCTCAAGTGAAAATAATTTTAATCGTCAGCACATTCACAGACTCCCGGTGAACGAAGCACCTGACCAGATCCTCAAAACCCCATAAATCGATAACCTAAAATTACCGCGATACAACCTCATTGCAAGCCCAAATAAAAAAAGAAAATTCTCACTTTTTAACGACCGTCTGGATTCGACGTCTTTTCACACCGAACGAAAACTTACCGAAGATTTGCCATTCTGTCCAAGGACAACGACGTGGACAGGACGAAGTAGAACTTCCATGAGGGCTCGTGACAATTCTTCAGAATTTACCACCAAATACACCCTCCCACGAATCTCGATGTGAGTTAACAACGCACTTGATACCAATAGAACACTCGTTCGTAAACTCTCAGTAGAAAAAAAAGGCGCTACCACGAAAGCGGAATACCGGGAGAGGAGAACCGTTGATAAAGATTGACGAGCCGGTGGTCGAGTGACCCGATCGTTTCTTAGCTCGTTGCGTTACTAAAAGTGACACCGGTAACAACGTATACATTTATCTCTATGCGTGCCAGGAGTTCGAGCGACACGAGAGGTCATCACCGAGTGTTGAGGTGGGGACACACCTGCTTTGTAGTGGAGGCTCGCAAATGCTCGTCGAAGAATCTTGTAACCCGGTATAACACACAAACACACACACACATACACACCTTTAAACGTCGATGTATATAAATATAGGATTGAGCGACAACTACGACGATGATGGGGGAGTATAGCAAGGAAGAAAAGAACGTGCCAACGAGGACGAACCGAATCATGTGTAAAAAGAACGAAGCGAGTAAGAAAAGCTTACACTGACAAGCTGATAGAAACGAGGGAAGAAAAACTGGAAGAGGGAGCACGTAGTAGCTCACTACTACTCGCACAAAATTCAATATTGAGAATAGCGAAGTAAGAAGAAAAATGGTTGTGGAGGTGGAGGAGGTCACACTTGCAACATACCGTGGACAGTTTTCCCACGTTGGCGTTCCCTCCATTTTACGCCAGTGTTACTTGCCGACTCGTCTTCTTCTTCTGTCTTACCTTCTTCCCGTTTTTCTTTTACCCTCATTCTTCGTGGCTTCTACGATTTTCCTTGTGGGTTCAAATCCCTGATAAATCCAGATTCGCAAGCATCTTTCTCCCGCCCTTTTTTACTCGATCCTCGCGTACTACGCATTACTATTTGTCAGTTTTATTTTACAAGCAGGTGCGCAGCTCGTCCATCAGAATTCAAGATTTCAGCAATAGATCCTCAACTTTCAGTGAGTTCTATGGAATAGCTGCTTGTTTTTTTCTTCTCGTCGATGTAGGTTTTTCCTATTTACAGCTGGAGCTGCTTGGAATATTTAATCGACCGTTGCTGCGACGATTTTTCGTGTTGCTTCGCTCCTCTCAGTAGCCCGTCCTTTTTTTGTGCCGAATACTTCAATCGTCAGAATACCCGAAACACAAAAAAAAGACTGGGAAATTCGTTGTTATCGAAGACAATAAAAGATCTCGGGAAAAGAACTTTTAGCATTTTTTACGTTGGTCCTCAAACTCTACATTGAATTCTATCGAACAATTTCCTCATGCACGGCTACACGATCGGCGACGTTTCATTACTCCAAAAAAGCTTTTTAGTTAGCTCATGAAAACCCTCGAAACGTGATGTAACGAGGCAGCTTCGAAGGGAGCAGAAGGATCGCGTAATGAACTAGCGAGTTCAATAAGTCATTTGATTTCGAAGAAAATTTACTAGAATTTAAAAAAATGAGGGATTTCGACTCGAATGAAAGGAAAGTACTTTCACTTTCGGACTGAACAATCTTTACTGAACTTATTAAGAGACCGCACCAATGTCTACAACAAAAATAAATTGTCGTTTCTCTGCTCGAAGAAGTCTCGTGAAACCGAGTCAAATTTCTCAATGTTGGTAAACAGCGAAGATACAGTGAAGTTGATTTAAAAAGTGATATGCGACCCGCATGCAAAGCATGCCCTCATACGAAAGTGAAAATTTTCGTGGTTTGCTCATTTTTCTTCACAAATTTGAATCTAATTATTTCAAATTCTTGACATGTACGAATGCGACGAAACGCAAGCAAAAATAACAGTGTTGGGTTAGATGTCATGGACGTTGAAATCGGAAGTGATATATTATGTTGCTACTACGTGAGCCTCATTCAAACGCAACGCAGCTCGATGACTCGGTGTCATTAGGAACACTATGCATTTAAAATCTGATTCACCTTCCAACAACTGAATTAAATGTTCGATGTATCGTTACTCGCGACTACGTAATAATTATTCACCTGGCGTCAGTGCCAACATATGTAAAAACTGGAAATATGTGAAGCAATAAAAATCTTTTTCTACTTTCTGTTTCGAGAGAGATCATTTTGACTCTGTAACCAAAAATTGAATCTTCTCATAAACGAAATCAGTCGGATTCGGTTTCGAATTCATAATCGATGAAAACTACTTTTCTTAACTTCAATCCTCGTGATAAAAACAACATGGTCGCGTCCTTTGTTCGCAGCGTCAGTGAATCATCGGATTGTGAAGGGATTGGGTACGTAGACATCAATTTCCAGTCAAAATTTTCAGTTAAGGAAATTCAATTAAGGAAACTTGTGATCCAAAAAAGCGACTCAACTTTTTTGCTCTTTTCATGATCAAAGAAACGATTAAAATTTATTCTGACTATTATTAAAATTATGTGTAACTTATTTATTGAGATTGATAATTTTTTAAGGAAGTTGAGGCATTAGAATGAAAATGATGTCATCGCTTTTAAACCGATTACATCTTATAAAGTGACAGTTTAGGAGCGTCGTTGCTGAAAAAAATCAATAAAAATTTGGGCCAAATAACGTGTAACCTTATGGAAGTCAAGACGCATTCTGTGATATCTCCGTTAAAAATGATGTTAAAAATATGAAATTTTTTGGGCAACATGAGCAAGGCTCGCTGAATAATGTCAATTTTTTTCAGATTTATTAGGAGATTTGCTGAGATTATATTAATAATAATCTGTTTCTCGTGAAGTTATTTGAGGCCAGGATCGTCACCGCGTCCGTGTTTTCGACTGAGCTTTCACCAATTTTTCGTTTTTTTTCCCCCAACTCTTCTTTAAAGTGTATGCAACATTGCCAAACTGTAAACTGGCCTAACTTTTGAAAGGTACAGGTCATAACTTTTGGCTAAAAAAATGACTGTACGGCCTCAACTTCCTTAACATAGTCACAGCGGTTAAAATACTCTCGTAGTAAAATCCTCAAGTAAAATGTGACAACAGCCATTTTCTATTTATATGCGTATGAATATCTATATTTTAAACCAGTCGGCTCATGGTGTTGTCAAACCTTCCACTGTTTATGCCGTTGTTACTCGTTAACCTCAAATAAGTGTTTTTCTGTTTCCATTCCCAAGTCATTTTCACCGGTAGCAAGGCTTTCTCAAGACACCGTTGATATCTAAAAAAATTCTATTTTATTATTCTCTTTTTCGGCTCTTTAAATTGGGAACTTTGAATTTCATTAAATCCAAATCATCGCACAGGATGTGTGCCTGCCATAAGAGCCTTTGTACAACCCTTCAAAAATCGAGATTTTCGCTAATCGTTTTCTCGACGATTAGACGGTAGATCCTATAATGATTCCGGGAATAGATGCACGCTGTAGATTTTTAGCATATTTTCAAATTTCAACCTCAAAGTTCGAATTTTCGATTTCCAATAGATTCGCGTGAACTTCCTTAAGAAAAGAATAACATTTTCATCTTGACTGAATTTGCTACGAATGTTCGCATGGCGTATCAGTTTACTTTACTACAGGACGATGAATGAATTGCACGTAAAATCAAGGTTGAATGCATGTTGATCGGATTAATGGGAGCGAATACAACAAAGGCGACGAAGCGAGTTTATCTCAATGCCGAGGGTTACCGTAGCTTGGAAAATGCAGGGATACAAGAATATTCGTCATCTTGATGGATAAACAACCGCGCCTATAGCTGAGAGACACGCCGAGGATAGTCTCACGACGATCTTGAAAGTGAATCTCCATTTCTAAAAAGAATAAATTTCTTCTAAATTTACAATTTTTCTCTGTTTTTCTACGAGCATGTGCCCCTAAGATACTCGATATTATCGGATATAGTTCTTTGATCGAAATTTATCAATTTTATCTTCCTTCATTCGAAAAATTCTTCCGAAAATAGCTCACGCAACCCCATTCATTTTGCCATAATTTTGAATTCTCGCGTAACACTCAAAACGTAAAATTTTTTCATGTGCTCTAAGAAATACACTGTTTTTTATACGATGTTGCATCGAATGACCGACTGCGGGACAAGATTTCGCCGAGTTAGACCTTGAGCAGTTATGACCGAGGCGAGAACGAGGAGCAGGTCTCGATGAAAGACAACGATGCCTTGCGTATTCCAGTACGAACTACTCGTCCACTCTCAGCGTAGGTTTGCGTAACGCACGAAGGCTCATAAATATCGCACGAATTTACGGATGTTAGGAGCCACGCCTGACACATTGTACGTCCGCTTTGCATGCACGTGCGTCTTGGAAAAAATTGACATTGAAGTTTCGCCGGAAATTTATATTTTTTGAACATTTTTTTCCGACGCACATGCACAAATCATGAGTGCCTCATTCGCAAGAAAAACAAGCAGACTGTGGAAGCGAGAGGCGGTGATTAATTTGGAGGACGCGCGACGCGAAGAAATCGCGTCGAGAGCTGCTGCGGCGTGGATCAACATGGAAAAAACGATGTCGTTTTGGAGCAGGCAAAAAATCCGAGTGAAACAACGGAAAGATAATCTGCCAAAGAATAATATTGGCTTTCAAATTGGTTTCTCTCGTACATTGCCAGACCTCATGTCTAAAAAATTTGATGAAATAGAATTTTACTTGCAAAGCAGCTTCATGATTCATTGAAAGAATTTTATAAAGGTAGCTCGAATTGCAGCACGATGACGATTGTAATTCGCCCGAGTTTCTCTGCAGCCACAGAAAATTCAAAGTCAACGCCGAGTATTTGCCTACCCATTCAACGATGAACAGACCAATAAAACTACGGACCCATATTGATCGAAGTAGTTCATTGGCTGCTCCATTCTCGCGCGCCTTCGTTGCCTCCCGTGGCGTTGATAAGCATACAAAAAAATTATGAGAAAAACACAGCAGAAAAATATAGACCGAGCATCACGCACGCTCGAACGAAACCACGGACAAACGAGCGTAAATCGAACAAAAAAACGCGTCAATGTTCTACGACTTTTTGCAGCTTATTCATTCTGACTGATTCGCTCCTAAAAAAAGGTTGATTTATTAATTCTCAGTATCTTTGACAGCTAAACATATTCGTACGAACGTGGTTTGAAAGAGGAAATCTCACGTAAACGTGACCACTGAAAAATATTCAAGTTCGAACCACGAGCGGAAAATATTGAACAAATTTTTGTTCATTTTTTTTTGTATTAATTTATTTTTCATTCTCCATAAAGACTGGTAGACTTCATACAATAATTCGATTTACTACAGGTCATTAAAAAAGAAAAAAAAACACATTGATTTTCAATTTAAAAAAAATTACATCGAATCCTTGCAAATGAAAGAATAGTGGAAGAGAAAAGATAAAACGGTGGCATTTTACGTAGAGAACAATGGTTCTTTGAGAAGAGGAATAGTGTACATGACTCGGAACATGGAAGATTGCACAGAGCTCAACGAAAAGAGGTAAAAATTAAACCATTGAATACGTCATATCGTATATACGAAGAAGAATACGTCTGTGAAGTTATGGCATATTATTCTCGTGTAAGAGAAAAACGGCGAAGGGAAAAGAAGGTGCGCGACAGTGAATTCGTATTCGCGTAAGAGCGGATTTTTGCAGCGGACAATGCCAATCTCATTGGAAGATAACGAGTGTCGGTCCCACGAGAGTTCTTCAAAATGGATAATGCTGGCCTCAAATCTGCTGGGTTCAAGTACGACTAAGAGCGTCACTTTTTTTTCTTATGCCTCCCCAACTGCACGAAACGTGATTTAACATCCGATCAACGTTTGCCTTAAAACAAAAAATGTTTACATACACGGATTCAAGATAATTGTACATACTCGGCTGAAATATTGCACATCGTATAAAAAAAAAACGAGGATCAACGAAATAATGGATTATAATTAACGTTCTCTCTTTTCCCGCAAATTGACAATAGAATTTTTCGAATTGCATCCTTGAGCGGTCTCTGCTCACGTCTGCCAAAACGAGGCAACGCATTTGCGTGCACTCTCCTACGAGATCGCATTTCATTTTTTATTGCTCAATGCTTAGACGGATCGTACAGAAGCCTACGAGAGAATTTTGTTGAAATTCATTTTGAGTAATTGAAAGTTCTTTTGACAACAAAATCTCTCGCGGGAAACTTCGATTTGGCTGAACAGTTTGTTCACTTTTCACTATCTCCAAAAATACGATGATACGATTCTAGGGAAAATCAATATTATTGTGAAAAAACGGGACAGTGTCTTGAAACCAAAATTCAAATCGATCGGTAGAATTTATATTTCTGCGAAACTATTGAAAGCAGTTTCGAAAACTAGTCACATCATCACGTGGCTAATTAGTCGACGAGTCACTGACGAATCCTGGCGGAGGCGTGGAAGTTGAGTTGCAAATTTTTCAAAGAATCTTTCTGAGTCATGTACGGAAAAGGGGGGTTTGTTTTTCAATAAATAATCCGTGCATACCAGTGATTATGCGCATATTTTAGCGAGATATTCTGGCAGAACGAAGATAATAATGAAACAAAACAGATACTCAGTGAACAGAGTATTAAACTGCTCGAGATATATTCATGCTGGAGAGAGCCCCTCCTTGGGGTCTAGAAAATGCAATGCAGTCTCAACGTGCTCGTCGTCTTCGTCGTCGTCGCTCCGTTTCGAGCGTGAGAAATAATCATTCGACCTCGTACGCGTAATATTTATAATTAGTTTATGCGAAAGTGACTATAACGCTGGGACGATTGACAAGAAGGTTACACACGGAAGCACGTGTTGAGTAACTAATTTTAAAACCAGAAGAGAAACAATAAAATTTGCGAGCCGAGAGCTCTTTCGACGATGGGCTGGAAGAACCCTCTGGTGAAAAATTTATTGGATATTTTATGAATCGTTCAATATCGATGATGAAGTAATAATGACAGGGCGAGATTCCCCAGTATTTTTATCACAACTCCCATCGATGCATGTATAATGTTGAATTTTTATCGTAAATTATTTCCTGACGATATGATTTCCAGTTTATTTTCCATTGGTTTCTGTCTTTCTGGATGAAATTCCTCTGCTTCCGGTAGTTCAATTAATCAGCAACGTCAGATCAAAGAAAATCCTGAGCTCGAGGATGTCGTGAGTACAAGTTGAAGATAAGAGTGGAGCACGTAGTCATTAGAACGATCACATGCTTACGAGGATTTCATCTATGATGGACCGCCAAACGACCTTGTCTTCGCGTTATGTAAAAGAAATATTATATCCACGAGGTTCCCAACATTTTATAACTGGCAGCAATAATAGTGGATGATACTAGAGGGTATTACGTCTTTGTAAATCGAGATTTATAAATCATTGAATTTTGAACACACATTGAAATTTTTTCCAACGTAGTCATCGGTACATAATTTCACATTTTATGTTAATTTATAATTATTGTAATCCAGTTACCTTAATTATGATTATTGTAATATTTGGTATTGTCAATTGTCAGGAATTTTCTTAGAATTTTTTAAAAAATATTTTCGACTGATACTTTTCAGTTCATTGACTTAATACCTGTCAGCTAATCGTTAAATATCTACAGCAGTAAACGTTCAATGAGGGAGCTTCGAGAGTTGAACTGTAAAAAGTTTTGGATACCAGCAAAAGTTGCTCGTGTTTTATGTATACAATCACATGGTAAATGGAAATCGAAGCTGTTAATACATCCTTCAGCAGGCTTCGTCTACCGACGTACTCGGCAAAGTCAATAGTATTGTTTCTAGTGCCACTCCTCGAACTACTACCAACACTGTCAGTGCTATATCTACTTCGCAACGTATTTGTTGAATGATACATATGTATTTAAATATTATATAGTGTTGGATTGAAAATGTGAAAAAATCATTTTACATTTTTCGAGTAAATTTTCAGACTTAATTGACTGATTAATTATATTATTAAAATAATTATAAAAGTATTAAAATAATATAAAATTATAAAAATTATAAGAATAAAAATGTAAAAAAAAATAATAATAATTGATTAAAATTAGAATTTTTATTGTTTGAAAAAATCATCAGCTTTGTACATGAGTCGAAGCAGCAATTTCAATGATCATTATAGTTTCTCCCACGGAAACAAGTTTGTAATCAGCCAATTGAATATAATCATAAATTATTGTCAGGAAAATGAATTTTCTAGTATCTTCACTCAATTGAACACTTTTGATAATGAAAAACTGATTTGCTATGATATTGTTTACGTTGATGTGTTACGCGCCCGTTTAAATGACTCACAAACGTCGAAGATCGTGTATTCCGCATTTCTCGAGTGTGCAGCTCGTACCAGCACGTGCACGAAGCTTGAGACGCCTCTGGGCGACACGGCGCAGAATGCCGTACTCTCGCTTTCCGGAACGAGACGTAACGGGAGCACGTGGAAATACAATGCTCCACGCCTCAAATGAGAAATCACAATGAAAGAGTACGAAGAATTCGACGACTGAGGAAAGTACCTGCAAAAGGGACATTCCTTATGAACAATTCTTTGATTCTATTTTTGTGTCATTTAGAATGATGGATCATATAAATTTATGTTTCAATAGCCCATAATAGTCCACACCCATCTCGGATATCGAGGAAAAAATACCATGAACAAGTGACAGCTGCGAAGAGAAATTTCTACGGATGATAACTTCTATGGCACTCATTTTTTAGCCTTCTTCATATTTTCGATTTATTATATAAATAATTGTAGAATGCAATTGTAGTTCATTCACGACTGGAGATTTCTTTGTCTAGAATTGATTATTCAAATTTTTAAATGATTTATAGCTTCAAAATTCTGTTTGAAGTCAATACTAAATGAAGCAGGCAAATTTGAAAACTGATTAATTAAAAAGATTTTTGTTAAACGAGAATTTGTGTCTTAATTAAATGAGCCAAAAATGGATTACAAATCTAATAAGTTTATAATTTTCCATAAATACGATGTTATCCCTTAAAATGTTTTTTTATTGAATTTTCAATCTACCCTCATTGAAGTATAACAGTAAAAATTGTTTCGAGTAATTATCCGATAATATCATGGATCGAATACAGAACGTAAAACCGGTTTATCTCGGTAGAGCTCATAATTGCGTTTTTTCTCGCGCGTTGTGGCTCTCATGAATTTTGGAGAGCTTTGCCAACATGGATAACTGCCAAATGCGATATCGTCGTGGTTAAAACGGGGTGAACCTCAAGCTCGATTAATTCGACTGAAACGCCCCAAAGCTCTAATGAGCAGTGACAGGAAATTTGGTCGGTTCTCCTCTTATCGAAATAAGCACTCGTGCAATTATAATTCTTGCCAACTTTTTCCTCTTACGTAAAGAATTTAAAAAATTTCAAAATTCGATGGACCCTGGGCCGAGCAATTATTTCAATGTATCAGCAGCTTGGTTTCAACATTCTAAATCGTAGAAAAATGTTGATGATTAGTTTACTAAGACTATTCCAAAGTGATAACAGTCGTGACATCATGCCAAGAGATTGCATCACTCTCAACATCCGGATGCGTATTATATTAGATTATGAGGGAATATCTCAAAAATATGTAAGGGAAATGTCCCTCATCCCATTCAAATAAAGTGCGCGAATTAGGTCGGTAAGGTAAACCTCGAGTTTACCGAGGTTTAGAGGCGAGAAAGATAATCATTAAGATTCTTTCCATTATAAAAATTCACATAATCATAAAGATCGAAACCACAGAGCGCACAAGAAAAGTCAATAAGAATAAAGAAACACCGCCGTGAATAATAACATTGAATGTTGTTTCTTTGTTATTACAGGTAGGATTTATAATTAAGATCAGTAGTATATAAGTATTTTCTTGTAAATTCTGCGAAATAATAAAACTTTGTTATTACAGAGAAACAATACAACTTGTTATTCACAAAAACGAAATCCACATTATAAATATATGAAATTCAATAACCGATTTTCATGATCCGGGCCACAGCCTCGACCCCGGCACGTTCCTATATCATGGAAGCGACATTTTTTGTCGCATTTTACTCCAACTTCAAATCCCAAGGTGATTAGTAGGCCTACATTCGGCTTTTTAACTAGTCTCCAGACCGAATTCGTTCCAAACTCATGCGAACAGATGCTCCGTTCACTCATTTTGATAAGTGTATAAACCCGTGATTTTTCTGGAAGAATAATCGCATTCCGTTCGATACTTCGCATCGCGGTTGTGTTGTTTGCAGTTCGGTCCGTTGGCCAGTTTGCTGTTTTCGATGAAGAACGCTGATGACGTGGGAAAAGAGATTATCATGCGGTAAGTTATTCAATTACTACGACTAATCAAGAATTGTAAACGACCAGGATGTGACTAAAAACTGGGGTGGCCATTGTAATATGGAGAGTATAATTCTGTTACTAAATTCATGACGTAAAGCTGTCCGTACAAATTTATTGTAATACAGCCGAATACATTTGCAATCTAGTGACAGAACAAAACCAAATCTGCATAATATTACTGTAATTCTAAAACATCACTTTGGTGTCCCTCTCCGAATTTCTTGAAACTGCTGTATGTGAAAGAGCATTCGAAAGTAAGAGACACGTATTTTTTTTTATCGGCGGAAAAACGGTTTTAAGGGGTGAAACCACCCTTGAAAGTAAGGCATGTCAGGGGGTGATTTTGCAGTTTCGCCAACAAGCACTCAACTGATTTTGATAAAACCAAAACCAAAATGTTTCTTATCCGAAGTGATGAAAAGTTCACCATGTGCACGAAAAAAAAAACAGGGGGTTAACCACCCTTACATTCTTATATATCTCACGCCACAATAAAAAGGAACGAATATGATGGAATGAAACGGGTTCTATTTCCATGAAAACATGAAAATAAAGTTCACGTGTTTTTGCATTTTTGCAAAATAGCAGTCTTAAGGGGGTGAACTACCCCTTTTTTGAATTTTCGTACTGTAGGTGGTTTATTTTTGTTTTACATGATTTTGCTGATTCGAAATATTATAATAGTTTCGAATCAAGATATTCTGACGTATCGAAGTCAATACAAGACTCTGAAAGGGTGAATCTCCCCCACACGATTTTCCTCTTTATTCGCTATTTCAAAATTTCTCCCTGCATTTCGTTCAATTTGGTTGCTCTGCATCGAAATTACAAATTTAATAATTTTAGGAACATATAAAACTCATTTTGACCTGGATGGTGGCGGTTTGGCGGGGAGGGGAGGGGGGGGGGGAGTTCCCACAACTACTTTTTCGGTGATCACAGAAAGCTTGTAAACTGCACGTAAATGAATAAGTTACCATGCTACAGATAAAAATGTCTCTATAAAACACTTTCTTAACTTTGGCGGAAAAATAGAGGCGTAGACATATAACCCCGGTGTTTGTGCTAGATAAGAATCTTATCAAGTAGTTATGATCACCTGATATTTTTTGGCATTCTCGCACACACCGAATAACATTAGTTATTCCGAATATTCTTGAGTCATGCATCAGATAAAGACGTTATCAGGCATCGTGAGATTAATAAATATATTTTTCTTTCGATACTTATTTTCAAAGGCGGTAACCATACTGTAAAAAAAATCTGTATTGGAATTAATATAAAAGTGTAGGAAGTCTTTTTACAGATACCGTTTATTAATTTTAATATTGTCGTCTGAAAATCAATGCCCTGCTTTCGGAATGTCTAATAATCGTTTAGTAATATCCCAACACTTAAGTACTGGAAAAATCATATACACTGTAAAAAATTTCTGTATGAAAATTAATATACATGTATAGGAAGTTCTTACGCGGACACGGTGTTGTTGATGTAGCTAAAGATGCATCGAAAAAAATATTATTTTATCAATTGAAAAATTATTTTTCACTACCCGTGATGGTCATCACAATTTCTGGTACCTCTAGAATCATTTTATTTGAAGAAAAATTCCTACCCTACATGGGGGGATTCGATCCGATCTACCTACCTACCTACATATTTTTAACTACGCACTACCACGACATTGGTAGATATAAGCCAAAAAGGCATTATATAAGATTTGTGACTTAACTCTTTAAGTTAGAAATGTTTCGTCTGCACCGATTTTGATAAAAATTGGTATCCGAAAGTTTATTAGCATTGTACTAGTGCATATTTGAGTGAGCTCCAAATCGTGCGTGCTTTTTCTGTGCTTTTGGTGTATTGTACCTACTACTTTTACCAGCATGAAATTCAACCCAATCAACGTTATCAAATTGTTACTGGCTACATTTGAGGCTATGAACATTGCACAAACTCCTGTTAATAATGCAGAAATAGAGATGAAGGAGAATTTCGAAAAAATTTTAATCGATTCTATGCAAGATTACAACGGGATTGAGATGATACAGGAAGAAACTCTTGATTTTCAAGAACCATTTAAAGAGTTCGAAGCAATTGCTGTTGAAGATATCATATGGCAAAAGGATGATGATGTCGATTCCGACGCTTGTTCTGGTGACGATGAGCTGAGCTATGATTATAAAAAAAAGCTGTTGAATATTGGAGATCTGGTAAAAAAAAAGAATTACAGTTTTGAAACCGTCAAACAAAAATACAAATCTGTAAAATCCATACGGCAGTTACGACGCTGGGCACAACAACTGAACAAGGATGGTACATATAAAGAAAAACTAGCTGGTGTCATTGTTCATGATATTGACCTTCGAAAGTGGGCTCTACAGGCACAGAAAGAAATAGGCTATGAAGATATACGATTCAAAGCCTCTCATAACTGGCTATGGAAATTTAAGAAATCGCATCGCATTGTTTCCAAAAAAATTAATAAATTTATAACGAGAAAAACTGTGGAGGAAGAAGCGCTTCTGCAAACAAATGCGGACAAATTTGTTCAAGATGTTAAATTACTAATAGAAAAGTATGGTTCAAGCAATGTATATAATTCGGACCAAAGCGGTTTTCAACTGGAAATCCATTCAGCACGAACTTTAGCGATGGAAGGATCGAAAAAAGTTGAATGTGTTGTACAATTGAAAGATTAAACGAACTTACCTTAAGGTAAGAGTCGCGCGACTCTATGGTCAAATGACTATTTATTAATCGTCGAAATAAAATAGGTTATAAGAAAGGTTTTCTGTATTGAATAAATCTTGGGGCAATTTAAACTGGATTCGTCTAAATTTATACAAGATCATATTTAATAATTTATGATTTAAAATATCTTATGATTGCTTATTTGACCCGGTTTTTCAATATATACATATATATATCGGTTCTCTTCTCACCTGACAGTCGAAAGATATCCTAGCCTCCAAACTCGCCGGCTATCACGAAAAGTATATATATATATATGTATACATTCTTAACGTTGCCAAGTATATCGAGCCACTTCATGGCAGTCGATCTCCTTCCATTTTCTGAGTTTTCATCGAGATTATTTTAAAAATTCTCTTCGAATTAGTCGATGGCCCTATATTTTTATGGTCACATTATAATCTTTATAATATAATCTATGAGGAGCAATTTTATCATAAACTATATCTAATCGATAAGGAAATGAATTCTGCAATCATAGTGTTGGCGGGATGGGTTTCTCATACGATGCCGTGTTATATTTCTATTTTTGATCGTAAATTTCTTGATATAATTTTCGGTAACCTATCAAATCCTTTAGCCATATGAAAGTTTATCACGTAAAAATGGTATAATTTAAAAATCACGAGTTCGTCTAATATCGATTGTCGCACGACTCCTACCTTAAGTGAAGTTCAATCTTAATTGTATGTAGCGCCTCTTCCGAAGATCACTGGTAGTACCCTTTCCTACTACAGATAGCCCACAGGTTTAAAGTAAACAAAAAAGGAGCGACACTCTCGGGTCTCCCTTCGGTTCGTCTCCGATACTTACGTCATTCCTTTTCTTGTGCAGAGCGCACAAACAGGTTATAAATTGTCTGTGACTAGAAAAGTCGAAAATGGGACGCAAAAGAAATCGTGAGGAAGATCCAACGGACGAACGAATACGAAGGTTGGAGAAAAAACTCAAAAAATACAAGCGAAAAATACAAGCGAGTTAAGTCACAAAACTTATATAATGCCTTTTTGGCTTACATCTACCAATGTCGTGGTAGTGTAGTTGGTAGCGTGCGTAGTTAAAAATATGTAGGTGGGTAGGTAGATCGGATCAAATCCCCCCATGTAGGTAGGAATTTTTCTTCAAATAAAATGATTCTAGAGGTACCAGAAATTGTGATGACCATCACGGGTAGTGAAAAATAATTTTTCAATTGATAAAATAATATTTTTTTCGATGTATCTTTAGCTACATCAACAACACCGTGTCCGCGTAAGAACTTCCTATACATGTATATTAATTTTCATACAGAAATTTTTTACAGTGTATATGATTTTTCCAGTACTTAAGTGTTGGGATATTACTAAACGATTATTAGACATTCCGAAAGCAGGGCATTGATTTTCAGACGACAATATTAAAATTAATAAACGGTATCTGTAAAAAGACTTCCTACACTTTTATATTAATTCCAATACAGATTTTTTTTACAGTATGGTTACCGCCTTTGAAAATAAGTATCGAAAGAAAAATATATTTATTAATCTCACGATGCCTGATAACGTCTTTATCTGATGCATGACTCAAGAATATTCGGAATAACTAATGTTATTCGGTGTGTGAGAATGCCAAAAAATATCAGGTGATCATAACTACTTGATAAGATTCTTATCTAGCACAAACACCGGGGTTATATGTCTACGCCTCTATTTTTCCGCCAAAGTTAAGAAAGTGTTTTATAGAGACATTTTTATCTGTAGCATGGTACCTTATTCATTTACGTGCAGTTTACAAGCTTTCTGTGATCACCGAAAAAGTAGTTGTGGGAACTCCCCCCCCCCCCCCCCTCCCCTCCCCGCCAAACCGCCACCATCCAGGTCAAAATGAGTTTTATATGTTCCTAAAATTATTAAATTTGTAATTTCGATGCAGAGCAACCAAATTGAACGAAATGCAGGGAGAAATTTTGAAATAGCGAATAAAGAGGAAAATCGTGTGGGGGAGATTCACCCTTTCAGAGTCTTGTATTGACTTCGATACGTCAGAATATCTTGATTCGAAACTATTATAATATTTCGAATCAGCAAAATCATGTAAAACAAAAATAAACCACCTACAGTACGAAAATTCAAAAAAGGGGTAGTTCACCCCCTTAAGACTGCTATTTTGCAAAAATGCAAAAACACGTGAACTTTATTTTCATGTTTTCATGGAAATAGAACCCGTTTCATTCCATCATATTCGTTTCTTTTCATTGTGGCGTGAGAAATATAAGAATGTAAGGGTGGTTAACCCCCTGTTTTTTTTTTTCGTGCACAGGGTGAACTTTTCATCACTTCGGATAAGAAACATTTTGGTTTTGGTTTTATCAAAGTCAGTTGAGTGCTTGTTGGCGAAACTGCAAAATCACCCCCTGACATGCCTTACTTTCAAGGGTGGTTTCACCCCTTAAAACCGTTTTTCTGCCGATAAAAAAAAATACGTGTCTCTTACTTTCGAATGCTCTTTCACATACAGCAGTTTCAAGAAAATCGGAGGGGGACACCAAAGTGATGTTTCTTGTAAGACCATTGAATTGATTGACATGTGGATATCTGTCGTAGGAATAAAAAAAAATTAAAATCGACCCACTTGGTTAGTGGACTGACAGTATTGATGGCATTCATACTACTCTTGTGTGGTACTTCATCATTCACGGAAGGGAAATCCATATCAAACCCCTGTAAAAACTCAGACACAATGAACGGTCTGTAACTTTGTTTCTTAACGTCTTGAATTCAATTTTATGTACATTACATTTGATGTTAAATCATGTATTGGTTTGACTCTTAAGATGAAGATATTTTGGAATGTTGTTATCTCGTGGAGTTTCTAAATTCCGCGAAACATTCGGATATGAAGCCTCCATAATGAAGTTCAAATCACTAGTGAAAAATTTAAACAATTTCAGGTCATCATGATGATACATGCCTAACGCCAGAATGCATAAACGCCGGTACGTGATGAAACTTGAAAAAAATCTTGATGTCGGAATGTTGATGATGAATGTTGGAGTCTGAAGTCAAAAGCTCGGATTGTTTTTACTCATTTGGCATTGAAAAAATGCAATTCAATTTTCAGATCACAGCTGAATTGTTCATAAGTGTAATTTAATTTTCAGCATCAACGTTCCTGAAAAACATGGATCCCGCCGTTGATCCGTGTCACGACTTTTATCACTATGCCTGCGGTGGTTTTATCAATGAAACGATCATACCTGACAGTCTGGGCAAGGTGGACAGCTTTAGTATTGTATCCGAGAAGCTTTTTAATCACCTGAAATTAATTATACGAGCCGAAATGAAACCCGATGAGCCAAAATACACTAGGCTAGTTAAACATTTCTACAAGAATTGCATGAATAAAAGTGAGTATCGAATTGTTGCAAGCTGTAGGATAAAAGCACAGGAGCTCATTTTTAAATTCTGCCGTTGAAGAAAATATTGGTGGTGGGCACTAAAATATCAGCTTTCGATATCAATCGATGAAAAATGTTTTCAGCTGCAAGAGAGAGCGCAGGGCTCAAGTCCCTTCACGCGCAGTTGGACAAACTGGGTGGATGGCCAGTTGTTCTTGGTAATAATTGGACGGAAGATAACTTCGATTGGCGGAGCACAATTTATAAGTTGCGAAATACCGGCTTGTCCTACGATTCGCTTATTTCGGTTAGCGTTATGGCAGATCCAAAAAATAGGACAAGACGTGTAGTTACGGTAATTGAGACGATTGGAATAATTCCTAAATACATTGTAGCCAGCATCGCGCCAAAATTCACGTCGTTTTATTTTTTTATTAAATAGCTCAGTCACTCGAATTCGAGATACTTAGACAGTGGCTCTGACGGGAGAATCCTCAATGCCTATTACCGATTCATGATTGATGTTGCTGTGATACTCGGCGCTGATGAGCGGCGCGCTGTGAACGACTTTTACGAATCATCCGTATTTGAAATCCGCTTGCACTCGGTATGGACATCCTTAAAATAGTTTCTTTGCGCGAGTTTTATTTGAAAACTTCGAGTGCTCATTTCTGCAGCAACAATAATTCTTTTTCGATATTATGAAGCTCGAATTACTGGTAAAGCCACAACGGAACGCGACGCAGTTCTACAATCTGATGACAGTCAAAGAGTTGTCGAAAACTTACCCAAGTATACCCTGGCAAGAATATATCAGCAGACTGTTACCATCGTCCATTACCATTGGAGAGGACGAGATTGTTAACGTATTGACGCCACGCTATTTCGCTAACTTGGAAGATTTACTGAAAACTACTCCAAAGAGAACACAAGCCAACTACCTCATATGGCAAGCTATGTCGAATTTGCTGCCTCATCTCAATGATGCCATACGAGACAAGGTACAGATTTTCATGGCTACATATTTCGGAAATACCGAAAGGAAGAGCCAATCACGGGAATGCATAGAAACTGTGCTTGCGAAACTCCCACTCGCTACGAGTGCCATGTACGTTAGGAAATATTCTGACGAAGAGACTAAACGAAATATTGCCAAAATGGTGATGGATATCAAGGAGCAGTACAACATCACTTTGAGCCAGGTACGAATCTACTTATTCTAGACAGAATAATATTGAATCGTGATTGCTCGGTGGGTGAGAAAACGGGATGACGGATTGTGAAATTGGGAAGTTTTTTCCCGGAATTCTGGCATAATTCGTTGCAGGTTTTCATCGCTACTCACTCCACTTTAGAGTTGCTTTTTTAGGCTTTACGAAATCCTGTTAGGCTCTCAAAAGTGGTGTCAACAGAGAATCTTATCCCGAATGCGCTACCGTATTGCATTTGAGCGTGAGTCGGAGACAAACTGTGGAAAACTCGGCAAACACTAACGGCTATATTTTTCATTGAGCTCTGATTGGTTAACACCTTGGAAAACACAGAAAACCTGCCTCGCGCTTAGCAATTGATGCGTAAATCGAGACATAGCTAAATGTTTATTTAGCAGAGTGTTGCCCTGAGCCGAGAGTGTTTTACTTGAGGCACCGCCTTCGCTATTGGACCGTCTTATAATGTTTTAACGACAATCTTCATATACGATGCTTTATACGATCAGTTTGACGATAGCAGCTTTCTACAAATACCTTGATCAGTGGATAACCTACGTAATAACCATTTTTGTCATTGGACTTGATATAATTTCAATCAAAATGAACTAGAAACAGAAAAAAGTGGGGGTAAACAACACAGAAATGAATTATTAATATTTTTTTATTTTTTTGGGCCGTATTCGCTCTACAATTTATTGGATAATGTGGTTGTACGCGGAGATAATTAAATTTGAAAAATTACCGTGAGTACCGATAGTGCGATGACGCGCTGCAATTCATGGTTTTATTATGGGAGAAAAATTGAATTTTCCTATAAATTAAATAGTATTTATAGTTCAAAGTAGGAACTATGACCGGAGTATTGGTAAATTGTGACGTCCTATCAGCAATACTTACTATAATAAAACTGAAAATTTCGCAAAATATGAAAAATTTCACAGTGCGTTACAGGAATGAATACTTTTCGTTAACTTGTCTCCGCACTCAAATATATCACAGTAAATTTTACAGTGAATTTCACGCTAAATATCATCGTTTAATTCCCTACGTATTTAACGATTCCATAGATCGGTTGGATGGATGAAAAAACACGAATGAAGGCACTGGACAAGCTCAATGCGATGGTCACTTACATCTCACATTCTGATGAGATGTTGAACGAGGAAAAACTGAACGCATTTTACCAAAAACTTGATTTGTCCGGGGACAATTATTTCGAGAATTTATTGAACTTGACGTTATTCAACATGGAAATACCGTTAGAAAAATTGCGTAAACCGGTGAATAAAACTGATTGGACGGATGACAAATATTCTGCAACTGTCAATGCCTTTTATGACAGGATTGACAATAGTATAAGTGAGTTAATTGATTCGCATAAAACATACCACGAAAAATCGTGATACACAGAAAAGTTACAAACCCCAATGTGCATTGTATTTTCAGGTTTACTAGCTGGTATTCTTCAAGATGTTTTCTATGACAATGATCGCCCAAAATATATAAATTATGGCTCGATTGGATCCATTATTGGCCATGAATTAACACATGGATTCGACGACATGGGAAAACAATATAATGAGAATGGGAATATTTTTAACTGGTGGACACCCTCAACCGAACAAAATTTTACTCAACGTGTGCAGTGCCTCATTGAACAGTATGGGAATTATACCGTTCCCGAGGTCAACCAAACTGTGAGTATATTTTTGAAATTAGCCTTTCCATGCTTCCATATCTATTTCAAACGCTTCATTCGACTATATATAAAAATCGAACGTGACATAGGATTGAGTATACTTTACATAATTGTGGTCCGCCTGATATTTTTCTCTTTATTAATTTTTAGTTGAACAGTTTCATGACACAAAGTGAAAATATTGCGGACAATAGTGGTGTGAAAATGGCATATTTGGCGTACAACCGTTGGGTTGCGAGAAATCAAGCGGAGAAGAAATTGCCCGGAATTGATCGGACCCCGAAGCAATTATTCTGGCTCAGCGCTGCCAATATCTGGTGCACTAAATACACACAAGAATCTCTTCTCGTTGGGTTACGGGGAGACCCACACAGTCCGGCTGAGCTACGGATCCTCGGTTCATTCTCAAATAATGTTGAATTTGCAAATGATTTCAAATGTCCAGAGGGTTCGAGAATGAATCCGACAAAAAAATGTCCCATTTGGTGAATTAAAAATGAGTGCGAACCTCGAAAGTGACACTTGTCGTTAACGACGAAATCTTCATTGGAATTTTTCATCATTTTGTTTTCCAAAATAAAAATAAAAAATATGTGAATTCTCAACATCTTCCAAAATGTTTTGAGTCAATTTTACTGAAACATTTTTCACAGGATTTCGAAAACCATTGGAAGCAACGAATTTTCTCACATGTGAATGCATTCAATACGAATAGCTAACACTTTTTTGATCTCATGAAAGATAGTAAGCAGTGATAGAAGCGACGACCAAAGCGTGTGCTCCATTTTTTTTCCAAAAACCTTTTCGAAAATATGATCCTCGCTATAAAGTTTTGGAGTCGATTCAATTATCAAATTTCTCATATTCAAAAAGCGAATCCAAAGAAAAACTATTTTTGATGATATCACTGAAAAAATCCAAAATCCAAAGACATTTAGAATTCAAAAAATTTCACTTTCGAAATAACAAACATAATGTTAGATTTTTCAGGACTGATTTAAAAAGTGACAAAAGAGCGTCCAACGAGGGCCCCCAACGTTTAGCCTAGGAATCCATAAGCCGTGGTAGGGAGAAATGAAAAAACTTGACGAGGTCTCGCCTTTCAGACCGGAACACGAGGAAAATAAAAAGATTTTTATTGAAAAAACGGTGTGAACTAGATACGTCAAGAGTCGATGTAAAAGTAAGAATTGTCTCCTCGAGATCTTCGAGTTTTCAATGCATTATGGCGATGCTGATAATTCATGGCCGTCTTCGACCGAGCACACTATTTTAGTTTCGTTTTTTTCTCCACGGCCCGAGCATCACAAAACGAGTTACGATCAATTGGGTTATGTCAGAAAAAAGAATAATCCTCAAGATTACGAGTTAAAGATCGACGTTTAAATCTATTGATTCCGATCCAACGTAACGCTCCGTTTGAAGCATACACCAAGAAAAAGTTTCCTCATCGTGTTATTGAAATGTCCTCGTGGTTAATAGCAGAGACATTTTTCTTTCGGGCTTTCACGGCCATCTTCATGGCAGAAATGATTTCATCCCGACACAGCCTCTTGAAAAATAATATGAAAAGACATTTTTCTGGTAGTTCGACGAACAAAAATGACTTGGCATTGAAATATTTTCATGGTAATCATCGTGAAAAGTTTCCATTGGAATCACCACTTCCGAAGCCCGATTTGGTCAGTTGTTTATATTTCGGATCCTTCTAATTATTTAAAACGAAGGATAATAGAAAAAATAGTAACATTTCAATAATGTCGAACCATAGTTTTTAGATTTGGTGAATAATTTGAGCCTCGTCGAGTATCATAGTAATGCGATCAGCCAATGGAACTTTGAGAGCAATATAACCAACGAAACGAGAGCAGCAGCGGTAAACTTTTGCTCTTTTTGGCCTCGAGATCGGTATTAGATGTATCATAAAGTTAGGAAGTTAAATCACCAGGTTCACAATATCCATGATAAGTCTTTTTCCCCTGTGAGTGCTCGATTCAAAAAGTCCGGACGGTTTAATCGCAGCTAAGTTCTTCGGAGCGGCTTGCCGGATTCCAGAGATTAGTTTGGCGAGCAGCCACGCAGTACGACTGGAGAAATTTCAACGAATCTACTAGCTGGAAGAGGCAGTTCGAGATGCTTTCTGTTCTTGGTGTAGCAGCCTTGTCTGATAAGAAATTCACGAGGGTAATCCAACACACACGGTTGATTCGATGAATGCACATTCGATTTAATGTCAGTGACCATTTTTTTTCTCAACACAGTTGGATACACTGATTAATGAAATGGAAACGTTATACGGTACAGCAACCATAAACCTGTACAAAAAGCCTGAAAAGAAATCGCGAATGAGCAATCACAAAAAATATCGACAAGAAGAAAAAAGTAGACAAAAAGTGTTGCACATGAAACTTATGGGAGGAAAGAAAAAAGACAAAGTAAATGCCAAAAAATCTAAACCCCGTTCGAAAATAATCCGAGACGCACGCTTGCTGAATATGAAAAGAAGAAAGAAAAAGAAATCAGTAAAAGGTGAAAAACGAAAAGAACATTTTCGAGAAAAACTCAGACTGGAGCCAGGTTAGACAATATTTTTCATAAATATGTATGTCGAAATATGTATTAAGAAATATGATAATATGAAGTTGAAAGCAAATATTGGAAACTTATAAAATCGATTATTGAAGAAAATGGTAACTGTGGTATCGGTGGCTCTAAATTTTTCTATTATCGGATTCAGTACCATTTCACAAAGATACTTTGAAGCTGCACTTGCACACAGATATTCAGGAGATCATGGCGACGTCCGAAGATCCCGAAGTGTTGGCGTACGTATGGAAAGCTTGGCACGATGCCACAGGTAAGAGGATGAAGAAGCAATATGTCGAGTATGTTGGGCTGATGAAGGAGGTGGCTCGGTTGAACGGTAAGAGCTTCTACAGAATCTTTTCACATGCTCTATAACACTCTTTTTACGTTCTCATGTCGGTATCTACGATCGCAGATCTTTCCGATGTTATAGATAGAGCGGATACAACGGTTAGATGCTGACGAAGGAAATTTCACATTACATTATACCAAATTCATATTCAATTGTTATAACGATTAAAGTAATTACAGTTCATCATATCGACTCTATCGGAATAATAAAATATTCGTAATTTTTTATTCTTCTTCACTTATCTTTAAGGTATTCCTTTCGCATGACCGTATTTTTTGGTAGAGCAAATTGGGGCACTCGAAATTTGGACTGATTCTTATCCTCTGAGAAGTCGCGTTTATATACGAAAAGCTTCTGCTTCTGCCATTTTTCCAAGTTCTATTATTAATGTTTTTTAAGCAGATACCCTTTAGTTTTATCGTCGCTATGGATTCCGTACATCTTTTTATATCTGCGAGACAGTTTGTATCAGGAATTTAGAATTTTTTAGTATAAGAATTATAAAATAGAATTGAGATGATGAAATTTCTATAAGCTTTCGTATAAATTTTACGATTTTTGAAGTTTTAATTCTTTATTAAATGTTCGACAGCCTGACCTGAAATTTGGCCAATTTATTCGCATATGCACTTTTACTTTACTGTTATTTGAAATCAGTTATTTGTAAAATATTCGGGTTCGTGAAAGGAATACCTTAATGAACGATCGATAGAAGACGAATGATAACGAATCGAAATAGACAATTTTTAAATGAATGAAAAATGATCACAATTTCAGTGAGATTTTGGAACTAAAAGTTTGACTATTATTCGATGGTTAATTCTGAACACTTTCATTTTATCAATTGACAAGAGACATTGGAATATTCGCTAGAAAGAATATTTTTCCTCAGGATTTCCATCAGCTGGAAAATATTGGACAAGTTCCTACGACGATCCAGACTTTGAGGTTACAGTAGAAAAACTTTGGAAGGAAGTAAAGCCTCTTTATTTACAACTACATGCTTACGTGAGAAATCGAATTCGAGCCAAATACGGAACTAAGAGAGTACCGAAGAGCAGTAATTACATACCGGCACACTTGCTAGGTACTCGCGTGTGTATTAGCCGGTCAATTATCTCGTTACTGCAGTTTTATGTCCTAAGCGAAAGTTAAAAATGATGCGAAAGTACCTCGGAAGAGTGCGATCGTGTTCACGCGTTTAAAGAGTTATTGCTACGTTTATAAACCAAAAAACGAGTGCCCCGCTATCTCAAAAATGAACCACTGAAAAAAATCAGCTAGTTATAAGTACAATGAGACAAAACAATAATTTAAAGTTCTAAAAAAGTCTGAACTTAGAATTTGATGATAATGAAAATCAATGAAAAATAGTTGCTTACCAGCTTCTGTAGTTAATTGAATTTAAAAAATTTTCACATCAGGAGACATGTGGGCTCAATCATGGATTCATATACAAAAATATGCTCTCCCCTATCCGAAACTTAGTGGACACGATTTAACGGCTGCACTCCGGAAAAAAGTGAGTTACAGTAAATCAATAAAATTATTAAATTTTGATTATTTTTATCCTCGCATACGAATACCAGAATTCATCACGCTCATTCGTAATTTGCATGTTTTTCCTACAGAATTATACACCGTTAAAATTTTTCAAACTTTCCGAAGACTTTTTTCACTCGATTGGTTTTACGTGGCTGCCCACGGATTTCTGGACTAATTCAATAATAGAACGTCCCAAAGACAAGCGGGAGATGGTTTGCCACGGTTCCGCTTGGGACATGTTCAACGGCAAAGACTTCCGGTAATCCTCAAGAAATCAATATCTACAGTAAATTTATGAATTTCGAAAAAATAAGAGAGTTTAATCTACAAGTCAAATTGAGATACAAAAATCGACGATTTAACGTGCGTTAGGGTTTAGCCACAAAAAAATACGATCGCAGGATCAAGATGTGCACTCGCGTTACATACGAGGATCTTGTAACAGTTCATCATGAAATGGGTCACGTGTACTATTACATCGAATATAAAGACCAACCTGCAGTTTTCCGGGAAGGTGCTAATCCTGGTATGTCTCAAAATACCCAGTGAATTCACAATCTCACTGACGTCTTGCGATTGTGAATCCGGAGAGGAATCTCATTTTGATAATCATTTTTACTTGATTGCTTAATTATTTATTTTCATAATTGGATCACCTCAAGTGATATTCCAACGAGCGTTCTTGTAGTTTTATCGCTTTTTGAAGCATTTTTTTTGCCACAAACTCAAAATTCTTCTCAATTTTCAATTTTTCTCCCTTTTTCCATTATCCACATCTCGTAGAGAGTTTCTTTGAAATTCATTTCGTCACATACTTAGGATTCCACGAGGCGATAGGTGACACTATTGCCCTCTTAGTGTCCTCA
The DNA here is from genome assembly GCF_019457755.1 of Venturia canescens. NCBI lineage: Eukaryota > Metazoa > Arthropoda > Insecta > Hymenoptera > Ichneumonidae > Venturia > Venturia canescens. The sequence continues at coordinate 16,822,252 of NC_057421.1, read as the reverse complement.
CCCATCCACACATCAAGGTTGGGTTTGACCAAGACCGAGACGTACGACGTACACGGTGACATGAATTTCCTGTTTGCGATGGCCCTGCAAAAGGTTGCTTTTTTGCCGTTCGCATATTGCGTCGACAAATGGCGATGGATCGTCTTCGGCAACAACACCTTGCCTGACAACTACAACGGTCTTTGGTGGCAATTGCGGTACACACTTTTGTTTTCTCTTTCTTGACCTCGCTCCCGTTGCTATTTTAGGATTTACACATCCTCTGTCCTTAGAAGCACTTTAGAACAAATTCAAATTTCATTTCATTCAACAGAGCAGAGATTCAAGGCATAGAACCACCCATCGACCGGACCAAGGACGATTTCGATCCTGGATCCAAATACCACATTGCTGCAAGTGTGCCATACATCAGGTGATGACAGAAATTTATGTAAATTCAATTTTTTTTTAAATCAAGTAAAACCTTCAGGATGGGGTTAGAACAGTTTTCATGGGTTTCAAAATTTTCCGAATGAAAAATAAAACGTGTTTTGGATGGATGTGAAAAAAAATTGTTTATTTGTTCCCACATCAAAGCTGCCATTAGAATCCTCGATTAAATGTGACTTTTCGTCTGAGCCATTCATTTCGACATAACGCCAAATCTTATTTTCTGATAGGCTTAAAACAACGAAGATGTGTCGTGCAATTATTTTCAGGTACTTTGTTAGTTTTATCATACAATTTCAATTTTTGGAAGCTGCTTGCCTCGCTTCAGGCGGATACGAGCCAGGTAATCCTCGAAGACCTTTGCATCGATGTGATCTTTATGGCAATATTGAAGGTGGTCTAGGACTGAGGTAATACTGTAAAAAATGTTATTCAACTGACTAAACGTAAAAATATTTGTCAAGGAAATATTTACACCCAGTTGCATTGCTCAATTGAACGCAAACTTTTGATTACTCGTTAGTCTTGCTACGAAAGATCATCACCGATTGAGAAATTCGATCGATTTTTTTTTGAACCCACCAGACAAATGATGAAGCTGGGATCGAGCAAACCGTGGCCGGATGCGATGGAGAAATTCACCGGATCTAGGACAATGCAGACGAAAGGTCTTCTCGCTTACTTTAAACCTTTGTATCACTGGCTGCAGAATGAAAATCGTAGAAGAAACGAGACCGTCGGATTTTAGTTTCCAAAAAATACTTTGTGAAAAGTTTGGCTCAATCGATTTCGAAATGCTTTCCTAAGGATTAAGAATAAAAGTATTCATCTTTCTATAAAAACTTGGTGAATATTAAAAAAAATAAAAATCCTCCGGATATTATAGATGTCAGTTCTTTTCTCTTTTTTTTTCCAACGGTCGAGCTTTTCGACTTCTCGAACAATCCTCAGATTTCTGCTTGTTGATATATTTGCTGAACGAGCCCTCTCTCAGCGCGCACTCGAACTGAATGGATCGACAAAAGTAACTCGAGTAGTAGAAAGACGATGATATGCTATTTCTGTTCCCGTGAAGTTTTTTTCACTCTAGCAGTGGCGAGCTTAACTTTCAATGGTAACAAAACACTTCTAGAAACCTGTCAGTGTACTCGCTTATCGACTCGATCGGTAAGTTTCAACCGAGTTCAACAGATGGAGGTTTCCACTAGTTCGGAGTTTCGTGCAGAGTTCCTACTAGTTTGGAGTTCCCGATATAAACAGAGCCGCACAGAATAAATGATCTCAACATTTCTTTGTATCATGAATAAAAAAAAAACCAAATTTATTCGATGCAAAACGTGATGTTTGATGGGAAATTACATAAATTCGTTTTCTTACTATCAATATTGAATGACAATGCATTTTATTTATTGATATCAAAGCAGTGTTGATGAAATTGAGTCGAAAGTACAAGTTGAAAGTCAAACGATGGTGATAAAAGCGATGTGTGTATCATTTCCTCTCTGAATACACAACTTTTCAATGTTTGTACAACGAAAACGTGAAAGTGCACGGTTTTAGTGACGAAATTCACTTCCTGTGAAATCTCTAGGTAGTTAAAAATCATTATAAAATAAATAATACTTGAAAAATACGATATCAAAGCCTCTTAAGGTATTTCTTTCGCATGACCGTATTTTTTTTATCTATTTTAAGGTAACTACTCAGTTGACAACTTTGCAAAACTATTGTTTTTAATATTTTTACATGTTAATGAGATATGCTGTACTACAAATCCACTAACAATACATTTAATCGGTACGTCAAACTTGGTCCAAAAGCGTTTTGAAAATTTAGCACCTATGAATTCCTTACATTTTTTTCCATCTGCGAGATAGTTTGTATCAGGAATTTAGAATTGTTTAGTATATTTATGAATTTTTGAATAAAAATGAGATGATGGAATCTCCCTAAGTTCCTGTATAAATTTTACGATTTTTGAAGTTTCACAATTCTTTATTAAATGTTCGATCACCTGACCTGAAATTTGGCCAATCTATTCGCATGCACTTTTACTTTGCTGTCATTTAAAATCAGTTATTTGTAGAATATTCGCGTTCGTGAATGGAATACCTTAAACGATAGTGTGAAATTTGGAAACATTAAAAACACACTCACTCTTTCACTTGATCAGCACTTCGATTTGTTATTCACAAATCAGCTTGACATTATTTCGTCAGATATGTTGCGAACTTTTAGCCAACAGCGTGGAAATACGAATAGGCGGACTCGTTTAGTTGCAGAGTCTAATTCTTTCATTCCCTGTTGATGTTCGCCACTTTCACACGTAAGCGTGTACGGGACTCGTTACATGTATTTGCCGTGATATTGGCTCCGTGATCGGGAGAGCCCCGATCGGATCAACTCGGACTTAGGGCACGTCCATTATGCCTCCTTTTCCTCTTTACCAATTCGGAAAGTAAGACCGCTGTTACTACACGTACCTTGTAATACGTGTACTTCATTGTTGTTGCATTGCAGTTATGCGTCTTGCAGCGCACAAGACTGCACGTCCTATTCCACCGCATACCTCAGCGGAAACATTACGTGTCTACGTCAGAGACGCTCAGGTCACGTAGAAACATACGTAATTGTCGGAAAACAATTCAATTCTTACGATATTCTTGTTCCAACCTTTTTATCCATTAAAAATAATAAATATTCGTTTTTTTACTGAAGAGTGGAGCTTTATCCAGCTGAGGAAAAATCATTTGGAAAAATACCATTTAGAAAAGGATTAATTTTAATGATAGTTTCAAAAAATTGAGCAATTGAAAACTGTTGGGCGGGGCACACTCAGTTAGCGAAAGTTCGCTCTTTCCAGCTTGATTTCGTCTCAAAAAAGTTTATTTACTTGTAATATTTCGCACAAGATCACACTAGAGTTCCAGTATAAACAGGCCTTTAAATAATCCTTCAGTAGTTCGGATGTTCTGTGTTAAGGTAGATTTCATTCATCGAAGTTTATTGAGCACGGATACTATTTTAAGTACGGTAATTTCGTATGGATTCGAAGTGGAGTAAAGTGGATTGAAATTTATAAGTAAAATGAACACTAAATACAATCATAGGTAGAGTTGTTTATCGAAGGATATTAGGTTTAATGGGAAAAAGCTGTTAAATATGGCGAAAAGTTGAACTAAATCTGTGCAAGGGTCAGGAGCCGAGGTGCGATAGGATATTTCACGAGCCAGAACTCCAGTCGTTTGAATTGCAGAGTGCATGATATGGATGATAGGAAACCCCTATAACTTTCTCGTTGACTCACTTTCAATGCAGTGCAATGCTGGTTGGAAATGACTTTATTTTCTAGTGTCTGTTTTGTGATTTGTCTACCCATTAAAAATACAGTTGCATTTCAACGGATACAAATACATTTTGACAAATGAGGAGCACGTTGACCCGGCCCTCGTTACTTCGATTTTCGAATGGTGTAACTCATGTTCCGTTTGAACAGTCGATTCAGAGAAGTGATGAACGTTGAGGCCGAAAAGTATCGAGATAGAGCTTGCTATGCATAAACGTCAACGTTATTCAACGTAGCAGAGCACGAAAATGTCACTGCAATATCGTAGGCGTTAAACATATCGATTCTTACATCTACCACTAGTTTAATCGTTCTTTCTCCCTCTTTTTTATTCGATAATGTCTGAAATTCCGGTTCTTGAGATTTTTTGCTCGAGTGTTTTTTTGTCCAATGACTGAAAACTGCTTCAGCTGTTGACCGTTCGATGATGTATGTATCTGATCTAAACTCGTACGATTGCTGGCCCGGGTCCAGCCTTCGGTCTCCTGATCGGACATTCGCCAGAAATTTCGAAACTCTGAGCTAACTACTCGGCGGAAAAGGAGAATGTGTATGCGCGGAGATTAGAGCCGAAAGACAACCAACCACGACGCTCGAGGTTCTTTCGATTCATTGGCTGTTTTGTTTATAAAAAAGCATTTAATATCTTTCGTGATTTACGATCACGTGACTAATCAATTTTTGAGCTGCGTGAATCCGGGTTATGTGATAATTGCTGTTATTATTAACTGGCGAGAATCCGAAGTGATGTCACCGTAAATTCTTCATCCACTTTTTCATACTCGCATCGGTATCGAAAACCAAATTTTTCGAAGTTCCTCCATCAGGTTGCATTCGATCCACCATCATTTTAAAGAATTCTCAGAAAATCCATGTTCGGGGACTGATCAAGAGATTATCGAATAACGAGAATTCCGGTCATGCAACGACCAAGTACTTTTAAAAAGACGACTTACGATTTTTAAGTTAAGTTAATTAATTTAAACACGAAAATCTTTGAGATGAAAATACAAAAAAATTCAATTTCGAAGGTCGATGGAAATGACTATCCACAAGTAATTCGATCGGCAGACGAGCAAAATTGAGGTTCAAGTGTACCGAATGATCAACCAAGGTTTACAGCGAGGGACATTCGCGAGGGAGGGCAAAAGAATAAAAAAAGAGAACCCCTCCAATCATATTGAAGTGCACTCGAAGGTAAATGGTCCCGGCCTCGGAAAAAACCGTCGGAACAAGTGAGCAAAATGAGCAGAGAAAGAGAAAAATCGTATCCTCACAGCCAATTAGGCTGATTCCAATGAATGTGGAATCGCCTTGTTTAATTGGCTCGTAATTTCCTCGATGTGTCATATACGTACGGGCGTAGACCGTGAACTGAATCTGTTCGCAAACGGAAGGAAGTAAAAAGATTCATAAGGATATGAACGGAAAAATAATAACAAAAATAGTATCGATAATCATAAAATTTATACGAGCGGCTCTTCCGACAACCGTACTAATAACGTTAGTGAATTTTCTCGGCATTAACAGAGAGCGCTTGAGTATCTCGACCTTCGTCTCGACTACCCCGGCGTTCGATGGCGACAAAACCACTAATTGATTTTCGATACCTCAAGGCACGAACAATTTAATTGCTGGCAGATCACGATAGCGAATAGATCACGTTGCGATTGCATTTTACAGCAATGGATTACGTGCCGGGCCACGAGTACACTGCTCTCTCACATTCTAATGCTCATTTGTGCTGTGACACTTGGGAGAATATTCGGGTTACCGAGCAGCACTCGAGTGTGCGATTAACGTTTCAATATTTGTCAACAGTTCCGGAAACGTTTAATGCAGTATTCGGACATTTGGAGGACCAGCTTTCAAAAGTAAAATGAACCACACAACGATATTACATTTGATTTTCCACTCCATCCAATCGAACGATCGCTCCTTGCTGCCCCAAGGGCGGAACTAATGTGTATAAGTATTATTAAGCTACAGCTTATGGACAGAGGCTTGGGAAATGAAATCTGGGTTATGTCAATTGAGTTATTGTGATTAGAGGCTCGCCTTGGCTTCCATACAACAATTCAGAAAATAGTGTATTATAATTGTTGACGCGATAATAAAAGGACCTTATGATTATCGGAAGGTTCTCGTGGGTGATTATCCATGGAAATTTATTGGGGCAACCATGAATAATCGCAGTCTCGCTTTTAATTAGGTTGAGTTCTTGAAAATGTTGTATAAACATATGCAGATCGATGTTAATGAATTTCACGTTCAACTTGGCGATATCCAAATTAGTGCTACTCGAAGGTTTTTTTTCTGCGAGTTCCGCATGGTTGGGGGGTTTCCGGAACTTTTTTAGATTCTATCGAGAGTCGAGTCTAGGTCTAGCTGAGACTGTTCAAATTTCCCGAACAGTATTTCGAGTTTTCGAATTCCTTTTTAAGATTTCTGGCCGAAACTTTTCGCCAGTTTTCTCAACAAACTCGTCCGAAAGTATTTCTTCGATTTTTAATGAATTTTTTCGAAAGATCTGACCAAAATTCATTTCAAAACTTCTTCGAACTCAATTCGGAAGTCTCGGTGCGACTCTTTCTCATTCTCTGTAACCGATTTTCGCTGCCCCTTTCTTCCTTTTAATTCTCTTTTTTCTGTTTACATTTCCTCGCGATAAGAATCTGCGAGGAAATCTCGGAAGAGCTTCAGCGGGACTCTCAGAAACGGTATGAACATACTTCTGGCGCATATTTCCCACATCCATTTTTAGCTCGTTTACCATAACTCGTAAGACTTGCGAAATCAATGACGGAGATCCGATGTTCAGGTTTAACGTACAGCGTTGGCACATGGGTTAGATTTTTTGTGTTTTTTTTTTTTTTTTTTTATACGTGCATTACTAAACTCTATTAATTATTCCGTTCGTCCGCTCTTGTACACATTCTTTCTCTACTCGAAATGTTCCGGCGTATCAAGGGCTATACGGGAATATTAGATACGCGTGACGGTGGTTCAGGGACAGTCATTGTTTAGCTCACGCATGTTTTGTCACTTCTGTCACTCGCGTGGCCCGAGAGAATGTAGCAAATAGAGCGATATCAAATATTATCCAAATCATATCATTACACTGCCGCTACGTTGTTGGAAACCTGCGAGAAGGACAAAATCGTCAGAATATTCTCGAATATTGATTTTCATTTTTCCTTTTGAAGCGTAATAGTGCGTGAAGACAAGGAAAGTGTCTTTTCCGATGAATCTGTGCGAACATCCCGTTTTTCCACGACTCGTTCTTTATTCAACGAACCTTCGAGCAGAGACGATTGGTCACGCAGCTGTTATAATTGAAGGATAATTTGCCCGGTAGAATCGAACAATGCGTTTTCTTAAGAATATACGGAATGGACGTTACATCTACGTGAGTGCATAATGCATGAATGTATTTGAATTTATATAAATGTGTATATATTTTCATTGCTCATCGCAAGAAATCCGCGATACGGTATAAGTAATCAGCACTGTTGTTGACAGTCAGCCGCACGACAATCGTCGTGATTTTTTTTATATATCATGAATCTTACAGCGAATAAAAATGGTCTAGAATTTTTACGATTTCGATAATTCGTTGGATCTTACAGTAATCTCAAGGACCGATGACCTCGCGATGTTCAATTGAGATTTCGGACAAATCGAGGCTGTGTCGAATCGCTCAGGGCCTCGCATTCTCCCGTTCGATGTGGCGGGTTCGTACGGAGCGGTGACCAGTTCCGCTGTACAAAATCCTCGTTTCACGGTCGCGTGTCATAAAAGCAATTTCATCTAACCAATCTTTATTTCCCTGTGGCAGGGCGATCGAAAATTTTGATGGAAGCTCAGAGAAGCACATAAGAAAAAAGGAAATTAATATTATCGTGGTCAGCGGATGAATTCGTCTGGAACAAAAAAAAAACCAAGTTGATTTCCAAACCCCTTCGACTTTTCTTACTCCAGTAAAGTTCAGCATCAACAAATATGAAAAAACGTCGCTGAACTTCAAAGAAAACTGTATCCCCGTTAGCTTACGGTTCGGGAACCAAAGCCTCCGTGTATAATTTATCGAATAACTTCAGGTCCTTTCTAACAGGAGTTCACCAAGCCGATTACACTCCACTGCACGATGCATTAGATTTTAAAAAGTTGCCACTCGCGCGTGTGTGTCAAATGCACAGGACCGTCGAAAGACCATTTCCTGTGTTATTTCGAGTCTTAAATAAAGGTCAGTACGCCCTTTTGGATGTGAGGAGCGATATGATGTATGACTTTGACCCGAGGCCGAGCGTAAGGGACACTCACCGTAGTTGCAGCCAATTAAATCACTTCCACTGTTATTACACACCATTTTGTAAGGTGTTGATATATCAGTGTGCGGATAAAGCAAATATAAAAATGTGTAAGCGCACCAGGCGGTGGAGAAACAACGTTACAACAATGATCACGGAAGCAGCATAATTACTTTCACCCTCTTGGATATTTATCCTGGATATTGCAATTGCAAATATCCATGATGGGTTATGAGAGGATATTGCACCTAACGCAACGTACTCAAACTGGTGAAATGATCTGCGAAATTTCAGCTCAGACATCTTACGTTATGCGTGAAAGTATATTTTATAAATTTATGCAGTATTTATTCATGAGCACCTATTATCGTGATGATTTTATAAATTAGAAAACGTTCGAGTCCGATAAAAAGTGAAAATTCGATTGTACTTCATGGGACTTTTGCTGTGGTTCGACTCGATGAAATAAACCGTTCATGGGCGTTCGAGTATTCCAGTTTAAATTGTCACAAATCATTGCGTTCGAACGATGGAAATGCAGTATAATTAAAACCACGCGAAAACTTGTGCTCGCGAACGTCATACTTGGAGCGATCACGAGATTAGCTTTGTTCCAATGCGTTTTTCTGCCGCCCGGTAACTGTCTTTTTGCCTGGTTTTTTTTTCTTCAATTAATCTCGTGATGAGATTCAACGAAGTGAAGGGGTGGAAATAATTAAATTCCATTGTATAATGAAATCTAATGCCACGTGTACTCGATTACGTGCACGAAGTAATTGTCAATTTGACGTCACGACAACAATTTGATCCTCCAGACGCACTCTCGTGCAGTTTGAACAGCATCGAGAGATCCGGATTCCAGCGGGTATCGACTCCGCTGGAAACGGCATTGAAAAGTACGTATGCGCGTGGTAGCGTATCAACGACTCACTTACGTGTGTCCGTAACGTATTCACGTATTGTACAAATCGTATACTGTGTACAAGATCGAGATACGTTAATATGATGGCTAATTATTGTCACGACTAATTAATTTACAGCTCGTTACATTATCGTGGCACTCACCTTACGAATCACACGATGATCGTGAAAATGACTGATGAATAATCGATATAATTTGATGATTTATTGACTGTTGAACGGCGACTGTAGCTCGGGGAATCAGTGCAGTTCGAATCTCGAGGATCGAAACTTCCCAGGGATAGTATTCATGCAAAATAGTGCTATGCTTGCCTCGATTTATTGTAAAAATAAATCCCTAAGCATCTATAGTGAAAAATGGTCCAATTGGAATATCTTTAAAAGCTTTTTTCTTGAGGATTTTCGGAAAATATTGAAGGTAGAACGCTACCTCTTTTGAGGAGCAGGCGGCCCATGGGAAGCCTCACGTCTTACCAACTGCGCGTGAATTTAGTTTCTGGTTTTCCAATTTACATGCAAAATAATAATTGTGTACTTTTAGATGAAAAAATAACTATTTTGACTATAATGTTCCTGGTTTTGGTGGAAAAAGCTTCTTGTTTTATGTTTCTAAATATCAAACATTTGCTTTGACAGCAGCAATGATGGTTTTAGTTTTTAACTGTTGACTGCTCTGCCCAAGCTCGAGGGCAAGTTGCAAGTCGCACTGTTTATATACGAGGGTGCGTTGATCGATGCGACGTTGCCGCGTTTGAAGCTATATCTGCCAGAAGGGAGGTACGGCGAAATCACTGAAAATTTCGCGAGAGTCATCTTGACAGTTGGTTCATGTACTAATGTTTGTTTCATCATCAAAAAGTGGCTTTTTTAACAGCAATTTTTCTGCTGTTTTACGTTTTTTTTATGCTTTTCCATCAAATCTAATGTAAAAAACTAATTCAATTTTCTCAGAATGGTCGAACCCGTGAAAATTTTGCGAGTAAATATAGTCAACACATTTTCGAACGACCATTTTGCATAAAAATCTCTCTCTTTTTATGAATGATATCGTTCCACCTTAAGTCCATTCGCAGTTAGAAATCATTCGATATGCAATTAAGAAAAAAAAATTGAAAATAAGGCACGGGAGGAAATCCGTCAATTATCTGATATCCTCAATTGCATTACTATGAAAAATTCATTCTTTGTTTTTCAATATTTCTAGCAAAACCCTCGAAGCTCTCATGTCGATTCATCCGCAGTCTCCAATTAGCCCTAATGAGTGCATTTTTCAATCTATAATAATAACCTCGAGCAAGGACGTTTCGGATGTGTGAGAATGTCTCTCCGGTACATCCGGAGATTGTCATATTTTGATGAGTATACAGAAATGTGGCTCGGCACAAGGTGCTACTGAAAAATTGCCAAATTCCCCTTGTCTTGGCACACACTTCTATGCTCCGATTGAAGTTTGTTTTATTTAAAGTATTAACAAGTGGAACGAATAGTCGCGCAAGTATGAACGCAAAACTGAAAAAAAATTAGAATTTCGTCCGCACGTAACTGACCACAAGTACGAAATTCGTAGCTGTTCTTGAGGCACTCGCAGGAGATCGAGTCTCTTTGCCATCGTCTCAAGGCCCGAGGGCAAAGGTTGCCTTGACCATCGCTAAAGTGGTTGAGGCTATGAGAGAAGCTCGGAGGGGAGGATAGTGACGAACGAAGAGCACTGATGAGAGGGAGTCCAGAAGAGAGGAAAAGAGAGAAAGGGGGACAAAGGGAAGGAAGAAGTGTCAGAGTCACGCGGCCTCCACCACAGCGATATATAAGTCCCAGGTTGGGCCCCCACCTTGCGTCAAACGAATAGCCACGTCTCAACGGACCGCAACGTTGTTCGCCGTTCTTATACGTCCCAAACCACGTGCCACCCGTTAGCCACTCGCTTCACATCCGAGTGGTACTTCTCTCTCTTTCTCTCTTTCACTACGTACTTCTCTCACGGAGAATAGACTCGTACGTACGGGTTCCCGACTCACCTGATATAGTCGCGTAGAGTACCCGGTGCTGCACGTTCCGGAACAACGAGGCAGCTCCATTTTACTTTTTCTATTTCTTCCTCCCTCGACACCTCGACGACTTATTTCGTGTTTCCGGGTTTGTTAGGTGCTCTTTCGACACGACCGAATAACCACTTGGATTACCGATCCTATTCGAATTTCGCGAATCTCGTGAACCTCAAGAAACTTAAGAGAAACAAAAGTTTGACGAAGCTTCGAATTCTCGTTGGGAAATCAGTTTGATCTTCGTTAAATCCGAGGAACATATCAGTCAATAGCAACCATGAAATTCGTAAGTAAAACATTCAATTATAAGTGAAACGCTTAAGATTATTGATGAAGATATTCAATGAGACATCTGGAGCCCAATGGAACTTGCGAATGAATTTTCCTCCAGCGATTCAAATTGATTCATACTTTTGGATAACTTAAGCTTTGCTAAATTTTCTGTACTAATCTGTAAATTTTCAACTTTTCTATATCGCTTGACACAACGATCCTCGTTTAGAGATTCAGTTTGGATTGATCGTGAACAACACGATCAATGTCGTGACACAAGATCAAATTTGCTGAGGCGTCAGAATGTGGAATAATTAAAGATTCAATTGGAGTAGTTTGAGAGTGAAACTCATTCATGAGACTCTGGGCTATTCAGTGGACTAGCGAACACTGCTTTTATAAAGTTACATAGCCCAGGGCGAGGCTAGTCTGCACGGCCTTGCCAGAGGCTCGCGGAACCACCTGCTCTGCTCCAATCGTACGTAACTATAGTTATACAAATAACGAATGCACTTGTTCCATACACGGCTCTTTTAATGCATAAAATTAACTTAACGAAGACATCAAAGTGGACGTCTTACAAAATGTGAGGCAAACGATACGATAAGTGGCATTGAATCATTTAGTTACAACTCATTTTAATACACTTTATTAGCAACGTTCATGGAGAAGAAAAATATTGCAGTAACAGTCAAGCCGATAAATTCTCGAGAGCCAAATTTCGTTGGTTATTCAGTCAGCAGATTCTCGGTTTCATTAAAAGCGAATTAATCATCTCGGTGCAAATTCGGTATTGATTTTTTGATGCATTTCAATTTCTAGCTACAATCCAACATTGCCATACGATTTACAGTTTTCCGTGAGATACAAATGACCGAGGAAACTGGAAATATTATATTTTCAATTTTTCACTCGTATTTCCCATTGCGAGGCACTCGCGCACAGTTGACCCAGGTCAGTAGCGAGCCCCTACTTTTCGTAATATCTGATTTCCCTCTCCAAATGCCCTGCCCATGGCACGGATACCGTTGGCATGAGAAATCTGGGAAAATGACGAACAAAGTAATTCTTCGGTCTCCACAAGTGGCATAAAACGAAGTCTTCTTTAAAATATTCTTTATTTTTCTAACCAAAGTACAGCACGCGCTCACAGAATTATTCAAAGTTTGATTTAACTTGAGACACTGATTAAATGTTTGTTCCTTGCTCCAATGCCAGAACGTTTATTGGACCATGAAAAATGAAATGAATATCAAGTTGGTAATTCTTTTTTCACATCCTTGAATATTTTCATCGTTGTTGTCTAACACATTGTTAAATTAATGAAGGTATAAATGAAATACTTGTTCGTAGATATACCAGGTTTATAACAGTTGAAATGACCCCGCCATAGGGTCACGTGTGCAATCGAAATTCTGCGTACTGGTTCTGCTAAGTTAATTATAAACTAGGGCGTTGTGTAGTCTGTGCGGATAAAGTCTCTTGTATATAAATCTTAATAACATATAACCAAGTGCACAGTAGCAATGTGTGACCAGCCCATGTATTATCTGGCCTCCATTTGACTCTGGAACGCGGTCCTTGCGTCCTTTTTATTATTGAAAATTGTAAGTCACGTACACACGAACTCAATCAAAAATAAACAATTTCCTCAACATTGTGATGTATGTGCATGACTTTCGATTTTCAATGCACATTTTTCACGCTCTTTACAACGAAATTACAATCTCTGCATTAGTCTCACTTCATATAATCCAAACATTCCTTTGCGTCAAGTCAATCGGCGAAGGTTGACGAGACCGGAATGTGTCGAAATCGAAAGTTCTTGCGGTGAAAAAATTTCCGCCAAGAAGCATCTTTCGAATCATTATCTTCGTTACATCGGCTCATCCGAACATCGAATTTCTTTGACTCGAGTTTAAAATCCAAAAAACAATTGTTGCCTCGAGTGCCCATGTGACGATTTTTAAGCCGATCTAAAACGAGTGTTTTCAACGAACAAAAAAAAACATTATTTTGTTACTATGGGTTTCGAGATAATTTTGAGAATACGATCAATTCGAGGAGATTCCGACCACAGGCAAGGGAAGTTGATTTCTGTATTCAAACCTGTTCCATTTGGCTTGAGATAGAAGATTTTCCAGCTTGATGGTTATCGAAAAAACTCGGTTATGCGAGTCTCCACGAATAATTGGCTCCACACCAAAGTGGATGCTCACTGCACACGTATTCGTATTTTTTCGTAACGAAAGTGCGAGTGTCGACAAGTCCACTTTATCGCAATAACTAACGCGTAAAGATTAATCATGAAGTTATGCAAGCTCCGAGGTCAACTTAATAATCAGAATCACATCATCACTTAATCATTATAGTTGCCAGATGATGTTCAGTGCGCTTCGTAATCTCTCTAGCAAATCGATCAAGTTCGAACGTAAAATAGCTCTGAACTGTCGCAGCAGCATTCACGCGTCTCTAACGTCTTCCGACGCACTGTATAAAACTTGACGATATTTTGCAACTTTATATATTGGTACATAGGCTTGTCGCTTGTATCTCGGAGCCTAATAACATAGTCCTAGATATTTAACCCGTTTGTGATCGCCCCCGGACGGTTCATATACCTGTAGACATGCGTGACTGTATATAGCTGTGTATATTATTTAATTTTATTTATCTGAGCCTGCCTGTTTTTGCGAGCGAATATGAGTCCTGCTCTCTCTCAGTCTCTCCTTCGATTTCGTCTCTCTTGCTCTCGCGTGAGATCCTTGCAATCAGCGGACAAACTTTCCGGTCCAGCGGGCTTCCTTTTTGCATATATAGGAAGGATATACGTAATGTAATATGGAATTGCGTACAGGCATTCCCGACCACATATGCTTTAACGACTCCTCGCGCATTAATGCTCATACTAAATGCTCCGTGAATATTCATCGATGCTTCGTACTCGAGCGCACTGCTGTCTTTACTTTTAAACTAATGATAATCATTAAAACAAGTGTAATTAACGACGGATTTAGCGTTTCGGGCGCTTTTGCTGCAGAGGTTTCCTCACGTCTCTGCTCATGCGGATACGCGCTCAGACTGTTTTCTTTCTTTTATTCTTCGTGTACAGTAGAATTTCAAAGTGCGCGGTGTAGTGGAAATTTGCAAAAATATTCGAGGGAAAGGAGAACCGGCTGTGACCAGCCGGACCGATTTTCATGCGTGTACCGGACCGAAGTCTTTACAGTAAAAAATAATAATTCGAAAACATAAATAAAAGTGAACAGTTTTATTGACACTTTATTGATAATAATGAAATCTCGTTAATTTCTCGTTGAAAGAAAAATGGAAATAATTTGATGAATACAAAAGTACGATTGTCACGAGATTTAATGCTCTGCTCTGGAGATAAGTCGAAATACTTTTCTTACGTTTTCAACATCTAACTTTCTCTGTTTATAATAAAATGTGTTTGTGCGCAGTTGCGCCGAGCTCCGAGCATCGAAAGTCCGATGTAATTTCGAGCAAGAGCGGCGAAACTGTGACAAATTGCTTGATGCACGCATTAGAATGAGAAGAAAACAAAGTAAAAGCACCCGCGCATTAACGTTGAATCTATTCATATGTCGATGTGAATATGAACTTACTCACACCAACGTACTCCATGTACACAGCTCATCTCATCCGTTACAGCACGCTATTTTTTTCAACGCTTTACCGAGTAATCCCCGAATTAGAGAGCCAGTTACTTTTTTTAATCAACCATTCGCTTATCGACGTCGAACAATCAGCCTACCGTGTGTGCTCGTCTACGATCATATCAGATATATTAATGTGAGAAAGACTTGCCGTTCTGATCTTAACCGTCGATACATAAATGATCGTCGTGTACTCGACGCACATTGTCTGGCAAATCTACTACGTCACGCAACGTAATAACAATCTACTCCCATACGTATCTGACTTGTCTCTACCTCATATTTTATTTTCATTTAATGTACCGGATGGTTAACGGTGCATGTTTATTCATGAGATACTGAAGGAAGGGAGGGGGACGGGGAATAAATCCGCAGACACTGCACTGGTGCAAATTTACACCGAGGAAAATTTAAAAAAGAGTTTTTCAATATTCCCTTCTTCAATTTCGCCATTTTTCTATATTGAAACTTGATTTTTCTATTTTTTTAATGATTCTACTCGATTACTAAGGGTTCGCTACGCCGCTTAAAAAGTCTCGTAAGATTAATTCCATAGATTCATGGATGAAATAAAAAATTTGGAAAGGTCCGAGTGCCCATTTGGACCAGTGCGGTATGAGTGTGTGACCTCAAAGGGACCATGGTGTCTACGGGTAAATATGTAGAAATATACAGAAATATTGGAAACTGTTTGTATTCATTTTATCCGTCTCTCTCTGTCGCTCCCTTTTTCTAATCAATTGGGCAAGAGGAATTTCGACTATTCTGGGATCTTGGAACGTTTTCATGCCTCTTCGTTTGGAAGACATCAAAAGAGTTGAGTAGTAGATACGCGGGCCTAAATTTATCGTTGAAAAAGCATTTTTCGTCTCAGAATTGTTTGGGATGTTGCTGGGCTCAGAATCGCGATCACGCTGCGAAATCATGCGTGATAATGTTTTTCACATGCCAGATCATTTGCAAGTTGTTCGTGGAAGAAAAAAAATTGAGTTATTTCACACGCATTTCTTTATTGTGGGAGCGTTGCGTTGAATAAAATTAGTCGAATAAAATAGTTGCCGATAGAAGAGCAATTTGCGGCTGATAGAAGGTCGATGAAACTGGACAGGGTGTGCGTGCTTCGAACGAATGAAATCGGCGTCAGCGGTGACTGTACTCGGATTATTCTTCGTGAGAAATAATGAGTGCGCGGTCGCGTGACGCGCGTTACTGACGTAAGGATAACACGTATAATAATATATAATAAACTATTATTCCGCGGTCCACGAGAAACGCACGGCGATATAGCGGAGTGATCGTAGGTGCGAACCGATTCGCCTAAGAAAATCGTTTGTTCCAGATCGCTGAAAAAGCTCCGATTATATTGACACTGCGCGTTTAACTTCGATCCTTGATACACCCTCACGTTTCATTGCGATACGTCAGGCGACAGGACTTGCCCCTTTTTCACTTGAATCGAGCGCGCGCGAGCAGTGAACAAATTCATGCGTCGATTATTAGCGTGGTTGTACACAGCTAGCGGAATAACTCGGCTTTTTTCTCTCTTTTTTTACAGCGACGACGCTGTCGAACCGTGAAAATTCACGGGGTTTTTATTAATTATACATATCGATATTTTCACGTCGGTGATCACACGTTACAAAAAATAATAATAAAACACATGGCTCGTGGCTAAGAAAATTTCACTCGTATACCTACACACACGAATTAATTTCACTTTCTTGGCCCAACCGAGATCGCGGTCTATCGATAACACTTGACATCTCGTTACACCAGTCATTTTTACATGGGATAAGCCAAAGAAAATACATTCCTACGCCGTGAAAAGTCAAATGTTGCACGTGCTCATAATGCTTGCGGTAAACACGTAATATTAAGTAATTCAGTGACAGAGAAAATAAGCACAAATCGACTTATGAGGGAATCGGTGAAATACTTCGATACTCAACTTTCGTACACGACCCTCGATCGCTTAGACGACGACCTTTTTTCGAGTGGGTTCTAACTTTTGCTTTTTCCTTCCTTCTAGTGTGGTTAAGGTCTGAACTGTTGTTAAGGTCTTTATTTACATATTCATTGAAACGATTGAATCAACGGTTCGTCGTACGCTACACCTTTTTATATAATGCTCTTGTCTGTTAATCTCTGCATGCAATTATTAATTACGTGATTCACCCCTTTCAACGACACAATACGTTATCCTGATTTCTGCGGAGGCAAAGTCACCTCGGAGTCATATTCAATCAAAATGAATGAGAACGATAAAACAATGGAAAAATTGAAGGCTGAGAGTAAGAGGAACGATTTTCTGCGGTTTATAAAAAGAAAAATACTCCTCGGGTAATCATATAGAAATTGAAATAATGGGAAACATCAATTACTCATAAGATTGGGACGTGATAAGGACTTTTTGATATTATTCCATTGGTTTTTTGTCCTTAGTCTTATGAACTTGAATTTTTATTTTTGTCTCGCAACGTTCCTTTCCAGTGTGAAATTTTATTGATTCGATAGCTCACAAACGAATATTTCGATGATTGCTGTTAGATCACCAAGCTCCAAAAACATTTCAGCGACACAATTCTGCTGATTGAATTTTTTCGCTGATCCAAACTCCCGGAAAGTAAGGTGCATTCAATGGTTTTCACGGAGTAAAAATTCGCAATTTTTCTACAATTCATACCGAATTACCACCACCAATTACATCATTCCACCGTGAAATAAAATTTTACTTTTTTTACACAATATTTCCGGAATTCCGAGTTGAGCAATAACTCATTTAGAGTGAAAACGCTGAGTGATTTTGAGATCCGGATAGAATATAAAAAAATTGCGCACATGCCATAGTGGAACGAGAGGTGTTAATGACACGTTGGGTTTTTTCAAGGCAATTCAATTTTTTTTTCTAATAATAATTAGGATCCACGGAGCGAAGAATTTTGCACGTAATAAATATATTAATTGAAAAAAACGTGTACGAGAGTAACGCTTATTTTTTTAACCAGCGATGCGTTGTTTTTTTTTCTTTTTTTTCATTATGCCTGTCGTTTACGTAACCGAGGACATAGATAGCGGGATTTGGAAAAGTGTGTATACTCGCTGGTCGAAATTTCGCTATGAATTACGCGTTATTTTGCGTTGTTATTAAATCCAGGTACTCCAAGCCAAGGCTTTTATATTCGATTGCAAATTTTATCTACTCACGGCATTCTTTGTATCCTAACGTTTCAAGTCTTGGATCGAAACTCTGGTGAACTTTCGATGTAATCTTATAGCACGTACATAAACGCTCTTTTCATATTTTCCATAGCGTACTTACTTCCGCAAAATTTTTCTCTCGTTTCGCCTCGTTCGCCCCTGCACGGAAATCATAATATCGTTATATTTTGACTGCATCTAAATAAGATGTAAAACATTCTTTGCTTAATACGAGAGTTATTTCGACATACGAATTTCGGTGCACAATGGTTCGTTATTATCTGCATATATTTAGTGCATTATTTTCGTACATAACTTGCATAAATTAGTTTTACCTTTATCGCATTTAAAATGATATTATCATTGATGGAAAAAAAATTTTCACGTCGTCAAAATTCCTTTCTGCTCTTTAACATTCCCATCGAATAATAGGCGACGAAATTACCTCGCGAAATTTACCAACATCAACTAAACGATCTCAAAATATCGGAGTATCGATCCACGAGATCGAGATCAATGAATTCCAAACTCTTTTCCACGATTTTCCACGAAGAAAAAATTGAGACGTGCACTGATAAAAAAAATTGTTGATTCAATAGCAATTTGTGTTATTAGAAGAGTTTTCTTCAGTCAACTGCAATGTTTTCGGAGAGAATGAATCTGTAGCTGATCTAAAACTATTTTATCCCTTTAATCATATTTAACCTTGCGATGATCACACATTTCATTGACACCCCCTAATGCCACATTTCCTTGTTCCAATGTCTTTTTTTCTCAGTGCTATTACGAAAAATGTCAATTCCTCATTCATTTTTTTCAACAATAACGACGTCATCGATTTTTCATGACTCGGACCTTTCGTCGAGATTTTAGTCTGAGCTCAATACCAATAGTGCACAATATTCGGAGTAGTGAAAGACGATAGCTCACGACGGGCTCGGTAAGTTGTTCGTTTTAGTACGATACAGCACAAGTGCAGTCAGTAGTAACGGCGATTCAGCACACGGCCGTTCTCTTCCGGCAAGTGAGTCTCTTGTACGCGGCTCTTATCTCTAAAACTCATCGATTAATGCGAGAGTAAGAGAGGATCAATGCTATTTTTACTACGGCTAACTATAGCGATTCGAGCTCGTAGACTGCACCTTTTATACGTATGAATATTCGAGTTTAGAGTCTCTGCAGCTATTGAGAGTCACGAACACCGAGGAGTGCTTTACTTCCCAGTCTAATGTAATTGCAGTTATCTCGACAGGATGAAAGGAAAGAACGCTGTATATACATGTAAATAATGGAAGCGTACTTAAGTCCAAGTGTTCGTACTTCCGAGTGTTCGTACTCATGAAGTCGAACTGCTCTTAAATGGATTCTGATCCCACCTTGGATGGGCTCACTTAAAGGCTGGAAGCACCCGTTCGAGGGAAGAGTTTATGAAAAATTTTTAGAAACTTCAAAAAGATTGTTTTCACAATTTTTTTTTGACTGGTATAAATTATAAATATGGATACAAAAAGTGTTAGGCCTAAATAATACACTCTTAAAATAGAGAATTTTTTTTTTTTATATTTTTATTTTTCTCAGTTTTCGTACAGAAAAATGAAGGAGAAGACAGGTCCAAAAAAAGATGGGTGTGCGCTGTTGATAGAATCTCTGGAATGGATGATCGAAGAAAAAAAATAAAAATGGTTTTAGATTCAATAGGTAATTGGCCATAGCGCATATCATACGATTTTCGATTTTTTCAAAAATGACAAATTGGCAGCAATTTTTCCAAAAACTATGAAAAACCAGGTTTTTGTTCATCGTTTTTTACAAAAAGAAATAGTTCTCCTCAAAATTTCGAAATTTACCACGTGGTAAAATTTTGGTAAGGATCGGTTGAATAATTCCGGAGATTTTATCAACGAGCCGTCCAAAAACGTAATTCTGAGAAAAAGGCGTTTAAACTAATGAGGGTAGTCCTCTTAATACGAAGTTTCAATGGAATTTTATCGAAAATTCTCGACGAAGGCTGCTCTCGATATAAACATTCGTTCGTCTATGTCTCCCCGCCATTTATTCGATCGAAAAGAAGCAATAGACAATGCCATTCTTTAGTAAGTGACAAAGGATGCCAATCGTCACGTCGTTCTTTTTTTTGCAATCGCAACGTAACGTTTGTGACCCCAAATGTGTATTACGACGTCGCAACGACCGGACTGGCGTACGATATGCGAAGACATCTTTTGTGCTCGGAAGAGCATGTCGAGCGAAGAAACAGGTGAAAAGATTCAGACACACGTGTCCACGTAATACCGAAGTACGCAAAAGATGTACGGAACTTTGGCGTATGCAAGAGAGAAAAAAAAGGAATTAAAACAGGAGTCTTGAGTTCCGGGTCGAGTGGATTGATATGCGAATTACGAGAGAGAGAGAGAGAAAAAATACAATAATGGCCAAGATCTTGCAGTGAGTTTACCTCTGTTAAAGTTTTATGTTAGATCATATAAAAAAACATGCATTTATGCAATCGTGGCCCCAGATGACACGATATCTTTATGCGGGTGTACGCACCGGAACGTTAAATCCTACACGGACGCATATTCGTTCAGTGGTGAAACTCGCTCGGCTCAGTAACACGAGAAGATGTCCCCGATCTTTACAAATACACGGACTTTTATTCATTTCTCTGATGATTTCGAGGATTCGTGAAATATTTTACAAAGCTCGAGTTTTAAATTGTTGATTTTTGAAACGATCGGGCTGGAAAGAATCGAATGTAGATTTCGTTCTCGCAGTTCAATCACGGCTGACGCGGAGAAAAAAGTTTCATTTTTTTAGAGCGAAGAAAATTTTAGATACGGAATATTTATTCGCAGAAAAAATGTCGTTTAGGCTAGATGCAGAAATGGTTATTCCACAGAACAGCAAACACGGAAATTTCGAGACAGAGACTGCAGTCGATCTCCATTCCATAAAACACCCATTATAGAGAAGTAAGCCTGGCGATTTGTTCATCGTAATTGCTCCTTTTGCGTGTATTGACGCAAAATGAGAATTGAAATTTACAGTTACAATGTGTACAAATATTCGAACGGAGTAAACGATTCTAACTGTTTACACACGTGACTAGATTATACTGATCACCGTATATGTAAAATTCTGTTCTCGATGTATGCGCACCTGAATATCGTTCGAGAAATTCTCAGTCTCTGCGCAAAGACGCTTTTCGCGAGCAGTGGAGGCTTTCCATTCGGTTGTTCCATAGAAACAACGACTCAGAAACTATCGACTGTGATATACAACTCTGGACGATCTACGTGTGTTTTCTGCTCCCACGGAAACCTTATGAAACAATGGAAATCGTATTGAAATTGTAAAAAAAAATTGTTTCTCTCCCAGGCAATATTTCAGCATTTACAATCCTCAAAAATGATTTTCCCATGCCTGAATAATCAAAGATCATAAATTTTATAAAAAGTATCTATGAATTGGCGTATCAAGTGATCATTTCTATGTAAACGTCCATAATTACAGTAGAGACACTTGAGAAAATGGTTATAAATTGAAACGAAAACAAACGAGTAACTTAACACATGGAATTACTAATTAATTGATTCAATTACCACAAATCTCGATTAATTAATTAATGTTTTCCTTGCTCTGCTCACCGTTTCACAATATCAGTTTATCAAATATTGCTTATTCATCATATACATAATAATAAGTACGAATATAAAAAAATCCCTAGTCACGGTTTGAGTAGCAAAGAGCAGATTTCGTGGAGATAAAATGTAAATAATCAGAGAATTTATTTAATGCGACATATCGTAAGTATGCACCGTTAGAGAGGCGAGCCCCCCGAAATCCGGTAAAACAACTAATAATATATACCGATCGAGTGGTCGTGTGACTTGTGACGAGGGTTGGGGGCAAATGCAATTGGACCATAACGTAAATGTGCGATCGAGAGTCGAGCGATCAAGTAGAAAAAGTTGGTGTCTGGTCGGACACAACGGGAGAAGAAATAGCTCTTTCGCGTCAGGTGAATTCTCCGGAACTAATGGAAATCTAGAAGAAATAGAAATTTATTTAACTACCTGGAGTATCTTTGCGCGCGAAATTCCGTGCAGACTCGAACGGTTTGAATTCATCGATCTTCTGAGCTTTCCAAAAGGCGACTAAACGCAACTGCGACTCAATTACGGAAGTAAACAGTGCTCTGAAATATCTGTCATCAGTAGATTCTCTCACATGGAAACATCCATTTTTTTGGTCGGTGCTAACTCAATTTAATTTATTATAAAAAATTATAGTCCGTCGGGGACAATGAAATTACACTCAGGCAAGTCCGAAGTAGAAATCTGCCGGCTCGGGTCTTAATGGCTCCGCAATTCGAAATTATAACACTTAAAATTTCTCCGAGGAGAATAGAACGAAAATACACGTAAACGCTTTAGTCAGTGTTGTATTTTGGAAAGGTAAGTTTAATAAAAAGTGTCCGGAACGATTAAAATATATTAACGAAACTTGTAATCTTCTCGTTTTCTCGGAAAGAACGAAATAGCAGTTGAAGTGAAAATATAAATATTTCGAAATCGACGAAGTCGTCACAAATGAATTCTCAAGATTTACGTTCGCTCCATATTTCAAAATGGTTCAGAAGACAAAACACTTCGACCACTCGTTCAACGGTGTCTTCGGCTCGCAATTTTTCCTAAAAAATCGGTTACCATCAGCATGAAGTATTAGCGTGTTAACCTCTATTTGAAGAATACAGTTTGACTTCTCACTGAAAACTTACGAATAGGTAATTTCTTTGACGAATTGAAAAAATATCGAGTTATCGATGCTGGATCGAAAGTGAAACTGGACCGTAACGAACAGACACGAGGTTCGACGGCGGAGGTAGCAGGGCCTCGTTATGACCGCGCCAGGGGAAAAACGATCGTACGTCTCGCGTATAGTAGCTCTGGGGAGACACAATGTTCCGTATATCTGTATGTACACGAATATACATTTATATATTTGTATATAAACACAGAGCAATTGGAGTGTAGGAAGTGCTGCGAGTCACGAGACGAGAGAATTCGACGAGCGAATATATCGATACGTTTCTTTAAGCGAATCTGGATAGAAAAAGGGGCAAGAAAGGAGGCAATCTATCCGTAATTACGAAGCCGAGTGTGTTCGAGCTCAAAGTTGATATTACAATACTTTCCAATTTTTTGAAATATGTGAAATAAAGCCTAATAGATACTAAGGCTAAATAAAATTACACCTCGTTCAAACGAATCAGCTACAAAATATTGGAGGAAAAACAAATGAGCGAGATGGAGGAAAGAGCAGGGTGAGTCAATTGCCTCGTCGTCTCGACACGACCATTGAAAAAACCGCGGCAATTACAGGCTTGCTTATAATTTCCCTATTTACATTTAGTCACGGTGGATGTCCACCTTAATGAGTTGAGGTGTATGGTCATTAACCACAATTCACGAACTCTTCTAATTATCAACGCGCCGGAGCGCGATAGAAAACGCCAGCTTGGTAGCCCGGAGAGGAAAGAAAACTTCGAGCACGAGAAAGAGCCAGGACACGGAAAAAATATTCTGGCGATGTTGGAAGCGACGATACTGGAGAAAGTGATCGATGATGAAGCGTTAAAACTTTTGCTTCTGCGATTCACAAGACTCATGGCTACTACGAAGCGCTGGTAAACGAAACTGAAAAGAAAAAATGAAAAAAAACAAATGAACAGTAAAAGTCATTATTGCTAATGACGAATGCGTACTGCACGGAAATATTTTCAAGCAAAAAACGAGCCGCTGCTTGACCTACATTTCCCTATCAACACCGACGATTGTTATTGCCGAAACGATGCTTTTGATACACTTTAAAAGACTATTGAGTGAGGAATTGAATAAGAGCATTTCCTTCGAACCGACAACTCGACGATTTACTGATCCCTTACATATTCGTAGAGCAATCAGTTTTATTGAAACAATATAAATTGAGTGGAATCGAACGTTTACGTTTTATCTTTTTTCGTGAAACGAAAAAATAGTCACGAATTCCATTCGCATAACCACAGCAGCCAAAGGAAGATTCAACTGAAAAAATTCTATTGAACGTTATTAAATTTGCTCGGGAGGAAAATAATTTGAAATTAGTATTCAAGGTCAAAATTGAGGTCATTTTGTCAAATGGTTATTTATCAAAAGGGACACAAAGAATATCAAGTTATTTCAAGAAATAGGAATGAGAAATATCATCGTGGCAAAATCTTGGGTCACAGTGAATGAGCATGTGTGTCACTCACGTGAGCTAAGAAGATGACCTCGTCACTGTAATATGCGTTTGTACGAGACAAGAGATCAGGCGCCCCGTGGACTCGACACTCGATAGTTGACGACACATACCGCAGAAAATTCAACATTATTAAGTTCCTTTTTTCACATCATTTATTTCGTTATGTAATTTCTATCACGTTCCATCAAACAGGAGATTTAGATGACGAGAGTAAAAAGTGTGAAAATTCATGAAAAATCTGAATCATACGAAGCCTTTTTTCTTGGCAATCGGAAAGTTCGAAATTACGTAGAGATTCGATAATTACATCGTGATTATGGTAGGAGGTGAAAAAAAATTCAAAAAATTGTGCACAATAAAAAAGGCTTGAATTAATCACACTCGCCGATTCAAAGCTGTCAGTCTTCAAAATCACTGATTAAGATATCTACACTGCGAGGAAGAATTAGCCTCGGGAAGTTTAAGCACGAACGCAAGCTGTGAGATACATGATAATGAAAAACTCGGTTATTCCCTGCAATCAAGTCGACTTAAGCCGACACATCACATCGTATAATTTAGTGCAACACCTTGGGCGATTGCATCGTTGATTAATACGTAAAACAGTTTTCGCACTTTGCACCGACTCACGCAGAAGTCGTATCGTCTGCTTTTATGGTGTTTATGACGATGATTGAACCGCTGTAATAAGTACTTAATAATATTTCCCATGGAGCATTTTTTTACGTAAGATAACTGCTGAAAATGGGGATTTGTGAGGGAAGAGAGATAAAAAAATATCAAGTAAATAATAAAAACACGTAACCTGCTCGATCTTCCTCGCGTGTAACGAGGGACCAAGCTTCATGTCGGATTTATGATCGGATCGGAGTTTCACGAGTCGTGTTTCTGCACACTTCTGTACAGTGGACATAAAAATGAATAAATAAATAAATGTGTGCATCCATATATTTATATATTTATATGGATAAATTATTATGCGCGAGCCGAACGAAGGAGTTTCGTGCAATTTTCTTCATGGCGGTATATTCTCAACTTTCAACGCCTCGTTACGACTTTTCGTCCTGAAAAATCCAATATCCACGAAAAAATTCATCGCTTCTTGAAAATCACGTGAAAATATGTCTGCACTTGTGCTGTGAAAACTGGGGAATTTTTTCCCAAAGTTAAGACATTTCTGATTAACAGAAAATCAATAATTTTCGAAATTCAAATGACAATTTTTCGTCTACGATTTTCACGAAAGTTTGAGAAACAGGGAAAAAAGTAATTCTCGACGTACTCAAGATTTGTTGTTGGATGATTTCTGGCGACTCATCGACCCACGAAAGAGCTTTTGCTATGGATCAGTATAGTCTTCAGATTTCATGTATACCGATTAGAAAATTTCCCAAAATCTTTTCTGGCCATACGTGGGTGATGATTCGAGATTTCGATTTTGAAACGGGGAAAAAAATGCGAGGAATGATGAGGGAAAAATAACTGGGTAAACACATAATTCACGTGGTCGACTTTTTCCTTGTTCAAGAGCGTGATCAATGTAATAAACGCCTACCTGTGAAAGGAGAGTGCACAACGTTCTCTCCAGGCAACGCTCACCTTCTCGTAACACATACTCTCTCTCTCTCTCTCAATTGCCATTAATTATAATTATTAAGGATAATACATGAACCGATCTCGACCACAACATCGTGAAGTTTATTGCCATTGTTTCGAGCCCAGAGGCGTCTCATTGAAAAGGAGACGTGATGTTTTTGTCCGTTGATCCGTTGAAATCGTAACGCGTGATTGATCGCGAGTTTCGTGCGATATCAGTTTGTACTCGGTTATTAAATATCCTTAATACTTTTATGTTTATCGAGAATAATGCAACGTTTTGTAGGCAAACGCCCTTGAGTGCGAAAATATTCGAGATACGACATCCGGCCCCAGCTGCTTTAAGGAGTTTCGGTACAAAAGTCTAAATATTAAGAAATTGATCAAATTTGGTGATAATGTTCTCCAACATCAAGTGCGAAAACACAATTTTTTTCAAAATTTTCTTCTACTTAGTTATCGAGTAATTACGCATTAAAGCAGATTTCTTATGCCCGAAATGTATACCTGTATATATGGAAACGCTATGCTTATACACGTGAACTTTAGTGATCAATTACTCGATAACTGTGTAGAAGAAAAATCTTAAAAAATTTGTATTGTCAAATTTGGCACTAAAGAATATGTTCACCAAATTTTATAAAATTCTGAACTTTTTGAAATTTTTTATGCTTTTAGCATGGTTTAGCATGGCAACATTGTATCGCCTGTACCGAAACTCCTTAAAACGGACGTCGAATCGTTTTATTTCCATTTTATCACCGAATTTTGTTCGTTTGGATAAAAATGAAAATATTTTACTGTGGAAGACTCTTGATAGCCTTAACGATCCTTAGAATGAAAATTTTTGAAATTCGCTCTTCACAATACAAAATACAACAGAAAATGACAATTTGAGCTCGTATTCAACGAGCTACGACGAATTTTGACGATTTTCGAGCAAAATTAAAAAAATCTATTCAATATTTCAGGCTCACAGAAAAAGCAATTCTTATTCTAATACATTTTCCCATCGGCTTAACCAAACAGTCGATTTTCCATTTTAGAATATTACGGATTAGTTAGACCTGCAGAAAGTGATAAATCGACACTTGTCTTGATTAAGTCTATTTTGTGAGATCTCTCGAACATGTGTTCGCGAAAGAATGGGGGCAATTTATTCACTCGTATACATGGCTGGGAACACCGATTCTCATTCGAATGATTTCACTCATCGGTGAAATGCTTCACCAGACACAGGTGCATTTCGGCTCCGTTGAGTGTCGATGGAACGAGACGAAGCCGCTGCACAGCGGAGGCTCTTAAAGTTAGAGACACCGAAGAGCGCTCGATATATTTCTCGTGGCCAGGAGATATCTTTCGCGGATCAGAGAATGCGTTCGAGAGACGTTCCCTTCGTGAAACGTCGAGTACGTACACCGAGGCCAAAAAGTTTCGAATCAGTCTCCCAAATTCGAAATGAAAGATTTTCCAGCTTTACATTATGCTATCAAAAGTGGTTTTTCATATTTCTTAAATGTTCACTGAAGACTTGAGCATAATCGAACATCGAGATGGCACGTTACTTAAACGCAGCAAAAATTTGTGTTGACTCGAACGAGTTTTTCAGTTTTTTAATGAATTTCAAACTTTTTTGAAATTCATTAATATATATTTTTTTAAGCAATTAACATTGTATTTTCCTGTTACTATTTACTTGATAAAATTTGTTCTCCAGTGATGTAAAAAACTGAAATAATTACGAACTTTCTAGCAGTAGTGTACACACATGTCAATAGACACGTGTAAAATACATGGATACATTTTCAAGTGAAGCAGTAGCTTCGCTTGCGAAATTAAACAGCCGAGACTTCGCCGGATGATAGTTAGAGCTAATTGATTGCGGCTCACAAAACATTAATCGATTTATGTACGAATAAGCGGACTCCTAGTTTATGTGCATTTTTTGAATTCCTGTTACAAAATTCGTTTGAAGTATTTATACGCGGAGTTATGCTTCGTCCATTTCGGTGTGAGCAATTTTTGAGCGGTTCGGTCCTCGAGCGTATTGAATAATGGCAAAATTAAATTTTCTGTTTTACATTATTTTTACCTAATTATCGACGAAGATTGTTAAACCGTTAAAAACTGTTCGGTCGGTTATGAAAATCGAATGTTTGATTGAAAATGATGCAGAGAAATTGTATCTCGAAAAACCTGATGGCGAAACTTAACGAAGACTTTTTTTCCTCTATCCTGAGATCTCAAGAGCCCTGAAATCTCAAATTTTCATTTATTCATATGGTTTTTCAAAGAAATTCCACAGAAAGTCTCCCTGCGTCGTGTGAACGTTCGTTTTATTTTTATGTTTCAAGATCGCACTAGTCGCAGCCATAGTGGCCATTCTGGTGGGCGCAGTCAGCGGCCAAGACTATAGCCAATTGTTCGCTGGGTTTGGTCCTTACCTGCAGCAGAGCTCAGGACTTCGAGATCCAAGATCGAACACAGGTGAGATAAAAAAAACACTCGTTAAGCAAATGTAATGTGATTCGCAAGGACAAGGTTTTACATAATACTCGTTAGTCGCCGCGCAATGAAATGTCGACTTTCTATATGTTGGAAGGAGCAAGCGTCGCGGAGGATTTTCAAGATTTACATAATAAAACTGGACGTTGTTACTTGTCACATTCGGAAGATATTCTGTGATTAATCGCTCCTCATCAATTATCAACTTCTTGATTCTCCTGTTTCTTTAGACCTTCCGTATTTCTCTAGATTCATTGATTTCTGCGTACAAACGTGGAAGTAGCAAGTGCATTGAAAAATGAGTAGGCGTCACTTCGCTTCGCGAGCAACCTTTATGCTTCGTTGAATGGAATCTCGTCGCGAATTTCACATTGTTCATTGGTCTACATAACTATCGTCATCGAGGACGTTGGTAATGATCTACTTCTGTCGATAACTTCATTATGCGATAAACGGAAATACTCTTTGCAATCATCGCGTGTCTTGTTCGTTATCAACAACACCGGAAGTTGATTTCCTTCCGAGGGAAACTGTCAGTAATTAGTTGTTTGTTTAGAGGCTTTGAGAATTTTCGTTCGCAAAAATGACATTGGAAAGCTGCCGTCGTTTGAATTTTTTTCACCGAGAAGTGCCTCGTAAAAGACGGAAAATATTGTGATTAATATTCCGAGCGCATTCTCTGGTACATACATGATTTCGAATGCTCGAATATGTTTATAACTGAAAGCGAAATATCTTGAGAGACAGTGGATCCAAAGAAATTACAATTTGCGGTAGACCACACTAATCCAATAGCAGCTGCTCTCCGTTCAAAGTACCTCGGCGTAGCTGCACAGTGGATGGTCAATTAGTTGAACGTTGATTTAATCTCGCTTTGCCTATCTCATTTCAGGTCCAGTTGTATTCCCACCCGGACCAGCGCCGAACAACGCTGAGTCGAGTGGAGTTATCGTAGGAGCCAGTGGCTTCGGCTTCGTGCCACCCAACGCAGGTAAATCTCCGGGCCAGTGAGTCGATCCCCAAACACAAAGTAGAGAGATACAAAGAGAAAAATGGATGCTACCGAACGCAGACGTGATAACGAACAGAAACAAACGCACAAAGACAAAAGAAAGCAAAAGAAAATGAGCAAAATTGGCAGAGTTGAGAGACAAGGAGGATTCGGTTTGGGGCGTCCATTCTTCGCAACGCGTGTACATAGAAAACCTCATGGAATAGTGGTAGAAAACCTTATGGTTATTAGACGCAACGATCGTTTGATTATTTATGCTGTTAAACCGACGATTCATGCACAGTCGGATCATCCTTACCTTCATTTTCGCTCTCTGTTCCCAGCATTCACCTCCATAATTATTGGTATTTATCGCTTTCTTAGATAGCCAAACATATTTAATAAATAAATTATTGCATAAATCAATGATTTCTGCTCCTGACATGTTCAACTAATCAGTCAAAGTGTGAGAATTGATTTTAAAAATGACTGCGATACAAACTGATGTTGTGTAATGGACGTAGTGGCGTAGGAGATCGAGCTAAATTGGAAACGTAGTTTAACGAATTTCACGAGGAATTTACCTGTCGCAGCGAATGTTAGAAAAACTTTAACCAGTGTGAGAGAGAACGAGTTCGAGAACACACGAAACAAAGTTGTATCGTAGAGTAGCAAAATGGAGAAAAGAACGAGTCAACTCACTGCATTAACAACGCTCGTCAAGGTTGGAAAATAAATGGAAATAATTGTTCACACGTTCTCCTGCAACCCATCACTTCCCACACCCGGATACGTAAGGGATGCTGTACGATGTGGTGGTCGCAATGACATAACGCATTGCACACGTGTATAATTGTTAAAGCTGTCCGCACACTCTTTCGTGTTGTAACTATATAAACTTGAGGAAGTCACTGTAAAATTGCTAATCACCAGGAAAAAAAATCAGTCGTTGGCTGATTGATCAGAAATTATTTTTTCTATGCTCTTCGACACGAATAAATAATTCACCATTCGTTATAATATCCACATGCACAAATACTTCATTATTCCTAGATAAACCAAAAATCCACTGCATCCTTGATAGTGCAATTTATGTTCCTTATGACACCGATTTTTGTGAATCCGCCATTTCAAACCTCCAATATCCAATTACCCAATCGAGAGTACTTATCCTTAAAGTTTCACAGTCCTTCATTATTTATGTTCTACGACACCAATGCTTCTCGATGTAAATAAATACTTGGCCGTTTCCAATACAAGAATTCCCCAGATATAAATCATTTGTAAGTGGATACAGAACCCTTTGAATCGCCTCGAGCCCTTTGAATTTCTCACTATTGTATTTAACGACCTTTGCCACCAACAAATAGATCACTGTGACGTAGTTCGAATAGTCGATTGAAACACTAAAACTAGTACTAACACTGGAACTGGACGTAAGTATCTGTAAGAAAGCTTGAGGATTTTGTCGCTTAAATGAAACACGTCCCCTGACTTCGTGCCCACCCAAGTCTTTGGAAATTTTGAAGATCAGAGAAATATACTTTAGCATACACGAAATCAATAAATAAATAACTTTTGTACATAAACGATCACGTGTATGGATGAGGTACTATGTGGAAAACGAAATGTTTCATGTTGGTAGTTTATTGGATGGTCAGTAATTAACGTGAAATAAAAGTTGACATTGAACGCTTGGATTAACATTAGCAGATAATTGTAAGAAACCATAATCGTTTGTCCGAGATAATCCACGTGGAGAGTGGACGTTTGTAGAGTCTGGTCTGAGCTTCCGGTCTAGAGAGCCAAGAGTTGAGAAGTGTTTGTGAAGCGATCGACTCCGGAATTTGAACGTAGAGAAAAACGTGACGGAAAACCTTTGAGTCATTCCATTCTCCAAGCAGTCCTTCCTCGTTATCCTTCCCCTTGAGTCTCGTATATCCTCGTGGGACAAGGACGCAAAGGAGGGACTCGGCGCACTGAGTCTTGCCTTTCTCAGCCAACACCGCGAGAAACGCTTGTGGCAGTTCGAGGTAACGATTCCGATGAACAGTGTTTTATTTTCGTTGAGAATCGCTTCCAAATTTTCGCTACGACCGGAAATACTCACAGGAGTTGGAGCGGATTCGAACGAATAGAGTCAAAGTGTCTAAATAATGGCTAAAAATCACGGATTTGGTGTTTTTGTCCACCTCAGTACTCTGGATTTTTTGGTCCGTCACAAACTGAGCGAAAGCGAATAGCCTCGGTCCAGAGTACGGCCTCGAGGCATCTTAAACCCGTTTGCCCGTAACCTTCCTCATTCATGCACACACAGCCGCAACAGAAATATGTTCAACAGTTACGTATAATCGCTCCTCGAACGTATACTTGTGCGAACACAAGGTCGAGTTCGCTAGGAAGATCAGATTGACTTTTACAAGCTTCCGGACAACTTCACACCCTCAGGCTCTGCCTTTCCTTCCATCCGACTTATCTCGAATGTCAACGATCTCTGAACCCACTTCGTGGTCAAGTTCAATCCGGGCCAATAATAACTATACTTAACTAGGCTCAATCCGTGTATGCATGCACATTTAACTCGTAACTTCCTGTCTGGCACCACTTACTATTTGAGTGTCTACACATCGTCTCGCAAACTGGCACGCAGATAAATAAATACTACTTGTTCGGACGCGATGTCTCCATCTTGGCTGCCAGCATTAATACGTAATGTTTCGAGCTGGATAAATCGTAATCTTGTTATGGCAAGCTCTATAGCTCGACGAGACATGAAAGTTCGTATTTGAGTTGGATCTGAAGCTTCGACGATGAACTATGAATATAAACAGATCTTCTGAGACTCTCGACTGTAAATTTAAATATTCCAGCTTCCTATGATAATTTGGATAGTGCGTTACGTGGGTTCAGAGAAACGAAGTTCGAGGATCATTTTAAAATTCTTGTAAATATGAAAACATAAAATTTCTTGCTTCCGCAATAACGTGCCACAATGCGTCGGTTATTTTACGAGTTTATGGGCATTGTCAAAAAGAACAGCGTCGAATCGGTGCGGTTCTCGTAATGTCCTTGAGGAAAGGCGATCCTTTCGGGAATCAACGCAATGTTATCGATCGAAGGTCATCCACTGGTCACGTGTTATTTATATCCTCGCGTTCCTTGCTTGCCAAATGCTACGTTTTGAAACGACTTTTGACCTTGAACCAAAACCATACACGGAACCGTCTTTCGTTTCAGGGTTCCTCGCGTATTTCTACTGAAGCGATAAAAGCGATAGCGAAGGTGGGACCAATGGGCACTGATACGGAGGCAGGGAGTCGGGGGAAACCGGAAGTCGAAGATTCAACGTGACTCAGAGGGTGGAAGTGGGATCGAACGAGTGACCTTGAGATGTTCAAGGGACCTCCAATTTCAGAGGCCTTTCACCAAAAGAGTCTCGTACGAAAGGCGCTGTCACAACCGCAGCGGAGACTGGACCACCTTCGAGTCTCTTTGGCGAGAAAAGACCTCGAATGCATGGTGAAAACCCGCGCGACTTACGAGCGACACGAATATGGAAGTGGATTGAGGATCATCGCGGCTGGATAAAATACCGATCGCCCCTTAAGGCTCGCCGGATCATCGAACTCGAGTTCTCGGCGTTACGTTTCGGTGACACACTGCGTTCGCTACTGTCCGAAGGTAGAAATATGTAAATATAATGATGAAAAATCGCTTCGTTACATTGGAATTTGAAGACATGACGTATCACGAAAATAAGGATAATGAATGAGGATCAATGAAAAAATTTTAAAAATAATTATTTGCTCGAACGAACGCAGCTTTTACGAAGCTTGCAACATCTAAATTTGGCTAAATTCGACTAAGTTTGAAGTATTTGTACGGCAGGTAGTACAGTTGCACTTGAAACATCTGCCATAAAAGCTGAGTTAACAACAATACGATAGCGACAGTTGTTTTGTGTTAAGCAAATTAGTTTTTTTATATTGTAGACTAATTAAAGGTATGCGTGAGTGAGTGTATTATCTTTGGAAAAAAAAACGATTTATTTATTCTTAATTATAACGCCGTTTAAGTACCTGGTAAGACAAAAATATGGGTTAATAATGAGTACGAATATGTCTGGACCTCGAGTCGTCCTCGTGTCTCTGTAACACCGGATATACATCGTAATGCGGTTAGTAACTGCGCTTATATGTTCAATGTTCCCACTCCAACGTTCACACGATACGATAAGTGTACACATTAGGGAAAAAAATGATAATTATTGACACACGCGATAAGAGTATAGTTACGAATAATAGAAAAACCGCTCCGTCTATTGTATAACGTGAACGATCAGGTGATTACTCCTTAAATCTATATGAGTCACGGAAAAAAGTCTCCCACTAACATGAACTTTGTTGTATAATATTTCATCGATTCAAGAATATATGACATTAAAATATATCTGGAAAAATGGAATTTTTCATCGCGACCGTTTGTTTCACGATTTGAAATCCCCCAGATCGTTATCGTCGAATATGTTTCTACTTTCTGAAAAAGTAGCACGTACGGAGTGAGAGTATTGTTTGAGGAGGTGCGAAAGTTTGTTGCAGCCGTCAGCTGCTGTGCACTGGGAGTTATACTCAAGCGAATCTCCCGTGTTTACAACCTCGCACCAACCACTTTTGCTCTCTCAAATACAAACGACGACTTTGAAAAAAGTAGCGTCACAATAATGAAGCATTTTTAGTGCCTCAGTTTAAAAAAGCCTTCGCAGTGTTTTAAATGCATTTCGAGCGTGGTTTTCGGGACAATTTTTACTGCGTGTGTTTTTGATGATGCTTGATCCTGAAGAAAAATATTCAACAAATCATGTAACGTTACTCTCCAACGATTTAATGATAAATTTATAGAGTCAGGATTTTCTCTGGGTACGCTTTCGAAGAGTTCTTACATGTATGCACTCGTGATCCACGTTTCGTTGGCAAGTAACGCGTCAACATTTTCCACCTAGTGGCAAAATCTCCAGCTGTTTCTGAATTAGCAGAACGCCATATAACCGTCTGAGCAGAAACTTTACTATAAATTTAATACTTCGAGATCATTCATAACCAGTAACCCTCAGAGTCGTGATATAAATCACTTACTTCCCTCCAAACCGCCTTTTATGTTCCAATATTCATCACAGATGCAGTAACAGCGACTTTGATACTCAAAATGAATGCATTTCCGCCTGCAATGTTCCTGTACCTCATATTTCAGTTTCGCGATAACGTCTAACGATAGATTTAAACAATTAGAAAGCTTATTACACAATAATTCGGCCACCCTGTTTATTTCGCACGAATCGTGACTCACCAACTTGATTTTCTTGAACGGTTAAACGATACGAAGATAAAGTAAACAGCTTGAAGATTAATGAGTTTATATTTTATTTGATGTTTTTGTGAACGTGAAACGTTGCAGAAACAAATTTTTGAGAGATTTGATCAATTTGGGAATAAAAACTCAATGAATTCTCACGAAACTAAATAAGTTATTGTTACCAGAAGGTAGCGAACAGAATTTGGGCTTTCGAACAAATAACTGTAAATACTTGAGTTCAAATCTGTAGTGGTAATTCAAGAATACTCTTCGAACACCAAACAGTTTCATAAAGATATGGACAATTGGTCACGACTTGTATTTCACGTTTAATCACAATTACGAAACTCTTCTAACTTACGTTTCATAAGATTCGCTGAATTATTAAGTTCCAAGATAAAAGATTGACACACGTGCACAGATATTTTTCATTGACATAAATTCTTGAAATATTATTCCTATAAAATTGATAATCATCTAACACGAACTAAAATTCAATCTCAAATGCAATGATAGTCGTTATAAAATACATGAGGAAAGTGCGTAGTAAAAATGTCACATTGCGTCGCGATTATTGTTCGTTGCGAAGAAAAGTCGCACATATTTGCGAGTATGGGTAATCAAATAGTTGGCTTTATTTAACTGTTATTTTTTTCATTAATCTTGACCCGCTTTCGTCCTTTCCGTTCGACACGCTTTGCTGTAAAATCTTTTTTACCCTTATAATTACGCGCACGTGAGTCACGGTATGCAAGTTTTTGTTCGATACCTGCGATGTGAATGCGTTTAATCTATGCATATGCATGTGATATTTATGCAACGCTAAGTTCGGTTCCCTCCGCCTCACGTTTATTCTAAAAGCGTTTAATGACTACCTAAATACAATGAAACTGACGTCGATTGATTGAATTCGTTCCAATGTCTATTTTCATTATCAACGTATTTCGATCTCACTTTTTTACCGTTCCTCCATTCATTGATCTCCGTGAATGAACACTTTTGTGATAAAGTTTCCATTTTTTGAAGGCAGAATTCAGACAAAAACGGCTCGGAAAACCGATTATTTTGAGATACCTGAAAATTATTGTGCCTGAAAAATTCCAAGTATTTCGACAACGTGGAGGTTACGATCGACTTTAAGTT
Source organism: Venturia canescens (assembly GCF_019457755.1). NCBI lineage: Eukaryota > Metazoa > Arthropoda > Insecta > Hymenoptera > Ichneumonidae > Venturia > Venturia canescens. The sequence continues at coordinate 16,786,184 of NC_057421.1, read as the reverse complement.
TTCAACGAGTTCAATTCGTTTATAGGTAAAAATATTAATTTTGAATATTAAAATTCCAAATACGCGATGTGAAAAACTGAATTTATGAAGTCTATTCATCGATCGATTTTCGGCCCATTCAATCAAACGATATTCGGTCCTTTATCGTTATCGTATCGTGTCACTAACCTCGATATAAAGCCAACGAATGTCTTACATGGGAGAGATATTCTCGGCGTTCCGACGAAAGATTGATGCGTGGTTCATGGGCCGTAAAGCACAAGCGACACGCATGACGGAGTTGGATTATAAAGCGCCTGTATAAATTCGCATTGAAAATTTAACGATGAAAAGTCCGCGAATCTCGATCGAATAAAACGTATGAAAAGTTTATAATGTATACGGTTCAGCCATACAAGGAAAGCACTTGACTAAATTTCTCGATGGAGTTAACATTGCATAATCAATCGTAAAACTCGAAATTATCAGTTTATTATTTATTTCAATGCATTATTCAGTCACTTTGTGCAATGCTCATATTAAATTGGTACCAATTCGATGAGCGAGCGAACGAAGGATCTGCGAAACAAATATTTCGATTGAGAAATGCCATCACGCAATTATACACGGTGAGAAAAAAATAGTAAAAATTACTCAGTCGCCATAGTTTTAGGGCTCTGTATCGCCCATTTTGGAGGTTTTCACCAAAAACATTGTAACTTCCAAGTCAATTTCGAATAAAAACTGTTAAATTACGTATTTTGCTCTGCTAACATAGGTTCAAACTGCGCTATTTTTTCCTACGTACTAGTTCACCGAGGAAATATTGTAAAATTTGTGTTGAATCAATGATGAATTGTAAAGTAGAATCATTAGTGCCGTTTTGCTATGGTTAGCACTGTTTTGACAATCGAAATTTACAGTTGAACATAGTAAAATGTGCCAAAGTGTTTAGAAATTTACCATGGAACATTGCGGAATTTCATTCGCGCTTGCTCTGATATCACACATTAATATTCATCGAGTTCTCGCTTTACAAAAGATTCGTGAGAATTCGTAAAATTCGGAAGAATTAATAAATATTCCGATATAGAAACCCACTCCGATGGCACCATAGCAGTTTTTACTGGAATTTTCTCTGCGTGTAATTTCCTTTTAAATTCTCAATCTTGCACATTCGCGACTGTAAATATGTTTTTGCATTAACTTGTTGTCCTTGGAAAATTGTTTCCCCGAAAAGATCTCCAAGGAACTCGAAAAATGCTCGTTTAGCGAGAGCGAAAACTGCAATCAGCATCACTTCCTATTGTGTTCTCCAGTGCGGGGGTGCGGTTGAGCAATGCATTTGTTCCTGAAGCACGTGTTCACTGTAACAATTAAATGATCAATTTATCATGGTCATTATACATCCACGCGAGCCCATAGGGTCATGTGCATTATATCTGGACAGGTTAGCACATAATTTCTTTATGCAGAGTATGCGGTGTTCGTGGGAAAGTGCGTCGTTTTCACGCAATTTTATACCGGCAATCACTTGTGTATCTTTATATGCAAAGTTGCACGGTGGATAAAAACTGCGAGAATCGAACGGAGGTAAGAGTTAATATCGTAAGTTAGCTCGGCATCGAATAATTCAGCACGCACTCGTTTGAAGACGAGCTTTCTTCTGTGGAGAATCGAATAATATTTTGTTTCCTTTCGTTCTAGATAATCAATAATAAAAACATGGGCATTAAACGTAATGCAATCGCTGAGTAGATTCATTATAATATTGGCATGCAATCATATTTATAAACCGATTGCACTCATAAATTCGTTCGTTTTAATGTTCAGTGAAAATATGATTTTTCATGAGCCCCAAAACGTATTAGTTGCGCGGCGTCTTGACATAATGAGAGGCTTCGCTGGTGTGAATTATTTTCCATGTAGCTCACAAGTCTCGAAATCAACGCGGCACATAATAACACGTATGGTTGATGAAGAGAGTAATAAAATTCACAAATGCGTTCAACGGTGTGAAGTGTGCTACCGCGAAAACACGAATGCAAAAATAACAGCAAGCAAAAATACGAAGGTATGCAAGGTAGAGAATGTGCTGAAGATCGATAAATCGTCGAACAAAAAAGTAACGATATCCTTCAAGCCATACGAATTTGTAGCGAGTGTTCGTTTCAAAATGATCAGAAAAGTGCACAAAAAACGAGAAAAATGTTCAAAAATTACCTTAATAAATAAAAATTTGTACTTTGGGATGCTTCACTGTATGCTGATCCAATAAGTGGTGATTTCTTACAACTCTTTTACAATCTTCCAACACAAGAGTTCAAGAAAATTGCAAATAGTTCACAGAAAAGTTGCAACACATAAATCACACCATCAGCTCATGGCAGTGCGACGAATAATTCTTATTTCTTTTACCTCCCGACGGTTGGTCATTGAGAATCTCCATTAAAATTCAAATACGACGCTGAAGTTTGCAACATTCGAGTCCAACGAAATGAACGAAAAAAACATTTATGATTCATCAATTTTTTATTTCACGGAACGAAATTGGAGAATTACTGGAATTGGAGTATTTTTTTCAGAGTCGGATTCAAATAACGTTTTCTCAAAACGATTCAATAAAACTCAAGTTGAGATCAAGTTTGGTCAAGTTGAGACTCAAGATCCGATTTTCTTCCCGTGCAGTTGAGATGCAGCAGCGAGTTGTCGAATAACGCTTCAGAAAAACTTTCTGATAATCCGTCGTTTTTTACACTGACATTCGTCCTTACCTCCGTGAGTTACATTTTCACCTTTCCAGCATGATGGTTTCTTGACTTTTTTCGCGCCATTCAATGCTCGTGCGTGTGTATCGTCCGCGTAAACACTAACGTGTTAAATTGGAATTCACGCCCCTGAATGTATCAACACGCCGGTAGGATCGAGCGTGTGTGCGTATACACGCACTAAATATAAATACATGCTCACTTGTCGAGACCACGTGAATTTGATTACATAATCCTGATCTTAATCGTATGGCAGTTCGAGGCAGAACGAGCGCGTGAGTTCGAGCACGCGGTCTCACTGTACGCGGGGACCCACATATCTAGTAGAGCGTGAAGCATCGCGATCCTAAATATCATTGTCGTACCAACCACGCACGGCACATGCCTTGCACCTCGTTCTGTCTCGCCTTGGCTCAATCTTCGGTCAATCAGTCCACGATTCAGAAGCTCCGATTGATCCCTTCTACCGGGGAGATTAATACGCATGGATAAAAATACTTCCCGATTGATCGAATTGTCTCAGTGCGGCCGCTGAACTAATTCCCGATTCGCTGCTTTTCGACTCTTAAAATAATCTCCGATTGCTGAATCATGGGGAACGTAAGACTGTAAACACTTGTTGTTCAATCCAGAGTATTTGAAATGAGTAGCGGATCCAAAAGAGTTATGCTCATTCTGAAGTGATCAAATGAACGGTCTTTTGATAATATTTATCTCGGTTGTGTAAATAATTTCATTCCTGGCTAAGGAAATTCTTTTCGAAACTCATCCACGGTTCGCCTTATATCGCAAGAGGAACTGCTGGCGATAAGATGATTTATCGACGCGAGTATTTTTATTTCAGTGCAAAAGGCATAAAGATCCTTCGAATGTCTATTCGCAGATGCAATTAATTTATCAATTTTGCTGATTAATTTCCCCCGGGAAGGAGTCCGCTTGAATATGTATCGACGAATATGATTGAACGATCGCTATTTTTCATCAACCTAGAAATACTGAAAAATATATCACGAGTTTGACCTTAACACAAAATAAGTTAACGCGGTACTGTTAAAGTTATGCTTACATAAAAAAACAGATCGCTCTTGGAACGAGGAATGAGAACTTTTTCTACAGTTCGCTCTTGACATTCATCCACTGTCGTCCATATAAAATCTCTGATTTATCATTTCTGTAATCTCTTCTTAATCCCGTTAAACCAGGCGCGAGGAATCATGGCAATGAAAAAAACAGCAAGGAAACTGCCTTCGGACTGAAATGGGTGAATTGTCAGGAGAAATCTGGCCGGTAAGTGGATTACCAACGGAAGAAGGAAGGTCAGCTTCCGGTGATAATCCTTGAGCTGTTCGCTTAAGTAATGATCTTGAAAATGCCTATTTGGATTTTCAAGCGAACATGATTTTTCTCAAGCATTCTCTTATCTAAGTGATGGAAACCGTAACGAATCACCAGAAAAAAATTATTGCTGAGGTGCTCTGAAATCGGTTTCTTCAGGCTCTCAACCATCCTTCGCAAAATATTGGAAAGAAGAGCGAGTGTTTCGAGCAGCTCTGAAATTTTCAATTCCACTCCTGTGCTTTGCGAAGTGCAATGAAAACTTGGCGTCGAGCCGCTACCGCATCTCTTGATAAATATTTCATGGAGTAAATATCGTACGATGTGACTTCACGTCATTTAGTATGATGCAATTCGTAGGCTTCTCAATAATAAGCATTCTGTTGGACTATATCTGTTGACAAATCGAGTGATACTCGAGAATCAACGAGGAATTGAGTCATTATTTCAGCAGACTGTCATAGATTATTTACTGAAATGAAAGAAGAAAAAAAAAGTGAGTAGTTTTCATTGGAAAATGGATTTGAAAAGCATGGAAAAACTCACAAACTGCGTTAGTAAGAAAAATTTGAAGTTTTATTGGTATTGGAAACATTGAAAAAAATAGTATATCGCACGTATCTTAAACAGGGCTCTTACCTCGACGATTACTGTAATCGAAAAGTGTATCACTATACGCGACGAGATATAAACAACATATATTTTAATAAAATTGCTCATTACATGTACTCCAGATAATGTTCACGTCCTCGATTATGCGACGCCGTCCATGAGGGATATGCCTGCGTTCGGATATGGGTTAGGTACTGAAATACACTCGTGAGTAAAAGACATAAAATTAAATATGTGTTGGGCATTCACTGAGCTCGAGAGTAACGTAAAGGTAACGTGATTTTTTTACGAGAAGGAAATACAAAAAAGGAAGAGAGGAAGAGAAAGAGAAAGGAAAAGGGAAAGAGGGAGAGGAAAAGTCTCAACCATGTGTGGTGAACGGTTCAATGTGTCAGACTAGTTTGATTTTTTTTCCAATTAATGACACGCGTTTGCGTGTGATGAACTACTATAGTGATAAACCGATAATTCTGTATAAAAGGAGTTCAAGATTTTCATTTTTGAAATTATAGAAGATAAAAAGTAAATGCATAGTTTGATTGAAAGAGACATTGGAGAGGAAAAATATTCCTGGAAAAATGACCATACCCTGAACTGTTACAGGCACTACGTCGATGTAATTTAGTGTAAGAAAAAAATTTCAACTTGAGAGCAGATTCGTGGAACGTGGAAATTTTTTTTGAAAAATGTGTTTAGAAAATGGCAAATTTATTTAAAATTTTCTCATTTTTTTCTTCAGTGCCAAAGATCGTGAATTGTCTTGCGCTCAATCGTATGTCAGTCGTAGGTAATCGACTTGATTTATATAAACACAGAATCATCGATTTCTGCGACTGCATGCAAGTTTTACCGAACGTAAGTAACTCAATTTTTCCCTGCCGTGACTCCTGCTGTCCAGGCAGTTTTTACTCACAATCGGTCATGCCAGAAGAAGGAAAATGAGCAACAGAAATGTTACTATATTAACGAAATCTTGATAATGAAGATAAGCCTGAAATAATCGACTGTGGACGAGACGTTTGACAGCACTTTAAAGTATGATGCTTCGTCCTCATATCGGTAGATACATTCGCCCGGTATCGACCATGTTTTCATTCTTGTTTTTTAAATCTGGAAGGCGATAATCGTACTGGCTGATACGATGCTCATCGAATTGATTGAATTGAAGAAATCATTTGACAACGGTGGAAATTCCAAAAATATATAAGCGTTTCGATGGAATTGGATGATAAGCCTGCATTCCAGCACAATCAAGTTATTTCGTTTAAAAAATATTAACAGATATATACAGATCGAAATAATCGGTGCTGAGAAAAATTTCTTCAGAATAGATGTGTATCTACGAGAAAAAAGTGCTGCATCCATGACGCTGGCTCTTCTGATTATCTATCTTCCGATTTCGAAGTCTATAAGAAAACGAAAACAAAAATATTTATCATTATGAATCGGACCCCATTCAAATATATTTATATTTATATTGATATTGAAATAACAAATATATTTATATTTCCAAAAATATTTCAATTCGTCTGTGATATTGCTATGTGTTTTCATACTTAATGATGCTAATATTTTATCGAGTGATGAAGAGTTTTCTAATTATTGAATTGATTGTTTACATTTTTCTGCACTGTCTTCCAACGATTTATTGAACATTGAAAAGGTTAATTGGGAAATTCTGTCATTTAAACTATTTGTGAATTGATATTCAAGTTTACGGAAACAATTCAGTTACTCAGTAGTGAAAAATCGGAATTCTGAGCGTCTGCTGGATGGTTGGTATAGAGTGCAAAATCTTGGTATGGAAATTCCGAATGATCAGAATTTCATAATAACACGTTGAAAAGAAATAAAATCAGTTGATGGAAATCGAATTTTATCAAAAGCTCGAAAATTGCGTCGGAAGCATTTTAATATCGTCCTTTTCGAGGGAGCATTCGACCTCCATTGAATTTATGATCGAGATACTTGGATGATAACAGAATTAAGATAAAAACCATTGTTGGTGAGAGAGTTTCAGTCATTCGATAGCGCAGGCGAGTCGTCGCCAGGCAGTGACACGGTCGGTCTATGCAACGCGTCACAATGATGGGATTTCGAGTTTTTCTACAGTTTTACGTCATGACATGCTCGTTGATAGGAATCTTCGGCTTGGAAAATGAAGGTACAGTGCTTAAATAAGCATTCATCGATAAACTCATTTCGCGATAATAAATACTGTCAGTACTAGAAACCGGAAGCCATGAAAATCACCATTTTTTTCACACAGTTTATAAAAGTAGCAAAATCCTATGGAGCCCTGATGTCGCGCTTTTGGGATTGGAACCACGAATAGTGAACGGAACGAAAGCTACACTCGGACAGTTTCCCCACCAGGTACATTCTCAATATTACTGCAACACAAAAAACAAACATTCACATTAAAAGTAAATTTATTGCCCCAGTCGTTTCTTGACTAGAAGTCTGTCATCCTCTTAACTATTAAAACAATACTAAGGTGTCATTGAGAAGGAGCAGGTCCAATGGACATTTCTGTGGAGGCAACATTATTGCTCCTGAGTGGATCCTCACAGCTGGCCATTGCATGTTCAATAGGTAAATTCAATCATACCTACACCTTCATTAATAATTGATCTTATTATAAATAAAATAATTGATGGAGGTATTAAGGAAAATCTTGTATTATTTATTAGGGGAAATGCTGTATCAGGTCTTCCTATTGTTAAAGGGATTAATCAATTTCCAAATCCTCCAATTATAATTGGTATAACTATAAAAAAATTAATAATAAATGCATGAGCAGTTACAAAGGAATTATAAATTTGATCATCATTAATAAAAAATCGATGGTTACCTAATTCTATACTAATAATTAAACTTATAGATGAACCAATTATGCCTGCCCATATTCCAAAAATAAAATATAAAATTCCAATATCTTTATAATTAGTTAAATATAATCATTATTTTTAATTTTTATTTTATATAAAATTTTAAATAGCAAATTAAAAAATGTATTTGAATTATTGAAAATTATTTAAAATGAATCTCAAAACGTGATGACACAAACGATATTCAAACCTTCAAACCATTCTGTCGTACAGAGATGGAATTCAAATTCAACCCTGGACGATCACCGTGGTCGCTGGTCAAGTTGTACTCGGACCAACAAAGCCTGAAAGTCAAAAACGTGCTGTTGAAGCGATACTTTTACATGCTGATTTTGAGCGTGACACGTTAACCAACGATGTTGCTTTACTGAAGGTACTTTTGCTCACCAAATTGCGTTACATTTTCAAAAACATTGCAAGAGTTCATTCGAATTTATTCTGCTCCAACGACGTAACGGCGTATGAGCTGAAATACAGTAATGTTAATGAGTACTTTATGCAGCTGACGAATCCTTTGGTATTGAACACCCCCAACGTGAGAGCAGCAAGATTCGTAAAAATGCCTGTGCCAATAGGAACAGTCTGTGAAGTGGCTGGATGGGGTTATTTATCAGAAGTAATGTTTCACCATTTCTTAACTCCTCGATCGAAATAATATTCATTGTGATCGAAATAATGTTTTAATTCTTTAGGAAAAGCCATGGGTATCGAACGATTTGATGTTCGTTTCATTGCCAACAATGAATATCGAATATTGTCGGGAGCTTTACAAGGAGGAAGCGACAATACCAGATGGAGCGTTTTGCGCCGGTTACGACGAAGGTCTCAGGGATGCTTGTCTCGTGAGTTTCATTAAATTTTTGCAGATTGAACAATCTAGTCCTGAATTTTCGAAACAATTTTGACGTTTCCTGCAGGGTGATTCCGGAGGCGGCATGGTTTGTGGTGGATTTTTGGCTGGCGTTGTTTCTGGCGGAAAAGGCTGTGCCGAGCCTAAATTCCCAGGAGCATACTCCGACGTTTATTACTTCCGTGATTGGATCAGAGACCAAATGAGAAGTTTCAATGCAACGAGCTTGGAGCCTTCGGATTGGGAAAAAATGATCGTCGATTCGAATGATCAATCCAACGGTTCAGTTCACCCTTCATCCTACTTTTCTGTTTCCTTACTCACGATCACATACACTTTCGTCACTTATTTTGGTGTATCTACGTTTTGAATTCAATAAAATATTGTTGCATCCCGAAAAACAAATCTCCTGAACCTTTTATCACGTCAGAACCGTAATCATCGTCGAGAGCCCTCTCGTAACCATACGACAAAACTGTTCCTCAGTTGAAACTGTCGGGAAGTACCTCTTGATCGGCTATTTACCGTTTGTGAAACCGGAATGTACCGATCGACAAGACCTGCATCAATTTTGTTCTGTTCTTACCAGTCACTGCTGGAAGTGGACATTTACCTCAGGCTGGTATGGCAGGTAGCAATCGGTCAATAGTTATCTCACCTCAATATTATCAGAAGACATTTCATTAGTGATTACCATAAGATTGGAAGGCTTATAAAAATATCTTCTTTATTGGTTGAACCAGACTCGAGGACCTTGTTGAATCGGAATATGCTGAATTCTATTGTCCCGAATGTGGTTTATTCGGGAATGTTCTGTGAAGAAAATCCGTGAAAGTACGAATAGTAAAGGAATGATAAATGAACGAGTAATTCTATATACGATTAAATGTTACCAGAGTTCAAGCAAGTAATTAATTCGCAACGTGATGAAAAAAACATTAATAAAAGATCGATTTGGACTCGTTAATAGCGAGGGGAAATAAAACGATGACAAATATTCTCTACTATAAAACGCGTACCTGAAACGCGTAGAAACTTGTAGAAACGCGTAGTACCTGAAAAACGGGTAGACCCAGAAATCGAAACGATTTCTGGGTCTACGAATTTCGTAGGATGAAAAATGTTGATGAGGGAAAGCAGTAAAAAAAACACTTTTGTGGATCAACGAAGAAAATGCTAACGACCCTGATTGGTTGGACGTTGGTGAAAGCATTTTTTACCACTCGAAAGAAGCTCGTAAAGTCAGAGAGTGACGAACGAGTAATATTGGGCTGGACCGAAGGGCGGATTCTATTATATATAATAGTATATACAGACATATTTACAAGGAAAATAGCGAGGATCCGAAGGGTGCGCCGGTCGTGAACGTAGAACGATGCAAACGGGCGTCCATACACATCCGCACTCACACACGTGCTTCCACATGGAAAGCAGGCTACGACAAAAGGGCCATGAGCAGTGCGGAGTCGCATTACTCTACTTTACGGGCACTCCGCCAATGAGGATTATGTTGCATGCTTTTATTGCAGCTTTTATTGAGAAAAGAGTGGGGCCAGGGGAGGGACGGTAGCGGACGGATGGTGAAATTCATGAACAAAAAAGGGCGAGCTTGGTTTTAGAGCCGTGCCCATCACATACACGGGGGCCATCCGAACGAATCGTTCGTGTGTTAGCCCGCTGGTAAAACGTCCTTAACGTTGTATACGAGCCAGGAAAAATCTCTTCAACAAATTGCAGGTCCCCTTCCATCGCTATGCAATAAAGCCTCATGTACGACGTTGCACATCTGGGGGCTGAATATTTAGTAGCTTCCAGAACGAGAAAAAAGTTGTTATACCTTTTTTGTAAAAAAAATGCAACTCACTGCTGTCCCCGAACTTCAACTGTAGAAATTCTGCGTCTGGAATCATTTTTGTTAATCTTTATTCCTGGATGCTTATTAAGGACGACAGATCGAAGAATTACAGCGTATATTGACAGTTTGCGAAAAGATTAAAGCTACTTTGAGATTACAAGATAATCGAGAAGTAGGAAATGAGCCTGTGGATGTTAGCTTCCCTTCTCCCACGCACACTTAATGTCTATAAGTCTTCCCTTTTCGTGGAGGACCTCGATCAAGCGATACGCGAGCTCTATCTCCCTCAGCAAATTAGTTCAACCTATTATCCTCCTATCAACCTTAATCAAATAGTTCGGACACTCGGGAAGCCCCTCGACGTATTAACCCTGTGCGTATCGAGTCAGTGAAACGATCTTATATTCCTCGGACTTTATATGTGCAAGTCTGCTACGACACGCAAAATTGGGCTTCCCTTGGATCGCGCAGTATTTATATCGTTGCCAAAACCTTAGCCTATCCCCAGTCGCGTACGTTGCAACCCTTCTCGCATTCGAGTGTCGGATTAGATTTGGCCCACGTCTTGGATGCTGTGCCGTGTCCACTTCATAATGAGCAAGGGAGTCCCTGGCTTGTCCATCCTTGGCTGAGCTCCTCGATTGTCGACGTTTCCAGCCTCCTCTGTATGAAAGTTTGTTATATACAAATATCTATACACATACATTTGTGTTTATTGGATCGAGCCTTGAACGCTCGAGCAAGCCCAACATTTGCCCAAAGGCATTGCCGACCGAAGGGACGAAGGCCTTGGTCACCACAGCCCTCGGTTACTTCGTCTCTTTATATTATTCTCCCTCTGTTTCCGCTGCTCCCCTCACTCCCTCAATTCCCTCCCTTCGTGCTTCCCTCGTGCCCTTCTGCACAGATCATTCGATATCAGCCTGAATATCCGTGTACGCCAACCGAATTCCATGAGAAAACGATGTCACGCGATGCCACGAATGCTGGCACTATCCCCTCGAGAGATTAAAAACGTTCTCTCCCCCTCTTTCTCCTCTTTCCTTGTACGTCGAGTTAACATTTTTTCTTGAATTTCCAGTCTCATCTTCATTTCTACTTGTTTTCTCTACTAATGTGGAATACGTATCGACGAATCTGGATGGAGAATTTTTTGCTTTCCTGCCATTCCTAAATGTCATGAATTTCTATTTTTTTCCATCTTTTAACAATTCATTGTTGTTTCTGAAGTTCTTGCAAACATTCCAAAGAGCAATGATGCTTAGAAAAAAGATCATACATGAAAATTCCCACTGCTGGTCGATACTTCAAACGAAATCTATGAAACCGATACGAGAGTTAGAAATTTCATTAAGGTAGTTTATGCACGAAACGATTTTCTTAAGAAAGTCTTGAAATTTGTAAAGAGTTCAAATGGATAGTCGACTGATACGTATATGAAATTTTGACTATGCGTAAAAATTCGTCCATCTTTCTATACAAAGAATGAACGCTTCTTACGAAGTTCATGAAAAAGTACACAATAACGATGAAGTATATAATGAAGGTTTGGAAAAAAATTCGAAACGATTGTCTTACAATAAAGATATATTACGTTGGAGATTGTACGAAATTGGTAATAAGCACTCGTATAACTTCACATTTGCTTATTTTGGCATTTTGTGTCTTTCTGGCTAGGGCCATTCCTGTCATAGCCTTCTGTCTTTCTATTAATACTTTTTTCTTGATCCATTTCCCGTTGTGTTTTCTCTTTGCGCTCTCTAATGCGATTTTTTACATAAAAAACTATAGTATTTTAGTCAGGGACGAAAGAAATTCTGGGTTCAGTCAGTGATAGATCCCCGCGATTAATTAATTACTTGTCATTTCCATTCAACAAAAGATAAGTTGAAAAAATTGATGTAGAATTTCGAATTTATAATTCTGACATTAATTTAAAGCGATTATATCTTTAATTAGGAAGTAAAAATCAGTCCAATTTAGACACCCATAAAGTACGATCCTTCGGGCATGACGTCGTACCTTAAAGCTCAACTTCGGGCGAACTGAAATGTTGGAATCTGTAATGACCAGCAACTCGTAGTAATCAGAAGCCCTTATTTTCTCTCAACGTGACTGTCTGCAAAAGGAAAAAAGAAATAGGAAAACCCATGATTTTCCGAGCTTTTTTTTTAACGTAAAAACGCATGCGTAGAGCATGGACGGACATCAAATTGTATTGAACTCTGCGCATGATTGCAAAATGACCATAAAAATGTTTGGCTTGATATTCATAAAAGTGACTGCGGTGATCGCATATCCCAGTGCATATCATCCGGTAACAGTGCCATGAAATTCAGCTCTACGGAATTGCATACCTAGGAACGATCTTCCGGGCTGAAGATCCCAATCAAGATTAAGCGTATCCGAAATACATACGCATTCGAAGATAACTATAAAATCAGCAATACAGTTCCGGAATGAAAACTGTCTCTAGTGAAATCTCAAGTTTGCTTACCCCATAAACTTCGTGGTCGATATTAGAGCTCGATCTACGAATCTTGCTTTCACTACGTTTACAAAGTAATTTGATATTGTTTTTCGTAAAATTCACTTTAAGGAGTTTCGGTACAGAAGTCTAAATATTAAGAAATGGATCAAATTTGGTGATAATGTTCTTCAGAATCAAGTGCGAAAACACAATTTTTTTCAAAATTTTCTTCTACTCAGTTATCGAGTAATTACGCATTAAAGCAGATTTATTATGCTCGGAATGTATACTTATATATATGGAAACGCTATGCTTATACACGTGAACTTTAGTGATCAATTACTCGATAACTGTGTAGAAGAAAAATCTTAAAAAATTTGTATTGCCAAATTTGGCACTAAAGAATATGTTCACCAAATTTTATAAAATTCTGAACTTTTTGAAATTTTTTATGTTTTTAGCATCGTTTAGCATGGCAACATTGTATCGCCTGTACCGAAATTCCTTAAAGCAACTCAAGTTCCTCATCTTCATTTGCGTTTATCTTAATTCGGAGACCGAATATGTGGATCGCGTTTTTTGTTCGTTGGGAGAAAATTACTTCGATGCTAAAACCTAGCGACGGTGAAAATCTCAGAGAAAAAAGAATTATCAGATGTTTTTAAAGAAATTAACTTGAGGCCGTTCGGGTTTATTTTCCTATTCTATTCAGTAACAAAAAAGCCATGTCGCTAGGAGAACAGCGACGTCACGTAGTTAATTTTCTAGCTGTAGCAACTGTGGAGGAGACGTCTGGTCTGTCCGCAGTGAACCAGACTGGCGTTTCCAACCTTCATCATGTGCCCACCAGAACTAACGAATATTCCTACAACCCTTTGCCGTTACTCTGTCGCTAGTCTCCGGGTCTTTTCTTTCTACGCTTTTCTCCACTCTCGTTTTCCTTCAGACATACTAGTCTGGGATATTTAGAACTTCCACGGACGGCTAAAATATTCAAACGGTTGATTTTCCTATAAAGTCTGTATTTCTAAGCCTTAATTCGTACTTCAAGTTAATTTTTATGGGTTTCAGTCGGAATCGGAGAGAATTTGAGTGCTCTCGTTCATTTTTCTTTACATTGTTAAAATTTCTGAGTCTAAAACGAAGGTATGGTTATCGTCGGAAGAATTGGAAAAATCTTTTTCCGAGGTTGCAGGCAATTTGCAGGTAGTAATACGGCCAACATTACGAGTATTTTCCCCTCTGTTACAGAAGGTTTTGCGAGGTAGCGGAAGAGGGCATTTGAGACCTGGGCTTTTTGGCGAGGTACGAGACACGCTCGCCGACTTAATGCGTCGTATGTATGCGTCGGGCTATGCGGCGAAGGCTCTCTCGTTCCCTCGAAATGCCACGCTCCCAAGGAAGCACCGCAAGTTAGTATGTGCATGGTGAATTCCATACCGACTCGACGAGCTTTCGTTCCCGACCCTCCTCGAAATGATTGCTTCTTCCACGTGCTCTTGTTCCTCTTTCCACAGAAACATTGAACACCATTTTGAATATTCTAGAAATTAAGTTGGGGACAAATGTGATAAAATCAGTTTGGGAAGAACAATTGTTGAGTCAAAAATTATTACAAGATCGGGTTGAAACAATTTTATCTACAAATTGAGAAGAGTTTTTTCACACAAACGATTTTACGATTCTATATTTTTCTCATCTTCGTATAATAATGAAATTTTTGCATTTCCAGCGCAAAAGAAATTGAACTTCAATGATCCGGAGACTATTTTTATTCAAGACAATTGCAAGTGAGGAGGAGGATGTAAGAAAGAGTACAAATGTGGAGCAAAATAAGAGTGCAAAAATGTTGATTACGAAAATACTCTAAAATACTCTAGAAACGAAAAGCGTGTAGGGAGAAAAATCGGACATTTGCCGTGGGATTCCCTATGCTAGGAAAGTTTGTGCGTTGTGCTATACGTGCACGAAGAAGTTCAGAGCGCTCTTCGAACGAATGGGACCAAGCACGAATGTACTTCAGGCAATCTTCTCTAGAATTTGCTTACCATGCCGTCGTTCTTCGTTCCATTCATTCCGCTGTAAAATCCGCCATATTTTAAGATGAATTTTCGGAGCAAAAAATGTGCCTTGATACTGTGATCAGAATGAAATAATTCTAAACAACACGGTATGATTCAGGTTGGTTTAAATCAATGATATTTTCATAGATAAGTGTAGTTTATATATCCATAGTCGAGTTATATAACAAGGCAAAGAAAAGCTGAACCGTAAGCTCCGAAATCATCGAGAGATTGAGAGTTTATTTTTCTTTCTTTCGGTGAGTGTCCGCTTCTCCAGACAGGGGCTGAAGATTACTACAATTCCTGGAAATCCATTGGACAAGAGAAGTGTGTTTTCTCGTTATTGCGATAGCGATATATAATTCGTCTTGGATCGAATTGATTTGGATTTTCTTGAAGTAGGAAAGCAGGATAAGAGGGCGGATAAAGAAAGGAAAGTACTGCAATAAAAAAAATATATAAAGTTATAGTATCTCGGGATGCGTGTGAGAATGGGGATGGAGGAGCTGTGGGTTATGTTGGCTTTGGTGAAAGATGATCGTGTCTCGTTTTCTTTCGTATGGCAAAAACATTAAGTTCGAGATCCCGCGAGTCTTCGTTCACGTATCTTTTATCGTTCGTATGAAAATATATTTTGATCTCTCACGCACGAAATTGAAATTCAATTCGGCGGTCAGGAACCCGATACTGGGAGGGGAGGAAAGGACGCAGATAAAAAAAAAACTTTCGAATCTTGTGTACCTCGGATCTGAAACATTTGAAGAAAAGTCAGGACGCTTCTATTCGATCAAAGAATACACCAAACTTCGCGACGCTTCCTTCATTATTAACGACTCTGAACTAGGCCTGCGTGTATGGGTGGGAGTCGAAGCAGGGTCGACACGGACGATCGTCGACGCGTCGAGAGAGCGTACCCACCGAAATGGTTGAATCATTGACAAGACAGCTCCGAAAAGCCCGAACTTATACGGGACCATGGCAAATTTAGCGTTTGATATTTTCCGAGCACCCCCCCCCCCCCCCAACGGAATAGGAAACTGAATAAAAAAAAATGAAAATTGACATTCGCCACACGCACGAGGTAAAATATAAGTTAATCCGACGCTGCATTCACTGGCCCTTTTTCACTCAGAGTGTCACAAATTTTTCACCATTTATCTCAATTGGCCGTTTCCAGTTTTGACTTGGCTCAAATGATGGGCTAACGTAGCTTAAAAATGACTCGACAGGGTTTCTTTTTTTCTGATATCGAGAGAAATAATTGATTTGATTGTAATTTAATTATTTTTTTTTTATTTTATAGTATTTTTAATTTTTTAATGATAAATTTTATAATTAAAATTGTCAATTCAATTAGGTTATCCCAAGAAACGTATAATTAAATTAATTATTTGATTAAACGTTTCTTGGAATAATTGAAGATTACTATTAATTGGAAATAGAATTTCATGGTTCAAAGGTGCTTCGAGACGATCGAATGACAGATAAAGCTGATTATTTATTAATATTCCTTTGAAAATTAACTTTACAAAGAAACGTATACAAATTCGATGTTGAAACAAGCGTAATTTCATAATTTCATGAAAAAAAGTGTTAAAAAATTATGCGAAGGATTTTTTTTATTAGGATTATGTCGGGTCAGTCAAACTCGATGGTGGAACCGCCGAATATTTAAATACTTCATCGTTTATTTAAAATCCTCTTGACCCTTTTTAACATCAAAGGACGTACAGGAGACGAAAGAATGACGAGGACAGATAAGACGATGAGAGATTGAAGGCTGGGACAACTTGTCTGAAGTTTGGCCCTGTGCCCATTCGATCCCTTCTTCCTCTCGCACTCACCGTTGCTATTTCCGTTTCAATGTCCACCATTTGATCTTTGCATACCCACGGGAGAACACCCTTAAATTTATGTATACACGTATACACACATATAGAGGTATATAATTGAGAAATTGGCCTGTGTGTACGAGGGTTGAAAGTTGCGCATTACTCGGTGCTTTTACGAACGGTCAGCAACCATCGAGACATGTAAATACGAGTTGGTGAATTTTTTATTTGATGCCCAACGAACCATCAAATAAAGACATAAAATATGAATATAAATATTTGAGGTTGTACTTCGTCAAGTTTTGATGAGCTCGGCAGTGTCGTTCAAATTTTAAAACTTCACTACGTTCATACTCGGTTAGTATTCACATTATGACATTTTCGATCCAATTTGATCTTCCCAATCGAGTTCCCATCGAATTCTCTTCTCTCAATGTCGAAGATTTTTCGAATCCTCAATCTCCATTGGTGCAATCAGAAGGTTGTAATTGGAAAATTTTCGATGGATTTCCTTACCGTGCGCACACGTGACATTTATTCAATCGTCCTCAGCATAATTTGTCAGTAAAAATCGACTAAAAATTGTGCATAGGAGATGAGAGAATAAATAAAAATGAACGAGTTCCAACGAGGACACCATGTTTTCTGTAACTCGAGAATCCCTCGTGTTCGTGGGACACGAGGAGGATCGTTCAGCGATCGCTGGACACCGGATCCCTTATGCCACATCGATAAGTTTAAGGAATTTATTCTCCAGGGCATCCGTATAGGAGCGGCAGCTCCTGATAAAACAGCATTTAAAAAGAGCACCCCAGAGCGAATGTTACGACCTCACTCTTCAATTACGCGGGATGGTAAACATTAAAATAATAAATTTATCTACCAAATTATCAGTCTGCTTTGACTGAACTGAGATTCTAATCGTGTCTTTCAAGATTTTTTATATTCAACAAGTTTTTCGAAATCAAAATGCGAAGCACGTTTTTTCGATCCCGAGAATCCTATAAAGGATTATGCTGCCAACTTTTTATGGTTGCCGATATTTCCAGCATCTGATTTCACGATGTATCGTATGCATGGGAACCTGAAAACATCTATTCTCGGACGATATAAACTCGATTGCATTGCTGTTTACTGAATCCTAAGAATATGAGCGTGTATATTTTGGCTCAATAAAGTTTCGCAGCAGGAAATCTATCCTTGTAAAACTTTCTAAGCCAGTCATAACGTCTTTTTCATCGTACGAAATCTCGGTCGATTGAGTGACCAATGGTTTAAAGTTTACGACTCTACTTTTCAGCGTACAAGAAGAAGCAAATATTCACCAAAGTATTTTTCCTCGATGGAAAGACTCGCGAGTGAGCAACACTAAAAAATCCACTCTTTTGTATTTCTCAAATCTTATCAAACCCATTTTTCCACATTCTCCCAGGAAGTTTGCATCGCACGTGCACGTATGGAATCGATCCTCGCGAATCATGAATATCCAATGCGAATACGCCTCAAATTCACACGCAGCGAAGGTGACAAAACACTTTCTCCATGAGATCCACTGTTGGAGAACAAATCCCGAGGATACCAAGCGGAAACGTCGATATCACACCGCTGAAACATTTTGCCTAAAAAAAGTCCACGTCAGTTCGACGAACTTTACCATTTTATAAAAAAAAAAGGATTATGAGGACAGGACAAAGAAATAAACTTTCACAACTTAAAGATTTTTTTTTTTTTTTTTTTTTTCACTTCGTTTCACCATTATCTTTAGGATAGTGGCATTAAAAAATGTTTATTCAATATGTATACTTTCCTTAAAATCATCGTCATACTCGTATTTTCATATAGCGCAATAATAATGATAATAATAATAATAATCGTGTAATCGTAATATATCAATTCATACTGTTATAATATATATGTATATATATGCTACATATCATGTTTAGATATATCATATCGATATCTATCTATATATTTATATATACATATATATTATTGTTACGGTCTCGTGTATGTGTTTGTCGTGTTTCGTGTGAGTTACGTTTGTTTTTATATTCTTCTTGTATGTTACAGAGAATAGTATCGTTATATAGTATAGTTGCGTAGATTTATTTTTACGTGGTACCCCATTACTAAAACATATAAAAGCGGTATAAAGCTCGGTCCTCACACGCTGAATGTATTCTTTTTTTTTTCTTGTTTTTTTTTCCTTTTTTCTTATTTTCTTCAATTTTTATCATTTTAAAACTTTTGTTTAATCATTCATTTCATATCTACTATTTATATATTATATTATAATAATAGTCGCGTGGTGAGTCAACCTCCGAATTGCGGTTTACATCTATTTATTTTGTTGTCGCTTCATCAATCGTAGTTTTTAAAATTTTCTTCGTTCTCGTTTGTTTTCCTCAATTTTTTTTTTCTTTGCCTCTTTTTTCATTCTTTTTCTTCTATTTATTTGTTTCGATACGAACTTACGGGTGTATCCGTAATGCGATCCGGCGCGGTTTTATGGCTATTACGGGCATTCTCATTTTCTTTTATATATTTTATTTGCAGTTTATTCTTCTGTTATCTCTCACTGTAAATTACTCTTCGTTCTCACGCTCTTTATATTATATACATACGTAAATATATGTATATTCGTACGTGTATGGATTTGTGTATGTTTTGTGTACTTTTATAATTTGTAGTGCGGTGTCTCGTGTCGTCGCGGATACTCTTCTTTTATTCTCACGCATCTCAAACGTTTTGTTTGTTTCTTTGTTTGTTTTCTCTTACTTTTCTTTTGAATTCACGTGTGTAAGCCGTCAAAGAAATGGAATACGAAATGCCGTTAAACACGCCAGCACCGTTTCACAAAAACATCGATTGAAACTGAACATATAGAAATACAGTTTTCATATATGCTCAATATCCGTTAAATCTTGCCCGCTCGTGCATTCATCGTTCCTACAGATTGACTAGCGGGTGAACAATTTCTGTCAGTTTTTGAGACCTCAGTTGTGGTCGCACAATCAGTGCAGTGTAAATATTAACGAAAATACACCCAAACGTTTTACACCGTTTTTTTTTTCAATTTCATTTCCATTTGAGAAAACGTGAAGAGTGAAAACCACGTTTTCTTCAACTTGTTTTCATCTGCCCGTAAAATGACTGCCACTGGCTAACGAGTTACGCGGAGGAAGGAAAATAATGGAAACAATGCTTGTCGTACGCTCAGCGTTCGAGTATTTTTTTTTTTTTTTTTTTTTTTATATCACGGTCGAAGTAACATGATAATGTAAAACTGCGAATGAATGAAACTGTTCGAAAATACTCGGTCTTGTCTTCGGTTCGTTCAAGACACTTGCAGTTGAAGAAATTGATTTCTTTACAAGTTTTGACGTTGTTCTCTGACTGTAAATATTCACCCGCTAGCTAAAGGTACAGCGTAGTAGGTATCTCTAATAACCCGAGTTAGACTCTCGCCCTTCATTCCAAACAAACAAATCTATAAAGTGCATACAATTGTTACAATACGAATTATTAAATATCAACTTTCATACTCTAACGATATAATAATCATATCAATTATAATAATCGTAATAATAATGATAATATGTAGTTAATAATGACAATGATAATAAGTTTATTAGTACGGATGAATTTTGTTGCGCGTACATCCAACGTTTGAAACATTTTCACTGTTGATCGAATGATATTTTCATTTTTCGTTTATTTTGTTTCTTTTTTTTTTTTCGTTCGTATGTTTTGTAACTTAGTGGAAAATTTTACCCTTTTCATTTCATAGTTCATACCAAAACGAAGAATAATAATTTATATTGGACGTACGAAAAGTCGTTTCGTATAATAATTTTTACGCTATTGTGTACTGCTGCCTGTGACTGAACAACTTTGATTTTCATACCGAATTGCTTTTATTTTGAGCGGGAAAAAATTGAGCTTGTACCACCTCGTGAGAGTGGAAATAACCTCCCGAAACAGAGAAAAAAGCAGGGCAAAGATACAATAAAAATGGCGAAATTGAGGCACTTTTATTTACCTCGCCAATTACAATTTAAAATAAACGTCAATTTTTAACGAATGCGAAAAATCGACGCTTGCAAATACGACCTTTCGTCGAATGTTTATTCACTGGGCTCTAAACTTTGCCGTACTTTGTTCACGCTCGGAAAGGAATTTCTTTAATTTTTGCACTAAGTGGCAGACGATCTTAGGTTCCCCTGCTATGACAAGCAACTAAATAATTTGGCAGTTTTTACCGAGGCCCATTTTGCTGCACGATCTTATCAAATCTACGATCTAATACCTCTAATAGCGATCTACTTTCTATTCGTATAAATCGATTCCCAAACAAATACCACAAAATCCACGAGCAAATACGGAAGAGAATTTTCACACGAATATTATTTTGTCAAAAATGTTGTCGAATAGATTTTTATAAAAAATATATTTGACCAAATTTATTAGTCATAATGTGTTTCGAAATGGAAAAGAAAATTATTCATTTTTTTTTGGTGGATCCAGCTCGTCCGACACTCGATTCTCAACACGGATACTCGAACGTTCAAGCAATTCTTGAATTTTCGAATATGGAGCGTCGAATGGGCCAGGCTCACCATTTTTTTCATCTATTATTTCAAATACATTTCAATATTCCTCGCTGTTTTTTCAATATATACGCATATTTATCTATTCGTAGGTATATTTTTATCCTCACAAGTACTTTTTCGAAGCAGTAATATCGGCCTCGGTTGTCTGACCACACGATGCCTTATCCATTTGAATGTCTTTAGCAGGGTCTTGACAGATCGTAACCATCATTCTGGTCGTCTCGATATTTTTTCTCCCATCAATAATCTGTTGTTTATAATTTTTTCTGTTTCCAAAGTATTCGCTCATGAAATGTGTGTATTTATTTTCATAATTAATTTTTTGTTCTTACTTTATATGTACGAAAATCCTGATGAATATTTAGCAACGATATTTTGTGATGTTACTATTTTTTCCTAAGTGTAAAGTCATTGTTTTCAGTTATGTTTCTCTCGTCTTATTTGTATGGCAGTTTTATTTTCAGTCAAACGAGTATTATTACTGGTGCTCGAAGGTTCCTGTACGAGGTGGGAAA
Organism: Venturia canescens; assembly: GCF_019457755.1. Taxonomy (NCBI): domain Eukaryota; kingdom Metazoa; phylum Arthropoda; class Insecta; order Hymenoptera; family Ichneumonidae; genus Venturia; species Venturia canescens. Next base: position 16,764,401 of record NC_057421.1, on the reverse strand, counting down.
GGTCCCTTTGAATGTTCCCTTTGTAAATAAATTTTGTTCAAAACGAATGAATATCTCGAATCATCAGTGAAGAACAAATTTTATTTGCACCTCGCTGAGACCTCCTCGCTCCACTGATCTATAAATTTCGTTTTCGTTGGTTGAGCACACAAATGTCAGTATTGTAAATTTTATAAAGTTTGGATCGTTGTACAAGTTTTGTTTATCGAGTCTTCTAAATAAATCCCTTTCCCATGGAATATTTTAAGAGTTTCACACGCATGTTAGCTGTATCATGCCAGTTCGAATTAGTCAAAAATGATCTTTTTTCTATCCGATGAAGCGTGTGGAAAACATGTTAACTTTTTAATGTGTAGTTCAACGTAGATATTACGACGCGGATGTACGCTATAACACACAGAAACGAACTATAAACACCGATAGAATCGCGGCTTACACAACCTGGCACTGGAGCCTGGTACGATTATTAATAATGTGGGAAAAGGTCGGTACAAAACGCCTACGCCATGAGACATAGCAAACTGTTAGAGCTATTGGCACAAACGGCCGTTATGGCATAAACGGCATGATCATTGGCTTTCGAGTGTGAAACAAGTGCGCGGAAGTTGTTTTACATTGAAACTGTTTATCTCGTGGGTCAATAACAATTACGATGAAGCGATGAGCAATCGTCGTTATAAAGGGCGTTGTAAATAAACGCGTGAGATCGCGACGACATTGGTTAAATGTTGCCCGCAAGGGGTTCCACGAGGATGCGTTTTGGGTCAAATGTTCGATGCAAATAGTGAGCTTCGACGCACTACACGCGAACGTGGAAGCTCCCTCTCTCCCGATACACGCCTTCCAGCAGCATATTTTCGGACCGAGGATTCGCACGAGACATGTATCATAGGAATTTCACAATCTAAAATGACGTTTCGTATTCCGGCCGCCTTAAGTCCCTGTGTGTTCGATCTTGGAGCATGAACGAAGAATTTAACTAGATTTTTTCATTTCTTTCCATCTTTGCATACCTTTGTATATATGCGGTGATAGAGAGTTTCGCGTGGGAAGAAGAAAATTGGATTTCTTATTACTTAATTTTTCTATATTTCTTTCTAGTGCTGTGTGTGTATACCTCCGTCTGTTGGCATCCTTTCATTTCCTCACAAAACAACGATACATATTAATATTATTTAGGATACAGGTCGATCATGGTAACCGTATTATTTTCATCGATTCGAATCAATTTTCCTTCGTTTGTCTCGTACTCAGGGTGTATCAGTTTATTTGTGTGTTCCGTGTCTGTAAGTATATGATTTTTGTTTTACCATAATGTCTTCGTACACATAGCCAGATCTGACGCTACGGAGATCAGTTGGGATATTATTTTTTTATTCTTTATGTATTCGCAATTGTTATTTCTTTCCTTATTTTCCATCGGCCCCTTGTACGACGCGTGTGCACGCTTGTAAACCCTTAATTAAGTTGTCACGTAGGTATTATTTCGTACCCTTATAAATAATTTATTATTCAATATAATTATCGTGTAATAATTCCTACACCAGAGAAAACATCGTTAAACCTTATCTGTATCTCTTATTACTCTTTTCATTCTCTCCATCTCAATAATAATAAGTATTTTGTTATTTCTTCTTGTGAAATCCTTTTTTTTTTCTTCTTCATTTTGTGTGTGTGTCCGTATGTTTCCAACTTTTCTTCGTTATCCTTTTTTTCTCTTTTATTTTATTCGTTAAATTCAATTGTATCGATTAATTCATTATTTTGTCACGCTCTGTTGTATCTTTCATCTATTTCTTATTATTTTCATTTCTTTGTTATTATTTTTGCTTTGTTTCTTCCTTTCTTCTAATATTATCCATTTCTCGATATAGTTATATTATTTTATTAGAAAATTTGTACTCTTATGGGGGAGAGGGCGGGAGGTATTGTAAATGGACACAGATGCCCCGTTCGCTTTTGCTGTCTTTTACTTTGGTTTCGAGGATTTGAGAACATCCTACTCGCGCACGATGTCAATTCCAGTTCGTGATGATATTGTATCGGGTGTTATTGATCTGATTCTTTCTCTTTACATACCATTCAAACTCTATTTTCAATAGCTTCTTCTTTCTTTCCCATAAAAAACAAAAGTGTGTTTGCCAACATGTATAATTGTGATTATAGAGTTACCGATATATGTTATTAGAGTTATTTTATTTTATTTTCACCACGTAGAGCGATATTATTGTATCGTAAAGTGAGAATTCTCATGACGTATTACATTTTCATTTACTTCTTATTTTCAAATGTTCTCCTAAAATTTGGGGAATAACTCGCGAGAGCATGAGACCTCAGCATCGTCCAGTAAAATGTTCTGCTCGAACCTCAGTACGCAGCCAGGTCTCTGAATGTTGTTGAAGAACGTGCGAAAGTAGCCAGCTACTGGAGCCTCATTTATTTCGACTGTTCGTTATTACTTTGCCTGCATGAAAATTCATCGAACGATGAGACGAGGGGGACCCGTGGCAGACTTCGAGCTCTACCGGGGAGTGCTTTCGTCGATACTCTTCGCGTTTGATCTGCGATAGAGTAGCAAGAAAGGGGGAATCGAGAAAAAAATTGAGTGAATGTGGGGTGAATATCCATCTCGAGGAAACGTGCGTTCTCTCAAAGAGATTCGCGGGGATATGGAACAGTCCGTTGCAAACGTCTGTCCGTACCCCCGGACAAGAAAGACGTTATACTTCGTTCACCGAGTCCTCGAGACGCCTCTTTCAATGAAATTAACTCCGCGAAGATGAAACGTAAGGAGTGAAATACCGCGCAATGCCGTAATTATATCACTCCTTTCATCGACGCTCGAAAAAGTAAAATTACACATTCAATAATCCATCAATTTTTTGGTCACTTGCTACGTAGCTGGCTCAGTTTTTCGTATTTTCTTCGAATCTTCTCATTTCGCTCTGCGTTATAGTCAATCGAATTTACGTGGACCAATAATTTCGTTTATCAGAGGTATCATCGCAATCTTATATCATTTGGGAAATACCGTTTGGATAAATCGTCGATATTTTGTATTTTATTTTCTTCTTCTCCTTTTTTTTTGTTTTTTTTTTTTGTTTTTGGTACACAGATGAAAAAACATCGAGATACGGTGTACATAGAATTAGTGGGATTTTAAAAACGGTTTTAAGGAATTATTCATTGATGAGAGGATACCGTACACTCAACACTCACGCGACACACGCATACGGGCGCCACTACGACGAGCCACTATTTTTATCAACGCGACAGCAATTAAAATCGATTTGAAACTCTTATTTGTTCTTTTTTTTTTGTTTTTTTTTTTTAAATTTTTCTTTTTTACTTTCGCTCTCCTTCAAACACAGAGAAACAATTCAAGGTGTAAAAATCCGCGCCATTTGCCCAAAAAGCTAATGCAATTTGTCTTGAATCGTTGCATTATTTAACGCGGATATTTCGACAAATTCACAAACATGCAGATTAAATGAGGAACGCGCTTATATATTCGTATGAAAAATTTTGGTTTATTATCCAACCTTTCGAGTTCTATGATCTAAGCTATCCCTAATGTTGGAGAATCGCAACCGACTACAATTATTAAAACCACTCTTGCTTCATCACACTTGTTTTCACATGGTGTAAATACAAAAGCCCTCGTAAAGCTCCGAGCTCAGAATGACATCTTGTCTCTCTAACTCCTGCTTTTTTTTTCTCAACTTCAGCGAATTCCTTCTTCCTTTTCGTCCAAATGTGCAGTCTATTATCCTCGTCGAATATTTTTTCGCCTTACTCTCGTCGAGAGATGACAGATTAATGCGACTAATTTATGAATAAATGGGCGTATACTTGACCACAAAAAGACGCGGTTATCTTCCCGAAAATTACACGCAAAATTCACATAAAAGCTGTGTTACTACTGGTGTTTTTATACCTTTGCAGTGCGATTCGCAAATCCTTCGATTGGCTCGATTCTCGTTATTTTTTTTCGTTTTCTTTCAAATCAGACTAAATCTCCCGACGAGTCAGTTGCGAGGAGTCGGATAGAGCACGGAACGGCTGCAAAAAGACGTGGAGAAGCTATCACATTAATTGCTTTAAATTTTTTCGTAATTATTCCCATTTTTGCAATCTTACATTATTTTTCACGTTTTTGAGCTTGCAGAGTTGGTTGAAAAAGCACCGAAAACAATTCATTTCGACGCTCGTACATCCTGTTCAACCGTCAGTTAAAACTGCGCTTTTCTGCAATTCTAAAATCTTCTGACTATACTGATATTAGAAGATAAAAAAAACTCACATTTTGTGACACATCAATGTGGAGAAAAGTGAAGAAATGACTTATGAAACTGAAAAAATTCTAAGCCTAAAGGAAGTTGCGCAACCACGTTCACCGTCCCGGGCTCTAAAGATTCGACTTCCTACCCGCGACCTACAATAATAAAAGTTCATGTAAAAATTGCATCGAAAAGACGTATTTAGATTGACGTCATTGAATGGCCAATATGCTTGTTCAATAAAATTACTTAAAAGTTAGCGTATAGCTTTTGAATACCACGCAGTCAATTACGGTGCGCTTTTTTGGCATGGGCCTTTCGCAATCGAACGCAGAAATGAACGAGGGATATCAAGGAAGCCCTTAAATCCTGCTCTCATTATTGTAATTATTATGAAATGGGGTTCTGCTGAAAAAAAAAAAAAAATTATTTTTCGTCTTTGCAAAAAATATTTTTTTCCATTGATCATGCTTTCTGTTAAAGAATTAGTTTATTAATGATTTTGAGAAAAAAATATCTATTGAAGTGTTAAAAATGATGGGCGTTCGATCGATACAGGCCATTTTCTTGCGTCTTACGTCTTAACGACTATACAATGAACGACTTGCATTTTTCCGATGGAGCGGCATTTATTTTTCGTTATGCTTCTTTCACTTCTGTCAGTTGTCGCCGTTTGGTCCGCACTACCAGCATGATTTGCATTGCAAAAAACTTGTTACTATTTTTTGGATCGATTCCATGCCTGCCGTCCGATCGGTATTCATTAGTTTTTTTTTCAGTTTCATTTTTTTCCGTTCTTTGCGTTCAAATGATTTGTTTTTGCCTTTTTTTCTTTGTCATATTCGTAATAATCGCTGACTTAATTAGTTTTAGGCTTGACTAAAAAATGTGGGATAACGAACGCTGTTATCCTTTATGTATGAATACGTCTAATTCTGATGGTGATTATACTAAAGATAATTTCATGAATTTAGTACGTTATTTTTGATGTCGATGACATTGCGAATTATAAAATGTTAAATTTTCGTCTTATGGGCACTCGCGATTTTTTGATCGTGTCGAACTCGACTTTAACGCTGATGAAGCTTTCTTTCAAAGTATTCATGTCGAGCGACGAGTTTTTCGTACTTTTTTATTGCGATTGAATATTTTTAACTGAAGTATTTTCAGTTATTCTGAATTAAATATGAATGAAAATTTTTTGACAACTGATTTCACTTACGTTTTTAATAAAAACTTCTTAAAGAAACACTTTTGATAAAATTATGACTCGTTTTTACATTACGCTTAGAATAATCTAAGAAATACTTATCAGTTCCAAATAGTTTACCAATTCACCGCCGAATTATATTTCGTTCACAACTAATGATCGACACTCGATTGTTAAAAAAATAGAGTACAAAAATTATCCTACCAATTTCGAGGCTTGTACCAAATCTAAATTTCTCTTCACTCAAAATTCCTTTCTCTGACATTTAATTTTACATAATTTCACTTTTTCTTTCCTCTCTTACTCACATTACACAGCCGAATTAAAATGCCCAATTATGTCTAATGAATACAAAAACGTTTACTTCATTTCGTATGTTTAATTTTGCTCGTGCTCTTCGTAAGAGTCTAATTCAAAGTCTACCCCTTAATCCGTACTTATCGAAATAAGTGAATTTACGCCAGAAACGCAGTTTCCGTTAAAAATTTACAATTTTTTTGCATCAATTGCTTTTTTGCTTTTCGAACTTACGTAGGATCATCGAATGTCGATTTTCATTTTGGATTTCACGTCAAAGACTGATAGTAATTCGCCTCTTTTCTTATTTTTTTTTCATCAAATATCAATCGCGATAAAATAATGATCACCCTTCGCAGCCACGATATTTGCAGCCCTCGATAGTAATTATTTTTGCATGAAATTTACCGATATCTTAATCAGGCAAGTGCGCAATTGCCATCGTCATCACTATAATTAATTATAGTGCGAGAGAAGCTACGTTATGGTATATTTCAAGGGATAATATGAGTTTATAAGGATATATCGATGCTCCTAAGCCTAAGCTCGACTACTGTTCCTCCTACGAAATCTTTAGTTTGCGATTGAATTTGAAGGGAAGTAGCGCATCCACACACGACATTCAGACATTGGTTTTAATGCTAGAGAAGAAAAATTTCATTCTATATGGGATTTTAATTGATTAAACGCGAGGACCTGAAAAACCTATTTCTAGATTGAAATTCAATGTCGAAGGAGATGAAAAATGTAAAATCAACGGTGTACCTGGATCAATACGATTATTTACGACGCTTTTATTTGGGTATAAGTTTATTCATGTACGATCAAGGACGATAGATATTTATATATTTTTTTTTATACGTATATATATTTTGTGGAATTTCCTACAGAGAATTCGGTGGCTATATTAGAATGAGCCGAAATGGTATTACTGACGGATACTCGCTTTCGAATTTTCAATAAAAACGATTATTCTGATGAATATTTTAGTTTCGTGAAGAAAAATGGAAACTCCTCATATTATTAAAAACACCCTCACTTTCAACACTCTTCATCCTTCTTCTCTTTCTAATTCTCTCCATCTTTCCATATCTCCGCATTATAATATCGATATACGCGCGCTATTGCAGCATTTTACGTTATTTTTCATTTCTCGCAACCAATCCAGTGGTTTCGTTCTTTTCGTTTATAGTCTGATAAAACAAACGAAAATAAAATTGACACATAAACAATAAATCGAGAGACCGCGATATACAATATAACAATTATCTTCCTATGTACATTTGTACCTTTGCCAGCTATTCAAGACGATTCAATTTCCGACAAGTTCTCGGGCGTCCTTCCGCTTGTTCCGTTCTGTTACTTCGTCATGATTTTTTTTCAGTAATTTAACGACCATTGAAGTTGACTGATTTGGCTGTATTGCATATGGCAAATAAAAACGCCCGAGACTCGATTGCAGCGAACAATAATTTTTTTCTCCTACTCAGTTGAATCATCCACCGTTTTTTTTTTTTTTCAATTCTCCAAAACCAATTTCTATTTTTACAATCCCAACAGCTCTGCATCGAGGAAAATAAAATTTTATCAATTTTTGCGTTCGTTGAAACGAATGGAATTTTTAGTAAAGTAAAAAGTCTGGAGATCAGTAACCAAGATTTTTCCTGTAAGAAATAAACTCATGAGAAAGTAGTATGAAATTTCATGAATGAGAATAAATTCGAATTCGAGACTCGAAACGGATCAGTATTAAATGAGGAATAAAAAGTTTATCAAAATGTAGTTTCGAGCTTGCAAGATTTGCGAGTTTCAACAACGAATAATTTTCAACAGATATTTGTTTTTTTTTTTTTTTTTTTTTTTTTTTCATTTTCTTTTCATTTATCGTACTCTATATACTTTGAAATAAGATATGAAACGAGAGTGAGGTCCGATGTGTAAAGTTAGCAACGCGCGTATGCCAATCACAACTTGAAACTCAAATCGCTTGCCTGTAGTAGCGTTAGCGATATAAAATTTGTTTTCTCTCAACGATTCCCTTTTTTTTTCTCGTGCATTCGTGCTCATATTCGTTGACTTTTCTCTTTGCCTAACCAGTAACAACGGGAAAATTGTACATAAATCGTGTATCCAGGGTATAGCGACATATACGAAATACTGGATTATCGTACGACGCGTGGATAGTGTTTATTTTTTCTTTCTTACTCGCATTTTTCTCTTCGTTTGTTCGGTCCATATAAAAACATGTGGGTGCTTGCAACTCGGGGTACATGAGGGGTTAAATCTGTGAAAACTTAATCGGGGCTGGACGAGAATTACGATGGCCCAAAAATCGTTCGGTTTCGATAAAAAGACGTCATCGTTATTTCCTGTTGGAGCTGACGAGCAAGTGGAAACGTTTGACGATCGAATGCCGTGCCATCGTTTCGTATCATCCGAACGGAACAAATGGACAATCGTCAATTCACGCCATGCGAAGGTCTCGACATACATATATACGAATATATGCACTATCATCACTTATTTCGTGTTTTCAATAAGGTTTTTTCATACGTTAGTTTTTTACTTTTTCATTTCCCTTTTTTTCCTGTTTCTTCATTTTCATTTTCCTTCTTTTCTTTTTGTTATGCGTCGATTATAATATTTCTGGGATTCGGGTGGGTATGCACAGCTTCGAGATTTGTACATACGTGAAATACGTTTATCGATGGGATATTTGCCTGTTCGTATCACCAGGCGCGTTACTGCCTCTGTCCTTCTTTCTAATCTGTCTTTTCACACAATAATACAGCGCACCTGAGGTATTTAGCGTTCGAAAAACAGAAATATATTTATATTTGTGTATCCGTGTACGTGTGTGTACGTGTGTGTATATCCGTATGTGTGTGTGTGTGTGTGTGTGTGTGTGTGTGTGTATGTGTGTGTGTGGCGTTCTAATCGTGGAAAGAACGATGTGTACCATTGGCATTTTAATCTGAATTGAGCTGACGCGTTATTCAGCCAGATATTTTAAATCGATAGTATTCTCGGTATTCCGATTTTTTGATGAAAGTTTCTAATAATTATTTTCTCGATCGTACACGTGTGGCGCCACTTTATTAACCGAAATCATATTCATATTTAGCCATATCTTTAATAAGTGATCGCAAAATTGTCTTCAGGATTTTCGATCACTGGAGAAAAATTACCAGAACGTTACGGCCCAGTGTAATCAAGATTTTTCGAGCTACTTGGATATCGATATTTCAAGAGACTGTGAAAAAGTTCAACTCGTGCACTCGAATCAACGGGTTGAGAAATTGCTCGGTTTAAAATTTTTTTTTTTTTTTTTTTTTTTTTTTTTTCATTTGAAAAAAGCATCGTCGATGGCTTTTGTCGAAGAAAATTGTTCCACTGGAACAAATGTCAGAAGTCTCCTAGCGTTTCGATAAATCTTGAAATGCGTTTTATTTTCTGGTTTCATTTGAGATGGTTTCTTTCGAAAAACAGTGCTGAGTGGGCACGAATCGAACTTTTCGAATTACTAACTTTTTCTTCAAAAGTTTCATTGATAATCGCGGGCGCGGATTCGCTTCCAATGCTTTTTATACACGCGACACTTGATTGAAAAAATTCACTAATCAGATCTTGAACGATTTATCCCTCGACTACCATTATTCATTGGTATACAATATTATCGAATTGAAACAAAAAACAATGTTTTACGATTTTTTTAACTAACGAGGATGGAAACGATTTAATCGTCGTAATCGTTGCTAAATCGTACGTACAAGATCAACTACGATTATGAATCTACTAAAACGACTATATCAAAGGGACGAATAAATTTTGTGTCTTTGTTTCATCGACATATGTGTATTTTTGTGTATCTTATCATCATGTTTTTTTTTCTTTTTTCTTTTTTGCTCCTTTTTTTCTACCTTTTACACTCTCCTCTCCTTCGTATTTCGCACTTAATATTTCTATTCATATAAATGGATCGATCGTTTCATTCGTTTACTAAATAATTACTGAATCATCATCGCACAATATTCCTACCTAAACATATGTATACGTTTCATCGTGTTTGCCGAGTTCTTCGAATAACAAATATAGTTGTCTACCACAGCTGAGAATCTTAATAATTCAAAATCGTTTTCATAAGCCCTAACTATTTTCTTATTTCATTTTTATCCTATCTCAATTAGATATATGGATTTTCATATATTCATATATATATATATATATATATATTTATATATTTATATATTTATATATCTATTTATATTAATTAATAATAATAAACATCCACGAAATATTTCGAGCGTCAAGCGACTGTGTATTCACGTATCCGGGTTTGTATCGAGCTGATGAATCGATCTGTGATAGCCTAACGATAGAATTTCATACTTTTGGGACGATCTTGTATTTTTTATTAATTCCAATCGATCGACTTAAGAGACTCGGATTTACGGATATTTTTCCGATCGGTGCAGAGTGTTGGAGTGAATTATTTTCAATTTCGTCCGTTTTGTGATGTTCGAAATGGTTCCGATAATAAAAAATTTGCGAAACAGTGTTTTATACTTTTTTGCCTTTTCTGGTGACTCGATCATTTCAATTTGTTAAGTTTGTGTTTAAATTCACTTTATACATATGAATATAAATATTAGAATTACTCGTGACTATTAGCCCACGTGCCTTTGGATGAAATTTTGTAGAAATATAAAAAACCTGCGACATCATGCTTGCTTCATTTTCCATTCGAAACTTTAGCACAGACTCGTACTTCTGCTTACTCATTCGGTCGTCCCGAAATTTAAGCATTCCATCATCGATTATAATTTTAAACTCTCTTCATATCTCAACTATTCATAACCTCTCCGATGCCAAAAGTGAATTTTCTTCATTCTCGAAAGAGTATTATTTTTTGTCAAAATAAATTGCAGTTTTCATGATCAATGAATGAGATTGAATCTTTTACGAGAAACAAAAAATTGCTAAGCAATCGATTTTCGTCGTGTTTAAAAAAGATTTTTCATTGTACTCCAGACGTTTTGAAAACGATGTAATTGAATGTGCTGACATTGAGAAATAAAATTGAAAAATCCTCTTTTCGAATGATTCCCGTGAGCGGTGACTCCGTCCGAAAAAATCAAAAGTGCCTAAACATCCGTCGGGCTCCCTAAAAACATCGATACGAATTGTTTTAATTTGTATTATTTGTTGAAACCACGCTCGACGTCTCGACGCGGACGAGGCTGGATCGGGGAACGAGTCGAATTTTCCAGTGCCCAGTGTGCTTATCGCGGGACTAGAATCAATAAATAATTGACCCTGGAAGATGATACGCTTTCGCGACTCTTTACCGTTATTTCCAGCATTCATTTTATCGTGATAAAGCCCGAAACACAAGTCGGTGAGTGATTCGTGTTACTCGTCAAGTTTCAATGAGGAAAATTTCGCTTTAAGGAGTTTCAACGAAACGTCGATGATGATGAAATCGTTACCGAAGTATTTTATCGTTCCCCGTATAAAACCAACGTCCTCTACGGCACACGTAGATTAAATTATCATATCCATCCCACGTATACCTATGAATATACACGAATATGATCAATTATCATTTCTCACCGTGTATATAAATACATATACGTGCAGATATATTTATATTTCTATATACTTTTATATTTATAAATATATGTTCAAGAGTCGCGTTAGCAGCTCGTAATATATACTATATATAATCTATTTATATATGTATAAGTTTTTATAGCAAAAGGTACAAAATCGTATGGTGATTGGAGTAAAAAAGTAATCCTACCAATATCCGCAATACCTTCCTACACTTAGAGCAAACATACGTATTCATACATTCGATATACAAAAATTTCAATTAGATATACAAAAAACTGTCGCTATATCAATTTTTTCAAATCATTATGATGATGTAGGTGTTATTATGTTTGTATAAATGTGTATGTACGTGGCTATTTTGCGTCAATGTATGCGTGTTCGTGTATGTTATACTCGGTTTTCGAAAAACATCAAGTCAATTTGATATTATCATGGTATTTTTCGAAATTTGAAAAAAACCTTCTGATTACGTTGGATCGTATGTTTCGAAAACTATTTCCTACAGGTCAATGTGATCTTATTTCTTCACATTTCTGCGTGATTCCCCTCAACTGTAGGTTTGTTTGTTTGTTTGTTTGTTTTTTTTCCACAGAAACGAAAATATTTTTAACTTCGAAGGAGAAATTTCACTCTGGGAGTCGAAGCCCGATCGTGAAATTTCTTCCAATAATTAACCCTCAGGATTTCGAATCTTACGAAGATTCGAAACTCACCTGATGCAATTCAAAGACTAAACTGGATCCCAGTGGAGATATTAATCATGAACTTCTATTCCTTCTGCCTACTTATATTAGAGATCGTATATATATATTTGGAAAACAAAAAAAAAAGAAATAAAAAAACAACGAAAAACACTCATTTATTATACGTATAATTCTTATAACGTTATTCTTGCTTCGCAATCTGCATTCACTCTGTTTAAATGTAATAGTACGGTGTCTGTACCGAAGAGTTGTTTTATGTTTTAATTCACTCTTTCGACTTACATTCTAAATCGTTTTTTTAAATTCTAAATTACCTCGCTCAGCGATCTTAACTCCTTTGACATTCCCGTCGCGCCATACATTAAAAGTGGAAATGCGAAATAGAAAAAAAAGAAACTTCGAGATTTGAGAATGTAAAAATCCTTTTGAGGGAGAGAACTAAAACGAAGGAATCGAAAATACGTGACACAGGGGAAAATAAATTTGATGCCGATAGTACTCGAGATCGCTAAGAATTAAAGAAATATCGGCCCTCCTTCGGTAGATTCGTCAGAAATATTTAAAGCGAATTTTTTTTTTTTTCGTATTTTGCCCATTGCCAGTAAAACAAAAACATGATATCGCATGACTATGAGGATTTAATTAAATTATTTTCACTGATTGAACCATTTGAATTGAATTTCAAAGCTTTTTTCGTGCTGAATAGCACATTTAATTGTTTCCTTGGATTATATTAATTTGAAAAATTTTTAGCAAAAAACGACGAGTCGAAGAAGGCTCGAAAATGAATGGATGGACCCTCAGCAACCCATCGACTTTTCAATTCTTACGTGCAATTGAAAAAAAAAACACTCGAAAAAAATGAATATACGGAAAAAAATTGGATTTGGCACTGTGAGAAATGGTGGGTGAGCTTAAAAAGAATACAAAGTCCACTCTCCTTTCCGAAATCTTGCGTCCAATCGTACGTGTGAATCTGTGAGAGCGCTACATTATTCAATGACTTAAATGACGTACTATATTCGTTAGCCCTCACGTGTGTATCATTATCTATTATTCCCGCATATATTCCGCAGAATTTACGTTCAAACTTCTGTTTCCTCAATGTCAAAGGGCTTTGAAAGTTGCTTTGCGATGTGTATCATATGTGCACGAGTGTTTTGTTTGTTTGTTTGCAGCTTGATGCGAACCGCGATCGTGACCTTTTCGTCATTGAGGTGAAATGACACACCGACGGAATGATCCGCAATGAGAGCTTTCACAGCGATACGAAGTTTTCTCCTAAGAAGCATGAGTTATTTCGGGATAAAGGAAAGACTTTAACTGCCGTGGATATCGAACCGAGTTGATTTCGTGTTTGGTGAAATGTGAGAATCATATTTAGGAGAAAACATCGAGCGCAGTATTCACCGACCAGGACTAGCTGTTTCGTGTGTCATTTAATCTCAGAACGAAAACGAGGACTGTCGTGGGTGTTTCGACTTCAGCTGCTAGTCTACTGCTCTCCTACGACGGTAGGTTACTTCTGTCATTAACGTTATCACGATAAAGCATAAAAGAGGTACGCATGGTCGATAAAAACTACCTCTGAATCAAAATTATTTCGATTCGGAGGACTTTACATAAGTTTCGATTATTATTATTCTTTTTTGTATTACTTTTTCTCTCTTCATTGGGTCGTTGCGTCGATTAGGAAAGTCGAGGATTGAGGTTGGGATGGTTTGGTTCCTCGGGAAGGCCGCTAGGATGTTCAGCAACGACCAGCATCGCCGAAACGAAATTTTTCAACTCGCAATCTCGCGCTGATCCCGTCAAACTCTCCAACCATTCCTTCGCTCCCTCCTCATTTTCCTTGTTATTCAATATTCTCACTTCTTTCCTCCTTTGATTCGCCTCCCGTGCTTTGTGCCTCGTACGAACAGATTTCGAGATGGCGCTACGAGCTCCTGGCCAAAGAACAAACCACAATCTCTCCTGGTTTCACGCTCGACCAACGAGAATGATAAATGATTTTTTTATTTATTTTTTTTTTCTCTCAACGAGAACCTTGTTGGAGTTTATTTGCTAGTACTTTTGCGGTGAACTATGTGAGGAGGTTTACTTCGATAATCGAGAGCCTGGAAACAGTTCCCCTTCGCTGCTCATTTAGTCGAGGAGGACGTGAATCATTTAAAGAGGCTTGTTTTCAATTGAATCGAATTTAACAAAGAAGAATGTAAAAAAAAAAAAAAAAAAAAAACTAGGACATGATCAAAAATCAATATTTTGAAAAGCATATTCTCTTCATAGGCTTCTCGATATTCATCGAGTTCATTGAATCTACTGAACTGTACGTTCGAGCAAAGACAATATAAATGTTTTACGTCGTCGGAAATCTCGAAAATTACGGATTCATTTGTTTCAAATCCCAATTCAAGAGATCCACAAGAGGAAAAAACTATTTTCGTGAGAAATCGGGCGTCGCGTTATTCACCAAACAAAACAACGATGCTCGCCTAAACGCAGTACAAACTAATAAAATGTTGAAAATGAAAACAACTTTATCGATTATCTAAGTAACAAACAATAGTATTTTTTTTTCTTCCTTTCGTCTTTTCCACGTATTTCTCTTAAAAACGCCCTAACAAAGGTGGCTTCGTACAATATATATATATATATATGTATATATATAAATGTGTGTGAGTTAAGTTGGTTTAGGTATTATTACCGCTTATAAATTGTTATTTATAATTCGACTAACTTATTTAGACGGTTGGCTTTGCCTGTGGCATTATCAGACTCTCGTCCTTCGTAATCGTCGGCGGATAGTTAAATTTTTTTTGTTTTCTCATTTTTCTATTTGTTTTTCTTTCCTTTCCTTTTTTCTTATGACATACGCGTTTCAATAATTCCATCAACCCGTTCGATTCGCGACGTTCATTTTTTTTTTCTCGACGAATTACACTCGAAATAACAGAAAATGAACAGTCGGATTCCGATGCTGGAGTGGTGTGAAAAAATAAAAAAAATTAAAAAATTAAAAAAAAAAAATAAAAATAAAAACAGCTACTCGAAATCGTCACGGAGGCGAGATTTTTTTCTCTTCTTTTTTCTTCCTGTTGAATCCTCGGAATCAGGGCATATCCATGACTAAACCGGAGGAAAGGATTTTCGCCCAATCGACAGAAAATCGGGAGCCTCCGATCGTCGAATTTCGTGTCTTTAGTTTATCGTTTATGGAATTTAGTATACGCGTATTATCGTTGTCGTTCTCATCGCCGAGGAGCCCGCAAGAGTGACGAATCGCCAATTTCTCTAATGGTTACGGCCACTGACTGTAAAGCTGGAACTGCTCGCGTGTGTAGCAAGCTGAAAGGGGCTTTACGAAATGTGCGTCCACCGCGCGACAATGAGGACACGGAAATACGCGACTGTAATCCGAATAAAAGTTCAGCCGTTGGTGGGGATAAATCAGAGGCTTTTGGCAGCTGTTGCACTATAACAGATAGAAAGAAAAACAAAAAAAATGGTAAAACATAAGAAAGAGAAAATTAAAAATCATCGTTTTATTCGTTTCCTGCTGAGAAGAGCATTTTGTTCTGAAATTAATAAACGGATAATGAAAAAACAATTATTATCCACTAAAGAGAATATTGAAATGAAAAATGAATGCAGCGATCTCTTATTTGCTCACGAATCGACTGGCTTTTCATCCCAAAAGATGAATTTTTCGAAACCACAATAATATTTGATCTCAGAACAGATGCTCGTATCGGCTGAACTTTTAAGGAATTATATCATCTAACAATTGATTACCTTAAGACGCTCAGTGCAACATGGCATAGCAGCGAAAATATCATAGCTGTACATCGTGCCAAGAACGAGGCTCGAACCGTCCCAGGCTTGAGTGCAACAGCGACAACGAACTGGAGCTCCGCTGCTACCTTCCAAGCAGCTCATGCAAACGGCTGATAAAAATTGTGTGCGCCCCTCAACTTTGACCTGCGATTCCATGCACAAACGTGACAGTTATTATTCCGATAAATGCGAATGCTTAAACTTTGCACTTTAATTTCAATGAACGAGGAATTTGAATGAAAAATATTGAATTTCAATTGCCGATTTACGAGTAAAAGACCATCGATAACGTTTCATTGATGATTTTGAATGAGGATTTCAGAATATCAAGAACAAACGGTGTACGAACCTCAGCGCAAGAATGGGAGTGTTGCCGTGGCGACAAGAAGAAGGTACCATCGACTAGAGGATACCTGTCGAAGACTAGCATCGCAGCTCGGCAAAGTACGCATGAAACCCTGGACCACTGTAGGGCAGCGAGGGTCGACAAAATGAAGCATCGGGTGTCATCGTTTCCGTGATTTCCCTCGTCTTCCATCTGTAAAAAAACAGCAAACGAAAATAAAAATAAGCCAGAAGAGACGGTTTTGAAAAATTGAGAATCGAACGTCCAGCAGCTTTGAGTCGAAATATATTTTTCCCCACAAATATACACAAGAATCGTGACGGGGCCTCGGAAGGTGAAAAAATTCAAGAGTTCTTGAGACCATCAACTTGTGGATTAAGGTTCTAAAGTATACGATTACGAGAATAAAAAAAATACAATTTTTTAATGCAAGAATGATTGCAAGTACAGTGGCTTAGAGTTGAGAAAAGACTTTCCAGTTGGGGGTGTTTGTGGAGGGTTTATAGGTGCGATAAAGTAGGTTGGACGAGGATAATTCGAATATTTGGTGGGCGTCTAGAGGCTCGACAATACCCGTGACAATATAACGGTGGCTCGATAGCGTATATATATAGAAAGATGTAAAAGAGCGGTTCGGTGAGAAGGAAGACATGTCAACAAAGATTGCCTCAGCACGTATTCTCCGCACCGGTCGTTAAATTTGCTGGGAGGTTCCGTGCCCGTGAAGTTGTCGGTCGCACAGAGTTTCGGGATGGGAGCAAGTAAGGGCTCCTCGCGGAAGCTTCGCACTTCTCATTTTCATCGTCCACGAGCGACTCCCCATTGTTCGCAGGAGAAAGATTCTTCTGTCTCGCTCTCTTCGTAATTCCCTTTACGCCTTGCGTATACGCGGACATTTACAACCACCGTAAATTAAATACGGCCTCGATCGTAAGCCGGGTTATGCGATGGAGAGGAAACGGCTCTAGACGCTGCGCGTAGCTCGGTGCTCCGTTTTCTCTCTCCCCGCACGACGTCGCAGGGATCGCGCAGTGATTGGGAGACGAAAAATTTATCTTGCAGCGAAGCCAAAAGGAGCAGTGGCTGAAAGAAAGGGCTCCGGTGCTCCCAGCAGCGATTTTCTTGGTGAGGGCACAACCTCGGGGATGTGATCAGAGTCTCACATTGATTAGCCACTCGTGTATTGGAGAATCCTTCCAATGAAGCTGGATTCATGTTCAAGAAAATGGGGAATAACTCATCTGCAGAGGCAGTGGAGTGCGAGAAATTGGTCCACCTTCAACAGTATTTATTCTGATAGGGAGAGTCATGGGTTCATTGAATTATGACGGAAAAGCATGTCAGGTGGACAATGATTGTGTCTGCTTCAGGCAGAAGCGACGTAAAAGCGTGGGCGCGGCTTCCTGTGAAAGAAAGCCCCTTGCAGAGCTGCTTTCTCAGACCCTCCGAGCACTCTTAACGACCCGATAACGTTACGATACTGCTAATTCTGCAAAGCCCGCGCGAAGCCGATTGGACGCATCCTTCCCGTTTAATTACGATCTGTCGAACGCCGAGGGTTAGTAATACGAAAGAAGCTTCGGAGAGGCTAAAAGAGCAAGACTATTCGATGCTTGAAATGGCGCGAGGAAGATAAAGAAAAGCATTAAGGGGGCTGGGTCATCGATGCAAGATGCCTTTTGATCACAAATAATCTGTCTTAATATCATTTTATATCTCCCCTTAATCACTACATGGGGAACAAACATAAATGTGTCCTCCGATGAATTTGGAAATAAAAACAAATCTTGCCTGCGTAACAGTAATGGAAGACGAAGTCACTGGGTACAAAGACAGGGTAAAAAATTAACAACTCTCCAGCTTCGAGCGCGTTGAACACAAGAATACACCACGCCAGTGTGACCGTTACAATGCCGCCGAAAAGTTCATACGACGTCCATGGCTGGAGCTTTTTACAAGTGAATGTCGAGCGAAAAGAGTCCCTTTACCGTGTCCAAATGGACAGGGGTGTTGTTCCTTCCGTTTGTTTCCCAACGTCAAACTGTTTGGCTCGGTTTTACGGGATGCTGGAATGACCCGCGTCTGACGAAGGATGCGTACCCCCGGTTGCTGGACGTAAAGAAAGCCAGTGAAAATATAGCAACGAGAAGAACGACTCGGGGCTGGGTTCGACGAAGGGGCTCATTCTGGAAGGATCACACCCACCCCCTCTCTACCCACCCCCTGGCTCACTCTCTCTTTTTCTCTTCTTGCTTCGCATGTTGTGGTTCGTGAAAGAGCTCCTTCCCAGGGGATTTCGTAAAACCATTCCTAAGGAAGCTCTTATTTAGAGCTTTAACGCCACGAACGATGGTCCATAGGTCCTAGAGCGATAAAAGCACGTTATATGGACGCTTGTAAAACGATCCGAACGTGTGTAGCCCGTCACTGTCCCGCTAAGCGCACACTGTGTATAGACACAAGCGACGATCGGGATAAGTAAAGATATGAGGTACAGAATTGCGGAGAACGAAGGATGGATAAAAAGCTAGCTGTGATCCGAGAGGCTGCGCAAATAATTGGTTGCCAAGCCACGATCCTTGTCGTCTTATTCGTGTTGCACACTGCTTCCTGAAGATAAGGCTACATGGTTTCATGGACACGGTTTTCCCTCGATGTAGCAATCCTGCCAGTCTCCATTGGCTTTCCTTCTGCGGTATCCCGTTCAACAATGATATCGATATTTTGAAAAATACTTTGAGGTACACGAGTAGGATTTCTCTCAAATGGAATTTGGAGTCCTAGAATTTTTATGCACGCTGGCGAGCTCGCTGAGAAAATCCGAGCGCTAAATCCACAGCTCGATTTCTCTGTTCGACTTGTCTCGATATATAGTAACCTCCTCACGTTCATCTTGATAGATCCTCGAATCAAAAGCATACGAATACGTAAATGGGCACAGCTATCCAACGTCGTATTCTCCATTCTAGACCATCTCTTTCCAATGGTACATTCACCCTCGGCCACCAGAAAGGGGCATGGGTAAGGTCAACGGAGACATCGAAAAAGCCGGCAACCAAATTGAATTCCATCGGGCGTACTGCGAGGACAACGACGAAGCTTTACGAGGATGGGAAAATTATCGGTTGGCTTTCAATTCGACGTCGGACGTGCGATGACCTCCAGGAATCTTGGATTCACCTTAGAAAAGTATTTGCATGCTGCATGCCCAACGAATTTTAATCGAATTCACAGTCGACCTGACATCATTTCAGGTTCGGAAAAGTAAATTAAAAAAATTGATTTTTTCGAAGCTGCTTTGTCAAAGTGTAACATTTTCACAAATAATCATTGACAAAAATTTCGTGTGAAACTTCTGCTCGTTCTTCGAGGTCACAATCCGTCCGTGGCATTGCTCCTGACTCATCTTAATCAAATCGAAATAAAATGAAACAAAGAATAAACGATTCATTAGTCGAGGTTTTCCTCGGCACATCTTCAATGCCGGCCAACGTGAAGAGCGCTAAGTGACTACTCTGGAGAATAAAGAGAAAAGTTTTTCTTCGTTACGTGTCCTTTGTGCTCGTCCCATTCGACTTTCCGTCTTCTGATTTGTGTCTTAGGGTGCGCAGCAGTACGGCAGACGAGCACAAAGGATATCTGGACCAGTGTGGCGCGACGACGAAATGAGCGAGAGCGAAAAACCAGTCGTAAATTTATGGACATCCTGTCTTTTTGCACCGGATAAAGAGATGAAGAAAAAAACACAGTCGGGACGCTCTTCTCGTCGCTTGATGGCACCCTCGGTCTACGGGAAGCGATAGTTTTTTCTCTCAATCTTGTATACAAAGAACGAGGAAGCGTGTGAAGCTTCGAAAAAAAAACGAAAAAGCTTTAATGCCTTCTTCTCTGGATGCGGTCTCCGCTCTAGGGTTGAAAGCATCGAAAGCTTCCCAAAGTTTTCCGGCGAGGTTTACAGCATTTTTAGGGGAAAAATATATTTCAGGGGGTCGGGGAAACACGTCTTTATAGTGTGGCAAGACACAATGTGCTGCTCCCGGTGACCCACTGCTATCCTTACCGCCTCTTGGTTTGCCATTCAGACAAAGAACTCGATCGTTGCACGCGTAACAGCGTTCCTCCCCTTTTCTCCACCCATCTAAGTACTCGAGGGTGCTTCTTCGCGCGTAGAAAAATAATCGATGGCGTCCTAGAGCCCCTGGCTCTGGATGCCGGCTTTATATACGTTTATATAAACGTATATATAATCAATAGGACATTTGTCGACGAGTTATTGCAGACGACAACCTCTTCGTCATAACGTCTTGTTTCTCGACGCAACGGAAACGGAAGTCGATGGTGAAGGGGAATATCTGAAGAAAGGAAAATAACGGCAGAGAAGAACAAAGAAAAAAGGTCCACGGGAGTGCGAAGGAAAAAACAGAATTTTCTTAAGTCTTAAGTTAAACAGATTTAAATATATTTTTAGACATTTTGATATGATTGGAAAATAGGCTCAAGTGCTCGTCGGTTTTACTGATAAAAAGGCTGCGCAATAAGCGAGAGCAATTGTGAAATTTTCGTAGCTGCGGAAAGGGAGTCTTGAAAATGTAATAATTTCACCGATTCTTGATCTTATCACAGAGTTATGGGTCCCATAAAAATTGTTATTCGACAAGATACGAGGTTAGCTTATGGTTTGAAATAGAGAAATAACTGACGAGGCATATACAGCGAAGGGAGTTTCCGCTCCGTGAGGCGCCGTGAACTCGAGAAGTCTCCAGAGACGTCTACATTCATACAGAGGAAGAAGCTCGTCGCAAAATTCCGACTCCTCGTAATCCAGTTCCATTTTACCGGATGTAAGCGCCTTAGGACGTAGCAGCTCGCGAAAAGACGATTACGAGTAATTGGGATCTGCAAAATTCGTTTCGCTTCTTCTCCAGACTGACTCTCCCGGTTGGAGTGTACGCAAAGCGATTGGCTCACCGCTCGGCGCAGGGCCAACAAAGGCCAACATTTTTTCATCTCCTTTGTTCCCGCGTTCTTACTTTTCCATCTTGCTTTTGTGTCTGGTGCTATGGTAAAAAAAAGCTCGCGTTTCGAGCCCTCAAATATTTCCATTTGTCTTCGATCTCCGGCAGGAACAAAGAAATGTTTTCTACGAATGAGATAAGGGCTCGCGCTATCCGACCTTGGCACGCTTGCCCCGTCTATGTCGTACTGCGGAACAATGAGAGCGAGGAATCATAAGAAAAAGACAAAAAAAGGGGGAGAGAGAGTGAGTGAGAGAAATAGAAAATTCGATTTTGAGAGAAAGAGATAAAGCGATGGCCCCGAGCCCCCTCGAATCGACGACATTGACGTATGGGGGCTGCGGATGCAGCTCGCGAGTATTATTATCACAAGCCCCTTTCGATGCGTCCTATGCCATAGTATCCAGCCCGGGGGCCAATGACGCAGTACACCAAGTTCCCTATATTCACCGCAAATCCCCCTCCGAACGGTATTAATTATGCACCGCGCGAGGGTGGCCAGCACCGACTCATGAACACCCAGAGCTGCGAATCACCGGCTGCCGAATACACTCGTTAAAAAAAATCCAATATTGCAGGATAGCCTGTAATGGAACTACATTTTTCTTCATTGTTCACTGCATACATTTGAAAAAAGCTTCGAATACTACAAAAAAATTCGTTTAGCATGCTAATATAATGTATTCGATTTGATTGAGAACAAAGGGTTGGCATCATCGGATCGTCCTCTAGCCATGCTGGATGAGTGCGGAATCATAAACTCAATGGGAATTAAGGGAACGAGCTGATTCGCAAAAGACACGGAGTTTGCTAGGGGACGATTTTTCGACGCAAAAACGAACCCCTCGATCGTTCAACGGATTCTCTTTGTCCCAAAACTCTTCTTCCGACTTCAGTTGGCAGCGTTGGACTCCTGATCGATCAATGAATTCGCGGAGCCGAGGCTCCGGCCCAACTACCGGAAACTCAAACAGTGTGTTTGTACCTGGGAACGAGCGAGATCGCCGCTGGAATCCTCCCATTCTCTGGTGCAATAACATGCCAGCCTTCTGTGGTCCATTGATGCTGAAATTGTCGAAGGACAAAGAACAAAGATCTCCGACGAGCATATACGCCAAATGTTTACATTGAGGCTTTACTCGGCTCATAGAATATTTGTATTCTTCACGGAATCTCTGATCGAATCAGTGTATCAGAAACTATCCGTATCGCCGATCGGCGAGAGATTCCAATCGATGATAAGCTTATTGGAAACCTTCGTGTGATAGCGAGAGAAACAATACAGATATCCAGTTCGTGTCTGCCATGAAACTATAGGATACCAGTTCGTGGTTCTTGAGCAAATTCCAGGAAAAAAAGTCGAACGTATACGAAGATATATCTGCGGCTTTTTGTATGTGCATCCATGCGACTACCAATAAAAAATGAGAGCGGAGAAATGGATCCTTCAGGGTAGAGCATGGCGTCGGCATTCACGGGTTGATCCAGTCTTTTTCCGCAATGCTGCGATTCGGTGCTGTACATACTAATATTATGCTTTATCTACTCGATTCTTGGGACGCTCATCCAGCCTGGTTTCAGATGGGATCGCGATGACTAAGCACACGAATGGATATGAGGATTAAAGTAAAAACAAGATGGAAATTCTACTCCTGGAACGAATCGGATGACGATAAAAGCAATAAAAATCTTGCAGTTCATTGAAGTTACGGATAGTGACGAAACAGAGGAAAATTCAGCTTTCTTTCTATGAATTTACATGAACGTTATCCAAACTGTAGTTATTTATCTGGTGACATCATAGCCCATATTTAATTTATCATATTTGCAATATTTTTCTCATTCCCGGCTTGAAGAACGCTCTCTAAATATTTTTTGCACTGATATGCTTCAAGCCCAGTGGTGCACAAACCGGAAATAACATTGCTGACAGCCTCCAGAGTACTCTCAACCCCCCTCATGGTCGTTCTCTCGGCGGGGTAACCCTCGGAAAAAAGTAGAAAGACTACGCCAAAGCTTGCAATCCCTAGAAGCCTAAGGGAAGAAAAAAGCCACCTTGTAAATCAACGAAGCGTCGCCAAAGAAGTTAAGGATGTGAAAAAGCTGTGTGCTGGCCCTGTTCGAGGTGCCTGCCGAATGCAAAAAGCTGAACCTCTCGGCTGTCTCTGCCACGAAAGTGTAAAATACTTGCACGTGGCATTAAAATATACCAAAGTGTTGCTAAAGTTGGTACGGTGTTGAAGCAGGCAACGAGTGTTGGCTTTGTGGACTTGTGTTTCTTTATTTTTCTCAACTAATAAATCAATCTTGTAGAAAAAAAACATGAGAATTAGAAGCCAACGATTAGCAGCGAATGTTGTGCCAAGTTTCGCCAAATTGTCCATCCTTTGCGAAACCATTTACGTACTTTGGATAATCCCAAGATGTATAAGCTACTGGAGAAAATTGAGATGAGAGGTCGCAAGCATCAACCCAAAAGGTAAAGTAACGGTAGCGAATAGAAAAGGAAGAGGAGAGAGAGAGAGAGATCTGGAGCACTTTGGCTAAGAAGCTTTACCTGCACTCAGCGTCTTGATATTTTATTAATTCTCATCCTTTCTCATGCACACGTAATCTCCCTGAGAATATTTACAGGGTTTTGCCCCTCTTCTTTGCAAGAACATCTTTCTCAAGGAGAACTTTGAAGACAGGTTAATCGAGGCAAGAGTTCTTAGGAAAGTGGAGTCATACTAGAAATTATCCATGGAAAAGGACTTTGAAAAAGTGAAAAGAGAACATCGAGTATCAAAACATGGCAACTCGAATTACACTTTGAACACTCGTTGTTATTTTAACCATTTACTTTACAGTCAACATAAACCAACTCAAAAAATTGTTTCTTCGATTCTCGAGAAATGGGGAAAAAATTCAGCTCACAAAAACCGGAAGGTCAAGCGACTGTAACGTGACAGAGTGAACTGTAAATTTACAAAAAAACGTCATCGACGTCCAGAATGAAATTCTCACGTAGTTGGCAATTTCCTCGAGAGTGATCGATCCTAGAGAAGATTACTGTGTGGTGGGTTCGTGGGGCGTGTCGTTGACGGGTAGTGTGTGACACGGATCGCGTTCCCCTATCGCAAAATGTACTTCTTTGCTCGTCCGAGCCACATCACACAGCATACCTTTCGCTCCTCGAGTCTTTCCCATTTCACGGTCTTTCATCTTCCTTTACATTCGTCTCCCTCTCGAGGCTTATCGGGTCCAGGAAGGTTTTCTATAACGGCTCTCTCTCGTCACGTTTCAATATATGCGAAACTGGCGACCGTTCTAGATTGGGATCTTCCACTTCACTCGCCCCTCTTTGCCCTCTGAGAATCCTTCAATAGCACGAAGATCTGTATCGCAAATAATTTTCATTCTTCGTGGTCAGTCAACCCGGGCTTAAGGATTTCCAAGATATCCAGGAAGTTTTCGCTTTTCCAATTAAGTTGCCGGATTGAAATCGAAGCCCGGACTCTTTGAGTGGGACCGAGGACTCGTGCATTCGATTTTATCAATTTTCCGTCTCCTGTATCTTCATGAAAATAAAAATTATCCACAAAAAAGGTTCGAGAGCCATCGAATGGTAAACCAGCTTTAAGGCCTTACATACACTTGCAGCGGGCAAAAAAACGTGATTTTCTTAATTTTTTTCTGAGCACTTTCTTCTGAGCATCAGTTGCAGTGGACATGATAACTAAAAAACTATTAAGATCCATACCAAATTTATACCACTTATTTATTATTATAATAGCTTGTGTCTGGACCAAGTATTTGTAAAAATTTTGATCTAAAAACAAATGGCGACAGTTTTAACAAAAAATTCATTTTTCGAGATGCTAAATTTTCGCTCTTTTTTGACAATTTTCTTCCCAACAAAATACAAAATCCTTCGTCCAGGCCCTAGCTATTATGTTTATAAATAAGCGGTATAAATTTCGTATGTATTGGATTAATAGTTTTTTAGTAATCGTGTCCACCACAAAGGTGTTTTTCAAAAAAGACGATTCTCAAATAATCGCGTTTAAAGATTCAAGTATTAAACGACCGCGCGCATCGAGCGGTCGGTTGAAATACCCAGAGCTACGAATCTACTGCTCCGATCTTTATGAAATTTGGTAAGAATATTCTTCAGACATTGTACTTGAAGAATATCTAATAAAAAAACTTCGATTTTTCCGTCCATCACAAGTGTATATAAAGCCTTAATCATTCAATCCACAATCACAGATACTGCACGAATCACCATCATCCGCACTCTTCGTTCATGACAGTGCGAAATTGCGTTCAAGGACTTCAAGATCCGTTGAATGTGTGCACGTTAACGTTACGACCTTGGAAATACGGAGGGTGGAAGAGTCGCGTGTTGCAGGTCTGACAAGAGCAGAAGTTACCCTTTGGACAGGATGTGCGCAGATGTTGGCGGATTACGATTAAGATACATCAGTGTCAGGTTGTTTGCGTTGTCGCGGTTTACGCATCCGTTCATGCGCGCACGAAACAAAACCTCCGTATTTATTCTTGCTTATGCGATCCGTCTTATATGCGAGCGTGAGCTCGCTGCGACGACGAGACGCTCGGAATTAAGTATTCATTTGAGCAGACAAGGAGTGCCGTGTCTGGTAGATCCGACGCTCTGAACTTGAGAATTCGGAGTGAACGAAGAGAGGCTAATGCGTTGTACAATGAAGATGACGACGAGTCAAGAAATATGCAGATAAATCCCTAAAGAATTAGCAGAGCTAGCATTGACGGTGAATATTAATCGCGAATCAATCTGGAATTCATTCGCCTCTTCCTCGAGTCGAAATCGATTCCTTTCCCATCCAGCACTATTGAAACAAAGCATGTTCGACCCGTTCCCGTAAAAAGAGCAGACTCAATGGTGAATTGGAGTAGCGGGAATACGATTCCTTCGAATCGAGCTAATCAAACGCGACCGTTACTAGTAACAATTCCTCTAAAGCCAAGATGTAACTGGGGTACGAGTCACGATAAAACGTCACGAATTCAGTTGGCAATAAAAGTTGAAAAATGTGGCAAAGTATAGAAAAGAAAAATGATCCGAGAGCAAAGATGGAGTCGCAGATGGAGGAAAAGGTGGTTAACCACTGGGACGGATGCAGGTCCTGAACACTGGAGGGGCCAGGATATACTGGTCCAATCATTTTCCAATATTGTAGTGCCACGTGCAACGGAAGGTATGCGTTTACAGTGGAGTAGCGTATGCTGGTATTATGTGACTGGTGTACTTGTATGCACACTATTGTTCTATACTGCATCGGTGATGTTATATACCGCGGTATAGAGCGATTCGTTGACTGTACGAGCCGAGTGTTGGCTCAACCCATATCGCGAGTTCTGGCAATGGATAAAGGGTGAACGTGGGGCGAGCGGCTGGCAATAATCCGACCGTAAAATTGCGACGTTGCATTTTGCCAGCGGTTTGTGCTGTTTGCGAGAAGCATCCTGATACAACGAAGTAGAATCTACACGACTGCACGTATGTGAAATATAAATGTGGACTTACGTATGTCTGAAAATATATATAAACATATAAAATATGGCAGCTTGAAGCAGCAACCTCATACCCTTGAAAAACCTCTCATTCCCTCATGTTCACCCCGGTAGTAAACGATAAAAATATTGCCCCTATGAGCTCTCTTTCTGTACCCTTTGCTCTTACCAGCCTGA
Organism: Venturia canescens; assembly: GCF_019457755.1. Taxonomy (NCBI): domain Eukaryota; kingdom Metazoa; phylum Arthropoda; class Insecta; order Hymenoptera; family Ichneumonidae; genus Venturia; species Venturia canescens. The sequence continues at coordinate 16,737,381 of NC_057421.1, read as the reverse complement.
CGAGTTCTAAAAATTCACCGAAGTAAGTGACGCGAATGGGTGGAGTGATATCGGGCGAAAAAAAAACAGGCACGTCCTCGAGTGTTTTTCGTTGTTTTCATGATACAAGGCCATTTGTATTGCTCGGTATCCGACCTGAAAATCTCCGTGGTAAAGCCAGCATAAATGGCATTAATGCAAATCCTTATCGAAGGAAATTGTATCAGGCTAGTGGCTGATCGAAGGACACGGTTCAAAGTCTGCTTGCTTTAAAGTTGTTGATGCTCTGAGACGATCACATATTTCTCACATCATTGGCAAGCTAATGAGTAGATGAAAGTCAAGACTGCCAACAATGGCGTTAAAATTAAGGCCTGGAACGATGGGTTAGTTTGGATTTAGTTGACCATCATCCTTAATTAATTTTGCCATTGAAGACGATTAGTCTCATTGTCAGTTGTAATTGTTCTTTCTTGGGCATGAGAATCTCACTGACTTTTGATCGTTCATAAAATAAGTGGTTCGAGATACCCATAATACGAATGATCACAAGGCACTTTTCAAGAGATATTTATGAAACTCGTTAAGATCGAACTTTGACACGTTACGGGTTTGTTGATCACAACAAAAAGTGAATTTCGTGAGAGACGTTTTAAAGAAACCTCGAAAAAATGGAAGGAATTATTAATTAAAATTAAAATTATCCATTTATTTTAATTCTTCATGAACTTGGTTTTTTATTTACCAAATATTGGTTAAGGTACGATAACGTTTCTAACAGGATGCATTTCGACGATTATGCTTTTCTGAATTTGAATTCGGCAGAAAGACTCGTTTTTGGCATATCGGTCGTTCGAATGCTCAGTGATTTTTACAGAAATCGCACATTCTTGGAGAATGGTGTAATAACGATAGGAAAAAAATGGATTCTTCTGTACGGTCTACATCAACGAAGAAGCAAAGGAATTTAAGCTGTGCCTAGTCGTTCGCAGCCGTTGCACAGCCTGCGTCTCGCATAAACGCGACCGTAAAGCTCAGACGCTACGACGGCGTTAACTTTAGTACCCGCTAAAGTTTACGTAGAGCGGTGTGGAGGGTAAAAAAGAGGGGCAGCTTGGGGGTCGTGTCGTATATCAAGCTCGCATCGAAGACATACACATTCACAAACGTAGGAACGAAAGCATATAAAGCGTCAGGCGTGAACGTCCGTTGGGACTGAATAAAGAACAGTGAAAAAAATTCCAGCTCGCCGTGTTTTATTCGAACGCATTTAGACCAGAAATTGGAAGTTGCAGAATTATTTTATTGGTGCGGAGGGTCTCACGGAATAATTTTATGGACATAAGCGTAAGGTGCTGCTGCTGCTGCTGGCGGAGAAGTGAAACGAGAAAACAAAAAATCAAGGTCCAACGGAACTTCTTTATTTGTATTCTTTTTAGTAACTTTCATAGCACAAGTTATTAAACCCCGAAGAATTCAGCATCGAGCACAAAGCCCCGCCGTCTGGCCATAAAAAGAATTTCAAATAAAATAACTTCAAGAATTGCAAGCCTATTTTCTCCGGGCCATTTATTGGAAAAATGTACTAGAGCGTGCGAGCCTCGACTGATTGTATGAGGGTTATCGAAAAAACCCCATGGCGGAGTACTCGAGAATCAAATTACCCTGGAAATAGGATTATCGTCATTGGTGAAGCTGTAGGTACACACACGTCGTGCTTGGAATTCACAAACTTCGTATATACACCCCAGTATGAATTTCTCGTCGTTCCTCCAGTTATAGAAGAGCAATTTAATCCTGTACCCAACGAATAAACCACATATGCAAACATACATATATATATTTACAAACATAATGTATGAAAAATTCGATTCTGTTCCACATTTATCCTCAGGCACTTTAAAGATAATCGATCGTTGACCAATACCCGATATCGATATGTCAATACCAAACGATATCGGATCATTTCGTAGTTTGAGACAAGAGAATCAAATCAGACTTCATTATCAGCCTTTTTTGTGATTCGAATTTTCATTTTTCTGAAAATCCACTTCCAGCTCCAAAATGTAAACGAAACAATTCAAATGCTTTACACAAGTACAATATTCGTTATTTTTTTCACGAATACTGCACAGCCCCGCTACATTCAATTTGAAGAAATTTACGTAACGCCTTCACTGGTGATTTTTTTCTCCAGATTTCGTATGTCGAATTGCAGGTCTTGTGTATACACCAAGACGTCTGAGCGCACACACGAAGGGGAGTGTGTATCGTGTGCATTTACTTGATGTACTTGGCACGCATGCCGATTCTTTGACCCCGCAACTCGGCAGTGCATTAGCCCGAGGCACGCTGGTACGCATTAGCAAAATGATGAAGCTCGCGTGGATAAATATATACATGTATATACAATTCGTATTCGTACATACGATTTTCATCGCGGTCTATCTTCTTCTGCGTGCATCTCTCTAACATCAAGTCGAACATGCTATCATATTTTTAGCACTGTTGTTATGGAGTCTAAGCTCGTTGAATTTGTTCTCGCAATAGCGAAGTGGAGCCGGAGTTTGTGAAGTGCATGATCAGACGCTTTCTATAAGGTTGAGTATTTAACTTGGGATTCACGAGAATTTGAAGAAAAACCAATTCCAAGAATCATTCGTTGCTAAATTGCGATGAATAATCTTCAGAGACTGCCGAAGGATATTTTTTTGCAAAAATTTTTGACGGCGAGCAAGAAAAATCGTTGAAGACCGAAGCTCGGAGCTCGTAATTTTGTACAAGAAAATAAAGAGAAATAAAAATATTTCAACCGAATGAAATATGAATGAAAAACGTTCGAAGCGCAGGTCTGAAAAGTTTCTTGGGCGAATGAAGAGTACAATATTCGGGGCGCACCTTCTGCGATGAGGTTCATATACACGTGAATGAGGCTTTTGAAAAAGAACTGAACGCGCGGGTAAAGTATTGCAGTAATTGGCCCAACGTGAGTTACAGCGCGAGCGAACTCGTCTCGTCGTAAAGCTTGAACGAAGAAAGGACTCTGGTTGTGTCATGCGTTTGTGCGTGTGTTTTTTCGCGCGTGTTTGTGTGCATGTACCAGCAAATGGTCGATTCACGAGCTACTTTTGCTTTAACGATTGTTCGTTTGGCCTGGGCCAGGTTTGGGATCGGACGAGACCGACTTATTCCTTGACCGCTTCAACCACTTTCTTCGTGCACAAGCCCCGGAACGTTCTCCACCCACGATTCTTTCGGATGTCTCGAACACGTGAAGGTGAAAAAAAACGAGGAAAAACGACATATAAAGAAAAAAAAAACTTTCAACGAATGAGTTTCGACGGTGTACCGTCGTTTTCCTTTACCGCTGCTACTTTTTTTATTGCCGAGAGCTTCGATTAGGTTTTTCTTATCGTACCTTGTCTCCCTTTTTCTCATTCGCTTTTTTTCCTTCTTTACTTTCATAGCGAACGAAGTACGAAGAAGCTTCCAGGCTTCCTACATCCGATGAAGATTTGCTTTATTTTAAAAAATCTTTAACCAGCACCGATCTCAATTTTCTCATTCCGTAACGAAGCACAGCCGAGATAATTTGGAGGAAAAAAATCGCCAAAGTACGTATCTGTAATATTCTTGAGTACTCTTCTTTTTTCCACCAGCGTCCTTTAACGTTTACTCCCGAGTGCTCCGCCATTACACCCGCACCGGGTCCACTTCACTTCGAGGTTTTTTTTCCTCTTCCTTTTTCCCAGATCGAATGTCTTCTCCCGCTTTAATTTTACGTACGCAACCTGTACATCCAATCACAAATGCCCCCTGATCACAAAAAAGAATCAAGCGCACCCTTCATTCTGCAGAGTCTTTTAATACACTCGTATTGGTAACATCGCGTCGTTATACCGCCTTAACAAGATGACTATGCGATGAACCCGTTTAATGGAGTTACATAACTTCCCCCCGGTGTATGATCTCGTTCGAACTAACCACTCGAAGCTTTACATATACGACATGTCCATTTTATTCCTCGGATAACTGGTATTATCGGGAGACCGTTATCCGAATCTCTAACTACCGCGTTATTTTCTTGAAGCACTGTCGTTGATCATGAGGCTGTTACTTTACGAGATCGTCAGGCTATTTCTGCGAGCAATTTCGGAAATTCTATTGGAAGCTCGCAGGCAAAGGGAAGAGAAACTTTTGGTTAAAATATTTTGAGGATCTTGGTGATTGTATCCATAAAAATACTCAAAACAGGTTTATGGAATTTGTAAAAACGAAGAAATTGAAAAGTCTCGAGTGATAACCATCAAAAATATTTAGTGTAATCGTGCCGCATCTCCAATCGTCATTAACTCCGTGAATAACGATCTCGTTATGCGCGGTCTTACTGTGCAAAAGTTCTAGCGACGTTGGACTCTCGTCGAGAGGCTTCCTTACGCTGCAATCAAGAGAAGATCCTCTTCGCCTGGTTAACTTGCTATCCGAGAAGAGGAGCCCGCCGACCAAGACGAGGAAACTCGACGGGTCAACTTTTTCCTGCTTAACCGGCTAGGAGACCGCATCTCTTGAGACGACTCTAGACCAGCGCGGGCAGCGAACGGTCAAGCCTTCAGTTTTCGTCTCGCCTCACTGATATTCATATGTCCATTACGATCTCAGCGTGCGATCTCTATCGAAAAAGCGACGCAAGGATCTTTACGTTAACCTTCATGGAGTGCGAGAAAAGCAGACCCTGCGGTCTCGGACTCGTGCTGTTGGAAAGGAGGTCAGCTCGGGTCAAAGTTATGAAAATCAAGACTCATTAATATTTCTTGCTCAAAACGTCTCATAAATTAATCCTCATCATCGAGCTGATTGATCAACGTTGAAATGGGTACAATCAGCATTGCCGTTGGTTACATCAATGTTGCATCAGGAATCACATTCGTTGACTTGGGATCGCGTAAAAAAAACTTACCACCTGCTGGTTATCGAAACACCGCGAACTCTTATTCGTCAATGCTCATCGAACTCACCTGGAACAAACGAATAATAAAAACAATTAATACCCGGTGACGAATTTGACGACGGATTTTTAAGGAATTAAAGTTGTTAAAAAGTGCATGCCAATGTCATTTGAACTCGTTCTTGGTAAGTCAATAGACTGTCTGATGACTCTTCGAATTTTGCTATTAGCTCACGACGTTATGAGTCTGAATTCACAGCAGTTTTTCTCCCATACGTTAATTTATTGTTTACTAATCAAAGCACCAACAAAATGGCCTTACATGATTCGGATCTCATCTAGTTTCGATCAACCACCGCATTCTCAAAATCAAGTTCGCGAACAGTGACATATGAGATTACCGACGCAGCATCTTGGTTACAGATCTTGAATCCATCTTGAACTACCATGAACTCGATTCATATATGTACGAGCACGATGCATTCAAAGGACGGAATAACGTCGAGTCACGTGGGTTCGCATTCGCAAGAGCGAAGATTAAAGTCCCCGAGACGTTAAATCTCTCCCACGTCCTGGCCACTTCCTGCCATTCATAACCATTAGAGAAATTTATGTATCTCATCTATTGCAACTAGTGGTATATCACGAACAGATACGCTTTGCAATGGATTACCAACTTTTTGTCCTGTTTGCTCTGCAAGATTTCTGTTCAATTTCTTTACAAGTATATATTGTACTTCGTCGGACTGCAAAATGACATTTACTGTGTATCTGCCAGCCTCAACTAGTCCTGCATTTGGTTGCACTTGAAGGTATTGAAAGACAACGAGATGGAACTTCGTAAGATTTGAAAGCACTACATTCGAGATTCTCGGATAATGCAGTGATTCTTGAGAGTCATCGAGCTCACGTGACTAACTCAAAATCGATGGTGGCGCCTCCCGTAGTAAAGTATATTTGTATATAGTAAATACGATCGCTGTCACATGTCAGACGCCTGGCATGTATTCTATCGGATTTCTTCATGAGTTTTATTGAAATGGCGACAAATAAATTTCGTAATGGACAGTGAATTGGCGTGAATCCGACTCTGTTTTCTTCGGTTGTGACGAATGTGTGTAGAATGTGTGATAAAATAATCTTCGTGACCGGCGTCAAAGGTGTCATGGCGTTCGCAAACTGCTTCGTATTTTCATTTATTCGTTGCGTTGATGAGAAAAATGTAGTGTCCGAAAACGAAGCACAGCCGAAATCGACTAATAAAAATCACATTTTTATTCGCGACGAAATCCGGTACAAACGGATCTTAGTTTGATTTTTGGACATTTGGCGCTGCGAAATGTGAAGGCTCTTAGGAATAGGGAAAATAGTGCTGGTAAACTGGGGTCGATCGAATACCTTTTTTCGTGTAAGAGTACAAAACTCCGGTTCTTCAACGCTACAATTAGGTTCGCAGTCCCTAATGGAGTAGTTCATTAACGATCAAATCTGTACTTTGGAAACTTTGTTTGGTTATGGACTCCCTGATCTGCCATTAGACTCGACTAAAGTCGGCTGCGTTGAGAATTAATCTCGGCATAGATAAGTTCGTGCAATTTATATGTTAGTACAAAAGTACCTTCATTCCAGGCTCGAAGCAAAGCTCTCCAGAGAGCCGAGATCTCGTTTAGGAAATACATGCCCTCGCGAGATGTATACACCTCGCGCGAAATACCGCAGGGCCGCGATTGCGTGACGAAGGATAATAAATATCCTTCGTGGACGTTAATGTCGTTGCAAGCGTGCGCTCTTAACTTCAACGCGACTATCATTCCACGTGGCCCACGCATTTCGGCTCTCGAGAAATCGCACCGTAAGATGGAATTTCAGAATCTTTTTATCCCTTTTGGAAGGATGAAAAATGTTAAGTGATTCGGAACGTTGCTTCGAGCGGTTCTAAAACCGGTGAGATTCCGGTCAACCTTTTTATACCTAACGCACAATGTTTGTACAGTTTTCTTTTAATAACGTGAAAGTTTTTTTTTATTTATGTTTCACAATTTTCGAAGTCGTTTCATTCTCATCAGCTGCGTTGGTACTTCGATCTTCAATAAATTACTGAAAAAAAATGTCCGCAGCTCTAATGAAGTGGAGCAGGATTGAAAAAACCGCTACTTTACAACTTCATAAACTTCAACACCCTCCAGACGAGTTACATTCGTAATGCAATTACATTCAGCTGTCATTTCATCTGCTGGTCGACTCGGTTAAGTCGCTCGAATTGAACGCTCCTTTTATGTCTTTTCATTTGGAGACTGCACAAACACCCGGTAAAACTTGAAGTACCGCTCGATCTGGCGTAACGTGGAATAGGGAAAGAGGGAACACGCGTGTATCAGCCTGATGGTTATCATTCTTTGGTAACAAGCCGCTCGTAAAGGCGTTTTGTAAAATATGCGAATAAAGAAGTTGATGGTTTACTCGAGAATTGAGTTGTCGTACATTCATCAAAGGACATGAGCACTTCTATATTTATTTGCGTCACTAATTTCATTCCGATTGATGAGTGCGAGCCAAGAATGACACGAAAAAAGTCTTTTATATGAAAGACAGATTTTTGGTACTAGAAATATCAAATTCCCGTTTCAACGTCCATTTTTTCAGTGATATTATTGTAATCCTCAAACTCCGTATGTAACCTGAGTGAATTTGGACGATCGATGACGATGAGGTGGAATAAATCCTCGAGGCTTTGCCTATTTGATCGTAATGAATCAAGGAAAATATCCCATTAAGTTTATCCCTCTCCGCACCCTTCGAAGAGAGCAGTTTCTCTTTTATTGGAGATGAGGCACTTTCGAAACTTCAGCCCTCCATCGCAATTATACGAAACGAATAATTCGTTCTTCCTCTCCCTGATATTCGACCAGAGAATTCTTTTAATTGCGATTTGCATAGTCTGTAGACCACGAGAGGACTTTTGGCGAGGAATATTTGCTGATGCCCCCCCCCCTCCCCTGCATATTTGACGAGGAAAAAAGAAACGAAGGTACGACATTGAAGAACACGAAGGAAAATAATGAATCCACGCTTTTTCCTTTCTCTTTTATTTCGTTATGGTTACGTGATCACTTGAAGGGTCATTATATGCGAATAAAAATACTCAAGTAACGGCTCCACTGTGAGGTTACATCTACCTCGAAGCGCTTCGATCGACTCGAAAATTCCATGCTGATAAACTTTATAACAAACACGAATCGCAAATTATGCACCAAATTATGCAGTTGGCAAAAAAGAAATGTCTGAAGGAATTTCCTCATGTTTGTTTACTCAATTTAATAATTATGTAACGCAAATTCAATCTCCAACTCGATAAATTTCTAACGATTTCGAAATCTCCTTGATCAGTCAAATAATGTTTTTGCCAACTTTCAGAAAAGAGTGGCCAAAACTCACGTTTCATTCAACATATTTACACCTATCATCTAATATCACTTTTCCAGGTACAAGGACATAAAATTTCAATAGTGCAGCACATAAAATTCATGTGTACAACCCATCGAATGATCCCATTCATACGTGCATGGCGATATACTCCCCAAGAGGCCATATTGTGAAGGAATATGGCTACTGAATATTGCACAAAGTTCGTCGTGAGGTGAGGACAATGTATTCGCATTAGCAATCAATTAGAGAAGGAACCTGGCGGCTGCTGGTGACTGTGAAGTGAGGGGAGTGTGGAAGTAACGCACGGTGACATTGAATAGGCTGTCCAAGAGGAAACTCAAGAGGGATGGAGTAGGTGTACTATAAACACAAACGTATGAAGTTGTGATAATGTAAAAGGCGGATGTAGACATAAATTCACGTGGAGGAGTGAAGTTAAGGCCTTTTGCTAGCCAGAATTCGAATCGGTGGATAGAAAGAGAGTGGAGAGAGGAAAGCCAAGAGCACCAAGAGTTCTGGTGCCCATGTTGCCTAGGCGGTTTCTGGGTTCGTTTGGAGAGTGGCACTCCCTGTCTGGCTAGTTGACTGCTCGTAGCCACGACCCACACGCCACTCTCTCGCTCCGCCAACTCTCTGGATACACGTTTTGCACTCTATCCTGCGCCTTTGCTCTCCGCATGCACACGAATATTCTACTATATCTTGTTCCCGGCTCGTATATATGTCCTACGATATTATTATATCCGCTCGGTCATCTATCAAGTCTCGGGACTACCAGACGGAGATATCTGGTGCGTATAATCAGCAGCCTACACGATCTGTTGGAGCGCATATGCGCTGAGTTTTGTATTGAATGAGAATACGTAAATTTTTTGTCGATGCAAGAGCCTCGAAAGTGTGGGGAAAAGCGAATTTTTAGTCGCAGAAGATAGAATGCTGGGAAAACGTTTTCGGTTTTCGAAGCGCTTTATTAGAGGTGTGAGAAAGAAAGAGTGCCCGGGGCTTCATCAATATTTGATTTGAGATTTAATAAATTGAGAAGAAAAAAAATGGTGCTCGTGAGAAAGCGAAAGTGAATCAAGTTTTTAGCTGCTCTCCACGAGGGGGACGATAATTCGAGATTGTGCAGAATTCCTGCGGGATTGAGGATAAAGATAATCGTCGCGCACTCTCGTTTCCGCATGCTCCTCCACGCCCCCCTCTCTTTCCATTCGTTCTCATCCCTTTTTCTCTCGGTCCCGTTTTCTCGATCAAATCGATTTGCCCCATCCACGTCGCCCAATCCCAACAATTTTTCAGGCCGGTACGTGCGGGGATTCCCTTTTTTCATCTTTCGCGTCCTACCGAGTGGTTACAATTAAAATCCCCTCTTGGCGCCCCGGAGAACCGAGTGGCGATACACGATCGGCATGGGACATGCTATCTTTATAGCCCATCTCATCCGACCGTAATAAATCATGCCTCGATTACGAAGATCGTTTCGCAACACCCACGATCAAGCGAAGCGTTCGAGTGCCGCTGAACAACACAGATATACAAAAACACACGGGGGAGCCTAGATTTTTATTTCTCTATCCCCTGTTTGACGGAAACCAGCGGTTCCCTGCTAAATACAAATTACTTTCTCGCTCACTACTAAGCCAGAACACATGTGTGCGTGTACTCTTGGGGTTGGTATATATTTTGATGGTATTTCCGGTACGCGACATCGATGCTGGGGTGGCAATCGGCAAAAGAGAAAGAAAGTCTGGTTATGCAATCGACCAAGTTTGAAGCCTCGTCGCGCGGTGCACCGAAGCTTGGCTTGATTCGAGTCGAAAAAATTTCACTCCCTGCTCACTCCGTAAGCATCGATCAAACGGCTCGCAAATAATTCACGAGTTCTATACGGAATAACAGTTTTTCCGAGCTAAAGAAATTGTTGATTAGGCCCATCCTTTTTCCAATGTTGTTTCAATTCCCAAGCACGATAACGGATCGAGGACCAAACGTTATTCTCCACTGAATAGCTTTTCCGAGGTTAGGTACCTTCATTTACTCGGACAATGGCCGAAACGAGTGGCAGAGGAGTCGATGCTGTAATATCTAAAAGAAAAAATAGGGTTGAGAGACCCTCAACTGCGGTAATGTACTTTTCGTCTGCGAAAGTACGAGGCAAACGGGCGAATACTATCTCGGTTGCCTAATCGAGACGAGAGCAGTAACCGGAGACCCCAATCCAATACACGTGAGCCAGGCTCCAAGAGACATTCCGGACCCTTAGGTCAAACCGAGCGATGCTTCCAGGGATGGTCAAGGGTTGCCGTATTCGCGACGTCACTGCATACAAACGGTAGGTGACAGAGCTTAAGGCAGCATAATGAAAATAGCCCCTCCTAATTTAGTCTGACCCGGGTTGACCGCAAGTCAGGTCCAAACGCCGTCGACACGGCCGTTCCTACGTCCGGTTCTTTGGCTTCGAAATCCCTCTTTTCTGAAAGTCACTCTGACCTTTGTAGGGTACGCGCATGCCTCAACAACTTTTCTGCCCGAGCAACTTTGAGTGATAATTGCTATTTCGTTCCGTCTCACAGTAACCTCGTTATAAGGGCACGATTGTTTTGAGAGCCTGGAAAAAATGACGGATTCAATGGTCGTTTGGAAAGAATAGTTTTTCCTGAAAAAAAAAATCAAGATTCGCTCAGATGCCCAGGATCGTTTGGAAGGGATTGGGTCGTCATGATTTCGTAGTAGCCTTGAAGTAACTGATTGAATCAGACTGAAGGAGTGTCAGAAGTTGAGTTTCTCTGTACTCTGGACTCGTCGTTCGAGGTATAATTCTATGGGATCATGCGATGCGCCGGAGGTCGTCATCCATAATTATACCCCTAGACAGATCGTGTCTCGTTTCACGGTCTAGCTTCTGCCCACCTGCATATTATAATTCTTCCGCGAGTGAAATCCCCTCTGGAACGCGCCCAAAGATTTTCTGCTATGCACAGGATAAAAATAAGACGGAGGGATAAGAAGAAGAAGAAGGAGAAAGAGAAGAAGCTTTTTGGCACGCTGCAGAGAAGCGAGGATGCTAGATAACGATAAATCCTCCCGTTAACCTTGCAGCCTTCGACCTTACGGATGCTGGAGTGTGTTCGAGTTAAACGAACGGAGGACGAGAGCCGTAACATCAAGAAAACGCCAGCGAAGCGAAGTTAGACGTTGCTACACACTCATATAGGATAACAATCTTCTCCTTACTTCTCGTCTTGGCATTCCTCAGCCTATGGCTCTTACCTATCGAGAATAAGTACATCGTGAGCTTAAGGTGCTCCTTAAAAAAGCTGATCACCGATCATTGGCACCTTTCCGATCTCATAAACTGTCGGAGGTCAAGACCTAATCGTTGCTTCAATGTCTGCCCTACTACAGCTGGCGAGCTAGTGATTTTCTTTGCGAGGAAGTTAGCGCTGAGGAACCAATATCCAAAGTAATTGCGTGACGTTAGTTATCGCGCCTCGGCAATACTGCTCCCGCACATTAGAAACATGTTTAAGGACGCAATAGAAGGGGGGGGGGGGATGCCACGAGAAGTTTGCCGGATAAATGTAACAGTGCGATAAAAGGAAAAAGCGCAAGAAAAGGATGAGGCAAAGGGAAGAAACAACGTTCGTGTAAGCCCGGTGCCACTACCAGTAATTAGTGACATTTGCATATTTCGCGTATTAACGAGTACGACGAGGTGGGTATGAAGAGAAGAAACCGAGAAGAGGGAGAGAGAGAGGGTCACATTTACATACGAATGCGAGTCTTATGGTTCTCACAAAAATGGTATTTCACCCTTGCTCTCTCCCTGCAATCCAACGTCTCATAAATAACGAAGTGTTTACGAGCTTCGAAAAGAGGTCCTTTCTTTGTTCCTGACGCGAATTGTGAGAGGGGAGAAAAATGTACAACGCACATGCGAGCCTCGGAGAGTGAAGAAAAGTAACGTGCGTCGACAAAAGAGTTGAGTTACGAAACAAAACGCCGGAAATCTACGTCCGTTCGTACAGAATATATAAAAACAAAAACACAGAAATCTTGGTACTGAGAACGAGACCTCATCCGAGTGTCAGACGATATGAGAAAAAAGTATGTGCCTGAATTGAAGGGTAACAATGAAACTGTTGGTTGTTTTTTTTTTCTTTTTTCATTCTTGTTGCTCGAAAACCACGTTCCACCCTGTACACAAAGCCCACGAAAACCAAATACAGCGAAAACTGCCTCGAGCTTCCAACATCGGTGACTCCTTACCAACGAATTTATATCGGACCCGCACTGTAGGGACACGTCATTCTGTTTGAACTCCCTTAGCAGCCCGCCTGCTTCCATAAAATCCGGAAACTACAAGAATTGAGCGAGGGAGAAAATATGCGTCTTGGATCAGCCACGTGCCGCTTGGAAAACTTCCGCTTCATTTGGCTGCCTTCTAAGCCCATAAACTCGCCCTTAAACCACTCCGTTGCAACACTTTACGATATTAAAATACCTAAATCACTATCAGCTAAACCCTGGGAGGTCAAATAAGGGCTGGATAATTTCTAGAAAAATACTTAAACCGGACACAGTGCGTAACGTCCATTGGGATTAAAAATTGATAAATTGAAGTTGGGCATTTTCGGCTTTATGCCTATTTCACGGTATACAACAGGAAGTAGATGTTGAAAGTTTTATAGGGCCGCTGAACCACGATCCGGACAAAACGACTCTATTAAGATTTTCTTGTAAAACGCTGGCTTCTTTCATAGTGTGGAGGCGTTGTAGCTCTTATTACACGCCACTTTCAGCCGTCCTGCATAATTCCCGATTAATTCGGTGATTCTCTCTTCGTTAGAAATTCATGGAAAGCAAAGACGGAAGAACGGCGTCGGCTTTTCGGAGTTCAGTCTCGAACGTGAACTTTCTGACACAGCATTGGGGACCGGTCCGAAGAGCCTACGGAAAATGGCAGATAAAATGTTGGTAGGCAAGTTCCAGGTACCCCAGAATGTACAGCGGCAACGACAATGACCCTCGTTAGTCGTAAACGTTGTTCGCGGAAGAAGCGCGATTAAAAGTTGTAAACCATCTTGAAAATTAGCGAATGTTCTCTCAGTCTGAAGCCTGCATTATGCGCTCCTATTTTTTCGGCGTCCAACGTCGCAGCCTACGCGACATGTAAGAACGGGAACATTAGCGGCTCATGATGACAACGGCGACGACGACGAGAACGATACTGTATCACTATGGTTGCTTTCAAATGGCCTCTGTACCGGGTGTTTCCACCACCGAGGAGTAAAACTTTAAGTCGGATAATCGCGGGTGGTTACGGAACAAGGGTAAAGTCGTCTCTAAATTCCGTTTACTCAAAATAGCTCGAATTCTACACGACTACAAGTTGGTCTTCCTTTGCGCCCATGCGAGTGGAGTCTAACAGCTCAAGAGTATCATTTTGGCAGGACTGCGAATGGAAACAGCTTCGAATGTTTTAAGGGGGTCACTCCGTGTGGCAACCGGATTTTGTGGGATTTCTTCTCGTTTTTTTTTTGCGGTGAGGAAAAAAACACAGACTTTAAACTTTCGAAGGGTTTATTTATTGATATTTTAACTCTATGATGGAATTTTTTGACTCTGATATTTAGATCCGGTGTAAAACTACACTCCAGGAACTCCGCTTATGTTTCCAGAACACGCTTATGTTTCTCCATGGTCACCACGATTCCGCAGGATTGGTGGATCTGAGACCAAAACACCAAAGAGCGTTTCGATTTGTAAAACAGCGGCTTGAAGGTTTTACATAAACTCTTCAAATTAAAAAATCTATCTTTTTTCATTGTCGCAAAAATATCACAAAAAACCCCAAAAAATCCGGCTGCCACACGGGCTGACCCCCTCAAGAATCGTTAAACTTGAATAATGCAATATTTTTTGTTTCAAATTATTTCATTAATGGGAAAATTTATTCAAAAGTTCAGCAGTTATTGAAGAGATGTTAAATATTAAGGCGTAGCGTCGAAAAATTTTACTACCCAATATACCGTAGACTTGCTTCAACCGGTATATATACTGGTTAGAAAGAGCAAGGGGTTTGAGGCACCTGCTTTATTGCTAATGGGGTGTTGGGGGGCCTGCCCCAGAGGTTCTACAACTTTCAAGAGAGGGTGTTTTTAAATTTCATTACACCTTCGCCGCACTCCTCCAACGGAGGAAGCTTGTATACGTGTCTCGTTCAATCCCCGATGAAATTTCTTCCGTCTCCCGCTGCCAGTTCCGACGTTAACATCTTTCGAACCGTTGCTTGAGACATTACGTGTGATAACGACATTGACTTGCACGGTGATGAAGATTTTTCGGTTACGTTGGGAGCGGAGCCTTAAAATGGCAAATCGAAGCGGAGTGTATTGGGGTGAAAACGAAACCTCTGAAGCTCCGATGTACGCAAGCTCGTTGACTTCGGACCTGGAAGTTTCTTCGCTATTGAAAGAGAAACCTATAAATTACGTTTTCAAAAGTTCGTGAGGTTGAAGCTTCGTTGGCTTCCTTTCTGAAAGTACAATCTCTGAGAATTAGGCTTCGTTTCAAATTTCGATATTGAAAGGAGTGTGGAAGGTTCCTTCACGAACCTTCGTACTGCCAAAGTTATTTTGCGAAGCTGACTCGCTCCCTAGTTTTTTCTCCTGCGCCCTTCCCGGCAAATAATGCAGTCTAACCCACCAAGTTCATCGTGTGAAACCCGATTACCACACCTATAATACTAAACCACCTTGGCTGGATCGTGGGTTGTTACTCAGACGGCACACCCTGGTGGCAACGGGCCACAGCTTTTGCTACAACTATCTCGTGCAACATTTTCGCGCGAGAATTAACTAACTCTATAAAATTAGCAAATGGGCGCTGGCGGCTTTCTCGAGGAATAGAGGAAAACCTTCGCCTCGAAAAGCGTCTTCCAGTTAGTTCCGGTAGGCGCGCAGAAGCGACACTGTAACTTTAACTTCTACGGTTGCATTATAGATATAAACTGGGGTGGAACACGTACCACGCCCGGACTCGTAAACAGCAAAAGGATAATGCCCGTGAACTTGGGCGCGATACTGGATGGTCGAGTCCTTCGCCTTTTTCCCTTCACTCTTTTGCTTTATCGCTTTGGAATTTATAAAGGCGGTTACCTTTGAACAGTCTTGAAGTCGAGGATGTAAGAAAACCCTTGTTAGTGCCTCGAGTACCTCGTAAACCAAGAGACAATTTCTGTTCCAAGCTTTTCCTGCCACAAAATACTACTCTTCGACGTACTTTGCCTTCTACCCTCCGGTAACGCTTACAAAAATTTCGTTAGACTTTTCTTCATGAAGAATGATGTTGATGACTGGATGCCAAGGTTATACGATCTCGTTTTTAACGAATGGATCATTTCGCAACGAGCCTTTTCACGGCTGTAACATTCTAATGTGTGATAAAGTTTAATGCAAGATCGTGTTGGTTTCAAAGAGCTAGTTTAATGTGGAATAGCGAGATTTTTTAACATCCTACGAAAATAATGATCTACAGAGGAATTCCAGACTTCTTTCTTTCGGAGAGTTTCGACTGTTGAACACTTATTGGACCGAGGGACGAAAACTATTCATACATCGAGGGAAAGTCCACATATGAATGGGGTAAAGCAAGAAATGAAGAAAAATAAGGAGCCCGAGATTCCAACGTGAATCGCAGACTGAAGTACAGACAGAATAAAGGGAAAAAGTGAATAAGTTTATTCGAGCATCTGTTTATTTTGAATGAAAGCGCGGTGAGTACGATATCGCACACAGGAAAGCGAATGTTTAGCTGCGATGCCGAGTGCCATTAAGGATATTCCTTATCAGAGCCGGAGAGAAGCTACGCTTTTCTCCACGTTCGGCAACAACTGCTTCGTTTTGCACCTGTAGCCTCCCATCGTGTAAATTGAAATCTTTTCTTTTCACGCTCCCCATTCTTATGCTTGGATATTACATTCGCCTCGAAGATTCCTTTTCTAACGGTATCACTATAAAAACTCTGGAGAGTTACCATGGCAATGTGATAAGGGATTGGCGATATTTATCTCGAGTTTCCATTATTTTAACGAGCAATGACGTTTTTAATAAACATTCGATGTGCTCAGATTCATACTAATTTTTATTATACTAAAACCAAGCTTAAGGTCGTGCTCGAAACGATTTTCTTAAGAAAGTCCTGAAATTTATGCAGAGTTTAAGTGAGTAGACGACTGACACGTATATCAAATTTTAAAAGATTCATCTTCTTAGCTATTGAGGTAAACGTGGTTAAATATGAAGAAAAATACACAGGGTTTTAGCGTCAATGCGTAAAAAATCGTTTATCTTTCCATATAACGAATGAATGAGTTCCTATAATGAATGAAAGGAACTTTTTTCTTCATCTATTTCCCTTCGTGTTTTCCCTTTGCGCTCTCTAATGCGATTTTTAAAATAAACAGTCAGTGATCCCCGATTAATTAAAAACTTGTAATTTCATTCGCCAAAAGTTAAGTTGAAAAAATTTATTTACAATTTCGAATTAATAACTCTGACATGAATTTCAAGTGTTCATATCTTTAATTAGGAAGTAAAAATCGATCCAATTTAGACACCCATGAAATACGATCTACCTTAAAAGAATGTGAGCACTTATTTTGTGGGAAAGATAAAGCCTGCTCGTGTACCGAAGTATATAAACGTGGGGACATTAGAAAGATACATGAAACGTAGTCGCGAAGCTGAAAAGTTTGTCGTTTCGAGTCACGGTATAAGGATCATCAAGAGGTTTAGGCCCACCGAGAAGGAAAAGAAGCTTCACGACCAATCAAATTGACTTATCGCCGTTGTATCACGCTACCGCCTGTGAAATATTTAGCATTCGGTGCTTCTTGGTGCGTGTGCAACCCTTTCTAGAATGGGATTCCCCTCGCCCTTGGCACGAGAGTAACGAAGAGAAACGTCGGGTAATGAAATTAATTGGTGGGTTGTCGGAAAAGGTGGGCCTGGCCGTCTTAACTGAGGCAGTCACAGGGGCGAAGAGAATTCGTTGGTACACTTGGCTCGTTCATCGCTCCCTTTCCCTTCAATCCTATTTGCATTGTAAAAGAGTATTCCAATAATAAAGCCGGCGATTTTAGTTAACGAACTGCCTCCTCCCAATCTTTCTTGTCACATGCTCGCTCTGCATAACACTTGTATTTTCGAATCTTGACAATGGAAATGCTGAAATGACTTTATCATGGATTAGGCTATTTTAATTATTCTCGAACATTCTTCCTGGCTATTTGACATTCTGCTAATGAAAATATTGAAGTGCCGAACAATGCTTCTCCCCTTTCTCTTCCTCTGGGTGTTTTAATGCTTTGTCCTCTACCAAAAAACCAATGCGCCTGATAAAATACAATTTCGTTGAGTCGAGCAGACTTCGCCGTGTGTTCTCCGCCCATTCTGCGCCATTGTTAATATCGCTGTGTACGTGTCCGTCGAAATATGCTCGTGCGAATAGCATGACACGCAGCTATGTAACAACGACAGAGACAAGCGTTTCACCGAGCATTTCATCGTCGAACCGGCGTCTGTACGTGACAGTATCGCTCCGCGACGTCGACTTCGACGCCGGAATCGTCGTCGGGGAGGCCCTGTTCATGTCGTCATCCTTCTCACATCATTCGTTGTCCTCGAGTTTGATGCAACTCGTCCACAAACGTATTACCCGCATAGAATTCCACTTCCATTCCTCTTCGAACAGGAAAAACATCTCTCCGCACTGGTAAAGTTACAGCTCCGTCTATCGCATTGTCACTTCTTCAATAACCGTCCAAGTATCCAGCCAAGATGTCCTGTCAACGATAAAACCACGGGGAACGCATTCCTGTCGACACATCCGCTTGTTTCCGGTACTGAAACTTTCATGGCTGCTCTCGTACGAAACCAGTATGACTTTGGACCGTTTCAACTTCTGGTAAATAACACACCAACTCGGAGAGAACGACGCGCGACAAAATATCTTGGACCAACTTAAAGTTCAATGTACCGTGGTCACTGAGATGAAAAAAATGTAAATGCTTATTATACATCGAATCTGCCTGATGATTATCTCACGTTGGATCGCGTGTAATAATTCATGAAATGAGGAAGATGATGAATCGTTGCGATATGCACCTAGCGGAGTGTTTATTAACGCGTATGTACATCCGGTTAGATAAAGGAAAAAAGAGTGCAAAATAAGCAGCCGAAATTTGGTGCAACCGGATGCCGGGTTTCCTGCCGTGCAAATAATCATTTAAAATCCCGTGCCGGGCAATCCCTCCGGGTAGCATCGTCACAAAAACTACATATATTTATATAGTTTGAATACACGAAATACGTCCACTTATTTTAAGGCTATTTCGTGGGCCCGTGAAGCACAGAATGAACAATGCAGGCTGCAAGTGCAGACACCGTGACGCCGAATCCAATTGCACGTTGGATTTTGGTTTTGGTGCTAGACGCACTCACTTGCAGTACCTGCTACCCTAACGGGATACCCCCACGTGACCATTAATCAGCCACACTGACGTTCCTGGTTCTCGTGTTTCTGTCATTCCGAGTGAAGAATGCAACGTTCTCCGCCAAGGTCTCCACTGCATGAGTTATGCAACACGATATAATTCACAACCAAATGATACTTTGTGTGCTTGATATTTATGGGACAAAGAAACACAAGTGTAAACTTCGTGAAATATACTTTTCGCGAAAGTAGAATCCAACTTAATCCTGACTAGATCGATACAGATCATTAAAACTTTTTTTTTTAAATAGAAAACTTTTCAATGTGCATCAACTACAGCAAACCATTTGGCGAACATTTTATGTAGATTTTTTCTCTCCGTCTGAATCGTTCCACCGATCCATATTGATTGGACTATGGGAAAATTGGAGACATGATTGGTTGAGAGGAAACGCCGGAAGACAAGAGCTCTTGAGAGAAACAATTTAATTATTATCAATTGAATAAAAAAGTTCTGGTAAATGGACAATTGAACTATGGAATGAATCTCACTGGAATCCGCATAAATATACAGCATGAAAACAGGCGCATCCGTGCGAAATTTGAAAATGGCTCATTACTCTGTCCGTCAACAGTCTCCGTGCAACTTCATATCCACAATATTCACGATTTTTTATTCACAATTTCAAATGAACTTGAAATCTTTTTCTGAGTAGTAATAACTCAATTGGAAAATACTTTCGACAGTCTTATTTGTTCAAATCCCTCACAATGATGATGTTTCAGTGGAACTTTCAGTCCTTGTTCTACAGTCGAATGAGCATTGCTGAAAGATAAATAAAAGGCAAGGTAAGTGAGCAAGTGAAGAGTGTAGAAACGAAATAGTAATTGTATAAAAGGGTGGTCGTAACTCGATGCTTCGCCAGCAGAGGACTAGGCTTATTCGATGCGAAATAACCTGCTCCCGACGGTTCGACCCTTGTAAAAAGTACAAGCTAGAAGCAAGAGAGCGAGTAGAGTCGTGGTTAATTGGACGAACGATAGCTCTAAATCCCTGGAAGCCTGAAAGCTTCTCAAAGTGGTGGGAGATATTGGGAGGCTGGATGCTGCTAACACATGTACGCATTGTACGAGGAGTAACCAGCATTCGTAGGTAGCAGGGAGTTGGTTAACGGGGAGTGTTCTGTTGAAAATTAGAGGGCAAAATACGTATTTGACAGTGTGGGTGCACTATCTCACAGCTTTTCTGTATAACTATATTCATTCAACAACGTAACTCGCGCCAGCAAACTGTCCGGGTCGTATCGTCCATAATATGGGATAGGAAAAAAGATGCTTGGCCGCATGGGGTAAAAATGGGGCTGGAGGCCTTTTGTTCGTCATAGGGCGAGGGTCTAAAAAGCAAAAGAGCAAAGAAGTATTAACGCGGGGAATATGACGTTAGTTAATATCGTAGGGGAGACTTTTGAACGATGGACGACTCGTATATGTTGCCCGAAAGGGGGAGGGGTACGAAGAAAAGATGGATTCCACTAAACTTTAAGTTCCTCCGTAACATTATCCTTTTCCACTGAGCTCGATGAATAATTGCAGTAAAATATGAACTGAACGGCATAGAGAATAGAAATCAATTGAAAGGGAGACAAATGAATTTGTAAACTTTTAAATCTACGATAGTGAATCCCATGAATGATATTTCTGATAAATTAAATACGGCGCCTGGCCAAACATCTATCAAGACGCCGGAGGACAAAATGTACAAGGCTTGGAACCTATGAATGAACAATAATTTCATTCACGAATGGCTTACTCCTCTCAACCGAAGGAATCACTCTCTCTCTCTCGCTCTCTTTATCTTATTCTTCGGAATAAAAGCACCGATTGTTTCGCACTTTATCAATTGAAAAGTGCAGCGATACATAAATTGAATCTCGTGATGAAAAATCTATGTACGTCAATTACACACGACTGGAATCGGAAAATTCCTATGTCGAACACTCGAGCCTTGTTATCCACGATTTCGCAACAAACACTTCAACCAGAAACTGAATTGTCCAACGCTTCACGTTTTACCACTCCAACACGTTCGTCTGCGATATCTGATGTACTATATATGTATTTACATCATATACGGGTTTGTATTCTTTGTCGACAGTGCTTTGGCAAGCGACGAGAGTGTCGTCGTATCGAAAAAAGTCTTGAGGGTCGTGCGACGATAATGGAAGACGTGGTATCCGCGTTCATCGAGCATCGGCCCACGTTCCTTTTTTTACGGCAAAGCCATCCACCCTTCTTCCCTCACGTTTCGTTTCGTCTGCTTTCGTTACATCGCTACAGTTTTCTTCTGACGATAAGACTCAGCACCACTTTCTTTACGAGAGAGAGAGACACACACACAGCGTCGCTCCCATTTTATTTTCCGTAGCTCATCCATGCATGCCTACACATAAAACATTTTTGCTCAAAGCACACACAGAAAAACGCCGATACAGACTGTTGCACGTGCAATAAAATTTCTCTTACGTACAATACATGGAAATTGCACGCAAACGATATTTTTAAAGCGCTGCAAAGATAACCACCATCTTTCGACAGTCTTCCCCTCACATTGTAGCAAGCCCTCATTGTGTCAGTGCGAATCACTTCCATTTGTAATAAATCTTTCAGCGATTGTTGGTATTCAAGAGTGGTTCGAATGGCCCGGAAAAATCACTGAAAAATTTCACATTTTTGTGATTAAAAAATATCGCAATCAATAAATTTATATGATCGCGGAGTACAAAATTCTGGTTTACGAAAAAGCATCGTAAGAAAAACACGTAAAAATGCGAATAAAATTTGTTGTTTATGCAAACTGTTCGATTCTTCTGGTTGCGTAAAATAAAATTACCATCAAAAAAAAAAAAATAATTAGAGAATTAATGAAAGTGTAATTAATTATGCAGTGAATTCCTCGCAACCACAAACAGTAAAATTGATTATATAAATGTACAACAAAGAGGTTGATGCTCTGCAAATGTTTATTTAACAGAAAATCGATAAGTGAAAGTTGGTAAAATGCATCCTGCTTCTCATAACTCGATGTCGACAGCCCTGACCGTCACGATAATGCCATCAGAGAACAAGTCATCGTCTTCGTAAAATATACGGACCGACGTCAGACGTCGAGTAGAATTTCACGGGTTATAATTCCGTCGACGCTGAACCACTTCAAGCTGCATAATTACACGAAAAAAAAACAGTGAGAAGTGAAGAGCAACAAGGGCCATGTCAAGCCAGAAGAGAATCACGATAAAGGATGATGATGAGCTTACCCTTGAAAACCTTGAATATCATGAATTTCTTTATTTTGAACTCAAAAGCTCCATTACCGAATCGGTTTTAATGCAAATTTCATTTTTTATAATAATTAATTATTATTCATATATACTATTTTGTAGTGCTCACGAAAAGAGATTTTCGTGAAATTTACAGAAATAATTAATCTTGAATTTGTATGACAATGAATAGCGTATATATTTCGATACACACGATCACCGAATGTTGCAAATATTAAAGGGGGGTCCTGCTTTAGAAAGTCATAAAATCGATTATTTTCGGGAATTTTTTTAGGATCGAGGAAATAACTCAGCATAGCGAACTTTTCGGTTTAGATTCAAGGATATTTCAAAAATATACAAAACCAGTTTTTAATGTGGGAAATACTAATTTGTACTTTTGAAATATCCTTGAAATTAAACCGAAAAGTTCGCTATGCTGAGTTATTTTCCTCTATCCTAAAAACATTCGTGAAAACAATCGACTTTATTGACTTTTTAAATAAGCAGAACCCCCTTTAAAGGAACGTTTATCAACAGAATTACGTGAAAAAAAATTGTTACGTGGAATACTACTGCTGTGTCAGCATCCAGATGACCCTAAAGACAAAGAAAATATTTACATTTAATTATAGTTCGTTCTCCTCTGACATTTGCGATAGTGGGACAAAAAACATATTGTTTATTTGTGATAAACGATAAATTGTTGAAGAATTGAGCTATAAATGAATGAGCCTTTCATCTGTAATACTAAGAAAAGCAAGGAATTCGAAACTCTCCTTAATTGATCATTTTGAGTCCGGATGTTTTCAAAATGATTTGAATGAGTTGACAGTGCGATGGCACCAATAGTAATTTACTAGAAAACCGTTTTCTTGTCGATTGCATTTCATGTGAGAAATTATCAGAAAATTAGTACGAATGTGTATCATCTCTTAAGTTTTGCAAATTTATAACAGCCTCTGTTGCAACGTTAAGATTTATACAGACACGAGTGATCCTAAGTAACGAGACATGGGAGGGTTTCCATTCACAGTTAGTGTTTCTTGCTCTCGCGATAAAGCCTCGGAGAAGCAAAAAGAAAGATATTGTTTATTCACGATGAGTGAACAGCGCGAAGGCAAGAGCATTTCATTCTTTACAAGAAAACGTCCCGAGGGGGTTCGTCGGGCGCCAGTTAAAAGCCGATGTTCGAAAGAATCCAAGAGTCAAACGTGTGTCTTCGAATAACCACATTTCATTATATCCAGTGCGATAATAATAAATACACGTATGCGAATGTGTGCGTAAGATTTAACAGGATGAGAAAGGAGAAACGCCAAAGACGATTCTCCCAAGCCCGCTGAGCACTCCTCTGCTACACGTGCAAAAATCTTGTACGATTTTCACCTACGTGTCACGGAGACGTTTTCTGAGGTCGATTCTCGCGGGAACACTCAATGAATAAACAGAAAAATCTACGGAAAGTCCCATCGCACGGCCCGATACATGAACGACCTTAATGTTTTTTCTAACGGCGTGGCAGTGCGATGAATAAGCTTCATTAATGTCGAGGCCAAAACGAATCGTGTGCTCAAAAGGTTGTCGCTATTTCGACGAGTAAACACACGAACAGAGAAACGCTACGGAGCACTCACTCAGTTGATCATTGACCAAGAATCATTCGAGTGACCATCGATTTCACCGTTTTTTTCCACTCACTCCCGCTAAATTTTCATCATTAATGGAAAAATTGTGATCCAAATTCTTCAGACTCCCTGCTACTCCCCATCAATTTTACGTACATAGAAACAGTATTTTATTAGAAAGTATACTTATAAAGTAGAGCTGGACTCGCGGTACTCAATAATCTATCGATACTGCAAGAGCCTTAATGCTCAAAGATACGTCCGAGTTCTTCAGTAAACACTTTACGATGTGAGAGATAATGAGCTGATCAACGACGATAAATTATAATCAAGAGAGTTTCTCCTCGGTTGAGCAGGCTCGAGTAGAGCTCTATTCTGAGGACGTATGGCGTTCAAACTATTTCCTTTAATTTGTGAAAATGCCATTACGATTAATTCCATTGATAAAGATAATTGACACATGCAGTCTCCTGGTCAGTGACAGGAAATTTGAATCAACCAATACTAAAGTAGGTGCGAGTACTCTGTAAAATTTTCCCTTTAAGATTCGTTGTCGATGAATGATTAAACAGAAAATACAAAATAACTGTGTGAAATTTCTTCAGGTGACGAAAGCTCGCGAGCGAGTGCAAAGGCGGAATTTTCGCATGGACGCAGAGCACTTTTTCATCCTGTTTCTGATAGCAGTCACAGTTCTCTTGGCACTGGTATTATTGGAGAAATATAAATGAGACTGCGCGCACATGTTGTCTGTATGAAAAGCTCTGACACATTCGCTCATGCAGTAATACAGTAAAATACCATCGGATACATGCACACTTGTCGGTGTACTCGAATAGAGGTGCAACACACTGAATTGTGGGGATAGCTTATGCGCTATGTGCCTGGCTCCGCGTCGAGACACGAGACCTCAGGCTTGCGTCTTTCACACGAAGCGAACTCTGGCGCGAATGTTGGTCTAGCTGTACAAACAGACGTGCCGGTGGGAGGCCGAGTGAAGGCGAAAAGGAAGAAAAACGAAGAAAGCTCGAGAGAGAAAGAGCGTGTGTAAAGACTCGAGGGAACCGTCGAGCGAATGCTTCCTGTGCTGGCAAGTTATATTCTGGTGTTGATGGGTTGGGGCATTGGGAGAAGGTTCTCTCGCATCGATGACATCTTCTTCCGACAATTGTCAATTAGCATTGAACAGGAAAGCCCAGTTTTTCAATAATATTCCAAGCAGACATTCGCGAATTCTTCAAGCCTGACAGTTGAATTTTTCATGGATTCGCATACTGACTCGAGTCTCCCAACGCTCCAAAATTATTATAAAATTAGTAACTCGTAACTACGTTTTGAGAATTTGAGTTAAGCGAACATGTACTTTCAACAATGCAGCAATAAAAGTAGAATAAATTAATGAAGTGCTCGATGCCTGGCTTCGCTGCCATTGCCATCGTATTGCGGAGGTGTTTTGGGCCAGTTGACTCGTTCATTGCGACAATGAGCCGAATGAAGAGTAGTTAGAGCTTCGAGCGAGTTGCTTTTCGACAGAGCTTATGTATACACATGAGTTTCAATTATATAGATATAATATATGTGGCGTGTATGTACTCAGCCCCAGCGGCAGTATCTCGTATATCCGAATTGAACGGTGCCAGAGAAAATGGCTCCGAAAATATCTATATACAGTAACTAACTCTTGAGTACAAACGATCGTGTGGACTCGAGAGTTTATTGCAAGATTTATTGCTTCTCTTCGTTTATGCGATGTTCAACGACCAAGATCGTGTACGATCTCTCGTCATTGCTGCAAAACTGTTTTTTTTTTTCGGCTCGTATACATTCGTGCTCTCTGAGAATCTGCAAGAGTAAGAGACTTAACGATGAGGATTGAGACGGACTAATTTTTGATTGTTACCTTTTTTTCTTTTGTTATTGTTACTCCGTTTTTTTTATTCGTAATCATCGCAACCGTGGCTTCTCAAACGATGTCAATCGAGTTGCGGCTCTCATTGTTCGGTCTAGACATGTGGAGTCCTCCCTCGCTTTGCAAGAGTATGACTCCGCGTATATGTATATCGGCATAGTTTGAACGAGAGACCCGCTGAACGCGTGAACCCTTAATTGGTATCCGGTTTTATGAGCAAGATGCCAACGTTCTCGAAATACCAGTCAGCGTCATGAGCATCATAGTTAAATAAAAGAATGCAATTACGAATATACGATCCTTGCGTATTCCTTAAGGTAGTTCATGCACGAAACGGTTTTCTTAAGAAAGTCTTGAAATTTACACAGTTTCAATCGATAGTCGACTGACACGCATACCAAATTTTAAAGGGTTCGTCTTATGCGTTATTGAGTTAAACGTGCTTAAATATGAAGAAAAATACACAAGGTTTTAGGGACTATGCGTAAAAAATCGTTTATCTTTCCATACAACGAATGAACGCTTCTTACGAAATTTATGAAAAAGTACACAATAACAATGAAGTATATAACGAAGGTTTGGGAAAAAATTCGAGACGTCTGTCTCATTGGTAATAAAGATATATTACGTTAGAGATTTAACGAAATTGGTAATGAGCACTCGTATAACCTCACATTTGCTTATTTCGGTATTTTGTTTCTTCTTGGCTTGGGCCATTCCTGTCACAGCCTTTTGTATTTTTAACACATTTTTCTTGATCCATTTCCCTTTGCGTTTTCTAATGCGATTTTTTGGATAAAAAACTATAGTATTTTGGCCAGGGACGAATGAAATTTCGGGTTCGGTCAGTGACGAATCCCCAATTAATCAATGGCTTGTAATTTCATTCGTCAAAAAATAAGTAGAAAAAACTTATTTACAATTTCGAATTAATAACTCTGACATTAATTTAAATTGATTATATTTCCAATTAGGGAGTGAACATCGCTTCAATTCAGACACTCATAAAATACGATCCTTCGGGCATGATCTACCTTAATTGGATAATTTTCTTGTTTTCTTAACCTGCAGTTCTTCTGCGGGATCGTATAAATAAAAAATATCACTCGCTCGATTTTTATTCCAGTCGTTTTCTCCTCTACTTATAATGTTTAAATATTTTTCTGTATAATTATTTGCACAGTCTGTTTATTCGTATGCCGATTAGAACACCCCAAAAATATAGAAGCTCTGAGTTGACGCGATGAAAATTTGTTTACAATAGAACCGACTCGGTTCGTCGGCTCGAAAACTGAGGAAGCCCTGAGTCGCAAAATCCATCGTTGCGAGGTTCGCCGCTCCACTTTTGCTTGCATCAAGTCTCAAGTTATCAGAAGACTGCGAATCCTGTCTGTCTATCTGTCCGGAGGCGCGAGATCTCAAGAGAAACCAGGCGATTTCGAGGCAGACTTGGGGGACCTTTGGAGGGAGAGACACACAATGAGTTCCATTGTACTTCGATTCCTACATGCTGAATATATATTTATATGTATAAATATAGCATTCAGTACCGAGCTACGATGATCTGTGCGTTATTTGTCATCGGTAGATGCCTCTCGTGTACCATCGCACTTTATTACTTCTCTGCCTTTATTTCGCCCTTACCATTCTCCTTCCATAGTATTACTTTTTCCCTTTTGGGCTCGGCTATATCCAAGGCTCGCTCGTTCACTAAGTTTTTCATCAGCATTCTTCTCCCTCATATTATCTTTCCCGCTCACAAAACCCTTTTGCATTCAACATTTGTGCCCCTTCGGGGCCCTATCTGTGCCGTAGCTCATCTCTATTTTGTCACAATGCGATCAAAAAGTGCGTTTAATATTTTAGGAAAAAATGTAGAAAAAAACGGTGAGCTTCGGCGAGCAAATTCGATTGCATTAATCCTGTTTTTTTTTTTTTTTTTAAAAAAAAAAGATAGTTTATTTTCCATTTGTCAGTATTACATTCATAAGTATAAACTTTCAGAAAAAAGAACTTATTGCATAAGGTTATTTGTACTGACTGGGTGACGAATATCACATCTCGCCAATAATATAGTTTGAAATAATACTTTTCCTTAGCACTTAATAGTATGATGTTTTTTTCGCATGAATGCTTATTCGTTACTTCGATCTGAATTGTTCGCTCGTGTTAATTTAGGAAGATGTAAAAACCCCGGATGGGAAAAATCATCTGACTGTTTAGTGCATTAATCCTGATCTTAACAATATATTGTATTTATACGAGAAATCAAAAGTTTTGACGATAGTTTAATGAAACGTGAGCAAAGCTGAGATTTCAGCTTCGGAGCTTTTTATTATTCGTCAATTTATTATTAATATTGATTGAAGTGGCTGATCGTTCTCAACTTTCATGCAAATTGACACTTATACCTGTGGGTACGAGTCTGTGTGTTGGTTTAAAGTTCGCTGATTCGAGATGCATTGACGAAACTGGTTTTCTTCGTTCATATGATTATGTAGATCCTGCGTATATTAATAGAATTCTCGCATGCGTGTATGAGGTTACGTACACATATTGTTGAAAGCCGAGGACACATGTACTCTCAGGTACGAAGAGATGCGTACGGGGAACGGTGAAACCGGCTCTTTCATACGATATACATTAATGCATAGCTGTGGGTATGCGTTCGTAATGGTATTGAGCATCATCATCTTGTCCGTCGCGACAAAACGAAAGACGTTTGCTGAACGTTTTCCCTCGTTCTTATTTCTCCGCTTGTTGTTTTATTTTTTCTTTTATTTTCTTTCGTTTCTCTTTCTCTTTTGCTCTCACCGTATCTTCGATGTCCAAGACGTAACCGGTTTCCCGAACGGTTTCCGAAGACAACGAGTTTTCGACTAATGGAAATGCAACGAGTCCTTTCATGCGTGCATAACATCGCGCATGTTGCAGAGTGTAGCCAAAGACCCTGGCATTACTCGTCAATGTTCTTCTGTGCGGTCGTCGATCTGATTTTAATATGGTTGACAATATTGAAAATATTTGCAGGTAACTATTTTCAACGCGACCCTGCGAACAGGAGGAAAATCATTCGCCTGCTCATTCGTCAACGGTAAAAACCCTGCCGCGAAGGTGTGAATCATCACGTTTTGGACGGTATTTGAACGAAATGGAGGAAATGAATCTCGAGCTAAACGGGGTCATATTAAAGTGAAATATACTGTAAACGCATCTTGATTTGCGAAGCAGGAGCGAGCAGATCCGGAGGCCGAGTCTATCATTACCACTAACGACTCGGCATTAAGATCGTCGTGGTTGTCCCAGCACTCGTAACCGCGTGTCAACTGTACTTAGCATTTGTGCTTATATCCCAGTTACTTAGTTTGCACCATTGTGTACTATCTCGTGCGGTTGGAGCTTATTACCGGTTGCGGTAACCACGATTGTCCGATCCTCCGGTCTCAATCGCGTATCCGTGTCTCTGTGTGCGTGTTATTCGTACCTGCGTGTATTCGTTTCTTTCATTGAATGCAAATACTTGGGTTAAATGGACACTCTCTTCGACGAGATCGGTGGTCTTCGTTGTCTCTTGGCTTCGCGATGCGCGCACACCGCGATGAGAATTGCAATTGAAGTTTTCCCGCTATTATGTTTACTAAATGACAAGCAAAAAGAGAGTCTGCTTCGAGGAATTCATTGTGCCTAACTTTCTATCTTATTAATGGAAGGAGATTGTTCTTCCGAAAAAATAAGAATAAAAAATTATGTCGAAATGATAATCATGGAATTTTTCTTCTCTAGTAAATGCAACCGTTTAATTATCTTCGTGGCAAATGCCAGGAAATGGAGGAACTGAGTAAATTCAGAAGGTAGCTGCTTATAGTAACATCGTTTATTTCGGTTTGAAACTTAATGCATTTCTCAGTTGAGCTATTACGGAGGAAATGAAAAATAATAAAAGCTCCAGAATCTATTAGAATTTCGCGACTTTCCTTCAGCACCCAATTTCCGGTCCGTTCACGGTCTACCGGATGCGTGCTCTCGCTCGTAACGCATTTACGAGGGCAGATCGTACACATATAAAAAAGGACATCGTATTCCGAGGAGAGAAAAAGAGAAGCGGGAGAAGCCGTCAGTGATGCTGGCTTTGGACCCCGCGCATTGTAACACAGCGTGCGTTGGCAGTGGGCGAGATAACAGATGCGAGATATCACTTCGTGCGTCCATTAAATATCGAGCGGTCAGCGAAGAACCCAGAGAAAGAAGAGAACAAAAAATGAATCCAAAGGGGAAAGGAGCAGAAGAAGAGTGACTCGAGTGAGATACGAGTGCGTATTTCTGTTGGTGATTATTTATGAATTCGCGATAGAGTGTTCGGTCATGTGGTCAAGCCTTCCTCCTCCCCCATGCCTCTCATTTTGGACTGTTTAAAACAGTCAATGTTATCGCGA
Organism: Venturia canescens; assembly: GCF_019457755.1. Lineage (NCBI taxonomy): Eukaryota > Metazoa > Arthropoda > Insecta > Hymenoptera > Ichneumonidae > Venturia > Venturia canescens. The sequence goes on along the minus strand of NC_057421.1, from coordinate 16,707,247 downwards.
AACGGTCACGAAAAACAGGAAATAAAGTATAAAAATAAAATGCCTCAAAATAAGGAGAACAATGTGCTTTTAAAAAATGTGCCGGAGCAATATGAGCACGATTTTCGCACACTTTTCATTAAATTCTTCGAGTTTACTCTCCGGGAGCATTCCTTTTATCGTCATCTCATGTATTATTAACACTATTTTCAATATAATTGAAATAAAAACGATTATTTTGATGCATTGCCTCTGTAATGGACTCCAAACATTTTTATATTTTCTCAGAGTTCATAAAAACAATTTTTTACTTCAAAAAGCCTGCTATTCCAACAAAATATGCATTGACGAACGATAATAAAGTTCTCTTACTGGAACAACTGTTAAAAAAGTTTCGTATCCAGTTTTGAAATTGAACCAGTCGAATCTTCATTCTCATTGCTCACCAAATTGTTCTCCCTCTTTTTGTTCAAGCTCGATTGTTTGGTCTCGTGACATCTGCCACGATGATACATTGAGTTGCAAACTGCAGGGATAAGCGTGGCCAGTGGAAGAGCAGGAGAGAGAGAAACAGAGAAAGTTTCGTCATTGTGGCGGTCGCGAACGCACTGTAACTACTGACACGTCCGGGAGGCCATTGCCCTGTTCATTTCTCGACAGGACAGCGTTGACACTGAAGACGACAACGCGGGACAAGACGATATAATAGTGCAGTGTGCAAGTCTATTACGGATGACGGAGGTAAAGAGAGATACGAGCGAAGGAAGGGCGAAGCAGAGCCACGGAATGAACGAAGGCCATGGAGGCTGGAGCTGCAGGGGATCCCGGCAGCCGGAAAGTCTACTCTGTCTACAAACGCTGGTGAACTCCTACATGCGTGCTCCGCTTGCAGTGTAAGACCGGTGAGAATGTTGGTCCCTCATACATTACCTTACAGCGAATAAATTACGCATTCGTCACTGGCTCATTATTTATTTATCGCGAAGCAAGATGAGTCAAAATTGTACCAGCGGCTCATTGTTTCCCCTGACTTTTATGGCTGTGTCTCCTCGCGAATAACGAATTATTAACTTCTAACATTGAACGTATATCGTTGCAATACTTTCCGATGAGCCAAATTCTTTGTGTCTCCATGAAATTCTTTATAGGAAATAAGACGAAACAGGAATAAAGATTATTTTTCGTGACACTTTATTCCGAGTACCGTTGCGAAATTTTCCTTTTTCTTCTTTCAATGTTCACCGCGCGAGAAAATAGTCATTCGGCATGCATTTCCTTGGAGTAACGATTCAATAAAAACTTTCTACGAGCGAAGCTGCGTTAGAAAACAAAATAAAGAAAAAATAATTTGAGCCAGACGTTGTTCATTTAACGCTGCCGATATAGAAATTCGCGAGTTATGATTTCCAAAGGCACACCCTGATGTAATTCAGGCCTATTGTACGATGCCTGCGACATAAAAGAGAAGCCACGTTCACCCAGAGTTCTCTCGCACTCTTCGCTCTCCTCTTTTATTCTTCGCCTCCTTCTTCTCCCCGTTGTATGAAGTACTGTGCGAGGGAACGTTCGGGAATATGACGTTGGTGCACACGCATCAGAGTTCTTAGTAAGAAATTTCCAAGTGCAGATTGTGTGTGGGTCACGTGAGAGCGATGACTGTACGCGCAATGCTGAGGCTCGCAAGTGCAGGCCAGAGCGGAGGGTTGACCCGGACGGGGACAAAAACGAGAACTCGAGGGTGTGATGCGCATGTGAGAATAAAAAGACACATCACAATGTGGGAGGATGAAGATGCGAGGATGCTGCGTGTGAAAATACAGTCAACATCAAATATTTTTATCTGCGAAAATTTTGAGACATTGCGATGGGAGAAAAATTCGAAAAAATACTGATGGCACTACACTCTCAGTGAATAATTTAAGGCACTAGTAGCGTATAAAGCTAAAAAATTATTTGATGAAAAATATTTTATAACAGTTCGTGACAAAGTATTGAGAAAGATTTTTGTGCAATTGCTAACAAACTTTCGATTTAATTGTTTGACAATAATAAGCATAAAGACCGTCAGACAGAAGGAAAAAATTCTGGAATTCTCGGATGTCTTTGTTGCCTGGAACGAAAGTGGCTTTTGGGCAAAAGCGAAGATACAGGGCGAGTCTTTTTTGGTAACAGACGTCGATAGTTATACATGGGCGCGGGTCTGGCACGTTGAGAAAAGTATAAACTTTAGTGCGCACGAGAAAAAGCGATAAGCGGAAGCTCCATGAGGTGTTTAGCTCTATGTAGATCGATCGTCAATTATCGGTATTGGACTTTCGTTGCGCTTACTTCTGCTCGTTTTTTTTCAAGTCTGGGATGTTTCCCTGTAGTTCTCAACTACCGAGACCACCTCCGCACGTTGTGTGGATGTTGTACGTATGTGTCTATGCAGGATAAGCGAAAAGGGTACGACGTTGAAGAGAAAGAGATCTCGAACGGATCTCGGGTGCACGGAAGCAAACTAAGCGAGCTCAATAGAAATCGGTCGGATAATTGGCCGAGTTCCCGGTCTATTCCACTCGTGTATACGTACAAGCTTAGCTTTGTACAACGAAATGAATCAACGTGATCATCAGACTGTTGGAAAGTAACGGCAGCAAAGTTCATCTGCAGTGAATTCCAATTTGAGTCAATTCCTTTGGAAAATTGAAAAACAACAAAAAAAACACAACGAAGTTGAGTTTTGCTTCGCGAAGCACGATTAGTCCCAATTGTCCAATAGTACTTCGAACGAAAACCAGGATTCAGAAATTTTTGGACTTTTTTCACCGAATTATGGGATCGTTGCAGTCTGGTGAATTTTATTCGTGAACGGTTGGACAAACATCACTCTGGAAATGGTTCCTGCGAATTTATTTGTATTTCGGGTTTGTTAGTAGTTTTCATTCCCCTTTTTGCGGAGATGGGTTGCAAGTGGCGATTTCAGAAGCCGATAAAACCCGTACCTTTTCTGCCATTATTTCAAGGGTCGATATTTGAGTGTCTCAATCTCATAAGCGTCGTCATTAGCATGAAAAAAGCACATTTCACGCTCGAAAAATGACTTTGTGTACGAAAGTTTCTCGTTCATCAGATTCCGAGCTAATTTTGAATCAGCTGTTGAAGGGTTGACGCGGATGAGAAAAGTCACGAGACGTCGACGAGGCTTCTGGCTGCCTCCTTCCCCCTTCCGCTCGGCGGGAAGTCAAGCTCGGGCGATTTTCTTTCCCACGACAGAATAAATGGCCGACTTCTCTTATGGGAGACAAGCACGACGAAAAACTCGTCTGGGAATATGGCCATGCAGCCTGTATATTCGAGCCAGTTAAACGAGACAAATATATAGAAATAAGGAGGAAGACCCTCCGTCACGATTTCTGAGCTCGTTCACCCCCACACGTTACGTTTTTGTTTTTCTCAACATTCTTTTATCTCTATCTAAAAAAATGTTTAGAGATAGCACCAACGACGTTAACTTTTATTACTTTTTTAATGAAAAAATGAATAAAAAAAAACGTAAATTTCACTGACGACACCTCTAAGAAATTTGTCGGATGATTCAAATTTTGAGAAAATAATGTTTTCAGCATACGCTAACGTATCAACCTGCGAAACAAAGCGAATAATTTACTATCTCGAGACCTCTACGAAAAATTAATAAAAAAAAACTTTAGAAAAACCACTGCGACGATCTCTAGATTTTTTTCCTCTAAATTCAAATTTTGAGGGAATCAACTCTTGATTGAGTGCCAACTTTTGGCGTTGCAACACCGAACAATAAAACATTTTTCATTGTTATTTTTCACTAAGAAAAAAAAAATTAACGTCATTGGCACCACGTTTAAAAATGTTGTTAAATATCCCATTTCTCAATAGATTCTCAAATTGAGAGAGTTTACCTTTGTACGAATGCATGCATACATATAGAACGAAACGGACTCAAGCCGCACGAAGGAAAGCGAATAATCGCAAAGTGGCGAGGAGCGAAGAAGACGATCCGGAGAAACGAACCAAGTGACCCACATAATGAAGAGAAGAGAGGAGGCAAGAAAGACTCCAGTACGACTCCAGCTTCTTCAAATTTAGCGGGGGTCTGACTTTAATGCCCTTTTTTTCTCTTCAGTTCTCTCAGCAACGTTCTATTTTATGGTTCTCCCTTTCTTGCCAAATCACCAAACACACTTGACGGTGTTCTGGGCCAAGAATAAATTCCAAAGCAGCACGTAAAAGAACTTGACCCAAGTTCGAGTACGAAAATAAATGCTCACATGATTTGCTCCCTCAAAACGCTATACGATAAACCCATTGTGTATGGACAAATTCCAGGGAATCATATCATTGGTAAAATACTGAAAAATTAAATTCCACTGTACTTTGATTCCAAAATATTGATTGGATATTCTCCCCCAAAAATTTTTCATTTTTTCCTGCCTTCACATGTGTGGAAGTACGATTATGTTACTCTTTGAATCTCTATTATCATCTGCATACATTTAAACGTAAATTAAATACGAGTCAAAGTGCATTTAAGTAGCGTGTATTTATAATATCGTTCGTGTACAAAATGGGAGTGAGGATCAATGTCCCATTTTGTATGCGAGTGCAAAGAATACTCGTTCAATGCCCGTAAAGGTACACCGGTCGACACAGTTAAATCGTTCTTGCCACATCGTCGCGCGTTCTCATTTTATTCACTCGTTGAAACTTCAATTACAATATAAAGGGGATGGCCCGACTGAGAGGCTCGCACCAAATTTGGCACATCGGCCATTAACATCGTCGCTTATATTAACGCACTTTTGAATTGCTAAGTGAAATTCATTAAATTTGTAGGTTAAGCGCAACCTTCTCATTTAAAGTTTCGATCATACAATTTGTTTAATTGAATACTATTACCCGATGAATATATTCACAATTATTATTTTGAGAGCTGAAATTTGGGGGAACGTTGAGTCTAATTTCCCCCAGAATTGAGTGTCAAAACGCCTGATTCACCCCCACGAGAAAATGAACGAAATCAAATTTATATTTTGTAAAATTCCATCCTCGTTTTCCCATTGGAGGAAAATCTATTGGAATCTATAACCTCATGATTATTGGTGTTTGAATTCTGGTCTCATCCTCATTGGAATCAACTGTCCTAAATGATTAAATACACGATCAACCGAACTGAACGGGCGAACTTTACTTGATGGAAAAATCGATATGCATCTCGCTCCAAGAGTGGTTAGACAATGAAAATGAGTTAATAATGTAGACACGAAGTTTTGACGTACAAATTTCGAGTCTGACACGTGTCGTCATAGCACAAATGTAATGGCACGTCGATCATGATTTATGTAATTACAACAAATTCCATTGGTTTTATCACACCGAAGGTTCATACGTACACTAATTTGATGCGTCGTGGCAGGGCGCGATGAAGACATTTACCGAATGCTTTGGTATATGATTAAAAATAGTGTGTGTATGGAGCACGTGCACGAGCTTATGAACAAAAAAATGGTTACTTTTTTTCCAACTCGTGATTATGAAGTAAGAAGAGAGCCGGTTGACGGGTTCGGGAGAAAAACAAAACGATGAAAAGAAGAGTGGAGAGAAAAGTATGAAAAGAAGAAAGAAAAAATTAACAAAAAATAACAACAACAAGAGGACAATGCATTTTGAGATGAGAAGACTAAAAAAGAAAGCCGTGAAAGAGGCTGGGCTTCTTGAATGCATGCATGTGTTGAACATGAAAAAGGCAAAAGTGCAGGAATAAAAAATACAAGAATGTACATTACAACGATCTACGGCGCGCCTTAAAATGGCGTCACCCCGACCCCGACGAGTTTTTATGGCGATACGTATTCGTTACTAGAGCCGCAAGTATCGTCTTGGTGCTCGCACGCATACATTTTTATCGGCAGTATAAGCTTCGTGGAAAAATATTGTGGAGCAACACAATGAATAAAAAGTCGTGTAGCCGAATCTTTTTGTCCTCGTTCACCACATTTGTGAGATACGATCGACAAAAATGTAGGCAAACTTGACTGCATAATCGATGGGTTCGGCGTTTGCGATGCATGCCTTTGCTCTGGTTCTACACTTGACAATAAACCAGAAAATGCATTTTATGTGCATTGAAAACATACTCGAATAAAATATTTCCCATTCGCTCTCTACTAACAGCATCCAACAAAACGATAATGAATAATTGCATTTTTAAGTGTATGCGATGAAAAAGCTTACCGAGTATTGACATTTCGTTTTGTATTATTGAATCTGCAATAACGTTTCGTTGACTGCCGTACGAGGCAATTTTACAATCTATTTCGAACAGAGATTCACCACATTTACCACAAAGTGAATTCGTCGACGATGCTTTTATCATTGAATTATAAATTGAAAAAAATAATATGAAATTTATCAATATTGACGATGCAACGACGTTCGAAATTACACAGAAATTCAATTCCATCGAGCAAATTACTGTCGTTTGATTAACAGGAACGAATTGTATCGTGATTTCGATGCTCACGAGCCTGTAAATTCGACGATAAGACAAATATTCATCGCTTCATGAATTTCAACATTTATTCATGTACCGATAAACAACTCTTTCTTTCGATTTATCAACCGGATCGATAACGTGCCTATTATTATGAAAAGGAAAAATAAAAAACGCCAGATTCCGTAGTAAAGATAATAATCGCGTGTTACGTTTAATCACTACTGATAAGAATTCTGACGCATCTTCACAAGTGACACTATTATCAACAGAGTAAAGAGTTTAACAAGAGAGGGAGAAAGAGAGCTCCTTAGCCTAATAAGCTTTGAGATGTTGCATTCTCGGATGTAAACAAAAAGATATTCTAAAGGAATCTGTAAGATCTGACTTGTAAAAAAACAAACCTTGAACATGGGATACAATCAATATCAAGTTTTATGCCAAGATACATCGATTGCTGATAAAAATGATTTAAAAAATGTTAAAAACGTGGTGAACGGTTGATGCAGAAAGTTTATCTCATTAGACGACGCCACGTAAATCTTTAAGGACACGCACTCAACGAAATATTACTTTCTACAATTCTGGGATCGCAGATGGAAGAGATCAAGGAAAAATGATAAGTTTGGAGTGAGTTGACGGTTGAAAGATTTCTGAAGATAGAAGAGCTGCATTGGGAGATAAAACTCGCATGAATGCAAGCCAGACAATTCCATTTGGAGTTGGAGTCGGAAGAGTTTGAGGCAGAAGAGCAGACTGCAATTTCGCTAGAAGACCAGATAGACATCCGGCTCGGGAAGATAAGAATCAGCAACTTCCTTTTCGCTTATATGGCACGCATTCGGGTAAACAAGGTAGAAATATGATGAAGAATAAGTGGATATGAAAGCGGGAAAACAGCTGGGGAAAAAACACCGGAGAGATTGAGAAGCATCGGAGGTCGTGGCAAAAGGTTCGAGGCTCAGACAGTTAACGAAGTTCAAGGGCATGCTCTGTACGTATCCATGAGCTGCTCCACTTACCAGCATATAATTCACGTACTGCTCGAGCAATCATAGTGGAAAGCCTGTCGATCAAGATTTGTGATACGGTGCACGCAACCGTTTCAACTAGCCCGGCGTATGACAGGCAGTATTGAACTTGGCCCTCTTCGCTTGTCTGCGGAATCATAACTTCAGATCTTACCGAGTACATCGTACTCGTGACATTCAATTGTTGGGCTATCATCGTCCTGGGAAAGACGTCAAATTCTTGTCTTCGGGACGACGAGGATTCCGACTCGAAGAAAGCGGAAATTCCGAACGGAATTTCCAGTAGAATTTCTGCGAATTTCTCTCTCAAGAAACTGTCTACTAATGAAAAGTCGTCGGTCCGCTTGTCCATATTTCGAATGCTTTTTTTCACACTCACAAGACTATAAGGCCCGAGAGTAGGCCAGTTGGGAATGTTGATAGCGAGTAAAGACATCATCTTCTGAAAACTCGTCGTCGTCCCTCTTCCGACCCCTTTGGGAATTTTTGCGGTGATTGAACCACCGTTTTTTTCTCACCCTCGAACTTGATCGCCGGATGAACAAAATCAAGGATCAACGTCGATCCGGGGAAGAAGGTCGTTTAGAAGTTGCCGCGCAGCTACCCAACCTGGGACACAGAGGAAGCTCTATACTTGGCATTATTTCCTTGCTCCATCGATGGCAGTTATCATTGAGTGCAAAATTCAATCGTCACTTACCACCATTCAAGATTATCCCTGTTCGACGAGAGAACACTTATTTTTTTCACAATGTCTATTCGATGTCTCTCGCCTCCCTTAATATTCCTATTCTTCTGTAGTCGTTCTACGTTTCCTGATATTCGACGCCCCCTTTCGGGCTTCGTTTCCAGCATCTTCTCGTGCTAGAAACGTTTTTTTCAAGAGGATTGCCTTATTTTATGATGTAACGATTCCAGGCTTTCACTTAAGGATACTTCATCGAGGGTTCTCTATCCCATTCTCAGATTGGAGTTACAGAGTGCAGACGTGAATATTCACTGTCATCGAGAACAGAAAACCTTGGGGTCTCCTTTGCATAAAATCGCTCAACTCGCCCTCGTCGTCGCCGCCCCTGAGGCGCGATAATGGGGATAAGATCGTATGATCCCCAACTCATCCCTTACGCCCGGTTACTCCGGCTAACGACATTCGAATTCTATTAAGTCTTCTAAACACCGTGACACCTTATCCACACTCCCTTTTTTAGGACACTAATCGAACTTTTTCATGGACTGAAAAAAGTACTCCGAGTCAACCAGGTGCTTCAAATAGTTTTCAGTCCTCGTAAAAATGAGGATGAGAGGGTGATTTTTTTGGATTAAGGTGGTTCCTCCACGAGACAGTTAAATTAGGAAATTATTTAAATTTGGCATACGGATTGTTTAACATATGAACAACACCTCTATAAAATTTTAACAAGTTTCACCATCCCGAACCCGAGATATATGTAATTGAAGTTGACTCAATTAACACGTAACATATGGACCATGCATAAGCAAACGGCACATTATTAATTCTACCGCTAGTACTAAAATTAGGAAGTTTATAAAAAACGAGGAGGAGCTAGAGCAGGATATCACAGATATTGTGAAAAAAAATCAAGGTGATTGACCATCTAGTTTGACAGATATAGCCTCGAGAAGTACGAAGGTTTAGGCTGCATACGATATATTTTGCAAACGAACAAGCGAATGTCGTCTGTATAGACAAGCTTTTCTGTGTGTTGAAGCGTAACCTGGATAGTTCCGTCAAAAAATTTACTCACGATGTCGGATCAAAAATACTTTTAGAATAAATTTTACGAAAGCAAATGATATTTGTACTATATCTGCTGGCACCGAGTACGTATATAGGGTCTTTACAACATTATTGATTACGATCCGAACGAATTATCAAGCCTTTTAATATGCAGACAGTACATAACTTTTGGTTGGAGCTGTCGCAGAGGATCAACCTTAATTCATGTCAAGATACATCGCAGAGATGACACTCGGTCGACAGAGCGTGATACCACTACATGGACGGGTGACCGTTTAGCCATGCACTCATCCATGCGCTGGAGACAGTCTTTCGGAGCTTCTGCTCAATTGCTTATAAATTTTAACGCAGAATTTTCCTAGTTTACATTGTTATTGGTTTCTACAGAAAATGGAAATGAGTGAAGGGGGTTCGAGCGACGGAAAGGTAAGTGCGAAACTAAGAAGAATCAAGTGAAAAATTGTTTTTTTTTTTCAACTTCAATATTGAGGATTGTCTAAAGTAATTATTCAGCTATTCCATCGACTTTAATCCAACCCTTCAAAATCGTCGAAGCCAAAGAACGTAGCGTATCTTCTGAGTAGAAATTTCCACTAAAAAATGCACGAAAGCAATAAGTTTAAAGCTGGCAGCGACGGGGAGCCAAACAGCGAAGACAAAGAAAAGAATTAGCAATTCTAAGGCCCTACGAGTTCCTCGAACAAGGCATAACTGTATCGCCGATGGCAGGGGAAAAAAAGTCAGCGAATTCGATCTTTCCCCTTCCGAAGCTTTCCGCAGATCCGAACAAAGAAAAATCCACACGGGAACAAAGATGCGCGGTCCTCGGCGATAAATCGTTGGCTGAGCGACGCTAAAGCTGTACCGGGCGCGCGAGTACCGAAGAAAAATAAGGGGCGGGGGGAGCACCCTCTTCGCGAACAACCCCCCGGCTTTTGTCTCGCTGTCTCCGAACATTTTGTCTCTCTTCTTTCCAGAGCTCATCGTACGCTTCTTTGTGTTCGTGTGTTTGTAAGAGAATACGTGCGCGACGTGCATAGACGGAATATATACGTGTTATCACGGATGAAACTACGCCGGAGTGACTCGGCGTCTTTCGTAATGGCTTCTTCGAGACCGCTCGCTCCTCTCGCCCTGTCCCTCCGCAACAACCCCTAAACCCCATCGGCCGTTTTTACTTTCTATTTGCATATAAATTTTCGTCGTGCCGTTGGTGAATCGCTACATCCAACATGCTCTGGATACCTTGTGAGCATGAATACACGTACTTTGAAAGTGGTGCAAACTCTTAGTCTCAACGGTTTTGCTTTTGCATCGCTGTTCGAGTTCTTCTTACACGACATTTCATGGATCGTAAGCTTTTTTTGTTTTGTTCAGGGGTGGAAACGGGCTGGAATTGGGCAACCACAAATGATGATGTGACAGCTACTCAATTGACGGATCACAACCGACGGAACGACTTATGTACACTCACAGGCATTGCTTCACCTTTGATGCTATTTAAATCCAAGAACAAGCTCTTCTGCCCTGAATACGTATCTTTTGACTAGGGGTCAACTCGGGAAATATGATTTTTAAGGTAGTTCATGCACGATACGATTTTCTTAAGAAAGTCTTGAAACATAGAGTTTAAATGGGTAGTCGACTGACACGCATATCAAATTTTAAAGGGTTCGTCTTATTGATTATTGAGATAAACGTGCTTAAATATGAAGAAAAATACACAGGGTTATAGGGACTATAAATAAAAAATCGTTTATCTTTCCATATAACGAATGAACGCTTCTTACGAAGTTTATGAAAGAGTACACAATAACAATGAAGTATATAACGAAGGTTTGGGAAAAAATTCGAAACGATTGTCTTACTGTAAAGATATATTACGTTGAAGATTGTACGAAATTGGTAATAAGCACTCGTATAACCTCACATTTGCGAATTTTAGCATTTTGTTTCTTCTTGGCTTGGGCCATTCCTGTCATAGCCTTTTGTTTTTTTATTAATACTTTTTTCTTGATCCATTTTCCGTTGTGTTTACCCTTTACGCTCTGTAATGTGATTTTTTACATAAAAAAACTATAGTATTTTTGCCAGGGACAAATGAAATTTCGGGTTTGGTCAGTGACTGATTCCCAATTAATTAATGGCTTGTAATTTCATTCGCCAAAAAATAAGTAGAAAAAACTTATTTGCAATTTCGAATTAATAACTCTGACATGAATTTCAAGTGTTTATATCTTTAATTAGGAAGTAAAAATCGATCCAATTTAGACACCCATAGAATACGATCCTTCGAGCATGATCTAACTTAAGGAAAAAAATTCCAAATGCTGACTTTTGTAAAATCTGATTTATTGATTCAAATTTTATTTTTCCGGGACAAAAACGCCTTTGCATTGCCGCTCCAACGGTCCGTACTCCCTCAAAAATGACGCTCGCTCCAAAAATAAGAGCGGTTCGATCCAAGTATTGGGAACAACGAAAATATGAAAGCTTTATTAAGTCATGTAAACATGAAGTCCCTTGGGACCAACGCGAGTCGATGTCCCGTCCAAAAGTGTTGCAATGACACGCTGTGCTGATTTCAACTTCGTTTGCATTCCTCGCCACACACTCCTGGTTGCTTCGAATTTAATTGCAATTTGAAACGTACGTACTCGCGAAACTTCGAAGATATGAATGTAAGGAGGAATGATGAGATATGTTAAGAACTAAGCCACGAATGAACACTTGACAACAAAGTTAAATACATTGATTCAAACAAATCAAGCTCTCTTCCACTAAGCAAAATAGAATATTCAAGCAAATAAATCTTCTCCAGCAATCACTAATTCCCGTTTTTATCTGCGCATCTGATTGGTCGTGCGATGTATTAATTAAAATCTCATCAGCATTTTATCGTGGATAAAAATCCTTAGCTAAATTTTTTCCTCCACAATCTTGCAGTAGAGCTATTACAAATTATTTACGCTCTATTCTCTATTCACGACAGGCAGCCCTAAACCGTATAACGTTAATATGAGATCCATAATGGCAGAGTAACTTTCCGAGACTCTTACCTGAGAAGAAACTATTTAACATCACAAAATAGCTGCTTATCTGCAACTGCACCCGGCGAGTTTGAGATACGGTATTTCAAGCGTTTTCCCCAGCCCATTTCAAAGCTGTGCGATTATAATATTTGAATGTGTGGTACACGCGTTAAAAACCTAGCATTATAGCTCATTCACACACAAACACACTCTGGCATTGCTGCACCCATTCACTCTTGACGATCGTCCGTCGCAAGTGTAACGCTCTCGTCCGATAACATTTCAATTAACTCGAGTACTCACGATCGAAACGAGTCTCTCAGTTTCGCGATATAATTAGCTCGTTCTCGAGAAATTATTTCTGTTCTCGATCATCGGAAAGCCGCCACGATTGATGTCAAGCTCGATAAGAGAATTACACAGATTTTCACTCGAGACTGTAAAATAGATCGAAGAAGTTTTTTCTCCAAGTTGCAAAGCCAGCGAGTCTCAATTGACGAGTAACTACTCTGTGCGACAAAGTCTCCAGGAAAAGTATACGCAAACTCTCGATATACGTCAATTGATATTATCTGGTTACGCGAGGGCTCGCAAACGAAACTCGATACTGCCCACGACCAGATGAATAAAATGAGAACAAGGGGACGTGGGCCCGGCTTTCTTGCGGTCCGTCCGATCCGAAAGTGGGAGAATAAGTCACGTGCGAATCACTCACACAGAGAGGAATCGAATATCGAATGGACAAATGGTGGCCCGATGTATCGTAGTTGAAGAATCTCTCGCTCCCCAATTATCTCATCCCCCTTAAATTCGCGCGTCCGCATTTTCATTTACAGCAATCACGAAGCAAAGTCAAATGACCGAAGCCATTTTTCAACGGTTCTACTGCTTGTGATATTCTTATAAACACATCAACGTATACGGAATAGTTCATACAAGCTTACACAAATGAACACAAGCCTTGAGAAACGCCTGCGAGAGATGATTACCTTCCACTTCGTACCATGTACGTCTTTCGTTTTCTCATTACTTATTCGCTTACATAAGATACACTGAGGCATACTCTCGCACCCATCTCCCACTATAGACAGTCAACCGCCTTCGAGGCGGTCGTTGACTTGTCCTCTATACCGCCACATGCCGCGATAGAACGTTTTTTTCCTATCGCACAGGTGCATCCACCTCGATTGGCTATACTTGCGTAAGCTGTGAACATTTTCGTTATGCGTCGCGGAAAATGGTCTGTCACTCGGCTCGTGTCAATATCGTTTTACGTACTCACGGTTGGCCCGGGGAAACAACTTTGTCGGGACTATTCGGTGGGCTTACCTGAAACAGATGAATAAAAATCTGGTTAAAATCCTGCTTTGTTGTCAAATTTATTGAGTCCATTTTAATGGAAATATTCAAATGTTTATTATATATTCTAATTTTACTTTGTAATTTGTTGATGAATTGTTGAAAATATTGGGGTTTGTATTAAGTCGGTTAGAGAGTCACGAATCATCGAGCACTAATCGTCAATAATTAACTCAGCTTTGGACTCATGAATTTTGAACCGGAGGTTCTTTTATCAGTCGTCGTGTGATGCTAAGACACCACGATTTTTCTACAATTTACAAAAATCATTGCTTGCACATATCAAGCCTATCTCGAGCATTTAAGGAGCAAGGCTGGATACGTGCCTTATCTGCACAACCGTGCAGAAAAAAGTATACGGTCGTCGAAGCTTGTTTTCCACACGCCATCACTGGTCGCTGTCCTCGCGACCTCTTTTCATACTTTTTTTTTCTTCTTTATTATACCACTCGGACCGCCTTCTCGCCAAGGCTCACCCGCGTGTTCGCGTAATTACCAATCGAGCTACAACAAATCGAGGAAACTTTGAATTCCGACGTCGAAAACACGATAATTTTAATTCCCTGTTCTGTCACAGAAATAGATTTACGCTGCCATTATTCGTGCTGTTTCGTTGATAAATGTTGAGCGCAACAACCATTCAATTCAATGGAGAACTTCATTTCTGGAGTTACAAAAAAATTCTACTGAAAAAAAATATCGTAAATCTCATTCAAGTTTATTCAATGAAAATAGTAATGAAGCTCTCTTGAAAATGAGCAGATAAAAACGACGATAAAATCGACATGAATCCTCGAAAGTATTCGACATTTTTCTGTACCACGTTTCAATAAAAGACGACGAACAGAGAAAATAGGGAATAATGAAGATGGAGGTAGGACAAAACAGATTTTTTTAATAAAATGAAAGTGATTCGGAGCACGAAGGAAGCACCCAATAAAAAAATCGAGGGGTTTCGAGAATAGGGCGATGTGAAAGAGAGGTGGGAATGAGCGGCGAAAAACCGGCCGTGATGTGACATTGATGTCACGCTACCAGACATCCCTCTTACATGCCACTTTAAACCTAAAGTTACTCGTGAGAATCCGAACACTGGCTTAAACTAGAAAACCATAAGTAGATGCCTCATCGATCCATGGAATTTCAGCTACATAAGTAGCAACTTATTGAAAAAACGTCATTGAACGTTGAGCTTAAGGTAGGACTGATGGAATTCATCAAGTTCAATCAATTTTAATTTCATAACCAACATTAATTTGCTTTTAGCTTACAGAAAAGGTGAAAAATGGATGATCGTTTTCAAACTGTTATTATCAGAATAATAACTTCGCCCTGAACGTGTCAATTTTAATGAAGAAAATTTCCATGCATTTTCTCATCCACAAGTCTCCGAGATTACAATTAACCCGTAGACACCACACTGGTGCAAATTTACACCCACAAAAATTCCAAGTGTCTAAAACTTCAAAATTCCTTTTTTCAATTTGGCCATTTTTCTATAATGAACATTTATTTTTCAATTTTTTTAATCATCGTAATCGATTACTAAGGAATTTTACTCCTAAAAAGTCTCGTTGTAAAATCAATTCCATATTTCCATGGATGAAATAAAAAGTTCTGAAAAATCGAAGTGCAAATTTGCACGGGTGTGGTGAGTGTGTAGCCTCAAAGGGAGTGTGGTGTCTACGAGTTAAGAAAAATATTATTTCAATTCTAATTGCGATCAGTAGACTCCCATTAAAAATGGCCTAACGAAACAAATCCGTATTTTCACAAATTCGACCTTTCATTGGCAATTTTACAGCACTAAAGTTGTCGATTTTTTAATAAAAAATACATTCACGAAGAAGTATGAGTCATTTCGTTACACGCGTTTCCCCACTTATCGATGCAAAGACGGGAGAAGCGATGGAAAAAAATGGTAAAAACTGGAGAAACGAGTGAGAAACTAGATCTGGAACGAGCGTGAGCATGGGGAGGATATGATACAGATGTTGAAGCTCGTGCGGTGTGGAGCCTGAGAAGAGAGACGCTCGCGACGAGTTACACAGACGGGAGTCACTGCGGCGTCCTAATTTTTTTTGCACTACTTTCTTATGCTCAATTCCTTTCCCATTAGAGGTTAAAGCCGGTGTATTTTTTTTTTAACCACCACGAGACGACTCGAGTCCACCGGGAATGAGAATCTGTCGCATTATCCGGCTTTCAGAAACGCATGTATATCTCGATCAACAAATATCGTGGATATGTTTTAAAACCACAAATATATAAAACATATAAAAACGTGGAAACAAGTAATCTGACGCCAATGAGTAATTTCTCGTTTATTCAACAAACACAGACCAACAGTTGTTTACTAAATTTTTAAATTTAATTAAAAATTCAAAATTCACCCACTCCAAAGTCCCATTTTCTCTCATCTCCTCGAAACTTCTTTAAGATCCGAACAATTTCGAGTGTCACCATAGAAAAAAGGTGGATTCAAAGACTCACGTACGTCGAAATCCATTCGCGAGTGTGTCACGACAAGATGAGCCAACGCGAAAAATTCGAGGCCAATAAAGAAAAAGTGGCTCTCTTTTTATTTGTTAGACTCACACACACACGCGTGCGCATGGACTGTGCGAGCAAATCACGTAGAGAGGAAAAAGGGAATACGTGTATTCTCCAGGCATACAAGGAGACGACAGTTTTCGGTCTATCTGTCTGTTTCTTGTCTGGGAGTGCGAGTTCACACGCTCTCGAAAGATTCTGCTTCTGGAGTCAGGACAAAGGGATTCGGGGCTCCCCTCTCCCATTTTCTCTGGTGGCTTAGCTCTCGTTGGAAAGCCCTTGCGGATTTTGACGTCATATATATCATATGTATATACGGCACGGAGCGTAGTGACGAGCACTGTAATACTACACTGAATATGTATTCGTACCCTCTCAGAGGTGTATGCGTTATACATTCATCAAAAAGTGTGTCCACATACTCGTAACCTGTAAGGGAAGAGGATTGACACGAGTGCATCGACACGCGTGTCAAACAGATTCGTTTTGGCTTGTCACCATTATTTTTTGTCCCGGTGCTCGTGGATCTTTAGACACGTCCTTGGAGCACGATTGCGGGATTCTCCACTCGCTCCAGGGCAATTGTAGATCGTCATTAGGGTGAATACGACGAGAGAAGGGAATTGCAAAAATCACAGAAGATGCTCCTTGGAAAATTCGACTTTAGACTCACGTTTTAGTTTTAGTGTTTGGCTGAGGAAAATCGCATCGTGCTTGGAACGAAAGCGCGCACGATCGTAGAGCTTCTGTGTCTATTTTTTTTCCTGGGAGCATCTTTCGAAGGAATCGATTAGGATTCAATCTCATGTACGAGCCATGTATACGTAATAAAAACGTGTACTATGCAGCACTGAAAATGAAAAAGTGCGTCCCGAGGGTCTTTTCGTAAAACTGTGCAGGCTACGGCGAACAGGAGGCAATGTCGTTGTAAACTTTTTGATTAAGTTTAACGACTGGCTATCAAATCCAATGCTTGGAGAATATGCAGACAAAAGGGAATTCGAGCGCTTTCGTTGCGCCGTTTTACTGCTGGGATTGACCGGAGCACCATCCTCATCGCGTCTGTGCATGGGGGTGGATATTTTTTGATATTCTCAGTATGAAAAGGCAACGGAGAAGGTCGCGGTGCATCGTTTTAATTGCGAAGGGGAACGTGAACTTGAACTGAAAATAACCAAGCTGAAAGAAAACGATCTTCACGAAAAGATACTCGAAAATTGTCACAAATTTTTTCCCTCCCTTCGATAATTACTTCATCAATATTCCTATAAATGCCGGAACAAAGTATTGCGGAAACTCGCAGCGAGCGTGGACTGAGATTCGTCGATGAATTCATTCAAGTAATTTATCAGCTGATTCATTTTCTTGAAAGTTGAAACAAAAAATATGCAAATATACAAAGTCAAACGAAGCGCGGGTCACCAGAAAAAAGGGGTGCATAGAAGGGACCGGAACAGTTTTCTTTTAGGGTCGATGATTCTGCCTGACTTCCGGTCGAGCGTGCAGGCTTCTCCGTACGGAGAAGAATATGAATAACGCATGAACACAGACACTTATACGACTTCTTCCGGGCTCCGAAGGTTCGTGAGCCCTGCGCGGGGATTTTGCATCATCGCATCGAGGAAAACTCACCCCCTCAAATCGTGCAAGTTCAAAATCACGTGCATAGACACGACACACATACGCACGCGCTAGAAATGACGTAGACGACACTTCCGCCGAGGGCGGAAGTGCTGAAGGAGAGAAAAAAAACACGAGAAAAGGGTCTGCGGCTCTCGCGAGGGCGGAAATATATTATGCACGTGGAGAAAGGAAGCAGGATATTTTCATCTTTCTCTCGCTTTCGCGAATATTAAAAAGCAGCTGCTACGAATTTCTCTTCGTCACTGAGACTCTCACTCCTATTTATACATGGACGCAAAGAGATACATACTTAAACATAGTACGCTGTACACACAGAGCTCTGCCAAAATTCACACGTGACATCTCCTTGTAATTCATGGGGTAATCTACGAATATATTTTGGACTAATCATAGAGACTAGAAACTCCTTTCTGATTTACAGCCTTTGTAGTATTTTTCATTTTCTACTCATATCGATGAAGGGATGCGTGATTATAAATAGTATAGATTTTGAATATTTTAACAAAAAATGTTTCAGTTCGGACAACTTTAGAGGAGAGTGGGGCAATTCCGGACGCAGGGTAAATACGGACAACACAGTATCCCTATATTTCGAAACCTCCACTTTCATGCACTTGAACTCATGCGATAGCCCTATCGATGTTTGGTGTACTCACATTGTTCGAGGCGGGAAGTGATTTGTTTTCTTCGAGGTAAGACCGGTCATAAAATTTCGTACATTTTGACCTAATTTTTGCTGATTAATTAAATTGATAAATTGATAAACGGTTTCAACAGAGGCCGGGTTGAAATTCCGAACTGTGACAAATCAGAAAGCTCAAAAGTCCAAAAATCTCGGTAGTGCGATATATTTATATATTTCGAGTCCCAGCTAGATTTTCGGAATTTTGATACTTCTGATTTCTCACAGTTCGGAATTTCAATCCCTCCCCCATATGAAAGAAAACACCAACGTATGATATTGAGTTCATAAATGTAGCAATGAACGATGTGAAAAGAGAAAAGTTATTTTTATTTTGAAAAATATAAAAAAATCACCACGAGTGTTGTTTTTTGCTAAATATCTAGCAATTTTTTCGTCTATTTCTTAAAATTTATATCGGAAATCATCTAGAAGATATCAAAGAGTAAAATACATAGAAAATTTATTTTACAATCTCATCATGTGATTGGTTATTAATCAATTTCCCTAAGGCGGTTGGAATTACTCCAATTTTCCCTATTTTTAGATCATTTGGAAAAATGTGATGAAAATGGATCAAAATGGACTGCAGCCATTTCGAATACTTTCGAGATTTCAGAATTCGCTTTAGTCGATTATTACCTTATTATTAATTAGGATTCCCGCGTGTACGCGGTTCCGGATTTTCACGAATTCATCGCATCGCTTCATAGAATATTCGAGGCTGATGCGAAAACTGCGATAATTCGGTCAATGTAGCAGACCTAATAGAGTCTCTTGCGTTCAGAGAGAACAATTACCCTTTTCATGCAGATGGTCATTACCATCAGAAGCTCTAAAAGAACGCCCCCTATTTAGCGCTCGATGCGTAAGCCGATGCACGGCTGAGTGGACACCCATCCAAGTACTAGCGTTGCGTGAAATTGTGGAACTTGGGAAATGGCTAGAGCCAGTGCGGACCCATTGCTCTTGGGAGTTAATTATTGTTATGGTTGATTTTTTTTCAGTTGAATAATATTTTCATTGTTATTATCGTTGATATACGAAAGCCGTTTACCGAAATTTTTTAAACGATGATTTTTGGGAGTTGAGGAGGAAATTCGATTGCCATTCAAAGCAATGAAAAAAACTAGCTATAAATTTGCCAATAGAAAGATGCTATAAAAGCCTCGGGCTATTTTTCTTGCACGATACTTTTGAATATTTTTTATTTCCCCCCCCCCCTCCCCCCCTCTCTCTCTCTGCCGCTATGAAAGATAGTCTGAGAGGCTTAAGGACGTGGAAAGAACGAAGAGGCGCTGAAAAAAGTGAAAAAGAAACCTGGGACAGGGCAGGTCATGAAGTTTTGTTAAGAAAAGCGTGCTATACCTGTAGCGTGAGAAAAGATAAAAAATTGTAAGAACGAAGGTATTTCATTTCAAAAACGAAGAAGATGCTCTTTACCTTCTTTTCCTTCGGCCCTGTTTTCCCACTTTTCTATCTTTTCTCATATTTTTTCCCCCCTCTTTTTCTCTGGTTGCTCTATCGCAAGTTCTCTTTTCCTCTCCGCAGAGGAGCGACGAGAGTGAAGCCGGAGGGCTATAAGCAACCCCCAACTCCCTTAACCGTCTGTCTCCCAGTGCACAGATTTAAGAGGGAAAACATTTCTCGGAGAGAAATGGAGAGAGTATCCTCACGCTTCTTCAGCCTCGGCTGACATCGCGAGGACGGAACGAGACCTCGGGGGTCTCGAAAAGAAGTCCGAAGAGCTCCGAAGAAACGAGATCCTCGGGCAAAGGAGAATAGAAATCGAGAGAGGAGCGCGAGAGAAAGGGATGCTGCTGGCAGGGCATGGAACGCGTGATGCAGTCGAGCGAAAAATCACGAGAACAGTATTGACTTGTTACTCCTGATTTTGGAAAAGCTTCCCCCTTTTGTCGTCAGCTACGTTCTTTTTCATTGTATTTCATCTCCTCAGAATATTTTATTTCTCCCCAAAAACGACAATTGTTCACATCAAAACTCACTCAACATTTATTAACTCATTTCAACTACACAAAAAAAAATGAATATAGAAAATAAATTGGAGCTCCAAAGAATTTTATTAAAAAGCCACGCGTAAGAAAAACATCCTTTTCGATTTTTTATTCAATGGCTCTAAATGACTTATTTGGATTCTGTGACTACCGAAAATTGAACACAAAGAAATTGGAAAGACATACGTGCCTTCAGTGCTCTTACGTACCGATTTCCGGTCATTGAAGTCTGACGTATAACGAAGGGATTTTTCAATTTATCATTGCTAGGAGAATCCAAGGGAATCCAACGAAAAGTGAGACTTCAATGTGTACCTACATTTATTCTGAGGTCAATACGAGCGTCTATTCATATGCACATATATTTACCAACTTGGACACGCACAGAGTACGGACCTACATATATTCGGATAGGAGCTGACGATGGAAAAAAGTCGGAGAAAGAGAGAATGAATATATCGAAAAATCCTGCTCACCGCTCTCAGTCTACAATCCCGTAAAAAAATCCTTGGTCCATTTTTTACGTTCTCTAGGAAAAAAGATACCATCCGAGGCTGATTGAATTTTAAATCATGTGAAAAAATGGTGATTCAAGGGAGCATTCTCATAACAATAAATACTTGATAAGAGGGACCAAAAATCTCGTATTTATTTCGGTCTCTGGTCGAATAAATTTTCAAATAACTTTTTCTATGCTCTCAGTGAGAATGGAATAGTTTTTTATTCAAACTTTTTTTATCGATTTTTACGGATTCAATATTTGTAAAGATAATAATTCATTCTTCGTCCATTCATCGACAGAATTCGTTTTCCTGTTGCTATGGTTACACTCATTTTTTAGTTCTCACGAATTCATTTGCTCATTCGTCGTTGCTGAGCGATTAATTCAGTGTTTTTTCTCAGTTGCCACATGAATCACATGAATTTTACCAGTTGCCACAGTGGTAGTTGGGCATGGACCGATCACAGCACGAATGATAATGAAAGAAATATAAAGAGAATCGAACTTGCGATTCGATATTCGATTCTCCACAAAATTGTCGTTTTCAATTTTCATTTAAACGTCAATAAAAAAAAATAGGCGGAAATGAATTTTTTGCAAGCTGAGAAAAAACCATTTCGAAAATTTCGGAACAAAGGAAAAGATCTTTTAACAAGAAAAAAAACGAGACAGATAGAAGAGAAATGCGAGCAGAGCAGAAAGAATTCAGGGACCTTTTATGTGTTTCAGAACGAAACACGCTTTACGTCCATCACTATTTAGACCCCCTGAAACTTGGATCCTGGCCCGTCTTACTCTGCACCGTTAAAGCAGCCATTCACCAAGAAACGTACACTCGACCACTTACCAAAGTTTTCTCGACATGTCGAAAAGTTGTCCCAAAAACTTTTCGATTAATCGAATTGTTGGACGATGATACAGAGGATACAACGAGTACGAAATGCTGTAAGAGAGAAGACGTGGCATGCCTGCCAGCGTTTATACCAGTTCTGTTCCTCCTCTAATGCTTCCAATGTTTCCCGTATCGTCGTCCAAACGCTCATACGTTTTTCCCCTTTTACGGAGCCTCATCGATTTCACCAGCAGGACGATTCGTTTCCTCTTTCTCTTTCTTCTCCACTTTATATCGTCAACAAACGTTTTTACCTTCTTTTCTATGAAAGAAAGAGACAAGAATATATCTCTATTCTGAAGAAAAAGAGTACCAAACATTTGATATTGCATCAACCGTCCAGGAGTGTTCCACTGGGAGCAACACTGCCAAAAGAAAACCCATCAACCTCTCGGGGCAATGGCAAGAGTATAAGAGATAAAGGAACGTGCAGAAGAGCTGGATTATGACCGATGAAACACTCTGACCGTATTAAGATGTCTATTGGCTTCGAAGACACCTGGTGCTCCCAACACTTTCATGGTAGTCCTGGCTACAGGGTATCAAATTTAAGGGGTAGATAAACCGGCCATAAAAGTGTTTCAGGGAAGAGACGAAAAAAGACTGAGGCTAATATTCGTGCTGCCGATCGACGTTCTAATGGTGAGTTGATTTAGTTTCCGGTCTGAAAGATTTCCATTTCGAATGTTATTTGGAGTTTTTTGTTGAGCGTAAATGGTTCAAAGTCTATCACGCTTTTCACTTATTATGTTTTCGACGAAATTAAATTTTATTCACTTTTGTTTGATTGGTTCTGACAGTTGAAAAAAAGTAATAAAAATACGATAACGAGCCGAGTGTCTGCAATTGAAATGTGTTTCTGTCTGGTGAAAACATTTTTTTTCTAGAATTGGCTGATTGAATAATCAATTATCGCTGTATACGAAGGGTGGAAAGTTTCGTCGACACAGCCCATAATGGATCAAGCGATTGTGAGAACAGGCAATACATTATTATTGCTCGATTTATATGTAAAGAAAAAAAAACTGTTGGTTACATGAGTTTACCGAATAAGGCTAAATCCTCTGGTTCGAGCTCCGAGCGACGTATAAGTTGAGGTTTTACGAAGCGAATGTATACACGTATTTTCGAGGGAATTCGTTATTGCATACGTTCATGCACGTCCGATGAAAATCTCTTTAAACGAATCGATGAGTTAGTTTGAAGAAGGAATTTTCCACACTCGTATGTCTTCGGCATGCTCGAAGACATCGGCTGCTGAGGCGAGAGGGGGGCGAAGAGTCGCGACATATTGGAAAGACGGGTTCAAGTTGTCGACCAAAAGAAAGAGGCGAGATCGATTGCCCTGGGCTTGCGAGGCGATGTGAAAGTACACGATACAAAAACCGATGAGTGTTTTTTTAAGAGCGCATGGGACGTAAAAAAATATTGGTTTATCTATAAATGACCGCAGACATTTTCAACGAATATATCTTTATGGGCGCAATGCTTCATTCCCCATTCGTTTTATTTTCAGACTTTTTCTTCGATAGAAAAATTGTGGAGAAATTAAATGGACATATTTGACGATTGACGCAGTTGTATCGGATAACTCGTTCTTCGATGAAATATAGTCTTGAAAGGGAGGAACGTGTATCATTAAATGGTTCAAGACTGAAGTCTCGTTTTCAGGAAATTTCATGGCTGTACGAAACTGTTAAAATTTTCATTCGATCAACCACTTTCACCAGAAATTTTGACATTAAATTTTCGTGGCTGCGACTTCAATTTCATTAA
This sequence comes from Venturia canescens, assembly GCF_019457755.1. NCBI lineage: Eukaryota > Metazoa > Arthropoda > Insecta > Hymenoptera > Ichneumonidae > Venturia > Venturia canescens. Next base: position 16,683,515 of record NC_057421.1, on the reverse strand, counting down.
GCTATCGGGATTTAATTTATTCGAGGCACCTATTCTCCATCGTACTTCTTTCACTGACCGCGTGATTGGCAGTCCGGTCCATTTATCGCACCTCGCGTATGCACACTTTGATGGCTATACGTATTTTTCAATACGCTGCTCTGATATATTAACAATCGAGGACACGAGATACGCCAGGCATTGATTGAATTTGTATAATGAGATTGACACTGTCGACACAATTTCGCACACCCACCTTGAGGTAAATAACCGGTTGTTCAATATTTCACTAACATGCCTATTTGTTTGCTTTATCAAAGAGAAATCATACTTTTTCCACTGCTATAATGAGAACATTAAGAAACAGGGGCAATGATTTTTGCTCACAAGGATTTGCGTTCAAAGTTTTCTCGTCCAGTGGTAAAGAAACTAAATCAGATGAGTAACTTTTAAGGGGGTCTATCCTAATTAGAATTTAAAAAAAAACCGATCTTTTTATTTTTTACCACAAAATTTTACCACATATTCATTGTGACTATAGCTACAGCGCACACCATACGAATTTTTAAATTTTGAGCGGAATTATTTTTTTTTTGCAAACAACGATGAAAAAACGTGTTTTTTTCATAGTTTCTGGAAAAATGGTCGCCATTTTGTCATTTAAAAAAAATCAAAAATCGCATGACATACGCGATTACCTATTGAATCTCAAATCATTTTTATTCTTTTTCTCCGTTTATCATGCCTTCTCCATTTTTCTCTACGAAAACTGAGTAAAATGAATATAAAAAAAAAATTAGCGTATTTTAACAGTGTATTTTTTAGACCTAACACTTTTTATATCCACATCATTTACAATTTATACCGGTTAAAAAAATTCGTGAAAATAGATTTTTTTCGCCCCTCTTATTAAGGTAGACCCCTTAAAAATCTTGAAATGCTTCATATGTTTTTGCTTACAAATTGTTTATTAACGTTCGAGCGAACAGCCACTCTCCATTTTACAGAAAATTCATGTATATTACGAATTTTCTTTTCATCGTACGAATAAAAGGTCTCCAGTTGCATAAAATAACACTAGATCCCCAGAATCACCGAGTTCACGACTCTTTCACGATGCATTTGTTTGTGCATAATAAAAGGCTCGTACTCCTTTCATGTCGCATATATACCGGACTCGTTTCTGGGAATATATTCAAAGAACACACCTGCCTCGAATCACATACACTTCTACTGTATCAAATCAATCATGTAGAAAGACCCTTGGATTTATTACAATCGATATAGAAATACGTAAATTCAATACTTAACAGTCGTGGTCAAGAGAACAAGTTTCCATGACCTTATTATAAGACACGACAATCGTGTATCGACACTCGAACCATCCAGTGTCCACGATCCTATGGTTGATCGCATATTGTACGAGGTATTCGTTGCTTCCAGCACGTAACATTTATCAGACACAAAGAGCGAGTTTAATTCTCGTTTTTACCGTTCAATTATTAGGAGAAAATTATTTAACGCTAATCGAAAGTAAACGTTTCGCTGACAAATGATCATAGTTATGTGTCAAAATTAATAGAAATTCTGATCGATGATTTTGTATTTCATAATTCTTACTTTCATTCGAGCTTATTAAAATGTCACTTTTCGAAGAGGGTGGAGCTTTTTGTTCGAAAGATGATTCTATTTGTCCTTACAATAGGTAATCACGAAGGGAGTCACGGAGAACTCGTGTGATTTCATTACAGAGTATTCTGGCTGATTACTTAGAAAAATATACAATGGTATTGATGCTGGAGTGAGCGTTGATGCATCGGACATAAGAGTGACAGGGAGGCGAAGGGTCATCAAAAATATGAAACGTGCATAGGATATTTGACATTCACGAATTGGTTGCCTTAAAGGGATTCGTGACATAATCCCATGACAATCGATGACGTGAGCCGATCAGAAAATTTCCTTTGTTGTAGTTGATCTAGTTCTGTGAGCATAGGGAAAACATGAAGAGGGTTGTACGGCCGTGTTTAGAAATGAAAAAAAGGTCTCGACCAGCAATTGCGCTGGGGTAACGAACCCTCGAGGGTTCGCGCAGAAAGGTGGAGAGGGAAAAGCAGCGCGTGGCCCATTGTCCAATTTGACGGACAGCCCCCCTCTCATCTTTCGGATTTTCTGGCGAGTCTACAACGTTTTCTGCACAGCTGCCGTTTGCCATGTGTGGGAAAAGGAGGAAGACTGTAGGAAAAAACACACGGAGAAGAAACAAAGTCTCCTTAATCCCGTGGCGAAAAAGCCCCGGGGACAACAGCCACACGCGCCTCGTGTGCTCGGCTTGTTCACCGGGTGAAAACCACCTTCGGAAAAACGATTTTTCCTTTCCTATTAACTGGTCGACCGAGCCTACACTCTTTCAAAAGAAAGAACACACGCGTGTCGGACTCGCGCGCCTCACTAGCTTATGTGGTTTTATACTTCTCTGTGTATATGCTCCGGGTCCATTGATCGAAATTAGCCGGATTTTCACGCTGTCCCATGAGGGCAAAAAGTAGAGCTATATATGGGATTATCGAAAGAACGAAATGGGAAGAAAGCTCTTTTGAAAAGAGCACCTTTTTTACAGAAATTTAAAAATCTTGGTTTTTCTCCATTCTCATTTTACTGAGCACTCGATATGATTCTATTATACAAAAGTCAAACCAGATGGATGTGACTTTCATATTATTTTCTTCTGACAGTTTAATCATTTAAAAAATAATCGGTAAATGTATATGAAATGATTATTTCCAAAAGATAGAATTTATTGAAAAATGGGTTAATTATTTCCGTTGCATTCTGAAAATTCATGAACCCGTGAATATTAAGGGGCCTCAAACAGAAGTTGGACAATCTACGAGGCTATTCTACGCCCTGCACACGATCCACGATGAAGCACATCAAAATTTTTCATTAACTGTTCGTGACACAATGAAAATTTAATAACTCGATGCCTCATATAGTAATCGGGTAGATTTTTCAGTATGAAATTTCATGCTTCTCAAACCCCATTTTTTGTCGTCTCTCTCCCTCTCTCTCTCTCTCTCACGCACACACGCACGCACACACCCTTGTTCTTTGTCTCTTTCAAGCTATGAACAAAGGGCATCCTATACGGTCCCCAGGGAACCGTGAATACGAGTCTTTATCTAGAAAAGAGATCGTTGCAGCGAGGGTTCCAGAGGCATGAAAATTATACAGGGATGAAGGGTGTACGGAGATCGATGGAAATTACAATAGAGTAAGGAAAAAAATGTCAGCTTGTTTGCACCATTGGTCTTTGATCGTGTATCGTGCCCTTCGAAAAATTCCATCAGCGTGCATCCTCCCAATAAATCCAGCAAAACTTACTGATCCTATTTGCACATGGAATGGCTTTGAAACACGTGCCCGTTTGCACAAAATTGCATTGAAGATTGTTATCTACGATTGGTAGTAGAGCAAAGAGTCTCTTAGGGTCCGATTCGATGTGCGTATGGAACGAGGGGAATGAAAAGATTTCGGGAGAACGAGAAAAGTGAGAAGAGCAAAAAAAAGCGCAACAAAGTAGCGTAGGAAGAATTAAGGTGACAACAGCGTTAAACACCCCCGTGCCGGAAATCATCCAGCATCCCTTTTGCTCCACGAATGACCACGATTTTTTCCCTTCGTTGTCCCGTGTACTCGTTCTCTCCCTATCTCTGTCACAACCTGTCGATAGATTTACACAAAGAGCCTGTTCTCGTTCCATATGTAACCACACCGAAATCAAGGGAAGGAGGCTGAATTGACGTTTTTTCCCTCCACCCCATGCACCCATTCTCATTTTTCTTTCTGTCTTTATCTTTATGGGATCCCTCTCAACCGCGAAATCGTGTCACATTCGTAAGCAATCAAGCAACAGGATAGTTTCCGGAATCGCAGCACAATCACGCTGGCAAAGCAGAGGGCACAGCCAGAGCCCTTACGGGACACTCCTACTCTCAAGAAAACGTACGCACATCTATTTGAATGAAGGGGGCTCTACACATCAACACAATGACCCAATGTGACCGACCCTTCTCGTCAAATCAAATACATCGTTTCGTATTAGCAGCTGTCGAAACTGATCGAGATCTCCTAACGCATTATACTTTCGTTTATATGTCCACGCTCACAAACGCTTGAAGTAATATTACACCGAAAGTGTACGTCTTACGATTAGGCTGATAACGAGAGATTGACGTGAAAATGAGAATACTCGCTCAACAGTAGCGCACTGAGATAACATCAGGACGACGCCACTTTCATCCCCTTCGCAGTGATTCCACGTACGGTTGAAAGAACACGCAAATATTCGAAAGACATTGTATGCGAAATTATTTAACGATGCTGAAAATGAAGTGGAAAAACGACAATTGAACATTTTTTTTGATAGACGAATGCGAAGTTTTTTATGGATATTATTATTATGTTGAAAAAAGTGTGCATCACGATTTTTTATACGTTGAAGTACTCATTTTCGATTTATTGCTATCCAATGGACACTTCAACGAAATAAAGTTTTTATGTTGAAAAAGATTCGAAGAAATGAACCTTAATCAACATTAAGCAGCTGAAATCTTCTCGTGATTAACCCGGAAAGGCGTTAACGACGAGCGGATGCTGCATAACTTTTCTAGCATCGTGAGATTTCTACAGAGAAAAAAAAACAATGGAAATGAATGTGGTTAATTAGATCTCAAATCCTTATATCGACCGAGCGTGATACGAATTCATGTACGATTCATATTAGGAGTTTCCAGTTTTGTGAAGTATATTCCGACTCGGTGTAGGGAGAATTCTGCTGAATATCACGTACAAATTGGCAAACCGTTTGAAAATCGTTCACGAAGGCAATTTCTCGTTGTACAATATATTTAACAGGCTACGAAAATTTTGAAACGAATCTCTTCAATTCTGAGACGATGAACTATAAGTAGCGATGAATAATGTGCTTAAAATAATTCCTTAAGGTACAATAATCAACGAAATATCGTAGAAATAATTATCTTTTTGCCTGAAAAACACCCAAAGCATTATCGACGACGATTTATTCATCAATCTCTCAATATTTATGCAACGCCACGTGCGATGCAGCGTTTTTCTCGGAAACCTTCGAGCCGACATTTGCGCTATGTTGATCAGCTTAATTAACAGTGACACCTTGGCCTCCCGTAGCCAAGTACGTTGAAAAAGAATCGTTGAATATTTCTTCTTCTGCTTGCTGCTATCTCGTGAGTCGTAAAGTGGTTTTAGAGGTTATTACGAAGTGTTAACATTAAGCATGTGCTCTGAGGAGTGTTTTGTTTTTTGAGATCTGCACTGCGCGTGAAGCACAGTGCGAATTCTATGCGGACACACCGATATAATTATTCGGGATTTCGGCTCTGTAAGGTCGGAATAAAAATTGTTTTTTTTTTCTCTATTTTCATAACGAAGTCGAATAATTACCAATAAAATTGCGGACTCTTCGTACCTTTTATAGTTGCGAAACGCATGAAAAATCCCACGTGCAATTACATCCCGTCGATTCTCCATCATTAGAAAACCACATAATCACTGGTAAGAGGGGCACCGGCGAGACTTGATAAAAATCGAATAAACGAATCGATGCATTTGTACAACATAAGAATTCGATACAAGAATATGCATATATGTGAGTGAGGGTGTGGTGAAGTGGGTAGAAGAAACGATTCAGTTTACCTCGTACTGCAATCAACGATGAATTGTGCAATGAATGGTATAAATATATGTGGCAAATGTTCAACGTGTGCTATAAATATGTACGTAAACGAGTACGTATGTTGATACAGATTGATACGCACATGCAAACTTGCGGAGCAATCACGACCACCGGGCTCTCTCGTGCTGTTACAAACAACTTATATAAAAACGTATATTAATCCACTCTGCGAATAGATTAAGCTTGTTTTTCGAAACAAGGTGTATTGCTTTCTGTGCGTAAGTTCGTAAAATATTTTAAAAAAATCGATTTTGATTGGAGTACTATTGTAAAATTGATGAATTGAATAGTAAAATTATAAAATTTGTTAATTTCTTATTATTTTATCTGGGAGAAACGGGAGAAGGGCAGCTAGACTTGAAAATAAACGACGCTGAAGTTTGCACGGTCCGACGAATTTAAGGAAAAAAACGTTTGTAATTCACTAGTTTTTTATTTCACGAAATCATTGGTGTAGGTTGAGAAACTGCGAATTGCAAATTCGATAGAGAACAAAATTGTAGAACTATTGAAATTGTTGGAGAATTTTTTTACATCATTTCGTTGGACTCTAACGTTGCGAACTTCAACATCGTGAAAATAAGTTGACTCAGGTCATGCATAGTTGAATTTTTCGACTCCAGAAATGGACGGTAAACCGGTTAGAAAAGAGTTTCAAAATTATGTTATTTTTCTGTCGTTGTTTTCAATTTCAAACTACTTTCAAATAAATAAAAATTTGCCGGCTGTTTTCAATATATAATTTTTTTTTCTTTTCATCAATCTCCATTAAAAACGAATCTCGATCTGGTCTCAAGGTATCACACCATCAGATTCGTTGTGTCGCTGTAATTCAATTGATGAAAGCATAAAAAATTCAAATGGAATGAGGGCTTGGAATTTTTTTCACGTCTTCAAATCTACTCTTCCGTACAACAGCTAAAATAATAATGTTTTTTTTGCAATGTTTATTGTTTATCCTTCTATTAACTCAGTGTCAATAATCATCGCACCGACGATTTCCAACAAATATCTCAAAACCACGATCTCTGGGGCAAAACTATTTTTATGTTTCCATTTATCGAATACGAAACGGTTGAATCCACACAGGTAATTTAAATGATTACGAAGCGATAATAATGGGCGATTTAATATTAATACTTAATAATAGTAAAAATTTATCGCTTAGCATGATATTAATTATTCAAACTGATAAAATTATCCGCGTATGAGTTGAACCGCGGTGCGTCATCGCACACATAACACCGAGGCAAAAGTAATTGTGACTGGCAACACGTTCCCTCGTTCTTTACATATACATTCATAACTGTGTATGCACGCATGTATACACATTACATTCCGCAAATGTAAGTAATATTAGAGCTCGACAGTGCCAGCAATGCAGTTACGTACTAAAATGCTTTGAAACTTCCTGCGCCACAGATCCTGACCTACGTGAGATAGCTTTTCATAGACCAGGTTCCATCGCAGCACGTTCTATGCTCTGTGCAATATGTATTTATGTATACACAGCAACTGTACCCGCGACAAGAAATATCGTTTCTAATGCAAGTGTGATGTTAACTATTTTGTGCTGATGTAACTAAATTTAGTAATTTCTTCACCATATTTACATATCAAACTCTTGGAATTGAGTTGGAGTCTGCGGATTCCATCTCCATTAGTTTCTTATATGGAGAAAAAGATTGAAATTTTGATGGGACGTACGGTAATAATATTCTATTTTGTTTTTATTTTCACACACTTTCTATGGTGAGCGAAGCAGTTCACTGAACAACTAATGTATCGAGATAATATCGAGTGCGAAACCTTGTCCGCATTATTATTCTCACTTCGATCATATTTTCAGATTGGTCAACAGAAATTATGCGAAAACACTGCTGAGTAGAATACTGAAACCAGGAAACTTTTCAATCACTTGTGCCCGTGCGTCACACTCATAAAATAATTAAGGGTTTCGAGTGTAAATGCATCGATGGCAAAATGTCGACACTTCCGAACGAGCGCATTGACCCTCGATGTCAACATCGAAACTTCCAGAAGGAAATCTAGGCTATGTTCGCATCTAAAAAATCTATAAAATTATCGATTAACCGAAAATCGCCAATTTTTCACGAGAATTTGGAACGATTAGTCTCCAGGCAATAAAACCTCGAATTTTTGTAACATCTTGAATAAACTTATTGTTAACTAGTTGTAAAAGTATCGAGTTGGAGTTCAGCTCTTTTTGGCCTTAATCCCTTAAATACTCGTCCTCGATAACTCGTCCCTTCGTAACGCGGACACGCCACACTCATTGAAACTTTTAGCACTTTCAGTGAATTTTCAGTATTACTTATTAAATACATTTGTGTGTGCGATTGTATTTTCTCAAAAACAGTGAAACATTCATCGGAATAGCTTGAGTGGTTCTCGAGATATTCATTTGTTTTTCTTGCGACGTTTTTCTCGTACACACATATCTATATATAGAAGATTACAGTTTCTAGCTATGCAGTCACGTAACACAATGCTTTGAAATTTTCTGCCGCACAGATCCTGACCTACGCGACGTAGCTTTTCATAGGCAAGTTTCCATCGCAGCACGTTCTGCGCTATGTCGTCTCTCCATCGTCACTTTGTGCTGGTGAAAGAGCTTTAATACATTCGAACACACGGAAAACAAGTGAAACAGAGAAAGAGAGAGGGGGGGGGGGGAGGGGGGCGAGAACGCTTACGCAACACCCACAAGCTTCAACGTATAGCGTTGGTGCAGTCACTCTGCCCGGCGTCCATTGCCAATCGTTCCAATCCCAAAATTCTTAAGGGATAAAATAATCAATAAAGAGGCTTAAAAAACAATGGCCCAAAATCGAATAAAAATTTGACGTTATAGAACGCAATAATGTGCATTGAAATGAATATTCTTATTCATCGAAAGATATAAAAAAAAATCATCGATTGATCGATTCAGCCTCAAGCAATGTGAAGTTGCCTGATTTCGAACTCTTCCCTATCGTACGATTTTCCATAATGAAAAAGAGTTTATTCGAAAAAAAATTGCATAATTCCTCAATTTACCTGATTTTTTTCAAATACATTCACAATCGAACTATTCGTATGAAACAGCTCGTCCTCACAAGCTCGGTTATCTTGATTAGCCAACGACTGAAACGCTCTCATCCATGTTGGTGTAAGTGCACCAGACACACGAGCATATTCACACAAACATATTGAAGCACGAAGGAGTATTAGTGCGCGCAAACAAGCTGCCTTGTCGTGGTACCACTACGACTAACACTGACCTAGGTTTATAGTGCACCAATGTGATTGGTGACCCTGACGTTTCTGCAGACGTCAGCTGATCGCGGTATGAGTGTGTTGTACTTGTAAGTGCAGTACTGGAAGATGAGAAGCATGCGGCGAACCACTCGTATCCAATTGAAATACTTTGTTACGCAAAAATTATTCACCTTGGATTATAAATAAAGTAGTAGATTTCTCTATCGCTTTATTTATTAGTTATTTTCAATTGCGCCGTCATTTCTCGGTCAGTTTTAAACGCATGCGTTTTCAAAGCAGATAATCTGCGATTGATGAGAAATTTCATGAATTCAAATCAAAGATGGAGCGAAGTGAAATGATTTTGTTTTTTTTTTCTTTATAAATAATTAATGAGATTTACGATCGATGTCGTGATAAATATTTAGAAATGTAATTAGCGCTAGGAATTTATTTCTTTTGTACGTTTCTTTGGCAAGCCTTGAAAAAGTTATTTATATAATGGACATGTAAAAAAGCTCTATAAACACGAAGCTGCAGCCAGCAGTCTTGAAACGTTCGTAAAGCATCGTCAAGCGTAGGAGGAATTCTAATTCCGTACTTCTAACGTCTCGTTTGTCCTCTTTCTTCCTCCCTTCTCTCACTCTCCATTTCTACATCCCTCCGCACTCTCTCTCTCTCTCTCTCTCGTCGCTCTAAGTGTGTTCTTATTGCTACGGACAGCCCAAAGGTCCCTGACTCTAGGAAGCGTTTCGTGGATAATTTATTCGCATCACAAGCTTAAGGTTGACAAACGAGAGAATTCTAACGCACTAATACTGAGAGAACCGTGGCGCATATAGACATGAAATTCGTAGTGATAAAGTGTCATTGGCCCTGAGTTATTTAAAGCGCGAGATTGGATGCACAGTGGAACGTGCGATCAAGTATTCCGTCCGCCATCAATCTTCTATTTAATTTGATTAAATATCGATTTATCGAGCATCCCATAAAGGGAAAAGCTTCATCATATTGGCTTGGAATCACTGCTAAAGTTTTGTATTGAAAATAACCGTTTTCCAATAATATTAATCTCAACGCAACGATGATTTACGAGAACGTAATCGATATTTTAATAAATTAAATGAGTTATCAATTGAATTACAGAATTAACAGCTCGTAACTTGGCATTGAAGTTATTATCCCATGGGATTAGATTTCTGGGAATTTTTCACGATTCCTCTCTTTTCATCTCCCTATCACGTTTTTATTTTTTCTTATTTTTTATTTCCTCCTTCCGCTCGCAATTTATTTTCGCGTTGCTCTTATTCGTCGCTCGTTCTTTAAATATAAACCCGGCGTTCGAATCCTCTGCACAACGACGCTCGCGTGGGCGTGAAAACAGTCTCCGATATTATGGCACTATAAATCTGATTCACGTAACCGTGAACCATATCGAATTCCATAAGGAGAGAGAAAGAGAGCACATAAACTATATCCGCTGGAAGGAGAACGAGTGCATTCAGCCACTCATTGCGCTGTACCTCTGAGGGTCAGATGATCAATTTCATCCAAGCAGGAAATGCACGTGCATTTTCGTCACGATTATCAGGAGAGGAGTGTCTCAAGATAATCCAACAATATTTCAAGAAAAATCATATAAAACTCTTCTTCGATCTCGACCTCTATTTTGAAACGGTTAAAAAGCCACGGTCGAGTTTCGAGTTTGGAATTCAAATGGAGAACTTTGAATATACATGTGTAGCCTCCACCTCTGCACATGTGTCAACGGATATGCGAATTAATTCAAGTAAAAATATTATTCGATGTTCGTAAATAGAATTGGAAGTTCGAGAAGGAAGAATTTATCGAAGATTTTTATTCTTTGGGATCGTGAGGTCAAATTATAGCGAGTATCAATATTTCTCAACGCTATTGAATAAACTCAAATAAATAAATCCAAACATGTGTTGAAGCTTCAGCAAGGTTGAGAAGTGCACGTGTCACGCCTTTCGTTGTCCACCGTTATTTTTTGTGTCTGCTGAAGTGCGTTATAAAGTAAGAACCTGACCAAGCGAGAACACGTTCTCGGCACTGTCTGCAGATAGAATTTACGAGCCGTCACGCCTCGAAGTGAGGTGAATTTGCGTGATCGTGCTAAACACAAACAAAATAAAAGAAATATAATGCACGATGAAAAAATACAACATCGACGAGAAGAACAATCAGTGACGTTATCGAAAAACATGTTTACCGCACTGTGTCTCCGCGTTGCGCGGGTCGTGTTTTAGTGCACGCGTTGTTACTCGATTAACGGTGCGACACAAAGGAAAAAGAATAATGATCACATCCGCAACGACTTGCCGATGCATCGCTAAATAATTCCAAACTCACTAATAACTTACGAAAAAGAAGGAGAAACCGACTCGAGAATTTGCACAAAGATTCTGAATCGTCGAATCGCATTGGACCGTCAAATGCATGGAGAAAGGAAATTTTCATTTCGCACTCACATTCATCTCGTGGATTGAGAAAAAAAAATAAATAAAAAATAAATTTGATGAAAATGCGAGCACTATTGAGGCCGCCGAAAAATTCACCTCGATTTCTCAACGTTCTAAAATATTGTACAATGTCTCCCAGCGGAGTGGCGCGACTGGTGCGCCGTGAAAAAAAACGCTTCCATTACTCACGAGCCAAGTTTCCAGGCGGGATCGTTGCACAAGCTGCGGCAATGAGTGATTAGTTAATTACGATGGTGAAGGATGATCCCTCTGGACGATCTTTGGCCAAATTTCCATTTTTTTCACACTCTTCAGACATTTAGTTTGAACACCAGACGATGGAGGATCCGTATCGTTATAACGCTTAGATGATTTCTACACGTTGATTGGACAGTTGCTACTTTCTTGGTGCGGCTACGAAACGCTCGAAACCTTCATGTAGAAGCACTCTCACTTATTTCTCTAGGGAGAATCGAAAATCGGTCGAAAAAAGGCTAACTTAATAAGAATGAATAAAGCGTGGAAGATATCAGGGGGATTAATTTATTTTCTTGAATACGAATAAGAAAATGATATAAAACGGTTTTAAATGAGTCTAAATTAATTGTGACAACTTTGGCAGTAAAATTCTTGATTTGTATTTCTTTTACTCTTGTTATAATGACAAAATTGAATCAAACGTACATTCAAAACGTTGAGAGACAACGACATGTTAAATATTCAAAAGTGTTCCGACCGATCTCATAAGTTATTCAAACCTTGAATTTCTCCTAAGGAAAAGATTTAATTTAATGGTTACGAGGATGGTACGTTCCTATTTACTTAGAACGATATTAAAAAGCGATAGAATCAGATCAACGCGACGAGATGGTCGCTCAATTGTGATTCAAGTTCGGTGAGCCTAGAAACTTTGTTGGCAAACTGCTCCTTCGACACTCCCTGTTTTTCACGTAAAAGTGACAAAACGCCTGCGATTACGGGAAGTTAGACCCGTGGGGGTCGCCCGAAGACCGAGGCCTGATGACGCGCTCGGGACCTCTCGAGAATTAACTACCGTGTGGACCATCGTTTTTCAACGTAGCTTCCTCGCTAGACACCCTCTTTCTCGGGACTGTCTTCACTGCTTCAGCGTGTCCCGTATAACACACGGTTGAGACAACATCACCGCAGAATCTTCACCCCTGCGTTTCATTCTCATCTCGTTAACGCGATGTTTCTCTTCGGTTGAAGGAAAAAAAAAGTGTCTTTTCCCATTGTCGTGCGTTCATATGGAAAATCAGTTTCATCGTTCAGAGCGAAGCTTGATTAATTCTCTCGAATCTTCATATTAATTTACCAAAGGCGATAAGACCTTAAAGAAAGCATTGGGGAGATCGTAAAATCTGGGTCATATTCCTGAGCCTGTCCAATTTCACTCAGGGACTGCTTTCAATTACTTTGGGTGATTGAACATCTTGGAACTTGGAACGGTGGATCACGTAAATTACAAAATTCTCATATACGGTTTATCTTAACACGTGGGTACACTCAATTTACTGTGTCACGAAGGCTATGAACGCGCTGCATGCCGAATAACCACACGAACTCTCGTTACAAGTGAGTATAGTTACAAGCTGGAAACGAGAGTGAGAGGCTGATACGTGCGTGACGTGTTAAGTATGTCCTATATATCGGTTGTAAATCGCGAGTTAAGCTCGTCGGGTGGAGGATAATACCCATACGTAAGCCTACCTAGGCATCACATCTACATAGATTCCTTCGATAACCCGAATTCGGTATTGCCTTTCTTGATAGAGAACGAGCGATCGAGCCAGCTCTCGTGCGACGCAATTACTTAGCACCGACCCTCGTTTGCATATCAAGCAGGCTGAGGAACCAAGTTTACCAGTTAAATTCATGCTAACGATTCAGCGAAATGTACGCGCAGCGTTTCCTCCTAAAGTTATCGTCAACTTTCGAGAAAATTATTAGCAAAAATACGAGTCGCAGGTCACTGTCTAATCCACAAGAATACGCGAGTTTGATTCGTCGAGAAAGTTTTTCCCTCGTTTAAGGATGTATTTTTTAGGCCTAACACTTTTTATATCCTCGTTTAAAAAATTTATACCGAACAAAAAAATTCGTGAAAATAGTCCTTTTTTGTCCGTTTAATTAGGGTAGACCTCTTAAGCAGTTTTATTGGAAATGGTGGCCTTCGATTACTTTTGGGATACTCGTTTTGAAATTCGACTTTCCTTCTGCACAGTCTCAACTTATTTCAAATAAATAAACCACAATGTGCTGTCCGAAGCGCGAAGAAAGAATTGACAAAAGTGGTGAGATGTTCTCCAAGGTTTGTCTGTCACTCTCGAAGCATAGAAATGATGGAAAATTCTCATTATAATGAGTCGCGCTATTTGCCCACGTAACTTAGTTTGATTCCCGACTCCCAACAAAATAACTCTAGTTCCGCTTAATTAATTCGGCAACTTGAAACAATCATGCGAAGCAAGTTGAATCCCCGGATAATACTATGATAATTTTCTCATCTATACAGTCGTAGTAACAACTTGAATTTCAATAGAGGGACTTTCGGGTTATAGGAGTTTCTCTGTTCGGGTTGCTGCTTCGACCCCTTGGCAACGGCTGTGAATCTGACGAGTTTTATAGAAGGACATCCCTTGATTATTCGTACACAGTAACAGCAAAGATGGAGCAGGGAGCAGATAAGCCTTGCTGCGTGTAGTAGAACAGGACACTTTCAATATACGTTTATATACATGAAAACACCTACAAGAAGAGAATTGTAACAGAGAGAAATTCTTGCGGTGATGAACCGTCCGATGCCTGGGGAATTATACCAAGGGCAATAACGGCGTCTAGGCCGGATACTACGACGACAAGGAGAAAGGGTGCGTCACAACGTAATGGAAATTCGTGTTCTCCGAGCCCACAGCTCCTCGCGTTGGGGACATCTGGGTCTCGCACATACTTCGAGGTACACCGATTCTCCGTTTCGCTCTTTGCCGCTATAACTGTTATTATATTTGTTGGGAGGTCTTTCTGGGTATTGTAACGAGATATATACCCGGTAGCTCGATTATTTCTGGCCCTTGGAGAGGCCACGATTAAAATTCGAGGGGCCTCCTTAAGATGGACGACCATTCTAGCAAGAGCATTGACAGGTTTTTCTTTTCTTTCGTCAATCTTTACTGTACGTTAGATAAATAACGGTGAGTAAAAAAATTGAGTCGAGTATATCGATACCCTGGTACATCGATATCCTCGAAGGAAAGGTGCTGAGATGACATTCGCCCACTATTGTCAATGTACGAAACGCGCGAAGGCAGAAAAATCGAGGCAGAAAAGAATCCGGAAAGTATACGCGTGCTTCAGCCACCGCCTCGAGCGTATAGCAGTAAAAGCATTTTAATATGACAAAATCCTCTTACTCCGGCCTATAAAAAGTTTAATATACCTCGACGTCCCTGCATGCGCTAGCCCACTTGCGCTCACTACGTTCGTCTTACTACGTGAAATTTAAGATAGACGCTATATATATTTCTGTTTGATAAAAAGACGAAGATGTCTGAGGGCTTAAACCATGGTAGGAAAAAGTTTTCGAGGATATAGCTAGCAATAAGCCATCGCGACGATCCTACCTTAAGCTCTCTATAAATCTTCATTATATCAAACCTCCCGTGCTGGACTTCATTGCAATGCTACTTCTTTTTCGTCTCTGCTTTGGCTACATACAGGAATAAGATAATACAGTTTTGACGAGATAAAAAATTGGCCAGCACGAACCGGAGCTCCGTATTACCGAACAGAAACAAGAATCCTCAGTTCATGAATTTTTTTATTTTTTCGTGCGTTCGAACGGTGGAGAAAAAATATTTTCGAGCTAAATGACTCCGGAGATTGAGTTTAATCGCTAGGGCTTACCGTGGTAGGTTACAACAGATTTTCAGGTTGATCAACTGAACGACAAAACCTTAGGGACTGCACAAATGCTCACCTGAAACAATAGAAAAAAAGACGGTAAAGAATTAATTTTTTTTGCCACCCAATTATCGTATACTTGGTCAAAATTTGAGATTTTTTATTGATTTCTTCGCTTTTAACTATACGATTGATCATGGACCAAAATGCCGGAGCTTATTTAATAAAATAACATAAAACGTTTAGTATGGATCAAGTTATCTCGTTGAGTGTTGCGGATGCAATTACTCCGTACGACTATTGCCTGATTCAGGGGAAGTACAGGATTCTTATTCGGGACAACGAAGGGAGTGGGGTTCAGACATTCCTTGGTGGTTACAATGAGGGAGGAAGGGTAATATCCTCGAGTATACTTTCACGGGGCTACGCCCGGCTGATTTTTCGACGAGGCGACGAGGCACGATTCTCATCGCACAATCGTCTTCGCCGTTAAGGACTCACGTCTGTGTAATAGGTATTATGTGAAGACGCTCCGACAAAGACGAGATGCCAACTGCGGGAGAGCCTTGAAAAAGGTTCTCTAAATGCGGATGAGTGAAGCAACGATTATACAAGAAAGTATGTGTGTGTTCGCACAAGGCAGAGGACAAGGGTGCGGGTTGATGAGCTTGCGAAAATTAGACTTGGCTATCTAGACAGGAATACGAGAAGAAAAAAGGAGTTTCGATTTTTGCGAGAGTGCAACGCTGTACACGTACTTGTCATTAGAGAACCATTTTTGTCATATGATAAATTACTGGGTTGCTACGGATAAGCTGGAGAGTTGGACGTTACACGACTCGTGGTAAGAACTTTAATAGGCAACTGGCTTTATTTTTACATGCAATTTACCATCAAATTATGAACTGATGAACTATCATTTCATTCAGAATGTCATTCATTAAGAGACACTCGAAGCAAAATCAATTTATGATCTCACCGATGTTGCAGGAAGTGGAAGAAACGAATCTCTTTTACTCTTGGAACAGTACTGGACATCGAAGTGCCTTCAATGTCCTTGCTTGGTTCTGAAACTTATTGCCCAATTCAAATAAAACCCTGAATCCGTGGTCGGAGAAACTGCAATGTCGTTGGATGACAGCAACAATATTTCCAAAGTTTTCTACCAGTGCATTCGATTCTTTATGTTGGAAGTCTTGCAAATAAAATGAGCGGGTTTACAAATTGAATGCTTCACTCGTGTATCACTAGCAGAAGGAAGTCAATGGAATGGGGAGACCAGTGGGTAAGATAAGCTCTGGAAGTATGACCGTCTCTTTTCCTATTCTCCTGTAACGATCAGTCGTTTTGGGTCTCTAATCATGCCATTGTTCAACGTCCGATTGCTGACGATCGAACGATATAAACTGGCTATAGAATGTAGGATCGACTCGTCGTCGGTTCATTGAAGCTTTTATGGTGAATCTTTCAAATGTTTGTATGCAGAAAGTAATGTCAAAAGAAAACGAAGATGATTAAAAACCAAGAATGGTATTTTGACTGACGTTGGAAGTGTCATTGGTTAATGGATTATTACTATTTGATAGGAAATCAATGAACAAAATAAGTCTTCGTATGAATAACAATGTCCACGCAGAAAAAATCTGGCTAAAATTATAAGAGAGATAAATATTCATTTTAAAAAATCATTCGAATCCGCGCTTCAATCCATAAATAGTGAAATTAGCTGTTCTAGAATTAAATTTTCAATGATTCGGGATCGGAATCAACTTGACCTATACTTGAAGAAGCAGTTCCATATGCCCCACTATTTCCGGTGATTGGCTCAACTGAATTCACGCCACCAGTATGGACAGTGAGACGATTCAGATGAGATAATTGCTATAAATGACGACAAGAGTAGACCCAATCCTCGTCAAATTGATGAAAAACATGCTCCAGGGAATGAAAAGCTCGATTTGTAACATTTTGCTTTTTTCTCGCTGTTGCTAAGTAAAATCAACAACGAATGTTCATAGTCGGGTCTCATTTGCTTAAAGCTTCTAATGCTCAACCACGTCCATCCATTTTGCATAATTTTTTGTGCAAGTAGCAAATAGTCATTTTGTGGGCTCTTCAACGATTGTATTCTCAATGCGGTGATTAAATTTTTTAAAATACGATTATTCAAGATATCAACGGCTATTCAACCACATCAAGAGAAAAGTTGAACGAGCCTCCGATTAGTTTGATGCCGAAGATTGCAGGAATGATGATAAAAAAAGGTTCAAAGTCTCGGTGAATGCAAATGTAGTATTGTGGAATAGAGAATAAAAAAGAGAAAGTAGATGCAGAAGAGGACCTAGACAGAGTGTCTGCGTCGGAGGAGCGCATGACGATCCAGCTACGCCGGCGTCGCCCGGGAGTCTGCCGCAGATTATCAGGGAAAGTAGCGGCTGTGGCGTCGGCGTCGACGGTGGCCGCGGTGGAGAGTCAAGGCCGCCCGGTGCAGCGGCCGACACCCCCGTCGACGGGTCGACGACGCGACGTGGTGTGCAGAGTCGGCGGCGGCGGGGTGGCGGCTGCGGCACCGCGACGTGGTCTGGAAAGGGATCACGCGACGAGTCTCGCCGTGCTCCAGGAAGGGGTAGGCCGTGTCTGCGTGTATATACTGCAGCACGAGAGAACGGTCGATAGAGTTGTCTGCGCACATGCGCGCAACAATCTAAGGTCTCTTGTCAGCTGCGCCATTGATTCCCACCGACGCCCGGCCACCAACCCCCAATCCGCCGACACTCAACGGCACAACTACACTACCCCCGAGCCAAGTTTCCACAGTCGTGAACCTCTTCCCTCTTTCCTCTTTCCTCCCACCTGCTTCTCTTCCTTTCGCTTGATACCCGGCATTGCGGAGCAGCAACCCCCGCCGCTCCCGGCTGCTTGCTATTTCTGCACAGCCATCCTCCTCAGACCCAGCCCGTGTCCGCGTAGACTTAAAGCAGACAGCGTTGAGTAAAAGCCTGTCTAATTTGTGTAACGGTGGACGAGAGCTTCCTCGTTGGATGCTGATGCTTGCACATGAGAAAATCCTACCAGTAGGCCTTCGATGTTGCCAACACCACGAGACGTTACGATAACGATTATCGTAAAAGATGAAGAGAAGGCTGACTCTTGAGAGTGTAAGGCAAATGGGAAAAACATGAGAGCTTTTCCCGGGGAGGTTTATCGCGGAATATTCTACCTTAAGAGGTAGGACACGCCGTCGCCGAGTCCGGCGTTGGTTTAGGCTACGTTTTTTTTCGATGGTGACGGTCCTGTGGAAAACAACCCAGTTTTCGGAGAAGCCGGAGTGATGGAAGGAATGAGAAACCCGATGGCACTAGGGATTCCATAGTGACCTTGTTTACGAGCGCGACTTTCAAGAGTCACTTTCTCATGGCGATTATTAAATCGATTCAGCGATGGTATCTGCACCTTTCAAAGGGTATTATGAAACCGCAGAGTTGCCGTGAAAGTTTAATCGAAATTCTTGGCCTTACTACGCTACTCGATCACCGTCTTTTACCCAGACAACGCGTCCAATTAGTTGCTCATTCGTATCGGCTCCAGACGAATGAGAAATCAAAAGTGCTCTGTTTAATCGTTTCAGTTTCTCCTTACATATAATGTCCGATATAAAATCACACGATCCTATACTAGCTCCGTTGAATGCCATTTTTCCCAGGATACGTGCTTTTTCCCTAAGGGATATGAACAACTTTGGCCTGGCCCATGAACTTCGAAGAAAATTGAGATTGGATTCAGCCAGGGAAGTCAGTGAAGGGACAGATTTTACCTGACCTGGCACTTTGCACCCGACCCACACTTACGTCCTAACACAAATGTCACGCGGGTTTGAACTTTTCGGCGAAGCAAAAAAAAACGTCAGTAAAAGACAAAGCTTCGAGCATGCCAGTAACACTTTCTACACCAACCGAATCGAAGCATCCCATGTCCACTCCAAGGTCTGATAGGTTTCTTCTTTCTATTCTCATCTCACAAAGAGGGACGACATGCACGACAGTTAAAGTACCGCCTCTTCCGTGTTTATAGTTGCAGTCACGGCGGAAAACGAAAATTAAGAAAAGAAAACACCAGAAAAAAGAAAAATGGAACACTCTAATTTCGGTTTCACGCGCGAACACTAAAACATGCTTTGTTAAAGAAAGTGGAAGCTCGAAATGTCTATTCAAACACGATCCCAAAGGCAGCTCTAATCGTTTCTCCTCAACTGTAACAAGTTTTGAAGGAAACTCAAAGATCAAAGATAATATGGATGCAGTCCGTACATTTTTGAACGTTCAAGCAGCGAGCCATCTTGGATGTCATGTCATAAAGTGAAGTTCGTAATGGTGTTTAATATTTACGTTCACTTCAAATATTTCAGCAGCCAGCCAGTCATTCCCGAGAGATTGTCCGTGGTAATATTTACTGTTATATTCATCCAAATTACAGCAACCATCCTTAAAGAGCTTAGCTGAAAGACCTTTGAAGCCAGAAGCCTAAGATGTTGCAAATCGGGAACATCGACATTCCGCCTCGCCATTAAAGCTCTTTTAACGCTCTCCAACTATTTTCTTCAAATTCCAAACAACCTAAAGTACTAGCTGTATACATAGTATGGGCAGAATTAATCCCACCTTTTAATAGTAATATTTCATTCGTTTCGCCTTGAACGTATTCGCGTAGAGAACCGTTTTCTCCATCAGCTTGTGAACGCTTCGATATCCTTACGCATGTACTTGGCTTCGGGTAGTTTAACTGCTTACTGAACAAAAATGTTCATTCGGTTCCGCCTATGCATCGTAATTTCCCAGGCTGCTCGCTCGTATAAGGAAACTTTGAAAGTACTTGAGGGCCTTGAGCCCTTGGCTCCGGTAGTTGGACTCTCGGGGCGGTTCTACTTCTCATCCACTTTTTCTTCCTCTCGCTCCGCCATTCAACTTGCTTTTCTACTCGCCCTTCCCTTTGCATAGGTATATACAGGTGCGTCGACCTCTGTTTTTATCACTTGCGTCAAAAACGAACTTTCCACCGCAGAAACTCATTTATTCCCCCGTGAAACTCTCACACAACGGTTTCCAGACTGAACGAGAATGCGGACTGGAGTGCACAGGTATTGATAAAAGTTTCCTTATTGTTAAACTTCATCCGGTTAATTGAACTCGTGTTTAAATTTAATAACGATACAGCAAAAACGTGTATCTGACTGTGCGATCCATAATGACGATGATTTTTTTCCCCAAGACCATGGATAATCAAAAAAAAAAGGCGTCCCTAAATAGGATGCTGGTACTGAGTCCAGCCATCTAGAAGATGATCGCATGGTTGGAAGGGGTGCAGCGAACGTTGAACTGAACATCATTGATATTCAGGATCCCCAGCGCCTGAAGGGTCGTATGGGCGTTAATGTCGAGACGAGGGTTCGTTGAACGACGTTATCTGGCCGCAGACTAGATGGCTAGAACGCAAGGAGAAGGTAGAGCTGAGGTTTTCTGAGAATTTGGCATAGTGACATAGCATGGCTGAAAGGAAGGTGATGACCCTTGCAATGAACGTCCGATAAAGTACGCTTCGGTAACCCCTAAAAAGCTTTTTCGCTCTACTCTATTGAATGCAGAGTTTTCCCTCGAGAAACTGTACGTTTTACAAGTTTTGGCAGGTGGGAAAAAAAATAATAGAACCGACTGTCAGAGATGTCTTTCAGAGACTGCTGCCAGAAGTTTCATGAATATATGTTGGGTGTACCAAACTCGCAGACCAGGTTTTTACTTAACCTTATTGAATATCTGGCTCATCGAATCTTAAACAAACTCCAATACTCTGGAAAACGAATAGATAGTAGCTGCATCTTTTTTCAGATCAACTTGAGACCAGTTTCTATGCGGTTCCACAGAAAAGAGCTGTAAAAGTAAGGAAAGCAAGAGGTCGAAGGATCAAGTGAATTGAATATTCTACAAGGTAGACAAGGATTGTACGACGAAACTACCACCCTGGTGGGAAACTGAAAATGAAGGGTATAAGGAAAGAAAAGCAAGCTGGCTCAACGTTAAAGATTCTCGTTGGCAGCGTTGCTCCTCATCGGAATCCAATCCAGCACAATCACAACTTCAGCCAAGCACTGCGTCGGTGCTTCGATTATCGACCACCAACCGCGCGCACTTTAACCACCACTATCAACCCGCTACCCACTCGTCCCGACGATCACACTGCTACCATATCTTCCACGTTCTAGCTAGCCGTCCAGCAATTTCGCCCTTGCCCTTGACATTCGTAGACAGTCGAGGTTTTCATGCAAATATTCGGTCTGGCTCTCTACCCTGGACTCTTTAGTGAAAACTTTTGTTTTTACAGGCACTGGAAAAAACCAATGTTCATTTCCTTCAACTAAAGTTGCAAGAAATTCTGATCGACTCGTTGCTCGATAACGGTAACCAACGAATTTCATATGATGCTTCATCGAGATTTGCTGTCCCGCAATCTAGTCGAAAAAGTATCTTTTAACACCCGATGATTAATCATGCCCAAACGAAGATTTGTAATTTCCTACACGGTGTTGTAATTGCCTTCGTCCAGGAATAGCTCGAACGACCTTTTCCATCGTCAGAGTTTTGGACTTGGAAGTAATCTGTAAGATCATTAAGCTTGGCCAGTTGGCAGAACCAAGTTCAATGTTGCAGGGCAAGCGAGATGGGTAGAGAGGACTTGGAGTTTGAAAGGGTGAGCAAGAGATTCGCCACCCGCGTAAATATCACGAGCAAAGCCTAATCGCTCCAGCCACACCGAAGCTGCCTATTTATTTTATCCGCTTCGTCGTTTCTCACTTGTTCTGCTTCGTTAGACTCGTCGACGATCTGATAATGGCCAAAGTTTGGTTGCTCATCGACTTCGTCTATTCGACTAATCGATCTTTCGGTCTCACTTATTTCTTCCCGGTAACATTCACGCCTCATCAAAATATAACATACATACACATAGGAACGTATGATGAGCTCGAGTAAACGTACCCGAGTCTCATATCAAATTGAAAACAAATGCCGGATAGTTTTATCCGTGGATATAGCCCGAAACAGAGATAAAGAATTAGACTTTGCCACTTATCCCAATCGATCGATCAATCTTTCACCATCAATCCTCTTCTGTCCCTCCAAATTTTTTGCTCTTCCTTGCGAGCCTATATCCCATTATATCTTCCCACTGAATCGATGGATACCGAGAAGTGGAGGAGTGTGCAACTTGTGGAAACAAAAAATTCTCCACGTCAAGAGGCTCATCGAAAATACGACTCGTGAATTCACAAAGTTGTTTTTATTTAGCTGATGAGAACGTTGATCGTTCAGAAAATTTGCTTCATTAGATGTGAAAAGTTCCAGAATCAGCCTTCAGTTTTTAATGAATTCGAAAACGGTGTCGAGTTTGAAAATAGAGTTATTCAAAGTTACTATGGTCCAACAAACAATAACATTCAAACGTTTGCGTTGTTAAAGGTAAAGAATGCGGATAAAACGACGTTGCTAATTTAATCAAGGTAAAGAAATTATTGATCAATGTGCATATCAAGATTAGCTACTTTCAAGATGATCAATGGAATCGACACTACGTAACAATAAATGTCGAACTCTCCATTTCATGAAGAGAGCATACGGCGTAGCGAATCGAGGTAAAAGACCCCTCAAACAATGATTTTTTTGCCTCATTTAGCTCGTTTTACGAAGAAATCCCAGTGCTTACGTGACAATAGATAAGAAAAAAGAAGCCAACGAATGAGCGAAATAACACCATATACGAGTGTAGTGTCTCGAGCGAGTTTATCTCAAAGGAGAATCTCGCGCTCCCTTGGACGACAGATGCGTTCGCCTTGGTGTGAGGAAAGAAAGGGAGTGAGAAAGAGAGCGAAAGAGAAGAAGCAACAAAACGACAGCGAAGGCAGAAAGGATATACATAGCCAGTGAGTATCCAGCGAATGGACGGACATATGCGATAAAGAGGGTCGTATATGGCCTGGGTAAACGTGAGCGCAAGATCCCCGGATGAACAAAAGTGAGGCCAAGTGGGACTAGATGAGAGAAGCCGAAATACGAGGCAAAAAGGGCAACCGGGGCGATGAGATGGAACGAAAAAACACCAGTAAAATGAGACGACCAAAAGGAGTGGCGAATTAAGCCAAGCAATACTCATCAAAGGATCTTATGGAATCCCATAATTTTCCGTGGGGAATGATATGACGAAAAAAAAGAAGGAATAGGGTTTGAGGAGAAACGGTGCAACAAATACTGCAGACGAACCCTCCTGATATTAAGGTGCTAAAAGATCAAGCCGTGGAACCTTCATTCACCTATAACAGTGGGTGTTTTTTTTCTGAGTGTGTGTGTATGTGTCTGAGAAGCGTCATCTCTCACACGGTTATCAGACAACGGATAATAGAAAGGAAGAAATGCCAGGGACATCCGTTTGAGTTCCTGTCTTCTCGATGCTGTATAGAAATATACGAGCACTGCAAAGCTTATACGCTGACACCAATGCGAAGCAAGCAGTCAGCAGGAGGAACAACAAAAGCACTTAGCACAAGTTCATGACGCACTCTATATCGCTCTGTCGATTTTTTGTTTTATCTCCAATAGCTCCGAGGCATGTTGGTCGTGGCTACTACTGAAATTCGGCATCCCTCACCAAACAATCGCTTTCATCATTTCAGGACAAGATTCGATACGATTTTGAAGTTTTTTAACACGAGGCTCTACCGATCAATGATGCGAATTAAAAATTTTTATTATCAATTTATATTCTGTAATCTGAAATTCTCCCTTTGAGATCACACACTGCACCACACTGCAAATTTGCACTTGGACTTTTCAAAACTTTTTATTTCATCCATGAATGTATGGGATTAATCTTACGACGCGACTTTTTAGAGGTCGCAACAATTCCTTAGTAATCGAATAGAATCATTTAAAAAATAGAAAAATCAAGTTTTATTATAGAAAAATGGCCAAATTGAAGAAAGGAATTCTGAAGTTCTAAAGACTTTAAATTTTCGTAGGTGCAAATTTTTGCACCAGTGTGGTGTCTACGGGTTGAGAGTTCATTATTTAAATATCAGCCAAATATAACTGAATTTCATCACAAGCAGCCTCGTGAGTGTTCATCATCGTGTCTCCTGCAGCATCACGACAAAGTAATTTGGATGGTGGTAAATTGCTTAGGTCCTTCGATCCAGGGGGTGAAAATATCGTCAGCGAGATTTAAGAGTGTCGTGGAACACCACGGGTGATAGATAATTTTCCAAGGTTGCTCGTATAGGACCACCTACGAGGAAATTTTCTCATAACCTATGTCATACTTATGGATAGCATAGCGAAGTACAAATGCGTATAAGGGCGTGAGCATTCGCGAACAACGTTCCAATAATGGCCCAATAAATCTGACGAGGTTGGGCTGCTCTCGCGACCCTTCAAGTTTTCTATTACGTATATATACGTACATACTATTTCATTGATCTTGGCTTCCCTCATTCTAGGGCTACCCACAATGGCGTACAGGTCGCAGCAGGAGGATGTCTGCGAGCAGACGATCTTTGGCAGTTTACAGAGCAGGCAAGCCTGAATACTTCGACCATAGCGGATATATCGATTTATCGTCCACCAGAAAGAGGGAGATGCAGCCACACAAAGACTAAAAAAAAGAGTGGAAGAGACAGAGCAAAGAATCACGGGGTGTAACGCCCATCCTTGTATTCAAACTATCTTTCTTCAATCTTACGAACTGAAGCAGCAAGCCGCTATCTCACCATTGACGTGGGCAAATGGTGGGTGGTTTTTTTTCCATCCCATATAATACCATGAAACACTAGGCTACATGCTATCAAGACCCTTCGAGGGCGTTAGTTCTTTCTTTGCTTTGTTCTCTTCACTTGTCTTTGATAAAGGAAACAAATATTTTACATTCAATCTCGATATCTCAGCGACAAACAAAAATGGGTGATGTTGTGGACGTTGAAAATAAAACGTTGGCTCGACCAATGGGCCACGAGCCGAAAACAATAAAATAGTAAGACAAAGTTTCTTACGATCTAACGAGCTTGCATTTTTACTGCGATGGATAAACGATTCTCAAGGCTTCGGAAATTAATAATTATTGTAGTGGCTCTATAAAAATGCTTTTAATATTGACGATGCTGATTGTAACTGCTGGGAGATAAAAAAAATTTGGGCGCCATCGCTCGAACCCCGCAGTTATAAAAGTACTCACAATAAACTTCTTATGGCCTTGGCAATAATAAAAACAAGTAGAAATAATTGTTATCATAATTATAGCTTGTTAATCGTACGAGGACGATCGTATCTTAACATACGACGACTATAAACTCTAGTTAGACGAAGAAATTTATTTCAGTTGGATCAACAGAAAGGGGCAGGAAAAGAGATAAATTCGTTGGATCTATGAAGAATTCTACGAGGAATATATGAGCGAGAAAGCTTTACGAGGTTCTCGCAATTTCGACGGAGGGAAATGACTCGATATGGGGAAAAAAGGTGTATGACTGTGCGTACTCTGTATTATGTATATACCCATTAAATATATATGTGTATATATAAAGGCGTTTCATTTCCATAAAAGAATTTTATTTCCATTTTATCCGAGCTGACTGAAGCATGCTCTCTATGGTGAAGCTCTGGTAAAAACCGAACGAATGCGTATGGTCCTTCTTTACATTTACTTCACTCACTCTTTCTCCTTAAATATTTACATATGTATCTATATAGTTTAAAGCTTGGATCGAGCATAGATCACGGGAGATGAAGAAAAAAACGATGAGTGGGTGAGAGAGAGAGAGAGAGAGAGAGAAAATCAGGATTTATGTGTCGTCGTCTCTCAAGGAATGAGAAAGGGGGAGGCCTAAGATGCAAAATGCGATAGTCGGAAAAATATCACGGGAGAAAGGGGAGTGTGCAGGGAATAGTGAAAATTCAGGATAAAGCAAGAAAGGCTCGGAAAAGCCAGAACCATCGGATTCCCCGATCAACGAATCTACTCGAAAGGGAGGCGACCGCGTCGAATGACCCGATTCGTCCTTCTGATCCCATACACATATATTTCATACGAAAAAAAAAACCATGCCAATACCATGAGACTAGATATACTTGAAAAGTCGCCGAATCGGAACGAACTCACGAAAGAGGGTTCAGCTACGAAGTATTGGAAATATAACTCCTTGCTCTTCCTATCGGATACTCACTCCATTCGATAGAGCTCAAAAAGTTTTTTCCTTTCTCGATTCTCCCTGAATCTGCGTGTCGTCGTATCAACGAAATAAAGCACGATGAACCTGATCTGAATTCAGTACAATAATTTACATTGATGGATACGAATTTTTGATGAATTAGGATCACCTGAATAATAATGATCGAAGTAATGTCAAGCAAGATAGTGAAAAACAACTATGTTAAGGTAGTTCATGCACGAAACGATTTTCAAGAAAGTCTTGAAAATTACAGAGTTTCAATGGGTAGTCGACTGACGCGCATATCAAATTTTAAAGGGTTCGTTTTATTCGTTATTGAGATAAACGTGTTTAAATATGGGAAAAAATACACAAGATTATAGGGACTATGCGTATAACATCGATTATATCTTTCCATATAACGAATGAACGCTTCTTACAAAGTTTGTGAAAAAGTACACAATAACAATGAAGTATATAACGAAGGTTTGGGAAAAAATTCGAGACAATTGTCTTGCTAATAAAGATATATTACGTTGAAGATTGTACGAAATTGGTAATGAGCATTCGTATAACCTCACATTTGCTTATTTCGGCATTTTTTTGTTTCTTCTTGGCTTAGGCCACTTATGTGATAGCCTTTTGTCTTTTTATTAACACTTTTTTCTTGATCCATTTCCCTTTGCGTTTTCCTTTTGCAGTCGGTGATGGATCCCCGATTAATTAATGGCTTATGATTTCATTCGTCAAAAGATAAGTTGAAAAAATGTATATTTACGATTTTGAATGAGTAACTCTGACATTAATTTCAAGTGATAATATCTTGAAGGAGGAAGTAAAAATCGACCCAATTTAGAGACACCCATAAAATACGATCCTACGAGCAAGATCTACCTTAATATCAATCTCGTTTATAAATGAGAATTCGAAAAATTTCTTCGCTCCCTTTCTTCTTCAATGAAACAACGACAATATCAACAATCGAAAATGAGTGTTTTCAAATTAATGACGAACAGGAAAAGGGCAGAAAAGAAAAACTTTTAAAGATTCTTGAACTCGTAATAATGGCTCGGTCAAGATGAGTCGGTTGCTGTCTGTGGTCAGAATAAAGTAGTAGAAAAAAGTCTTTCCAAAGAAAGTCGTAGAATTGTAGACAGTACATGGTGTCGGGGATGCAATCAATTACGCGTTTCGTAATCTTGTTCGAAGAATCGTGGGAGACCAGCAGCATGAAGAGAGAGAAACCAGGCTCTTGATCTTTCTGGTCTAGAGAAAATCCCGAACCGTAGCAATATCGTAATGTATTTTTTTCCCTCTTCTTTTCATTGCGAATGCGAGCAAACAAAATGAGACTACAGTCGTACGACAAAAGTGCTCCTTATATTGGTTTCGTGTTCAGAAACGTCCTTTTCATTCTGTTTCTTTTCAGCGCCGAGTATGTGCTCGGAAGGAAAAAAAAAAAAAAAGAGGGAGATTAAAAAAATGTTGAGGGATGTGAACGTCGGGAGGGCGTCACTAATCGCCGCAGGGTAGAAGGATCCAGGATGAGATTCTCGTTCATTTCCGTGGAATTCAACACTTTCTCCGAGCTCTTGACGTACGGTCTAACCTTCCATCCAGAAAACGACGAACATACGAACCGAGAAATGGAAAAAAGGGGGAATTCACCATCTCGTACAAATCGATGAGGTTTTCAGGGTGAAAGTATTGCACTCTCTTCACTCCGACACCTCATCAATAAAGTCACAGGAAAAAGACTGTCTCGTCACTTGATTCAAAAGCTCATGAAACCTCCACCTCTGCACCCTGCTGGTTATCTCCGATAATTCTCTTTCGATTATTCTCCTGTTTATTCTTTGACGCAAAACTGGAATAAAAACGTGTTAAAAATCATCGTCTTCTGAACTTTAAGTCAATTGATCTTCGTTCCAAGTCATTTCACTTTCGTTCAACAAACATTAACCTAAAAAAGTGTGACACAGAAGTAACAAAATAGTGGAACGTCGAATGTCAAAGTGTGCAAAGGGAAAAAAGGTACTTTGGAGAAAAGCTTGGTCAGGATGGTGAGATTTGTACTATATCGTGCGTATATCGATCTGCCACCGTTGGGATAGGTCTCGGTTCACGAGAGGGAGAGTCCCTCAAGCAAGCCACCCCTATAACTCGACGACTGGCGAAACTCTTATCCCAGTTCAAGGATGAATTTCAAGGGCAGCCCGTTCAGCCACGCACGTTTCGGCAGTTCATCCATGTAGCTATTGCTGCCCGTGTGTGAGGTACTCACTCAAGAGGGTGGAAAAAAAGATCTGCGAGCGGAGAGAGAGAGAGAGAGAAGGGGAAAGAGGGAAAGAATAAAAGTAGAAAAAACCCCGAAAAAAAGACAAATTATACTCACAGCTCTCCTTGAGATAAAGTACCTTTTTTCAAACTCCCGCAGTTAATTCAAATGAAACTTTATTGCATAATTAAAAAGACATCCGACGTTTTTAAACGCTAAAACAAAATTCATTAATAAGTAAAACCTTAATTACGGTCGAGCCAGAGGAAATATACAAGAATAGAAAACGTGCTATCATCGCAGGAACAAATTCTGTTAAAAGAAACATTTTCATGACTATTTTCACGGTGAGAAATTTGCTGGATTCGATCAATTCGTAACTGGAAGGACACAAGACCCATCGTAACGATGCATATTTCAATTTATTTCTGCAGTACGCGAATTCGCTGTCGTTTCATTGAAACAATATGAAAAGTGAATATTTTATGGATTCAGAATGAATCCATACATTTTTTTGCACTTTTTTGCGGATTTTACGTTTTCGATTCAAAGTTCGACTCCATCGAACTTTCCCAGAGGTGATACGGTGACTGATTGAACCTGAGGATTCGTCAGATCTCTCGAGATTATTGAATTATAATTGTGAAGGAAACACGAGCAGAATATGTAACAGGATTAGCCGGAAAAGGCGTTTCGTGCGTGAGAGTCCAGCTCATTTACCGAACAAATGAGCAGGGGAAAAAATATCAATACACGCGTGTGTATATTACATAAAAAGAAGAGAAAGGTCTGCAGCATAACGGGCAGCCTGCAAACTGCAAACTTCCGTCGAAGCTGCATATATAGAGTCATACGTCTTTCAAAGTCACGACCCGTCCCCTCTGTTAATGCTTTTTCTCCCTCTAAATTTAATCAACGCGTTTGGGGTAGCGAGACTGGGCTTTCCGGTGCTCCCACGGATTATATTACTTGGAAACTATCTCGGGAATAAGATCGGAGAATGGATAAACGACTGTGGCTTCGCCGCACAAATATTATAACTCCTCGATGTGTTGCTAGCAGAGAAATTTGGGAGAGCACGAAAAAATCACCGCGGGGAGTGAGTGGAAGTCTGAATACAACTTTTTTGGGGACTGAGAATCTAGACAAGGAAGCATTTGAGGGTTCTGATTCCGGAGAACGCAGCTATCGGAAGATGAGCATTTTTTTTAAGGGGGACCGCCGAATATTCTACTTGCTTGAAGATTCAAAATTAAGGGGCGAAATTAAGAGACGAAAATGAAAGAAAAAGAAAAATGATGAATTCGCGAACCAGCCTCGCTCCGAGCAAGAATATTGGCTATTAATTTCAAAGAATCGACCTCGATGCTTACGTAAAAATAAAAAAAGGCCCGGGCAATCGAGACGTTTTGGAATTTGCGTACGCTAAAAGTCCAAGTAATTTTCGACGTCGGCATCGAGCGAGCAAAGGTCGAAGAGACGTCGCATTTCTTTTTAATTAATCTCCCAACTTCGGCGAACATTCTAACGCCTGTAAGATTGTTTCCCCATTCTTTTCTGTCCCTCCGAGACTTTGGAAAATGTTCCTCGAGCCGCGCGAATCCCTCAATGGGGATGGAAACGCTCCCTATTTTGAGGAAAGGCTTGACGAAGAAAAATAAATGAACGTTCATCGTTCCCCTGCTCCCGACGATAAAGTGACGCCTTCTTACACCCCCTTCCCTCTAGCCATAGCGAAACACCCCGTGGACGATTCGGCGAGCCTCATCCACTTTCGAAATTTCAAATTCTTCGAAGACATTCATTCCCGGCGACAACATTTTGTCAGGTCGATGTGAGCGTGCGAATGAGACTAAAGTATATAACGTGAACTCAACACATAACAAGTTCAGTTACGGAGTCCATTCTTTAACGAAGTTTGCTAACGAAGCCCTATATGCGCAGCGATATAGGCTGAAAGCAGGGAACGAGAGGAGGAGATAGAAACTGCGAGGCAGAGACGAAAAGGGAGAAAAGAAAGAGCTGGACAAGTGGCAACAATATTCTGAAAAAGTCCAAGAAGCAACGACCCTGGTAAATCTGACGAAATTCCCCAAAACCAAAAGCTCGAGAAATTAGGATTGAGTAGATAAGCTTTCCTGTTAACTCCGTAATCCAATATTCATGACGATTAATTATAAGTTCAAATGTGTTTTTTCTCAAAGTAACGTCATTAAACTGAATAAGTTTTTGAAAAAATGTGGCTTCTTACGTACTCTGAAAATCATACGTATCATGGCTTTTTTTTTAAGTGAAGCAAAATGCGAAAAGTTTTTTCGTTTACAAAATAAACTTTGTCACATACTAAAAATTCGTCGAATCAAGTCTGACTGTCGAAATGAAATTGAATTTACTTGACACAAACAGAACATTTTTTTTTCATTTCGATTCAATTTCATCTCAAATGGTCTCAACATTTTTTAATCCGAACCATGTTTTTTCAAACGACGCTGAAGTTTGCAACGTTGGAGTCCAACGAAATTAACGAAAATAACTTTTGTAATTCACCAATTTTTTATCTCACGAATTATTGATGTAGACTGAGTAACGACAAACTGCAAATTCGGCAGGTAACAGAATTGGAGAATTACTGGAATTGTTGGAGAGTTTTTTCAGATCATGTCGCTATGGGCTCAAACGTTGCCAACTTCAGTGTCACTTTTTCGAATACTTTATGAAAAATGTCGAAATTGGTAATGATATCACAACCATTTTTTTTCTTCAGCTTGCACGAAAGTTCAATAATTTTTTTTTTTACAAAAAAAATACAATTCAGTCTATTTCCCGAAATGTTGTGAGTATTCGACAAAAAATCATTTTATTCCCAAGCAAAACTTGTCTCGTTGGTCGGTCGCCAGAAAAAAAAATCGATGAAATCGAGCGAGATTCTTACAATGCGTAAAAGACGACGAAAAACTTTTGGAGCTAATTGAAAAAATGCGAGCTTCTGAAATGACAGATTGGCATGGACTGCCCCATGTGTATGCGAAGTAAGTTGAAAGATGGTTTGTCCGTTCGCCCGGTGAAAGAGCTTTGCGCAATGTTAGTCGTTAGGGTTTGTCGCAACATCGATGTTTGCACGAAAAAATCGTGTGGGTCGTTGTATATCACGGAGTCGTAAATCATTCGTTGGTGGCTTCAGAAAAAGTGCGAGTAGAAGGAACTTGCTTGCTGGTGTGTAATAAAACGTGCAGACTCTCAAGAGACGCATCTATGGAAAGCAAACATCGTGCATCACTCGAAACAGCTTGAAAAAAAGAATATCCTCGTGTCAGAATAAGCCTGGACCCACTGGATTGCAATGGCACTGATACTTTCAGAAGGTTGTACAGTCAAAATAGGAAAAAGAAAAGTTTCTTCAAAAAAAGCTTTTGTATTGAATCAGTATAAGGCAGTTCATGTACGAAAAGATTTTCTTAAGAAAGTCTTACACCGAGTTTACAGAAAACTTACACCGAGTTTAAATGAAAAATTAGGAAGTAAAAGTCGACCCAATTCAGACACCCATAAAATACGATCCTACGGGCATGATCTACCTTAAATCAATTCTAAAAGTTACCAAAATGTGAATAGTCAAAAAAACATTTTGCTTTCAAGTTTGGGTTTGCAGCGAGTCTCGGACCAGGGAATTCGTTCGAGTATTCTCATAAATATTTCAAAGCACTGAGAGCTCTATTCGCAATAAACGTTTATTGGCAGATAGTTCCCCTTAAATTAAGTGGCAATATAAAAATCTCCTTAATTTTCAGCACACTAAAAACCTCGCTGAGTCACACGATAAAGGTTAATTACTTTGTTGACTTTGGCTCGAATATTCCCCGATAAATGGATGATTCACAGGCAAAACAATTACGACTGGGGTCCAAAAAAGTTTATTGATTTTTCTTCTTTTTTTCCCCATTGAGGGTAGGGCGACGAGTTGGTTGATATCTAGGCGTATGAAAGAGGGCCATCTCTCTAGTGAGGAAGTCGATATGGTCGTGGGCGGTGTTACGTGAAAAGAACTTGCCCTAGGGCTCCGGCACGGGAGGTCGAGGCCGCGGTTCAACGTCGCGTTAAGATTTATCGCCCAGTTCAGAAATGCACGAGGGTCTGAGCTGACTCAGCCGGGGGTGAAAAAGGAGAAAAACAATCGGAAACAAGCAAACTGTAAGAAAACTTGGTTCCGAAGTTTTCTTTTCTTTTTTTCTCGTTCGCCAGACAAGCTGCATCTCGAGAAATTAATTATTTCATATTTGAGCGATATGAGCGCGCCGGTTTCTACTGGCCGTTTCTGCTGGCACACGTGAAATGGAACGCCGTCAATCGGATGAAACTCGCGTTAAAAACGTGTTTTTAGTGATTAAATTGAAGAAAATTTCCTCGTATTTTTCACAAATAAAAACGAAGATTAAAATCGAAGTGAGAAGAAAGACCGTAAAATATTAAGGTGTTCCGTACGTGACAGAGTCAAGAATTCCAGATAACCACAATCGAAGGAAATCGCGAATGATAAATAACAAGCGAACCTACAACGTCTTCCGAAGTATTGTAATTATTTGAATATTGAGGAAACAAAAAACTGTAAAATATTGTACCTTGATATGATAGGAGTTGAGCTTAGTCCTGGGCAGGCTGTTGAAAGCGCTGAAGTCGAGTCGACGTGAGAAAATTCCATTAGCTCCGCAGCTTTGCCTGGAACATAAAAAAGGATGTTTTCATAAGTAAAATTTGACGATAGTTTCCGCATTGAATTCGCTATACTAATCCGTCTCATCGATCACTCTCAATTCGATTGGGCGCAAATGAAAACTGGTTGACTGTCAAATTTCAATAAGATCATTTAGTCGCAGGCATTGGAATGATCCCAAATGGTTTTTTAGCAGCACGAATACTTCAGTGCTGCTAAAAATATTCGGTGTGGAAAAACGACATTCACCGAATTGCCATCGCTGGAATTCTTCATCTATTCAAATATTAAGCGATCCATTAGCCTAACGGGGAAGAAAAGAAGATTTTTAAAAGCGAGTAAATATTCGAGTCACATAAGCACCGAATGCGATCAGCCAACGCTCGACCCAACAAAACTTTTATTTCAAAACAATCAAATAAACAATATTCATAATGACAATCATTAACACATTTAATTAGCATATTTATGACTGAGAGTGAGCAGTGAGGGCCTTGAGTGGCTCAGAAAGATCAAAACGTCTCCGAGTCTTCGGGACGAAAAACTCGGGCGTTTTAAATCGCGACTGCTTTTTTATTTGCTAAAAGAGTAATGCGTGGTTTCCTGTTGACGAACCAACGAATGCCCTTGAAAAGAAAGAGGAGCAGATATTCCACGTGCTTTCATTTCTGCAGGAGAAAATCATGAGTATCGAAAAATGGGAGTGGCCAGGGAATTCATCAGCAGCATGAAAAATTCCGATGCTGCTCAGCGAATTGAGTCGCACCCAGAAGAATGCACCGATTAAAATTTCTTCAACCAATGCACTTCGAGGAACAAAAGAAATTAAACAATCCATTACATATTGTCGCAAAGACAAAGAGAAAAAAAAATGGAAAGGCAGCAGCGCACGATAAACAGAAACGTGTAATAGCGGCCAATTGCGTGGCCTTCACCTTGGCCTCGAGTTTTTCGGTTGGTTGTACATCAGTGACGAATCCCTTCTATCGCGTTTCCCTACTGTTACTACAAACGGGCCCCCGGCTCTTGTGTGCTAGTTATTTTCGGCAATGTCAGACCAGGGTCGCGTAAATATTGCGTCGTACGAAACTCGAAGGGGAATCGCGATTGTGGCGTCGCGTCTCTTCCGCAGCTGGATCTCCTGGGTGTGTGCAATTTCAAACGTGTATGTGTGTGTAGAAGAAAGAAAAAGAAATACTAAAGAGGAAAAAAGGCATGTGAGAGAAAGAAAAACAACTCCTATCAAAGGTTACGTAACGGCTGAACACGAGACTCGGCACACACGTACTACGTA
The DNA here is from genome assembly GCF_019457755.1 of Venturia canescens. Taxonomy (NCBI): domain Eukaryota; kingdom Metazoa; phylum Arthropoda; class Insecta; order Hymenoptera; family Ichneumonidae; genus Venturia; species Venturia canescens. The sequence goes on along the minus strand of NC_057421.1, from coordinate 16,648,576 downwards.
CACGGGACCAAGGCGATAACCTCGCGTTTTCCATTTGATAAATAAAGCAACCTGGTGAAAGAGACTTTTTAGTAATTTCGGAACGTACGGACTGATATAAAGTTTGAATTAGGATAATTTTGATAGATTTACATGAAGAATGTTTACGTAGTGAAGAACAGAGACAATGAACAGAAATGCCGAATCGAAAAGTGTCGTCTTGCACCGTTGATGCCTGATTATTGTGAGAAAAACAAAACTTTATCGCGGTACGAATCATACGAAAAAAAAAAAACAAGTGTTTTTACGTCGTGGGACTAGAGAAGATTTTTGAAACGATTGACGTCCAAGTTCTATCGTCTTAGATAAATGAGCGTTTGACCCGAATTGCACGCTCTCAGGAATGCCGAATTGGTTCAACCACATTTTTTAAAACGTACGTTCAACCGTAACGAAATACAAAAATATGCAGATAGCAATAACTTGAATATAAGCAACAATAAATAACAGTGGCAATGGAGCTGGAACGATACCCTTGAAAATCATGATCCAATTTAATGTCCGTAACACACGAGCCATCTGCGGAATATTATTTTCAGAGATAACATTTTAATCGGCAATGCGAGGACGCTCATCGCGGAATGTAGTCGAAAAATGAATGCAAAACACGTACGACTTCGAGTTTCTCATGGCCTTCTAGGCTCTCAATCACGGGATTAAGGGGACTAACATGAGAGAAGAAAAAAAACGTTTTGAAAAAACTCCGATAAAAATGTTGCGACGAAAAAGTAAGATACTGTTGAATGGAGAAGAGAGGGAGAGCTTTAAAAAAAGGGCTGCAAGGCGCCGCGGAACGGCTGCTTATTAAATGAGCCCCCCGGTACAGGGTGCAACAAAATTTTTATAGTCAAATTTATCCACTCCAAAGAAAAGGACAAGTGCACTGACCAAAGAGGACTTTCGAGAATCTGCATCGTAAGAAAAACAAAAAAAAACCAAGATAAAAAATGAAAACGTAATTAAAAAAATACGAGCATGTGCCATATTATTATGTGGATAAAAGTATACGCAGCTTTGGAGTGTGGAACAGGCGAGAACAGTCGAGGGAACAGACGCTTTCGTATTTGGACGACTCTGTCTTCCAAATTGTTCGAAAATAACTCTTATTTGGTTTATGAACGTTTTCACATTTAACGAATGAAAAACATGTTATTGCCGTTTATCCCCAAAAAAAAAGAGAAAAAAACTCGAGTAGTGTCAGCATGTGGCGTTAAACTGGTCTCAATTAAACTCCAAGATTGTTCGAACATCGAGCAACGATAAGATAAAAATTGACATGGACTATTATGTCGTTGAGAATGCGAACGTAGCGAATCTAAAAATAAACATTATGATGAAGAAAACAGAATGAGAAAGGGCGATCATTGAATCTTTTCGCAAGACGTTCTAAGTCGAAATCCTCGAAGAGGATCCATCCAAAATTCGGTTCTGCGTCCCACAAACACAGAGATCCCCTTTTTTCCCGCGATTATGTGGTCCAGGAGAGGGGGGTTACCGAATAAGGGAACCAGCAGAGGCTTGGGACCAGTTTAAAAACTGGTTTGGCAATCTTTTCGTCGTTGATTTTTTCGCTTCTCGATCGCGTGAGAGAGTGTGCTCCGGCGTTTTTACGAGGTAAGCAAGGACCGCCGAACCCTTTTGGCAGCGAGAGGGACTCAAGATCGCTCGAAAAAACAACGGTCCGCAAAACATACGAAGGAGGCGAAGCGAGAACGGAAAGAAAAGAGAACGAGAGAAGCGTTACCAGCAAAAAAACTGCACACAATAAAAAGATTAGAAAACCACGGGGCAAGGGAATGCACAAGGCCAAATTCGTAAAATAGTCTTTGGAGGCGAACGAGACTTGCTAAAAATCGAATATATCTATTTCCGTTCTACCGTTCATAGAAACCCTGGAAAACACAACAATTTTATATTTTCCAATCATTTTCATCGACGAAAATCCAATAACTTAATAACGCAACAAATACTCCGTTTGTTACTAATAAAAATTCGGAAATCGTTCGTCCATTAATGGTTTTTCAATTACACCGTTTCCCCAACGTCTCTTCACATAATTTTCGAATCTTCAATTCGATCGTAGCGTTTTCGATCGCGTGTGCGTCCAAGGAGTCCGAACCGAAATAAATTTTTATCCAAAAGGGTTCCCTCCGGATCCTCGACTATGCCCGTGATCGAGATCGTGGTCGTTCCATGTCACACCCAATCAACGGCAACAGAAGATTTTTAAAGCAAAAAAAAGAGTAAAAAAACTATCCACAAGGGAACGCGAGTCCTGCTCAGTGCGTGGATCGCGTCACCATAAAAGAATCAAAACGAGTCGATCAAACAGGCAAATCCGTGCAGCATATTAGCCACCATTTCTTTTTCCTATCCGAAGATTTCTGACGGGTGTGCGAACACAACTGGAAGCAAACTTACGAACGCGTACACTCTGAGGTACGTCAAGATGTATATTCTTAAGTGGAACTGCGGCCTAGGTACATAAGACGAAGGCACGTTCGCCTCTTATCCGCGCGCATCCGGGGCGCTTTTCATAATTTATCATGCCTTATAGGCACGGTGCCACGTACGATTAACGATCACGTTGGGCTCGTTGTACGAAAAGCTTCTTTCAACAGCGTACGAACTTACGTGCGTTAGTAATTTTCCAAAAAATTAATCATTGCCGATAAATCGGAGTGGGAGAGCTCGAGAATCTTCGAATGCCGATGATTGGCTCCGTAACGCGATGGCGATCAACGCCAGCGTTGGCAACCCAATGCGAGGAAGTGCGATTTTTTTCCACGTGTCCAAGTGAACATTTTATTTCGGGAGGCAGCTTCTCTCAGATGATTCGAGATCAGATGGGATTGACCGAGCAGAAAAGCAGCGAAGAGCGCAGGTGGCAAACGCACCTTTTAATAACCACGTTCCCGTTGATAAATTCGTTAGAGAATTTATCGCAAATGAAAATGCGGAAAGAGGCTAACGCACTTTTCAAATGGTCCGCTTCCAATCAAGTGCGCCAACAGAGATCCGTTCACGACTCTACCGTTGTCATACCCGACTTCATTACCTAAGTTTTTCATCACGCGTAAGCGCGGTAACTGTTCGCTCGCGGTTCACAAGACATTCGTGCTGACATATGTTTGAGTGAGTTACGAGGATCGTTCAAGTTAATAACGAGTATCCAACATTGTAGAGCTGCTTGTTCAATACGGTGAAGAAAAAGTGATGCATCCTGCGAAACCGGTTGCGAGTGAAGCTGCATCGAGAAAAGAGTTTCTAACATATATTTCCGTTTAAAATATAGTATCCTTCGAAAAAATAAAGCTCGCTCATTTTAAAATGGGCTCAATCGAACGTTCGATCGAGATGAAGCTACGAATTTGAATCTCTCACCAATCATCATGGCGTTTTCAACTTAATCAGATTCCTACAAAAATCACAACAGTTTTTTATAATCGAGAGGATCAAACATAAATCGAGGATGTTGTTGATCGAGGGTCCAGAGTCGTTGAGCCTGCTTATATGTACGAATAAATGGGACATGTGACCCGCACGTTCGCATCAGTATCGGCGACAAGCAGTCGCGTTAGATAAGTGTGACGTATACGTGTACATTAGTATAGGCAAGTGGAAAATAGTCACACACGCTTGGAGGAACTAGTCGCTGTTTCTCGACCTTCCTCCTGCTTTTTTTATTCCCTTTTAAACTCTTTTTTTGTGTATTCCATCTTTTATTCTCTCCCTCGCTCGATCGTTTTTTCTCTCTCTCTCACTCTTTCTGATCTTAGCGTCTCGGAGTGACACCGGCTTATCTTTCACTCATTCTGCATATCGCGTGTACCCGGTTTCTAAGCGAGTCTCCCCGCTACTCTCGCTCCTCGATCCATTTGGTATTTACGGACTTCTCCCACCGCTGGAACTCGCTCCGCGTAGTCAGTACGCCAACGTGGGTTTATTTATAGATAATAAGCTGCGTGTTTACGTACGTATCGCTGAGAGGGCTACGTCTCTCCGGCGACGCTGATCTCCCGAGCAGTCCGCGCCTCCACATATATTAGCCTCGGGCGAGTATGGCGCGAAGAGACGACTTTATGTTTTCCCGAAGCCTCGCGATGTCTTAGGTCAGACTCTGGGGCCTCGCGATCTCGACGAAACGGCAACAGGTACGTTCTCTGTATTTACTCTTTATCGTTGCCTCAATGTACGTCGTTTTACAATTGAAATTAAGAGTTGTATAGAATATTTGAAGGAAAATTGGATTCGAGGTCATTTACTATCGAAATATTTGTAACGTGCGAGGGTGAAACATAATTTTTTTACGAAGAGAATCAAAGGGTGCAGTTCAAATTGAAGCTTGGTCATTTTTCAAATGTTCGGGGAACAGAAAACGATAGGCATTGGGCAAGGGATCAAGCAAGTGACGTTGTGTTTGGAATAAACTAAATCTCGAAACTTGCCTCGAATGAGCAATTCATTACTAAAAGTTATAAAAAAAAACGATTTCAAGAATACTGAATGAAATAAAATGAATCTGCTAAATCACGGTAATGCATGAAAAACGTTTGGTTCCAAGGAACAAAAAAGAGTCAAATGAATGCAAAAGTGACGAGTACATCGGATGACGAATGAAAAAAAATTAAAAACATCATGGAATCTAAATGAAATTACGAAACTAGCTGTAAATAATTTCAACACAACAATTCAGAAAAATTTTCACAAATCATGAAAAAACATGATATTTAAAGAAAATACAAATCTGTAATTATTTTGTAAAGTATTGTAAAAATTTAAATAGAACGTGAAAAATGAAAGACCGAAAAATCGCGCTCGAAAATATTTTAGAAACCAATGCCTCTCGTTCTTTTCATCTAACAACCAAATCGATTGAAAAAATGCGTCCCATTTAAGTTACTCGCAGCATTAAAATCTATGATATCGTAACTCGCAATTATTCACATTATGAAATTCTTCTAAAAAACATTGACATCGAAAAAAATCACATCAAAGGTCAAGTCATTTGTTACTCTGTAGCGGCAAGGACTTAGAATTTCGTTTTCATCAGGTTTGAATTTTTTGCTACTCCCTGTGGAACACGCTTTCGGCATGACAGTTTTGAAGAAATATGGCATCTTTGATGAACATGTGCTGAACAGGAGGCACCAATCTTTTTCTGCGCAGTTAGCAACGAAAATTAGTCCAAATAGTGGTGTGTTTCGTTAGCTCGTACGATACGAACTCTTCATGATGAATGAGCTGGCAACCTGAGCACACGGTGATTCAAGATGGATTAATGTAGTCTTGCGACGAAGCGGGAGAAAAATAACGATAGTTCTGAACACATGAGAGAGCCAGATACTTATTATGAGTCATCATGAGTGTTCTTACGACAAACAAGGTGTATGTCGAGCTGTACCTCGCGCGCTCACCTTACAAGTATGAAAGTCGATAAGAATCAATGAGGGTAAATAAAAATTGTGCGCGTATCTATGTGTATCCAAGAGCTCAATTTAGATATCGAAATCGAGCGAATCGTAATCCCTCCAAAATATTCTCAATTTCTAATCCAAATGTTCGATCGTGAATTCGAAAATATCCTTAAGAAAGTCACCTGCAGCTTTTCATACAGAGATTTCGTTGTTGGACACGAAATGTCATTGGATTCCACCCTGGATTTGTTGAGGGCATTCGAGCAAAAAACGTCCTTCGAGAGTTTAACCACGACTTGATGTATCATCGCTCCCCGAGGAGAGAAATTATTGCTGAAAAGACCCTCAATATATTTAACGCAGTCCAAACGCGCTCAATTTCATATAAAACCATTTCATTAACCACTGACTTTATGAACGTAAAGAATGAGAAATAAAGATTTGCTCACACATCAGTCAAGCTTAACTCCCGGGCGAAGGGCTGGTTTCTCGAGGTGAACCCTTTCACACGAAACCCACAAATCTTGTCGAATATGAATGAAATATACTTGGAATCCAGGAGACGAATGGCAACGATTGTGCAGGATGAGCTTCGACAAGTTACAATATGTTTCGAGAAAAATCATATTTTTTTCAAACACCAGAAATAGCTGCGAGGCATGATTTTCTGTAATTTATCCTGTCGTGATTTTATTCAAGTAAAAATTCAAACATCGTCATGACTTTGAAAAAATTGCGAGTATTCAAGTATGCAGAAAAAACCGTAGTGAAAACGAATGTACGACGATGGCTACACTTTCATTGAGCTATAAAACGTCTGCTATACATAAGACATGATTAAACATTGTTTTCATTAAAAAAGAAATTATTAATGCATGAATATTCAATATTAGTTGTAACTAGAATGTAGATACGTCGATGACGTTATTTTCCTTTATACGTCTGCCTGGGAGAGTCAATATGCGAAAGCTTGTGAGGGCAACTAACAGCAAAATATCTGGAGGAGTTATTCCGTCGGTGTCTTGAATCCCTTGAACTTGTTCATACATACTACTCGTCTTTTTGATCTTTTCTTCGGCTCCTTTTACTTCTAGTTCAGAAAATCTGAAGTACAAAAAATTCATGATTCGTCCAAACGGGATAATAAATACGATATTTTTCGGAACTATTTGAAATGCAATACTACCAAAGCCTCACGCTTATTCATAATTTATCATCGCCTTTGCTGATCGAAATCATTCCCCTTCACTGCGTTAATACCGAAGTTGAAAGAAATTCTCCGCTGGCCCAAATGGAAAACTTTCTTATGTCTGACGATTTGAAAAAAGATCGTACCGGTTTTTACGAATCGAATATTGATGAATGCCACTAATAATTTGAGCTTTTTCGGGAAAGCTCAAAAAAGTCTCCGCAGCTTTTTAATATCGTATAATCCACCATGAATCTTTCTATATGTAATGGATTTTATAAGGATCTTTTGCTCAGTGTGATTTGTCGAGCTGGAGCTGTCCAATTTCATTGGTTATTTCGCTCGGTGTATTGCTCAGCTTCCGTACGTATGTGAAATCGTCGGGTCCACATATCACGATTTGGCAAAGTCTGGGAAAATTGCCAAGAGTTGGATGCTTACGTGGGGAGAGGGTTAATATTTCCATTTATATATATGTTGCTCGAAGCGTATAAAATCGTTGGGCGATCCCGACGATGTGTAAAGGAGCTCTGTGGAGAGGAGGAATGTGAAAAGAAAAGGAGAGGAAGCAAAACGAAATACGACCTCGAAGGTACGCGGCGTTAGAGACGAGGTGAGCTGCAGGCGCGAATGAAATTCTAGATTCTCTTCACGAATTACTTACGAAGTACGTGAGATACTTGCGAAAAAGATTGTAGTCATGTGCATACATAGAAACGAGCGCAGCTGCGTCTGGTCCCATCCCAAACTTTTTGTTTGTGCGCGCAGGTAAATTTTTCTATGGCTGCGACGCAAGAATCGCCGAATTTGATGGAGTTTTATGAATATCGTTGATTGCGAAAGATGCAAAAAATTTAGCCTGATAATTTGAAAAAACCTGTAAATAACGATGGTCAAATTTCTTTCTCAATTTTGAAGTTTCAGCAAAATTTCACTGTGAAAGGGTCTGAGTGAATGAAGAATTTCGCAAGTGTTTCACGGTGATTCGAAGCGACGATAATAGGAAGTTGAGGGCGCAACAATAGCGAGCATGCGCAGATGATGTTGGTAAAAAGAAGGAAAGAAAAGTTCGAGAGAAGAAGAGACAATAGACCAGGACGTCCGGTGCATCGTCGCCGTGTCTTCGCGTCGACGATGAACGTTAAACGGCGACGACATTTGCCTGATGACGAGTGTTGTCTAGTAGCGACGAAGGAATACGAATGGGTGAGCAAGGTGAAGGATATCAGAGGCGTTGGGAACGCGAGATGAACACAAATGAAGTTTTCACGTCGTCGACGTCGAGCTTTATCGTCTGCGAAACGCGTAGCCAGAGATCACAAAAAAACGTGAATTTCTTTTATTCGTTAAAAATAAGATTTCAAAAGATTCCCACGACATTTTTTCGCAATTTTATCGCCGTCCTTGTGCTCTCTTTTCAATATGACAATAAGCAGCTTTTGAAATTACGAAAACGATCGGGAAAAAACTACCTCGTGTAACAACAACGAAAAAGGGAAGTAAAACACAATCGTTCCCATTTTCATGTTGAAGAAAAATAAAGTAGTACGATCCGATAGGTCTGAAAGAAAATTTAAAAAAATGGGAACGAACTAATATTTAATGGTCACGAATCAAGTGGGATACTGCCGGGTTCGTGGGATATAAATATTCCGTTGGTAGCTCGTGGGCACGTTGAGCAACTCTCCTAATTGTACGTTAATAACTTTTCAATAGATACGGTTCGCGGACTCTTCTCGTCTTTCTCTTGCTCTCGCAGTGAAGGCGCGCAAGGCGTGTGCGTGCAAACTCGTGGCGGTTGGTTAATCGTGCCCGCGTGTTACCCAGGCTTTATTATCGACGTGCCACGTTTTTTTCCACCGCAGACACACCACGATGTATAACGTATCTTAAGATGGGAGAATAACGTGGCAAGGTGGAAGAGCGCTGAAAGCAGCGCTGTGTACGTTCGTAGAAAAACGGAGAGACACGTTCGAGGCAAAATGAGTGAGAGGGCGAGAATAAAACGGATACCAATACCGATAACAGACTGCGTACAGAGGGCATCGCCGGTGAATATCGAAGTTAGCGTGATTTACGAGCCTCGGCTGTCTCTAAGACGCCGTGGACCACGCACAGATTCGTATCTTCCTCGGTAGAGCAGAGCACTGCGAGAACGCGCAAGCTGCACGCCGAGTCTTGCGCGATCTCTTTGGACACGAGGACTCGTTACGAATAATAAAAGCACGATCGAGAACTTCGAGTGTAGCTTTATGTACAATTGAAAAATCTACTCGAATCGTTTATTTCCTCCCATTTTTCAGTACTCTAACTCGTTCTCCGACTGGATATGTAAATACTAAATCGTTTATCATTTTTATTTTGATGAGAATCTCAGAATTTCAGATAAGAATGTTAAATAAAATGAGTAATGCGAACAAAAAGAGAGGGAAAGAAAGAAATGGCAGTTTTCGAAATTAGCCTTAAAATCATGCGGGATCGTCACACGGCGACTTATGGCGAAACCATAATATTCTGGAGTGAGAGAAAAAGGCGAATATCGATTAAAAATAAAGATTAGATGGGGGTCTCGTAGAACAATTGAGTTGAGAAAAAAGGCGATGGGAATGTAGCCACAAGGCGTTGTAATAATGGCTATTAATCGAAAAATTTTCCTCGCTCCGGGGGCAGCGTTCATCTCGGGTAATCGCGGACAAAATTGCTATTATGAAGAGGAAGGGAATCGAAAGAGAAAAAACTCCCTAAGACAAAACGAGAGGCTAAGACAAGCGCGAGCGTGAGGCCTTTATGAAATTTTATGATCGTCTTTTTCCGTACCAGGCGAGTGGAGGGCAATGATTCAACGGAAACAGGCCTGTTAACAAGCTGTAAAGTTGTTGAACGATGATAAAGATGAGGATTTATTAGGGCGGAGGAAAAGAAGGGAGGAATCGAAAAAAAAATTTCGCGACATCATAATTCAAGCCCTTGGATATGAGGATAAATCCTCGTGATGATAATCGGCTTAGTTTCCATCACTATCCGCATTCAAATTCTTACTTCAAAGGAAAATAAAACGAAATTGAGTTCTTCAACGTGCTGGTTATACGAAAGCGCGTGGAAAAAAACCTAAACTACGAATATCTAAAGAAATTGTTTTTGCACACACGGACTTGAAAAAATAGAACCCTCGCCGCCTCTTTACCTATTTCGCTTACACACGTGTTTGTAATACCAAACATTTGATTTGCCATTCGCGAAGCGAGCACGAGGGGAGGGGGAAAGATGAAGAGAGCCCAAAATTCAAATGTCCCAACGCGCATACACACACATATTAAGGGTGCACACAGAGATATACATTAAAGAGGTGTGTCAAAGAGCAGGAACGATTTTTCAACCCCCCCGTCCGCGTCAGGGGTTCCTTTCTCAATACAGCGATGTAACGAAAGTACATAATATACATGTATATATGCATTTACATGTATCTTTTAGGCACGTCCGAAACAGGAGCTGTCGTCACAAGCGTACCCGATATTTACCGATACGATTGACAGAATTCACCCCTGAATTTCAAGCGGGCAGAGGGGCGGGGGGTTGTTTCTATACATTTTTTGTATCCTCGAATCCGCGGTACATTTAAGCTACATTTACAAGCCTACAAAAACGACGTTCCCTCCCTTTTCAAGCTCCCTTTTGCCTTTCCTTCTTCGATGCTAGACACAATTATTTTTTTTATACGTACATGTAAATACTCACATGCGAGTTTGTGTAGAAATGTGCGTGTGCATACAATCGAGGATAATTCGACGGCTCAAGAATATGCTCGGAGTTTTTCAGCGACGCTGCTTTTCGGAGTAGCCTGCTTTGTAGTCCGAGCATGTGTACATTTAATATTGACGCTTTTTTCCGTGTGAAGTAAAGAGCGAAAACATATTTGAGTTTTTAGCACGCTACAACTACATGTTCTCTTCCAATGGTGTACAGTTTGAGGACACTCGTGCCCGAGGGCTGTGAAAGTCTTATTTCAACAATTTCAAATTCTTCGATAAAATTCTCACAATTGTAAATACCGTGGCCGGAATCGCTTCCTCGCGTAAATAAACTACTCCAGTTTTTTACGTTCGATCATCGAATGGGATTCTTGTGTACGCACCCCGGAAATCTATTTGCGCTACCCAATGTCAACTTGCGTAGAAATTTTGAGGAAAAATATTACGGAAAGGGAGTGTGGAATCGTAGGAAAAAATGGTGAATCTTTAACAAATACGAACTGATTAATGAAAGCGCTTTCGTTTTGTATACTGAGAAATATATTATTATTCAAGAATTTTCAAAACCACCGATTACAAACGGCATAGTATTTTTAGAATTTTGCAATTTTTCCTTCCTTTGATTTTAAACAGTTTTATGTAGATAGCAAAAAGTGATGCACTATATTTCGTTTTGTTTTCGAGTGTTATTCATCATGTCCGACTAGCATTCACTGATAAGTCGAAATGTATTGTAGATCACAAATTTTGACGGTGAGCATAGTAAATTTTATGATAAATACACGAATATACACCGAATACGTGTGACGTTTTACCATACAAATGGTTTTTTTTCCGCATTGCCCAAGCATACTTAACAATATAAACATTTGAAGTGTCTGAAAACATTTTTGACTATGCTCATAGAGAAAAACATTCTTGAGTCTTTTGAATAAAAGGCATGGGTATTGGTCTTTTTGCTATGGTGAATAGAACAATTCTTATTACTGCTCTTAGAATTCATGTCGCAATCCAGTGCATATATACACGGAAAGACTTTTATACGAATATTTCGGATGAATTTGCTAGAAAAATTTACTATGTTTTGTAGCAGCGCTGTTCTATATCGCCATTCTATTACATTTCACCAAAGTGCATAGTAATTTGGATGTCGAAAGCAGTTCTCTCAAATTTTACTATGTACGACAGGTAAAATTTAGGTCTGCGACATTCTTACATTGAACGATGTATCGTTATCCGAATGTCACTCGTGTCTTTGGCGAAATGTTAAAAATTGGTGAATTGGACTGGACAAATTGCTTGAAATTTTACTATGTGCCACTGGTTAATTTTCATGTTTATACTCGCAACGCCTCATATAATTGGTGGGCGCATGAATTTTGCAATGTTATTGAGCAAAATTCAGTGCGGTAAAAGGGAAAATACGAAACTATGCAATTTTTCGTCTAGCACAGAGAAACGGTTGCTATGTTATCTCTTAAATTTTCATCAAATCATTTCATTATTTACTATGTTTTTTAATAAAAATTCGCTCGTTGTTCATTTTTGATATAGCACAGCGCGTTAATTACTACGGACTGCGGTAATGGTTCCCCAAACTTTTGCATTATTTGACACACTCTGTAGCGATTATTATTATAATATCGATATGGTCCGACGTTACTATGGAAACATAGTAACTTTTGCTATAAAAGTCTCTCCGTGTACTGTCCTCGAGATACTACATTCCTAGTACTTTCCTCTAGAATTTTCGGCCTCGTTTTCTCCGTGCGAAGCTCTTAATTATTACCATATACAAAAGTAAACAGAAGTTCTCGCCAAACACGCACACTTGCACAGCCACATACATTTTACGCGTGGAGTTGAAAATTGCAAACTCGCAGCTTTCACATTAGACGGATAGAGTTTGTAGAGCCGTACCGTTACAGTCTTGAGACGTTCCAACGCGAAGAGATGCAAAAGATGAACCCGTGTGTCTCGGTGTTCGTGCATAGCAGTTTACAGCTGAGAGAGGCCGTGAGAGATTATCGTGCACTGTGGCGGAGAATCGTATTTGTGTTGGGTGCAAACCGTATCAATCGATTGCATGCAAAAAGGTTGTAACGAGGACAAACGAAACATCTGAAATGTGTACGTTAAGGCCTTTTGACCGGCAGCTTTTCATCTGCGCTGCTTGTGCGCGAGTGTACGAAAGGCACTCGGAAGAAATGATGAATGATTGACGTACAATGGAATGCCTTTTTCTCAACGGCCCACGACGGATTGCACGTCGCGATTTGATAAATCGAGAAGATATATATAACACGCATCCACGGACAAGGATAAGTCGTACGAGAATAAAATGAATTCATGCGAAGTCCTCGATATTTCATCTCCCCAGCCTCTTCCCTCCTGCCCTTCTTTTACCTCATTCCAAATCATCACTGCTTAATAATTTATGAATGCATGATACTCTACAGCGGATGAAAGAAAATTAGTTTACAAAAAAAATTGCCGAGCTCCCGCATTAGAATGAACCAATCGGATCCTCAAAAAGCTCCAGTGCATGAGCTACGTCTGTTCGCGTATATTTGTGAAAAATTCTTGGCGTCGAAAAATGGCTGAATTAACAGTATTAATCTACGCTTATTATCTAGTGTGAATATTGCCGGTTTATAATTGGTGCTTTACTAAAACATAAGGAACTAGAAACGAGTGAAAAGTAGCTTTTGATGCAACTTTTGTTCGGTTGCTTAAAGTTCCATCAACAATCTTAACGAAATAAGATCACGAAATCAACCTATTCAACCGTTGGTTTTATGATCAATTTGTTTATCATTGAATTTACTGCAAATGGATATTTCACGATGTAACAATTTCACGTATTAATTTTCATCACATATAAGATAATCGCGTCTGATTCAATTAATTATTGTATTAGTTAACGATATACCCGTGCAAAAAGATCAAACCACGATTGTTGCGTTTGCTCCTGTCAATGATCGTCTCACAAAATTCAAGTTGGGAGTTCATTTGTCGATTTCGTGAACCTTGTTGGATGAATAATTCTAATGTTTACTCTTGTCACGAATCTATGATTTATTCGAAATAAATAACTATTTATTGTGACTTCTGATTTCAATCTTAATATTAAATTAACTTGAATTTAGATCTTTTCAGATGAAAGAACCATAAACAGTCTTTGACAATCAAGACAAATGAATATTCGAACCTATCCCCATATTTAATACAGACACATTGATATATCAGAACACTTCAGTCCATTTCCATCGAATTTCGAATGTGACATGTCACATTTAATTTCATTCGGTGAAGACACACTCGACGCCTCTGCACTCGATGCAACGCGTCGCTCTAATGCCCAGAGAGAGAGAGAGAGAGAGGGATGCCTCAGCCAAATCCTGCTCGGCGACAACGCCCTGGCAAAATTATATCCCCTGACGTGATAATTGGATCCTTGAATGGATTCCACGAGTCCGAATTTCCGGCTGTGACTCGGTCGTTTCATTTGCCATGTCTGCAAGCAAGGATCTAATCCACTGAGCTTTCCGGTGTACAACTTCGCTAAGCGCATCTTCGTGGATAACTTTATAAGCGAAAAACACAGTCGCAAGGATCCGTGTGTAAAGTACTTTAGGGAAGCTTGGACAAGCGAGCTCAGGAAGGGGTCATGGACACCCGAAGGCTCTCGAAATTCCCGGGTAGAATTGTACTCGAGCAAGGCATCAAGACATTTCGTTCGTCAGAAATAAACACCGGTGTCTAGAGGCGATAATGCAGCTCGTTGTTTCTGGATTTTCGTCTGGACAATTCCACGAGTTGACAAACTTTGGCTGCACGATTCTTTAGTCGTTAAATTCATTTCAAATCCCAGGGCGTAGGGACTCGGAACAAAATACAGGAACTTGTTAATCAACGCATCAACACCTGCCGGGGACGCGTACGCGAATAACGTCGCTCATTAAATCTTGTCCCCGCACACGGGCACTGACCGCACATATTCTTTGGTCTGTCGCCAGATGGGATGCATTATGAAACATGTAAAAAATAACCGAGCATCTAGGAGGGAACGGACCGTCAAGCGTTATCTCTCCTACCTTTATTTCGCACTGAAAGGAACGTTGCGCACATTTTTCAGGGAGGAAACAAAAATGAAGGAGAAAAGAGACTCGGCACTCAACGAAAAGTCTGTTCCACGTATTTACGGTACACATGGTTCAGTTATTTTTTAACATCCCTCAGCCATTCGAGTTGAAGATTTCGGGAGTGAGTTCGGTCGCGCAGAGTCCTCGTAGCATTCATCGACGTAAAATCTGCGAACTGCTGAGGGCCATACACGGGTGAGCGACTTTCCCATGATGATGAAGAAGAACGGAGCAATAAAACGAGTTCTTTCCCTCTGGCATCGGACCCTTGACCACGTTCCCTCGCGGACGGTCAACGTTCCACGGCGCTCATCCGCAGTCGGTTCGCACACCGGTGCAAAAATTAATGAGAACAAATCGCGCTCTTGTCTCGTACACGCTTTCTCTTCGCTGTCAGCCCCGCCAATGGACGAAAGTTTCACGAGAGCCTCTGCGAGGGGCTACAGGCTTCTCATTTCTGTTACTCGTGCACACTGTTCCATTTGTGAGTACGTGCATGTGCCTAGATGAAGAGTGCAACATTTTTCGTGAACACATTTCGCTCCAGTGCAGAAAAAGCCACTGGAAAATGCTCGAGGAAAAAGGAATCGAAATTCAGAGAGCCCTGGATGGTGAAATTCAATATTTTAGATTGATCCGTATACTAATGCGATGAGGATGGCGTTTGTGCACGAGCTACTCAATACCAAAATAGCAGATTCGGATTCGACGAGATCATCCGTTCGAACATAATTTCAGTGAATCTTTTGAATTCGTTGGTCCACGTGTACTGACAACTTTTTACAACTTTTGCATTTTTTCTAATGCTCGGAGCAAACGGTGTCAGGTATTTGCGTATTCACAATTAAGACGGGAGGCATAGACAGTAATTCATCGAAACTCCTTCGAAGCGTAACACAAAAAAGAGTCAACTTAGAAACGAGTTCGTGGGTCCAGTTATGCGGACTGGTGTAATAAAATTAGCATAACGCGGGTGCGATCAAAACATGTGGATAGATATAGCGTGTGGTTTTGTACAGCGTGCCTCGAATAAAGAATCTCGTCTCGGTCGCCCAGCAAAAATAAGTTTATTAATAGAAGAGAGACAAGAATTTTTTTTGCTTCTTTCTTCTTTTCGCCTGGCCTCCAACTCCCTACGAATTTCTACTTGTTTTTCTTTCTGGTCTCGTACGCGATATGCAAAGTTGTGAATTCGCGCCTTGGCCCGCCTCGCCTATTACTAATACGAGCCCGCCACATCGGTAGACATAATTGTGGCACTTTTTTTAACTTCTTCTTGGCTTTTGATCGTAAAAATTTTGAGCTCACACTCTCATCAATAATCTTGCTTCAAGTATTTTTTTCTTCTTTCGCATGTTGTAAAAACAGCTTTCACCATTCATTTCTCAAGCTTCGTCTACCCTCCGTGTTCGCAAACTTTTTCATTTGAATTATCGACTCGTGCTAACGTTTTTAGAGCCAGCAGCAAACACTTTGCTGACAGAATTATTTAGGGGTTTGAAAAAACTTTTTATTTCAAATCTATATAAACAACAATTTTACGTTTAATATTCGAATTTCTTATTTCTATCGGTCGTGCATCTTTCCGTGTCTTTCGTATCCTTCCACGACGAATATGTTTCCATAAAAACAAACTGACATCAAAACATTTATAACGGACTGCAACATCGAGCATTTCGTGCTATCACTATTTCCATAATTGGGCAGTTTATCGATTCAAGAGTTCGAGAACACGGAATCACGGACTCGCATATATTTTTTCTCAAAAACATAATGAGGCTTGTGGCGTGTCTTGAAATTCATGAGTTTAAACCCATCACGCAATCCAACACCAACTTCACATAAAAAGTGGTTGCACACACTTGTCTGTTATATATATAACGATCACCGAGCTGCTCGTAAAGGAAGTAAACAGTAACGTTAACAAACCAATTAGCAGTAAAGCACCCTAGGCATTAATTCGCATTCGAGGATACACGGTAATCCGGCCTCGTGTCGCGAGAGCAACGTGTTTATCGCTCATCAGAGTAAAAACTTCAAACTCGAACAAAAGATTTGCTTTCAAGAATCAACAATGATGAATTTACTTTTACGAGATTTTGTATTTTTTGAATAAAAACTTTGATCGAACCCTCAATGGTCGAGTTCTTTGAACGTTTCGGTTTGAATACCCAAATAATTGGTCGCCAAAATTGGAAAATATTCGACGCAGTCACAACTCAAAAGTAGAAATTTTCTCGTGATCAACAGATCACTCCAGTTTAATTTTCACTGAAGTCTTGAAAGGTTTGTATCACGACGATAATTCCAATTTTAAAAAATAGCAATTAAGGGGTCTTCTTTAATTAGATGGGCAAAAAAAAACTATTTTCACGAATTTTTTTGACCGGTATAAATTATAAATATGGATATAAAAAGTGTTAGGTCTAAAAAATACACAAAAATATTTTTTTTGTATTCATTTTTCTCAGTTTTCAGAAATGACAAAATGGCAGCCATTTTTCCAAAACTACGAAAAAGCAAGTTTTTTTTTAACGTTTTTTACAAAAAAAAAAAAAAACAATAGTTCCACTCAAAATTTCAACATTCGTATGATATCCGCTATAGCTATAGTCACAAAGAACATGTGATGAAGTTTTGGTAAGGATCGGTTGAATAGATTCGGAGATTTTATCAATGAGCCGTCGAAAAACGTAATTTTGAGAAAAACGCGTTTAAACAAAGGCAGGTACGCGGTACCGCACTGGGCGGTGCTTATTAGTGCGCTCAGGCAGCCGAGTATAAACGTCTCTCAAAATTACTCTTAGGCTGCTCACATGTTTATGAAATTTTAGTGTCTATATCTATATTTTCAAAAAATGCAATAAACAAATGGATTTTTTGAAAATTCTAATTAGAGTCTACCCTTAAAAAAATATGTTAGTTGTCTGGCTACGAAGGGCACTACCACTCGCTCGATAACTCCCTTAAAAGTGTAACCGAAGTGGAATACTCCCGGTGTTTGATCTGGATATCGGGTAAGCTCGGGAGAGGCGACAACACGGTAGGTAAAGATAAGAGGATCGAGGGTAAATAACGATTCTGTTTGTAGCTGCTAGTCGGAGCCCGAGAGTAGTGCAAGTTTTAGCGCCCCTAACAAACAGCTCTCGATCTCTGTCCCGGGCATCTTGAGGTGCTTAGGCAATGATTTAACGAGCCATAGTTGCAGCCCGTTACCCTCGAGCCCGCTCAAATATGTTTGCTCGTGGTAGATTGTTGGGCGAAAGCGAAAGCGAACCATTCGCCATTGAGGAGCTCGTTAAGGTACGAAGCCATTGGGAACCACGAGACAAGGGCTGCTCGATGCCCGTCGTGAAGCTACGGTTCTCATCGCAGATATAAACGCACACACACGAACCAAAGTTTAATACACATTACCCTGAATTAGCTGAGGCTGTAACTGCCCAAAGGGAGAGTAAACAAAAACGAAACTATCGCCTTTATTTATGACCCTTGTGTTAACAATCTTGAGGTTAAATCGCCAACGGAAAGATCATTTTGCTTTTGTATATACCTGTAACTTGTCAAGTCGTAATTATTTCGATGCTGAAAAATGAAAATCCTTCAACAAAATCTTATCTCTGGACCAGACGAATTGTTTATTGATTTCCAAATTTTCTTCACATTCCGTTACGTCGCGTCTGCTTAAAAATGCTGCATATTTCGCGATCGATTAAACCGCAGTCAAGCGTCAAATAAGCAGAGTATTGCGCACACTTGAATTTCGGTGATTCATAAAATACGATTTCACTGTCACAAAAGAGTCCGTCAAGATTCATTGCAGGCGTGCATTAATATCTGAGGAGGCCGAGAGACACGCGAGAATCCGAAAGCCAACAAGAGCATTCACCGTGGCTCGCAGTAGCGAAGTTCGATATTCCAGACTACTTAACGAATCTGGAGAGGAACAAAGACACAGAGAGAAAGGTCGGGGCGGTCTATATACGTATGGGAAAAGAGGAAAATCGAGACTGTATAATTCAAGTCGCCTCGGCTCATTGTTCCGGAGGATAAGGGAGAAGCAGTGTCTAGTCTGTTCCTTCTGGCGTGTGGATTTCCAGTGAGCTTTCGTAGCCACCTTTGAGATTTCATGTGTATGGAGGAAGAGAAACAGTGAGGGAAAGAAAGAGAGAGAGAAGATGAAACTCTTGGTACACGAAGACTGGAAACTATACGCTTTTCAGAATCCCCTCAGGTACAGAGAAGAAAATGGAGAATTCTCCCGACAGCTGGCAAGACCGACTGACAAAAAAGGAGATACCTAATAAAACGAAACTATACGTGAAGTTTGTTTTGTTCCAGCAATGTGAAAAGCGTAAGATTCAAATGAAAAATAAACGAAAATATAGTAACAGCGCTCATTCTTCCAGTTAACATCGTAACTTTTTATGCGCGTTTATAACAGAATCTCCCAAAAGAATCGAACATGAGAGACTCCGAACCCTTCGAAAAACGCACATTTTCCAGCCACACTCCCCTCGTTAAGCCCCTTGGTTTTCGAGGTTTCTTTCCCTCCTTATCAAATCATCGGACTATCCTGCTTCGAAGGTTTGAAACGAAGTGTACCGAGTTCACTTTGTAACAGCAACACGCCATGGGATATCGAATTACGTATTCTCCACTGTGCTCACTCTTTCCCCCTCCTCCCTTCACTTCTCACTCCTTTTTTCTCTCCGTTCTTCAGTCTCTTGGTGTACGTCAAAAGACTTTCAAACAGAAGAAAATATAAGGTGCCGCAAGTTCGGCCACCAAAAGTAATCCGGAGCTCGAAACTCGAAGCTCCTTACGTGCTCCCTCGACTGCTTCACTCTTTTCTCGCTTCTTTTTAACCATACTCTCTTCCATTATCACATATTCACCACTTTCCTCTTTGCCTCCATTCTCTGTGCTGCTCTCTTGACGCTAATACCAGTCGAAGCTCGTGCAACCCCTCGTGTAAACATAAATATATATTTGCGAATGTAGTCGTCGCGCTAAAATCTCGAGGGAACCGATTTCTACTCGCAAACGACTCACACTCGGTACACATCACTATTTGCTTTATTATTATTGATACGATCATCCTCCGTGAGCATTAGGAGAGGAAGTGAAAAAGAAAATTGACTGGTTATCGAGGGCCTGATAGCTTTTAGTATCTACAGAATCGTCCAAACATTACCGCTGTCCCTGACGACCAATTATTTTCGGAAAAGTCGAATGAACTGTTGGGAAATGACTGCAACCTTTGTAGTTTGAATAAAACGATAATTCCAAGAATTTTGGATTGAAATAAATTTTTACAAAATTCAATTACATCTTGCCCGGAGATAATAAACGTTTAGAGACGCGAAAGCGGTCCGAAGCTGATAAAAAGAAAATCCCAAACGACCAAGGCAAGCTGCGCATCGTATCTGTGCTCGCGAAATTTAAATAATAAATTCCATAAACCATGTGAATAGGCGCTTTGGACGTTCTAAGTAAAACGAGATTTATATCGAGCGAATTTTTATCGGATTAAGTAAGATTATACTAGGCCAGCTAAGATTAGGTGACGTTAGGTAAGCTGTGACGAAATGACGCTGACTGAAACACGATTCCATAAGCCCGAATTAGGTGATGTAATCAGAGATCCTTAACCGGAAAGATAAAAGGGTTGCGCCCATCTCGTAAGCTCGTCTTTAAGACAGGAGTCCTTGGACTCGGGCGAGCCGAGAAGGGTCGATATTCAGGGTCATTCCTCGAACGCTCGTGACCCTCACGGCGCTACCCACTCGTGCTCCAATTCAATAGCTCATCAAGATCTTCTTTGCTTTTTCTTCTCGACGATCGCGAAGCAATTATCACTTTTTAATTGATTTTTTAATTGAATTAACATTTGCGACGGTCTTTTATCCGAAAGAGTATTTGCGGGACTGTTTCAAAGGTCTGTGTATATACGAACTGTTACTTTTTTTCTTTACAACTCGAAAGATTCGCGACGCATTCGTCCGAGTTGTTTATTCTCCTCTTTCGAGCCGGCTCGATTCATATCCTCGTTTGCTCGCTTATCTTTTTTTCGTGCTACAATGTTGTGCGATTTATGTATCTTTTTTGTTACACGAGAACGATCATTTGCCGAGCCCATCATTGATATCTCACCTCGAGAAGGCAAAAGCACGTGGAACCTTCCGAGCACGCACATCGCGCGGTCATAAACATCAAATAAAATGCACAACTCGTACGCGAACACACCCCGTGCAAACGACTCGATTTATCATCACGTTTCGAAAAATATTTATTCAACTCTTGCCGAGCGTAGCCTTGACCGGCGACAGCTTATCCTTTTGACCCTCAAACCAGCAACGAGGTCGTTCGTTGCACGTAGAACAAATGTTAGGCGCATGAACGATAGCAATGAATAAAATTAACACTCGTGCAATCGCTAACTGACATATACGTGCGAATTCTCTCGATACTCTATCGGTTTTGAAGATATAAATTATACTTCGAGCTGCTACTGGACACTCGTGAGCCATCGAACGAGCTCACGGGATAGTGAAAAAGAGAACAACATGATAGGGGAAAAAAGTACAAAAGAATAACGAGACGAAAGAGAAACAAAAAGTGGAGTAAATAAATCGTGCTTGAATTCCGTTTCGAACGAGGGTTACTATCTGTTGCTCTTTCCCTCTCACGCCCTTTATAGTAATAAAACAATAGTCTGTGCCGAATGATATTTGTCAAGAATGTCAAGAAACAATGTGTTTTTTGTGAAGAATACTGTCCATTTGCGATGTATCAACTACACATTTGTTTAAGGAGGGGTCCCGCTTTAGACCGGAAAAAATTGCGTAATTTTATATTTACAGCGCGTTGAAGTGATATTCTTCTTCTTTAGAAGCAGTTTTTTCAGACTCCCTAAAAATACAAAATTTCACAATTTTTTCGGGTTTTCATAGATTCATATGAGTGAAAATATATGAAAATGGAATAAAAATTTGGAATTTTCGTTGCAGACAGTAATTACGATCTCCACATTGTACATAGCTGAGAAATTTCGACAATCAGACTTTGTGCATAAACCATGTAGATATTTCTCACATTAAAAAAATGTTTTTGTACTCTCAAAACATCCTTGAAACTATACCGAAAAGTTCGCTATGGCCAATTATTTCCATCGGTCCAAAAACGTTCCCGAAAACAATCGATTCTTTTGACTTTTTAAAGCATGACAATCGTACTAAA
Organism: Venturia canescens; assembly: GCF_019457755.1. Classification (NCBI taxonomy): domain Eukaryota; kingdom Metazoa; phylum Arthropoda; class Insecta; order Hymenoptera; family Ichneumonidae; genus Venturia; species Venturia canescens. The sequence goes on along the minus strand of NC_057421.1, from coordinate 16,626,795 downwards.
ATGTCCACTGATATTTTCAAGATCTGAGACTTTCGATCGATTCTTCAAGGGCGAGTTCGATGCCTCACAACAATTCAGAAAGTCGAAATACGAAGGTACCTCGTAGGATCGGAATCGATGGTCTTAAAAAGGGTAATACGAGCTCGTGGGCTCTCTTGTGGCTAATCGAATATGTATTACAAATCTGGCAACTTGTGAAGCACGCGATAAATCGTTGTTTTCACGGACGAATATACTCGTGTTATAATTTATCGTAAGCAAGATTGTATTGCCGAGCATAACAGCCTCGCGGATATCTTATTATCAAGCGAGCTCCGAAAGCAAAGAAGAAGAAAAAAAATAACGAAAAATACAGAAACGACGGTTTGGACGATCGGCAGTTTGTATAATGGAACGTATACGATAAAGCTCGTTCTAGCTTTGAATTTCGGGGTCCCAAAAGGGCGTCCAACCGCTTCGAAGCCTTCTCGATACGAGTCTCAAACTCGTTTATCTTCAGGATTATGAAACTACTGTGCTAATATTCTCTTCCATTCTCCTCTCATACCCTGTTTTTCGCTCAATAATTTCGTATTATTATAGAGGTTCCCTTCCCTTATGAAATTCTACTGAAATACCACGACATCGATCATAAATGATGCCTCGACTTTACAGAAAAAAATCTTCGAAAACAATGGGGCTTGATGAATTCTTAGATCGAATCGGAAATGAAATTTGAAACAATAAAAAAAAAAACGATTTGAATGCTATGAAGTGAACCTCAGGTCCGACGGTTCCCTGCAAAATTCTCGATTGCGAAATCTCAAATAAATCTACAGCTATAAATTGACTAGGAAATATTTTAAAGGACGATGAGATATATTTTGAATTTGTGAAAAACAAAAGTACACTCAACAGTGGATAAAATACGTATTTTTATATTTCTAGAAAAAAAGCTTCGAGAGATCTTTCCACTCGGTGATAAACTATAGAGATATCCCGATGGTCAATAACAAGCATCCTGATAATATAAACGGGCCTCTCCGTTATACAAAAGATAACGGATCAAAACGGCAAGTGTGATATTTCTCCCCAAAAAAAAAAACAAAATGAACAGATAAACATTGAGATTTATGATCGAGTGTGTTATTTTTATTCGTATCCCTGAAATGCTTCTCGACCCTACGAAAAATCCCAATGGAAGGAGGAATACACGATGGAAGCAATAAAAAAGTGCTATGAAACTTTCAAAATTGGTTATCGAACCTTGTTTTTGTCAATAAAACTCTGCGCTCAATCAGATTCTCCATTGGTTGGTACTTCTTCGAATCGTTGCCCATATATAAGTTCCATGTGTTTCAACTGTTCGTCCTTCTGTTCGCGTTACGAATTGCATCATTAAAATCGACAATAGAAAAGGGAAGAAAGCTCGTAAAATAAATACGAAATAATAAAATATGTACGAAAAAGTAGAGAAGATAGAAGAAAATCTCGAGGCTCGGAATCCCCGAACTCGAGTAAATTTACTTCTTTAATTCATGAGAAGTACACCAAAGTATTCTTTTCAGGCATCATGAAAGAGCCTCGTTAATTGAAGCATATAATAGAACCAAGAAAATACACGAATCTTGAAATTACATAAAAAGCAAGGGAGCAGAGGCGGTTTATGGAGAAAAATAAAGACTAAAACAAAAGGTATAAACAGCCGTTGGAGAAATAAGTACGCACAGGCAAGTCGAAAACGAAAGACCCGCTGTCGTTCACTGTTAAGGATATCTATAGAGACAAAAAACAGCGTACCAACGTCGTCGAAATTTTACGATCAAGCCTCGCTATTTTCCACCGTGACTCCTATCTCATTCCGCCAGTGTATTTTCTCGACTCCAGTACCATTTTTTCTCAACCTGAAATAGCAGCTTCGCAAGTCTTTTTTATGATAATCTTGGCCCACCCCGCACTCTCCCCCTCTTTCTTACGTCGAGGAACAGTTGTCGAAAAAAAAGAAGAAGAAAAGTCCTGCTTAATGTTTCGATTGGGAAGCAAAGACAATCGAGTGGAGTATGTCGAGGATTCCAGCAAACTGAAAAGCTCCAATCTTTATTTATTACTCTTTTCTGAAAATCTTTTGACTTTTCGATTAGCTTTGAGGCTCCAATTTGAAGCATTCCCTGCAAATCTTCTCACCAACAAAAAGAAACGCATCCCGACACGGCGCTTTAAATGTCTTCCAGCGTGGCGTGTAGTTCGATGCGGTTGGCCTTGGAGTCTGCTGCTGTTGCTTCTAAAGCTCTCCCTCTCCCCGTATTTTTCTCTCTTTCTCTCTCTCTCTCTCTCTCGCTCTCTTTCCCTTTCTGTCTCTTTTTCCCCCTCGTCTTCACTCGGTAGCCCTGAGACGATGGTCACGGTCAAGGCTACGAGCCACCCCTTCCCTCACCAGACTTCGTCTTCGATGCACTCCGTTGCCCTGCACTCAGAACCACCGTGATCACACAAACTCTGCCGCATCCTCTCTCGGCCCTTTCATTCGAGCAAGGGCCTGCACTTGGTAAGAACCTGTCCGGATCCGAAGGCTCGACACGATCGCACATTCGATACGATGGAAAACGAATTACAGAAAAATCAAGACGACGAAATGATAACTTGACAGAAGCCAAGTTTCCAATTCAGCGACCTCCGCTCGTAAGTTCTCAAAATTTCAATTAAAAACCATGACACGAAAGTTTATGAAAAATGGTCGCAATACAGTTCTGAAAAGATCGTTGAAAATTTTCCATTCAATTCAGAAAAATGTAGTTCACTGATCTCTCGGTTTGATCAATGAACTCCGTAGTGATTTTATGTCGAAACCTTGAAAATAAGATCGCGATGCTGTCGGAAGATAACGTGATTCTGACCTGGAAAATCGGCTGACAAAATCAAATATTTATGAATCATCGTATCATAAAATATTCATCCGTTCCAATGATAACTATAAAACTGAAGATAAAAGCTGCAAAATGCGAGAACCTGGAGAAGCGATTCGAGAAACTAGCGATTGCTAGGACACAAAACTCGATTTATGAGTTGAATCTAAAAATATAAAAGTGGGAGTCTCAGGAGACGCCACCATAGACGTCTCGTGGTGTGTCTCGCTTCCCACAGCAGTGGCAGTAGTAAAGGAAGTAAGAGTGGAGAACCTTAGTATTGGAAAAGTCGAAAGGAAAGTGCGCGGAGGCAAGTGCGACAGACTCAGACTGGATTAATGGATATTGCTACAGTCTCGAGCTGCGAGATGTGAAACGATCTCATAGATAGCCAGGTTACCTCATCGCGAAGGAGTAAGAATCAAGTATTTCGTGAGAGAAGCCTCATGGATGGAGGATGAATGAATATTTTGTGAACTCAATTTAAAATCATCAAAATACGAATAAGCCAAGACGCGAAAATTCTTCTTTCCAGAAAGATCATTTCTCATGGGCGCCCGCGTTACACGATGTTGGATAACAAACCGAGACTCACTGGTTTCCATCGTCTCCGAACAACATTCGATCAATTAACGAAAGACTCGAGTTAATTTATTTTTCTCTTCGGTTCAGTCTTCGGTTGTGATAGGTACTGTGCCACGGATGTCCTCCATCACGGAACGAGGGACCGCGGGACAGCACAAACCCGGTATGACCGGTTCCTCTTCGGCAGCTCCCCATACTTGGAGGGAGCAAGAGCAAGAGGGATCTGGACTGGTAACCAGAACCAACTGGGACAGCGAGATAACGATATTTACGGTCGTGAAAGAGCATGGAAGACGATCGAATCGACGATTTCACGAGATTCTGAGAAGTTCTAGAGTATCTGTCGCCCCTGCAATAGCGATCCAGATTGATCATATCGCGAAATGAACACCAGGCCCACGTTGTCACAGTTCTGGATGTTCCGTTTGCCTGATCCCCGATCATTTGCACTGATCTTTTGGAGCGATTATCCACGCCGAGTTCTTATTTTCAATTTTCCTTTTATGCCTGCTGCCCGCGACTAGCTAACTTATTTTTCTTGGTTCTCCTAACTGGCTCTTCCAGTTAACTTTTGGCAATTCTAAATTTAATTCTGTTACGACGATAAAAACTCGGAGGGGGGAGCTTGGCAGAAAAAATATCAAGCGAACGAAAAAGAGGGCGTGGGCAAGTGGCTTGGAATTCAGGAGTTCATCGGTGTCGCTCTTAATGCGTCAAAATTTACGAGATCTCGTGGACGGCGTTATGCCTCCTTAGTCGTTATATATTCCTACCGAAACTCGCTACCACGCTTACTTAAAACGAACTTTGGAGTTTTATCTCAAAATCGTTCTTGTTCGTCCGCTTTCGTGTCCTCCTCGCCGCTATTTCGAATGATTTGTTGCAGCTTTTTCGACGAAGTCTCCAAATACAGAGAGAGAAACTAAAACCCCGGCTCACAGCGTTGCCCATTAGCAGTAAGTAACTTACAATTAAATCGAGGGTGCGCTAAACTTAATAAACTGGTAATTATCCTCCATTTCACTTGCGCGCCATCCAGCCCGGGACACGTTTCTTCCCAAATGGACTTATTACACGCTGGAAAATCGGCGACATCGTGATCTCTGCGAATTCAGACGACTCGTTTCAATTTTTCTTACAAAGCACTCGACAATGGACCCGTTCTTTTAAGGATCATGTCAGCTAGTCCTAGAAACTTGTAACTTTTTGTTTCAGGACGATTTCCTACGTTACAAGGTCCCTTCACTATGTCATGAACTAAGAAAGAATAATCGAAGCCATTTCTCTGCTCATTAAAATTCAGCTTCTATTAAGTAACGGTCGAATCAGCTTAAAAGAGGAATCCTTCGAGTCATTCGATCCAGTACAAAAATAATGTTTTTTATCACGTTTTTCCGTATTTCTTCGATCAAATGATTCGCTGACAAATCATTAGGAAGACTCACCTCGCTCGGTGGTCGCCAAAAAAGTCGACCTTGCTCTTTTTCTTAACAATGGCTTGTGGCTGATGAAGAGGACTGACGCTCGGTTCACTGGTAGCGGGCGGTGAGCAAGAGCCGGTCCCAGATGACAGGGAGCCCGCGCGTCCGCGTCCAGAGTCGATGAGCTGTACGTCACTTCCACCCCGTGCACCAACTCCACTCGCATTGATGCTGCCGTTGCATCCAACAGCATAGTTTCCGGTGTGTGTCGGTGGTCCAGCGGAAACAGCGAGAGTCGGTCTCGTATTCTGTCGATTGCGACGTTTCTTTTTCTTCGATTCGGTCTCATCGGCTCCCCGATTACCGGAAGCGTTGCCAGGCCCTGGTGGCATCCAATCGAGATCTTTCTTAAGATGACCTCTGCCGCATCGGCATCCGCAGGCTTTGAACGCCAGATCGTAACCCTTCTTCGTCCACAAGTTTTGATGGCGTTGACGCTCGGACCAACTGCGTGCACGGCCACAATTTTTCAGGTACGTCAGTACCGTTTGTTCCCAGGCGTCAAAGCACTCGCGATGCATGAACTGGCCAACTGGGCAGCTATCGTTGTTGCACATTACCTTGACCACATCTTGAAGCGCGTTCAAGCGTATTGGCATATCACCGCGTAGACATTCGCCGGTTGGTGTACAACAACGCGTGGTCGTTGACGACTGGCCGTTGAGAGCGAAATTTTCGAGGGTGTCGTTGTTATTGGCAGCAGCAACTTCGAGCAAGCCGCCAACGTGACCGTTTGCAGTATGACGCCGCGGTGCCATCGCTGAAACAATGTCTTTTCGTTCGTTGGCAAATTCTACACTGTTAACAACGTCACCCGACTGAGATGATTCCCGTGTTAGAATTCTCCGTTTGGGCTCCGTTGTTGAGACGTGTGGCTTCGACTCTTCCTCCAGGACGAGTCGAGCGAGGTAGGAGAATACCTCGGACGCCAGATGGAATTCGCCGATTTCCGTCAGGGTGACGATCTTTTATTCTGTCAGAATGAAGATGACGATCTGTCACCAATGCTATTTTTATACTACTAGCATTACTTTTTGCCGGGGCCAATAACCGATCACGAAGCCGAATCCCATCAGCGCCCATTCAACGCTCTCCGATAATTCTACGAGGTCAACGACGTTATTACGACTAACGTTACCAAATGAAAACGCCTGTTGAGAAAAGCTCCTCAAGCATAAAAAATGTTCTCAAGATCTCCGGTAGTTGAAATCACGTGCTAAATGAAGAATTAGCAAACTCAATTGTCGTGCTTCGCTTCCAACGAAACGTCAACCTATCGAGACAGGCAATTCTATAAACAGACAATTGATATGCTCAAAAAATGACTTCTCAACCGACTCGAGCCGAGCCACACAAGATCGAATGTTCCCCAATGTCCTTCCTCGTTTCTCGAACCAATGAAAATTTCATTCCCAATCGAACGGCACTGATTAACCAATGGCACGATTAAAAACAAATTCGTACACAACAAGCAAGTTCGATCTTGACGCCGGTGTCAGATGGCCACGCTCTGTCCCAGGACCAAAGTCAAGGTCACTCTCTCAGCATAAACACTCGTCGGAGCTTCACTTCGCTGCTTCCATAATGCGGTTGGAATGTGTGCGGTATCTCAATAATAAGAAACGCTAAATTTCTAACTGACGTAGCGAGACTCGGGTGGGCGTTCGTAGCGGAGAACAACATAAACGAATGTCAGGGTCGCACCGCAGCAGCCGGAGAATCTTTCACAAGGTCGGATGAGGTGATGTTTATCTGTGTGCGCGCATGTACACGAGTAATGTGTCATGCGAGTACGTACACGTATGAAGATAAAGTAATCTACAGATACATTAAAAAAGCACACGCGTTCAAAAAAAACACTCTTAATTCAGTTCTCAAAATTCCTCCTCGTCCATCAATTCCAATAAAATCAACTTTGCTGCTCTGCACTTTGCAGCCACGTCGTTCTTCCTTCGATCTCTTTATCTGCAGCAGCCCCCCACTACTGCTCCTCCTCCTCGCAGCTTCCGGAGCCTCGTGTATGCGTATCTCTCTTTTTGACCAGTGTGTCTACACATTTAACGGTGGATGGGCATATGCGTATGTATTTAAAATGAATATATGTACGTAAACTTGATTCGGATTCGAGAGACGTTGAACAAGCCCGTTTGTAAGTGAAGCTCGCCGACAAAAACACAATGACAATAATGGACAAGCCCCGGCGCGGGAACGTTAAACTCGTCGCTGTCGTCGCTCTCTCTTCACGTAGGGCACACCAGTCACTGAGCCAAGTCGCAGCGACAGCGTGCCGGCACCGAGGCTCGCTCCGCGGGCGAGCGCGAAAGTGAAGCCCGATTGGATGAAAGGGAAAGCTGATGGTGGGGGTCACGGCTAGAGCGCCAATCGATGCACGCCGTGCTCGTCCCTCCTGGCAGACTCGCCGGCTTTTGTGTATAGTCCCTATTCACTCGCCGGCTCGTGCTATCCTCGCGCTTCTTCTTCTTCTCCCTCTTCACTCTTGCTCCCCTCGCTACCTATTGCTTCTTTCTCTTTCTCTCTCTTAGATATGCCAATCTCGTGCTACCGTTGCTGCATCCTCTCTCACTTTTTACCACCCTCTCTAGATTGTAACAACGCGTGCTTTTTCTACTGGAGTAACCAGTCTTCCCTCTCTTTCTCTCTCGCGTTTTCTGTGTCTTACTCTTACGATCTTTCCCTCCTTTTTTCTGTATCTTCCTTCCTCTGACAGAGTAATTTCGATAACCCTGCCAATCTTGCGAAGTATTACGCTCACTCTTCGTACATAAACTGGTTATGTACGCGATGCTCTGCGTTCTCAATTATGGGACATCGTATTAAACTTCGTATCGCATGTGCATTTGGGGCTCAACATCTGACAGCGATACGCAATATTTTATGAACAAGACATTCGAACAACCCTTCATATGCTCTATGCTGTCATGGTTCATCCCACAACCCCACGATCCTTGTAATAACCGAGGAAGCATAAATTCGATTTAAAAACCTAAGGAAAATTTGATGCTTCCAAAATATGAGTTCCTGCATGCTGATTATTATTGCTTCTTTACCGCATATTATTCACAAACGAAATTTAGCTCAACCCCATCGATTCTGCATTTCTACGAACTGTGATTATCATTTTTCGTTCAATACAGCTTAGAAAATACCGTTGCTAATCGACAGGTTTGACTAGGAAGTCTGTAGGCGAACCTGAGCGCAGCTGTGCTTCAACTTATGCACGCTGTACATTGATGTTGCCAGCTACGACATTGGTCAGTATAATCAGTAGATATTTCCGCGTGATTGTTGTCATAAGTAGGGAAAGAAGTTACCGCGCAGACTCGTTCTCCAGTCGCAACTGCTCTCCATACGTATTTCTGTGTGTCTTCGAGTGATACAAAACCTCTGAAGTCGCGTGACTTTCGTTTACTTACATGTGTATGGAAAACGAGTTCCTGTATGGAAATCAAGTCGACACTGAATGAAAAAGTTTTATGGAAAACTGTCGAATCTGCCACAGGAACTAGGCTCGAATTAACATGAATTTTAGTCGTACAAGATTATCAGTGGGATTGAAACAGCTGCGTTGAGTCATTTCAAACGATTCTGGCGAATTTTCCAACCTCTGCCTATCTAACGCATTTTTCTTATTCATGACCGCATCGAACGTAAAAAGATGCCCGGAATATTTTTATTTCAGTCTCATGTTCGATTATACAATTTTTTATTTAATTTTATGATTACATTTGGAACATTTCATACTGTCAACAACAGTTGAAGTATGATTTTTTCTGTATTTTCTAAAAGGCAAAATTTTTAATAACCTCGAAGTGTTTTTCGGACTCGATGCAAATTACATAAAAGGAAATGAATCGAATTGTCGAAAAAATTTGTTTCACGATTTTAAATTTCTTTATGAAATTACCTACCAAAAATGAGTCTTTAATGCCAAGTCGGATAAACTTTACTGTGGGTTTTTGATGGTAATTTGTCACAAAACTCGTAGAAAATGGATACACCCAATCACATACATATCCGATTATTGAGATAATAATTAATTGAACAAGTGTCATGCCGTTGAAAGAATGATTTGTATCGAGATTACTAAAAGCTACGCGATCAGCCATCAGGAAAACACGCTCAGCGTCTCCCCGTGCAGCAAAGTGAATTCGTTCGTCGAATGAATTGATGATCTCCGAAGACCGAGGGACGGAGAAATAATGTGCGGTAAGGCTTTCCGAGGAATTTATGGCAGGGGTGGATAATACCGTAGAACGCGTCAGGTGGACATGTCGCGAGGAACACATTATTACCTCTGGGTAATTGGATCCTCTGTTCCGGAATGGAGAATGGGGGCGAAATAGAAAAGCGTTGAGAGAAGCGTATCATCTCCTCGATACGTGTTCTCGACACGTTCGCGTCTCCGCTCCTTTTCCATCACTGTTTTTCGTGTTTGACTCACCCCCTTCGACGAATATCGTGTACCAATACTGGACGAGACTGTGACGACGAGTGTGTTTGTACGTGTGCTTCAGTTCGAAAGGAACAAAAAGCCGCCCAACATTCACTGCCCACCTATATCACCGCAGTGCAAATATTTAGACAGTCGCCTGCCTTCCTTCGAATTCTTTTTCTTTTCCCTTTGCGCTGAACGAAAAAATGGAGAGAACGAGAAAACGGGATTTTCTGTCGCAAGTCCTTCCCCGTTTTTCTTCCACGAAGACCACGCGATCGTCCACAAAATTCCACATTCATACTTCATTTGTTTATCCAAATTCACCCTGCCGGAGAGCAATGATCCGAGCAATCGTAAAACAGGAATTAAAAATGGACCATGTTTTCGGAAAGATTAGGCCACCGTTGGCTCCCAGTCAGAGGACTGGAAGCCACTGTGTCGAAAAATATGATTTTTCCCTTCAATATAGTTCCCTAACGGGTAAAACTCAACTCCACTGGGACTGAGCGCTCACTACACACTTTCGACATTCAATGAACCGCGTACCAGCTATTCGCGGTTTTACATTGTAAGCTAACGACCGCTCAATCAAAGATTAATTGCGATACTCTCTCTCCATCGCTTGTTCCGCTCGGTTTCATGCATTACACGTTTTATATGTACACTAGCAATATTCGTTTTCGAAAAAAGTTTTTCTCCCGTTCATTTAATAATTTCTCACCAATTACCTATCGCGATAACTCTAACTGGGCTAGAAACAAAAAATACTTGTTAGTGTTTAATTTTATCAAACTCGTCAAAATTCGATGTAAACATTAATTACTTGTGGAATTAAAAATTGAGCGGTATTGGAGTACATTTTCCCAGCTTTTCAAAAAAATTATTCGCAACATTAACATGTGCAAACGTTTGAGAAATTCAGTGAATTTTTGCCCAGGATTAATGGGAAAAATGATATCTCTGTGTGAACAAAATATTTAAAAATCCTAAAAAAAAAAGAAAAACCCTTAGAGGAATTTGAATTAATGAGAAATTCAATTTCTCGAAATCTACTTAAATTTTTATTTTGAATCTCTATGAATAATCTTATCTATGAAAATATTTTGACCAATCTAGAGGCGAAGAAAAAGAACAAAAAAGATTATCGATTGGTTGACTCGGTGTCGGATATTCACACCGTAATGACGCCGAAGTATTATCGGAGTTCGTATGCACCCCGTTTCGGATTCTTTTACACGAGAGCCCAGCACGACGATCCAAGAGTAGTCGCCACCGAATTGTAAGAGGGATTCTCTCTTTAAATTTAGCGCAAGGTCGAGACCGTATTCGCGAGCGAACGATCCTTTTTTTCTTTATTTAAATCTTATATGCCGCCTCTAACTTCTATCTTTTTCGTTTTTCTCTCTTCCTTCGCCTTCGCTGCTCCCTCGATCTACATTTTCATGCGTACGTTGTCATCGTCAAGTGGTGTCTCGAGAACTTTTCGAGTACTGCAGACATATAGAATAACTGGCATATCAAGAAATTCTCCTTTCTTCTTCGAGAGCATTCCACAAAAAAAAATTATTTATTTATCAATGATATTCGTAATAGAATTTCCATTATTCTGGTGATGAGCCAAATAGCTCAGAAAGTTTATAATTATTACGGGGTTGGCATATTCCTTATTTCGGAGAAATATTTTTCTGGAACCTTCATCCCAATACGTCAATTATTTTTCAAATTTTTATCATTTCCAGACAACTTTCTATACTAGAAATGATAGAAACCTATCGAGTCATCTGCTGGCGTGATCGCTGATTGTGACAAAATAGCACTTGTGCTGAGTGATAATAAATTACGCGATCATCCAACGACCTTACTAATACTCACAGATATTTGTAGACACCTGATCAAATTTTAATTCACCTCATTAGATGCTTCTTTTTTAAAAACACCCGAATTTCGGGTTATACATTTTTTATATAACCAAAATTAAGACTCTTGAATAATAGAATAATCTTCTGCTCAAAATTTTGTTGAATATTTTATTTATTCACTACAGTGGGAATATTATTGTTTGGGTCAGTTTTGTGGATAAAAAACGGATTGAAACGTTTGAACATTCGAAAACTTCAGAAATTTTCATACATCAAAAATTCGTTTTCATAGATCCACCTTGCTGCGGAATATTATCGTATCGTCTTAGAAACTTTTTGTCGCCGGGTATGACACTGATCGTGCGTAAATAAAATTACGTCAGCTCTTATTGACGTGCCTGTTTTCGCTTATCGGAATGAGCAAATATTTCTAATTTAATGAAAAAGCTGAAAACCCACAGGTGGTTTTATTTTCCACTTCATTTCATGCTTTATCGCGGTCGAAGAACTTTTTTACCGTTAAAAAACAGAACGATTATCCACATCGTATTGAATCTTCTGTCGTCTACCAAATCGATTTTATCATGTTATAAATAATCATTGTTATAATGACTTCAGTGTTCATGACAATAGTCCAATAATCGTATATGATTTACATAAAGAATATTCATGTCAAGTTCTACCGCAATATCTCATCATCAAGTCGTGTATGAAAATGAAAAAAAAAAAATATCGTTTACAAACTTTCAAAAATTATCAACTCCCTGCGCTCGAAAACAAACCCGAATATTCGAAAATTCTGTTTTCGTAATCTAGTTTCATTTGGATTTCAGTTTTCCGAAATCTAAATTGTCCAAAAATCAGTTATTCCGAATATTTGTGAAAGACAAATCCAGAAATTGATGAGCATGAGTTTACCCCTCCAAGTATAATTTCTGAAAAATGTTCTCTAAAATTAAAAACCGTCGAGATATGACCTGACTGCCCACAGAATGGCGTGAATTACTGCACATACAGCAGCACACGAATCCCAACTGTGACCAAATTTGTCTAATAAAAGACGTTATTCATGGAGAAAATGGCTCTTCATTTCTCTTACCTGATGCAGACATTGAAATCCTCAACGCGAGTCCGCGTTCATCAGTCATCTTGGACTCCTTTTTTTCTGTAGCCTCCCATTGGTGACGCGCAAGGGAATCCGACAAGACGTTTTCTCTGAGGACATATAAATGAATGTGTAGCACATAGTACTGTACATATGTACGTAACTGGATCCATATCAGATTACATTGCATAATTTTTATGAGCTATCGTAAAGTCTTTGAAATACGAAACTCAATACCAAACGGCGGAGTGAATTCAGAGGAGAGCTCTCGTTGAATAGTTCAGAGAATTACAACTACTGCTGGGAGTGCCGTATATCGTAAATCCACGTGCGTGTATTTCTTCAGACATTGGTGTGTCCTCATACGTGAGAGAGTCTATACATCGTAAAAGAAATTTCTATACATTGAATGTAGTTATGCGAATAGACTGAACATTTGTTTCATCCACCGGAGGGCGAAAACACGTATGCGGAGGAGAGAAATGGGGAGCGATATTTTTTTATATCCATTCTTTCAAGATTTGCCTCGTTAAAGTCAAAGAGATCGAACGAGAAGAGCATGAATTGGAAAAATGATCAATGCTGATTTCTTCAGACTACACCATTCGATATTGTCAAAACTATAAAACCTTTCGTCTCGAAATATTTACAGAAATAAATTATTCAAAGAATCATTCGATCGTGTGCTCGAACGAGGATTATTTTCAAGCGACATAGAGCAAGGTCTGTAAACTAAATGAATCCAAAATAGAAAGACGCCCGCTAGGATAATGGTCCAAAGTTGTGTGCCACGTGTAAAAAAGAGCAGAGTTAGCAACCAAATGGCAAATAAATATCAGCCATGAGTCCATGGACAAGAATCACCTGTTAGATAAATAATACGAGGCAAAGCAGTGCCCCACGAAATTTACTGGCCAAGTACGCGATCCTGGTGAAATAATGCACACGCGTATCATGTTCACAAACATAGTTTACGCTCCCTTTTTCATTTCTGTCGTTGAGCAACAGAGCTTCGAGGGAATCGACACAGACGAAGAGTCATGTGAATGTAGAGATCGTCAGAGAATTTCACGAGCCAAAAAGACCACCGAAGAAAAACTGGAAAAGGGAAAAAAGGACAGAAATAAGGTGAGGAAGCGGGTGGAGTTACTGAGGAAATAGTGCGAAGGTTTACGGTGAGAGAATATAGCGGTGCGAGGGAACCAGGTCAGTCGTTCGAAAAATCTAACGAAAGGGACCGTGCTCGAGCTCATCGCGCTCAAACGAGAAAAGGGGGCTGTCGCAGCGATGGGGGAGGGAAGCATCGAGAGAGAAAGATAGAAAGAGGGAGGTGAAAAACGACCGAAATTGGGGTAAGGGGGTCCCAGTGGCCTGGAAGCACCACGTTCTTTTACGTACACCCTTAAAATATGTATATATCCATATTGTATATCCCTGTGCATTTATGTATATCTGTAATATATATAAAGCATATATTCGCGTATATACGAAGGGAAGCTGTAAAGGATAATCCCTTGGTTCTCGAGAGGCATCGTGCGCAGCGGCGCTGCCACCAGGATTTCTGGGCTCTTCGCATATATACACGTCCATAGTGCACGAGGATGTATACGAGAGATGAAAAAGTTGTTTTGATCGTTTCGGGTTTCTAGGACGTTGACCATGAATGAGAAGCTACGCAATGTCGGTTCGGCGCTTAGTCACCGTAGCGTTAAGCGAAAGACACCTGGTAAGGGCCACCGGAACTTGGCAACGAAAAGACACATATGCATATGGAGAATAACGCAGAGCAAGAGAGAGAGAGAGAGAGAGAGATTGCTGGCAAACAGAATAACTGAAGCCAGCTAATTCTGCACACAAATAAGAAAAATTAATCCATTGACAATGACAGCAGATTTTTTTCTTCATCATCGTTGAGTTTTACAAGCATGATTGTATATGCAAATACGATTGAAAAACGACACAGCCCTTTAAAAATCAAGTTGCGCCCCGGTGGCTTGATACAGTGAGCAATTCGATGTTAAGGGGAAAAAATGTGTGAGGTTTTACGAATCTATAAATATACAAGAACGAGTTGTGTTTAACGAGCTTCTCAAATACCTTAGAAACGGAATAATAACCCTCGTTAGACACTCCTCAGATTGTTCGATGACAAAAAACTCCATTAAAAGTCTATCGATCGAGGTGGCATGGAAGGGCAAAAGAACTCACGCAATCAGAAGAAAAACGTGATCACACATGTGTACGTGCATTTGACACGGAAAATTGGATCGAGGTTCACATTTTATGATCTCTTATCGAACATTTTATTATTGGACAAGAATGTGCACATGAGCGAGAAAATAGTCACGGCGAGCTGTATTCGTGGTTAAAAAAAGTCGTAATTACTAAAAGATCGTGGCTGAAGAGAAAAAATGAATTTTATCGAGCAACTATTGATTCCGGTCGTTTTATTCCCCACACACCTAAATTTATTGATTACTCCTGTCTCGTAAAACAAGGAGTCTTTTCTGAAACCGAGGCCTCGTTTCTTCGTGTTTTTAACGACATTGATACTGGTTCTCTCGAAGTAATAAAATGGAAGAATTGTTCATTGCTCATATAAAAATTAATGGAATCGAAAACAGTTCAGAAAGTATGGAAATGGCTCGTTATTTTTCGAATAAATTCGTGTGAAATAACGACACACATGTAGCATGAATTTCTCGAAATTTCAATTTATCAATTTCGAAAAAATCAACTGTAGCACCCGAGATTTCGATTGTGGTTTTGCCAAGAGTGTACCAAGTCGAGCGACTTACCGTTATTACGAACTTATTCTTACTGGAACGACTATTTCTCTTCGGTCTGTTCGAATGATTCACTAGTTCTCACTATTGAGGAAAATAGAATTGAAAATATTATTTATTCAACATGGATACATAGACTTCGGGGCTCCGCAAGAATGAGTCAGGTATGATATATTCCTCATGTCCCCAGAGAATTGTAACCCGATCAGTGGATTTTTAGTACATAAATAAACTGGCATGTATACAGGCATACACCAGCCGATACGTAAATCGTGAGCGTACACATTCTGCACATGTGTCTGTGCGTGAATCTTTCATTCGAATATTTTACGCCGCGCTCTTTTTTTTCTTTTTTCCCTTCATCTAATGTAAAAAAGAAATCATAATAAATTTTTTCACACCCTAAAAGCGAATGTATGACCTTGAATATAGTAGCACAAAAATAATAAAAGTGAAAAGCAATCCATGTATAGCTAATCAATGATCGTAAATCATGACAATTATGTAAGTTAAGTTTATACACGCTGCGAGAATATGCGGAGGGGAAAAATGTCGTAAAAGTATAGCAACGGATAAAATAAGGCGGAGAGCGTAGAAAATTTGGAAATATTTCGAGGTTCTTTCGTCGTATGTGATAGAGGGACACTACGATACCTGAGTCGAGGTAAACAAAAGCACATCAGGTTACCCTTGAAATTCAGGTGCGTGAGAATTGATCAGTCGGATTGGAAGGTGTCAGGGCTTATTTATTAATGGCCAGATAATTTATAGAGGATAAAATTCGTAGTATTATACGTTGAAAAGTTATAATTACCCAAGAACAAAGTTTCCGAATCGGGGAAAATGCTTTTGAGGAGCTCGACGATGATGGAACATTCTTTAATAAATTTTTCGATTTTTCCGGTAGCGAGGATTATAAATTTTTGTGAATTCAACCAAAGATGAAATAAAATGACTTATTCCGCTGCGATGTTTACGATTTCGTATCAATGAAAAAATAGTTACGGAGTGAAAAAGATCCTAAACAATGAATATTCTTCCAACGTTTCGTCTACTGAACTGTCCGAATCGCCGATAAAGCATCCCCATGGAATCCAGAACATTTAGAACGAAAGATGAGAGTACTTGAAAAAATTGGGGGATTCATGCTCATTGGAATAACAGGAAAAACAGCCGATGAAATTGAAGGCATAAAAATATACACGAGTCTGAAGTTTCGTGAGTATAAAGATGGTTCACTCTCGACTCGAGAATGTATTGAGGAAGCTTTGGCCGAGCGCCCATGAGGCAAGCTTTACTGTACGTATACCATTAATGTCGACGTATATGGGAACGATGCACAGTGTGTACGGGGGCGGCGAAATCCGCCCTCCGGAACCTCTCGTCAAAGAGGGGTTACTACTGCAGGAAGGGTGGCTGGGTCGTGGGGGGGTGGTCTGAAGGTTGGGGACAGCGGGTTGACCATGGGGTGCTATGAGGGAAAACTCGGAAGCTCGGCAACCCTGAATTCGTGGAGGGTTTCATAGAATCGTGAGGTGGTGGTGGAGCAGTTGATGGAAGTAGGAGGAGGGACAGGCGGTGGGGATGACGGCAGGAGGGATGCAGCAAGCCTCAAGGGAAGCGACGAGGGGTCTAGGTCTAGGTTCAGGGGCGGTTGGGTGTCGGGTGGGCGTGCACTTTCATTTTCTTTACGCGCATGCTCGATGCATCAGGCTTGAATACCAATCTCACCCCCCACAAACCCTACGAACTCAGATGCTTTTCCCCTTGTACGCGTACTGGTTTGTACAACGTTCTATGGTGTGTGTGTGTGTGTGTGTGTGTGTGTGTGTGTGTGTATTCGTCGTGGTATCTTCCTGGGTGGTCGTCCGTTCGTGTGCGACATTTCGTGAAACTTCCATTGGCGGAGCGAACCCCATGATTGGCCACCCTCCATCGATCCTGCTGCGAAATTTAGAACTCCCTCCAACCACTTGATTCCTTTCATAATTAAACGTCCCAACTGATCGTCGGCGTTCTCAGGACTCGCACACTGGGTGAAAGTGTTCTCGAATATAGTTTGCTGCACGAATAGGGGTCACGGATTCTTTTCCCCGTCCGGGTTCCATCTTCCTGCAGAAAATTCTTATCTCTGGTGTGTTCTACTAACAAACAAAATGGCGATTCTCCCTTCTTCTAACCAATATTGTAAGAATTAATGAGCATATCAAGTTTGTTAATGGAAAAATGAATTTGCCGAGTCGCCTAAATTTCGTGGATTCAAACACTTAGCTTGTTGGAACAAATGAATATTTCTCATCACGACGAAAACGTCATTGAATCTGCAAAAGCTTGGTTTATTTGTTCGCCACGATTTATTGTCGAACCCACCAAGAGTATTATCGAATCAGCAATTTTTGCATCCGGCTATTCCACCGTTCTTGCATCACACTATGTTTGTTCTCCAAATCCAAACAGGTCTTGTAAATAATTACGAAACGTTCGTGATCAATGCATTTCACGAAACTGCATCTGGCTTCGACCATCGAATTTATCATGGCCACAAAAAGTTCTCAGTTCGCTTATAAAATATGAAAATTTCAGCATTTTATATGAACTTCCAAAACAATCAGATTGAGACAAGAAAAATGTAAAAAATTAGAATACCGTGCCCTCAATAAAAACCAAGCCCCGTTGATGAATCCAACTGCGCATATAGATGAGACGTCACCCCATAAAAAAGACTAAAATTCGTGGTTGCAGCCGCTGTACCATTTCGGGCAGAGACTCACAAGGGTCGATACTGGAATTGGAATAGCGAAAACTTTTTGGCACGTGTGGCGAATGGGTGGATGAGAACGCGCCACGAAGTAAGGAGAAAAGGGGAGGAGAACCGCCGGATAAGGGGAGAGGAGGGGCCGAGGCAGGCGATATAGCACACACGACTCGTCAGGATCGCAAATTACTGCGAAGGGCGTCTCGCTGTAGGACTGTTGCAAATCGATATCGTGTGCGCTCTCTTTACGCACGAATTCCTTGAAACCCCCCTCGTGCACTTTCCTCATGTGGATTCTCGCGAATAGGGGTTGATAGGCGATATAGACTCTGTCACATCCGTCAATGTGTTCGTGGACAAGGGCTTACGTACACGATGTAAATTTATACAGAGCCCGAGTATATCTCATTATACAACTCGTGGATCGGAAGCTTCAGGATCGCAGTCGAGCGAGCTGTACGGAAGTCACAATTTCATATTTTTTAAAATCGAATCATTTTTTCTCCGAATTGTGACGAAGAATTTTTGTCAGTTATGAACAAAAATTCATGAAAATAATGAGAGATAAATTTTCTGTCTTTCAAATTGCTCGTTATTCTTGTGGAGTTTAAAACAATGTGAGTTCGTAGAGGATGGATCGGCCGGCATATCACGACCGTTAGTGCGAGGGAGACGGCTGAAAATATTACAAATGGAAATTCTTTGTCGCAGTTTGACCGATTAACAAAAGGCTCTGTCAGCCTACGCAGGACGATGCCGAAAATTGGCTCAAACTGTCTCAAAGAATTTCAATTTCGAAAATTCCAAGTGAGGTTAGTCGACTGATCCCTACTTTGAACGTGGTCGGTGCTGATTAATTGTAAACATTGTGATTTGGAGGCGAATTTGACTACATTCGAGCAGCTAAGTTTCATGGAGAATCCAAGAGTGTGGAAAACAACCGATGACACAGTGAAAAAGAAAGTAAATTCTACGTACGTGCGAACAAACGTGAAATTCAAATAGTCCGTTTGAAGAAAAACCGCAAAGTAATTTTCAGCCTTTCGACGAATCGTTTATCATAATTGAATACTCTATAAGCACACTCATGAATTAATGAACTGGTTCGAGGGCCTCCGTACGCAGTACGAGCGATAATCTCAGAAGATAGCTTCGGTGACTGCCAGTGTTACGGTGAAGTATTTTCCGGAGGGACGCGGGACATTCAGAAGGAAATAGAAGCAAACTTTTCTCAACAAGAGAAGTTTACGGTGCATTATCTATTCGCGTATCGTTTCAGGTTAATGTGGATGTACGAAAACAAAACCCACTGATTTTAAAGTCGAAATGGAAGTAAAAAATTCACCCAAAAAATCTGCTGAATAGTTGGTTCTCTTGAAGCACAAGTTCAATAATTTCGAAGCCCGAAAAAAAAGGCTGCCTTATTCCGTCCTAAAAATACACCACACCACATAAAACTTGAGCATCCAATTCAACGAAAAAAAGTATAAAGAGTCTATACATCGGAGAAATACTCATTGCAGAACAAACCAATTTCGACGGTCCAAGTCCCAAGAGCTCTCGTTTTTTCTTCGCCCGTTTTTTTCTTTTTCTCTCTTACTCGATTCGGTGCCCCACAGCACACCGGATGAATTATTATTTAATACAAGCATTATACGACGCCCACGCTCGCAATACCGCTGTGATACGCCGTGCTCTACTCGTACCCGTCCTGCTCCGTTATCCCATCGTAAACATAACGTAATTCATTCCATATACGAAATAAGAGCTACGAGAATATATAGAACTGGTGCGAGAGCCCGCCTGACAATAATGGCCCGTTCGCGGTGCTGTGGTCGTCCGAGATGAGGGGCGCGACACATTGCAAGAGGCTTTTTGTTCATGCACCTTAATATATACACGCGCGTATACGTGCATTTATTCCCTCATTTATTTTTTCCGCGGATACGTAAACTTCGTTCTTTGTAAATATAAGACGAGTAAAAATACTGTTAACACATGAGACAGTCACTCTCCGGAGATTTGTCCCATTAATTTTCACAAATTTTACTTCACTAGTTACTACGAAAGCAAAAATATGTATTCGGGCATACTTATTTTCACTGGCAGCAATCTAATTATTTCGAAGATTCGTCGTCGGCTTTTCTATGACTAAACATTGCCCATGGAAAGTCTTCACAGATTTTCCAACAAAACTTCGTTATACTTCAAGGAAATTCGGTTGGAACATTTCGCTGCGACAACGAAAAATGTAGCTGAACGTATTCGAAATATCATAGAATTGCAAAAAAATTTTATTTACAGTGAATATTGAAATTCGACGCCAAGTATTGAGGGAGAAGGCCAACGAGGAAAAAAATTTCTTCTCGTTTTCTCTGTTTGTTGAGTTATTCATTTTTGGCCTTCCAAATGGCATTTTTCAACTTTCATCTACCACCATTTGTATACATGTATTTTCATATTATGATGAAATCGAGGAGGTGCAGAAAAAATTGTATGTTCGCCGAGTATACACGAGTCGTTATGTGTGTTTATCATGGGGAAAAAAATCGAGGCAGTTCTTCTCTTTTGATAAGCCACCGATATTCGCGGAAACGTTGAGTTTAACGAACTATCACAAGAGCTCTTCCGTCTATTCTCAATGTATACTAAAAAAAATATTTGGACGACCTCAGTCACGCGATATTCGCAATAAAATGGCAAGAAACGTGGCTCTCGATCTATTTTGGAACATCGGAAGCGTCGCGGCGCGAGGCCCTTCTCACTCTTTCGTAGGTTTTCATAAGTAAAAAGAAATCATTTAAAAAAAAAAGTTTTTTCAAAAACAGCGACTAAACGTATACATCGTGTAAAATTTTCGGGATTTTTAGAGCTAGAACCACAGCACCCTTCGAACCATTCTCGTTATCTAACCGGGAAAGACAACGACGAAATTATGAACATATTTTTATCTCCCTTGCGCTCTTCGACGCAGAGATTGTACACAACATTTACGCACGTATCACGTAGTATAATGACATAAAAGAAGGGCGGCACTGCCATAATTTCACTAGCAAAGTGATGTGGGCTGGGCCATTTTTTTTTTTTTATGGTAATGAGTAAATTAGATGTATCGTCACTTTACTACGAGCCTGATATCATTAGACGGTTTTTACGATTTTCGTCCACTCAGTTCGGTGAGCGAAAAAGAAAATATTAAATGTTGGGAACCGGAAAACTTTGATTAGCGGTTGTGGGAGGTTAGTTATGAAATTTGGTTGCCATAGAAATTGCAAATGACTGAAAATCTATTCGGTATTGAAAACCCAATGGCCACGTTTCTCGCTCTTTTAGTGAAGACGTTCACGATTTATGAATCTGTTTTTCATTGCCTGACGAATTTTTTGGCTCTATTTTTCAGGCAGTTGATGTTGAGCAAATACCGTCTTTTTTATGACAAATTGATAATGAGACGTGGTGAAGACTAGTTAAATATTAAAAGCACGCCTTTGATACCAAGACGCAGAGCTATCGGGCTTATTTTCTCGATTTATTGAAGCACACACTCGGCACAGTACTCCGAAATTTCTATCAAATTAACTAGAATTTAAAACGACTGTTATTGCAGAAATGCGAAAAAAAAGGACAAAAAAGAATGACTCAAGTGGAAACTTGGAAAATATTTGAAGGTGTGATCTCGATTCTAATTCACGAGATTTGAAAATGTTCCAACTAGAATCTGCAAATCATTAGAAATTTTGACATGCAAGCGTACAAATAATAGAACGAAAAGTATTTTGAAGGGAAATATCAGTGTAAAAAAAAAGAGCTTGGGCGCATAAGAGCTTCTGTATGGTCCAGGGATAGCAGACTAATCGGTAAGAACGTGTTTTATATGAATATTGAAGTTACATCATTCAATTTTCTAGAATGCATATTTTTTTACCTGGTTATGACAGCATAACCCTGTCAAATTTTGCCCTATCGACTTCATTTTAAAAGGATTCTTTTCAGAAAACTTATCGCTATCGTCAGATGCTTGCTGTGGGGCACTTGTGCTGTCAACCGTCGGGGAGTCTTTTTTTTGAGACGCCATTTGGCGACCGCTCCTCTGCTTAAGGATATTTGGTACAGGCTTACAATGTTGCCATGCTAAACCATACTAAAAATATAAAAAATTTCAAAATGATCAGAATTTTATAAAATTTGGTGAACATATTCTTTAGTGGCAAATTTAACAATACAATTTTTTTAAGATTTTTCTTCTATACAGTTACCAAGCAATTGATCACTAAAGTTCACGTGTATAAGCATAGCGTTTCCATATATATAAGTATACACTCCGGGCATAAGAAATCTGCTTTAATGCGTAATTACTCGATAACTAAGCAGAAGAAAATTTTGAAAAAAATAGTGTTTTCGCACTTGATGTTGAAGAACATTATCACCAAATTTGATCAATTTCTAATTATTTAGACTTTTGTATCATACATCGTTAATAAAATGTACTGAAAAATTAAAAAAAAAAAATTCCTTGTATACTTCATTACTTCAATAATGAATACACAAAATTTCAAATAATTTGATGGAGCCGTTTTTAAAAAAAAAAAATCCTAAGAAATACCCCATTTTTCCGCCCGTCACACTGATATTCCCCCTTAAAAAAACTGGACCAAGGTATCCCGAGATCACGGTAATTGAATAATCTTTGTTATCGCTGGATTTAGCTGTACATGTCACAATTCTGTTCACGATATCTATTAGGATATCAAATTGAAATAGTATTTTGCCTATCTCTGGAGCGTTAGAAACTCGTGAACCTCGTTACCCAGCCATCTATCGCTATTCATAGCGTATCGCAACGCAATTGCGTAAACTCAGCTGGATACATTGACCCCCGGGGCGTTACGCAACTATCGCGAGTTTAGTATAAGATGTGCGTGTTTATATGGAATGTAGAGATATCGATAATTTTTTTTTATTTATTAATTGATCTCACACATGCAAAATTCTAAACTGCTTTTTTTATGTTACAATAGACGATCAATTTTCGCTATCGATTTTATTATCTTTGCAGTTTTTATGAAAATCTTCAAGTCCCCTGAAAGTAAGACATTTCGCGGACAAAAACATTTGTCACGTTCATGACAATGATATATTAATGCGGAAGTGAAGTCCCCATATTAGAAATTCCTATCACCGGATTGCCAAAGTTCATATCTGACCACGTCAAAATATGGTTTAAAAAAAAGAAAAGTAAATAAAATGTGACAAAAATATTTACGTTGATGAAATAAAGAGAAATAGAGGCTTCTAAAGAAACTTAAAAAACCAAAAAAATTAACGAAATTATTTGTCGAAAGCCTTCGAAATGTTGGTTAAATTTTTTATTTCCGTACACTACAGTAACAAAAAAAATGTCGAAAATTACATTGTTTTTAGTGACACACTTAGGGAAACAGATTCGACGATTTTTTAAAATTAATTTTATTTATGTTTTACTATTTACTAATTAAATAAATGTATCTTTGAGTTTGATTATTCGTGTGTATCGATGGGCAGACCATTCAATTTTTATCTGACAATCTATCCGGTGGGCTTGATTAATGATCTCATCGTGAATTAATAAGGGCGCTTCTGTGCTACATCAAATTCATTCACTTGGCATCATGAAAATTATAATAGGTCTTTTGATAGGGGAACATATTTTCAGGTTCGGATCGATTCTATAATTGAACAGAACGATTTAAGCACGGCGTGGAAAGTTTTTAAGATAGTAGGTGAAGTTCTTATTTCTCAATAAAACACTTCAACTGCTGTAGCCTCAAATAAAATGTGTGTATTCAAGGTTTTTTCTCATTCATATGAACAAGTTTTTAGATAAGCAAATTTTATTCCAATAGAACGTTAAAACGATTGATTAACTTAAAATAGAAAATAATTTTGAGATGTATTTTCGAAAAACTGATAAATTTTTGGTTCCTAGAAAAAATTTCATGTTTCCATCTCAATTATACGCAATGAAAACAACATCTCGAATTTTATTGCTGAGTCACGGATTATGCGCAAAATCATTATGTTATTAAAATCCTCACAAAGCCGGGTCGACCACGTGTAGCCGAGAGGTCGACTTCGCGACCGAGTAGATAAAAGTAGAGCTGATTTCGAAAGAGGTTTGAATAAATGTGAAGTATCACATTGTATTACTTGAAGTACCGAAGCACAAAAAAGCTGAAATGAGGTGCGTTTTTTTGGACGATAAAATCGCGTGTAAGAAAATTTTGTAAAAACATTCGCTTCGAATGTTAGTGGCTGGCACGTCGAAGAAACTTATTTTCCAAATCTTCAAACACTTTTTTTTATCACGACGACTTCGATGTCGAAGCAACCGATGTGTTTCTATACCCACAGCTGCTTCCATCGCGGCGTGGCGAAATTTGTGTACGCGACGACGCTTGGAACTGGACTATCATCTGTTCTCGCGGACGAGAACCGAAAAATCCTAATTTTTCTCAAAAACATTATCCGATGCTAAAACTTGAATTTTTAATTTCATAGAAGTTCAACGAGGAGTTTGATAGCGAAAGATGAACGTTCGATTTACTATAATTTCATTTTTAGAACTGAGCACCTGAAATTTACAACTAATAAATAGACCACTCCAATTCCACAAGATTGTTTGTATAATTTATGTACATTCCTCGTATATAATCTTCGGAAAATAAGAGCGATTTAAGTTCAAAGAGTTTGATCAAAGTGTGCAAAGCGATTCAGCACTCTCATATATCTACCTTATCTCCGTCAATATTTCATTTTCCTTAAGCTTCTTTTTTCCTCTTATTTATCGTGCCTTGCTCTCTCATTCAATTTTTACATGCCGTTTTTATTTGACCATTTTGAAAATAACAGAGAGAGAGTATGTGTGTGTATGTGAGTGCGTGTACGTGTGAGATCGATTCTCACCTCGTATTTATTTATTATCATACGAGTCAACTGGTTTGACTTAGGCCTCTCACGTGCAGCGCTACTATTATTACAAACTCGTTGCTCTCGGCGGCGGCTCATAACGACGAAGACGGAGCACACGAGCGGCTCACGAATACACACGCGTACTTATACATCGGACGGTAAATACTCAGCTGTGGGATACGTGCTTGCGAACTTGATCGGCTTATGCACACCGGCCGATTGTGATCGTGGACAGAGCTTCGAAGGAATGAAATTCTCGAGGGAATTAAAAACACCGTGCGCGCTAATAACACACGATTGTAATCAGGAGCCATAGCGAGCACGAACATTTTGAAAAAGGTTTTCCTTCTAGCTAAACTCGTTTGTTCTAAGAATCGTGTGTCAAGTTGATACGAATGGTAGAAAGTTTTCAACAATGATTTTTCGGTGAACGCTTTTCGGCATGGGCACCTCAAACTTTCACTCGTTACAAATGCTTCGATCCAAAAAACCGAGTCATTCAAGGATTATCAAAAACACAGAGCGATGCTGAAGAAAAATCCGCAAGTCAATTTCTCCGTCAGAACAGAAGAAAGAAGCTCTAGTAATTTAACAATTTATTGAATGCGAATAAACCGCAGTGACGAGCAAACTGAATTATGACAGCATTTCATTAAATGAGAAAAAAAATTCTTCTTCTAACACTACGAATAAGTGAGTAAACGAACGTCGCACTTTTATTTTCTAATAAAAATAGCATTTTGTATCGTCAAGATATTCTCATTCTTAGATCTAAGTAATACTGTAGATTTATTCTCGAAAATTGGTCAATATTTTCACACCGGTAAGGTTATCGGATTTGATAAATGTGTCTTGAACGAAAAATGTTTCGATGTCACCTCGGAGGTCCCGGATCACGACACGACCGATAAACAGCATTCCGCAACGTGGGTTCATCTATACGTTTTCAATTGTATCGAGAATATTAAATGCAAAATATTGTTCGGCTGAATCAATCGATCATCGACCTTAAGGTATTCCTTTCACATGAGCGCATTTTTTGATCGCGCAAATTGGGGCACTCGAAATTCGGAGTGATTCCTAACCTCTGAGAAGTCGCAGTTAGATAGGAAAAGCTTCTGCCATTTTTCCAAATTCTATCGTTAATATTTCTTTTAAGGATTCGATAAGCCTTTATTAGAATAATTTAGTACATGAATTATTGAATAGAAACGTGATAATAATGGAATCTCCATAAACTCCCGTATGAATTTTACGATTTTTTAAGTTTTTTATTCGTTATTAAATGTTCGATAACCTGACCTGAAATTTCGCCAATCTATTCGCACGCACGTTTACTTTACTGTGATTCGTAGAGTATTCGGGTTCGTGAAAGCAATACCTTTGAATCTGACAGAGTTCAGAGGAAGTGTGTGTTTTCGAATTTCAGTTAAGTGATAAACTAACGTAACAAACATTATTAAAATTGGTCATTCACTATCTTTCTTCACTTAAAATTGTGTGAAATTCTATCCGGCTGTAAAACAATTGGTTAAAAAAAATTAAAACTGTTCGAAAAATTTACTTTTTTTTCAAAATTTACTCCAGCCACGTAGATATGTAAATCCCAATATAAAAAAATGTATTCGCTCATGCGATGTGCAAGTATGAGGACGGAAGGAGGGCGAGAGAGAGACGAGAGATTTCAGTGACATTATAGGATATACAGTCCGCTGATGTAAACCGCTTGCAGTGCATTGACCACGTCGGTATTAGAGATTAGATATCGAAAACGGGGCTTTGCCACCAGAGTAAAGAGCTCGCGATTAGATATGACCCCGATTAGACTCGCGGAACAATGACCCACGAAACGCGAATGCGACGAGGCGCATTCGCGTTTCTACTATTGCAGTGTATATCAGTAATCGTGGAATTCAAACAACATCGACGTCCGGCTAACGTACGTATAGAATAAAAAAGAAACGGACTTTCGTTTAAAACGTGCACGCAACTATCGACGAAAAACCTAATGCCAGACGGTGTCGCTTTAAAATTCTTATCTACGGAATGTAACACTTTCTAACGTTAGCAAATTGCGAAAACTGCTGTTCCAGAGAGAATGTGGGATAGTGGGAAAGCTTCTCTAGTGCCGATTGAATGAAAATTTGTAAAAAAATTATTCATTTTCAATTATAGAATCACGCCTTATTTGCAGGAATTCACTAGCTTATTCTTATTCATTTCGTTCGATGTTTAAGGAGCGTATACGAGGGCGATGTACGCCGCCTTAAAAAATGATAGTCACAGGAAAATGCATTGATCTGTTTTCACAGAATAAGGTGAATTTATGTACATACAGCTTCAAAGACAAACCGCTTTCAGATGTTTTCAATGGCGCAGCGTTGAATAGATTTCATCGCATCTGTCAGATCACCGTTTGGTAAAATAGCGGTTCACATACTTGTGACACAAAGTCGAACGAGTTGTTGAGAATATACCGAGAATAACGTGTACGCGAGGCAGAAATTATCTTCGCTGAATCGTTCGTTTCCGATAGTACTGCGATGTTAAATTTCTCCCCATATTTCATCGCGTGCCACTAAAACTCATGCCAGACATCGATCGCGAATGAAACCGTAGAAATTCACCGGGTTACGGTGAAGAAAAAAAAATGGAAAAAAAATACGAAAGAGAAAAAAACCGCACGTGAAGCCTTTCGGGAAACAAGGGCTGACGAGAGCTTCAACCCTTGTGAGCCGTCTTACTAACGGTAAACCCTCTATTCTGAGTCATATGGCTCGCAACATTGAGTTTTTGCAAACGTAAAACCGCGAGACACATTTTCCAAGTGACGTATTCAATGTATTCTATGTATTTAAAAAAAACAAAAATTCATAATCATCCATTTCATATGGTAACTTTAAGGTCTTGACCTTTATTTGCTTCTTTGAATCTAATAACTTAATTGATTGGTAGAGTTGAAAGATTTCATGAATTTAATAATAATTTAATATTAATAAGTATATTATTTTTATTATTATCAATTTTTCCAATGATGACGAGAAATTATTCGTGAAAGAACTTTTCAAGGTATTCATACTATAAAAAATGTTATAAAATAAATACGCTTAGGAATAATTATATTAGAATTATGTTAGCATTTTTTTTTAATTTCTTTCATTTGAACATTTTTTCATTTATCTTTATCACCAAGATTTGAAATTGGTAGAAAATTATCTCCATTAATAATAATTAATGTTTTTAATCCTTCCAATATTCCTTTATCAAACACTATTATTTTATTAAGATCTGGAATTTCAATTACTTGATGTCGTATTATAATTGTACATAATAAATTTAAAGAAAGAATAGATTGTCTTTTTTTAACAAGAATTTTAGGTTTAAACTTTACTCCTCTTCAATATTTAGAATATAAAGAAGCAAGATTTTCAATAGCAGATTCATGTTACGGCAGAATTTTTTTTTTAACTGCAGAATTTCATGGTTTACATATTATTATCGGAACAATATCTATTATTATAACATTATTACGTTAAAAAAATGTACAATTTTCTAAATGTCATCATTTTGGATTTGAAGCGAAATCATTTGCTTGATGTAGTATGATTATTTTAATATAGTTTTTTATATTGATAAATATATTATTTAAAAAGTACAATTTTTACATTTAATTTTCCATTAAAAAATCTATTCTTTATAATTTAAATATTGATAATTATAATTTTATTTAGATTTTAAATTTTATTAATTACATAAATTTTAATTTTTTTAAAATTATTTTCCATCTCCATTTAAAAATTTGGACCGAGAAAAAAATGCTTCTTTCGAATGTGGATTTGATCCATTAATATCATCTCTTTTACCTTTGTCAATTACACGATTAGAATTATTTTTAAAATTTTTCGTCTTGAAATTATTATTTTATTACTTTCTGGATTAACGCGTGAAAAGGGGAACGTGAACACAATTATTAAGGATTATTAGTTTTATGGACTAACATTACGAATTATCCCCTCTCCGCTATTGTCACTGTTCTCATTTTTTCGTCTACTTTGGCCAAAGCGTTTAAGTAGAAAACTATGAATAAGTGATGATAAAAAAAATACGTAACGATTTTTTTTTCTCCATCACTATCACTTACAGCCACGATCGTTAAATCCTTACGGAGTTTTCGAACTGCACGTCGCCGAGCTGCGGTGTGCACACACAATAATGTAAGGGATATAACGATCAGGAGGAAAAAAGGTCCACAGCGGTCATATCCGAACACCATCTCTTTATTTCGCCCCCCCCCCCCCCCCCCCCCACCGCCACAACTTTTTCTCTTTGTCTGTCACTGGATCGTTAAATTGTTACCGAATTTTTCCAACGATATGCTTGCGCCTGCAAATATCACGCGAGAAAAAAAAAGTAGCTCTATACGTATAGAAAATTGTGTTACTTGCGAGGTCTGGGCTGAGGTCTGCGTTCTTTCGCACGGTCTCACGTAGATAAAGGGAGGGTACACACGAATTTTACGAGCTCGTAAAAGTTCTCGTACGAGTATATATGTATGGAGGGGTAACTGCGTCTTATATATATCGCCATACATAAATGTATATACGTTTTGTCGCGCTGTTTCCATCACCCGTGGCTCGAAAAAGAGTCTCTTCGATTCATCCTCGATTTTTTATTTTTTTCAGCCCCCTCACGATTTTATAGCGCGTTCGAGCATATTCAGTTTCTTCTTTTCGTACATTCATTATCTTCAACTTTAATTCGCCCCGGCTCGAGCGAATACAAATTTGTGAAGACACGCGAGTAACGAGATATTGTGGATACTATTAAATTCGTTTGTTGGAAACACGAGGCTGGCATAAAAATTTAATACTTTCTATTGACCTCTTTCAACCCCCCTCCCTCCACGCCGTTTCTTTCGAGTCGAAACGTGCTGAGATTTGATAACTTTTGTTCGTCACAAAAATATGAAGACTTTTCTTCATATTTGCAATTCATGTCAAATCGGTTTTTCAAATGACACTGTGAAAAATTTATCGATGAAAAATACCGTAAATTGGGAACTGAATCTCTAATTTTTACTAGCTTTCGATTATTAAGAACTTCGTTTATTCATCATGCAAAATTTATTTTTTCATACTCGTTTTATTAATCTATTCTTAAAAGATTTTCTTTTACATTTGAAAAGAAATTTTCATTTAAATTCTTTCAAAATTTAATATATTTAATTAAAATTAAAAAGAAAAAAGATTTTAAATTTTAAATCGAAAAATGGTCTGTTCAAATCTGCTGATTTCGCCGAGTAAGCGGTTCTTTTTATTACGAAGAAACCCCTTAAAGTACAGCTATTATCAGTAATCTCAAGGTCCAATTGAAGTGCATTTATAATTGATACATGCAATTTATATTACATACAGATACATTATTCGTGCGCATGACGTATATGTACAACAGTCGTGAGAATTTGAACCGCAAGCCACGAGTCTTGCGAAACTACGGCGACACACAGCATCCGAGACGTCGAGAAGCTTGTTTTGGTTATTGAAACTAGGCCAACGGTTCATTGACCGGTTTCTCTGCCCCTTCCACGCCATATTTTTTTCCTTCTTTCTTTTCGCACGCATCGGGCATCTTACTCACACGGTGATACTCATCTTTCGTACTCGCGTGCCCAAACTGTGGCGTGTTATTCTACACGTGGCAAAAAATCGTTCGCCGGACTGAACGGCGAACATCAGAAACTGCAAACTCGAGACGAAATTCCTCAAAATCTATAATCTCCAATGATTATATCGACTTTCACGGGTACCTTCGAAAAATACTTTTTTCATTTATGCATTCGCATGTTCGCCAAGCATATGTAAACCATGCACAATTAATAAAGTAACGTTAATGACGAAAATGATGAAAAGAGGATCGAGAGCTCAATTCAAGGGGAAAAACCCCAAATATTTAGTCTGCCTAAAACCACGAGAGCGAAGCTTCCCATTCGCCGTTGAATCAATTCGAAACGAATTCGGTGAAGTACCCCCGCAATATCATCAAGCGAGCTCGCCTTTGAATTCACGCTTGAAGAAGTATGTTTCTTTCGGCAAAGTTCAACCGTCAATCGCACCGTGTCTTCTCTCCGTTGAGTGCGCATCTTTTTCTTATATTGTTCACCGATCAAGGGCGTTCGAGCGCATTGATGGAAAGCCGGCTGTGCGAATTCACGTCTTTTACTCTGGCCCTTAGTCTTCATCTCGCGTGAACCAAGTCCCGTAGAAAATCGTTACATACATCGAGCTATATACGTAGATATAAAACGCGTATACCTCTCGTAGAGGCGCTACACTAAAAGGGTCATAATCGCATTAGCGATACTCCGGAGCGCGGTGAGGCGTTGGGCGCAAAATTTTAGAACGTATGCGTAACAGTTCACTGTTGGTGAAAGTACGTCGTCGAAATTCCAAGTCTTTTCAAAGTGAAAACGCGAAAATTCGAACTTTACGCAACGAGAAAAAACGCAGATGAAATTTTGCGAAATTTGAAACGATAATTATTTCTTCATTCATGAATCAGTTTAATACGATTCTCAGAACGAAAAAAAAGTCACCTTTCGAATTTCGCAATTTTTACCGACTACGGAGCTACCCAATATTTGCACAAATCGAAACTCGATTCAGAAAATATTTCTAGTGTCGTGCGATCGCATTTATTTGCCTGCAGTAAAAAGTCAAATCTACGTGTGACATCCGCGTCGATACACGTCGGGGCCTCAACATTATTTTTTCGATTTGAAACGTTCGAAGATATTGCGTGAAAGGAAAGAGAAGTTATTTTGACATCGCGTGAAAGGGTGCTTCACTGCTTCCATATTACGAATGTTTGTGGAGGTTAAACGAAGAAACGTTCAGATCAAGTCGAAAATGTAAAAGGCAGTTTCGAGCATGGGGAGCAGTCACTTTGTTGTTATTTTAATAAAAATTGGGCGAATTTTATGTTATACTAACGATATTTTCGATAAAAACTTAAGTTTTACTCAGTTGGAGAATTTCGTTTGCATTGCTCAAGAAGACTAATCGCCGCGATCGAAAAATCTCACAAACTTTCTACTCAACGTCATTAACATCAAAGAAAACTTCAGTGAAGAAAGTTTTACACAATTTTTGATTATTCGATTTTACTATGAGCCGATGCGGGCATCCCATGGAAAAAACTTTGTTTTTTCCCATTAGACATTGACGTCGCGATCTTAGACGTCTAATAAGGGTCGAGACCCCAATTTCTTGGTCTATCCGTCGCTCGATTTTTCGTTTCAATGACGTCAATGTCCACCGTTTTCCTTCAACTCATTGGGAAGTTCTTTATCTCCGTACTAATCCAAAGGCCCTTTCGTTTTTTTCTCCTTCATTCGAAGTCGAACGTACTCTCGCCTTTTTTCTATTTCTTACGACTTTTATCATACACACGAACTTATTTTACACTCTCAGCGCGTCGAGCACGGAGTCTCTCAGCATTCTGCATGCATCTCTGGATCTATACACACAGATATATTTTTAATACAGTGGGAAAAACTTTATAGACGTTGCATGTATGAAATAATACCTCACAGTTTTATCGATTGGCAAGGGCGAGTAGATTTTCGCGTGTTTCACTTTTAGCCCAACAACGAACAAGAGCGAGAGAAAAAGAAGAAAGAACGCCAGAATCACAATGTACGCGTACATTCCGAGTGAGAAGCGTGTAAAGAAAGCTTGCAAAAAGGCAGAATTGGATCGGGAAAGAGGAGGAAAAAAAGCAGAAAGTCTCTTACTAAACCCAAAAAAGCGGTACAAACCCTTGTCATGAATAACGAGAAGGATGGCGAAAGATAGAGAAGAAAGAAGTGCAGAATCGAGCGAGAAACATGGAGAAGAAAAAAGCACATAAAAGATCGAGGGAGCGAGTAAGAAAGGATGAAGGGATACAGAATGAGAAGAGAGGGAAGAGAGACTTGGCATGTCTCCGCTCGGAGAGATACGAGAGTGAATCGGTTGTTCTCGTCTGGTCGGCCGCAACGGGTGGTATTGCCTTCTACGGTTTGCCCGATTTTTATGTAACTTCGTTCGACTGAGAGAGGCCCAGTGAAAAAGAAAGAAGAATCGCAGCGAGAACGGTACAGCAGCATCGCTCGAATGAGAACGAATCTCGAGCTCAGTCGTTGGCCACTGATCGTGCGACAGCATGTGACGTTATCACGTGTGACACCGTCGCATGATTCCATCGATTTAAAATGGGCTTAACAACAGATTAAAAAATGCCGGTGATAGATCTCCAGGGACTGACTTAACGGGCCCTATTTTATAATTGTAAAAAAAAATCTGCAGCAGATCGAAACTGAGTGAGAAAACAGAAAAATAGTTGAAGATCGAGCATTATGGAATGCAGAAGTAGGTCAGGCTTCGCTAAAAAACGAAACGAATTTTAAAGAAATCCTGCTAATTCTGAGGTCGCAGGTCGGGTGATGATGAGTCCAAAACTCAAATCGGTTTCCTCGTATTCGGGTTAGTTTCGATTTCCACAAAATCGTAATAACTTTATACCAAAAAAAAATCCAGGATATTTCAAACTTCAAGTCTGTTTGCTGTAAAATATTCCATTCGAGACAACCATAATTTGCATTGTGATTAGTGATCGCATTCATAAAAACCATTCGATCGAATTCTAGAGGGATTTTGTACAAAAATGTCATAAAATTGCAACTATCAATAGTAGTAAAGGAGACTTGAAATTATCGAGTTCATGCAACCGCAAATGACATGAAACTCAGAGACCAATGCAGTTTCTACAGATATCGAAGGCTTTCGATATGTCTTGTTCTTGGATGTTACATAGACACGGACGTTAAAATGATGCGTGGGAGTTTTTTATGTTGCAGCCTAAGGTGTGCCAGGGGATTCTACCGAGCGAAATAAGCGATAAAAGACGAGAACACAAAAATCGAAAAATAGCAATTCCGTGCCACTGATAATGAAGAGTTTCGTTATCGTATGTGTACCGATGAAATGGCGGTCCAAAATTATGTTCCAAAATTTTTCAGCAACTTTCGATTTTTTTTATTTGATAATGGAAGAAATAATTCAATTCGAATATTTTTATAGTCTCATTATCCATAAAAAGAACTTCGCACATGAGATTTATTTATAGGAACACTCCAATACATTTCGGAAAAAAAAACTCGTGCAAAATATTGTTTTTTTCACGTAAATCCAAACGAAATAAAAAATGACGAGGACCTTTCTTGGGATTAATTTTATTTTTGATTTATTTATTTTTCGGTGCAAGGACCTATTTACGATGAAACATAGCATGACATTGTCAAAAATGCGGACGTGTACACGAGCCGAAAGATTGAAAAGAATCGTTGTATTATTGGGGCAAAGACGCATCGTCATTCTCGTGAAATTTAATACAGACAATGTGTATCAAAAAAGGACGCGACAGAACAAAAAGACCTGCTACAACAGCTACGTGCAAATTGTATAATGAACCGTATTTCATCCCCGCTTTTTTTCTTTCAATCCGAAATCAGTGTGCTCAATATCTTGATCACAAAAGAAATTGTCTAGTGTATTTTGATCGATACATTGCTGCGAAGAATGTGAAATCCATCCGGAGAGATTGATCGTTTTTGCTGACCCTCGTAAGTAATGATCAGCTAGTTAGCGTTACCCAAAAAATCGCACGGTATAATTTCGTGTTGGTTTGGCTTCATTCACAATTGATGTACTCCGGGGATCGCAGCGGAGGAAAAAAAAATCACTAAACCATTAGAGCGGCTCCTCATCTCGACGTAATCAGTGACAAAATGCATTTGCTTTGATCGATCAATGCAATTCGCTTATCAATGGAAATCTCAACTTTCACGAGCTTCACTGAAAAAATGGATTCAGTGTCAACAAGACTGGGACAGAATCCTCTCAAAATCTTCACATACCATGAAAATTTGGCTCCACCTCCCGTAAAAATGTATCCCCTCCCCGATCGCGAGGCAACAAATCCTCGGGAAGCCTGGATTGGCAGAGGTTTTGCACGTCAAAGAATAGTGATTATGGTCTTCTTTTGAATTCCTGCTCTCGAAGCGATTGCTTCACGCCCCGTTTTAACCTCTGCGTCAGTTTCTCTTTCGATCTCTTCGCTCACGTGCAATTTTTGAAGAGTTTCATTCACCGTCGAAATTTATTTCCAGACGATTTTTTCTCTCGTTTGAAAATGAATAATAATAACAACGAAAAAAATAATTTAAAAAAAGGTATTGAAAATTAAAGTTTTTCAAAAAATTCACATTCAAATACTTTCTTCGTAGGGAAACCGACGTGATTGTATTAACTGGGAAGTGTTAGAATCTTTGGAGGTTTGAAAGATGAGAAAAAATGTTTTTAATGAGGACGAAAGTCTCGAATGGAAATAGCAGGTTCGTTAGATATCCACGTTAGAGACAAGGCAATGTAATATTGCACGTAGATCGTAGAGACGCGAAATAACAATCCATGTCTGGGAGAATAGCTAATAATGGCTTCTTAATAACGTACTTCGTAGAGATCGTAGTACGTTTGCGAAGGCGGCAAAGTTTGCTCGAGCGGAATAAGCAATAGAAACGTGACGGTTTGCTGATTTTGCTTCTGAAGAGAGAAACATAGAGATGGAATAAAGTGTACGAATACTCGAGCAATGCGGTGATTATCGCTGAACGTAGGCGTTTTAGAAACGACGAGGATCTCTCCGAGAGTTTCCAATGTGTAACTACGCTTAAGTATATCGTGTTTCACGAAAGAGAACTTATATATTATCTCGTTGAACGCGCGTGGACGTTTTATTCGTAAGAACCGCCGCCAGGTATTACGAGCTGAAGGTGAGCAAATAGATGTTCAGATTCTCGATACATTTTTCTTGATGCAGTTCAAATGTTGAGTTCCCTCGTCAAGTCCTCCGATGTGTTTCAAGACTCAGCAACTTTCGATCCTGTTGAGCAGAGAGGCGGAGATAACACGACTACAAAAAAAATTTTTTGTTTGTCCTAAAGTTCATTCCGTGATTTTATGGTTAACTATGCACAAAAACGAAGAAAAATACCCTTATTTCATATGAAAATACTCATTTTCATGTTTTCATAAGAATTTTAATGAATTTTGATTAATTCAAGAATACCCCGGGATAAAAGTGGGGTTCTCACATTCGTACAGTGTTTCCAGATGGCATTCTAGTGATAAATAACAAGTAGGTGTTTCGTACAAGCAGAGAACATAGATTTACACGGAACAGCAGGGCTCGTGTTCATTTTTGAATCATTTTCCACTTTTTTGTAAGCTAGTTTAATGGTTAAAATGAATAAAAATAATATAAATTTATATTTGTATGCTTTTATACGATGCTGAAGTTTGCAACGTTGGAGTCCAACGAAATTGAAGAAAATAGCATTTGTAATTCACTAATTTTTTATTTCACGAATCATTGATGTAGGCTGAGTAACTACGAATTGCAAATTAAGCAGGTAACAGAAATGCAGAATTACTGGAATTGTTGGAGACCTTTTCGGATTATGTCGTTGGACTCCAACGCTGCAAACTTCAATGTCATGGTTTTGTTATAAAATGAACATTGAAATCACTAATTTTCAAAAATATCGTTCAATCGTTCCTCTGAATACAAAAGAAAACTTTTTGCTGCCATGTTATTCTTTTTCGTTCGAATATGATCCAATCTACTAAAATTTCATACTTAAATATCAATGTCAAACTTTGTGTTGACCCGTGCAATTCTGATAAAAGTTCTTCGCCCCTTTACGAAATTGTGCTGACTCTCCTTCGCAGCATCTTTTGTCATAAATCATCATGACAGAATCTAATAATTGGTGCTAGAGACTTCAAAAATCTGTTTCGTTAATTTAACGATCAATTAATTCTCGAGAATAACCATTCAAGCAATAAAATATTTATGGTACACACGATATTTGAAATACTTCTGACATTTCATGAGTTTCATTTCTATATTTGACCTTAAATTCTAATGCTTTCTAAGTAATATTATAGTTGTGAAAGTTCGCTGCTGTTTGTTTATTTGTGACTCAATCACACTTCAACGAAGCTACCGCTCGTCACGATCCGTTATTGTGGCTACCCAGCGGACTATAGGTCACTTTTTATTGCAACTGCGGACCTCCAGTTACATGTTACTTCACAGGTAATATCAGTGTTTATACAATCAGAAGTGCGCTCAACTGATGATTGTTCGATTTGAGCCTTTTTTCGAAGCCAGTTATCTTTGTTTTTTCTATATTCAAAATATTATAAATTACAATCTGTTTCGTATGCAACATTCGATGTTCTTATATGTTTCTCTTCATATTATTGGTTTGCTTAAATAAAAGCCACGCACGAAAATCCTATCAAAGCATCCCAAATACTCCAAAGAGCGATTACGAACATCGAAAAATGGTTTAAAGCATGGAAAACCAAGGTCGGTGATAGCAAATCGGTGCATGTTACATTCGCTCTGCGAAAAGCTGGCTCTCTTACAATCGCTTTCGCAACAATAGAAGTAAAATACCTCGGGATGTATCTGGATAGACGACTCACATGGAATATACAAAATGAAAAGAAAAGAATTAGACTTAAAACTGAGAAAACTATATCGACTGATAGGGAAAAAATCACAATTCTCAATAGAAAATAAAATTCTCCATTATAAAGCAATAATCAGACCGACATTAACGTATGGTATATAATTATGGGGAACTGCCAGAAAATCTAACATAGAAATATTAGAGAGATTCCCAGTCATCTTAATGGATACATTTTTGATGCCGAGTGAAATCTTGTTATCCTTAAAAAAATGAAAAATTTTGGAGCATCTGCGTGCTCCATTTTAAATGAATATCCACCGACGTTAAATCGAAGCCTCTCTCCCAGTAAATTGTGCAAAAAGTCATTTCGAATCGATGTGAAATCGCAAAAGTTGTTTGCCTCTGTATTTCCAAAAGATCTATTTCTCGTAGATCTCGAACCAAAGTTTTTAAGCATGCAAGAAAATTCTTTTTCGACATAAAATCCGATATAATTTATGCTTTCGATGAAAAAATGTTCATCGAGTTATTTAATTCGTGACTCGGAGGTATAAGCTTTGTCGAAATATCGCCGGTGTGTACGTGTTGAGAAATGGCGGAGTTCGAAGAGATTCACGCGATAAATACCGAACATTAATTAATGAAGAAATCCGCAGTGATTATGTATGGGATTGCAAATTTTTCACTCTCCTTCAGAAATTTCGTATCGATTTATTCAGCGCGTCGGCCGTCAGGCAAAAGTTTCGAGATATCGAGCACCCGGTGCACGGAAAAAAAATGGCGAGGTGTGATGAGTTCCGAGCGGTAAATCGAAGTTAATCGAGCGGTAAGCGGAGATCTTTCGCTTATATGCACGACCGGTTCGTATTAATTGGTCGCGGGAGTGCAAGCGCGGGCCTCCGGATCGTGGAAGATCGAGGCTAGTCGTAAATCGTGAAGAGGCGATAAAAGAAAGCCACACGAGAGCCTACTGTATTATTATTCGATGCTTATAAGTTTCGGGCCGAAGAACATACGACGAAGAATGGACAGGAGAATCGTCTCCGTTAAACCACATAAATATCGTGTAATATCGATCGACCACCACGCCGCTATATATTCGCCACAAAATAATATCCCTTGGCTTTGGAAAAGTGGATCTTGGATTGTTTCCAAACGGGAGGGGCACCCCTTCGCATTTCGTATATTCACCGGCCCAAGAAAATCCTCGGAAAATCTTTCCCTTCCCTTTTTCGTAATATCCACTCTCCTCTTTCACCCTATGTGACCATGAGACACTGACAAAGATGAGACACTGCCCCCTCCGCTTTTCCCATGCGTACAAAGATAGCTGCCGAAAAGTCTCTCGATTAATGTTAAGTGTCCCGACGAGTTACGACGCAACATCGAATCAATTGTATCCGCTTCGACTCAAAAGATTGATTTCGAGGAAATTATTATTCGATTATTGGCAATTCTGATGTTCGAACTCGTTAGAGAATTCACCGGGGGTGGGGCGACAATAAATCTTGCGGAGGCACTTTTGCTTCCAAGTCCGAAAATTTCGATCCATCCACAGAGTTCTCATTTACAAATCTCAAGTAATTTACGGTTCATCGAAAAAATCGATTCGATTTATTTTCTCAGTTTTTTCTTACTGGCTACTCGGATTCATCGTCTCGTCATTGAATCACAAAATTATCCATCGCGTCTACGATATCTAACACAGACGCAGAGTTTCGCATCTTTTTAGGTACGAAGAAACCGGCCGAAGCGCAGAAATGCCTACTCATACTCGAAACGCATTGTCCTGTCCGTCGGACATCATACTTCGCCGCGGGGACTTCGTCTCGTTCGCGAAGATATACGAAAAGGGGAACGCGTACACATGCATAATGGAGTCTAAAATATTATTGCAATTTCCGAGATAAATACGGCGAGATATCGCAAGACAGAGCCGGGAGGCGTGTCCGGTAAAAATAAGCGATTGTCCGGTCGGCGAGTTCTCCTTGATGTGCTTGTAGCAATCACACAAAACTCGTGTAAACATATACACGCGTGTATGCATGCAGACTTTATATTTGATATGTGCATTAAAAATTTGAAAAAAAGGAATAAAAACGTTGAAGAGAGGCACTCGAGCTTGCACGTTATGACGAAAAATGGCATGACTTTCGTACAGCTTGTTTCGCCTCTCTTATTTGCCGTTTTATTTCACGCATTTTATTACGTCCATCGTCGTTATAATCACAACAACAAGCCTCGTACGCGTTCGACCTCTCAGCCCATAAAAACGTATCTGGCAATGATTCATCCGGACTGTTCAATACACGAGACAGTATAAAAATACAACCCAAATCATGCGACCCACGGATATGTGGGACATATTGAATGACACAACGTAGTCTCTAGTTTTATTCGGTTTATATTTTTTTCCCCATTTTTTTAGTAGAAGATTGTAAATGGAATTGGTTTCAAGGACATGAACTCGAATCTGATTTCCTCACTCACCTGTTTTCAAAATTTTATAATCAACTTTTTAATGTTAGTGGTAACTTTATTTTCAACTTTTATGACTTCTGGAAACACATTCGAATTTTGCAATATGCGCTGTAAACAAAGCTTATAAAAAATAATTGTCAGTATTTTGTTAAGCGTGCCGAAACATTTTTTGGCAAAACGCTATTTTTATAGGGTTTGACTTGAACGTGCGAGCTTTATGCCACTCGATCGAAAATCGCATGAATATCGACTCGGTGAAAATAAATATTTTCATTTTGATGACGATGATTCTCAGTTGAATGACGTTCGCGAGCGTCTAATGTATAATGCATCGTCGATATACGTATTGATGGTAGCTTGAAATATGTTGTGCCAGAAATCATAGAGTGGCATTTTCTTGATCCTTACCCTCGTGTTGAACGACCTTGAATTAAACGGAAAAACTGAATTACCAAAAAACACACTCGATCGTTCCGAAACGCCGAATATGAGGGATCTAAAAAATTAAGCGATTAAGCCACCAACCCGAATTTCCTTTTTTCAATATTTCTTCAAACATATTGAATCTCCAATATCATTTTGCACGCTCATCGGCTTATCTCTTATTGGAGTATAAATAAAAAAGTGTATAAACGTTGGTGGACGTTCGAGGTTTGATAGAATTACACACAAAAACGAGACATTCAGTTTTATTTCGTTTTACGTTCAATATCAATATCAATAAATATTTTATCGTACATATTTTTAATCCTTCATTATTTTTCGTACTCGACACTCATTCTCGCCGCACATGCCGTTATTTTCGAGACATATTTTGCAATGTCATTCGCTCGGGAACGCACTGGAATGTACCGAATAATTCTTTACATGATACTTCGTGTCGACAAATCATTTTTTCATGTTTCCGAATAATTCGTTTCGGTGTTGGGCCTTAAATAAAATCGACGGAAACCCAATTCTCCGAAAAAGATCGTTGAATATTTGAGGACTAGGAACAGTCTAAACGTTGAAATTTTGGGTGTTTTTTGTTTATTTTATAAATAAAAATAGATTGGATGAATTCAAATAAAATCTTGTATACATTTTTTACATACTCAGAAGTACAAGAAAAAAAATTTTTTTTAATTTTTTTCATGGTATTTTTTGTACAATGGTGTGTTGAAAATGGCATCCCTTATGAATCGGCGTTGACAGCAGATCTCAAAAAAGGAAAATCTCAGCACAAAAAACCAAAAAGATTTTGAAAATAATAATATATGCTTTTAACCATCGCATGACGTAGGGGATTTTCAAAATATTGATTAGAAAAAAAAATGGTGACCATTTGAAGAAAAAAATTAGAATTTTTATGGATTTCTCAGTAGAAAATTGTTTATAAAAGTAGACAAAAAAAGGTCATCAAAAAACGATTAGGTCATGCTGAAAACATATGTTTTCCCTACCAATTGCAATTTGAATCAAGTAACTAGGATAAATACTCTTTTTAAATTTATAAATTCTCTTTAATTCTATAAATTTTTTAAAATGTTTTTTCAGTACTGAGTATGTAAAAGATGTGTACGAGGTTTTATGTAAATCCATCCAACCAATTTTTATTTATAAAATAAACAAAAAGCACATAAAATTTCAACGTTTGCCCTTAACGTTCATGGCCCTTAACAATTATGCGCAAGTTAACATTAATTTATAATCTTCTTGTTTCATTCGTGTTTTCGTGAGGGTAAAAGCGTGTCTAATTTTCCTCGCTTTTCGATTTTTAACGCGTGTATCCACAACGCGTATTTTCGTCTTTCTTTGAGTTGCCTCGAAAAATCGTATTTCATGGGACGAGCTACTATATAATTATGAGAGCCGCGTGACGATGACAAAGAAAGAAAGAAAGGCAAGAAGGTCCCGTAATTGCTCATTAATATGCAATCGTGATGTACACGAAAGCACATCGATAAACATCTGCAAAGGTTGCATCACAGCGGTGAGAACAAAAAATATAAGCAGTTAAACTTATCTTGTGGATAATATCGCTCTCACAGGAACCGTCAACGTATTCCCGTCGAGGAAGAAGAAGAAGAAGACGAAGTGAGAGAAAGAAGGCGACGATAACTTCTGAGTGAAGAACCCACGAGCCAGCACCTGCGACGAAACGGCACTGCGGAAACCGTCCAATGTACGCTCGGATAAAAATCTCGTGGTCAAGAATACACTATACGCCAAAATATTCCAAAAACATAAATAAGCAAATAAATAAATAAATTGAAAAAAAAATCAAAAAACTCGTGAATACGCACCGGAAAAACTCCCGCACAATTACAGTACGGAAACTTCACAGAACGGAGATAAAATAAAGTAGACAAATAAGGTAGATTCGTGAGAGATGGCGAGTGGCAGTGGAACTGAAAACAATTAAAAATAATATGGTGAAATTATGATCGATCGATCGTCGTGGGTGAAAAGCATAGTCGGGGAAAAAGAACGATCATCTTGAAGCACAAAACACGTAAAATGTTATTCGAACGATCGACGTTTGCGTCAAGTAAATGAGGCTTTTTATTTCGAATTTTTTCCGCTGTTTTTTTTCTACTCATACGGTGTTGTCTACTCGGAAAGATTTCGAGCGTATCGCGAGAGTTTCTTCAGCGTGAAACAAGCGATTCGCAGATGACTAATACCGGAGACCCACTGGCCCAGTTCCTGGTGCCTCTACTAGCTCACTCAGCGCGACTTCGTTCCAACTCCTGTTCGCGTCCTCCCCCGCTCACCGCCCCTAACCACCCTGTGCTGTGGAGTTTGCAGCGTTGCACCCGTGCCGATGCACCTTGCGTGACGTCACAGCGCCATACGCGCGGGCGCGTCGCATCGCTAAAACGACCATCTCCCATCTGCAGCTCAACCTCCCACCCTCGAGGATGCAGCCCCACCGACGATCCAACGCACTCCTGCTCTTACACCCCTTTCCCTTTTCCATCCCCTTCTCCACTTTTCCCTTCCTTGCACTTTCGTCCCTTTCACTGGAAGCGCAACCACCCGGTTGGTGCCCTTTTCACCAGGCTTTGCAAACTTTCCTGCCTCCTTCAAGAGTGCACAGATCCTGCTCAACCCCACAAACCCTCGTTCCAATGGGAATACAGCCATTTTTTTAATTTGAGCGTTGCTTAATGTTAAGCGCACTTTCATAAGTGTGTTCGAAAGCATTAAAGATTTTTTGGCCTGTGGCACGATTGTGAAATATGGTTAGTTTTAGAACGCTATTGAGACAAAGCTTGTGATGGTTTTTGAAGTATTGATACATATTGAACGAACTCTGTCGACGTATTTTTGGTAAATTCTCTACAATTCAGTATTCAATTCATTATTCTTTTCCTGTAACATTGAAATTTGCATTTCGAAACTGAAATTGAAAGTGTGCATTTTTGGTTTAACATTAAAATTTGTTATGTTTCATCGCGTGAGGCGTCGAATCGGGTGGAATTAACTTGATTCAGGATAATTTAAAATTTGACTTATTCACTTGGAATAATCCAGTCGGAAATCACGTTCCATGATCATACGACTGTGCGCAATTTTTTTGGGATCGAAAATGCATAATATAATTATAAAATTGATGACGCAATCACAAGTAAAAGATCATACGTCGACGAATTTCTGGACCTGATTCCTACTGGAAAGTATTAACCTTTGATAATATCAACAAAGAGAGTATAAAAATAATAATTATTTTTATAATTACTATGGCTGCCAATAATATTGGAGTAAATCAGACAAAAGGGATTCGATAAGGGGATAAGTCGCAAAGACATTGAATGGGACAATATTGTTGAATCACATGGAAACATACAATCAAGGGCCAAAGATAAAGAGACGTCTGGAACGGACACTCGCCAGAATATTTGGGAGAGATGAGGCGATGGGTTCCCCTCTTGAAGTTTTCTCGGTAGGGAAAACTTGCGCGTCAAGGGATCCTGCGCATTGACTCTCGTCCGTTGCTTTGTCACTTGAACGGAGGGGAAAAACTTGAAGATCCATCGGTTGGAGGCGCCACTGAGCATGCACAAGCCCCGAGAGTGGGAAAGCTCCGTCCCTAGTGATCGCAGCTTTAACTGAGCGGACAAAGAGCCGTGGATAACGAACTGGTTAAGCAGTCGGATACGACGGTTCTTTTCATACCACAAAGAATGTTCCGTGGTTAAATCATTTTTCAATATTCGACCGCGGTTTCTCCGCGTGTACTATCATTCACGAGAGTTTTATTTTTCGAATGTGGAACTCTGACGATCAGCAGTATTTTTCCTCATGTCACCAGATGTCGAAAAGAATAAACAAAAGTCGAATATAATATTTGATGAAAAATCCTCATTAATAAAGTCCATTAATGCCAACTAAAAACACCACAAATATCACCCACATTTTCTAAATGATGTTGCTTCAGCCCTCTATATTCAGCCACAAGAGCAGTTACTCTTCTAATTAAGATTGAAAACCCAATTCCAATTAACACTAACGATCTCTGAAAATTTCATCATTTTTCATAACTACGTATAACGACGTGTGACAGTGACATTTGAACAGACGTCACACCAAACTGATGACTGCAGACCCTTTTGGTGATTAGACTCGTAGTTAAATTAATTGCATCTTGGGACAACGCAGAGATTTAGCACCGTCGCAAAAAGTGTGTAAAAACAGTAAAAAAAAAAAACACGCACACACACACACACACACACACACACACCAAAAATGCATCATCTTTTACGCAGAAGAAAATTAATATTGATAACCAGCAATGTCTGCTTTTACTAACCAATGTTTTCTCGTCTCTTTTAATCAACACAACTTGAATACAGCAGCTAATAAAAACAACGCTGCGTATGAAGCTCATTTTTTGTGAAGCGAGAACTCGATGAAAATTAATGTGTGATAGCAGTACAAGCGCGAATAAAATTCTGTAATGTTCCACAGTAAATTTCTAAACACTTTGGCGGATTCAGGCTCCTCAAATTTTACTATGCTCAACTGTAAATTTCGATTGTGAAAACAGCACTAACCATAGCAAAACGGC
This sequence comes from Venturia canescens, assembly GCF_019457755.1. NCBI lineage: Eukaryota > Metazoa > Arthropoda > Insecta > Hymenoptera > Ichneumonidae > Venturia > Venturia canescens. The sequence goes on along the minus strand of NC_057421.1, from coordinate 16,581,824 downwards.
ATTAATAATTCTACTTTACAGTTCATCATCGAATCAACATAAATTTTACAATTTTTCGTCGATGAAACGCAGAAAAAAATAACACAGTTTAAACCTTTGTCAGAGCAAAATACGCAGTTTTCAAGTTTTTATTTGGAATTTACTTGAAAATTAAATTGTTTTTAGTAAAAACCTCCAAAATGAGCGACATGGAACCCTAACACTATGGCGTCATAGTAATTCTTAAAATTTTTTTCTCTCCGTGTAAATATTCGAGCGCAAATGAAATGCTGCAATGTACCATAGTAAATTTTCAAACGTTTCGGCGTATCGACGGTACTTGTATTCGAGCTCTTGAAATTTTACAATGTTCAACTGTAAAATAAGCAATTGAGAAATTTTCATTTGGAAACGACACAAAAATTGTAAAGTTTTTGGTAAAAGCCTCCAAAATGGGCGATATGGAACCCTAACACTATGGCGTCATAGTAATTCTTACTATTTTTTTTCGCTCCGTGTAGTTTAACGAAACGGGAGTGCATGTAACCGTTCGTATACGCGAAAACACATACGTGGCTTTAAAAAATGAGTGAGAAAAAAGAGAAGAGCTCGCGATGCTCGACAGAGAGTAGGTGATTTACGATTGACGTCTCGTTCCATAGATATTGCAAATATTCATAATACGTAACTTACACGAACGAGTCTTTAGGATAACGCGCTTGGGCGCGCTCGATTTTGGAATGTGTGCTTTTTATGACCGAAAAGAATGGCCAAGGTATAAAATATAAAGGTATCAAGCATTGAAATTCAGCGGGGTTGAATATCTTTCATGTACAAACATATACGAAAGTTCAAAAGGCGAACTCGCGTAACCGCACAAAACACATAAATGGAGATACAGATATGCATATACACGCAGGCATTACTCGTCTTTGGGCCATCCGAGCCTATGTGCTTGTTGCTTCTGAGGGTTATACGAGTCGGTGGCGTAATACCGAAAACTAGAGCCTCCCTCGCTCTCTCTTGCTTTCTTTTTCTGCGTTACGCATTTTTTTTATGGCGGCAACAGCCTCATTGCGTATCACCGTAAAAACGATCGAACGGGCTGGGATACCCGAGCGAAATATCCTATCCTCGTAATATACCGGAATATGAACCATTTGCGTCGTGATATATATCTACGTACGCGGGAAAATGTATAATAATATATGATGATTTTACCACTCAGCTCGATCGTCCGTAAAGCCCTTAATATTTTGAAAATTTTTACTGTTCACCGGAAGGATGAAAAGGGAAGCGGGATTTTCTCGGAATATGCCCCTCGGAAATGCCAAATGGCGATGGACATTTTTTATTGCATTTTTTTCTTTCTAAGGAAAAATTCGACGTGGAATCACAGTCAATGAACGTTCATTAGGCAAGTAGGATTTGCTATATTCTTGGTTTCTTTAGTGCAAATTTATGATAAATGTAACGGTCAAAAAATTTCTGTAAGGATATTCGATTATCGTGAAAAATTCCCATTGGATTTTCACTTGTGGAAGCTCGGGAATAACTGCAATCATATTTCTCCAAGTCTCGCTGGTGTATACAATTGTGTATCCTTGCAAATGGCTCTACCTGCGTGCGTACAAAAGTAAAGATCCCTTTCGCACGGCCACACACTTTTTAAGAGTCAATGAATTTATTCGCACACAAAAGGAATTAAAAACGTTGGGTCTCAGGGGATCGGAGAGTCATAAATTTATTTACATTGTTATGCAATCGTGGCTTTCTCAGTTCAATTTTATTGATGACGGATCCACAACGACCGTGTATAAACCTGAGCGATATGGCACACGACGAATATCCCAAGTGCAATAAATTGTGATGAGTGCGAATGCACGCAAAAAGATGCGTTCAGATCGTTACTTCGGTAAAATTCAGACAAAAGAGAATTAAAATTTTTATTGAAATAAGTTGCCTTTCGAACAAGCGTAACTCGTAAAAAAAATGTCTCGCTTTTTTTTAATTATAATTTTAAATCGCAGCCACAAAAGAACAATAAGCTTTTCCTTTCTCACATTTTAGCAATGCAAAACGGGAAACTGTGTGCATATGTTGAACACCCTTTCGAGTGAAGGCAAACGTCTGTTCTACTAATTAAGGCAAGGAGACGACGTCTGACCTCGAAAATCGTCGTTACCAGCAGTTCGGAACGCACATGCCCGAAGTGTACACACACGGCACTTGTAACCGTCTGTACTCCTAATGGGCAGGATGTCACTTTTAATTTTCTTACTGACGAAGAAAGTTCACAGTAATTAAAACGCAGTTTCTTGGGCGAATGACATATCGGAATGAAAGTGAGTTGAATTGAGAACGTTCGGGAGTATCTCACGATGATTTCATATCGAAATTCATGTCTAAATTCGAAAAAATGTGAATCCAGCTAAAGTAAAAGGGTAGAGACCGCCTCCACGGTGGAAATAAAAATGGGCGACAAAATATCAGTGTCAGACGTTCAAGACTAATGTGCTTATCTTCGTAAAAGGGGAAAAGCTTTTTTTCACCCAAGCGGACAAAGGGAAAGCGTTGCATCGATAGTATCGAATTGGTAGTAGATCACTTTGGGCGTAGCTTGGCGCAGAGTTAACCCAGAACCCCGAGGCTCATTTTTCGCGACAGAAGGGAAAAGGACAGCCCTTAGCGTTGCGAAATATTTTCCCCTTACGAAATCCCCGCGTACGCAAAGTGAACGAGAATAAACGATACAGGAGAGGTTATATCGAACGTGGTCGGAGCCTCGAAACGTCGGCGAAAAAAAAACATTTCATGCATATACTTTATTTGCACGCACGTCGAGAGGAATCAATGCTCTTTTCGTGCCGCGATCCATCACGGTCTACTACTCTTCGTTACGCTCCGTGCAGAAACGTATCGTCGATTAATGAAATTTCAAATTTATTTCCTTTCTTGAAAGCGAAATAAGCGAGTTTAAAAAAATGCAAAATTACAGAAGAAAAAATCGCTCAAATCCCACATCATTTCCAAATCTTCTCTATCCAAATCTCTGTACAAACCCAAAATCTGGAAACTACTTAACTAAACAAAAAAAAACACTCCCCATCAAAAATCCATTTTCTCCAGCAATAGCCAAATTCCAAAAACCTCCCTCCAAATCGTAAACATTCCCAAAACCATTTATCCAACAGACTTCAAAATATGGTTTGCCGAAAACGAGTACAAAGAAAAACCAGAGGCCCCGCGTAAGTTCTCACGACGTTCGAAACATGTTCAAGCCCACAATGCAAATTCTTCATTTTCATTCAACAGGGAAACGTGACTGCAGGGGCAGGGGGGGGGGGAGAGAGATGAGTAATCGGAGTCATTGATCGTCAACGAAACATTTCACAGGATTGTTACGTCTTTCCATTATCGGAGTCGGTTACATTAGGTCGTGCGTTCGATATACGCATTGAAATATATTGTACAGGACACGTCATGCCCTACAGAGAGCTATGTATAGATTAAAGTCCAATGGAGGCATGAGTGCATGTGCACAAAGGAGAGAGAGAGAGAGAGAGAGAGAGAGAGAGAGAGAGAGAGAGAGAGAGAGAGAGAGAGAGTCAGCACACAAATAAATGGCTGAACGCATACGCAGTTCTGACCCACATTTGCGGAGGCGCAGATGGGTATTTCGATTTTGTTCTTGAACGCAGCGTGTGGCACCGGCACCGATGCTCTTTCTCTCAATATATAAGCAAACATACACGTATACAGCCAGAGTTACAGAACTCGGAGCTTTTCTTCTGGAAGAGCTCGCGCATCGTTGTTCGGCTCTTTGTCTCTGTACGCGGGCTTGCGTGTGTTGCGTATTTGTGTTATATGTTTTTCTTTTAACTTAGGAGCAGCGGGGAGGGGAGAGGCCACCCCAACCTAATTTAAATTCGTTTAAAGGCCGCATTTCATTAGCGGGAGCGAGAAATTTACATGTATACATAGGCATAGTCCAGTCGTTTGGTGGGACGTGTTGAAGATTGGGCCGCGCAGCCGCACTGGCTCGACCCTTTGTTTCGTTTCTCTTGGATATATAGAACAGAGCATATCTGCGATGATGGTGTGCTATGTATAAACGAACGTCCCCCTCGTCGTCCTCTGTGTAAGCTAAATTACATTATGTACAACGTGTAACGATATATATGTGGATGGGATATAGAATCGGTGGGTACGCGTGTATAACTGTGGAGTACATTTTCGATTGGTGAACGGGAGTCTGGAGGGCCTGGTGGGATAGAGGCCAGAAACCAAGAAATGTGTGTATGCGAGTCTGTTGATGGTGGGGAAAGATTGAGGGAGAGCTGGAGCAAAGGTAAACCGAGTGCTGGAGGTTTCCAGAGAGCAGATGAGAGAGCTCGAGGATGAAGAAAGAAGCCGGAGATGAAGAGGAACGTATTACGGAAGAGGAGAAAATGATGGGGAGGACCGCTATGCGAGTTCCGGTGGTACTCGGGCATGGTTCTCTTTGTACGAGGACTCTGGTTATAAGGGTGTAGGTAGTGCATACTTTGTGGGTAAAATAAACGATCGGGATAGCCAGCGCCAGTGATGGACCACCTATAACGGAGGGCCCATCGAAATTATTGAACGAAAAGTGATAGAGCGGTGTGGCCAACGACTGCAGGGTTATTCCGCTATGGGGACAATCGCTGTAGGGCTGGCATTCGTACTTTATTACATACGGAGTCGTCGATTCCTTTGTGGCAACGTGCGCGCCCGCGGCCATAGCCAAAAAGGAAAAAGATGCATTGGATGATCGATGCGATAAAAGGAGAGGGTGAATCGAGTGAGAACGTTGAAAAGAGCACCCAAGCAAAAGACTAGGCTTCAGCATCTCTAACTCGGGACCCTCGACTTTTCTCTCCCTCTCTCCTTCTCCCGGGCTCCACGATCCGTTATCTCGCTCCCTCGTTCTTTCTCGTGTTCTCGAAGTTGCCCCTTCTCCTTTTCATTTCCTTTCCAGTACGTAGCTTCGTACTACAATGTCCCCTTCGTCGAAGCAAGTACAACGCGCGCGCTCCCCACCGCCGTCCTCTCTTTCTATCTCTATATCAAATACCGTACTCGAGGGGGACGCGAGAGCGGCTCTTTCCGCCGGCAGAGCGAAGAAATTTATTATTGGTAATGGTCGTGGCCTTCGACATCCAAGTGTCTCTCGGCAGAGTCTTTTTTCTTTCTTCACTCGCCTCTCTCCTCGTCTTCTTCGCTCCCATGGACTTTCTTCCTTCCTTCCAGCCCTGTTCCCTGCTTTTTCCTATCCCACTTCGCTCGTCTCCCTTTCTGCATCCCCTTAACCCGTGGGTTACGTTATCACGTCATGCGGGGGTGCTGAACGTTTCGGGAATTCCGAATGCGGCGCCGGTCCTGCGCGCACCACCCGTCGTCGTCGCAGAGCCCGCGGATCACGAGAGTCTCCTTTGTGTGCATGTCGTCGCCCAGATACGCTGCTCCGGTCCGTACGCGGAAACTCGCCCGGAGGCGCCCACCAGCTCATTGCGTTACGCAATTCGAGTGGGGGGGAGACATCCTAAGGGTGAAAGTATAAGGGAAAAAGGGATGTCCCGAAAGTATTTTGACATACGAAAGCTTTCACCAACTTTTCTGTGCGTCACCCAATGAACCGGGGATGCGCGCACTGTGTCATTTGTGCCACGACCAATCATTCCGTAATTCAAGGCCTAAAGGACTGCTGACCCATTCACCTCGACCGCGTATTCCGAATATTTACATATATTTATCATCGTACAACTGTTATCCATCGAAACTAAAAGAGCAACCCCATCCGAGCAAGAACGTTACGAGCTTCCCCAGCACACGTTAAAGGTGAAAAATCCCCATGGACAAAAGGGGGTTGCTAGCTTCTCGAGGTCTCAGCTCTACGGAGCTTCGTACCGTGTTACATACACGCGATCGGGTAACGATGTATACACGAGTATAGACATAAGCCTGGATATCTACACGCGCAGATAACTAAACCCCCATAAGGTTGCCCGTGAGAGGGTAGGAAGCTCACGCAGGCGCCGAAGGCCAACGCGTTGGAACAAAGGCCAGCATCTACCTCATAAATAATCAAAGTTCTCGTTGAGAAAAAAGACACACTAATAATTAGATTTCACCGGGCCACATTTTACTCGGATCTTTTCTGGCCTGGGATGGAAAAAAAAGTCTCCGAACCGTTGGCTCTTTGGTTTTTATTCAACGTGTATTCGCATGTTCGACGTTAGCTTGTGTGTGTTTTCTGTGTACGTTTGCGTTCAGTTGTTGGTTGCGGGCTTGTTATAAGCAGCACGAGTCAGACCACCAGTCCCTTTCTGCAATCTCTTCTGTCTCAACCCTCCGCTCCTTAGGGCAACGGGGCCACATAGTCACCCCCCCCCCTGCCCGTCCGCCCCTCGCTCCCTGTCCCTTGGCCTCTTTATCCCTCACCGATTCTGTCTCATTCCCACGCGGGTAAAATCTCCTTCGAGGTAGCAAACAAAGCGACGAGAGGGGACCTTTTTGGCAATGCGCGCGTCCAGCATATTTACGAGCCAGAACTTTGGCGAGTTTACTGGTCGTTCTCTCTCGCTGACTCCTCCTTTGTACCCAGTTTTCACCAATGCCCATATCTCTACTTCGAGACCGACCCAGCGACCTGATGCCCGTGAAGAAAATACACGCGAACCCAACAACAAGTAAAATGTGCTCCGCAACCGCACAAGTAAGATTTAAAAGAGAGACTCGATAAATGCGGCTTCGTGAGGATATTCGGCACAATGAGGAAGCGTTCGCTCCTACCCAATGTTCTAATACCGCTCTAGATCTGGCTTATGTCCTCACCAACACCGAATCTGATTTCGACTATTTCTCTTCTCTACACACCACTGCCAGAGTTACGGCTCCTCTGCACGGCTACGTAATCTGGAAAGTATCAGTCTAGGGATTCGAAGACCATTTTTCAGGCCCGGAAGTACCTAACGATTTGTGACAGGTGTAGGGAAGTTTTGATTTGCGAACGACCCCACAACTCACTTATAAAACAATGTTTGTGCTTGTCACTCTCGTATTTCACAAAACATCAAACGACATCAGGACAGCGACAGCTAAATGAACAGAAACAACATCGCTTACGATCGATAAACCTTCCAACATTTTGGAATCCACCCATTGAACCGCGCCGGCCAAGCCCAACGGTACTTCCGCAGGGGCGATGATAAAAATCGACTATTCGAATGTGAGAGAAGGGAAATGATATACAGCTGGTAAATACGTGAGCGCACTTATATGTACCGCGATAAAGAAAAGCGGAAAAGAAGAAAGGACCGTCCAAAGATATCCTGGGGTGGCTGGGACCAAGAAAACGATGCCACCTCTCTCTGATGGACCGTTATGCACAGCGTTCCACGTGGTAAAAAGGAAAGAAATAAAAAAACTACACAACGATTGCGGTATCCATTGAGAAGTGGAATGAATAAAATGGGAGAACTCGAGAACTGCTCTACTTTCGTACATTATCCCAGCGATCTCTGCAGGTAAGAAATTCTCCCTGGCATCGTAGGGTCCACGCTCTTTTTTCTCCAACTCCCTCCCTCTTTCTCCCTTTTTCTTTTTCCTGGGCATCCTTTTTGTCTTGGTGCAGGAATCCTTCAACCGTCTCTCTCTCTCTCTCTCTCTCCCTTGCTCGCTCTCTTTCTCTTTCGCTTCTTTCTCGTCCTTCGAGCGCCGCGAGAACAGGCTGGGCTCCCTCGTAAAAATAGTTATGGCATAATGGGAGTAACAAAGATGGGACTCGTTACGGTATACCGGTTATGCCCGGTTACCTGAATAACATTTACTCGCGAAATCACAAATACACACGTGGAGGCTCTCCGAAGGTCGAATCTCAAAGTGATCTTCAGTTCGCATACGAATAACGAACTCGAAATAATTCACGAGCCAAATATCAAGTCAATGCCGTAAATAATACGTGTGAACGTGGGCACAATGAACGTTAAATCATCCAAAATCACCCTCAAAAGAGGCTCTGACTTATTACACTATTGCTTCGCAATGATAATCTAACTGGTTTTTCACGTTGACTGTGGTACCCTTGTCCGAGAGGTCGAATCCTTTTATTCAAGGCCAAGACTGCAACTTTTTTCAATCTTTTTCCGGTATATCAAGTGACCTAGTTTTTTGCTTTCAAATGTAACCTTTTTTACTCACGAGACTCTTCAATTCGTTATTACTTCATAATATTACTCATTAGTGAACGCCTCGAAAACCCCTTCTGTAGCTACGCGTTTGAAAATAATGATGATTATTTTATAGCTCTTTGCCGAGCATGCATACCAAAAATATTTGAATGAAAAAGTCAACAAAGAAGACAAACGTTATTCGAAATTCACGTCAACGTTCTGTGACTTCGTATCTCTACTGGCTTGTAACTGAAATAAAATATCCAAAACGACTTGCGGACACACGCACACGAATGTATTAATATCCACACGAGTTCTTGCAAAAGCCGAAACACGTGGAGCCCCGAGCCAAGTGTCCCCGAAACGTCCCCGCGGGACCGTAAGCAAATAAAGGAGTTTTGACGCTCCAAGTGTATCTCACGGAAACGATCGATTTTCACCGTACATTATATTTTTTTGCTTTTACATTGAACAATGAATTTGCTCTCCAGTTTTCTTCATTATTTCGACAAAAAAAAAGCATTGAAATCTCATTTTTTTCCTCGGAAAGTTTTTTTGTAGAATACAATTATCATTTGGTTATCGAGAAATAGAAAAAAGCTGTGCAGCAATTTCCTTTTTTCAATAGACTCCTCTTCTGAAAATCAAGGTATTAAGGAGTGGAAATGTGGTCTATTTTTTGTGGCCTGCACAACGAAGAAAAGGTATCATCGTGCATAAGCGCCAGGTCGCTCCTGTTTTCGAGTATTTCTCAGGTCATATAGCAGATGTATTACAGCGGTGGATCTGGCATTATGGAGGTTACAACACGTGCCAGAATAGCAAATGGGACAAGACGGAATGCCTTAAAATCTTACGGTTAGGCACTCGTTCACTGTTTTCTGTGCCTCTCTCAACGGATCTTGAAGCACATGCGAGAAGCTCAACAGCCGCGCAGTTTCGTCACCAGTAAATAACTGATCGATGGCATAGAATCTTTGGCAAATTCCGTTCGGTGGTGGAAACAAAAAAAAGCAGGATGCCAGGCACCAGTTCGGAAAGGATCAGAGTTGAAAACACGAAATTTGCGTCCTTCATTCGTGGCGCTACACCGGCGAATGAAAAAAGAGATATTCAGAGGGCAATGAAGACGATGACGACGACGTTGAAAGAGCGAGAGTCGCGAAGAAATCTCTTCCAAAATAGAATCAAGGCTGGGACGAAGTCAGATGTGCCAGAAAGCGCAGGAAACGGTTTCAGCAGAAGGCTGAACGACGAGCAAGGGGAAACGAAGAAGAGACGAAGTGGATATTTTTGAAAGGAAATAAATGGTAGCGAAGTGTCCCGAAAAAAAGAAGCGGAGAAAGGAAGAAAATTTGGCATTCCAGAGATACGGGGCCGCATCTATCGCAAGAGAGAGGATGAGGGACCAGACGATTCGGAGAAAAGTGATTTAGCCATAAACACTCGTCGGGCTTCCGTCCCTTTTGTCCCAGCACACGTCTGCTTCCTCCCAGCCATACTTTCCTCTAACAACGACAACCAGAAATATACTCTTCTCCTCGAAGACGCCGCGGGATGTATCACGAATCACACAGATTCGTGTACGGGGTAAAAGAGGATGAAGCAGGGGGCGAGACGCTTCAGAGAGTGCCGCCGCACTACACAGCCTTGGATTACATGTATACGTAATATAATACGGTTTTCAGGAAGTCACTGGGGCCACATTTTTCTTGATTTAGCGAAACAATCCCGGCATCTGAATTTCAAATGTAACATGTAGCCTGTATCAGTAAGAAACTGTAGCATTCAGCTCGAGTTTCGGTCTCTCGTCCCGTCCCCAAATTTCATTCTTTCGCGCCCTCTACATCAAATACCGAAGTAACCATCCACGATGCACACTTCAAACGAGAGACAACTTTCTTCTTACATGTATACAGTTATATTTGCTCACACGTAACCCAACTACGGAAGGGTCCAATTTCACCGAATTAGTTCTCAAGAGTACTTTTTTTCTCGTCACTCGAGACCCTTTGTTTCCACGAAAACGTTTTGACAAATTGCGTAACTGCCTTCCTTTCTCCTTTCTTCTTTCACGTTTATGTTTTCCTTATTTTCTGCCATTGAGTCTACGATTAACTCAAAACAGGCTTTCTATGTTTGTGACTTTTTTTCAATTTAAACTTCTACGTCGAGGCCGCAATAATAATCCCTGCCGAAAGGCAGCTGCGTTCGTCTACACCGTCGGCAAAGGCAATGGAATACGAGCCAATCTAGTTTCACTTTCGATCGAATTTCTGTCGTTATTTCAGTCGATAGAATCTTCGGCATTTGTACACATTGGCAAAGACGCTTCTGAATAAATTTCCTAAAATACTCAAATTAAATTATAATTTACACTTCGATGAGAGTTTCCCCAATATTGAGAGCAGACATCAAAGGATATTTGATGCATAATTAACGTGAATAACTTTCCGAACATACGTCTTTAGATCGTGACCTTTTCATCAATTTCCTCCAAGCATGGCTTAAGCTCCTCCGCACCTTGATTTTTTGCGTTGTTCCTCCAAATCGTGTGGGTCGTTTTTTTAAAAAATGAGCATCGCGAATAAGCGAGTGAGCCTGGGCGATGTGTTCAAGGTTGCGCGTGTGCACGAGGAGGATTCCGGTGGCCCCGGGCGTTCCCCAACTCGTACGGGCCTGGCTGATTTTGTATTTGGCGGTGGTAAACAGCTCTGGCGAATAATGGAGACCTCTGTTCCATTTGATTGCACGCGCGCGCGCGGCATTAGAAAAGGACAGGAGTTATTTCAAGGCCCAATCTACGAGGGAAGAGCAGACCGAAACACGCGCTGTTCTTTGGCATCCGGAGGGGACTCAAGGTCTTTTCTGGTTTTGGCCCTCTTACCACTGGAGCCCTTATTACGCACAACCACGTATGTGGGGCCCCACAGTTTCGGATAATTCGTGGCTCGCATTCTCGTTCTTGTTGTTTGATGCGGTACAAAAAATGGATTGACATGAATCGAGTGAATGTGACTTATCCGCGAGTATTCTCGAACGAATGGAAGCCAGTTGGAGTAAAACTGCGATAATTCCTTATTTCTGATGCGTGTACACTCATACGCATAGATTTATATTAATTATATATCACCAGCTCACATGCAGCAACGTTGACTGGAAGAGCGTGTAAGCGGATCCTCACATTTACCATCGGCGCACACAAATCAACAGCGGAACTTCGAGAACTCCGAGCACGTGCGCCAGAACTCAACGGTCTTCATAATCATAAAAACGACTGCGCACATGTGCCCTAGTGCCCGTGAATGTTGTATTTTCTGGCGGGTCAACATCGCGAAACTGCGTGTACGTCTTAACTTTGTCCCACCATATACCTCGAATAACTTAACTTACGTCCCCAGGCTCGCGCTACACCGCATAGGGGAACTCATAATGTGTGTGTTTTCGTACCGTTCAAAAGATGCACGGAGGACATCCTAATATCGGGAAACCTGATGGTACTGCGCACTCGACGTAAGCATATTTCGCCTTAAGGTAGTTCATGCACGAAACGATTTTCTTTAGAAAGTCTTGAAATATACTCGGAGTTTAAATGGCTAGTCGACTGACACGCATATCGAATTTTAAAGGGTTCGTCTTATTGGTTATTAAGATAAACGTGTTTAAATGTGGAGAAAAGTACACAGGGTTAAAGGGACCATGGGTAAAAAATCGTTCATATAACGAATGAACGCTTCTTACGAAGTTTATGAAAAAGTACGCAATAAGGATGAAGTATATAATGAAGGTTTGAGAAAAAATTCGAGACGATTGTCTTACTAGTAATAAAGATATATTACGCCAAAGGATGAACGAAATTGGTAATGAGCACTCGCATAACCTCACATTTTCTTATTTCGGTATTTCGTTTCTTCTTGGCTTGGCCCATTGCTTCAATAGCCTTCTGTCTTTTCATCAATACTTTTTTCTTCATCCATTTCTCATTGTGTTTCCCTTTGAGCTCTTTAAAGCGATTTTTGACATAAAAACTAGTATTTTCGCCAGGACCGAATGAAATTTGGGGTTCAGTCAGTGATGAATCCCCCATTAATTAATGGCTCGCAATTTCATTCGCCAAAAGATAAGTTGAAAAATGTTATTTACAAATTCGAATTAATAACTCTAACATTAATTTAAATTGATTATATCCTTAATTGGGGAGTAAAAATCGATGCAATTTAAACACCCATAAAATACGATCCTTTGGGCATGATCTACCTTAATTTTGTTAATTCGAACAGTTAATGAGACAAATGAGCTTGGCATTGCATGATTTATTTTATTTTCCAACTGGTCAATTTTGAGGACGATTCAGCTAGTTTGTTCTGATTTGTGAAGGGAGGGAGTGAGCAATCGCATCGTGCGTTACGCAACACGAAAAACATTTTGAGGTCTTGGAGATCAGTGGAGGATGGGGACGAGGATGTTGTTTGTTTTTGTTTCATTATTTCAGATTCACCGTCGGAAAGATGTAAGAGGAAGTGCGAAAGAAAGAGAGTGGGTAATGTAAGATCCTGAGAGTTTCCCGGGTGGTGTACAGACTCGGCGTTTATCCGTTCAAACCTGGAATAGCTTATACGGAGACTCGGGACTTGATAAATGCGAGGGTTCGCTCGTGCCCAATTCCTAATTTACAGGACGTGATTTTTTTTCGTGTTTTGGTTTGTATTCCAGTAAAGCGTGTCTCAAATATCGATTTAGACCTCGGAATCCGTGTCTCGAGAATATTTTCAACGGATAAGAAGGGAGCTGGGTTGCGAGCTTACTTTTTCTTCGCGATATGATGCATCGAGATCGTTTACCCAGATGTAAATTTGCTCGGCGTCCCACGAGTCTGGAGGAAGACTGCGCGAGATAAAAAAAAAGAAGAAGAAACACGGCGAGTAGAAGTAGAGAGAAAAAGAAAAATACAAGCCTCCTACCATACATCTACTTACAACGTTATACATTTTACATTACCCACTCGGTTCTTCCCAGCTTTTCCTCTCTTCGTTCCATCTTCCCGCCTATATTCTCCTCATACCAACAAGGAGCATCGCTCGCGAGACGTGCATCGATCAACGTTTCAGGCTCGCGCACATATTATTCCACACGGACGAGCGTGCTCCTTGCGTTTAAAATATTCGCGGTGTCTTTCAAAGGCTTATTTCGGTAGATCGCATCGAGTACGTACGGATGGTGGGCGACATGTTGCCCGAATGCTGCTTTGAGCCTTGAATCAACCAAGCTTCTTCCTATTTTCCATAAAGAATTTTCTTTCCCATGGTGAAACTTTACATGATCATAGAAACCGTGCAATGGGGTGTGCTAACGATTACGCTGGGACTCCACTGAAGCGATCGTACATTTGAACTTGCCTTCAAAAATCGAGAACGTTGCAACTACTTCGTGCGAGTGATCGTCGATCATTCGAATTCCTTTCCATGTCTTCTTCAATTGCGAACAATTTTCTCGTTTTTCTTTTAAGATTTTTTCTAATGTCCAGAATTTATTCGAAAACTCCGAAACGTTCGTATTGATTAACTAGGACGTGATGAATCTTCTGAAGAAAGACACTCTCTCCTTGTTTCGTCCTGCAATCCTAACTACCGAGGACCCTAATAACTATTGCCTGGTCCAGAAGCTCGGATCGAAAGACTGCTAGTAAGGGCGGAAGCAACAGAGAGAGAGAGAAAGAGAGTTAGGGAGAGAGAAAGTGGGAGAGTGGGCCATGCGTTTCTCCTCGAGGATGGAACAGACGCGTAAATATATAACAATACATAACACGGTATACATACAGATATATACGATAATGCGTAACGGTGCGTCTGTCTGCGATGTTCCGTACAACTTCTCGAAATACGAGCCTAAAAAGGGGTGAAACTTCGGGTGGCTCGGTCGGCGATGCGGCGACGTTATTACCCTTTGTCCCAGTAATGGCACCTCCCACGAACATTAAGCTCGCTCCTCTATCCTCCACATTTTCGATAACCGTATATACATATAAATATACAAAGATATAAAAACGATAAACTGGCTACTGGGTCGTGCTTCATCCGCGCTTCCCCATCTACGTTCCGGGTGTCCTTTTTCTTGTGCCCATTCTCGTTCGCGCGCGGTCTACAGGAAAACCAATAAATTCTCTACTCGTCTACTTTGAGAAATCTTGCCGCGGTGATTTAGCCACACAATTCGTTTTTATGGGCTTTTCCGGAAGCGACTTGAGGCAGGAGGAAGAACGGCGAGGGTGAACTGGCGCGTGCTGGAAAACAGCGAAATGCTTTTTTCTATTTTCTTTTTTCCTGCAACGAAACGTTGTCTGATCTCGAGCAAGCCGCGTGGTCAGATCCTCGTTAAACGGAGAGATCAATTCCTGGCGAGCAAAAGGGATCGCGGCTCGAGCCATTCCACACGCGGAAATCGATGTCGATTTCGTCCTTGCTAAAGTTCGAGCCTAGGTGAAAACGAACACTCGCGTACTTGTGTCCGTATACATTGTATCATTATTTAGCGGTGTATCGGAAGATATACGACGAGCCGGAAGCACGCGTCGGTTACCGTCCAATCGTCCATATACACCCCAACAGCCGCGGATTATTACCCGAAATTATACGTTTCGCGTGCCCCCGCAATTCCGCGTCAGCGACGGCGCTATTTTTATTAACGGTCCACTTGAATCGGCGGCACGATTGTGGTACCGGAATGACGACACTGTTCGAATATTCCTGTGCGTTTTCGCGTGACGAACGCTCCCCGTTCGACCATCCCAAATACTTCTTTTGATCTTCTCATCACTAAACTCGTTGTCGTTTCGAGATCCCTAACGCGATGGGCAGGGTATATCTCAAGGATCAATAGCATCGTTCTGAAGGAAGACGGAACAAAAGACAACTTTTGGTAACCGTAATACGAGTTTGAGTAGTTCCAATTTTCTGTAATCATTTGTCGACAATTTTTTATGGGACCTTTCCAGGGTCATACTTCTTGTTGTACTTACCAACAATTTTCTGATCGTTGGTTTCCGATATTTTTCTTAATTAATAATATTCCATTTGAAAATTTCTGGAATAATCATTATTTTAGTAATTTATCAAAATTTGAATGATGAAACCTGGTTTATTTGACACCGTCGTGATAATCAGATAAATACGATGATGATAAGTCATATTCAGTTTACAATTGAGAGAGATTTACCACAATTTCAGAGGGCGAGGTGTGCAAGACGAGACTCACGCGTTGAGATAGAGTTTCAAGGTCGAGATTGATACAAACGTATGAGCCGAGAGTAGACAGAAACTCACCTCGTTTAAAGTAAATATGAGATCAATAAATTAACACAATCAAGAGTTTTGTAACTGCGTTTCCTTTTCGTTTTCAATTCACATCGCCACATATCAGTTGATGATCTCGACTCTTCTACATTTTTTTTCAAGTGAAGTCAAGGGTTGCTTTTTTTAAGTTTCCTTAGTAGCCAGAATCATCTATATCTCGCTTTCTTTTATTACGTGTCGATGTTCAGGATGAGTGTGCGTTTATCAAAAAAATAGTAGGCATTGAGAATCTCTATATTTAATTTATTATTCAACAACTATTTTAAACAGTTGGTAAAACCGAAAGAGTAGAAAACCAGATGAAAAAGTCTGAGAAATTCCATTTGACATTTTGTTTTGTGGATTAAATAGAAAATCGAGGTGGCCAAGAAGCGTTACATTTATTAACAGGACCATAAAGAGGCAAAAAGGGTTGGCAAGCTTCCCGTTGCAACGGCAGTTGTTAAGTTTATTCGTATTACTCGCTCCTCGTAATGTTACATCCGAATTTTCTTTGTTGTCCCCCACTGACTGGTTCGGATATGCTCGGAAGCACACGTGGCTTTGATTCCTACGACACGTTTCTATTGCCTGGCTTGAGTTCCCCTCGACTCTTACGTATATAGCATCTTCTCCCCTCATCCTTCTTCTTTTTCTTCTTCTTCATCTTGCCGTTGCAAGTCACATGTCCGCGATCCGCGTCTCGAAAAGGTAACACGAAAGATAAATGAGACGACCCAACGGGGCTGTTAGGCTCGTGCGGGACACGAGAAAAGAAGATCCGCTATGGCTTGCGCACACAAAATATACTTACAAATACCAAGTGTCCTAAAGTTGAACTATAAAATTTTAAAGACGAATCTACAGCCAGACTATAAACAGAAAATTCTTTGGTCATATTTCTCTCAGCTGAATCGTTGGTGAAATATTGATTCGGCAAAATTGGCCATTCCATTATTTTTTCCATATCTGAAGGATGCAAGACGAGAAAGATTTGACCTCTCGAAAATTGACAAGCTCGTGACAATCACGACTTTTGAGACCCTCAATATATAAAACTTTTTTTTAAGCGTCCCCATAATACTCGGCATTAAGAGGGCACCGATGGGCTCGGAAGCACGGTGGCCTCGGTTGTATCTGATGCCTGTTGGCAGTACGCACGAGCGAGCAAGACAGAAGGCAGCTGTGGCTAAATGTGATCTTTTCTTTACTCTGTTCTTTGTCACGAGCCTCCCTGTATCATCGCCGAATAACTGAATGAAAGTTTGGTGATGACATTTTTCTATACTGTGTACGTTATTTCGTATTGAGAAGAAATAAAACGACTTAACTGCACGTTTTGCTTTCACGCTCACATACCCTAGTGCGAAATGTGAATATGCTCCCAAGCAGAATACGAGAAAATAAAAATAAAGTGTAAGCAAAGCAGTGCTCTGAAAATGCTGACAATAAATCGAAATGAACCATTCGTCCCAATCATTTCTGACTATTTTTTTGTTGGCTATCAGAAATTTGAATTGACCAGCTTGATGAGTGAAACTGATAGCTTGCTATCCCTTCATTATTCAAGTTTCCAAAATACTCCCTCGATCCTCACGAATGATGGACTCACGAGTGTGATCGTCGTTATGCCCACTCTGTAAATAATGAAATTACCAATTTAGTTGTAATCTCGAGGAATAATGATTGGGATTACGATCTCAACGAAATTCAGTGCCGGAAAAAAGTGGTATTTTGTAATTATAAAATAATAAGCGATGCCGAGTGAGAAGAGGAAAGCTGGACGATTGATTCATCGCCGCACTTCCTCATTCCAGACGGTTGTGTGAGCGTCAGTGGGTGTGCGTTACTACATCGAAGCATATTCCCGGAAGATTCTTTGACAGTTTAACGACTTGAATAAACGTTTCCCAAAACCTCAATCCTTTTGTCCGAAATTGTGTCTATTACGGAAATGATGTTTAGCCACGTAACATCGAACGGACCATCGTCGTTCTGACGCTTTTCGTTTAAATTTATGATTCTAACAAAGGGTCATTGCGAGATCGGTTCCTAGGAAGGGGATCGAGTGGGCGGCTGATCGAAAGCAGGGGGGAAAAATACATTTATCGGTGTAGTAACGGGGTCGGATCGTTGAGCTCACCCACTGCTCGGACTTCCGGACCAGCTGGTTTCCTGGGGTGGAAGATAAGTTTTCTCGTGCATCTATACGCTCTCGAATTTTAACCAGTGCCTACTCGCAACTCAGCCCTTTCATTTTCCCTAATAATCTTCCTCCTCGTGCCCAACGAAAGTTCCGTGTGTTTAAAATACTATGATTAATTTAACGTTCCAGTAATTGAAGATTTGAATTAAGATTTACTGCGGCGGGTGTTATTATCATCATGATCGAAGGTTACTTTCCAAGCTTTCGGAATCATTCAATTTCATTTTACGACACAATAATTCTGTGTGAGAGCAATCGAGCAAAGTTCTTTTTTTCGAATTGACAGACGTTCTAAAATAAATTTCGGATCGTTCCAATGAAGATTGATCATTTTACCATTTATAGATCCAGTGATTCACGTTGCCCGTTGCTTTTCTTCGAAACAGCTCGGTGATCATTTTTTTCTCATTTTCCTTATTCCCAGAATAGATCGGGTTGTAACATGAACGGATAGGAAGAAATTGTGAATCATCCGCGGCATCGTTCTAATTACGAGTCCGAAGACCCCGCAGCGGTGACGTATAGCAAGGACGAGGCGAAGATCATAAACGTTTTTAAATCGACTCGCTCAATTATCGCGCTTGATTATCACGTCTGCAATCATTTCGGCTGAATGTTTGCTCGATAGCAGGGCTTTTCCGGTAGTTGTACACAGTTGTACTCGATATATCAATCAATTGCAATTCTCCCATTTTTCATCCTTTTCATTCCCATCTTTCCTACGTTTTTTTCGTTCGATCAAAATGTGAAGCCACGACTCGATAAAAACAACAAAGCGCTGTATACCAGAAAGAATAAGTAAAAAAAACCCTCGCAATTAATTCGGAGTATCGACGTACCACGCAGTACCACTAAACGGCGCGTGCAAGAGCCACCTGCCCAAATTGACACGAGGAACTTGTTGTTCCCAGTGTTTTTTTATTAATAAACTTTCTCACTCACTTTCCCCTTTCCCTTGGGCAGCTTGCGAAGCGAGCACGTGCTCTGACCCCCATTGTATTTATGAAAATGTGTTGACACACACACACACGTGTTCAAAATCGAAAGGCAGTTACACCTCGTTCAACATTTGTCTGACCTTATCGAACTCGAGTGAAGAGAAGCAAAGTCTAAAACACGTCGTTGTAGTACCTTCGTATCGTAAATAAAATAAAATTTAAATAAATTCAATCGTTTGTAGGATTTATGAACGAATACGTAGTTCTTTTCAGATTCGGAAACGTTTTTCATCAACTCTCCGTAATGAGTTAAGGCAAATTATTCCTAAAGGATCGTATTTTATGGGTGTCTAAATTAGATCGATTTTTACTCCCCAATTAAGGATACAATCAATTTAAATTAATATCAGAGTTATTAACTCAAAATTGTAAATAAGTTTTTTCAACTTATCTTTTGGCGAATGAAATTCCAAGCCATTAATTAATTAGGGATCCATCACTGACCACACCCCAAATTTCATTCCTCCCTGCCAAAAATACTATAGTTTTTATGTTAAAAATCGCTTTAGAGAGCGCAGAGGGAAACACAATGAGAAATGGTTCAAGAAAAAAGTATTGATAAAAAGACAGAAGGCTATTAAAGCAATGGACTAGTAAGACAATCGTCTCGAATTTTTTCCCAAACCTTCATTATATACTTCATCCTTATTGTGTACTTTTTCATAAACTTCGTAAGAAGCGTTCATTCGTTATATGAAGAGATGAACGATTTTTTACCCATAGTCCCTTTAACCCTGTATATACTTTTCTTCATATCTAAACGCGTTTATCTTAATAACCAATAAGACGAACCCTTTAAAATTCGATACGCGTGTCAGTCGACCAGCCGCATTTAAACTCCGTGTAAATTTCAAGACTTTCTTAAGAAAATCGTTTCGTGCACGAACTAGCTTAATAAAAAATTTGAAAAGTTTCACCAAACTTAAATTATTAATCTTTCTCACACTCGAACACTCTTCCGCAATTTTTTTTCTGAACTACTGTTCTTAACTTCACCTGCAAGCCCCCAGAGCATTAGAACAAGCTGCACCTGATTTATGCTAATCACTATAATTGCTGTTATTTTCATCACAGTTTATTTCCTCACTAAGATAGCCCGCAACACGTTTATTCGAAATTTCTTCGAGGAACTCATAGATTGGTTGTGCGGGCTTGTGACTGGGAGATTAGAAGATAAGTGTGGCGTAGACTTATTGGGGTTCGCATAACAGACTAGACGGAAGGGTAGCAGGTAGACGTATAAATATATATGATACTAAACACACTATTACGCTGGGTATTCGAACTAGACAACTGTGGCAGTATTATTAGAGGGAGCAGGTGGAAGCCAGGGCACGTCGATTTCCTAGTCTCATTCGGTTCCTACATACAATACGATACGTACGATACATTTACGATTTATATACACATAGAAGTACAAGTTTGCTTCATTTCT
This sequence comes from Venturia canescens, assembly GCF_019457755.1. Classification (NCBI taxonomy): domain Eukaryota; kingdom Metazoa; phylum Arthropoda; class Insecta; order Hymenoptera; family Ichneumonidae; genus Venturia; species Venturia canescens. The sequence continues at coordinate 16,561,683 of NC_057421.1, read as the reverse complement.
GAGCGCGTCCCATCCGGCCTTGTGGCTTCATAAATTTTCTTACTCGTGGCCCTCTTCCAAGCCTCGTGGCATTCTGTATATACATATACACACACATATATATATTCAATGTTCGAAACCATCGAGCGTGTTCCGCCCTTTGAGTGCACGCACTAAGATTGCGTGTTTTTCCTGTCTAAAGCCACTTTCGCTCGTGGAGCTTCCCAGAAAGCTTTCATCAGATTTAATACCGACCTTAAACCATCCCTTTCATGAGTAACTTCTTGTTTAATCAGAACGATGACAACAAGTAAACTACGAGAAATAACGTTTGAAATTATCGTTCCCGAACAGCATCGGATCGCATTACTGGAAGTGGAGCAACACTTTGATGTATTCAAATTAAAGTACTCACAGTTTCGTCTTCGAAATTGAACATCTTCGTTCCCATATCGCTAACTGTAACTTATTTGTGATTTGACTTTCATGAAATTTACGTATTTTTCTCTGAAGCATCTGATCATCTCACTGTTTAAGGTAATGACACGTGATTAAAGTTGTTACGATGATTGCTCCGGTACGCGAGCAAGGGTTATTCAAAATTGCTACGATTTTTCAACATTTTTATACTCAGTTTCATGTACAAATTGAACTTAGTAAAGGTAAATTGTGATAAAACGTCCTTTAGTGGATTAGAAAACAATGAATAACGATTAATTTGCGAAAGTGTCAATCGATGAATAGAATTTTCGTGATGGTTTATTTTCAATCAAAATTTTTCAACTGGTCTAATGTCTTGTCCGTAGACACCGCGATTAATGAATCATTTTTTCCGTATTTAATTTTCGACTCTTGAAAGAATAGTGAAAATAGGTGAAAGTATGCTCATAGGATGAAAAACGAATGATTTGCCTTCGGCAAGTTCCGGTTTAGCAGAGACAAACATTTATCTGAAGTCACGTTCGATTTCTCCCGGCAATAAATTAGAAACGCAGCACATTTTGAATCACCTCGATGTCTCCCACTTCCTGTTTAGCCTCATGGCGGAAGACTCCTAAAACAGTTTATATTTATGCGCATACGTAACATCCAAAGCGAGCAAAGCCGGGACAAAGAAGGAAGCGATCGGCGAGGCGCACCGGCGCCGATTAAGAGAAACAGCATAAGGACCACCTGCCCGAATTTATTCACACGCATATAGCAGTCACGAAAGGAAGAGGGGGGACACGTGCGACGATACGGGAACTACGCAGCCACGAGGATTCAAGGACAAGGTCGTTACGCGACTCACAAGGTCGGAAATTCGACGAATTTCTTTTGTTTGATTTGTAAATTTTTATCACTAACATTCGAGTTCACAGCAGGTTTGGAAAACCAAAAAGTCGATCAAATGCATTTGCTCCATCTCATTTCATGTTTCATGAATAATTTAAGGGAATACCAAAACTAACGTTCTCATTGCGAATTCGTTAAGTCAATAGTTTAACAATAAATTTTGCAGCTCTCGATTTCGAGAACTTCGTAAATTACTATTCCGATATCATCGAACCTCCTTCATCCCTATTCCCATGCAAGAATTCCAGGCGTCCAGAAGGAACTGCCTTTGCCTGAAAAATCCTGGGTTATCCGGTGTCAGGAGATTATTCATGCGTAACAAAAGTGACGGGCAAGGGATCGGCGGTGAGGATGGTGGACGAATCTGCATGCAAATATTTCGATTTCGACGCCGAGGACAGCGATACGGAGTGGCGAAGAACAGTGCGGAACGCGAGAGAAGAGGAGTGAGAGAGGGAGAAAATACTCAACGAGTGGTTAACGTGACAACTTTCCTGGGATGAAGTTCGTGGCAGCAATTTTTTTCCACCCCACCTCCATCTCCGCAGCATCCTTCGATCCTCGTTCTAGTCATTTCGTCGTGTCCCGCGGGGGCCGGGAATTCAACGGATACAAGACCACGCTGGTTTTGGTCTTTCAACCCCCGCGGGCGTTCATGATTGACGTGAAGGTTTTTCATCGGCAACTCTGCGAGGAGTGCACGGAAGAGGTCGGTACGCGTTAGCCATCCAGGTCCCAGCACAACCATCGCGCGACAACCCTCGCTCCTCTCTTCACCAAATGGGGATGAAATACTCGTCGTTCGAGGGCCCTCGAACGTTGCAACCCCAGTCATTACTTCGGCATTAACGTCCCGACTATGAACGCACGCCGGGATGATTTTTCTCCCTCTTTCGTTTCGCTCTACCTAAGCATCGCTCCCGGTAAACTCTCTGTCCCGGCATCGGAGTGACGAGAGACCGCCTGCCGTGCCTCCTTCGTCTGTCTCTTTTCATACATTTCATTGAGAATTTCCAACCTGGGATTCACTCGCAGGCCTATCATTTATTTACTATTTTACTCACATTCTCATTCATAGAAAATATTCCGATTATCAATAAATCAAAGTTTTATTGTCGATGAACAACGATTTCAAAAACACGAAAATCCTCACATTATTAAGGAAGTTCATGCGAATCTAATGGAAATCGAAAATTCCAACTTTAAGAGTTGAAATTTGGAAATATGCTAGAAATATATACCGTACATATATTCTCGAAATTTTTATACGATCCACTGTCTAGTTCTCGAGAAAACAATTAACGAAAATCACATTTTTTCAGGGCTCTTATCGCAGGCACGCTTCCTGTGCGATGATTTGGATTTAATTAAATGAGATCCTCCCAACTTTGAAGAGGCGAAAACGAGAATAAGAAAATGACTGTTGTCACATTTTCCTTGACGATTTTACTACGAAAGTATTTTAATCGCTGTCATACTATTAAAAATGAATCAATCTCAATAAATAAGTTACACATCATTTTAATAATTGCGAGAATAAATTTTAATCGTTTCTTTGATCATCGAAAGAGCAAAAAAGTTCAGTTGCTTTTTTGGATCACAAATAACGCATAATCTTCCTTTAACAGTAATTATTTCTGTGTCAATTTTAATTGAATTCTCTAGGAATCTGTTATTTTTATTATTATTTCCAAACTTGCGAACTGTATCTTAATTTTCACAGTCCGTGTTCTATCGCCCATTCAGAATTAATCGCATTCATCATTTCGTTAATGAATATTTAAAAAAGTACAACTATCTCAATATTTTTTATGTTCTAACCGCGTATCAGAAATGATAAAATTGTTGTAAATATTTGGAATTCAATAAATATTCGCCTGTGAATGGCCAAGGATTGTATCGGAGTTGATAATATTTCTATGTCTACGGTTTCTCGTCAACGAGGCCGTTAAAGCTGTCACTTTCCCTCGGCATTTCAGTCGCAGCCTTCTTTCACAGAACACAGCGAAGCATTTCACCATAATGAGTATATATCCCTAGCGACGATTTGTGAAAAATGTGTTTCTTTCTTCTTTCCTCCGTGGTTGATGTTTCCCCAGGATCACCCGCTGGTTAACACGCTCGTGTGAGAATAAAAATACGAAAAATGGTCCACGGGGGAGATGTTTTATGTCAAATTTTTACTCCCCCCCCCCTTCTCTTTCAATTCTCCCCTCTTTCCTCTATTTTTCTCACTATGTGAGTCCATTTTTTCGCGCAGTCGCTTCACACGATCATGGGACACACTCTACTCGTATTTCGGTGAGAACTGTTTGATTCGGTGGCATTGCATCCCCGATTTTCACAGCCTCGTATACCATGCAGACTCGTTTCAACTTTTCTTTATTTTGTTTCACGCTTCGTTAGCACACAAAGCTTACCAATTTTCCGAATCCCACAAATTTATGGACTCTAACATTTGAAATTTTATTATTCCAATGCGCCAAAGGGATTCGAGCACAGTCATAATACAGGCTCGCAGTAATCGTTCATTTTTCTCCGGCTCTTCGAACTATCCGAACTGTGAATTTTTACAACTTTTTATTAGCCATTGCCGCATATCGATCGCGTACTTTCTCCGCATGGAAAGCGCGACCCCGAGACAGCTGTTCTCGTTTCCGGGCCTAGCAGCTTGCCAAATTATTGGCAAATTGAGGCCTTCCGACCATCTTTGCCTCTCGCTTTTTTCCACCCTCGTTCGCCCTTCTTTCATCGCTGACAAAAAGCACACACATACACACACCTATTCGATGGTAGAACACGATTGCCAAATGAAAATTAAATGAAGGGAAGTATGCTGTAATTTCACATGTTCCACATGTTTAAATTCTTATCGTGATTTTTATTTCTCACTCCTCGTGCGTAAAGCGGCGATGAATCGCGACAAGTATATCGCGTGAGGCACGCATTTTTTTCATGGCTTGTGTCGTTTGATACGACGCAACGGAAAGTCCAGTTGATCGAAACAACAAAAGAGTTCCTGCCTTCTGGTCGGTCGAATTGATCAGTGAGATTAGATCGTGAAACGTCTCACGTTGTTGCATTTCAGAAATGAATTTTATACAATTCTTTAAACTGTCATGCTTAATTATATCGATGGATCAATAAAATTCAGATTCGAAATCAATCAGACTGAAAAATCCGAAGTTACCGAAGTACTCAAATTTCACCTGGAAAATTCGAGTCGAAATTAAGGCGAAAATTTCTATTTCAAGAAATTCTTATTTCTTTACTCTAACGAACTATTCAATATGCCAATGCATCTGGATTGGCATAGATAAAAGTGGGACAAAATATAATAGTATCAATATCAAAGTAGTCACTCATTGTGCAATTTTGACTCGTATGCGTTTTGCTCCGTCGTCCGAGTTCTCGCCGCTCGTACGGTCCATCCGAAGCAGACTCCATTCAACATATAAACATTTACGATAGCTGCTCGCTCGTACCGACCATCGTAAAAGAGTGAGAGAGATTCTTTTCACGATTCAGCTATCGCTCGCGCACCGGTAGCAAGGATTCGTGCGACTCAGCGCGAGCACCGCTAAATTAAAAGGCGATGAGATCGTTAGATTCGTATACTCAAAGCATTCTCCGGTGACGTTCAATCGCTGGACTCTTGTTCATGCTCCCACAGCAAAAGGCGTCCGAGTGAAAATGCGACATCGACGTTTGTCCAAACTTCTCACCCTGCACGGAGAGACTTGTAGCAAAAAATACTTTGTTTTTATAGTAACGTCGGACCACATCGATATTATAATAATAATCGCTACAGAGTGTGTCAAATAATGCAGAAGTTTGGTGAACCATTACCGCAGTTCATAGTAAATAACGCGCTGTACTATATCAAAAATGAACACCAAGCGAATTTTCATCAAAAACATAGTAAATAATGAAATGATTTGATGAAAATTTAGGAGATAACGTAGCAGTCGTTTCTCTGTGCTATACGAAAAATTGCATAGTTTCGTATTTTCCCTTTTACCGCACTGAATTTTTCTCAATAACATTGCAAAATTCACGCGCCCACCAATTATACGAGGCGTTGCGAGTATAAACATGAAAATTAACCTGTGGCACATAGTAAAATTTCAAGCAATTTGTCCAGTCCAATTCACCAATTTTTAACATTTCGTCAAAGACACGAGTCGCAGACCTAAATTTTGCCTGTCGTACATAGTAAAATTTGAGAGAACTGCTTTCGGCATCAAAATTACTATGCACTTCGGTGAAATGTAATAGAATGGCGATATAGAACAGCGCTGCTACAAAACATAGCAAATTTTTTTAGCAAATTCATTCGAAATATTTTTATAAAAGTCTCAACAAAAAAACCTTCCAAAAATCATGCCCATAACTTCAAAACACATTCTCCAATAAACTCATATTTGTCTCAGTTATTCTCAGAAGATTCACGGCTCAACGTCGCGAGTGACGTGCCTCATATTTTATAGTACGACTATCTGTAGTTGGAATTCTCATTATTTTGCGAAACTTCTGACACAGGTAACAAATTTTATTCGTTGATCATGATACACATAAAGTATTCACTGTAAGTTTGTAAACTCCCGCAAGATCGAGTTACCATTCTACGTTACTGCACACGTGCCCAAGTATATCCCCATTGAGTTTATATTCACTCTTCAATTGAAGTTATTCACTCTTCGAGTGAATAACTCCAAGAGCGTGCAACTATTCTCTCTGTTTTCTATTGTAAATTATTCAAGTCGTCGAGCATTCCGTCTGGGATTACGTATTTATATGCTGTGTGATGCGCTGTAGATATTTTTGTCGTCCGTGTACAACCTCGGCTGCGCTGTGATATCGACTGTACTTTCGATCATCGGTACATTTACGCTAAGTTTGTTGAAGACATTCCAGTCTCAATAAATCGTGAAAAAGTGACAACTCGTGAGAGTGACAGTGCGTCAACTCTGGCTGGGATTCATTTGGCGAATTAATTTCGAGTGAGAAGCTCTTCGTTCTGAAGGGTATTCGAGTATTTTTATCACGAACTGGAGAAAAAACAATTTTAGGAAACCGATATGCGGAGAGAAATGAAAAAAGTGCAAAAGCCAGATGCTCCCTGGTGAAATGACTTTTGGTTCGATCCATAAAGTTTGCCAATGAATTAGTCACAAATGTTGAAATTCCGTTTTCAACTTGATCGAGAAATGGTGCCAATCATTTCGTTCGCAAGATGCGCGCGCGATCGGGGTAGGGGCAGGCATCAACAGGCGACAAAAATTGTAATCCGCGTATCATATTTACATAAATTATGTACGATATTTCGCTCGCTCGTGCGGGTGAAACATGTGCGTATACCGCCGCGGAAAAAGATTGTAAGTTAAAAATGCCACGTTTTTTTTCCATACAGAAATCGATAGTTTTTATGAAAACCGGAATTTCTCGAGGAGAAAATTCTCTAATTAGACGCTCTCTAAACGTTCCTCGGTGCTAATGAGCAATTTGAATTTAAACGTTTTTCTCACAATGACTATTTATTTTTCAAGTCCAATATTTTCCTACGCAACGTCCCTGGTTGATTCCAATAGAAGCTATTTTCAAAATACGAATTAAGGGGGAATATCAGTGTGACAGGCTGAAAAATAAGGTATTTTTTAGGATTTTTTTTTTAAACGACTCGATCAAATTATTCGAAATTTTGTGTATTAATTATTGAAGTGATGAAGTATACGGGGAATTTTATTTTTAGTACATTTTATTAAGCAGAGAAGCAGGCGCAAAATGGCGTCTCAAAAAACAACATAAGTTTGACAACATAAGTGCCACAGCAAGCATCTGAAATCAAATATTCAAAAAGATTATTAAATTATAATAATATAGCATTGTAGGAAATTTGAAAATTTTAATTAGAAAAAATGACGCTCAATTGGAAAGAAAAATCGAATTTTACACAAAAATTTTCCAGTAAATTGTTAATAAAAAAAAGTCAATAATTTAAAAATAAAACTCTACGATCCGACGATAGCGATAAGTTTTCTGAAGAGAATCCTTTTTGAATGAAGTCGACTGGACAAAATTTGACAGGCTTATGCTGTCAACCAGGTCAAAAAACATGGTTTCAAGAAAAGCGCGTTTAAAGTTTTGAGAGGATAAAATTGAATGATGTAACTTAAATTTTAATATAAAACAACTTCTTACCTGAATTCCCCCTTAATGAAATTATGCATCCGAATGATCGTTCGGGACTCTTCATTAATAAAGACAGCCACGAAAAATAAAAACGAGATAAGAGAGAAGGAAGGCAGTGGGGAGAAGCGAAAAACGATTTGCACTTGCACCTCTTCCAGTAATCGATGAATTCAACATGAAAACGCCCATACATTCAAATATCATTATGCATAGAAACTTTATTGACTGGTGGCGAAGGCACATTGCGCTCTGTCACAGTCGGCTCCAACATATATGTGCAGTCGCCGCATATATGTTCATTCGCGCGATGCCAACGTCCGACGCGACCGCCAACTAGCTCAAGGCGAAAGAGCATTGGCATTAGAACCTCGCGAGTTTTCTCGCTTCTAGTTCTCTCGGCTTTGCTATATGTACGCATTCACATTACATGCATGCACGTTCGTCGCATCGCCGAAGCCCGCTTCGATACGATGCGTGTACGCACGCACTCGTGGACACTCTTTTTTCTAGTTCTTTAAGTTAGAAAAGGAAAAATACACGGCGATAACATTTTGAGTTGGCGCTTCTTTACCGTGCTTTTTTGAAGTTTTTTTTTCGTATCTGTTTACTGTTATTCGTACGTACATATCTGACGGATTTTCACGGCGATAACATTACGGATTTTTGTATTTTATTCATTTTGCTTTTTAGAATCACAAAAAAAGTTTCATTGCGAAAATAAAATTTTTTTTGAACGTTCAATGAAAATGAAGATTTTGAAAAGTCTTGATGCAACTGCCTTTGTTGAATCAACCGAGAGGATTCAGAAATGATTTATAAAAGCTCTGATGCTTTGTCAAAGCTTTTAAGAATTTTTTTTTTTTTAATGTCAAAACGATGAATAAATCCCCATGAAATATTGGGTGAATTCTTCCAGTAATAATGAACTTCGGTCTAACTTGACAGTTATACAATTTGGAATGAAGAGACTTTTAGATGACTTTGATTTTTTAAATGAATTTTCCACTTGATTTACCTGCTTCCTTCGTCCAGTAGAATATTACAGTTTAATTATTGAATAAAACAATTTCACAAGGCACTTTCTAAATGTATTATTGATGAATCCTTTTTATTGAAACGTATTCGCATAAGCTTGGTAACACATAACTATAAAATGTACAGCTCCCGTCGAAAATCCCAGGAGAATGGATAAGTCTTTTCACCGATAAGAATCTTTTCTCGGGCCGTCTGGCGGAGAGAGCGTACAATTTCAAAGCGCGTTTCGCCCCCGATCGATCTCCCATTCCGATGAATTTTACAACATTGTTTATCCAAGATCCTTGCGGCGGCAGGTGCCGATACGAAAAAAAGTAGATGAAAAGGAAAAATATTTTCGAAATAAGTACCTCCACGTGATTGTGAGTTTTCAAATACTTACGCTCGAAAACAAAAGAAAATGAGTCAGCACACCTCCTGTGAGGTTTACCGAGCGATAGAAATTCCATGAAAAATCGAATCCAGTGTTACCGAACAGTGTACGAATGTCGAGACTTACTCAGACCTTTTTTTACATTATAATAAAAATAAAAAAAAGTCACTCAAAGGTGTGGACTGTCACGTTCGCGTATCTTTCCAATTAATTTCAAATGTAGTGTCGTAAAAGGTTTTATGATCTTGCTCAAAGCACGGAGTCTGACACTATATCAAATCGCATATGTACTGTACATAAAAATGTGTTCAGGACTCGGGGACAAAATGGACCACGGTGTTTTCTCCCACGAGATTTTCTTCACAAACAAATTGACTCGGGGAGCAAACTTTTTCAAGAAATCTTTTGGTCCTGCCTACGAATCTCACCCCCAGGTTCATATTTCCCCGAATTTCTGTAGGAGCACGATATGTAGCTTTTATATACCATCACTTGTAGTAGAAAAGCTGTGTCTGTCTAGATCCACATTCCTCGTCAACGTTTTATAGCCGAGAGCACGTTTTGGCCTCCACGGGTAACGAGAGTAACGGCCATAGGGCATACACCATCAGCATCAGCCTCGAACTAGGGCCAGAACGTCGTTTTTATGTTTGAGAGACGAGGCGTCAGTCCGTGATTTGCTTTCGAGACAGGGGCTTGACACGTGGATGTCCAAACGATCCTCGTGTGCTACTGGCTTCTCCGAAACTTCCAATTACCGGAGAGTGCTTATTTAATGGCTTGATTGACCGAAGACAATAAAGAGATTGGAATTTCACCTTCGAGTATTAACTGTTTTTTTATTAGGATTTTCGTGTGGAAGCCAGTAGACCTTTACTTGCTCTATTTTTCTGTGCTCTAACATGATTTCAACGTCATTACTATTTTTAGTTGAACGATCGATCAATAATTGGTATTGAATCGAAACCGATCCTGGAACGATGTAAATTATTGAGAAATCTTGAACCAAAGCTCATTGGAGCAGTACTCGGTTTTTTGTCTGAATTGTACTTCAAACACTAAAAACGAACTAGTTTTCTATCGTTCTTTTAAAAAAACCAGACGAACTGCGTAAAAATATAAAAAGAAAAGTATCCGGAGCAGCAGAGCCTCATTCCAAAATCCAGTGAAGACTGTCAACACTTTACAAAACGATGCTGTGCCTGTTTTATCATCAGAAACATCGGACTTAATGACACTCGATCTTAGTATTTTGCACGTTTGCATATACCACGTGTTTCCTCGCAGCTAAAGTCGTGACTTTTTCACTTGACATTTGTATCGGCCCCTTCTTTTATTCTCAGAGATCAGAAGGGAGGAGAGATAGGATGCGTCCGGGATAATCAATCGTGACTACCGCGTCACGATTTGATATACTTCGAAGATCGCAGATAAGTTCGAGGGTGTCGTGTGATTGTAACGAGGATATAGTGAATTTGTTACAATGGGATTTGAGTGCAGCTCGAGTTTCTTTGGTAGCCTTTCTCTTTTCTTTTTTTTTCATTTTCTTCGCAGACGGACGACCGAGCCATTCCTAATCGCAGAAACATTTGCGACTCAATTACGTGATTTATGAGAATACTCGGTTGCACTGAGTCGTAGAAATTCTTTGGTGTGACCTTAAAAATACTTCAGTAGTAGACAAAATGAGAGAAATAAATAAATTACGTGAATCGTAAGGTTAGTTGTGCATATAAAATTTTCATAGATATGAAAAAACTCCTGAAAAATTCAAACCTCGTCCACTCTCGAGTGATTTTAAACCAGCTAATCGAAATAATTCCCCAGATCTGTCTACCCCCTTCGATTCATCTTAGAAATGACCCGAATCAAATGTCAGGTGCGATGATCCCTCGCCTCGTTGCACCGAACATCGTATATTTCACGTATGTAAACCCACGTGCACTACTATACTTCTACGGGGTTGTTGCAGAATACTCGTCGATAACGATCGGCGATCGACCGATTAATCCCCCTCGACAGATTAATATCCCTGGGGAGCAAAGCTCGCACGTAGACCAAGCCAATCGTGCGAAATGAACGTATAAATTTTGTGTGAATTTAATGCCGTTATAAGAGGCGAGCATTAATATCGAAATCGATGATTAATCACGTCTCGGTATTGTAAAATATTGATTCATTGAAAAAGCGATACATTCCATGAAATCTTGCGTACTCGTAAAAAGAAAGCAAACGGATTTTTGCACACGGAAATTCTTGCCGATTTCAAGTGACTCAATAATTCCAGATTTGAAAATTTTTCACTGAAATTAAGGGGGATTATCAGTGTGACAAACTGAAAAATGAGATATTTTTTGGGAATTTTTTTGAAAAAACAGCTCGATCAAATTATTTGAAATTTTGTCTATTAATTATCGAAGTAATGAAGTATACAGGGAAGATTATTTTTCAATTTTTAGTACATTTTATTAAGCAGAGGAGCGGTAACAAAATAGCGTCTCAAAAAAAGACTCCCGGACGGTTGACAGCATAAGTGCCACAGCAAGCATCTGAAATCAAAAATTCAAAAAGATTATTAAACTATAATAGTACAGCTATCACAGCATCGTAGAAAATTTGGAAATTTTGATTAGAAAAAAAATGGACGCCACTTAAAAAAAATCCCAAGCTCTTTTTTTACACTGATATTCCCCCTTAAATGCCTGAAAAAATGTTGAGGCCTTCGATGAAATAATCTGCCCTAATAATTTCAAGGTTTCTAAAACCAAAACCATCTCAACGCGACATCTTGGGTCCGACCGTTGCCTCACGCAATTACTTTGAGCCGGAGTCTCAGAGAGATTATGTATCCAGGGCGAGATGATCCGCGAAGCAGCCTCGCGGGGATTTCCAATCATATTTCCATTAGCGGTGTGCACGTCTTGGATAAGCGAGATCTTAGTCTAATAGCTGTGTTAATAATTTCTCAATGGCTCGCTTCGAACAAATGATTCACGTGGCTATAAATAAATATGCGTAAATATTTATACTGCCGTGATTGTAGACGCACCTAAATCCGATCCTACATGTGATACTGGGCGAAAATTTTATGTTCGACTTTTAGTTGAGCTTATATCTATGAATTTGACGTATAAACGATGCGACGATTCGCTCGCCCCTGGACAGACCGCCCGCTTCACGTCGCTCGCGGTCGTCGGGTCGTCTTTCACGAGGCGTGGGTGTAATACCGGTCGACGATCTGTACAACTCGTGATACATAAACGTGCTCGGTTAGTTGGTAACTCGGTATCAGTTACTGTCACTCTATCCTTTCTCCTATGCATTTTATCCCGACAGTACAAAGTGATTCAATCAATTTTCTCATATACCCGCAAAGTGCCACTTTTTTTTCTCGCTTCGATAAATTCAGCACGCATCGCGATCGATTTTATGTCACGAACGAACGTCGATGTGTAATAAAGCGCAATAAAATATACAAAAAATTCTTTCACCTCCGGCTAACGACAGTGAGGAAGATATTTTTTCTCAATATTGTAAACCTGTTTAAGGCCTTACATACACTTGCAGCGGGAAAAAAAACGTGATTTTCTTGTTTTTTTTTTTTCGACGGGGAAATAAATGTTTATTGGAAAACTGTGAACTACATTCATTAGTAAATATGTTCATGTACTTGTACTATTTTTTTCACCAAAGAATTTCTCAAGATGGCGGAACTCCAGTTGTATTCCAGTAGCACCTTTTTTGAGCATCAGTTGCAGTGGACATGGTAACTAAAAAACTGTTAATCCGATCCATGCCAAATTTATACCACTTATTTATTATAGTAATAGCTTGGGCCTGGACGAAGGATTTGTAAAAATTTTGATTTAAAAAGCAATGGCGACAGTTTTAAAAACAAAATTCATTTTTTGAGGTGCTAAAATTACGGTTTTTTTGTTACAACTTTTTTTTCCAACAAAATACGAAATCCTTCGTCCAAGCCCTAGCTGTTATTATAATAAATAAGTGATATAAATTTGGTATGGATCGGATTAACAGTTTTTTAGTAATCGTGTCCACCACAAAGGTATTTTTCAAAAAAGACGATTCTGAGATAATCGCGTTTAAGGATTCAAGTACTAGACGACCGCGCGCACCTGGCGGTCGGTTGAAATACCCGTAGCTACGAATCTAATGCTCCGGTCTTCATGAAATTTGGTGAGAATATTCTTCAGACATTAACCTGAAGAATATCTGATAAAAAAATGTTCGATTTTTTCACCCATCACAATTGTATATAAGGCCTTAAATAACAAGTTATGCAATCGTTGTAAAAGCTTGTTATGATCTATTTCTGCAGAATTGAACAATTTTTGACAGCCCACAATGTCAGTTCTGAATCTCTATCGTCAAGTGTTTTTATGTTCACTTTTATCTCGATTCATTCTTCAAACATGGATGATTTTACGATATGTTGGAAATACTAAAAGGGAATGAGACACGTGTCAACGTTTTGGACAAGTGGAGCACAAGATACTATGAAATTTCTTGATGGACAAGTGATTCAGGATTCTCTTGTTTCAAACTTTATTTATTCACGCTGAAACGTCGAGTGAAACTAACGTACCGTAATATGAGAGTCAGACAAGCAAGAATTCGTTGATGTTATGCATGGTGTATTGCAACCTTTACCATTCATGTATTGTATAGGCAGGCTTAATATTAATACCAATGATATGCAAACCCTTCATTATATCTGGAGATGTACAAAAACAGGTTTCCTGCCTCCTCAACTTCCCTACGAAATTCCACTGACTTCGACTCTCCCAAGTATTTTCATAGTTTCAAAAAAGTCGTTTATCTTCATCTGCATGAATTCGTTCAGAATATTTGCATATTCGATTTATTTAATCGAACAATATCGAATTTAATGTGCAAATATTTTTTGAGCTATTCTACTATCTACGATATTCTCAAAGGCAAAAGAGTCATTGAATATAATTTTGAACTCTTTCTTTCGAAATCTGGAGTTGAAAAAAATGTTGCTAACTTTCAAGATAATTTTTATAGTACTAACGGAATTTTTTCTTTACAATTTGTAGACATCTGTAGTATTAAGTTTTTTTAATAATTTCAAAAACGTTATCATTCCACAGTCATTGATTTTGTAGTATATTTGAAATTGAATCCTCGAAGCTCTTCGTCGTGACGAATTTTCACAGATATTCTGATCCGATATTGATTACCAGGGAATGAAGTCAAGTATTTTCCTTTCCCTAATAATTTGGTCGTGCGTAGAACAGTGAGTGCCTTGATAGACAAAAGACATTTTGGATTACACGCCAAGCTGAAGGACGTAACCACCATCGCCGCGTTGGAGCGTCGAGGAGATGTAGGAGGAAAATCGCACCCTCTCAAGGGTCTAATAACTTATTAACATTTCGGCGCTTGTGTTGAGTTCTGGAAACCAGAAGAGCAGAGAGAGAGGGAGAATTACAACCAGACAGTAGGGGTTATTGCTCCACGGGTACGTCGCTTCTTATCTACCCAGTCCCTCCCAAAATCTCGTTTGATAATGCGCCCTTAAATTCTATTAATGACAAATTGCTTTATCCCGTGGAGTTTTGGTTTTCAAAGTGCGTTCTTGCTCGAGACGAAACTCTCGCCTTTGATCAAAAGTGATTTGGTCCGCGTGTATGTAAGGTCATTTCCAATCATGAACTTTTGAAAAAATCGATCTTCACAGTTTCGAATTTTCAAGGAAAAAAGCATCGTTTTTCTTCGATTCTTTCAGTTTGAATTTTTTGACGATTGAAATTAATGAAACATCTGGGCTCAAAAAACAGTGCAATTGTCAGAATCGATTTCGTTTTGCTCACCGTGATCAACATCATATGCGTTTCCATCCATCTCAACCTTACAACCGAGCATTAGCATCATTTATTCGTCGCCGTTCAACATATGTAATTTATCGATCCATTTAAAGAAACCTACGCGGGACTGGAAACGATGAATTCGTCCAGTAAAAAAAAAAGAGAAGAAAACAGTGCTCCGTATAATCGATCACTCTGGTAATCGTGTACCGTAACGGAGACGAGTGGTCGCGGACTTGATCTATCGAATTCAGCTTTCACCGCAACAAACTGTCGTCCCCTGAGAGTCGTCTGAGGACTCTGCTGACCACATAACAACCCACCGTTCCAGGGACGGTCGCAGACTGTCCTCCATCTTTCTCTCTCTACCTGTGTCGGATCGGCCAATACCGTTCTTGGTGTATCATTTTTTATTTGTAACGAAAAACTTACGAGTATGTTTCCATGCGTTTTTTCGCTGTCGAGGACTTGGGACATTTTGCCAAATAACTTGGAGCCTAATCATCAAGCAACAAAAATCTATACACGGAGAAAACGAGTCCGAAAATTACAGACGAAAGTACTAGAAATATAGTATCGTGGGGACACGTACAGGGTTGCAGCATTAATTCGAAGAGCAGTAATAAGAATTGTTCTAACCACCATAGTATAAAGACCAAAACCCATAACTTTTATTCAAAAGACTCGAGAGTGTTTTTCTCTATAAGAATACTAAAAAATGTTTTCAGTCACTTGAAATGTTTATATTGTAAAACATGCTCGGGCAACCCTGAACAAAACTATATTTAAGGTAAAATGTCACACATATTCGGTGTATATTCGTGTATTTATAATGGAATTTACTATGCTGACAGTGAAAAATTGTGATTTACAATACATTTCCACTTATCGGTAAGTGCTGGTCTGACATGATGAATAACACTCGAAAACAAAACGAAATATAGCTCTGACGTGCATCACTTTTTGCTATCCACATATAAAGCTGTTTAGAATTCAATGGACGGAAAATAGCAAAATTCAAAAAATACTGTGCTGTTTGTAATCGGTGGCTAAATACTTTGAAAATTCTTCGAAAATACTATATTCCTGACGAATCCGTTTTCTCCGTGTACGAGTTCGAAGAATGTTTTTTTTTTTTGCACGGAATGAAATTGCAAATGGTTAACGTTTCGTGGAAACGCTCATCATATGAGAAGGGTCGTTAATAAATTTGATCCAATCGTTTGTGTCATGTTTTCAAATTGCATTGATGAAGATGAAAACGCAATAAACGATTTCACGTAGCCTAACGGATCAAAATTCTGTGTCATTCCTTCGGCCCACTGTGATTCGGATGTTTCCCAAATCTTTTTCATCAGTACGATTCTACCGGAGCAAATTGCCGGGAACTTTTCCGTTTATCCCGGAAAAAGTGCACCCTGGAGATTCGAGAAAAGAAACATAAAGGTATCCCGTCAGGAGGAAATCACAAAAATGAAGCCTGTACGGAATACGAATTCGGTGCTGATTGTGGTCGCTTAATTCCGACGGGACAATACGAGTATACTCGAGTCGTTAACGTTTTTGGTCATCTATCAAATTGAGGATTTCGGATAATCGTAAATCCCAGTGGAAATCTCTCGAGACGTATTTTTCGGGAGGACGGTGAAACGAGTGAAGAAACGCTTGGAAAACAAAGGCAAGATTTCAAAAGATGAGGTCGTACTTTCAGAAGTGGCTGTCAATGAAACGAGGCAGCTTAATTACTGGGAAAAGTCGTTTTGAAATGCTCTCCGCGTTCGGAGCCGCCATTGTTTCGTAGATTCTATTCAAACTTCATCATGCCTTCGAGTTTCTATTCTTGGTTCGTTGTTTTTTTTATTTCCTTCGTTTCTTCCAAGCTCCGACATCACTCGCAATTTCCTCCTCTCCTGTGCTCAAGCTTGTGGGCACTGCTTTGGTATCCATTATAGAAAGCTTTGGTGGTGCGTACAAGGACGCCATTACAGGCAAACGTAGAGAGCGTGACAACGAGGAAAATTCGATTGGCGAGGCGAAAGACACGGGAGAAAGAAAGGCCGCTCCTCGAATCCCAATTCCACTTGGATTTTATGCCCTTACCGAAACGCCCTCCTCGTCCAGCACCCTTTTTCCCTTGGTGCCTACTGCTTCTCCTTTTTTTTTTTTTTTTTTTATTCTCCGGACCCCTTTCTTCGTCCTTGGTCCTTTTGGTGCGAGTCGTCGGAGGGTGTGCACGAGGGACCAACTCTCATTGGACGTTGCGTCAAGTTCCTGTTCCCTTTGTTATAGCACACTGGTGAAAACGAGTGTGCCGAGACCGTGGCCCACTGACCCGCTCGGATTCGCCAATCAGTAAGGGCTGCTGGTACTGCGTGCACCACTATCGCTAATGCTTCCGTATGAAGAGGGTTCAAGGGTAACCCATGGGGAGCGATGACGCAACGAAACGTCAAAAGAAAGTGAAAGCGTTTGGGGCTGGCCAGCGAGTAAGAGAAAAAAAGAGAAAATTTCATGATCGAGATTGACCGAGGAAGAAAACGAAAGAGCGAGAGAGAAACGGATGAGGACAAAAGACAGGGGGACGTGACGGACGCGTGGTCCGAATGGACCGAAAGAATCGCCTCTCGTAGAAAAAGGACGAATGAATCTCGCAGGGGTTACTAAAATCACGAAACGACACAACGATGATGTGATGAAGGGCACGTGATCGACTTTTAACGCGGGGGTCGGAAATACTTGGACTCGTTAGTGCCCTAATTCCATTTCCTCAAGCTGAAGAGATGAAAAATTCCAATGGAGTAGGCAATTTGTACCACAACGCGCAGAATCTCGATGTAAGAACTCCACAGTAGCGCTGAATACCAAATCCCAACTTCAGAGGAAACTCCAAAGAGAAATTTGCTATGTTTATATGCAGTACACTACGTCAAGTTACACGAGAAGTTAGTTGTTTGTGATCGTTGGGCTAAATAGTTTGCTCATGTAACCGGAAGATTCTCCTTGTAATTTGCTCCTCGTCCTTTGTACCCATGACATGAACGAGATTTCGACTGTAACGAAAAGGCTCGGTTCCGAAATTTGTGCCACAACGACAAAAAAATGTTGCGAGAAGATTGTCTTCAAGAAAAATTGTAAATTCATGGACAAAATTCCATCAATTTGGTTATTTCAAAGATCACACTGGGCGAAAAAAATTCTCAGTGTTCAACGGTACTGAACATTAATTTATGAAATGAAGAAGCCCAAACTCGTGAGTAATCCATTTGGACACGACTGACTGCGAGTTTCTGCGATTAGAATTTCTAACGAGGATATTCAGGCCTCGCCAGAGTCAATTCGTGTTCCCAAAATCATTACTTATCGCGTCTATGCTCATTATACTCTTTTTCTCATCTCAATTCTACTTTATACACTCCCCTCGTACAGGGAATCGAGTCTGTGCGGCGAGAACTTTTCTTGTAGAAATAATGGAACAACGCACGAAACGAATGAGTTCCACCGCGGAGCAAGGAAGAGAGTGAGACCCGAGCGAATCAGCCTTTTACGAGGAGGAAATTCCCTCGTGAATTCGAACGAAGCTCGCGCAAGTTCGCTATACCATAGTCGAGTTTAACGCGTAGTCAATCAAGGAGATAATCAGAGATAGTAGAGAAAGAGAAATCTATCTCGAGAGGAAGAAAGAGAGAGTAAGAGCTATGTCCCAAATCGTGAAAGAGCTGCCAGAAACTCGACAGCCCGAATCGAACGAGGGACAGCAAACCGAGGGACGACATCGCGCGTAGGTCCGCGAACACGTTACGCATCTCAGCAATTTCTTCTCTTTTCCTCTTTCCCTTTTCCCACTAACTCTCAACTTAGTTCGCTTACGAAACATAGAACACACGATACACCACCTTCTCGTTCAATGAGAAGACACGAAGAGTCGATAAAAACTAATATAAGTAGCATTTTTCTTTTTCTGTGGCAGGCTAACTTTTTTTCACATTGTTGGTGCCACAAGCAACTAATTTCTGAATAACGTTTAAGGTAGATCATGCCTAGAGAATCGTATTTTATGGGTGTCTAAATTGGGTCGATTTTTGCTCCCTGGTTAAAGATATAATCACTTTAAATTAATGTCAGAGTTATTTATTCGAATTTTTAAACAAATTTTTCGAACACATCTTTTGGCGAATGAAATTCCAAGCCATTAATTAATCGAGGATCCATCACTGACTAAACCCCAAATGCCATTCGTCCCTGGCTAAAATACTATAGTTTTTTATGTAAAAAATTGCATTAAAGAGCTCAAAGTATCAACGAGTATCAATAAAAAGACAGAAGGTTATGACAAATATGGGCCAAGCCAAAAAAAAAAAACAAAATGCTCATTACCAATTTCGTTTAATCTTTGACGTAACATATCTTCACAAGAAACTTCGCAAGAAGCTTTCTTTCGTTATGTGATTTTTTGCTATGTGATACTATGACGATTTTTTGCGCATAACCCCTGCCTGTGTATTTTTCTTCATATTCAAACACGTTTATCTCAATAACCAATAAGACGAACCCTTTAAATTTTGAAAATCGTTTCGGGCATGAACTACCTTAATGGGCAGCTAATAAAACCCCAAAGATTCTATTTTTCTCTCTACGACCGAACTTCATGCTTCGAATCAATTATTGAATTTTATTTCTGAACATAAATCGTAAAAGTTAGTCCGAAATATTACTGCAGAAAGTTATTTTTCTCGTAAAAAAAACCCCTCAAATTTGGAAACGAGGACTCAAGACTTTACGAGTGTAATAACGGACATTGCGCAGAGCTTTTCAATAGCGGAACGACGGATCGGATGAAAGGTCGAGAGGAAAAAGAAGGAAGGGCAATCGAAAAACGTATATTTCTGGGGAGAATTTTAATCCGCAGTTCGAACGGCGCTGTTGCGCGGCGTTATCGCTTCGATGTACAGATTAGCTCCTCTCGAAATTCCGAGCCCTTAATCCCTCTACTGATTCTCATATCCCTACATATCTACAGAATACTATATTTAAACTATATTTGTGTACTATAGCATATGTGTACACTTGTATAAATTCGCGTAAGCTGGATTCTGTGTAATCTCGAGTAGTTCAAGAGTACAGGACAACGATCGCCCTTGCAGATTTCCGTTCGCCGGTGTTTGAACGAGGACGACCAAAATCTCTGCTCTCTAATACCGAGCATCGATCGGATTTGCGAATAGATATCATGCAGACATTTTATCAGACAAGGACAATTGGTTGTTCTCAAATTCAGGATACAATTCAAGCCAGTTATAAAATTGAAAGCAAACATTAGCGTTTCATTGTAAATTGAGAAAAGAAATTCGCTGATTCAAAAAAAATTCTAGTTCCATCATCGAATCGCAGGGAACGAATTAATTTCGTTGACTCAACTACAATTTTTATTATTCAACGAGGCTTTCGTCGTAGTAGTGAGAATTATTTATTTGAGTCAACAAAAAAGTCAAAGACTTTAATCAACTTAATTTTTGGTTGAGTTTACGAATTTTATAGTCTTCACCGCACGGTCTGTAGATCCCCCAAGATTTTTTTACAATCAGCAAATTCTCATTTTACTGGGTTCAGTGAAGCGAAGAAAAAAAACCATTTTCACTGATCGAGACAAAATTAGGAGTTGTGAACTTTTCGGTTCTCATTTCGAAAAACAAGAAACGTCAAAATGACATTTTTTCCTTTAAACTTTTCAATCACGATGAGCATTTCTCTCATCAAGCATCATCGTTTTGGTGTAAAAATCTTTTTATCTACCATATCGACAGAGCGTTGTGTTTCATTGGAACAGCTCGTTCCACGTGAGTCCCAATAGGTGGCTCTAGCCACTGTCGACTGTGAGGATTTAATTGACCACTCATTACGATCCGTTTATCACTTTTCGCTAGAGCTAGAAACCTGCTGGTAGCGTTGTCAGTGCGTGTCCAAAGCGCGCTGGGAGCAGCGTTCTAGGATCGAATGCATTATGTGGCATTGCGTTGTACCGCGACGATATTAATAATTGTAACGCCATTCACAGTACTACCAGCCACTTAAAAACAGTGAAGAAACGTCACTTCTTTATTCCTTAGTTATCAGCTTAGACCATTCCTCATTAAACCTTATTCATTGTGATTCTACACTAATATAAGTTTTCTACTAGTATTTCCCTTTCCATAGCCTCGGAAGCTCGCTTCAGATCCACGACCGGCCCTGGCATTTTTCCCTCGCTTATGTCTAATTTCCATCCATTCACAACGGTTTGTAATGCTGTTTCACATTAATAATTTTAAATGTAAAGCGTCGGAGAAAAAGAGAGAGAGAAAGAGATTTCATCTTGATCTCGACCTTTGCTTCGATGACTATAAAAAGAAGGGAAAAGTTTCTTGATAACTGCTGCAATGTACGGTCACATCAGAGAGGCAGATAAGTCTAGACTTTTCTAGCAAAGGGCGTATGTCCAACGTACACTCTTCTGTCTCCAGAAATTCGTAACAATACAATATCCCAAGATCGCGACTTTTCATCTGTATCCCTTCATCTCTATCCCTAAGAACATTTTAATATTTTTATCGAAAAGCTGAGATTTTTCCACATATAAATTACTACGTTTAGTGTTCCGAAAAATAATTCAGGGGTTCGATATTTCCAACACAAGAAGTTAACAATTACAAATTTTCAAATTTTCAAACCTCTGTGACTTAGAAACGGCTGGGCAGAAAAATTTGAAAAAAAATCATGAAAGCTCACAGTGACACGTACTTTTGAAAAGCAATGACCATTATATAATATATTCAGACCCTCCGGCACAAATTAATCCCATAATTGGTGGAATGACCCATATATCTGAACGCTTTTTTTCAACCAATCGAACGTATCACGCAAAAATAAAAGATAAAAGCATTCTCTCGTCATATTCGGTAACCGAGATTATCGATAAAAATTGAGTAATATGTGATAAGAGCAACGGCTATAATTACTTTTGTTGGGTTATCTTATCATTGCAATAGGCTATCAACAACAATTGTGTACACTCAATTTTACTCCTGTTATAGTTTTTCATAAATTTATCGGTACATGCATGAGGAGAATGAAAATTTCATTAAATTAACGCTGATATTGAAATGATGCAATCAAGACACCATTGACGGAGAGTTCGTTGGAGTTTCCTCAAGTCAAGATTGTCAATTCGAAGACGCATATCCGCTCGAATTTCACGAATTGATGTGTAGACATTTCGACAGCAATGGATACGTTTTTGAATGATGGGAATTCTACGGTGAAACCATCGATGGTTGTAATCATTTGAGACATCGGTCGCTGAGCGGGAAGCAGTTTCTCCGAGTTTCCATTGGAAAAAATCGATCCGTAAAAGATCGCGTTCCAGTGTATATTTCCCTTCGAGTTTCTAGCAACTGAAATGGAGGAACAATAACCTGAGTGACCCGCGTTGGAGTAGAACGTGCGTTGAAGACATTCTTATTCGAACAATTTTCCAATTTAATATTCCTATTTTGTTGGTTCACTCGTTTTTTTTTTAACGAATTACCGAGACGTTCTTTTGCATCCCTTTATCAAGAGATATAAATTGGAATAAAATTCTTTTATTCGGGAAATTTCAACTTCTTATTGGGTAGACTCAAAGATTTTCAACATCGAAAATCATGTTTACGGTAATATTGGAATGATTCGATTTGTTTTGTATTTTCATGTTTTTGAGCTACAATTAAACATTCTGAGTGCTTGTTCTACAATTAACCGCAGTGACGTTCAAGGAAATTCCAACTCGATATGTAAATATCGATTTCGATAAATATTTTGAGATTTATCCTCTCGTCCGAGTTGAACGACTATATCTCCTCGAACAGGAATGAGACACGTGGAGTCAAGGAAGTGTCGAGGAAAAAAAAACAGCTTTTAAATGGAAAATTTCTTAAATAAATTTCCATCGCATCATTCTCACGAAGCAAACGAACATGAGACGAACACAATCATTGATGGATTATTGCTTCGATGAACAGTGCAACATGAGTTATGAATGTTGAGAAAAACGTTTTTTATTCGGTCAAGAACTTCATGACAAAAGCAGTCTTGGAATACAGAGAGTAATTTTTTCGTCCTGCATGTTCAGTCATCAGTTGAAGTTGTTTTCGTCCCGTACTCATGATTAATTTTAATCTCGTATCAGATCTTGACAAGTTCAATATTCCTGCGTCATCCCACAGCAACATAATAAGTAGATCCGTGGTACAGACTACTAGTTTTGTAGTGTCTCTCATAACTGGTCATCAAACGGATAACTCCTATTTCCACATGCGTTTTAACAAGCTCTCATCACGAACGTCAATTTGCTACTGGCAACTATTCATTCGTACAAAAATGAAGGGTTGGAGACGGCTGATACGATGACGGAAGAGAATTGTCGCATATAATCGTAAACATAGTAGATATCTTCGGTCATAGATCGTGTATGGAGTTGGATTTGGAAATTCGGAACGATGAGAGCAGCCCGAATATTGGGGAGACCGGAGCAAAACGGGATACTTGACAAAAAACTTTTTATTCTTTCATTTTTTTAAATATATTACCAGAAATCGAAAGAAAGTGCAATTGTTCCAGAATTTCTAGAAAGGATATTTGAAAAAGGGACAAAAAGAAATTTTGAAAAAACAAAATGAAAATTGGAAGAAAATGTAAGAAGTAGAAATTCTGAAATAATCCCATTTTTTTTACTGCTCCTCGTAACAAGTTCTCGAGATGCATCGGATTAAAATTGCAATAAGAAAAAAAAAACATTTCGCGCGAGTAAGAAATAGATGAAGCTTCTCAAATTTGTAAACAGTGATATTTCCTTACGTACCCCGTTTTGCCCAGGTCTCCACATGTCAGAAATCGTGCAATGGTCAAAGTTCATTTTTTCCTTAATTTGTGAAATCGATCGTAATTACTGTAATTGCGCCATTTTTGTAATTCATAAATTTATGTGTGGAAAAAAAAGCTTGATCTCATATGTCCACTGCGAATGGCATCGCTGGATATAAATTGCGCTCATATCGCTATAATGCAGTGCTTTCAATTGTAAATAAGAAAGTAAGAGTCATGTAAAGATTGTCAGTTGTTGGATTGCCTCCGTCGAGTATATACGAAGTGGGGATCGAGAACAGCATTGATCGAACGTTATAAATACAAGAGCATCGAGCTCTGAACGCAAGTTTCGTTGCACAAGAAACGTCGAAACATACTGCATTTGCACGAACTTTATTTAAATTCTTAGGATAAGAGTAGCTTCGTTGTACGCAATAATGGCGTTACTAACCGCGTATTGGGGCCTCGATGGCATGATTCTAATGACAGTGTCAATCATATGTGCTTACTTATTCATGACGAGAAAATTTCTTTATTGGAAAAAACGCGGCATCGACGAGATAACCCCAACACCGTTTTTCGGTAATTTCGCCGATTGTTTTTTGATGAAAAAATCGGCTGGTGATTTCGTGAAGGAACTATACGATCGCTCGCCTGATATCCGATACAGTGGCTTCTACATATTTGATCGACCCTTTTTATTGGTGCGTGATCCGGAGCTTGCGAAAAATGTATTAGTGCGAGACGCTAATTATTTTCCGGATCGATACTCGGAATCTAGTCCCGACGACAAACTCGGCAGTTCTAATTTGTTCATAATCAAGAATCCAGCATGGAAACTTCTTCGAACAAAATTAACGCCGATATTCACTTCCGGAAAGCTCAAAAGAATGTTTCAACTCATGCTCGTTGTTGGCAAAGATCTTGACACCCATTTAAAGTCCCTCAACTTAACAGGTATTTGTGACTTTTAACGACCTCGCTATTCTGTAATTATTGTAACAAAATCTGAAGCCTCAAATTTTCAGCTCCAATGAGCACCTTTCATCGATTCATTTTCGCATTAAAATTTTTTTCTCCTTTGTCGAGGCTCCGGCAGGGTCGTCGAACTCAAGGAATTGTGCGCGAAATATACAACTGACCTCATCGGCACGACTGCTTATGGTCTCCAAGTTAATTCTCTGAATAATCCTGATGCCGAATTCCGAAAATGCGGACGCGAAATATTTGAATTCAACTTTTGGCGGAG
The DNA here is from genome assembly GCF_019457755.1 of Venturia canescens. Lineage (NCBI taxonomy): Eukaryota > Metazoa > Arthropoda > Insecta > Hymenoptera > Ichneumonidae > Venturia > Venturia canescens. The sequence goes on along the minus strand of NC_057421.1, from coordinate 16,536,791 downwards.
CTTGGAATTGACCTCGATATTTTTCTCTCCACAACTTGTGAAGCCAATGGGATTTCAATTTTTCTCAAAAAAAAACACAAAATTCTTGCGATACGCTTTTTGGGATACGATTAAAGAACGTGAACGCTCCGGATTGAAACGCAACGACTTTGTCGACTTGCTTGTGGAACTCAAGAAGAGCCAAGCTGGCTCCGAGGAATCCAAAATTTTCGGTAAACAATATTTCATAGCGAGAAATAGTATATTACACCACAAGGGCAGAAAGTTTGATATTCCTGCAGTTCAGGGCTATCAAACTTCTGCCCGTATGGTGTATACTATTTTTCTTCATAGCCGGTCAAAAGTACGTTTCTTCCGAAATACGCAACTATCGATAGAAGATGTTTTGATGCCTGCCCCCGACATATTTGCTGCACGAGCGAAGCGAGTGCTGCTGGTCGGGGGGGCAGGCATAAAAAAAACAAGATATTAGCAAAGATAATTAATATGAATATTTGCATTCCTATGAAGCTGAAAATAAATCATTATTCCGAACGACGAAAGCCAAAAATAAAGTGACCAGGCTGATAAAATGAATATAGTCGTTCGGAATAATGATTTATTTTCAGTTTCATAGGAATGCAAATATTCATATTAATTATCTTTGCTAATATCTTGTTTTTTTGATGCCTGCCCCCCCCCCCCCCCCCCCCCCCCCCCCCGACCAGCAGCACTCGCTTCGCTCGTGCAGCAAATGTCGGGGGCAGGCATCAAAACATCTTCTATCGATAGTTGCGTATTTCGGAAGAAACGTACTTTCGACCGGCTATGAAGAAAAATAGTATACACCATACGGGCAGAAGTTTGATAGCCCTGAACTGCGCGTCAAATGCCCTCGGCTTCGCCTCGGGCATTGTGACGCGCAGTGCAGGAATATCAAACTTTCTGCCCTTGTGGTGTAATATACTATTGAAAACTTTTCTTTGAAATGCCATTCGAGTACAGTGAGAGTTTTGACAGTACCTTAAACAAAAAACAGAAAAATTCTAACTATATCGAATCCGATGCTCTGCAGAATTTGACGGTGATAATTTGGTTGCGCAAGCGGCCATTTTTTTCACCGGTGGATTCGAAACCTCGTCAACGACTCTGAGTCTTACCTTATATGAACTGGCGCTTTCACCGGACATTCAAACGAAATTGCGTGAAGAGATAAACTCCGGGATCGAAAGTAACAACGGCGACATTACATACGACATGGTAAATAATTATAAATCAACTATTTTAATGAAAAACCATTTTTTAAAAAACAGGAGATGACTAGAAAAAAAATAAAACAGGTCGTGGCTGAAAGTTTAATTTCATGCAATTGAAAACCAACACGCAGACTCTCAACGTCGCTGATAACGATCATCATCAGTCTCGCGCTATAAACATTCATTATTGAAAGTGCAGCACGTTCTTCGACAGCTCGTCGGAGAGAGGAAAATTTTCAAGAATTTCCAGAAAAAAGTAACTCGAACGATGTCTCGAAATGATTTGAAATTCTGTAACGTCGCATATTTTTAGCAAGAAAAAAAGTTGAATCCCATATGCCGCATAAAAAGTCGGAAAAAGAAAAATTTTATTTTCACACTGACAGCTTGAGCTGCCTTAAATATTTTTAAGGAGCGAATAGTTCGTGGGGTTTATTATTCCAGCTATTGTTTATTAAAGCTGCAATTAGAAATGTTATAAAGAAGATGCTGCTGCACTGCCACATACATAATTATCCGGTTCACCCCTCTGATTATCCGCAGGTCACGACTCTTCCCTATCTCGACATGGTTGTATCTGAAGCACTGAGGAAGTGGCCGCCTCTAGGATTTCTAGATCGTGTCGCGAATGCCGACTACAAAATACCGAACTCGGATGACGTAATAGAAAAGGGAACTCCTGTATACATCTCGATGCTTGGACTGCATTACGACCCACGATACTATCCGGATCCTCAAAAATTCGATCCTGAGAGGTTCTCGGAAGAAAACAAAAAAAACCGAAAAGCATTCGTGTACATGCCTTTCGGAGATGGGCCTCACATTTGTATCGGTAAATGCAACATTTTTTATTTTTTCTAATCACTCTGAAAATGATTCTGGAAAATTTTTTCATCTCAGTTATTCTTCGATGTGGTTTTTTTTTTTAATATTGAATGAAAACGAATTCCTAAATCGACGAATCCAATTATTTATTATAAAATATGATTTTTTTTAAATCATACATCTCCAGCGAATGCCCATCAACTTGCTGTGAAACGTGAGATGTTATTGATGAAATTTCTCTCTCGATGCAGGTCTGCGTTTGGGACTCTTACAAGTGAAGCTTGGTCTCATACATATTCTGTCGGAATACGAGGTAACGCCGTGCAAAGAAACGATGATACCTATTCGACAGAATCCAAAATCAATGTTAACAGCGCCTGATGGTGGAGTTTTTTTGAATTTACGAAAAATTTAAAAGGCAGCTTAACAATAAATAGAACAATTATTTCTTGTAATTTACCTATCTCGTAATTGTAATTTCGGAGCGTTATATAAGTCATTTGTATGAAAAATATGTGCAGGAAAAAAAATAAAATATGTTTTTTTCTCCGTTATCGTTTTTATTTAGCCTTTTTATTAGATTTTTACAACAAAATGTTCGTTAACGTCTACACGCATTCTCGCTGGTAAAACAGAGCCTTCAAAAATGAGCGTCAAAGTCCAGAGACGTGAAAAAAATCAATGAAGGAAAATGCATAAATTGTTGTATATCGTCGAGAGATGATACTCAATTTGGAGCAGATTTTTTCTTCTGTTTATCAGGGTTTTTAGGCACCGATGATACAGCCGAAAATGGTAAAATCAGTGGTCAGATTTGTGTGTTTTGGATGATTACGATTGTTTGGGATTCCTGAGACGTGAGTCGTTTTCCTACCCTTTGTGTAGACACCATCTATCCCATCGATGTGGAAATGCTGACGCGCCGTCTGGATTTTTACGCTCGGTCCACTTTTGGCTGCCGGTCTGAGTGAGAACAAATCGAAGAATCATAAGAGAGAGTAAGAGAGAGAGAGAGGAAAGTTGGGCAAATCAAACTCAACGAAAATCTGTCGATGAGTACAAAAGGCATGGAAAGGGTTGGTCCATCAATATTTGATTGCGTAATGTATTAATAATGAGTCGAAGAGTAGTACACTTTTCGCCACATATCCATTATCCTCATGAGATTTCTCGCACAGTAATTAATCTTCATGATCAACGAACCCCAAGTACATCTCTGTATCGAATAAAAATGTTCTACTTTCATGAAAAACAAAACAAACCTTACCCTCGCACGGAAATGATTTTCTTACCTTTTGTTAAAAACATTCTCCGTGCTTCTAGCAAATCACGTTTATTTCCGATTGTGCTTTAAAATCTGGCAAAAGTGTTCAAAGGACGTTTAAACAGTAGCATAGAATACTTTACTCTCCAAAGCTATTCACTAGTTTTGTCACGAGCGGATATCTCCATTTCCCTCTCTTCATAGCAACCTAGTCGAGTTGCCCGTGTCCATTCCCGTTTCAAAAGCAACCCTCGCTCAAGAACTGCGAACGATCTCGTTTGCGTATGGCTTAACATCGGGCTTCTGAATTTTCTGAGTAATTAATGAGAAACAACAATAATCATCGTGATAAGTAATAACAACAGTAATAACTTTGATGATAAGCTGGGCCAAAATGTTCAAGTTTTCATGTGAAATGGAATCTTTGTGTGCGTTATTCACACACATAGACGGCTGTTTAGTTTTGAATAAACGCGGCTGCAGGGGAGGCCCTTGCTACGTACGCGTAGCTCCCCGCGCGAGTACATCAAACTACCTCGCAAATTCTCGAATGTGTAATTTAAACGCTAGCGATACCAATACAGGAGAATAGGACAGGAAATTTGAAAGGGGAAGAGCGCTGGAGATAACGAAGGGATGAGACTGAGCTGGTATGGATGCGCCGAGTTCTCTCTGTACGCACAGATCGACACGTGCAGCATCCCCGAATCGTTCTCTCCCCTTGTCTCCTGCCCTCTCTCTCTCTGTCCGTTTTCCGAATCTCCCTTCTCGTGGTTCATGCCTCTCAGCTCGTGCGCCCTTTCGGCGAAGCGAAAGCAAAAGCGAGGGTGCTTTTGAAAGCTCGTCGTAGTGGTGTCCAAACACATACACGTGAATAAACATCCGTACAACATGGTACGCGGATACCTGCATAGAGCGCTATGTAGGTGAATGTAAATGTACGCAACGACGTATATAAAATTACTGGAGGCCAGCATTTGTTTAATTGGGGAATGCTATGGCCGCTCACGTTACCAGAGTCTGCTACTTTATATTTTCACTATATATACTCCATAATCCACCATACATGTGTACGTGTAAGCAAGTATATGCGTTCGTGTATGTACCGCAGATAGCTAAAGCTCACGAATCACCCTACACTCTACGGCCCTTTACTCACTCGCGAATAAGCCCTTTCTGCACACCCTCGTACCTTGCAAAATTCACCATACAAGTACGAACTCAATGTGGACATTTTGCGAGTATGCTGCGTACATGGGTGTGTGGACGCTAATGAAAGTGTACGGCTACTCGATCGAAACACTTATTGATCATGGAAGAAAGTTTTGTACGTGAGACGGTTTGATGTAGAGTTTAGAGTATGGTTTTGCGGGTTGTTTTTACAATTTGTAGTAAAATGACAAGTTTTTAACGAAATTTTGTTTCGATCTGAAGGGTAGATTTTTTGTTTTGTTTCGTTTTTTTTTTTTTTTTTTTCATTCAAGTTTTTTTATTGTGAGCAGTACTTTTAGTAAATATAATAGAAGACTTTGTATTAGTAGAAAACTGTACGTGGACAATGCACTTTTTTCTTTTATTCGCGAGGGAAGTGAAGGACCTTGTGGAAATACATTCATATTTGAAAAGCAGGCAGCTTCGTTAGAGAGTTTTGAATTGCGTTTTTCTGTTCGAAGATCCAAAGAATTTCCATTTGAATCACACAAGTGGCTCGTTATTGCGACGGAAAGGAGTTGGCGAAAGCAAAAGTGGCATTGTTTTCCTCTCGTTTCACCATTACTCAGCATTCAATTATTTCTATTTTTTCTCGTGCAATAAAATATTGCTCGGCTGCGTGGAATATTCATGCACGCGAAGTTCCTTTCCGGCTATTCATTTGCACAAAGACTGTTCACAATTCATAATCAATCTCAAAAAATTCGCTTTTTTTCTAATAACACATGGAAAAAATTTCGACCACGTTCTCACAGAATTTTTCATAAATTATCAACTAAATGCGAAAACCACAAGCGGTTCTTAAGGGGGAATATCAGTGTGGAAAAAGAGCTTGGAGGTGCAAAAAAGCTTGTGTATGGTCCAGGGATAACAGACGAATCGATAAGAACTTGTTTTTCATTAATATTTAAGTTACATCATTCAATTTTATCCTCTCAAAACTTTAAATGCGTTTTTCTTGAAACCATGATTTTTGACCTGATTGACAGCATAACTCGTCAAATTTTGACCAATCGACTTCATTCAAAAAGGATTCTCTTCAGAAAAATTATCGCTATCGTCGCATCGTAGGGTTTTTCTTTAAATTATTGACTTTTTTTATTGACAATTTACTGAAAAATTTTTGTGTAAAATTCGATTTTATTTTTAGTTGGCGCCATTATTTTTCTAATCAAAATTTTAAAATTTCCTACTGCTGCGATAGCTATACTATTATAACTTAATCTTTTTGAATTTTTTATTTCAGATGCTTGCTTTGGCACTTATGCTGTCAACCGTCGGGGAGTCTTTTTTTGAGACGTCATTTCGCAACCGCAATAAAATGTACTAAAATTTTTAAAAAATCCTTGTTTACTTCATTACTTCAATAATTAATACACAAAATTTCAAATAATTTGATGGAGCTGTTTTTTTTTATCCCAAAAAATACCTCATTTTTCAGCCTCTCACACTGATATTCCTCCTTATCTGGTACCCAAGAATAAAAGTGATTAAAGTAAACTGAGAATTCGCTTCATAAATACATTCGAGTAACAGACTTGTAGACAAAGTAGAAAAATAAAGGGTATAAATTGTGCTGGGAAATCGATTGGAAAAATGATTGGGCATTCCGAATTTTCTTGTTCAACGATATCGGAGTGGGAACCGCGCGAGCGTTACGTACCCACTCGAATTCTCGTGGCGAGACGAGGTACAGCACAACGGAAAAAACACGAGTTATTAGCGCGTGTCGAGTGTACGTGGGGTTTCTTTTTTGTTAAAAGTCGGTACGTATGAAAAGTGGACGCGGAGGGTCGACGAGATTATGTACGTGAAGTTCGAAATTTCGATTAAAAAAACCTTCGGTTACGCCCAGCAGATGAATAAATGCTCGAGTGTATCGTCGATTCGAGAACATCGATTACTTCCATTCCGTTCACGATCGGTTTTTTACACATCCAGCCTCACAATAATTCAAAAAATATAATCAAGTATTTCTGCTCGTTGCTTTATAATTCCATTATATCTTAACTTTGGATAAACTTTTTAAATAAATTGGAAAATCTCACTTTGTTACTCTCACTAAAATACTTGGAGAAAACTACTTTGCGACAACAGTAAAATTGGCATTTCAGTTCTATGACTCGATTTATAAAACTGTGCGACGATCATTCCAACACCAATCGAAATCTCTAGGCTTCCTGCAGAATCTCATATTTCAAGCAAAAAATTCCGTTCACTTTTCGAAAGTTTATTTTTTCCCATGGTGATTGTTGCGTGAAGATCTGGTGTTGGTGGAAAAATAAATGACGGAATGCCGGTCGATGTAAAATGTGTAAAAGGAAGGTTCTTTATTTGATGTTGAAAACCCGTAATTTTCCGTTGATGTGTGCCAAAAGAGAATTTCGATAACTAAGAGCACGTCAGCACGCTGAACGACCGGATCAAGACTAATCGATTGACGAGAGTGATCGATGAGCCGGCACTTCGCGCGTGCGTCCTGCCTCACCTCGATCCCGTGAGAACAATCGATATATAATAATGAGGTCCCGAAATTTACGTAGCCCGGGAACTAGCGACGTCAGCGGCGGAGCGTGAGCCCGATTGGAAATCACCCTTTCGGCAAAGCCTCGCCAATTCCTGAACAGTGATCATTGCACAATGATTTTTCTAGTTGACTTCTATCAATCGATCCCTTCCCAGAAAGTCTCATTTTGAGATACTATATTTCGATTTTTCATGAAAAAACCTGAGTTCTTCTCCAACTAGGGAAGATTATGATTTACCATGAAAGCAGTCGACGAGCTTCCGTCGACGAAGCAGCTGCTATCAATCAGAACGTGAAACGCGTTCGGAAATGATTCTTATTCGAAAAGAATTGTTTGGAACAAAGAAGAGGTTTGGGAGCGGGGGTTTTCCTCCGAAAGAACTCTCTCCGGTGGGTGGGCCTCTCGATACTATAAATTGTAATCCCCTCTGCATTGTCTCGCACGAGAGCGTCATATACGTCGTATGGATTGAACGTTGTACGCACTGGCGTCAGATTATTCGTGGATGCATTGAACGAGGAAGGGCAGCCAAGAGGAAAACAGGGCAGTCCACGTGTGTTCAACTCCGCTCGGTTGCCGCTGATTCTCGTCGACCCCCAATTTTGCTTCTATCGTATAACAGTCACCCCGTGTGTGCGCGTCGGGTGATAACGCCATACGAATTCAGGGCTCAAAGGGTTGCATCCCTGAACAAGAGCGGGCTATGACATTCAAAAGGGTCGAAGGCTCCGAAGATAGAGAGGGCAATGATAACTGTGCGTGCGTGGGTTGTACGTTCCGTTGAAACAGTACCCACCATCGTCCTACTCCTGCAGCCTATTGCGTGGGGATATTTGTTATGTATATTTTACTGAAACCATAAATGTGAACGTTTGGGAAGATATTTTTGTTACTCAATCACGCGTAACCCCTTTAAGGGATTTCAACGAAACTTGCCACACGGATGAACAGCACTTTAGATCCTGAACTCATCGACAGATGATTCTCGGGGTTTAGAAACGTTCAGGCTTCGTGACGTAGTTTGGAGGTCGGTGTTTTATGGGTCTACATGTTGCCCATTAACCCTCTCAGACCGAGGCCTATTTCATGTTGGAGGAAAATTATTCCCTTCATAATTTTATCTCAAAAAAATTTCTAGTTTCCGAATCCATTGAGTCGCTTCCACTTTTCATTTCAACTCAGCACGAAACGCCGGATTCATATTGATATTTCGATGGGCTAAAGCAGTTTATCTCTTGGTTTAGAAGTAACTCTGGTGCAATATAACCTCGCTTGATGGGACTAGATAGTTAGAACCCCGGCCTTACTGACCAATGCAGTTTTATGGGGCCTGAAAGCGAGTGATGCGTAGAAGCAACATACGATCCGAGAGGGTTGATATTAAAAATGTGAAATTTTCTAAAAATTCCACATCTTGTGGAAACACACTTCGTTCGGATTAATACGCTGACAGAAACTAATATCACTAGGAAAAACGGGAGTAAGCTTGATGGAAAAAACGAATTGAAAAAGCGAATGAATCTCATGTAAAATACACATACATTAAAGTAGATCATGAGTGTAAACTTTAAGACACACAAAAAGTTTTACAAGGAAACCCTTCACCAACGTTGATTAACCCTTTTCTGTTTGCTTTATTATATCGTAAGCCCTTCGTGAGAATCATGGACATGGTTATAATCCGGTAAGCAAACGCGTGCGAAAGGATCCACGTGTCTGACCTTCGACGCGTTTTCCTCAAGTTTCATTAATTATATTATTTGAATATTATGGCATCCCTCATCATCGCAAAATAAAATGTTATTATTTAAATCAAGTACAAGGAAATAAATAAAGTTTAAAAAATTTCGAGAAAATGACACTTTGTTTGGCACCAGCAGCAGGTGGCGGAAACAAAATGATGGTAACTATTTTGACGATTGCTGTTTAACCGGTAAACATGTAAATGGAGAGGGCATAAAGACTGAAATGGATGAAGAAATAAAAGGAAAGGAAGAGAGAGAGAGAGAGAGAGAGAAAAGGGGGAGGAACGAGAGTGGGAGGGTGATCGAAGGGGGTGAGGGAAAGGGAAAGGTCGTAGAAAACCCTGTTAGCCCAAGGGCTGAGCCCCAAATTTTCGCCGATTTCCCCCTCCGCAATGATTCTCAACAATACGAGCTGTTTTGTCGAGAGAGCCATCCCGGACCTTGGTACTACATGGAGGACCACCGAACGCCATTCTGTCACCCTTGGAACGGCTCTCGCGCAATCGTTTTGGCCATTGAATAGTCGAGAGGATGGGACAAAGTGACAGAAATCCTCAACGACGTTCTTACGACAAGGAAAACTGATCTCGTGTTGGTTGATTTGCCGCACACACGCGCACCAACTCACCGACATATTCACTTCTCAACGTCACTTCCTCTTCTCAAATCCGGTCCAGATTTCCGGTAAATGTCGAGTATCTCTAATTCTTAGGTATTGTTAATCCGAGCGTTAAGGAACCTCCATCAAAAAAACGAAGATCAACGAGATCCGGAAAAATTGAATTATTTATCATTGTAGGATCACAATGAAATCTGTGATTGATAATTTCAACGATTCCTAACTCTGGGTAGGGTTCGGAATGTCAAATAACCAAGTTGTAGAATGGTCGATATTTCGAAATTTTTCAAGTTGTAATATCACATTGGAGAAAAATAAATAATTCGAAATTCTTATCTCCGATCGACTATTTAGCAGATTACGTATTTAGCCGAATATTCCTCCTTTGAATTCGTATTTACTTGAAAATATAAATTTCAACAATTTTCATTTCCAATGCAATTTTAACAGATCATACGAATGTCAAAAGTTCATATTTTCGAATTCAAAATGGAGAGTAGTTGTTTTATAGACAGACCAGAAAATAGAGTAGCAAAAAATCGAAAGTGACTTTTCGAAAAACTTGGATATGCAGAATGGCGATGGCAGGAAAAGGTGAAAGTCAAGGTGGCGATGTTTGAAATTGGAGATCACCAGTCTGAGTAAGTGAGTGAGTGAGACTAGTGTCTTGTGAGCTCCGTTCCATTTATTTATTTTGATTGGTTGACTTTCTAACGTTTCGCCATTTTGACCGTTCGAATTTTTTGTGTTTCAGTATTTCAATAACCTCAGTAATATTCAGTTATTATATTTTCGAAATTGTGAATATTCACAGTATTGCTGATTGTAGTAATTTATGACCCGAAAGAGTGATAGTCGAACTTTCGGAAAAGCGATATTTTAGTCGTCGTTCCATGGGCGATTGTTACATTCTATTTTCGATGTAAACGTGCTTCGAACCTCGAAGTTTCTACTTTGTTTATTTTCGACATTCAAAGCTCTAGTCGAATTGATCTGTCTCCACATTATCATTCGAAGTTTATAAACCCGAGATTTTAGCTGTTCGAAATTTTAGTCATTCTAACATTTTCTATGGGTTTAAACCTTAAAATACCGATCATACGTCGTGAAACACAAGTCTCATTTTGCTCGTCCGGCATTACGGGGATTCGAACTCATACTTCACAAAGGTATTATGTATAATGGATACTAAGCGTAAACGTGGCGAGTCTGTGCAAACCTTTGGGACGGACCAGTGAGGGCTTGTCTTCTCGTGCAAACACCGAAAACGTGAAATAATTAGGTGTTGCTAAACATACGAACATTCTCTTTATTGAGGCTCGGTTGACTCGCTCGCCCATACTCTCCATCGCTCAGGACGCACCCTTTATCTTTCCCTATCCCTCGACATCATTAATACACGTGCACTAGCCCGAAAAACTCGTGGATATGAGAGCAGACATATTTTTTTTTTTTGCGGATGCCGATGAACCCATCGGAACCATTGTTTGCATACACTATCGTCGAAAAGTTTTGAACCACCGTTTCACAGATTAATTTTTAGTTCTGATTCACACTATGAAAACCCGAAGGGATTTCATTTTCAATAATATACACGCTTCATTTGGGAACAAGTAGAAAGAAGATGAAGTTATAAAAATGCCATACAATTGCAATAACAAACAAGCTCAATGTATAAATTCTTTTTTTTAAGGGCTCTTTCACACTATTCATTATCTCTTAAGCTCTCATTTTATGGATTGATATTCGTTCCGCATATTCAATGAGGCAAACTTAGCATGAAATGTGTTTTTTTTTAGACTGTTTTCGAACTTTTTAACTCTAGTGTATGCACATATGCTCTTGTGAATATGAACGTGGGCAGAGACGAATCCTTTGTCAATCCATGCTCGTTATCACACAACAAACAACGTAACGATTCACAATGGACATTGAACCGTGAATCAAATTCGCTGACAAACCATCTGTTCCATTTTTTATTTTTGCAGTCGCGGAAGCACCGTAATCTCACTAACTGATCCGACGCTTTATTAAGCAATGTCACGTTCGTCCCGACGTGAACGAAAAAGAAGCTGGAAATGGGGATTTATTCCACAATCAGCACGTTACGTGGGGAAGAATCGATACGAAGCATGGACTGAAATCACAAGTGCATGCTTATAAATGAAATTTTCTTGTTACCGGCCTACATTGCTGTGGAATTGTTCACAAATTAAAACTTTGTTGGTTGTCAGCGTCTTGGAGTCAACGACAGAAAAACGTTAGTTGTTACTGCGGCGAAACGACTGAAACGGGACTTATTCGGTTACGTAACCCGAGATGCGTCAACATCATACACGACACATTCGAGCACGAACCAATAGGATGGATCTTTAATCAACGCCCGTGACAGTTGGAAGAGTCACGCGGCTATCCACTTAGGACTTTGCGGAATGTGGCTATAGCGACGTCACTGATTGGGTTACGAATTTGCTGAGCTGGCCCGAAACGATCAAACGATATTCGCTCCTCAAAGGAAAGCGTTCGGTGGTTATTAGCAAAAGCCATCCCTTTCTCGAATGGCGCAAATATACAAACGCCTCGACGTTCGCAACTCTTGAGTTGGCTCCGATAGCATTATATTCGACATATCTGGAGACTCGACGGCGTCTTGATGCCAAGAATTCAAAGTAAGAGCCAACGCGTACCATGCCACGCTCTAGAAACACGAATATTACGGTTTTCAAGCCAAAGTGGTCAGCACTCGGCCAACGATTCCACAACGACGAAGGCGACAAATTTTCTGGCGCAGATTCTCGAAAAATTTTCAAGGGCTTTTTTTCAAGGGAGTTGTACAAAGCTTGAGACTCGAAAATCGCGGGACTTTTTCCTTCAATATTGTTTTTTCAGGGAAAAAATCATTTTTTACTCCAAACAGGAAGCCTTGTTCTCGGAAGATCCGGTAAATGGGACGATTTTTCAACGCTTCGGGGAAGAAATCTTGCAGATATCCTGAAACGCAAATTCGTGCAAATGTTGACGGGAATAAAATATGCTGACGCAAAGGAGCAAAGAGGAATGAAATTAAAATAGAAGATTGAAACGTGTGAGACAAAATGACGGAGGGGCTAGAAACTAATGCGCGTCACTGAAAATCGAGAAGAAGCTTCGTTCGACAGAACGTACAGGGTAAAAAAAAAACTGAAAAAGAGGATTATGGAGGAATTGAGACGCAAACGTTTCAGTGGATAAGTAACAAAAAATACGTTAATTTATAACTGTCGCAGCGACGCTTTGTCAATATTTGGAGTTTCTTTCTCGTCTTTCCAAAAGATTTTACCAGCAGCTTGTAATTATTTGAAATAGGAACAAAGTCCTTTGCCGCCGAGTTTTTTAATTAATATTCCATAACTCCGAGTAGTTCGTCAGATCGGCGTAACGGCATCGGCCCTTCCTCGTCGAGAAAGTACTCGATCGATCTTAAAACCATTTTAGATTAAAATGATAATCTTTTTATTCACGATTCTTTTCATACAGGCAAACCTCTCACAACTGAAATTCTTTCGAAATCTTCGTTCCCTTTCAAATGAAGAGACGAGGTAGCGGCTCGAGGCCAAGTATTGAAAGAAAATTACAACGTAAAAGAAAAATATGCCAGTTTTTTGACGTCACAGAGTTCTCAAACGGCTCTCCCGGAAAAATCATTTCATTAAAAAATTTGAAAATTGGTGCCATTCTCGAGATTCATTTTGTTTGAAATATTTATCAGAATATTGTCGCCATGCGAATACGATGCGACGTGTATTTTGAATAAACCTTGTTTTTGAGTAATGGAAATAAACTCATCAGCAATGAGGTAAAAGTAGAATTCTCGAGTTGCCGGTGAGGAATATGATGAAAAATTCAAGTAGCCAAGCATTTCACTTCGAATGAGTTTCCTGCTGAGAAAGTTTGATTTACTTGTGAGAGAAATTACTATATTCCTATTAAAGAGAGTGCTTGATCAGCCAACTCCCTTTTGAGGGTGTTCAAATAACCGTCTTTCATACATAGATATAAATGCACAGTTACGAAAAGTGATGAAGAAGAGACGAAGATTTAATTGTGGCTTGACTTTCGCTTTCGAAAGTATAGAAATCAGGAGAATCAAAGCTCGAGAAGCTTCGAAAAATTATGCACGGGGGTGGTGAAAATCGAGAAAAGGTAACCGTGAGAGAAACAAGACGATACTTTCGTCCTTCCCTTTCAGCGTCGCGTTCTCAGGACTCCTTCATCCACGACGATGAACAAAATGCTCGAGTTAAGAGGAAATTATTGACGACTCGTAAACGTATAATATTCTACAAATGATTTAACATAAAAAAGTGTCCAAGAGAAAAAAATCTGTAAAAATGTGATTTCATGGCGCATTATCGCAGCTCTAAAAAGAAAGAGCGTTTAAAAAATATTTTCGCAAATCATAGAAAAACAAATTCCCAACGAATGATAATAATTGAAACTGCTAGCCTCAGAATTCGTACTTATTTATCGTGAGATAAAAGAATATTGACAAGCTTGAGAACACCCTCACGTAATTTCCATTCTTTTTTCCACTTCGCTGTACGATCTTGGGTGCTGTCGTTGACGTTAACTGCTAAGTATTTCGAGCTACCACGAACGGGCAATTATTTTTCCAAGGGTATGACTCACTGTATACACTGTGCCTCTGTCTGAAGAGCCAGTTGTCTTCGGAGTAGTGTGTCTTGATACGAGAACGAATTTCCATGAAAATTGGATTGATGAAAAATCAATCGACTGTTTGGGACGAAGCATTTATCAATTATAAGTTCAAAAATTAAATAGCATTTATTTGAAATAATATCTGAGAGCATCTCGAACTATTCCAGTTGAAAGACCTTTGTGCAGCCACTCCAATATGTTTTCATTCCATTCGTAAAACTAAAAAAACAGTGTTTTCATGAGAATACAAATGACATACAAAGGGGCGCTGTTCTCTTTCGATTTGCGCAGTGGCCTCGGAGCATTTACAAAGCACACGTTAATAAAAATTCTGATATATTTGTACGTACAATCAATCTATTCCGTGGGAATAAAGAAAGCAGAAAAAATGAAATATGGCGAGCGGCGGGAGGGGGGAACGTGCGGCTGTTACCCCGACCGTCGGTCCCGCCAGACGTATTAGCGAAATAAATTGCGCCTCGGATATACATATACGTCGTTCCTCCGACCAATTTGCATGGAGCTTCGTTCTCTCTTCTCTCCGTTTCCTCGTTCTCTCACCCGCCCTCCTCTCCATTTTTCACTTTTGTCCTCCATTCGACGTGTTAAAAGATGAAGGTGACGGAAAAAAATGAAATTAAAGAACTCACCGCCCCTTTCCTTTCATCCTTTTCATCTTTCCTATCGTCGTACGCGATCGAGCGTTACTTTCCTCTTATTTCACCGTCCATATAAATATACATTAATCAAAAATCAGAGTCACTTTTGTCCAAGAATAAAAAAGAAACGAGGCAGGTTCAGGAAATAATCCGAGAGAATTGTACCCTGCCCCCCGCCAACCGTCGATCGATCTTTAATAATAAGTGGGCTCGAACAAGGGGTGGAAAGAAAACTGAAAGTAAAATGGCCAGTGTCCGTCGATAAAATGACGGTGGAAAAAGAAAAAATCATTTTTCTCGTCATCTTCCCATCGCATTTCGAAACAACGAATTTTATAAATTCAAGCTTTTTCGCGTCTTTGTGTTCAGCCCTATAGTTTCCTAAGGCATCGTTGATTCATCCCTCTCAATATTTCGAATGCAAATACATAAAATAAAATTCTCGACCAGTCGAGTGAAAGTTTCTACCCGGATCGATGACGAATTCATCGGCGCAGCGCGGGTGAGAGCAGGGGCGCGAGAGACCAGGACGGATTTGTCGATGGACCATGAGAAAAAGCTCTCGTCTATGTGCAGCATGCTTGAGCACCCCCGCGACAGCCTGTCGACAGGGCATTAGCGAGAGGATTCTCGGATCTCGCCTGAACGCAACAGTGACCCCCCCCCCCCCCCCCCCGAACGATTGATGGACACTGACACGAGAGCCGAGCCTAAATACCTGTTTTGATTGATGGAATACAAAAAAGCCAATTCTGACTATTTAATATGTGATTGAAGTAGTATGCAGCTTTTATCCGATAGACAGAAAAAAAAATTCAGGACTCAATTCAAAAATTGAATGTTTTTGCTTTCTCATAGAGGAAGCTATGTGATGATGATTGAATGTGATGATGGAATTTTTTTTTTTTCCAGTTTTCAATGTCAATATGCTCCAAATATCCCAAAACATCGAAAAATCATATCTAGAAAAAATGTTCGGGTGTGTGTGTGTGTGTGTGTGTGTGTGTGTGTGTGTGTGTGTGTGTGTGTGTGTGTGTGTGTGTGTGTGTGTGTGTCATGGCACTGCAAAATTAAAACACTTATAACTCGGAAATGGTTCGAGATACAGGGCTACCGTTTTGCACAGATGTTCAATCTATACAAGCTCTTCGTTCACTGATAATTTTGTCAGAATTTGTAGAAAATTACGAATCCTACGACGTTTTGAAATTTTCATAAAAAGGATGTCGACGCTCTAACTTTCAAAAATTTTGGGATTTATTAATAATTTTTTTTTTTTATAAATAGACAGGTTGATATTGAATTTGGTGAATATCGGTTGAGCGGTTTAAATTTTATGATTTTTTGAATTTTACGAAAATATGAGTTTTTCAAAAAATCGTCTAACCACTTCAATTTTTGGAAATTTTTTAAGATATTGTGTATAAGTCTGTACTTCCTCTATACTTTCCAGCAAAGCTGTCGGAATTATTTATTCAATGTAAATAGAAAAACGATGAAAATTGAAAGTTGCAAACTGTTTTTTTGATGGCTCGTCATTCAGTTTTTTTTTATGGATTTAAACAAAGAGATAAATTAAAGTTCGTAAAAGAAGGTAGAGAAAATACATTATGTCTTTTATAATCCATCCATTGAAACTCAACATCGTAAGATGCAACATTTGAACGAACTAATGAATTTCAACACGTCTGACTACTTTATTTATCAATCCACTATTAATTTATGTAAACACCATAAGACAGGCACTGGAGATAAAAGGTTAAGAAACTGTCGACGCGGTGCGAGAAATCGAAAAGCCCATAAAATATAGTACAGCACAATCGCTCGTGGTTGACGGATCATGGTTCAGCGAGACAAGCTTCTTTTCCACGCGAAGGTCACCCTGTCGTTACACGACAGGTCGCCACCTGCTTGTTGGTCTTTTAAAAATGATTAACCAACGCCCCGCGAAAGTGCTACGGCATATAAGACGAGCCGGAGGGATCTCACGAATGAAAAATGGCTCGAGCTCTTCCAGAGACAAAGGAGCCATTAGCAACTTTTGACTGGCTCTCTCTTTCGCTCTCTCGCCTTTTTACCCATGAGAGATGGGAAAGCTCTGAAATGAACTTGCACCCTGCAATAACCCTTATGATTAATTTTGTCACGAGATCTATGCGAGTCAACAAAACAAGACATTTTAATATCCACCCCCTGCGATCTTCAAGATGAGAGGGCTTTTTAAGGGAGTTTTCATTTTGTCAGAAGTCTTCGCAGTATGAAGATAAAAATTGTAAGGGTACTAATTTGAGTTCGTCGGAAGGGGCGCAAAGTACAATAATAATTCAGAGAACTCCGATTTTTTTTGGATCTTTATCCACGAGCTTTTTAATATAAATATTTTAACTAATCGAGTTATAATTACTGTATTATGTGCTAATAATCCTCGTGCTGAAAATATCAATTTCAACAGAGCTACCAGCCGCCCCATATCAATCTTTTCGCTCTGCAGTCGTCAGATTACCAGAAAACACACTCGCTCTAAATGGTGACACATTGACGAACGATTTATCACGAATTGGGAACTTCCATTAACGTCAATCTGCGGACAAATCGGTGTTCGTTCATTTCGACAACGAATTAGAATGTCTTCGCACTCGTCGAGACTCATAAAGCATGAAAATGATGGATCAGCAATGATGGAAGCAGCTCCGCTTGTCATAATGACTTCACTCATTCGAACGAAGTTTCCCATAATTTTTACGAATCCCTGAATATAAGCTTTCCCTCTCTGCGGAAAATGCCGCACGAGGAAAGAGGAAACTTGACGAATAATCATCCCATTTTTCGAGAATTATCGAAACGACGATCTGAGATTCGTTCCGGGCACCGTTGACATCTCAGCTTCACCAATCGTATACGCAGAACAAGGAATTTTTTCTTTCGAGCGATGTACATTACGGCTGGTTGTGTCCTGCACTATCAGGGACAAGGGAAACCGAAGAAACGCAGGGGCAAGAGGGACAACAGGGGTTTATATACTCGATACGCGAATCCGGGCGAATCCCCCGTAGGGAATTCTCGGCCTAATGAAAACCGTGATTGAGGCTGCTGGGCTTTAGCGACTGCGGACGATCGATTTTTCGGTCTCTCGAATTGCTCCGAGAGCAACAAAGAGAACGAGAGGCTCTTTCGGGGCTAATCATCGAGTCCTTTTGGGCTGGTACACTCTTTTATTCTGCATTCATATCTATATGTATATAAAATATATAAAACTAGACAGCTTTTATCATTTCTTTATCACGTCCTTTCTACTTTATGGTCGGTTCGTTCCCTCCTATGAACCAACGAGCCTGGACGCTCCAATCCATGCCAAAAAATGTCGATACAACCGACGTCAATGTCAAAACTAGCAGACAGTAACACGATTGCTTCGAGCCCCAAGTACTATATACATTTATTTATGTACTGAAACACCCCTTGTCTACTTCAATTATACGAGTTCTATGGATCAAGGACAAATTTCGATGGAGCCATAATCGAGCGTGATTCTACGGTAATCGTAATTTAACGACGAATTCTCGGGACAATTTTTGGGCGAAGATTGAATTTTCTCGTGTGACCCCATCACTTCGGTACCTGACCCAAGCTTTTTTCTCGTTTATTAGAACAATTTCAAAAATGGGAAAGATAAAAGCTCGTGGAGGAGGATCGAAAAAATGCTTTAAGCAATGAATGATTGTTGCCTTACTTAAGTCCGTAGGTACGTCACATCTGGAACATTTGTCTCGGGCATACGTTGAAATTTTAACACGAAACGTTACTATTTCTTTTTTTGAATACGAACGTACGGTATTACGTTCGAGTGAAGAGTGGTGAGTGTGTCTCGCGCGGCGTCTTTGAATACTGTACAGAGTTTTTTTCGTGCTCTTATTTCCTTTCTTTGGCGAGGCACGTTCTCGAAAGCACCGCCATTTTTCTTCCTTCTCGGGTAGTCTAATAACTACTGAATTTTTTATGAAATCCATTGCGCGTTTTGAAAAAAAAGGTAAGGAAATAAGCAAAAAAATATCGTTTCCGCGCCTTTGAAACGCGTGTCGGAGGCGCGAGAGCAAAAGTGAGAAATTTCGGGTCTGCGCGTGACGATATACCACTACGGTAAATCTAATTTCTTACGGCAACAAAGAATGCAATATTAATAACAGTCCACAATTCGCGAGAGTTTCATTCTGCCCCTTTTCTTTCCCCTTTCGTTCTCTCTCTCTCTCTTTATCTCATTTTTTTCCCTCTCTTTTTCGCTCTCAATGTTCGTTCGCTTGAGAGGTTTTCCGAGGGAGATAAATCCGGTATCTTCTACCCACTCTTTCGTCTTTCTCTGTTTATTTTTTATTCTTTTCTCGCAGCTCGAGAAAGACAGTTCATATGCGGGCACTCGTGACACTCGTGAATTAAATCGTTCAGCGTACTTTGTAGCCCTGTTAGACATTGGCTTTGTTTACCCACCGCTACGGGTATTGATCCCAACGGTGGGAGAGAAAGAGGGGTTGGGAGATGAGCCAGAGGGTTGCGGGATTCGCGAGGACCAACCGAGAATGGATGTTGAGCGAGCGAGGGACGCGGCTGCGTTTCGACGAATATAACGGATAATTTCTTTTCGACGCGCGATTCATCGCGGGGGCCCTCGAAAATTCGCATGGATGCTCTTCCGCTCCTGCTTAGAAAGTCGTAAGAGAAAAAACAACGGGGAGTTTCCTCCGAGGATTTTTCTTTTTGTCGTGAAATTTGCGTAAGACAGCTTTATCTGGAACGAGTATCCCTTCTTAATTAAAGAATACCTTTTTCGTAAAGCCTTCCATTAATAATAACAATCAAAACATCATTTTTATTCTCTCAAGTCTCTGGAGTGCCTCTCTAACGAGGCAATTTCGTAACGACAGTGCTAACAATAACGTAGTGAAAAAAGGAACTTGTTAGGGGATGAAATCTCTACTGGAATTATGTCTGGAGAAGAAGAGCCACCCCGGCCAATGTCCACTTGGCTGGTTTGTCCTTTGTCTTCAGATTGAACGTCCATACGAAGGTTGGGCCTCGAGTACGAGTTTTGTACAAAGGGCACTCGTGCATGTTCCGAAGATCTTGCTTGTCTTGCGTTATCGCACGGATATTTATGACTGGCATCGACGGAAACAATTCTTTTGCTCTTGAATCGACGATTATACCAGCTTGGACGTCCCATCTGGCACCTTCCATGAAGATCCCGTGGACGTAGGCACCCTCTCTTGGTGCCGTTCTGCGTGGAAGCACAGATTCGTACATTTTTACACCGAACATACACGTCGATTGACGTTTTTTAGTTGCTATACCCACGTGAATTCTTCTTTATTCTTTTTCGTAACGTCACACTGCAAACACATTTTGTCCAATGGCAATTCTTGTCTCCTGGCTGTCGACTGCATTATGGCTGTCAAAAGACTTTGAGGGTTGAAGAATCCTGCGAGCCAAACCGACGCTGGCAACTACGAGGAAAATTGAACTGTCATTAAATCGAACTCCCCACTGCAAACCACGATTTTTGTGATTTGAAGATTCCTGAACTTACAGCAAAGTCAGTTGACCATGTCTCGAGCTCTCGCAATCTCAAGAGGAGGTCGACGAACCAAGCTGTTAATCCGAGCAACGAGGGGTAAGCACGTTGCGTCCATACCGGTGGCACCTGATCGAGAAAAAGAGCATTCTCGAGATCCTCCATATCAGAAGTTATCGTTAATTCTCCCTTGAGTCCAAGATCCAATTCTCGAAGGGATCTTTTTATTTCACCAGTCAGAATATTCATTCTTTCGCACTCTTGAAATGCCACGATCACGTAAGGTGTGCGTTCTTCGACTTTAGCCATAATTTCAACCATGTTAAACTCCTCGGGTAGCTTCTCTATGATTTCGTCCAACACCTGTTTGACCTAAAACAAGAAGAAACAGAATGAAAAACGGTCAAAATTGTAGGAAGACTCTCAACACTTCGTTTGATTTACTTTGTCTTCTCTGGTCACAGTTTGTCCACCCGAGTTACCAGCATCGCGTGGCTGCATCTCGAAAACCGTGCGAAACAGATTCTCCGACGTCGTTGTAAGAAAACCAATTTCTGCGTTAGGGTGCAAGCCATAAAGATACGGGGACTCTGGAGGAATCGCCTCGTCGATGTAACCGTGATAACCGACAAGGTCGGTGTTAGGTGGGGCTGCAAAACCTTTGGAGCACCCACAAGTAAGCATTTATTGATTAAGGCACTTTTGAAGAATTCAGATACGAGGCAAACGTACCTGGAGCGAGCTGCAATTCTCCGTCCACCAATTCAGGCTGCATCAGTTCCTCGAGATAAGAAACGCACAATCTACGATCCCAATCATCGGTAATGTGCCCACCGTACATTATTTCACCGAACAGATATCTGAGGTCTTCCCAAGGAACTTTGGGACTAGCTTCTAGATAATTATAAAGAACGCTCACGCTTATATTGAGATCGCCAACGTTAAAAGGATATATTTTGTTCCAGCCTTGAGGACCGAACTTTCGTCTTTCCGCAACAACAGCGTGAAAGTAACAGAGAGAAAAGAGTATCGACTTGAACTCCGCTTCTTTGCTACACATCTCGAGGGTCTCTTGAGTAAAATTGTCTAGAGCCTTGTGAAGGTTTGCCTGCATACCAGTCGGTGGTTCGTTGGTTATTTTGATGGAGGATTCCAGAACCCCCTTAAAGATGAAAAAAGAAACAAACGAACGATGAATTTTGCATGATGGCGATCTTCAATGAGGAATTTTTGGGTCACAGCTGTGAAATAGTTTTGATTAAAAGAGGAATTCACCTGAGGAATAATGTGTCCTGCAGGTGTGCTCGCGGGTTCAGCGCTCATGAAAACTCTGTAATCGAGATGAGAGCCTTCAGCGGCAATCTCCAACTTTTTCTCGAGAAATGGCAACCATTTTTTCACTAAATGGATATTTTGTAAAATAACCCAGTGACCTCCCTTCGCGGCTAAATCCATGGCTGTTTCAGCCACGCTTTCTTGGCCTTGACCCAAGGATACGTTGTGAAAATTTTGCGCGTCTGAAGTAAAGCCTAAACGACGTCCAAGATCCTCGACGTCCTTGGAGCAAAAAAAAACATCAAGCAAGATTCTTTTTATTTCATCAAGAGATAGAGATAAAACTGAGAAAATATGGCACTGACTAACTTTAAGAGGATTTACACCGGGTGAAAGAATGAAAAATATTGGCGTCGATGGACTCGTTTCCTCGTATGATTTCGAGAACTCAACGGTTCGACCCTCGACGTATCGGAGACCGAGTTTTTCTTCGATAAAAGCTGATATCGCGTACGTCATTCGATCCGGCCTCAGAGCTCGCAACATGCACAAACGTTGAAGCGCAGTTTTATTTTTCCATTCCTGCGGAAATTTCTCGCGTTCTGGACACTCGCATTCGACCAATTTTTTCCAACGTTTTGACGAAGACTCGATGTCTCGATCCAAGTTTCTACAAACAACAAAAAGTTTTCATCGTCCCTTCGAAAGTGCTCAGCTCCGAGTTTCATTTTACTTCCACGCTCTTTATTTTCTATTTCATATTTTGCTAAAACTTGCCGAAACTCTTCTCTCAATGCAAGACTCCGTATGCCACCCCAACTGGTATTCGTGAGAAAATCGACGGGTGACGTGACATGAGGAACAATCGGAAATCGAAGAAGAAAGTCCAGTTCGCCAACAGATATTTCCTTCCTCACGAGCAATATTTGAAAAGTCATTTGACACGTAAAAATAAGCTTGTCGCACTCGAAAAGTCCTCTAGTCGTGTACATAAAAACTGAATAAGTTATGCACTCGATGAGATTTTTCACTCTACTAGTAACATCCGGAGCTGGATCAGCTTTTAGAATAGCTTTTTGGAATACAACACTAAAAGCTTTGAGGGAAAACTGATAGATCGGATTAATAGTGTTAAGCTCATTAAGTATGAAATAAAGAAGAGAAGCTCTGGCTGCTGCTGGCCTGTATAATTCACGAGCTGCGTCGATCTCTCGACTAGTTCCACGAGCCTCGGTAACTTTGCACTCGATTTCAGCGGCAGTGCGTTTCGTTGTTTCCAAATTTTCAACCAATGCAGTGTCACCCAAAACATTACTGTCCGCTGACGAAAGCCTGGGTAGCATTTAATGTTTTGAGTGAATACTCGAAGAAAAAAGTGGGTGAAAATGTAATTTTTTTTACCTAGACAACAGAGAGTCTTCCAAGCCATTCAAAGTGATTTTAAAATCGTTCTGCTGCCTCGTTAGTTCAGCTTTCAATTCCTCGAGATCGGGTCTCTCAGCTTTGACGACTTCAGCGAGCAATTGATCCTCTAAACCGTCTCTCGTCACCGTGAAATTGATCAATGTCGTTTGAGCCTGCATTTCTGGTTTGTAATGGGGATTTGCTAATTTCGTATGGAGCAGAAGCCGAAATGTGGGATTGTACTCGACCTCCTTATCACCGATTTTTATAGCACGACCCTTCTTGATAAGATTACGCCCCAGTAATGGATCTAAGACTGGATCGACGGCTTCGCCTATATTTTCTACAAGCACGATGGATCCTTTAGCCAAGGATTGTTCTATCACGTCCAAATAACCTCGTTGACCCAAACGGATTACCATCAGCTCGTCACTGTACTTCAGCTTGATCCATTTCACTCCTTGAAGCTTTTGACAAGAAGTAATGTTTTTATATATGTCCAGTGCGATGGCTCATGGTGTTTTCGACGGTTATTACCTGCGGGTCTATCATCAGTGGCCAACGATCCGAATTCGTTAAAATCGTTGCGTTCTCTGTCGACATTCTGTCATTTGGCAATCCTTCGTTGTTCCATTTTGCAATTTGCGTGTCATTCGTCAACAGTGATAGCGGATCAAGACCTTCGGTTATCGGTAGAGCTGGTTCAATGCCCCGTAAAAATGTCAACCATTGTTTGTTCAACAAATCCTGACGGAATGATTTCGTGAAACAACCGACGTAAGAGATGAAAGCCGTCACAAGCAAAACGTCACCGGGTAGAGTCGAAGCTTGTTGCATGAAGCTGGAAAAATGGCATTTTTCAACTAAAAATGTTTCCATTCAATTTTCAACGTTTCGACTATGGCTATCACACATCGTACTTTGCAACCGAGTCTGCCCAGCGCACATTTTCCGAAGCTAAGCCACCAACCAATCGATTGGCCAGGGCAATTGTCGCATTAGTCGCATCCGCTTCCTTCTGACATTTCAGCTTTTCAGCCGTCGCTTGCTCGAAATCGGCGGTCAGTTTTGCTAATTGTTCTTCCAGAGACTGAAAACGAAACGTCATTTTGATAAGCTGGATCGATATCTCTCAATATATTTTTAACGATTAACCAGACGACATTTGAACTCACAGCAACTTTCCTCTTGATAACTTCGAGCTTGTCCTGCGCTGCTGCTAATTCAGCATTTGCTTGAGCCAGGGCTTTTCTCTTAGGCTCAACGTCGCAAAAAACTTCATAAAATTTGATGATATTTATAACCCACGCGCACAGTCCAGCTGCTGCGGCGGATTTCGATCTCACAAATTCAGGCTCAAATTCCGAATCTTTGAGGTAAGGCTGTATAGCTTTGGTGACTTCTGGATGAATATTTTCCTTGTCGTAATTGATCAGACCATCGAGAAAGGTGTCTACTTTGGCCATAACGATCTGCGATTGAATTATGATAAACGCTGACTTTGGAATACTTTGCAGTTATCCTAAATTGAACTTCTTTATGCAGAGAGTTTGAAAAGCCTCTGGAGATTTTTTAGAAGAATTTTTCTGTTTTGAAATGAGGTCTCCATTAGGGCGAATTGAGGTATGAAAAATTTAAAGCGGAAGAAAATTTTTACTGATGAGGACTCTGCAATTTTGAAGCACGTTTATCGTGCAGAAAATTCGTACTTTGTTCCAAACTTCTCGGACACGTTCAAAAATTTTTATCGTCACGGAATGACTCTTGACAAAGATGTGAGTTTGTGCAAAAGACTCATTAATACAAGAGGGTGATGGCGAGTGGTCGACTAGTTTAAGTATAAAAGGTACCCCAGTACCTTACCTTGGCGGCTTTCCAACTTCTGTCCTTTGGCACTTTGCCACTTGGTGCTAAGAGTACCATTACCGCAGCAGTGACGTTGGTCACGGCACCCGGTGGAGAACCGAATGACTTTAATTCCGTGAGATTCGCTTTATTGAGGGTATTCAGAGCTTCCTGAGCTGCGAGCAGTGCTGGCTCTGCCTTTAGCAAATCTGCTTCGCAGTCGCGTTGCTTCTTCGTTACTTCTTCCGCAATTATCGCGACCTTGGACTCTTCCTCGTCGGCTAAGAGTGTTGAAAATACATTTTGAACATGAATTAATTGCATGAATGTCGCACGAGCCAATTTTTTTTACGATTTTTTCCAATCTTCTCATCATAAATTGGTTTGCGAGAATCTCGTACCCAAAGCTTTTTCCTTCTGTACTTTTTCCGTTTCTACCCCAACAATGGCAATCAAAGCATCAGCGGCTTCATTTTTCTGCTGAAGCTCAATTTCCTGTACAGCAAGAGTCTCCTTGAGTTCATCCACCTGGACTGCGGTAGATCTCAGCTTAGCCAAACCGTTCTCGAGACGTTCAACCCTGCCGCGCAACTCGGCAGCTTTCGCTTTGAGCAATTTCGCGTACAGACTAATTTGTTCCAGAAAGGACTTTGGTGTGGTGTAATTGTAACGTCTCTCGCTAGCCAAGTAAAGACGGCTAGCCGCGTTTACACTCGTGTGAGCGTGAGCCATGAACTTTGCCGCCGATTCCCTAGAGTCATCCAAAAGGTATATAAACCCAAGAAATTATTCATCTTGAGTGCCGAGAACGCTTTAAAGTGGATCCACAACTTCCACAGTAGTCTTCTCTAACCTAAAACTCTCGGGTAATTCTTCTAATTCCTGAAGAAACTGTTTCGATACGGACATAAGAGCTTCCTGAGGCCACTCGTGAAACCAATTGGTCGCTGTGCAATTTATTATAGCTGGAAACTTGCGAGATCGTACGCGAAGAGTAGAACCGACCGGTGAGAAACAAAGAACAATTCTGCACATCACATATATCAAGACGTTATTTCGTTCCCCTTTCTTCAGTTCATTCGCCATAAAGGTGCATCTATATGTATACGAATATCGTACCTGAGTTGCCGTCTAACTCGATCGATAAAGAATTTCCAGCAATTCTCTCGAGTATCCAATATTCCGGCGCCCTTCACTTCGTTACGTACCCCTGAAATTGGAATTCACAAGTACGCATCCCTTTCGTATATAATTTCGTTGTTATACGGAAGCTTTTACTTCTTTGATAAAAAGCAGTAAGAGGCAGAGCATGAGAACGTTTTAATAACAATATTGAATGTCTCTGAGCACACCTGCTATGATATTTTCCACTTCATCTTCAGGAAAAAGGTCGGGTACTTCGCCCGAAGCCAACATATCATTTATGAGAACGAGGAATTGTTCGTTCGGTACTTGAGCATCGGTCATCAAAAACATTATGCCTAAATTTTTGAGCCCGGACTTGGAATACAGACCGGCTAGTTCGAGTTTTAGATCACTAACTCCGTATCCCTTCCTCAATTGGATCTGGGACACTTCGAGAGAACTGATGAAAGCTGCCAAACGAGAAAGACTCTGTTTCCCGGAGCCACCGACCCCTACGAGCAAGGCACTTCCCCTGGGAGACTCCAAAATCCTGTTTATCCGACACACGTGCATCATCGCGTCCTCGAAGAGTACTAAATTCATTGCTGCCACCAAGTCGTTATAGCTGACCAAAGCTTCTGAGAGTAGCCGATGAAGGGTCTCCCAATCTTTGACCGGCATGTATTTGGGCTCGCCGACACCACCTGCAAATAATTTTCATCAAACAATGATCGATCACTCGTGTCATTAAGCTTCCTTGGTATATAATGTAACCTGCGAAATGGCAGTAGATATTGGGCTTCTCTAAGACAGCACCCTCGTCAATTTCCTCCACATTTTTTTTCAGTATGTCCAGCTGCAGCTTCATGAAATTGTCAATGTCCTTCTCGTCTGTCAATTTGTCACCGTAAACTCTCTGTGTCTCGTGCATCCACAACCTTATGATGTCAGTTGGTGCTTGCAAACACTCGTTGCCACTGAACAACAAACCCTGAAAACAATTGGAGAGGTCTCGAAGGTTGAAGATGTAGTGAAACTTGGTAGCAGTTGGTAGAAAAACTTGTGCTGATCGATGGTGCAACTGAAGAGACGCTTGGACGATGTTGTGACACATGTCAGTGACACTCTGAGGAAACCTGTTAGTATAGAACCTTATTATTAGGCTTCGATTCGCCACGAAGACAAGTTCTCGAAAGCTCGGTTTTTTGACTCACCTGTGCTCGATGTTGGCTAAATGCTGAGCCAAGATTGATGCGTAGATCGTGGTGAGTGAATCAGAATTTGGAAAGCTGATGGCAAAGACGGCAAAGTGTCTTTGGAGCCGAGGATTTATGGTGAAAGAACCGGCGGTAGGATTCATGCAGCTGATGTATTGACAATTGTGAATGTCCTTGAGCGAGAGTTTAGTACGATCGTACCAATGCCCATAATCCAAATGTTGACGTATCAACGTGTGTGGTTGTACCGTACCGTACGCATCGACTTCGGGCATGTTAAGATCGTCAACGAAATAAATCAACGTTTTGTTACCCGGGGGACCATAATTTCTGCCGGCTTTTTTTTCCAGTGGTTTTTCTAAAATCTTCTGAAGCATTTCCGACGAAGTATAAAAATTGAATGGAACATTCGCCACGGCGTAATTTTCGGAGAGCTGCAGTAATTTCTCCGCAACGAGTACGGTTTTCCCAGAACCAGCTGCACCGACTAACATCACGGGATGTTTCTCCGCCATGAGGAGATCTAGAAAATATCTTATTCTGATCGATTCGGCTGTGTAAACGAGAACTGCCTGCAGCGGCATGTCCGGATCCAATTCGAATTTCGGCAGCCGCTCGGACCAGGAACAAAACTCTTTGGTCTCGGAGTCAATGTAGTAATCGAAGACAGTGCCCTGAGCCGGAAATTTGATTTGTTTGAATTCGTTGACCCACCATTTGGTAAACTCGACTCGATAGTCTACAGCTTGATCTTGAAACATGGATGAACCAAAAGCCCAAACTGCGGCAAACACAAAGTACAGCTCATAATGATCTTTGCTGAATTCCGTTGCCGTTAATTCGGGTGTCAACAGACAATGCAAAAGATGACAGAGCATTTCAACGTGTGCCATGTCAACGATGGGCGTAATTTTTTTGAATCTCGTTCTCAACGTCTCCAAACACGACGGAATGTATTTGTCAAATAGTATCACGAGGTTCGATTTCTCAGCTGGTAGCGTACGAGTTTCGATCCAGCTTGTGACGTACGGATTCCAGCCGAGATCCTGGGCATTTATGTAGAGAATCCCTGCTCGAGACACTGTCGCAGGTGTTGCTGTTCGAAGATTTGATATTTCAAACAGTAGTCTCATCGCCGGAGTCAGAGCTATTCTTTCGTTACTAGCAAGTGTCAAAACTTTATTGTCATCCATCACGGTGTTCAACGATTCGATCCACATAGGATCTATGTCACCATCGAGTACGATCCACTTCGGATTCTCTCCACCCAAGTTAGCTTGTTCCCTCATAATAACGGAAAACAATCCATCTTTCCATTCTCTTGTTGCCGCATTGATAATACCGAACAGTTCATCATTGGTAACAGCTTTTGGATTGAGATCATTATAAATAGGCTTCCTCTTGATGTTCTGGTAAGTACGGAAAAGCGTTCTCCACACTTGAGTCTTTCCGCAGCCTGCGGACCCAACGATAAACACGGAATGTCTGACTTCCAACAATTCTTCAAGTTGTACAACTTTCAGTATGAAACCATCT
The DNA here is from genome assembly GCF_019457755.1 of Venturia canescens. Classification (NCBI taxonomy): domain Eukaryota; kingdom Metazoa; phylum Arthropoda; class Insecta; order Hymenoptera; family Ichneumonidae; genus Venturia; species Venturia canescens. Next base: position 16,508,041 of record NC_057421.1, on the reverse strand, counting down.
TCCGGTTGTAACGCCAAATCAGCGGCGGCTTGTTTAACAGTTTTTTCAAACTCGACATCGCGTTTTCGCGGTACGTCAAGAGCCGGAAAAAGATCCGCGATCAATCCCATAAAAACTGGCAAATCGTCCGAAACCACTTTGGGGATGTTAAAATCTCTAAGTGCTCGCATCAGGACTTCTTCTTCCGGTCGACCCGGATCACCGCGTTTCAGGCTACCAGCGACTACCAAAACTGACTTTATTGCTCGTAAGCCCCAATCATAGTGATCTTGTTTGGACAACAATTCTTTGCAGAGTGTATACAACGTTATGAACTTTCTGGCTAATATTCTAGCGTCTTGAAAGCCCTCGGCGACCAACATGATTTCACAGATCAGTTCGAAATCAGGGACGACCATAGCGCACGGTCGGAAAAGAGCTTTTAGGTTTTCAGGCAATTCTGTACGACCAGCATAGCCAGGATTCATTGTTATGAATATGCCAACACTGGGAACCAGCGCAATAATTTCGCCCATAAAATTGAACGTGTCTTTCCTGTCCCGTATTGCATCCTGAACAGATTTAACTTGCACGGCTACGACGGACAACACTTCCACCGATATTCTGTTGAACTCGTCGAAACAACCCCAAGCACCTGTTTGAGCTAAGCCTTTGTATATGTTGCCACATGATTTGTAGTCCATTTGTTCGGAACAATTGAACACGTAAACCATGATGCCCAACGCTCTGCCAAGATCCTTCGTCGTTTCGGTCTTCCCTGTACCTGCCGGACCTGCTGGACCACCTCCCATCACCAAGTGCAATGATTGGGTGAGCGTTATGTAACACCTGTCCGTCAAAGGAGTGATGACTAGCCTGAGAACAGTAATTACATTTTTTTCACGATAAAACAAGGTTTTCCACCTGGCTGGATTTCATGAAGGATTTATAAACTAAAGTCTGCAAAGCTTATTTTTAAAAAAAGTTGACTGAATTTTTGATCCTTCGATAGGAGCAACTCTACCTGGGGGTATTCCCGAGGTACTCATGAGAATATTTAAACTGCGCGTCGCAAATATTGGCAAAGCAATCCTTTTCCTTCTCATCCCACCGGTGGCGAAGCTGACTCTGCCATTGGAAAGCCTGGGCAGTTTCGACCTTGGCATGTACGAGTTTCGCCACAACGTCTCTCGAGTGCACGTCAATAGTACAAATCGTCATGACCTTTTGTCTGTCTTGCTTACTCAGTTCGCCAATGAGTAAAGTGATCAGAGTGCTCAGTTGCGATATTTGCTTTTTAAGATAATCCTTGAGTGCATTGTCGTAGCCTTCTTCGAGCCTCGAAAATGCGAGATTGACTTCGGTCGTCCACCATATCTGCGTACCACAGAGAGACACCTGAGCTGGATAATCGAAGAGCCATTGCTCTCGAGGCTTTTCTTCGTAGCCGACCACAGCTTCGCTGAAATAATACCTAATCGAGGCGCGCATTGCAAACTGCAGACGATTTAGCCAGACCTCGACTGCGCCTTCACAAAACATTTCACAATTTGCGAACTCCACGTATTCTCCATCCTTGGAGTACATTCCTTGTGTACAGAATGAAAAATAAATGAGAAAACTCTTTTAAATGGGTCGATTTATTGGTCTACTGGAAACCTCGTACCTATGACATCTCTGACAGGTGCACCTTCAACAGGAACGAAATTCAGTCTTGCCATCGAGTCAAACAATTTTGTCAAGTGCTTTGCAACGACTTCCGGTTGATTACCATTCGATAAAACATCCAACAGATCACTCGACGAGACGAAATAAAATCTCGGAAATGCCAATCGCTTAGTTTCCAAATATTCTGCTAATGCTTTCTCACATAAAACTAATTCTTTTTGCAATACATCGAGTGCAGCAGCGAGACCTTCCTTGTTCGTAGCTTCTACGACATTCGGTGTTTTAGCCATGTCTTCGGTCATTTTTTTGAACTCTTCATCTATACGATCAAATCGATCTGCGTCGACTGGTAATTGACGACGTATGTCTTCGGATGACATGAATATACTTTCGAGATGCATCCAGGTGCGTTGGACCTCGAACCACACAGTCGTTACTTGATCAGCTATGCATAACTTTTTCTGCCAAGTGGACACTTCTTCGAGAAAATGGGCGATGAACTTCGAGGTGATAAGATTCTGCAGTTGAACCTGAGATTTTTTACATTTTTATCATTGAATGAATGGTCCTGGGGTGCTCTTGAGTTACCATTGAGGCTAATTTACTCGATTAATTTATCACTGAATTAATTCAACAATCAATGTCAACGATTTTCATACTTTTATGAACGAAACTATATTTTTATGCCCAAAAAAATCATTATGAAACAATCTATGGCAACCTGATTTTCCTCCAAAGTCTCGATCAACTCTTCACTAGCCCTCAGTAAAGTAGCACCCGTTCTCGGATGAACTTCTCTCTCAAATTCCATGCCTGCCCACGTAACATTGAGCTCGCGAAGATATTTTTCCATAGACATCTCTTTAACAGCTTTGTCAACAATATTTTTCACTTCTTCTTCGCACTCGTGTAGACTCAGCTCGAGTAAGTCAGCAAGGGTCGTTGATTCATCCATGACGAAACGGACCTGATCAGTTTACATGAACCGCTCAAATACTTTTTATCATTGATTTTAAACAAGCATTTTCTGCATCAGATTACAAATGTCTAACTAGTTGTGTGCGTTGAAGTGCGTCGATGAATGAAGTGGGTGAAAGGTTGTAATAATAATTTCATGAAAGCTTCGGGTTTTTTTTTTTTTTTTTGTAAAATTTATTTCATTTCAACAACATGCTGCATTCGACGATGACAATATGAATGATGAATTGAATTGTGATAACAAAGACGAGTTGCCAAATAGCCCAACTATACTAAATTCTACAGCGGTCATTTGATAAAAAAATGTTTAAGGGATGAATTCGACTTGGCTTTTTTTTAATTCGTATTTCAAACTTCCCATAAGGAAATGAATCAAGTGTACATGGATGAGAACGGATGAGAGTTGTTCAAATGCCTATAAAATTGAGCCGAAAATAGAAGTGTCGAGTAACCAATAAGTAAAGACTAGAAATACACCTGATGGAAAAAAATTTACTAAATGTATCAGATCGTGCGCGTATATACAGTGGACTTACGGTCATCTCTGGAGTCATGTTGCCCAATTTCTGTAACATCGATAGCGTATGTACAGCAGTGCAACTAACAATTCATGAAAAACCGTGGACCTCTGAAGCCACATATTTACACGTATATCATAACATTAAATAATCGTAAAAAACATAGTTCATTCGATGAATAGCAGCCGTGTGATATTCAACAGTCTTATCCAGATCAAAATTGTTATTTCATAAAAATCTTTATAAAAAATATCTCAAATTAATTCACGTCATGCATTTGACATGAATGGACGATCATAAATAAAAACGTTGTTCTTCTAAGCTCGTGGATACCTTGGTACTGTTCATCAGTTGGCGCCAGTGTCTTTCTCGAATCGCCGGATTTTGGAGTTCACCAACAGCTCTCAAAGAGGTCAACATGTTTTTGACGGTAGCTTCGAGGGACACGTAGGTGTCCCAGGGGCGCATTTCCTTGTCGAGAGCTACTCGCATCGTGAAAACGACATCAATGATTAAAGACGGAATTCAAGGGTTCCAGCAATAGAACAATGAGGGATCCTGACCTCTTATCTCTTTAGCAAATTTCTTGCACTCAATGTCCATGTTCTCGACATCGATTTTTCGCCACGGTGTAGTTTTCCAGCCTTCGATACTGCTTCTGACGATGTTCACGTAATCCCAGAGTTGTTTCAGCATCCTTAACTCCCTCCTGCACTGCCGGAGCTGCTTGAACTCCGGTACAGTGACCTCGAACAACGAAGCTGATTGTTGAATGTCCCTCATCTGACGCTCCAGCATACATATCTCCTTATCTGCCTCATCCAACTGACCGTAAGGATTGATACAGTCGTACTTGAAAAATCCATAGCGACGAAATGCCTCTCTGTAGTGACCTATCGTTGTATCGAAAGCTGAAATCCTGCCACGAATCCGTGAGACCTCACCTGAACAGAAAGAATACCTTCGTATCTTCTGATCCTTTCTCGAACGAAAGTCCGGGTTCGTCCGAGTCAAGTTGCATCAGTACGTTGCTGCACCTCTTGATTTTTCACTCAATTTTTATCGAATTCATATAAAAATGACTCTCCCCCACCTGCCTGCAATGGTGCAACCTGCTGTTTCACCATAAGCGCTAATTTCTTCGTATTCGCCCACTGCTCCGGCAGCTCCTGCAGAAAAACGTTCACCTCCTCCGGTATGTCCTGATCATAAAACTTAAGGAGCTCGATCGTCTCCTGCAAAGGTTGGAACATCTCGTCGGTCGTTGGTTGTCTCTCCTTCACTCGCATCAGATATCCCATGACACTGACGAGGCCCGCGTAATCACCTGGCTGTATCTGCTGTAACAAACCTTCGTCCGCCAACCTGTTTGAAACAGAAATTCTCCCTTGTATCGGTCAACGATTTTTTCCCCTCTAAATGCATCGAAAGAGAAATGATACTCGTGTCTTTTTATCCAACCACGAAATCTTTTCGTGTTGCTATGTAATTTATTAACATCAAGTGTATCAAAGTGCACGTATCTCCGGGCCACGTGTTATCCTTAAGGATGATGATGTACAATTCGTTTAGTGGCAACGAACAAAAGTATCTGCGATTTAAATGGAAAATGTTTTTCAAAACTTAATAATTGGACGATTTGTTCACCATTCAAATAGTGAATTACATTTATGGTAATGCTACATTCGAGGATCAGATTCTGAGGATGAAATGAAGTAGGAATTGAAGCATGCAGCACATGAAATGGCATTCATGTGTAAGCCCACCTTATAAAAGCTCCGAGATCAGATAAGCTGGACGTGACCCGTTCAACGAGATGCTTCTTGAACATGCTCGACCACTTGCAGACAGTGTTGAGAAGAGATTGTCGAAATGGTCGTAGATCCACTCTGAACCATCCGCAAAAAACCTTGGATGGCTTCATTTCCTCTATCTCAAGATAGAGACCCTCGTAGAGGTCAATTTGTTCGCGAAATTGCTCCATTCTCGGTGGCGATCTTTGCGGTCCTTTGGGATCCATAGCGGCTACCATTTCCATCTCTTCCATCGTCAATTGCCGGCTGTATTCGAGGAACTGTTGCATCACGATGTTGCGATCCTCGAGCCAGAGATATGCGTATCCTGAGAACCATTAAAACAAGAAATGAAACAAAAGAGCAATAAGTATCGGGCTGATTATTCTTATCGATTCGGAGCACGCGCGATCTTAACTGCAGGTTGACCGAGGAGCACATAATTGGCGTGTAGGTATGCATAAGAGTGGCAACTCATTGGAAAATTAAAGAAAAAATAAAGCAAACGTTAAGGTCCCAATAAAAATGAGAAAAATATGCGAATAGTACCTTCAAAGATTCCACAAAAGTCCGTCGCTTCCTCAACGGCTTTAGTTACACTCGCCAATATTTCACTCTTCATAGCCTTAATGTCGTCGTCCTGCTCCAGTTCTAAAGCGTAACTGAGTAAACCGTCGTTTTTCACTCTTGGAACAAGCGACGCCATTCCAATGATATCATTGAGAAGCCCGAGGATCAATTGATCAAGACCATCAGGATCATCAGGATCGAGGGAAGGTTCGAAAAAAAGATCCGGCTCTCTGAGCTCCAGTTTGGCCTCTAGAAGCGGTTCTTTTTGACCCATTGGGTCCACATTTTCAGCGAGATAACTGAGACAACATCCAACAGCTTTTCGGAGTGACTCCATAACGAGATCGTCGACGTAAAAGACGTATTCGCACCAGGGCTCGCTCGTCGGGTCCTCGATCTCGAACAGTCTCTCATTCTCTTTCAACAGATCGTGAATCTGTTCGGCAGCTCTTTGAATTTCGGCGTATCGTTTGGCCACTCTCTCCGTACGTTCGTCCAACGACAGAAGAGCGTCTTTCCGTCGATCACGACGCTCAATGAGAGGCGTTTTTGTCCAAGGCTCTAATATACTCCGGATCTTCTCAACGTTCGATTGAGTCGATTTGACCCTTTTCCAAAGACCCTCCACAAGCGTACCCAACTCACTTATGTAATCCGGCAAACCTTCTGACCTCCACGACAATTCGTTCTCGCCACGTGTCACCAATGAATCGATCCTCGCAACCTCTAATTCTATCAATTTGTACTCCACTTTTCGTGATGTTCGACGAATGTCATTGTAAGATGTTACCGTACCGCCCAACAATGTACGAAACTTTCGAAATGTTTCTGCTTTTTCCGACACCTGTCAAAAAACAAATTTCATGCGATTTTTTCACATCACAAAAAAATATTAAGCTTCTTGCTTTTTTATTCTTTTTTTTTAATTATTGATGCTTGCCCCAAGCTGGAATGAGTACCTCTGAAGCATCCTCTGGAATATCGTCGTGTGACATTTGCTTCAAGTAATTCACTTCTTTCAGTACAGCCAACAATTCGGGATCAAAATTCAACTGTAACAAAATGGATCCTCGATCTCTAGCGAGGAGGGTTCTGTCCAAGCCGCTGGTAACGGATGCTGGAACGAGTTGGGCCCACTCGGAAAAAAGAAGCGTTTCCTTTTCTTTGAGCATGTTTAAAAATCGGTCGTATCGAGCCATTATACTTTGGCCTTCTTTGCTTTCCACGATCCTGTTTAATGGAAATAAGTTACAGTGATGATTGTTAGAAATCGAAGATGAATTATTTTCGGATCCTAGATGAGAACGGAGCGATACGAGCCATACAGGTAATTTCAGAAAAGGTGGAATTTCCTCATTTGCATTGATTGCTAACGTTTAGTTGAACGTTGAGTTCCAAACCTTGCACATCGTTCCGTAACTAGAACACATTATGTTTCGTTGGACCAAAAATACTTTTTAATAAATATTGATCTCTGAGACCGTCGGCTGAACGTCGCGTAGCGTGAACAAGTCGATTTTATTGCTACTCATCACGAAAAAAGAAGTAATCGAGACGACTCAAGGTCACCAACTAAAGACAGACGCCCACACTGCGTTTAAAGACGTAATTCCATCCACTATGGTACTGATAATTTAATGTGGACATTGACTGACAAATATCCTGGTGATAATGGCCAGTATCACAGATTCTCTACATTTTTTATTCTGTCCGTGTCTACTTACAGAGGCTGAAGAGTCCTGAATGACTGGATTGGTAAATCGATTCGTTGCCTCAACATACTCGTAAATTTTAAAGCTGCTGCCAAAGGTGGAAGATCGCTCATCGCACCGCGGATCCCACGGGTGAACAAAAGTTCCACCATTATCAATTCATTGTTTAACAATTCAACGATCCGAATATCACGATCAGTAAATTGTTTACGTATCACAGGCCTCTCGAGGACGGAACCTCCGATGTTAATGAGCTGTAAATTTGGGTACAAAACAACGACATTGATAGAAATTTATTGACAATGACGAATGATGATAAAGTTGGGAAATTCACAAATTTCTTCACAAATTTATGAATTCGTTAGCAAAAATGTTTTTTTTTTTTTGATGAATTTTGCTATCTATATATGGAAATATGCTATTTTTTGTTTTCGGATTTTCATTAAAATGATTATTTATTTCTACGCAATTATGGCGACAGTGATTTTAAACTTTTTTTAAAGAAATTTTTATTTTTTTTATTTTTAAACGAATATTTTAAACGAAATGAATTGTTAAACTTTTATTAATTCTGGACGAATTTATTGATTGAGTTGGAATTCCTTCAATTTGATGATTGGAATAAGTTTCACTGCAACCGATCGGTGGGGTTTTTCGAAATAAAATCAATCCGTGAATGTGTGATGTCATCTGTTAGGGAGGAATGAGAAAGAAAGTGGAGAAAAACGGGATGTTCGAGAATAAAGAATTCGAACCTTGAAAGCACTCTCCAAATTGCCACAGTCGTCGAACGCCTGACAGAGAATCGCCGCCAGTTTGCTGTCCAATTCGGTGATGGATTCGCTGAAGTTGGCGCAGTCAACGGCGAAAGACTCGTCGTCAGGCTCGAGAACGTCGTTCGCACGAGCCGAAAAAGACGCGAAAAGTTGTTGAAACTCTTTGAACACAGCGACTATACGCGCACTCAACGAACGACCAAGTATACCGCCGATTTCGATTTTCTCGAGTTTCGAAAATTCGAGAACAGTGTCGAAGAGCCATTCAATGTCCCCCAAACGCTTGAGGAAAGCGTCCAGACGGTGAAACACCGCTGAAGGATTAAAATTCCAAGGTGGCACGTCTGGTCTCATTCCCGGCTGATTTCGAGCTCTCTCGAACTGTTGCTTAAATTCTTCGAGGACCCCTTCAAGAATTTCATTTCGAATGTCATTTCGTGATGGAGCTTAATTGGGAGCAACGATCTACGAATTCGGTTTTTCAAATTATTGCGAATTCTGTATTCATTCTCTTTACAACTCGTAAAAAATAAAAAAAAAAAATCATAACATCCTTCAATTAGCAATTCTTGACAGTGATGATGAACAGAATAATTGAAAAACTCGTTATTTCTGTCGTATTTATCCAAGACTTTGCTCAATATTTGAGTAGAGTGAGCCCAAGCACAAAGTAGAATAACAAAATTGAATTTTATGAAATTAAATAAATTAGACAAAATTAACGACTTGAGGAATTACATTGAACACCACACACGGTTTAATCGAGAAAATTCGAGGAATTTGCCAAAAATTTTGATTCACCTCTGGATATCTGAACCCGTTGCAAAGCCTCATCAACGTCACTTTGAAAAATAGAGGAAGGATCAAGAAATCTTCTAGCCTCTTGTATCAACAGGTTGGAAATCTGCCTGAGCATAATGATGAGCTTGCTCGAGCTCTGATAGTAGCGTGATTTGGCCCAAGCGAGACCGACCGTGTGGATGAGGGTCGCCATTATGGGCTTAGCTTCGGAAAAGTCAATTTCCTCAATGGCCTTGAAGCATCGTCTCAACGGTGTCAAGTACAGTGATATCTCTTTCGCTTCGGCTAGGGACGATACGACATTGCCGAATAGCGTGCGAAAGCATGGATAGTAAGCGCTGTCGGTTGACTCGAGGATTACCGCCATTTTTCTAACGCGATCTTCTCGCAGCTGATCGAAAATGTATCTACACAAAAATTTACCAACCTCCACATTTGAGAATAATCGCTCAGTCCTAGTATCATCATAAACGTAAAAACTCATATCGACTTTGCAAATAATAGAGTCATTCACTCCACAATGTTACTGGATGAAGATAAAACCATAGTTTTGTTTTATCAAGAGTAAAAATCAGTTCGTAGGACAAAAATTAAGTTTACTCAGAAAAAATCATCGACATTTCATTTTCATTTGAAATTTGAAATTCCTCGTATTCAAACTCAATTTTGCCACTAATAACTCCCTCGAAAATGTGGAAAACAAACCTGAGGTTGACCAGCCGTTTGGACCAGTATTCGAGCTCCACATTGGGCGTTGGATTCTGTCCATTTTCGAAGGCTGCGCTAGACTCGTGAGTCACGACGTCGTTAACCAAATAGGCCCATTTTATTACAACGCCCTCGATAGCACTTTTCAAATATAAATCGACAGCTTGAGGGCCATCGCGAGCAATCAGTCTCTCGACGTGAACGACTTTTTCTAAACCGGCGGGCATGGGTAGAACGGTTTTACCATTTACTTGACCTTTTACCTGCACATATAATGTGCAAGAGTTCAACACTTTTGGGCATCGAATTCTTACATTTTGATGTGAAGTAATTTAATTTTTGTGTGTGATTGGAAACTACAAATCGCGGGGTTGAAAAATGATGGATTTTTACCTTTAGTGATATTCGTTCGACCGTACCTGATACAATGTACCTCTGATCGCATGAACGTGTTTACAAATATCCTGAATCGCAATTTCCGGTAGATCTTTATGATTTTCCGGTTTACTTAGCAACGGAGCGAAAATATTATCGACGAGGGTAGCGAGCTCGTCGACAACGCGATTTGACAAATCGCCCATTATCAGCATCTCCGAGCATTTGTCTCGTTCTTTTGGTACGGGCTCCAGTTTTACTTTCACAGCGTACGTACCTAACAAAGAAAATGATGAGTCGGTGAGTGGCGTTTGGCGATTCTGAAGCTGGCGTTTCATTGACTTTGTCTAGTTTTGCTTGGAGATTTAGCTGCAAGTCTGCCTCCTCTCCAGATCGAAGGGTCGAACGAATTCCCTTACCTTTTGTCCGCTGACAAGGAATCGGAAAGCTCGTAGAGGCGATGAGTTGGGCATTTGGTGTCAGAACAATGAAAAGGGCGGCGGGTAAAGGATTGTCGAGGAAATCGAAAACTGCTGTTCTGTGCTCCTCCGTCAGTAGTAATCTCCCCCATTTTTCTGGCTTGAGTTTGAGGGCTTTTTGAACTACACCTCCGACGTACTCGAGTCTAAAGTCCGTCGGGGCTTCCGGCCCTGCCATTTCTGCGACGAAATTCGATTATGATTAACCGCATCGATGACAAAGTCACAATTATACTTTCGTAAAATAGAAAATAAACTTTTTCTCTGTTATCTATACTCGTGGGAAAAAAAAACACTTCTTCAATTCTCCATCTTCATTGTCAAATACAAATTTTTAAATATTCACGCCGCGCAGCTCGAGGATGAAGTTCGAGCTGCAGCAGTCGAATCGAAACTAGTTTAGCGGTAGAAAAGTAAGGACTTTGGACTGTTATACTGTCTTTGGTGTAAGACCCTATTGTCACGACGGGAAGTGAACGCACGTGAATATATGCGCGCCAAACAGAACTGACGTTGCACGCGATCGCTTCCTCTACAGTGGCAGGCACGAATTTTCAAACTCCCTTTCTCCCCCGCGATATTTCCTCGGCGGACTTTCTCGTTATCTCGCCCATTCTCGTGCTCGCTCTTCCGCTTATTCTCTTGTCTCTGTCAAGCTTAAACTTCGAAATCTCGTTATTCCCAGATTTCTCCAGAAACGATAGTCCCTTCGAAGCAATGTTCGAGCGTTGCACGCGAGAGCCGATTGCCAGAAAAAAATGGCACTGCCGTATGCACAGTTAATTAATGCGACTGAATATTCCGAATTCAAATGCAGCCATTTTTTAATCTACAAAAAGAATTATGGAACGGGGGATCGCAGCACATTTTGTACATTTAAAATCCATTATCTCGCGCGAGCACAATCCCCGGATTAAAGAATCCATCCGAGCAGAAGTTCTGTGAGTCGAAGCGCCGAAATCTTGCGAGGGTGTTTGTGAATTTTTAATTAATCGAAAGCGCAGGATAACAATGGAAACGTTTAATTAATAAAAACCTTGGATGCGCTCTGATCTTTCAATCTCTACGACCGTAAACCATATACGCGAATTCTTGACATTACGTTTTCTCGTACTTCATGGGAATGCTGAGAAATTATCCCGTCGCTATTCTGCGGTATTATCGCCAAAAAACCCCAACATCGGAGAGGTCGTAATGTCACCCCGTGCCTCGCTCCGCGAACCCTTATAAATCATGTAGACCGAGGAGAGTCTTTGCGTCACGAAATATTAGGTTGTTCGTTTTCCGAGACACGCTGGGTTCATGTCACGATCAATGCTTACCCCGTCCTCGCTTCTATTATGTGCTGTGAACTGATAAAAAGAATTTTGCTCCGTCGCTGACGAGGTTAGTGTATTGGCAGCCGACGAAGAACCGAGGGATAAACCAGTCGAAAGAACTTCGACATCGAAGGTAAGCGAGCTCCAAAAATCCGAATGCCGCGGACAATATCTTGAAAACGCACTGAAAAACGAAGCTTTTGATGCACCGGAATTTTTGTCTTGTCGAAAATTCATTAACGAAACGGAAATTTGGTTAATTTTATGTTGAATCAAAAGAGGTTTCTTGGAGTCAAAAAAATTTATTTCGTTCGCCCCACCACTTGGTCATACAACAAAAATTTTATCGAATAAACTAATTTGCTTTATCGGTGCAACGATACGCAAAGTTCGCTTATATGGTTTCAATTTATTTGTAATTTTAGTTTATTTTATTTTTAATAAACAAACTTTATCTACTAAAATTCCTTCCGAAAATCGTTATACCGAGTTTGTTGGAATGGAAAATATTTCGTCGAAAGTATTTCAACAAAGAGAATTTTTCAAACAGAACAAAAAACTCGGCGTCTCCGTCGTCGGGTGTGGCTTTTTTGATCCTTCGATACATCACAATTATCGTGATTCTGCTCTACCAATCTATCAACGTTTCATATGACAGAATCGAAAAAAACCTCTCTCCGTTCATTCGGCCGATGGGATTCAGAATTCATCTCGTACATAAACAATATACAATGTAAAATACAAATAATGTGAATCAGGTTGTCAACAAAAGAAAATCGAGCTATTTGCTATTATATATTTGCTTTTTTCTCGGTGCGCCTCTCAGTGATGAGTAGCCCTGAGGGAGAAGAAAGAAAAACCTACCCCGCTAGGCCCTTTCTCCTCTAGACGCGATCAGTCGACGTCGCGAGATACGGATTTGCGATAATGGAAAAATCCGGTTGATGTGGTCGGATCGACTCGGAAAAATGCTGGTCAAAGCGTAACCACACGCGTTCCGAATGCATCAAATCAATACTTCAATCTCTCTTTTTTCTCCATTTATAAAGCTCCCGTACAATTATACACATGCAAATTTGATGGGGAATGAACCACACGAATGTCGAAAACATCAACTTCAATTTTCGAAATATCCAACGAAACGTATTTTTTCTCATTTGCAAAAAATGACAAAAAAAACCCATCAAACTAATGAAATGTTTGAAAAAAAGCAACCTCGACAAGAATTCACCGAAACATTCATTTTGAACGTTAGAAACATAAAAATTGACGAAATATTTGCCAATTCTGACTGAGAATATAAATTTGCCGGTTCCACAATGATTCTCGTTTGATCAACGAATCCTGACGAACGAATGAAATGTGTTGATTCATCAAAACTTTCGTTGATCCAACGGTGAAGTTGTCGTAGCGCGCAAAATATTTGTTCGAACCAACGAAATCAATCCACCAAGTTTCTTTTTGCAATAAAAGCTTTACTGGATCAGAAATTTTCGTTTCCCAGTGTACCGTGTCGAATATTACAATTTACAAAATTGTTTCTTTCTCTTTCCTGAACGCGGACGCAGTGTCATGAAAACCAAAAGCCCAGAAAGACCATTTTTTTCAAAATCATTTCATGATCCTTCTTCAATGACCCAAATCGGACTTGCACATTCTTCACTAATTGCGTGTGCCACTCGCGCCCAAAGTTACTTAAACTTGTTCGCGTATAAATCAATGGAAGGGAAGCCTTTTCATTCCTGTTGTCTCTTTCCCGTGCGCTCTTCTACATCCCCATCATCCTCTAATCCCAGCTCGGAAAGTTATCCGAAGCACAAAGGACCCTCTCGCGTACTTTTCATTTCGCTGGAGGTCCTCGCTCTGCTCGGCAACGACGATGAATTAGGGGCGACGATGGACGCGGAGGAAAAAAACTCCCCGCCCACACTCCCAGTTTATATACTCCGCGTCTATATATGCAGATACATGGATAAATATATACATCTAGAAAATACGCATGTACATATAAACATACAAACGAACATTGGCAACGAATATTGAATTACTTTTTCCACGTCGTTATCGCGCGACCCCCGTGAATCTTTTTGCCTAGCGACTCGCCTCCGCTGCTTTTTCATCCCTTATATTTCTCGGCATAGCTTTCTTGCTCGTAAATTGGTCGCTGCCTCACGCTCGTGCAAAATAATGCAACTTTTTGGCGCTACTTTACAGGTATTGGCTAAAAGAGCGTTAGATAATCTCTGGCAAACAATAGAAAGTGCTTAAATAGATGAAAAGAAGGATCCGACCTAAATATCCCATGGAATAATAGCCAAGCAATAATACCCTAATTATTTTATCCCATGTAAAAATATCATATGCACGAAATATCATGATGTCAAAATAACAAATGATCTCCGTACACAAATTTCCCAAAAAGTAAATACAAAATGTGTATATAGTTTGGGGATGCGTTGATATGGGTAGCACCTTAAAATATCATAGTCGAAATATCACACGATGGAAAGTAACTGTAACAAAATTTCACGTCGATAGTATACGAAGAGCAGGCATTTGTCACGAATTAATCGAAGCTCAATGTTGCGTGTGCATGTTTTGAGTATTGTCCATGGGAGAATGAGAGTAGCCAACGGTCAGCAGTAACGTTAGAGTGGGAGTTAATGTCTGATATACTTTGTCTATTATTCGTAGATAATCGTGATTATAGTTTAGTATCAATCACGAAAAATATGTGTCTGTTTTTTTGTTTGAGTTTTTTTGTATGTGTGTTTGTTTGTTTGGGTTTGTTTATTGGCTTCGAGACCAATCGTTACAAATTCTTTACCTTGACCTTTACTAAAATAATTTAATGCTGATATACTGTCTGTATGATATTTTGTCGTGTGATTTACAATTATGGAACCGTTTATATGAGGTGTGTTTCTGTGTACGATTATCATGGATTATTCTAATGGATTATGGATTATGAATCATTATGAATCACTCACAGAAATAAAAGTGGAGAAAATTGTTTGTGAAGTTGACGATCGTGCAAAAAAAAAGTACCACGTATCAAAACAAGAGAATTGTAAATATTGTTGCGATTTCTTCTATCACCGATTATTTTTGTGGACTTGCACGCAACCTAAGAATGTAATAATTTTTTTTATTTCCGACCGAAAAACAATATTTTGGGACGTAGCGTCGAATGCTTGTGTCGAAATATACAATATTATCCGTATCACATGAATACCTGATCATATTTTTCATTTTGTTGTGATTTGTGTTTGCGTACGATATTTATACTAGACTGGTTATTTATGCGGGGATTGTTATATAGATGGGATGTTTTTGACGTAGGTTAGGTTTACCGAGGATAATATTTGCCAGATTATTTTTGTTTCATAGAAAGAGAATAGACTTTGCTGAGCCTCGTAATGATCAAACTTGCTAAATTGATGGATTATTTTTTGGTGCATGGTTATATGTCCATTGATTTTTGTTTGCATAAATTAGAAATGAGGTACGGTTCCCAAACAACGTTTAATTTTTCCCTTGCAATTTAGCATTTCCTGTAATGTCGCGGTGCTGGCAAACGTTGAATTTCTTGAAGCAATGCGAAACGTTTGCGATTCGATTGATTTAAATGGATCCAACGATGGTACCCGAAGCCTCTGCTATTTTATTTAGTCATACAAGAGACTGCAATGGAATACGCGGGAATTGTGCCGATAAGAGGTTGAAATTGATGACCGAAGCTTCGCCAAGTCCACAGAGGATCTTGAAGGTAGAACGGGAGTGCTTTTTACGTGGCAAGATTTCTATTCGGCTCGTATTGAATTTCGCGAATGTCGCGAGCAAC
Source organism: Venturia canescens (assembly GCF_019457755.1). Lineage (NCBI taxonomy): Eukaryota > Metazoa > Arthropoda > Insecta > Hymenoptera > Ichneumonidae > Venturia > Venturia canescens. Next base: position 16,492,521 of record NC_057421.1, on the reverse strand, counting down.
CGTATGGTGAATAATGTGTCGCCAACACCTACCAAAGTGATTTTTCTTATTTGGGGGCTTTTGGACTCAATGCCATTTTTCACTTGGGCGAAATGGGAATGCATCGACTTTAATACTGCGTAAAGCTGTACAGACCATCAAAAGTCTTATCCCCAACTTTTCGAATCTTTTCAAACTCTTCCTTCGCTCAAGTTCAGCGAGAAAAGGAGATTTCTGCTTGTTCTTCGCCTGCCACTCGCGCGTGATTCATTTTCGTATTTTTCTTTTTCTCCTACACACACATTTATTCGTATTCAAGGATGAAAGAAACGTTGTTTGTGGGTGTGTGCGTGACTTTTCTTCCCCTTCGGTATCAAAGATAACTCTAGCTGTGTGACGAAACGCGTTACGCACCGCAACGGATATGAGGGGCCATTTTCAATTTTCTTCTCGATTACGCCGAGACGTGCGGTCAAATACCGGAAATGAGTCTCTATACCACGGGGGCTGGTAATCTCAAAATGATACGGGTCTCACGATACAATGATTGAGAGGCGGAACACTCTCGCTATACGCGAACCCTATCGAAAGTCCAAAATATTTGACACGTGCAATCCTTCATTCTTCGAATAATCTTTTTTAATTTACAATTTTTGGAATTCATTTTCTTCAGCTCTGCTTACGAGCTTCGTCATTTGAACATCCATTTTTTAGTGTCTAACTAAATTCCCAAAATTTTCGTTGAACGAAATACTCAGAAAAACGTTTTAAATTCTTTTATCGTTTCGTTCTAATGACAGTTATTACTACAAAATTAGACCCGCAGGCACCGCTCATTTTATTCGTTTTCGAATTGTCTTTCAACTGGTAATTCATTTCTTACGCATTTCGATATTCTTTAAATTCTAATGAATAATCAAATTTTGTTGGCAAATTTGATTCGCTTTTTTTTACAAATAAAAATTGAACGAAAAATTCCAACTGTTTTTTCAATTTTGTTGCAAATACAGAATTTCGGAGTTTTGTACAACTTTGAAATTTTTTATTGAGGAGAAGCCAAGGTTTTATCAGCGAGCTTTGATAGTAATTACAAATTCTGCGTGTCCAAGTACTGACAGCTTCACTGTGGAAATGATTTCTTGTAGGGGTTCAACGTTTCAGGATTCGTTTCGAGTGCTACAAAAGCGATATTGGAAAAAACTTATTTGTCATACGACACTAGCGAAAGGACGCACATTTTCGATAATCTGACGACTCGATTATTTCGTATGTCAATGCTGTTTTTTCTTCATACTTTTGAATATCATGGGAGACTGGAAAACCCGAAATCCATCTACATACGGGGTTCAAGGAGGAGATTCGAGAGAGTAGCTCCGAGTGGGATGTTTCAGAAGCCGGGGAATGAGACGTCAAACTTTTCGTAGGGGAGTTTAAAGCTCTCTCATATCCACGGTGTGTTCCCCAGGAGAGAGAATAAAGGAAAAAGAGAAAAACTTGTAGAAAACCACAGATCGCGTCTGACTCCGGGAGTCCGGGTAGTGTTGTAAGGAATTATGGTAATCTTAAAATCGCATATTGCTATTCGTATAATATTTTCGTGAGCGAGTCTCGTGAAAATTTCGTTTGGGACATCCCGAGAAGGCGGGGAGAAGCGAATACACGTGAAAAAATGAAGAAAAAAAAGTGAAACGGGAAGTCAGAGTTAAAAAAAGTGATGCAGCGCATGCTACGTCAACAGCCGGAAGATTCTTTCCATTGTGGGAACGTCAGAACGTGTGAGTGTCTCAATGAAACGAACGCTCTTTCCTAGTGGGACAATTCGATTTACCTCCAGTCTCTTCGCCGTAGAATGGAAGAAAAATATCGGCGTATTTCGCTTATTGAGGGAGAAAAAATATGGAATAACACAGAAAATGAACGAGAGCACATCCGAGTATTATTTCCCTGGAAAAAAACCTGACTCTGAGAGAACAAAATTAGTTTAAGGAACAAATGCAAGCAAACGTGAGCTTTCGTTGGATTTTATTAGCTCGCGTTCGCTTGTCCCCGCCTGCTCATATTTGTACGGAATTTGAATGCATTGAACAAAAGGATGTTAGAGTGCTCTCGAGGTCCGATGTTCCCAAGCGTGGCTCGGACAAAACTCTCAACGAGTATCTTTCGAGCGATTGCCCAAAGCAAAAATAGTCTGCGAAAAGCAGCATGCACGGTCTTTTCGAGCGTAGAGCACAACTAATATACGCGTTAAAAGGTCGCTTTGGTACCTTAATGCGGTTTAATATGTCGCGACGCTTGGACCGCAATTTATGATTCTAATTATGGCACCACCTACCGGTGACATTCGCCACGTGGGTTATAACCCGCGTCCGCATCTCGTCTACGGAATCCTCGTCCTTTTAACTTCGTTCTTCTCCTACCAGAACGCACGTTAACCAAACGCGACTCTGTAGGAGACGTGCAATGCACATGTACGTATATACATTACTTCTCAAAAGTTTTGAACCGCTGATAAAATATGAATAAATCTTATCTTTCGTACCTTCTTTGGCATTGCTGTCCTTTTGATTCTTCTAGCGGTGTGCCTAGTATCGAGGAAACATTAAATTTTCAACTTCTTTGATGATAGCACGATTCAAGACCGGTGGGAATAGCGGTAATCGAAAAATGCTCAAATGGTCCGAACTGTTGAGTTTTCATACGAAAATATGAATAATTTGACCCTTCAATTGGATAGGGTTCAACATGGCGAATAACCGAATTGTAGAACGGTCGATATTTCGAAATTTTCAATGTTGTAATATCAGATTGGAAAAAAATAGGTAATTCGAAATTCTTATTTCCGATCGACTATTTAACAGATTACGCGTTTAATCGAATATTCCTTCTTTGAACTCGTATTTGTTCGAAACTATATATTTCCATAGTTTTCATTTCGAATGCAATTTTAACAGACCATACGAATGTCAAAAGTTCATATTTTCGAATTCAATATGAAGAGTAGTTGTTTCATAGACAGTCCAGAATACAGAGTAGCAAAAAATCGAAAGTGAATTACATGCGGAGTAGCGATGGCAGGAAAAGGCGAAAGTCAACATGGCGACGTTCGAAATTGACCGTTCGACTCTTTGGTGTTTGAGTATTTAAAGCTCAGTAATATTCAGTCTTTCGTTATTATATTTTCGAAATTGTGAATATTCACAGTATTGCTGATTGTAGTAATTTATGTATCGAAAAAGTGATACTCGAATTTTCGGAAAGTCAATATTTTAGTTGTCCTTCTATGGGCGATTCCATTTTCGATGTAAACGTGCTTCGAACCTTGAAGTTTCTACTTCATTTATTTTCGACATTCAAAGCTCTACTCGAATTGATCTGTCTCCGTATTATCATTAGGAGTTTATAAACCCGAGATTTCAGCTGTTCAAAATTTTAGTCATTCCAACATTTCACCCCCACCCGTAATCTCCGAAATCCTACGATTATATCAAAATTTCGTTGTGATAAAGATTTTTCGATGAATTATGATTAAAGTTTGAAGTGGTCGGAAACTTTTGAAAGGTAGTGTATGAATGGTTGTTCGTAGAAAGCTTTACTGTGTGACGTTGAATGGTAGCCGGTGTTGTGGGTTTCGGAGCATTTTATGAGTTTAATTTGGAAGCTCGCCCCGACGACGAGATCCCAGCGGAAGAGAGACGGACGGAAGCCTGTTTTTCCTTGTGCCGAATGTCCCTACACATGTCGCTCGAATACCAGAATCTTCGAGTTTTGTTACTCGCCGAGGAATTTACGGAATAAGTCCGAGCCTTGCGACCACGCGAATTGAAGATTCTCGGTCGAGCGAGCAAAAACTAAACGGTTAGTGCGTCGGCAAGTTCAGTCGTAGACGGAGCCTTATTCCCGAGCAAGTATATGCGTCTGTTCTATCCTTACCAGTACGAAACTTGCCAAGCCCCGTGACTTCCGAAACATCAAAGTACTAACCAAATTTACAGAGTGCATTGCAATTAGTGCTAAACTTCCAGAATTCGTTGTAACGTGAATCGTGACCATCTTTGAAATCATTATTTTGATTATTCCAGTTCCGAAAAAAAATAGTTTCACCTCGCTCCCTTTACTATAACTGAAAATGAAGAAATTTGCTTTTCCTAAACCTCGATCGTGCGTTGGATCGATTCGTCTTATCCCAAACACGCAAACTTCTGTTTCTCGACCACCCTCGTGCGGCAGCATTCTGGCATGGCATAACTTTTATCCGCCTAATAAAGTTCTCCGGTGCCATGAATCGGTGACCACAAGGAATGGCCTTTCCGCGAAAATCAACTCGACTTTTTATGTACTTCCCTTTGCCCTTCGACGTTTCGTTACTTTTTTTCTAATTTACTCTCCATCCGACATTGGGTAATTGAAATACTGTTCGTTATGTTCAGCACGCTCTTTCGAGCAAGCAATTGTCCACTAATTTCAGCTAGAGTCGTAATTACCAGAACAATCAATCATCTTATTCCTTCGCATTACATCCCTTCATCCAGTTACAGTTTGGTACCGGAAATGTGTTTTTTTTTTCTATCAGAATATTCGCGAAGTAGCAAAATTGGAAATAAACTCATGTTTCGATAAACACCCCTCGGAACTACTCCGATACTGTCGTGCGGTCTAATGACTACGAATGGTTACACAACTGTGAATATCATTTTCTTGGATGCAGCGAAAATGAATTATGAAAAAGATGGCAACCGTTAAAAGAGACGTTGATTGAATATATAATAAGCTTGGAATTAAATTCAATTGAATCTGTCTCATGATTGCTGTTTGAGAGATTTGTGTAAAATATATTTTGATTATTATACTGAGTCTGCCTCATTTCTATGGGTATTGAATAAATCTTCATTATTGTATTGCATTCCTGTATCGATTTCTATTGGCAAGGGTATGAGTAAGGAATTTTGTTCGAAATACGATTGGGAAATCACAAATAACGATCATTAAGAGTTAACGAATACTTTCTATACCTTTCATAACATTTTCAATATCTTCCTCTTCTGGTTCTTCTTGGGCTTCCTCTTCGCCCTCTTCCGTAGGGCTGCGCGATTCCATCATCGATTTTAGGAGCTTTGAAAATTCCTCGAGTTTCTCGTCGTCTTGATTCATCTGAGGAGGCTGAGGTATCGCGATTGTCTCGCCAACGATCTGTTCCCCGAGCTCGGTCTCTCCAAGCTCGAGGCTCACACCACTTCCGCTTACGCTGCTATCCGTTTCTGTCATTACGATTCGACATGAATTCTTCTCGTCTAGAGAACCGTCAAAATCATAAAATGTTAATATCGCTATATGATATCGCGTGTATATCGGGTAACTCTTGAAAAATTCGACTGCGGGGAAGCGCTACTGGGATCTGATCGTTCATTGCAGCTAAAATATTTCGCTCATCGGAAATCATTGCGCCTATAGTTTCATCAAGAGCGTTACCATTTTCAATCGCTCTCCGTTCGAAAACAGTCAATTACTACACGGAGAAAACGGATTCGTTTTGTAAAGTGAGGAATATATTATTTTTCAAGAATTTTTTAAGTATTTAGGCACTGATTACAAACGGCACAGTATTTTTTGAATTTTGCTATTTTTCGTCCCTTGAATTCTAAGTAGCTTTGTGTGGATAGCAAAAGTTTTCGAGTGTTTTAGTTTTCGAGTGTTATTCATCGCGTCAGACCAGCACTTACTCATAAGTGGAAATGTACTGTAAATCACAAATTTTCACTGTCAGCATAGTAAATTCTATGACAAATACACGAATGTACACCGAATACGAGTGACATTTTACTATGCATGTAGTTTTCTCAGGGTTGCCCGAGCATGTTTTACAATATAAACATTTCAAGTGACTGAAAACATTTTTTAGTATGCTTATAGAGAAAAATCCTCTCGAGTCTTTTGAAAAAAAATTATGGGTTTTGGTCTTTTTACTGTGGTGGTTGGAACAATTCTTATTACTGCTCTTCGAATTAATGCTGCAACCCTGTACGTGTCCCCAAGAAACTATATTCCTAGTACTTTCATCTGGAATTTTCGGCCTCGTTTTCTCCGTGTAATTTGCCTTGCCAAACAAACTGCTCATTTTAACCCCACGCTTATGAAGAATTGACTGAGGGATCAGATTTCAAAAAAGTCATCATTGAACCCCGTCAAAAGTGGACGTGAACGACATCAGAATGGCAAAGAACCAAATCCATTTCAACGGAAGTGAACAGCGATCTTGATAAATCTCGAGGCGCGCTGCCCTGATTTTCATTTCCATGAAAACTGACGTTCAATGGGCTCTCTGTTTCGAAATTCTTAAATATTTCATCAAGTTACAGTCGTTATTCTTCCTTTTTATCATCACACATTTCACCATTATGTGATTGCACTCGTCGAACGAGGGGGAAGTAGAAATAGCAAAAAATTCGAGTCCGTCTCCATTGCATCTTCGTTCAAAGCTCAGAGAATCGCGTTCGCGGTCTCTCTCACACCAGAGATCTCGGGCCACCTGTGCTGTTCGCCGAAACGTACAACACGTAAATAATAATAATGATAAACATTGCGATGTTAATGTCTATAGAGAGCGATTCATAAATATCCACGAAGACCGTAGTCTCGCGAGTCATGATGCGAGAGATTCGGAATAAAAGTTATGAAAGGGGGCGAAAGAATCTCAGTTGTAAAAAAAGGATTGATAGAGAACAGGTATTCGGTGAAGAGGAATGAAAAAAACACGCGTTATACGATCGTGCCTAAAACCCGATAAGAACTCCGCCAGCCAAAAAAGTAGTATCGAAACAAAAGCTTTCGCGAGCTTTTGTATATGCTTTCGAGAGAAAATTGAGCAATCCACATTCATATCAGACCGGTTTACGAGCGCGACAGACCTCGCTTAGTGCCTTCAATATTCAGATATTATCTCGAATCGTTTCGTCGCTCTCATCTTCAGATCCTCTTCGTTTCTCCAGCCTGTGCAGGGTGTTCATCGGACAGAAAAAAACGAAAATTCTTTCTTCTCGCTTCCTCACTTTCCCGGGGAAAGCGAGCTCCGATCCTTTGGATTGTTCTCTGCTCTTTCACAAATACTCGAATCTCGAACGATCGACCAACTTGCCAAACCCCCGTCGTTTCTTCCACATTGACGTGATTTTTCTGCCGTACTGCGCTTCGCGTTCCAATCACAGCAGCAGCCACCGCAAAGCGCAGGAGTGGAGTGGAAAAAGGCTCGGAAGCACTATGAGGATCTTCACAATGTGCTGACGTCGCATTTATTTTTTCTCCTCAAGAATCAGCTACGTCGAAACCAATGTATTCATATACAGATATTTATATATTATTTTGGACACCGAGCACTAGCAAGCTTGCAGAATAAGCTCGAGAAGACTGGATATATTGAATCCCTCGTAGTTATACGAATACATGCGAAAATCCGACAGCTCCTGGATACAAACTTTTCAACTGAAGAGATGACATTTCTACCGGGAGAAAACGAGGCTGAAAATTCTAGAGGAAAGTACTAGGAATACAGTATCTTGGGGACACGTACAGGATTGCAGCATTAATTCCAAGAGCAGTAATAAGAATTGTTCTAACCACCATAGTAAAAAGACCAAAATCCATAACTTTTATTCAAAAGACTCGAGAGTATTTTTCTCTATAAGCATTAGGGTGCTTCAAAAAAAATCGATATTTTTTTTTTTTTCGTGGGCCGAAGAGGGGTGTTAGTATATGTAAAAAAAATGACTTACTCAAATTTTCAGATCTTTTGAAAAATATATAACGGTCCCTCAAACGACTTTTGTATTTTTTTTCCTGTTTTGGGGACAAACGTCATGAAAAAAATCATAAAAATCGTTATGCAAACATAAAATGCACTTCTCCCTTGAATACATGAAACTTTACCTTTGTGTTGAAAAAAAAAATCATTAATTAAACGGTCCCTCAAATGACTTTTCTGTTCGTATGACATTTTTGTTCGTACTAGTGCTTGTTGTAGTGTTGTACTTGTTACATTGTAGACCGTGAAGCAATATAAACAGAGCTACTGTGACCACGACAAGGACGAAGCTCAACAGCTACATGAGCTAGGGGCTTCGCAAAAAACATAGGAAAAATATGCTTCATATTCAGCGCAGAGAAAAATTATTTCCGAGCTAAATATTCAAAAAACATATAACATAATTTTGCAATGAATTTGCGTAGTATACTGGAATACACATGTTCAGCGCATTATTCCAATGTATTTTATGTTCACAATATTTCACTTATTCAACAAAGAAAGTGCATTTTATGTTTACATAACGTTTCATGACTTTTTAAGACTTTTTCCATGATGATTTTCCTCAAAATAGGAAAAAACATAGAAAAGTCGTTTGAGGGACCGCTAAATATTTTTTTTTTAATCTCAAATTTTGGGAAAGTCACTTTTTTTACATGTACTAACATCCCTCTTCGGCCCACGAAAAAAAAAAATCGATTTTTTTTGAAGCACCCTAATAAGCATACCAAAAAATGTTTTCAGTCACACGTATTCGGTGTATATTCGTGTATTTATCATAGAATTGAGTATGCTGACAGTGAAAATTTGTGATTTACAATACATTTCGACTTATGAGTAAGTGCTGCTCTGACACGATGAATAACACTCGAAAACAAAACGAAATGTAGTTCTGAGATGCATTACTTTTTGCTACCCACATACACCAAGAAAAAAAAATTGTTGATTCAATAAAAATTGACGTTATTGGAAGAGTTTTCTTCATTCAACTGTGATGCTTTTGGAGAGAATGAATCTGCAGTTTGATCTAAAACTCTTTTGTTATTTAACCTTGTGATGATCTTATTTTTCATTGGCACCCCGTAATGCCGCATTTCGTTGTTCCAATGACATTTTACTTTCTCAGTGATAAACCTGTTTAGAATTCAAGGGAGGAATAGTAGCAATATTAAAAAAATACTATGCCGTTTGTAATCGGTGCGTAAATGCTTTGAAAATTCTTGCAAAATAGTGTATTCCTGACTATACAAAACGAATCCGTTTTCTCCGTGTACGGTTTTAAAACTTTGACTATTTCTCAGTATTCATGGAAAATTGGACGTTATTCGTTGAAAATTTCTGAGTTATATCAAAAGCCAACGACACGACTCCGCGTATGGAAGAATAATGGTGCATTATAAATCTCTGTACAAATGTTGAAGTGTCAGTAAAGGAGGCACGACGTTCCGAAGCCTTCGTATTCATATTTAATTGGAAGCATGATCTTTTATCTCGTGACGAAACTCCGATCTCAGTAAATATTTTAATATACGAATACGAGGAGAGAATACACACGATATATATACGTATAGATATTAACATGGTAAAGGAAACGTTGGAGCGAAATTAAATATCGCGAAAGTATACAAGGGAGGCTCTCCCTCTCGTGAGTATCAATGAAGAAAAGGAGAGAAAGAGAGAGAGAGAGCAAAGAAGAAAAGCTTCGGGGCAAATTCTCGTGGGGAGGAACACATTGCAGTATAGATTGCGAGGGCGAAAGCAAGACGACAAGGGAGAGAAAAGAGAGGCAAAAAGAAAGATGAGGAAAAGAAGATCCTCAGCGTAACTGCGAGCGAGCAAAGCTCCCTCTGTATTTGCGAAACGAGGGGTGCGGGCTACAACCACGCGGGAACAGTACGAGGAGTGTCAATGGCGTTTTGATTGATACCCGATGAAGAAGAAGTCAATAACGTCAAGATCACGGTAAATTGTCGAGATGAAAGACAGCCAGACGCCAAAAACCATTCACACATCGCTGTGCATGCACGTCGTATGAGGGTGATCCGGTAATAAGGTAATTTCTTTCAATTTCCTCTCTATCGTGGGTTTAAAGACTTTCCTTGCGACGAGAAAAAAATCTCACGCAATTTTTATTCTTCAACTTCTCTCAAAACAAGCTAGTTTTTCGTTTTGATCTCCATCCATCTCATACTCGGCTGTATTCCACGCTGTCGTCTCACACTCGGACTTGACTAGATAAAAAAAATCGGAAATTTTCAAGCATTCAGATGTTTCTTGACTGCGCTCATTACCTCGCAGCTTTTCCCTCGTTTGCATCGTGCTCCTCCGATTCATTGTCTGCTACGATACCAACTTGCTTCGTTGTCTATTTTCGATGATTGCCCATCGACAGCCTTTACTCGACGGCCTTGCCATCATTTTCTCGCTATTCGTTCCGTCCTCAACCGTTGAAGCCTCGAGTGACACTTGCATGTTTTTACTCATACGAACGCGCGTATACACATACGAAGTTTCGCTAGACTTCGAAGCCCATTATGGATTAGAGGGTGCGGTTTCCCGGGGGCAAACACCACCTAGCAACGGTTGTTGCACCGCTCAGCGTTAACTGGAATCTCACACCCTGCTTCACTCCTTCTGAAAGAGTTTCTAACACCCCCGCGTTATCTATACATCCAGCGAAACCAGCAACTGCCATTCCTTCGAGAGTGAAACAACGTTTTCCCAAGAATCAGAAATAAACCAGCGAGAATAAATCTTACAGTTTCTCCGCTCGCACACCCGAGATAAAGTTTCGAACCCGACTTTTGCATAATAAATACCAAGAAGTTTGGTCCAAAAAAATTATAAAATAAAGTTACTCATTCGAGCTGCGATCTCGCCGGAATCTTTAGAAATTCTTCCTGCGTATATTCAGTTCCTTTCTCGTTGTCGAAACCACAGTGAATCGAGACACCTTCACTCGCTTTTTGCTTACATGCAATAAATGAAGATCTCTAAATTACTGAGTTTTCGTGAGTGACCTCTGAACACCGGATACACGGCATAATTTTCAGAAAATCCTGTCAATATTGCAACCGAAGAGTCCCGTTAAATGTTCACACTCACCGTTATTTGCCCCTTTGGCCCGTGATTAGCCAATGTGTCAATTTCGTTCGCAAGTGTTCCGAGGCTGCAGCTCCCGAACTAACCACGAAAGGCGGCACCGAGGCGCCACTGAAGTGCATTTCTTATCGACTCAAAAATGAAAAACGAAGGAGAGAGCATGCATGAAAAATTGAGTTGTGGAAATACGCGAACGTCTCTTCAAACTCGACGCTCTCAAAGCGTTTTCATTGATTCTATTAATGTGGTGTGGTTCAAACCGCGTGAATGAGCTTTTTTAAACGAGCTCTCATTTCCAGCAGCATTATATGGAGAATTTCAATGAACTTACGTGGGAAAATGTTCGTGCGATTGAGGGGGAGTCCTGCTTTAGAAAGTCAAAAAACGAATGTTTTTGGGAATTTTTCTAGGACAGACGGAAATAACTCACGATGGCGAACATTTCGGTATAGTTTCAAGGATATTTCAAAAGTACAAAAACATTTTTTTCATATGAGAAATACTCATTTGCACATGGTTTATGCGCCAAGTCTGATTGTCGAAATTTCTCAGCTGCGTACAATGTGGAGATCGTAATTATTATCTGCAACAAAAATTCCAAATTCTTTATCCATTTTCGCATATTTTTCTTCCATATGAACCTATAAAAACCCGAAAAAAATGCTTAATTTTATATTTACGTTGAATCGATATTCTTCTTCTTTCGAAGCGTTTTTTTGTTCAAACACGCTAAAATTCGCTGATTATCGAGAGACAATAAAAGTTTTTTTATCAACTTGATACACGAGTGATAATTAGTCAATCGATGATGCGTATTCCGAACCTGAATATGAAGTGTCAGAAATGGTACAGAATTTGAAAAAATCGTGCAAACAAAAAACAACAAATTTTTTCAAATCCAACGCTCATGCTCATCCTGAAGGAAGCGCAAAAACCCTTTGATGCGACCCTTTCGAACTTTCAGCACGGGACCCTTTCCTTGTATAATTCGAGGATGAAATAGCTCTATCAGCAAAACATTCCGAGGGCTTTGTGAGAAGGAACAAAGTCGTCTCGTAGGCGTAGAACAGCGTGAGATAATTCAGCCCCTTATATATTTTACATACATACGCAAATTAGACGGCATGTTAAATTCAACTCATAAGACAAAAGAACTTGGCTGTTTACGACTTTCACGACCAGTTTTCACTCAATCTCTTCCAGACAGAATAATAGATCATTCAATTTGGAGAATAGTTCCCACTGAATTTCTATCGCGCTCGAATTCTATCTCTCAGAATTCACGTCAAAAACAATGCAAACGTCTGTAGATGCAAACAACTTTGAACACGATTTTTGAAATGTCTGTTCGAGGTGGAAATCCTTTTTCTGGAAATATTGGTTGAACGATCACGATTACAGGACTCGTAAACGCTTTCATGACGGAAAAAGCAATTCCATTTCGGAGCAGTGGGTTTTGAATAGAACTTTATGTCAGCTCCGAATATTATCTCGTATTTTCCAATTTTTTTTCCGAAAAAAATCGTTTTCTGTTGAATGTTTTTAAATAATTTTCTCTTAAATATCGAAACTTATTTTTCTACGTCATTAATTAGTCTTATGAGAAACACTTTTGAAGTACGTGATTTCTTTGAAGATTTTTTATTAAAAAAGTCAACGGTTTAAGGACATACAGCCGAACAAAACTCAGTTGAAAATAAGTGATTAATATTCGTTATTTTCATTCCAGGGCCACTGAAAAACCGAGTCGCAAATATACGACGAAATCCTTAGACATTCTCTTTCCAGTTTATTCGAAAATGCCGATAATTTCGTGAGGATAGCGACGGTATTCCAACCCCCTTCAGACACGGTCCGCAGTTAATGACGTTAAGTAATTCATTACCGTCTGTTTGCGATGGAGAAAAGAGAGACCAGACGAGAGGGAGGGAGATTGGCGAGGGAGGTATGAAACGAGAAGCAAATAGGAATGCTTTAATCAAACTTTCGCTTCAAGAGGCTCAGCAAAGTGAGAATCTTCGCAACGTTTTCGGTTTCTCGAGTATTCCTTCAAAAAGATGTAAATAACGACAAGAAATTCTTGAGTTGATTTACACGCAAAATAACGTTTTTCCTTTTATCCCCCCATCAGAAAGATAAATAGGGGATTCATGCCTGGATGAGCGCTCGTTTGGGAGCTCGAAAATATTGAGCACTTCATTTTTTGCAGTTTTCGAATTGACGAAAAATTAACAAGTAAAAGTAATTCGTTTACCCAATAAATGAATAAATTAGTATGATTTTCATTGAAAATAGCAACATTCCAATAAAAATAATACATTATTTGAACACATCCTTAAATAATCTTACGCAATTACAACGATTGTTTCACAGAAAAAAGAATGGTCGGGGAGAAACAGTTCGATCTTTTTAAAGAAACAAAATGTGAGTTTTTCAGGCGAATAATTAAAAAAAATGAGTTTCCTGTGGTACCGGCGAGCAGGCTCGTGAGAGAGGAGTGGAAGTTTAATTTTCGTTCAAGGTGCGCAGGGGCTGATAACATTCGAGTTCTCCATTGTTCATTTTGAATGGAGGTTCGTTTGTAATTTTCTCTCTTTCATTGCTTAAAAAGAAACATTTGGGAGCGAAGATTTTTCAGAGTATAGAAAAGCACGAGCAAACTCTCGAATTTTCGAGTGCTTTTCAAAGCTCCTTTACCATTCTTTTTTATTTTCACTTTTCTCTTTCGGAGTTCCTGAATTGAGTACGTACTCGTTGGGGCTCTCAGCGATTATAATTTCTAGTATACGAACGGAACGAGTTGAAAGCTTTCGATGAATTGCGTATTTCGAGTTGTCCCATCCACATTTTAATATTTCTTTTTCTTTTCTTGTTTTTTTTTTTTTTTTTTTTTTCAACTTTTCCTTTTTTCGTATGCATTTACAATTTGCTCCTTTCGGAAGGGTAAAAAATCGTATATTCGGAGAGAAAAAAGTTTTTGGTCTCGAGTGGCGCAGCTTTGGTACATGGACACGAGATGAACACAAAGGAAAATCTTTTCGGATAAAATTTCGAGACGGTTTAGGAAAGACTGTTGAAGAGGTCGGCGGGCGGAACCGCGAGACGCCGCACCCTCCGAGCAACAAATTTGAGGAAATTTAAAGCGAAAATAATTGGCTGACGAACACTCTGTACAAGGTGTTTATTCGAACGGTGCGGATTATTATTATTAGTTAGACGTCGATGAAGCGACTCGGGCGTTTTAAATATTCAAGAACGCTGGCTTTCTGCTCGGAAGGAGATTTTCGATTGGGAAAGCCCTCGAAGCTTTACCAAAGTCTTAAAAAAAGAAGGAAAAAACAGTCCGAACCTTTCGACCCTTGCAAAAGCTCTAGAAGCGTTTTCACTTTCCGTTATCCGCGAGGGGATGCTGACATTTTTTTACTGAGTATCGATCACTGCGCTTATTGCTAAAATAAAAATTCTGCACTTTTCGCATATTTATTCAATTAACCCCTTCGGTGGCAAGACATTCTTCACGCCAAGTGATCAAAACGATGAAAAAAAAGTGCTGCACTCAAAATAGAGAAATTCAAAATGGCGTCAATGCCGCCGAAGTGGTTAAATTTTGTTCCCGTGTTTTCTCGTATTGCATTCGCCATGAAATGAATTCTCTCATTTTGCATGACGGAATAATTTTTTCGTCTTTTTTACAAATTCTCTCGAAACGTTATCATGGAAAATGAGAAAACAATCGAATACGTTCGTTCATGCAAAAAGCCATGTAGACCGAAATTTCTCGACGGTATTCAGGGAATCATTCATAAAAGTGTGTCTTGCCACACGCGAAAGCTGCGAGTAAATCCTCCGAAATATTCTTCCGAGGCGTCAATTTAGACGAAATCTATGAAAATATCGAGCTTGTACAGATTCCAACAGCAAAAGGGATTATCCTAGTGGAAATTCCTCGAGTTTCCAGATTACGAATTCCGACAAAGAGTTAGCTACGAAGGGTTCAAGGTATTTCGCTCGAATTGCGCAAAAAGTATTCTCCAGCTGTACATCGCCAAGGGACAAACGTGAGATGATGAAAAACAAAAATAATGGTAAGTGAATGGCGATTGGCTCGAGGAGGCACTCAATCCCTCAGGATTGAAAAGCTTGAAATTTCGGAACGTAATGTACCCCGAATGAGTGCTAAGCAGCACACAAAAATGTGCGTTTATTGCAGCTCAAGAAAATGTCGTTTCCAAGGAAAAACAAGCCCTCGTGAATCAGGATGTAATCCACCGATTTACAGCACATCTCAGTACTTTTCTTTGTTTTCTTTTACTTTTAATTACAGATGAAAGCACGAGGGAAAAAAATTAAATAAGATAACGAGGATGGAAGGCCTCCCTGACAATCAAGGGTCCCTTTCAACCGGTTGGCCTCGACCGAGTCTGTTCTTACACGAACTTTTAAATCCGAATTCGTTCGTCTTGTTTGTCAATGAGGATTCACAACTCATTATGCTTCCATTTCATCTCCCCCGCGGAGAGAAGATTCGAATTCGCAACTACGTAAATAAAATAGTCGAAAAAGTGTTCGGGCTTGAAGGTGCTTGGGATGAATTTAGAGGCGAGCGATAAGCCGTCACCATGGAAAATTCAAGATTCATTTTTTGTTTATCCTACAGCGAAACGCAGGCGTAGGTTGAATAAATAAAGTTTTTAAGAGCGATCGTTTTTTAGTAAATTATCGTTTCACCGTTTCTTCGTCCCTTTGCATGCTCGTTCAATTTTTTTGCTTATTTCTATCACGTTCGAAGGATTAACGGAGGTGATTTTCGATCGGGGAAATGCCGGTGGCTCTATCGGCCCTCATCGATTGGCCATACGTGGCCTCGCGAACAAAGGCAAGGCTCGAATCACCGCGTTTTTTCGCAGCTTGTGAAGGAAAAATATAAGGGCGATCCTCGCAAGGGACGCTCGTTCCAGAGTTTCTCGACAAAAGATCGACGAGTTCTGAATCTCTTTCGCTTATCTTCGCCCCCTCCTCACTCCCCCTCCCTTTCTTCGCTCTCTCTCTCTCTCTCTCCCTTTTTCTCTCTTAAACATTGCATCCAAATAGAACGGTGGCACAAAACACCCTCTGCCCATATCAATGACTTCCTTTCTAAGGGACTTTTATGTATGCACCGATAATCTACGATGTACGATAGTAAAACACCTAATAAAACGATCACGTACGTTCCCCGTCATCATTTTCTACCGAATTCTCAATTTCAATTAAGCTCGAACACGTGACGATGATCAATCGGCTTTGGAACGTGAAAATAAAGAGGAACCGAAATAAATGGTCACTATTTCTTCTCAAACTTATTGCTATCCTCAATCAATTGAATCGAAAGATATCGAAATGCGAATACAGCACTGGATTATTGATTTCATCGTAACAAAGTGTACAAGTTAAAATATAACAATGAAATTGAATGATTGAAGAAAATTTAAATCGGACGCATAATATAAATTTACAGAAGACATTGCGCATGAAATATTGCACACGGGAAAACAGACACCCAAACAATGATTGTGGACTTCAAGTGCTGAACTACTTGACACATGATTAACATTATTGTTTATTGTCTGACGATCGCACTCTCGACGTACGTAGATCCTGATAACTTTCGACCTAAAAGCCTCACTTACACGAGTGAGTCATTGAAAATGTTACGTGACGAGCAGTCGAACAACTTTTTTGCTTCATTCGTTTCCTCGTATCCATAAATCATTGTCTTTTTACGCAATATCATCGTTTCCCAGTGTCGACTCCGGTCGGTTTAATACGTTGAAAAATTCGAGAAAATTATTTGTAGAAATACTTAGTTTGAAAATTATTCATATGAAAAACGAAGAATATAAAAAGCGCAATTCCGAACTTTTCGCGATGGTAAAAATAACAACTTTTTCGTTTGACGGACAAGCTTTTTTATTTTCCTTGTAACAATAGTTTCGCCAATTTCAACGTGAATTATGGTTTCGAATCGGGAAGCTAATTTTTCGTAAACTTGAGAAAAAATATATTCTGAATATTTTCCAATATTTATTTGAAATCTCAATGAATTTGAACATTCTAAGAATTTCGATTTAAACCTCAATATTGCTCTTCCTAGGAACACTCGGAGATTCTTCATTCAGATTTCTGAGCGTTTTTTTCCGCACATGAAACCAGCTTTCAATATTTCCAATTAACATTTTTATAGTTCAACTCAGAAAAAATCCATTGCTTCATCGTCAGATTGAGGAGTTTGGAAATTTTACAAAATTCGGAATTACATTGTCATCTCGTTCAGCTTCTATCATAGTTTTGGAAAGGCTTTTGTTTCGGAGACATCAGATTCATCTAACAAAAATAACGTCAAATTGAGGAGCATGAACCAATACTGCTCATTTTTTATTTCTCTTACGAAAGTTTTTTTATGTACAATACTCTCCAAGTGGAATACTCGCAACGGTTATGCAGCAGGAAGACAAAAATTCATCGATTTGTTACGCGTACGTATGAGAGAAAAAATCTTCATGTATGTTACGTATAGCTCCAAACAATCAAAAAAATTCTTTGGATTGTGGGCAGCGAAAATTTTGTGAAAAAAGCGCAGTAACGATATTACGTAGTAACGTGATGATTTATATATAATTATATATGCAAATAGTTTAGTCTTTAAGGCACTGGAGAATTGGTATAATTGTCGGAAGAAAAATACCATGATGGATCAAAAACGTTTTTTCTCATAATATTACGTACGTGAGAGTTCATTAAAAAATTGCAAACTCTTTCCTCTCAGCTAAGAGTTAGTAACGATTGTTTGTGCGTTTTTTGCATGCTTATTCCTTTTAAATTATTCATATACTGTACAAATTTTTATACTACGAAGCTCGGGTCACAGATCATTGTCCTTTCGGTGCAGCCTGACAGCCAGCCAAATTCTCAATTCCACTCCGCCACTGGAGAGAAAACAAATGAAATAAATTGTTAATAGTCAAACTATTCTTCGAAGATACAGAATAATCCATGTGAACGTTTCTACGTGCTTTCGAACATTATTCTTATTCAATTTGTGTTAGTTTTTTGATAAAAATGCACTTGCACCGTCAATTGGAAGTGAGGAATGGACTCAGTAAAGTTGTTGCCTTCTACAATTTCACTTTTTTAAACCAAAATTTCTCTTGGAGTAACGATTTTTCTTCGTCGTCGCAATAATTCAAGCAAGTAAATAATTTGCCAAGTCATTTATCCAAGTTAGTCGCTTTTTAAATGTACTATCATTCTCACCGTAAATTGAGCCTTCGTAAATCATCACGAGACACATGAAACAGTACGTCCTCTAGAGTGTATTCCTCGTAAACAAACTGTTAGAACAAAATATTAATTCATACATTAGATACAACAGAAAAATCAGATCAATCGAACGGAAAAGACTTTTTTCCTTGATCTTAAACTGGGATCAAAATGACAAGGGTCTCTAATTTTGGACAATGGAAAATGCGCGTCGAATTCTTATTGCTCTTAGTCGAGACATTTAAATTCAGGAATCTTTCTCATATCAGGAGAATGGTCAAAAGCCGACTCTTACCCTTTGAATCGAGTTTTCATCAATCCCGAGTCCTTCGAGCCATTCTACGAGCCTGGAGTCCGGATTCGATGACGTATTGTGATCAGTCACGCTTATTTGTGGTATATTAGGTAGCAAAAGTGTCTCTGCACTACGATCTTTGATGGAAGAATGATATCTGAAAAAATATTTATTTTATAGTTTTGAGCTATTGATAGTATACACCTGGTGAATAGATAACACCGAAAAGTTCTAACAATAAATATATTCAATTACTCAAGAGTACAAATTAATTATTGATTTCATTTTAATGAAAAATTTCATATTTTTTGCCATAAAATCATTGAATAGGCGAAAAATAATCAATTTTTTTCAATTTTACTCCAGTATACATAAGAACTGACGAACATTGAATTCTCAGGTTTGTAAATTGTAAAATAATTGTTAGATTGTATAGGAATTTTTATTCTTCGTTCTCAAAAACAGAAAAAAATGATCAGTACTCCTTTGAATATTTTTTTTTTATCGTTCTTCAGAGTGAAGAAAAATTTTGTATACTTTGTATTTCAATAAACGCAGCAAAATAGCCGTAATTTTGCTCACCCAGATTCCTGTCTCGTGAATCTTCGATTCATATTCTCACACAGTTGTGTAAGAGTTCCAATTTGTGCTTTTTGTTCTTCCAGAGCTTGATGCAACATCGTCTGATACGTTTTTTGACATTCCAACAGTTCTTGAAGCAGTCTCATATTTTCCAACTTCAACACGCCCATCTGATCTCTGTATTCTCGCCAATATTTGTTGTCGATTGAATCAACAATTTTTTGAGATTTTACTGAATTCACAGTCGACACACCAGATGTCGATTCTTCCTCAACGCCTTCTCCCGTTGGTTGAACTCTCTCGTGGCCCATCAAATTTGCACCGAGCTCTGAAATCACATTAATTGGAATGTAGCCAATTTTATTCCGAAATATAAATATATTGAAATACATTATAAACGAGGACATTTACTGATCAAACACAAATTCCTATTTTTATTACAACTCTCTCACAACAATGTTCAATAAAAGTGGAGTTGACTCAATTCATTTACTGATCGTTTCAAACGGAAACAAAAGTTTCCTGTTTATTCTATTTAGATGAAAAATCGATGGAATCCCTATCAATTAAAAATTCACGCAATTTTTAGAAACAGGCGATCTGAATTTGTGTCCCACATCTCTATTTATCTTCCAATCATTATCATCAACTATTTTATCTCTCTTGGGATTATTCACGAATATCACATCATTTTTCTGCGCAAATGTGTGGCCCTCCATGAAACAATCGAATAGAAATAGATAAAAATGAATATAAATCGCAATGGAAAATTCTTCAAAAAGAACTAAAATTATGGTAGAGACAAATTCACCAAAAAATTGTCGTTCAAAATATTTTTAATTTTCGCGTATAGCCTTAGCCCAAAAATACTCCAAGAAAATGAAGAGTATCGAGTGAGACAACCTGGTTACTGAGAATCATATCGAGTTCTCGAGCTGTTCCCTTATTGTTGGTGATGAAGATTTCCCTCGAGATATTTTTAGCGTTGACACGTTAAGATTCTTAATCTGCACATATGGTGGTACAACTTGATTCACACAGCACGTATTGCCCGCTTACGCATGACGAAAGAGATTCTTTCACTATCACGCGATACCTCGTTAATACGTATGAGCTGCTTCGTGCCATGACAGACACTCGAAACTAACGATATAGCCAAGAGATTTACAACGTTCAATTTTGTCCTAAAAAAGTACTCTCCAAAAAACTTTTTTCTTCCCATTCCATTACAGAAAAGTCCAATTCATATAGCAAAATTTTATTTAGTATTGCTGCTGGTCGTGGAATGCAAAATAATCGTTTAATTATTATTTCTATTGAATCGACGAAAAATTCGAACATTCCATTACAATTTCAGCAGGGACTCGATGAATTTTAATTAATAGAAAATCAAATGTATTTATTAGTGTTTGTTTTTGAAACCATGAATATTGTAAAAAATTTTGATTAAAGTATGAAATTTTTATTTTTTAGTTTTTTAAAGTTGATTAACATTTAAATATTAGTAAGTTTCAAATATCCTCCATGGTATTAAACTAATTTTCTTATTCATTTCCAGCTTCAAAGTGATCCATTTGCGAGAAATTTCCCATGGGTGGAAATTATTTTTTTCAAGGAGATCGAGCGTCATCGATAAACAATGGAAACGCCACTAGATGTTTACCAATAAAAAAGAGATAACTCTGTTTCTTTTAATCAACGACTGATTTTATCAGTGCAATAAATATTGAAAGCGTCACGATTGTACATACTACAATGATTGGGAAATATTAAAAAATGTATCGTCAAATCTAGAAATACATGAAAAAATCGTACAAAACAATAAAGAATTGAACTGAGTGTCATTTCTTAAAAGATGCAGCTAAAAAATCACCTGGAGAAAGTACTGTAATCGCAGCCTGAACAGCGTTTCTGACTAGATTGTCCAATGCGAACATCCAATGAGGTTTTATACTGTGTCTCCTGAGCACCTCATTAACCGCCGTTTGGAAGAGATATATAGCGAGATGCAAATGATTTATCGCAGTGGAATCGAAATCCAATTCCTCCTTGAGCGTTCTCACGGCTGTCGTTATGACATCCTGATGCTGCTCAGAAATATAATCTCGCAAGCTTCGCATCAGTAATTCCAAATGGTTCTGTAAGGGTTATTGATTCCGTTAGTCGAAAATTTCAAACAATTTCATGTTATTAAAAAATATTATCATTTTAGGGAAATATGGATTTTTTTAATCGAGTATTAAATTTTCAATATTATTTTGAATCTTTTATAAGAGATTTTTCATTGCATATCACATTGTAAAAGTTTGAACGCAAATTGAGTTATCCCTTTTTTAAATATTCGTTTATATTCATGAATAATCATGAATAATGTTGAGTGCATCCCACCATTTTACCGTTTATGCTAATGTACTGAGATTACCATTTGAAGAACCGTGTGGCCAACATCCTGAAGAATATTTCGCATCCATACTTCGCAAATGGTCGTCTCATCTTGGCTCAAAACTCTAGTGAGTGTCATTCGACGTTGACTATCTTTTTTCAAAAGGTAAAAACCTTCCTGTTCCTCCCCCGTTTTTTGTCCCGTTTGGCCTGGAGCGTTGGAAGTCCATTGGTAAGAAAATATCATCGATGCAGGAACTATTTAATTGTCATTTACTTTCCAACGATCAACACTTTGCTCACCTGTTAATTCTACTTCAGGAGACAATAATCCCCCGGAGGAACTTCTTCGAGTCATCGACGCGCCTGCTGTGTCGGATTCGCTCGTCTCGATCGACGGTGTGCTACCGATCGTACTATCAGAAATAAATTTCTTTATTTATTTGTACAGAACAAACGACATACGTCAATTTTTCTCACAAACAGCCGAACTCTATAAGCTCACGAACCGGTTAAGCAAAATGTCAAAATGTCAAACAAAACAATATCATTGTCAAAAATCATTGGAAACGACGTTACCATTCACCGCTCTTTAATCATTTTTACGCTGCATAAACCAAAGTTCCAAATTTTTCAAACGTAGTCCAATAAAATCAATCAAACCGACCGAATCAATCGAAAATTCACGAAGCTCCAAAAAAAACTCTTTAACAATGCTATTGTCATGTTTCATTTTAACCAACTTTCAGTAAACAAAAAGCTAAAATTTACCACAATTCGTTGTTTATTTTTTTATCGATAAAATACAATACTCAAATGCAAAGACAGGTGACAAACGACACTCGAAGAACAAAACAAATTCAAACTCCACTTTTTTAATGGGTTTTATGAGCTCATTAAATTAATAAGCGACTTGAAAAATTAATTTTCTACCTAATGTGAAGCGATTGCATACTTCTACTGTATGTTACCGTACCTGTTGAAAGACAAAGAGGCGGTAGGCATACTGATGGGTGACAGAAGATGGGCCGGACTTCGCTCTCGCAGCGGACTCGATTTCGTCATAGTTCCGCTACACACCACACTTTTAGCGTTATACAATTAATACGGATATTGGCCAGCGATGATTTCATGAGTACAATCGACCAATACATGCACAGCGATATTTTTCGAGCTATTTGTCGACAAAATTTTGTACCATGGCAACGAAATGTAATAAATATATTATGGCAGTAAATGATAATGGTGAATTTGGTGTTGTTGCAGGCTTCGCATTGCTCTAAAGCGGTCTGACTTGATAAAAGTTAGATTTGCAATTGAAAACATATTCGAAATATTTTCGTCGTTGTTTAAAAAATAATCGTTACGAGAAGTCCCATTTCTGTTTCGAACTTGTCGTAAAAGAGGGGAATAAAATTTAGAAGTGAAAAAGAGTGTAAGCGTTCAATCTGAAAATTGCGTTATCCGAGAGTCCTGCACCAAAAAAATGCATTCAGCAGCAACAAAACTTTTGAATTTTGCTATGCGAATAAGCTAGTTTAGCGCAATTTCAAAGCCATTATTTCCAAGCATCGAAATACTAAAATAGTAAAGCTGAGCCAGCACTTATTCTTTAAATGGTGATCGATTTGAAGCTATTTTGAATAAATGTCCGATTTAAAATGAAGCGCCTTTCAGAAAAATACTGAACACCAAATATCCGTTCGAATCTGTTGAACGAAAAACGGACTATTCACCTATCGTCAGATTGTGAAGTTTGCATCGCGGTTGTCGATGTGACGATGTGATTGTTATTAGTTTTGTCGAATTTTCCAAGAGCCCTATCAGCTGGTACTGATATACTTCGACTGAAATCGGGTGGTGCTGCGAGTCTCGAACTTTTCTTTTTTCTGCAGAAAAATAAAAAAATGAACAAACTTTAATTCAAAATAACATAAAAACAAAGAAAATTCATTGACAGCATAACCCGGAACATGTTAAAAATAAAATAAATTTCAATGTTTTAATGGTCGGATAGAGACCCTCGATACTCATAAAAACATTGATAAATCGTAGAATTAGTAATACTAACTCGGTGAGAAACGGATCTTCTAATAATTCCGAGGCGGTTGCTCTGATGTCTGGATTTGGCTCGAAACATCGAAGGATGAAATTTTTCGCTCTTTCAGACATTTCTGCTGGAATCTCCGGATGAATTTTGTAATAGCCCACTTTAAAGACTGCAGCTTCAGGAGAGCCGAGCTCTATGAATGGCGGTTTTCCGGTTGCCATTTCGACTATCGTGCATCCCAGTGACCAAATGTCAGCCTATCAAACGTAGTCATATTAATTCACTGGATCCATGAAACGAAGCGTATCCCACAAAATCTTTGAATAACATTTCGCCGTGGGAATTCTGTTGGAATAATATTTAAATCAAATTTACCGGCGCTCCGTAACCGCGCTGCCCCTTGTCGATAACTTCCGGCGCCATGTATTGCAACGTTCCTGTAAAAGTCTCGGTACTCGGACACAAACCAGCCAACCTTTTTGACATTCCGAAATCTGATATTTTGACGACACCGCTGTACGTATTTACCAATACATTGTCACCTGTTTGACAATAGATTAGCGGTAGAATTGCATTTAAGAGTAGAAATTCGTGCAAACGAGCTTTAGAGAGCAAGATTCTCTTTTGAAGAACTGTGAAAATTATTCAACCGTACATTCCCAAAAGACACATTTTTCGAAGATTAAACCTTTCAATCGGGTATTTAAAAAAACCGCAATATTCTTTTCACTATAAAATCTCCTTCATTCATGATAATGCGATTTAATTAAATAAAGCGTTACTTCCAATTTGTTTTTAATTTTTTTTAAATGCCACGAACAGCTTTCCATGAAGAAAAATTGAGGTCATTTGTGAGTCTGGTGTAAAGCCTCCGGATTAAATCCTTTGATCACAATGTGATAATAGATGTTTTACCTTTTATATCTCGGTGAACAATTTTTTGATCGTGGAGATATTTGAGTCCCTCCAATATTTGTTTTGTATAAAACGATATCGTCGACTCGCTTTCTTTGAGCGGGCCCCATTTCGATCGCAGCAATGCCGACAAACTGCCTGAATAAAAAAATAGCATTGAATTTGCAGTTATCATTTTAGGGGCGTTGCGAACATATCGATTAGAAAATTGATGTTTTATTCCTTTTCGTACCTCCCGGAACTTGCTCCATATAAATCTTGAAAAATCCTCCCTCACTTATGGAGCCTAAATACTGCACGATATTTCTGTGTCGCAGTTGACTGTGCAATTTTATTTCCTCGTGCAACGGTTGCACGTCCCCCAAATTACGCTCGCGAATTTCTTTTGCAGCGATTCTTACTTGAGTGTTCAAATCGCGAGCGGCGTAAACCACTCCGTATGTACCTTTCCCCAAGACAATGCGTTTGTTTTGATCGTCCAATTCGTACTCAACCTGAAACGTAAAACATAATTTTGAATAAATTAGTTCGAAGAATGAAAAAAACGTTATTCATGAAATAAATTATTCGCCTTTAAGATTAGGAACGATGATTTTTCTTCAAATACTCAAAAAATCATGAATACTCGATAAGATGAACAAAAAACAGGAAAAAAGCTCCGAGGATTCGCAATATTTATGTTACATTTCGAATTGTTTTTGTTTCACTCAACGCCTGTTGTTCTCTGATAAAAATGAGTGAAAGAACGCAAATAAATCTTACTTTCATCCGATCACAGGTCATGTAGGCGTCGAGATCAGCAACCATGCCTTCCTGATCAGCGGTCATTTCCAAGACAAGATCATAGAACCTTTGTCTGTACTGAGCAGATGGAAAATACATTTGAAAATCATCAGAGTTTTCATGGACGTAAAGAAACAAGCATCTCTCATCGCGTTTGTATAGGCTGACGCTCCGAATCATGTTAGCCGCAAACAGCCAATCGTGAACTTGTTTGCAATTGTTTTTCATGCTGTCCAGACATAAATTCCATATTTGTATAGATTTTTCCTCGGCACCGAGGTTCACGTTTGCGTAACTAGGCATCAATATTTTCGTTGGTTCTAGAATGAGAAGCTGCAAAACAAAGTTGATTAAAAATTTGCTCTTTAATTAATTATTCCCGTCTTCGATAATGATCTCTCTCAACTCACCGGAAACCTTATGCTGTCTCCGACTTCGGTCTTTGTCGCTTCGACGAAAAAGTCCATCCAAAAACTGAAAATCTGCTCCTCCGGTGAAACGTCGCCTTCTTCATTTTTCTTACGAAATCTATCGATGAGCGAAATATTGCCAATCGTTGATTTGAGGTACCTGTAAAAATGACCCAAAAAATCTTTGACATATGAATAAACGTGGAAAGAAAAGATTTTTTGTCCTAGTGAGAAAGTAATGCTTTTCTTTTTCCAATTCTGTAAATCATTATTCACATGAATGATTCGAGAATAAAAAGTCGCTAATCGTGAATCTCCTTCAAATTCAGTCGATCACTATTCGTATCATTGTTGAAAAGTGAAGATTAAAATTTTGGCTCACCAATTAGGGGGCTTTAGTTTAAACATACACTCCGCAGCTTGGATAGCTTTGGAATAATCCTCGGCGAGAACACTTATCTCGAAGAAGGTGGCAACGCCCCAATAATCTTTAATACTCGACAAACTACCCTTTTTGCCAATCAAATTATTTAGAACCATTCCTATGTGTTGAAGCTCTTCACTTTTCGAAAACTCGTTTCCAGCTATTACGAGCAAAGTTGCTAGATTCACACCAGCGTAAGCGTTCGGTTGAACCTGAAAAAATCCAATTTTATACTAACGACGATGAAATAAAATAATGTGAAAATAAAATGAAGCTCTACAACAAATTTTGAAACAATATAAATGGTGATATAATAAATCTATTCACCTCGAAACCCTTTCGATACCAATAAATTGCATTTTTCAAGCTTTCTTGATCGGTGTGACGACTTTCAACAAACTGATCTTTATAAATTCTTCCACAGAGGCACAACATGTCAGGCACATGATTTTCCTTTTTCTCGAGAGCTTTCTCAATCACGCGAACCGCTCTTTCTCGATCGCCTTCTTTGTTTCGTCGACTCAGGGCAAAACCATACAAATAACGAATCGCAGGTGTATTTATATAAGTCTTGTGATTCGGAATCGTTCGCAAGTCATCAACGAGTTGAACCATTGCATCATATCCCTGAAATCAAATTGAACCGTTTTTAATTCTATACAGTGAAATCAAAAAATCGAAGAAAAAAAAATATTTTGACGTTACAAGCAAAAATGATACCAAAAATCCCAAGCTGCAAACATTTGCTTTTTTTATTTATAAAAAATTTGTTCATGAGACTCACTTGAATTTCTCGAAACGAAATTAACACATTGAGTATCACTTCACCCGACAGAACGTTCGGATCGTCCAAGCGTTTGCGCATATTGTTCAAAGCTTTGGCCAATTCTTCGCCGGAATACATTTCACGAGCTTTTCGCAGATCAGCCAAGAACTTCTCCTTCATGTGTGCTCTGAATAAAGAAAAAAAGCATATTAAGAATGCAACTGTGCCGTAAAGTTCATCGAGTTTTCCTCGATCCAAGATCCACAACGTGAAACTCACTTTGATTGAACTTCAACATCTTGAAGCAATCGTTTCAGTCTAATTGTTAATTGTTGCTTGGGATCAGCAACTTCTTCACCGGTGAGACGACTAGATGCTAGACTCGTTGCGACGCAAGAGCCACAGTCCAGGACACGATACGAAACGAAGGTGTAACTGCCGCAAGATAACTGAAACAAATACGAAATTCACGATGAAATTGAGAAAAAATAAATCAAAATACACAAAAATCTAATGTAGAGACGCAAAATTGGAAAAAACTGTACTCATTATTCGACCCAAATATTATTTGACCGGTTCAACAAGATTCCAAATTCAAATAAGAACGAAGCTCAAATAAAAACATCTTGAAACGCATGATTGAATCCAAATTCACTCGTACCATTTTGGCTGCTTTTCAGTAAAAATGAACTAAACGTTTTTCATTTGACTTGAGCAACGTTCAACATCGATTGCGAAAATATATTAAAGAACATGAAGACTAGAAGGAATGCAATAACGTGCAGAATACCGAGTGATATGTACACATGACTCATTAACATGAAACAGGATTCATCACTCCAACGGAAAAATAATGAAAGAAGAATTTCTTCAACATAAACATACGGACGTGATGAGTAGAAAAAAAAACAATCATGATACATAAACTACAAAACGACGACGTAGGAAGTGAATATAAAAATATAAAATTCAAATAAACAACCGGACCGAAAGAAATTTGTTGAGACCGGAAGACTCCGGACCTCGACAATGTTGAAAAGTTACTAGAAACTCCTAAAACTTTTTCTGTTGCCGGAAAAAATTTGGTTACTTGAAACATTTTATTTTTCTCCGGCTAGAAAAGCTGCGAATATTGAACTCGAAAAATTGAAAAAAGTGAAAACTACGCGAGTTCTGAGACTCTTCGAGTTTGTTCAATTTCATGGATTTCCAGTTTATCAAAATTATTCCACTTCTTCAATTACTATTTTTATCCAATTGACACAGAAAATTTGATCTAAGAATGGATACGAAGAATTACTTTTTAGAAAGCACAGTCGTGATATAAGAGAAAAGTTCCCTTTTCCGAGCATAGGAACAAAGCTTCTTTTTTGGCACAAGAAGATGAATGATAGGTCATGGATTGATAGAAGCGTTTCGGCCCAGGTTACGATGCAATCGAAACAGTGGGATGGTCAAGATGTCGCTTCGTATCTATTAATAACGTATTTAATTGAAGCCACAACTCCGAGAAGTCTGTGACAGATATAATGAATGGTCAAGGCCATCAACATATACAAGGTGTCGGAAAACTCTTGA
The DNA here is from genome assembly GCF_019457755.1 of Venturia canescens. Classification (NCBI taxonomy): domain Eukaryota; kingdom Metazoa; phylum Arthropoda; class Insecta; order Hymenoptera; family Ichneumonidae; genus Venturia; species Venturia canescens. The sequence continues at coordinate 16,464,164 of NC_057421.1, read as the reverse complement.
ATTGAACAAAGTTAAAGAACAAAAAGGAATTTAGTGTAACAAAATTATGGTGGTTTTTAATTGAGACAATAGTCAAAAGTTTCTTTTCATTACCCGAACCCATCAAATATAGAATGAGACCCAAAAAATAAAAACTACTTTTGAAGATATGGTAACCATAAAAATAAAACATTTTCGAAGAATTGCTGCACCCAGCCAATAATTGTAAATAACTTCTCCAAAAGCTAGTCCGTTTTCTGGGGAATCAACGACAATGTTTCGAGATGAAACTCTATTTTGATTAGAGAAAAATTCTCTTAAAGGCTGACTTTGTTTGATCGATGAAAAATCAGACACCCTGTGAGCATATAAAATATTAACAGCAACCCACGCAAATTCTATTTATCAGTGATATATTTATGTTCAGTCATGCATATTTTTTCCACTCTACTATAGATATGCATATTGGTAGTGACATAAAAAGCGTACGTATGTTAGTGAATATTCTTTGTAATTTCTTCATTGCGCCTTCGCGAGTCTCAAAGCCCAGGATTATTTATGAGCACGCGATGATCATTTTGCAGCTGCAATTAGACGAATGCTCGTGAAAACGATGTATTTTAAGGAAAATGTAAAAAGAGAGATTTTTACAGAAAAAGACCACGAGGAAAACTGGCTCACCTTAAGCCTGATCGTAGCTTCACTGTCCATGTCATTGTACAACAAAATATTTTCTTTCATCCCGAAACTCTCCCTCACTCCTAAATGATAAAACAATGCGGATTGCTGCAGCTGAATACTCAGATCTACGACCGCAACATCCGCGTTGTAAAACGTGTCCAGTACATTCGTCTCACCGAAATCGAGTTTCTCGAACTGAAAAATCAAATTATTCAATGTTCATACAAATAAAATGATTCAGTTTCCTGGTTCAATTTATTTATCAAGTATTGACTATTAATTGTTTTTCATGGTTTTCGATATTTGAATTTTCAATGATTTTGATGCAAGAAACCAAAGCGAACGAATCATTAAAATGATGTTGATTTTATTTCTCCATGAATTTTCATCAAATTTTACAATTCCATACCTGAATGTGATGCATATCCGAATTCACTGAGTTGCAAGCTTGTTTGACTTCTTCCAGAGCTCTTTTTCTCTGTGCAATATGTTCTGGCTGTTGAAGGTCCAGAACACAAGCAACATCCATTCTAGGCCTACCAGATATTGTTGTATTTCCGGAAACGTCACTGTGGGTACCCACACTATCGGTGCTGGAAACACCATCCAATCCAGGCTGCACTGTCAGAGCTATGAAAAAAAACATCAAGCAATGAAATATCAATAATTCAAAAAACATGCATTCCTTCTCTCGTGTTAATAGTTGCAGTAAAATTGAAAGCACATGCAGTAAAAATTCAGAACTTGACTGTACCAGCAAAATTCCAACATCGATTAAAAAAAGTTAAACATCTGATGACTGAAAAAAATCTTCCCATAACAAAATAGAAATATTTGTTATTCTGTACTTGTAATGGAAAAGAATTGAATAGCAATTTTTTTTTTACTAAAAAATATTATTAGAACGATCTCCTCACCGGATACTTCCTGAGGATCACCACACGTTGAAGGCATTTTTAGGCTGCTTTATTGACCAATTGTCAAATTTTATAGTGAAAGCTTTCACAGCTGATTTCTGCGTTGGAAAAATAGACGCTGTATTATATTTTGATTCTTTAGCCTCTGGAATTGCAATGGAGTTGTATGAACCTGAAAAACAAGGAGCAAAGCATATTTCAATCATATGTTTTTGCTTTCAATGAAAAAATATTATTTGTTTAATACAATTAATAAATGGGATATTTTACTTTTCAGGTATGAATTATTTTTTACAATAATTTTTTGATATTTTGACATTTAGAAAAAAATCCTATGAACTTCAGAAACCATGTAACGAACTTTTATATTCAAAAAGCAAAAAAATGAATTTTTCATTGTTCTTAACAAACTAGGTGACATTAGTGTTGATTTTGACAAGAGATTTTGTATAATTTTGTTCAATACAGAGATTTTTAAAAATTTCATCAAAGTTTTTTTCATATTTTTGCAGATGCATACTCAATAGACACACAAAAAATAAAATATATCACAGAAAATATTTTCATATTTTTGTTGGGAAAAAACTCTTCAATAGGACAAGAGAAAAATGTGAAATTTATGTTTCATTGTGCAGATCCTCGTGTAAAATTAAAAGATATATCAACGATACAAGTGGCATGATGAGAGTTGATGAATGACAACTTGGATAAACAATACCCAGCTGTAATGACTGAATGATTGATCGCAGTACGATCGAAAATTTCGATACATTAAAAGTTTTTGAGACATTGTTTGCTATGCAATTTCAAAAGACCAAATTTTCCTCGTTTCTTTTTGTATTTTTCTGTTTTATTTAATTTTCTTTCATTCAAAATATACTCACAGATATTTTAAGTGCAGGCAACGAGAATAGAAAAATTCTACTCCGAAAGAGCAGAGGGAGAAACATCTCGTACTGGATGAAACCGCGAGATATAGTTAACTTCGTATTTTATTTCGCCGAATCAACAGCTTTACTATCAAAGATTGTTTGCCTTGATTAGATTTTGAAGTTTGAAAAAAAGATATTCACGAAATGTTCACTGATGATAAAAAAAACACCCGAACACCGAGCATATCATTAAATACAATCTGAACCTGGGAAATACGTTCTAGAACGTACACATTCCGTAGCACACTGCTTCAGCACAAAGCATCCTCACACAAAATGGATATGGATAATATCACATTAAGACGTACGGCCAAAAGTTTCTCCGATTTCTCCACAGATGGCAAACCAAGTAAAAACTTTCTGTCGGTAATGTAGAAAAGTTACGATATGTTACCAGCCTCCGATTAATTTGAATAGGAAATTAGTTCAGAATATTGAAAAACAAAAATCGGTGTGGAATCAGCTAATTTTTTTTATGTATTTTGAGATATGAATTTTCAAATGCCTAATCAATGAAAAATCGTTATTCAGAAGTTGTTCAGAAAATAACAGCTTGCTGAAAGAATGTTTTTAATAAAAAATTTCGTCAGAGCCGATTTTTTCAATTTTTAAAAAACGTCCACTCGACGGATTTTTCCAGTAACCGAACCCAAATAACAATGCACATTGGCAAAGAATTTTATTGATGATTTTGCGCTAATGCTACAACGAAAATAATGTTACAACGAAATTTACAAAACGGAGTGCGGAATAGAAACCTCAAAATTCTATTTGATTGTCAGTGAATACAAAATGAAACCATAATAATCAATGAGTATTTGCAAACAATTTTTGTAAAAGTAACGACTGTGCTTTGATTGGACGTTTGAAAAATAATATTTAAAAATAAAAAAAAATCAGCTGTCTCCATACAGACTTTTATTTTTCATTTACCTTTCATGCAATTTTATAACCGATCATAAATCTACAATCCATAGACCAAGCTCACGGAAGTATATTGCCAACCGTTTCCACAATTTTTAAGGGCCCACATAAATTCTGCTTTTCGAAGGGCGCGATCCGTTACTTAAAATCGTAGAAAGGTTGTTATACGCCACAAAAGTTATCTTTCGAATTTTCGTATCCTCTGACAAACCCTTACAAAACGTAAATTCACGGAACTCTTCCTCGTCTATAACCGATATCAGGCGTACGCCCGATTCCGATTTGAACATTTTATTTCTATTACAACCGAATTTACTGATAAGTGCGAATCGATAAAAAATGTAGAATATATTGCGTACGCCTTTTCGTACGAACATATTTTATACCTACGAATCGTTGAAGATTTTCTATTCTAACGAAAAAGAGATAATCGTAGCAATAAATTTTTAATCGATTTGTACAATGGCAGTGTCTAACGGAGAAAAACAGAGAGTGAGAGTAATCGAGATCGAAGCTCAGAACTCTCGAATCTGCGACCAGGAGCACATAAGAAAGAGTTGGTTGACTGATGTTTTCCTGATTCGTCGTCAGCGATTGAGCCGAAGGTTGGCACATGCGATTCGTCGACTTTGGATTCGTCTTTCTTGTGTGTAGAGAAGGCATTAACTTTTTGTGATATTTCTGAACAATTTGTAATGTTACGGTTCGATTATTTTCTCGAGACGTGTGTCGACGTATGGGGCTTCCAACCATTCGTCGCAAAACACTTTTGTCGATCAAGTAGAGTCGACAAATGATCAGGAAAACAGAAAGCGCGAGCGAGATGAAAATGAACGCGAGAGAAAGCGAAACGCGGAACAAAGCAACGGGGCTCACACATCACAAGTTTCAAGTTTGTGGGTCACTCGGGTTCAATTGAACTCTGTGCTACAGCACGGAGCACCGCGGAAACGTACCAATGAACTCCGAGCGAATAGGCTCGCATAAGCAACAGAAACTTACTCGCGCACTGGCGCATTACGGTTTCACAGTACATACACTCGCCCGCATGTTCCTTCACATAAATAGCAAAAGCGTCACTCTTGTGATTGCAAGGACATTAGGAGTCAATGAAAACCCTTCGTGCGAACGCACCACGCTCGTGATTTTTTTACACCTACTATATTTTGAAATGAAATCGTAACCCTTATTCCTCTTTTTCCACTCATGTATTTATTCTCGAGATTTATTCAACGTCGAGTTTTCGTAAATGTGGGGATTGATTTCGATTCTGCAGATATCGTGTGTGGGATGAAAAATTTCGATAGAATTTTTAGAGTTTAGAAATTCGGGAGCGCGTTCCATGCTCGCGATGCATCTAAATTTGAAAATCCAAGCTCGTGTCACGATTCGTTAGCGTCGAGTGGTAAACGCCCCTACAAAATTCCACACATCTGTCGCATCGTCGCACGCGTGCTGGGACCGTTACGTTTCACCTATTTTCAAGCGAAATTTGAACCCGAATTACCAGGCTCATGAATAATCGTGTTTGCTTTTTAGTTTGAAATTCATATTTTTACTCCGATGCTATAATTCGCGGAGACTTTGAACGAGGGAGGTTAGCAGTAACGAATGCCCAAACTTCTGAACGATTTGGCTGCCAAATCGCCATCTAAAATTAGACTGAGTTCTCGTCATCAAGAATCGCACGAATGGGAGCGTGTGCGTGATGAAAAATAGCGAATAGCGCGGGTGTGTTGAATAGTGGGGCGCATTGATGCGCGGAGCGGCCACTCCGCAGCGCTCCCCTTCCACAAGGCGTGCATGACACCGAAGGAGTATAGAATTCTACGCTACCGGCACGTTCGCCACTTTCAACCTCCTTCCTTCTCGTGGACTCCTGGCTCAGGGGGTCCCCCAGAACTGGCCTGCCCCACGGTCGCCAGCCATATGTCATCGACCATACGGTCTCCCTGACTCTCCCGCGCGCTGAGTTCTATCCTTTCGACCTCTCAACAAAAGTTACGCGCGCACACACACACACACACACGAAGAGCTCAACTAACCACAAATATCGCCATTTTTATTTCATCACAACTACGGACTGTTTTCAAATCGATTATTATTCTCGAAATATCAAATGTTGAATCGATATTTTTTTCGATAATTTAACCTATCGAACGAGAAATTCAGTTGAATTCTTCGGAAAGTCGTTCAGTTCTGCGAAAAGCGATGTCGAAGCAGCAGTTATTAGAAAAAGTCGACTGTTCTTGGAACAGACGTCGCTTCGTTATTCGATTCTTTCTCACACTCGTGTGCTCATCGGCGACCGAAAACGAAGTGCTATTTTCGTGGTGACGCTATATATCTCTCCATCTCTTTCTCCGTCAAAGATTTGAAAGAATGATGAAGAATCGCGGCCAGTTCTCGACGCAGGATGCTGATTGCCTGATCCTTGTGGTGTACTGCGGTGTAGGAACTTGCTGAAGGAATGCGTGTACTTGCGTGTACATACGACTCACGCCCACTGTTCATCAATGTCACGGACGGGTCTTCTTACCGATGTACTCCTTGTGTATGAAACACAACACGGGGAAGCATCAGTAACGCCGTTCACGTGTATGGGTCGAAACACTACGAAGCTGAGTTTCTCGCACGAGCCGCTGGTGTCGGGAGCGCATCAATTCGCGACAGAAACGGAATTTTGTGTATTTTGAAGTGTCGAATTTTTTTTCGGTGTTTATTCGATGTCTGAGGGAAATTCGTTTCTTGAAAAGTGAATCATGTATTTATTTATTTTTCGTTTTCAGCGAATAAATTTTCGCTTTTGACGTTTACGGGCTGAAAATTAGAATTTCCGGGTGTCAATAAATTGTGAAACAAATGAGTGTTAAAAAAATGTATTTCTGGTTCTATGGCTAAGTTACACGGACAAGTGCCTTTATAAGCATTTCTGAATCGTATCGAAACATCGATTTCGATGGAATAAATAACATAAAAACAGCACAAGATTGAAAACACAAAGATCCATCAACAACAAAGAAAACTGTTTGAATTGCCGCATTTTCGATTGACCAATAAAATCTATTTGCCGAGTAAAATTTTTCTCGTCGCTCCAAAATTTTGACCAGCCTGAGTCGCGCCCTTGTTCGTGCCGGCTTGGAGGCCAATCAAACCTTCTCCGGCTCTTAGTTGCTCCTCGGTGAACGAGCGTTTGTTTTCCTCCGCGGGCTTGGGGCCGAGGTAAGGTCCGCGCCATTCCGGGTGTCTGTAAGTCTGTGGAATACAAAACAAATTAATCGGTAATGTGTCGAAACGACGTAGCTGCGAAATGAAAATCAAATCGAGTCGCTCACAGTGCGACCAATGGCGAAAATGGTGTTCGTCACTTGCGCAATGTTTTTGCGTTCCATGAGGTCAACGGCCTGAAACAAATCGACGTCTGGCACTCCGTATTTGACGCAGGCTTTTTGGAACCTGAAATCAAGCGAGAGGCGAATTGTCATACGTGCAAACGCCGTTTTTCTATGAGTCTACGAGAAAAACTGTTCAGTGTCAAACGGTGAAATCAGAATTTTGCAATCGAGATTGAAATTGTTGAACATTCGCGAGCGACTTGGCCGACTTTTCAACGACACAGTTTTCAAGTTTTCATTTCGATAAAATAACCAAAACAGAACATTCTAAATTACGATTTTTTTTGTCATTCGATTCATAATACCGTCATTTATTCCCTCTTCAATTCCTGGCAAAACTCGAGCGTCGATTCGTTAAAAATTAAACTTCCGAACAATATATTTTTACTTTTTTCCACATTTTCGTATAAAGAAAATTCAGCACATCGAATCTGACGGGATCACAAGCAGTTTCAATCACCATCGCTCACCTCGTGAAATATTCTAATTGTAACGCGGAAGATTGTAAGTAGCGCTATATTTTATGATCGAAAAGCGGCAGCACTTTTGACAGATTTACGTATGTACAGAACCAGAAAAATGAGCATTGCCAAAATGTCAACGAAGACAGTTTTGTTTCAACTTCAACGGTATGAATCTTTACGGATGAATCGATTTGAGTCGAGGTCTAAGATGACATCCATTAGAACGAAACCCCACGGAAATTCATACTGCCGAAGTAAAAATTTCGAAAGAAAGTCGTTGGGAGCCGATACGTGGGTGCAAGGCCGACGAGGGAGTAACTCGAGGAGATTCGCAACCGGAGAAACAAAAGAGAAGCTAACACAGTCGGGTGTTTTGACCTCTTGTGCGGTTATGTTAGCCTGACACGAGGTTTGAGTTAGTGACGCGCTTCTATTGTTCGGACGCTAATTATCGTCGAGAAACTAATTAGTCTGGTTCATGTGTTTCTCGCTCGGCCGGTGGGAGCTGACGGCGATGTCGACACGACGCTGTGGCCGGCGTAAACACGTCGTGACACCTTGATAGCGAGTATCCTTTCAGAGAAATGACGCGTCTCGTGTCCCCGACGATCGGGAAAACAGAATCGTGCGAGAGGAAAGATGGGAGGGGAAACAGCGCCAGAGCGGGCAACGGAGCTGCGCACGACGCACGCCAGTGAACTCTTCTTCCAGCGCGTCACCCCGTCGTCGAACGTACAGGAATTTCATTTGCCTTTCTCGTTCGCATAAATTTCTGATACGCGGCGCGTCTGCTGCATATGAGCACCTTACCGGCGTTGGCTATTTATCAGGCACATGTGACTCACGCTGTGCGCGATCGATCGCGGACAATGCGACGAACCAATGACACTTGGAAACCCTTAATCCGCGATTAATTACTGAGCCTCGACATACGGAGATTTTTCACGATGTTTATTATTTTCGTTCAAACAAACCAATTCTCACACGCATTGCTTAAGGTTACAAAGAGAATGAAGACATTCTTCGATCTGCCGATCGAACGAATCGAACGAATCAGTCTTATGACAATGAACTCTGGCAGTCATCGAGTATGTCAATTTAAGTAAAAAAATATTTATGTAAATAAAAAAAACCGAAGAAAATAGTGTGTAGTTGAACTTTATTATCGTAAGAACATTTCAGGCTGGAGAAAAAATCCAAGTAGTTTTCGGTCTCGTTTCAAAGTTTACGTTTGTTTTGAGGTTAGCTCACGGATTTCGCGACATTGTGCAATAGATCAATGACAATCGACGGATTATTTCAACGTCTTTTTAAAATTGGTTTTCAAGACATTTTAACATTGCAAGAGTCGCTCTCGCCGAAGAAAACAAGAAAAATTTAACGATTATCGTACTTTTCATGTCCAGACATCGACCTAACCTCTGCGGTTCGCGTTCCGTATCCCACGCAGGAATTTGTACACAGAAATATTCGTACGTGATATAAGTACGAGAGAGCGGGATTCGCAATCAGCACACGAAGAGCAAATCACTTGTTCGGCTTTCATGTTACTCGAGTAGAAAGGGAGTAATGCGGAGTGGCCGCGCTGCGCATCATTCGCCCCACTACTTGGATAATAATGTTTTTTAACCAAGAGCCTGTGAAAGAGAGAGAGCGAGACACCACGCAGATATCAAAGAAGTGTGCTACTCGCGCGCATGCCGAGACACGCGATGCACGCATGCCCCCTTCACGACAAAACGTGCAGAGATGTCCAAAAAAAACATTCATCAACGCCTACAAACACAGAATGGCGTCCAAACTGACGTCCAACGTCCAATTAAACTCAATCCCATTATTTCAAAAGTTGCGTGAAAATTCGACCGTTCGAATACGAGCGGCGTGAATCTTAAAAATGGAAAAGTGGGCGAGGGTACGTTACGAAACTTTTGGATTTGAAAACATGAAAAATTGAATATAAATTTGTTGAAACCGGAACACGAAAATGAGGACTCGCTCGAGCCCCTCGAGCCTACGGAAAAAAATGGTAACGAATTGCAGCACGTTTTTTCATAATGATTAATTTATTAAATTCTGATCATGGCAATCTTTGTTACAATTATTTAACACGAACTGAAAAAAAAATTAAAAAAAGACGCTAAAATAATAAATGTTTATGTTTAGAAGTGTAGGGAATGAGAATATGTCACGAAACTCGAAACGCGTGCCACCTCCTTACGTGCAAATAACTCATCAGGATGGCAGCAAAGCGTTAAAAGCGGATTGAATCTCGCACGGGTCGATGCTCTCAAACCTCGCTCGTCGAATCTAAACTTTCGAGTCTAACGATGCTAAATTGCCGTTCTAACCTCAAACTTCGTGATAACCATTAAAAACAAAAAAAACGACAGCACGAGACAACAGTCAGTACGTGAAATTTCATGACTTTTTCAAAATAAGTATCAAGAGTGAAATTGAACTTTTATGATGCGTTATTTTTAGAACTCGAGACCCGCGAGCTAGTGTTCGAATACGATAATTAACAAATCAGTGTATCTCCAAACCATCGAATTTCAGCCGCAGGAAATCTTACGTCTAACACGAGTAGGAAGAAACTAAAAAAATATCGTAAAACAGAAGTATTGAGAGCGATTTTTTCGATAAAATTGTGGATTGAATAAAAAAAGTTTGACCAGGACTGCATAGGTGGTTACCCTGAATGGACGACGAAATAAAAAAACCAATTCGACTCATATCGAAATATTATTCGGAAGCGTTCCACGGGTTTTACGCAGAAAAAAGTGGTTGACTCGGAAGACTGCTAATCAAGGTATGAAGGTTCGTTCAGGCTGCCGAGACTCAGAGAACCAGAATCCAACGTCGTAATAAATAAGCGATGGTCCCGACCTCAGACTTAGTCAGTAGTCCCGGATCAGGAGTTCAGGGCGTCGCAGGAGTTTTATAGGTTATGTGGAATTCGTGTGGTCGCTCTAAGCGTGGATTCTCCGCTCCCGCCGTGCTCCCGCCTCACAGATTCTGTGACACCTTTTTCACGTGACGGTCGAAAGTTGAAACAACGGCGCTCGAGACAGGGTTCAACGACTTTCAAGTACATGTGGATAAAACGCGGCCAATTTTTACTCTCGATTGAACGATATAATGTGCTTAATGGTGGTTTTTTAACGCTCCTTCTGACTAGTCGATACGAAATAGTCGAGAATGATGTTCGACGCAAAACACTGTCGATTGCGTAAAGTCGACTGACGATCCGGAACGCATGCGAAACAAAGAGGTAAACGGTGCTCGTGTGCTACGATTCTCGCGCGCCTCTTTCTCCCCCCTCTCTCGTTCTCTCTTTCGGTCTCACGTGACCCGAAGCAGTTCACGAACGGGCCGCCTACAGGCGTGTTACGTAAGAAGCTCTCACTCCAATGGCGTCGATAACAAATGCATTCAACGAGCGAAAATTTAATCGATGTAAAACACCGAATTAGTGGGACGGAAAATCGAGAAAAATGAACGGAAGTTTTGCGTTTCAAGAAATTACCCTAATCAATTTATCATGTGAACTTTCTTATTGGAACGATTAACAAATCATTTTTGAAGGAAATCCTACGTTTATCGTACTTTATTTTCATTTAATAAAAATTGGTCGAACTCTTATAACTAATAAAACTCACTGGTTGAGGTTGTCCATCATTTTGTAGTCGCCGCCGGAGGTGTTGATTTTTGGAACTAGTCCGGGCCTCAGTCTGTTCATCAATTTACAGAGAATAACACCATCCCTTAATGCGTCTTCGTAGGCCAAACCTGAAAACAATGAATGTTGAAAAGTCTCCTCATTAATTCGCCATGAATCTTATTTTCTAAATAAAAGAGTTTCTCTAATATTTTCAATTTCATAAAATTCTCTCAAAATTTCGTGAAGCACGAAAAACAGGAATTTTATTATCGAGCTCACTCCGCGGCGCTTCCTGTCAAGCATGATCCTAACCTAAAAATGGTGACGCTGCTTGGTTTGTGGTTTTTTTACAGAAAATACCACCGTCATGTTGCCTATTTTCAAAAATTGTTCCATCAGTGTTCATTCACCACCATCGGGTACTCAATCATCAAATGTGGCTACACGCTCGAGTACCGAACTTCCAAATTAAATAACGCTAAATTTGAAGCACCAAATATCGGACGTTAGTTTGTCTCACGTCGCAGATTTTTCTGTAAACGTTTTATACCGAAACTGGCTCGTAAACATCGCCGTTTTTTTCTAAACCCTGCAACGATTCGCTGCTACAGTAATCTGATAGAGCTGATTTACAAAAGATTTATTAAAGTAGTACGACCGTTCTATGACTAGTCAAGATTGCAACTATGTTGATTAATTTCGAGTCTAAATTATTAATAAAATTAATAAACACTTACATTGCGAATATTTTTATGACGAAAATCTAATAAAATGCTCTAAAAATATCATTAAAGATCAAATTTATACTTCAACTTGACTAGTTAATGATTGAGTCGGTACCGGTGACCCTTGAAATGCACATAACCTAGAAACATTTTTCTTGTGCAAAAGAAAGTTTGTATCGGTGTGATGGCACCGAGAAAAATAAATTTGGTCAATTCGTTAAAAAAAAGCGAAGCTACTAGACGAATGGAAGCACGTGAGTCAGTCTCAAAAATAAGTTTGATGAAATTCCCACGATTCCCGAATTTGCCCGAAGTGCAATCAGCTGTTACCAACAGCCAACGTAAAGACTGTCATCCGCTTTCGAAACGTCAAAAACTCAAGTTTTTTCATGTTTTCTTTCTTAAAAACGCCGTAAGGTATGTTTTTTTTTAAAGAAACGGAATCTGTGATAAATTTTCTTCGCGATAGGAACTTTTCCGAAGCTCGAACACCGTACAATTTTTTCACAATCAATATTTAAAAAAGTGGACCTTCATCGTACTTTATCGAACGGCTGGACTACTTTAAGAACCAAACTTGGACGTGGTGCATTAAAATGAGTTGAAAAGTGCGTTTTATTCATCGTTGAATATCGATGAAAATATGCACTAAATAAATATTTCGTAGATAAAAACCAATTATATTTTCTCTCAGTCAAAAACAGTGAGTTCGATATGAACGAACTCGAGCATTTGATGTTCAACACAAAATTGTTGAATTTGCCAAGTTGTCGTCCACGGAAGAATGCATTGAAGTTTGATGAGCGAATTTTGTCCTCGAATCGTCGAATTTTCCCCATTCATCAGCTGAAGGTTTGCAAATCTATTGTTATTAAAATATTGTTTAAATTGACAAAACACGATATACAAAACAACCATCGATTTATTCAACCGTCCATTAAAGCGTCTACAATAATTTGCGTTCGAAAATGAAGCACTCATTCGACTGGAACGCTTCAGCTCTCGCGTCTTCGAAGCACGAAGAAAAAACTCATATCGACAGTTCGTTCACGTTCTTACCGATGAGCGTACATGTATATGATTCCCGCAATAAGAAAGAATGCGAGCGAGCATGCTTGCACCAGGACCGCATAAAAATCGTAACGAAAAGTGAAGAATTTTTAGTGTTATATGTGTGAACTGAAAGGTTAAGAATCTCCGCGTATTTGTAACGCGGGAGAAGCATTGGAGTGAGGACGTATAAGGGCGTAAATAGCGAACAAAAAGTGTCCGAAAGTATGTAGAAAAATGAGCTCGAAAAGTTCACGGAGCTCGAATCAGCACGTGATTCATGTTATTTTGTTTATCAGCTTTAAGTACACAGAAACGCTCCGACGAAAAAAAGTATGTTAATCAACGCCATGTTTGACGTCGATGTACGGCGCTGCCCTCTGCCGTCGATCGTCGAAGCAACTCACTATTGGTTCCCGCCCATTCGCGTTCCGATCAAACCTCTCCAACGTTACGCGCCCCTGACACGAGGTCTCTTTTGTTTTCTCTCATCAGGTTTATTGTCACGTTTTTGTTTTCACCCGAGCCCTCCACGTCGGATGGCAGCGCAAGTGTAAGTGTCGCGCGCGTAAATATAAGCATAGAAATATGGGAGAGTAAAAGCGGGAAAGCGAGAGGGAACGATAACACAGCGCTCGGAGCGGTGAGAAAGACAGGCTGTGGCGAAGCATTCGCGACCAACGTTCTTTCATGGTGTCCCATGAAGCCAAGAGGCCAGCTAAGGGGGCAAGCCATTTTTTTCCTCTAAATTCCCGAAGGACCTCAACCGCGATTCCCGGCGTTCTCGTCTTTTCTACCGTTCGAGGATACGTTCATTGCCGTTATCGTTTTGACCGTTCTCCTCTCAGTTCGCGCGGTGTTTCTACGTAATCCTACGGGATTCTTGGTACGAAAATAAATGAAGTCGAAGACTGCGGAGGCATCTTGAGCCTGGAATGCTGAGCTGCTCAGGTTTTCGTCTCGGCGACCGCCATTCGAAAGACGAGACGTATCTCGAACAGCCAGGAGTGCAGTTGACCGGTGGAGCTCTGTGATCGAATTCCACTCGCGCCATACGACATCGCAACTGATAGAAACGTGTACGCTTGTGTGCGCGATTTCATTTTTTTTCTTTTTTTTTGTGTTAGCAATGCATACACTGTGCCCAACGTGTATCGAACGTATATCGATGAAAGCCGCTGCTCCCGATGCCAACGCTGCAACACACGCGACAGCCCAACCACGCGAGCATGCGCATTCTCATCATTTTTATACCACCGACAATCCGAGTCACTTCGGTTCTCACCGAAACGCGACGGTCGAGGCGAATATCCAATACCGTTCCCTTTAGAAAAAATCTCGTTAAGAATTATAATAAAATTGTTACGAACGAATTCATTATCAGAATTTCCAGATGCTCACGAACCCACGAAGACGCAATTACTGATTTCGTTTCAGATTCTAAAATAAAGTTTACGCCAAATACGGGATAGAATTTTCTTCAATTTTTTACAAAATTCGCTCCATTACGAATTTTTTATAACAATTGTCCCGATCGTACTTCGGCATAGAAAGATTTGCGCAAGATGCGGAAGAATGATTTATGACCTCTTATAAACAATTATCGATTTCAAAAACTGTGTGAACGACAAAAAATTTCAACGCGACCGTGTTTCCAACTTCCTCTGTAAACACGAATTTATTGAGATGAAAATAAAAATACTGCAGAAATCAATCGGATTTGAATACAAAAAATGTTTGACCGAACCCTAATTTTAAATAATCGTCTTCAATAACAAATGATCAGAAATTAAAAAAAAAAAAAAAAAAAAAAACTTTTTTGAACGATTCGATTTCCGGTTCCTGAAGAATGTCGTGATCCGTGCATAGCAGCCGCACATTGAAGAATATCGAGGCGCGATGGCCGATGGATACATGATTCCGTACAACCAGGCGGGCATGTCGTGCACACGGTTTTACGGCGTGTGATTTGTAAACACGAAACGTACACTCTAACGTAACAGGCTCGCAGTACATTATTCTGACAGAGGTGCAGAATGAAGATGGAGAATGTATTTCGGGTTGCGCCGAGAGCCACATCATTGGAGCATGCTGCTGTATATTATTATAATGAAAATGGAAATATATGCAGCATCTATGAATATGAAAGTTGCGCAGTTACTAAGAGAGCATGTATGCGACCGAGTATACGAACGCGACTGTACGTGATCCAGTTCATTGGAACTCTATTTAGGAAACGATCGAGAAAAAATAAAATCGACGATAATAACGGTTGAAGCAAAAAATGACGTTTTCGGTGTAAAAAAAAAGGTACGCGTTGTACGATTTTTATAACTCATTTGAGGCTGCTTTCGTTTGCCGAAATGCTGCAGACTTTTTTTTAAAACGTTGTTCTGTCATTTTTTCCTTAAGAGACAGGGGCAGTACATGTGTATATTTTAAACGTAAAACTATGGGAATTTTATTAATTATTTTTTGGAGGTTAGGGTCAGCAGTCACGATTCACAATGGCTTGAAAGTTTGTCAAACTCGAAGTCCGGTATGCGAATATAATTCGCGTTAGCCTCGATGCTTTGAGATCGATCGACGTCAGTGATTCGTGAGGAAAAAATGAAGATTCGTGAGAACAGAAAATCCGTCAGAACGACGTCAAAATGTCTCGTAGACTTTTCGTTCGTAGCAAGCGTTTCGTTAATTGTTAACAGGAGCATAGATAGGAAGGAGAGTTGGTCAGGTTGGCTCACGCGCGTTGACGTTGGGCCGCGTTATCTCCGTTCGTAAATATCACAATTTCGTAGTGTTCACCGAAGCGTGATGGGCGAGGAAAAAACACATCGAAACAGGTCGATCGCAAAATGATTTTGAAACAGAGTTTAAGCAAAGGATGCCGCAACTTTGAGAGACTGAAAAAAACAGAGTCCGAACCCCTGCATCCGTGGACGTTTATGACCGTGGGTAACCTACGATTTTGGCAATGAAAACGATTTTACAGCTTTACGTAACACTACTTGCCTGATCCTGCAAGGACGTCGCATCACGTGGTTTCCCAGTATGTGATAGAGTGCGCGCGCGGCTACCGCTGGCTCCCCACCCCTCCCGGATCGCACAGAGTCGCGCGTTTGCTCAGTTGGCCCACGAGCGGCGCCTCTTTAGCGCTCTCCCAGTTACACGCCACGAGATAACCCTACCCCCGAATCTGTTTGCCTAATACAAAACTGGTCGACCTTCGGCGTTCTCGATTGACGAGACATCGACAGCCGATCGCCTAATGGCTTCGAAATATTCTCTATTTCTTTCTTTGCCTTCGTTTCCTTTGTCCGAAATGTCCTCTCGCCTCAGTATTTTCGTTACTTCGCTCATCAGCGGACGTCGAAACTTCAGCAACTGTTACTCAACAGTACGGCGATTCCGTTCGATTGTTGCTACGGGATTTAACCGGCGAAGAAACATTTTGTGCGGTAGAAGAAAAAGGTAAGGAGAATATCGTCGGGAGAAATTGGACCGTTCTTCGAACAATCGAGGCTGGGTAATATCAGGATTGCATTATCGCTTAGGACGTCGATTTCCGGTTTCATAACGGCCAGGTATCAGGAATATATTCTTTGTAAACAAGATCTTTGCACAAGTTTCCCTCGTTTTGTGCACTTTCTACAAGCCTCCGAAACGTTCATACGTACAGACGTGAATAAATATATTCATCGATTAAGGAGTAAACGAGTGGGTATTTCCAAGAAAAGGGAGATTTTCATCCCAAATGAACGGTAAGTTTTATCCCTGGGGACTCCCCCATTCGCCCCAAATAACAGGACGCCATAAAGCGACAGAGTAATTTCATCTCGCGATTCCAAACGACGAAAGAACCTCGCGAATCGCCTCGAATCTGGGGCAGCGTTTGGTCACAGTATCAGGCGCATATATCCTACGAGAAACTTGTCAATTATTTTTGTATGTCCTTCGATTTCTCTAAATTACGAAAGAAAATACTTAATAAATTATCCTCAAGATTTCCTGAGGCCGACTAGATTTTTTCTAAACAAATTTCGCTCGAGTCGCTTTGTGTCCGTTCTCTTGAAACACTTGAAGAATAGAGAATCAATCGCGAATCGAAACTCTCTAAACACAAAGCGAACTTACAGCGTGGCTGTGATACAATCCTGATAATCTCGACACTCGTTGAGATGGCTCGAACGTGAAGAGGTGACGAACGATAGGAAATTGTCTGCGGACTTTGACTCCCAATGACATTTGACAGTGAATGAAAACATGCGAATTTTCAGAGCCACGGAGACTCGCTGCGTCAATGTGTTTACCTCCAAGCCTCGGTGGGCTCGGGCTCGGTACGAATTCGGCTAATGATGCCCTGATCGTTTTCAGATACTGCGCAACTTTAATTCCGTTATTTATGATATTTGTCGCACCGAACGTTTCCCCGATAATGCTCCTTCCGGTAATGAAATCCGCTGATACATTGTATAATAAATTCTAATTTAAATGATTCCTCGTCAAATCTCGACAAATTTCAACATAATCATTCGTTTTTCCTGGGTAACAATAATTGTACAGCAAAAGTAATGTTGTAAACTGTCTGTTTCTCGATTCGAACCGGGTAATATAACACGGTTCATGAATATCCACGGATTTCACGCCTCGACCAATTTTCAGCGACTCTCGTGCACGAGAAAACACGAAAAATACGCCTGCGCAACGCCCCTTATCGATTAAACGTCAAACTCACGTCATAAAGACGTCAAAGACACGATTTTCATCAGGGCAACATCCTCCGCACGAATTTACGACTTTGCATCCAGCAACAGGTCCCCGTGGACCAGGAGAAACGTTGCGGACTCCAGGAGCCAAGAGAACGAAAGTTTTCCTGAAGAAATGAAATACTGAAACGAAGGAAATTCACGTTTTCGTTTTCGTTGATCGAAATGCTCGGACGGACAAAAAATTGTTTTTATCTCTGGAAGCGTGTGGAGAATTCTTTCGGTTTTGGAAAATTTTAACTCGCAAGGCAACGGTAATAAAAATAAAATTGGTTGAAGAATCTCGACAGGATTAATTGCGAAATAAAATTCCACTCTCATTTCACGATGATTCATTCTACAGTGACGATTTTTTTCGCTCACGAAACGTAAACTTTTCAATATTAAACGGAATTCCCATATTTCTTACACACTCAAAATGATTAATAAAAATCGAAATAAGAATGAATTGAATATCGAATTGGACTGGACACTCCACTGGAATTTGAAAAACTTCGTTCGATTTCCATGAAAATTTGTTAACCCAACGTCTGTTACTGTACCGTAAATGTCTAATTTTAATACTTTCCTCACACTCGTTAAAAGCCGAACAGTTTTCTCATCGTTTTGAGAAGTTACGTTTTTTGTATGCAGTTTTGAAATTCCTTCACGAAAACCACCCGATTTAAATAATGAATTTATCTGTGAAATGAAGTCGATGACCAACTGAAATTTTACACAGCCCCTCATTAAAAGTTTAAGTGCAGCATACAAAAGTTTGTTTTAAGGGGGGTGGATCGCGACGATACAATGTTGCCATGCCAAACCATGTTAAAAATATTAAAAAATTTCAAAATGATAAGAATTTAATAAAATTTGGTAAATGTATTCTTAAAAAATATATGAGACAAGATACATTTTTTTCGATTTTTCTACCACATAGCTCTCTATTCAACACTAAAGTTCACGTGTATTAGCACAGAGTTTACATATATACAGTTATACATCTCGTGCATGAGAATTTCGAGTTAACGCTCAATTATTCGATAACCATGTGGTAAAAGGATTGTATTTCTATACTTGATGCCAAAGAATGTTCACCAAATTTGATCAAATTCTGATTATTTTGATTTCGTGATCCACCCTCCTTAAATCTTCCGAACTGAGACCTGCCGAAAGTTACCTTAAGGTAATTCTATCGCTTCAGTCTAGTCATACCACTGCTAATAGTTAAGACTTATAGTGATTAATATTATTGACATATGGAAAAAATGTATTTCTTATAAGTAAAATTTTACATATGTAATCCTTTAAATGAATGTTCGAACTGAAATATAAAAATTAAAAAAAAGTTAGTCCAACGATTCACGTAGTATCCCCAGGTTTACGTTTGGCAACACCGGTTCTCTCCGTCTTTTTCTACTTGACCACTCGTGGTGTGTGTTTAACCTCTTTTCTGCTGATCTGTCAAATTGAGGTTAGGACTACACTCAGCTGATGCCTTACTGTCATGCTTCTTCATCATAGCGAGTCGTAGGAAATCCAATGCCGGAAGTTCAAATTAAACTTAATATTCCGTAAAAAATAGGCCGATAAGGGCAACTTTTTTTAGGAGTATTAGATTACTAAAAGTGTTAAGTATACGAATTGCAGTTTTTTTCCGGAATTTTATGGATTTCTAGGCAAATATACCCTTTTGTAGCAACCGGGAGCTAGGTTTTTGTATACTGTTTTGAAATTCCTTCACGAAAACCACCAATTTTAATAATTAATTTCTCTGAAATTAGGTCGATAACCGACCCTGAAATTTTACACAGCTTTTTATTAAAGGTTTAAGTACAGCATAAATAGTATATTACACTACAAGGGCAGGAAGTTTGATATTCCTGCACTGCGCGTCACAATGCCCGAGGCGAAGCCGAGTATCAAACTTCTGCCGCGTGGTGTATACTATTTTTCTTCACATGCCTGCCCCGACATTTGCTGCACGAGCGAAGCGAGTGCTGCTGGTCGGGGGGGGGGGGAGCAGGCATCAAAAGAACAAGATTAGCAAAGATAATTTATATAAATATTTGCATTCTTATGAACCTGAAAATAGATCTTTACGAGAACCGATCGGAATCGCGGAAAAGCGATGACAATGAACAGCTAATTCACGCGTCACAACCTTATTTTATGAAAAGGGATTCTAAACGACTATATTCATTTTATCAGTCTGGTGACTTTATTTTTGGCCTTCGCATTGATTTTATCTGGAAGGATAGATGTATGTTATTCGTTCGGATTTGTAGCAGTATAGTGCTGTTTTGATAATAGTGCTTGGAAATAATATGACATTTCCATAACATACTTCCGAATGAATAACATAACCTTATTCGTACGGTTTGCGGATGACTAGACACAACCTTTCAAAAAACACGTAGGCAATATCGATTCAAACGTCAAACGTCAAAAGTTAAAAAAATAATTACGTCAACCCTTTCGGAATGCAGAAAAAAGTCTTTGCTCCCGCTGAGACAAATAATGAAGCGCGTGCAGTTTTGACAGCGCAGAAATGTTATACTTTCGACCGACTGTGAAGAAAATTTTTGTTTGAAGTAGTCTACTTTCCCTCCCTAGGTGTGTATAATATACTATTTTTTAATCTTATGAACTAAGCCTGACGATAGAATTACCTTAACGTGACGAATTTCTGTAAGAGCGTATTCAGAATTGCTAATGACAAAAACTGGCCGAAATATCGGATGCAAAGGTGGCTCGTGTTTTCGTAGAATTCAAAAGTGCAGTTTACATTGGGAGCACGTGGTCGGTAGAGCATGCGCATCGAAAGTGCGAGTACGACTTGTTGCGCAAGCTCGTAAATCTATCTCGAGGCTGTAACCCTGGTAGGCTCGTCTCAAAATGACGTCATTGACGTAGGTTTGACGGACATCTGGCGTCTTGGGGGTAGAAAGTAGCTAACGGCAGAAACGTGAGTGATCGAATGGGAGGTTCGACGTTCAAGGTGGCGCGAAATAGCGAGGGATCTCGGGGATCGGGTCTGAGAGACGGAGCGTAGCCGGAGGCTCTTATCCGTGTCTGGTTATCGGAATTTAGGCGTCTGTATCGCCGAGCGGAGAGAATGGTAGTTGGAAGTGAAGACCGAGCGAAGAGAATAGCAGAACTCGACGCTGGTATATTCCCGCGGTGGAATATTCCGCGTAGAACAATCGCGCCTGTGCCATTGGCCGTGTCGGTGTGATTGGCCGAGCACAAGAGTTATTCGATGGGGAGAAAGACGCAGAGATGCCAATGACCAATAACCAGGCTCGTTGGAGCGCTCCAATGAGAAACGGGCAGGCAAATGCGCGGGAGAAGCGTGCGATATCGCTAGCCGTTTTCGCGCCGACCGCCAGGGCGCTCGTAAATTTATCCGCTTCGTGGTGTTACTCCCCTAGTATGTCGGAGCGTTGGTGACGTCACTTGACGAACGGCTGTCAGTGTGAGCATGGGAGGTGGACGGAAGAACAATTTCGCGGAGCAGTAACGCCGTTTCTCGACGATATTTCGATAAATTTGCAACGAAGGATTCTTTCTTCCTGGATGCGCTCGAGTCCGGGGCTCGCTGAGGAGGTTAGGTTTGGAGAAAGTCGTTTTCAAGGTCACCCGTAGCTCAGCCCCTCGGAGGAACCTTCTTTCGGTTCGTTGTGCCCGAAATCGTGAGTATGCGTCAAAAACAATGGAGATCTCGACCACCCTCGCGCAATCGATCCTCCGTCGCACCGACGTCAAACTCGTCCCCGGGCAAACCCTATAAATCCCTCAAACGTCTGATGGTGCCCTGGTGCCTCGGGACGCCTTGCGCCGTCGTGACGGACGGATGACTGACATGTCAATGCTGTCCTCGGCCACTTGAAGCTTCAGACATTCGTATAAACACGCTCGCGAATGAAACGTCTAACGAACGAACGTTTTAACCATTGAAATCAACGGTTCGACTAAATAATCTTTTGGACAGTAACGACGGTTGTGTTGAAACGTTGCGTGCGTTAGAACACTAGCGATAAGAAACGACGAGAGAAACTCCCATACCCGGAGAATCTCATGTATGTATATTATTGTATATATTTGGCTCGTATATATATACTAGAGGCTAAAATGGCCTAGCCAGAAAACCCCTCCATGTCGCCCTGATACTCTAGCGTCCCTACAACGTAACATGATGTACGGTTGACGGTAAATCGATAACGTCTCCATGCCGGCTCGCTCCCACGTTGACAAATCAAAAGGGCAAACTCGTAGAGATTTCATAAACGGTACGGAGAGAATAAAAAATATTGAACTTTAACTCAATTTTACAATATCGTACGAGTACGATTGTCGTTTGCAATTCGTTGACGTTGAACGAATTTCTAGTGTAAAATTATCTCGCTCGAGAACTCGGTTCGTGGAACGTCATTCCGGAACATTTCTAAGCTACTTTTATGTCAACGCGGGGTAATCGGGGTCACTCGAAAAAATCTTGTGGATTTCGTGGAAAAAATTGTTTTTTTTTTTTTTTTTTTTTTTTTATAGCGGCGACCGCTGGCAAGGATACTATCGTGCGAATGGCCAAATTATTTGGAAGAAATGTTCGCTAATTTCGATAATAATCTAATAAATGGTTCGTTCGTTCCTTGTAATCGTTTTCGTGATCTTTTTTTGACGTTTAGCGATCGAAAATAAAAATTACTTTCTTCCGAGACTTTTGAGTCTTTCAGATCGAAAAAAGGGGAAAGAAATTACGAAAATGGAGAATCGAAAATTTACCGAGTGGAATAGTCACACGCTCGGGCGCCTAAACCCGTCTTCTTATACGACTGTTTGCGATTCTCGGTTCGTCGAGCTGGAATCGTGCCCGGCATGCCTCGCGAGCTTCCAGGATCAGGCGTACATCCTGACAGTCGGTTGACGAGATCCTGCAGGACACTTTTAAAGTGGCTCCGAAAATGTGTCAATCGATCGTTCACCAGGGTCCCATCGGGGTAAAACAAGTCGCGCCGCCCACTTTGAACCAGGTTCAAGCTTCATTCACCCCCCATCAGGGTCGTTTGACAAGATGAGCCATGCGGGAGAGTTAATTAAATGTGTTCACTTGACTGCGGTCAAACGTTTCATTTTTGATGAACGAGCAACATCAAAAGCCGTTGATATCCGGCTAGCATCCGGAAACAGAGGACGGAAGCGATGCACCGACACGTTGACGTGCTCTGTGCGACAAACCGAACGCGAAAAACGGTACGGAGCTAAATCATCGGAAACGGATGAAAAATTTTTATCCGCACAATGAATTTTTGGACGAGCGTGATAAAAATTCATGAGCACGATTAAATTTATATTATCTGAAGTGTAAATAAAAAGCTGGGAATCCTCAATTTCCAAACTCGAATTTTGTTCAATCAATCACTAATTCTTTAAGGAAGTTGAGGCATTAGAATGAAAATGATGTCACCGCTTTTAAACCGATTGCATCTTATAAAGTGAAGTGTAAAAAAAAATCAGTTAAATTTTCAGACAGTTTAGGAGCGTCGTTGCTGAGAAAAATCAATAACAATTTGGGCCAAATAACACGTAATCTTATGGAAGTCAAGACACATTCAGTGATATCTCCGTTAAAAATGATGCTAAAAATATGAAATTTTTTGGGCAACATGAGCAAGGCTTGCCGAATAATGTCAATTTTTTTCAGATTTATTAGGAGATTTGCTGAGATTATATTAATAATAATCTGTTTTCCGTGCAGTTTTTTGAGGCTAGGATCGTCACTGTTCGTGTTTTCGACTGAGCTTTCACCAGTTTTTCGTCTTTTTTTCCCCAACTTTTCTTTAAAGTGTATGCAACATTGCCAAACAGTAAACTGGCCTAACTTTTGAAAGGTACAGGTCATCACTTTTGGGTAAAAAAATGACTGTACAGCCTCAACTTCCTTAACTTCATAACTTTTGTCCGAAATTGTATTAAATCGAAAGAATTACGTTTTTCCATTTATACTTGAGGCGTCCTAATTCTTTGTTCGTATTTTTAAATTTTTTCCTCGCTTCTATTATCGTTTTTCTATTAATTATAAAGAATATTTTTAACCAATGGAACAAACGATCACAGAAATGTTAAATGCGAAATTAGATGTTCGATGTGCCCACGACAGGTGCGTCCTCTGATGGCTTGTGGACCAGGCTAGTACTCGGCAGCGAGAGTTTTACACCGAGCGAAGTACAGTGTCAGAGGACTTCGCCACCAACAATGTTGAAGGTTATCCGGAGCTATGCAGCACGTATTTTGGAATACACTTGGAGAGGTTGAGAAACTGCTTTTTCTATTGCAGCGTTGGGCTGTATCGACACGACGAGCACGTTTATTCTCTAATTCAAGAAAATTGAATCACTTTTTCACATTTACGTGAAATGTGAAAAAAATGGAACGACTTCCCTCGTGAGAAATCATGGGGGGAGTCGCGTACGAAGAAATGAAGGAAAAATAATTCCCACGACGAAGAAAACGAAAAAGATGGTGACGACGACGACGTCTCGCGGGGGGAGACAAGTGGGGATGGTTTCGTCATTCAGCCACCTCCATCGAGTCCTCCGGAGAACCAGGACGCCAGTCGAAGGTGGAGCGTTTATAGATTCTTGAAACTGATAACGCATTTGTGCACAGAGACAAACTCTGCAGTTCGCAAACTCAAATTTTCTTGATTTCCAGCTTCTCGACCTTACCTGGCGGTAATGGAATCAATTTTAACGATGCAACGTCAATTTTTAATGGTAAACGATATCGGAGCCCAATGAACCGCGCGAATTATTTAATTTTTATTGCTTTTGTATTTCATTGCAATTATTCAACGATAAACAATGATTCGCATGGTTGAAATTGAATAAGATCGCAAGTACAGGAAATACAGAAATAGATTGGAGATAAATTATTTTTTTCTCAATAATTTTGTGCCTTTTTTCTTCACGAATCAATTTGTTTCCTCTTTTACTTTATTTTTTCAATTCATCAACTTGACCTTGCAGCGTTTTGGGTCTCTGGTGTCAAGCGACTTTGAAATGCGAATTGCGTCGACGCCTGGCGTGTTTGGTAAAGCAGGGAAACATGCGGGACGTCGGGAAAGCGGAGGATCCTGAAGAGCCAACCCCTCGCGCAGCTGTTGCTGTCGTTTTCATGTCCGAATGGTGGTTCGCTATGACGTAACGAAGCGCGCGCTTTGTCAGGAGCACAGGACGAACAAGAGAGCTGAAACTACCCCTAACGAGGAACGGCATTAATTTTTCTCGAGACTACCAATTGCTAGTTTATTAGAGAAAGTTAATTGGGGGTTGGAGCAATGAAAGTCGATTGAAAATTGACGTTGACTGTTGACAGTTCATCTACTATCCGATTCCAAAAAATTAATTGGGAAAATTGTATTTTGAGATAACTTTGGTGGAAGATGATTAAAATTGTCAGTTCGATGAACTGTCACTTTTCAAATGAGAGAAGAAAAATCTATATTTTATCGAAATGAAATATAATTCGAAAGTTACGAGGGTCCGATAAATTTTTGATATTTTTCAGCCGAGTTTAATCGTAGCAGCGGGATCATCGGACGAGTTTCGATATCGGCGAGTGACTCAATGGTCGAGTAAAATTCTCGTTGGAGTTCTAGACACCGAGAACGTGGAATGAGAGTTATTGATTCGAGCAAATACTGACCCACCTCACGAACTTAACCTTAGCGACGTCACGCGTCCTGAAATTTCAATCGGGAGATCATGAAGAGACGAAAGTGAGGGAAACTGCGTCGAAGGGGTGTTCGTGCTGGAAGTCCTTGGGGACGATTGAATCGTCGCCCGCGCAACGAGAGCCGAGGTAATTCGGGGGTGGCGACGTAAAAAAGCTTCGAGACTTTTGCCACCTTCGATTAACAGGAATTCATAGACGCAGTGTAGACTATGAAGGACGTAAAAGTTCGTTCGTTCGTTTCTTTTTTTATCATACAAATATTGAAAAAAAATCGGGCGCATCAATCGAGCTATCGACTCCTGTTATGAAACGAATCGAAATATTCTTACACGTTCCTATAAAAGTGGAAAGAACAAGCTTCGCACCGACGTAAGGTACTGGATTTTCTGACAGTTTGAAGAACTCCGAATGCATACACGCGTCTTATTCTTTCGTCTACAAAATTTACGACTTTCTTTTCTTCCCGTTTACGTTATCATAAGCAAGCTCGGCTTTCAGTCTCGTAACGCCTCCGAATAACAGGAACGCATAACGAATATGTAGGCCTCAAAGAAATATAGCACACACATATTTATATGTCGATATGGATATTGATTTTCACATTATCAATGGCTCGTAAAAGTTTGGGGTGTCCGATCACCCTCGTGGTCTTGCAGGCAAGCACGCCGATCGATACCTCGCGTCGCTCCCTTTCTCTTTCTCTGAAAGGTATCGGTGCGAGCCAACAATGAGAAAAATAGGCACGAAAATAGTGAAAGGGACTTCAGTTTTTTACCGAGTAAGCCATTACTGAAAGAAATTATGAATTATCCGACCAAATGTGTTAAAAAACAAGCCTTTTGGAATTTTTTTAAAGTAATTTCACTGCGAGAATAAGAAAATTATGTACGAATAGCAGAGTTTTATTTTTTTTATTCGTAAACTCAAAAACGATTTCGAAATATCGCGGTTTTGAAAAGTTTTTTGTGATAAACTTACTTCACTATTGAAAACTTTGATGACGAGTCATTTGCACAGTTTTTATTTTAAGGGAACTGACTCCACGATTTCTAACGTTAGTTAGGAGTTAGGATTAGGATTAGGACGGGGATTAGGATTGCATGTGTTGTTGATTTACGTTCATTTGTCTATGAGCTGTATGTACGCACATATTTCCTCTGTCGACGTTCTCGCCGGCGTCGCGATAGCTTTCAGGCGTTCATGCTCTCCTGATTACTATCCGGTTGGCAGTGTCGACATTCGCGATTTTCCACGAGCTGCGTTTTTGTTTATTACAACGCGTAACGTAAACTTATGTTGTTAGTCAGTTCTCGACTTACCGGGTGGAAATCTTTCACCGATGATCGTCTCGATCCATTGTTGGGCTGCGGCCTCTTGGTCAGCTTCGCGTTTTCCAGCAACCTGAAAAATACTTGTGTCAGTCGATTTCAAATCGTGGACGTGCAGCGTGTTCTTGACGAATTGAAGTACAATTGTCAAGCAATTAATTGAGTGTAATTCAGAGAATTCTTCATTCGATAGTTTTTCAAATAACATTTCATTCAAAATATCGAATCATAAATGAAACAATCCACTTTGAATCAACAAATTGGTGTAAATAAAAGAGAACTTTCATATTCTCATTTGTGTCTTATTGAAGAACCATAATTTTGAATTTCAAAACTACACGCGTTTTTTCTGCCGGAATTGGAAAGCTGTTTAAATAATTTTGATAAATAAAAATCTTGTTGAATTTTATTTAAGGATTGTGATGGCAAACGGTAATTCAGAAATTAGAGTTGCTCGTGTGTGCCCATCAAATTCGAAAGATCTCGAAAAACAACCTCTTTCCTATAAAGCGACATTTTGTTTGAAATAAATCATCAGTTTCCGCAGAAACTTTCAAAAATTGCCGTAGCCGATGGTATTTCACATCGTCTTGGCGGGGTATTGGTAAAAGTTTTCAACTAGCAATAATCGCACCTCGGTAGAACCTCATTGGTTACGATATCGCCACTGCGCAAAGCTAACAAGCTAAGAATCAGTCCGAGTTTATATGGACGTTAGGGTGACGCTGCGCGAGTGAGAAACAGAACAACAAAACGCCACTACGCGGTGAGAGAGCGAACTGCGTGGCTTGAAACATGCTATAGCGCTCAACACAATCTCTCCTTTTCTAATCGATCTTGAACCCTCACGACTAAGCATCAGTAAGATTTGGAGGGACGTCATTGTGATTTTATAATATGTGGGCGTAAGTTTCAATCGTGAATCGTGGTTGATATTGAATTAATCTGTTAATGCATGTCGAAAAATTAATAGAATTCTCGATTTCAAAGACGAGCTTAAAATGCATTTTTTAAATCGATCTCAAACCCTTGCAACGTGTGCATTGGCATATGTGGAAAAAAGTGATCGTAAGCAAACAATAAATGCATCGTTTATTTAAATTGTGTTTCACTCGCAGAATTTATTAATTTGTTAAGTATTTTTTTCTTGATTTTGTGATCGCACTGTTTATTATTATTACTGTTGTTTTCATGAATTTTTCTGTATTATTGTAATCGAATCGTTCAACGAAAATCGGACTGTAGAAGTCCCGAGTCCAAAATTGAATGAAATTGCTTAAACTTATATAAACAATATGGAAGATTATAAAAATAAAAGAAAAAAAAAACCAATCCTTTTCGAATCGGTTTCGATCATAAATATGAGCCCGCGTTTGAACGAAGGGCTGTCAAGCCTGTCCATTATTTTGTGTCTACGTGGATCGTAAAGAGCACCTGAAACATTGTAAAATATAAAAGTGACGATAATTCGTACGTTCTAGATTCAGTAGATAAATTTTGGCGAGTCTCGTACGCTTTCGCGTCTTTCAAAGTGCACGATAAACCGCGTTTACCCCGACGACGCCCTGCGTCTGTCGATTGATGAGATCTAAACGCGGCGATGGCCTCAGAGCAACGTCACCGTGGCCGGCTTCCAGAAAATTACGAGATTCAAACTTACAAGACGTTTTTCAACGACGCAACGTCGTTTGACACTCGATCTTGGGGTCTGCCATATTTTTTATTCGAAAAATAATAGTCCGTTTCCGATTTCTTCGCTATTCTATCCTCGGCCATTGACCTTTTATCTTTCGTACGAGCTGTTTTTTTCGGCCTCTCTTAGATTATAAATAACGAAGAGCTGAACGTCAGTAAAACGTTTTAAATATAAATTTGTGGCTCACGTATATTTTTGCTGCAAGCGCGATCAATTTTTTCAATATTTCTATTCCGTAGTTGCCGGCCACCGAGTCGATCGTGTATTTTCGAGAGAAATACGATCCTACTTGTTTATTGGTTGAAAAATATTCCACAATATCCTTCACGATTTTCATTATTTTTCTCAATTATTTCGATGTCTTGGAAAATATGCAGTTTTCAGACAACAAACAAAATGCTCAAGCAGCCAATACTTCGTTCGAAATAAACTGTTTTTCGTATCGCCACTTTACATTTTCTTCTCGCCACATCTCGTGGAAACGTCAGAACTTCAACAATACCACGATTTCAAGGAGTCAAATTTATTCGTCAATCCGTCAACCGGGACTGTCATTCGTATACGCGAAGTTAAGGCAGTTTCATTCAGGTTATGAAAACACAGAGCGAGAATGGAAAACGATCTGCAATTGTAAAAATCCAAGTGTAAATACGGGGCCGAGAAAATTGACAAATCTTTAAATTGTTTATTGCCTTTTTCCTTTTGCTCATTTCAGAATGAAATAACAGTAAACAATAATAATTAATTGGAGATCGATGTTGTCGTTGGAGCGTCAACGTTTCAGCTCCGTGTCGGAGCTCCTCGAGAGAAGCTCATTTTTGCGGGGGTGTGGGAATACCCGATGGGCCGAGTGCCAAAAAAGCTTCTGTGCGTACATCAGTGCCACGAACGACATCCGTGTAGGATGTAAAAGCGGAGGGGATAACGCCATATAGCGTCGAGACACTCAGTTTTCAACTTAGTTTCGACTCTGCGCGTGCAACTCACGTCTCACGACACGAAACGTCACTCGTTAACACATACGCACACTTCGAAGAGAGATTCTCTGTAACTTCGATCGAGAACACACCGGGAAGCGAAAAAACGCAGCGAAATAAAAATGGCGGTACGTTTTTGTTGCCATTGGCGTCGAAAGGTTTATTTGTCTTTTCACTGCTAAAAAAATTGCTTTAAGCTCAATCGTTGAACATCCAACTTAACGGAAACCTGAATCGCGGTAAAACTGTTCATTTTTTATTCACTCACACTGAAAATCGATCGAGAGCCTCAAAATTCTTCGCGAACTCTATATAAATTTGAAAAGATTTCAAGTGAACAAACGATGTATATTTTCTCTTGCTTTCCGAGCTAGCGAGCTGCCTTAAATCCTTGAAGCACGAACGAATGTTTGCCCGCTTTTCGAATCCACAGAAATGTTCGGGCGACCTGCAAAACACTTTGAATCCATTTAACCACTGTAGTTTCGAGCGTTTTACGTATATTTTGGATTTGAATCTGCGTGCGTGCAACCTTTGCCGGCAGAGACCACGTCGAGTCTTCTTCAACATCCGGTATATTTATAGCTCTCAAAGTAGGAACTAACACTGCACACGCGGATTGAAACTTTTTCTAAAATACATCGTCCGTTTCTCACACCATGATCGATCGTCGAGGGCAATAAAATGTAAAAATAACCGACGCTTTCCTTCGTGTTAACAGCTAAATGAATGGGCATGAAATCAATTAATTTTTCGCATCGAACAATCAATGAAAAAATCAAAATTTCCTGGGCAAGTCTCGAAATTTTTGAAAAAAGTAGTAACTTCAATTTTTTGGAATTTTTTCTAAAAATTTTCACCGTTTTATGAGCTTCTTGCGAGATTCGTTCAGTACAAAGTTGCTTGACGAACGGAACCGTCGAAAATCTAAAATTCGCGTTAATCGTTTAGCAAAAGTTCGAAACAAACCTTGACCACAATCGCTCGTGAGCGAAATACAAGCTCGTAAATTCATACACAATCAAATGCACGGAAGAGACGAAACACTCACGCGAACTCATCACTGTCCCGCTTTTCGACCCTGAATCTAATTGGGCTAAAGCTTTGACAAATTTTCCGAACGGAGCCAAGAGAACGAAGCTCAACGCTCGAAACCTGGATTCACTCAGAATCGGATCCACTGGACGGTCATTCGCGTTCAAATTTTATATGGTTTATTCGTCCGAGATAAATCTTTTGACAAACTATAACAGTCGCTTTTTTTTCATCGAATCACCATTATTTTTATCAGCATCGAAAATATTAGAACAGAAATTTAATTCAATCGACGTACAGTGCCAGATTTATCGAATAAAGTTTCTCAATTATTTCTGCCCAATGTACAATGATTGCATGTTTGCACGAATATGACCTTTGCGTCTGTTTTCTATCGAGTCTTAGTGTGGAAATTACATTCTCTTACGAAATACGTGCATGAACAAACGAAAGCTATACAGGACGATATTAAAGGCAGAAAAGTCTGGGAGTAAGAAATCATTTATAAAGAGTCGAGATCATTTACGAATATAAAGTTTGAGTGGTGAGTTTCTTCGTATAGATTCACATTGTGTTATAAATACTTATTTATCGTCGAGCCGAAATGTGCCAGATTTCACTTTTACGTCACAGTCGACGTGCTAAAAGCACCGGCAGGAAACGTTCGAATTTTCGCCAATTGCAACACGGCATTTTGTATATCCCGAGGATTTGCATTGTAACGCGGATCGGACTGAAGCTTGTCCTTTCATTTGATCGACCTTCCGAATGTTTACTTCAATTTTCTTTGGGTTTGTTTGGGTGCAAAGCTCGTTCAGAAAGTTGAGCGTAAAACGAGCACGTTTGTTTCCGTTTGTTTTCGAATAAATCTGTAGTCACCTAAAATAATTGAAGAAGAAATGCCCAAAGCTATTAAACTTAATGGCGAGCAGCACCCGCAGCACACACATTCGTGGATGTATTATTGAACCGAGAAGATTTTCAAGACTCGAGATATAAACGGCACCTGCTCGGGCTGGCTTATAAAAGCCTGTAAATCTGACAGCAATTATTTATTTTCGACACGTGAATTTTTTCCCATCGAAGCTCGGCCTCCTTCTCCAGTTCTATTTTCACACTCTCGAAGCGTATTTTCGTTTAGTTTAAATTCTTCTCGAAATTAAGCATGCGAGCGAATTACAGTTTGAAATGATGTATCGACGAGTGTGATATTTTTAGAGAATGAAATAGATTTTTTTTTATTTCTCGTCGGATAGCACAGAATATTCGAGCGGCAGAAAAGCCACACCCCGAAATGCTCTTCTAGGTTGTCCGGAAAGAAATTCCGGACAATTATCGAAAACACGCGCAAATTTGGAGGTCAAAAATTCATGATTCGATGCACTTTTACAGCCTCGCAATAAGGAACAAGAAGCCGAAGTTCTCACTTGGATCGAAACCGTTCTCGGGGAAAAATTGCCGCCTGGTAACTACGAAGACATTCTCAAGGACGGCGTGATTCTTTGCCAGTTAATAAACAAACTCGCGCCTGGTTCGGTCAAGAAGATTCAGACGAAGGGCACGAATTTCCAGCTGATGGAAAATGTCCAGAGGTACGATGCGACCAACAAATTGTTTTGGATTATTTCAAAATTTTTCAGCAGGGCCCAAAGACCACGAGATAAAAGTAATGTGAAAAAATCCGTCGATTGAAAGTTTAGCGAAATCGTTAAATGAGTAAAATCGGACTTTTCAATTCTCAGATTCCAAGCTGCCATCAAAAACTACGGAGTACCTCAGGAAGAAATCTTCCAAACTGCTGATCTTTTCGAAAGACGCAATATTCCTCAAGTCACTCTTTGTCTCTATGCCCTTGGAAGGATCGTAAGTATTTCAGATTATGAAATGGAATTAAGTTGCGAGAGTAATTGTCACGAATGAAGAAGCTCTTTTTCTCAAGTATCTCAAGAGACCAATATTTCGAAAACATCTCATCCAGAATTTTGGGAAAAGTCAAAACTGGGAAATTATCATTGCAGTAATAGAGACAGGAACGACGTTGGAGTTTAAAATTTTTACTGAGCAAAATGCCAAATTTTACGGACAGTAAAAAAAAAAAAAAAACTCGTGTCTCCCTTGAATTACGTTATTTTGCGTTATTGTAACGGTAACTTTTCAAGCCGGGACCTTGATCTCGTTGGAAAATTCACGAATTTTGTTAAATATGATTCAAAAGTTATTTGACGTCTGCAGCAAAATTTAATTTGAGGCAAACCAAGTTTCGTTGAAATATTTAAATTTGAGTGCTTGGTCAAAATAATTATTCCGAATACACCCAATTTTTTAAATGTTTTTATATCAAATTCGGTTTCCGCTGGACCAAGATTTGAGCAGTATAAGCGACAGATATCGTTTTGCTTTCGAATTCTCAGCTACTCGTATTTTTTTTACCCAGTAACGTGGGAAAATTGCTGAATTAATTTTTCCATTGACTTGCCTAGACCCAAAAGCATCCTGAATACAATGGACCAGCTTTGGGACCCAAAATGTCTGAAAAGAACGAGAGAACCTTCACCGAGGATCAGCTCAGAGCTAGTGAAGGTCAGGTCAACTTGCAAATGGGTTACAACAAGGGTGCCAGTCAATCGGGACATGGCGGATTCGGAAACACTCGACACATGTAAAAACGTGTAAATTTGTATATTTAAATTTGTAAATATATCGAAAAAAAATCTGACATTCTTTCGAAAATTCAAAATCAATCAACATGTTTCGGAAACTATTTTGTTTCACAAAAATGCAAAAGATAATGAAAAACGTTCGTTATTCTGACAACGAATTAGTGAGAGAGTATCAAGGCAGGACATTTTGTACGAGATTTTCTAACTTTCTCACACTCCGTTCACAAAATGTCAAATCCAACATTGAGTTTCAATATACACAACTGTTACGAAATAAAAAAAACAACCCTGCTATTTTTTACATCAGAAATTCATTATAACTTACGAATAAATCGAAAGATTTTATCACATAATCCTTCACCTTTTTTCAGCGGCTTCATTTTTGTCGATATTGCCAAGTACGAAACAAGCAATGCAAAGCGAAACAAATTCTTTTTTTTTCATTCGATGGAAACAAATATTACGTCAAATAAATTAATGTGAAGTTGAGTTTATTAATTTCAATAAAAAATGTGTTCGTTTTATTCAAATGACGAACTACTTACGTATAAAAATAATCAATTCAGTGGAATAAAATTCAATTTTTCACAGGTAAGTCATAACTATAATTGACAATTTCCACCCAAGATGAAAATTGTATAGTCGAAAAACAACACATTTCAATCTAATTTATAATTCAATAGCTATATCCGTTTTTCAAAATTTTTATGTTTCTGAATAATGATGAAAACGACAAAACATTATATTGTTTTGAAAGAGTTGAACGGTGACACGATCGCTCGAGCTTGTAAACAAGGGAAGGGGAGAGGGAGAGATAGAACGAGCAAGTTGGGGCTGTGCCAAACTCTGGATGTAAGGGTATTGGGAGGAAGGACAAAAAAGTCAACGAGTCTATAGAACGCCATCACAAGCCTCGAACAATATAACAATAACGGACTGAAACGTAATATTCTGCAGAGGAATCTCAATTTTAACAAAATTTTCGTATCGTGACATTTAAAACGAAAATCAACGCGACTTCACACAATGGTGCACATTTTTCATTTTTTAACAATACTGAAAAGAAAATTTGACGTTTTTTGTCCGTGGATTTTTTTCGTACAGAATTCTCAACGAGAGAATTCCACCTGAAAAATCTAGAATATCAAATATTTTAAATGTATAGATTAATGATAAATATTTTTGTCGGATACTTTTTCCCATGTGGAATAAACTTTCAGCATTCGATTTTGGCTGCTCTAGATTTTTTCTTAAATCAAGCTTGCATAATAAGACGATTTCTAAAGGCGTGAATCATAATGAGTTTCCTCCACGACATTTCTTCGTTTTCATTTGCAGAAATTCGTGAAAAGAATGCGAGGTCATTCCGATGTATTTCTGTCATTTGAAACTTTTGAAAATGACGTTCTTCATTGAAAACGATGGAAAATATGAAAAAGTTCGTCATAACGTCAATTCGAGTCACAGGCGATAAAATTAAATTGATGTTTCGTTCTCCTTGGCACAAGTTTCAGTGCCGGCTAAAGTTATTCCTGGATCGTCGTTGCCCACGCCCGAGAAAACGCTGGACCGGGTCATGGCTTTACAATGATGTAGAGAATCACAAGGGCGCGTGTGCCCTCTTCGTTCATATAACGAACGCAAAATCATTCATTTTATCTCACCCCTGTGTTGTTGTTACTCTAAATAAATTCGAGTTCAATATGAGCTGAATATAGAGTTTATAAATCTGGTAAAAGTTTTCAACCGTATACCGGAAAGCAGCAGCGAATGACACAAAACTGGAAATATTAATAAACGTACAACCTCTAAATTATTTAATTTAACAAAAATCCTCTTTCGGCTTATTACGAGTGATTTTTATTTTGATATTGTTGAGCCGATTTTTGAATTAGCCATTTTTTTTCCACTCAAAATACCATTCTGCATTTTCATTCGATTTTGCAACTGTTATCTTCATATATTTATTCCGGCGGCTGTGAAACATCCTCACTCAAAATATCCGGTTGATAACTTTGGGCGGCCTGGAAAGCTCATTCCAGAATTAGTTGGCGAGGTTATAACGAAAAATTTTGTGAAAACATT
The DNA here is from genome assembly GCF_019457755.1 of Venturia canescens. Classification (NCBI taxonomy): domain Eukaryota; kingdom Metazoa; phylum Arthropoda; class Insecta; order Hymenoptera; family Ichneumonidae; genus Venturia; species Venturia canescens. The sequence goes on along the minus strand of NC_057421.1, from coordinate 16,429,170 downwards.
CTCTCGAGGATGAAAATTCTGAGTCAGCTCGGAGTAAAAATAGTACCGAAGAATCTTTCGAGACTGCAAGTTATTTTTTCACGAAGGAAGAGGATTTGGAAATTTCTGAACTGTTTTTTGAAGCTTATTATCAAAGAGCATTCACCACTTGGAACAACTGACAACAATCATTAATAATAGTACATTATAACACTAGGACGAAAAAGTTTTTCGTACGCGTGTTATACGAAATTTTATATTACGAGTGATATAAAATAATTTTATTTACAAAAAGTTGAGAATATCAGTAAAACAATGATCAATTAAGAAACTCGCGTCATTCTTGTTCGTGTTCATGGTTTAATTTTCGTGGATTCATTCAAAAGTACTGTAAAAGTTTTATCATGAAGAATCAATAAATGAACTTGTGAATACGACAATTTGCAAAACTCAATAAATTTCAACAAAACATAAGAATTCTCATTCATGCAACCGTTTTCCAAAATGACGAACGAGAAGCGAGTCATATGTATTTGGGGAGAATGAATGGCTAGAATTTCGTATAGTACCGAGACGACAGGGCGTATCGTAAGCTCGCGAACCGGTGAGAAATAAATTTTGCACGCGCCACAACTATTTATCTGTCAAACTCCCAGCTGACCAGGCGCGCAAAAACAACAACAGGTGGTCAGGTAATATTCCAGCGTTTCGAAAATTCGATAAAGTCAAAAAAGAAAGTAATCAATAGCGTTTATGCTTTTTCAATCTAATGAAAATCCGTTATTGTTTCATAGAAATTGTTTATCCGAGTGTATAGTTTTGAATCAAGCCTTACCTGCCAAAGTGGACGTCCGGGCATTTTAGCTGATCGAATAGTTTTTTTTTTCTCGGATCACAAATTAGATAAAAACGTCAAGTAGATAAGAGAGGTTCTCTTGGATATTGGACGAGCGTAGCGCAAGCACAAAAAGTGTGCTCTGGCGCCCTGAGCTGCGTATATATCCGTGACAAGAATTCGCTCGTGTTGGTCAAAGCGTAGGCGTGCTTCTATATATGGATCACTTACTCATTCTCTCATCCACATTCTTACACGAGTATATTTCTAATACGATGTACTGCCTATCGTAATTACAGAAAGCTAACTTTACCGATCGAGTTGCTCGAGAACATCGCTGAATTTTGCAAAACTTGCAATAAGCTCTGTTATTTTAGGCAAGTACACAAGGAAATTGTTCAAAAATAGTTTCACTCACTCATCGTGTTTACAACGATGGAGATTCAGGTTGTTTAACGACCTCGGTATTTTTTAAGGAAACATTAAATTTGTATTTTCTTCATAGAAATATAAATAGAAGAGGAAGAATCAATTTTTCTAGTGAAAAATTATTGGAGAGAAATCTTGATACGGTGAAGCCAGAATTGTTTCGATTCGAACTTCAAATATGGTTGGAAACGACTTTTGAAGAAAGCTCATCTGAAAGGATTTTTATTGATTTAGTTTATTTTACTGATTTTTCGTTGTACATTTATAAGTAATGAACATCCCTATCTAAACTGAGTGAGTCGACATTTCGTTTGCTGTCTTCAATGCGTCTTATTAAAAGGCACTTTTTACAGAGTCAAAATTTATCATAAATTTATCAAAATCACTGCAACATGAACAGGAAGTAAGTTTTCTCAATATCTTCCGGATAATGCAGCGGAGCATACCCAGTTTCCTCTGGGAATTTTATTGGTGTCAATCAATATCAAAAGTTCATCGTAGCCATGGCAGTTCATCTTTGTAAGGACTATGGAGTACGGACTGAAAGAAATTTATGATTCAAACTACCATATTTGCATGTTTCCATGAAGTGATGATAATATTTTTTAGGTAACGCCGACTCCAAAAAATGTCGTTGAATTTACTATATTTTCGAAATCATCAGCAATACGAGTGTATAGTGATATAAACGACTAGTGATATCTTTCTGAAAGGGGATGTAGAGTTTTGTATTTAAGAATCGTACATTCGATAATGCCCATGGAGCCTGTTAAAAAAATAAACGTTGTTTATCATCATTACAGGTATCGTGTTATTATTATCACTAAAAGAAATGCTGCAGAACAAGCGAGCTGTTGATCAGATGTTCAACTTGTTTTTCTGCATATATCGCATAGAAAGAAAAACTATAGATTTTTTCCTTGACGACGATTTTCAGTGTAGTTTGTGTTTTGGTTGAAGACAGTCGAGTTAGCTAAGGCTACGATAAATAAGGAATATTTGAAGAAACTTTGATTATAATTGGAACTTTCCTGAGAAGATTGAAGACCAAGAATCGGAACATTAGGAGAACTTTGAAATGAGTTTAATTAAATTCACGACAAAAGGATACTTTCTGTAAGTAATTTCTAAGCGTGATTCACGTAAGTAAACAATCATTCGATGTTGAGAAAAATGAATGATTAAATAAATGATATAACCCGCACTGAATTTTATGTTTAAACCTATAACGATCCATTTCAAGTCACCGCTGACTCCCCGAAAATTGATTACTACCAATTTTCGTAATTTCATTCAACCATCGAATATTAAAATATTCGTAATTCCCTATTATTCACGTTATCCGCTTTACAACCTTTGTTTGAAATGATTTCATTCGTGGAATTGTGATCGAAATGATCGACGTTACTAACCAAACAACCACGGACCGGCAAACCACATTAAAGCTTCGACTATTGGTTTAACTGTCGGTTACATCCTTCAACTAGTTAGTCATTTATTCATCTAAATTCTTGTCTTATTTTAATGAAATTTATATTTTCTTGAAACAGGACGATCGAGCAAATCAAAAGTTGAACGGAAAATTAAAACCGACATGCTGCCCAAATCACATTAATTTAAACAAAAATATCGAGGTCATCAGGTAACGAATTCTTTTACTTCACCAAACAGAGCCAGTCAATCGATAATACTTTTTTTTATGCGTACGCACACTCGGACTATAGACTAATGTGTGTAATGTAATTTCATGGAGTCGAATATTCAATAATTAAATGTTTTGCAATCACAAAAATAGTACAAAACTATAGAACAAAATATGTGCAATGAATGATAGTGTAAAAAGGGTACGTTCCATAAAATATTTTTTCTTATCGAAAAAGCTACTCGTCTAGCGAGTTAGGTTTCGAGGTCTTCTTTCATCGGTTTTTTCTTAGCAATGTGATCAGTTATTCCGGTTTCTTGTTTCGAGCTTAGGCGCGTTAAGCCCGTGCTTGCTTTCTGGTTCTAACCTGACTTTCCACTTTTTATAACCGATGAAATAACTGATAAATGGCGACTTTTCTGTTATCTTTGAATATCTTCGCTGTTAAACACTCGAAGATCAATAGATTGAGTATTATCATGTTACGAGGTAAGTATTTGAGTATTATCGTTGGTATGTTGTCCAGAGGTTTATTCTTAGTTTTATTGAGTAATATTTAGTGACTTCAATGTGTGATGTATAAATTCAAGGGGGTTTCGGTCAAAATGTTTTTGTTATATTTTACCCCGGGCGGTAGCGTGGCCGAGCGGTCTAAGGCGCTGGTTTAAGGCACCAGTCTCTTCGGAGGCGTGGGTTCGAATCCCACCGCTGCCAATTTTTTTTCGTTTTTGTCATGGGTGTCATCAAACATTATCATTCCTCCGGCTACTCCTTGGTATAAATTTGTTCAACGATTACACATTTTTTTGAAATATGTGGGCAACATTATTAAATTTATTCTGTCATGATGGACAATCATTTAATCGCTCCGATCGCTCAACAGTCACGCTACTTCGTCAACCTATATGAATCAAGGTTGATGGGTGACGGCTACGTAATTTTTGCAGCAACCATATTTTTCGAAAATTTCAAAAAACGAAACTTGCTTGAAAACAATATTTTTATTATTTTAGAAATATAATTGGTAAAGAACCAACATTTTTATACAATTTTATTATTAAAAAAATGTTTGAAAAGTTCATTTTGACTAGCGTGGTGCAGCAGCTGCCGCTGCTGTTGATGTCACGCTGTCAGTTTTGTTTACAAATTCTATAGGTTATGAAGTGAGTTTACTGTCCAAAGTAGCATTGCACTGGAGGAAAATGAAAAAATGAACAATCAAAAGGTTTACCGGGATAAAAATTGTCGTTTTGCAAAAATTTACAAAAAAACGTGGCGAAGCTAACGAACGACAAAATATGACCAAAATATCGAACTGACGTCACATGCGAACGTATATTGAAAATGCAGCGTTGTCAAACATTACTGATCCATTTGTCGTGTAATCCGAATGATTTCTCATCAGATATTTTTTCATATTTCAGCTGATTTTCAATGGTAAGGTTTAAAAACTAAAATACTTATGTGTATTCTTGAATATCCATGAAATACAACGATTGATTTTTTTTGCGAAATCTTGGATATAACTAACGAAAAAATTCAATAACTTTTCATGTGTGTACGGCTTTCATATGCCGGAGTAATAAGTGTCAGAGATAAGTCGATAATCAATAATTTATTTGCTGCTAAACTACACGGTAACTATAGCGTCGAAATTTTGCAAATCTATCCAGTGCGTATTCATTTTTGCCTACCAAAAATATCATCGCGTAATCTTGGATAGCGAATATTCACCCATCTACCTTAAAATGTGAGAGAAAATCTCACGCGCAACCATTGACGGGTTAAATAAATTTGGAGGCTTGCAAATCATCTACGATAAACTCAGGTCAGACGACTCAAGCCGGAGAAACAACCTTTTCGAACCTGAAACGTTGAATAAACTTGAAGGCTCACGGGGAAAGAAAAAATTAGATAAAATTACTCAACATTTTACACTGTTTCTACTACTCATATTGTTCTCATTTCGTCCAAAAAGAGAAATATCGTTGGATTGATAGATCGAGTTATTGTTGATGAATGTTTTGCCAAAATATGACAAAAACACATTGGCACTCGCTGAAGGATACGAGTTCCAAATCGTCTCGGTGAAAGTAGCAATAAAGAAGACTTCTCGCCGTTGCCCTGCGGATAAAAAAAATTCTGGGATGACAAGTCTGTCTGTGCAAGGAATAAACGCGATTTTGCTAATTACGATTGTTCTATTCTTAAGGATGTTATGAGTTTAAGGCTTGTCTTTCTAGATGTCATGTCCGCTGTCTAATCCTCTCTTGATGTCTTCCGAGTGTCGATCGGCGAAGAATTTAGAAGTTTGTTGAGGAGTACTGAAAAATATTAAAAAATGAGTCACAGACACGCGCTCCGCGCACGTCACCTTCTTGCATAGCGTATTTTTTTTTAAATTTTTACCCGGATTAATAATTCAACTCATTAATAACTATTGAGTAACTATTGAAAGAATGTCCAATTCGAAGAATTTTTGAGAAATCGAGTCGAGCAAAACGATATGGACAAAATGTCAAAGATGGTTCGAATTCCAAGCTGTCATTTTGACGGGACGAATGAACGTTGTTTTTTCCGAATGAATTTAGCCGCACAATGCTCGCGTTTCAAGAACCAATCGGAATCGCGGAAAAGCGATGACAATGAACAGCTAATTCACGCGTCACAACCTTACTTTATAAACAGAGATAAAATAACGCGAGTCCAAAATACAAAATCGAGGGAGTATTAACACCAAATGGGAAGAATAATCATTAACGGGACTCAACATTTATTATTTTCGCCATTATTGAGGCGAGCGATAACTGGAAGACCACCGCGGAGACCAAGGTCAATAACAGTCGCAACGTCACAACAGATAAACTCGCTTTCAGTGCTCGAATCAGTGAATCTACCAGTTATCTTGAAATGAGAACATTTATATCAACTCTTGTGCATCTAGAAAAAGTTCCAGTCTTCAGGATTATTCATCCGATTAGGTAGAACAAGAATCGTATGAATATTTACTCAGATTTTGAGCTCTAGAGGACCGAAAAACTGATATATCGGCTCGCCTCGTGACATGAACTTTGTATATAGTTGATACGCGATACCAGACGCTAATTTGGGCACTTTTTAAGGGCGACGTTAACTCTCAAACCCCGGCCGTCTAAAGGTCAATGGAATTTGGTATTTCAATGTCAGTTTATCGCGAAACAATTGTCAAGCTTCACACACCACTCGAAGTGCAAGGCACTATATTTTTTGGCCAAATCGAACAACATTGTTTCGATTAAATTTCTCAAAAATGTAATTTTCTAGAATAAAGATTGACATTAAATCACTGCAACAATTTTCAAGCAATGTTCTTATCGAAACCGTGTCTCTCGTTTTTGGAAAAACTTTCAACGCTTCGCACAACTCATTCTTACTTTCTCTGTACTCGATTAATTTGGAGAACCAACCGAAGACGCTCGGAAAGATCGTACGAGTTGCGTCGGCACGCGGCGCCGTGGTTCACACCTAACAGGATTGCATCCAGAGTGGGAAAGTTGCAAGTATACTGGAACAAGTTTTGAGTCGCTCAATTGTTGGTCACGGAATGCGAGACTTTGATTTTTCAAAATTATCCCAGACTGCTGACGTATCGACCCTAAAAAAAATCTATCTGAGCCGAACATGAAAAACTAGAACAGGGGGAACGTCTTGTGACTAAACAGAGTTAAGATTAACGCTGGATGTTCGCGATCGATAAAAAAAATCATAGCTGAATTTCAACTACGACAAGAAGCTAACAGAGAAAAAACCTTAGATCCGACGATATTCCATTAACTATTTCAAACACTCGTCAAAAAACAGTTTAATATTTACTCGAATTGATTCCTACTGATTTTTCTGACTCACTTTATCATCGTCAGAACCACTTTACTTGTCACGCTCTTTTTAGCCTCATGTGACATTAAATTTGCAAGAAAACTCATTTGTATTAAAAAAAATGATTAAAAAATAGTCAATTACTAATTAGAACACGGATCGAACTCGAAAGCACTAAAAGAATGGTCGTTTTTGCGTGATGGAAAGCAAGTTTCGACATCAAAATGGCACAAAGTTTAGGCAGAATTTAACTCTTCTCTATGAGTTCTATCGAACAACTGTGAGTTGCAGTGATCGAAAGAGTGACCAACTCTTGTGATAAAGGCCTCCTGCCTCGACCTCTTCCATCACTTGTATATTCATTTCAAAAACAAACTTCTAGGATTTCGAGCACGCTGTTTTATCTAGTGTTTACTTTTAAATTTTATTATTACGTTGATGGATTATTTTTGCTCATATTTCAACAGCCATAATGCGAGTAAAATTTATTCCCATTTCTTCAGTGTGTACTTCAGTGTGCCTTTCGAGTTCCGTAACGAAGTAAGTTCCAGTGGGTAAAAATAGGTTGAGAGAGACCCAGAGAGTGCCTGTAGGATCAGGACCGCTGGCGTTTACGAGCTCTTCCATCCTGATGAAATCCTGGTGGACTTGTTGTTGTCAGGGGCTCGCCAATACGAACGATTTCACGGTGGAGGGCCAATTATCAAACGCCTATGAAATTACCCGCGAAGGGGAAAGTTGAGCGTATAATAATAATGCTGCGGGAGAACTGAATCGACTCCAGAGTTACGTGTTGCCCTGATAGAAGTTTCATTCGGAAGATGCCACCCTGGACCACGCCCCTGACTCGGAATGTGACTAAGGGATACTTCAGATCGTGCGACTGTCAGATTGTCAATGCATATTAATAAATACAAATACATGCATAAAAGATCGCACTAAAAAATAGGTTGAACATTATTAATATTTTCTTTAGCAATTCCAATTCACTTTGACATAACGAATTTTCGAATACTTCAATATTTCTAATCATCGAACATCTAAGATTTTCATATTTTGTCCATTTGACATTGTCTTAGGTGTTATTTACGTATAATAAACTTTTTTGTCGGCAATATATTTCGTTCATTATATTATGCATTTGAACAGTCGGTACCATAGGACTCCGTGGCGCAACGGTAGCGCGTCTGACTCCAGATCAGAAGGTTGCGTGTTCAAATCACGTCGGGGTCAAGAAATTTTTTTTTTTTGGCATTTGACATGTCATTCTTCACGCGTCATTTTAGTTTTCGGTCATTGATCAAAATCCCACTATATTTTTCCAAACAATGAAAATGGCGAAAATTGTCTTACTTTTTCTACGACAAAAACAATGAGTTTTGATTTTTACTCATTTACTGTTCCATATTATACTAAATATTAATCACGTATAAAGTTTCTGTCGTTCATGATATTCGTTGATATTGCGCTACAAGTATTGTTTAAATTGATATTAAAAAGATTTCATCCAGCATTAAATTTCGATTGTCATGCTACATTCGTAAAAGAATTCACGACATTTTGATTAATCTTATGAAAAATTAAGGCGATTATTTACACCAAAACCAACAGCTTCGAAAAGACTTGCGAACATTTTTTAATCCGTAACCTAAAAAAATTTCTGAGTTGAAGAAAGCCTTGCGGTGCGTGCTCACATCCCGCATGCGAACCATCAAGTATCAGGTGAACAGAAAAAGAAATCTTTCTCCTCTCTCGTACAGTTGAGCGATATTCGCGCGGGTTGTCTCGTTTAGCCCCTCCTCGCATCAGGAAAACATGAATGAAAATGAGTGAAAGATTTGTGCAGTGCTCGTTGTTACAGAGGCGCCATAGTCGATATTCCACAAATATATGTATACATGAAAATATCTGACTGGATTATTAGAGGTCTAAATGTTTCTAGAACATTTAAATGTTCGAATGCGAATCGAATGGAAGTCGAAAGTCATTAGTTTCAAAATTCAAACGATTATTTCTCAGTCCCTATGTTCAACCTTCAGTTTCCGGTTTACACAAATTTTTCACATTTTTTTCGATTATTAATAGCGCTAATAAAAGTGGATTATCTGAAAAATCACAAGTATATTTAAATTACGAAAAGCATTCGAATCACTGGGATGGATACATAATTTTGGTGCCGAAAGCCCACAAACGTGTACCAATGTCTTCGCCTCGTTTCGGAACTCCTTTCGACTCAAGAGCTCTTCAAACTTTCTGCTTTCCGGATACTATGCACCAACTGATTGAGTTTAAATGATTTTGACTCTTAATCATTGAACGACCTAGAAATATGAGTCGAAGTCATCCGAAGTGGTATACAAACACGCGACACTTGGAGATACTCCGTCACAACAAAATGGCGGCAACAATAAAGAATTGAAAATTGGAACATTTAAGTGCCAACCAGAATGAACCTTCAGAAATGCTCGCTCGTGTATTTTTCAAAATAATGTGCAATATTGAATCATTTGAAACTCAATATTTTCGTGATTGATTATGCTATTGAAGATTGTTTATTTTAACAATTCATAAGCAACGGAAGCAGAATTTTAACGAACTTGAGGTGTGGAGGAACCGTCGTAATGGAATGCTCAGTCGCGTTTAACTGTATCATCGCGAGAGTATATAGAATCAAACGATTTGGTGGTTAAGGAAACACGAATATTCAGATTATAAAAGCCGAAAGCTTACATTCAAACGATGAATACACGTATACGTTCGCCCCCATGAACGCATGTGTACAGTTTGGGGGTTTGAAGTTTCGGGCGAAAGACTAGAATAAAAGAGAAAACGAACATAGTAACGAGGTCTGGGTTCCTTTTCATAATTTGTGACGCGATATTACGTAGTTTGGTAATCCGCAGTTAGAAATCGGAATGGACATAATCAACAATTTAACCATCCTAGTAACAGAAGAACATGAAAGTAAGCAAGATACCGCGTCGGTTGAAATTCTGCCGAGTAAGCTCCCCGAGTCTGATGTTACCCGTGGATCGGAAAGACACAATTTTGAGGAACAGCCGCGTGGGCCCTCAGCACCTCTGTGACGTCTAGCCGCCTCATTGGTCTTGGGCCGACCCTTTCCATCGTTCATTGGTTCATTGCTCTGGCTCGCGAAGAAATTTCGGCACTTTCAGGGGGCCAATCACTCCTTGTGTCAACACGGGCATGCCCAAATTTGTCTCGTTCTCGACCTATCGTCGTTTAATGATTTTCTCGTTGGTAGCAACGTGCGATCGTGAACGCGCAGAAGCGCATCAACGGGCAGTGACACCGTTTTCCCCGAAATTTACCGTCCGAGAGAGAGAGGGAGACACGCTTCTGGCGTTCTCTCTTTCACATGCGCGTCGTGGTGACGTTATCAACAGAGAATGCATTCCGACTGTACGATGATTAAGGGGAATAAAATTCAAGGGGAATTCACATCGGCTTGAGATTCCAAAGCGATGGAAGATGGCGGGTGGTCGATCCCTTCGCTACGCTTTCCCCTAAAATTTGTTGTGGCGTTGGGATTGAAAGGGGCTTTTTTTACCTTGCAAAATCCTCGTTTGCACGAGACGAGGTTCGTTGACATCAGCGCTTCTACCGGTGGCGTCGTGCTATTACTTACTGCCTGACAGCATGCGACCCTGCTGAAAAAATTCCTCACGGGCGAAAGTCAAGGTATGACGGCCTTATGTCATATATAAATTTCTGTCAATACAACCTTTCTATTTATGGACTCCTGGTATGAGGAGGGGCTCGGTGAGACAACCCGCGCGAAATTCTGTACACCGTAGGGAGAATCGGAACTTCTGCGAGGCTAAGATGCTCTCCTGATAAGTTGGTGCTCGTATGCGGGATGTGAGCACGCACCGCGTTCCTTGCTGTTAGTCCCTACGACGGCTGAACACTCTTCAGCTTCTTGTCAAGATGCCGGCCTTTCTTGCTGTGTCGTTCGAAGAACGATCAATCGCATTTGCAAACAATTTCACTTTCAACCCACTTCATAAAACCTCTCAATTCGTTCTGCCAGCCTGATAAAACTTACGACTACGGTCCTCACTATTTGCTTGGTTCTCTTGTGCATTATCGATATTTTTAATGTACGTTGGAACTTTGCTCGTATGAATGTTTCACGTCGGGAGGCCAATTCTTCTGCGGACACGCATCCATGCACATATTTATATCTCATTTATAATTTTCGACCTGTACCTTAATTTAAGGTGGTTCCTCCACGAGACAATTGAATTAGGAAATTATTTAAATTTGACATACGTATTGTTTAACATACGAACAACACCTCTATAAAATTTTAACAAGTTTCACCATCCCGAACCCGAGATATATGTAAGTGAAGTTGACTCAATTAACACGTAACATATGGACCATCCATAAGCAAACAGCACATTATTAATTCTACCGCTAGTACTAAAATTAGGAAGTTTATAAAAAACGAAGAGGAGCTAGAGCAGGATATCACAGATTTTGTGAAAAAAATTCAAGGTGATTGACCATCTAGTTTGACAGATACGGTCTCGAGAAGTACGAAGGTTTAGGCTGCATACGATATATTTTGCAAGCGAACAAGCGAATGTCGTCTGTATAGGCAACCTTTTCCGTGTGTTGAAGCATAGCCCGGATAGTTCCGTCAAAAAATTTACTCGCGATGTCAGATCAAAAATACTTTTAGAATAAATTTTACGAAAGCAAATGATATTTGTACTATATCTGCTGGCACCGAGTTGGTTGAGGCTGTCGTAGGGGATCGACCTTAAGATGATGGATCAAAATCGAAAAAATAAAAATGTCATCGGATTTTTGCGATCGTGCTGCGTACGATGACATTTTTATTAATTTAATCGGACAAACGATGTCAAAGAGGTTCAATTTCAAAAATTCGAGGTGTGATTACCGACTGATCCATCATCTTAACAAAAAAAACTCATTCATTCAAAGTCCGAATTGTATAATTTGTTTTTGATGTATGCAAATTTCGTATATTCTCGAAATCTTATTTTGCTAACTTTTATTGCTCAATATGAAGCACTCTTTCAAAAAACCTACCATGAAAGACTCCGTGGCGCAACGGTAGCGCGTCTGACTCCAGATCAGAAGGTTGCGTGTTCAAATCACGTCGGGGTCAAGCATTCAATTTTTTTTTGTTTCAAAAATTAATTTCCCAAAAGCAGCAGCCCAGTATCGAGAAATTTTTTTTCACAATACGTTTTATTGCAATACGATGAAAACATTATGAATCGACGAAATATAGTTCGGTGCTGTATGCTATGCGATAGTCCGTGTGTGACTAGCTTTAGTCATACACAAATAATCTCTGTAACCCCTATACTAATGAGAGCTTTTCTGATGACATGCATTGTGATTTGTTCGAAAAATCGGCTAAAAAGAATGACAAACCACAACGGAAGAGAAGCGAGATTTTATTGGCTCTGTATAATTCGTGAGGCTTCCGATTTCATCATCAAACTTTGTTGCCAACGGAAGCGTCTCAACAAGCGACACAGAGCAGCACTGTCACATAACAACGGCCCCAAAGAACAAAGCGTTACTTCGTACCGTTTGGCGTTTCTTGTTGAAGAATTCCCAATAACTTTCACCCATATCCGTCGATCCAAAGCACCTTCTTATTTACAGAAACAAAAATACTTACTTGGAATTAGGAAGAATGAAAACAACCGATGAACCTTATTTCGCTGTTTTCCCATCTTTCGGTATTGTCGTTCGTTTCACTCGCCATTGTCCCCATAAATCGGAATTCGCTTCTCAGATTTTCGTAGGATGCTCTATTTTTTCTTTAGCTCTGAATTCAAGAATTCAGTGTCATATTTGATGTGTTTGATTCTGTCGTTTATTTCGAGATGTACTAGTAACTAGTATTTACCTGATAAATAATGTGTTGTCGTTATTCCAGTGAAAATTCCGAAGTCTGGTTGCTCAACTATCGTCTCAAAAAGACCACTGTCTATGAAAAAACTTCGCAAAAAAAACAATACACAACGACAACACTGGAAACGCCGGGGCGCTACTGAAAGTTACACTTCAATGGTAACCGGCCAACTAATATCATTCGGTGGAATGGCAACAAACAATACTAATGACAAGTGGCGCCACCAGTCACTGGTAAACGCCAACAATCTTTCGCTCGCTTGGAAGCCATTGTCACATCAGTTCTAGTAACGATTGGAAAATTTATTTCCTGTCCGTAAACATTATAAAAACAGTTATAAAACATACGGCGTATTTTTTTGAGAACCTATTCAAGTTGACGAAAACTTAATTAATTTTTTTTTCTCACTACGATGAATCTGAACGGAATTTATCGGTACACACGTCACAATTACAAGAGTTCGAAATACGTGAGCACGTACATAATATTTTGTGCTCTACAAGATTTATTATTTTTTTCATTTATTTATGTCGGACTACGAACGAGTCGATAGTGTAATAAAACGACACGATTTATGCAGCCGCCAATTTTTATCATTGATTCACTGAATGGTGACTGGCGGAAAACTGATCGGTGGAAAGGTCGAAGGAGTGACTCGACCGAGGTATGAAAAAAATGTACAAATTATGCTGATAAATCATGTTGTCACAGTATTTCGTCAAACAAGAAAGTTTACATTTTTTAACGTCCTTTGATAATGGAGTCTTGAACAGAGTTTTTATCATGAGTGACATCTCTGTCAAGTTAAGATGTCCAAAACAATTGGATGAAGGTTGTTAATATATTCTTCAACAACATTTATTTAATATAATTCTAAACATTATTTTCGTGGTTACGATTAAAGGTTGAACAATAATATTTTGTCCTTCGTCCTACACATGGCGCCGTGGCTTAGTTGGTTAAAGCGCCTGTCTAGTAAACAGGAGATCGGGGGTTCGAATCCCCCCGGGGCCTCACCGAAATGGGTGGTTTTTTTAGTGTTTAATTTTCGGCACCTGTCAAAATAACTTTCGTTTACTTTCAGTCACGATTACCAGATCTTTATTTTTGCATATGTTTCTTGTTTACAAAAGCACTCGAAAATTTCCATTCCTCAAGCACATCTGACAAACGGATTCTTATTATCGAATCATCTCAACCAAAAATCTTTGTAAATTCATCACGCTCAATTTAATTGACGAAAATTCAAAAACTTTTCGAAGTAATCTACGAATGAAGTATCTTCACGTTCGATAAGGACACTTTGATGATTATTTCGTTCGCAACGAGATTCCCAATCAGGACATTTAACAACATTAAAATTATTCGTAAACACTGACATTGGGTTGAAATATGAAAATCGATGTTGATTATCGAAATAATCTGGCAGAATAACATCAACAACGTATCGAGTAATTCTTTCAACAATATTTCCTTGTCTGCACAAATCACTTATCAGGTCATCAGGTAAAACAGCGTATTCTTTGCGACCTTGGGACATTGCCAATGATTGACCTACTCTGGATAATTCCTCTTTGTCCTGAAGCTGTAAATAATCTCTGCCGATATTTCGACGAAAAATTCGCAAAGTATCCATGGGATTAAAAATAATAATTGGAAGTGAGTTCTCCAGGCAATTTATTAAGTGAATTCTAACAAAATTGTCAGTTATTGGAAGGTCGTCGAACATTTTGCCAGCAATCTTATCGATAGTGTTGATTTGGAGAGCTTTCGAAAAACGCTGAAATCGCATTGTTGCTTCGTCGAACTCGTAACATTTTACAGGAGTGCAAGACCAAACGAAATTTTCTCCGAAAATTCGTCGAAACGAAGGACTCAACGTCCACGAATCGTTCAGCTGGTTGAGATCGTTCCAGGTGTTGGGAGCGCTCGCGAAATTCATCCATTTTTTTCGTACCGTGCTGAACAATTTTTCGGAGCTTGTGATCGTCACTGGTGTATCTAAAAATGACGTTTTCTTCATACGAGACTCTTGGGTTTTCAAGAAACTTGATTGTCCGGTTTCGCTTTGGGGATTTTCAACAATGTCGGTGGCACTGACCTTCGATCTGAAGGCGTCGATGGAGGAAACTTTTTTGCTGGTGCTAGGTTCGATGGGATCGAGATGGCAAGGAATCGTCTCAGTTTCCGCGAGGTCAAGCTTGAAAGGAATTTTGTTAGGACTGAGAGTTTGAAGGGAAAAGTCTGAGAAGGGATTTTCGATTTTGAAGCGATCGCCGTTTTTTCGTGTCCCATTTGATCCGAGCGGGGAATCGGTTCTCGTATTTTTTGTTAAGACGTCATTTCCGCTGTCGGAGAAATTTGACGTCGGGAAAAGTTCATCGACGGTTTGACCGGCACCGAGTTCTCGTCTCGGCTTCGCATCTCGAGAAGACCCCGGTTGACAATCGGAATCACGAAGCCTCCGTAAATCCTTCACGTCCTGAGGCTCGCAGCTTCGTCTTGCTGGCAATGGCCTTTTATTCGTCTCCGGTTCCGTCGATGCGTTCTGGATTGTCACCCGTTTTTTTTCGGCTGTCCCTTGAGTGGGAATCGCCGGCACGAAATTCGTCTTAAAATCTTTCGGAAGAACCCCTTCGCGCACGAATCTTTCATTCAATGATTCGAATTCTTCTTCGGGGTTAGTGATCTTTAAATTTTCTGTCGGACAAAAGAAAAAACGAGTTTTTCGTTCTTGTCATCGAAGAGTTCGGCTTGTTTGACAACGAACTATTTCTCAAGCCATTCGCCTCAAGACAGCTTAAGGAGGAACATCAGCTTCACGTAAAGTGAGGATGTGCAAGTACGAATTTGATTGTTTTCATTCAAGTTATCCAGATTATGTAAACCCTGTTTGCTTTATTTATATGGGATTAACCCCCCAAAATACTTCATTTTTCAATGAAATTTATGCGTGAAATTTTAAAAAATCGCAGCATGAAACGACCTTTAATTTTGCACACGTCTTCTTTAGAGCTCGAACTATGAAACAGTGCTTTTTTTTCTAATCCATCACCATTTTTTATGTGTTTTCGAGTGTGGAAAAATGGGGCCTGTGAATTTATTTCCTATGCGTTAAATATCCCAAGTTTGGGAATTATTTACTAAAAAATGGTTGAATGAAATGGATTAAAAATTGGAGAGGCTATAGAAAATATCTCCAAAAATGTATTCTAAAATTTTCATTAAACTATCACTATTTTTCTCAAGCTGACGTTCCTCCTTGATATTTCAAAAAAAATTAAAGCAACATTCATTTCTGCGAAGAAGGAGGAACTAATGTGTAACTTTATTCGTCTTAAGGAGGCTGGCTACCGACGATACAATGTTGCCATGCTAAACCATGTTAAATACATTAAAAAATTCAAAATTATAAGAATTTAATAAAATTTCGTGAACATTTTCTTTAGGGCCAAATTTGACAATACAAATTTTTTAAGATTTTTCTTCTGTACAATTATCGAGTAATTGATCACTAAAGTTCAAGTGTATAAGCATAGCGTTTCCATACAGATAGGTATACATTCCGGGCATAAGAAATCTGCTTTAATGCGTAATTACTCGATAACCAAGCAGAAGAAAATTTTGAAAAAAATTGTGTCTTCGCACTTGATGTTGTAGAACATTGTATCACCAAATTTGATCAATTTCTTATCATTTTGACGAGTGTAGCCACCCTCCTTAAGGAGTTTCGGTACAAAAGTCTAAATATTAAGAAATTGATCAAATTTGGTGATAATGTTCTTCAACATCAAGTGCGAAAACACAAATTTTTTCAAAATTTTCTTCTACTTATAAAGTGAAGTGTAAAAAAAAATCAGTTAAATTTTCAGACAGTTTAGGAGCGTCGTTGCTGAGAAAAATCAATAACAATTTGGGCCAAATAACACGTAATCTTATGGAAGTCAAGACACATTCAGTGATATCTCCGTTAAAAATGATGCTAAAAATATGAAATTTTTTGGGCAACATGAGCAAGGCTTGCCGAATAATGTCAATTTTTTTCAGATTTATTAGGAGATTTGCTGAGATTATATTAATAATAATCTGTTTTCCGTGCAGTTTTTTGAGGCTAGGATCGTCACTGTTCGTGTTTTCGACTGAGCTTTCACCAGTTTTTCGTCTTTTTTTCCCAACTTTTCTTTAAAGTGTACGCAACATTGCCAAACTGTAAACTGGCCTAACTTTTGAAAGGTACAGGTCATCACTTTTGGGTAAAAAAAATGACTGTACAGCCTCAACTTCCAAGCAGATTTCTTATGCATGGAAACGCTATGCTTATACGTGTCAACTTTAGTGATCAATTACTCGATAACTGTGTAGAAGAAAAATCTTAAAAAATTTGTATTGTCAAACTTGGCACTAAAAAATATGTTCACCAAATTTTATAAAATTCTGAACTTTTTGAAATTTTTTATGCTTTTAGCATGGTTTAGCATGGCAACATTGTATCGCCTGTACCGAAACTCCTTAAAACTACGTTTGCATCACCTCTTGGTGACTCTTCCCTCGAGATCGTTCGTGCTTCAAACTTTTTGGCAGCGATAACTTTGACCACATTTTTTCGGAATTTATCAACGATGCTTTTTTTCCTCCTCATCTCGATCGTGTCTCGCGCGGTGTTCGCTTTGCCAACGCCTTCGGATGGAGTGATCAGGTGAATTATTTCTTCAGGTTGCGTAGGCTGAACGTCGATGGAATCCCATGGATTGGGTGCCGTTGAGACGGGGCGTTTGGTGTTTCCGAAGGCGGTATTGCTAGTCGGTTTATTTGGCACAAGAATCGGGAGCATGGGATCGAAAACTGTGCTTCTGTTGTCGGTATGATTTTGAGGAGTTCCTACATCGATCGTGCCCGCTGACCATTCGATTTTCGGACGAATGGATCCATCAGTTTTGGTAATTTCTCCATTTGTATTCAATCTGCGGCTCCGATGAATATCGGCGAAGGTCTTTTTTATTGTTACTTTAGGGTGGCTCCGACCGCTCGGACGAACGGTGTGATTTTCATGATTTTCTTCAGGAACCATCTCATTTTCCATTATTTTATATTCCTCAGTCATAATAAATTATTTAACTTACAAATTATTCCATTTGCCTCGGAAAAGTTAAGTAAAAATGTGACAGTGGCGATTCAAAACCGAAAAAATCGTTTAAAGGTTAATAATGTCGAGCCGATTTGCGAACGTGAAATGTCACCGAGAGGCCCACGATTTCAGCTGTCATTACACTTCAGTGCAGCTCTCATATTATGACTGATGAGATCGTAAAAAAATGTTGGAAAATTACCAATTTTTTCACTTCTCCAAACAATAGCTGTATTTTTAATTTTCTATAATTTTTTCTCTAAGAACGATCCCTGCATATCGCTCTTTCAATAATGATTTTAAATTAAAAGAAAAAAAATATTCGACGAGGATGGGATTCGAACCCACGCGTGCAGAGCACATTGGATTAGCAGTCCAACGCCTTAACCACTCGGCCACCTCGTCCGATGAAATTGAAGAGCCCAATGCACTTCCATAAGTATAAAAATGTTCAATCGATCGATATCGCATGACGTAACACTCCGTAGGACATCCCAAAAGCGAAAATTTTCTCGTAATTACTCAAGAAATCGTCCTCACATTCATAATTTTGGAAATTTGTCACGTTCTCCCCAAAAAAACGGCGTTTAATTCGTCAAGCGATATATAGCGCCATCTCGTATTTTCACTTCGCGTTCTCTAATCGAGATCTAGATTCATGCATTTTTGCAATATTTTGTCATCCATTATTTTATTTTTTACAAATTCTTTTTAGCTTGAACGCAATATCATTTGTGTGTGTGTGTGTGTGTGTGTGTGTGTGTGTGTGTGTGTGTGTGTGTGTGTGTGTGTGTGTGTGTGTGTGTGTGTGTGTGTGTGTGTGTGTGTGTGTGTGTGTGTGTGTGTGTGTGTGTGTGTGTGTGTGTGTGTGTGTGTGTGTGTGTGTGTGTGTGTGTGTGTGTGTGTGTATCACGTAGCTTTGGTCTCCCCTTATCTTATTGCTAACACACCTTCCCCTTCCTCCAAGGAGGATGTTGACGTATCATATGCAGCCGTGT
The DNA here is from genome assembly GCF_019457755.1 of Venturia canescens. Taxonomy (NCBI): domain Eukaryota; kingdom Metazoa; phylum Arthropoda; class Insecta; order Hymenoptera; family Ichneumonidae; genus Venturia; species Venturia canescens. The sequence continues at coordinate 16,410,381 of NC_057421.1, read as the reverse complement.
GGACAAGTGCATTACACTCAAGAATCGTTGTTTTCTTTACAGCGCTCTGATATTTTGTGTCTCCAGTTGTTATCGCACGTTACGTATATCGTAGAATTTCTTAAGGCTTAACAAGACCGGCTCGTGTATAGATATACACTGAAACAGTTTTTACGAGATCTGCTCTGTCATTATCTCTCGAAACCAATATATAGTTGCCATAACATCAGCACCGACCATAACAAACGTTGATTTGTCGTCGCGCAAGAAATAACATATTTCCAGTTAAGAAGTTACACAACCATGAGTCGAGTAAGACTCAAATCTCTTGACTCTCTTCTCTTGGGCTCAAGCCTTGAGCAGTTTAACAAGCAACGCAGAGATGGAACGTGTTCCGAACGATTTTTATACGTCGGTTTACGATGACAGTACGATCGAGGTTATGCGGAAGGAATTTTCTCGCCTGCACGGTAAGCTGCCATAAAAATCATACCGCCAGTTTCGAAATATTACTTTTTTTTACAATCATGTATCCGAGTTTACATAAAATATTTTTCATTCGGGTTATTTCTATTTTTTTTTTTTTTTTTTATAAAATAATTCAAAACACTTGTTTTCCTTTTACGTTAGCCCTTGGAATTCAGGAATTTGGGTTGTTGTCAAGGTTATGTAAATTACCGACTGACGATAACTGTAATTCATTTATATTATAAAAAAAGCTGTCAAATTTCACGAATGCACACGTAAATTTTCAATTCTACACGAATATCTTGATTTTTAACAATTTTTTTAACAAAAATATTCAATCATTTTTACGATGACAATGAATCTGTTGCATGTTCATTATCAGAGAAAAATTAAGATTTCGTATTATTACGTTTTTTTTAAGACGAACATTATCTGGATCATGCTGGAGCTACTTTGTACTCGGAAACGCAAATCAAGAGGATCGGTAATGACATGCTTACCTCTCTATACGCGAATCCTCATTCAGCTGGCACCGCTGGTTTTTTGTCACATGAAATTGTTGAACGAACACGATATAGGTGAGAGCATCAAATAGGCGATAATTTACGGAGCTTCTTACGAATAAAAATGTCAAAAACTTTTTCTTGGAAGAAAAAGGAATTCTACCAAATTTTTAAAAATAATTAAAGACGCAGGAAAACGTTCCTTGCAAACATCAGCATTCCACGATATTTTCATGAATTTTAATTTTTTTTGACAAAAAAGATAACGTAAATATTTGCAACATTGATGAACCGAAACGATGTTGCAATCTCTTTGTAAATGGATACACCAAAACTCTCGTTCTTAGGAGAATTAATTGAAATTTTGTTGCACAGGTTATTGGATCATTTTCATGCATCGCCGGACGAATATGAGCTTGTTTTTACATCGGGTGCAACTGCGGCGTTGAAAATCGTCGCAGACACATTTCGATTCAGAGACGTCGCTACTCGTGGTCAAGAGACCGGGAGCTTCATTCATCTGGTGGACAATCATACATCCGTTTTGGGAATGCGAGATTTGGTCACTGAAAGAGGAGGCAAAGTTTCGTGTCTAAGCCGTGAAAAAGCTTTCAAAATTTTTGCTGAAAGTTCCCAACCAAAAATCACACAGCCTACGAAACAATGGACGAACTCACTATTCGTTTACTCTGCTCAATGCAATTTCACTGGTTTCAAATATCCTCTTTCATGGATACGTAAAGTTCAAGATGGAATTCTGGATTTTAAGAATGATGGGAACTCTGGAAAGTGGCATGTGCTCCTCGACGCTGCTGCATACGCCGCCACGAACGATCTCGATCTCTCCAAATTCAAACCCGATTTTGTCGCTCTTTCTTTCTACAAAATGTTCGGTTATCCAACCGGCACGGGCGCACTCCTTGTTCGAAAATCCAGCGCCGATGCTCTACAAAAAATCTACTACGGCGGTGGAACCGTAAATTTGGCACTCAGTTTAAAAAACTTTCACGTTAAACGCGACGTTTTTCATGAAAGGTACACAAACTTATGAAAATTACAATCTCCTGTTCAATTTCATTACCATAATTCATTCCATATATAATTTTGACAGCATCAAATGTAACATTTTCGAAGATCTATCGATTTGCATTCGAAAAATTAGAATTCGTTTTCATCATCCGGAATGAAATTGTAATTATTATCGAACAAAACTATTTTGTAGAAAATTATTTTACGACAAATATTCTGAAGTTTTTTTAAATTCTCGTAATTTAGGAGCGAAATTTTTTAATTTTTTGAACATTTCACGCTATGGAAATGTATTTCAAATTGAGCACAATTCATTCTATTTCGATAAACGATATGAATCTACTTCCTACCTTTTGATTTTCATGATAATCATTTTGTTTATAGAAATTTTTATAAATCCGTTTCTACAAATGATAAGAATCGAAATACCCGAAAAGCAACAATTTTTATCTTTGCACGTGATTTTTAGATTCGAAGACGGAACTTTGCCTTTTCTTTCTATAATATCGCTCCAACACGGTCTGGATGCCCTGGCATTAATACCGTTGGATGATATATCGAGACACGTATTCTCACTGGCGCGTTATTTGCATCATTCGTTGGCGACGATGCACCATCGAAATAAAAAGCCAGTGGCAAAAATTTATAGTGACACGAATTACGAGAATCGTGAAACGCAAGGTGGCATCGTGAGCTTCAATCTGTTGAGATCGAGCGGCGATTACGTTGGTTACACGGAGATCGTTAACATGGCTTCTCTATTCAAGATCTATCTTCGTACCGGTTGTTTCTGCAATCCTGGAACCTGTCAGCGACAATTGGGACTTTCTGACGAAGACGTTATGAACAATTTCGAAGCTGGTTACACCTGTGGCGGCTCGCGTGATCTTATCAATGGAAAACCGACGGGCGCGGTAAGAATTTCTTTCGGATATATGTCATCACGAGAAGATGTTGAAGCAGTGCTTTCCATGATCCGGAAATGTTTTCTCGATTCTTCGGAAACTTCAAGGCTTCCGGAACATCCAGCTAACTTCCAATCCTCACTCCAAAAACTTTCCATCAATGACGAATCTGAAAGTATACAAAACGGATATGATGCCGAACAGAAAGAAATTTCCTTGCATGGTAATCATGCGGTAGGACAGCAATTGATTCGAAATGGAGTGAACGATGTCGGTAGAGAATCTGTCTCTGAGAATATTGGAATTGAAGGAAATTTGCGATTGTCACGCCTGTTTATATACCCGATCAAATCTTGCGCCGCTTACGAAATCAAGGATTCCTGGCCCTTGGGCGAACGAGGGTTGCAGTTCGATCGCGAATGGATGATCGTCACTTCCTCTGGTGTTGGCTTGTCCCAAAAACAGCTTGTTAAATTGTGCCTGCTCCAACCGACAATATCTCGAGAGAAGAATGTTTTGGTCTTGGATTATCCTGGTGAGTTGTAAGATTTATTATTGCATCTAATAATCCATCTGAAATTCAATAAAATGTGTGAATATTTTTTCAGGCATGCCGTCAGTTCAAGTCCCCTTGGAAATCACTACGCAAAAATCACACAGTGGCGAATTATGTAGAAGTCGAGTCTGTGGTCATAGAGTCGAGGGACTGGACTGTGGAGCCGAAGTATCTGAATGGCTTAGTTTGGCTCTGGGACGACCAAATTTACGACTAATTCGTCAGAATAATAGGAAAAAAAATATTATAGGTGAAGCACGAAGATTTGTGCAAAATAACGACTAAAATCAAAAATTTTGTATGCGGAATAAGAAAAGTAGAACCTGATATTTCCAATTTTTGTCCAATGACTTTTTTCACAGATCTGATGAAGCCAGAGTTATCGTTTTCAAGTCAAGCACAGTATTTGCTCATAAACGAATCGAGTGTGCAATGGCTACTGGAAAAATTGCCAAAAGATTCTGACTGCTTGCAGGAAACGATTTTGTATCGATTTAGAGGAAACATGGTTTTGTGTGGGAGCCTGCCATTTCGAGAAACAACGTGGTCACAAATTCAAATTGGAAAATACAAATTCAAAGTACATAAATCTATAATTCTATCATTTCTATTCTATTCATAAAAATTCATTCTGGAAAGTTCTGGAGTTATACAGTTCAGTAGAATTAGATAAAATTGGGGATGGGTGAAAAAACCTTTTCTGTCGACAGGTGGACAGCCCTTGCACCAGGTGTCAAATGGTGTGTATCGATCAAACAACAGGAAAAAAAACAGTAGAGCCTTTGCGATTAATCGCTGAAGAGTTCCATGGAAAAGTGCAATTTGGTGTTTATCTCAGCCGAGAAAAAAGTGAGCCTGTAATTATAAATATAGGTGATTCGATAACTGTCATGTAAAAAATTTTAGTACATCTAAAATCGCTCTCTTTATCGAACAAAATGTTTGTGCATATGAAGTTCAAAATTTAAGAATCTGAATGGAAGGGCTGAATAGAAAGGTCATGCATTTTCAATTGGCAAATAAGAAATTTATTTGTCTACATTGAAGAGATAAATATATATACATATTTACATACATATAGGAAAATGATGTTAAGTCGTTGTTTTAAAAAAAAAAATAAATTAACCATTCATACCTATGAATGATAAAAATATAAATATCACATGATTGTGCAATTAATTGGTTGTTGTTGCTTTATTTCTCTTATGGGTTTTCCATCTTGAACTTCTGCGGCAAGCTCACAAACATCAGAAAAGTTGGGGAAAGCCATAGTTTGGAGTTTGGAGTAAACAAGCTCCCCGTTTACTTGTACTTCGAAAGATGCTGGAAAGTTTAAATATTGAATTTAATTTGAATCAATTTGAATTAGAAATTGAGATTTTGTGTAGTAGAGGAACAATGAATTATCGAATGCATTGGGTTCTTACAATTACCTTGTCTTCCCGGTGCCCCATATATCTCGGCTGTAGGAACTCTGTCTTTTATTAACTTTGCCATTTCTAAAAATTGTTTCTTGTGGCCACAACCACCGCTGGAAAGGTTTTCACACCATAAAAAAATACTAACAATGCAATTGATTGATTGAAAAATCTAAGAATGCCTTTTGGGATTAAATCCTTGATATGCATTTTCTATTCTCAATTTTAATACTAGAAGCACTTATTTTTCAATCTTCTTTAGCAATGTGTTCAAGTACAGTCGATCAATTTAAAAAAATTTGACGAAAGCAATGAGAATTGTCATAACATTGGTAATTCAATAAAGTGCGGTTATAAACGGTCGAAGTTTTGGAAAATCACGTTCTTCATTGATGTCTAAGCAATTATCAATAAAACACTATTCTACTTACCAATATTCGACGTGTACTTTAACGTCAGTCATGATTAAACAATTAAACGAGCTCTGTATTTGAAGAAAATTAATTACGTCCTTCCTTACGAGTTTAACCTATGAAGTCAATGGTATTTCTATATGACAATCTTTTCAAGCTAGATTTTATTCGAATGCCAAGACTCACTTATTGAATTGAGGATACAAATCACAAGGGTTAAAAACAAACGTAACCGATGAACAATTTTTAAAATTATTTTATTTCCTCAGAAATGATGTAATAACATTTCATAAAAAATATTTGTAGATTCCAACTAAATTCAAAATGTCGGATAAATCATATGTATAATCAATTCCTACAGGTACAATGAAAGCATCACAAATTTTCGAGGTTATACGTGGCACAAGGAATATAAGTTTGTCATGACGCAACTTTTTTGCCTTTTTCTTGAAATATTCTCTGGCTATAAAACAAACTGCGTGCGGGGCCCAATACTGGTATTGCACCCTCAAGGCCCGAAGTGGAAGAAGGGAAACGAGTGGAAATAATCCAAGAATTGCACGAATGCGCTTGCGCTTCTGTGGGCCTTGTAGAATACACGGTACACATGTACCTATACATTTGTAAAGGAAAGATATGTGCAGTATGTACTGAGAGTATACGGGTATCCGCAATGGGACGCAATGTGAAGTGGAGGTGGAGGGGGACGAAGTGAAACGGGCGCCCACAGCCACTGGTTGTCCCTCTGAGATCGGGTCAGATCGGGCCCCAGATCGGGCTCACCGACCCACACCATCAGTCGCGATAACCACATTATTCTTCCTCTCTCTTTTTCTCTGTCATCCGTTTCATATGTATCGCTTAAAAGTTCAGTTTTTATCCCATAAAAAATAATCTACGAATTATTGCTTTGAATCATCAAAAAGCATTGAACTGTGAAAGAAAACTCGTTATTCGACAGAAGTATACGCATTCGATTGGTCCATGGGACATAGTGAAATAGTCGTTTGATGGACTCAAACAACATTCCAGCTGCATCAAGTATTTGGAATGTGCACAAATCAAGATGGTGGTGCGGTGGCGAATGAATCGTTGATTCTCAGTTATGTCACTCGTCGCTGATCCTTCCGTCAAGGTCATTCAGGTAAATTATCAAACGTTTATTTATTCATTGTCAACTCGTGAGTCAATTATTATTTTTATTATATGAAAAAATTGATTGGTCGGTGCCCCGAGACCCTTGAAAAAGGAAAAATTTTAAACCATTCGATATGTGTCAAATCGGTTTATATTCATCTCATCTTTGGAATGCATAGTTGAGTGAAGGATAATATTTCATAATGGAATTTTTTCAAATAAATTTTACATTTTGCTCACAATTTTGTTCAACTGAGTCGAATTGAACATCGGATATTGCAGTAGAGGTATTTTATTTTATGATCGAGTGGAGAAGGCCAAATATTTAAAAGGTTTCGCATGTGTCTTTCTCCCTCTGTGTTGCGTGGGTAGAACCTCGCGGTGCTACGTGCTCTATGCCTCTTACTGGTTTTGCCTTAAGGCCCAACTCTCCCTCCATAAATTCTTTTATCGTTAATCTGAACTAAATAAGAATTCGACTTTTTGAATTTACTGCAAGAGATAATGAAATTTCGATCGAAACTGTCCTTAGTCCGATCCAGACTGAGTTTTCATTTCGTAATTCCATTTTCTTTAAATTTCTGACCTACAAAAAAGTAAATTTTCAATTCTAGTGCTTAGTGGTTTAAAAGAAACTTGAAAATTGTCAGTAATTTTTGACATGCGATATTGAAATGTAACAATAAAATAAATTGCTTAACAAATAATCCAACGACTCTTTTCGGAGTGAGAACGAATTTGTCGATTCTATGATACTTTCGACATTTTTTAAAATTGTCATAAAAACACGTGCAAAATTGGTGATTTTTTTCATGAATTTTCCGTAAGTCGTCAAAAAAACTGAAAGCCATTATACAAAAAATATTGCTATGCTTTTAGAAGTACTGAAATTCTGTCAATAGCCATAATTTATAAAAGTTATTATCAAAAATCGACGTTCGTGAATTTTGAGAGTAGTTTGAATTTTTCCCAATTATAAGTTCAGTAGCGAAACCCTGAATCCTGTTCCATTAGAGATTTTTTGGTTGATCTCTGTCATGAGTGGCATACCTAGAGCTAGGGATTCCAAGATTGTCGCAGGATAAAACATTTGACAGAAAATACATCCCTTACGTACTTTCCTATGGGTTAAAAAGTATTGATGAATTGAATAATTTATTCTGAATTCAAATAATGTGAAAGAAAACGTGAAACTTTGATTGAAAGAATTGAACAAGTACGAAGTTGTACAGCTTCGTAATCAAACGAATATTTGAAAACCTTAAAAGTATTCCATCGTGTGTTTTATTGACAGAACGGAGAATGGAATGGACGGATCGTGTCCACTGCTCCTATCGTCCTTCGTTGACCGTAGCGGCTCGGACCAAGATCAACTTATATATAAAACCCAAAAGTTGGTGCTGTATTCGGGAGCGTCGGATTCGATCGATCTCGGTTACCACACGCTCGACAACAATGCCTGTAGATCGTCGACGTCGCCATCGGTGGTGGCATTGCCGAGTAGTCGGCAACATTCGTCGTTACAAGTGCATCAGAAGCGAGGAGGAGGTGGTTTGCACGCGATTGACATAACCCATTTGAACGATGATTTGTTACTGAAAATATTTGGTTGGTTGAGTACACGAGACCGTTGTATGGTGGCGCAAACGTGTAGAAGATTGTGGGAAATCGCGTGGCATCCGAGCCTATGGAAGGAGGTGGAAATAAGGTATCCACAAAACGCCACGACGGCGCTGCGTGCGGCAGCGCGACGAGGGTGTCACTCTCACATAAAGCGGCTGACGATAGAGGGCGCGACGGGCTTTTCCGGAGTTTTTTCGTTGCTTCCGTTTTCGAGTCTGACATCGTTGGTGCTTCGACATTCGAGGCGCGTTACCGACAACAACGTGACGAGCATACTGGACAATTGTCCGCATTTGAAAGAATTGGATTTGACCGGTTGCGTGAGCGTAACTCGAGCTTACACTCGGATCGCAGGATCGCCGTTGGAATCGTTGGACCTGAGCGATTGTCACGGAGTCGACGACTCCGCTCTCGTTCTCACACTTTCGCGAATGCCAAATTTAACCTTCCTTTATCTCCGCCGTTGCTTCCGCATCACCGACGCGAGCCTCGTTTCCGTAGCTTCCTATTGTCCCAACCTGAGACAATTATCCGTTTCTGATTGCTCAAGAATCACGGATTTCGGTGTTCGCGAACTCGCCGCCCGACTCGGACCTTCCTTGCGTTATTTCTCCGTTGGAAAATGCGACCGTGTCTCCGACGCCGGATTACTCGTCGTTGCCAGACACTGTTACAAGTTAAGGTACTTGAACGCACGAGGCTGCGAAGCTCTTAGTGACAGTGCCACCATCGCGCTCGCACGTTCTTGCCCAAGACTCCGGGCACTCGACCTCGGCAAATGCGACATCGGCGATCCAACTCTCGAAGCACTCTCCACCGGATGTCCCAATCTTAAAAAACTCTCCCTCTGCGGATGCGAAAGAGTTACTGATTCCGGTCTCGAAGCACTCGCTTATTACGTACGTGGCTTGCGCCAATTAAACATCGGCGATTGTCCCGCCGTGACGAGGCGGGGTTACAGAGCCGTTAAAAGTTACTGTCGACGCTGTGTCATTGAACACACCAACCCCGGTTTTTCCAGCTAATTCGAGATTATCTTTCGTTGAGGACATTTCTCGCTCACTTTTTTAGCCGAAGCATTTTATTCGAACGCGCGATATTCTACTCGTGCGGTAATTCGAAGAAGCTTTGAGAAAATCGAATTTTTTATTTTCCCCTGTAATCAAAGTCTGCGATTTTTACATTTTGTCATCCTAGAAATGACATTTTTTTTTCATTCTTCTTTTTTAAGTGATTTCGAAGAAATTCACAAAGGGTGCGATCTCCGTTCAATTCGAGTGTATTCCGATAATATCGAGCTGAAATATTCAGTTGGAACGAAATCGTCGGAGGTGCTGGTTAATCAACGCGTCAAACATTATTCAACATTTTCGAGAAAAAACCTGCGTCTGGATATATGAGTTTGTTTTTTTTTCCAAGCAACGTGAATGTGTAATTTTCGTTTCAAAACCTGATACTCGTGGCTTCTCAGTTAGGGTCTTCGCCTTGAGAAAAAAAGGAAACGAATGTTTATTTATTAACCCAGGAATGCGACAACGGAGGTTTTATGTCTGCGGTTTATTGAAAATCATGGTTAGCAGAAAAAAAATTTAGTATTTTTAGCATTCCTCTAGAAAATTGCGTCGAAGTTAATGTTTCAAAATTGATCTTTTTTTTTATTCTGAGATTTTATTCGTGTCAAAAATGTACTCTAGTGTATAAAAATTCATATTATTGTTACAATAATTTAAGATAATATTCGTGTCGGCGTTTTGAGTTTTAAGATCACGTGTTTTACCATTGGAATTTTTATTTCTTTTAATTGGAGGTAATCGTCCGAGCTCGAGAAAAAAAATATTTATTTGAAGGGTCCAAGGAAGATATTGATATATTATATGTGTTCGTTTTTGAGGAGAAAATTTATAAAAAAAATAAAAATTTTCAAGCTCTAAGTGTTTTTTTTTTACAGTTTTTTGTCGTTTCCTGCTTTTTTTGAATGTTATTCGTACAGCAAATATAGTTGTGCGAATAATAGTGAATATTCGAAAATAAAAAGAATTTATAAGTTTATTTAATCCACATATTTTGTGGGTATATAATTGATTTGATGCTTTTACGTGTATAGAGTTTAGTTTACAATATTTAAAGACCGAAAAATAAGACTTTCCATTGGACGAACAGAAACCAATCCATGAAGCATTTGGAGAAGGCAACGCAAAGGACCTACAACAACATAACCTGTATTGCAGTCGTGTGACAGGTGACAGTTTGACGTTCTTTGATTACAGTAAACAAATGTTTCTGACACGGAAACATTGTTGACATAAATATCAAATTATTCAGTGGAACAAGTGCTCAATAATAATATTGCTTATTTAGTTCAATAAAAAGTCCGACAAATAATGGCGACTGTAACGAATTTCACTGCCAGCGAAGCGAAAGGTGAATATATTTATCAAAGCGATTGAATCGTGTAGAGATGGATTTTCTTATAATTAATCCATTTTTTGAACAGTCGTGTTGAATGAAGTTCTTGCCGCACTGACAACGCCAGAAAATGTGCAAAAAATAGCAGAGGCCAAAGAGAATTCGGGAAATGAAATGATGAAAATGATGCAATTTGTTTTTCCGATAATCACGCAGATTCAGATGGATGTTATAAAGAATTATGGGTTTTCGGAAGGGCGAGAAGGTAAATTTTATTTAAAATTTCTAAACCACTTCAATTTTTCGGATCGTTCGTAAGTCAATGGAGGAAGTATCTAGGAGGGTTTCAAATTTAACAAGAATTGTAAAGAAAGTAGCCAATTTCAATTCACTTCTCCTTTCAAGTTCCCCATTTGATTGCGGTATACAAGTTTTTTCATGACAATTGGTAATTAATTCAAATTTGATTGATGAGATATTTTCAATTTTTACCCATGGATCACTGAATATGCTGTGTCAAACTGTTTGACGATTCAAATTTCAATCACTATTTTAGTTTAGTGCGTTAGGAAGAGAAAACTTATTGAATTTTCAGAATAAACAAAGTTCGAATCAAAAACTTGAAAGAACTTCTCAAATTACCATTCGCATCAAGAAAAGAGTTCAAAATTAATGATGACCGCTCTTTATACAAGGAGTAATCATTGTTCGGGAGACTCAAAATTTTGTTTAACTTCAACTTTTTGAGCAATATATTTAAAACAATAAATGGCCATATCGAAGAAAAATTTCAAGTATACTCAAAGTTTTTACTCGAGAAGTTATCGAATCTTTTATCATCATTTAAGGTACTATATAATTATTTTGCTTGAAGATTGTAATATTAGTGTTAAGTCAAATTCAATGAATGTTTTTTTCAAACTGGTTTTTGGATTAAATCGATGATGCTTCATATAGTAGCGAATTAGCAATTGACTGATAGCATAAGGAATTGAAATTTATGGAGTGAAAATTGATTCCTTCAGGGATAATTCAATTCGCCAAATACATAAGAAATTTGGAGAGAGACGATCCAGAAATAGCTCAACTGAACAGCCAAGTGCGTGCGTACTTTCTTCCTCCCGTGCCGAGGAGTCCATTGGCAGAGGCGTCATTATGAACTATTCGTCAACAATTGATAGTTCCTTAGTGTATGTACTTTGCTCAAATTCATTAATAAATATTCATTAACAACATTTACATTCACTGAAAAAATGTTTCCATTTTTTTTTTCAATACTTTATTTAAAAGCGGTCTTCGATCCCATATAAAATTTGAATCACTCGAATGGTTTTTTCCTTTCTCTGCCAGAGTGATTCTTTAATAAATAAATGTACTTTGTTGATAGTGAAGTGATAAGTATAGCCGATAGTAATGCGATTAACAAATAAGCAAGTTTGATCTATGTTACTGATTTTTTCAAGGGTATTCATAGATTTTCCAAAATTAGGATCGTTGAATTATATATAATACCTAATGGTAGAACTTAAAAATTTGTACATTTATTTGCATAGAAGTATTAATATTAATAATCATTTTAATAATAATAATAATAATAATAATATTAATAGTGTATATAATAATATAGGTCTACTAAAATATATATTGTTTCCGATGAATCATTTTATCTGAAACTCTCAATAAAATAAAATTCCGCCATGCTGCTCTCGTGTCAGCTTTTATATAAGCCAAAAACAAGGGAGTGTACTCGTTTTTTCACAAATAAAGTTGCACTTGAGACATTAAAAAAATCTTAAAATCTCACAGCAAAGACTCCAATACGAGTGCAAGATCCTCAAACAATAACAGAACAATAGTCCCGATATTCGACAAAAAATTCTACATAGCGTTTCGTTACTTAAAAAAATGCACAAAGGTTCGTTTCGTATGAAAGCTGAAATAGTCGTGGTAAATTGTATTATAATTCGTCATTCACAGTGTTCAGCCAATCACTTAACGCGAGCAGCCCAAAACGTACAATCGTAATGTACAATATGTATATATATATATATTTTTTTTTGACCGTCTTGTACGAACAGCAAATTCTTCAGCCAATTCATTGAAATGAAATCGGTCATATCGACATTTCGAAGGATCGATACGAGGAGTTTGATTCATATTCTTTACTGCAACGCGGTCTGAATTGAACTTTTGTTTCTCAAGATATTTTGCTCCATTTTACAAAAATGTATAAAGTGTTCGAGTTCGGATGAGATTTTATAATCTGTCACACATGAGTGAAAATTCTTCTCTTGTTATTCCGTAAATCATTTTTCACTCATTACAATCTCGAGGTAAAGGATTCACCACGTCACGAAGATTCGTTTTTTCAAATATTTTTCTTCACATGGGAGTAGAGAAAAGAATATTTAAAAACTATCAAACTAGACATTCTGCACATACCATCGTTTTCAGCTTTGTTTTTACAAAAGTTAATAACAAATAAATAAACAAGTAAGCAAATAAATAGTTATTTCGTTCACAAAATAACAAGAGGAGTTCATTTCTGAATGTGACCATATTTCACCTACTGCGTAATGTTAAAAATTTAGAAAATTAGAAAATCAAGTGGTCACATACGTTTTATCGTGATATTTTGGAAACTTTTGCCTAATAAACTTGCCCATATCGATATCAGCCCTGTTACAGCTATTTTTTTAAATCGAACAAAAAAGCGAGGGTTTTCGTGATGGGCGAGCATAATTATTAGTGATTTTTCTGCTCTTGTATTTTCAAATTAATGATAAATTCTTCCAATTGATCGAAAGTTGGAGAATAATTGCATTACCAATAGTATGAAAATTGAAAAAATAAATCCATTGAATTCCTTAATTACAGTTTACCTTCACCAATCATCGAGTGTACTCGAAAGAAAATTAAACTACTCGACAGTTTGATCATTAAATTCCTGATTCTTCTCCAAACTCTTTTCATATGATTCGATTGACACTAAACGTTTTTTTTTTACGATCACGAAATAGCGGGGCCACCCTCAATTTTTTTCGGAAGCTCTCCAAACGCTTCTATTTTAAGATAAACTGTGAAATAGCCAAGCTTAAGAATAAGAGAGAAAATTAATTTACAGAAGAGTAATTGTTTGACAACTTTCATGATGCCACACGATTCATTCAATTTATCTTTTCCGTACGAGCTTATGACAAATGATAACATCCATATACGATGTTTATGAATCCATACGCAATAAACATTGGAACGAATTCTACTGTTGAAAAAGAAAATAATTTTGATATTTTCACGTTTTGTTGATAACTGGATTAGCTTTTGTAGAGCACGTAGATTTTTTTATTCGTTCTACGTAGTCATCCCATTCTAGTAACGAATAAGCCTTCAAAGACGCATCGAACAATCTGGCCACAGCTGTAATAAAAATCTGAACCACTATTTAGGCGATGAGACAAGAAAAAGCAAAAAAATATATGTATATATCGCGTGACTGAAATTGAAACCTTTTTGATAGAATTAACTGGGAAATGGAGTTGAGGAACGAATCGCAAGTCTATGCATAATGCTTTTCTCTCTCTTTTTTTTTTACAATATAGAAAAACGTTTCTTATCATTTTACTTCTTTTCTCTCTTCGTATCTTTCTTTCTTACTTTTCTTTTTTTTTTTTTTTTAATATACATATGGAAATAAAGAAAACGATTATCGTATTATCCATATTTTACACATCGTTTGCAATGAGTAATCGTGCAACGATTATCATTTCCGATCCTTCAATTGATTCGTACTTAAAAATATACTATATCTGAAAAGAGCATGTATAAAACCTATTTATCCCCGCAAATCCCGAGCCGATTCGTGGGTAAAGACGATTCGTGATCCCAACGAGAGCACAATTTTATTTTTGACTCAACTTTTGGCAGACTCGCGCGTCCATGAGAACCGAAAGAAATAAAGGAGAGACCCTGTCTCGATATTTCTTTGAAAAATAATTTTTCTGGTTATGAAACAAGGAACCGTTGGACTATATACTACTTAACGTATTTTTCAAAAAAATTCATTTGCTTGTAGAGTAAAGAATGATAAAATTGAATATTCTTCGATAAGGAATTTCCTTTTTTTCAATCTACAATCCCAATATTTCACCATCACTAATAACATCCGCATCGTTAGAACTCAACGAAAGTCTTTTCAGCTCAGAACTTTCGCAAATCCAGATTTGGTCAAATCAGGGATTTAGCCAACGATTTCGCTTGTTCAGGCTATGAGAATTGGTCTCGAGAAGAGAGGTCTCCGTTATGAACTCGTTAGTCATAGCTGTTGGAATAAGTTGACAATTTGAGAGATTGAACGCTAACAAAGAATTTTCGTTGTTTTACAACAGTGTTAAATGTTCATATCGTGATTACCGCGCGAATGCCCCAAGTTTAGTCATTTCTCTCTCCCACTAGCTATCTTTTTCTCTGTATCGCGAACTTCAGATTTCATGCGCATCTTAGGCGTTAGTCGATACTCATATCATACAGGGTTAACGTTTATTACACCTTCAAAACACTGTTACGTATTCCTACGAGCTTCTCTCTTTCTCTCTCCCCCTTCCCCCCTTTTTCTCTCTTTTTCGTTTTTTTTCTAACGGTATATTATTTTTTCCTTTTGCCTTTTTCTTGTTACTTTAGAATGCAACGCTGTGAATTGTAGTGTGGCTTTTTGTTCTCTTCGTTGGCCGTATCATCGCGGTCAGGCTACGATAGAAATGGATTCGCCGTCGTTGGTGTGTTCGCTGACCAAGGATCCTGTCGTATTTGATTAATGGTAGGACGAGGCGGTGGCGTCGCCGTCGCAAATGGATTCGCCGAATACGGTACGGCAGCTGAAACATTGTATTTTCCATTGAAATATTAATCAATCGTTCTTTTTCTTACAGTCAAAAAATAGAAGATTTAGCCTAATGATAATATTCAATCAGATTATTCTACTTTTGGATTGCTATTAAAATATTCAATCAATTTTCTTCTTATAAGTTGCATGAAATTTGTTTTGTTCAGTTATGCTAATAGCTCACGCGTTTCGTTTTTCCCTTTTTGTCAACAAGCCATATAATAAGTTTGTAAAAACGAATGGAGACGATATTTCATAACAAAAAATGACATTTTTGGGTGATCCAAAATCACCCATGTAATTATTTTTTTGTGTCTCGTTTAATAGTTCGACTATCTACTATTTACTCATGCTCTTAAGGAACATAAATTGAAAATAAAAATCATTGCGTCAATCTTCATCCACGATCCTCGTATATTTTGAATTTCAGTGTTCGCGCAATGGTCGAAGTCGCGAGTTGTGATTTTATTTTTTAACACCGTCAGATGGTTCTCGCTTTATTTTTTGATCAATTTTATTCTCGCTTTGAAAATCGTGAACGATGTTGCTCGATCCATTGATTATGTCGTTGCTCTGAGATGTTCTTTTTGACTCGTACTGTGTTATATGATTTTTTTTTTCATTGATTAACAATGAGTATTTTCGTTTTTGAGTATTTTCTGACTTGAAGTTCCCAAGGAAAGAGTTGATGGCAAAACTGTCGTCATGCAAGTACACATGTGCACAAAAATTGCATCTACAAAACTATGAACGCTTTTCGAACAACTGATTAACTTTTGATAGTTCATTATTATTTATAAACCACTCTTATCAGAACACGCATGCTTTCAAGTTTTTTTTTCTTTTACCATGCATCAATCCTTTTGTTTGTAAATGAAGATACTCACGAAATTACTTCCAATGAAACGCTATTTTGCGGACACAAAATTTTCGATTGCGTTAAGATGTTCTCGAACGTCGATCAAAAAATAAAGAAAAAACAGTGGGTTTTGGGCGCGAGTCGCAATGCGATTCTTCCACACAACGAAATCATCGTACTCGCGAGAATTCACAATTTGTCATTTCGGAACGATGTTTGGGTTTCACAATGAATATTCGCTCTTTGATACTTACCAGCAGGAGGAGCTGGGGCTGCTGGCTTGATCGCTGTTGCACTCACAAGATTATCCAAATTTACGAGAGCTGAATTCTCTCCGAGGAACGATTGCGGTGTTTTCTTAACGGCTCCCGTGCTTGCGGGCAAATTGTCGCTCAATCCAGCAAAATCGAACGGATCCGGGGACATTGTACCTCCTAGAATGATCAAATAAAAACTATTTAAATTCTTCGAATATTTTATGTACAGTATCAACGCATGTCTGTTTTCCAAAAGACAGAAAATAACATTTTCGTAATTTTTATTGGCAGGTTTTTTTAAAATGAATCATTGGAAAATCAAATTTTTCGTAAAAAATCTCGACTTCATATCTAAATGTCAAAAAATGGTTTTCTAGCCACCCAACGAATTTTTTTAAACCCCTTCTATCCATGAATTTTTAATGCTTCAATAAAAAAATGCTTTTTCTTCGCAGTGATGTTAAATACATCGGTTCTTGCATTGAATTTACTCTGAAAAAAATCTTGATTATGGAAAAGAGTAGATACTCCGTTTTTCGCATTCGCAGTGCGAAGCCATAAGATAGTGTAGAAAGACGAACCATTATTAGTCGTTTGGGGACTAGCACCGAGTTTGTTTCTGTTGCTGATTGCATCAAAGTCATCTAGATCACCGGACGGACTGACAGCAGTGCTGCCTTGATTCGGAAGTGGAAAATTGTTGAAAGCGGCGCCGGTGCCGTTGAAGCCGTTGGTATTGTTGCCGGGAAGGAAAGGCCCATCACTGCCAGGCGAAAGATTGAAGCCGATGTTCTGAGGCGACTGAGCTGCGAATCCAATGTTTTGGGTGAGTGTTGGATTGTTAAATGACGGGGACGGCGTTGTCAAGGCTTCGGCACTGGCTGGCGCCAGTGACCAAGGGTCCACGGTCGGAGGTGAAGCGACCGTTGCAGGTGACGGGGCGGGTGCTCGCCACGGGTCAACCGCAGCAGCTGCAAATCCCATTTTATTTACGTTTTCAAAATCTATTTTTCTTTTCCCACACAACTAAAGCTTTCTTTTTCAAACTCTATATCACGCTGGCAAACACTCAAACATTTACCTGACGATCCTTTTAATACGAGAAGAAAACGAACATGCAAAAAAAAGCATCAAATTGCTATGAAATTAAAACAAACTGGCAGAAAACACTCCTAAAGGGGGAAAAAAATTAGAATAGGCACAAAAAGGGGGAAAAACGACAATGTGTTGAAGTTTACATCGTTGGAAGGCAAAGAATTTTTTTTCTATTTTATAATTATTTCTAGTGTCTTTTAAATGTACAGTACCCATCGATGAAGAGCCAAAAATTGATCGTGCCAATTCAACGATGCAAATTTCGTAATCGAAAACGATAATGTTTGACGCTTACTCGGTCTTTGTGGAGGCGCGGGTGCCCACGGATCGATCGGCTGTGATGTACTTGTCGTTGGTACGCTCCAAGGATCACTATTGGTCTGAAAAAAAAATGGTCAAGAATTATTATACAAAAAGTAGGAGATTCTGTAAATAGATACACAAAACTGGAACCGTAGAAGGAAATCATTTCACAAATTGAAAATCCTTGTCCAAATAGGTATGTAAGAGGTAAAAATCTCGTCTATCTTTATGTGTGAGTAATCACGACTGGAGAATGATTTTTTGAATAAAAGATTTACAAAAACTTTGTAAACTTTTTGTTGATTATTTCTATTTTCTTTCTACGCTCAAATTTTCGTAAGAGCTTACAAAAAACCGCTTTGTCGACCTTTCCCTCTTGGAAATGAATGTTTTTTTTTCCAAAAAGCTTATTAAAAAGAAAATGAAAAAGTTTTTTTGCTTATTCTAATATCTCAGTTACTAAAATTTATAGTACGTTCGAATTTTTCGAAAATTCACATCCAAGACAAGCGACGAAAATAAAATGGATTGCCGAAAAGAAGTTTCATGTGGTTTGCGAGGATTAATGTGACTTATGTTTTCAGGACTGGATTAGAGCCGCGAGTGTTTTTTCTTGATTCGAATCTTTAAATCGCAATAAAAGTGTTAACGTGCGCGACAATTTGTACTAAAATGAAATAAAATTGTACATTCGGGACGTGGAGAACGTACCTCGAGTTCACGATATCGAGATAAATCCAGCGACTTGCCATGCAAAAATAGTAACACAACATTAAAGCGTTTAAGCATGCACTTGCAAAGATGAACAATTAGTAATAGTGGGTATGAGGACGAACAAAGGTGAGAATCGCTGATTAGGGAATGAAACAACCTTGAAGTTTGAATCGTTGAAATATAACATTGTTCACATTTTTTAAACGATAAAAACTCATACGTAGGATCGTTTTTAGAGACAAGAATAGTGAATTTACGGAACAAACTCATTTTAGCTTTAAAAATGAGTTAATGGAAGAATGACGAAAGAATTTTCGTTACATTACAGCGATAGCTAATTCAATGTCATCAAGAAATGGTGAAAGTTGAAATAATGAAGTACCTGAGGTCTCGGAGGTGGCGGAGAAATCGGAACCCCCCAAGGGTCAACTTGGGCAGCAGCCCCGCTGGCTTCCCCCAAATTGACGTCCAACAAATCAAGCATATGACTTTGTTTTTCGGTCGGTGGTGCTCTGAAACGGAACATCGTTATTGACACGTTCGTTGCACCGCGAGAACTGATCGTGAAAGTTGCGTGAGTGAAGGTCATTGAAAGATATTTCAGAAGAGTAAAGCGAGAGGACGATTTTGGCTCTGATGAAAAAACTCACTTGAAATCTTGCTGACTCTGACTTAAGGCCAATTGCAATCTTACGTCGTCGCTGCGTCGTCTTTGTTCCTCTTGCTCGGCCTCTTCCCGCGACATTGCCAACGCCAATTGCAGCTGCAGCTCTTCTTCGCCCAACGTTTGGGGCCTGGCAGCTTCTAGTTCGGCTAAGCATTAATATTTATATTGCGCAAGGGAGTTTTGTAATATAAAAAATTAACATAACGTCCCGGATCCGTATCCAATATGCGCCCATGTTTTAGCAAACGACACATAATTTTTTCGCTTTTTTCATTAGAAACAAACATTAACAGTGTAGCAACAAACAAAGCAATGGTCATAACATGCACGCGAGACTCGAACTTGTCGGATGAAAAAAAAAAAACGGGAGTAGTATCATTCCGCAAATTTTGACCTTCATTTTTTCACTTTTTCCTTATAATTACTAGTTGATAATCGAAATGTGTGCGATCATGGATTTTAATTTTTCTAAATTATCATTTCTGATTTGGAAATTTAGAGAAATTATTGAAAGTTTTATCAAATGAGTCGTATTAGCTCATGTTTTTGTGTATCGAAAATTGTACACGCAATTCATTATAAATGCTTATTTGGATGACAATTCTTGGGCTAACATCAAATGAAGTTATTCGAATTTTCAAGGCAGCGAGACCCCAGACAGTCATGAAAATTGAGTGGTAAAAAGGCGATTCTTTTAGATACATTTGTCTTTGTTCTATCATTAGATTCTCTCCACAGTTTTTCATTCAGACAAGTGTAATGTGTAACAGACAAAACAAAAAGCGGTCTTTAAACTCTCGAAAGAAATTTTGAACAGTCCTGTTTCGTTGCCTTCTCTTCGTCATCGAACGATTAAAAACAACTAAATATAATAAAATCATAAAAGAAATTTGGATCAGGGTATTAAATCCTTACGTTTAGATTCGGATTTGACTCGATGATACGGTTCCCAGTCAGGCGAACATAACTGAAATAAGAAAATATGGTAAAGTACATAAAAAATACAGAAAGTGCAGGATCGTAATTCAGAGTTGAGATTCAGAGGTGGATTTTCAGGCTTTTGAAAAAATGAATGAAAGGAATTTTGAGAGTGATCGCAGCCCTATTCACTTATCTCAATGAAAATTTTATAGCTTCAGTTACTCGAAATATATAGAGGAGAAAATTTTAACGATTTTCAAACTTCGTTTTCGTATCCGCCGAAAGCATTTTCTTTCCGATCGCCAATGACAAATACCGGGTGTCGAAATTATTCGAATGTTGATGGAAGAAAAAAATAGTCGGAAAACAATGATCTCTGAAAAACGACGGGAAAAGTGACCAAGCAACTTACATCGCCTAGAGTTGTCATAGTGTCCAAACCATCGCTCCCAAAACCGCTAACGGATTGAGCAAATCTTTCCTTGGCTTTTAGTGCTCGAGCTCGCTCATTTCTCAATCTCTCATCGTCTTTCAATAAGGCCACTAACTGCTTCGCTTTCTCTCTAACATTAATTCCCTGATCTTTGGGTCCTTCCATGTACTGAAAGTCTGTAAAATAATTAAAAGCAATTTGCACAATTACATGAACGCTAATTTCGTCACGATGTGAGTTCGCACGTTCAGATCTTACAGTCAGAAGAAAAAGAAAAACGTTCCCATGCTCAAGCGAGCAGTCAAATACTGTTTCTTTCTTTTTGCTAATAAACAAAGCATTTTTTTTATCATTTTAAAATATCTTATTAGCACATTTTGAAAATTATTATTGTTTTATTTCATGCTAAATTCTTTAGAATTTTTATTCAAATAAAATATGAAAAGTATACAAATATTTTTCAATATTTATTATTTGTGATGCATTTTTTTAAATTTCTTCAATTATACGCTTCGTATATAATTAAATTATACATGTAAAAACGTGGAATTGAAATATAAAATATGAAATTCAATAACAGTGTGATAGAGGCATGGATAAAAGTTGCCTCATTTAGTGCATAGACGTTTTCGAACGTGGGAGAAGAAAACGGTATTCTTAACGGGTTAAAGCCCCGTATCTCGCTCATGTGTTTACCTTTGAGTGTCTGTATAGCGAAGATATTCTCCTTGCACTGTTGCGCAACTTTTTCTGTACCCGTTTTAATGAGATACTCGAGTAACATGAGGGCTTTGTACACGTGACGCCAATTTTTTCCATGATCATTTAGTCGTTTCCAAATCATTTGCATGATCTCAGTGAAGGCTACGACGTTGTAAGTGAGATCGGCGATTTCGGCCATGAGTGTGCTACTCGGGCCCCATGGATCGTTGCTAGTTGCATTCCGCACCGCTTTCTGCCGAAGTATTGCAATCAATTTTATTAACATTAATATTAAATACCATTGCAAAATTCGGTTCGTACATTTTCTTCCAAATAAAATGGGAATACATTTGAAAATTATTATCGAAGAAAATCTTATTACTAATTAATAAACAAATAAATTAGTACAAATTGAATTAATATCAACAAAGTATAAAAATTAAATCATGGAGCTTGTCTGCATTTCGAAATTTTTACAATGCATACACTTTAAAGGCATTCAGTATTCAGTATTCAGAGATTGTTTGTTTATTTTTTACCTGAGCATTGCTATAGTTGTGGGCAAGATTTACGATATCCCGTCTGATACCGGCGAGGTTTACTTGCATCACATCTTGTCCTTGTCGTCGCATCTAAACAATTGTTCCGATATTACAATAATGAAGATAAAAATAAAAATAACAATTGTGAATTTATTGTTGTCGCCTCTTCGTTTTTTGTTTTAAAGAGAAACTCACATTTTGGGATCTTTGAAAAATGGACGTTCGTAACGTTTAAAAATGTATGTGTATCACAATGATGAAGAAATAAAAACGTCTTCGTGAACGTCGAGACGCGAATCAACGAAAGATAATGCTATACTATCTTATCATAGTTGATGCTCCCTGAGAATTAACGAGTTGGCCACGTGACCGTTTTCACCGATCGACCGAACGAAAACATACGATGGCAGTAATTCTCATTGCGACGAGAGAAATTAGTATTTTCGATGTATTTTACGAGAGTGTGAAAATGAGGTGGAAATTTAAAAACGATTTTGATCAAATGTTCTAGACTAGAATATTGATGACTCGCGGTCGTGTCGACACTCGCTATTAGACTGGTTTTGTGTCCCCTACAAGAAACCTTAAGACTGCATTCCCGATAAGCCTAATGAAAAGCGTTGCACAATAGAGAGAAAGAGAGAGAGAGAGAAGAAAAAGAAAAATGCTCGTGAAGATCCATCAATTCCGTACGAAAAACTCATGTGTTGTCATTGATTGCACGGGAAACAAACGTCTTCAAGGATTTGAGAAAAATACTCAGGGTCAATCTGTTATTCTTTACAAATGCTCCTTATCGGGGTCATTGCTGTACTGATTTATTTCATTGAATGATTTAAGAAGATCGCTACTTGATATAATGAAGTTTATACAAAAATAATTGATTTGTGAGCTTTGATAGCAAATTGACTTTCGCTACTATTCCAATGTTTATATTGGTCTGTGTTTGTTTTTTTTTAATTTTACTGAATAGTTTTCATGCATTTGAAAAAAGTTGCGAATAGGTATGGCTCCTTAATATCAAAATTATAGGCAATTTTCATTGATCTGACAATCACTCAAATGTTTGTAGCATATTATCAAAATCTTCAGTTCATGGAAAGTTCCCAATAGAATTCCTTGATCGCCATCATTTGAATTGGATGTACGGTGCTCATCAATTCATTCCTTTGCTCCGGAAAGTTCAAGGATATTTTAATTGTCAGAACAAATGATCGATCACACTTTCTGTTTGTTTCGTAATGCATAATTTTACTTCTTACTTAGCTTCCTTTATTTGTTAACAAAGCGGGAAGTTACCAGCTAAACTTTGCCAATGAAAACGTCAATTGTAAACCGTCATTTCTATTTCTTGAACGAATGATGAATAACGCAGTTGCTCTTCGGTAAGGCTTCTCAGTGGAGGTTTAGTAACATGTTACATATAGGAAATTGACCCTGAATGTATTGATTCTATCTATAGTTTCTGCTTGACCAAGAACCCACTTCGTACAGATAGTCGAAAATAACTGGAAATTATAATGATTGGATCTCAACTGTTCTTCTTTTTTCCCTTTTGAATTCTTTAATATCATGTTGTTAAAAGAATTGCTTAAGAATAAGTCGACAATTCGAATCTGATTTCAGCAAATCAGAAATAATATCTGCTGGACAATTGCAAAAATTTTATTTATTTTCAACTAGTAAGCTGTCTAGTCATTTCACAATTACCCAATTTCATAATTGTTTATCAATAATTTCATCTATCAAATGATAACAGATAGTCTTTTTTTTCCAATTTCTAAAAAGAAAAAAATTTGTTTTGTTTTATTACAGCGAAGGCCTTCGATTTGAATTTTGCTATGTCACAGTTGAGCAGTTGATGAGAAAAGTAAAAACTAGAATTGATATTTGTTACGTACCGCAAAATTGTCTTTGAAGCTATTTGATACAAATTTATAGTTTGCAAAACATTTGTTTTTTTTTCATTATTTGTGTTACTGAGAATTCGAATAAACTCTAGAGATTGGGTGCAAACTGGTATCACAAAGGATAAAACACAGTGGATATGTCTACATTCGGACTGAGAAGAGTTTCTTGCAATTATAAATGGAGAAAAAAAATTCGCACGTCAATCTCCAAACGTGACGTTCTTCCCGAGCACACGTTCAGAATATTACAATGATAAAAAGATTGTAAACGTATAAGTACGTAGACATATATATATACACGTAGGTCTGGGAGCCTTTATCTAAATGTATAAATGTCGAGACAACAAAAAGTTTCTCCAATTGGAATGAATCACGAGAACGTGACGTTTTGGAGCATTCTTTTGAAAAACAAAAATCATGTTCGAAAGTTTAAAAGTGTATTGTGCTGAGGAGACAGCTAAGTTTTTTCTCTCGTCCTACTCACGATTATACAGAATCTTTGAGTCTCTTGTGACGTGCATATCCGTTTGTTTTTGCCATTTTCCCGAGTTTTCAGGCTAATAAACAGACGTTTGGAGCTTGCGAGGACTCACCTTCTTTGGCTGGTACACGATAATTTGACAGTCTAATTCGTTTGTTCGAACAAAAAGCGCTGATTTTTTTCTCCTTCTTCAAGTTATATAGAAAATAATACACAAGCACAATTATGACAAGCCCATTCACAAACACTGACCAATTTAACAGCGATATAAAACCAAGATGGCCGCCAAACGTTTCCTGTGGCCGCGAGAGGGGCTCGCACCAATCGTCACGCTTTACATATGTATATATATCCGTCTCCATCTGCACCTATGCTTATATCCGAATACTCAACACAGTGTTAAACGGGAAACAAACGTGCGACACCATCTACCGGCAAGTATGAACCTTTTTTCGGAGTGTCGATTTTTCAGAGAGTCGTAGGTAAAAAAGATTTCGTATTTCTGAAGAGTTACTTATTTCAAGAATGTTCAGGAATATATGCGACTGAAAATTTTCGAAATCCTTCATTCCCAGGTTCGAAGGAAGTAGAATTAAAATCTATAGAATCACCGAAAACTCTTTTTATCTTTACGATTATTCGAAACGTGCACGCGTATTTATCTCGGAAGCAAAAAACAACATTCTCCTTACCGTTCATCGATGAACAATCTAAATCATTTTTTTGCTTTTTCCGAGTTGATATTCAATCAAAATCTCTTGAAAATTGTCTCGTTTCGTTCCCCCCGGAAGTCGTACGACCCAAAATTCAATTTTCATCGAAAAATTCATTTTTTAAGTGTCTTCTCACGTCGTTCGGGAGAATTTTCAAAAGGATCTGCACTCTGAGGCACTGTAGTCATTTCCTCTTGGAAATTATCGTGTTTTCGTCACAAAGACGGAGCGACCCGCACAAAAAAATGACAACGACACTACGATAGCATTTTTTTTGCCAAATCAAATTTGCTTTACCAAAAAGCAAGTCGATGAAATTTCCACGGATGCAAACGTCGCTTTCGGCATTAACTCAACGAATTTCCGTTGTTCTTTTGCACGGATTTTCCGAATTTGGAAACAATTTTAATCATGCGATTTTCTTCCCGCAATGGCGTTTAAAACCCTGCGAAAATTCCCCAATCTTTGAAAATCGTATTCACGATAACTTGTGGAAAAAACTAATTGCGCTGGTTAGCCAGCTTCGCTTCCACTGCTTTCCGCAATGTCAAAAAAACCTTTAAGGTAATTCCTGTACTGCATGCCAGTAAAATGAGTGCCAAATTTTCAAAACGCTTTTATACCAAGTTCAACGTACCGATTAAACTTATTCTTAGTAGATATGTATTCAAGCATATTTCATTAACGTGAAAAAGTATTTAAAATGATAGTTTTGCAAAACTATCAACTGATAGATGCTAATTTCCATGACGACACATTTTCACAGCTATTTTTCAAAGAATCATCTGTATTTTTTAACCGATTTTATTCCACCAAGTCTCATTTTGTTCCTCAACCGATCCTCTACGAATTCACCGCGTAGATTTTCCTTTAAACTCATTCCTGAGAGAAATTATGAATGAAAAAATTTTTTCACTTAATGAACAATTAGCTGTGACAGTGAAACGATCGAGTTAAAAAAACAACTACACGGTGGATTCATAGAGGACCGGTTGACGAACAAAATGAGACTTGTTGCAATAAAGTCGATGAAAAAACGCAGATAATTCTTTGAAAAATACCAGTGAAAATGTGTCAGCGTGGAAATTTGCATTTATCAGTTGATGGTTTCCCAAAACTAGCGTTTTTAATATTTTTACGTCTTAATAAAAGATATGCTGTAATACAAATGCACTAACAATACATTTAATCGATACGTTAAACTTGGTCTAAAAGCGTTTTGAAAATTTAACACTCATTTGACTAGCATGCAGTACAGGAGTTACCTTAACACGTGTTCACTTTTCAAATGTTCTCAATATCGTCGTGCTACGAAAAGCGTTGCGGATGCCGTCATCGAGAGCTTTTTTTTCGTCGTACATGAGCTCGTTAGTTCCGTTCGAAGGACGATTCCCGATGGTGTGAATTAAGGAGGGGCCACCCGTTTAACGCCACCCGTCGCTGCCTTAATTACCTTGTGAAAAAAGCCTTTGTAAGAAGTTAAAAAAATTTCTATCATTCGCGTAGTTGAAAGCGTGAAAAATGCTTCGTTAAATTCGTCATTTGAAACGTTTGATTCCGGAGTTAGTAAATTCCAAAGAATCCAAATGAAACGAAAATCCGAAAAGTTGGTTTTCACACTCAAGTCTCCTTTTTCAAAGATCGCTGTTTCGTGAAGTTCCTTCGAAGGCGAAAGCCCCTCGCAAAGGTCACACAAATGTGTAATTTTTGTTCTTTTGACCACTGATAAAAGTGCGGTCGACGAGTGAATATTTTTCTGTGTTGCAAAGCCTCCCCGTTCCTAGCCCCATCGCATCCTATAAATTTTTAACTCTTGTTTCAAAGTCTCTCGCAGTGAGAGGAGAGCATTAGTGGAGGCGAGTGAGAAGGAAGAGGGGGTGAGTTCAAAGCAAGAACAATTTGTAACGAGCCTCTTGTTCGCCCTGTGGCGCTCTACTTTTCAATAATCCAAGAACGGTGCTCGATTCGTCTTGCGATGTTGAAAATATGGGGGTTTCTCTCTCCCTCATTTTTCTTCTTGCCGCTTCCGCGAGCAAGATCTTCGTTTACATACTTCTGATCATTATCTCATGAGGATACAAAAGAAAATGGAGAGTATAATAAATGCAAGGTGAAGAGAAAACGAGGTGTATCGCGGACGAGGTATAGAAAAAGTACGCGGAGGAGATACAAAGGCTGCTGCTCATGGATGATAAAGGAGAGGCGAAAAATTAGTGGATAAATATACGAACGAGGTGCGCGGATCGCTGAGATCCGCGAGGGAAAGAACGCTGCAGGAGGAAAGAAGGGAAAAAATAAACGATTGTGGAAAAGTCGCCGGTGAGAGAAGAAAGCGAATAATAAGAGTGCATTTACGTCTATGTGTATGCGCGTGAAAAGAGATGGAGAGAGTTGAATGAGGGAGGAGGGTTGAGCGCGGAGGGAAAGACAAGAGGGCGAAAAGTGGGAAGAAAGAAAAGGACGTTGAGCAGGGGCGAGGGAAAAGAGTACGCTCTGGCTTCGGAATAATGTTTAACAAGCCGACTTAAAGCCCCGAGTGAAAGAACGAGATGGGAAGAGAGTCGCCATTTTGAGTCAATACTTGAAAGACTTTGCTCATTAAGAATATTTTACGCTGGTGAATTTAGCGTCTTCGTTGTACTCGCGTTACCGAAATGATAGAGAGATCCTCCGCTCCGTGGATCGCGGAGCTGAGGGAGTAAGCTGAGAATACGAGAAGAGAAAAAGCAGCGGGGGGGAAAAGCAACCCCTAGCGAGCGCCTTCCTTTCTTCTTTCCGTCTTAGATGATGTGCTTTTCCTTCGTCCCCTTTTTTACTCCCTTTTTCTCCTTTACCCCGCGTTACACTCAGCCTCGAGAACTTCTTGTTGCGCGTCCTTTCCTTCTTCTCCCTCTTAGCTGCCATTTTTTTCTTTCATCCCCATTCGTAAGACTATACCCCGAGGCTGCGAGGACTCACCTCCCTCGCGAAACTTTTCTCACCGTCCCACTGCCAACTCACCAACGAAGATGGAACTTATTTACGCTCGGACTCTTTCTCTCTTCCGTCACCCTCGCCATTGCTACGAAACTTCCGAGGGTTACCCATCGCTCGCCATCATTTTTCTCTACGACCAGAATACACACACCCTTTTTACCAACACCCACCGAGATCGAGCCTTATTGTCAAAGAAACTCCATAACCTACGTGCCCTGAAGATCCTACGTGCTCTGCAACCCCCTTAAAAATTTAAGGACAGGAATCCACTCGCTTTCAAACACTCCTTCATCTGGCTCTCCGGTTTTGATTGATTATGACTTCTGAGAAATCCACAATAGCCTTGTGCCACCATCGATTTGCACTTTGCTCTTTTTTTCTAGGCACATTGAAAATAATGAGAGCAATCTTTTCGTGCATTTTGTAATCGAACATTTTCTGTTTGGGCTCTGATCGAATTAAGCCGTAGACACGACACTGGTGCTAAATTGCACCTACGAAAATTTAAAGTGTGCAACTTTGAAATTCCTTTCTTCAATTTGGCCATTTTTCTATAATAAAACTTGATTTTTCCATTTTTTTAATAATTGTAATCGATTACGAAGGAACTGTTACCTCTAAAAAGTCTCGTTGTAAAAGTCATTTCATACATTCATGAGTGAAATAAAAACTTTGAAAAGTCCAAGTGCAAATTTGCAACAGTGTGGCGAGTGTGGTGTCTACGGGTTAAACTTTTTGCCAAACCTTTTTGATATTTTTATGAAATTGCTCGTGCACAAATGCGCCAATGAGTATGAATGAAATCTCGGAGAGATATTTCCATGGTTTTCCTCTCTGGGTTTTGAGTATTTCGCAGCAATTTTTTTTTTCCATTTTCAGTGCTGTTGAAAAGTCATTGTCAGGAATTATCACGTTTATACTATTCCGTTTGACAAATCTCCAGGCTCTTGTTCTACTAATTATTAAAAACTAAATTTAATCCCACGATCATCGCTCGTTGCATGATTAATAGGCGGATTCCTTCGAAAGAAAATAAAAAAAATGCACGAATGGCACCAGCAATTTCAATTGTCGAATAAATTTTACCTTCGAAATTTGATTTTTGAATTTTCATTCATTTTTTTCCTCCACAACAAGATTCAAAGCGAAATGTCTCGATCTTCGTGCTGGCAATTTCGTGTTCGCAAGCAGCACAATTGCGACATCGAGAATCCGCTCACTCATTTTTGCATGCTCTTCTCGTCTTCCCTTGATAAAACTGCCACAACCAATCGGCCATCGTAATCACATCGTTCCATCAACTCTCGTCAGATAGGGAACATCACGTTCCTTCCTCTTTTTCCTTCATTTTTTCCCCTCATACCTTTTCCTCGTGTACTTAATTTCTACCCAATTCCCGGTGCTTTTAGCATTTCAATTTATGCGCGTCGCCCGATTCGTCGCTGAAATTCGAGGGTCGTATGAACTTGAAGAGAAACACCGAGGGAATTTTTGTGTCCGATTCGAGGCAGAATATTTTCAAACCATTGCAGTCTCTCTCTCTCTCGAAAAAAACCATTTCACGTTCGAATATAAAATCTTAAACGTGTTTAAAAATTAAATAAACTTTCTGCCTCTGAAAATGTCGAATATCCTCGATGGAAAAAGGTCAATCCCAACTAATATTCATTCTATTCAATCGAATGAAAAAATTCAATGGTCAAAAATTTGCCCGTCACTTCCCAAAGTAAATTCGCTCCCAAAAAAAAAAAACTTTAAAACCCTCCATTAAAAATCTCACGAAAAGCGTTTCGGCTGCACAAATCGAATGTAAAAAAGTAGTTCGACCGTTCTATAACTAGTCAATTTTACAACTATTTTATGTCGATTAATTTCAAGTCTAAATTATTAATAAAATTAATAAAAACTTACATTGCGAATATTCTTATCATGAGAATGTAATAAAATGCTTTAAAAATATCATTAAAGATCAAATTTATACTTCAACTTGACTAGTTAATGATTGAGTCGGTACCGGTGACACTTGAAATACACGTAACCTGGGGAACATTTTTATTGTACAAAAGAAAGTTTATATCGGTGTAATGGCACCGAGAAAAAGGAATGGTCAATTCATAAAAAAAAGCGAAGCTACTAGACGAATGAAGGCACGTGAGTCAGTCTCAAAAATAAGTTTGATGAAATTCCCACGATTCCCGAATTTGCCCGAAGTTCAATCAACTGTTACCAGCAGTACAATGCAACGACTGACATCCGCTTTCAAGGCGTCAAAAACTAAAGTTTTTTCATGTTTACTTTCTTAACAGCCCCGTAAGGTAATGTTTTTTTTAAATAAACGAAATTTGTGATAAATTTTCTTCACAGTATACTTTTCTGAAGCACCGTAAAATTTTTTCACAATTATTATTATCGTGAGTTCTCTCATAGGGTAACGTGTTAAAAACTCAAAATTGTAAATGAAATAATTCAAAATTTTGCCCCGTAAGAGAGGCCCCGGAACTGTGCTTATCGTTATCAGGGGACCTTAAACTTTCATTTCCCGAAAAAAGTGGACCTCCACCGTACTTTTTATTGAACGGCCGAACAATTAATTTAATTTGCCTGTGAAATATCATGAAAAATAAAATAAAAAGACGTTCATCAAAGAACCAAAATAAAAATTGTCCCAGTACTCATTAAACGATTTAAAAATCTCGAGTATTTTTTCCTTTTCACATATTTGAACAGTTATAATACTGGCACATGAGGATATTGTTTCTGGTAGAGCACGCGAACAGCAAAGACAATGAGAACTGTCGGGGGTTGTGAAGCAGTAGAAATAAATCATGCGTGGAGAATGGACGAGCTCGGGAACAATTGTATCAAACTTTAACCCCTTTATTATTCCATAGCTTCGGTGTTTTTTTGCCTTAGCGTTCTTTCTTTCACGCGCTTTCACCTTTCGTTTCTCCCGTGCGCGCAGTGTACAGACCTCCGCGCTTATATCGTGTATTCATTTTTTGTTTCTCTACCTTTGAACCGTTTGACCGGATTCTCGCAACCCTCTCGAACGTTTCTTGTCACGTGGTGTACGCAGACGACGAGCTCGAGGATTTTGCGCCAAGCGAAAATATGCGATGATGGGATGTATGGCTGCCCGGCGAACCGGCACTCGCTTTAGCCTCTCTTCATACATATTCACATTCATACACAGCCACATGCACTCGCCTATACATATATAAGGACCAGAAGCGAGAACAATCGCGCGTTCCCGAAAGCGCATATAATAAGCTTCGCCAGCGAGTGAAACAAAAACTGGTCTCGCTCTGGGTAAAACAATGTAATGGTAGCGGGAACGCGAGAGCCCTTTCTCTCCAGCGCTGGTTAGAAATGGGACTTTCGAGCTCGGGCAGAGGGTAGCAAAACGCGCGAAAGGGCTTCTGCGTGTGTGTGAAATTTAAGAACCTGTAGCCGCGATCTGAAGAACAATACTTTTCGCAGCTGCTCTTACCTCCCGATCTTTCCTCCTGCATGCTCACTCACCGTCTTGTTTCTTCTCAGAATCTTTGGTCCGAGTGCATACTTGCGATTTTCGTAGTTACGAGAAAAATGAGAAAAGCCTGGAGTAAACCGTGGCGGATAAAACCGGGCCAGATCGAGATCGTGTTTTGAGTGTTTTTGTTTTTTTTTGGCTTCGAAGTACGTGGATTGAGAAATGAATGAACTTTTCACATTATTCTTGTGGTTATCGAGAAATTCTTTTTTAAATGACATAATTGCGTGAGTGGGGCTTCTTTTGAAAACGACTCACCCAACGAAATGAAGAAATTAAAATTTTAATCGCGACGCTCTTGGAGGTTTTGCTGAATGGGACCAAAATTATATGACACTGGAAGGCTTTCATTAATGCTTCTCGGTTTGCTAAGTGGGAACAGGTTCTCCGAAGGGTTGTGTGAGTTTGAAATAACAGTTTTTGTTCTTTTCTACGCGTACACGAATCGCTCGAACCTTAAGATCGTCAAGGGCCACACATATTCAAAGCTCAATTCATCGGGGTTAAGAGATTCATAAAGTGATTGAAAAATGAGTATTAACGCACGATCGCAGCATTACGAATAATGGGAGAAATTGTTGACTGTGCGTTGCATATATTGTGCGCGAGCCTCGCGCCCCGACGAACACGAGCAGAACACAGCTCTCACGCCGCCTCTTTGTTCACCCTTTTGCTACTTTTATCCTCGTTCTTTTGTTTCTCGTAGCAGTAAACGCCAAATGAAAAGCGCAGACCACGAAACAGGTTTTCTCCGGGCTCACCGAGACTCTCCGGCGACGCGGTGCCGCATCGGAGTTTTTAATTCAATTATCGTGAAGGGGAGAACGAAAGTGTATCAAACCTGCCTTCACTGCTTAATATCCATGCATAAATTTATGTTCTTGGCTGAATGTACGTTACTAATTCCCACATCTATGAATGCGTACGAAAGATTTAGTTCAACAGCCTTCGTGAAATATACTCGTGAGTTAAGAACTCACGAGAACGAAACGGTACAATCGTAAGAAAAGAAAATTCTCAAGTAAACAACATTCTTTTTGGCCAGTCGTAGCGAACCAACTGAAGTTTTGTGATTCAACAATTTTTTTGTTGTAGCGAGTAACATTCGAATGGGCGAGTGACTTTAGTGTATCAACCAAAGTTTGGGTGAACTAAAAAATTTATTCTCTTGATCGAGAAAACGAAAAAGTTGATAAATAGCGAAGAATTTCTTCATTTTTTCTGTATATTGGCCCTTCTGAACGTC
Organism: Venturia canescens; assembly: GCF_019457755.1. Taxonomy (NCBI): domain Eukaryota; kingdom Metazoa; phylum Arthropoda; class Insecta; order Hymenoptera; family Ichneumonidae; genus Venturia; species Venturia canescens. The sequence goes on along the minus strand of NC_057421.1, from coordinate 16,377,714 downwards.
AGTGGGAGGTGAACAGCTTCTCGACCTTTGCACAATTTCGTTCTTTCTCTTTTTACTTATTTTAATAATTTTTTCAAGTTTTCTGAGCGATTTTCTGCTTTTGAACGGCGCCCGTTTCTGATTATTTTCAGCTTTTGCAGATTCAAAAGAAAAAAGGAAATCTGCAGAGATGCGATGAATTGTTGAGGGCCAATAGCGTTGAAAATAAACCCGAAAAATGTGCATTCATTTTGCTTTTTGCTTCATACGACATGTCGGACCTTTTCATCGATCGTAAGATATTTTGCTCCACGAATACTCGGCACATTGATAGGTCAGTTGGAATGACACGTCTCTCAGACCTGCTGACTCACGATGAAACTTATTTCGTGTCAGATTGCGAAAGATCGTGTTCGAGAACTTTAATCGATCGAAAAAGTAAAAAATTATGAAAGTACGATAAAATTTGCAAATTAATTAAGCCTTTTGATAAGATACAAAAAATAGAAGATCAAAGGATAAAAGAAGCTGCTGCGAAAAAAGAGGAATAAAAGATCATTCGGAGTTGCTCTTTCTCAGTGTTCCGGTGGGGTTCGTAACACAATATATGGATTAAAAGTCAAGTCGTAGCGCGACTCGTGAGAACGCATCCGTGGATCAAGAGAGCACTGCTTTTTTCTTCCGTTTTCCGCGACCTTCGAGGCCACAACCGGTATTCTTTCGCACGTAAAGTTTTTTCCCTCTCTTCATTGAACATCCCCATTGTTTCATTCACTTTCCATTGGGAGCAAGAAAAGAGAGAGGAAGAGAGATCGCACGTTTATCCAACTGTTGAAGAGAAACAGGTCTCCCTTGCAAGGCTTTTTTACGCATGTCTCCAATTTCACTTCGCTTGTGATTGACGAGAAGAAAAAATCAAAAAAAAAAAATTCATCAAAAAAATGTCTCGTGATGCAGAGAATGGGATCGTCTATTTCACGGGTGCCTCACAGCCGAGAACGGTGCAACGATCTTGCAGGTACCGCGAATTCTGTCACTCAGCCTCTGTTCAGCATAATGGAAAGATCAAGAACCGGCGATTCGAGATTACGAGGTCGTCGCGATCTACATCCTTAAATACATATTCGTACATTTGTGCATGCAGTTCCACAGTTATGTGGATATGAGATTCTTCTAAATTTTTATCACCTGAAGATTGCACAAGATTTAAGCCACCATCGCGGTCCAGAAAATTCGCAAGCAATTTTATTGCTCCAGGGTGTCAGCTGGCCTCGATAATAAAACGTACAAAAGCATCGTCAAAGAATAAACACAAGGGACCCTTGTCTCCTTCAGGCTTTTTTGTGCTGAATTTTTTTCTCGCCATTTTTATTTCTAGCATCTCCATACGCTCTGTCCGCTGGCGGAGGAGCGGAGACTCTATTTTCCTCTTTATCTTTCTTTCTGTCCCTGTATGGAATCCGCGGCACGGTCCAGGTGCTCCAATGTCCATTGTAGGGTGTCCGAGCCGTAGGACCATTCTTTGGCCCCGTTTCCGCGGCTGGCTATCTCTCTTTCTCACTCACCAGCCACTAATCCTTAAACCCCATAACCCTTTCGGTCCACGGGCATCCAGCCTCTATGCCGCTGTTTTTCATTCTCTCTTTCCCTTTCTCTCTCTCTCTCTCTCTCACGGTTCTTTCGGTTGGATCCCACTATTATATTTTTATAAGGTTCACCCATCAAGCATTATACGTCAAAGATTCTCTGAAACAATGCAACGGACCGGACCAACAACACCCCGGATGCGCTCAACGTATACGCTCTTATTAGGTCGCCACCCCAAGCACGTTCAGCAAACGAAATTCATATTACAATCCGGGACCGAGAATGCAGAGGCTTCGACCGTTGTCGTTGATCTCTCGATTTCCACATCCCTACAGCTGTTGTCCTTTTATTGTGCAGACTCACTAGCCAGAACGAAAAAAATATACAAAAAATTCACCGATTAATCTTTTGTCCATCCGTTGCGGTATGGTGGACTGGCATAATCGCGGCAGCCATTGCAGGGAAAACAAAACGGGAGGAAAAAGCAATCTGGAAATTGCAATTCGCTTCAACTTTTTTCTATGCTAGGATAATATTTTTTTTAATTTTGTCATGTCAATGCAGAAATATGTTCGAAAATGGACGCCGCGGGACGGGGCTTTTGCCGGCTTCGAATCACTCGCTCCATTGTCAGCCTCTGAATATTTTTTTTTGTTATCAAACGAACTAATGATCAGTGCAGGCCCGGCCGCACTCTCATGTAATCAAAAGTGTAAACATTTTTATTGTTCTCTCTTTTCGTTCTTGCTAATGTTATAATAGCGAAAACAAAAAGCGGCATATTTTCTCGTAGCGTAGAAACTTTGACGGTTTCCTTTTTTTCACTGAAAGAGCAATTTTCAAAATGGACGAAGCTTTGGAAATTCGGCAATCGCTGCTCTGAATTATCATGCAGCGAAAAGAATTCAGCCAAATGAAACTTTATGCTTGAACTAAAATTTCATGCTTCTATTTTACTTCATTTGTTGATTTACTTTTTTTTTGTATTAGGGGCTTATTGCTGTGCTAATTCCGACCATATTTCTTCGACTGAGAAGTTAAGAGAAGCGTTTCAACGACAGAAATTCGCACAACGGACTTAAGGAGTTTCGGTACAGAAGTCTAAATATTAAGAAATTGATCAAATTTGGTGATAATGTTCTTCAACATAAAGTGCGAAAACACAAATTTTTTCAAAATTTTCTTCTACTTAGTTATCGAGTAATTACGCATTAAAGCAGATTTCTTATGCCCGGAATGCGAATACCTATAAATATATGGAAACGCTATGCTTATACGTGTTAACTTTAGTGATCAATTACTCGATAACTGTGCAGAAGAAAAATCTTTAAAAATGTGTGTTGTCAAATTTGGCACTAAAGAATATGTTCACCAAATTTTATAAAATTCTGAACTTTTTGAAATTTTTTATGTTTTTAGCGTGGTTTAGCATGGCAACATTGTATCGCCTGTACCGAAACTCCTTAAAGGGTTGATGTACGATGTACGAGTGGCTATTCGGGTTAGTAGGATCATTAGAGGGTCTGCAAAGGGTAGTAATTACCGAGATATGTGTGTGTAACGATAATGGCTGCTGAAAACTTCCACGTGGTAGGTCCATCGAGAACTCGCTCGCCCCACCAAATGTCCTGCCCGAAAGGGTGACCCTCGCGTATTTCATCCACGTACATATGCATCGAAATACTATGGGAAATAGCACGAAGAAGCCGATGGTTAGTTCATACAAAATGTACGACTCCGAGTCCAGTTTGTAAACGGTCGGCCAAATATCAACGTCAAATAGAATCGCGCTCGCCTCGTGCGTCGCTTCCGTGTGCTAATTTTCATTCAGGGAATCAAAAAGTTGGAAAAAAGGGAAAATTATTGATTTCGAGACTGAGATAAGGATTTTGTTGACTCATGAAGTTTGTTAGATCACATCAACAAGTCGAGCAGATCGATGAAATTTGTTGGTTGATCAAAACTTTTGTTGATTCAATGACGTTTTCGTCGTAGTGAGAAATTTTTATTCGAGCCAGTGTAGCAGGTGATGAATCGATTTTTTTTTGGATCAACGAATTTCATGTTGCTCGCCAACATTCGTTGATCCATTCGTTGATGAAAGTATGTACACAGATTAGCGAAGTATCGATCGACGATTCAACTGTTGTTAATTGCATATTTGTATTGTAAAGGAGAATGAAATGAATGACCATTGATCGTTACTTGATGATCATTATTTATATTGGTATTATAATGATTCGTGTTATTTACGAGTTTTTTTGCTAATGATATTCTATGTCGTCGCGTAAGATTATGATGTTCAGGGGTCTACCCTAATTAGAATTTCAAAAAATCAATTTTTTTTATTGCATTTTTCGAAAGTATACATATTTAAAAGTATCATACTAAAATTTCATAAAAATCTGAGTAGTCCAAGTGTACTTTTGAACGACGTTTACTTCGCTGTCTGGCTTGTTGATAAAATTTCCGAAACTATTGAACCGATCCTTACCAAAATGTTCTTATGACTATAGCTATAGCTCATATCATACGAATTTTGAAATTTCGAGCGGAACTATTTTTTATCGTTTTTTTGCAAAAAACGATAAAAAAGTGCTTTTTCGTGTTTTTGGAAAACTGACCGCCATTTTGTCATTTTTTTTAAATAAAAAATCGTATGATATGAGCTACAGCGATTTACCTATTGAATCTAAAACCATTTTTATTTTTTTTCTCCGATCATCCATTCCAGAGATTCATCAACAGCGCACTCCCATCTTTTTTTTGGACCTGTCTTCCCTCCATTTTTCTGCACGAAAACTGAGTGAAATAAATGTAAAAAAAATATTTTTGTGTATTTTAAGAGTGTATTTTTTAGGCTTAACATTTTTTATATTCATATTTATAATTCATAACGGTTGAAAAAATTCGTGAAAATGGTCTTTTTTGGGCGTCTAATTAGGGTAGACCCCTTAAAACGACGATGAAATGGTTGAATGATCGCGTCGTACGAATTTTTTATTAGGAAAGAAGAGATGGATTTTATGACAATGTCGTTATTGGTTTTTTTTGTTGATTTAAAGTGCGGATCGATCGTCTACGAAATTACCGAGCATAATTCGAGCTCCTCAACGTAAATCGGTAGCTGAGGAGCGTCTCCATCCTCCCTCCTTCGACCATTTATCTCAATTTTTTCGTCTTTTTTTCTCTTCCCTCCTCTCTCTCCCTCTCTCCTTCGTCATCTCTTTTTATCATTTCCAATCACGACGTTCTTCAGGTTCCCTTCGTCGGAGTTTTTCTACTTTTTCTCTTATTCGAGCCATTCTCGTTTAACGCAATTAGTACTAATTAGTCGGTCTTTTAGTCGTCTCGTCCACTGGAGAGAACCGAGAATTCTGTACTTTATATAGAGAACCGCCGGAGTGAACTTGAGATTAATTATTTCCTCGTTTAGATGACGAAGATGTTACAAAGGTACAGTTTCACCGAAAGGATGAGACGGCGCTGACGCTATAACCCGATTTTGTGAACAAGGGTAATTTTCAAATTCTCATCAATTAATTAACCTCACCCTTATCCGTTTATTCTTACTTTGTTGATTCTAAAAGCCACAAAACGTTCACTGCAATGCCGATATATTTTATGCAGGATGCGTTTAAAAGGTTTTCTGCGCCATTACCAAACGACCCTGAATTTGTGCGTCACGAGAATGGTACGCTTTCGATGGACATTCCACTTGGGTTTTTCAATAATACTTTTTTAAGGAGTTGTGACAAAGTATTTATGGCCAAATTTAAAAATGGCTTAAAAATAAACAACTTCATTTAATTTACAATGAATTAGATTCAAATAATATTGACTGGACTTCATCGAGAGTGTGGGAAATTTTAAAAAATATTTTCCATCTCAGAAAAGTGAATTTTTTTTTCGAAAATCCTTCAAAATCGTTTTGCAGAAAAAAAAGTTTGCTGTTTATAATTCGACGCTTTTCCATTCATATGCTTTTCAGAATGTATTCGAATTATCGAAAAGAGTCTCGGTGGAATTCTGTAGTTGGAGTTTTTTCCGATTATGTTTAAAACTCTGAGCGAACATTCCTATCATCTTGTGCAGATTAACCGCGAAACCCGATTCGCTAAACGGTTTTCTCATCTACTATGGGAGAATGCGAAAAAATTACTCAATTTTTTTCATTGGCACTCGAAAATTTTTCTTTTATTTTCATAAATATCATCACTTCGTCGACTGTTTTTTCTGTAACCCGCGACGCATTGAACCAAACAAAAATATTCTTTCAAATTCATTTATAGAATCAAAAATTATTCTATAAATAAAAAAATTCAATATTATTTGAACGGTACAGGAGTGTCGAGCGACAAATAGCTCATACGAATAAATTACTAACATTATTATCAATTGAATCATTATTATTCACTTCGAGAACGACACCAGTACGATGAGAACAGTGACGAATGATTAGTTTTGGAGTAGTTTGCATTTAAAAATTAATAACTCGAAACTAATATAATAATCGATGAATTTCAGTAACAGATAAATACTCACTTAAAGAATCAGGATAATGAAAAAAGACTTTGACGATTTCGAACTCGGTCTTCTCTTGAAGTAGTTCATGCACGAAACCATTTTCTTAAGAAAGAATTGAAATTTACACAAAGTTTCAATAGGTAGTCGACTGACACGCATATCAAATTTAAAGGGTTCGTTTTATTTGTTATTTAGATAAATGTCTTTAAATATGAAGAAAAATGCACATGGTTATAGGGACTATGCGTAAAAAATCGTTTATCTGTCCATGTAACGAATGACCGCTTCTTACGAAGTTTATGAAAAAGTATACAATGACGATGGAGTATATAATGAGGGTTTGGGAAAAAATTCGAGACGATTATCTTACTAGTAATATAAAATATATTACGTTAAAGATTGAACGAAATTAGTAATGAGTATTCGTATAAAACCTCACATTTGCTTATTTTGGCATTTTGTTTCTTCTTGGCTTGGGCCATTCCTGTCATAGCCTTCTGTCTTTTTATTCATACTTTTTTCTTGATCCATTTCCCTTTGTGTTTTTTCCTTGCGTTCTCTAATGCGATTTTTTACATAAAAAACTATAGTGTTTTAGCCCGGGACGAATGAAATTTTGGGTCCAGTCAGTGATGGAATTCCGATTAATTAATGGCTTGTAATTTAATTCGCCAAAAAATAAGTTGGAAATTTTATTTACAATTTCGAATTAATAACTGTGGTATTAATTTATAGTGATTATATCTTTAATTAGGGAATAAAAATCGATCCAATTTAGACACCCAAAAAATACAATCTTTCGGGCATGATTTACCTTAAAGTACTAAATAAACAATATTTTTAGGTATCGCCATGAGTGTTTGGTTAATTATAAAACAAACGTGATAGCCATTGAAACAAAAAACACGTTTCCTCATCTTTATCACAGCACATATTGGCCGTGTTTTTTCGTCCAATAAATTCATATCGGACGGTTAACTTTTTATAGATTTTTCTTTCATTTCCGAATAGAAACAATGAGGGTTATTACTATGAGATGGAATTACGATATTTGAGATGAGAGACCATTAATGAAGCGTGATTCGGTTACTTCATCAGTGCTAATTACGAGCTCTCGACGATCGAGCTATAGTATCTTTTACTTTTTATATGAAAGTATCTCCGGAATTCCGGGATGGAAAAAAGCCATAACGAAAAATGGAAAAAGTCCATGTCCGTTGCAAGGTTTTGAAAGGTTGAGGTTTAGTTTCCATTTCGCTACTCTAATTGGATATTTTTTCAACGATATAAACGGGATTTATATACGAGATTTTCCCAGAAAATCTTTCTCTCTCCCTCGAATGTTCATTTTTTTTTATCAAAGTCCCTTCAAAACGTGATCCCCAATTAGTACGAGCTGCTCGATCTTTGAAGATTGGTTCGCAACCATCATTTCCATTTTCATCATAAATCATCTTTTCATTTTTAGACTCCACGTCAACAATTTATTTCACTATAATGGATGCAAAGAAAATTGCGTTTCAACAACACCCCTCGAAGTTCATATTCCCCCGAACAACTTCAAACACAAATTTATTTATCTTTTAAGAGCGAGTGAAAATAGCGAAATATTTGTTAAGAACCGTCGAGTCCATAAAATCGTTATAAAGAAGAAAAAATGTCTGTAGTTAAACGAGCAGCGTCGTGACATAGAAGATCGAATAAAATGTCGGCCCCATCACAATATGGTGTACCGCGCTGCTTTCTTATTTCTCGGATTTCTAACGTATGTATGTGTGAACGTGTGCACACAGATATACCGATCCATAGAAATCCATAAATATACAGGCAGAAAACTCCATGAAACGCGTCCATGGAGGAGCGGAGACCCCACCCCCGTGCAGCATCCAACCCCCGGTTGTTCGAGACCTGCCCCCGCGGGGTTCTACGACCCTCGTGGTCGTCCGGGTGCAAAAGAACGCGGAGCCATTGATTTTGAATATGTAATCCCGGGCATTTTATTATTCCACCATAGAGGAGGTTGCTCGAATGAGTGGGAAGGAAGGAAGGAAGGGTGAGTATTGAGAGAGTCGGAGATATGGACGAAGGATGTATAAAAGAACACGCGAGGGAGACGGAGAAAGAAAGAGAGAAGAAAAAAGCGAGGTATGGTTAAAAGGGCTCGGTGAAATGGGCGATTCCGCGACGGGCTGTGTGCGAGAGAGCGAATAAAAGAAAGCTCCGGCGAGGGAGATGGACCGCGCGGAATGGAAGGAACTGAGAAAAAAGATGGATGGTGGGCGAGGGTAGGAGAAGTAGAAGGGGGTGGTTGCCGCCCAGGCTCTCACCGATGCACCCCCCTGTGGAACTTTTGCCTGGGCCTTCCAGTCAGCTTCGGTAACAAGCAGCCTCTCCCCCGAAGCAGTCTCGTGAGCCCCCTCGCGAAAACCCACCCTCTCTTTCGACGTTTCAACGTCGCGCCCGCCTGCTTACTTGCTCAGCTTTGCTGTGCGTAACGACAGACAAGAATGCCCTTTCCCTTCTTCCTCAATCGCGAGAACGTTCACTCAATCCTGCGCGCGTTGCTCTCTCGCTCTCGTACCTTCACCTACGAATCACCCTCGCTTCCTCCCACCGTCGAATCCTTGACACGTGATTGAATATTTTTTCGGCGTGCCCGATTGGTTAGTGCTGCTGTCGGACGAAGAGGTACAGAGGCATGGAAACGAACTCGAGTTTTAAAAAAGGAAAGAGAACTCGATCCGGTGAAGTGGAGAAAGCCAGCAACAGGAGCAGGGCGAAAAACGGGCGCCCGTCAAGCAAAAGAATCGCCATGGTAACCGGGAGGCTATACCATCGCCGACATCGAAACGAAAGAGGGTTGCTTGAGAGGGGCTGGTCCTCAGAACGATACACGAATATATACACTTATTTTTTTAACATATATTTTTCTCTTATTTATTTATACGTTCGCTGTTGGAAATATTCATTTGACCCGAGCATCCGAGTAAGTCTCTTCACTCGAGATTAATCAATTACTGTCGCAATGAATTAATTAAAATTCTAATAAACCAAATCGATTTTTGTTGTACACAATTTATTTATTTCGTTCAGAAGACATTTTCATTTAATAGAAATGGAGAATTTCTAGATAAATATTTCCAGTTGTGAATACCTCAAGAGTATTGAAGTTTCATTGTTTTTTAAATTTTTAATTACACACTTTATCTTGCATTTAAGGTAGCTCATGTACGAAACGATTCTCTTAAGAAAAAATTGAAATTTACACAAAGTTTAAATGGGTAGTCGACTGACACGCATTTCAGATTTTAAAGGGTTGTTCTTCTTGGTTGTTGAGATAAATGCATTTAAATATGACGATAAATGCACATGGTTATATAGGGACTATGCGTAAAAAATCGTTTATTTTTCCATATAACGAATGAACGCTTCTTACGAAGTTTATGAAAAAGTACACAATAACGACGAAGTATATAATAAAGGTTTGGGAAAAAATTCGAGACGATTATCTTAGAGGAAAGGAAGCTAATTTGGAATACAAAAAAACGTATATAATGCTATTCCAAATTAGCTGTACTTACTCTACTAATTTACTAATTTACTTACGTTAAAGATTGAACAAAATTGGTAATGAGCGTTCGTATCACCTGACATTTGCTTATTTCGGCATTTTGTTTCTTCTTGGCTTGGGCCATTCCTGTCATACCCTTTTCTGTCTTTTTATTCATACTTTTTTCTTGATCCATTTCCCTTTGTGTTTTTCCCTTGCGTTCTCTAATGCGATTTTTTACATAAAAAACTATAGTATTTTAGCCAGGAATTATTCGGAATTAATCGTGATGGAGTCCCGATTAATTAATGGCTTGTAATTTAATTCGCCAAAAAATAAGTTGGAAATTTTATTTACAATTACGAATTAATAATTCTGACATTAATTTATAGTGATTACATCTTTAATTAGGGAATAAAAATCGATCCAATTTATACACCCATGAAATACAAGCTTTCAAGCATGATTTATCTCAATCAAATTTTCAGACTTCAATTACAGACGATCTCATATACTTCCGTATGATTCGGGCTATTGTATTTCAAAAACGTAAACCGTTTCCATTGAATTCGATTTGATGGAGCAATATGTTGATTAATTTGCCAATTCTTTTTATTCTCCGTTGAATACATATTTGAAAGCTTGCATGGGCTTTCGAATAAATGGGCTCCCTGTAATATTGAATTTGAAGGAAGTACCACTAGCACGAGAAGAAAACTCGTTTTCTCCATCCACACGGTTCTTTATGGTCTGAGGGTTGAGCATGTCGAAATAGAATCCCAGGAGGTGGGCACGCGATGAGAATATACGCGAAAAAAGGTTCTGCCGAGTAATTCGTCTCCTTCTTTCGTCCAGCAATCGATGGAGACTCTATACATAGAAATATAATGGGAGAAAATTCCGTGGACTCGTGGCTCAAGCGAAAATATAGCTCGCGAACGAAGCCACGAGGGGGATGAGGGTAAAAACGAATATTCGAAGGGTGGATTGGATTTTAATTAGGTTCCGTGAAGCCGGGTCGGCGGCGTGGTTTTCCTCCATCCTGCTTTTCGCGAATAGCCTCACGACGACGTTGCCAATGATGTTCAAAGTCTGCGCGAGGCGAAGGAACCTTGACAAATTGGAGAAATAAATTTCAACCTTTTCGCTCTTAGCTTTGTTCATTCGAGATTTGTTTTCCATTGCTTTTCTCTCTCTCTCGCTCTCTGCTTTCTCGTCATCATTACCATTATCGCGGAAACATGAACATGATAAAAGCCGCAAACGAAATAATCTCATCAAATTTTCACGGATCATATGACTCGGCGAAATTCTCATGCATTCAAATTTACATGGATTTGTTTCAATGAATATCGTGGAATTTTATGTTTACATATCCTATTCAAGCCCGTTGTAAGCATTTTGAGAGAGAGAATATCAAAATTGCACAGCCCGAAACCACGAACTAGAAGAAACGTTCGATATTTTAAAAAAATAAATTTTCATCAATCAAACGCGACTGTTTTTATGGAAGAAAAGCGATGAGGTTGAACGGGACGGATTCTGATAAAATTCCCAAAAATCAGTGTTCGAAAACTTTTGTAAAAAGTGCAAAAACTATTTTTATGATTAATCTCGTTTGAGAAACAGTAAAACGAAAATTTCACCGATTGGAGACTCTCATGCGTTTTTTAATCTACGCCCTTTGTCCCAAAGGTTGGAGACGTTATACTCGCTATTCGCGAGCGTTGATGTCTTACATAATGAGAAGAAGAAGGAAAAAACATAAGGTTTTGGCACGCCGTTGGTACGTATTTTTTTCTCGACTTAGCACGAAACAAGACACCTCGCGATGAGTGAAGGGAAAATGGTTGAAAGTTGGAGAAAAGGAAGAGGGTGGAAGCCCAAGGGGGAGATCTCGAAGGACCCTGTAATGATCTTATGGCCGTAGCAACTTTTTTAATCAGCGCCCGGTTTAATTATACGGTCGATGATAAAGGTGTCGTTTCCTTGTCCCCTGCGTACGAGAGTTCCCTCTTTTTAGCCTTATATACAGCACGACTTTCTCTCTTGGCTCGTCGCATCTTTGGCGTAAGCGGAAGAAGAGAGGAACCATCAACCGACGAGCCATCGTTGGGCCGGCTTTTTCCATAGCCTGCATTTCGGATATTGTGGGGTTAGAGGAGAGAATCACCCCAACGTGGAATCAAGCCCGTCGGTTCTGACTACGTACCGACTCGGGCAAACAAGATTTGACTTATTGCGCCTCGACGATTTCTTCTTCGTTCGTTCGCTCTCTTTTTTTCTTTTTTTGTACTTTTTATTTACCTCTCTCGTGTAATTTCGTATATTCATTTAAAATCACAAAAAAGCGTAGCCTCATTTGCAAGATTAGTATTTTCAACAAGGTTTTTTCGCCTTCTTTTCATGGCTTTAGTAATTAAAGATTTCATTCGTTATTCACAGCTTCAGAACTATTAATACAGTGAAATAAATTCACTTAGTGTCTGTACTTTCGGAAATGCCATATCCTTAACGTTCCCTTATTCATATCCACTTGCAACTTCCTCATTTCACCGAATATAATGACTATTGCTCTCGGGTTTTATTCAGCATTGTTTTCGGCTTTGTCGATGACGACAAAGTTCTGAAATCAACGCCTTCACTTCTCATTCATTGTAACTATTTTTTTTTTTTTATTTTAAGCAGTTTTTCTCGTATTTTGAAAGCTTTTTTTATTTCTTTCCGGACGAAAAGGAACTTTGCAGCTTAGTTTGTATCGAAAATGTTAATGTTCCACTATTTCGGTGCACGTCTATTATTTAAAATATGACATTCAGAAGAAATTGCCAAAAATTGAAACGCCTGCATCTCGCAGTTTGATTCGCTTATTCAACGGCCACTCTGTACGCGGTTGAACGGCTCCGATCAAATCCTTGAAATTTTGACAATTTTTTTTCATGTCTTATCATTCGTGTCCGTCAGTGTTAATGGCGTGATTTTTGAACGATTTTCTGTTTCTGTCTAATGAAAAAAGGTTTTTCCACACGATTAAATCCGGCTGAGTATTTTTTTGAAGCTAAACTATTTTTAAACTTGAATAACGTTCCGAGTCAAAATTATCCAGAGATCAAGCCGTCGACGATCAACATTTTGATCTCCAAATCAACTTTTATTTCGATCTCCAAAAAAAAAAAGGTTGAGGGTCTTTACCATTCACAGAATTCAGGCACAATACGAGGACAAGTTGTATGTGCGGTTTACACCTGTTACCGGAAAGAAATGGTACGCGTACCTGGTCGCGTGTCAAATTGCACCGTATACCTGTTCTGCGTGTCACATTCGATCTCGGATACGTATTATTGGGTATCGACAATCCGGAGGGATGAAAAGGACGAAATGGGGGACTATAAAAGCCTGTGATCGACCCTTGACTCTTCACAGTCACGCTGTTGTTATTATTATTTTGTGACAGGCCTAGAATACGTGTACTCAGAGAAAGGAAAATTGAAAACGATTTCAAAAAAATTGAATGTTATTTAGAAGTACTGGCAACAAATTTTGTTTATACGTTCTGATAGTAAATGGTCAATTTTTATAGTTTTTTTTTAGAAAAGAACTTTTTGAGTCCCAGAAATAACAACTTTAATTATTAATTGCAATTCTTTATCAACGCTTTCCATGATGGCAATTTTTTTCTATTTCATTGAGATATTTTATTGCAGGGGTTCTTTGGAATAAAAAGGTAACATTTTTCGACTTCATTGTGCGAACTAAACGGTTCGGAATCATCGAGCGATGCTCGACTACCCTTCTCGTTCCCTGCGGTTACGCTTGACAATTAATTACCCCATCGTTACGTGCAGCATTTTCTATCGAGCCACAATTTCAATGGTAGAAGAGTTCGCATCATTCAAAAATTTAGACTCGACAACTTTATTGAGTTTTTTTTGGCTTCATTGTACACAATGAAACTGTGATGTAACATGCGATTCGATGTAATTGGGGTACGCGACTCGGGGGAATTGAGGTTCGATACGAATGTTTAAATTTGGAATGTCCAAGGACCTTTCGATGTGTAAAAAAATATTTTTTCGAGCAGCTTTTTACGGTAGATTGAGATAGCAGAGCTCATAGAAATTTTCTTGGGTTTGCATCGAAAATACATTTAAATTTTCCAATCTGCCATTTTTTATTTTGCGTCAAGCAATCAATAAATATTTCTTACAGATCAAAAATAATGGTCAAAAGTATCGAATCATTTGTCTGGTATTTTACCATCGAAAGTTATTCATTTTCCACATTTTTTGTTGTCGTCAACAATAATCTACTGCAGATATTTCAGAAAATGGTCACAGAAAAACCCTCGTTACCGACCTACCTTTAAAAATGGGTTCAAGAAAGTTTTTCGAGATGGCGATGAGAGCGAATTTTTTGGTACTCAACGATGCTCTCTCCCATCCACGACCATGTGTGGATAAGTTCGGAATTTTACTCGATCGACAAGGTAAGGTAGAAACCTTTGCACCCCTCGTCAGTGACTCTCACTCACGAGCACGAGTTGAACGGTGGAGATTAAAAAAATTGTCACGTACTCTCAGCCTGCTCTTTTAATTCAGTGTTCTGAGCGATTTATGCTGCCTATAAAACAACAAATGCGATCGCCAGTTTCCCTATGTTCACGCTCGCCATTCAAATTATCCAAATAAATCGGAATTTATCGTCAATAAAGTTAATTGCCTCGACTCCTCAGTCCCTCTTTCCTTGCCTTTTCAGAATTCCAATTGCATTTAATTCCACGATAAATCCGTTAATAGCTGATCAAAACAAACGTTTATTGTCTCGGAGATTCGGACTCTTTTGGAATACGGGAGAGCTTTGAAATGACTTTTAAAAAAATGTCTCTTCCTCCCATACTCCAGAATCCCATTCGCAGAAATTGCTTATCCAGAATAATCCGAGACTCATAATCGATCTTTTCTCTTCTTCTTTCGACTCACAGACCTGAAAACCATATTTTAATTATATCACAAAACTCTTTATTGCACCGCAAATAAATTACGAACGCCCTCGAACCTTCTCGTTCTCGAGTGTTCTCACGACATTAAAAAAGGCCTCATCGTTACACGAAAAAAATTCAATAAGCAATAAAATCCATACAGTTTTAATAATCAATCGAGTGTATGAAATTGAATCGGGCATTATGCAGCAAATATAAAACCAAAGAAACTCGCCCGAAATAAGTCAGAAGTTACGACTATAAATTACAAATTTGTATGTGAAACGAGGAACGGCTTATTTATTCAGTGATGTTCCAAGTGGCAAAGATTTAGCTGCATATCTTACTACATAAATATGCATAAGTACGCGAATCTATATATACAGATATAGATGCCCCTAGCTCTCTCCCTCTATCGTATAACACTGCCGGTTATGACACATTATAATAACGTATTCTCGCGCTGTAAAAACAGTTATTATTTTTCGAAACGATTGTTCGTACCTGGAGCCGAAAGCAGAGGCAGATGTCGGGTGAAAAACTTTTCGTGTCGTTGTTTCTCTCGCACTCGCTCGCGTGAATGTCGCGATGATTTGCATACCCGCGGAACGAATCGTAGTCAAAACCGTGATCCCTGAGCTACGACAGCAGGTAGTCGTTTCCGGTTTCTACATAGTCGACACACGTGTTTATGTGTGTGCGGAGGATGCTCACGGATCTCTGTGGAGAGTACATAAATGTACGTGTGCGATGGCTCGCACGGCGAAAATGAAGTGGCCCGTACGCATTAATAACTTTACAAAAGAGAGACTGGAGAAAAAAATGAAGGAACGGGTTCGCAGGGTGGAAAGGGAGAGCTCGAAGCAGAGGCGAATAAATTAAATGAGGAAACGAGTTTTAATGTCAGCCAATGAATCGTCGAATTGGCGAGGAGAGTCTTTTAAATTGAATTTTTCGTCTCACAGATCTTGGTGGCTTTTGATTATTGGTAACGAGGCAGCAATCCTTTCGGTGAGGTCATTTGAAATGTTTAATTCCTCGTTTCGGGAGACGAGAAATATTCGTTTATTCCAGACCTGTAAAATGTGAGGATTTTTTAAAATCTTCGTTAATTTCTTCTCGAAATAATTTATTGAGTATCGCAGAAAGAATAGTGTTTCGGAGGCTCGATTTGAAGTTTCGAAGAAACCGCAATGAAACGGCTTTTTTGAAAGTGCAGTTGAAAGTACACAAATTTGAAGTTATTTTCTATTCGGGGCGGTTGCGTTTTGAATTTTATTACAATTTGGCCATGATTGAGATTGTTTGATGAGTTTTGTGGTACGAGATGTCCATGGGGTTTTCACGATGGCGGGCTTGACGATGTGTTCGCATGGATGCTGGAGAGTTAACAACCGTCGATTTCATCCCTTATCGACGTTGCGTTAAAGCTCAAAAGCTCATGTATCGAGTGATTCAAAACTGAGTTTTTTCCTGTGGGAATATTTCATGTACTGGCCATAGAATACGAGTAAAAAAATAGTTTTTTCAACTCCCAAATATCGAGTCTTATTTTTTTTCATTTTTATTTTTCTACATTCGAATATGCGCATGTTTGCGTTAAGCCCGAAGACGCAAAGGCTGATTCCTTTCTTTTGTCTTTGTGGCTTTCTCCCGCGCGATTCCTGCGAGCGAAGAATCTTCCCCCTCGTAACGATTCTACAGCCGAAGGATGAGAGCATCGATAATTCTTATAAATCGACGCGATAACTCCTCATCAGGTTCATTAAATTAATGTTGCCGGTGCTACGCTCCTTTTTACCCTCGTAATTTTTCTCTTTCGCCCGTCAAACGAATCCTCGAGGACACCGAATTATACGCTCGAAGTGCATCCTAGTCTACGAACGATTAACGACGAATACGCGTCAGCAATAAAAAAATGGTGGGAAGAGAACTAGCCAGGCGTGTCATTGGATTGTCAATTGGAACGTGTTCGAAAGACGCAAGTTGAAGATCAAAATGTTAACTGGAGTTTTAAACTTTTTGAGAATTAATAACTGATCCGTGACAGTCTCGATTTTTACGATAAAATTAAACGTGGGGAGGATTAGAATCGATTATTTTTGATATTTCTAAATGAAAATGGTTTCGCTTGTTATTATCGTAGATTTTTATAACGCTGAATTACAATTATTGGTGCGGATTAACGACGATTTGCCATTTATTTTGACAAAATCTATTCATACACATGGAAACTCGTGTACGGAATACTCCGAGCTTTTTGCCCATTTTTTTGTGCCATATTTTACCGGCGCCGCTCGTGGACCTCAGTAAATCCACCCTCTCGCGCGTCCATGTTGCAGGTTTCGCGCGAGACGTGGTGAGCGCGCAACACACCCCTCTAAAAGCCGGCTCCGGGGTCGCGCATCGATCGGACCAGCGAGAGTGAACGCAGAGGGGAAAAGCGTCGCGGCAACTGTCGACTCACTTTTTCGAATATTTCTCTCCCTACACACATTCATATGAGGGTTTTTTCGTCACAATGGTAAATCCTAAAAAAATGTCAACTCCACACTCTCGCAGAGGGCAAAGTGCTGATTAAATCTAATCTTGGACACTCGGTACTCGTTGTTTTGAGTCCTTTTTTTGCCATTCGATTCTACTTACTTTTTAAATCATTATATTATTGAAATGTGTGAAATTTCATTTCCTAATTTTCATCTCAACTACAGTTTTTCGTATTTCTTCACGGAGAAATCAGACCCCTTTTTTTATAGAGCGGAAAATATTAATTTTCAAAGTATTTAGCCACCGATTACAAACAGCGTAGTATTTATTGAATTTTCTTATTTTTCGTCCTTTTAATTCTAAACAGTTTTGTCTAGATAGCAAAAATAGTGATGCACGCGAGGACTGTATTTTGTTTTCTTTTCGAGTGTTATTCATCGTGTCAGACCAGCACTTACCGATAAGCGGAAATGTATTGTAAATCACAAATTTTCACTGTCAGCATAGTAAATTCTGTGATAAACACACGAATATACACCGAATACGTGTAACATTTTACCTTAAATATAGTTTTTTTCAGGGTTGCCCGAGCATGCTTTACAATATAAACATTTCAAGTGACTGAAAAGATTTTTAACTATGCTTATAGAGAAAAACACTCTTGAGTATTTTGAATAAACGATATGGGATTTGGTATTTTTACTGAGGCGGATAGAACAATTTTCATTATTGCTCTTCGAATTGATGCTGCAATTCAGTGCGCATACGCTGTCCCCGAGACACTATATTTCTAGTACTTTTCTCTAGAATTTTCGGCCTCGTTTTCTCCGTGTTTACCCTTTGTTTCTACGATTGTCGCAGCTTCGATTCCGAGTTTCGAACTATTTGGAAGATTATAAGTTTCGAAGTGCTTATTTCGTTACACCAAGGAGAAATTATTTCAATGTCTGTTTATTCATCATCAGGCCGACTCATCATCCTAATTTTTTGAGGTCACATTTTCAGTTGGATTGTAATAAATGAATAAATGTAATAAAAAGTTGAGAATAGAGAAGAATTTTGATGAATCGTAAGTTCGTTCCAGTTGAATCGTGACGCGAGTCAATTTGTGTCTTCAGCCGGGACCGAATATTTATTTTTCATGTATTTCATGTTTTTGTTTTAAGCGCAATTCTCTCTTTCTCGGCGACACTTTATGAAGGAATTTCGAAAGCGGAGTGGGAGAGATGAAGAGACTGTTAAAGCCCCGGAGGATGGAAGGGGTTGCGGGGATGGAAAGAAAGACACGGTTCCAAAGAAGGACTTAACTTCATTAGCGTGGCGCGATTCGGTGGCATTATCTCCTCGTAATTGTTATACCTCACTGGCACGCGGCCCGAAACCCTGGCCAATTTTTTCGTCTGGCTTCCGTCACGCGAGGGTTCGAGTCAACTTTTCGTACTCGAAAATCTATACTATTTTATACGTCCCACATGAAGGAATTGCATGGAATTTCTACTAATCTGAAAGCCACTAAACCTCTTATTTTATTCAAAGTGTAATTACGTTCGTTAAAATGAGCGAGTGCTTCTCCAGAATTGAGGGAGAGAATTATCGTTAAGGTCAACCTGAAAGAATAGTTCTAAAATCGACAACGAAAAGCAAAACTTGGAAAGAGGAGCCCCGAATAAATCTCCGAGGTTTCAAAATCATTGAAATTCATTGTTTTCGTAAAGCGTAAATGTACGAGCTGTCAAAATGAGATAAATAATTTATCGAAACGCCTCGTAAAACCGTGTTCCGCATATGCTGGTCATTTATGCACGTTAACTTCTTTGTTTTCACAGCCTCGTATTTTTCTTTCATCGAAAAAAGGCATGTTGATGGGATGAGACGTTATAAAATCGAGTTTGGGAACAGAAGTCGTACGAGGAGAACGCGAACGAGCGATGGCAGAGGAATGAGAATGAGAATAAGTAAAGTAAAAAAAAGGAGAGAGAGAGAGAGAAAAAAAAGGAAGAAAAAAAAAACTTTTCAGCTCTCGTCTCTCCAGTTTCTCGTATTTCCTCTTGCGTTCTTCTCCTCTTTTTTTTTCTCTTTTTGCTTTTCTACGTACCGGCCTCCTTCCCTCCTCCTCCGAGGCGATCAATAGCGTGTATTCTTGACGCACACACATTGTATCCGGTGAGGGGGCACACGCACGTGCCTCTTTCCAACCTCCTCTCACACTTTTACCAACTCGACTCGCCTGTACTTCGTTTCTTTTTCCCTCTTCCATATATACATTCACCTATGTGTATATATGTATAGACACGTACTATGTACACATATACGAGAATGGAAACGATGAGGGAAAGAAGCGGGAGCGAGACGAGAGTGGAGCTTTCGTATAAGCTTCAATCTTCGCCGCCTCCATCCATTGAGCAAAAGAACGGCTACGAGTGTGCCTGAGCTTGCTACAGAGAAAAAGTATATTGGCGAGGAAGGAATAAGCATGAGAAAAATCTATATGTACCATACATGTATGGGATGTTCCGGACGGACCGGCGTATTTCATGCTGGTCTTGGGGAGGTTCATTTAGTTGGGGAATAACGAAGATGCAGTGAGGAAACCGTCGTTCGATTGGGCTCATCGATGCCTTTGAAAATTTCGAGGACTCAGTATTCCTTGTTCGTGAGAAACGAACGAAAGCGAATTTCCAAAATTAACACTCTCACGCGTCCCAGTACTTTTCCTGTCTGTGCTCACGACAATTCGCGATCTGCACAGGAACGACTGCAGGGCTTCCGAGAATTCGTCGGTTACTCATGAGGTTCGGAACGAATGAGTTTGTCCCGAAGGAGGTTGAGCTATGGAGGTTAAACGCTTTAAACTCGCCGCGTGACGATCACCGCAGTCGCAACAATTCCTTGTTTCGACGCGCTCGGTACCGGACGAACTTCCCGAAATTGCTTCGTTCGTCGAACAGGCCAAAATAGCTGGAGAGTTCAGCTTTTTGCCGAATTGTGTGAAAGGGAAAATGGTTCTCGAGTTTTTTATTTGCTGTAAGAAATTAATGGACACTACTGCTCTTCTCACGCGTCACGCAAAGCAGCTGACCGTCCTTTTTCGTCTTACTGAAAGTTTAGTTTCTCCTTTTTGAAGCTTGATCGGAGCAGAATTGTCTTTAGATTTTTCATCGGAGGAATGAGAGTAATCGCATAGAAAAAAGGCGAGATCGAGCTCGTGCAGAAAAGCCCATAGATACACGTACTTGCACGTATGTGCCGAATGTATGTCTGTGTGTTGAATGTGGAGGGTCGCTCCGAAGTACATGGGAGGATTGCTAAGGGGGAAGGGTGAAGAGTTCACGAGACAGAAAGCTCCAGGAGGCACAGCTATCGGAAAACTTTTATCCAAGCTTTCCCTCGCTTTTTCCAATATATACATATACACATAAGTGTTTGTGTGGGTCTGTATATGCATATACATTCAAATCCTATTTGCAGTTCTAGGCTGACGCTTTTCAATTCACCAAGGGCACGCCCAGAATTTATCTACAATGGAGAATATTCGAGTGCACTTGATTCTGGCGTTGACTTCGTAATGACGATGTCGTATTCGGTAGATTTTTATACAAATTCCTGCAGCCCTTGGCACGTGAATACATGATATTGTATTTTTGTATAAATTTATCTGAAACGGTCGCGGAACGCAGATACTTTTCAATGGGGAACGACGAGGCTAGGAAAGTCATGAGGGATGGGGCGAGGAGAAGATTTTTTCGCGGTTCGATTAAATGAGTTTTGTTTTGGAGAATTTGAAAATTGTAAGTCATCGCAGGTATGTTTTTGCAACGAGGCTTGTTATCGATCTTTCGCTGCTACCTTCATTTTTCTTAAAACTGTGAATTTTTTCGGCTCTCCTCGCCGCTGGCCGTTTCGTCTTCAATCTTTTGGCATCATCTTTACGCGCTTACGGCCAGTGAGCACACGTAAAAGCGCAGAGCAGGTGGAAGACGGGTGACGAATGACTCTCCGGGGCTGTTCGCGCGAGGAAAGTCTACAAGCAGGATGAGAGAGAAAGAAAAAAGCTGTCTTGAATCGCCGGCAGCGGTAACAGAACCGAGGGAAACACCGTGAGGAAAGACGCTGCTGGAAACAAAACGAGTGGACTCGAGGATCGAGGATGAGCGAAGAGGAGGACGCGAAAGGAAGAAGAAACTAAGACACGAAACGAGAGAACGAGAGAAAGAGAGCCGAGAGAGTGCGAGTGAGAACGAGAGAGGGTAAAATAAAAAAGCGAAAGGGGGCAACAGAGGGTGAAACGGACCGAGAGAGGCGGAGGGTTGAAAGTCTGCAAACGACGTTGGCGTCTCGACGAAATGACTGATCGACCCTAATTCCTCTCGTTGCCTCTTTCTGTTACCTTTCGAGTCATCGATAATCCGCACAGGCTCTCTCCACCCGGATTTATAATCAATCAATTAATGTAGCATTCGTGGAGTAGAAAAAATATAGAAAACTCCCACCTTCGGCCATTTTGTTCGGAACCAGTCGCGCCGTCGGGTAGAAAATTTACGAAATTTTTCATTTTCGATTTTTAGCTTTATTCACAGCTGATCTCAAACTGTCGAGTACGCAAATAATAAATAACAACAAGTAAAAATCCTGCCTGAAATCATGAAGTCGATTCTCCGCGTCTCGTGTTAAGCGAGCATTCTTTTTCAAGACATTTTACTTTACGGACAGAATGAATAAAATGTAACGCGTTCGCTCGTGCGACGACAAAGCGCCCGTTGAGATCTATAATTACGGGAGGAAACGCGCAGAGTGCTTTTCGACTTTGTTGCAGGCCCACGTCTCACGTAACACGCACTTTTGTAATTCCCTCATTTCGAACCATATATAATTTAATATTGAAGAATAGTTCGTGTATTTAACATTCGACAATAAGATATTTGACGAGGACCGCAAACACCTGCGCTAACCACAGGTACACAGAAGTACCGGCAGAGCGTGTGTCCCTCAACGTGGGAACGATTCAGCATCGAGACTCACCCTTGATTTATTTTCGTCCTTTTCCATTCGCGAGCCTTGTATGGGTGTCTATTTTTATGTATATGTACGTGCATATATATCGATGCAAAACGACTGAACTTACCCTCCACTTGGTTCTCAAGGAAAAGCGCATAAATCTGCATAGATGCATGTGACGAAGGTAAACTTTGACGCCCTTCGCTAATACTTTCTTTAGCCCCGTCTCCTTTCGGTCCATCCACTCTTCTTCAGTCCTTTTCCCTCTTATTTTCTCCCATTCTGCTCCAAACTTTCCTCTCACATACATACAACGAGGAATTTACATTTCCCAATCGACTTTATTGTAGCGCATCAAATTTATTCCGATACTCCGTTGCTCGTTTATTTTTTACAACAAGTTACGCATTGTGCAGATCGAAAAGCCCGCGTAAATACGCGACGTTGCATAATTGAGGAGGTGAGCACTTTGGAAAAGGGTGTGAAAAAGGCCATGATAGGGTGGGACGAAACGCGATCAGTCGAAGCCTGAAAATGAGCAAAAAAATCGGCTCCAGGTAGAAATCGAAGCGTCGCTCTCATAGACAACGATACTTCTTGGCGCGTGTTCCTTCCACTGGGCCCAGCAGGCTTTGAATTTCAGTTCGAAACTGCTAAAAGGTCCTCAAAGTGGATATCGAATTACGCGATTTGCTCGAGCCTCCTGCCGCAGTTTTGAATGATCGTTAATTTTTTTTTTTTTTTTATTCTCTACCTGATAAATACGAATACCCTCATTTTTTCTCGAGTCGAATCATCTTGACGTGGGGTAACGACGTGTTGTGATGCGTAGAAAAATATTAAATCGGGTCGATTCGAATAATCGGTCAATAAAAATTACCTGTTTCGTGACCCAATACCCAATAAATCACGATCGAAAGACCTACAGCGGTGTGCGGTTGCATAGACAGGAAAAAAATTCTCGATCGTTACAGAAAAATACAGGGTGACCTGACGAGAGGGCGTTGCACAAAAGGGCTTTCAAAGCATCCGCTAGCGAGACGACTATGCACACGGGAGCGTTAAATGTCAATTAATCAAAGTTCTATACGCATGTGTAATATTATAATACGTACCTAAGAGGTGTAAATTTACGTTAGAGTGCGACCCATTGAAGTTTAGAGTGTCAATAAAAAAATGATGATCGATCATCTCGGTGTTACGTGGAAAAAGGGTCTCGAGAATATCCCATCAATATTTACTGCCATTGAGATGCGCTTGGTTTATTCGATAATTGGTCATTTCTCGATCAGCAAATGATCAAAAAGTTGAAAAATAAATGGTTCAATTTAAAAAAACTTTCGAATCTCTTCAGTGTTTCAGAAATTGGAGTGTCCGCGCGAGAAAAGAATTTCCGTCGATGGCCTCACTAGGGCGACGTTGTGAAAGAATTGACTCGCTTCTAATACTGTTAAAAGTTGGCAAATTACACTCGAGAATGGATACGAAAAACACGTCGCAAGAGCTAATCTGTATCCGTTTTATAGAATCATTAAACTGCGTGAAAACATTAAAATACTAAAATAACAGGGCACAGTGCAATTGATTTCGAGGACACGTAAAATCCTCTGATTTCGGTGTCGATTTTTAGTTATTTTTATGCACCGAACATTATTGCCCCCGTCTTTTTCTCTCTCCGCGTATCAATTACGATACCGAGGAGGGGCAGCGAACGCTTCATTTTTTCGAGGCGCCTCAACCTCCTTCCCCTCATCTTGCCTCAATGAAGAGGACGACGAGAAAGAAAAGAAGAAGAGGGAGAAGGCTCGCCCTCTATTTATTTTCTTAGTAAATTACTCGAGAACGGTCTGCGACACGACTGCGGGTGGTCGTCGACGAGTCAGGGCACACCGAACCAGCATCAGAAGCGAACCTCTCCGAGAAGAGATGAATGAGAGGGATGCGGGGAGGAGAGAAGTACTTGGAGGCAGGGGTGAGCCAGGGGGAGGAGGCTTTTGGCGAGAGTTGAAGATGCCTACACCCACCTGTTGAAACCGTCCTCATAATTAATTCCATTTCGCACCACCACCACAAGGACCTGAACCCATTTTACTACACCACTAAAACCACTACTACTACCATAAAAAAAGACCTCGTCAACAGAGCTTGTCTCCTCTTCGGACCAAGAGATCATCACCGTTCATTCTTTTTCTTCTTTCTTCCCTCTTTCTTCTTTGGCTCTTCTTAAACGGGCGATAATAACGATAATAATTATGATGATTATTATTACGTCTATTACCGCTGGCACTGCTAATCCAACGAGAGTAAGACGAACGCGATGAAGTGGTAATAAACGTCTTGACGCTCGTTCCACCAGGATTTAATCATGGGTTTTATTAATTCGGGTTTTTACACACTTCGCCATGAGCCATTCGCGTAACAAACGGGTCTATCCCACACACCCTAGAATTTGGTAGTTTTGAAGGATTCTTTTATATTTAAAATTATAATAATTGTTGAATGATTCGCGAAAAAATGTATGGTGTTTTCGCGTATTCATGATTCGAGTTTAACAAAGTGATCTCATTGACAATTTCTCCCACAATGACTCAACATGGTCCTTCGTTTGGAGGTTGGAATGAAGGATTTGTTGGGCGAGATGAGGTCGGAAGGAAGAAGGGATTTCAGTGTACTTTATGTTCGAATCTGACCTCGGAGCCTCCAATTTCAATTCGCTATGTACGTTTCCAAGTTCCGGTAACACAGCGACGAACTTTTTGCATTGAAAAAGGCAGCGCAAGGAAGGAAAAGGAGAAGACAAAGAGAGAGGCGAGGAGGGAGAGAGACGGAGAGACGGGGATCTCTTGCATTCGCCTCGCAGTTTTAATCTTTTTCCCGAAAGTCAAGTGGAAACCCACAGTCTCGTTTTGCCTTACCTTCCATTGCTAAGCTTTGGATAAAGTTACATTTCAATCTCGTTGCTCTCTCTCTCTCTCTCTCTCTTTTTCTCTCTTTTTCGCAGAATATATTTCTTTCTCTCTTTTTCTCGTTCTTGGAGCGCTTGAAGCTCGCATCCCTTTTCTCTAGTCTCGTACCAAAGATCCCCGTCGCATCGTACAGTTTCTGATTTCAACTACTAAAGGTATTTTCCTCGCTAAACGAAACTTCACTATCAAAGCGATTTCCTCCAGTCTGCGTACTCACTAAAGTCAAACTGTAATCGAGCTACATCGCATCGAGGTGTAACAAGCTTTAGCTAATATGATCTTGGTACCAGCAGGGAAACAGTACGAAATACTGCAACAGTCGAAAAATCTCATATCAACTAACAAACATCTGAACTTAAGGAAGATCACGCGAATCTAATGGATATATCGAAAATTCCAACTTTAAGAGTTGAAATTTGGAAATATGCTAGAAATATAGACCGTGCGTGAAATATTCCCGAAATTATTATAGAATCACATTTTTTTAAGGGTTATACACAGGCTCTTATGGCAGGCACACTTTTTGTGCGACGATTTGGATTTAATGAAATAGGATCCTCCCAACTTTAAAGAATCAAAAACGAGAATAAGAAAATATAATATTTTTAGATATTAATGAAGTCTCGAGAAAGTCTTGTTACTGGGACTTGGGAAGGGAAAAAGAAAAACACTTA
This sequence comes from Venturia canescens, assembly GCF_019457755.1. Lineage (NCBI taxonomy): Eukaryota > Metazoa > Arthropoda > Insecta > Hymenoptera > Ichneumonidae > Venturia > Venturia canescens. Next base: position 16,351,971 of record NC_057421.1, on the reverse strand, counting down.
TTTGAGGTTAACGAGTAATAACGACACAAACGGTGGAAGCTTTGACAACACCATGAGCCAGCTGGTTTAAAATATAGATACGCATATGTGTATAAATAGATATAAATGGATATAAACGGCGGTTGTCACATTTTGCTTGACGATTTTACTACGAAAGTATTGAAACCGCTATCATTATATTAAAAATTTATCAATCTTGACAAATAAGTTACAAACAATTTTAATAACTGCGATAATAAATTTTAGTCGTTTCTTTGATCATCAAAAGAGCAAAAAGGTTCAGTTGCTTTTTTGAATCACAAGTAACGCATGTTCTTCCTCAATGATTTTCTCTATATTTTTTAAATCGTTATACTTTTTCACACACCAAACGAAGAGCAGATATTCCAAGAAAAATTGTGTGAACTTTCGAGTGAAAGAAATATTCGAAGCCCCCAGTTTCATTGTAGAAAAATCTTTTCTAAAAAGAAACATTCAATCGAAAATGCTAAATCCCAGGCCGAATAATGGGATTAAGAGAAATTAGATTCGCGGCACCCGCGTAATGGTCATGTCGCTCAAGTTTCGTGATACCAAAATTTCAATCGTCATCAAGCGTATCCGCCAATTCCGGCGACCAGAAAGTAGATGACGCTGGACGATGAAAAGGAAAAAAGAAAAACTGTGAAGTTTAGCAGCGGTGGATATCGATCCGGAGCATGTGCTTTCTGAGATTACGAGAAGTATACGAAAGCGTACATAAGCCCATAGCTATACGTATAAATATTTGGCAAAGGGTCTATATAGCTGATGTATATAGTAGGAAACGAGCATATAATAAATAAGAAGAGTTTTTCCGCGTGCACACGCGTCACTGGGTACGCCACCTTCCGGCAAAACCACCCTCGAATGGCCTCCGCGCACGTAGCACGTTTTCTGGCGTTGCTGCTTCTACTCCGGTGTTGCGGCATTTACGTCACGGCGGGAGGGCTTAGCGTCGGGGTATAGTTCGGGAAAGAGCAGAGGTGGAAAGGGCCCATCGGGGTGAAAACGTAAGGGTGTGCATGAACGAGCAAACGTAGGGAGAAATCGAGAGGGAGTGAGATGAAGAGCGAGCAAGACGGAGTGAAAGAAAGGATGACGGTTGTAAGGTTAAAAATAATGCGAGCAAGAGAGACGGACCCATTGAGATTATCCTTGTTTGGTACTTTGGAGCAAAGGGGGTGGATTTCAGCGAAAAGAGGGGTGGAAAAAACGTACGGCTCGTTTCTCGTATACGAACGAACGAAACATCTCCCTCAAAAAACCGCCCCGCACCATGAAACCCACCCCCGGCTCCCCCCCCCCCCCTCCCCGCCTCCCGCCGGTTCGTCACATCCCGCCTACCCATGTCCTTCACATTCCTCCCTTATCTATCTCGCTCACTCTTTTTTCGTATACGAAATTCCCTTTTCCCCCGCACTCTGCTTCTCCGTAAGAGCTCACTTTCGCTTTTTATCTTCGTCTTCCTCACTTCGTATCGATTTGACAGCGCGTGTATACGCGCACACGTATGTGGCTACGAAACAGTTGAGGGGGAATTTGAACCACCATTTTTGTTTTGGATTATACTTGCTTGGAATTCATTGTTTGATGAAAAATTCATTTAAAAAAATCACAAAATCATCAATTTAAGATGAAAATAAAATCATGAAAAATCAATTTATGCGCAAATAAATTTATTGAATTTTCACATTGAACGCTCATGTTTCGGTTATTGTGGAAAATGATCAAACGCCCTTAACTCGAATCTTAATTGTGATGCGTTGATTGGAAACTCGAAAAATCAATAACAATTTTGGCCAAATAACATGTAATCTTATGGAAGTCAAGACACATTCAGTGATATCTCCGTTAAAAATGATGCTAAAAGTATGAAATTTTTTGGGCAACATCAGCAAGGCTTGCCGATTAATGTCATTTTTTTCAGATTTATTAGGAGATTTGCTGAGATTATATTAATAATAATCTGTTTTCCGTGCAGTTTTTTGAGGCCAGGATCGTCACCGTTCGTGTTTTCGACTGAGCTTTCACCAGTTTTTCGTCTTTTTTTCCCCAACTTTTCTTTAAAGTGTATGCAATATTGCCAAACTGTAAACTGGCCTAACTTTTGAAAGGTACAGGTCATATCTTTTGGGTGAAAAAAAATGACTGTACAGCCTCAACTTCCTTAACTGAAATAAGCTACTTTGATCGAGGAAAGATGATTCGTGTTGATTGTACATCATCGAATGCAGAATTATTTGTTGGTCAAAATTTTCGCCATTCCAGGCCAGTCTGAGTGGACCAAATTCGCACTAAGTCCTCTACTCGTTCAATGTGTGTGAGCTTTTAGCATTGAATCTTGAGTGCGTTTCCTCTCATACGTCAAAACGAGTCGCTGAGTGGGTAGCAGGCAAGGACAAAGGAATGAAGTCTGAAATCCTCTCCATGAGACGGGGACAGACGAGGACGGTATAATGGATGAGAGTGATCCCTTGGGTTAGAGTTAGAATTTCGCAAAAAGTGAGAGTTTCGAGGATGATTCGTTGTAAAAATACGGTATTTCAGTTTGCGTTAAAATTTGTGTTTCTGTTAGAATTTCTGTTTAAATTTATAACACTGTGAAAAAATTGAAAAGCAAAAGTAAATATTTGATTGATGGAAAGATTGGAACATCAGACCAAGAAAAGCGTGGAGCTTTTTTCGAGTATTTTTTCTTTCGTTTCTCCCCTCGCTTCTTCTCCATCCCATAATGTTCCCTAATGAACCTCACAAACTCGAATTAAAACTTGAAAAATTGTTGTGACGAGGCGGAAATTGTGCTTTATCCTCTGAGCAGGGAATATAGTAGCGGGTGAACGCGACACTCGATTCCCCAACAATGTAAAAACTTCTTCGAGGATTTTCCCTGTTTTCGTGTCCCGTTGCGCCTCGACAGCATTATTACGCCGACGTACAGGCCTAAGATAAATTATTCGATGCTTTTGAATCGTTCTCGTTCGAGGAATACGTGAACTGGTACGCTCGGGATTCGAGTGCACTCGAGTTATCGTAATTGTATTACGTACAATAATGCTTCCTTGTCACAAAAAAAGTTCGCAGGAGCCTCGGCAAAATACGAAAAAAAATGAAAATTTCTGTCGTATTTTCTGAGTGGCTTCCCTTCGTGATTTTGAATCGATTTGAAGTATTGAGAAAATAATGAAATTTTGTTGTAGCTCCAAAATCTCGCGTATTTATTCACGAGCCGACAGTCTCATCTGTTTTTCAATTACTACTGTTGTGACTCGTTGAAAAATGAGAAATAAATATTGAAAGAGGGTGGAAAAAAGCGTGTATCGAACACAACGTTGAATATACATTTTGAAGCGAATAACGGGAAAGTTCTACGAACACGTAATATCGCATAGTGAAGGAGCAATGGAAAAAGAAAATTTCATTTTCCAGATAGGACGACTTCAATTTATACGTAAAATATATATGTACACACACGTATATGTATAGATTAAGGGCTGGTTTGTGTCGTTTCCACCCCCTTAGTGCGCGCGGAGACGTCGAAAAAGCTAAATGGGATGAGGGCGTGGAGGCCCCGCGAAGTTAGGATGGAAGGAGATGTGGAGAGTGAAAAAGAACGCGGACGACGGGGTGGCGCAGTAAGAACTGTGTATATTGAAGATAAACCACCCCATTCGAGTTCACTTTTGCTCTGTCTCCCTTTTCTCTCCTTCGTCACGTGTGTGCAACGATGATTTTTCCTGAAAACTACATAACTCAAACTGTTTCTGTGAATAAATTGTGTTCAAACATATTATCGAAGCGTTTGGACGTACGATAAATATTTGTTGTTCCGTCGAATGGAAAGAAAACATAAAACTTCGAGGAAAACGTTCGCATTTCACTGTCACGGAAAGATTTACGTGGTTGAGGAAAAATCACTACAAAAAGAGCCTCAAAGAATTGATTTTAGGTTAAAAATACTTTTTCAATTATTTATTAAGATTCAAAATCATTTCTGCATTGTAAGCATATTTTCATGATTAATATTCACATCGTTTTCCTCATACATAAATCACACGATGACATTTGATCCAATTTCCACACACTTGATTTGAGTTCGATGAAAATAAATACACTTTTATTCACCAGTCAAGAGGCAGCAATTTTAATTCTAGTTTTAAAAATTTACGGACGAATTCGAGAGACAAAAAAACACTGTACACCGAGCGTCCAGTCGTTTTGGCGGACTACTGACCACTCGCTGTTGCATCCGCTGCAAGAGATGCATTCACCAACACAATCGACCATCCTTTTTTGCATTCCCCTCGTGGTACACGTGAAATATGCCCATACTCGTGGGGAATCGTGTACGTGTGGGTTTTCGTAGCATCCAACGAGAGAACAGGCTCGTGCCACGTAGGTGGAGCCAAATCGTACGTAGATGCATTCGCGAGAGCATCAGCCACCCAGAAGCGTTGAACAATTTTCCTTTTTGACCTTCTATCAACACTGATTAGTTTTACAGCCGCGCACTCTCGAGGGATTCATGTTTTTGCTTAAATCGTGTAGCATGAAGAAATTTTTCCATCAATCACATCAATGGATAAAAAATTAGTAACGAGATTCTTATCACGATGTTGAAAAATTCTGTGTATTCACATTTTCAATGTTCCAGAAATACAACCATACAAATTTTCACAATCGAATTTTGAAAAACGAACAAAAAGTAATTTATTTCATGTGTGATTAGAAAAATTTCGAGTACAATCTGTTTTGGGGACCGAAAATATTTACGCTCTACTTTGAAAGTTTGTTGACTGACTCGTGTTGTTGCTCTTGAACGACTACCGAGGCAACCCTTTCTTCACGTTCGAAATAATCTTTTTTTTCTCACCCATACCCTCTCCTAGTCGCTCTCATCGTGATTTTTTCTGCCCCGCCTATGAATCCCTCATTTTATATGCATGACGATCTCGAATATCGAACAAAGGTCGTGTACCAGATAAAAGTAACTTTATAAAAATTCTGTAGACACAGAAAACAATACTTTTATCACTTCCAGTTACTCCGTGTTTATTTTTCGCATTCAGCTGATGCTCCGATATATTAATTGCTCGAAAATGAATGCTACAAATTATAGCTGATTAGATCACTTTCTCCAGTCACAATATAATTGAACGAACAACACTGAAAAAAAGTAAATAAAAAAGTGTCTCGCACTGTCTTTTTATTACAAACACGAACATTGACGCAGGGCACAAAGAAAAATTCAAACGATCCAACATTTATTTCTGGGTCTCCAATGGATGGCGTCGCGCTATAATTGGCTTTGCGTGTCTGTGCGTTCTCGCACATCGTTCTGTAAGCCCTTAATTACCATAAACTCCTGCCTGCGAAATCGAGATCTCTTTCGTCACACGCATAATTATAGACGTTAGACAACCCCGTCATATTTTTTAGCTCGATAAAGTGAAGGAAAAGCGAGTCTTTCCACTCGATTTTCTACTTCCCTCTTAACCCCTCAAGATTCTATTTTCTTCGGTAGAATCTACGAGCTCGGAAGTTCATTTCATAGCCTGAGACAACATTTTTTACCCGCGTTATTGCTCGGCCTTTTTTTTTAAATGCAGATCGGATACGGGTAAGGGATTAAGGTGCAGAGCCACGGGACGGCTGCACTTTTGCCAGCCTGAATAATTTCCTTTTTTTTCAACACCAACTATTCTGTATGTTGATGCGAAAGTTCTCCCTCTCTGACGTGCAGATGTCTCTCGACTCGATAAATTAAGGTTCGTAATATGAGCCAGCAAAAATTAAAAAAAAAAACGTGTGACGTCCAATATGAAATACAGCAAATGTGTAAGTTGAAATTTTGCGTTGCAATTCCATGTTGTATTCCAACTGTTTTTCCAAGTGAGCGACGAAAATTGAAAAATAAGTCGACAACCTTTGAGTACTAAAAAGAGTCATCAAATTTTTCATTAATCGAACGTGTGGTTTTGGGCTTTTTACTGCGAAACAATAACAAACAGATTTGAAATGCAAATATGAAGATTCTCCATAAGTTGTCTCTCTTACGGAAAGGCATACATTTCAATTTCGCAAATTCCATGAATTTTTTGAAATTACGATGTTTGCTAGACGATTGTGTCGAAGACGAAAATTTTAAGGTCTGTTAATAGTAAAATATGAAGAACCTGGGAGCGAGTACGCAGAATTTTTCAGTTTTAAACGCGAAGCCCATTCGCCAGGGGATTCGTCAAATTACGTAGTGCGATAGAAAACGTTTTTTTTCACGTTTATTTTCGGACTCTTTTGAGAGTCTTTGCGGAGTCGTAAAAAATGTCGTCGTTCACGGAGAGTTGACCCGTTTTTTGTTCGAACGACCGGTGGACGTTGAAAGGGTTTCGAGGCGAAGGGAGAGAGTGTGACGTGACGAAACAAACGGAAAGAGTCGGAGAATTAAGGACCAAGGAGTTTTATGAGAAGGACGGAGATGGAAAAAGACCGGGGAATTGAAAACAAGGATGGGACGAAGAAGGAGAAAAAGAGGGAGATAAGGACAGTGCGAGGAAGAAAGGGAGACTGTTGAAGCGTGTGGGAAACCGGCCTCTGCTACGATCTATGCAAATAAGACGTTTGGAGCCTCAAGGGGCTGATGGCGATGCAAAAAATGCCAACATTCACGTGGCATTGTGTTATACTCGCTTCCCCATAATAGGCCAGTGTGGCACGAATCTTATGTAAATCGCCGGGCGCTTCAGAACTGCCTTATTCTTCTCTTTCTCCTTGTTTCAACGATACTATTTTTCCCCTCTTTCACCGGTCATACTTCGGACCATAATGAAAAATCTGACCTTCGATTTTTTCCCGATTGGGTTAGTACTTTAATGAAAACTGTGAATGATCGCTTTTTAAAAAGAAAAAATACTGTAGACTAGAAATACCTGTGAACTTTGCCGAAGGCTGCACATTTACTTTTCGATGGCAAAAATAATTTTCCAGCTTTTCCTAATGAAACAATTGAGAAAAGATTTTTAATAGCATCGCTTTTTATCACAGCGTTACTGTAATATTTTTCCTGTACACTGAGAAAAGAATTGTCGATTCAATAGCGATTGATGTTATTGGACAAATTTTCTTTATTTAACTGCAATATTTTTGGAGAGAGTGAATCTGCAGTTTGATCTAAAACTATTTTATTCGTTGACTTTTTCACTTTTTTTCTCGGTGTAAATATTTTTGCATTATCGAAAGATTTGAGCTCTGCAAATGGAACAAGGTGGATGAACTTTTATTTGAGCTGTATAGAAAACAAATGATGAAAATTTTGTGAGGTTAAAAACTGAGTTCAAATCATCATTTTTCATCTCGTGAAAGATTCGCGTCAATCGATCGAGCGTTTTTTTATTGAAAAGCAGCATAAAAGGAGATCGAAAGCAGACAAGTAGAAAAGAATTTTAAAAAATTGACGAGGAATTGCATGCAAAGCTTTATTTATTCGACCTCATGTTATTCTGCGGTGATTATAAAAAATGACGAACAACATTGAAATTACAAAACTTCTTTTTCCTCGAGATAAGCGAGCTTGACGTCAATCTCGGATCCAAGTCGTTGTCCAAGTTCGTCGAGTACTCCTGCCTGGATTTGATCAACGTCTTCGGGTGGGCAATAGTCATCCTCGCTGGATCTGAGGGGGTCAAGAATGGAAAAAAATGAAATTCGCGGAGAAAGAAATGTCTCGGAGTTATTTTTCTTTATCGTTCATCTCAAGCGTTTATGTTTCTCACAAGGAAATGAATAATAATCGCGCGGTACTATTTCCGGTGTGAGGCAATGGTAGGAGCAAAAAAACGAGTCGTGCAAAAAAGGAAAAGAAAGAAGAAAAAAAAAAACAAAATGAAAAACATTTTTTTGGCCCCCGCAGCGACGACATCCGGTGGCGGGCTTCGTTCTTTTTGTATATTGCTTTTGCAGTATGCCCGTTACCGGCGGAAGCGGGGGTGCGCGAGGGATGAACGAAGAAGAGGAAGAAGAAAAAGAGTAAAAGACGTTCACGCCTCGTTCTCCATATATTTGTATGTACATACATTTATGTGGGTGAACCGAGGGGTTCAGTCAAATCGATTTAACGCGCTCTTCCCCAAGCCGGAAGTCCAATTTTTTTCTCCCTATCCAAAAGATGGCGCCAGTATATCCATTTCACAAATTTATTCACCAAATTAATAGTTTTCACCTCTTTCAACACGAAATTTTCTCGTAATGGAGATCGTTAATTGTTATCATCGCGGATCACTAATTTTTAAGTTACTTCTCCCAGGCTCCATAACTCCTCTACTCGAATTGAAACAATCTAAGAATTCATTCTACGGAACTGACCATACGAACTGAATTATTCCACAAACCGTACTTCCCTGGAAATTTAAACTTGTTATTTACTGTGAACTTTGCAAAAATACCGTTTAACAAGAGTTTTATTTTTGTTGCTAAAACTGTTGCTTTTCTTTCCAGATTTTGTGTTTTTTCTTTCTCCCAAAATATCGAATCGTTATCAATCGTAAATCTACTATCGACTTTAGGATTCCCGACCAACGATCAGAGTTATCCTTCCAGATTTTGAAAAGCGATCGAGAGCCCCATCTGCCAGTGCAGGTCGCAACTTCTTCGTGCTTGTTCGACATGAGACACAAGTTTGTGCACCCCTATGTCGCGAATTCGAGCCCCTCTCCTCCTGAACTCGAGTATGGGAGGGGCCAAGGGAGATTCACCCATCGCCTGACAAACCCACCCCTCTTACGCGGCTGCTAAAAACCCACCCCGTATTTTTCCCCTTACGCACCACCCATTTCGATTGACGATTCGTTGCTGCCTTCAAAGCTGAAGGGACAATGTCTTTGAGACTACTGATAGAACTATAAAATGTTCTCAACCTCGTGCTCGCGTGGCTCTCCGTTGAACGCAGGGGCGTTTGAATTCACTCGTGTTGAGGGAACATGTAATTTAATAATAAATCACTGTTTCCAACTTTCCAAAGGCGGTCAATCGAGAGCAATTTCTGAACGATTAGGACAAACTTTTCTCTTTTTTTCGGCAGCTTTACGACACGCGGCTGATAAAATTTTTCTTTCGATTTTACGCCTGAATTAAGCATTTTAAGACTCATTGGAATGCGATCATTCAGGTTTTATAATAATGGAAAAAAATTACCATAAACAACAAATTATTTATTATCAAGCCTCGGTGCATTTTGGCAGAGACGATTCGAGGAGAGTCATCAAATTTTGAATGAAATGTCGACGGCTGCACTTACCGAGCAATCGTAACGATGGTCGGCGGAGCTGGAAGAGAAGCTAGAAAAACTCGGAAAGTTCCGGTGATCAAGCGATTGAGATCGTTTTGACTGGTCACGTGGTGAGGAAGATCGGTGTCGTCTCGAGTGCAGCCTGCGTCGTGGACGTACGTCCAATCGATTTCCGAGTCCGCATAAACCTTCGTTACTTCGTGATAGATGCGTTCGACCGCTTCGAATCTTTACGAAACAATAAAAAATGAAAGAAATTTATGAAGAGTTTGATTATTTTATTTCGTTTTTTTTTCATTTTTTTAAAAATTTTTTGTCACGATTCAACTAAAGTTTGTTCTTGCTGAGCCGCGCTTGAGGAACTAACAATAAGAAAAAATGTTTCTCGTTCAATCAACGAGCGAACCGGTGCATTACTAAGCGATCACCCATCCAAGTATTGGCTGTGCCTTAAGCGACAGTCGGGGGATCGCGGAAGCCACAGAGCGACAGTAAACCTTGCGGCGTCATCGCTATCCGAATGCAATTATTTTGTACTTATAGAAATTTATTTTGATCACGTGACTTGAGGAATTTCAGTTTTTTATTGCTTTCTTGTAATAAAAAAAAAAAAAATAATAAAAAAAGCGACAATTACGAAGACATAAATTTGCGAGAGACAACCTGGTAAAGTGCACCAAGCTCAGTACTCTTTTTCCGTGGAGTAGCCTCGAGGGTCATACGAGCTGGCCGAACAGGTGTATCCAGTCGGGTGTTAATTAATATTCAGAGGTATAAGGAGAAAAAATATTTTTCGTCGACTCTCGTCTCTTCTTTTTGCCCGGAAGGTACGTGAGCCGGAGCGAGAATTAAGAGAAAACGGTTCATAAAAATTGTAAATAAATGAAAAAAGTTCACGAACGTCGACGCCGCACAAAGAACGTTTGTTTGCCGGTTAATCAAACACTAAAATCGCGTATGTATTGAGGAGGAAATGCAAAAAAACGGCCACACCTGGCCAGAATTATTCACATTTATCAAATGAATGGCCGCTATGAATATTCGCTTTTTCTAACTCTTTGTCTCACGCAAGTCAAGTTCATTAAGAGTCGTTTAATTTAATGGCACTCTAACCAATGGAATGCATTTATCATTCGGTAATTACGATTGAACAGATGAAAAAAATTTAGAAAAGTTTTACAATATTTTAGCCATCGTTGGTGCAAAATTAAACATTTGCGAAGATTGTTTCAGAACAAATGTCCAAAGTCGTACCACCCGATTCGTTGTCGTTCTTTTGAAACAGGCCACATCGGAACGAGGGAAAAAGCAAATATCGGTAACGTAGATTTTTAGGTTCGAATGACCCGAATTTCGTTCGTTCAAAGCCCGCGATCTTCACTGAGGAAATACGTTTGCTAGCCCCAAAAAATCCATCGTTCATTCACCAAAGCCTGGTGATTAATTTAAGGGGGGGTCCTGCTTTAGAAAGTAAAAAACATCAATTGTTGTCGGGAATATTTTTAGGATAGACGGAAATAACTCACGATAGCGAACTTTTTGGTGTTGTTTCAAGGATATTTCAAAAGTACAAAAATATTTTTTTAACGTGAGAAATACTAATTCGTACATGGTTTATGGGCGATTGTAGAAATTTCTTAGCTGTGCACAATGTGGAGAACGTAATTATTGTTCGCAATGAAAATTCCAATTTTTTTTTTCCATTTTCATATGAACCTATGAACCTATTCACTTCCATATGAACCTATAAAAACCCGAAAAAATTGCAGAATTCTATATTTACAGCACGTTGAAGTGATATTCTCCTTTAAAAGGGTTTTTTTTTCAAACTCGCTAAAAATATAGAATTTCGCAATTTTTTCGGGTTTCTATAGGGTTCATATGGAACGACAATATATGAAAATGAAAAAAAAAAAATTGGAATTTTTATTGCAGACAATAATTACGATCTCCACATTGTACACAGCTATGAAATTTCGACAATCAGACCTTGCGCATAAACCATGTACAAATTAGTATTTTTCACATCAAAACAATGTTTTCGTACTCTTGAAAAATCCTTGAAACTATACCGAAAAGTTCGCTATGCTGAGTTATTACTATCCAAAAACATTCCCGAAAACAATCGATTTTTTTGACTTTCTACAGCAGGACCCCCCTTAAATTTGATGTTTATAAAAAATGTTTGTTGATTCAACGATGTTTCAGACCCAGTGAGCAATATTGATATTGGTCAACGAGCGTTGGAACCAACCAAATATTTATTTGCTTTAAGGAGTTTCATTTCCTTCATCAGGAACTGTCGATTCGTAAAGAATTTCATGAAATCAGCACCATTCCGCTGCTCGGTATACCAAGTCCGGTGTACCCATCGGAAAGAAGACAGAAAATCGACCGAGAGTCCGTAGTGTAAAATCAGCGAGTACTCCTAGGACAATGGGCGAACAATGGTGAAAAAAACACTGGATAAATATACCGAGCATATACACGCGCATACGCACAGGAAGAGGAAGAGAGAAAAAGATAAAAATAGGAAAAAGAAGAACAGAAACAGGGACCACTACCCTCATTACCGAATAGGGATAGGACCCCCGGTGTATTTACCGATAAGGGGGTCGTATGCAAATGGCGTCGAGCAAGATAGAGCAAAAGTGAGTAAGAAAAAAAAATGGCTCGACATAGGTGCGTAGGGAATAATACTCGCGGGGATAAAAAGACCGAGAGGGGGGGGGGGGGGTTGAAGGGGATAATTTTTTTGCGACGCTTTTCTTCTTCCTTCGTATACGACGACGAATCATTGATGACGAAAGCCTACTGATACTCGCATACATATATATATGCTACCTGAATTACAGAAGCCGGCTGGTATAATGTAACGTAATCAGATGATCAATTATTAAAGCCTGCGCAAAAAACAACGAGGGTTGACAGGAGAGGAGCAGGAGAATGTCCGTATATATAACATGCAATATGCCCGTCCGACCAGAGACAGAAGCGAGTTTCGAGGGTCTTAGAAAGTCGTTACTACCGGCTCATTTTTTTGCACCGATTTTTCTGACACTGGCCTCCGGGCCAGTGTTGAAAAAAGTGAGAGAAACAGTCCCACGGTTCTAAGGGCTTCCTGTTCTGCGAGAAAAAATACATCCTTGCACGATCCCAGGCTTTTATTGGTGCTCGAATTTACGAGGATAGGGCAATGTCAATGAAAACAATTCCGCGAACAGTTGAGCCACTTTTATTTTCTTCTTCTTTTTTGATTCTTAGAGATTTTTATTTCGAAAATTATTCCTTTTATTCCGAATTATTTTCGTCCAATTAATCGAGGAAAAAATTCAATTGTTGGGCTAGAAATTCTCCAAAATATTTTTGATTATCGATTTGCTGAAATTCCATTTGCTGAAATGTTGGCTCACTCAAATTTGTATAAAAATGAACGAAGCGAAGAATTTGATTTGGCTTCGAATGAAACGACACGAAAGTAAAAACTTGTCAGAACACTGGAAAGTTTAAAAATTCTAAATTCCCTGCAAAAGTTCAAGTTTGCGATTTCCATTCGACCGACTTCCGCTGTACAGTTCATTGACAATTAATGTTCTACTGGGACTTTCACTCCTATCACATCGGAGCTTTTGAACAAAAATTATTTTTTTCTTCTTGATGCGAATGAAATTCACGCGAGCTCGTTATGCACGCGATACCCCTCGTACGCACAATCGCGATCTTCATTCCCGATGTACGCCCATAGAAGCAAGAGAAAAAAAGATCGGTAACCCGATCTCCCGTTCATTGTCTCCGTCTGGATGTCTGGAATGGAGGAGACAAGCGTGAGGAACGGGCTGACAGAAATTTGTGCAAGCATCGTTACCAACGTTACGGATATGTATATCCCATTCAACGTTCCACGAGAAAATATATTATACAAAGAACCCAAATGATGGAATATGATTAATGCAGTTTTCGGTAATGCACATACGCACTCTCAAATTATTTAGTGACAATGGCGCGTTATGATAAAATACTAAATGCAATAAACCAGAAATTCCCTAACGGAACAAAGATGAACAATTTTCAGTTCAATAAAGAGGGAATAAAATGTATCCAGACAAATTCCAGCCTTTGCACTCTGTACAAATGCTCGAAATTGTAAAAATGCTTCACTTTTAAGGAAGTTGAGCCATTAGAATGAAAGTGATGTCATCGCTTTTAAACCGATTGCATCTTATAAAGTGAAGTGTAAAAAAATATCAGTTAAATTTTCAGACAGTTTAGGAGCGTCGTTGCTGAGAAAAATCAATAACAATTTGGATTAATCTTATGGAAGTCAAAAAACATTCAGTGATATCTCCGTTAAAAATGATGCTAAAAATATGAAATTTTTTGGGCAACATGAGCAAGGCTTGCTGACTAATGTCAATTTTTTCAGATTCATTAGGAGATTTGCTGAGATTATATTAATAATAATCTGTTTCCCGTGCAGTTTTTTGAGGCTAGGATCGTCACCGTTCGTATTTTCGACTGAGCTTTCACCAGTTTTTCGTCTTTTTTTCCTCAACTTTTCTTTAAAGTGTATGCAGCATTGCCAAACTGTAAACTGGCCTAACTTTTGAAAGGTACAGATCATAACTTTTGGGTAAAAAAATGACTGCACAGTCTCAACTTCCTTAAATAAACCGAACATGTTACAACCACCTTCATCACTTTTTGACATTTTATTATCCTCATTAAAAAATAACTCACGTTCCGTCTTTACGCCAAGTCTATATAGAAATCCCTCAACTCACTGTAATAACTAATATCATATTGAGGAAAAGATCTCCCCGCCTTCGTTACATTATTTGAGAAGATACGATACACTTGAAAAAGTCTCGATGTGTACCTGTCGATAGCAGTTAGCACGTGGCGCGTAAAGAAAAAAAACTTGGCTATTACCTCGAGCCAATACAACAGGTAAAAAAATATATAAAAAGGTTCTCTCTGTGAATGACGTGGCAGGTATCGAGAAGTGATCAATGAGGGGAGCTCCGAAACCAATCAATAGATATTCATCCCCATCGAAGCGTATACCCGGCGGCAAATGTGCTTGCTATTCACCGGAATCGGTGCACTCGGCTGCAACCTGCATCTATCGTAACACACGTCGTTAAATACAGGTCCTACTGTACGTGCACCACATTTAAATGTATATTTATTTGATTCCTGACTTGCGTAACATTATTGATGTTTACGAAAGCGAGGGCTCACTCCATTCACGTGAAATAGAGACCTACATTTGTCGTATCAAGCTTTAATATTGAGGCATTATTTATTTATTTATGAAGGTAAAAAAAAGATTATTACGGTCGTTTTGTAAGAGAAAAATATTTTGAAAATTTGTTTTTTCCATAAAAGGATGAGATTATTTTTTTGTTCTCATTTAATTTAATTTATTATTTTTCTACAAGGACTTGAAGGAGAGGAGAAAATTTAAATCAAAGCCAATTATGACGAGATTCGGTTGGAATGATTTTTCACGTTGAAATTTTGACTCATTGAGCTTGAAATTTTTTTAAATTTCCTCAGAGGGGCCTACTCGGCCGAAAATTCTTCGAGCCTGAGCAAAGAAATGATGTTTTCGACGACGAGCAGACTGTATGGTAAAAAAGTAATTTTCTGTCGACGTTTCAATTAGTAAAGAAATTATGCAAATAATAAGTGAAGCCATTGAAAAAAAGGGCTGACTGAATTCAAGAGAATTTATGGTGAGCGTTAATAATTCCACCTAATTCGAATGTCGTTTTATCGTTTGTCGTTTGTCATGGAAGAAAATTTGAAGCAAGAAGATTGGTGCACATGGAAACACCACGGGGTTGCGAGAGCGTCGCGAGAAACGCGGTGGTTCCCGTCGCGCAAAATTAGCATTCGTCTCGACCGGCCCGACTTAATTAGGTTACACGGGCCGAACGGGTTCAAGTTCACACGCTTCATTAGAAATTCCTTCAGGGTATGGTGCTACACAGGCGTTCTACAGTCCCTTATAAATGGAACACTGTTTTTTTTTCATCTTTCTCGCACTCGTTTTGTACATGCGCAAAATACAAATGAACGTGCATGTAATAAAATATTTCTCGTCAAGAGTTCGTTTCATTCTCTTTTCATTTTATTTCGTTCCTTTTATTATATTTCCCCACTTACATTCCGGTCTCAGCGACTGGCATCGAGCCCAACATCAAATTAAATTAGAATATCATTTTCACAAGCACGAATCATACGTCACGAATTCGTGGATTACTTTCTTCTACCTCTTTTTTTTATCGAGGGTGAAACTTAAACGGTATGTTGTCAGTTTTATTTTTCTTGCACAATCCCAGGCGTCGATGCATTCCCCAGCCTGGTTGTGGTTTTTCTTTGCTGTTTCATTGATAAACGTTTCGT
Organism: Venturia canescens; assembly: GCF_019457755.1. NCBI lineage: Eukaryota > Metazoa > Arthropoda > Insecta > Hymenoptera > Ichneumonidae > Venturia > Venturia canescens. The sequence continues at coordinate 16,336,262 of NC_057421.1, read as the reverse complement.
TAATAATTAATAATGTTTATGTAATTCAACGGTCACAGTGGTTATTGATCGATGCAGTGAAGTTGAGTTTTGTGGCCAATCAGGTGAAACAACGAAAGATACAAAATAATCTAAAATCCAAAAGTGAGAGTTCATCAAGCCAATTTCACGACAGTTGAAAACAACAAATAATGATTGTCTTGCAATTCGATAAGCGACAGGACTCACTCATGGAAAATAAAGCTCGAACAATGCGAGAAAAAAAATTTCTCCTCGCTAGATTCGAAATCAGAAGTTTCGCGATGTTATCCATATTTCAATTATTTTTGTCAACATATTCGCGACTGTCAACAGTCTTCGATTATTCGGCGTTCGGTAGTTTGTTATTATTACGATTCCTCGAATCTATTCGTCCAATTAATTTTTTCGCACGAGGTTTCTCGCTTATGACAATGTCGCCTGTGAGCTCGATGGAAAAAAAAGAAAAAAAAAACCTGAAGTTGGCAAGGAGCCCTGCGGGTAAAGCTGACTTCCAACCCCGTGTCTTTTAGTATGCAAATACATTTTAGTGTACCCCGGAGTGCCTTTTCCTTACCTGCAATTACATTAACTCCGTAATCTAATCTGAAATCAAACTATCGGCTCCCATTATCGAAATAAATTTTTTTCCGCAGGAGTTTCCAGGAGCACAATGAATAATTCTTCGAGCAGATATATTTTTTGGAGCGCTTCCTATTCCAAAGGGAAGTAAAAGACTCTCGAGTTGAGAAGACCCTCAAATGGACGATCATTCATCCGCCTCGTCCGTCCCTCTTTCCCTCCAACCTCCTTACACCTGAGCTATAATTAAAGTTCTGACCTTGAATCCGTAATATCGATCAAATTGCAATAGGAAATTGTTACGATAGTCTAGACGACTATCTCGTTATGCTATCTCACCATTTTCTGTGAAACACTCGATTCATTATAGAAAATAATAAAACAGAATGGAAAAGTACGATCTCACGGTTCTCGTTGAAGACTGAACGAAATGGAGAAAAATGCTTTTACAATCTTCATGTTTAACACTCGGATATTCAGATTTTTATAATTCTTGCGAAATTTCCGGTTTCAAGATATCGAAGAACAGTGAAATTTGTTTTTTTTACAGACTTCTCAGATGCAGCGAATTATCGTTCAATGTTCAAACATAATAAGGTATCCGGATGGTATCAAAGTTCGTAAATAGATAAAAGCGTATACGGAACAAATTTGAGACTCGTCGAGATAAATGAAAACTTTAAGTGGTTCGGCCGTTCGATAAATTACGGTGAAGGTCCATTTTTTGTGGTAAATAACAGCTTAAGGTCCCCTGATAACGAGAAGCACAGTTCCGGGGCCTCTTAAGGGGCAAAATATTGAATTATTTCATTTACAATTTTGAGTTCTTATGAGAACTCACGATAATAATAATTCTGAAAAAATTGTACGGTGCTCGAGCTTCGGAAAAGTTTAAATCGCGAAGAAAATTTATCACAGTTTCCGTTTCTTTAAGAAAAACATTACGGGACTTTTAAGAAAGAAAACATAAAAAAACTTCAGTTTTTGATGTGTCGAAAGCGGATGTCAGTCGTTACGTTGGACTGCTGGTAACAGTCGATTGAACTTCGGGCAAATTCGGGAATCGCTGGAATTTCATCAAATTTATTTTTGAGACTGACTCACGTGCTTTCATTCGTCTAGTAGCTTCGCTTTTTTTTAACGAATTGACCATTCCTATTTCTCGGTGCCATTTCACCGATATAAACTTTCTTTTGTACAATAAAAATGTTCCCCAGGTTATGTGTATTTCAAGTGTCACCGGTACCGACTCAATCATTAACTGGTCAAGTTGAAGAATGAATTTAATCTTTTATGATATTTTAAAAGCATTTTATTACATTCTTATGATAAAAATATTCTCAATGCGAGTGTTTATTAATTTTATTAACAATTTAGGCTTAAAATTAAACATCACGAAGTAGTCGGAAACTTGACTAGTCATAGAACGGCCGAGCTACTTTAAAAGGGTAAGAAAATGGACAATGGAGGCTGAAAGAACGGGAGGATATCGAGTGAGATCTTTAGCCCGTGAGTTACATCACGTAGTCCCATTTATCCGTGAGAAAGAGAGCATTCTTTCTCGTACGTGATCTCGCACGTGCAAGTGACGAATTAATGTGTATCTCGAGAAACGAATGTATAAACAGATCGCACTGTTATAAACGCGACTCTATCTTAGCTCGTTCTCCAAACGAACATTTATTATTCGAGCTTCGTCTCGTCTGTGTAAAATAAAGACTGCGAGAAGAGAATTCTCGTATTCTCTCTTGCATCGTGAAGGGTTCGTCTCGTGTGCGTGTAACGTAAGAGAAAAAAATTCTCAGGCATGGAGGAGCGTGAGTATGCAAATGAATGATGGAGGGTGATGGAATCTGGCACAGCGGCGACCCTTTTTCAACAATTAATGCAACAACAACAAGAAACAGCCCGAGGAAGTATTTCGTACCAATCTCGCGCGGCTATATTAATTCAACTTTCTAGTCATGCAGGCCTACCTCGAGTGTCTCATTTCTATCGGGCTTTCACCTCGATCTCAACTTAAATTGCCAACCTACTAAGCATATCCGGGAAGTAATATCAGAACTCCGGAAGAGACGAGGCTGGATCGAGACTCGAGAAGAGGCCGACGCGATGGACCCCGACCTTATAGACGTAGAAAAGCCCCCCGGAAGATGAAAAAACGACACATTGTCATGCCCATATGGGATCCTGAATAACCAGAGGGTCTAGAACAAAGAGTAACCTACGAAAAAACTGGGCATGAATCAGCCATCCTCTCAATTGTGAGATCAGCTCGTTTATGTTGATTCATCGTTTGCTTGTGTGCTACTCGGGCCTTCAATCTCTTCTGGTGGGGATAGAACAGGACAGGCCCTTCGTGCCCAACTAGCATTTCTCACTTGCAACTCACCTCAGTCTTCATTCGGTATTAGAACATTGGAGAGCCACATCAGGTTTAATATCATCGCGAAAGTGTTTCACGCTATGGAAATTCTTTTTTGTGCATTTTATTCACCGATTATATCAGCTTAGATTCAAAATTGGAATCGTTATAAAGAATTGATAAATTTTTGAAAATATTGACATTCAGTGACTGCACACCAGTTTCAAACCCAAGTGGGATTAGCGCTTCTGAATCTCTGCATTTAAAATTAGGCTACCATTAATAAAGGACCATTCGGTTAGCCTCGATACCATTTGACCTTGAGTGAAATAAAATTGGCATAGAATATTTTCTGCGTCATTGTTTCTACCAAAAGAGTGTTAAAACCTCGTGGTTGGTGTCAGGAATATTTTTGGATTATTTCTGCTCGAGTTTGAATCGTTCTTGTAAAAATTGAACATTAGAAACGGAAAACATAGATTAGATTAAATAATTTGGAAAATTAATTTCAGAAAACCTTGCAGCAGGGATGATTTAAATGTTTGTCTTATTTGAGCTAGTTGATAAAAGGAGCCTTTCGATTCTCGTTGGCTTATGCGCGGGTGTTTAAAAAATGGCTGACGGAGGTAGTCGACCGGGGGCGAGGCTACATATGGGGGTTGTATTCGAGCGGTTTGCATAGAGCTGATTTACGTTGGATTCAGCCAACATAAGTGAGCTCAACGAAATTTCGAGTAATATTTTTCTCTTTCATCTGCTCGGGGGTTTGAAAAAATAGGATATTACGTGCGTCAGCGTCAAGCCATGTTGGCTCGGGAGTTTCGTGCATCGGTGAGAAAGCTCGACGAGGGTGGGACACCCCCGAAAGAGCTCGCTCCCAGAGGCCAACCCTCACGCTCGATCCATCTTAATATTATTATTTCATTCCCGGATTCTATCGGCGTCCCTTTGCTTCTTCTTTTCACAGTGAAAAGTGCCTCGTCGGTATCTTCTCTAAGTTTCGAACTGACGAGGAATCTGCGACGTCTAATCGTCCCAGCGAAAACGAGTATTCTTCCCTTCCTTTGAAGCAAAGCGGAGCCATCTCGCTGGAAAATTCATCCCTTCCCAATACACATCCACCCCCTGCTTCTTCTTGCTCGCTCTTATTTCGTCAATACACCCCTCGGCTCGTCTCTGTCGTGCGGACTTTTCTCCTCGCCTCCTTTTTTCGACAATCATCCGCCCATATTATCTCCTCTCTCTCGCCCAACGTCGCACACGTTTCTTCCCTCTCGATCCACAAAAGCCGCGCATCTCCCAACGCAAACCTCCCCATCCTTCCTCCAATCTTCCACCTTCCACGCGGCGCCGCTTACCATCACTTACGGATCAATAGGGTATGGAAGATAAACGCACTGTGCGAGGGGCGACCTCAGTCACAGAGAGCACGAAAAAAATGGCGCTTCTTGGTATCAAGTGAGACGGAGAATTTTGTCACCGTAGGGAAATCCGGAGGAGAACCGACGTTGAGAAATGAAGAAAATAAAGCCTCTGCGTCCTTTCCAGCACCAACGATGGCTCGCTTTTTCATTCCCTCCTTCTTCTTCTGCGTACGAATACCCTGCCCAAATACTGACTATCTGTTTTCTTTAATCCATGTTTAATCACTCACAGATATCAGCAAGACATTCGCACAGTCATTTTACCTCCTTTCAAACCCCTGAAACATGTACTTATCTTGTGCGAGGGCTTGCAAATCGACTAAGAATTAAATTCGTGTAAGCGTTTTTTCTAGTCCTGCGGTACGATTTTTTTATCTCAATGTGATTTTACTGTCGTGTAGCAGTTAAAGGGAAAATGGTGTGTCGATCGAAAAAATTTTCTTATCGTCTAGCTATTTGGAGTTCTTCTGACCTCCTCGTTTTTCGCAATCGTGATGGCTTTCCAAAGCTTGACAGCCACGAACACTGAGATTGAAAAAAATTGCTTCCTTTCACACCCGAATTCCGGCTTTTATTTCAACTCCCAATGTTTTGTGTACTTTCAATCAATCGCGTTACACTGAGTTGATTATAGCGCGGGTAATGAGTAGATTGGAAAAGCCTCAGTTCGAAACACTGCCTGTTGGACAGATCCCTCGTGTTTCGAAGCCGGATTTTTCGTTCCTGTCACCTTTCTGCCGAATCGATAGCCTGCAAGAGCTTTGATCTTCGTCCGTGACCAAAGTTCACTTACAAAACGTTGGTCGAAACGATATCGCTATTCGGGGACGTCACCGACTCCCGGAAATATTTTGCTAAATCGATAACTATGTGCTCACGTGAATTTGTACGTATAAAGAGCAAACGATTCAATTCGGTGTGGGAAATCGATTCACAACTGTGCTCGTGCGACATGCAAGATTATTCGTCGACCCCGAATATTTTCTCGTGTATCAGATTCTTTCGTTTCGATACATAAAAGGTAGAAAAAAATTAAATATCAATTTCGAACGCATTGGAGTACTTTTTTCGCGAATTTATCGGCCTGACTGAAAAAACACTACGAAAAATCAAATACAAAAGTGAGGACGTCGAAAAAGGGATTCGTAACTTGTGCATAAAACGACCGTTTTTGATACGAGCTTTACCTATCAATGCGCAAAATCTGACATTTATTTTGTAAGATTAAATCAAATTTTTTATGATTTTTGTGTTTTGAGTTAAAAAGTCAAGAATTTTGGACGTTTTTTTTCTTTCAAATCGATTTACGTTATTGTTGCTGCACTTGAGTAACCATATTGTCGCCAGCAAAGGTGTCTTTAATATCTGACCTTTCCAGAACACTGGCTATAAACTCTTTTTTTCCTCTCAGTTTTTCCAAGATGGTAGTTCTTGCAAAGCAGCATGATGTAAATTTTCATGATTTTTTATCTCGAAAAGTATCAGCTTAACAAACAAATTTTACAGAACGAAAAGTATTTAGAATTATCCAGAGAATACGTGTGATTTTTTCAAAAAATTTCTAGCTATTTTTCAATTTTTCAATTTTGACAACTTTTTGAAAAATTTCGAAAATTCTGAACAAAATTCACACATATTCTTTGGGTTCAAGCCTACACTTTTTGTTCTATACATTTTTTCGTAAAGTCAAGAATTTTTGACAAAAAAATTATGAACTCATAATTTATAACTATTATTCTTTTGCGTGTGCAGAATGAAAACGAGTTTCGCCAAAATATAAATTGCACGACATGCAAAGTATTTGAGCTATTTTTGTCAGAGTGGTTATGTTATGCCTTCAATCTCCAATCCGTTGTAACTTTTTATCCGTCTCATAATAAATGAAACAATTTCATTCGTTTATCGAGGTGTTTTAATAAAAAATATTTACAATTTTCAGCAGCCGATATTTCGACATTATTTATATTTATTTCCGTTGCATCGTTTGCCGATGCTTGAGGCAAAGTACTAGGAGCAAATATGAATATACCTGCTCCAACACCCTCGAGTTCTTTTCTCGAGAAAACAGGAAATCGTTAGACGGGCGACATGCAAATTTTCTTCTCAAACTTCTCAAACTAGCGGCCCTCCTTCATCCGCGCGCGCGGGCTTTGCATAAGCGATGCTGCCTTATCTGGACCAAAGAAAGAAAACATTGGAGGAAAACTCTCGCGAATTCTCCAGAGCGATTAATTTCTATAGTATTCGATTGTTAGGGAGTTATTGTTTCTCCGATGGGATGGCGAGTTTGTATTGTTCGGATGGGCAGAAAGTGTCTCCACGAAATTTCAGAGTCGAGTTGAAAAAAATGAAGAACTCGTACCGAATAATGGTCGAGTGAATTTCAACTGTAACAGATCACATTTTGTATTGTGTAAAATTTTTCTAAAAACGCAAATCAGGCTGCTCAATATTAAGTTCCAATGCGATGCCCACATTATGTTCGTGATTTTGATAAAATAGTACGAGTAAAAAAAGAGAATTCGCTGCTCGCTTAATATCGCGATTCGCGACGAGCCAGCACGAATGAATATTCATTAAATACATTTTTTCGATTTTAATTACATCCCCTAAGCGGATTTGGTCTCTGCTCCTGTACCGTCCTCATCTTTCGTTTTTTTCTTCATTCTTTTTGTTAAATTCTCATTCTTCCCCCCGTTACCTCAATGTTCTGCCATTCTTTTAGCGTGTGCGAGTTTTAATGAAATCCCCGTGGTACCACGAGCAGACATATACTATTATTAATATCATCTCCCTCCGCAGGTTCCCGCAACCAGGGCTCTGCCCTCTCAACCCCCCTCTTATCTCTCTCACTCGCTTCTTCTCCGTCTCTTTTCCTCTTTCTCTTCTGCTGCGCTCCAGAATTCCTCTTGGAGTGTGCCATAACGAAATACTTAGTTATTAATTTCGATGTAACCGAAAGTATCCTCTGGGATTTTCGTTATTTCATATTCTCCATCGCTTCGCGGCGATCTTCGGAATCATAGTTCTGCGACCTCAGTGGTTCGATAATACGACAAAAATTTTTTCCGAATTTCGACGTCATTCAACGGAAAACTATGCGTCAATGGACGGTCGAGCTCTGCATCGATAAACTTTCGCAAAGTGTTCGTCCGGAATAAGCCGATGTCGTTGATTCGAATTGAAAAATTGGCTCTGCTTCGTTCTCGTCGTTGTTAAACCTTCTGAAGATTGGGTTTCGATCCTCTCGCGTGGACTTTAATTGTGATCTAATTTTCCGTCCATTCACCAGCCAATCAAGCCCCGCTTTATCTCATTATCTAAAGCTCTTTTGAACAAGTTACGTAGCCCCAAAAACGTTCGAGTGGAAAAAAGGAATTGCACCTAAATCGAAAGCGATTAAAAGGAGTTTGCGGCCTCAAACTCCTCCATGGCGTTAAACACCAACTGAACGATCAGAACGAGTTATTTGCCTCACACAGTAGTTGCCATTGTGAGAAATTGGTTTCATACGATAATTAGTTTTCTTTGAATTTTTAATATTATATACGCTGATTTCTTTATCAGCAAAATTTATCGTTACAAAGGCCTGGTTTCTAATCATTTTAAGGGGGTCACCCCGTGTGGCAGCTTGATTTTTAGGGGTTTTTCCGCGGCGAGGGAAAAACATAGACTTGAAACTTGAAGGGATTACTTATTGGTATTTCAACTTTGAGATAGAATTTTTGACTCTGATATCTCGGGCAGATTCGGTGTAAAGTTACTCCACAGGAACCCACATGTTTCTCCATGGTTTTCACGATTTCGGGGGATTGGTTTATCTGAGATGGAAAAACCAAAGAGCGTTTTGATTTGTAAAACCGCAAAAAAATCGCGGAAAAACCCAAAAAATCCGGCTGCCACACTGGGCGTCCCCTTAAAATACAGGCAAATGGCGATTATCACTCATTGGGAACGGTATAAATGAGGTCCTCAGATTCCCAAACTACTTAAACATCGAGTGCCTTTTTGTACCTTGAAGTTCCATGTAAATTCATAATTTACAGTAGAGGCTTGCATTATTTATGTGAAAGTAGGTTTATACCTATGATGGCGATGCAAGGCGATGCAAGGTCAAACTATATTATTACAGTACTTTGAAATGTGGAGCTTTAGCAGGGTAGATAGATTTGTTGAGAGATCTGGTAAAAAGAGAGTGAGAAAAAAGCTCCGGCGGTGCGGAGGGAGTTAATAGTGGGGGCGATTCCCCAAGGTAGCTCAGGGGGGCTAGGGGTGTTGCCAAGGGCAACGCTAACGAGCTCCATGAGCGACGTCAGATAGGGCCAAACCCTGCCCTTCAGTTGTTCCGTATATAAATATGTGTGTGTGTGTCTGAGTATGTATGCGTTCTCTTCCATGGTGCAACCTTCTTTTTCGACAATCCTCCCCCTTCTTTCGAGTCTCTTGGTGGTAGTCAGGAATAGTCGAAGCTACAACAGAGTGGAATATCCTCGCAGCCCAGTAGCAGAATTTATCGGAGCACCCTTAAAATCGCGTGTACCGTATTCGTCTCTATAGAAAATATTTCCCCTTTCTTCCGAGCCACTGTGAGCCCGCGATATACGTCGCGAAGTTTTTCCAAACGGAAAGCGCAGGAAAAGCTCGTTATCGTCAACAATACAATGCTGAAGTAGTCGCTCGGACGCTTTGAAATTTAGGCAAAAACGTGGTTTGGCCAAACGTTTTCGAAAAAAATAAAATTTTCAACAAAAAACTATTGCCATCTCTCATGAATCCAAAAGTATTTTATTATTCATTTCTAGGAGAATGATCGAGGCTCGAACACTCGAAGTGATCGACCAGACTCGCGTGATTAAAATTTTCTTGAACCAACAAAATTCCTTGCCTTTAAGATGAGAATTTTCGAGAATTTTGTGAGTCGATAATCGATAAATTGATCGCGAAAGAAATCAGAAAACTTGCAATTGACCATTAAAGAAAACAAAAGAATAAAAAAAACTTGGGACCGAGAGAAAGAAGAAAAAGAACCACGAGGGTTGAATTAACGGCAGAGTTTAGCGGTCACGGCGGGTGGCTGTGATTTCCACCCTCAAGCTGGGGTGGGTTAACGGCCGACGCCATCTCCACCGTTAACTGAGCTGATGTTTTCTCATCTCTTTCTCTCTCTTTCTTTCTCTCGCTGGCAGCCAATTACGCAATCAAGTAATTAGTCCCGGACCTGGGTTAACAAGTTTTGCCGAGTACCGCGACGAGTCGCGGCCCATTTTCTCCTTCCTCAACGTAGAATTCTCCTCCTCACCCCTCTCCGATTACTCGTCTTTTAATACTATACCCTTTTCTTCCACTTTTAAGCTTTTGCCCTCGCGTATCTCCACTCCGTATCTCATTTTTCCTCCTGCTTTTTTTTATTCGCCTTAACTTGATTTCTTTCGCGTCTGATAAAGTCGCGCTAAATCGGCGCTGCTTTTATCACAAAATATCAAATTTAAACTCGTTTCAACGCGTACCCGAAACCGCGCATTTCATCATTATTTTTCAATCAAATTGCCCTTTTACTGGCATTTCGTATTTTGTATCGGGCCATCGAAAAAATCGTTTCATCCATTCACTCCAAAAGATAAAAATCCATGGGATTCAACAGTTAGCAATTTCATTTTATCAAAAAAATCTTCAAATTTTTTCTCGTTCGTTCCCCTGGCTACTGCGAGGCTGATTTTTACCTAGAAATTTTGGGTCACACGTCTGAAAGAAATCGCAATTGTTTACCACGATTCGTCAATAAAATTATGATATTTCGATATGAGCGTGAGGTCGAAATAACCTGAGCTTACTTCCGTTGGTACAGTTTAAAAGCTTGAAAAAAATATTTTCTGCATCTTTCTGCTACTTTCATTTCTCAAGGGCTCCGGTAAGGGAGCGGGGGGAGGCTGATTTTTGGACAGAGGAACGGGAAAAGAACGACGACTCTTCGGGTGAAAAGGAGTGCCGGTAAATTTAATTGGCACCAGGAGAGCCGACGGGTTTAAACTATATCGAGTTGTCGATTCACGATGATTCTCAGGACTGGTGCAAACGCCGCGGTACGTTTTTTCGTCAAAGCCTGGAGGAGGGTTTTGCCCTTGTGCCGTTTGAGGGTGGCTGGGGCGGCGTTTTGAGAGCATTCGTTGCTCGAAATTTTTTCATGCGAATACATATTTTTTCATTTCTCTTCAACGTTATTCCGCAGCTCTCTTTTGCTCTCGTTCGTTTATCGTATTCAAGGTACAAGACAAACGAGTGGGTTGAAAAGAGAAACTCGAGTTGAGGAAGCGAAGCAACCAAAAGTCCCGACAAATTGGAGGTCGGCACTCGCGGCTCTCAACTGTTCGCCTCTTGGCCGTGCCGAGCGAAAAATCCCGTTGGTTTGCTCGCTCGTGTATCTCTGAGAGGCTCGTAAAAATTTATTATTTTTAAATTACTCCAGAAGAAAGAAAGCCGCGCCCACCCTCTGTACTTCTCATGTACGCTTGATACGAAACTCGCGAAAGAAGCTTCACACGCGGTGTAATTACTTTACGTACCTGGTTTTTTAAATACATGTAAAAGAAGATACTAATTTTGATAACGAAACGTTTTTCTCTCCGATTACCACTCCGGTAAAACGCGTGCACGAGTTGAGCAGGGAGCTCTTTTGCTGAAGATTTTTTGGCTGAAATTCTCAATGCCGCAAATCGATTTCACTTCATCCTCACTCCTTTTCAGTTTAACTTTCATTCCGAGTGATCACTTATTAATTTCACGTTATGTTTTACTGGGAAATGATTTTGAGCGTTGCTCGAATTGGCTGTGAGCAAAATTAGGCTCAGCAGTCGAATTTTTCTTCTACGAATATCGGTACCGACCATTTTAACGATCTCCATTTGAAATTTGGCTGGGAAACTGCGAAAAAGTTGGCGAAAAATGTTTGTGTACATTCATGAAATTTGCGTTCGCGACTCTCCAGTTCGAGGCACGTGTACGTGGGAAGGTGGGGGATGGAAGGGGCGAATAAAATTATGGAGGCTATGGCCGTAGTGATCTGTGTGGATGTACACAAGTGATGTTGCCAACGCTCAGTGGTTGCGTAACACGAGGGGTTGGAGTAAATCTCGAGAGAGAAGAAGTAGAAGAAAAGGAGGCGCGGAGCAGGAGGGACGGAGAGCCGAGAAGGGAATGCGAGCCGGGTGAACCTTACTTATTGCTACATTTTAATATAACGACGGTATAACGATGCTTCGAGTCTGCACAACGTTTATTTCAATGCCTCGTATACACGGGGCATAATACAGCCGTGTACCCCTCGCCACATTTTTCCGTATAGCTCGAGCGATGGCTTTTCCGTTCGTCTCCATCCGGTTAACATCGTAGACACAACCGCATCTTAACACGAACGAGAGCTCTGCGAGCTTGAATTTTTAATATACGCGAGGAGAATGTCGGCGGAGAAAGAGTGACTGGAAAAAATCGTTGCAAGGAAAGCTAAAAAGAGAGGCACCAAATTGTGTTTCCTCGTTTACATCGCTTCTAAAACGTATTTTCCTTGCCTACGTAACCATCCGCGAGATACTTCAGTTATTGTGGTACACTCGTACTTCTTTTATCATAAAATCTCGATTACGCCACTGATGAAGGTGTATGACGTCTTTAGAGTTGACATGGGACATCAATTTTCGTTTTTTAAGGGGGTTGAACTTGTTTTTTAATTTACTACATTTGGGCTTCCTGAGAAGATGTGAAAAAAATGGTTTTGAGTTGAAATTTTAGTTTTCGGGCACCAAATTATCAAAATCTGTTATCAGGAATCGAAAAAAACATCGAAAAAGTAGATTTTACACTTTTGATCTGATGATTTTTCGTGCAGGCAAATATCAGAGCAGATGTAAGTTATTAGAGAAAGAACTGGAAAGCATGGAGAAAAAAGTCGTGATAAGGAAAATGATGGATCCGAATATGCAAAGTCTGTGAGCATCATCGACTGATCTTTCTGTTTTTCTCTCTCAATTATTATGACCAACACAAAGCAATGAGGATATATACTTCTCGAGGACGAGACTCGTTCCTCATCTTCAGGATCTTCCACCTCTTTTTATCCCACTCTAAGTTTGCCCTCGTAACCCAACCTCACAGAATAATACCAGTGCCTTGGGATATATAATAATCCTGGCAAGCTTTCTTCGTGCATTTTCCACTGTCTCTGAAGCCTCGTTCCCTCGAACACAATGTGATACTTTTTTTTCTTTGTGAATTATCTCCGAAGGGGTGCACTATCCGATTTTCTTTTATTGCATATTCATATATTTCTCTAGGATAAGAAGTCCGCTTCGTTGTGCTTTCCGAGGGAAAATAATTTTTTAATTGGACCAAATTATTACACAGGAATTAATCGAATGGAAATCGTCTTCAATTGAAATGAATATTTACATTAAAAATGATAATTATCGACGACTTTTTTCTTTCCTTGAGGTGTCTTGTATCTTTTATTTTTTTTGTATGATCATCAGCCAATGCACACTAGAAACCATCCGTGCGAAAACCGTAGGCATCACAGAGCGAAAGAAAAAACAACAAACGAGCCATCATGCTTCAGTGACGAATGTTTTTTGTTCCCTCCTTGGGCATCCTTTGAATTTTCTTCTTTATTATTATTATTTTTTTTTTATTGTTCGCGAGCGAGAATGCTCGGGAAATCGCTCGGTCGAAGAGTGCGAAGAACTCTCGCTTTCTCCTTGGGCACATTTTAGAAGCGATTCTTATAATGCCACCCTCTTTCCAACCTGGTCTCACGCGCCTCTGCCTCGAAGAGTCGGAGACCCATCTCGAGGGTGGGAAGACACTCCCGAAGAGGGTGCAAGCTTTGCCGCAAGCAGCAGGCGTCCAAACAATCGCCCCCTCTGAAAACGAGGGCATCCTCCGGATATGGAAAGCTCACGTATACCGAAATTCTCAAATCACCCTCATTTTTTGTTGCCTCCGTGTCGAGCTTTGCTGTCGACGCCATTTTTTTCGAATATTTATCTCGAAGCCTTGAAAATCATCTGAATATTCAGCATATCCCATGGTAAAAATGAATTTAGTTGTTGCACGCGAGAGAGAAAAATGTAAAGTAGTTCTTGGATATTAATGAAGGTATTTTCCTCGAGGGCAAAAAAATGAAACTCTCTTATTCTAACTTGAAAAAGCAGAATCGAAAGGAGCACAAGCAACGAATTTATCACCGAGATTTCTTTGTTTTCCATCAGACCACTCTGGACGGTGAATCAAATCGATACCGTTGCTAAATACAGTTTTCAAATTTAATAATAATTCGATGATATTAAATTCGGTATATACGAAGCTTCGTAAACGAAGGATGAGGCTTTCATAAGCTTTGCAATCGTAATTTTATCTTGCGTGCAACGAATTTAAAGAAATATGAAGGCGAATGCACGCTCTTCGGTAATAGGGGAAGAGGATAGAAAGCCCACTGTATGCCGGCTTATTGATCAGATCACAAGTCGTTCGAGGAGCTTTTTCTCCCTCTCATGTCCGCTCTTTTTTACGTACCACTTTTTCTACCCCCGCTTCTGCCATCGGAGCATTAGCCAACGACGAGGAACGGGGCAGTTTTATTTGTGCGTCGGAGCCTCACTGCCACCTCCCCTCTCACGCTCTACTCCTGTCCTTTCCTACTTGAAACACACCCTACCCAATTTCACCCTCTTAAACTTCCCCGTAATACAGCGAGGGCACATGCTAACTTTTCTTTTTTCTCCGTCGCTTTCCACTCGTATATCTCACTCTCATCCGAATATCCACAGTCGCCATTTTTTTTATTCACCCACATTCCCCCATGCACGCGGCATCAAATCTTGTTTCATCGCACTGAGGAAACACGTGATCTCGAATTATGACAGAAGCAAAATGGTACTCGCTTCTCCGGTTTTTCATAACTTACTATCTTTGTATACTTTTCAAAAATTACTCCAATCTTTTATGATTTGTTTGTCGACCCTCTTCCTTCAATAATGCTCGATAAATGTGAAAAAAATTTGCATTTTTCATCATCGATGAAATATTGTTTCAAATCTAATATTGAAAATTCATGAAAACAGACAAATGTGCTTAAAACTTAATCGAATTTTATTGGTCATTTCGTTTTATTGACTTATACAAGCTTTGTAGAAGAGCATACAATTTATTATCCTCCCGCGGTGATTAATAATCAAAAATGTTCTCACCTTACGACTAAACTCACTTATGACCTCTCGTTCTGGTGCGCTTTTAGTGCATACTGGTTTTCCAAGACACGTAATATTTTAAGTAATCACTTTTGCTTCGAATATAAGCAGATTCAAAATCTAAAAAAACTTGATTTATGTATCCGTGTGATTTTGAGGAGCTAGAGAAGGGGAAAGCGAAATTTTGAAAAATTCTAAAAGTCGTGAACATTTGGAGCAAGAATCAGATCAATGAAACGAAGTATAGAATAATGTCAAATAAATTTGCGCATTACAGTGCATTTTGTTCTTGTAAAATTCACTTTTTAACCACGTTTCATTCGTTGCGATTACTACTAGCCATAGAAAAATATTTATCAATTAATTTTAATGGGGTTTGTGAATTCTGAATCGCCCTGTAGATAAGCGATCAACCGTCAGGACGTAAAAGCCTTTTTAATGTTCTGTAAAAGAAGGGGATTATTAAAAAAATGCTATGCGAAATGAGTTTTAACGTGAGCTTTTTCTTTCCTGCATAGCCCCATAAAATGATGGCGTGGATATGACGTTATGGTTAATGGCTGGTGCATGTCGGCATTACGGAATAAGGGATATTGCTTGTGTAGTTAAGTCTGCTAACTGCTCGCATAACGCACGATAATCCGTTGCAAACCAGACAATAGAATTAAATTAATTAGATGAATACGGTAACGGTATAAAGCAGAGAGAAACGCCACGCACATTGGAAGGTTAATCAAACGAAAAGAATTGCTTGAGAACTCATCGTTCATTCTTACTTTGTGAAATGGCTTCATATGCGATTGAATAAAAAAAAAAAATATATTCCCATGCTCCAGGATCAATAATTGATTTTTCATTTCACAAGATTTTAGGGGGTTTTAATCTTGATTCAGTCTCCGTTCCATTCACGAAAATTACACGTTTTACGAAGTGGACGTAAAACGTAAAAGCAGATTTTTAGTTTTTTAAGGTAATAATTATTTGTTAGAATAGACAGAGATGGGATTTGCAGCCACGTGGCGTGGTTTTTCCGAGACGAGCTTCCTCAAACTTGATTTCCGTTTTCCAACTATCAACAAAAGAGCCTCGCGTTCTCCGAAGGTTTTGTTTTGTTGCTACACCAACGGAAGTGTCGCAGTCTTCGTATTCGAGTTGTTATATTTTGTTTATTGTTTCCGCAGTATTATAATTATTTCGAGCTCTGCAGCGTGAATATTTTTTGGTTTGATGTTTTTGTAACGATACAAAAATACATCGTTGTGAAAGCGACACTTGAAAACGGCGTCATATTCGTGGACTGCGAAGGACTCGAGAGTCTTTGTTTTTTCGTCGAGAGAGGGAGGAGGATGATGGTAGGAGCGTATCCGTAAATTATTTGCGACGCCGGGGGGCGTGAAGGAATGGAGCTCGTTGAGGGTGACGCGGAAGATGGATAAAAAAAGGAAGACGAAGCGCGACCGAGCGTGTGGATCGAGAAGAAAAGGACTTTGGCATTATGCTCTGGAAAGCTACATGGAGCCCGGTTGGCTCACGCAAAACCAATGGAATATACCCTGGAACGAGGAAAACGTCAAGGAGTAGTGAAAAAAAATGGATACATACATACGCGAGAGAGGAAGGAGAAAGGGGCAAGAGAACAAGAGCATCGCCGTTGGGAGTTAGTTAAATAAGGAACAGAAATAAATAGGAAGGGAAGAAAAGAGCTCGTTAGGGGGTCTCGGAGAGTTTCTGAGTACCCAACTACCCCGACTAACAGAAAACGAGAGAAAGGAGAGGCAGGCAGGAGAAGCTGTGGAATCAGACGGTCCACCCTCTCCTCTCCTTCTCTCTCGTCTCCTATTTTTCCTTCTTTTCTACATCTCTTTCATCCTTTACACTGCTTTTCGTCTTTTTTCTCTTCCTCTTTCTATCTCCACGAAAGGCTATGCTCCTTCCTTTTCTTCGCAGCAGTGTACATACTTTGGTCTCATAACATTCTCTGCACCGAATCTCAACGTGTCTGCATCCACCGTCATCCCGTATCTTTTTACCCCTTCTTCTCTTCTGGCACACAATTAGACATTTTTTTTATCTCCGAGCATATCTTTTGCCATGTCAATCTCTCTCGGGTCGCGTATACCACAAAGGTAGAAAAATTATTTTTCAACGTGAGTCGTATGCAAAATAAAAGAATTTACTTACGTAAAGATCTTTATCGAACGATCAATATTATTGTGCTTCTATTCAAATGGAGTTTGCAGTTGTCATTTTCAGAAACAAACAAGTACGACGGACACATATTCAATTATCTTTATTTACATTCTATTTACTCGTAAAATAAATAAAAAGTGAAGAAAAAACTAACGTGTGCTGATGATAAAAATAATGAAAACGAGCCTTCATGATATTTACACGTGTGAGTGAACCCAAAGAATTCCCAGAAGTCCGTTATCCTTTTTTTTACCGGCCCCGTATAATTTGTACGTAAATTACGCGCTTGCGTACACACTAGCGCTCACGATTAATTGTCCAGGAATAACGACGACGTAAGTTTCATTTCCCTTTCGTTGTTTTGCACTCCGGGGGAATCAACAATTTTCCTCCCTTCGACCATTGAATACAGTGCTCGGCCCATCGCGAGCATTATCAACAGGCAAATACTTTATTTTTTAGCTCCAAAAAATTATCATTGTGATGAATCGTACGATTTTCGATGAAAATCAAATCATAATCGATTTTTCAACGAAACAAAACTCACAATGCATTATCAAACATTTTTTGTGTTGGACATTTCGAATCGTGGCTCCCCCAAAAAACACACTTTTCTCGGAAAAGCCACCATTCCAAATACTCGCTTATTTTCGAACGAGTCATTCAACGAGAATATGAGCACCGCCTCAAAACCATCGAATACTTCAAGCAACGAATGGTTTTGTCCACGACGTAGAATAAGAAATTTTAATTCAGAACGACAATTGAGTGTTTCGATAAAACATGAAATTCATTATGATGAATAGGGCTCCGGGAGCGCAAGGGAATGGGAGCTTTGGGTTCCGTTGATCGTGGAAATATATTTTGCTGTATTATTTGGTATACAGAATAGTTTTAATGAGATGCGGTGTAAAGGTAAGTGGTTGATCACTATTTAGCAGCGGCGAATTTGAAATGAGGAAGCGGGAAAAGAGGTTTGAGGAAAGGGTAAATAGGGTGTAGAAAAGGCTTCGTAAAAAGGTGCACGAAACATGGAGAGAGAGAGAGAGAGAGAGAGAAAGAGAGCGAAAGAGAGGGAGGAAGGGGGTGGCTAACAGTCACGAGCAATTGGTCGCCGTCATTCTGCGCCATTGCTCTCTTCCACGGGCGACGTAAACGAGACGACGGAACTGCGATTATAGTCAGCCCCTTCTGAACTCCGCCATGAAGAAAAAAAGTAAAGAGAGAAAAAAGAGGAGGACGAAAATTGGCTGATTAACCGGAGCAATGTCGTGGTGAGTCCCGCAGGGCTAATTAGCACATTATCGGGGGAAAAAGGGAGGATGAAATGTTAGGATGGAGATTTGAAGGGCCGGGGGTTGGGAGCGGGTTGGTGGTTGCATTGATAGCCGGTATTTACTGGTAAATGGTGCATTTATTTATAAACTAAATGAGATTTAAATTCGCGGTGGTAAATTGTGTATCGGGAGTAGAGAACGGAGATAAATTTGTGCTCGATAATGCGGAGGGACGATAAATTAATCGGATAATCGAGGGTCGTAAATGAGAAATTCAATCGGGGCGAAGAGGCAAAAATCGACAATCGAATCGGAAGTTCCTGTCGGTGAGGTGTTCCGCGTGAATTTTCAACGCGAAAAAAGGATTCGTAACAGTAGCCAAGAGCGAGGCAAAAACAGTCTCTTTCGGAGCAGCTTAACAGGAGTAATCGAGTGTCGATCTCGCTTCGATTAAGGTCGTACGACCTGGCGTCTGCTCGGCGAATTAGCGTCTGTTGCTCGGCCTTGAACGGTCCTGGCTCTGTGCACCAAATTGTTCTGCTCCTTTTTTCGAGAGACGACGCTTCTTTCTGTTAAAAATTGGCTGAGGTTTTCGAGGATAAAAAAAAATAGATTCACTGCGAGTTACAAAACTGCTAGAGTTCCTTTGTACAAGATTCTCATATTATTCGTCCCCCATTTTTTTTCTGGAAACATAGCTCGTGCTGCTCAATCTTTCCAATCCGCCGATAGCTGCGCCACCAAAGACTTTTTTGCTAAGATTAATTCTGCTTTTAAGAAAGATTTTAATCTCCGCAGTCGTCGAAGTTACAAAGGCAAAGACGACGACGCTAGAAATGGCCGGAAATCAAGACTTCTGATCAACGTGTTCTGCAAAAATCCTCGCTAGAGGAGATCACGAAAAAATGTTTTCTTCTCACGAATTCCGAGAGAAAGACGATGCCCTCGTATATTATAAATGAATTAGTAGATAGACAACGAACGTCGATGCCACTCTGTCGAATGACACAAAAATTCAAACTGCTATAAAATTTTTTCGTTTCACAGAAAAAACAAAATTGATGTCTGTTATTTTCTTGATTGAAACTTACATAATCTACAATTTGAAGTAAAGAAGAAAAAATGAATGAATTTATAAGAAGAAACAGAAATTGATCCTCTTGATAAATACGTGATAATAAGTTGATTTCCATTCATCGTTTCTCCATGGGCATGTATCGCTCGTTAATATAATTATATCGATGTACAGGAAAGATAATCAAACGAATTCCGGCACATCCTCTTTCATGTTTATTTCTATAATTGGTGATGGGAAATACGAATATACATTGAATACATGGGACGTTAATTAAAGAATCGTATCGACATCTTGCTACGAGACATATCATTATCTCTTCAAACAGGTATTTTCTTCGTGACGATAATTGGGATGAATTTGTCCCGTTTGTTCGATTCACCGGGTGAACCACTCTCGATTATCCGACGGCATTCACAGCCTGGGCAGGTGTGGGACCCAAACAACGCTGGTTATTACCGGACTATGAATAAGGAAATTACATACGTCAAATAACAAGGCCGGCCGCGATATTCAATAACTTATTCATATTTTTGTTTATAAATTCGTGTACGAAACTCCGTTTTTTTAGGAAAAAACGAACCGAACGAGATTTCCAACTATTTTATTAGGTTTTATACACGGAAGAAACGAGGCCGAAAATCCTAGAGGAAAGTACCAGAAATATAGTATCTCGGGGACAGTATATACGCACTGGATTGCAGCCTTAATTCGAAGAGCAGTAATAAGAATTATTTTATCCACCATAATAAGAAGACTAATGCCCATGCCTTTTATTCAAAAGCTCAAGAGCCTTTTTCTCTATAAGCATAGTAAAAAATCTTTTCAATCACTTGAAATGTTTATATTGTAAAGCATGCTCAGGCAACCCTGAAAAAAATTATATGCATGGTAAAATGTCACACTTATTCGCTGTATATTCGTGTATTTATCGTAGAATTTACTATGCTGACAGTGAAAATTTGTGATTTACCATACATTTCCACTCATCAGTAAGTGTTGCTCTGACATGATGAATAACACTCGAAAACAAAACGAAATATAGTTCTCACGTCCGCATCTCTTTTTGCTATCCACATAAAGTTGCTTAGAATTCAATGGAAGAAAAAAATTGAAAAATTGAAAAAATACTATGCTGTTTGTAATCGGTGCCTAGATAATTTGAAAAATCTTGAGAAATAATGTATTCCTGACTATACAAAACGAATCCGTTTTCTCCGTGTATGATTTGGAAAGCATCTGAAATTATATGTGACGATAATAATGTTTACAACTCATCACTACGATTTATGAAGCACACTCATTTATGTCAAAAGAATATAGTCAAAGTTATTCAGAGCAGCTGCTACTGCCAAATTCCAAGTGACAATTTCGTTGATTGCAAAAAAGTTCATTTTAATTGTGAATTAGTGCAGAAGTTATTTACGAATTTGATGAAATTATGAATTTTGGTTGTTCCCTTGAAGACTAAAATACACAAAGGCGGTAACACGAAACTGCGACATAGTCGGTGTTGAGTGACGAGATTTTATTGAGAAAAATGCAAAGCTGCGAGGAAGCCCAGTTTATTATATTCGGAGCGGAAGGTCCAACACTTGGGAGGATCAAAGGAGGCAACGGTGCGCTCGAGAAGACAATACGAAAGCGATGTTGAGCTACGTGAAATGGGCAAAGTGTCGGGCTACGAGCGAGGTCTATTCGATCTGTCGGCAAGGTGGTGAATGGGCGAGAGAAAGTTGATCGGAAGGTCCGAAGGTCGAACCCTAACAAAGATATGTGAAAGATGGCGATGGAGTCTTTAGAGAAATTAAGTGAACCGTGAACTTGGGTTCAATCTCGTCGAATTTGAAAATAAAGAAAAAAAGGTTTCGCACGGCTCGGACGGTGGAAGGGTCGAGAAGAGGTGGGACCGAGTCGAGTTGAGTCGGGGTCGAATCAAAAGGATAAGCGGAGCTGTTATCCGAGGCTGGAATATGTGTTAATCGGCCTGGAAGATCGTCTGGTCCGAGGTTATTTGATTTTGGAATGTGTCAACAAACGAGTGAATCGCCTCCTCTGACTTGTGAAAACAACCTTCTCAGGCTATAAATCATCGCCTAATTATCCGGATTGAGTAAATCAAATCCTCGTATCAGAATTTCGGAATCGTCTAGATTTTTCGTCTATTTAATCGTCTGAAAAACAATAAGAATTTTTATAACACGATGCCCCATAAAAAAGGTAGAGAATTTTTGGGCTCTGTCAGGATTGGTCGAAAACTGAAAGACCCGGTGCCCCGCCTGCGGGCAGCGTGTGTGCGAAAGCGAGGGAGAAAACGGCAGCAGGTGACGTTGATATTTTTCTCCCCCTTTTCGCTCGTCTAATATTCTATGGGGTACCCCGCAGCACTCATGGAAGAACTCGGAACAATCGCACAATGGGTCAAGACCGCGTGCTCACCCACGTGCATCAAGTCACTCCCTCTGGGCAGTGCCGGGGGGTTCAACCGAAATACGACCAACCCATATACTTGCGAGGGCTGTAGAACATCGTGAGATGAGTCAAAATGTTACGTGAAAAATAAAAAAAAGGGGGAAGAGTTGAATAAGAAGGGGAAATATTCGACCAGGATATTTCCGGGTTCTGAAAAACTGAATTTTTTGGTCCAATTTTTTTTTCAGTCAAGTGCCGATTCGGTGAACTTTTATATTTTTTTTTTTAATGAAACAGGACTGCAGTTTTTGGAGTAGAATATTTTCTTTGATTAGTTTTAACTTTTACTCCGGCGAGACATTAAACGAGTCGATTCGAAATTCAAAAGAATCGTCCCTCGAAGACTCACCCTCTTGAGCCAATTTCCCATTTCCATGCCGCCCTTCCTCTTCCATCTTCTTCGGTAAGGCTACATTTTTTCTCCTCGTATTCAGCAAATATTACTTTTCCGGATAGCGGGAAATGAGAAAATGATAAGAAAGTGTATATATTTTTGATGCAGAAACGAAACGATGCTCGGAGTTTTTGGTTGGTTGCGAGCCCAGAGACTTCGTCAGAAACTTGAAAATACGTGAACAAAGAAAGCGGTGCGAAGAAAATTCGTAGGGTTCTTTAATCGAGAATGGGGAAGGCAGAAGAAAAGGAGGGAGGAAAATGGCGTCTGACGGTAACCGAGAGACCATAAATCTCCGCGGTATTTCCTTATCAGTGATTCACTGGAAAATGGGCGACTACCTGCGTGCTTCCATTTTCCTTGCCTACAGCTTTTCCTATCGTTTTTCCAGCTTTTCAAACTTTTCTCTCAAAATTTCGACATAGAAACGAATCACTTACTGTCCGATCTTTTGAGTATTCAACGTTTTTCTATCTCAACGCTACATTTATTTCTCTCTATAAAATTTATTTTACTTTTCCTCGAGTTTGAAATTGCCTTCGAAGACAGATATCCAGCCCGTTTTCTTTCGCATACGGATATCGCGAGAAGCTCTTTATTCCCATCCTTAAAATATGCATTTAGTGTCTCTCGTTGATTCACGCCAACACGTTAAATATGCGTTGATCGTTATCCCAGAAGTTTTTGGTCTACCGGTTGAAGAGTTGTCAGGTGTAGGCGAAGGGCTCTTGAGCTGAATGAAACGGAAGAGGTGAATCGGCGAAGATGGGTACGGGTTAAAAGCCAAGGCAGGAAGAAAGAGAAAGAGAGAGAGAGAGGAAGACAAAATTGAAGATGGGCGTTTGGCTCGTCTGCGAGTTGCCCGCGAGAATTGACGGGAAAGGCGGGGTTTCGCGAGTATTATCTTGTCAGCGTGGATAACGACACCTCCGAGGCGTTTTCAACAGAGCCCTCATCAATTATAAATCCCTTCGAGTCCCGAGACGGAAGAGCGCTCCGAGAACCGCGAACACTTGCGATATTCGACCGGAATGAAAAAAATCAGAAGGACACCAAAGTCCCTCGATATCACTCGACACCCGCAACTATGATAATCGGTAAAATCACCGCGCTAAAGACACTTTCACATCGTTATTTTCGAGTTATGCCCTGACCGATTTCATGCAATTTACTTGGACCGCGAGCAGAACATACTAAATGGAGACGAGGCTAAAAAAATTCCATTTGAATAAACGATTTTTATTGGATTTCGGCGTTTCTCCTTGCTTAATAACATTCGGCATTAGAGATTTATGATAAATTTATTCTTGAGATTTTAATGCACGCAATCAGACTATCGGAAACACCCTCTTAGACGATCACGATCGTCACTTAAGAGATTCAACGTCACCCGATATTTTCCCAACAAAAAACGTAACAAAGCTATCATTATTTCGCGACATGATCCCTCTGACGCTGATCATCCCTTATTTTACGACAACGCGTCAAGTGATTCCCCTTGAATTTTCGAGAAGTCCTTTCCACCTCTGCTTCTTACAAAAATGAAGAATTCGTTCGTCATACTTCTCTGATTTCATTTCTCACTTTATCGGATATCTGAATTAGCACGATTCCAATCGATTTTTCCTTCGTCATTATAATGGGGCCTAGCGGGCGAACAGCCGATAATAATCAGACATCAGAGCATTATTTGCCTCCCCTTAGTTTAGTCACTGTATATAAATAGTGTTTTCACATTATTGGTAAATACCCCAAGAAAATATGTAAGTAAAAAATCATTTTAAATGGGACCATTCTTCTCGAGTATTTTCCTGCTTTTCGATCTCCGGTTAATCCAATTTATTATTGCATTTTTGGCAAAAAACGTTCACAAAGACTTTGATTTCGTGTTCGTTGTGCAGGAGGGCTCCGGTTCGGCATCCAAATCACTCGGATTTATGTACTGGAATCCAGTCAACCCTTTGACGCCTCGAGCCTCAAATTACTCTCTACTACGACGCATATCCGGTTGCCTCGTCCCAGGCGCACTTGATCAAATGATCCGTGCTTCAGTGGATTTCCATTAAAAGTGTAATTTGTAACGGAGATTCCAATTTATTTTTTATTTGTAAGCGAACATTTTTTAGTGAATGAAAAAACTGAAAATTCAGTTTTATAATTTTGAACGTTATTTATGCGGTTTTGTGGTTCCATGAAATTTTGTTTCAAATCCGATGCTGCTATTTATCTGCAAGCTCCGAATCATCATTCTCATTGAACGGCCCACAAGCAACAAAGACCACAAATTTACTGATAAATAATTTCGATGTTTATTTAAATTTTTAATTTTCTTGGTCGTCGAAAATTTTTTCGCATCCGACACAACGACCAACGTTCGTGTTCGGTGAAGTTCGATGCCTCGAGCCCTTAAGCGTAGGGATGCCTCGAGCATAGGGATTCGAACGTTTCGAGGCTTCTGAACCCGTTTCAGATTTGGACGGAGAAGTGGCAAACCCTACCGGAAAAAAAAGGGATAAAGTTTTTGCCGTGTGGGTACGAGGGTTTGTCAACGTACGGCGCTACGATCGAGTTGAGAGCTCGTTATCTTGAAAAAGGATTCTACCTTGCCGATGATAAAGCAGATTTTGGAAGGAGTCCATGTTATCGACCAGGTGAACAAACTCACAAAAGCAATCGTTGCTCAGTTCATCCGCCAGATTGTTCTGTTTGCAGTGTCATAAGGGTTGTTTTCACAGCCCTTATTCCTGTTTACTGTGCTACTGAACTCTCCTTCATGGTATTGTTTGCGACAAAATTCTTTCGAGCCCGCGATCGAGCATTAATCGAAACATAAAAATCATTTTTTCATACGAAAAGAATAATGTTGAATATAAATTGATTTTATTATCGAAAAAAAAGAACAGAACATTTGAGTTTCTGTATATAGTTGGGGAGCAAAAATTGGGGAACAAGAAAAAGAAAAAAAGAAAAGGTCTAATATTATTTTAATGTATTTTCGAATCGATGGAACAAAATTTTCAATAATTGGGTCAGAAATGTCTGATGTTTCCTTTCAGAGCGAACGTGAGGATTGGGTGTGTGAAGAAAAAATGAGCATACGTGAATAATCCTTCAGAATAGAGTGATAAAATGAAAAAAGTCCTCTCTGGTAGTTCCTTAATCGAATTCGTCTTGACGGGAAAACTCAAGCAGTGCCTTTTTCCTTGGCGAACGAAGATACGTGTATGAGGAAAGGAAAAGAGAAGGAAAAAAATGGGAAAAACACTTTCTTCTCGGACACCCGGCGTCTGAGCTACCGCACAGTGAGCCCCCGTGAATATTTCGTTGATATATAACTGAAAAATATCTCGAGCGTGTAATAAAGCGCGGGAGAAAAATGTCGAGACTCGAAGCGAGCCTCGAGACGAGAGCGAGAAGCATGCCCGGGAATGATATACGAGTATCATACGTCACAATCAGCTGCACGTGGCGCCCAAACGCTTGAATATATTCCACCGATGGTTCAACCTCTCGTTCTCTCTTTCCTTTCCTCCCTCTTTCTCTCTCGCACTCTTATTCACTGTGATACCACCCAACGTGTGCCACCTCCTCGTTTCATAAAATTGCATATCCACTGCATATCTTAACATTATCCAGAATTGTTTTATCGAAACTCCGTCTCCGTTTTCCTTGTACGAAAAAGAGTAAAACCCAAATGGCTACATTGTATAAGTATATGAGTGGGTGCGTGGGTCTAATCGTCAAGAAAATTCTTGAAAAGTCGTCGCGTTTCTTCCAGCTATAAATATTAAAGGAACTCGAATTAATAGAGGAATCATTTTCCTCGTATATTTACTAAATTATTTCCAGATTTCGAGGTAAACGCTTAAGATTAATGTGAACGATTTCCATTCAATATTCATATTTGTTTCATCCCCGGGTCAAAGGAAATTTTTAGTGATTTTAAAAAAATTGATTTTTTCCTTATTTTCTTTCTGTTAAAAATATCTTAGAAAGCATAGATGCAATATGTTCAGTAGGCAAGAATAATATAAAAAATGATACATGTTACGACGTTGTATTTTTGTTTTGGTTGGTGACGAAGTTTATTGATTGGTAGTTTTCTTTTCTAATGCATTACCAAAACCCTCTAAATAAATCCACACAAGAAAGAGAAAGACATGTATTATGCTTTTCGTGAACAAATAAAACCAGATTATGATCAAGTTGATACACAAAATGGTGGTGCTGCGACTTATCATCGATATTCGATTTTAAACTTTAAATCGTTATTGAATTGGGTTGTTCAATTAATTAAATCGACGGAATCAAAAGTAAGTGTCATCGTCAAATCAATTCTTGTCTGGTTATTTCCACCTTATGAACTTTCATCACGGTCTTAATAATCTTTGGTTCCGCATCTTAGAATTAATCCTGATTTTAATCAATTTGTCAATTTATCAACTATTAATCAATCATATCGATATTCTTTGTGGTACGGGTTCTATCTATTCAAACAAATCAAAGGTGTATATCGTTTCTCATCACTTCATCATTCCTGGAATTTTTACACACTACAAATTTATCAATAAAATGATCTTATCGAAATTTCTTCTTGAACTTGGGTTTTTATTTATCAAATATTGGCTAAGCTACGATCATGTTTCTAACACGTTCAGATTTTTGGTTCAAATAATCCAGGGTTAAAAAACTTTCAGTTTTTTCATATTCGTACATTGATTAGTATTTGATGTAAAAGTAAATGAAGAAACGATAAGTAATGAGTTTGACAAGCAGAGGATGAACTTTTCGAGTCAGCAGATTGATAAGCCGGAAGTCCGGTCTCGAATTGCAGCCGCGATGAACTTGAGAAAAGAGTGGGCGTTCTGAAACTTGTTACAACAACGCAGCAGATACGAATGTCCGAATGAAGCAGTTCCTTTTTAGAGTTATTTATTTTTTTTTTTCTTCGAAATGTTTAACGAGGCTGAACAATGGCGAATAGACACGAACGGGAAGCCCTCGCCATGCGCTTTTTTTCCTTTTAGCAATGTGCAAGAACCCAACAAACCTATTCCATCTCAACGTGTGGACGATGCATACGTGTTACGATCGATAATACACAGGTCGTGCGCGGTTTGAGAGTCTTATCTGTCTCTCGTATCAACGCTCCTCGAAAATATCATACCATATGTTAATAACTCACGCATGGCTTGGTATACGAAAAAAGGAACATGGTATATGATCTGGGGACAGGAAAAGGGAGTTCGAAGCGAAAGAGAGAGAGAGAGAGAGAGAGAGAGCCGGGAAAACGGGAAGTGTTTGAGTAACCTCATCCACGTTATGTTTTCAACGCTCAACCAAAAATTAAAGACTCTTGCACGAGCCATCGAATATTCATTGGCGTAAACCTAATTTCAATCTTCAACTTTGTTTTAACGTTTTTTCCAAACATAAAATGTGGATGGAAGTAAAAAATAGTTGCACCAAAGATGAATTGATGGTAAATCACGCTGAGCTTTCTCTAGAAAGACAGAAATCATCGCTCAAGTTGTTATGGGTAGTTGGGTCATTAAAAATGATAAAAAAATAAAATGATAAAAAATAAAGTACTGAAAAAAATTAAAACTGGAAAACCTTTTTCTGTGATGCAGCGAACGCTTACAAGGATCCTAAAATCCCTGCACTAGGTGAAACAGCTAATTATTAACCCTTCAAAAAATAAATCCCTTTATTGGCCAGCACACCTATGCTTGTGTCAGGGGAGTGCACTTACCGTTAGCTCGAGAACAGCTTTGGCAAGGGTTCGCTATCTTTGCTTCGTATTAAAACCATCCCCATACAAAATATGTATATAAATTCGAACTGCGGCTTTCGGTTCGTAATATTAAACAATGTATGTTATATAGATTATCATAGATGTTTGTATGTAAAATAGCTGGTTCAGGACGAAGTTGCGCTCGACCTAATGTACATGTATATAGTTGCACTGGGGAAAAAAATAGCATGAGAGTGAAAGAGATGGAAAGATCGGCTTATGTATCCGCGGACGTATTCTGTCCCTTCGAATCATGTGCTGCTTCGTTTCACGGGATTTCTGAAGTACAAAAGCAAACATCGACCTCTTCTACCGCACGAACCCCCCGTTCACCCCATCATCGTCCGTATTATTATCTATATTCATCAATCCGCTTTCCTTACCATGGAGTATCGTAGGATATTAGTTTACAGAGGATTCGCTTTTTTTGCCAATTTATGTGTCGTGACGCTTTGTTGAGTAACGTATTCGCTTTTGACTTTTTGTCTTCCTACTACGAATCTTGCCAGCGGTTCTTGGGAATGAGAGCTCGGGAGCACTGGTGCTGAGGAAAAAGTCATTTTCGTAGAGCAGCTAAAAAGCCGACTTCTTTGCGATCTAATTAAACTTTTCGTAAGTCGTTTCGTGTCGTAAGTGCAAAGAGAGAGAGTATTTTTCGTAAAATCATTATTTAGAAAGTTCAACAATAAAATGTAAAACATTTCTGAAGAGTGAAAAAAGTACAAAATTTGACGGAAGCAACGACAAGTGCTGCGCGTTTGATTAGTTTATTTTTGTGCTTGGAAGAAGGTAGAAACGTTTAGTCGATTGGTCGCCATGAGGTTCATCCTCGTTCGATAGAAAAACCACCCCCGAAGCGTCCGGGTTCATCCCACGTTGCTACTGGACCAGGCAAGGGTGGAGGGATAGACGTCCATGCGGGAGATTACTATTTCCACGGACCTCCTCTAGCGAGAGCCTATCCCCACTTCTCTCGAGGGACACACGACGCCAGTTCCACAAACATTTGCTCCATGTCCGCCGCGCTGTGTTCTAGAATACTCTACTTTTATTGGTTTTATAACAATGCAAGGTTTCGACTCCGATCGTTGTTTCCTCATGGAAAACAAAAACTTTTTCATACAATACACGAAACCGAACAATCAAATGTGAAACATCCTGCGTGTAAATTTCATCGTAGCACTTCAAAGCCATTCCCGCTCGAACGAAAAATCTTCAATACTCGTTTTATTTTACAACTACAAATAAACCACCAAACAAAAATAACTTCCCCAACTAAATTCGTTCCTAAAACTCTTTTCAAAAAAACTCGTAAATTAGCAACATTTTTTACCATTTTTCCACGCCTCTGTGTACCTCTTTGCACGAAGTTCAGTCAAAATAAATCTCGACAGCAAAGGAAGCTCTCATCGAAGAATTGTTTCAGATCATCCTCGCACTCTTACCGTCGTACATTTTCCGCCACCACTTTGTTCGTTGAATCTGAGAATGCTTTCGGCCCAGTTGAGTATCGTAACACAACTCGGAAGTAAGGTTAGAAGTTATAGTTCGTCTGATGTTTTATCTTTCTTTTCTTTTCTCTCTCTCTCTCTTTTTTTTTTTTTTTATTTCTCTGAGAAATTCTATTTACTCATGCTAGCATATATAGATGTATAGTAAAAGCCATCGTCAGACGTATATGCCAAGAGAAAGCCGAAGAAAACGATGCTGCTCCTTTGCAATGCTGCTTCTGATGTACCTCTCGTATAAGATCTATCTATATGTTTATATAAATATATGTATATATTGGTAGCAACAAATACGTATATACTTGAAAAGAGTAGAATTTCTGTGCTGCGGCACGGAGACGCTGGCTGAAATAAATCTTCGGCCCTGGGCTCTACATCACCGGTTGGCAAGCAATTTGGGCCCCGGCGATAACTCATACGTGCATCGATAGTACCCCGGGCTTCGAGTATATATGCATAATATATTATGTATGTATGCATATACCATATAGCATCGATTTGCGTATAACGTATAAATGTTACGGTTGTGTGTATGTTTGCGCGTGTGTGTGTGTGGGTAACGTCAAGGTACGTGTGAGGGTATTATGTACTACGAAATGTTCGAGGGTGTAGAGAAAATACATAGTTGTGGATGAGAGAAGCCTGAGAGATCTTGGACGAGTGAGAAAGAGGGAGGGAGATGTAGAAGCGAAAAGGGGGTGTCGTTCGGCTTGAAAGGGTGATTCTATGGGAAAGAGCGAGAGATACTATGCAAGAGACTTCTTTTACACTCTAACGTGGAATCACGTATCCTCGTGTGTGCTCGATCTTCTTCGTATGTATTTTGCATGCATGTGTACTTTTGAAAGAGAAAGGTAGAAGAATTTGACAACCCCATATAAAATATGCATATATGTATGTGTAAAAGTGGAATAAAAAGGAGATGTGACGTTATTATGTTGATAGGGTCGTTGGTCGTTGCACACCATCGGGAGAGCAACCACAACGATCGTGCCAATTTTCTCGAAGGGCGAATCTTGATGGATATTACGAATTATCGACTCTCCTGTACATACTATCTTCCACTGCTCGAGACCCAAAATTTTTTTGAGAAACTCTCGCAAGCACTTTGGTATTCGAGGATTTTGTGAGTTATAATCTTGGGAATTCTCGCTCGTTTGCTTCGTCTCTTTCATCTCGAGTTATGCGGCCTTTCAACATTATTAAATTAGTCGCAATGTGGGTATTTGATGCTAATTTTATTCAAATTGAAGGAAAAAAATTCATTTTTCATCACTTCATTATCGAAGTTGTTTTATTTTTCGTATTGTTGTATTTTCTTTTACCTAACTCAAAAAATGTTTCACACCATTCAATCCTATGTTACGATTGTTTTGTATGGATGCCAATCATCGATTTCTCACCTTTAACCCATAGACACCACACTGCAGCAAACTTGCACCCACAACAATTTCAAGTGTCTAAAACTTCAAACTTCCTTTCCTCAAATTGGCCACTTTTCTATAATAAAACTCCACTTTTCAATTTTTTTAATCATCCTAATCGATTCCTAAGCAATTGTTACCCCTCAAAAGTCTCGTTGTAAGATCGATTCCATACATTCATGGAATAAATAAACCGTATCGGAAAGTCCAAGTGCAAATTTGCTAGTGTCGTGAGTGTGTGACCTCACAGGGAGTGTGGTGTCTACGGCGGGTTAATAAAATAAATCTCCAGCGACGTTGTTAGGTTTAATGACAACGATAGTCCTACTAACATTGAAGTTCTAGAAAATATCTTCGCCAATGCTTCCAAATCTCTTCATCATTTTATTAAAAAATATAATAAAACATATAATCCGTCACACCGAATGACCGACGCGATTTAATACGCAAACACTGCGCGTACAAGTACTCAACTGGCTAACAAGCAGGCACCAATCCGTGTGATTCAATACGGAAAATGATGCGGTTTGTCGATTTTTATTTGACAGCATTCCTGCGTACATGCCAACAGACTCGTATAGTCACTAAAACGCACGGGCGCGAACATCGTTCGCACACATATTTTAATACACATCGGTTTAGATGCATGTGTACGGAGCTCATCATAGCGCTCTCATACTTCTCATGTTCCTTGAGCATATATACCCATTCGTTCTTCTTGAGTACACTGGCTCACGTAAATCCTTCCTCCAACCCCGTACTACTACTTCACTCAACTTATAGGCCCTCCTTTTTACTCTCATGAGCTGCTTGCCCGGCTAGCGTGTGTGCTCGGAATATCCGTCCGCAGAATTCGAGGTGGGGTTAGGTAACGTACATACGTCTTTGCATATAATTAGAAGAGCATTGAATCCAATACTCTCTCCCCTCGAGGGACGAGAGCGCGCGCGTTCCTCTCCGAATCCTGCCCATTCAATGAGTCGAACGTCAGGATTTTGCTGCCACTGCTTTGCCTCTCGTTCTTCGATCTTATATCTCCCTTTTGAGTTTCTTTTATTCGCCTTGCCTAGCGCACTAATAGAGAAGATCTACGTGTTCCTGGACAAAATTTCACATCCCGAGCTCCTCCTTTTTCGTAATTATTTCACAAAACTTCACGCTTCTTCTAACATTATTTGATGAAGTAACGCAATAAGTTTGAATAAAACAATCTTTCGAAGTTAAGCAGCTGGGATTTTAGATCGAACATTTCATCGGAGGTGAAATCATCGCTTGCGAGAAGGAATACGCATTAGCATCTGTAAAATTTTCGAAAATCGATCGATCCTACTACGAGCATGTTTCTGGAAATGAAATTATAAAAAACTGTTTTTTTTTTTTATATAAAATTGTGAGAATTTAAGTTTTGAACAATCCGCAACAGTAAAATAGGGACAAAGTCTTTAAAATTTAATAATTCTAGACAACGAAGAGAATTGGATAATCAAAATACAAAAAAATTGAATTTTGTTGATAAATATCAACGCCCCAAAAGGTCAACTGCTGAGACTTTAATTTCATGTATTTATGCAAGCATATAAATTTTGACAAGGATTGGGAGGATGAATCGGTGCTGAACCCTTTTTCTACTGGGCTTTGGGTCACAGTGGTTAGTCCTTTTCTTCGCAGAGGAAAAGGAAGAAGAGACATTACGAGAGACGAAAGGAACGTACACATCCTTGGGAAAATAGTGCAGGTAGTCGTGACGAAAGTGTGCGATGGAATGAGATCGAAAGGGAAGGGGAAGGGGCTTTACATTGTCAGCATCGGTACGAGAGCTCAGCGGGTCGCGATGATAAATTATCTCACATTGAGATTTTAGCCTGGGCAATCCCCGATTGATCGTGTGTGCCAGTAACGAGGCTTCTTGAATTTGAATATTCACGCGCGATCGTTTTGCATTCTCACGCGACTCACACCACGCATTCTCTATACCGTGTGTTTCTCATCGTCAATGGAGTAGGATTTTTCATGGGCTTACCTGGCTGGAGGCTACAGAAACTCCGGTAGCACACAATGATTCTATGATTTGATTTATCGAGCATACATTGAGAGAGGAAGAGAAAGAGAGAGAGAGAAATTCGGCGTTCGGTCGGGTTACGCGAACGTGGCCTCGTGCATACATTATACAAGAGAACCATTGATTCGCTGCGTGTAACTATATTTCACCTTCTACACCATTCAGCCGAGTGAAGGTACTCTTAAAAATAAACCAAAGGTAACTTGAATCGAAACTTGCTCGTTATACAAGCTCAATCACTGGAAGTAAGTCTATTAGAAAGATGTTGCAAGTGTACAGTAGCTTTGAGTCCCTGAGATGAAATTATGATTTTTCGATGAAAAATAATGCAAGGAATAATATCGAAAAGTAAGTTCCGAGGAGTTTGACTAATTTGGCCAATTTCCTCTTATGAGAAGATGATTCCTTTCCAATTTTGTAGCAGCTCTGTTACTTTTATTTTTCTTTCTGCGTATGCCCTTCTGGGTTTTTACGAGCTCTTGTCCTCACGTCAACCACTCTTTATACTTTTACTTGACTGTTTCTGTTTCTGCACGATCTCAACGCAGAGCGTTGCCTGGAGCCGCTCGCATCCCTGGTCCACTACGATTTGCACGGGGACAAGAGAAACTGTGCAAAACGTAGCCGATAAAAACGAAAAAAATTGTTATTGAGTTTCAATTGATTGAAGCGTTTGCCGGTGCGCAATCATGTGAACCGCATTAACGTAGCAGCCGAGTATTGGCCGCATCCGGGGTCGCTTAACTTGGGATATCGCCACCCACCGCTTCCGGTCCCTCTAATTCTGCTGTTTTCTGTATATTTGAACTTTCCATTGATAAAACGGATCACGATGTTCTTGAGCAATGATTCCAAGACGATAATTTTTCGGTTATTGATAAATTTACAGTTGATTTCAAAAAAGGAAACATTTATGATTTGAGTTTTTTGAGCCTCTTACGTCCCAATGTCGTTTTTTTCTATTCCGATTTTTTTCCTTCCCCTTACTGATCGGGTATATTCTTTCTGTACGAAAAAAACGAGGCCGCCCCTCCCTCTCGTCCCTTCAACTCCATAGCACGCGAGAACGATTTGCATACGTGGCCGCCGGCTGCGACGTTTTTTTCTCACTCCATCCCTTCGCGTTCATGTGACTTGGTTCTTTTATTATGTTTTTCTCTTAAATTTTATTTTTTATTTTTCGATCTTACGCACATTGTGCTCGCACACGTACTATAAAACGGGGTGAAAATTCGTTTCCATCACGTTTAAATTAGTAGGAAAATCGCGAAGGATTTACCTTGCGGATTAAATTGTTGTTCGAAAAATAATGATGTGAAAAGACTCGATAAAATTTGATCATTGATTCATTCAGACTGATAATATAACGAAGTGACGTTGAACATAAGAACAGAGGAGAAAAGCAATTATTTGTCCAATCTAATTTTATACATGGATTCGGATAAAGTGACCATCAATTAACTGGTAAACAACGAATAAAAAGATCAGTTCTTACCACGATGAAGTTTTCATAGTGGCTTCTGCAGGCCTCTCAATATTTTGAGAACCTAACGTACTGTACTAAAATTATTGTAAAATCACGTATTTCATTCTAAAATAATCGAACATTTTGAATATCATTCAATATTATATCGCCACTTATCGATGTTGAATTAAAATAACGTCACAATGTTGACATTCAACGAGATGAAAAATATTTTGTTGTCGGCTTGGCAATAATGACAGACGGGAGGTCCGCCATAATGCGAGTGCCAAAGCATACGTTAAATAGTGAATGAAAAAAGACAAATTCGTGCAAAAATGAAAAAAAAATTCATTCAAAATAATTCAAAATGATAGTTCGAGCATCAAAATTGATCAAAAATAGGGAATGATCTATTTCTCCTGAATATTATTTCAGTTGAAATTCACGCACTGAACAGAATAACATTGAAAAATATTTTCTCAACGTTGAACAAAACGGAAAAATTTGATGGTGAAAATCGATTCTTGAGATGAATGAAATTCGGTTTCTAGGTCAGAGGGTCCATTGCCCCGTTTCGAGACGAGCACTTAACCGCGCTTTGTTAATTACTGACAGTACGAGGATGAGAGACGCGTGAATACGGAGCAAAGCAAAGAGAACCCACCTTTTCGGTCAGAATGGAGGCAACGACACAGCGGCCATGTTGACGCATGCGTCGTCAACGAAATTCTCAGGCACCCCCGCGCATCGTGGCAGCGAAAGGGGGTGGGGTTTACGTATATATTCTGGGGTCGTGAAACACGCCAGGAAATCTATTGACCAACTCACTGTGGAAACCCACTTTGGGGATAGAAAATTGAGGGGGAAAGAAAATGGAAAAAAACAGCAACTGAATAGAAATGCAAGCACTAGAATATTTGAATTGTCGACAAAATTTGAGAGAAAATGGATAAAAATTTTTCATTCCATGATCAACATTTACAGAGTTTCAACAATCGTCCAATCCCTTCCAAACATCGCGATCTTTTTTTTATCAAATCAAAGTACTTCGAGATTGTTGCAAACGTTTCTCGAGCAGTGAAACACGTGAAAATTCGAACGAACAAAAAGCTTTCCTGAATGAAGCATCGTGTCAAATGATAATTTGGAAAAAATGTCACAGAGGAAGAAAACGTGTTTCAATCGACTGTCACGTCATTCAATAAATTTCACAGTTTCTACGTTTTCAAATATCGACAATTAATAACGATCGTTAAAAACTACCTAAGATGAAATAACCATAGAACAGAAACTCGATCGAGTTCAAGAAGGTAACAAATCATTTCGGGTTAAAAGTAAATAAAGTGAAGGGATCAATGATAGTTTTTTTTTGAAACTTCCTCTGAATCAAACAAAATAAATCCGTACAAATCCTAGGCAGGCATTTGTGTTATTATGGTTTTCTCGTAACAGGGCAATAAACTTTGATTTCTGACACCACTCGATATTGCTGCTTCGTGAATAATTTTTTCCCATTCATCGTTTTCCCCCGAGGAAAGCTCACATCAGTTTTCGAGAATGCCCATTCCTTAAATGAAAGTTTTCATTATTGGTTATTCTTACTAGTTAATTTGAACGTGAATTTGGAAAGATTGAGTGAAAATTTGAGTCAGCGAGGACCAAACGAACCGTTTGGAGGAGCGGGAATGCTCAAAGTTCATTGCAAAACAGTCCTGAGGAAACTTAAAAACGAAATTTCACCCCAGCCAGGATCGGTGTATCGAAATTTCATTGTAATTTGCCAATATTCCAGTTACCAATGACAGTCGATTTTCTATCGTTCCGTAATCGCGAGGGCTATAAATTTCATTAAAAAAGAACGAAATTGATAGAGATTCGAGAGTTCGATGCTGAGGGGATCGAAGATGAGAGAGGGTTGCTGGTAAGAAACGTTATCGAGAGCTACGGGTGTTTTCTACAAAGACGAACGTGCGCGCTCGCGCGCGCACACACGGACACGTACGACGTATACGAGAAGAGCTTCGATAAATCCGTTTCTATAATAAATATAACGTGTACACGGGGATCTCGAGTGTGCGCGCACGAAGGGGTAGTTTATTTTTTTTTTTTTCATTTTTTTTACACGGCCGAGCGTTGCTTCTCGGTTTTGTATGAGTGTTCTCGCGTGCGCGTGTGAAAGGACGCCTACGCCGTGCGGCGTCGCGACGTTCGGCGGTACAGTTCCCGTTGGACGGTTCTTTCAGATGGCAAGAAAGTCGCGCAGTCCTTCCTCAGTCTTCGTCCCTAGCGTGTCTTTTGTACTGCATCCCCTAGTCTAATTTTTCATCTCGAAAGCAGTTTTCGATCACTCTTCACTCCTTCGCTTATCGAATTCTTTACCGTCTCTTATGAACGCGATAAACGCTGATCGCACATTGTTCCGATTCAGTCCGCATCGTTGACGCGTTTCCCATGCACACATGGCCCCGAAAATCAAGTAGAGATTTTCAAACGTGTGATCATTTTCGCGAACATTTCGAATGTTTAATTACTGAAGTTTTGCTTTCGCGGTACGAGTTTTTGGGATTTAGATTGATAGCAATCATCGCGAGACAACTTGACTCAAAGAAATTTTCACTCAAATCAAATACCGTCTCTGAACGACCGTTTTTCTTCCAACCGACAAATTATCTTGATTCGAATTGCCACAAAAAATTTGAGAACGCAGATAAAATAGTTTGGTAATCGATCGATTAGTGAAAATATCGGGTGCGTTTTGCTGTTGGGGGTTGCGAAAGGATAAACGGAATGTCGAGCAAGTGACTGCGCGGAAGGCCGCCAGCTGATTGTCGTCTACGCCGGGGCGGTCGGGTTCTCTATCTCGAGTTATAATTACGCTTCATCCAAACCACCTCTGCTCTCCTCCCGCTCTCTTCTTCTACTATTCGTAAAACTGAAAGTCCTTGCGCGCAGTAGTTTGCACATCCCCACGCGGGACAAATCATCCCCCACTGTACGTTAATCACTCTCCCTCTTCTCACTTTCACCAGTTTTCCACCCTCGCTTTTCATTCAACAAAACTCTCGTTTTCGAGTCCGCCTCATTACCCTTTCCCTTTCGTTTATCACTGTTTCCTCCGATCGCTTCGGCCCGAGACTTTTCCTTGTGAAAATGTTCCTTCTCAGCCTCGTGATTTTCAACCGTTTCGCGAAGCTTTAAAAAAGAAAATGTCGTTCACAAAACTGACACTTGTCAACCGGGCGAGCAAGTTTCTCGTGGAAAAACAAACGACGAGAGACGAAGATGTGCAGGATCCTTGAAGATGCCAGGGAGGAAGAAAAATCTAATTCTGAGCCGGTGCAACGGACGGTAAGTGCAAGAGCAATGCTCCATTTTATCCTTTCTGTGGCGAGCCTTTTTCCCCGTTTCACAGCATAAAAAAGGCGAGACTCGTAACGCGACGGGTTGAAAATAGAATATCTGAAACATATTTAATTCAAATCTTCGAGCGTTTACCGGAAGAAGTAGGCGGTTCTGGACTCGCGCGAGTACGAGAGAAATCGTAGATTTTTAAATTCGTTTTCACAGACTGCGCTTTCTCAAGATTGCTCAAAGTTCAGCCCCGGAAATGCCGTCAAGCACTAAAAAAAACCATAAAACAGTAACACTCGAGCTCTTTCCCCATAATTAACCGGAGTCCTTCTCTTTTTTCCAATTATACCTTTCAGCCTAAAGTATTCAAAATATTTATCATTTTCTTCGATCCAACTTTAGGTCTCCTGGGAGACCTAAAGATTGCAATCCTTCTGAAAATATGTAAGTGACAAGATCGAAGAACGCGGATCAAAAGTGTTCTTTATTGAACGAGATTTCGTGCTAAACTGCTCGTAAGTCCGGCTTCAAAGCCACTACCTACTGCCTCATTCGTGCCTTCCGCTTCACACGAACATATGTATAATCCTCTACAGTTATACAACCCCGTATTAAAAATGAGGTAGTAGTCGTTGTAGGCAGAAGTGGGGGAAAGACACCGGTTACACTCATCAACCCTTCCTTCTCAGGCAGTGGTCCTTTCGCGCTTTCGAGCCGCACACCACCGCTTCAAACTCATCCAGAACCTCGTTTTCTATACACGTATATACAACCACATCGTTTTTCATTTCCCCTCCCTTCGTCCCATCCCACCATTCTCATTCCCGTGTATCCTACGTCCTACATGTACGTATGTAATTATACCAAACTCGAGGCCAGAGTCTCGAGGTCGAGTCGCTTCATCTCTGACTGCCCCCCTGCCCTGCCTCTTGCATCCCCGACTCCTTCCCACGGAATACCTTCCGTGCCCACTTCCGGACACTGAACTATACCCGAGGGTCACGACACCCTGATTTATTTCCTCTGACTTTCTTCTTACTTCTTCTTTCAAGGTTTTTCGAGGGAGAGTTTTAAACTCGACGATTGTTTTAGTCCACTTTTCAGGGGCTGTACCTGGGGAACAGTTTATTCAGAAAAAGCCTCGCTTGATAGAGTAGCTTTTACGCATGGAGTTTCGAAAAATGATTTTGATGACGAGCATTTTTGAAGGTGGCGTAACTCCTTAACGGCGGGTATCGAACCAGATTTTCTCGGACCTAGGGAACGAGAATGGAGTTCGAGTCCAAAGTGTGATAAAACTCAGTTCACCCATGCGTCCCTCTGGCACCGAGCTGAAACGTTTCCTTTGAAAAAAAGTCGGTTATGAAAAAAGGGACAATTATCGGATCGTTGTGGGACGAAGGAAATAAAAGGAGGGACGTCCGTCACCGTTTTCTCAAATATAATATATTCGTGAACGCCTCCCTTCTGTTCCTACGAGCACGGCCGGTCTCTCTGTGAGCCCGCGATTGTTTATAGCCCTTTGAACCCTTTTTTCCTTCTGTCTCATCGGGGTTAGCGAAGCGGGCGGGATGCATCCGACGTTACTTTTCTCAACCCCCCTCTTCTATCTCTGGGTGGAGGATCCGCAGCGTTCTGCCTCTCGCCATTGTGTTTTCGGCCTGCTGATGCATCCACGGCGAGCCAATAATGAATCATATTTTTTTTTTCTCTTCCACCGGAGCATAGATTATCATATTTTTTACAATCTACAAAAACGCTACCGGTTACCCACCGTCAGCTTACCCAAAGGTGCGTGTATGCATACGCGTGTATATGAATATAGTCCCGGGGGGGTTCTCTCGAAAGGGTTGTCTCACCTTTGCTCCTCGCACCGAACGATCCGCACATAAATATCTCTCGGCGTCTCCGCAGGCCCTGTAACTACCTGCCTCTCTTTGGGCCTTTTTATGCGTGCCTATCTGCACATATATATCTATCGGAATATTATGTATATGAGTAGCCCGGAATCAGGGTTATACAATGCTTCGTGAAAAGCAACGAAATATCGCGAGAGGGTGACACGCCGAAGAGGAGCCAACACTCGCGAGGATCCTCGTTCGAAAAGCATCGGCAACAAAACATATGCGTTCACCATGACGCATGTTTAATGATCCCATTACGCATATGTACGTGAACGCAACGTTCGGAGCCTTTTTTTCATCGTTTTTTTGGTTTGTATCTTTCGGTTTGGGCTCCACTGTGCTTTTTTTGGTAGAATGAAATACGAACAGGAAAGAA
The DNA here is from genome assembly GCF_019457755.1 of Venturia canescens. Lineage (NCBI taxonomy): Eukaryota > Metazoa > Arthropoda > Insecta > Hymenoptera > Ichneumonidae > Venturia > Venturia canescens. The sequence goes on along the minus strand of NC_057421.1, from coordinate 16,296,367 downwards.
TAGAAAATAAGGTGCACAGTCCAGAGGGTTGTCGACGAGGGAGAATGTAGAGTTTTCGAAAAAACGGATGGAGGTAAATAACAATGAGGAACACACGGAGAAACAGCCCTTTTATTCGAATTCTTATTTCGTCGTTAAGGTGGGTGTACCAGCGAGGAATTAACCGGGAGAAATTTTAGGACGCGTTTCACACATGGTGCGGCCCCGACCCTGCTTAGATCGGGCCGCGTGAACCCTTGCACCAGCCTTCCTTTTCTTGCATCTTCGTACCCACGTTCTCCGGCTGTGCTCTTTAAACGAGCTACACGCGTTATCTACGGGGCCTTCTATTACCTGTGCTCGTAAATTCAACCTTCGAATTAGAACCGGAACCGGAGCCCTGAGTTTGAACATGTTTTTTTTTTCCATTCTCTTCTTCAATCGTTGATATAAAAGCGTTCTCTTGTCGTGAATGCCATTTAAACCGGTGATAGATGGAAAGACTTGAAACTGTGGACACTGGATTTTTTAGAACAGCTTTTGAAAGGACTTTTCCATTTTCCGTAGATTAGGCCTATCGCTGGGAACTGATTTTAGGTTTCTAAGTGTCATGCTCGTGGGCAACGTATCCAAGGAACTGAAACAATGAAAATAAACAAGCTTCGTCGAGCAAATCCTTACAGAAGAACCCACGACAAAACAACACGCGTCGTCCAAATTCAATCACCAATAATGCCTCGATGGAGAACTTGATGAAACATATCGCCACTTATTCCAACTCGAATTCACTACTTTCGACTAAAATTTACATTTATGAGCATTGATCGCGGGACAGCTCGCATACACAGACGCGTATGGGTGCACTGTTCCACTGAAAAACCGTGTGAATGTTTCACTGATCTTATCCTCAAAATTATACGTCTGCTTTGCTTCTCATCCGACAATGTGTCTGCCATCTTATCCCAGTCGTTTATCGATCGTCTTATCAAAAATTCATCTACTCGAAGTGAGCTCACCGCCTTCTTTTTTGATCGGTCAATTTGATCTGCCGATGTTATTGTCATTTTTGGAAATAAAAGCAAAACGAATACTGTAAAACGTTGGGAAGCAGCGCAATTTCTGAATGAAAGTTAATTTTTTTTATTGCCGGTGGGAGATGAAAAAACAAAAATATTGACTGCGGAGTTTTCGTGCGCAAACGTAGTTTGAGAAAGATACGAAAAAATGCGTAAAATTTGAGGGAATTAGAGTTCGTGAATTACGTCGACCCTTGAAATTGGGCTTGGAGCGAAAAATAGTAAATAGGCATGGAAGAGTTTTCGAGGACATTGTTATGCACGAAATTCCCCTCGTACACCGGGATGGGTAGGAAAGGCGGTCGTCTCGATCGAACTCTCCATTCTGCCTGGTTCCTGATTTATGGGAAAGCGAAGCAGGCATGCGAGGAACCCTTTTTTTAATTTTTTCTTTTTTATGAAGGGCATAACAACGCGTACACGTATACACAACGTGACTAAAGGGTCGTGCGAGTAAGCGAGGGTAATCGTATGCATTTTACGGGGATTCATTGGTACACAAGCGAGGAACATACGTGTACTTGTCATATAGAAATCCGAGGAAGAAAAAGGACGAATAAAGCGGCAAGAGCCTCTCATTTTTTTCCTCACTCGTGCACCGTCACGCGTGTAACTTTGCAATAAATTTCGATCGCTCCTCTTCCTTTCTCTCTTTCTCTATACCGCTTCCTTTCTCTCTTGTTTCTTCAAATTCTGCTTCAAACGTTCGTTTCGCACGAGTTTAGGACGAAGGGCTCGACTGAAAATAATGCTTCAGGGATTCAAGGGTTGTCTGAGCTATGGGTTCCTATACTCGATAGCTGTATGGCGTTTTACACTGAACAATGGCAAGAGATACACCCAGAAAAAAGGAAGTTTTTCATTTAACCCTTCCGACTTTTGAGCTCGTTCGCGCCACCTTGCAAACCCGATTAATAAAACCGCGTTAACCTAGTTCAACGCGGTAGCTGAAACCTTTCCCTTTCCACTATTCACGGGGATACAAATATTTGATCGGTTTCGAGTGCACACTCGAGAGTTGGACGAGATTATTACAGACAACGTTTTCCGAACAACCAATTGAGGGGGATCCTGCTTTAAAATGTCAAAAAAATCTATTGTTTTGGGAATGTTTTTGGATTGATGGAAATAACTCACCAAAAATATTGTTTTAATGTGAGAAATACTAATTTGCACATAGTTAATGCGCAAGGTTTGATGGTCGAAATTCCTTAGCTGTGTATACAATGTGGATATCGTAATTATTGTCTGCAATGAAAATTCCAATGTTTTTTTCCATTTTCGTATATTTTCTTTTTATATGAACCTACGAAAACCCGAAAAAATTGTGAAATTCTATATTTTTAGCGAGTTTGAAAAAAAAAAACGCTTCTAAAGAAGAATATCACTTCAACGTATGTAAATATAGAATTCTGCAATTTTTTCGGGTGTTTATAGGTTCATATGGAAGGAAAATGTATGAAAATGGAAAAAAAATTTGGAATTTTTGTTGCAAACAATAATTACGATCTCCACATTGTACGCAGCTGAGAAACTTCGCCAATCAAACTTGGTCCATAAACCATGTACAAATTAGTATTTCTCACATAAAAAAATGTTTTTGTACTTTTGAAATATCCTTGAAACTATACCGAAAAGTTCGCTTTCGCGATTTATTTCCGTCTATCCGAAAAAATTCTCGAAAACAATCGATTTTTTTTACTTTCCAAAGCAGGACCCCCTTAATTGAGTGTTCGAATATCTTAGTCGGTGACTCATTACTTTTCTTCTCTTCCTCTCTCACTCTTGGGGATTTCATACAAAAAAATTGATAACAATTGAGCTACCGAGTCCAATAGAGCGTGGTAAAATTTTTGAAAACATCGATTAACGCTTTAATTCAAATTATTTATACTCAATAATATCAGTAAATGCTGATGGTGTGGTTCTAAAGTTGAGAAAAACTTTCCTATACGACAATCGAGTTGTTTCTGTTTTCTGTAGCGAATAGAAGGAAAAGTTTTCAAGAGACTCGGCCGGGTTTCGAGGTCATAAGCTTGCGCTAAACTCTCACTAAAAAGTTTTTCGTTGCTGTCAACTCTATACTTCACAATTTGTAAGGGACTTAAAGATCTTATGGGTAATTCGATAGTCAAACATGCCACTGCAAACAGCATTTTGGAGGAATTCATAACGTTAATTCGTTTTCAAACCATAGAAAGGCTCGCTCCGAGTGCAAATTGTGGAATCTGTTTGAAAGTATGTTTCAGTCGTTAACCTGGAACCGGAAGTGCAAGAGAGCTGAGCGCAAATTTTGAAAATAAAATTTCTCGACACCGTTTAACCAATCTGGATGAATAAAAAGTTTCGATTCATTTTGACCATATTTCTGCGTGTAGGTCGAAACCTTCCCTTGTCATCAATCGAATTAAGGGTGGGACGTAAAAGAATGGTGATTTGGATCGTTGGAAATTTAAATCCCAATTTTTGGAGAGAGAAAAATCGACGTTGATTTGGGGATTAAAAATAGTGGTAGTTCGTAAAATCAAACGAAATGTATCGAGAGATTTTTCCTCAATAAGAGTATATTAGTACGTTTGTAAAATTTATTAAGTGCACATATGGAGAAAAATGGGATTGAATGAGACATTGTATGTTCATGATCCACGTGCACTTCGCCGTCTTTCTCGTCGACAGACATAAATTGAAGTAAAGAAAAAAATGTCTATGTAATACATAAGATTGTTCAATTTCGCGATGTCTCGCTTCGATTCAGCGCGTCGGATTTTCCACCATTATCCGTTCGAGCCTTGAATGCGTCACTTTCTTCTCCTCCCCTTTCCCTGTCGCTCTCTCCAAACGATACACTTCGTACTACACGTATCGACTGCCATCCAAAAACGGGCTCAACTCTTGTAATCTTGTACTCAAAGCGAGCGTAACTTACGCCTTTTTCCGAGAGGCCTTCCTCGCTATTCGTATATTACCAACTCACTCGTATGTCTGTACCACTTTGTGAGCACAAGACAAATTGGAAATATCTTCTTTGCGAAGCTCGTGTAGAAGCTCCAGTCACATGCCTTCAGCATGCCTGGGCTCAGAATTATTTACTTCTCAAAATTATTACAGTCTGACCCGAGAATTTAGTTAATGTTAAAAACAAACGATTGTTGGATTAAACGATCAAAAAATAATGAACCGTACTAAAAAGGGAGTTCTAGGAATAATTGAAAATAATTGATCGTTGCGCATCGTTTACGCGTCTCGCGGCGTGTAATTTCATTTTTTTTCAACACTTTTCAGTCTCTGATTCTCACGTGGGCATCCATTAATAACCGGAGCTAATATAATGGGGTATTAGAGGCGCCCTTACGAGAGGCCCCAAGGGCGCGTGAGCACGAACGTACGTTTGACTGTGTTGAGGGTTCAGGAGTTGGGAAGATTTACCTTCCAGACTTACAGAGAGAGAGAGAGAGAGGTGAAAAAACTGTTTGTGCTGAGCTCTGTGGCTGCAGGTAGTCGGGGTCAACAAGGTCATTCCGTGTACGATCCCGGGGTTTCCCGCAAAGGGGCACAATGCTGCAGCACCCTGATCATCATCCCTGATACACGTAAACATACATGAAAAACCATTTATTCTTCTCGTCCCTTATTCCAGCTCGATTCTTTGCTTGTTTGCCTCTTTTTTTTCTATTCACGCTCGGAAACAGGAAAAGATGAAATCTGGGTCAAGGACAATGAGTTATGCGGGTGAAGGTTCGTGTAATGTGCACCTGTCGCTCTCATCGATCGTTGATCGCTCCAGCACAGGTTCATGTCTTGAAAGTTTATTTGAGCTCACTAGAAACCGAGGTGCGTACGCTTTTTATGTGGCTGTTGCACTTTTTGTATTACTACTAACACATCGTGGTTATTTTTCTCTAACCCTAAAATTTGAAAACAACAAATCGGGGTTCTTTCGCTCATAAAAAAATTGGATTCAAATGAGATTTTGGATAACTTCAATTAAAGATATTATCACTATGAATTAATGTCAGAATTATTAATTCGAAATTGTAAATAAACTTTTCCAACTGAATTTTTGGCGAATGAAATTACGAGCCATTAATTAATCGGGGATCCGTCACTGACTGAACCCCAAATTTCATTCGTCCTTGACTAAAATATTATGGTTTTCTATATAAAAAATCGCTTTGGAGAGTGCAAAGGGAAAACACAAAGGGAAGTGGATGAAGAAAAAAGTGTTGATAAAAAGACAGAAGGCTATGACAACCAAAAAGAAACGAAATGCCGGAATAAGCAAATGTGAGGTTATACGAGTGCTCATTACCAATTTCGTTTAATCTTTAACATAATATATCTTTATTGCTAGCAAGACAATCGTCTCGAATTTTTTCATAGGTATTTTTGTTCACATTTAAACACGTTTATCTAAATAACCAATAAGACGAACCCTTCAAAATTTGATACGCGTGTCAGTCGTCTGCCCATTCAAACTCTGTGTAAATTTCAAGACTTTCTTAAGAAAATCGTTTCGTGCATAAACTACCTTAAATGAAGTGAAATTTTTTATGTAAATCAACATAAGAAGTAGCTTGTTGTTCCGATGTTCACTTCGTGACGTTGATCAGTCCGTCCGCGAGCGAGATAGCGAGTGAGATAGAATAATGGACGATGGGAAAGGGAAAAGGGGTAAATCGCAGGTAGCACATGTAAAGCCTCAGGTATAGACGAACGTGAGTGACGAAAAAAAAAGAGAGCATAGAAAGTGAAATGGTCTCGGGATGGCGTTGCGTCTGGTTAAGGGGGAGGTTGACAATGCGAGAGAAGATTTGCTCTCATGCACGTTTATCGTGGGGAAGAAGAGGATGCGTGAGTACAAGTTCCGCTGTTATACGGTCCTTGGGCTGGGTTCTCTCTCGTCCCATAACAATGACACACCAAATAGGCGGTTGATTGCACAATACTCGGATGTTTATCGAAGCATCATCGATACGTGCTTCTCTTCAATACACAGACACATCGCCATCCGCTCAATATAGGTCTATAAACGTGTGTAGAAAAATAACCCATCTCGTATGCCTTTCGAACATGGATTCGTGTGTGTAGAGTCAACAGTCGAACGTTACACCCAATTTAAGACACTCAATAACAAATACCGTTTGATTCGCATTAGAAATCAAAGTGAAAAGGAGATAGGACAGTAACTCATCGATTGGGGCTCGAAATCTGACAACTTTTTGACTTCTCGATGCTCTCATTTAAATGTCCGTATCTACTTTTACATACAACTTGCAAATACGATCCCGCTTCAAAATATAAAAAATCAGAAGTATAGCGACGAATAAGACTCAAAATTTCCATGCTTTTTTGTTTTATTTTAAAAAATAGTTATTCGAATGATAATTTTTTGAGTGACTGGGAATATCGGAATAAAAAATCGACGTCTGATTTACTAGGAATATCTTGGGGACAGTATATACGTACCGGATTGCAGCATTAATTCGAAGAGCAGTAATAAAAATTGTTCTATCTACCATAGCAAGAAGACCAAATCCCATATCTTTTATTAAAAAAACTCAAGAGTCTTTTTCTCTATAAGCATAGTAAAAAATGTTTTCAATCACTTTAAATGTTTATATTGTTAAGTATGCTCGGGCAACGTTGAAAAAAAACTATATGCATGGTAAAATGTCACACGTATTTGGTGCACATTCGTGTATTTATCATAGAATTTACTATGCTGACAGTGAAAATTTGTGATTTACAATACATTTCCACTTATCAGTAAGTGCTAGTCTGACATGATGAATGACACTCGGAAATAAAACGAAATATAGTTTCCACGTGCATATCACCTTTTTGCTATCCACATAAGCTGTTTAGAATTCGAGGGACGAAAAATTGGAAAATTAAAAAAATACTATGTTGTTTGTAATCGGTGCCTAAATACTTTTGAAATTTTTGGATAATAATATATTCCTCACTATACAAAACGAATTCGTTTTCTTCGTACAGAGTCGAATTTTCCAATTGTGCATGGAGAGCTTCGTCAATGGGAATGTAATCTGTTGGGACATACTTTTACCATAATTTGGCGAAATTTCATGAGACTTTCTTTGCTCGAAAAGAAATACGGTAATTAAATCCTGGTTATGAAAAAGAGCTCCTGAGCTCCTTGAAGTTTTTTAATTCGGATAAGGATAAGGAAGAAAGTTTAGGCTCGATTCTTGGGCGAAATGAGCGAATATTCTTTTACCCTGTTTCATATCGTGCTCCCTGCGATAAGAGAGCTTAATGTATTTGAGTCTTCATTCAGGAATCTTATAATATTTAATACCATCTGCTTTCATGACCACGACTGTTGATGTTGCTGTCACTTTTATTGAGCACACGTAAAATCGAAAAGAAGAGAGAGAGAGAGAGAGAGAGAAGAAGAAATAGAAGGACTGAATTCTCGATGGGAGAGATGTGAGTGTGAATAAAAATTGAATTCTCAGGCTTCAACTCCGGTGGAGGGCTTTCCCAAGAAACGGGTTAACAATCACGACGTCGGCTTCACTTCTACCGAACACATAGGTTCACACATGAGACATTATATATATATATATATATAAGCCATAGTACAATATTTCTCGTGAATTCTTAATATTTTTCTATTCGTGACAGAGGAGAAGGGATAAAAAAATAAATAAAAATTACATGCAAGTCGCGTGCGTTCTGGTTTCTCGGTCTTGAGTTTGGTTCTGCTGCCATCGCTCGCTCGTTTCTACCATTCGTCACCACCTCCCTTTTTCACCTCTGCAGATTTCTTCAACGTATCTGTTGTACACCTAACTCGAGGATGGAGAAACGAACGAATTCAGAGTCGAGTCACTGTTGGCAAATGTCCTGGATAGGATCTGTGCTGGCTGCTGATGCTGCTGCTTCGTGTGCTCGCCGATTTGCTCTTTCTCTTTCTCTCTCTCTCTCTCTCTCTCTCTCTCTCTTTCCGAATATGTAGCCTAACGGAACACACCGAAGAAATGAGAGTGAGCTCGCAAACGTAAGAAGGAGCGAAGCTCACGAGTTCGAGGAGCACAGCCCAGCACGAGTGCACAGGGCTACGTATAAGCCATGGATTTTATACATAGATATAAGCGGATAGTCAGAAAACGAGTGAGTTTTCGGGGGTTGGAAGAGTCGAGCGAGGGCGAAATGGTGTGAGTATGTGGGGGGGTTGAAAAGCGTTGCTAAGCAACCACCCCCAGCATACAGTAATGGCCGCCACACACGTCACACACATACTCCTCCTTCCCTTTCTTCAACCCCACCCCCTCCCGCCATCCTCGCCCTTCTTGCCAACCCTCTCCGTTTCGTGTGCGTCTTTCCTTTCTACCTCTCGCTCTCTCTCTCTCTCTCTTTCGTTTTCTCCCGAATCACTATTTTTTTGGGCATCACCCAACCCCGAAAACCGAGTCACCCTCCTGCCTGCCTCCCCCTCGAGCCCACATAATACATATCCTGTGCTCACCCAACACGCGCTGCGAAAAAAACGGGAGGGGAGCGTGTGCGGGTTAAATTCTTAAATTTTGCCCGAATTGAAAATTTCCATATCTTATTCCCCCTTCGCCCACCCACGCATACACACACGTAGTCATTTCCGCCACACGCTGCTCCTGTTGTCGCGCTGCCTCGAGGAAAGAGGGCTCCTTGCCTGACAAACGGATAGAGGGAGAGTCCGCGCATCTCTTACCAATCTTCTCTATCTTCGGTCTACCTTCGCGCTCGCAATGACAGTTGGATCGAGAACGTCCAAATTTTGAGGGAATTCAACGACCGAATGGTGGATCGAGGCCGTTTCAACGCCGTAAAAATCATTCGTTCAAATGAAATTTGTCACGAAATCATGAGAATTTTTATCGATCGATATCCAGCCCCTTCGACTGCGGAAGTTCGTCACTCTTTTCTCCAGTCACTCTTAACTTGATTGTTATTTCGACCGAGCCAAAATCGAAAGGACTCGAAAAAAGTTGATTGTCAAACTTTACATCGGCAGCTTCGCGTTTCCAGGGTTGTTTTTTCCAATTTGTTAATTATCCAAACACGTGAACGAAGCTACGAGATTGCGAGATGTGCGGCAGAGAGCGTTCCGATAATCGGATGTCGGGGCACGTGTTTCGTCGGGTCTGCACGACGCGGCAGCTGCCGGAACACTTATGCAAATCGTGGCTCGTGAAGCCGCGCCTGCTAGAACACATCGGCCTTCCAACGAGGCCGGCTGAGCTTTCGGCTTTATTCTGGCGACTCAGCCGCGTCACAAATTTGCATCGAGTGAATCGGTCCTACTCGTCTCCCGACGTCGTTCGTTTGTACTCGCACGTTTGCAACTACCTGAACGAAAAGAGATGGCAGGAACAAGGCGAAGAGAAAAGAACAGAAGAGCCTGCGTGGTCCACGAGCCCATTTTTTCTCCACGGCTTTTTGTCCTTCTTTCTACACACATGAGCACGCGTGTGTACGTTGTACCGCATCTAAACTCGACAACAAATATACACGGTCTCACACGTTCACACACACACACACACACACACACGTAGATGAATACAAAAATTCCAACGTTGTGTTGGAGCGTACCTGGCCCTTGAACGCCGGCGTGTACGAGGCACGACAATGTCGGCCAATTTGCATGCGAGTGTCGCACCGTTCTTTTCTACTTCTTGCTTCATCTCCCTCATTTTTGTTCTCCCGCGTTCCGGCCATACGCGAAAGAATTTTTCCACTATTTTCCTGCCAAGACATCGATGCCAAAATCAATACTAGTTTGTTTCGTACAAAGTACAGCGTGCCAGGGCAGATTGGAGGGTTCAGTGGAGCCGCTTTTCGTCCAGTCGAATATTTCCCCATTCGGAGTGATCCCGTAAAGTGTTACTTTATTTATTTCACAGTTACCAAACCAATTTAACGTAATAATACTAAAAAGTTTGAGCCCGTTAATCCGCCCTTCCGGGATTGTTTGCTTCGGGCTTTTCCCCTCGAAATAACGAGTGCACGGATGAACCTCGACGGGGGATTGGTTTATAGAAAACATCGAGGTTGACAAACGCATGTGGAATGACAGATCTACGTGATGGAATGACGAAGGTTGGAAGGATCGCTTTTACCTACGGGTCCTGAAGATTTGCATATACTTTGTAAGAACATAGAGCGAGCGTTCCAGTTCTCTCCCTCTCTTCACGTCCGCATGCACAGACATACGGAGCTGATTATTCGGCTGAAGCACGAGGGACATATTGGCTGTATAGCCAAAAAGAAATATACAACGACGCGGATAGCAGGGAAAGCGAAAAAAAGTAAATTCGATGGGCCTCGCGACGATGGTTGCTACTCTCGGCTGCGTATTCGCGGATACACATATATTTGCATATGTATTTAGCCCGATACGTGTGTTACTCGTACGAGAAGCAAGGGAGAGCGCGCGCGTCGCCGAGGACAGGGCCGCCAAAAGTTAAAAAGGGCGAACGAGAACGATCTCTGGGTATACTTGACTTGAGTTTCCTCGGCCAAAACTCGCTCAGCCGTGATCAATTTAATGATTTCTGCCTTATGCCTCTTCCTATCCTTTTTCCCTTCTCCGGCGGCTTCCCTCATCCTCATACACCAGCCTCCCATAATATCATCCATTTTTTTCTCACATTTCTTTACTCCGGTCACATTTTCTGCACGCAATAAATAATGCGGAAGGATATGATGAGAAAAAAATGTTCTCGGCCCGCTCCGCTCGCTACCTTGTGTACAGTAACGACTTCTGTTTCAATTCACTGTACGCGTATATCCCAATGCCAACAACAGAAACAATGGAACTGTGTGATTTTTTCTATCGTTCCTCAAGGAACATGGAGCCTCGGGAATATATCGCGACGTGTATCGATGGATCACTGGAGCGCAGTCAATTTAATGATTCAGCACCGAGCTCCGTATGTACCTTATTGTGTGTATGCGAATTTTCTTTTCTTTTCATTTTTTTATTCCTCTCTCAACGAGCGATTGTGTACGATGAAAATAAACGGAGAATAAAAATTAAATGGAGAATGAAAATTGAATTTGGAAGATATTGGAAGAAAAGTAACGACAAACAGCAACCGCGAAGTACAGAAAGGACGTTGGATCATTTGGTTTGTATGTTTTTTTCTACTCACGCCTCGAATGAATATGAAACGGAGATGAAAGGAAAAAATTTGGACGAACATTTTCGCTGTTAACATTTTGATTCTTTGCTCAATGATCCCCTTCCCCTGCAGAATTTCAAATAGACTATTTTTATGGAGTGGGGATCGGTATGGGTTTGAGGGAACGTGACGCCGTTTCCTTCATTATAATCAGCCTATGGGAGAAGCCACGAGCCAGGTATACGCTTGCAACAAGGACGGGACGCAAAAAGTCTTTCGAGAGATGGAAGGCTTGGGAAAGCATACGACGTTTAGTACAGTCACGGATCTTCGCTATGACCGGTTACTTCGGGAAAAAGAATTTGAGTTTTCGGTAATCTTATTGAATTTTATGGTAGTAAAATTTGATGAGGAAGACATAAAAAATTATTCGTTGTTTCATGTCACAATTGGCGAATCAGTAGCGAAATCTTGAGAGTTTTCATCCTCCTACGGCTTCCTTTACTCGTACATTGGGGAACACTCAGTTTCTCATTTTGTAGCTTTCTTAGAGAGTTTCGACCGTTCGAAAAGTGGATCAGTAAAGTCGATCAAAGTGGTACCACGATCAATTTTCTTGGTGTGTGAAAGAAGCAGGAAAATCGACCATTTCGTGCGTTCTTTATTATACCCAACGAATATCAAGAACACAAAAAATAAAAAATTAATAGAATTCGAGCTTCCCGTATAAATGTGAGCTGTCAGTTACACGCGGCAAGGATTGCAGTGGACTTTATACTGAAAAATCACTTTGTAGGAACATAAAACAATTGCGATGAATTCACGGCAATATTTAGCGTGAAATTCACTGTAAAATTTAACGTGGTGTATTTGAGTGCAGGGACAAAAGTTAACGAAAAGTATTCATTCCTATAACGCACTGTAAAATTTTTAATATTTTGCAAATATGACGTCAAAGTTTAATACTCTGGTAAAAGTTCCTACTTTGAACAATAAATATTATTTCATTTATAGGAAATTTCAATTTTTTTCACATAACAATATCATGAATTGCAGCTCGTCATCGCATTATTGTTACTGACGGTACTTTTTTAAATTTAATTCCTTCCGTGTACGTTCAATAAAATTGTTGTGTTCGGTCATCAATTTTTTGTCGATTTCACAGAATTTTCTTCAAATAACAATGGTTTCGTTGCCAGTAGGATATAATTTTATTGCATGTATTCAACGGAATACTTTTTGTTCCCACGAAATTGGGTTTTCACTGCGCAATTTAAGCTCATCAACTTTACATTGGTTCGTGTGCTTTCTCGGGTTGGAGTTTGCGCGTGTGTGTGTGCGAGCTTGTGAGTAAGCGTTGCTTTTGGAACCGCTTTTAACGGCACGTGCCTCGAGTGATAGGAACAGAAATTCATATGAGGAGAGGGAAGAATTGAACACGCGTCTACAGAATATAATTAGTTTGAACGTTCTCGAAATTCCGCAGTGACATAAGAATTGTGCCTCATCCATATTTGGCTTGTTTTCTTCCGTGATATCTGTCCTAGCTGAAAAATGTTGAAATCTCTCTCTCTCTCTTTCTCTCTCTCTCTCTCGAAAGGCAACTCGAGCAAGCCGGATTTCCTCACGGAAATGACGTTTTGAGGATTCTCGTTTCGTAACGGTTATTGAAAAGTCGTATGAAATCGTTCCGAGGCACCTTGCGAGAAAAAATCTTCGCTATTTTCGAGCGACGATTTGCCGAGCGAAAATAATAAAAATTCTAGAACTATCTTCAGTACGATTTTCAAATTTTCACGTAACGCTGCACACACGAAAACGAGAAATTTCATCGATTCGATGAAATGAAAAAAATGGAGCGAAGCCTTGCGAAAAGTTTTTGAAAAAAATGGCAGACCTCGGAACGCAAAGAAGAAAAATCTCGTCCGAGATCTCGCGATCTGGATTCAGTTTCAATTCGAATTTCCAACGAAAGAGCTTTTTTCAGCTCTTGTCTTGCCAGGGTCGTGACCCGTGAGAGAGGCAAGGAACGAGAGCAAGACAGGGAATGGAGTTTGAGGGCAACAGGGGAGAGCGCCAGAGGAAGGATAGCATCGAGATATGAAAATTCTTGTCATCCTGTACACTCTGTACACCGTGTGTCTCTCGTGTACTTTTCAGAAAGAGAATGAGAGGGTGGCTGCTCAGGCATCGGGATGCTGCGCGGTTCACCTTTTACTTTAACATCTACGCGCTTTTTCTTTTCCCTTCGTTCACTGTACCGCCTCGCCTCTCGGGATTTCGTCCCACCTTCGATAGGGTTGAGAGCACTCGCTCTCGCATTTTCTACACACGTGTATACCTGTAATATGTGGCAACTTGGCTTTGCCTATACGTATATCACGTATGTAGATTTTGTACATATGTATGTATGTATATTTATATGATCGAGTGAACGACGGAGACGAGAATTCGTGATACGAGTATACGGAAACAGCCGGGTTATGCGCACGAGTAGCTCGCATACTTTTCAACTGTTCTTATCACATATTTTTGCATATTATACCAATGTTGCCCAAGCTACTCCCGCGATCCTCTCTCCTTCTGGCTCTCTCTCTCTTGTTCTCTTTCTTTCATGTTCTATGGCATTCGCTCTTTCGCTTTTCTCTCCCACTCTCGCTCTCTCTCTCTCTCTTTTGCTCTGTTGAATAAACAACTATGAGAAAAAAGCTCGAAGGTGGATTTGGAAAGAAACACGAAAATTAAAACGGCGACTCTATATTTTTCTTGTTTTTTTTTATTCATTTTAAATGTGTGGCAAGTCTATTATTTCGTTCGTGTGATTGTTTGTAGTATTTTTATTATTTCTAGAGTCACACATATAAATGTTCTTGACATTACAATATTTTGTGATATTTTTTCTTAGGAATGGTGACAATTTGAATTCGAATGGGGCTATTTCCGGTTGTCTCTTATCTATGCGTCGACTGAAGAGGGAATTTCCGGTCGATCATTCCGGGCTGGGTGGGTTTAGTTTTTGGATTTTATTTTTTCAAGGGTTTATTGGGAACTATTTGGACTCGAATGGTATATTGATTATTACACTAGCGAAGCCCCTTCGATAATGAGGAACCAAAGAATTTATTTTTCACAAATTTTTCAGATTTTCCTTGATTTTTATCATCTTTCGAGTTTTTGCTCGCGAGGAAGTTAAAACTTCGAGCGCTTGGTTACAACTCCTCGTTGTCTCACGCGAGTAAAATGCTACTCGTGTGAAAATAGGTGGAAAACGCGACGACGACAATATCGGGGGTTGGCGCATCCACGATTCGGGTCCAGATCGTCTTATATGCTTCTCTTATTCCGCCATATTCCGTATGAAATACTCAGAGTTTCTTACACCCTTTATTCCACACTCTTTTTACACTCGCTTTTTTATTCCTTCACGTATCCGACATTCGTGGCTAAATATATTCAGGCTTGAGCTTAGTCGACTCGCATGCAAATCTACTTCATACTTGATTTCTCGCGCGTTCTTTCTACTCCGACTTCTCGGCTTTTAGAGTGGCATTATAAAACGTCAAGGATTATGGTAGTTGTACGAAGCAGTCGACACTCAAGAACGCATCTATCTTTTTACCAAAACATATTAAAACACACACAGAGTCTTTTACTATTTCATTATCACTTTTTTATTCCCGTTATCATTTCATGATCAAAGTTTGTGGATCAGTGGCTCGATGAATGCGAACACGTCAAATATTTCAATTTTCATCGAATTTATAAAACGACTTGTAAATTGCCATTTACTGAAAGACGCTTCGAGTTCTCGCCGTTATTTTTAGAATTGCGGTATTAAGCATAACCGCAGGAAACGATTGAAGAAAAAACGAAAGAAGGTGGAAGAAATTGAGTTTTATTATAATACACTGAGTGCAGATAATGTCGTTTTACTACATTCAAAATATCGTGACATGCTGGCATTTAGTTGTTGCCCGTTGGGGTTCGGGGTGGCTCGTAACTCACGAGACCTGAGGCGTTTCTTCGCGCGCTTTTGCTGCGAAGCCGGAAAAGAACTTTCATAGTTTTCGCTATGCATCCATCCGTCTTGAGATTCTGATATGGGTGAGAGGCCGTGAACCCTTTTTTCTGGCGTTTTTCATCTCTTATATTTTACCTCACTCTTTCGAATTGTCAAAGGAGCCTGTATTTACAGCTTTCTATTATAGTGTTATCATAATGGTTTGCTACAATTATCACTAATTGTTTGCACACTTCTTCTTTGGTTGAACAAATTTCAATTGAAATTTGTGTACACATAATAATTCCTTTTTTTAATCCGCGCAAGAATTAAGTTGACATTTATCGGGGAATCCAAAAAGAGAATTTATTCCTTGTACACAAGACACTGAATGTTTGGAAAAATTCTAGCATTCGAGTCAATAATTACTAATTCCTCTCGCCTTTCCTCAGCAACTCTTGCTCTTCCTCCGTCCCTCGCTCAAGCCGATGAATAACAACCGATCAATCGATCACTCTCTACTTTTATCAACTACCATTTCAATTGAATTTCTTCGTAGAGTTTATCTGTAAAGATTTTTTAGTTGACATCGACTCCTAGAATTAATTTGCCGCTCGAAAAAGGGCTTTCGAGCGATCGAGCGATCCCTCGAAAGTCCTTTTTCGTCACGGCGTTGCAGAGTCGCAGAACCGGATAAAAAGGGGTGACCAGAGGGGTTAATGTAATAGTTGAATGGTAGAATTCTCGAGATATACGCGCGGAATATCCAACGCGCTGAATACGAAATAGTGTAAAATAAAAAATAAAGAGTGAGAGAGCAAGAGCGAGAGAGAGGAATGAAATAGCAATAAGGAAAGGTAACACACGGGAGGAAGGGGACGAGAGAAAGCATCGCCCGCCTCTACTCCACAGGGGGTGACATTGAGAATCCAGTAAGAGGGGCGAAGGTGTACGGGGGCGGTAAGGACGGCGAGGGGGTTCCCTGAAGGGGGAAAGAGAACGGCATACGGCGTACGATACGTTGTTGGAATTTCATATGTGAAGAGTTGCCCCCTCTTTTCCAGCCCGTCCTAGTCTGTCGCTTTTTTCGTCGCCCTCACTTCGTCCCTGGTCTCCTCTGTGCCTGCTAACCCAACACAGTCAACTTCAAACTCCAATACATATACGTAGAGAATGCGATCCTAAGCTGTCTTTGTTCCTCCGTGCTTCCCTTTGTCGCACTTCCATGATGTTTGGCATCACATGTGAACGAGTATGCGAAATTGGTATGGTGGGCATATCCAACGGATTTCCTGACTCCTCCCTCGCTCCCCGTCTCTAGAATTCTTCCTCTTTTTCCTTCCGATGACTTTTTCCTAGCATTTTTTCTCGTGCCCTCCTATCCGAATATACCGAAACCGAATGAATTTTTTTATCATCTATCAGACCTGAAAAGTCTTGACCAGTTTGTCATTTGTCAGCGTGACGCTTCTCATCGTGGATCGTGGAAATTTTTTGAAAGGCTCGAAAAAATAATTTTCTTTTCGACCTCGTGATCACTCCGAAAGGAAAGAAAAATTCGTTCAGCGAACGAAATATTCCATAAAAAAGTGTCCGGATCTAAAAACGAATGAAAAGAGAAACGAGTGTCAAAAAAAACCTCCATTCACAACGCGCCACAATTGAACGCGATAATTCTTCAGTGAATTTTTTATTTCGCCATTCCAAATCAAGTGGATGGTGCACTAAGGATATTGAGACATGAAACCTCCACTGAGGGTGACGATTATCGAGACTTTTCGAGTAGAACAAGAAAGTTTCCCGAGCAATATTCCTTTTCGTGTTGCTCTCATACGCTTTTGAATAAAGTCATCGTCAGTCATGGCGTCGAAAGTAATGAAGAGACGTATCAGATGGCGGATCTTGAGCGCTGAGATCTGAAAATCGAGGAAACTCACACGTCATTTTAGCTTTTGACACGTGTCTTTATTTTTCTATTCTAAGTTAACGATCTTCCTTCGAATCGTTACTAGGCTACACACGGTGTTCCTGGTGATGCGGCAAAGTGAAAGTGAGACAGAAAAAGGAGTCGATATCCCTGAGGTGGCTGATGGTATACACACTGGAGGGTGCTTTATGGATTCTTCCTCGTATCTCTTTTCCGTAACCCTCTGACTATCTTCTACTATAGATTCATATATGAATATAGGTATCTACATGTAGAACAAAAACGCGTATGTGTTCGTGCAGGAATATCACTCGGAGGGTTGCCGCCTCACCCGGCAGGGGGTTAGGTGGGTGGTAGTTGGGTGACTCGGTTGTCAGTGCCACGAGAATGGGGGATTCCCTCGGGGGGAGATGTGCTTCTATCTTTCTCGTCCATATCAAAAGCATATACGTATATAGTTTTTGAAAAAGATAGGCAGAATGGTGTCTGCAAAATATGTATATGCCTGGAGGATCTTGAAAACATGAGGGTTCTATGTTGTAGGAACACACCCTGCCAAAGGAGAAGCCACTCTTACACCCTCTGCCCACGATTCGCTCTTTTTTTCTCTGAGATATCCGCAAGAGCATTTCTTTTTCTTTGAAACACATTTTCTTATTGTGAGCTGTGTGACTTTATTTTACTGCATGGTTCCGTCGCTGTTGTACTTCTTTGAGCACTCTTAACCTAGCGAGATTTTATCTTTTCGAGAGAAAAATAAAATTCTCTTCTTTTTTTTGGATACCAATTGGTGCTGCTGGTTGATAATGTCGAAGGATAATTTCAGGAGCTAACCTCTCGTGGAGTCGCCTCAGATTTGCTCTCATTCGAATGAAGGATCATCCGGATTATCATCGATCCCAGTGACGATGAAGCAATTGCAAAAAGATCAAAGAACCCAACTTGAATTTATTAGCCTGCAAATGATGTTGCTAAATCTTCAAAAAAGTGGGTTTCCATGTTGCACGTCAAACCTCCAAAAAAGTTAACTCGTCATTGGATAACATGCTGAACGCGGTTCTACTCCGTCACATGCGTGGCCCAAATACGTGGTCGAAGATACATCATCGTTGGAATCATAGTTCTCATCCTGTCTGGAGAGAAAAATGGAATAATGTCACGTGGATTGTTGGATTCGAGGGAAGAAAATGAACGTATAGAGGGCGGAGGTGAAAAGAGATCAAGGGCAGGGGCGAAGGGAAGAACTTGATGGGCCAGCATCGTGCGCTTCAAGTAAGCTGCCACTGGATATATATATAATATATATGCCTATGCCATGAGAGATGAGCGATGATGCCTGATATTAGGAAAATGTGGTGGGAACAGGCGGCCATTGCGGAGGAAAAGTTTGCATCTGAAACTGCTGCCAGGACAAACGAGGAGAGTACCACCATTTTGGCAATCTTACTTGCTCAGCTACCGTAGGATCGTTATGTTAAAACTCCTTCTTCTCATGTGGAGATGTAGCGGTGGAATTTTACGGGTGGCGGTATAAAAGGGAAACTGCGATATCCTCAGCTTGGGTTAAGGTTTTTCGAATAATCGTATTGAAAACATTTAGCGATGATTACAAAACTGAATCGCATTACAACCTTTTGAATTCGTCAACGGTTTGAGCCTCGACTGATGTGAGTTATTGTCGAAAATTCTTTTTTTTCGATATTACTGAACATTCAGAAACGCCCTACGTCAGCAGTCTTATGCATGAAGGATACACCGAGGGCACAAGTGGATCGAATAATCGTACGTACAATATTACAATTGTATTGGATCCTCGAGATGAGCAACTCTTGAGACTTTCTTTACTCAATTTTCGAGGACTGCATCGTATCGCTTCGTACGAATGACTTTTTTTTTCTGCAACTTCTTGTGCCGCGTGTATATATCCGTCTCGTTATTAATATCGAGCAAGTCCTAACGTCAAGGATATTGTCGGTGCCGTATGGCATTGGGGCTTGGCGAAATTTCGATGTGTATACGCAGCCTGATATGCGAAAACGAGCACTCGATTCTGGCAATCTCGTATGTACATCTTTTCTAGGGAAATATAATCGGCAGATTAGAGAACAGACGGTTTTTTATTCTTCGCTATCCCGCAATATTTTTTTTCTCGTTTATTTCATTGCACTGTGTAACGACGAGCCAGTTATTGAGAGATCCATTTTTTTAGGTAACCCAATAAGAACCTTGAGCTCAGGTTTGATGACGCGAATCAAAATGAATCAACGCGATTTTACCAGTGGAGCAGAGGAAAAGCACGAAAGCCATAAGCACGTTAGTCTGTCCCTAGAAAATTTGGAATCTGCCAAGGAATCGAGTTTGATTAGATTTTTCTGGAAGTCTGTCTTATGCGATCGCCGAGGAAAAAAGGATGCAAAGAGAAAGGCTTGGCGATCAACGTCAAAAGTCTATAGGAAGAGGGCTTCTCGCGCGATTCTCAACAACATCAGAAGCAAATGTATACATAATCACACAGCTCAGTCGGAGTGGAAGTGAGGTTCGGATATTGAGCGTAAGGACTTGCGTCCGTGTAGGTACAGACATTGACTTCTCAACATACCTCGATATACGCATCTCGTGCTGCATCACTGGTCGCAGAGACTGAGGCTGAAATAGGATTTTTCGTATTCCGGCAGATGTCAGTGCCATTACCGGTGTAGACGGTGGAGAAGCTGAGAGAAGAGTTTCCGTCCAACTACAGGTGCACGACGTCACAAGCTTCCCGATCCCTGCGCGTGTCTCCCGTTCGCTCGATCCCAATATAAGAGGGTTGATGGGCAAACCCGGTATACCGAAGTCGTCAAGAGGAACGAAGAGGAGCCTCGCCAACCTGGCGCAAAGCTTGCCAGAATATCAGAAAGGGAGTAAAAAGGATAAAGGAAGGAAAACGAAAGTAGGGGGATCGGAGTGAAGGAAGAGGATTCAAGGCGGTTGTGAGAGTGAGAAGAGAGAACAGAGAATGTTGTAGAGATGAAAAAAAAAAAACACGTAAAAGTAGAAATGTTATTTTGGAAATCGAACAGTCTGGGAGTGTTCTTGAGTTGCAAGCGACACGATATCTCCGTCTTCGTATCGCATCTCGCAAGGTTCTCGACGTCGAGACGCTTTCAGATGATGCGTTGGTTTGTGCGAGAGCAGAAAGGAGGATGAGGCGGGTTACCTACGTTTAGGACGTTCGCAAAAGTGATGTCACGAGTGTGCATGTATATGAGGTGGGCGGAGGAATAATGAAAAAGAAGCGGAGAGAAAAGGGAGGAGGGAACGGGATTCGATGCCCCTCTGGATGATGGGATGGGGTGCTTTCCTGAGGGACGATTGTGTGACGAGAGCGATCGTACGGGATACGGTGAAGGGACGGCATTGAGTCCCCGTCAACGGCAGTAGCATGTGTGCTGGTATGGGAGACGTAGCGGAGGATGGAATGAACGGAGAAAGAGACTCAGGATCCTGCTGACTGATGGTAAAACTTGAAAGGCAGCCGGGAATTGGGTCTTCGGAGCGTACGCTGCTGCTGCTTCGCTCGGAATCTCCGTGAAAAGCCCGGGAATGGCTGAACGGTATGTTCCCCGTGTTTCAAATAAACGGCAATGACGAAAATGGAAGAGTCTTTCAACTCTGTATCTACAGAGACCAATATAATATATGAGAAAAAGGAAAAACGTTGAAGGGCCAAAACGGAATATAAGTGGATGAATGAGGAGATTGGGATGGCGAGGACCTTCGCTGAATCAGCCCATTTGACCATCAGCTCTCATTCCCTTTTCCTCTGCCTTTTCTTAAATTTCTTATTCCTCACTACATTTCAAGCTAGTGCTGGGGCTGCTTCCCATGATACGAGCTGCTTCGTTTTTCGACGGGCATCCAGTTCGGTCCAAGTCCATAGTGCAAGGAAGAGTGATCGAACTGTAGTGTGGAGGGTTGAGTTGCCACGGACCACTCCAACCAGTTTTATTGCTGCCATGCTTCCGAGGGTAAAAAGGAGACGACCAATAAGTCGCAGGGAAGATGATCACTTTGCAGGGGAGTAAAGACCTGGACGAATGAAATTGTCAGGGTGTCCGTAATTGGATGTCGTAATTGCAATGAATAGTGAATCTCGAACCCGTGACAGAGGAGTATTTGCATGCACGTATAGAAGTGAAGCGCAGAGATCAAACAAGAGGGAAGAGGGAACGGAAGAGCAGTGAAAGTTTTCATGGCGGTGGTGCGAGAAGGGAGCAACAGGTTCCACTTAATTATTGAACACTGGAGCACCACGAGTATAGTCGTCTCGTATTCTCACCACCAACGCCAGTCCTCTCTTTCGTCGTTCCATGATTCTTTGCAATTTGCCTCCCTACCCTACATCTGGCTCGTAATGCCAAGTGGCCTATGATAATACGAAAAGGAGGAGGAAGGTCAATGTGATTTAAAATGAAGCAAAGTTTTGTGAACATAAAAATAAAACTGGGGGAGAATAAACTTTAATATATGCATAATAAATTTGTTACTTTTTTCAAACGTTATTCCAACACTAAATTCTATGAATTAAGTTAGATCTTTCAAAGACTTTTTTTCTGCACGAGATTACGAGTGAAAGTTTATGAAAGATTTCAAAAATGGCTGACTTGCGCTTAGCTCGCATCTTGCGCATTATTTTCACGAATTGATAAACACAAAGCCGGAGCCGGAGCAAGGACTTTGACAGCATCAAAGAAAACGATACAGGCATAGAATGAAATAAGGGGGTGGAACCAAGCCCACCAATATGACGTGAGAGGAGCACACGAGTAAAGGAAGCAAAAACGGGAAATGGGCTCAGAACCGGCTGAGACAGTATTGATTTTCTATCCGACGTATGAGAGGTGCGTGTTTAGGGTATAGTCCACCATTCGCCTTCTTCTTTCTCTTCTTCTTCTTCTTCTTCTTCTCCTCCTTCTACATCCTTCTTGCCTTCCTTATCTCGTGTCTCTCTGCTTCCTTTTCGTCTATTCTATTCTCCTCCCCCCTTCGTTCCTTTTTCCCTTTCTTCTTTATCCTCGGCACATACGCGAAAGCTCTCACAAGCACCACGAGAGTTCTCTTTTGTTGGCAGAGAGAGAGAGAGAGAGAGAGAAAGAGAGACTGAATAATGCCTCCACCCCGTCCTCTTTTTCTCTACCCCAGCATCCTTTCCGGGCGTCTCGTAACGGACGTATACGGTGTACAGTACATTTTACTCGTCGTTACGCACGTACAGGGTTCTCTCCTTACTTGAAGGATCTTTTTCTATCTAGTGCCTCGTATGTACGTCTACCTTAATGTTGGTAGACAAGACGGGATGGAGATACTCAAAGAAAAGTAGAAAAATACAAAAGAATTATGAAAAAAAACGAAACGTATTATATCAACAAATATAAAGAGGGCGAGTACTCGCATTCGCACGGTACACGAAAAAGTGTTGATGATGAGTAACCTCTCGTGAAAAAATGGCGATAAATTATGATTTTTTCGTCGAACATTAGAAAATTAGAAATTTAAATGTTTTGATAATCGGTACGAGTTCGTTCGCAATTGATAAAAATATCGAACGACTAACAATATTCTTGCACATATCCGGATGGTACCGTAAGTTGTGTATGAGAACAGAAAACCTGGTCGGTGTCGTCAATTTTGTGGTGAAGGAATAATGCCAAGGAGAAAAGGGGAAGTGGTTCACGAGCCTTAGGGCACTTGCTGTGCCTGGTAGATTCCGAACTTTTATAGGGTCGTTACGAGCGACCAAGATGAAACGTGGAGAGCATGGACGGAAGTGCGCCGGGTTGAAGTGTACACTCACGTATGAGGCGGTTTCAGATTCCTCCATTTTGGCGTTCGTGTGAACCGAATTCATGGAGGAACGAGGAAATCCTGGCGTCAACATTTCTGTGTTGCTAAAACTTGGCGTAGCTACGACTGCTAGGTGAACGAAAATACGTGGAACCAGAGACGAAAAAGGGTGCCAGAGCAACTTGAAATCTCGGTAAACACAGAACAAGTTTGCCCTACAGAAAACTATGGATTTATGTGTCAGACGAAGAATGTGTGTTTGTGTTGTCGCGGCGCCATCCACCACCAACAACAACTAGCAACCAGCGGCGTGACATTGCATGTGCCAACTTTTATGATTTACCCCTTTCTCTCTTTTCCAATAAAATCTTTACTCCCCCTATATCTTTTATGTCGTGGATAAATCAACTTAATTCTACGACTTTGCACGACCTCCGCACGCTCGATCGATCCTTTCCTGGTTTCGTTCACGAATTTTTCTTAACGTCCATAGGTGTTCTATGACAGATACAGTTTTCGACGATATCCCAAAACAAATTTTTCTATAAACGTTCAAATTTATTATGTTCACGTGTCCAGTGAAATCGCTTCATCCATACAACCAAATTTCACTCGTTTCAACACAGTTCTGTTCCAATACAATGAAGTGTTGAAGCTTAGAAACTTTTGTACCGCCAGGGAATGTTTGTGCAAAGTGGGTTGAAGCAATGCATCAAAGTTCATTTCGTTATAAAACAAGCCACTTTTATGTTTCGTGAAAAAGAAACATTTTACGACACGGAGACCGCCATTTTGTACATGCTTTATCTCCATCACATCGTAGTGAAATATTGTGTGTAGAAAGGGACATGGAAAACATCAATTGTTTTTTTTTGGTTGAGGCCGTCGACTATCCTAGCCAAAAATCCGGTCATACCGATACAATTGACATTGTGACTAACTTTACAAAAATTCAATGGACATATATACGTCTGACTTATGATATTGCACATACTCCGATCATTTTATCACATAGGAATTGTGCCCACATGAAGCAGAAAATGGGAGAGCAATTTTATTGAGTTTTGACATAACATCGTCGGCGTTTTATCGGCTATTAAATTTTTTTTTCATTTTTTTTTCTCCGGGAATATTATTGCTTTCGATATCCACGGGGAAGATATTTTCTTTCGCCCCCTGAGTATCATTTTACTGTGAGAGTACGGTTCCTCTGGCTGGTATAAACCTGGACAAACTATCAAGGCTTATCTCCTGCTTCCTTGTGTAACCCTCTTTGGATGTTGCATCTTTTTCTCTCCGGGGTATTTCTATTTCGCGCGATCCACAAGGAACAAGGTGGCATCGTAAGAGGGATGGGATTCGTCGGTTTTCGTCCCATCATCGATGAACTCAAGTACACGTTTCTTCAGGCCACGAAGATTAACAACGCCTAACCTTCGCTCAACCATCTCGTTGGCCACGTGTGTGTTCTCACAATGTGCTCGAATCAACAGACACAAGCATGCTCGCCGTGGATACGGTATTTCCGATGCTTCGACAAGAGCACGTACGTGAGCGTATATCCATGTTGTATTTTGTGTAAGGAGGATAAGAAGACGAAAAAAAGGTAGTAGAGCACGTATCTACGAGGGCGTAAACGCCCCAGCGACTCATAAACACCCCCGTAGATTACACGCCTATTGGACCGGGCTACATCGTGGATACATATACCCAACGAATCGTCGAACCATCAAGCATCGCTACTCCCATAACCTTGAACCCACCGATCCGTCGTAAAATTCTCGTCACCTTCGCGCACTCATGCTCAAAGTATTCGAGGAGCGTAATCGCAAGTTTAAATTATCGAATCCAACAACAATGAGTGTTTGCGAAGTGTGCAATCTCTCGTGAGATATAAATCCAATTCTATGGGATCATACGGCGATTAGAGTCACGAAAAACCTATTCGAATAGTATTTGAAGCCTGAAAAATTGGATACAGAAGGAGCAAGTGTAATATTTCATACAAGACGATTCAGCATTGAATAGTAGATCGCGACCTGTCTTTATGGCTCTCGCAAAAACAGATCGTCACTGTGAAAACTGAATTGAAGGATCAGCAATTCATGGCAAACAGGCTCCGCCATTGGGCATACGAGCGTTTGATGGCGAGGTTGGGTTGTATCTGTTTTTTTCTTATTTCTCACGCAAAAGTGTGGTGGATCGGTGTACGGTGGATTCGCAACTGTGGCGAGAAGGCAATCTATCACCACCCAAACGACGAGCGCGAAGGTACTACTTTTGCCGAGGATCGTGCGCCGCGACGACCGGCAACCCCCAGTGTCGAACTAACTCTTGAATGCCTCCGGCAAAGCAGGTTACTCTGTCTCTTTTGCCGACGAGATAAGACACCTACTTTTATACAGGTTCTCCTAAAAGTCGATCTCTAATTTATTGGGAGGTTGGAACATCGAACTTGGGAAAAGTGGGAAATATTATTTAGCTGTTAAACTCCACGATGCACCGTTGTCAGTGAAGAATGAGAAAACCGGCGAGCGTGATTATGCTCGTGCCGATTCTTCAGCATCAACGGTGGACTCGAGTTTACTTTAGGGAAAGTTGGATCCGTGTCCACCGACTTCTCAATGATGAGAAGATTAACAAACCAGAGAAAAACTTCAGAGAGAGAGAGAGAGAGGGAGAGAGTTTTCTCAAGTTTTGAGACTCTCGGTACATTCAAAGGTGATGTAAATACGAAGAGATGGTGAACGCGCTACAGCTAACACGCTTTTCTCTGGTGCTCGAATCCCGCGAGGTAGCGCGATCTCTCATACCAACAGCTACAAACATTAACCACTGGGGATCGTTCGTATATGCTCGGCTATATGAAGTTTATTTGAGGACGACGCATATTTCCCTTGGCACTCGATGGCGAATGAATCATCGCATTACCTAAGGACCAGAACTGAAATTGGCGTGAATGGTTCTTCACTCTGCGGGACAGATGGAAAATAAATATCTGGATGTGGCGGTTATACTCATTGACTTAAGCTTTACATTCAGGTTAGCAAGACATGTCAATGGATAATATCCAATGAGCTGATCATAAGCAACATATCGCTATGTGAATATTGTAAGATTTGAATTAGCTAAAGAAAAAAGTAAACCCTCACGGCAGCACGGAAGAAATAAAGTACGACAAAGTGGAGAGTAATAAAGGGGAAGAAGGGGACTGAAAAATGGGAAACATCAAAAATCGCCGAATCAGCGAACGGGGATGATCTAGCTCCTCTTGGAATTTATAGTCGACTTTTAGTGACTGAAATTGATTCGGCAAGTAAACTGATGCGTAATGGGATCTTACCCCTCCCTCGGTCGTTGATTCGCTATCGAGAAAGCATTTTGTTCGCGCCATGACGCAGTGCGTGCCGTATCTTATTTGAGCGAAGGATTTCCATGGATTTTCTTTCACTGCCGGAATCGCAAGGTGGATATTTAAGGGAAAATTTTTCACAAATTTGAATTTGTTTACGGTTTTTAGTGATTTAATTAGGGAAAGAAGAGATTGCGGTCGGTTATTTTGAATTGTTCTTCCCAGCATGTGGAGAAGAGGCCATTTTACCCTTCTTGAGAGATTTGTTACAAAATCGTGTGAAAATTCAGACCTGGGTAAAAGACGTAGTTATAGCTTTCCAGTTGGCTGAGTTCAATATTTTTTTTCCATCTGAAGCAGCAGCAGAATCTCGACTCCCTCACCGTATCCTCGTCAGTTCTTTATTTTTTAAGTCAACGTCAGGCTACAAGGCGCCGGAGCAGGCAATGTTTCATATCGTCGATTTTCCAAGAGACTAGCCACGCTTGATCTTACGCTCGCTCAGATTTTCCTCCATTCGTTGTAATTTATCCTAGGAGGCTACTTTTCAACCCTTGAGAAAGGATGCACGAGTAACACCGGGTAAACCACATGGAACAATTTATAGACGGTATTACAAAAAGCAGGGATGTGTAATGTTTTTTCCTTCATTTTCTTTCCTTTTCCACCGTTCCGCGACTCACTATTGGCATTCCGAGGGTGCATCCGGTTGACTTTTTCTCACGTTGGAGGGAAAAGGGTCGGATTTCACTTTGAGGGTTACTTGTCCGTCTTTGCAAGACATCTGAGAGAAGACTGATGAGAAACAGTAGAAAAACAGTCTCTGGCCAATAGCACTCGTATTTCGAAGCTCTGCATCTGACTCTGAGTCTGCCAGATCGCCTGACGGTATCCCAACAAACGAAACAATCAAGGCAAGATTCAAAAATCTATGAACCAAAGGATGATCGATACTTTCGTAAATTTCAACATTCCCATATTCAGAACCGTGTTTCCCGTTATCAAATTTTCATCGAAATAATCCAGACACAAAGCTTGCCTCTGGGTTTAGTGATGAGAGCCTGGGTTTGAAAAACTCAAAGCTTCCTTCGAAGCCCGTCCTCCGGAGCTGTCTCGCGATATGGTAGATGGAAAATTCGTGGTAAAGGATAGAGAGAAGCTTTTCGGTAGATCTGCATTGGATGCGTAGAATTGTGCAGTGATGGCTTGGGTATTCAGGATAGCTGACTCGGCGTATTTCATTCGAGCTGTTGGAATATAAGTTCGAAGTGGAGCGATAAAGAAAGGGAAGAGCCAAGAAAAGAGACGGGATACGGGATTTGGTGCGTCTTGGGCCTGTCGGTCTTGTCTGCTATTCGTACGTTCTTACGTCTGGGCCGGAGGGCACATCAGCAAGCAACGAGTACGACGGCGACTTTTGCAGCGATGGAAGATCCTTGGCTTGGCACGAAAGACGCGAATGGAAGAAATAAAAAAAAAAATAAAAAAAATAAAAAAAAAAGAAAGAAAAAGAAAATAAAAAATGGGGGAAAAGGACAAGCAGCGAGGAGCAACGAAAAGAGGCTTGGAAAGTGGGGAAAGAGAGAGAAGAGTGGAATAGGATAGGATGTAAGCTACGATAGGGATATAGGATATAATAGATATATATCTACGTGTATGCTGCATGCTACGTACGTATATATAAGGAAAGGATGAGGATAGTGCCGACGAGTGTGGAGGATAGGGTAGGTAACCTAATAGAAGGGGCTTGAGTCGACGTCATTGGCAGAAGGAGAGAGGCTGTCGAGTCTCGACGTGGTTTAAAGTCGAATTCAGAAACGCGAAACTCTCCCGAGAGAGTTGCTGGTAGCTGACTGACTCATCCCACTCTGCAATCTGCAGAGTCCCTCGAACCCTCCGACAACCTTCCAATGGCAAGGACGTCGGTAACCCACATACGAATTTGAGACTGTAATTTCATTCCTGACTGTCTTCTTTCAGGCTCGATGGAAAATCAGAGTGGATCTCATACCTTTAAACTTTTTATTTTTATTTTTTGTTTTTTCCATCATCCTTGAAATCCTCGGTGTGTCTCAACGAGGAGCGCTGTAGAACCGATGATGCTCTTGTTACCGTTACGTTATCACGGAGGTTTCCGTTAGTTACGAATTTGCCTGTGCGGGAGGGTGTGGCGATTTTTGAATTCGCGCAATCCGAAAAGGAGACAACGGCTCATTTGATTCACTTTCGAGGGAAATTTAAAATTGCCCTCGAAAGCCTCTTTTCTTCAAACTTCCATTCAACATCCCTTCATTTTCTATATTCCAGAATTCGTGCCTAATATTTTCTCTTCCGTTCTTCCTTTGTTGCTAAGTACTCGTGATTCTCGACGTCTCCAAACCCTGGCAGTATCGCCAAGCTCGAAGAAGGGGTGGGACTTGTATACCACCCTCCGTATCCCAGAGCCTTCAAGAGTGACGTCCTGACATCCAGGTTTCCCTACTCCGCTCCGCTAAAGGCTCTGGCACAGCAACCTTTTTTATCTTATTTTTTCTCTCTTCTCTCAGTTCAAGCTCAGTTCGTCACCGAAACTCCGGTTATATCCTCCGCACAGTCTCCTCTATCAAGCATACCGCGGAAAGAGGAGAATCACCACCCTCTCGTCTACCCATCCAGCATCATTCCTAAGGCATACGCTTCTTCGTACATCCAATATTGTAGAAATGTGCTATACACATACACAATCATCCTTGTCATGAGAATTCTCTTCCTTCGGTTCCCTATTTTTGCACTCGTTTCATGCAGGTTCAGGCTCATGTCAGAATTCACGTAAGATAGCATTGCCTTCAGCGTATATTTTTGTGTGTTGCAAATTTCTTTCTGATGCTGTACACTTATCCACTGTATAGAAGAAAATAAATAGGGGTACTGCTTGAGAGACTCCGTATGTGCGTTGAAAAATATTGCAGTGATTCGTGTTTTTTCTTTGAAATTCACAAATTCGTGGACTGAGTTGGATAATCTTTGGAATTTTGAATTTTTCCACTGTTTTTACGAACTTTTCATATGCTACTAAAAAAACTAGAAAGACCAACGATCTTTTTGCTTTTTTTTTTTAAATTATGGACTTGACAACGTCGCTTGTTTCAATATTACCGCAAAAGAGATGAGGTAAATATGTAGTTCGTAGTAAAATTCTTGCCATGTACTTTTTAAATTAGAAGCTAGTAAAAGTTGAGGAACTTAAGTGTAATTTGTGTCGAGTTGGAAACTCGAGAAAGTTAGAAGGGGCATTGCTCTAGTTTCGTAATGGGAATCACCCCTCACACCCTCCTCCACCCTCGACATCCTCGTCGTTGAGGGTGGCCGTCTGAAGGTCGCGTCGAGATCTGAATGAGCGAGCAGAGAGGAGCACCACTCCTCTCACCGTGGCGGAGACTCGAGCGTGAAGGAAGTTTGCAGGAGTTGAGACGCGAGGAAGCGAGAAAGAAAGCGGAATTACGTGGCTGCGATCCTGGCTTCCTTGGGGCAAGCAAAATGCCGGAGAGAAAACGAAGAGAATACTTTGAATGTGCGAGTCAGAGTGAGAGACCAACTGGGGTAGGATTCCCCTTATAATTAATGTGTAAGGGTAGGTCGTGGCTCTCACTTTCTCGTAGTGGAGTTTCCTTCCACGTGCTTTCAACGGAATGAAATTGCATCAGCTGATTCTGAATGAGAGAGCACATCTTAAACTCGTCATCGCTCCTTATTTCCCATTTTTCTTCTAGGCTTTCTTAAGAACCTTGAAATATACTTTCTACAATTCTATCGCAAAGTTGTTTTGAAATTTTTTTTACATCCACAACTCAGTAGATCGAAGAAATAATTTAACGAATGAGTTGATCGTAGCCTGATCCCGATCCCATTCTTCCACAGCCCATTTCAACCTCAGATTTCAATTTACCTACTGTCTCACGAATTCTTCTGAAGTTTAACAAAAATGATTTCTAAAAAGCCTCAAAGTATTTTGAGATTTTTCGTCCAATGTAACAAAAATGGCAATTTTTCGTCATTTTTAGTCAAACCAAGTTCGAAATGATACTGCCAAACTTTCCAATCACTACTATTTTCCTTTGCCCATTCTCATCTTTATTGGGACATTACGACGTTGAAAAGTGTTGTCCTTCATGGTCACCTTCAAATGCAGATGTTTGATGAAGAGTTGAAAAAAATATGGGGGACTGTACGAAGACGTTGGCTCGAAGGCGAGGGTATGAGTGGGCGATACAGAGGATTTCACGTCTGTAACAATGTCGGATAAGAAATGAAGCTCGAGGGGCTGCGGGGTGGCGGAATATTCGTTCGTCGAGTCAGGCGGCGCACGGGAGCTCGAGGGGAGGGGATGGGGGACTTTGGTGTGCGACCAAGCACGGTGTATATAGGAGCGAGGAGAGGGCCAGGGGAAAAGAGTGGAAGGAATTCAGATCACGGGATGCTGCTGTATGCTCTGCGAGACACAGCAGTGAGAACATACAGAAAAGGGGGTGGCTTGTCAGAAGGCGTGGGTGGATTTGAACCTCAAGGGGTGAATCGTGTAAGAGGAGGATGGGGCTTTCGCCGGAAGGGAGAAAGAGAGTTGCCGGAACGAGAACGGAATCAATACGCATTGCAGCGCGTGTGTATGCCCTTCTTTGGCTCAGTACCATGTGTGTGGTATTGGTACACTTATATGTTGTTGAAGTGTCATCGACATGTCTTAAGGAAGTTAAGCAGGAAGTATTAATGGACAGAAAAATATGAAATTTTACAAAATATTAAACTATTGTGTAAAACTCATTCGTATACAAAATTTTGAGGCCTGCGGTGGGTTGGAACACGAAATATCTGTAATTTCTTTTCTGCCTCGACAAGCCACGTTACCATGGCCTCTTATGACAAATCACCGAGTAGCTGTACATTTTTCCTCATGTCTCCGTTATTGATGGATACGATGGAACAAAATTTGAACATTAGAAAAATGAGATGATCCAATCATTTATCCGGCTTAAAATTTATCGAAGGTGACTTATGACAGGAGTAATTACTAAAATAAGGCCCCGCGACACTCGCTTCTTTTCAGATCGTCACTAACGATGTTGCAACGTTTCATATTCGAGGTTATGTGCGCGTAATTTGAAATTTGAATGTATGTATCAGTAATGTATGTGCAGACTGGCAAACACGTTCGAAAACTTTATTTGCTAAAAGTCAGAATGACTATCAATATGATAAATTTAAAAACGAATTGAGAAGTACTCTTGTATTTTCATACATATTTTCGTATGAACGCAAAGTCTTTTTATTGAGAACTAATGGATTTCACGCAGCTGATGAACTATCAATGACACATGATCTGCTTTTGAACACACATAAACGTGCTCACATGAAAATGAAAAGCGACATTGACAGATGAACTACTATTCAGGTCAAACGATGGTCTAATATTTTTATGACTAGCTAGGTAACTGCTGAGTAGCTTCCTCAATTTTCTTCATTTCTTTGGTTATCAAATGACAACAAAGCTAAACGATCCTAAAAAAAGGTATTTCGGAAATGTTTTTCGAAAAATTCTGAACTTGAGAAATAGGAGGCTTTGGATGACGAAAGATTTGATTACAGAATTCCTTATTCATTTCTGCAAAAGTACTGCTTTTCGTTGGCAAAATAGAGGACAAAAAATAAAACGGATTTGAAAAATAAGCAGGGAAAGTTGCTCCAGCCAATAAATAGATATACGAAGATAAGGGGAGTTGGATTCGTCGTCGAAGATACGAAAAGCCTCGTGTGAAATTTCGACGAAATCCTCGAAGGGATAGAGCGCATAAAGGATAAAGTATTCTACTGGCAGAAGACGGAGGAAAGCGTGGGAGCTGAAGATGATCGGGAAAGATCGAGAGTTCGTGTTCTCTCGGGATTAGGAGAAGTTCATGGAAACCAAGGAATCTTTTGATTTCGATAGAATTTCCGAATCGCGTGATCCCAAATGCTCCTTTATTTATGCATTTTAGGAAGATCGGTTTTTCGGATAAAATATATGAAAATGAGAATCGCCATTATCGAGCTAGCCAAGAAGTTAAAATATGGCGTAAAGAACGTGTGTGTACTGATCCTTGATTGATATTCAATGTCATCGATCCATTACAAGTTCGAGAGGCATCAGGGGTGATAAACAGTGAAAAATATTCAACGAAATATTCCTGTATATAAAAAATAATTCTTCTTACAATGAAAAAATACATCAACGGCGCACATATATTTTTCCCACCCTGAAGAGAGACATCTCCGTGTGTATTCGACATTTCGCAATGTGCCAATAAAGATGAAGCTTCCATCACGTATGATCGATTCGTCTGCCTTGGAGCAAGACCACGCATTTCTTCCTCGTCTTGCCTGGTTTACCTTTTTTATTCTTCACCCTCTCTCCCTGCTCACCCGGTCGCCTCTTGTAACCTCCGCGATATACCAGCATGTGCCACGCAGAACGTAGCAGCATCGCATCCGATATAACTATGTTGTGAATATCCGCGTAGGATTGGCGAGAGAAGGAAGCCAAAGAAGGGATGAGCAACATTCTTTACTCTATCAATTCTCTGAGGAGAGGGTTGCACGAACTAGTAGCAGCCCCTCGAAGCTTTCTAGCTCATCCGTATAACACAGATACATATGCGCCTTTTCTCTCGTGTATCGTCTGTGCGCTCTTTCGTTTCTGCTGCTGATTTTCCATCAGATCATCCGCCAAACTTTTTCCTTTTTCTCTAACATTCTGCGCTTCGGCCACCGTATTTTTTTCTGTGTATCTCCGTAGTTATTTTTATTTCGAAAACGTCGGGGGCTCGTGCTATCTCGCGAGAAATTCACGAGACCGTTGTACCTCGGTTTCGGTGAACCTATTTTTGTTCGATCGTTCAATATAAAAAGGATGACAAAATTGATGAATAAATAAGCAGAAGGCTGAACATTTTCACGAAGACAATCGCTCGATACTTGGATACTCCGGAAGTAATTGCATCGATTCGCGTATGAATACAATTGTTCGTGAATATCGACATAAAAAATGAAAATCCACCCTTGAAAATAACGACCAGTTGTAATAATGTGTTGAAAGTAATTGTTTCGAATTTTATTCCCTGCAATCGAGGACTACCCGCAATAAAAGTACGTGAAGAAGCAACAAGAGAAATTTTTTTATGCTCCGTCGAATGGTGGATCATCTCGAATCCCCGATTTCCGATCAGGTCGAACATATACACCGCCCCCAAGGTACGATGATGGAGACTGAAAAAAACTCCCCTCAGATGTCCTGCCGCTGTTGCCTCGACAAAGTAGAATGTGTACCAGCACTATAGTCGTGTATTGATACGCGTATACGTATACGGGGGTGGCACGGGGTTGTCATGACGACAAAACCGAATTCCATATAGTCAAGGAAGCAGCAACAGCAAACGCTGTATAGGGTGAGGGTGAAGGCCTCGCGCTCTCTGCACACGTCCTTCGTTTCTGATTGGGCGCTATTTTTTTTCCCTGATAAGGGTGTGCGAGCACGCTATATACCTAGATCGAAAATTTCCCCTCTTCCTTTCTTTCCTGGATATGTGATCGCGTGTGGGTGTCTCCTAGAACTCGCAGTGCTTGAAGATCCAAAAAATCTTCGGTTCTTCTCGGGGTCACGTGCGCGAGCTCACTCGGTCTCGGTACTTCCTAGCTTACAGATTCGCTCGCATTTTTTCGTCATTTCGTCATTCGACTTGAAAAGCTTTTGCTATCGCGGAAACTCCAGTTTCTATGCGTTTATAACACGTTCTCAAACACAGAAGTGGTGGGAATGGCAGGAGAGGCAAGCTCGGGCAGTGAAGACATTCGGATTAACGAAGATTTTGAGGAAGATCCACGGAGGAAGGTCAGTTTTGTTAACTTATCGTAGGATTTTGCAAATTGTACGAAAGTCTGCAGTTCGATTATCAAAAATACGAAATTTCTAAACATTATGAGATTCATAAAAATTCGAATGAATATTATTAAATTTCAATTTTTTAATAACAACGTTTCTCCTTTATTTTTCACGCGAATTGAAGTCTCGGGTGAATCACGATTTCTCTTTCAATTCATTTTTTCATGTGTTTCGAATATTTTCCAACGAAGATTCCAATACGTGAAAGCTGTTTTATGGAAATCAAGTGCTCTCCATTAAAAAAAAAACATAAACAAAACAAAGAAAAAATGAGTGGGATGAGAAATAGCATATTCATGATGTACACACTCGACGCTATCTGTTTGTTTGTTCAATCGTTGAATTAAACGATGTCGGCATTTTCCGCATGACCAAACTCTCTGTATCGATCGGTTTGCGAGAGCTCCGTTAAGTGTTTTATACGTAAATTGGCCTGGTTTCGATTTTTATCAAAACAAAATGAGGCTTGAAAGCGAGCTTGAAAGCTGGCTGAATGGGTTAAGCAGTTTCGGTACAAAAGTCAAAATATTAAGAAATTGATCAAATTTGGTGATAATGTTCTTCAACATCAAGTGCGAAAACACAAATTTTTTCAAAATTTTCTTCTACTTAGTTATCGAGTAATTACGCATTAAAGCAGATTTCTTATGCCCGGAATGTATACCTATATATATGGAAACGCTATGCTTATACACGTAAACTTTAGTGATCAATTACTCGATAACTGTGTAGAAGAAAAATCTTTAAAAATTTGTATTGTCAAATTTGGCACTAAAGAATATGTTCACCAAATTTTATAAAATTCTAAACTTTTTGAAATTTTTTATGTTTTTAGCATGGTTTAGCATGGCAACATTGTATCGCCTGTACCGAAACTCCTTAAGCGATACGCGAAACTCAAAAAATACAAAGTTGACCTACAAAATAACAAAGTTGTCCGGAACTCTTGATTACGAAAATTATCACGGGAAATAAATGATCGAAACGCCTATTTTAGCTGATATGAATTCGATCGAAATCTTTCTGTTAAAATGACCGACAATTTCCGAGCAGACAACAAGATCAAATCGATTCCTTTGCCCAACGCACGATACTAAAATTTCCCAAGGCAACTGTTCTCCAACGTCAAACCATAAAGTATAGATAGTTTCGTTGAAATTCTACTTCAACCTCACAGAGTGAGACTCGGCAAGCTTACGGCGGTAGTGCAAGTTCGCTGCTTTCGTCGCTGATGGATCTTAGCGTCCATTAGTCATTCCGTCAACGGGAATCGACGTAGTCCCAGAGAGTTCCTCGGTTCAGCGTGTAAGAGAATGCACACGTACGGGAGAAGCTCACGTGTGTTTATTTGTCCGGAAGTCCGTTCATAAATCTGGCTGTTTTCGACTCGTCAGAGTGAAGGGGAGCTTCGCACCAGTGAAATATTATAATAGATGCGTGAATGTGTCGAAAGGAGAACGAGACGAGAGAAAGAAACCTACGAAGGTAAATCTTTGTGGAAGAGCTCGGGTTTTCCGTTTCATTTCATCGGTGATATGAGAATTTAGGAGCGGTAACGAAAAGATCGATGGATAGAGAGAACCGACCGAATGTCATAATCAGGAATGATCTCCAATTAACAAAAGCGCGAATATTGCTCGGAGACTTCATTTATGAATGCATTCAAGCATAAAATTTAGTAACCTCAATTGGATACACCTTCAGAAACAAAGTTAAGATGTTTTTGATGGCGACAGCTCGTAACCGGAAGTATGCAAAGTACCAATCATCGCATCACTTATCCTCGTTTAACTGTTCCCTAAAATTTTTACCTCCATCGCTTGCTGCAGTTTTCCACAAGGAGTAAGACAACATTCCCAAGGATTCGGGGACCCCGACAAAGTAAAAGGAAAGAAAACGAAACCACGAGGGGCGAGCCAAGTGAGCTAGGAACTGACTCAATGTATGCGAGGCTCCTTTCCGAGTTATGTATACTCGAGCACGAGGAGTTTTCCGCGAAAGTTTGCAGATTACTCATGCGGATGCTGCTGTGGATTTGAGAGGATAGTGCATCGTCTTTTCGCCCACTCTCACTTCCCTTACAGGATTCCCACTTTGTGTAGCTGTTCACGCGGATCTCTCTTCTCTTTGAATAAATATCTTTCGTCCTTTTCATCGTGGGATCATATATTTCACAGAAAGATTTTCCGTCTTAATTTCGTCAGGATGTAGTCTAATTGGTCACAACGAAACTGAAATTTTCGATTCGTCTGATCCTAAAGTAACCCCATGGAATGGTTCCAAGATATTTGTGGCCGACGTGGCGTTGAAATCTAGAGTCGATAGTTCCCGAACGAATTGAAATTCCTCAAGCTTATTGGTGTTTTAACCAAAGAATAATTGTCCAGTTTCATTCACCCTTCGGTCGTTAATGAAACCCATCCAAATTGATATTAAACGGTTCTGAGTTTTAAAAGCTTCATAACTGAGAAAAAACTGCAGCTATTTAAAGTGTCAAAAGATTCTGACCACCGGACCATTGAGCTAGTAAGTTTAGCTGTGAAGCTTTCTCAAGAAACTTTGAGAAGTATAATTCTGTTTGGAGGCACTTTTCGAATAACTCTCGGCACCTTTTGTTCTATCTCTGTACCGCGGCGTGACTCACTTTTTTACTCGTGAAAGAATGAGTGAGCGGTTGCTTTCACTTCTACGAGGCAGCCACCCTCATTTAAGGATAAGAAAAAAAACACACACGAAGACGTTTAAGACGCAGAGGGTAAAAAAGAAATTGCTAAGTGGAGAGGTGACTGGGTTAAGGCAGGTCATGTTTTCATCCCGCACCTCAAAAAACACCAGCAGCACTTTTAACCGACTCCGGCTTTCTGTCTCAGCCATTTAACGTCTTACCGTAACTTCCGCTTTTTTACTGCCCGCTCGTTTTTCTGGTTTCTAACTTTTTCCCTTGGAATCTTCTGCAATCTTCTCAAGCCTATCGGTGCAACTAGTATTCAAAATAACCTCGTGAATAACTTGTTTACAAAACTCATGGACTCTTTGCACGCATGCCCATTTCCCCTGGCAGATTCTTCAGTCTCCAGTTTGTTTCAAAGCAGCCACCATTTTAACGACTCGCTTTATATTTACGATCAAACATTCACTGATGAGAAAAAATTTAAACGTTGCACGAAAAACAGAACAAAAAACTGGTAGAAAATCATAAATTTGAGTGCGTAACCGTTCGGAAACAATTTTGCGTAAATTTTCCTCATAACCATCATCGATCGATCCACCAATCCAAAAATTATACGCGGAGATGAAGATGTTCTTAAATTGATAAAGGATGCTTTGGAAAGTGGGGCAGGACGAGATCAAAACTTCGCTATCACCCGAGACCCCGAGGGGTTCTGGGTTAATTAATTCCAGAACATAAACCCACCCCTATAAACTGGAGAGCTTTGGATCCCAGCAGACTCGGTGAACCACCCAGCAGACTATCGGAGTTCAGCCACCGAACCCACTGCGTTCTTCATAAACTATTATCAAGAGCAAGGTCGCGTGCGTTTAAACTGTGTCATAACCTCACAACCGCCATTCCAATTCGCACTCTAAAGCAGAGCATCAGAGAGAATTACATCGCTGTTATATCACGTTAATCCTGTTTCAGATGAAGGGGATCGAAAACCTGATTTCAAAAATGAGTATTAATTCGTAGAAACGAACACAATTTTTTATATATTTTCTCAATAATATTAATTTTTCTTTTTTATTGCGATTTACATCGAATTTTATTTTCGACGTTTGACCAACGTTCACTCAAGATAATTCAAAAAGTTCATCAATATTCTACGGCCCTGTGTCATCGTCTTTTTGAAACGATACAACATTTTTAGTACGCAATATATTAAGAGAATATAAACGTCGAATTTTGCGCAGTTCGACATGTACGTAGGAATTGCATTATGAATAAATAATCGTTCATAAATCACTAGCTAGAATTGGCACATACATGTGTGCGGATGTGAATATTTAAGAATTCAGCTTCGACGGGTTCTCGTTTCATCAACGAGAAATCGTCGAAGAAATTCTCGTTGGCGAGTCTAATGGAGTCAAAAACTCAGGGAACGTTATATAGCGAAGCTATACGAAACGTTCGTTTCATCGTCGTCTACTTCTTCGACGATCGTTCTCTCACCCGACCACGCTATTTCCCATGTAAATATATACGGGCATTCATCAGTAGACCATTGTCGAGGTTCCAAGGGTTCTGTCAGACACGCCTCTCCTTCTTCGACGTTTTGATCGTGTCGCATGAGCATGGAAGAAAACATTTCAAGATTGTCTTTCGAAAAAAATTCGTTTTGTTGGACTCTGCGGTTTTGCAAATCTTCTGAGTCGCTTACCGAATGAAAACTTTACCTACGAACCGTGGAAGTTGATAAAAAATGGATTGTTTAGATTTTATTGACTAAGATTATTAGATTTTTCAACGGGTTTTCAGTTCATAGGAGCAGTTACAGTACATACTGGCAATAATAAAATACAATGAATAAGTTTCCTCTTCAACCATTTCCTTTTTTCGTCTCAATGAACGAACATTGTGCTTAAGGGGTCTATCCTAATTAGAGGGGCAAAAAAAAAGACTATTTTCACGATTTTTTTTGACCGATATAAATTATAAGTATGGATATAAAGAATGTTGGGCCTAAAAATGACACTCTTAAAATACACAAAAATATTTTTTTTATATTTATTTCACCCAGTTATCGTACAGAAAAATGGGGGAGAAGATGGATCCAAAAAAATGGGCGTGCGCTGTTGATAAAATCTCTGGAACGGATGATTGGAGAAAAAAAATAAAAAATCGTTTCAAATTCAATAGGTAAATGGCTAGAGTGAATATCATACGAATTTTGATTCTTTCAAAAACGACAAAATGGCGGTCATTTTTCCAAAAACTACGAAAAAACACGTTTATTTTCATCGTTTTTTGCAAAAAAAAAAATAGTTCTATTCGAAATTTCAAAATTCGTATGATATGCGCTATAGCTACAGTCTTAAAGAACATGTGGTAAAATTTTGGTAAGGATCGGTTCAATAGTTTCGGAGATTTTACCGGCAAGCCGTCCAAAAACGTAATTTTGAGAAAAACGCATTCAAACAAAGGCAGGTACATACGCGGTATCGCACTGGGCGGTGCGTATATTAGCGCGCTCATACAGCCAAGTAAACGTATTTCAAAAATACACAGCACTGCTTAGATCTTTATAAAATTTTAGCATGATACTTTCGAATACTTTTCACATACTTTCGAAAAATGCAATAAAAAACGATTTTTTGAAAATTCTAATTAGAGTAGACCCCTTAATAATATTCCCGAAAGCGTTGTTTGGTCAAAATCATGAGCGTTATTTCCTCGAGTTTTTGCGCAACGTAATAATATATATTAGGGTTCAATTAATAGGCTGACATGATCCGAAACACACTCATTCAATATTTTTATCAAATAGTCGTGAATTTCCGTTTATATAATTTTCTTATCGAAAACTATGATCAAAGAAAATGGGAATTATGATGCATGTGTTGGGAACGAGAACCCTATTTTGTTTGTATCACGCGTGCATATCTGAGTACCTTAAGCCAGCGAACAACGTAACTACGCTTTTCCCTTAACTTCCCTCCTCACTTAGAGACCCCACATCCATGAAAAATAAAATAGTAAAATAAAAGCACGATAATTAAGTATCCATAACACACCCCGAGTATAACGAGGCATGAGACCGTAATTTAAGCGACAGAGTAGGCGATTCTCTCCGTATAATGTAAGCTAAGATCTCTATCTGTGCGAGGGAGCTGATGTGTCACCTGCGAGAACCCATCGGTGAAAAAGCATATACAAATGTATATGATTATAGACATAATGCCTCTTACCCCATACCCTTAGAAAATAATAGTATAACTGATAATAATAACAATGTGAATTCGGAGATATACGAGGACACGAAAACGACAAAATTAATAGAGGGAAATTGCTGAGTCGCCGTGATGTAACCACATCAGCGAGCAAGGACCAGCTGAGTTCGTGACTTTTGATTCCTTCCGGTCTCGTGTATTTGTTCGAAGTCGTTCGATTCGTCGAGGGTCAACAATGGCATTTTACTCATTCTTTGAGCAGGTTTTACTCGAATGTTTTTCAACTGCGAACCGTTACTAAACGAGAAGCGTGAGCACAACAGTTCTTTCCTCCTAATCGTAACGAAAAATTTGCATAGGGTTGATTTTTTAGTTCGTTATTATTATCATCATTGTTACAACTATTATCATTATGGGCACACGCTACGTGTGCTCTCTATCGACTTTGCACACGAGGAGGATCAATTGAATTACGAGTTTCATCGTAAAAAGGTTCGTGCGAATGTCTTTTGAAACTCTTGCTATGCTGTAGCAAAAAAAAACTCGACGGGGGTCCGGCCAAAACCCCCCGCGGAGCAAGGAAACGAGGAACTCGAACTGGCGACGTAATTTGCATACGACATTCGGAACTACCTGTGTTTGAAGCACTGCCGAAGAAAGTCAAGACACATTTTCTGTAGGTACGACTTGAGCGGCATAAAGCGTTGCCATTGAGGCTATGAACGTATCGAAATGACTTTTTTTCTAGCATTATAATCTTCATGATGAAGGAAGTAAAATAATTCATTTAGAAGATTGTGATTTTGTGATTGTCTTTTTTTCTTGGAGGGAGTAGCATCCGGTTAATTATTATTTAATTAAATTAATTATTAGCTCAACAAATTGGTCTTCTGTATCCGTAAAATCTACATTTTGCCCTGTTATCTGCAGTCGAGGGCTCAATTTTTCAATTTTTGTTCAACCGATTACGTATTTTTTTAACCTCTACGTTTTAAAGTTCAATTAAATTGAGGATTTAAAAAATCAGCGAAAAAGGCCCAATTTTGCGTTTTGCGCCTGCCCCACGAGAACCCGGTTTGCATCGAAGTCGAACCGACAAACGCATCAATGGGTGTCACGATGCAGTACTTAATACGAGGAGTTCTCGACAGATCGCGCCACGTGAATATCCAAATGTGAATTCTCGTACAATTTTCAAATGAACATTTTTTACAAACTAACACCGCTTGAGGGAAACTTGTGGAAGCACCTGCAAGAAATAAACTCGTGCGACGTAATGCAATTTATGGAAATTTGTAGATCACCGCGTGATTACTACAACAGAAAAAATTTTACAAACCGACTTTGCAGTCGTAGTTCCACCTCATCATTCAATATTAGACATTCCCTCGCTTCTCACTAGATTTTGAAAAAGAATTTTCCCATTTTTAGAATAATTTTCTGTTTCTACCTCAAATTTTATGATTTGCATTCCAACGAATAAGTAACACAATTGACAATTTCGAATTTATGTTCTAATCTTTTAAAATCAGGAGTGTGGTGCGCATTAGCTTGTGTCTCGATCGGAGGCATCGAGTGGAAGCGCTGTTGAAATTGCTCGGTGGGGGGAGGCAGAAGAAGAGTGAAAATAAAGAAAAGTAGTAGAGATGCCACAGAGTTATACGTCGAGTGGTCGCTTCAGAGTCGTACAGAGCGAAAATAAGGATGAAGAAGAAAAGATTGGAGAAAAGCAATAGAAGGAGGGGGAGAGAGAGAAAGAGAGAACAGAGAGCGGGCGACGTAAGCAGGAAGAAGGGATATTGGAACGAAGGGCAGGAGGAAGGAAAAATGGAAGGAGAGTCTGAACAGTTTATAAGCGTACATTGAGTTATTGGTAGCTCATCTGCCCCTTCGATATCCGGCTGGATGGCTTCGTCTTCGGCTTCGTACTCACGCCTCGCTCTATCCTTCGGTTCGTTTTTTTATTTTTATTTTTTATTATTATCACTCCCTACATCCTTTTTTTCTGCGTCTTCTCGTCTGTTTGGATCTTTAGGGCCAGGGAGAGGCAAGGAATGAGAAAAAGTCAAATCTTACATTTTACGATGCAACAGCAACGTTTTGATTCCCCATTCCTTTCAACGGATAATGGGCTGACGTTGAAAATCAGATTTAGAAAGCTGTGGAATTTACAAATTGGTAAAAATCTTTTCAATCACGAGATTGATCGTGAATTGTACCGAAATACAACGATCCACGTTTTCATCCATTTGTAAGATTAGATTCGATATTTTCGGAACGAATTTACGTTCTATGTGCGTGTTGTAAGTAACGATTCTGACTGTGAAAAGAAAGGAACGACTTTTGTTCACTGTTGTATAAGAAATTACGAAGAACGTCTGTCAAAATGGAGTCGATTGCACCTGCCACAGAGTTTTGATGAAGCAACCTCAGGGAGCAAAAAATAAATAATTTCAATTCGGAATGTATCCATTTGCCAGATTGAAACAATGTATCACCACTTTGAATCTATTCCTGAAAACGATTCGTAAGGCTGGTAGGAAAAGGTATCGGATCCGAAGGGTTGATCGTGACGTATTATAAGTGTTATAGCAAAAGAGGAGAGCAAAAGAAATAGTATGTTGGTCCAAAGATGCAGGATTTTCTTTCGACTGTCTCGAATATAACTTCGTGTTACCAAACCTGAGGATCCCCGAGCTTAGTCGCGGGGGTAGGGGAGAAGGAGGAAGTGCAAAGAAAGGGTGCATTAGGAGATTGTGTTCGACAGTTGTTTACGACGAGCTCGAACTTCCTTGCGCCCATTTCTTTACTTTTTTCCAGTCTAACTCACACTCTCGCACATACGTATGTTTATGTATATATTTGTATATAAACGACGAATGGAGAAGAGAAAAAGGAAAGTGATGTCTCTTCAGCCCTTTGTGTCTCACCGAGTCAGGTCGATCCGAGGTCTATTCTATTTGTTTGTCTTTTTTTTTTTACGTTTTTCACCCCCTCATCGGTGTCTCGGGGTATGTTCGGTCTACACATTATTTTTTTTTCTCCAAACTGAGCATTTTTTTTTATTTTGCAACCGGTTTTTAGCCAACTGGAACTTGGCGCTGTACACGAAAAAGGCTTCGTGGGCATGTTTGTTTTCGAACGACGGTTGAAATCCACTTCTTTACATAATTTTGAGGCCGACATTATTGGAAAATGCTCAGCCAGGAAGATATGAAGAATGGAAGACAGAAAACGAAAGGAAGGACCCGCAAAATGTTTGGTAAGAAAATTAGTGCAGTTATATCAGGAAATCATAATGAAAAAAATAAAAATTAGAAAAGTTGGAAGGAACGGCTGATGATAAAATGTGCCTACAGTTTGAGCTAATCTACCGGAAGTTGAGGGAGTACATTGCTGATGCAGAATGCAATGAACCAGCTGTCGATCCGGTTAAAA
This sequence comes from Venturia canescens, assembly GCF_019457755.1. Lineage (NCBI taxonomy): Eukaryota > Metazoa > Arthropoda > Insecta > Hymenoptera > Ichneumonidae > Venturia > Venturia canescens. The sequence goes on along the minus strand of NC_057421.1, from coordinate 16,252,805 downwards.
GTGCAACAGATTGGATTAGAGACGACGGCGATAGAGGGTGTGCGAAAAAGTGGTATGAACGAGAAAATGAGGAAAAAAATTGGCTCGATTACGATAAGGTTGATTTGTTCACTGCCCCGATAGACTCCCTCGAATATGCGTCCGGCTGCGCATTATTTATCTCCGTCCCTGTTTCCACCTCGTTTTCTAATTTTTAATCGTTCTTTCATTTTGATCGTTTTTCTTATTCGAATTTCTAATTATCGGTTAATGATCCGCCGTGGGGCTTAGCGAAACTCCGGATGCAACGGATGGGCCCGAGTGTGTGCACCGCGTCGGTTCTACGACGATGCATAAGCCACGACTAGCCTGCACTATTAAATTATAGGCGCGGTTAGAGGTGATCCGACTCGCATGCTTGTGGGTTGCAATAATTGCCAATTTCCAGGGGTCCTGCTCATATAATAACGTGCCTACCGCTGCTTCTCTTCCTTCGACAAGTTCCACGTGCTAAACCATTCCTACACGCCCCTTCCTCTATACTTTCCACTAACCATCAATCGAACTTTGCTGCTGTTTTGTTGCACAATGCATGTCGAGCTCTCTTCGGGTCACCGAATTTCACCTCTGATGTCTATATTCCCAGTCTGTTTGGGAATTTGTCTACAGATGGGCGTCTGTGTACAGAAACAGCGATTTCATTGTAAACATGCGCTAAAGCATAGAAATTTTATAGATCTTATAATATTCCAACTGCTACAAATGATGAGCGTTCCTCGATCGCGAGCACGGTGTATCCAGATTTTATACGACGATTAGCTGCGCTTTATGATTTTTTGTAGTCAATTCATAATCGTATTCGTTCACGAAGAATTTTATTACTGGAACTTATCGATTGAATAAATACATTGAATGAAGTTTATTGATTCTTAAGATATGAAAATTGCGTCAGTTCAATTTTTCTCAGTCATTTTTATGACCATTGATAATTCAAAGTCCCAGCATTCTTGCTCCCGGTTTAATGCATTCCTCGGTATAAAAATTTCGTCAGTATTCATACTTGACACTTATGAACGTGCATTTGTTTAGCAGACATAAAATTTTTTTCCGGGCTTGGCGACACCACGTTTTTACGGTCGTCGTGACAAGAATGCGGCTCTGCTAATTATTATTGAATAGATTAGAGCTCTTTGAAATAAAATGGTCGAGAACAAACGGTATTTCGAAATAAACGTAGTGTTATTGCTTCTCGATTTTTTACTTCGACAGCCCCGGAAGTGTCCACCAGGCTCAAGTTCTCTTTCTTCTCGTCGATCGTTCGGGCATAGACGAGAACACCTCAAGCTCGCAATAAAATCGTCGACGATGAGCTATAAATCGCGTGACACGAGACGACGCTCATAAAGAGATTTATCGTTAAGAGCGAAAGAGAAATAGAGAGAGAGAACTCTGAGAACATTGGAGTAGTAACGATCGACGTGTTATGGGAATACACGTACGAACATTTGAAAATTCGTACCAGGCTCGTACAAATCCCTCGATTTCTTCATCTTTCTCACTCGACAAGAGAAAAAATATTCTGCTTATGCTATTGCTTGTCTACATATTTTGTAAACATCCGATTACTGCAGAATCGTTTACGTCGTTTTTCGCGAGGCCTCGATATTTGAGATAAACAATCATTGCGAGCTTAGCAAGAATTTTATGTTTATTTGTGTCTCATTCCATGTTTACTTGGCGCTTCGATCAAATTGAAATCCAACGAACCAATTCCAATCCAAGATAAAATGGAAGTCAAAAATGCAATTAGAAATGCAGCGACCCAATTTATGTTGAAACAACAAGAATTAAAGAAATTTGAAATGCTGACTTTTTTCAATTTTTCTCAGGTAACTGAATCGCGTTATTTTTTACGAGGGAGCGTCGTTCTCTCAAAATTAGTATAAAAATGACTTACCGATGAGACGAGATGTTTTCGTATCCTCGCAGATTCCGATGTTCTTGCAAATGTTGGAAAATAGCTTCGAGCTCGTCGAGCTGTTCGTTTCTGGCAGTGACTGCTTCCTTGAGAATCTGTGTAACGAAGAATCATTCAGAATTTAAAAAACATCGAACGAAATCCAGTTGCATGAAAGAAACCATAAAAAAATGTCACATTTCCGCTCGCATGTGATATTTGAAAAATGTAAATCACATCTGAACCATTCAGAACGACTTTTTCAAGAGCACAGATCCCTCGAGACTTGAATTATTCCTTTTGCTCGTGTGTTACACACGGGACAATATATCGACGTGATTGCAATACGTCGAGAAAAGTTGAGAGCTCAATACCGAGCCAACGAAAGACGAAAAAAGAAGTGCAGATACTTAGAGATACAACAAAATAGTCGACGGGGGCTCAACTCGTACTAATAATCCCCATTGTTCGAAATCTGCTTGCACGCAAAGTACTCAGATTCTGATAGTTCGGCGTTCTCTCGCTTTCGTCGTTCTCCTTCTTCCTTAAAACGCATTTTAGAAATATCAAGGGAATGAATAAAATTCCGAAAACTGGGAAATTTTGTTTGCTATCGTCGTTTTATAGAATAACGAGAAGAATCAAAGTCTCCAAAAAAGTTTGTTCGAATTGAAATTCTTAGTTTCTATCTTATTTCGTTTTACTGATAACTCAATCGATCCATTCTCGTTTTTCGCTATAATACAATTCGCCAAGCTAACTTTAAAACATTTCAAACAAATCCAATAATCAATGAGACTCGTTTACAACAATTGTATTTGAAATCGTTGCCAATGTCAGTTATACATACAGCTCGCTTTTGTGTGCTTAATAAACGATTGAATCTGAGAAGAAAAAGCACACACGAACTCAAGTGTCTAAATGTCTCGATGCTAGGCTCCGATGGAATAACGTTTATTTCGTCCCACATAAAAATCACCGGGATTTTCGAAACAATTATGATAATGGGCTCGCATACTGTCTACGTAGACGTTAGAGCAACATATATAACGAAGAGATAGAGAAACAGACATCCCGTGACAAGCTATCCCACGCATATCTTCCTTATCCTTTCACCACATCTGGTCCTCCTGGACAATCCACCATTGATCTCGTAGCTGCTTTCATATGAACAATGAGCCAAGCGAGGAATCGTTAGAATATTACTCAAGCTCGTCTTGAAAGTTGAAAAGGAAATGAACGCCATCGCGAAAACGAAAGATTCCATCAATTTTGCCAGCCAATAATGACACTTTTGTCCTTCGCAAAACTATTTTTTGTTTCTCGTTGCATTATTGGCTCTTGAAACAACGTAATGTGTAATTGCACGTTGGGAGTGACGGAGGAATGTTTTTCTAATGCCATACAGCTGACAACGTTCGACTCGTTCGATCATACCCCTGATCGCCCACATCCGCGTCTGTTTGTCCGCGTTTGTACCCTTTCGAGGACTACCTTCCACGTTCGTTATTTTTTTCTTTCTCTTCATGGTACGAAACACTGTTACAGCGGGATAATACTTGAGCGAAACGGCCCACATGCGACTCCTACTAACGATGAAGTAATTCATTTGTGCATTTGCGCTCTGAATAATGCGTGAAAATACTAGCACTGAGGAATAAAATATTCGTTTTATTGAACGCATTTTGTGTGACGAAAATTTCGCAGACAATTTTTTTTGTCGATTGGCAAATGTTCGTTGGATTGAGTGGTGAAAATTTTCTTTGTTCAACATGTTTCATAACTTGTTTCAGGATTTATGATTTTTTTTGTTATTAGAAATATTTTGTTTATGGACAATTTTTCAAATTCTTGGATTACGGTGTTTTTCTAATTTAATGATTTTATCAACACTTTCGGTATGCGCTTCGTTTCGATCTGCTCGAGCTCGCACACGATGTGTCATGCTCTGTAAAGAGGCTGGTCGATAATTATTTTGCCAGGCATTCGGGCAGAAAGAGACCCACAGATGGCAGGAGGATAAAAAAAGAGGAGAAAAAAAAAACACGAAATTTACGAACTTGTGAACGATGGAGCAATCGATCTTGCCCGGCTTACCGGTGTCACGTGTCACTCGAGATTATACCCATGATCCGACTTTTTCCATGCACGAGCTACTCCCAATGTGACTATAAAGTTTGGAGAATTGAAACGTTTTTTTCATTCAATTTAGTGGCTAAAAAAGTAGAGCTTTCAGTCACAAATTTTTCGTACGTTTTGCCCATTTGTTTTTCACGTTTCATCATTTAATTCAATCAATTGCATCGCGAATACGAAAAAGTGAATAATTAGAAATTAATAAAAAGTACGAAATTCTTCTGAACATTTTCTAACAATGAAACTCGCAGTTCAGTTATTCAATTTTTATTTCAAATATTCTTTTGACCATTTTAGAATGAGCTCACTGCGTCCTCTGCAGTCGAATTCGGGAAAATCATTGAAATTACAAATTTTTTAATATTCACTCAATACAGAAAAACGAATCGATAAAACGATTACAAAAAACAAATGAAACCGTTTACAATGTCAGTAGCATTCGAGAAGGCGAATCTCATCCGCATCTCGTTCTTCTCGCAAGACTGTTTTTTTTTTAAATGCGGGGATGACGAAGAGTATTGAAGGCTGAAGGAGGGAACGATCGGTGGCGGTGTATTTAATTGCATCGTCCTGCGTTGTTCAGGCTACTTCTTTCCTCCTCATTAAGTCAATCCAGCCGATGGACGGCGTGCAGCACGACCAGATCCATATTTATTGCATGAGGTGGAATGGAATGAGAGGTGGCAAGGCATAGGAATATATACATGATGTAACGAAAGACTCGAGGTAACTCGAAAGCGTCATCAGCATCAGCATCATCGTCATCATCATCATTATCATCATGAGCGTGGTAAAACCACGAGTAAATCCCGACCAGTAGCTCACAAGGAACTTGGCAGAGGTGCACCGTAAATTTCAACGTTAATGCCAAGTTGTCATGGACAACCGACTGCTACAAAACACTTTGGTCGGTCTTTAAGGTCGCTTGAATAAAAATGGTGAAAAAGAATCGCTCGAAAAATCCATCCTTCATAGCCTTCAATACAGAGCTAGTGCTTGCGATAAGTCACGCGCTTATACAATCGTTTATTCAATTATAATAATACGTCTTGACAGGACGATGATATTTCACGATCTCGATTCAATCGTGTTCCGATTAATCTCACGGTTTATTCGAAACCGGGCAATTTATCAGTCTTAACATCAGTAAGGACGTAAAAACGATCCTCAATTAAGTTGTACCCGACGTTCTTGAGACTATCAGGAAGTCTCGATATACCGCGTTACAAATTATCGACACTCGCAGTGCTTCGATTATTTTCATTCATCACTTTTGACGTGTCCTGTTAACTTTTCACAACCACATTATCACGCTTATTTGTTTAAACGATTTCGCGACGCAGCTGAGAACCGATTCCACACGGCATCCATCACGGAATTCATCGATGCTTCGAAATAATGTACGAATGGAACAATCTCACAAGTGATTTGATAAATAGAAAATATCACTGAAAACATTTGCTCAATTGTTGCGAAATTGTCCAAAAAAATTTCATGAGTTTTCAGTAAAATTTCAAGCAATGAAAATGAATGAAATTTACGTCACAAAATTCCTCACAATTTCAGTATTCTATTCAACAAAAGCATTAGAAAAACGACGACTTGGGAAAATGATCTTCTGGATTTCGTCATCGACAACATTCATGACAATTCGTTCGTCTATCAGTCCACTTGTCTCGCGTTCGCTTAATCATGAGATTACATTTTTATTTCGTGAGAATCTTGGAACGAATGTTGTTCAAGTGACAGGAGAATTACGAGGCAGTGAGATAAATTTCAATTGATAGCAACGTTGGGGGGTAACGTTCCGAGTGATATAACACTGGAAATAAAATCTGCGTGCAAGATATCACACGATGCACGTGGGCTGAGACACGCGCATAGTTGTTTCACCTACAACGTAGCGTGTATAATGAACAATTTTTGCTATGCAGGCCCGATGTGGTGTGGCACGTGGAATTCGTTGTTTGTCGAACACCGAGATATTTATTTACGTTTATGCATATAAACATGGCGAGGTAGGTATGTTTTTTTTTCAACGTTTTATCTTGCACGAGTAGAAACTAAAAATATCTTCGAGCTCCCATTGCATCAGATGAGTCGAGTAATTTACAAGGCCTCAATAAACATCGAAAATTTTCACTCGTGAAACATTTATTAATATTGTTTCTTATCTTGTAAACTTTTCTCGTAGACGTGTTAATTGAGTTCCCGATGGAGTTGAGACGCTAGGAAGGCTAAGGTTCAATATGTCAAATATTCAAATTTTAGAACGGTTGATATTTCAAAATTTTAAAACGTTGTAATATCAGATTGGAGAAAAATAAGTAATTCGAAATTCTCATTTCCGATCGACTATTTAGCAGATTACGTGTTTAATCGAATATTCCTTTTTTGAATTCGTATTTACTCGAAAATATAGATTTCGATAGTTTTCATTTCGAATGCATTTTTAACAGACCACACGAATGGCAAAAGTTCATATTTTCGAATTTAAAATGAAGAGTAGTTGTTTTATAGATAGACCAGAACATAGAGTAGCAAAAAATCGAAAGTGAATTTTTCGAGCCTATAAAACTTAGATATACAGAATAACGATGGCTCGAAAAGGCGAAAGTCAAAATGGCGATGTTTGGACATCACCAGTCTGAGTAAGTGCGTGAAGGAGAAGCGTGCATGTATTTTGAGCTCTGCTGCATTCCTTTATTTCGATCGGTCGACTTTCTAACGTTTCACCATTTTGACCGTTCGACTTTTTTGTATTTCAATATTTGAATCTCAGTAATATTTAGTCTTTCGTTACTATATATTTTCATTGTGAATATTCCCAGAATTGCTGATTGCAGTAATTTATAAATCGAAAGAGTGATAGTCGAATTTTTGGAAAAAACAATATTTTAGTTGTCGTTCTATGGGCGACTGTTCCATTCTATTTTCAATGTAAACGTGCTTCGAACCTTGAAGTTTCTACTTTATTTATTTTCGACATTCAAAGCTCTAGTCGAATTGATCTGTCTCCATATTATCATTCGAAGTACATAAGCTCGAGATTTTAGCTGTTCGAAATTTTACTCATTCTAATATTTTATCCCTACTCGCTAAGAAGATGCAGTGTTTTAGAATTTCGTTGGCATGGAAATCGCGTCAAGGATAACCGGTGTCAAAAATCCTCCCTCCCGCGTATACACTTAATTAATTCATTATCTTCTTTCGTTTATTTTTTTGGCTGGGAGCTTCTTAATTACTTTGCTCCCAATATGCCTGTTCTCCTCCGGACGCGATCGACGATTAGCTTTTCGATTCGAGCGAGGAACGCGCCGGACATAACACCCTGTGTCATGAATCAATAAGCAGGTGTGCTCATCAGGATGCCACAAGGTGCGTTCTCTCGTAGATCATTACGCCTCTTTTTTTCTGTGAACACGGTATAATGTACAACTCAGTTATGGTCGGAATAAGAATTTCGAGAAAACCTCTTAAAAAAAAGGATCGAAGCGGTTCGGACTTTCATCAGTCTCAGGTTATGCTGAGCTGCCTTAGCAAGGATCGAATCTGTCCAATCGTTGGATACTTTGCGAATACAATCGTTCTCGAGCCATGCAATGGATAGAGGAGATAAATTTCCCTGTCGAAAAGGCTGGAAGTGAATAATGACTTCAATGAATCCATGCAAATAGATTCTCACAGGTATGGGAATCAGGAATAAAACTGATGGAGAAACAATTATGCGGGCATCGTATCGATAATGAATAATAAATGATTTACTAATTAATCAGGATTAACGCCTTACATGCGTCAAGCAGTGAGACGCGCTAAAAGAGAAACTGTTTTTAGAAGAGATAGCAATAGAAATGAATAAAAATAATTTTTACACATTGTTTATCAGTATTTAAACTTTGTGGAAAAATTTATTTCATTTTTTTCTTAAAAAATTACAACATAAAAAGTCACGTTTCCCGAAACACTACGAAAAAAAGTTGCTCCACGGTCTGCATCATTTCTTCTTGAAATGTTGATAGATCTGCAAAACCTAAAAAAATTCTTGTAAAATAAGTTTGTAGTTATAGTCCGTCGAGCCGGATTTTTGAAATTCGAAAAATTTAGTAACTTATGACAGTTAAAAAAAGTGTGCATTTTGTGTCATAAATGTCACACTTTAATTATGTTTATAACATTTTTTTAATCACAATATCAAAAACCCGACTCGACACACTATAGAGAAAATAATTTCGAATATTTAAAAAAAAAAGCATCAAAAAATATTAAATACTGTACGAGTTATCATGCAGACTGTGCCAGAAAAAGTATTAGTTTTGAGAAAACCGCATTTAAAGTTTCAAGTGCGCATCAAGCCCTCTCGTTGAACGTTCACGTTGTTTTCTATAACAACTTTCGATCTATAGGAAATTTTTACAATCGACTTTTTCAGAAATACGCCTAAAACTATGTAAGGTTCGTTGAGAAAGCTGAACAACATTTCTAATCCGTGAAATTTCAATAAATCAGATTTGTAATTGATAGTAAAGTTTATTTCGTCAGTGATCTTGGTAAAAACATATATAATTCAGCAGATAAGTAATGGATCGTTGCCTCTGTCAGGATTCTTTCCTGTGGGTTATCAATATTATCGGGCATGTAGGATTAAATCACTGTGAGATTATTACATATGTACAAAAGTTCGAACTGCGTTAGTGCAATGTTTCAATTCAGCGTGGTTATATCGCGTGTGTTCGTCGATGCTGCGTGTCGTGAATAAAAGCTACTGAACGACTCAAAGCTGCGGTATAGCAGAGCTACTCACGCGCGGCTATATTGTATGCCCATCGTAGATCCTGGTTAGATTCGCTTCAAGATCTCACCAATGTATGATCATTAATGCAGCTGCGAATCACACGGTCCATTAATCCTGTGTAGAGATGCTCTCTGTTAATAACTTGCATCACGGACGTGCACTTTTGTGCTGAAATTTCTACACTTTTACATCAGTGATAACGCAAATTCATGAGTAAAACTTTTATTTCAATATTTCGATTGCTTTTGATTAAGGTAGATCAGATTTTTACTCCCTAATTAAAGATATAATCACTTTGAATTAATGTCAGAGTTATTAATTTGAAATTGTAAATACATGTTTCCAACTTATCTTTTGGCGAATGAAATTACAAGTGATTGATTTATGGGGGATCCATCACTGACTGAACCCCGAATTTCATTCGTAGCTGACTAAAATTCTATAGTTTTTAATGTAAAAAATCACATCGAGAGTACAAAGAGAAAGCACGAAGGGAAATGTATCAAGAAAAAAGTATTAATAAAAAGACAGAAGGCTGTGACAGGAATGGACCAATTCAAGAAGAAACAAAATGCCGAAGTATGCAAATGTGAGGTTATACGATTGCTCATTACTAATTTCGTTTAATCTTTAACGTAATATATCTTTATTACTAGTAAGACAAACCTCTCGCATTTTTTCCTAAACCTTTATTATATGCTTCATTGTTATTGTGCAACTTTTCATAAACTTTATAAGAAGCGTTCATTCGTTATATGGAAAGATAAAAGATTGTGGGTTTTCCTTCTTAAGAATATCGTTTCATGTATGAACTACCTGAAATCACAAAAATTATTAATAAATTTAAAAATGATTTTTTTTAATGATCACCTTTAGTTTAAGTGATCATTAGTTTTCCCAGTTTTGTCATAATGACGTGTGTCTACGAACGCTGATTTTTCTGGGATTCCTTCTGCTGTTAATTCCACTCACTTCAATCGTTATTTCACCTCCGAATCCCGGAAGGTACCAGTAAATGAGCAATTATGGTTGATCATCTCGATGTCTTAAATTCTCTTTTGCAACTTGAATATTTCGCAATGATCGCATCTCAAGTCTCTAGTCTCTCACGTTTGATAGTGTCGGGGCAACACGAGAGTCCAATACCGTATTTGCAAATGGGAATAGAAACGAAGCGCTTACCCAATACCGAGCTCAGAGATGGAGAAAAAGACACGCGTAGGACGTGGTGTGAATAACACGACCCATGAGTCGTTAATCGACGTAAAAATCTTAAGTATATTACCGGTGAGCAGCTGAACTTTTTTGAATAATGCACTTTATACATGAATTACAATAGCGCTTTATTCAATCGAGGGTACAGAGCATTTTTCACATTTTTATTTGAAATACTTTTTTAATATTTTATAAAAGGAATGTTAATTTGATTTTTTTTTTTTTTTTTTAAATAAATATAAATATTCGTGCTGTCTCAACGAAGAGCGTTGATGGAAATTCTGTGGAAAAAATTGTCTAATCAGAAAAGGAAATATTTTTACGGATTCTGGGAACTTCAGTACATGAATTGGGAATTGGGACGAAGGCAAGAGCGCACGGCACCTGGAGATTGCTTGTGTTTTATGATCCAACCACTAATGGTTTAGAGCAGTACAGAATCGTTAATCCAACATCGAGCCGATGGAAATGTCTGATAAAAAAAATTCTGATCCTGAAATAGATCCTTAATAGCTTGAGGTTGTTTTTTTTTTTGGAACCTGCTTCGTTCTGGCCTTTTTTTTAAATATCTGGGTACGAAAATCTTTCTAATTCGAAAGCGCACAAAAGAATGCAAAGGAAAATCATTCCGTGACGAGATAACGAACACTTTATTGGTACAGGTACCACTATCTGAATTATTATTCCCAAACCTTACGTTACGATTTCCTAGACCGACTTTGTAATTTAAAGTGAGGACCGTACCCATATAGATAAATGAGAAAGGAAACATTCGAATGGGTTTCCAAGTAGATAAAAGAATCTTAATTTTTGGGCCTTTCGTTCGGTCCTAATTTCCAAAGTTGAGTCTCTTCCTGACCACCCTTGACATAACAGAAAACTTCGGGACGAAAATAGCTGTGAAAGTTTGCCGGATGGCCTAAGAGAAAAAAAACAACACATTAAGGTGAGCTGCGTATCCGTATATGTATAGTGAGGAATATATTATTTTTCAAGAATTTTCAAAGTATTTACCCACCGATTAAAAACAGCATAGTATTTTTCGAATTTTGCAATTTTTTGACCCTTGAATTCTAAACAGCTTTATGTAGATAGCAAAAAGCGATGCACGTAAGAACTATATTTCGTTTTGTTTTCGAATGTCATTCATCATGTCAGACCAGCACTTATAATAAGTGGAAATGTATTGTAAATCACAAATTTTCACTGTCAGCACAGTAAATTCTATGATAAATACACAAATATATACCGAATACGTGTGACATTTTACCATACATATAATTTTTTTTCAGGATTGCCCGAGCATATTTTACAACATAAACATTTGAAGTGACTGAAAACATTTTTTACTATACTTATAGAGAAAAAGACTCTTGAGTCTTTTGAATAAAAGGTCTTTTTCAACATTTCTTATTACTGCTCTTTGAATTAATGCTGCACTTCAGTACGTATATGCTGTCTCCGAGATATTATATTTCTAGTACTTTCCTCTAGAATTTTCGGCCTCGTTTTCTTCGCGTAGAAATAACGTGCTCGGAACACGAATCAGCAATCCAATAAAACGAAGAAACATTTTAAATTGTAAATCTTAAATTTCAAATCATGAGAGAAGAATATAGCTATTTGCAATTAATTCTTTATCCATCCATTCTTTAGAAATTCCTTGTAAACTTCTCAACTAGAATTGGACGAAAGGAAAACTCTTGCACTATTTACAGGGAGTATGAATTCCAAAAGGGACTTCATTCCCAATGAAGAGGGATGAAAGTCATTCTGGATCATGATGTACAAGTGTACAAGTACAAGGGTTGTTGATTGAACCAAGAAGCGTCGATCTCACCTGGAGAGCAGCTCTATCACGTTAACTAGAGGTTTATTCACTTTTGCGGTCTCACAACCTTTCTCCACGTCCTTTCTTTTCGCAATTATCATTTCGTATCGTAAAGTCACATCGGTACAGTAACAACAGATTGCGTGGCTAGCAGTGATCATCATTTATTTGCCACACGTATGCATGAATCGTGGCAATCGTGTGGAGAATCGTTTGAGTCGATTTAACCAAGCTCATAGTTATCCTTGCATCGATTTATTTATATTTATTCGCGTATATGTTTGTATCTGGTTTGTGAGATAGAGGCACACATGCGGAAGGCAAGCTTGTACGGGGCAATTAATTTACTTGCACACTTGGCAAATCAATCTTGTGGCAGGTTGTGGCTTCGTCGGGACTTTAACGTTCCCTTGATTTCGTGGCTGTGCAATTCTCGCGGTAATAATACACCGTGTACACACCTATCTCTCAGCTTCGATGCGAAGAATAATTGCTTACTCAACTCCGTAAAGAGAGAGAGAGAGAGGAAAAATGGCGATTTTCTCTCATTTAAGGTTTTATGGTACACATTGCAGAACGATTAACGAGCGATAAATACGAGTCGGATCGACGCATCCTTTACAGTTTTATGTCGAGAGGTGCGGCAACGCATTGATCGTCGAAGTTGAAAAAAAACTTGAAATTGATAGCCGTCTTTTTACAATTTTAACACGCATCAGGAAAAAAAACGTATCAATCAAATCTATTGACCATTTGTCCGAAGATTTTAAAAGCGGTATCGTTTTTTGATTCTTGTGTATAGAACATGGATTCGCAAACACAGTAATAATCGGCCCTCCGGAGTTAACACGGCTCTGCCTAACTTAAGACGAAGAGGGGGGAGGGGAGAGAGCAGACGATATGAAAGAAGTAAAGTAATAGGAAGTCTCTGGTATGACTTATGTAGAAAGATGTTACATGCTCTGGCAGGCAGTATTAGTCGCTGATGCAACCATCTGCCCGCAGACCGAAGTGGTTGCGCAATTGAGAACGCGAGAGACCCCCATAAAGCATCGTGGACTTGATTCGTTTATGTGTTCCATGACCGCAGTACGATTGAACGAAGAGTTCGGAATGACAAATCAGCAACAGCTGACGGCTTTGTGTCAATTTGGACTTGTTTCTTTGAAGCATTCGTGAAGCAAAATACGGAGATTAAAATCGCGTTAGTTGAATTATAACGTCGAAGAAAAAAGCATCAGAGTCATAATTATTCGCGTTGGAAAAAGATTTTTTTTCTGTTGCCACTATAGATTCGAATCAATTATCCTCTAGCTCAGTTCAACTCGAAATCTCCCATTCTCGCGTTATTTCCTTTCAAGCCTAAGTGCAATAATTTCATAAAGTTTGTAGAATACAAAATTACAGGCTCATCGAAGATCGACGAGATTGCTCGGTATTTTTTATTCCCTGTTATTTCTAACGGAACGAAAGAATAAATATTATCTCCGGGTCACACTGAGAGCCTTTGTGTGGCATGCATGATACATGCTATTATATATATTCAACGAGTTAGTAAATACTTGGTAGCAATTAGCTCTCCACAAAAACACACGCGTTCGCTGAAACATGTGTGCAAATCTCTATGCATCTAATTTATTATAGCACACGAGTCATTATGTGGTAATTGTGGAATTCTACGTCCGAGTGAACAAGAGACTCTGAATTAACGATCTATCCTCTTGATTCATCGGGAAAACAATCTCGACTGAGGCGAAGAGAGAGAGAGAGAAAAGTAAGGGAAGAATTCCAGAAACGAGATTATTCGAAGCATTCGCACCTATAAAATTTATTGAAGTGACGTCCAATTTTAATGCGATATTTCGACGTTTAATAATTACTTTGCCATTTAAACATAATACTCCACTTATCCAAAAATTGATTAGAACTATCGCATAACAAAATTAATTGATCTCGTTATACAACAAGTATCATCATTGAAAATTGAATATGGAACATTATTTCCAGTTAAAAATCAAGAAGACTGCATTTTGAAGTGAATTTTTCTGGCAAATTAATTTTATTTAACGTCTTGATTCTGAACTCATTCCCATTTCCCAATAAGGCCGACAACGCGATAGAAATACTTTTTATTTTCGATTCCTTCTCGATTCAAGGAATGAACATTTTACGGATAGATCGAATCTGGAGAGAAGCATTATGTAAACTGTAACACTGAGTCTCGATTATTCAGTACGTTTCAAACGACCTTTGACTTTCAGTCGTTGAGAGCAATTGTAAAATACTGTGTGCGATATAATGTGCATGTCCACGTAATGCAAAATACATGTCCTAAAGAGCTTGGAGAAACAGTGAATAAAGTTGCATTGGAAGAAACTAAGGAAAATAAGAAAAAGATAAAAAGTTTGCAGCTCTCGTACGAGATTGAAGCAAGTTCTCAGGCATTGCAACAACTTATCGGTGACTTTTGCCGGACAACGGTGCGCTTTTTCAATAAGTCAATCAGCGGCATGTTTATTAGCATCCCACACCGATAAGCGCACGTTATAAATACTCTAAGACACTCAATATGTCGGCCGAACGAATAACACACTTGTCGCAGGGGTTCGATCGCTTTGTGCACGTTCACATATGCTGTAATACCATGCATCAACGGCTCTCCAAATGGAATAAATCGAATTCCTGCATTTCTCGTGATTTACTTTCGATCGGTTGTCAGGGAGTCGTATATCACGAACACTCGTAATTTTATGTATTTGCCAATGATAATAAAACGTTTATCGCCCACCAAAACACGAGTACAAAGTGACGTTCCGTGCATTCCAATTTCCAAAGCAGGCCATCCTCTTCGTCTTATTCTCATAGGAAGTTGGTGTAAAATTAACTAAGCTATGCCAGTACATTTATTGGGTGGATTGAACCATACGTTTTTCAAGCATTCCTATTAATTGATTCACAAAGATAAACAGACCAGCGAACATTCCATCGTCAGCACCGTGAAGCTATTTCAGAAATGTTCTCACATTAGAAATTCCTTTCGACATTCAAATTCGATCACGCTTATCACTGGGTTGGGTGGAATGCCCAGAACCGAATCCTTCTCTAGCAGTCAGCTTCTTGTAGCTGTGTTTGCGTGGGAATAATGTAAAAGTTCTTTTGAAGGGGTAAAAACTTTTCACTTGGATATGTGGCCCTTGATTTTTGACTGCTTCGGACGATCTTCATTATCAAAAACTCGTAGAAAATCACAAGCAACGAACCTTCTTGATAATCTTTTGGTAAATAAGACTCCAACGGGCTTAAAGAAACAAATTCAGGATCCCGCACATTTGTGCCGGACTTGGAGTTCTTTGTGAGGTACAAAGTACCTTAAACCGTCCCAATGTCGATGCTGCACTTTGCAATGATTGTTTCGATAAGGTTTTGTTTAGAATCGTTGTGTTTTGATATACTTTATAGGACAATATTCCAGCGTTGCATATGGAAATTGCGTGGGAATACCAACTGATTATGGACATTTGACCTTCAAACCATTTTGTCCGGATTCCCTCGCATTTTTAATTCTAATCTCGAGCTCGTATATTATTGGTTTTTTCCAATACTCGTAGTGAATTTATTTTCAAGGAAACATATTATGCACACATGTGGCTATTGATGACAAGGACAAGTGAATCGTCCTCTCACCAACCAACAAATTCATTTCCATCGTCGCCCTTTTATATCCTCGTTTTGAAGCCTCGAATCACACTGCGGTGAAGGAGCGAGTGCATGAGGGAGGTCATACACTCGGTACCTCGACCGATAAACTCACGCTCATCGTTGGCTATTATTGCATGCGGTGGTAAAATAGACATAGCCACGGATATACGTTAATGTTCCGATTGCTTGCCGGAGGCCTGAGCTCATGCATTATTGCCACATTATGTGAGAATGCGAAAGAGTTTAGTACCCCAATGATCAGCGCGCTCAATTTACAGTGAAATTAGGTTCTCCACATATCATTATACCAATGTTGCAGTCTCCAGTTCGTGCGTTATAAAAACTCTGTGACTTTTTTTTCAATCAAGACTTCACGGAACAATTTTCAGAAATTGTTGTTTTTGCTGACCTATATCAGAGAACGAATAAAATGGACGGTCCAATGCTGTTTACTCGAACCATTATTAGCATTCTCCATTAAGGGGGGATTCTGCTTTAGAAGGTCAAAATATAATCGATTTTTTTCGGGAACGTTTTTAGGATAGACGGAAATAACTCACTTAGCAAACTTTTCGGTATAGTTTCAAGGATATTTCAAAAGTACAAAAACATTTTTTTAATGTGAGAAATACCAATTTGTACATGGCTTATGCGCCAAGTCTGATTGTCGAAATTTCTCAGCTGCGTACAATGTGGAGATCGTAATTATTGTCTGCAACAAAAATTCCAAATTTTTTTTCCATTTTCATACATTTTTCTTCCATATGAATTTATAGAGACCCGAAAAAATTGCGAAATTCTATATTTACAGCACGTTGAAGTGACATTCTTTTATCTTCAGAAGCGATTTTTTTTCAACTCGCTAAAATTATATTGAATTTCGTAACTTTTTCCGGTTTTTATAGGTTCATATGGAAGGAAAATATACGAAAATGGAAAAAAATTTGGAATTTCTCCCATTAAAACAATGTTTTTATACTTTTTAAAGCAGGGTCCTCTTAAAACCGTATATCGATTATCAATTCTTGTTTCAATTATTAAGTAATTTTCCAAACGTTCAACGAACCTTAAAATTCTCGCATTTACTTCTCCCTGAGTTGGGAAGAAATAATTGAAAACTTACGCACGCTAAATGCCACGAAAACATTATTGAAGGATTGAGATAAAAAATTCTCTTCAATCTTCACAAATTATCAATGAGAAAAAATTATTTTTCTAAGTCGTCGCCAAGTGATTGGAGATTGAATTTCCCGGGTAGAGAGTATATGATCGCGGGCACACATTGCTTGTGCAATCACGTGAATTAATACATGAAACATGGGTTACGAGATGCGATTTAGTATGCACTAATAAGCTCTGCATGTGAAATGAGGCCGCCCGCGAATGCACCACTTGTATTGGCTGCATGTGGAATTTTTCAAAAGATATTATAAATTACGGAATATTCTGGACTCTTTAACGAGTATGCGAGCTCGAGTGTGCGATCTGAAAGAAGGACAAATGCGAGCTCGTGTTTGCGTGTATGTAGGTGTGAGTAATTTGAGTATTATGAAAACGCAGCACGTGTGATGTCGAGAGAAACACGCGGACATATCGGCCAGATAGTCTGTCTCTTGTATATTCATCGTTTATCGGTATTATGGCTGGTGTCAGAAAGTGTGTGGTGCATACATGCTTCTATAAATACCTAACAATGAATAAGAGATGAGACGGTATAATTATACGCGTGATAGTACACACTTGCGACGCGACTTTGTAACAGAAGATATATTTCAATTAAAAAGTGTTTCAAAGCAACGAGTTAACCCGCTTATCGAAATGGTTTCTTGTAAAAAATTCAATGATAAGTGATCCAAATTTCGCTACAAGTTTTCCACAATTATCATTAAACTTCACGAATATCATTAGTATATTCGTGCTAGAAGCATTTCGATATTTTTAAACTGCGTCTCTTCGTTTACGCTCGACGAGTGTGAATAAAGTGAAAAAAAAGTACGTCACTGCACGCGTACTGTCAGGTGCGCCAGTCAGAGATAATCAATCCACGTGCAAAGTCGATCTTTTGTCGGAGCCGGAGCAGGTAGAGATGCACAACAATCGTTGCACATTCCATACGTCATCGCGTTACAAGCACGGTAACCAAGGCCAATCTTTGTTGTTTGGCATAGCAATCGAGACTGTTAATGGCTCAATCCCGCATCTCTTTATAAACCAAACTATCGTATTCCGCCATCGGAAATTTTATACACTCACAGAACATTCATTATTTTCATTGTTATAGTTTTGTTTTTTCTTCATTTTTTTCACGATGTCATATGAGTGACGTGACTTTTTAATCCGCATAGCTTTCAATATTTATATCAAAACGAGTCTCTATGTTGTGTGTGACCAGGCAAAAAATGGCGTTTGCATGGCACGTGTGTATAAACACTCGATAATTTTCATGCCCATGAATCATCCAGTTTATTTCGCGAGCGTATATAGCCGCTTATTCATTGGAGATTTGCTTCGCAATGAAAATCATTAGAATTGAATAATTCAATGTGTTTTGATGCCTCGTTGACGCAGTTCTTTTCAATGTGATATGGGTTTGTGAAAAAAAGGTGACAATTATTGCTTCTTGATGCGGTATTATTGCATTTATATTTGTTACACTTAGTGATTAAATATTCTTTCGGTTTTGTCGAGTAGGAGGATATCAGCAAAAATTACTTCGCCACAACTGATCGGACTTCAAAATTTTCATGATTTTCATAAATCCATCATACTGCGATCCAATTATTTCGGAGTAATATCGATCGGAGAAGAATCCAAAACATCCACTGAATGAAAATGAATTTATGTCATTGAAATTGAAATAACGTTGAAGCCGCATGAATTTCGAAGGTTTTCGAATTTGTGTTCAATGTATGAATGAATAATCATAATGTCGTGACCTTTCGATACACATGGAAAGACATGCATTCACACATAATCATCTGCATATACGTAGACGTATTCTAAAGGGCATACAGAGGTATAGGATATCAGAAGCTGAAGGAGAATTTTGCAGTAGCTCGCTGAGTTCAACGCTTTACTCCTGCGATGGGGTCAGAGAGGAGCTGTTATTTACGGGGTCGTATATCAGCGTATCGCTGATGACTGGCTTCTCGACGATTTTATAGGGTTCGATTTTCCTTCTCTTTTTCTCCCGTTCTCCGCGATGGAACGAAATATAAGTCAGATATAAAGAGAACGATATATCCACGAGAGTGCAAAACGTGTACGCTCGTTAAAACGAGAAAATATTTCCGAATATTTTATTCACTCGTAAATAATGGTAGAAAAAATTAACGATAATATAGAAGATGATTTTCCTTCGCTATTTTTTCTGCGTTTCACTGCTGAATTTTTCCGGTTGACATCACGAGATTGAAAATGTGTCCAATTCCAGTATCGTGTCAATGGTTGCAATGAAAATTTCGGACTTGGTACTTGGCAAGCTTTTGCTTCGCTCTCTCGACACAGCTTTGAATTTGTTGATTAATTGTTCCGATCCTTCTAGTTTCCACTTTGTAAGCAAATCTCGTTCAATCCTTTATCCATTTTTAGGCCGAACATGTGCCAAAGTTTTTTGCAAACGTATATTTCCGCGTTCGTGCGCGTTGCACACGCGTGGGAAGCTTTATGAGAGTGGATGAAAAAGAAAGAAACAAGAGAGGAAAAATCGATGATTAGCACAGAGTTTTTCCGAGAGGTTGAATGGGTATGCGGATTCTAAAATAGAGGCTAGTAGGAAATGGCGACGCTTGATGAATATTAATGATCATGAACCACTGGCGTTGCGTCCAGAGCGAGTATACAAGGACAAGGTTATCCTCGATCGTTATTTTCTGGATGCTTCGTGATCTCATGACTCTCATTTCGTTCCATTGGATCGTACTCCTGGAGTGTGAGTTGCCACTTTTCATTTTTAGAAAATAACGAAATATTACGTTATGAAGTTCGAAATTTACGTAAATCAGGAAAGAAAGAAGCATCGTTTTCGTCGTTGTGTGTAATGTGGGCACACTCGTAGCTTATTACGAGAAAAAGACACGCTCGAATATTTTCTTTCGAAATGCCATAAGTTATATTTTGAGAAACAGGATATGCCGTTAAAGATGGCCCGCTCGGGATAGAGACAATAAACAAGCGCATCGGAATCGAATTTGGAAGAAATCGGCCAGTTAGGGAAGGAAGATAAATAAGGAATAGTTCCAACCGATCTTTGACGAGGGTTCGTTATAACTGTAGAGAAAATATTTCATAACACACAACGTTTTCTTGCTGGGCATCACAAACTCGTTTCGAGTTTCCCTTTCTAGAATCCATTTCTCTGCCCGCTGTATTGAATCGCATTTAAAGTTCATGGAAACTCGCATGAATATTCATTCGCAATGACCACACGCACGTTTCACCGTTTTCTGTGAAAACGTTGTTTTATCAGATCGCTGTCACCTAATTTTGGTATCGACTTCTTTAGCATTAATTAGAATGACTTATGTGCTAAAATTGAGTTAAACTACTTTCTGGAATAGGCTTTTGTAAATTACGTTGCAACTCGCATTCGTTTTGTTTTATTTTTCCGGAAGTGTGTCCGAGAGTGAGAGCCAGAGGGAAAAAAGAAATTCTGGGATAACAACGATCCCACGCTCAAGTTCACCTGTTGCACACTGCTGGCACGCTGGCTGGCTGACTGACAGAGGAAAAAAAATCTTCGGTCCTAGATGCCTTCGTAGCGATAGATAAATTTTCAGTCTCGAGCACACCCGTTGGATAGTTTATTTGGAAGGGCCTGGAGGAGGTTTTCGGAGTCTGTCCGTTCGGCTCTTCGGCCGATCCACCTGTCGCGTTAGAACTATTCTCGATTCCGTAACCTGACGTCCAACACTTTCCTATCTCGAATCTACTACAACTTCTTTTATCCATGCTTTCTCTCTAGCTTGAATTTTTCTATTTATTCTCTGACAGTTATACGATACGAGTGTTCCGCGGCCAACCCTCTCTGGTTTCTTCGATATTGTCTCGTTTTCGTGCATCCTCGAGAAAGTGGACAAACGTTCATGCTCATAACTTTGTCCAATCGAGTGCTCGTGCACTATTCTAAGAGCCTAATAAACTGACGTTTCTCCGTCTCACCCTTCGAATAGAAATTCAAAGAACGGGATTTCAGGGCTCTTCTTATGTACTCGGGGCTATCGTTGGAGAAACAAAAAATAAAATAAAACGAACAACGCTTCAAAATACGATTATAGCCGTCGAAAGTGAGTTTGAGGGAGAAGCAACTTCTTTAATAGGCAAACTGTGGGATATTTTATTTCATGGACTAAAAAACTTGTCTCGCGTCGATGAAAAATTTAGGAATGATGAAATATTTTCTGGACTCTGACATAGAAGAAACGAAGGTCTTTATTCGTTTATATTTTATAAATTTGAATTTTACTTTATGGAAAAATACATGTCTTCGACTTTTCTGAATGTTGAATATTGCTCAAGATTTCAATTCGATCCTCTTTCAATCAGCAATAGCCGGATTTTCTCGATCGAAATGTCGGATTGCACTTGTATAGTGAAAAAATACAATGCTATCCAAGTGTTATGGAGAGGAAGTGAATGAAGCCATAAAATATCGAATGGCTTTTCCGGTGATTAGAGATTCTCGTTTAGAGATCAGAGAGCTGTCGTTGTCGTAACCGATCGTTTGAAAATCGTTTTAACGACGAATAGCTCCAGCTGTTAAACCGACACTTTTACGATCTGTTGCTCTCGAAACGATGACACGCCTTATTATTGTTATTCTTTCTTTTCTGTCTGCGTGTTTCTTTCTTTTCTCAAAGTGTTACGAAACTGTTTGAAGTTTTCAGCAAATCGACTGTATGTCGTAGTTATAAAAAGTCATCAAACACAACGGCATTTTTTTCGAGCTGGAATCAGCAATAAAATTCGAAATCCTCGAATTTTACTTGCCTGAAAATATTATTACGATCAAAACTATTCTAGAAAAAAATGAAAAATAGTTGAAGAATGGATCGATAGTCAATAGACGAAGATAGGTCAGAGCGATTCAAACATCTATTCGATGATAAGAATCAGAACAATGAAAATTATCGTTCGATCGCTCTTTCTAAGCAGAAATACTGATACGTGAGACTAGACCTTTCCAAGGCCCTTAAAGAGAAAGAAAGAAAAAAATCTAGACTCAATTTATGAGGGGTTGGGAATCGTCGTTACAGGTAGAAACACCCGTGAAGTGCGAGTATCGCAATGACCTTGAAGAAAGACTTTTAAGGGGCTGAGTTTAAGGGGCATTCTTTGAATTCAACCCTTTTCGTTGGAGAGTGAACACGAGAAGAGTTTCAATTATCACGGAACGTGGAATTATAGCGAAGTGCGGAGAAAAAAAGCATCCGTAAGACTCGGAAGAGCTTGAATGTTGATGAGAATCTTAGCACGTTGCGTGCAGGTCAGTTTTGTGCCAGCTGCCAACGCGACACGAACGTTTAACTCCGGTTACGCGTACGAAATTCTGCTCCAA
This sequence comes from Venturia canescens, assembly GCF_019457755.1. Classification (NCBI taxonomy): domain Eukaryota; kingdom Metazoa; phylum Arthropoda; class Insecta; order Hymenoptera; family Ichneumonidae; genus Venturia; species Venturia canescens. Next base: position 16,230,640 of record NC_057421.1, on the reverse strand, counting down.
TTACGTGGTTTGCGTCAATCGTGGTTTCTCTTTGAAACAAACTCTGACATCGATTCAGGTAAGTGATGAAAATATTATTCTCATTATGGAAATATGAATATTCTTCTGACTTTGGAAATTTACGAGAAAAAAGCCTCGACTTGACGTCGCTGATTGCCATTAACGTCACACTCAAATCAACTGAATAGGTTACACGTGAACACTGTAAAATCTAATTTTTAATTAATTCCATTTGTTAAGGACTTATTCGCATTCATTCAGCAGAGGGTCTGAAATCGCTCATCAATTATCCAAGAATACTCGAAGTTTTTGAAGCGACGATTGCGCGAGAACTGAAGAGCTCTTTTGAGCTCTGTTCTGTAAAGGATACAATAAAATTGGCGCAAAAATGCTCGAAATAAAAAAGATTCTTTGCAAATGAACGTGATAGATTCAGACAATTTCCATTGGTCGCAAGTAGTCACCAGATATTCGCGTCATTGCTGTAATTTTTGAAAATTAAAAAATTATTTATCAAAGTCTAGCTATCACAGCATTCGGGTATAGAGATAAAAATATTTTGCTAAAGATTCCCTGGGAACAATGCCCTCGACAGATTTTGTATCGATTTATTCGTTTTTTTTTTCGTGTAAGCGCCGTAGCTTTACGGAAACGTACCATTAGCCAGATTGAAACGTTTAGAATTTCGAGGTAAAATCAATTATGCGGCATGACGCGAGAGTGAGCCCAACTAATCCGTCGGATCGTAAACGAACGACACGTATAGATAGCTCGTGCTATGGGAGTTGCTCGCGCAATCTGCACACCGAGCCATCCACTTTCCCCCCCGTGGACTATCCGATTGCCACGTTTCTGGCCAATAGCCACTGATAGCTCGTTGATTCACCTCTCCCTGGAGATATATCCCTCGGTTAAGCCGAATTGCCTCGTTGAAACCGGATAATCCATTGATGGAAAAGAGAAAAAAAATGCTAGTCATTCTTACGGTTTTTGTCGTATCATCGTCCGCCACTACAACATGAAAAGTGAAACAACGCTTTGTCTTAATTTCTGTGACACCATTGAGTTTCACGCACCGTTACTATCCTTGATCGACGACTTCCTGAGTCAGTGGGGTTCCTCTAGTGAATTTCTTCTTTTAAATGATAATTATTGGATGGATAAGGACGATTGTAATCAGTAGAATTTGGATACTAGATTTTAAGGGGAATTTTCGAATCTATCGGTGAATAAAAACCTGTGATCATAGATTATCATTTCATATCATCAAATGAGCGTGCTAAGTTGAAGATGATTCAATTTATGGCTCATCATAACGTGATAAAAGGAATGTTTGTGTGGAAGCAGCTCTCGCAAAGTCACAACTTTTTCTTCAATCGGTATTTCATGATTTTTTAACGGTACTATCGAGCAGACCTTTTGACACCTTGAACCAAACGGTAGAAAGTGTGTATCATAAAAATATACAATTTATGTGCGGATACAGTGACAGTTTATATGTCGTCAATAAAATGAATTCGAGACTCGGAATTATTGATTGACTAAAGGGTCGCATTTTTCCCGTTCTAAAGTCATACTAAACGAGCAGGAACTGCTCATAGATTGAAAAAATGAAAATAATCTCACGTGGTGGATTATCGGGATATTAGTCAAGATAAAAATGACGATTATTCGAATTCCAAAGTGCAACGTCGCCTCGTGAGGAGAGTGACAAGACCCTGAAGGGTATAAGGATGCTGCAGCATCCTCGCGTTGTCGTCTCAGTTGAGCCACCCCACGTGAAATCTCGGAACTAAAATGGGATAACTCGAAGGATCGGTTGGTAGGGAAGAATTCCTGTCAGATCCCATCATGATCAACGGTTTCGCGAATGTCGCTAAAAGTCGTACGGTGGGGCGAGTAGAGTTGAAAGTAGTTGCAGTTTCCGACCTTCCAGCATGGGAATAGCATTGCCATCCATCGAGGATTGGCAAAGCGTAAAAGGGGAAAACGCTGCTAACGACGGTGAAAGATCGTCGAGGGGTTGTAGTATCAACAGGAGGGTATGCTCCCCGTCGGAGGGTAGTGCCCTCTGTGCGAAAGTTGGCGGAACCACTTGGGAAAGCTGTTGAAAAGCGAGCTGCGGGGAAAAACCGGAGGGGTCGGTCTGGAAAATAGCGTGTACTTTGATGGGGTAGGTGCAGACTGGAGAAGGGTGAGAGCCTGTATGGTGCCGTTGGAGAGAGAGAGAGAGAAAGAGAGAGAGAGAGAGAGATGCTTTGATATAAAGCTGCGAAGGCGGGGTCTCGTCATCAGCGGAGCGTGCAAGCGAAGCACTCTTGGTGGTGGGGTTGACGAGGGCGCTGTACTAGCAGCAGCAGTAGCACCACCACCACCGCCACCTCCACGACGAGCGAGCAGTCGTCACATGCGTTTCTTTCTCCTCCCAATCCTTATTTTTTCCGCTTGTACACCTATCGTTTCTTTTACGCGCTTTTTTTTTGCGTCGGAGCAAGGTGCTGCGCGGTGGACGTCACTAGGCGGAGTTTGAAACTCAGAAGCGAGCGACGGACGTCATGGTGGGGCGTCACCATCATGATCGTTGTCGTTGTCGTCTTCTTCTTCTTCTTCTTCTTCTTCTTCTTCTTCTTCTTCTTCTTCTTCTTCTTCTTCTTCTTCTTCTTCCTAGTTCTCGTCATCGTGTAGTTGTCCATCTTCCAAGTTGTTGGCGAGCTTTGCAGCGTGCCGTCCGCGTCGAATAATTGTGACTTTCCTTACCGTTCCCATACTGAACAAGGCGTACGGTGCCTTCGAAGTGGGGGAGTACCGAGCACGCTCTCTTCCATATTATCAACTAAAAGGAGGGGGTAGAACACGCTGAGGAGAATTTGCGAGGAGCCCGAGAATAGGGAAAGTTGCGCGAAGGGGAAACGCGCGTGTTCGCTCGACTCGGACCTGTGATCATCGAGGGAAGCCAGTCGAACGCGCGTGCCACAACCCTTCCATCGTGCTAACGAAACCATCAGACAAAATCACTTGGCCCTCGTTTTTTACATTCTCGTTTCTTTATCTGTCATCGCAAATACGTATTTATAAATCCCTCTATAATTTGAGAATCTCATAATATTTTACCGGTTACGGAATATAATTGTTTCGTGAGGAATATCCGATCCGCGGACACAGAATTCGCCGTCTATTCCAGTGATAAGCTTTGCCAAATCCGATCCGATCTTCGCCACAAGACTTTAACTCTTGCGTGATCGAGTGTCACGCTAGTGCGGATTTAAATAATTCATTCATTGTGTGAGAGGTGATTCCATTCATCAGGAAAAACGATGGTATAAAAATTGACTGACATTATTGTGTTATCATTTTACTATTAAAGGTTGCAGGATTATTAGTCACGTGATGATTGGAAAATTTTGCTTAACGCAAAAGTTATGTTAGTTTACGGAATTATTTAGAGGAAGTTGTAAAATTAGAAACTTTTGCGCCTACATCCAGCATCGTTGAATGTTTCAAGTGAAGGAAATATAAAATAATTTGTCGGTTTCCATCCACATGAAAAAGTCTCGTTTACTAGTAAATTTTTAAGAGTAGCAACCGAAGCGTATTTTGTGACTTGCTGCGGTTCATCGAGGGCGCATGTGGACATGTTTTTAAACTTAATCGTATTTTTCTTTCATTTCGAGAATGTGTGTAGAGACAACGATAAATCATTTATCAGGTGTACAAATAAACGGCGTGCGATAAAAAGGGGGTGGGCTGCATGGCACTGATAAACGGGCTAGTCTAGATAAGATAATTTCTCTCTTATCTTTTACATACCACATGAAGCATTGGGAGCGCGCAAACGATGCGGAATTGGTTAGTCGATGTGTCACATTGTCGGGCTATTCGGACAAGGTTGCGAAATTCACGCAGATTTAAAAACTCTTTGATAACCCCATCAAACGCGGATCGAAAGGAGTTTGAGGATCGCTGGCACGACAGCGAAGAATTTTGAAGAGTATTTCTGATTGTGTGTAATAGTGAGTTCACTTATCTTTGGACACTCGAAAATTATTTGTTTTGTAATTTTTTAAAATCGCTTCGTAAACGAGATTAATTTATTCGCCTGTACAGAAAGTCATTGTTTTTTTTTTCCCCATTGCAATCTCTGTTGAGAATGCCCATTGTTCCGAAGCAGCAAAAATAACTTTATCATTTCAGAAGTGGAGAAGTAATTTTTGCACATTTCGTTACTCGTAAAAAAGACAATATCTTCTTCATTGGAGAAAAGATTCGAAAAAAATACTCGTCAGATACTCGAAGAACGTTGCCGGCATTCAGAAACCATAAAAAGTGTGCACACATGATTATAATGTGGAGAAAAAAAGACCGCGCTCCGCGTATCTTGGAGCTACAGTATGTTTATAAAAAATCGAACGATCGCGTTATCAGTAAGAGAGGGAGATAGAGCTCAATGACGCGTACAGGTCAGATAGCCCAAGCGTTTTGTCTCCCACTACACACAGCGAAGAAATTTCCCCGCCGGAGACGCGTGTCCCCACCCGAGGGTTTCGAGTCTAAAAAAGCCTGGGTCGAGGGGAGCGTGCAACGGAGAGTGTGCTCGCCGGGTGGGAGACCGCGGAGAGGGGGATCGGGGAGAGTTGGGTTTCACCTCTCTTTTATCCGGAATAGACTTCTCGCCCTCTCTCGATACGATGCGGCGTCGCACGCAGCGGAGTGACGCTCGGCGTCGAGACGCTCACTCGCGTGTAGAGCAGCGACAAATTTGACGGCAAGTTGCGGAAGCTCGGGAGGCTTAAAACGACGAAACGTTGGTAGAAGGGATAAGAGGGACACGGTGGTGGGGCGGAGTCGGCACGACTGCTCGATCTTCGGTGGGGGACCCGGTGGTTCCAGGGTGGGGTTGCGGAGCTTGATCCAAACTGGCGGAGTGCCCACCACCACTCCGCGACTACCACCACCAACAACACCAACTACCACCACCACCGCTAGCATCACTGCAAATCGGCGGGACCACGACGAAGTACAGCGATGGAAGAGAGCCGGAGGAACGCGCAAGCGAGGACTACTAGCGTGACTGTACGCCCGGAGCGCGGCATCGTCGGACACGCAGATCGTCGGTGTGGGTCGAAAAGAGCGGGTGCCCACCACGGTTCCTGTTCCTCCCTTCTATCTCGCGTATATTCGTTAGATACATGGAATGACGACGAAGACGCGACTACGGGAGGACTAGTCCTCCATGGCAGGCCAGTAGAGAACCACCGACTCGTATCATCCGAACGCTACTACGCGTTACAGAGCTTTGTGAGTTGCGTGACTACCTCCGCTCACTTACCACTTGGCTCGTATCTCCTCATGGACAACCTCAGTCGAGATCGGCAGAACGAACAGTGCACACTCTCGCCACGCTTCCAGTACTCACTCGTCATTCTCGATCAGTTTTCCACGATTATTCACAGTTTTGTGATCTCAATCTACAATTTCGTTTTGAACGATACGACCATTAGAGTTTTCATGATTATTGACTCATCGACTTTGCTAAATCCGATTGATTCGTATTTTCTTCAAACCCCACGTGAGGATGGAACGCTGCACGCGCTCTTGAGAACCGGAGCCGGCTTTATCTACCGCGGTGAAAAATATCCAAAGTGCAATCCGGTTTTTGGATTCATCCGATCGAAGCATCCGCAAATCCCCGTTTTTCTCATCTCTCGGGCAACGATGCGTGTGTGGATTATGAAGTAGGAACAATCGGTTGTTCGATCGTCAACTTGCCTTCTCACGTTCAAGTTATTTCGAATGATTATTCGAGTAAACTTATCTCGAGGACGCAAGTTCCTTGGAGTTTAAAAACCGAGTGACTTTTCACTGAGACTCGTGACATCGGTCCGTACTGAGTGCGGGTAGTGTTGGCTCGGAAAAATCATTGTTCGAGTAAAATTTTTTTAAAAACTGCATGAAGTGCGATTGGAGTGTTAAAAAAACTGGAAACAAGCGGGACTTCTAAAAACACATAATTAGTATGACCAATGGCAAAACGACTGTTTAACCATTTTTCATCGGGGAACGCGGAGGCTCTGTGAGCCGACGGCTAACGCCTCGTAGTGGAAAACTCTCGCCTGCGAAGCATCAGTAAAGTTGAGAAACAGGTAAGCAGAAGAATCAATAGTTAAGGGCACCCCATATGACAGTTACTAGATCTCGAAATGTTCGATTGTGCCGTTGCGCAACAAATATTGTTGAACAGCGAGCAAAGATCCTTCGGCATAAACATATCGATTCTCGTTCAGGTATATGATTTTCGACACAATGACTGGTGCGATTGAAACACATTTTGTGGCGACTCATCGCCTCTTACAATAATACACTATTGACGTACAATAAGTATCCACCTGTTAAAAGTCGAACTCACAGGTCTCAATGAGAGCCTCGAGTATTCAGCACTCTTCGTGCGCCTGCACTGTTCCGCTCGCGGCAAACAGCAGGTACACAGAGTATTTTTTTTCCCAATGAAAGGCGCTCCCAGGCGTTCTTAAGCCTCGCCGCACCGCTACAGTACTTTAGGGACCGAAAAGGGAAAAATTCTTTCAAAGCTTCGTGAATTGCCGTGGAACGCGTGCCGCAGGTAGCAAATATAACGACATCGCTCGAACCATTCTCAACTCCGCTCTGAGCCGATTGTCGAATCAAATTTCTAATTCTTTTTATTGCTGCCGATTTACGAGCAGGATATACCGGCTCTAACTCCTAAGCAAGATTCTTAATCCCGTATTTATGAAACTGAGAAAGAGCACGGGGCGAAGATGCCTTCTAAGCCTTGCCATCTACTTTAAGACGACTCGGAGCATTTCTGCTTTTTTGCGTCTTATTCGTTTTATCATTCGATGGACCTTCTAGATTAGTCTAAATATCTTTGAGAATCTTCGACACAAATTGTTTCCTGATGCTGACTTTTCGTTAGCGCAAATCTGTTGGACTCTGTAGAAAACAAATTTAACTAATTAATTCTGTCAGATAAATCTGACGAACGGGAATAAAATCTTAACAGCTAGGAATTGAGTTATGAGTGGAAGTAAAAAAGACAGCACTACTTCTGAGCAATCATAAAAATCTTTTATTCTAATTAATTTTTATAACCTCCCAAGAAACTAGGATCAAACTAAAAAAGAAAAAAATACTTCATACATTCCGAATGCTCACTCCCAAAATAGACACTCATCGGACACGTAAAAGAGAAACGAGGAAGGGCGAGGTGAATTGTGCAAATTTGGCAGTGACGGATGATGCGGAATTTAAATTGCACGCGATCGAATCGTTAGCGAGGAACTTTAATCGGACTTAATAATTCATCGTGGGCCTCCTTCGGGAGACTTACACCACTCCTGGTCACTGCCTTTATTTAGTTCTGCGTCACGATAAGGGTTTGTGTCGTCGAAAGCGAGAGAGAGAGAGTGGAAGAGACCCAACAATTTTTTTTCTCTCCCTTCGGTTCGGTTATCTTTTGATTTCCGGGATTTGTGTATCGCTGACGTTCGAGTCGGTCATTAAATCACCGAAACAGCGAGCCATGTGGTGCTTTTTCCATTCATCTGACCAATTTTTTCGTAGAGTTGAAATCCCTCGGCTCATCGGTTTCTCATTGATCTCTAAATGCTATGAAATTTGAAATGAGTTTTCAAATAAACGGTGCACCAATTTTTCTCTATAAACGATTTCGTGATAGGTGTCGTTCCACCTAACAGGATTTTAACGACGTCTCCAAAAGCTGTGGAACATCAGGCGAAAATTGTTTCTTTTCTACACTCCACGGTAACGGACTGCTACGGATAGGCCTCTGCCTGTGTTGGCAAATTAAGGATCTCTCGATGGCTGTATTTTCTACCCTGTGAAAGGTCGTTGGAGGCGGTCTCTTAGCAAAGAAAAAATAGTCTCGACGTCGCGGACAATGCGGTGTAATAAAGACGATTGAGTGATACGTTAGGTGCATATGTACGTTGCGTTAAGAGAAAGAGAGAGAGAGAGAGAGAGAGAGAGAGAGAGGGGGAGAAACAGAGAAGTCTGCCGACGGGGAGGCGACACTCGCTTCTAGATTGTCTTCGTGTAAAGTCCATCATACAAGGTATTTCAGGCTCCCTCAACGTAACGAATTATTTATTTGACCTGTACAAACCAACCGAGATTGCCCTAGAACGGTGACACAGTCAAATTTTGTATTCGCAACGCACTGGATTTATCCGTACGTACGAACAGCAAAACATTTGTTGAAAAACGCAGTGAATCTCCGCCCGGAGAAAAAAATCTCGGAGGCGATGATAATTTAAAAAATTGAGGTGCAGCAGATTCCGCAGTTCGAATCGAGCGCTTTCACGCTAACCTCTTCGTGTCTCTTCACCAAAAGCCATAGCCGAATAACTGAAACACCCAAAGGGGTTTGAAGCAAAAGAGTCTGAGTTGTTGGCTCCGGCGTGGATGGACGACGGATTCAAAGGGAACGAGGGTTAGAGCATCACACTGCACGGGCCCCCCATTATCCGAATTTGGAATTTGAGATCTTGGAGCTCTTTCAGCTCCGCGTCAAATTATCCTTAAGCACAATGGGCCCGTTGATTGATATCTTCAGTCGCTGCTGGTGCTGCTGCAGCTTTACTGTCCGGGCAGCAGCGTACATGCCATCAAATTCAGTCCGGCCTCTCAGCTCGTGCTTGTCTTGATGCATCGAAGCCCTCCTGCAGACTGTAAGGTCTCAGTCGAAACTCTGTACATGCATCACAATCCTTCTTCTCGTTTCCCTTCTTCTTGTTCTAAAATCTTGTTGTTTTTCTCCTCTACGATCGGTGCACTCGGAATATTTCTCTTCTCGGTGATTTTTGTTGAGGGGAATGCCCACGGTCTTCCCTTGTGCATCGGGTTGTACAAAGCCCGGGGTCGAATATTTTTCTTCTCATGCGGGGACCCCACCAGCCCTTCCACTTAATTTATCCTCAACCCCTTTTCAGAGCGCTGCACTCTTTCTCGGACCCTTCTGCGCCTTCCTTTTAGTTTCTTTTCTTTCTCTCTTTCATTATATTTTTCTTTTTCATTTTGTTCTTTCCCATCTCGCCCGTTCTCCCGGCTTGAGTTCTTCGCTTGCTTTCCTTTGCTTGTTTCAAAGTACGGTGTGTATCGTGAGCGAGTGAGATCGAGTAATAATAGCGGAGAACCGCGTTGTTAAAGACCTTTTGTTTTACGATTTTATTGCAAGTCTGTGAGAGACTCCGCTAACTACTGGTAACTGGCGAAGCATCCGGACTCCATATATATAACGCGAGCGCGGTAAATGACGGAACAATGTTTTCCAACGTAAGCTGCGAGTCAGGCTTAATTTTTTGTATTTACTTCGGAATGTTTGAAGAAATAAAACTTGTATGGAATGCCTGCTGAGAACGGTGAATAAATACTCTTTTTATTCTAAAGGAAAACCTTCAAATTCACTCATCGCTATCGATTGTCAATCACGGCATAACAATTAATGGGAAACTGTAATTGTTTCGGAGTTGGCTCGCTCGGTTTGTACCGCATTAAGAAACATTGTGACGTATTTTGCGAAATTTTCCCTTCACCTCACGTGACCACTGTTTCCTGCATCCGCAAATTCGACCGGCGATTGAGCAATTCGCGACACCCGATGACGAACAATACAGAGCGTGCGTGTGTACAGCCGCGTACGTAAATTTTACGAGCTATAACGCGTTTCCGCCATAACTCGTTGGCTATAACACGGGAGGTATTCTAGAACCTCGGTGAACGGTGTTTCGAGCATTCGAATGTGCGTCGAACGACCGGAAGTGAGTTTTCCGCACGGACGACGTCGCTGAACCACTATCTCTCCCGATCTTTTCGAATTTTTCTGAGATTCGTTCTCTCGCTCTGATGCGCCACGGATTCGCGTCTTCTTCGCGGCGCCTTTTTTCCCACCGTTCGACTTCGTAACGAGGTTACATCAACTACGCCCGCCTCGCCCGGTGCTGAGTATTTGCTCGCGCCATTTTCTTCTCTCCCAGACGAAAGAGAAATTTTCTTCATCCTTTCATACATTTTCCCCTCTGATTTTCCACTTCTCAACTTGCCGACTCATAATCTTTCGAGTTTCCACTTTTAATTCTCCATCCTGCCGGAATAAACGGACCAGTTTTTCTACAGTTTGTCTATAAACTCTCGGTTATTACTTGGAGAATTAATTGTAGCGAGTGCCAGAGCCACATCGAAGAGTTTTACATCCGAAAGGAGCGACGCGGTATTTTATTATGAAAAGTAACATAATTTTAACCTCACTCCGGCATCCAGTGACACAGAGAACAAGAAAGCAAAATCATTTTTATTTAAACTCGATACCGTCCGCATGCGTTAGTCTCAATGCTGCATTCGGTCCTTTGGAATATAATAAAAAGGGTACAGTCTGTCATCGACGCGTCGATATCAAGTCATGCGTGGCGTATAAATATTGTATATAAATAAGGACGTCCCGTGCTCTTATTTATGGGATTTTTATGAAAATCCGGGGTAAGAGCTGATCGGTTCGGCCCGATGTGACAAAACCCGTGCCCGGGTACATAAACGTGAGAAACGGTGGGATAAAAAAAACCGTTTGGGATGATTATTTGGCACTAGCAACGCAACGTCGAAAGGGTTAACAAAATTTCTCAGTCTCTGCGTAAGGAATATTAATGGCTGTTGCTCACGGTGCTACCTGATTGAGGAAGAAAAAAGAAAATAAAATATCAAATTCTTTCGACAGAGATCGAAAACGTTTTAGATGTTTGGAAGGCATTAATGTATATAGATATTGTGAATGAAAGATCGAGTAAAGCCATTAGTATCTTTTGAAGGTATTATAATATAATACAAGGCGTATATCGGGATGGCAGCGATATATTACATCGGCAATGAGCGAGATAGCAGACTGTAGAATTATGTCCATTATATTTATAGGTATCACATGTATATATGTATAAATCCAGACGCATTGGCGAAAAAGGGTTGCTTCCTCGTGCACAGGTAGAGCCGAGAATCTAATAATGCTATGGAAATTCTATGCCGATCCCAGAGAGTGAAGAATCTCGGGATGCGACGGCGAATGTGACTGCAGCTTGAATATCTCTCGCGGACTTAAAGGGGACCCTACCTGCGAGCGCTCCTTCTCGAAAACTTTCGGATTGCACATCCACAATCCTGAGAATCCCGCGCTTATACGGCATCAGTATTTTTTTTCTCTTGGCGCGACAACGCTACCGGAATAAAAAATTAAATAAGAGTGATGACGAAAGTGAAATTTCGCTGGTTTGGGTTAATTGGGAGAAAAATAATGTGAGGCGGTGCGCAGGGTTGGCTGGGAGAGTAGCTCAAAATATTATCAACTTAAAAGTAAATCTAGAGTTACATATATCACGGTGTAACGTGTAATTGATTCGAAGATTTAATCTTACATTGTATTATTATATTTTTTTACTATCGATCAGAACAAATTACCATCTGTCGATCGGTAAGAAAAAAAATGAAATGGAATAAAAAGGGAAAAAACGAGAAATTGATGCTGCAAACTCAATCGTTGAGATCCAATCGAGAAAAAGAAGGTTAAAAAATATGAAGAAAATCAAACCGGTCAAATAACAATAATATGAACGATAATAATGGGTCCAGTTTCTTAAAATTTTCGAGTGTGCATGGGGTCGTGGCCAGCGAACCCTTTTTTTCGTATATTTAATATGGGCGTATATTCAAGGGGAACAAGAATGAAAAAATGAGATAACTGGGAATACGAGAAAATAAAAGGGGCGACGGGAGAGATGTGAAAAAAGAACATACCGAAAGAAGAGAAAAAAAATAAAAGAAACGTCGTGGAGATATAATATAGGGGCCCGGAATATTTGGTGGGGGTCGTTGGCCGAGAAATTACACGGAATAATTTGTGGGCCCCGGGGTATATGTAGTCGACTCATTCGCTCGGTCCAACGTGGAGGCTGATGCGTTTATAATGGCCGCTCGGGTTACCCCCGAAGACTCGAGAGGCTCTTTTGCCAAGAACAAAACTGCCGCGAGATCGGGAGCTGCAACCGAGCGAGCTAAATAAGAGTAAACAAAAAATAAATAAAATCATAAATAAAAGTATCACGATGCCCGAGAAGATTCGCGAGCATGCGAGTCAAGAAAGATCGAGCGAGAAAGAGAATAAGAGGGAGAGAGAAATAGACTGGCTTGGTGGCGCTTAATAATTCTGAACGAGTGTTCTTCTCTTCCCGTGCTTTCGTTTCGCTGAGAATCTTCGTAATTAAAGAATCTTCCTGGACTGTACGCGTGTTAAATTTGGAAATAAAATATGAGCCATTCCCTCCTCGAGTCCGCCAACCCATAACAATAATAATACTGATAATACCCACATTCGAATAGCCAAGTGACGGGGCTGTAAGCTCAAGACCAGTTAATCGATGAATCAAAAATATTTTCATATATTTCGAGATTGAAAATTTCAAAAAGATTTTTGTATCTTCCAATGATTTTACATCAATTTAGCTCAATTTTGAATATTATTATTCAGTAATAAAATACTTCACTTTGCCGTTTGATTGTTTCGTTTTCTGAGACCAATAAAAATCTATGGTCAGATGTAGAAACATTTATTTGACTTTTATGTCCTCACAGACTGTACAAATCCTAAGATTTTCCATTTCTTTTGTCTTAGCTCCCTATTGATGTTTCTTTTTCCGTATTTTTGTTGCAGGTTCGATGAGAAAATTGATGCAACGTGGTTTAGCAGCTACCGGTTGGGTAAGGAGGAGGTTGGTGCAAATATTAAATTGCAGAAAATTAATTCACCTCCTCGTTGATCTCTCACGTGCTGGTCGGAGTGGGGAAATAAATTGGTAGAGACTTTGCATGTGGCGAGTTTTTTATTCGGCAGACTCGACTATTCGGGATCGAAGGTAATTTTGAACCCTTCCCTGACGCGTTACGGGATATCACCTGGGATCCGGCGGTTAGGTTAGTCCAAAATATCTTTTTTCTCTCCTCCTTCTCCCTGTTATGCTAATAGTCGCGGTCGCACGTTACGTATTTGGGTCTGTGGGGTATAAAATATTTGAGGGTTGGATGAGAAAGCCTCTAAGAGTGGCTACACGAACTGAAAGATGCTCCGACAGCTGTGGTCGCTCTGTGGGAAATCTCTGCCCACACGCTGTGTCTCTGTAAGACAAAAACCAGATAGTTGTGCCGTCTGCAGTCAAAAATCATCCTGCGGACTGACACGCAATCGAGGTTTATCATTGAACTCGGTATAATTTTTCGTTTTTTTTTCTTTTCCATCGAAATTACTAAAAAAACGACTTTACTTTTCCATCCTTCTTCTGCAATGAGTTAGAAGGAATCTCTGTAGAAGGAATCTTGAGAACGGTCAACAGGGGAGGGAAACGCACCTGGGGAGGGAAAGCAGACAACTTCAAATCGCGGGCCGAATTTCACTCCCGCGGAGTGTGTATACTATTTTTCACCACACGTGCACTGAAAATTCAACCCTCCGATTTCGGAAAGTTGAACTTTCGGCGCATGTGTGTTGAAAAAGATGTTTTATTCCGAGATCTGGCAATTTGTCGAAATTTCAATGTTTCCAACCAAAACATCGAGCCCACGAGTCGTGGAATTTCGGCTTCTATTATTTTCCCAAAAACCAGCAGGGACCAACGCGACGAACAAATAAATTCCCCGCTATAATTACTCCACGTGTTTTCGTAGAGAGGCGCTCACAAAACATCGTCAAGATACTGAAGTAAAAAACGAAGAGAAAAAACGCTGCACTTGTGAGATTGTGGAGGCTGCTTTTTTTCGACGCAAGATATTTTTTTAACAGAAGCGATTCGACCCGTTCCTTCAGGGTTATCGCGTCTCGTGATACTCGCTCGCGTATTTTGTTTAACTCATTTTTTCCTCCTTTTTTTCGTGCACCGAAACATCTGCCGTTACGTCGGCAATCGTTTTCCAAAGATGCTTGGAGTCTTGCGGGGCGAACTTGTATATTCTTTGGAAACATGTGTTCCGACAACTGATAGACTACACTCTCGTCATAAAGCTACTATATAGTGGTATTTCCGAAATACTTTTTTCTGTGAATAGCTATTTAGAAAAGGGGCCCTTTGTTTGAGGTAGGATGGGAGTGAAAGAGAGGAGGCGTGTTTATGAGCGCATCAAGTTCTTTTCTCACTAGTAACGGCGTATGTTTCGACGTAATTATTATAATCGAAGAGAGTGGAAAGAGCGCGATTGAAAATCCGGCGGGAACTACCGAACGCTCCACAAGCCCTGGATTGAGTACCAAATAAATGCAATGGCGAAAAAATGAGACGAAACTGGCGAAAGTACGTGAAAAAACTGACAGAAGAGCAGAAAAAATGAGATGAAGGGAAACGAGAGGAAAAAAGAGACTTAAAAAAAGCAACGAGAAGATTACGAGGGAATGCGTGATGCGAATTGGCTATCCCGAGCTCCCGCCACCGTGTTCCCTGAATTACAGACTCCCGAGCTCTAATAAACGGTCATCAAGCCCAGTTGAACAATTATTATCATTAATTGCAAGTACGCAGGATCCTGCCGGGAAACTGAGTCACACGACGCAAGCCCGGCCTCGCCTCTGTTGTTTCCATCAGCAGCGAAAATTCATTTTAAAACTTTTCAGCAAACTTGCAAATGTCGGGTTCAAATTCCGTTCATATTCGGTATAATAATTGAAAAAGTATTCCCATTTCATCACAACGTATACGTTGCTTTTCATTTGTTTAAAAAATGAACGAAATAATATACTCGTTTCGCAGTAATGTTTCTTCTCGTTGATAAGTTTTAGTCGATAAGGGTAAGCATCGAGACGTTCTCTTTTTTCTTCTTCTTCTTCTTCTTCTTATTTATCGCTCCGTGAGCTTTTTCCTTCTCCGTTCTCGTCTGGTCGTATGTTTGCCTTTTGACGAGCTGCGAGAGGCGCAGGAATTCAAATGACTCAATCGTCCAGCACAAAGCCTAGAGTGAGTCGATGTGTGCATACAGCACGCGAAGAACGAAAGCACCATTCCGAAATGCGAACTCGTATGAGTAAACGTCCGGATCGGATCTCTTTCTCCCTCATTCTTACCGCTTCTCTCTTTTTTCTTTCTCTTTCTTGGGCCCGAGCGCATAAAGATAACAATTTTACGTTTATCTTTATCGCGAACGTCGACCGAAAGACGCGAAGATGGCGCGAGCGCACTTGGGGCCAATGACTCTTTCGATCATTTACAGTGCCATATTCCATTGTATTCATTCCCATTGTACTCTCCCTATACGGAACTGTCTTTTACTTTACCGCAATATCTCGTGTCATCGCGATCTCAACCTCGTTGCACCTTTTATTCAAGTTTTATTAAATGCTGCCTGAAAATAATTTTATACTAATTAAAACTACATTTTTACTGCCATCTCGAAAGTTGGTTGCCCCACTTCACTAAATATTTAATGAAACAATAAAAACAGGATGGGAGAGTTGAATTTACGAAATGAGAATTTACTTTTGTAGGAACCGGTTGAGTTACAGCGTATCATTGGCCAGAATCTTTGGACCTTCGGTATATTTAGACTTCACGAAAGAATAGTTTGTCACGATCGATAGACAAGATTCTCGAGCTGTTTAAAATTTTGCCTTTCGTCATTCTCATTGAATTTCATCCCATTTTATTGGCTCTCACACTTTAATTCTCCTCTCCGACTCACTCAGCTGGTCTCCACGAAACGAGGCAGGCAAACGAAACGTCGGACCGTAACTCCGGCGCTCGGGGATCGCGCAATGAGACGCCATTAAAAAATTCCACGAGCGTCGTGTCTCACGCAAGCGGGCGTTCATTGGGGCTCCTAACGCACGTTACTTCGTTCCTCATCGCCTGCTGCTACACCACTTTTCCTCGGTGTATAATACCGATGGGGACACTACTAGCTCGTTTCGCAGTCGAACCAACCAACAACGAAACAGCGACCGCACAGCCAGAAATGCCCTAATGGCGGAATTGAAATATGAGATATCCATTTTTCAGGTCCGGGGTGTGTAAGCCCTCGTAAAAGTG
This sequence comes from Venturia canescens, assembly GCF_019457755.1. Lineage (NCBI taxonomy): Eukaryota > Metazoa > Arthropoda > Insecta > Hymenoptera > Ichneumonidae > Venturia > Venturia canescens. The sequence continues at coordinate 16,214,543 of NC_057421.1, read as the reverse complement.
GCGTGAAAGAAGGCGTTACGAAAAAACGGACAAAGAGATAAACAGGGAAAAAAACCTCAATGATATCTAACGAGTGGCTCGATCAACGGGTTAGCAAGAGTTTTTTATCCACGGATCGAATGCGATTTCTTTTGTTAACTCAATGATCATTGTTATTGAGGTAAGAGTAGGCTGCTTGCGATTTTTGTGTTGAAAAATTGCTTTAGAACGATGAAGTTTGGGATTATTTTGACTTTATACTTATCCTAAGTAGCTTAACATATGTCGGAGGGATGGATCAATGTCGTGCTTCAATATCTCTTTTTTGAGGATTTCAATCGATTAAGCAAGAGTTTACAGAGTCGAAGAAACCAAAATGACAATGGTAAAAAGTCGAATATTATTAATTGCGATTGGCAGGATATTGCAAAAACTGAAAAGACGAATCGAGCGTGCATCCGTGCACGAATAATGGTTCGAAATGACAGAGTGCAGTTCTTAGCTTTCGATCCTTAAAACAAGTTTCGGGAGATGCATTCGGCAGGTCCGTCACGAATATCGCTCATATTGAAAAGGTGCTCGTTTTGTACTGGGTATTTCCTCTTCACGGCATAGTAGCGGGTCGAATTGTCTTTGTAAAAAGATTCATTTGAAAAGCGAAAAAAAAACGACAGACCAAGTTGAATTTAATTTATTTTAATTCGTAATTTTCTGCTGGGAGAAAATAGTAGTAAAATATAATTTCGTTGAGTTAACGAGGACAAGAACTCTAATGAAAATGCCAAAAACACTAACAGCACGAAATATCGGGGCTTCGGTTGCCTACGTAATTGAAGATCGTTCAGGAAGACTGTAAAGAGGAAAAAGACAAGTGGGCGCGCAGAGTCAAGGAGAAAAGCGGAGACTTTCGTTAGCTCGGAACACGATTAACAAAATGGGTAATTAAATTAATTTAATGCCTCGAGGTCGGCAAGCAGCGAATTATAAAAGATGCAAAACAAAAAAGCAACCAAGACCCTCTTCGTAACTAACGAATAAACGTTGAATACATTTACGATCCGAAGTATATTATCGAAACGACCAACGGAGAGAGAGAGAGAGAGAGACAGCGTTTATTGCTGCATCGAAAAGCATTTAGTTTTATTACGCAGGAACATAAAAATAAAGATAAATTATTTTGAAAAATCACGAACGACAATGAAGCAGCAGTATCAAGCTATTTTTATAGCTTCTTAAACGTACTCTCATAGTTTGATCGATGTTTTTTTGGCTTCGTTTATCAAACTCCAGTGCCAAATAAATGTCGCAGGATTACCGTCTTGCGCAGAAATTTTAACGAAGACATTCCCGAATTCAAGTTGTTAAAGGGAAAAGTCTAAAAAATTGTCCAACCCATTGTTCGTTTTACTCCCATTAAGTCAACTGTCTCTCAAGATTAACAATCTTTAATTAAACTAATTCTTTTAATACTCACGATTGTTTGAGAAAAATTATACTTTCAATCAGATTTTCTCAGAATTTAGCGTCCGCGATTCGAAGTAACCCGTTTCCTGAGAGAATATAAAAGAGAAAAAATGAAGGCGTCCAGACGAGGTGAGATTTCCAAAGTAATTATGTCTCTCAGTATTGTGGGACCTCTTGAGCTACTGGAAGTTCGTTACAGCGAAAGAGCGTGAGGTGCCTTCGACAATTTTGCTCGGTATGATCGATATACAGTAATATATTTAACCATGGCCTTCGGCAAGATTCGTCGTTAATTATTTTCTCCTCGTTATTCGTCTGCGCTGCGTGGTGTTTGAAAGAGCCCAGCAGCTGCAGAGAAAGCTTCGTTATATCGGGTCTGTACCTCGGAGATCTTCCTCTCTCGTTCCGTCTTAAAGCTCTCTCTCTCTCTGTCTCTCTCTCACACACACACACACACGCCCTTAATTATTCCTATGGAAAAATTGTTAATTAATTTCGTGGTCTGCTGAACAAACGCAAAGAGGGTCATTTGAAATTCTTCCTCTACGTCATTAGGGCCAAGACTGACATTTTTGAAGGGGTACCGCAAAATAGAAACCAGTATGAGCTGAGAAGGAGCAGCGTCAATAATAAGATTCCCAAGAGGCTTTCCCTCGTCCGAATAAAAATTTTCCTGTCTTCACTAAAATCCATAAATTGCCAAGTGTTTCGAAAAAACGTCCGGTCGAGAGCGTAGTGACCACGAAGGAAAAGCTTTTACGCTTTCCACCGTATCTCTATTTCAAGATCTATTCTTTCAATCTCGCTTCTGATGGGCAAAAAGAAAACATCAGTTCAATTAACGCGTCTCAGAGCAAGCGTACGCCTTCCCGCAAGTGCGATCGAAGATAAGCAACGCATCAGGCCAATCCCGTGGACGCGCCGTCCCGAGATAAAACCGTAAAGGCATGTGGAAGATGGACCGTGAGTGAGACTCAGACACGACGATAAGATGCCGGGAGAATCTTTCAAGATTAAACTTTTTTCTACTTGGGTATTCGATAGAGAAAATTGGAATACGGAATATAAATTTGATGACCACGGGGTTAATTGACTGGCTCGAGGGACGGGGCGGAGAAATTCGTGAATAAGAAAACTTCATTTGATAATTGTTACCTCATATAATTGCGTTGAGATTAATTAATGAAGGAATACGCGTACACGTTTTTGTATTATTGCCAGGTTAACTTGGATGAATGATCAGAATGAATTTCGGATTTTTTCGAAACCTAAAAACACTGCTCCGGATCAACTAGGGCCTCGCAAACATTCGTGAATTTTGTGAATTTAATCCAAATCATGAAGACTTTTTTGAAAGGAAGAAATTTCCATTGCCTAATAGTTCGCGTGGAGCTGCAGAGCCTGAGAGAAATATATTGCCACGTTGTATAGATGTAATATACTAAAATCGGGGGCAAAGGCCCCTCGGGTCTTCTGGCCCGAGATTTCCATGAGATCCTTTGGTCCAGGTGTTCCATAATTTGCATACGAAAGGGGTGGCGTTCCCCGATTTCAGCCCGGAGCGTTACACCTCTGTCTCTCTTCCTCGAGCTTTGACGCTCTTTCTCTCTCTTACTTTCAAGAATCTTCAGAGCTAAGACTAACGGGGACCAAGTAAGCGACGTTTATGGGTCCTGGGCTCAGCGTGTCGCGTCGTTAGCCCCGCATCAAGGATTTCTCGCGTGTTCGTCAACGCAATTGCGTTTTCCATCCTGATCGAATTTACCATCGACTCTTCCGATCGATGCGTCCCCCTTAATGCAAATTTACCACCGTTTTTTATTCTCTCTGCTTCGGAACAAAAGCCACACACGAAATGTCAGCCTGTTGGTAATGAATCACGAATCCCAGGATCGAACAAACATGGAATAACTCGATGAGACAACGTCGAGGCAATGTCACCATTCGATTCGATTCGAACATCGAACGAGCCATCGAGGAAGTGTAAAAAATAGCGAGCTCGTCAGGCACACCAGGAAAATCAATTCGATCCTATAAAATTGTTTTGATTCTCAATTTTCGTGATATTTCTTCCCAGAAACATAACATCGATAAAAATTATTAAGAATAACCGCAGTCTCGAACGAAACATTGAAAAAATCGAAATGCTATTTTGTAAACGAAGGGAAGGTCAGAGCTAAAGCTCGAAGAAGTAAATCATTGGTTTCGAGTATTTTTTTTTTCAACAGACGAGAAAGTTTCAGGTAATTTGTATAGATAATACGTAGCGTTTGTAACATTGTTTTCAATTCCCGGTAGTTGATAATGTAAATGCGATTACCGAGACGAGCATGGGCAATTATTCGTTCTCTTTACTGTCAGTCGTTGAGTATAAGCATAGCGAAAGTGCATGGAGTAACCATTAAACAGTTATTATACGTAAACTCCACTGTAAAATGCTAATGGGGGTTGAAACTTGCTTGTGCAGCGAGAGATCGTCGAAATCGTGTTTACAAAGTGGTTCGACGATTCTCAACTTTCTGCTAATGGGACACTCTGTATCACGCGCTAAACTATCAAGCGTATTAATATATGCAGCAAAAGCATTCCAAGCACCTACAAACATTTGTTCCATTCGATTGATAATCGAATGAGACTCGCACGAAAATGAATCTTTTTTAATATAATAATACCAAACGACAATCACTGTCCGACTGAAAAAAATCTATCAATACCTCCCAGAACATTGAAGGGCCTGGGTGCGACAAAGTGAACGCAAAAAAACACCCACCGTGTAATAGAACCGGATACAAATATGGGAAAGTATAAAAAAAAAAACAGCAATTCGCAGGTGGGAAGCAAAAAATATATCTCACTCGGTACTCGCGAAGGGCAGTCAAGTGCAACCGATAAAATCTCCGTACGCAGAGGTAGTGCAGATTGCAGGAACGAAAGCGATAAATTCGCAAAATTGGCGAATTGGCGGGAGAGCGTGGGGGCATCCCATAAAAATGATTCCATAGTCGATTGGAATGGAAAAAAGGAAGAAAATAAATGAAAACAAAAAAGAAAAAAAAAGAAAAAAAACAAGCGAAAGGAAGAAAAAAATGTAGTAACACGAGTGGAAATCAAATGGTACGCTTGTTTGCTTGGATGAGCGATAAACAAAGAGTACAAAGAGACAAAGTGAGAAAGCAAGCGGAGGCAAGGGTGCTGCTGCTTGTGGATGTTTGATTGTGCGCAGTTCCACGTTATATGGTGGTTACATGCAGTTCTGCAATTCTCTATACACCTACACGTATACGTAGGGGATCGGATTGCCAATGCTTGGCTGCGGGTTTAGCAGGAGGTGGAAAGGTCGGTTTCGGGCGTGGTGGAAAGAGTTCCAACGATAAAAATGGCGATTCGTCGTAGGGGGAAAAAATATCCCTGCACGAGTTCGCATATGTATTTCGGATGCGTAAGCGAGATAGAGGATTCGTATATATATAGAGATAGGTATAGAGTGGGTTGGGCGGACATGAACGCCGGGATAACGTCGACTAGCGTTGGCGGGAGAATCCCCTCACGAGTTTTTATTCGTGGCATGAATGCCGCGTGTGTGATGCACCCCCAACACACCGCCCCCGGGCGTCAACCCCCGAACTGCCACCCTCTTTCCCGGATCTCGTCATCACCCAACCCTCCGTTCGTGCCAACCATGCGCTCACCCCCGGAAGTACGAGCCCTCGCTTAACCCCTCGTCGAGCTTATTATGGCTTTCATCGAGAGTAACAAAGATGGGATACAGCCACACATACATCAAAATCGAGAGAAGAGAAAATACATAGCCCACGCGTCTGTACAGATATATGATTTCGTCCCAAGTGTACTTCGGATTCAGCTGATCGGACATGGGATTGGCAGATTTTTATGGGGTTTCCATGTATTATTTTCAATTCTCACTCCCATCCCTCGAGCTTGTTGGTTTTTTCCTCATTTTTTCCTGACATTATTCTCAAGCACGTGTCACGTGCATACGTCATATTCCGTCGAGTGGCGAATAAAATGGAGACTCGGGGAGCTCCGCAGTTTTAACGCAGCCCTTGAATCGTGGATCCGTCAATTGGATAATTTCAGCATTTTCTTCCCTGACAGACCCTGACACCAAGGCTCGCAGACATTTGAGATCTTCGTTGCTGTGCTGCCGTTTCAACAAAAGACGTTCAAATATCATCGATTAGTCGCTGTAACATCTGACACTTGGGTAATCGTAGGGAAGCTGGACAAAAAGTCTAGCAATATTTACTGCTGAGTCGAGATCTCAGACCAAGAGGCTCGTAAACCGAGACTAGTTAGGTCGACAGCAGGTCAACATCAGTAGATTGAGCACAGTCCGAATCACGATACAGGACGCAATCGGGATTTCTACGTCCAGTGTTTGCACCGAGTACACAGTCGTATTAGATGCTGAATGTCCGGGTGGCATGTAAATAGCAAGTCCACGACGTCTCTGTACCGTCCACCAATCGATGATCTTGAAATTCCTCCAGCAGGACATACGGAAACCAGTAACTCGGTCCAATTCCAGTTGCTATTTACGAATGGGAGGTAAATTTCGAGTGTCTCAGGTACGGGGGTCGAGTACCAGGACTCGAAAGATTGGACCACGGTGAGTCCGAGCGTTGGAGGTCATGGCTGGAGGCGTTTTTGGGGTTCCTAGTTCCTAGATTCCAGGCCGAGGTTAGCCTCGTGGACACGAGGCGATTATGCGATCGGCACACGCCCGGTTAACCGGGTGGCTTGTTTAGCCGCACCTCGTAGTAGTATTGGTTATGGTTAATTACGCGAGTATCCGATACACAGGTACGCGCAGTCGTTGTATATAGATTAGAAATCCTATGCATTATCGTAATTAAACTTGGGCGTTGGATACGCAGTGGAGCTGCAGGCTCTCCACCAGACTCGTGGTTGGCCATGTTTCCTTAGCGTATGCAAAACATTGTATCCACGATTACGTATTGCCACGAGCAAATCGGGGCGTCTCGTTCACGTGATAAATAATTTCCTCACGCCCACTTCTCTGTCTCACGGTGAATTTATTATTAAGATTCTTACCATTGTTATTATATGTTCACTGACTAATTACTCTCTGTGCGTATGTGTAAAATTACGTTTGTACTCGGTGCTCTGTGATGGGAGAGGACGTACGGTGCATGTGTGTGCGATGCCTCGTGGCAATGAGCATTAGCCGTGCTCCGGGGGAAGATAGTTATTCCGGCATGAGCGCACACAATGATTAATTGTTCTTCTCTGTCTCCATACCATCCGTGTATATATGCACATCTACGGCTTCGTATACCTGATGCATTATTCCACGATTGAAATGATGCACTCACGTCGTGATCGTATGTGTATTATTGCAAATGGCGGATTTATGGAGGCGTGCATCTATACGTTTATGTACCAGCGAGATGGGCTGAATGACGAGCAGGCACAAGTTCCGACCGTCAAGGCGCCTCCGTCGCTCGCTCATTCCAAATGTCATCGATATGTCAGAACTCATCATGGGACTTTAGTCACGTCGTAAAATGATGCTCTCTCCCACTCAGAGCTATCGATACGCGTGACAATGTAGATTCCGAATAAGGGTGTCGACGAGTACGAGCACCAGGTGCGTTGTGCACATATAAACACTTAATCTTCCATTCCTATCCGGTTTTATATTAGCATGATTCTGCTTTTGATTAATTGTGCTATATCATACGATCGGGATAGCCTCTGTCTCCACCGTATATTTGTCTCTTGTTCGTACTCGTAAGAGAAACAGTGTTCAACGGTCAATGATATTCCGTGTAGCCCGCAGCGTTGCATGTCTGTTGCAGACTCTCTATGCCCTTTTCGCGATTATTAGGCTGTGTAATAATGTGGACTACGTTGAATATATTTCAATACGATATGAGTTCAGTATGGCTGCTCGTAACCGTATAAACATTCGATTATAGCATGGATTAAGTACAATTTCGTATTCTCGTACGAAACTATGCTTCAGCCTGTCATTGACGCAGTGAATTATTTGACGTAGTTCAATAGTCCATATTAGTCTCTCGATTCCATCCCCGCAATCAGCTTCCAAAGTAGAATAACTTCCGGATGTGAAGGAGCGATAGGTAACGTTGCAACTCAACGAGATTGTAGCGTGTTAACATTTTTTTATAATCCATACAAAGTTCTGCATTGTTACGAGGGCGCTTGACGAGTCGAGGTTTTTCTTGCTAAATGAATTACCAGTCGGGTACACAGTTACGGCGCAACATTAAATTCACGTGGCTTATGGGGCTGAACGTTTTTAACGTTGTTTCTTGCTCCCACGCTTACGTTAGACGTTTCGCAAAGAGTCTATGAAAAAATGTAAGGCACGTCATTAACGCCGAGGCGCATAATGTATTAATGCGATATAACGAACGGCTCTTGCACGCTTGTGTCTTGTGCTCTTCAACGAGAGATTTCCATGTGGTACACGTGTACCCGGGTAACAGGGTAATTAACACGAAAACTAGTTACTCATCGCATATCAGACATTTATATCGTTAGGACGAGAAGCAGGGTGGGGATGCAGCACGAAGTAATTAAGCCACTGCTCTTACAACTGTACCAGAGCAAGCAGATGGATCCGCGAATACGAATTCGGCTCAACTTTGATACTCGTAAACTACTTAACCCGCGCGATATCATTGCTTCGATGTTTGCGCTCGCTCGCTAGCTTCAATTTTTATCCATTTTTACTGTTTTAAATTGGTAACGCGTGCTGCTCCGGCTTTAATATGAATCCGTCGTGTCTTTTCGTATATGTCGATACACAGAGTATATACACGATCGACGACATAGAATGTGCGCGTACTATGCTCCGTACGTAGACAGCATGGTCCGGAACGATGCAAATGAACTTATGGATAGCGGTGGCCGAACAACTCGGCTGTATGTAAATCCGTTTACAAGGGTCAGGGCACTGCCGGGATGTTTCATACTCGTATTATACGTACGAGCATGATAATTGTAGTGGTAGTATAGCAGCAATAGTAGTGGACCCGATAGAAGTAGTAGTAGTAGTAGTGCTGTATGTCATAACGTGTATACCCCATGCATCGTTTGGTCGTTGCTTCGCATCGTTCGCCATGGAATACATAGCGTATTGAATATAGGACCGACACCGGTTATTGCTTTGTTATTGGGCGGGAACCTATCGATCCATCGGTCTGTATCCACGTCCTCAAATTCCCTGTGTGTATCGTTCTCGTTCCGAGCCATCTCGATATTCACATGGCCGCGTACAGCGAGGACCGATAACAATTAAACGGCAACGCGTTGGGGCTCCATACTTTCTTCATTTTCAACTGGATATTCTTGCTCAAGGAGGAGCAGAAGATTGAATATCGGTGTAGGGGTATTCGCAATAGGGAGTTTCGAGATCCATCATATATTTTCCACCATTTTGGCAAAGTATGCTCACCACGTGGAACGCAGCTCCAACGAATTTGATCCAATCAGGAAAGTTGGGAAGTCATGGGGGACTGCGGGGTGACGAGTCTCAAACAGCACGTGGCTTAATTGATTCGATATTCGAAGGGGAACTTTCTTTACGTGATGCTCGCAGCTTTCTCGTTCGCTCTTCGCAGTGCGCTCTCTGTGCGTCGTGTTCAGTCAACGGATTGATATGCCGCCGAGCAGTGCCAGGAAGCATGCGAGCAAAGAGCCCGTGAAAAAGACCCTCGCACGTATTTGCTCGAACATTTCGTTGAATTATTATTCCTTCGCAGTTCTTTATCGTAAAACAAGAGTCGAATAAAATCCTGGCGATAAGTCGTGGATATGGATTTGGAGAAAAAACCAATCTCACGTAAAACCAAGAGACAAGAGAGCTTCTTACATACAAACAGGTGCCTACTCGTTGAGCTATAAGAATGAGCTTCAACGAAGCAATTTTTTCGAATATCCACCTTATTAGACCGGTATGCTATAATATCTTGTCCCGCGAGATTCTACCCCTGAGATTACGTTGCTCGTGCCAGAAGCGAATATTTCGCCCTTTAGGCCATGTTAACCCCTCGTAAGCTCAACAAGATCTTCGCTTATGCTTCGTTTCGGGCCCTCGTCGCACCCTGCCACGCTCTTCGAGAGGAAATTCTGTCCGAGGCATATCTTCGAGGTATATAAACAGTAATATCGCACTTGCGACTGGCCAGAAGTACCGAAGATACATCGGAACCGTGTTCGGGCATCGAGCATAATTCAACTAGAGCAGGGCTCATTGATTGTTCCCTTCCTCAAAGACCGTAGAACTCCAACGGAATAAACATTTAATGAATTTTTTTCAAGATTCACACAGCTTCAAATTGACAGGCGATCGAACAAACGATTTTTGTAAACTTCAGTTGTATATTCACAAAATACAAAAAAAAAAAAAATAATTAAAAGTCAGTGATCATTTCTTCGTCGTTCTTGCCGCATCTTTGAAGAACTCACTCGTGATGCAAATCCCCCGCCAAATTTGCTTCTTTGAAGCGAATTTTAAGGCCAAAGTCTCCAGCCAACTTAGATTGCCTGCTCTCGTTGGACGAAGCTCGGAACGCTCAACGAGCCTTACCATCCATTTCTTTCAACGAGAGTCCGGACTTGTACTTCTTATCCATCGTTGAGCAACAACCCCTGCTTCAGTTCGAGACGTTGATTGATGCTCCAAGAATTATTGTTTTTATCGAAAGTTTGCCACTTGGCCATCTTCGAGAATGATTATACGCGCTGCAACTTTTTCACTTTTTCTCCATCTATCCATCTTTGTACGCTTGTATACAATATGTACAGACACATACATTTGTACATAAGTATATATTTCGAGCAGCAGTTATACTAACAGCAGAAAGAGCTCGGTTCGAAGGAGTAATTAGATGTCGCCGGATGCAGCTGCCCGCGATTGCGTCATTGCGGATGGTGAGTCCATTCGTAACCTTGATCTTTGGCTCGGCGCTCGCCTAGACATGGATTATGATAGACGCTGGTTTATCGGAGGAAAAAAAGCTGATGTGGTTTTTGCTCGATCTTACAGACTCTCATTTAGTCTACTACGTAGAATGTGCAATCAGAGAACCAATTCTATTTAATTTCATATGCTCGCATTTTATTTCTACTTTAGTTTAAACTATTATCAATTCTGCTTGTCTATTATTATTATTTGGGCGGATGCTGATTATCCTTCGAGTTCATTGGTTTTTTTAATGCAATACGTAACTCAGGTCACATCGTATCACTGTATAATTGTGAATCACAATTTAATAAGAAAAAATCAACGGTTTTTCAGAGAGTTGTTAAAACACGTTTATATGAACGAAGCGTTTTTTATGACTTGTAACTTGTTTGTTGTCTCTTGGTTTCGTCCTGTGCAAAGGACGGTAAACACAGTCGTGCTACTCGTTAAAACCTTTCGCAGCCGCGGGGTTAATTATCCTCGTGCAGCACGACGAGCGAGTACCTACGCTCGTAGTTACTCTCGGCTTCGCGGTTTTGCCTTCAAGTGCACGTTCTTAGGTTTCAGAGTTTCTCATCTCCGGTTAGAAAGAGATTTTTCCTTATCCTCGTAGCTCATCTAATCTTCTCTCACGTCCCTCGGCCCCTCGAATTGACAGCGATTCGAGAGTCGTTTCGTTTTTTCGGGATAAGATTTTGAGGATATTTAGAATTATTGTGAGGATTAAGAACGGAGGATGAGAGAAGTGAAGGAGGGACGATGTTCACGGAATTTTAGGAGGATGGTTCTCGGTCCATTCGTTCTACACGACATGAGGAGCAGCGCTTCGTGATCGTGAAAGAATGCGAGACAAGACCGGTTTTCTTCATCTTTCGTCTCTTCCTTCTTGCGCATACGTGGATATGATGCGGGCGTTTAGGGATAACAGCCACGTTTCTTGGAAGAAATTCCCACGGGAGCCAAGGACCGTCATTCGTCTCCTTCTTTTTATTCTTCGCTGCTTTTGCAGATTCAAATGTTGAAAACAATGCCCCGCTGAGGTGGGATTGCCGAAGCATTATTTTCGTCAAGCGGTCAACGTTTGTCAAACTCATGCGCTTCTTTTTCGTTCAAGAGCATCCTTCAATTGGGTGTCAGAATTGTCTTATATTCCTCCAAGTAATATTATATCTAAATAAGTAAAATTTCACCTGCTGTTTTTAGGCCAAGATACTTACGACAAGAACCGAAGCTTCTCTCCGAAAAATCAATAGTAAACGTCCGACGACGTATAATCTCAGCTTTGTAGTTCCAGCAAATCATTCGACAACGACTATAAATGCTATTCAACAATATTTCAACGAACCAGGCTGCTTTCAACGGACTAAGACCGTCGACGACGCGATTGACAGTCATGACTAAACTGTATGCATATGCTTTAGTTATATCATGATATCGCAGGCTTGATTGATTCAGCAGCGGGAGACCAACGCCGTCAGCTGTTTTGAATAATTAACCCAACATTGTTATCCGTGATACGATTGCTTTCAGAGAGACCTCGCTGCGCTTGGTGTTGTGTACATTAACATCCCAGTTGGTTAATGCATACATTTCATTGAGTTATTGAACTTTGCAATGATGTTACTGTATAAAGATTATTTCACCCATCAACACCGAGGATACCCGGAGTGCAATCTTTGTTCAATCATGACTCGAGGCTGCTTTAAAAAATGAACATTCCAAAAGTGTCAAACATTCCGAGCCATTATTTAAAGTGTCAAAATCGTGAATGGAGCATCTTAAATTCTGCCAATTCCATTTTTTGTACGTTCAAAATGTAGTTTGTCAGGAACAACCCATCGACTCAGCTCCTCGATTTACTCATGCAATTTCCAGGACTGATAAGCCTTGCGGTTCCCTCGTCCCAAGTGGGGCGCGTAAGTAGGCTAATAACCACGAGTAATTGTCACTCTTCGTGGAAAACAATTCTCATTAAATTCCGTTGAATCGAGATAAAATATTGAATCGTTTCAGCGGTTACGTGCGCTATATTTTTCATGAAATCTGTGAAGTTAAAATGACTAAGTTTAAAGAAAACATATGCTGAGTAACGATGATTTAATTCATGAGTAATGGTACATATTATTCTGTAACAACAAAATATTCAAGGACGAGAATCCTCGGGTGTGGCTACTTATTCAACGAAGCTACGAGAGCCCCGCATAGTCACACTTCCACTTCCAAATCATATTCATTTTGCCCCCTCCACGTCTCTAATCTTGTCCGTTTCTTCGTCATCATTTTTTCACCGCACTTCTCCCACTCCAATAAAAATCCTCGTCGAACCTCCTGCAGAGATGGTCTTTGGGTCGTCTTCCTTCGTTTGTTTCTTTCATTTCCAGCCTGCGGATGAAGAATATACGTGTCACGTGTCGTGGCTCGAGTAATCAGACAGGGATAGACGGATACAGCGAGTTTCTGACCTCTCGATCGTGTAGGAAACTCTTTTCTCTCTCTCTCTCTGCTGTTGAGTGAGATACTGCAAGCTTGAAGGAAGAAGGGGAAATCACGGGTTCCCCTCGCTCTGCCCCGCGTGACAGCATACATATGTGACGCCGTACGTTCGTGTTTGTCCATATGGGCGCGTATGGGTGTGCGTGAGTGTGCTGAGCCGAGTCGAGGAGAGGCTCCGGGCGTGCGTGTCCCTCTCTGCTCTCGACTGGTCTGGCTCTTCGTTCCTCAGTTCTACGCGGACCACCGTCGATACATCCAGCCCGCAAGAACCGGAGCTAGCGCAGCTTTTATCCCCCAGGCGTCGCTCATTGCCGGTTACGAGATCGCCTCGTGGTTCAATCTCGCCGTCCTACCGCGTGGTTGCTTCGTCCATTTTTTTCTTCTTGTCCTCTTGATATTCATTCATTTTCTTATTTCTTTACTCATTTCCTACCTCCGCTCCTAATTTCTCTGCTTTCTTTTTTATTAATCATACTTCATTTATTTTCGGTTCTCGTCCATAATTATTTTGTTTACAACGTAACACACGGCGCATCAAGAAAAAGTGCTGCGGGTTATTCACGCCACGTTTTGTGAAGAGTGCACTCAATGAAGATATTACGATGGAAAAAACGAAATTATGAAGCAACGTACGAGAAGCCGCAGTGACCATAATTATATGGTAGAGATCCAGCAGCGAGGTATAGAGTTCCTACGTAGTCTTAAGAAAGTAGGAACTTCATACCGTGCTCTTGGACTTGCCGAAAGATCTTCGTTTCTGGTCACTCGAAGAAATATTTTACACATATAACCAACTCAAGTTACATCGTTGTACTTCGAGGATCCACGCAGTTGTTATACTGTTAATACACCATGTGCGAGGATAAAAACGAAGAACAATTACCTTGGAAATTCCAGTGAAGCGTGTGAGTAATATTTATTTTGAAATCGTACAACGTGGCCAACGCTTTAATCACTGTCGATTTATTTTTTTTTCTCAAACTTTTTCATCGTTTTTCGATGTGATGCTTCTTGTCGCGAGAATTTTCTTACCGATGGCTCAAGTATCTCAGAATAACGTGTGTTTACGTTGTGGCTTAAATTTTCCACGTCGCAGTGTGGGTATCAACGTGTTTTTCCTTCCAAACTTTATAAAATCGGAATATTCGAAATGATTATGATGAAAATACGACCATAAAATCGTTGAGAATAAGCGCGCAGGAAGTCCAATTTTTGAAAAAATATATTTTGACGACCTCGTTGAGCCAAGTTTTCAGAAATTTTCAGTCAATCATTCGAACCACCTCGTGTTCTCAGTTTTCTACTTGCGTATATTCATTATTTTCACGATCGAGGGAAATTTTTACTGGAGTATTTAAAAAAAATGTAGAATTAATTTCTATGAGTTTATAAAATAAGAAATGTAGTTACCGAGACAAAATGAGAAAAATTAAAAGTTACATGCATCTTGAAGAAGTGTTCGGGTGTGTTTAATGTATAAAAATGTTATTTCTTCATTACCCTAACGACAGTGGTCGACATGTCGAAGCCACTGAACACGTATACACGTGTAAGGAGGGTCGCCATCGGTGCCGATCTCAAGATATTGGTCCCGAAGAGAATATAAACGAGGCGATCAATGTTTGCATGGGCGATGATAGGATTATGGGGCTTTGACTCACCGAATCACAGCTACGACAGCCAAACAACCATTTGTCAACCTCGCCAGATTAAATGGGAAAGCCCCGAATGGCTTGCTCAGTTGCCGCGAGAACACCCATTGATACAAGGGTGCGAATACGAGTTACGATTTTTTTCCTCGCCCACCCCCTGCTATCAAATTTCCAGAACGACCTAGAACCGTCGAAGGGAACCCCCAATTTTCCGCCTACATTTTTTCCTCCTCACCATTCGTGCTCGATTTAGGTTTAGCCCTCGCAAACGAGAAATCGAAGAATACGAAACTGCGATTGGCGGTTATTCGGTATATTGCCTTCCCGAGGGTACTTTTTTCATGGCTATTAATAAAATGAAATTCTTGCCGACCTCTTGTAGTTTTCGAATACCGATATTCGCTGCAATACCAAAAATAGAATCACTCGTTTCAGTCCTACCACTGATAGTGATAACTCGGAAAATCCGTCTCTGTATATTTTTGGATCAGAACGATAACTCTGTCGGGTCTCTAGACTTTACTCCCCTTATCTCGGCCACCTCCGATAACGAGTCTGTTTTCCAGTTCCACTGCCATTCTTTAACAGAGCTCCGAACTCTTGGTTAACTCGAGAGAAAAACGTCGTTTTCCGTTTACTACTATCAATAACAAGCTAATCATCAAAAATATTGTACACGAAGAGAATTTGAAGATAATCGTTGCATCAATGGAATTGGGGGAAATGAAGTCCCTTTTTGCAACGAAGAATATTTTATTCCATATTTTCAAAAAAAATGACTTGGCACCGTTGAATTTTTTAAACAAATTCAATTTTGTCCCTGGCTCCTATTGCTGTAATAGTAATATTACATTTAAATTTTCTCCGCGTATTAAAACATAGTAAAAAATTAAAAAAAACGTATTGCATAAAATTTCCTCGAGTTTTTCCCATCTGGTTGAGATATTTTCATGAAAATAGCTTGGCAAATGAATTAAGTTTATAAAATGAATCACGTGTTTAAAAAGGATTGGTCACGTAGGGCCGAGTTCTGTGGGCGCTCCCTCTTCTTTAATACGCTCATTTGCAATAACGAAATTACTTGTAAAGAAACTATTGAGTTAATACAGAAATTATCAGTCGCACCTCGATATAAAAACTGAAATCCGACTCCTGCAACGCTCCCGAATCGTTTTATAGCCATGGAACGTCTGGACCGTTGAGTATTTAGACCTTAAAAGTTGATATCTTTTTAGATCAGGCCATAACCCGAAACCTCTGTTATATTCTGAACCCTCACGATCTAAGGAAGGTAAAAACTCGCTTTCTGGAAGTATCACTTGCACAACATCCGTGTTTGAAATACTATTTTCAACCGTTTTTTTTAAACGAGCAATTTCAAATTGAGCTTCAAATTACTCGGTTGTTCAATCGAATGAAAAATCAGTTTTCAGATAAATCGATGAATACGAAAGTCGTAAGGATTGAGCTTTTGAAATGTTGCATCGAAATATATCGAGCAGAAAGAATGGTTTTTTAGTATTCGGGGTCGTTGGCTATATAAATATAAATTAATGTTTAGAGGTTAGACATCGATGTGGGAGGAACGTGAGAGGATCGAAGGTGAAGGACGGAGGTAAGGGGAGGGTTTTTGTTGGGAATTGATATTTTTCTTGTGGGCTGTCCCGTGTGTGACTGGCGTGATGGCTGCTCGAAAGTCCCCTCGAAGAGATCCGAGGGTCGTACAGCTCGTATCCTGAAGAGGTTCGCCCGAGCGCGACGTTTTAGTCTCGTCGTCTTCGTTCTCGTCCAAGCCACAAGAATCGCGCTCTTCTGACTGAGACCACCATGAAATAGAGTCGACTTTATGCCCGCCACGTTACGGGAATGGATCGTAAATGCTGGTGTGTTGGCATTGCTCGTCCGCGCGAATCCCCCGTACACTTATATTCTCTTCTTTCTATCTTTGTCTCCTCTTTTTTCTTCTTTTTCTTTTTCTTTTTTTATCTTTGTGATTCGTGGTTCGCTGACTCGATCGCATCCTCTCACACTCCTCGATAGTATTCAATCGGACACGTACGAAAACATTTATATTCTCCGATGTTTGCCACGGACCGAGAATTAAAAATTTTCGATTTATTGCTCCCTCCGCTCCATTCTCACTACAATAGAGTCGGTCGATGAAATATTTTATATCAAATCCTGAAGTAAACTTTATCTTCGAACGTTTTTCAAGACGTGCGAAATGTCGTACAAGAACGTACCCGAAACGTGATAATCCTGGAATACGTGAGCGATGACTCAATTCACGGAGTATCTTGAGTAAGTATAGTCAGTAAGTGTTGGATGCCATGAATTTTTATACGTCGGGAAATACAGGGGATCGCCGAGATGTCTAGGAAACCCGTTTTCCGATTAATGATTTTCAGGATTTCTTTCACGACGCGCTGCCAACCTTTGTTTGCTTAGAAAGCACGTGGATGAGGCATGGGGTTTTGAATTGGATACCGTTCAGAGGAAATCTCATCGTGGAAGTTAGTAAACGAAAATTAAAAAAAAAAAAAAAAAACTATTTTTTAGGGCGCAGAAAGCTTTTTGAATTTATTTAAAAATAAAAAAGAGACCCATCAATAATTAGATCATTAAATTGTTTCAGTATAAAAATAAAGCTGTCATTTGAATCATTCTTCAATGAAATTGAATTTGAAACAACTTTTTTATTGGAATTTTCATAATTTTATTGTGAGATAAAATTGAGGAGGTTTCTGAGCACGACGCTCATGTTTCTCAGTTGGCTCAAGTCACTCGATGAGATGAAAAAGAAAAAGTACCAGAACATAAAAAAAAAAGCCAGTACGTAAAAGAATCGATAATCGTATGTTGGAAAAATGGAGTATCTTTGGAGCTGCAGTCAGTGATCCTTTCACTGGTTCAAATTAACATAACGTTGGCAAAATGTTTCATAGTTCGAAAGCATTGAAAAAAACATGCTGCTTATACGTTGGCGATGCATAGAAAGCCAAGGGGATGCGGTATGCTGAAGGAAAGAAAGGTAAAAAGGGGGAAAGGAATGGATGTTTGAAATTCGAAACTGGTCCAGCAGGTCGATGGTCCTTTATATTTTCGCCGCGTGCAGGGCATACAGGTTTCTTTTCTCCACGGAAGAGATAAAAGGGAAGGAACACGAAAGGGACTGCGGTTCATGAGCATACTGACTGGATGAGGAATCAAACTCACTTTCTGCATTGACTCGAATCAAGAGCTTCTTTCTATTTCGTACATTTTTTCGTATATGTACAACATCCGCTTGGTGTTCATCCATTTAACGAAATTCATAAACTCGTCTTGACTGATAATTCTGTAGTTCTAAAACACGCGTGGCCCCTTCGTCATAGGACCGATGCAACTCTGTGAGTTTTCGAGGGCCCTCTCGGCTCCGAATGTTCGATGTTCCCTCCAGAGGTTTTGATGGTTTTAGACATCTGGAGATTCGAAATTGAGTTTTTGTGAGCTCGAAGCCCGATCCAACGACTACTCTAATCCATGCCACTCTTTCTCTCAGGAATTCGTATCTCGCCCCGCCCGTTCGTTGGCCGTTTCTTAGACTTCTTTTCCCTCGTATTCTCGTTTTTTTTCGTCTCTTTCTTTCCCATAGAGCGCGCGCGAAGATCGCAGGGCCCCCGAGGCCAACGGGTCAAGACTCTCAATCTCATAGTATCTTGGGTTCGAACTCGTCGTTCGACTCTTGTGAGGCTTCGGCTTTTTCCTTGACTATACCAATGGATTCCACGGGCTTGAGGATACCACCAAAAAAAGAGGAAGACCCACACAACCGGCAATTCACGGGTACGCAAGATTCTTCCTAGGCCTCTCTATCCGCGTCCCTTTCTCTCTTTCTCTCACTCTCATCACTCTCACAACCACGAGAATGAAAAGATCTTCGGATCTCGCTACTCCAACTTTTGGACCCGACCCACTGCTCTCTCGGGACTAAAAATCGTAAATTTTCATCGAACCCAAAAATAAGGAGAACCCAAAAACTAAGATGAAAAAGAAAAAAGTGGCACTAATTCTTGAAGTTTCCAATTCCTGATAAAGAAAATCTCGTTAGGTCTCGTCCGTTGTCGTGTTGCGTAGGGCCTTGTTGCTCCACGAAATTTATCACGTTTTTTTTTGGTTTTTATCTAAAATCTCGTTTAAATTAAGAGTTGATTGCTGGTCATCAATTTAGTTTTTCCGATCATGGTTTTTTGAGAAACTAAGTCGTATATAAATAAATATAACTACTTTATTTAAAAATATATGGATGAGTGATTTCATAACAAGTTACTGAGAACGTTCAATGATAATTTGTCTACAAAAATGTTTAGCTAATTATATGCTGTAATTATTCCCGGCCATAGCGATTATCATTGATGATCGTTAGCGGCATGCATAAAAATAGAACAATTTATTTTCCATAAACGATACAGAGTGAATATGCAAACGGCTGTTCGAACGAAGCGAGTAAACGAACGTTGGTTAACGAGATAGAAAACATTTCCGGCCGCTCAGCTCGCAAACTTCCTTATCGCAAATTCACGTCACGTATACTATCTGTGCTACTGTGCAACAGTAGCTAGCACAGTCTCGGATTACATTTTCGTTCGAAAACTGCAACTGAGTCTCCATTTATAATTATTTTATTTTTAAAAATCATTTAATTTTATTTTTTCTCCTTATTTATGGTAAGTACCCCTTAAAATTGAAAGACACTCTTCTTTTCTGGAAGGATTCAGACTTGTCTTCTACTTAAAGCTTTTTTACTTCTCAGTTCCACAACATGCAGATAAATTCTTCGCTGAATAAAGACAAAACTATTCTGGATCTTCATTGCCAATTGAAAAAATATTGTTTTCAGTTTTCCATCCAGAGTGATTCGTTGATGAGATTTTTTTTTTAAATATCAACTTCAAAATGGACTTATGTAGAAAGAAAACAATCCTAATATCACAATATATTTCATTTCACGAATTCATACACGATTTCGAAAGGAAAAATGTATTCCATCACAAAGAGGAGAAACGTGAGCCTGATTATTTAACGAGCGGTTCAATTGTGCTTCGTTGTAAAAAAAACATTTTATCCAGTTTCCAAAAATCTTATTTATAAACAACAGAATTCATATATCCTTATCAGTTCTAGAGCATTTTCACTATTCAACTCTTGCATTTTTCTATTAACATTGAAACTGAAATTAAGATGAATTTTCATCCATTATTATTACAATACTTGTAGTTTTTCAAATTCGAATGGTTGAATTTTCCTATCAACGTTATGCTTACGGATATTTGAAAAGAAATTCCCAAGAAAAAGTTTACTTAAACCCAACCTTCGGAGTCAAATATTCTGAAAAAATAAGACAATATATTTTCCTTCAAATAAATCTGCTAAATTGTAATTTCTTGAAGACCATCGTCTATACGTCAATAGAAAAATAATAGATAAGAATACTCGAAAAATCTATTGAAGCGTGGGATTTTATGCTAGAATATATAACATATGAATTGATAATAATCTTGAATAAAAAATCAATTGTCTACGAGTAAATAAATAAAACTAATGAAAATGATACGGGCGAAATTCAACTGCATACAATAATAATTATTTTCGTGGCTCGTGATCCTCCGTAATTCGATTTACATGTATCTATATATCTATAATTCATACGGGGGTTATAATTTATAAAATAAATGGCGGAACGTTCGTGACATGGCGAATATCAGTTTAGCGATTATTCGAGCGAGCCGTACAGTTTCATTTTCGTTGGCGATACAAAATGCAGAGGCT
The DNA here is from genome assembly GCF_019457755.1 of Venturia canescens. Taxonomy (NCBI): domain Eukaryota; kingdom Metazoa; phylum Arthropoda; class Insecta; order Hymenoptera; family Ichneumonidae; genus Venturia; species Venturia canescens. Next base: position 16,194,167 of record NC_057421.1, on the reverse strand, counting down.
CAAAGAGAAGGAGAGAGAAAGAAAGAGTGCGGGACGAGAGTGTGGTTAAGATAAGAGGGATATATCGGAGTGTACGCCCTCTCCGCCGCTGCTCACGCTTTGCCAACCGCTTCCCGTGCACCAAGAGATTCGATACGAGGCTCCGGGCACATAGTAAGAGTGAAAAGACGTAGCATGATCCAAGTTTTGGTCTTCCTGCCTTCTTGCCGACCCTTCTCGTCGAGAACTACTCGCGCTGGTCTACCCCATCCCGAAACTCGAGACTCTCAATGAAGACGGATCGCCTTGCGAAAGCTGCGAGGATCGCGCGCCGCGCGCTCGATCTCACAATCGATTTAATCTTCACTCGGGCGCCTTGTGTACCCGGTACAGCAACATCGCTATACGAAAAGTCGAAGGTTGAGATGCAAAACGAATCGTTGGACCGAGATCTCATCATTTTTCTTTTACAAAACCATGTTCAATGTCCTTAATAATAAATCACCACTTTCAAAATAAGCGAGGCGAAATCAACCGCTGTAATTCGAGTTTGAATCGATCGCTTTTGAAGTGTCTTGTGTCGAAAATGTACACTGAAATTACATGTGAAAAGCCACTGCCAAAAAAACTGCCTAATAAAATATAAAAAGTTTTTTCGATTATCGCACCAAGTCCATTGCAGCTTTTCCTACTCTCGACAGTCTATAAATGAGGAGCTCGAAGTGAAATAAACGCATACGAAATTTGAGATTTAACAAACCAGAATTCCTGTATTTGAAGCAACTAAAGCTTCTTACGAAAATCCAAAAGTAACGAGAAGCAGGAGTCACATCCGCTCTGATAAGATTCCACTGAGATCCAGATGCGGGAATTTACCTTGTCGCGAGCTCGAGGCACAATCTTATCAGGAGCGGATGCGTCGACATATTTGAGGGAGAAAATACTTAACAGGATTTTATAAGAAATTTAGAATCGCCGAGTCCATGTGGTCTCGCTGTACTATTGAATTCTCTTATTAAAAAATCCTTTTTTCGGTACTCAATGTTTTCGTGAGAACCTTGCAGGTTATATTTCTAATGAATTTCTAAGCATTTCCTGCGAAGCCAGATTGTCCGCAAACCCCGGTACGAACGAGGTACACGGGGAAAAAACGGAGAAATAGAGAGGTTAAGAAAGAGTGAGAGAAGCCACTACAAGCTCGACTGCATGCAGGACTCGCAGGACTCGCAGGATTGTGCGGCAACACTGGGGACATCCGGTCCCCATGCTTCCTGCGGTTTAGCGGCTTCTCCAAAAGCCCCAATGTCTTTTCCTCCTCTTTCTCTCTTCTCAAGCCCTTCGGGCACGTACATGTGTTTTTTGACTCAGCTATACATAGCTCACTTGAACTATACGAGTGAAACATATTTTGCAATTGACGAGGATACGGATCCGTTGCTTTTTAACAACTCATTTTATGTGCTATGCTTCTCAGCGATAAGGGAAGAAGACTGGGGGAGATTAGGATCTCTTTTCGGAGGACGACTCACGTCAATTTGGCTTCGAGTTCATAGGAACGATCGCAGCTTTTGAGACTCCAAGAAGCTGACGATCTTTGGTATCGAAATTTTTGAACTCGTCTCGGGAAAATTATTTTCAGCTATGAATTTTTCACCGATGAATTTTTCATAACTTTCATCCTCCAAGACGTCGAAAGTACAGAGCATTGAATAATAAAGTGGCATTGAAGCTTCCCTTTGGATGCAGTTAAAAATCAATAATGGATCGACCTACTTTGTGGATGATTTTCATCTGAATATACACTAATAAATATCTTACGCCCCTTCGCCACCAGAACACATTGAATTATGGACTAAGTTCTTTTTGTGTCATGCCAAAACGGGTCGATCCTCGCTAGTAATGATACAGAAGACGGTAAATTTGGACTATCGTTTCAGTTTCCGCTCGGCAGAGCCACGTACTCGGCAAATGCATACATTTTTTTTTCAAATATTTCTGCAAATAGGAAACCTAAAAACAGTACTGGAAACACGAAACTCAATATTTTGCGAATCCAATAAGAAATAACAATATAAAAAAATCAAACGAACAACCTACTTTCCGAAAAAAACTACCCCTTGGCCGAGATTTTAAACAGAGCGAGCTGAAGTACCCCGGACATTTTTGACACCTTTCAGTCTATTTTCTGTTCTCATTTTGTCCCAATATGAATTATTGGTTGAATTGCAAAAGCTCCAAGCTGACTGGGTCATCGCGTTGCGAATGAAAATTTATGGGCATATGGCCGTAGGCGATATACGCAAGGATGATCAACTTCGCGTAGCCTTTCGGAATAATCCACGTGGGCTCCTCAACTCGCTGATATTATATTACACGCATTATTACAGTCTTTTGCATTCGATAGAGAGACCGCGCAATACGCGAGCAAAAACATCAATATTTTGTGTATAGTTTCTCTTTATATCTGTACATTTACTTTCGATCGAATATAAATATGTATATAGGCGTTCGCGTTGTAACTCGGAGAATTGGCATTCACCGTTATAGAGTAATGCTCACTTGAAAGACGACGCTTCGTTCTTTGTCGATTTTGGACGCAAATTGAAAAAGCACGACATTTGGAGGAATTTGCATCAGTTTTTGCGTGAGTTTTCGCATGAGCATGTGTGAAATGCAAGGCGACGAGGTGACAAAGTGCGTGCGACTATAAAAAAGATTAGTGCAGCTTTACGAGAAATCGCATTAAGGTGGTTGGAGCTCAAATCAGTCGGGTTTGATTGGAAAAGTGATCGTAACGTTTCGATAGCTCAAGAGCGTGTCCCGAAATAGAAAAATCCAGCAAGTTATTTAAGGTTTACGAGAACGAATTGCGACTTTAGTGACTGAAAATCGGTCAACTCGAGCTTGAAATCGACACGACATTAAGCGCCCGCTAAAAGTGACTGAGACTGTATATGCCCAGGTAGGCATTATATAATCATGCAAAAACGGTTCCTCGTTCGTACTCAACTACTAGACGCACTATGTGTTTTCATCGCTATCGACAGCCAAATAAAAAGGTAAATTTGAATGACAAATTAGATTTTTACTGTACTCCAGCATTATCTCATTTACATGCGGGACACAAACTTACGTGAGCACGAATTCTCATACGTGTAATGTCGATACGAGAGTCTATAATATGTAATATTAAAATTTGCCATTAACATACATCAACCTCGCAACCAACAGCATATTAGAGTGCAAATAACTTTTAGCTCTTGATACACCCCACATAGTCTAACGTAACTAACATAATTCGTCAATTTCTACGTTTTCAAAGACTCCGATACACTACAATTGAATTGAAAATTGCATATTTGGGGAACATGAATTTTCAAACCTATGCGTTGACCGTATCGAAATGGCAAGAGAACCGAGACTCGTTATCTCAGAGATTGTTCGCGTAAACGTTATTGCCACGTGCAATCGTAGTCACATAACGATAAACTACCGCCATTCTTATTTCACTGACCTTCCTGCACTTTCATTTTTCTTCATTTCTACATTCTAACAGATTTTTTATTCTGTACACTTTGAATTTGCACGATTTCTTAGATCGTAAGGTTTTTTAATTCGTGCCCATTAATCGTTGCATGTACGCGAATGATGGCTCGTAGTTAACCCAATTAAATGAGACTCCATACACTTTTTCCAGGAAAAAAAAACAGGTTATGGATTGAACATTTTTTTGCAGAAAAAATTATCGATAATTTTATGGATTTTTTTTGCAGAACAGAGGACCGTATATTTTATGGTGATTCTTCAATGCCCAAAACTGGGCCTTTCCACGTATTGAAGTATTGTTCTCTCTCTTTGTTTGCAATTGCTCACGTGCCCGTAGTCTTGCGTTTCGTGGCTCGCGCTGCGGTAAAAATATGATGTGAAAAGAAGTTCTGTCTTCAAGGCAAACTGCGGGTAATTCTCATTGGATGTTGAACACATGTTTGTACAGTGTCATGAAATGAGCGAAAGGTATGAGCAACTGAAAAATGAAATTGAAAATTCAGTGGCCTGCGCAGTAGATAGATCCACAGACGATGACGATAAGAGACTATAAAATAATTTTACAAGAGAGATTGTCCATTAAATTAACTTTATTTTTAGCCTCGTTAACATTCATGCAATCTCATTGAACGGATGAAAATAAGAATGAGCTGGTAATGCCGAAAAAATATGCTTTCCGAGTCTTGCCTTTGGATTAGATAGAAAAATTGATTTGTCCGAAAGGAGTTTGAACGTCGGTCGAAGTGGCTAGGAATGAGGAAACAGTGGGAAAAAAATGAAAAGAGCTCCAATGCATTTTTTCAAGTACGCTTCAAGTTCAATGACTTTCATGCTGGAGTGAATATTTTGAGTACACCTACACCACCTGTACACGTAACTAGAGAGTCATACGCTTGTTCACTGAGCGGGGAATGTGCTTTCACGAAATCGACGGTTTTTTTTCGCGAGGGTATGAATTACGGCACGGACAATGTCCGGGGGTGTTCTCAATGCACGAATGTTTGCAAATATATGAAAATATAACCTGTAACGTAGTATTCTTGGCGAAACGCTCTGATGCTTCGATATTCCGATACGACGAATGATAAATAATGAATGAAAAAGTTGACGGAGTCCTTATCGGTAAAACTCTCGGTGCATTGTTCGTCGATACTTTTCTACTCTGTAAGACTTCGTAACCACATTTATATTGATTTCATAGTTTTCTCTTCTTCGATGAATATTCGTCTAATTTATTATTAATACGAGATTCCTCACTATATAACTCTGTTGGACGTTACTCGCTTGACTGTAGTTCAATATTTATCACCATACTTTACGAGAAAACGTTTTCAATCCCCGAAAGCAGTTTTGACCTCCTTTGTTACAAACTCAATAAATATTCAATAAGGGATCATCGGTTTTTCGTGACCGTCGTAGTTTGCCGAATTTATTCCTTTTCTCGTAACCCTCCTCGAGGCTCTTTCACCTCGAGCTAATCAAACTGAGCTTCATGAGGGAGAATATAATTTAGTAATCGTGGCTTGTTAATCTGCTAGTGAAATTGTAGCATTCTTGCTTGACGTTCAACAGAACGAGGGAAAGACGAGACAAGTCTCGCAAATGAGAATAATTAAGTGCTAGGGCAACTAGTACGATAATCAACTTCCCCGAGATCATTCCTCAAAAGGAAATATGGAAAATAAGGCGAAATTTAGGAGAAATGAAACCTTCCAGACCGAAATTATTCAGTCAACGAACTTTGTTGAGACTTTTTCGAACTTTGTTCAGAAACATTAAATTTCATCCATACATCGATCGTATAAAGGCCTAGAGTATTTTTGAGAATACAGAAATAGCTCTATGGGAAAAAGCTCTTAAAAATTACAACGAAAGCCGAATAACGTTGAACTAAAAATAATTGTAGGTTAAGAAACCACTCATTGCTTGTCTAATAGAGTTAAACCCGTTACAAAAATATGATTTTTTTGTCAATAGGAGTCCAAAGCCGTACAGAGTGAGTGAGATTCCAGTGTTCGGGGTAGGAAATTCGCTGAGTGCAAACGTTTCAGGGTTAATTTATGTTGGTTGTTATAAAAAGGTCTCTGCCCTCGAATGGTCATATGCTTTGGGCTTAGATATTCCCAGGTGCGATTTAGCAAACATTTTATCGTGTACGCAGAACGTACTTGTACGTTACGATTGCTGTTAGGAAACCTCTGACATGTGTCGTTGGCTACTCGCACGAGTGAATAAAGTACGAATGTTACGTAAAGAGTTCTGTATTGCACCGCAAAATACGCAATTGCACGAAAAAAAGGAGAAAAAACGAATCCGTAATAATAAAAGCAATAGTTGGCATATAGCGTGTACTCGTGCATCCGATTATCGTGCGTGTATTTCGCGTACCTCCAATTGCGGCGAACGTTCGAACGAATAAAAGACCACTCGGATAAAAATGTATTGCCGAAAAAGCCTCGACGTACACGCCTCCACCTTATGCGTATCCTGTTCGCCTCCCTCTCTCCTTTGATCGATACAGCGTCACACTCTCGCTCGTTTACCTCCTCTTACCTTAATGCCTACCTCGGGGAACCCGAATTTGCTCGCTCGACCATGACCCAGGTCGACGAACTCCCGCAAGTGCGCCTCCTCTTTTCTACTATATAATACACCACCACCTCTTTCTCTTTCTCTTTTCCTTTGTCTCTCTCTCTCTCTTTTTCTCTTTATCCCTTAGCCCTGGTGCGTAAACGCGTAATAAACGGAGTCACGTGCCAGGTCGCCGACCTCACTCCTCAATAAGCCACACAAATTCTTACCATCAATATTTGCATTCATATGCCCCACGCCGCTTCACTTTACTTTTCGTTTTTCCATCTCTTTAATTGCCCTCTTTTTACTTTTTGTCATTAATTTTAATTAGCGTTTGTTCCATTTACGGTACTAGATGCAACGAAACGCTTTTCCAGTATTCATCAATCGAACATTCGGTGATCCCTTCGTTGTATCGTTACCCACGGCCCAGACAGTCGTCGACGCTTTCGAGGCTTCCATGATGCATGTAATCATATTTTATGAATGGAATTCGCCAAAATGATTTTTCCCGTAGATGAATTCGTGTGAGTAAAATATGAATTGCGAATAAACGGGGTGAGTAAAAAAATGTAGAGAAAAAAGAAACGGTAAAAATAGATAAAACTGTGTACTTAGTTTTTTGCGATAAGCTTCAGTATTGTTGAGTGGATTACGAATAGCAACTGATAAATCTATGAGAGAAATAAACGACTTCGTTGCCGTTTTATCGCTCACTGGCATTCCAATGAACCCACCCCCGTCACAGACCTTCCCACCCTCAATTCTCATGCATCACATTGCGCCTGACCGTTTAACGATTCGCGGCCATCTTGGGCGCAAAGCGTCGGCGTCAACGTCGAGGGGTGGCTGCTGTTGCTTCTGCTACTCGTAACGTCACCCCCCGGAGTCGCGGCTCATCGTGGAAACTTTTGAGGAAATTCTCGTTCTCAAATTCTGCGAGAGATGGCGATCCCATCTGCTCTCCTACGAAGACCTTCTTACGCGACGCAATAATAATTATGCACTTGTTAAATATTTAAAGAACATATGTTCAATTTTGTTCTTTAGATCTCGCATAAGTTTGATTTTTCGTAATTTCATTTTTCCATTACGATTAAGAAGCATTGATCGATTTTTTAATTCAGGCAAATACCGACTATCCAATGATTTAAAAAATGATTTAAAAAAAAGTAAACTGTTGTTTCATTTTACCCAAATGAATGCTCCGAGTATCTGTTAAATTTCATGAAAAATATGAAAACCCCGAAAAATTGTGTTTCTTGGTTTGCTACTCTTGAAAATCGTGTTAAGATCTCAGTCAAAGTTTCCATGGGCTGAAGACCTGATGTCATCGAAACTTTTTCGCCGATTCATATTTTGCCCTATGGATTTAAAAAAATATGGAAATCCACGAATGTTATTTGGACTTTGGAGCTTGCTGCAATATTTTTTAACCCTTTCTGAATAATTAAACAACGTGATAACCATCAATGTGGGGCGTGCAGTATGACCATGCAAAATCTTTTATGACCCATTTTTTTCTGGTTTGATGACGGACTACCATCAAGGGGATTTCGTGAGCGTGGATAATTATCCCTAAGAGAAAGAATAGAACTTGTTTAAGTTTTGGAACGTGACCTACCTCAAGGAAATTGTCATTAGTGCGAAGTATGTTTGCGCTGGTCTAAAAAACGATGAGTTAATGACAGAGGCTATGATCAAAACATGGAGATAACGATAATTGACCATCGGCAAAGGAGGGCGCAGTCGAATTAACAAAGTTAAACGAATCGAATTTCTGTATAGAAACGTTCAAGTGTTGAGTCGAATAAATTTGTTGTTCAATTTAGGAGTTTGACGACCAGTAAATTCCATCATGAAAAATTCAATTGATCAAAATGTTGATTTGATAACTCGTAAAAAAATTTGACCTTTTTATGACGAAATATAGATCCGTCTGTGCATAAATATCATATTTTCAGTTCAATACCCCCAGCCTTGTCATTGATTTAGTTATAGTTAATTCTGCCAATTCTGTAAGTGAAGTAAAATAAATTTCATCGTATCGATTAGATTATCCAAACTCGTTGGAGGAGCGAGAGTGAAGGAGATATTGGAAAAGCCGAAAGAAAAAAGATATTGAATCGTCGCCGTTGGCAGGCAGCAACTCGTTTCGTACACTTTATTCGAGCCAATTGGATTTATTTACGATGGAGTTAAGGGGTTGGCGTCTTTTTCGAGGGGCCATTCTTTCACGATTTTCGCGCATGAACGTCGGAGCCGGTAAAAGAGTTTCCTTCCCGTGGCTCGATTTCCATCGTTGGCTCGACAGCCGGGGGATCGAACCGAATCGTCTCTACGCCCTTTCCCTGTTCTTATTTTCAATATTGCTCTCATAACTACATTCACTTTTGCGTTTCAGCAGTAGGAGCAAAACAGCTTCGCAGTTTGTTGTATATTCAATTCAGAAAGCTTCGCTTCGAGAGTCATTTTTTGTCCTGTCTCTCACTTTCTCCCTCTCACTCTATCTCCGGAGGTTGCGACACTCATTAAGAAAATAGTAAAAATGAATGAGAAAAAATTCCGGTATGCCCGAGCAAGGCAATGGGTTGGAAAATATCTTTTTGTATTAAAATCGTTATCGTTGAAAGTGGACGAGAAAATTAGAAGGCAGAAACGTCACCAAATTATTTTTGCTCGTTCCGTTCCGACCCAAAATAATTCATTTGCGATTCAATCTATCAAGTCCAAGAAAATACGTTCGTTCGAATTAGGCGGATCGATTTTCTACTCGTGGAATGAAGTGCTTCGATAAGGGACTTTGAATTACGAAGTCCTTTAATTTTTTATTGAAAATGCGACATTTAAAATTCGGTACGAAGTACGGATGCTCGTATGAATAATTGCGGCTTAATATCGAAATATGTCGTCGATGCTCAACATCGACGAATGCGCACCATCCCAGCATGTGTGAGTTCATACGAATCTGCTAGCGATCCTAATCGCCTCGGACTTATTTCCGGTTCATCCATTCGTCGATTGAAAATTCGTAACACATGCAAAAGATATCGGCGCGCGCGTGTGTGTGCGTGCGTTCGCACAGCATCCAGAGGAGGCAGGCTGCACGAGTGCGCGACGAAGCTCCGTACGAGTTGCATTCTCACGCTCATCTGCATACTTGGCTACACATCAATATTCAAAGAGGCCGGAAAACGTTGGCCCCGTTGAGGAGAAGAGGAATGGAAGGCCACGCTTTGCATACCGGGCCCCCCACCTGTTCCGCATTTCTTCATTCAAGCCATCTCAGTGGGACATCCTCGTATTTCTTCACGTGGACCCCATCAACAAGTATCGAGGAAAAAAAATAATAATAAAATGAAAATTCCTAAAAGGAAGTCGATGAAAGGGGATTTATAGTGAAATACGTACGCGATTCGCTAACTCGAAACACTTAAGAATCTTCCAGACTACAATTCTCGATCGAATGTATCAAATTATCTATTCAATATCAGAACTGCGTCTTATCCTGTTTCGACGACTCGAGTGGATCGTTAGCGTTGGAAGTCGATCGATGAAACTGTCGAATACGTCGACCACGAATGGCCAATTAATTCATATTTTACGATCAAATGGAAAAACAATTCCTGTCGCAGCTTTGGACAGTAACCGGATAGTTGATAAATGGCAAAAGTGCCTTGATCTTTTTACGACATTAGGTGGCAATTGAGCCCGATTATTAATTCACGAGTAATTTGGAGCGATTTTTATTCCTGACCTTAGAATCGTACATCAAATTTAATTTCTACTCGTTTGTTCTCTCTCGAGGTCTGGTTCATGTGCAAGATAGAAAAGGCAGATATACACTCTCGGCAAGAAGTATCGGCCTACTTATTCACCGGGCAATCTAAAAATTAGCATAACAGCCGCCGAGCGAGAGACCAATTCCGGACACTTTGCCTCCTCTTTACGACTCACAGCTTATTTCCACCTTAGATCCACCTGGTATTGATAGAAGTGTGTGTGTTTCGGTGTGTGTTCGTGCTCTACATTTCGCCATGGTTGCACCTTGCCAAAGCAGTGTCGGAAGATTGTCTTAGAAGAGTGAGAATGAGAGGGATGGGAAGAGGGTGAAACGCGACCCACCCCTCGTCGCGGCGACTGTGAGAATTCGTTCGTTCTTAAGCTGTATCAATCCATGTCGAATTCTGACTTTCGCTCGAATGCCACACAAATATTACGAAGCTCAATCTCGTTCAGATGACTTTTAAGGTGTATCGGGAGACAATCAAATCGATTTTGTTATTCCTCATTTAAATACCATGGGAAAAATATCTCATCGATGTTACAAACGAATAGTTCAAGGCTCTCTTCCCGTCGCGAAATAAGTATGCAAAAATATGTAGGTTTTCGGGTATCGGTACACGAACGAGCATAAGTTAAAGATTCGGGGTCCATAATTACACTGCACCAGTTTTCTAACGGAGATTGTGAATGTTTTATTTGGGCCGATAATTTGAATATCTTCACTCGTGGGAAAAAGACCTCTGGGAATTTCTCAGAGTACCCGGTGGACGTGCTTCTTATCGATTTTTACTCAAAAATAACTTTTTCAAGACCCTGTTATTCTACAAAAAATTTGGTCTTTAGAACGTTACAAAATAAAATCTAGATTCAAGGGGTTGAAGCGAGGGTTGAAGACGCTTACTTCTTACACCATCGACTCACGACCGTGTCCCTCTGACTCGTACCGAGTCGCCTAGGAATACAGTACCTCGGGGACAGTATATACGTACTGGATTGCAGCATTAATTCGAAGAGCAGTAATAAAAATTGTTCTATCCACCATAGTAAAAAGACCAATACCCGTACCTTTTATTCAAAAGACTCAAAAGTGTTTTTCGCTATGAGCATAATAAAAAATGCTTTCAGTCACTTCAGATGTTTATGTTGTAAAGTATGCTCGGGCAACTTTGAAAAAAAAACTATATGTATGGTAAAATTTCACACGTTTTCGGTGCATACTCGTGTATTATAGAATTTTACTATACTGACTGTCAAAATTTGTGATTTACAATACATTTCCACTTATGAGTAAGTGCTAGTCTGACATGATGAATAACACTCGAAAACAAAATAAAATATGGTTTTCACGTGCATCACTTTTTGCTATCCACATAAAGCTGTTTAGAATTAAAGGGACGAAAAATAGCAAAATTGTAAAAATACTATGCTGTTTGTAATCGGTGCCTAAATACTTTGAAAATTCTTGATAAATCATATATTCCTCACTATACAAAACGAATCCATTTTTTTCGTGTGTCGAAGAATTTTTTTAATCAAACTTGTTTGAATCTTACCTGCTTACAAATTTGAAATAGTCGTTCACACTCGATTCACTGATTTACTTAAAGAATAAACTACGAAAAATTCTCAAAGACTGCTGGTTTCTGCATTTTCGTTGTCCATGTACAATATAAATTTTCTATTAATTTGATCTTTTGCAACGCCACGTCGTTCCTGGATCAAGTATTTTTCTATTTTTTATCGGTACCTCATGGCCTTAAAGAAGAATTGTTTATTTCCATGGAAATTTCCATGCTCCATGCAGAAAATTGTTAAAGTTTCAGCGTTGATCGCTTGTAAATATTTTACTTTGAAAACTTACCTCAGGATCAGTTGTTTCAGGTCTTTGGAACGAGTACAGAGTTGCGAGTCTTTCATAAAGATTGGCTCTTTCGTAGAGGGTCTTGAACGGATTTCTGGTGCTGAAGAAATCGAGATCGACATCGAGAATGTACGGAGTGTCCTTTTCCGGTAGATATTGACGCAGAACAGAGCTCACAGTGCTAAAATCATCCCTCTGCAAAAAAAAAAGGAAATAAAATAGTGAAATTGCTGATTTTTACGCAATTGGTTATGTTGGTGTGTACGAGCTAGCTGGCCGCAAAGAATAAAAAAAAAAAAAGAAAAAAAGTTCGGTTAAATATCGGCATGTGTACATGGCGAGTGCAGCGGATATGGAGAATTATTTTGTTCGGGTAGTGACTCGGAACGATACGAGAGTGAAAAAGTTCAATCACCCAACTTGGTGAATGAAACCCCAAGCGCGTACACAGGAGGGTGGACGATTTTATCTCGGATCCTGTGTGTCCGTGACAGATATATTTGGTATACACAGGCATTGGTCAAAATATGGACCTCGACACCGATGACTTTATATTTTTGCCGTTAAGGTGACGAAAACACGATTTTTATGGAAGAGCGTTGAAATAAACAAAAATTCCATTCGAATGTGTTCTCAGGGATTCGAGTATAAAAAAATGGATTTTTCAATTTGTACTGAAATATTATTTTTTCATGAATTCCTGATTGCGTAGCTATGCAATCTAGTCAAATTAGTTTCAAAGAAAGGCCCATCATCGTAGGATTCAATCGCGAAAAACATCCAGATGAAATGATTGAAGTTGATAGTTCAAATTCACACCAAATTTTCTACCTGCGCTATGTAATCTGAGGCTGAACATTTTTACAACAGCCAAACGCACGAGGTTGCTGTCACTCAAGGGTTTTTTTCCTCGTTATTCGTTCGAGTGGTGAAGAGAAGCGCGGAGAAAAAACAATGACCGTGCCCGAATTAATCCTGTTAGAATTGATACTCGAGCAGACCCTCTCTCTCCCCTTCGATCTCCATCTCTCTTCTCTTTCCCTCTTCTCCCTTTAGTCCAGGTTCCGAAATCGCAATTTGCATGCGCACGTTCGACGAACAATGAAATATACAATGGGAGGAGAGAGATTGAGAGTGGCATGCGTACGTACATGTGACCGTTTTACAAAGCGAACTCTGAGGGATGTCGTTCGTATACGTATGCATTATATCGTATAGGTATCATTGCAGAGGTTCTCAACACACGATAAATTTACCAGCTTGTACTAAGTAATTAAAAATCAATGAATTTCTAGTCGAAACGATTCTAAAATCAGTTGATCTTCACGCTGATTTTAACTCCCGGTGAAATGTCCTGAATCATTTTTATCCAATTCTCATTCCAGCTCGAACGGGGACAAGAGTTTTAAGTAGGGGATTTCATCGGTCGTTTCAATTTTAATGTCTATGACGCAATTCAATGGCTCTTAATGACGTTTAGTCGATTATTCAAATGATCAATAAATTTGCACGTTTTTTATTCACTCCAAGAGTGCAGGAGAAGTTGACATTTCATGGTTTATCTTATTTCCACGATAGGTAAAAAATGCATCTCTCTGCAAACATTTTTGATGGCTAATTTCGGAGTTGAAATTGGTTATGATTGTTACGAACTCTTACGAGTGCCGAGTAAGCATCACGTTTGGCTCGGCTCTTCGGAACAGTTTGGGAGCCTGTGGGGAATAGCGAAAAAAATCGTTCGATTCCGGGCGGAGACGAAAAATTGAAGAACTTTTGTTTGACACGAATGAAGTATGGTAGCGCGTGTGGTTGCACAAACGGGGCACGCGGTCACACCAAGCAATTAAGACGAGTGCGAGGAAAGAATGAGCTATGCAAATAGGGGCATTGTCTCAGGGCGTGTACGTTTCGAGGTACTGAGCTCGCCGTGGCAAAACGGCGTTGTACGGTTCGTCGAGTGCGTCGAAGAATCCACCGGACTATATTGTGATTGCGTATGTACGCGAGTACATGAACCAGCCAATTCCCCGAATAGTCCAAAAGCGTGATTAAATTAAATTGAAAGCCTATCTACTCGCTCGGCTTTGTTTTTGTACCTCATTTTTTTACGATCGCCATGTGCACACGCACAGAACGTCCGTTATTACCGAGGGAAAATAACGCAATCATTAATTCGCGTGCGCGATGCAACAAGGAGTACGGACAAAGGTCTATTGTATTATTAATTTGAAAATTGAAACGTTATCCGAGTCCACATAAATTCATCACATTCAATTACGGTTAAGTTCATTCAATTAGAGCTACGTAGAAGAGTTCGATATTGAAAATGAACGGGAACAATTTCGCAGATCCTCAAAGATTCTGGGAACCCCGGAACCGTGTTTCAGATGTGCAGTTTCGAAACAATGTCCCAAAATCAATAAAATCTGAATGATGAAGAGAAAAAAAAATCACAAAAGCAGCTCCAACCAATTGGATTGCGGTCCGAACGTTGGTCAAATTTGAGTGAAATAGCTCAGATATAAGGGTCGTTGAATGTGTGAGAACTCGCTCGTAGCAATTCTCCAAAGACCATTGAGAATGGGGCGAACGCGTTGTGGATGACAGATGCATCGGATATCGAGTCGTATTGTTCTTGTTTAGCTAAGGGGCTCACGTGTGACACGCCGCACGATCTGTACCGTTAAATATCCACGCATAATGGAAAACAAAAATTAATGAAAAAATAAAAAAGTTGAATAGTGTTGGGTGTCAGCATGCGGGACAGCTCCAAAGGCGTTCGTTGAAACAATGGAGCCCTCGAGTTAGAGACTGCCCATGCCATATGTCGAGCACAACTTCTGATTAATTTTGATTACAAAGTTCTTTGTAAAATATTCTAAACCGATCATATATTTACAGTCGGAAACGCCTGAAAATTTGGAGCGCGCGTCACCCACACATTACAACACTAAATAATTGATGAATTTTAAAAATTTATTCCACGATTTTGCAATTCTACATCAACCAAGGTTTCAGCATAAATAATGAGATTTCAAGAAAAATAGTTGTAAAAATTCCGAAAATTTCTGAAAAAACAAATTTTGCCGAACCGATAGCGAAAATCTTCGATTCGGTTGGATAATAACTTAGAATAACGACTCGAGTCGAACAAAATTGATGCAAACAAACTTTATAAGGAACCACGAATCCACGAACGATCATGCGACACACAAAAAAAAATATTCGACTTTCGTGATCCCATAAAAACGATATCTAAATCAATAATATTTATGACTAATTTATAGATATCAAAATATTAGTCTCTCTTGAGTAACTCCTCCAAAATTTAAGTGCCCTCGCGAATGTGACTCCTCACGAATATTTTTTTCCTGTAATTCATTCCAATGGTTCTATACACGCACGAAAAAATGTGTATTAATATATTGATATATTATTCGACCGTATAAAAAATAAATAAAAAAATTCCAACATTGATGCTCAATGTTTAGTCATAAGGAAATCAAAATGAAAGCCTTGACGTTCGTGGCATATTTACCAACTAAATAATAAATATTGCATAAGTCGTAACTCTTTATTCAATTGCATTTTTCGTCCGCTGTCACATCAATTCTCTCAAGATCGTATAAGTTAGTTGGCTTGAAAAAAAAGTGTTCGAGACGAGTCGTTGAATGGTATGTAAGCCTGTCGATGGTTCGATCGTGGTATCACACTGCGTCGCGACACACTTTCTTTTTGATTTCTTTCCTAGAGATATATCGACGGGAACGGCGAAGAGCGAAGGGGGCGAGGGAGGGGGGAGCGTCGTTGATCGGTAAGCACTGGAAGGGCTATCGGTATTCAAGTTCGGTGTGGGCGCATCCGGTACAAGAATCATGCGAGAAGCGTTTCTCGGTGCGTTACTCGTGCAAGTTCACCGGTAAAATTCTGACGCGGTGCGTTGCATTATGTATTTCTGTCTGTCGAAGCGGTTGGAGTCACCAGGAGGCGAGCGCGAGAATGCCACGGGGGCCGACGACGATAAGAATAGATTCACGAGGAATTTTCTATGAGCATCGAAGACCGGTCAGGACGAGAATCATACGTGGCATTTCGAGAAAAGAATAGGAAGCGTGTATGCGAGAAGAGAGGTGAATAGAAACAGTATGAATGAGGGGAGAGAAAAAAACGAGTAGATGGAATAAAGACGAGTATGGAGAATATACGAGGACGAAAGAATCAAGAAAGCGACGTTACGACGAAGCGATTTCCGGTCAGGAAATATAATGAATTGCAGGTATGTCTCTTGTCTCCATTCACATCTTTCTGTCCTCACGTTGCTCTCTACACTCCGCATCGATAGTTTTTTTTTTTTTTTTTTTTTTTTATCTATGCGAAGAAAAAACGTGAAGCAAATTCAAGGTATGTAACACAATCTTTCGAGCGATCCTGATATTTATGATCTTTTCGCAAACGACTACGTTGCATAAATGGATAGAGAAAAGCTATATAAATTATCAAGTTACGGTGGCTTCGTAAGCATTAATAGCACTCAATGTTCTTTGGCGGTAACATGAAAATATTTAGTGCTCGACATATTTCTCCGCAGTTTTTTTCTAGGCTGTGCTTCAACTGTTTTCTTCTCGAGGCTTCGTACATGCTAGTTCCCTGGCACATCCTCACATTCCTGTCAAGGACACGAAAAAACTACACTAGACCAGTGCCGATAAAACAGATTTGGCCTTTTTTCGTTATGAGAACAACGTCGTCCCTGGCAAAGCATAAAAGCAAAAATTACAGGCTCATACGTCGATAAATTTTGTACTCGTAATGCACCTAATTATAGAGCCTTATTGTACTTATTTTTTACGAGCCAAGCCGATTTTACGTTGTTTAAAACAACGATGGATGAAGCTGGAACTGACCGATGAGACGATTGAATATTCGGCTGCGGAGCTGCGTAATGCTGCAATGGGAAGGAAAAAGAGTTTGGAAAAATTAAGAAAAATAAAAAATTGAATGAGGCGCGTTCAGCCGGCGCCGAAAGAATAGGCGTCGCTGAGAATTGGCAATTTCTTCAACCTCTCGATGGGGCGAGCGCCTTAACGCATAACTGCATTAGCGTTTCTGTATGAGGTTTGCTCTTCGCGAGAAACTGCGCTGCAGCGTTATCCGCTGTGTCCGAGAGAAGTGCAGCGCGCAGCAACGAGGCATTGTTGTTTCCTCCCTTGTGCTTCTTTGCTACGCGGCAGCAAAACTGAGGGAGTTGCGGGAGCTGCCGGGGCCGATACACGCAAAGCTCGTTCTCTAAAAGGTATCATTACCGGCAATTAAGCGTGTCGATGTACTTTGGTCGTTGTATGCTCGATGGCGAAAAATTCGAAAGGCAGAAAAAGAGGGAAAAAAGAGAGGAGAGAAGAAAGAAGGAGGTATAAGGAAAAAGGGAAGAAGAGATGTGAGCCGAAGTTAAGGGTGGGGATAAATGCATCGCTCGAAGAGAGAATGCCGAACACCAAAAGAGCTCCACTGTGTTAGATAAATCCCAGTCTTTCAACCCCTTTTTTTCTCTCCTCTCTTTTGCCCTTTCTCTTTCCCTCTCTCTCACTCTTTTTCTTTCTCCATCTTTTTCCTTTCTGTACCGGAATGTTATCGTTAAATTGTAACGAGCTTGGTGATGCATGCTCAGTCTCGAAGGAAATACTTCTACAATGTGCCTGCAAAGCCTGACTACTATTTCTCTTCTCGTTTAGCTTCTCGTTTGAGTTATATCCCTAGTAACACGACGAGAAAAGCCTGCACCCTTACAATCCCGGAAATACGTGTAAACGCTCGTTTCACCTACGTTTAAAAAAACACCTTTCCCTTCCCCCCCCCCCTCCCCTCGTCAATTTATATATTATTAACATTCTTTTTTCGTACACCATAGAGAAGCGAAATTCCAATTAGCGTTTTACGACTCTTGCGAATGCCTCTTGCGCAAAATACCTATTTCGCATTACTCGCATTCATATAAATGTTAAAGGACGTACCACTGCTTTTTTCGTTTTTCATTTGCATTAAGAATTTGTCGTGATTTATGCACCTAATGGGAATGCACGTACGTTCCATATGCGTTTCCGATTCTTTATGTAACCAGAAAAAGACTATAAACCTTCTCTAAATTCTTATTCTCAAATCCCATTCTCACAAACCGAGTTTCAGGAGAAGAAATCATTCTGGGCACATTCCGATCGATTGGTTCTCTGCTACTATATTTTTCCATCGCCAACTTATTTTATATCATACGAAAGATTTCCTTTATTATCCCTTAACATAGTTCGCCATTTTCAATTTTTTTCTTCAATTTATGCGACAGGAACATTCGTGTGCTGTAATTGTGATATAAATAAAAAAAAAAAAAAAAATCATAATTGAACGACTCGTTTCAACTGTCCAGTCCTTTCAGACTCAATTTCAAAGTCAATTCTTCAGGATTTGCAATGAAGAGATGGCATCGCACCTGATATTGTGATTTCGCGACTTCCAGTAACGAATTTCTCTCATTTATTTCAATACCTCGATTCATGTCGGTGTTCGAGATTTGAGGACAGACTACTGCTCACCAATTACCTTAACATTGAATAATTTATGATGATATAAATTGGTACATTGCCATGAGTTAATGGCGTGGGAACTAGGTACGGAGGCCACTCGAAGTCTCTGCATTATTATCTACAATAGATTTCTACTGCGAGTGATATATGGACTCATAAAAACATTGCAAATGTATACAATATCGGTAGTCGCGGTTGTGAACGAGAGATATTATTCTGTTGGGAACCCGTTGCATTTTATTGACTTTCTTATAAATAATCATCGACAGGAATTCCAATATATTTTACCCGAATGTTGGACTACGTGAGTTGGTTTCTTTCGTCTAGTATTTATTTTGAATAAAGATTTTTCTATTTTCTTTTTTCCGGATCCACCGTCATTCATTTAACGTCACTGGGACTGATTCAGAGTCGCAAAAAGGTGTGAGAATTCCACACATTTAGGAGTCGCCCACAAACTTCGTATGAAAACAGGAGTAAAAACGGGAGCAATAATTTCGAATGTTTCAAATAATTTCAACTTCATGGAGAATGAAACTCGAGTTCATGAATTTCACAGGCCAGAGATGTCGAATTTGTCTCACGTTATTCCTGCCATTGGCATTTGGGAACATGATACGACATCGAGTGATACCGCGAGGTGGAGCAGTCGCAGAGCGATAAATATTACACGTAAGTAATTCCGATATCTTACTCGGCGAGGAACAATGCTACGAGTCGATAATAGGCGGTTATGGGATTACGAAAAGAGCGCAATCGTCGAAGGAGTACGGCAGCTTGAAGCAAACGTCAGCTGTGGCGCGGATAACGTTCGAGTGCCGCTGAAAAATAAACAGTGGATACAGTGACGTTGACGTTGGTGCGAGAAAGAGGAAATGATAAAAAAACAGAGGATGAAAGAAGGGAAAAATCAAAAGAGAAAAAAGAAGATAAAGAGAAAACGAAATATAACAACGGGCAGAGAAGAGAGTAGTATGAAAGAGAAAACAAAAAGAGGAAACTGTGGCCTCGTGTGGTCCGATCGCGCACCAACTCAAGCACCACCAAGCAGAAAGGTTGCACAGAGATGGGGAAGCGATAACGCGTATAAAAGGTGTATCTACATTTAGTCCGGACAGCCACCACTTTATTTCCTTGCAGGCCTGAGCGTTAACAAGTGTTTTCCAACAGGTCGGAGTTTGAAAGAGATTCGAATGCCCAAGTGAAAGAGCTCCGTATTGCCACGCTCACCTGTGTCTACTAAAGTACCGATGTGGTAGCTGTTACACACCCGCCAATGCCATTTAAGCAACACCAACTGGCGCACACAGCAACCGGTCTCTTCACCAGTTCTATCCAACCACGTATATAACACATTTCCAGCTAAAATTAATCCACGCTTTCTCGAGTACCAGTGCTTTCATTATTACGAAGATTATGTCATTATACTGAATTCGCTTCGACGACATCCGATACCCAATAAGACGCAACGAATATTTCCACATGTATGCTGTGCACGGGAATGCAAGAAGTTGCAAATGTTCTTTTCCTGACATCTTTGCTCGTTAGGGAACACAGTGGAATTTTTCGACCAATCGTTACCAAATACGGGGGCATTCCAATACGGGTTTCCTGCGGCGGAATCTTTCGTTTTTCGACGTCATCAAAATCCTTCGATCACCCAGCTAAGTCGGCGTTTGTAGACTTAATTTTAAAAAACTAAGTCTTCAGCTAATGACGGCTATTTAAAGAAAGCTGCGAATGAAAACACCCACGAAAAGGTTTGAAATAAATCGACGTCGTGACATAGCAATGAATCCACTGTATAAAAGTTTTTGCACTTCTTTAAGCAGAATTTTTGAATATGAATGACCGTAGTGCCCATGGAAATATGAATAAAAATAAAAAAACTAGCCGCCCCTGATTCCTGCCAGGAAATTTCGGGTATAATTCAAATTTAGGTTTTACCAGAAGATTTTTTTTCATGCTGTCTGGAAAGAATCTATTTGAAAGATTGTCCAAACACGGAGAGAATATGGTAATGCACTAAAATATTTTTCATCGCATGTTCATAAAGCTGCTGCGCCATCTTGGCAGTTCAACGACAAACTTTCTCGCCCGTTAATTCACCTTTCGGTCACGACAACGATGAGAAGGACACCAACGTCGATACTCTCTCGCTATTGCTCAGGGCCACCAATGATTCCTAATCTTTTTAAATTTATAATCGAAGTGCTGCCTCACGAGTTCGATCGATCCGTTTAAACGATGCCTATATTCACAGAATATATAAAAATGTCGAGGCAACGTTGTATCACGATTGGATGACGTGTGGACGTTGAAAATGCTCCCTCGATCTTCGCGAGGTCCTTGTTTCCTTACCCTAGCAAATAAACGTAAAGTTTCTACGGTGGCGGCAGCAACGAGGACGACAAGGATCAACAATGGGTCAGAGCAAACTGCGCTTAGATCGGGAAATCGCGGACAAAAGACAAGAAATAATAACGAGCCCTTGTTCCTAATGAATGTTTTTCTTTAGAGCAGTTTCACATGCGATCTTCGAGTCTACGAACAAAATTTATTCACAAGATGTTGAGAAAATCATTTTAAAAAATTGCGAATTCTGACATGATGGAAAAATTGAGTTTTCATGCTGTTAAATTCCATTGAAATGTAACAAACGGAGAAATGAAAAAACCAAAAATCCAAACTCACAGCCAATTAAATGAGGCAAAAGTTTAAACGAGCGAAAGAAATAAGTTTACCATCAGCGAGATGGCAAAAAAGTGCTTTTTAATTAACGATAATAGCGCTGTCTAACAAGAGCTCTGCACGATGTTCCTTTTTATTGTTTCTTCGTGATGTTCTTCGGAGTCTTAACAGATGTTTGCCAACTTCTAGTCCAGTTGCGCTTTCTACGGACCACGAGATTTTCTATATACAATATAAAATTTCTCATAATCGTGAAGTACCATCAGAACAGTTGCATGCTGCAGATTTCCATTAGTTCTTACGGTAAACTGTAACTTCAGAGTTCACATGATCCATATCACTAACTTTCGTAATTAAACCGTCCATCAATGGATTCGAAACTTCAGCCAAATGACTGCAACAACCCGGACGACCACCATATAAAAACGAACAAATTTCGATTACCGCCGTGACAGGATAAAAAAAAACGACGCATTTATCCCGGAGTGATTACGAGCGGTGCAGAAAAAGATTCAAAAAAATAAATATTTCTTTCAGCGAATACCCCAAAGACATTGAATCCATGAAAAAATCTCTTAGGAGGAAAAATGAGGTATTTGAAGCATGAAGTGAAGTAAGACGAAATACGTATCACTGATTTTGTTGGAGTTCTGCAGGATTTAACATTTATATGTATACAAACGTATATAAAATGAGAAATAACATTAATATACGTGTACCCTTCCCTCGAGGGTTCCTTTCGCCCGCGGTTTTATATTTTACATTAACGTAAGGTATTAGGTTATGCTACATACTGCTATAGCAAAAGGCAATAATCGAGACGGGAGCGCTCGTTCGCTATAGCTCACACCGTGCCTGCCGTTTTCGCAACTCGCAGTCTAAGTCGTGATTTCCTAAAGGTGTAAAGAATCCGGGGACAACAAAAACTATTTTATGCTCTGTTACAAAAGGAAACTGCAAATGTTAGCTGCAGTCGTTTCACTGAGTTATAAACTATAAATATATTCGAAAATATTGAATAACTCAAAACGCTAACGAAGAAAAAGAGGGAATAAAATTCGTGAAAAAAAATATAATTCTATAAGATCGTGGTTTTTGGGTGTAATATTTGGAAACTTTATAATTGTAGATTAATATTTATTAAAGCAAATTCAATGGTTACAGTTTCCCAATGCATTCATCTATTTATCCGAATTTGTAATCCTACGGAGCTCAGAATACAGCGTTTGCGAAACGGATACTCAAGATCTCGAGTGCAACAAAACTGGCCGGGTTATCTGAAATAGCAGTTTGCCACGTTTGAGCACAAAGAGCCTTTCACACGAGCAAAAGGCTCAGCGATCAGAGACGAATTTGTCGCCAATTGTTGTGCCTGACAAATTTTTTGACGTTTAACGAAATACTTGTGGATTTCTTACATTTTCAGAAATAATATGATAATGACTGTTAAGAATAGATAAATAAATTCATGATCGCAACGCTGGTCCCACATTGAACATCATTATTTCGAGATTGGGATAATGATACAATTTCCATTCGCTTTCGAAGCGGTTCCAGACGCTGAGGATCCTTAATGATCGGTAAGAGAAGGTGAAAAACTTTGCGAGGTGTTCGTTCGATGAGCGTGGGTTGGCACTTTAACACGTTCATAATTACCGGGACAGCGTGATCATTTCTAAAGGGACAAGCCTGCCCCCATTCTATTTATCTGTCCACCAACGAGCGATTTTTGATTTTTGTTTTCGAATGGGGTGGGCGTTAAACCGTCTTAAGGACAGCATCGAGTATTAACATAATTTGATTGTCGAACCGTTTGAAAAACTTGAATTAACTCATAAGAAGAATCATCCGAAAGAAGGTAAAAGTTGGTTTAGCGAATACTGCATTATTTATTATTCAATTTGCAATGCAATTTCAGTAGCGCGTGCATGCGTCAGTGACAAAATCTTCGACACATCTTTGCCAACGTCATGATCATTATTTTCTTCCCACGTCTCTTTTCAACAACTCCGCGCCGAGGCCAGGCAAACTTTTAAATCGAATTTATTTACTTCAAAGTTGCAGTTGTTAAGAAACTCTTAAGTTGCTTAAAAATAAGGGGGAGAGGGATGGAAATGGGGCAAGGTAACGTTTCAATTTGAACGTTCAACACCCACGAGATTTCGTATATGATTGACACAAATCTTGATGTGTGCAGTTATTCCGAATCATTTTTATTCCACTGTTTTTTTTCTTTCATCACATTCTTTTTCCAAGCAGTCACTCGTCCTCGGATTTCATTAAGGATGAACGCACCCGCTACGATCCACCGTGCGGGGAAGAAGAGAAGCGCTGAAAACGAACAACGAGAAGGAGCGAGACGAAATTTTTTCACTAATTTACATACAATGCTATGTGTTCGTTACAGAAAAGAGAGCGAAAGAGAGAGGCGGACAAAAGGTGTATGAAAAAGTTTTTTTTATAAAGTTCTCACAATATTTAACTTTCTGAAGAAATCATTAGCAGAAATTATCATTGACAGAACGTAGTCAAAGAAAATTCGATGGTAGGATTTTTTGGATTTCGTCCGCACTGTATGGCCAAAGTGTATTACTTTGAAAATAATAAAAAAAGAAAATAACGAATTTCTTAAAGAAAGTTATGAGATTATACGGAAGTTATACGAGCAATAAATTTTGTTCCAACGCAGGCAGATTATCATCGCTTCCATGCAGATTGATTTGGATAATAACTGGTTCAGTTTAATCGACTCCTGAGAGAATCAGCGCCTTTTAAGGAAGCGAACAGGTTAACCAAATGGAGAGAGAGAAAGAGTTAAAAAAATAGTGTTGGAAGAGTGCGACGAGTGAAGTTCTACACACTCTGGAGCGGCAACTTCCGAGGATAGTCTAAAGAAATTCTTATAGTGAAAGACGGTAGAGTTTTATCGGGGGACTTGGTAAAGGCAAGATCGAGCAGGGGACAAAAATGATGGCCGTTGATGGATACTGGAATCGAATCGTTTAAAGGCTTAAAAAGCAGACCCGTGGTATGTATGTACATCAGAAAGCGTCTGAAGCGAGGAAGGAGAGAGCAAGAAGTGGTGGTGAGAGACTGGCTTCTGTATACGAGATTCATTTCATGGAACTGTTTATAGGGTGGTAAAAAATGAAGGAAAAAAACGGAAACAAAACTAGTGAAAAAGTGGACGGTAAGAAGATGAAGCGAAGAATAAAAGGACGCGTCTTACGGTATTAAGATGACGAAGAAAAGGGTAAAACACGGAACTCGAATGAAACCCATTTCACTCTCCTGGTGTCCCGAGTCAGTGTCTGGTTCTGATGCTGCGGCTGATTGCGACGAGTGCTACGAGATATTCTCGATTTGGTATCCTTCGAATACGCCTTGCATTCGCCACTCGCTTCGACGTTGAGCGATCGTTTGCACATACACCTATTAGATTTACCCGCTGAGATTCGATCGTCTACTGCATACTGGATGTTATTGCTTCTCGAGCCTTCGAGAATATCATGCGGTGATATAATTAATGGTCAACAGTGCGTTGCGAGAACGCACTCGGTGCTATTAATAAATGACCAATATAGAAACCTGGGCGTATTAATAATAATCTGGCTTATATATTTCTTTACTCCGCCCTTACGCTATTACTATTATTGTTTTTCATCCTTAGACTACATAATATCAACCTATAGTTAATAATATTCATATATATATACATATATTCTAAGATAAACTGCTTTCATGTTGATCAGATACGCCATTTTTTACTAAAACATACATTGATTGGTTATGAAGACTAAGTTGAGGTGTGAACACAAGTACCCGAGCACATTCGTGCAGGATACTTTTCCAAGTGTGCTTAATAGTTTTGACAGTTTAATGATCTCCTTCGATATCATCGTGCCTCATTCTTTTGTAGGGACATTTTTTTTCCTCCTACAGTTACTCGAAGACCTGATCGATTAAAAGGAATTATTGCAGTAAGCTCATATTTCTCCGTCGATTTTCCTGAAAAATATCTTTCAGGCGATAGTTTCCATGCGCGCTCATTCGTTCGAGATACTCCCCCTTCGAGTATCTCCATTTATGGAAGAGACTGCACAGAAAATATTATAAGTGAATATATTCCGTCGCATAATTACTTCGTTACGTACGAGTGAGAGTTAATGAATAATTTCGAAATTTTAGTCCAATGAGTTTGACCTACATAATCGATGGACTCTCGATTTCCTCAAAACTCGTATACTCGTTTGGCCAAGTGGTCTAGCGAGTGTCGTTAACGATCGGTTCCCTTCGGTTAGATCTATTTAAATGTCACCTACGATTACTATTCCAACTCAAGCGCAACAAGTACCAGGATAACTCTTACGAACGATACAACTTTGATGTGATCATGATACAAGCAAAACGGAATACGAGATCGTTTCGCGAATCGGTAAAAAATGAGGCAAAAAGCACGACGATTAATCGAAATGGTTGCGCCTACATTTGCATTTAATAGAGTGCGGATATGTGGAATTCAGTATGGACGGTGGTGGACCTGCTATATTATAGTCATTAAGAACGAAAAGTAGAGGTATTTGTCATATAATTTGTATGATAAGTATTATATATGTGTATATACGTTGCACGTTATCGAATGAATTGTGATGGATAATAAATGTGTAGAGCAGCTGTCAAGGCTCAACTTGGCGGTGTTTATCGAACGGGCAATGTATAAAACCTATCGAAGCGATACCGCACCGCGTAGGAAGTATTTTAATTATTGAGGTTCCGCGGGTTTCGTCGACGCGAGCACAAATGCGAATCGACGTCTAGTTCGTAAGGTAAAAAAAAACGGAGAATAATTCACGTACTATTGTCGCATTGTGCGCTCTCTTGTAACGAGTCTAAAAGAGAAACCTGCAGCGGCTGGCTCCTACTTGGCATTCCGTAAACTCCACACTCGAATTGACGCTGCCAATGCGCGTTGCGAGTGTAACGCCACGCCGGTATAAACTCAGCGGCGCACGTACGGGGCACAGCATGGATTAAAGCGCCATTCTTCGGATATGTCTGGGCAATGAAAATTGTGGGGCGTTCCTTTACAACGCGGAATTTAAGCGCGTTCTGATCCACGGGATCTCGTTCCGGGGACCCCACGGGAACGAGATTCCGCCAGACCGGTCCCAAAAGACCGGCTACCTCGCGCGGAACACAGCGAAAATAATTGCGTTGTTCAAACACACTTTTCTGGAACAACTTTTTTTGCTCCCACCTTCCACTTATACATTTGTACGTTCCACGAAAAACCCAGGTGGAAACGGCGATACGTTGGAGTTCGCTTTCCAAACAAAAAAACCCCTATGAAAAAGTACAAGCTGAAGTTTCAGATGCGTATGTGCAGTAAAACAGTTGGTGTGAAATGTTTTACCGCGAGGTTAAAGACCTGCTCGCGAACCCAGAACAAACTCCTACAGGTCGTTGTCCCAAAACACCTGTCATATGCGATCGACGTTCCCCCTTGAATATGAACATCGAGGATCGAATATGTAATAATTTGTATATACAAAATTCAATTTTCCTGAGTGATTCAATCCCTCGTTCTATTGGCTCCGGTTTTTCAAATGTTGCATTGATTTCTAGAAATTTTTTGCCCACGAGTAGAGATGAGTCGATCACAGAAATGTCAAGAAATTTTTGGTGTTTTGGTGATCTGTTAAAATGTGTCAATTTTTATTTCACATATATTTGTGACTAAAACTGTTAAACGCTGCAATTTTATTCCAGAAACTTGTAAATTACAAAATTCTTCAGCTAGCTCCGAGTGAATATAAATACTGTTGACACTGTACTTGACGTTCTTCCACTTCGGGTTAAATTCTCCGCCGGTTTTAAAACGTGCAAATCCGGAAGGACTTTAGAGCATCATGGGGCAGGATAATTGTAATGTGCGTGAGGATGAGTATCTCAAAAAACAGAAGGCAAAGAAGGCAGTGCACACTGTACACCGGGTTAAAGTGCAGGACAAACAGAGACTCGTGCTCGGATCCTGCTTGTGCTGCTGTTGATAGAGTCTTTTCTGGGTGAAGAAGAAGAAGAAAGGATGAGAGGCGTCTCAAGTACGTCACGGGGATTTTTTTTTCAAAGATTTTCTCGGAGGAATAGAGACGCGAGACCGTATCTCGTAACAGCCGAGCTTAAGCGCCTTTGAAAGGATGACCAGCGAGACTAGACTTATAGCTATGAGTATATGCACAGATGAGCCATCGAGTAGCCCTCCGATGAAGTTTTTTTCCTATTTTTCTTCTCTCCAGTCGAAAACCCTCCTCTATAAATCCGTTGGTACATTATGGATACTACATTATCCATTCGTCTATCTTTCGTGAATACACGAAGCTTACTCGACAAAAATATCTCTGCAACAGGCTCGTTATCCATTATCGTATCGAATATCGTAGCTCGGCAAGGGCGCGGGGAAATCTAAAGTCTATAGATCTATACATATACTGATATTCATATATAAGCATAGCACTGTAAATGTGCTTGAGTAGCTTGGCACTCGCGCAATTTCTGCACACATACCCTCGGGTCACGTTCGACAGTGTGCCGCGGAAAATCGTGGTATGCGGAAGGGAGAATAACGATGATTATCACGAAAGAGGCAGCGAGGGTGTCCCGTTCCGATAGATGCGACCAAATAGACTCTGGTTCGATGTGATTGTTGTACAAGTTATACTGTGAGCCAGCTGTGATCACGTAACGTCGGATCATCAAAGTTCAGATGACCCACGAACGAGATGAAATGATCCTTGTGATTCAGTTTTACGTTATGTAAGCCAGAACCAGAAGACTAGGGACTGAGGCGAATGGTGGGATGATTAATGAGTGAATATAATAAAATCATCTCCTCAATATATCGATTGGAGAGAAATAAAACACGAGGGTTTGAGAATCTGTCATGCTGATAAAAATTTGGAGGATTTCGTAGAACTTTCATTGCTTTTCGTTGGGATTCCTTCTCACGCACTCAACTATTTTTAGCGTTGCGTTTCTGAAGGCTGTCGATATTCCAATAAAAATGTGTTGCGTTAGCGCGAGACTCCGCTGCTACAAAAACATCGCCAAGTTGAATCGGTGACAGCGCCATATTTTCTGCATCACCGGATACAGGTAACGGTCCATGGAGGTACGTGAGACTCGTTCCCCGCAATTCGTCAACATGGCGATACGAATGATACAAATGATCGCGCAAACGAGAAAGGGTAAAACAAGAGAATTGCCAATTCGATACGTGCTCGGTAAAACGATCGATCAGTACGTTCGATCGATTGAAACGATACGTGTTCCAGGAAGCCACGGCGATCCGAACCTCCCTCTCGTTTTTCCCCCTTGATTCTTTCACTCTCTCATCTTTGGCTAAGAAAATTCTCACATCGGAAGACACATCGGCTGGATATTTACCTCGAAGGACCGCTCGCTATTGCGAGCGGAGGATAGAAGAGGGAAAACAAGAGGAAGGGCGATAGAAATGGACGTAGCGCGGACGGGTCAATGACCTCACGGTGCAGCTACGGAAATAGGATTGGAAAGCTTAGATAAACGAAACTTTTCTCTCAGTTGCGAGTCTCGACCAAATGCGCGGACCTCTGGTAAGTCTGGCATCGCGACTTTGGATATTCGCCAAAGAAATCCCGGAACACCTTCTGTCACTCTGCAAACAGTCCAATCTCTCTTTCTCTATTATTTTCTCCATGGCCGTGCGCAGCGTGTTTGATACTCGATATGATACTGATTTTTCCATTCAACCGTATTGCGATCGTGGAAGAATTGTTGGCCAACGATGGCAGTGTGCCCTGTGTCCCTCATGCGAAGTTTCGAGTCGTCTACAAATACATTCGTAACCCACTAAAACGTGTGTTCAACAGTTTGGAATGGATCTGTGAAGTGTCTCAATAATAAAACGGAAACGTAAATGACAGAGGAGTCAAGTTAATGTTGGCACTTGAGACGAGTTCGATAGCCGAAGGATTGGGTATCACTGAAAAGTGTCAAGACCGAATTAATCGACGAGAATTTGTTGATTTGACGTTCGAGTTATTTTCATAGTCACCTTTGGAACGGTAAATCAATTTGCTTCAAGAATATGAAAGAAGAATATTGATTGAATATTGAAAAACTCCAGTGATATTCAGTCTTAAAACCTAAAACGCTGCGCCCTAGAAAAATATCACGTTGCATCTTATTTCAATTGATAAGTGGCTATAGCATAAAACCTCGTTCGAACACACAGTATAACACGGGAAAGAATTTCATTAAAAAAAGCACACTAGTTAGAATTTTATGAGTCGAAGGAAATGACAAGGATCTCGAACGAAAGTAGGAAATCAACGAAACAATGTGGCCGATCGTTCGATGCCGTGATAGCTTGGCTTATTGTTGAGGTCGAGTGCAGATATTTTAATGGAGTCGTTAGTTAAGTTTAACTGCTGGCGGCTCGGGTATCTGCAACCGTGCGGCAGCAATATGGCTCCGTCAGCATTCGTACTTGGAGTTCTAGCGGTGATCGAAATAAGAGCTAAACTCGTTGCAATCGGTCCTCGCTATTCTCGGATTATCCTCGGTCTCAACGTGTCTAAAGTGGGAAAGCCGAAAGAGTCATCGACGCCGTAAGACTTTATGTGATCATGTTTTTAAAATTTCGTTATTTTCCTATGCGTCTTATTCACTTTCTTCTAGTTTCTTGATGAATCCACGACGTTCGTTAAAAGAATATCATGAATATAAAGAAAATATGGTATCGTTTTGAAGACGCGCTAAAAATGTGAAAATTTGAAGAATTCTTCATACAAAACTCCATTTGCTGATTCAGCCTCCCAGTTGCATTGTTCTCATTTTTTTCTCCCTTTTTCTATCACCGTTTTAGTTGTCAGTTACAATAATCTTCTTGTACGAGTTTAATTTCGAGCCGTTATAATTCGCACCGTGATTGTCGTGGTGGTGACGAAACGAGCCGGAACCCTCGAAGCTAGCACGACGTGCACTACATCCACGAATGACCCACTTTTCTACACAATCAATACACACGAATAGTATGTGTATCCCGGCTGTATATTTACCCTACACACATTATTTCGAGACACATAAACAAGCAAGGAGAATAACTTGTACAGCAAAGTACATCGATGAAGAAACTATGGAATGCCACCAATGTTGGAGTGACTTTCACTCGGAAGGCGTGCATACATTCACATTCAGTGTGCTGCGGACGGTTCGAGGCTTTGTATACTAGCACACATATAAGCTATTCCAATTGGCAGCGAGGGCCAGCCTTTGATGTATTGCTGTCTTTCAGCATAGAATCTCAGGTCGATGCTTCGATTGAAGCTTCCCAAAAGCAGGAACCTGCCAGATCCTGAATCACTGAATGACTCGCTTGTTCTGCCAGGACTTCACGACACTGGTTAGTCATCGACTGATCAATTGTTTTGTGAAAGGTTGCCCGACCATGAGGGAGCAACAACGCATACCTTGCCATTAACTATTTTCATTGGTTTAGCTCACGTAATTGCGATGACGAGCTAGCAAAGGCCACCAGAGCAAAGCATACCCACAGTTTACTATCGATGATCATGAAAATATTTAGCATTTTTTATTTCTAAACGTATCGACTATTTGATCAAGTTTGCGTTAATGGGATTAATTCCTCTGATGAATCCAGCAATCAATCAGTCAGATTGAGATGTTTAAGCACTCTGGGAATGATGTGTCGAACGATTCTGAACTTTGCAACGTTGGGGTCTAACGAAATGATCTAAAAAAACTCTCCAATAATTTGAGTAATTCCTCAATTTCGTTCTCAGCCGAATTTACAATTCGTGGC
Source organism: Venturia canescens (assembly GCF_019457755.1). Lineage (NCBI taxonomy): Eukaryota > Metazoa > Arthropoda > Insecta > Hymenoptera > Ichneumonidae > Venturia > Venturia canescens. Next base: position 16,163,296 of record NC_057421.1, on the reverse strand, counting down.
TCTTCAACCTATACACCGATGTTTCGTGAAATAAAAAATTGGTGAATTACAAATGTTTTTTTCCTTTATTTTGTTGGACTCCAACGTTGCAAACTTCAACGTCGTTGTGTCGATTGCGTACGGAACCCGATGAATATTTTTCAACCATGAGGCACATTTATAAATTACTTTGTCAAATCGAGAGAAATTTTTATGACTTTCAACAGAATGGTCCACGCACCAGAATATGTTCAACTCTTGTGCGTTTTGTGTCCGAATGAACGTGAGAACCATTTATTTTTTATTTTCTCAATCAATCGATATAGAGAGAAGAATTTATCGGTGGAAAGAAGTGTTGGACTGATTGTGAGATGTCCGGGTATGAGAGTGCGCGGGCGTGAGCAACATCGTCCGCTATCTTTCGTTTCCTCTATTCTTCTCGTCTCATTTTATCTTCCATCTTCCTTTCACTTTTAACTCGCTCCAGGTAACTTGACGATCCTTGCCGTTCTCGTAAGTTAATGTCGTTAATAGGAGGGCTATTACCAGTCTCCTGACAGCGCTGTAAATTATTTTTCATACACTGGGTGGTGTTCGGCTTAACTCCATCTACTCAGGGCTCTAGTCACCTTTTTCCACACTTCTATGCCAAGCCATTCGAATTTTGATGGAACGATTTATCGATACCTTGAGATGCAAGTCCTTCGAACCAATGATCGCTTCAAAAAGATCGTAGAAAAGACAGATCCAAGAGCATGAATAATTGCCCATCTCTTTTTTCGTGAGATCTACTTTTTCCAGTTCATTGACATGTAAATTTATTTTCCTCGTTACTGCGACGCTCCTCGTTCTAATGACTGATAATCTCAATAAACAAAAGAATAACCCCGACAAAAGCAAGCAGACAAACTAGCGAAGGAAAATCTTAAACGTGTTTGGAATGAATTTGGTCGCCTGAGAAAATTTGGAAAAATATTTTTTTGATCTTTAATAAATGAAATTCTATGATTCGTTAAAAGTGTTGAATCGCAACTCAATCTTTGCACTTAGTATCTGCTTCGTAGAGCAATAAACGGACTTGCAAGTATATATTCGTTTGTATATGCAAAGCTCAGAATCGCAATCTAGTTTGGGCCTCATTATCGCAAAGAATATGTAAATACGGAATACAGAATGGCTTCTGGGCTGGTCCACAGGCTTGAAACCGATTACGATATACGGATTCGATAAATTGAACGACATTCCTGCATTTTATGAGGGACATCGACCGTAGCAACTGGCGGCCAATCAAGAGCTCTCCGTTCCAGAATTCGACCCCGAAATTTACACGCCCACAGTCGTGCACTCTTGGCTATCCAGTTGTGGATTCCTTGAGTCTCTTCGATCTTGGAAACATGCCCTACGGCATTGAGGAGGGTCACATTAAGGGACCACGCAAATAGGCTTTGTGCATTGAATCATCAAAATTCTTGGTGTTTACCACGCTACGAAAAAGACTTCATACTTTCGATAAAATACCTCATTATTATTCAAAACAAAAGTTTATACAAAAACAGTGAAAAAATTTAAGGAATGAACATTTCTTTTTCTCCACGATTTTTACTCATAATCCTTCGAGTCGACGGTGATTGTATGAAAGAGTTTCGAAGCACGAATTGATTGTAAAGTGTAATTCGTCCGAATGATTCACTGGATCAGACAATCGTAATGAATCTAAACGATGCTCCGACCGAATTCGTCATCCGATCAGAGCTTCGCATTGTGAACATCAGTTATCTTAAAGCTCAAAAATACAACGCACTCGGAGCCAAGAAAAAGAATGAACTTTAACCTGCGCGAATGAATATAAAAAGAACGAAGCGCGGTCATGCGGAATCATGATGAGCAAAACAGCACGATTATATTGAGCTTAAATTATACGTCGTATTTAATATATTCATTATATATAAATGGAACGATATTTATACTCCGGAGAATGAGCCACGTTAAGACATGGACGTACGTTTCAGAGATATTCTTAGCAACGAAGTTATCGTCCACTACTAAAATATACGAGATATTATATCATTTTTATAGTACGATATGTCATAAAATCGTACGCGATGGTAGATGGAATGAAAATAAATTGGCTATAAAGATGAATGAGTAAATAGCATAGCCAATTAAACGCTGTAATGATGTTGATGCGCTAAAAAAAGATTTTTTGATAGCATCCTTTGATAAAATATGATACCAGTTTTATCGTATCCTCTGCCGCTATATACCGCGTGCAACCCTTTTTTATGTTGAGAACAGACTTCGGAAGGGAATACTGAATGAAAAGTGTTTTGAAAGATGATTCAGAGTCATCCATAGATTAGAATTATGTGTGCGGCGATAAAAAATGCAATTTTTAAAGTGAATTTAACTTTGGTGGACGGAGCGACGAGTACTGATTCAGTGACACCAATTGCTCTTTATATTCCCAGTAACACTGAAATTTGGGTCAGATGTTTTCAGTGATAAAATAATTATTGGATTCATGACGTAAATTTCCTCAGTACAGAGAAACGTCACTTGATTTCCAAAAAAATTCTCTTAGCAAAACAATCGTTTAGAATGGGGTCTCCCGAGCATATCTGTTAATCATCTTCAGGAGAGAGCGACCTCGGATGTCACGATGAACAGGAGATTTAGCGGAATTCTTGAGAATTGAGATTGAGGCGAAGAACGCGTCCGTAATTGTCGGAATGGGCAGAGAAAAGTGAAACAGAGGAGAATCCCGATCTCTGCGGAATTTTTTTCCTTCTTGCGCGACGGTTCGTAACCCCACGACGCATTCCATCAGATTCAGCAACGATATTTTCAATTACTGGAGCCAGCAACGCCATTATTCACTCTCCATGTAGTACACAAACCCAAGTATTTTTATTTTCATTTCGCATTTGTTGAAAGCGAACGAATATTGAAACATTTCTTTCGTATTTTGTGTTCTCATTGTTTTCTCACTTTCTGCATATTTCGAGGTATGTCTGAATAACGTGAATTTATCAACATTAAAATAAAGACATTTTTGTCGACAGTTGATGATTGAATATTGATTTCTACTACGATCTTGCGATCAACAAGGCACGGAAATGGAATTAAAAAATTACGAACTAATGCGGCATTTTTATATGAAACAAATATAAAAACGACTTATTTATCTCGATCTATATATGCAATTAAAATTCTCGGTGCTGTCCGAGCTGCTCGTGATATCCATTCTTGTTCGGGAGTTCGTGCACCGCAATCTTGACGTTTTTACAGATATCCTCGAGCGCTGGTACGATTGTCGTCTGTGGACCTTATTCCAAACATGTACTGAGAGAGTCCTGACCCCACGTGGCATACCAAGAATCGATCGAGGCAGCAGATGGAACTAGCGTCTATCTATGGGCTTAGTTCTATACCAGCATGAGCAGTCGTTTTTTTTTTCGTTTCTCTCAAGTAACTCATCCGTTCTAACACTTTTTGCGAGAGCATCGCATCGAAACGTAGCGAATGGCTGTGTATTTACCTTTAATAAATGTTAAAGCGATTATTTCTATTTTCTTGTACTTTAGCATAAAGCAGATCGAAGAATAATATGTGAAAACGAACGAATGCGTTAGTCATTTGTGAACAGAGCCATGAATAGAATCGAATATTACTGCAATGCTTAAGAAATTAAGTAAAAAACATTTGCTGTTACAGAAATCACGATGCAAGCTCTGCTCGGTCGTTCTAATAGCATCAAAGTCAGCAATAAAAAATGTATCATAATCATATAAAAGTGCTGCCGAGACGTCTGGTGTTAACACCGTGAAATGATTGTCTTGCACTTTGGCCGTGTACAAATAGACAGGAATATGAAAGAAGAATGAGGGGCCAGAGTGGAGCGCGACATTCGTAAGAAAGAGAGGGAAACAGTGAGAATGTGTCAGCGTTTCCGTTGTCTCGAGGTAACACTTACTTGTGCTACAAAGTCTGTTACACATAGAGTCGATTTGTTTGTTTGCACTTGACTACAGTTTCAATCGCTTCCGTTAAGGTACTGTACCATCATTCATATCGGAAACTTCAAGGTGACTTGCCGTTGTTGGTTGCACACACACAAGTGCATACGAGCGTTGAATTACTCGCGGAATAACGGGGAATTATTGGTACAAGCACAGAGATTCGAATGCTCATTTTAATCGGGTATAAACGGAACAGAAATCGAGATTAAATGAATGAAAATTCAGGGGAGAAATGAAAACACTAAAAGAAGTTTTGAAAAGTTCATAGGCTCGATTTTCTAAGAGCATTGATGCACAATTTTTCAAAGTTTCGTGATTCGTAGCCTCAACAGCACGTCTAATATGTGAACAGGCTTGAACAATTTTTTTTTACACTGAATGCAGGCCATAAGAAAAGACATAATCGAACGAAATATGTTCTTGATACCGAATGAGCCTGTGAGCTTCGATACATAAATGAACAGAGATAGAAATATCCCGATGTAACATTGGCTAGTGCAAAAGAGAGTTGGAACAAAGCAACGGTGACGCGTATGGACGAGCCATATCCGGGACGTCAAGCAATAAAATTAATCGCTTTGCTACGAGGCTTGAATAATTTATGCTCGTGAGCTTCGTCGAGGAGGATCGCGTTGGGGAAGAGTTGGCAGTAGAGTCAGTAAAGCAAAAGTATAAGCAATAGAGAGAAGATCGGCATAGAAAGAGAGTAAGAATCAGTGATTTCTGCAGTTGTGTATATGCATGTACAGGGTGTCCACTCACAACTCAATATCGCAACAGATTTGTAAAGTAAATTTGAGTTCAGAATCGAGCCCGGATCTAAAGACTCATTTTTATATGATCGAAAGTGCGACATGACTACGAGTCGTTGGAAAATGAAGGACGTCACAGTATTAGTTAGCTCTGAACTCAAAAGTCAGTATAAAGGAGACTCTTATTGGCGCTCTCCGTGGCTGTGGCCGTGGTGCAAGTTAAACACGCGATTCATAATTGGTCGGCACTCCGATATAATTGGTGTCTTGTAAAGAGAAGATCGAGCAAAAAATGGCGTTGGAATTTATTCGACTTGTAACTGGATTTTTAATTGAACTTTGTAGTATCAAAGCCAGGTGTGGAAGGACACCCGGTACATAAATCTAAGAAATATTGCGATGCTCGTATTAGACGAGAGTCTAAGAACGCGTATAGCCGCGCGCGAGCGTGCGACGATCTCGTCTAAAAGAGAGAAGCTGCCTATAGGAGCGGCGTCGCACGATCGATCGGCAAACTCCAAGAGAATAAAAAGAGAAGATGAGCTCACTTCATCGAGCGGAGAGTAACTGCGGTAAATGTATGTCGATCGATCGTTCGATCGCCTGCAAGTGAGTCTCGGTAATAGTATCGAGTATCGTGGTGTTTACGCCAAAAGATCGTTTTACAGATAACTTTGACTGTGCCGGAGAAGCAAACTGTTGAATTACCATTTCTAATTTCTTAGATCATTTCTCATGTCGGTTACGTGTATTTCTATTGTCACTTACGATGATCCACTCGCCGTGGCTAACGGTTCGAGCTCTTTCGTGCTACCGGTCGCTGAGATTGTGCACAAGATGTTAGCAACGAAAAGCTGGTCCCCCATTAGACACATGGGTAGGAAAGGATTGCGCAAGCACAAAAAAATGGTTGCTCATTAGACATCGGTAGGGGGAGATTGAGGAGGGAGGATGATTGAAGTGCAGCTACTACCTTAAGCTACTCCAAGACGTTATTCACCAGCTCTCAATCCTTTAATATCCTTCTGGGATAAGTAAAAAATGAGTAAATCATTTTGAGATGAGTAACAAAATTTAAATCATTCAAATTGGTCTGAAATTTCAGGTATTACGCCTCCAAGCTTGTGTTTCCATGTTCTCTCTTGAACGATGCTTAATACACTAATATGAATACTATTTTTTGTCAGTCAATCGTCTGGTGAACCGAAGATGTGGTGGATTAAATGAATCGCCTTGAAGGTTTTCCGTTCGCTTGCACCGCCTATGATGCACTCCCATGAATAATTCAACGATCCCGGAAGAACCTTCGTTGACTCTTACCGATCTTCTTCTCGTCCTCTTCATTCGTTTCTTCTTCTTCTTCCTCTTCTTCTTCTGTTTACTTGCCGCGGTAGTTGCCGCTTCATCCTTTCTACGTATCAAGTAGCTTACGAAGAATCGTCATGATAGTTCGAGTCGCACGACGAACCTCCACCATCTCCTACCTCTTCCTATCCTCTTTTAGTCGCAGCAACAACACAAAAAATCTATTGCGGGAAAAATCCCGGGGAAAGGAAGCGATAGAACCGCGTGGTTACGTGAGAACCCGCTTGGAAATGAATTGCTTTACTTGCATCATCGATATGTGTTTCCGTACCGTTCGAATGACGCGTATGGCTGGTGCCGAGAGGCACAAAAATGCGATTAATTTTTTCTACGCCTTTCACAGAAATTTTGCAGATGAATTATTATAATTTGAGGCCATTTAAGCTTGTGTTCCTATCCAAATGTTCGACTACAATACCTGAGAATTATTGAATAATTTTGATGTGCCTTTCACAGACAGAAATCTTATCGAGTACAATAAAATTAATGAAAAAAATGCTACATTGCGTCTCATTGTTTTCAGCCTCGCACTACGGCGTGCCATGGAGTCGTGAAACAAAAATTACAGCGCATATATCGTGTTTTCAAAATACCTCAAAATGTTATTTCATAACGATCTAAATGGAATAAATTTTCATTTAATATTGAGTTCGAGAAGCTCGTTTTTCAAAGTTGATTGAATTGTTCAATGAGAATCTGAGAAGGCATTTTTTCCGTTGGCTCATTCAGTAGGAGCGAAGGAATAAAAAAAGCAGCGAATAGAAAATATACGAAGTGCGTTTTCTCGGCGAGCACGCCTCATCAAGCCACCCCGCGTGCTCTCGCGGATTATATTTATGCATCGCGTACCAAGGGATAGTTATTATAATTGCATGTCGCTCCCGTGTGATTTATGATAGCAGTGGCTAACCGGTGACTGCGGTTCCCCACCCGCTTGCTCTTCAGTCGCTAATCTCGACACCTAATAGCTGCACTCCGCACGTTAACCAATAGTGTTCGTTGAAACTTCTCCCGTTTAACGTTTACTCCATAAAAAGCAAAAGGTGTGTTTTTATCGAAAGAGCAAGAGGACAGAGCAGGCGATAACAATGGTAAGAAGACGCGAAGAAGAAAGTAACTCGGCACAATGTCATATGTTTTGCCACAAATGAATCGAGCTTGGTTTTTTTTTCGAAATTCGAGCTTTTTTATTATTTTCGGTGTAAAATGTTTTCGGTATTTTATAATCCCACACGTAGAATACGCATTTCTTTTTCCGTTCGCTTAAAACTCAAAGATATAATGCAAAAAAAACCTCACACGAGTCCACACCAATTTAAAAATTCTACGAATTCCGCTAAGCTTTCAAAGTTCTTCCAATATTTTTGCTGCAACTCAACATGTTAATTACCGTCCATGAAACAGTGCACAAACACTTGTAAATTCAAACCGTTGCAGTTTTCCATTTGGCCGTGTCATGAACAGCAACTCTAGGAAGTTATCCAAATGGATATGTTCACGATTGAAAAAACAAAATTTATAGAAATACAAGTTTGAATGTTTCATACATTCGCAACGAGAAGTTCAAAAATCTGGGAGCTGAATAATTATATATAAATCTCTTCCATCAGTTATCTAATTAGCCTTCGTATTTAATTAGCGGGCTGCAAAGCGAAAGAGATAACTCTGTACAAGCAAGTCCAGTCTCTTCCCCGTGGTCGGTTCCGACGAATCTCATTCCAAGCACTATTATCATTATAAGTTACATATACTTACGTATGCAGTGAGAATAAATGCAGCTTTAGTCGACCGTGCGACGAAAGTTTATTCGAGTCGCATCCCTCGTCATTTTTATCAGTTACTGGCGGTCGCCCGCGTGATAAGAAAGGTCGACAAATAGATCGAGCTTCATGCAATTAGCCTTCTTCAATTATTTGTGTGAGCTGATAACAAAAGTTATTCAGAAGTGAAACGTGGTTGTTGAAAATTTCAATAATAAGAGCCTTTTTGGCTATGATTTTTTCTGAGTAATGATTGAGTTTTGCTATATTTATTTGCTCTATATACTGGCCCGCTGATTAGTCTTTGAGTTCAAAGCAGTTTTTGCTCGATTCCTTGCAGTAACAATGAGCTTGGCTCTCGTAAAAATATAGCTGAATGCACCTGTATAATAACGTATTTATTTTAAATTCAGGTGATTCGAAAAACAACCTGATATTCGTTTATGGAAATACGTTATTCGTTAAAAAATTCATAGCTTTCTAATCATTAATCAAATCACAAAAAACCCGCGGCTATCACCGGCACTTGGTGAAGAATTATTGACCAAATCGTCACCTTTCACCATCAAGACTGTTCTTTACCAAAATAACAATAAAATCAATTCGCAGTCATCACCTGCTATTAAAATGTGCATTCAATCATACGTAAATTGTACTACGAGACCACTTAACGAACTGAGAAGAAGGGAACAATAAAAATTGGGATAAGTCAATTATCTTATATCCTTGATGTGATTGAATATCAATTCGTTTGGAAATAAAAAATTGATATTTTTGGGATCATGAATCAGTCCAACATTCTCGTTGATGTCGAACTCAAGAAATCGATCATGACACAATAACTTGGATACTTTTCGTATTCGATCACAAGTTAGTCGATGACTATATCCAATTTCAATTAAACCGATGTGTTGACTGACTGTTTTTTTCTTCTCAGTTCTGTGTTCATGACAATGGAAACGGACGAGAGAAAAACATTAGAGCGCGAGCGATTGCGCCAAATTCACGTAATGATTAAAATAATTTTTCTTTATTGAATACAACGAATTACATAATTTTATTTCAAACAGCACCAATAGACGTTTTTCATAAGCTTACCGAGCTCTGGTGTGAAAGTCATTTGTGTTGGGGAGGACCAATTCTCGGGGCGTCCAACAAAAGCATGGGAATTAGTGAAATGAGAAACAAATAGGATCAAAGGTACAGGACGAGCTCGTAGAAGCCTGGTAAGGTTACATGCAGAATCGAAATCGAAAAAATTATCAGCTTCGAATACGCTAGTCCTCAAAGGAAGAGCTACGTACCTTTGTTGCATCCTCGATGAAGCTACCCAAAGTTAATACATGGAGGGTAATTTCGCGAGTGTTTTCCAGTTCTTCGGGGAGGGCATAAAGAGCTTCACTAACGAAGTACGGCTCGGTTGAAGTTACTCTGGAATGAAAGGAGAATATTTTATGAATTCATTGAATCATGAATCTCTTATAATGACCACAAAAGTAATGAATGCCTATTCGATATCGATCTTATCGAAAAATAGTCGACAAAATATTGCATCATGGAAGCTTGAACGCGGTTCAAATGGAAATCACCATTTACAGCTTTTCAAGTTAAGCATTAACTACCAAAATTACGAAAGATACTTCGCACATATTTTCAATAAAATTCGAATAGTAAAACCGTCATGCCATCAATTAAAATCATCGTAAAACGTCTAAAATTCTTTCCACATGTTTCTCGCTCGGACTATAAAATTTTTAAGTATCTCTCAGATAATGTGCGTCTCTTAAATATATATATTTTTTTTCACGTGCTCGAGTACGATTTCAACCGAAAAGTGTCGATACACCGCGACATTTGAGAGCCAACTCCCATTCTAATTTCTCGTATTTGTTCATTTTTTCGTTGTTTTTTATTCCAAAAGGGTGGAGATGTGCGTTGCCTGCGCACGGACTTGCGGGTTAATGCAGGTCATATCTGCGGAATTATACGAGCGGCAATGAAACGGCTACACGAAGAGGCTAAGCAGAAATACGGCGTGTGGAAGATGGCAACACAGCCGCCGGTTATTATCGCTCGTCGTTTGCCGCGCGATCATTTTCCTTTTTTTTCTAATTTTACTTTTTCCTCCTCGCTCCTCCAACTTTTTTCGTTTTTTTCCCACTCAAAGAGCAGATCTGGGGGCCACGTTTCTCTTCTCATAGCCTCTTCTCTCTATTCGCTCCTCTTTTGCTTGCCTCTTATACCTGTCGTTGCTTTTGCAAACTCTCCGGCCACTCACGGCAAAGCTCGTGCATAAGCTCCCCGACTAACTGAGCTTCCTGTTTCTTCACACTAAGATCTATTCGCGGCTCGAGATTGCATGCCCCCGAAGATTTTAACTCACGAGCGATGAAAGGATCCCTGTTAGAGATAGGCCGAGAATAGCTTCGCCTACTGTTTGCCCTAACAACACCGCGAATCGAAATTTCTCAGTTGTCGACAAATGTGTGTGCGAAACGTATATCCTCTGGTCCCCGAGATATTCACTTCTAATTTTAGACCGCAACGAATCGATTACGTTTTTATAATTCTTGGTGAAATTTCGTATTAAATGTGTGTATCTGACTTGAGGTGCTTCAGCGAGATACTTCATTTCTAATTAAGTCCAAAATAGTTAAATTTCGACAAAGAAAATGATGACTTTGTAAAGTTTATTCAAAAATCACGAACAAATCCACATTCGTATCCTTGTTTATTTTGTATTGGTAGAACACTATGAATATTCGAATACCTCAATGAGCAGCGTTCTCTCCACACCGCTTAATTTGTACGTAACCTGATTACAGTTGAGAAAATCAGACACGCGATATCGGAAGAACAGAAAGTATATAAATGGAATCGTGGCTCCGGTACGAGCGAACCGGGGGGTCTTAAACGTTACTCAATTATTTTATTATTGAGAGTTATTAAGCCTCCATTAGAAGTGGCTGTCTGTAATTAAAGATTTTCTTCGTTACGGAACATCGTCACGCCCACAAGATTTCTTGGTTTCTAGTCAGTTCATGACGCTGCGGGAAAAAAGTGATAAAGCATTAGGGAGCAGAGGCTAGAACCGTGTAATCGATTGATCCACGAACCCACGAAGACTTTTTTTATAATAAATGCATCCATATTGTGATGTATTTTCCTCTTTCTATTGGGAATCCCTCCGACGATATTTAGTATCATGAACTTTAGCCTCAGGCGTGGTGAGCCGATCTGAAAGGCTTTCGATCCAAAACCCTTTAATGAGTAATCATTTGTTTTTTTGACTGTGGTTTATAGATCTTCAGAAAAGTTTGGTTCTGAAAGTGGCTTAGAGAACTACTGTTAGAACCTTAAAAGATCGATAAATCTTTCCCGGAGGTGAAACGAGCTCGCATGCACACTGGCACGTTCAGACCAATATGTACCACGAAGAGAGGTGTTTGTGAGCCACCTACAACGCGGTCGTCGATTGCGCTCGGTGCTTCGAGTATAATCTGCGGAATACAACGGGAACCACGGGGTCAGCTCGTATATCACGAGAGCGGTGAGATAAGCCGCAAAATCTCAGCTCCAAAGTGCGAGCTGTACAACGGACGATATGGAACTCGGTCGTCCTAATACACGCCCGAGAGAACAGGCGGAGCGAGCAGGAGAGCGAGTGCGAGTGAAAAACTTTTCGGTCGAAACTAATGCGAGGCTCTCAATAATTAATAGCTGCATCCGAAGCGCTAGTTCCACAGCCTCGTAGTAAATTGAACAAAAAATTATACCGGAGAAACTCACTGATCGTTCGAAATCTCCGTTTCAATACAAATCGAACAAAGTTCTTAGCAAGCTGATGGATTTAGAAGAAAAGGGAAATCGGTACTTTTGCTGCTGAATTAGTCGCTGAACTTTTGAATTAGCAAAGTCCAGCAGAAAATCGTAACGATTTGAGTAAAAATTAAGAATTCAGAATTTTTCATGTTTTCATATGGGCAAAGTAGTGTCTTTCCGCTGACTGCATCTTTTTTCTTCTTTACTTTTTTTCTATATTTGCTTCGTGCAGGGAAGAAACGAGGAGAAAATAGCAGCGTAGACTGGTGGTTACTGAGCCCCATAGAAATATATTTTTACGATAAGTTCCGCAGTCTCCCTATGAAATTTTTTTGGTTTTTGGCCACGCTTGATACATACGTGATTATTTTAGCGACTTTTTATATTATTAATTTATGACGACTGCCGATCTTGTCAGATCAGACTGGTTTCACAATATTTCCCATCAACCCCGAGGATGCGATATCGAAGTGATTGCCGCTTTTTCGAGTGCTCGAATCGCCACCTCTCTCGAATACCGAGACTTCGTGTACTCGCAACAGTTTAAGAGAAATGATTCGGTCCATTTTGCGAATTGGTGATTTGATCAAAGTTCCTCTTTCCAACATTCGCCAATGAGAGCAAAAAATTTGACATCGCCGAAGCTCATGATTTATGATTTTCAACAGCGTCACGATTAAACGATTCCAAAAAATATATAACGAAATCTAAAGGTCCGTGTAAAATGATGGTTCGCTCAAAAAAGACCATCAATTTTTTCTCACATCTTATTCGGTTTCTTGCTTGTTCCTTTTGATCACTATTCAATTACGGACTCGACATGGTCGCACGAGCCCATCACCCAGTAAACGATTCTCCTCCGCGTCGTCTCAGTTATTTTATTTTCTTACTCCTCCATCTTCTTCCTCTTCTTCTTCATTTCATTTCTCTTTCTCGTCACAAGACTTGTTCTTGATATATATGATTTTCGTTGTTCACTGATGCGGCACGCTTGCCAGAGTCGTACTGATTGACCATGGCGAATGATCATTATCCACGCTCTCGCAAGATCTTTTACCACTTTCCGCATTTTTTATTCTATTTGTCATATCATTTCTCCTCTTCTTTCCCCTCCCTGCCCTCTCTTTTCCTCATTCCCACCACCAAGAGGTATAAACATGCATGATTTTCTTCGCCAAAGTATTATCGTACACTGGAATAATTAGTATTAAGATATCAGCTGAGCCACCTCTTTTTACAGATTTTGGGCTACAATTATAATGGAAATATTAAAATCGAACACGTTCTCTTCGAATGTATTTGAAACGACTGGGAAAAATTGCAGTGAGTGAGAAAAAGATTGGCGAGAACGAAATCCCCAATTTTTTTCTTTCGCAAAATCGAACTATGACGATGGTTCAATGACGAAAACGGTAGAGAAAGTAGAGCACAATGGGGTTGTTCAAATAAATCGGTATTTGAGTTTAAGGCGGTTGGATGGCGACGATACAATGTTGCCATGCTAAACCATGTTAAAAACAATAAAAATTTCAAAATGATAAGAATTTAACCAAATTTGGTAAATGTATTCTTTAAAAATCTATATGACAATATACATTTTTTTAGATTTTTCTACCACATAGCTCTCGAATAATTGAACACTAAAATTCACGTATATAAGCGTAGAGTTTATACATATATACAGTTATACAACTCTTGCATAAGAACTTCGATTTAACGCTCAATTATTCGATAACCATGTGGTAAAGAATTGTAAAAAAAAATGGTATTTGTATACTTGATGCCAAAGAATGTTATCACGAAATTTGATCAAATTCTGATAATTTTGATTTCGTGATCCAACCTCCTTAAGAAACGTGTGAATCCCCAACGATGAGAGACTGTCCGAAATACGTAGCATGTTTTTCCCGAAATTTTCGGTAGCATCCTATAATTATGGAATCAATCTGCCAAATGGAGTGCAAAAAATGGAGAGTCTGAAAAAGAAGATTAAATTGTGGGGGAAGGTTGGATGATGAGTGAAAAAAAGGAATTCTGAAGAGCGAGTGCATCAGAATACTTCACGACTGTATGAGAAAAAAGGGCTCGAGTGAAATTGGATAATGAAAATTTAAGTGCGTGTGGCCGCTCCCAGTAGGGACTTCACACGCATACGCGATCATTTCTGATTAGACGAAAAAGGCCAAGTGTCGAGTTTCGGAGTCGGTGAAACGATCGAAAAATAACGAAGGTTTTTTTCATTCTGAGTATAGAAATGTAAAGGTGGCCTCTGTTTCGCTGACCTTGTCTAACCAAAGGAGAGATGAACTTGAAACTTATTCACGTTGACCTCTCGATGGCGCGAGAGGAACCAGTAGTCGGGGGTGCTGAATCCTCATGATCGCGTGGCGCCCGGTCGCTAATTAACGTCGCGACATACACACGCTTCCCCACGGCTAATGAAGTAATGAAGAAATAATAAATACCGAGAAAATTATCCGTTAACCGTTAAACAGCGTAAAACCATTTAGCTGAAAATGCTTAATTATTTCGGTTAACCGTTGCTTGAAAGATGTTTTTGCAGTTTTTATGTATTTCGATTGCGTCAACGTGAACGATAAACCAAATATAGTATCGAAGTGTCATATATCAGACTCCTTATTTCTTTTCCACCTAAATACAAAGTAAAATGTCTGCGCGCTGCGGAGCAGCGTCGTAAAGAGGTAATATAAACATCGTTAAACAACCAACATATTTAGGTGATTCACTCACATATCATTTTAACTCTGCGAATACCTACATGCTCGCAATCATCATATTAGAATATTAAAATCCTCGATGCAATGACTTTCCATCGTAACGAGAAAAATTGCGGTAGATACTGGTTTCGGTTAAAAATTCGTTATTTTACGGTGCGCTCGAACATTTCGACATCCTACAGCGCTTAACGGTAACGTTGGACCGTTTTCAACGTTTTTTTCTCTCTTTTTTTCCCTCAAAGATCCTTGCAATTCACCGTATTTGAGGCCAATTTCAATTTATTACCGTGAGCAATGAGGAAACTGATTCGAGCAGCAACGGTATCGTTGACCAACGAACACATTTATTCACTGAAAAAAGACGATGATTTATCAAAAGTAAATGAAAGTATTTACAAATATGAAAATCAATGGCAGAAAAAATAAAAATAATAACCAATCGCACAGAAGTGCTAATTACACAAATGATAATGATTGACAAAGAAAAATTTTCTCAGGCGGTCTGTCCAATAATGAATACGTTAAAGCCCTAATTGAAAGCTAATCGTATATATACTTTCAGGACAACTTAGTAAAATAGTGCAACGGTCAGCAAAAAAATTGTCCCCTCTTCAAACGGTCGAATGATGTCAAGACATAACTTCTCAAAGTTCCTTCACCCTTTTTCTTTTTCGAATACTAGCTACCCATCTCCTGAGCTTATTAAGCGAAAACGCTTACCCGATTCGCCAGTTAATTCTCTGCGATAATCAAAGTTGATCGTATGATAAAAAGATGTAACTTATATGCGACTGGGACGGCGAGCTCGAACATTACGATCAACGTGACAGAAACACTCTCCTCCCCCGTGCCCCAACAAGAAACATATATTTTTGCGGACCTCTCGTGGCTTTCGAGCGTGCCACATTTCCATAGTCGTTATCGGCGATTAAAATCAATTCTTTTTTTTCAATTATTTATCTTAAAATATCTTCAACTTTCTAAATGCTTTCTGCGATTCGTTTGTGAATCGTTGATCTTTCGTCATTTTCTTAAAAGACGAGTCGAAATCCCAAAAAATAATGACCACTTTGTCATTCAAATAACAAAAATTATCCCAATTATCTTCCAACCTCTTTTCCATACCCATGCAGGATTCACTCATAAAAACTTGTTTTTTCTCCCTCAAAAATAAACTTCTCTCAGTTCCGTTCTCGAAATCAGCGATGGAACCACGTCGAACGAGATCAGACCTAAAGACTACTTTATTTTTCAGCTCAGGGCAAGGACGAAGGGAAGAAAACTAGTTTCTTCGACAGATAGCATGACGAAATGGAAATATAATAAGCATAATAATTTACTGTGGGAGCTCAGGAAGAGTGGCGGAGAAAAAAGTGATTGGCGTGTGCGAATAGGGAGCGGCGTGTTCGTAGCGCACGATGCAGTTTTCTGCATGAGCGCAGGAAGGGCCGGTCTCCTTTGCGCCGTGTGTTGCATAAACCAGGCTTATTATATTGCCACGCCGCATATATCGTCAGCGAGCGTAGATTATATTTATCCTTGCTGAAAGAATCGTCTATGGAGTGAGAGAATGCCGTATTAACATATAAGTATAATAGTAATCATAAATGAACACACTCACACACGTAGACATATATGCAAGCGATGTTCACACCGGATGAGTAAAGTCGGTCGGTATTTCCCGTGGAGTAATTCGCGTTGTATTTTTCAGTAAAATCTCCGTCTGGAGAGCTTAAATCCCGCATACATACGATATAAAAATGATACTTGAGTGACTCTTTCTCTTGTTTTCCGAACGATCACCAGCACTCTACGTATTCGTTGGCAAACGCAAACTACAAGAAGGCAATAGAACGAGGTTGTAAAACCTCCGTCGGCTCGTGCTAATGCCAAAGCGATTAGTTATTTGTCTCCGGCAAAGTAGATAGAGTAATAGCTCTTGGGTAATAATATATTTTCTCAATAACATACGCTCTCGCTTCGGTGGTTGTTACTGTTGTTTGCACGGTCTCTTGCCTCGCCACGCGATATACCGAGTTACAGGTAAATATGTGGGTTTAGTGTGGCGATGCAGACGAGGAAGTGGGAGTTTCAATAGTTTCAGATTTTCATTATTTCATTGGAAACACTGTTTTCATTATTTTCTATTCAAATGAGAATATTATGCTCGTTCGTGATAATTATTTATGGGGAATGCGAATACTGATGAGAACGCGACCAAAATCAGAGTTTTGTTTACATCAATTATGTACTGTTTGACATTAGAGTTGAAACTACGATTACGAGTGTCGGACTCGTAACCTTTCTCTATATAGAGTCGGTAGCGTCATCGCGAAACTACGATGCCGAGGTCGACGTCATAATTATGTGACCATTTGAAGATCCGTATACAATTTCTAACGATGGTGGTGAGAGGATTGTTATTCGACAGCATCTTCGCTCAGACCAAGGTCAAGTTTTTCGCTTTTAACTAAACCGCTTGCCAGATCCGGGTCAAGGATTTTGTAGTTAACAATTTTTCAAAAAGCAATGGAAATTATTCGGTTATAAAAGAGAATTTCGTTATGAACAATTCGGATGTTCCCGCGCGTCGATGAATGAGTCAACGCGCGTTAACAGAAAATATCCTCGCAGATCTTTGAATCGATAGTAATGAAAATGCCGTTTTATTGTTACTGAACTTTTACCATCGCAATGTTTTTGTGAATCAAGCCCTCATTTACTTTACGAATAAAGACGTGAGAGTGAAGAATGAAGACAAGTGTCTCGAGCTTTGCCATTCGTGTATCCCAACAAGAAAATGAACGTTGAATCTTGAAAATTACGGTGCAGTTACCGGTTCCGTTGGCACCGATACGAGCTGAGTCAGTATTAACGACGTTTTAACCAACATCTGCCATGACTATATAGTTAACCACAGTACAAACTGTAACAACTTTTTCCACCCTCTCCGGGGTATCACTTTCTAGCTTTCTGCCTATTCGAAGCCACCGGGATAAGACGATTCGATTTTCCGACCATACTTGGAATTTCATATGAGTAACAAAACGGCCACCTTTGTAATAGCGACAAGATGTGGAGCTCACGAATTATTCTATGTTCCCTCCTGTTTTTGTCTTTGTGCCAGAAAAAACCGAGCCAACGTGTGGACACATAAATGAAGACTCGAAGAACTTAAGATTTTTCAAAGCTCGTACCCTTTGAAGACGAAGCAGTACAATATTTATGAAATATAGACATGAAATATAATTTTACGTTGAATCAATAATTTCTCAAAGTTTTAAAACAATTTGGCAAATGGTTAAAGATTTTGTAACTCCATGAAGAATTTCATGTGCACAGCTACACGTGTACCAGCGGATTTTTTTCACCCCTGACTCTTTGAAACACGATAGTTTCATCCGTTCATGCAAAAAATATGCGTGCTCGCAAAAGTGTGGAAAATTACGTGTGCATGCAACACGGACGATAGGGGGAGAACGGAAAAGGGAGAGACGGAGAGAAAAGAGCGAGGAAAGAAGTGAAACTTCTTCCTATCCTGTATATATTGTGCTCTAGCGTCGAAGATGTACGAGAAAACTTGTAAGGATATTTAAAGTTGGCAAAGAGTTAGCAACACCACCAGCTATGGTATCCCATCCGAGGAACATGTACACCGTTAGGTGTATGATATTCAAGTTACATATATACTCGCAGCATACCTTTTATCCGATCCTTTCCGCATCTCGTATTTTTTTCCACAAACTTCTGCTTCGCCCTTTCCGCAATCACGAACATGTTTTATGCTTAAATTATTTCGTTGCTTCATCCGACCTCTCTCCACCGAGGCTTGTGCAAAGCTGTGTGCAGTATTTTTTTTTTTTTTTTTTTTTTAATTTACAATATTTGTCGTGGCGTAATCGCGTATGTGAGAAACGATTTTCTCAAGATTTCAATAACTTCAAAAATTCGATGAATTAAAAAACTTTATTTCCTGATGCATGGAAAGAAAACGGAATAAATCATTCCATCAAATCTCAGTGGGGTGTGCAGTAAAAATAAGAAATTCGATGTATACAGTGCGAATGAATTTGAAATCACCGCAGTTTGTAAGGATACTGAATATATCGGAAGAGTGGATTTCGTCGATCCTCGTCGTAACGTTCGTGGGATCAGCAGGGTAAAAGAGAATTCTTGATTGTTTGGAGGAATGAAAAATAAACTAGGCTGGCGCGCGGTGCACAGAAGGATGCAAGTTTTATGAAGATACAAAAATGAACATAAGGAGGTGGAGAAAAAGAGGATCGAGAATGTTCGCTTCAAAGGACTATGAAAGGCTTAATTCTGGCATGAGAAGTTATACACGCTCGAGCGAGAGAATGGGAATGAGCGGAGAACAGGATGGATCACAGGAAAGAGTGAAAGAGGAAGAGAATAAAGTAGATCGAATTGCGGTGGTTCATAGACGGCGCTGACCCTCGTCTCAGCTATATGTTGCAGTGCGGTTAGCGTCAGCTTGGTTCCTCTTCGTCTCCATATTCTATCTTGTTTCCTTTTCACTCACTTATCTCGCCCTCTTTTTCTCTCTCCTTCGTATACGATGCGCGCTCCACAATTTCCTTTACATACACCTTTTTTAGATCTTCTTTCTTACGTATTTCTATTATATACACTTTTCTATATACTGGCTCTCGGTCCTCCTTCATCCTCATGTTCTTCGTGGGGTGCGCCAGCAATGTGACATGCAATATGGTAATCACCGTTGAGCTCTTAGTGCCTCGGGAACCCAACGACTCGGACGCCCTCTTGTACTTTCCTTTCCATACCGAACGTTCCCCTCTTCCTCTCATTCTTTTATTTCGTTCGTGCCCTTTCAGCTCGAGAACCAAGCGGTCTGTCCATCTTCTTCTTTTTCCATTTTTTTTTGTTTCTTGCTGTTTTTCTCCCTTTTTTTTTATTACTTTACTCTCTGAACTGAATAGAGTCCTCGTGGACCCGAGGAAACGGGAAGTTCGATAGAGAGACCAAAGCTCTGGTAACAGCAGTAGGAATTACTACGAAGACGATGCCGACATACGTCTGCATTCTTGAGTCATTCTCGCATCCCCGCGTACATGAATCACCAATATTTTTACCACTTTATTGGACGTTTCTTCCTTTTTTCGTCGTCTCTTACTTTTTCTCTATTGCCTCTTTTCTTAGAGCCGTCCATTCGTGGTGACTACTCTCAGCTCGCGGCGACTATCGACCTAACCGTGTGGCTACTTTGCCTGTAGATCAAGACTAAAAGAAGAATGCGAACCATTGACAGGAAATAGTCGATGGACCTCGAGCCTTGTATTTACGACTTGAGATTGAAACAGAGGTACGAGCGTCGTCGATGGAAATTCTCTCGAAATCAAAGGTTGAAAGGGAATAGAAAAAGCATCAATGATTGCGAAGATCCGCGATCGGGGACCGTCGAATAAGGAGCGATTTAAAGGTCCACTCGAACCGCCTTTTTCCGTCAATTCGTTTTCACAGAATTTCATATTTTTTTGTTTGAAAACTACGGATGGGATTGAAAATAAAACGGATTTGTAAGCTCCAGAGATAGGATTATCGTTAGATAAGAAATCGCCCAGAGGCAATGACCCAACATCTCATAAATCGAATCCCAGAAAACCCGTTACAGGCAACCTTACCTCGATGTATTGAAGTACTTACTGCGCATCCGAGTCAGCCACTTATCGCATTTATTTAAAATTTAAATAAACTTGACGCCGACGTTAAGATCTCAACGTGTACGCTTAGCTCAGAGGCGGGGAACTCTCGATCGTGATGCAGCCTCCGTTTCTGTCGCTCTCTTGCCGGGCTATTAAAATTCTGTAGCAAGCAAAGTACAGTAGCATCCCTCGCGAGTTACTAGTCGGGAACCCACGCACCATTTTCTTCATTCTCTGCCTCTCTTATTATTTTAGACGAATAAAGAGATCATATAATTTTGGGGAAACAACTAAGCGCTGTTAATTTCAAAATAAAAGTATTGGCTTCTTTCATTTATTTTCAGAAACACTCAGAAATTTACGATTCCGCGAAGAACGTGATGCAAAAACCACTGGCAATTCTTGTTTGTCGAAAGCTTGGGAAAAGCATGAGCAGTTTCGTAAGAAAAAAATTCTGCACGAACTCAAAATGTCGAAAAATTCATTCTCTCAACTTTTCTCGAAGACCAAGAAAAAAGGGAACCTCTCGATGGCCCCGGCGATGACTGCAAGAAGGAATGGATTCTACTTAATCGATTTATTATAATTCGCTGCCCTTTTTTTTATTACTCACGTCGTCGCGTGCATCGCGATTAATACTTCGCCAAGATGCATCCCACAGTGGCAGCACTCTCGACTTCGTACCGAGTTCTTTTGTTCGAGTTCCCGAGGTAAGAAGATCTGATCCATACAAATGTAATCACGAAGAAGATGGTTGTGCGGTTGTTATTATGCTCCTACGCTTTTTCAATCTGCAGCCACTACAAAGCCACACTGACTGAGATGTATCTTAAGTAGTAACTTGCACATTCGAAATGTTTTTGATTTTATTCCATAGACGTTGGTATTCAAACAGAATGAGTAGCTTCCTCGCAAATTTCATCTTTATCAAAGATTTTTCACTTAATTGTAATCCAAATTCCGATGCCATGAAATTTTTGTGGTTGTTAACCCTCTCGGACCGTATGTTGCTTCTATACGAAACACGCGCTTCCAGGCCCCATAAAACTGTACCGGTCAGTGAAGTCGGAGTTCTAATTGCCTAGTTCCATCAAGCAAGGTTATATTGCACCATAAATACTCCTAAACCAAGAGATAAACTAATCCATCGAAATATATCAATACGAAGCCGGCGTTTCGTGTTGAGTTGATGCTGTGCGAAAACGTGCTTTAGTTATCGCAGAGTAAAAGTGAGTACACATTTGTTTTTCATACTCCAAACGTTATGTTCATTCGAAGAGAAGCTAATATGATGTATTTAAGACGTTGTGTGCTGGATTCATTTGTAAATTTTCCTGATTTCACTCCTCAAGTACCTGGTGCTGGGCGCACGAAACATTCAAAAATTCATATTTTCCAAAAAAAAAACTGAAATGTGACAATGGATTCGAAATTATGAAGGGATTAATTTTCCTTCAACGTGAAATAGGCCTCGGTCTGAGAGGGTTAAGTTGCTCAGCTTCTCAGTTTTCTAGACTGTACGAATCTTTTCCGTGGCGAGATGAGTTGAACAATTATTTGTAATGGGCGTATCTGTTGTTTTTATGACACAAAGAAAAGACCGGCTCAATAAACCGAAAAGAGAAATCAGAAAGAATATTTTTTTAACAACGCAAATAAAATAACTCCATTCCACGAGTTTGAGTGCCTATGGTAATTCCTACAGAGAAGAGAAACGTATAGCACTATAATTTTTTCTGCGTATTCCGGAGACGTAACTAAAAGTAAAGCATGAAGTTCAGAAATTCTCCGAATAACAATAGTTAGGCAAATACAAAGTCTCGAGGATTTAGTCTCGGAGCTCTCTGATATTCGTTGCATTTGTGTGAGCCCGCGAAGTTGTGCATCACAGTTCTAGACAGTTGAAAAATAAGGGAGAGAACAAAGCAGCAGGTTGAAAGAATGAACGAGTGTGTTTAAAGTGCTCGTGGGACTCCATTATTAAATGGTCGTTCCAGAGCAAAGAATCATAGCTCGCGCGAGTCTGTGCACTTGACTTTACGTCGAATTACCACCACAAAGCTATTATTATAAGATTGCACTTGCTGCTATCTTCGAAGAGTCTTTCCTGCCTGTTCGGGCTGTTTCGGAGTCGGTGTTATTATACGGTTATTAGTCGTTTTTCGAAGATCCTCTTTTTCGTCTCTGCTGGTGAAAAGTTCCTAAACTGGTATCTTCTGAACAATGAAAAACGAAAAAAAATATAATATGGCGAAATTTTTTGGCTCATAAAAATATAACTCGGGACACCCAACGTGTTGAGTATACGATTGTACAACCTGCTCCAACTATTAACACGAGAACCATTGAAACAACCGAATTCAAAGGCCACTCTCTATCGCCACGAGGTACGATCCTCTCAACGATGTTCTCTCACGCCAATGGTAAAAGGTTGTGGGACAGGCACACGAGTGAGACCAAAGCCCAACACGAAGCAGCGATACCACTTGAACTAACGTTCCTTCTACCGTAACAAACACTTACGGTGGCCCATCGTGCGGCTTAAGAATGATAAACCGTGCTCAACGCTTTCTGGATCCTTGGTTTTGCCGATCCTGCTGTTATTCCCCTTCTCCTCCGCGACAACGAGACTAACACACGATTAATGAACACAAAACATGTCAACAGCCGTGGGAAGACTCTCGTTCGTGCTACTCGAGCTTCGCTGGCAACTTTGGACCCTACTGGGAGAAAGTCTTCTACAACCACTCCTTTTTTCCTCTTCAAATGTTTCAGATTGCTCTCCATTAAAGTTAAGAAATTTCATATACGGCTCGAGATATTTTGTGTTGGGTAACCAACGGAAACAAAAGACTACTCGAAAATTAATAATCCATTAATTCACGCCTTTCTTGATGATAAACAAAAAAAAACTCGACGAAATCATTTCTCATTGAAGAGTCACTTTGATTTCTCTTGAACGAAAGATTTATTCTTGGATCGAGAATAAGTTGAAGGACAACCCAAATTTTGACAAATTTCATTAAAATGTTATTGACCCCAAATTTATTACGGTAACTTTTTTTTATCTCGTTCGATTATATTAGTTGAGTCACCAAATTGAAATGGTGAGAATTCGTGCCAGCAAAAGCAACAAAAACTGCTCATAATTACGGAGCTTTCGTTTTTTTCTGTTTCGTGAATGGGAATTTTCATTCGATTCTGATTTGAATGTTGTAGGTGACGGCAAAGTGTGTGCACGAAAAACACGTGTGAATTTATGCGGGTAACTTATATACGTAATGCACCAACGAGATAGAGATAGACTCGGAGGTAAACCCACCTACGGCCCGCATAGTACTTCGGGCACACATATCAGAGAGTCCGGTGCAGCAAATCCAGCGAAACCATGCCGTTCGAGTATCGGAACGCTCGGCTAAACTCTTATCTTTCCTCGATACATTGTGGCAACGTCGAGACAGATCAGACCCACGTTCGATGTGTATACGAGACTGCTATTCTGTAGGATGGTATTTGTATCATGAACTGACGTTATCGAGAGTTATCGAAGTCTATCGCAAGCTAGATTCTCTATTATTCCTTTCTCCCTACGAAGAATTATAGTATTCGCCCACAAATGACTTGTAAAGTCTCTGTCACTTCGACATAAATTTTTTTTTTATGTTTATTTCCTAGATCTCTTTATTTTCGTACCAAAAGGAATAAAAGCTACAAAAAATATATTTAGTGTTGTAACGGCCCAACTTTCTTCCTTATTTTGGACTGTACTTTCCATTCAATCTTATCCCGATTTAGGAAAATCAAAAAAAAAAAACGAAAACGCACAGTTCCAGGAGTGATTTGACAAATCAACGTGGGCAGAGTCTAAAATCAGGCAAACGAAACGTTTTTGGGTGCTTGTCGAAAACGTTTGAGGTCAGTGCAGCGATCTTAGTATACGCGTTTTAATATATTTTCGTTGGAGTAAATGATGGAGAAGTAGGAAGTTCGAGTGAAATGCAGTGGGAGGAATTAAAACCTTTTCTACGGCCGTCTCGGATCTGCGACTATAAAATTATACGAGTTCTGATAGCAGCCAAAAGGGAAGTAAAAGTAATAAAAATAATCAAAACCAAAGTTGAGTGTGTGCTTGAAGCAAAGTGACCTGTCAGGACTGTTTGTCAGAAAAGGGAATTACGCTAATGCAGCACGCTAGGTTGACGTGGATGAGCCACGCTGTATCCTCGAACCTCCCGCGAGCAGTCACATTCTAGTCCCGAATAATTAAGAAAATGCGGGCCAAAAACGACTTGTGTGTATAATGGTGACTGGCATCTCTTCGAATACAAGCTACCCGTGCGTGTCTCTTTCTGTTGAACCTTTCTTCACGTCCGCTCGATTTATCTGGCTGTCTTCAACGCACTTAAGCCTTATGGGTGACGGCGAAATCATTAGATTTACAAACAAGCGAAATTCCTTACAAACTGATAGAATTTAAGTAAAATAGTTGGTGCAAGTAATAAAATAAGTGCTCATTTCTCAAAATACATTTAAATGCAAAGTTTTGTGCCGATTCTTCGATCTCCATGGCCAGGCTCGTGATTTCTTTTTTTAAATCAACAACGAATCAGGTTTTTATTATTTCAATGAATGTTTCAAACTGTACAGATATATCCAGAAAGTCCAGCACTCGTTCAGTGTCACACAGAGAAAACGAATTCGTTTTGTATAGTGAGGAATATATTATTTTTCAATAATTTTCAAAGTACTTAGGCACCGACTACAAATAGCATAGTATTTTTTGAATTTTACAGATTTTCGTCCCTTGAATTCTAAACAGCTACATGGGGATAGCAAAAAGTGATGCACCTCAGAACTATATTTCGTTTTGTTTTCAAGTGTTTTTCTTCATGTCAAACTAGCGCTTACAAGGAAGTGGAAACCTATTGTAAATCACAAATTTTTACAGTCAGCATAGTAAATTCTATCACAAACACACGAATATACACCGAATACGTGTGACATTTGACCATACATATAGTTTTTTTTCAGGGTTGCCCGAGCATACTTTACAATATAAACATTTCAAGTGACTGAAAACATTTTTTACTGTGCTTATAAAGAAAAACACTTTTGAGTCTTTTGAATAAACGGTATGGGTATTGGTCTTTATACTATGATGGATAGCGAAATTTTTATTGTTGCTCTTCGAATTAATGCTGCAATACAGTACGTATCCCCGAGATACATATACTTCCCTCTAGAATTTTCGACCTCGTTTTCTTCGTGCAGCTATTTTATTACGCGATTCATTGAAATTTTGTTCCTTTGGAGCGCCTTTGGAACGAGCGTACAATTAATCACAGTTTATAAAAAAAAAAAAAAATGGAGATTGATCTATAGATTGATTCAGGCCAGCCTTATTGAATTTTGCAAGCATGATTTGAATGCTCACGTTGGTTGCTTCATGGCTTTATTTATTTATGTTAGGATAAATTTTTTTCCTTTTATTTCCAGTGCATGAATGCGATTTTCAGCACATTTTGCGCATTGAAATACTGTCCGAGGTCTGAATAGGGTAAAATAGTACTCGTGAAAGAATAAACCGGACGGAAACACGAATGCAGATAGAGAAAGGGCAATACCCGATCACTGGAATGATCGTTATCAATATTCGAGCGCAAATGGGATAGGATTGTGGCATCGGTTCTCCCATTCGTTGGCTCAACTCTTCGCTCTTTACGTTTTTGATATATCGCAAGAGTTTACGTGGAGCTTGATAAAAAAGGTGTGCAATTCGATTCAGCGCTCTATGCGTTCGAACACTCTGTAGTACTCAACTACTCTGCTCGTTTGTAAGTTACACTCACACAGAAATTATCAGCAGTTTCATCATCAATATATTCAATTTTCATTAGTAACCGGAGAATCAGATATCCGGTGCTCATTTCACTTTCGATGGTTTTCATTTGGAGTACCTTCGAACGATTATTTGCATTGTTTCACTATGTTTTGTGTATACAAAGTCTTTTAATTCCTCTTCTGGTGGTTCGTCAACAGGAAATCTCAATTTTTCGTGTGACGTTGCGTGATAATTTCCGGATCAATTCCAGAGCAGGATATAACTGTCTTTTCACCTGATATAAATGAATCACAAAAATTATTGATTGTACTATAATAAAACAACTGCAAAAAAAACAATTCAATCCGCAGCAACCAAAAACAATTATATAGTCATCATTTGGTGTATTGAATCCACAGTTATCACCAGCTAAAATTGGGATATCAAGTCATACGAAAAGAGCATCATGAGACCATTAAGCAATCCGCGGCCATCACCAGCCAAAATTAATTGAAACCATCTAATGAATTCCTCAATCCGCGGCCATCACCAGCCAAAATTGTTGAACCATGTAATGAATTAATCAATCCGCGGCCATCACCAGCCAAAAAGAGTTAAACCATGTAATGAATTAATCAATCCGCGGCCATCACCAGCCAAAAATAATTGAACCATATAATGAATTGCGATCATCAAGAATAAGAATAATGATGTGAAAGCCATTACCTTAGATCCTGATTTCGTATTTGATTTTGGTTTTTTTTCTCTCAATACGCACATGCATCCTCGATCAACTCGATGTGTTGACTGACTGTTTTTTTTTTCCGAGTCGTTTCGAGTTCATGACAACGGACCACAAGAGAAAGAAAAAGAAAACACTCGAGCGCGAGCGGTTTCGCCAAGTTCACTCAATGAATAAAAATGATTTATTTTCAATTATTTTCCATTGAATTACATTGGGTTTTTTTTTTTTTTTTTTTAAACACACTATATAAACTAATAGAAGGTTTATTGAATCTTTTGTGTGTCAATCAGACGTAAACTGATTGCCTACGTTAGGAAGAAAGTTTTCAATGTCCCAGTAAAATAGTCATCACTTGAATTGAAAAACCAACTAACCAGAAAAAATTAGCATTTCTTATTCGAAATTCGTTAACAACTGCTATAAACAGCTTTGAGTAAAGCCAGTGTTCGTATTGCTGATTGCGTGCACATTCGTCAAATTTTTGATGGTGCCAATCGACTGGATAGCAGTCGGAGTGTAGCCAGCAGTTTCGCCGCTGGTTATCCAGTTTCTCGAGCTCGAACGAGAATTCAGTGCAATATTAAATGAGAGAAAAAATCTCATTTTTGCCAAATAACCATTTAACACCTGCATATCCAAATGTGAAATGGAAATTAACGAGGAAACAAAAGGTTGAAGAGATACGTTCGAAGAAACTTGGAATGAGGTTGTGTACACAGTAAAATGAATGATTAAAAACACACTTACAACTTTCAGATTTCATGAATTTTTAATTTCCATAATATTATTTCAGACAATATGGTTTGACGAATCTTATAAAATAAATTTTTCTAAATGGAAAAAAAAGTTCTTCAAAAAGTCAACGGTTTACAGGAAGAAATGAATGTTACGACGTTGGAAATAAATGCCCAGGGCAAAACGCGCAGTCCTCGGATCTGAATAATTCTCAATGGATTTCCATACGCGTTGAGTAGTTTAAACTGGCATTACCGATTCCACAACAGCGAACAATAAAGTACTCGGGAGCTACCGTGTTTGCATCTCGGTAAAAAGAGGGAAAACGCGAGAGAGTAGGAGAGATTAAATCTGTAGCCGTGAAGCGGGCATAAATCTGCGGCAACACGTTATCGCGATCGTGCGAAGTGTGCACATGCGTTCATTAGAGGATCGGGGCAAGGTGCCGATAGAGTCATTAGGAGACACTCGATAAAATAGGGAAAAGCGGTGGATAAATTATTCGCTATGTACAGCAAAGAAAGAGAGGGAGAAAGGATTCGAAACATCCGGTAAATATATGTATATACATAGATGGACGACGATCGGGGAGGGCTGAAGACGATGCTATTTCTCACGAGACCGAACTCTCCTCGATGAGAAATGCCAGAGAAAATATATCCTTTAACAAAAATATATCTGTACTCTGAACACGTGTGCATAAAATCTTGGCAGCCTAAGGCCTAAGGCAAGAAAAAAAGAAAGAAAGAAAGACGAAGAGAGAAGGAGAAATTGTTGCATTGCTATACTCAAACGTAACAGCGTCCACTTCTCTTTTCTGCTTCTTAACAGTCTTCGTGTATTCCAACGAGTAACGACGAATGCCATCATCATACATCTCCATTTCATCTTGAGGTAATACATTTTTGCCAAACGTACAAGGCCACTTGGAAGAAACAAAAAAAAAATACAAACTTTCGCGAACTTCGTCCATCATCGAGAGGATCGTTTTTCATTTTTTTTTCACCCTCAACTTGAAGTGTTTTCATTCATTAATCGGGGATCCATCACTGACTGAACCCCAAATTTCATTCGTCCCTGGCTAAATTACTATAGTTTTTTATGTAAAAAATTGCATTAGAGAATGCAAAGGGAAAACACAACGGGAATTGGATCAAAAAAACATTATGAATAAATAGACAGAAGGCATATATAACAGGAGTAGGCTAAGCCGAGAAGAAACGAAATGCCGAAATAAGCAAATGTGAGATTATACGAGTGCTCGTTACCAATTTCCTTCAATCTTTAACGTAATATATCTTTAATATCACTAGTAGTAAAACAATCGTCTCGAATTTTTTCCCAAACCTTCATTATACACTTCATCGTTATTGTGTACTTTTTTATAAACTTCGTAAGAAGCGTTCATTCGTTGTACCGAAAGTTAAACGATTTTTTACCCATAGTCCCTATACCCCTGTGTATTTTTCTTCGCACTTAAACACGTTTATCTTAATAACCAATAAGACGAACCCTTTAAAATTCGATATGCGTGTCAGTCGACTATCTATTCAAACTCTGTGCAAATTTCATAACTTTCTTAAGAAAATCGTTTCGTGCATGAACTACCTTAATATTCGTTCAATTATCACAGCCAATGCACAGCTAGAGCAGACGAAAACAAAAACATATTGACGATCGAAAAGAACGTGAACAAAAGTAACATCCGTTTGGCTCTATCTTTGTTTTTGCTCACGTAGTTTGATCTCCTTTTATATATGCAATACGCAGTGAAAAGGTGGACGCGTCTACATAAGTCAGTACGCCTCTGTAATGTAGCCTAACAAGGAGTAGTCCTTATCGAAGTTACTAATCGTTGCTCGGCCTTACTAGGGCAACGAATAGACTCGCCGACTCTTGAGCTTGGAGTAGTAATCTCTGTATCACATTATACGTGTATATCTATACATATATATATATTGCGGCTGTATACACGCGGGACAATGCTTCCAGTCTTTTTCTTCAGTAGTACTCTGCTTACCATAGTACTACGGGCACTCAGACACGACTACGTATTACACAAGATGCACTCGAGATATTACATCGCTTTTGCCGGATCCGTGAACTCAATGATTCTCTCGACAAGCCGACACAAGAGAACTCATCACGAGCTCACGGTTAACAACTGCTACGACAACGTGAATAATCGTACGATGACATCACAGCTCTCGGTCTTTCTTTCCTCCTCCTCCTCCTCCTCGGTCTTCCCTCTCACCCTCGTGTCACTTGACCCTTCTCGTGGAGCTCTTTCCATAATTCGGTCAATTAGTGCACGAGACACTTAGTTCGAGTGACGAGTACTGCTATTACCCGTCATTCCTTCCAAGCCAAGGAGAATACCGAACGGTACACAATTCATAGAAATGAATTTGGCCTGTTTCTGAAAAAAGTTATTCGTCGAAAAATTCCTCGGTTGTTGTACCATTTCCGTGAGTCGTATATAAAGCTACGGATAATCGAAGGGAAGAAATGTTGAATTGTGAAATTCCATCCACTTCGTTTCAAAATTTATTTTTCCTTTCTTTACTCGGCTACGGAAATTAACCGGATCGTCACTCACTGACTATCCATGGTGCTTTTCAGCGTCTTGGATGATATGAAAATGACGTTTAACCCGACAGTAAATACATCTTTCCAAGGTATGAAAAAATAATGAGTTACTTTCGTTAGTTTATTAATGCTTATTTGGCTTGCAAGGAACGAGAAAATAGATTCCTCCTCGAACGATTTTTTAATTCGGCAGCAAGGATTTTATCTTTTGCAAATACCCGTTTCTTCGATGCTGAATAATCCTTTCACTCGGGTGGGTATACGTATCATAAGGTAATAGCTCTTGGTTCAGTGGCTCCATATCGGTTATATCTGATACAAGCGCGGTCGGATACACAGAGGCGGGTCCCTATTTATCGCAGAGAGACAGGGGGAGGTAAGGGAGTGAAAATGCGTTCTCTGGAACGTCAGTAATTGCGTGTACATGTGGTCCAGCAGGGAGAGTTGTAGAACCCGGTGCATCAACGAATTAAAATTTACGATATAGTTATATATCCGTGTTGTAATACACGCACGGGGACGTATATTTATTTGCCGAGTTCCTGACGAAAAGACCTCGGACGAGTACATGACGTCGTCAACAGTCCGGCGTTGACGTCGCTCATCATCGCACCAGCGTGTTAGAGAAAATACCTCAACGCCCGCGTCCGCGAGCTTTAAAACGTGATTGCCAACACATTCCGCGTGCAAATTATACCAGCGCGAGAATTCTCGAAGCGATGTTACCATGCTCGTGTACAATGTGGACTAAACGAGCATAGGAGCATCGTTGATGAAGGAGTAAACTCGTTAGTATGCCAATTATATACAGGATTAAAAGTGTACTCGCAGTTTTTAACGCAATGTTATACAGAAAATCGATAGAAAAAAGTGTATTCTCATCTTCTAGAGAGATACTGGATCACGAAGATTCGATCGTTCTCAATATATTATATCCACGCATCTAAAAAACTGTAAAATCAATATCTTCTTCCGTTTGCATCTCGCACGTTTGCTTCGAGCTCAATTTTCCAAACATCTTTAGTAAATTTATAATCCCTTTGAAAATAGTCCCATTAATATTTCTTATCAGATTAATTATCGGCTGCGGATTGCGCAATCTGATACACGATTAAATTCATAAGCGCGCATACGATTTTTCTGCTTACCCTCGCGCAAACGATTTTTTTATCCGAGCCTTTTTGTGCACCTGTGTCGCTATACCCGCACGTGAGACATACGAAGAGCGAGAAAGAAAAGAAGATTAAGAGAAAGAGGCGGGGAGAGTGAGAAAGAGAAAAAAACAGTGTATCGCCGATGCACTTGGTTTCCCCATATGTACGAGTTTACGGTACTGAGAGACTCGTAGATAAGCCACAGCACTCGGTGGCCCTGGCTTCTGGTCGCGCGGCGGTGATCCTAACGTAGCGGTAGCAGTATAGAGAGCCCCTCTGCACTCCAATGTACCCAATATATTTACACGCATACATATATGTATATGATATAAATGCACTACCGCTATTCACAATGGCTGTATACAGTCACTCGATGTACACCAACCAGCGCAATATACGCACGTCCAATTTACAGTGCGATGACGTTATTTACGCGATATCTATATAGCCGTACATTTATTTTATTGCACCGATGAGGCACGAGAGCGATGCACGCGTGCAGTGTTTTATTGTGCACCCCATAACATATAGCAGACCGAACGACCATACGTACGATATATAGTACAACTGTGGATATATTCAGAGATGTATAGATGTGTATGCGTGCACCTTACTGTATTGCGCGAAAGGAAAAAACACAACTTGAAGGCTTGACCGATAGTGCACACATAAAAAAGATGAAAGTAGATGGATAAGAGAAAAACAGGCTTACACTTCTCAAAGCTCTTCCTCTTCTCGCGGTAATTCTTTCAGTCGTTATCTAACCTCAGTCGCCATTAAATCACATGAGATATTTTACTGATGCTGGGTTCGATGTTCGTATTCGTTTGGGTGTGTGTTCGTGGGGTTTTTTTTGGTATACAAGCCAATGCAACAGAGAACGTCTCACAGCAACCAAGATCCCTCATGAATCTGACCCACTATAGAAACATTCTTGCAATTCACGAAGCATCCTTCTCTTTACGATTTGATCAAATCCTCTTTCCATCTTTCAGCTTCTGGCCGTTGTTCCCGTTGTTCCATTCGATGATGTCTCTCTGTGATATCGAGTGCAGAAATTCTTGGCTCTTCTCCTCTGGCATTTGTGTTAACATGGCAAAAGACTCTGAGCTTCGTTCCTTCGTAAAGTGTGGTTTATGGTTATTCTAAGATTGTGCTTGAAATAGCTTCGGATTGGATACCTCGGAATTCCGTGTCTTTGAATCTTATTTTGTGCTGTTATTGATCAGGAAACGAATTTGATTTCTGTGTTAGGAATTTTCACTGCTCGCATTCTTATAGGGATCTCTCGCCTGCTTTACGGTGTTTCTTTTTTTTTAACAGTTACGCCAATGCACAACCAACTCCCTCACACCGATGCTTGAACGCTGCTTCAGATTATCTTAATAGACAGGTTATTAAGATAATTTAGTGTGAAAAGATAACAATAATTGAGCTAATGATAAAATAAATTAACGTTTATCGAAATACAGGGGCAGCAGGGTTTATAAATTTATGATTTCGGAAAGTGTGAAAATGAAGTTCGTTTATATTTCAAAGTGAAACGTTCTCTGTCTACGCATATTGCGTTACGTTTATCCGCTGTTATTATTCAATTACAATAATACCGCATGAAAAATGTGATTCCACAAATGTGGATAAACAAATGTTTCAGCATATGCAGAAAAGCCTATTAATTTTACGATTAGAGTGTCGTAAAAGTGATAGAAATATATAGCCCGTTTCCTGTCGACTGTTTTGCTACGATTCTTGTATAAATAGGAAAGCTCATGCAACGGCCATTAGCGACAAAAGGTGGCGAAGATTGAGGCGGATGATAGTATAACTGGCAACGATCTCAATCCATAAATATACGTGAAATGCAATTCTATATATTCCAGTTGCGCGATCCAGGTAGGATTTATATCGTCACGACTCGGAGATTCGATATAATTGATAGAAGCAGGAAACGAGCAATGAACGGGGGAAAATGAAATGGAATCATGGAGAACCAGCGGGTCTTGGAGCAAGAAAAGATCGTAGGTGCTCGATCCTAGCCACGATTAGTTCCCGCCTTGCCCAATAATCGAACGAGACGTCGAAATTTATGGGTCTTGCTAAGTAAAAACGTCGTTGCTCTCCAAACGTTCGCTCCGTATTCTCGTATTCTACTTAAACTGTGTACTTAAATAACTCACGTACCAAATATTCCCGACTGGCGTATGTTTACCCCGCTTCACTCAGATTGCCAATTATGCAATTTTTTAGGCGCCGTGAGACGGCGGTGGCGGTATATCGAGGCAAATTCGAAAATACACGGTTGATCTTTTGTTTTATTTCTCTTTCCTTTACATAGTAAATGTCCAATTTCCTCTGCAATTGCTTCATAATTACATCGTTCCGTTTGAAATAATACGGAGTTTCAAATATACTATATCATAATTACGATTTCTTTAGTTGGCTCAAAAAAATCAGGCCGGCAATGCCTTTTTTTTTCTGCAAACGAAAGGAGAACGATCACCGACACTAATTAGGATAAGTTTCAATATAAAATACTAAAAGATTCGACGTCGATTGCGTGGTTCCACTAGGAATATCTGAACTTGGAAATTCGAAGAAGGCGTCACGTGAATTGCTCAGGCAAACACGTTTGCAATTCATCCGCAGTGTCTATTCTATTTCTACGTACAAAGGCACAGCTTTGCTTTCTGCAATGATAGTAAAATCTCTCTCGGTTTGTCTCTCCCCCTTAAAGTGTCTCTACAGATATAATAAAAAGTAGAAAATATGGAGTTTTGCGAATGGTGAGAATGATTTTTCTACCTTCTGTTTGGGCATATCGTGAGAACAGAAAACATAACAAACTCAGGTTGTATTAAAAGAGAGGGAAAGCAAGGGATTCGATAGCTGTCGGAGATTGCAGCAAAACAGCATGAATGCTTACGGTGAGGCAGCAGCTGTAGCCTTGAGGTTTGCTTGTGCTGATGGCGAGAACGAAGGTCGCTCCGTTTACCCGCCTCCGCGTGCAGCACGAGAATCGTAAGCGTTGGCAATCACTTTCGAACTCGATTTTATATCTCGCTCGTTTTTTTCTCCTTTTGCCATATTTTTATCCTTTTCTTGGCATGATTATAGGCAGCGCGAAGTCTAGTTTTCATTCGAAGTTGAGCGCACCCCGGACGCTTCACGATTTATGCGCCAGGCTGGTATCGCCTTGACGAAAAAATCGAAAGGATTTCTCAATGAAATGAAAATTCAGCGTGGGTGTGAACCCGTAGAGGACGTACGCTTCAAATCGCGTCGAATGAATGATAACTATGTAAAAAAATAAATGGAAAAACTCGAAATAAACAAGTGTGCAACCTTACAAACGACTAGAAGACTTTTAATGGGCAACTTCCACCAACTCAAGCCCCTTTCCGATTCATGTTGTTGCCATACTTCCACCTTGGCCGAATTCCATCGAACGCCTACTTCCTGCCCAGCCTTATTCTCAACACAATCTACTTCGCTCCACAGCTAAGAAACTATGTATTCTTGTAGGCTGGTGTGCGTAGTGTGTTCTTTTTTCTACTGTTCGCCACTCTTCCCTTTCACCCACTAAATTGCTCGAATCCGTCCTCTTTTTTTCTCTCCACACTCGCATTTTTTTATTTTTATTTTGGTTCTGAGGTTGCTATTCACGAGAATCTTCACGTTCAAAGAACTTGAATATATATGCGGTTTGATATCTTAAAATGGCAATCCTCATTTTGAATTTATCAAACTCGCTTTTTCTTAGTGTTTGGAATCTGAGAAAAAAATTCGTATCGATAATATCATGAGGAAAATTGGGTATTTGACAGTATTTCTCAAAAGTGAGAGATACAATACAAAATGTTAATTAACTCTGATAAGTTTTTTAGAATTCACATAGTTTCTTTGATCCAACTTTCAGTCGGCGTTGTTTAATACATTTGAAACACACAGTTAGTCGGGAAACTTTCAATCAACGTCTACTCTGGGTCTCAACATGCTAATCGATTGTTCTCTCGTGGCTCTTTCCAATTTGATACGAAGGCGCTTTCATTTCTCTCTTTCGCAGTGCCAGTGGAGTGGTTCACGGAAACGCAGAGAAGCTCAAGTACGCGTGGAACGAAGAGTAAAATCGGTGAAGACAGCAGAGTAAGATCGATGAGTGACAAACACGATCGTGGTCCCTCAACGTACCAGTTCCTTAACTGTACCGCAGAGAGGAATGACAGAGAGATAGAGATAGAGACACAGTGAGGGAAAGAGACATGGAAAGGGAGAGAGAGAGAGAGAGAAAGAGCGAAGAAGATCAGCATCAGTGCCTCACGACTTTGCCAGGACCTGATGTTCGATCTGGGTTCGTGTGCCGTTCGCGAGCCTTTTCTCTCTCCACTCGACAAGACGCGGGCGCGCGCGCGATCAAGGAAGAAGAAGAGAGATAGGAAGAAAGAGAGAAATAAAGCAGGACGGGAAAAAAGGAAGATGGAGCGATTGAGAGCAACAGAGAGAGAGAGAGAGAGAGAGAGAGAGAGAGAGAGAGAGAGAGAACGAGAGAGCATTGTGAGTTTCAGAGCCGCAAAGTTCCTCTCGTTACATTGCGAAAGGCAGTAATAACGGGCTTACATTGCGACGTGAAGGTCCAGAAAGTGTGGCTTGGTATGCGTTCGTGTGTGTGTGTCATAGGGTGACAGCAAGAAAAAAAAATGTGCTTGATCGAGAGGTCTTTGAGAGGAGAAGAAACGGCGAGATAAGAGAAAAAAACGATGAGACAAGAATAGGAGAGAAAAGAAAGGCCAAGAAGAAGAAGAAGAAGAAGAAGAAGAAGAAGAAGGAGACGGAGCCCCGGTCGTTCGAAGGCGCTTGAGGGGAAACGTTTCCCACGATGACGGCGGTGGCAGCCCGAGAGTCTCGCGAAGCACGTTGCCCCAGACATTTGGTCCAATAATAACACTAATTTCGTCTACCGGGGGATTCTCTATTGTCCGGCCCCGATGCAGCTCCATGCCTCTCATTCTCTTTTTCTCTTCATTTTACTCTTACTCTTGTCCGCTCTTTGAAGAGCGGATGCAACAGACTCTGTAATCCTAAGAGTTATATTGGGTTAGCGTGTATATACGGGGCAAACTCCTGCTGACCAAAACGTATTCGAAGAGGGATGAGGAGACCGGACGGAAAGAGAACATTTGAGACGGAAACGCTAAAAAGGATGGAAGATCTTGGCAAACTTGGTCATCTATTCTTATATAACTTTAAGAAGAATATGTTTCATCATGTAACGCATCAAATTTTATATGCATGCGATACTGTAACGTACATAAAGTGAAAAAACTCTTCATTTTCCAGACCTATAGCTTTATAGTTCATCGACGCTAAAATATCCGTTAGATATAGTAAAAAAACTTCAAATGTACCACCCTAAATTATGTTAAATCTCTCAGTAAAGTATACTCTTGAAACCGTTCAGAATATGGAATTACTCCCACGCTGGTGTTAGCTATTTATTAAGTGCTCGAAAATTCGCCAGCCATTAATCCTCCGAAAACCTGCATATGAATTGCTTACGGAGAGTTTGTAGAAAAAAAAATGATAAACTCCTTAAGAATAGATCTCGTGGTCACTGATATTCATCTTACCGAAATGAGGAGAATCAGAATAATCACTCGGGGCCACTGGAATCTTGGCACGAACGTCGTCGAGCAGTATCAGTGTGTTGGAAAACTGTCTTGAAATACGGTTACGAAGTTAAATTCAAGATGGCTGTTAATTACGCAACCTCCATAGCCTGCTTATCCACTCGGGCTCAGCGGGCTCTAAGTGTTTTGTGCAGATGGACTGCGTTGCTGAATCACTGCTGGTGTAACAATTAGTGGGCGAAGTGATTTTACTACCTATGCTCCGGGGAATACAGGAGTCGAGTATTAGAGGTGGCTTGTCGTGATTTTAATCTTCTCTCTCTCTCTTTCTCTGCTCCCACTCGCAATGGGGAGTTGCATATAAACGAGACGAAACTGGCTCCTATGTGTTTCGTTACCGGAAGTCATGGTCCCTAATCGCCAAGACTTTGGAGTCTCTGTACTCTGGAAGACAAATACGTATGACGGGGAAAGCACACATGCCCTCGTAGTCGTATAGTATCGTTGGCCCGAAACAGCGGAATGCACTCAGCAAAATTCATGCAGTCATACACTGTACAACATTTGCACATGTAGGTGGGTCTCTTACAGGAAGGGGCATGCTGGAGTCCAAGACGTTGCGGATCGTTCGGTCCCCGCGGTACCACGTTAAACTCAGACTACGTACAATGAAATGCAATGCTCGTTGGTGCAGGAGCAGCAGGAGCAGCGGCAGGATTCTCTCTGGTCTCTCCGGCACGACAAGCGACTAATTAAAAGCCCCATAGCTGATATAACTTGTTTACGTGTCACAGGTGCAGCAACGGTGAACCAAACTCCAACCGTCGTACCGGTGCACGAGGCTTTTGCAACCAAGTGCAGCAATCGTTTCCACCTTCTTATGCGCGGTGAGCTACGAAAAATATCACATGTTTACACCACCTCCTCTTCCCTCCTCTTCTATTTATACGTTCATGTACAAAACTACAACTTTTGTGGTGTGTTACCATTTTTTAACCGTCATACAGAAACCGTTACTCTGCAGAGTGCTAAATTTCATTTCAAACGTTTTTTTTCCCTTCCAAAGTTTAAATCATTTTTAGTGCTTTCTGAGATATGGTGCAGCCTCGCCGAACGTTCCAGCATTGCTGGACGGTAGAAGTCGAGTGGAACGAATGAGAAATTATGTGATTTCGAACATACAGCACAGAATAAATCGAAGGTGCTTTACTGCCTGATGAAAGAATGGACAGCATTCGTATATACTCCCTTTAACCTTTACGAACGTACAGAATAAATGAGAATAAAAATCTCTGATATAGCAGGTTATTGTACCCCATCGACATTCACCCATTTACCTATAACTGTAATTCACATAACTCGGTACCCCATACATATCTCTTACACCGCACGTTTATCATTCGAATCGCACGATAATAAAGCTGTGAATATGTTTAACACCGTATATATGTATATTATACGAGAAATACAAAAGATCATGAAGAAACACGACGTTACTTGAGGGTCGTGTGGTGTGGACCACAATGGAAGGACAAAGCCGAGCTCTGTCGGATCTCGTACTATATCTCGATTCCTCCTTCACCTCGTATCTCATCGAGGTATTTATAATCCTCCACATACCAAGCGAATGAACATAATCCTATTATAGAATACTGCTTATGGATTACAATATGGACAAATATCTATTTATATTAAATTTTCTAGATATAGATATATAAATAAATTCTTGGCTCTCGTATCTTTTGCTATTCATCATTCTATTCTTTAGCAAGTTTCGTGGAGAACAGTGTGCACTTTTCACTATCTTGAATCTTTGAACCTCTTGATGTGGTCTTAATAAATACTGTAATGCTCAGCGTATAACTTTGAGCTCGTTCAACGTCTGTCTCGTTCTGATCCTCTCGGGGTATCTCGCTTCTCCGATTGTAGTGCGTTCTCCTCACTTATTTATTATCTAATTTATATGTATTTAATATACAAGCACGTATATATTTATACGTATCATATTATATGGTTTGTTCTTGCCCGTGAGCTACTCCCAAGCGATTCGAAAGATAACGATTCTGATCGGTATGGGAGGCATGTGTGCGGCATTGCGCTCACCAAGGGAAACGGTAAGGAGCAGCAACGTGTCCTGATATTCCGCCGCTGATTCCGCTTTGACCACGTCGCGCAGCTACCGTTTATACATCGTTAGATTAAAGTTAGATAGGTGGGTGAATGCTGACGTTGCCGCTACTGGGCTCGACGTGTCCTGGCGTACGATCGGACGATCAGAAACGGGTCAGCAACATGGAACGACCGTCTATGTATCTTAATCGTGCAAGCTATATACATTCACACATGTTCAGGTCGTTATGTATACAGCATTATATTTCGATAGTTGGGAAACCGGATGTCACACTAATACGTGGAGGAAGTGTATCTTTACAGACTACTTTAGAATTAAAAACTACTCTGCCTCAAAGTACTGTCCAATAACTTCGTAATCCTATAAATATTGAATCGTTGAATGGTAATTGTTGAAAATGAATAAATTGGAAAGTTTGAATAGTAAACCGGCGCGTGTTCAGTTTACTTTATTTTCAAACGTGTCTGATAACAGCAGTACAACCCAGCATACCATACTGTCAGTAGTAAATGTGTGTCCATAAAAATAGTTCTGATCACGAAGAAAGATCAACTGACTTGGAATTAATAGGTTGATGGATCAAGTAACGTTGTCACGTGACTTTATCGCGATGGAAGTAATCGTCTATTGGAATTCTTGGGGCGCGAGTAAAGTCCCAGGTGCAAGCACGTTCCCTGTATTTCCTACTAATTAAATTAGCCTATCGGCCGAGGACGAGGCGCTTCTCGTGTGCGTCAAGGTGCAGCCAGAGTGTTGGGAGTTGTGGCAAGGTAGACCAGGACTAATCCAGCCATCAGTTGGCCAATCCTCGTACCAATGCTTCGGTAGAATGGGCTTTGAGGTTGAGAGGCACTCGGGTGTAACGACCCCATCTTCATCAGTCCTCGGGAGGTACTAGCACACCCGCACTTCATGCTATTCCCATGGGTAACGGACAGCACCACAAATGTTCTCATTAGGATAAAACAGCAGGAGCAATAGCCCTGTATACGTTGATGTGATGATTCGTGCTGGCTGACGTTCCTACGTTTGTTCAATCCACACTTGGCACCGTGCTAGACACGACTGTGTGATGCCCGCTTGAGCCTGCTACCGGTAAATATGCTGTTGGGACTATGGGATTCATCGCGTAACACAGACTACTAATAGGGCGCCGTCAGTTGACGTGTTATTTTTCGAGAGCTTATCGGCAACTTTAATTCGTGTTCGATTGATTTTAATAAACCGCAAATAAGTCGATTGCACCTCGTTATTTTTGAGACTGTCTGGAGCTGCGAAAAAAAAGTGGAAGAATTTCGTATTGCAATCGATAATGCTTGGGACTTCGGGGAAGGACAGCGAAAGCCTCCGGATATTAGTGAAATTTTGAATATAATTCACTGGTCCGATGAATGCCAAGCAAAGTGAAATTGTTTCTTGGTAATCGTTAATGGGTTAAGCAAAGTTCGAGTTGAAATGGAGAAAAAGTACGTTGCTCATTTCCACTGAAGGATCGTATGCATAAGGGTCCGGTGAGATCAGCGATGCATGTACACATGTGTGTAAGTGCAATAACTCGCTGAACCGCCCAGGGCGGCTAATCGAAGGGATTGTTTCCAGGAAGGCTTCGTGTTGGTAATTGCAGCGTTGAGCTCCGGAGATGAACTTCGTCAGGAAGAAGCGAGAAGGACAGCGGAACGAATCATTCCAATAGGATCGGTAATCAGCGGAAAAAAAATCATGTCACATTATCGAAACTCGTCGAGTGGTGTGTCATCCGCGTAAATACCGTTGGGAAGGCTTATAATCTACCCGAAGCTATTGCAGTTAAACTCCGAGAACTCCGATATCGAATTCACGATGCTCCAACTTTCGTAATACCCAAATGACGCGGAAGGTAAAAAGCGTTAGAAAAAATGAATTTAAT
This sequence comes from Venturia canescens, assembly GCF_019457755.1. Classification (NCBI taxonomy): domain Eukaryota; kingdom Metazoa; phylum Arthropoda; class Insecta; order Hymenoptera; family Ichneumonidae; genus Venturia; species Venturia canescens. Next base: position 16,122,472 of record NC_057421.1, on the reverse strand, counting down.
CGAGAGAAAAACATGAAATTGAAGCGAAAATAATTAAGAATTCTAATAGCTTCGAGACCGTATATGAAATTACCTTCTAATTATTGGCAACTCTGAAAAACACCAATTCAAAAATCATAAAAAAAACAAAGGTATAAGCCGAATAAAAAGGACTATAAATGGAGCTCGAGGATACATAATTAAATTTTGTTGTTGGCATCCATGCATCCGTAAAGACACTCGTTTACCGACATCTGCTGCTGACATCACTTTGATGAACGTGAGGACAAAAGTACATTCGAAAAAAACCCCATAAATACCTAAAAAAAAAATATAGAAAGAACAAAGCCAGCCCATATGAGAGGAAGGGAAAACAGAATGGCATCAGAAGTGCTGGTGTTGATTGTTCGTGCTTGCGGGTGCTGTCTCGGAGAATTGTTTTACCAACGTCGAGACCGGAAGAAGCCTTGTAAGGAAAACTGGACGTCCCTTGCTCGACGGAACGTTCTCCGCCCAAATATAATACTTTATGTCGTCTACATGGCTATACACAGTGGCCATATTAGGCTGTGCAACGAGCCTACGTGCTTGGACTCTGATGCTGCACAGTCAGCCTGTTAGCTATAAGAAATATAAATTCATACATAAACTTATATATGTAAGATTGGCTTCACGCTCACGCTTATATCGCATCTCAAATATGTTATGCAGGCTTCGTCCAAAGTGCCCTCCTTAAGGAGAAGATACGGGCGTCAGCAGACACGCGCGTTGTTATAACCATTTTGCTCAAACCACGTGCTGCTACTCACAAACGGAATTAGTAACAATACGAAATATTCTGTATAGGTACTATAAAAGAGAAGTATGACACTGTTTATGGGATTAATACATTGTTGAAACATTGTGTGTTATTAATTATTATTGGAGCGTCGAATCAATTCTGCATGATTTTATTTCAGATTTCGATGAAATTATTGTACGAGCATTTTTCTCATTGCCATCTAGCCTAAAATTGCTATCGCCGATGAAAGGAATTCTGAAGTGGTCTTGTAGCTCTGTATCTGGAATTGGTACTTGAAATATTATTTATAATATAATTCGAACTATTTGTCAGATTTGAGGAGATGCAGAATATCAAATTTTTCAACATTTTGGACCGTGCCTTCCTCATGAAATATATGGAAAACCGTGGCTTTTGTAAATATTTTTTGTGCCTTAAATGGAATGAAATTTTTTATTTAAGAGACTTAAGAGATTCAAAATTCAAAACAAAGCATTGACTTTGGACGAGGAGTCCCTTCCAGGATAGATAAATCTTCGATACACGTGGGATTATGCTGTGATGTAATATTTCATGAAACGCACAGTGTCAGTAAAGCGATGGAAGAGTGTTGTATGTTCACAGACCGAATAATAATGCATCGATATAAATATTATGATCAGGAAACTGCGTTAAGGATAAATTACTGTCCATTCGATTATACCTATGATAAAATACGATTATAACCATGGGAGTATGAGATACGCACAGCCTAGTATTCAGTTAAAGCGACAAGACAGAAAACTTGTGTGCAGATGTGCGAGTCGGTGAAGAAAGGCTGAACCTGCAAAAGGCTGCCGCTGATAGATCGATGACTTCATTCACAGCCAGTGATGCTGCGTCATTTGCGAATCTATTGATGATCCATTCCGATACGTGGTGTGCCAGGTGCACGTCCTCTTTCAACCATGCGAAAGACATCACGAGCTATTACCTCGACGCTTCGTGTACTTAATTCTCCCCTCGACGTCTGCCACCGGTTCAGAGATTCCAGGAAAGACGATAGCGAAGTTTTATCTAGTCAGCTTCATGATATATTATTAGCATGATGTCACTGATGGCGATGGAAAAACAGTTTCGCGTAGCTTTTCCGATCTCCCAAGTCAACCTGCTTCGGTTCAGAGACAATACCTGGGTACAGCCATGCATTGGCTGGCGTGTCGAATGTCAAATTATAAAGATGAGGCAGTCAGTTTTTAATAAGAATCCAACTGCCTGCATCGGTTGGGTTTTCCACAGTTTCCTTCAACCCTCCCATAATTGCGATACAGCAACGCTTCGCGAGAAACAATCACTACGACCAATGCTGTTGGAATCTTCTGTAGAAGATTCTAAAGTGGAAAAAACATGAGAGCAGAAAGACCCGAAAAAAATTATTTAGGACGAAAGAGGGTACCTTGTAGAAATTGATGAAATTTTGTTTTTCTCCGGTGCAATTTCAATTTAATTAGAGAAAATAAATTTCGTAATTTTACACTCAACTCGTTTTGCTCCGGTCTTCCCTAATGAGACCTCGAGGAAGACTTTTCGATATGAATTTAATGAAACATACGATGAGTTTAATCCTGAGACGATCATGCATGAAAAAAATAGCACACGAGTTTAAGGCTCGAGAATAACTACGGAGTGATTCAACAGAACAAAAGGTACAACTGTTGTCTCATTTAAAAAAATGCAGAACAATATGCAAACGTTTCAATGTGAATTCTTATTCTCGCCTCGAGTATTTCAACATTTTTAGTTAATGACAGTTGCGGTTGTGAAGATTTTGCTCGAGGCTTTGGGCTCTCGGTGAGAGGGAAGTTGAGGGCGCGCGCGCGCGACGATAACGGTAACGATCGTAAATCTTTCGTCGTCGCCGAGAGCGGGCGTTTGCCAGTTGGCAGCATCGTATAGTGGCAAAAGCAGCAGCAACTAGCATCGACCGCTCTATCCCTTTGGTCTGGCATCTACGTGAGCTGGCGCGAGCTCGCGAGGCAAGCATAAATCCGTACTGGCATAAATCAAACCCGGCCCGTGCAGAAAAGAAAGAGAGAAAAGAGACGAACTGGCAAAAGGTTGAAGACAGTACGAAATGGAAGTCGAAAGTCAGTCGGTACTGCGTGAGCGTGTGCTGCCCACCGACCTATTGTCATGTTCAACCAGTGAAAATAAGAATAAAATCCAAAGTAAAAATAATATTTCTCCTTTTTTTCCACTTTTCTCCTTCATTTTCAATTCATCATAATAATCCTTCACCTCGGGCTTCGACATGATGAGATTTAACATTTAGAGAATCGTGAGTGAGTGTTCGCCAAGTGTGCGAGCGAATCTCCGACTCGAACTATGGCAACTCGAGAACTAGCGGTAAATGTTCCAGCCTTCGAGTCCTTCGCATAACTCTCTACGATTATCGGGCAAAGATGGTGATAGATCTCTTGGGCAATGTTGCCTCGAGCCGGGCAGACACGCTTCGTTATCATTATTTAGCCTCTTAGAGTTAACGGATGTCATAGTTTTGAAGGTCGTATCTGTAAGCCCCCTTAAATAAGAAAAAGTGTACTGGTCGCTGCTCAATAAAAGGACCACGGGCTCTCGCTTCATCTCCACCCACAAAAAAAACAATGCAATATTAAAAAAATGTAGTAATTATTCTTATCCTGATAGGATTGACGAATGGTCTCCTGTTTGAAGAAAGTGGAAAAAGTTATTCGCATTTCACGTTTGAACTTTATTACTATACTTTACACTGCTTCAATCAATGGACGAATTGTTTATCAAATTTAGCATGCAAAGTGTTTGTAATAAAAAAATCAAACGTTGAGTTTGAAGCGACGGATTTTATTTAATAAACTTGTATATCTTAATTATTATAATATTTCAATTTTATTAACTGTACTCGAACAATTTTTTAAATAATTCTCAGTATTTAACTAATTGAAAATGAAACTAACGACAGAGAGTTGAAAAAAATCAAATATTAATAGAAAAAAAAAAGTCGAAAGGACAGAGAATTTCGAAAAAAGGGAGCCTTTTCACGCGAAATTGTAACGTTGCGGTCCGATCCAGCCCATTAATTATACAAGAGGTTGTTCGCGAGGTTTCCAGCGAGAATAGAGAAGGAGTGTCTGAAGACGAGTTAGCTAGAAGTAGAGGATCCTCGAGATATTTGGCGCTGACTGGATGGGGCATGCGAAACGACGTCGTTGAAGGTGTGTATAGACATAAATTAGCAGAGGTAGTTTGCAACGAGCGAAAGCAGTAAGCATGAACGTGTCTTGGTTGCATTGAGTGGATATACGTATTATACACACAGAATCATGGAAGAGAGATAGAGAATGAGAGAGAGAGAAAGAGAGAGAGAGGCTGGAAGGGATCGGACGTGGGAAGGCAAGTGAGCTTCGTATTGCTGCAAGCTCGGCGACACTCAACTGCCGTCACGACACTCGACGTACAGCCCGGAAGCATCCACGGAAATTTCTGTATAAGCACGTACAATACAAGTGCAAGTCTAGCCGCATCAACTTGCGTTATCGTTCAATTATCAAGAGAGTCGCCCATACTCGTCGCCTCAAATTGTATCAATGGTTACAGCATCCGCCCATTATTTACTATTTTTCTTCACTGACTGAGTCGGTGTTTTTAACAGAATAAAAAATTACACGGGACTGAGCAATGCCAACAAAATTCTTAGCGTGAACGATTGTTACTCGTGATGTCATAAAATTCAATATAATCGCATCGAATTTGAGATAATTTAATGGTCGCATTATCAATCCTAATTGTATTTTTTGTCACGTTATGTACAAATTCTCGTGTTGTTGTCTATACGCAGAAAGGATATCCTGGGCAACTGGTTTCCGGTGCAAAATACACAATCAGCCGATAGACAAACGTATATATATAAAGTGAAGAATAATATAAAAGTGTTCTACCGTTCTTGTTCACTCGATACTTATACCACGCACTGTATACTTACCTATACTATACGCATATGTATATATTCAGTATATAATGCAATCTGGGCGCCGCGCTAATTAGCGATTTACCATGACCAGAAACCAGGGGAATTCCGGTTATCTGGTAACTGCAACCAGCGAGAGTCCACGCCCCCTGCAGACTGTACTCGTGTGGTGGTCGTGCCGCGAATTAAACGGGGAATCAGTGCACGTTGATTAGAAGGTTGATGAGACCCGAGCATCGACGGTTACGCGAAGCGTAGAGACTTTCGATTTTGTTTTTTTCTCCCTTTTACTCAACTCTTTTTCAGTCCTCTGTTTTTTCTTTCGCAGAGGGTGAGCAAGAGTAATTGCTGCAATTTTCGAAACTATATATTACGAAGGTCCAGTGAGATTTAGGGGAAGAACGAAATTCAGTTTAGGACTTGGAGGTGATGGATAATGAGGCTCTGCGTATATTTTTTTCTAACACATCGTAACAGTTTCGAACGATTTATTTCGAAATGTTTCGTGAAAGATATTTCTTCTCGAATTTTTTACTTCAGATAAAACGTGACTGAAATTTGCATATTTTCGTTATGTCAGTCTTGGACGTAAGTGGGAAATGATTTCGCTTGTTTATTAGAACGTCAAATATACCCCTGTCCGACATATTCGCGTTAACGTTAGGCTGTCAAACGCCCCCGCGGAATGACACAGTTTAGATATTTCGGACATGACCGAAGTAAGACCAGCAGCGCTCAGACACTATTTAAACGTCTTTGAAAAATATTTTGACAGTTTATAATGCCCTCGCGCTGTCTAATAAAGCCGGCTAAATAGCTCGTCTGCTAAATACGCGCCCACATACGCGAGAATTCGATATCTCTTGGACGATCGTATATAAAATTAATTACAGACTTAACGCAACATCGATACGAGTATTGGTAAGCCAAGAAAGAAAATATACTTTAAGAAATAACGACTATCGAGAATTTTTCATCCATAACGGGCTTACAAATAAATCCAGTTTTATAATTAATAATTATACGGGTTGGGAAAAACATAAAATTGCGCAATGTAGTACTCGCGCGCGTATTAACTTGGATCAATTAATTTTCCTGCCCTCTCGATCGTCGATTAAATCAACGACGCGATGGTGAATATCGAAGACTCGCGAGGGTCAGAGGTCAAAGATTATCGGTAACAATAAAAAGTTCAAGAGAGAAATAGATCTCGGTCCTACCAGCTGCATATCAATGCTCACACATATAAACTATGCTCGAAAGAATCGATTGAGTGAAATAAATAATGAAAAAGGGGGAAAAACGTTGTAAAAATTCAATAAAATTGTCGGAAAATAGGTTAGACCTGATTGGGGGCGCGCGCGCGCGGGAGGATTTTATACGCATGACTTTCCGAAGCCTATAATCTGCGGTTAACGCTAATAGAATACCGCTTATGAATTACGACGGGATAGCACACCGGCTAACCCGTAATTATTGACAGATCTCGAGCTTCGATATAGCTCATGTTGCACGCGGCCAACACACTCATTCACACACATACTAAGAAACTATCTGTTTAGTGTGCACCTCACAGAATAAGCGGTAAACATTAAGAAGGATTTATTCCGTGCGAAGAAGTTTGCGCAATCGTTACTAAAGTGCATTCACCAAAGTAGAAGGGTGAGTGCTCCGGGGGGATGATGGAACGAGGATCGTGAGCTATTGTTCATAGTCACGCATAAAAGAACAGCCCAAATTATCGTGAGCAAACTCCTCCTCGTTTCTCGATTCCTTCGAGGAAAAATTCATCCTCGCTATATCATTTATTCACGTGTTGCTCAAGAATGATCTATTCGAAATGTCAAACTTCACTTATTTCGATGATTTCGAGCAGTTAAATCATTTAATACGGGCATTAGTTTTTTCGGCGTGCTGAATTGTTGCGGATCTTTTCTGAGAGTGTTTGTTTAGAAAAATGAAGAAATACTTCTCGTATGAAATTTTTTTTTCAAATACTTTTCATTCCAGGTCAAAAACCATGAAATCGTCTTAGGAATTCGAACTTTCAATGAATTTTGCGTCCTCTTGGTTTCCGCGAGTTCGCGCGTCGTTGCGCCGTAAATTATTAGTTCGTGATTTCTGAAAACGTTAATTATCGCAGCTGCGATGATTCGTCAGTAGTTTGTGAGATTTGGTGGCAATGCGAGACGAGACAATACGTGAGGGATAAAAAACAAGTGTATAGTGAGAATCGACGTGTTTTGCTGAGGGAAAAGGCTTGGGGCTCGCTCATAAGAGGCCAGGTACATAATACCCGCAGTCTCAGTCAGGAATCTCCCTCTCTCCGTCCTCTCTTCCTCTCACTTCAACGCCGCGGTTTTTTCATACAAGCTACCGGTGAAGGAGCTCGCGTGTGCGTGAGAGAGGAAAAGAGAAGGAGAAGCGTCGGAGATTTCGTGCGAAGACGTCGAACGAACGTTTTACGACTCGTTCGTCACTGCGCTTTTGGTGTTCAGGGCGAGGTTCATGTAGCCAAGAGAGCCAAAGAATTGACGTTCTTTGGCTCTCGGTCGATTCTTTCTCGAAGCGAGAGAGCCCCGTATTCTCCTAATGATACATCTTTATTACCTGTGGCGAACCTCACCGCACTCGTCTTGCTTCGAATATACGAAAACTTTCCGCGCTCCTCTCGCGCGCACTGCTTTCTCGATGCTTCACTCTTGCGTACTAAATTTTTACGTTTCAATTATACAGGCGGGATCTGTGGCTCTGAAAGCCCCCCGGCCGTGTTCTCCATAACTCCCCGCATCGGTTGCAACCAACCGCACACACGTGTTGCAGAAGGTCGTGGAAGCATCATCCAAAGGAGCCTCGGGTTACACTGTAGCGTTTCTTAATATAAATGCACCTTTAATTTCGCTACTTTATAGAACATTCTCTTGGAGGAAAAATCTTGTATTCGTTGCTAGAAATATTCTCTAGGCATTTATACGTAATGAAACAAAGTTTCACGCAATCAGAGACTCGGTTCTCGCAGTGTTGCAGACTCTGCATCTTCCATGAGGCTATGCCCAAAAATACCGCGCCATGTTCCACGAGTCCTCGGTGTGCGTCTTGGCCGTATCGTCTGAGCAGTTTTTATCGTACCTTGAGAGGCTCCTGCGTCGTTCGCTGGCTAGCCCGTGGCATCGAAGCTGAATAAATGCCTACCGGAGCGCCTCTGGTGGTCGTATGTTCGCGAGTGTACTCGCATTGTCACCCACAGGCTCAGTTCGGCACCGGTTTATCTGCAAGGTTTTCTGCAGTGTCCTTCTACTTTTTATGTCTCTTCATCAGGGAGTAGCATGGGATTAGAGTGTTATAAAAATGTGATATTTTGGAAAAGCTCTCGTTGTCAAATGGAAACAAGAAAACATGAACCCTTAACGGATTCAGTGAATTGCCTCGGTCTTTCGGTGATTCAAGAATTCTCGTTCTTCAAGCTTCGTAATGTTTTCAGTACCCCATTTTTTCATATTTCTATTTATGCAGGCGTGCGACAGTTGGTAGCCCTTCGAAATCGAGTCGTGCATTTTTTTCCCCATGAATATAAGAGATTTATTTGTATACGTTTTTTTGAATTCCATCATATGTATGTAGGTTATTATTTTAATAATTTTGCATGTACAACATATGCGGGAATTTATCGCAGTATTGCCAGACTATGTTATTTAGACCGTGGCGAAGCCCATGATAGATAGATAGGATATATTATTTATTTAATTCATACTGGGGCGTTGCAGACAAGCTATACATACAAGACTGGCGTTGCTGCTGTCCGCCGTGTCGCTCAGACTAACTTTCGCCTCTCGAACATAATATACATGAGGCCGTTCGAACACACACTCTCGGGCTCGTACAACCGTCTAGTCTGGCCTGGCAAGTGCGTGGGCATTAAATTTTTTACGTTTCAATTATACGGCTCTCTCTGTGCTCTCGCACTGTGGACCTGCGAGGAATATATATAAGCGTGTTAAGGGCTCTGTCAGAGCTCACCATGTACCACTCCTCCTGCCCTCCCTCCCTCGCCGCTCTTCGCTCTTCTTTTCTCTTTCTCGTTCTGTTTTCAAAGTGTTCGATCATGGAATTTTTCACGTTCTAATTATGATGGACGAGGGAACGCGTTTGGTTTGCGAGGCTTTTGAAACGAGCTGTGGATATCAGAATAATGTTGTTGTTTATAATGACCTAAAGATTTTCGACAGTTTTTTTTTCAGCCGAACTGCCGGTTTTTTGTTGTGAACGAGGATACCAAAAATTGCAGCATGGGAAAATAAAATTTTATTTTTTTTTTGACGGTGAGAAAAAAATCGAGAAAAAATAAATTCATAATTAATAATATGACGCCGTATTGTTAGGAGATAAAAATTTCTGTTCAATTTTCTTAATACTGGAATTTCAACATTGACTTTTTCATCTTCACAGATTTTAGGACATAACGTCGTTAATTTATGCGGAGGTACATCCCAGTTGCAATTTAAGACTCGCGTGTCCATGTTTCTACATTCACATCTCCACTTATTAACCTCTCTGTGGATTCGACGGACGGAGAGAAGCACGAGATGTTCGATCAACTTGCAGATTGGACTCGCGTGTTTATTATTACTGAAAAGGATACGAAAGGATATTGAATCCGGTGGAAAAAATGTGGGACGAGAGAAAAGTGCACTGTGAGAGAGGTGAGAGGTATCGAGAGCGAATGTGTAAGAAATAACTTGATGAAACGCGTTGAAGCGCTATATCCGCGATCAATGCGAGACCTCACGAGAAAACGATGAAAGCTCTCCCTCATAATTATTAATATTTGTACCTGTTTGCCTTCACGCTATTTATCAAAGTGAAAAATAAAAGATCTCCGTCGGTTGGAATTATTTATGACGTCGAGTTGCGGTGATGCACTAAACAACGCTTAACTACCGAACAACCATCCGCTTTCGAAGTTGTTTACATGAGTAAAAATGAAGATAACGAGAATTAGATACGAAAAAGTGGAAAGATCGTAGAATCTGCCGCTACGTTCCGTGGAAGAAACTGCGCCTATAGAGATCACCATCTTTCCTCCTCTCATCCTTCACCATAGAAAAAATGCAGCATCCCAACAGCAATTGTTTGGCGCAGAGTGAAAGCTTTTTTCGTATTTTCATGTCGAAAAACATCATTCGTAATAAGAAATTTTATAATGATGCCGAGTTATTTATACACGGAGAAAAGAGATTCGGAGAACATCGATTACAAACAGCATATTATAGTATTTTTCGAATTCTTCAATTTTTCGTCCCCTGAATTCTAAACAGCTTTATGTGGATAGCAAAAAGTGATGCACTTGAGAACTATATTTCGTTTATTTATTTATCATGTCAGACTGGGACTTACTGATAGGTAGAAATGTATTGTAAATCACAAATTTTGACTGTTAGCATAGTAAATTCTGTCATAAATACACGAATATACACCGAATACTTGTGACATTTTACCATACGTATATAGTTTTTTTTCAGAGCATACTTTACAATATAAACATTTGTAGTGACTGTAAGTATTTTTCACTATATTCATAGAGAAAAACACTCTTGAGTCTTTCGAATAAAAGGTATATGGGTATCATGGTCTTTTTACTGTGGTGGATAGAACAATTATTATTACTGCTTGTCGAATTAACGCTGGAATCCAGTACTTATATACTACCCTGAGATACTGCATTCCTAGTACTTTCCTCTAGAATTTTTAGCCTCGTTTTCTCTGTATACTTCCGTTTCAATGTAGAATTTATCTCGTTAAAATAAAAATGGTTGTCAATCATTTTATTTTTCAACGATTTTTCAAGGCATTCCAAACATCCACTGCCAAATATTATGATTGAAAAAAAAACGGTTTATATCATCGCTACAATAACGGGACATTGATACGTCGCATAGTTATTATGGATGGAGCAACCTGCGTTCAGATTACCATGTGGGCGATTCGTTTTGTTTTTTCCTAAATTCGACCAACGCTACCCGGATATTTGCCAATGTTCGGTAATTGGGTGTCCGGTTTCGAGAGTGCGTCCTGCTTCAACCGATACATCAAAGAGGCTGATCTGTTCGCGGTGAAACTCCATTGCATTTCATCGGTGTGTGGTACTCTGATATGCAATGTTTGGAGTTTCGAGTCGGCAGGTTTTTCGCCGTTTTGTCGCGTTTGCTTTTCTCTTCTACAAAGTGATTTCGACTCAGTCGCACTTGTGTTTCGTCAAAGCCGGCTGTCGTTTATGTAGGCAGATGTGCGTTGCAAATTGGAGACGCTGCTGAAAGGACGACGAGAGGAGACACTGCTCGGAAAGTCATGATATCCGCGAAGCTCACCTGCTCACCATTCTTCGCATGCGCCGCAATTACCGGCCAATTTTCATCGAGCCGGAGGCTCTTTAGGCATTGCCGCCATCCCCATTTATGCGCGATTCTTTTCGCAAAATTGTCGCGAGTCCTCGGATCGTTCGCGCGCGTCGAGCGATAACATCCGAGATCATCGCGATCTTGATCTCACGATCGTGAACGATTTTCGCGACGTACACACGACGCCCCTTATCGCCGAACAATCTCATATCCTCAAAAAACACCGCGACTTGCTTGGACCATTGTCAATTAGATTTTTCGGACCTGTGAATCATCTCCGGGATGAAAATATCCATATTTATTGATACAAAAGAACTCTCAAATGTTGATCGATCAATCTTTGTCATTTCGATTCTTGCCAAAATTTTCATTGGTGATTCAAATCTTCCGAATTATTGATTTCGATTTTTTTAACAAAATATCATTCAAGTGGACGCAACAATGACCTGCACTTTCTACCATTCAAAGATAAACGGAATTCTCCTTTGATATTCCAAATCTCTTGCTGATTTTTCAAGTCAATCGAAACTGCATGAAAAATAAAAAAATAGTTGTGTCGAATTTGGAGAATCCTTCTACCCTTTTTTGATTTTATGTGTACGGTCCTCACCAAAGCCAGTTTCGTAGGATTTTTTTTCTTACGTTTTTTTTTCGTTTCTCTTATGCTAATCAGTACGTGAACGCTCGGTCACGTCGGTACTTAGGCTGAGTTACGATACTACACTGACACCATGGCCTCTCGTCTTGCTGGCACGAGAGGATATCGATGATCGTTATCGTTACCGATATTCCTCTTCAGGCTCCGCCGGTCTCCGTAAAATATTAAATTATGTATATTCGCGTCGATCATTCACGCCTCGATTTACCATTTACCTGTGTATAATGTACGCATAATCTATCGTGCCCAGTTCGTTTAATATCTTCCAGACAAACCGTCCTGGCAGTATATATTTTAAAGGCTTCCACGATGGACCGCGAGAGCTCTACACTGAAATCGTTAAAAACGAGTTTCGATTCTCCCATTCTGTTGAAAAAATCATAGGGCAAACTGGTCTTAGTGTCTGGTGTGTGGGGATTCTTTTATTTATTTACTCAATAATTACCATCACAATTCACACGACAGTGACATCGAAAAAATAAAATCTACATTTTCTTTAAAAAAAATATTAATTTACAATATTCTCTCAAATAATGGCTTTCGAAAAAAACTTTTTCATCTTACCTTTTCTTCCGAAGATAAATCCAACATTTTTTTCACTTTTCTCCCACAAATTATGAACCAAAAAAAATTTTAATTTAAAAAATGAAAGAATTATATTCTTGAGGGAAAACTGGACGCGCATTGTACAGCAAGGAAAGCGAACATTCCCGCAATATCTCGATTCTTCAAAAGTTCAGAGTCCGTTAGTAAATCACATTTTCCTGCAGTAAAGAAACACTCCACAACAAAGTGACGTTTCAAAAATTCGAAAACAAATAAATAACAGAGGAAGGAGGTTTTTTTTATTTGATCCTAAAGTAAAAATGTTTGAATTTCAAAGAGTATTAAGATCATTACAAAATGGGATCTGAAGTAAGAATTCAAACCTGTTTAGACAGTAAAAATATGAAATGCGTGTAAATGTAGAAAAAAAAATAGTGAATATACGTATATGAGATAGTATAGTCAAGCAACAATGCATACGGAAGAGTCAAGCTCTTCCGAAGTGGTACTTGAAGCGTATGATCTCCAAGCTCTAATAATTTATATAGCCAAAGGGCGTGGGATGGGACCGAAGAGAAGAAGGAGGTAAAGTGGACGGCTCCCATGCTCAATGAGATCCTCTACTCGTTGTAGCATCTCGGTACTCCGGGGGCATGCAAAGCTCGTCTATCTGTGAAATGTCCTCTTCGTACATGGCGAAGTTGAAGACAAGCGAGTAGCTAGGCGTGTTACGCGCTAAAGAATGAGGATGAAAAGAGATGAGCTGGAGAATCGTGCTCAAGGGTGGCTGGCGAGCTGAGGACATATGACGACGGCGCAAGAATACAAGTACTCTCAAAAACACCGAGAGAATCATGGGCCACTGTGAACTAAGATCCTCCGACACGGACGAGCCGGGTGAGGAAATTCGTCAACTCGACAAATTCTCGTCCCATCGAAAAAACTTCAAGCTTCATCAATTTAAGCGTCGAACCATGAAGGTTTGTTAATTCTACTGTTCCACGATTCGAATGAATTCCTACAAACGAATAAGTAAATCGATTTTTCTCGATCATTTGCAACCACGACTCTCTCTGCGCCGCAGCATACCAGTTTCTAATCAATTTTTAAGGGGGCTGCGCGCAAAGTAATGTCGCCTGTCTTTCGAATCGGCGATTCCATCGAGTGAATATGTAATAAAATTTTATCGTCGCTATCATACGCTTATACGCTCATGAATAATGTTTATATTGCGCTATAAAATTATTTATATCAACATAGTTGAATCCAGCACCGTGTCGTTTCAAAAATTCTAAACGAATAATAAACGAGTCCCCTCGATATTTCACACGTCTTTGAAAAATTTCCGTCTCTTATCTCGGGTTAAAAAGACGGGAAAAAATGATCAGGAAACCGGCGGAATTCTGGGTTTGAGCTTTCGAAAGAGCTTACCAACACAACGCTCGTTATTGTCTGAATGAAAGGGAAAAAAAACGTGGCAATAAACCAACATAGGCACATTTGTGCTCAGATATTTTCTTGTAGTGTTGTTACGTTACATGTAAAATGGAGCAAAGTGAAGCGAACCCAGTGTACAAGCACACGACGAGGTTCACTCCGCTTCTCAGTCTCTCAATTTTGCATATACGCATGCCGTCATGTTTATACATATATATATATGACAGAAGGGAATGAAGACAGCTGTGAGCGTGACGGACTGTGCAAGGGTCCGTATATTTGGAGTAAAAAAAGCTCTCCGCGAGAGCGCGAGAGGGATACGGAGAGCGAGCGAGGCTCAGACGAAAGGCAGATACATAGAGGCTTGCAATCACAGACATATGTATGCGCTTGTAACGTATGCACATGTAAGAAAATTTGCAAAAGATACTCTGTCAAGAAAGCCACGTGGCGATGCTTTTGCTTGTACACGCACTTGCGTGTCTGCTGCATTACTAAAGTCCTATATGCTTCAGAAGATAGAAAGAGAAATAAAATGAAAGGAGATGAAAATAAATGAAGTACGCAGTGATGCACACGCACATGTGTACACGTTGAACGTTTCAGCTCGCAGCGCGGCGGCTAAACCGAGTGAAATAAGAGACAAGAAGATATGGTATGTACAAGATGAGAGTAGCATAAAATCGAGAGCAGCACAATGAGGGCCTTCACGAACATCGCTTCAGCCAAGAAAATACTCACATTCCTCACTCTCAGTTTCTCCGAGTTATAGTAATTTCTGAATATTATATCAATTTGCTACTCGGATATTTTCAGAAAAGTTCATTCACCTTCGTATTTCAAGCCGCTTTTTTTTGGCTGGATTTTTCGGAATTTGTCAAAAAGAATGAAAAAACTATATCGTAGATAAACCGTAGATTTTACGATAATTTCAAACAGAAATTTCAATGTGCAGTGGCTGTGAAATATGTCGACGGGCACGTATATTCTGATTCAATTGTTTTTTTTTTTTTTTTTTAAATACATTGTCTATCGAACAGGAGGAGAGAGTAGATCGAGCGCGAAAGACAGAAAAAAGAGGGAGTGACTCACCCCTACCGATTCTCACTCGCGGGGGCCGTTTTTTGTCGTACTATTTATGTGCGTACCGGAGCGAGGGTCGAATGTCTTTTGTAAGGAGCAACGTCACCGAGTTCTCGTTCCCTATATCGACGGATGATCGAAAAAACACGCCAGGGGTTGTAAAGGAAAGGATAAATTGAGGGATCGGGGAAGCCTCGCAAAAAACAATGTGCATGAATTCATAAAGAAAAAAAGAACACAAGACACACGAACACACACATGCCGTATCCTTTTAATCGAGGACATTATGGTGCCGTGATATGCAGATTCGAAAGGAGCGCGCACCCCTTCTGCCCTTTTGCTCGAGTCACGGACCGCGTCTGTTTTCTAACCGTTGCCGTAACTTTTTTTTCTTCACTTTTTTTCACTTTCAACAGACGAGAGATCTCCTCCTTTTTTCCTTTGCTCAATGACAGACACGCTGGAAAAGGTAGCAACGCGTTTGAATAACTGTGATGAGTAATCCTCTAACGATTTTTTTATAATTTTCCACCCTTGATCGTATGCAATGATTGAACTCCGTTATCGTGCCTCGAATCCTTCCTTTGTTCCGTACATTTCTATTTTTCCTACGCAACCGCGTTATAAATTCGAACCATCGGATGTTATAATGTCATTAACCCGGGGCTGCCGTCGTCTTTTTCCGGACGCTTTTTTCTATCCGCGGGTCATCATGATTCAGAAACCCTCCGCAAACTGGGAGTATCAAAGTCCCATGGAACACACACACACAATCGTTGTGAAGTTGTTTCAAAACCAATTTGACACGTGCACGATGACACAAAATCAATGTTCAAAGTCGTTTACTCCCGAAACACCAAACAAACGCGCAGTCGACTTTTTAATGTGCTGGTTGACTTGGAAGCAATTGAACGTAATGAAGACTATTGCTCGTTGCGGTTTGTACGAGTTGCAAACTCTCGACCTCAAGCTCTAAACGATTGCTAATAATTCTGCCACTGACCTAGGAAGGACTTACAACTGCTGGTTGGCTGACCAGTAAGCGGAGGGCAGCCAGAGCAGAATGTTGCAACTGCATGATCTACTTTCCGTTCAAGGGACAGAATTGTATTTCGAATGGTGCTTTCATATGCTCGAGAAGCTTTTTTCCAGATAAAATGTGTGCTGGTTCCTCGTGTAAAACTCGAGAGCACTATTGGGATCGCTCGTACTTTCTGCAGCCACGGCCAAGCACGGGATAAGGCTGTCCCGTTAAAATGCACACACAATTCATTAGAGGCACGTTGCGGTCACGCGGGTGATTAATCTTGCAGATGCCACCACATGTGCGCGCGTTCGTTCAGTCTGACCGGTGACTGTTCGGTTCTTTCACACAAATCGCAGTGGACCCAAGTGATTTTCACTTTATTGTGGACAATAAATGAGTCAAAAATGAGTCAACTTTTTTCCTTTTTTTTATTATTAGCAAATAATAGGTCCGCTTAATTTCACGTGGAGCAGAAATTTGAGTGAATTTAGTTATTCTACGGAATATATTCACCATAGCTTTTCGACATGTGTTGTACCGCATATTAATTCGTAATAAAAAAAAACGTTTCTCTGACCGAGTCCAGCATCCCGTTGATTAAAGTATGTACACACGCACACGTATGCACAATAATATCTCTTATTCACTTGGTTTTGCGAGCTCATTCACTCGGATTCTGGCTGAAGCGAGGGTTATTCCCGACGACGTCCCACACGGTTGCTCCACGACTCGGATAATAATCCATCATTTATATTAATTGCGCCCGTTCTGTAGATCTACCCTCACCGCGGCGAACCTCACAACCTCGGAGCGCGTATAAAACGCGATCGTTGTGTTTGCAGAGATGCTTGCAGAGACAGTGCGAGCGACGCCAACATCCATTGCGAGACTCTTTCTACCACGCCCGGGAACTTCATAAATTTTAATTAACTTCACACAATCGACCGCGCACTGTTCGGCTAATATCGTTTCCTCTATTTCATCCACCATTTCTTCGTCCCTCTCACACGTTCAACGAACTTTCATTGCACCATCGCGTCAAGCCCTTTGAAAGTTCTGCACAAATATTGCGTCAATACGAATCCTCAGCATCTTTCATGAAAGCGGTTTACCTTTCAAGCGTGACTTTTGTCCTGAAGGCTAAAATTAATTTGAGTGTAGAAAAAATAATAGAAAAAATAATAAAATTTATAAACTCGAATGACATTTCGTGAGATGAGTTTTAACTGTTATTCTAGAAACACATTTTAGTCAAAATTAATTATTTTTCTACCACTTAAATTGCGGACCGATTAAGCAGCAATTGGAAACATGTGTTATGAAATAAATGAGTCAACGCGATCGATCTTGGAAGGTAATCTTCGTAAATTATTCTCAGCTCTCCTGCAGGAAGCGCCTCGAAAAAACGCATGCTTGCAATCGATCGTTTGAGAGATTGTGAAATCGATGGAAAGAGTAAAAAATGAAGCTGGTAGGTATTAAGCACTATCTATAGCAGCTTGCGGATCACAGGCGACAGAAAACTTAGGATGAAGGGTGAGAGATAGTAAAGTGGGTTTTGCATGCGACACCACAATCCAAGATCGGATAAAGCTTCAATATGCGAGAAGAAGAGAAGAGAGGGAACTTGCGGGGTTCTGTAGGTGTGCGATAACAAGCGGTTAGCTTCCAGCAATTAGGACAGGAAGCCATCTCGGCTTGATGATATGTTGCTGGATGCTATTGCTCCTGTTCTTCTTTGATAAGTATAAGACAAGATTCTCTAACAACCTTGATTCAAGGACGACCAGCCGATTATTATTACTGTAGTATACCGATCATTATATCGAATCGGATGGTGTAATCAGCTCCCGTGTTTATGGGTCGACTATATTTTCTCTCCTTTCCTCCTTCGATTTTTTACCTCAACTTTACTCCATTGGCGTGTAATCCTAACTAAATCGAAAGCAAGAACATCACATACTTCAGCATTACGACTTTTTTTTTCTTCTTTCCTTCCACCTAGAGGAAGTGCAGTGTAAGTCTTTGATGGCTCATTAAATTTTTTTCTCCGTATCTTCGAAATAGTTTTTATATGCATGAAGTCAAACGAAACGGTTATTCTTTTGATTTTTACATTTTTCATACATATCGTCGTACGGTCGCTTCGCGTAATATTTCTAGAGTTTATTACCTTAATCAAAGGTACAGAGGATTCTATCCATTCATGGAGTGACTACCGATTTGATAACACAGCAAGTTTTTCAATCACAGCTGTTGCAAGCGCAGCACCCTCAAAGTCTTATGGCAGCGCAGGGTCGAACAAGTTGTTTGTCAAGTGACGCATTCATGCTGAGAACAAGAGCATCAGATTTTTGCTATGATTCACGTCAAAAACCATAAAACGAGTGAATCGTTGTTGCGGAATGGGAACAGTCATCCGGACCGAAAACGCTGCTGGTTCTACACACCTTTTGTCATTGAAGGTCTTTCATAATCAGTAGCATCTTTGAAACACAATGATTATTGCAATACCGCAGGAGTTTTGCGATCATTATACCGACACCGCACAATAACGACCGGAGCCGAGATAGCATCTCCGAACTCTCGGTCCTCTGAAACTTCTTCTTTCTCACTGAAGTAAACGACTCCGAGGTCTGCGGACTCGGTATTTTTCCTGCTTTTTCACTCGTGTCGGATCATTGAGCTCTGACGAACCGGTCTCCTTCTCGGAGAGCCGTAAACTACACGAACACTATGTCCCCTGCGTCGAGAATTTTGAGTGCAACGACTCCGGACTCGAATCGTTTTGAAGAGCCCACTCGCTGACGCGGAGGACCGGTCAAGGAATTCAGTTTGTAATGATGGGCGGTTCAGAGTTTCCTGAATCTGGTGGGTGCACCGGTGGGGTTAGGAAGTCTCTAGAATGAGATTTTTCGAACCGCTGCAACTCCATGGTGCGATCTGATGTTCCGAAGCTATCAGTATCAAGAATAGTTTCTCGTTAATTGAGTATCTCTGTTTCTGTTTAACATCGTATTCGATTTGCTGAAAGAATAAGAAACATACGAAAAAAAAGTAAAAATGTTCGGTGGTAGGGTATGATCGTACAGCAATCCCTCGATTCAGGAGTTAATGAGGGCGAATGGACATCCCTCTCGCTCTTACTCTCACTCGCTTATCGCTTGTGTGGTCACGTGATTTAATCTGCTTCGTCCGGTCGGATCACGGGTAAACAGCGTCCTTCATCCTGCCGGAGGCAATGGAATCACGAATGGCATAAGCGTACCATAAGCAATCGAGCCACGGAGTACATCGGTTCGCTGGCTACAAACCAACCAGCTCATGTAGCTCGAAGATGGATAACATCATTTGCTCTATACGCGGTGCAATTCACTCCCATTCTACATCACAATACAGTATGGAATCTCCATACACGGGTAAACCACGAACTCGTTCAATGGGTCCAGGCAAAATTGTGTATCCGACTAATTAACGTCCGCCGCGGTCACAGAACAGTTCGATGATCGCGCTTGCACCCGACGAATTCGTCTCATGAAGACAACCAGTCCGACATACGGATCGGTCCAGTCGGGCATATAGAAGGGGGGCCCAAGGACAGAGTGAGAGAATAATCAAGGCGAGGGGGAGCTGGGAAGAGCTCTCTTTCGACTTGTTTATCCTCACTTGGGTTGCACTAGAGGGGGAAGAAGAGGAAGGTCAATGACCAACGGTCAACTGCGGCGATACTGATATGAAGCAGGATCGTCGTTATTGCCTGATCGTCGGAAGGTTCACGATAGTCCATCGAGGCTTACAAGGGAGCATTGTGCACAGTATCCAAAGCTGTTTTTCGTCTCTCGAACGCTTCATCGGATATTGATGAAAAGCTTTTTCCACGCAGGTGGCCTTGCCAAGATCATTCAGTATAAACGCAAACTTGAGTGGAATGAACAGGTGCAACGGGTAAGATCATTGCTGTAAATTCGAATCTCCCAAAATTATAAGATTTTCGTTTCTTCTTTCGTCATTGCGATGTGCACACACACACACCAGGTCCTCATAGCAAGTTTTTTCCTCAAATTCCCAACGAATAATTCCTTTTACCCCGTTTGAGAATCACTGAAATCTAGAAGGCAGCGGCACCAGCAGCGGCAGCACCGAGTCTCGCTTCGGAAGCGGAGAGAAAAACGTCGGGTCTACGCCAAGCTGTTTACTACGAAGGAGGCGAGGCGTGTCGTTGAACCTTCGGCTGCTGGTGCTGTGCTCTTGGGAGTATAGTATCTCCGAGTGGAGGAGCCGAGACGGCCAGGCAGAAAGCAGAAAGCACACAAGCGGGCCAAGCGTCAGGCGTACCCCTCTCACAGCCTTCTAGCTTGTGCTCATTCGTTCCGTCTTTCCTTTGCCCGCTACGTTCTTTCATTTCTCTTATCTTTATCTCACTTCTTTACTCAATCTCTTCCCTCTTCCCTTTCTCTCTCAAGTCCGATTTTTCATGTTTTTTTACATCTTTCCCCCTCTCTTTCCTCTCTCTTTCTTTTTCATCATTTTCTACTTTGCTTCGTCTCTCACTTTGTACCGAAGCTCTACTACGCGCCGCGGTTGAAGCAACTTGCCGGCTCTTACCCGCGTGTTATCTTACATTCCTTCATCTTCTTCCTCCGCAGTTTCTCATTGACGCATCTACCTTATTCTACACAATTTTGGACAGGATATCGGACAGAAATTTTCCCACTCCCCTATCTTCTCCAAGTTCAATTCTTTCGCTTCTGCATCGTGGACTGTAATAGAGATCATTTACACGAGTCGCTTTGGAGGGTCGCCAGCTGTTCGGTTGTGATGTCTCATCGCTTTTCAAACTTTGAGTGATCTAGTTTGTTGAGAAGTTTGTACATTTGATGAATCGATCAATTTTTTTACTTCTTCTTTACCGATATCTTTTCCATTTCATGTTTCTCTCAATTTATTTCAAATACACGAAATGCAACGTAATTCGGGTGATAGCTGTGCAAGACCATTGTAAAATTTCTCTTTGTCCTCGCGTTAAGAAATTTAATACCGCGACAAGTGGTGTGGGAGCGGGTAAAACACGTCCGATAGAGGCCTGGCGAGTATCCAAGTCCCTTTCGTGCAACGACCGTGATATCGTCCCCATAACTTCGTCATCTAAATAGATAAATATATAAATATCCATTCCCTTTTTTCTCGCTCACCTATCGTCTTCGTTCGTTCGGATGCGATTCTTAATCTTGTCTTCTGGCATCCGTTGAACTAACAAGCGATGAGACACACTCGAGGAAAAGTCTGAGGGAAATAAGTGGCGATAAATATATCTCTTTTCGACGACGACAAAAACAGGTGTGAAATTGGAACGAAATAATTGCTCGGCTGTCACAGCATACTTGTTATTGACACGGTGGAATAACTACATGCCGTTTAAACTGTGTTGTTTCATGCTTCTGCCATCCTTTGTAATATTTATACTTCTCACAAGAACGCAGAAATACACGACTTCTACTTTCCTTTATCTGACAGAAAAATGTTGCAGGAACGAAAATTAAAATTTTTGTATATGGCTTAAAAATAATAAAAAAATGTTATACAGAAATTATTTGACGTCACAATTTATAATAATTTACTCAGATATTTAGTTTTTATGAATATTTTAATCGACATAACATCATCGACAAGGTGTTCAGTTAATGCTCCTCGTACCAAGCTATGTTGCTCTTGATACCACTGATTTCCTCTACTTTTTCCAGAGTCGAGTGTTGTATCAATAAGGAACAGACGATCATTGCGTATGAAAAGTATTATGAATTTGCATACTCGAGTGTGTGGAGCTTGTGCGTTGCTATGAAAACATCCTGGCGTCAAATGATCATTTCTTTAATCTCGTGCAAAAAAATTTAATGACATGCCTATTTGCATTCCAACAATTCTTGAATCGCAATACAGAATCGCAAGTTATGAAAACGCGGTACAGACGAAATGATATCGCGTATACAGAGATGATCAGCAAACGAGAAATTCGCGTGATAACTTAAGCCCCGTTCTCGATTATAGGGAGATTGACGAACTTTAACGTCAACACAAATCGAGATAATCCCGTTTGGAATACCGGAGAATTCTCTGACCCCATCCCGAACGTACTTAAGTACGACTGGATCGAAGATCCAAGTTTTCTGCGACATTCATTATGCACCCAATAGTGTCTCGATAATCATCCGAGTCTTGGGCTTTCAGAGCCGACAATACAGAGCCAGCGCATCAGTTGCCTCCCGAAATTTCTTCACAACATTACGATCCAAGGCGGTGTTTAACGTTCATATATCTCCCTTGTAAATAATACACGCCATATTACAAAGTCTTGAAAACGTCACTTTTCTCTCCGTCTCTCGTTCTCTCTCCTTCGCAAAATGATTCTCTTAATTTCTGCGTTTTCAGAGCACAGTTCCGCTGAAATATTGCGAGGGCTGGACCGAAATGGGAATCAAAATGTCTACGCTCCCGTTCCTCCTTATGATTCGAGTTCATTGCGAGAGGCAAACGAGTGAATCGCGTGCGGCAGCGTCGAGCCTACAAACTCTTTGGTACGAACTAAACACATCGATGGAAGAAAGCTGAATCCGTTTCGCTCGTTATAGCGACGGAAACTATGCTCTTAAATTTCACCACGACTCAACGAGAGCATCTCAATTTTCGATGGTGCTTTACTAACTGTAATTATTGAGAACGCGAATCAACACCAACCGGTTGATCGCTTTCGAGTTTCTCTCGTCTTCTTAATCCATTCTCTCCGTTCTTAATCCTGTCACATGAACTACCCGACTCGAAAATCTCTATCGATTTTTCTTCATCCCCTAACGCCCCATCGGAATCTGAAGCAACCATAAATTCTCGAGAGAATGAATGAATTCATTGACGATTCTAGTAGGACGAGTAACGTGGTGTTGTTGTACCAGAGGACGAAGTTTACTCGTTATAAAGAGAAGGACAGAAGAGGGCTAGCTTATCACGTAGCACGTTGAATAAACGAGTGGATTGCGTGTGGTATCTTTCGATTCTGCGAAATATAAAAATCCTCCGTTGGCTGACAGAGAGAAAAGAGAGCGAGAGAGAGAGAGAAAGAGGGAGAGGAAGCAAGATGAATCGCGATGAAGGAGGACGAAGCGAGGAGGGGGGATCGGCGATGCGCTGGACCGGAATTCCAACTTGGTACTCTCACCCGAATCCGTGGCTGATGCGCGGACTGGTGAGCCGTGCATCGGCCTGCACTCTGGCCGGATTCCCCTCCGTGCTTTGACCGTTACCGTAATAAAAGGCAATCATCGACGATTACGCGGCTGCCTGACGCGCCGGAGTTTCGGACGTACGTCAATCCTGTCACCCTCTGGTCCCGCAGCATAAAGTGTACATATAATGTATATACATATATACGTTGACTACGTACGTTATATATATATATGAACGAAGCAGAAAACAAGATGGAACGAACGATCTGCAACGTCAATTTTCGTTCCACGGTGCTTTTACCGCGGACCAATATTAAATGTTTGCAGGCAATTCCGCCGTAATAGCTATCCACGATCCCGTTTCAAAACTATTATCGCTTTTTCGGGAGCAATGCCCTTTTTTCATATTTTTTATCCTTTCAAGCTATATGTTACATCGCCGAATTCACACACGCTTCCGTGTATACAAAATTCTATCCGACGACAGGCCACGATCGAAAATGACGAAGCGTCACATTATCTTCTCATTACAAATTCATTTTGCCCGTGCACGAGGAGAATATTATATCGACGTAATCTAATGACACTGGACTGTAGATAGCTTATCCATGATCGCTGATTTTTTCACAGTAAGAATCCAAGTCACTGTTTAATTCTAATTAGTATAAAGGGGAGGCTAAATCGAAAATTAATTCGTTCCTGGTGAAGCTGATGATACAGGATCCAGTCACTATAATGACATGGTCATTCGTTATATAATTATCTCTCTGCGTAATGACGGACTGATATGCATGTGAGTTATTAGTTGAATCCGACTATTCACGACTGATTTTTCATGCAGCAGTGAATAATCGATAAATCCGTTCTCTCGAGTCGTTTCAACGACGATCGTGAATTATCAATTCAAAACAAAAACACTCAACGGTCACCTGAAACGATTCCATTTGATTATACTCATCGAACGTGCTGTCAAACGTAACATATATACAAAAAAAGATAAGTGAGAGAGTGAGAGGGAAAGAAAAGTGAAGAGCAAGAAGCAGAGAAAGAAAGAGGAAGAGGTTGGAGGGAATAAGGTATGAATTATTCTTGCGACGAGCGAGTGGTCGAGTAGAATTCTTCAGTACATCCAGCTATCTTCCCACGATGGGTCACAACGCGTAATTAATAATTAATCGGATGGTGCGAGCGGATTGAGCAGTTTAGCTGGTCGGATATCCAAGTAAATTGTCATAGACGTTTGAA
Source organism: Venturia canescens (assembly GCF_019457755.1). Taxonomy (NCBI): domain Eukaryota; kingdom Metazoa; phylum Arthropoda; class Insecta; order Hymenoptera; family Ichneumonidae; genus Venturia; species Venturia canescens. Next base: position 16,098,125 of record NC_057421.1, on the reverse strand, counting down.
TTAGTAAAGGAAAGATAGGAGCTTGTCTAGGGAATGTGGCACCGTTGGTAATCCCGTGATAGTTTCTTGAGCAGAGCAGCCGCAGAGATACTAAGGGATTTGTGTGAGTACAACAGTGTAAACGTTTCACGTAGGGCAAATTGAAGCGAGGAGAAGATGAAAACAGAGTGAAGGAAGACACACGTAACTTTATGCACATTCATCTATGTGTCTATATATTAATCACGTTTATATAAGTACGTGTGTACTTATAAGGTATGTTTGTAAATGACATACGAGATTACTACTCGGGTAAATGCGAGTGCATTCGTACACACGAGATTGCGGGGGCTTATACAGTGTGACACAAGCTTTTGCGCTGCTTCCTTCGTCTGCTACCAGACAAACGAAATCGGGTTGACAGTATCACTTACGAAAATTTAACATGTACACGAATAAGCTGTTAATTATGTCGACAAGAATCTATAGTGGTGTGCATCAACACCGCAGACGTCTGCGGTCCGTGTCCTCCACTCTCTGTTTAAGCACATATTTATTCAGGATTCATCCTCTAGTTTTGGATGTGTCCCGCTCACTTTTTTTCCTCTGTTATTTCTGAAATTCTCTGTCGAACTATAACTCCCTTCAAGACTCTGTGAATATGTTACTGGTTCGGGGTCAGTAGCAGCGTTTATTTATAAGTTTATATGCTGGCAAGCTTGTCTCAAGATTCACAGCTCGGTGCGTTCGTGCCATGAAGCAAACTGAAAGGATTCTTGGAATATTCATTTTCATAGAAACCCATTGATGGAGGAAGGATGGCGAAAATGTATTTTCAAACTGACGGAATGAGCCACGTGACTCTATAACTGGCTACTATTAAACCAATTAAGCAACTCTGTATCATGCTGTCGTAAACGATTCCTTCAAGACATACATCACATTCACCACGTGACGGAATAATATATCATAAGTTAAAACGGATTTAATAACACGGAAACTCCGAAGATGTACGGAGAACGAACATTGAAAATGAATCTGGAATATCGTAGTGACGAATATATATCCAGATTCGTATGAAATTGTGGTCTACGAATCCTCCCACTTCTATAAAAACTTTCAAGAGTATGTATCAGTCGACTAATCTCACTTGGAATTTTCGAAATCGAAATTCTTTGACACAGCTTGACCAATTGAAAAAAGACTCTGTCAGTGTACTCAGGACGATGGAAAAAATCGACTGACACGACCTTTTTTTAAGCTGTCAAGCTGTCTCAAAGAATTTTGATTTCGAAATTTGGAGCTCTCTCTCACATTCACGGTTGCGATATACCGACTGATCCCTCCTCTTAAAAGAATACAAAATCTGAAAAATTGATAGCACAAAATGTACACTCAAAGAGACGACAATTACGTTACTTTATTTCGCTTTGTTTTTCAAGCTACAATCGTAAATAATTCACTCTCTTACGGTGGAATATCAATGGAAATATGAAAAACACGATATAACAATATTTATTTTTTGAGATTATCTTCTCTCACTACGTTTGTGTGCAGAGTGAATTTAAACGTTATTACATGCCTGAGAAGTACTGATGGATCCTGGGGTTAGCAGCTTAATCCCAATTACATTGAATTCAGTCGTCAATTATGATTTTCTTGTTAATTGGTGAAAGTCAGAGGTCACGGAGCAGGAACATTTATCGTTTATTTCTGCATCGTATCTTACGTGCTAACGTCTCCTTCAATTCTCGTTTCCTGCGGCGAATACGATAAAACGAGCCTCCAGTATTGACCATCAGAAAGTGCTGAATACGAAACGTTGAATATTATTCCTGTTTCTGGAGTGATTTAATTAATTAATTTTTGACACAGTCATGACGTTTCCTCAAATGAAAATCTCCGAACGTTAATTTTTTTTCATATAAAATCAGACGAACTGCATGCTCGCTCGAAACGACGTTCAAATCTTTATTTTCTCAACTCCTTTAAAGTTTCCACTCCAGCAAAGTCGCAACTTCACGATTACACAAAAAAGAAATGCCGGTTTAATTTTTTGTTCGAATTATGCGAAACCGTAGTGAATTGAGCTTTCGATTTTGTATGCTCAATCAAGCCGGCATAATCGCGCTAAGAACGTGTTGATTAATTGAAACGGAACAGTGAGTAAAATTGCAAAGATCCATGACTAAGGACACGTGAGAACTTCAACCGTGAAGCGGTGTCATATCTCGTACATAAATAGTATCAATGGAGTGGATACGGAGGGTGAATAACACACCTTGACGTGTCCAGCAATAACAGCATTCAAGGCTAACGACCAAGCACCTTTCACCTTGTCGATACGAGGTGACGAGAGTTGTCACGTTTTGTTGAAGTAGAATAGATTAACAGTAACCCTGATGTAAACATTCGAGACTTTTATCAAATGCAGATCCGGGAGGGAAAACACACTCCGACTCTAATTTCAAAAGATTTTATACTGCACGAAGAACCAGAAATCAATTTTTTATGTTACTCTGAAAATCAACATCAAAAGACTCGTCTTCAAGATCAATAGGTTCACTCGTCACGTCTTCAGATTACGTCAGAGTCGAATCTTTGCTACATTTCCTGCTTAATAATCCGAGTGAATATTGTTTGGTCAACTACACTCGAAGCAATGATCTAAAAAGATAAGAAATCGTTTCTTCACTTATTAGAGGCAGATCGAAATATAAAGGAGCTTCGTTGGTGGCGCACCTAACGCAAATCCAGCGAATCTCTCATAACGATATCAGGCCCTGGATCGCCGATAATTTCTTGCATATTCTATGGTTAGTATAGAAGTCGAGGAAATATTGTTAATGCGGAGATCGAGACTAGGCTCGATGGGTAGACGCGAGGATAAAGAAGATGAGGGTCCTCGTGTGTGGCCGTAATCTACTTCCAGTTCCTTTCTCCATGCGAGTCACTCCTTATCAACGTGAATTGAAAGTTTCAAGCATATGTACGGAGGTCCGTTGCGGGAGGCTTACACTTTAATCTATACCGGATCATTTTTCTGCCATCTTATCTTTGAGTCCCCTTTACTGAAACCGATCGAGCCACGTACAGCGCCAGCCTATCAATGCAATGGGACCATATTTTTTCACAGACTTCAGCCAACGATTATGTTGAAGTCGTTGAAATTTATAGCGATATTAGATAATTTGCAGATTCGTTGTGAGAAAAAATATCACATTGCAGGCGCGAGGGAGTGATCTGGAATGAATATTTTCCCACGAAGTCAATACGATCGATTCGATTTTTTTCCGTTGTTGGCTCGCAACGTTTTGACGAAAAAGTCTAGTTCTGAGAATAATTGAACGATGGTATTGCTAGTTACAGATTTTGAGTACTTTTCCAAATGTTTAAATATCGCATCGCAGAGCTTGGCCTTCCAAAAACGTAAACGAAACAGGTTACCAATAAAAATGGCGAACCCGCGATCAGTTAGTCGGCGTCAAACGTTAGGAAATTGGCGAGAAATCGTCGGGGCGTACGATATCGGGTTTATGAGGCTTTGAACTCGGAGGGAGCCTTTTCCCTTTTTTTTGTGCTACCTCGTGCTCTCTTGCTATGACTCTCAGCTTGGCTGGTTGGAACTTTACGCTGTAAATGTCAATTAGCGGAATATAAAATATAACCGTGGAATAGTGATTGATTTTGCGTTAAGAACCACCTGGCTCATTTGCTTGCTTTATCCTTATAGTTACACATGCACGTATAAACCTGTAAGAGAAAAAAGTTTCGTTTTTCCGTTTGTCTTCATACTCGGCTACTTGAGATTTCTTGAGAACTTTCAAATTGATTTTCACACGCGGAGATGTGATCTGAAAAGCGTTCTCCAAAAATTCGCTTTATTTCGTCATTGCAATTTAGTGAAAAACATTGGACAACTTTCTCAAACAATTTGTTTGATGTTGTCGTCGCGCTGATTCAGTAGTGTACAGATCAGCAGTACTGCAGATAATGGCACGAATTTTATCTTGGGATCTATTTATTCAAAAAACTGATGGATTCTGTTCTACAAAATATTTTGGTAGACTTTATACAGAGGCTCGGTCTCGAGTGACGAGGCAATTTTTAAAATTTGATTCGCAAACCGTAAAACGTTCACTGATTTTTCAATGCAGCTCCAACTGGCTATGATTTATTGGACTGCTGTAATATTACTGCTTTTTTCGCACCTTGCACTGAAAATTTTTACGATTGAAACCGTATACGAGGACGGTGCGATTAAAAACGAGATTTGGAAAGTAATGGAAAACTTTTATGGACCGTAATCATTGATGACAAAATAAATGTTGGAGGGTGGAGAGGATCACTGGATCTACAACGGTGCGAGAGCTAGAGAGCGAGATAAAGAGAGAGAATTTAAGATTACCGGTCCGTTCAGGTTGTGTCCTTGTACGTTTTCATTTGTGTCTTCGTCTTTCCCTTGCTTGCGGTTTAAGTTGCCTCTTCGCTTTTTCCACAGATTCCCAGCTGTTGGACACCACCTGTCGTATCGCCCTTTTCGCGCCGCTTAACGCCACCCACGTGACGTGAAACGTTCCATCGTTGAGGCACAACACAGCCTGTCGTTTCCCTTCTTCGTTCCACGTTTAACACCAGTCGACTGCATTTCGACCGATGATAAACAAGAGGGCGCGATTCCTCATTCCCACTGGTTGTTGGGCTCTTAACGTTACGTCTTTTTGTCTGTTAAGTGCCGATAAACAGTACTTCCAACTTGCTGACGCTAATCACTAAGCACACGTTGCAATAACATTTTCGCCAAGAGCTACGTGCTTCTATCAAGGAAGATTTAGTACGTAGGTACAAGCCTGCTGAAAATAACAAGATGGAAGAGCGCGAATAACAATAACTCATGTTGGACCTTCCTTTTTTCATGTAATTTGATATATTTAGTCGAATAATTCATGATTCATGACAATGTTTATTTTTCTACTCGTTCGGGAAGCCAATCTTGCCAATTACCCATCAACTCGATGATTCCAAACGCATATTCCAAGGCATCAAAATCTTCTGCATACGAGGAGGAGATCTCAGAGAGTGGAAAAGAAAAATCAAAAGTCAAAGTGATAAAGAGGAGTGGCGCGAAAGATATAAATCCGGAATTTTATAACGCCTCTGACTGGCATTTACGATTACAGCGAGCCAGCTGCCGTTGCCTTGTACAGAGAATCATCGATTAGTATCGATTGTACGAAGCTTCATGCTGCCTCGGCGTCCACCTGCTCGTGTCGCTCCCATACTTTTCTTTATATTCAAGTGTCTCCTTTGCATTCATCGAGTATTATAGAAAGCCTGGAGAATAAATGCTCGCTGCAGAAATATCCAACTGGTTGAATTCGGGAAACTTTCTCGAAGATGTCAAATCTTAAATTTTAGAATCGCAATTGAATCGACCTCAAAACCCAGGAAGAATGAATTCCCGTCTAGACCCAAGGAAAAAAGTAATAATTGCGATAACGCATGCTTTTGAACGTGAGAATAATCATCACGCGGAAGTTATTTAATAGCATCAAAGGAACCAACTTGAAAATTTATTGGCTTTTTTGTTTTGTTTTGTTTTGTTTTGTTTTTTTATAATTCTACGTAATTGGCGTTGGGAGGAAAATAAATATAAATGATCGATGATCTCAGCAGCCGCGAAGATGAGAGATCTAAAGGTTTCTCGTGTGTATATAGCGTTGAGTTTGGACCGAGACGAGGGGAAGAAGCGTCCCAACACTTATCCTCACCGCACACACTATTGACTAGGACTAGCATTATCCTGACGTCACGTTGCCGTCGGCGATTCGCTCGATTGGACTCTCGAGATCGCACCGGGTTTCTCACAAAAAGAGGAGAACTCTCGGTATCATCGCGTTTCTCGCAGAGGTCGAACCTGGAGAACCTACGTAGATCAACCTCTTCTTCGTCCGCAGCACTATGACCACCCCTTCCTATCTCTCCACCTTTTTATCCTCCTTTTGCTTCTTCTTGGTTATATTCTCAGAACATAATCTTGCGCGAAGGGTTAAGCGTTCATCGAGTGAACGATAGAACGACGATCCCGGAGAAAGGAAGAGAAATATCGAGGATGCTTTCTCACTCCGTAACTGCGAGACGCTGACGCGAATCATTAATCCTCGGGGCGAGGATAACGCTCTTCGGTCTCATCGTGTATACATACACAACAACTCTTTGCAACTCTTCGCATTTCTATAGCCACTCTATGTACCTACCTATGTGATTATATTTTTTTCTCTCTCTTTCCTTTCCCTCCTATGCCTCCCCCCATCTCTCTCCAATCCCTCGCAGCATCCTCACGAACTGCCCTCGCCTCTTCTCATGTCGTCCCTCCGCCTTTTACCTTCTATATATCTACCTCGAGTGCATCCACACCTTCGATTCACACTCCATTATTGCAATCTTTAAACTCGCAACAGCAAGAGAATAGTACAGAGCTTATTGATTAAATGCAAAGCCAACTGGAGACGCGTTAGAAATGTCTGCGGATGGGATCGAAGGAGCTTTTTTTTCAACGTTGCCTCCATCTGCACAGCCTTAAAAAATGAGTTTACGGGCGACAGGTATTCGATAGTCGATATCGAGAATCTGTTAGGAAAAATGAGCAAATCGATGGCCTTCGCTGTTTGAGAATCCGCATTCGGAAAGCATGTTCGAGCATGTTTTATCATGGCGATCTGAACGTCCTTTGCGAGAGGATTAAATAACAATATGAATTCACATCTCAAGGCTTCTAAGATCGATGAGAGTACACGTGCACAAAAAAAGGAAAAAATAATACGATGATTCGCGAGAAATCGAGATGGAATCCGTAACGCGTGCGTGCTCGCGCCCCTTTCGCCCGTACTCCTTTCTTCTTGCCCTGAAGGCAATAATTTCAGTTGCAGTTTGCGATTCACCGTCTCGATCGGTAATATGTTCATGGTCTATTAGATACGCGCTTGTTCTCCACACTTGGATGTAGTACATCGGCAATGAAATATGTACGATGCGATGGGCCACGTACCGGCTTAGTGGCTTCACATACAATGTTATCCCTCACAACTTGACGCACTGACCAGTTACACTTCACCGCGTAATAGGGAACGTAACACTTCGTGGGATCGGAATTGAAGCGGTGGAGGAGAAAATGAATTATCGGAATTATCGGAACAGAAAACTAATCTACGTTTGTTTCTTTTTTATAAAAATTATTTTTAAAAATCGCCGGTATGTTCACGATCTGTAAATTTTCAGATAAAAAAATGAATTTTCGTCAGTTATTTGAGTATATTTCATTGAAAGCAATTTCACCAATTATCTATTGAATGTGATACAGTTATTTTGAAGGATCCGGATGTTACCGTATCGTTGAACGGTCACTTTTGAGGCACATTTATAAAAGAGCCAATTCCAAACATTCTTTCGTCGCCCGTTTAAAATTAAATCTACAGGATAACTCTGGAAAGAGTGAGTAATGGAAAATAGAGAAGAAGATTGAAGCGGTTTTTCAGTTTCGGTAGCAAAATTAGATTTCGAAGCTGTTGACGATGCTCGGTGAAATGACTAACGTTCGCTAGACACCTTCATCAAGATACCATCCGGTGTCTGCATAGTAAGGTCCATGGCCCAACGAGGAGAGCGAAAGAGAGAAGAGGAAAGAGAGAGCGAGAGATTGCCGATCCTTCTCACTTCCCCTTCATACGCTCCTTCACTCCATTAACATATTTCACTACTTAATTTATACCAAGTTGTACGAAGCACGCGGCCGTTTCACGAGGCATTAGCGGTAAGACGAATCTTCGGAGAACACGCTCGCGTACAAAAAGAATTCGAGGGGATGTCGTGTGTGTAGTCTGTTAAGATTCACGTCTATCGAGTACAAAATTTAAAATAATTTCCTGAACACTCTGTCTGTGATGCTCCTGAATCCTGCCATTGCTGTCTCTGTTGACACATAATTGCAATCCGAAAATTCATCAATACCGCATATTTCGTGTGAAAAGCTTTTATTCGTGTGAAAAGTCTCGACTTTATTTCACTAGGATATCAAAAAAATGTTAGTTTTGTTAGAAGTGTTGAAATTCCACACTATTAGGTTCACAACTTCGTAACTGTTTGCGTTTTCTATGAGTCTCTTTGAACCAATTGTGCTCCCTAAATTATGTCCAATTTACACAAACTTTTCTCACCCATCGTACATAAAGGGACCACCCACGTGGAGGCTTGTGATACAAAGTCATTGACCCTGGTCTTTCATTGTGACACAGGGTAAACACTATTTTACACGCGATCTTGCACGTTGAACGCCACTTTAATTAGTGCATTAAATCGAGTAAAATCGTTCACTACTTTGAAGTGTTAATGTCTTTCAATAAAATTAGAGACTTTTACTTCTCAAAGTGAAAAATATGGAAAAAATATTTTGCTTGGACGTTTTCTCTCTATGGACAATAAACGATTGTTGGTGACATAAATCTTAATAAAGTATTCGTCAAAATTTATACGCACGCCGCAGTGAGGAGTTCATGATTCGAAATAAATGATGACAGTCGAAAATATAGTGAGTTTGTGCAATTATTTATCATCTTTAGCGATAAAATCGTTGACAGTTCTTTAGTGCAAAACAAACGTCTTGGGCAATTTCTCGCGTTCATAACGTCGAGTTGATAGTGAATCGAGGACCGAGAGGATGCTTGTTGTAGGAATGGGAGAAGGACGTAGAGCTGCTTGCGCAAGGCAATTCGTTTCTTCCAGAGGGCGAGAGAGCATCCAGTCGAGACGTCCAGCAACGCGGATAATTAGGCGTGACACTGCACCGAGGCGAAATGGCTCGTGTCGAAGTGCGCCAAATAGTCGCGCTTTCGCTCTCTCGCTCTCGACATAATAAGCTTCGAGGTCCCTCGTAATTTCCCCTCAATTAGCGTCCAGTGAGAAGTTACGAGTGTCCCCAAGCCCGAGCCTCTCAAGCCTCATAATAATCATTGAGCGACTCTTCCTTTTTTGACCCCTTTTTATTCGACTAAACTGCCACATCCTTGCAACGAACTGACATGATAGCAGAAAAAATTCCGTCCATTCCCCAAGACTCTGTTTTCGTCATTCAATTAAACAAACGATTAATAACGATTCTCTCCACATCTCTAAATTCCCGACTTAGATCTCTCCTTCTTCTTCTTCTTCTTCTTTTTCTTCTTCTCGTCGTCGTCGTCTTCTTCTTCGTCTCGTCGTCAGAGACCATTGAAAGTGTCGCGACGTGAAATTTCGTCTTAGCATAGCGAACCTCAAGAGTGCAACGAAACGATCAAGGCTGCTCTCATGTTCTCGCGACTACGTTATTTTTGTACCGTACAAATTGAAAACACGTGATAACTGCGCCGCGCGCAGTCTCATTCCGGTAAACGTCAATGCGTGCATTTTCCTTCTAAAATCCAAAATCTTTATTCACTGGGTGTAGTGACTGTAAAAATCATGAATCTATATTAATAACCATATTACGAGAATATCAGAATCCATTTTTCTCCTGTCCACATGCTCCCTAATATTATGGATCTCCTATGCAACAAATACAAATAATGTTTGATATACTTCATTGTTGAAAACTACCTATAAATCGGTTTCTCGATTCACATATTTACTTCAAGGTTCGAAGCAGTATGCGGTGTGAAGAGTAAATCGTTGCTGGTTGCCTGCTAAAGCCCAGACTAAACATTTTCGTTAACGGATCCCTCATGGAGTGGGAAAAGTGGGACAAAAATTATACAAAAAGGCCATGAAGAAAGGGGAGAATAATGAGCTTGAGGAAAGAGGTAGAACCGTTACGAAAGCAACGGTTCCGTCGAGCCTGAAGTGCTAATTGAGTCTCATTCATTTGTTTTCTTTTTACTTCGTTACTTTTTATTATTGAATTTTTGACCCTCTCGCGAATAAGTACTGTGTTTATTTCTACGCAGTTTAACGTAAGTTAAAAATTACGCAATGAGAATAGAGTTTAAGAAAGGAGTTGTTCCGGGATACCGAGAAGGTGTTTTGGGGTTAAATAAATGATGAGTAGCTGGAGGCCTCGCGTGGCCGCAGAGAATGTCAAGAGAACAACGTGACACTGCTCTCCTCGCAATGTAACCGTCCTCTCAATCCGTTTAGATATTCTTATTCCCTTGGGTATCTACATCTCGTGACACGCAGAGGAGAATCCTTGACTCGTTCAAAGGACGCTATTGCGACAGGATACCCCAACTAATTCAAATTGACTGACTATAAAGATAGAGAGCCCAAGGCACAAGGCGACCTAAGATTATCTCGGTGTTCTGCCATATCCTTGTCTCCCCCAATTAGACGAAGCGTCTTCTATGAATATCCATGAATAAATTATATCCTGGGTTTCGACACACGTTTTTTCCCGTGTCACATGGAGGGTAGATAGAATTGCTAATTAGACACTTCAACCCCGAGCAAAGAACGGAAAAGACTCTTCAAATTCTCAACTAAACAAAATACAAAAATTACCACAGATGATCCGCAGTTCGTTTACGCACTCAAGTACTGTTTAGTTTCAACAGCATTTGGCAAGTTATCATTGTTGGAATTTCTCTACACCGAATCTGCTCTTAATCTGTCATCAAAAGACGAGATGTAAATAGTACTTTGTACTTGCGAAAATAATCAACACCCATTTTTCTCTCGATTTCTCTCTCTCTCTCTCTCTCTCTCTCTCTCTCTCTCTCTCTCTCTCTCTCGTTTTCCCTCCGTTTCTGCACTCGTGCAGCCTGCGTTATGCATCACGTTTTGTTCTTGTTTCACAGTCATTTTCTCGCGCTCTCGTTCTGTCTTTCTTGCTTTATGTCACACGCGCATCCTTCTCTCTCATTTTCCCTTTTTAAAAACTTTTCAAGTCGCATACTGATTTCCTTTTTTCCTTAGCTGCTGCTTTGACGTGAACGCTGTTTCTCTTCTTATTTGTCTCGCGTTCGTTCTCTATTGCTGACTCTATCTCTTTCTCTTTTTCCAACGAAGCTAAAAGTGAGAAGTGGCGTAGAAGAGGAGGCAGAAAACCTCGCGTGGCTCGCGCTCATGACGGACGCGTTGTTGCACTTTGTGTCATCGAGCCTGTTCTTCAGTCCTCGCCTTGCTTGTTGGTTCCTCTATTACTACTCTCGCGCTCCCTCGCTTATTCCTCATCCTTTTATTCTTCATCCCTCATCGTCGGTGTCTGGATTCTATCGCACCATCGTCTGGCTGGCGCCTCGTCGAGATTCTCCTTCTTCTCTCGCTTCCCTTCTCACTTTTCTCCTTTATACCTCTCTAGCTTCTTACAACGTACTCGTACGTACACCGATCGTTGGCACCGTTGACGTTCACGGGTGTGGGAACGTACACGCATTCGTCGAATAATTGCCGTGCACTTGGTGCATACACAGGCACAAGATGCCACCGGGCATTGTCTCCATTTTCTCGTTCCTCTTCTAGCCACTTACTCTTCCCGTAGGCAACGTCACATTGTCGCAAACCTTCGATTCTTCAACTTATAATACTGAGACAATACGAGTCACTCAAACAGAAACAGCTCAAACGCTTGGTCAACTGAAAATTTTTAGAAATTCACGTCCAAAGAGAGGAACACGAGCAGCAGATTGTAGCTCGATTTTACGAATTTTCATCAAATTCTGTGAATTTATTTTCGTCGGATGAAAACATTCTTGGTTTATTGGAATTTCAAAATTTCAGAATTTTTCATAAATTCGCATCATTGCCGCAAATACTTTTTCATGTTCCAGCAAGTTAATAACGTCATTCCTTACAGATTCACTGAAATTGAGCATTTTAGAAGGCAACCTTTCTCCAGGGGATTTCAGTCGAATTCCTGTTGAATATTCGTCTGAAATTTTATTCGAAAAATGAGCATATGGACATATTTTTATTATCTCCAAATAATGAAAAGGGTTTCATTCAATTTTCCGTAAGAGATAAAATCTTAGAACCTCATCCATCTGGTAAGCGATTGCACAAAATGAATACCGTTGGCTTGAATCTGACGAATTCAACGCGCTGCTCGGGACACACCGTGCATGCTTTAAAGTGCACTCTACTCGGCGTATATTTCCGGCGATAGTTATTTATAAAGCTAAGAAGAAGCGGGCAACGGGGGAGTGAGACGGATGAATAAGTTTCTCGATGTGTGCGCGTGTGTGTGCATCCTGAAGCTGAGATGAAGCACGCAACGTTTTGGAACGGGTCAGAGGACACACCCCGAGCTATGCTCGAAATGTGGTGTTGGATGGAGCATTACATGCTCATTGTGAATCTAAGCTGTGAATTTGCTTTTTTAAAATAAAAAAAAAATAAAAAAGTGCATTACATGGGAGAACAGGACTGAGATGAATTGTCATGAATTATTTAGTATCGAATTTGGAAAATTGGCGAAATGGTAATGAACATGGAAATAAATAAACGCATAAACTAACAGAATGTTTTACAAAAAAGCACGTGGCAGAGCCCAAAGGCTGATTCCAAGTAAGTTTTGGTGCCAAGACTTTATCGCGACCATCAAAAACGTTGTGACGTGAGCCCAATGAAAACGGCACTTCTGCGGTAAGCCTACGACTGGCAAGCAAAAGTTTCAATCGCTCGAGGCGAGGTTTACCTATTAATGGCTCCGTATCCCCTCGGAGAAAGGCCTGAGTCCCCTCGCAATTGAATCTTATGAGCTTTTCTCAAGAATTACGTATTGTCCTTGCTAAAAATGGAATGTCCACCTTATGGGGATTAGAGGGAGATTTGTGCTTTGTTTTTCTCTCTACTTCATCGAGACTTCGCCATCATTTACCTACCAAATCTTCTGGTACGCAGAGCAGAAATCTTCGCACGTGGTGCATGCAGTGGCTCCATGCCAAAATTAGTTTTGCGACGTTGCCAAGCAGCGTGTAAGAGAATATTCGACGCAAGTTCATGCATTCCCGTTGTTTCTTGAAAAGAGTACTTCAAGAAATGACATGTTACAATTATCGATGGAGCTTTCGAGGATGCAATTTATAAAATACGACAGAAAAAATCTTTCGTCATAGAACATTTTTTTTCACTCTTAGCTGGTCTGTTTATTTATGGGTTAAAGACGTCAGCTCGAAATCCAATGAATCAGTATCATTGTTTTCTTGGCAAAATGTGAAAATGCTGATTTAAAAAATTCGAATGAAACAGCATTTCATTGTCGTACCCCCGGCCAACTTGGACTCATCAACAATTTTCATAACCCAAAGCCTCCGCCACCCGCTTAATACGAAAAAGTATTGCCGAGGGCATCGAGCCGCTTGATTAATCTCGCAGTAATTAGTTACCGCTGCAACCGCAAGTTACAGATATTATTATGCTAATTACGTCCTCGACGTTGAGTAATCGGTTGCACGTGTACGAACGGCGCGCGGCACGCAACCCACATATCTTCGAAATGTATTACGGTCTTGCTGATGCTACTCTTCGTCCTCGCGTACACACATACCTCCGTATCGCATTGCTCGTTCCCGTTGGCTCGTTTTCTTCGCTTCTCCGATCTCTTGTTAATTAAGTTCACGAACCACTGACGAGCCCGTAATCGTCAATAATTAAAAAGATGAGAATTAATTCCGAAAAAAATTGTTTACGATCGGAGAAGGTGCATCCGAAATTTCGGCTCGCTTGCATCGACCTGCAGCATTTTTCATTTTATTATACTCTCACGTGGAACCGCGTTATTTCTTTATCAGCCGTTCCGGATGATTCTCGTTTTTATGCTACTTCAGTCGTGCCATGAACGTAATGGAATTTTATCTGCTGCATTTGGAATTCAGGTTGTTCTAGGTACACTTAAAAATCGCAACACGATCAACTGATGATGATTCTGGCGGAGTAAAAATGGGACGAATATTTTAACGACGCGATGGTGGATTGCACAGTTTGAATGATTTTCACAAAAGTCGATAACATTGAATGGTGATACGCGAGAAGTAAAGACCCCTGATCACAATACCCTGAGAGAGTGCTTAATCACCACTCGTTTTTTGTTTTAATGGAAGAAGGACGGAGGGAATATCCACATGAAAGAGATAAAAATAAAAGGAATGAAACCGCGTTACGCAGAGGTAGGGGAATGGAAAGCTGTCCTGGAAGCAATGGGTGATGGCGGCTTGTTTAAGGCCCCACAGGCCGCAAAAATGATTCTTCCGTGCAACCGCACGTTCCATCTCTGCGCCCCTCCCTCCCCCGCCCCGTATTCCCCAATCGCTGCTGCATTGGTATTTCGCATCCGTCTCTTTCGCTTCTTACCCAAGATCCCGTAGTATTTACGATTGGGTTGCGGAGGTTGGTATCATGCAGCACTTTTGTTGGGCTCTTGTGCGACCGAGGTAAAACGCGCGTCAGAGACAACGCTGATCGAGATGCAAGTTGCAAACGATCCCATCGATCCGGTGATGTAATAAAGAAAGAAAATAAGTCGATAAGAAGCTGGACCATATGTCGTTAGGTTTGGGCTCGGCGCGGATCGGCCCACCGAAGAAATACACAGAAGAAGAAAAAGAGAAAGAAAATGATCACGGTCAATCCACTTGGGGAATCGGGAACTTGCCCTGTTTGTGCTTCTCTCAGACGAAATTCTCTCCGATGGTATAACAAAACCGCGAGATCGAATTCCACGAATCTCCGTGGGTGCGCTTTATACCCTCATGGTAGAATTGCCGCGTCTTTCTCCCTCCCTCCCTCTCTCTCTCACTCTTTTTTCCCCTTTCCCTCCGTGATGCCGATATGGACGAACAAACATCAACCGCAAATACGCTATCCTCATTTTTTCGCGATGGCTCTCGAGGGGATCGGTTCTGATCTCGGGTGAACGATCTTACCTTGCACGACGACCAGACTGTTTTGCTTTTCACTCTGGCCTCTGTCGATTTTAAGATCCTTATGGTCCACCATAGGTTCTAACGATACAACTTTCCATCGGCTCATATACGGAATATATAATACGTGTGCACTATCTACTTGTTCGTCGAACATCGTCCCGAACCGGGGACCAGTCTTCGAAGGTACGAGAATTAAGTAATAAGGGATAGGGCCCTTATTACTTTAGGCATTGTGATTAGGGTCCTTCTTCCTAAGTTCCTTCTTTCTTCATCACACTTTTTGAGGAGTATAATATATGGGAGGACATCGAGAGGCCTCTCGAATGATGACAAATATATCGGCTTTTATTTAGCCAAAGGTGGCGTACACCGATTTCATTTATTTGCTGTTTATTCAATCTGCGCGCGTTTGTGTGCACGCTGCAAATTAAATGGGAACAATTAACGGTTTGACGTCCCATGAACGTCCACGCTGGGCACGGAGCTCGCTGCTCATTCTTTTTGGATCATCGCTGAGTATATTTCGTTTCACTCCGCCGTTTCATATCGCTTGCGCAGAAGAGGTCAAACGCAACGCTCGCCGCCTGTTTTGCTCAGCAAACTAATAAAAGTGAACGATCGCTGTTCGATTGTATTTATACGCGTTCGGAGGCGGAGGAACGGCAAATGCGTGAAAGACAGGTCCAAAAAGGTGATTTCAAACGTATTTTTCGTCCCGATCCTTTGTACCCAGAACCAAAACCTGTTTTTCCGATGCAACGAGCAGCCAACGGTCGCATCGGCAGCAAGAACCTTCATCGATCATCCATTGAAATGTAACTCTTGGCATTTTGTAATTAACGACCCTGCTTCGGTCGGAGGCTCCGTCTCGTTCATTGCATAAACTGCAGAAGACTCAAGTCCATCCTTCGAGAATTATCCTGTGCATTTTGTTACAAAGTAACGATGAAATTGACGATAAAATTTCAGCTGGCGACCAAAAAAAATGGGAAATTTGCATTCGAAAATTAGTCTGTCGGGAGCTGAGATAATGAATGGAAAATAAAATGTCGATTGGGTCAACACATCCAAAAAGGTTTATGAAAGACACAGAAAGAACAGTTGAATCATTGAAGTTGATTGAAAATCGAAATAAACAAGCTCACGTAGTTGGAAAAATCAATTTAAAAAATATGGATCCGCAAGGAGGAAGAATTCAAGTTTGATCCTCTCAATGAAAGGAGTTTCGAGGATGGGGTGAATGAAAAAGCTATCGGTAAAGTCGAGGGGATTACCGAAAAATCGAGTACCTGTACACAGTGTACCGAAAGCTATAGCACTCGATTCGTCGTCGATGCGTGACACGAGTGTCGTCCTATAAAGGCTCATTCTCTCGCTTTTTTTCTTGTTCCAAACGAGTAACCATTCCTCGTCAGCAAACATGTCACGGATGGTTTCCCCATCGATGTGGTATTTCTATCAAGCTATGAAACACGTTCACCAAACTCATAATGCGAACAAGAAATATCATTATAAAAAGGCATTCAGAGACATTATTTTCGATGCACGACGAAATCAATCATGCGGAGATACTTTTTTCGGTGTTTTCAGTTGCTGAAGCATTTTCAGGATTCCGATACGACATTAAAATTGAACCGAATTCAATGACCTAATTTATACCATTCGATATCGAATTGAAAATGAAAAAATCATATTGAATGAATGCTCATTGAAAATAAAAATATCCCGGTGGGGATGAGATGTTGGAATGACTAAAATTTCGAACAGCTAAACTCTCGAGTTTATAAACTTCGAATGACAATATGAGGACAGATCAATTCGACTAGAGCTTTGAATGTCGAAAATGAATAAAGTAAAAACTTCAAGGTTCGAAGCACGTTTACATTGAAAAAAGAATGTAACAATCGCCCATAGAACGACAACTAAAATATTGTTTTTTCCGAAAATTCGACTATCACTCGTTCGACTCATAAATTACTGCAGTCAGCAATGCTGTGAATATTCACAATGAAAATATAATAAGGAAAGACTAAATATATTACTGAGATTGAAATACTGAAACACCAAAGAGTCGAACGGTCAAAGTGGCAAACGTTAGAAAGTCGACCGATCGAAATAAAGAAATACAGCGGAGCTCAGAATACACGCGTCTCGCTCACTCGCTTACTCAGACTGGTGATCTCCAATTTCAAGCATCGTTATTTTGACTTTCGCCTTTTCGAGCTATCGCTATTCTGTATATCTAAGTTTTATAGATTCGAAAAATTCACTTTCGATTTTTTGCTACGCTATATTTTGATCTATCCTATAAAACAACTACTCTCCATTTTGAATTTGAAAATATGAACTTTTGACATTCGTATGGTCTGTTAAAATTCAATTCGAAATGAAAACTGTCGAAATATATATTTTCGAATAACTTATTTTTCTCCAATCTAATACTACAACTTAAAAAATTTCGAAATATCGCGACCGTTCTACAATTTATTTATTTGTCATGTCGAATCCTACCCGAAATATTCTTGCACTTGAATTTGTCCTTCAACTTCTATCAACAACGAATTACATTTGTGAATAATAATACGCAATTAAAGCTAAATGATACAATTCAAAGTATCATTTACTTCTCGTTCGACGTCGCTGTCGCGAGTGCAGTCTTTTTCGTGAACAAATAGCATGCCACTTATACGATGTTCCAGCGACGAAAAGGGAGTTCTTAAGAAACGGCGAAAGAGTGATCTCGATCGGCATTGTCAGAGGTACAGTAGAAAAGAAAACCTCGAGAACCTCTTCGCTTTCTTCAGTCACGGTGGATCCCTTTTTACTTTCAAGTACTGAGAGCGCTCACGCGCCTCCACTGAGACACGAAGCGGGTGGAAAGGGCACCCTTTCTTTATTTCTCCTCTCTTTTATTTTCCTCAATCCCCCTCTCACCTCTGCGGTACTCGTAAAAGAGCCACCCTCGTGGCCATGACCGTGCGCAAGGCGGTCAGAGTTCTTTACCGCAAAATCGGCTTTGAGAATTTAATCGTTCGACTTGTCTAGCTGTTTCGTGGTTGATAGCTGAGTGCGGAGCGGCCAGAGAAGGAGAGGGGGGGGATGCGAGCTACCCTGTCCAAATATCGGTCAATCCTCGAAAACCTTGGGGTCGTCGAAACAATGACCAAGAGGCTTACAAATTCTCGTGCTCTCCTCGACCTCGAGCACTTTTTTTCCCAATTTTCGTGTACATGATGGACGAAAACTATACAACTTTTCAATTCTATATTAAATGATGTACAATAATGATCATTTGTTAGTCCTTAATTAGAAAAAATAATGCGTCATGTAAGTATCATTGAATTTAAGGAAAACATAAATTGCACCCTGCTGAAATACATATAATATTAATATTTTATAGGGGGGGGGGGGGGGGGAAATTAAGAATAGCGAGAAAGATTTCTCGTAATTGGTAAGCTGCGAATCCACGAATCGATTAATTGGTGGCAACGAAGTTTCTCATGCTGCGAACCTTTTCTCACGACGAAGACACGTGAAAGACAGAAACGAGCAGAGGAACAAAAAAACGTCGAATTCTTTGACCAATGGTCGTCGACAAGTTGAGAAGAAATCACAGTGGAAATTCTCGAAAGGAGCAAGAAAGACGGTACAGAAGAAGATGGAAAGAGAGAAATGAAAGAAAAAAGAAAAAAGGCAAGCAGAAAGGCTCGCGCGAAATCTGAGGAGAAAAAAGGGCGGGAAAGAGATGGGGCAGTGCAGGCAAGAGTGTACAGTAGTTGGCAGATTCCAATTAAAATAACTCTTACCATGTGCGTGTAACGGTGAAGAATTTTTTTCCTTCACGAGTACGTCAACCTTTTACTCGTTCGTATTTCAACCTTTGGACAACACTCGTCAACTCTATTTTGTCAATTTGAAGACGGGCCCATGACACTGTTTCACGAGCTCGTGATTATATTCACAAACGAAGCAAGGAGTTAACACTACCCCAATCAGCCGTTGAACTTTATTTTAACCCTAATTGATTAACAAATTTTCTTCGGAGATGTGCTTTGAAGGAGCAGCAGATTTTCTATTAAATACATGTAGAGAATTAAACGGTAACATTTAGTATGGAATTCACTATAAAATTTACCATGATGTATTTGACTGTAGGGACAAGTTAACGAAAAGTATTCGTTTCTGTAACACACTGTAACTTTCAAAGATTTTGCGAAATTTTTAGTTTTATAACAGTAAATATTGCAGATAGGACGTAAAAATTTACTGAATACTCCGATAAAATTTCCTGCTTGAAACAATAAATATTATTAAATTTATAGAAAAATTCAATTTTTCTACCACAATCAACCATAATAAATTTTTCAAATTCAATTATCTCCGTGTACGTTCGCCCCTTGTATGAATGAAAACGAAGACGAAATTGGCTGGTTCCCGATAATGCCGAACAGAGGAAAGTTCATTTTCATGAAAACACGTCCCACTTGAAGCTTGGAGTTGAAAAGTGACAATAACGTATTGAACAAGTTTTATTGTCATACGTTGAAATACTCAGGCCAAAAATCCAGTGTTTGCTCTATTATAGTGTAGTAAATCGCAAGGTTACTAATAAACCCCCTTGACGCGGTACGCAAGTCCCCGCACGACAAGGGCCTTCGGTAAACATGTATATCGAAATCGGTCTCTTCTCCCTTATCCGCAGGGGTTGGAACGAATAATGGCCCTGTATCCCTCGTGCTTCGATTCGTAGTTCGTTGGTGGTGGGTAATCGATTAATATCAATAGAATTATGACGTGTGTGTGGTGTATCGGCAAAAAAAAAGGCTGGAAAAAATATTAGGGGTTGATACAATCGTACTTGATAGTTTTATAAATGGTTGGATGGTTCACATCCTCTCGATGATCCATTGTAAGTTCACAAAAAAGACGAATAACTTGTCTAAATAATAATGAACCTGCGAATATAAGATCCGTGTACACATGAGTTTTGTAAAACTATGCTAGAATATTGAAAATTTTCAAAATTCACAATTCCTTCGGTGATGATGGTAATACGGTGAAAAAAATGATGCTGAAATGAGCGACCATTTGATTAGTTCTTAGTCTATTTTCTCATGTCTCGCAGTAGTCAATATTTAATTCACAACAGTTCGATTGACCAGTTAACGGTGCAATATTCCACACATGCGTGCACCCCATTTTCCATCAGATCAAGCCTGAAGGTCTCCGATTTTTTTCCACCTCCTCATCGTCGTTGTTCGTTGGGTTTTGAATATTCTGTTTGTTCGTGAACACAATAAACCGCACGAGGTCGTTCCAATAGCTCAGAACGGAGAATATTGATGAGCGATCGGTAGTGGGTTTTCATTGTTGTCATCGGGTATCGAAAATGACGTTGGGGTCGGTGCGCGACGGCGAAGGGGTGAGAAAAGGAATAAATGTGGGCAGGTTGCGTGTACCGTTTTATGTACAATATCCCTCTTGTTTCTCCGATCTATAGATCATTTACCATTTTTTGACTCTGATCGATGAATTCATTATTTATAATAGACGATTTATGAGGCTGAATTTCGTACCATTTTCAATTCATGATAGTTCTACTTCCTTTCCCCCATTTCTCCTTTCTTTTGAACTCTTGACTCGTAACCCGAGCGATTTTTCATCGGAGAGAGCATTGCCGGAGCAGCATTTTACCTCGTGATCGCAAGTAGACATCAAGATGGGGTTGATCCGGAGGCGCGCAGGCTCGTGGTGCCTTTTTTCGAGTGCCGAATGCAAAGGGAGACAAATGAAAAGAAACGTGGGCCATATATAGACGAGACAAAAGGGGCGAATTGATATTGAGCGAGAGCGAGCTAGTGGAAAAGAAAAAGAGAAAATGTATGGAAGGTGAAAGGAAAAAAATGAAACAGAAATCGAGAGAGAGAGGGAAGTTTATGCGCTCACCAGCGGAAACTAGCATTAGGTGTATGCGAAGGTCTGTATAGAACATACGCTTTCGTTTTCCATCTGTTTCTATTATCGTGGATTATTAATGTAACATGAATATGAAACGTTGGGCCTCACGCTTTCCGTACGCGACGTTGTATTCTGTACAGTCTATGTGTGTATATTTATGGGGTTTGAGCATGCGGAGGTTTCTGAAACTGAATGAGCTCAACGCTGAATCCATCATGAAATTTTGAAATATTGAATGAGGTGTGTAATCTTCTCTCAGAAATTATATCAACGTGGAACGACCGGAATTTCGCTGGTTTTTTTCATCCTTTAATTGAAAAGAAGAAAAAAAAACTAGACAACAAGATTTCTGAGATCGATGATACAGATGAAAGTTTTGTGCCCCATTTTCAACTCATCACATTAAAATTTTGATAAGTATCGGCCTTACCATGCAATTATCATGATTCGAGTAAACTTTTGAGAGCGTTGAGCTACGGAAGAACTATATGCAAAATAATAACGATCGAATTCCATGGGATGTCCTGACGGAGTAACACCACCTTCGTTTTTACCGTGTCACACTCGTGTATCGCGTATCATCATTTTATCGCTAATCGCTGATACACACGCAAACCGATCACGAGGCCTCTGATCGATCGAACGATAAATCCATCAAACGCATTGCTCGCGCTGGGCAAGTCGCTTGACACGACATCAGGACTGTCTACCAAGGAACGACCCACAACAACTGGCTGCTCGATAGTGCCGTCGACTAGATACATATTGTATACACAGTGGCGCAAAAGTTGGACGCAAGCTTTTCCAGATTAATAATATGACAGATACTGGAGAAAATAAGTATTTTAACTTTGTTCCTCCGGAATATATTGCTGTCGAATCATTAATTTATTCATTAATGTATTCATCAATCATTCGAATATTTTAATTTGTATAAACCTTTAAGAAAAATATAAAAAAAACCTAAAACTGTAATCTGATTTTTGGGACGTACTATATGCAATGTATTCGTTGCGTCGGTGCGATCCCAGTACGATACAATTTCCCAAGTATTTTCACTCGAAGGCTTTCACCCGCAGGCTTCCAACCGTCTGGTTGTCTGTCCGCACAGTTCACTACAAGAGATCTGTTATATTCCGCCACGATATACAGACGGTGGAACGGCCCATCGAGGCTGCTAAGTGGTCTTAATAAATACTTCATTATCGTAATTAAAGGTAAAAAAAGGTATGTATGCTAGATGTTTCTGTGGATATTGCGCTTCGTACTCGAGGCTGATAGCACGCTTCGATTAACTAGGAACTCGACGCCGAAGGCTCGCCAGGTGCGGATTATCACATGTACTTAATTCCGTTTCCTATCCTGTGCTGGTTGCGCTTTTCTTAGAACGATACCTCTCGCCTATACACAGGCGCGAAATGAAATTCGTTGAAATCTTAAGTAAATTAAGTGTATTATTTATGAGAAAGGTTTAGCAAAACTTCGATAAATTCAGTATGGTGAAAAATCGAAGAGTGCCAGCTCAATGAAAAAACGATTTGCTTTGCATTTAATCAAGAGTACAATATTAAAAGAATATAAAAGAAAATGCTCGTAGGTACTTCGTTGCCATCTCAGAAATTCTGACATAAAGGAAATTGAAATTTCCGGTTCGCGACCATCAATCATCAATATTTTGATAGGCGCACACAAAAGTTTGGGGCCAGTGCAGTTTACACGAATCTGTGGGAATGTATTACAGGCCTCCTCGACGAAAACATAATTGAGAGCGTGTCTGTACGTCACAGATCTTTATAGTCAACCGAATACAGGGTCATTTATCTTGATGCCATCGACTGTTCCTGGATTGAACACCCCCTCAGTGAAGTGTATGGAGCAGAAAGCAGGTTCAAAATGACGAGCCAACAGCCGTGAAATCGTTTCGGTCGTTCATTGTGTCCGTTTTGAGGATAAATCAATGTTGTTCTACGTTGTCCATGAATCTCTGATCGTACCAGAGCACGTGGATCAGTGATTCGACCCCAAAGGAGCGTACACCCAACGTCGTTTCTAAGATTCGAATAAGAGTTTAACGATCGAAATATCAACGTTAAACAATGCAAGTTATTTCTGTAGTATGAATTCCATAACAGTGTATGTAAAAAATGTTCTGAGTCTAGAAACCCAGCAATGCCTCAAGGACTTTTATCCTTACCATTGAAATAAACAAATTTAAATAATGTTGAAGTATTCTTGCGTTACCGATACTAACTCAAGTGTCATTGTATGCAAAACTGCACAATCAAGTAAGATGACAACGATTACCCTGGAGGGTATCGCGATAATATATCATGACGTGAACTCTTTACGCTAGTAAAGGATCGCAGAAGCTAGGCGAGGTGAAACGTTATCCACATTTGAATCTCAAATCGCTCAAGGCAGCGAGACCTGCGAGACCAAAGAACCGGGACTTTACGACACGAGTGTGGGGGAGAGAGAAAGAAGTAGAAACGGACAGAGTTGGTTGAGGCGCTTACCGCGAAAACGTACAAGTACTCGGAGGCGGCATGTCACGACACAAACGTTGCTGCTGCTGCCGCAGTTGCAGTTGCAGTCGCAGTTACAAAACGTCGGCGTCGGAGTCAGTGTTGAGAAAGAAAAGATCCAGTAAGAACACGCAATTCCAGCTCGATCCTTGCTCACCTCAAGAACTCCGTCGAGCCCAGAGATGGATCGAGATCCTGCAACGGATCGGAGTCAAAGAGCCAATACCGAGAGAATGAAGGGTGAAGAGAGGAAGAGTATCGGGCACGATCGTATCGCAGAAGAGTTGGATGGTCGGTTCCTCGAGCCTCCTGTCGCTTCTTTCCACGTCTGAATACGCATATATATTTATACATACACACACGCATTCATATATCTTCACAGAAGCAGCCTGGATGTGTATAGACGTTGATCTGGTAACCAGCAGCATCGGAGACCTGTAGAAACCAAAGAGCTAAACCACTTTTTAGTACGTAACCGGACGAAGTGCATCATTGCGCAGAAAGGGCAAAATAGGAGAGGCCGGGCATAATCTTGACAGTGAAATCTTACAATCGTTGGCACCCTAAGCCATTGCTGATTTTGCACATGCCTCAACTATGGACAGAATCTTCACTAGATCTTGCTTTAAATCCTTTTTTTCGAGTGACGATTAAACATCTTTCTACATTTGATTTACTCAAAATCCCGAAAAAACTATCAACGTAGATTTTCATTGGATTTAGAGGACTTCTTTTCGTTCGCAGACGTCCGAAGGTCTTATTAGACCCGTCAACTTATTTGACAGGAAATATAGTAGCCGCGTTGAGCACCAACGAAGTATTCAGATCGAATCCCTCCCCAGCATCTCGATATGGGCATTAATTGCAGGATTAATTCGAAGAGCAGTAATAAGAGATGTCCGCCATAGTAAAAAGACCAATATTCGTACCTTTTATTCAAAAAACTCAAGAGTGTTTTTCTCTATAAGCATAGTAAAAAATGTTTTCAGTCACTTCAAATGTTTACATTGTAGAGTACGCTCGGGCAACTCTGAAAAAAAAAAACTATACGCATGGTAAAATGTCACACGTATATATCACTTTTTGTTATCCACATAAAGCTGTTTAGAATGAAAGGGACGAAAAATAGCAAAATTTAAAAAATACTATGCTGTTTGTAATCGATGCTTAAATACTTTGAAAATTCTTGAAAAATAATGTATTCCTCACTATACAAAACGAATCCGTTTTCTCCGTGTATGTCCAGAACCTGTCTATACGGTGGCAAATTTGTATAAAATAGCTTGCAGTATCGATGAGTAAGGTATTCGAGTAACCGAGCTGTTTGACGCTACGCCACGTGGTATTTTGGGTGGCATTTACCGGGCCCGAGTAACGTAACACAGAAATCAACGAAAGAGCTTGCATCGTGTCCTGATTGATGGCATCTCGTTCCTCTTCTCTTTTTTTTTCTAGGTTGCTTCTGCTCGTTTCATGTCTTCAAAGCGACTGTGGTAAGCAGCAAGATTTCATCTCGTTCATGCCTCCACATTCTTCACCGGCGTTCAACGCCGAAGCTCCGAGTGTACTTCTTGCTAGTAATCAACGACAATCCTCCAACCCCATCTCCGTCTCTCTTGCTTCCTTAGACGATCCATCGTGGAACTCGTCGCACAAAGACACTGCAGGACGTATTGTCCTTTGAAATGGATACGAACAGATATAAGGGACGAAGCGATCGCGGTACCCGGTCCACTTCTCTTTGAAGAATGCTGTCACAGCACTCTGCATAACACAGATTTTTCTCTCTCGTTTTTCCTAGTTACACACACGCATACATTTTCTCATATTTTTCTGTACGCGTCCTCATATTTTACACGTGTACGTCTGTTTTCTTGTACTTACTCTGGCCTGAATGAGAGCGAATATTTAGCCGTTTCAACGATTCCAGAGCGATTACGTAAAACATAAAATTGAAAGGACCGTCCAGTGAATGGTGAATCTTTCTATACATTAAAAAAAAAAAAAAAAAAAAAAAAAAACGGCATCCCCTCATTGTATGGCCTGTTTCATTCGAATCGCTTCAGATGTCTGTGTCTGAAACTCGACAGACAACAAAAAAAATAAGAGAAATGGAGGATATACTCTTCTTTCATTTCAATATAATATCTCAATGGTCCACCACCGCGGGACACCCTGTGCGATTAAATTTTACTATACTCTCGGAATATGTATATATATATATATATTTGTGTGGAAATGGAAGGGTGTGCGCTCTGGCCGCAGGGGAGACACACATTTACCTCGTCTTTGGGTGACACATTGCGTAAAAGCGAAGGGAATGAAGGGAGACTCGGAGCCCGATGGATTTCTGCAAATTGTGATGGAGCAATGGACTCTATTGTGCTTGTGGATGAATAATAATAATGCTATCTCGAACAAGAATAAGCATACATATAAGTGCACACGTTTGGAAACTGCTCACAACTTTTCCAAGACGGAAATACATTTGGAATTGAATTGACTGGTAGGTTTGTGGTATCACGCTGGGCGAGGTCTTGTAAGTTTCGTTACAACGTTTGACATGGGATGATTTTTTTGAATGATGTTCCAACTCGATCTACTTATAAATTCGTCATCTAATTAAATTTCCACTCGCGATGCGCATCATTTTCAGGTTTTTTCCAACAATCAGTCATACTTATTGAATATATCATGAGGGAGCGCTGGACATGCAATATACGCAGGGTTAAATACAGATCGAATGGAGGAATGGAGGACCGAAAATTTGTAGAAGCTCGAAGAACGAATTAGACGTCCTGGAGTGGCGACCACCGCGTGGTTTCCGGTTACACGTCGGCCTCCCACGGACACCAGAATATAAGGTAGACCGAGAGATGGAAGCGTAAAACATTGAAACACATGGGTGAAGTTTCGTTGTCGGAGCGCGGGCGCGCGCTTCCACGAAGGAATGCAGAGCGGCGAAAGTGGTGGACAGAAAAAGACGAGTGAGAGGAGCCCCAAGGTCGGAAATTCAACACCCTCGCGGCGAACCCCTTGGCCATGAAACCAAGGCGCGCACACCCCTCATTTTTTTCTCTTTCTAGGTTACCTGGGTATTAGGACCGTGGATACACTTCCATCTACAAAACTCTAATTTTAGCAACGCGTGCGGTTTCTCCTGCGAGATGACACTTCTTTTATTCGCGATGCAACGCTGTCTCGACTTTCCTTTTTCGTATAAGTTACCATCTCGGTCTCACAGATTTAGCCCCCTCCCCCCATTCCTCCGACGCGCTCTAATATCATTGAGGCTTAGTTTCGCGTTGATACTGTAACCGGAGCGTGACATCTTTCGGCCTTTTCGATCCGGTGCGTTGAACGCATTTACTCGTGTCTGGACAGACGAGGGGAAAAAATATTTGGCAAGAGAGCGAGGGTAGCTACCGGATAACCTCTAACCTTGTTCGTGTGGTCAAAGTGTTCGGTTTCATTCATTGGTGCGAGCTATCAACGCTATGAATCGACGATTCAGAATTTTTAGTGGCTTCAGCCGAGCAGACTTTAAATGTCAATCGAACTGATCGTTCTACAATGTTTACTGTCATCGAATGGAAAAATTATTTTTCCAATTTCCATTAAGACCTTCGAGACATAACACGGGCACAGGAAAACCAGCCATAAATTAGTGGAGCGGGGGAAAATCGTTATAGATAATCCCGATCTTAGTGCATCGCAAACATGAGTTGGGAGGAGCATGAATGTGAAGAAACCAATGCCGTTACGGGCGCACTTCGATCTTCGTACATTGTAAAATCTTTTTCCGCTTCTTGAGATCTATCTGCATGATATAAACACTCGGTTGATCGAATACTGGCAAGAGCAATCGAACGAATAGATCAATAAAACAGATATTGACCGATAAATCTCATTATTAATGCGGACACCGAAGCAAAGAAGTTAAATAAATCGTCCCGCGCCGATCGCCAATGGCTCGACGATCAAGGTGGATGGCGCTTGAGGTTCTCAAACCTTGAGTAACCGGCCAGCCGTGTATCGAAGTATAAACGGGTTACCAAAGTCTTAACGATGCCGCAATATGCTAACAGCTGACTGTTCGTTCGAGATCGATCGGGAAGCTGAGAGCGATGTAACAACAAATAAGACAATTTATTCCTTCGAACCAATTCCATTCGTTTTCCATCGAGTCATCCTGCGATAAGAACTTTTTCAAGATGAGCTCGGGATACGGTTTGTGATCG
Source organism: Venturia canescens (assembly GCF_019457755.1). Taxonomy (NCBI): domain Eukaryota; kingdom Metazoa; phylum Arthropoda; class Insecta; order Hymenoptera; family Ichneumonidae; genus Venturia; species Venturia canescens. Next base: position 16,070,534 of record NC_057421.1, on the reverse strand, counting down.
TAGATCCTCGTTACAGAGTTTTAATAATCAAAACGAAGAACGGTGACGTCTCTTGGAAACAAATGGCATCAATTAAGAACAATGAAAGGTAAATTAATCTACCAGAATTTTAATTAATTGCAATTTCATCGTAGGACTTTCCTATATAATATTTCGTGAATTTATCAGTGCGCATTTGAAAGCTGACGATCCACTAGGTATTCCAAGCAATCCCACATAAAAAGGTTTAATTATATTCGTTTATTTATACCCTCCCGCTCTCCCCGCCCCCGACTCTTCGGTTATGACTGTATCGAAAGCAACATGAGATTATATATAAACCGTTCGTGTTGCGTTTGATCTTTCGATAAATATACACGATCAAATATACACATATATGAGTGTATATCGTAAGCACGCAGCCGGCCGCAGGTGCACACTCAGAGTGCGAGGGCTTTCTTCTTGTGCCTCTTCTTCTTCTCCCGTTTCTTCTTCGTCTCGTTCGATCGACGAGAGAGTCTTTGGTGCTTCGGCCGGAGAAGGAAAAGAGCGTATACACTTTGCTACTGGCCGCAAGCGCCCAAGAACTACGGAGACGCCGAGTTTCGATCTCGCATTGTGATCGAATGATATAATACAAGGCAGAACGTCCGTGGGAACGTCGAGTAAGCGGGGCCACCTGACGCACCACCGGCGACGACGATACACGCTTTACATTTTGATGCCGATCCTTCGGACCCTCTCACTCTTTTCTGCCTCATCTTATATACATCCTACTTCTTCTTAACCGGCAATGCAGCTTTAGCCTTGAGGACTTACATCGTAAATACGTTCTCAATATACGTGCTATTTTTTTTCTTCTTCTTCTCCTCTGTATTTATTCCACTTTCACACACAGACGCACACTCACACTTGAAAATAAGGCACACACGCGTATCCCGCCACAGGTACATATGAATATAAATTGATGGACGTGTTACGCGCTCGTTTCGAAAACTGAATGAGAGATCGATTGGCTCACCAACTTATTTCACCGAGTTACACACGCGTCCCGATCACCTCTTTTCTTCGTACGCCCTCATTTTCCTTTCTTTCCAACGCTCACTTACGCTCATGACTCTTTAACGTCAACGGAAAGTTTTATTCGTTCGGAACAAATTATATACATCTTACATGCACCCAATGCGGGAGGTATGTACGAAATCATTTATTATTCTTCACCTCCTCGATGAAACATGAAATATTTTCTTTTCACACGGTCCCTCTGCGAGCGTGGCTGCGACCACTCTCTGGAATCGGTACCACCAGTGAATACGATCATATAACACCCCAATTTCAGCACTTCGAACAGCATCCATAGGGGCTTTGGAAAAAAAAAACAGCAGCGCAGCGCTCATGCTTCCGCGAAGTAATAAGAAACCGAATTCGTTGGGTGCAATGATTATTTTATTCGTCAAATCGATAGATTGAGAACGATCGAATCTTTAGAGATTGGATGCGTTGCAGACCACGTTTTCTCGAGCAACACGCTTTATCGACGGGCAGAGTGTAAAATATATTCGAAAAAAGTGATCAAGTTAACGTAAAAAAACATTTTTATCCTTCGTGGATATTGAAAAGTGCGAGCAGGGAATCAAATTTCACAAAGTTCGTGCTCAACACCGCGCGAGTGAGAAAATGATCTGGCTAACGGTTTAGAGATCGAGATATGGATCGGTTTGAGTGAAAGCTCCACTGATCTTCGACTCAATCGCGCGAGGCTTATCGCTCAGCAGATAAGCGATACGGAAAGAAGAACAAGAAATCTCTGAACAGAGAAAGAGAGAGGCGAAGGGATTAGTGCGTGCCGTCATTTTTTAATGATGATGGTACACGTGGCTCGTACGAGTAGAGTAACAATTTCAAACACACTTAACTTTCGAGTCTCGAGTTCTAAGCAACGAGTATTCAAACCGTGTGCTCCATCTTGCTAACGTTACATCTACACGTTTGATCTCTCACACAAAATCTATATCTGCATTTATCTCGAGATTGTCCAAGATACCGTTTCTTTTTTTTTTATTTTTTTTTTGTACTGTGTGATATCACGCAAGCAATCGAAATCGATAGCGACATAAATTCTCTCAGCAAGTACGGGATAACGAGATACTCAAATCCTTCAGCGTGTTGTCCAAGCTCACGATAGTTCTGAATTTATATTTCCTCTCGCCAGATCCATTTAGTTCTTGTCGGCTGCATATCCCGTAGCCACACATGCGAATCGAGAATTATTTGAATTATAGAAAAACCCATTAACAAATTATTAAGAAAAAATGTAAAATGAACAGTATCGTCGTGGGAGAAAAAATTCTTGTTAACTGGAATACTACGCTATACAATTTCAAATGCCGAACGTCTCGATTACCAACCGGAACGAAAGACAAACAGAATTTCACTGCAGAGAGTTTGAATAACAATATGCTGTATACTCATGGTAATCGATTTATAGATGTGAATTTATTTGTACCAGTATAACGAAGTTGCTGTTTCTGATGGCAAACGCAATGAGGGTGGTTACGTATCTCTTGTCATCCCTGCAGAGTCCGGGCAGTTTACAGACTCATTTGGATCGGTTCAATTTGCTAAATTGATGACGTTGACTCTCAGAGAGGAATTATAATTTTGTAAATTCCATTTTCAATATTTTTCAAGAATTTGAGAATTTCTGAAAGGGAATACCCTCGAAGGGATCTCAATGATTTTCGTTGTTAAGAAAAAGTGGTACAAATGATAAAATAGAATTCAAAGTTGAGCTGTATTAACATGGGGTTCTCGGATGTCTTCCCGACATATATTTGAGTCCGAATATCAATTACACCCTGGCATCGCCCTGGGCGCGAAAATGTCATTAGAATCAATAACATGGAGAGGGCAATATCCCCTCCGTGTCCGTTTCATTCCTTGGTTGTGGCCTTCGGGGCGCGAACCCGAACCACCACCCACGTCAGCCTTCTTTGCGTCGACTTCTTTTATTTTTTTTCTCCCTCAGTCCATTATTGCTGCCTGTGCTTCTTGCTGCTGTTGGGCACACGCACAATAATAATATATTCGAACTCACCAGTTTCCTGCTCACGAAACTTTTCACTTTTGCTATCTCACTTTCGTTCCTCTTGTGATCGGGCTCACAAAGTCCAAGTATCAACGAAGCAAGCAAGGAAGGGGAGAACGAAAGAGACGGAGAAAGGACGAGTGAGAGTGAGAAGAGCGAAGAGGAAAAAAAGATGTGCTGAACATTGAAGTGTACAGAGGCGACGCGGGAAATTGCTTTGTGCGTATGGGGTGTCTACTCTTTCTTTCTTTTTTTCGCCCTCTTCAACCCTCAACGCTTCATCCTTGGCACTCCGTTCATGGCCAAGGGTTGTTTTTTCTTTCGCTTTTTTCAACAGTATAGAGCATACAATCGAGAGACTCGTACTAATTTTACGAGCTTCATCTTCGTACCCCCTGACACATCCGGACGTAATTTCTATCCTCACTCCCATTTCCGCTCTTATTTCTTCTTCTCGTCTCGCCAAAGCGTAAGCAGCAAAGTCGCTCGTAAGAGCTGAGGCTACAAAGAGAATACACATTGAGAGATCGTAGATGGCGCTAAAAAATCGTAGCGTATATACGAGGAAACTATGAGTAAGAGTGTGACCGAGGAGGCTCCCGAAAGGATTTGCGGCGAAGAAATCCCACGCGTTTAGGGGTGCGATTTTATATGTACGAAGTAAAATATATACATGTATACTAAGTATATTCCGTAGACGGGAGCCCAAACGACCCAACCCGTGCTCTCTGCCACCTTAATTCCTGGAGATAAGACGCGGCTCCCTCGTATTACGGAACGAATAAGGAATATAAAACGGATTTTGGTCCTCGGTGTTAAAGGAGTGAATTAAAAAAAAAATATATAGACCCGAAAGCTTGCGCCATAACATCATCTTTCTCCAATCGTCCTTTTACGATTGATCACTCCCGGATTTTCAAAATTTTACTCACGAATTCTGCCGTACATTTATTGTGAATAAATAATCAGGTTTGAAATAACAACGCAGACACCTCGGGTGCCCAAACTCATAAAGATATTTGCGGTGTCATTTTTCTCTTTTTTTCTTCATTTTATTTTTATTTTTTATTTCTTTAGCAGACTCACGTCCCGTCCGGCAGTTCTATCATTCCACCCACGCGATTTCTCTCAACGTAAAAAACGTGAGAGATATATGTATGCACTAAAAAAATATCGAAGAAATTGTATGTGCCCCCCTAAGCCAATGGGAATGCCAGCGCGCCTTTTCGTACTGGCTGAATGTCCCTGATACACGAACGATCTTTTTACGACTCGTGACTAATAGGAACGAGAAGGTGTTTGCTGTTAAAGTTTCAAAAATACGTCTGCAAAAGGCATAAAAAATATTATCCTGCCTGATATACTCGCCGATCTGTCCAAAGGAGAACACAAGTACGTAAAGTCTAATTAGCCACTTTTCTCAAAGCACGAAATTCATTCGGACGTATATTTATCGTCTTGAAATACCTTAAATGACAAGGAAATACAAAGAAACAGATTTTCTACCGCTCCATTATAGATTGTTCGACAAATAATTAAGTTACTACGGATAATCGATTTCTTCTCAGAGTCGAAATTGTCAAGAAAGAAAAATGCACGTACTGCGACGAATGTCGCGGAGCCTCTTCAAGTATCTCTTCTTTCCTCCCCCGTCGTTCGTTTGAATAAAAGCAACGATAAGCACATCCCCGTAGTTTTATACATCTACTATATGTATACATACACATCTCAAGGCAGCAGCAGCAGCAGCAACGCGAATTGTTTCCGCTTCTTAAACCCCCGACAAATTTATTATAATAACTACCCTCTTGGCCATCGCTCGGTTGCTCGAGCTCTTCGCGTTTCCGGTCGCTCCTGCGCCTCCTCCCTTCCACACTCGACAATATCGCGACTCTCGCATTGCCTCGGAAGAAGCAACACGAGAAGGAAGACAAAGAAGATGAAAAGGGAACAAAGAGGGAGGAAGAAGAAGAATAAGAAAGTGGAAAAAGAGGAAACGATGGTTTTCTTAGAGAAAAAAAATGGGAGTGAAACCAGGAGGGAGGACAGAGGGATGCTGGCTGCTCTCGCCATCCGAGAAAAGAGGGTTCGGCTCGACGTGGTATTTACGACGTCATTTCCTAGCTGACTGTCAATAATTTCCCTTGGGAATATATAAGCGTGAGCACGGTTACGCGGACCAGCACTCTGTATGAGAAATGCGCGCGCACCTTCCAGTTATCCCGCTTTGTTTTCCATTTCATTCTCCGCCTTTATCACTTTACTTCAATCCCCTATCAACCACCGATTTTTCTTATGTCTAACCGCCAGGTAAACCTCGCATTTTTTGTCCAGACTGCATCACGTGCAAGAATTTTTTTGTTCTTCCACCGCCTCCGAGAAAAAAATCAACGTTTTCTCTCCTTTTTCTCTTCGGTTGTTTTATTTTTTATTTTTTTTTTTTATTTTTTGTAAATGCGAAATCGGTAACGTCACTGCTAGAAAGCTAAACTGATCTCCCCGTCTTTCCGTCCCCGTGGATCTTTTATCGAATGAACATTTCGAGTTCTATAAAATTGGCATTTTGACGCGTCTTTATCGCCTGAAATTCATTTCAATTAAATTTATTCCATATTTCCACAGAAAGAAATATTTGAGCGAGCTTTTTGGTATGTTCGTTTACAAAATATGCGTTATTATAGCAGGAACGGAGTTTTCATTAGTTAAATTTTTCGTGTACTGTTTTAACGTTGTTTCGATTCGGAGCTTTTTTTCAATATCCGATCCACTTGTGCGGGTAAGAAAATGTTGGATATTTGAGAGAGTACAAGAAAATAAATGGAGCCACGAGGGATTCAAATCTTAATGAAGCATCCCCTTTAAACAATTTATAATCAGCATTCTTGGTAGGTCGTTCCGCCCTCTGTCTTTGTTCTCTCGTGGCCTTCCGACGAAAAAATTCCGACGATTATCAACCCCCGTGAATGAGCTCATTCGCGGGGGTTGGTTTTGCCAGTAATTCCAAAGTTATCCACACTTTCGTCACAACTCTGAATGTCATTTCCTTGATTCTTCATCGCCCGTCCGTTCTTTTCGTCACGGCGTCGTCTTCGTGACCTACAATCTTTTTAATTTCCTTCCTCGTCGGAACCTCCACTTTATTTCCCTCCGCACAAGCTCGCTTTCTTCCTCATCGTTACATCTCCTTTAACTCATTAAAACCAATCAATTATACAGCTCGGGATCTCGTCCTTTCTCAACTGTCATCGCTGCCACACTTAACTCCGTCTCGCACAATAACTCGCCTCCTTTGCGTCTGACCATTACAGACCCATTATCGTCGTATCAACAGCGTCCTGACATTTGACCCTTTATCCATTACATTTCAGTACAGTACATTTGACGGCGAGTACTTAATGGGAAAAAAATTGAAATGCGTCGACAAATATTTCAGAAGCCGATAGCCGACTATGCAAATTTTCATCATCGATCGGCGGTGACTCATAATTATAATGGATTTTTTACCCCCCGTCATTGATGGGATGTAAAACGAAACTTTTTTTCCATTCTACTGCTGCACTCCAAGGATCTACCGACATATCCGTACCTGGAACAGAAAACAAAATGTTCTTTCGATCATCTCGCAGATAATTATCTGACCGTAAATATTGTAAGCGTAGGAGCAAAAAGTGTTGCACCAAAATTTCAAAATGATGGGAATCGTCGCTAACCAAACAGTACGGTGTTGCGTATTTTAGCACATTTTGGAAATAAAATGTCCTAAAATATCGACCACTTTGTTGGCTCGGAACGAAAATTAAAAAAATGTTTAGAGACTGCGTCGTTTTTCAAGGGTGTTTTAAACGCAATCGAGTCGGTGATACGCGGGTCATTCATTTTCTCTCGAAAGTCTGAAACTTCGAAACCCGTAATGTCGTTGGCGATAAGGGTACCATGGAGCGTTAATCTTGACGGGACGACGAGGACTTTGGCCTCACTTTCTATCGTTCGTCTCTTCAACGTCGCCGTGGCCATAGTATGTTAGCCGGCAGTTAAAACTTATCTCAACCAATCTAGAGTTATTCATCAGGGCGTGACGAGTGGGTGGAGAACCGAGACTGCGACCTCTCGGACCTCGATTTCTCCTCTCGCCTCCTACTCTAATCGTCATATTTTTTATTCATTCGTATTCGGTAATGCCATCAGTTTTTACAGAAAAAAAATCTGCTTATAAGCGTGCTTCTAAAGTTGTGTTATGGAAAAGCGTGGTATGGAAAAATGTTCTGCGTGGACTTTAAACTGCTCATGAAAGGAAGACCAGTCTCGAGTAAAAAGGCAGTGATGAAAGGTCGATAAATTTCAATTCAGTAATTGACAAACGATTTTTTCTTTCGACGAAATATCAAACGATTCTCAGTTATGTAACGATTGTTCTTCCTCATTCTCTCTAGTGAACGGTGATAAAAAGATTTACACGGTTTCGGTCGAACCGACCGAAAGAATAAGCTCAAAGCTAGACAATGTTAAAAATTATTGTCATTCCATTACGAGAGTATTAACAATAATAATGGTAACTACTTTTTCAAATGAAAAGATTGTACGAAAAGCGGAATGGAGAATGATTGTGCACCGAGTGTACAAACGCGATATTAATTGAATTTCCAGGAGACTGGGAGCATCGTAGAGATGAGTACGAGTAGTCTACGAACTCGGTTTCTGCGATGCACCGGAGAGGCAAAGAAAAAAAGGGGAGACGTGGACCTGATAAAAATTCGTCGGGCGTGCGAGTGGAATAGGACCCTCCATTTTCTCTCACTCTCCCTTCGTCGTTCTCCGCTTCCTCTTTCAACCTTCTCATTCCTTCACCTGTACGTTCTTTCATGGGGTTGGCTGACTGGCGAAAAAGCTTTTTTCGGTGGAAAAAGGATTCCTCGGAGGAGAAGAGATCGCGCAGGCACGTTTGCTCCGGTGGGGAGTGGTACTATGTGCGAGGGTGTTGGAGACAGGGATAAAACCAACTTCCTACTACGGAGATACGAGATAGGACCTCTCGCGAATCGAAATGGGGCGAGGCATATAGTATATTTTGCCGTCTTTTATCGCGCTATCCGTATACTTAAAATTCGTCTTTATAAATATAATACATAGCGTAGTATATGTGTGGTTGAAGTTTCGGGTTCGTCGAAAAGTATATAAAATGAAAAGTGCTCCTCCTTATTTTCCTGAGATACGAAAACCTGAATATACCAAAAGTATATCCAAAATCATTACTGTTAACACGTTTTTTTTCAGTGATACGAAACGTGAGCTACACACTTATACAAATTCAGTCAAAATATTTGAAAGAGAATAGACTTGATACAGAAAAAGTGACGAAAATTTATGAGAATGCAACAAATTTGTATTCAGCATGTTGGGAATTGTGACATTTTTCATTCGAGTACTATAAAAATTTGATTCACCGCATCTCGAGTATCCGGAATGAAGAATGAAAGTATTTGCAAATGGCATATTTTCTTCGTGTTGTGATGTTAGACAGAACCGAGGGGAAAGTGGATGAAGAAGCATGGAAGCTCGACAAGCCAGTGCTCTCGCGTGCGCGAGGGTTGAATCTGCTTACCGTTAATTTCTACGATAAAGGAATTATTGATTTTTACTTAGGAGTCAGTCGAGGGTGCGGGACAGTTAGGAGAGCAGATAGGGTCGCGCCATTGGTATGTGATATTTAATGTTATATATTGTGCATGAAATATTTCGTGAATTCGATCAAATCGGAATGTTTCATCCTGATAAAAATCGTTATAAGTTTGGATGAAAGTCCGCCGAGTCCTTCAAATCATTACGAAATCGATTCAATATTGTTTGGTGAAGATTTTTGTCCAAATATTAATAATTTTTCTGGTCGCAAGAGCCTTCGACATTTTGTCAATTCCGCGTGTCTCGTTCTCCCAATCTGGCCTCGTCCATCTTTGCTTCTTTTTAACTCAGCCAAGAGCATAACACGACGAAGCGACGCCTGGGGAATCGGCTTTGCGTCTCACGCACAGACGAAATTCGAAGTAATAGGAAAAGTCTGACGGCGGAAAAGAAGTTCAATCTGGCCTCATGCCCTTCTCCTTCACCTCAGTTCATCTTCGTCCTTCTTCTCCGAATCCCTCTCGGCGAACCAGCCAAGCTTGAAGCTCGGAAAACCTTCTTTCGACTCCTTTGATTCTAGCGACGAGGCACGCTCGGCGACGAGTTCCAGCTTTGGAAAGCTCTTTCCAGAAAAATCATCCTTATATTGCGAAGCTTGCATGCCCTTAGCTCACACTACCTACAGCTAGAAATTCGAAGGCTTTCGCTAGATCCTATATCCGTTATCTCTACTTTTCTCTCCCATCTTTTCATCCATCCCCGCATGCTCTCATGTTCCTCCAAGACTCAAGCCCATTCCTCGAGACTCAAATCTTCTTCTTATCATTTTATTCCAATTCATGGGTGTACCTTACCGTTTTTATTTCACAATAAAAGCTCCTGCAAAATGAATACCAACAGAAGAAATCAAAATTCACACAGCAAAATCGCGTGATAAACGTGAAAAAACAAAAGTTTAAGAATCTCTGTATTATCGGAAAATTTTAATATCCATAATAATTATTCGTATCAGAGTCTCAGAATTCTTGAAATTATGAAGCTTTCGACGCAGAAAAATATTTATCATAAATCGACAGCTCGATAACGAGATTTTACGACGATTAACGACTTGTCATGAGATAAACCAAATAATAATTATTAGAAAATCCGAGAAAAAAAAAACGTTGCACCACTAACATACGAAAAGTCTCTGAAATTATTCGAAATATTGTGGATGTGAGCGAAAGGCTCATTACTGAGGGATCGAAGTGTGAAGGAGATCGGGGGTAGGAAACGAGTAAAGCAATAATGAAACTACGTGCCAGGAAGGTGCTCACTTTATATCGACGGGGGTGAAAGCATTTTTCGTTCTTTACTTTTGCAGACTTGGTATATTTACTGGGCGCATATATGTTAAAGCTATGGTCTGTACAAGAAGTGCGAGGAATGGAAAAAAGGACGAAGATAAGTGAGAATAACGGAAAATAGGAGAGCGAGATGAAAATAAATGAATATATGTGTGTGTGTGTGTCTGTGCGTGAGGAGGGTGTTTGTGTGTGCAAATGTGTATGCAGTACTTCCATATCCTCACTCGGAAAGTACGTCTATCGATTTGGTTCTCACTCTTTTCTTCCTGCGAGGACAGATAGGTGCGCCGAGAAAAAGATAGATAGAGCAAGAGAGAAAGGGAAAGAGAGTATAAAGTACCGAACAACGCGAGTGAAGCGGGTCGTGCGCATTCGCGATTCTGCCACCCGTCGAGACTCGCGGGAATAAATTTGCGATTGCGAGAGAAAGAGAGAGGATGGGAAGGAGGGAGGGAGGGAGAGAAATGGAGAAAAGAGGAAAAGAGAGAGAGAGAGAGAGTGTGAGAAAGGAAAAGAGGCGAAGCAGAAAAGGAAGAGGAAAAAGGGAAAAATGGAAAGGATGAGGGCGGGGAAATACGAGAAGATGGAAGAAGAGGTGAACGTGCAAGCCGCGACGAGAGGAGGATAGTAAACTTGGAAAACCGGCGTGTGCTACGTCCCAGTGCATCTTCTATTTTCTTTCTTATTTCCTTATTTTCTCTATGCGGCTATTCGAGCGGTAATACACTTTTTGAAACTCCGCAGCGGCGAGCTTCGCAATACCTTTTATCAATAACCGGGCGCAATTCACTAATGATTTTTTTGAAATTAAATCTTAGCTACGAGGCCCGATACACTTACTCGTCGCTTGCCTCTTAGTTTGCAAAATTTCATTCGGCATTTCAAGAAGAAAGAGATTTCATTGGCGGTATGATGGAATTCAACGAGATCATTACTAGAAGCCTGATTGAGGAGAATCTTGTTAGACATTTCGTTTGAATAATCGTCCCGGGTTTTGCTCAGCCAGTGTGATAATGCCGCACGATTTGCTGATTTTTCTCATGACTCTTTATATCCTCGGGTAATGACGCGTGGAACGCTTTCGTCCTCTTTCCATCGATTCCCTGAAACTCCTTCCTAAGCTTCATCCTTTGCTCTCGTACCTTCGGGCCAGCTCTCTATCCCATTCACGACTAAAGACAATAATAATTTTTGGGAGACCGTTCGCCGCTTCATCCCTCTCTCTCATCCTTCTTTATGCTCATCTTCTTTTTCTTTCCTCTTCACTTCTTAACTCCGTCGCGCATTTTCTCCCGTTGTTCCTCCTGCTCGTTCATGGATCTTTCCCGTTGTAACGGGCACGCGATCGCTTCTCGTTATAACCAAATTCAATTTTATGTTAAATATTACCGAACAGAGAAAAATCTCCTTTCTTCTTACCCCCTCCGCGCCGCTCCTCGCTCGAACTTAATTTATGATTCCACCTTCCGGAGATCCTCCGAAACCTATCCATTATCCTCTCTTCTCACTTGCTCTCTTCGACCCGCTCTTTCCGTATTTTTTAAACTCTTCCATATACACACAGACATATTTTATGCATACATTCGAGAAGGAGGAGCCATAAGAAGTCAATACCTCCTAGCGACATTTCGGTGCCCTCGCTCGTACTAGAAACAGGGGTGACTGCTTCTTCCTCCTACTTTTCCACCCTCCTCATCCTTCGGAGTATCTCATGCAGATGAAACGTACGACGTAATATTGTAGATGGAAAGGAATCGCTAAAAACTCGTCTCGATTTTTTTTCATCCCAACTCATCTATCGAATGAAAGTTACGGGGTTGCCAGTTTGCAAAAAATGGGAATGCGAAAACAATAAGTAGTGAAGAACATGATTAAAGGACGTGAGAGATGGAAAGCCGGCATTTACACTCTGCTTCTGATGAAATTACGAAATGAATACAAAATGATAATTGAATGTCGATGCCTCGACGTTTTCTTGTCTACCAAAATTGGATTTTCTTTTATTTCAATCTGGAAGTTTCGAAGAGTGAATATTTCACGGGTTCAATGATTTTTGAGATTCAACGAAGTTGACGAAATAAAAAACATATTCAAGCATTCTCCTTGAGTTTATCAATTGGTAAAATAAAATCAGGATTTAAATGAAAAATACTTGCTCGAAAAATAAGCGCCTGTCCGGTGCTTTTTTTCTTGTTAATTCAATCAAAGATTTTCGCTAAAGCGAAGGATTTGTACCAATTTCCCACTTCGGAAACCCCAATAGCCCCGATCTGGAGATTGAAAGTAGCTGGCGCCGATGAGCAAGAGGGTTGAAAGCTCCCTCGCGAAATGAACGAATCATTAATCGGCTTTCCCGACCTTTGCCCAATAGATATCTCGATCATTTTCAGCCCAAACTCTTCGGCAAACGATCTTATGCAAAGATGAGGTTCCATTAGCTTTGCCATAAAGAAAAGAAAAGTCAAGCCGTTGATCCGTTAGCGAAAATTAATAGAAACCGTTTGATACGAGAGCATAAATATTTAAATGCGTGTATTTCTTGAAATAATTTTTCAAGAGATTTTCCCATTTTTTTTTCTTAAAATATTACAATATATTTTACAGACTAAAACCGGGACTGTCATGATGTTCAAGAAATTGAAAAAACATTCTAATACTTCGACTCAAATTATTTTCTACAACTCTAACACAAATAATGCACTTTCGATGCATGTTTATATCGGCATTAAGAGGAAGAAAGAAGTGAAAAAAAAAGCACAAAACAATCTCAAAATGGAAAAGCGCTTTCCGATGCACGGGTTTATGCCTGAAAAACGGTCATGGCGAATCGGTTTATAGTTCATTGAGTGAGTACCAATCAGGGAATTGAGTCAGATTGGATAAATTTTTCCATCAACATATTCGCATTCAGTCGAACGATAAATTATTTGGTAAAAGTGCGTGAAACAATTCACGAATCTAAATAATTAGAAAGGACTTGAGTTCGTGACAGTACGTTGCCGAGCTACGAGTCGTAGGTAATTGAAAAACCAATTTTGAGAAATGTGCCACGATGCATTCCAAGATCCAATATTTCATTGGAGTTCGGCGCCAAATAAAGAAGTTCTATGTTGCCCTGTTTCTTTTTACTCGAAGACGTATCCTGAAGGCGCGCGGGACGTGAGTTACGTGAGGGTGGAAGTGGGAAAGCCGGCGGCGATGAAATGGAAAGAGGAAACTAGTCGGAGGGCGGACTGGAGGGAGGATAAAGAAGAAGAGGAGATGAGAAGAGAGGCAAGGAGAAAAGTGCAATAGCGGCGAATGAGGCGATAGCTGAAGAAAACGGAACGATATGTATGCCGAGGCGAATACGGGCAAGGGCGGATGGGGCTCGCGATAGTCGGGGGAGAAAGTGTGGATGGGCGAAGCTAGAGGTTCGAAACTTTATCGAGGGGTGGGAAGCGGGGAGGCGGAGGGAGGAGGTAGGAAAGAGCGAGGAAACGAGAAGGTCTGCCATCTTGGAATCGATGTCGATCAAGCGGAAGGAAGGAACTCCTGCGCAGCTCCGGGGGGCGTACGCCCGGTGTGTGTGCCGACACAACCACCCTCTATCCTCGATCTAACCTACCCGAATAAAGTATACGAGGGAATCTCGCTTGGGGGGGTTCGCGAGTTGGGCAAACCACACATACGCGGGTGGCATACACACTCACTTTTTTCCACACACATGTGAAAACGCTGAGATGACTTCACATACATCTACACCCCTTATAGTGCGACGTGAGGTGCTTTTTTCTCCCTCACTTTTACACACGCGTACTCGCAACGGAATATTTTGATTCGCAGAGACGTACGTGGGAGTTTCTTGCCATAAACTTCCTTGGCGCTTACTTTTTTCATGGGAGGATTTATGAAAATGTGTGGAGGTCAGAAAATATAAAATGGCCTCCACCATAAGAAAATCTTCGTATTTTCCTACCCTGACTCACCCAAATGATATCGTTAAGGGGATTATTTTTCTTGTCGAAATACCAGCCGATAAATTCATCGTTTAAAAATATTCGTAAACATCAACAGCATCCAGTCCATTATTTGGTGATTCAGCTCTGGCATGTTTGAGCGTTTGGTTAAAGTACAGAAAAATGTAATATTTGATTCCATGACGATGGTTTTGTCGAGTACACGAGTACTGCGATATCACGATGAATCATCAAGGACAGGAGCAGATAAGGGGGTAGCTGATTTACGAAGTATGGTACGTCGACACGCAAACTTCTATTCTTTATTTACATTTACAATTTTACAAACGCAAACACGAGCAAACGAGATAAATATTTTTTCCAGTCATTTAATCAAAATATTGTTCGTTCATGGCGTAATAAAAAGGAGGATAAAGCTGTACGTTGTAAAAATAATGTAGCAATGTTAAAAGGCAAGCAGCAAAGACTGTTTCATGCGAGCCGTTAATTTACACGATTGATGGGATCTCCGAGGAATTTTTTTCATCAAGTCGCCACAGAGGTAATATAGGACTTCCGGTCCGCAGCGAAGCACCAAACTTTTTCACCGTAGCTAAAAAAGTAGTGTACCCGCAGCACGCACGGTAAAAAACGTAGCTTTTCGAAACGACCTTCGACCTCAAAGGGCAATAAATGAGATGAGCGAACTGATTATTTTTTTTATCAATACAGCGAGGAAAAAAATGAACGATCGTAAACTCTGACCAGCCCTCTCGCGTTGCCTCCTTCTCGGCCCTTCACGTCTGAATGAAAGTCCACCACGCAACTATACGAAACGAACATTGAATACTAAGCAATGTTTCGATATTCTTTCAAGTTCTGAATCATGAAAAGTTTGTCCGAAGATGGATTTTCTTCGTGGAGAACGTTCGTAAAAAAAAAGTCCAACTTCAAGATTGATACGAAAGATAGACGAAGAAAAAAGTCTTAGGCAATTGATTAAGAAATCTATCAGGGATTATGAGGATGCCAAAGTTCAAAGTCTTGGTAGAGTTGAAAGTTCTTGGAGGGGTTTGAAGTCGGTCAGTGTGCCCCCAGTGGCGATATAGCGGGCTCGAGCGAAATGTATACTACGTCGAATGGCTCTGGTGAGCAAGAGAGTTGAATGGCTCGTGACCTTGGCCTCGAGGTTGCTTCTGGCCTGGGGTTGGCAAGGTAATTAAATGCCATGGACGAGGTCGTGCCTGCTGCTATAACCGAGCGGGCGCGCGCACTTCTCACCCTCCCCCTTAACTTTCTCCTACTCTGTCTGGCGCTGCAATGCGTGGATAGAACGAAGGGTATCAGAGCAAGGGATGAGGCTAATTGCCGATGCAAGGAGAGGCTAGAACCGACCCCTCTCGCTCCTCGTCGACACCACCCTGATATCTTCGAGTCAAGATACTCATTTCTCGGATCCGCCAACTCTTGTATATACCTTCCTCATTACTCTGAGCTTAAAAGATTCTTTGGAGTCTCGTATTTTATTGTACTCCAAACTTACTCGTCTGCTGGTTTAGGAAAATTCTTTCTGATTTTTTCATTCCTTCGATAACGGGAATTCCCTATCAAGTTTTCAATACATTTCGAGCAGAATTTTTTTGCGAAAAAATCCTTATGAAATTCTGGGACGTAACGTGCAAAGTATTGCAGTAAAAAATAATGAAAAATAAAGAAGAAATATTGTTGAGAAAACACTATTCGAGTGCAACAACGCAACGAACCTTTCGCCGCATACGAAAAAAATTCCTCAAAAAGTTTGTGATTTCAAAAAGCCAAAACCATTGCAAATTGAATCTCTCACCGATTAACGAAACGCTCGTTAAAGTAACGAGAACCACTGTCCTCGGAGAAGCCCAAATACAAATCGGTGTGGAGAATTTGCCCTTGGAATTTTCGTGGTATCCTTACTTCGGTTGAGATTCCCTGTAACTTGTTCCCCATCCTCGGAGTCGTTGCCCTACTTCGTCTGGGACACGCGGATAGTATAATAAGGGATCGAGTGAAACTCACCCTCAATTACGCTACCCTTTCTCTACCGCTTTCTGGGTTGTTAAAGGAAGCCGCCTTTGAGGTCAGGTCAGGGGGTAGGTCATAGCGTCACGGGTGGTAGCTTCTTATAATGTCCGGGGCGACGACACGGCCAACGACGATGACAGGAAGAGCGTCGGGGAATAACGAGCGGCGAGAAAGTTAAACGAGAACATTTTTTCCCAATGGAAATTATGTTGGCATTCTCCGTTTACTTACTCCGTTGTAATTTACTCACACTTAGTAAAAGCTCTTCTTGTGCAAACCCACGAAATACTTGATGGACAAATAAAAATAGTACTTATGAATGAAAAGAAATGAAAAAAGGAGGCTAAAAAACACAGACACGTAAAATGAGCTTCGAAAGAGGATGAGAGGGTAAAGGAACGAGGGGTTGGAACTTGATAGGGCACCGGTAAAAAGAACGTCTGGATAACGGATGCGAAAGAGAAAAAGAGACAAAGGAAAGAGAGACGAAGAGAGTTCGTGACATTGACTAACACAGGGTGTGTTGCCACGCTCCTGGATCCTGGGGTATCTTTCATTCATTACCGCTGGTTACCCTTAATGGAATCTTCGTGTCCTCATCTTTCCACTGTCCTCTTCTTCGTGTCCTCGACTTTTCGTCGTATTTGTCGTGCTCGAAGCAGGCTCCTGACTACCACCGTACTCCAGTAATATTCCTATTTTTCCGGGCAACAAGAAGTCGTTTATTGAAGCACCCTGAAATCGTTCTTTTCTTCCCCCTCGTCTTCCCTACAACCCTTCTTGCTCATTCGCACTGCACAGAGCACGAGACTGACACGCCACGGGCAGGCTTGCTGACACTTTTTTCCAGACTCGAAAATTACTTCCAAGAGTCTCCAACGCTCGTTTTTTTACTCCCTTCAACCCTCTTTGTTTTAATAAACTGTCCCCTCACATAATTGTTAAAGCTTGTAAAAACGTCACCTTCTTTGTGCTCGCATTCCGTGGTCAGGCTTTCGCATATTCCGCCCTGATTAAACAGAGTTTCGATAAATTTTATTGTCAAAAATACTAATGACGCTGAAATAATTGTTGTAAATTTATTGTTTATTCTAACAGCACTTACTGAGGAAAACGAGGTTGATAAATATTCCTCAAATTTCAGAGAGAATAGTATATTACGACCCTAGGCCCGAAAGTTGGATTTCCTGGCATGTGCTATATGAAGGCCGAGGCGAAGCCGAGGCCTTCATGTCGCACATGCCAGGGCATCTAACATTTGGGCCGTGGGTTGTATACTATTTTTCTTGATCCCGTAGCCGAAAGTACGTTCAATAATTACTAGCAATTGCGAGGAGGGGGGGTGCCCGCCCGACTTTTGCAGGACCGAGGCGAAGCCGAGGTTTTGCTGGTCGGGGCGGGCATTAAAAACATAAGCAAAAAGTAAAAAAACACACACAAAATATCACACAATGATACAACAATATTATTAGTACAAATAAATAATTCGTTGATACATGTCTGATTCAAAGTCCCATGATAGTTAACAATTTTTATATATGAATATTTCCCGCTATACTTGACAATTTATATGAATATGTGCTTTCCTATGAACCTGGAATTTGGAAATACAACATTATTCCGGACGACCATATTCATTTTATAAGTTCGGTTACATTATTTTCTGTTTTCGCATCTGAACGAAAAAATGTATGTTATTCGTCCGGGTTCATGGCAGTATAGCGCATAACATGAATGATAAAAGCTACGCTATACGCGCCCGCTTGAAGCAAATAATAATGATGCTTGGCAACGAATAAACAAAATCATGGCAACGAATACAGGCTTCACATTCATATATCGAAATGTTAAAGGATCACCGGCCGCAAAAATATCGTCAGAGCGCACTGAAGTTAGCCGAGTTAGCCGGCCACGAAAAATGCTCTTCCCGGCCTGAAATGCGGCCGGAAAGTGCGTACTTTCGGCTAGGGGAGCAAGAAAACAAAATTAAACGATTAAACGAACTTACCTGTAAGTGAAGTTCGATCGTAATTGTATGAAGCGCCTCTTCCGATAGACCACGATGTAGTTCCCTCTACTATGCCCGAATCATCACACGCTTTAAAGTCAACTAGATACTCTTTTGTCTCTAGCTGACCTCTCCTATATTCATGTTCATTTATTCAAAGTGTGTCGTAAAAAGGGTTCATCTTTGAGATGAATTTGGGATTTGTTCTAGTGAACAGATTTTAGGGTGGGAAGTGGTCTATCGGAAGAGGCGCTTCATACAATTACGATCGAACTTCACTTACAGGTAAGTTCGTTTAATCGTTTAATTGTATTTCGCGCCTCTTCCGATAGACCACGATGTAGATATTTAAAGAAATACGACACCCCAATATCTACTGAAGTTAACAATTCGTTTAATCATGAAATGACGTATACAATTAACATCAACATAAACCTCTATGCTATATGCTAAAATAACACAGCTTTTTCGTAGATTGCATTGGCAAACGCAGTGTTATCCGGTACAACTGGCAAGTCATAAAATCGAGCAAACGTTTTAGACTTCTCTGACCAACCTGCTGCCTTCCTAATGCTGTCGATGCCAAGACCCTTTTGTTTGGCGGCTGAGGTCGACGCATGACGCGTACTATGCGCTGAGAATACCTGAGTATCGACGCCACTCGCTTTCAAAACATTCTTTGTCCATTTTGCCAGAGTTCCAGCCGAAACTTCTCTAATTGGTTTCTTCAACGAAACAAACAACGAATCAACTTGACCTCTTATTCGATCCGTCCTTTGTAAATAATTGTCCAACGTTCGTACAACACAAATTTTTTCATTTATCTCATATTTAGGTAGTAACAGAAGCGGCTGTGAACGATTTCGGCCCGATGTTTTGATTATATCCGGTATCTTAACCTGTACCACGTCCTGACTTCTTTCGATGTTCTGCAATTTGATTAATGACAGCGTCTGCATCCTCTGACCCGTTATAAGAGCTAAAAGAGTGATGAGCTTTCCAGACAGCAAGCCTAGCGGCATATTCTCATTGTCATCCAACTTATCAAAATAATCCAAAACTACTTTCGGATCCCATGTATGATCATATTTTGGTCTTGATGGGCGAAGTTCCGATATCCCTTTGAACAGACGTCGAATATGAAAATCTTGACCCACGTGAGGACCAACTACCAAAGAAATCGCCGATCTAAGGGAATTAAGCGATCCGTGAGCCGCTCCTCCCTTAAACTCTTCTGCGAGAATTTCAATCACTTCCTCCATCGATGGCTGAAAAGGATTGATCTTCTTTCTCCGACAAAAATTCCACCACTTCCTTAAAGCGCAGTCATACTGTTTAAGCGACGAAAGACGCAGCGACGAGACCATCAAATGTAATGCTTCTTCCGGAATATGTCTTGCTTGAAAAGCTCTCACTATAACCTCCCGACCACCAGGGAAAGGCTCTTCCACAGTGGATGCGGTTCCCTGTCAGAAGAACAAAGTAAATCTCTACTTGGTGAAAAACTGATAGGATGTCCCGATATCATCTCACAGAACTTAGGGTACCACGGTTGAGAAGGCCAATTTGGTACCACTAAAATTACTGACGCTTTTTCATTTTGGATTTTCCTTAAAACTCTCGTTATCAAAGCAAAAGGTGGAAACGCATATCCTAACGAAAATTTCGACCACGAAACAGTGAATGCATCAATTAATAAGCATCCTGGGTCATGAGACCAAGCAATATAATCGTCACATTTTGCATTAGTTCGAGATGCGAAAAGATCAACATCCGGTTTTCCGAATACGTTTACAATTTCTTCGAAGGCCCAATCTGCCAATGAAAACTCAGATTCTTTTTCATTTTTCCTTGATTGATAATCGGCTTCAAAATTTTCTTTCGTACCAATAAAAGATGCAACGATATTCAATCGCCTTTCTTCACACCATTCCCATATCGATTTCGCCAACATTGCTAGGCTTTGAACGCGAGTTCCCCCCATTCGATTTAAATATGCAATGGCGGTCGTATTGTCTAATCTCAGTAAAATATCGCAATCATGAAACTGGCTTGCAAAGCATTTCAAGCCAAAAAAGGCAGCAGTCAACTCCAAACAATTTATATGCATCTCTCTCTCTGCAGTATTCCAAAACCCATACGTGTTTTCGCTTCCACAGACCGCTCCCCAACCGGATCTTGATGCATCACTGTGAATTTCTAAACCAAAATTTGGAGGTCTTATGGAATTTTCAGCATTAACCACTTTTTCCAACCACCAATTAACCTCATTTTTTATCTCCAAAGACAGAGATATATACTCATCGAAACGGCCACCATTTTTTCTCAACGCCAACAGTTGCGTTCTCTCGAATGCTTTAATATGCGCAAAACCATAAGGGACTGCTGGACAGCAGGATACAAGAGTTCCAACAAAGACTGCAAATTCTCTAATTTTAATTCGGTTTCTACGGAGTAATCTTCGAGCCAGATTTATTACATTTAACTGTTTTTCTTTCGGTAGCTCTATTGACATCTTCTTAGAATCGAGCCAGAATCCCAAGAATTTGCACCTGTGCGTTGGAGTTAATTGTGATTTCTTATAATTAACCACAAACCCAAGACTCTCCAACAAAGATGCCGAGACAAGTGCATTCTCTTTACACTGAGAAAAAGATCTTTCAATAAGTAAAATATCATCAAGATAAATCACTGATGAAAACCCTTTTCCTCTCAAAAAAGCAACAACTGGTTTCAAAATCTTCGTGAACACATACGGTGCCGACGACAGTCCGAAAGGCAAGCAAGTAAACTGGAACAGAATATTCTTGAAATAAAATCTCAAATATTTTCTGTCAACTTCAGCTATTGCAATAGAATAATATGCATCCTTCAAATCCAACGACGCTAAAAAACACTTTTCACTCATTAAATTTATCGCTGTCCTTCTATCCTCCAGTTTAAAGTGCTCAGTTTGCACAAACTTATTGAGTTTTTTAAGATTTAAAACCAATCTAAAGCTTCCATCAGATTTTGGAACTGCAAAAATGTCAGATAAAAACTGACCTATACTCTCTTGACATTTTTGAATTGCACCCTTGCTGAGTAATTTCTCTATCAGATCGCTCATTATAAAACTCTCTTTATCCGACCATACCCGTTCTTTCGGAATAGCCGTTTGATGTGGGGTAGTAATGAAAGGGATTTTATATCCTTCAACCCAAGCCAAGATTCGCTTGTCTGACGTAATTTTACGCCATTCTTTCTCACAAAAACGTAGCCTACCCGTCATGTTACTTACAGGTTCAACTAGAATTTTCGCTAATGACGCTGCTCTTGTCTCCGTTTTAGTTCCTCCCGACGACGGCTGCCTCTCTGCCGCGAAACGTTGTTCAGGCTTTTCGAAATATACGGTTTCTTCCCGCCCGCTACTGACGTCCTCTGGAAATGCTGACCGGTCTGACGTCGGGGCGGGACCTTCCCGTTTTTTGAACCCTTAGGAACTGTCACTGAATGACTCGGTTTCAACTCACGAGACGAATTTTCGAGTATTTTTGCCGCTTTAATTTTTTCCTCGAGGCTCTTTCCGAACAACAATTCATCTGCCGTCGTCTTCGCTAGAACCTCTTTGAAAGGCGTGTTTAAATTCGCGAGAATCAAATTCTTCCTGACCGACGACTCATCATGTTGAAGATCTGATAAAAGACGACCGACGTCGCTCAGTTGTTCTAAGAGCATGAACTTTTCTTGTTTTTCACATAAAACCGCTTGAAACATTTTCCCCACGACGGAGAGACATGCGCTAATTTTGTTTTGCTTAACAACAATCCTTTCGTCTCTCTTTTTATTTGGCTCCGAAATGGCACCATTCACCTCCGGATTAATCCGCGGTGGATCTATAAAACTTGCGTTCACTGGTGGAGTGTATTTTTTCATGATCGAAGAAACCTCCTCAAGAGGAAGGCCTCTTTGTAAAATTTCCTCCCATCTTATTGCCAATTCAGTCGGAATCGCGTCGCTCATCGCACGAGTATCCGATACTCTCTTCCCCATGAGCTCAAGAATCTGAGCATTAATGGCCAAATCGCCCTCAGGAACATCACCAAGCAAGGTTTTCCCTTGCGGACCTTCATTGGACTGACCTCGAGTGTCGACGACTTCGACATCCCCATCCTGTGTCTTGGCAACTGTTGACTCAGTCACCGAAGGATCGACGATGATGTCCCTCTGCACTGCCCCAACGTTCGTCTGCGACGATTCGCCAATCTCCGTAACATCGTTATCGTCGCTTTCAAAACCTCGCTCACTCGACCAGCTTATCGACCTCCTTCTCTTCCTTTCCCTATCCGTCTCCGACGAACTCGAACGTCTACGATGACCTGGCGAGGACAGTGCATCTTAACATTTTGTACATAACATGTACTCACTGTGTAGGTTAGAGCCTGACACAGCGAATGAATGCCCTGAACAGGTTAGAGCCTGCCAGAGCAACAAAACAATATCCTGTTCTTGAATCCGAGTCAAACTCTTGCTTACGTAGGTAAGAGCCCATGTAAGTAAAAAATTTTCCATTCGCTGTCAAAAAGTGACCAGCTCCGGAAAAAATTTTTGTTGCTAACCATATGACGCATGGTAACCTAATCTGTAACAAACGTAAACAGATTAGCATACTTACTTCTCCGTTTTTTATTATGTCTTTTCCTCTTCATCATTTTTTCCAGCCTTTTCAATCTCTTTTCAAGAACATTTGCTATATTTTCGCTATCACTTGAATTATCCGGTGTCATTTTACCGATTACGTGTGACTTCTTCAGCACACAAAAGAAGAATGAACATGAATATAGGAGAGGTCAGCTAGAGACAAAAGAGTATCTAGTTGACTTTAAAGCGTGTGATGATTCGGGCATAGTAGAGGGAACTACATCGTGGTCTATCGGAAGAGGCGCGAAATACAATTTATCGAAACAGCAAATTGCCTAAAAATGCAATTGTTTGAACGAACAAAAAATGAGATCGAATCACCTAATTCACTGGTTTCTATAAATATTGTTCACCGCGTGAGAAAAATATTGTCACGATCGCCTCCGTCGCGTTCCCCGTTTGGCCTATTCGAAAACATCGATTACCAAAGCACACTTGAAGATCGCCCACCGTAGTTTCTATAGAAAAAAAATTCAAATTTCCCCCTACACAAAACTTACTTTTCCCGACAACATGGAAGAGTCTCTTTTTCTCATTAAAATGCAAAACAGCCTTTTCGATCGAGAACGCAAAAGTCATCAGTGTGAAATTTTGCCGCCCCATGCTTCGACGTTCGTCGAGTGTCATCTGGAGAAAATACAAGGTGTTCTTACACCCTTCCTGTTTACAGTGGGTTATAGGATCGTCAGTCAGTTATGGTATGGTCATTAGGAAGAGGGATGCGAAAGGGTTCGTTTCGAAGAAACATTCAATTATAGGGATATAAAGACAGAAGCAAGAAAAAAATGTAATATACACACGAAGGCTGCTATAGTACAGTGGAATGACTAACGATATAATAACATATATAATTCTTATCGCTCTCTTTTCCCCTGTATCACGTATCGTGACTCCTTTTTCGTTGCGACGACAATATATACAAGTCTAATGATCGCATATCGATAACGAATATATTAAAATTAATACAGCACGCGGTTCGTTACCACTGTACGCAATAATTAAATGTGCATCAGAATATATCGCGCGTGTGTAATCTTTAATCAACCCGAGTCTCACGAGTTATCACTGGCAAATTTATACCTGATTGTATATTTATTTGTATCAACTTATACAAAGACAGACACGCACATAAGCGTACATAAAGTATGCACGTTTATATGCAGGCTTAGTTCATATTTGTAGAGCCACAGAGCGGATGTTACATGAAATTCAAACCGTGTACCTCCATCGATCGTTCCCTGCTCTGACTGACTATCGTTGGATTGGATGGAGAGTATTTTACGGAACCTTATACTTAATACAAGGGCGAAC
This sequence comes from Venturia canescens, assembly GCF_019457755.1. Lineage (NCBI taxonomy): Eukaryota > Metazoa > Arthropoda > Insecta > Hymenoptera > Ichneumonidae > Venturia > Venturia canescens. Next base: position 16,046,510 of record NC_057421.1, on the reverse strand, counting down.
GTAGCTTGAAAGGGTTGATGAGTCAGGTATGCCCATTATCTCCGGTATCGTGTCCTCGTCCGTTTGTATAACATTCGTTCACGTTTCGTTAAGTATATCTCTCCCTCATCGGGGTTAACAAACGCCGGAGAGAGCTTCCTCCTCGGGTTTTAATTTATTCTCAACGTCGATCCATACCCATCGGAGTAACGTGAGAAATATAACTAATGTCAATGCTCACCATCGACCGCTCATACGTATCTTCAAATCTTGCTCTCTCACCCTCTCGGGTGCATCTGCACGAATGCGTAATGGGCGGTATCTTGGGTATCGATTACTTTTGGGGAAAAAGACAAGATCGATTGGACAGTGGAAAAAATAGAGGATTCAAAAAGGAGAGTGGGACTTTAATGTTTGTTAATTTAAAAAATTAGATCGATCGAGTATTGAGTATTTTTGTTGGAAAAATTTGAAGGAGGAAAACGACAACAATGAAATTTATTCACGAATTGAGAAAAGCTGCTACGATGTCGTAACGCAGTCACTCGTTTCTTATTTTCTTCGTTCGAATCTTTCGTTCAACATTTACTCATTGTCATGGTTAATTCAAGTATTTTTGGGGAGATAGAAATTCAGTAGAAATTCAAAAAAAGGTGCCCGAGTGCGATACCTTCGATGAGGGACGCCTCGCATGGTTACCAGGGAAAAAAAAGTCTGTAACGACGAGCTAAAAGTGAAAATGAAAGAAGCATGAAGTCTGATGACGAGTGACGTAAAATGAAAATGGTTCCTTCCTTGAAAGAGGTCGTGCACGGTGACGGCAAACATTGGCCTATGAAGAGCGTGAGCGAGAGAACTGCGACGTGTGTTTGTCGGCTTTGTTTGCACGGTGCCTGCTCGCCGATCTCATAGCACACAAAAAGTCAGTAACGATGTTAAAAAACGTGTGGCAAGGTACACAAGGAGTGACTCGGTCTATATCATACACTAGAAAATACATAACAACGAAGATGAGAGCTACGGAGTGTATACAGACTGTAGGGACTTTTTCTCTGTCCCCTTTACAAACCCATACTCGACCCCGCCGACCCATTCGGGGCCAGAACAAATTTGTACGAGAGTGTAAAAAAAATATTCAAGTCTCGAAACGCGATACGGCGGAATGCACAGCGCACTATACTCCGCCTGGGCCAAAATATCAAACTCTCACTTCCAGCCCTTTTTACTTGGCTTGAATAATATTATATCGAAACCTGTCAATCAAAATACTGATTGCTCAATGAAACCGGCAGCTGTATATTTGTCACGTACACGATCTTCGGAGTATCTGAAAAATCCGAACAGTCATTGGGCTTTGGGTACGATACAAATAAACGAAAATTTTCAATGAGATTATTTGACGATCGAGTACCAAATGATAGTTCATTTGATAATTGGCAAAAACAGCTCATTGGAAGTATCTTCTGAAATGGTATTCGAAAAAGGTGAATTGTAGCAATGAACAAAGGAAAATAAATGCAGAAAATTGAGAGTCAACATTTTTGTATTTTCGTAACAGTATCCACGCCAAACTTTCTAATACAATTGACCCAAACGATCATTCGATTTCCTGCGTCGAACGGGTTTCCCATGGACTTCCGGGTAGGCGTTTACGAGACGGTTGAGTTTATATATGACGTAGTTCGCATACGTGTCTTAGGTAAGCGTTATCCCTCGGCACACCCATGTCAGAGTTCAAACGGGTGAACAAATTGCTCATAGCAGCGGCGGCGACGACGGCGTCGGCCCTCGAGGCACTGAGAGAGCATGATATCACCGTGGGCAAATATTACCGCGTGGTTAATCGAGCGGTTTAGGGTCAATCTTCTCGGGGCTTCCGTTATACCATAAGTTCGTGTTAAACAATGAGTTTATTAAGAATGTTTATTATCTTTTTATCGAACACCACGATTCGAGGAGGAGAGAAAACGATGTTGAAACGTGGCTGGCAGCTCGGGAGAGAGAAAAAGATAGAAAGTCAGGATTCTCCGGGGTATGTAATTGCAACTTTTCATCGTTGGATCACATAGATCCGCTATGAACCTTGACCTCTTCTCCAAGAATTATCATGGTTCACGAGCCCTCGCTGCATTTATTCTCGTGAACCAGCCCGCAACGCCTCTCGACGTCCAGAATTATTATATTTAGTCATGCATCACGCGACGTTATACGAAGTGAAATCTTATTTTGATAGTAATTAATTTTGTAACTTGAGAATTATGATGGAACCCAGAATCAGGAAAATAATTGTTTGAGGCGCTCCTAAAGTATATTTTCGAGGTGCAAAGAACGAACGCCTGATTTATAGCACGTTTTCAAAACGATCTCGAACATAATTTAGCTCGTAAAAAACAGGAAAGATATCGATGTCAACGAATCGAAGATTCAAGCCATCGATCCATATTTCTGTCAAGTTGGGTATTCCTTTTAAAATTTCCTGGCTCGATTAACCCTTCCGAGGAATTTTTGGCTTAGATTTCACGAATCCTTTCACGCCTTCGCTGGCTCAGCCACGCAGGACTTATCGCACAGAATTTTCTCCTCTTCATAAGCACACACAAACCCATACGAGCATGAATAATCCAGGATTGTGTGAATGTGTATGTTGAGCGTGAGCGGTATTGCAGTGACTTACGGGAAGCGAGGCACTTCATTAATGAATGTCGTCGTGAAGGTTTATGTTCCGTTAGTCACGCGCTGTCTCGTTAGTCTTATCGATCAGGCAAGCCTTTTGAGCAAACTCTCTCCAAGAGACTAAACTTTTGCAGTACGTTCCTTGTCAACGGGATTACTCAGAAAATCTGCCAATGGAGTATGAAATTCCTTGCTTACGTGAATACTTTTTTCATTCCTTTTTTCTCTTCTTTCATCAATCGAAAAGCTCTCTCATTACTACACGTGAGGCTTTCCATGCCTTGACTGTGTTGATCCTCATGAAGTTAAAGGTCAAGAGCCGCAGAGCTTCAACTTTGGATTGCCTAACAAAAAAAAAAAAAAAAAAAAACAAGAGCGAAAATCTTCTTGACTTCGGTGTGGGGTCAAGACCCCAAAATTCAAGAATGTTCGACGTTTTTACGCCGTTATGACTGATGTATGAATTACTGAACATAAACGTCCTTCAGCGATCTATCGAATGGATATATTTTGGAAGTTTATTGCCTCGAGGGAAAGGTCAAATGTCACAACTACTGTTAGCAAACAGAAGGTTGAGTATTTTTAGACGGATTTGGCGGAAAAATTAATGAGTTATTAATCATCATCTAGAAAGATCAACAAAAGTTTTATGATAATGTTACGCAGTTTCTTGAAGAAATAAAAAATCCGTTCGTTTGCATCTAGCGTAGTAAATACAACGAACATAAATTTTTACTGTTGTTTAAATTTTGATTTTATGTTTTTAAAAATCGATGCAATTTGTTTGCTCAAACTTTCATATGATTTAAGCAACATCGATTAAAAAAAGGACGTCCTCGATTAAAGTTTCGAGAATCGGAAGAAAAAATGAGAGTTCCATTTTTTTTGCGGACGGAGGTATCTTCGGAGCTCGAGAAAACTGTAAAAAAGGGCAGAGACTGGGATTGTAGAGCTAAACAGAGAGCAGAGACGTCCTTACTGGTGTAGCATCAATGCTGGAAATCATAATGTGCTGACACCCTGGCTCATCCTCTTTTCCAAGGCCACTCCGAATATCTCCCTTTTACGGGGCTTCGCGCCCTCAGGAAGTCGGCGGGTTTTCGCCACGCGCGACAGGGCCAAGCGTGAACGAAGAAAAGACCCATCGAGCGACACACGAGAGACGATGCCAACTTTAGTAAAAAGTGACTATGAAAATAAGTGAACGCTGTAGAATAGTCCGGAAGATATTCGGAGTTAACTAGAAATTGAAACAACTCTCACTCTTTCAACTCTGAATGGATGAAAAATATCGAGAAACTACATTTAAAATATTCCTCTAAAACCTGTAGATCAAACATTTTCAATGGCAAAACTTCCCAATGAAAGTTTTTTCAGCATTCTGCATATCTGGCCCTTTCGCAACCCTAACCCTTTGCCACAACAGTTCTCCCCTCACTTCCCTTCGAAAGCTGGAGATTGTCAAGCTGCTTCGCTTAAGAGATAAAACACGCACATCTCCCTGGCTGCTGGTAGAGATTCCTCCTTCGGATCGATCATTCACCCCTTTCTCTTTTCCCAATGTTGTGGCTTGTTCTGCTGGCTTTGCTGGATAATTATTACCGAAAGTAGGAATATCAAGATACACAAAGCGAAATATTTTGTGAGAGAAACATTGTCGCAGAATGATGTTTCCACACGTATATTTTATGAAGAAAAGTGATTTCGAATGGAATCGAAATATCTGTGAAAATTTCTGCAATTCCGTAATTCTTGAGTAGCGAAAGAAAATGATGAAATTCTCAATCACGAGAGTGTATAAAATGAGGAAGGAAAGTACAATTTTAAAAGCTGTAAATAAAATGGGATCGAGGAACGGTTTGAAGGACGACACTATAAAGTACAGAAATGTGTAAAATTGCGAGAGACTTTCATATCACAAAACGACAAAGTAGCGGTGGAGTCGCGGTTGCCTATAAAACAAATTAATCTCGTTAAGCGGAAGCGACTGAGCGCCCATGTTTGAAGCTTTTACCTTGCAAAGGTTTTCTCGAGTCTTCACCGTTTCGAGGGAGGCTGCTCCTTACGAACCTACTTTCAACCACTTTTCCAAGGTACGACTCACGACCCCGGACGCGTCTTTTCGCTATACCCGCTCAGATCTCTCCTTGCTTATTTAACACCCAGCACTTCTCTCGCTTAAGCTTTACTCATTGAACAAGCAAAAAGACAGATTCCACAAAAATGAACAGCGAGAGAAAACAAACATAAAAAGCTAAATTTCCGAGAAAAATATTGCGAAAATCATCATCGGCACAATTTTTAATATTCTGCATAACGAATTCCACAAAATTGTACTAAAATGCAAAAAAAATGAATGATTTCAAATACTTTTTTTTTACTAAAAGTCCCCAATAATAGGCCCTCCCCGAACCAACGTGGCGCATCAACGACTTGTTTGTGCTTTTATTAATAATGAAAAAAATTGTAGCATCACAGAAACGTAATTCAAAGTATTTTATCATCTTTGTAAATACGCGATCCTCAATTCTGCCAAGAAAATATTTGTGGCACGTACAGGGACAATTAGAGGCTGCACTAAATATTTAGGTTAATCGAGCAATGTGGGAGTGGTTGCGCGCTAGAAGTGTTAAACACACTCGTAAAGGAACATTCAATGTCCAACACAACTGCGCAAACATACATTCATACAAAAGTGATCTGGTCGTCCTTGTACCTACAGGAGGGTTTCGGTGAGAGAAACGTTTTCTATTCTAGGGGCGCATGCGCTCGTAGGGGCGTCAATACGCGAGCTCACTCCGCATACGCTACCCTTCCTTGACCCTTTGTTGCACACGTTCATGCGTACACCACCCACAGGTACGAGAATCTCACCTACACGGGAAACTATACGTGGCTTTTTCGACGACGTTATAACTGACAAAATTAAACTTGACCCTTCTGAAGATGATGCCCATGACACAGGCCTCCAGCGGACGAGGGCGGAGTAGTTCAAAGGTTAAGTTTTATGGGACTAGAATCTCATAGGAAATTGCAAAATATGCGACAGACCGTGAGGCGACGAACGAACAAGCAGATACGGTTGTGAAATTGAATTATTTGTTTTTTTTTTTCCAAGTTACAAGGACCTCGTGAACCATCGACTCCAAGGAAGAAACAAAACTTTTGGGACTTGTCAAAAAGCTTTTCCCATCATGGAGTGTCGGTGGAGATTTTACATCGAGGACGAGGCTTTCATTGGCTTTGGACGACAGTACTGGGGGAGACTTACAAACTTCACTTTACGGTCATCCAAAAAAAAAGCCTAAAAGAGATTTTACCTTACGTGATGGCAACTCAAAATTTTGACAAACTCATATCAAGTGCACTGGAACGAACGGAGCTCGGACACATGAATAGTTTTTAAAATTCACTTTCACTTCCCAATCGAAAAACAAAGCCGAAGGCTATCCGAGCTGAAAGAAAACGTAAATTTTTGATAAACTGGAGTATTTTATTTTCACTAGCCTTCATAAACGAAGAATCCGAAAAAGCGTATGGACCTCGAAGTATTATCGACGATTAAAAAAATTAAACCCCTAAAGCAAAAAGTCATGGTCGTCTGGCATCCCATGAAGAAGCATATATAAACAACAATTTTTGTGTTCTCATAAAGTCTTAAGAAACTTTTATACATATATGCTCACGTATAAATGTACGATAAGTAGCTACACCATATAATACCGCGAATGTCTATACGCTGTTGTTGCTACTGACTTTCTCAACAGAGGAATATCTTGTGTTTTTTACACCGCTAGAAAGAGAGAGAGAAAGAGAAGGAAAGAGACGTAAAGGAAGAGAGCCGGCAGAGAAAAGAGAACGATTTGTGCCCCGGGCCATGCTGCTACGGTAGTCGGAGCAGACTCGTTCGCAGATTCCAATTTCGAGACGTCCCAGCAGCGTTACAAGCACCGGTAGAAAAGTTCCTCGGCGGCGAGGCTACAGGCAACCCAGTCTGCTATATCCTGCGCTACTCTTCAGGCATCTTTCGCGATGCGAAAAAGAAGAAGACGCTACCTTTTCTCATTTTTCTCTTCCCCCCTAGTTTTTCCTTTTTTTCTTCTTTTTTTTCCTCTGCTGAGATAAGGGCCTTACCCTCATAGCAAAACAGAACACGAAGAAAAAGCTTTCTCGTCTGCGTGACGCACAATCCCTTTTCCGTTCAACCATCCGACTCTCACTCATTCTACTTCGGAGCTTCCTCCAATCAGTCCACTGGATTTTCTTTTGTTTTCGTCGTGTTTGTCCTACGGGGCCTTTTTTCTCTTATGAACCGTTTTGACTCCGTCCACGAAGCTGAGACCGAATCTCCCTTTAGAATCAAGACCGTGTCCGAATATCATAGAAGTATTTACATCGAACTCCAATATTTTAGCTTCAAAGTACAACAATTTTACAATTGAAAAAAAGAATTTTTTCACAGCTGTTCGATTTCTGGAATGGCTGTGGGATAATTTCATCTAAAAAAAAGCGCAGGAAAAATTTAATTTTACATAAAAAAAAAATCAATTATTGTTTGTGCCCACGATTCTTAAGGTTTCGTCAATTTTCGTAAAATTACATGTCGATTAATTGGTTAACACGATTTTTGAATATTCATGTAAATAAAAAATGGCACCCCATCGCCATAAAAAGGAGGGCATCGTATGTGTCTTACGAGGCAATTCGACAACCGTATTGACGTTCCATTTGCAGTAATTTGCCTAAATGCACAGGGAAATATAGCGAGGTTTATTTATCAGGTTAACAATCATAGCTGTTTGGAAGTATTCTGATGAATTGGCAAAATGTTTGTTTACTCTGCATAGTACAGCGGAGTTGATATATAGCGGGAAAACATATTAATATCACACCCATCCAATCTAGCGACAAACGTGGCCGGGTCGTTGCTTTAAAATATAAATTGGGTGACGAGCAGGGTTTCACTGCTGACGACGTTCCACTTTCATATTCATGCAAAAGTTTCCTGGTCGCCTCGTTAACTTTACATAAGGCAACGCGCCATTTTCAGATTCGAGGCCTCGGAGTGCCACGCAGCATCCAACGTCCCCAATGTATCTTAATAAACGGGATCCTTGTCCTTGGAATTCGTTGTTGCGGCATTTCAAGGGCGGACAAAAAATTGCAGAGGCATTTTCATCACTTTAATAATTCGAGAAGTCAATAGCAGTGTCGTACCCAGCAAAAACACTTTAAATATTTTTGAAACTTCACACCAACTCACACAAACAAAAACTATTCAATGAGTTTGCTGGGCTCGACTCATTTTAACCATCAATTTCGAACTCTGCACCAGGATATATTTTGATGTGGACGAAAATGACCGTATTTGAAAATTCTATTAAGGACTTTGAAGTTAACGAGAAAATCTGCAGAGTTCTCCAGTCTCTCGATCCCCCGTTTTGCTCATCGACCAAAGTCGCTTTCCAAAATGGACGGAATTTCAAGTAGTTCATCTCGATGACCTGAACAATCGCTCAATGAATCTACGAAGTTGAAAATGGAGAGACAGCTCTAATAAATCGAATCTTGACAGGGATGTGGTTGGTGAACGCCATGGGAAAAGGTCATCGATCCAGCACGGCTCGCGCAAGGAGGAAAAGATAGTCTTCGTCACAGAACACAGGAAGACAAGATTTTCTTCTTTTAGCATACGTTTTGTGCTAGCTTTCAAGAAAGTACGACGTCTACTATCTCTTCCTCTACGGGTTGTGTTTCGTTATCCTGGAGGAAAGGTTCAATCCCGTGCATACAGCATAGAATACACCGATGGGTACCTCTTCCGCAATTCTCTCTCCTTCGTTGCTCTTTCTCACTTTTTTTTCGTATCTTGTCTAAGAGTTAAGACGGGACGAGGAGACAGCCGGTCTCGCGTTTACCAAGCTCCGTCGCGACGTAACCCGTAGAACAATCGCTCGGAGATGTATTTTTATCCGGACATTACCATAAGCCGATTGCGTCTGTGCACGAGGCCACGAAGAAAGCCTTAAATTGAAGGAGGAAGATAGAAATGCGTTCCACCGCTCTTCCGGTCTCATCTTTTATTTTGCTATCTCACTCTTCTGGCAGGAACGCCCAGAGCTTATCAGAAAGAGAATATATGTTGTTCCTCAAAATTGTCGTATTTTATTTTCAAATTTTGCACACGACTGTACATTTTTTCCTCTCGCAATATCGTCGAAACTTTACGAAACCAGTGATGGATCTGTTCCGAGTTGGAGACACGTTGGAAAAAGTCATAGCAAGATCTGTTAATAGAATTGTTCGATTGAACCTAGGCATCGTAATATTTAAACCGACTCTCATCAAAAAATTGCTTTTTTTTGTATTTTCGGAAAAGCATTACCGAAATACTTAATCCTACCGCTAATGTATTTTGTTATTCTGATGTGCTATCGCAAAGGTCTATCATAAACGAACAATATTAATTCTCCAACGAGTATAAAATCGCAACTTTTTCTTCTCTGTAACAAGACGGTTGAGAATTTAATTTTTTTTTTTTTATTTATTTTGTTTTCTCTCTTTTTTCCAGCACGAGTTTATCCGGGGCTCGACATCGCCGTGAAATAAATACTAACAGCGTGTGGCTGCTGAGGGCAGCTCAGAGGGTTGAGGACCGGGAGAAAAACGGAGGAGGATAAAATAATAGTATGTGCGAGAGAGGGAGAAGGAGCGAGAGAGAGAGAGAGAGAGAAAGAGCTTTGGCCACACAGAGGCAGGAACTTTTTAAGCAAATTAATCAATATCCACGAGAGAGGCGCGCACAACCAGGGAAGTTTACGCGCGTGGAGTTGTGCGCCACGAGGGTGAGTGAAAGAACCTTCGATGTGAAGGTAAAAAAGTAAAGTAGAGAGGAAGAGAAAAAAAACGAAGCATTACGGTGAGGCGAACATCCGTCCTCCCGTCTAATTTCTTTAAAGTAGTTTGGCAATTTATTATTTTCCAATTTTCCACGGAAAGCCATGCTGCTCACGAAAATCCTCGGCAGAACAAACTTCCGCTTTTTCGACGTAGTATTTTCAACGGTTTATCTATCCAACTTGGGTATTGTGTCAACAAAAGTACAATGAAAAATTGTTCTTCTTTCACACAAAGTAAACTCTCGGATAACGGATCCAACCCTTTTGCGGATTATTTATTTAGCCAACGAAAAATTGACTAAAAATATGTCTTTCGGTCAAAATGAATATACTGACGATCATAAAATTAACACAATTTTTTATTAATTTATTCAGCGTTTTATCCTGCAGGGAAATCACTGTACACGAAGATGTGCTTGCGACTAAAATGTCGAAAAGTATTCAACAAGCATTAAACTGTCAAAGTATGATTCTGCGGAGTTACGGCGCATTTGAAAATTATGCCAAATCATCATTAAATATTAATTTTTCTGTATATTCGTTATTTAAAAATAATTCGCCATAAAATTCGTCGTTTCCTGAGGAAATAAAATTTGGTATTCTCACGGTCTTTTTGTCTTGGTAGATTGTGAGGAAAAAGCATTTACTATCTGTACATACAAAAGGAAGGAAAATGAAGCGAGCCAAAGGAGCACTTTCTTTTCGTCATTTCTTTTCGCTCGTTTCCGATTCCTCAAACGATTTCACAATGGTCCACATGGCGACATTGGTAAATCGCAGTCTCAGGCGCTATGACCGGAACTGTGGAATAAACAGACCCCCGGAAGATTACCTCTTCGTAGGTAGTGACGGAGACGGCAACCGGAAGAGAATCGTTTGCCCAAGTCCAAAGATATTTGCATAATGGTTCGGAAATCTTTCGCTGCTATTGAGGCAAGAGATGAGAACTATTTCTGCGTCCTTTATTTCATTCTTTATTTTTCCTTTCGCATTATTCGCGGTAAATATTTCTGAAGAGTTCTCAGCGGGTTTAAACGCTCGGTTTAACACTAAAAGACGCGGAGTCGATCGTAAACATCGCAAAAAACATACGATTGCAAACTCAATATAAATAATCAGAGTACATTATTCCTCAACGAGTCTTGAAGAATCCTTCAGCATCGCACGAAAATGAATGTCCACCGATTAAAAAATTGTAATGATTCATCAAGTTGGCGCAAATAGTTTCCAACCAAAGAAACAATGTTCGGGCACGCCACACAGCAGGTAATTAGTTCTTTACGAAACCCGCACAGGAGCTGTTACGACCCAAGCGTATATTACAGTACAAACACGAAATGGAAGGAATTTAAAAAAAAAATTGGCTAAATGACAACAAACATCGAGATCAAAGTACGCGTTAAATAATTCACATTGTGCATTAGCCATAATAAAGTTAACCTTTTAGAGTTGGCAGGCCAAAAAATGCATTCTTCCTCCCTTTTTATCCATCTCTTCATATCCTTTTGATCTGAATTCTCTTGTCAAGCTAGTGCCTGGCAAGCTCGTACTTTCTCGTCACTTTTCCACGAGTTTTCTCGCAACTAACGACCGCAAGAGCTCGTCTGATATTTAAGCGCGGGTAAAAGCCAGCGGAAGGTTAGGCTATGGAACTAACGTATGTATATATTAGTAGGCTGTGTGTACGTAGATTGTAATAGTGTAGACAGGCACACACTCGCACTGAGGTAAAGCGAAAAGGCGCGGACGAGGCAACTTTGAGCTAACAAGAGAAGCCCGAGCTATGGTAGACAGGACGACAGGGTAGAGGTATGTAAATCTCGTTCTCTGCCGCATTCGTGTCGCTTCTTTTTGCTTTCCTCGCTTTTTTCAACCCCTTTTCTCCCCTGTTTCATCTATACACGCATCGAAGTATATAGTTTAACGGGAACATAAATGTATGTATACATTCGGCGTATTCTCTCTTTTCTGCTTCTCTAGCTGGCCTTTAGTCCGACAGTCAGTTCTTTCGAAAGCCGCTCTCCTCGCCGCGACGAAAGCCGAGAGGGTTGGCTCTCGAGGACGAAAGAAAGTGCGAGCGAGACGAGGAGACTTTTAACCCTTTTACGTTCTCGGTACTATCGATTTTTTCGAGCTCGAGACGCCCGAGCGGTGAGGCATCTAGGGGCTTTTTCTGTTCTCTCTCTCTCTCTCTCTCTCTCTCTCTCTCTCTCTCTCTCTCTCTCGTTTTGCGAGTGAATAAAGAAAGAAGCAGGAGAACGAGAATGAATATACTACGCCCGTGTGCCTTCGGCTACTCCACTTATTCGACACGGTAAAAGGAAGGGGGCACTCGACCCGCGACGACTCAACGCGATTTTCTCTTCCTCTTTCAGCGTGCTTTGCAACCTTCATCGCCGCACCCTTTTCCTTCGTTCCCTCCATCACCTTTCTCGTCCTCCTTTTTTTTCTCCTCTTCAAACCGTCTCCCCCCTCCCTCTCTCTCTCTCTCTCTCTCTCTCTCTCTCTCTCTCTCTCTCTCTCTTCATCCCCCCATTTTGCATGTTTTTTACTCTCTTTTCCCTTCTCATCTCCCTCGGCACGAATCGCGTCTATCGTTTCGCGTCCCTTTGTCCTCGCGTCCTCTTTGACTTCACTCTCTACAATCGTTGAGAGGACGCGCGCATAACAGATATGTAGACGCGATGAGGACGAGCCAAGTGCTGCTTGCTAAGGATGCACGTACACGTGAGGACGATAGAAAGAAAAAGAAAGAGCTTTCTGATGAAAAGAATCCAGGAAGGGTATTCTTCAGCATGAAAGTGTCTTTACGACATCAACCTTCCAGCCAGCCTCGCCCGCGTCAACCCTCGCACTACGTATTTTTTTAACCCCTTCAAACTTACAAGCGCGTATATTTCAATAAAAGTTCAACGTTTCCTGGAGAATGCCTCAAAATGGAGCCTCACAATTGCTCAAATGTGAATAATGAAAAAATGATCTCATAATAAATAATCGAAACTCATCTTTCAATATATTTTTATTTCCCGATAATGAGTCATTGAATATTTAACAAAGTAATGGATCGCTTCAGTTAGACCGGACCCATGACATTTCACCCTGTTAAAAACGTCAATAGAATTCCTAATACGAGTTCGTCAACTTTCCTTTTCACATTGTGCCAATAACGAGGAGCACTAAGAGTGTTGCGAAATAAGTTTTCATCGGTAATGTTAGGTCCTCGATGATCGATGGTCAGAACGTAGCGTCATTGAAAAACGAAGACTAAATATTTCTATACAAGGGCGCACGTACGTTTTGCTTCGCACACAAAAAGCACGCTCTCATACACATACGAAGCGAGAAAGATTTTGATTGATTGTGTATGGGTGGAGTCGAAAGGATCTCGGGGGCCGCGACTTTTATGCCGGTCGCATTGAGCAGACTTGCGCTGTGATGCTCACACACGTGAATCACGCAACCTCGAGCTCCCGTTCGGCCGTAGCCGTCGTCAGGGGGTGCGGCGCCACATCAGACCGAGTGTATCGTGAACCACACACGTATTACTGTTATATTTTTCTGTCTTGCTTCTTGCCTCAACAGCGTATAGGGAGCGTGTAGACTGTGGATTCGTGCCGAGCAAGCTACTTTTTCTTTCCGCCCTCGGGCGAGCGAAGGGGTCGCCCGGGGATGATTTCTTTTCCCGCATCCTCCGCTCGTTCATTCAGAGATTTTCTTCGTCATCCTTTCCTCGCGTATATATGTGTATGCACACGCACCCACCAAGACATCGTGGCAGAAGAGAAACGAGTTTTCACGATTCAGCTAGCATGCAACTCCTTTTCGTTTCTTCACCATTCTTTCTTCCTCCTCCTCCTCCTCCTCCTCCTCGCCTCATTTTTCAGGTCTATATAGATCTCGCGCGGTGTGTGCTGAATATTCTACCTGCGAATATAGTATGTGTCGAGGCGAAGAGGAGAAAACCAGCAGGGCCAACCGCGTACTCGCGCGATATCTACGGGAAGAAATACGTGTATAAGAATGGAACGATTCTTGTGTGGGTGTATGTATTAATGCTGGAGATAAGTAAGGCTGTGTGTGCCCGTCAGAGTCGAAGAAGCCTCGGATGTAGAGTGTGCAAGACGGGGCTGACTATACAAGCCCCGCGTGTATACGTATACACACGTAAGAATGAGAAGACGGTTGAGGGGGTTGGAAGAAGCAGAGACCAATCGGAAGCTCGGATTCTTTATCCTGCTCACTACTTCTGTGCGGTATCCATCCGGCAAGCCGAGAACGAAGAACCACGTACGCTCAACTTCAAAGTTTCCCTCGTCTCTCTACTTTCTCTCCTCTTTCTGCTCTCCCGTGGAACCACCCTCGCACTCCCCCGCTGTCTCTTTTTTCATCTTCCAACCGTTTCGTATTTCCATCCTCTCCTACTTTCTAATATTTTTCGTCGCAAGCTTCCCCGAAAGCTTCGAATGATCTGGCCGCGTTCACCAACGAGCGCGAGTTGCAAGCGTAACTAACAATATATATAAAAGATGCAGCGGAAGACATATGAAGGATATTCCGCTCTGGCCTGCTGTGCTGAGTCGTCAGTATGATGGAAATGCGGAACGAGCGAGAAAGGAGAATAAAGAGGAGCCGAGCGGGATTGGAAGGTGGCAGACGACGAAGCGAAACGCGCCGGTATATACGTGCGAGACCGGCAAGATTACAGGCTATCCTATATGTATGGTAATATCGATGGGATTCGAGGGGAGCAGGTTTGCTACGAGGATGGAGGAGCCTGCGAGGGTGGTAACGTTAGGTATCCTCTGATCCAATACTCCGCGTTCTACGTTCCATCCTGCCTCGACCAGTTACGGCTTCCTGCAAGCCCACCCCATCGGCATGCTTGAGGACCGTGAAAAAACGGCTTGGAAAAGACGAGAAAGAAGAAGATAGACAACTCTCTAGGCGCATGTGCGCGCATGAGTTTCGCTCGGTTCATCCATCATAATCAGTACTCCCATGAGAAACAAAAAAACTTTTCAAAAACACTCTGCCGATGTGGAAACTCGTCTGAACTGTGAAAAAAAAATAATAATAAAAAAAACCAATCGTGTTCGTGATCCGATGGAATGAGTTCTGATGTTCGCAGAAACGGAATGAAAACTGTAACGTGACTCAAAAATTTAATCAGTCCCGGTAACCACAATAAAACGCTTTTCACGTTTCCATCATCGAATCTGCGCTCGAGAAATGTCGCAAGAATATTGCTGCATCTACGGTTTCGTCATTCGATGGAAATCTTCCAAGTTGGTGGAGGAGTCCGTTTCTCAGTGAGGAGTTACGGATGTACAAAAAACAGGAGTAGAATGAGTCCGAGGAGGACACACTAAAGAAAAAGAGAAGTGAATAGCGAGTCGGCGTCGTCCCGGGCGACGGCTCTGCCACCTTATTGGATATGTTGAGCAATTTATTTTATTTTTCCCCACTACCATTGGAACTACTACCACTAGCCTCTCGTCGCAGTATTCGTCGTCGCATCGTCGTCCTCCTCCCACACTCTCTGTCGCACCGGTCCGTCGACTCTTTCACGTTCATGTAGTTTCCACGCTCGCTTTTTGCACTCGTTCTTTCTTTTGCCTTCTTCACTCCCTCATCCCCCCGCCAGGGGTGCACAGAAGCCAGCATTGGCAGTGGCGGTTGTACCTCTACCGTCGCTCCGACCTTCCGCCATCCTACAAATTCTCTCGCTCTCTTTTCCTCCCTTTTCGTGCTTCCTCACATTCTGCGTTTTCTTTCCCTCGCCTACCATCACCAGACTCTCCTCTTTCTACCCCGCACACATCGACGCCATTTTCCAATATCACGTCAAGCGACCTTTTTCCCTCCCTCTCTCTCTCTCTCTCTCTCCTCTAGCGTTCACTCCCTCGAATTTTCTACCTTCGCCAGTTTCGTACCAAGTTACTTCACCCTCTCTCATCTTGTCTGGAACTCAAGAGTGTGGGGGGGTAGATATGGGACGAAGGAAATAGAGGCTACTGTGCAAGCTCTGGGTTGAGAGAAAGTAAATATATATATGCGTGCATAGCATATAAGTATATATGGAGATACGAAAAGGGAGAAAGAGGAAGAAGACTTGCAGAAAAAGGGGTGGCAGCTTCTACCGCCACGCTCGTTCGTTCTATGCTCGCGGAGCTTTTGCTGTGCTCAAGCCGGCGGAGGGGCGGGGTGAGGGGGGGGGGGGGGGGGCTGAAAGAGGATGCGGAAACCGGCTCAGCCAAGCTAGCGAGAAAGGCTAGGTGAGAACCGTACGTTCACTCTTTCCTCTGGCCGTAAATTGGCAATATTCATGCCGGGACGCGTACGCGCGGTGGCCAACCACCCCCTTAGTATCTCGCGTACACTCTCGCTGAGTTGCTTCCACCTCTTGTCGACTCAGCGACCGTCGACAAGCGTATGGTTACAAGATCTCGAGCCACGAGCTTTTTCCCTGGCGTTTGCTACTCTTTTCTGTTTGTAGTTTATCCTCACTTTTTATTCGTTATTGTCGAATCTGCATGTGGGATTGAAAACATTGGAAGGCGTGGAGGATGAAAAAATGTAATAATGGAAAGTAAAAGATTCAGGGATGTGATTCCACTTTGAAAATTTGGTACTCAGGATTGGAGATGTTCACATGAAAAATTGCATGTTAAGCTTGCGAAGAGCGTAACGAGTGAAAGGTTTGGTGCGCCGGACTGCAGAAAATCTGAACACACAATTACAGCGTGAGCCTTCAACGTCAACGGAGCAAAGCATGAAGAATTTTGGTACATTGTTAACTTGTAAGTCGTCAATTACGGTAAACTTATTTCGGCAAAAATCGCTTTGATATTGCTCGCAACGACCCTCTTAACAGCACGGTATACCTCGCCGGCCCGATCCTCAACGCTCTCCCTTCACCCTCTTAAGCTTCTTGTGCTTTCTCACCCTCGTCATCGTCGCAGTTTATGGGCGACGAGCTGCTGGCCGCGAAGTCACCCTTGCTACACACTACTACGATACTGTGGATAAAAAAGTGAGATGCCGAGGGTCGAGTCAACGAATAACGCTTTACAACTTTCCAGGCGATATTCAAACTTTTTAAAATATGTCAAATTATTTTCTTTTCATGAAGAAACGTGCAAGAGTACCCGCGAGTCGGATCCAGCAGCTTATATCTTGCTGCGTATGGTGTGTACCAAATACGTTTCCGTGAATTCCTCGCTCCAATGTGTTATTTAAATATTGAAGGCGTGTTCTACCATCGTAAAGTCAGGCCTTCAAAATCACGTAATTCTTAAGACTAAAGTTCCATGTCGCGCATATTTTTATCGTTAGATTCGATGCATTAAATTCGAATCGACGAACAAAACATGGAACATTTAACGAAATATAATAGATTCCGGTGCGATCTGCGATAGTGCATTCGGGAATCTCGTACGCGATAAAAAATGCTTTTTCAATATGTAGGATGAATGAAAAGTTATCAAATTTGATTAGGCTGTGGAATCGAAATACTTCGAAGCGAATTAAAAGTGCGGCAGAGGCTTCGCGCCGGGTGTGAAACGCTTCTCTAATTCTGATTGCAGTTTGAGCGAGGGCCGCGAGAACAACGAAGACGATGGATGCTGAGCGTTCCCCGTAACGCGTGCGGGCAGTTAGCTTTATTGCTGAGACGAGTGTGCAACGGCATCGGACTTTTTAATATCGCTTTGGCTCGTCTGCTGTCTGACAAAAGTATAAAAGAGAAGGAGGCGTTAATGGACAACGTTTTCGCTCTAACGACCGACAAAAAAGGAAGAATGTGAACGCGTCTCTCGTCCTCTATACAATCTCTTTTTCCATAGATACGTGCAAGCCTTGAGCTTTATCCAGCGACTCGACTGTAACTACCCTTTGCTTTTACCAAGAATATGAGATATTATATCATCCTCCGCGATCTCATCACTCCTGCTTTTTCTACGAGACTGCGCACTATTTTTATTCTTATATTTTCTGATTTTCATCAACTCCTTGTACAGACTTTACGACAACCGGAGCACGTGTACAGCATTCACCATTTTTAATCTGGTTTCGTAGAGTATAACTACTGAGTTTTCAGCCTTCATTGTAGAAAACTACATCGCAAAAATAGTTAATATTTTACTCGATAGTGCTCGACTCGAAAGCATTGATCGATCGAAGATAGTACGAAAAAAATAAAAGCAACGATCGCGACTACGATTTTAAAGGCACGTAATTTCTTTAATTTCAACATAAATACTTTGGTACACCCAAAAACTAGTATTCGATGCAAGCGGAACGTTATTCCCATACAATTTGTCGAATCACTCCCGCGTGTGTTGCTTTTTAACTTTTTTAATTCGTACACAGTTCGCCCATGAATTGTACTCGTAACAGAGCACTTTCCTTCGCTCATTGTCATCAACAATACCTGTTTGATATAGTATACCATAGGATTATAAAAGGGTTCATGGGTCGAGAAAACACTCGAGACTCTTTCTTGCATTCAGCCGCAATAGAAGCAGCACCACCACCAGGATCATTGCTGTTCAGACTCGTTCTCCCTTCCCCCCGCGTCAGTATTATATACATGACATATCGCAACGCGTATACCTATACGGATCGATGAATATTGCCTCACGAAATCCCTATTGTCGACGAGAGCCTACCAGAGAGTCTGAGAGAACGAGAGAGACCGAAAGAGAGAAGGGGGGGAGCGACGGAGGGAAAGAGAGTGGTGTCCATTGTGTACTCAACAATGCTACAATGATCCGGAGCGGATACCTGCGTTATATCTCGCTATCTCTCTTCTACGTCAGAATATCTGTCGTGTACCTGTGTATAATACACCTGCACTGGGTATATCGATCGGTTTGAAAACCGGAAGTATCCATGAAATTCTCGGACAGGTTTTATGCACTAAGACTGTTCCATCGAGGAATTACGAACGAAAGAAAACGATCGCCGCAGGTACACTTTACTTGCGGGGATTAAAAAAGGACAGTTTGAAGTCATAGGATTAAAGTGCAAATGAAAAAGAATCTAGTTTTAATGAATTTCGTAGAAATCAAAGTCCACAGAGGTACGAGTATTTAGTGCTTGAACTGAAGTCGAAGCAGCGAAGTTGATTAGAATATAGCTGCGTCGGTGAAGACGCGCGAATAAAAAGGTCCCATAATTTTCATTGACACGGATAATTTAATTTATGAACCGGATAAAAGTCATAGAAGCGTGCGGAATGAAGGGAACATAAGAGTTTCTTATAAAGAAGTAAAATAAAGTAAAAAGATGGAGTGAAAAAGAGCGCGCGTGAAGTGTGCTGAGAAAGAGGAGAGGCGTGCTTGCAAAATTCTGAGAAAATTTTATTTTTTCTCTCTTTTCCTGGCTCCTGAGTGTCCACGACGAGTGGAGTAAAGATGATGTAGCTATAGTCAGAGGGTGCGAGGGGCAACTCCACGGCTGCCCTCACCGCCCCGAAGGCTCTTCGGGCTTTAAATCCAATCCCGCCACGCGGATTAATAAAAGGATTCGCGGAGTTTAGGCCGTTCTTATATTGCTTCGACCTTCTCTTCGGGTTCGTGCTCTGCTTGCTCCTCTTCGTTTCGACTTGTTCCATCGTCAGAACTCGCGCGCGCGGTCGAGGCAGAGAACTCCCTTTTTGCGTTTGCTTTTATCCGTCAATAACGGAGTTAAGGCGCGTTACCCGCGAGAGAAATGGGAAGAGCCGGCTCCACGAGAAGGAACGAGACAAGTGCTTTTTCTTCTCCCTACGACTTCCTCACGCCTCGACCATACCCGCGCCTTTTTCTCCTCGCTTCTGCTTTTCTTTTGACGCGATTCTCCTCTCTTACGATTCCGAGATATAACAGCCTTGCAGCCGGAGCTTTTTCCACCTTCTAAAATTTATGAAATGTAAACTCATTCGGGTTTTTCTCATTCACTTCTATAATAAAGTGCAAACTATTGCACAGCCTGCAATAATCTTGTTTACAACGGGCCGAGCTACATTTTTTTTACTGTACAAACACCTTTAATAGGCGAATTATTCAAGTTGCGAAATCGGAACTGTTCGATTCCGCAGTTGTGTTTGTCATTCACAGAAAATTTGTCGTGATAAATGATTCGGCAAAATATATATTTTTTCACGTCCTAATGCACTGATGAAGCTTCTTTTCGAAAAAAAAGTCAAGCATTTCTGTACGAAAACGACAGACTTTTCGATAACTAAAAAAATCTTCGAAATTTGTGGTTTAATCAGAAAATGATTATAAAATGATGACAAGTCTCATGGCCTCTTTAGATTGGCGGTGAAGTATTATAACGAAAATTCGACCAACCCCGAGTTTACTGGAGCGAATTACAGAAAAATAATAATATGAATGAGATATACAGGTGGCCAAAAAGAAGTCACTTGAACAGCCTTAAAAAGATCCGCGCTCTCTGCAATGCTTACTTCGAATGCGATTCTCAGGAAGTCAGTGCGCTTCTCCCGAATCGATTAAAAGCAGCGTGCTCACGGACACGTATATTCTCAGACATTGTTGTGTTGCAGATCTCAAGTACGAAAAAGAAGAAGAAGGAGAGAAAGGAGATGGAAAAACGTTGGAGGGCTAGTTGTGTTCGCTTGAGGTAGCAAATACTTGGCAGCAATTAGCTGTAGCGTTAATGCTGTCTGGTTATCCTCCTCTCGCGATATTCCTACTTCGGTTCTGCAGTGCTGAACGAATGGTTAAGAACCTGACCTCGCTTTAATGGCAGAAACCGTACACGTTTGCCACAAGATGTGTCTTAAGCTATAAAATCTCTTTTTCTGTTACTATGACACATCTCAACGACTCACGCCAAGAAAATATCTGGTCCATCGACTTTTACTCCCTTCCTCACACACGTGAGTCTCAGGTACGACTGATCGAAACTTCTTGAGTGTGTTACACGACGTACAACGGGAGGTGCGATATCGATTATCTTTTCCATTTTATTGCTTCCAAAATGTGGTTGGATCTCTGTCGAACCAGCCCGATGATTTTGCACCATTGATGGGTAATGGAATTCGTTCTCAATATACAGAGCCCATAAAACAACAGATCTATAAGAAAGTCGCTAAAGTTCGGTTCCAATGAAAGAAAAGCAACAATAATAATCAGTTTATGAAATTTGAAAGATTATTTCTCTGGCAGCGCTGCTGCCATTGCAAGATTTATGTGCTTCAAGGTGCAGGAACGTAAGAAGCTCCGAGAAATTACCGCTTATCGAGAACGTGAGAAAATGAGCAGGGATGTGGCTGAGTCGTGAAAGCCACGAATGGGAATGCCTCAGGTATGCATATACAAGACTAAGCCCCAAGATGACGATTCGAAAGAGCTGCCAAGAAGACCAGTAGTACGTTCTCCCAGTTCTCCAGGTTGCATCGTAGGTGAATATTTTTCTTGGCAGCGAACGGTGATGCCTCGCATGTTTCCTGGACAATAGGATCTAGCAAGCTCCTTTTACCCACTGTCTATATCGCTTCTAGCGCTTTACGATCGACTTTTAGTACACGCTCGGCGATTATTCCTTTATTTTTTAACATGCCTCCTCGTACGGTGTTTATGACGGTGGTTCGACGCGGTGGAACTCGTAATAATGGATTCGACGACAAGGAGCGAGTGCACGGGTTGACCCTAAAAGGAAACCTTTCAACGGAGACACGGACGAGCGTTTTACCGGTATCGGTCGATTTACCTCGTACAGATTTCGCTTTGCTTTTACTTAATATCTACGTTTCTGGATTTATCTTTCGTTCGATTAGAAAAAACGAGTGTTCGAAGCTCCGTAATAAATACTTCTGGCTTCTCTTTTCCCTCGTGTGCAGGGATCCCGATGAGCTTGAACTTGACCTTCATTTTTCTTTTTTCATATTTCATTTAACCGTAGCCTTATTTTCTAATACATAATTTAACTCGCTAAATTATGCCTCTGCATAGTGTACTCTGGCATACTACTCTGTAATATGTTGCACAGCTTCTTCGAACTTAACCGCGTGAGTGTGTTGTTCGGTGCATTCCGCTTCCTGGTACTTCTCGGTCTTCGATCCCTGAGGGGAAGCAGATCGGTCTGACCGGCGTAGATAGAACGAGTCCAGAGCGCTTTATATATTTCTTATACCTTCGTTCCCTCATTCTGTAGCTTTCCATCCTTTTTTTGGGTTTTGTAAACGTTTTTTTTTGCAGTTGTTTCGTTTTTCTATTTTTTTACTGACAGCATCTCCGCGCCTCGTATTTTGTACGGCGCATAATTCTTGAGATCGTGTAGAACTCTGCGGTAAATGTAACGCTAACTGAAGATCGTGCTATACGGCAGCCACTACCGAAGCCCAAGAAACCTTGCTGATTGCATTTCTCACCAAATTTCATCAGCGGAAGCGGTAAATGAGAGCGGTAAAATAAGCTTGATGGCATCAATTATTGGAGTTCAATGGAATCTGCACTTTTACAACTCTCAATTTATCTTCAACTTTCAATCGAGCAGCCTGCTCACTTACGCATCCTTAAACCCGAGCCCCTGGAAGCGACTCGTTAAATTTCCTACCTACCACGTCATCAACATTTCGCTCAGCGTTTCAGTATTAAACAGCGTTTCCAATCCTAAACCTCCGCAGTAATTATCTGACAGGTTGTTTCGACCAAAAAGACAATCTTGCAAGAGTTCTCTCATTCACATCGAGTATACCAAAAAATTGTCAATCTAATTTTATGATTTCCCGAAAGACACCAATGCAGTGTGATAAGAAAATAAATCTGACTCGACAAAAAGTCATAAAACAAGTAAACCTGAGTCATAAAATTAAATATCGCCGAAAAAATGTTGAAAAACTTTTGGAAATTGCTCTGTTTACTGGAAAGAGCTCTTGTCTCTGACGTCGCAATATACGAAAATGTACTTATCTCCCAGTTACTACCGTGACTCGAAATGCAATTAGCGTACCGGTAAACGCCTTTTCCTTGCTTCGACTTTTGTCAGTAATTGATGGGGCATCGATTTAAATCCCTCAGAAAAAGGTGACACGATAGATCTGAGGTAGAAAGTAAGCTCGATTGCTGTTTTTAAAGCTATTATCAAGAACCAAATCCCCGAAAGTGATTTACGACATCCAATCTATTCGTGCTGTGTGTTATCAAATTTATATTTCTTTGATTATTTCGTATAAAATATGTTTTTCATCAACGATATTCGCATGACTAAAAGTAAAGTCGATTCATGACTGAAGCGCATTAAGGTGCACTGCTCCAGAGTTCTATGATACATACATAAGCATGAGAAGGAGAAAGGATCAAGAGGATTGTTACCATTTGTATTCATATGAAAATATTATCTCCCGTCGCTCTACTCGTCGTTCTCGTGGGGATCCTCTTCAGAAATCGTTATTGGCTTTGCATAGATACTTATGCATGAAGGAAACATTTCATGGGCCGTGCCACTGGATCTGGGCTTGGGCGCATTGTTATGCAACCCGTAGATCCGCAATAAAGATCCCACGGCAGCGATGGAGGAACAAGAATATGCCTAACAGCATCCGATGAAATTCATTCGGATTTAAAAAGCAGCATTCTTATATGTTATCTCTCGTTGGTTAGATACCTGTGGGAAATCAAAATGCATTCTGATGCATTTCTGTGCAAAAATATTAGTCCCGGCGAGACTTGAAACGGGACTCTCGTCGAGCGTCCCACTGATACACGTTACCGGGACTCGCATCAGGTAAGTCGCTCATAGGGTTTAACCGAGACTACTTCCGATAGCGCGATTACTTTTTTTGGTGAATTTTGCCAGAGTAGTCACTGAAACCTTTTCCAAGTGACATCGAGATTATACGTCAAAAATATCCCATGTATAGTATATTATAACCCTCGCATAAATATCCATAAACATCCTACGCAAACACGAATTACAACACAAACAAACATATGATCATGTATTCATGTGATACGGATAATATTGTATATTGCAACACAAGCATACGCGACGTTATGCCCCAAAATATTGTTTTTCGATCGGAAAGAAAAAAAATTATTGCATTCTTAGATTGTGCGCCACGCAAATAATCGATAATAGAAGACTCTCCATGCATCGCAACAATATTAACAATTCTCTTGTCTTGATCCCGGTACCTTTTGCTGCATGACCATCATCTCCACGAAGAATTTGCTCCACTTTTATTTCTGTGAGTGATTCATAATAATCCATAATCCATAAAAATAATCCATAATAATCGTACACAGAAATAAACCTCGTATCAACATATCTCCAAACTGCGTACACATTTTTTATACGCATTTTGTATATACTATTTGGGAAATTTTTGTGCGGAGATATTTTGTATTGGGTTATTTCTACATCATGATATTTTGTGCATGGGATATTTATGTTCATTTTTGCAAAAGAAATTTTCAAAAGACTGTCCCGAACAAATGTGTCGAAAGAATTCTTCACGTTGTCGGAAACAGTCTTGGTTAGACCTTATGAAAGACTCACGCGCCAGTCCCGAGAACGAACACCAGCAGCGGGAGCACGTGTGTGGATGGGCGTAACAGTTCCTCTGGGTCTCAGGAATACGTCGTCGGCACATTAGTCCGTTTCGTCAAACTCAGGTGTTTTGATGAAACGGCAACGAAATTGGATATCAATTATCTGCCATTATTACAACGTAGGCAAAAAGTAGATTCTGAGCGTCCCCCGTGCAACAGTATGAGCAAACAAACCGTTAGGGTCAACTATAATTGGGTGAAAAGCGTTCCGCTGGACAAGCTGCGTTCGGCCCGAACGCCGATGATGCGTCGTTGCTCGTGAAAGTTGTATGGCGCTGCTGTATACCAACAGAAGCGGAAAATTACGTTTGAGAATAGAACTACCTTAGAAAGAGTTGAGAGTTCACGATGATAGTCTAGCCCATGGTTTTCTTTTAAGAGGGTGCAGCACGCGATGGTGAGAAGTCTCCCCTACTGCCCAATAATTTCCATGTGACGTTGCAAGAAAAGCAATCGTCTTTAGTTCTTAAAGAGGGATAACGAAGCTAATGATTCCAGAAATTCGTTGTGTCATGCCGTAACCATGCAAACATGAAAAAAGTCGTTTACGGAATACTTTCTGAGCATTGTTCAACTTTTAATCACTGTCGTCGTTTTCTTATTTTCACTCTTCTTGAGACGAACGATCAGCAGGAAACCTTTAGTGGCCATTTCAATCGAACTAAAGAGCTTTCATTCATGTTTGTCGGCAGCCATCAACATAATATTAAAAAATAAAATGATAATTATCAAATTCGTCCGTCATTAGAATCCCGTCGTGCAAAAATTTCGAAAAAAGACAATGGAAGCCAAAATATTTCAATGCAGTCTAGATTCGTAACATCGCCAAAGTACGGAACCAGCAAGGTCAGATCGTGACATCGAGAAGTGACGAACAAAGAGAGGGATAGAGAGAAGGACAGAAGGAGGGTGTAAGGTAAGAAAAAGGGTCGAGTAGTTCGCACGACGTATGGAGTTACCTTACATGCCGGCGGTGTGCGGTCTTCGTTCGTCTCACTCTGCGGAAGAAATTCAAGAGGGTAATTTCGAATAAATTTAATCTTGAGCGAGCAAGAGGGTTTCGAGGTGCCGCTCGACGCGAATACGTGTGTATCCGAGAGTCGCGCACAACCGTGAAACCGGAGGGGCCCCCGAGGGACGAAGGTATATTTCCATCGTCAAGGCAAGAGAATAAGAAGAAGCGACTGCTGCTGGTCGGTCCTCCTCTTTCTCATGTAAATTCCCATTGGGTCCATCAGCCAGAGAATGGTAACTCTACGAGTACTAACACTCGTATGGCTGAAGTTACCGCAACAAGATCAAGGTAGAGGAGAATAGGTCCTGCGACGAGGTCCTTCCAATTTGAGGACCTCTGTCTACGGTTTCACGTGAGAAGAAACGAAATCTAGTCGGGAGACGAAAAAAATAGAAGCCTCCTTGTATATATATATATATTCGTTGCTTCGAAAATGACCGAAAAAGTTCCTCGATAGCGAAGTACTCGAAAACCACTGGCAGGTCGAAAATTTTGTGTTACGTATTCCAAGATTCTTCTTTTTTATGTTGAAGAATTCTCGGATGTTGTTAAGTTGTTTTGACTCTTTTGTTAATGACTGAGGTCCCGTACGTGTCAGTTTTTTACGTGCCGGAACTCTACATTTCCATTCTCACTGCCGAATTACAGTTGACGTTCCTACAGACAGGAAAACCATCAGCATATTCGTTTCAATTTCATTCCTAAATACATCGACCACACTCAAAATATTTATCCTCAAATTTTAACGTGATAAAATCTGGTTCGATATAAAACCGAGTCCTGCAACGAGTGCCCGACACGTCGTTCGATATTCTGGCTCAGCGAAGCTTCTTCGTACTTGTTGAACACATCTTGGTAGCACTTCTGCCGCCGTCATCGCAACTATTTTCACCGAAGAATCAAGTTAGCCTCGGTGCCAATAACGATTAGCGACAATCCAGAGATGAAAAGAGAGAGAGAAAGAGTGCCGACCGCCTACCGGCCAAGACCCATCAAGACATTCGTGCTCCACCGAGCAACTTGTTGCTACATTATACCGCGGGCGGTCTAGAATAACCCAATGTTCAGAAGAAAATTAAATCTCTCGTGATGTAAGGAAAAAATTCTCAACTTCTCAACGAAATACATGAACTAACGAAATCTATGGAAACTATGGAAAATTTTAAGCAAGAGGAGCATGTAATCACTGAAGTTTTATCAGTATGAGTAACAGAAGGAAAAAACCGGAAAAAATGTTGGATCACTCTGTTTGAAAAACCAACTTTGTGTTTCCTATTTCTTGAATATTTTACCGAGTAACTGATTCGAAATTTCGAAAACTTTGATCGTTTATTCTAAAAATAACAAATCAGATAGTCCTGGACAGTGGGACGGAATGCTCCTTTCAAATGTCGTCTGATCAAGAGACTACTCGAACCTGTGATTGGTTATTCCTACATTGATAATACGAGATTTTAATATTCGATGGAAGGATTGAGGAATAAAATTTTGTTTTCAGCGTTCTTAAGGTTGTTCGAGTCGAAAAAACGTTTGTTCTGTGCACACGAAGATCCTTCGGCTTAACGAGTTTGATTCTCCGCGATCACGCGCTAATTTTTCATGTACACTAAATACCAAATAAAAACATTATTTTGGTCAACATCGTATTGACCAAAAATTGTAAAAAAAGAAATTTCTCAATACCATATTCATAGAAAATATGAGAACCGAAAACACGATTTTTTCGAAATATCTGACCTGAGTGATTTATCGATGCTGCAGGACACGACTGATTACTTATTTGCACTTCGTTATGCCAATTAACCATGCATGTATAAATATCAAAGAGAGAGAGATTCGACTGACCCACGTATAGTTACATCATGCGCAGTGCCACAAATACCATCCGTTGCTTGCTCAACCAGTACGCAATTTTGGCTTGTCAACTTCCCTATCAATATCAATAATAATAACATAAATAATATTAATATTGACCTATACAGTCATAAGTTCAAGGGCGACTGAAAATTATGTCTAAGTTTCACAAAAAACTTTCAAGTGCTGGGAAGATATTCGCATGAAATCTCAAGAACATTGTGTATAAATTGGTGAATCCTAGACCGGAATTTGAAACAGTTTGGTAATTTATAGTCGTAAACGCGAAACAACGAATCAACGATTGGGCGTGCTGCGTACATAGTCGCGTGTTTATCATCCTTCCCACTGTTCCCCGATGTGTACGCGTCATTAAACGTCAATCAGCAGGCATCAAATATCACTGTTAAATTTTCAGATGAGAAATGCAACTATGCTTCGTCCATGAAGCTGCAATGAATAACGAAAAGTGTCTTAAAAACCATATAAATTTGTGCGAAAAACTTTTTTCTGGATACCGGACTCCATGCATCAAGATTATGCAATAAAATGTTTTGATATTTATATGTTGGTGGTGCTACATCAAAAGGGCAAATTTTCTTGGTGATGTTGCGAATGAACTCGTCACAGCATCGACTGCATGAACATTTTGCCTCATTCCCCCATTTATGTTCGGATCCTCCATCGAAAGACAGCCAAACTGCAAAACTCACTCATATGACGAACGCAATATTTGTATCCATATTGGAACGATGGTAATTAACGCGCGGTTAATTATTAACATAGAAATTACTAATGATGGGAAAAAATTTTTTGAACTAATGAGCGAACGTAAAATGTGCGAGGGAGGGTAAAAGAGAAGGTGCACGATAAAAAAAAAGGAGAGAGAGAGAGAGAGAGAGAGAGACCCGATCCAATGAGAGTGTCCACGATAACATAAATCCTGATGGTGGGCGGGTACTAAAGATATGTCCATTTTTCCGGTACGAGTCCATCAAAAAATCGTAAAGTGAAAATCCAGGTAATAAATTTTTCCACCCCCTTTAGACTCCTCAATTTGTTTACGCTTTCATTCCAGTCCTTATGCAATAATCGCTGGATCAAGACGAAGCAGCAGATATATTACGACGCAAAAAAGACTGTATATATGGTCGGAATAAAAGCACCATTCGATAAACAGGATCTATAAAGTCATGATAATGGTGTTGAGACTTTGCGAAATAGTAGCTCAGCCGTGTTGGTCTGTACCGAGACTTAATGGAAACGCAAATACCCTCGCGGCAAGAGCAGGAAATTAGAATTTTCGTTTTTTTTCGCCTATGGTTCTTGCTTTTCTTTCGTGAAACTGAAGGATGTTCTAAGGGGAATCCTGCTATGATCACGAGAAAATCAACCGCAGCCTCTTGTGAACGGCGAGGATCATGCTTTCTAGAATCATAAGTGAGAACTGCTGCAACGCGTGATTCTTGAGCTTTGTGAGCATTGCGCGAGAGCAGGCGTTGATTCAAAGAGAATCTATTTGCACTGGCATTAGACAGCACAAAGATCACTCTTCGAGTCTTACGATTCTCTACTCGGTTACGTTAAGTCACGAGGGCCTTCAAAGGCGTTTAATTCGCTCCCTGGATATTGAATTGAAGCATTTGATATTCCGTTCACAACCTTTTTTTCACAACCATATACGTAGAGGTTTATGGAACTCGATGTTTTTTCATTGCTTTACCGACTTTCATAAACATTTTGTAACAATTTTCATGGAAAATTCTTTTCTCCACTCATTTTTATTATTTTTAATGGCAGGAAATTATTTCGTTGGACACTCGATCGAGTATCAGCTCATTTTATGCAGAGACGCATTGAAACCTGTTTTATTTATGCGTACGTGACATTGTCGGGCGTATATGAAACGATAACGGGGCGTGCGTGCACCTACAGTCGCGTCAGGTACGTTTGTAGCCCGATGTCCAATGAGACACGAGCCGGCTGGTCACGAGGGAGCAGGTGTGCTACCGTAACACGAAACAAAAAATACGTATGCACATTCACCCTTTTCTCCTTCTTCATTTAAGTGCATCTTCAACCTTTTACATCTCAACGAGAGTCAAAGATTTCCATAAGTCGTTGGAAGTATAAACTCGAGTGTTATTTAAACCAATAAAAACGATTACAATCGATTATCGAATAAAAATTGACAGGTCGAGTCTCACAAGAGACCCTCGACGGTTGAAGAAGCAAAAACGGATTCACATTTTTTTGACCAGCAAGCATGAAATTTCATCATTAAGAAGTTCCGTCAAAAGTTTGGTCAACTTTGAATTTTTAACTTGGAAGCGCTCTCTCCCTGGATGTGCACAGTGGCTGGGAAAAAACTTTGTTTTCCAGAAATCTCAAGTATCGTTGAAAGCTACACAAACGATACCGATGGATCGGCAGTAGGGTCGATGGATGATAACGTTGATTTTCTAAGTCAAACTGCTTCAGAGCGAAGCCAGTTCTTGAGCGGATGACCGATCAACCGTGCAATGGATCGTGCTACGATCGCTGAGTATGTCGTAGTTTTTTCAAGTTTCTGTTGGCATTGACGGATCGACAGTTCGGCATTAACGTATACGTATAACGAAATATATCAACACAATTTTCCCACAATTCTCCCTCGGCCGAAAGTGTGCGCGGAGAGAAATACATCGAAACAAAAAAAGTAGTAGACATTCGAGGTAGTATTTTGTACCATAAATAATGGAAATCTTTAATATTGCCAATCCAACAATTTAATTTTTCACAATCATTAAATGATTCAATTCCGACTTAAGGTAGTTCGTACACGAGACGATTTTCTTAAAGTCTTGAAATTTACTCAGATTAAATGGATAGTCGACTGATACGCATATTAAATTTTAAAGGGTTCGTCTTATCGGTTATTGTGATAAACGTGTTTCTTGATCCATTTCCCTTTGTGTTTTCCATCGGCCCTCTCTCATGCGATTTTTAACATAAAAACTATAGTATTTTAGCCGCAGGAACGAATGAAGTTTGGGGTTCAGTCAGTGACGGATCCACGATTAATTAATGGCTTCAATTTCATTCGCCGAAAGATAAGTTGGAAAAATTGATTTATGATTACGAATTAATAACTCTCACATTAATTTAAAGTGACAATATCTTCAATCACGAAGTAAAAAATCGACCGAATTCAGAAACCCAAACAAATCCGATCCTTCGGGCATGATCTACGTTAATCAAAACATCGTTCTTCTTCCTCTTCCTTTTCATCCATAACTATAAATTCCCACAATCTCTCACGAAATTTCTCAATTCACTAGTATATTAACAAGTTTTTTTTTACTAATAAAATGCGACTAATTTTTATAATATTCCATTTTAGTCGCAAATTTTGTGATTACCACGCAGCAACAACACTCGCCATTATTCGATTAGCGTTTTCTATCTTTATCTCATTTCTCGTCCTGTCTCTTAACTCTTCAACTCTTTTCTTTTTGTGAGCTCTGCTCTCTCACACGAGAAATAGTTGCTTCTTATGACTGGAGAGACACACATGTCGGTAATCTTGCCTCAAGCATATCGCTGCTCCACTCGAGCAACTCAGCGAACAGAGATTCTCTGTACCTACGTGTAATATATATTTATGTATACATGTATGCGGGACAGCAAGAGCAAACGATGACTCGCGTAGACACATAATCGACATATCTTCGCGCGAATACACATCACGAACTAATTTATTGATTAATTCGTGTCGAATGTGCGCGGCTCGCGCGCGAGAGAGCTCGTCGTCGATCGAGAGGATTCGTATCATGACGCGAATCGTACACGACTCTCCATACACCTGCATATATATATGAAATATATATTAATTGTTGAGTCCAGAGGCTGCAGGGAGATTTCTGCACGTGTGTCACGCGAGCTTACATCCCGCCTAGAAATTTGTTAGGGTTCACCTGTTCATGATGAGGTCATGATCAGGTTTTGAAACGGGCAATCCTATTGTTAAAAGCCTGATGTGGCCGCTATAAGGTTTTCCACAATAATTTCCAAAACAGCCTAATCTAAAATGGCCCTGATCGGGTTCGCCTAGATAAGGCCTTTTTGACCGTTATCTCATTCAGGTCCTGCTCAGGCTCGACTTAATCACGCCATATGTGGAAATCCTTATGAGATTCCAGCTGGAATCTACCACAATACTGCCTTGACAGTACTTGTTCTATTAGGTCCTTCCAAGGCTTGCCTTATGACTGGCACAAACGCGTATTCGAATAGATGGTGAATAAAGTTATATTCCATTCGTGTTTTATACGAGATCCGAGTGACAAGTTTCCAAGTGATTTTCAAAGTGAGTTTCCATATATTTGATGAAGTTTTATTCTATTCGTATTTTATAAAAGATCCGAGTGACAAGTTTTCAACTGAAATCAAACAATAAAAAAATTGTATCTGAACATAAGTTGAAATGAATCGAGATGACCAACGTCGGTATAAGGCGCGTATGCGTATGCGAAGATATCGCTCTATGCGTAAATTTTCAAAAGGTATGTACAATTTTAAAGTGATTTGCATTAATTATATGAACGAATTAGAATTGTTGACATTATACAAACGAGCAAAAATTGTGTTGAGAGAATTATTGATACAAATTTGTGATTTTTCTCTTGGAAATTCTAAAATTGTGCCAATCTTAGCACACCAATCATTTTATTTTATTGTTCAATATTTCACAGATTTACATAGCCCGACAAAATTCGCCAGCGACGAGAAGAAATCCGTAAGCGTCAAAGATTTTGATCAAGCTGTTGGCAGAGTCATCAACAATGCCAAGGATTGGAACGGAAATCGGGCTATACGCTAAAAAAATGCCCAATAAACGCGTATTTTTAAGAATATAAAATTATACTCTTTATCCACACGTTCCTCAAATTTGACAGTTTATAAAACATAATTATTAAATTATAGGTTACACATGTAAAAATATTCAAAAAAAGACTTATAATTTACATGATTGATTTAATAAAGATTAATAAAATAACGATGTCTTCTAGAGGTCTATGTGCACGAGATTTTCATGTAGGACAACCTGACAGTAGCCTAGTCGAAAACCCTGATCACCGCCCGGTCAGATAACCTGATCAGGGTCTGTAAACGAACGTGAACCGACCCGGACCAGGGCGCCTTATTCGGGCCTGACCAAGCAACCTGGTCACGGCCATTTGTTTCAGGGCGTAACATTTTGGAACAGGGCGTCATCAGGTGGCCTTACAAGCGCCCTACCAAGGCAGCATGGCAGCCTGACAATACCCTGAGGAGGTACCTAGGAAACTTTCTAGGCGGGATGTGATTAGACTTTATCCATAAATACACGTAAAATGTAAATTTCTTTGAAAAACAATATTTTTTCTTTGCTTCGTAAGTGTATGTACTACGATCAATGTATCGATATTGTTACGTTGTGGCAAACAATTGAACTATTTTTTAAAAAGTACAACAGATAATCCGCAATGCGACGTGTATCGCTTGTAGTTCGTACGTCTTCCGTGTCTTTTATCTTGTTTGTTACAAAGGACGATCGTTGTCAGGGAACATGAGATCTGCATTTTAGAAATGAGACAATAAATACATGCACATGCAAGAGGAGGAAACCGTAACAATACCATCAACACTTTGATGAAAGTCACGAAAAAGTTTGAGCATCTTCTGATAAATGGAATATTAAAATGCCAATAATTTTATTCGGCGATCGCATATATTTTATATCGAGCTCAAAAGACTTTGAATCGACTAAATGGAAATCGGTTTACGTAATGTACTTTTTCCTGATTTTCATCGGTTTTAACAGCGAGTTTGAATAATAAATCCACGCAGGTGATGTACGACGGTGATACGAGTCCATATATCAGAAGCACTGAAATCATTTTATCAATCCTGATTTAATTGTATGTGTGCGGATATACAATGTACGTATAGAAATGTTAGTCCAGCGAAGCCGCGAGGGCTGAGCGTACTGAGAGTGAATACTCAATTATTTTAATTAAATTCGAAAGCCAAGAGAGCGGTGTGCTTTTGCGGTAATGCGTGTACACGAGGCAACACATGTATGTGCATATGCGCACAGTGGCTTCGTGTATAGAACTCGCGAGACTATATGGAAGACTGACTGAAAATATTTCTCTCAATCGTAACTCATTCCTACGGGCACTTTAATAACTAAATGTACCATCGGTGAGGCCCGATGTATATAAGCATCGCATTATAAATGCTCTGCGACGGGGGTATATAACCCCAAGAAAGAGAGTGAGAAAAAAGAGTTCGACGCGCGAGAAAATCAAGTCAAGCTAAGAGCATAAAACATCGTTATGCTGGCTAACCCTCGTTCCCTCTTCTCCGCCGTTCTCCGTCTCGACGAAAGACCATCGACTCGAGCCTCTCGCAATTGCATCGCTGTACATACGAGTATAACCGAGGAATACAGTTACTATAACTGGCGAACGCTTTTCCTCGCGCGGTGCAACTTGCATATGACGAAATGCAGATACAACGATTGATGATAATTATAACGGCATAAATCCAAGAATACTAGATCCACATTCGTACCAATCGCGACCTTTTTATTCCACTCGCAATCCCCGGATTCCATACCAAGAGAAAATACATGTAGTGGAGACGCTATATTTGCGCGAGCTTCTCGTATATTACGACAACACACAGACACGCACACAGAAAAATCTCCACCGTAGCGAACACGTTGCATATCTTACGTGTATGATTCTCCCATTTGTGGATGAATATTCTTGTCTGTGTATATTTCGTTCGTACGTTCGAATACTTGGGTACATTCATACGGACGTACACGTACGTACGTACGGTGAAAGAGAATACCGGTTAGGGCGTGCCAATCTTGGCGAAGCGTGGTCCTCAGTTACACCCCACAGGCACCTTCGATGCACATATTTCTTCCCAGCAGCACAGCCACAGAAAGATGGATAGAGAAAGGAAGCCTTGGTAAATTACTGGTGAACCACGCGATCTCGACTGGATCAAGGATCGATAATTTGTTGTTGTTCCAACTTACTGCGTGTGTGCATAACGTACTGCATATTTATAGAGTTAATGTGTGTATATATACATACGCGTACACACGTTAGACCACGATCAAATAACCGAGAGGAGTCGACGCCATTTTTCAGATAATTATCATTTTCTATGTTCATAATTACGATTTATGTTAAGTACGTGGTACGCATAGTTTAATAACAATTACCTTTAACTGCAGCTAAGTACAGTCTTTATTTGAAAAATGGTGAATCCGTCGACGAAACACTCGTTTCCATATTCATGGGTAACGTGGATGGTCGGATTGCTGGCGTTGTTCAAATTAGCAACAACTTTGTTGGCGGAAAGTCTTACTTTCATTTTGAATGCATGAATGTTGAGAATTTCATGCGGAAACTAGGAATATTCCGAGGAGGCCTCCACGAGAGTTCGATATTGCGGAAAGGGATGCGGAGCAATAAATAATGAACTCACGCGAGGAAATTATGACACTTGATTAATTATTCAGATGCCAGAATTCACGCTTGGATTTATCAGGGGAAAGTTTTGTTTTTTTCTTTTTCTCATTTTGCACCACAAATCGTTTAGTCTTGTACGACTTCCTGAATTGTTTCATTCACTGAATGAAATTCAACATTCATACTTGTCGGTAATATAATTTTAATGTTTTCACAAAAGCGTCGGATAGGTCACGAGAATACGAGATTAATTCGCAATTGAGTTTATAAGTGAATCTTGGAAAATTAATGATCCTTCCGGTTCGGCGCAAGACCTTTAATAAGCGATGAGGAGAACGTCGGGAAGATTTATCTTAACAAATAGAGGCAACACGTACACCACGGCTGCTCATATTAATCTTTCCACGAAAAGGTTTATTTTCAAACCTCGGAAATTCATTGTTAAAAGAAGAGCAATGAATATAATTATACTCACAGGGATTAACGAATCCCCGGTGAAAGAGAACCATTCGGTCTTCTTTCGTCAAGGCGAACTTTTTTCAGTTTTATTGAAGTTGCGTGAGTTGCTGTTTCCAAAAAATTACGAATGAAATCGTGACCAAAGTGAAAAAAGGTCTTTCACAACTCGTGCGGTCGCTGATTATATAAAGCGGTGGAGTTCCAAATAAAACTAGGAAGGTAAAGAGTCCCGAGCTTGAGTAAAATTCTTTCAGCTTTATGACAAAAGTTTGCTCTCGTTAATTAGCAATATATTCCGAGTCACGTATAATTATCGCAATCACAGATGTACCGTTTCACTATGGTATTTACCAGCCGTTTTGTTATTCTCATTTCTTTTTTCCTCGTTCCTCTTTTCATCGTTCTCTGGTGAAAATGGTTCTCGTTAACTGGATAATATTATTCGGGCATTCCTTTGCTCATTTTCGTTCAAAGCTCGTTGAATATGTGCTTCGTCGTCGGTTTTAGGGCACGCGACGCGCATCGCACGCTCTTTTGCCCACGGAATCGAAATAATTATAGACCTTTGCCTCTTTCGGATAGTCCACACACGAGAAAGAAGAAACACGTAAAAAAAAAGAAAGAAAAAACGGAAAAAAAAATAGGGGACGAACGAGCTCTACCGCAGGGTCGTTTTTGCATGGAAAGTTAAACGTCGTAATTTTTTCTTTCTCCCTCTCTCTTGCCCTCGCTCTCACTCACTCCCAATCATTCTACTCTTTTGTTTTGCATACATATACGCGGGTTTACATCGAGCTAAGAACCGCCTGTAAGAAAAAAATTCGTTTGTAACCTTTGCTGCTCAGACTGCAACGATAAACTTAATTTTTTCCTCCATCCTTTCTTACTTTCTTCCTTAGCCGCTCGTCCTTTTTTTCTTTCTCGCCAGCAATTACGGTTTGCTCTCACGAGAGCATCGAACGTAGGATCGGCCTAATTTTTTTTTCGCCCGATCCTTTAAGTTGTTGCAAAATATGCACAGCCCCAAAAAACCTACACGTCCGAAACTCACACGTGTACGCGGTGTTTTCACGAAATTCAAGGCCCCCTTACGGAATTAACGCAAAACTGAACGTGAACATATACTTTCTGACAGCTGCTCCATGCTCAACTATACTTTCGGTGTTTATTTTAGGCGTACGAGAGATTTATTTAAGATAATACCAGTTAGAGCCACACTGGAAAAAATGGTTAGCCCTTTACACAGGTGTATCTTTAACGAGCTATAAAATGCATTGCAAATAGAGTGCGAATTGGTTGCATGCGCACGTACACTCGCGCTCAGTTTATCGTGAGTTTGCGCCCTTTTCGTTTCACGCTTCCGTAGTTTTTATTATTTTTCATAAATTCTTTATTTCTTCAAGAAATCTACATTTCACAAAGCACGATTCTAAACTCTTAACAGCATTTTGATTTATCGACGTACCTATCCGTAGCGTTTATAGCGCCATCATCTTATCATTTTCTTGTTTACAGTGCAATAAACTAGCTCCCACGCCTAGAAAATATTATTCAAAACTATTAGAGAACGTTGTCAGGCTGCCTCATTGCCATCCAAAGGTACTTACGAGCCGCCCTGAATCTAAATGTCACGCCCGAAATCATCACATCCTCATCAGACCATCTGGTAAGGCCTTAATTGTACTGCCTGGCCTGTTCTTCACGATGGTATCCTCGGGTACTGGCGTATACGTGGGTATATGAATTCTATGTAAACGCACAGAATTGAAGGAGGCACAATTGCGACTGGATCGAGAACTCACTGGACTTTAATTCGATGCCAAACCCATTTTTTTACGTGATCATTATACACTAAGATGAATAATGACTAAATATTTACTTGAGCTAATATAATCAGGGCGAATCTCAACGTCAATTTTTATTTTAGATCGTTGATTTTCGAAAAATCTCAGTTGAATAACTCGGAGTCAAGTTTTAGCTAGGTTATTCGATCCGCAGATGCGAGTGGATTACGTCAGCCGTTGTTGTTTCTATAAATTCAGCAGTCTACGGTCGAAGAAATCGCTTCGTCAGAGTCAGAAAGTACCAAGATGACGGTTAATGCCAGAGAGAACGATAAATGTCCGGTTGCATTCTTACCGGCATCCAGTTAACGTCCTAGCAGTGTGGAAAAGCTTGCAAGTTGGAGTTTGTAGTTTGGCACAAATACTCTCAGTTTAACACGAGTGTTAGAGGCGTACGGATGGTGAAGTGATGCGGCTACGGGAGAGACGGGAGATTACCCGTGGACGTATCCGTGTCCGCAAACCATAATTCCCTTTGGTCGATCCCAAGAGAAAGAAAGAGAGTAAAATTCGGACTGCGCGAGACGCTTACGCGGTGTTAGAAATTGCGGCTCGGCAATGTCGGACGGTCCAAGAGCTTTGATCTATTTTTGTGAAGCAGCATAGCGAGCACATGCAGCATCCACCTGCAAAATTTATACGTATTCGTAACGTGAACGGGGCGAAGGGAACTCGTACGGTTTATGTATATCCATAGATATATCTACATACGTAAGCAAGTATTTCATGCATTTAGCCACCGAGGTCGCCAAGGTGCATTTAAGTGACTCGTGAATCACTCTTTTGCCCGAGGGATAAATGCAAGTGAGACAAAGATCAAATAAAACGAATGAGAAACGCTGCCCAACCAGTATTCGGGTCATTACGAAACGGAATCGGTTTAATCGGTGGAAGAACACCCTCAATGAATTCTTGAACATTCACATATCTATTTTCCAAGTTTATTGTGGTCATCTATTGTGGTCTTCGAGCCAGTCATGAATTCTGATAATTCGATGTACACGAATAAGTATATTGAGGAGTGAAAATAAAAAAACTCCAAATATTTTTGTGCAGTGCTCATGATTTCGGAAATTTTCAATGATTCGTTTGATAAACTTCATTCTTAGCTTGATTCAAAATAACCGAAATTATTGGCAGAACCTGCTCAGTATCTATCTCTGATTATTTTGAAAGCGAAATGAATGGCGTCCAATTCAAAGGGTATTTCGTTGGCGTTTGGGAACTCTGTGCGCGTAGCCTCAACATGATATTACGATCGCGATAAACAAATTCGAACGGTAATTGCAGTTTTTTCGACCATTTTTATAATTATTGCTGTAATCAGACTCAGGTGGAGCCGACATCGCAGTCTGTGTGTATACTAAATACGTGAATTTATATTTTTTTCCTTGCTAATTGCGAAACGGTGTGTAGCCACGGAGCATGCAACTCGCATTTTACAAACGTGAATCTGCCCCCTTTGTGCATACAAATGTGATGCAGTGTGTCCCCGCACGCAGGATCGTTTTATCCATGTTTATTTTATTTCATTTCCCTCTGTTCGTTTGTGTTTTTTTTTTTTTCGTATTCCCAAGAACTACACAGCAATGTGTACAAACGATTAATGATGGCGCAGCCCCTCATTGAATTTGTCATCAACGGTGAACGCGTGGGAGGTCACGAGAATAATGTCGCGTCGCTTGGATAAAAAGCTAAATTAACGTTTGAAACTGGTAAATGTGAAGCCGAGAGTAACTCCTGCGAAGCTTCGCAACTCGTGGGTCTTCATTTTCCAATGCACACCGAATTCATTTCGGAATACTGTTTTGACTTGTAGTATTGAATGAAACATATTTTTTAAATATTCTACTCTTTTATTATTTCCTGTTCAGAGTGGTTGCAAAATTTCTTTTTCAAAATATACAAACAATTCATAAAAACGACGGATCTAATATTTCCTCTCGTTCGCATATTCAAAAGTACACGTTTATCAAGAAAAACTATCAAGGTTATAACAAAACTGGATTTACACGTTTCCATTTTGTAATAACGAACAAAAGGTGTGCAAAAACTTGTCTTTTTTAATGTGCAGTTCCGTTTTGCCAACTCGTCATCGAACAAACGGTCGAAAAAGAGAAATCAAAGATGGCGAAAAAATAAGTATGAGCGACGAATTGCTGCTATCGATATGGATCGCAGGGAAATCAGGGAAATGTGTAAACATTTTTTTTCACAAATATAATAAGGAATTTTAATGAAATTTTGACGATTTAAAATTTTAAAAATTTTTTTCTCAGTACTTTATTGAGAGAAAAACTGGAAAATTATGTTAAACATTGAAAGCGAATATGCGCGCCGCAGCCAAAGCCCGCAGGCACGGCTTCATATATTTTTTCATTACAAATAACAGCGGTTGGTAATTACAGTAATAATAATAATTTTCTCTTGAACTTTGTTTTTCAATGGAGGAAAAAATGATTGATGAAAATAGTGATGTTTGCTCAAGTGCCTGGTGCGAGGATAAAATGTGTGAGTGAAATTCTACAGCGCATTCTTCAATACGAATGAGCAGGTTGGAAAATTGAAAAGTGCAAAAATCGGAATAAGACAGATGCTGAAAGAGCCGGAAATATATCGGAGAAGTGGTCCGAGAGTTGGAATTTGAGAAACCCTATGGGTTCGGCATCAATCTTCGCTGTTGAGGTTGATGCTAGTGTATAGTCGTAACAGAGCGTGCGCCGCGTCAACTCTCGCCTCTGAGCAGTTCCGGATGCCATGTTCCTGGGAGGAACGCGAAGAGGAACGTCGAAGATTGGTTTTACTCGAGAAACGACGAGGAATGCAATAGACGTCGAGTCGTAACGTCTCTTGGCAATCTCCGTCATTCTCACTCCCAACTCATCAACATCGTTCTTCCTCTATCACAAAGATCGCGAGAACGTTCACAACGCTACACTGCTATAAAAACAATTAAAAGGCTCCAGCATCGAACCAGCATCCCGTTTTTAAATAATTAGAATTTGTAAAAGTTCAGAGTATTGACGAAGGGTTTTCAAAAACAAAGCGTTCAGTTTCTATAAAGAAAATCAATTTCAATTTTCAAACAATGGCTGGACCGTTTTCCCAGCAACCTCGCAACACGTAGGACTTTTCAATGCTTAGTGAAAAGACTCTCGGTGATTTATGTTGGAAACCTCAGAGTTTCTTGTATGACATTGTACAATTAATTTCAATGTCACGCGCCATTTTCACATTTAACAGTACACGTAGTTTTAAAAAAACGGTCTTGAAAACACGTTTCAGTTTCAATTATATTTCGCGAAACAAGAGCCCACGAATTCCGCGTTCCGTGGCACTTGCGTTCCCGCCATTTTGCCGTTGTAGCCTTTCGCAGCATGGCGGACTTGAAAGAAATCCCGATATCTCGTGGAACTTATGAAAAATAGGTTGCTGCCGCTCAAATGAGGCGAACGTAAGGGTGGGAAATGGAGGAGCCTCGCGCGCCAAAATGGAACCGTACAAAGTACCATTTCATAAATCTTGGCAGGAGTAGAGCGTGTCGAGGGAAAAGAAAACTGCGTTGATAGATGAGAAGAGAACAACGTAAGACGGACGGAGAGAGGAGAAAGAAAGAAGACCGAGAGAAACGGTATGTAGGAAAAGCAAGAGATGGTAAGGGTATTATTTCGTAGGACGTTGTATGACATTATAAACCGGGAGAAGCTGCGAGGGAGAGTTTCTCCAAAGACGAGGACATAAATTTATGACGCTCGAAGAGAGCATCTACGGTAAAACGGCGCATACGTATATTAACTCGAAAATATCATACAAGTGTGAGTGACAAGGAAAGATAAGGGAAAAAAGTGTGCCCTCATGATTATTGTTACTTCGATTAATCATTTTTATTTTCCTCATAAAACACTTCGATGCATGTATTCATCATCCAAGTTCCATCAGCGTATTCGTAACAGTGTTAACAACCCTCTTTTTTTGTGCATATACTGCGTAGCGATATATTGCTGTTGGGCCGATCACTAATGATATCCGGGAAATCCGTGTACCGGACACGCATTTGGAGATTTACAAAGTCTGGACTTCCCTGGCGGAGTGCGGTGTGTGGGAGTGAAATTGAAGCACGCTCCGAGCAAATGCGGTTTTCGAGTTACCACGCCGCCAGAATGCGCCATTTTTATCGCCATTCCGCAGCAGACCAGTTAGGAGCGAAAGAATAGTAAGAATTTCGGAACAACGTTTTTTCGTCATTCCCACCATCT
This sequence comes from Venturia canescens, assembly GCF_019457755.1. Lineage (NCBI taxonomy): Eukaryota > Metazoa > Arthropoda > Insecta > Hymenoptera > Ichneumonidae > Venturia > Venturia canescens. Next base: position 16,005,450 of record NC_057421.1, on the reverse strand, counting down.
TGTGGGTACACATAGTAGTTGTTTGTTCCATGTGCGTTCGCGGATAAGAGAAGAAGCGGAATGGAGTGTGAGAAGAGCTTTAGTGTCGAAGGATAATGCAGAAAGAGTGTGTGAGAGCGCAATCGAAATAAGAATGAAGGAGTGAGCGAGACGAAGAGAGGGAATCGGTGAGAGAATACGGAGGATAAGAGAACAATATATCAGCAGGGGTTGGCAGGAGGGCGGGACCAGCAGAGCTCGAGAGTTTCTCGAAGAAGAGCCCAGCCGTCGTCTCCACGTATTCTCATACCGCGTTTTTTCCTCTTTCTCACTACACACGCTTTCCTCCCTTCTCTATCCCTGCGGAGCGAAGAAAAATCCCGAATAATCCGCCTGCGAGGATTACCCCACCGACCTCTGCTATATAACCGCATCGTCTGCTCCGCAGCGTCCTCTCTGCGACCTCCGTATCGTATGACCTCTTCAGTCATATCTTCCCGTATATATACGCGGCTGAACCCGCCGCGATGTGCTAAAGCCTTAAACTATATCGTGTACCGAGCCTTTTCTCACTTTCCTCTCAACAAACGGCTATCCGGCATGCTCTTTAAGGACTAATGTTTCGCGAGTAAATTCGCGTCCAGGAAACAAAAATCTCCTGATGATTCGACACTTTTAATACTATTTCAAACTGAATATGGAGTTGGCGATGTTGCTTACTGTCCAAATATTGAATCGCCCTTTTCATCTTCGGTCATTCTCACGTGTAAGCAGCCAAACGCTTGCACAAGATAGTAAGAGGAAGTTAAATAAAGAGGGAGTTCTTTATTTATTCTCTGGCACACTGACTCGGTAATGCCCTCCGTCATTGGACAATATAATTCGACACACTAAATGTACAATTTTCCACCCCGTGACCTTTTACGAAACATCGTTAAGGAGTTCGTTAGGCGAGGGTTACGAGAAGGCGTTTAAAACCCTTAAAACCCTCTCGGTACAGCCGATCCATTTCTGTGCTGATCCTCTCAAGCAGCTTGCGATTATCCATGCTCTTTCTCTCCCTCTTTGGGGCTCCTTCTTTCTCGCCTGACTCTTTTCTGTCTTCTCTGCCGACGACACTCCCTTTATCGATCTTCACCAACAAACTCCTACATCTCTGTGTTCCACCGTCGTTTTTCGATGCTGCTGTACCCAGTTACCTACCCTTGTTCAGAGTATCCTAGCCACCCCCCCCCCCCTCCCTCCTTCTCGTCGTCCTCCTCCTCTCGCCGCGACTCTCCCGATCGAGCCAACCGTGTACGCGGCTTCGAACCCCCACAGCAGTGCGAGCGACGGCAACACCGACGAACCAACGTGGCTCGAGCATAAAAACCTTTTACCAATACCACTTCACTATCCAACGTATTCAAACTATCAGTTCGCTGATCCTTCAGCGGAGTATTATAATTACAAAGGCTCGCCCATGGTAACGGAATTCATTCAATTAAAATATTTTAATATACCTATCAATTAGACGGACGTAATTAAAATACTAACGAGGACGATTTTCATTGAGAGATATGTAACGCAAATATTTCGCTTTTTGATGCTGATACACGATTCGATAATTTTGATAATTGAACAATGAGCTCGTTGCTTTTTTGATGGAAAATCCATCGAAATGCGAATCCAAAACGTATATTTATTCGGAGCAAAGTAAATCGAAGGCTTGGAACGTTCGGGGGCGATAATTAGCACTGATTTTTAGCAGTAGCCAAAACGCCAATGAAGCTTGCTACTCCAGTTATAACGATACGAAAAATTTCGTTGATGTACGTGACTCGTCTGCACTGCTCGATTGCGATCTTAATCGCTTGTCGGCAGATACGAAAATGGTGTTTTTATACCGATTTTAATCTGACGAGACGCAAGCTTACACAGTCCTCGAGATCGTTAGTTCAGCGTTTCATGCAGGATGAGACAGATGATGCTTGAAAACGCGATTGCAAAAAAGGTGTTTGGTACGCTGGGCGTGGTATTATTCTTTTTCTTTTTCTCCCCAGAATATATACGAGCTCGCAGACCCTCGTGCAAATTTTGAACGCGGATTCAAAGTAACGATCAAGTTTACTATCGCGAGCGTACAACGAGGTGATCGGTCGAGCAGCGCGTTAATTGCGTCCTCACGAAATTCATGGCGTTTCATACAATGCGACGAACCGTTTCTGCTTCGGCCAAACAAAAACGTACTGGCCCGGACTATCGTTGTGTTCCTGTAGGAAAAATTAATAGGAGCAGGAGCCGAGGAAAAAAGGTTTTGCATTTAATCAACCAAAACAAATGGAATGTCGCAACTAGGAATCTACGATTTGACGAATTGAATCACAAACATTTTATTAGCGAGGCTTTCGAACCTTTTTTAAAGAAAAAAGTAATTACCGTAAACCACAGTTAATGCAGAAAAAATGGTGAGCTCGTATAAGTGAGTAAAGTGGCTTTAAAACGTTCAAAAATATCATAGCACTGTTGTACAATTGATTTGAAAAAAAAAAAAGAAAGAAAGAAGAGAAAACATCGCACAAACGTGTTTGGTTGCACAATCCACGAAGTGGTGCTCGACACGAGGGTCACATCGCATTGTCCTTCAATCGGTCACGTTCACGTTTCGTAATTCTTTGTCACCGCGGTGCGCGTACGTAAATCCGTGTGTACAATTCCAATGCGTTTAAATACACGTTACGAGTGCGAATCGATCATTCTCAAATCGCGAATCTATCATGACCCAGTACCAAATCCATCAACGTGATTCTGACGACACTGAGAAATGTTTGGGACGCGCGTTGAGCACTGTGTGGAACGACGGACATATTCCTCTCTCCGTAATGCGTATCCGCGCTGGTATTTTCTCAAAGAAGATACTCGGCTCGCGGGTATATAGAAATCACAGAAATTTTCAATCCTTGTCAGAAATTAGTCCACCTTCTAATCACATGAAAATGGATCTTCCAAGCTCCTCTACAAGCTTTTTCAGGAAAATCTTCCCTTCGTCCCGTCGACGCAATCGATATCTATGCTAACAGCAATAATCACTGAATTATCCAAGTGCGACGCGACTCACTAAGAAAACACAGAGATACGTGTGGAGGGTCGAATGTGACATTTGACGATTGGAGGCCGAGATGAGGATGTGAAAAAAGGAGCAGAGTCGAAGGAAAATACAGAAGGAGAACGACAGTCGAGGCGCTGAGCGTCGGACGGTCGGCGCTAGACTTGGCGTCGGTTCGTTCGTTAGCGAAGCCCGCTTGCCCGCCCGTATTAATTTGCTTCTCCATCTTGCTCACTCTTACCATCTAAGGGGAAATGAGCAAGTGAGCGAACGAAGCAGAACGAGACCGTTTCTACAGCGGAGATGGTGCGAGTGCGAAAGAGAAGGCAAGAAGGGAGCGACGAAGAAAGAGGGAAGACATGAACCTCCGCACCCCTCTCGAACCACCCCTTGAAAGAAGGGTGGTTTGAGTCGCCCCTGGTCTTAGCTCGGTATGCTGCTCTACAACCCCGAGACGTTCGGCTCGGCGCATGCGGCCTCTGTTAATCACACTTGAGTCTATATCTACCTCACTCCTCCCTCAACCACCCCCTTAACCCTCGATATTAACCTTCTTTCTTTATATTTTTCTCTTCCCTCAACGACTCCTACGTTAAACTCTTTCAGCCTTGTTCACCAGTGTTTCCATGCTCGGACGAACATATTGCGAAGAAAAAGTTCGCAATTGCTCGTTTACGAATCGCTGTTTTGTCGGGAAACTTTTTTGGTCATCGAGTCTCGATCGTCTTCGCCGAATTATAAAGGTACACGAATATTTCTACTTTTCCCTTCATCTGATTCTCGATCGGAAACTTTTTTTTCATTCATACCTTTGGGTTGGCTTGTTACCACGCACGGAGAGAAATAAAATAAGACGAATTACCACGTTCGCCATTGTATTGGGATTCTATATCGCCCATTTCGGAAATTTTTACCAAAAACATTGTAATCTCCAAGTCAATTCCGAATAAAAAATTTTTAACTGCGTATTTTGCTCTGACGAAGGTTTAAACTCTGCTTTTTTTTCTTATACGTAGTTCACCGAAGAAACATTGTAAAATTATGTTTACTCGATGGTGAATCGTAAAGTAGAATTATTAATGCCGTTTTGATATGGTTAGTGCTGTTTTCACAATTGAAATTTATAGTTGAGCATAGTGAAATTTGAGGAGCTCGAACACAAGCATCGATGATCCGCCAAAGTGTTTAGAAATTTAATACAGTACATAGGAGAATTTTATTCGCCCTTGTACCATAATATACCATTTGTTTTGGCATCACACATCAATTTTCATCGAGTTCTTGCTTCATAAAAAATGATTATGTGTGTTCGTAAGAATTAATAAATATTACGAAATAAAACCCTGCTCCTATGGAACCATAGTAGTTTTTACTGTAATTTTCTCTTCGTGCAGAAAGCTAAGTCAAAAAGAAATATGTTTTGGTAGGTTAATGGGGTTCGCTTTGCTCTCGAAACGGGATAGATGAGAAACGATATTTCATTATTTGTATAATTATTTTTGGTGCCGGTGTTGTAAGCATCGATAGTACAAAAATAACTTTGCTTAGTTACGCATCTCTTCTGTTTAGAATAGAGAAAATTTATTCGCACGCATTTTTCTACGTTAGTTGCTTTGTTCAATCGTTCGAGATCAATGAATGGGGAAATTCGTTCGCCTCGTTGCCAGGCATAAAAGTGGAGAAAACGCTTTGTCCTTGTGGATCTGTCGGTTTTACGTGAACCAAGTTGCGCGTTCCACCCTCAATTTTCTTCAATTCGCCACTCTAGCAATAGTAGATTGTACACGGAGGGTATACCTTGGCGCCAGCGAAAGTCGATCGTAATTCACGATTGCTCACCCTCCTCCGAATGTGCCTCTCTTCGGCGCTATCCCTTTGACCCTTACCGCGGTGCATTAGCAGCCCTCGTTGCCGATGCCGAACGGGTAGCACATTTTTATCGAAGCAATTTTCTTTTTCATTCTTTTTTCCCCTTTTCTTTTCTTCTTCTTACTCTTCTTTTATCTCCCCGGCTCCTTTACATCTCTGACTTTTTCGAGAGGTGAACAATCATACGGCCAGAGTTCACTATGTCCCGGAAGAATACTATTGCACGAACGTTTAACCACCAAAAAAATTGAAGATTCGAGTAGATGGGAAAAACAAAAAAATTGATAATAATGAAGTACTCGCATCGTTGAATCCAAAAAGTTTTTCTTTGAATCCATACCAACACTTTTCATTCCAATAATCTCTACAAGACAGAGGCAGTGAGCAAAAAATGAATGGAAAAAATCTTTTAGGACGATAAATCCCATAAATATTGAAGAACTATTTGAAATGACGAATTAACCAAATAACAAAAAAAGCCATACGAACAGTAAATTAGGCTCATCCTCAAAATTTCAATGAGTTGAATTAAAATTAAAAGTATCGAAGATAAAAATACCGATCTAGTCTCGTGCGGTCAACTTTTTCTTAAGAAAAATATCATTGAAATGGCGGGCACTTCGTTGTTGAGAGAGTAGCTTAGTGGCGATTTAGCAGCGGCGTATGTATGTGCTCCTATAGAAATATTCAATTTCTTACGTCGTTGTTGTGCCCTCAAGGGACATTGTAGAAGAAATTCTACCTAAATGGCAACATTGACCTCTTTCAGAGGCAACGCGCGAAGTTCAAAGATCCCTCCGGGTGTCGCGAACTCTTTTGCTTGTTGGAGAATGAGCTTGCTCGGAAAGAGCTCAGCGAGCAAGCTCTTCTTTTCCGTGATGCGATGCTCATCTTCCTCGTTCGTCGTGGTTCGACCGGTTTTCTCGGGCGGTCGCGAATGATGCGAAAAAGCATCCCGAATCGTGCATGATCGCGCTTCGATCATAAAATTTAAAGTTGGAACCCGCATTCTTTTCTTCTTCGTGAAGGCGAAACGACACGAGGGAGCGCGAGTCGGATGACAAGATCGAAATTTAGTCGTGGAGAAGGCTGCATCGGTTCGTGATGAGGCGCCGAGACCTCGTCGAGCAATAAAATTTTATTAGAACTTACTTAAAGGGCCGATGCTTTCTCTTCGATCCACTTCGCATTTCATTGCTGATGCACCCTGCCGCGTTCAAATACTAACATATCGTTCACGATCGAATCAAAGACACGATCGTTCACTCCATCTTTTTTCTTAATGGACGAGTAAAAAGGGGATTTCATAACGATTGAATTCAGGTACAGTGGATTTCTTTATGGTCTGAGTCACTCAACTCTTTGGACCCAACTCTATCTTACCATCTCTATCGACATGAATTCGAAGACAGTGAGAAATCTATCAAATTCTCATCAAAAGACTCAAAACGTAAGTTCACTTCTGGAAACAAAAGAAAAAGTCGAAATTAAATGTTCGATATTCCAACTTGCCCTCGACTTGCCTTCTTTGAATCCACCGTTTCGACCATTATTCAAGTATATTTTTGGGAGGACCAAAAAAATTCAGGTTTTATTCGTTCAGCCAAATTCTTTGTAACGATAAAAACGTCATCGGCGAACTCGTCATAGTGAAAAAGATTGCATTGTACTGCGTCACTGAGCATTGACGAAACCATTGGATATATTTCTTGTTGAGGATTCATTTTATGGAGCCAACTTGTCCCGTCACTTATGCGCAAGTCGTAACGCTTTATGTCTGTATTGAATGGGCTTTTTGAACAGGGACTTTTGACCATTGGCAAGATTAATGGAGGATCTCGAATCATTTGATGAGTTCATATTCTTCTCGACAGGGCATTAGATAAATTAAGCCCTCTGAGCATGAGACAGGACTCGAGATATACCAACGAAGAGAAACACATTTTTAAATCGCAGATTTTTAGTTGCGTGACAAATCAGAAATAATTAAAAATGCAAGCTCCACCGTTGGAAATTGGATGTTCAATTGCAGAAAACAGCTTTGAGTTTATGTCCAGAACCCCAAACATTCTTCACCATTCTCGCTGTCTCCTTAAAATAACCGATAATTGTATAAAGCAATTATATGTACAGGTAGCCAATAAAGTTTCAACGTCTTAATACGGCAGTGTGCGTGCCCATCGAACTGCTCGACGATTCACCATAAACAAAGACCTCTTCCATGTGCTCGTTCCCCGTCACTTTCTCTTTTCGTTTTACTCCAGCGTCTTTTCTTCCGTATATCGTAGCCGGAGCTTTTGGCATATGGGTACATTATTTCCTCTCATTCGTCTTGAAATTGCGAATGGATGGAGAGGAAAGAGCTGTTGATGATTCCCCGCGTCACGTACTTCTCATAAACTACTCTCCGATGACCGAATCGGCCTCGCATCTAGGAAATGCATGAGAAAGTTGATACCGATCGAGAATACTAAAATCCGTTTTTGCGATCGTTCTTCAACAAGATCCTCCAGCGCTTTTTTGTTGGCCTCTACCAACCAGCGTTCGCACACACTTCGAGTGTGATTGCAACCGCCTCTTCTTCGCGTGTATACCCTTCGATACTCAGGTATTGGATACACGCATGGAAAATCTTTTCAATTCGTGTACTATTTTCATATAAACTATAAACCTTCCACGTCCGGTTGTACAGGTTGTTATAGTGGATAGTTCACTTGAGAGAATCGATGGCGGCAATGAACAGGAGGATAAAACTGTTCGAAAAGAGACTCACGTAAACCTTCATCATCTAGTATTTTATTCGTACCAATTGCTAGTAATAAATATATGTATATGGCGTATATGAATATGTATATATTTGTTGATTCACTGCAGGTTCTAGCGTGACCAGCAAATCAGGCGTTCGCTGTAACACGGTGCATTGCCGCGGGTAAAAGATTACCCGGTTTTATTCCCTAGCCTTAGAGCTATAGGCTCGATAAAGTATTACGGATGCTACTTCTCTGCACAGCAAAATATACGTCTGATGAGATTAATGTTACGGTCAATAATCGTCGATCAAATATATCCAGGACTTGATCGTTAGTATTTTCTTACGGACAGAAGAATTTTCTGTTTTATAACCCCGGCTACGAGGTTGGGGTTCAAAGTTGTGATAGAATTAATGAACTGTCAATGATAAATGAATTTGTTAAGTTTTTTTTTTCAATTTTTGGGTAAACGAAATTCAATGCGGATTCGTAATTACTAATCGAAAACGATGTTTTTATAAATGAGGTTTTGAAATTTCGTTTATTTGGAAGTTTCAATGATGCTCTTTCCTCTATAAAGCACTTGGAGACTGCCACAGCACAACAAAGATCAATCGAACGCTCACCGAACAGTGAACATGCAGATTGGCATACACACAAAGCCTGCGATTGAGACGTTTTGAAGCGCGGCCAGCAGCCACAATGACTCTTCGGACTGGTCCACGGTTAGCAGCCCCGTGGCACACAACGGGACTCCTTGTTACACTCAGCGGAGACTGGACTCGGCTCCACTCAGTCGGCAGGAGAAAAAAATCAACGAAAACAAAAAATACAAAAAGGAAGCAGCCAACAGTCGAACCAGGACTGCTGCTTCAAGGGTTCAGTCAATCGTGATTCTTTTGAAACGAAAGTAAAAAAATAATTTAAAAAAAAAAACAAAAATTTCAAAAGATAATTTATCATTTGTTTTATATAGATTCGCATATTTCCAAAAAATATAATTCGAGAAACGCGACTGTTCTGTAATTCGCCACAATCATTCCGAGTAATTTTGAAAAAATCAATTTCTTTGGTAATCGTTCGAATTGCTAGCAAATTATTTATAAAAAAATGTCTCGCTCAAGATTCAATTGTGAAAGCTCGCAACCAACCTATTTCTGTACACCTTCGAATTACGAAATTTGGAAGAAAGTTCAACGACGACGTGATGGAAATAAAAATTGTTTGAGGAAAATTGGCAAAGTTCGTGCAACAAAACATGATATTTCTCCTGTTTACGTTTATAGATTAGTTCTCATAATTTTTTTCGTTCTATAAGGGTTCAAGACGTAGCCAATTTACCGTCATTATTCATATAAAGCGTAGCTTGTGAAAGCTACTCTTATGGCTCTTACGGATGATCGTTATCTGCGCAAAAGACCTCTGATAGATACTTATAATACAGTCATATAAGTGCACACGGGCATTTACAAAGTCAGTCACCTCATTTTCTAACCATTCATGGCGAACTCCTCTGTATTATGATTAACCATAAGAGGTTCTACTGTGCTTTTAACGATCATGCAAAATGTATTCATCATCATATTAATTTAATCATCTGACTAATAAGTATTACTCACTCGAACAATTTTCCCGTTACGAGAATGCGTACACTTGAAAAAAAAACGTTGATTTTTTTACGAAACTCAATGAAGCTCAATCCTTAAGGCACTCAACTGTTATTATTACACTTGGGATCAACGCAGTCCGAAAGCGTAGTAGCGCCGGAGAGTAAATATTCGTGGGAACGTAGCATATTTTCAAACCGATTTACCAATCAACGCTCCCCTGACTGATGTATAGTCATTCCAAATTTATAAATCACACAGATAAAAACAAGCTCTGGCGCCATCATTTATCTTCGTTTTAACATTATTTTCTCGGGGATACACTTGCGCTGTTTGAATGACAAATCCAGTTCACTTTTCATGATTCATTAGGGATTATCGATTTCACTTGAATCCCATAAACACTCGAGAGAACGTGGAGGTCTATTTTGTTGGAGGATGTGAGGAAGTGCTAAAGGATACTGAAGTACTCGGATACATCTCATTCAAAATAACCTTCGAAATCTCTACCTGGCTTTGCGGAGATGAGAAGGGGTTGAACAATCCGGAAACCCGCCCTGTCTTCGAGCCACAAAAAACAAGTTCCCCTCTCTAAACCTTCAAGGCTCTAAATCAGCAATATTTATGTCGTTGTGCTTACGGGACCTGCGTACGTGAACCTTTGTGTGGATAATTTGGTGTCTCCTTCCTTCTCACACATCGGTACACGAGTCATTGATGTATAAATCCCTACTCGACCCTGAGGCGACTAATCGTATATTTCATCCGACAGGTCGAAGAGTTTTCTTGGTTCGCAAGGTCAATTGTGCTCACGCAGATCCTCGGAGTTCCAGCAACGATTCAGGGTGGAACACACCGCGCCGCAGGACTCGACGGCGTCTTGGTTACACTCTCAACTTGGGTGAAAAGTTAACGAGCTCTCAAGAACTCGACATAAACAGGGGATTCGCGTGTATCGTTCACGGATCTATGAGATTTGCAGAATTTTATTGATTCATTGAAACAAAGTGTATTGGCTGGAAGAACGTCGATGACTATGAGGAAAGATTTTGACGTCGATGAACACGTTTCGAACGAATGTTTACCACGTAGTATCAAGATGAAAGTATTTATGGCATAAAAAGTAATGAAAATATGATGAAAATTATTTGCTAGCTTTCCTGAGCTACGATACACTAATATTTGAAGCATATACAATTCCAAATAAATGTTTAGACGCAATCCTGGCCGACGCAACATAGTTTTCGGTATAGAACCGCTTTGTTCTCATTCTGATTAAAGCCTTCGATCTCTAATAGGTGCCCTTTCTGCTGCATGTAAATTTGTTGGAAAGGGTTGTGGGAAAGTATGTAACGGGCGAGTACCGCGACGAAACTAGAACCGCTAGAAATGTTGAGGAGTCGAATAATAATGAATAGAAAGAGAAATAATGCTCCAGCGACGATGCTCCCCTAGGATGTAACTAAGAGAAAAATAATGAAAGAATAGAGAGCCAAAAGTGAGACAGAGACCGAGAGAAAGAAAAAATAGGGAGAGAAAATAAAATAATGAAAAAAAGGACCGTCACCGGTCGATGCTTGGGGGTCCCGCGACCGAGTGGCGTGCGAAGGCGCATAAAAACTAATGCTAATTATGCAAGAACATACCTGGCACTGAAATATGCATGCTAAACGCGCTGCATTATGCGTGACAGGCTGGTAAACGTACGGAACAATGGGCACTAGGTGGGTATAACCGTGAAACACATACACACACGTACATGGACACGTAAACATTCAAATGAAACGGAGAAAGATTAAAAGAAAAAATAAATAGATGGAATTTATGTGTTCGCGCTTGGATATGTGTTGAAATAAAACGAAGTTACATGTGTGCGTGGCATTGAAGTGTCGACGGCCGCATAGCGAATTATGTGAAAATCTGACGGGTGTCCTCGCCCTCTCTCCTTCCCTATTCCTATTTTCCTTCTCCCCGTGGTCCTCGGGAACTGCGTCCTCTCGCACCTTTTTCAAATCGTTATCATCTCGTACTGCGATTTGGGCACACCATTAACCGTGACCCTTTGCATATTTACGAATTATCCAGACCCTAAACGCTTAAGGGTGAATTTAAGTGTGAGGCAAATGGAGATTCACAGAGTCTCGAAAACGCGTACTCGCATCGAGCAACGTTTCGCTCCCGGTAATCCGAGAAATATCTCGTCATAGTAATGGGTAAAATAAATCCAAAGGACACTATCAGAATTGCTATTTTTTTACCCAGTAATATCTTTATTCCTGTGAAATAAAATTCCTTGCCATTTCTCAATATTCTCGGCTGCAGAATACACAAATTGCCATACGAGCAAAATAGTCGCAGGGAATCGAATCATAAATTCTCAGATATTCACCGATTTTCTCAGTCCCCTTAAATCTATTATCGGTTCTACTGAAGCAACTCAAAATCATTCTACTATCATTATTGAAATCCTCCGAGCTCTCGACGACGTCTTGAAATGAAAACTCGACACAGTGCCGCAGGAATCAAGAGGCAAAATTTGTCGAATATTTCTCCCCCCAACGGATTTTATTTCCCCTCCCAAAGACGGAACGACAATTAAATAAATAGAATCACAAAAATACAGGAGCGCACAGAAGCTCCTCTTATTAAAAAATTGCTTCACCGCTCAACGTTGGCTTCATAAATTCTATAGCACTTGGACCAAAATCCAGTTATCACAACAATCGTATAAAATTCGTAACCGCAATGAAAGAGCTGATGGCGCGCACCCAGCGAAACGACCTGAGCGCAGGGTCAATTTCCAAATGAAGAATCGACCACGGAGTCGGAACCGGTGGAGAGAAAACTCGGAGGAAGTTGGAGCTACCAACCCTTCCGTCGAGGAAGACAGCTTTTTAATTCCCCCGTCGGAATCGCGGAGCCTGATCGATCGGCGCATTTTCGCAATCGTCAGCAGCTTTTTCATGTTCGATCATCGGGAATGGAGGTTGTAGCGAAAGCAAATGAGGAAGAGCGAGGACGAGAGGAGCAAAAAGTGCTAAGAGTGCGGCAGTGTACACGGCGAATTACGAATATATATGTGTGAACTATGTGCAACCGTAGAGATATACACATATACTCGTAATGGTGATGAAGGAGGAAGACGGAGGATAGAACCAGGAGGAGGAAAGGGGGTGTGGGGAGGCCGTTGGCTCGCTTAAATTACCCGGACGTGCTCCGGTAGATAAGGCTCCCTGTGTACGCGCATAATGCGAACGTAATGTTCAGTACGCGGAGTCTCCACGCCCTAGAGGAGACTGGTATGCGTCCATGTGTGTCTGCATCTCTACGTGTGTGCGTATAGCAGCGATGGTGATAGTTGGAACGGTGGTGGCAATGGCGATGCCGAGGCGGATGATGACGAGGTGCAGTAGGTGGAGGAGAGTCCTACCGAGGCTGGAGAAACACACCAGGAGTTGGTGAACCGTCGAGGAACGACCAAGGAAGGAAGAGGTGGAGAAGAGAAAGGGGGCCAGCGTATATATATATAAATATATCAACACAATGCCATGTGTATGTGCATTCTGAAGCGTATGCTCAGAGGCTGCGCACATATTGACCGATGCGTACTGCCAGTAGCAAGATAAACAGACCTCACTAGCTCTGTCCCATCTCCCTGGTAGCACTCCTTTTTCGCAGCCTCGATAATCTCTCCTCTCTGTGTAAACTTCCGTCTCCTCGAATCACCATGGATTCGTATGCGTTGACGAAACATTTCCGCGTTGGAAAAACTATATCCATGGCTGGAAGGAGCATCGATGGTCTTGAGAAAATTCGTTGTTCTGCACCACCCTCTGTATCTTTACACAGCTTTACAGATATCGTTGGATAATAAAGACTTTTTATCGTATACAAGCTTCTTGGGAATTCTATTGACTGAGAGCGTAGTGCTGTTTTATTATTTGGAATGTGAGCGTGAAAAAGCGTTTAGCACAGTTTTTGGAACAGCAAAGATTTTTCCAATACGAAGATTCTTCACACTAAACGGAAATTCTTCTGACCGTTGAAAATTTGTTCGATGAAAAAGGACGAGCGAATATTCGTGGATTTCATTTGCCTCTGTTGAGCACGAGTATTAGTCACTGCTGGCAGCAGTTGGACGCAAAAAGTTTTAAAACAGACGACCAATGCGCTATCGTTCTCGTAATATATAGTAAAGTAAAATGAGAGAAAGAAAGAAAAAAACGGTGATCGAAATAGTAAGGGCTGGAGTACCGTGCAATTACATCGTGAAGTGCCATTAACGATGTTGTAATATCGATTAACAATGGAGAAGGTCAAAGGAAGGGCTAGTACAGAAGGTGCCGTTGCCCGATGCCACATATCTATGTATATTCTATACACGTTTGATGCATTAGTAGGAGTGCATTCGTAGTGTACACTCCTCCAACAGTTTTAGCCCGGATACCAAATGTTACCGAGAACTAGAACTAAAAAGAGCGGAGCAGCCAGCAGAAGAAAAAGAGTAAAGAGGAGCAAGGAATGAGAGAAGTGCTCAACACAATCCCTTTGCCCCCTCCGCTCTCCCTTACTTCCCTCTCGCAGTTGCTGCAACGATACAGCAACAATATACCCGCTCATTGTAACCAATAATTACCCTGTATATGCTCCGTACTCGGTGTATTGTAATTAAACAAAGGAAACCGCGCCGTTCCTCTCCCCCTACAAGCGTTGCAGCTCAAAACTCGGACTCGTACGTTCCGGAGTGCCTCTCCACACAGCTCTCTTAATCCCGCCGATAAAACCACTCCCAACACTACGAACTTATTGCTCGAGTGGATCTTCGTGATATTCGTTTTTTATTTAAGGAAGGAAGAATTTTAAAAAGTTATACCGGCAATGGATGAAAAATCGTTAAACTTTCGGTAGCGGACCGGTTTTAAGGCATTCGATTTTCTTGACAATCGATACGAATATTTGAGATTTCAACACACCGGAGCATCGGACCAAACGATTAAATTCTATCGTTATTTTTTTTTTTTTTTTTTTTTTTTTTTTTTTTTTTTTTTTTTAGTAATCAATTTATGGCTACGAAGTATTATCGATTATATCAAATACTTCAGTCATCCACTGTACCGAAGGGCGCGTATCACCCTTAAACGACGGAGTCGCAATGCAAGCAAGGCTTCGCGCGTTTCCCGATGGTGGAACCACCTGCCAAGCGCCGCGGGCTCCACGTCAGCGTCAGGGTGAGGAACCCGAACGAAGTGAAAGTACCAACCCCCTACTACCTTAACACCAACCAATGATAAAACAGTTATTCCTATTGCACAAGCTTTCGAGATTTATCTCACACGTGAACTTTGAGGATAAAATTATTGATTTATGAACAACGAATCGAAAGGAATGCTAATTAAGGTATTCCTTTCGCATGAGCGTACTTTTTGGTGGCGCAAATTGAGGCACTCGAAATTTGGACTGATTTCTAACCCCTGAGAAGTCGCGGTTATTTAGAAAAAACTTGTGCTTCTGCCATGTTTACAAAACTTCTATCGTTAATATCTCTTTTAAGCATTCGGTAAGCCTTTATTTTTGTCGTTGCTATGTGGATTCCTTACAATTATTTCTATCTGTGAGACAGCTTGTATCAGGAATTTAGAATTATTTGGTATATGAATTATTGAATAGAAATGTGGTGATGATGGAATCTCCATAAGCTGCCGTATAAATTTTACGATTTTTGACATTTCAATTCTTTATTAAATGCTCGATAAACTGATCTGAAATTTTGCCAATCTATTCGCACACACTTTTACTTTACTGCCATTTAAAATCAGTTATTTCTAGAATGTTCAGGTTCGTAAGAGGAATACCTTAATTGAACGAACTGCAGCGAATCAACGAATTGCAAACTTCACTAGAATTTGCAGTAAATGAAAAAATATAAAAGGCAGTGCATAACGGTCACCAATTTTTTGACCATATTCAACATTCTGTTATATAATGCATGAGAAAATATATAATTTAGATCGAATAAAAGAACAAGGAGCCTTGACAAAAGTAGTTACGAGAATCCTCACGAAGAATTCAGATCAATCATAATTATCAGAAAAATCTAGTTGACGAAAATGTATTCGAATAATCGCAGTTTATTGGAGGTTCCGACGTTTGCGATCGTCAAGAGGTGGAGGAACTTGGCGGAATAGTCACGCGATAGACGAAGAACAAAGGCTGCAAGCTTGTATAGGAATATAATGGGAGCTCTTGTGAAACCGCGACGAGAGCTGTCGAAAGAGTAAAGAATTATGGGCACACGCACACGCACCCATCGGTACACGGACAAATATGCGTATGCACAAATGTACACCAAGTAAATGGGCAAATGTACAGTCTGAGAGTGTGTGTGTGTTGGAAAAGAGTGGTAGAATCACAAGGACGTGTACGGCTGGTTGGGAGCGACGCCATATTTCCTTTCGAGACCGTTCGCGAGAAGAGCGAGCACGCAATTAATTCGTCACGCCGGAGCAAATTCGCTAGTCAATTAGCGCGCGTTTTGCCCATTGTTTTACCAGTTGTACAACGAACGCTATGCGATGTATATGCATAGATATAAACGGTGGGCGGATTGGGATTTGCCGGATGAGTTTCAAATCATGATGATAGTAAAGAACGAATTCAAATGGAGAAAAGCAAATGCACGGAGATGCAATAAAAAAATTAACGAAAAAAACCGAAGGTGTACATACAGCTGCGTGACGAAGTTATTTAGAGAGCTCAGATCGTTGGAAATAATTTGAATTCGCCTCGATCTTGTATTGAATTCGAATCGTGGAGTTCTGGCAGCGTCTGCTTGACGCCGAGCATTAAAAAGAACATTTTTTGATAGATAAACGTTAAAATGTTTTTCTCAGTAATCGTAGCCTCGTAAAAGGATGAAAAATTGCTTCTGAAATCAAATGGGGAAACAATAATTCTGAAATGAAGACGCGAGCTTTGACATTTCCATCGACAGATTGTTTCCGAGTGCGAAGCGCAACTTTTTCCCCTTCTGTTAAGCACGTTGATAAACGCCAATAAATCGAAAATAATAAGAAAAAATCATTTCCCAAGCGCAGAAAGATCCGCTCTTGAGAAATTTGAGGGGTTTCCTGCTGGAATAATCTTTTCAACACTTTTGGCATGGTGCCGCTGCCACGTCTCTTAAACTGTTAGCACGAGAATATCGAATGGAACGTGCACACGCAGAGACGCGAGCGTCGTATCAGTGCGAAATTGCAACGGATACTCGGAACTTTATTGAGAACGAACCGAATTTCCTGTCTCTCGCTCTCTCCTCCACTTTCCGAGTACGAGATTTACGCTCTGTAGAATTCTCGACCACGCCACGTTAATTACCCAGAGCTTTGAAAAATACACTAAACTCATTAATCACGGTACACAGCCAGACCCACCAACCCGCGAACCCCAAATTCCGTCATGAACGCCCCGGGACACCCGCATCACGCTCATGCCTACAATGTTTCGCTAATATTAATAACACACAGGCAAATGTTGACGTATTTATATCGATGTACGCGAGTGTATGTGGCTGGCCGATCCTGTTACATGATTTCCGATGTTAATGCTTAACAGTTGTGTCCCGTCCACGACCTATACCACTGAATTTGTTTCATCGCGTGTCTCTGCTAATAACTCACATGTGGTGAAATGTTTTTGGAACAAAAAACTCACCGCACGTGATAGAACCAGCTTTTTGGAAGAGCGGACAAGTCTTTGACGATAAACGATAGAAAAGTCGTAATCCAGAATAAGTTTTTTAAGCGAATCACTTTACTTGATGAATGTATGAACACAAATTTTCATTTCATTTCCCCACCACTTTTCCTTATTCCAGTTATCCGAATAAACCTGAAACACACACAGCATGAATGCTGTAAAAAAAAAACTAGAGACAAGAGTACATTTATGCTCTCTGGGCGGCCATCTGTAAAGTCATGGAAATCAATGGTTGTAAGACTTTCGATTCAAGAAACACATGAATTCGTAAATTTTTTGAAATTTCGAAAATCATTTGCTTGTGTATTAAATACAGGTTTCTCACTATATTAATCTTTTCCAACAGCAATCAATTTTTAATACACTTTTGACGTGAAGAATTATAAATTTTCGAATAATTTATACGTATATGAAGCGTTACACATTTTGACAAAATCACATCTTGAGAGAAATCACTTTATTTCCACTCCTGAAGGTTTTTCCTCTCACAGGATAGTCGCCATTTTTCTGAGAGATTATCACCATAATAATATGAAAGATCAGTACATGATCGATAATAAATAATACGCTACGAATGCGCTTTGATATTCTTTTAATTGAATAGAGAAGGCTGAAGAAAATATGGCAAGAAATACCAGTGGAACTCTCTTCAACGCGAAGTTTCATTTCCGTATGAATATACCTACATATGTAAATGGTTTGATAGACCTGTGCGTCATTACTCACGGTACATGGAGTGGAGGGGGGGCGAGATCATCACCATAATATACAGCAAGTGCATTTGTATTCGTAATGTAGGTACAGCTAGAAAAACACCTGCAAATACAAGCTGGAGACCGCCTAGGGTTTGAAAGTCTAAAAAGATGTTCGCTCCGTATAAAGCTTGCGGTTCGCCAATCTACTGCACTAACACCATTGTACAGAGTCTTCCAGCTAAAATAATTCTGAAAAAAGCGTTCCTCGTTATTTGTCTCGCCGAGAAATACTCAGTAAAAAGTATCGTTGAATAGATCAAGTTTTGTTAACGGAAGGACTCGAGATAAAAAAGGCTTGAGCAGTTTTTCCTCCACAACTTGGCAGTCGGATGAATTTCGTTAACTCAAGCTCAACTTTTGGAAGAACCTGTAGAACAAGCGTTCAGAAAATAGTAGTACATAAAAGTGACAAATGACACGCAATCTCTTAGCGTGGCTCGGCGCCCGTGTTCGCTGTTTCTCCTCGATCTATATAGGTGTGCATCCTCGTCGTCGTGGTTCCTCGACGAGGGCTTAGCTTAAGTGCAGCCTGTACAATCCCATATGTATCCCACATCGTCGAGCAGAAATCCTCCTATCTCGTCCCCTATCTGGCTGACTGTGTTCCCGTTAAAAATATTAATCGTCGATGTCTCGGTTCTCCGGACCGACCAAGCCACAAACGGCAAAATATATCCGCAACGCTAAAACCACACACCAAGATATTTCTCTCTCGACGCGAACTAAGCGCCGACATTCGTCGACAATTTTCTCTTCGTTCACTTCCGCATCTGCGATTTGCGGTTAAAAGACGATGATAAAAGAAGAAAAAAGGTACTCGGATCGCCAAGTTTTTAGTGTTCGAACAGATTCATTCTTGCGATGAATATAATAATCGTCGGAACTTTTTAAATAACTCTCATTGCGTATGATTTCGTCAAAGTAATTGGTTCAGGCTCATTAGAATCGCTTGATTGACAGCAACGTTTTTTCCATTCGCAGTACACGATTTAGAACGGTCGACGAATCATAAAATTTTGTCGACCAAAAAGTCAACGGTATTCAAAACATTGATCGAAACGCAGTTTTTAATTAGATACAGGGGCGAAGCTTAAATTTGTACCGTAAATTATTTATCTCGATCATTAAATTGATCTGATAAAAATTAGACAGCGTAGCTTACACATTCCGGATGATGATCGATGACTTTACAAAAATGACATGACGTATCTGGTCGTCGTTTTGGAACGAATGAATTATCTATGAACTTTTCGAAGGGATATTCATAGCAAGA
This sequence comes from Venturia canescens, assembly GCF_019457755.1. Taxonomy (NCBI): domain Eukaryota; kingdom Metazoa; phylum Arthropoda; class Insecta; order Hymenoptera; family Ichneumonidae; genus Venturia; species Venturia canescens. The sequence continues at coordinate 15,986,377 of NC_057421.1, read as the reverse complement.
AATAATTTAGTCACGTTACATCTGAAACCTGGAAAGTGTCAGTAAAATGGAGCAGTCGTTCAATCAACCTTACCTCAACATATCTTGTGACGCAGCCTGACATTTGAATTTGGTTATTACAATCGATATCCGTGCGTCCTTCACACGTCTCACCATGGAATAATAAGAGAGATCATTTTATTCTTTTCAAATGTATACTGGCGAAGAAATCGTGGTTATATTCCAACTGTAAAACCGACCAAATAAAAATACATTTTATATTCCACCGGAATAGAGAATCCTTCCTCTGCCACGTTTGGATGCATTTTTCAACACTAACTTCACCGTTGTTCGGTTCAATTTGACCTCGTCCTGTGTTTTCTTTTCTGAATTCACAACTTCGCTGACCGTCTGTGAGTGAAAACGACGCTAAAGTTTGCAAAGTCTGAATCCAACGAAATGAACGAAAAACACATTCGTAATTGACCAAATTTTTATTTCACGAAGCATCGGTGCAGGTTGAAAAACTACGAATAACAGCAAATTCGACAGGGAACAAAATTGAAGAATTACTGGAATTATTGGAGGGTTTTTTTTTAGATCATTTCGCTGGACTCGAACGTTGCAAACTTCAGCGCCATGAGCGACACTGAAAAACCTTCTTTTTCAAGACGATTTTACGTCGTTATTTCAACGCGTAAAATGACACTCGAATTTATGCGTATGCTTTGGCATCGAATAAAGAAATCCTTGGCAGGTTTCCAGTTTCAAGATATGAAAATGTCTTTCTCGAGTAAGAATCGCGTGCCAACGATATCAAGTGCTTCAGTGATAACTCACAACCAAGTGTTTATACGTCTACAAGTAAGAATTCAAATGTTCATAGCAACATCAATTATATACAATGTTGAAAATGGTATGAGCGTAAGTGCTGGATAGCCTGTTGCAAGCGGCAAAACATGAGGTTATGTCAGCTCGTAGAATCCGAAACGGACCCTCGGAAACTTCGCGGAAGTCCAGAAGGTCTGTGAAACACTGGTGGGAAGGAAAATATGGAAATGTTTGCGTATCCAAGAGGTTGTTTGTACGAGAAGGTTTGAAATTACCTGATAGAGAGCGAGCTACGCGTTAAAAATACATAAAGTCATGAAAACGAGAAGTGAGAGGGGGCAAGTTATGAAAGGAAAAACGTACAAAGTTGAAAGAAGAAAAATGGAGTTACCGGGAAAGTGTGATGCCGCAAGAGTTGCCATTGTTCAGGTAATCAAAGAATCCTCGTTGCAGCCGCATATCGCCGTTAAGAAAAAAACTCGACATGTATCTAATTACTGGGAAAATTGGTGTTGGTTCCGTAATTTCTTAGACGGTGCATTGTCATTTTGGGATTTACTTGAAAATTCAAAGCTTACAACAACTCATATTATTTTTAATTGCACGAATGAGCCATTACCCAAATTAACGTTTAAAACCAACCGGCATACGGGAGTGCGTTTTTGTGCGGTATTGCGTGAAAAAAATAAGCATTTTTCGCATTAAGCAGGCACTGCTGCCGTGTTTGATTGTTGGCAAGTTTGCTTTTGCTTTGTGCCCATGCACATCCAGACACACGCGTTATCTCGATAGAAACAAATCCAACCGAGTTCCCTCCTTCCCTGATTCTTTTCGCTTTCATTCTGGTCTGCAACTTTTTTTTAATCGTGCTAGTGCGATGCACTAACGCCAGTTTTAGCGTCGCTGTATAGCAGTCTTTTTCTCGATTGTGTCATATTATACCCTCCCGGATCCATTTTATCTCCACCTCCTTGACTTCATTCAACGCATTCACGGAGTTTCACTTTTTTTTCTCTCCGTTTCTTTCTATTTTATAATTCCAGCTCTTCACGAATTCTCGTGGTTTTTCCCTCGGTTTACCGCGTCGCCGTTGATTTTTTCCCATCTTTTACACGCCCTCTGCCTAGAGCAGTACTTGGCGAACTTAGCTTAATTGTAATCACACTAATGCGTCTCATAAGGAGAGTGACACCCTTCGAGATGTGAGCATGATCCTCGTTGATTATTCCAATAAACCCGTTGTCCTGAGGAGCTGAGCACAGGCTTATTAATTCAGGTGACAGTGAGCAGAAGCAAGAGATAGACGATCAACTCCTCCTCTTCGTACGGTCTATCGAGTGAAAGTACATTCTGAAATTGCATGTACAATACTTGATACGAGAGACTGATGACAATTATTACGTAATTCAAGTTATACGCCATTATTAAAAGACGCGAAGCTTCTCGAAGGATGCATAGCTTCGTTTCACTTTTGCCATCGCGCTCATGAAATGTGAATTCCATTAAAACGATCATTGCGACTTAAGACTTTTACAACGAACGATAATTCATGCACAAGAGAAACCAGCTCGTGCCATAGTGAGCAATTTCGGAGAAATCAGCAATCGTTTATCTTCAGATTGTTATGGCGAGTTCATTATTTTCACAGAAATGAATAACAAACCAAACGATGCAATCAACGTACATAGAAAAAGGAATCTTGCCCGCAGAGATTGTCAAGTTAACACGCATGTTTTAATTACAGCTCGTACGAATTCCTCGTTTTATTGTCACCTCGGCATTAACGAGGCAATGCGAGAAACAGTAATTATTAGATATTAAAGTCGTTGAGACGAAGGAGTATTGAGTATACATTGTGTACGCGTGTTGGTAAGTAGGGTGCGCAGTAGTCTTAGCACGTAGAGTGTCAGAGCACTAAGGGGGCGAAGAGTCATTATCACCATCAGCATCGCCATCATCATTATCATCGTAGCACCTACTTATATGTGGCATGAGCAAGCACGGATGATGAGAAAAGCGCGCACAGATAAACGAGGAGGCTGAGCATATAATACATCTCTCGTTCTCCCTATTCAGCTTGGCTTGCGCTGAGTCCTCTCTTTAACTTGGAGGTTCATAGTGACGTGGTGTGTATAGGACTGAAGCTCGCGCGCGCGCGCGAATACAACGAATGAAGTCATCTTCGCTAATGCATCGATGCTTATCCCCCTACACCATAACACCTCCCGCGCTCTCTTCGCCGCTATTTACGACATTGCGTTACGTTGTGAACGTAAAAACGTTCTTCACTACTCTCGTATACGTCTCGATACAAGGTACGCGATGACGGGAAGCATCACTGACTCGGGAGTTAAAAAGATCCCGGAGCCCACGGGAAGAGCCAATCTCATTGTCGTCGTTGTATTCCGCGGAGCTTTCATTTATCAAGTTTCTTTATTCGTACGTAGAACTTTTAGAAAATAGCCTCCCCGAGCCTCTCCATTGTTGCACCATTGTAAACTACACGAGTAATAAACCAGCTCTCGCTTCAATCCACTCACGTCACTCCCTTTTCCTCTACGCTTCCAGCCGTTACAATCCTCCGTATGGAACCATGAAAAAACACACTCGCATGCACACGAAAAAAGCACCTCACTAAAAGTTATTCACGTCCATGGAGAGCCGTGTTACGACGGTGTTTTTCACAGCAAAATGCTACTGCAACCCGCCGCTTCAAATCCAACTCTCTACCTCTTTGAGATGTATATCGCAGATATGCACATAAGGTTTCTATGAGCACCCGTGAGATGAGGCAGAGTGAGAGCGTTATTGAACAGGAAGCAACGTGGGAGCCATGCTAAAGGATTTCCCTTGCTTGTGTTACCAGAGTCATTTACGACCCACGCGCTTTTGCAGCATTTACTGCGGATACTGTACCGCATGACTGTCATGTAAGATATACCGAAAGGGAACATGATTTTATGCTTTTGCCGGATCTCATGATCTCCTTTTTGTCGTGTTTTTCGTCTCGCAAGTTTGCTTGACGGCAATGATTGTTGAAAGTGCGTTTGAACCTTTCTCATTTTTCAGGCATCCTGCGCTCGCCAATAAAGCGAAGCTTTATAGTTAAGAAACTGGTTGGATCTAGTGCAAAAAACAGCCACGGACAATGCTCCATGAACTCATCACTCCCAACGATACTGGACTTTATTCTCATCGAAGTCGAAGCTTTTCGAATTATTCGAAAGGATCGACCCTTCAAATGGACGTTCAGCGAAAAAATATTGCAAGAGTTCGAAAGAATGATCAGTGCTGGCTCGAGCCAGCCTGACAAGCTGAATCGTAAATCGGTTGGCGCTAAGCTTCATCATTGAGCGAAAGAAATACGAGGCTGCGGAAGGAAAAGATGCAGCACACCTGCAGGCATGCAAAATCAAGAGCGGAAAATTTCTCGTGCCGCTGGAAGAACGAGGACAAGATCATCCACCAAACGAGTTTACATCATAACGTCGTCCCTCGGGGTTTTACCGAAGCCAGCGAAGATCAGTTCTACAACGAAGATAACAAGAATGACTATCGCCTTGATGCGGCGCAAGAGAAGAGTACTCTTGTAGATAATGAAGACGTACGTCACCCTCAAATTACTATGATTAAGCTTCGACCCGCGCAAGGATCATAGCCTCGAGTTCTGCTTAACCGTGAAAAATCGGCTGGATCGTTACGACGCAAACTTTTTCAAACTTCCATCCTCTCTCTCTCTCTTAACTTTTAGCCCAATTCATACGATGGACAAACACAGTTCGAACGGCAAGATAAAAATAATTGTTACCCACGAGCGCTCATGTGAAAGTAATTGGGAGGAAAAATTAATTCTTGGCTTGAACCAAACTTTAAACGATAATTCATGTGCTATTCGAGCTAGATAATTTGAAGTTGTATACACACCGTTATTCTCTGACCGATTCAAAAGCTGTGAACAGGTTTACAGGTGAAGTGAAGTTCAACGAGTTTCAGAACTTCCCTCCTCCACTATTATTGCACCGTAAGCAGCCAGTTCGTTTACGTTTTTCCCATCCACGTAACCATCGCACGTGGAATAACATCGGAAACTTTATATTCTTCAATCTTGTTAGGTAAATTACAAGTTTTAATACAAGAAACTATCATATTCATCAAACTCCATGGCGATAATATCCTGTTGCCCTTCAACGCTACAGCGTCAAGAATAATTCCTCCTATGAACAAAACCGGTAACGTCTTTGACAGTAGGCGTTGCGAAGAATCACGTGTCTTCTAGCGAATGTCTCGCCTCGTCTGGAGTAACATCACCTCGTCCGATTCTCCGCCCACTTTTTCCCTCCACTTGATTCCTCCTCATTACATTCTATCGACTTTGCGATAAGGACATTAGCGTGCACTCGCGCATGGCGCGTACAAAGAGCGTGTGTTGATACTACAAAGGCTTTCTTTGAGCAGGTAGGCGCGTTGTGTGTTCGAAGCAAATTTGACATACTCGCTGATGGAAATTCATCGGGGAAACTGCCCTTACTAATTTGCATTTTCGATCGTGCGTGTAGATTTTCCAAGTTGGTTACAAGTTCTTGGAGAAATTATGACATACGCGCGGCGCGGAACTTCGTATTAACAGTATACGCGATTCATGCGGGCCCCTGACGAAAAAAAAAATATATACAGACTAAAGATAATTGTCGCGGTTTCGTTAAGTCGGGAAGGAATTCCGAATACATGCGAAACCTCGATTCGGTAGACGTTTTTTTCTGAAAGCGACTCGCAAAAAGGGCTATCTGTATCCGACACGAACATAGATGTTTTCATACATCGAATATTATCGCACCGATCGTGGAAGGCTCAATTCATTGACTGCGAAGCGTTGTTCGCAAAGCGGATGGCAAGACGGAAAAACAGAGATCGGTAGCAGCTGGGAAGAGGCCCGAAAAGTAGTTGATTTAATGAGGCGCCAGAGAAGTCGTTGCTCATCGGAATTCATGCGACACAACTCGCCGCGCGCTGTGTCAACCATTATCGTCGATCAAAACTCGACATGGACACCTCGTATGTAATTTCTGTTGGCGCGGAAGAGTCTCGCGAGTCCCCCGTCACTCACCAAGTTTTATAGGATCTTTTCTACACCAGTACTTCGTCTTCGCGGGCAACTGGTACGTGAGCACGGCGCATACGCACACTTATGTGGGGTGAAGTATGCGGAGACGCGTGGACACGGTAAACGTTGACTTGTGGGGGCCACATAGCAAGCCGAGAAGCTTCGGGTATCGAGGCACATGCACCTGTACCGATCCATCAAGAAAAGCATGGAGAAGGGTGATGCGTTGAAGATAGGGCCCGTGGACATCGTCGTGCTAACCCAGACCGCAGCTCGCGAGCTGACTTATGCCAGTCCGGAGAAGAAGCTCTCGTGCACGGTTCTTCAGCCCCTTCAACATTCTCCACTCCACTTTTCTCGTGCATGCGTCGCCACACAGATAATTTGCTTCCTCTCCTTGCCCAGCGCGACTCTTTTCAGTGATGAAACGTTTGATTTTCGGACACCGATGCGCTCCGAGAATTTGACGTCTGCGGGAACGTCGCGAGCACGCTACTTGGTGATGACGTTGACCCGAACGCACTCAACGAATTGACGCAAAACTTTGACCGCAATTGCTTGCAAGGAACTGCTTCATCGGGATGATAGCTACGACGAAGCTCCCCTACAAAAGGTTCTCAATCGGTGGCTGAATATAATTGTGAAAAATTGCATAGATCGATGCCCCAACGTGAGGCCATTTAGCTTTCAAGAAAACTTTTGATTACTCTTTTAGCCTCCCGTCATCTCATCAGAGACGTGAATAAGTGATGCGATGAGTGAAATACCGTGTAAGTACGAAGCTATTAATCGTCAGAATATGCGAAGAAAAGGAGCGAATAAAAGCCAAGGAGAACTCGTTTGTACGTGCAGCATCAAACTCCGCGAGTGAGAAAAGGATCGACGATCCGAACTAAAAAATGCTCATTAATCAGTGATAAATCGTTAAGCATATCTCTTGACGATCTTGTTGTTGCAGTGATGGATGCAAGTGTTTAGAAATTCTGCGCCATTATAGGGCTCCCGTCGTTAATCCTTTGCAGAATATATAATGACCAGCACGATATTCGATCAATTCAATCACTTGATCTAGCGTCGGAGAATAAAAGACAGGAAAATCGGATCACGAAGGGAAATTATCACGATCGAGAAAATGGAAAACTCGCAGACCGAACTGCGCTCAAAATACGAGCAAAATTGTTGATTCTTTAAAAAAACGTGTCCAACATCTTTCATGAATGATCGTTCGTTCAGTCATAAGAATACAAAATTTTTTCGAAATATTGAAAACAGCTTGCGAAAGCAGCAGGTCTGCGCAGGATAAGAAACGGGAGAGTTGGTCGCTACATCGTTGAGCATAAGCAAAATGGCGCCCTTCCACGACGCCTCGCTCCATATACGAGATTTGCTTCCACTATAAAAAAATCAACACCCAGGCTTCCCTCAAACATGAGAGGGGGAACGGGATTGCGTGTAAATGGAAAAGCATCGCGAGGGGCGAGAGAGCAACGGATATAATAGTTTAGTATATGCACGTAAAATGAAGAAGATAGAACAACGAAAAAGTGAGAAGCGTAAGATAAGCGTACACATAAACTTCTTTACGATTCAGAGCACACCTCGCTCGTTTTTGTTCTCATCCTCCTCCTCCCCCCGCCGTCCCTTTTCCTCCGCTCTTCCTTTCTCTCGTCTCGCACTTATCTCATATATTATTTTGCGTATAGGCATAACACGATATGTATTACACCGTACTGTATATTTTGCGGTCTTTCCGCGACCACTTCCACCCTCGGGAGAGACCGGACGACCAAAAGTCGTTGCCAGCTGCTGGACACAGTAGCCAGCAGGACGTACATTAATGTATCTCATAACGATCTTAATTTAACTCGAGCGAAAATCTCTTGTCTCGACTAAAAGATCTTTCATCGTTGAGATGCACGATGAAAAGCCTGGGAGAGGAGAAAAATCGAACATGTTTTTTTGCTCTGACGTTTTCTTCGTTTTTTAACACGATATCTCGAGCCCGGGGAGTTGAAATTCCGACGGGGAATTAACACAAATTCATTTGTCTTACAAGCCATTCGTCATTTCCATGTGTCTCATGGAAAATGTTTATATCGCATTGGTCAGACCGTTCCAACAGGAGACTCGGACAATTGAACTGTTCTTTTTAATGCACTCGTCATTACTAGATTTTATTGCTTTCAAATACTCGTTACGTTACAAGCTCGAGATCAATTACTCATTAGTTATGGAGGATAATTGAGGATGCAGTTACACATTAACTATTGGGCGAGTGCATTTCTTTTACATCCGCAAATATTTTTAGATCGAGAATACTCCTCGTACACGGCATACTCATTGCTCAACACGTGTTGCCTCAAGGCTCATCCTGATCTTTCTTCATATATGTGTGCTCACTCTCCCCAGACACGATTCAACAATTCTTTAGATTTCCTCGATCGTTCGTTACGGTTATTAAAGATTGATTAATGACCGTGCCTGCGGTATCTGCAACGTTAACTCGTCGAATTCAATCGCCCACGTGTAATAATATCATGTAGCAATGATGTATGATCTGCGAGACCGATAACAAATGATAGTTTAAAAATCACGCTAAATTCATTTGTAACATTTTTACTATTGCTTCATCGAATGAAAAAGAGTGCAATCCGATTAAAAAGATTTCTAATAACATGTTTTGAGAAAAAATGAAGTTTTGCTCATCATCAGACTGCACTCGCGGATGCAGGGAATTTTGGTACGGAGCTCGTTCCACAAGCTTTGGCAATCTAGGAATTAGCGTACTTTACCATGGGCTTGATCTCCTCGAGAAAGGAGGATTGCTCAGTAGTTTTCGTTCGTCCGCATACGAGTGTAATTTGTCCCAAAATATTTATAATTTAAATTCATCGACGGATTGACAGGCATACTAATTGGAATGATACTTCACAGCTAACGAGGGGAAAACGTCAGCAAAACAACACAATAAAATATAGTATATGCCGCAAAAGCTTAAAAACGCATCGCATCAATACAAAATCAAGTTTTTCTTGCATAACCAACGTGGATAATTATCAAAAGGACTTTCCATACGCATTCTCGGCATCTCTCATTTGACGGCTAACATTCGCGTGAGACTGCACATTTAATAGTTGTAAATGCCTCACACGCATTCCCCACGCCCATAAACGATATATCTCGCAACAACGGACAGCGGAAGGACTACCCACTGAGGAACACGATGCTTGTGAACGACGCAAGACACTCGGTTATTACACGATTGCCGTAGGTACAAATAGTGAAAGAGGACCACCTCTATGATATCTCTTCACATTCGAACCGCTTCGGAGACCCTCAAAGAACATACATCAAACTTATAAAAATATTAACCGGCTAAGTATTTTAAAAATGTAAACTTTCTTGACATCTGAACCGCATATTAAAATTATGTTCGACCTCCTGGAGAATTTACTGATTTATGCAAGACAAGTTTATATTTATTATTATTCTCAATGACCGCGAAGAAGTTGACAAGTTCGCTTTGGCCACTTCACCTTTCACAGGATATCTTTGCGCACAAACGTTTTCTTGCGACAAGTCCATTCACAATTTCAATCGTAAATGTGTCACAATAAAATGTGAAAGAATTTAACGATCGTTGAGATACTTACAGTACTAATTTTCAACGACATTGGCGCTCGAATGTCATGGAAAAGGGTTCAATAAATTGGTCGATTTTTTTGGAAATTTTCGAATATTCGACGTCTCAGGAATCGTTCGTTCAGCGACTTGGAAGCTACGACGTCACAGTTGCAATGAATTCTTCGTCAAAAGGATCTTTCGTTCATTTATATCTGGCTGAGAAAGTCATAAAAAATTCACGATGATTTCCGGCTTTTAAATTCGCCATCGTAATCCGGACTGAAGAGCAAATTGATGCGATACTTGAAATTACCACAAACGGATGCCATTGAGATGCACTAGTACACGCGCACTTTGTACAGCTGGTGTACGAACCAGCCACATAGAAATTCCTTCGGTAAAGAAAATACGGGAGACAACCAAACCGAAGGATCTTCGCATTTTCCAATTCCTTTCGCTCGTTAAACTACCCCTTGCTCGTATTTCACACACACATGCATACACTCGTGCAGCCTCTAATCGAGGTATAGCGCCGATCAAAGTACTCGAGGGGTATCGTACGATCGAAAAATTTAGTCCTTATTCTTCCACTGACTTCCTTTGAATTGGCTTGATATTTCGAAAGTGAAATCTGAATGGAGTAACTGAAATTCGCAAAGTTGGATTCCAAAAAAACGAACTAAAAGAAAAAAACAATTTGTAATTTCCCAATTCTATTCCATGCCCAATTTGCAATTCGTAGTTTTGCAACCTGTACCAATGATTGGTGAAATAAAAAATGAATGAAAAAAAAATACTTTTTCATTTATTTCGTTGGACTCGAACGTTGCAAACTCCAGCTTCATGTGTCTAGTACAAATGTTCGATTCGTCGAGGAGTCACAAAAGATGTTATAATAAAAAATTTCTAATTTCTGATAATAAAAATGAGCTTTGTCGATGAATGAATAATTGAAATAAATCCGTAACCTGCCATCTTTCAGCAAAGCTCTAAAATCTTCTAAATCTACAGAAACTATTATACAATTATTTTCAACGATATAATCGGAAAATCCAGGTGTTTTGGTATCGCACATGAAAGTATCTTGCAGCAAGATCAATCCCGGTAGTGTGCAGAAAGCTATTTTTTAACCAATTATTTGCCTCTATTCAAAGTATTAGCATGAATCATCGATAATGATAAATAATAACTGCGCTGTTCGACATCGATAAATTTGAAGGATAACGATCTCCTTCAAGTCTTGACATCGTGTCGATCGGTAATGAACTCTTCCTCCCTCGTGTCCTCCTCGCGCTTTTATCGTGCAACAGACCACTTGATCTCTTTTTTTTAACCTATAAAGAAAAGTCAGGTGGCCCCGGCGATGCTGTAGGTGGTCATAATGAATTTGTGGTCAATTTATCGGCGTGTAACGATCGGCTACAGGCACGAGAAGAGGAGAGAAGACGCGGGATAAGAGAAGGGACGAACGTACAAACAAAAAAGATGGGAGCAAGGGCTGTATCTCCGACGTAGGGACTGACCCACATATTTTTCGCACTGGCTACCGCCACCGCTGTTGGTGATGGATAGTCATTGAAACGAACGCTCGACGGTCACCTGCCACCACCGCGGTGGACACTCCATAAATGGTAGCGAAATAACCACTCGGCATAAATACATTGTAGCATATTTCGAGCAACAAAAAAAAGAAAAACAGTTGAATTCATAGTAACGGAATCGAAACGTTCTTTTCGTACTTCCGGATTAGAAAAATAATCTCAAAAATTCGTCAACATTTTTCTAATGTTTCGAAAACAAATGAGCACGGTCGTTCGTTATTGTTCAACCACAAAAGCATAAACCATCCTGTCCTCGATGGGCCGCAATCAAGTAATAATTGTGAGCATGCATATCGAAACTTACTCACATTTTTCACAGAAATTCGTTCAAAAGTATGGGGATGCTAAAAAATGATTTATTTCGATACAATAATAGCTCGAAACAACTTGCGAGAAAAAAACAACAAAACTAAAATCTTCTGGCTAAGAATACGTAATGGAGCCGAGGAATCCACGAGTACGGCTTGTCAAATTAAATATTTATCACGTGTGTTACGAGAGTATAAAATCAGCATGTAACGTAGGTACAGAAGCGTATCACGATTAGACGAGTAGAATACATGAAATAATCTCTGGGACGTGTCCAACATATACGAGTGAATGAAAGCTCGCTGATCCCATCTCATAATTATCTTGAATTAATAATCAGTATAAAATATTCTATTTTACATTGTAATTTATTGTAATTTATTAATTAAGTTAATTAATTAGGATTATAAGATAATTTAATTGTCCCCGAGTTGATCCCAGTGGCGAGGCTAATTCCCTGCTCACCGGGGATAATTAGTTGATCATTATTTTTCGTGCAAGCTCAATTTCTCAATTATTGAAGCGCGCACATTCTTCGTACGTTGTATAGCTGAGATGAAATTTCGAATTTATGAAAATAAACAATTTCGTCCACGCAGGGGTCAGACTATTTGCGAATTGCAGATTTGAAATGAGAAACGTGTTTTTAGCACGATCCACCAGATTCACTGTTCTCTTGACGTCGACTCTTGCCTGTGTAGCTACTATGCAAACTATTCGGCTGTCGTAGTTGCAGCGGCAAATTTATGAGATGTGCGGTCGGGTCGTTAAAGATGGACGCTAATTATCCGAGATATTGCTAAATAATGAAATTGCTGAGCCATGAAATTATTTATTTATTATTCAATCACCGGTGTGTTCGTTAAGAAGGAAAAAACTTTACCCAGTGTCTTTCCGTGATGTGAGATTACGCGTAAATATCCGAAGAATATATGCGTCGATAGTCCAACCTCTCGACCAATCATGCACGTGTTTTTTCCCCTCGCAAATATCGCGCACAATGTTTCGTCCGGAATTTACTTGCACCTTTCGACGTATCAGGAAACGAGGCTGCCATGCATGTCCTCGTCAATTTCGAAGCGGTCGTCACATTCATTTTGTCTTCCTCGAGAAATCCAAAGCGTCCAAGGCTCGAACCTCATCGTCTCTTATGCAAGCATTCTCTGTCCCTTTGGATTTCTAGATCGTCACGATAATTAGTTTTCTAATTATGCACCAAAGAGAGAGAGAGAAAAATAATCGAAAAACTCAGCATAATGCCCGCTAGCTGCGGCATGATCTACAGTAAAAAATGGAAACTTTGACGCAAACAGCTCGGAAAACTAGAAAACTAGAAATCTTCCAACTCCAAGAAAGAACGCACATAATTTAACAATTTGCAAGTGCGTGTGTCAGTGCGTAAGAGTTGCAACAGAGCCGATGCTCGTTCACTCTCGTCGTGGTTCTTCCACTCACAATTATCGCGTCACTCAAGCATAATGGAGAGAATAGTTGAGGTAGCTCGGACGTTGAACAATTTGCATGTAGGTCTAGACAATAATAGTGTATCTCGTATGCTCCCGTCCGCAAAGAGAGAAAAGAGGGAACACGAGACACGCAAGTGGATTTATTTGCTACCGTTAAAGTGGCCGTCTGGAATACAACGAGTATAAGCTACAAGTAAGAGTGATAAACCGCCCGGATATCTTCTAATTGCGTAATTAAAAAATGTCTTTGGTAACTAGGCTCTGTGGATTGTCGGGTGTTCGGTAACGAAAGTCGCACAGAGGGCGACGCACACGCGCAGCCAAGTTTCGGAATGTTCGAGCGGCATTTATTCGCCGGCGAAGAGCTGACAATCACCGTAGAAAATACTCAAGCATTTCCCACAAGCGATATGTCCGCGTAGCGAAATTCCGTTTCGAGTGAAATCCAACTCCGTTGGTTCACGCGCGTACGTCATATTCGTGTGTACTTTTACAATGTGTATAAGCGCTGTTTATAAGTGCGAGTGTTTCTATTCACCATCTTTATCTTACAGTGTTTCAAAGAATCTCGAGTCTTTGCATTCGCGATGATAAGGTTCTCGCCGCGGTTTCTCCATTCACTCGACCATTGCAATGCTCGCTGTACACGTACACCTTTGTTCGATATGTCTCTGCCTTTCCGCGCAGCATGCCCTTTTCCGTGTCGTTCTTTTATTTCGTACCAAGACAAGCCGAGTTTTATAGGTCCTCGCTAAAATAACGACTCGCTGGTTTAATATTTCCACCGCATTTTCATTATACTCGGATTCATAGATTTTACTCAAGACGAACGAGAAGTCGAGTTGGGCTCTGAGGGAAATACAGATGCCCGTTTAGTCTGGCGAATTCTTAGGATTCTTCAGTTTCTATGGGAATATAAGTAAACGAGTACCTAACACGTAATGGGAGGTACGGTGCGACATACTTCGCGATCGCGGTAAGAAGTATTGATAAAATCGACGCAGCAACAGCGAGGACGAAAAAATTTATGGTACTTTTTATGCCGTCAGTTTTCTCGAGACGAAGCTGACCGACGCAACGAAAGCTCTAGGGAATATTTAAGCCGCCGTCTCCCGAGATCGACCATTTCGTGTGTGTTACTGACAATTTTGTCGACATTCTTTCCGCGATATGTGCAAAGAATTTAAATAAAATAACTTTGTTGCAATGGCCATCGAGCAAGAAGACGATGACACTCGTTTAAACGTGCACTTTGCAACAAGTGTTAGATGGTGTACAATTCGAGCGTTAAATTCGTGAAAACACGCTGGAATGCATCGACGTTGTTTGTGAGATTGCGAGGGTATTATATGTGGACAGCTGCGGCTGCGAGCAAACCTCTCCGATAAATGCAACGCGTCGATTAATGAAATACCAATAAAACAAAGAGCTCATATAATATGCAACGAATCGAGCCTGAGACGATCCATTTAAGTACTTCCTCGCACACTCGCTCCTTTTTGCACTCTTCCAATGAACGCGGCGTGCTCATATTATGGTATCGCTAGAGTCGGCGTCATTGCCCCCTCGTTATGGCGAACGAGCTACAAAACGTTTCGACGCCTTCATAATTCATCGGGTTAAACAGATTGTACATGAGCCGGCATTGCCGTTAGAGAGATCGTAAACCGAATTACGAGTCGAATGTTTTGTGTTTTTATTTTTTTTTTTTTTTTTTTTTTTTTTTCAATTCGTTTCAACTATAGTCATCATAGTTGTATTTAATAAAATTCTACTACGAGCAATGATTGAAAATGAAAACAAAAAGATAACGACGCGAGTCACTTGGAACGACAGATATTAAAAAGTAGTCTTTGCTAAACTTTTTTACACAATTTTCAATGCTTACCATGCAAATGGAGAACATAATTTCTCGTGAATAAAATATTAACATCATTCGATAGAAAATTCAGCTAATTTTACTGAATGTAATTGGTACATTTTTTATGGGCGATCGCATTGAACATTTTTGAACATTCATAGAAACTTGTTCGTAAATGACTCGACTGTAAAATTGTATGTTTTATTATCTTCTTTGAATAATCTATTATTTTAATCGTGCTGAAGAAATTTCGAAAAAAATTTCAAATCATATTTATAAATATTTTTTCATACACTGCGGTACGTAAACGAACACATTCTTATGCCACCTGCATAAAACAAACGACGGTGGTGACTATTGAGCCAGTGCGGAAAGTATATAAGGAATACGAAAGTATATGCGAAACAACGCGGTCCGGACACTGAACCACGATTCGTTTAATTGCTCGGTGCGTAGAGACGCGAATAATTATGCTTAACGGCTTTGCCGATTCCTAAAAGGCTTTCATTGTACGCAAGCATAACGCAGAGAAAAAATACGTTGAAACTCGGTTTTGCTTATGCGTGATCACTCTCTCTCTCTCTCTTTCTTCTTGCCTGAAAGTAAAAAGCCTACGTTTATGCTTAACAACTTTGGAAACTTCAAGCTACGTCACTCAACTACTATCACCGCTACTAAACTTCATTTTTACTACTTTCACTGTCATTCTTCATCGTTATTTTGAAAATTCGATTTCACATAAAAGGTACGAGCAAAAAAATTGCATGTCAGAAAAATTATTGACTCGATGCTACCACGATATTTTACTGAAATGTCTGATACTCAGATTTTCGAGTGTTTTTCTGTTCTCATACAATCTTACGACGAATAATGAATGCCATTTTCGTGGGACGAAAGTTTTTTCGAACAGGCTTACATTGCGCAGAATTTATTTCAAGATCTCAATACCACAAGGAAATGAAATCTTCGAAAAAAAAATTTCATTGGAAGATTATTTTCGTGATGAATTGAGAGAAAAGGGAAGGTCGAATAATCGATCGGTAATCGTCGAGTCGGAGTACAAGGAATCCCATAATTTAATTCATTAGTCAATTATGTACAAATCGAAAGGCAGCAAATTCGAGGGGCGTTGAATTTTTAATGGCACCGATATGTAGAGTGAATCATACAAAGTTGAGACAGGAAATAATGGATGACGATGCCTTAATAATTTAGGTTGCTGCTAATGGTCGGGTTTTTGAGGTCGCAAATACGAAAATTACTGTGAGCTACGGGGTCTCGCCCGTTGTTCGTATGCCTTCGATATTTCTCCACTTCCGGCTCGAGAAATCGATTTCGGATCACCGCGAGGATGGCTGTCCCGCTGGATTTTTATCATCCTGCGCGTATTTTTCTTAGATTCTTCTCAATACAATTTTTCCGTTTCATCCGAGCGAAACGGAGCAAGGTCAGCCTGGATTTCATTGCGTGGCATGGCCACCCCTCGTTTTACATACAACCGGACGTCCCAATTAAGCCGCCATTGTGATCGAATCAGGAAGGCAAATCGTTTCGAGTCCTTAGAATTTCTATGTCCACTATACCTATACGAGCATGCTACCGACCATGCTCTCTTTTCTCTCTTCGTCTCCTACACCGTTGAGATTGATTTTAGCATAAACTGCGAGTAACTGGAGAAGGATAGAAGGCGGAAGAAAGGACTCGAAAAAGAGCGCCGGAGCTAATCAGTTTTGTGTGTTTGCCTTTTTCAGTGGGGAGATTTTTCATGGGCAAGTGAACCCTCGTTATCGGAGTTGATTCTGACATTCGAAAGTGCGAGAATAATACGTTATTTGATATTTTTTTGATGACTGCGACTCTGCGGAGTTTAGGTTCGGCTTTTCCCTTCTCGTGAGCGCGCCTGAGGAAGAAATTTATTATTCATAAGTATAAATTTAGCGATTCGTTCGTGAGGAAACATTGCGCGAACTCGTAACATCGATAATTTTATCCTAAAACCTCCATGAGTCTGGTTTGTGGAAAGCTACACAAATTCAATGCTCCATTCGCACGGACACGACGAGGTCAATCGTGAGACCTTTTCGATTCGAATAAAAATTCGCAGACAATAATTCACCTATCCAGATGCGATTTTTTTCTCCAACGACACTCTTGAACCGGAAATTTAAGAGCGGGGGACAAATAATTCAGCGCAGGAAGTCCTCGGCATCGCTGCGCTGCGAACGTACTACGCGTGGCCTTGCCGCATTGTGTCCTATCGTGCCATTTTTTTTCTTTCATTTTCAAGATTCTTGTTCTTTGTGTTTTCTATTTGTACAATAACTACGACGACCGTTTCCGGTACAAGACGAGCAATTTTTAACTCGCTTCCTCGGATGGTCCAAAACACTTTTGTTCTTCCCTTTCGCGAAAGCCTGGAGGCGAAACGATTTTTTTGTTTGCACGCGCTCAACTCGCATAGGAGCTCTCCGAAGTACAAAAATAACGTGCGGCCCGTTTCAGTAAGGTTCTTCGTGCTCCCACGAATATTCGCAACAGCGAAAATTTACAAAAATTTACAATATTTACGAAATAAATGAACATTTCACTCGTCGTTATTACTGATATTTTCAAAATCCTCTTTGCATTTCTGTTTTTCATTAAAAAAAAAAAAAAAAAAAAAACATTGTTAATCTACAAAGTGCCAACTGTACGTTCCTCATTTCATTAACCAAGCAATGTTTTTTTCTTTAGTTCTATTACTGTGTATCGATTTTTATTACATGCAAGAGTGAAAGAATTTGAAGGCTGTTGGTTCCGAACGAATACCGAGTACCGCGAAGTAAGAGTGGGACAAAGAGTCTGATTGTAGGATTCGAGGAGTGAGAACGAAACCCCGAAGAAGTGAATTCTCCTAACGAAAGCAACGGGCGTATAGGCACAAGCTCGAATTGCAAAAGGGAGAAAATAGAAGATAAATAAAAAAGAAGAAAGGGTGAAAAAAAGCTTTTTTCAATGGATAGACGCGGAGAGGTGGAGGAAGGAAAATAAAAAACGTCGAAAAAAAGTAGAAGCGAGAAGAATGTGAATACTTTGTAGTACTGCCAACTGCACTACTATACCCAATGTGTATACGTTCGTAGATGTATGCGAAGCCGTTACACACCCGTGCCCGGGATTGAAACCGAATGGCGCTCACAATGACCGGTAACGAACAATGGTCACTCGTTTTTGACGGCAATGAATTTGAACCGGGACTTTTTGTTGACGCCATAATAGATATTAATGAAACCTATGCGGAATTGCTCGGTCAAATCGATAGCGAGACTACATAGAATAAATACTCACACTTGTATAAAGTGTTGCAGGACGGACGATTTTTTTAGCGGAGAAAAAACGATTTGTGTGCAGACGCAATGAATTTCATTAGGTTTTAACGCAAAAATGAGGATTTAAGGAAACCATTGCTTGAATTGAGATGACTTGCAGTCACAATTTTGCTACATAAAGCCGAGAACAGGTACGAAGAAAATAGAGCCATTGGAAATTTCCCTGAATTCCTGATGTGAGAAAGTCGAGAAACATGCGAGCTTCTCTTGAATAAAGCGAAAGGTCGAGTGGGCAGATTTATTTGATTTGTTGTAAAGGATTTTTTCGACGGAGTTGAAGAACAGCATGCAGGAGTTAATTTTCAGGCATGCTCCGTGAGAACCATTTGTGTTTTACGATTTGAAATAACGTAAATAGAAAACAGCGCGTGGAAAAAGTAAATTGAAAGGAGAGTGTACGATAAACATTGTCGAAGATTCAGTTATCACCGAATAGAATTTAGAATCCAATTACACGAAATTTATCGCTCGTCCGGACAATGGAATTGTCGAGATAATAATGTTTTAATGGATTGAAATATAATGGACGGATGAAAATAATCGCGTATATGGGGTCGATAGGAGGTTTCGCCGTATGGCGAGAGGATAAGCGACGCTCGCAAGTCGCGCAATTAGGGAGAAAATGGACGAGATTGCCGTCGCGCGGCGTGAGACAAGCGAAAGCGACGGAACGTTCGGCCTAAATCAGGACCCGACGACATTTATACCGTTTCGTCGATTACAAACCACGTGCATTCGCAAAAAAATTTCCCCCCCTCGCCTCGATCACCTAATGAAAACTTTTCCTTTTCATTATCGTTTTATTGTTTACAAAATAGTTCACTCATTATTATTCAACGAAATCAATTATTATCGATTGTTCGATGGAGTGCGTCATTTTAGGACAACTTTTTTTTACCATGGTGCTCGAAAGTCTTTAGTTAACGTCCAAAAACGAAGCCTCGCGAAAGAGTATCGTTGTCAAACAATATTTAGCGGTCGCGAATCGAAATTAAAAATTTCCTATTTGATTATAGCATTGAAAAAATTGTTATCCTCATTATTATTGGTACACCGCCCTGCAAATTTTCATGTAGCTCTCCGGATGGATTTTCGTGGAAAACTTGATATTCTACAATGAAGTCCATTGTACCGCATGTCCGTAAATTCAAATTATTCTCGGCATCATTACTAAAAGTGAATTTTATATGAAAATGTCTACATAAACGGTTGTATCACCTGAATTATTGAATATACAGAAAACATTCAAATGACAACTTTGTAGATAAACAAATTTGCTGGAAAAAAGTCTTATCAGCTGAGACTGTAAATTCAACCCTTTCCGAGTTACAGAGAGTTTAAATAAATTCTATATGTATATTTTTTGAAAGCTTTTGAAAAATCTTAAGATCGACGCCGTCCTTTGATTGTCAAGTTGTCGATTATCTTTCGATTATGAATGTACAAACTGCCAAAGGAGACAACAATATCCATAAGAAAATGAAGAATAGCGTCCAATTATCAAATAGAAAGGATCGTAAACACGACATACGATGTGTTCCTCAAATACTCTTCGTTGCTGAGATTCGCCATGATAAAAAATTTAGCCCAAGCTCAACGCGTGACTCGGCTCAGCTAAGCAATCAAAACGAATGATACCATAAACGCCATGAGAGCCTACCGGTTGCGGTGCTCATGTGATTTAGCGATAATAATTTGACCCTCTGTGCCTTCGAGAAAAAACAATAGGACAGCGGACTGTTCAGTATTCGAAACGAATAATGTTTGACACTTCAATCGTGTACCGAGCCTACCAAGATTGATTTATTTTTCAATGTAATTATCGCCGTAAAAATTATGCTGAAGAAAAACCGCGGTATTTTCTGTTCATCGACCCATTTTAACCAACAGTACGAAAACAACCGTAATTTTCTGCCAGTACCCGCAAATTTTTCATAAGTGGCGGTTTCACGTTCAAGAAGCATTTTAAAGGCACAGGGTAAAGTTCAAAAGCGTGGCTGTCCCGAAAAATTTTTCGATAAAGTTTTTTTCATCGTTTCCGTCAGTCAGTAGACATGTCTAATAATGATGATGAGACGGGGAAACTCAAAAATTTTCCGTACAACTTTGTTTTTTGAGTGGGTAAACAATTTTTCGATTTTAACATTTTCACAATTTCAAGCATGACGGAATATTTCAAGGCTGAACCCTCCGACTAAGAAAAGCAAAAAAGTAAGAATGGCAAGCAATGAAGATGGCTGTGAAATTGATCTAATGAACAAGACCACATGCGAATCGAATTTCACATTTTTTTCGTTAAAAAAGCAATTTTCTGTGGGTCAACAGCAACCTCCGCACTAAAAAAATCACTCTCCTCATTATCAATCCCATTTTTCATTGATAATAAAATAAGATCATTTTTTTTTAACTACACTGTTTGGAAAGAAGTCGAAAATTGATCCGCCTCACGTTATTTCTCGCAAGTCCTCAAATGTCCCCAATTTTCAACGGTCGTTCGCACCGCATTTTCTTTTTATTTTTTGAAGTACTTTCAAATAGTCTTTAACCAGAAGTAATTTTATGCACGAGAGCCATATTTGCAACACTTGTTTTGCACACAATTGGTTTCCAGAGAACGTGAAACTTCCAAAGGGTTAACTATAAGGCTACGTAGGGAAAATGGAGAATTATATCGCTCCGCCTTAACGACTAAATAATGGGGGATTGAAGGAAGATATGGTCTCGTAATAGTATAATAAATGCATGTCAATTAAAAATGAGTGCAGTTGGGTCGAGGATAATTAAGGCATATATTTGAAAGGGTTTGCATACGGGCATGTGAATAAGATAGACACCTGGATTCGGTCATAGCTATCGAAGGCATGCAAATTGGCTTCAGATTGAGAAAGCTTCACGCGACGGTTGAGTTAACGAGGACTGTTTAGCCCGCATCCTCATAATCGTTATATCAACAGTACAAAGTTTTCAACATCAAAGAAACTCATTCGGTAGCCAAATGATATTCGCATCTTTGTGTTGCTCCGACTGATGGAACGGAAATACTAACCCTCATGCATTTCGCGTTTTTTATGGAAAGGGGTTGCTGCGCGTGGCTACTGGATAAATAATGAAAATAAAAATCGCATTCGTATGATCATTCGAAACGTCTGATCAGCAACGAACTTTTTAATTCGACCAAAACTTGACGTTTGGAAAAGGCAATGAAGCACCTGTCAAAAGACACTGAAAAGTATCACTAAGGAATGATTTTTTAGGATAACTCATCAGAGAAAAACTGTTGCTGCGTGTCCGTATAATCTCTTGATGATTCGATAAAGTAAACTTTCACCCGAAAAGATTGAGATCTCGATCTACAGCAATGTAGTACTAAGTACACAAGCGATCGGATCGTGATCTAATGTACATGCAACGAGATTTATAATAAACTAGTATGGAATTTAACGGTCAAGCGTTGAGTTACATTTTACGGTTCAGGTGTTAGCGTGTAATATATCAAGGTGAAAAATGAGATAAGCCCAGAGGGGAAGGTGGCTCCGGATGCGACCTGAATCTTGTGCGAAATGTTGGAGATGGAGGTAAATAGTGTATGCAACGCATGGTCGAACACGTACCGAGGTAAGAGAGGGAGGAGGTGAGGGAATTAAACAGATTCTCTCGACAAGACTACTTCGCTCCGTCTCGAACGTGTACAGAGTCGGCAACACGTGCTCTCATACGAGTCTCTTTTATACGTCACGAGATTCACTGCTTAGTTGGCCTTTTCGTCGTTATCTTTCTTTCTCTTTCTACCAGTTGTAAGACACTGGAGTAGAAAATCTCGTGGGAAGTTTTCACTTCACGTTCCACGTTTGAACCAACAAGTATTTACACGAGAAACCCCCTCAGCCCTCTCCGCTAAAATCGCTGCTGCAAAAACCGTGGGTGGATAACGCGACCACGTGCCTCTTAATCTAAGCACGACATTCTTCTGGTCGAATAAAATTCCCAGTATTCTCGCCAGCATCTCCACTCCGCGACTATGTTGAAATCATATTTGGGGAATCGGGAGGTTGAGAAGATTTCGAAAATTTCGAGTGTCGAAACGCGAGACAGTGGATAAAAATCAATTGAGAAAAAGTGCTGATAAGATTCGGTGAAAAATAAAGAGAAGTCAAGATTTTCAAGATACTTACTAAGATATTCTTGGTAATTGAGTGTTTATTTTCCCCGTAATTTCAGGTTGCGATGAGCTTCGAGTGCAAAAAATCACGTTATCTTCATCTCTTGCCCACGAGGTTTAAGAAAGAAAAGGCAAGTCTTGACCATAACATTTTTTTCAACGGTATTGAATACTGATGAACGGTTGTAAAATTTGCTTTTATAGTTTTTGATCCAGATTACAGATTTGCCGTTTCCGAGAAGAACGACCGCAGAAATGGCAGTCACCGAGTGAAATATACCAGTAGTAACACACAGGGAGAACTGTTAAAGTGGTTATACAGCTCATTTGTTTGAGTAACCGTCGGATTTATTACCACGGCGGACCACCTGCTCCAGCAGCTTCTCCACTTCTTCTTTTTCAATAGTTTTCATACACTTCCGAGGCTTCAACACACGAGAAAAATTTGCTGATTTTACATTTGCCTAGACCTCGGACGATCGATCAATTGCACGAATTCATAAATATTTGAAAAAGTAACGATACTGTTTTCCTTTTTTTACTCTTTTTCTGCCAAACTCATTCTCCCAATCGATTCTGATGAATTGGTACGCGTTCAAGATCTGTAAGGATGGGTATACTCGGGATGAAAAAAAAAAATATTTTTTTAAAGTTATGTTTCTTCTGACAGAAGCTTTTGATGTAAATTTTTCTATTCACAAAAGAATCAACCACTCGTAAAATGAAAACCGATTAACAAAGCCGAGCAAACCGTTTTGAAAAGAATTTGCAAAATCAGTTATGTTCAACGAGGCAAGCTCACTGTAGAACTTTATAACTTCGATTGACCAAAAAACATGCATCGATCACCACGAAATTACAAGAATACAAGAAATTGGCATAAAGAATGCAGGTGCATTCGAGCGTTCATTTCCGCAACCGAATTCCTGGCCGTTATTTGAAGGAAAGAAAAAAGGAGAAGAAAAGTGCCGACCAAGAAACGTGTCGCTCTCGTGCACCCCGAGAATTTGCGACGCGAAGGTCACTCGAGTTGCGACGGAGAATTGCGAGCGAGCTGGAGTGCAATCGTGCGACTACTGTCCCGTCTAAATAAGTACGCGCATATGCAACAACCGCCGGTCAAATTCCGCGGAAGGCGATCGACGATGCATGACATCGACCGTGTCAAATATTTAGGCCGTTTCCCATTCCGCGTGTCCGCATACCTCGTGTCCGGCTTACCAACCTCTTTCTATCCCACTGTCTTATTCTTGCTTGTTTAAAAGCCAACTGGCACGGGGACTTTACTTACCACATCGCACTACGACATTCGCAACAAATTGCTTCGAAAATTTCTCATCCAGTAAGACCCTGAGAGAGGATCGGAATGAATTCAGAAACTCCGGAAGTACAATTCACGATTGGGAAGCACGAAGTTTTTGCTGCGAATATTTAGCGATTGTACATCGTCCATTCGAAGAGTGCGAATCTGTACAATTCTGAAGGAAAAAATAGCGTTGAATGTCCGCAGTTTCCGTTTTGGGTCTTGATCGTGAGACATACGCGCGCAGATAAGAAACGGTAGAACGAGTTATTCGTCGGCGTTTGGTGAGATCAGGAACTCGGTGTAATTGAAACAGGCTCAAATAAACGCCGAACCATAAGAACAGATTGTTAGATTCCGATAAACTAGTCAATCGTTAATTATCACAGCGCGCAGCTGCGTTTAATTAATAAAATTTCTTTTTTTCCATCGTCCAATGTCCAAACGAAATATCTCGAAGCGTTTTTATCGGCTCGCCATCCAAGTGCTTTCCACGTCAGTACCTACTCCGTTGCGGAAAAATTCCTTTCTACAAAACCCTCTGAAATATTCGCGCCTTCTATTCGACGCATTGCGAGAGAAAATTTGCAGCTCCTTACGCGAGTGGCTTCGGTCACCAGTCGACACGGGAACGCGTAAGAAATTCAACAATTTTCTGCAATACTTCGAAATAAAAAGTTTACGATGTGACGCAGATATGAAAAGTATTTGAATTTACTCAATAAAAATTTAATTAAGTGCTCAAAATAATGAGGAAAAAGGGAATAAAAATCGCCCCCATACCCGATGAAAGGATGATGAAGAAAAACAGATAGCACGAGAGGCGAGTGACGATTGCTTCACCGCGTAATAAGTACTATACTTGTAATAACCTCTTGATTAACCTGCCGCAACTTCTTTACTGCAAAAAGACCAGTGAAATTGCCTCGTAACCAGATAACCCCGTCAAATCTACTCCGTAGCGGTCATCAAAAGTTCTACGTCCATCGATACATCTCTGTCAGCCATAAGATCGTTTCTTGCATCATCTCTATGCACAAGCGCCCCGATAAGTTCGTTCACTCATGCCTTGACCGCGCGCGATCTCTCGAGGCGATTCACATTTCAATCGCAAAAGCGTTATCAAGAGGCACCTTGTCAGAAGGCGGACGATGGTCACGGATGGGAGGTAAAAAATAAGAGATTTCAATGATTTACGGTGGTGATCAAAAGTGGCTTGACACGATGAGCGCACACGGCGCGTACGCCGATTTCGTATGTATTTTACATTGTAACTTGCTGCGCGAGTTTAGCCGATGATCTGGAGGCGAAAATCAATTGGTTGTCGAGCGCACTCGATCGAGTTTTTAGACGAGCAAGTTTTAGCGCGAAAGAACCGGTTGCGTGAGATGTTATTCGATGCAGCCGGTCTTGCGCGGCACCTTAACACGTACTCACGAATGTCTTTAGCAGTGTGTATACATTTGTTGATGACTCCAAGAGCGAAAAGGGCTCGATTCGCGAGGGTTTCGCTTCTCGAGAAGCCTTTTTCTCGTTAGGGCGATTTAACCCATAAATATATGTGTATGCGAACCGGTATGCGATATTCTTTCGATATGGTGGACGAATTACCTGCTACCGCGACTGCAACCGCCTGTACCAAGAGCCCCAACGGACCCAACCAAGAGAGAGCACATACGCACACGCCCCGAAATTGCTTCGATTATCAGGTGCTCGCGAGCGAGAGAGCTCGCTTACACAGCCACAGCTGCGTATTATATTTCATTGGTTCGAGGCGCGGTGGCAATGCCAACAGCAAGACGCATCGCTTCTCTATACTGCACGTATTTCCCGGAAGAAAAGGAGAAGGGAATATAACCGCGTTGCGATCGACCCTCTTGCAACATAACTCGCGCTCATTGATTAATCAGTGCAACTATATGAGCACATGTGTACCCGAGATTGCTAGTAATATTGGACCACGAATTTTTATGGATTGTACACGTAGGCCTCGTAGCTACAACTCGTATTCTCGGGATTAAATTCTCTTCTCTTCGGATTCAATCAATTTTTCGTTGTCAGACTCGCTAATTTCGTTACTTTGATGAAAAAATATGACGCTAATGAGACTGATTCAACGGCAGGATGTTCAGAAACGTTCGAGACTCGTTGCTTCGATATCTTCAGACTTGCTGTAGACTCGTGTAATACAAAATTCATCGCTGCACGATTTGGTTAGCTACACGTTCTATGATACGGTGGGCATGGAATTTTGTTAGTTTTCGCATGTTAAAAATGATATGTTAGAGAAAACTGAGAAATTTGAGACCTTGAATACCTACTAATTTCGGTGTAAACGTTTTTGATGTTTTTTTAATCAATAGAAAACACGAAATCGCACATCGCTTCGTATTCAGCGGGTTCGTTGGACCGGTCTCTTTGGCGATTCGATAAATCGAAGGGGTTTAAATGCAATCGGCATACAGAGCCCCGTGCCGATGCAAGTTTCGCGTAGCCCTTAATTGCCTTGCTAATAGGGCTCGGCATTAACCTCGTAAATAAGAAAGGCTCAGTTTTTTATCTCACTCCCACTTTCTACGGTACAACCGAGTTGAAAAATCCTTCAGATTTGTGATACACGAACGAAAGAAAAGAAAAAGGAGCTCCTCATTCAATTTGTTCAGCAAGAAATGGATCCTATCTCGATCGAATTCGATGCGAACGCAAACCTCCGATGTTAGCTATCTACGATCATCAATTACGAGCTCGTCTTCGTGTCGATCGAATTGGGATTTCCATCAATGAAAGACTCGTTTTTAAGGATCAACTGCTTTCAGTATTTTCTGTTTTTTTTTTTTACCAAGAATTTTGCCAGTGTACCTTGGCAGGGGGGAATGTTATTATTACGACGGAGCACACTAATTTTCAAATGAATGCAATTAAGTTGTTGTTTGAAGTTTGGAATTTTCGCCTTCCTCATGGGATGAAGAATCCTGGATATATTTCCATACGAATTTACCTCATTCTGCATGCAAAGATCGCCGTCAAAACTTCACGTAATGCCTTAACGAGTTAATACATTTACCGCGGAAACGTATATCGTTGCTCCTCGCCTTGCCGTCAGAAAGTTTGACTCGTTCGCTGAATATTTGTTTATTCTATAATTGTATTTGGTAAACTAATGAGGTACAGAAAATGAAAATTACGGGAATAACTCGAGCTACATGGATTTTCTATCTCATTAAAAAAGTCAATAGCACGCTATCGTTAAACAATGGTTTTACTTATAGATTTTCCTTTTGGTAGAAAATCCTTGGGGATCTACGAGAATGTTCCAAATTAATGGATCGTTAATTTACTTTTTATACGGCAGAGTCTATGGATAAAAGCGAGGAAGAGAGGATGAGAAAAAATGAGACGAGTACCCTCGGGGTTGGGGCGGTGTATTTGCGAGGTCGGATGACTTTGTGTGAAGAAGGTAAAAGGATTTCCCCATCAGATCCAGAGAGGAGGAGGCATTCAGGGGAAAGCAAGGGAGAGACTGATGGTGAGTATTTTACGATCTCGGTGGATGCGACGGGGTGGAAAGAGTGGCTTCGGGAGAGAACGGTGAAAGAGTGCATTAATTAATTAGGAATCTCGCTAATTCAAGCAAAAATGGCCGACTACTGGGCGTGGCAAATCGATAGACCGAAACGCGACGAGTGAAACGTGTTTCTTTGGGTCTCTCACGCCCCTATGATTACTGCAGAGCCTCTCGGCAAAGGCAGACGAGCAGAAGCACCCTCTGTACCCGGTACGCGTTTCATTTTTTTCCTTTTTAATCATCTCAGCGCCATATCGTTTGACCTCGCTGATGGAAATAAAAATCATCGACATGAAAATATATCCGGTCGAGTGGACAAGTTGATACTTTTTTTACCATATCTCTCGACGCGTAGCAAATTTTAATTAGAGACTGCTAAAATAATAAAGTCAAATTATCTGATTGGAGAAAAAATCCCCGGAATCCGAAATCATCGACTTTCTGATAATATTCTCAGAGCAACTGAAGTAAATATACATTGAAAGCATGCGAGAACATTCCGTACTAAATTCAAGCTGACAACTACATTCCACGCACTAATTATAATTATTCCTTTCAGTTTGTACCGCAGTTAAAAGCTTTGCAGGATATTCACTTCGTGTATGAAGTAACAAGAAAAAATGGTGGCAAAATTCGCGCCCTGGGGAATGAGATCGACAAAAAAAGCGCTGAAAAAAATCAAAGCTCAGCTGCGAAGATGCGAAATTAAATAATTCGCCATAATGGCCTACAACACATCGGTATGGCAAAAAGGGAGGCAAAATTTGTAAAAAAAAAAAAAAAAGAAAAAAGAGGGTGAGATCGTTATCGAGCTATCTCGACGATAAACGCCGCATTCTCGTTAGCCCATGCGAAGGCGCGAGCATTCTTAAACTCGTGGGTTGCGATAGGAGGTAAGTTGGAAAGATTGCAAAGGAAAATAACAACACCCTCGAGCTCTCATACGCGCGAGTTTAGCGGCGATGTATTCGTTACGAATTTTACGAGCTCTGAAATAAGTTACCCAATGGTTATCGGCTGCTTTGCTATCCTGGATTTACATCGCCACTGTTAAACTCTGAGAGTGCATACATATCGTTATAGATATAGCGCAGAGAAAGCCTTAAAGCGTATACAAATAATAAATATTTATACAAAGCCATCTATTGGACTTTTCTGGGTGCGATCATAAGCAGTAGTCGTTTAAAATACCGTTATTTATCCAACGAGATGGCATATTACGTGCTAGGAGAAGCTGCTTCCCCGTCTCTCCACCTTAATGTGCCTCGTACACTTTCTGCAATCTCAAGGATCACTGAGTTTTATGCAGCATAGATTATTATCGATGTATTGAAATTAGGAAGTCGTATCGAGTACACCGCTAACATTCCAGGTTTAACGATTATCGAGAAAATATCGTGCTTCGGTAAAATCCTATTTTCAACATGCGAACACTATTTTTTGTAAGCTATCCAAGTACGTTTCGCGCTTTACGATTTCATGTAAGCATATAGTTTCAACCCTGCTCAATTAATTGGATGCGATAGGTTGCCAGGGTTAATTGGTATCGAGGTCACCTATCTTGCACCAACACTCTCCCACAAAATTCGGTGTTTTTTTTGCCCGTAGCTCGTACTAGCTGTTTATTGGAGAGAGCAAAGAAATGAAAGTGGAAATTTGCTTATAGAAAACTATCCTGGATGAATCCTAGAGACGCGAAGTATTTCATTAAAATCGTAAAAGCCTTTGCGAAAGAGGACATCAACAACGACGATCGCTTGACACGAAGCCTCCTTCCCAACCTGGTTTTTAGTATGCAGCTGCACTGCACTATACGTGCGGCATTGCACTCGGCAATATGCCTGCACACCTAACGATGATACATGACTGTATGGGCTAACCTCACGACCCGATAAGTCATAAATACATTTGTTACTAGTATTTTGTACGTACTCAGTACAGAGAGGCGAGGGAAGCTCGTGGAGGCTTTTCTCATGGAAATACGTTAGGACCGAAGCAAACACAATATCAATACGAGAGCCGGTATAACAATAAATAAATTCCAGTAGTTACGAACCGGATTTACTTGATTTCTGTATACGTAAATTTCGACTTTTAACATCGAATATCGTGGCATCTGGATCGAGGAACTGCAGTTTCAAATTTTCAACCGAAGCTCCGATGCTGATTCCTCGAAGCTCCAACGCGCAGCGGCACTCGGCAATGATTTTCAAACTCACAAAAAAAATTGACCGGGAATTGAAGTTAACTTTGATCTGCCATCCTGAATGAGAATAATGACCTGTGGACACTCGTGATAGTCTCGGAATTGAAATCCGAGGACCTCCATTCTGTGGGCGTTCTCTCCATTTTGTTTCGATGAATCCGGCTCGAAGGGTAGATTCGCAAGAAAATGATATTCCATATATTAGCCGAAGTCACGCGAATGGTACACGCGGGAAGAGTCTTCGTTTGGGTGTGAAATTTATCACCTTTGAATAGGAAGTTGGTCATTCCGTCACGGTAAGGATAAGTGGACATTAGTCAAGGTGGACTGGCTCCGCGGGACATCCCCCGGCGGTCTTTCTTCAGCAGTATCATGCAGAATACAATGAGAAAGGTGTTTCTCCCTATCTTAGCTTCTCCAATCATAATTTGCATAACAATCGAGTAGAGCCGCAGTTATTGGAGGTTGCATGATGGTTTATACATAATATTTGTGACGGCAGTGTCGTAATCGTCGTCGTCCATGCTCTGATCCAAGTGAACCGCACCAGCTTCCGGTCGTCAACTTCCGGTGGATACTCTTCATTCGCGAAGGAGGTTTAGCGCAAAGGCGAACTCGGTGTACGGAACGATGTATCCTTATTCCGGGCTCCCTCGCTCACCAATGCTTCCGGTCGGTCGGGGTAGAATGACGTTGTCATGGATACGAGCCCGGTCGTGGCTACACCCCCTGGCAACACCCTTGCCCAACATGGCCGCCAGCCTTTTGTACACTCGTTTATACTCGCGAGCCACTCCTTTTGCTCGTTATACGCTACTCAACACAACCCAACATCCATTCAGGCACATATACGTTCTTTCGACTTTTACATATTTTGACCATGAAGCTTGACGCAGGGGTTGGACCGAATACCTTTTTTGCCCCACCATTTTCGAGATCCTCGAGCTCTCTCGCCCCTTCGATTTTTCACCCTTTGCGCCGCAGCCCCTGTTGGGCATGGCTTACGAGTGCTGGTCGGCCGTTCGACCCTTCGCCTGTATCCTTTGACCTCGCTGACTCTCAAAGTCACATGCCCTGTGGATTCATCTCTCGTGTATATATATTTTCCGCAAAAATCCCTGTACCCCGCTCTTCTCTGCTTTTATGCGCTCTTTGAATTACGTGCTGGGACTCTGGATACCCTTCGCTACTGCACGGCCTGCTGTTTTTTCTCTTTTTATGTTTTTTATTTCACCTAAAAGCACGTACAACGAGAGACCATTAACTCTTCAATAGAAATCGGCGGACGGATTGGATCTTGTACAATCTCCATTGAAACGGATATACCGGATCAATAAACTACGTGATAATTGCTACGGTGAAGCTTCACCGATGAAACAGAGGAGGGGCACAATGATGAAAAAATACGGTAATTGTCCGATGGCTCCTGTTTGCGTCTGGGGCTTTGTCAGTTGTTACCAGTTTTCATGAAAAATCTGTACTTCGAATGTGCAGACAGTCTCAATGGAAATCGCGTGCAGCCAACGGTCTCGAATAAGTAAATAAACCCATCGCAAAGTTCTCTCTTCCGTTGGAAACCGCTTTTTTTTCCTTTCTCATTGCCTGGGTATTCATATTTCGCACTGAATACAACGAACGTCCGCGACGCGATGACACTGGCAAAGAGACGATTGGGAGGCTGAAGAATCTTTATATTCGCCGCACTACGTGCTGCTGTTTTCGTGGAGAATTTTCGGAGCTTCGAAGAAAAGAAGACACACAATGTATCGTGGTGTGTACAAAAAAAAAAAAGACAAATAACGAGCGTTCAAACCCTGGAGTGATAGGGTAAAAAACTACGCCCGAGACTCTTCTTCGTTCTCCCTATCCAGGAAAAAAAAGTGAAAATAAGAAAAAGATGGGGGGGAAAAAAAAAAGAGCGAACTTGAGAGCCGAGGTCGAGAGGTGCTCGTGAAAAATTTGGCGTCGCGCCACTCTCAAGTGGGTCGCCGCTGCCGCTGTTGCCATTGCTGGCGGCTGGTTGAGAGAAAAAGTGACGAAAAAAATCCATACTACGTGAACCCGGAGGGCGCGGAAGGGCGGGCCGAGGTACAGAGGGCTGCAGAGAAAAGTTGGGGCTGTTCGAGGGGCTCGAGACAGAGGAAAAGGCAATGGAGAGAGATAGCAAGAGGGAGAAAGAGAAAGTCCGGGCAAAACTAGGATTCGTTGCTATGGGGACGCAGCATGCTCGCCGTGTGCCTGGCAACCCCCGGTAATGCCCCAGCCCTTAGGCGAACCCCCCAATCTGTCGAAAGGTGGCGTTCACTCGTTTTTTCTCTCTCCCTTTCTCCACATTTCTCTATTCACCTCGAGCCTACTGAAGCGCTTCACTCGATATCGCCTGCTTCCGAACCAATGGCGGTAGCTAAATTCTATTTTTTCCAATTTCGTAAATACACTCCGACGCACCCGAACTCTTGAAAAGCCCGGTCTTATTCTAGGGTCAAAGTCTTCGAGGATCGTGCGAAAAGGGTGGAAAAGAGGGGGCTCGTGGAGTGGGCCACCCCCGCATCCTCCCGCGACTCAACAAGCAAGACCGAAAGCTCCCTCTGCACATTTACAACCACCGACTCTCGCTGGCTCGTGCTTTGCCAATTTCCATGGCAACACGGCCATGGCAACTAAAGGGGAAGCTACCATCCTCTCTTGCACCGAACATTCCGATTCTCATCCTGATCATGGATATTAAAGATGGATAGGAACTAACTTCCTTCGATCAATATCGTATGTAACCCTTCGAGCGAGTTCACCACGGTTTAACGGTCGACGCGAGCTTTTTGATTGCAACTAAATTAGATTCGATTGTTATACGAAGATGTCGAGTCTTTCGTTATTGGACGAATATTTTGAAGAAAAAAAGTTATTTGGACTTGAAATTATCAAAATACATAGGAAGTACCTGTGGTCAACCAAAGAATTAATAAATACCGAAATTCTTTCATTCGTTTCTTCTGACCATATCAATTGTATCAAGGTTTAGCCATTACGAAAATGTGGGGATTAAACTATGCTCATAGAATAGAAAAAGTGAATTTTCAATCATGAAAATGCGGAAGCGAAACCTTCGGTAATTGAAGATTCTGTGCATCATTGTTGAGGAAACAACGAACTCGAACCACCTTAATTAAGTTCAGGGTGAAGAGATAATTACTATGAGCATCATTCCAGAAGGATGAAACTCCAGAAATCTGCAATCCGTGAAACGATTGTACGAAATAAGAACTCGTTATAATTATTCCATCGGATGAACATTTCAGCGAGAGTAATTTATATCTTCCGCGTCGAGTATTCACAATGCGCAATGAACTTTTGTCTACCTTGGCTCCGAACTTTGCCGTATTTTCCTGACCACAATCTCTCATTCTCCCGCGGCAGTCGAGAAAAAAGATGGAAACTTCGTTGCTAGGTCCCGATGAAAGATGAGCGGTTCCAAAGGGAGTAAACGAGAAAATCATCAGAGGGTGGGAGCTTTTATGCGCTGCAATTCCATCCAGTTGCCATGGAAACGCTTCGAAAGCTCTGAATTTATGCCCGTGGGGTCAAATAGAAGAAGGAAAAGAGTAAAACGAAGAAAAAGAAGAATAAAAATTGTACGTCGAGACTTGTGAGCTCGGTGAAAGGTTGGAAGACGTCCGACCTTGAAAGGGTCATTACCAGAGCACACAGGACCAACTGAACTCTTTTTTTTTATGCACTCAGCTCTCCTCCACCGTTTTCATCATCTTCAAAAAAGCATTATTTTTTCTCGCATACCTCTTGAAGATGAAAGGTGAGCTGTGTGCTCACGTTATAATGAGACTCGATTCGTCCTACCGGTCTTTGACGAGCAGACTGACGCCCTTGACCTTACGCAGTCGAGCTTCTTTCTTTGTCTTAACGTCAAAGCTCCGTATTCAACAAATCTTGACTTGTAACTCGTTTTCTTTTGGCATGCTGATTTTACGAACTGAACAAACCAATTATCCGAGACGATCCTACCTCTCTTTCTCTCTCACATCTCTTTTATTTTTTTCTTCCATTGCTATTACTTCTCCGTCATTCTTAACAAGCCTCTCTAACGAGCACGTGCAGACTGCATCTGGTTTATGTTCTAGCCTCAGCAAGTAACGAGGAAACGTCGAAGTACTCGATTATACGCATATGTAATATCGAAGAAGCAGCAGAGCAAAGATAAAAGAAAGAGTCGTTGTAAATCGGGACATATAGTCAATTTGTAATGATCTCCAATGGACGATTGAAATTTAAATTTGCCACCGACTCTTATAGGCACATGAAATCTCGTTGTTTCATACATTTTTTCTTCTCCTTCTTCTTACTTTTCTTCTCCTCCTACTTCTTCTTCGTCTTCTTCTTCTTCTTCTTCTGCTCGTGCTCTTGCTTCTCCGTACTTTAAGTCAGTCCTTCTTCACTCAGCCCTATCGTACGTCTCATCGTGCCTTGAAAATCAAACAACGCGAAGCTGCCGCGGCATTTAGTTTTCAAAGAGAAGCCGCGCGGGGCTGGATCCCTCGGACTCACGTTTAAGATCGGCAGTTGAATCGAAATTGACCGAAAAAGAGACGTCGATACTCGTGAAGTCACATCAGGTAAACCTCGTAAAGAAGTACCACGTATATTGCTTACGTATCGGGACATTTAACCTACGAATCAGGCAACATTCGTCGCTGAATATTTGCATGAGAAGCAATGTGAGAAACTGCCGTGAATTAAAAATCCACCAATCCCCCCCCCCCCTCTCTCTCGCTATCTTACATCACGAAATCCAATCTCTCGTGGAAACACTTTCATTTGCTTTTTTCAATCAAGCTCCAAAATAATGTTTCAATGATATTAGTATTCAGGATCAATAGTCCCAGCTC
The DNA here is from genome assembly GCF_019457755.1 of Venturia canescens. Taxonomy (NCBI): domain Eukaryota; kingdom Metazoa; phylum Arthropoda; class Insecta; order Hymenoptera; family Ichneumonidae; genus Venturia; species Venturia canescens. Next base: position 15,952,106 of record NC_057421.1, on the reverse strand, counting down.
GCGAACTATTCCTCATTACGTAAGAGATCAAACTCCTTTTGAAACGAGAAAATGAACAAAGAGATTGGAAGCTTTCTACCCGATATCGCGATGACTCTCATCCTTGAAAAAATTCAGCAGCACTCCTCCATATTTATAGTATCTTTCTCTTTCATGTCTCGCTTCGTTACCGTCTATCCTTTCTTTTCGTTTTTAATTCAAGATCCAATCAAATATACATAATTGAGAGTTGGTACTGAGTAGCGAGATTGAAGTTCCTTCACAACGGCTGCTTCGCTCACAGTCGACTAATTATGTTCGCGCTTATTAATTAAGATGCTCGAGTGATATAATCAAGTTGACGTTCGAGGGAGACCGAGTCTTATACATAGAAGGCGATGATGCAATTAAGGTGATAGCATTTTTGCACATACCATGCACCTATTCGGGTAGGTATCCGCGTTATCGTAGCGTGCGAGCCGATGCGTTGTAAAACGAGCGATAGGCAACGCCGGCCAACAATTTTTGCTACATTTATTTATAACTTTTCCGTTATAAATAGGTTCAAAAATTGTTTTCGTCGATAGGAAACACGTGGGCGCATAGCCACTGTCCCGGAACACACCGATTGAAATTTAATTGACGATCGATCGATAAGGAAATAATGATTTTCAGCAATTTCGTATTACCGAGATAATGCTGGTTTATTATATCTCGATCGTCAATTTGCAAATCACTATTATTTGTTAGTTTGCGTCCCCAGGCCGTCATTTGGTTATTCGATTACAATTTTTTCAACTATCTTCCCTCGATGGCTCCGCGAAAATCCGTTTACTTAACATTTTCGATAAAAGTTTGAAAAAAATGAGATTGCCTCGAGAAACTGGAGCCTGCGTCATCGATTTGAGAGACCGGAGATCGTGGTTAGTATATAATATGGATAATAAATGATTATCGCCGATACGATCATTACACGTTATTATGGGAATAATAAGCTATCAGATCGGAACACAACTCGGAAAAGGTATATGCCACGCGTTCGAATCTCATACTCGCCCTCCGTCTCTCTACGGCTTCCCTGGACAACGACATAACGTGTGTCCAATCTTTACACTTTCCTGCACACGACACCGAGTCTAGATCCTTTCCTGCCGGTCCCCTTCACAATTAATTCCATACCGCTATACAAAATATGATTCTTTTAACACGCTATTTCCCGTACGTTGGATACTTTCAAAGTTTGATGAGGAATATGCATTTTTTCGGCTGCACGCGGTACTTTATTCTTCCAGTAAATTAATGAGTTGGCTCAAAATTCTCATACTTTTAATACAAGTGTGGATTTTCGCAACCGATTTAAAATCCGAGCCGTAAAAACGAAGTTAAGCGGCGGAGTGTAACTCCCACTTGGGTGATACTCTCATTATTGAAAATTCAACTTGGATTTCATGCTTCAAGAATATTTCGTCCGAAACTATACGAGGCATTGTGACAAGTGTCAAGGATTAAATACGAAGCGTGTTTCCTGATTGAATATTTATCAATAGAAATCGCGGAAAGCAGAATTTCCACGATCAGTCTGACCGATGTATTTGAAGTGATAACTTTAACGTCGCCAAAGAATTTGTTATGCGCTCGTTAAAATGAAATAGTTGCGAGAGAGAAAAGAAAATTTCCGCAGAGTACATTCGATATTTATCACTTTTTTTCGATCCTCGGCGAAGCGAATGATTAATTAAGAGACGCAAGTTCGTAAATTCATTCGTATGAAAATGAGACGCAGCCGGTCAGCGTGCGCGATGATGGTTAAACAAAATAGCAAATAAATGAAAAGGGAAGATGAGGAAGGAGAAGCAGAAGAAAGCACACAGGATCGCACTGGCGGTTAATCAACGTGGTCGACGTTCATAGAGCGATAATTCATGAAAAAAGAAAATGGTCGTCGTCGCACTATTGGCCGGATACTCGGTACTCCTTTCGAAGGGAGCAAAAGTAGGGAAGAGCCACTTCGTACTTTTCGTTTTGCTTCTTGGTGGCTTAACGCATCAGAAACCCCCCCGAGCGAGAACGAAGATATACGGCCTACTTTATGCCATGTACCGTCCACCCTGTATAGCTAACGATATATATGAGTCGCGAGAACTCCCGGCACGGACTTCGTGTGAGCACGATTTCGAATATGGCGCGAACACCTGGGCAACGGTAGCGCGGAAACATCAACTAAATGTTCCCGTATGACGTATGCACTTCTTGTGCGAATCTGAACGTCCAGGAAGATGCAAGGGAAATAAAACTTTGGAGGGATAATCAACTCGGTACAGATAAATTATACTTACGAAAGTGTATTGAAGCGAAGTGTGAAAAAATGTGACAGGAGATCGTTTGGCTTTTGACAAACTTCCAGGAATAAAAATATGGATGGAAATTTTAGTAGCTTTCGTCATTAGTTTCCGAACTCTTAACTCGCGTTAAGGTAGTTCATGCACGGAACGATTTTATTAAGAAAGTCTTGAAATTTACACAGAATTTAAATGAATAGTCGACCCACGGGCATATCAAAATTTAAAGGATTCGTCTTATCGGTTATTGAGATAAACGTGTTTAAATATGAATAAAAATTCGTTTCTCTTTCCGTATAACGAAAAAAATGAACGCTTCTTACCAAGTTTAGAAAAAAGTGCACAATAACAATGAAGTATATAATGAAAGTTTTGGAAAAAATTCAAGACGATTGTCTTACTATAGTAATAAAGATATATTACGTTAAAGATTTAACGAAATTGGTAATGAGCACTCGCACAACCTCGCATTTGCTTATTTCAGCATTTTGTTTTTTCTTGGCTTGTTCCCGTTGTGTGAAAAACTATAGTAGTAGTATACCCCGCGATTAATTAATGGCTTGTAATTTCATTCGCCAAAAGATAAGTTGAAAAAATTGATTTACAATTTCGAATTAATAACTCTGAAATGAATTTAAAGTGATAATATCTTCAATTAGGAAGTAAAAATCGACCGAATTTAGGCACCCATAAAATACGATCCTTCAGGCATGATCTACGTTAATTGAGCATGAAAACGAACATGTAAATATTTATTGAGAGTTGAAAAAAAAACCAACAATTTGTATAAAAACGAGTGATCAAAGAAATCATTCGAGTTTACGTGTATCATCGAAACGCAACGTTACACACGCTTCATTCACGTTTTCACGGTGGAATATGATGTGCCGCTCAACTGCGATCAAAAACGAAGGTATAGAGCTCGAAAAAAATATGATACCGAGTATAAACAGTCTATCAATTACGACTGACGAGGTCATTTAGCACCGATAAAAGGCACACCCGTATACCGAAGAAGGAAATAATAATCGAAGATAAAATAAAAAGTGGTGCGCTGCACCCATGTCCATATGTAATACGATTTTCCCTGCTCGCAGTCTATAAATCTTTTGTCTATTTATGCTTGTGATCGCTGTTATTATATCGGCAATGCGCTGCCACAACTTCCGGCCATTTTTCCACTGCGCGAACACGTTTGAAAGATATGAGAATATTAACGTCTCGCTTTACGCTCATTTGAAACGAAAATTCTTCAGCCGCGATAACAACTCTGAGCGTTGGGGAAAAAAACCGAAAACTCATTCGCTTTAAACTTTTTATTTACGCCCACAGACGCTCTCGATGAATCTTACTGCTCGTGCTGGATTTTAGATGGATAATCGTATTTATTTGTGATTTTATTACCATCGATGTCGAGAAATTTTTACGACACCCAGCCATCTTCGGACATTCATCATCTTTCTGCTCATCCCAGTGGAAAATGAATATATTAAGGTCCACGTGTTAATCATGTACGAATATAACTACGTATAAAAACTACAGCGAAGATAATGAAGCGTACAAACAATTACGAAGAAGCAACGAACCCAACGAGCTTAACAACGAGGGCGAGGCGCACACGAAAATAATAGCATAGCATTAAGGCTTAATGGCGTCTCGTGTATAAAAGAAATATAATACACGCGAGCTGATTCTGAAGTTCGTTCGAAGCGTAATAAGAAGTTTGCGATTCGATAGGAATCTTTCCCGCATTTCGAATTAATTCACGGCGTGCAAACATCATATTTTCCTGATTAATTTACCTGTATCCGAAATCGGTTTGTGAACACTTGTTCGATAACTTTATGAGGCGTTTACGACGAGCACGAAACTCTGCGAAAGGAAAGCTAAAGAATTAACATCCTCACGATTTTTATTCCAGAAAAAATTCAATTCCTCGTTCTTTTTCTGGGATGCCGATCTCTTGAAAATCTCGCGGCACAACAATGCTGAAAAATGTTGGAAAAAATCTCGAGTCCGAGCGCCTGCAGCAAGTGCATTTAGTGAGCTCACATTTTCCTATTGTTTCACACGCACGTGAAATTATCACTCCATTTCCATGAGCTCGAAGCGATAAGTACGAATGATAATCCAATCACGTAGAGCCTCGTTTGAATCCATTTTTCCAAGAAGTCTTGATAATTTGTCTACCGCATAAGGTTTGTCGGTGCAAACGCCAAACCAACGGCTCGTTCGAATGCACTGCATAAATGATTATCACATGCATAACCGTGAATTCAGGTATTCACATGACCGTAGGATTTCAAAGCAAGAAGAGAATCAGCGAGTCAACGAACTGAGAACTGAGGTTAGAAACTTTGTTGCTGGACGAACGAGTTTAATGATATTCCAGGAGAGAGTTGTGAATTTATGCTTCTAAATATACGCGTGCATTTTCCCCGGCTTTCCGAAGCGAACGGTCGACTATGAAAGAAGTACAAAATATGAGCAATACAGAACAAGAATAACAAACGGCGTAACCAACGATCACATTTGTCGTATCCGTATAAAACGAACGTACTCACTCGCCGAACCCCGTCGGTTCGTTTACTATGTATCTTCTTTGAAAGGGGTCTGAAGAGAGGGAGGAAGAAAGAAGGATGGAAAAAGCGACCTGCCCACACGATGGATAGGCTTTGAGGACGATAAAATTATGGTGAATGCAAAATTTGCCCATCCGTTTTTCATATTTTCCTTTTTTCCGCTCTCCCACTCTAAATATGAGAAACGAGAGGAGAATTTTTAAAGAAAGTTGACCGTGACGCGTCGCCACTGACGGAAACTCAGCGAATTTGCGAATGTAACAGAGAAATTAAATTAAGATCGGGCGGCGTCGTCGTCTCGCTTGAATACTCGACATTTCCAACCGACCATTTCCGTTATGATTTCAATGACCGATAATTTTTTTAACCTGAAGCATACTTTGTATCTCCGCGCACACATGCATAAGTCTTGATATTCCCATTTATTTATATTCGCCGATATCTCATTCTCGGTTACGCTCAGCGCCGTCTGAGTTATTTATACATGCAGAAGCAGAAGCCATTTTCCATTGGCAATTGACCCAAGCACCTGCAGATCTATACAACCGATTCGTCAAGCAAGCTATTACAGTTTATCATATTTTTCGCAAGCTATACCTCCTCCATCGAATCTCTACGCAGGATATACGTCACGGTTCATAAATGCTGAATCATTATGCGGTAGATTAGAAGCGGTTGTCGCAAAACGAACGAAGCGAGGAAGATCGTTCGCATTTTCATTTTTTCCTCGTAGATTGTCGACCAGAAAATTCATCATTTCTGTAGCTGCAGGTCAATTGGCGAGTTTAGGATTTAAAGAAAAGCTCAAATCTGCGTATCACCGTTTCGTCGAACACTGCGAATACGAATTTTTAACAAAACGTTTGATTCAATAAACTTTGGGTTCGTACAATTGCTTAATTTGGAGACTCGGACGAATGAAGCTTCACCAAAAGCACCGTTGAATCGATGACAGTTTTGTCAAATCAATAAACTTCGTTCTACTGGCGTCGGTTTCGTAGAATTTCTATTCCCATAGACGATCAATAAAATTCGAAATTTCAAGTTTTAATCTCTTGGTGAAGATTCCGGCACGATTGAAACGGTGATTTTGCGTTTAATCGTAAAGTTCAAAGGTCACGGAAGAATCGAAAAAAGTCTCAAAAAAGTAACGCAATAAAAAGGTCATTAAAGGCCAATAAGAGAGGCGATGAGAAAAGTATCATGTTTTGATGATGCGAAGGATAAAATGTAGGAGAATGAGGAGGCGGTTTCGTAGACATAACGAAATAATGATTTGGCATATGTGATGCCATTGGAAACGCAGTACATTGACTCGTAGGCGTTACTTTTAGATGATACATAGTTGCTACAATCAAGCAACTTTGTATCGTATGAATAGACTAAAGAAAACGAGTTAGCCGAGGCTAGGAGACACAGAACAAGATTCCCATCGATCTTTACGCGGGTAATTAAATTAATTGCGATTGGGAGGAGCACGTGTAAGCCATTTTTCTTTCTCACTTGAAAATAAAAAGAAAAAATAAATGTATTTTTTTTTTTCTCATTCTCGCTCTTCTGCACCAATTTAATTGCAACGAGGTGCCTGGTTCGACCAGCAGCTCGATTGTGCTCTTTTGATCATACGAGCCTACACCGATCGCTTCGGGGAGATAATGAAAGACATATCCCAGCAGAGTCATCGACACAAGTTATGTCCACTTATTTTGTAATAAGAGGGCACGCTTTTTACCGACGGCCATCGGTTACACGACTACGATACAGTCTTGATTACTGCAAATAATAAATCATTGCTCTTCCTTCCATTCCTCGTCATCCAGTGTGATTGGATTGGCCATTTTTACCTGTAAGAACTTATCCAACAGCGATCACATCTCAAATTACCCACAACTTGAATTCGTTTTCAACTTCTCGACATCGCTTTGCAGGTTCGTTAAACCGCTGCGTGCCTATTTTTTCAAACTGACTCAAACTTGTTCTAGCGCAAGAATTTGATAGCAGCGCACGCGTGTTTGTGCTAAAATTCAATATCCCTGAGAAAAGAAATATCCTGCTAAATATTGTTTCAAGTTTGCGGAAAATTCAAATCGAATTTGAGCTAACTGGGACAGTGGATCGAGAATATAACGCTCGAAGAAACTCACCGCAATGAAAAGGAAACAGTCAAGCCATAAACATTCTACCTCGCAAATGATTCTTTGAACAAATAATTTTCTGTCATTGTAAAAAAAAAAAGAAACGAAAAAAATAGTCTAAGAAGTATGTGCAATGCATTAAAAGTACTAAAAGAATTAGAAATGTTGTTCGAGTGTGTCGTAGAGTCTCGAGTGTGCATATTTAGCGAGGCTCTCGGCGTCGAGAATGTGATGGAGGGAATGCGAAATGTCAGGAGAGAAGAATGGACGAAAGAGAGTCCAGCGGACGTGACAGCAGGCGAGCGACAACTGGAAAAGGAAGTAAGAGCCTGCTTCCCTCCCTCAGCAACGTTGAGCTCTCGAGCTCTCAGCTTCTTTTCTGCCTCCCTCAGGACCATTATTCAACTTTAGCAAACGCTATGGGGGCGTAAGGGTGAAGGGGTCTGACGAAGAGGTAGAAAGAGTTGGACATGAGTGCGCGTACGTAGGTCGTGGCCCGTGGGTTCGAGGAGAGAATTGCCAATATTCTTGTATCACGTTGTTTACTCGTCTCTCAGATAATTTTCCTTTTCACTCCGTCGTTATTTTTTACTCGAGCTCTCTATTGCGTGTGCTATGCATTTAGTTGAAGCACGTTTGCAATGCCATTACAAACAGTCGGTCGTGGTATACAAAGGCTGGAGGAGGGGGCGAAATATATTTTTCCATGAGTCCGTTTCTCACCATCTTCATTCGGGATCAACCAATTGAACGAATCGATGGAAATACATTGCGACGAAACCAGGACGATGTGATTGTGTTGGGGCGTAAAGTACTCAATTTGTTGCAAATCAAAAGTTTATTTCGCCAGAACTCTCGTGCTGGCAAGGTAAGTTGAACGTTCACGTATTAACCGAGGAAAGAGCACTCGATGCTTCTAATCAATTACACCGACAGTCACTTTTTTATTTATACACATCAACGAAATAGTCTCGGAAAAAGGGAAATTCACCGCGTCTGCAGTAAAGCATGACGAGTCCATTAAATACTTCATCAAGTTTGATCCTAGAAATGATATTCGCAAAAGTGAAGAAAATGCCTGGAAAAAGCCATTAGCTCGGTGAAGTATTTGCATAATAGATAATTTGCTGGCGCATGCACGTGGGGACGTTACTTTTACAATTATAGGGAATATAAATTCGTGGTATAAGTGAATGAATGTGCATATCTATACGTACATGTGAGTACAAGCGTTGATAACTCTTGCGTGATCGCAACTATTCCAAGAAAATTAGGGCTTCATTACAAGTATTACAGAGGCAAGAAACTAATAAGATAATCAGGCTCCACGATGGATAGTGCTCGTTACGATTTTCTTTGCTTGATTATAGAGAGCCACCGTTAATTTCCTCTCTTACTCGCTCCTCTTTTTCCTCTCTCGGCACGTCTTCGGTTTTTTAATTCCCTACGTTTTGCCACGATTGCAAAAATACGTGAGTCGCGCGGAGAAAAAAAATGTTTGGGGAAAGGGATACGCGAAACGATCGATTTATTTAATGGTCGAATCATCAGCAAAGATGGTCTTTGATACGCATCGTAAATGGGGAAAACTTTATTCACGCAGCGTTCCTCCACAACCGATCGCTTTTGCTGTTCGAGAAATATCTTTTTAATACTCCTCTCGTTGAGACGCTGCCACAAGTGAAGATGAAATCCCAGCATTGCAGGGGTTCCAGTTTCCATCATTTTTTTATCGTGACCGAATATTTCATGGTGCCAAAAATATCACATAATCCCTGATTCTTGAATTTGTCTAAGAACGATTAAGCGGATGGTAAAAAATCGAGATCTGCGGAATATTTGATTATTTTTCACTTCTTCCCTTCACTTTTGGCTTTTGCAATCTGTGTCTATACAAAAATCTCGAAGCAGCAGAAGTAGAAGAGTATGCGCGAGCAATTACGGGTCGATCGTTTACAGTGCGGGGAGAATTGAAAAAAGGCAAAACTCGTTCTGCCTCTCAATTTATCGTATCACACATAAGAAGACTGTGCTATACAGGAAACGCAGTCGTTTTATGGGCGCTTAATCTATTAATAGAAACGCGGAGCTGGACATGCAAAGTTATGATTATCGCATCCGAAAATATCAGCGTTCGTCAAGTCGATATTTTTCATTTTTTCTCCCCCCCCCCCCCCTCCTTCTGTCCATCCGGACCTTGCGACGACAGTTTTTTCTCGTAATGAGCAAATTTATCCACGTTTTACCGTCCACAAGCATATTTCAGGCGGTTGATTATTGTCAAAGCATTTCGCTGTTAACGAGCTGACAAATGAGATTCTCGTTAAGTCAATTCGAGAGTTCAGTGAAGATTTTTATGTCAGTATTATTGCACCCATTATATGATGATGAGGCGGATTGTAAATTTCAACGTTTTTTTTTACACGAAGTGATCTTTCCGCTGAATCGCTGCCTGTAGAGATTATAGTTTCGATTATTTGCTAAAAATTTTTAATGCTCGCAGATGAAAAACGATCCGGTGTACCTTCGTCAAAGGATACAATTCCGAAAGATTATTTCGGATTCAAAAAGATTCTGACGACAATAATTGTCTCCTTTTGGCACACGCAGAGTTATACGTAGAGAAATTTTTCAAAAAAAGGCTGCAATACAATGTTGTCGAAAATATCAGAAGAAAATCTCATTTGAATGATAGAAAGTTCATGAAGAACTTTTTTCAAGAGAATTTTATGAAGAAAATTTCATTTTGATGACAGCTTCAATACCCACCTGGAAATTTGGTCTAAGCCTCTCGCATACGTTTTCCCTTGCAGCACGCAGTGACGAATACCGTTGGTGAGAAAATAATGGAGAAGAGTGAAAAGAAATAATGCGAATCCGCGTGGAAGCGATGAGCTCGCAAATACAGAAGGCGGTGTTGGAAAAGTTGAAAAGATCGTCGAGCGTGCCATATGCGAAAGTCGAGGAGGAGGGCAAAAAGCAAAAGTGTGAAGAACGGGTTTGAAAACTTTGACGAGGTATCTGAAAGCGAGGGGGGGTTAGAAACGGAGGAATCGTTGGAGCAGGATCGAATATCGCTTTCTTCGAGATCGATTCCGATTAACAAGCTTTATTTGCGCTCCCTTCTGTTCGGTGCCGATGAAAAATTCTTCGATGACGCATTTTATTGATCTTCATTGATAGGCGGTTCGCCTCGCGTGCCCCGAAATAAATAGGAAAAAAATGGAGAAAAAAGGATCGAGTGCGAGAAGAGGAGGCTGTAACAAGATCGTGAAGAGGAGCTCTCCGAAGCCCCAAGAGGGTTTGGTATGTCGCGAAACACGTGTAGAACCGCGACGAACACGTCCGTACCACATAACAACCGGCGTAAAGTTTTTTCTCTCCTCTTGTCCTCCGCAATCTCCTCCTCCCCCTCCCCTTTTTCTCATCTAAAGAGCCGGATCCGTAAGAATCCTAAGATCGCCAAGAATATTGTCTCTTTCTTTTGGACCCGATCACCGCGAACTTTCTGTTCAATCGTTAAACGAACACGCCGATCTTGCGATTTATCTCACAGGTGTGTAAGTTCCGCGCGCATTTGGCATCCCCGAGAAAAATTTCGACACGGAAATTCAACGTGGGAATAAAAAGTTGATTGCATAACTCTCGAAGAAACAAAACAGAAGCTTTTCATCACGAAGATCACGAAGATGGTGATTTTTATAAAATGCTTTTAGTCGTGGAAGGTGAATTGAAAAGAAAACTGAATATTCAAATATTTTTAAGATATTCGAAGACTCCTGATTAATTCACGTCCCTTGCAGAGATTCCTCTCCGAAGAGCGACTGAAGCTCGATAAAATAATGAGACAGCAAACCTACATACAAGATTGTAATTTGCTCGCTTTTTGTATCCCTCATCGCGGCTACATCTTGGGCTCCCTTCGATCTAGAAGTTTTTATCTCGCCAGAGGGAGCTGCTTCGATATCCTCAACGTCGTGCTGGAACGGTGGTAGAGAGGATAAAATGTAATTCGTAGGAACGAGAGACTCTCGCTTTTTCTTCTCATCGTGAGAATCTTCGAGTTCGCATTTCATCTGAAATAGCCTGACATTGTACTGAAAATCTTAGCAAGAGAAGGTAATGAAATCGGTGGAGTTAACTCGAGCCGATGCTCGAGCTTCTTCTTCCTCTTATTATTCTTTCTTTTATCCCGTCGCGCTTCTCCCGCGACGCTTATTGGGTTCACGAGTTGCGAGAAACAGTAGTGCGAAGAAGGCGACAATAAAATTTAACAAGCTTCCCATTTACCATTTCTGGAATATAACCCCGGGTGTGCACGAGTTACACCGAGTCACCGTAATAGTTTTGCAATTGCAATTTCAACAACCGCTCGCCTTTCATCCGGGAAATAATAAACTCTCGACTTCACACACGATACTCGCTTCACTTTATCTGCTTCGTTTTTTTTTCCACGTTACATTTCACTTGTACTTTTTATTCGAAACAACATACGAACTGTGCCTTGATCTACGGTTTTTTCGTTGCTACGCTCGTACTTTTTCCTTTTTGATCATTCAAGTATATTTGAATTTATCACACTCGATGATTTCAAACAGAAGATTCGAAAGTCCTAAGATGCTGCTGTTGAGCTATAATTATTTACAAAATACGCGCATTTGAATGCGGAAAAAAATCACCTAAATGTACCGCAAATGAGAAAACAGAATTCGCCTTTTACTTTCGTCGTTCTCTCCATTCGGTACTGAGATTTTGCGCACGCAGCTCATAGGCGGAGTGCACTTAGGCCCTGCCTCCGACCCCTCGTACACAAAGACCTCGAAACTCGCACCAACGGGGCTCCCACTGTGGTCATGCGGATCTGTTAATATTTACAAAATCTTGGAGAGCGAATGAGACGAATTCATGGAAAAATTTGTGACGCATGGACAGGAAATTTTTGCATCTTTCAAACTAATTATCCCGCTGCAAAGCGAGACTTATTTCTTTGCGGAATTCTGTGAATTTAGAAAAATCAGACGGGATATCCTGGCAATTAGAAGGTAATTAAGATGACTCGAGTGTGTGCTCGTATGCTTTGTAGCCTCTGGATTATTTGACGTTACGCTACGACAAGAGGAAAGGTCTGGAGAGAGGAGGAAGGTCGGATGTCACGAAAACGATACAAGCAGACCTGCCTGACCCGCGTGGTGATTCACGATTCTCCATGGACTCGCAAAACAGGAAGTTGTTTGTCGACCGATTGTGATTCCTGTCGTCTCGAGCTGATCCTCGGCGCCAGTTCATCGAGATATCATCGTATTTTACAGGCCTCCATCGCGTTCGCAAGTGCACTATTTTCATCGAGATTTCCCTCAAATTCACGCTCCCTAAACACATTTTTACCTACGACTCGGATATTTGGTAACACACAGAAAAGCTAGTGACCAAGTTCTATCAACGTCCCGAATCAACCGAGTTACGATAAATGTAGAATTAGGAAAAAACGAAATGAAATGTTTTCTGGATGATGATTCGACGAGGTCAATACTCGGATGGGTGGCCGCTTGGCCATGCACGGAGACAGTATTTCTGATTGTAAGTTTCGAACGATGTTAATCACTTGGAACCTCGTAAAAACATAGCTGACCATTAATCGATGTTCTATTTGTTCAATTTTTCTCGCACAATCTCTGTCGAAACTCTTCAATCGTGCGAATCTACTCTTGCTCCGGATACGTTGCTCTCAACGTCCTCGATCAAGTGAAACATTTCGTATCATTGGAGTTTCCTCGAATCACTTTTCTAAAGTCAATTCAATTTACGATTTTCTGTATTAAGAATCTGTAAAAAGATTGGCCAGATCTGATGATGCGTGATCGGATATTGTCATATATAAAGTCATATCGTGAATATTCAATCACGATAATGAAAGTGGAAAGAATCTAATATCTTAAAACTTTTAACACGTCAAATGTACAAACCTCATTATGGTATATCGTGAGTGAAGTCGTCTCTTACCTGAAACAAAATGAACATAAAATCAATGAAATTTCATCGGAGATTCGAAACGTTTCTGCTAAGAAATTATCATCATTATTCATACGGATAAACAGCAAGGATGTTTGGAAATTTCGTATAATTCAATTAGTTTGAGAAAATTCGTGCTCGCGCATTTATCAATTATTATTTTACTTCGTACACTTTTTTAGTATACATTCCATCAAGACGAGTATAGTTCTGAAAAGGTTGGAGAGTTCATGAGTTTCGTTGGGGTAATTAGTTGCACATGTAAGAAGGTTCACATGCTGGACAAGAAGTTTAGGTTTTGGCTAAGTAGAAAGTATACGAGAGTGTTGAAAGCGCTGCACGTGTTATTCCGGATTGCTATTGGGAACGAGAAACATCAGGATTCTACAACGAAGATCAAAGAAATCCCGACCGCGTGGACCGTTCTTGTGATGCGGAGGTTGAAAGCAAGCGAAACTGGTACATCAGAAATTTGCTGTAGCGCTTTAACACAAAACGTTTTCCGCTTCTCGTAGCAGTCCACCAAACCGCAACGATGGTGATGAATAGAAGGAAAAAATGGAAAGACGATTAGAAAGAGAAGCTGAGAGAGGGAAGTGAGCTTCGTCATGCTAATTGACGGCCATTATACGAACTAGCTGTTTTTTTTATACGCTCACTACGCTCTTTAATGCTCTGACTACGAAACTTTTTTTTCAATACTTTTGCAAAAAAGCAATACTTGCTTTTTTTTAATCGTCATCGTGAAATCTGCAATCTTTCCACCATATTTTCCTGACTGATTTAAATAAAGATTGTTGCTCCGTTTAGCGACATCATTTCGGGGAAGGCGAATGGACTTTATGGTGATATTGATAATCGGTGTTTGAAGTTATTGTAAATTTCGTCGGTACCGAAAAGTTCTCAAAGTTTATGAACAATTTTTAGTGCTGTTTGAAACTATATCGTGTTATAGAGTACGCGGTGTGTTTTGCATTTTAATTCTTAGCACTCGTCGCTGCGACTTTTCGTTGCAGTTAACTTTTTACTTTTTGCCCATTTTTAGTATTTTTTTTGTTCGCACCAGCTCGTCTCGAATTCACAACAAAACGTGTGACTAAAGGGAGCGAAAAAACACGAGAGAGAAAGGTAGACAATGTGGGATGGAATATAAAGAAAAAAAGCGAGAAAAGAAGGGAGGAAAAGTGGAGAATGTGAGATTTTATTCGTCGCGGTGTGCGGAAACATAGAAAGAGTCTGGCTGAGCTATAGTTTCTCGAGTGTCCATACAAAGTCCCAGGAAAAAAAAAAACAAAAAAAAGAAATGAAAAGGAAAACGTTCTCGTAACTGTTGGAAAGCTGTGAGCGAAGAGAATGAAGCTTTCATACCCGGGAAGAAAGAAAATGGTGGGAAAAAGGGGTGGAAGAGGGAAGATGAGTGCGCTGCATGAAAAAAATGAAGGGTAAAGGGAAGCTTTGAAAACGTGAAAACTTTAAAAGCGTCGCATTCTTTTTGACAAATGCTTCGACGCTCGTTCACTCTCGCTGATGTTTCTGTTGGCCGCTGGAACTAGCAGCTCTTCCGGCCTCGACAATTCTCTCTTTCTCTCTCTCGTCATTCGGCCGATTGCTGGAGCAGGGCGTATGCACAAAAATAAAACACCAAAGAAGGGAGAAAAACCCTCTTCTTCCCTCGAGCTCTTTCGTGCCTAATGCACCGTACAGCCGTTGGAACAAAAAAAGGACTAAACAATGTTGAGTATTACACGCACTGAAATCCACTAGCTTCGACAGTTTTTGAACTGAATGACGGTCCCAAGGCTGTAACTAATTCTCAATTAACAACAAAAGAGCAAATGAGAATTGATCCGCTTCGCAAGAATCATTTTTTCCCTCATAAAACTAGAAAAAAAACATCTGTTTGGTTCAACGAGAGTCCGGTTAGAACAATTTTTCTCCTTTGCCTTGCGGCTTCATAAAATTCTATTCAACCTTGAAATTTTTGTTTTTTCAATTCGAATGTTTTTATATATTTTTAACGGATGGGGACAAAATGTTAGAATTACTCAAATTTCGAAGAACTAACATCTCGAGTTTATAAACTTTGAATGATAATATGTGGAGACGGATGGATTCGATTAGAGCTTTGAATGTCGAAAATAAATAAAGTAGAAAGTTCAAGGTTCGAAGCACGTTTACATCGCGAAAATAGAATGTAACAACCGCCCATATAGAACGACGACTAAAATATCGTTTTTCCGAAAATTCGATTATCACTGTTTCGATTCATAAATTACTGTGAATATTCACAATTTCGAAAATATAATTACGAAAGCCTAAATATTACTGAGGTTGAAATACTGAAACACCAAAAAGTCGAACGGTCAAAATGGCGAAAGGTTAGAAAGTCGTCCAAACAAAATAAAGAAATGCAGCGGAGCTCAGAATACTCGCGTCTCACTCACTCACTTACTCAGACTGATGATTTCCAATTTCAAACATCGCCATTTTGACTTTCGCCTTTTCGAGCCATCGCTATTCTGCATATCTAAGTTTTATAGGTTCGAAAAATTCCCTTTCGATTTTTTGCTACTCTGTATTCTGGTCTCTCTATAAAACAACTACTCTCCATTTTGAATTGAAAAATATGAACTTTTGACATTCGTATGGGCCGTTAAAATTGAATTCGAAATGAAAACTATCAAAATATATATTTTCGAGTGAATACGAATTCAAAGAAGGAATATATTCGGTTAAACGCGTAATCTGCTAAATAGTCGATCGGAAATAAGAATTTCGAATTACTTATTTTTCTCCAATCTGCTATTACAACTTTCAAAATTTCGAAATATCGACCGTTCTACGATTTCCACTCTTTCAAACCGATCAAAATGTGTAATTTGTTTGATTCATATACATAGCTTTTGTTAAAGATTTCTTCATTGTTTTTTTATAAGTAAAACTTTATTATTGAACGTAATAAATTATTATTCTATTCCTCTTTTCAACAATTTCTCTATGACGAATAATATTTCCCCGACGCGTCACCGCGAATTCTATCTAACGAACTCCCAAACTAAATAATCATCGCGGAAACGTTGCGGTTGACCGTACTCAGGCTGTACGTCCTCGAATACGTTTTCGTTCGTTCGTTGCTTCATTTCGCGTCATCCGAATGTTGCGGAAGGTTAGTTATACCAGTTTCCTTGGACCGGGGCCGACAAACGTCTTGGCAAAAAGACCGGTTCCTTTTTTCATTGAACCCGAAACATTTTCATCTCGTCGCAAGCAGGCACAATACTCCGCACTGGGTATAAGGATATGTGCCATATATTATACACGTGTACCGATTAAACGAGCATCACATATCGCGAATCCCGGTAACCTGACAAGCGAAAAATCATCGTTTTTTCAAACCGCGTTTCGCGTATTATTCGAATTCTGTCCCTCGAGAACTGAGGGGAAAAAAGGAGTTGACGATTTTATACCACAGTAGATATTGTCTTCATTGATCGGCGATGAGCATGGAATCGTGAATGATTTAATTCCAATCAAAAATAACTTTTATTTTCTCAAAAAAATAATAATAATAATAATAATAATCAACATCCGAACGACTAAACGGAATAGACAAAATGACAATTCAAACCGAAATGACAAAAGATTACCCGATCAAGAGAACGTCAATTAATATCCAAGTAGCATGAAAATTATGGCCGAAACGCCTTAGTTTCACAATTAATATGAAAGTGGACTAGAATAGTGAAAAAAGGTGAGTTGAATAAACAGTAAAGGAAGTTTGTATTTCAAGAGACATGTTTTTGCGAGATGGTGGGTAGGTTAAAACCTACTGATCCTGCTGGATGCCGCAAGTGGAAGGAAGGTGCACAAGAGGGCAAAATGCACGAAGCACATAGAAGAGACACGAGCGGTAATCGGAACGGTAGCTAGCATCGTTGAGAACACGAGAGCTACCGGTCGAGAAAGTTCGCCACTAATGGCGACATACACAACCTGAGAGACACCTCAGAGATTCTGGTCCGGAGAGCAAGAAAAGGCTGCTGGGCTACGACCCTATTTACTGCATCTCTGCCAATTCTTTTCTTCTCTTTTGTCTCTTCGTTCTGATTTTTCTGCATCTCTTTCCATCTTGCTCTCACTCTGTCTTCTAATTTCTTCTCTCTCTTCGACTTCTCTCGATCTTTCTCGCTCGCTACTTACTTTCTCCAGCTCGTAAATTCAATTAGCTAGTGAATAGATCCTCGGAAATCGTGAACTACAGTACTATTGCTGCTGCTAACACGGATATAAATGCAACAGATACGCACACCCCTGTCTCCTCGTATTCTTCTCATGCTTCGGTGTCTCCTCTCTTTCCGGATTCACCTTTCTTCTCACTCTCCTTCTTATGCTATTCTCACTCTTGCCTCTCTTCGTCTCCCCCTCTCTATTATAAGTTCTTTCTCTTCCGCGTTGGGTTGTTCTTGGCAGTGCCAAGTAACGACTGCTCGTAAGACTTAAATCTATAAATTTGACGAATAAAACACACTAACAGTCAAGCCGGGACGAGAAATACTGGCTTGAACGCAAAGAAAACAAGGGAATCGTTCCACACGTCGTGAATTTCGAAATTGCCTTAAAATCAAATTTATTTGTTCCGGTTCGTTTTAAATTTATTCGTTTTTGTAGATTTTACGATATCGAATATTGTTCCAATGGGGAATAGAGATGGCAGACTGGAAAAAGTCTGAAGCTCACGACGCTGAGCCACCGAGCACACGAAGTGAGTTGTCCAACGATATTTTTCCAATTGGATCGTCCGTTTGAGAATGGCGAACAAGCGATGTTGGTAAAGGAATGCTAAAAAATCCCGAGCCTCGGTTCTCTCGTGTTAGTGTTTTTAGCGTTTTCCCAAAGAGTCCAGAAATAAGGGAGAAAAGATTTGAAAAAAGGTATTCCAGATTCTGACAACATTGACGACTCGCCATCAGAACTTATCGATGTAACGGAAAATAAAAATAAGGGACAAGAAAGAGCGGACACGTCGGTATGCCCGACCAACGTACTCGAGTTGTCTCCATAGTCCGGAGAATAATCGGAGTGAGATGAAACGAGAATAAAAGGCTTTCCGCCCACGTGTCGAGAGCATATTATTTATCCAAGAAAATAAGGCCCGGGTCAGCGGGCTTTGCGTTCGATGTCGAAGCTGTAAATTGAGTCACGTGGGCGAGACTTAAGGAAAGCACATGTGTAGAGGCGAGCCTCTGCGATTTCTGTGCTACTATCGACATTTTTACCCTTTTTTGTTCCTATTTTTACCCATTTTTTCCTTCGAGATGCGTTATTTCGAGTTGTACGATGCAAAATCAGCGTATATACGAGACAAGGCTCGTAACTAAGGCTCTGTTTCTCTATATCACGTAGCTTAATACACTTTGCTTCGATATATGTGCATACGTATATACGGTACAAAAACTTTTCCCCGATAGAAATCTTGTTTGGCCCATTGAAACGTTCCCGACTTGAACCATTATGACGTATGGACTGTTACCGACTGACGGTAATTCAAGCCTCAAATGTTTCGAAAGAGCGAGAGAGAGAGAGAGAGAGAGAGGAAGAAATGAGCCATACAAGCATTTGTGCTGTGACGAAGAACGAGAGATTCGTTCTCGCAACGAGGTGGGACTCGAAGGTGGGTCTTGCGAAACTCGAACGTTGTCATAAATTCCAGGAGGGATTGTCGGCTCAACCGGACGCTCAAATCCGTTAAACTTCCAACTCGACGGAGCAACCATAAATGAGATAAACGCAGTGAAATGGAAGATCCATGATTTATTTGAAAATCATAAGTGTACAAGGGAAGTGTCTGAACAAAATGATCAGCGAGCTGAAAAATTACTGCGTGTCTGCCTCTCCATTGAGATGCACATCCGGTAGCGCATTCTTTTGTCTGACTAGTGAGGCGTCTTTTCTACTTGACGCGCCAACCGACGTTTCCACGGCGTTTCCTTCGAAAACACTGACTAATCATTCTTCGTAAACGTCCCTCGAGTTTCGATTATTCCGGAAATCGTTTAATCGCTGCCATGCCTCGTATCAGAGATTCCTGACTCTGCATACATTCCTCCTCGGTGCTTTTCTCATTTTACCCAGAATGGAAATTATATTCTCATTAAGCTTTGCGAAAATGATGATCAATCAGAGTGTCAACCGGCTCACCGAGGATCATTCTGACGACCGTAAACTCAAAAACGTCGTACCACTTCGTATCAAGTTAACTGGAGCTGTCGCATCAACTATCTATGACAATCCACAGTAATATTTCTCCAACGTTTGGGAAAGAACATTTCTTGTTCGACAACGAAAGAAATGAGGACGTGAACGGTGAGACGGAAACGGGTAAGCTAGTGCACGAGGAGAAAAAAGAGTAAAAAAAAGGCTAATGTATCGAAAGAAGGTTCCCCCGAGCCCTTAATATCCGATAATACGTATCCTATCATATTTTTCTCACTTTTAGGATGCTTTAAAAGTTGGCTTTTGTATTATCGTCGGTACGAAATCGCATAGTAGAAAAGCGAAGTGCTGACGTTACTCGAGTACAGCGGGTTAGTGTTGCAAAATGGCGTCAGCCTCGTCGTTGTGGCCGCGATGTTTGATGCTGCGGGGCCAGTGAGGCTATTAGAGGCCTCTCGGGATCCTGAGACCGCCGGTTTTACGGCGCAGTAAATGCACCATGGTGCGACTTTTAAATTCACTTAGAAAAGAACCCCGGCGCACTCGGGCGCGAATTAAAACGCCAACTTTATTGCCACGTTTCTCTCGGATTTTTTTCCCCGAGCTCGGTGGGTAAACCGAAGCCAAGAAACACAACGAAACCAACCACGGAATATGGCGAGAATGAGGAGGACGGGGAAAGAGAAGGAAAGAGAAGCAAATGAAAAATATGCTCGTTCGATCCTGCGAGACCGAAACAAAAGAATAAAGCTCGTTTAAGGATGTGGGAACGCGCACCGTACCAGTCGATACAGTTTCCGCTACACCTTACGAGAGAAGCTACCACAAGTGACCGCCGCATGCACAGCGCGTTATTATTTTTAAATATCACCTTCATCGTTACATCACTAAATGAATTTACTTTTATTTCGTTACGGAGCCTCCACTACTGTCAATTCATCAGGTAATTGCACTAACTGTAATATTGGGTAAAACGAATGTGCAGGGTTGGCACAAGTCTATTGAGTTTAGGGTACAGATGCACGGAGCATAGTGACAATTCGGTGCATTCAAATTTTCAATTCTCTTAACGATGTTGCTTGACACTTAACATCGTTACGTTGTGGAGAAAATAAATAATCGAACTACTTTTCAGAAAGTATGGGACGGTTTATTATATAACAGAATGCAATGTGATGTTTATTACAAAAAGATCTTGATGTTAGTAAAAATCATTTGTTATTCCCTTAAAATGTTCTCAATGTGCAGAATGTAGAAGGAAATTTTTGAATCGTAGAGCAGGATTATCCATTGCTCGGAAAAATCAGCATCTGCGTCGAGAACGACGAGACTCGCAGAAAACTACCGATGCGAAACAGAATAAAATGTTAAAAAAGTGAAAAAAAAATACAGCCTGAGCAGCTAGACGAATGAAAAAAATTAATCTTGTATTTCGTAGGATGGTGATGAATCAGCTGACCTCTTATCGAGCATCTTGAATCTTGTATGAATTCACAGTGCCCTCAACTTTTCTACTCTTTAAAACAAGTTTGCATAATGAGCAGATGAAACCTCGAGGATTTCTGGGAATGGAGTAAAAAATGTCAGAAGTGATCAATTTCATTCCATTACAGCAAACGTATAAATGAATAATTTTTAGCAAAGATCCAGGGGAATTGTACACGATGAAAAAAAGCAGGCCCTTGATGGAAAAAAATCGCGAAAAACAATAAACTTTATATTTCTGTTTTATCAATGAGAATATCAAGGAAACCATAATTCTACGTCCGTCTCGAATGGAGCCGACTCGAGGAAAGATTTGTTGCTGGGCTGAGAGATTAAAAGAAAAAAATGCAAATTTTCGTCTCGCCCACTTCGAAGATACTCGCTCTCGTGGCTCTATCATCACGATGCTCTCTGTCTTTTTTACCCGTGTCAGGTCTGGTACAGTGGCAACTGATTGGTGAACCGGATTCTCTCGACTTCCTCTTTGCCCTCGGAATGCTATTTATTGCTTAATTAGAGGGAGGGTCGACAAGCAGAATGAATACAACAGTCGGTCGTTTACTCAGGTGCCTTTATTTTTTCCAATTCGCATCTGAGCGCGCTCAACGTCGATGAAATTTGTAGAGACTTCATTAAACGTCTGAATGCAATCGAACAAGAGAAAACTGATGAAAAGCAGTGAATTCGATCGAGAATTCGGATTCCCACAACCGCTAACTTTCTAGCTGACACGAAAAAATATGAAGCCTCTTTTAAATAACAAACCCAAACAAACCCACGTTTCAGAGATCCGCGAAAAAGTGAAAAAGAGTTGAAAGAAATTTTGAGCTAGTGAGTGCGGGAGTCTCAAGAGAGAGAGAGAGAAAGAGAGAGAGAGAGAGAGAGAGGGAGATGCTTTCAGACGAGTTTATCGGAACGTCAAGATCTCGATGCTGCTCGGGTTGCTGAGAGTTCTTTGCTCTCGTTGCCTCCGCAGGTTTATTCGTTTGCGAAGGAAAAAAAAAGAATTACTGCAGCGCATATCGTTCGGGAAGGATCTGAATGAATAGCAGACGATGGACTCAGTTTCGCGAGCTCGACGAGCAAGAGGAAGGGGGAATTGAAGGAAAAGAAGAAATAAAAAAAATAATAATAATAATAATATAAAACGAAGAAGATGAAAAAACATATACATATCGAGGGAGCCGTAGCACTTCCTGCTGTCGTTGGCCTCGCCCGAAAATGAAAGAAGCCGCGCGCGCGGACTAACCTGTTCCTCAACGACTGCCGAGAGTCTGCCGTGCGTCCATAGAACGATAATAAACCGTGATAATTCTTAATACGAAGACCCTTCTTGGCCCATGCATATCCTTCTTTTCGTCAGCGTCGTTTTTATCGTATAGAAATTCTTCGGGTATAGATTACTATCGACTATCTGAGAATTGGGGAATATCATTTCCGCGAGATCTCCTCGTAGCAGTTTGAGCATATGTTTATATATTTATATAGATGTGCATGGTACATCGTGTACGTATTCGTTCGTAAATATATATGTACATTGAATCTTCAGCGCGGTACGTGACTTACGCTTATTCGTTAGGCCGCTGTCCGTCCCGATGACGTGGCACATCCTGCGTGCGAGTAGGATTCTCTTGCTCCTGAAGCGCCTCACGTACTCCATATAATAAACCGCATAAGCATGTCTCCCTTATCTCCGAAGCATTGCAACAAGTTAAGCTCGTTGTAGAACGATTCTTGACTAATTGCTTTTCCATGCGAAATGATTTATGCTCATTTGTAATAGAGAAACGCTGATAATCATTCTGCCCAATGATCAGCATGAATGAGCACACTTTTTAACATTTTTTTCTTCTTTGTTCCAAAATGCGAGTAACATTATGAGCGGCGAATAATTGCTGGTGAATGTTTTCTTTTTTTTTTTTCGTTTTAGACAAGGAATCTTTGAAAGTTTTTTTTGTTCCATTGTTTTAAGAGGTTTGATAAATGAGTTTCTGAATCACAAGTGGATACTGTTAAAGTTTGCGAATCGATCTCGATTGCGCACGAAATATCGCATCCTGCTGGTGTCTCTCGAAGGGAAGGAAGGAGCGTTGAGTGATCGTACAATTCGCCGTTTAACTGACCCCAATTGAAGGTAAGACGGATGAGATAATGAAAGAAGTTGAAAAGCGACGATTATAATAATTCGCGTTTGAACGGAGTTGTACGTTAATTGCAGGTTTCAAAAGCATCCAATTAGGACACGTTAATTAGACGTGGTCGATCGGAACACACTCCGAGGTTTTTTTTTCATTCATTTTACGCCTGTTCCATTCTTCTGTTTGCCTCTCTCGTAACAGCGAGCCTAGGCTCTTTCTTCATTTCTTCACTGTCGTGGCAAACACGCCACTTTTACACGTGAGCATATTACGAAGAATGGTGCAGTATACGTGTGAGCTTTGGTCTTAATTACATTCGTGGTTTCCCCCTCATGCGTCGAGCGCGTCGCGCCTGTTTAATTACGATCTACCGAAAGCGTAGCAAGCTGTGGCATTGAAGTGCATCAGCGCTAGTGCAACTACACTGGCGGCGGGACCGCCGGGCTTTCCGAATAAGATAAAAGAGAATGCCAACGTAACACGAGGAAGAAAAAAGCAACCCCTTCGCCCTCAAAACGCTTCTGTTGCTAACTGCTTCGCGAAACATTTTTATGACTCCCCAGCCATTAATTAATGCAACTACATCGTACGATAAAAATTTTGGGACTATGTATAAGAACCCCTCTCTTTTCACTGGAATGCTGCAACTTTAAATAGCGAGTTGCCATTCGTTAATCGTGCAAATACGGTGTATTCCTTTTACCTTAGGGTACCAGCAGCCTGCAGAATTTAAATGGCATGACACACGTCAAAAGACAAAGTGTTACTCAGTTTTAACACACGACAAAACTTGTTGGGTATTTTGATGCGCTTGTTCTCCAAATGACAGCCTCAACCCGCGTCAGCGGTCTCGCGAGAAAGTCTTTTCTCACACTCTTATTGAAACAACGACGAAAACTCGAGAAGTTCGAAACGTTAAAATGAATTTAAAGTTTCAATTAATGAAATTAAGCAGCTGAATGTACACTGGTGAGAAAATCTTGCATCGCGCAATCTCTGGAGTACAAATAGCGTGACCACCGTCGCGGGCTAAGAACCCTTCGTAGCAAGCGCAACGAACAGAACTTTTCGCGTCTACTTCCCGTTGCCTGGTGCGTCTCCGATAAAAAAGTGCTTCCGTGTTTTCGAGCGATACAAATAGGAGTGAGCGTGAAAGTGAATAAAATAATGCGCGGAGGTCGCGTCGATTCGCATTGTCCAACGGCTTACAAAATCCAACGGCAGAGGAAGGAGAGAAAAAAGGCTCGGAGAACGAGGTAGCATCATCACCAAGAAGAAAGCAAGGGACCACCGCATTGAGGGCTGATGCGCTCGCGCGTGTGTTACAAAGATCCGACGGCCATTGTCGGTTCTTACAGGCAATGCTAGATTCCACCGTTTCACTCTTGGTCCCTCAGAGAGACGAAGAAAGAGAGCCGTAACCTTTGTCTCCGATAATAAATGGACGTGGCTCGTGCTGGGAACTCTCAAACCCCGCCGCGAGCCAACTTCTGCATCCGTACCGAAGCACGTTCCGTTGATGCTCTCTTACGAGTTGGCGCGATTCGCTCTGTGTGCATATACCTTCGCCAACTCCTCGCCCGAAGGCGACGCTATGAGAAGACTAAAAAAATTTCTATACGTCGTGTGTCCTGCCCCGAGGAACGATTTTGAATAATGTAAAGTAGCGAGGAATGGCAAATCTATATACAGGAATCACACGCGTGATTGCCTTTAACGGGGCTACTTGTATCTCCCCCCTGTGTACCTTTGAATTTCTGCCTTCCGGGTTTTCTCTCCACGGTGTTGTCTCCTCGTGTTGTGTACGTATTCAAACATAATTGATCGTTCCAACAGATGCCCTCTATTGTTCCGTTCCGCAAGTACTTGTACTCCTTTCTGCGCCTGCTATTTTCCTTTTCCATTTTTATTATTCTCATCACGTCACAAATTCCGCAGCTTTTTTACGCTCTTCAAGAGAGAGGTTGTGCGCAATTGATCCAAATTTGCCGTTCCACCTGGATCGACCTTTTCACAGCGTCATACGACTTTATTCATCGGTCATCGAGGAACATAGAGGAGATGCGAAGAAAACACCTGTGCTTCGAGCTATCTCTGAAAATTTCTGAAATCCGTCCCGGCAAAAAACGAGCGGATTCGCGCTGGTCCAAGTTGATTCGATACTTGCGGGATCGAGATTCGTGCTTTACTTCGTCGATCATGGAACACTATGGCAGGCTGATGAAGCAGAAAGGATCGCGAAGTACTGCGTCGCTTCGTAATTCCAATGACGATGATAAATGTTGGTAAATGTAATAGAGAGTAGAATAAAAATATGAAAAAAAAAAGAGGAAAGAGGGGTGTTTTGATGATTTTGAATGATCCGAAGGAACGTCCATATGTGCTTAATGTTTATTCACGACACGTAGACGCCATAACGTGGGCGATCGGGACGAGCATAAAAGAATTTTTGAAAAATTTTGCAGTATAATTAGCTGTTGCGTGTGACGACGCGTCTCGGTTCTTCTTCATAGTCTCAAGTACGTTACGTTACATGTACGTGTAGCAGTTGCAAGAAGCCATAACGCCGCGATACAGGTAAAGGAACGTTTATATATATTGACGCCATAGCGATGCTCGATCCCGCAGGGCTTTTGCGAAGGTGCAAGCGAGCGCGCGGCGGCCTCTCTTTAACCGTGGCCGACGGCATAAAGAGTCCTCGCATTTTATTTTCGCCACTAATGATTCCTCAAAACAAGCTTTGAGGGCTCTCCGTGAGGATCGGCGACGTCGACTCGCGTTGTCCAATCGCGACCGTATTTGGCACGACGCTTTTATCGCCAGTATTTTCTGGTCGGTTACCGCGAGCGAGCGCGGGTACGCCAAAGACTTCCACCTCATGGCCTGCGAGTAAAAACACAACGGCCTGTGTGCATAGATATACCGTGACGGCTTTGAGGCATTTCTTGTCACGATTATGCGAATGAATTTTTCGCAAGCAAAATTGACTGACTGGTGTGTGCCGGCAAACGTTGCCGTCTACAGTTAACACCACGCAACTTTACAAAAGCAACGTGTCTTTTAATGCAATAAACATATAAAAGACAAAAAGGTTAGGCTCTCGAGGATTTTTCATCTTTCGTACGTAATGTTTGCACGAGAACTTCGTCTGCATCAATTTCGTCCGCCGAGTCCGAGGTATCTTGGAATACTTTGTCGGTCGTCGCGTGCCTGCGACTCACGAGAAATAACTGAAAGTGGCACGTTTAGACCGCCGATTATTGAAAATAACGTTAATTTTAAGCACACGTATTACTTACAGTTCCCTCTACTTTCAATGCTATTTCAATACGATTCTCTTACTTGCTGCGGATAATTTTGTACCGATGAGATCCTCTCCCAATGAATTCTGCGCTTTCTAAACCACCACTTATTGACACAAGACATGAGGTCAGCTTGAAATTATTGCGTGTCGCGATCCCGCAAGCCTTTCGGAGATGAATCACCGATCGCGTGACTGATCGATAAATACAATATGAGAATTTTAAATAGCCCACGATAAAAAGGGATTAAGAGAAGATAAGATCAGATCGTTGTTGAAGAATCCAAGTGAATGGATAACGCGTTTCGATCATTTGACTCTATCCATTTCTAAGCCCTCTCGCGTATCGAGCCATGTATATACTGATCAGCTATACGAATACGTGAATCGTGGCTCAAACGCAAGGAAGAAATTCCTGAGGGTAGAGCCATGGCGTGCAGAGCGCGCGAGTCTGACGCGAACCGGAGCTCAGCCGAGTGGCGTTACAATGGTGCTATAATTCATAATGATAAAGTGAAATAATAGGAAGGCAAGCGGTGCAATATATGGGACGAAAAAAAGGGCGACGGAGAAAATGAAGCAGCAGCAGCAGCAGCAGCAGCGGCAGCAGATATCGCTCGAAGATTCGAAACCAGTTTTACTGCAACTTATTTAACGTTTTATGCGATCACGGCTCACTTTTAATTACCAGGTATCAGCTGCGATTTTCCATTTCGTTGGCCCTCGAATCTCGATACAACTGCTTAAATTAACTTCCTCAGCTGATATGGAAGCGAATGTGGCATTGAAATTCTGGCACATGAATCACCGACTTCTGCCTGCGACCTCTCCCGCGCGTGAAAAATGTTTTTACGAGGTGACATTTTCTAGGAATTCCTCATGTACAACGTCGGTACAATGTTACAGAGCACATAAAACGCCGACTTATGTACTACATTATCAAACCTGAACATCTCGCCAGCCTCCGAGGCGGAAAAGTATCTTATGTGTTAATCCGCAGAATCGTCTATTTGTACGCACGCTCGGTCTCATCCACACATTCGTTCGCCAGAGCAGATTACACGTGATTCAACGTATTCCCATCACGAACCCGAATATTCTACAAATAACTGAATTTTCATTACAGTGAAGTAAAAATCCATGGGAATTGATTGGCGAAATTTCAGGTCGGGTTATCGAACATTTAATACAGAACTAAAACTGTCTGTCAAAAAATGTAAGGCATCCAAATAGCGAAGACAAAAATAAAGGGTTACCGAATGTTTAAAATCGATATCAACGATAGAAATAGGAAAAATGGCAGAAGGAGAAGCTTTTCCTGTGTAGCCGCGACTTCTCAGAGCAGGTTACGAATCAATTCAAATTTCGAGTTCCCCAATTTACGCCATAAAAAAAAATTCGATCATGAGAAAGGAATAGCTCAATAATAAGCATCCAAACATCTTCACGAACTTTCGCATTCACGCAATGTTAGTATACGATTAACAATGATTTTTGCGCATCTACACAAAACTTCCCGTTTGGAATTTTTTGTTTGGAATGCACAATAAATGAAAAATGTAGAGTGTTTTATGTACTATAGCTATGGCCTCATCGTCGATTAACTTCCTTCGCGTAGGTCATTCTAACAATAACAGTAAGTGCACTTCCGTTATGAGGTCAGTTTCGATAGATGAAATTGAGGGAAAGCCAAAGCTATTCCCTAAGTCTGCCAGAATCTTCAACAACTTCCCAATTGTGACGATTGCGCTGGAATTTCTAAGTTACTGGAAATCGGATCGAAGGATCTCGTGCCGGAAACTTGACTCGAAACTGATACATTTAATCGTTATGAATGGTTTGAAAATTGCATTCGAGAAATATCGAACTGCGTGTGGATGTCGCCGACGACGCTGAAGTTTGCAACGTTCGAGTTCAACGAAGTGAACGAAAAAAACATTTGGAATTCACCAATAATTTTTTATTGTACGAAGCATCGATACGGGTTGATGGACTCCAACGTTGCAAACTTCAGCGTCATTGTCGCCGACTCTATAGCCGTTTGTGCATTATTTTGAAAAATTTACATTTACTCGTGCAACCGACAGCGATAGGTCGTTTTAGCTACTAAATAATGAGAAATAAAGAAAAAAACAATCAACAGGAGTTGCGAAACGTGTAACGTCATGAAGGTAGGAAGCGCTTCGCTACACGCAATAATGAAAGGCCAACTGATAATAAATCACCGACACAATGAATTAACACAAACTTTTCGTTAATTAATTGCCTAATACCTTTGTGCGTCTCGAGGATTCAAATAATTGCGTAAATATTTCCGATTTATCGTTGCTTCGTCGAAACGAGATATCAAATTCATGAGTCTGTATATGACACTCGCGAAGAAACGATCATTTTTGAAGGACCTCCAGTACCGTTATGTAAGCACATATAATTATTCAAAAGCCAAATAGTAACATCCTACGCACGATCCATACCAAAAAGTTACAAAAAAGGCAAATCGTGATTTTTTGATAAATTTTGTATTTCGTGTAAATCCTGAGCCGCAAGAAATATCTTCGGATAGAATTAACATGAGAAAATAATGAGCAATTTAATTACACGGATGATTGGGGTCTTCTAAGCACTGCCGCACAAAAGCGTGCCTCGTGTCCATGTAAAAACCAGGAGTCCAGAAAGGGTTCAACTACACGACGGAGAAGGAATAAAAGAAAAGTGAAATATGGGAAAGACAATGGAAGGAGTGAAATAAACTGATGAACGCTTAACTCGCGCAAACCAACAAGATTAAGATAGGGCCAGAGGCTAAAGAGAGTCTTATGGCTCGATGGAGTAAGCAGTTTTGCTGACTATAAGTCGAGCTAGCGTGTTCATACAAAATAAACACGTACGCGGGATAAACGCGTGGGGGGTCGTGCTCGGAGAGATAGTAATACAGAAAAAGTCGAAGAAAAAGTCGAAAAATCGAGGAACAAGGCATGGTTTATTCTCGCCCGGGGAGCTCGTGGGTTAATCGAATACTCGTGTCGTGGCTCGTTTAGCGACTCGGCGCTAACTGTCGTTTACTTTTACAAGTGCGCTCGCGTACGTCACTGTATCAGAGTACACACAGATTACACGTTATGTGCACACATGGGCCGGGGCCTCGTGAGCCTTTTTGATGTATGCTTTTTTACCAGTAAACGCTTCCTTTCCTATGTGTATATACGAGGAAAGCGAACTTTTATCATACAGGCTGTCCAAAAAGTGACATCAAACCTCTCAGGAAGCACGAGAGATTCGAGAACGCTGAGAAAAAAGCTCCAGGACATTCGTTCCTGCATTGAGGTGGAGCGGCAGTCCGCTGAAGCCATGCCCAGCGTGTACCATTCGAGTTTGCACTTATAATCTGCTCTCCACATTTTACCTCGCAAACCGTGGCGTAACTGCATGCTTGAGAGGCAAAGCGTGTTAAAATTCTTCCTCGATAACTAATTAACATTTCTTGAACGGTGCGTTGCAGAAAAAATAGGCGAGTACCCTCGGCTCGATCGTTTCAACATCTGCCTACTGTGTAAATCTGGGCGAGAAACTTTCAAGACACTCTTTATGTATTACGTTATTATAATATACGTAATACCCGAGGCCTTTCATCAATTATCAATTCATACATGTTGGCACGTCGACGAATAACTGCGCGATGTTACCTCTCTCCGTGTTTATTTCTCGTTCCCCGCGCGTTCAATACGTTGTCGCGTTTCGCGACGCCCACGAACTTCACGTGCGCGCTCTTATGCCCACGTGAAAAGCTGCTTCGGCTTCGTTATTTAAGTTAACAATCGACGGATTTGAATAATTATTCGAATCATCGAATTATTGATTCACCACGCGTCCGACTATTTTGACGTATGACAACGGCGGATCTCTCGTTTTGTATCGATTTATCGGAATACTAAAAATTTCTACTCCGGCTACGTTCCGCATGACGAATTTATATACGCGGAAAAGAGATTGCGAATTGAACGACAATTCTCGAAAGACATTCGTTACAGTAATGTACAGTGTGCACGAGAGAAAAGCACATAGTCGGTGAAATTATGCGGACCCGATGCTCGTCTACTCGCCTCGTTTAATCTCAGTTGTTTCCCAAGCTACAGTAGAAAACGTAAGCTGCGTTGTGCGGCCCGATACGACATGGAATGACGGACTGCCTCACCGGCTGTCCGTTCGCCTCGCGTTTCTCGTCTTCTTTTGCAGAATGTATTCTGAGTTACGAGATATTTGCAACAGATGCACGCCACAGCGGTCATTAATAATCCAATCTCATACATTGTACGAGCTCATGCACCGCATCATTATTAAGATCCATTTGCGTTGCAAACATGAACGAAACTCAAGTTGAAAGCGAGAATGAAACGGAAATAGACGTAAACGAGAGAGCGCGAGAGGTAAAAAGTTAAGGAAGAACGAACGCTCGGACAGTGTTTAGGCTCGAATACGCGAACAAAGAATTTTTTCGACGATAAATAAATGGCATCGTAAACGAGTAACATATGCATCTTCGTCTTTTCATAGCGACCCTGTGTACCTTTCACGTCCTTGCACTTCATAATTTACTGAACTTTCCGAGGTTAGCTCCCATGTACACCGCGACTAATTTGCGGGGAGCAATTTAGTGTCTTTTATTCCTCCGTTCCTCCGTTTTCTCGTGCCCTGCTCTCGAATTTCTCTGTGAAATATATATAGCGACGAAACAACCTTTCGTACGTGAGAAAGAGAATTCCGCATTGGCTGACAATTTGCGCTAAAATTATCCGCAACTTTAGCGAATAAGACATTCCAATGCGAGTATCGTTGAAGCGTTTATGTGCGGCGATGTTTGAAAAAATTGTGAAAAAGTGATGGCCCCGCGCTAACTAAATGCTCGCTGCTTGCCTCAATCGCGCGTATTCGCTTTTTGGCGCATCGTCGTTGCTGCACGCCGCGACAGCTTCATCCGTGGCGCGCCGGTAAGTGGGCGTAAGAAAATTCAAAACTTCGTTCTACCCTTCCGCGTAAACTCTTTTGGCCTTTCCAACATTTTATGCTCAGTCACCAGCGAGAAGTGTGTGAAAGTGATGCAAAAATTTTGAAATTTACAACGCGGTCTAAATACTGGCGCATTGCTAAGCCGACCGTAAATCATGGCGGAACGAGTGATTTATTATACGCACGAAGGTGTGTACGTGCCCGAACACACGGGCCTCTGCAACACACGGTGCACCAGCGAACGCGCGAAAGGACCGACACATGCATACACGCATCATTTCGACGTATGTTACAATGCAACAAAGCATCGCATACGCAGAAACACATCGAAAATAAAGGACGACGCAACGGACACGGAGCCATAAGAAGGAGCGAATACACGAGTTCTGCCATGTCTATATATACCCGAGCATAATATGCATTCAGTTATCCTGGCGTTGCTTCAAACTACACGCATATATACCCAGCAGTTGTGCATTAACCAAAACAAGATAATTAATTTATCCCGTGATTTCCGAGACAGAAAAAACTGGTGTGCGCATGCGACAAGCGAATTGTTATTGAAATAAATAAAGGACTGGAGGCCTAATTCATATATTAATAATCCATCAGGCTAGAAAGTCATTGCATGCGTATATATAGCCAAGGAATTCGAAGCAATTTAAGTTTCGTTACGACACACTGTACTACCTTTGGGTTATTTCTGTATTGTTGATAATTCAATGTGGCTACATTTTCACGACACTGGTAGAATATGTTTAGCGCAGTTCTTTGGCGATCGATCATTCGTACCGGTGTCTAGGCCTGATCAACAACGAGCACGCGCAGAGGCTAAAGACAAACGAGCAATTAAGATTCCTATTGGAGGTGAATAAAGTTATTTTCCGTGCATTCTTATTTCGGTGCGAGCCCGTAAATCAATTACAATTTTGTTAAACTTTGCGTCCCAGAGTTTTTTAACCTTTGGAAAGAATGTAACCTTTCCGCCGAGCCTTTGCGTGTCACCCTAAAAGGTACGAAGCTTTTTGCAGCGCTATTCTCGAAGAGTTTCGCACGATCGATCGGTTCGTGTTCACGCTTATTCTGTATAATTGAGGACTTTGACACCCCGACATACTCTGGTCGAATAATTGTCGTTTATCTTCGACTTTTATCTCCGGTTTGCAAAGTTTCAGCTCCGTCAATGCTCGCATTCATCATCGACTCGAGGCTCTTCTATTCCCGAGAAACTCTTCGAGCACGCTAGAAACGAAGGGAAAGCTTCGAGAGAAAAAACCGAGGAAAAAACTTTTCTCCCGTTTGTTGGCTGACAAGGGGAAGCTCGGCAACAATCTTTTTGACCAGCGTCGAAAATACTACTAAGCCGCAAAGTAACAACGAAGACCACGATCAACGCATCGAGGGAGCTCATTCGTTGGGTTTGACGGACGTCTGAATGCCGCCTGGTGTCGAGCATTTACACGCACGATTCCCGCGAGTGGCGATTCCCGCACGGCTTCGTACCAATTATGCGGAGCGGCTTTAACGACACCGCCCGAGAAATCAACCCGCTCGCCTTCCTCGCGCGCCAACTCGATTTTCGTTCTGCTGGCCTCTCTCAACCACCAGGCGCATTGTAACGAATGAACAAAAATTTTCACCAATGCCAACCACCGAGATATCCTTTTGAAAGGAGTCGCGAGTAAGAGCGCCGACTATTTGTCAAGTGGTGAAAGATGACCACGTTCTTACGCGCTTACTTCGTCCTGCATATATATAAATGTTTGCATCAATGCTTGTAGACGCTCGAGAGAACTGAGCGAGACACTTTCTGTCAGTGTACAGTAGAACTTCGCACAAGTCGATACCCCGAAACTCAACGAGCTAAAAAGAGCTCGGAACATTGGGAGACGCGTAATCGGATGCTGCGCAAAATTATTCTTCCACTTCCTGCATTCTGGTAGTTACTGACTGTCCCTCGGCAGTCATTGGATATTTGGTGACGACTCGAACTAATGATACGAATTCGGAACTCTGTTTACAAAAACGATCGGAACCAGACTCAATTTCTTCATCGCGAGAAGGAATTATAACCATCTTTTTCGGTATGTAATCGAGGAAAGTTGAGCAGACAGTTCTATGGAAGGGATTTAGTTATCTGGATGTTGGAAATGGAAGGATAATTGACCCACAGCTCGGAACTACTCGATAGTCGAATTTCCTTGAGCTCCGTCCGAAGCAATGTTTCAATGAAACGAAAATGGTAATAGATTTTATCGCGGGAACAAAACTTTGAAGAATTAAAATGAAAAATGATGAGCTTTCGTTTGGCTCATGTCCAGCAAAAGTGATCGAAATATTTGTCGACAATGGAGTTTAAACTGTACACACGAGGAGTAGGAGCTGCTGCTGGTTTGGTTTGCGCATTGCAGCCGCACGAGCCTTGGCGCTGCATCGCAGATCGGCCGTACTCTTTACTGTCGTCTTCTCGTTCTCTTCCATTTTTTTGCTTTCCCTTTTTTTGTTGTATCTCTCACTCTCCGACTCTCTCTCTCTCTCTCGCTCTGTGTCTTTCGACCGCGGGTTCTTTCACTGTATCACTGGCACTTCCTCGAGGGAGACCACATCGTTGTCCTCGTCTTCGTTGTGTCGGTTTCACGTGCCTCTCTACTTAATTCTCGATCTGCTTTTCTCCCTCTGTCGTTGGCATTGCTTCGGAGAATTTGCCCCGTACAAATCGTTGCGGTGAGATCAAAAACGTTTAGATAATGGTCGCGGTGCATGAACGTCGTCCATACTATGCCAACTAGTATCTCATACATCCACACATTCGTATATACACATCGAAGCGTCTTTATATACAAACATTCATGTGTCGAGAGCGAGAAAACGTTCTCGCTGCGCTTTCTCGCGTGTACTTGCCACCGAACACACACTTATTTCGAGCCCTTCTCCGTCGCGGACTCGTTGACGGTTCAATCATTAATCCCCGTCGCCAATTCTCGGCATCAGTTTCTTATTAATTATTTCTTGTAATACGAAAATCGATTCCAACTGAATTTCCGTTCTCAGAATGATCTATTAATTATTAACAACCTTTTTTCAATGCTATAAATAAAGAAACATGTGCCGATGGAAAATCACTTAATAAAAACAATCTTTGAAAAAGTTGCTCATCGCACATTGCATTTTTACCTGTTACGGTCTCACTTCGTAAGAAAATCATTTTTCATCTCTTTTCGGAGATAAATCTTAAGCGCGCAGCGTGCGAATGAGCACGCCCGGATCTAGCGACAAAGAGCAAGCGAATGTTGGCATTGCTGAAGAAAAGTAAAAGAGGGACTCGATCATAATCAGCCGCAACTATTATAACACGTGAGCGACTCGCACGACAGCAGGAGCCACGTGGGCGTATAAGTACGTAAATACTAACAACGCGATACACGTCTAATCCCGTACGATGAAACTTCGGTATCCTCAGCAGGAGTGCACACCCATACGCTATTTTATATATACAAACATTGTGTACTATCCATAGTCGAGAGCCGTCGTCGAGCTAGCAAAAAAGACGCGGGGGGTGGACCGTTTTATACGCACTGGCGGGAGCTTAAAACGCGAGGGGGGTGTCTAGGAATGTCGGACGTTTTACCGGACGCTCAACCATAATAATTATTTATCAAAATATCATTATAATTTATGAGCAAGCACTTTCGACTTACGAAACACCTAAAGAACGCGTAAAAATTTTCCCTCTTTTTTGAGTCCGCTCGAATTTTTTTATCGAATTTTCACAATCACTAGCTCAGGGACGCTCTACGCGCGCGTTCAACCGGTTTTTCTAGACGCGTTTGTCAAATTGTTGAAAAATAAAAATTTAACCGAACTTAAACCAGGTGATCTTGATAGGAATGCTCATGTAATTTCAATCAATAAATGCTGCTTTCTGATGTATTTTCATTGTCCTTTGACGAAATTTTAGACAAAGCAATTTAAATAAATTAAGTGTAGTATTGATATATTATTAAAATATTCTGTAAGCATCACAACAAGAAAAATGAATTCCAGGCTGAAAAAATAATGAAAATAATTTTAATAAGAACATAATCGACAAGTTTGGATTTGAGATTACCTAAAACCTTACCTCTGAAATAATATTTTCACCGAGAATGAAAAAAAAACGACTCCGTAATTGCCCTTCGACTGCGGGGATTCTGTTCCATCAATTTTCGCAAAATTCTTATCTTTAAGTCGTATTTGAAGTTAATGAAAACAAGCTCCCTCACTTTCAATTTTTTCCGAACTTGCATATTTGTTTCCGAGCTGGAATCCTGGTTAGGGAAGCTGTGCTTGGTTACATATATGGCATTTCCAAGCATAAAAAATTATAATCTGACCAGAAATATTGCTAGTTAGCTTCTCATGTCAGCACATCTGTCATGATCAAAAGTCAAACGCTATGTGTAAATAGCGGCATGTTCAGATGTAGGCCAATCAAAATACCAATAAAACGACAACAATAGAACTCGCAAAATTCAACTTGTGCGCGCGAATTTTTTTAATTAGGATTTTTCTAATTAACAATAATGAAACAAAGCTACTCTCAAGAGTCCCAAAAGATTTTTGAATCGAAGAACGTTAAAAGTTATCAAAATATATGTATCGAGATATCAGAGAACTAATTTTTCTCGCGTTCAATTTAAATCTTTAAACTCGCGAGGCCCGATCGAATATTTTTTGCTCGCGATACTGGGTACCGATAAGAGTCGCAACTGAGCGAAGAAACGGTGAGGAGCCGTATCTCGCTTCGCCACGGGTGAATCTCAATCGGAGGTCTCCCTTCACTCGCGTATCTTGCAGAATTTTTCATCGCGATTCCCGTCACGTTCATCTCAAATTCCACACACTCCTCGGGCGTTCGTCCAACCCCGAATTACAAAGTTTCTTCTCTGCGTACACCCGGCGTGTACGATGTCGTCCATATGTACGTCGTAAATAAACATATTCAATAATATATGGGGCCCTCGATACGTGAAATCAAACAATCTTCAGTTTATGCAACTGTTCGCCAGCTTCCTGTTTCCAAAAACCATAATTTCTCGTCAAAATATATATTTATTTTTTAAAATTGTTGCCCTGAATAATTTCTCATTAGGAAACCTAACCAAAAATTACTCAGCTTCAATGTCCCAATCGAATTCAAATGGAAAAGCCCTCCTTCGGATATTTCTTCCCCTGCACTTGTATCGCAATGCGTCATGATGCGATGACGAGGTTCAAAGGCAAGAATTTATCGAAAAACTTGCCAAAATTCTCGAGATATTTCGGATAGAAACATTTCTCGTTTCGTTTCCCACGAAGTATGTTTCTGTCAATGACATTAAAAATTTTCTTCAACTTCGTGCGAAAATCAGACTCAGGACTGCTTCGATTCCCTTCCACCATTTTTTATGCAAATCTTTCTGGTTGCTTGACGTTTAGTTATCGCAAATAATCAGCGGAGTCGAAAAGCGATGATTAACTAGAGTACTCGCAGGAGTTAAAACGTTGCTGTCTCGTCGAAAAATCATGCCACGGTTGTTAAGCCGATCTCTATGCATTTATGAATAAGGGATCGCATCAGGTGCACGAAATGTTCTCTCATATCGAGGCATAATCGTAACAAGAATCGAAAGGAATATTTGCGACGGCAGGAGTGCCCTCGGAGAGCTCAAAAAATGTACGATAGTATTTGGTTGTTCTGAATTCGAGCTCTCAGACCTCTTCATCCTTTCGCTGTGTGCACTTTCTCGTTATCCATTGCTCTCGCTTGGAGCTACACACGAAACCTCATTATACGACCGTGGTGCCCGTAATTACACGAATATATTATTCATACCCTCGCGATGTACGAATGATGATATAGGAAGAACGAGATCCAATACTCGTATATACATATAAACATGAATATATTGAAAAGAAGAAAAAAAAGATGAAAAAAAGCGGGAAAAGAGGAAGAGAAAAGGAGAAAAAGAACGATTGGATGAACAGGATTCGAAACTATGGGTGCACCGGATGAAAAATGTGTGGATATAGCATTAAGCCGATCTCTCTCGATCTGTTCGCGACGCACCTGCCTATCGCGTAATAATAGCCGTTACAAAAGCAGCTCAAAAACGAGTAAATGGCATAGACTCATTTGGGAAAAATGAAAAAAATGCGCAGTAAAAGTGAAACTCCAACACACACGCAAGCATACACATACGGGAGTAGTCGAAAAAAAATTAATAAAGCCATTTCTGCATGAAATTCGAGCCGGTGAAAGAAAAAAAAAGGACGCGTCTCTGATTCAGTGGCAATTGGCAAGAATCCGAGTTGCATGAATCCCAGGAATTTAGGACTCCGCGAATGCTCCGCTGGAAGCCCATTAGACTGGAATTTCGTAATGGGGATCCGAGTCTACACGAACTCTAGCGCTCGTATAGGCGTGTGGAGACGCGTGCGTGCTAAACGTATGGGCTCTTTTAAGAAGGCGAAAAAATATAATAACAAATTTAAAATCCACTTAATTGACGTTGGCACCGTTCCGAAACTCCGTCGGTCATTTCCACTGAAATTTCCCAAATAAATGGGTCAGAGCAGCCTCTGATTAATCGGCCGTCATAATCGAAATGTGCTAAAATATTTCCTCTTCACATGTCACAAAAATTCATTCGTCGTCACTAATCATCTTTTTGTTCATTTTCCTCGTACCATACTCGCATCATATACGCTCATTTATTTGTCGCAATTAAACTAAATGAGCTTACTATTCGTCGGGTACTAACTATTCGAGAAAAAAGGCCATAGAGAAAGATCGCGAAATGAATAATTACGAGAAACATAAATGATTTTCATTGCAAATTCATTTTTTTCGTTGGAGAGGTCAGACCTTTATTCATTCGACCCAGAATTCCCTTTATACCGCGTATCGACCCATAAATATCGCCATATATATGTATAAAAATGAAGGAATAAGTGTGTACATGAATGAGTTATGCAACTTTCGCTCGTTAGGTTGGTGGTTTATAAGATATACAAGGCGCAATGCACACACTCGATGTCGCTCGTGTACGCGTTGGTTAATCGTGTCGCAGCTCCCTCGGGGTGTAAACCGCATGCGTATTACCAGGAGACTCCTGCTGCTGATGTTGTTTTACCGTTGTCCTGGTCCGGCATGGCTTAATAATCGACTTCGTCATTGCACACGAGTCGTCGAACGCACGGAGACAACTCGCACACGAGCCTCGCACGCCATCAGCTTATTCCTCAAAGGGCACGCGAATTATTTTCAAAAGCTTCGGCTCCCTTTGGAGATGCAAATTCGAGTGTAATCAACAGGAAATCGAAAATGGAACATCGCAATCACGAGTCCCGCACGAATGTGATCGCAAAGATACGAGCTTCCGGCTTGATCAACGTTTCGAGTTTTTTCGTCATTGAGAAAAACTCGCGATGGACCAATGCGTCGAGGGTCTACGGGGAGAGATGGAGAAAAATCTAAGCTCGAGAAACCCCTGAAATAATAACGAATGGAAATAACACACAAAGCCCCACCAATAATGTGACAGCAGTTTTTCGAAAAAGCGGGCATCGAGAAATAATTCAGAATGAAAAGTGAAGATGAAAAAGATTTTAAAAAACTTCGAAAAATGGTCTTCCTTCAATCCCATATTCGTGAACGTTTCACGACGCCTTCCTCATCGATTATTATAAGCTGAATCGAGCAGCTCATATGTAGAAAAGTAACACAAAAGCTTGAAGCATATTTAAGCAAATGTTTCAGACACCACATCTATATACAGCTGCACAATTTGGCCGTCTGTCCTGCTTTTAACACAGCTCTTGTGTACGCAGAACGTTCGACATGGCCAGTCGCAAAAATTACCCTCGTATTTTCCGTACACACGCATAAAGGTCATTATTATTTGTCATTAGTACACCGCTGGCACAATTGCTATTTACGCGCCTGATATACACGTATGGCCGAGGCGATGTATGCTGTTATTCCACAGAAGTAATTCGCGTATTACACTCGTACACCCGTAATGCAAGACATTTATACGAGTCGGGTGAACGTTCGTTTTTTCGAAGAACATAAGACTCGGCTCCCTTGTAGATATAGCGCGCTTTTTCGATTCAGGCTGTCCTCTCAAACCGATGTTTTACCTGCTTGTTGCACCTGTGCTAAATACACCTCATGATAATAACGGTTAAGGGATATTATCACACATTAAGACTCATCCCTCGTTTTTAATATCGCCCCCCCCCCCCCCCCCGCCCCTCTCGCCCTTGC
Organism: Venturia canescens; assembly: GCF_019457755.1. Taxonomy (NCBI): domain Eukaryota; kingdom Metazoa; phylum Arthropoda; class Insecta; order Hymenoptera; family Ichneumonidae; genus Venturia; species Venturia canescens. The sequence goes on along the minus strand of NC_057421.1, from coordinate 15,912,631 downwards.
CGCGCGGTCCTTTCCCTTTGCCGCGAGCTTTTCTGTCGGATATATTGACTCGAACGATGATTTTTTTAAATTCAAAAATACTGTGGGATTCTCTTTTTTGGAAGACTCGAATTCTTTGCTCAATAATTTCATTGATTTTTGTCTCGAAAATCGGAAATATTCTTTTCCTGTTGGCCTGAGAAACAGCTGAGAAACTGAGCCCAGGAAAGACGAAGAAAAAGGGAGAAAAGGAGAATTTGAGGCGACTGAAAAGTGTGTAAAGAATATTTGGAAAAATGAGCAAACTGAGAGGTTTGAGGTGAATGGAATTTTTGAAGAATTTACAACGAGGAGGGAGGATTAAATCGAGTTGAAAAGTGAATCGAGGTTTCGGACTTTGCTGCTCCGACGATATCTGGATCGTAGTCGATGTTAATTCCGCAGTCCGAATCGCAGCTTTCCATTGCCGAGTTTCCAAGTCTCTTTCTCCTGCAATGCGTCCGTGTCTGTGCGCAAGAAATATATCCCCTTAAATCGCGACAATATAACTATAGTCTAACTTCTCTGCTGTATATATTAGGGAGAAACGACAGGAATCGTAAACGACGAGGACGGCGACGAAGAGTGATTGGTTCGAAAGGTAGCGGCACGTCCTTTGAATGAAAGACTCGGAACACTAAATATGTGTAGCAGCATCAAAGGAGTCGGTAAGTTCGTGTGCCTGGGACTAGTATTTGCGATCGTGATATGTCAGGCAGCGCCCATTCTCTTGACTTTAGATAGCGTTCTCTCGCTCCTTCCAATGGAATATCCGATCTCGAGCTCTCGGCCATGACCCGCGTAACTCTCTCGTGATCTCATATCGTATTATTACGGCACTCAAGTACGAAGCTCGCAACATTAAAAAATGTATCATTACATTGAGCAAACTCAACTTTGGCAATGATGATGATCTGTGCACAATATTGACTCAATGAAATTCAACAGTTAAATTAAAATGAAATAAAAATCGAGTGAAAAGGCACATCTGGCTTGTGGATTATCGCACAAGAGCAAATGTCTCGGTCGAAGAAAGTGTTTGTTGCCACTATAATTGCAAGAATGGAAAGATTCAACGGGAGATATTCCAGCACGTATCCGCGCTTCTCATCTCCCCTTTTTTCCCCGATTCTTTGCTGATACGTTCCCTGTGTACAGAGCCAGCGAGTCTCTGCGCTCGAGCACAAGCTGCTGGTACCTGATTTTTCTACAGCTCTTAACGATTTCTCGAGCCTATCTCTTTTCTAGGAAATAGCCGAGAGGTAGCGAGGTAAGATTGAAAAATATGTAGACTCTTATCAAGTATAGGAATATCCTCGAAGTATCGATGAATCTCCGCTGAACTCTCAAGGATGTGTCGGATTAAGTCTCTCGCCTGTGGCAGATCTTAGTTTTCTCCAACCTATCGGATTAACCTTGTAGGATGATTCTTCTTTTGCTTAGTTTTTTGACACATCCCCTTAATCGCTGGATATACTCCGGAGCAGTTGCCCCGAGGATCCCGCCTAGAAAGTTTCCTAGGTACCTCCTCAGGGTATTGTCAGGCTGCCATGCTGCCTTGGTAGGGCGCTTGTAAGGCCACCTGATGACGCCCTGTTCCAAAATGTTACGCCCTGAAACAAATGGCCGTGACCAGGTTGCTTGGTCAGGCCCGAATAAGGCGCCCTGGTCCGGGTCGGTTGACGTTCGTTTACAGACCCTGATCAGGTTATCTGACCGGGCGGTGATCAGGGTTTTCGACTAGGCTACTGTCAGGTTGTCCTACATGAAAATCTCGTGCACATAGACTTCTAGAAGACATCGTTATTTTATTAATCTTTATTAAATCAATCATGTAAATTATAAGTCTTTTTTTGAATATTCTGACATGTGTAACCTATAATTTAATAATTATGTTTTATAAACTGTCAAATTTGAGGAACGTGTGGATAAAGAGTATAATTTTATATTCTTAAAAATACGCGTTTATTGGGCATTTTTTTAGCGTATAGCCCGATTTCCGTTCCAATCCTTGGCATTGTTGATGACTCTGCCAACAGCTTGATCAAAATCTTTGACGCTTACGGATTTCTTCTCGTTGCTGGCGAATTTTTTCGGGCTATGTAAATCTGTGAAATATTGAACAATAAAATAAAATGATTGGTGTGCTAAGATTGGCACAATTTTAGAATTTCTAAGAGAAAAATCACAAATTTGTATCAATAATTCTCTGAACACAATTTTTGCTCGTTTGTATAATGTCAACAATTCTAATTCGTTCATATAATTAATGCAAATCACTTTAAAATTGTACATACCTTTTGTAAATTTACGCATAGAGCGATATCTTCGCATACGCATACGCGCCTTATACCGACGTTGGTCATCTCGATTCATTTCAACTTATGTTCAGATACAATTTTTTTATTGTTTGATTTCAGTTGAAAACTTGTCACTCGGATCTTTTATAAAATACGAATAGAATAAAACTTCATCAAATATATGGAAACTCACTTTGAAAATCACTTGGAAACTTGTCACTCGGAGCTCGTACAAAACACGAATGGAATATAACTTATTCACCATCTATTCGAATACGCGTGTGTGCCAATCATAAGGCAAGCCTTGGAAGGACCTAATAGAACAAGTACTGTCAAGGCAGTATTGTGGTAGATTCCAGCTGGAATCTCATAAGGATTTCCACATATGGCGTGATTAAGTCGAGCCTGAGCAGGACCTGAATGAGATAACGGTCAAAAAGGCCTTATCTAGGCGAACCCGATCAGGGCCATTTTAGATTAGGCTGTTTTGGAAATTATTGTGGAAAACCTTATAGCGGCCACATCAGGCTTTTAACAATAGGATTGCCCGTTTCAAAACCTGATCATGACCTCATCATGAACAGGTGAACCCTAACAAATTTCTAGGCGGGATTCTTATCGGACGGAGCGACGAAAAAGGGACTCTGGAATACGGCTAATATTCCTCGAAGATCGGGCTACTGCATTGCATTCGCGAAACAGACCAACGTCTCAGGAGAATCTTGATTATTTGGCTCGGAAAGAGCAGGCTGAACTTGCTCTCGGAAGCCGAGCCAATTTTGGCTTCGTTTCTATTCCTTTTTCTCCCCCGAACTAAATGTGCTCTTCCGAGTGATAAACTTGGAGCAACGAACTGCCAAATGATTCTCGAGAGAGTCCCTTTTCGTTTATATCATCAAACTGTTCGAAGAAATTTTATTATGCACAGTCGTGGAGAGCCCGAGGAACTAGTGTGCAATCGAGACGTCGTCGAGGTCCAAAATCCTGCGAATCGTTGAAGATTTGACGCAGAAAGAGGAATCGAAGTATCTCGAATCAAGGGTGGTGATAAAAATGTTGGCGAAATGAAAGCCGAGGCTTGAATGAACGTTGGCAAGGTGAAGAAAACGGTCGTTATTCGGGAGGGAGTCGGTGTAGGTGCGAGTCAAAATGCTTCGGGAGCGAAAAGCGTACTTTTGGTAAGACGGCGGGGTTTCGCAACGGCCGGGCAAGTACGAATGAAATATCGTTCAAAAGACCAGCAGCATTGAGGTCCAAGACGTACAACCTCGCGAAGGGAGGGAAGGCATGGGCTGATACAGCGCGAGGAAGGAAAAAGACGAAAGAAAGAGAAATCCAAGATCGAGCAACGAGAAGTATTCGCACTGTACATTCGCATACACACGTGCGTATGTATGTTTGGCTCATATATGGGGGAGAAGAGAGCCGCGAGTTTACGAGATGATTGTCCTAGGGGCCCTATTCATTCGGCTGAGGAATCTCCGCGGGCGGATCTCTATTGTAGATTATTGCGCCATTGTCCATTGTCACGAAGCTCCCTCCCCCTCGCTCTCTCTCCTTCCCTCTTACTTTTGACCAGCCCTTGGGCGCACACAAAGTCTTTTTGAATTTCCTTCTTCGTGAAGGAGAAGCGAATAAAATGAAAAAACCATGAAAACCACGAAAACGAAAAGGAACGAAGAGTTTTGTGGGGAGTGAGCGAGAGCAGCATCATTTTTGGTTTGACGCCTGATTTTTCAGAGTTGCAAAAAAAAGTGGCGATATGGACACAAAAAAGGAAACGTTTCGTAAGAATTTCTCGATGCGAAGATCCAAGTTTCGACATTCCTACAAGACAAATTATTCATTTTTATTTTTTCGTTCAATTACCTGCAGTCTCGTGTTCTCAAAATCGACGGCGTTTATTCAAATTTGTGGAATATCCATTCGGGAGCCCATAAAACGGAACGCTCGGAAGGAGATTGATGCTTCGTAAAATTGGCCGAAAATGAAGTTACAAAACCCCCTATAGAAAAGTGTTTTTTCTCCTTACACATCATCTTTATCGTCCCATCGCAGGCTCGATTTTAAGGAGCAGTACAAGTGTCAGCTTGTCAACCGAATAAGGAAGTAGAGAATCGACAATAAGCGCATCAGTTTGGTCACGCGTCGACGAATAAAAAAACAAAGAAAAAACAATATCAATATACCTGTCTCGAAGAGAAGTGCAGCGTGCACGGTATGCATCCCAATTAGCCCTGTGCCTCTGCCCGATCTGGCCCCAATCGAGTTCGATGACTGCCTCGTGGTTCCATCCGCTCTTAACTCCTGATAACTTTTATTTTTTACCTCAATTTCCACCCACCTGACCCACCTGCACATTATCCAATCGTCTCATTTCTCGAATACGATTCCGAGCAGTTAAATGCAATTGTGACTCTGCACTCGGTTATTCTAATTAGGATTTTTACTGACCATATTCCTTTGGGGAACTTGAACATAAACTCACTCGATTGGAACACAAGACACTTCAATGCTAAAACAATCGCAATAAAATTCTAACTTTTTCAAAGCCTGCTTCGCTCATTGTTGAACGTACCCAACAAAATTATTTCATCGATGCAACGAAATTTTCATAGTTTCAATAAATTTTCGTTCAATTAATTGTTGATCGAACTAAATCATTGCGGACAAAAAACTGAGAGATCCAATAATTTTTTTATTCGGTGGCAAATAATCGAGTTCATTGAACTACAAACTTTTTATAGTTGCATCAACCGTATTATCAAAATCAAATGCTTTTTTTCGGACCTCTGATGTTGTAGATTCAATTACGTATCATTTTTGGTCGTCTCGATGAATATGTGTTCGATTATTATCAATGATGGAATTGACTAAATGACAGCTTTTCAGGATGAATAAATGAATTAATTTCATTGGATACTGTTTTATTGCATTTATAACTGGTTTCAGTATTTTCCAATTCTTTCATTTTTAGTCTGGAAACCTCGAACTTGATATTTAACCCTTAGTGTGCATCTGGGGTCAGGTTGACCCCAAAATTTGTTCAACCGGAAAAGTGCATGCTTTTTACGCGTACTATCAACTTTGAGCACGTTTTTGAACGAGGAAAAACGATTTTTTTGGAAATCCAACTTTGCAGCCTTAAAGTTGGATCAATTCACTGCAAAAAGTGACAAAACCTTTTATTCCGAAAAGCGCATAGTTACCAAGATATTCGATGTTAAACATGACCTGGGGTCAAAGTGACCCCATGTGCACGAAATGTCCCGCTGTGAAGGTGTGCACACTAAGAGTTAAGGTAACTCCTGTACTGCATGCTAGTCAAATGAGTGCTAAATTTACAAAACGCTTTTAGACCAAGTTTAACGTACCGATTAAATGTATTGTTAGTGGATTTGCATTACAGCATATCTTATTAAGATGTAAAAATATTAAAAAGGCCAGTTTTGCAAAACCATCAACTGATAAATACAAATTTCCACGCTGACACATTTTCACTGGTATTTTTCAAAGAATTATCTGCGTTTTTTCATCGATTTTATTGCAACCAGTCTCATTTTGTTCGTCAACCGGTCCTCTATGAATCCACAATGTAGTTGTTTTTTTAACTTGATCGTTTCACTGTTGCAGCTAATTGTTCATTAAGTGAAGAAACTTTTTCATTCGCATAATTTCTCTCAGGAACGAGTTTAAAGGAAAATCTACGTGGTGAATTCGTAGAGGATCGGTTGAGGAACAAAATGAGACCTGGTGCAATAAAATCGGTTAAAAAATACAGCTGATTCTTTGAAAAATAGCTGTGAAAATGTGTCGTCATGGAAATTAGCATCTATCAGTTGATCGTTTTGCAAAACTATCATTTTAAATATTTTATCACGTTAATAAAATATGCTTGAATACATATCTATTAAGAATAAGTTTAATCGGTACGTTGAACTTGGTCTAAAAGCGTTTTGAAAATTTAGCACTCATTTGACTAGGAAAATGAGTTTTAGCGTCCGATTGTTAATATAATTTTCGAAGCCTCGGGTTCCGAATTTCAAAATAAAATGCGAAATTGAATGAGACAATATCAAATTCCAAATGAATCGAGCACCTTCCTCGGCTTATTTCCTTGCTTGACACGAATTTTTATTTATTTCTCTGCATGATTCATCGAACCGGCGAATTCGTTGAGCTGAAGGAAGTAAACTCGATAAAAGTGATATGAAAAAAGTGCTCGTTCGAGATGGAGTCTCGATAGGAAATTCGAGATGTTGTAGTCGCTCGCGCGGTCCAACGCTCGAGCCTTTCTTCACCCGCGATCGATCGCGAGATCGATAGGTCGCGTGGAGCAGCACCTGCTTCCAACAACATTCGCATGTCTACGTGCGTGAGCCGGCAAAATTTATTCCTTTCTCGTAAATTTATGCGCGTGTCGCCTCGGCCGATCGCCTACAACGGGAGAAATCTTGCGCGAAAAATAATAAGAAATAAACTATGAGGGACTTGTTTACGGTGTTCATTGACATCGAATAAGATCTCATCTCGGTACTATTTTATGAAAATCCATTACCAAGATTATCGTCGTTTCTTAACACCACAAGTTTTTATCGCTAGTACGAAAATTCATATACGGAAATAAAAAATTCTTCATTTTTAAAACAAACAGACATTAACGTATTCTGCATTGCATCTGGTCGTAATTGCAAGATTCCACAAGCGGAAGAAAATCGAGCCTTTCCGAGTTCAAATCTCCACGAAATGATACCCCAATCAATGTGGATGCCGAGACAGAGTGCCTGCATGCAACAAAAGAGCCCGGGATTTCGGATCCAAAGCTGCATGAAATAATGTCCTCAGAATAATCTAAATACCACATTTCTAGCCTCAAGTTTTGAGCTTCGAAGTAGTGTTCTAATTTGATGGAATTATCGTGCCATGGAGAAAAGGAAGGAAAGAAAACAGGGTGTCTAATTTTGACCAGAACAGAAATTTCATGACTTTTAAGGCTTTTTAAGTCAAGGAACAGGAATTTTTCATGACTTTTCTTATGGTTCTGATACTTTTTATTCATCTTTTAATTATAAAAAAATTCAATAAAAATACCAAAGAAATGATATTTTATTTGAAATAAAGAATCTTTTTTTTCTTACAAACTATTCATTCGATATTCGTTTTTATATCGATGATGAGTATTGACGAACCAGACATTGTCGCGACCCCGCGAATTTTGAAATCATGTTGAAGAAAACCAAAAAATCGACAATGACAATGAGCGTTGCAGAGATCTTAAAAAATCAGATTGTTTGGTAATTTTTCATGACATTTAATGATTTTTTCAGGTCCGAGTGTAATTTCATGACATTTAAGAATTTTCATGACTTTTCAGGTCGTTAGACACCCTGGAAAAGTGTGTACGAAGGATTCGCGAAATGTGGAGAAAAATCGAGAAATTTAGAAACAGTAGATGTTCGTCGTGCAGTGCAAGTTTCTCACGAAACAAAACTCACAAAGTTCCATATCGTATCACCTGTCGTCAATTTTCTGATGCTTGTCTCACTACCGAGGAAAAAAGGGTAAGAAAAAAAAAGAAGAAAGTAGAGAAAAAGAAAAAGAGAAGAAAAAAGGAGAGAAATCGAGAGAGAGAAAGAGAGAGAGAGAGAGAGGAAGAGGTGCGTATTATGGACGTTTATCTTTATAACTATAACTGCGTGTGCGCGATCGTGTCGTACTGTAAGGTATAGCGTGTCCACGTATGCTAATCGGGGGCCAATGGTTTCTTGGTGTAAGCACAAACCCTTATGCTTTAACCGTTTTCGCTTTCCCGCTCTTTCTCTCTGGGACTTGACTCTGCGGAGAAAAAAAAGCGGAGAGTCCGAGTGTTGAAGTAATTCCGAAGAGAACACACGAGGCGTAGGGCCCACCATTTTTATCCGCATTTCTTATCTCCACCATTCCCGCGCGTTTGTGCTCACTTTGGCCCGTACTTTTTAGCTTCTCACTTCGTTCGCTGTACACAAGTCACACAGAATACGATATCGAGGTTGGCTAGCGAATAATGAGACGCGGGCCTTCCTATCTGATCCCGTTAAGTTGTATGGGTTAGGCCCTTTCGATTGTCAACAGTCAGATAAGTCCGGCGTGCAAGTTGGTCTCTCTATCTTGGCAACCGGCCAAAAAGACCGTGAAGCGACCGTGTCGCCGAAACGTCTCGTCTACAGGGAGTCCCGCGAACGTCGTTCGATCATCCTCGTTCCGAAAGGAAAATCGATCGGAGCTTGTACGACTCGAACAAGTCGAGGTTCGTCGTTATTCGTTGGGGGAATATAAATCTACGGAGTAAATGATCGAATCGTATTGGGAAAAGTTGTGGCTCGTAAAAATTGATGTATTTTCACTTATTTTTGGCTCGAACGATGAAAGATTTCATTCACTGTCGTCGAAACTGATGAGGAATTCGTTGGGTAAAGAAACTTCTAAAGAGTTTTTAACTGAAGATTTTTGCTATTCGTGTTTTTGACGCTTGTTAAATAATATTTCGTCGATTTCACTTCGCGGACACCCTTTGAGAAGATTTCATTCGCGTAGCTTTTCGCGGTGCGGGATCGACGATCTTTCACGTATTCATTTGTCCATGTTTCACATCCAAATATGCATACACGCAACTCCGCGGGTCTCATTCCGAATTGGCACACATCACGAGACCAATTTAAACGGCTTAGGGTGTAAGACACACATTCACACACGTTACAGGAGGAACAGCTCAATTGAATTAAAACCGGTGCACAATTATCCAGTTTTAGGACATCTCGAGTTTCGGTGGGCCCCTTCTTTTTACGGGCTTGATAAAGCCTACTTTATAATCTTCACTCTTTTTTTATTCGAAATTTCAAACCGTCAGCTCAGACGCGCAAGATGAGTATCGAATAATCATCGAATCGTTAAAACTTCGTATTTTTATTGTCCGAGGACGCTTCTTTTGTTTTTAAATTTCAGCAGCTGCCCAATTGTTTACGAGATTTTAACCTCGAACGACGAGAATATCGCAATTATTTTAAAACAAACTTTTTCTCGGGCGTCGCTGTATTTTTTTTTTTTTTTGTTTTTCATGAGCAATGAATAATGCATGCATTAAATTTAGGTTAAAGTATCGAATTACCTTATAAATCCGGTCTCCTTGTGCTTCCCGATGTAGAACTTGGTCAATCCATCAGCCATTTGATTAGCCCACGGTGGTTTCACCCAAATCAAGTGTTTCAAGTGACCCGCATAAGCCGCCGGTAAAATCCAATTTTCGATGCTGATTTCACTGTTGAAAAAATCAGGAGTCTTTGTTTCGTGCTAGTTTTATAGGATTTATATTTTTTCATGGTCATTATTTATCGTGAGGCATTTTTTTCAAACGTTGAAAATACACGATTCAATTTACTTGATAAAAAAAAGGGAGCTGCCTCGTTGTGTTGACGGGTGAAAAAACGGACGATGGAGATCGAAAGATTTTGACAGAGTGGCTGTACCAACAAATAGAAGCTCGAACTAGATTTTAATTTGAATTTTGTGTTCGAATTCCCTTGAAAATGCACGTCATTATTATCTGATCGCATGCCAAAAGAAACTGAAGTTTTACTAATCAAGCTACGTCTATCGATAAATCAAATATGGCCGCGAAACTGTTCAAAGAAGTACAACAGTAGCGCATCCGCGATCGTGTATTCAAGATGGAGGGCCGAACGTACGTGCGGCGCTGTGGTCGCGATAGGCCGGGCGACCATACGCAGCCAACATTGCTGAACGTTCCCATTGTTTTTTTCCCGTCATTTTTCCGTCTCATTCCCTCCTTTTCCTCAGCTAAATAAATGGGGATCGTCGCATTACGCATCGTAGCTGACAAAAAACGCGTGATAACTCTTGAAGCCCTGTGGCTGCCACATTACTTTCGTCGTTTGTCGATGACATCTGAATATTTGTAAACACGTACGTCCGTGTTTACGTTTTACGCGTAAACAAAGGAATCTCAGTTTGCCCATCGTATAATCACGTCGGAAAAAGAAAATATACAGAAAACGGATGATGTCCGATCGAAAGGTTAAATCTAAAAAAATGATGAGACGTCTGAAATTTATATTCCGAGCGAACAGTTGAAGTTTATTTAGTTTTCCGATCTTCTCGAATTTTACAACCCACGCGACTACAAAAAAAAACGATGACAGGAACTGGCTGAAATCCAAGCCATTGGCGGGTAGGAACAATGCTAAATTTTTAGATTGACCGTACCTTTTGTTCGTCTGTGATTTTTTTTCAATAAACCGATGAAATCCACAAAATCCATTATTGTGGATTCGGCTACATGATTACGACTCCTGCGGTAAATATGCTGGCATGCGTCTCACTTGTATTAAAGTAAAAACGAAAATCTAAGCCTGTGGTATTTTATTCCCGCGCGTTTACAGGTTTCGACATAAAAGCTCAAAATAAGCAATCGGGTCTCGTGGAATTCGTTACTTGACTACGGAATTCAAATTTTTATTCACTTGTGAATACCAATAATTTGGTCGATGTTTTTGTTCCCGAAACGTACTAAACAAGAAAGAAAAGTAAAAAAAACAACAGAAAATCTGTTTTTTTTCTCGATAATCATTGTATGCAACTGAAACACACTGTAATCGAACTACGATCTCCGAAACTCATAAGTAGCGCTATCTAACAGCGAAAAGTTGCACTCTCACGTTAAAAATACGCAACGCTCCGCAGATAACAGTGACGTATTCCATTTTATCCATATACAGTTGTATAAATTTCACCATCACGTTTAATATCGCATCGAAAAAAACAATAGACGAAATGAAGATGTATATACCTGAACAGCTGATTTTTATCCCAAACAGTATCAGCCGCCATATTTTTAGGCACAAGCATATCCGGATGTGAATCCAGATGGATAAACGTATTGCCTTCAAACGGGAGATGTTTCGAGCCGACAGACCGATAAATGAACGGCAGGGCCTATGCAATTAAAAAAAATAAAAAAGCATAAACACATGTGAGTTCCTTTCGGGATGATGTTTCGTTGTGAGTGCCACGTGCAACGCGATATTGCGGGCCCCGTTCCGACTTGTCACGTGTTTCATGAAATTCGCGTCGTGAGTCGTGAGGGAGGGGCAAAATCGCTCGTGGTAGTTCATCAACAAAACGTCATGGAGTAAGCTTGGCCGTGCTTGTTCCGTGAGGTCACACCTACCTCGTTGTGATCTTCCACAACGTAGATCGGCGTTTTCTTGTAATATTTTGGACACACGGACATGTCGACGATTACACGTGGATCGATCGAGTACACTCGCGAGTAAAAAAAACAAACTTATTGAAACGGCGCGCGCTCGTAAACCGCGTACGAAAGAAAACAAAGAGTGGGGGAAACACGCGAGTACTGAAAAAAAATACGTCTGGTTTACCGAAACGTGAGGCGGGGAATTTCGCGAAACAAATCGATTTGCGAACGAGGAAAAAATCACGAGACGAAAAACTAGACTACTTCGCGCGGAAATACTTGGTCAACGACTGGTGGGACGATCAACGTAAACGCTATACGCGCGGGAGCCGCTTCAAACCATGCGATTATATTTCGCGAGAGAATATGAAGCTCCGTATATCTATATGCCTATACACATACAAATATTTATATACATGAACGACCCAAGATTTCGGGGGGCCCCACCGGGCCTCAAACCAGAGGGGCCCCAGACAAACGTATTCTCACGGGACAAGTTTTTCGCTCTTGTGTGCCTATCATCTCATTTCTCTTTTCTTTGTAGCTCTCTTTCTGTGTTTTTTTCTCAAAGCCCTCTTTCTTTCTCGCTCGCTCTCGTAGAAACCTGATATTTACCCTTCTACGCGATCAAACCCATTTCGATGTTTACGACTCGTTCGACTTTTTCCAAACGCAAATTTCACTATCGCATAAACTCATCGACTGCTCACTCCAGGTGGCATTTTCTCAAAATTTATCCATCAGACATCTGACAGTTATCTGTAAAGAATCCCAATTCCCAATTGATCGCGGTGCATGCCTTTGAACGAACATTAACTGCATCTCATCTATTAACCTTAAACCCCGGCAAAACGATGAGGAACGATGCCAATTTTTGGAGCGTAAAACTCTGCATTCTTTCGAATTTTTTTATTCGTTTTTACGTTTTTTATCTATTTTTTCGCTCTCAGAAAAGGAAAAACATAAAAAAAAAAACAATCGAAAATGGGTCTTGCCTCGTAACACGTTCCGATGTTTTTTCTTCATTATTCAAAATAATAATACTGCGTAATCTCTGAATGTGCTACCCGTGCACCCGTGCGTGAACGTATAAACAATAATATAAACTAGCAGTCTTGAAAAGAAGAACGAACCTCGTTTTTCATCATTGGCAGTGTCTCTGAATAAAAACTACAGAAATCGATGTCGCTGAATAGTGTGTAACCTGCGAATGCGTTTTAGTCGTTGAATCTCGTCTTCGAACATAACACTTTCGTTTTTATCAATAAAATATAACCTTAAAATTGGAAAATTTTAGTATTCGACATATTTCAGGATAAATCTTATTCGAGGCATAGCAGAGAAAAGAGTCACGTCTGTCAAAGAGAAAATTTTATTGTGAAGAGCATATAAAAATGAGTTGTTAATAAAAATGATGAATCATTTTGATACTGTAACGATAACTTGACAGCGAAAGTATACCAAAGATCGCTAACATGAATTCTCAAGTACGTTGTCGTAGAAATCGAGATTTTTTGAATGGATTAAAACGTGAGGTAGAAATGTGGCGAATAAATCAATCGACCGCGATATCAAAGACGCAGCCCGATGATCCTGTGGCTCTTGCGTACCGTGACACACGAGATTCGTAAAACGCGATAATGTTAAGCCTGTAAAACACTATTCGCGAGGTACATACAAAGAGCGGGTAAACAACGCAAGTGTCGCAATGGCAATTGAAAGACAAAAAAAACGTCGAGCCTCTCGAAGATCGATTGTATTACACAATTTGTTTGTACGCTGCGTGTACTTTCTTCTAATTCTTGTACATTCTCTCCTATGTCTTTCTCTCACTCTATCAAATGTTTTATAAACGTAAAAGGTTACACATGGCACACAGCTCGAATCGATCGTCTTTACACATCGTGGTACGCCAACTATCGACGATTTCGCACGTGTGTGCGCCTTTTCGATACTGGAAGAAAGCTCCGTCCTTTCTCGCGCGTCCTCGCCACTTGACCTTTTCATTATCGATCTCTATTCACGTGTGAGTCCCGTCGAGAGATCGGCAGAATCAATTTATCGTGGGAACATCTCCGCATTATCCACCAAAATCATTATTCATACGATCATTTTAAAGAACAATAGCTATGGAAGCATTTGGAAGTTTTGTTTTGTTTTTTTTTTTTAATAATTTCATTTGTAAATCCGTCACCGGTAAATGAATTCTCCCGTCTTCGAATCCGATCCTGTCATCAGAGCAATATATTTTTCTAATTGAATTCTTTCCGTCTGCAGACGTAATTGTTCAAGAAAATCTTCAATGTTCTCGACACCAAGGCAGTGCTCTCCTTCCCCTTCAAATTCTCCTCTCGACCTACTCGATTCTCCATTTCTACTTCCATTTCCAGTTTCAAAGCATTTTCGGTTTGCTACTCGCGTCACTGCGGTATTGCAATTTCCGTTCGGAGCTTCGATCCCAGTTTTTGCTTTGAAATTTTCGTCCTGAAATTCACTCGTGACGTTGGTGCTTTTCTCCAATGGAACATTTTCCCGAATTATCCTCTCGTCGTTGTAAGCAATATTGTTCGTTTGAACCGGAGTGAAATTCTGCTTGCAGACCTTCCTTCGAACAGGTGATCGAGAACCGGTCACCCGATCACTCGACAATGAATCGTCGAGTTTGTCTAGGCTCGATTCTGATCCATCGACGGCGACGACTGCGGGCGAATCGAGTGAAGTAACGGTTGGGGAATCAACTTCTCCTCCAGCTTGAGAATTTCCGTTCAGGATTAATATTTGTCCATTTTCTGTTTCATTTTCGAGAAATTTGAAGAGGCTTTCTGGATCGATTTGATAATTTTTCTCCAGTTCTGTATTTCGGACTTTTGCGATTAATTCTGACTTTTCAGTTTCATTGGAAAATGCCAAAATCTCCTGAAGTCTCGAGAAATTCTTGCTCACCGCGGAATAAGTTTTTAAAGTCTTCAGAGATTTTCTGTACTGCTCTATTTCTTCTCTGGTCATCATGAGATTCGGATACGGACCTTCCTGGTCGATTGGGTAAGGAAATCGTGAGATTAAACTTCCGCATTTGCCCCGATGCGTGCTCTTGAATTCTTCGATTCCTTTGTACATTTGTAAAATATTTCCCGTATCCTCGTAACAGTAAGTTTCCGTGATTTCACTCTCATTACGAAGTTCTGGATAAACGCAAAGGAACGCACGTTTTTGCATGACGAAGAACACTTTCATCGACTCGTAAATTTTCCGGAAATGCCATGATCTGTCAATAAAATTGGCGGATGGAGTTCGCAATAAATCTTCCCAGTATGCGATTTCATGTTCGAGTATTCTGTTCCACAGATTCGCCTCTTCCAGGACAGAGTCTTCAAGCGAATCGTGAGAGTTTCGCCTCTTCTTGTCTAGCATCGATTTCCATTTTTGCAGATCCAACCAACAGCGGAAAATATCGTCCGCAGGGATGCTATTGGAAAATTCATCGGTTAACGATTCATCAAGAATTTTTGGAACGTCTGTTATTTGTTGCTCTTCCAAGATTTTTTCTGTATTATCCGTTTCTTCGCTGGCTTTTTTTGCACAAATGTCGTAATCAAGATATTCCAGGTAATAAGCTTCATTCGCTTCTGATGAGTCGGGCACGACTTCGCTGAGATCGACTTGGAATTTTTGAGTCTCATTTATTTGTTGCAAAGTTGAAGGACATTCCGAATTCCTTTGCAATTCGAGTTCCTGCATTTTTTCCTTATTCCGAGGCGAAGTCAGACGTTTGACAATTTTCTCTGATTCTGCAGGTTCGTACAATTTTTCCATCATACACTGTACTGAGATGTTTTTTGAAGTTGCATCACATTTCGGTGCAAGACTCAATGTTGAGTTGGTCAGCGGCTCGACAGTATAATCTTTGGGAATGGAAACTGGCAAACCATTTTGAGATTGAAGAACGCAAGACTCGACGGTGGACTGGTTATCCTGAGCCTCATTCGTCTCAGCATGAATTCGATCGAATATTTCGTCCTCTGTAGCCCAAAGATCTTCAGGATATGTTTGGGGGAGTTTCAACAAAGAAAAATTTGTCCCACCAATGGAAATCATCAATTTCTGAAAACTTGGAACCTCCTGTTCGGAAACGATCGTTATGGAAATCCCGTGAGATCCGTAACGTCCCGCACGGCCGATTCTGTGTAAATACGTCGCGGCGTCATTCGGCACATCCAAATTTACAATTAAATTTACATTCTCCGCGTCGATTCCCCGCGCAGTCAAATCTGTCGTCAGTAATATTCGACACTGGCAATTTTTCAATTTGTCTATCGCATCCAAACGTTTCGTCATTTCTTGGTTTCCTACTATATAAATAGCTGAGAATCCCATCGTGTTTATTCGGTTACAAACTGACTGGGCTCTGAAAAAAAATAATATAGCTAATTAACCTATTTTTATTCAAGTACAGAATATAAGAAGACGTGTAAACGCGATAACGAGAAATTATTCTGAAACACAAAACTTTTGATCTCACCTTGATTGATAATTTGAAAAAACCAAAGCTTGTTTGAATGGAACTTTGGTAAAAATTTTGGACAACTCTTCCACCTTAATTTGTACCTGCACATGCAAAAAGACCAAATATTATGTACTAAAAAGTTGTTTATAATCTTGACAATTAAAGGTGTTTTTAGAATGCGGTTTCACCTGTTTCATAGCATTCGGATGATACGGAACGACGGAAACAAACTGTCGAAGACCAACAAGAATAGGGCCATCATTGTCAGGACTGGAAAGGGCGGGTGATCTCATATAAGTACTTAAGAAAGATTCGAGATCTCCTGGATAAGTTGCGCTTGACGATATGACCTGTTTGTTTTCTGGCAATTTTGAAAATATATAACTGTAAAAAAACATTTTGCATTAATAACGGAGTTTCAATTTTGTTAGAATTTTTTATTCAATTCTGACTTAAAGTGTGATTTAGAAGTTCATTTTTGATGTAGGAAAAAACTTTTTTCAATTCTTCCTAAACCGTTTGATCCTGGACATTTTGTGTCGAAAAGTACCTTGTCAATTTGCTATATCATGGTATCCAAGTAAATATACTGACTTGATATCTTTTTGGAAGCTTGTATCCACAAGTTTATCAGCTTCATCAAGCACAAAAAGTCTGATACTGCCTGCTTTGAGGAGTCCTTTATCAATCAAATGTTTGACTCTGCCAGGTGCACCCACTGCTATATGACAACCATTGATACTTTTTTTATCTTTTGCCATAGCAATTCCTCCGATGAAACACTCAACTTTGAGCCCTGAAAAAAAAGCTTACTATCAAGTCACTTGAGCGTGCCAGCAACATTCTCTTCATTTAAATCCGTAAGTTTATTAACCTTCCATTTCTGAACCGATGGAACTGATGACCTGAGCAATTTGTATAGCAATTTCACGAGTCGGTGCTAAAATCAAAGCCTGTGGTTGAAGTATTTTCAAATTGAGCATTTCTAAAGCTATTACAGAAAATACCAGAGTTTTTCCAGTTCCCGATTTAGCCCGCACTATCAAATCTGAAAACAGTATTCATATAATGAATTATTTTCATTGCCATTCATATGTGAATACACAAAGTCTTGTTTTCATGAATAAAAGAATTTTTATAAACATTTTTTCTCACGATAAAACAATTCGGCATGGCAACAACTTGCTATCCTACAAACAATTTAATTTCTATCGGGTAAATGGAGATAGACAATTCCAGGCTGAACATTGCCAGGTACTGAAATTTTTACAAAATAAAATAAATGATATAAATAATTTTGTTAGAGCCCAACTTATAATCAGTAATTTTAATCATTAGGTTGTTGCCGTTATAATGCATTAATATTTTATTAAAATAAATACAAATAAATTTTTTTTTTTTAATTTTACCCAGTCCACAGCGACCCAGAGGTATTGCTTTCAATTGTATTGGGGATGGTTTTTCAAAACCACAGTTAGTTAATCCATTGAGCAATTTTTGAGACAATCCCATTTGAAAAAACGTCACATTTTCGTCGATTTTAATATCTGATGTACGAGCTTTAGCTGTTAAATTGTGGGCCTTTACATGCGCCATTTTTTCTAAGTGTGAAATTGAATCATAGGGGAAAATATGAAAATATTTCTTATTTTTCAAGCGATTGCTTTCTATCAACGGGCACAAAGCGAGGGAAAAATTGCCGGCTCAATCATAGAACGTCAACTGCGACGATTTTATAGGTTGGAAATTTCTAACCAAGCAGACGAAAAGTTGTTCGTTTGTGTTTTTTTGTAGTGTTTCGGGAAATCAAAAAAACTTTTAAAAAATATTGCTTCCGTCTCTTCTTATCACCGAATGGTCGCATCATCCAAAAATCATGTATAAAACATATAATTAATTATTTTGCACTGGAAAATGAAAATACATGCCTTTATAAAAGTAAATTCAACTGAAAACCGGAAGTAATTAAAAAGCTGGAAATATGAGAAACGCTGAGAGTATGCTTGCCTGTTTTCAAAGCACATTATACTTTCGGAAAATTACATGACTCAGGGTATTTTCAAAATTTTCTAAAAATCCCCAAAGCATTTTTTGAAAATAGCTACTTGCACGGTTCATCACTCCCCAAAATAGATTAGGAAAAAGTTATTCCTGCAATATGTCTGCAATTCTCGAACCCGTTCTTTTACACGTCCTGTACCACATCTCTCATTTGCTGTATAAACAATGAGTGTCCGAATACTTCATAGAATAGACTCCTTAACTTTTAGAGGACGGGAAATTTTCAGTTTAAATCGACATTTTTCAAATCGTGTAATTCATATATAAATCGAATGTATACCTCAGGGCAAGTCTGACCAAGCAGGTGGTCCCTAAAGGGACCATCCCGTCCTCTCAAGGTTAACAGAAGCACTTCGTCAATTATGAAAAATTTAAAAGAATGAACTGCGCATTGGAAAAAAGTTTTGTGTGATTTATCAAAAATGTCATTACTTGGCATAAGATTAAAACTGCAGTTTTCATTTTCCTATAACTAAAATTTTTTGAAATCATAAAAGTTTGTTCAAAATCCTATTTTTATATATCAACTTCGGATGAAAAAAAATTCCTGTACCAATTTGTCGTTTCAGATTATTTGTTTAGAAAGAGACGAAAATGTTCTTGATATTGTTTATAATTGCTGAAATATAAACTTTCACTAAGAACATGGAAATAAATTCAATGCGGAACCAAAAATGAATTTCAAGCAAACACTATGAGTTTTATTCTTTCGTGAGTCAGGGAAGAAAAAACATGGTAAAATTCCGTGTTGATTCTTTTATCTCGTTTTACATAATAAACATTTTATATTACACATCAAATTAACGACGTAGGAAATCGAGCGATGCTTATCTTTCTGGCATGATAGTTGGTGAAAAAAACTTTATTACAGACACATTGAGTTTGGTAAAAATGACTGTACAATGATGGAAAAACACATGTATGTGCGAGGCTAATGATTTTGTGAAATTGTTATTCAGACGAGTTTTTTCGCTTCAAAGAAACTCTTCAAATGGCGCATCTGCCATGCTCCCATGGCCAACAGAACAGCGGTTTGAGCCAACGACCACCGCAGGACTCTGCGATTGGTACTCTCAGAAGTCTGTCTGAATCTCTCCTCACGATACTGTAAAAGAAGTGTTAAAGGCTTGTTAACATTACAATGAATAGTATCTTTAGCTTTGTGAATGGAGCAGCAAATAAATACGAATGAAGCAATATGCCACAATTATCAAGAATTCTTGCCAATATTAATAATGATGGAACTATTTGAACTAAAAGACTTTAAATCACTGTACATCTGCTTCATCTTTCAGTGAGAAAAGTAGACTTACCCTTTGGTAATTCTGTTCCTTAGTAATTTGAGCAACTTGTTCCAAAAGTTGACGGCATCTCAATTGTAACTGACTCAACTTTTCTTGTTGCGCTATGTTCTGGTAATCAACAGCGTGCTCCCCGACTTCAATGTCAAGATGTACTCTCTAATAATTGGGTAATCAATGAACCATATATTACAATCACAGAGGAAATGAATCTTCTACTGGTAGGAACTTAGCATTTGAGACAATATTTTGCAATTGATTTATCATTAATTAATGCTAATAACAGGTGAAAAATAGTATATTACACACCTAGGGCAGGAAAATAAGGAAAGTTTCAGATCACATGTAATTGTCGGCCAAGGCGAAGCCGAGGCTGACAAACATGTGGTCTGAGGCTTTACTTTTTCCTGCCCGAGGTGTGTATACGATTTTTCTGTTCGACGCAGGCGGAATGCGGCAACTTCGGCCCGGAGGGCAGAAAAAATATTTTTTCATTCATCATTATCTTGATAAATAGAAGAAGAATCTTACCAATTGCGTGCCACTGAACCAGGCAGTACTGTTGGAGAAAAGACAGATAATATGTTCCCCGTGCAATTGAGAAGTGAAGGATATGCGACCTTCAGAACTGTAGACTCTGGAGAGAATGATTTTTTCATCAGGATCTTGAACTTCAACGTGCATTCCTATTCCAGGACTGCTTGGCATGAATCCCCCGCTACGGGGATCATATAACTCGACTTTATAATTAACTGCAGAAGAAACATAGTAATCGTGAGTTCATATCTTGGAGTTTTATTGAGTGCCGAAACGATCTTTCTTGACAAAACTGATTGCAATGGGCAAAAAAATAACTTAAAATTACGTGAAAATTCGGGTGCAGTATCGAACCTTTGCTTGGATAAATAGAAAAATTTGATACGATACAATTTCCAAATAAAAAAGGAAAATGTCTGAAAACAGATGGTAATTGACGGTTCGGATTTTTCGAGGTTAAGTTCATTGATTTGACTAAAGATAACTACTTTTTCAAAAACATTGAGAATTGAAAGAAAAAATAGACTTACCTACGACAGTCGTATCATCCGGAATTTCTTCTATGAAACATTTTCGTTCTGTATCCCCGATATGAAAATACACGCCAGAAACGCATTGTGATAGAATCGCGATAAGTACGAAAATACTCCAATATTTTGTCATTTTCGTACGTTTATTTCTCCAACGGTCAAGAGTTCACGAGAAATGTTTATACTCAAGAGGTTCTGAAAATCTTTTTTTAATTTATACACGTCGATTGTGATCCGGAACGATCGGAACACACACGTCACCTTCGAAATCGAAAACGTACCATTGGGGGATTGAGGTTGAGGTTGGCATATCATTATTATGATTGATATCACTTCGGAAACGTTTTTATCCACGTGGCGCCGTTGTGCTCTTCCACTAAAACCATTGGGAAGAGGAATTTAGTAACACTTGACTAGCAGTTGGTAAGATGAGGTTACAAAAGAAAAGATATAAAAATCATCCGATTTTGAGAACCAAATGTTGTAGAAAAATGAAATTTATTAAACAATGATGTTTAGATCTCCAGTTTCTCCGAATGCTCGTGTTAAATGAATTGTTTCCGAAATTTGTTCCTTTACGTAAAACGTAAGACAGAAAAAAATATACATATGTTCCAAACCAATTTCCAACTCCAACACGAGGCGGCGTTGTGTTGTATGTCGGACAAAAAAATAACCACAATCGTTTGTCAACAAATAATAAGTTAATATGCAAAAAATGATTGATTTTTCGTATAATTAAAACTTGTTTGCATATAGTTTTACGAAAAGCTGCAACAATCAAGTTTTTGAATAAATAGCAATGGATACTGGGTGTTGAATCTTTCTATAATGATATCTTCGTGAATACGTGAAACTTAACCTAAAATACTATCTGACTAATAATTAACAATTCGTTGCTGTAAGTTCGATCAATTTGCTTGATTGGAATTAAGGACTAAAAACGACTACAGTTATTGAATTACTTTAAGATGGTACGAAGTCGCACACCTTCGCCCGCAAGAAGAAGAGGGGACCGCGATCGTTCCAGAGAACGGGACAGAGATCGACGTAGACGCCGCTCTCGTGAAAGACGTAGAAGGTAATTCAACAAAAAATAAAACGTGACTACTTTTTATTTCAAATTTATAATAATCAACTCGATTTTCCAAATTCGTTCAAACAAAAATTTATCCAAAATTATTGTTATTTATATCCTTATCATTTGGTCATAGATTTTTATGCAAATGTACAAATCCCAACAGCAATTAAAAATCCTTCTTGCTTCTAATCCTCACTCTACCGTTCCATTACTGATGACTGAACTGAAACAGTAAATTCTAGTTTTTTTTTTTCAACCAATTTTTTTATATCTCTGTGATGGGAAAAACATAAAGAATTATTTATTATTCAATGTTCACGTGTATAGACGATTGTATAGTAACACAGAATACAGTTGCCACACAATGTTTTCTGTGTAGTTACAAAGTATTGCAGTTGTACTGATAAAACGTTTTAATCTGTGTTTGGACATGGACAACACATTCATTATTCGAAATAATATTTTTAATTATATAAAGTATTACAGTTTATCAGTATTATTCATTGTTTTTGTACTTTTTAGATCAAGCGACAGAGAACGTGTCAAGTCGAGAGATCGAGAAAGAGATAGAGACAGGGAACGTGATAGACATAGAAGATCATTTAGCAGATCAAGATCCAGGTCAAGAGATCGAGAAAGGCCAAAACCCAAAAATAAACCACCCACTGCTGAGCGTCCGATGATAACAGGTGCAGTTTTTTATGCTTCACCAAAAATAAAAAATCTCAGAAATGCATATGTTTTACTTTGTTTTCATTTTGGAGAGATAAAGAATGAAAATTGGAATTCACATTACCAGTTAAAAACTTTTTTCTTCACGATGATTCACAGAGGCTGATCTCCAAGGCAAAACTCCGGAAGAGCAAGAAATGATGAGGATAATGGGTTTCTGCGGCTTTGACACGACCAAAGGGAAAAAGGTTGATGGGAATGATTCAGGTGCCGTACACGTCATTTTGAAGCGCAAGTACCGACAGTATATGAACAGGAAGGGTGGATTCAACAGACCTCTTGATTTCGTAGCATAAAATATTGGAACTTTTTTATTAACGAAGGAAATATTGTCGTAAATAAAAAACTATTCTAGAAATACACTGTTTGAAGAATTCAATGAATGAAAAAGCATGCCTTAATTATAATCACGTAGAAAAATAGTGTTTCTGATTTTTATTGTTTACATGCATTTGGAGATCAATGAGTTATCATTTTTGTACATTTTGGATGGTTTTTTGTTGATGGATTTTCCGTTACTTTCGTAACGAACTTTGAGTATCGAAATGAGTTGTAACAATAAAAAGATGACCAATGTTTCAACTGATTGGAGGTAAATGAATGTTTTCAACCATTTCAGTACCTCTTCAGACTCTTTAGTCTGATATCCTCCCATTACCATCAGTGCCGAAATTGATCTCAATACAATTAGAGCTGGTGAAAGCACCACTTCCTCTGTTCCGCTCGAATATGCCTCCATTTGTTTATAAAATTGACAGAGGTGATCTGGATCGTTAAACACAAATTCGAATAAAAGAAAATGTCAGATTTGAAGTTTCAGCTTTTATAATAGTATTTTGGCTGATTCGGTAATCTCTTCTTACTTGCAATTTCCATCTGTGACATGCTGAGGAATGATTTATCTATGAAATCATATCCGAGCTTTAACAATTTTTCAACAACTGCCTGATCGAGTCCTAACCAGGAAAGTTTTCTGTAGAACATTTGTTCTGCATATTGATGCTTCTCTCGTACAATTCTGTAGCCTAGTTTTTCAGCAAAATTGTTGTTACATCCCCCGGCCGATCTTGACAGCAAATTACCGTAATTTGTAGTGCAATTTTTATTTTTGTTTGTTGCACTTTCAGTACTTTGTTCTGTGTATCGGCCAGCAATTATTGATTCGTAAATCATGGCCGCTAATTGTAACTCTTGGCTGTGTTTCAAGACCATTTTTCTCATAATTCTGAAAAAATGTCCAACATATTTGTGCGTTTAATCAAATTCAGTTTATATTTAAAATCAACTTTAAATTACCGAACTCGTGTGCTACCTTTTTTTGAAGCAGTACCCCTAATTTATCAACATTGTGTGGCACCATTCCATTCGTCTTTGTGATTAACTGTACATATTTTTCACTATTTTTCCCTCGAGACATTTTAACTTCGGGTGATTTTATAATTTTGTTAATTACGGATTTAATCCGAGCAAACCGAGAACGAAATACCATTGTTAACTCGACAATAACGTTTAATCAGAATTTCTTTAGAATTTTCATTCGCTTTTACCGAAGACGGAGATTGAATAGAAGACTGCCGCTTTTGTTTATTTTACGTGCGTACTATTGCTATTATTATGACGAGCGTCGAGTTACTGGCGCGAGCACAGCACAGGGCACAGCTCCGTGATGCTGTTGATTCCGGTGTAGTAGTAACAGCGATTAAAGAAAAAGTATAGGAACAAAGAACAAATGAACAATGGCACCAACGGAATATTTTTATTCGCTTTCAGGGAGTGTACACAACAGATAGTTTTATCAAAAATTTTCAAATAATATAGCGATTTTCAACTTGTTAACTATAGTTTTAAACTGAAGTCTCAATAATAATTAGATTTGCGATGTATTGTTCTCGTGTGGAAGGAGTGGTGTGCGACAAGATTTAACGTCGCGTTCAGCGATTTCTTCGGAAATTCAAAATAATTTGATTTAGCACATGCCGCACAACTCGTTTCGGGAAGATAGCCGCCAAAAAGTAGAAGAAAAAAATAATTTGAAGTGAAATTAACAAGTATATCCTAGAAAGAAAAAAAAACAAAAACTTGTGCCTTCGATAGGACTCAAGTTCGTGTGATTGCGATGATTTTTTTTTTTTTTTAAATTAATGAGTGATGAGTCTGGATAATTAAGGTATATTATTATACATAATGAAAAAAATTGTTATATATTTTGTAGTATAAAAAGAATCTTTTTATTTGGATCACACCGAATCATCGAGACGAGATTTTTTGGTTGCAGGAGCGTCACTGTGACTGTTATCACTTTCGTCGTCGTTGAACGTATTGTCCGGGTTCGCCACATGTGTCGAATTCTGTGTGTTTATTTGCTGATAATAACAAAAAAAAATTAAGTGATGAACGTGGTTCTTAGTTTGTTTTTTTTTTTTTCAATCGAAAGTTGAAACGCTCACCAGACTAACATCTAATTTTTCAAGGCCTTCCACAAGTTGGGGATTGTTAATCCTGTAATCTCGTGTTATACTTTGTTTGAGATGATTTTCCAATGGCACCTGAACGGGAACATTGATTTTATACATTTTTGAAAATCTTTTATCGCGAAAAACTAAATGAAGATCTAAATGTCGAAAATTCAGAAATTTGCTTCGATGTACAAATCCGTACTCACGCCAGTTTTTTTACTGAGCTGCATTATGTCTTTCTGGAAAAGTTCGATAGCGAATACCACGTTGGGAATTAACTTGGTCTCTTTTAATACTTTGTTCCGTTGGGCGTGACTGTCAGACTTTCCTCTTCGGGTATTTTGATGTTCCTTTCAAAAGAGTATTTTAATGACAGGTAAATTTCTATGTACTTCTCAATTACATAAATTCGCTGAAGTAAAACTGAACGGATAAAAATTCTTACGTCGGTGTGTGTTATCAGATTGTAGAAATCCAGTTTCAGAGATTTGCCCGCAAGCTCGACCACTTGAACGAATCTAAAAAAACAAACGCAATTTACATAATTTTTAAATTCTGTAAGTTTCTTGTTCAATCGTTATCCAGCACTAAAAGTCGAGTCCTGTTTCTTCGAATCGTACTCACTTGACTGACTGAAAGGCCGGATTTTGCGGGGTAGATTTATTGTAAAAGTATTTCGTCAAATCGCTGAGGAGCTTGTATAACTGCTGAAGGTTCTTGAAAGTAGAGTCCGTGTTTGGTCCTGGATCAATCGCTGCCGTAGCCAAAGATCTTTGCATTTGAATGATGTAAGACAATTGTCGACAGAGGCTTCGCTCTTTTTCTCGCAGTTTTTCTCTATCTAAAACGTGTTTAACGTCATACATGAATTTTATAATTTTTTAATATTCTTCGAACAATGTCAGGGTAAAATGATTCACCAGTTTCGTCGCCCAATCCTGGGGAGCTAGCTATGCACTGTTCAGACTTGAGCCTTGCTAACAGCCACGAGGCGTTACTGAGTTTATTTTTAATAGCAGCGTTCAAAATCCCATGAGCTTGGACGGCTGAGGATTCGCTCAAACATTTGAAACTCTCGGTTGTCGTGTCGTCGCTCTAAAAAATTGCCAACAAATTCATCGTACAGGGAAAAGATTCTTGGCATAATTGGTATTCAATTTTAATTCAACGCTTTTTTCTTATCATTTTTTGCAATAGTTAAGTAACTGCGTGAAAGATGATTCGAATTGATGAAATTGACAGAATGAGGTTCGATACCTTAACAATGGTGCCAAGTTTGTCACACAATTCCATACACAATGCATCGACCGTGATGCCATTTTCAGCGTCGCGTTCTTCCATCATCGATAACAGTTGAACAAAAATAGTTGCAATTGGAGTTTCGACCTCTTTCGTTTCAGCCAAATTTTTCAGCCACTCGAAAACCTTATTCGCCCGGGAATTATGGAAGCTGACCCTGCGCAACATTATCGACATCGTGTCCAATATTATGATTGGTATTTTTTTTTCTATTGGCTCGTCACTTTTCTCTTCCTCGAAGTACGAATCGATTAATGATTGCAACGTTTTTAACAAGTGTTGAATTTGTGTTGGAAGACCCCTAGAAGCCTCGACCTGACCTGATTTTTCAAATATTCATTTATCATTATCAGTTTAGTACAATGTTCTGGTTTCCGAAATTCAAAATTACGTTAAATGAATCGAATCTTCTTACATGTACAACTGAGAAATTTGGGGAGGTCTGAAGGCGACGACGAACATATGAAATCGCACAGTTCCTTGAATAACTCCAAGCCAAAAACTCCAGTTTCCTGGTCAAAATTACGAATCTCATCCAGGTCGCATATTATTCGTTTGTAGAGAAGTCTGAAAGATAATGAAACTACTTTTGAATGTGTGATATTTATTATTCATAATTTTCCTCACCAGGGGAGTTGCTTCGTTTTTTTAAGCTCATGATTTACGTATGGTTTTTAAAATGACAGAATAATATTTTTAGGAGTCTTAGAATTTATATAAGAGTTATTCACAAAATATTTATTTTCGAAACTATTCATGTTTTTCAGCAATTTGGAGGAATAACGTTTTGGAAAAAGCACTTACTCTCCAATTTCCATGTAATCTTTGATATTCGAATCTCTGTGTCTTTGGAGATCGGCGTTTTTCAATAGTTTGGCGCTTTGGATCAGTTGTGTGGCAGTTTGTAAAATATAGTGGTGAAAGTCTGAGCGTTTTTTCAACACTTCTGATTGCTCTCTTGTAGCCCAAGGTACCGAAGGTCTGAGAGTAAATGAAAATATGTAACTTGAGATATCGAAATTGAATAGAAGAAGACTGCATTATTTATGTTCTTCGATAAATTGAAAAATGAATGTTTTTTTCATTCATCATGACTTTTTAAAATGTCATGATTTTATGGTTATTCCATTTACTATAAAGAAAACTAAACAGTTTAAACGCGTGTATTTTAGGCAATAAATTCGCGAGATAAAATTCATCGTAAGTAATCAAGCTTCAGAAGCATACTCGTAAAGGAGACAAAGCATTTTGTGAATCGTCTCTAAGTTCATAATAGTGTTGGGAAGTTTCACACCAACGGGCCGGCCTGCCCGCTTGTTCAAGGTTGTGTCGTTACCATCTTTATCCTTTTTGGCTTTTCCGTCACCTTTCTTTGGTTTAGAAATCCTCTGAAAAAAATTGCAAATATTGTAATGCTTTGAAAACGTAAATTCGATCGTACGCGTTGAAAAAATAAATATTATACCGTGCAGAACTTTACGAGCTCGCTGTAACTTTTGAAGAGACTGTTAATATTCTGCGACACCTGTACACTCTCGGTCGACCAGCCACCAATTCTGTAGGCCATCAGGGCCTCATATACTGTGATTAGTAGCTTCAAAGTGTGCAATTTTTGCTGTGACTTCGGAACATTATCCAATAAGTCTGTCTGGTCATCCTGTTATCAGAGATTTTAGACAAATTTTTTATTTTTCAAGGCAGAGATTGGTTTGAACTTTTAATAGTAAATGCTAATGACATCAATTAATGAGATGAGTGTTGTTTAATCCGGTTGAAAAAAACGAGTTGAACATAACGTAATAAAAATGCCACTTTACGATGCTCAAATGCTCCAATTCCGTTTGAGTCGTTCTTTTGCAAAGAGACTCCAAAATCATCGCTGCTCTATCCAACGCAGTCGAACTTCTCGAAGCCATTTTGATGTAAATTCTTTGTATAACGAACACCAATTCGCCAATAGGCTCCTGAAGTACAGCTTCGGCGCCATTAATATTAGAACAAATATGAAATTTTAGCGGAGGCTTGACGTTCTCATCAGTTTCGTAAAAAACGTCGAAATGGTTTAACAACATGTCCATTACGTATTCAGATGATTCAGGATTCATTATCACCGTGTCGTAGAGACCTGTGCGTAAATAAAAAGTAATTTCTGATCATCCAACGTGAAAAGTAAAATCTCATTAAGAATTAATCGATTGTCGATAATTAGACAGTGATTTAGTAGTTAGTTTACATTAGCTGTGATTCATGTAGGCTGCGAACCAGTCTATTTAATTCAGCGATATTTTTTATTACGTATTTTTTTATGTAATAGTCAACACGAACCAGAATTAATGATAACCGATAACATTTAACAGATAAACAAAAATTCGATTTTCTACAGGGATCCTAATTTCAAATAAAACAAATGATTCATGTTTTTTTTAATTAGAAGGAAAATCTTTCATTTTCGTCGCAGATAAAATTGAAATGAATCTCTAAATAGACACGAGAAGACCGAAGCACGGTAAAAAATTGCGTTTTCCAATAAAAATATTTTATTTTTGGTGCAGTCAATCATAATTGAATCTATTTTCAATAAAAATTAATTTTCCATCTCGTTTCAGTTGAATTAGAAGAAATGACTAACCTTTATAGAGACTGGTGCGAACCTCGACCTCGTGAGTGAAACAGCGTTTGAGAATGCTTAAAACTTCTAGACAGAGAGCAATGTTGCAGCGTGCATTGGAGCTTGCTGACTGCGCGCGTCTTTCCAGTGTAACCTGAGTGAATATCGAGGTCGAACTTGAAGCGCTAGTGCTCGAACTTTGACCCGATTGACTGAGTGTATTTATTTCACTGATTTTTGAATTTTTCAAGAGTTGCAAAAATCCAACGACCGCCATTTGTCGTGTGTGAGTTCCTTTGCGATAGAGAGCTTTCCTGAGAACCAGAACGAGGGAATCTCGAATTGTCGCTGATATCCGCATTAATGGTAATACCGCGTGAAGAACTTGTTTTGCCGCATCGCCTGGAATTGTCATTAATAATTCCAGAAGGGTTATGACCCAAGCCTGATTGTCCAGGACGACGAGGGTCAACTTTCGACAAATGTATGACAAACATTCTGTAACAGACAATTTTTTTAATAAACAGGATGATAATAAAATATTTTTTAAATTTGTTATGCATGAAAGGTTCTACGCCGAATACCTTATAGAACTGTTAGTTCAATTTCAACCGTTTGAACTTTGAAGTTACTTTCAATATCATGTTCACCATTATGAATGACGATAGCTTTTTTTAAGGGCAATAATTTACCTGTATACTGAGAAATTGCTGAACCACCACTGATTATTTTATCGGCCAGTTTTCGTAAAACGGTTGCTCCAATTTCATGGCGTTTGCGAATCAATTTTTGAATTATTCGTATGCCAAGTTCACTCAATTGATGCTCATCGTCTTTCATTCGACTATCAGTGTCCATAAGGACAAATGCGAGTTCGACTAATCCTTGTAGTACGAGATGACGGTCTTTGTTACTGAATAAAAAAAAAAAAACGAAAATTTATGCACTTCCTTTGCAATCTTAGTTATCATAGTTGTTTTTTTTTTTATTTATTATACACCTGTTGGCAATCACATGTTCGATGACTTCAACAATTCGTCCATCCTCCGGTAAAACACTTCTGAGCCACGCGCTGTTCTTCCGTTTCTCATCGTCCTGAATTTTTCGGCACATAGCTTGTTTCAGTATTTCCAAAATCTACGAAATCATTGCTTGATAAAAAATATTTAAAATTTGAAGAAATATCGAAATTTGAATACGGCAACTCATTTTCTAAAATTTCGGATAATCAAACGGATAATCAATTTTTCTCAAATTATCGAGGCGTTGAATCATTGTGCTGAATCACCGAAAATGTTTGAGATTTAAAAATCACGAGAAAGACATTGGAATGTTCGATTGTGAGAAAGTCGTCATTACCTGATCCTCGTACACATTTATCACCGACAACAGCACTCCTATGAGAAACGGATCTAAAATATGTTCTGGTGCGTTTGTGACTTTTTTTAGCGACGTTACAAAATCCTTGAGTCTTGAATGGTTCACTTGTGCAGCTTGATATATGTGATATATTACTGTACTTTCAGTTTCTTGTATTTCTTTCAAACTCACAACCCCTGTGAAAAATCAAATATTTATTGCAGAATTAAAAAAAATATTGTTCGAAGCTATTAAATGACAAAATTTTCTAGTAACACTCATAGTTTTTATCAATGTGTTCATGATTATTCACCTATGTCGTTGAGGCTATCCATATTTTGAGAATCCCCAACTTCTGCGTATTTGAGAGCAAAATACTTTTTTAATGTTCCCAAAAGTAATTTGCCATCAGGAGGGGAACAGAGTCTCAATAATTGGTGTACCAACGGTGGGATTCCATTCAATTCCACATCGCGTATTTTATCACACAGAGCCCTAATTACGAGCTCGTGATCAGCTTTCTCCAAAGATATATCCCTTTAAAGATACCACTTTTTTATACAATTATAAACATAAAATATTAATTCTTTTTTGGGAAATTACCGAAAAAGTTGTGTCAGCGATGTTAAAATTTCTGGTTCCCATGGACTGTTGCAAATTGATTGAACGATTAACGACTTGTATTCTGCTCCAGACACTTCGTTACCTTTGTAATTTATGTACTTTTCTTCTTCCAGGACCTGCAGTATTATAGGCAACATGTCTTTCCAGCTGTTGATCGAGAACAATAAATAAAACGGGTGAAAATGCAAATAAATTTCATGCACACCCAATGTAGCTTTTGAAAATAATGATATCAACAATTATTTAAAATATTAACCTCATAAAATTATCATCCCTGAGACGAATCCTGTCATGACAGAATTCAGCGAGTTTCAGAAGATTGGCCTTGGAGTCAGAAGGAAAATCTTGCACTATTCGATTGACAATATTGTTCACATGGGATCCAGTAGCTTCGACTTTACACAGTGATTTTAAAACAGATTCAATGATTTTGCGTTTTTTAGTCTGAGATCCTTCAGAATCTGTGAATCCTTGAAGGAGTTCATCCAATGTTTTAAGCACACTCGTATTGCAAATCCTTTCGGTTATCATCTCTGACAGCTAGAATCGAAGAATACAGGGTTCTTTGTTAAAGAATTTTTATAGTTTCTTCAGAAATACGAATGCCCATAAAATGCATATAAAAAGTTGTAGATTGAGAAATCCCATTAGAACTGATGAAAAAAAGTACAGCCATTAACCCATCATCGAATTAAAAACATTTTGGAATTAGACACTCTGAAGTTAATGAAAAACATCAGTGGAAAATAATCAAATCTCTGTAATAAATGATCGTCATAAAGTTCTTCATTTTTGTTTCGCCTGCATTCAAAATCAAGCGGTTGAATGATTTTTTTGAATTTTCAAAAATTTTAAATCCTTAGGCAAAATATTGTTACGAATGAGAAATATTTTAACAATTTCCTCGTCACACTGGCTGCCCAGATAGATTTTTCAGGTAGTAATTGTTCTATTGCAGGATATTATTATCGTCTTTATACCCATGTTTTGCTATTCGGAATTTGAAAGTGTGCAACAGGTATTTGACAAAAAAATAAACTTTGAGGTTAACCTCGATCAACACGAATGTGATGAATCTTTGAATTTATGTTTAAACCGTCAATCTCACCTCGTCGGCTGATGCATTTTCTACAAATTTTCGTAATTCAGCTCGATTTTTCTTCCCTGACACCTCTTGAAATCTCGAAAACATCTTTGACATCCAGTAGCCGGCACAGGCAGACACAGGGTTGAAAGCAGGTTGAAAGCTCCACGGTGAACGCGGCAAAGTGCAGCAGAACCTCAGCCTCAAGAGCCTAAACAATGCAGCACACTTTTTGCTGTACGAAGACTGCAGTCTCAATAAAATTTTTGATTCCTGATATTTTTAGTATACTGTTAAATGATTTATCGAGCACATGTCAATGATTGTAGGATTAAAATCGACACTTGTTAAAGGTTATTCTAATAGAAAAATCGAAAGCAAAGATCCGTGTGGAAATTGGTTTTACTTTTTTTCACTTCAAAGAAATATTTTTCTTTCAAATAATATTTTAAGTCAAGTTAGCAATTTTTTCAATTATACATTTTATTACATATTTTCTAAAGCCTCATCGAAGCATGATTGTTAGTCTCTTTCATGATAAAAACAGTTGTTAAAGAAATCACAAATAAACAGCATAGATATGCAATAAAACAAAATGAGAAACTCCTTTCAAAATATAGTTTTGGGTAATGTAAAACTAAATCCAAACCTTACGAAAATGATTGCATATTTGGAATTTTATTGTGAATGGTCAAATACCTTCAGAAATATAATGAAAAACCATAAACCTACAATTCAAATTTTAAACTTTAAAAATCCGTTCCAATCGAAAACTGCATTCGAAAAACCAAATAGTGAGAAGCGTGAATAAGCAAAAGAAATTACCAACGATATCCTTTTTAACTCCTGAACTTTCGACTGCCCGCAGGGCCAAAAATGTGTTTTGCTTGACGAGTTTTCCCACGAAGTAAATTCGAAATTTGAAGCGGCCTCGACTCTGCCTTATTATTGTTTACATTTGCTGCACGCGTTCAGACTTGTTCCGATAGGGGGAAAATGGTGGGGAGAGCTTACGCTGGACCTCCGTATCGAAAATGGTGGGGAGTGCCTATACTTTACATGGCAAGGTGCTCCGTAGTGGGGATGGCGGGAAGAACTGGTAATAGCGCGGAGCGTCGAGCGTCGTGCGTCGTGCGTCGTTCAGCTACTGTAATTTTCCTACGCACACGCAGCCTGGATGATTCTTCAACAAAATTGATGAAATGGAGCTTGGAATAAGAGCAGCGAAAAATTCTATTTGAACGTCAGTGAATTTGTAGTTTGAATTGTTTTATTGGACGAAATAAAGATATGATGATAAATAATCAACAGAAATTGGGATTAATCAGGTAAGAAATACACATTTCAGATTACTATAAATTGACCGAGCTCGGTCAGCACAAGCCCTCTGATATTTTTCTTAAGTAAACTGAGTTTCAGGCTCGAATGGAAAAAAGCCATCAGTTAATTTTTAAATTTAATCACCATTTCAGGTGGTTTCTACGAAACGGTATTTCTAACACGAGTCAACATGCATATTTGTTGCCGAATTTGTAGTTATTTTTCAATTTCTAATAAGCCGTAAAGATTACTTGATTGTTTAGTTTTATTAACAACAGTTTCGTGAAAGCGCCGGGTTTGGATCCAGCCGGATTTGCATACTAACATATGTGCAAAGTTTATTGAGACTACATTTCATACGTACTCCTTTGAATCTCAAACTCCACGCGAGCCGTTGTATATTGCGTATATTGCGTGTATCATTAAGACTTTAATACGAGTTGTATATTTATACCTTTCTTAAATAATTTACTCATTTATATGCTTGACGAAAGCGCTTTTCCTCTTTTGTGGCGTCGCGTTTTTTATAGCGGCTTCACAGTGTTATTCGTTTCAGTTTTCTCCACTCTTATTTCGAAACGTTTCTTTCGTATTATGCTATGCGTTTGAACTAATTGATACAAGTTTATTGCCGGGCTAGCATTTTTATCACAGATACGTGCATCTACTTGGAATAGTCGTTGATGTTTTTTTCAATTAATTATTTTCTTCGTTGCTGCAATGGATCTGTAGTCGTTGCGTAGCCTCGACGAATTTCGAAGCCAGAACATGGATCGGTGAACGTTCAGCCACGTACTACCAGGCGCATCCTTCGCTGAGTGGGGAATCGTTGTTTCGAGTTTTTCATAAAAGGTGCGCTCGGGAAGTCGCGATTTGGGAGCTCGCTACAAATACTGACACCATCATTCCATAATATTTTTAACTCTGTGCAAATACAGCTGTCGATATCAGCCAGACTTTTTACGATCTTTCGCCGGTGGCCCGATTTTAACAAAAAGGTTGGAACTTTAAAAAATTGAACGTCTTTCAAATATATAATTATTAAATAATTCGGATTCTTTCCAAGTCCTTCCATAGTTTATTTATTATTTCACGATATTATTTGGGCTACCATTGAACATTTTTTTCGAAGTTTGGTACGATAAATGATTGACGGACGAGAAAATTTGTTCAAAATTATAAATATTTTCGTAACCCAGCGTTGTCGTTTGTCATTGTCGAGCAAAATTTTGCTGATTTCAAGAAAAATAATAAAAAATATTTGTAACGTTTCTAATGATAAAGCCGCGAATACTTTTTTTTTATATAACTGTGCGAACAATCCGAATACAGTGAATGTTTTTTTCGTGAAAAATGATATTTCGAGCACCCCCCTTGAGCCCTCAATTCGTGCAGAAATACAACTCACAAATTAAAAAGAAAATGTGGTCTCCGCATAATTTGAAAATAATATCCGTCGCCGGCGAGTATTTATGTGGGAACACTCTGAATCAAAAGCCTCAAATTCTTCAACGAAATTGCTCCGGATAAGAATGGATGTTCGTTGCTTTAAAGATTTTTTATGTTACGAAATTCCTGAAAAGATGTTCTTGAGCTCATCCACAAAGGGTAAACCTATGGCAAGTTCGTGAATTGTTATATCGTCTTACTTTTCTCATTCTCTCTGTAACACAAAGACTTTCATTGTTGTGTCTTATACAAAAGAGAAAATATGTAAATGCGGTATTTGGAGAGCATTTCGAGTTCATATTCTCAACGAAACTGGTGAAAGATTCATGCGACGCGATTTCGTATAACTAACTATTAAGGGGAAGCATTCCCATTGTTGAAAATTAGAATGAAAAATCGCCTTAATCGTATTTCAATAGTGTCACGTTTCCAATAATAATCAATATTAAATACAATCGTGGTGATCGAGCTCTCAACCACAATTAATAATAATCTAACCTTCCCTGTAAGCCTTGGCTGTCGATAATACACAAACCCTCGTACGGCTTAATGTTATTTAAACAATAGCGATCGAATGGCGTAACGATACGATTCCACGTAATGATCTAAGCATCTAACAGGTTTGCGTAAGTGTGCAATTTCCATACACGTGTGAGGATTGCATTATTCACGGAAACGAAGCGATTCGTCTCAAGCCCCATAAACTCAGCATAACGAATTTTCTAGGCTGAATTTTCTGGTTCTTTGGTATACACTGTGAAAAAGAATTTAACAATTCGACAAAGTTTTTTTCGGAATAAGATAATTTTTGAGACAAAATGAAATTTCGTTGATCGAACAACATTTTTGTTGGTTCAACGGAGTTTTTACCTCGGTTTTTACTCGACCAAAAATTCTTCGACGAACTTTCGAATATCTTTTTTTATTTGTATTTGTTGAATGAGCTTTTTTTCTCAGTCCGAGTACAAGATTCTGTTAATTAATTAAATAGAAAATCGAATTCAGCGTGGTTTCGACGTAAAACTTTCTAATTTATTGCACGTTAGATTTTGATCGTGTGAAAACAACATTTTTTATCGAATTTTATCGAAATTTTATTTCTAAGAATAATTTTTTTGGAAAAAGTCAGTTCATAGTTTCCTAAAAGCAGCTCGAATTTTTCGTATCGTCGGTTGATAAGGTTCATTGTGACACTACGATCTCATGGGTTCTTTGATCTCGAGTAATTATCGAACAATGTAAGTAGTTTCATTCAACAGCCTTCGCTGAGCTGGAACGTTCCGCAGCCTCGAGCTGTCTGACTACACGCTGAGAGAATCTACTAATAACTCCCACTCGAATTATCGAATAGACTTAGCAATCAATGTAAGTGGGACGCCTATGATTGTGGGGACCCGTGATCGAATAGTCGAACGTTCCTTTCTTCTCAGTGTCAAAAAAAAAAAATAAAAATATAAAAATGAATATTTTTTTATTTTATTATTTTGAGATCCATCGGTTATTAAATATATTTGGTAACTTTCCATTTGTACATTTACGTAAC
Organism: Venturia canescens; assembly: GCF_019457755.1. Lineage (NCBI taxonomy): Eukaryota > Metazoa > Arthropoda > Insecta > Hymenoptera > Ichneumonidae > Venturia > Venturia canescens. Next base: position 15,876,575 of record NC_057421.1, on the reverse strand, counting down.
AATCTCGATACTGAATTTCTTTTCGGTATTTATTTATAATACTGCGCTGAACCTCCTTAACAAGTACTTGGAAAACCCATCGTTCTGAGCGGTGATATTTTGTCTCGAAGATTCCGCAGATTAACACAATTCTGAATAGGTTTATTGCCAGAATTTCCTCCCGTACGCTCCATTAGTTTCAACAACTGAATGAGATTATGCGAAAAATAATGAGCAACATTGTTACGATACGCACCGTTAGTTCAAGCGATTAATTCACAAATTTTCGTTGATTTTTTCGGAGCAACCGTACCGAGGCAGTGTTACACAATCGATTACCGTGAATTGAGGAATATTAATGTAAAATTTATTGAATGCAAACGTCCGGTGTTTCTGCTCCATTCAAAGCTACGTCTTCCATGTGAAAATCGTATCAAATTTTGGTCGGGAAATTCGAATTATTACGACGTTGATGTTTGCAACGTTGGAGTTCAACGAAATGAACGAAAAAAAGATTTATAATTAATTATTTTATTATTTCACGAATTATTGAAGTGGCTTAAAAAATGACGAATTGGAAATTCGGCAGGGAAGAAAGTTGGAGATTTACTGGAATTATTTGAGAGCTTTTTTAGATCATTTCGTTGGACTCCAACGTTGGAAACTTCAGCGTCATGAATTATTTCGATTGACGCAGAAAGATTGCGCATTTGAAAAGCAGAGAAGGGTAAAAACAAGTTTATTTAAAACATGGAAGTTATTTTCATTTTTATTTTTTGTCTAATGATGATATATGGAATAAAAAGTGAGGTTGGCGGTCACTGCTGAGACGGTAGACGAAAAAAGCATTGGCGTGTGGTAAGAACTGTGCACGTAATCATTTGCCGAAATATTTTACTTTTATAGAAACGAACGTCGAAAACGAATAAAAACACAATCAGTGTGAAAATTAAGTTATTTATACAAATTTATCTTTCTCAAACGTTTTCCCGAGCTGCAAATTTCAAATAAATTAAAAAATGTTATGTTACGCGCGGTTTATTTGACAGAACGGATAAAATGACGTGCTGGTTTGAACCAATGCGAATTTGTGAATAATATTTTCAAAAGGAATATGAACACGAATCATCGGAATAAAAATAATGAAGAAACAAAACTCATAGAATTATGCAAGTCGAAGGAGAAATAATGGAATATTTATGGATCTGAATAAAATGGAAGTTAGAAAGTAAATCAAACTGCAGGAATTCTCTATTAGCGAGTTCAAGGCGAAAATTGTGTTGTATTTGCAGATAGCACAGTAGCATATGTAGATCGAAAGAGACCACGAGCAACCACTTGTTGGTTGCTCCACTGTTGCTTCGAGAAAACTCATTTGAGTTTTCGCTCAGTCATCCATTCTTGTCTCCTTTGTTACGATCCACTTTCCGCTGGCCTATGACGTATCAAGGAACAGCGAAGTATTTCTGCTGAGTTTACGATACGAGAGGATGGAAAACAATAATTTTTATGACATAAGCAACACATTCGTTTGAATTTTCGGATTATTGAGCAGCTTCTTATAGCACATTTTGTCACGGTGACTTATCGCATCAACGGGCTAGAGCTTCATTCGCGTTTAGTTGGCTCCTTGACAGCAATATCGAATTTCTAATCTTCGGTTAGCTCACTTCCGATCCTTCGACAGCTCCATTGACTGTATATCCTGCAATTTCAGTGAATACCTTGAGAGGTTCGTAGTGAAGCCATTGTCAGCCCTTCTGTAGCACACGAAATACTTTGGCCGCATCTCAAAGATGAACAGGAAGAGCCAAGAGCCTCAGGCTCGCCACACATTGATCCAATAATCGGTACAGTTCTCCTATTTATTGGGGAGTTCTCACGGACTAACGATACACTTGTGTTTTCTGTTAACAGGTTTTTTAGGCGAGTCGGGTTCTCAGTCTTAGAGCGCAATGAGAAAAAAGCTGTTAATTCTACCAAAATTTAGTTGGATCAACAACGAAATAAAGTTCGTTAATTCGACAAAAATTTAGTTGATTCCATCACTCAACTTTCTGGCACTTACGAATGTTTCTCACTACAATGGAAACGTGGTTGAATCAGTAAATTTCTGTTCGTATACCTCGACGAGTCGATCCAACGAAAAATTTTGTCGATTCAAAAAGTGATTTTCTTCGTGTGTTCGTGTTTGTGTATTCCAAGCATGGGGATTGGTTTCTCGTGAAAAAATCGTTCCTGTCATTAACGGCTGACCTCTTCGTTGGCCCTGTGAAAGTTCTTTCACACAATTAACGTTCCTCACATGTTAGTCAACTTTTTTTTGATTCGAGAACGCTGATCGTATCTCTTCTTCATCTGTTGATTAAATAACTTCGAGAAATATAATTCTGTCCGATGTTTTTTACGCTCAAACAGAGGACTGGAATTGTTTTCGGCCTCACAGCATTTTTGGCCGAAAAATTGGCCCCGCAGAAATGATGAAAAGTCTTGCCACCATATAAATCTTTTCGTTTTCTATCAACGATCAAAAGAACTGTCAAAAATCTTGTTTTTCGACTTTTATTCCGAGCTCCAAATCGATAACTCACTGATGAGTTTTAAGGCAGTTGAGGCCGTACAGTCATTTTTTTTTACCCAAAAGTTATGACCTGTACCTTTCAAAAGTTAGGCCACTTTACAATTTGGCAATGTTCCATACACTTTGGAGAAGAGTTAGGAAAAAAAACGAAAAACTGGTAAAAGCTCAGTCGAAAACACGAACGGTGACGATCCTAGCCTCAAAAAACTGCACGGAAAACACATTATTATTAATATAATCTCAGCAAATCTCCTAATAAATTTGAAAAAATTGACATTTTTCAGCAAGCCTTGCTTATATTGCCCAAAAAATTTCATATTTTTAGCATCATTTTTAACGGAGATATCACTGAATGTGTCTTGACTTCCATAAGGTTACATGTTTTTTGGCCCAAATTGTTATTGATTTTTCTCAGCAACGACGCTCCTAAACTGTCTGAAAATTCAACTGATTTTTTTTTACACTTCACTTTATAAGATGCTATCAGTTTAAAAGTGGTGACATCATTTTCATTCTAATGCCTCAACTTCTTTAAGGTTGCTGCAGTATATCAAAAGCGTTTTTTATAGTTACTGTACATTGACTCGCAATGGCATGTTTGTTTATCCAACATTTTTCAGGTCGATTGATATTTTATGATTTCTCGAATTTTCTGGTTGGATTTTCGACTCATTTTCTTCAAATAAACCATTAAATTATTGCATGATCTAGAGATGCGCTCGAGGAATGAAATACGCACAAAACTTCACAATTCATTTTCCATTTTCGTTATAACGAAATCCAAGAACTGAATTATTCATAATTTTGCTACACAAAGATTCAGGAACTTTTCACAGCCACAGACTCGTGAGTTTTCAAAGTGCAATGGTTTTGACAATGTCCATCAAACACCCCGTTTACTTTTGACTCTTTCAAAAGCGTCGGTAAAAAAAAGCATGTTTTTGAGACAGCGGTGCTTTTTCAGAAATCATGAGATAAAGGAAATGGAGAAAAAAACTCGTGGTAAATTTTCAACGTCGTCGGAGACGACTGTGCCACTGGGGGATGATTTTCTTTGTTGGAAAAGTGTGCGTCAACGGGCCGAGACTGCGTGGCAGATCGACCGTGAAACTAACGTAGTTTTCTTTCTTTGCAAACTCTTTCAAGATGTACTGAGAATAATGCATGGAAGCGTACGTATATATCTGCGGATGAAAACGAATACATTGAGCTCGTGCTTCATTCCAGTTTCTATGCCATTCACGTTTTAAGAATTTCAATACCGAACATGTGGAACGCGAATGTTCATTAGTTCTTGCAAATAATTGTCAAATGAGCTCTTTATTTTCGTCGAAGGCCCAGGCATACATAGAAATACACAAAATTGGAGGAGTCTCACAGGCAAAATCAACCTGTCAAAAGTCCTATGAAAATCTGTTCTTAAGGAGGGTGGCTACACTCGTCAAAATGATAAGAAATTGATCAAATTTGGTGATAATGTTCTTCAACGTCAAGTGCGAAGACACCATTTTTTTCAAAATTTTCTTCTGCTTAATTATCGAGTAATTACGCATTAAAGCAGATTTCTTATGCCCGAAATGTATACCTATATATATGGAAACGCTATGCTTATACACTTGAACTTTAGTGATCAATTACTCGTTAACTGTACAGAAGAAAAATCTTAAAAAATTTGTATTGCCAAATTTGGCCCTGAAGAATATGTTCACCAAATTTTATTAAATTCTTATCATTTTGAAATTTTTAATGTATTTAACATGGTTTAGCATGGCAACATTGTATCGTCGGTAGCCACCCTCCTTAAACAAAATCTTCAATCTCATTTGGATATGATAGATTTGAAGGTCCGGATAATCGAAATCATGATTTTATAAACGTTCGAATCAATCGATCGACACTCGAATGCAATACAATGACATTCGAAGTACTTTACATTTTTTCATTACATAGTCCCTTTACTTTTTCCTGGTGTTCTGTAGAGACATATGCACGTAAGAATGTCATGGAGCACAGCAAACACCTCGAGACATACGTAAAATAAATCGAAGTCAAATAACATAGTTAGAGATATAACTCATAATAAAGTGGAGCTGCATTAAATAAATGAATTTTTCTGATTTACACGGGCAGTCGAATAGTTTATGATGAGAAAAAGAAGGAAAGGTCAGCAGATACTCCGAACTGGATATTTTCAGGAGCAGAATGGTTAAAAGTTGAAATACTGAAGAAAAAAAAGTATCGTGAAACTGTCTCGTTGATTCCGCCTCCTCGTCCTATTCAAGACAGACACGGATAGTTTACGGAGGGTGAGAAAAATGTGTAGGGTCGCTGGGTTTTCTTTCCTCGTAGACGTTGATAAAAAAGTTTGAGCACGATTCAAAGTTAAACGAACATCTTTTATTTCATTTGGGTATAGACAGATTTAAAATCGGTCGAGGATTATTCAAAATATATTGCTGAATTGTCAGTAGTTTAGATTCTATTTAAATTCGAAATTTTTTGTCCATTTTCATATATTTTCCTTCCATATGAACTTATAAAAACCCGAAAAATTGCGTAATTCTATATTTGCAGCACGTAGAAGTTATATTCTTCTTTTTTAGAAGCGTTTTTTTCAAACTCGCTAAAAACATAGAATTTTGCAATTTTTTCGGGTTTTTATATGTTCATATGGTAGGAAAATACATGAAAATGAAAAAAAAATTTGGAATTTTCGTTGCAGACAATAATTACGATCTCCACATTGTACGCAGCTGAGAAAATTCGTCAATCAGACTTTGCGCATAAACCATGTACAAATTAGTATTCCTCACATTAAAACAATGTTTTTGTACTCTTGAAATACCCTTGAAACTATACTGAAAAGCTTGCCATGGTGAGTTATTTCTTTCTATCCAAAAACATTCCCGAAAACACTCGATTTTTTTGACTTTGAAGCAGGATTCCCCCTAAAAGCTTCAGTGAGGCTATTTTGAAAGAAAATCGATTTGAGAATGGAGAGCAAGGTTGAATCTCTGCTAGAAAAAGATATCGAAATTCCCACGATTTTCCTCCAAGACTCCGTGAGAGCGTTACGTAATTGTCTGTAGTGTTTCCCAGCCACGCACGCAGTTCCGAGGAACAAGCTTATGTGGGTAGTACAAATAAAATCAGTAAAAATGCCTGGTCATCGTGAAACAAATTTTTTGGGTCAATTCTCCTTGCTCTTTCTCCATGTCTTCATTTTTATTTCACTGTGCGATGGTTCCCGAGTCCACATAGAGTATCTGGCGAAAATCAAAGGTGCCGAGAGGAGTCTCGGTTCCGGACGAGTTTGCGGATTCGGACGGCGAACGTGATTGTCCGTTGAGAAATAATAGGATTGGTGGGTTCGAGGCTATAGAGATGATGCACGATTCAGACGTTGAGCGAATCACCTCGATAAGGGTGTCTTGAAAAATAATCATAAAAAAAAAATTCTCGAAGTAGAGACTCTGAAAAGGATTGCAGAATCCGCAAAATGCCAAGTTTCGTGTGTCGAGATCGCAGTCGCAAGAACGTTCGACTCGAGAGACGCGATAGCGGCTCGACGCCAAGTATTAAGGAAGTTGAGGCTGTACAGTCATTTTTTTTACCCAAAAGTGATGACCTGTACCTTTCAAAAGTTAGGCCAGTTTACAGTTTGGCAATGTTGCATACACTTTAAAGAAAAGTTGGGAAAAAAAAGACGAAAAACTGGTGAAAGCTCAGTTGAAAACACGAACAGTGACGATCCAGCCTCAAAAAACTGCACGGAAAACAGATTATTATTAATATAATCTCAGCAAATCTCCTAATAAATCTGAAAAAATTGACATTATTCGGCAAGCCTTGCTCATGTTGCCCAAAAAATTTCATATTTTTAGCATCATTTTTAACGGAGATATCACTGAATGTGTCTTGACTTCCATAAGATTACATGTTATTTGGCCCAAATTGTTATTGATTTTTCTCAGCAACAACGCTCCTAAACTGTCTGAAAAATTAACTGATTTTTTTTTACACTTCACTTTATAAGATGCAATCGGTTTAAAAGCGGTGACATCATTTTCATTCTAATGCCTCAACTTTCTTAAAAGAAAAACCAGCGTGTCAAATATTATAAATACGGAGATTAAAAGATTCCGGAATCAGCGCAACTTTGAAATCGGATTGAATAATAGACAAAATTGACGATCAAGCCTCGCTACGATTAGACCACAAAGCTCATGAATTTTCCGAAGCAACGTCTACACCGATTCATTCAGGAATTTCTGCATAAAGTCATCCCTTATAAACTCAGATGTACTTGACAGACCTCCCTCCATATCGATCGTTCGAATCCTCTTTGCTGCAATAACACCTCAAACATGATTAATGGATAAAAAAATAATGCAGCGCCAGGTTCTTCAACTTGATTTATTGATTGTTGCTCACAACCACTCAGCCGGACAGTGGATTGAACAACATTAGTACAAGTGTTTTTATGACACTTTATTGGCTGCAATGAGATTCGATGATCGATTTTGTAGAGAAATAAAAATGAGTATGAGCCGAGAATGTCGAGCGGCGGGTATCTCACTCGCGTTTTTTATAAAACGGGAGATGCAAAAGTAATCGGATCAGTGCTCGAGCGTCGATTTTTATTTTCATTTGACAACTATCACCGCCGGGGATGGACCGGGGACGCTAATGAAAAAGAGGAAAAACCGCGTGGAAACAAAAGAGATAAAAGTGAATGAAAAGACAGCGAAGAGAGGAAAGAGGGGGAAAGGAGTATCGGGCGCGCGTGACGGAAAGAGAGTCAGAGAGAGAGAACGAGCAAAGAAAAATTTCGCGGTCATCCAGGTGTCCGTTTCTTTGGGGGTTAAGAGAGACCAGTTCTCGAGAGGTCGTGCGCGAAAAATGTGAAAAACATGTAAAAGACTGATTTTTCTAGGGGTTAGAAGAGAAAATCTCAAATAGCTCGCTCCCACCCTCCATGCGCGAACTCTGACGCTTATTGGTCAGGTGCTTTCGTGACGTAGTCGGGGTGCCGGTCTATGTACAGGTCGAAAGCACGCGGGAGCGTCAGTCTGCTTCTGACTGTTGCGCGGATTCCGCTTCCCTTAACGCTTGATCAAGTCCGCATGCATATATAAATACATGTACATGAATATAAATATTCGAATGTATTTATATGGATAAAGAAACAATTTTTTGAAAAAAAAGAACGCTCGTCGCTTACGCGATTCGATTTTTCTCTCAGGCCCCATTGTCGCTTTGAAACTTCAGTCCAAACTTTCATTTGTCCCCCCATAAATCATTGGAGCTATCGACAAGCAGCGACGAAACAAAGTCATTTTTCGTGCCGGGGAAAAAAACACGGAGCCAGCGGTCCATCCGGAGCTTCTCTCGTCCTGCTCATCTTCAGGTAAAAGCTCTTTGATAATTAATCATCCACGCCAGGTGCACTTAATTTTTCTTACATTCCTGAATTAACTGGTGACTATGAACATAAATTTTTTCAATATCGGGCTGCAGATATTTTAGGCGGGTTAGAGTTTTGGAGCCCCGCTTGGGAATGATTTATTTTTAACAAATATTTCAATTTTTCAACTTTATCACGAGGTGAATTAGGGATTGAAATCTGCGGTCGTTTTCTTTGTTGACGGCTTGAAAAACTTCTTCTTTGATCTGAGAAATTTGTGATCCATGAGGATCGTGTGAGTCATTTTTTGCTCTCTACAATTGTCTCGAATTGTAATTCGCTGCTAATCACAACTTTTTTGATAATTGCTTTTCCGAAATTACTTGCATTTTTCACCTTGCGAAACGAAGCAGTAAGAATTTTCTTACCATGTTCTTTCGAAGAATTTTCTTCCCTGTCATTGTGAGAGAATAAAAAAACAGAAGATATAAATTCGTGCAGATTACGTGCAAAATACTGAAATAAAAATATGTCGAAATAGATCGAAAATATGGAAAACCATATAATACTTGAATGAATGAAAAAAGTATGAATGAAAAAGATTCGTTACATACACATAATTTTCTTATACTTTATAAATTAATTTGTTCAACGAATCTGTTAGTTTTTGATTGAGTGGGCGAGTATGTTATTAAATTGAACAATCTAACCGCGTGGGCAACCGAGAGTGGTTTGTCTCTGCGCCAAGTTGTAACAAAATTTTGCAATATTCGATTTTCAAGAGCCAGAATTGCTGCCAGCAACTCGGCCAGCGAGCAAGATTATGTTAAAGCTGATTACAAAGCTCGTCAGGGCAGCAGACCAAACTTCCCTCTTTATTATAACCCATTCTGTTCACAGACATCCAAAATTTAAATAAAAAAAAAAAACATTGTAATATTGTTGTACTTTACGACTTTCAATGTAAATGAAAGATGAATTTAATACTCTACAAATGATAATCCTCATGCCGCATTACGAATCATAATGAATTTGAATTCGTGATATTACGCACGTACGGTATTAAGAATGTTCCTCAAAATTAGTTACGAATCATTGAACTCGCTAGTTTATGAGAATACGAGTAATAAAAAGATATTTATCGATTCGAGTAGCATCACAAGTGTGAAATCGGTTTCAAGGAAAGTCGGATTGACTCTATCCAACAAGTGAAGCTCGAAGAAACTGAGTAGCTTTTCGACGACGAGTAAGTATAGTCATGGAATAATCAATTCGCCATAATAATGATATGAACAAACAAGAGAACGGTGAAAAATAGGATAAAAGTAATAACAAAAAGGGAAACGCGAGAGATACGGAGAGAAGATTGACGACAGCAGATGAGAAAATGTTCGTTGAAGCTATTTTATAACGCTTCGAGGCTTTTGATCACTCGAGTGAACCCTTTGGCTTAAGTAAAACGCGATATACAGCTGAGAATATGCCTACACTTGTGCACCCATCGAATGGGTGTTAGTAAAGTCTATGGCCTACATATATCGTTCGGTCGAACTAATCATCCATCATCGCACTCTGGAAAGTTCGTTGAAAAATCTCATTATTTTGTTGAATATCGCGAATGAAATATTATTCACTAATATTAGCATAGGAAGAAAAATTTTGAAAGCTCAGCCGCATATTTTATTGACAGTAACTCTTAGTATATTGTTGAGAAAAGTAGACTTTTTTGACGATTCGGTAACATTTTGTTCACCGGATTTATTGAGAGATTTTGTTTTCCTCAATTTTTTCCCCCCGTTAGCGCGATTCTCGTGTTTTCTCATTGTTATTATATCGTGTCAGAAAAATATGGTAATTTTCATCCCTATAGTTTATGCACGAAACGATTTTCTTAAGAAAATATTGAAATTTACACAGAGTTTAAATGGGTAGTCGACTGACACGCATGTCAAATTTTAAAGGGTTCTTATTATTGGTTATCGAGATAAACGTGATTAAATGTGAAGAAAAATACACAGGGTTATAGAGACTACGCGTAAAAAATCGTTTTTCTTTCCATATAACGAATGAACGCTTCTTGCGAAGTTTATGAAAAAGTATATAATGAAGGTTTGGAAAGAATTCGAGACGATTGTTTTACTAGTTAATAAAGATATAATACGTTAAAGATCGAACGAAATTGGTAATGAGCACTTGTACAACCGCACATTTTCTTATTTTAGTATTTTGCTTCTTCTTGGTTTGGGCTATGCCTGTCTTTTTATTAATACTTTTTTCTTGATCCCCATTTCCTGTTGTGTTTTCCCTTGGAATCTTAGCTAGGGACGAATGAAATTTGGGGTTCAGTGAGTGATGAATCCCCAATTGGTTAATGGCTTGTAATTTCATTCGCCAAAAGATAAGTTGAAAAAATTGATTTACAATTTCGAATTAATAACTCTGACATTAATTCAAAGTGATTATAACTTTAATTAGGAAGTAAAAATCGGTCCAATTCAGACACCCATAAAATACGATCCTTTGGGCATGACCTACCTTAAAATAGTACCAAAAAATAAGTAAAACAGTAGACATTCGTTCGAGTTTTACATGCGATGCAATTTTTTCTTCTTGTAAGCAATCCACAGTTCCTCGAATCTGAAGTGGCAATTGCTGTCTCGCAAGGAACGAGGGAGAGAGAGGAGCGAGCAGGATATTTGTGTGCAAGAGGAAATCCTCTGAATCGCGTATTTCCGATGACTCTATTTGCATGTAGAATGCAAGTAATGTGGCAAACAGAGAATAGGAAAAACTACACAGTGTGAGTACACACCAGAATAACTTTCGTCCCGAACGAATAGCTAAGCGAATTAGATGAAAAAGAATGAAAATGAAGACTCTCGGAACGAAAAATCCTTGCGAGATTGAAATCGGCTGAGAGCGTTGCCGATTATATCTTCCGTAATGAAGGATCGTGCAAAAAAATTCCCTGACCAAGCTCTCAACTACTAAATAAGCCGAGCAACCAGTTTTTTTTGCTTCTGAAATGTTTTTCCTAAAAAATGTCATACAAGCATACATTTTTATGACTTAAAACCCTGCATATGGCAAAAATTATGAAACCTGAATATTATTGATTGCGTGCTATTACGTGCATGCTACTTAGCAATAATTACACGAGTCCTCACTCTCCTGAAAGCTTTTCTCCGGTTTACCGATGCCTCGAGCTTTACATTGGTTTACTCAACGTGTTCACCGCTCGGCCCAGGACAACCTTCATGCATTATTCAAAATGTGTGTGCCTTGTATACATGTATACACAAGACTCAAAATACATGTCCAGTCCCTTTATAGTATCGAAAGCTTTTTTTTTCAAACTTGCTGTTCTCTATGACCTTTTGCCTGTCTTCTTCGATCGCTTTGGAATTAGGAGGCCCAATGATTGTATATAGTTACATCGCTATTCGATCATATTTGTTCGAAAAGATTAGTGGAACGAATAAATTTTGCAACGCTTATTAAATCAATCATCAATGATATTGAAGCATTTATTCGATTCCCAATTATAAACGATTCATTAGGCTCATCGATAATGAATTATGAAATAATTAATATAAGAATTCCCCTTGTTCAAGCGTGATATTATTTGCTCTTATTTGAATCAATCGAAGGGCGCCAATTAATCAATTTATCTCATTCATTTCCCATAATTCACAGACAAATTGTTATAACGAATTGTACTGTTACGAGCTCTTTTTATTCCCAGAAATGCGATAATTTTCTATGCTACACGTGTTGATTAGTTTTTTCTGTGTGCGATTAATGAACTCGATTCATACGCTTCCATCTGTAACGACATCGGCACCGAATCACTTTCGAAGAAAAAAAATACAAAGATGGTGATTATTTACTCGTGAGAGAGCTAATCGTTATCATCTTCAATCATACACTACGTAATTTTTTTTTTCACAACGCATATGAACCAGACACGATCGTCGTTTTTCTTACACTCCCGAAACTTCTCAAGCAGGAAAAGCAATTAAGGAGGAACATCAGCTTCGCGTAAAGTGAGGTTATGTAAATATCAATTTGATTGTTTTTATCCAAGTTATCTGGGTGATGTAAATCATGATTGCTTTGTTTGTACGAGATTAACCTTCCAAAATACGTCATTTTTGGGTTAAATTTATGTGAAATATTAAAAAATGCCAGAATTAAACGACCTTCAACGACCTTGCACACATGTTCTTTAGAGTTCAAACTGCGGAATAGTACTTTTTTTTCTAACCTATCACCATTCTTTATATGTCTTTAAGTATAGAAAGATGGGGTCCGTGGAGTTATTTCCTATGCGTAGATGTTAAATATTAAAAATTTGGAAATTATTTACTAAAAAATGGCTGAAAGAAATGGACTGAAAATCGGAGAGGCTGTAGAAAATATATCCAAAAATGTATTCTAAAAGTTTTATTAGACTATCGCCATTTTTCTCAAGCTGATGTTCCTCCTTAATTTCAAGGTATCCTAAATCAATCGTAAAACAATCATCGATCTGAAAAATTCTTCGTTTTTCCTTTGATTTTCCGTTTTTTTTTTTTTTTAATTCGATACGAAATACGATGAAAAATAATGAGAATATATTTTCAACGCAGTGCTCCACAAAATTAACAGCGGGGTCGAGGAAAATTATTATGATATTACGGAACAGCCCGTGATGTCACGAAGGGTGTGATCCAATCAAGAATCCAGTCGATTAAGTTTTACTACCTCCGTAATCATCGGTCTTTTTTTTTCTCAGTTCAACAATATACGCTTTGCGTCATTTTCTCAACCCCAAAGGAAAATCAACAACTTTCTGTAACGATCTCGTTTATGATTTTATCTTTCGTTTCGTGGCTACTCGTACTCGGAGGGTGAAAATTTTGCTGCTATTTTAAGCTGCACCGATTCACTAAAACAGGATGTTTTACGAAGGAATGTTTATCAGCCAGTTTTAATTCTATAACGGATTGTTTACTTTAAAAACACTGTGCAAATCACGTAATGATCGCATCTCCGCCACATATACGCTGTGCTCACGTAAGTGCGCGTATTTATACACCCCCAACTCGAAAGGGATGCGGTGCATTTATGTCCGGAATCCGGAAGTTCATTTTGGTATGTCCATATCTAGCAATACCGATCCCAATCATGTTGCCTGGTGTCTTCGAAATTATTGGTGTGCATACCGAGCCGGAAAACCCACCTACAACATCCACCTCACCCCCATGTGCAACCCTCGACGCGGAAGAACAAGAGCGGAATGAAACCGATTGAAAAAATGCATTACATTCTACTGAATCGAACGTTTCATTCTACAATCGAATCCAATTTTTTAAATTCACTCCTTTGAACATTTAGCACGGAAGTGATTGGGATTCAACCCTCAATCGAGACGAAATTAAGTGGTAATCAAGTTTGTAAGGAATGTCTCAGCCTTCTTAATCATTTTCAAGGTCATCTAATTCATTGAAAAATCCGTTCGATCTACGCCCACAAGAATTCCGGGCGTCCTATTCACGTACCTGTTTTCAGAGGAGATTTCAATGCGTCGCATCGTTCATCTTGCACAAGAGTCAGCAACAATCTTTCGTGACAGAAATTTATTTGGGCTGCGATGTCGTGTTAAAAAAACTATCATTTTGATGCTCAAAACGTATCTGCAGAATTTTGGCTCCCTATTTTATTTATAAAGTCGTGAAAATCGAGTGCCTTGTATCGCAATTGTGGAAAGTTATATTTTTATTCATTGCGTGCGCCAACGAGCCGACACACTCGATAATGCGGATAGTTTCGATCTTGTAAACAAGCGATTACAGAGCAGACAATTATGCAATTAAATATTGTAGGGAAAGGAGTGCGTGCGCTATGCGGACCGAGAGAAGTAATGGAGGAAAAGAGCTTCGGGGATTTGCACCAGTTTACACGAACTATTCTAGGGCACATTCTTATAAATTGATAAAGCAACTGGCTCGCCGGAAATTAAAGTCCGTAATACGGGCTTTCTCCTATCAGTAAATTTCCATTGGAAATCTCTGTGTATGCGTTCTAAAGATTTCCCAAGGCACTATCAATCTTCTCTCAATTTTGCTGAATGAATTCATGGTAGACAGCAATGTGAAAGGGGCTCATTTTCGAAGAAACTCATTTGGAAATTCATTCCTTGGCAAGTTTCGAAATTCACCTGTTTCACACCACATTATTCGTGCATTTTCCCCTTTGTATTAACAGCCTTAGTGCTTCATTGATCGTCGCAGAAACAAGATAACGGATTATCTTTATGTTCCTGAAAGCGCCCAGGAATGTTGCTCTTGACCTTATGCAATCGTATTTGCAAAAAGGCCGAAGAAAACTGTGAAAAACCAGCTCGATTCTGTCAATTAACACCACGAGAAACTCCAAAAATCAGTTTTCCTCTTAGTCAATGGGATTTGAGCCAGTGCCCAGTTAAATTCACCCGAAATTGTTTAATTTTAAAGGTCGCTCGGACCCTACACTGACGATCGTCGTCGTTGGTGTCCGGCAACCATTCGGTCCGGTATTTCGTGAATAACCGACATAAAAGGCGTTTATAAATGTGTTGATAAACGAAAAGAGACATGATCTTTATAAAATAACTGAAAAAGTGTATTTCAAGGAGTTTAAAATTTCGTCAGGACCCAGTTTCATAAATGCAGAATCAATCAAGGGCTCGATGTACCTACAAAAAAAATGAATGCCACGGAAGAGCATTGGGTCGATGATGAGAAAAGTGGGAAATGTGGAGCGACAAGTAAACGGAGAGGGGAGAATACAATTTCTAGGCCCTTAGCCGGTAATCGAGCTAAGCAGGTAAGTTTTCTCATTGCCACTAACCGCCTCGCTAATCCAACGGTAATTGGAAGTCAGCAGGTTACCGTCCGAACTCAATCCACCTCAGCCTAATAAACAGCGCGTGTTCCTGTCGCGAAATGATCATGAAAATAACTGATATCGCATTAGAATTAAAAAAAATAATAATCACAGCCCACGTTCTACAGAGAATAAAAATAGAGTTTCCTATTGTCTTTTCATCGTATTATTATTTCTGAGGTATTCTACATGCGAGTAACAATGAGAGAGCAAGAAAATTCAGTGAAGTTCGATAACTTAACGAATATTACGATTACTAGTTCCCAAACGAAATCGAAATCGCATTGATTTGGATCTTCGAAATGAACGTTTAAAAAAAGTATGTCACAGAACCTTTGATCATATTAATTTTTCTATTAAAATTTTTATACGTTCTGTGCTTAAGTAAATTGTGTGAAAAAGCAAGAATTTTCGAATTTCATTGATGCAACATTTCACAAGTGACGTGAATGTCTATGAACGTTGGGTTCCTATTTTTTTTTATTTCATTGAAATTCGCAAACGCCGATGAGTTGGGTCACTGGGAGGAAAGTCATCAGTACGGAGATTGGTTCTATAAGTGATGTGGCACGAATCGATAATACTGTTTTCGTGTTGAGTTTCGAGCAGCTTTATTGTGATCGGGGTGGAATCATTGAGTTTTAGTTGATCTTTGTAACTCGCAGGGGTGCAATGCGATGGCTTAAAGCTAACGAGTCTTCTGATGTCGGATTACACACCGTCGGCGATTTCCCTGGCTCATTTATTAATCTCCAGTATTTCAAAGACTGACACCTTTGAGCGTGCGAACCTATTCCAAAGGTTTAGTGTAATGAGTTACGAAATTCTAGTCGCGATTCAGGGAATTAAGAGCTTCAATTAATACTCTAGAATCTCATTATCCTTAGTTGATTAGTCCCGTTGAATTTATTATTTTACTTTACTATTATGAGTAATTTTATTAATGGGACTAATTAAAAGATTGTTTTGTTGTAAATTCGAAATCTTTTTTACCAATTTAGTTTACAGCTTCGTTTACCTCTTATAAAAGTTTCCTGGATTTTATTTTGTACCTCGTTTCACCTTTTATTTTTAATTCTCGAAATTTATCATCTTCCAATCTGAGGAATTTATTAAAAATTTCGAATTTCCAATCAATCACTTTCGATTTCGGGACTTTCGTTAACCAATGTACGATTGATCGAGCTTTTTTCTTATCGATCATCTACCACAAAACTTGCCAAGTCTCGATACGTAAAATTTTATCAGTTCCAACGTTTTTGCCCTAAGGCGAATTAACTTTCTATTTTCCTTCCCTCCTGCTAGATAAACACAATTTGCATCAACTTTCCAACTAATATTCCTTCTATCTCGATCCATACCAAAAGTTGTATTTTTGTATGTTGGGAAAATAATCTATTTTTAAAGAAAACTTTTCATCGTCATCTCTCTGGGGAAAATACGTCGTGCATGAGAATTTTATTTTCAAAATAAGAATCGTTGAGTGAACTTGTATAAATTTTGTGAAATTGTTGTCAGTTCAATTGGATACTCGTGTATCGCTACACGAAAGAACATTTTGAGGCAAATTCTCATAAATGACTGAACATCAGATGAAGCAATAAATTGACGTTGATTCAGTTAAACATCGCATCCACGTGCGTTAATAAAATACACTCTTGTAAAAAACGACGATAGTTTAATTACAAAGTCCGACGATAGCTTCGAGGGTGACCAGTACCCGGGCGAGGCCAGATATTAACTGCAGGACCCGGGGATCCCCTGAAAGCACCGAGTTCAACACTATTCTCGACGTCTCCATAAATACATGAATAAATTCATGTTGCAGAGTGAAACTTCGGTCCTTACGGGTTATGTCCTCGCTAATTTGTCGAATATGAAAACAGGGTTGAACAAACAAATTCGACTATTGCAAATGGCTGATTGAGCATGGTTCTTTGATGTCATCTGTGCTTCTTACTGCTGGCATTTCGACACGAGTCAACGCGATCGTAGAGTCAGAAGACCTCAATAAACATGAAACTTCATCGACTTGCATAGAAACTAACGGTTCCTCGTTAGATCTTGGCCGAACCAAATTTAATTTCGAATCCTAAATCTGCTAGAAATTCGTAGAATACAAATAACAATTAAGGGTCCAATAGCTACGAAAATCTTTGATTTCGTTTCATAATTCCTGGCCCAAATTTTTCCATTCTTCAATACACAAAAAGCAGTTGAGGGGAAATGTCATTTTCGACACGTGTTTTAATCACGCGCGGTTATTTCGAAATTATGCGAACACTCGAACCTGCCGAGGCGATGGGTTGACATGATTCATCAAAGCAATCAATCCCAATGACGTATCATTTACTGAGACATGTAATATAGATAGAGGAATTAATTAATGCAGTATGTGCCTGATAACATCGATTCGTCTAACATTGATCGTTTTTTCATTTCGACAAATCTTTATTCTTCGCTTTAATTTCTAATTATTCGTATACTATTATTAACACACCTGTTACTGGACGTAATATCAAAGTAATTATAACTAATGTAGGCGTGAGGATTTGGCGTAATATTTTTTTCGAGAGCGACACGTGTTAAGTACAAAAACTGTTTTGACGAATTACAATATCGAGTCGACTTTTAAAGTGGGGCGTGGAAAATTTTAGATTTCCTGTCATATGTGCAACTTGAACGGTCGGTAACAATTGACAGGTCCAGGCATTAATGCATAGTACAACATGATTTTGAATCTCGAGTATTTTATTGGTGGATAAATAACTTCAGTTGTTCCGAATATTTACGAGTAAACGATTCAACTGTCTCATCCAAAGTCTTGAATATCACTTAGGTTGGAGCCGGATAGCTTAAATGCTTACATTTCCACGCACTCACCTACAAACGCCCTCGCCCTTAAATTAGCATTTCTGGAGATATATTATGCGTTACAAAGCATGTACATGCATGAAAACTATTACCGTCGAATTACCTACAACCGGTGCTAATGAGAAATTACATCCTAATTGCGTTACATCAATTTCGAGCCTTTATCGCGCCCCGCAAGATTCACTTTTTCCTTCCCCTCGTTCGTCTCGCGGGAAGAAGTGGGGAGTAATGATAGTCTTCGGGGTACTATATAATAAGAGCCTTTGGAACGTTCTTCATTTAGTTCAAAATCGGGTTTCAACAGACAATTCAAGAGGTAATTATTTACAACTAATACTTATAATTAATTAAATTTATTTTTGTGGATGCAACGGTGTACGCAATGGTTCTTACAAATTCGAATTTTCATTCGTTTGTTCATTCCAAGTGTCAATAGTTTTAAAGTATCTTTTCCGATGAGCAAATCTCTCGTCACATGACCGAGGGTTGAAGTACGAGTAACGCGAGGACTGGCGGGTTAATCGTTAAATTAAGTCATCATTCAGCGAGTACCGGAAGATTGTTATTTTTGTATGTGACCGAGAGGAAATGGTTCCTCATCGAACATTTCATTCCATGGAGATTCACGAATAACGATACTGATATAACATTAACAGTTTTTATAATGTCGTCATTACAGTGTTTATATTTTCTATAAAAAAGGGCTTTGCCCATAAACTTTAAGCCGGTTTATTTCTTTGTTTTCCCCCTCGATCAAATGAGGTTCGCAGCGAATCGTCGTTATTAAAAGTGCTGTGTAAAAATTTAATCCCCGCTCGGAGCGTCACAGAAAGTGTTAATTTTTCATTTTGCTTTTTAGTTAGACTTAGATTACTCGGTCTGACCTGGTCTACCTGACACTGGGCTTATACCAGAATCCGCTAGAGAAAGATAGGACGAGAGGGAGAGAAAAAAAAGAGCAAGTGAGATGAAGCATCGTTACGAAAGTACATTTAAATTGTCGACGTCAGACTTTCGCGGGACTAGGATCCCCAGTGCATTATGGGACACTGGGATGACGGTCTCTCTTCACAAATAATTCTAGCCAACTCATATTCCACGAATAGCCAGCAGTACATGGCACAAATGCCATTTATTAATTAAATTATTATCGTTCCTCATCAAATTAACATTAATCATAATAATGGTAGATATATTTTTAAAAAAATATCATTTCTATGATTGCAATCGTCAGTATACTATGAGTGCACAGAATAATAATAGCGATCGAAAAAAAATGATAATTTTAGGTTTTCGTTCATAAACAGTATTCGACTCATAGTTCTTGAATAATTTTTCATTCCAACAAAGAAACGAGCTTTTAACAGTTCACGTCCAGCTCCACAATCAGCTTTGGAGAAATTGTATCCCCTTGTTTTCTGGCACCGAACTATTCTTCGACGTTAAATAGACACTCGAATAATTTGATGTTTCGATAATGTTTCTGATCGATTCGACCTGAATTATTCATCATACTAATGGATTTGTTTAATATTCGAGCAAGCCACTCATCGGTACAATCGTAAAGCCACCTCACAATTTTCCTGTCAAATGTGTATCTGGTTTTGTAAAGAAGGAGATAAAAACGTGTGTCGACTCTCAAAAATCCCTTCTTTCTCTTTCATCTAGTTTTTCTCTCATGTAGTAAATACAAAATATTATGTACAAGGGGTAACACAGGCTCGTAAAAAAGGAGTGACAAGAGAGCTCACTTGGGTATCGTAGGTCATATATCTATGTACGTTGTATCGCTGGCGGAAGTTTCATCGCCAGTGAGAAACATACAACGGCGGAACGAGTTTCGCGTGCACGTACCACATCTCCTGGGGGCTTTTGTGACCACACCAAGAACCCCGAAGCTTTACCTTTTACCATACACACATGTTTGGGATATCGTTTCACGAGACACGGAAAAAGTATATACAACAAATCACGCGCTGTGGGACATTCGGATTCAAGAAGTATCGTTATTTCCTATTCTTTTACGTATCAGCGATGGGACGAAACTCACTTGCGTAAGGATCGAAGGAGAGAGAATACAAAATAAATACCTTATTATTTCATTCATTGATTTTCAACGATCTTTGTTGCACTGTTATTTTTTTTTTATAAATTATGTGGATTTGAAATTTACAAGGTGAAGGAACGCCGTTAAATTGACGGGGTTTAAGCTACTCTTGGGAAAGGGAAACAGTTTTTGAGAGTTATGAGTTTAGGGTCGTTACGCTAGAACTTGAACTCGACAAGCGCGAGTCAACTTTTAGTGAATGAGGAGTCGATCAATGTTATTCTTCGAACGGTTGAAGATTCTGGTTGCTTCCTCGTAGGAATGGAATTTCCATTATCGTTGAAAAGCAAAAGCGAATAGTTTCTTTTATTCCGTTCCTTTTCCAATTGCATCACGTAAAAGCCCTCGAGGGTAAAAGATTGAAAAGTCGCGTCGAAAGCCACTCCGGAATCGAGGAAGCATTCCGTACGTGTGGAAGGGTCGAAAAAAGTGGCACAGACTCGTCGCACGAAATTTATTGCGGTACGCCTGTTTGTTTCTTAGCACCAGAATTATGTATATACGAATTTACGTGCAAGAGGGAGATGAGAGAGGTAGAAAACGACGCGTCAAGATACTGGTAGGGTCGTTACAGGCCGAGTGCTTCAGAGGCGGTAAGAGGGTCGTTCCTTGCGGCAGCAACTTCCTCAACACTCGTACATCACACGGGCATTGCGTTTGCATTGCTGAGCGCACAAACGCACTGCCAACAATGAAAATCTCGCGTCGTCCTCGCATTTTTGAACTACTAAATTTAACAATAGTACAACGGCCGAAAGCTCGAGGGAAAAATTTACAAATTTAGTCTCCTTCCCTGCTTCGTCGTACGTTCATACTTTTTCTCAAGGACAGATCACGAATCCCTGACGAAATAATCCTTCGTGAAGAATTTTCTTTTAGGAAGCTTTTGTGGAGTTTTCCTCATTGTTAAAATTCAGCTGAATGGAACATTTTTGACAACTCGATAATTTTAAAATTTCTAATGATGATTGCACGAGACGAAAATTTTTGGAAAATGAACGCAAACGAAACTTTTTATTCAAATAATAATTGTAACCCCGTACATCTCGGTGCAGTAATAAAAGTGCTCGAAGCGAATAATAAGTTTTGCAGACAATTTAGCAATAAATGTAGAATTATTATTATGCTATCAACTTAATGCAAAAGCGTGAAAAAGGAATGTTACGACATGAGAAGTAGTCACGAGAAAATGGTAGAAAGAAACCAATTATTCATGGGATACGAGTATTCGCGGACAGTAAGAAAACAGAAAGAAGTGAGAAGTTTTAAGCCTTTACGAGTTTTCATCATGATAATGCATGGCTATGTGGCTTTGCACCAGTCCTTTGACATTTAACCGCTGTTTTTTTATTCCATCACATTTTCGCTGGACTTTTTCTTCGAGCTCTATCAGCAGTTCATGTTGATTTGAAAAATGCTTTTATATTTTCTACTTCGAATTTTATTTTCCTTATCTTGTCATTCTGACAGGCGAATTCACCTTGACGGATTAATCTTACAGCGGCGTCAAGCTGTGGAAGCAATTTTTTTGCATGTCCAAATAAATTTTCACTCCCAGGGATTCGAAGTGTCACGAGCTTCCTGGCTGATATACATTTTTTTTAGTAATATTAATGGATCGACTGGTAACCATACGTCATTTTATCAAATATTTCTCTCCTCGAAAATCCTCCTTTAATCTGGCCTCTGTTATCCGCGTAATCTTATCTCAAATATCCGTGCTTATTTCCGGGATTTCACGAATGCCAAAGAGATCCCCTGCCATCTGGACTTGGATAATGGAATTATTAAAATATCCGATAACATTTGAAATTTTTCATAGAGCACGAAGACTGTAAGACTCGAACAGAACTCAGACATTGTGCAACAAGTTTTGAAGAGTTTTCAAATCTTTAAATTAAAAAAAAACCATTTTTACGAAAAAGTTATCAAATTTTCTAGCGCCATAAATCACCTTTTTCCGTATCATTGAAAGTAAATCTTTTATGTTTCCCCTCTTTTTTTAGAGGGACGAAATTGTAATGAAAATTTGAATGAACCCAAAGAAGTCAGTTGCAGGAGTATTGTTCTTCATTTTCTTCGTGATCCTTAAAACGAAAGTAACTTTTCTCCTCTCGCGCAAGAGCCACGGGGCAGCAGCGTTCCGGTGTCTTGAAACATTATTCTTTTAACTCGAGAAATATTCTAGAGGGTGATACTAAGGAGTGTAGTAATAAAATCGTATCCTTTGAGATGGTTGCATCAACGAGAAAGGTGGTGTGGAGCAGGATGAGGATGAAGTAGAAAAATGGCAGATTATAATAATTTAATCGATGTGCCTTTCATAACAAGAGTATCAACCTCTTGTAAATACTTTAGCATGAACGCGACCGTATTTTTTGCCGCGAGTGACAGCCATAATACGATATTCCTTTAGAGTATTGAATATCAACGGATTTGCTTGATGCGCACAACGCCACGAGCTCTGAAACTATAGAGTTCTGTCGCAGGCTGTCGCGGTTTATAACATTTACCCACTGGGGATTCTCTTGCCTGCGTGAATTGTTCCACTCTTCATGAATCTTATCATCCCAGTCTGCAAAGTTCGTCACATTATTCCCACACATTTACGACTTATGTGTATATGGCAAGCGAGCATTGTTCGTTCCTCGCAAAAAATAGCGTACAATTTTTTGTTTGAGTTGTGCCACAGTAGAACAAAAAAATGTTAAAACCCACTTGCACTCTAGCACAATGGAGAATAAGTAACCAAACGATTCGAATAGTAGAACGCCATGACTGCAGTCAGTATTTAATAACGAAGAAAAGATAGAATTTACCATTCAAAATGAAACGAAAACTTTCTCATGATATTTCAGCTCGAAAGAAACGAAAATTGATTAAAATCCTTTATTCCCAGGACTTGACATTTTTTAACAGGATATTTCAAACCATTTTATTTCTAGCCATCTGACTCGATGAGAACTTGCGATTTACATCTACAAATAAACTTTAAGCTCCACCCTTCAGAGTCATTAGCCTCCTGGATGATTTCACCTCCTCCTTAAAATTTTACTTGAGTTTATTCATCATGCAAGTCTTACGAGAACTCTAATTGTGATGTACAGATCATATAGCGTGTCTATTCTCTGGCACCTTTTTATCCCCACGATTGCCATTGTTCCTCATTTTTCTGTCATGTATTTTTTTTCTCATCTTCCTTTTCTCTCGTTCTATTAGTTCCTGACTCTTTTCCACGTGTTTTTTTTTTCTTTTTTTCAAAGTTGTCTCAAAGCAGTATCTTTCATGGCCCCGTTTTCTGTTTCCGTAAACTCATGTCAGTGATAGAAATGATAGTGTGTACTTGCGTTTTTTATGTCTCGAGTTATTCTCGTCTACCTGTATGTAGCGAAGATATAAATTGTATGTCTGTGTGCATTAATGCGAACTTGCGAACTATTCTTGCCAACTGTAGAACGACAACTATTTGTCACAGTCTGGTGATTGTCATATTATGTAGAATTCAAGTTATATTCAGTCTGTATAGATCTGCGAGTTTCCACTGTCTTTTGACGATTATTACGATCGAGGAACAATCACTTTTTTATCGCACATTCATTCGCATATAAATATATCTCATTGTTACAGAGATTTAGAGTATCATTCAATGCCACAAGGTTTTTGAATAATCAAGATATGATGTTATTAAAAATGAGAAAATATTACAAACTTTAAGGAGTTTCGGTACAGGCGATACAATGTTGCCATGCTAATCCATGCTAAAAAAATTTTTAAATTCAAAAAGTTCAGAATTTTATAAAATTTGGTGAACATATTCTTTAGTGCCAAATTTGACGACACAAATTTTTTAAGATTTTTCTTCTACACAGTTATCGAGTAATTGATCACTAAAGTTTACGTGTATAAGCATAGCGTTTTTATATATATGGGTATACATTCCGGGCATGAGAAATCTGCTTTAATGCGTAATTACTCGATAACTAAGTAGAAGAAAATTTTGAAAAAATTTGAGTTTTCGCACTTGATGTTGAAGAACATTATCACCAAATTTGATCAATTTCTTAATATTTTGACTTCTGTACCGAAACTCCTTAACCCGAAGACACCACTCTGGTGTAAATTTGCAGCCACGAAAATAGAAAAAAAAACAGGTTTTTAAAATCTCCTTCTTCAGTTTGGCTATTTTTCTATAATGAAACTTTATTTTTTAATGATTGTAATCGCGATTACTAAAGAATTGTTGCCCCTAAAAAGTTTCGTTGTAAGATTAATTCTAAACATTCATGAATGAAATAAAAAGTTTCGAAAAGTCCAAGTGCAAATTTGCACCAGTGTGGTGAGTGTGTGACCTCAAAGAGAGTGTGATGTCTACGGGTTAAGATTGAAAAGAAAATGACTAATGTTTGCAGAAAAAAAAATTCCTAATCGCAGTAAATTCAATTGGTTCTGATGTCACTTTGGGTTTTTTTTTATGATTCCTGATATTTTGAAATATTCAAATATGGCGAGTTCACGTTTGAACGGTATGATATTTTGTAGGTAGAAGCGATATGAATTCGTATTGATAGCCTGGATATTTGAGGTTCGAAAAGATTTTCCATTTGTGATTTTATACGAATGACCTCGTATTAATGGATTTCTTCACATGGCATGTCATTAAAAATTTATTGAAGTTCATTTAGGTTATATAATATTCGTAATACGTCGTGTCGACGTAGCATGGTTCGTCGAAAGTGCAGCTTTTGAAAAAACAATTTAAACGAGATTAAGCCGATGTTCACGTGATCGTGGAAAAGGGTTGCTTTTAAATTACCATAATTTACTCAGCAACCAACCGAACCAGTTATACGTGCCTGAGTGCGCTTGCAGAATCAAAGCTGACGACTGAGTTTTTTTCAGAACTGATATGCGCAGTATTTCGCATGAAGTGGAATCACTTTCAGCGCGAATTTTTAGATCGTCTCAATTCGAAAATGGAGTTTAAACGGAAATGCCGATAATGGGCTTCCCAGATTCGAGTTTTTGGTAACCTTTTTTACCGCTCTTTGCAGATTCGCATTACAAAACCTAAAGTACCACGCCTTTTTTCCATCGCATTTTCACTCGTGATACTTCAGGACCCTTTTCGAAGACACTCCCCGAAAATTCATTGTTCAACGGTTTTCAGAGCCCTTCAAAATTCTAAACGCTTCAACGCAATGCGTACCTAAACAAACGTGGAGTTCACAGCGCATGTTTCTTCGGGTACTCATTTTATGCAAATATATATAAAATGCTGTGAGCCAGAGATAGTCAAGCTTTCCTCATTCCTCGCTAGACAACTCCCTTGTCCTTTTTATGTATTAAAACATTATTATTATTGCGTTCCGTAGCGTAAGGCCTCCGGGCGAGTTCACGAGTTTTCTCTGTTTATTCGCTCTGCGTTTGAGCAACCACAATACACAGCCGCATATTTAAAGACCTTTTTTTTTACTTTCCGAATGCTAAAAAAATCTAAGGGCAGTGCACCAGTATAGGTGCAGTCGAGAATCCGTGTCAATGAAGTTTTAAAAACGTGAATTAAGGATCTATATTCAGCATTACTAGGGTCACCGCGCGTGCAAGCGCGCGCTTGTCTTCAATTGTTTTAACACTTTTTAAATAAAAATATTACTCAGGACTATTGTTTCGAATAGTTCATTGCAAAAATCACGGTACCTAAGGTCGAATAGTAATTGCGTAAGATCACTCTTACCAAATTACTCCATCACTTCACTCTTGTGTCGCTAAATAAATTTATCTGACACGATCGCGATCGAATGTGTTGCAATTGCTTCCTCCTTTTTTCTACTATCTGAAATACGCATGTGAACGAACTCCGAGCACAACATCGACAACTAATCAAAGTACGTCCATAGCAGCTTCAAAAATAACTCGCACTTCGAGATTTCGTGACAACTCTTCTTTTATGAAAGGAGGATTCCTCAGTATAACTCCATTTTTCTTTGATCTACTCCTGCTTCATCTTCAATCTCAAATATCAGAGTAGATAAGCCACAGAGCAGAGATGCTGAGAGAGAAGTTTTTCTTCGCAAAGATCGATGACTCGATTATATGATTTTCACACGATTGAAATTTTACTCTTTACTGTCCTTTTCAAAACGTGTATTCTATTTATTTTGCATACGGAAGATTTTATTCAACTTCTATGCAAAGTAACATTTTGTTCAGCAACGAAGAGATGAATTCGAGTAGATACTAATGTAGCAGTAGTTTTTCAGTTCTTATTCCCTCCGTTTGTGTTTTTTTTTCTCAAGATTTCATAATTTTTCTATACTCCGTACATTTCCTAATTCTCGCAGTGGGTTAATCACAGTCACAGGTGAAATTTTTCCTTTCGAAGGAAATAAAACTCCGAGTGCAAAAGCAGCAAAATTACCGTTATATTCTTTCGCAACGTTGCGTTGCGAGTTCATTATTTAAAAAAGTGACTGGATTGTACATTTTTGAGCTTTTTGTATCCGCTCTACTCCACTTTCAGTTTGGAATAATAATTTTGTAGCCACGACTCAACAAATTTCTGTACCTCTGTAAGCACTGCTTGTAAAATTACGCGGCAGTTATTCTCGTCGTACTGTTCCCTTTGTGAATGGCGAAGGGTAGTGCGGTGATAAATAATTAAGGATAATTGAAGCCTCCAGACATCTCTGTATCTCTCGTTCTTCCAAAAGGCATTTATTTCGTTGTTCACTGAACCAAAAACCGTCGGTAAAATTCTGTCGGTATTGATATCCGCAGAGAGACATGCACGTATATATCACGTTTGAGATGTGCTCTGATTAAAATTGAATCGAACGTGATTGTTCGATTCTTCAACGAAACCGTTGAATCCGTGATATCTGCGTAACACGAAGGCTGTAAGCGGTGTTATCCGACAGGACGTTAACGCGAAGCCTAATCCTTTTTATCTCTGACAAGGTTCTGGCGCGGCTTTCGCCGTTGTTTTTATCGTCCTACACATCTTTTCAAGCTAGCTTTTACTTTTTAAACGTACGTATCTGGTCGAGTATAAGTACCGTGGGTCCGTATACGAACGATCGCTCAACAGGAGTGTCGGAGCTTCTATAAATCCTGCATCGACTAGTGTCCATTTCTCATGCTAAAGGAATCGTTTTCCGCACCTTTTTTATGCGTTTAATCGTATTTTCCTTCGTATGATGAAGGAGTACAATTTTCTTCTTTTTGGGTTGGGGGAATTTTGGTTTCCACTTGATTCATATTTCCACAGGATCAAAGATTATTTGCGAGGATAAAAGAAAGGGTTAAGTTTTCAACATATTTGGTGGATATTCCGCTGGAAAAAAGCGGAACACGTTTTACTCGATTATTTTGTTTCCTGGTGTAAGGTGGAATAAAATAGGAAATTTACAAGTTACGCGGTTTCCTGGAATTGCAACTTTGTTGAGAAAAAACGAGGCAAACTTTTCGAGTTTACTTCTTAGCGAATGAATTTTCTAGATTAAGGTCGTTATTCTCGTATTTGCTTCGAAACTCTGAATACTGTAGCAGCTTAGCCACATCTCATCGATTTTATGGGATCTCTATGAAAGTGAAGAACGTTAATATTCCAATACTCTTGAGACGGAGACGGGATATTGTGGTAGCTTCGCCTTGCATGATTTAAGTATTGAGGAAGCTCAGTAACGCGAGGGAACGGCTGAGAAATTGCTCATTATGAGAGTGACACGTTGTTCTGGTTTATTCGCTGTCAAACGCAACGCGAATCGGTGCGGTGGAATAAAAATTCGGTGGGTCGTCGTTTTTTTAAACTTTTATTTTTTTTCTTCTGGAATGTGACTCGATATATGTTGTAAATATTTCAAGTTAACCTGGCGTCAGTTCTTTGGGTTTTGTAAGAAATTTAACGTAACGACTCTCGTTGAGGGCAAACCTGGGAACAAAAAGGTCAAATAAGCGAGACGGAACTAGTGATGATGCTTTTCAACTTTCCTGGAGCGTAGGTCACGTTAAAGTGTCTACGTTCATTGTTTGACGAGGTTGAAGCTCAGAACACGCAGCGCAAGATACATAAAAGCTCAGCTGAAGCTCTGTGAACTATTCATTCGTTTCTACTTCTTTGAAGTGGCTGACAATGGACACATGCACGCTGCTCACCTTTCTCATCACCAGATTTAAACATTTTGAGACTTTGGTCTTTTTAGGGATCCTCATAACACTCCAAATTTCGAATGCGGAAACTGAGAAGAATTTCTTTGCAAACAAAAACCTAACGAATTACGTAACACAACTATGAAGGATTCGTTTATAGCCAGAAAAATTGATGTCTGACCGCGGTATAACGTAGAAAAACGAATCGCGTAAAGAATAAAAAGATTTATGCCAGGATGGGAAAATATTGAAAAGGCTTTCAACGATGTAAAACGATATTTCATTTTCAAGCAGAATAACTAAAATGTCCAACAGGTTGCCCTTTTGTTTTAATCATTTTCTATGCCATTCTTAACTAACAACGTATTTGACAGAATACAGAGCCAACAGAAGAGGTAGAATAGGTTTTATCTTATCGCTTGAAATGGCTTTTTTAAAAGCTTGCAAATCGAATGTGTGTTCCCATAAAAGCTTCCTTTATTGATTTATCGTTCGGTGGTTAGCGTCGATAAGACGAAAAGTCAATATGCTTTGCATTATGAAGCAGACCCTTACGCTACGAGATTCATCTGTTTCGCGAGTTTGAACAATTATGAGCTGGCTGCGGCATCGAATTAGAGCAATTGCTTTTATTGTGTCTTGAAATTTCAAAGGTCGTCTGATGACCTGCCGGGGGAAAACTTGAGTTAAAATCAATCGGATTTGCGATTTATTCCAGAGACATTGAGCTTCGGATAATATTAGCTGCACGCAGAAAAAAATTGCTAATAATTTGTTAAATGTCCAATGATTTCACAGCTTGTGGCACAGAATCGTTGTGCTTCTTTCGGATATTAAACATTCAAGAAATGAATGAATACATTTTCGACTTAACGTCAAATGAATGGGACGATATTTTGAAACAAAACATTAATGCTAGGAGATTTATTGTCATCCTATTTAATCATACTTTTCTCACAACGTACTAAATTTGAATTACAGATCGAGTTTGCTGACTTCAGCACTGAGTACAGTACAGTGATAGGTAAGTGCCGTGAGTTGAAAATTTTAAGCTTCGGTTTCCCTTCCATTTTTTCTATATCTCCTTCTTGATTTCTCTTTCCTCTTCACTGCTAATTTGTGGATTACATACTGGGGCAAAATGGTTTGATCGCGTGTGAGCTTTGCAACACACAAGCCCCCGTTCTCTCCTTTTCTCTTCCTCTCTCCGGCCTTCTTTCTTTACTCTCTCCCTTTCTCATTCTCAGTTCCCGTATTTTTTCAACAAAAGAGAATCGATTGGCTCAAGGACTCTTAGGTGTTTGCCAGCTCACTTTTATTTATTCAATGCACCCTGCAGTGAACGCAGGGATCTTATCGCCTCTCTTTGTGTTTCTCAGTTTTCGTTTCTCTTTTTTCTTCATTCGTTCTTTGATACATTAGCTCCGTAATAATTAAAAGAAAACGTCATAAAGAACAAGTGTCGAACTCGCCGTTATTTCGGCAAAGTTTCACTTTTTTTCCTCTAATATTCGGCTCTGGAGAGCTGACACAGCGGGAAGGTGAAGGTAAAAAAAACTTCTGTCCGACCAAACGAGGAACGAAACACTTTCCTTTCCTACATCAAACTTTGTTTTTTCACGAAAAACAAACTTACAAAACCCAATCCTGTGTAAACTTTGTGACGTTATTAATATTTCAACAAACAGTTATTCCAAAGTACATGTTTCCCAAGCAGAATCCTAAATTTCGATTAAATTCGAGAAAAATCCATTTTTTAAATCAACGGAGCTACGGCCAGTACTTTGATAGAAAAATCTATTGTACCCAGTTCTGTAGGTCACTAAATATTTGTTCAACAAAATATAAGATTCCGGAGCATCGATCCTGCGATTAAATTTACAATCTATTATCTACGAACTCCCATTGACATCCTTACTAATAAGTTTCTAGTGGGAATGATGTTGATATACAATTTTAAAGTAACTACAGTGGGAGGAGCGAACTGGATTAACAGTGTTCTCAAACTAGCTCGCTCACGTGCCGTTGACCAACTCTTTCTCTCATTCTAGTAAGGATTTATCTCCTGATACGTTTGTGTGTTTGAAACAATGGTTCTCGAATCTCGAGGAGATTTCATTTGCTGCCCACCTGTCATTTCTCCAGGGTTCAATTTAATCTTGATGTTCATCCACTCGTTGGAATGAAATCGTAATGGAGAGTTTATTCGAAGGTGAATCTGGATCAAAACGCTGAAAACGTGCAGGATTTTTCTCCCAGTTCCAATGAAACAAATCTTACAGAATCCTGTCAGGTAGTTGTTACGATTTTCTAGATTAAAAAACAAGTTTGTTTGGTAAAATTATCGATTATGATTACAAAGTGCAATGTGCGCGTGCATTATTTTGCGCATCGCTAGCAATCCTCTATAGAAGGATTAAGTGAATCAGTGACGACTGATAGTCAGAGTACTGAAACAGAAACGTAATATGTTTGTGGGTCGGATCGAGCTCCAGGATGTTCAGAGCTTTAGGGTAACGCTGAGCAACAAGAGGGAAGATTCAGGCTAGATTTTTCCTCTCTATGGAGCACGGATCATGAATTTCGTAATAACGGATCCGAGACCGAAGATACGAAAAAGGAGAATAAAGGGAAAATATAACAAGAGAAACCAACAATGGGAATGCAGAGCTTGGAACGCGTCCACTGGGTTTAATGATAAATATTTAACGCCTTAATCTATAAAGAATGGATGGAAAACTCAGAACGTCAAAACAACTTAAAACAAAAGTAACGCAGTGAACAAAGCTCGGTAGCTTTGGCCGTTTTTCAACGATCTGGGTACCATTCCGCAAAAAATCATCTCCATGGATTGACCTGGATGGAAATGTTTTTCGAATTTCCCATTCATTTAAATCTACTTTTCTTCGGAACAATATTTTATTTCGTACTTCATAAGTTTTCACGAGAAAATAGAAGTTGAGATTTCTTCGTCGTATTCAGAAGGGAAATTTAGGGATGTTACACGTATGTGAAAATTATGAGTATAATCGATATAATAATCAGGCACATATACGCATTTATTGTAGGACCTAACGATTTGTAGCGGGCTCGTGGTTGAGGGAAAATACTTTATCGAGGGAGTGTTATGCCACACGACCAGGTATGATTACACTTTTCGTGTGAGTGCTCGTAGCGATGGAAGAAAAGATAAAACAAATTCTTTCGCGGTCGTTGTTCGGAATGGAGGCGAACTTTTTGGGAAACAAAAAGATTTTATGTCAAGAAAGATGAAAAAAATAGATCTTTTTTATGAGTTTTTTCGATATCCTTGGTGTACACGGAAAGACAAAGAAAATAGTAAGAATTACTATGCCGCCACAGTGTTGAGGTTCTATATTGCTCATTTTGGAGGTTTTTACCAAAAACGTTGTAATTTCCGTGTCGCTTCCAAATGAAAATTCCTCAATTGCTTATTTTACAGTTGTGCATAGTAAAATTCCAAGAGCTCGAATACAAATATCGCCGATCCGCCGAAATAATGTTTGAAAACATAGCAGAATTTCATTCGCGCTGTTTAGAAATTTACTATGGTACACAGCAGAATTTCATCGTGCTTGTATACGTTTCGGCATCGAATAAGAATTCTTCCCGCAGCAATAATTGAACGCTATTGGCAATTCGTTGATTTTGTTTTTTATTCCAAGTAAAAAACTTAGGGAGCACGGCAGAGGGGGTGCAAAAAAGTTTTAGCATTTTTAAAAAAGTGTAAAATAATTCCAAAATGTTGATGAGATGATTCGAATTGTGTATGGAACGGAAAGTGACAGTAATTGCTGTGTTCTGCGGAACCTCAGACATAAATGGCTCTGGAATGAATATTTTCATTCGATCTGATAAGCTAATAAAAATAGTGCAGATGCCCCGAGCGGGTGCAATACTCGTTCACCCATATTCTTGGCATGTGCGATTTTCATCGTTGTCATCGTCGTCCGAGCACTCCTCAGAGGGACACCAAGTGGGGCTCACAAAGTTTTGAGTGTAAGTGACGTTGTAACGAAATCCAGTGTCAAAATTACCGACCACTTTACAATCCATGTCTGAAGAATTTTTGAGAAGAGTCAACGGTGGACCGTTTTCGCCGTTGGGGGGATAAATGAAAATTTTCTTCAGAGTAGTTTTCTTTGAAGTATCGCATGGCTTGACAATTTTTGGTGATCCTTTATCGGCGTTATTACGCCGGGGTCTCGCCTTCGCGTTCGTTCCGACGCGAGCTTTCCAATATTCCTCGCAAGGTACTTCGAAATCGGGATTTTCATCATGAACCTCGTCACACTCGCAACCTTCTGTCTCGACGTTGACGTCCCTTTTTGTCTTTTCGTTCGACAGTATCGATGACTCGACTTCCCGATCGATTGCCTTAAGTTTTTCGCAAAATGATCTCAAGTTTTCCACAACGTCGGCTTTTTTCTTCATCGCTCTCGATGTTTTTCGTTCTTTTAACTTTTCCGTAGACACACGACCGCAGGGTGGGAAAGCCTCATCGACGCTCATTCGACTTGCTCGATGACGCCCCGTTTTTGTGCTCTGATAACGACCCTCATCCCTGCAGATTGCTCCCGGAACTCCTTTTTGATATTTTAACCCGTTTTCTTCCATTTCAGGTACCTTGTCACAAGCGCACAAATCCTCGGTGCAGTTTTCTTCAAGATTGTCATCATTATCGTCCACAGTTTTAACCTCGAATATGAACTCCTTTCCTGAAGGATATTTTCGAGATATTCGCTTCCTCACTCGCCCCTTAGTGCAGGTGGTTTCCGCTTGTCGCTGCATGTCCCTTAAACGCGAGGACAAAGTTTTGTACTCGTTGGCAACCCGACTCAAGTGTTGGCCGTATTTCGTCCAATGATCTGGTGGCTCTACTTCTGGACAGAGATCTGCGAGATTGAGTTTGCCATCGCAGCATGATTGTTCTTGGGGTTTCTGAATTTGTCTCGCTTGGAATTTAGGGTCTTCGTACGGGCAGATACAAATCGTCGAGTCATCGTTGCTGCTCGGACACGAAGCATTTTCGCAATGATCGGGAGCGTTCTTGAAACGATTCCCTTCAAAATCTACCTCTTCGCTGCTCTCTGACTCACACTCGTCGTGACAAATTTCTTCTTCGTAAGCGATCCTCGACAACACGGGTTTCCCGCTGTATTTATCGCACTTTTCATCGGTTATCGTCGCCGCTTCCCTCCTTTGACAATCACGAAAAATCTGTCGGTTCGAATCTCTCACACAATTTGTCGTCCCGATGATTTTTTGATAGCCCTCCGGGGCGCACGGCGCTTTGCATTCGGGCGCCACAATACTCCCGTTCCAACACGGGTAAAGGCTCTCCGGACATTTACAATTTTCGGCACATTCTCGATCCTTTTCCAATTGGCCCCCAAAGCAACAACAATTCATCGCCTCCCTCATCTCCGGCGTGTCAAAAAATTGACACAACTTACAATGATTCTCTCTGAGCTCTCTGCTATCTTTAAATACATCATTCCGGGTCCTATTTCTCGACAATGTTTTTCGCCGCATCCTCGTCTCGTCAGCTTTTTCCATCCTTCGTTTATACCGATTTTTCATTCCCGTACAATCCTCCACGTTCTCGCTGGAACTCTCAGCCGCGCTATCACCCGGTTCGTGGCAAGCCCTCCGGCACCCTTTTTCTCTGGTTAACCTGGATTTCTGGGACATATATTTATTATTCACCTTAAAGGTACGAGTCTTCAATTTTTTACTCGACACTCGTCTCGTTACTTTTCCTGTGACATCGTGCTCCGGAGTCCGGACACGATCTGTACTCGATCTTTCTTCCAGACAAGGGACACAGTACCTGAGCTTCGTTTGAGTCGGTTTTCGACCAGCGTGCAATGTTTTCTCGTATTTTTTCGTTGGATTTTTTATTCCTCTCGAAGGATCCAGGCATCCACGAAATTCTCCACGCCTCGTTCTCTCTTTTTCGTGTGTGCACAATCTTGATGTTTTCCTCATTGATTTTGGGCGATTTAGGCAACTCTCCGACGAGCGGTAATCGAAATTGTCATCCTCCATGAGCATTGCGTAATCCTCATCGCCGCATTCACACATTTTTTCATCGCTCGTGTTCCTGCTGCTTGATAATTTGTCCGACACGTTATCGTCCATCGATTCCTGCGAATATCTCGCGAATATGACCTTTGTACTTTTCCTCGAAGGCCAACGGGTATTTTTCAAGTTTTCACACAGCTCTTTGGTACTGAAAGAGGGCAGGGCCTCGTGGGAACAACTCTTGATGATTTCCAGACTCGTCACCTCCGTAACTCCGTCGATTTTCTTAACGTCTCTCCGGGAATAGCGCCTCTCAGTTTTCCGTGGTGTCACCTTGCAGTTTCGTGCCGAATTGAGTCTTGTTTTCAAACAATCGTTTCTTTTAAACCCTCGTGGCACGGAGGCTGTACATTCTCGTGCGCCGAGACTTTTGCTCCGATACTTTGGTGGAAATTCGTCATTTTTTTTCTCGTTGCGAGAATTCTTATACACGGGACAAGTGCATTCGAGCGATGACGAACGTTTCGCTAATTTTTTATCCGACCTTCTGAACGATTTGAACCCTTTTTTATCGTATCTTGGACGATTAAAAAACGTCTGTTGATTTTTCGAAATGGGACCACCAATTTTCACGCAATTTCCATCGGTTTTTCTCTCTCGGGCCAACAATCTGGAAGCCCGTCTGCGCTCCTTCGCCTGTGTAAATCTCTCACCCGACGAATCACCGAATTCCGACGACGAACAGCTACGGTACTCGTCGCAATCACTGCTCTGTACATTTTTCTTGCACTTCGTACGCTCCCTTTTACCATAATTATTGTCACTCTGCAAACCTCGTCTGTGATACGCGGGACAATCGATCGTGTCCCGTTTTTCGTCGTTCCTGACCATTTCCACATCACGATTTCACTCAATTCTTCTTAACTTTTTCTCGAAACGTTTTTTTCTCAAAAAAAATAGTCTTTTCGTCGCTATTGACACGTCACACTGGATTATTTCGGATCGTGAAGTCAATATTTCACTTTTTGTTTTCGAAACTTGAGCATGAAACGTCCCCCTAATGTAATCAAGATTATGTAATTTCTCGATTACTTGTCTAACCTATATGTTCCGTCAATGCTGATTTTTTTTAAATTCTGTAGAAAAAAAAGTGTCAACTTTTTTGTGACAATCGATTCGAGCAGCAACCTGAATCGCTTCAGGTTGCACATTTTAGGCGGTGAAATTTAAAAAATCGGTAATTTTCTAAAGATTTTTCTCTACATTTTTTCCATTTAAACACTTTTATCATCGACTGATGTTGAAATCACTAACGGCGTTTCGTAAGTCGATGGTGCCGAAGAATTCACAGTCTCGAGATAACACAGTTCAATTGAAATCACTCATCGTACGAAAAAGTTACTTTTCCATTGTGCACCGCAAGGAAAGTAGCACTTTTTTCTCCGGACAGCGGTTCGAAAGCTATAAATTGAAGGTGTCACACGTCTGCAGAATTAATATGACTTGATAAAAAAAGTTGTGCAACGAACTCAATAAATTTTCAAGTGACATGGAAGGTCGAGGAGTAACGAGGTTTGAAGCTTCGCTGTTGGTGCCAATATGAGGAAATCTTCAGCTCATGCGAGCTGGAGTTATGGGACCGGGATCAAAGTTTATCACTGAAATCCTATTCGAAACTAGGGAAGTTGATTCTTTATACCATTTTTATGAATGTCATCTTCCCAGCAGAAGCATTGAAGCATCAAAACGTATACACTGGTTTAACGAAGGAAATAATTTATTTCACTCAAATATGACCGAGCGTTTACGAAATATTTTGTGGTCAGTTTGAATAACGAGTCAACAGGCAATGATGGATGTTAAAAAATGTTGAAGGCTTTGGTGATCCTCTTGCGTTTAAGAATACTTGCCCTTCGTCTAATCGGTGAACCCTCGATGTTGTGAGAGAAACAACAGTAACCCCGGGAACATGTCGGTCTGAAAAAAAATCGTCATTTTTGGGAAAAGTTGCTCTTTTAAATATTCACCAAAAAAAACCAAATTCGTTGTCCATTATATTTTAAAAAAAGGAAAAACCCATCATCATATTCGGTTACGATCGATTTTTTCGTCATTCCATTGATCGTCTTAACTTTTTAAGAACAGGGATTTTTATCTTGAAATCGACTTTTTTTTTAAATGAAATTGGGTGCATAATGTCGATGAGTTTTTCAAGTAGAGTGCCCGACATCAGACTCGTCGTTTAATGGTTAAAGTTTCGATATTTATTCGACAAAAAATCAGTTTGAATAGTTTTCCTTTTTCTCAAACTCTAAGCTCCCATTTGGAGGGGCTGAAATTCATTATGTAATCTGTTCATCGTTAACTTTTGTCAATCGTACTATTAGAAAAGTTATTTATACAATTGAAGTGAAAAAAGTGACGATAGAGCCAAGATTTCGAAATGTGTGGGTCAAGGAGTAAAGATGAATAAAAGTTCGTGTTTTTATTTCGTACTGAAGTATGTCCGTTTGAAGATAATCGAAGGCCGTCCTGAGGTTCGATATTATCGGAATTCGCCACATGACCGAGTGATCCTGCTCCGACGTTCCGGAAATATCCTCGTTGCAGGTGAAACCAACCCATGGGCCCATTGTGATGATAACGATTACAAGAAATAGACTCTGTATTGCTATCGGCCAATGGTAGCGCAAAACATCCCTCCAGTATTCGCTGATCGTCCGATGAACCGACTCGAATTGAAATGTCAACGAGTCATTGAGATCAGTGATTAAAAAGCACTTAAATATTCGGAATATCGTTATTTACCTTTAAGCTGTGCTGACTCACGGAGTCTTGAAATATTTTCAGACGATCCACACGAAAAAACGATTCGTGACGATCAATTTTTGAATTGTCATTTTTCACTGTTAATCCCGGGTTGGCATCGGGAACGAGAACTAATTCACTGGGTTTGTAACAGTTTCTGTAATCGATAAATTATTCATACGTCAGAGGCACCACGAATTCAATAATTCTTGAGTAACATTGATTCCCATGCGAAATGTTCAATCTGTTAGTAGATGACTTCATAAATAGTTTGAAGCCATCGAGCAAATATGATTTAGCTCGAACCTTAATTTTTTTATCAACGCATATTAAGGGTAAGTAATCTCATTAGCAGTGGCACGTAAGAGACAGGAAAATAACGAAGTTTATCATTCATAATTACTTTGGACCTTCTCTCCAACCCGATGCGGAATTATGTCCTGAACTAAGTTTCTTGCATCTTCCTCCGTTCTCTTCGCCCGAATAAGTTACGAGTCTCACCATATTTTCATAACCCAGACACAATCTCGCGGTTGTTACGCATTAAATTTACCTTTTTTTTTCTAACCAAGTGCATTTACATTATTATCGAACTTAAGAAATATGCATGCTGCTTTATCGTACAATTGTGGATATGAATACGTTGAATTTTAATCGTTGCCAAAAGTTTTTTTTTCTATAATTTTTTATGACGTTTGGTCATAATTGAGACACCTCACGAAATGTCATTTTTTGGAGTATTGAAAAGACGAAAAAAATGAAATACGCAACATTGAATTGTAAGTATAAAACGGGAGTTAAGGTAGTTCATGCAGGAAACGATTTTCTTAAGAAAGTCTTGAATTTTAGACAGAGTTTAAATGCGTAGTCGACTGACACGCATGTCAAATTTTAAAGGGTTCGTCTTGTTGGTTATTACGATAAACGTGTTTAAATATGAAGAAAAATACACATAGGACTATGCGTAAAAAATCGAACGAACGCTTCTTACGATGTTTACAAAAAAAGTACACATTAACAATGAAGTATATAATGAAGGTTTGGGAAAAAAATTGGAAACGATTGTTTCACTAGTAATAAAGATATATTACGTTAAAAATTGATCGAAATTGGTAACAAGCACTGGAATAACCTCACATTTGATTATTTCGACATTTTGTTTCTTCTTGGCTTGGCCCATTCCTGTCACAGCCTTCTGTCTTTTTATTAACACTTTTTTCATTATCCGTTTCCCTTTGCACTTTCTAGTGCGATTTTTTACATAAAAAACTAGTACTTTCGCCAGGGACGAGTAAAATGTGGGGTTCAGTCAGTGATGGATCCTCGATTAATTAACGGCTTGTAATTTCATTCGCCAAAATATAAGCTGAAAAAATGTATTTACAATTTGGAATTAATAACTCTGACATTAATTTAGATTGATTATATCTTTAATTAAGGAGTAAAAACCGATCCAATGGAGACGCCTATAAAATACGATCCTTCGGGCATGATCTACCCAAAATGACTGAATTTCATTTCACGTAAAAGAAAAATGGTGTCCAAATTGCTGGTAGAGAAGTTTTACTTTTCGTTATCCAACCATCGATATTATTATTCTAGTGGTTGTTTTTCGGTAAATTTAAAACATTCCATTAAATAACGAAGCATTATAAATAACCTCAATAAGAGATAATATTAAAGGTTGGTATCGTAAGGGAGAAGGCGTCCATTCGGTCGATATTGAATGAAGCTCGTTACGCACATTTTATTTGATCAGTCAACGACGCACATCAGAATTAAAATGTCAGAACGCCTGCTATATATAATCCTGCGTACAATTTACATTGTGCTCTCGGGCGCACCGTCACCGCACATCCCTCTCGGACAAAGATGCGTGCGTGAACCGGGGACGAACCTGACAGAAAGTTTGTTATAAAGCTAAGGGTCAGCTCAAAGTTGTTAAAACGGTCGACAGATTTATCCCTCAGGACTTAATAATAATTCATTCCCGTTGCCCGTTGAATACGATGACATTTCGCTTGACCCAACGTTTTAATTTCGTCCTGCTAATTTTTACATTTTTGTCACTCCGCCAGGGGATTTCGGAGGGCGAAGATTTGTTCGATTCCGTTAGAAACTACGATCTAACTCTCTCGAAATCGATTGATTTTTGACGCTGATTTTTCTTGCGATTCTACGATCGTTGATTAAAAATATATAAAAAAACTAATAAAATTCGATTTTCTCGTATAATTTTCACCACCTTACACGTTCAACCATCAACGTAACGGCAACCGATAATTTTGATTACATATGTAAATTGAAGCTGTCAGATTCATGGGCTGATTGATTTAATTCGATTTCGAGTCACAATCAATGACTCCACGAATTAGCAGTTCGATATGATTGCTAGAAATTCTTACAGTTTGGAAAATTAGCTAGAAATATCAACAATTTATAGTAAAATATGCTATACAGACCCACGCAATTGATAACGGAATTGAGGCAATCATCGTCAAACTGTGAATTCAAAATTTGCATACTATTTTTCATGGTTTCTCCCTCAATTATTGGATATCGGGAAAGAGGTACGTTAATTGGACCCAAAATAAATAACGTCTCGTATTAAGGAGGGTGGCTAGTGACGATACAATGTTGCCATGCCAAACCATGTTAAATACATTAAAAATTTCAAAATGATAAGAATTTAATAAAATTTGGTGAACATATTCTTTAGTGCCAAACTTGAGAATACAAATTTTTTAAGATTTTTCTTCTGTACAGTTATCGAGTAATTGATCACTAAAGTTCACGTGTATAAGCATAGCGTTTCCATATAAATAGGTATACATTCCGGGCATAAGAAATCTGCTTTAATGCGTAATTACTCGATAACTAAGCAGAAGAAAATTTTGAAAAAAATTGTGTCCTCGCACTTGATGTTGAAGAACATTATCACCGAATTTGATCAATCTCTTATCATTTTGACGAATGTAGCCACCCTCCTTAAAATATGCTATGGTTTTCCTATCTTCGAGTTCATGAAATTTACCAGCCTGTGGGGAGAGCTGACAGAATTTACCAAAGAGTCAATTAACAACAACGGGAGAAGGATGAAAAAGTTTATTGACATCGAGGAACGAGTTTAACACGAACGCTGAAGTTTACACGAAGATCCAATTCTAGGCGAAGTTTGGGTCATTCGAAAAGTTAAAGCGGTCTCTAGGTGCTGAGACAATCAGATCTCCATCCAACATGACGAGCGTCGCCACAAATGCGACATGTGCTGAAACGAAATAACGCATGAGGAGCGTGTACAGTATTTACTTGGCCAAGTTGTTGGTCGACGGAGTAGTGGGTAGCAATGTTGACGAGAGTGTCGACAAAAGAGGGCTCCCTTGATTCAAAACAATGAAATTCCGGACGGGCCTCTCATTGCTATTCAATATGCATGGTTAACTTGGTTTTACTCGTGATTCCAACGGTTCGGTGGTGTTTATACAAGCTCTTATCTCGCGTGTACGTACTCCACGTTATCGAGTATCAAACGCGACGATGGAATGTGACATTTTCAATGATTGTTTCTCGCATTATCCTTTTTACCGTTGTTTTCCTCACATTAAACAAAACGCGCGTCATTTGAAACAATTTGCTTCCAAAGTATCAATATCTTGTTACACTCATCGAAGGATCCGGAGCTTCGAATTTTCGGGTAGTTCTGCACGGATGACGTTGTGGTTAGCGGCCTCGTGATCCGCGCAGAGCTCATCCCGGCCACTTGCTTTGTTAGTCGATGGACGAGGCAGCCAGGGGGTCCAAAAATTCACTGAAACTCAAGTTTCTACTACGATGATCCGCGTAATCGAGAATTATTTTGAAAAAATAATCGGAAATGTTGAAATGTTTATTCGAAAGAAAAATATACATTTTTTGGTAGCTACCCTGCACTGACTTTTAATAATGTTTTCTCATAAAGCTTTAAAATTCAGAATTGTTTATTATAACCCAGTCCATGAATTTCGGAGCAAAGACATGTCTGGTGTGTTTTTCTTTGTTCTGGCGATTTTCATTCGGCTTTGTTGTTTTCATCGGTGGTGGAGAAAATAACGACAGTACATTTGAGGTTTGCCATTGTACGTCAGGTGTACAGGTTCTCACGTAACAGTTTATCGAAGGCACGGGATAAAAGAAGAGCAAAATAAAGCAATGGTCGAGGCAAACTCGACCATATCGCTTTGGCGTTTTCATGATACTTTTCCCTCTGAAAACCGATCTTGAAACACGCTGAAAAGTAAAAATTTCACTTACAATTATCCAATGAACAGAGATGCAAATGACCAAGAGTTAACAATTACTGGCCACTTTACCAACAATTAAGTCAGTTTCAGAAGAACCTCAGGCAGCAGTGCTGCAATATTGTTTACTTATTTTGGGTTCCACTGTACTACGCTGAAGTTTGCAACGTTCGAGTCCAACGAAATGAACGAACAGAAGATTTGTAATTTATCATTTTTTTTTCCACGA
The DNA here is from genome assembly GCF_019457755.1 of Venturia canescens. NCBI lineage: Eukaryota > Metazoa > Arthropoda > Insecta > Hymenoptera > Ichneumonidae > Venturia > Venturia canescens. The sequence continues at coordinate 15,835,208 of NC_057421.1, read as the reverse complement.
ATCATTGATGTGGGCTGAAAAAATTACTGGAATTATTCGGCAGTTTTTCAACATCATTTCCACTGTACAAATCAAACAATTCAAATTCGTTGTTTCGTATTTTCCAGATAGCAATGAAATATTTTGCTAGGATAAACGGTAGATCGGAGTCCGTGTCGTTTAAAAAATGAAAAAACAGTTGGCTCCTCGCTGCGGCTTGTTTGTATAGGAAATTTGAGCACATGATATGTATTTGGCAACAGCAAAAGATTCACCCACGCCCTGTGGAAGAAAGACGGCTTTTTTGCGTGGATATCCATAGTTGGCTGGTCGACCGCGTTTCTCTTCATATCCGGTGATCTTCCTTTTTTTTTCGTCTTCCAACTGCGCCAGCGTTTTCCATGCTTGCTTTTCTTTCCACATCCCTCCCCTTTTCGCTTTCCTGCTTGAAGTCACGTATGACGGACTCTTCAGTGGCAAATATTCGCTCGATATTGCCACGTCGATGAGGATAGGAAGAGAAAAAAACGATGATACCGAATGACAAAGGGATCCTGCTCGTTGGAATAAAAGTAAAGCGACTCGTTCAATTCCCATTGCCACTGGCACGACTGAAGTCGGTGTTTTCTATCGAGCATTCATTTTCTTTTCTCTTTTTCACTGAAAATATCTTTCTTAATGGCTAATTGTCTCGATAGCAATGCTGTATTCCTACTAATGATGCTAACCCCTCGAAAATCCAGCTGCGTTTCAGAAGATTACACAAAATAATGTGATTTTTGACAACAAAGATATTTCTCACTCCTTTTCATTTTGTTGAAAAAGATCGGAACTGAAAGTTATATAAGTTAAATATGTTTAGTAGGCAATGATCATATAAAAAATATATGATATATGTTGTGACGTTGTTTTTTGGTGGGTTCTGTTGTTTTTGTGTTGGTTTTTTTGGGTTGTTTTTGTGTCGCGGCCAATCATGGCGTTGTCCGCGACGCAAATCTCACTACAAAACTAAGAGTTGTATTCAATGGATCGTGTAAAGTACAAAACGGGGAACCCATTAATGATATTTTACATTCAGGGCCAAAATTGCAAGTGGATTTATTTGATGTTATTCTCTGGACTAGGCAATTCAAATTCATTTTTTCCACAGACATTGAGAAAATGTATCGGCAAATTCAAGTTCACCCTGACGATCGGAAATTCCAAAGAATATTTTGGAAGGAAAACGAATCGCTGATCAAATACGAACTTGCAACCGTTACATACGGTTTATCATGCGCTCCATTTCTCGCACTTAGAGTTCTCGTTCAGTTAGTTCAAAATGAAGGGAACAGATTTCCTCTGGCCATTATCAAAAGAACGTTACGTTGACGACATTTTTGGCGGGGCAGATTCAGTGGAAGAGGTACAAAAAATTGTACAGCAAGTGCAAAATATTTGTATGGCGGGTAAATTGCCGTTGAGAAAATGGGTCAGCAATGATTTACAAATATTAAAAGAAATTCCTCAGGAACATCAAGCTTTTCCGGATGCAAAACTAATCGAAGAAACATCAATCCACGCGTTAGGATTATCGTGGATTCCGTCTACTGATAATTACCATTTCAATCTTAAACCGGCTATAACAAAAATTGTATCAAAGCGAACTGTATTGTCGCGAATTGCGCAATTTTTCGATCCTCTAGGATTCCTGTCTCCGATATTCATAAGAGCGAAAATTTTTATGCAAGAATTATGGACGATTAAATTACATTGGGATGATCCTTTAATTTCACCTCAACTTGAAACATGGCAACACATACTGTTATCTCTTGAAGGTGTAGAAACTATTCACATTCCCCGATGGTTGAATATTCAAGCAAACAATCGGTTAGAATTGCATGGATTTTGTGATGCTTCTCAATCAGCAATGGCGGCAGTCATTTACATTAAGTCCACTCAAATGAACAATAATGCGAAAATTGCCCTAGTATGTTCAAAAACTAAAGTAGTACCATTAAAGCGGATGACGATTCCAAGACCCGAATTATCAGCGGCAGTTCTGCTCACGAAGTTAATGGCTCATTGTCGAAAAGTGTTGAACTTGATAGATGTTTCGTGCTATAATTGGACGGATTCTTCTATCGTTCATACTTGGCTAAATCATCACCCTTCACGGTGGAAAGATTTTGTTCATAATAGAACATGCTTTATTCAAGAAACGCTGCCTCAAGCTCAGTGGAAACACGTGTCAGGAACAGCCAACCCAGCTGATTGTGCTACGAGAGGGTTAACCGTCAATGACCTTAAAACGCATTCTAGTTGGTGGACGGGACCGGCGTGGCTCCGTGACGAGGCAGACAATTGGCCATCGCAATCTTCGGTTATTGAAAATTCTGTCCCAATGTTGGAGGAAAACCTGAAATCATCTCATGTGGTTAGTCACCACGCTCATCAAACTGAACCATGGGATCTCATGATGAAATATTCATCTCTTGATCGATTACTTCGAATTACGATAATGTGTAAAAGAGTTATTCAACGATTTCAGAAAACGAAAGACATCTTGATTAGTACCGCAATTTCTCCCGATGAAATTGAGGACGCTCGTGACTTTTGGACCAAAATGATTCAGAATATTCATTTTAAGGCAGAAATTCAATCGATTGCAATAAACAAACCGTTGCCAAAATCGTCATCAATGGTTAAATTGCTACCATTTATCGATAACAAAGGATTATTGCGCGTTGGCGGGCGGCTCAGAAATTCAACGCTTCCCGAAAATGAAAAACATCCATATATCCTTCCGAAACAATCCCCGCTTACGACGCTAATCATTCGCGCAGCGCACCTGAAAACATTGCATGGATCGACTCAAGAAACCCTTTTTTATATTCGTCAAAATTTCTGGATTTTAGGAGGAAGAAACCCAGTGAGATCGTTGATTTTAAAATGTGTTATCTGCACAAGATTTCGTCGGAAACATGCCCAACATTTAATGGGTCAATTACCTGCTAAAAGAGTAAGTCCATCCCGAGCTTTTCTTCATACAGGAGTAGATTATGCTGGACCTTTTAACGTCAAAACTTGGAAGTTCCGCTTCTTGATTTTAACACATTTAATCTGTCGAACTCCGCAATATTGGCCATTTTGTACTGAAAGATTCTCTAAGGATCCATTAAATTCCAGCTGAAAAAAATGTAAATGTAAGAGCTGAAAAAATCATTTCGTCGCATCGCGCCACCTTTTTCCTTAGAAATTGATTGTTTGCTTTCTGGTTTAACAGATCAGTGGTACACTGTCGGAAACATTCGTGCGAAGGTGTTTCTTTGTCTTCTCACAATTCTCTATTTATCTACTTTTTCTCTCTTTCGTAGACGATCCTTCGCGTTCCCGAGTATCGTAAACTTTACGATCTCGGTGGCCAGGAACGCGATCGAATCTAGAAACGAGTAGGGCACCGATGGGAAGGGAACTCGATAAGAAAGGAAAGAAGAACAAAGTAGAGCTCACAAGTATATCAAGGATTCATGCGTTTGCGACCTGTCTCAACTGTTTCACAACCTCCCAACTAAATATCGGCTGATCATTTCAAAGAGACAAACTTTCTTGCGAAGATGATACGTTTTTTCATATCACTTAGCTTATGAGTTTCATTTTATCCTCGTCACGCCGTGCGAGGATGTAGCTTTGTCTGAAATTAAGGAAGTTTATCATCAATTTTGTCTCATTTTCTCAAAGAATCTAAAAGCCTTCGAATTCTAATAGAAGAAAATGATTTCTACACATTTACTGCAGGAAAAAACAAAATTTAAGGTGACGTTACTCAATTTTTTTTACGAACAAATCGAAGTGCTTCCGAGAATAAGAATGGGGACAATAAAATGTAAAAAATATGAGGAATAAAGTTTATATCAGAGAAAAAGGAGAACGACGTTCTGTTGCATGCACTCGAGTGGACGGACTCGAAAACCTCAACATTGTGAAACCTTTTACAATTCCTTTCGATATAAAATGCGAAAATGGGTTGGAGACTATCTCCGGAGAAGGTTTAAACGATGTCTCGGCCGATTCGTTTTCCCAGAGAGTTCGAGTGCAAGGAGCACGTGTGCACTCGAATTGAAGGGCCAGCTATGCTGCATGCATGCGTTGGAATAGGTCGTGAACGGCGCAAAGGTGTGAACGATTACGACAAGATGCACTCTCGAGTCTTCGATATTTATGAAAGTAAAAGTTTAACGACTGGGGAGGTTTATTGCGCAGGATACTTTCCCCATGCATCGCATGGAACCGACGATTAATGATAATATCGATAAAAAAAACCCTCGCAGCATCACGTGGCTCTAAAATGTCGCACTTTCATCCCCCTTCCATTTCTTACTATTTTCAATCCTATTTTTTATGAATGAGGTTAACGTCGTTGTACAGTAAAATATTTCCGTTTTATCGTAAAACATCCTGCTCGTATATCAACGAATGAACTGTTCAGTTTTCATTTCAATCGCTTTTCCAGCTCCAATCATTGATAAAGCTTTGGCTTTTATCCTCCTCATTTTACTGCGATTCCCAATAACTGCATCAACGAATAGGAAATTCGAAATTATTCATGACTATTGATTATCGAATCAAGTTATTGTTTTTTGTCCAATTGTTACCCGGATATTCTCCTGAACAGTTTGTCAGATCTATCAACGTTCTACTCATTTAAACGGGCATCGAAAAATATAGAGATATTGAAAAATTGGTGAAGATCAAATCCACAGGAGACTCGTTGAAAAATGTTTTACAATCGATTCCATCGACAATCAACATTTCATTTTTTTGAAGAAAAGTGTGTACTTTTTCCTGCTTAAATATGCGAAGAGTCTTGGTAAGAATATCTAGCAACTCTATCGAGCCGGAAGATTGAATCACATGACCTGACTTTAGTACTAAGAGTATGCGCGGCTTAAGGAGATTACATGAATGAGAGGCTCTCATTCGTGTAATCAGGTGAAAAGAAAGTGCCAAGGGGTGGGATGAAATGTGAGAGAGGCACGAACCCTCTACGCCGCAGATTATGTAATATCCCGTGCTACAACTCACGACGATATTTTATTTTCATTGCTCTTTTTAGTGTTTTATTTAAGCTCAGTGATTGCCACGTCATTTGCCAAACTTTTATCGTGCTCTTGTTCATCCAGAGTCGCGGTGGCGACTCGGCGACAAGTACATTTAAAAAAGCGAGCTGCCTCCAGGGACTTTTTCCAGAAGCCATCGCGTTCCTATTTTCGTAAACTTGCAAAATTTGTTTCTTCAATATAGTTATAAATATTTGATGGAGCATGTAAATATTCTTCTTACGGAGATTTTGAAAAGTATATTCGACCATTTCTAGCCGCAACGATTTTTTCAATAGTTCATTTCGTGGCTCACGACTACACTGTTTCCCTGCAGGTGCAACGCATGCCGAACGCAATTTTATTCTACTCTACAAAGGTGGAAGTATACTGTACTGATATCGTTGAAATATGAGGTGAAAGGGTATTGGGTCACGTGGAAAATAATAAACATTAAGGTTCACAGATTTTAAGTATGAGCTCATGCGATAATGATGATTTATTCCATTTTCCAAGAAGGAAAAGCCATTTTCCCATCGATTTTTTCGCATTCAATAACCACTCAGAGAAAAAATATCTCATTCAACAGTTATATACTCCATCAAGATTCTGTTTACACTGACGACGAGCTTGATTTTTTTGGCAATACGTTGGAGTTTCCTGTTGCGTGAAAGATTGCAAACGTCGTACCGGAAAAGGCAGAGATTCATGGGAAAATAAAGTACGGGAAAAATAACGAACCGGGGGTGGCGTGCATGCAACCCTTATAAGTTGGTAAACTCTCCGCTTTAGTGTGTACGCTCACAATATACGTAAGTATACACAAAGGAAAAAAGGTAGAACGAATTGCAGTTTTTTACATCGTTATCGTCGCCGGTTTGGCTAGGAGGCTTACAAGATTTTTCGTTAGGTACAATAGCACGCCACATAAAACATTGTAATAGTGTAAGTGTGTCGATAATTGTGCTTCCATGTCTCACCTTCATTTATCCCGTTGACTCTCGTGGCGATGATCTCCGCTGAACTGTGATAGACATAAAAATATCGCGTGTCCTATTTTTTTGCTTTTTTCGACGATGCTTATTTCACGTAACTGCATCCTGAAGCGTCTGAGCTCGTGTGGGAATAATGTAAGTAGAGAACAAATGAGAGCAACGATTCGAATCACGTACTTGCAAAACTGCTGTGCAGAATTAATCACTGCAATTTAATTAATTTCAACTATGACGTCAAATGTATATTCAGTGGCATTGATTAATTAGCCTTTCGCATCAATGACACTTTTTTATTCTTTACATTCTGTCAGAGCCATCAACGAAATATGAATTCTAGCTTGGTTTTTTATTGTAAAAGAGATAAATGTATTTACATCGATCCTCGAAAATGATTGAAAGGTGACGAAAAGGAGGAATGAGGAATAATATTGTTGATATTCCACAGTCGTGGGTCTCGTGCACCTGCGGAATCCTTAAGTTCGAGGAATATCGTCACTCGTGCCATGGAATGAAGAATTATCCCTCACTGGTGCTTGTTGTATTCCCCTAAGCCCCAAATCCTAAACACTCCCTAAGTATTTCGGAAGACACCTTTGGACCTAAAGATCGGAGGGAATGGGAGGCACATGAAGAAAGTGATACAGAATTTTCTGTTCCGCTGGGAGCATAAATCTTTTCTCTTCGAGCTCTATAATATTTCTTTTCAGCTGTCTTCAATTGTTTTTTCGTGTCGTTTCGACTTGCCAGTTTCTCCTTGTCGTGAAAATAAATCGAAAAAGGGGAAAAAACAAATGGGAAACACCGATGTTGCGAGGGTAGAAAATGCGACGAAAATTGAAAGTGCATTGGCAAAAGCCAATGGAAGTGGCGATATGTGTTTTTTATCAAAGTGCCTTTTTATTGAAATAAATTCTCGTAAATATAATCGACTTTTATTACAAAATCTACCGAATCGGAAGGGTGAGTTTGAAGGGTCTAGTGACCTCTTCGGCACTTGAATCAATCGTGCATGAGTAGCCCACTTTGCATCCCAGCGAGGAGGCACAGTCGCATTTTCAATAATAACCAATTGGGATTATTGAGTGTCAGAAGTTTCAGAAACAATGGGTACATGGAGAGAAAATTTAATAAAAATTTGATCAAAACTCGACATGAAATACTTTCGTTAAAATTTTTATTTCGTGTTCATGCCATTTTTTTCATGTCATTTTTGTATTATTCTTTTTACGCTATGAATAAATAAACAAATAAAATACTTCATCCATACAACAAGATGTTTCATCGTTTCAAAAAAGTTTCATTTCAGTATAAAGAAGCTTTGGTTCAATATTCAAAATTTTTGTATCGAAATTAAAAAATCAGGTTGATTGCGTGCGAAAAATTGTTTCAATACTCCAAAATTCTGTTTTTAGTGTCTGTGTGGTTTCCTATTGGAAACTGTCAGTTGCCACTGCAGTATCTGGCAACTATCCGGTACCATAATAATTTTTTTCTAAAATTCATCGATGATTGATGGGTGACCATGCAAGACAATGTTAGGTCCGATCGTGGCATCGATTCATCCCTTGGCTCTGAGCAACGTAAGAAAAGTGTGTTAGGATTCTCGTACTCGGTCTGCGATCAACAATAACCGTAAATTGTCGCGTGATAGAAATTCAGAGAAAGTTTTCAGCCGTTCAATCGGGAATTCGCGTGTTGGCTTACCAATGGCGAGTGTTTTTTAAGGTGTCTCTGGTCTCCGGCGTATGTGAGAAGAATAATCTCCCCATGTGTTTCAACGGTAGCCATTATCGCGGGGAGAAAGCATGTGAAAACACGATAATCGGATGTGTCAAGACGACGAGCGAGAAATCCAATTCGCTTAGACCGTTGGACGATTTTATGGGGGTGTTGCCGGCGCAAAAGAAACGTTCCCTTGTTCACGAAATCTTCTGCTCCTGGCAAGAAACCCATAGTTTGAATCGACAACGACCATGATAATAATAATAATAAAAGTAACGAAAAAGCACTCGTGAAAAAGCGAGCATGAGACACAGAATCTTCCGAAGGGTTCGTCTGCGCAGTTGTTCCGAGGTTTACTCGCCGCGGCCACGGAGTCGGAGTGATCGGAATGAACTTGCGAAACAACTGCGATCTGTGGCCGTTCCGAACCGTTTTTCGCTCTTTCATTATTTCTCCATCATTCGAGGTTAGACATAATGGATTGTTTTAAGCATTCGATTATGCTCTATTCGATGAGTCCGCCTTTGAGCCCCATGAGGAATCGACGAAGTTTCATTCGCCGTCCAAAAACATTGTCATCCAACTCTGTGAAATCAAATAAACAGAAAACCTAGACGCGGAGTGTCACCTATTTTTTCTCAATCTTCAGAAAAATGGGTTGGTTCAAGTGTGATGTTGATATTTGACCTCCAGTAGTGCTTTTCACGATATCATTCCACAGCACATGGTTGTTCACGAAGGGTGTTCAGTAAGATTGCCTACGGCGAGGACTCCGAGCGACCCAACGGCTATTCCTCTTCGCATTGCTACTAATATGTTTCTCTCGTGGGACTCGTGGGAGTGCGCTATATCGCTTTTCGGGTGGTATATCTTTATCATCCTAGCTCTTTTCATAGACATTTGAGGCAAACAAGGAGGGGGACTACGGCGATGATGTAATATAGACGCGACAGCTTGCACATTTACTTTTTCGTCTGCCATCCTCGTCTTCTTCTTGCTTCAATTCTGTCTCTTTTGTTAGGCGTTGCCTCTATTTTTCCTTTTTCGCTCACTCAACCGTAACGAGCGTTACCCCAAATGTGCTGGTTAGTTCCACTATTAAACCCCATCGACGGACCCCATATTGCGAGTAAAAAGTGTAAATAAACGTAGAAATTGTACCTACAACAAGAGTTTTTTTTATTAATTTTTGGTACTTTTTTTCATTAATTTATATATTTGGCAGTCATACAATTTGGTTTCCAAATCGTACTTTTGCCTTTTTTTATCTGAAAAGACTAAACACGCTTATCTCGCGCCCTTCTACTGGTGTGGTGTAATAAAGACATCTGGAGTTTTGGATTCATCCAAAAATACGACTGCACATAAAATTTATCAGTACGAAGGACTGTCGTTAAGGTAGTTTGATAGCTAAGTGCCGTATAAAAAATAGGTTGCAGCCTTATTTTAAATATGTTTCAAAAATCATTCAAATTATCGTTAATGATTAGTTAAAAAATAAATGGTTACGATATTTTACTAAAATTTCATAATTGCTCGTGATTTTGGAATTTCAATATTTTTTTTTGCCTACGCCCCTGCTAGAATACATCTTCATGCCGTATGCACATATACGAGCATACAAATGAACGCTTAAATGCGCGTAAATCGTGACAACACTGTATACACAGACAACTGTCTGAGACGAGCGCAGTGTCCTAAAGCGTAGTGATAATCACGGCATGTCTCACTGAAATTCTCCCACTCTAATTCTCATACGATTTTTATTACAATAATTTTTTTCTCAAAAACTAGACGGTAGATGACGTTTTTTTTTAACTTTTTTCTTCAGAAGATACTTTAACACTGTATTTAAAAAAATTAAAATCGTAAGAACCGTTCTTGAGTTATTTTTATTCACATTTTTTGTTTGACGATTATCACGTGTTCAGATGGAGAAACCATCTTTAACTTGCAATATCTGCGCATAACCAAACTATACGGTAGAACTAGATTTTTTTTTTTAATCGATCAACCTTAATAATTTTTTTTGTTCAACTCCGTGCCCAGAGAATCGCTAAATCTTCATTTTTTTTCGTTCGCTAATAATGATCGACATTTGATTTTTTCGGTGAGGAAAATGGTGAATTTATGAAAGAACAGCGACGAATCAATGGAGTTCCGCATCGTTTATTTATTTAGTCACGTGTAGACGAAGAATCGAACGAAAATTTACATTTTTGTGCTAAAAGACGAGTACACGATGCGGACCAGGTCAACCTCGCAGGAATATATTCCAATATGCGCATAAATTTTTCGCACTTCGTCCCACACGTCTGGGCGTCTCAGGGGATTTAGATCAACGTTATAAACGTACTTTTTTTGGCATCCATTGAAAAATTGTTTCTCATTTTTTTTTCATTTCTCATAGTTCGTTCGAATCGGAATACCCGCTCTGACACGATAAATTAATGCTTCCCATGACAGTTTGCTGTATCCCAAATGGAAAAAATAAGAGCAAACATTAACTGTGATGTCCTTTCCCAAGTAATGGCTCCGCCAAACTCTAATCTTTATGCATTCCATACGTAAAGTGAAAGGTGTAAACTTTCTATTTGTAAAATGAATAAACTTGAGAGGAAGAATATGTGGAAGGATGATCCATGAAAGAATTTAAGTTTTTATGAGCAAAAATCATTATTTTCTATAATGAACTTTAACGAATTCTTGTGACGTATTAATTGCCATTTTAAAATGGCAAATTTTCGGATTCTCATTGTTTTTATGGCTCGTTATTATGAGCTATGAGGAACTATTACCACCGAGAACGCTCGTACGAACTCTTCGTTTTCTTTTCAGAATGACTTGTGGTTCAATCGCTCTTGTAGCAGTTTTGCTCGCATCGAGCACGTTCGCCGAAGAATTTCCGCTTAACGATGCTCCATCCGGAAAACATTCACCGGTGGGATTTGGGGCTGTCCAAGGAGCAAAGAGTCTCACGTCCTTGGAAAACGAGGATTTCGTTAAAAGAGCCCCCATGGGCTTTCAGGTATGAGCAGCCAATCGGTAATTCTGCTAACTGTGGAATCGAATTTTCGTTTTTTTATTAACGTGGTACGGTCTCGATCGAATTTAATGTCTTCATTTTATCACGGATTCCAATATGTCTCAACAGATTCTTATTGAAGTTATTCATTTTTTTTAAAATAACAACAAAATGTCATTATTGACCGTTGTTTTTCATTACCTTAATGATACAAAAGTCAGTTTATTGAATAACCTCATCAAATCACTAATTAAAGATAAGGAAAATTAAAAGCAAATCATTTTTTAAAGAATCGACCAACGATAGTTTTCACACGTTTTTTTCCCCATACAACTTTTATATCTTGTTCCTTCAGGGAATGCGAGGCAAAAAGGATATGATCGAGAATAGCGAGGACAATTCTGTGGCCGAGGAGGAGTATGAAAAACGTTCGCCGATGGGCTTCCACGGAATGAGAGGAAAGAAGGATTTCCTGACGCCGGATTTCGCGGACTCGTATTTTATCGACGAGTACTTGAAGCGAGCACCCATGGGATTTCAGGGCATGAGAGGCAAGAAGGCGATAACCGACGAGGATTATTACAAGCGAGCAGCAATGGGATTTCAGGGAATGCGCGGGAAAAAGTCTTCTGAGTTTGTAAGTTTAACCAAAAGGAACTAACAATTCCAAACGTGTCGTTAAATTTTCGTCGTATTTGAAAAAGCCAAAACTTTATGAGCTGTAATTATATTACGCAGATCTTCGACAAAATCCCTCATTACATTGGCGACGGTTCAGGAAAAAGGACTAATTTGTTGGAATATACTGACGAATACGAGAAACGAGCACCGTCCATGGGTTTTCAGGGGATGCGAGGAAAACGTGAAGAGTTTGAGGACGAATGGTCCAAGAGAGCGCCAATGGGATTCCAAGGGATGAGAGGAAAGAAGAGTCTTTTGGCAGAGATTAATGATCTTGAGAAAAAACGAGCGATGATGGGCTTTCAGGTACATTGCCAATTAATCATACTCCTTTTATCCTTATAATTTCCTTTATTTCTATATTCCCTCGCTACTAAATTTCGTGCCCATGATGATACAATATTGAATCAAATAAATTCACCAACTCAAATACGATTCACATTAAATTGCAAAATCCCTGGCGAATCAGGGACAGAAGAGAACAATTTGCATGAATATTTTAGCAAATGCCTCCATCGAATTCAGACGCGAGCTCGTCGATCTTCGGGAAATAAATGTCTATAGAAATAGTCAAGTCTTAGCTCCACGAATGCGGGATTAAACGAACCGAATACAATAGTCGGATACCTACACAAATTGGCTTCCTTAGAAAAACCAAAAAATCACAGCCCAAATCATCGAAGTGAATAAGTCTTCAATAATTCTCAACGCAATCCTTGAGCTATAAATCATCATTCAAATAAGAAAAAAGTCTTGTTTTTTCAACGTAAACTGAGAGTAGAAATTCGCTAAAAAATGTTTGTTCGATCAACAAATCCTGGCGAACATAGTGAAGTTTGTTAATTCAAGCAAAAATTTGTTTCATTTGTTGGCCCGTATAAGAATTCCTCACTGGAACGAAAACGTCGTTGAACCGCTAAAAGTTTCATTGAACCAAGAAATTTAATTTTTCCACTGCAATTGGTTATTCGAACAAAAAATAATCGATGTTTCTTAAATTTTTAACGTTTCTTACTCTCTCCTCTTTTATGTTCATTTGTATAGGGCATGAGAGGGAAGAAAAGTGATCCGAGTGTTTATTACAACGAGCTTAGGCCCGTACGATCAATCGATTATTCAGACCTGAAGAAAAAAACCTCTGATTTGAAAAATAAACGCTTGAACGTGGGCTTCTTTGCATCAAGAGGCAAACGAAGCGAGCTCGACACGGACAATTATGCCAAGATGTCTACTTACGATTTACAAGGTAATTGCTTGATTTGTTCGTCCGGAAAATGGAAAGCGGCAGAATATTTCGTCGGGGAATGTAGCAACCTTTCTTTCAGTGTTTTTTTTGCACTATAAATAATCCAAATGAAGATTAATCGGTGAAGAATTTGTTTGCAAGAATGCAGTGAAATGTGAATTTCGATGTTTTTGTAATTTTTTTTTCATCTCTCCATCTCCGATAATGCATTCCCACTTTTTTTATGTTTTTGTATTTTGTTCGTTCGCTTTGCTGATTGAATCTCCAAACCTATGCAGACGTGTTGGCCGATGAAATTGCTGAAGATCTGTTTTTACGAGATCACTTCACCGATAGAATGAACGTTGCACCATTACAATTCTATAAGAGATCGGCTTACGGATATTCCGGTACGCGGGGTAAAAAAATTCCCCGATGGGAGATACGCGGAAAATTCGTTGGTGTCAGAGGAAAGAGGACAAAGACGAATTACGAGGATACCGGAAATTCCCTCGATCATGTTCATAGTAACAACGAGCGGGCCGGTCTCAAAACGAGCTTGACGACTAATTCAGGTATCGTTTATCACGAGTCTAGTCAACAAATGTTCAACAAAAAACAATCAAGATGAAGGTGTAACTCATCAGTTCACCCAAAACAGGCTTATCTTGTTCAGCGAAATCCATTATGTTTGGCAAAAGGCGTGCATATTTGTTATTTTTTTTCCCCCATAAGCACCTTTTTGCGTCAATGAGAAAAATAGTGCGAACGAGTAGCTTGCATTGGAATTGTAAATGTCGTAACGCATGTTTCCTGACGTTTTTTTTTTTCATCAACGAGTGTAATGATATAGAAAGTAGAGTTGGATTCGTAAAAACAGAATCCACCGCAGGAAATTCGTTTTTGTGATATTAATCGAGCCAATTTATGAATTGACTGGTTGCAGGTATCCAGTAGTGCTGCAGTCGTCAAAAACTATCCTTCTAACAGGTTTGAATATAGTAGTTAGTTGAGGAATTGGTTAAAAAACTAATGGATTTGTGTGAAAAAATAATTGGAGAAGAACGCTGTCAGTCGAAACAGAAGATACAGGATAAACACCTAAAATTTGGTTTTTTCGGTCGCTTAATAAGATGAATCTTCGGATAATCGCGCTTCTATTTTCGTGAGAATCGAAACTTAGTCGAAGAACACCGAATCCTTTATAACATATCGTAGTAAATACATAAATGTTTGTATATTCCTACACGAGACTCCATTACGAAAGCCTACGACAGTATTATTCGCAAATTAATAAAATGAAGAAAAAAAAAGATGAAAGGAAACAATATCGCATATATACGTCCTTCATATTCTTTTTCGTACTCGCATTGCAAGTGGCAGCTATAACAAATGACGAATAAGTAATGAGAAAAATGAAGAAAAAAAAGAACAAAAAAAAAATCAAAAAACCCGATGTTAGCGAGTTTGAAGTAGAATGTTTAATATCAAAGCGATAAGTAGGTATTATATTTTTGTCTGAATGTTAATACGATAGAAACATACCTATTCACGTATCAGTGTACCTAATTCGAATCTTACCAAAGCTACAACTCCAATATCTATTTTTTCAATAGAACAACTTGTGTCGTACTCTATTTAACTGAATTTCGATCACTGGTGCAATTCAGCAAGTTTAAAAATTTCAATACACGCATGTTCTAATTTGTTCTATTCAAAAGCGATTAGTAGAATTGAAGACACAATAAATTTGAATTCAGTTTGCTGTGAGATGATCGGTACGTTTTGAAAATTTATTCCAATGTTTCGCAGGTTTTTATGTCAAAGTCAAATGTTGATTGAGATATTAAGTTCTAATTTATTCATATTTAGTTTAGTTTGTTTCGCGCCCGGTTTATTCAATTGACTGTTGACTGGAGTATGATCCGTGTAACTGTAGCATTCGTGATGATAATGAAACAAAACAATGAGTACAAAGTAATGTGAAGTCTGTAAAATTTATTTGACATTTGAGTTGACCGCTCAACGGTGGAGAAAAAAATGCTTGTACCAGTATAAATTCGTTGCATTACAACTTATGATTGAAACTATCAATGGTGCTTGATTATATATGCAGTAAAACTATTCGAAAACAAAAAACAATGATCGAACGAGATATGATCCGATGGAAAAAGTACATGAACAATCGCTGGTACGATTTTATCGTATAATCGATAATGAGATATGAAAGAAAGGGATTGAATGAATCTATAAAGCCCTTGAAGTCAAATAGAAAAATGTGTACGGCCGCATACGGTGTGTGATAAAAGGAGAGAAAGTGCGGTAAAGAAAGTAAAGATTTAATATTTTTATTTCGCACTTACGCATATTCGAGAGATTTATTGACCCGGAAAAATGTCATTCGACACGAACGAGAGATAAAGAGAGAGAGAGATATTCGAGTGTATATAAAAGAATATATATATATTAACGAGAGGAGGGTTAAAGAGAACAGAACGTACGTTCAGATGAAGAATAAAGAGCTAACAACAACCAAAACAATAAAATAACAACAAAATAAATGATTATGTATATGTGTGTTATCGAAAAGACTCATATTCGATGTACTATATATAGATCCAATATATGTCTGCGTACAAGTGATCAAACACATATCAATAAAGGCAGTTCATTATTTTGGTCTTTCCTTATCCTTCGAATGTTCATCTCACGTTTACAACTATCACTCGGAATCTATTATGAATGCAAATCATTTTTGTTTTGTATCGAGTCACCAATTCTCGTAGCACTGTTTATACGTTGCGATAAAAATCATGAGGAATTTTTTCGCCGACTTTTTTACTTCCGAGTGTGAAAATATTCTACGGAGTGAGACGGAGGTGAGTGGTCACTGCTATGATCGCAAAGTGGCCTTTCTTGGTCAACGACGAAAAACACGTTCTCCGAAGGACTCTTCCATTTCTTCTCGCACTCGCGGCCGATCAATCGTGCCAACCTCTCCCCGTACTCTCCGTTTTTGTAGCTATGAAAATTATGACACATCCGCTGTATCAAGTTCTGGCTCACTCGACTTATTACTCCCGGGAATCCCGGGCACTTAGCTGCACTCGAAATTTCCAGTCTTATGACGTGTTCGAAACAATTTTCTCTGGCTCATAGGATCGTGTTCCTCGATCCTGGAATCAATGAATTAGATGCCATAAAACTGCCCTCGGATCGGAAGATTTGACGAGATGCAATGTCTCGTTCAGTTTTCACAAGCAACGTGTTTTTCGACGCACGTAACTAACCTCTCTCGATAGCAAATTTGATCTGCTTCGCGTGATTCATCGATTGACCGCATTGCGACACGAGTCTGGTACGTATTAATTATTACTCTTTCCTCGTACTTTTTTCCGTATTCTCGTTACGAGTCTGGGAAAATATGAGCTATGCATTTTTTTATCTCCTTTACCGGAAACACCCTGTTTTTCTGGTCACTGATCAGAGGCACACGAGCATCGAGGGAATTGCGGTTGATGACAATGTACAATTCGCTGGCTGTCGTTACGCTGATGAACAATAAAATAGTACAACATTTTTTATTCGAGGGCTTCTCGAAGAATTTTCCTCAAGGTTTTGATACACTTAATCATACTCAAATTTTTCGTGCCAATTGCGATTCGTAAGAGAAACGGTCTTCGTAAAATTTTTCCACGTTTTTAGTGAGTCGAGATAACGAGTCAATATTGAATAAGCAGAATCACGTCTTGAAATACCGAGAGGTGTTCGTCCATGCTCATTTTCCCGTGGCCACTTGGTGTCTTCGTGACTCGAGTGAAAATAGAATGCTTCAGTCGCAAGATGCTCGACCAAATTGAAATATCGATGCGATAAATTGCGGAATTTATTTCCGAATGAAACGCAACAACGTGTTCAAATAAATACCCGTAAAAAAATCCATCAATCACGTATTTCATTCAATCAACAGATTTTCTGCGCGAGAATATATCAAGCTTTGTGCATGAATGAAAAAGTAGTCGCCAGCTATCGGTGTAATTGGAAAGAACGTTTGCGAGGCATCAATTTCTTGGCACGCACACGAATGACGTGAGAACGAGAGTACTTTGCTGGAAATGCTGCGTAATGGCATTCCAGAATCCGATAATTGCCAATCAATTAAACGAGTATCGTAAATTTGTAGATCTTTTTTTTCCAACGCGCCTTTTACGAGGAGTCCCAACGAAGATGGAACATAAATCTGAATGAATATCGGCTTAAAAACGTTTTCGCATTTCAACCGCAATCAAGGTGTCAATAAATTGTTCGCAGAGTTCGCTTTTATTTCGAATATGATTTCTTTTCATTGTGTAGATGGACTCACAGTTTTGACATCTTTGAATATCAGACTACTTGATTTCGTAATATCAGTTTGAACAAATGAGCTCCGGAGAATATTAACGAATCTATTAATCATAAACTGGTCGGTTGATAACCTTCAACCTCTTGAAGTTGTGCTTCAACTGTAGGAACGTGTGATTTTTAGTGGAGTTTAAATTTCTTTACTGCCAAATATTTGACGAATGAATTATATCAACGACACTCCAACATCGAGAAACATGAATTTTGCATGTATTACAGAAGAAAAAAAAACACTTCCGAAGAAGTAAAGACCATTTCCATTCAATGGATTTCTGGTATTTTCTTTTACCAAAAGATGAAATTTACTATTTTGAAGCTGTTTGTTTCCGAGGAATAAAAACAAATTTGCAAGTCTTGAAATTTTGCAAGTAGATTTACATTGAAGTCTGTAAATGCGAAAATTGTTCTAAATGAAGACTTTAAATTATATCCTCAAAAAAATACAATTTGTGGTCGTTAAACATCCTTAACGGTAGATTTGTAGAAATATATATTTCCTCAGTGTCCGTGACGCGTGTGTGATTCCCTGGCCGTGATCACCAGCGGGGACTATAAAACCAAAGTCGATTCTGACTTCGAGTCAGTTCGTTCCCAAACCCAGCGGAGGAGTCGAGTGCTTTTGTGTTCCCCTCGTCAGTGCCCTTTCGTCGAGATCCAATTTTGACGACCATTTTATTTCAGTCAATTCAGTGAACCTTAATTTTTATTGTTTTTTTATGAACTCAAAATGAAAGGAATCAAATCAGCTCTCGCAGTCCTGGGTAAGCAATATTTTACTGTAAAAAGTAACAAGTTCATGAGTGTCAACAATAATTTATATTTGTACACGGTTGCAGTCGTTGTCTCCGCGACTGCGGACTTTTGGGCTCAAGCTTTGCCGAGACCGCAGCAGGTAACGATTGAAGTTACTGAAAGCTAATTAAACCGGTTAAATAAACAAAACATTCCAGACTATTTTAAATGTCAAGGGATTAAGGACGTGGATAAGCGTTTTGTGAAAATGAGATGTGACGGTTTTTAGAATGGGGATCGAACGCTCGCGGATGGCTTCGTGTTCGATGGGATCGCCGACAGACAGGAACCAAGTCGTACTATTTCAACGAGACCACCCCCAATAGAACGAACCGCTGCTACAGTCCCAACAACTACTCCCGTCACTGGTGCATCAGTGACGACAGAATCGCCTGAAGTCGCTCAGTGCAGGCTACGATGTCCGGTAAGAAAGTGTTCGCGTCCTTCACCTGTTACTAAATAGATCAAAATGAATACGTTTATAAGCCAGGTACTTCAAGTCCTCGCATTTGCAAACGTACTTTTGGCCAATTTTTTTAGCTTCAAATAATAAATTTACGTGTGCAAGATTTTGAATGCAGTTATTCACCGAGTTTGTGATTGCGTTATTCCGAAATACTCGGAATGAATTTTCTGGTCGAAGTTTCGTCCATTCGCGTTTTTTAAATATTGTCTTTTCGAAGAATTTTTTCGATTTCAAAGGCAGAAGATAGTTTGACTTTTTTTTGAACGTATAGTCGTTTCCTTGAGAGAGCTCATGACTGCTTGTGGTAAACACACGGACAAGGTCGAAAGCTGAGTACGCGTATAATTAATCTCGAACCGGTTTTTTTCGATTTCTTCGCAATCGTGTTGATCGATTTTTTAATATGAAATAACGATATAAAAATGTCTGTCGAAAAATATGGCTTTTTCTTCTTCTGAAAAAATCTCTTCTATACCTGTCAATGGAATGTTTGCAGATAACATCCGAGTACAATCCAGTGTGTGGAAGTGATCAACAGGTTTACTCGAATCCTGGAAAGCTGAGTTGCGCGAGATTCTGCGGGCTTGGTAAGTGTCATGAATAAATATTGATCACTGCTCGAGTAGGTGAAAAACGAAACATTCGAATAACGAGAAGTTTATTCAACTTTCATTCGATTCGTCAAAATTTGACGTTTATTTTTATGCAATCTCAAATTTATAACACGAGACTAACGTTGTAATAATTTTTATATTTGCAGACGTGGATTTCCTATATTCGGGCCCCTGCGACTCAGCAATTCGAGGATAAACCTGTACCATTTTCCTTCCATCGACTTTTTTATTGCTCGATATCGTCGTCGATGAATCATGCAAAAGGAATGAACCACGCGTTAACTATCTTTTTGCGGTTCGTTTCGACTGCTTCAAAGAATTATCACCGATTTGTGTTTTCCCTGAGTAACGTAAAAATAACATTGATCATTGGCCATTATGAAAGAAGTTCAAATTACAAAATAAAGCATTTACGAGCTTGTTACAACTGACTAATTCGGAGCAAGTCAATGACGAAGATCAAAATGAATTTTTCATAAACTAAAGGCTTCGTATCCGTGAATCAACTCAGGCTTTGCATGTCGAATGAAAATAGATTTTTTTATATCACCCAAACATACCGAATACATTGTACAGCAAAGCACCATCGCAATTTGTCTTCGAAAAATAAAATAAAATAAAATGAACTCATATAATCGAAAAATGGCAAGAAACGTGACAGACTTGAAGTTTTTATTATTATTAACAATTACAAATACGACATACAATTAGACAGGTCATTTGAATGTACATTAGGACGGAGTCATTACTGTAAAAAAATATTGAACCAAGTTATTACTACAAATATACACGAGTCGACACAGAAAACTTGGCGTTTACTTTTTTCATCGCTTTTAATTCTTAGGAATCAAAGCTGTTGTCAATGTTCACAAAATCAATATTCAACAGGACAGAAATAAAGCGTAAATTATCTAATGTTCATTTGAACTATTTACAGGAAAAATGTATTTTCCTTCCTTTTTACCTAGTTGGGGGAAATAAAAATTCTAGTTCGAAGAAGTTTGAATTTTTACACTTCGATTACTTCGGGTCAAGTCTTCTGTAATGAATTGGCAGCACACTTCATATATTGATTTCAGTACATAAAAAGGTCATCGGTATTTAAGGTATAACCAAAAATTATATCTGATTGGAATTTCCGTACTTCGTGATGCAATAAAAATCTGAAAAAATTCAACAACATTTGGAAAGCTATGAACAACAATTATCAATAGTAATATTTCCCAAAAGTTAATAACGAATTGTTTAAACAATTAATTATTCAATAATTTTGCGGTAACCTATTGTTTTTTTTTACGAATCAAATGTGTGTATTTTTCCGAATGCTCATGAATTTTTTCAGAATTTTCGTGAATTTTTGAAATTTCTTGAAAAAATTTTGAAAAATTTGAATTTTGGATATGTTTTAGAAGACATATTCACCATCAGTTTTGTAAACTCTCAAGGTTACTGGATCAAAAATGTACAAATAGAGCCACTTAGAAAATTTAAAAAAGGGAATTTCAAAAACCCACGAAAATTCTGAAAAAAATCATGAGCATTCAGAAAAATGTGCACATTCGATTCGTAAAAAAAACAAGGGTTTACTGTAAAATTGTTAAAAAATTATTTATTTAAACAATTTATTAATAACTTTTGGGCAATATTATTATTGATAATTGTAGTTCATAACTTTCCAAATGTTGCTGAATTTTTTCAGATTTTTATTGCATCACGAAGTACGGAAATTCCGATCAGGTACAATTTATCGGCTGGGCTGTCCATCCAGTAATACCTTAAACTCTTCAATAATCCATTCCGAATGGAATAGAAATGAGATTTTGCTAACAGAAATGTTCTTTTTCAAAGCTGCAGGCAGTTACTGTAAATGGTAACCGGAGATTATTTTCTTCACTTTCATTGGCGCGTGGAATCTTATACTCTAACTCATCGATGATCCGTTGTGATCTGCCCATCTAACCCGTCGAGCTATTTCGAAATTTCCACCATGAATTCCGTACAGGTGACGTGCCAAAATGTCAGCTCTATCCTCTTCAGCTTTTCTCGCGTGCTTCCGATAACGCCGAACGAGAATAATGCAGCCAAACGTCAGAACGATTTGGACGCAGAGCCAGAAGATTAGGAGACCGAGCACCAGCGCAGCGTCTACGCACAGAAGACCGTCCAACGTTTCTGACACAAAAAATGATTATATTTCAAGTTAATCGGGAGACGTTCAGGATGAGAAGAGCAACTAATCGAACTTTTAGCGACCACGAACACCTGGAGGAGGCGTAACGAGTTTTTAAACTATTTCGTGCATGGTCAATCTTGATTTGGTCTAACCGTTTTAATAAAATGAAAATTGGAAAATCAACGAAATATATGATAAATGGAATAAAAACGAAACTGCTGCTCACTTTCGCCTGCTATGAGCACAGTATCAGGATTCGATGTTTTTCCACCGAGAAGAGGATCAGCAGATATCACTGGGTCTTGAACGATTATCGATCTTTGGAGCGGGAGCTCGTCGATCGTCCCCTCGTGGATCATCAGCTCAGAAACGTCACTCACATTCGTCGAGGGTAGCGTATCGTTAACGGATCTTCGTTTTTTTCCGTAAGCCGTCGATCCTCCCCTGCATTTCACCTGTGAGAACCGGAGACAAAAATCTTTATATGAGAATTCCAATTCGATATTCTCGGGAAATTCGATTTAATATTTGCAAGAAAATTTAGGTGTTCAAATCGTTGAAAAAATACATTTTCTCTTATTCATCATCATTTCAATTGTTTAGCTAAATAGTATGCAGTGGTTTTCATCATTATTATATCATTGCGGCACATACCGAGTCACACTTGCCGAGGCAAAATTTAACAACGACGTCGAATCGAACTCGCGGACTGTCCGGAAATTTGAACGCCGTGAAGGTTGACAACAATGACTTGTTATTGTAAGTGTCTCGTGTCATAGCTGGGAAAATCTTCGGATCACTCGGACAGCCCATTTCATCGAGCAAAAGGATTGAAGATGCTCCCGATGCGCTGCTCGCCACAAGATGGCCAGCGGATATATCGTAAGGACCTTAAAAAAGCATTCAATCTACAAAATCCAATTCCAGAACTCGCAGTAAACTTGAATGATCGTTCTCTAAATATCGGTGAAAGTGATTTTTTTCGTCTCAAGCTGATTGCTCAATTTGTCGATCGGTTTCTCAGCAAAGACTGCGATGTCGATAATTAGAGAGCCAAAGTACTTTTGGCTCTCTAATCTTTTGTGTTTTAAACCAGAAAATATGAGGAAATCCACAAAGTTGACTCCTCGTTTGGAGAACTTACCTCCGGGTGGACTTATGTCAATTCTGAGGGTCAGCTTATCGCCTAAATGTGTGACGGTCACGTCATTTTGATTTTCATCCAAAATTCGCATCGTTACTATTGGAACTGTCGTTGTGTTGAAAATTGTCCACGTTATTGGTGGAGTTCCAGCGCTATAATTGACAAATGCGAGTAATAAAGAAAAGTCAAATCGTCGTTTTGAGGGCGAGTCCAACTAGACTGATCCACACAGGAGAACATCTATTTTGATTTCTATTGTATGAGGACGGCAGGAAAACATTTACAGATTTTTACCTCGGATCTGCGAAATCGAATCCTGCGTTGACGGTCACGTTCATTGGTTCTGGAATATCAGGCTCGTCCAGAGTACAACCAGCCCTGACAGACTGGTCGCCGAGCCTTTGTACGATGGGATTAAACTGAACGATGACAGTCACCCAGACAGCGGTTCGAGTTCTTTCATAAAAAAGTAAGTAATTAACCCTAGAACGCATGACTGGGGTGTGAGCACACCCCACGCGAACTTCAAACTACGCTCCTGTCCCAACAAGCGACATTATCGAATGATTATCGACGGATTTTTTAATATATAAATTCAATTGAAATTAGTTTTATCGTACATCATCCTTTTCGTTATAAAAAAACGAAGAAAATGGTGTAGGATAAAGTCAGTTTAGCATCGTAGGACCGGATTTATAAGCAGAAAAAAAGTGGGGTGCGTTCGAACCCCGGTCATGAGGGTGAGGGTATGAAAAAAGGCACATGAGGTGTAGGGTTAATAATAAATGTGACAATAATTATTATTTTAATGTCATTTAACCAATACTAATAGAATTCTTGAAGAAAGGTGCGACTTATAACTTGCAAAAATAATGATCACATTTTTGTTTTGTTTCAATGTGACCGATTTTTATTCAAACTTGTGAGATGCTCACCGATTTTGATTGTCCATGGCATATGCTGGTGTCACGCCACAGTTTGTATTTCCTAGACTCAAATTTCCTTTGTCCGGTAAATCAATAACGAGGATCGTTTTGGTTTCACCATTGCCTTGAACACCACAACTATCCCCGTAGCCACTGGCATAAAGTCTTCCCCTGAACGGCTCCGTTGTGGTGAATTCGACAGTCATACTTGTATTAGTGCAACGCACTTTGACTGAGAAAAAAATTGCACATTATTAACAACATAGTAAAGAAAACGTTGAAAAATTATCGAAAAACTGGCAAACTACTAGAAGTATTGCCATTCCAGTATAAAAAAATGTAAATGATCAATACAATGGAATCGTACCGGAGCTCCTCAATTGTCGGCGTATTTTTGCAAAGGATGGAGTTCGATATGTCAAATAACCAAATTACAGAACGGTCAATATTTCGAAATTTTTAAAGTCGTAATATCAGATTGCAGAAAAATAAGTAATTTGAAATTTTTATTTCCGATCGACTATTTAGCAAATTACGTGTTTAACCGAATATTCCTTTTTTGAATTCGTATATTTACTTGAAATTATATATTTCGATACTTTTCATTTCGAGTGAAATTTTAACAGATCATACGAGTGTCAAAAGTTCATATGTTCCAATTCAAAATGGAGAGTAGTTATTTTATAGACATACCAGAATATGTGTATTTTGAGCTGCACTGCGTTTCTTTATTTTGATCGGTCGACTTTTTAACATTTCGTCATTTTAACCGTTCGACTTTTTGGTGTTTCAGTATTTCAACCCCGGTAATATTTAGTCTTTCGTTATTATATTTTCGAAATTGTGAATATTCACAGTACTGCTGATCGTACTAATTTATGAATCGAAAGAGTGATTGTAGACGTGCTTCGAACCTTGAAATTTCTACTTTATTTATTTTCGACATTCCAAGCTCAAGTCGAATTCATCTGTCTCCGCGTCATCATTCGAAGTTTATAAACTCGAGATTTTAGCTCTTCGAAATTTTAGTCATTCCAACATTTTATCGTCATCGAAAACACAGAAGTAATATACTCACGATTGAGACACGGTTCTCGCTCTTTATAAATGACACCTGGTTTATCAACCAAGGAGCTTACGCCCGCTCCTATAGTGTCATCTGAGTGTAGAAGACAAACTGGTTGTCCGTATGTACTGTTATCGATCGTGTACGATCTGCACAAGAAACCGTCGTTTCCGGCGTTGCATCTTTGCTCGCACTGTTTTTTTAGTAAATATAATTGATGCAATTCAATTAAAAATCCATGAAGTTTCGTTAGTACGTGAGTTCACAACATTTTGCTTCTCATGTATTCACCTGCAGTATTCCTAGGCCAGGAACTTTGAGATCCGAGTATGGCAGTGTTTCGTCTCGATATTCCGCGTATGAACAATAGTCAGCACTTGCTAAATATTAATAGGAATAACAGACAATGTAGAATCACAAAAACATAAATTTCAAAGATAAATATATACATAAAGAAACAAAAATATCTGGGTCGCTTGTTGATAGCAAATGAGTGATAGCTTTTTAAAATTTAACTCACATAAATCATGGCACTCTGTCTCAAGGTACTCGTCTTTGTACATCGATGCTCGGTAAGATTGGGGCCTCGTACCCCGCGAAATAGACTGAAGAGTACAGTTGCCCTGGCTGTCACCGATCGCGAGATCGCGAATCGTACGAAATTGTGCTGACTGGCACATCGAGCCTGAAACATGATCGAAATTAATGAAAGAACTTAGAAGCATTAAAATGTAGTGAAAACCAAATTGATTTTTAGCACAAAAATTACCAGCTGCTATACACTTCTCGTAACATTGCGTTCTCGTTACAAAATTGGTAACTCTTATACTCGTTGTGTCAATTAAAACAGCCCCGAGAGTTCTTTCCACCTGCCACAATCTCGTCTTCCTGCAACTCGGTGGTACTGCAATAAATATTTATCGAATTCTTATAAAATCCAACTTTTTTTTTAAATTTATTCGTCATCTTTTTTATATTTCATAATGTTATCAAATTGTGGATAAAAAAACTAAAAACCAGATTTTGTTAAAGTACTCAAATATTTGGTTAATCTTTTTAACACGATTCTATAATCCTGGCAATAAAATTTCGTTCTAGTATAACCAAGTTTTGTTCCCTGGGCGACGTTTCAATACTGATAAACATTTCAAATACTGAAAATTTAATTTTCCAATATTTCTGCAAAATCTGGTCATCAGTGTAACCAAACTTCTCAATAAGTAGAATTTCATTTGATAAAAATTTTTTATCAAGCTCAATACCTCGGATACAAATTTGGTGATAATATGATGCCTGAGGCTCGGGCACGAATTCCTCACTTCCTGGTGTAACACTGAAGCAAGTACTTTCTTTGAAGTCAATAATGAATGCAGTGCAATTTGCACCGAGACATCTGTAATAATTTGTTCACATTGAGAAACCAATTGTTATAATCAATCCTTTTGATAATAACTTTAATGAACTTTCAGTTTTCGAGATAATTGATATTCCATAAGTTTTTATTACGCTTTGAAACAAGTGACAACGATTCCCTCCGAGTTTACGCCCGCATAAAGAACATCACTCGAAGTTATGTACTCCGGTTTCATCCCCGGGACTTTCTCCCATCCGGTGTCGGCGCAAATCGGTGTCCATGCTGATTTCAAAATACATACAAGCGATAAGAAAATACGAAAGTAATGAAAATTCTACGTTTCTGTTCTACTTTTCTAGTCTACGTAATATTCTTTATTTTCATTGAAAAATTGGCTTTTCCAGAGAAAATTTGACAGAAAATTATCAGATTGCCATTGAATGTAATGATGACGAAAAAAAAAAAAAAAACATTATCGCAAAATACATTATTTTCTGTATTTAACTGTAAGAAATTTCATAAGGAAGGTAACACGACACGGCAGAGACAAACAAAATCTTATCGCAATAATGTAGATAAACGTTTGAAGGACGTTGCATTTTCCAAACAGGGACCGTAATACCGAAGTCGTAACGAATAGAAATTTGGTTGCAAGGTATTAAATCACGTGCGTGATTCGGTCATTTGAACTGAAGAGCTCGTATTAAATATTCAATCTGATAATGAGCGAGTAACAACGAGAAATTCCAAAGCCTTGATGCCACGAGATTCGATAATATAATTACGCGAATATTACGCGTTCGCGTAATTATCGTTGCCGTAAGAACGTGAGACCTTGGTGAGTAAAAACATCGAGTTGAAAAGACGAGAGTGTTTTCGAAGAAGCTCACAAAGTGGTAAAAATAAACATTGCTTTGAAATCGTCCGTGATTAAACTTTTAGAACGTGACCACGAATATATTTCATTCACTGTGTCATCGATTTGAACCTGAAATTCAATCTTAACAACAATTTTTCAAAAAACCTTTCGGCTAAGTCGAATCTTATTTTTCAATTATTCCGAATGAAATTTTCTCATAAATTCGATTTTCTTGCACTTAAAATGAGATTTCATCTGACCACAATCATTTAAATTCCTCCCAATAAAACAACCGTATGCGGATCGATCCCACGTGTTGAAAATATAAATAAAATGATCAATTAAACGATAATTTGATCTTAAATTTCTAAAATCTCACCTGTCTCATTCGCTGCTGAGGATGTGAATTTCTCGAGGATTGTGAAAAAAATAAAAAAGTAAACTCTTCTGAACATGATTTCTTATAATCGAAGATGAATCTTGTTCGCTATTTCGCTATTTTGTTTTTTTTTTTTTTAAAGTCGTATGTTTTCGACTCCACTTCGAAGGAAACTGCAAGTTCTCGACGGCCAGTAGAGTATTTTCAGGACTCGTGAGTCCTGGTAATCGTACAGAGGCCACCAACGAGGTAATAACAATGATGATAAGTTCGACAGACGTAACTTCGTTTCATCCGGTCAAACCTGCACTGGTGTAAATCTCTTGAAAAATTAGAATAGCCGTAGTGCTGCTTGTCAATGATTCCTTTTCTATTTCTACTTCACTCGAGCGATGCGCCGTCTTTTTTTACCATCGCAAAACATCGGTGTAATCGTCGTCGACGACTCGGCCGGTGTCTCATCCGACAAGCGATCGTTACATAATTCTCTCGATGCAACGTGACACGTGGAATATCGCCGACAAAGTCGATCCTTTTCAACGTCGAACGAGACAAAAGCCAAAGAGAGCTGGACGCGAATATCACATCGATGAAAATCCAACGGGAGATAATTCAATAACGTTGTTGTCCACTCTTAATAGGGGACAGAGATGAACTTTGCAAGGATTTGCGTAATGTCGAGGAAAAAAATATGTTTTCCAAGCCTCAGTGTTGTTTTCGCTCAGTAAATGAAAATCGTTCGATCCGATGATCGATTGTCATGCAAATTTTTATCTCTGTCGATTTTCAAGAGAATTTATATAAGATTTCATTAGTGAGTGTTATCCAATCGATATTTTTCCACCGAAATCAATTACTCCGGTATTTATTGTTGCAATAAATACTTCAGTCAACTCCAGTTCGAATATTTCGGATTTATATTTTCTCTGCAAAGCTGCATTTTTCTTTCGATTTTACTCTCGGTCACCGGTGATTTTTCGACAACCAAAAATGGCCTGGGTAAAGAAATTTGTTTTCCGAAGCACCAACATAGTTTTACGTGTCTCTTGTTTCAACGTCGATTCAATTCACGAGATTGGAACTTGTCTCAAACGATTTACAAAGCACATGTGATTTCCATCATTTTGATTAATAAAACCATGAAACTTGCACTGTTCCAAAACTAACATAATATACGCAACAAACGCAACAATCCCCTCTGTGGTTAAGTCCTCGAAACTCACAATCGGACCATCGAACAACGAATGCACGCGTCCCAAATTTCTCACACGTTTCTCGTCGTCTTCCAGGCCTGTTTCATCCACGATTACCGTCAACTTTGGCTTTCATGAAAAACAGCTTTATTTGCTCGTCCAACGCAATCGGGTCGCGCTCCAAGAAACCTCCCGCTCTTCACTATTTCATTCTCTGGAGGTTCATTTTCAAACGCACCCGCCACTCCGTCCGGGTCTTTCGATTTCCAGAGTATTATCAACGCACTAAAAGTGTCTTGGCAACTATTTCCGTCAAACGCACGAATAATTGTAATGAACAAAACGAGTCGAAAAATATCGCGAATTGGAAAAATCGCAATCAAACTACAATTTGAAAAAAAGCACAGGAATCGTCAACTCAGAAATTATTTAAATTGTCGGAATATCAGAATCCACTGGAAATATTATAGAAAAAAGACGAAAATTCGCTTAGTCGGAATGATTTTTTTTAGGAGCGACACACTTGATGCCGGTGTTCGGCCACGAAGTGTACTGACGTTGCGCGTGGCATGAAGTATGTTAAAATGTGTACATATGTACAGATACCCATGTACATGTATTCGTGTGTATATCATGTACGTGCGTACATCCGAATAGCGAGTTGGATTGTCATTAAAAATAGTGCATGCGAGTCTTCGGCAGACAGAGAGAGTGACGAACTCGCAAGTGTACATATAATTTTACACCTGTGCACAGGTAGAGAGAATTCTTCAACGTACTCTCACTATCGTAGACGTCCATCCGAGGTTTGGCCCATGACACGGTTCCCCGGACCTCTTACGACTCATTACCCACGCAAACACATGTTTTCCGAGGTACAAGTATCTTTCATTATTCAGTATTTCTACGTAAATGCGTGACGTTCGATCCGTATTAATTTTTTGATCCGCTTCGTTTCTCATTTTTTATCTCCATGTGTATTTGGACTATTTGTGTCTATTGTATGCTATTTTCGAGTCTCGAATTCAAGAATCTTTCGCAACAGATGTGTGCCATCGACGAAACATAATATTCATTTTGAAAATTTCGGAGCAATGGTTAAAAGAAATTATCTACAATTTCAACTCTTGCATATAATGAAGTTTCAACGAACTGGAGAAATGTTCAATATCCGTGGGTGTCGAGTGCGGCACGATAAAAAAATGTCTGTTGATTCGAGTACGTCGATCTCGTATCGTAGATCAACGAAAAATGTTGAAAGTCCTACTCGATTGGACGAAAATAAAGTGGATTTAATGAGATTTTTTAAAATCCGATTTGACGAACGTTTTCTCTTCAGTGCATTCATTTTGGAGGAATCATTTCAGACAGTATTTTGAGGCACGTTACGCTGTAACAAAGCAAGCATAAAGAAATTGGCTGGGTACAATACAGCTCGAAAGATTTGAATGGATGAAACGAAACGAAAATGTTGGTTTTATAAAACAATGCGTCGAGAATGAATTTGTTAATTTCATTCTTTGCTGAAATGACTTATTCAAGCGTAAGAAGATAAATAATCAGTTTTTTATGATTATTTTCTCAAGTACTTTAACGTCGTCGAAGAAAATCGTACTACAAGCACATTAACTAAAGAAAGCGCAATAAACAGTGGTCAATTTACGTAAAATTAACAAACGTTCATTGCACGTAGCAACTGCCGCATCACCGAGTGGACGAACAGTCCTGACGATTTTTTAACGACTGGGTAATGGCTAATCGCTTGGGTGATTCGGCGTATAGCCAACGACTGAAGTACGAAAAGCAAAGGCAAATAAAAGCAGAACTAAAGAGAGGAGGTCTCGCCGGAAATCTCCGTGGTTCGTTCCAGCGATCGTGATCTTGTTTCGAGCGGAAGTTGCGCAGTATCGATATACGATATACATAGAATTATTTAGTGAAATCGTCGTTTCGGTTCTTAAATGTTTTCGCAACTCGAGAACCACGTGAATTCGTTAATTCGTGCTATCTAATGAAATTATGAAGGACCGGATATTGTGTTAAAACTCGTAGCCGAATTCATGCCCATCATTTTTCAGGAATATTCGACAAGTGTTTCACATTCCTCTGACCTGGTTACCAAGTTTCTGAGAATATAAACTGTGAGAAGAAATTTGGTTCAAAAACTTTTTGTTGGATCAACAAACTGTGGGGAGCCAAACTAAATTCGTTAACTCAACAAAAATTTTATGGATTCGACAGCCTTAGCTGCTAGTTACGACATCATCGTTCACTATGATCAAAACTTTGTTGCATCAAATAAATTTTCAAAACGAAAATTCTTAAGGTAGTTCATGCACGAAACGATTTTCTTAAGAAAATCTTGAAATTTACACAAAGTTTAAATGGATAGTCGACTAATACGCATATCAAATTTTAAAGGGTTCGTCTTATTGGTTATTTGGATAAACGTTTTTAAATATAAAGAAAAATACACGGGGTTATAGGGACTATGCGTAAAAAATAATTTCTCTTTCCATATAACGAACAAACGCTTCTTACGAAGTTTATGAAAAAGTACACAATAACAATGAAGTATATAATGAAGGTTTGGGAAAAAATTGGAGACGATTGTCCTACTAGTAATAAAGATATATTACTTTGAAGATTGCACGAAATTGGTAATGAGCACTCGTATAACCTCACATTTGCTTATTTCGGCATTTTGTATCTTCTTGGCCTGGCCTATTCCTATCATATCCTTCTGTCTTTTTATTAATACTTTTTTCTTGATCCACTTGCATTTGTGTTTTCCCTTTGCGCTCTGTAATGCGATTTTCGACATAAAAAACTATAGTATTTTAGCCAGGGACGAATGAAATTTGGAGTTCAGTCAGTGATGGATCCCCAATTAATTAATGGCTTGACATTTCATTCGCTGAAAGATAAGTTGAAAAAATTTATTTACAATTTCGAATTAATAACTCTGACATGAATTCAAAGTAATTACATCTTTAATCAGGAAGTAAAAATCGACTCAATATTTAGACAATCATAAAATACGATCCTTCGGGAATGATTTACCTTAACCATTAACATGGTATGAAAAGCGTCTGATCCATTCCTGCCCTTTCCACTGTTTTCGTCTACAGATTTTGCACAGTCAATGTGCACTAAAATTACGACAGTAGAATAGTGTGTACTTTCAGGTTAGTATGTAGAAAAGTGTGAATTTGTGGCCACGATCTTCCGAGCTTTATCCAACTTTCACCAATCCGTTAAATGGTTCGAGGAGCACAGAGGTTTTGGTCGGAAATACGTGCTGTGAGATATGCAATTGATGCTTTCACTCTTCATCTCTTTCTATGCTTCTCAGTGCATCGCATGCATCAAACATGCCTTTTGAAAGAGGTCGCGTACCATTGTTTCGAAAAAGGTGCAAGAAAATCATCATATTAAGCATCATCGCTCTTAACAATGATTTAAGAGGTGACGAGATTCGGGACGCTTGCAAATAATGCTGTGAAAGTTAAAAATCATTATATGCAAATATATTCGCAACACAATTCACCAAATGACTTTCATTATTTTTCCGAGTGACACTGCGAATTCTCTCGTACTCTCATCATTTAGCCATAAAATTATACAATAAACAAAAAATAGAGTAAAAAATTAATAGGTATTTGTCTCGAGTCCTCAATCCATAAATATTTTATCCACTTCGATTTTATCGTCCGATAAAGTCGCATATTCAATCACAAATTATTGGAAATTCTTTTGATTGCTAACTGTTTTTTTACGAATTTTTATGCATGCCTTTTTAAAAACGTCACCGGATTGCGGGATTTCTGGCAGTTGCGTAATTAAGAATAGCTCTGAGTAATCCAATAGCTGGTGTAACTGCTCGTAGTCTGATGATGGAACATTCGTTTCCACGCTCAACCGTGCTTGAAATGAATTCTTCGTCCAATATTTCATAGAACGAAGACTTTTATCTGAAGAGCCCTGTGGTTTTGGAGAACGCGGTGTGTCTGTCGATCTTGCAAAGACTGTGCTCGCCTCGTAGACTCTCTTCACCCATTGTCCAATTTCATGAAACTATTAAATGAAAGAACAACTTCCGGTATTGGTACCACGACTTCACGAGCCGGGGGGGGCTTATGGTTCGTAACTCGATTAACCAACAGCCGAAAGATCAGAAATTTATAATTGGGTGAGGATGTCCAAGTAGTTACAGCAATCACAAAATTCATTTTTCCCAAATCTCAGTATTGCCAGAGTATTATTGAACGAAATTGTCACCAATTCGGTAAATATTACGATTCGATTTTTTCCTGTCGAGTTTGAATTGTCCATCGAGTCCGAAGAGTCGAATAATGTCGAATATTTGTCATCGGGATGAAGCGACTCGCCAAATATTGAATTTCGTTGTGAACTCGAGAGTGACGAGGACTGAAGTAATGATAGGAAAACACATGTGCTCAGAGAAAACTTCGGATGCCACGATTTCCCCGTACTTTGTCCGCATTCGTCCCCAGGCAAAGTGTGCTGTTTATCTTGCGTAACATTAGAAATAAAACGTGGATTTATGCGGGTCCACGAGGAAGATCGCGCAAGCGGTTTTTTCAAACGGATATGCGCGGTGCGAAGAACGACTGACCCATTTAGTGAGTCTGTTTGCATCTACTCCATTCATTCTCTTCATTGCTGGAAAGTTCCAGCGTTATCTCGCTGGAAAGTTAGACTGATGAAACGTCAAAACGGCAGTCGCAGCGAGTTCAAATCGGGGCAACTTCGTGCATAGAAAATTTCAAAAACTCTTGAATCTTTTGAGAATACGTAATTTTTGGGTCGAGGTTGACGATGCTTCGTAAAAAGTAGAGGCCATTCGCAGCTCCCCGTTTTTCATTGTATGTTAAAAAAATCAGTGTCTTGACGATCAAACAATCAAGCCAAGTCCAATCAATCATCACTTTTGTACCATTATTTTTAGCCACGCTCGGGAGTATCGGCAACAAATTCAAAATATTTCGTCTCCGCGAGCAGAAAAAATCAGAAACCTCACATTAAATAAAACCGGTTCATGGCTGATCCACATAAAATACGTCACAAGGGCTCGGAACTTCCGTTTCCTATGGCTTACCTTGGCATTCCGGTGCATCCTATCCGGCTGTACTGCTGTAATCGTATCACAGATTTTGATCTCTTGCTCGTTGCAGTGCATAAATATAATATCGTACGCGTTGTACGGTGTCGTGTGAACGCGAACTACATACAGAGTCAGAAAACCGTGACGCTCCGAGGCTATCGCACGTGGACTCGTGTGCAGCCAGTTCCAATAATCGAAGTCACGATTACAAGAAAAATGTGAACTACGATGGAGCTTTTTCTATTCTTGGCTTATTAGACCTCCTCGAGACGGATCGGGACATGCTGCGTAGAACTTTTGCAGATTTTTCAGTTAATTTTATTGGGTATTTATATACGAGGCAATTGGCACCGATCGCGATCGACGAAAAGAATTCCATTTCGATCTTGGCGCTCATTGATTTTGCGATAATTTAAAAAGCAGGTGAGATCGATGAAAATTGGGTCTTCTGGACCGGTAAATTGTAAGAGGTCGGAGACCTCAAAGTGGAAAATATAAAAAGCTTGGCTTTGTTGTCCGAATAAAGTTTCGCGTCGATGGACCCGTTTTGCTCACGAAATTCGTCGATCTTATATGAAAATGAGCTTAAAAAAAAGCAGAAATCATTGAGTCTAATGTCCTCTTATGGAAAGCATTTATGTAATAAAACGGGGGATAAGCGATTGAAAAAGTGCCTGACGTTCGTTGAGTCCTTGCTTGCGTTCTATCGGAACGATTATAGCGCGACGATAGGCGCGCACGAGACCGGCCTCGGGGATTCTTACGCAACGTAAGCGATTTAATGTTTATCTTTATTAGCGATGACCCGGTCCCGAAGCAGGTCTTCGCTCGGACACTTTCGATACTGATAATTGAAGAAAATAAGGGGCTCGGGAGCGCGGGGGTTGCCGCCCAGATGTGATTCAACGAGCTCATTTAGAAGCAATGGTTTCGTCGCTTGAGAAAAAAATCGCCGTGAATTTGTTCGGTCTTTCAATCGAGCTACGTCCACATTTCAAATCGACTTATCCGATGACTCCGGCTCGTTTTTTCCGGTCAAATGGTTTTTTATTTCGGAAAATCAGTGTGCATAAACAGCTGTGCGATGTGCGACACACGCCATTTGGCAGATTTATTCACCGTCGCTTTCACGCTTTGTCGAATCCATTTAACAGTAATTTCCTGTCGTGCCCGGAATTTTACGTCCGTTTTGCTGATTTTACTCGCATTCAGCAATCGAACTCGCTTCATCACGGGCCAATGACTACCGTGTCAAAAGTTCGTATGATCGAGAGAATAGCGATTTCTTTTGTTTTGTTTTTTCTTTCCGTTTCTCGACTCCGGAGTTTCGCTGCGATTCAGCGTGGGATAGCTGTAGCCTATTTTAGATACAACGAGGAAAAATCCCACAAACCACAAATATTGACCTCCCGTTTTGAAATCTCATTCGAATCCTATATATTTCGATACTTTTTATTCGTGTCAGAGCATCGCGGAACAGAACCGATATATGGCTCTTGGGAGAGCCAATTCCACTTCTGATGGCTAATAAAACCTTCTAAAATCTTATACGAGAATAGTGGATTCATTTTCTCATCGATTATGATGTGTTTTTAAAATTAATTTCATAGATAATCGTTGGAGGGAGGCTTGCTACAAATTGCTCGTCATTGGTCGAAGAATCTCCTTTCATATCGATTTTTATGAAACTTTTTGTCGCTTTGTCGAGTTTTCATGGTTGGCCTAGTGCGACTATTGGATTCGCTATCGAAAAATGAAAATGGTGTCGAGTTTAACTGTATCATTAGACAAGGGAGTGCGTTTTAGTCTGGAGCGAAGTTTGAGTTCACTCTCCGGCCCATTGTAGAGTTTATGTTTGAAAAAAATGATCGTAGCGATTATTTTCACGAAATTTTTCAACATCTTTGTCTTCTCGATCAAGTTTATGCAATTCCAGAATCTTGAGGAGGTTTTCGTGATTTACGAATCGAAGAACGATTAACACTTTATTTTCTAATGAGGGGCTAACAAATAATTGGGAATTGCAGCTGTACACAGTAAAAAAAGAAAAAGAGAGTTAAATAAGATTGAAAAGTTTGACCTCTTGACAAAAATCAGCCGATTTTGTCAAGATATTGTTGACGAAAAATAAAATTTCAAAGAAAGTGCTTTTTCTTATATTCGTTTAGTCAATTCCTGATCGGATTTAATTTACTGTGAACAGCGGTTTCAAACGAATAATGCAGACTCATTTAGTCGATTTTTGTTCTTTTTACTTGTTTTTTTTTGCAATAAACGTACTTATTCTTTCATTAAATCTAGGAGTAGCAATATTAATTTGTTTTTTTTTGTTTTTTTTTGTTTTTTATAGCAGCAGCAATCATGATCATGACAATATTAATAATATTTATAATATCTGTCTCGTTAACGTGTATCATTAAATTTATATCAATCATTATAATCGTAATCGTGATGATTATCGTTATTTTTATATACATGTTTATTCATAAATTCGTACCGACGTGACAGACGTATTAAGAGCTCAACGATATTCAACATCCTTGGAAAAAAAGATTCAGGGAATAGGACAGGCCATTGTGGCCAAAACTATTTCAGTTTTATTTCGAATAGTTTTTTTTCGGCTGTCACGTTTGTACAAATTTAGGCGATACTTCACGTTCTAAATTTTTCATTTATTTCTTGTATTCAATTATCTTCGTCGATTTTCCTCCCTGGAAAATGACTTTTTCGATTTTTGTTTGTTGTTAATGCCGATGTTCGAAACGGGCGATTTTACGTAGTAAAGAATGACGAGCTAATGAGCGTCCCGTGATAGCGATCTATTTATCGATCTCACGACGTTGTTCTTCCTCTCTCTCTCTCTCTCTCTCTCTCTTTCATTTCCGCAGTTTTTTCAGTCGCGGTAACATATCACTGAACTATCAAGTTCAATTGAACAAAATCCATTCTCTTTCTCGTTCGTTCAATCATCTCGCAACGATTTTTCGTGGGAATTGAATGATGCGAGGGAAATTGAAAAAAATTGTCTCGTTTCGCGTATCGATAAAGTTGGATTGCTCGAAATATTGAATCCTCGAAATGTTCAGTAAGGCAAATTAACGTTCTGGGTTTATTGCAATCATATTTTTGTCCTCATACACATATTTTTCCACTCAAGGAAATATATGTACAAAAATATGTATCTTAATTCGATTATACGTTGCGATCAAATGAGAATTCATGAAGAATTTTTTCCCAAATTTTTGCTTTCTGAAGATCTTTTTCTTCCCTTTATTTTTAAATCCACCATTTCCTTTCACTTTTGTAGGTTAATTGGATTGTACAAAAAATTGGAGCGCGAATAATGCAATAATCATCGATATGTGAAATAGACCAATATAACTTGTGTTTGCTTCTTCGCTCCTGGGCAAACATCATCAACGAGTTGACAAGATTAACGATTCGAATGAGACTCTCGTAATTCCTCAAAGTTATTATTCTCTCATTTTGTTTCCAGTCACCCTTTAATTTTCTGTATTTCCTTTCTAATTCATTTTAAAAGACTTTACCGAAAAATATTTTCGTTTTATGCAACCATGAGTCCTCAGATGTTTCGTCAATGATTTTCCAAGAAAATTAGTCTCGTTTGGATTCTCCATCTCTTCTTATATTAAACAACTTGATTTTACGGTCAATTTATCAATTTTCATTAAATGAACTAGCCGGATTTTCTAGGTCAACGCGTACGACTAAACTAGCGCAATTTTAGAGGGTCATTTTTTGTGAATTCGAACGATACAAATCTGATCTTTGTTAATGGTGTATATATTGCTTTATTAATCATCAAAAAATTGTAACGATTTCAGATTTTCTTTTTAAATAAATTCAATTCATAAGAGAATGTTATTAATTACATTTCATGCGTTCCTCCTTCGGGGCAATATTAACCGATTTAACCAATATTCTGTTAACTGTCATAAATAAGTAGTAATTAGAAAATTATTCAAAGCTTATTTCGTAATCTATTGAAAAAAGTTTGAAGAAGTAGAGAGACGAAATTAAGATCGAGAAACGAATGGATCAGCTTTGTATCGCCGTGTTTAATCTCGCTCAATTTTCATGTCTCGGTTTTTCAATCCCTGTACCCTCGAGATTGTATTTTTTTTCCGTCTGGGACGAATAAAAATCGATAGTATCTCGAGAAACGATGAAATTTAATGAGAGCAACATTGAGCTAATTATTTAATGCGTATGGTCTGTCCTTATGCCGTTGTAGCTCGAAGATTCATTCGCGCCTAATCATAATTACAATTTATTGATTTATGTGTTTTATTTTAAACGGTTTCTCACTTTATCGCGACCCTCAATCCACTAAGCGTAACAAACTCGCTGATTTTCTCGGGATGAGGATTGTCGCATAGATTTTCATTTGCTTTCGTATTTTTGTTATTTGAACAACTCTGGTCACATGTTTATTCAACAACAAAAAAATTGAGTGGGTGGTAATTGGAAAAAATGTTTCAGCTCGAGCCACGGTTTCCGCGAACAGCTCTCAGCTGTTTGATCTTTTCTTTTTTTCCATTTTTCACCGCAAGTATTCATCCTTCGTGAATGTGTGATGATTCTCTGCTTCTTTTTTTTGTCCTCTTTCTCACGGAGTTTTAAATCTCACCACGCTTTGCTCATGTATTTTGCCTGTTTTTTCAAGTGTATTTTGGTGTATGCGTGTGTGTGTGTGTTGTTTTGTGTGTGCGCGCACGCGTGTGTACTCTTTTCATCGTGAATTTTTCTTCCTCTTTCTGTGATTTTGTTCTTCATTATACTCGCCCAGAAATCTCGTTTTCTTAGCTTCTAGCACGCACATGAATCGTTTGATTTTCCGTTGTCTCTTTGATCGTTGGTCAGTTTTATTTGATCTGGAAATTCATTGTAGAGCTCCACCTATGATTGAAAAAAAGCCGTGAGAATTTACTGAAAGGAGAAATCATTTTAAAACCACGCGAAGCCTAAATATAATTTCCAATTTCTCCAATCAAACCTATGAACTCATTCATACCCAAAAAAATCCATTCATACCTATGAAGCAATAAATTCTTTAACTCTCTATTATCATTTTATTAAAGCTGTTGAAACTCTTTTCTATGAAACATTAGACTAATGCGCCACTGCTAATTTTCCTCATTTCTGAATATCTTCAACTTAGTAAAATATTTTTTATGAAATTTGCTTTTCTGAACTCTGACTATCAAATTTGAAAATTGCACGAAATATTTCAACTTTTCTTTTAACATTTTCAGAAAAAAAAATATCGAAATTTTTCAAAACTTTAAGCCATGAACTTTGATCTCATGCAAGAACTGTCATGAAGACTTGCATATATTGAGAAAACATTTGATAAATTAACATTAGAATTGATTTCATGTCATTGGAAACTGCGTATTGTTGCTTAGTTTATAAGACGCATTACACCCAATTTCTCTATGTACAGAGGTTTGAAGGAATGTCCCTCTGACTTACTTCGCTTTCCTGAGCTAATGCGTTCTTCGCTATCGTCTGAAAAGCTTGCTCGACGTTTATTGCCTCCTTTGCGCTCGTCTCGAAATATGGAATATTGTTCTTCGATTGACACCACTGCTGTGCTCTTTTACTGGAAACCTGAGAAATTGGATAAGAATTTAGATAAATAATGCATTAGCGACGAATTCAAGTTCAATTTACAGCGTTCATGTTTAGTCAAAGTACAATGTTTAAAAAAATATTCAACTATGGCCACCTGACGAATCGTTTCTTTTTTGAATTCATTATTTAAAATTCAATCATTTTCTGTACAGATTAATTCCACGCGACCAAGATAGAAAAAGTGATTTTATTTAAACTTACAGCTCTGTTCTCGAAATCAACTTTGTTACCAAGCACAACGAATGGGAAATTGTCAGGATCTCGTGGCGATGCTTGAATTAAGAATTCGTCTCTCCACGAGTCAAGAGATTTGAAAGTGCTTGGTGCTGCAACATCGAATACTAAGACACAGCAATCGGCTCCTCTGTAAAAAGCAACGCCAAGCGACTGGAATCTTTCCTGGCCCGCTGTGTCCCAGATCTGTTACAAAAGTCAAGAGTTAATGAACATGTTAATATCGAAGGAATTTACTGACAGCAATGGGTGGGCCATGAGTCTATGTCTTTGGTAATCTTCAAGGAAGAGCAGCCTCAAATATTTGGATGGGTGATCGTTTCGCCATGCACCAGTTTGCACATCAATAACAGAGCAGTCGACAGTGTCTCTGAGTGTTTGTGGCCTCACCCAGCTGAAACTTGATAAGAATGCAGCTGCCTGTATCAGCTGGATTTTCTATAGTCTGAATAGGATCGTCCGTGAATGTGTAACGGTAATGTATCAGAAAAGAGCAGCTGAAAGTAACGATCTGTAAGGGTCTTGCAGGAACAACAGGCTTGTAGGTTGAAGCTCAGAATGAGTATATACAGAAACGAGAAAAATATTTTTCAACATTGATACCAACGTTATCAATGTCATGTTAATAAGTAAAGCAAATTAATGAAAGATGAGATGAATGGAAATAAAGAGGGGAAAGTTTGAATCCAAAATTTTTTTTTATAATTCAGCATTGGAGAAAGAAAAAAATGATTAAAAACAGCAGGAAAACCTCAAAAACTGAGAAATGATGAGAATGATTCATCGCAATTTTTTTACCTGCATGGTGACTATCCTGTCGTCTACCATAACTTCTTTTGTCAAAAAGTCTGCACCTATTGTAGCCTTGTACTGATTGCTGAACTTTTTGTTGACATACTGGTTCATTAGAGATGTTTTTCCCACACCGGAATCCCCCAAGATGATGACTTTCAGCAAAACTTTCTTTCGCGATGCCATATTACAATCTTAACTGTAAAAACAAAAATGTAGACATAGCATGTACTTTGTTGATTCTGTGGCTCAATTAGCAAAAGTTATTATTTCCTGTTCCAAATTTTCTATCATTATTTTTATGTAATTAAGGCAAATGATAATTATTTTAGCAAAAATATTTGAAAATTTTCGGATATTTGCAATTCGTACTCAAACATATTTATCCATTGTCTTCTAGTGTTAATTCTTTAAAGATATTTTGAATAACTAAAGAATAATTGGAAACCATAAAAAACAGTGTACATTCTCGATTGATTGTAGTTCAATTCTGATTACAATTTGTTAAGACAACCTCAGGACAGTTTTTATCCACTTTGTAAACATCACAGCTATATGTAAAATATATTTTGAAGATATTTTTGGGAATGATTATACATCATGTACAAATCCTTAATAACGAATCTGAACTCGGTTAATTTGATTAGCCATATGTATAACAACGGCAGGGTCTCAGTACGTCACCGGGCAGTTGGACCCCGCATTGTTCGGATATATCTACATATATACGAGAACAATGCCGGGTCCAAATGCCCGGTGACGTACTGACACCCTGCCATAACAACAACAGCTCAGCAAAACAGAGAGCATGAAATATCATAGAACACGATACGCTCTACTAATAAGGCTTGTTTCAAGTGGAGATAAACAATGCAAAAAAAAATATATTTTCTCCTGTCTGCTGTGGCGCTGAATGCATCTTTCCACACAAGCGTAATAAAAAATAAATACATATGAGCGAACGCACACGTAGAGTCATAGCTGTGGCGATTAGAAATTGTAGAAGGGATAAACTGTATGCAGTGGCGTGTTTGATCTTTGGAACTTACAGACGCGCGCAAGAACAAAAAGAAAAGGAAAACACTTGTATATAATGACGAGTGCACAGATTCCCATGAAAATTTCACGAACTCGTGCACTTCGTGTAGAAAAAATAACGCATAGATTTACTCCGGTTATATACGTGAGAAAGAAAAGAGGAAAAAAACAATTTGACACCAAGCACTATCGCGCATTTATTTCTCGAGTTTCCCCTTCAATTCACCCGTCCAATGAATCATGGTCAATCATCACGAACAAAAACGTAATCATACTCCCCCCGAAATGACGCACACAAACACACGCAACAAGGTACACTCCCGTCAAAAAAAAGGAATGGAAATGACACTTATTTCCGCTCTCTCGAAATGTGTGTTCACAAGAGTGTGTATAAGAATGATAAATGACACACGATAGTTAGAACGTAGTATGAAAAAAGTTAAAAAAGAAAGGCCACTGAATCTTACAAGTGTCCATTGGTTCTTAAGGGGTGGTATCCGAGTCGTTTTTGTACGTTGAATAATCTTAAATGTTATATGTTATAATATCCTTTGAAAGGACTGATGCATGCGGAAAAAATATCCTGTCAACACAATACGATGCTGCACGATTCATGTTATTCAAACTTCAGAATTTGCTCAGCGACGTTCGGATTTTCTTTCGTTCCCTGCTTCGCGATTTCACGATTTCGTTTGTTTGCGATACATGAATTGAAAAAAAAAGAGCGCGTACGTTACCTCGTTTTTCTAACGAA
Organism: Venturia canescens; assembly: GCF_019457755.1. Classification (NCBI taxonomy): domain Eukaryota; kingdom Metazoa; phylum Arthropoda; class Insecta; order Hymenoptera; family Ichneumonidae; genus Venturia; species Venturia canescens. The sequence goes on along the minus strand of NC_057421.1, from coordinate 15,793,532 downwards.
ACACAACGATGTGAAATCCTTCTGCTTGTACAGTTCACACAAAGAAAATGGCGTATTATGAAATCACGAGAGTGTAGTGTGACAAACGGTGTCGTCACCTGTTCACCTCTCGCTTCGGACTAGTTCTATCGAACCTCGAATACGTACACTTTCTCGAGAAGGAGAAAACGCGAGAGAAGAGGGGTCTTTTCTTCTCGTGACATCGAAAGAGCATGCGCAGCAAAATTCCAGATTTTAAACTTTCCGGTCATATAACTTGGACTTCATCGATAAACTACAAAACTACAGAGTAGTTTATCGATAGGCCAGGTTTCTCTCACTTGGTAGTAGCTTTTTCGCGCAATAACCATTCCTATGTAATAAATTTAACATTTAATTCACAATTTAAACTTTTCCGACGTTGAAACAAAGCAATCAGATAAGCATTCGTCATTTTTGAATCATTATTGCTAAATTGATCTTAAAAGTTATCTGTAGTCGGTATAAACCATCGCTTCAATAAAAATGGAGTCATTCATAAATATGTTCTAACGGCATTTTCATTCAATTTTTTTTCGTCCAATTCATTTTTCCACTGATTTCTTTTCTACAATTTCTAAATCGCTTTCGAAATCACCAGGCACGAAGCCTTGTCGGTACAGTTTGCCAAAAAGATTAGCTGACAGCGAGAACCTCAAATATGGAAGTAGCAGATTACAAATTATACAAGCCAGAAAACGTATGCACCTTCGAGGTTAGATTCTCGCTGTCAGTATTGTCGGGCCAATTTTTGTGGTAGACTGTACCGACAGAGTAAACTGCGCCTACCTAGACTATCTCTCTCGGATCGCATAGAATTCAGGGCTCTCCTCATTATTCTCGCTTCGGAGTTCAAGCGTGAGCTTTTCTTCCACGTTTAGTCGCTTCACTTCACAGTGTTCGAAGAGCTCGCAGCTCGAAGCCTCGAGCCAACCTCGAGCCTCGGGTTCGTTTTCGTGGTTGACCCGCTATCCCTACTATGGTGCCTTCTTCTTCTTCTTCTTCTTCTTCTACTTTTTGGCTAGACTCCCGACCGTGAGCTTGGCGTGAGGCTAGCCTGGCCACTGGAGTGACTCCGCTTCGGCCATTGTTCGGCTCAAATCTGGCAGTAGTGGATACGTACTCATTTCCTGTCGTTATCAATTACATGGCGTTTCAGTTCTGTTGACGTGTCTTGTGTGCCGATTGTTTATCTCGATGTTTAGTGATTAAGTTTGGTGTTGCTTTACTATATTTCGAGTATTTATCTTGTTTTCTTTGACCTTTTCTTGTTGTTAGTTTTAGTTTTCGTTTTATTTCATTTTCTCATTTTCATTTATATAGGTTATTTTTTTTTTTTTTTGTTTCGTTTTTTATTATTATTATTTTTTTTTTTAATAAATAGTTTTTAGGTTAACTAATCTCTCTCTATATTTAAATCTGATTGATTAACATTCGAATTATGTAACGTATAGCCCAAATTAGTAAAGAAAGGAGGTGTTCAGTAGGTCAAGTATGTGTTATCTTTTATTTTCTCTGCAAACTTTTTAATAGCTTTTAGCACTTTCTCGGACTGAGAGAAGGAAAGACTCCGGATTTCTAGTGGAGGTCGCACATTTAGTTTGATCAATTCCCCCAGGAGTGTGTCCGAGTGCTCTCTGTTCAATTCGCATTCCCAGAAGACATGGTTTATACTTTGTTCTGGATGTCCGCATGGACACTCCTTGTAGTCAACAAGGCCTATCCTGTAAAGGTGATTATTTACACCTATGTGCCCTGTTCTTAGTCTATTTATTAATGTGATGGATTTACGTTCTAATGACATATCCTTCCACCAAGGAGTATTCGTGTTGGGATTACTGTATTTGTAATAGAGAGTTCCTTTATTACTAAATGTAACCTTCATACTAATTTGTTCTTCGTCCAGTATTTTTTTTTGCAGTTCTTTGGCAATTGTTCGCGGAGTTAAGTTAATGTTTATAACTGAACCTTTTTCTATTGCCGCCTTGGCTAAGCCGTCTACTACTTCATTCCCTTCAATTCCCTTGTGAGAGGGGCACCACAGAAATTCTACATTTCTGTTTGTTAGGGAGATACGATACGTGAGGGATTTTATTTCTGCTATTAGTGGGTGCGATTTAGCACTGATCCCTGTGTAATCTAGGGCTGTGATTACGCTTAAGGAGTCTGTTATAATTAAGATATTTTTCTTGTTTAATCTATTTTTCATGAATTTCAGGGCTTCTGCGATAGCGCTCGCTTCTGCCTCGAAAATTGTTGCTAATTTCGACAACCTGAAGAGTGCCCGAGCCCCTGTCTCTGGAATGAAGAAAGCAGCGCCGACGTAGTCTGCATTTTTTGTTTTGGATCCGTCTGTGAAGATCAGAGTCCAGTTAGTTTTAAAGTCTATATTATATTTTTCTATGAGCTTCGCTTCGAATAGACTATTCAGCTGCTTGTTGCTGTTTTGGGTGGTAATTATATTACCTATACTGGTATTTATATTGATTGGGGATAGTTGGGCTACTATAGGAATACTAAAACACGGACTAATTTCGTATGTCTTGATACTTTCAAGGTGTTGCTTATGTTTAGACCATATCCTGTAAATTGTGAATCTGAGGCACTCCGCAGGAACTCTGCCTCGCTTCACATAAGTTTCCAGAAGTTTGAGTTTTGGAATTATTGGGTGCCCCTGAAATGATTGTGCTCTCGCTATATACCTTGCGGTTAACAATTGGGCTCTGAAGCGCATGGACTTTTCCTTCGCTAGATCTAATAAGGTGTTCGTCGGGGTTGATCGAAAGCATCCTAAGATGATGCGTAGTGCAGCAAATTGTACTGTGTTGATAGAATTGAAATAATTCGGCGAGGCTGAACTAGAGCACGATATAGCCCATTCTAGTCTAGCTCTGATTAATCCTTTATAGATTGTTAAAAGTGTGGAAGGGTGCGCTCCCCATGATTTTTTTGCCAGGATTTTAATTATATTTACCGCTTTTTGTGCCTTATTTTTCGTATCCCTGATAAACGCTTTCCAATTTAGTCTTTGGTCCATGGTGACACCTAGAAAATTGGCGCTTTGGTTGTTAGAAATTTTGCATCCGTTTAAAGTTATAAATCTATTATCTATTTTAGTTTTTTGTTTTGAGAAAATGATGAGCTTGCTTTTAGCAGGGTTTATATTTAGTCCTATTTCGCTTAGCCAGGTAGATAGTATTGCGGTCCCTCTTTCTATTTTTTGCAAGCCTGCATCTATATTTTTTTCTCTTAAGTACAGTACGATGTCATCTGCGTATTGTAGTGAGGAGCAGTCTGGGCCTATGTGCTCATTTATTTTCCTAAGATATATATTGAAGAGGATGGGGCTAAGGACCGATCCTTGAGGGAGGCCTCTATCAAGTGTTCTTGTTGCTATGTCTGATCCATTGGCGTAAAATTTTGCTACTCTTTGGGTTGTGAGTGCTGCAATAAGTCTTACTACGAAAGACGGAATTCTCAATTTATTAAGGTTGTCGATCAAGATATTTGGAAGGATATTGTCGTATGCTCCTTCTAGATCAAGGAACAGGGCAATTGTGTTTTCTTTCCTAGCGAAGGAGTTTATTATGTCTGTGGATAAGATGTTAATGTTTTCCATGCAGGATCGTTGTTTCCTGAATCCGTACTGGGAGTTTGGGATTTTTAGATCCGTTTCCAGGTAATATTCTAGCCTGGGCTTAATTATTCTTTCAAATACTTTTAAAAGGCAAGATGCAAGTGCTATTGGTCTATAGCCCCCTTTGGGTTTCGGAATTAAGCAAATGTCAAATTTATTCCATTCCAGAGGCACAATTCCGCTATACATGATTTTGTTAAACAATATTTTAAGACGTTCTACGACTTTGCTCGGAAGAGCCTTGATTGTTTCATTGCTTATGAGATCATTACCAGCTGCTGAACGCGGTTTTAAACTCTCTATTATGCCTTTAAGCTCTTTATAAGAGCATGGATGCCAGATCCCTTTCACAATATTATCATTGTTTCTTATCCTTAGATTGGGGGGAATAAGTGCCGAGGGGGGAGCTACTTTGTCTATTAAGTTATCCATTTCCTCTCTTTTATTTTTGATTTGTTCTTCTGTTAATTGTTGCAGATTGTTACTACTATGGTGCCTGTATCATGTTAAGCCTGAGCTTTCCCCTCCGTTCCTGTTACGGAGCCGAAGCGCGAGGTCTCCCCACCATTCCCGCCCTACCTATGGACTTGTCCGTGCTCGGACTCTGTAAAAAGAGACAGAGCGATGCTTCACGAATATAAACATATACCAAGAAAGCTAATGTTCATTTCGTTCGGGACCTACCTTTCTCAATAAAAAATAATAATCGCTAATAAACTGCAGAAATACCCATTATCTCATCTTCTTTTATATAGTCACCGAACGAGGGCTTATAACAAATGATTTACACTAAATAAAATCAGAAATTTAAAAGCAATCAGCCAAATTTATTAAGATAATACTATATATGCACATGAAAATAGTCGAAAATGCAGTTCATCATTTTAACATTGTCGATATATATTTTGTAATTTATTAAAAAAATGTTGTCCTCTTAGTTTTCACGCATCTCTTGCCAGCGCATTTGCAGTGTGATATGTACCTTCAAAGTGTTGTAAAAAATCATATCCAATCTCCATGTCCGCCAGCAGAGTGCGTCATCAGTCTTTCCTCTTTCTATTTAATTACTCCATGTGGTGTGGTTAGTTGTCAAGTTCATGCGTTGACGTCGTCGAACTCGCTGATCCAATAATATGTGTTTCGAAATATAAATGCAAAACTTGGTTGCGTATCGTTAGTGAAGAAAATAAAATAACAATTGAAGAGTACTCCATTGATTGATTGAACTGCAAGAAACCTTTCAAATTTCAAATCTTCCGTTGAAAAACAAAAATTCATTACTCAACGCTTATTACAACGGTAAACCTAAGTAAAAAATTGGCTCTTACTAAATTTTTTTGTTCTAATTTATATAGTCTTGCTATAGTAACTGTTGAATTGAATCCATCTATTTCGCTCGCATTTTGATTCATTTTTTTCAATTTGAAACTCATTTGTTTTCCATAATTTTTTAAGTACGTTCGGCAAAATGTAGCGTAATTTTCTCTCGTTCAATGAGTTAGCACATCGATGAGATTATTCGAATACATTATGCAATAGAAATTATTTGGCTTCCACCAAACGGACTTTCACTGACCTTGGATGTGAAGAGAAAAAGTTCATTCTAAGAATATTGAAGGCTGACACCACAAAAGAGGGTGTAATGTTTGAAATTCTCTGCTAATAGACTTAAGTCACTTCTACAGGAATCATTATATTCAATAAGTAACAAGTGTTTGGTTCATTCAACTCAATTTGTAATTTATTTTGTTCTGTTATAATTAAATGACTCGATAAATTGAATTTTCTGAATCATTGTTAAGTGATTGATCAGGAAAAAGTACTATTGGTATATATAAACTTACAATCGATAATATACAATTAAATGATCTCTGTAAAATAAGAAATAGTCTTAATGAAGGAATAAAATTTTCATGTTGTTCATTACATTAAAGCCACAAAAATGAAGAACGGTGGACGGCTTCTGGAAGTTTTGTTAAAAGTATCAGAAAAGGCTGCCAACATAGCAAGGGCTTGTCGACAAAAAGATGCTCTCTTTAAATTGCTTGTCCAGGAGAAACATGGTGATGAGAAAAATCCTCGTTTTTTCCAAGACTTTAAGACACTAGCAGATGTTCTTATTCAGGAGACAATAAGGCATGACATTGGAATTGAGGTAAGTTGAATTTAGAAGATTACCAAAGTTTTGAACCCTGTTTTTAATTTTTCATTCATTCGCACATCTTCCACTTATTTTCCATTTCTACCAAATGCAGTAGTTATAAATACTCTCATGAGAAAAGTATACAAGTGGAGAACACAAATCCACATAGGTATTTTTGTGCACTTATTTTATCAAGAATGGAGGGAAGAAAAAAGAAAGAAAAGACAATAAAATCTGTTTTGCTTATGTTGATTATTATTAAGTATATTATTCAGAGAATAACAGTTTCCAGAGTTAGCTAAAATGGTGAGAGGTGAAGAGACAAATGTGTTTAGCAACACTCTTGGGAAGACCGTAGTTGTTGAAGTGTGTCCAACGTCCACGGAAACCACACAATTATTGGCAGAAGTTCTTGACGATGATGTTGAAATAGCTCAGCTGTTGGCATCAGAAATTCATAAAGAAATATTGTTGGATGAGGTTCCTATTGATGTCGAAACAGCTGGAAATTGGGATTTTGATATTGATATCGAAGATTTGGGTATTTGGATTGATCCCATAGGTGAGTTTGAATTTTACTAGTACTCCCTAGCGGATTGTACGACCAGGAAACGGTCGAAAAAAGACTGATCGGTCGTTTTTGTACTATTTTTTTTTAGGGCTATGAATTTACTCCCAACTAGAAATCATTTTTATTGTTATGAAAATACATGCTTTTTGTACCAAAAATTTTCCTCATTAACACAATGCATACTGTTCCTCAAGATTATTGAATTTTCTCACAACCCTGCAGCTCTCATATCGTTTTTCAGACTCCACGGCGGATTACATTACTGGCGGAGAGCTCGTTGATCCAGTGACTGGTTTGCATTTAGGAGGTTTGCGCTGTGTAACTGTACTTATTGGGGCGTACCTTAAACTTACAGGTTTGCCTGTAGTGGGCGTTGTGAATCAACCTTTTTTCACTTGTGAGAATTCGCAGTGAGTATAAATTGTTAATTACTAAAATTATTTTCTTCGAGATTCAAGAAATTATGATTTCTTTGATTTTCGTCATGGAAAAAGTAATTCATTCGTCTAAAAAACTTTCTTTGGGAATAGATGGAAAGGACATTGTTATTGGGGATATGTGAGTGAAGATGGAACACGAAAACATTCATTTATCTTGCCAGACGAGCCGAGTGAAGTTTTGTTGCTTGGACGCAATGAATGTCCTGCTGTAAAGACCACACTTGTGGAAAATGGATTCCAGACCGTTGAAATACCAGGGGCGGGTTACAAAATTTTGAGTGTAGCGATAGGACACGCCAAGGCTTATGTATTATCAAAAAGTACGACCTTTAGATGGGACACGTGCGCTCCCCAAGCTTTGCTGAGGTCGCTCGGCGGAGGAATCATCGATTATTCGAAATTCACGAACTCAACGGATTCAGAAGATTTCCATCTCCGCTACTCAGGCGAAGACACCGATTTCGCAAATCGTGGAGGTCTCGTAGCTTATCGTGATACCGAAACCTTAGAATCGTTGCGGCGAGTTTTGCTTAAGTGAATTGAATAATTTTTTTCTTTTTTTCCTATCGAAGATGAACTTGGAAACTTTGAAATCATGTCGATTTTTCAAAGTTCTTTTTTACTAGCGTCACGCTTGACGGAAATCTTGATCTCGTTGAATACTTCTCCCCTAATTTTGCATTTCTCGTCGAGTCGGAAGACGCTCGAATCAAACAGTGTGATTAACTTAGAGCGCGGGTCGTTCGAATATCCAAACGTGTTTTGACGATTATATAATCAGTCAATCATTACGTTTTACTAGAAATATATTTCATTAGGTAATTTTTTTATTTTATACTTCTCTTGAGTGACAGTTTTGTGCGAATTTGCATTTCGCAGTCAAACACATGCAGGCAATCCAATTTCATAGTGTATCAAACACTATGGTCTCAGCGATGCCACAAGTGATATACAATTTTATGCTTGTTCTTACGTTTTACACGATTATAGTCATTAGATTTTTAATTGGATTGATAAGTATTTTATTTTGGTGAATCAGGGTGAAGGGACTGGTTACAAAATTTTGTGATGTCCACGTAATCTGGTAGAATAATTAGTGCACGTCCCAACAATTTCACAATCACGTGAGCTTGAATTTTTGCTACTGGAAATTATTTCTGCTGCAAAAACACTCTGTTCTATTATGTTTCTCTGCAATTTCGTGATATCAATGCCAAAAATTGAAACCCGATTTTCAGTACGTTAAAATCCACAGTTTCTAAATGTCAATTACTTCCTACTTGTAGTGTATGAAAAATGTACATTTCGTTAATTTTATTTTAAAAAACAATAGAAACAAACGAGTGAAGCGTCGAAGCTGCGGAATCGCAGTTGCGCTATCAAGTGTCACTGTCTGCTTTTCGTCATATTTTGATGACATTTTGTCATAATTTTTTGATGGTCTTTCATGAATTTCAAAAAGTGGATGTAAAAAAATGAATATAAGGGAAACATAACATGAAGAATAAAATAAATTATTCTTGAGCAAAATGACAGGGTCCGAGTGACGTCAGAGTTATGGACTGTGATGGAAAATAGATAATGAGACCTTCATAATCCTTTTTATGTGATCTACCAATCCTATTTATTCTGAGTCTGTGAGCAGAAATGTGAAAAAGGATAGACAAAAGGCGACACGATGAAGTCACTAATTTTCGCGTATTCCTAAAATCATAACGAACATTCCTGCCCGACCAGACTAGAACTGTGGTAAATTTTTAATGTTATTTCGAAGTGATAGAATTATCTTAGATTTTATCTTAGATCAGGTCAATGCAAATCTATTTACATGTTTACAATATTAATAAACTGAATAAAAAAAAATATGCAATAAAATACCGAAAAGGATCTCTGAAATTATGTCCCATTCAAATTTAGGGGAGGCAAACAAACTCAAAATATGTATTTTCAGTTCGTTTCGTACCTGAATCAACTTTTGAATCTTATTTTCCGTATCGATTATTCCTTTGTTCCATTTTCGAGTTCTTTATTGTTGATCCGTTATAGTTATATTCAGTTTTTCTTCATTTTCAAGGGGAGAGAACTTATTTTTAGGAGAAGAAGAAAACCAGTTATCGGCCACCTTAAAAAAATATTTCTTTTCGTCGGATCGAAAACCTTTTTGTCTTTTCGTATCGTTTAATAAACAAAATTATAAATATCTGCTACGATGAAATGAACGAACAATTTAGTCTGAGCTTATCGGAGAATTCTGTTTGAACTCATGTCAATCGTTGAACAGATTCGGCTAATAAATTTTGCCATGAACGTCGAGAATATTTATCATCTCGAAACATTTGTTTATTCATCGATATAAAATTCGTATTAAAGTTTCAACAAGTTTTTAGGAGTCTTGAAAGGTTTTGTGGTAAATTCTAAGACGAGAAAGTTTCAGTTGCTTCTGCTCCATCGTGACTCTCAATGCTCTTGAGATGCTCGTAAAAAATGGCAAACCTCTTTTGATTATTGTACAAATATTTTATTATTATGTTTTCGTTGCACCCTTCAGAGTTGAACGAATTTGCGCTTTAGCATATATAACACGCGTCAACATTCGCGTGAATACACAAACAAAAGTTGCAAGGAGTTTATACAGCACATCTATCGTTTGTATGTACATGTAGATTTTACGATCAGTGATGACGTCGCTTTTTTTTATCTATTTACGATTTCTGTAATCACTCAATGAATATAGAGAGTGCACCAAAGTTCTGCAGATAAGCACAACCAACTACGTGTCTGTGAACATTTTCAGACACAATCCAGAACAAAAATAATGCGGGGATCCTATTTTTCAATATTTATACATTTAATTTTTATACCCCACAAAGTTGATCCACTTATCGTGATGTTTTTCTTTCCATCTCCCGAATTTTTGTATAACATTTTTTTGTGCCATTTCAATATTGGTATAAAATCATAAAATAAATAATGAGTATTAATACATTCAATTTGATCGTGGTATATAAAATAATCGTCATAAAAAACAATCTTTCGACCACTTTCGAACCAAAATTCAATGAGCCATTTCATCGACGTCAACAAAACAATAACTTTTTTAATATCCATGATTCTCAGAAGATGATTCATCGAAATTGTCGTGTCACAGATAGTTAAAAAATTGATACGTTCCTGCTAGAATAAAAAAGAATTTAACATTCGTTGATTTCTTGAAATTCAGTCATTTCGCTTTTCTCTCTGGACTATTTCGCGTGTTGCTCGAGGTTCCCAATTACTTGAAGAAAATATATTCGTATGTTAACCTTTTTCACTTTTTACGCTTTCACTCTTAAATAGATATTTTTGTAATTTCATTTTTTTCTCATTTGAGGACTTGTGCACACACACACACATAATTAATAATTCTGTAAAACATTTTTCATAATTAAGACAAACAAAACATTTTACCCTTGCCAACTTTTATTGATTTCTGGTATTCATTCGTGATTTATATTTTTGATAAAGAACCGATTCAAAATCTGATTCTTTTCGCTGGCCCTGGTACGTGCAAGCCCTCAAGAACCATTTACTCTTAAATAATAAAAGTGAAAGTTTGTTTTGTATATGGGAGTAAAAAAACTACACAATTTCATAACTATTTATTTATACATACAAATTGCATATCTTATTGAATATTCGCACATAATTTAGATTCATTACCGAACAAGTTGATGAATATTAAGTTTTTCTTCGATGTAAAATTTGTCTCACTTTCAGTTGTGTAACATTATTAGGCCCAAGAATAACTTTTGGTTAATTTTTTTTCTAATCTTCATTTGACAATTCAAACTGAGACTTAATGATTTCACGTATAAAAACTTAACTAAATAATTTTATTGGCCTTTAAATATTTATCTTTGGTACTCAAATCACATTTGGCGATTGGAGACTAGAGAATGGTCACGTAAAAAAATATAAATAGAAAAATAACTTAAAGAACTGAAGGAACTCTCGCTTTGTATCGATCACGAAACACATTTTGTCGTGAGTTTCCATTTGTACAATGACTCGAAGGTCTAAACCTTTGTTTTTCCTTATCGTGCACTTTAACTTAAGAGTATTTCTCGCTAAAAAGATATTCAACGGAGCTCTTAACCGTCGGTAGGGAATCACGTGAATTTTCGGCGCTCTCACATTTGTTCTTCGTTCTGACAATCTAGACGTATGAAATGACGTTCCAAAGGACGTTGGACAGTGCGAATAGTTTCCGTGTTCCGGAAGCTCGCACTTCTCACTGGCACACCGTGACTGCCGTTCGTTTTTTTTTTTACGCTGACGTAAGTCGTGCACGTGTTAATACGTCGCAAAACCGAGTGATTTCCAGCCTCGAATCCTAAAATTCAATTATAACTCGATTCAGCCTTCAACGGGATGAAATAAGCGAATACCGTGAAAATTTATATTTATGGTGATGGAAATATGGCACGATGGTGCGATAATTTTTAATATCTTTTCAAAACCCTAATTTCCGGAAAATAATAATCTATCAAGTGAAATGATTTTTTATTGAGACATTCAATGATTTTTTTTGGTCTCCAATCGATTGTGCAAACTTCGTAAAATTCTAGTGATTTCTTTCGGAATTATCATTTCCAAATATCGACAGGAATTTTTCATTTACCTGTTCATTTCATTTCCACGATGCTCACTCAATTTAATTATCTTACGACTAATTTATGAAGCGGAATGATTCTGGATTGGAAAATTAATTAAATGAATTAATTCCCTAGAATTTTTTGTCTCCAATTCGTTGTAAAACATCGTCGCTTATCCGAAGGAGCGTATAATGAATTTTATTTCCTTTAATACGTTGATACCGATTGGAATATATAATTTACCCGTTAACGCTATTCCCGCCATGCTCGTGTTGTAAGTTCCTTGTCTCGGATCGTTGAAAAGCTTCCGGACACACGGCAGCCTCGAAAGAGCTGTTATGAAGCCGGTTCGAAATCGTGCGTTCATCCAACAATATATAACAGGGTTGTAGCAGGAGTGAGACATTGAAAGCCAGTGAAGAGCAGTCCATGCAAATGGCAAACCCTTCCAATTGTTCACCCTCTCATTGTTGTTATCCAACACGAGCTGAAACAATAGAAATTACGGGGTTCGATTGAATCCAAAATACAGTAAACATTGGAAATTTATTCGTTCTAGTGCAAATGATTCCGGTCAAGCGATTGGAATATTCTATCGACCTGATCGTTCATGCTTGTTTAATTTCAGTGATAGATTTATTAGAAATGACTTCTACATTTTTCAGTATTTTCTGAATATAGAATTGGCTCTGTAAGGAAGTAAAATAAACTCTCGGTACGAAATATAATGGGGACGGCGGTAAGGAGGAAATGAAAATTTCAGTAAAAATGACGAGAAAAAGTAAAGAGTATCGACGTGCATCGAAGAGTTTTCAGGATGAGCATATAACGCGGAACGAAAGAAAAAAAAAGATCTTGTATAGACTATATTCGTAAGTTTAATCAATAAATATTGAGAGGCGATATATTTATTTTAAATAATCATTTGATTGATTAATTATAAGCGTGACATGTTCGTGATATAAGAGTTTGATCACGACTGTTGATTCTTCTCTTTTTTGTTTTCTTGATATTAATTTATTTATATTTCAAGGCATTCATGATACTGTTACTTTCATACTCCTGCACTTATAATAATCAAAGTCTTACTTCGACATTATTAAAGTAGATGCATCCCCGAGTCACTACTGCGACTCTGGGCCAGCATTTTATTCCCCGAATTAAGTAAATCAGCATTTACTCTAAATTTCAAAATGAAACGAACATATTTATTTGTCGATAGCCACCGCGTTATCTTCAAATCGTATGAAGAATTCGCGTTCAATTAGTTTTCTCAAAATTCAACTGATTGAAAGCGAACGAGTAAACAAAGCGCGAATATGTGGTATAATAGCTGCGTGAAAATGATGAATTTATGAAATCAATTCATGCATCCTTCAATTGAACCAAGCAATTGGATGTGTATAAATGGATTATTCAACGTATGATTCATCAGCAATCCTCTGATGTTCAAAGCACGTTTTTGCTCTGTTCACAAAATCGCTATTGGTTTATTTTTATTTATCAATATTTGTGGTAAATATAAACGCTCGTAGTGGAATGGAACATCGAATTCATTTCCACTCCACTTGGTTCGATCGACATCCTGCGTTTCTCCTGCGGTTTCTCCGTTTTTTTAATGTCTGACAAAAACTCATTTACACCAAACAGAACTCGTTTTTTACCATTGATCAAAGTTGTTGGTTAGAAAGGAATGTATTTCATAACAACGATGAAAGAGAAATTAAATAGACTGTCGATGTAAACATCACTTTTGAAAAAAGTTATGAACATTCGTGTGCATGGACATCCAAAGAGAATCTGCACTGTATTATACACTGGAATGTATAATAAAACTTCATAATGTTTCCAACTCAGAAATCACAGTAAATTCGAACTAAATGTTTGGCTGTTTACCAAAAGTTTTTATTACTTCAGTCTCTCCCTGTCGTTTCTTCTCATTCCCCAGCTCTGGTTTTTTAGTCACTGTGGATCGAACAGATGAATATAGCGATTGAAAAGCAGCTTTTTATTTTATTAGCGATCGTAGTCGATCTGAGTCAACAAGAATCGACGAATCGGGATAAACAAGTGACGTTGCGATTAAATGGAACCGTACGTTATTTTCTTTCGATTAATTTTCCTTTTATGACGTTATCATCAAAACCACATAAGTTTTCGTGCCGAATTTTACTGTTTAATTGCATGAAAAAACGATTTATTTTTCTGTTGAGATTCTCTTTTGGGTCAATCGTTTAATATTTCATGATAGCGTGTTATTACGACTAGTCAGGGTTTTAAATTCGATTAAATCCTCAATTAAATTCGTATAGTGAAAGATTATGAAAGGCGCGTTAAGCGAATCGTCATTTGGATTAATTTATCGCCAGCTTTATAAACTCGTTAACGCCTCTTTCACGGTAATTGTCCCAACTTTCATTCCTGATGTTAATTATCTGAGGAACAACCCCCTTTATAAACTCGAGAACTCGAGAGAAATTAATCGTGTTCAATTCATACGTCATTATTATGTAATGCTTATCGAATATCATGATAAATTCATGGCAAATGAATTTTTGACAATTATTCCTTTGCGGAGTGTCACTTTCTTGAAGTTGACTAAAAAAAATTTTGTAAAATCGTAAATAAAAAGTCTGGTTTTCCTGGTCACGTGCCGCCACAACGACCTTAACTATGATGGGTTTTCACTATATGGCATGCATTAAAAAAATTTTAGGCCTGCCTATAAAAAGGGAGACTCACTTCCGAATAATTACCAAACTATAACTGCATATGAATGTTAGATTCGTGAAAGAACTCTGCTCGTTTAGTAGCTATGGTTTTGATATCGATTGCTCAATTTAAGGGAACTGCTGTTAACAGTTTATTCAAAGTAATGATGGGGAGAAATAAACGAAAAAATTGTACCATGAAAGCAAGTGCTTGACAAAATCGTGTACTACAAGGGACCAATTTCTCACTGTTGTCAGGGGAAACCCCCTTAAAGTTTCGACGTTAAACCTTCCCAATATTCGCTCATCAAAGAGGATCAAAGGACCTGAGAACCAGCATTCGTTCTTCGTTTAGCTTGAAATTCTTCAAAATTTGTGCATAAAGTAAAGTTTAGTCAAAATTTGATCGATACGCTCAAGTGGGAATGCTATTTTGTCGTTTCAAATAAAAAATGAATTCCTGGAAAGTTTGATTGATCGTGTTATTCCAAACTAAATATCATTGCTCTTCCGTGCTTTCCGAGCTTCAACGAACAGGATCCTCTACGGGATTTTAGTATTTAGCCACTATCGTCGACGATCCATTTGGCTCTCCCAGCACCGTTAAAAACCTCCCTCTTCCTCGTAATTTGAGCTTCTTAACAACGATGTTTTAACCTTTCAACCCCTTCCTGCATTAGCTCCCTTATCCGAACATCCGCGTAGTACGGTTTACACTTTCGTGTTTCTTTTCTCGATATATTTACAAAACTTTGGGAAAGAGAATATTATTGTTCAAGTTATTTCCAACATCTTTTTGTTATATGAAAAAAGAAACGAACCCAAGTCAAGTGGAAGCAAATACTTGCAAGTTCATAAACAAAGTTTGTTTTTCGATACTCTCGTGACGAATCATGAACGAAGAATAGTGAGCTCCAATAAACCCAATTCCTTGTTATTGATTTCCTCCCCACTCGGTATTATTTCACTCATTCAATTGAATGGACTCGTTCACTCGAAATGCATACTCCATTGAAGGGCGACAAAGTACGAGGATTATTCGTGCCACGATGAGTTTCATTGAGATCGGAGGAGACAATTACTCGCCCAGGCATTGAGACTTGTTTATCATTCGAAAAGTTGGAAAGCGATAAAGTTACGGAATTCGTATAAAATTATCCCCTTGACTAGTCAATTTCAATTTCTTAAATCACTTTCGTTTGTTGTTCGCCTTGTGAGAGGGTTTTATGAATTCTTACTGGAATTTGTAGTCTGTAGATTGGGAAAGAAAAAACAAATATGAATCGAAGAATTTTTGAATAAATTCTCAATTAAATAGTGTTAATGGCTATTCCTCGTGACTTTGTTATTTCTTGTGCCTTTTGTACCATAATTTTACTTTCCTCCCACTCTCAGCTCCAGGAAAGGTCTTGGGGGAAATTCGTTATGTATCGAAACTTGTATGAGTTTTGTGTTAAAACGATGACGATGCGCATTTCCAGAGAAATCCTCGGAGGACATTCGCATACAGCTTCGCTAACTCAAAACTGTCTCTCCATTGGGGCGGAGGGAAGGTGGGGCAAAATGGCTCACTATTTAATTTCTTTAATTTCCAATTATTTTCTTGCCCCAGAGTTCATTAGCAATGCTCGTTTTCTCTCTTTTGTTAAAATTAATAGGTCACGTTGATTCTTCCTCAGAAAAAAGTGCTCCATTGATGATTTTGACGATTTTAGGCGTTGAAGTTGTGTGAAATATGAGTTTCACGAAAAAATAAATGGGGGAATGGGAGCCGAGAAACGGTTCCTGAGGCCACTCGGTTTCCTTTGCATCGAACAAAAAAAAATAAGACGAATGCTTGGGTCCGTGTTGCCCCATTTTTTTATAAGCAGAGCGAACTCTGGCTCATCTTTTCATGCTGCCCCGAGTGCTGCCCTGCCTTGACTATATGCAAGACTGTGGAAGTTCACGCTTACTTTTCATTATGCGTGACGTAAGTGGCTCTGAATTAGCTTCAGCATTTTTGCCAAAGTACTTTCATTTTGCCGGGCGAATCTTACTTCTAATATTTCTTTTCAAACAGCGCTGTTTTATCCAGCAGGATTTTAATAATCCGAATTCGAATTTGGTTAAATCGGAAAGTATATTTTTGCGATGATTCGAATTTATTTGATGAAAAACATTGATTGGAATTTTACTCAATTGTATTATTAACAAAAAATAATCATTTTTGGATGAAATTGAAAGAGCTTCCAATTTCGAATTTGAATAATAAATATTAAAAATAGTTCAACCGAGATTTTGACCTGGTTTTTATCATTACATTAGTAATTATAAAAAGTAATCCCTTAATAATTAGAACTTCGATTGGTACCCCCAGTTGCTTCTAACGATGAGTTTTACAAAAAATGAGGAAATTTATAAAAATAAGCAAATTAGAAAATTTAAATGAATACTTGGTATGAGTTTGGAGTGAATATTTCTGAATTTCATTTATCTTTAGTTGCAGAGAGTCAATTCTGCCCCGGAATTTGTAATCTTAAAGTCGTCTGTTCTGTCCCGGGTGCAGCCACGTCTTTTCAATACACTTTTCTCTTGAATTCTCTTGAAAAGAGAAGCAAAGACCGGAGACCATTTTCAGTCTCTTTATCACCAACAACGATGAGCATTTGTATGAAAGCAGTTGATCGTAAAATTGCTATGTTTGAAAAGACCATTTTGTGTTAAATTTATTTCTATATTCCTCGTTTCTGCATAAACAGAATGAAATTCGTTCGGTCAAAGTCCCATCGCTCACTCCTGCACTTGATTATACAGACAATAATTCAAAATCCCGAATTGCATTGCAACGCACAAAATTTGTGGACTTCAAAATGGAAACGTTTACCCTGAGAGCCGAAAGGGTTCCAGCATTCGTGATGTGACGCAATTGCATTTACCTCCGTGACATTACCTATTTTCTTAGCCGTCTATTCATAATTTTCTACCGTGTAAAATACGAAGAATACGAAAACGCAATTATCAAGGTGTAGCATGAGCTACACTTTAAATAAATTGATGGTAATATTTTGCTACCTCAAAATGAATATATTACAGTCACTTTACGAAGCTCGAATGAAAACGTTTCGTTCTTTTAGAGTCGTATATTTTACTTAATAAACTCATTGAATAAACTTTGTGTTATTGTTTAAAATGTTATAAAAAAGAATAAAAAATTGTTCGTTTGATGATCCGAGTTGGTTTTGAATTGAGTTTTGGTTTTATCGATTGACTCCGGCCGTGAAGATAGTCACTGTTCGACTGTTTTTTCTTTTGACTGGCAGTTCACTTTAATATGAAAAACAATAGATATAAAAGAACAAACGAGGTGAAGGTTTTATGTTTACTTGGAGACAGTTGTTTTTTCAACGACCGAAGTAACAAGACATAAAGTTTATTCATCGTCGGAAGATTCAATTAATTCACCTAATATCGATTACTACAATTCTATTTGCTTCTTTACTCAAAAACTTGTATTGAAGTTGCGCGGACTCGAGAAGGTGAGTTCTTGTGGTGATCAACGTTGCGCATATCTGTGTAATCGAGCTAACGAGTGATCAAGGTTGGTTTGTGCTTGATTTACATTTGGTCAGGATTTCATCAGGTAATCTAAACATCTTTGCTTTATCATTTTTTCTTGTGTTGGATCGATATTACATCGTTTGTGGGTGTGTTTATGTGTGACAACCTCTAGACTCTATTCAATCGATCGCTCGTGTTATTCTCGATTTGAATTAATCTTGTGGTGAATTTTCTTCTCCAATTTCTCAAAACCAATTGCCTCAACTATTTCGTGATATCTCATCCAAAAAGTCTTAAAGTATTAACTTGGAGCAAGACACAGTACATCATCTTCTCACACGAGATTCGTGTTGATTCTCTTCTCGTGTGAGCTTAGTCTTGCTCCGGATCAATGTCCAATGAATGTTCGACTTAATCACGGTATTCTAATCAATTTGATATTTCATTTCAGATTACACAAAATTTCTCTGCACAGAAAACGAGATCATTTTAACAGTTATTTATTCAAGAAGAATTTACATGCACAAACGGTTTGAGCCCTAGAGACGGGCTTATCTTCTGAAATGCGATAGTATTAGCATAAAACTTATATTGAATTAACATGTTGAAAATAGTTTGTTGAGAAGTAGACAAGTCACGGTTGTGAAGCAATATTCTCATTTTCACGTATTACAGTAGATAGCGATTTATACAGTACTTACTGTGAGTACGTTGAAGGGCAGCCAACAGACTGTAAAGGCTATCACGACTGTCATCATCATCTTGATCATCTGGAACGAAAAAAATATTATCATTTGCGAAAAAAAATATCATAAATATTTCAAAAGAGAACTTTGAATCTATTCATGTATGGTTTTAAGCAAGAACATTTTGTTGTCATATATTGAGAAAAAAAGTATTTTCACAATTTGTTCCATTTTTTTTTGAACGACGTAAAGTTTCGATGAAATGTCGTTCAGAGAGATTGGAGGGCTTTTGTTCTTTGTATAATTAAAGAGAAGGGGGCTAATATTTTCGAGTGCTCCTGACATTCACTTTAAAACCTTCTTCGTCAGCGCCTCTCTTTGAATATTATTGGACATAAATAACGAATACCAGTCCAATAGGTTTAGTAAGATGATTGTTGAAACAATATTGCGAGCATAATTTCGTGAGAGGAATCTCAGAAGCTTTGCTTCTCAAACCTCGGTCTGATATAGCTGCTGAATAGTAGGTTTGGTTCGAACGATCTAATTGAAAGGTTAAGGTTCCTTTAGAGTCTAAAGAGAACTCGCTGTCGAGTTTTGTCATTTCCCTGGTGCCATGCAATCCAATCATGATTACTGGCTTTTCAGCTCGCACCCTTCGTTCCTTTCTGCTCTCTTGTCAACGCTAACTACCCTTTGCTCGAATAACCCCGACGAACGACCATTTTCCCTTCTACTAATAATACGCCAATCGTAATCTCAACTTTCGATCCACACTCGAAATCGTAATTTCCTTTCTCCACAGTCGAATGGGCCCTTAGCATCGTCAGCTGGTACAGCGAGATAAAAAATGAATCGCCTTCTTTTTCATATCGCAAAGGTCGGCGATTAAACGATCATTTCAACAGTGCGATTTTCGTCCGCAGTGTCGAGGAATTTATCGCTTATGGAAAAAAGTAAATTGATACTGGCGAATCGTATTTGGAATTCTCGTAAAACAAATTTATATAAAAAACGATGAAAAACATCGCTTTTCTCGGCAATTTTTCCACTGAAAATTTCCCCTAATTAGTCACAACGTCGAGAGCTTTTAAAGTTAAAAAAAGAATCGTTCGAAAAACGTGAAAAGTAAAGTAACTCAGTGGCGTAAAAAGGAATGTAAGAGAACTGTCCCGGCTGTTTTTTGCATGTGGGACCGAACATTTATCTCTGCCACGTGAAAATTCTGCTAAGCTTCTCACTGGAGTTTCCAGTATCGAATGATGTATTCGTCAGGATTCAGATTACGCTTTCATTCCTTCCATTCGTGTGGACATTGCATGGCATCCGGAATCAGAGCGTTTATAGAGCCGAAAAAGTGTCCAGACATCCAAGATATCGTCCACCACCGAAACAGGATCTGACTACACAGTTACGGACACCGAGAATTTTGGGAATTTCTAACTCGAACACTGGAAACAATAGTGTCCGATAAAAAAACTGAATTTGAGTTCTTGTCAAAAGAACGAATGAATGAAACCGAAAAAAAGGGACATTTTTTCAGTTTCAATATCTAATGGCATACAATGAATACCCATTTGCGATATAAATAAATCGACAAATGCCCAGAAAAAAGTGATCAAAAGTTCGAATGGCAAAAAAACCCGGAATCCCGATAGTGTTGTGAAGCTTGCAATTCAGGAAAGCGAAAAGTTGTGTTTGAGTTAGCTTCTTGCGTTAAGGTTGTCACATTTTGAATTGCGGAAACCGAAGCGACAGGAGTTTAATATTTTATGAGACCGCAAAGTGGGTAAAGCGATGAGACCACGGTGATTTGAGCTGCTGCAGCTCAACTTTTTCAAGATTTACGACAGTTTTGCTCACGTCCTGATGCAATAGCTTTAATCTCATAAACTTTTTGTTCCTAAAAGTATTCGCCAAGATATGGGGAAAATACCAAAATATTAGATTAGAGAACTTCATTTTGTATACACTATTTTGCTAAGATTCATTTCGGTGAATCTCAGCAAAATCGACATCGATTCGTCTCGAGCGAGCGCTCCGCTTTAAGGCTTTACTCACGAACACCCCTTGTTCCAACGTTTCAGTTCCTTCTTACTTTCACATACTTTTTCCACGAATGAATAATAAGTTTTATCCTGCCAGTCAATTTCGTCTCCGTCCGCAAATTTCGGAAATCATCCCTCAATCGTGAGCGAACAGTTCTGACTTCTTGATCCGCTGTTATCATTGGAGCGGGCATTGAAATAAGGAGAAAAAAATATTCTTATTACATACTTTGTACTTTAATAGTACAATTTGAAGGTTGCCATTTTGCCATATTCAGATGAAGTAATTCTGTGAAAATTCGTAAAGGGTTTAGGGAAAGACTGAAGGATATTCGCCACCAAAAGAGAATCAGCATCAATAGGAACGAAGAGAAACATTGGCCATCGTTCTAAAGCTTTGCAGCCTCAAAGCAAAACGGAGAAACCGTTTCCCGAAGAGCCAACTCAATCTCTGCGAGATTTCCGTCTGAATGCAAGCATGTGTGTGAAAGCACAGCTCATCGTCACATTGTCCCGTTTGATCTTCAATTCCGAGATCACTACGACCATTTCTTCCGCATATTTTTCAAGGCCTTCGAGTTTCTGTATCGTTTTCTGCGTTTCCGCGCACTGAAAGTTCACTTTTTTCCTGCCTCCATTCATCTTTGTCTGATCACGCCATTATATTATTTCCTTCGAATCTTTTTATTACCCCGATTCACGACTTTTCATATTCCATTACGAGAACCCTTCTTTTCTCCGCATCAAGCCCATCGGAGATCGATTCTTCTTGAACCGTTGCCAAGTCCATTTTTGCTTGCAGAAGTTAAAAAAAATAATTCTGTGGCCGGCCTTAGTTTGAATCAAATCAGTTTTGTACCCAACAACAATGTAGCTCGATCGTTTTCTCGAAAAATGGAGGAAAACAAACGTAATAAATAAATTCATGACTCGAATGACAAAAATAGAAGAGCTCACTGTAAAGACCAGTATGATTTTTTTGGCTCACGATACGTCAAGCCAAATATGCAGCTCAGCCATCAGCACCCCTGAATGATTAATTGGCCATTTTTCCATATATAATCGTCCCCATCGCCTCTCGACATTTTTCACATAAGTGATCTGTTCTAGACTAACATTTTTTTCCCTTTTTATCTACCCCAAGCCACGCTGCTCGTTTCGCTTTAACGCCCATGCTCGATTGAGAGGAACAAAAAACGTGTCACGCGCCATATATTGCAATTGCAGCACAACGTTTGTAAATACTCCGGTGTATTCGCGAATCGTGCTTTTAGAGCACTCTTTTTATTCAAGTGACTCGGTACAAATGCACCGAATGGATCGGAATGTTTCATTCGAAATTCCTGGACGTTGCTAGTTAAAAAGATACAAATTATTGGTAATGACGCTTGAGCAGAATTTCATTCAATACTTCTTTTGTTAGAGGGATATTGAAATTCGACGAATACCGAATGGCCCCGACCAAACAATCAGTATTCGGAATAAAAATAAATCTCGTTTTCAATCCCAATCTCAGAAAAAAACTGATCTCTGTAGAATATTGTTTTTCGGGTGTTGAGAGTTATTCGCACAAAATTTTGGAGCGTCTTTTTACTGCTCTCGTTCTTTAAGGGTTTGTTATTCTTTCGATGAAACAATCTGGCTGAGGTTGGACTATATTTGGAGCATGCCTAAACAGCGATTTTAACAACGGTGATATCATCGTGGAATCTTGAGAAATGAAAATAATGAGATGAAAATAATGAGAGGAGGGAACACATCGACAGTGAGTTTGTACTGAAGTTTCCACGCTGTGATTTTACATCCTCTTATTGTATGTTGCGGACGCAATGCTCATAAAATCACCGCAATGACATTTATAGAAACCACACCGTAGTTACGATTTATTGTGAAATCCTGTATTTGAATACGAATAAAATTCCCTTTTTTTCTCCGATCCCCATTTGACGCCATGCGGAAAATGACTTATTCATTCGAGCCATGATTCGCCTCATTCACTCAATTCGTTACTCCCTTTTGCCGCTCATTTGCATTCCAAGAATTTTTGTGTACTCTCTACTAAAAATATTCAATTGAAAATGAAAAAAAGCACCCACATTTTATTACTAACGATCGAGTAACATTTCGGTGCGTTTCGCATTCGTTTTGCGATGTTTTATGTGAATCGTTGAACGAGCTTCAAATTGCGTATAAATTCGTACAGTACGTTCATGAATATCCCGAAGGTAAGGGCTTTTTTCACCAGAATTTCGTCCAGATGAATTACAGGCTCGTGATATTTGTAAACGGAGACAGAAATATATCTGCACGCGAATGTGAGAAAAGAGAAATTTGTATGACACCATTCAATGTATCTCCCTGCATCGCTTGTTTTTTCATTTTGTTTTCGTACATATTGGATAGGTACGTACGTGACTGGGATGTAGCATTTCTTTTGAATCCAAAGAACGAGACAAAGGATAGAAAGGATGATGAGTTTTTTTATTTCTCGGAGGATATTTATTAAAGCAGCTGGGAAACAATTTATAAGCAGAATTCAATTGTTGAATGGGGTAGGCAGATTTTTTTTGGTAGCGCGTCCACTGGCTCATATATTCTTGATTCTACGTGCCCGAGTGGGAAGCGAGTTTTTTTCCTCGACGCCATTTACGGGCTCATAAATACATCGAAAAACGAACCCAACGAACAACATTGTGGAATTTCATGCTGAGGCGATATTCTTCACTTTGCCTGGGTACGTGAGACCGTACAATGTCGTGGCGGTTGAACGTTGCTCGAAAAGTAAATATACGAAGGGTTGGAAAAAAAATTTTTATATACAAACCTTCGATATTTTCCACTTAGCCAGGATTTTCAGTGAAACTCTACTAGGACCGAGGGACCGAGCGGGGGGCTATGAGAAAAAAAGCCTATAAATAAACCGAAAAGTGATGAGGACCGGAGAGATGAATCAAAACGATAATGAAGAAAATAAAAATGACAGGCAGGCTTGCGTGTGAAATAAATATCGTCTGATTGCCTCGTAATTCGTGACTGTTGTGGAAGTGACCACGAGGGGAGCGTAAGGTTCGGTAACCGCTCCTTTGTCAGTGCAAAATGTGCGAATACAAATCCCCTTCGAGACTATAGCCTCAAACTTAGGATAAGCACATACCTAACCGATGCGCACCCTCTGCCCATCATATAAACCACCATGAAATTCCGGCCCCAAGGATTTAGCTCTACCTCTCACTCTTTATTTACTTCCCGTCTGTTCTTGAGAGTAGAAATAGTCGTGCTGACCCAACTCGCTACAAAGAGAAATTGTCGCATAAATGTCGAGTGTCTACCATAACGATTTACTCATTTGTCAGTTCATCTGTAGTTATCGTTTATATTTTCCTACAATGCGAGATACTTTTTGTAGAGGCAGTGCCTTTCTCGAATGAATAAACATTCAGTGGCTGAACAACGATAATTTCCTCCTCGAGATCGACATGTTCTAAATTTTTATATTGATAATCGCAATATTTCGAGTGCTTTAAGGCGTCTATCCTAATTAGACGGGCAAAAAAAAAGATTTTTCACGAATTTTTTTGACCGGTGTAAATTACAAATATGAATATAAAAAGCGGTAGGCTTAAAACACACACACTTAAAAAAGTACATGATTTTTTTTTTCAATATTTATTTTACTCAGTTTTCGTACAGAAAAATGGGGGAGAAGACAGATCCAAAAAAAAATATGGGTTGCGTTGTTGAGAAAAAAATAGTTCCACTAAAAATTTCAAAATTCGTACGACATGCGCTAGAGCTATAGTCATGAAAAACATGTGGTAAAATTTTGATAAGTGCTCAGACAGCCAAGTAAACGTCGCTTAAAATTCCACTTAGGACTGCTCAGATCGTTATAAAATTTTATTATATGATACTTTTAAATACTTTCGAAAAATGCAATAAAAAAAATCGCTTTTTGAAAATTCTAATTAGGGTAGACCCCTTAAAAATGGATATGAAAATAAAAAATTTATTAAAAATTTCAACCAAGTCGCATTTCATCGTCGTTGTTTTGAACTTTTTCCTTAATTTCATTTTTCACCTTCACTTCCCGCATTTCATTCCATTGCTTCAACGTCCGAATAAATCCATAATTGTCCCAAAAAATCTACAGGCGCATTGTCTGCTCCAAAAGGAAACCTCACGATACATAACATCCGCACTTTGGCCCCTATCCAATCATACTGCGCCTTCGGCAATAGAAGTACTTCCAAACAAGAAAGAACCACTCATGATGATGCGGAGAAGATCTCGAACAACAGGCTTGCTTTTCTCATTCGCCATAACTGGCGAATCTTCAATTGTTGGACGAAGAATCAAATTGTTACGTGGATCACGCTACAGAACTATCCACTCTAAGCGACATCAATAATGATTTACGTCCTAACAGTTTTATCTGCGTTACACTCTCTTCACACAACCACACTTCTTCGTCATCTTCATGTTTCTTCCCTTATCTCCCATTCGCCAGAGCCGAAATTCTTCTTCGTTGATCTTCCTGCTTGAACGAGATGTATCGTTTGCTCCATGATTTCTAGTTTTTATAGTCACGTGGGAAAATATTTTCATCTCAATTGATTTTTCAACACCTCAGTTTTGTTTTAAGTCTTTTAAACTATTGTGTGTATTTGTATATTTTTCTTTTTCATAGCCCACCCTCAGCAAATCATCTTCTGAGAAAAGAGAAAAAGAGGTTCGAATAATCTTGCTGGAGGCTAAATACCCACCGTTTATTGCACATAAGACAGTGTGTGCTCGTGTGTATAAATCACACAGTCGAGGGAGTTATTACATAAGGGAGTCGTCCAAAGTTCGGAGTATCCAGATTTAAGCACCAACCCCTGACCTGCCGCATACTTCATCACCATTCTTTTTAATGAATGTCTCAAGTTAGAATATAAAGTGTAGAGTGATTAAAAGGGCATGCAATTATGACTAGATGTTCGAGCGAGTCTGTTCAGGGGAATGAATACGTGTCCAAGGTTCGCTCAGTCCGATAAGATCATTGAAAGATAAGCATATACGAGGAGTTTGAATATCAGTTTAGAATAACCGAGAAATACTGCTTAACGCTGATTGATGCAGAATTCTGTGTATGGCGAAGCTCCTTAACTGGGAAGATCACCGAAAGGATACGCTGATCGCACACACATTAATGTTGGTGAATTAATACTCTGTATAATTAGTTTAAAATATTACAAAAACTGTACAAAATTGAACAAGGTTTTTTTTATCTCTGTGCTATCGCAAGATTTGGACACGTTTAAATTGCATTGAAAATGGCACGCTATTAAATTATCGAGTAGTTTTTGGTCCGTTAAATTTATATTTTCGTTTGTAAATTGTCAGAAAATCGACTAGTGTGTACATTCGGTTTTTTGTACGATCCTAAACCTTAATCTATAAAGCTTTATTGGAAAGAGATTTGGCTCAGTAGAGTTAACTCTGATACCGAATCACAGACACAAGAGTTTTCCATTTGAAGTCAAATGGGGATTTGTACGTTCATAGAATCGAAGCTATGATACGAGGCACTGAGTGGATAATCTCCAATTTTCGGATGTCAGGATTAGGCGTTTGTTTTCGTGGAATTAGTTCGTCGGGATCCGTACGTTGCTGCTTTATGTCATGATCATGATGGGAAACGTAATTTTAACATAATTGGGATGTTTAATCGACATTTTTTTTGGAAATATTGGGGAAAGGCCAAAATGGATTAGAAAAAAAGTACTGAAAATATCTCCATGAATTGAGAATTCATAATTTATTTTGTGAAGCCTCGCGAAATTTGTAGTTTGCTGTAGGGTGAGAAAAAACCGTCACTGTTCATATTTCTGTTCCCACGAATATCGACAGTTCTCATTGTTGACAGGTGAGACAAGGACAGGTTGAATTTTCATTTTTATGTTACCCTGTGACCTTCGATTCGTAATCTGTAACTACATCTACTCTGCTTTAGTCGATAATCCTTCAGCAAATAGACTCAAAATGTTTTGGAAAACAACATTATTTGACCGAGTGAGTAACCGGCTGTTGTTGTGTCAAAGAATGTAGAAAAATAATAAGCTATTAAACCAATACCATCAAATTATCAGAAACATTAGTTTTGCATCTTTCTTCCAGGTTTTTTTTTTCGCAATCGTATAATTAGCGTTACATTTCACAAGGCGTGGCCGTATTGAAAATGATTTTTCGGTTTAAATAGAGTTCTATTAAATAAATATGCAGATACGCAAACTTAAGAAAATTCTTTCATATTATAATTCGAGGCACGCTCTCGAGAAGCATAAACGTGAGAATTTGTGGTGAAGTGATCGTGTTACTGACCGGGGAGGGGAAAAAACCGGAGCTAAGTCGGCCGAGCAATCAGAGAACGATAATTTGTGACAGGGGCTCACCGTAAAGCATGTCTGATTTGTTTTGCCGCTAAGATACATAATTACAATAAAGGATATCAGGACAAGACATAAATCTCGGTAAATGCATTAAATTAGGCTGGCCAAGGTTGAAAAGTTAATGGCCGTCTTCCGAGACTTGTCTCGTAAATGTCTGTTCACTACTTTGAAAATGTGGTAAAAAATAGAATTTTACTTTGTACTATTTTGAGATAAAAATTCACAATCAATGAATCTTAATTAATTATTTAGATTATTTTCTTAAAAAAATCAAAATATTGGCTGTTCTTTCAATAGTTCTGCAGCATTACGAAAATTACGTGGAGTAATTTAAAAAAATTACTTCACTTATTTTTAGATTCTAACCTAATAAATCGTCATCACGATACAATTCATTGATTCTAAGTCCTTAAGACTATGGATCAGTCGACTAACCTCACTTGGAGTTTTCGAAATCGAAATTCTTTAACACATTTTGATCGATTAAAAAAAGGCTCTGTCAGCCTACGCAGAACGATGGCAAAAATCGACTGACAGAGCCAACTATCTCTCTCGCACTCATGGTTACGATATACCGACTAATCCATCCTCTTAAATAAAACAGTGAAGTAAAATAAATAGGCATAAAACGAGTGTGCATGTTAAGTATAAATTTCAATTTACCTCCCTCCGGGTATTTGTCGCAAAGCTGACAATGAGTGAGGGGAACTGTATACCGGAGTTCGGTGAATCTCGTAAGCCAGCCTGCGAGAGAGAAATTAAACTTTCGTAACTGAGCTAGAGAACGATAGACGTCAAAAGTCTATTGGACTAACCTTAGAAACAAGATCATCAATATAGCTTTGGCCTTGCACTGTTTCCAGTCTAACCTTGTGACCTGTTGATTTTTCTTCAGTCAAAAGCGAAGAAGAAGTCGTTCACTATTTCAGCACGAATGCCAAGAACCAGGTTGAGAAGCACATTGGTGATCGAGGTAACGTTGATCCTCGATAAACTTACGAATGGAGCGTACAATTTGGTTTTCTGGCAATTGCGACGAACGAAACGCTACGATATTCTGTCGACGAAAGTAATCAAACTTTTGTGTATCATTGTTCAACGAACCTGTAAACCACACTATTTTACCGATCAGGTAACTCAAAACCGTCTCGCTCTCCTCATTCCAACGATATCGTTTGTTTCCTTCCGCTCTTTTCTCTATTCCGCTATTCATTATTTATTAGGCCCACCAAGCCACCATTAAAAAAAAAACGTAAGCTGACCACGATACGAAATTGCATCGTAAATATATGGATGCATAATTTTGAATAATGAAGAAGTTGC
Organism: Venturia canescens; assembly: GCF_019457755.1. Taxonomy (NCBI): domain Eukaryota; kingdom Metazoa; phylum Arthropoda; class Insecta; order Hymenoptera; family Ichneumonidae; genus Venturia; species Venturia canescens. Next base: position 15,765,350 of record NC_057421.1, on the reverse strand, counting down.
GATAGGGGCTGCACGTTCTCGAATGATTATATACAACTCGGGTACATTGGTGAGCTCATATCGTTCTCAGCTTTCATTCGAGATTCAACGTCATCATGAAGTGGTTACGGTATTCTGTAGTCAGACTTGCACTTCTGGCGTATTCTTTTTCTTATGGTGAGTTGGTATGATCCTATTTGCAATTGTTGCGACAGGGGAAACTAATTGAAACTACTATTGACAGTGATAAGAAATATTGTTAAAATTTTATTTACGAAAGTGTATCAATTTGAAAACATTTTGCAATTCTCGGATATCAATAAAATTGCTCATAAGCGCACGTTGGCAAATTTTACTTATTCTTTTAAATCCGCTTTTCAGTACATTTTCCATCGAAATTGTATTTGTACAAGCTCTAGGAGTTTCTATCGAGAAAAAGTGATTATTATTTAATTAAAAGTGGATTTTAATTTGATAGCTCTTCGAGGCTCCGTTCGTCTCTTCCTACCTGTCTTTGTTACTTTAATCCTGTTCCTTTGTTCTGTTCTTTGTATCGGTTTCGCAGCAGTTCGTAAAAGAAATAAGTAAAAGAGATTACATTTATCCATGTTTAACACGAGTTCGATCATCCGTTGCTTCGAATCGAATTGCACCGCAGAGTCGATAAACTCTTTTCTATGACAATCTTTTGCAACCGTTGATTGTCTTCTCATAACAATCGAACCGCTGTTTAAGTATTCTTTTATCAATCATAATTTCAGTACGAAAAAACATTGAATCGAATCCGAGTATTTTTCCATTACACGGGGACGGTACGAGCACTCGTTTTATTGAGTTTACGATTCGATAATTGCATTCGATCTAGCTCTCCAATTATATTATACGTCCATGCGGACAATTGAAGACGCACGTTTTTCTTATTAACTTTCGTTACAGTCAACACGGCTACGAGGGAGCAACTAGGGTCGATTTTCCTCCGTCTCTACAATGGGTAAGTTTAACCACATTTCTATCAAATTGACCCAGCAATTATAAAGAACTGAGCATATATATATATATTTTTTTTTTCAGAAGGAATACGGAAGATTATGTCGATGCGGATATTCACGAAGCAGAAACGCTCACACTCGATTTAAATGTTGACAAACCGATGGTTGTTTATGTTCATGGTTTTACGGAAAGCGTAAACAGCACCAGCGTTCAAACCATTGTCGAAGGTAAAATAGATCGAATTTATCGGACCAATAATTGTGAAAATGAAAATGTCGATTTTTTATTATTTTCGGAGGTAAATGTCGATCGGCGAGATTCATTGTTCAATCGCGTCTGTGGCAGGACAAAATATAACTTCAGCATGTTTTATCATTAAGCATATCTCAATCGTTCGGACCACAACATATTGGTGGTCGATTGGAATATCATAGCTCGGGAAAATTACATCCAGGTTGCTACAAACGTCGAATCGGTTGGAACCACAGTCGCAAAGGCCTTAAATGATATCGTTCATGGAGGCTTTCCTGCTAAAAATATTCACGTTGTTGGTCACTCGATGGGTGCTCATGTTTCAGCGTACGTCGGACGAAATGTTGATTTTCCACTTCAACGTATCACGGGTATGAATCGCATTTTGAGCAGCATTATTTGCTCAGTTACGTTTTGGAATAAACGTACTTAAAAAATTTCGAAAAGTAGCTAAGAGCAACGTTTTTTGGGGTGGTTTCAAATCGGATTTCCTTTTCAATAATTTGGATATTTTTTTAAAACTCATGCTACGTGCTACGTTTTTACTCAGGTCTAGATCCTGCGGGTCCGCTTTTCAACTTTATCGGTCGCCATCTCTCTTACGCGGATGCACAATTCGTCGATATAATCCACACTGATGCAGGTTTTTATGGCATAACTCGCATAACGGGTACTGTAGATTTTTTCCCGAACAAAGGACGGAGAATTCAGCCCGGTTGTCCGACTGCATTCACGCCTTACAGCGAAGAAGGTACGCAGAACTGTATCGATAAAATAATTTTTTGCTTTTTTTCTTCAGCTAGAAAATAGAATTTTTTTTTAATCACTTCCCGTAGTCTCACTTTCATCAGTACATTCCCCGGAAGAAATCAATGAGATAAACTGCGATAAATCACTTGTCCTTCCGTCAGATGAAAATTAACGTTTTATTGCCGGAATTTAGATCCACACCCGACTAAATTGATTGCTATAGAATGTCACCCCATGGCTGCGAATAGTCATTAAATCAGCCCTATTCATCAAACAATCATTTATCCTACCCCTCAAAGATTTTTGCAGCCACCATCGATCTTGGATTTTCTATTCCGAATCCTTGATAAGCGAAAAAGCTTTTCTGGCAGTTAAGTGTTCGAACCTCATGAGGAAAAGACGTAGCTCCCCAGCTCTCGTCATGGGATATGCTGTTCCGAAAGATGCGTTAGTATACAACACTTTTATTGCACTTAATAAATTTTGTTGAACTTAGCGATTCTTATCGAAAACATTCTCTATGGGGATGAAAAAAATGTCTATTGAGAAAACTGCGATTTTTCTCCATCGGCCAAACGGCCATGTTTTTTTTTGTTTTTGACGGAATGGGCAAAAGATGTAAATTTCGAAAAGTTCATTTTTCGTCAACCTATATCCGTTCGAAATAAAAACGAATCAGCACAATTTTTTTCAAAGTTTCTGCTGGGATTGATTTATTCGAACCCCGACCGCACGCACGTTGGCGAAAGATTTCAATTTCGAAAATTCGACCTGGGACGAATAAAAAATTCAAAAAGTTTGCTAGTCTAAAAAAATGGGTTTTGTCAATCAACATAACATTCAAATCCAACGTAACGCATTTATTCTGACCAGCGAATTCAATTCGTTTCTATACGTAAAAACGCTTTCTCAGATTTTCTCTTCTGGATATGAGAAAACCTGAAATCATGCTACAAGATTTATTTCGTTTGTAGAAAAGGATCGTACTGCCTCGTTACCAGTCCCTCGGCACCCTATGGCTTGGGGGAGGCGGGTGCCCGGGAGACTTATCTGTGAAAATTCCTTCCTGGAAAAAGAGCCAGTGGAAAGGGAAACCTACATCCACGTTCCGTAAGAAGGGCTTATGGGAATTTGAGATAAAACATCCCTATTTTTGGCTTCTTAGAACGCGAATTTTTCACGTAGTCAAGATATTCTTGCCTGGGCATTTTTTGGGAGTTGATTGAACAAAAAAAATAACAAAAGTAACTCTAGAACCGAATAAATGTATGTTTAGAAATAATGTGCCTCAGTTCCGAGCTATTTTCATTCCCATTTGGCTCATTTTCATCTGCTTCAACTTCGGCAGTATTGCCAAAGCTGTTAATTCGATCAATATGAAATTCGGGACATTTAATTAATTATCGAGGGTTTATCACGAAAATTGAGTGTCAGATTTAATCACTTTTCGCTTGCTCTTCGACTCAATGTTCATTGAAATGAAACTATTTCATTTAATTTTCCCTTGATGCTCCGTTAGTGAACATATACAAGCGACGAAAACTGGTGTTTCAATTAAAGTGGAATAAGAGAAAAAAAATTAACGTATCCAGCGATGGAAAACGATTTCGAAAGCACTCGTATTGACTGTTCCGTTCCCGCGGTTCATTCAAATAAAGTGAATTCTTAAAAAGCCACTTATCCACGAACTACAGAAACGAAATTAAGAGTGAAAGTTTCAGAACACAATAGTAGTCGCGAAAAGGTAGCAGGGATATCCGGGAATAATTGTCTTCCACATAAGAGTTAATTGAATGTTGGATGGAATAGTCGATGATTACATTACCCAGAGAGAATTTAATTGGAAGGACTGTGTTATCAATTAAATTTCGTTATCGTCCTTCTTTACTTCGTCGAAAAAGAGTTTTTACAGTTACGAGCAATTGGCCATGGAATAATGCGTCGTCTGTGCAATGTACGCGATACTCAGTGGGTACAGTAATCGACGACATTTCCTGAATACAAATCAGAGCATCCTGGAGTGACTCTCCATCCTTGGCAATGCGGAGTAAACAGAGGAGTCTTCGGAATATTCTGTGATAGTTTTGTTTTTTTTCTTCGATTATCCGTGCTCCGCATTATTCAAAATCTTGGTGTTATGGTAGCTCGGCTTGCATATTTGATTCGTACGAACGTGATATTTTTATTCGGGCTTTCAGTTTACCAACGGGCTTTCACAATTTGGTAAAATCTTCATTTCAAACGTGTTTTCATTCCATTTATCATAGTGATTGTCATAAAGGATTTAACTCGCTTACCTTCCTCTTGGATCGTGCCATTCTCTGATCCCTCGTATTTTCAGCCTCCCCAGGCGGATGTTTACCCCACACTCTGATGGCGATACTACTGTACGTGAACATAAGCACGATCAGAGGGACTAGGTACTGCAGAACTAGAAGTGCTATGGAGTAGTGATACCTAGAAATAAATACCGAAGCTGTTATCACAGACACGATATTAAGGATATATTGCACAGGCGATACAATGTTGCCATGCTAAACCATGCTAAAAACATAAAAAAATTCAAAATGATCAGAATTTTATAAAATTTGGTGAACATATTCTTTAGTGCCAAATTTGACAATACAAATTTTTTAAGATTTTTCTTCTGTACAGTTATCGAGTAATTGATCACTAAAGTTCACGTGTATAAGCATAGCGTTTCCATATATATAGGTATACATTCCGGGCATAAGAAATCTGCTTTAATGCGTAATTACTTAATAACTAAACAGAAGAAAATTTTGAAAAAATTTGTGTTTTCGCACTTGATGTTGAAGAACATTATCACCAAATTTGATCAATTTCTAATTATTTCGACTTTTGTATCATTCACCCTTAAGGAGGCTCAAGCGTATCTTGTGGAAAAGTTATTTACCAACTTTGTACAATAAAATTTATTAAACATAAAGCTTAAGACAGTATTAAACGTTTGACGAAATATGCAGATGATTCACCGCCTCGAAATTGAGATATTTATTGTTGAAGTTCAACTTTTTCCAAATTTAAACTCTCCAAATTTTTTACTCATAATTAAGCGTTGTTTAACAAGATTCACCCAAATTTTTAAATCGTTAACTTGGAATAATAAAATCTAATATATTTTTCGTATGGTGTCCTATATATATCGCTTGAACTTCCTTAATTGGTTCTCGTGCTGCTGAGTTTGACTGCTCAATTCAGCAAAATATGTCTGACTCCGCTCAACAATTATCAATAATGATCAACGACTGAATTCATTCGAGTCAATACCCCAGATCAACTCGAGTAATGCTGATAAGTCCAATCGAAAATCGTTCGTTTGGATGAACAATTTGTGCAATAGTTATCGAAGACTTTAGGAAGTGTTTAATTCGTCAAAAGTAAGCCCGAAGTTAAACTGCTTTCGAAGACGTCGAATGGTGCAAGTTCTGGAATAGCTCTCGAAAGTTTTGACCGAAGCATCGTCCGGTAGAATGAAGTCAGCACTTCCTGCAAAATTATAGGGACTGCTAGTTTCTTACCTCTGTTGTGTAGATGGCCAATCCTCTTTGCATATAAATTGATCGCATTTTCGGTAATGATCGTTTGGCTGATGAAGTCGAGACACAACTGCGATTGGGGATGAAACTATCAACGCTATCGACCACACCGCCAAAATCAATAACTTTGCCTGAGTCTTACTCATACGTGGTTTCAGCGGCCACATTATCGCCACGTAACGATCGATACTGATCGCTACCAATGTGTAAGCGCTTACGAGCACCGACACTGCCTGCACAAACATTGTTGTGGGTATTATCATCGTAGCTTTTAATATTATAATGGAAATTGCGGCTTATGAAGACATTTATCGATACTCGAATTTAAAAAAAATGCAATATTCATTGTACATAAAAAAAGAGCAACAATTTTTCCACGACAAAATCTGTTTCCTCTGTTAGCTGTGACAAACTAATTTGCAGACTCTAAATGAATTTGTTTGGGTTTGTCTTGATTGGAAGAACGAGAGAAAAATGTATCGGCTCGATTGGATTTTCAAAATTTATTTCGAGATTGGTTTTCAAAGGCTTATGGAAATGAACGCGCAGAAAATGATTTTCTCGTTTCAATAGAAGTGGGGCTGATATTACTCGTGCACCGAAGCGAAAAGAGAACGATAAACACGCTGCGCGAGGATATTTTAATTGAATTGTACGCTTCAATTAGTGAACTGATTCTCCACCAGTCATGAATAATATTTCCTATTGCTCATCAGATTCCAAGAAACGTTTTGGTGCTCGAAAGGAAAAAAACAATTTAGCAAGGGTTCCTCGGAAGAAAACAACAGGAAATGTATCCATTCAGCTTGATATCTGCAGCGTCATTGTTTTCTAGACAATTCAAGTGCTCAGGGAATAAAATTGTGTTTCGTATACCTGCGAATAATTGACGATTGGACAAAGCTCGTGTCCAAAAGGCCAGTACTGAAGGATGAGGGTACTGATGAAACTCGTTGGGACGCAAAATACAGCCATCAGTATGTCACCGACTGCGAGATTGACGATAAAAAAATTCGTCACTGTCTTCATCCGAGGACTACTGAAAACGACGTAACATACGAGGCCATTCCCCAATAACGCGATCACGAATATGATCGAGTAGAAGAAATAAACTGTGGTCTGAAACCAAGTAGCTGCGAGAGCGCTGCCAGACGGTAAAAATTCATCGCAGCTCAGTGAGCTCTCGTATGTGCTCAAATTCCGCCAAATATTATTCGAGTCCGTGACCTCTGTAGCTACTTCCATCCCATAATCGTCCAGCGTTATGGTTTCGTTCATTTTATCGCTGCTCTCCCTATCATCCTGTCCTGAAAACATACGGAATTTCAGATGTTATTAGCTCAAATGGACAGTCAATGGATCGGAAGTGCTCCAAAAAAATTTCCACAATGGCTTTGTATTTATTGGTATAACAAAATCGTCTTTGCTCACGGTCTTTTCAAACTTTATTTTCTCCCAAGATATTTATTTTAAAATAAATACAAACTTGTTTGTAATTGTTTTATAAGTAAAGATAGTTGAGAAACCGGATGATCTTTTTGTATACCTTGGGGAGGGTTCAACAAAGATTAATAAGTTTGTTGAAGAGTCACTTTTCCGAGTTTCCTTATTACGTAATGGAGAGATGAAAGAGGATCACAAAGTATATGAAAAATCCGGAGATCGATACAGGAGAAAGAGCTGTAGCGCGAGAGATGAAAACTGGAAAATTGATATAATGTTTGAGGAGGAAAGCAGCAGGGAAATAGAGTTGAGCTGATGCGATATGTGAAGAAATATCGAATACATTTTTTTTCGTAAATAACGAGGTTGAATGTATTTTCTTTTACAAAAAGTCTTGAGGCAGCCTGAAATATTCTGATCATGGCTCAGCCTCGAAGTTACAATATTTTGATCTCAATAACTCGAATACCAATAAATGTATGCTTCCTAAAGTTTTTGTAGTTCAGAATAATAAATGATTTGCAATTCATATTACCGTTCCAAATATATTACATCTTTAGCGTGGTTAAAGCTCTAGTTTGTCTCCATAAAAAAACGAGTTATATCAGCTTTTCTGATTACGTCATATCCGCTGCGGGTTTAATTGCTATGTAATTCCAATCAAATGCCAGCGTTATTCTATATTTATTATATAACTGTTCCAAGCAGTATTAAAGCTGCATGGTTTCAACAATGATCGAAAAATGATCGAGTTTTTCGACCTGATAAAACATTTTCTATAGATAACAACAAAAGAATCTTTTTAGATACTCTTGCTTTTCGGAACGATAGAATAATGTTATAAATGAAAAGTAATAACGATAGCACGAAAGTTGGAAATTGTGGCAATCTCATAGAAAGCTTTTCTCAGTCAATATTTATGTTTATCTCTTTTCTTCCACCACTTTTATATCTAAGGCTTCGAAGAAAAGCGATTCGAGATCTCTAGATGTCAATGATTTTCGAAGTGCATTCGACGATGCTGTTTTCGCTAGAAATGGGTTCCCTCAAGGAACACGCTCTTGATATTGGTATTGGAAGATGGAGAATGTACCGGGTGTAGAAGCGATCCGGAGCAGCGTGTATTTTTCTTGGCTCGATAGGGCGAGCGGAAGTGTAGCTTAGTCTACCATAACCAAACACATTCCTGGGCGGATGTAACTAAACAAGCTCGGGGAGCGTTTCTTCAGATACAGATCGAATCGTTCTATCTTCCGTGCCTCTTGTAAATTTCTTGTACTTAAATGTCTGGCAACTACAAATCCTTCGGATGATTTTTTATCGCGATCCTCTAAAAGGAATCTGCTCGCATTAATTGCAGTGAATGAAAGAAAAGTGGATTTGATGTTCCGCGTCTTTATTTGATACAATTACGGCATGTGTTTGTTCATTAATCCAATGAACGTGAAATCTTTTTTTGAAACTTCATTGAAAATTGAAATTTGTGTTTTGAAGCTCGAAAATCCTTCAATTTTTAATATTTTTGTATGATTTTAGCTCAGGCGATAGCCACTGCTTTACACATCAAAACGCTCTTTGGTTTTTTGATCTCAGATAAACCAATCCCCCGGAATCGTGGAAACCATGGAGAAATGTGTGGGTTCCTGTGGAATAGTTTTACACCGAATTTACCCGAGATATCAGAATTAAAAAATTCCATTATACAGTTTAAATACCAGTGAATAGATTCTTCGAATTTCAAAAGTCTATGTTTTTATTCCTCGCCGCAAAAAAATCGCGAAAGAGCTCCAAAAAATCCGGCTGCCACACGGGGTGACCCCCTTAAATGGTTTAATAATTCATTGGGAAATGAGTGAATAGCAAAACTCCGATAATTCGGAAGTGAAAAAACGAATCGCCGTGAATGATTATCAGCGAAAATCCATCTTGAGGAGGCCCTCCTGTAATGTTGGCGGTCTTGCCGAATTCCAGCCGAAAAACGAGGGGTCGTATGCGTTTGACACGGGGCGTGCTCGATAATTTTTCTTTTTATCGGTTTCCACCCTCAGGTCTATTTTATTTCAATGTCGTTGACAGAGATAAAATGATAAAAAGATATATTATCGAGTAATCCCTTCAGACTTACAGTCGACCTGCTTAACCGGAAGTCGTCGTTACGCGGCGGAACTGATGCATAAAAAATAGTTGTTCTTTGACGAAACCGTGTTGAATGGATCCGGCTAGTAAAACTTTCAATTCTTATCTCATTTTGTAATCATTCAAATTCAGGGGAGGTCAAAGAATTTACTTAGAGCTTGACCTAATTAATAATTTCATTTAAAATTTAATCAAGCGACGGACAAATTTGATTACCACAATTCATTTTAACGCTCGCAGCAGTAAATAATTAAAATGTTAAGCTACCGATTGTCACTTTGATACACTTTGCTCGTCTTGACTCTTTCCAAACCCCTCGAATGAATTAATTTTAATGTCATTTCAGTTACACTTCTCCCACCGTTATATCCCGATAATCGTGATCAGCGAGCTATGCGACCCTCACTAGCGTACGTGTCAGACAACGCCCGAGAGACTCTTGCCACCTCAATTTCTACCCAGCTTCGCATCGCGTACCATCTCGCCTTACTGCTATGTCAAAAAGTAATTCTGAAGATGTTTTCTTGGCTGGTCACTTTTCATTATTTTCCAAATTTATTTCTCATGCAACGTTCGGTTCACACCTATCGAAGGAAAAAGTATTTGATATGTGACTCAATTTTTTAGGTTTTACTCGTCCAATTTCCTCAAGGACTCAACGATCCGTTAGGGAATAACATTAACTGTTATTGAATCGACGATTTTTTAGATGCGAACTGTATACAGTTTTTAGAAAGCATTTGAAATAGGCCAATTGACCGTGAAATAAATCTCTGAAATGACCCATTTCATTATAGTTAATCAGAATGCTATTTCTAGTTTTGAAACGATTGGAATAAGTGACCAGTGAACATTTCATGTCGTACGGCTTTGTGAAAGTTTCGGAAAGTTTTTACAAAAATACTATAAAACTCTTCGTCGTAAAACACCGTCGACTCGGCGAGCACCAAATTCTTTATTCATTTGAACAAGCTCTGCCTACACAAAGAAAAATCAATAAAAATATATCCCAAGATGGAAATAGTATTCGTCAGAATTTTACAGATAAAGGCAGAAGCAACGAATGAATATGTCATGTACCGCATATTGTGTGCGACACATGTTGAGATAAACGTTCGAGAACGACCAATCGAGCTGCAGATATTGTACGATGTCGATTTTCCGTAACGTTATACAGGAAAAATGAAGATTCAATCGTCGGAGGTCTGAGCTCTCCGATTTATTCAGTCATGAAAAAAGAGATGGGTACGAATCAAAGCTCGCATCTTATTTTATCTTTTGCTCTGATGCGAAATATTTTGGTCTCCTTACAAAATAGTGCAACGAAGAAAACACGTAGTCGTGTCATTCAGCTTTTTATTTGTTCGGTAAAAACTAGCTTCGTTACGCCTCTCTCATATTAATGCACAATAAGCTCAAAAGAAATTATTCCTTTCCATTTCGATTACTCAAGTTTTTCTGTACAGATACACACATTTTTTTCATTTTATTGTCAGCTTTATTTCTCGGAAGGGAGAAGAGATTTTTCTCTCACTTTTTTTTTCTATGGTGAATATAGCATCAGCGTTAAATATTTATTTCATTTGTAAAACCTGTCACCGGTCAGATAAGAATTAAATGAAATATTTAAATGTTATTCAACCTCTTGATGTTTCTGTAAATAAGAATAAAAAAATTGGAGTAAAAGATCGAAATGAATATCTTGAAAAAAAAAAGCATTCGGAGGTTCTGAATTTTACGAATCTCTTGATATCGCCTCGTCTGGAGTACGTCATCTGTTCGTGGTCAAAGCACCAGAAGGCTCATGCGTTCGAATTTTCAACTGTACGTCGACTCTACCAGCTGTCAATCCTCGGACTCCGAATATCATCGCACTCCAACCAACATGGAGATTTTTCAATTTATTTGCAAATTATTCTACGAAAGGACATATCGAAGGATAACCGAATTATGCAGGGTATATCTTCGTACAGTTGGTCCAGCGATAACGCTGCCCTTCTGTATTTTTTGTTTTTTTATCACACGCTGTTCGAAGGTACTTGGAAAAATATGCTGAAATATTGCAGGATCTTTTTCAGTGGCTTCAAAAGTAACTTTGAAAAATGCGCGTTTTTGAACTATCACATTTTTAACTCTAGCAGTTTTTAATTATCTCAGATTGGAGGACACTTAAAATTTTTAAATCGATCGTCACCGTTCCAGGCTCCTTCAAACAGTTTGAAAAAGGGTTGACGTTAAATCTGTTAAAAAAAGTGCTACGAAATAGACGGATGAGTGATGTTCCCTGGGACTTTCAAAAATAGTTTGACGCAAAATTCGATCGATCAATCAAGTGAGGAATGAGAGAACATGGTGGCAATTCGGAGCGTGATACATTGCTTCTTAGAGGTTATGTCACTCCCGTCAAGGCGGTTTCGTGAGTGTCCCATTAATTCGCATAAATAAAATATTCGTGAAAAGGACCGATGGATTTGAAGAGTGGTGAAAATTGACACAAATTTCCATGTTTAGCTGTACCCGGGACCGGTCTACGTAATTTTTTTCTCACAGAAATTTATTCCGTTTCCTCATTTTTATCCAGACACATTTATTTGGGGTATAGATAACTGGATCGCATTTAATGATTTGTTGTTGAATATTCATCGATACACATATTATTGACGCGCGAAAAATATTCGGGAAACTCATTCCAAGGTTTGCTGTGCAGTGTTCCATGAGAGTGCGAGAGAAATTCAATTAACAGGGTTTTGTCATCTCGTCTGTTCCGACTGATTTTTGTCGAGGTATTTCTATTCTGGCACATTCGAGCGAAAAAATATAATCAAACATCGTTAACCCTACAAGATTGGTCTTTTGGGTATACGAGTTGAAACTTCCTGATAGTATAACAAATTTGAATAAAATGGACTTATCGTGACGGTGTTTTTAATACTCAGGTCGAGTGAGTGAGCAGAAACCGATAAGCATGACACCAACTACAACCATTCCATCCTGACACATTCGATCGATAAAACTCCCCCGTTGGTTTATTGTGATTCACAAAACCCAGATCGGGATGGTAAACATCTCATTACAACGGTTTTTGTTATCTTGAAATATTGCAGCGAGGAAATACCCGAGTCGTACTATTTACGGGATTTATAAACATGGAAGCATCGTGTTGCTCCGTGGCGTTTTTCGTTGACAAAAGAGCCTGCTGAGTCTTTGTCGACGTAAGCGACAGAAAATCGATTGAGCAATTAAACAGTTTTTATTTTACGAAGAAACTTGAAAACTCGAATCGACTTTTGTTTTGTCCGAGCTGTTCGAATACATGTCGATGTTTTGTTTAGTCGGTGTAATTAAATGTAAAGATAATGAATATTATAATTATCACAAGGGATTGACTAATTCGTTATTTTATATTTTTCAAATTTTTTTTTCCACGGGCTGAATAATAATCAATGAGCATCCTTCGACGAGACTTCGCTGCACTCTGTACCGGCAATGAAATCCTCCCAACAATATTCGGTCAGAGTTTGTGGAAAGTGAAAACCGACGTTGCAGGAATTCTTCTCGTGTTACCAGTGGAAATGAGAAAAATGAAGAAAAATTTTGATTTCCTATGGCCTCCATATTATGAATACGATCCTTTCTCGAACTGATCGACTTGGTCAAGGACGCGTGACCCACTGACTTTATTCAAAGAGGCAGGAGCGATTCCTCGCCCTCAGCCCTCCGGATTGCCCCTGCCACTTATTTTCTCATCACTGCGTAAAATTTGAAAGTGAAGAGTCAAGCTTGTTAGAATTTTTGTAAAGTATAGAAAAAATACGGTGGCAGCTGGCAGCTCAATTTTTGCTATGTAATCAATGTTTTCTTTACGGATGCGTAGTAGTTGCATTACGCATTCGCAAACATCATTCTACGCAAAAGTACACGGTGGGGCAAGCGCCAAAAGTGGATGCGGGCTGATGGTTAGCCCGTTGCAAATGTTGCAAGATTTGCATTTATATTCAAATACGAGGAAAAATAAAAATATATTTGTGTTGTCTAGAAGAACTTTTCGATCAAAGCCAATCGAGCTTTTACTTCAATTATACTTTATTTTGTTGCAGTCCAAATTATCACTGTGATCGATCTCGAGGAAAGTCCAAGACAAGTGACAAAGAAAAATTATTAAGTAAAAATTGTGGAATTAAAAATTAGAAGTCAGTGTGGAAAGAACGAGCGACGTTGAATACTGACATCAGGTTACAGATGCACTTCCCATTTACTCGTAATGAGTAAAAATAAAGAATGGCCTCTGGATGGATGAGAAAGATGTGCTCACAATGTTACTGGAATTCTCTTTGTTTCAAGTGAGCTGAAAAAATGAGCGCGCTCTCGTTCACTGATTTCGATGATTTACGTCAAGATTCATAAACAGAAATGAAATATTGCGATGCGCGGGGGGACACATTTTCTGCTAGATAAAGAGCACATTGAGTGTCATCAATGAAATGGGAAAATGGGTTTACTCATTTTGTTTGACATTTTTTTTTTTTTTTTTTTTTTTTTTTTTTTTAGTTCAATTAATCACAATTTTCAACCGAAACATTTCTGGAAAATCTGTTTTTATTTTCTGTGGATAAGAAATATTCATAAAGTAACTACACACAGTGAAAAAGAGTCGCTGATTAGAAACCTTTCACTGTATTTTCAGGCTGACAACAAAGGTGCGTTTTTCTATACTCTGTTTTGACATTTTGTTCACAGTGTTTGAAACTCTAGATTAAACGTTTTCACATGAAACGCGGTGAAAAACTAATTGCGAGTAAAAACATCGACGATCTCGCTACCCTTTGTTTGAGGTGAAAAACTCTGAAATAATGAAGCTCGTCATTATGTGGAAAAAATTCGAGACGATTGTCTTACTATAGTAATAAAAATATATTTCATTAAAGATTGAACGAAATTGGTAATGAGCCTCAAATTTGCTTATTTCGGCATTTTGTTTCTTCTTGACTTGGGTCATTCCTGTCATAGCCTTCTGTATTTATTAATATCTTTTCTTGATCCATTTCCCTTTGTATTTTCTCTCTGCACTCTTTAATGTGATTTTTTACATAAAAAACTATAGTATTTTAGCCAGGGACGAATGAAATTTGGGCTTCAGTCAGCTATGGATCTCCGATTAATGAATGGCTCCTAATTTCATTCGTTGAAAAAATTTATTTACAACTTCGAATTAATAATTCTGACATGAATTTAAAGTGATTATATTTTTAATTAGGGAGTAAAATCGATCCAATTTAGACACCCATAAAATACGATCCTTCGAGCATGATCTACCTTAAATCTACGAGATACCATTTGATAATGCGAAAAGCTCGAAAATATTCATTTACTGAAAAATTTATGAAAATATTAGTAGCGCTAGATGCGTTTTATTCCTCATGAGCATCATATTTTAATAACATTTGGTAGTTTATTACAAAACCGCGATATTAATAAAAATCGTATAATTTTTCAAATTTTTCCGTGTTCAAGAACATACTCACTGGCAATTTGTACCTGACAATCGTGCTCGTCACGTCAAGAACAGTTTCTGTAAATTTTTAAGTCAGAACTTTTGAGACCTACAAATTATCGACTATTGTCGGAGATTACTGAGCCTGATAAAAAAGCTCAAAGGTACATTTTCTGTGGAGGACAATATTCGCTGGTGCCGAGAGCAGTTGGCTCAAAGAATGTCTTAATCCTTTATTGTTAGAATTGCCGTTTGAACATGTCGTGGTGAACCTTTAATCTTTATGATCTATTATAAACGAGAGAGCAGAAAGAGTGAAGCGAGTCGAGGGATGAAATATTTAAAAAGAATCTTTGAAGTCGCGCGTACAACTGACGGTTTGAGAAACGAGCGTAGCCACAACGTTTATGGATCCTAAAACTTTTTTCCGCTTAAGTCGAAAAAATTGCGGCAAATTTTTCAGCCTGCACTAGCTCGTCTCAATCTCTTTTTGTTCACACTTTTCTGTTTGTTGTTTATAAATAAAGGTTTTAATCAACAGACGCAATCTTTTATAAATATCTTTTCAAGACTCGCCACGTTGGAGCAAACACTCCGAAAAATTAGAACTCTAAAGAAGTATTACTTGCTCCATAAAGAAAACTGCTTTGTAGCAAAACTAAGTTGCAGCAAATCGGATCATGGCGCTCTGCTCCCAACCGACTCACTCTCTCCCTCCCTTTCTCTTGACATTCGTACCATCTTTTGCTATAGATACAGAATATCTTTTATTTTCTTAGCTGCTCTTCATCCCCTTCGACATTCGAAAGGAGCGAGAAACCTCCACCTCTGCGAGAAACCCGCGTCCCTCTGCGATCTTGCAACTTTTTCCCTCGATAAACTTTTTGTCACGGTCGCCTCAACGGTTCTTTTCACCTCAACATCTGTTCGGCGAGCGAGAGTGGAAGAAGATTACCGCAGGAGGGAATGAAAAATTTGACAATTGGAATTCAATGACATCGATCCACTGGGACTCGAACACGGAAAAATCAGCTCAGCTTTTGTAAGTGACTTGTGCAGCCGATGCTGTCGCTGTTAGACAACTCAACGTTTCAGTGTAACTTATGATTTATCGCCACGTATAACAGCCATTTCCCGTGCTCCTTCGTAAAAGAAATGCTGCATTTTAGGCATTTTACGTGTGTTTATGGTGTTATGCGAAAGGGCATTGTTAAGGATTCCTTTACGGGAAAAGCATCTACGGATTACGCCCATTTCCTCCCCTTTCATTGTTTCATCCATTGAAAGGGTACAATAGGCACGTGCCTTTATGATTATCTCATAGCGCACGAAATTACGCTTACAGTAATGAAATTTGAAAGATTCGAATCCACGCGTGTGCGTGCATATAATTAATTTATTTTAATTTCATGGTTCCTGAGTGTAACCTTGCAGGTTTTACGAGCCTACCCCACCATTTGAACGCTACTTTTCCTCGACATCATTACTTACCATTCGTTTATGAAATTCTCTAAAAGCGTTGCTACTCTTTCGTAATGCAATATATACTTGATCGCAACACGCAGCTGTATGTTACAGTTGGTTCGCGACCTGAGAAATCCGCTAACATTGCCTCCGGCTCAGTGATCAAAGTGCGAGGCGGTGCATACGAATATTTAAGATTCGATGTAATTGAGCTTCCACATGCGTCTAGGGCTTATTGAGTGTGGAATTTAATGGAGAAGTGATTGTTGTGTATTAGGCTGAACTCGTGCTCCAAATTTTGAACCATTTTCCCTTATTCCACCGTACTTGGGAATGAAAATACGGAAGACTGAGAAGGAAATGCACGGTTTTTTACGATACCATGACCAATGACGTTTGGTATTTTACGTATGTATAAAGAAGATGATAAATTGAGTTTTGTCGAAAGCAAGTCATCGAATTCTCAAAGAAGGAGCCTCAAATTGAATGCTATTTTGAAATTTCAAGTGAAACTATTCTATCGATCTCTCAAAACGTGCGATTTGTCGAGACATTAATCTTTTTTGGAAAATCTTTTCAATCATCCTTTTCAAAAGTTAGGTTCTTTGCTTCCAATGATTTTGCTGGCATCCAATATATTTATTTATCGACGAGTCCAGCTGCCTCTTCGGAGACGAATTGAATTATGCTGCGCCCAGCACATGTGGGCGGAATCGAAACATTCCCTTGTATGTGACTCCCCTTCTTGATCGTATCTGGAATCATTGAAAGAGAATAGCGAATGGCGAGGGAAAGTTCTCGGTCAACCCTCAGCATTTCTGAGGCAAGCTTCTCCCCTGATGACACTATTTCCTGTTTCGTTTGAAACTAACAGCCTGAAGCAAGGGACGGTGTGTCAGAGCTTCGTTGGGTTTACACTGAGTTAATTCACTGCTGAGGGGAAGAGAATAAGCTTCGCAGTTTTGTGTGGGATGATGTAGTCCAAGAAAATGGTCTTTTACTGCGAATCTTAGGAGCACCGTATGCGGAAGGGTTGTTTCAATCAGAGATCATTTTCTTATTTAAAAAAAGTCTCTACTAACATAAATTTCGAAAAAGCCTCAACTTTTCTGATAAATCCGATTTCCATGGGAAGAGCGTGGGGTAAAAATTCCGAATATGAACAGAATGAGAGAGTTCCATTGTCTCGAGA
This sequence comes from Venturia canescens, assembly GCF_019457755.1. Taxonomy (NCBI): domain Eukaryota; kingdom Metazoa; phylum Arthropoda; class Insecta; order Hymenoptera; family Ichneumonidae; genus Venturia; species Venturia canescens. Next base: position 15,748,093 of record NC_057421.1, on the reverse strand, counting down.
TCCTTTTCATGGTCCTTTGGTAACCTTGAATAAATCTTCTATTATTTCAGAGTACTGTTCAAACGCCACACGTAGAATCGACTAACAAAACAGTCCCGCTAGTTTCGTCCTGCCTCATCGTCGATCGTGCTGATAATTACCTTTAATTGTCAGTAGAATTCACCATTCGGAGTTTCTTGTGTATATCAGCAGCACCGAATACCACCGCACGAATGACAGGAGTATCAAATTTTCATATTGAACGAAATAAATATTTTATGCTTCATTCCATTGTCACTGCATTCCCATCGAAATGATCAACGTCAATCGATTAGAAGTCGAGTGCAAGTTTGGGGTTTGCAAGAAACTCATTAAAAGTGTTCTTGAAATGGTAAGACCGAACAGAAGCAAAAAAAAAGTTGTCGGAAATATTTCATCTTTATGAAAATAACAGACAAAAATGGTTGTACTTGTTCAATTGAAATGTAACACATCGAAGCTCTCTCAGTTTTAGAAATATTACGTCGTTTCCCGGAAAATATATTTCGATCCACATTTATTCATTTTTTTTCTTCATATTTCTGATTTGTGTATTTATAGCCTTCGAAGCTGGCATTCATGAAATGTCGAAAGGAAGATCCACCATTTTAATAATCGCGTTGTACTCGGATGGAGTGAGAGAACTCGCATATACGAGGGTAACATCCCTCCGCTTCGTTATCACGAATGTCCTTAGCACGGAGGAGAAAGGAATAAAGAAGAGACATGAGGTTTCTTCTTTATGAATTCCCCTGCAGGCATTATGACGGTATTCGGGTCACGCCATCACGCATCATAAATACCATACATGTCGGATGCTCTTGCCTATATCCTTTTTTTTACTGTTTCCGTTCTTTTATCCAAAGTCGTACGTATTTGGCGAATAGCTGTGTAAAAAAGAATTGGACTGTTAAAGAGAAGCCTGCGGGGTTTTGGGCTCACGTTGTTCTAGGATTCTTTGCACGTCCCATATTTGCATTATCACCTGCTACAAATATAGTCAACGTCCATTAACAAATCAGTTTTTAGATCGAATTATTGGTAAAAACTATTTCGAAACTATCATTAGAAATGAAAACTATTGAAATGATGGTAATCGTTTCGAATCGGGGCTTCAGCTTAAGGTAGTTCATGCAGGAAACGATTTTCTTAAGAAAGTCTTGAAATTTACACAGAGCTTAAATAGGTAGTCGACTAACACGCATATCAAATTTCAAAGGATTCGTCCTATTGGTTATTGAGATAAACGCGTTTAAATATGAAGAAAAATACACAAGCGTATACAGGGACTAGGCATAAAAAATCGTTCATCTTCATATGACGAATGAACGCTTCTTATGAAGTTTACGAAGAAGGACACAGTAACAATCAGGTATGTAATGAAAGTTTTGGAAAACATTCGAGCAACGAAATTGGTAATAAGCACTCGTATAACCTCACATTTGCTTATTTCAGCATTTTGTTTTCTCTTGGCTTGGGCCACTCCTGTCACAGGCTTCTGTTTTTTTATTAATACTTTTTTATCGATCCATTTCCCTTTATGTTTTCCCTTTGCACTCTCTAATGCGATTTTTTACATAAAAAAACTATAGTATTTTAGCCAGGGACGAATGAAATTTTGGGTTCAGTCAGTGATGGATCTCCGATTGACGAATGGCTTGTAATTTCATTCGTCAAAAGATATGTTGAAAATTTTTTTTTACAATTTCGAATTAATAACTCTGACATGAATTCAAAGTGATTACATCTTTAATTAGGAAGTAAAAATCGATCCAATTTTAGACACCTATAAAATACGATCCTTTAGGTATGATCTGAAATAATTTCGTCGCCTTGCTTATTGTTCCTGCTGACAATGTTTCGCAATGAATCTGAATTTCGATTCCACACTCCTTGTAATTCTGGCTTTACAGCTGTGGTTATATTGCATTGAATTTATATTCAGAATAATTTTCTCTGAAACAATAACTCACTGGGTCGCAATCAAACTTGGACGAAGTGAAAGAAACCTTCGTTACCCCAAGTTCACATTCCTTTCATTAAAATAGTCTTTCTTTTACCGAACCAAGCAACATGAAATCAAGAAGTAAATAAGGAAAGAGTGCTTTGAAATGGCAGATTGATTGACTTTAAGAAATTTGACTAACAATCAAAAAGCTTTGAGTGAACAAAAATAAAGAAATTATGTTTATAACTCATGGACGAAAATGGGACACGAAACTGGCGGCGATCTTTCTTAGGATATTGTTCTTCTCGGATCTACCTCCTACTTGTGAGAGTCGTAATACATTTCCTGTCAGCTCTCTGAACGGAATATTCATTGAGCGTCTTTCTCAAACGACATGCACATTCCGAGCCCTGGAATCACGACAGTTGTATCAAAACTTTTCGCAGGTCATTTCAATATTCTTGCGATGCTGAATTGACAAATTGAGGAGGAGCTTGTGAAATGCTTAAAAGCAGAGCTTTCAAGCTACTCCGTAGTATTTTGGACGCGCTGTTTATTTCAACAACGAATTTTAGTGGAGATTGGATAATGCAGCTCTACGTTGAGAGACGTAAAAATATCACTATGACTCGGAGAGCTTTGAATAAAGCAAAGGAACCAGAAGAATCTTTGCCTCTCTGAGAATTTCAATTATTTTTTTTTCATAGAATTCATTTGTCCGGTAACTTTGTTCGGTCAGCACTTTGCGTATAACAGCTGCTCTTTACGGAAGTCATTCTGAGTTAAGCCCACTTCATTTCTGGAGCTCTTCCCTTAAACTCGGATAAGTACTGGCAGTGTTGTAAATTATTAATCAGCCATGCATCGCTGACACCTCGAAAGCTTCCACCGTCACAACATTTTTTTTTTAGTTTTCTTGGACTTTAATAACCACCTTGCAGTGTTGAAATACATTGCTATACTTGGGTTATAGGGCGAATGCTTTCCTGCTGAAACATCCAGATTGCTGCCCATTTCGCTGCTTAAAAATTGCCTCGTAAAACTTTATTTCCACTCGGGTATCCCTCAAGGACCTTTCAAATTGTATAATACTTTCGAAAAAAGCGTTCATAACACTTTCAGCGCGTTTTAAAAATTATTCGCTGCGAAAACTCGGAAAGAGAGTGTTGAAATTGCTTTCGTTTCTACACTGCGCCACAAGAATATTGAATTTTATCAACAGTCTCGTGATGCAGACACTTTTTTCGAGATTCAAACTGGGTGTGGCGATTTTCAAGGACACTTGATACTGACTTCTAAAAGTCCCGGTGCTGGAGCCCGCATTCTGTATCATACGTATCGTTTCAACTTGAAAAGTTGCTCTGTATCTGCGCGAGGAAATTCATTGGACCAGTTAAGAAAACAGGTTGTCAATGATTTCACGCTCGAGCGAGTACAGCATAGGGGACGGTTCTTGTACATGTGATCCTAAGATAACAGAAGCAGGTGAGGATCACCTTCGTCTGCGAATTATAGGGGTGGATCACTCGTGCAGTTGCTTTTGTAAGCTGGATCCATAAATTCAAATAAGCAATAATGGAAAAAATATGAAATATCGTCCACCTTGGCAAGTTTTGTTCATCAGTAAGTTCAATTGTCGAAACTCATTTCTCAATGATAAATTATTCAATGATTAATGAACTCACGTGCTGCTAATGATAAATTGATTTTTGGTTTACACGAGCATCAACAAAGTCTCGCGATTGGAACAAAAAATTCATGCATCCAGTGTTTTGAGGTGGGAAGATGGAAATAAACGACTTAAAAACCTATTTTGGTCATAATAATATGAAAATGAATCGATAAAACCTCTCAAGGGAATTAACCTCTCAAGCCTCTGCTAAATTTTATTGGATTACCGAAGCAACTTTCGAAATAAATGGCACAGAGTTTAAGCAGAGTAATTATATACTTTATTCAATAAACTCTAAGAGATCTATCGAATGAACTGATCGTTGCACTGGTCGAAAAAGTGACTCTAACTCTAACGACAAAGGGCCTCGTGTGTCGACCTTTTTCTCGATCTGTATATTCGTTTTATAAACAAATTCATAAGACTGCGAGCATGCTCTCACGTGTATTGTTTAATATTAAGTTTTATTACCATGCTGATGGATTATTTTTGCTCATATTCCAATAAATTTAATATGATTTTCTGGAATTTAACGTCTCGGAGGATTCTGAAATTTTTCAAAATTGTCCTTCGAAGTCATTACTTAAATATTTATCGGTAGAATTTCCGACAAGAATTTCCTATCGTCTGTGGGACATAATTTTCGAATGCACCGCATTCGCAAACATGTGAAGGTGCAACCCTTCAGCTGTTGGCGTACGTTCGGAACGTGGAATCCAGAATGCTGGGCACTGTGATGCACCCTCCGTTAACTTTAAGTAACTTGATTATCAGATTTTGTGTAAACTGTTCATTCCGCCCGAGAGAATAATTTTATTCAAAAGGAGGATGAGGGGCCTGGATGATGAAAAAACTGCTAGCTAAAGTAGATTTCATAAAATTGTTTATCGACGCAAAAAATTGATATAGATTCAAGTGAAGGGATTAAAAAACGGTTCCCGAAGCATTGTTCGAGGTCTTCTTTACCCGGAACGAATCCCCGCTGGAAAAACAACGGGTACGTTGATATAATACTCTAAAATTGAAATGCATGCACTGGAAAGAGGATAAGGGATGGGATATTACTAATTGAAATTACTAACCGCAGTGCAACTATCAAGATTGCAAAACAGTTTCAAGGATCTACAATATCAATTTCAAATAAATAATTCACAAAAGTAGAAAGTTTGACGAAGAAATTTCTTTTCTTAATTGATGACGTGCAATTAAATGATCCTCCGGATGGCGATAGAAAACAATTTAAAAATAGAGAACGAGTATTCTAGTTCTGAGGCCCCGAGCCATTATTGTGAAAGAAGTTGTGGCTTTCGGATAGATGTTGTGTTGCGAGGGGGGTGTAGAGTTTCAGCATTCGCAGTTTGTATCATCCGGGTTGATCACTTGATACTGGAGCTCTGACATTTTCCACATTCCCGATAAGTCTTACCCTCAATATCTGAGCCAGGCACAAATTACGTTCATCCTTCGATAATGGAACGAAATGGATTGTAACGATACAAATTCTAGCATTGTGCACATAATTCAAGCCGACAAATTGATTTATCGCTTACGGCGTAATAGGATACGATCAAGTCTTGCGCTCTCAATTTATAATGATTTAACGAAGCAAAGAAATGAGTGAATCGAGTATGAGACGAGAGTTGGAAAAATGAAATCGGAGAAGCAGGGAGCCGATGACAAAAGAAGGTTTGTCTAAGCGGTTCGTGAGAGGCCGATTTCTTTAATTGAATCTTGGAATTTCCCGTGAGACCGGGACTGGGTGGGCAATCGACTCGCGCCATTTTGTTTTGTTTTATTTTGTGTTTGCCATGTAATCGCCGGTGCTAGGAACGTATGAGAATAGTGCAGCAGCAAGAGCAGCAGAAATCTGGAACGTACCGAAATGCGATCAATCGCACACACATTCATACGTGAGATATTAGCTGGCGGGTCTGGCAACGCTCTTTAGAACGGTGTTACGCAGCGCGTCAGTGTTGTATCAGTAGAGCAGACAAACGAGTGATCGGACGCGTTATAAATTAACACGCCACAAATCCTCGGGCATGACCGTCAGCTTGCAACTTTCAGGCGCGGCTACGTCCAGTCACAGTGAAAGGGTATGAATTACGATAGCTTGAGCATTCGCTGACATGGGCTCGTGTAATTATAACTAATTTCATTGCTATTAGATATTCAATCGAACGTTTCTCTCCAAGGTAAAATTGAACGAGCAAATAATTATTTCATCAATAGTAGCTGGCTACTAAAAATGGTTTTCGTGGGAAAATGTGGTAAATAAGTTAATTCGAGAACGATGCAGCTGCGTCCTGTAGCTCCTGGCTCATTTTTGTGGGATAAAATATGTCGTGCGAGCCATGATTGATCGATTAAAAATTCATTATTAGATTCAGTTATCCCTTAACTTTGAACGGTATTTGATGAAATCCTAGATGATCATGGTTTCAGAAAAAATATTGATTTTTTAGCAACACTCGAGCCTGCTTTGATGAGGAAATGTATTCGTGGCGAGGCCTCCGGCGTTCACAGTCAATGTATGAACAATAAATATATTTCAACTCGACCGAAAACAGTGGATGCGTGGTCGATGTATGACCTTAACAATCTCCCAAACGAAATAGCCTCGAGCGACACTGATACTTAGCTAGGTGACTGTTAAGCCCCACACCAGAATGCACATCGATCACTGGGCAGGAAGCAGTTTTTTCAAAGCTTTATGCTAATAAGTTTAAACGATCGGCTCGCTGGGATTCTATGGGAGCATGGCAATTAGTAGAAATAGGAAGAATGGGATGCGTTTGTAAAAAGTCGCAAGCTCAGACACAAAAATATTGAACAGCAAAATCCAATTGAGTTGGCACAGTGGCCAGTTTCCAATTAGCTATAGAAACAAAACAAATATGACACTCTGACACCACAAATATTTAAAAATCGCGGATCAGCATAACTTTCGAGCAAAATGGAGTTGTTGGAAAACGGAAACAACTGCGTTTGATCCAAGTTCGTGCTATACGCAGAGAAAAAAATGTTATATGACGTCGCTGGTTTATCAACGAGCACAAAGGATCATTGTCAGTGGGGCTATACGTCAGGACCTTCTCGGTTATAGTTTAAGAAAAACAAAAGCTCTATGTCATGGATGTCGAGACAATGACGCTGGCACAAAATATTGCGGTGGGCGAAACTCTGGAACGACGCTTTTATTCATAAAATTTATATTGGATTCTCGGATCCAGATGGCGTATATATCCTATCCTAATCCAAAAAGTCTCATACGCGTGGTTCGCACAAAACTCAACCATGTTCAGTCTGAATATAGTATTCGATTCAAAGTCATTAAAGTAAAAAAAAAATCAGTCGACTTATTAATTAATGCAAACTGCACTCATTCGTTAGCGACAAATTTAATGTTTTTCTATTACGCCTCCAAATTTCGAGAGCCTCCGAACCGACTAATCATATCGATTGATAATCGATAAATTGTTCAAAAAAGCTACGATAAAAAAAAAATCTTGAGTAAATATTCAGTAACGTGACACCAACAGCAAACAGCTTGGAAATTTTTTCATGAATTCTTTATTACTTTAAAACAACGTAATTAGTCATATTATGTTGGCCCACGACTATGATGATGTTTTCGGGTCACAATATACCTCCAAAAAAATTCACAACCCGATTACGGCTGGTGTTGCGATACTAAATATTTACCAAATTTTGTGGCAACAGAGATTTGGAGTTTGTGCGGCTGCATAGAATTTTGAAAAAGTTTCAAAATGTTCGAACACTGGTGAGGATCGCTTCTGAAGAAAAAAAAGGTTTACCGGCCAATAAAAACAAACTTTTCTGATCCCTTGCTACATGCAAAAAACACTATTAAATGAACCCGAATAAAATTGTTTATTATCAGATTGTTATTTTAAAAAGATCACCAAAATGTCTCATGATTTGAACTAAATTTTGTTTGAAAACTTTTTTTCCTCCTACTATAAATGAAGATTCTGAATAAAGACATCGCCAAATGCCGGAATGAATTCTCATTTTTTGGGCGGAACTCAAGTATTGGAGCAACCCTGATTACTCAGGTACGGTCACGGTAATTCCGTTAAAAACTTAAGCGCGTTATGGGCAAACTAACCACAATCGTAAATCACGTTCGAAGTGAAAACTTTTAGACGTGTCTCGTCTAATCCGTGTAATTAGATTGCAAAAACACAAATTTGTACAAATCGCTTTTTGTTAATCGCCCCCTTCTTTTTTAATTTTAATAGCACTGGCTATTAAAATCCTCTTTAATGTCATTATAAAATTATCCATTTAGTTGAGTTTTGAATCTTCCATTTGCTCGTCTTTTGTCAAGGAATATTTTCTCTTTTATATATTTCTCATACAAGCTCAGAATTAATAAAAGGGACGGTGTTGAAGGGCGAAGGCTCAACACAATATTGAAAAAGGTTGAGCTCCCAATTACTGAGTTATCGATTTTATATTTACGAGAAAAGGTAAACAGCCTCGCTTAAAGAAATATGATTTCGCAGTATAGTCATATCACTAACCAGTCACGGAATGGAGTCTTGAAGACTGTACAGCTGAAAATGAAAGACTGAGCATTTCTTAAGTTATTTTGGCCTGCTATTTGAAAATTGCAAAATTATTATTCAACTTCACGCCTCATGTAAAAGTTACAGCCTCCATTGTTTCTTATCATTAATTACAACTTCAGTTCTTTATTAACAAAAAATATTATAATGACGTAAAAGCTCTGATCGTTTTAGAGCACAGCTGAACATTTTTTACTATGCCCAATGAAACGAGGTACAAATATGGCATGAATTCGACTTTCGGTCACTGGTGGTGACAATACCGTACAGTTGATCCTGAAAAGCGAAAAATTTTATTCACTCAGAAGAGTCTGCATGCGATCGAGGCATCGGAAAAAGGAACGGTCTCCTTATCTATCATAAACGGTCGTTTCACCAGCATGATGAAGTTTTGATTAGCTATTGTCGCTGTCAAGAGTATATAAAAAAAAGCCGAGATCAGCAAGTGTATTCTTTTGAGACAGCACCGGAGGAAGAAATGATAGTTTTAAAAGCCAGAGGAAAGTACAGGCAAACAGAACGACGAAACCATTCTACGAACTGAACAAAAAGGTAATAAAAATAATAGAAAGAAAAACGGTCAAAGAAAATAATAACAGAAGAAGTTTGAGTGATTGAAATAAAGAACGAGTAAAAATTTCGCATTCACAATGATTTCAAATCTAGAGTCGCGGCAACGACTCGGAGACAAGTACATTTATGTTATGACGAGTTGCTGCCAGAGATTCTTTACCGGAGCGATACCGTTTCCAATTGTTTTCGAAAATTTTCAAAATTTGTTTCATTAATAATAATTAATTAACTATAGCATTTCGGAGAATATTATAAGTTTACATATTTTTTATTTATTTTTTTATTCTTACTACAAACAAGAAATTTGGTGATTTAATCATTTTTTGTTGTTGGATAAATAAATCATGACGAACAAATGAAATTTTTCGATTCAATCAAACTTTTATCGATTCCACCACATTTTTGTCGTCATGAGAAATGAGTACAGCTCGAATTTGGGTAAACAAATTCAGTGCTCGAATCTACGAACTTTTCATTTGAATTAACAATTTTCACTTCGTTGGCCACGAATTTTTGGACGAGTGAAAATCAGGCTGGATTGATATTTTTTCTGAGTGCAAACCAATCTGCTGTAAAAAAAATAGTCTGAGAATCTTGCCAACGGGTTATAGCAACATACATGAAAATTATGAGGCTTTCGCACTCATTAATAATATGTGTACTGCATAGTATTTCCAGTGGATCATAAGTTTGCACTTCAATGTTTTTCATCCCCTCCTCCATTTCATTACATTTGAGGTTCTCGAAAATTGTTTATATACAAACATTTAAAATATTTTGAAATAAAACATACCTTTGCTGAGCCCCAAGTGCATTATCTAGGAGGAATTCTCGAAGCTGGCAAAAGAGATCCCACTCCATTTCGCATATTTGAAAAAAAATGTCTGATCGCTCGAGAATATTTATTTAGATTTTTATTATTCTACATGTTTGTTCGCTCATTCGAACCACCAATATTAGCATATTTATAAAATTGCTCCTGTTTTCCCGCAGAAAATATAACTTGAACATGAAATGCACGAATTTTAAGCACTCCACACAATACGTATCCATGTACATTCGCAAAACTCTGTCATGAATGCACTATCACTTTGTTAAGGGAAGTCAAACGGATTAGGGATTAACACATCGTGCTTTGATGAGATTCCGAACAACTGTTATCACATCGGTGGTGTCGATGTAGCCGTAGTTTTCTCGGAGTTTGTAATAATTTCAAACAAAGAGTGGATACAAAATTGTCATAAAAACGGAAATTCGCACTACTCCAATCCAATTTGAATGTGAACTAATAATTTCAAGAAATACAACTAATGAAGAGCTTCGTTGCATAACTTTCAGCAGTAGAAAAATAAAAAAAAAAATTTTAATAAAAAATTATTCGTAACTAAAATATGAAACGTCGTCGGAATCGGACTCGTTTCGCGTATCAAAAAGTCCAGCCTATCATCACTTCCACTAAAAGCATCTGTGCCGTGGGCCACCAGGATCGGAAGCTTCGCAAGTTCGAAGCCGCGTCCTTTCTCCGGAAGCAGCGCGAAACCGACTGATCAGAGTGCCGCGCGCTTCGCCTTTGAAACAACAGTGCGGTGTGCTCGTCGAGGCGGCCACGAAATGCTGGGGGTTTTCTGTACTAGGCATGCAGACGTTTCGAATGGCTCCGTTCACATTTGTGCTGTGCACGCCTCTCGGTCCATGATGCGAAATACTGGAACGTACATGTAGCGCTTCAAATATATATGAAAACGTAATATTGATAAAAATTCGAGGATTCGATAAAAAAAATCTGAATACGGCAATGAATAATAAATAAATGTCCTGTCCTGTAAATAAATTTTAAGGCCCGAGGATACTTTATTCGTGAGAAAAAAATTAAAACGGATTCCCCAAATTAACACACGGTCTCTTACGGGTTTCAGTGCTTTTCCGGTCTTTGTATATGAAATTTGCAAGCATTGACAAACAGTTCTCGCAAAAAACTTCCATAGGTGATAGAAAAATATTTGAATAATATGTTTACACCTTCGTAAAATCCATTCAATACTTATAAAGTTTGTAATTAATGATTTTTTTCACGAAAAATGGTGATTATTGGGAAGTTAACCCATATGTTACTTCATGATGGCAACGTTGCAACCACCCACTTTTTTCAACCGCAGACTACGTTTCCTGATCGAGGCAACTCGCACTAGGGACTTCCAATAAAATATGAAGGACGGGTGAGAGAATATTGATGTAATTAATAAAAACTTGTTTTTTTTTTTCGACATTTCTGCCATGTTTTAATAATGTCAAACGTCACTGATTATGACATGAAAGCGCATGAAAAATTCGGTCAATAAGAGCTGTATAAAAAGCACAATTGTTATTAATGAATAATTATTTTTTTGACTAACTCAGTACCAGATGAACTTCCTCAAGAAGCAATCCATTTGGATAATAAAAATTTATAAATTACCCAAGTTCTTCGGCAGTGATCTTGACCATCCTATTTCACTGAAGACACATAAATCTAAAGAGTGAAAATTGCCGCTGCTGATTAAGTGCGATTTGACTAGGAGCACGGAGCAGGACGTGGGCTGCTCGTGTGGCAAAGAAAGTGAGACGAGTTTGGTTTGCGAATTAAACACAAGCGCACACGTATTGGCAGCGTCGGAGGATGGTGTTCAATGCCAGGAGGGTTGGGCACTATTAATTCTTCGATCATTGACGCTATCTATAATAACTCGACGTTTTTAGATCAGACGTAATTTCGTAAGTCAGAATCGTCTACGATGGGAGTGCCACTGAGTAATTATCTCCTTTGTTTATCGAACGTGGTAACTTTTCCGAGACCGAAAGATTCGATGTTCTTACATGGGCAGTCGATATTCCGGCTGCTTGGGAAACACCAAGGCCAAAATTCAACGAGCAAGAAATAAGACAGCAAGCATCGAATCGAATTGGAGGTCTACATACGATTATTTTCGACAGTGTTTATTACGGGAAAAAATACTTAAGCTTTCCCGTAGTTCGATAAAGTGAGGATACATTCAGGAGGGTTTCTATTGCCCCAAGTAGTAAACAACCCTTAACTGTGTGACGTCAAGAAAATGGACGGTTAAGCTCCCGGCGATTGCTAAGATGAAAGTAGTCCTCGCTCGGTTGTGTGACAAGAAAAGAGACGATAAATAGGGAATCGCTGAGGAGGAACGTTCAAGAAAATGGGATGCAGGCAAATTCGTATCACCAGTTCTTTCACCCAGAGAAAGTTGCCACTCGAAGTGGTCCGGAAAAACCGAGAATACTACTTAAAACTCAATTCTTACGAGGATCCCGATACACTTTGGGATCCTGCTGCAAAATAAAGTTGAATAAAGTTCGTAAAAAACTATTGAACTTCCACAAATAAGAATCTTTCCTTTCCTTCGCGATCTACACTTTTTCGTTTTATTCGTAATTTTCGTAAGCCTCCATTCTTCATGGTTTTCTTACAGTAATAATATGAAATATGACGGGCATTCCAGAAAAATTCGGCAACGTTCAGCTTTAAAAAGCCCATCGATCTGGCAGAAGGTCACGACGTTACAAGAAACCTTGGAGGGACATCTTTATATTTTCTGTTTCATTGCAATTCGTATCCTCGGACACTGAGATGAGCATTATGGAAGAGATTACGTATATCGACCACCAGCTGGCAATCCGCTTGGAATTCCATCGACGCGTTTATTTTCGAACGCGCGACGAATGATGAGATAGACTTGAACTTCATTCACAAACTCACCGGCAAACCAATGTCTCGAACTTATATCGGGTCTGGAATAATACTAAAGTGTGCTCGTTCCGTAAGGCGCGTACTAAAAAAATCAACCTAATAATAAACACAGATTTTCTGTGATGGAGCACTTTAAAGACAAATAAATAAAATATTTTGCTTGATGATGCTATATTTAATTTTTGCTGAGCCCGCATTCTGTGATGGGTTTAGCATGCCTCTTGTTAAGTATAAGAAAAGCTCGCTGATAAATGAAGTAGTTCATATCAGACGTACTGGAATTCTACGAAAAGATGATTTTTAAATGTTTTAAGTGTTTTTTGATTTTGCGCAAAAATTTCACTGTTTTTTATCTGGCTAGGGTGATCGAAACTCTGAAAATCTGCCTTCCGCTCAGTAATTGACGTGCGAGCCAGTGCATGATATTGCATGGTTACCCATCAAAGTACTTGTCTCGCCCGAGGCTGTTTGAGAGACCGCTGGAGCCATGCAACGACTCCACACTTTGTGCCCCTTTTTATATAAAAATTCGTTGCCTATTTACTTTCCAAACCGACATGAATCTAATTTTTTATTTATTTGAAGCTAATCTTTATTATTCGGAGTGCTAAACAAAATTCAGTGACTCCCCTGCCTCACCCTGGCGATGGTTATTCGTACACTCGGATTCATAAGATTCAGTCCAATTAATGAATGAAGATACACGTGCAATCTACTATTGATCGTAGTCCTAAAGATTTTCTGAACGAAGGAGCTTTCAAAAGGAAATTCAGCGTGGCAAACGCCAGCGGAATCCGAAAATTACAATTATTAAGTCAAATTGCAGATGATTGCCCACGTATCATGAGTCGCCCTTCCTTCAACACATTATGGTTGAAAATAACTTGCTCGAAACATTCGCGTGAGCCGGGTCAAGGCCAAAGCATGTTTAGCGTCTCTTAACCCTATCTGCTTAATTATCTTACTCTAAATCTGGCCACGTGAATAGTTAATTTTAGAAAAACTGATTTGAGCATACGAACCTATCAAGTTATTACATTTTGGGGGTCGTTTTGAATGGAGAGATGAAAGCTTGATGCTGGGGCTGGATTTAGCATCAATTGTGCTTAACTGACACCTTCGATAGACGCGAGCAATGTACTTGTCCGAGTTGCAATCCTTGATATCGATCTTCATTGGATATTATACGTAAAGTTTTTTTTTCTTGGCTCTTATCTCGGTCTCCGACTCTCAGAAAATGAAGGAAAAGTGTCACCGATATTTTCATATGACGAATTTACATGGTAGAATTATGGAAATCCGGTATTATGTCTGCTTGCGTGCGGATGGTATTATAGTTTTGAATACATCAGCAAGGAGGAAGCTTCACGCCGGGTATTTCTTATAATCTGTAACTGTCTGCAGCCACAATAGATTTTTCTACTGTTACTGAGCACCCTCACTAAGTCGTACATTCCTGCGTACTTCATCATTCTGTCAACGGGACAATTAATAATGGTGAGACTCGGTTTATCAGACGAAAAATTCGTTTCTCACCTGTAATTTGTCTTCCTTTGGGGTGAGGATTGTTTTTCGTAAGGCTTTATTTAGACGTTCGTGGCCCAAAAGAGATTGAGGATTCGGACTAGCTGAAGATTTAAGTGTGAAATGACAAAAATTCGTTGTTTGATTGAAACGTAGCGTCGAGAATGGACAGAGATTTGCGTGTGGCAAGTTTTTTTTTGAAAGTTAAATTTACTGGGAATTCAAGAATTCTCGTATATTCAACGGTCCGTAAATCTCCTCAACCGTCTCAAGGTGCTGGAACATCGAACTCGAGCAAATCCTCCATGAATTTTATTTATAACCCTCGTTGTTTGGTGGTTCATTCTTTTTAGAAGAGTGAAAAACGCTCATGTGGCTGGAGAATTATGTGGCATTTTCAATCTACCCTGCGCTCGTCCAAAAAAATAGTATTTATTTCGATGAATGAAGCTTTTTCTGAGTAATTTAATATTTCATGCCCGCGAGGTCTCGCGCACCATTAAGAGCTCCGGATTTTTTCATCTCATAACGACATCGACGTTGGTGCCATTTCCCGGAAGTTCTGAGCGTGAAACGAGCAAAGCATCGTTACCCTTTGATTTCGCAACTTTTTAGATTATCCTGAGGAAAATAACATTTTAAGGGGTCTTGAACGTCATACGTTGCTTTGTAGTTGAGCGTTGAGCCACGCATCACTGGTGTCAACAATCCTTATTATTCGTTCAGAAATGGTGAAGAGGAAGCTCCATCGTTATCAAGGAAAAAATGGAAGTCGATAATAATGCATGAATTTTTTATTTCATGGATAATGATGCTGGAACGAAGGTATTTGATAAAAAAATGGAATTTTTTGAATACCATTACATTTGACCAAATATTATGGTCCTAATTTGTACTGAATGCTGACGTAATTTTTTACATTTTCGATCAGTCATTGCCCAGTGAATCTATGGGTTGCCTTAGTTCGAATGAGTGTGGTGAAAGTCTGGGGCTCCGATCCCTTTTTTTATAAATATTCATTGGGGTCATAGAGTATTATCGACAACCATGTGTCGATGAAGAGATGGTAATGGAATGCCTCTTTTCAATTCGCCCTTTTGCCTCGTGAGGCAGAGTTTTCATTCTGTAAGAGGAAGAAAAAAATAAAAATTCCGAAGGGTGATTTTGACCTTTTTTTTCCTGTGATGGAATAAAAATGCTGAAGAGGGCCTGGAACATGGGTGAAAATGTAACGACTGTGTGAAAAATTCCCTCCCTTCGGACTGACTAAATCTGCTTCACGAGGCAAAAGACCGAGCTGGAGCCAACCACTGCGTTTCGCTATTCAATTTTCCGGCCTCAACGACAATAAACGAGACTCTCTGTTCTTTCGCTCATTTACACCAGTCATATCGAATCAATTTACACTTCATCAATTTTAATTCGCTTTTCATTCACTCGAATCACTTTTTTGTACACACTGTTTGAAAAATAACAAACAGCTTGTTCATATTGTTCACCGAATCGTGCGATAATGAAAAGAGCGTTTGTTACTTGTTCGAGGCGATTTTGCGGACGATTAAACCGCTCAAACTTTAAAACCTGTTGCTCATTTACAAAAAAACCATGGCCCATATAAACTGTCGACGAACACCCTGGTTTTCTGACATCTTGTGTACATTAATGTACTGCAAGTTCCTTGTTCTTGTGCACGTCATCTCTGGAGCTGTTACAAACCTTGAGTCTGCACCCTCGCTATATCATGCGTGTCGTGCATGTGTTCCAAAACTTAGATCCTTCTAGGCATCACGTTCCGTGCAGGAAATTTATCACAAATAAACACAAGGCATGAGCGAATTGTCTTATCTTAACTACGTGCCATGTTTCGAACTTTCGAAAACGCCGGAGCACCGTTGGTAGGGATTATTTCTGGCAGTTGGTTTACGAGTAGCAAATATCGTTACTTTAAATAATGAAAAAATATATCCTATACACGCCCCGATAGATTTGATGTTGTTCGAGTGATACATTTTTGGAGACTTTTTTTCCAATCAGCAATTCTAATTAAGAACACTCTCGATAAAGCTTCCATTTACTCTTCATTGAAAACATGAAAAAAAATGCACGCGACCAGATTTTTCTATGATGAACGAAACAAACAGGAAATGAAATAAAAAAAAAACTTTAGTACGCGTCTCTAACAATACGAATTAATGAAGAGCAGGAATGAAAAAGGAAAGGGAACAAAAAATTCGATGTTTGCAGTTTGCAGTTTTTACACGTTTGTTCGATGCTCTGACAAAAACTGAAGTATCAGTCCAGCGATCATTGGAACGCTGGTTTCATCGATTTGAGAAATAAAAACGTGACCGCATGACAAAGTTGCGAAGGAATACCCAGGTCGGTAACATTCACATGTGCCAGATTCACTTTTTTTATTTTATTGATGAAAAAATGACATCAGGATTTTTTGTGTTTTTATTTAATTTGTGTTTTTAGCTCCGATTCTGTTCTTTTATTTCACGAATTCTTTGTTTTGACGTCAACACCTCAATAATCATTGAGCCGAACGCTGGAGGTATAAAATTCTCGTTGTTTTCATTGGCAACAGTGTAAGAAAATTCGAAAGAAAAATTGTTCCCTTACCAGCAGATTCTTGGTGGAAGTTTCGATAAATAATTGAATAAACTCTTTTGCAATTCCGCTCTTGGCTGTATATTTGACGTGGTTTACAAATGATGCAAAGGTAAAACGTCAGATCCACTGAGTAAAGCAGTATCACAAGTGAGGTTAATGGAGAAACTCGAGCACAAAGGTTTTTTAAGCCCATCGCAATTCCTTCAATGAGACTACGATTTATGGGTTTTGCGTTGGTGAGACATTTCTTGATGCTAATAATATACGCGAAGAATGAATTCTTGATGGGTGATATATTGATCTTAATTTTTTTAATTATTGAAAACGAAATTCTAATAGATTTTTCAAGCACAGTCAAGTGTCGATTCATTGAATAGTTGTTTAATGATAGTCGGATTTGTAACATTTTTTTAAAACCAACATCAAGGTAAATTATGAACCCACGATTTTCTTACGAGTGTCCATATAAATCAACAAATCGAGAAGCTCATTCTTAAAACATTAATTTTGGCTTAAGCCAAATAATATCAGCTTGAGAAAAATGGTGATAGCTTAATGAAACTTTTTAAATACATTTTTGAATAGATTTTCTATAGCCCTCCAATTTTTAATCCATTTCATTCAGCTATTTTTTAGTAAATAATTTTCAAACTTGGAATATTTAACACTGACGCATAGGAAATAACTCCACAAGCCCCATTTTTCCATATTCACAAATAAATAAAAAATGGTGATAGCTTAGAAAAAAAGTACTATTCCACCGTTTGAACTCAAATTGTTTAAAATTAGAGATCGTTGTATTTTGCTATTTTTTTATGTTTCACACAAATTCCACCCAAAAATGACGTATTTTTGAGGGTCAATTCCGTATAGATAAATCAAACAGGGTTTACATAACCTCGATAACTTAGATAAAAATAATCAAATTCTTATTTACATAATCTCACTCTACGTGAAGCTGATGTTCCTCCTTAAACTGAGTTAAAAAAAATGGAATTTCGATTGTCATTGACATTGTGCATCGAAATCTATTAAGCTTAATTTAAGTCAACTTAAACCTACTGGTCAATGAGAAATGGAAGACTTTAAACTTTTCTTTAGCTGCGGTTTCAATATCTTCACTTCTGTGTTGCTCAAATCATGCACAGCATCAATAAAATCGAGTGATAAAGTATCTCGTTTCCAGTTTGTCTAACTGAAACGGCAGGTTTTCCACTTTGCAGAGTCGTGATACTTTTCGGGATTCTAATATAAATTTCTTTGCAAGACTCAACGAGGCACACATAATTTTGCACAAGAGTGTATCTGTTGGTGCTCTTTGTTTTATCGGTTTGAGAGGGTTGAGCCTGCGTTTTGTCGTTGCGTTGCCACGATATGAAACGAGGGTGGAATGAGGTCTCGTCAGTTTATACCAACGTCTCATGACTTACACGCGGTATATGAAATTACTATAGGAAAACTTTTGAGCTCAACTTTCTGTACCTTGAGTATTTACTTGTGAAGCGGGTCGTATAAACTTGGCGGCTAAACTTGACTTACATGCCGTGTACACGTAAAGCTGATGCGAAATTATATGAGAGCGACTCGTAAACAGCACGAAATAACGGTGCATGTGAAGAGATGGCGTGATTACGTCTATCAGTTATCCTGATGGATGTTTCGCATTCGTTCGGTTGTTTTAATTAGCACATATAAACATGTGAACGATGATTCGTTTAATGGGAAATTTTGAATTGCGTTTTCATGACTAACACGGTATTCGTCGATAATAGATGTTGTTTGTTAATGTACAAGCTAGACAGTATACAATAAAATGACTTGCTTGCTTTCATTCGCCGAAAAATAAGTTGAAAAAATTTATTTACAATACGAATTAATAACTCTGACATTAATTTAGAGTGATACTTATCCTTAATTAGGAAGTAAAAATCGGCCGAATTTAGACACCCATTAAATACGATCCTACAGGGAGAATCTACCTTAATTTGACGTGAACAAATTCGAATTGAAGTCATACCATTGTGGGTACAAAAAAAAGTCAAATATTTCTATGCGCTGTCATACTTGAATGAACAATAACTCAGATACAAAAATCAATGCTTGCACCGAAACATTTTCGCTCTATCACCAATTTCTCAACAATATCTCGCGCACAGCGTCGATTTATCCGAATTTATTGATCCGATCATCGTGTTGAGATTAATTCATATCTGACTGGCTTATCTCAAAAGCTTGAACGTGTCAGCGAATATCTGTATTTACTTACAGTATCCGCATGCTTCAGGGATATTTGGAATCAGGAACACTCCCATTAATGGAATTAGGTTGTTACGTCTCATACACGAATCTGCTTTCAAGTTGTGCGTGATCTGATACATTGTACCGTATACGGAGACATTTCGTGCTCAGGAAGGCTGTCTTCCATATGATCGGCTAGATTTACATACGAGCAGATGAACTCTGAGATACGACTTACCAGATTTTCGCGGAGGTTACGCTTGAACTAGATGCAATTGACACCTCTTCGTTCATCGTTGGTCTCTTGAATAGGAGAATCTCCATGTTTTAAAAGGCCGTTGAATCGAGGTTCAAAACCGAAATGCTTCTTCTTCTTCTTTTTCTTCTTCTTCTGCAGAATTCATCTAAAATAGATCCGTCCTTGGTCCAGATAAAAAAAAAACAAATTTATCCCACATAAATGCACGGATCTTCCGACCCCAAACGAATCACGCCAACATTGGTTTACGGTTGAAGAAAGATTACGGTGTTGGGGATATGCATAAAGCGATTTGCCCATACGATACCCCAATTCTGTCTCCCTTCACTTATTTATGCTAAGAAAAGTCGTTCTTATGTTTCGTAAACCGTCACATTCAGCTCCGACCCTAAAAGTGTTGATCTAATATATGATCGTGTTGTGAAACAAAGAACGATGGAACACCAAGTTTTACCACAAAATGTGAAGATTTTCCGTAAACAGTTTTCCATCCTCTAGGATGGGAAAATCCTGGATGAGAACATCTTGATTGTTATCACTATTGTTCCATGTATACCTGATTGGAAACGACAAAGACAAATATCGTCCGACCACTCTTGATGTAAATAAATTGTCTTCTCGCTGCGCTAGAATCCGATAAGGCTTTGACTGATATATTTTTTTCTATCTTTGATGATCACGTGATGCGGTGTCCGGAAAAAAAATACGAATCTCCCTTGAAATTTCTTGCTACGAGAAGTTCAAGTTTTCTCCAGAAATATCTGATATTTTAAAATATGTGAGATGATATTTCTTATTTTACTGTACTAAGTTTGTTTTAAGGGAGGTCCTGCTTTAGAAAGTCAAAAAAATCGATTGTTTTCGGGAATGTTTTCAGGATAAAAGTTCAACACCGTAACGAACTTTTCGGTATAGTTTCAAGGATATTTCAAGAGTACAAAAACATTTTTCTAATGTGAGAAATACTAATTTGTACATGATTTATGTGCCAAGTCTGATCGTCAAAGTTTCTCAGCTGCTTTAAATGTGAAAAAATGCGAAATTCTACATTCGTAGTACGTTAGAGTGATATTCTTCTTCTTATTTAGAAGCGTTTTTTTCAAACTCGCTAAAAATAAAGAATTTCGCATTTTTTTCGGGTTTTTATAGGTTCTTATGGAAGACAAATATATGTAAATGGGGAAAATAATTGGAATTTTCGTTGCAGACAATGATTAGGATCTCTACATTGTGCGCAGCTGAGAAATTTCGACAATCAGATTTCGCACATTAACCATGTACAAATTAGTATTTCTCACATTAAAAAAATGTTTTCGTACTCTTGAAATATCCTTGAAACTATACTGAAAAGTTCGCTATGGTGAGTTATTTCCGTCTCCCCAAAAACATTCCCGAAAACAATCGATTATTTTTACTTCCTGAAGCAGGACCCTCTTAATCGATGTTAAGATTAAACTCTGCAGTCTCGAAAATGGACCCACTGAACTGTATACTGTTACGAGTACGTTGACAATTATTCCAACGGCTTGTCCTTTTTTTCGCTTAAACAAATGGCCATCGACTTCAGTGATCAAAAACTTTGAAGCGCGTAGCTTCAATTCATTTTGGTGATCTATTTTCATGAGAACATCTGGAAAAAATGTTGTTACCGAGAAAAAAAAAACTCAAAACTTTTTCAAATATGATCCTGGATTCTCAGGGACATTCAAACTTTGTTGAATTAATGAACTTACCTTGACTAATAAAGAGCATCAAAAAATGTTGTTATTGTATATCTAGAGCTGGCTAAAAAAAGGTTTTAGAGGTCTTTGTTATTGAAGACCATTTCCTGTGGGAGTGGACGTGATGAAGGGCAGAAACATTGAAGGAAATAAGCTAGACTCATGGCCAGCTATGTATCGAACCTCTTCAGTAAACATGGCAGCGAAGAAACCCTCATTTATCTTTGGATTCATCCTCAATTCCCTTGTTTAATTTGGAAACTTGTAATTCGTCGTTAATAGAAGGGTAGCATCCCATTGGCAATAAGTATACACAAATGGTAAAACCTACTCCTCGGTCATTACGATATGTCCCAGAAAGCACCCTCTTCCTGAAGTTTCAACAAGCAAACTTTTCCCTCGAACCCTGAATTGTCTTTTCCCTTTCCAGAAAAATCTTTTAACGAATCTCTGTTCTTTTACACGCCGCAAAAATTATCGTTGATGCAAATTGCAGGCATTTTCCAACTAAATTTATTCCACAGGTTTAGATGAAATCTTTTTCATCGAAAATTTTCTCCCCTTAGAACTTCATTTTTGTTCCCTTCCTTTGCCATTCATAAAAGTAAGATCTCTCCAAACTTGAAAAAAAAGTAAGAATGTTCGCGCAGGGACGAGAGAAGTTGTACGTAATAACCCTCGCGAAAAGATGTAAGTTTCTGTCTCGTTTTTCAATGGCGGGCTTGTGATAAAGCAGCCGAGCCCGTTCCACGCCTGAAAAGCTTTCTTACATACTCCCCTTTTTTACCCCAATATTGATTCGATAAATGGACGTTTTTTCTACTGAATTGATCAACCAGCCTCTGCACCATTTCGGATTATATTATTTTTCATATCTCTGATACGAAGATGGAGATATTCTTCTTGACGTATGATCGATTATCGATAATCCCAAACTAATGATCTCACCGACCGGTCTATTACTTTTCATTGATGGATAATAGGAGAACTATGAAAAAATCGATAATGTATCTAAGAATACTTAACTTAACGATCACAATAACAGAATAAAACATCGAGAGAACTGGAACGTAAAATTTATCACTAAAGTTATCATTATCACAAATTCGACATGCTGTGAGCTCAGTTTCACGAAAACGTTGCTCAAAGTTAAATTTTTCAGTCTCTTTTCTAATATTTAATAAAAACCCAATTTTCTTCAAATTAATAAATTTAATGACTATACTATTGAAAATATATACTTGTGCTGCATCGTTATTACACTGAAAAGTAGAAGTGCAGTAAGATGCCTGTGTTAAAATGCACTTATACTTCAAATGATTCGTATATTAAACCGCGTTATAAACATCACATAGAAATGTAATGAATCCGTCTAAATGAGGTCGTAGTAAACTGGAACTTTCGAGCCTTGAGCAATCCTAGTGTAAATGTGTTTTTCAATCAACTCCCCCGAAACATTATTACGAATTCCCTCGAGACTTTTTTACCGCACATAATGGACTTCGAGTGATGTGCATACAAAAGATGAGCACATCATACGAGCTCATTGGAATCGTCATCGGCAAGATTAATCACCTCGCTCTTCCGATAGTACGCAATGCAAAGTTGGTTCTCATTCTTTCTTCTTTTTTCCTCTTCGATATGTTGGTTGAATTATATAAATATATAAACTCCGTTTTTCTAGTCAGAGCTTTCAAGAGAGAAACTCGAATCCCATGTAAAATGTTGACATTTTCATTAATCACTTTTGGTACGCGTATCGTAAATTGCTGCTTTTTCATTCGTGGAACGAAACACGACATTTAACGTATTCGCTGCTATTTCGTTTCTTTTCTTTGCTATTCAAAAAATGGCACGTGTTTCACTACATTTTCAATTCTTAGAGGCAGTGTTGTGAGAAATTGGTATTTTCTGTGAATAAAAGTTGAATTCCACTTCTTGAATATTTTTTTTTTCATCAATCATTATATAAGCACGTAAGTGTATAGAAATATATTGTAGAAAGTATTCTTCTGTCAGATTGAACGAAGTGTTTATTTTTTTATTGTATAATTTTTGCAAAATTCAAACTACCACAACTCCAACGGCGTTTCCATAAAAAAAAAAACAATTTCCACATGAGTTCTTCATTTCGCTTTTTAAGCTGATTCGATGTATCACGGTTCTCTGATTTCATTTTCCGACCGACAATTGTTGAGATTCACAGTGGTTTAATCATCAAGAAATATCATTCGGCCACTATGCATTTATTCAATATTTTCGGGTCGAAAAACAACGATAATCGTTAAAAAAATATTTTTTATCCTGCTTATGTTTTCCTGAATTGATTCTATGCGGTAAAATATCATCTTAGAAATCAGCTTCGAAGTACAATCGATGACTAGATGAAAAATTCGATCAATGATATCACACAAAATTGAAAATAAAGAGGAAATCATCGGAATAAACGATTGTGATGGAAAAACGAAATTCACAAAAATTGAGAATCCGATCGTAAGTATACCTAATCGTAACTCCGTTTATAGTACGAACAGAAAAGGAAGTTTTAAGAAATAGCGAGACAGAAACATTTCAAATGGGAAAATGTTATTATTCGTTATACAATATTTAGAAATTGAACAGAAATAATCATAATATCACAATACGTTTTAACAACAATGTTGATTAAATAAAACTTCGTTTATGGAGGTTCGGTAAACGAACCAGTCGTTTCACAGCGAATTCATTGACAATGTTTTCATTTTTTGAAAACACAAAGATGAGAGTTTTATACACGATAGAGTTTAAATGCTGTAATGAATGGCTTTCGTGATGTGAAAATTGCATACATCGTGCGGTTCAAAGAATACTTTGAATTTATTTTCAATCGATTAACTTCAGATAAAAAGACATACGTCGGTGTTTCTTGTTCTCCCTTTCACTATGTCACTATAAGAAGAAAAAAAAAATTGGACTTATTTGTCGAAAAATCCCTATTAGCAGAATATAGAGTATAGAATATAGTAGAATATAGAGTTATTACGTCTTAACGAATGCAAAATAACGAAAGTAAAAGTATAGCCGATAGTTATCGTTCGCTGCTTAAGATTTAAACGTTAGCGAGTTCCTTATAATTTTGTGCATAAATTGCATCGTTATTTCATCAAAGACGGTTATAAAAAGTGGACAAAAATGAGTACTTCGTGGGGGTAAACTCGACGATTATCATTGCATGAAAAAACAACATTTCTTTAATTTGTATACTAAATAAAAATTCGGAATCATTTGAAATATTTGAGGCATAAAATCAAATGATGTTATTGGTCGATAAACAAAAAATATTTTGAGGAATTATCGTCGATGAACAGAGAAAGTGAATGTCGGATTATATTGTTTGTCGATTTCAATGGAGTTCTCGACGTGTCTCGTTTTTTCCATGGACTGCACACACTTTCTTCTACACATTTGTGTTTCTTTACTGAATACTTTAATCCGGATAAAAGCTCTGTCGTTTCCTTCGATCCGAAGTGATACCTAATCGTACCATTGGGTCACTTGACAGTACAAGCTGACAGCAGCAACTCGATGGCATACTAATTGGTAATGTTGTTGTTCCGTTAGGTCCTAAACCAACCAAATGTCGGTAAATGTACTTCTGCTTGCAAGACGATTTGTAGCCTGTAGCCATACGGTCAATTACATTGCACGCTGAGTCTGGTGACCTGTTGGAAATGAAAAAGCTTGCTTATAATCTGATGCAGAACGAGAATATCCAAAATACGTTGAAAAAAATCAGACAACGCATTCAGGCAATGAATTTATACGCATTTTTTAAACGATGCAATAACGGAACTGTTTTTTTTTTTAACTTACACACACTTTTCCACTTTCACCGACTGCACATATTGTTCGTTGTTGTATATTATACGCCATTCGTTAGTATCGTCCATACCCGATCTCGGAAGAACTAATTCTTCCTGCAAATAATTTGTGGAAATGAAAATCCGGAGAAATGCTGTGCATTGGCATGTTAGGTTGTTTTTTTTTTTTTAATTTTTCGAATGGACTGGAATAATTTTTACCGTCGATACGCAAAGTCCATTCTCTTCATTCATTGGACCAATCCTTTCGGAGATGGATGGGGGCTGAATGGAAGAAACCGTAATTCAGTGAAAATCGATTGAAAAATATTGTTCATTAGATTTAATCAAACGGTCGATTCGATCGTTAAGTTAGTACGAAGCGACTGAAGGATAATTTAGGAAAAATATTCAACGCACCTCGCTGATAGGTTCGAAATAACGTTCCTTTAGAGCTTCAGCGATTTCGCTATCGGATGGGTAGAAGGGCACATCGACACAAAACGTTGAGCCCTCGCACTTGGGAACCGACACGGTGCTGGGGTTCAAAGATTGCTTTGGCGTGTTGTCGGGAAAAATAATTCGGTCGTTACCACTAGAATGTGCGGTCTGAGCTGTCAAAAAGTTTGGTCGTTCAGTGAAATTCATGCTTTTCTCTTGAAAGCCGGAAAACTTTTCAAGCGAGTAATTTTGAACTCGGAGCAAGCGATTGCAACGAAAGTCTTTTATGTTCGGATTGATTTAGGATCGTTAATTGAAAGAAATTGTTTGACTAAGAAAATAAATTTAGGGTCAGGGCAACTCACTAGGTTTTTTCGGTGAATTAGCGGGGGATCGGGTTTTTTGAACTTTCACGGACAAACTCTCATCGTCTGGCAGGTTGAACGGGTCGTTGGCCAACGTCTCGGCCCATTTTTGCGGAGATAAAAATACGTCGTCCTTCAGTGCTTGGTTGATAAGTTGGGTGATCACATCTTCCGTGTCCTGCGTTCTTGCATTTGTATTTTCATCTTCTGCTCCATTGTCCTCGGCGTATCCAACCCTATCATTCTCATTGTGAGCCTCTCCATCCGAATCTCTGGTCAATTTATCTTGGGATTTGTCATTCACAGGGGGATTGCCATTGTCAAAATTCGCGGGCATCCAAGATTCTCCGTAACGAAAACTTTCGTTGGAAGTTTCGCTCTCTCGGGCGTATTCTTTGGCTACGCTTGTGGCAGGTCCGCTATCAACAAATGACGTTTGCCTGGGAACAGGTTCTTCCGGATTCCCAAATGAAAATAAGTATGGCCATTCATAAGGGAAGCCTGCGATTTGCTGAACAACCTGAAACAAAAATCATTCGCTCGCACTCAAAAATCTCAATAAATTTATTGTGAATATTTAATAATTCGATCGGAAATTATCGTAAATGAGAAATCCTTAACACAGAAAAGTGATAAACGCGAATGGTGACTTTGAATTTAATCGTCGGAATACAGTTTGGTCACTTGGCCTTCGTCATTGTTACAACGCATCAACGGACGCCTATTTATTTCATATTCGTGAGCGAGACTATACAAAGATTGCGTCGCCATTATCAAGAACGGAAATGGAATTGCGGGACGGAAATTTTATCAAGCTGAGAATAGCGCGCCTACCTACGCAATGTTCTACACTCTGTCCTGAAATTTATTCCAAAAATAACCACTAACAGCGATGCGCTTTATTCCTTGACCGAGACTCGGTCAAGTTTTTTAGAAGAGATAGAATAGTCTGATCATTTTCAAATTTGGATATGAGTTTATTATAACGGTCAAGTTAAAAAAAAAAATTATTTAGGATGGCCAACAAAATGGCGGCGTTATTAAGGGTCTTTGGACGTTTATTTTCCGTGAGATTGAAAACAGCTCCAGTATCCACTCTTTTTTGTTGATCTGAAAATGATTTAATAAGTGTCATTCATTTACTGACATGTTAAGGGGAAGGATGTACCTAAAAATTGATGACAAAGTGCATAATTGAACATTTGGGAGTTTTTTTACTTAAAAGTTTGAATTTTTGAGCATTTTTTCGACATATTTGACCCCAAAAAAGTGATTTATTTACACCTGCTACCTTTTGAAATTCAGGTATATCCTTCCGATAATATTACTGAGAGTACTCCCTAAATTTCATCCAGATCGGTCGATAACTTTTTGAGCTACAACACGAGCAGTTTTTGAAAAAGCAGTTCCGAGATAGTCGCGGAAACTATTAATTGTAGTGACTTCTGATTGAGTTTTTTTTGGGCGGTATATTCTACATACTTTAGAAGTATGTAAAAAATCGATTTATTGAAAATTCTAAAGGGATTGCTCGCCTTAACAAGCTGAAGATTCGGATCTTCTTTTTTGTCGTGAACCAAAAAAATTGTATTTTTTGGTTAAAAGGAGTTAAAAGGAACATTACTCCGGATAAAAATAATTCAGTTTTACTCTTTGACCTCTTCTTCCAGACTGACGAAGCTATCTCGATGATTCACTTGGGAGCGATTTAATCTTTATCTTAATTTGAATTCTATTTACGCAACTAAAGAACTTCAGCGCCATTAAAAATATTTTACTGGCAACGAACGCGAGGCATTTTCAGTCTATAAATAACCGATATATTCTTGCAATTCTTTGTGGAAGGTTAGTCAAGTGCGTTTTAATTCTTTACACTCTTTTAAATGAACGAAACGTTTCGATATTTCTACTTGTTTCAAATTTTTTTTCTTCATTTATTTGAAAATTTAATTTAATTCATTTGAGAACTTACTAATTAATGGATTAATAGTGAGATCAAAGGCACTTCTTTTATTTTCTTTAATTTTCAACCGCAGTCAGCAGTATAGGTATACAAATATTTTTCGCACATCAATTGATCGCTGTCAGACTTTTTTTATCGATTGAGATCATCGTTCAACGTCTAATAGCAATCTCTATTTTCACCTTCGCATTTTTGGTGTATTTTTCACTGTTTTTTTTATCATTTAGAGATAAAGATCAAAAGTGTGTCCGAACAAAAGCACGAATTCCCAAGAGCAGTACGATGATCACTTCGATCAGCGTTTGAGGAGATAAAAATCGTGATAATGTTACCCAGCAGCTGATTTTGCGTTGAAGAAAACCAAGAGGGACGAGGGATGGCAAGCTCCTGCGTTGTTAGTGTTTTTTTTATCACACCACACGCTCGTGACTTATCGGCGATCCAAGATTTATAAGCAATACACGTCGTCTCGGAATCTCGAGATTCGCTGCTTTCGTCGTAGATTATACTCGAGTCTCCGGTATAAAATAAATGTTGCCAAGAATTTTTATTTATCTCCATCACATTGATTTATTTATTTTGTTACTGTCAATTTTTTGCTGATAAGAGTCTGCTTGCTCGAGAACATTTTCTGCGAACATAGAAGTATCTAGAATTTGGGCATAGTCCGGATTCCGCTTGAGGGCGTTAAAATAATATGATTGCGTCGATCAACGTGGATTCGAGACACGATATCTTTTCAATCATTGATTGTCATTGACTTCCGCCATTAATTAGTGGTTAATTCGACAAATTTGGTACAGAATTACACCGAATTGAACGAGCGCAATTTATTATCGAAACTGACGAACTGACTGCATCGAACTGACGACCAGTAATAATTGCGTCTTAGAAATATTTCATTAAATATAATCGAAAAAGACGAAATTCCTAACTCATTTTTTTTTTACGAGAAACAGTTGTTAATTAAATTAGTTTTTGTGAGACCACGGTGATAAACTTTTCTGCTGCCGAATGCTGAATTTTTTTACGATTAAGGGGAGTTGTGCTTTAGAAAATAAAAAAATCGATTGTTTTCGGGAATTTTTTCAGGATAAAAGGAAACAACTCACCATAACGAACTTTTCGGTATAGTTTCAAGGATATTTCAAGAGTACAAAAACATTTTTTTGATGTGAGAAATACTAATTTGTACATGGCTTATGTGCAAAGTCTGTCGAAATTTCTCAGCTGTGTACAATGTGGAGATCGTAACGATTGTCTGGAACAAAAATTCAACATTTTTTTCCATTTTCATATATTTTCTTTCCGTATGAACCTATAAAAACCCGAAAAAATTGCGAAATTCTATATTTTTAGCGAGTTTGAAAAAAAACGCTTCTGAAGAAGAAGAATATCACTTCAACCTTCTGTAAATATAGAAGTTCGCAATTTTTCTGGGTTTTTATAGGTTCATATGGAAGGAACATATTTGAAAAAGAAAAAAAATTGGAATTTTTGTTGCAGACAATAATTACGACCTCTACATTGTGCGCAGCTGAGAAATTTCGACAATCGGATTTTGCACATAAACCATGTACAAATTAGTATTTCTCACATTAAAAAAATGTTTTTGTACTCTTGAAATATCCTTGAAACTATACTGAAAAGTTCGCTATGGTGAGTTATTTCCGTCTCCCCAAAACATTCCCGAAAACAATCGATTATTTTTACTTCCTGAAGCAGCACCCCCCCCCCCCCCCCCCCTTAATTGCGTTCGTTAAAGCCATGTGTTGTTAGTGGTCTCTCAACGTCAACGACTGGAAGTGCATACGAGATGAAAATCCAATCCCAGATATCACGATCGAGTCATTTATTCGCTTGACCACTATTCGAGTTTTATTTTCATGAGAATTTCGGAATTTCTCGGAGAGCTGGTGAAATTTGAGCTCGAATTCCAATAGCACGAGAGAAAAAGGGATAACAGCCTGATTGCAACCGGAAAGGGACTATCGAATATGCATTTATTTAAATTGGCGCGTTTTTTTTCTATTTTGAATAAAAAAATAAGTGTTCGCTTCTCCTTTTTGTCTTCATCCCCTGCCTCTGGAAAAACATGATTTTCCACTGAGATTTCTTTTCACACATGCCTCGTAGCCATGTGAATTTTTTTTTCTGAGGCAAAGGGTTGTTGTATTAAGAGTCTCGCAAGTGTCACCTGAGTGTCAAAGCAGCCTGGGGTGTTCAAACAGACATTTTTACCGTTTTCTCAGCCACGTGTCATGTTTTTTTGTGACCACAAACAAACCCACCTCTATCAATTCCAAACTCGATGCTCTTCTCTGCTTGCCAATCTCGATGTTATTTGTTTTTCTTTCTCAACTCCACCCTCGAGCTAGAGAAAAGAATTATGTTTTTTTCACAAAAGATCACGTTGCTATACAGTCTGCTTGTATATCTCAGAACTCAGAGAACATGGTTTGTCGTTTTTTCCTAAGGATATTTATGACGAACCGTGAATGGAGAGACGCAGTTCGAATTATTGCGGATAAAAAGTTGAAATATTGTGAGTGTATTGCTTTTCATACCGCAGTATATTTTTTTCCCGTGCAATCTCCGACCGATCGGAAATCGGTATTGAGCATTGCGTGCCATCAACAGGACCAAATCATTTCGGCAATATTTAGAAAACTCTGCTGCTACCGTTCGATGACAAACGAAAATTTTGCAAAAACTTTCCCGAGTGTCAGAAACATCAAAAATTACCGATGCACTTTGTCTCGCTGGCTTTGATGGGGGTGAAAAAATAATCCGCTGAATACCCTCGAACTTGGTTTCAATGAAGTGAAAACCGTTTCTTCGCATTTTTTGAAAAGCTCCAAAGTACTTTCTTTCTTTTTCATTCTGAATATCTGTTCAAAAAATTTGATAAAATAAAGAAGTTTATTCTTTTGATAATCCGATTGTTCTTTGAATTGGGTATTATTTTTATCGGTTGGCGCTGACAGCGAAGACACTGTCTTTGACTAGTTCAGATACATGTGGAGATATATAGATATAACAGAAAAAGGAACAAACGACGTGAAAAAGTTTGTTTACTTGGAGACAGTTGTTATTCAACGACCGGCAAAAAGTACGTAAAGTTTAAACGTCGTCGGAATATTCAATCAATTCATGTAATCTCGATGGTTTTAGTTCTATTTGCTTCTTCACTCTAAAAAAATTGTATTGAAGTAGAACAGGATCGAGAAGGTGATTTATTGAAGTGTTAAACGTTGCATCTGTGTATTCGAACTAACGAGTGATAGCGATTGATTTATACTTGATTTACATTTGGTCAAGATTTCACCAGGTAATCTAAACAAACTTATCTTTTCTTTATGATTTGCACTTTTATTGGAGCGCAATCTTACTGCATTTGTGTGTGATAAACTCTATTCTCTATTCAATTGATAGCTCGTGTTGTTCTCTATTTTAATTAATCTCGCAATGAACTTCCTCCTCAAACTTATCATGTCGATTAACTCAACTCTACAGTGTTATCTCATCAATCAGTTCTCAAATTCTCAGCTTTGAGCAAGGCACAGTACATCATCGTCTCACACGAGTCTTGTGAAGATTCTCTTCTCGTGTGAGCTTAGTCCTGCTCCAGATCAATCATCATATTAATTTTAAACTTAATCACCACTGTATTCTAATCAAATTTTTATTTCGTTGCAGAAGTCAAAATTTCTTTGAACAAAGAATGATCTCATTAAACTATGAAACTATGAAACCCAAATACTTCGGACTCGAGGCATCTCAGTCGACTTTCCAGTTGACCTTAACATTGGCTATTGTGTATAATTACAATGATGATTCCTCGATTACTTTGTTGGAAATACTAGCTTGTGTCGCTTATTTTACCACTGATCTTATCTGTCATAAAAAACGTTAAATGACACGTGTAAATTTCTATTCGCTCATGCAGTCATAGCCACTGCCAATCCACCAGAATTATGGTTTTTTATGCACTTTCTCCTAATATTCCATTCGCCCTTGCTGGTTTTCTTTTCAAGTAATTGTCCAAATTGTATTTATTCATACCGTGACGTCTTCAAGAATCAATCATTTTCCTGTTCCCTCTTTTTTGTCAGATTTCACTGTAAATTATTCTCTCAGTGCGTCGTTGGACGAAGAGTCAATGGAATGTTTTTTTTTTATTGATTGCACAGTGATGTAATAATCGAGCAAACATGCACGGAGTCAATTTATGAGCATCTCCGGTCTCAACGTTCAGATATAACTATACGAATGGTCGCGTGCTTTACAAGAATGACGTGCTGCTTCTCTTGCTAGATGTAAATAGTGTTAATTTCGTTTACACATAACGCGTCATAATATAGTACTATTTTTCAAGGTTGCCGAGGGAACTTCCCGTTATAGATGCAGAATGACTGACGCAACGATAATACGAAGAACTCGGGAGGTTTTTTTTTTACTGAGATTGAGTTTCGGTCACATTTTCCCTCTGGAAGCTCCATGATCTTGACAAACGCTAGGAGGATTTTTGGCGGTTAAAAATAATGTATTATTATAAAAATATATAAAATCGGCTCAGCAAGATCTACGAGCGTGTCCAACGTTCCATGAGGGAGAGAGGAATAATCTCGCGATTAGGAAAATGAGGGTGCGATGATGAGCGTGAAACTGCTTGAATTTTGACTCTACGGCAAGTTCAACAAGGGCGAATATTTTCCCAGACTCTGGATTGATAAATGGGACCATAGCGCGACCATGCTTTTATACGACTGCGGAATGGAAAGAAAATAAAAAATTCCCGGAAAATACGGATTCGTTTTTTCCGAAGGATGAGGATCGTGCTGAGAAAAATCAGCTGGGAAATTTGTCCGCGAGTACTTAAAAGCCGGAACGTTAAGAAATATAGTACGATTTTTTGAGCGTTATTAAGAATCGATTTTTCATAAGTAGTAATGCTGAAGCGTAAAGGAAGGAGTTCGATATACGCCGAGCTAATCGCAATGTAAAATACTATTTAAAAAATCGAATATTTAAATTTAGCTCCGACGAATTCTAAAGTATACTTCCGTGTTCTCACGACGTGGCGCAGCGAATAATAAATATTCAGAAACGGTCAAATGGAAATATTTTCGAGGTCCACCTCTAGGTCCATGAACTTATTTATAATGCAAATTAGTAGGTGAAGATATCATGGAAGTGGCCGGTTCACATGGCAAGTAGCCTTGGAATAAACAACTTTCCAAAATATCATTCGTGTGCACAAGATCGTACATAACGGTTTATTAGGATCATTCGTCTTACCACGTGAACGAAGAAAACAACGAAGAGTGTCGCCGTCCGGGAATTACGAAACGGTCCAGTCATATTTTCATTCGTTTTCCCCTATTTATCGTCCTCAATATCTCTTCTCTCCTCCTACCTCGAATGAACTTCTGTACGTGCGAATTGTACGTTCTCTTTTCCTGGATCACTCGTCTCGTCTCTGTTTTACCGGTGTCCTTTTCTTCCACTCTCCGTTTACAAGCTATTATTACCGATGCACCTCATAGTTATATTTGTACGCGTGTGTGTTGTACTTGGTGGACTTTTACCGCGCAGAATCTTCAGGAGGGTCCAGTGGTATATCCGCGATCAGTCGTCAGTGAAAGGAAGAGCGAGAAGGTCGATGAAAATGGTGCACGTCGCGCGTTCTTCCGTGTTTTCAGCCTCTTTTATAGTTCGTTTAATCAATTCGTGTTAACACATTCGGCGTCATCAAATCGATCGGTTTAATTATATTTTTAATCGTTGCTATAAATTTCGCATCAAATGGGCCTCAGTTTTCAATTAGCAATTCTTTTAACGATCATCAGCCGTGATTCGTTCATTGGTTATACTAAATGTTCTTTTTAACAATGTTCATTGTTCCACAACGTTAATGAAAAATAAAACGTATATTACACTCATAGAATTCGGATTATGAGTTCCTATTATTTGCTGCTGCTCCGAGCTCTATTTTTATCGATTTATCCTTTTTCAATTGTTTTTTTTTTTTTTTTTTTTCAACTAACACCGCAGAAATTGGCTCTTCGCTTCTCAGAGAGCGTTACGAAACGTTAAAAGGCCGGCTACGTTAACGAACGAACGTACACGACCGAGCTCGCTCCAGCACTGTCCACGCGCTTGTCCACCGACGCACGACACCGATTTCGTGTCGGGAGACCGTAAATATGTTTGCCTCTAGTGTGGCTTTTTCTCGTATCGTATCGAACGAGCAGAAACGTTCACCACAATCATATCCTGATGTATCAAGAGAAAGAGAGAGGGAGAGAGAGAGAAAGAGTGATTCTTCGTCAACGACTACTCGAGCCACGACAAACGCAAGCTCTCTCGTGTCGGTCAGCATGTAAAAATTTTATTTATTATATCAATATTTAGAAGTTGAGTAGATTATATGGAAAGCCAGCTTATCATTCGCCTTGGTATCATTACGTAGAATCAAGAAAAGAAAAGAAATACTCGTTGCATTTGGGCTTTCCGATCAATTATCAAATCTTCTTATTAGCTTCGTATCGGTATATTTTCTAATTGCAAGAGTTTGTTATACAGGAGTTACTTAAGGAGTCAATTCCTTAAGAGAAAACTGTCAAAAATCACTTTGCCGATCTCAAAACGCTCTTGCATGGAGTAGAATAATTTTTTCATCGAGTACCAATTTCTTTGTTGACGTCGATAAAAATCGATGGTTCTTATTATTTGATGTTTGACTGACAAAAAAACATTTTTTTCTTATGATTTATTGAAGGATCCTCAAACACGTAACTCTAAGTGGCCTGCGATCACGATACTAGTGCATATTAATATGCACGCGATTGCACTTTATGTGAGCTATTTTTGGCGACTAACAGGTCCGTCAACGGTATTTCTCAATTTATATTGACACTAGCAGTGAAACGAGCATCGAGCGATCCACCGTTCACAGCTGTTTCCTCCGAGCAATCAAAGTCGAAATGACATTCGTTGATAATGTTGTAGACATTTGAGAAGATTCTACGCTGATCAGCTTACCCAAGTAACCTCAATTCTCAGCTCAAGTAATTTAGCTCCTACAGATGATGAGAGACTACAAAGGAGACACTTCAGAAAGGAAGAGATGAGCTTACCATGGGACCAGGTCCAGTCTCTCGAATAAATAGGATCGATGAAGGATTCTGATCAATTATCAAACTATCCTTCAAGAACCTCCTTAACACTCATGGTTCCATCTATTCGACTGGGTATTAAGGTCAATCCTGAGGATAGACATTGGATGAAAATTGCTCGTACCAACCTGTTCGTTGTATCAACATCGTTAGCAAGCCATTATTCGGACTGCTAGCATTGTTAATGAACCTTGTAAAGTTGGTCTGAAGCTTTGAGTTCACTCGAAGTTCACTAGGAACTTTTCGATTTACCCAGTCCCGGTACTGTGTGATGATCGACGATGATATAAAGTAGATGAGAAGGGCTTCAGCACATTTATTCCAACTAATGTTGGAAGCCTTTGAGATTTGGAGATGCACTTGACTCGTGTCACGTTTCCATCGAGCGATTACAAAACATGATTTTTTTAAAGGATTATTCGTTCAAGAGAAAAATTATTTGGGCTGGTAAAAAATCAAATCATTCTATGGGGTCAAGTAACATTAATTTTTGCTGTTATACTTCCGAAAAACTGTCTAACGCTCAATAGTCGAATGTAATTTACACATTGAAAACATTCTCATAGGAAGTGGTTAAACTTATAATCTTGAAGCGGAAAACCACACTATTCGTTCGCCTTTTATGCTTAATATACTTTTCATAATTGAATTCTTATTTAGAGATATTATAATATAATAAGCGTGAAATTAATTTGTCAACCGGATGTACATCGGCAACGATGACGGAGGTTCACTTCGTTTTGATAGACCACAGTCCTCGGTATGGAAATTCAACGGCTGTGAGTCAGGAAGTTGCGGTGAATCACAAAAAGACGATACGGCGGACTTCCGGTGCGACAAAAATCTCTGACAGATCTAGAATCATTCTTCTTTCCAATTTGACCTCACGATGACGTCTTTAGCAGACGGCTCTCAATGGCAGCACTTGGCAGTGCACTATAAAATCCTTAATTTGAGTTTGAATATTCGCTCGGTCGATAAACAGAAATTTGTCGATAAAAGAGCTGCCATTTATGCCGATAGTGATTTTACGATCGACCTGGATCCTCAAGCGGTATCAAAGCTATTGCTTTCCAAAAATTTTACAAAAAATGACACTCCGAAAATAAAATTGACTTCCCTATTGAAAATGTTCTCAGAAATCGCATTTTCGAATGTACCCAATCTGATTTGAAATCTGCTTTCGTTTTATGGTGATATGTAAGGATTGTAGTTTCTCAATCGTCTTAAAAACTGATGGTTACAGAAATTTACAGATCCTTTTTAATATTAACTCAATTTTTTGATCAAAGCTTTGTTGCACAGCAAAAACTTGACGAAAAATGAGTTCTACGAGACCGAACCCAACCGAGGAAATCTCAAAAGGAGCCAATCGACTCCATTATTTTGTTCGTACCGTATCTTTGATCCGAACTCTCTTGGTTGTCTTTAATTTTCTTGACAAGTGGCCGATAGAGTTCATTTTTACAGAGACGTTGTTGTGCAAACTTTTGTTGTCTGCCTATTCTTATCGACTCTTTGATATCTGGTTGGAATCATCAGTTTCCAGATGCTTATCGAATATTGAGAACTAGTTGACAGCGATTAATCTTTCAAAAAATATCGAAATTTCATTGCACAATAATCGAAAGATCCTTTGGTGCCTTTGATAATAGAAATCAGATTATTCTACTGCCAATCGTGTTTATCTCCTGTTCTCTGGAAGGATCGAAGAAGGATTGCGCACTCCTCCAGATTCATTTTGAAAAAAAAAAGTTTCTAATTTCATGTGTGAATTATAACGAAGCCACTAAAGTTAGAAAAATTCATTCCATCATAAAAATTCGAAGTTGAAGAAGGAACAGTTTACAAAGCCAATGCAAGTCTAATCAATCTTGTTCGTTAAATAAATTGATCGAATTTCCAATTCTGATTGTTATCACGTGAACGATTTATTAAATTCATTACGATGAAAAACAATGAATCATAACGAATTATCTATTCGAAGTAAACTCGATAAAGCGATATCACGGTTGCGGAACCCTTCGGTATACACTTGCACCTATCTATAGATATTTAGCTTCTAATATGTCCGATTGCTATAAAAAAGCGAGCATTTCAAGCATCAGTAATTCAGTTGAAGAGTAACTGTACGATTGTAAACTTGCGAATATGCGGAGCTTCTCGTCAACTTTGGCTTTCACGACGATCTTCGTCATTGTGAATTCATTCCTGGTTTCGTCGGCCTCAGACGTCTACGATGGCATTACATTTGACAGGGTCCATCACTTTACCGATGCTGACCTTGTACACGAAGAGGTATTTGCGCTAGAAAATTTGTTGTATATCAATAGTTGCTCATTTAAATGTTATCACTGATTATCGATCATTGCAAAATGTTTGTTGCTCTTTCAGTTGATTGAGGTTTCAATATTTTCTGAGACACACAGAAGTTCATTTTTTTATTATCTTATAAGCCGAGCGTTTTTCTCTCCTATATATAAAAATTTCATCCATTATTCATCAGTGCTCGTTTTATTCGTTTGTTTTTGCCTCAGTTCCCAGAGCTCATGGCTACCAAATTCATCGGTGATTTGACAATTGGTTCTCGACGAGCGGGTGATTACTTATATCAACAGACAATCGTAATCCCCAACCCGTCTAGCTCTGTCAACAGCACGACCTTTTACTACGATGCTCCAAGAGGTGAGGCAAATTGATTACTCGTTTTTAGAGATTCCATGTTTGTCGTTAGGCTTTCCTTTCCTCTACCTCGCACTGCCACTCTCCCGATGGAAAACTCCGTTTCAAAAAGCACAAAATGTATACTCACTGCTCGTGAATTTTATCAATAAAAATGTGATAACGTTTGATATCGATCGCGGTCGATTCATATTTGTTTTCCTAAGTTTTGTATCGCAATGACGAGAGATTAATGTAAGAATTATTTCATAGCAATAATTGGGACTGAATTTTCGAATTCATTGTTATAGGAACTGTCAATTACTTGAGTGTAGTAAACGACGTTGGAAGCTATGCCGCAGTCTGCGATTTTCCCTACAGCCTTGGCTCATCCAGGACTTATTTTTCGGTTCGAGTAGTTCCGAACAGTAGATCATCACTCAAGGTGTACGTTGCCTACTATTAAGATCAGCAGAGCAGCGTTTCTACCCGTTAACTAGCTTCTTTCAACTGAATTTCATTTCGATTGGATAATGTAAAAAAAAAATGTCAAACCTTTGATAAGTGAACGTGTCGCTGGATTTGGATGTACGAAGAAAATTCCTCTAATCAATAAATTCCAACTGGATTCACTATTAGATAAAAGTCTTTTTCATTGAGTGGTGGAAAAAAATTCATTGTGATGAATTAGGGCAGAGAAAATGGGAAAGGGAGATTTAATTATCGAGTATCAATCACGACGAAAGGTAAAAATTCTTTAAGCCCCACAGCATTTTTTATGTCAAAGTTCCTGTAATTCAATTGAAGTAATTACAAGAGTATAATCTTCGATTACAAAATTATAATCCGTTGAAGATTTAGGTTTAAAATTATTGATTGTCTCTGCGAATATTAACTTGAATGATCTACTCAGCAATTTCGATAAAAAATCACTCGTTTATGGGATTCTCTGTGATAATATTAAAATTGCCACGATATTCTGAATATATTTAAAAATCCATAAATTCAAATATGGCAACAACGGTACGTATAATCATCACGTTAATGGAGACAAGTCTTCTTTTGTTATAGCACGCTGCATTCTCATTAATTTAATCCGCTTTCACAAAGCGTGCGTGTTTAAAACTCTAGATTTTCCAGTTCAACATAAACAAAAATCCAAAAAAAAAAAAAAAAATAGCATCTCCAATTTAGTACACTATTAAGGTAATGTATAAATTCATCCTACGTTATTATCTTAAAGACTAGCTCAAAGTGGAGGGTGTCACCAGGCGTCGTTCGATTTTCTCATTTATGCAATCTCATGTTTCATTTATTTAGTCTCTAATCCCAGAATTCCTTTTGAAGAAATGCTCCATGTTATTTCCCATGTTCTTACTATCCTCTTCTCATTATTTTTATCCTATTATCATACACGGAGAGAAAAAAATAGTAAGAATTACT
Source organism: Venturia canescens (assembly GCF_019457755.1). Taxonomy (NCBI): domain Eukaryota; kingdom Metazoa; phylum Arthropoda; class Insecta; order Hymenoptera; family Ichneumonidae; genus Venturia; species Venturia canescens. The sequence goes on along the minus strand of NC_057421.1, from coordinate 15,709,285 downwards.
ATGCTGCCATGGTATTGGGGTTCTATATCACCCATTTTGAAGATTTTTACCAAAAATATTGTAATTTCCAAGTCAATTCTGAATGAAAATTTTTAAATTGCGTATTTTGCTGTGACAAAGATTTAAACTGTGCTATTTTTTCCTAACATAGTTCACCAAGGAAACGTTGTAAAATTTATGTTGACTCGATGATGAACTGCCAAGTCAAATTATTATGTCGTTTTGCTTAGTACTTAGTACTGTTTTCACAATTGAAATTTACAGTTGAACATAGTAAAATTTGAGGAGCTCGAACACAAGCATCGATCATACGATCACAAAAAATTACTATGTATGTTCGTAAGAATTAATAAACATTACCGACATAGAGCCCTGCTTCTATGGCACCATAGTAGCTTTTAGTGAAATTTTCTCTACGTGTACTTTGTTTGGCTTTTATAATTTTCGATTTTTCTTTCGTATCAGTGAAAATCCATGCACCAGCAAGCGGGCTTTGTAAGCTGCTCTTTTATTTCCCGTATACATTTAACGTTATGATGGCAACGAAGTTTGCCACGAAAGGGCGGACGCCGTATTCAGGATTATTCAAATTTCGTAGGAATATTTTTAACGCCATGACAACCTCGTCTGTCTTCAAATGGCTCGCGAATTCCGAGGCTACATACCAATGAAATTGCACATTATTCGTAGTAACGCGCGCAAACAATTGGAGGAAGGGGAACAGCCGATTACTGAGTAGAGTTGAGCGCTTTTTCAACCCTTGCGCATGTACAGTCCTGATAAATTTAACTCGATCGCGAGAATGACCTTTTCCTTCATCCCCACAATGGGATGCAGGTTGCAAGAAAAAAGTTTCAAAGGTGAGTTTACGTTTGAAAACACTCGAAACTCTCAGTCGATATTTCTGAAGAGGATTATTGTCCGAGCCTCTGGTTCGGGGAATTCTTTATTGCTTTACCATTTTTCGGCCTGGAGTGCAGTCTCATAAATGGATCGCCCGTGTATTTGATGAAACACTTGCAACTTGATGGGAGTTTGAACAACTGCGGTGCTATACTACCGTCTCTGGTAATGGCTACCAATTGCCGGTATATATAAGTCTGCTTGCAAGTTGTTTTCCATCCGTCTGAAAAACCATCGATCACTTTGCACGGTCGTTTCTCGGCCCTGAAAATAAAAAATAAAAAAGGATAATATGCGAAATGAAAAACGCCACGAAGATCGTTCAGAGAGTTTTTATCGTTCAATTTTCGAGCATAATTTTTTCCCATGAGAATAAAGCTTACTCACGTGCATATTTCTACTCTCACTGCCTGTACGTAATTCTTATAGTTGACAACGTATAGCCAGAGACCACCTACGCTCAGTGCCGTTCTTGGCATCACCACCATTTCCTAATGAAAGAAACAGATTAAACGTCACTTGTATTCGCACAAACGCTCGTTTAAGGAAATTGTGGAAAGAGGAACACTACGGGAATTTAATCCTCGAACAGCATGAAAAAACTTGAGAGTTATTCTTGTTGACATCAAATAAAGGTTTTATATAAATTGCAGGATAAAATGAAGGGAGGGTGAAAACCTTTGAACTCTTATATAAGTTTTTCATTCTCATACGACAGAGATAAAATGAAATCTATGGAAATTAAAGCCCAGAGAAAAAATAATGAATCACCTGAGAGCTGCATAGAGCTTCGCCATCCGGAGTGAAATCCTGACGATAAGGTTCCACCGACTTGGGGAAAAAAATACAACAAATGTGATATTAATATGGCACATCTTAATTTAATATTTGTAAGGAATATAAACTAACATTTCGTTTATATAACTCACCTCATCAATGGTAGCGAGATACTTCAAATGGTTGTCCCCGCTTAAAAGAACGTCCACTAAATCGGTAGGATAGTATGGAGTGTCTGTACAGAACGTCGTGCTATTGCAAGAAGGAACAGGACCGTTGCTTGTTTCTTCCGAATCAGGCGATGCTAGAAATTGTTACAACCGTAATTCAGATTTTGTATATATTGCTTCGTGATCTCAAAAATGAGAGGATTTCTCTGGAGCCTCTTCAAATTTGTCGTCCAAGAAATGTGCTGTCGACTTTTTATTTTATTTTTTATAAACATCCAAACATTTGAAAACGACCAAAATTATGACGTAATGGGAAAAGAATGAAAAGTTTGAAACCGCGGAAACGAACATTGATCGATCGTTTGAGGGGATAAGGATTTTGAAAACTCACGGTACATTGATTCCCGATCCGACTCTGGCATTTGTAGAGTGTACCCATCGATCCTCTGGACATTCTGCGAATCGAAACGTCGATTAAAGTTTATTATTATTTCTATAGTTATTGAAAAATATTGTTGCAGTGATTTTGGGGAGTAAAAGATTCTCAATTTCGAGCAGAGATCTTTTGCGCGTGAGTACTATGTCCCATCAAATTAAATGCCAAACCGAGGAATTAGTATCAATGCTGATTACCTCACCTATTTTTCGATTACAAGGAAAAAAAACGATGCAAATCCACCCAGAAATTATCTCAAAATAAATGATCCTTTTGAATGAATCACTGTATAAAAACCACCATCACAACTTCATGGAACCCAAAGATTCCTGCAAATTTAGCCAGAAAGCAAATAGAAAAATGTTCTCACCTGGAAATTGAGTAGTGCGAAAATGACCATAACAATATTTCCTGCACAGTTGCGTACTAGTTTGACCATTTTTGCGTCGTATCCGGTTTGCGATGTACGTTGCTTTTGCGATAACAGTCCGCGTGTATCCAATCACTTCTGGTCAACGCTCGCGATCACTTCTGCCTTCTCAACGCCGCGGAATCTTGTTTTTAACAGGAGTTCAACAAGAGCGCAGTATCCTCTTTTTATAATAATAATAGAATCATTTTATCTTCTCGATCCGTATATCTGAGGATCGACGGTATGACATTGTTTGTTATGAAAAATGAAGAGAGAGGGAGAGAGAATGATAAAACAATGGTAAAGGTAGTTGTGTGTACGCACACAATTCTATAGGATCACACATGGAACTAGAATCTCGTTTGCTTCTTCGCAAATCGATCGTGTATTAGATTGAGTATTGATAAACACGATTAAATCCACTTTAATGACGATAACACTGTCAATGTAGTTGTTATTGAGCTGAGAATTAACAATCATTCCACTTTGCACATAATAATTATCTATTCGTTCATCATTATTCTGATGATTAATGTTACTATTAATATTACGAATGTTTCAATTCGTCGTTGATATCCAAACGTAGCACCAGCACTTCACTTTGAGAACGTAAAAACGCTTTTTCAGCGTGCTACTGATCCGAGTGTCCATGAACGATTGAACTAGTGAAGCTACTCACAATTATTGTGTTGGTCGCAGGCTATAATTTTTTTCTCGAGCGTCCTAGTCAGGTGTACTTTTGTAAGAAGGGATTATACTGTACAATGGCTTTGGTAGGAGGGGATGGAAAAGGGGTACGAGTGGTTGACACCGCTGGGGCTGGGCAAGGCTGCTCCTCGCACCAATGTCGTCTCATCAATTGTCCCTCGTTGGTGTTATATCAGGTACTCGTAGCTCCAGAATTTAGCATTGTCTGACGAAACATTACTGCCAACGTTTGTGTACAGAGATCGAGAGCCACGACAATGCTTTGTCGCCTCATAATTTAGACGGAAAATTGGATATTAATGCTACGTTTTTCTTTACAGGCAACGTGTTAAACTTGATCAATGTCAAATCGAGTTCTCTACACGAGACGAACTTTCATCCACATATGTATCGATTGTCACTTGTTTTTACAAATTTTATTTTTATGTAAATGATAAAAGATTCCGACTCTCAAACACTTGTTGGAAGACGGATGGCCAGTGTAGTTCCAGATGTTCGGAACGAATCCAAGACCAGACGCCTGAAACTTGGGCGTTCAGGTCTATCAATCGATGAACGTACTTAAGGCACACTGAGAAACTGCATTTGGCAGAATGCTCTCTCAAAATACACTCTAACACGACTCTCCTTATATACAACGGCCTCTCAGTGCGGTGAGGTTGGTCGAAGAACTTTCCACCCCCATAAAACAATAAATGCACGAGCATTGTTTTCGTGTTACCCCGATTTTCTCGGATTTCAACGAAACACTTGGAATGCTTTTGGAATGGAGTTTTTCAAACACACGTACTTTGCTACACGGGCAGGAATTAATTGTGGTGTTATCTTGCGTTGCAATCGTCTCGATACTGTTCATAATTCGATCGATACGTATATGATAGGAAATCATTCTGTATCCTGCGAAATTTTGGAAACAGAAATAGCTTGATGAACTCTGACCGTCAATTTTGTTGGTTTTTTCACAACTTTTTTAAACTTTGAAAAATAAGCTTTTCAATATTTTTTGATAATCCTAGTTTCAAGACTATTTCCAACTTTTCGGATTTAAATACCATTTAATTTTTGCGTTTCAGGAATAAATAGAACGCTCATAATGACACGAAAAAACGTTTTTTTTTTCATTTGAGTGGCTAAGGGATGCGCGACGTTTTTGGACCAAAAGATCGTAAATTTTCTATAAAAATTTCACCTGGACCATTTTTTGATGAGGAATATAAATTTTTCATTATTATGTTCCCAGTTCAAATCGGATGTGGATGATTATTTTCAGTGAAACGTATCATCAATAACGATAACGATGTCCTCGTAACAGCAGGAAGAAAGGACATCAACAATCTGCGGATTGTCATGGCGAATTACGAATAATAGTACTACTTTTCATTCTTCTGTTTTTCATTCGAAGCAACTTGTTCAACGATTCGTTAAAAAATAATTATTACCATATAAACTCGCTTCGTCCGATATGTCAAGTCTCGAATTATGGCCACGTGACTTATAGTATAATATCTCACAACTCAATAAAATGAGATTAAATGTAAAAAGCCTGAGTGAAGCTATTCGGAGATTTTGTGCTCTGCCAAATTAAATTTCCATACAGCTCAAAAGTGAAAAAAAAAAAAATAAATTCTGTGCAAGGGCGTTATTTCGAACTTAAGTTCGAATTTCAGTACGAAAAAACCTTTCATTGGAGTAATCCAATTAATGGAACAATATTGGAAAACGAGGTTTTCAATCATTTGAAGGATCTGCAAAAACTGTTCGGTTTATACTTCGGATGATTAGAAAAAATAACGAAATAACGCCCTTGCACGGAATTTCTTTTTTTCCATTTTTAAGTTGTATGGAAATTTTAAAGATAATTAGTATATCTGTAGTAGTGAGCAAACATATTTCATTGATGAGCTGTTATAGTATTAGAAGGATTGACTGTAGAAACAAATTTACGAATCGTAACCAGGACGTAGATTCTCAAACATTTGGTTATATCCCATAGACCATCTACTCAATCCTCGAATCGCTGACGTTATTGAACATATAATTTGTTTACAATTTTTATCGTTACCGATTAACTTTCTCAGTAATAATTGCATTTTTCCTGTACACAGCTCATTTATAGAAGATTGTACTCGGAAACCTTTCAGAGAAAGTCTACGTAACCCGGAAAGGTCTATTTGAAAATGTTTCGTGTATTGCAATTATTATTTTAGATTTAGCCTCCCAGATGAAAAAATGATTGTCCATGCTTTTGGTATTTTTGCAGTCCAATTGTTGCATTGCAAAAAATATTAATAACAGCTGTCACTTTGATGCAAATAAACAGTAAATACGAAATTATATTTTCACGACGTTTATGACATTAGGAAAATATTTTACGAGCAATATTTCATAGCCCAGAAAACGACTGACGCTGAAGGACCACTAAAAGTACTCATATCTCATATTAAAAAAGTTAACTTGTCTGACATGGCTCGCTGCATCTTCCTAAGCGATATCAACCACTTAACTGACAGAGCCACATACCAATATATCATGGGTGCTTACGGAAAAGATTTTTCCAATGCTTGTAAAATGGAAGTAAGCCTTTCGCCATTTACCCGAGCTGCGAATTCGGCTCGCGAACATTCTAAAATAACAAAAACTATGCAACAAAAAATGACTGCTATTTTTCTGGCCTGTCAGTGGAATGGGAAAAATTCGAAATACTCATGTCATTTGGGTTCTTCGAATTACAGTCGTTTTGAAAAATGCCGTGACCCTTAAGGGGTCACGCCTTATTATTAGGAAATGAATGGCTTGAACCTTCGATGAGTTGAGTCTTAATTTCAAATCGAAAAATGGTGAATACGAAACTGCTTTCTTCTCGAATAGAAAGATGCGATAAAAATAGCAAAAGAAGGGCCGAAATTGCAAAATATGAATTTTTCGTGATCGCCTCACGAATAAATAAACGTATATCACTCAAATAAATAAGCAAATGAATTTCAGGGTGTTGGTTTAAGATTAGTATAAGCATATAACGAAGCGTTGGTTTAGCAGGGTATAAAGGGGACAATAAACGAGGATCCATTATTCAAAGGAGAAGTCAGTCAAAGGAATTTCACTCTGCAATCCGCTTTCGTCGCGTTCTCGTGCCTCGACGAGAATTTAAATAAAAAAATACATTTTCCTCGCTACCGCTCAATGTATTGCCATCCCTCTCAGTCCTGTACGCACCCATATAAGTCTATCTTGGTGTCGGTTTAGAGTTGCGAACGAAAAACGGTACCGAGAGCGAGCAAGCGCGAAAGGCGATAATCTCTATTGCAAAAAGGATTCGCGATACGAATTTTTATACGTCTCGTTAACTTTCGAACCTGCAGCGTGATGAGGATGCCATAATTAGTCCACGGCTCTTTGTCATCGGCGAGCGCTAATGTGGACAAAGCAGGAAAGTGCAACTTGGAACGTTTTTTATGAAAAAATGGAGAGAAAAGTAATGGAATGATCCATTACTTTTCTCTCCAACTCTACAATTATTGTTCGTTTTATGCATTTACACCATTTGTGTTTATATCTTGTTACTCTGACTATAAATGTCAATTATTTCAAACTTTTCTTTTCGACTAAACTCGGAGTAGCTTCAATCGATTCTACTTTTTTTCATTCATTTTTTTTTGGTTTTTTTCACCATCTACGTTTTGGTCAAAATTCACTTACAGTTTATGTCGCCTTTTTCTTCACGTGTAACACACACTTGAAGATTGTTTATGCAATCATCGTTGAGGAAAATGAATGAAAACGATGATATTTCTCGGTGATAGAGAAAACACAATAACGAATTCGAACAGTAACTTTTTTTCACCAATGATCAACTGTAGTTTCAGCAATTTACTTGTCAGAATTCGAAAAAAATGGAATCAACCTAAATGGTTGAAATACACTGAGAAAAAAATTGTTGATTCAACAACAAATTGGTGTTATTAGAAGAGTTTTCTTCATTTATCATTTAATTTCAATGCTTTCGAAAAAAATGAACCTGCAGTTTGATATAAAACTCTTTTGTTCGTTTAATCATACTCAAGCTTGTGATGATCATTTATTTTATTCGCACCCCGTATATTGGATAAAAATTTGGTTTGCATTTGAGTAAATCCCATTGCGTACAGGAGCAGCGAAAAGTAACGAAAAGTTGGTCGAGTTAGCATCCAACGAGCCATACAAATGGTGCCCCACTTCCAAATATTTTGAATGCCCTCAAAGAGGCGGAAGATGTGTCCAGGATGAGAAAAAACAAAAGCATGCGATGTGTCTCGACTCTGGTAAGAGTTCGAATCGAAGTGGGAGTCGATATAAGTAGAGGAAATGACGATGGCGCCGTTCAGTGAGTTAAGTGAGAGTGACCGTGTTATTCCGAGAGTCTATATCGCGAACTTCCACCATGAAGGTACATACACGCTAGGATCGCGAGTTCCGCGAAATAAAAAAAGATTCTCCGTCACGATCGCAGGCGGAAATAATTCGTCGTTCGATCAATCAGTTATCGGTTATTGCAATTTTGTGCCAAGTGCTTCTATTCGTGAAATTCTGTGCAGTTTATGCCCCTGGAAATCTTATTCCGAAATGCATTTATGAAACGAAGTGCTAATGGCAACGGGAAACTGACGTGTAGGAAGTAACAGGAATCTGGGATTTCATTCAATGACGAGAATTATTGAGAAATTTTGGAGCTGTAACCAGAATGCAAGGAAAAAAAAACGGATTATTTCTCGAAAGTTTCAACGTCGTCGAATTTTCATTTTTCTTACGACGTTATTAAAAACAGAATTTTTAAGAATCATCAAAGTGAGGCATATTCTGAAAATTGTTTCAATTTTACCGGAGTTGCAAATCATGGCCTTAAAACGGTATTTCAAAGTCCACGATTGACTCATCTCCACCAGAAAAGTTCAACTCGATCCTTTTTTACTCCAAAATGATTGCAAACTTCGTAAATGATTTACGCGAGAGTAAAATACGTGGAAAGTTGAGGATATTAAAAATAGAAAGCTCTGAAGTTTTTCAGCGTAAATGTCAATAATTCACTGTCTATCTAAAATTACTTATTAATGCTTCAAACGAATTTTCATTGCCAACTACTAACTTTCATACGAAATAAAAAACAAAATAATTTCAATGCGATCGCGAATAAACGCTTTGATTGTGCCACACACACGAAAATAATTGATCAAACCGATGAAATATTTATCGAAAACAAATCGATTTCCTGATCCGTGGATTTTGCGTGATTCTAAAAAGTAACAAGTTCATGAAGTCAATGCAATTGCACGTCAAAGTAAATTTCACACGAGCAAACGTTTTCAAACATTCACGATCGAGAGTATCAAAACTGATTTGTTGGTTTCTTGATGAACCACGGAGAATCTCGCTGCGTTACTTACACACGATGAGCCTCACGACTCGCTCGACCCACCCATTTACAAGTCGGAACTCTCGGCGAGAAAGTTGCTGTTTGCCCGTAACCTTTCTTCTCCTCGCCGGTGCGACGAGTCCTATGTATTATTGAACATATCGAATTACTCGCTCCGCTTACGTGTTTTTTTTGAACCGTTCTACTTCATGAGAAACTGGACAATTAATGTGTCTTTCGTTTTCATACTGAAGAATACGATTTCTTATCTGAAATTAGAAAACCGATGCAGCTTTTTCCTCAATTTATAATTGCGCTGACTCTGCTCCACAAAGTAGACTGAGTTTTATTCATGAAGTGAGGGAAAATCGATAGAAAATGACAGTAGCGTGAGTTTGTGTCGACAAACAAGCACAGCTGAAGCTCGCAACGTTCTTAAGAACACTAAACTCAAAATTTTGAGTTTTTTTAACCGTCAAGGGAGTCTCCCTTCAAGAGAGTCATAAGAATATTAATTTATCAAAATGTCAAAAATGGATGAGATTTGAACGGTAAAAAAAATTTGAATTTATTGAAATTTTTCGTATTCGATGAACTTTCTAAATGCTGGAAAACAAAATTAATATGATGAACTTTCTAAATGCTGGAAAACAATATTAATATACAGGAAAATCTTTATATACTTTCCAATACGATTTGATCAACAACGAAAATGCATCGATTCAGATCAACAGATTTGAGCAATCGAAGCGCTCGAATGTGATGAAATTGCTTCGAAAAATTGGAAAGGCAAACATTCTTTTTGTCCAAATATAGTCATGAGATTAATATCCTTTCACCTTTCTTTGGAATGCTTCGGGGAAATCCCATTCGATTCGAACAGGGGAAAAAAAGCATGTCAAAACGACCACTTTGATCGAAGGCCCTAATGAATGTGTACGCACAGTAAATAAACTAATGCAAGAAATTTTTTTATTTCGAAACTCTCACTGAGTTTGGACATCGACGAAAGAAAAATCTGGTTCAAGATTGAATTCAGGTTTTTAGTATTCAGGATTACGTTTCCTCTCCACAAAAGTTTTTAACATTTTTTTACGTTTTTATGCTTCTTTCGTTAAATAAATACACAAAAATCTATCCCACTAAAAAAGGAGATAACAAAATCATTCGAATGAACTTTTCAATCGAAGAGGGTTTCATCAATACTTCATGCTCTTCCTACCTATTGATACGACTCTCTTTTTTCAACATCCAGAACTTCATTAACGTCCAAAGAAAACTTGAGTGAGAGCAGGAAGACGTGCTCGCCTCAGTCACTGTGTTTCAATGTGTATTTTTTTAAAATACGTGGTATCGAGCCACTACTGCGGATCTTGATACACACACACACGCAAACACACACACACACAATCCACACCATTTTCACACACCACGATAGCACCAGGCTCGTCTGCTCCTTTCCAACTTCCGTTATCTGGGTCGCGCGTGAACGTCCAAATCGTGCTTCTCCGCTATTCACAGTGTTCGCAAGATCAAGGACGTCATTCGCAAATGTGCTCTCGCATACGTACTCCAACGTTCGAACCTTTCAAAAATTCTTCAAAAAAATCGAGTTACAGGAATCAATATTCAATTTTCATATTTACAGTTGAACGTTTTTTTTTAAATATTTTACAAACTTTAATGAAAGTAATCTCAACTAATGCGTGTAAGTTTGACTTTATGAAGAAAAATCGTCTCGCGCATTCAGATTCTTTACTCAAACCGTGTTGCCATGATAGCAGTTTGAAAAAAAATAAAAGTCGCGCAAGCTTTTTTGGTACTTGGCATCGAGTCCCTACCGCGTCTCTTGAGACATAAAATATTTTCAATCACTCGATTAACAGTGACAATTGTTTTGATTGCTAGCAATTTTTAATGTTAGTACTTTTTTCCTATAAAAATTTCAAAGCTCTATATACGCAAAACTATGTCACTTAAATTCCGGAAATGAAATTTTCACGAAAGCTTCTTCAGTAATGTATTTTTTCCAAAAATGGTTGAATATCGATCGATGAACCTAAAATCGATCTATGAAACTAAAACTTAACGTCTTCCAATTAGACGTACGAAACACACAATCACAGGGCATTATGAGGGCACATTAGGAATCTACTCGAGCAACGAAATTTCGTTGATAAATGCTCCGTATAGCGTTTTCAAATGGATTCTAACATAAATAATGTTTTCATTTAAAAAACATGCTTGAAACCCGTAATTTTTCATAACAATACGCTTCTTGTCGCTACTTTTTCACTGTTACAGTGTTTTGATGACCAAGCACTGAGAGATATGACTTTGTCAAGTAAACTGAGCGACTTCACGATATGCGAGAAATGTAAAATTAATTAAGTCGTAATACACCATCATTTATTTGATCATCTGAAATTCCATTTAATTTTAAAAATTTACCAAAATTATACTAAATCTGTTACTGCGACATACATTTTTGGCTAGTGTAATAAAATTAATTTGCACAACTGAAAGCTTCGTGGAAGGAAAGGAATGTCACATTCAATATGATTTATGAAGCAATCGGCTAATGCTACTGAGTTTTTGCACAAAAATCTGATGAGTAAATACAAGTACGAGAGCACGCACACACGACGCACTTGTAAATATAATAATGCGATTTTCGTCGCGGATCGTGGATGGGCGGTTCGAGCACATGAGTAGATGGGCATGATCTTCCTCCTTGACTTTCACCAGAGTCGCTCCACTTGCCACGCTTAAACTTTGCCTCCTACGATATACCTGTGGACGCCAACAATTTCAATCTAGAACATGAAAAAATAAAAAGAAACAAAACTCCCCATACCCGTGGAGAAGAAACAATACCCATACTTAACAATGTAGTGTTCACAATAATTACCGCTTTTCTCTGCAGCCGGTTAATGTACTTTGCTGTAATTATGTATTTTTTTATAAACCAAGAAAAAAACAAATTCAATTGAGCACAAATTTTTTATCAGACATTCTCTGGGCCTTGCAACTCTTTTTTATATATAAATTTTAAGTAACTTACAACTCATAACTTGAGAACGATGAGCTATTGGATCGAGGCGTAAGAACAAAAATTTTGTTATCAAATGTCAATTGATTCACATGTTGTACAGAAAGAGTAAATATTTGGATCTCCAGTTAAAAGCCCTTAAGAACGTAAATGGTAGGGAATAACTTTTTATATTTGAATGAAATTACCATATATTGTTCTATCGGTCTCCATTTAGATCCGATGAATCGTAAGTGAAATTTGTTCGATGGAAGTTATGCAAATAGTACGAAAAGTAAATGGGTCGGAGGCTTCAACGGCTGGGCTATAATTTAATTAGCGTGTGCATCTATTCGGACTTTCAGTCGGGGGCCCAGTTTCTCTGACATATTGGAAATGTGATATCGCGACTGTACGGGTTGCCTTACGTACCAAAATACCGATCCCTCTCGTTCTATCACATGCTGTCGTACTACGTCCTTATTCGTTTTTTTTTTAAGTTTCTATAATAAAATTTGACCGATTCTTCATCTCTCGTCGAAAAATGTACGCGTCAAAAAATGCTCATCGTTGTCTTATTCTGATAAAGTAAAATATAATTGCGATGATATTGATTTGTTAAAAAAAGAGAAACAGGAAAAATCGATTGATGAATACGTAACCCATCGCAAATCATGCTCGAGTTTTTTCCTATGATTCGTGGACTCCTTTTGGTTTCGACAAAACAACATTTGGATTTGGATTTCTACAAAACTTTTTTATTCTGCAGACAGATTTGAATTTCAGGGATTATTTGAAATTTTCAGATTGACTATAAGTTTATTCATTGCTTCTGTTCCCATTGGAATTGATAACTAGAAACAAATGAAAATCAGTTGATGTTAGGTGAGAAATGGAAACTACGTTCGAGGGGACACGTTACGAGATCGTGGTTTCTGTTCCCGTTCAAATGGGTAGCTTAGAACTAGCGAAATTCAGTGAATATTCATTCTGCGAGGAGGATAAATTTCGTTCGAGGTGATGCGAGGTCATGATTCCCGTTGCCATTTAGATGAATAGTCCAAAAGGAATGGAAATTAGTAGATTTTTTGTATGAAAGAAAATATATTATTCGCGCAGTGACAGGAGATTGAGTTAGATTTTATTATTTTTTTTTTTTTTTCAACAGCTGGCAGTGCTACTGCTAACGCTGGCCGTGAGCTGGACAAGTGCGAAAAGTGGAAACGCAGAATCGTCGAACGAGGATTTAATGAAACGTGCTGCATCACAATTGGAAAGGTTATCGACGTTCCGAAGGCCGAGGGAGCCTCAAAAAACGCAGTCGGAAATTCCTGCGGATGTGAACGAGTCGCAGACAAGTCGAAGCGAAGATCAGATCCAAGAGGAAATCGACGAGGCTCAGAATAGAATCGACGACTTACGAGCATCGGCATCAGCGGTTCTTCAGGATCCTAGGTACGCTGCAATTATGCAAGACAGAATAAAGAGATCATTTATTTCTGGATTTGCGAATAAGCTGATCGGCGGGGCGGTCGGTGCAGTGAGTGGCTTATCACGCGGTGTTTCGGGACTTTCTTCGTCCAATACACCGAGCGAGTACGGATCGTATGGTCATTCGGTTAGTATAATGACGTCAGTATATTTGGTATGGCTATTATTAAGAGTATAATTGAAGAAAAAAAATTTAATCGCGAGGATTAAATATTTCGAATTTTTCAATTCTCAGTAAAATCCTCGCATATTGATTTCCTGAAAATGATACTCTCGGGCCGGTACGTAGAAGGCGTTAGACTGAAAAAAACTACTTATACAGTAACTCTATTCGAGTACGAACAGATCTAAAAAGTTCACCGACTGGTTTCTTTTTTCGCTTATATTCCTGCGATGGACAAATGGAGATATGTAGGTCGTCCGCATTTACGTATATATATGGAGGGAAAATCGAGCTCGCTGGTGATTTTCATTTTATATATCATTCGTTTTTCTTTATCCTGTCATTCCTCGAGCAGCCTCGTGCCAAACGTCGTCTTGGTTAATGCACTAGTAAATATAGATCGGTCAGTACATAGCCATGTAAAAATATCCAATAAAATATGATCGCGATTAAATATTTTGTAGCAAACCAGGTTGAGCTAAGTCGTTATCACGTCTTTCGCGACTGTCATTAAACTTTTTACTGAACCATTTTTTTCATAGCAAGCGCAAACCTTGTATTAGAAATTGGCTGGCACTTGAGGCGATCTATCAGTTATTTAGTCGGTAAAAATTCTGCTGCACGGTTTATTTCGAGTAGCTTAATATTTGAAGGAAAATATGAGTTACACACTATTCTTATTTTATCAAAGAACAATGTGTATCTTGTATTTTTCCCAAAAAATTAAGGATGTCCGAGTAAATCGTGCAATCAATTCGCAGCTATCTCTCTCGCGCTCACTGATGTTAGTGATTCGAAGCAACAAATTCTTCAGTTAAGAGAAATGCTGACGTAACGAAAAAATTGATTAAAAGGAGCATTGTATAATAATGAAACTTTTAGAGTTGATCAATGAAAATTTGAAAACAATATTTCGTCGTTTTATTTGAGTTATTACACAAGCGTTCAATTGTTCAACAGTATCAAAGTCAGTTCAGTATCTGGGACTTTAAGAAAGCTATTATCAACACCCTGATACAAGCGATCAAGGCAATTGGTGGAGGTGCAATCGCTGGCGGCGGTGCACTCGTCAAAGGGAGTGGATACCTCGTTTCGGCGAAAGGCCGGTTCATAAGTTCGGCCGGAGATGCAATAACTTCGTTGGGTAAAGCATTGGCGAGTAGTGCTATAATTGCTTCATCCAAACCAGTTTATGGTCCTCCTGGGTATTCATATGGTCACCCACCTAATAACTACCTTCCCGGTGAGTGAAATTTTATTGAACTCTTATTCAGTCACTTTGGCTTTGAGTCTAAGTCCAACAGAAATCGAGTTCAGTCGATTTGAAAATCGGGAATAATTTGTTTGATACTTTAGCATGTTTCATTGAATGTAAACCTGAAAAACAATTTTTTAATGATCGTACAATTTTTACACCGATCAGCTGCAGCAGACCACGCTTACGATGGTCCGCTCCCTAACGAAGACGTTTACGCCGGTTCCGGCAATGCATACAATGCTGATCACTCCAGTTACGCCGCTCCTTCGAACGGTACGTCAAAGATCTTTGATTTAAACTCACAATTATTCGCTTTGTGCATGAGTTCGAGCGGTGGCTTTGTCTGGATGCGTGGGAATGCACGGATTTTTTGCTTTCGTTGACACCGTTTCCGGGCTCTCATCTCACCCACAAATTTCCTCCTAGTTCCTCAAAACTTTCGTGAAAATTGACATTAGCGAGAGTTCTGAAACGAATTACTGTGTAAAAGAAAGCGATGGTCCCCTGATTTATGGACTTTCTACTCCTACTTGAAGTGTTTTAACCTTCGTCGCGAGATCATTTCATAATTCCATCAACACTATCTCGGACATGGATCTTTGTGCAACGAAACTTCTCAAAAATATCTTAGCCAAGCTGGCAAAGATAGAAAAGTGTTGAAGCTTTGATGCTCGAAAATAGGATCTTTCGATTCCACATGGAATGAAATTACATCTTTGATACTTAAATCCGCGTCCTGGCTAGGCTAACTCCTTTCTAAAAACAGGGAACCCCGAAGAACATTGTACTTTAAGGGTCAAATTTCTGTTTGTACTAACAGCAAGACTAACAGATACGAGAAACGATTGACAATGATAAAAAGCATGGAAGAGAGTGAAAACTAAACAATAAAGTAACAAAAGAAAAAAGTCAAGCACTCGCCGTATGAAGTTAAATGACTGGACTTACTGACGTAACGTTTACAGACGACAGCGGAGACAACGACCCTGGTTTGCTGATCGTGAAGGACACAAAACCAGAACACGCTAACGAAGAGGAACACGCCCCACCCTCAGCAGGCCAGGACAATTCAAACTTGGCAGCCCTCGAAGAGAGCTTTGGTGGGCCACCAAAGGGCCCATCGACGATAACCAAACTAATAGGAGTATTAAATTCGGGTCAACCAACCGTTGCTAATCAAATCCATCACGAGGAACAGATTAATTATTATCCTGAGCACAAAGATCAAGAACCACCGAAGAGTGGGCCAGCGCTAGAGTCTAATTACGAGACTCCTCATCATCAGAGTAACCAAGTAAACGTTGACAATCAAAATTATTATGATTACCAGCAGAACGGTCAAATTTACGATTCGTATGGAATGAAATTGGAAACTTCATCGCCTCAATTGAGTACGCATACGGAAGTACATCACGGAAATCAAGACAACCATCAATCGTTAGCCCTTCAGATCCAAGGCATTTTGAATCCGCATTTAGAAGTACCAAAAATCAACAATCCAGACACCTTCAAGGATACGACGAACTTTATCGATAATAATCATGACGGAAATCAACAGCACCTGGAACCACTGAACATTCCTAATATTGATTATCACACCAATCATATTGACCATCAACCCATTGAAATGATCGATTATTACGGCCTGCCGAATTATTCCGGCGGAGCTCATGTCATCAACGCAATGAGTGCTCAGTCCGCAGGCATTCCTCTGCCACTGCCAGTCCTGCCAAACGCCTATCCGCTCAACAACCCCACTGGCTTCGGACACCATCTCCATCACCCACCACCAGGAGCAACCACCCTTGGTGTTTGGAAAAGAATGAACCGAAGAGCCAGCAGTTTGGCGAAAAGAATGGCCCTCAGTAACAATGGACTGCACATACAACGATCGGTTGGTTACAGGCTGCTCAACGGAAAACTTATGAGGATATAGACTGACCAGTAATGAGCACAAAGAAAACAAAACGAACATTGTATTTCTATCGCGAAGGTAAATTCTCGTTGAGTTGAATAATTTTTTATTTTTTCTTATTTACGACATTTTTTTTTTTTTTTTTTTTTTTTGAAGATATTGTTGATTGAGATAAATGCCGGAGTGGTTGTTTAATTTTTTGGGGAGACTTTTGATCGTATACCAAAGTTTCTTTGAAGTGGAAATTTCCAATGGAGGCAGCAAACCTATTTTACTGTAATCTTAGTTTAATACAAGAAAAACAAAATTTTATGTCAACGTTGAAAAGCGTTCTTTCAAATACGAGATGATTTTCAAAAAACTGAAAATTCCAATGCATCAAGCCCCTTTTTCTTTTGAGAAATTACCGCTTCACCGGGTCACTCGCTTTGACAGCCGAATCGTAGCATAGCGTTACCGAGTTCGAACTAAACCGGAAGTATCAGATGGAGTGAGAGAAGAAGAGAGAGAAAGAGAATGTGACTGTACTTGCTATTTTTCAAGGCCTTGAGGAAGAGTCCGCGGCTGATAATCATGGTCGTTCCACCCGAGCCACCTCGAAAGCGCATTTAATACATTGCCTCCTCCATTTTTTACTTTCATTTTTCCGGTCTTTCCTTCCGTCTCGTCGAAGCGTTAAAACGCCACACACAGGTGAGAACGTTCGTGTGCCGAGAGATTAAAAAAAGATTTACTTTAGAAAAATTTATTACGTTTTTAAAAAGACTATTGTTATGAGAGAAAAGTAGTTAACAGGAGTGGCGGAACACTCAGTTATTTTTGTCATTGTTTCTATTAAAAGGAAATGAATGCGAAAGTGTCAACTTCCGTGCGACCGTTTCGATCATTATAATTCTTCATGACCCTTAAGGAGTTTCGGTACAAAAGTCTAAATATTAAGAAATTGATCAAACTTGGTGATAATGTTGTTCAACATCAAGTGCAAAAACACAATTTTTTTCAAAATTTTCTTCTACTTAGTTATCGAGTAATTACGCATTAAAGCAGATTTCTTATGCCCGGAATGTATACCTATATATATGAAAACGCTATGCTTATACACGTGAACTTTAGTGATCAATTACTCGATAACTGTGTAGAAGAAAAATCTTTAAAAATTTGTATTGCCAAATTTGGCACTAAAGAATATGTTCACCAAATTTTATAAAATTCTAAACTTTTTGAAATTTTTTATGTTTTTAGCATGGTTTAGCATGGCAACATTGTATTGCCTGTACCGAAACTCCTTAAGGAGGGTGGCTAGGGACGATACAATGTTGCCATGCTAAACCATGTTAAATACATTAAAAATTTCAAAATGATAAGAATTTAATAAAATTTGGTGAACATATTCTTTAGAGTTAAATTTGACAATACAAATTTTTTAAGATTTTTCTTCTGTACAGTTATCGAGTAATTGATCACTAAAGTTCACGTGTATAAGCATAGCGTTTCCATATATATAGGTATACATTCCGGGCATAAGAAATCTGCTTTAATGCGTAATTACTCGATAACTAAGCAGAAGAAAATTTTGAAAAAAATTGTGTCTTCGCACTTGATGTTGAAGAACATTATCACCAAATTTGATCAATTTCTTATCAATTTGACGAACGTAGCCACCCTCCTTAACTCTATACGGCAATAACGTAATTTCTCCTTAAAATGGTGTCCAATACCGACGACTTGAAATCCTGAGTACAGATTCGTTGCACGTTTTGCCTATAGGCCGGTCGAAAATTTTGTTCGCGATACTTGCGGCGTCGAGACACCCCCGCGTTTCCATATATTGAAAAATCTCCGCACGAATACTAAAAGAAAAATTTGCATCACATTTCGCATACGCGAGACATTGCACAGCTTCAAATACGACCACGCAAAATCTCTGTTGAAATAACACTTCATTATTCGTGCACTTTCGTGAGCCTTACAAAAATTGTATTTTTTTTTTTTTTTTTTACTTCCATTCACACGTATACAGCAATCACGAGTGAGCGAAAGTACGAAAATTGGTAGAAGCGTTTGTAGCAACACGTCGTATCGCCGCGTACCTCGAGTGCTCCATTTCTTTCGCTTTTTCTTCATTACGCTGTGTACATAAATTTTCTATATGTGCATGTGGCTGTCTGTGTGTTTTCCTTCTTCTTCCTTTCATGACATACGCGCGGGCTCTTTCTGTCACTCGAGCCAGGAGAGCCCTGTGGACAAAGACCTTTTTTCTTCCGGTGATTGTCGCTCTGTGACGTTTGAGACTCTTGAAATCTCAAACCGTTTAACGCGTTCACCGACCGGAAGAACGCAAAGTAAATCGTCCGCATACTCGCTACTTCCACTTGCACTTTTCATCCAGTGCTCACGTTGAAAGAATTACTATTTTTTGCTCTTTGAAATTATTCATTTGAATATTCATAATACACGTTCGGTTAAATATTCTGAGAAGCATGAAGTGTCAGAGAAAAAGTCAAAATTTATCGAATAAAAACCACCATTTTCCCGATGATAAATGCTTATATTTATAAATATTCTCATGAAATACTTTGGAGGCAGAAACATTCGAATTATTTCAGAAAAATGATAAATTTTATCGATTTTAGTTTACAGCAATGTAAATATAAAAACTTTCGATCAACCTTTCGTCCCACGAATCGAGTGGATTATTAAAAATAATTTTATTCGAAATGTACAAAGATCGTTTTGTTTTATTGATACATGAAATATTATAGAGTAATGTAATGTGTTTCAGTGGTCATATCGTACACGTATTACCATCCGTATCCCATGCCTTATCGCAAGATACGAGGGTACAGGTTTCGTCACTGAATATCGATCGGCGAGCTCGTCTCGAGGATGACGAAAAAGAGTGCAATGAGGAAAACGTGGTCGAGGAACGAATTTTCGATGATCATCCACTTTGAGCATCGGTTTTGATCAGTGGATGAAAAGGACGATCGATAATGTGAATCCGTCATCGAGATATTGCGACCTCGCGACGTAATATCGAGGAAACTTTCCGGATTTTAATCTCAGGATGTTTCGTCGAGGAATTCTTCGAGATAAGAGTCAATTGATAGATGACGATGACAAATACTCAATTTGAACTTTAGTCAAGGGTGCAAAGCGAAAAATTCGTCAATTCGAATTTCGTTGCAAATTGCGTGTGAAGAAAATCTTTCGGGAAAACGATTTAATGATTATTAGTATCGAGCTTAAAAACTTGGGCAAATGTTTTGTGAATTTATTTACAAACATTCATATGTATAAAGTCGATTTAATTTATACATAGGCTATTAATTTTAATGTGTGACTACGTCGTTACTGTAATTTTTTAAAATACGTGACTTGTATAAATAGCTGTGTAACATTATCTTCGTTTTAGTGAGTAAATACTCCAGTCCTAAGTACATTCTACATACGACAAATTCATTCGCTGTTATGAAACATTGATAATCCTTTTTCTCGCACAAACCATCAAAATTTATTAAATAACTAATCCCCTTTGCTCCATAAATCGTAAGAAAAAAAACCGAAAAAAATAACCAAACAGAAATTGTTGGTTATATGCTCCACTCGCAAATTCACTCTTCGATTATGAATCTTTCTGATTAAAATTATTTGCAAGACGAAAATAAATTTGAACGAAACAAAGTTTAAAATTAGGTTTCGTAGCGCAGTCTATAGTATTTCTTTAACACTCTCGTCTACAGATCTCGCTACGATCGTTCGCAGCTACAAAAGTTCTCTTCAGTACCGGTAAGTAATTTTTTCATATTTGCGGGAAATTTGGCAAGGGGCAAAAGTAAAATCTGTTGGTTTCGTTTTCTAATACAACACAAAGTCCGAATGTCATAATTGTTTTTCAATTTTTCCATTCCTTGTTTCCGAGATGGAGCCCATCGGTGATATCTTCGTATAAATTTCGTGCAATCTTCATCAACTCCATTCCATTTTCATTTCTCGAGATAAAAGTTCTCATCGGAAACACGGTGGACCAGCTTTTGCCAATTATCCGACAAGGATTCCGCAAGAAACGAAGGATAATCTCAATTAATGGTTATTTTGAGACATGTACAGGCCCCTCCATACCGTTGCACATTATTCGACATCGAAGTAGTGGTCATGTATATCGATGATGCAGCGACGTCGAAGAGTTTCACTGCTTGGCATCTCGGTCAACCGGATTTCCAAGAACGGAACATCGCTACGCACCGGGCTCGTTCTCTCATCCGTTCATCTGACTTTCATAGATTCCTATGACTGAGTTGCATACGCTATACGTAGCGTGCAGTATATTGAATCGAGATTCATATAATGTTTTTGTCAGCACACATGGACTGAGGCAAATTTGACAAAAAAAAAATGGAAAAACCAATTCGTGTGCTTTAGATAATGCCATGAAATTGCAAAAAGTTGATAAATTCATGCGAAAATTTGTTGTGACTGTATGTACCTTAATCTGAAAAGTTTTTGAAACCCTGCACAATTGCACAGTTTTTCAAGGGAGAAACCCTGTTTGTGATCGCAAACGTTTCGCACGGAAAAAAAAAAAGTGATCAAAGTTCAAGCATAAAAAGTTTGAACCCCATTGAAGATTGTGTGAATTCGAAAAAACAAATTTGCTGATCTTCATTTTCATGATAAAACAGTGAACGAAGGCGATCACTATTCACTTCTAGTTTGAATTGTAAATATCAGGAATAATGGATCGTGGATTGAAGATGCTGGAACTGCAAAGTAGGTCGATTTGATGCGATATGTCACAATTCTACGAAGATAAGATTTTCGAGTGAAGAATTTCAGACGCATATAAGTCTATTCCTATTCGGAATTTCCTTTCACGTTTCTCTGGCCAGACTGAATAAATTTGCGTCAGTTTGTGTGTTCCTGCATCCACCACTTGGCGCAGTTCTGACATAATGTTTTGATCTCTTCTCGCTACATTGAACTTGAAATTTGTCAGCCAATTAAAATTCAACGAGCAATCATGAGCGTACTGTTTACGAGGAGTAAATTCGTAATGCGGAGCTCTCAACTCTCAACGAAAGTTTTAAAATGGGGGCACGTAGACTCGGTTTTATTTTATGGACTTTTCGTTCATCGTTGTAATCAACTTTTTTCGAATACATGAAACTCTAAAAAAACAAATATTCCAAGTTCCACGTTTTATGCTTCAGCAAACTGTTTCCCTTCCACTCTTCCGCTGGGAATTCCTTTTAACTTTTATCGACCGGATAAATTACCACACGATTTCTTCACCCTCGCGATACAAAGGAAGGGCAAGGGCGTTTATCGGAGGGTGCCATTTATGGAGGTCATTCAACGCGCTTGGATCAGGCGCCTTTTTCGAATAGAAAAAAAAACAAATATCCAGCCCCAAATAGGTACTTTCTGAAAAAGAATGATCATCATGATTTCCAGACTAATTTACCTTGGAATTTCAAAGGAAAAATTAGAACGTCTACTAGAGTATTGGTTGAGGTCAGATATGTGATTGAATTGCCGGCCATCATGCCAAAGATCGTTGTTCAGAGAAGGGATAATATTCTCACTCTCAATTCCATACACAATGATAAAAAAATGAATTTTAATTTCAGTAAAAAATTGATAATTATCTTGAACGAATCTCTCACCATTTTGAACAATCAACTTTTTTGACAAATGGAATTTTCTCTGATATTACGGCGGTTAAAAAGAGGGAAAAGACGTTTTCTGGGTCCCTGGACCATCAGAGAGTCTCTACAAATTCGTGATACGTCGCGCATCAACTGCTGATTCATTTACGAGATCTGCACACCTGTTAACCCGAACGTTCTTTATCGTATTGGTAACTGTGACTATAGATCACAGAGTGTTGACTCTCGTGACTCGTAACGATCGAGAATAAGGAGAGAAAGGAGGAATACTCCGTCATCGATCGCTCGATTACGACGGGAAGTTTGATACTCGCTGTAAGCAATAGCGATCAATCGATCAATGCACTCTGGACCAATTTACTGAAACTTTGATCGATGCTTTTCCGATAACGCTTGTTTACACGCAACTCAGGAGAGTCATCGAGGCCACGCTCGATGGATGAGACAGTAGGGAAAAACTAAATTAATTTACGTTTTTTTTCGAGGGACGATCTTTTGTCTGCACTCTTCAATTGTAGAATTCCATTAGTTTTCTTCGAGTATCTTCCTCTGGAGTGAATTGTGTGAGACAAAAGAATGCAAAATGATTGCGATCACCACGAACACGTGAAATTCATGTTCGATTTGACTCACGAGCACGGCACGAGCGTGAATTTCGTTGCAATTTCAGGGGACAATTATTTTGGATTCAGAGTCCTTGGTTTCACGTTTTTTTTTTCTTTTTGAGGATTGACGAATGCAGGGATACCCATAGCCGTTTGGAGCCAGATAGACTCGCAAGTACCCATTTCAACATTCTCGACGCTCATTGTCAAGTCAGAGGGAGAACGCTGAGCGTTTGTTTTTTTAAGATGTATCGAATCGATGAATGAGAAATCGATCTCGACGTATGTCAAGTTCGGACGTCGTCAACTTGGGCGGGAAAGAATGCCATGAATAATACGCAACGAACGACCAATAAAAGCATATCAGTTTCCAAGATCGAGGTCATTCTCGAATAAGAAACTAACCTTTGGAGTAAAAAACGAACAGGCAGTCGCGAAAACCTGCGAACGAGACGATGTATTGATGGATTATATCGTGCCTGGATGCTTGCATCGCTTCCCATTTGTGTCTACCGACGATGAAATCTTTAGTTTTGTATTTCTGAATATTTTTATTCCGTTGACAAAATAACTTGAATTTCATGTGTTTGTAACGTTTCAAAGAAGACCACGCGAATCTAATGGAAATCGAAAATGCCAAATTTAAGAGTTTAAATTCGAAAATATGCTAGAAATGTACACGGTGCAACTGTTCCTGGGATTATTATAGAATCTACCGTCTAGTTGACGAGAAAACTATTAACGAAAATCACATTTTTTGAAGGGTTATACAATGGCTCTTATGGTAGGCACGCTTCCTGTGCAATGATTTGGATTTCATGAAACAGGATCCTCCCAACTTTGAAGAGCCCAAAACGAGAATAAGAAAATCAAATGTTTTTGAAATGACTTGGGAATGGAAAAAGATGAACACTTATTTGAGGATAACGAATAATAACGACATGAACGGTGGAAGGTTTGGCAACACCATGAGCCAGCTGGTTTAAAATATAGATATAGCATACGCATATAAATAGAAAATGGCTGTTGTCACATTGTGCTTGACGATTTTACTACGAAAGTATTTTAACCACTATCATTATATTAAAAATTTATCAATCTCAGCAAATAAGTTACGCATAATTTTAATAATTGTGAGAATAAATTTTAATCGTTTCTTCGATCATCAGGAGAGCAAAAAAGTTCAATTGCTTTTTTGAATCACAAGTAACGCATGATCTTCCTTAATATTGCTTGAAAAATTCAAAACAAAATCGGAGAAAGTATTTTTTATTTAAAAGTGCATAAAAGCTGTTTTTTCAAACCATAAAATCTCAAATACTCAAAATTCACGAAAGGTTGTACAATCATAACCTTACATTGCTTGATTTCTCGGATCATCTCTTTGTTCCTGAATATTTTGATGATCAGGCATTCCCAAATATTTATCTTTCTCGATTCTGTAAATGGCCCTCTACATCATCGCCCGAACAAGTTTTTTTAACACTTCGCCCCATACGTGAAAGATTCGTTGACTGGTTCGTAACTGGTTCCAGTGACACTGCTACGTCACAGGTCGATGCACGTTTGTGGGAGAACCTGAAAAAATGCGTCTTACGCGTACGCCAGTGAGGAGAAAAAACATTGGAGTTTCACAAAAATATGCAGCAATAAAAGTAAACGGTAGCAACGTCAATTTCATGTAATAAATTAATTTTTCGCTGGGTCAAATGCTCCCTGCAGAATCCCCTGAAAAAAATCACTCCTCAGCCACAATGCCTAAAAATGTATTATGGAAAAAGTAAAAATAGCAAAGACCATCGTCAATGGTGAAAAAAATTCGATGATGCTTCGAAATGCACAAAAAATCGAATCCAAAGGCATCTTGGTCCAGAGAAAGTTACGAAGCTCCGCTCAAAAAATAGTCTACATTAGCTCGTTTATGATTGACGCGCACATGCGCTCAGTATGTGCTTAGAAAATGTAGTTGGATATCGAAGAGGCAAAGTGATAGGTCGTTCGATCATCGCGGTGTGTAAAAGGCGGCGAGGTAGGAGATTCTCGATGAGCTATACTGCTCTTCACTTCTCAAACATTCGTTCGTCAGAGCGGAGTATAAATGAAGGACAATGACCTAATTGCGTGCAGAACGAAAAGTGCTTCCTTACTGGCCAATCAACGCTGCCTAGTCACGGAAATCGGAACTCGGTCGTACGTTCAGTACGCGCGCGTCTTTTTCGACTACCGTTTAACAAATCGTGGAGGACTCTTGGCACGAAAGAACAAAATATTTTTTTCATTATCAAAGGACTCTTGGACGTAACGGATAATCATGAAGGTGTGTGCAAACTTCTTCAGTCATTTATCTTCTTTCTATCGTTTTGTCTATCACGAATGTGACAATTGCACTGGTTAGCTGACTTGGTATGTGATTTTTTGTGGTTTTGCTAACTCTAACTGGCTTCACCTTTGTCGTACGTTGTTTTTATATAACCGACTAAACAAATGCAATTTTTGGTTCGTCTTTGAACTTCATTTTATAATTATCCATTTTACGTTGATCGCGTATGGCTATCTACGATCTAAAAATCTACGATGAACGACGTGTAACTCTAGAAAGAGAAAATCACATGAAGATCCAGAAAGGCGTGAAGAATATCGCAACTTACGCAGTTGGAAAAATGTCGAGAATTTAAAAACAGCTGTGGCGAAAAACTCGAATGAATTTTTCAATTCCGACTGTATAGAGAACTCAGATTTTACTACGGCGATGAAAAAAATAGCTCAGAGTACGAATTGACACGAAAAGAATTACGAGTATTGAGTCGTTCCACATTGATAGTAGTTCGAACGGAAAATATCTGAGGAAACCGATCTAATTGACAAGAATAATTGACAAGAAAAATGAGTGGAACTGGCACAATGTTTGGAAAGTATTTTCAAACAGGATATCGTCGTACGAAGAATATTCAAACTTTCCGTTTCGCGTACCGTTCGAAACCTTATCAAATCGATTAATCGTGTAATTCACAACAATCTCGAAAGTTTCCAGTCCAAGATCTGGAATAGCTAATCGAGGACGTGGAGATTCGAAATCTGGGGGCTCGATTTCTCGCCGAGAACTTTAATAGACTACAATTCCTCAGTTAACATTGTGCTTGAACATCATCCACCAATTTTACCAAATCATGTTGAAAGGACTCATCAAATAACCTCACAGAACTCCTGAAAATAAACTCTTCCCTCTCTTTCAACGTTTCGCGATATTTCTCCAGGTTAGTGATTAGAGATATTGCTCTTATAGTAAAACCAAGAATTTCTCATGTCCGGCCAACCATGACAACGGGTAGGATTGCTCGTTGCAAACTCCTCACACTTGTCTTTTTTCCGGTGATAATCCGTGGAGAATTTCACGATGACACGATACGTAAAAGGCCATCTATAATACCGCAACGTTTGCGCGCGGACTCGACGCTTTTCCCGCGTCGCCAGTTCCGATGTGGAACACGAAGCGTTCCACTTTGACGACTACCGAACATACTTTTTGTTGATGTCGCTTGCGCGACGTTTATGCTCGTATTTAACGCCTTTCTTCCGAATTAAAATACTACTTGATCGTGATGATATTTTTATATTGATTTTTAACACTCGCGATGAAATTAATTGGCACTTATAATAGAATGTTAACCGCGCGATTGAGCTGTAACAATCTCAACAATAACATTGGACTTGCGATTAGATAAACAGTTTTCATAATCGTAGCGGTGTTTTGTGAAGAATTGCCAGTAGCTCAGCATTGAGAACGTTGAAAATGATGATGGATCGGAAATGATCTCAACGGGCATGAAACCTCGAGAAAGTGCTGACAAATTTTGATCAGTCTGCGGATTCCGTAACATTAATCTTTATACAGAGGATCTGTGCTCGAATTAGAAAGATGATTGATGAGTAGTCTTAATTATTTTTGTTTATTGAGCTTGAGTCGAACGATCATGGTCCAATGAAGCCCTAATTTCAACCAAGTTTCACAAGCCCGAATTATTACTTCAAGTGATAATCGATTCTCGTGGTAATTGGGTTGAACCTGGACAAAAAAAGTTGGAATACGAATTTTTGAGGGCCGAAGCTCTGAACCCGTACGAAATGGAACGGAGAAAAATTTGGACTTGTTCGGAGTTAAACTGTACACAAATACACAGGTTTATTACAAACGCGTTTGGACGAAGTATCGATACAGGCGCGATTCGATGCGAACGGGGCTCACGCGCGTTCGCTTAAATCATGTTTTCCTTCTTGCCTTTTTCTTTTCTTCGTAGTTGTTTTTTTCCTCGTGTGTTCATATCGCGTTCACCGCATGTGCCTTTGAGGAGAAATGTGGATAACGAAACTCGTGCTCTTTACACGTACGAACGAACGCGATATACCGTAAGAGAGAAGCAACGCGAGCCGGACCTCACTTCCGGTCCTGGTATCGACCCCTTTAAGTCTCTTGAGAGCTTCTCTTTTCTCATCCACACACGTACAAACTCACATGCGACTACACACTCGTTCTAAACACTTCTATAAACGAATTCGAACGTGAGTCCGCACGTTCATCGAGAGCTCTCACTTACGCCTTGGCACCTGTTTTCTTATGTTGTCACCATTCTTTAGTTGCAGATGTATAATTAATTTTTTTCTCTCTTCTTACTCGCGCTAAAACGCCGTTAATTAGTACTTAAAAAACGTCTCCATTGAGCAGTGAGAAAGCTTGTGAGAACCCAAAAACAGGTACATCGAGCTGTGACAAATGTTTTTGTTCCATATTTGCGGTTGTTTCAATGATTCAAAAGAATTTGTGAGAAGTTTATTAATGCTGATAGTTTGGACGAACGGATTTCGCAGCGGTGAATAATGAGCACGTGTTGCTCGTCGTCATTTTCATTTCATTGAATACGACGACTTTTATGCTTTTCGAAATTCTCCCGGTGACGTTTGAAAAAATGGTTAGCTTCAGGTGTTTCACAAACAAAACATTTGTAATTAATGGAATTCAAATGAAACTCGTAACTAGCACGACAGCCCCAGTTTTGTGAGAGTCAAATATAAAAACAACAATGCTCGTGTGGAATTTCGTTAAATCTGTACATTAATTTGCGATGAGAAAAAAATTCAGCAACTCATAAAAATGCGTTGACGGATATTCCTACATTTTTGGATATTCAAAAGGGGGTCATCCGGGTGTGCTGGATATTGGCGGCGTGCATATGTGTCTCGGAAGCGAGATACAAAATGAGAAGACCTTTGACTCCACCGTCTCAGCAGGCGGCCCAAATCTACAAAAAATCTTGGCCAATCGCCCACAGAATGTCTATGGGAAATACGATCCATATCGGGGGCAATCATGGCCACAAAAGGCCGTTGTACAAACCCCCTAATTACCGGTGAGGACTCGATCTTTCATAAAACCCGAATATCAATGAGCCTTCAAATATTTCGTTGATTTTCAAAACGACATTTTTCCAGGGTACGTCGTCCTCCAGTTTACAACGTTTTGCCCACTGCCTGGAAAAACCAAATTCCTGTTCTCGGCGTAATAAACAGCCACGCAGTTTTGCCTCAACGG
Source organism: Venturia canescens (assembly GCF_019457755.1). Taxonomy (NCBI): domain Eukaryota; kingdom Metazoa; phylum Arthropoda; class Insecta; order Hymenoptera; family Ichneumonidae; genus Venturia; species Venturia canescens. Next base: position 15,680,777 of record NC_057421.1, on the reverse strand, counting down.
CCACCAGTCAAAGAATTCCATTCCATGAACAAACTGCCGGAATACAGCCCCGAATACCGGCCGGAAACGGTGGTCATGCCACCGACCCACAGAGGCGGAATGGACGACGATAAAGGAGCGATTCACACGATCCCAGCCCCGAATCTTAGTCTCGCTGACAAGCCTTACAGTCTCGTGGAAGGAAATCCCTCAGAAAATAATCACGAGGACCAGGTTTCACACCATCAATATTCCAGCGATGGACAGTACAATCCGAATAATCCAGGTAAGAGAAATATACATTCGGCGATCAAATACGAAATCGCAGATTTTTCAACGATAAGCTCAAATTTGCGATACCAAGATCTCCAGATCGCTGGATTTTGATGAAAACCTCAACGCTCCTAAGTTCCTCTTCCATCGTTTCTTTCCAGGCGCCCTCGGCACGAACTACGGTTACGGAACCCTGGTGACAAGTCCAGCGCCTCAGAGACCAGTAACGAGTCCAGTATCAACGAAAAATCAGTACGAAGTTACAGAAACGAATGAAATAGGCTCGAGAGATTATCAGACAGCGCAGCCGACCTTTTTCACTCCCGAGTTCGATGTAACGAGGTTGGCGACATCGCCGAACCTGGATCTCCAGACGAACGAATTATACGTTAATCACGGAGGTGTGATAAACCCCCTGAAGCCGGGTCTCGTCAACGGAAACGTCCAGTTCGGTAATTCCAACTCACCGATGCAAACAAATCTACACAGTTCGCTTCACGTTGGTTTCCCAGGAAGCGCAGCCCAGGCGCCGTCCTCGCTGGGCCAACAAATCCCTGACCTCCACGTCGGTCATCCTGCACCGGCTGGACCACCGCTGTCAGCGACCCAGCTGTACGATCTGCTCAACAGTTTTCCGCAACAGTTGAACGAGCAGTATGCAAATGGACAGCAGCCTCAGCTGCAGCAGCAAATCCTTCAACAACAGCTCGGTCAGCTGTTCCAACCGACCGGAGGGCTCACCAGCTTCTCGCAGCCTCAAATGCACTCTTTCAATTACGACGAGCAAGCCAACAAACGACAACAACAGCAACAGTTCCAGCATCAGCAGCAGCAGCAGCAGCAGCAGCAGCTTCAACTTCAGCTTCAACAAGAACAACAAGAGCAGCAGCAACATCAAATTTTGATCGACCAAGGATACGGATCTGGTCGGGTCACAGCTGATTACAACTTGGAACCAGAAACAGCTGGGAACGTCCCAATTCCCAACGGCCAGGAGAACCACCTGAACGCTGAGGAAGTTGCCTACAGAGGCGCGGAGCCAACCGATCAGGCTGAAAATCATATCGAGTACGAAGAATCGAGCAATCAAAGAGGACAGAATACTTACTTCAACAAAGTCAGCAACGAGGGGAGCATCGCGACCCAATTTTTCACTACTCTCCCTAACAAAGAAGCCGCTGAAAAATTAGCTGCTCTTGCTGCCGCTGGAAACGTCAACAGTCATCTGATCGGACAACTGAGAAAACAGCAGCAACAGCAACAGCAACAGCAGCAGCAGCAGCAGCAGCAGCAGCAAAAGTTCGACGACGATGAAGAAATTCAGAGCGATCAACCACTCCCGGCCAATCACAAAGGCAGCGAATACGAAGTCAACGAATCGCAGCAAGAAGATTTCAACTATGATTCCCAACAACAGTACAATGATGAACAACAGGAAGAATTTGATCAGCAGCAAATCTATGATGAACAACAAAAACAGTATGAACAACAAATTTATAACAGACAGAATTTCCGACAGCAACAACAAGTCCGACAGCGGGAGGTAATCACTTTTTTTATCGTAATCCTTTGTAACCCATTTGCAGTCACTGATTCAATGTTCTGGTTGTTCTTCATAAAGCATTTTAGTCTGTCGCTTCACATTTGCAGAAATGAACATTTTCGACACGAAAGTATTTATTTTTAAGAATTTTTTTAAGCGTCCTTATAATTACACGCCAAAGCTTTGAACACTACCGAAGTTACGATCTATTTTCAAACGATTTTTGTTGGTATGCGAAATTCCAAGAAATTCGATATTTTTTAAAGCTTGTTTTCCAAAATTTTAGGTTATTCAGAGTCCTACTGGAGGCTGCGCGTGAATTCCAATTTGCCTCGAGCTCTAATGGTTCATTTTAACAGAACAAAGAGTAAAAAGTACCTTAAAACTAATGCTTCCTTCCGAAGCTTGATTTATGCTTAGCCGTTTTTAGATTGGCAGCGATTTTATGCCGTTGACTTATCAGGGGAAACTCGTTCAACCACTTCCCGTAATCAGAGCAAACTCTTGAACGCACCGAACGAAAAATTTTCAGATTTTTAAATTGAAAGTTACACGGTATATTGTGAAAAAGACTTTGAAAAACGGTTCTCCCGTGAAAATGTATTGAGAATAATATTTTAAGTTTTGGAAAACTAATTTTCAATTGACAATATTTAGCAGGAATCAAATGATCGCTACCAACAACAGAGACTGGCACATTTGCAGCAACGAGAGCAAGAGCGCGAGGATGAAAAGCCGAAAGAGGAAAAAAAGAGACCCATGAGAATAATGGTACCGGACGTGGAGGAATACACCGAGGAAAATCGACCCCGTACTTCCGATGAACCAGAAAATACGAGCGAAGATTATGACTATGAGAATCCGCACAGTGGCGTCACTAACTCTCGAACAACCGTGTCTTCGAGTGTACAAACGACTTTTGAGGAAAATCCAAATTCTGAATTCGGTACACGCCTTACGTCTAAAAAAGGCCACTAATTGGAGGTCCTCAAAACGCTTCTCGATCGATATCAATACACATTGTAAATATTTCGCTAATTATTTCAATTCCATAAATTGCTCTCATTCACACGATTGATCGAGGGTCTCGTTTTGTTAAAAAAAAAAAAAACGCATTTTGTCACAATTCGAATCATTTCAAACACCTCAATTATCACATTTTCTCGTTTTCATCATTATTTCTGCTTATTGCTCAAAATTTCTCAACTCATGAAAACAAGATTACGTCTATTGTATACGGAGATGACAATGAAACTGGTTGCTTTTTACTTCCATTGATTGACTTCGCTATAAAATTTATGGAAATTGTCAAATTCTCAACTCACCAAGTCTCTAAAGACTGATAATTACGGAAATTCTTTTCCCTTCGTTAACAGTCAGCACGAAATTGAGTTACTAGAAAATAGGAGCTCTAACAATATTTATTTGGCGCAGATGTTCGTCCAAAGCGCCCGAAAAAGTGTGTCGATTTATTAGAAATAATTATTTATTCTATAGGTTTATTCTTGTTGGCGTAGTGATTTATTTATTGTGCTTGTTATTTGAGTAAATGGATTGTTATCTTGTCATCTTGAGTGTCGTATCCATTTTTCTATCCCGCAGATCGTGCCTTCAATTCTCAACGTCCGATTTATTCTCACTTCATATTCAAAATTACAATAATTTTTTCCGTTCAAAAAAGATCAAGTTCGATCGCTAGGGCGGCAGGATCAACATTTTTCTTCAAACTGAGAATACTAATTTTCAATTTTCATCGTTAGAGCAGAGCGATTTTTTCTTCACTCTGTCAATCTGCCTCAACATTTTCATGCGAGTTACACAGAGAAACTTCATTAAACTGCTTTGTGGTTATTTTTTCCACTAAGCAAATTGAAAACATTTTTGTCAACATTTCGATGACTTCATATCATTATTAGTAAACACTGATTAGTGAGTATGCCCGAACGTTCCAAAAGCAAAGTCGATTTTTCAAATTTTACGTATTTTATTGTTTGTTTAATTAAATGACGATAAATCCCATGGGAATAATTGTTTCATATAATTCAGGGAGTGCGCTAACGACTGGATAAGGATGACAAAAGTTTGACCAAATTTTTCAATATTACAATGAAAAAAGGATATTGAAAGAAAAAAAATGATTGATCACAAATAGTATTTCGACAATGATGGGAGCATATACAAAGCTGGTAAATCGTCAGCACAAACATCTCTGATAAAAGATCGAAAAAATAATCTTCTTGAACATATGTTCGTCGTGAATTCATCTGAGAAACATTGCAAATTGGTAATCGAGTGAATTTTTATACTATTCAAAAAGTCACGAAGCAAAAGGCAATCGAAACAAGCACGTTTGTAAGCGAGGCAAAATTTCGATTGAAAAATTGATTAGATTCAAGGCACGTACAATTTTTTGAAACATCGTCATTTCATTCATTCTTATCGAACGAGATCTTATCCCTGATTCTCGATTTTGAAGACCATAAAATGACGATTTATTTGAAAGGCTGAATTGTACCAGATTCGAAAAAAATCAGAAATTCGATGACTTCCTCCTTGAAAAAAAATTCAGCCCGATAATCGGATTGGTTTTTGGTTCCGTCGCTATTTTTTTTTGTCTCGTAAGTGTGCGATTATATTTTTCTCAGATTTATAAGTAGACGTGTTTAATTATTACGCCCGATCCATGAACCACGGCTTACCGTCGTTAGTACGACGTTTGGTGAGAATATCGCAACCGGTGTCGGTTACGAGGAGCGTATGCTCAAATTGTGCTGACCATTGACCATCGGCTGTCACGGCTGTCCAATCGTCCGGCCAGGTCTCGTCGCGCCATGTTCCCTGAGATATCATTGGCTCAATCGTGAAACAGTGGCCAGCTTTCATTATGCCTACTGCTTTATTTTCTACGAAAAACAAAATCGTTTCAATATTACGTTTAATATTAGTGAAAATTTTTCAATCGAGAGTTCTGATTTCATGTCAGTATTATCGTTTGAACAAATGCATCAGTGACGTCTGATGGAATTGCATGGAATGAAAATTGAATAATGAAAACACTAACATTGAAATCGGTTTAAGTTTCTGGATGGTTGAACTTACTGGCATAGTGAGGTACGTTTGGGGCAGTGTGAAAGAGTCGATGAATGCCGTGGCCGCAATAACCGCGAACAACACCAAACCCATTGGCCTGAGCGTATTTTTGTATGACATTGCCAATTTCTTTATACTTCTCGCCAGGCCGTACAATTTCAATGGCGCGTGACAAACACTCGTAAGTCACTTCAACCAGTTTTTTAATCTCCGGCTTAACTTTACCGACGAAAAATGTTTCGTTGAGATCCCCATGAAAGCCTCGATGATAAACGGTCACGTCAACGTTGCAAAGGTCACCCTCCTCGAGAGGCCTTTGGTCCGGAATACCATGGCAAATAACTTCGTTTACAGATGTGCAACAACTCGCTGGGAATCGATGATAATTCAATGGCGATGGATAACAATCCCGTTCGATACAAGCTTCGTGAACAATTCTATCCAATTCGGCTGTCGTCACTCCAACGTCGCATGCTTTAGCAGCTTCATCGAGTACCTCACGACCGAGCTGAAATTAAATGCAGTGAAAATCGTTTATTTTTTTCATTGTCTAAATGGTATTTGCCACATCTTTTGCTGAGCTTATGAACTTATGTTATTAATAAAATAGAAACGTTTGCCTTAAACTCCGTAATCATGATGGATGTGGATTGAGAATATTTCTAATCTAACAAATTGAAGAAAAGCAGAAAAGTTTCTGATACTTTGGTATCCAAATTTACGTTTTCTAATATCTTCAGAATTAATGAAATAATTTGTTTTGATTATTTGGTTTCAGTTCAGAAATTAAAAGTCAAATCAATTTTTTTTTTTCTTGATTCATTAAAAATAACAAGTTTGATTACTTTGCAGGAGACTCGCATGCTCTCAATTTCCTCGTCATTGAGAACTTTGATTTGTGACGAGCCACGAACGGCATGTTCACTGAGCGGCAATCCTCTGGGATGATCTGCATAGTCCGGTCGTTCAATGCTGGCTGGGACTGTTCTTGGTTCTGCCCTTGGCCATGGACGCAGTTTTCCGGTGTAATGATAAGACGGCCATGGATTATACTGTCCTGAGTCATCTTTTCCAGTCACTCCCTCTGCAATGAAAAATCATCATTAGTGAGACATTTATGGATTAGTCATTCAACGCTATCACTCACTGACTATCTGGTGAATGATCTTGTGCGTCTTCCAGCTGCCTTTGAAACAATCCTGCAATTGGAAAAAATATATGCTGTAGGCGATAATTCAATAAATTTTAAGGCTGATCAACGTTTCCAAACAGGGAGAAATAAGAAAGTTAATAGACATAAGATACTGCAGATTTCGTGATCACATAAGTATAGAAAACAGGTGCACTAGTGACCTTGGACTTGAGAATTAGACATTCTGATATCCGTCATTGTACAATGGTTTTCTATTGCGCATATCTCAATGTTTTCTCAATGTTTTAATGTAATTGACATCAAATAAAAATAGAATTTGTTTCATCTACTTGTCATTCTGGAATTGTATATGCAAGGATTTAAAGTGCTGGAAAAAATGCACATTTCATTCGTGGTTTTTCAAACAGAATTTGAATCATAACCTAAAATATCTCACCTGACTGCAGAAGTAAGATCCCTGGATACCAATTTTCAAACAAGTCGGACACTGAAGACTAGCAACTGCTTTACATCCAGGTGTTTCACACATACCCAAAGCTAACGACATTTTTAATGATCTCGAAATAAAAATAATGTATTTTCGGAAAAGGAATTATTGCGATACGACCGGAAGAATTATGATTCGGAGCATCGGAGCAGCTCTGTACTGTTTTATCGAGATGAAACATGCAATGACTTTTATTTTTCCACGCTAGAGAACTCTGCTTGCCAGCAAAAGAAATGAAAATCTAATCAAGTTTACTTTAGCAAACTCTGTAGGAAATTGGAATATAATATTTCACGTATGCGATAATGTTACATGAAAAATATAACACGAAGAAATATATATTCTTCGAAATTTCATACACATCACGTGTAATATCAAATGTTGGATTGTTCAAGGGCACTGATATTTTCTTCTGGCGAAGTTACACAGTTCAACATGAAAAATTTCGCAATACCGAAGTCACTATACCTCGATGTTTTCGGTTGATTTCGTTGCGCTCGACACTGACCCTGCCGTCCAAGTTGTTTGTTGCCAAACTTGTATCACATCAATCCGAAGTGCAACGACCTTTTGACGTTATTGAAATCAAGCTGAAATCTTCTACCCATTTCTGCGGGCAATGACAAAACATTTCTACACACATGCCGAGGAAAGCATCTTATTAACAGGTATTTGAAGACAATTTTCTAATTGTGACGAGTTTTTTTTTCGTGACTTACAGTAATTGGAAAAAAGTTCCGATCGAAGTAAGAGTTCTTGAAATTTTAGCCACTATATACATGATTAAATTGAACATCGTAAATCCACGTATAATCGTTTCCCATAATAGAAAAAAAAAAAAATTTATTGGTGCAGAGTGCTTGAATTTGATCGAACGCATGAATCTATTTAAGCACCGGCAGTTGTTCAAAAAATGTTAAAAGTGTAGTCGGTTGGTCAGACCATTCTCGAAAGCGTTTATATTCAATTAAGATGAACGCTCACATTAAGAGAAATAGCAATGTGTGACGACTTAATTACCCATGCCATACTCGATGAAACAAGAGCTTGTAAGTGAAGAACCTTGCAAATTATTTTCTTCAATTTCAAGATCATAAATTTACCCTTCCAGACGATAAACTGAGCTTGTAAATGGTATAATTTTATGATATCATCTCTGCTAAGTATAATACTTCCATTATCGTATTCGTATTCCAACGAAAAGAAACCTGTAAGTTCGGACAGGCTTCAACGTTCATTTTTTCGTCATTCACCCTCACATATCTGCAGGGTTTTAGCATTTTGCATTTTTTTCCAAATTTCCATTCATTCAACATCTTTCTTTTCGATCGAATTTTTTTGATTGGATGAAAGAAAAAAAATTTCTACGAGGAATCTTTCGGTGTCGGGATTTTTTATTTTTTATCCTCGTTTTTGTGGTGTAGAAAAATTGTACCGTAGCGCAGCTACGCTTCGAATGGATCGAAAGATTTTTCATCGATGGCTTTCAACGTGTTCGACTATTTTGGAATTTTATAATTTTAATTTTGTTTATGTTTTATTATTATTATTTTTTTTTGATAAATCTTCTAATTAAATCCAAAAGACACTTTTGGAATTTTAATGTAATCGTCGACTTTTTGCGAAGCCCGGTTTCAATCGTTGATCACCGGAGACTGGGGAGTGTATATGCAACGCGAAATTTGATTCGCCTTTTTTCATGGTGATACGCTCCCGCGGCGAGAGAAATTACGTTCATTGTTGCGTAACGATGACACCCACCAACACCTTATATTACGCCTTCCGTAGTGTAAGAAGAAAAGCTTCGAGGCTTTCTGGAGTAACATCAAGAATTATTACACCCAAGTTAAGTGCAATTGTGTGGAATTATTATCGAAACGTTTGATAAATGAATGAAAAAATTTGTGGAAAAGAGTCATTTTCTCTGACAGGGAAGTTTTGTTCGCAGCGAGCAGCGAGCGAAACCTTCATCGAGTTATGAGCTTATCAGAATTATTAGCAACGAACTAACACCCTCGATAATTGAGTTCATAGACGAAGATAAACAAAAAATAAAATTGCGGTCGACAGCTCGTGCTTTTTGGTGGGATGATTCAGGTTTTTAACTCTCAAATTGTTGAGGCACACATTCACATCTCTCCAAATCGTCAATTTCGTTGAAACTCGATTTTGCCATTTCGCTTTTTTGTATATTATTATACAGCGGAAAATCAATTCGACATAATCGATCGTCAGAACAATAATCGAATGAGTTAATTAGTCATCATTGTATTTAAAGTTTGAATTTATTTATTATCAAATTTTAAAGGGTTTGTCTTATTGGTTATTGAGATAAACGTGTATAAATATGAAGAAAAAAGGAACTATACGTGAAAAATCGTTTATCTTTCCATATAACGAATGAACGCTTTTTACGAAGCTTATAAAAAAGTACACAATAACGATGAAGTATATAATACAGGTTCGGGGAAAAAATTGAGACGATTTTCTTACTAGTAATAAAGATATATTACGTTAAAGATTGAAAAAAAGAATTGGTAACGAACACTCGTATAACCTCACACTTGCTTATTTCAGTATTCTGTTTCTTCCTTTGGCCATTCCTGTCTTTTTATTATTACTTTTTTCTTGATCCATTTCCCTCCGTGTTTTCCCATTGCGTTCTCTGATGTGATTTTTTTACATAAAAAACTAAAGTTTTTTCGCCAGGGACGAGAATGAAATTTGGGTTTCGGTCAGTGACAGATCCCTGGTTAATTAATGGCTTGAATTGCATTCGCCAAAAGATAAGTTGAAAAAATTTATTTACAATTTCGAATTAATAACTCTGACATTAGTTTAAAGTGGTAATATCTTTAATTAGAGAATAAAAATCGATCCAATTTAGACACCTATAAAATACGATCATTCGAGCATGATATAGATTAAACGAATAAAATATATAGTTTTATATCGAACTGCAGATTAATTCTCTCCGAAAACATAGCAGTTAAATGAAGAAAATTCTTCCAATAACATCAATTGCTAATGAACAATCTTGAATCAAGATTTTTTTCTCAGTGTGTGTGCGCGGGCGTAGCTGGTCTCCCAGATCCACGAAATCATTAGTCCTCGAACAAAAAGCTGCCTCGCGGTGTTCCCGCAGGGGGTCTAAACCGATTTTAATTAATGTCGCCATTACTATCGGACCTCTCGACCATGCATCTTTTCACCGAGCGCTCTCTCAAAAGTTTCAACGTTAATTATTTCGATCAAAGGTCTTGTGTTAGAGTATACGCGTATATACAAGAGCTTTTCCGTCCGAACAGCGTACCGAATGGGACAGACCTTCGAAGGGTCCGATCGGGCTCGAGAGTATCCTTTGGTAACCACTTTTCTTTTTAAAAACATATTTTAAAATACAACAGTACTATAAAGTACAACTATTAATGCTGTTAAATCGAAAAATGAAAAATTATTATAGAGAATGCGGAGATTCGATTGTTCCCGAGTATGAGAAAGCTTCTCTACTGAGGCCGTGAGAAAATGGGCAAAAGTTTATCAAGAACGAAAATACCAAAGTTAAATTGATCAAAAAATGTCTTAGAAAAGAAAAAAATAAGTAAAAAAAAAAATGTTTTGTTAACTCACAACAGATTGAATCTACAATGTTTTTTTTTTTTTTTTTTCATAGTGAGCAATATTCAGATGCGCCAAGAAATCGAGTTATTTCGCATTTTGTCAAGTTGCTGAATTTAATTTATTTCCCTACGATTTATTGGTCTCCACCAAAAATTTGTTGAATCAACAAATATATTTTTTCGCTGTAATTTTTTGTTGAGTAAGCTCACTCAGAAGAGAACGAAGGTAGAAAAGCTTTCATGGTACTGTGCAGAAAACAATGCAGATCGAACTTAGGATTGATGTGTGCTCAGAATAACAGTCAGTTCCGGATCAAGAAAATGTTTTTTTATGGGGTTTTTTGGTCGCGGATAATACGATTCGTGAGGGGTTTCCCCGACCGTGTCGATACTCATGCACTCATATAGACACACTGTGACGAGAATGACGAAGCAGCGAAAAAAGTAAGGGTGACAAGGGTCACAGAGAGAAAGAGAGGGTTGCAGTGAGGGTGCAAGCAAAGGGCAGCTCCAAAAGGGTGATCCCGTACCAGTAATTCGATACTTTTTTCTATCTCTCTCTCTCTCTCTTATTTTCTCTCTCTTTAGAGAAATCCAGATCCCTGCGTGGGACTCGAAACACGTGTTCCCACACAGAATAAGGTAAATATATGATATGCGAAAAAACGGACACAAATACGAATTCAGAATGGACATGGATATTGCGCACTTATCATTATCAGACATCACGTGTTACTGAAATGTTCCTAAATTTACATCAGCCTCTCTGTGTAATAGGGAACGAATTAGCTCGTGAAACGAATGAAATTTATTCACAAAAATATTTTTCATAGTGCCTCACATTCTTTCCTGTCATTCTTCTCGGACTGAAAGTTCAACGAGAATTGTGAGCTTTAACGATCGCTTCGTTTCGATCGAAGTGGTCCAAGCGTTTACCGATGACTCGCGCACAGCTCGAGCGAAAATTGCACTCGATAAATTCGGCAGTGTCCCCTATTTCATTCACGGTAATAGCAGCTCCGCACATTGGGCACTGGACTTTTCAGAATCAATGCCGAGAACACCAGGCATGCAGATCACGGGAAATCGACGGAGAGAGTTGCCATTCGTTCTGTTCACTAAGCGGACTCGAGCTGTCCAGTTTTGACACAAATGTCCCTTCAACTCTAGCTCGGTAAGATTTCGATCCTTCGCTCCTTTCGCTCCAGTTTTGACAGGATTTTTGAAACATCCTGTATAACATGATATTTGCTTGGGTCCGCGCGTTTACTGCGCTTTTGCACCACAAAAGTATAAATCGTATACCAGCGAAATATATTATTGCGAGAAACCCTTAACGGAGATTGAGGGCTTGGGAATGCCGCGCTAAAAGTAAAATGTTCGTACGAGCTATCCACGAAATGTTCTCGTTCCGTATTCCAGAGCCGGTGAGTGTGTACCGACGAGAAGGTTGTATACAACCGGCAAGGCAAAAGCTTGCCTTTGGGAGAATAAAAGTAGCCACCTGCCACTTACCTGTTCAACCCTCCACAGCAACTCAAGATACTGTCGGGGGTGCGAACTACCCTCTCGTCTCACTGCTTCGAATCACTCTATAGACTCGCCAATCGGCTTTTCGTACTCTCATTTTCTTTCACACCACTTTATAGCTCTGCCACTCACGTTCCAATGGAGAGTAAGAAGTACAAGTTTATGAAAAGTTCTCGGAGGATGAACACTTCGACGTTGCCTCACGAAGAAGTGTGAGGCAACGTCGGAAACACAGTGGAGAAATTTTCATCAAATTCTATTCATTTCTGTCGCTAATAAATTCTTAGACGTTCGTTTCAATCATGAGATAATAATAAAACTTCGTTACTTTCCACAGCTGCGTAAAGAAAAGTCACTCGATGACTTTATTTTCTTTTATTTCGTGTCACTAAATTTTGAAAATCTCAGTTTTTATTTCAGCGTTATTAAGGGGGAATATTAATGTGAAAAAGCTTGGGCGCAAAAGAGCTTCTCTGTGGTCAAGGGATAGCAGGCTAATCGGTAAGAACTTGTTTTATATTAATACTTAAGTAACATCATTCAATTTCATCCTCTCAAAACTTTAAACGCGTTTTTCTCGAAACCATGTCAAATTTTGTCCAATCGACTTCATTCAAGAAGGATTCTCTACAGAAAACTATCGCTATCGTCGCATCGTAGAGCTTTTTTAAAATTGTTTATTTTTTTTTATTAACAATTTACTGCAAAATTTTTGTGTAAGATCGATTTTTTTTTAAATGGCTGCCATTTATTTTTCTAATCAAAATTTTCAAATTTTGAACGATGCTGCGATAGCTATACTATTATAATTTAATAATCTTTTTGAATTTTTGGTTTCAAATGTTTGCTGTGGCACTTGTGCTGTCAACCGTCGGGGAGTCGTTTTTTGAGCCGTCATTTTGTTATTTCTCCTCTGCTTAATAAAATGTACTAAAAATAAAAAAAAATAAAAATCCTTTTATACGTAATTACTTCAATAATTGATGCACAAAATTTCAAATAATTTGATCGAGCCGATTAAAAAAAAAAAATTCCCAAAAAGTACCTTATTTTTCAGCCTTCCACCCTGATATTCCCCCTTAATGAAATAAGTCGGCGGATATTCTCATTTAAAAATAACATATACTCGGAGCTGAAAACGTTCCAAAGTTTTTTTATGAGCTGTAACCACTTTGAAGAATTGGAAGAACGAAAAATATTTTGTTCTTGTAAAATTAAACCCGATCGAGCCTCCCATCAAATCACTCCCGAGCGCCACAATTTGAGCTTTGAAAAAATATAAAATAGTGAAGTTTATGATGCTGGTAAAAAAAATACGCATGGAACAGTGAAATTGAAAAAAGTCCGGGAGATTTTGATACAGAAACGAAAGTGATAGTCGTGTGTAACTTCTTCCCCCCCTCCGACCTTAACAGAATCCCTCCACCCGCACGAAAATTCTCATCGCTATAGACGGGAGCCGCGTTATACGAGCGCGCGCTTTCCGAACGCGCTAGACTATCGAGACGACGTCGACGCTGCTGCACTTGCGGCGCGGCCACGATCAGTCGGTTCTCCACGTTCGCGGGACAACGATGTTTGTCGCTCGTTGTCTCATCTCGAACTTTGACCCGTTGTAATATCCCGCGACTACTTTACCGATTACGTATCTTAGGACGTGTTAAACAGCAACGATTATTCTCCATTTAAACGAAAGAAAGAAATTTGTGCTTTTTCCACTGGGAATCACAGTAAAAAAGGAATTTTTAAAAAAGACATAAAGAAGGAGGAAAATTTCAAAGGAGGCGACGAGTTGAGTTGACTGAATTGAAGATAAATTTCAAAAAGTAGACAGCACATAACGGGAAGCAAAAAACCAACGTTCATATCAGTAACGAATTAATTTGTGCAGCACTCGATAAATACCTTTGAAAATCGTTCGCGTACGTTTGTGGCAATGACAATTCTACTTTCCATAATCACAGTGACAAAACCCCATAATTATACTGTCTCCGGGACTAACGGAAAGAAACAACGATTTACTTATTTCTCGGGAACTCTACGAGAATAAAAACACTGACGAATCAAACGAGGAACAATAAGAAAGAGATTAAAAAAAAAAAGGAAAAAGAACTTTTGTCCACAGTGAATTTCCCCGTGGACTTGTCTGTTACAGCGTGAAACCGAGGACTGTTTTCCTTTCGAAAGCTTGCGCCACTCGGGGGTGGCGCATCCAACGTACGAGTCTCAATTTCGTTTCCGTTAACACGCCGTTTACATTGAGTCGCAAACACCGACGAATATCTGGACTTTGGATAAAGTTGAAAAGTTTTGCTTTTTCGCTTGGAGCGCGAGTGCACAGTTTTGCCACCGCGAAAAAATATCTCAGTTCGGAGGATAAGTTTTGTGCATGAGTTTTCAAAATTTCACAGCTATCTCATCGTCACTGGATATAAGAAGAAGAAAAAACGTCGAAAGTTTGCCGCCACTTTCAAACCGACCAAATGTACATTAATTTAATATCAAAGTTCCATGGAGTTTGATCGGTTATGATCAAAAGTTGTAACATCGCGTTGTGAATAGGAAACAAAAAAGCATCCCCGAAATGATTTTTCTCCCGATCGTTTCGATTCTCGTCGTTATCGTCGATTCTCGAGTTTTGCAGAGAAACGAGACTTCGTCGAATTTTTCGGTTAATAACGCCAACAAACATCGACGAAAATTCACGGTCGACGAGCTCCTCACGACGAACTTTCCGCATTCGATAACCAATGACTTGGATCTCGACGTTTGTAAAGCCGGTACGTTCTCATGTGACATTACCATTTTACAAGTTTGTTTTACGCCCCACACAGTGCAATTATGAAATGTCTTTTACATATTAATTAGACAACCTCGAGCGAGCGTAGCTCTCGATTTTTCTCAATAATCTAAAACACAATTATTACGCGTGCATGAGATTTTCGGGGTTGGAAATGGCTCGTTCGTAAACAAATTTTCAGGAAACTGCTCTCCATTTTGTACTTTTTATTCTCAAATTATGATTCCCAGTTAACCGTAGTTTTTCATTGGAATATCAAAAATGGAAAACTGTTTGATCGCAACCTTATTGGATTGAACGAATCGACTTGTCGTCCGAGTCATAAAAGATTCCGGATTCTGATGACATCGATCTCGATAAATCTGTTCAGTTATCCGAGAAATACTCCAATTAAAATAACGACACGATGATCGTTCGCTGAGTTGAAAGATTTACGTGATAATAAAAAATATGACCAGTCAGCTGAATATGGCACAACTGTTCTAACGACTCTGTGATCGGTGAGGAAAAAAAGGAACGATAAAAATATTCAGCGGGGTTCCAGTTAGCATCACTGATTAAAGGGTGACGATGCTCGTGGTGGTTCCCTCAAAGGGAAATCCCCCCGGTCGGTCCTATTAGTCCTTTTTTCTCCTTCTTTCGCTGCCTCCGTGATCCAATTCTGGAGAATTCGAGAGAATCCTCTATGAGACGATTGAAAGAGGGAGGTAAAGAGCGTTTCGAAGATTCGCAGTTACGCACGTTAGCTGAATCTTCCATTTTCAGGGTCAACGAGTAGCTCTTATCCCTCTCCATCACTTTTTCATTGACTTTGAAACATGCTCTTACATTTTTTTTCCTACTTTACTTTATTCGACCGCCACGGGATATGGAAATAAATTTTTCGACTTCAACTCTCAATGCTAAGGAACGGAGACGTCTCACCTTGACGAGTAGACTCGACTCAATACCTTCGTTGAACTTTGAATTTGACGATAAAAAAATAGTAATTTGAAAAATTGAAAACCCAAGTACTAGAAAAATTTTTTCTTCTTTTTATTTTTATTATTTTTTAAGACATTCTTGGAATCGTGGGAAGCTTCGAATTCAAATTTTTTTTGACCTGGGTCAACTAAGATATAATCTTATCGCGTGATTAACGTTTTTCCCTCGTTGACTCGATCCAGTCGAAGCTTTGTGAGCGCACAGCGCGAGCAATCTCAGAAAGGCGACGGATAAATCTTATCAGGGATTGCTCGAGTGGCTGTCCGGAAGTGAGATTGAATGGAATTTTTTCATAGGAGGCGTGTAAACACGATCGAAGATATAGATATTGGTATTTGATAAGGGAACATATCGATAAACACACAAATGAAAAAAAAGAAGGAAAGGTTATACAAGGGCGATAGCTCATGAGGGGTTGTAAAAATCTTGAAGCTTATTTATCATGGAAGCTCCCCGATGGTACTTTTATCTCCTGTATGGCCAGCTCGAAGCGTCGATACGGAAAAGCCCCTCCAGCTTTTCGCGGCTTCACAACAAGGCAAGGAAAAAGGAGAGGATTGAGAGGAAAGTGGCTCTCAAGTATTCCTGCCGGGAGCGAGATTGCAGCGCGTGTAGCAGAGGGATGAAAAACGACAAATTGCGTTGGTTTTTTTCTGCTCTTCGTTTCATTCCTTCCTTGAATTCACCCGCAGGAAGTATGAGACTGCTGTTGAAAAATTCATTGATAAGGATCTTCTGACTTTATAGAGGGGGTGGGGGGGGGGGGGGGGGTGAAAAAATGAAGAATTTATTTATTTTTACCTTTCACGAGGTATATCTAGGCGATTTTTTTTCCTTTTCATTTATTAAGAAATGCATATTTTTTCTCGAAAAATTCCTATTTATGAGGTTTATGAAATTTTGTAGACTACTTCAGAACCCACTTTTCTGTCGCACTCCAGATTTTCTTTTTTTCGAATCCACATTTCTCCTTGTTCTCTTTCGCAATAAAGGCAAAACGATGAAAAATAATCGGAGGATTAATCCATTTACCATAAACTTCAAAGCTCATCGGTTTTTACCATCGAATATGACAAGAGTCTAAGCTGATGAATGTATAGTCTATTAATGAATTTACTTAATTAGCTGGTACGTCCGGGGCAATCCTCTCAGATTAGCGTCTCTTTTCAAACGACTACGAAAGGCCAAAGAGCACAACGCCGCAAGGGATGAAAATTTTGCCCTTCCACGCACCGGAGTTACGCTTCACTGAGAATATCGGCAATTTAGATCGAGATCAAAAGCGATCGGATAACGCCGAGTGCATAACATCGTGATGATGTCGATTGGCCGTGTTAATTCTAGCAGGACATCAAATCCATTGATCTTTCCTTCGTTACGTCATTTTCTGCTGGATTTCAATAATTTTTGTATATTTCTCAAATTCGAAGTCGCTTTATTTCCATTTGAAAAGTATTTTCTTTATTTTACATTTAGGAATAGTGAACCGGAAATCATTTTTTCCGGGCCAACGAGTATGTAATTTTCATTTTCTTATTGGTATCGTTGCTTCATTGAAAAAGTCTTGACAATCGTTTAGAAAAAGGCATCAATTTTTTTGGCGATATTTTGAACTTCGGTAGAAGCTGAACGCGTACGTGCGTGGTATCGGGAACGACATGATACGAGATGATAAAAGTAAAAGTGAGGGGGATTGAGATTTAGGGTGAAATTTTGTTCATGTGAAGCTCGCATTGGATCCACGACATCGATGCTGGATTCTATGACAAAGGTTTATGAAATTATGTCTCAGATTCTGAGGCGTATGAGCGCGTGATGCGGTGTGTAAGAACCGCTTAACTTGGACTCGTACAGAAACGTTTCTTGGCGAAGAAAATTCTCCGCTTTTCATTCGATCGATAATTGTTTGAATCGGTTTCTTAATTGTTAAGAAGCTTCAATTCCTCAGGGACTTTCAACTCATAGAGTAATTACGTATTTACGATCGACATTCATGAACTTGAAGATTTACTTTTCATCGGAAACTGAGTATTAATGTTGAATCGTTGAAAAATCAATGAAAATACTTCGAGAAACGAATGAATTGCAAGGAAAATAAATTCTCTCATTTTTCGTTGAAGAAACCTTTAGGTTGGGAGGTGGGAACGATGTTCCTTGAAAGGAAAAAGTGCGAATATTGATAAATATTCAAAAAGCAAAATGTTTCATCCTATGAATGTTTTTATAACAATCATTAACGTAGATCATGCCCGAAGGATAGTATTTTATGGGTATCTAAATTGGAACGATTTTTACTTTCGAATTGAAGATATAATCACTTTAAACTCATGTCAGAGTTATTTATTCGAAATTGTAAATAAATTTTTTCAATTTACCTTTTGGTGAATGAAATTAAAAGCCATTAATTAATCGGGGATCCATCACTCACTGAACCCCAAATTTCATTCGTCCCTGGCGAAAATACTTTAGTTTTTAATGTAAAAAATCGCATTAGAGAACGCAAAGGGCAAACACAAAGGGAAATGGATCAGGAAAAAAGTAATAATAAAAAGACAGAAGGCTATGACAGGAAGGGTCCAAGCCAGGAAGAAACAAAATGCCGAAATAAGCAAATGTGAGGTTTTACGAGTGCTCCATTACCAATTTCGTTCAATCTTTAACGTAATATATCTTTATTACTAATAAGACAATCGTCTCGAATTTTCCCCCAAACTTTCATTACATACTCAATTGTTATTGTGTACGTTTTTCACAAACTTCGTAAAAAGTATTTATTTATTATATACGAAAAGGTAAGCAATTTTTTACGCGTAGTCCCTATAACCCTGTGTATTTTTTTAAATATTTAAACACGCTTGTCTCGATAACTAATAAGACGAATCCTTTAAAATTTGATACGCGTGTCAAATTTTAAGGTTATTAAACGTTATAGAATTTTTCTAAATAACGTTTTTCCTACAGTGGCTAATTTTCATTGAAATATAAAAAGGTTTTTTAATTTATGAAACATACACATCAAAACGAATATTATATTTGGAAAAAGATCCAAGGGCGGAGTGCCGTGCAAACTTTCTGCGGAATTTGTTGAGAATGCGAACCGTATACGAGGACATGCATAAATAGGAGGTTCGGTGAACGAAGAGCACGTCGAAGGGAGTTGGTTAACGAGCAAAAAGCACGTATATAACAGAAGAGACACCCGCGGCGCGTGCTTTGCGTTCTCGCATCTCTCTTGTTGTTTATGCGACTTCGAGCGACTGGCTCTTTTCTCTTTCTGCCAGCACTGAAACAGGACGGAATCTTCCTGTACACCGGTCAGAAGCTGCGCAAGAGCAGTTCCTCGTTATACGAGATCTTTGAGACGAGATTCCTATGGGAGAACTCATTCCAGCTTGACAAAGAATCTTCTAAATTGTGATCAATTTATTTTGTTTGCACGATATACCTTCGTCTGACTAATGAGGTTGAGACTCATTTTTGTGAAACAAAATTTTTTGTTTTTTTACCCACAACACTGTTAGTATGGCCAATTTTTCAAACTGTTATACTTTTGTTTTTAATTTCAGTGCTCAAACTCACTACTAACTTTTTTAATTATCGTTTTAACTAAATAATAATTCAATTTTTTTTATGTCACTCGTTGCAAATGTTATCAACTTTATGACATCGAATACGCAATTTCATCACGACGAAGTTCACATTAAAAAAAAATCTCAATCCCTGCATCACAATATTCATAAACATTTGAGCACCCTTTTTTAAATAAAGTCGAACTGACTGAGCGAACTATCTTTATGTCACTGAAAAAAATTTAATTTTTCTTTCGCATTTCTAGTTTACCCAGTTAACCCTTTATTTTAACGAACTAACGCTCGCTGCACACGACACGCATCATTCTTTCGATTGGAGTTTTCCAAAATAAAGTTACCCGAATGAATCGTCGAACGAGAAAAACTGAGGGAGAGTTTCTTGAGTATTTTTTTCAATATTTACCATCGATGCGTTCGAATATTTTGACTGATAAAAAAATTTTTTTTTTATAAATTTGTTAAATTTTGAATTTTTTTTTTCTTAATTTGATAAAATTGATTAAAAAAAAAGATTTTCGTTGTAAGGAATCGTTCTTTCTGCAGACTCGGTTGAACCGTCAAAGGTTAATTGAAGTGAAATTGTGCCACGGAAAAGTATGTTTTGGGAATTGAATTAACGGAAAGTTGGCTTATTGGAAGCTCCACTTTGGATGAAACGAGATCAGTTGGGTTGCTCGCGTGAGGCTGGTACTTCATAATGCATCCTATATATACACGCGACTGACGCACGAGCGCGGGTGGCATTTTCCGCGCTACTTTTACAGAGTAAGCGAACACACAACGGTTGCGAGAGTGCGCGGAAGACGAGCACATAAAAAGAGCACTTTTCCTGTCACGCGAAAGAAAAAGGCCATTGGTCCACTCGCACATCTCCGCGTTGAGAGATTATATTTTTTGAAACTCTACGAATGCGATGACTGAATAATCTCGCAGGAATAAGGACGAACCGTTGAATCTTCCTTTCGAGATTTAGCGGTAGATAAAGTTTATGGGACTTTTCACTTTCAACATTTGAGATAATTCCGTAAAACGGAATTGAGGACATAAAAATATTTATTCGTACTTTCGAAGATTGCTAGGTGAAAAGATGATCCAGCTTTGAAGGAATTTTTTCGAGTCTTTGGTTCGTGCTGCCATTTTATTTTCACTCAACAATTGATCGTCACATTTTTGGTGTGTTATTACATTTACTGCGCGTGCAAAGTGAAGCTTTCCTAAGATTTAACTCAGCACACCTTGCCACAATCGGTTGCTCCACTGCAAATAATAAATCACGTTTCAAATCGCCAAGTAAAAATCCAATGAATAATTTAACTGTGAGAACTTCGTGACGAAGCTCCATAAAATTTATGGCACGATGTCGAATGAACTAATTTTAAGATATTAACATATTCCAATTATCGAGTTTTTCTAGGCCATGGCCTGTTCGAATTTCCGCGGGAAAATTTAAACCTTTTGCGTTCATCTCGTAGCGACTGGTCACTTTCTCTGCACGCTTTGCTACACACGATAGCATGTACGATAGAAGCCGTATGAACATTATATCCATGGTAATCTCATTTTTATGCTATACGAAATCTCGCTGCAGCCTAGAAACGAGGAACAACTGAAAGAAAAAAACAATTTCAAAATTTGTCTTTCTGCCTACCTTGCCTTCATTACGCTGATTAAAAAATTGAGTTTTTTTGGATTCTTGATGAGAATTATTTTCGTTACCATGGCAACTTTGAGGTCTCTAATCCACAAGGCGATATAAGTACAAAAAAGCATGGGCAAATGGCTGATGAATAATTTGCACTGATCCAAATCATCCCTAGAATTATTTTTTCGTATAATTATATTTTTGGTTATGGCTCGATGCAACTTACTTTTATTGGCCGTAAAAAAGACTTTGCCTCAAATTGCGAGAGTTTCACTGACTAACTTTTCAATCTCTGTTTCACGAATACCATTTGTACGTGTATACATAAATCTATTATCTATAGTGCACGCATTTATATATATTACTCCAGTGTGTACCATGTAATAGCTTTATTGCAAAGTACTTCATACAGAGATGAAGACCCTGGCGTTTTCGAGAGTGGCTTGGCACGATAGCGAAGCGAGAAACCGTACTGCGTACACATACTCTTGATATTTATATGGGTCCATTCGAGCCAAATTGTAAAGCTTTCTATCCTGATTCAAATTAAATGTTCAAATTTAACCACACATACCATTATCGGCAATGGAAAAAACCATTAAAATTATCAGCGAGCTCGAAGCATCGTCTATTTTTTTATGTCCAAGAGGGCTGGCTCGATACCGATGTGTTGGCACCGTTCAATTTCATCTTTCGTAAATTTCGATAGTGATCTCCTCACTTTTTTTAATTTTCAACAAATTCTCGGCAAATTGAAACGGATGAAATGATTTTACGAATTGAAATTCTGAGACTATTTCAACTGAAAATTCCCAACAAGTACTTTAGAGAAAAAAAAAATAAAGAAATTGTCACACTCTCGGAAGAAAAGTTTTCCCAGGAAGCATCTTATTTTAGGACGGATTCTAGCTCTAGTAGTTTCACTTAGAATGATCCATGTGTATCCATACACACATCCTTTTAAAACGTTTCGCTCCAGGTCCCCCTGAATGGTGTGCTGGAATCACGCACCTACTTTGCAGTCTCCACGGTTGAGAACATTTCACGAAAGCGCCCTTTTACGCTAAACAGATAGAGGGACAAAAAGGATTCCTCGGAAAGAGCGCAGTTAATATTCCGAGTTACAACCCCAACGAGGGAAAGGGAGAGAGAGACCGAGAGAGTGGAAAAAGTATGCATAAACATTCAGTAGCGATCAGTGCGTGTAGGTAGAATAAAGAGACAATGCAAGACCGCATAAAATAGTTGTAAACGTTGAGATACCACTTCGCATAATGTATTTTTTCTGCGGCGTCTCCCACAGCCCACATTTTTTTCGACCATTATTTTCCAAGTTTCTACGTGGTCAAAATTGGATTCCACTGTATAAAATCTCTTGTTACTCTCAAATGGTCCAGAGATAAATGGCCACTTATCTTTTTTAAAGCAGTTTTTTGAAATGTATTTTGGATAAAAAGAATTTTTTTCCCATGAATATTTGCTGAATCGTCATGCGTTGACTACACGAAAATTGTCATCACACATTTTTTCATGATTTACTGGCAACGTCTTGAGTGAAAGTACTTCGAGTTTTGGCATTTCCTGTGTGAATTCGAAACCTTTAAAATCTGCCTGGTAAAAAATATCGTTGGGCCGGATCGTTAGTTCTGTTCGCCTGGGAAAAGGGCTTCGATCGGTGGAACAGAATAATTATATAGCACGCAGATGATGAGAAAAAAAACGAGAAAATAATATCCAACGTGATTTTTGGTGAAGCTGAAACTGTTCCGTTGTAAAAGTTTTCGTGATTTTTTTGTCCCTCGAACTTTGTTTTTTTTTTTTTTTTTTTTTTTATCTCAGAGATAAGTGGCAGTTGTGAAATACTCGAAACCGAATGAGAAGAGGAGAGAAGAGAAGAGTACGGAAAGGAGATGAAAAAGAGCGGTCCTGAAAATCCGGTCTTAAAAATTCTTGGCGGAAGAAAGTCGAGCCATTTTGAAAGTGATATGATAAAAAAACGCCTGAAAAATAAAACGATCGTGTCGAATAAAAAGAGGAAAGAGATCACGAACGCCGAATTACAAAGTGGCGCTGTGCGAGTAGATTAGCAGTTTTAAGAACGAGAGTAAAGGCAGAGGGAAAAAAGAGCGATCTGACCACTTTTTGATCAGACTCTCGTGCCTTTCGTTCCCTACGGTCCTGGAGGTCTCTCATGCACGTGAAACCGTCCGCACGTATTTGCATTTCGAAATTTGCATTTAAATTCTTGCTAACGGTTTTCCCCCAGTAGGACATAGTGATTCGAGATTTCTCTCTGCACCTATGGCTAAATAGTAAGCGTCCGCGTACAGAAATACACAATGGTGCTACGGGCAATGATTGTTTCCAATTTCGTATGCTTGAATCAACACAGAATTCGAATTAATAAAAAAATCAAACTTGGTCACTGCAATGCCAGGACAATATTGTTCGAACCGTAAAATGGATTATTGTTTATTACAGTTTTTGATATTCTGATCGTACTCGTCTTCTGACAACTATCCAACGGATCCATTTCACCCTAATTGGTTTTAATTTCTGGTGAGTCTATCCTCGGAGGCCTGATTAAGTCCTGGATGGAGCAGCGTACCGAATTGAGCTCGAGAGAGATTAAATCGCTCCGAAGAATAACGAGCATGTCAAAAAATGAAATGAATTAGGGACCATCATGGTTTATTTGACGTCATCGTAATTGCTAAATTGTTCGTTTTCGGCCGACCCTCTGATTTCTAGATCCAGTGATTCAGGCCTCGTACCCGTATGCCGGATTTCGTCATTGATTGGCAGGGAACATCAACGAATTAGCGTGAAAACTGGACTCACCAAAATCTCCGGTTTGTTACGGTTAGGCATTCGAACTCTGGTCATTTGTCTACAAATATCTAATCTCTAGAACAAGCTGTGTTCGCAGAGTTCGAAGAGAATGTAAAACCTTTGAATGTGAAAGCCTTTCAGTCAGGATGGGCAATCGGGGCTCACGCGAGATGGAAGATAAGTGTATAGACTCTCTTGTGGTCACGAGAATTTGGAACTTCCATGCCAAACCCGCGGGTCAAACCGCTAAAACGACGAACGATCTAGCCCGTGCGTACTTTCCAACTTGAATATGGACCAATGCACGCGTTTCGTGGATTTTAGTTGTTCGATTTTCATTCATATATGTACGAATAACTCGCACCATGACCAAGCCTTAGATGGGCGGTTAGCTCAAATTTCTAGTCCACATTTGTAGCGATGCTTGATGATGGCTCTACAGCACAGATGTTAAATGGATAAGACAACTATTAATTATCAAGGACACTAGGAATAATATCGCAGGAGCTAATCCTGCTCCTGCGATCACTCGAAACTTCTGACTCAATTACAATCAGGGTAAGACAGTCGATCTTGCACCAGCTTCGCATGCACGGAGCAAACGGATTCGTTTTCTATAGTGAGGAATATATTATTTTTCAAGAATTTTCAAAGTATTTAGCCACCGACTACAAACAGCGTCGTATTTTTTGAATTTTGTTATTTTTCGTCCCTTTAATTCTAAACAGCTTTATGTGCATGGCAAAAAGTGATGCACGTGAAAACCATATTTTGTTTTGTTTTCGAGTGTTATTCATCATGTCAGACTAGCACTCACATGATAAGTGAAAATATATTGTGTCACAAATTTTCACTGTCAGCGTAGTAAATTCTATGATAAATACACGAATATACACCGAATACGTGTGACATTTTACCATAAGTATAGTTTTTTTTTTCAAAATGCACGAGCATACTTTGTAATATAAACATTTGAAGTGACTGAAAGCATTTTTTACTACGCTCAGAGAGAAAAAAACTCTTGAGTCTTTGGAATAAAAGGTATGGGTATTGGGCTTTTTACTATGGTGGATAGAAGAGTTTTTATTATTGCTCATCGAATTAATGCTACAATCCAGTACGCATATGCTGTCCCCGAGATATATTCCTAGTACTATATTCCTATTTCTAGTACTTTTCTCTAGAATTTTCGGCCTCGTTTTCTCCGTGTGCTTGGGTTTCCATCCGCACTGAATACAACTTATTTCGCTGAGAAGCCAGGTAATTTCCAATGAGAACACATGACCAAGTTGTCGAGTAGCATGCCAAAATAATAGAGCAACTGTCGGATCTTGTTGGAAAGATGGTACAAAAACAGTGACAGCTTCCATTTTGCTAAGAAAATCCACTGAGTCTTGAGACATTGACGCTCAGTTGAGATTGAGATTCCGGATATCTTGTAAATTCCGGAATCTCTCGGATATTGAGGTCCGTAAGGATTTCTCCGTGACGAATTGTCGAGAAATGTTGTCGTAGCGCTCGTCGCCTCCGCATCTGCGCGTCTTCAAACTTGGTGGAACTTGCACAAATACTTCAGAGCGTGAAGGACTCGATAGAGGCGAGATACAATCGCACTTCCCTCAAAACAGAAGCGTCTACATGACCTCTTGACCTTAATCCTCTTCGAGTAAAGCTACTGCACGGGCTTTTCCGGTCTGCGACTACAGGATAAACGCTAATCATTCCACCGCTGCAGGATCAGTAGACCTATATCCTTTGTAGTGGCTTTACGTTATTCCTTCAATACGATGTGCACGCGAACTCTCCTGTGCAAGAGCTTTCGCACACACTCCATGTAAATCCGCTCACTGCTTTACCGCAGCATTCGTCATTTTACGTCTTCGGATCTTCTCCAGGAAATTCTACTAGTCCTAATCCCATCACGTTTCCTTAAAACATAGCGTAAAGCAATATTTTTCTCTGAAGTAGATTTAATTGGATTGAACTCTGACGAGGGGCGGTCTTTCATCGATTATTATTCCTGTTATTTCTTAGCTTCATTAGCAGGTGCTCGAGAGCCTGTAAAAGGGAATACGAGCCGAGTCCGTTTGAGATGACTCGAAGACAATTTTAATTCATATTCTTTCATCACTATGGACCATTGTTCGGTGCTTTTTGTCCCCGGTTATACGACAACCGGGAACCCAATAAAGGGAACTTAGGATTGCTGGTATCTCGGAGAACGTTTTCATTTCTATTTTCCCTTTGATATTCTCGCTGGTTTCATTACATTGATGGTTACGACGAAGTACGAAAGACTGATTATGAAGTTGGTCTCTCGGGGCATTCTCTACCCAACCCACACGGCGGAAGTGGTGTCTCGCTCCATAGCGGAAATCGGTGGAATTTATATGGAAGTGATTCTAACATCTCATGGGAATTCCAATAGTGTTGTAGAGAAATTCTCAGACGAGAAATACCCTCACGATAATTCGATACCTCTGTGCCTACATTGAAGGGTTCTCTCCCCTGTCGATGTCTCGATCTCGCGAATCTGAAGTTACAAGACGTTCAGGCGGAAAGGGTGAATCCCCTACGATCCTTCAACCATGAATTGCTAGACCGTGAATTACGCGAGCGATTCGATTGCGTTTACTTGTATGTAAGACGTGTAGAGCTTCCCATTTTTATGGGTCTTGATTCAGACATGCTGCGTTGCAAAATATTCTTGTTTTATATTTAATATTTCCATCGCTATTTCAGCTCCCAGTGATTCCACATAAGAGTATTAAAAATACTCTGTTAGTCCGACCACGTTGAAACCATCAGTTGAAAGAGAAACGATGCCAGTTGAGTGGCCACTTTCGATTGAGTAAAATTCGATTTTTCGTTTCAAAAATCATGGATTTATTGGAACTGGGGTTATGGAATTTTCCCACTCACAAAAGGCATGGGAAAGAGAAAAATTTGAACTCAAGAATCACTTTAATTGCGCTCTGCCTTATTCAGAATTCGTGTATTTGAGAAAATAATCTACCGGAAATGATCACGAGTTTAAATTCAACGTAAATGTGGCGATAGCCTTAAAAAGATAAAAATTCATGAAAACTGTATTCTGTGTACGACTTAGAACAAAATAATTATAAATCCATTCTCAAGTCAAGAGAAATTCGTTAATTGTATTAATACAAGCAGCATTCCATGAAGAAGAATCCAGTCGATCTCGAGGCTTTGTTTAACAGAAAGTCTTGGCCTTGGTCGATGCCCATCGTGCCTTTACCCAGAGAAAAATGGAATATACCATCGTTTTTTTTTAATCCCCTCGAAGCAGCAAATTGTTCGCACGTGTTTGTACTCTGAACACGCAACGGTCGTCACGCTCACGCATTTATTATGGGCTCAATTTGGGCGCATATACACAGCGTTTTAATGATAATGCGAGCACTCGTTTACGTCAAAAATTATAGAATTTTTCTGATGTTTCGCAAATTTGATAAATATTCAATATTTTTCACGTATTTGATAGAATAACGAAAAATAATCATTAAATACAATCACACTGCTTTATATCTTGAACTGAGACTCGTGATTCGGTCACTCGGAACAGAGAATAATTTCGCCCATTTCGTCTATGAATGAATGTTAACGCGCATTTCCATTGTGCGATTTCACGAGTAATTCTTGGTAGCAAAATTCAGAATTATTTCAGCGAAGATGGGAGTTCCCATGATGCTATATAATAAACGAAGGATAATAAACACCTAGAGCTCTCAAGGGGGAAGCGTTCGCTTGCTGCGAGGATATCCAAGAGGCCGTTTACCGCTAACGAGTACGCTCGCTAATTGACACCGACCAATTAAGCTCCGGGCGAGTACGGGTCCGGCTGGACGATTCGCGTGCCGTGAATGATCTCGTTTCTCTCATCGAATATCAACGTTTCAGCGTGTCCTCACGTATTCATAAATGTATTACACGGCAATGGATTTGAAAAAAAAAAATAAATAAAATAAAAATCTAAACAATTTCGTTGTTTTTGTTGAATTGATTTTTATTTTTCTGGATTAGGTGATTCACACTGGACGAACATGAATATTTACTCAGAGTGAAATTGGACCGTGTATGCCCGAGGGTCGTTGGGGGGATATAAAAATATTGAGAAATACGAGATAAAGCGAAAAAACGAATGTTTGAAGGGGACGAAGATTGATAAAAGGTTTTTCCATTATGAATGTCGGAAAGTCACGACCACGTACCGAGCTTTCATCTAAATACTGGAGATTGTGTGAGGAACTGGTGTAATAATCGGCTTGGAGGACAAAATAGGAGCGACTGGACGAATGAAAGATTTTTTTTTACACAATGGCTTATAAACGTGGATGTGTCCAGTATAATATACACGAACACAGGCCTTTTGCTCTTCTCGTTTTTAAAGGATGAAAGGGTTTCCGACGGTCGAGGAGCGCTTCCGCCATTCGCGAGCATTCTCCTCGACCTTTCACCTTTTTCGTCGTCCTCGCCCTTTATTTTTTAGCGTTTCCTGTCATTTTTGTCGTTATCTCTGGCCGAGCTTTATCTCTGAATTAAAGAGAAATTAAGAGAGGCTGTCGGATGCGATACTCGCGTCCCGCAATTTTTTGACCAACCCTGTGAAAGGACGTCCCTTCGCGGACATGCGCATCCGAGCCTTTGTTTCGAGTTGTCGACACAAAAACCTTTTGATGATAGAGAGAAAAATAGATTAGGGAAAACGGAGGAAGGGAAAAGCGTGAATTCTGTGGGTAGAAGTTGCATCTCCGTCCAAGAATTGGCCAGAATCCAACTATTTAACTCGCCTAGGGTTTTCACTAGGTTTTCCTCGTGTGTATGCAACGACCACGGTAAAGTGAATAATCGGACTTCAACTCTCGTCGTTTTTATTTCCCTATTTTTTCTTCTTTTTTTCACAGATGAAACCAATGATTCGAGGATCATTCGTTGTGCCACGTGCTCTGTTAATGCTCATTAACTCAATAAACACAAACCCCATGGTTATTTAATTCACATCACATCATCATCCATTTGATTCAAAGTTTTTCTTCCCAGCATCCGTGTAAACGAACGAGAAAATGGTGATGTTGGCTCACCATGAGTCAATCACTCGACTAATAAATCGAGTGCACAACTAAATTATTTTCGGAAATCGAATTTCCAATGAGAATCATCTTCCAAATGAATCGTTGAATAATCATCAGGATCGAACATAAAATTGATACATTTAGATTAAATTATTTGGATTTTTACGATTCAGTTCAATACTTTTAAACGCCGTTGTCCCTTAAATAGCATATCCCCCCACACTATATCAGAAAACTATTGTGCATTGAAATCGTTTTGGCCTGCTATTTCTGATTCACGTGACTGACTTATGCTATTAGTGACGTTTCATCGAACTAGTAACTTTAGATGCAACATGCGGAATGGCTCTTATCCATAACTGGGTCGCACTAACATCGTAAAGCTTTGTTTTATAGAACGTGTATGTTGAGTTGAAAGTGATGCACGAAGGCAAAATTACAAACACGTGTTTAGTTCAATTATGCTTCGAGCTCGATCAGTCGACGGATTACTCAAACCTTAATTAATCGTCATCGTTTCTGCAGCTGGCTGCTATCCTGCTTCCATGTGCGAATCGTGTTTTTCGGTTCATTAGAATTTCTATCGAACTTGGATTACTCGGTCTGATCAATTTTCCAACCGATTTCTCTGCAACAATTCTCAACAATTTGGATCTCTCAATACGAAACTGTAATAGAAAAAAGGTGGAAAAATATTGGTGCGAGCTCGGCGGAAGCTGTAGAAATCAACGTTGTTCTTTCACGTAATCGGATCTTCCAACATTGGAAAACAAGAGGAAAAATTCTCGTCGAGATTCCTCGCAGTTGGAACATTGCGTAGAGATTATCAAGAGAAGTGTTATAACAACGAGAACGGGAGTGTGCGACGTCAATCTTCCGAGAGAAAAGTCCTACAAAAAGGTATTACGAGCACATAGGAACTGGAGTGGTGGGAGAATTGAAGAGAAAAAAATGGGAAAACAAATGCCAGAAGAGTCTTTAGACTGACCCACATAATCCACCAACCGACAGTACTCGCGGGTGTCGTAGTTGGCGCCCGAGTGAACCGGAAATGGGGGAAGAACATAGAATAAAATGACAGAGAAAAGAAAGAGAGAGGGAAAGAGCGATGCAGAGAACATACAACAAAAAACGAAGAGGAAGAAAAACAGAAGAGAGAGAGAGAGAGAGAAAGAGTTTGTGTCCATACGAATAAGCAAACGAGAAACCTTCCCTATATATTCGCGTGGTCGGAAAAACGAGAAACAAGTGCAGACAGAAACGAGAACGAAACTGAATGAAACGGTGGCTTCGAGAGAATCATCAAACCCACCTTCGTTAAATGTGAATGTATATCCCGCGTCTACCTTTTCTCGATGGGTTTCCGTACCCAAGAGAGCGTGTAGAGTTGAATTCATAATTACATGTGTGCGTGTACACCTTTCCCGATCTAGTATTCTTTTTCGAATTGAAGAACAAAAAAATCTCGAATGAAGCTTCCAGAAGTGCCGCAGGATCCTACAAAAATGACCGTTCAATTGTGTGTGTTTTTTTTCTGTTTTATTGTTAAAATTTTTCGAATTGGACAAAGTCCTGTTATGCAGTAGTTGCTGGGCACATGTTGGTTTTTATCTAACGTTATAGCCAATGGGGTGAATGAGAGATTTTATCCTCTTGTGGTGTCATTCTTTGTCCTGCACTCTCTGTGTTGGATATCAGAGATTCTCCAAATGTTGTGAGGTTTAAGCAACGAAACGAGTAGCGATTTCAGTGTCTTTGAAATTCGTTACACAGACAATTAATACAGTCCATAAAACCTCAGGGATTTTCCAAGGGCTTTGGAAAAGCTCTTAGAAAGGGTGACTCTTGTTACGTGTACAAAATACACGTAGCTCAACAGAAGACCCATGAAAAAACCTGCTTTTAGGAGCCCTGGATTGCTTTGAGAAGTTGAGAAATAAGAGAAAAAAAACTTACGAAGATAAGAAACAGCCAAGCTGAGTAATATCTACATTAATAATGTACGTATATTTTCTTCAACTCGCAGCAGTAAGAAGTGCTTCAAGTCTCTAAACAAAAAAATAACGCGTGTGTGTACTCTGTCGCATTAACCAGCGAAAATGTGAAATGTGAGAGACCCTCGGGAGGGATGAAAGCAGAACGAGAACGAAATCAGCTTATACAGCAATAGTGAGAAAGGTTTCGAATTCTGGTGGTTCCTCGCTTCAACCTCTCTCGGAGTTTCTTCCTGTCAGAAAAATACACGTTGTCAAAAAATGATGTTCGTACTAAATAACGCGAACTAGGGCACAGAATTCCGTGGGAATTCTTGAAAATAGTGGTTTGTTCCTTCTCCAATGATGGCAGTTTCATGAATTACTAATGAGCTAACATTAGGTGATTTCATGTTCGAGTCAAGGAGTGATCTTGCCAATAATTAATTTATTCTTGCCCCATCAGCGGTGCATTGCAGAAAAAATTCATTCGAAGCATCCCTCCAATGAACAAAATGATTTACTTCATCGTGCAAACCCAAGTTTTGGGACAGTCTGTACAATTAAACCTTTCGAGCTAAGCAAAGACTTTGTACTACGCACCCTGCTTCTCTCCTCCATAAACTTACATACACAAATCTAGACGTTGTACATTTATATTGTGCTAGAGCTCTCACTGTGATTTCATGAACAAAAGACTCTTGGAAAAAGTTATGAAAAATGTTTGGCCCCGGGAAGGGGTGCTGCACATCGCGCAGGCACTCTCTTCAACTCGTGTGCTCTCCAACCACCGTGCAACGTCGGAGAGAATTATTCCAATTTTCCGGCTCGTGAAAAATGTACTTATACACATATATCTCTGAGACGTTATAGAAGATTCATTAAGTATAGAAAATAAAGAATAGAAGGATGCTTTTCAAATAAGCTGATTTATGAAGCTCTAGGATTCGACATTGTTCAGAACAATCGGGAATTATTGTGAACGAATGATTATTTCTTCGAGTTCCAACGATGAACTTGGTCAAGGGGAACCATTTTTTTTTTTTTAATGATCCAAATGAGTTTCGTGTGCGAAACGACATGAAGTTATGTCGACTTTAATCAAAGGAATTGAAAATTACGAGAAAGGGATGAGAAAACTCTGGCATCCTGCCGCCCAGCTGGGCAAGGGTCAGATATTTTAGCTCGAATTGAAGTCTTATCTACAAGTCGTGTCGGTGCATTTTATAATCCAATGGAAAGGAAATTCCTTTTTTTCGACGATTGAGTAAGCTTCGCACAAACGACTTTTGAGCCAATGCAATTACTAACAAATATTCCAGAGCATTATTTTTTCTCAAACGAAGTCGAACTCGATTGATTTTCCGAATAAATTTCATACGTGACTACAAATTCTCTTAGCTCCTCGTACTTTTCATATAATTTATATTCGCGTCTATGATTCATTCCATTCATTCGGTTATTCCAACTTTACAATCTCGACTACATAAAGACGATTTGTATCTCTCCATAATATCAAAATTTCACGAATCTCCAGGAAATGGTCGAAAGGAAGAACCTGTGTAAGTTGTACAGTTTTATTCAACTCCAACAATTCCATTGACCAGGGCCTGGGCAAAAGAAAGTTTAAGGGACTCGTAGGGAGGTGGGATCATCTCATATTTCTCTCGCCCTGAAGTAACTCAAGAACATACACCGCGATCCTTCCATTAACACGATACGCCATGGATGGATACAGTAATAGAAACATAAAATATGAAGTAACGTTGCACGGAACTGGTGCTGCTGGTGATTACTTGAACTGGCAAAAGCGCTGAGAATGCGAAATTGTTAATGACATTTTCAATGAACACGTACACCGAGGCCGAAGGCAATTTCACCATCTTTTTATGAAATTCATGGATGAATAAGTCACCATGAAATTTCTCGGTTGGAAAGAAAAGGCTGTTGGAGAAGAAACTTCTAACCAGAATAAAATTCAACTTGAATTACACCATATTCAATGTTAATGAATTTCCGATTGTGTTTCATCAAGCTATATTCTTATTCATATTTCACTCAATTTACTTGTTCTTCAGAGCCATCGCCGTACGTGACAATCGTGAATATTTCTCGAGATCTAAAAGTCTTTGACTGAGATGTGTAAAAGAAGGATCGAGCTCAGAGTTGATTGGAAAAAATATGCAAAAAAATGAATCCCTTGAAGTTCTTGTCAGCGTTTATTTTTATTAGTCACGCTATTTTTACGCCTAACATTAACAAATTTAACACTTTGAAAAACGTTAATAAAGTCTTACAACATTTTTTTTCATTCAACCAAACGCAGCACGTTGAGCGAGCCAAGTTAGCGTTCGAAATAATTTTCATTGCTATGTTGGAGGCTGGAGTGTACGATCGAGACGTCAAACCGTCGTCGGTGATAACCCCCTAGTGCCCTCTGACTTGGCGAACGAGATTTTCCTTCCTCAGAAATCTTCTTGTCTGACGTTTTGTCTCACGAGTCTCAATTTACACATCCACAGAGTTAGCTGTAAAGAAAGTTGGAAGGTAAGAAAGACGGAGCAAACGAGAGATAGCTGCGCTAAATGCATAAGTATTCTCCGGGGCGTCTTCTTTACAACGGGACTCCAAGTATTTGGGGAAAACCGGCGTCGACAAACACCCTCATCGAGAATAAGAGGGCAAAGATGAAAACCTCGATGAAAAAAAAAAAAAAAAAAATAACTCAAATACACGAGTCTCCATGCAGATATATATATGAAGATGACTTTGAAAGAAAAGTGGTGGGAAAACGACTCTATGGTACGAAATAATGGTATGGAAATCGTGGAACGATTATACGCCATGCGGAAACGAACTGGAGAGTGTCTTCCCTGCTGTCTTCTTATTCTTATTCCAATGACGCCCTTTGCTTATCCTTTTTCTTCTCTTTCTTCATAATTTTCATTTTTTTTTTTTTTTTCATTCCGCACACTTTTCAAACAGCTTTTCTTACACGAGTGCCTTCAAAAGTTCCAAAGCACTTTGAAAACATTTGACTACAACACTCACTCTCTCCCTATTTCTTTCCATAATAAATGTATGCTTATCAATGTGTTTATCGGTGAAAGAATTAAGCTTTATAGGAGCTCTTCGCGTTTCTCTCAATGTGCGCAATCAAAAATGAATGAAAGAAATGGAAGTTACTCTCGGTTTCACTCGATTTGTTTTTATTATAGCTGTACAACTTACGTTCGAACTGACGAGTCCATTTGCATTATGTTTAAATATGCCGAAGCTCCTGGGAGATAGACGTACATTTTTAAGGTAGCCTGCTTCTATCTAGCTTTAATGCAAAACTCCTTGACGGTCGCCGTTTGAAACTTATGGCCATGGAACAGCCTTAAGCCCTCGCTTAAGCCCGACTTGGAGAGGAAAGGAAAACTGAGGCGAGAGATTCATGATTAAGTTTAAATATTGACTGAGTATACTAGAGGAAATTAACAAAAATGTCTTCAGATTCTGCAGCCAATAACCGATCACCTACGAAAAATATTAGTTGAGTTTCCAATCGTGCGGAAAAAACGTACGTGAAAAATTCTACCCTTTTTATGGGTCTAACAACGTGGAAATCCCATCGAAAAATCACTACAATTTTTGAAGATACAAATATGTATTTAAATATACATGTACGGTGGTGATCACTCGCAAGCACGATGATGTAAGTCTCCAGTTGGCAAAGTTCCGGGTGTACACGTTGTACGAAAGCCTTGTCCAATTCTCTAAAACACCTCTACGCTATAGTGTGCTGGCTGGATGTCCGTGTTTCACTGTCACGGGAATTGAAAAGTAGTCACATGGAAGACGAAGTATTATCTGATTTTGTCTTCGTTTACAGAAAAGCATAGCGCGCGTGCGTTTGACGAACTCATCCGGATTAGACAGAATTTAATATATACAAGCATACGAAGGTACATGGAGGAGTTACAGAAAGATCGTTGCATAAATTGACCCACATGAAGAATGGGAAAAAAAGAAAGAAATCCTGAGGCGAATATTAAAGAAAACCAAGTTTACTTCCTGCCATGCCTTCGAAT
The DNA here is from genome assembly GCF_019457755.1 of Venturia canescens. Classification (NCBI taxonomy): domain Eukaryota; kingdom Metazoa; phylum Arthropoda; class Insecta; order Hymenoptera; family Ichneumonidae; genus Venturia; species Venturia canescens. Next base: position 15,646,112 of record NC_057421.1, on the reverse strand, counting down.
TTGAACCGGAAGTCTAGGGTTTCGTGTTACTCGAGACGAACAATCGAAAAAGTATCTACTAACACGTGGTCCAGGGGAGTAAGCAAATTTTTTATTCGCTCAGGATTGATTCTCAAGACTTTAAGAATCGACAGTGAACTGTGTATTTTACTTCCTCTCACAAATTTCAGTATTTTTGAAGCTTTCAGAATTGTCGGTACGTTTGTGATCATTTCCAGGAAGTTTTATGTGTTTTTATGTTTTGTTGCTGCTCAAAATACCATCGGATTTCGTACGATCGAAAAAACTGGTAAAATGCTTGAAATAGTACTTTCAGTTGAAAAAGAAAATGAACGGAATGTTGTGCTGGTATTTACTGAGAGGGTATTAACTGGTTAGATAATTGCCGTGGGGATCGTCACGCCGGAAATATTTACCAGGGTAAACTTGGCCGGACGAATAAATACAAAGTAAATGTTTATTCAGTGAAGGGTTTCCCCCACAAATACTTGTGGCTCTTTTTAAAGCGTCTGAGTATGGGACAATTAGAACGAATATTTAATCCGTTAGAAGATCGTTTGCGGAAGATTGAAAGGGTATTTTTCATCAGTTAGCACTTTTTTTGGTTACATCAACCGGGACACAATCAATGGCAAATACGCTAAATCCATCGACCATCAAAATCAACGAGGGAATCATCATACAGGAAAAAAAATTGCTTTCCGTCCGTGTAATTCTCAAACGGCGTTTAATCCAACTACGATATAGAGTCGCTTTTCTCTCCTCGTGCCACGATGCGAGAGGCTTCTTCATTCCAATCAATACACGGGACAAATGCACCGGTATGTATGACGGTGTATTTCCAATTGGAGGCGGCTTCAATATAAAGTCGTTCGACTCCTATATTCAGCTCGCCAAACACACCCCGCTGCCAATCATTTTACTATCAATTTTCATAATTACGAAAAAAAATCTCAACAAAGGAAACAACGATAAATTACATATACCTGCACCAGTAATTGGATTTTATTTCCTGAATAATTCCATTGTTTTATCAAAAACAAAATAATTCCAGAAAAAATAATAAACATTATATCAATTAAATCGATTTCAATGGGAAGAAATCGAAAGATTTGGCTCGATTATAACCACTCCAACGAGTCCCGTGTCAGTAAAATTTGGAATGGAATATTTAAAAAAATGTTATTTTCATAGATCTGGTTGGGTGCCGGGACGAAACAAAAAATACTATTCCTTTAAGGCTCGATTCAACGTTGTCTTTCTGTGGAAGGAAGACGTGGAAATGTTTTCCGGCACGAATGAGAAATAGACTGAGATATTGGTTTCAAGAGGAAGGAAAAAAAAGTGTAAAAAAGAGGGAAGGTGAAGAAGTCAAGTGCATGAGAAACGCAAGGAATGTAAGGAAGAAAAGATGAAACCCGTAGGCGGAAGTTCCATCGGTAAGATCTATCTGTAACCGGAAATTCTCTCCTCCTCATCGAGTACGTAGGCTAGGTATATAAGCCAAAGTGCGAGTATAAAGTACAGCAGTGGAACTCTCCCGGAGCTTTTCGTGAGCATCGCTTCGATCTGCGACCTGGAAATGAAAAAGAAGAAGGTCATTCGATCGTCCCGGAGATTGGCAAAACGTCCGGTGCAACGTCAACCCTTCTGCTGCAATTGGCTTCAAGCCACATTCTCATGGTTCATATTAAAAAAGGAAAAAATTGAGGAAAAAAAGCATTCAAATGAATATATTGAACGGTGCCACGAACCTTCGAGATTTAGCCATTTCAATGAATTAAGGTGGTTCCTCCACGAGACAGTTAAATTAGGAAATTATTTAAATTTGGCATACGTATTGTTTAACATATGAACAACACCTCTATAAAATTTTAACAAGTTTCACCATCCCGAACCCGAGATATATGTAATTGAAGTTGACTCAATTAACACGTAACATATGGACCATGCATAAGCAAACGGCACATTATTAATTCTACCGCTAGTACTAAAATTAGGAAGTTTATAAAAAACGAGGAGGAGCTAGAGCAGGATATCACAGATATTGTGAAAAAAAATCAAGGTGATTGACCATCTAGTTTGACAGATATAGCCTCGAGAAGTACGAAGGTTTAGACTGCATACGATATATTTTGCAAGCGAACAAGCGAATCTCGTCTGTATAGACAAGCTTTTCTGTGTGTTGAAGCGTAACCTGGATAGTTCCGTCAAAAAATTTACTCACGATATCGGATCAAAAATACTTTTAGAATAAATTTTACGAAAGCAAATGATATTTGTATTATATCTGCTGGCACCGAGTACGTATATAGGGTCTATACAAAGTTATTGATTACGATCCGAACGAATTATCAAGCCTTTTAATATGTAGACAGTACATAACTTTTGGTTGGGGCTGTCGCAGAGGATCAACCTTAATGGTGCGAGAGGCTTGTAGTTTCATTTTAGTGACGTGGAGACTGTAATTTAAAAAAAAACGTTTTTTACGAAATATGAAAATACACGATAAACGAGAGTAATCTTTCGTGGCGTGTAGATTGATCATCATTATCTCAGTGGGTAAAAATTGTTTACGACTACGTGCGCTTTCATATGCAATTTTCATACGTATGAAATTTTCGTTATCGTCCGACGTACTCTTATCAGTCAAAACTCGTGTTGGCCAACGGCTTGACAAATGTTGGTAGTAAGAAAGAATAAGTTAGAAGATGTGAACTTGAAAAGTTGAGAGCGATAATGCCCGAGGCTAAATTGACCTGATCATACAAAATAGTTGACTCGAAATGAACTGTGGGGCAAAGAGTCAGGTCTGCTTGGCATCGGCGATCATTTATTGATCGCTTTCGAGGAAATTATGTTGAAATTATATTTTTCATTATTTTTTCTATTTGCGAGAGATGAGATGCAAAACGAAAAAAAAGTTCTTGTTCTCAGATTCGTTGAATCAAAACTTACGAAGGTCGAACAAATCGTTGATCTCTTTCTAAAAAGCTCTACAACCCTCGCTCGTGATTGTCGAACGTAACCAGCGTGGTTAAATGGACTTGTATGCATAGATCGTGGATTCCTGCATTTGTGCGTGATACAACCCTTCTGATAACGTGTTTATGGAGCCCCATAAATATGTGAATTTGGTCGGGCTAGACTATGGGATGAAAACAAGCAGAGCCCTCCAACGATATCCCATAAAGAGAAAATGTCCACCATTGGGATTGGTCCTCATCCCTTGGCAGAAAGCACATCAGGTGCGTGTGCGAGTCGACTTATACTCACGTATGTGGAAAAGCTTTTGCACATGCAAATGCACAAATACAGAGACATTAGTCCCTTGTATATGGATAAGGGGGGACACGTGCGAAAGCACACGCAAGAGCTTTGCATGGTTTATGGCGAACCTGCGACTGTGAACCAGCTCTCGCCCTTTCCTTCCCTCTCTCTCTCTTGGTCAGAAACCATTAATTATCTGAGAGAGGGAAGAGGTCGCTCTAGGGTGCCTCGACATCGGGTGTATGGGGATTTACTCCGTTAACTCATTTTCACTCATCCGTACACTCCATACATGAACCACTGTCTCCCATACCGGCTCTTTCTATTTATTTTTGACCCTGAGCGCTTGAAAGATTGCATTTTTCCGACCAAATCCTTCATTCGATTTCACGCTGGCTTTGATTTTTAATTTTCGGAATGGTAGGTTTATCCTTCCTGTCGAGTCGACCGGACTCGTGTGCTTCGTCAAAGTTTCCAAGTGTGTGCATAATTCCTGACCAGGCTGCGCATGAGCTCGACGGAAATTTATCGTTTTTTTTATTCCACTGAAATTATTTGAATCTCGTTATCTTACGAACTGTTTTTTCTATAAATGCTACTCTGGAATTTTTATGGTGAATTTCCGAAGGAATTTTTTCATCCGAACATAATTAAAGTGGAGTTGAAAGCGTTGACAGTGAATGTACTCACAGCGGGAGTGCGATCGTCGGTTCAAATCGAGCTTAAAATTTTCTGACCAATTTGTTATTTAATAGCCATGAATTCGCGATCAGAGTCGGAACTTTTCTGTGAACAAAACGCATATTTATTGATCATAAAACACTTTGAATCATTTCCTGCCCGCTCGATCTTTGTCATCAGTGCTGTTCACGTGAAATTGAATGGAAATAAATAAACTAAATGAATTTTGTGAATTTTTCATCTACACGTATATGCAGCAATATTTATTCATGCAGGGTTGTTCAACAGAACGGAAAATAAATCTGATGTTTAATGATTATGCAGAATATCGTTTCATAGAAATTATGCTTTGAAATAAAACGACAGAAAATGCAACGAATATTTTCATTGAAAGAATAAAAAAACGACCACTGTAAAGATCCATCGTCACACGGTTTCTATATACGCAGTGAAGTTAGAAGAAAATATGTATTCAGAATCATCTTTACTTAAGGAAATTCATCTGGTACCGAGTTAGTCAAAAGAATAATTATTGCGACCAGCGTAGTCGGTTCAGTGAGTTTTTGGCAACGCTGCGACCTCGTAACCTGTACTGTCTATACAGCTGTTATTGACAGAATTGTTCATGTGCGTTCACCTCATAATCAGTGTTCGAACGTTTGGCATTATTAAAACATGCCAGAAATGCCAAAAAAAGCAAGTTTTTATTTATTTCATCAATATTTTCTCACCCGTCTTCACATTTTATTGGAAGGCCACTTTTCTAAAAAAAAAAAAATTATTAATTGCGAACTTTATGAGTATTGAATGAATTTTCCGAAGAATTTTTTTATCACTTATCGAAGTTTCTGCAAGAGCTGTTTGTCAATGCCTGCAAATTTAATATATAAAAACGGGAAAACCAACTAAAACCCGTAAAAGGCTGTGGTAATTTGGAGAATGCGTTTTAATTTTTTTCTCACGAACAAAGTATCCTCGGGCCTTAAAATTTTGATAGGACGTTTATTCTTTATTCATTACCGTATTCAAATTTTTAAAATTGAAATCTCTTTGTTAATTCCATTACCAGATGAATCTCCTTAACATGTTCGATTCTTATCATTAAACTTGAATTTACACACGGATATTCAATGATTTAATACACTTCTCAACAGATGAATTGAAATCTACAATATCGAAACGATAGAAATTCAAGCCCTAACCTTACCATGCATTTCGGTGGTTCCATGTTATTGCCAATATCACGTATTTGCTATTCGCGTGTGGCTCGACTTCACGACTCCCTCCCTACGGTATACATTATCGTAGCTAACAGATATTCCATTGAGCAAACTGGAGGCTTCGATGTACCCCGTATTATATAATAACACCCGTAATCGAAAACACCGGGTGTACGCACATGCTAATGCTCCTGACCAACCTAACGACGACGTGTACACGTATACGCATATCAAGATACGAGCATATGAACTTATGGTTATCGCCACTTATGTGAATGGTTCAACCTAAAGCGATTTTTGGTTCGGTGGTCTAATTTGATCGCCTTTGAACGCCTAATATGTATGAAAATCTAGATAAAAAAAAGTACGTAATTTGCTCAAGTAGTTTATGCGGAGACAAAAGTTGTGGGTTACGATGATAATTTCATTGATTTTTAACTAGTTTCCTGTGGAACAGTGCTGGAAATATTACGAAAATTTCACATTTTTAATTCATTTTAATTTGATATTAATAATTCTATTGACGTTCTAAATGGGTTAAATTCAAAGTGGATTTGTATTTGCAATTACAAAAACATCAAATAACGTAAATCATTAATGGAGCGGTGGCTCAATCATTTAAAGGAAAATAAATCTGATTCAACTCCAATGAAATCAACTGTGGTAATCACCGAATCTGCGGACTGTTTTACTCGTTATGTTATATCATTGAAGGCTCTACTATTGAACGAGAATGTAAAATATTGAAAATGTTAAAAATAAAAATAAAAGTAGCAACCTCGTTTTTTATTGGAAAGAAAAAACATGTTATTTCGATTCAATCAATTGAATTGAGGAAAATATTTGCATATCGTTGAGAAAAAAAAACAGTGAACTTCCTGCAATGAAATCTGTCCAGACAAATATCACGAATATGAATTTCTTCAATGGTTAGAAAAATCGACATGTATAGTAAATAAAACGATGATCAAATAAAAAATATACGAGTGCAGGAAATTCAATATACTTGGAATCACTAGCTGAATATTCTGAAAACGCTTCGAGCGTAAAATTTAGCTTCCAATGTTTTCAACCTCCCATTCCACCAGGTAAAAATGGTTTCCATCGAGGTGTGCGTTGCTGATTTTTTTTTTTAGCCTTTCATTTCAATTAACTCCGCAATGAATGTGGTTTATTATTTTTAACTTACCACTGTTCGAAAGATCGACTGATTTCATCATCGAGCAATGTTGATTCATTATTTTTCTCAAGTTCAACAAAAATCGAATAACAATCCAACAAAAAATTGAGCACAATTAATAACAACAGCATCGAACGTGCAACGTTCGCAAAAGAGACATCGAAACATGTGACGCCAGATTATTTCTGGGAATCTCGTGTTGATCTTGGCGGGTTAAAGGCCACTGCTGACTTACAACATAAACTGTTGATGTATCGTATGCCGGCGGGTACGTAAATATAATGTGTGTATCACGAGTAGCTCAGTCGACGTACGTTGAACTTTTCTTGTCGATACGGATTTTATTCACATAACTTGGAAATTCCTGTATACATCACGCTGGAATTCTCTTGTATCAAGAATCCACTGACTTTTCGCGCCCTGCAGCCACTCGAGTTTGACAAGCCTCGAACTTTCTTATCGCGTCCCTTTGGATGCTGAGAAACATGAGCTTGCCAAAGCACTCGATCTTTTTCAAAATAGACTGTGACAATTTCTTTTTCCTTGCAAGTCGTTTCCAGAAACTTTATTCCAACATGAATTTTTCACCACTTTGACAAAATTTACCGAAATGATTTGTTCATTTTGACTATTTTTGACCTTGCTTTAGAAAGTCAAAAAAATCGATTGTTTTTGGGAACGCTTTTGGATAGGCGGTAATAACTCAGCATAGCGAACTTTTCGGTATAGTTTCAAGGATATTGAAACGAAAATTCCACATTTTTTTCCATTTTCCTTTTATATGAACCTATAAAAACCCAAAAAAATAGTGAAATTCTATATTTTCAGCAAGTTTAAAAAAAAACGTTCCTAAGAAGAAAAATATCACTTCAACGAGCTGTAAATATATAATTTCCCAATTTTTTCGGGTTTTTATAGGTTCATATGGAAGGAAAATATATGAAAATGGAAAAAAATTTTGAATTTTTGTTGCAGACAATAATTACTATCTCCACATTGTACACAGCCGAGAAATTTCGACAATCAGACTTTGCGCATAAACCATGTACAAATGAGTATTTCTCGTACGAAAAAAATGTTTTTGTGCTTCTGAAATATCCTTTAAACTATACCGAAGAGTTCGCTATGGTGAATTATTTCAGTCTATTCAAAAACATCTCCGAAAATAATCGATTTTTTTTAACTTTCATTGACTTTGAGCAGGACCCCCCTTAAAGATTGTTTTTATATACGATAAAAAGGCAGTTTCTTTAGGCAAAAAAGCACAAATGAACAATACTCCATATTGAATACCTCTGGATACACGTTTTAGAACTTTTTCCATCGTAGAGCGACAGATTAGGTGAGCGAGTGCGTGAGTAAGAGAGAGAGAGAGAGAGAGAGGAAGAGTGAGAAAGCGGCAGAGAGAAAAGAGCGAGAGAGTTGTTTACACATCAACTCGCGATCGAAGCCACTCGAACATCCCCTCTTGCTAGATAACGGGTGTATGGAACTCATCCTGTTTGATTTATGGAATGATGAAGACCCTTCTAGTCGATTGATGGAGTAAAATCGATCTTTGCCACTCGAGAGTGGTTGATTATGAGCCCTGTCGTCGTTCAACTCGAATATACTCCAAAATCGGTATTAATAAGAGTAACGAATATTTTGGAGAGTACGATTTAAAAATATTATTACAAAAAAACAGAGTCTGATTTGTTTATAATCGAGCTCAGTGGCCTTTGAAAAAAATGTTCAATCGATGGATATCTCGTGTAATGGAAAATTGCAATTTCCTTATGTTCCAGGTGGTTTTCTCGGCGATATTGCTCTCCCGAACGTGAAATACGAGACTGAATGGCGGCAGCAAAAACTGAACAAAAGCTATCTCGAAGAACTGGAAAAGTATCAGGATGAAGTACTCAAAGAAGGTCTCCAGGTTGAAGAGGAAGGATTGACAGGTCTGTAAAAAACGAAGTCTTTCTTAATTTTCTTTATAATCATTACGCTCGTTAAAATTGTAAAAATCATAAATATTAAATTTACACAGAAGAGAAATTGCACGACGCTTTACTCAATATTTCAACTCTAGTAAACTCTCTGAAAATTGTTGAAATAAATTCTACTGGAAAGTTTTCAGATCGACGATCGAAGAGTTGACGGGTCAGTGAAAAAATAGGTCATATTTTCAACGAGAAAGATTTTTCTCTGTATTTCATCTGGAGATTTGCAAGAGAGTATATTTTACTGAATAAAGGAAAAACGTTTTTATTGCAATATCGACTCATTGAATACAGTGAAGTTATTACTGTTATCATATTTGTGAAAACTCCCTTATCTCGAAACAAGATCGTTAAATCGTTACTCGAAACTATTTTTTCGATGCAATATTCGTGTTACAGAAATTCTTCAGTTCAAGAACGAACACGATTCCCTTGCAGCGACCGAGAATGTTGAAGAGTCAGTTTTGTCGATGGGAAAATCCGAGATCATAACTCCGGACAGAAATCAGTACAGCATGGGCTCAGATTCAATGGGTGTATATAACTTTGGTAGAAATCAGGACTTCAATCCAGAAATCAAAGATACCGGAATCGAATTCAAGTAAATTGCAGAAGAATATCAAATTTAAGGCCTTACACATACTCGTGACGGATAGAAAAATCGAAAATTTGTTTATTGGATATTCTTCAAGTACAATGTATGAAGAATATTTTCACCAAATTTCATAAAGATCGGAGCATCATAAACGCGTTTTTTTCGTCTTTTTTCAAAAATACCTTTGCAGTGGACACGATTACTAAAAAATGACTAAAAAAAATACGAAGGATTTCGTATTTTGTGGGAAAAAAATTGTAACAAAAATACTGTAAACTTAGCACCTCAAAAAATGAATTTTTTGTTAAAAATGTCACCATTTTTTGAAAATGAAGCTTTTTACAAATCCTCTGTCCAGGCCAAAGCTATTATTATAATAAATAAGTAGTATAAATTCGGTATGGGTCGGATTAATAGTTTTTTAGTTATCATGTTCACCGCTACTGATGCTCAAAAAAGGAAATTTTTTGATGAAAAAAATGGTACAATTACATGAACATTTGTACTAATGAATGTCGTTCAGAATCAAGAATATCACACGTTTTTCGCCCGCTGCAAGTGTATATAAGGCCTTAACTTTTCAAAAATTATTTGAGAAAATTTAACGTTGTCATTTCCAAATGCAGAAAACCAATATTTGAAAACTAAAAAATGTAACATTGGAAACCTCAAAAACTCACTGTTTTTCGGCATACATTTGGTTTTAATGCCATCAGCGATACATTTTAATGAATATTTTTCCCAAAAGGGAAATTTTTTAATGACCAATCGTGTGATTTTTCTCGAATCGTTGAAAATATCAAAAAATAATATATTCATCTAGGAAGGAAGAAATTTCAATATAATCGTGTGTGTGTGTGTGTGTGTGTGTTCAAGGGTGCAAGAGTCGATGGTTGATAACAAGAAGAAGCACAATCGGCACTTTCATGTTGAGAGTTCGACGTCTGCTTCGATGCTATCGACAAGCGTGAAAAATGAGGAATCTACAACGAATTTACCGGTTAGTACGGCCAGAACCAGGCATTCAGGACACCGACAAATGCGGGTCGAATTTGTAACGGAAATCGGTGGCTCGTCGTCTCTTCTGCCGGAAACGACGACTGATCCTAGTTTGAGGAAACGAGCTCGACGTCACCACCGTCGAAGGTACAATTTTGAGTTTACCTTTTTCGACGATATGTGAAAATACGCATAGATTAAAATGATAAAAAAATAGGCGATTTTCATCAGCAATCGTGCTTTCTTTATCGAATAAAATCGTACTCCAAATAGTATGTGACACGAAATTCCATTAAATTTTTTTAAAATCATTACCGATAACTGAAATAAATAATCATTTTTGCAAATCAATATGTAATTACGCAATGAGCAGTGACGGTATAGAATAAATGATTGAAAATATTGCTTCACTTACACAGAATTGAATCGTGCAGTAGAAAACGGATCTGGTACGAAAGCCAGAGATGAAAAACATGTAATTATCGCCATTCGTACCAACCCACTAATTATCAACGTTAATTATGCACAGTAATTATTCGGTGGAAAAAAAAAGATTCATAGTTCACCGAAATAATCGTTAGCCTTAAAGAGAAATTGAATTCGACGTGCTCGGATTGTTTTGTTTTGCTGAACATTTTTTCTTTTCTTTTCCCATTTTTCTCTCTCTCCCTCTGTCCTTTGTCTGAACGATTTGCAATAACGTGTATAACAGGTCGACAGAAATGTTATCAGAATGAAAAACGATCGTGATACTTTTATCTCGTCCATATACGCGATACAGTAATATCGGTAAATAGGACATTGGACGATAAGTGAATTACACGAGTTGGAGTCTGCGGCGAATGGTTGAGGGAGTGAGCGAGAGGGGGGAGGGAACGAAGGGCTCAAGTTGGATAAGGGATGCCAGTGACGAGGCTCTCTCCAGGGACGAAATAAAGTATGAAAAAGAACTGTAAGGAATTTGAGCGTGTAACCCAGTTCTCGAACAACTCGAGTACCTATAGAGAAAGGAATCTCGGCAAAGAAAGAGGGATCGAGCGAGGGAGATCGAGAAATAAGAGGAGGGAAGAGAAAGCGAACGAAAGAAAAACGAAGGAATGAAGAAGTCGAAGTAGGAAAGTAGTAAAGGTATACTTTTTGTGTGCCACGGAGCGTCCTATCGTGGAAAAGCAATGTGGCGAGGGCGAAGAAATGCCGAACGAAACTGCCACAAGGGTGGACGATGTGACGATAGAGACCCCACGAGTATAGTCCCAATAACCATACCCGTCATCGTAAACCGCCATGAAAATGGCCTCTGATACTGGCAAACTGGACGATCTCGAACACCCGACTGCCAATAACCTGTCAATGACACGGTACCAACGCTGTCACTTAATCTCCAGTGTAACTTCAACTGAGATCGCTTCTTTCGAAAGTTTATTCGAGTGGACTTTTTACGATGGTATTTGCAAGCCCAATTCTACAGAAAATAATGATTTTCTCTCGTGGACTTGTATTTTTGGGCTTGGACCTGCCTCGTTTCGGGTATTCTTCAGTTTTTGTGGATAATTTTGAATTTCCTGTGCATCCATATACATCGAGTTTTCACGAGCCTATTCTCTTATTGCAACCCCCAAGAAGCCACTTTTCTTCGAGTTTTAGTCTCTCACTGTCTTCGTCAAAAAGTCAAACTCCTCAGGGGCCAGAGCCTGAGCTAATGGCAACTTCTAAAGTGACACTGAGAACTTTGTAGCTAAAAATAGTTGGGAGAAGTGAAAAAAATGTTGCATTTATTCTGCTAGAGCTCAAGCCATTTCAACTTGCTTTTCAATCGAAATAAATCACTTGGTAAATACTGCACGAGACATATGGATTTACGGGAAGTTTACTTACCGGCAACAAACTCACGTCCAGTCATCCATCATGACCAATGGGATAGCCGAACTAAATCGATGAGCAATTTTGTTTGATCACTGATTACATACTAAACTTGCAACCACTTCCTTAAAAAGTAAAGCTATTAGGAGTAAGACTGCACTTCCAAGGCCGAGAAGCTCCGTTGTTTTTCTAATTCTGAAGCTCGAAGTAGAAATTCAGTGATTGGTTAATCCGGACGGCGAAAGCCCGGAGCCCATACGTTTTTTTGCTCATATTGGCCTTGGGGGAGGGTAAAAAATTAAGGAAAAACGATAAGTAGTAAGAAAGAAAGGGGTGGGAGTGGAAAATAGTAAAAACCGTAGACGCTTTCCAGAGTGAAAACAATTTACGGATATATCATTAATCTTCTTGACTATATAAAGCCCATTCTCATGTATCTACAGAGTAACAGGTATATATAGAAGACCAAAGTTTCGAGGGTCATTCGCTCGAGGGTTAGATGAGATTGTTCCGTCGTCAACGTCACCTATCCGCTTATTCTAGTGCTATAGGTTAGTCGAGGACAGCAAGAGAAAATAAAATGAGAGAAGAAAGTGCTAAAAGGAGTCTCTTTGCAACGACAATTTACGATCGAACAATTAATCTTCGGGACGAAATGAAGTCTCAGTCCAATTCAGTGCATGTACAGCAAGGACGGTCAGACGATATTTCAATTCGTCTCGCTGCTATTACAAATTGACAAATTTTAGTATATTGAGTGAAAGATTCGTTCGATTACGCTGTATTTACCGACACTCGTAGAATTTTGGCTGTAGGATCGTATTTCATGGGTGTCTAAAGTGGCTCGATTTTTACTTCCTAATTAAAGAATATTACCACTCTTAATTAATGTCAGAGTCATTAATTTGAAATTGTAAATAAATTTTTTCAACTTATTTTTTGGCTAATGATATTAAAAGCCACTATAATTGAACGGGGATCCATCATTGATTGAAACCGAAATTTTATTCGTCCCTGGCTAAAATACTATAGTTTTTTGTGTGTAAAAAATCACATTAGAGAGCGCAAAGGGTAATGGATCAGGAGAAAAGTGTTAATAAAAGAACAGAGGGCTATGACAGGAATGGGCCAAGTCAAGAAGAGACAAAATGCCGAAATAAGCAAATTTAAGGTTACGAGTGCTAATTTTACCAATTTCGTTAAATCTTCAACGTGATATATCTTTATTACTGATAAGACAATCGTCTCGAATTTTTTCCCAAGCCTTGTTATTGTGTACGTTTTTCATAAACTTCGTAAGAAGCGTTCACTCGTTGTATGAAAAGATAAAGCATCTTTTACGCACAGTCCCTATGCCCCTGTCCATTTTTCTTTATATTTAAACACGTTTATTTAAATAACGAATAAGACGAATAACCCTTGAAAATTTGACATGCGTGTCAGTCCCCTACCCATTGAAACTCTGTGTAAATTTCAAGACTTTCTTAAGAAAATCGTTTCGTACATGAACGACCTTAATGAAAATTCGAAAAATCTCACGCTTATAACATCGACCCTTCTCGTTTGGTTTTCGCTCTTGCGAGTTGCAAGAAATAATGGAATATCGGATAGACACAAAGCGAATTTCCGGGGAAATGGACTTCCCCCAGAAATCAAAGTTCCGGTAGTTGGACGAGCCTGAAATAATTGATCAGCATAATGACAGGATACGTCTCTACTCAGAGTGATGAGGTTGAACCGGGCTGAAGCGTTTTCAGCCCCTTACGTGCTGCATATACACCATAAAACCATGAATATGGAGCATAGAAGATCGATTGATTGGAGTGTAACGTGTGATATAAAAGGGAGGAAGAGGAGAGAGCAAGAGAATTTCAGCTAAAGGATAAAGTGAAAGATGTGATGAGGGGGAGGTTGAAGTCTGCGGCATGGGGCAGGAAAACGGCAAAGGAACGTTGTGCATCAGGAGTGAGAGCAAAAGGAAGATTTCTGCAAGCTCCTCTCCTCTCTGCAAGCGGCTTGAATAAGAGCGTGATTTATCGAGATCGGTGAACCGCTCTCGCACTCTCGCTCCGAAGAATTCCCGTATTCAGCGTATATTCCCGACGATGTTCGCATCGAAAGCGCCCAGATCGTTTCTCGTAACTCATCCTAAGGCCAATTCGCTTACATCTTGCGGCGTGCCCGCGCTTTCGCCACTATCGTGTGCGCCTCTATCCGCGTATGTCTGTATATATTAGATCTATATAAAGACACTTCTATCTGACTTGTTCGTCGCGTCTTTTCACTTTCAATATCGAAATTCCTCCTTCTCGATCCCTGACGTATTATTCTCATCCTTTCCACCGCATCTCTCTCGCCATCGCACATCTTGTCCCATAAACGGCGATCGCCCATCATTGCGGATGACTGACCAGCCTAAAAGGCATCACTGACCCTTGAAAAGGCTTCGACACAACAAAAAAACACTTTTTTACGAGCTTTCCTATCATCCATAAGAAATTGAAAGGTGGACAAAAATCTCACCCTCTTTTCTTTCGTTTTATGAGCTTTCCTGTTCGAGAAGCTATAATCGAGGGCATTTCCAGAGTGCTGAAGTGCTTTGGATTGAATCACTGGTCATTTCGAAAATGCGCTTTCTCCTCAAACTTGTAATAATTACTCATCAAACTCGCGATTGATGTATCGGCGACCCGGAGAGCATTGAACGGTAATATTTAGCGTTAAATTCACTGTAAAATTAACCGGATATACTTGACTGCAGGGACAAGTTAACGATAAATATTTATTCCAGTAAGGCACTGTAAAATTTTCAATATTTTGGAGATTCTACAGTTTTATAATAGTAAATATTGCAGATAGTGAAATTTGCGGTACGTATACTAAAATTCCCAAAAAATTTAGTGAATTTTACAGTGCATCGCGGTCTTTGCCTTAACGTAGGTTTCGATCACTCGTTTCCGAATTCCGTAGCACCCTGAAACGGCGATTTACACACTTCAACAAAGGGCTGAGCGTATAAAAAGAATGGGGAAATAGGCTGATACAGCGACAAGATACCCTTGTCATGTCGCCAGTATAGCCGCATCCTAGCATAAACATTCGTATGGAAATTTGTACAGTGCAGCGCGGTAAAATTCATCATGACGTCAGAATTGACTATACTCCGGTAAAAGTTCCTACTGTGGACAATGAGCATTATTTTTTTTTATAAAAAAATTACTTTCTTTCCCATAATAATATATCACGAATTGGTAATTTTTCAAATTTAATTCTTTCCACGGATGGTTATATATTTTGTCCATTTCTAAAAATAGAGCAATCGCAATAAACTCACTTTTCAACGGGCTCGAGAAAAATAGCAGAAGTAAAATTTTCCATGTACGTTTTGTTCTCGCAATTAACTCCGAATTGTACGGGAATACGTTGAAGCGAGCTGTCATTCGCACTCTGATGTGGATATACCGTTAGCAAAATACGTAACAAGGTCGCTGTAATTTTGTGGAGTTCCTGTTGTACGTGCTTGTCATGTAAAGAGCACTTCGTAATCAGTTTCGTAAGATTTTTGTTTCCACAAGGAAAACCTCTTTCTTGATTATCGCACTCCCCCACGTGAAGCTGTGAATGAATGTATAGGAAAATTCATGCTTAAAACGAGGATACTTGAGCGACAGATCTGAATAAAAAATAGTTAGAAATTTTTGTTATTTTTTTTACGGAGATTAACAACCTCTCAAAATAGCGAGCTCAGCCATGCGAGCAACGACGAGACGCTCATTCAAAAACTCCCAAATGATCTTGATTGAATGGGAGCGTTGCAAAAAAAAGCGATAATAACAGCGAGTTGGGAATTAGAAAATTGGATGAAATTCCGATTATCTATGCGTGAGTTATTATGACACACCCTTTAAATTCGCTCAGCATACATAACCACGAGTACTCAGCGATCCGTTAATTAATTGTGATTCCATGCCAATTGCGTTACGCGTTTATAAACGCGAACAGAGGTTATCCAGCGAGCTGTTAGGAAAAACTTAGTGTACACGCAACCACGATTCTTTCCCTTGTTTTTCTCGTTTTCCTCTGCGTCCTCGAATTTGCCTCTTTCTCACTCTTGTCAAGAGGCATATGCGGAGACCCGGTGGTAATTACTGCTAATAAACGAGGGGGCGAAGTCGCACGTTTCGCTAAGCTCTTTCCCTCGTTATAATCAGCAGATACTGTGGCCGGATGTTGTATTTTATTTATTTGTCTCGTTTTATTTCATTTATTAAAACGATTCTCTATCCGTACGAATAATCCATAAGTATTAAAATTCTCCTGGGAAATTGAATTTACATACAGACTGCAGGGCTGGGGTGGCAGTTGGAAAAATTAATCCAAGATATCAGTATTGGAATTTTAACCCATACGAGAGCGGGCACGAATTGAATATCGGCCGGTATAACGGAACATCGAAAAAATGAATTTTAATCGAATTTTCTTATCGCACGAATATCTCTTTTTCGAGCATTTTTATCGGCGTAATTTTGTTTTGGGAAAGTTTTTTCTTCTCCTGTCGCCCCGCACCCCTTTCCATCGTGTTCTACTCACTCGAAGGTCTCAACGACAAACGCAGGTGCGTTCGCTCCCTTTGGATATTTCATATCCCTGTCGTAAAGTGCGGCCAAACGTAACGTTACGTTCGTGCACACTTACACCACTCTCGTCCTCATTCGCCCAATACAAGTATGCCACGCGTTAAATTCATTACACCGAGCTTTTATTGCTATACCGTTACCGGTCTCCCAGCTTTTACTTGCTTTCCGTATGAAACACGTGAACTCTGGAGGGCTCAGCCCCGTAGTGAGATTGCGCAATAAAAAAATATTAAAAATTCTACGTCGAATCGTTTGAGTCTGGTAACATTATTTCCATGAAGGTGACCACTTTTTTATTCGATTATTGAGCCAGTCAATACTTTTTTCCTCCACCCAAAATCCCGTTCAATTATTACAATCTTCCCTTCGCAGATTGTACCTCGGAAATATATAATTTTCCATGTTTTTATCGACAAAAACTATGAATTCAGTAGGAAAAGACAGCACGAGGAACATAAATTTTTGCCCAAATGGAAAAAGGGATCTCGAAGTTTGCTGTCACTTTTTTCAGAGTCACCAGGAGACGACAATCCTCAGTGAAACGTCGAAAAACTCCTTTTCCTCGGGACTCCGCGGACTCTTCCGACGAAGTTGTATCACTCCACGATCGACGACTCCGTTCGATTGAATTTTACAACGAGCATAAACCCAAGTATCTCGTGAATCACGACCGCGGAGCTACGAGACATTCAACACCGAGTAGAAATCGTCGCGCTGCGACAGCTCGAAAGGAACGTGTCTGGGATCACGGGGTTATACCGTACGAGATAGATGGAAATTTCTCTGGTGCCCACAAAGCTCTCTTCAAGCAGGCGATGCGACATTGGGAAAATTTTACCTGCGTCAAGTTCGTCGAAAGAATTAATAGCCTTCATCCGAATTACATCGTTTTTACAGAAAGACCTTGCGGGTAAGGAATTTTCAGTTTAATCACATTTAATTGTTGCTCAACGTAGTTTATAAAAACTCTCAAAATCGTTCGTCTTTATATAAATTTTGCAGCAATTAAATCTTTTTTTACACATTTTTCTGTAATCGATCATTTTGTGCAGGAGTCACGCCATTTTCTTCGATCTCCATTCCTCACGTTCAATTTTTAAAGGCATCAAAAATTGAATAATTTTTTATGTCGTTTCAAAGGTTTTTACTTTTCTGAGAAATCGAAACTCCAGCTGCAGGATTTCCGATCGGTCTATCCGATTGAGAAATAAATCCTATATATTTACAGAATTTTGTCACCCCATTTTTCTCATCTCGATCGAGAGGACTGGATTGAAAATTCAATACATAAAGAGATCGAAAATTTCATGCGTATTCTCTTCCCTCGGATAGCTTGAATCGTAAAAAATCATATTCTCACAACTCACTGTTATTTATGGTCAGTATTCGTTCGAGTTTTTCAGCTTGTTCGATGGAGCCCGACTAACTGTTCAAATCGTATTTCGTCGATGTTGAAGATTACTTAAATTTCAAGCTCCTTAAATAATCCCAAATAATAAGCCAATAGTTTTTCAATCAGGAAAAAAACAAAATTCAATCCTGCCAACCCTTCTCCGTGAACGAACTCATTCGCGGTGATCGCCCAGCTTAAAATAATTCGAAAGAACAATTTAATCCGAAAAAACCATGATTGCTCTGTGTCCATCAGATGTTGTTCGTTCGTTGGGAAACGAGGAAACGGTCCGCAGGCAATCAGTATCGGCAAGAATTGCGACAAGTTCGGCATAGTTGTTCACGAATTAGGTCACGTTGTTGGTTTCTGGCACGAGCATACCAGACCAGACCGTGATCGACACGTTCAGATCATTCGGGACAACATAATGGCGGGTGAGTACATTGTTCCACTTATTTCAATAGTAAATCCTCCGTGTATACGGAGTGTCCTAGGCTCGGCTTTTCGAATGTAGAGGTCCATTGCGGGATGCTGCAGATAAAACTTGCTTAATTTTCATAGCGAGACTCTAATCAGTAACCGCGAGGTCAGGCTGACATGCAAAAAAGGTAAGTAATGTAGGCAAACCGGAGACTTTGCTACTCCTACTTCTCTTGAGCGGTGCACCAAATTGGACATTCAAATTTCATTAATATCTCATGAATAATGCATTACTAAGAGAAATGCACGAGATCTTTTCTCTCCAGGAGTCGATTAGCAATCTCGCTGTTCCAAACTGCTTATAATTGTATCTCTTGAATCGTCCTATATCATTTATAAATCTAGTATTGCTTGGCTCGATCGATAGTCGAACGAGGTAATTATTATCACGGTGAGCTATACGCAGGGATTGCCTCTTTTGTTTTCTGACAGCGTGGACCTACGAACACGATGCCTCAGTACAATCTGCCCTCGTATCTATATATAATCAAATGAAATATATAGAAGCTGCGATAACAGTTTGTAATCAGCGAGAATGATTAATTTATTAGATTACTTGAAGCTGTCGAATCGAATTGACGCTGATCTAGTGGTGCGATATTACGAACAAACTTTAATAATACAACGCCGCGAATCGAAGGACGAGGTCAAGCTTATGTCGATCAACGCTCATTCATGTTGAGATCGGACGTTGATTGACGTCGGTCTATTGGTAATGGAGACAACGGAAAGAATTTCATGATTTGTTCACCGAGTAAGACGAAGATTTATTTAAATAGTAAATTCGAGCTAATGGGCAAGTTGACCTGTAATTTCTCTCTTTTGTTACTCGACAGGCGAAGTTATGAATAATTCACAAACGAGGACGTGCCAGGTGCAGTTTTGAGGAGAAAACTCTATCGGTGGTTAGCGCAAACTTAAACAAACTCGAACAAATTGTCTTAATTAGCTCACCCTTTTAACCCCATTAAATCGCACTATAAGGCCTATAGCTGAAAATTTATTTCGTGGTAAACAAAGTGTATACGGCATAATCGCGTGTATATACTATGTCGAAACTCACAAAAGGATCCCAAAGGGTCCATATAGGGTTTGTTACGAGGTCCCCGAAGGCTTAGAAACGTGACTCTTAGCCAATTTTAGTCAAGCTCTGTGGACAGTATGTGCTTTGAGTTCAGGACGCTCAGTTAGGGAATGGAACTATTGCGAACCGGGGTTAAAATGTCCACTGCTTCCGCATCCCTTATGACCTTAGCTGTGGATTAATGGTGCAATTTGCGGTAGCAAAGCAAACCGTGGAATGAAGCATTTAATGATTCTGCTATGAGCTTTGCACGGTCACTGTCACGTTGGAGGGAATTTAACCAGTACAATAATGGTCTCGATTCAACCTCGAAAGATTACAGATACTTGAGGATTCTATATGCTACTGAACGTGCATTAATGATCTCGAAACTTTTTCCTTCACAATGAAGTTCTGTGACCAATGCTCCATTATTAATTCCCTTACTTCTGTTCTACTCGCAGATATTTCATTGTATTTTTAATGGGCATAGTTTTTTCGGACAATGATTAGTTAAGGGATCTACCCTAATTAGAATTTTCAAAAAATCGATTTTTTTATTGCATTTTTCGAAAGTATATACATATTTAAAAGTATCATAATAAAATTTTGTAAAGATCTGAGCAGTCTAAGTGTACTTTGAAGCGACGTTTACTCGGCTGTCTGAGCGCACTAATACGCACCATCCGGTGCGTTACCGCGTAGGTACTTATTACGTTTGTTTAAACGCGGTTTTCTCAAAATTAAAATTTTGGACGGCTCGTTGACAAAATCTCCGAAACTATTCAACCGATCCTTACCAAAATTTCACCACATTTTCTTGATGACTGTAGCAATAGCGCGTCTCATGCGAATTTTGAAATTTTGAGCGGAATTATTTTTTTCGCAAAATACGATGAAAAAAACGTGCTTTTTCGTAGTTTTTGGAGAAGCGGCCGCCATTTTGTCCGTCTTTTTTAGACCTGTCTTCTCCTGCAGTTTTCTGTACGAAAACTGAGCAAAATAAGAATCAAAACAAATTTTGCGTATTTTAAGAATGTATTTTTTAAGCATAACTCTTTTTATATCCAAATTTATGATTTATACAGGTCAAAAATATTCGTAAAAATAGTCTTTTTATGCTAGTCTAATAGGGTAGACCCCTTAAGCAGCCCTATCAGAAAAATTGGTCTACACGAAGAAAATTTTTTTTTTTGACAGACTGTAACCGAGACTTACAAACCAATCAACTTATCCGAATCCTACACGATCTCCATTTTTCTATAAATGTGGATTCAGACAACCAGTTTAGGTACGTGCACGTGTCAAGACCCTCTTCCACCGGATTATAGTTTCCGATGGCTAATCTACGCCCGGAACGAAGTAGAGTCATTGATTAGGATTCGATTAAGTCAGAATGTTATCGCCGTTCTGCACAAGAAAGTTACTCGCCACTACGGACTCGACTGTGTGTTTAAGCGAGCCGTACCCTTCCAATTTCTCTGCCCGCGAACGGGGTGGAGCGAAGTCGGGAAAGCTTGGATAGTTTGGCAATCCATTAACGTTTCCTATTCCAGAAAAGTTATATTGGCTCGATTTATTTCACGCTGTATTCCACCACGAAAATTCTCGAACTAATATCGTTCAATGCTTGTAAAGTATATAATAATTATTCGACCGTAATTCCGCGTTTATATTCAAATAAGCCTTTTTCACGGTAGAAAACTCTAATGATCATGTTAAAGTTGGACCTGGAATTTCGAATTTTCTGACCGATCAACTTCGTTCAATTTTTCATCGTTGCAAACTATTCTGTTGGCTTCAGCACAATTATAGCGATGAGTTCCTTCCACCCCCTTAATATTGCGGTTCAAAAATAACTTTCCAAATCTTCAAATGCTCGTGATATCCGCTCATTTGTTTTTGCCCTCATGTATTTTTCAGGCCAAGAATATAATTTCAACAAATTGACCGACGACGAAGTTAATTCTTTGGGCCTACCTTACGACTACGATTCGATAATGCATTACGCCAAAAACACATTTTCAAGGGGAACGTATCTCGATACGATTCTTCCGATGGAAAGCCATGGCAAGAAGAGACCGGAAATTGGGCAAAGGGTTCGTCTCAGCGAAGGCGACATTGCGCAAACTAATTTACTCTACAAATGTCCCAGTTAGTACTCACGAATTAAATGCTAATTTCACCAGCACCAATATAATGACTTTCACGATTCTTTAAATCGATAATAAAAAAAAATACAATGAATAACGAATTACGTTAAATTTTATTTAAGAATTCGTATGAAATCGAACGGAAAATGGATTCGCTGAAAAGTCACAAAATTCCTGAATTTTTATTCAATTTTTACAGAATTCTTGTGGTAAATGAAATGCAAAGGAATAAGCTCAATAAGTTTTTTTTTCGCTTTTATGATGACGGAATCGAGGCAATATTATTATTCGATTAGTCGACCCCGAACTGTTTTCATTTCTTTTTTTTTGTTCGAACAGAGTGCGGTAGAACATTCCAGGAAAACAGCGGCAGCTTCGGTTCACCGATTCATCTGAATAATTCACCACCTCCGGACGGTGAGAGATGTGAATGGAGAATAACAGCAACTCATGGCGAGCGTATCGTACTTAACATAACTTCTCTCGATATTCTGAAAAGCGATTATTGTCGTTCAGATTATATAGAGATTCGCGATGGTTATTGGCACAAAAGCAAAACTTTGGGTAAGTTTCAGATTCTCATTCATGAATAATCATTTATAAATATTATTGTTGTTGGTAATATGCTTCTCGTTACTGGCATTCACGGAATGAGCGTTTTTCTTTTCTTTTTTTTTTTTTTCATTCTACCATTTATGCACACTGCTCAGTCTCAAAATGAAACCAAGCATCAAGAAGCACGTTCGCAGAATAAATTTGAAGAATTTACTGTTGACAGTTGGTCCTATAAAATGAAACTCGCGTATGTAAGAGCACGCAAAACTACAGAAAAAAAGTACATCAACGGCACCTGTGACAGAATTTGTAGTGTAATTTCACCTGAAATTTTAAAGTTCAAGCTCTATCCAAAGATTTATTAAGGTTGATCATGCTCGAAGGATCGTATTTTATGCGTGTGTAAATTGGATCGACTTTTACTCCCTAATTAAAAATATAATCACTTTAAATTCCTGTCAGAGTTATTAATTCGAAATTGTAAATAAATTTTTTCAACTTATCTTTTGGCGAATGAAATTACAAGCTATTAATTGAGCTGAGATATCACTGACTGAGCCCCAAATTCCATTCGTCTCTGGCTAAAATACTATAGTTTTTTATGTAAAAAATCGCATTAGAGAGAGCAAAGGGTAAATACAAAGGGAAATGGATCAAGAAAAAATTATTAATAAAAAGACAGAAGGCTATGACAGGAATGGGCCAAGCCAAGAAGAAACAAAATACCGAAATAAGCAAATTCATTCAATTTTTAACGTAATATATTTTTATTACTAGTAAGACAATCGTCTAGAATTTTTTCCCAGAGCTTCATTATTTACTTCATTTTTATTGCGTACTTTATCATAAACTTCGTAAAAAACGTTCATTCGTTATATGGAAAGACAAACGATTTTTTACGCACAATCTCTATAACCCTGTGTATTTTTCTTCATATTCAAGCATGTTTGTCTCAATAACCAATAAGACGAACCAATGCGTATTAGCATTTAAACTCTATAAATTTCAAGATTTTCTTAAGAAAATCGTTTCGCGCACGAACTACCTTAAAAGATTCCATCAGATTCGTGCGACACGAAGCCCCGAGAATGGGCTTGCAACGTTTTTCCGATGCGTTTTGATATGAAATTTGACAAAGTCCCAAACTGATGGGCTTCAAGCCTTTACCGGAAATGCAAAAAAATTTCATCGTGGTAATTTGAAAACAAATGAATTGAACCTCTAATAATCGCATCTTCATTTCCGTGGGTAGTTTACTTTATCGCATCTTGGATTAAGATAGATTACGCGGGATCGGTGAAAGCGGAGAAAGGAGATAAATGAGTTGTCGATTGTTGAGGAATTACAATGGAAAATGATCCGAGTGCATATATATTTATGTTGTTATTTTTTTCTTCATTTACGATACTTAGGAAGATTTTGTGGAAGTGGAAAGATTCACGATGCGATAGTCTCGACCGGAAGTAGAATGTTGGTAACTTACGTGACATCGAGTCGTCAGGGAAATCACAGAGGTTTTACAGCCTCGTACGAGGCAGTTTGCGGTGGCGACGTCGAGTTGGATGGCGTCGGGCACCTCGAGTCGCCAAATTATCCCGAAGAATATCAATCGAGCAAAGAATGCGTTTGGAAATTGTCGGTCCCTCACGACTATCAGGTTGCATTGAAATTTCAATCATTCGAGATCGAGAATCATGACAATTGCGTTTACGATTACGTCGAGGTTCGGGACGGTCATAGCCCTGATTCTCCCTTGATTGGAGTTTATTGCGGATACAAAGCTCCGCCGGATATGAGATCGACTGGAAATAAGCTCCTTGTTAAATTCGTCAGCGATGGATCGGTTCAGAAAGCTGGATTTTCCGCTACGTTTATGAAAGGTAAATATAAATACCGTTCGATCTTTCGTCGAAAGCTCAGTCTCTTGCCCAACCCTATTCATATCCGAACGGTGGTGACCCAATTGTTTTTTTTTTTTTTTTTTTTTTTTTTTTTCACTGAGAATAAATAGCCAACATTTTTTCTGGAGCAACATAAACATAATTCAAATTTTTTGAATCCATTTTTATTCCAAGAATTCGACGAATGTGCCCTGTCCGATCACGGCTGCGAGCACGACTGTATCAATACACTCGGAGGCTACGAGTGCTCCTGCAGAATTGGTTACGAGCTCCATTCCGATGGGAAACACTGCGAAGGTAAATTGCCGTTAAAATTCTTCCAAGACGTTCATCATACGACAATAAATGCACGAAGTTACAACAAAATTGATATTCCCCATGAAACGCCCCATATCAATTGATTTCATCCAACCAGACGAAGCAATTCAGTATGGAGATCTCGTGTCACTCATTGATCTCGTTAAGCGTTGCTAATGCATCCTGCTGCCCCACGCTTTCGTATATATTACGAAGCCTTCGAAATATCGACGATTCGATGCACAATCGATACTCCACATCGACGATTCGTACTTACATACACACAATTAACCGGACTCCCTCGATCGCTCTAATTATAATTAAAGCCATCCTCACTCGCGCGCTTCTGATGCATCGACGTAATTAATAATCCAGCCTATATCGTCCGAGTAACGTAACAATAAATCAAAACAATAATTGACATGTATACGAGAGCCCCCGCCACGGCAGATGTTGCAATATCCCATGAACAACGATCGTTTGATTGCAGCATGTAACGAATACCGACTTCGTTGTTGGTGAATACGATTTTGCAATTAATATGCGCCGGGCACCAACGAGCAGATGGCAGAAAAAATTGCAATTGTTTTTCCTCGTTTTTTTTTACTATCGATACATTCGAATGGTTTCAAAATGTTTTATCATTTTCCTTGTGCGTACAAAATCGCAATAAAAAATTGACGTGACGATAAAAATAATGCGGACTCGATAGCTTTGTCCAAATTCAATATGACGATTTATTTGCGAGTTGACGACTGCCTGACTTCAGATTTCAAACACCAACGAATCTAGGTTTTTCGATAAAACCAACGTTTTGCATTGCCATTTGATAACACTCTGGTTATTTTTGCTATTTTTGATTGTTCGATTTAGACGCGTGTGGGGGCATTTTCGATGTGGCCAACGGCACAATAACCAGCCCTTCGTTTCCTGAAGCTTACCCTGGCAATAAGAATTGCGTTTGGGAAATAATAGCGCCCCCGCAATATCGTATAACTCTCAACTTCACTCACTTCGACCTCGAGGGAAGTCTTATGTTTCCTCAAGAATGCGAGTACGACTCGGTCGAAGTGGCCAGCAAATTGGGCGACGATATTTTACGAAAGCACGGTGTTTTCTGTGGCTCGAGGGTTCCCCAACTTCTAACTTCCGAGGGCAATTCTATGAGAGTGACATTTACTTCTGACAACAGGTGAAAAATTCTCGAAATAAAAAAGAAAGTTGCTTTTATACGATGAAAATCATTGATCGACTCTCTCTGTTTATTGGGTACATAAAATACAAGAATTCAAGTTTGAAATAACAAACACTTTTTTCCAAAATAAACCGAATGGTCCTCTCGATAAAAATTGAAAATTCAATTCGATGAATAAATATTTCACAGTATCCAAAAATCAGGCTTCGCTGCTGTTTTCTTTACGGACATGGACGAATGTGCAAACAACAACGGCGATTGCGAGCACGAGTGTCGAAACACGCTCGGCTCTTACGAGTGCTCGTGTCACAATGGTTTTACCCTGCACGAGAATCGTCACGATTGCAAAGAGGGTGGCTGCAAATACGAGATAACCGCTCCCGCTGGTACGATTTCGTCGCCAAACTACCCAAACAATTACCCCAGCAGAAAAGACTGCGTTTGGCACTTCACCACGACCCAAGGTCATCGTATCAAATTGGTAAAATTTCATTCAAGGAATATTTTTTTCTCCACGAGAGAGAATCACTTCGCATAACTTCCTACGAACAACCTGTTTTCAGATGTTCAAAGTTTTCGAGATGGAACCTCATCAGGAGTGTGCATATGATCACATCGCTATCTACGACGGAGATTCACCGGACAGTCACACCCTGGGACGATTTTGTGGCACCAAGGAACCCCATCCAATCATAGCCACGTCCAATCAAATGTTCATGGTCTTCAAGAGCGATGCTTCCGTTCAAAGAAAAGGCTTTTTCGCGACCCACACGACTGGTAAGACTTCCAGAGATTCTTGGGCTGGATTTTCAGAAGAAAAATTTGAAGCGACTATGGGATCGTGATTCATTCGGAACTTGATTAATCGAAGGCTAAAATTCGTGAATAACTTGATGCAAGGGAACTCAAAACTTGCCTGACTCAATGAGCAGACTTTGGTTTAAATCCAATGGAAAATTGAGCTGGAAAAATCTCGACTCAAAATAAAAACACTCCTAAGAAATCTGTGACGAAAAATGTTGAATAATTGTTTACCTTCAACATTTTTTTATGGTTTTTTTTTTCA
The DNA here is from genome assembly GCF_019457755.1 of Venturia canescens. Lineage (NCBI taxonomy): Eukaryota > Metazoa > Arthropoda > Insecta > Hymenoptera > Ichneumonidae > Venturia > Venturia canescens. The sequence goes on along the minus strand of NC_057421.1, from coordinate 15,619,585 downwards.
TACTTTTGTCAAAACGCTATTTAGGAAACAATATTTTTCGAGATTATCGTGGTGCTTTGATTGTTCTATTTCTGAAATACTGAAATTTCGAATCGCTTCAATTTGGCGGGGCAGGATAATACATTTTTCACGATTTTTGTTCAGCCTGCGGTGGCCACCTGATGGCAACCGAAAGAGTCAAGCACATATATTCTCACGCGAGATACGGCAGCCACAAGTACGATCACCGAACCGATTGCGACTGGACGATCGAGGCCCCGATAGGCAAAAATGTCCATCTAACTTTCCTCTCATTCCAAGTTGAATACGAGGAAGACTGTGGCTACGATTTCGTCGAAGTTTACTCGGGTCTCGATTCATCGGGCCCGAGTTACGGAAAACTCTGTGGAAACTCGGTGAGCGTTTTTTCTAGTCTCGATATTCTGATATTTGATCGAAATGCGACGTTTCGGTGTTGCGAGAAAGATCCTTGAAAGTTTAAGCAATTAGAAAACGTCCATAGAAATCCTTTACCAATGACAGGAAGACCAAGACTCGTTCACATATTTTATGGAGTCGAAAAATTTCGGAATTATGTGAGAAAACATTTTGTTGGATGAAACATAACTGATGGGTGTTTTTTGTAAATATTTTTCGATATCCACAAAAATGTTCTTTTTTAACAGTGCCCGGAAAAGGGATGAAATCAGTTTTCAGCGAACGTTTTGATTAAAATTTGAAGGCAGCCTGTGCACAAGATTTGACACGGTCACAAACCCACGTTAAGGGTCCCAAAGTTAAAATAGCAAGAAAAATAATTTCAACCGTCTGTTTCACAAACAGAACACCAGCGACATCGTGTCGATGAACGAAGCTCTTCTCGTGAGATTCCGGACGGATGATACAGTTTCGGACAAAGGTTTTTCGGCGGCTTTCGTGGCCGTCGATCGTCCGGACAGCGACGAGAACTACGGAGGTGTGGACGAGGATAATCTCTGATCCATAACCGGACTCGCGAATTCATTGGAGACCCGTGGCGTATCATCGTCCCGTGATTACGGTCGTTCATCGAGCGTGCGTCGCCGGATCGATACGTCGTCATATCGACGGGTCGTACCAGGGCTTCGGCGAGTCAGACCGGAAATAATCGGGGGGAGATCGAGACGCGGAAGGTTGGCAAATTCGAACGTGGCTGTGGAGGAGCCTCATCGTTTGCGTTACAAGCGAAAAAGAATGCGGTTAGCAGCTTCCCTCGAATAAAAGTGAGCCGATGGAATTCGGCGAGGGGAGAAAGAAGAAAAAGATTTGAAACTGGAGTTGAGACGAGGTGAAAATTCGCCGAGTCTCGAGTCGACCGGAGCTCGAACGATCGTCGAGAATTCGTGATATAAAAATCGTGAAAATTATTTCGACGCTTGATATGGCAAAAAACGGGACGAAACATTTTTTTTCATGGTTCCTGAAATTTTTGTGTAATAAGAAAAATCACAATTGTGAAAAAAAAAAGTAGCGGAAGCAATTCAGTCCACGTTTACGGTAAAAATTCTCTTGTTCCTCGTGACAAACATTTTTCTGCTGCGAACTCGTTGTCGATCTCGCAAACATTAAAAATTCTCCTGGTTATATCGTGCCCGATCTACGCCAAAATAGACGAACCGTTAACGCGAAGATGAAACATAAAAAGAAAAGCGTTACCGAGAGTCAAACGTGCCATGTAATTTAAGTAGACTTGAAAATATTATTTTTCGAGATATAGAAAATGATTGCCAGCGGGAGAAATGGTGGGGAAAGTAAGGGTGTGAAAACTGAAAAATCGTAACAACAATTTTTCCATTGTATTGCCTTTAACTTAATTTCCTTGGGCTGCTCCTGCTTTCTTTGAATGTCCACAGTAAAAAAAAAAAATTGAAGCCATTGGACTGTAACAAACAGAAGAAATTCTCATCAAAATACGAGGCGAATCAAATCAAACCCAAAAAAGGCCAAGTGCCCCCGAGGAATGTGACAGCAAATCGCCTCACAAAAACGACCTATGACAAATGTTATTTCTTCGGAAAGGGCTTCGATTAAGAGCTCCATTATGTGGTTAATTCAATATTTAGATATATAAAAACGTCACATTATTCCGTATACGATTTATTGTCACAATGATAAACGCGATAAATGTACGAACATCCTTGACACTGCCTAAATTCAGAGTAAAAGGATATAAAAACACGCGCGTGTGTGAGAGCATGTGAAGGGAAAAATAGGGGAGAAGAGAAGTGTGAGAAAACTCAAAAATCTTAAGTAACGTAATAAAATTGTGGATCATGCTTCTCGATCTTTGGGGATCGATTGGTGAATGATTTTACTGTACATAGATAAAACTCAATGGCAGAATTTTAGATCGTAGAATTGTCGATGTCGTGCCGTTTTATAATATAAATGTGTTACTATATCTTACGATATAGAAGTGCTAATTACTTGGAGGCAATTATCGTCGAATAGAATGTATCATTTTCGCTGTATAAGGGAGTTATATACGAAAATTTTATGCAGAAATACGAACAACTCGATGTTTTCTTCGTTGAAAAAAAGCGTTCAGCCCTCTCGACAATACGAGTGAAGTCATTGAGTTATTTTTGAATATATTTTTAGCGTTCCCTTAAAGTCATTTCGTCGTCGACGTGTGTAGTTATTATCGAGATGAAATAACGGAAAAGACCCTATATATAAACGTATAAATAAGGTTAAAAGTAACTAAACAAATGAAGCCAAGCGTTGTTGAAAAGCGTTAGATGTAAATTTCGTCGTCGATAGAATTATGCATGTGTAAATATATTTCTTTTTCATTATTTAAACGATTTTTCATCGTCAAAAAATATTAAAGAAATTTTACTTCCGCGATTCGATTTGGTAACGAAAAAATAAAAAATTAACAATATGAAGAAAAAAAGAATTATTATTGATTAGAAAAAATAATCATTCAAAACTGACACTGTGGGGAAAACGAATTTTTGTTGTTTCTAACAAATGCAAAAAATTTTTTATTTTTTATCATGCCCAAGTTTAATTGTCGTTCGAAAAAAAGGGATGAGTACAGGTTCGAATGAATCAGAAAATGAAGTGAATTTGTAATTATTGATCGAAACCGATTAACGAATAATTATTGGGCTGATCGAATTCTAGTTTAGCAAACTTGACCTCACGGAAAAAGAATAAATGAAATCAATTAAAGCTCAAGATAAAATATCATGACTCGAATACTTTTCGTGTTTAGTAGTAACGTACGTAGGTAATACAAGCCGTGAATGACTATACTAATTGTAGATTATTGTAAGAGTATGGGAGAAAAAAAACAGTCTCGCATTCTCAGTAAGTTTGAGTGTATCGAACAAAAAAATTCAGCGTCAACTTTATAGATGGAATATAAATAAAAATGAAACGATTGACAAAAATTTGGCCTCAGTAATTTTCATAAAAACCTTTTTCGAAAAAATTCTCAGTCATCGAAAATATTCCATGTAAAAAACCTGAGATTCATTGTCGTCGGAGTCATTAATTTTAAATTTATTAATCACTTTGTCTTTTTTTTTCTCGATTATAATTTTATTAACTCCCGTTATGCGTTACAAATTCTTATCATTTTTTTTTCTTCGATATACTTTTTCGGCTTCACTTGCATCTATCATTCTGCATGAACAATAATTATTCTCGTGCTACTTAAATCTTAAAGATGACATTGTTAAGATATTTCTTTTTTTTTTGTTGTTTTATTGCAATAATATTTTATATACTGCACGTTCATCCTTCGACGTATGTTAAACTCACGTGTAACAATAATGATTTGTTTTTTTCTTATCACAGCTAACAACGGTCTTTACAATTGATTTCAAGACCCACTCGAATTACGCCACAAACCTTTGATTATGATTTCCATATTGGTCAATAAACGAGGAAAGCTTTTCTACTTTCGCAAAAAAAAATTGATCCACGACTCGAGAAAATTCTCACATTCCTCCTTTTCTCTATCCACTAAAATTTCCCTTAGCTTCATTCATATTTTCTTGACATAAACCACAATCAAAAAGGTTCACCTTAGATCGCCATGGAATATACAAAAATTAAGGGTAAAAGTGCAACGGAAAGAAACTTTTGTGTCCTTTTACAATTTTCGATAATTCTGTATCTCAATTTGGTAATTATTTGTTACAAGTGCCAAATTTTTTTAGTTTTTTCAAAGAACGGATTACATTGAGCTTCTTAATTCAAAATGAAAAATCCAATTTTTCTGTGGCAGCAAACTAATGAAAAAGCCCGAAGTCGTCGTACCGCTTTTCATGCCAAATGCACAAAATTCGACTCCGAGTCTCCATCTCCTATGGCGTTGATTCGAGCAATAATTACGAACACCAAATACGGTATAGTAAAAGGATCATAAAATTCATAACAAAAAACATGCGACCTTATAATACCGTTGTGCCGACGGTCATTGATTTTCGAAGAATAGCTAATAAAAAACAATTTTTCACACACATCGATCATTCTTACTTCTTCGTGCATCCACAGAGATTATTTTCATACACACATTCCTATATTTATTTAATATCTAGGTACATAGATACGCTGATTAAATTTTCATATGACGCTTTCATCGAAGAAATAAAAAAATTTACGTCTATGTATATATTTATATATAGAGCACGATTTTCGAGATCGTCGAAACTCACTCCGAGAAACTTGGCTAAATTTCACCGAATTTTGTTCATTGCACGTAGCAAGCTTGAAATCGCTGAATAAATTTTATTTCGTTCAATCTCTCCAAGCTTAGCCAACTTAAATCGTGATAATGTCGACCATCTCGAGCATGCGACATCGATCATATGCCTGAAGTTGATTCATAGAAAAATATTTCAGTTTGACTTTCTTCACAAAAGTCACTAATATTTTTTTCAACGTGTCCTCTACCTTAACGATTTATCCGATTCGATCGTTATTTACAGGCGATATGTCTACGTTCATTCGATCAAGTCTCTTTCTTTCTACATATTTACAAAATATAACGAGCATCGGGTCATAAGATGATCATCCCAATGGTAAAAATGTCGATCGAATGAAAAACTCAGAAAGTGGAAATTCGAAGAAATATTCAGTACAAGAATTATTAAAATTTTCAGACAACGATATTGTTATGAGGCATTATTTTAACCATAAATTCCGAAGCTCTCGGCGTGTCTGAAAACTCAATCATGAAAAATCAGGCTTCACAATATTATTATTTCTTCTTTCGATCGTGAACACGAAATTCTTCCAACGAGTTCATTTTTCCTTCGGGATTTCTTTCCAATAGTCTCGCAATTATGAGTTTTATCGAAATCCTCAACAAACTACTCGTTTTCGACTCACTTAGAAAGGTTATTTTTTAAATATACGAGAATACGCGTATTTTTTGAATATTTGAAAAAAAAAACAGTGAAGCAGGGAAAAAATACGTGAAACAAGAGATCGATATCATGGATTATAAATATTTGGGGGTGTATGGGCGGTGACATTCGCAAATCACAATTTCTTCACGCCTTAAAGATCATTAATAGCCAAAAAGTCATTTTTTTTCATATGCACATTAATTACCGACCGAATGAATAGTGAAAATATTTTATCTTTTTTAGCGTTTGAGATCTTGTTTATTGTCATGACAATTTCATTTACAATTTGCAACTGCGCGAAATTCAGTGCTAAATTGCATGGAAATTTTGTGATCGTTTTTTTTTTTTGGGAACATTGATTTTGTCATATAGAAGCTCTAAAAATTGTGATGTTACGAATTCTTTCAGTTGGTTTATATCATCTCAGATTCCCTATACTTTCCCGGCAGTTATCGAAACGATGAAACGAACATTAAATTAAATAATTCGTTGTTCAATGTGAAAAAGAATTTTCGATGGAAAACAGAAATCGACCTGGATTTTGGTGATTTTTTTGTCATTCGAATTCAATTATGTACCACCGATTTCAGGATCTTGGTGACTCGACTTGCTAGTTCCACTGCCATCTCGAGGACCAAAACCGTTCGCCATTCTCTGATAGTGCGGTTTCCACGCGCTCATTGGACGCGTGTAGTCCAAATGATCGTACTCCATTTCCCCGTTGTTCTGCTTTATCTCGTCGTAAAGATGCTCGGCTTTTTTCGTGTCCATCTCGTCGATGCTGTTGTAAACATTGACGTTCGGATTGCCCAAATCGGCATCTTTGTTTTTCAGCGATGCAGCGTGATCGTATTGGAGACCGTAAGCACCTGAAAATTAATTTTCAACATAAATTTCCATCCAAACGAGGAGATGCAATCCAAACACTTGATTTGAATAATCAATGTGGATTTTCAGAATGGATAGAAAAAAAAACAAATTTTGAAATTGGCCGCAGTTTTTCTGTCGGATTTCCATCAGAAGTGACAGCTCCTGAATCGATCAGCATAACAAATGTGATTTACACGGGAAAAGAAATACTGACCCCTGCAGCTCTCGTCGTCGTCATCCGTACAACCACCGGATCCCAATTTCGCTCTCTCATTATTAATGTTTTTCATTCCAAGATTATTTCTGATTAATCCATTGTTCAATAACGTTGCAGTTCCATCGTCGTTTCTAGGGTTGCTCTGATAGGAGTAGACTGGATTGTCGAATTGATTGCGATCTATAAATAATAAAAAAGTTACACAAAATCATGAAATAAAAAAAATCTTATTTTTCTATCTTTTCTCGTCCTAGAAGAATGACTTTGAAATTAAAAAAAAGTCGTCTCTATCATTCGATTATGAACGAATCGTTGTACATTTACCTGGAGTGGTCACGGGTTCGGCGATGTATTGAACTTGAGCGATTTCCATTTTCAAATTGGCGACTCTTCGTCGATGATACATCCACGCAGCGAGAGTTATGGCAATAACTATAATAGCTGCAAATATTCCGGCGACTACGCTGCCGTAGCCCGTTTCTGCCTTTTGTGTTATCTGCGACAAACGCTCCACGTCGCAATTCGGGCCTGATCGAATTTAAGGTTCGTTAGAAAATTTTGAATTTTCAATAAGTGAAGATTCTTCAATCTAAATTGATGGATTTTTTCTTATGCCAATTATTACCTGTGTAACCGTGTCTGCAAATGCAACCTTCCGCCGGATGACAACTGAAGAAATCGTTTTTGCATTCGCACGGTTCCATGCACTGGTCACCGTAATAGCCTTCCGGACAAACTACGAAAACAATCAAACCCGTAAAAACTATTTTCCTATTTTTAGCCTCGAAGCCCTTGATCTCAATTGATCGATTAATTTCCACAAAATTTTTTAAAATTCATCTCGAATCATGATCGTCACTCACTTTCGGTACATCGCGTGCCAGTCCACCCGGGTGCACATCTGCAATGCCCGTCGTTGGATCGGCACTGTCCTCCGTTTTGGCATTTGCAGTGTTGAGTACAGTTGACACCGAATGTGCCTTGAGGGCAGGGCGTTTGGCATCGTTCGCCTTGCCAACCTGGACGACACTGACAAGTGCCTGAAATCAAAGTAAATTTCATTGATCGAACTCTTGAGTAGGTCAATAGGAAAATCCTTGAAGCATTGTGATCTCTGGCTGGTTCAAAAATATGAATTTTTGAATAAATTTTAAATGCGTTTGTAGCAGATCAATTTTCAAAATTACTGAACCGATCAATGTTTAATTTAAAATAGATATTTGAACTGATCGCAATCACCGGTGACGTGGTGACACTCTCCGTCATTTTTGCAGTCGCAGCGATTCGCACAGTGCAGTCCCCAGCGATCGGGTGAGCAGGGATGTTCGCACGTGAGACCGAGATAGCCAGGACGACAAACGTATTTCCCAGTCACGTGGTCACAGGTCATGTTACCTGAGGAAAAAACGCGAAAAAAAATGTTGAAAATAATCGAGTAGCACGAGCGAGGCGAGTCCACGATGCTTAGAGGCGGGTTGAAGCGGCGATGAGCAAAGAGAACAAAAAATGAAGATGATTTTATCTCAGGTGCATTGGTACGAACGGTGAAAACCACTCCAAAAGTATGAATCGTGATTCAAAAAAATATCGTTTTCCTGCGAGGAGCGAAAATGGATGAGGCATAACAATGGATCCCCACATAAAAAGGCTGTCTGGTGACATTTTTCCCTAAGTAAAAAATAAAAATTAAAAAAAAAGTTATTTTCCATTGAGTTTGTAATCATACGCGGTCGTTCTTCTCGACCCAATCAGAGAACGAGTACTTACCAATTCCCAACGCAGTTTTTGAGCCCCGAATGTGTTCGCGGAATTTTTGCACTTTCTCAATTATTATTATTATGCGATAAAAATACGTGCACTAATTTTCATGCTGCTTTAACCAACGGACTAATAAATTACGAACGTTTACTTTGAGTGTCGATTTAGTACTTATTTATAATGTGAACCAAGCCATTATGATACGAGAAACAAAGCGTTTTACGCGCAAGCGTAATCATCTAGGTCAAGCTCTTCACTCATCCGTGCATTTATCAAGAAAGCCTCGTAAAAGTTACAACCACAAAATACGGACCGTATCGTAGTATTTTCAAATTTCAATGTCAGCTTGAAATCTTTATTCGTTATCAAGCTTTGTTGCATTTTTTTTGACAGACTCCAAAGAAGAGGGGAACGCAATATCAAAATTTGACATCGGATGAATTTATTGTTTTCTCAAAATTGAAAATTGAAATCGATAAAAATAATTTTTATTTCCTTGTTTTATATTTTTATTTATTTCATAAATTTTATTTTATTTTTTTCCATATTTAATAGAATGAAATCACTTAACGTAACTTTTGCGAGACTTGCAATAACAGACACAGCCCAACGTTTGGTCCTTACCGTGAACTTTCTCTGGACATTTTTCTTTACAGTTCACACCGTACCAGCCGTGTTTACAAGGCTGTGAACAGTCTGGACCTTCCCAGCCTCTGGAGCACACGCAGCTTCCGGTATCCGGATCACAGGAACTATTGTTCATGCAGTTGCATTGGGAGTGACAGTCGTCGCCGTACAGACCGACGGGACACTGAGTTTCGCACCGTATTCCTGTTTCATGTATATTTTTCTATTTGCAGACTTGATTTCTTCACTCTTTTCGCTTTTCAGTTATTTGTAAAATTCTATGCGGAAGCTGTTATCGATTTCTTCGTTAAACGCGTTTCGTCAATTTTTTTAGCTGCAGATTTTTGTCACAGTCAAAATCTCAAAAATAAAAAGCTACAAAGCTGACCGTTTATCGAGAAGCAAAGGATGGGAATGAAAAAATAAATTACTTTAAAAAAAAAGAAAAAATATTTTTAAAAAGTGAGAAAAAAATGAGTGAACTGCGGATTATCGATTTCCTACTTTTTGAATTTTTTAAATTGGTCCCCAGAAGAAAATAAACGTTTCAGCTTTCGTATCAACGAACAGAAACTTTCCTTGTTGCTTTTTCAAATGAATAACTCTGGAAATAAATATTTGAAGAAACGTCGAGAAAAAAAGGTTCCACTTTTTCCATTGATTACTTCGATTAATCGTTAATTTTTCATATCTATTATTCGCGAATTACTTATTTCCTTAGTCCCCAGGGATTTTTCACCTTTTACATTATTTGTAACAAACCTCGCCATTCGGGCTTGCAGATGCATCGTCCGGTGGCAGGATCGCAATCGACAGTGTTATCCTCGTGGCAATCACAGGCTTGCGTACACTCGTGTCCAAAGTATCCCTTTTTGCAACGATCCTCGCAGTGTTTCCCAGTAAAACCAGCCGCACACGTGCATGTGCCTGAACGTCAAAAATTCGACGAGTGTTTTCGGTGCAAGTGCAAACGAGTGAAAAATAAAACAAACTACGAAAGTAACATTCTAGTAACTCAAAATACTTGAGTCCATTGGGTCGAAAAATTTGAAAAAAAACTGTAAATTTCTCTGATAACTGAGGATTTTGAGGAACGTAAAAGCTTTATCAACAAAAAACGATGAATACGCCCAATAAAAGCGTGCGACGAAACAACTACTTGAAACACGAACGAGAGAACAAGTACAATCGCTAAGTTGGATGCAAGAATTTGTTGTACGACGAGAAAAAGTCTAAGAAACATGAACCGTCGTGAAGGAGGGAGCAAAGTGTACCGAAATCCCTTACCATTTTGAGGATTGCAGGCTGCATTATTCAAGCATTGACACTTCCCTTCGCAGTCCTTGCCAAAATATTTGTCGGCGCATGGACGATCGCAAAGAACGCCATTCCAGCCTATCGAAAATTTCACACGAGCATGAAGTGAGTGTAGTTCAAAGTCTTGACTTACCCCATAGACGCGGAAAGGATTCAAAACAACTCATCGATAAGAGTGAAATTACTATAAAATTGGGTAAGAAAAAGTGGAAAACTAAGAATTGTTGTTTGGAGTAAGCCATGGAGCTGGCGAAGAAACTTTCACTCTAAATCCAAGTGTGTTATTGCTAACACACATTAAGTGTGTTCTGTACTTAGCGCCATAAGGAAACTATAGATTTTTAACACACCATAAAATGTGTAAAAAGTGACCACAAGAAGTCTACAATTTGCTTACGGCATTAAGTACAGAACACACTTTACGTGTGTTGGCAATAACACACTTGGATTTACAGTGTTGTTGACGTAAAATAAGTATTGAATCCTCCGTTTATCGAAGCAACCAAACTGCACTAATTCTCCACTAGGAGCGAGGCAGTTTCTTCGAAGCCCATGGCCCACTCCATTTCCAAAAGTTCCAGAACTTGGAAGAGCTTCAATAAAATATTCCCTGCGCCGATCTGCGCTGTCTCGAATCACGCCTCGTCCCTTTTGCCCAATCCCTCGGTCACTGAGACCCAATCCATCGAGAACTTGGCGATTACCTGCAGTACAGTTGCACCATCCGTTTTGGGGGGAGCAAGTAGCCCCATTTTTGCAGGAACATTTTTGAGCGCAGTCTTCGCCGTAGGTATTCGGAGGGCAAACCTCGGAGCAATCGTCGCCGCGAAAGCCAGCAGTGCAAATGCAACTACCGTCGATGGGTGAGCACTGAGCATCGTTTTTACAGTTGCAACGATTCTCGCAACCTTTTCCGTAGTAGGTGTAAGAACAGGGCCGTGAACAGGTCGAGCCGTCCCATCCAACAGCACAGACGCATACTCCGGTCGCGGGATGACAGAGGTCGGTGTTGTTTTTGTGGCACTCGCAAACCTTGGAACAACCAACTCCGTAAAGGCCGTCCGGACAGGCGCGTTCTTCGCATTTTTCCCCGGTCCATCCAGCGCCACAAAAACAACTACCGTCCGTCGGCGAGCACGTGCCTCCGTTTTGACAGGTACAATTGCTCGTACAGTTAAGACCGAATTTCCCCTCCGGACAGCTGTAGAAACACTGCTTCCCGTGGTAGCCCGGCTTGCAAATGCACTCACCTGTCACGTGATGGCAGCTCGCACCGTTGTAACAATTGCACTCTTCGATACAATCATCCCCCCAATAACCCTCGGGACAACGATTTGCACAAACTCTACCGATCCAACCCGCCGTGCAATAACACTCGCCCGTCGTTGGCGAACACGAACCACCGTTTTGACAACTACACTCCGTCTTACACTCGTCACCGTGCTTACCCTCGGGACAAAGATCGTCGCACAGCGGCCCGGTATAACCTGGGGCGCAGTGACACTCCCCCGAAATGTGGTGACAGCTTCCACCGTTGCTGCAACGACACACCTCCCCGCAATCCTGCCCGTAACGATCCGGCTCACACTTCACGTCGCAACTCTCCCCCTGCCAGCCCTTCGTGCACCTGCATTCGCCGTTAAACGGGTCGCATGTCGCTCCGTTTTTACACTTGCAATCCTTTCTGCATGCGCGACCCCATTTCCCGAGAGGACATTCTGAAAGTACCCAAAAGCTCGCCACTCTTATTCTTTTAACGTAAACGATCGTCGTGGAGCTTCAAATGAGATCGAACTTTTTCAAATACCTGCTAACATTTCTGGATGGAATTGTACATAAGTTCGAAAAAAATTCATTGTAACAATAGAAATGTGACTGGATTGAAAAGATATGAAGGAATTCGTATTGAGGAGGGTGGCTGCATTCGTCAAAATGATAAGAAATTGATCAAATTTGGTGATAATGTTCTTCAACATCAAGTGCGAAGACACCATTTTTTTCAAAATATTCTTCTGCTCAGTTATCGAGTAATTGCGCATTAAAACAGATTCCTTATGCCCAGAATGTATACCTATATATATGGAAACGCTATGTATTACTCGATAACTGTACAGAAGAAAAATCTTCAAAAATTTGTATTGTCAAATTTGGCACTAAAGCATATGTTCACCAAATTCTATTAAATTCTTATCATTTTAAAATTTTTAATGTATTTAACATGGCTTAGCATGACGACATTGTATCGTCGCTAGCCACCCTCCTTAATAAAACTACATAGTTACATTAGCTAATTCGGTTTCATTAGATCAACTATTACGAATTTAAGGAAGTTGAAGCGATATATATAGTACATCATACGAAAAATACATTAGATTTTATTATTCCAAAATAATGAATTGAAAATTTACGTGAATCTTCTTGAATAGCGCTTAATTATGTGTGAAAAATTTGAAGAGGTTTCATCGCCTAGGAATCGAGATATTCATTGTCGAAAATGACAAGGTTAAGCATGGGCTCTTGTGGAAGCTTTCAAGAAATTGCAAACTTCGACAATAAATATCTCAATTTCACGACGGTGAATCATCGGCATATCTTGCCAGAAGTTTAATACTGTTTTAAGCTTTCTGTTTAAAAAATTTTAATGTGCAAAGTTGGAAAATAGTTTTAACATAAGATACGCTTAAACCTCCTTAACTAAATTAATATTCAAGTTTAACTAAATTTGATCAATTTTAACACATTTTCGTTGACGAGTCAAATTTACCAATTCTTTATTTCAGTGTGCTTTGTATACTTGGTTGGTATACAAAGATAAATTTCGGCTTCTCAACTTTAGAATCTGAACAACAACAGTCATTTATTGTTATTGATTTGTCGAACTTTCAGATTTGTTTTGTTAGACATCATGGACCTGATGAAGATTATGGAAGTCCTCAAGAGACTCGGATTGTTCTATTTGAGTTTCCGCGGGCTCATTGGGCTGTGTCAAAAGCTCAACTTACTGACGTCGCAGGATGGCCCTCCGTATCCGGTTTCACATTTGCACTCATCAGGAGCTACGCACGTACCGTGACGACAGTCTTCCGAACAAATCGGCACGCACCTGTTGCCGTCTGCAGTCGCACCGTAGCCTTTACAACATTCATCGACCGGTCGTTGTTTCGTGAGTGTCTGCAAACGAACAGTGTTGAAAAGTTAAATCATTGATCGAGAGAGAATTGAATCAGGAGAATCAAGCATTCGTTCAACTAACCTGCGTCCTGTACACGGTTTTGAAACTCATCCGATAAGTCGAACATCTTGGTGGAAAGCTAAAACACCAAGTGTTTTCTCGTATACGGTATGGTTTTTGTTCCGAAATGTTGACGTGTACTGTATATCTGTGAAATAAAAGAATTTTTAAAACATTTGTAAAAAAAAAGCAAGTCCTCATTCCTGGTGAAATTTTTTCAGTTTTATGACAAGAAAAGTCCTGGTGTCAGTCAAAGAATGCTGAATTTTCCTAACGCTTTTGTTCACAGTTTATTACACTAATTGAGCCCAGGGAATATGAATTTGTGAAGCAACATTCCTAGAAAAATTTGCAAAGTTGTCGATCGTTGGATGCAAATTTCCGAGGGCGTATTTTCATTGGAATTTTCCAACTGATTTCAACTGACAGAGTGAAACACTTCTCGACTACACTTACGTTTCTTGTCGAACACAAACATTTGGTCCTTCGAGATGTCCCGAAACGAGAATGACGAGTGTCATCAAAGTCGTTGCCAATGCGAGCGTCTGGACGCGCCAAACCATTTTGTGTTTTTTACTATTCGTTTTTTTTCAACCTTCTGAATATTATGCGTGTTGCTTCATCTAGTGACTCGTCACTCCTCGCGTGTGGAAGCAGAAAATATATTCCTCATCTCATAAAAGTCCATTAGGACGCAGTCTTACAGATTGATCTGAAACAAAAAGATGACGAATAAAATAACACGTTATGGGAGTGATTCATTTTTTCGTTAAACTGGACCGCTTCGGAGGTCGGACAGCTGGAAAAATGGTTTTGTCACTGCGTAACACAGATTTTGGCTGCCGTCAGAAACACTGTAGGAGACGAAACAAAATATAAATTTGCTCAAGCCTCATGTGCGACTCCGATTTCGTTCGAGTTATGTGTGGATAGGAGCCCTCAAAAGCTGGTCAGGCACGTTTCGTTTTTTGCTAAAGTACACAGACAACGATACGAACTTTTAAGCTTACATTTGAGTGGGTTTATCTCGAGCCAAGGAAAAAGTAAAAAACGAAATAAAATACCAAAGATAAGGGTCATACTCGGGCTGATAATTCAGGATAACAAAAATAAAGGAGAAATACTGTTTCAACACGAAGAACATCTTTCCTAAGAATGTCACGATAAATGAATATTCTACCGACGCAACAAAAACTATGACGGGCGTCGTACAATGATGAAACGAAAGTGAGAAAAAGCGTTTCGACACCGAATAATAAATGTCACGAAATCAATATTTTGGACAAATTGAAATTCAATTTTTTTATCTTTGTTACTTGAAGAAACTCTGATCATCGGACGACTGCAAATTCGTTCTCAGAAATGAATATCATTTTGACTATTTTACCGACGATTTCCGTGTGTCGAGTGTCGATGAAAAAATGTTACGAGACAATCGTTTTTTGTAGGCCCCAGAGAGTCTCGTCACGTGGCCAATAATTGTCGAGTTCTCATAGAACTTTCATTTTCTCTATTCAAACATCCGTCGAGTAATTACGTAAAATATTTAATTGAATTCAAACAGTAGAGCAGTTTGATTTTTTTATTTCTCGAAATGAACAAAAAATATTTGCTTATTTCCAAGGGATGACGTGTCACCGAAACGGAACTTCAGTTTTCCATTATTTCTTTCCAATATTCCAAAACACTTAATCGGAGCAATGGTGCTTAAAAATACATTTTCATGACATAATAATTCACTAAATAATGTGAACTGCGTAGCTGTCGATGAAAAATGTTAAAAAATCCCCGGAACTCTTTCGTGTTTGAAAAAAGCTGTGAAGAATTTTGAGAATCTTTAATCCGTTGTCGTTCGTGAAATAATGCTTGGGCGGCTGTTCAGTCGACACTGAGTTTTTCACTTTTTTAACTCGTTCTGTCCATTCCTTCTGGATCACATGAATCCGCACGTGCTGAACAGGCACATTTGAAGACGGCCGTTTTTTTCGCTTTTTTTCAGTGACGTGTTTCGGTTCTGCTCATTCAAGCGCTCGTTTTGATGAATCATTTGAAACATAGAAGTGTAAAGAAAATTAAGAACGATCATAATCAAGTGTCTACGAGACCGGAAACTCCATCGTGGTCTATCAAACACTAATAAAATGTTGCAGATGTTCCTTCTCATCGTGTCCGCAAGGATGAAGAAAGTGAATGAACTTCAAAGAAACTCGTTGAGTTCCATGTGAATAATAGTCGGATTTTTGCGAAAATTTTCAATCCACCACTCACGATGCTCATAAAATTGTTTTTGCACCATTCGAATAGAGTTGTGAGCAATCGGATAAGTTTGGAACAGTTCAAAAAATGAGAATGAATGTCAAAAATAATGTCGTTAAGAAACTGAATAATTTACTTCGAAGATTGCTCCACGTTGATAGATTTTTATAAAGATCCACAAAAAACTCAATGTTTTTGTTTCTCTCCCAACGTGGGCGAAATTAACATGAGTGAACTCTGGAACAAGAACGTTGAACCTTTATTCGGCGCCAAGCAAATCGTCTTCCCACGCAGTTCATATCCCATGAAATACGAAAACCACTTTAACGATGATTCTTATCACCCCAAATAAACGTTTATTCGACTCGAAGGTTTCTAATTTTATCAGCCCTTCGGCAAATTTGAATTGCTGGCACGATTCGACCATGAGCAGAACATGCTCCGATTCCTTTCATGGAGTGCAACCCCCTCGGAAAATACCGCTAGGAAAAATTCCCTTTTCAACATCCCTCCCTAGCAACTACCTTTGCAGCCCTTTTTCTTTGTCAAGCATCAGGCATACACGCGCCCAAACACTCACAGACGGAGATTCGTATAAAAATTCCATTTTTTCCTGGTCCACGGATGATTATTCTCCACGGGGAATCGCTGCTCTGGCGTATTCGGAGCCTTTTGTTTAGCGCAGAATTCCGATTCGAGTCTATTGTGGATGACGACGAAGGACCGGATTGAAGAACGGCGACAACGTTGTACCAGCCAAGCGAATAAAAATAAAACAAAATCTCGCCAGAATTTTTATGGGACCGCATAAAAATGCAGCACCGCTTGTTTTTTGGCTTCCCTTCCGAACAAAAGATTCAAATCGACCGATGCTTTTGTGGATTTTTCATCTCGTTTAACGATCTTTTCCTTTTTTTTTCTTTGTTTTTTATTTGTTCCATCCCGTCGCACCGCTTTTGAGGTGCAAACTCACAAGAGAAGCATATTTTCATCATTTTTCTCTTATTTTCCCCCTGAAGAATGCCTGCAAGACTGAATATTCGAGGATACCAAAGAACGAAGCGCGAAATGCGAAATTCAACACTGTGTCAATATCCCGATCGGATTACGAAAGTAAATTAATATTATGTGTCTGTTAATCGCGAACACTGACAAAGATCGAAACGCTTGTTCGAGGAAACGAGAAGGGCAGAAAATTTCCATCAAAAATGTTTGAATTCCGTTAATTATTTTAGCTAAGGCGTAAACAAATAACACATTAAACATTTTAAAAAAAATTTTATCTATTTAATGTATTTAATGTTAAAAAATAAATTTTATATATTTAATGAAACCACTGAACTCTTTAATCACAGAATCTCTCATTAATAAAAAATAAAGAAAAAAGAAATAAAAACCCAAATAGCCCCTAGTACTCATCCATTCGTTTGTACGAAAATACTGAAAGGTTTTGATTGTTACGAGAAAATAGTTTCGTTCAATGTTGAGAAGGATCGATAACGTGCGAGCACTTTCCCCTAAATTTATCACTGGTGCGAAAAACAGTGTTTGCGTCACGAGAAATATATACGCGCGTAATCGTAGAGGCAGAGTACTCGAAACGAGGAGGGTTGATGTAGGGAGCGAAGGGTGAGCTCGTTACGCGAAAAGTTGTCGCTCGGATGAATTCTCTCGAGATTTTAATAACGAGTGGAGCGCCGAGCTGGATCAGTCGTTGGCAGTTTTTATTACCTCACAATACTAGAGAAGATTCGTTATGATGAAAATGGGAGAAAAATAGATCAGAAAAGAATCAGAATCGTGCCAATGGCTGTAGCCTGTGGCCCTTTGAAAAATTCCCTTCAGGAAGCTCGTGATGAAAGGAATAAAACAAAAAAAAATGATTATTTCCGCCTCGACTCTTGACGAGCGGTGCGAACAAAACCGTTGCGGATCGAGTGACAAAGGAAATCGACCAAGAGTTTGTAATTGAAGGAGGCTGAGAGAGGTAACCAAATACGAACTAGAACAAATATTTACTGTGCCCACAAACGCGATGAATGTTAATCGAATTCCTGAGCAAGCAAAACGAGCAAATAAAACTGATCGACGAGACGGTTAAAAGGATTGAAATGTGCGTGGAAATTAATTTAACGAAAAAAGCGATATGGAGATTGATTACTCAGAAATAATGGGAATTCGTGACGAATTGACCAGAAAAAGTGGCTACGTGACTACAAAATTCAATGAGGGCTGCTATGGGGAAAATATGAAAATCTGACGAGACTATCGAGTGTGTGGTCTCCTTTTTTTATTTGCTCGAACTCGGAAGCCCTCGCTCGTCGACCCTTCGATCGTCGATGCGCACATGCATATGTGTAACCACCACATTAATGTGTTCTTGAGTGACCACATGGGGAGAGTATACTAATTCATTTAGCCCGGTTAACCGGGTGTAATACCAGGGCCGTATCTGTACTTTAATGATTCACAGGATGTGGGACGTTACTTACATCCGTGATAACTTGGCGCATCCAATGCGTTTCAGCATCAATTCGAGTAAAGGTTCGTTTATTGCATGCAAAAGCATTTCGATTTGTATAGAAAATTCCTTGTCCGCTTGGACAAAGAAACACATTTGTCGCATATACATAAAAACACGATAAATATCGTGTGCACTCCGCGATACTCGGAGGCTCCAATCGCATCGAGTCACGTTCGATGTATACGGAAGAAACAAAGGCTGTGATCGAAAAACATCGTAAATGTGCTGCGTGCACGGAACAATGAGTTATCATTGCTTCCACGTTCGTTGGAGCTTGAGAATTTCGAAAAAAATTCAACACTTTTTCATAAAAGAATTCGAAGAGAGCGTCATTAAAAATATTCATAAATGTATCGTTCCGATAGTGAAGAAACTTCCGAATTCCACACCGATATTTTCAGGCAATCCATTTTCAATCCTGCAGCCAGTTTACAGATTAAATAAACATTTAATCTCACATTTTTCGCACAAGACTTTCAATGTTAACACTTTGGAAGTAAATAAGTCAAAAAAACATTTCAAAACTCAATTCCAAACAATATGGCGAGATGGATTATTTTTATCGTGAACAAAAATGCCTGGAAATTTCATTTTTATTCACCCTCAAAACTAGACGATCGGATCAAACGACGCAGAAAAGTGGCCTCAAGAAATATGAAATCGGAGTCGTACCTGGCACGGTTTATATGTCACATGGAACGTTATCTTCGCGCTGCAGATATGGGAATTATACATCATACGTTATACTGTAATGTAACATTGAGAAATGGTAAGATAACGAGTCGCTGATTCCTACACACGATATAGTCCGCGTCTTCTCGGGCTTCTTGTTACAGTCTCGTCTTGCGACGATGTTCAAATTGCTTACTAAGAAATCGTAGGCCGCTTGCAATAATGTTACGTACGAGAACAATCCGGGCCCAGACGTACCGGCCTGCTCCAATGGCAAACTCAACAAAAACATTTTTATCGGTGAGCGCATTGACGCGATCGCGTCAGAATTGTCAGTTGTTTATATGCATTCGTGCTGCTGTGGGTTAAGCCTCGTTCGTGCGTGGACGATGAACTCTTTCGACATTCATGTCGTTTGGAAAAGTCATAGACGATTGTGGATTGCGTACGAAATGCGCATCGCACAAAACGACTTTCTGATAAACTCACCGATGATTTCCAATAAAATTTGATCTCCGAGAACTCAAAACTCGAAAATTAAGTCATTTCAAATTACGACGCTGACGTTTGCAACGTTGGAGTCCAACGAAACGAACGAAAAAAATATTTGCAATTCGCCAATTTTCTATTCCACGAATCATTGGTGAACGTTGCGAAACTACAAATTGCAACTCGCCAGGGAACGAAATTGGAGTTTTACTGGAATTATTCGAGAGTGTTTTTAGATCGTTTCGTTGGACTCGAACGTTGCAAACTCGCGTCGTGCGAAATTAGAAAATACTCGTTAGAACGAACAAACATTCGCAAAGCAAAAACCGTTTGTCCGAAGCGCCATTGTTTTACGATTGTTGCAATAAAAATTTTCCGAAAACACAACAATCCTAAGTTTTGTCGTACCGCTCGTGGTCGATTGAAAATATTTTCGTAACGTGCAAACGTTTGCGAATATTTTTGCTGCCCATTTGAAAGTGTTGAAGCGATCGGAGCAACGCCGATCAAACAACTGATGTTATGGCCACGTTATGGCGCTTTCAGCATCGAACATACCACTCGTACACGCGACGCGCTCTTGCTTCAACTCTTTTTTCATCTCAAGCACTTATTAGATGAATAAACTATACGTGTTTGAATAAGAAGCGCGCGAGTAATGAGTTTCAACTGCATCTTGCGCAAGGAAAAAACCGAGTGACCAGAGAACCAACTGCGTTTTGTCCACGTGGTTATATGGAGAGTGGTGAAAGTTACGCAGTCGCCGATATACTCTAAACCTGTGTATTTGTACATTAGTAATATACAAAATAAATGTGCATATTACTCAAAAATATGGGCTCGATCGGAGGCCTTCGAAACTGAATTTCGTAACAATCTAAATGGGACACGGTAGCGTCATTTCGTGACGTGGAAAAAAATATTCGCGTGTTGGACAGAAATGAAATTCCTTTGGAACTTGGTAACTACGCGCGGTACACAACGCTGAAGTTTCCAACGTTGAAGTCCAACGAAATGAAAACGTTTGAAATTCACCAATTTTTTATTTCACGAATCGTTGGTGCAGCTTGAAAAACAGCGAATCGCAGATTTGGCAGGGAACAAAATAGAAGAATTACTGGAATTATTGGAGAGTTTTTGTCGATCATTTCGTTGGACTCCAACGTTGGAAACTTCAGCGTCATTGCGGTACACCGGAGTAATCCTAATCAGCGTCAGTCCTGAAACGTCGCGTCGATATTTTAATGGGTAATAAAGCCGCATTTTTCAACAATCCATCCCAATCAAATGCGGACACGAAGTAAACAAATTTTCGAATGAAAAGTAGGCGAGAGTGATCTCTAGGAATGTGCGTCGCTGGACGAATTCGATCGATGAGCTTGCCCGACAAATTTTCATGTTTTTCAACGATTTCTTCAATTTTCCAAGTATTTCGCCAAATTTTTGCTCAATTGCTAAATATCGAGGCTGCAAGGACTCGAGAATAATTGAATGGCGCATAAATAAGGAAACCTAAAAAAAAATGAATAATAGAAACGACGAAAGAAAAGAAGCGGTAAAAACGGTGATTGCGTTTTAAGTGCGCTCGCGTGATAGTGTTTTTCAACGAATCGATTGCAAAATCGCAATCGCGTGTATGTTTCCAGAGTACCAAGAGTATCTCGAGAATGTGATCAACAGTTGCGGCGGTACAGTTATCAACCTAGTTTTTAACGAGTTCTTTTAACGTCGAGAAAAGTGTTTTTGGCGAGTGTTGGCCATGGCCTCGAGAGGTGCAAACCCCCACGTCACGTTTTGTATCGCTGCAGAGTACAATCATCGATCCTCTCGGGCTCAGCGTTACTATTTTCGTGCATTCCGCGTGCAGCCTCTCGACCCGATGGAGTCGAAAACGAAGATAGCAACGAAACCAGCTTACGGAGCGCGCTCTGTCGGCAATCGTGGGCAAAAGTCGCGTGGAAATGAGCTTGGACTGGCGATCTCTCGGTTTTTATGCGCATGATACGCGCAGTTTACCTTCTCGGTCTTCGTTTCACGATGCTTTGTACACTTTAGAGTTAATTTTCGAAAAGCTTCACACGAACTGTGCACTCGTTGACTTGAAATCAGGCGTTTCGTAGCGAATCGAAAATCGTATCGTGCGTGAAACGAATTTTGGGCATTTTTCAATAAAATCGATGCGTACTCAAACAAATCAAAACTTTCGAATCCTTCCATTTCGCATTTTATTGAAGAATTTATTTCACGTCGTTTCATCTCATCCACACTCATTTTGGTCGATGAAACTTTTTCAAAGCTTTCTGAAACTCGGAATTTTAAATTTATCGACGAAATGCTAAATTTTAATGAAGGAATGCAG
This sequence comes from Venturia canescens, assembly GCF_019457755.1. Lineage (NCBI taxonomy): Eukaryota > Metazoa > Arthropoda > Insecta > Hymenoptera > Ichneumonidae > Venturia > Venturia canescens. The sequence continues at coordinate 15,597,877 of NC_057421.1, read as the reverse complement.
AAATTTTGTATATTTATCTGTTGAGCATCGTCAACATGGAATATATTTAGAATAAAATCAACAAGAAGGGATTGGTACAGAGGACGAAGCAACTTTATGTGATGGCTCGCAGTAGCTATGAGAATTTCTAGAACCTAGAATATAAAGAAGACTGAGAGCGAGTTGAAAAAGCCTCGACCCCGTTGCACGTGAACCTTATTCACGTTTTTCGTGCCTTATTATTTCGAGAAGCTCCGCGCTTTTCAGCTATTCATAAGTCTGACTTATGCAAACTTGTATTGAAAACATGCGAGTGTGTGTAGATTTGAGGGGAAAGATTTTTTGTGTTTTTGGGTTAAGATAAATGGATGAGTTTAATGCGTGAATGAACCCATTAAGAGTGTAAAAAGTTCATTCGAAACGAAATAAATTAACATTTCATATTAATCAGGAAGAAAAAGAATTTTCGTGCAAAAGCACCGGGATGAAAGTAACCGCAGAAAAGAATAACGAATGAAAAAATATAGTATGGAACCATTATTGAAACAGCTGCTTAAAAAATACGGTCGAATCATCGTACACACACATGCGAGTACGTAATGAAGCGTATTTAAAAAAAATTATTTCACGTCAACGTCGTCGCATTAAATTATTCGTTTGGACACTGACGCAAATAATTTCTGAGAAAACATGCGCCTCTGCGTGCACTCGTAGAAAAATTTTACATTCCGGCCTGAACGAGAGTTTTCGTGCACGATGAAATTCAATTTTTAACGAATCCGAGAGCTTTTCAAGCGCTCCCACGCGACCATTATCTCGATATTCCGAGCACGAAGAGCTCGCTCCATTTTCGCAGTAACTCAACCACTAATCGGTTAAGTTTTCAAGCTATTGGTCCATCAACCACGTGAAAACTAAATTTTCACATTTTCTCACAAATTCTGCATTGATATAAATTGATCAGCTTTCAATCCACTGGACTTTCTTCCATTTCATAATAAACTCCCCAATTTACACACCAACTTCAATACGAATTTTCCTTTGCCATTTTTTTCATCTAAGAAAGACACGAACTTCACTTTTTTCAGTTTTTTTAATCGTCCCAATCAGATTAATGAAAATCCTCATTGGTCATAATAATTCAATGCCCAATCAAATAGAATATTTTATCGACGTTTCAGCCAAAAAAAGAAGCTCCTCGTCTCTAAAGATCCTTCTACATCGTACGTGAAAAAGCGTCCAGTAACGAGACCACCGGAAATATGATACAGTCTCGCATACGGACAATGAACAATACGAGCAGTGCGCTTGTACCAAGTGCTGCAGAGACGATGTGGACCGACGATGGAACACACACAGGCATGCATAAAACAACGAGGCCTCGAGCCTGTGAGGGAAAACGTCACTGTATCATTGCAGTATAACCGTGCATCAATGTCCAATGTTCCAATGCATGGCGATCCAACGGAGGCAGTCGGTACTAGGAAAAATCTAGTCATCGCGGTTGCGACGAGATCTCAGGACTGTGGTCTATTTAATTACAATTTCTCACTGCTTCCGTCCTTCATTACACTATTTTTTTTGTCTCGCGTGATTACGGTGAGTGGCTGAATTCTGCTCTCGTTCTTTTATCACTTCGGGCTTTCGTGTGTTTCAGCTTCGTGTTTTTTTCTTTTGAATTACGATGAGTAGTCAAATTCTGTCCTGCCAATTTCGCATGCTCGAATTAACGTGAATTAACGATCATGGCGGAAAATTATTCCCAACGTCAAAACAAACGTTCGGGTCGCTCAAGTTTTTTTTTAAAGCGATGCTCACAAAAATTTCTGAGATTTTTAAGTCTCGATACGCACGCTTGATTTTCTGTTGTGAAAATATTTCGCGGGAAAAGGCTATTAAAAAATGATCAAAATCAGAGAAAATCGTCGCAGAAGTTGAACAGATAATTTATTTTGAATAGGAAATAACTTTCAAGCACTTTCAACACTGAAATGAGTTTTTCCTTTTTTTCAATACTAAATTAACGTGGACGATTGACTTTCGATTAATCAAGTGCGTAATTGAATACAGAATTTTGCATTAAATCGGGAGTGAGGAACTAGCGGTCAGTTAATTATCTCGAGCTCTACAATTGACCACATATTACGTGAGTTGTCGGGGCTCCTCGTGGAAAATTTAGTCACCCTTTCGTCGAACTCGCCACGATCAGAGTTCGAAATATACAATTTTGTATTTTATGCTGTGCACAGCTGCTGCTGTGGGATTAACAAAGAATGCACAAGAGAAAAAAAAGGCCTTCGAGGTGAGCCGGGAAAGCGACGACATGGGACAATGCCGTTCCACAGGATCGATGGTTAGCATAATGAAACTCTTGAAACGCTAACAAATGTTATTTAAGCTGGTGCACACGTGTGCATTTACTTTCCTTGCTTTCGTCTCTCCTCCATGACGTTTGAGTCCAACGAATTGATCTAAATGAGCTCTGTAATAATTCCAGTAATTCTCAAATTTCGTTGCTGAATTTACAACTCGTAGTATTTACTCGATACTTCGTGAAATAAAAAATTGGTGAACTACCATTTTTGTTTGACATTTTGCAAAAAAAATTTGATTTTCTGTGATCGTAGTGAAATAATGGGACTATTTTCACTTGGATTAATCGAGAAAGATGAATGAACAATTCTTATTTTTAGAGGCTCCGGTGATTCATCCATTCTACGTCACGTTTCCTTATCATCATTGATACTTCGAGCCCACTACGAATGTTATGGCATAGCCTCTAGAACAAAATTCTCTCTCTTATCAAGCTCCATTCTCAACACACATTTCATATCGTAATTTATGTTCTATTGCCTTAAAGATTAGAAAGAGATTCGTTTGAAAATTTCAAACGAAGGTGAAAAGTGAGCTGCGTAAATCGAACAGTTTTCGAGCTGTTTTCGACGCGAGCAACTAAAAAAATGGAGGCTTTCATAATTCTTTTTATTCTTCATAAAAAAGAGATTAACTCTTGGCTGTTCCGACTAAATTTGAAGAATAGAATTTCCGATAAAAAATTATCCGTCATTATGGCCTTAATGTTGACAAGAAACAGACGAAAGATTAGGAACGCAATTATTTAGGATCATGCCAAAGTGGTTCTCGCACATTGAACTTTAGACCTTGGAGCTTTGCCGCTATTTCTGTGAATGAAAGAGCAAACGGATTAACGGTGAGTCCGAGACGCAAGGCTGCAAATGACCGTGAGCAAATGTACGTCCGATTCTATGATTTTCCAGTCGCGCCTTGCATTGACAGTGTCGAAGCTTAGTAAACGCGCATTTCACGTTGAATGCAGAAAAATTCAACATTTTTCTCAAGCATTTCCTACCCAAAAACTAAACTTGATTTCGTCACTTTCCATTGACTGAGCATCGACCGTTTATTTTCGTAAGAAAATCGATCGAAAAATCGTTTTTGAGAAAACGAACCCATCAGATTGAAACGTCACTTTTCAAACCTCACAATCAGTGCATTGCAGCTTAATATTAAGGTAATTAAAACTTCATTGCGCCCGCCATCGAAGGCCTTCACGGACGGGCCAATGTGGCTACCGTAAAGGCACGCATCTGGGTCGTCTTAGCTTCGGGCCTGTTACCGAAGTCGACCGAGGCTCTTCGTTGGCCAGAAACGTGCCGACACGCAGGAGTGGCCCGTTTCACACAGGCGAGCACGAGTAACGGGACGTTGCTTTCTCTGTCTGTCGCTCTCTCGTAAACGTAAAACTATAAAAAAATAAATAAATAAATAAATAAACGTTTCAGTCAAAATTGATAAGACGCGATCTGAGTCGACGGAGAATGTAAATATCGATTTCTCGGAGCAAAAATTTCCAATGAATAATGCTCGTATACGACCCATCATTTTTCACTACATTTATAATGAACGAGTGACTAATCCGTTTGGTGCAGATCGGTTCATAAGGTACAAAAAAAAGGCAAGTCTAGCCACCAATGATTCACTTCCGTTCCGACGACCAGTCTCTCAATAAGTGAACAATTATCGCATGTTTACACAGATTTATTTACGCGAGGGTCTTTCTCCGGGGAAACAAAGTACGAAAGCTCCCTTTCGGATACGACGCTGATGAGTTTGCAAACATTTTTTTATCGTCGACACTATCGTGGACGATGCTAAAGCGAAATTCTACTCCGATGCTTGACTCAGCGAAAGTTGCAGCGTCGTTTTTTTTCGAGCAAATTCATAAATCTGTCACACTCCCTACGAAAAAATAGAATTCACGTTTCATTAACCGTCGATATAACGATAGTGGAGTATTTGACTTATTATTCAGACGAGAATTGGAGTAAATCAAAGTTTTGGAGTAAACCGACATTTCGGAGTGTAAAGTAATGCTGCAAAGGGCAAAACCGCGCTTGAACGTGGCCCTCGAGGTGTCTTCGGTTGACTGAGAAACGGTTTATCGTTTCTTATCCCAATTTTGGCAATTGGAGCGTCGTAAACAAGAAATAATCGAGATGGCGTGAACGTCGTTACGAAGATGATTCGGAGCAACTATTCAGAGAGTTCAAAAGCAGTCGGTTATTGAATCCAAACGTGCATAATATTGTAGTCGTTACGATCTCGATTCGGTTCAATCGGGTTTCGATCATTTCATTCGATTGAGTGCACTTTTGCGCCTCGCGGTAATGAGCGGTACAGAATGTTTTTTTTTCATCAATTTGAGCACGTTGGAGTGATATTCTTCCTCTTTAGAAGCGTTTTTTCTTCAAACTCCCTAAAAATATAGAATTTCGCTATTTTTCGGGTTTTTATAGGTTCATATGCCCAAAGGAAATATATGAAAGTGGAAAAAAACATTGGAATTTTCGTTTCAGACAATAATTACGATCCCCGCATCGTACGCAGCTGAGAAACTTCGACAATCAGACTTTCCGCATGAACCGTGTACAAATGAGTACTTTTCGCATGAAAACAATGTTTTTGTACATTCGAAATATCCTTGAAACTACGGAAAGTTCGCTATGGTGGTTATTTCCGCGTCTATCCTGAAAATCTCCCCGAAAACAATCGATTTTTTGACTTTCTAAAGCAGAACCCTCCTTAAACAATTCTGCGTAAAGTTTTTATTTCACTGCGTCATATTATATTTTCAGTAGTCTATAAACCGATGAATTTTATTATAAATATTAAAAGAGTTGAAGCAGTTCATTGTCGCGATAAGTTGAGTCCGATTGCGATCTTTATTGAAGCGTTTTATTCGGGTTACCAAAACGATCGTTTATTGTACGTTGATGCATGCGTTTGCGCTCATTCAAAGTCGGCCTTTGACCTGTGCGATTGAGCGGATCGGCTTTTGCGACGGCGAGCATTGAAAAAGCTAGCACGAAAAAAAAAAGTTTTTTTTTAAATTCAGCTAGAGCATTCCTGCGATACAAGACCGAGAGATAACGTTCGCTCATATTTTGCTTCGATTAAAATGCACTCGAGTGCAGAATATGATCGTAAGTAATGCGTACAAAAGTTGTACGGATCCTTCGCTTCTAATTTCGCTGCTCAGTCGAACGAGAAACCTCGATCGTTTTCAAGGAGAGCTACAAAAACAAGTTCGCCCGCGTTTGCTGTGAAGAATGGCTCGGAATCGCCCTCATAAAACTTTTCTCGCGTTCCTTCCAACTTTACATTCCTTTCTTCCTTAAAATAAAATGCACCGGAGAAATGAAGTTTCCCAATTGATTCCGGTTAAACCAGTTATTCGGTAAGCCGTTGAGATTTTTTCGAAATAAAAACTCACCGATTTCTCGGATTAATTTCAAGTTCCCATTACCAAAGTAACAAGACCCAAATAACTAAGGTTCTTCGAAAGTTTCACCAAATATTTTGTATGACAATTTATAAACAATGCGGAAAGTAAAAAGATTAAAAGCCACTCGGCAAAAAAGTGCGATTGAAAAGACAGTCGTGAATTATTCTTCATTTTTCTGTCTAATTAATCAAACGTTAAAAAAACGTAATCCGGAAAATGAACAATTATATTTGTGGAGGGATACACCACCTTCGATGTGAACATTTTGTAAGCGTTCGAGCCACGTCGAAGAAAAATTGGGAACGCAAACTCCAGGACAACTCGACGGTTCCCCCCTCGTCGTCGATCTATTGTATGAATAACACGTAAAAAAAACGAGGGAGCGAATGAGAGAGAGAGAGAGAGAGAGAGAGAGAGAGAGAGAGTCTAGGCGATATTGCAATTGACACAAAACATTAATGACGTAACGCCCGCACGCCAGAGCAAAATTTCCCACTCTCTTTCGTTCCTTGGCTCAAACACATTCCCGTACTACAGAGAGTATAGGACCATGGAGATGATAGAGACACTAAATAGGCTCAGGCTAACAAACCATAACGCAGAACAGCAACCCGTTGGGGTACACTGCTTGTGCGACTAACACGAAGTATAACCACTTTGTAGCTTCCTGTTAACTTTACGAACGCGTTCGGTGCCGACCATACGGTCCAAAACTAAAATAGTCCTTTCTCCCTTTGGAATAGGCCGATGAATTTTTTACAAGGTTCATAAAACGGTTCTTTTTCCGCAAACTTTTGGGTGTTTGGACGCAATTTTAAAAATCGCGTTACTCGAGCTTTAGCTATTGACGGATATTATTTTTTGATAATCATTTTTAGGAGAAAACGAAATAGGTTCTGTGCCTAAAAGCTATTTTTAAATTTGACTTTTTGGAATTATTTCAGTGTGTAATCGAATTTGGATGCTGTTTTTTCAACGAAAATTGAAATTGATGTTCTTAGGGAATATCGACTCAGATTGATACATTTTTATATTTTCATTTCGAATAGAAACGAATTTTTGTATCTACTTTTATATCGATAAGAGATGTTTACAGTCGGTATTGAAAGAAGTGGAGGGGAGAAAATATTTCTTTTCACAAAGAGATTCGCTCTGTACCGTATTGCGATGGTATTATTGTAGCGTGAACGTCACTGTAGAACCTGTTTGAGAAAACAGCGCTCCGAAGACTTTTACAGACTTTACAGACATCTCGTAGCAGCAGCTTAAATTTCAATTGGCTGTGACGTATTTTTGATTCTACTCACTTATTTTAAGACACCTGTTTTGTTCTTCCACGTGGATAATCCAATTATCGCGTCGTGTATCACAACCAAATGAAAAAATAAAACACTCGCACGTCTATTATTATTTACTGTCAAAATAAAATACCGCGAGCAGAACTTTTATTGAAGCTGCGTTGTGTATATCGTACCGACACGGATTTGAGCGAATCGACGCGCTCACTGCAGCGTCTCTCATTCTACTAAAATGTTTGAAAATGATCATCTCCCTCTCCACATCTGGAATTCTGTGGAGGCCTCTTGCCTCTTCAAATACGATTAACTTATTCCAGATACGTATAAGAGTCGCCAAGATAGCGCCACTTTCGGCACGCCAGCGCGATCTTGCGATCGTTTGCCGAAAATGTAGATCCCTGCGGAACCTAAAAGATTTGATGACACAAAAATTAATTGTTTTGAGGGAAACAACTGACATGGTAACCGAGCCGTAATGTGGGTAGTTGACATATTTATGAGAATTTGCAATTATGATTACAACTCGAATGCTACTTCTCTTGCCATTCAATAAATATACTAAATTAAGACCGAATCATCCTCATATAACTTCAATTTACGTCATCCCAGTGGGCCATTTTAATGTTCAGCAGATTTTTTAATGTCTCGCCTTTTCCCGTACTTACTTTCTTTTCCTATGAAGCTACGTGTCAATGGAATGGTAACTTTAGAGAGTTCAAAATTACGGAGTGATAACAAGTTAGCGAATGCAATGCGTTGGGATAATAAAAGAATCCCTGCAATATCATGAAAATGATGTAATTTTGCCAGCATTTATCGCAGCAAGAGTGGCAAGAGCGTCAAATTATTGAGATTTGGATTTTTATTATCCATAAAAAATTCGTTACCGACAAACGATTTTGCCTCGATTAAGTGTCGAGGAACTAATGTTTTCTCAAAATTTTCAATTCAATATTAAAATCGCTAAGTTCACGGAGGTGTTTTGTTAACCTGGCACTCCTGCCAACTTCTGCTCCTGGCAGGCAGCAATATTTGTTTACCGCGTTTAGACGCGCGTGTTTTCGCTCCATGTAACGTGTAACGGATCGCGCTTTATCTCCGGCACTTTTTATACGTTTGTGTGAGTGTTGTTTTTTTAACAAAAAAAACGTGTTGCTCCATCAACGGAACATTTAATCAGAATAATTCGGGAATTTGCAAAATGTAACGAAAAAAAACACGGTTTTGGGTTAAACTCTCTCCCGTATCTCGGAGTTATTTATTTGTACGGTGCTCGCTGTCAAATGCATACAGAACATCGTCGGCGATTGTTCACGCTTTATTGTTACTCCCAATTGTTCACTAACAATAAAACTATTATTCCTGGCTATCTTTTATTCTCTGTCTCTCATTTTTCCCTAAACAAAAACTTTGTATGTTTCGCGTGAGAAAACGAAAAAAAAAAAAAAAACAAGTTTTGCTGTTCGTTTATTCCGACGAATGGCGATAAAATTGGATGATGAGTGATTCGGATGATACGGATGTTCTTCTGTTGATACCGCCAGATTTATTCACTGTTGCGTCCTCGGATTCGGATGACGATTCCCGTGTCGGTCACGCAAGAAAATACCGTGAAACCAGCGTGGTTTCCGAAATCTTGGAGCACGTCCAATCCCTCGAGAATAGAATTAACGTTATCGAGTCCAGGGATAATAGCCTCGAAGTTTCACTGTTGAATGCTTCATTGGACTCTTATTCACAAGCAATCTCTCATCCTAACATTGAATTTTCCCCCACAAAGATATCCCAGCCAACGCACTCTCTTTCTCGGTTGTCCAGCCTGCAGAACACTCCTGTTAAACCTCTGTGCTGCTCGTCCTCAAAATCGTCACCCGGGTGTATTCCTCTGTCCATAGTGACTAACACCCCGAGAGGTAATCCGCCAAACCGTTTTAGACGTTCCAAGCTCTCCGATGTTACTAATCCGACTAACTCGTCTCGTATATGGCAAAAACGAGAAGACCTAATTAATTTGGGGACTCCTGTGAAGCAGTCTTTTGAAAACATCCAAAATTCACCCAAACTGGAGAGACACTTTATGCATAGCTTTGTCACAGATCAGGAGAGAAGCAAAGAGTCTTCGGAATGCTTGATACATGGTAAATCCAGTTCAAATCAAGAAGCTAAAAAGGACATAGGAGAAATGGAACTTTCAGAGGTGGATGAGCTCCTCCAGGAAATGGAAGCTACCGAAATTGAATTAGCAAGAAGAATTGACAATTCGAATGCTCGGCGATGCAGCGAAGAACAAGAAGGCTCAAGGAATTTCACTGACTATTCTACTGTCCCTTGCGGCAAGATTCTGAAAGAAACCAAATTCTCAGCAAAGTCACCCATGCGTAGATTAGACTTCCAATTCGCCGACGTGGACTTTCAGAGGCCTTTTACTTCGCTGAATTTTCCCCGGGACAAGGTGCATGCCGATGTGTCGCTCCCTGAAGATATTTTTCCCTCCGAAGAGACTAAGCCACGCTTCACCGATTTCAAAGTTTGGGACAGAAGCGTAGGAAATTTTGACCACGTCAAAAATGAACCCAACAATAAAAATACTGAAAAACCAATAAAACTAATAGAGGAACACGATGGAAATTCAGAAAAAGTCTCTGACCGTGGAATCATTCGTCGCACAGTTATATCCTCCAATACTGCGGAAAATCCTACTTTGGAAAACTCTGAACCTTTGGATGTCCAAACTCAAATGCCCAGCATCAAAAGCTCGAGCGCTCGATCGATGCCTAATATGAATAATTCAATGTCTGTTCTTTATGGAAATACAGACAATGGAAAATTACACAGTAACGGATTCGTCCATGATGGAACTAACGACACTGTGGACAGTGGTTTACAAGGCACGAGACAGTCTCAGAACACTGACGAATTGCAACAAACTATCCGAGAGATCCGAATGACAGGAAAACAGGGAATGAATTCTCTTTCAACCAGAAGTATTGAAAATTGTCCAAGGTAAGAGGAAAATGATTTTACTATTGTTAATATGGATTGTTTATAACCGATGGATATGCTTTTAGGAAAACACAACGTCTCCTTGCTCTTTCTGATTTCTGGGACTGCGACGGTACAAAATCACAAGAAGAAATGTTGCGCATCAAATTGGAGGAGGAAAAGTTCAGAAGAGAAGTGAGTTTCCTTGAAATTGTAAAAAATCATTGATGTCTGATTCTTAAAATCATGCAGAATTTTACTTTTTCAGCACTGCGAGCACCTTATTCAAGAGTTACAGAAACGACTACTAGAACAACAAGAAAAAGTAGCGGTTGCCATCCGCGTGGATAATGAAAAGAATGCGGCAATATCGCAATTCCAGGAAGCTTGGTCGAAGTTACGACAAAGATGGGAGACTTTAGAAAAAGATCATTCAGAACTGGAGTCGACTTTGAAAAGTTTGACAGAAAAACATAATTCTGAAGTATCGGCATATCAGCAACAAATAAAACGTGGCGAAGGTGAATTATCGAAAGCTCTTGATCTGGCCGCTGGATACAAGGAAAAGAGTGATTCTTTGGTGAAAGAAAAACTTGAACTTTTAAAAGCGCACGCGGACGAGCTTGAAAATTATAAACTACTCGTGCAGGAAGCTGAGCAACGATACGAAAATCTGAAAGAAGATTACAGTAAACTTGTAGAAAGAAACAGACAATTGGATGAAATCGATAACAACCTGCAACAAGAATTGAACAAAGAACGTTTACGAAATTCAGAAGTGAGATCGGAAATGGGCGCTATTCATAAAGCATTGGACGCCTGCGAAGCCGAGCTCACTATTTTGCGACAGGAAAAGGAGAATTTGCAGCTCAAAATAAAGGAAGAAGTTACGAGAAACGGAATTCTCGAACAAGGCAGAGCTGCTCTTCTTCAAGCTGTCAGCGAAGCCCAAAACTTAGAGGTAAACCAGCTAATAAGTCCAAGTTCAATTAATAGATCTGCAGATCATCGAACAAAGTTTTTCATTTTCTTTTTTTTCTCCAGAAAGCAGCCAAAGACGAGATAAAATCACTCGTTGATCGTCAAGATCAAATCAGGTCTGAACTTCGTGAAATTTATCAAAATCAGCTTGACGACGTTGTGAAAACAAAGTTGAAAGAGTTTCAAGGACAACTGGACGCTGCCGAGATGGCATTTCAAGCTGATCTCGAGACAAGACAACGCGCGATTGCCGAATGCGCAGCCAGAAAAATCAAAGGCATCATAGACAAGTAATTTTTCTATTGAAAAAATAATGTTTAATCAAAAAAACATCATTTTCAATTTTAATTTTAAAATCTATCACAGACATCAGCTAGAAATTAACTTGCTTGAAGAAAAACATCTCGAGGAAAAGCGCTTGAGCGAAATTCAACTCGCACAAGCTTCACAAAAAGCTGTTATGCTGGAAGTCCAATTGAATACGCAACGTGCTGGGAAAACGCAACTTGCCGAGCAACTCCATTCCGTCATGCAAAAACAGTGGCAACAGGCTTTGCAAATAATATCAGGTGACTTTTTTACGTCTCTAGTTATTTCTTAATATTTTCGCGATCAATGTAATGTGTATTTCGAAGGTGGACAAATAGAAAATCTTTCGCCTCTGCAACGTTTGAACGTCGAGCGAATTTCTGAAGGGAAATCTTTGAAACGGTGCCATTCCGCGTGTTGCAACAAGGAGCACAGATCGGTGAGATCGGAATTGCGTTCGGCAAGCTCGCAAAACCTACAAACTGTGAATTTACGTCAGGAACAAGATGAGAGTCTCATAACCCTGGCCTCGAACGACGAGACGCCTTTGTCAAGAAAAGAGTCGAAGGACGACCTTCGAAAATACATAAAAATGGTGAGTAATTTTACGTTACACGACAATCGCAAGCGTGCACGTTGACATTGGATGAACAGTACTGAACTTTCAGTTTAAAAAATAACAAAATTTACGTAAACAAACTAATACATTTTTAAATATTTTTTCTGATTCGTCAGATTCTCGATATGCAACAACCAAATAAGGATGAATTCGTGCGAGCAAAATATCAGGAAGATACCAACGCAAGTCCACCTCCGGTCGTACGAGAAGTTCCTAGGAAGCACTACACGAAAAAAGATTCTAATGGTTTGAGCGAAGAAAGTGTCACGTGGCAGCGAGTCGATGAGGTAACGTCGTGAGATTCATTTTCAATTTGCATTAAAAAGGGGCTTGCAGGAATTCATTGGCAAATTAATTTCATCCCTGTGGAATTCATTTACGAACGTTATTTTGAAATAGGCAAAGCAAACTAACAAACATTTTCATAAGACATATTCAGCATGAAGAGTTTTTATTCTTCCATTTTTTCTAGTAATTATTTATTCTTAAAATGATCTATCAATAGCATGAGTGTAAAAAGTACGACTAAAAAACAGATACACGTTTTTCGATAACAATGAAAGCAACTCCCCCTTTTCTGATGAAAAAAAAACAATGTGTAACTCGTTCTTTTTAAAGTATTAAAGCCTCACGAATAGATAGAGCAGCAGAATTTTAACCGGTCCTGCGACTGAAACAACTGAAATCAAATTATCGTTGCACTTTACTGATAAGTTATTTCAATTCTCTGTCCACAGTCGTCCATCCACGACACCAGTGAACACATGCAAGTACCTCATTTTCAGGGACCGAAGATCGAACAGCCGAAAAACAAGCCACCATGGAAATGACCAATAGTGAAATTTCTCATGCCGGAAGTATACGGCGTTGATGAAGTTGATATTTGATTGTAATTTACCTATAGATTTTTCACATAGTTTTTTACTGCCTGGAATATTTTTGTACCAGTTTTGTATACTTCATATAAAAATAAATATGAAAACATTCATTGCATATGTGACTTTTTAGTCTGTTCAAATTATATCTAACATAAGTCAAAGTATGTAAAATTTGTGATTAAACTATGAATGTACACAGTTAAATAACAATTTTTTTTTTGTGACCGAATCCAAAAATCATATTTGATAAAATGATGAAGTATGAATTGAAGAGATATAATCGAGTGATGCTTTCGTTGCTATTTCTGTTGTTTTAATTGAATTAACAAGATTTTGTGAGAATTGTGTTTTCTGTCGAAATGTCATTCAGTAATAAAATGAGACGATTATCGCGACTCCCACACAGGAAAAGGATGTATGATATCTCGGGGCTGACGACAAGCTGATAGAACAATCATTGACTCAAACACGTTTTCTTATATTTTATAGAGAACGAACACAAATTTTGCTGAAAAATTTGACGACAAAGGCTCATCGATATTCATTTTTCTTCGATTTTTTGACCACACGATTACGGAATGTCTCTTCAAGTCCTAGCCGTCAACATCGAATTTTTTTAAATTCACGGTTCGGGTATTTGGCATTCTAAATATTTTTGAAAATCGCTAGAATCAGGGTCAATCAAACGGATTTTGACCTGATATTTTACGAACATGACGAGATCAGAATCTTCGGAAAACTACGGGCATATTGCACGAGTTGAAACATTCAAAATGGATAATCCATGAATATTTTCGAAATGTAATGCAAAAACAGAAAAAAAATTGAGAATAGTTCTCTATTAAATTCGCCCTCTTTCTCACCCAAGTTAATGGAACGAAGCCTGAATAATTTAAAATGATAAGAAAGCTTTTTTCGTTAACTCAGTTATCTGTTAAAAAGCATTTCGTGGTTGACGTTTTATGTAAGAGCGCGGAAAACAACAAATTCGTCACACTCTCGATTCGATTCCATTTGGCGATGCACTCCTAGTCGAGACAATTTGTCTGTAATACATTCCTTCGAAAGTTTGAATTTAAAATTGAGAAAGAATGTATAAAACTCTCGAATTTCTTCAGCATTGTGCAGCCGGCTGTTCCAACGAATTTCAGCAACGAGGACGGTTGAATATGGTTATTCGTTCGAATTCATGTTTAATGATGACAGTTTGAATGATTCAACGAACAGCTTTTCCGTCTCGCGTAAATTTCTTTTTTTCTGTGAGTTTGAATCTACGTCCATGAAATATTGAGAGATTTTTCAGAAATAACGATGACCCAAATTGCAAGCGAGGCAATGAAACTGATTAATTAGTAAAATCTTTCGTTCGACTACTTTTTTAGTTAACCATCTTTTACTCCAAAATTTCTGAAAGAGGTCAGATTTTTCGTTATCGATAAAGTGGCAAATTTTGAAGAGCACGAAGAATATTTGGGACGTTTAAAGGAGAAAGATTATGTGTACCCATTAATAACATGTCGCAGTCAGTCGTATTTGCTCTGAGAGGAATGATTTCGACAAACGATATTTCCGACAGGGGTCAATGAGTCATCGTGAGTATGAGCAGTCAGAATACGAGGGATATTTGCAATGGGCGATAATATTTATCGGATTCTTCATGGGGCGGGGGGATTTCAGTTGTGTAAACGATTATTAATACCAATACGTAATAGTGCGTTCTGAAAATATTCTCCGTGAAGTTTTGAATAATCCTGACACGACTGAGCGAGGGTCAAGTGACGCGAAAACTATTCGATGATCAATTAGTATGCCACGATTAAACGCCGACAAAAACCCGTCGATAAAATATTTTCGCCCGTCTACACTCCCCGAATAATGAAGAGGTTCTCTAAATTTTTTAGCCATAGAGATTTCGTTAGCCGCACCGTTTTAATCGACAAGGAAATGGAGCCTACAACTTTTTATTTTTCAATCCATTCTCGACTGGGTTATCGGCGATGTTTTTTTCAGATAAAAAGAAGTGACAAATTGTGTGCTTTTGAACGAAAATTAATGGAAAGATCGCTAGTCTTGTCACGAATAATTTTCCGGAATACGAACCGAGGAAAAACAAATGAAAATATATCTCGAAAATCATTTGAATTTGAAGATTGGAGGGCATTTCACAAGATCGCTCCCCCGGTCATGTGCGACCCGATTAATGAGGCTGAAAAGCGCGAGAACTGGCGAAACGCGGTTAGTATACAAGTTGCCGATTGAAGCGGAAGGAACGAGAGGAATGCAAAGGGAGGAACGCGATGATAGTGGTCACCCCCCCGCTCGAACAGATAGTCGATTCTTTCTGAGAGGAGTTGTAGACTGGTGAGTGCGGTCGAGCCAGAAAGTCGTGACTCCGCACTAGGAGTTCCGACGCTCGTCTTCCTTTTGTGCAAGTATACAGTTAGCAGCGTCCTCGCAAAATCATCAATCGAAAGAGCAAGTGAACGTTTCACGTTACGATGATCCTCAAATATTATTTACTAAAAGTTTGCCTGTTTTTCACTCTTTTCTCAAATTTATCGTTAACCTTCGCGAGTGGTGGATCGTGGAAACGTCGCGAGGACAAAACCAAGTGCCCAAAAGTCAAAGGAATTAGGAATTTCGACATAACAGGGGTAATTAAACGCTCTGCTTCGACAGCTTAAATGACACTTTTCGAAAATCACGAAAAAGCTCCTCTTCTCATCGAAAACAGCTTTTCAGATCTGTGCTTGATCAAAGTTGTCAAAAACCGGCAAACTGAACACGATCATTCGTCATTCTATTTACAATTTAATTGGCGCGTACTGAAGTCATCCTCGGAATTTATTTTCACAAATTGTTCCCACGAATCATTGAAAATTCGAGTGGAAAAGTGGGCCTGTAACTCGAGTTCCCAAATTAGACGGGAGACCTTGAATATTCCATTCATTTCTGCAACAGTGGGAAGCTGACACTGGCCTAAGAAAATTAGGAATTTATAAATTCGCAAATTTCCCTGAAAGTTTGTAAATAGCGAGATAATTTTTTTTCATTAAAATGCTTTGTTCTACATTAATCTAGGATGCATTGTTTGGATGAATTCTAAGTTCAGTGAGTGAATGAAATATCGAAGATCAACGGAGACCACAACGCTCAAAGCACGTTCTTAAATTAGAATCGGAAAGACCTTGATTTTTTTTTCTCCAGACCCATCTGATCTCGTACTTAGTCGAAAAATCATTGATACTCATAATAAAGCACGAAATATGAGGATTTCTGAGAATTTTATTGCGTCATATTATAGCAGATGTGTACAGAAAAAGGAAACATTCTTGTGCCCTTAAATCGTTGATGGATCACCAAACTGGGGAGCAAAGACACTAAAAATTAAATGGGCGTGAGGGCTTTTTGGCGTAATGTATTAATTGGAAAATTTAACATGATTTTAAAATTATTTCACGGATTGACGGAGTGAAGAATAATTTCTGAAGTTACAATCAAATCGAAAACGACTTTGATCTATTTAGAGAAATGTCAGCCACCAGTGAGTACTGAATAATTCGGTTAAAAACTAACAAGACATCATGAAACTTGCACTCTCGATTTATTGATTCGCTCGGGTTCAGAAACCCGTAACATTTCCTACATTAAACTTATGTGTCATATCGACTCAGCCATCACGAGTACGTGAAGTATAAATGCAGATTTAATATTGCACATTTTTCCTGCTCTTTGGTTGACCGGAATGACAAAACTTTTTGTACGTTTTTCTTGTTTCTGTGTGGGCTCGTTCCAATCGGTCAAACGGTGTCAAAAGTTTCGTGAATTTGAGACTGCAAAATTTATAGAGAGTATCAAATCCGGGAACTTTCTGCTGCAGATTGATAAATCGAGGATGGCGAAAATTGAAAAAATGTGGACACTTTGGAGGAGTTAAAAGTGTCGTGGACAGTACTTTTGGACACTGAAAAATCGAACGAAGGTTTCTCGTGGTAGAAAACAATTTAAATTATATTTATTTGAATAAGATTTTCTGTTAAATGCCCATTAAGGTTTATGTATTTTCAAAAAAGTGAGGTAAATGTGTGGGAAGATTTTTTTTCTGGATTCTATGCAAATTCATCGACTGTGCATCTCAGATTTTCTACTTACATTTTTTCTGCAGCAGAAACTCAGAAAAAATTGCTTCGGAAGCAAGTTCTTTTTATTTTTAAATATTCTTCTTCTCATTGAAAATAGATCGTTCTGAAATCTGTTCGCGTATATAAAAGATATTAAATGTCATTCAACATTCGACTTTTCGTCGATTGAATTTTACGTTCCCGATATTTTTTTGGCAAAAGACATCTCTTTGCAATGCGTCACAGCAGGTATTCCATAATAAATTGAAATTCTCAACGTTTATCAAAGTTTTGAACGATGAAACCACTGCCAATTACTGCCTGCGAACTGGGGATGGAAAGATTCTCTAATTACCATTTTTCAGTATTTAAGGAAACGATTTTCTTAAGAAAGTCTATGCGTAAAAAATTGTTTACCTTTCCATATAACGAATGAACGCTTCTTACGAAGTTTATGAAAAAGTTCACAATAACAATCAAGTATGTAATGAAAGTTTGGGAAAAAATTCGAAACCATTGTCTTACTAGTGATAAAGATATATTACGATAAAAATTAAACGAAATTGGTAATGAGCACTCGGATAACCTCACATTTGCTTAATTCGGCATTTTATTTCTTCTTGGCTTGGCCCATTCCTGTCATAATCTTCTGTCTTTTTATTAATACTTTTTTCTTGAACCATTTCCCTTTGTGCTCTCTAAAGCGATTTTTTACACAAAATACTATAGTATTTTAGCCAGGGACGAATGAAATTTGGGGTTCAGTCAGTGATGGATCCCCGTTCGATTAATAGCTTGTAATTTTATTAACCAAAAAATAAGTTAAAAAAATTTATTTACCATTTTAATTTAATAACTCTGACGCGAATTTAAAGTGATTATATTTTCAAATGGGGAGTAAAAATCGATCCAATTTAAACACCCATAAAATACGATCCTTCGGGCCTTAAGTGTTTTTTTTTTTGAATGATTGACGATTCAACGATATTGGAAAAGCCCAGGAGAAGTAATAAGCTTCTGAGTCCTCTGAATATTATATTCTCAATTATAATATTCAGAGCGCCCTCCCTTTCAGGATTCCATTATCAATTAAATTGTCAATGAAAGATCGATACTCTTATGCGAACGAAAATTAAATTCATAATTTATATTTGGGAATATTTTTTATTATAAGATAAAATGAAACTCTAGCTTCAAATTGGAATGACTTAAATGATTTCTGCGTAACTTCTCTGAATATTCGAGTCACTTATTAGCTCCGAGGGTTCAAATGAATTAACAAGACTTTGCGAATGAAAATTAGTCTACGGTCGTTAAAAATTCACGTTAATGTTGAGTCCCAATTTCAAGAGTTAAGGATTTATCTGTAAACGATTTCGTTGCAATGAAAATATGTTCGTTGCTATAAAATCAGCGTCATGCATTATTACGTTTTTTGCAGTTTTTAGGGTCGTGGTACATCGTGCAATACTATGCAAGCTCCGAAGAAGCTTTGGCCTACAGATGCATGCAAGCAGAGCTCTCAGTATCGTCAGAGAACGCCGAAGTCACGATGAACTTTACGTACAGTTTTACGGACGATCCAATAAACGAGCAAATCGTGGGAAACATCACGTGGAACATACCCTCTCAAGATATACCTGCGCACTGGATTCACGCCGAAGAACCATGTGAGTTATTATTCGATTGAACGAATCGTTGATGAATTTAGTTTACTGAAGTATTCGTGAACGTGTTTCGATGGATTTGTCGTGCTCAAATTGATTGCTATCCGGGCCACAGATGACAAACGTTCGTGTTGTTATTTAAAAATGTCTCAAAACAACCTTCCCTCATGAATCATTAATGGGAATATCCCACTTCCTTTCTATTTTTGGATCGCACCCATAGACGAGGGTGTTTACAACACTTATGTGCTGGATTCTGACTACAAGTCGTGGGCCCTGTTGATGCACTGTGCCGAGAAGACGAAAAGCCCTCGTTATCTCTCGAGTTTTATTATGAGTCGTGAGAGAACATTAGCTCCGAACGTAATTTCTTATCTGCGAGAAAAGCTTCCGAGGTATGTTGACCATCACAGAAAATTCGTGGTTTTTCATATTTTTCGTTCCATTCAATATTTTCCTTGTACATATTTGGAACGTGCCAAGTTTTTCAATGAAGCAATTTTTCATTTCCGTTTACCATTATTCCTTCTTTTTTCTTATATCGACGAAAAGGTACGACATCGACTTGGAATACATGTTCCCCATGGAGCAAAATGACTGCACGGTTACCGAAGGCGACTCATTGCTCATTCCACCCGTAGTCGCGGCGAGACGAGCTTATGCAGCGCGCAGGCATCCTCTCAAACGAAAACACAAGCGTTTCTAATTTCCATACGCCGGAACGGGGCTCGTCTCAATATTATTTTTTTCTTCGATCACTGTGCCGACGTCCCTTGTAATGCTCAGAAAAACATCGATAATTACGTGCATATGATTATTCTATTCCTGACGCGAGCGTCGTTTACACGACATTGGCGTCGAGCACTTTGAATTTTTTTCTTCTCTTGTGTAAATACCGAATTTTTACTAGTCTATGGTGTACATAAAGAAAAAAAAACACACTGAGAAAAATAATTAAGCGATTCACCAAAATCTCTGTTGGATCAACGAATCGTGGCGAACGAAATGAAATTTGTTAACTCAAACAAAAATTTGGTTGATGCTCAATTTGAATGCTCAAATCAATATTTCCCGATGGAACAAAAAAAAACGTCGGAAACATGATTGAAAACAATTTGTTCACCACGATTTGTTGGTCCAACGAAGAATTGTGTCGAACCAACAAATTTATTTTCTGAGTGCATAGAAATTATACTTTATTTCGTGTGAAAGTCGATTGAAAATGAAAACGAATTTGGTCAGTGGATATCACTGCAAAAACTCGCACTGAACAAAAGTTTTTAGAAAATAATTCAACGTTCCCAAATGTTTCTAATATAATGGAGTTTTTATTAATCAGTTTTCAATCTCAGTGGACTTGACCCTTCACAACGAAACTTGCTGACCTCAATTTTTGAGGCTGTTAAACGCGAAAATTGGAGTCAGAATCTTAGCATTAAATATGAAACTCTTCATTTGAGAGGAGTTTTTTTCCGTATATGGTTGTTTCATGATAACAGCATCGGTGGTTCAGTGGTAGAATGCTCGTTTCAGGATAATAAAGGATAATGAAAAAGGTTGTAATAAAACTGTCGTACCTTGGGCTAGTTTTATTAATTCAATTAACAACGTGTTATAATACTCTTCATTCCTTTCTCATTTACAATTACATAATTATAATGAACTGTTATTGTTTTCTTTAGACCCGTCGTCTGTTTGTGTTATTTTCTCGATTTTTTCTTCATATTTGTTTATTTTGTTTTGTTATTTCTTAAATGTTTTTTTTTCTTCGTCGTCTTCGATCTACGTCCTTAGCTCAGCTCATCCAGTGTCATTGATACAAACACGTTTTACTAGCAGCACGCAGGTTCGTAACGACAATCATATTTTTTTCATAATCGTAATCATCGTCATAGTCGTAATTAATTTATGATCGCTTAATCAATCTCTTCATCGGCATATAATATCGTAATTACGTGTGTGTATGTGTTTTTTTTCAACACCTCACTCAACGCGTACCCATTTTATTTTCTCATTCTGTTATAATTTCATACTTATGTACTCGTCACTGGATATGGCAGCTAAAACTTATAAGAAATTTTACAAAATGACTTACCTTTCGTTATCATCACCAGCATCAACATTAACCTCCATCGTTTTAATCTGCTTTCCTTCATTTTGTTGTTATGTTTTTAGTTTGTTACTTCTCGCTCGAATGATCTCTCATTCGTTGCATTCATACCACAATAGTCACACCAACGGAATCGACGAGCTCTACAATTAGTCGTTAACCCTAAAGGGTCCCCTTCGCGGGGGTCGTTTTACTTCCTTTCTTTCTTTCCTCCTGAGAGACCTGAATCTCAGATAATTCGGACAGAATCGACTTGATTAATACCGATCGAGTTAATTGTTCAATCAGTTAAATAATCGATACAAAATTAATGAATTATTCAATAGCGATCTATAAATGCAGTAGAAATCAATCAAGTCAATTCTCCTCGGAGAGCTGCACTCTTTTTTCCAACCCTATCGCTCTAATTGGCCTCTCTGGAGAATTATCTCCCCATTGAAGACCTGAGTCTGTGGACGTCGCGATGATAACTGCGCATATTTGTCTGTGAGAACGAGGAACAAGAATAACGAGACGACTGCTACAAAAATACATCGAGACTTCAGGGCGACGAAGAATCAAGCGAAGAGGTAGTAAAGTGTCGTAATTCTTTGAAATTTTACATTTTTTCAACGAACTGAACAAACAGAAATAAATTTGTATCGAGGCTTGAAGCTTCTGTGAAATTCGACACCGAGGACGCGGCAAACGAAATGGAATAGGAAAATGAAGAAATAAGAAACTGGAGATTTTTCATGTGTCGTACAATCCGATGTCTCCAAATGATATTTTCTCTATATTTGAATATTTTTTCTCCAAGCTTTTATCGTTTCAAGTTACCCGACAATAATCCGCGGCTCCGAGAACATAAAAAAAAGTGAAGGTGAAATCGGCCCTGTGGGCTCGCACATTCTCCCGCGTTCTTCTCCATCCATTACCAATCGTTCCTAAGGATTGCATTTGCAGATTTTTCATTTTTTTATTTTTTTTTATTATTAGTCTCTCTATCGATTCAGTATTAGATAGATACACAATTTATTTATTTATTTAGTCAGTTAATTGGTGTATGTGAGAGATCCTCTCTCGCTAGTGTTTTCTTGCACGTGTACGTGCATTTTTTCCCGAAGTTTTTGCAGCAATTTTTAGGTGTTTCGTGTGCGTGTGTCGATTAGTCGAAAATGCTGTATATTTTATTTTTTTCCCTGTGCTGTCAGTCGTGCGATTCCGTCAGTGATTTATTTGCTGTCGTAACTCATTTTGTAATATCGAATGTTTAACGAACATTTTGTTCCTTTCAGGATCGCCGTGTTTCGATCGTTGTGATTTTTCGATTTTAGATCCGTAAGGTGAATCAATCAGCGGATCAATTGATAGAAAATTGGGTCGTCACTCGACACGAAAATGTTCTTATCTCTATGATTTTGCAATATCTGTAACATTGTTTTGCTTCACGCTCTTTTCCTTATGTTCCGACGAGTCACAAAGTTCAATAATTTTGACAAACACGAAGATTTTCTCATTTTTTCTGAGCATACATTTCTTTTCTGAATGATTCACTGAGAGATTCATCTAACAGGAAATCGTAGCTGAGCGGATTGTCGAACTTTGACTTCATGTGTTTCGATCAATTATAAATCGAAATAAATAATTTTAATGAAATAAAATAACGAATGTGTGCGTGTCTGTACGAGAAGGTCGTATTGAAAGACTGAAAACAAATCGTTGACGTTATTTCGAGGTCCATGTCAGATTTGTGTGTATATCGAATAACGAAAGAATGTTCAATGTAAAATTGAGTCTCCGAAAAAAATATGGGATTGAAATAAAATGGAATGTCCTTGAGACGACGATTGACGCGTTTTAACGTTACAAGTTATTGAAAGAAAGGAACGTATTGAAAACACAGTCGATGATCATACAAGGAATAAATAATACGAGTGGAAGGAAAAGAGTATAAAAAAGAAATCGTCAATGGCAAGCACTTTTTAACGATGGCACAAATTTTAGTGGCTCGCAATAACGATTTTTCCAAATGCAGACAAAACAATGGAATCGAATGAAAGAAAAATTAGGAAAATAACGCGTTAGCGAAAAGGCGTGAGACATTGGAGCGAAAAGTAGAGTAAAAAAGGGGTAGAAAAGAGAAATATCATAAGAAACAACGCGTCGCGAGAACGATTTGTTAAAAAATCCTCGTCGACTCTTTCTCCCCACTCTAGTTTTCTCCTTCGTTCATCGTTTCTTTAGGAATAATTGTTCTCTTACAAAGTAAATCATCCATTCGCTCTTTAATCGTGACCGATTAATAAGAAGGGTAGTTATTGCGGTGGGTCTCAGCTCACTAAATTTTCGAATACCTAGTAATTTTCGAATTTTGCATCGTTTTTTTCAACTGTTTTTTTGTTTGTTTGCGATGTTTCTTTCATTCATTCTTCTTTTCGTAAGTTAAACACGAGTAAAAGTACAGTAGAGAGGCAACTATAGTTTACAGATAGATTCATGATTTCCTCGTTATTTTCTTTCTTTCTTTCTTTTTACCATCCATCATAATTTTTCTCTCATCATTCTTACTTCGTCGTAGTTTTAACCACATCCGACGTCTTTTCCTAGCAAGAATAAGAATACGAACGAAAATATAAACGACGACGACGAACAAAAAGAAAATCGTTTTTGCGTCAACGACGGAATTGACGCCATCCACTCGAATTCCTCGATTAGTTGTTCTCCTTTTTTCATTAACTTTTTTTTTCCTTTGTTTTCTATTTATCCTTACGAATCTATGAATTTACTAAAGGAGGTAATGTCTTTGATTTCCGTACTTAAAAGTTCTTCTCTCGCTCTACGGAGTAACAATAGAAAACTCCGTGTTTCATGTTGCGAGCATTTATTTTACGTGGTGTTGTTCGACACCACCGAGAAAAAAAATAATCGCAACGTAAATATATGTTTATATTATATATATGTATGTATATATATATAATAGACGATTCGAACGATCGACGCGCGTTTTAAGAGTTTCGACGATATTTTTTTCTCTCTTTCGCGAGTCTCCTCTTCGTTATAATCCTCCAGCCGGAAATGTGACAGTTCCGACTTAAATCAATCGCGAAATGCACCAATTCCCACTATTTTTTTGTTAATATTTCACATATATATTTCTCGACGTCATTATTGCAGCGACAAGTATGTCGTTGACTCGCTTATTTACGTTTTTTTTCTTCATCTGGTTTCGTATCGATTAATTATTATTAACTTGTTTGAAGTTTATTATAATTGTAATTTTTTTTGGTTTTTTGTCATTTTTTCTTTTTTAATCTTTTGATCGGCCAATCACGCTACGCGTTCTCCTCCATTCGGATCGTTGAGATTACATCTTATCAGCTTAATTATGTATAATCGAGTTGGTTTAAACAATATAATGATGAACACGCGGCCACAGTCGCACACTCGAATCGTCCTCGTTTTTTCTCTTTCATAAATATTTTCTTAATTCTTCTCTCGCTCCGTCGATCTTTTCTCCTCTTTTCCGTTCCTTTTTCATCTCCAAGTCTTTCGTTTGGCAAAATTACACTGCGATCTGCCTGAGATTGGTCCGAGGTCCGAGCTCTCCTTTTATTTTTCTCTTTCACCAGATACTTCCGGTTTGTCCTCTCGTTTTAGTTTAAAATTTCGTCTCGTTTTAATTTCGCGTCCCGTTTCGTTATTTCGCGGGCGAATGATGGCGCCTCGCGGTCATTCTTTTTTGACGCCTCTGGACAAAGAGTAGATTGAGAAAAAATATTGGAATCGACGAAAGCGCGCCGATTGGTCCAAAAATGTTTCGAGTAAATTTTCTTTTGATCGGCTCTTAGTGTCAGCCCATTTTACTCTTAGCGGAATGATCTCAAGACGCCGGAGAATCTTGATCTTTAACCGGAAGCGCGCTCGTCGAAATCTCGCCTCGGTGCGCGCGTTCACTGCTGTCGTCGGTTCGACGATCCGTTGCAGTCCGTTGTCACAACGCGACAAGGCGAGGACCGCTGTCAGTAGACCCAAGACACCGGCACCCATTGCGGTGTCGTGTGTACTCTCTCGATGGCAGCCTCTAATTGTGCGATTGTATCGTCGATGTCGTTGTTTACGATCGTTAGATCGAAGAAGTGACCGTACGCCTGTTTGAGCATGTCCGAATCCCTCGCAAGACCCTCCAGACTTCCGTCGTACTGCAAATTAATCAAATACCAAAACTTCGTTAACATCATGGTTTTTATCACTTTTTAAAATTAAATTTCTTTTGGAGTTAAATATTTGACGCAGAATCATCTTAAAATATGAAAGGAAAGAAAAATCTGTCCGCGTCAAAAAGATTAGTTGCCGTTGGGCATTGTCAAATCTTGACATTTTGCCTTTTACGAAAATGTGACGAAGGATCAACTAGTTTATTCAATTTTTTAATTCAGGAGTTCATCAGTCAATAAAAAAATATCGATAAAACACAATTGTCAATATGAACATAATTCAAAGACGAAAAAAAGGACAAAGAGGTTTGGGCTTGCATCTTTGCACAGAGCTTGCAGCAATTTCGATAAGGCGACGAAAATCAGGAAAATGAAGAACCTTTTTTTATGAGTTTTCCATTAAAATAGGCAAATAATGAAGAATTCAATTTTATGATGAAATAAACGTTAAAATCTTCGCTATAAAGTAGCAGAAAAACTTTTGATTTTTTCATTTTCCTTGCTAGTGGTGTCACATTGAATTGACGTTCACCTGGAATTTCTAATCAATTATTTTTTCCTGATAAAAATTGAAATCTATTGTTTACTTTCAAATTGAAAAGTTCATTTCGAATTTGAATATTCTTTTTGTCTAATTCTTAAGACGAAGATTTGAGTTTATTATGACGGCCTTGAAATAGTTATGAACAGGAAACTCACGTCAGTCAGACTCTGAACCACGGGTGCAGCGATGAAAACAACGTATGGTGCAAATTCTGCTGTTCGTAAGATTTTCAACGCCTGTGGTTCCACGTCTAAAATTGCCATTTTCCCTTCCTCGTGTATTTTTCGGATTGTCTCAAGTTTCGTTCCATACATCGCGTCCTCGTGAGTTCCTGAAAATCGTAAAAAATAACTATTATTGCTTAAATGTGAAACAGGGGGGAAAATTGAAACAGACACAAAGTTGTTGCACAATTTTACTGAACTAAACCAAAACTGATAACAGTCAGAAGACCTCTCAAAATAAAAATATATTTTTCCGAACACGTATCAACCCCTTAAACTGTTTCTTGATCGATCAAACGACGTTATACTTTTTAATGTTAAAAAGTATTTGAGAAATCGATGGCTCACCATATTCCAAATACTCGTTAGCACTAATGTCAGCCATCATTTCATCGTGCGATACGAAATAATAGTTACGTCCACTTTCTTCGTCGTTTCGTGGAGGCCTCGTTGTATCTGTAATATTATAATCAAAATATGAATACCAAAAGTCAAGGAGAACCGATTGGCTATTCTCCATCAAGCCCAAAAATGGGTGAGTAAAATTTTATTCAATTGGAATAAAAGTTTGACTGAACCTTGAAAAACAAAACACTTACGTGGAATGGGATAGGCGTATTTGTCGGGATGCCTGCCGATAATTGTGTTTTTGATGTGACGACGACCAACGCCATGGGCTCCCAAAAGGACTAGAGTTTTGCGTTGAAAGGAGGAATCTAACAGAAATTCATGAAGATTCAATAAAAATGACCTGTCGATATTTTGTTACAAATTTACTTTCATACAGCTGATTTTTTGTTTTCAATTGCATTTTGTTATTGTGATTTTCAATATAAAGTAGATTTAAAACTTCCATTTTTCCTCTATTCAAGTTTCGTTATCATTTTTATTAGATTTCCAGAGTATGGAACGATTATTGAAAAAAAGAGCTTTTTAACTCCGATTACCAACTGTATTTTTTATTCATTCCATTATTAAAATCAACTTTGAAAACTGAGAACAAAAATCGTTAATCGAACAAAACCCTGGTGAGTTGCACGACGGAACAGCAAATTTAACGTTTTTTGTTGTTGGAAGATGTTCGCCGGATTTTTCATTTTTTTTTGTAAAACTGACTGTCATCCAATCTCATGGATAATTTCTCATTCTGAGAGCAGCATATCTGCGATATACAGCAAAAAAGTTGAACGAAAGATAAAGAAAAATCTTCAGATATAATTGATATACGAAGCTGACTTACAAGGAATTTTAACGACCTCCTCATAAGTGACCAGATCCAGCTGGTCGAAAACAGCATTGTGTTTCGCTAGGTACTTATCCTTGTACTGCTTCTTCTTGCGGCCAAAAATTGAGCAATTGACTGTAGGACAAAGAAATATTGAATTATACACTGTCCACGAAAAACAGTGGGCCATAATCGCTAATTTTCAATTTCTAACGATAGTGTTGTACTCTCGAGATCCACGTGAAAATTTTCTCCAATTCGCATTAAAATAATAATTCTTTCGTCACAAAGCACTAAAATAGTTTATATATATTCAACGTGCTTTAACCAGAACGTATTCGAAATACATTGCGTAGAAAGCAGGTATTAGTCTTATTGAAAAATTTTTCATATTAGTCAAAAGTTGATGAAAAAATGAAAAAAAAAAAAATCGTTAGTAGATCTTTGCCAGATGCAAGGAATATTGGAGCTAAAACTGACATAAGCGTATAAATAAGCATCAAAATTACTCATAAACTCATCACTGAAAAGAGCTCTAATTCATAAACAATATTCAATAAAATCCTTACATAATTTTGGATTATTTTTTTTTCGAAATTGAAGCTTTTACTGACACTTTTCGCTCGTTTTTACCGAAGTTTTGCGTGATATACAATATCCATTGTGAGGAATACTCGAGTCAAACTGCAGGGTGAATCCACTCTAAAGTGCACGTGTTTAATATCGTTAAAAAGATAAAACCTCGTGGAAAGTTTGCTACTCACAGGGCTGGTGTATATTCGTGTATATAAAACGACGTGATAATGTGGACGATGTATGTGCAAAGTACGTGAAATAAAGGTGTTCTCTGTGACGCCAAAAACGGCCTAATGATAACTGACCTCACCTCAATGAACTATCCACACAATATATTGACGAAAAGAGCGAACTAATAATAGAAGTTGTAAATATAAAGAAGGTGTATGGGTGAAAGAATAGATCGGCTGATAAGGAAGAATCAAAAAGTTCCAGCAGGTCAGAGTGATCGTGAGGGTGATATGGAACGAGGATCGAATATAAATTATGTTCGATATTCGATATAGAGTGCTCTACGACGTGAGTTTATATTATGCATTTTTCATTTATATTCATATGCACCAAGAATGATAAGAGAGTCGTGCTACATTGGGTGATCGGGACAGTGACTGAGCTGAAATATTCGTGTTGGATCGCACATCAATGTCTCGACGTCGAACAAGAAAAATCAACTGAATCTTCCGTGAATAAAAGCGTGAGTAGGATAGAATTTTTTGTTCATTTTCATTTAGAGATTGGATTATCTGCCCTGAAAATTTCATGGGATTAAAAATGTGACTTTAATTCTTAGTTAGTGAAAATAAAATTGTGCTTCTCGTGTAGTTTGACGTATGCTTGAGTTCCGAAACTAAAAGACCGTAATTATTTTTCTAAAATTGCTCTTCTTTGGTAATATTTTCAAAATTTCCAATTCTCCAATCGATCGAAAATTATCTGAAATCGAATGTTATTTTCTTCACATAATTTCTACGCATTACAAGCACATATTAAAAATGCATAACTAGTACGATCGAAACATGCAAATCTATATAAATTTGTTCATTCATTGTGCCACTCGCCATCATAAATTTATCAAGTACAGTGTTTCATAGACTGTTGAATTAAATCGTTTGTTTATTATCATGTGTGAGACGGAGAAAACAAAAACCATCGAACCACAACACAATCTATCAATCAACAATTATTGGTGCGAAATGATAAAATAACGCGTAACAACGATACGAATCTCGTTGGCATTACGATTTAGGGAACATGCTGAAATGGATCAATCGTTATTATTGACTATTGGAAATATCCTACGTGATATACGATTTTAGAAAGTGTCCTAAAGCGTCACTCAGAGAGTCCTCCGTACCTGTCGAGCCATCGCAGCCTTCAGTGTGAGGAGAGCAGCCTCCCTCTCCTTCAGCGTCTAGCCCGCACAACACACATAATTAAATACTATTACGTCACTTGCCGAATCGAGACTAATTTCTGCGAGACGTGCTCGACTTTTTAACTCACACGCTCATCAATTTCTCATTGCATACTTATGTTTATGGCACACCAGTAAAAACACATTTCGGGACAAACTATTTTACCCTGAAATAGTTCATCTTTGCTCGGCTAACCTGGTAAGTTTATCGGGCAATAGACTAAGATTAACTATTTCGCTGTAAAATCATTTACATTGAGAAAAGAGTTTTTTGGTTATTGAGTCTTCGTGAAATTTGTTGAACGTCAGACTTGATTTATACTGAGAAATAAATTGGTTGATTCAACAAAAAATTCTTTTGGACCAACAAATCGTGGCGAACGAATCAAATTTGTTGGTTCAACGAAATTTTTGACGTGAAGTACAATTTTATTGGGTTCAGCACGGTTCGTTGGATCAACGAAAATTCTGTTGAATCAGCCCTTTTATGATACCACAAAAAAAAAAAGAAATGTTGAATGAAATAAACATTTAGCATAATCGCCCTCTTTTCTCAGTTCACCGAAACCGTTTTTTCATCCGCTCGAGCTTGAATGCATGAATTGTATGAAAGCTTGTGAAGTGGCAAATATTCCAAAAATGTCATTCTCGCTCATTTTCTGCCTTCAGAGCCTCGGTTCTGGCAGCGGCTCTGACATCGAGTCCTTTCAAAGTCAAAACCGAATAGCAAATCAATTACTTTCTGTAGGGAATCATTTTCTTAACTTGATCCCCTTTTATAATTTTACTCTGTTTCAACATGAAACCTTGCCAAATTTAATATTTATTGTTAACACACCAAGAGGAGGCTGGTGTTAGGGGCTACCACGCGAAATTCGATCTCGGATTTTGTGTTCATTTTCAGAGCTAGTTTCACACGATTTGCTCGTTTCGATCCCTAAGAAAACGCATTTTTGGATAATGAAACTTTACTTGACTTCAATTCAGAAGTCTTTCGGACGTTTTTTTTAGTGAAAACAGAATTTCTCTACTGACGCTGAGAGAATTAAGGTACTGCGTATGTTTTCTAGTCAGAGGGTCAAAAACCGATAATTTCTTAGTGAGTTTTCTAACATGAGTGATCGAATTTTTGTTCAAGAAATACGAGTGAAGCTGAAATAGAATTTATAACAACGTGAACGATAAAAATTTGATATTTACAGCATGAAATTTGTCTTTGCTCGAATTAATTGTTTCTCAAGGAGGATGCTGTCAAGATCTGTGTGCTAAAAGCCCGTCGAGTACCAGGTTATTGTGACGTTGAGATTTCACCAACAAGGACTTGAGTCCGGGGAGTATTTTCAATTTCATTAATTCCAGCAAGGCCTGAGGATCTGTTTTGGAATATTTAAACGAGATTCCTTGGAGTTTGAAGTCGGGCAACATGAGGCGCAGTATATGAGGACGGGAGAGGCTGTGTGAAAATGGAAATAAGGTTGGCCGCAAAACACCGCATTTACGTCGTGAGAATTGTTCTTGGAAAATATAAGTTTTATGAAATTTGTTGAAGCTCGCGGTGTGACTTGATTTAGTAAGCTGACAAGCCAGAGAAAGTGAGGGAACGATTCCAAATGCGTCTGAGAAAACTGAATGGTGAAACTTTTGCAATGTTTCAGGGAGTAGGAAATGCCCATTGTCTTTCAAAAATGGCGAACTTCTCGAGTTTTTACAAGCCCTCAGCGCCATTTTGGATTTCCTCGAGAATATATTCGGACTTGGAAAGTACTCGAAAACAAATCCAGCCAACTTTTGATCCTTCAGACGGATTGCTCGACCGTAGTTTTGTGTGCCAGAAATCTCAAGGTCTTTCGGAGCTTCGAGGCCCGAATTTTAACGAAAAAGTCTGGCCAAATTACGAGCTCGAAGTGGAATTCACCGAGTCTCCGTTTGGATCTCAGCCCCCCTCGCTCTGTTTCTCTTTTTATTAGTTAGCAAGGTCTCGTTACGGAAACTCTAAAAGGGTGCATTGCCTTTCGACGAAATCAAATTTTCCAACTGTCTAATTGCTAATGAAGTTTCGTAGCATACACAGTAGTACAATTGGAACGCAAAGCTACAAATTCACGAGTGTACCGTAATAATTAAATGTAAAATCAAGTTAAAATTATTATGACACTTCGCCACGAGGATGCGAGAATTTGATTTCGTCATTTTCGACATAATTCGATTAGTGCAAAAACATGCTTTCTGATACTTTTTATCAACTAAGCCACCGCTGATCAACAATATTGTGTGACAAAAGTTCACAGGTCTATTCATTATATGCAGGCAAGATCGTTGTTTGTTTTTCTGTCACAAAATGTATAGGGGCCTCGTAAACATTAAATATGAACTGATTGAGGTATTCGAGTGCACTTTTCCCTGCGGGACTGTAATCAGTCTCTCAAAACAAATGAATAGAAATTTTCGTTTCGTTGATTAAGCCCATCGGATGCGAATGACTCTGGAGAATCCATTGTTGCATTAATCAGATGGATGCAGAAGACAGCTGGTGTATTTTCGACGATTAATGAAAACCGAAATGAAGTGATGAGTTTAATGATGAAAGTTCAGACGAATGTTACTTTTAAATTGAATTCGAAGGCACTTTAAAGTTTTTCATTATTATTTATAACCGTTAAAATGAATCGACCCCAGATTAATTATTTGCTGAAGAAAACTTTCAAATCTTTCACCCCACCGATCTGTCATTTTTCCAGAATCGAAGACAGCTCATTCGACTGGTTATTCATTCTCTCATTTGGTTAACACGACATCGCATGCTCCACCAAGTTCTCACGCACATTAAGTAACAATGGTTAATGATGATAATAATTTTCATGTATAGCTCAAATAATAATAAAAGTAATGACGTTTATACAATTAGTTTATGTTATATATATGGAAAAAAATAAATACATATCGTACAATCGATCGTATCAACATCCTTACGAAAATATTAACGAGGCACATTCAGTTTATTAGTGTTGGAATAATGGGGGGGGAGGAGGGGGGGGGGGGGGCAGGATGAGATATGCATAGTTGGATTGAGTGGCATAAAGTGATAAAACTCGATGTCTAGGGACGCAGCAGCATCTTGACTTTTTAAACGTTCGTATGAATTTTCTGTCTCTGACCAATTTCACGTGATTTTACAGAAAATTTTGCTCCCGATGGCAAAGAAATATAGGAGCAAAAAGGACTTAACGACAATTGTTTTGTGACGATGAATCGAAGGTGGAGATATTTGTAGGTGATGACAATCCATGATTGATCAAAGGTATCGAAAAGTACGAGAGATCTGCTGGAACGTATGGACGGATGTCTATGCTCATGAATTTGTTGTTTCAAACTCTGTGTTATTTGTTAGCCCATTTTTCGCGATCTGCATCGAGTTGTCCAAGTTCAATGATCGCATATTTTGGTTCAATGGCGTAGATCAATTTCTCGTAAGTAAAAAATCTGTTATATCTTCAGTCAAGTTTTCTACGAATTTTGTGATATTGTTTTTTTAACTCGTGATACTAATACACCATCGTCACGCGATAAATTTGATGGACCACCATCGTCAAGTTAATGGATTTTTTACTTTTTCGACGAAAAGTAAAACGACTCTGTGAGAAATTAAATTTGGGTTAAAACAGATTTGCTTCTGCTGTCAGTCCATTATTAAGAAATATTCGTAAACTGTAGAAAAAAGTTTGACTGATAAAACAATAAAGTCGTTTCAGTTTTGATTTTTCTAGTTTTCGCTACGAAAATTGAAATCTAGGCTGAGGGAAATGAGCCAGTGGGACCCACCTTGTTCCTGTTTGTTCTTTTCGGAAGCCATGCAGGTGATGCGCCATTCTTGAAGTTCCTGCGACGGTATGAGACCCGCGGAACCGGCCGCGTTGTCCTTTCTCGCCTGCCACCAGTAATGATCGTCCTTGCTTATTATTTGGAGTATATCACCGGTCTTGAAGGCGATACCGGCTTGGGCGCATGGTATAAGCTCGTCCTCGAGTGGGTCGTAGTCGAATTGAGCACGCACGAAAATCTGTGACATTACGTCAAAACGTGTTAAACAAAAGTCATTTTTTTCCCCATATATCGAAATATCTAACGACATTTGGAATTAGAAAAAAAACTGTATAAATATATATTTATGGAAGTGGGAGAATTAGTCTCTCACGTAGTACGAAAGGGGTCAAATATTTTCTGTGAGAATAAAAAAACGTTACGAACGACACTGAAGTAGTGTTGACAATAATTATTTTCAGTGTTGAATTTAGTGCGAATTTTTGTGACGCGAAGCTGTCGCTATTTTTTTATTCCCATTGAGAAAAGTATCCGATTCGGAGTGACGATAGAAAGGGCATTCTTTTTTTATTTCTTTCTATATTTTCAAATGTACAAAAATATTCAATTTTCTCTCAATTATTTCATTGAAAATCTATCCCGGACGCTTCAAGTACTTTAAATGTAGCAGCTCGTTATTAAACTGTTATTAAAATCCTCGTGATGTAAAACAGTTACGTTCTAAAAAAAATACTTTCAAGTGGTGAATGAATGTTCATAGGCTTACAAGAAAGCGGTTTATAGACATCTCTTCGTTTTATTTGCCAAAAAAATGCATGCCAGTTAAAACGAGTGAGTAGAATAGACGAGAACTCAAAAAAATCCGCTTTTCATCGTTTTAAATTGTTTTTCGTTGTGAGTGAAAAAACAGGTTGAAATCCCTATTTGGAAATATTCCACTCCTTAGCGTTTCACGCTATTTCATTGGATGGTGTTAAATGACGAGTTAACGCAAGAACCGATAACTGCTTTACCGAGGTACTTATAAAGATTTTAACAACAAATATTAACTTCTAAAATCAATTATGTCTAGCAATGCATAATAATCGTGTCGACAAGCTGAAGCGCTACGTATATATATCGTTGTCATAAAAATAGTGTACGATCTTGTCACCGTGGTTTACACGTGAGTATCATTTTTACGGTTGCGATGTTTGGGAGACTTATTTGTGACTGGGATCGAGAAAGCTGGTAGATTAAGGACGTGAGAGTATGAAAAGTCATAAATATGTGAAGGGGGGAAACACATATTGCTTTACATCGTTGAAACCATGTATGTAAAACGTGGTACGTGAATCCGACAGTGAAGGAAATTGTAACACGAAAAATGCTCGCACTCGAAAAAAACGAAATTAGTGATAAAAGCGTTGAGCAACCCTTTGAAAATTGGTGCTTTCAGCGTTCATTTTTGACTGGGAAAGACTTTTGCTACGTTTCAATTACTACTTTTAGCCATACGACGGGCGACAGGTATCTCGATATTTCCTTGTCATCCATCTTACCATGTGAAACAATGATCTTGTGATTACTTGTGGGATAAATGTTAATCCATGAAAATAATGTCGAAATAAAAAAAGGTTTCTCGACATGGTTACAAAACGTGTTAGGATCGTGTGGGTCCAATCTTTCGTTGATGATCTTTGAGTATCAAGGACCAAAACAGAGAAAAATTAAATGGTACTCGAGGGGTCCAGGCATACAAAACATGGACGTGGCATTCAAGGGTGAGGATTAGAAACAGTTAATTCCACTTAGTCGTCAATTTTTACAAAATCAACTAAAAATCTCACAATCAAATTTGTGTAAAAGTCATCGTGGAAAGAAAACATTCATCGTTCGTTAAGTCACAATAAATCAGAGGCAAGCCACTGCTTTCGAAAAGAATCGCATAATCCACCACATTTAACCATCACACATTGTAAATTGTTGCCTTCAATGGACGCAATACGAATAAAAAATTAAAAAAAAAACAATAAAAAAACTGGGATCAGAATTTGGGACGAGTTTTAATGTCATTCTTTCGCTGTCATGCGCCACACACATTTTTGGCACAACTATTTGATAAACTAGTAACTATAGACGTAAATTTTAACGTACTCGTTCTATGATGCAGGTTACATAAGGCTATAGCACCAGCCGACATGCCACTGGTCTCAATAACACAAACTCGCAATACAGAATTAAACATAAATGGAAAACTGGCAAACAATGGAGCGAGCTAACTAAAGTTGCAGTATAATGTATATCTCGGTATATATAAATCGTGATGTATGTATTTTTAAAAATACAAACACATGAATATATGTACAGAGAATTCCACCTCAGATCGTCAAGTAAGTGAAAGTTCGGTACTCGACTTCGAGTGGAAAAGCCTACGTCGTTCATCGAGTTGGTTCGACCCGCAAAATGGAAATGGGCGTTGAGGGGGGAGTTTTTCTGATTAAAAAATGAGAATCGAGCGTTCGATTTGGAAAATGGTGCAGTTTGAATTTGACAGTATTTCAAAAATCCGTCGTGAAACGGCCTGTATAAATGAATCGTGTGAGATCACGTTAAATCAATAAGAAATGAAGTGAGCAGAGGCTGCGTTTCGTATCTGAGCACAATAGCAAGGTTAACGCCGAATAAAAAACACTATCGTGACACGCCATCGTTGTCTTAAGGGTGGCGTTTGTATGATCAAATAGAAGGTTTTCTCAGCCCGTATACATTGTTGCATAGACGCATTTACGTAGTCGATCGTGGGACAAAATATTTCATACTAATTGAAAGATAATTAGTAGTTTTAACAATTTTATGCTTCGACAAATCCAAGATGATTAAATAATCTGGATATGCAGGTACAGGTAAACGCATAGCCTTCTAACTACTGCAGTCCAATCACACCAGATCAAGTGGCGGTACTTACTAACACTGGCAGAGGCCTAATCCTGAACAACTAGATCGTCGAAGAAACAGAAAAAAGAAATATAATCATTAATTCGTCAGTGAATTGCTATGTGACTCTTTTTTTGATTGCTTTTTTTGCCCCCATTTTTCATTGTTTCTCTGCCCCTCTCTTACTTCTTTCGCTTTCGTTTTTTCATTATACGCTTTTTCTGTGGATTCTTTTAGTTCGGATTTCGGCAACACACACAAAAACGTTATCGCAAGATCAATTGTTGCAACAGTGTCCTCAATCTGTTCTTTTTTTCGCGATCATTCTTTTCGTTTCGCATTTTTATTCGGACACCGCTGCTGTATTCGGTTATTAAAAAACTGGATGCAGAAAGCCGCGGTACGAAACTTCATGCACGCAACTAATTAGGGATTCGGATACTCAACGACTCGCGTACGAGAAACCAGACTCAAGAAATTTTTAACAATCCTTCCACACACTTTTGCCTCCCCTTGTACGTGTACTTGTTTTTTTTATTATCTCAACGATCACCCGGGAAAATTGAACTTAATTCTTGAAAAGTTGAGACCTGATGGAAGAACATTTGATCAAATATTTTTTTCTCATTCGCTCTGACTCTTTCATTGTTAAAAAAACAACTTGAAGTTATCCATACTGTTTTACCTTTTTTATGGTCATTTTACCAAGAAATGTTTTTGGCAATTATTCCATCGGGATTTGTTTTTGTTAAAAAATTATGTAGCACGAAATAAATGTATGTGAATTGTGCCGTTAGAAAGCCTTTACACACGCAGGATTAAATTATTAAAGATCTGAGCTGGAGAATAAGCCATTTCGCCAATTGGATGAAAAATAGTTTGTTCAACTAGAAATGGACTGATTTCTGCAATCAGGTGACAAAGTTTTCACGAATTACAAAAACAGGAAAAACCAGGAAAACTTTTGTGGTTAATCGGTGGCATTGTAACAGAAAATGGTAAATCAAATACTGAAAATTTGGAAGAGGTTACTCTTTGGGAATTCCCTCATTAAACGAAAAGTCATTGAAATATTTTTTTCAGTCGATACAACTTTGTACTCTTTGTCTCACACCCCCGAATTCCTTTCACTAGTTATATCGTTATTCTGTTTTTTCTTTTTTCTTTTTTTTTTCAGGTGACCACTAACTCGTGTGACACAATGGAATTAGATTGGAAGTGTGCACTGTCAGTTCGATCACAGTTTTTCCAAAAAAAAAAACTATTATTGACCAGGATCCGAAAATTTTTCACTGTACGTTCGTGAACGTAAAATCTCGTTGATTCAAAAAGTCTGGTTTTTATGGAAAATTGAGAAGATTCGTGGTGCCAATAAAACAATCTGTCAATTTTTTTTCAGTGACATTTTAGATTCACTAGCCATGATAAGCAGTTTTATTTTACTGTGGATGAGACGAGATGAATATACACAGTGAAAAAAGGTCCCTCGGTCCAATGGGACCAATGGCAATGTGTTTGATGAATGACGATATGTACACAATAAGCGAGCTTTCGAACGTCTTTCGAAGGTGAACAATAATCACGAGAATTTGAAAGGGCTTAGTATTTGAGAAAATTAAAACGTTCTTGGAAGAATTGGGCTACGAAAAAAATAACTTGAGAGGTGACACTCGAACTATTCCGGAAGTGATGGAAATTTCACAAGGTCAAATACGTGAAGGGGTTGGGTCGTGCGTGACGACGAGTAATAAATAAAGGAAAAACTTTTTACAGAGTGTGCTAGGTATCGACAACTCGTCTGGTGGATTGACTATTAAACTGCTCCTCCTTTTCTGCTGATGTTTCTGCAGCTGCTTGTTGCAACGCCTGCAATCCAGTGTACAGCTCTCGATCATCCTCATAGAACTTGAAAAAACAACGAAAAATACTAAAAAGTCCCGAGAAGATTATATCGATCGGCAATAATAACCGCCTCGTTTCGGGCGAAATAAATTCACTCTTCTTCATAATCCTGCATCTTGAAGTAAAGGGAATGGCTGTTTCGTTGGACGTTGCATGATTTTCATAATGGTTTCGAAAGCCATAGTGAATTTGAAATTTTTCCATGGGAATGGGACGGATACGAGTATCTGCGAAAACGAGTTCAAAATGTCGTCGCCATTTTTGAAATCATTGAAATGTAAAAATTCAAAAATTCAGTTCAATCTTATCGAGTTCATGGCAAAGATGCTCGCGCGGCCTGCACGTTTTTCTCACTGCTTTCCGGTGTGTCTAACGTCATCGAAAGTTTAAATAAAAAAGAAAATCTGCTCATAAAACCAGGGCTACTTAAGAACTCGAGTCTATCCGATTCCCAATAAATGAGCACGGATGACAAAATGACAAAAATATACAGAAACATTACCTAATTCATCCACGCATACTGCAACAATACTTTTGACTGGTAAAGATACATTTGGACAGGATAAACGGTATGGGATCTGCAGAAGGAGGATGAAGAATGGAAAATCTTCGAATTATCGAATCCTTCACAGTAATGTGAAAAACGATAATTTTTTTCTGTTTTGTCAAATTGAGTAGGTTCAATAAATTAAAAATTGATGTTAAAGAAGATCTAAAATTATCGTAAAATTAGAATTTTTTTTTACAAAACTCCATTCGACTATGACCCGAGAAACAATTAGCTCGAAATCGATCAATGAAATCACTATCATGTCGAAGCAAAAGTTCGACTTTTTGTCAACAAGATATTCGAGGAAACGAGAGACATTGAATTATTGTGTCCCTTAGGATTCAGCCTGCCATTCGAATGTTGAATATTTTTCACCGTCAAAATGGAGGGGTTGGATTTTCAGTGGAAAAAAATAGACAAAAGATTGCGATATCATTGTTTACCGACAATGGCAAATGCTGCTTCGTATTTGATTCGTATTTGTGCGAGTGTGCATCCGCGTGCGCGATTGACAATACCTACGAAGTAACATGAAACATGTTCTAGTTCTCACATCTATCTCGAGATAAATCTATACAATAAACGTATATGTATGCAGAGAAATACGTATACGTGAAATAGGAAAAGGTCACGATATTCTGTGGGGCTGGAAACACACACAGGGTACGTGATTCTCAATCACTGAATTTCCTGCTAGAGTGCATGTTTTATTGTATCCTCGTACATAATATATGCGTATATAATGTCCAAGGTTCGGGAGCACCGACATTCCCCATATCACTTACGAAAGGAGGAAAACGTTGATTCGTATCTTCTTTCTTTCTGCTCAATAAAATAAGACGTATACAGAAAAATGAAATTTTCAAACTCTACAACAACAATGGCAAGTATTATAAGATATTTTGAAGGATCGTAGATAGCATTTTTCTTGCACATTTTACTACACGAGAATTCCGATAGTTTATAAAGATATTCAAACTCCGTTGATAGTCTCAAAAATTTCTTAAGCACATGGCTAAGCATTTCGATACTTCGTGTTGTATTTTTTCGTTGCTTCGACATCCATGGAGTATTTAGATAGATGCGATAATGATAATAATACGGATAGAAATAATAAAATACATTTCCTTCGCAACGAGACGGAAGCTGAGAAACTTTCGCATTTAAATTGACGTCTCGACCTCATCGGTGGTTTCAATTGAGCAGTTATGTAAATTCAATTATGAGGAACTCGTCAAAGCTTACAACCTGCGGAGGCAGCACTCGTAGGTCCGTACTACGAGGCTGATTTTCAGATTCAACATCACTTTCTCGCATTTCTTTTTACAAATAATCAAATAATATAATGAAAATGTTTAAATTCATGAAAAACTACAATAATCATAACAATAATCATAATGTGGCGGGGCGAACACGTACAGTGTATTTACATATTCGTCAATTTACAAATCCACATCAAAAGCACAGCCTTGGGTGATCAGAGTTCAATTTTAAATCCTTAATAGGTAAACGTATATAATCCATACGGAGAATCGTGTCTTTTCATTTTTGCGATCCTTCTCATATGTCGCCGTTCCGGTTAAACGATGTAATTATCCTTGAACTTGTTTTTATTATCGCGAAGTGTGCGGGTTTTTTTTTAAATCGTATTTATATATTTGTTTTTTTTTTTTTATTATTATTATTTTACACTAGAGAGCTTTTCGTCTGGCTATCACTGGGGAACCAGGAAAACAAACAGGATTAATTAATTCAAGCGAACGTCACTAGGAAAATCCATGATTTTATAACGCTGTTGATTCAAGACGTTGACAGGGTGAATGCAATTTTTGAGATAAAACTTTTTTTCTTTTTTTTTTCTCAAGTGAAAACCAAATGTACTCAATTTCGCGATGCAACTTAAGCTTCAATTAATTCTTTCCTTTTTTCGCAATCCTTTGTATTCAATGAAATACCCTCAACTGCAATGCGAGGAAAAATAATCTTTTCGATCTCAAAATACGATTGAATATTCCTCTCGTTCTCTACTCACCGCAACGATTTAAAAATCGTTTAATTCGCGGTACACAATTCAATTGCATTCTTCAATCTCGATTAAAACGGACGGAATGAAAGAAAAAAAAAAAAAAATACCATGACATCGAAAGGAAGAAAAATTCTTTCTCCTCATTTTATTTTTAAACAAAACGTACGACCGCTGCCAGATTAGAAAAGAGGACACGTACGATGCTTAATATTTATACTGAATATTTTTGGGGATGCACGCAGCGCTATGATATAGAAATAGGCAATAATAAAAGCTTACGGAAAAGATGTCTTTCCATGCAGGCGAGGGTAACGTGTCTCGTAACAAAAGCTTTGAGAATCATTGACAATGTTATTTATCATCATAAACTTACGTATCCCAACGAAATTATACGAATTTCAATTTTTCTCTTGTTATTTCATCGAATACTACGTGCGAGAATATACGCGACAAGGTGACTAGTGCTGCAGAAAAAAAGAGGTGGAACAAAGCTTTCGTTAGGTGCCACGAAAAAAATTAGTTATAATAATAATAATAATGATAATAATAATAATAATAATAATGATAAAAATCGTCATCATTTTTTCTCCTTACGTATACTGACTAGTTTTCTTTCATTTTTTCACAATATTATAGGTATCCTAATGCCAATAGTATTTTCTATGACACTCGATCACGCAAACATATCAAGAAAATCACGTAATAATCCATGTAAATGACAAGACTCAATAAACAATCAACAAGCATGTATAGAAACGTTCGTGTTTTGTATAATAATAATAATAATAATAATAATAATAACAATAATAAAAATAAAAATGATGAAAATGATGATGATGACGATGATGGTAGTAATAATATAAACAATAGCAATGATAATTATCATAATTCATATTCATAGATATAATGTACGTGTATATAACTCCTAAGAAGGGATATAAATTATATTTCTTGTATACCATGCGTTTCTCGATGCTTGATTCACATTTCGAATAAAACAACAATGTATATATATATATACTCATATATATTGATATACACGTTTTTAGATTTGGCTATTATCGTTTGAGATTATCGAGTATTTCATGTAAATTTCATATGTGTGTGTGTGTGTGTGTGTGTGTATATATATATCTATATTAATATGTAGGCAAATATTCATAAATGTATAGAATAAAATATGAGATAAAGAGGGGGATGTGGGAAGTGGGATGCGTGTGTGTGTGCGATTTGGAACGTGACGGATAATTGATGACGGGGATAATGAAAAACATCGATGGAATATATCGTGCCTACATTAGGTAACACCGAAATTGCTGTTGATTATAGAAAAAAAAAAAAAAAGAAGAAAAGATTAACACGAAAGACACTGGGGAAAAATGTGAAATAATAGAGATATCTTTTGTATATATATTTTGCATTGTTTTGAGGGCTTACGAATCCCAGAGGAATCCAATTCCCTTTGACTCACCCTTCGCATCAGGAAGGAATTTCTCTATTTACTATATACAAGCAGACAAAAATAGTGATTATGTTGAAATGAGGATTTTCCCATTGGGAATTATACGATATTATACTTATAGATTTTCTTGAAAATAATTCTGTTTCGAAACGACCATTTTGCGAAATTTCACAAAAGAAGCAATTTTGTAAAGTAGATAGAAAATTATTTTGTTTTTGTATCTTGATTCCTGCGATCCTTTAAATTTCTCTTGGCGGATATACTTGTCGGTACCTATACAAATAACTTTCCCTCGAACGTCCATTTGCTTTTAGCTGCTCTTTCGGTGGAAAATCGTCGTTGAACAGCTCACAAAGGTCTTTTTCATCGTGCACGAATATGTGATACGGAAATGTTGAAAATTCAATCGATTTGAAACGATGAGAATTGGTCGATAGAACTCTGGTCGTATAATAATCGAACCCAAAAGTATACTGTCTGAACTTTTATAGCACGTATAGCGCGAGCTGACATTGTATTCTATAACACTTGTATTTAACGACTCGAAATAAAGTTAATAGTGTAATAAAGATATGAAAATTTTTAAAACTTATTCCACCTAAAAACATACGAATTTTCAGATCTCTCAAAATTTGTCTGCTCATTCGGAGCAAGCTCTTTTAATTCGTGGGAAAAATTTGTTGTGCTTCCTATTTTGGAGATGAAAAAGAAATTAGAGGAAAGAAAAATATTTTTTGCTGAGTTTCTATTCGTTTGATTTGTTTCGAAATCGAACGACACGTCGACTTGTGACGAGGTAATTCAAGAAGGGCTACGAATATCATTTCTATTTTCGCTTTTTGTTTCAATGTTCCAAATAAGAAGTAAACGATTTTCCGTTATCTGAGATTCTTGGACCTGATCACGAAAATAATGAACGAATAAAAAATTAAGTATTCAGAGCATAACTGCGCAATAAGCCGAATTTCCAGAGACCACACGTACATTACTCGAAGCTTTGTACCACCAGCTTCCCTATGAATAAGTGAGCAATTGAGCAAAGCCATTTATCTCTGGTGCAACGGGTGTAGTAGACTGAATGAAATTGATCTCCTTCGATAGGAGCGTTGAGATTTTATGAGAGGAGAGATTCAATAACATTTGTTTGGTCGCATATTACTCGGCGAAAGAAGCGATCCACAAATTGGCAAGCAACAAGAACTGTTGAAGTCCTAAAATTGTTCGGAGGAAAAGCAAGCACGATGCTGAGTTTTACTACCCATATTTTCCTCCACTCTTCATCTTTTGATTTTTTTCTCAACTATCAAATTCGACTTTATGTTCGAACAGTTTGTCTCAAGTGATCTAAGACTTCTTCGACCTCAGTACCGAAAGTGGATTCAAACGACGGCGTGGTGTACTCTCGTTTGAGGAGCCACTGCTCTTCAATTTTGTTTTGCCCGATTTCGAGGGCTTTTCATCTTTTTTGTTACTAGAACTGGACGCTGTTGCCGATTGATTTTTCCCGCTTTTCACCTGACCCAATACCGGATTATTGACACTCGAAGCTGCTGTGCTCGAGAATATCTGGGACTTGGGAGTCGAAGCTGTAGTGATTGTGGTTGTTATGGCGGTTGTGGTTGTGTGTACTGTGGTTGGAATATCAGAGGACTGTTGGGCTTGGGTATTGGGGCTTACTTGTACCTCGCAGGGAGGCGGCGCAATCCTGTACGATGGCAATATCTTGAACGTCACTGATCCTCGAGCCTCCCGCTGAAACAGAATCATGGAAACCGTTTTTCATCATCTTATAATTCATTAGACAAACGAACTAGGCATAATCGACTTTTCCAGTATTTTTATCGATTGCTTTTACCAAGAGAACGTTTCGTAAGTCTTCGTAATGTTGGTAAATCGGTATGCAAAAATAGTGACTAGAATTTTTATGGCAAATTAGAAAGAAGAATAAAAATAAATCACCACGAAAAATTGCTGGAATTAAAAATTCATTTCTGGGACGTTTGGAAATGAGAATTTTGATTACAAGTCCATTGCAACGTAATAGACGATTAAACGAGCACGTTACCGGGGCAAAATTTGTCTGAACTTCGTAACATGCTTCGAACATATTTATAATTGAGTTGCTGCACTACAAACAATAATCAATCTGCAAGAACGATTATTCACAACTACACTGATTTCATGTGTAGTTTTTGATAACTTATGGGCGAGGTATTT
The DNA here is from genome assembly GCF_019457755.1 of Venturia canescens. Lineage (NCBI taxonomy): Eukaryota > Metazoa > Arthropoda > Insecta > Hymenoptera > Ichneumonidae > Venturia > Venturia canescens. Next base: position 15,554,056 of record NC_057421.1, on the reverse strand, counting down.
GTGTACGCAACAAAAGGAAATATCGCTAGAGTCACGAGGACTTTGTGTCCCATCAAGACACTCGTCGCGTTGGAAAAGTATTAATTAAGGTGTGAAAGCGAGAAAATTAACGCTATTCAACAGCACACACATGCCTCTCTCACAATTGAGTTCTCGATGTGAGGCTTACGTGACCCTCGTTTAAACGCGCCTTTTGTTGAAACTTTTGGCAGAACTTGGGTCCTGGTCGACAGGGTCAACTCTCGTGAAAGCGAAGTTAGCATCGATTGTCTCCGGACAAGCATTATTTCATTTAAAGTAAAAAGGGAAGTAAAAAAATGACAAAAAATCGTTTAAATTAAAATTGCAAGAGGAAAGCGACGACGAGGAAATGCAACGTTACTAGATTCGAGGGATTTTAGAATCGGACTTGTCGGACGACTGACTGTTTGCTTTTCAATTACGACAGCCATCGCGATGACTAACCCTTATCAGAAGGCTCATTAAGGGACTCAAATAGAGAGAAAATGAGTGGACGGTGTTCGCAACGTGTACAGGAACGTTTGAAACTCCAGGGAAATTACAGAATATCGTTGAGATTAGTGTGCATCAAAATTAAGGGCTCGGTATGGGGTTCGCTCGAAACTACGATGGGAACCGAAGTTTTCTCGGTATATTGAGGTCTCATGGCTTTGTCAAGCCGCTTCTACGTAACACCGACTAATACTAATCCTCAAATTAGGGTGAATGCTACAAATCGAAAAAACCGAGTGGACGCGCGACCACCGTTATTGGCCGAAGGACGCGTTTAAAAGTACTTCAAAATCATAAAAATAGTAAACTCAATTTAAATTCCAATGCGCCGAATTATCATGTTTTGCTTTCTGACTATTTTTTCGGTGTGAGTCTGCTAACTCGGTGATTCAAAATTCAGATTCATGGAGCTGTATCTTGCACTAGCAATCAATTAGGATTCCACTTTGGAGCGAATAATTAAGGGACGCGGAACTGCCTCGAGGGGAAGTCAAAAAACACAAAAAATGGCAGCGAACTAATTCTGGAGATAAACGAATTTGTTAGATTGATAAAATCGGTTGGAAAAGTGACACGCCGCGATTGGCCTGCGAATGAGAATTTCTCGTAAAACGCAATAATACTTACGAGCATCTTCTGTAAGGCGTTGACCGACTGATTGGCCACTGGAATTCCATTGATTTCTCTGATCTCGTCGAGAACGTGGAGTGTTGCCTGTCTGTGAATCATGCCACCGTGCATTATCCTTGCCACTACACATTTACCATCCTCGTTCATCTTCAACGTGATCCCCTGCGCAACAATCAAGCATTTCCATCATGAATCGATTGTTATTTTACCCATGGAAAATTGAATTTCCTTCTCATCACACTAATTAATCAATTACGGATTTGCATTGAATTGTAATTCTATGGTCAACTAATCTTCGAGCGATTTCCTTGTTGAATAAAAAAATGTGTATTTTATAAAAGCTCAAGCGATCATTGAACAAAATGAAGTGATGAAAGGGACATAAAAATGGCACAATTTCATCGGAATTAATGATCTTTACCATTGGTTCGTCGGTATTTTTTTGGAATTGGACTAGTCTGACTCGAGTTACGTTCTCGACATCCAACTCGCCATTTTGACCCTCGAGATCATCGCCACCGTTTAGATAGGGTAAAAGCGGGGGTGGCGTGACCCTCGTCGCTTCTTCTCCGTAGACCTCGTGGCCAGCGACGTCGTGAGCTTGCAGCAATGCCTGAAACATCAAGCGTCAAATTGCATATTAAAAATTAAATGCGGAAACGTAGTTGGTGATGGGGCTTTGTCGGGCTACTCATACACTCTGCTCGAGTAGGATTGTTTGTGAACAAAGAGAGCTCGTTTTATGAGTGAATTCATGAGATACGAGAGCCTTTTTTTATTCTCAAATGCGGCGCTAATTCGACGGCAATTTTAACGTTGATGAAAATCAAAACGTTTTGAGGTGCGACGTCACTGCTGCGCGCTCACGCAAACGTTCCTTTCCATTTTCCACTCTGTCTTTTCCAGTTTTTATCACACTCTCGAATAATCTTGGCATCACGAAGGTTACGTAACGAAGCGTGAGAGAATAAAAGATAAATAATATGTTGATTATTTTGTGGCACTTGCGAGCATCCACAACGGCTGCGACTGAAGCTCAAGGAGGCTATTTATTTATGAAAGAAAATAATGGCGAAAAGTGTGCGAGAGGTTTTCCGATGTGGCTCAACGCGAAAGCACAAAGCTCATTTCCTTCCGGCAGAATCCTCGAGCTCCGCTGATAAATGTGCATGCGCTCGCGGTATAAAAAAACACACCGCGGAAATTCCGTAGAATGGTAGGAAGCCGCGAGTCACAAAAAATAATACTCCCCCAAGATAGGACGACGTTAGATGCTTGAATGGAATATTTATGCAGGCATCACATTTATTATTCGCTGCCTCAAAATACAAAGAGAACTCTTTCCGCAAAACGGACTCGAGCTTTTAGCTTTTAACATTGAAAAATAGTATTGCTAACTTAATTAAATATATAACTACAAGTGTGCTGGAATTCACGCCGGTACAGACAACTTTTTATTGATGCGTGAAATGTATTTAGTAAATCACTCAAAACGAACGACATTTCATTACGTTTTAATCCTGACAATCAATCAAACTGTCATCACGTTATGTCGCAGCAAATAAAAAAACATTATTGCGCACATTCATCCCCAGTTGAACGTTTCGTTTGATTATTTCAAAATGAAATACAATTTTCAGGCACTTTTCTTTACTTTTTACGAGAAATAAATACACCAAAATTTGAGCCCAGAATGAAATCTTGTTAAAAAGTTACATTCCGATGTAAAAATATAAATTAATTTATTTCACACAATGAGAAACGATGGCCCGCCAGGATATTAATCGTGCATTTTTTGGTCGGAAATATATTTTCATAATCGAAATACGTTTTCGATCAAAGTGCTAGTTTCACTTTCCTATTTGCGTGATACCGATGAGAATGAGGAACCGCTATTCATTCATATAACAGCGATGAACATGTTGCTGCTTAAAAAGCTTTGGCATTGAGGATTATCGATAATGAGATGGACAAATGATAGTGACAAGCGCCCGACAATGAAGTGGAACGTGTGGAGCGAGTCGCGTATACACCCGAAAACGTCGAATAATTGGTTGGACACATGCCAAATATGTGTCGGGAGCAGCGTGCTTTGTGCGAGTTCGAAAAGGGAGGGAGGATGAAAGGGTCGCGGGCTATGAACCTTATCAGGATGCTTCGAAATACGAGCCAACCCCAACGGGAATCATTCACCTAATAATTTCTACATTACGCATAATCAAACGTGTGCGGTACGTGTAAAACATGAAAACGACGTGCAAAACACGACGTTGACGTCAAAAACATTTTCCATTAACTCGCTCCTTTTGATCGATCATTTTTACTCCCCTTTCAACAATCGAGTTGTTTCATCTACACCCGAAAATCCAAATATCTTAAGGGAGATCACGTGTTACTCATGATTCGAAAAAGTAACTGAACCTTTTTGTTCTTTTGATGATCAAAGAAACGAATAAAATTTATTCTCTTAATTATTAAAATTATGTGTAACTTATTTTTCGAGACTGATAAATTTTAAATATAATGACAGCGATTAAAATACTTTCGTAGTAAAATCGTCAAGGAAAATGTGACAACAACCATTTTCTATTTATATATACGTATGCATATCTATATATTTTAAACCAGCTGGCTCATTGTGTTATCTAAAAAAATAATAAGTGTTTTTTCTTTTTCCATATTCCCAAGGGATTTTCACCAGTAACGAGGCTTTCTTAAAACATTATTGATATTTAAAAACGTTCTATTTCGTATTCTCGTTTTGGGCTCTTCAAAGTTGGCAGGATCCTGTTTCATTGAATCCAAATCGTCGCACAGGAAGTGTGCCTGCGATAAGAGGCTATATGTATAACCCTTCAAAAATGTGATTTTCGTAAGTGAAAATTTGTTCCGTTTATTCCGAATGAAAAACTCCGTGGTATCCGTTCACTCGCGCACATAAGTTCAGCCCCCAACTTGCTTTTCGCTCTTCGAATTTGCGTTATGAAAAAAAATATTAAAATCATAAGAAATTCATGATTCCTAATGTAAAAGTGGAAGCGGAATGATCCGCGATTGAGTGAAATTAGTTGAAAATCAAGAAAAATATTGCAATTACGGAACAGAGAATACGTGGGAAGTTTTGTTTTGTCAATACGAATACTCGATGAGCAGCGATATGGAATATGCATACTTGAATTGAACGTTGGTTTATTTTACGGCTAATGTGCACAGCTAATTCAGTCATCTGGACACGCATATATTTATTTATTTGTCCGATGGCTTAACGAAGCAAGAAAAATAGTGGAAAAAAGACGATGCACGTGGACTCGATCGCGCGATATGCTGCTCGCCGGTCTTGCTCGATGCTGGGTGAGAATAGATTTGCACTGGACTACCCCGGTTGCAACCCCGATGTCGTTAGTCACCCCAACACCGTCAGTGCTCCGTGGGGTGTTCATTAATTAGAATGTCATTGGCCTGGACGACCCCGAGACATTTCCATTCAACCTTTTTCTCGTACAAGCTTTATTTATATATAAAAACAGTAAATATATTGCGACATGAAAATAATTAAGACGTTATTCCACTTCCGTTTTTTAAATCCTACTTTATTTAATTCTCAAGTGGTATGCAAGCGACGACTGGTACAAATTCTAGCCATTTTGCAATTCCTTATTTCCTGAAAACTTTATAAAGCTATACTGTACTTATTTGGACTTGGAATTGAGCCAGTTGTTAATTTATGGGTAATTAATGCTTTACGTTCCCGACATAATCTCCATCGAATTATGGCCATTAATTTCCATATCACTTGCTTCAACGAGCTACTAAAGCGAAAATTGGTTATAAATATTATTACACGTTTCATGAGTTCTGTATACGATCCGTAGAGTGAAATGTTCACGGCGATAAACTACTTTTCGTGTAAAGTTTGTTCTTCATGCCCACGAGATTAGTGATCCAATTAAATTCTCAACGACGTTAAGGCTCTCCATGTTTTTCCAAGCGCCGTGACAATGGTTCTCAAATAAAGCCCTGCTTGAAGTGACTACAGTTTCGGATATTTTTTTTTTTTTATTGCGAGCAGTGAAATATCTGTGATTGAAAATAAGGTGTTTTCTCTACTGGAATAATTGTGTCAGCAAAGCGTCAAATTTTCTCTACCATTGGATCAACTCGCCGTTTCGTAAGCGCTCGACTGTATAAATGTCAAGACTAGAGGAGTGGAAGTATGTAATAATCATAATAAAAGTTTTCCTTCCCTTGAAGGGAAGCACTCATCGAAAAAGGTGAACGGTAAAACGCGCTCGGAAGTCTTTGCAATGGAGTGACTTACGTCGACTGCGTTATATGACAATGTGTGCATAGATATAACTCTCCTACGCTTTTGTTCGAAACTTCACCTTCTCGTAACTACTTCAGCCGTTTGTTAACGCGTTTTTCTTGCACTGATAAGAAAAAAAATTCTCGCCTAATTTTTTCCACTCCACCCATTCGTATTCTCGAGCCAAAAATAGCTCGGCAGCCGCATACTGAGTGAGAACGGCAATTCATTGCACGCTGAGCAATCCGCCTTGGGAGAATCACACGTAAAACGTCAGAAAAATGTAAACGAAAAAATGCAATTTGGTGAAATTTCGTTTTTTAAAGTGAGGCTAGCGTGGAGTCACGCTCTTTTGATTTGCACGGATTTTCGAGTTTGTGCTAATTCCGATTTATAGTGTGGTAGTGCGGCTTGGTTGAATTGCTTTTTAACCCTTCGATAGTCACGCTACGAGACTTTCTCTCACACTTTTTTCTAAGGTATAGGAAACTTTGAAAAATGGGAGAACAATCTAAAGTTGTTTTCTACACTTTTGGCAAACAATCTTTAAAATACTTTAAAATAGTGGTCAAAAAATTAAAAAAAAAAAAAAAAGAAAAATTTCTGGAAAAAAAATTATTTTCTTCCGCCGGAAAAGGAATATCTCAATTCATTAATTCCATGACGGTATTCTTCAAGAGCTTTGTCCATGGACAGTTTATTGACCGATCAAGTTCCGCTTGTTCATCGATCAAATAAAGGCGAGCATTTTGACACTAGATCAAGATAGTCTTTTCGTGTCCAACTTCCATTACCATTACGTTTTGGTGATGCGAAGATACTCGAAGCTGACAAGAGCGGACCATTAACCGTAGTAGACTAAAAGTGGAAAACTTTCATAAAGTCGAATTTTCAAAACGAGTCAATGTTCTCGCTCGAAAACTTGTTGAAGTTCGAAAACTTGTTTGTAGGAAACTGCGCGCTCGTCGATGGGTTTTATAGTGCAGTTCGCGTTTTATAAAAGGCCGTCGACGACGGGGATGAACTCGTAGACGACTATAGAACACAACAATATCTCGACTGCTGTCGGGATTCCAAGACAGGAAACTTTATGGAGTGAATATAAACCGATAAACGTTTGAAGCTTTTCTCTTTCGCAGAGCCGAGTTTCGTGTATTGAGGGAAGACCAGTATCCTTGAAAATTTTTCCCTTTTATTTTTTCGGGACTTACCGCTTCTATTATCTCCGCTGTTCTGTTTGCTGAGAAAAATATATAAGCTCCCGAAATGGTGAACGGGCAAGTCGGAAGACACCTTGGCTGGTATATTGCCGAGCGAGTTTAGCATGTTATAGCAGTTATAACGTATGTTATGTGCGTACATAAAGCTTATATAAGGTGGAAAACTCCCGTCAAAATGAGACTTCGAAGGAAGGTTATCGGTTGCTGAAATATACGAGACTCGAACCCACCTCCACACACACCCACACGCACACATTTATGGTGCCTTAAATCGTGCTAAATTCAGCTCTTTCGTTTGTAGACGTAAATGTAAAAACGTTGAGAAATAAAGCGATCTATACGGCAGTAGGAAAAGTCGAATAGTTGACGCAGCTTCGATTCATTCGGAATTATGGTGCCCGCTACAAAAAGTCCGGAACTAATTCTCCTGTTCTTCTGATTTCGACGAAAGAAGATTAGAGATAAGTCGCCACAGTGTAGAAAAGAGTTGAAGAAGAAACAAAAAATAAAAATCCAGGCAACATCGGGTGATTCCGTTGTGGCTACTACACGCTTCCTTGTTTTCAGAGCATTGATCACGGATACTCGGTGTCACGTTCCGAAATCCGTGTAGCTTTTCCGGCTTTCAATAACGATATTCTGCGGAACTTATTTCTACTGAAGGATCCACGGGAGGTGCTCGCATTGTATCTTCGTCTCTGGCGTGTATACCGCTGAGTCATCCAACGAAGATTCGTGAATTGAGGAGCGGATTGAAAAGCTGTTTTTACTGATACTATAAATGAGAATGAATTTTTAACGTCGAGGAAGATTTGTTTCTCGCAATTGTCATTGCAGATCTGCCATGAATTTGGATTTCAGTGGGATTTTATTTCAATCGCAAAAGACATTTTGTCTGTGACAGAGAAATTGAATATTTTCGATAGAATCGCGGTGTCTCCCGATTGGAAAGCTCGATACAGTTTGTGTACAGTTCGCGAAACATTTTGTGGCCAAATTCGTTCGGCGATGGCTTTATTCCGTCGTGTAATACAAACCGACCATGCTCGAGGGGGGATGTACACAGTTTACGTCGGTTTACGTAGTTTTTTTTTCATATATACGCTGAGCAAAACACTTGCGCATAGATGTGTATCAACGTGTACGTGAAACATTTACGTGTATGGAGGAATAGCAGTAGCGATACGTCATTGCTGGAGTCGATCAAGAGTTGCCCTATACCGAAGCATGTGTCGATGAAACTCTCGTACCATAGTCGCACATCGATATAGAATCAAGCGCGGAGTTGGAGGCAAGATAAATTGAATTTTTTCCACTGTCCGAGAAAACCGCTTTTTTAGCCCGTAACGAGTTTTGGTTACCCTTTTTTTTCTTATCGTGCACTAAATAGAGAGGTTAAATTTAACGGTGTGTTCGGCCGTTATGATATGTAAACCCGCAATGTACACGTTTTATGGTGCACATTTTTTTTAAGCTTCTCTTACTACCTTTGGAGGTGGAGTGAGAATCGTTCGGTAATAATCGTGATCCACAAGATTCTGCAACGCGTTAATTCACGTGAAAGCTCACAGGAGAAAAAACAGCTGAATATTTTCAACTGATTAGTCAAAAAAATGAGTGATTCAGTCAATATTTCGATTGGTATCTGCACCAGTAGATGCCGTCGGAGTTATCGGTCCAATTCGACTTTTCAATTACTATTTTTGTTACACACTATAAAGTTTGGGGATTTATTGTCATGTCGCAGTCAATTATAATCCAAAGTGTCTGTGCAAATCGTGTTCAGCTCGTCCAGAACTCGAGGGCATGCGAGACAACGTACGTACGCTATGGTTCACGAGCCATAAGCTTTGACGTAGACTGACCATGCTCGTGCATGCTTCTGTACGTCAGCATTATTCGCTCCCTTCGCCCTTTGATCCATCAGAGCTTTCGCTCCCCATTAACGGTATTATTATCCTGTTTACAAACTCTAAAGTGATTATAATGACATATTGTTTAAAAATATTCTAGGGAAATTGCGAAATCAGGGCCTCGGGGAATTTTGTAACGAATTTTCCATATTTGGGGATCGAGTGTGAAAATTGTATTTGGAAGTGATTACCAACGATAATGATCGTCGGTATCGTTAGAGCGTTACGAATCGTCTGTAGAGACATTGACGACACAAAAGTTCATTGAATTTTGCTTCCGGAATTCCGAACTCGCGTTGACCAATGAAACGAATAGATTCGATAAATATGATAAAAAAATAGGACGGCTCCACGTCGATGTCAAGCGCATTTTATGGTTCCGCACTCGTAAAACGTTTATTTTTTATCTCGAGGATTTTGAATAAAGGTTAAAAAAAATATGAGAGAGGCAAATAGTGGATATCGTTCGACAATTTGTCCGGCACTTGAATAAGCGTCGTGTCCGAATGAGATGGAAAGTTGCGAACGAACAAGAGCCATCAAACGTCCAGCAATTGAATTCTGGGATAGAGTTCAATTAAAATCGCGGCAAACCTCCTCTCTAGTTTCGTACCCAGGTCTATACTGAATAATGAATAAATAATTTATCGTTGTGCCGTCGCAGGGAGAGATAGCTCCCGATGTGCATTTGAGCCTAAAGGGAGCAGACGTGGCATTCGCGTCGAAAACGATCGAAAAGCCGTTGATTCGTTAATTACGCTACGAACGAATCGACCCATTAGTCGCTCCCGTTGTCACCGATGAAATTAAATAACGATCGCTCTCACCCCTTCACCGCCTACCTCTTCGCCCTTTTGCCTCTTAACTTGCAAAACGACATTTGACCGAGATGTTTTGTACACACTTGTTCAACGAGCACACCTGTGTTACTATCGCGCAGGACGATCCGACACTCGATTTCGTCGCACTAAACGCCTCGATCTATTAACGCTATTAATGACGATTATCGGCCGTTCCACTCGTCAACACTCTCTCACAATAGCTCGGCCCTATCAATCCCTCATCCGTTACAGTACATGTGAATCCTTAATAAATCCTCGATCCATCTATTACCATCAATTATCATCCAGAATCGTACAATTCCACAATAGCTTCGTGTCCAACTGCTCAGTTTCACGTTACGATCACTCCCTTAATACATTCCAATCGTCATGCATGTCTCTATTATAATAAAACTTGACCGATATATTTTCTAGAATATTTGCTCATACGGCAGCGAATTATCTAACAAAGAATGAAAAAAATTGCCAGGATATGAAATTTTATCGCGAGATATGAAATATATTCTCACAGGACACGGTTTTTCTCGGAGGGCAGTAAAGTTTCTATTGCACATAAAACTTTCCTACAAGGCGTTAAATTTTGTCACGCAAGACCGGTGAAAAAATCAGATCAGGAAGCAGATCGATCGTCCATTGGCACTCGAAACGACAAGGTGGGGAGACTTTTTCAAATGATTTTATCAACTGCGTTTACAACCAATAAACGTACGTTTTTGATATTGGAGAAAACTGGTGAAGAATCCATTTAATTTGGGCTCGTTCAGTTGAAAAACTAGAAAACTTGACGATGCGTGCACAGGGAGTAACGATAAAACGGGGATTGTCATTCGGCTCCAACATTTTTTCAAATGAAATTGAGAAAGCGGGGCAATATGATTGATTTTACGAACAAATGTACTTGTGCTCAGACTATGATGTCAGCAATGCGCTTGATGAAAATTCGATTATCAGAGGAATTACATTTGCATCCATTATATAAGAGCAAACAAGGAGCCTTAATTGCGTAATGCATTAGAGCAACCTCTTAACGTTAAAGCAGTGGGAAATCGTTCCAGCCAGTAGTCGTGGAATCCCGTTAGTTGTGGCGTTATAAAAAGTACGAATATAAACGAGAATGAGCCAAAAATATATATAAAAAAGTTCCATCCTGCGCCGGGAAAGTTGAGCGCTTGCGGAAATGAGAACTTGTCCAATTTCACGTTTTTCAACGCTACGCTCTGGCTCCGCGTCCATAAATGGAATAACTGAACAGAGCTTCGTGCGTTTTTTCTCCGTTTTTTATGCACACCCAAAATGCCATTCGCACAAATATTTTATAGAGCAAATAAAGTATTTCATTCTCTGCAGATGACTGGAATTTCGAGCACGGTCACGCGAGTTTCCATTTAACCTGGATTTCGATTTTCTCGTTGATAGCGAAAAACTGTTTATTTATATGAATTTGGGGTAAGCGAATTTTTTCAAATGTCCGCTTTTTGACTGTATATTTATAGAAACATTATTTATTTTGTACAATGAAAATCATTGATATAAACACCATGAAGAAATTATACTACGAATCGATGTAATTTTGACATTAAACGCAGTGAATGATTCCCTCATTTTACCCTGTACGATCAAAAACCAAAAATCAACTTTGGAAAAGAGCGCAAGCGTTTTTTCAAGCCCTGTAATTTGAATGGAATTTTTAAGCTCGTTTCGAATTAATTATCTTATTGAAGTCTTTCGCACCCAGTTTGTTGCACCTAGAAGTTTAACGCCTGGAACAATCGACCGAAGATTTCTCTTTCTAATAATGTTCGAGAAACAATAATCGTTAAAACGTTGAGAATATGAGTGAACATTTACCGATGATATTCTTCAATAATATTTATGACGATTCCAATGCTATTGGTTATAAATACAAATGGGAATTTTAACGGTAACAAACCGAATAAAATACCTCATAACTATTTTAATAGACTCTCGTCATTCACGAATCTTCATGAATGTCACTCCATAACTGAATCATTCTCCAATTCATACGGAACACTAGGAGCCGTTAAATCGATCACTTCCATGTCGGCTTCCAAACAGTCACGCAGATGCAAGTCCATTAGTATTTTATCGCCAAACCGAAGAAAAATAAACTCCATTCGACCATTACGTTATGGACGAGTCGATCCACATAAGAAGGAATAAGCTACCAAAAGAATAGGAACTCCCGAACTTCATTTTTAAGGATGTTTCAACGAAAATTTATGTTTCAGGCTATCGATCTAACCGAGTTTTGTAAGTTAATTTGAAAAATACTTAAAAAATTAAAAATATTTATTCCAAGTCGAGAATAAAAACGACGGTACACAGTTCGATGATGAATTTCGTGAAAAAAATTTTCCTAGTACCCTCGAATTTGCATTGTGGTGAATTGCATATTTTCGATACGAAGACGAAGGAAGAATAATAATTCGTACACGCAGTCGATTCCGAATAAAAACTTTGCAATTGCGTATTTTGCTCCGACAAAGGTTCAAACATTCAAGTTGAATTATTAACGCCGTTTTGTTATGTTTAGTACTGTGCTTTCACAATAGAAATTTACAATTGAACGTAGTCAAATTTAAGGAGCTCGAACCCAAGCATCAATGACCCGCCAAAGTGTTTAGAATTTTACTGTGGTACGTAGGAGGATTTCATTCACGCTTGTACGATAACATATCGATACACATGTGTACTGATGTATTTTTTTTGGCATCCCGCACAAATTTTCATCGAGTTCTCGCTTCACAAAAAATGACGTTCCTAAGAATGAATAAATATTAGTTTTTACTGGAATGTTCTCTCCTTTCTACGTACGCTGCATGAGGAATCGTCGTCAGTGTGTTTAATTTTAATACATTCCGTAGACAGCGATACGGTGAGCGATTAACAACGTGAGTCAGGATAATCGGAGTGTCTCTTGGAATGATGGCACGTAAGGGGTGCAGAATTACAGAAGGAGAAGTTAGGTACGGCGATATTGCGGGAAGGAAGAAGGGAGCAGGAGTGCGAAAGCAGGGGGCTGACACGATCCATATCGCGAGGATTTGAACTCTTTTAGGCTTGGGGCAGAAGCGATGAAAAGCAAGAATAGAGCGATATAGAAGCGAGGCAAGAGCGAGATATGAAAGTTACGAGGACAGTCGCGTCGTAACGGGACTCTTCTCGGCTGGCTTGCTTTTAATGACGAGCAATTATGAAAGCGAGAAAGGTAGCGAGGCATCGCGATATCGAGGAGAGAGGAAAAAACTGAAGAGAAGCGGAAGCGAAGAAAGAGCCAGGTGGAAAGCTCGAAAGTCGACATAAGTGCGGAGAAAAAATGACTCGAATTGTGCGCATTGAGAGGATAAAAAGACGGATAGAGAAAAAGAGGGGCGTTAAAAAAAAAAATAACAAAAGAAATAAGGATACCGTATATAGATGGAAAGCTGTTGAATTTCATTCAAATTCTTAGAGAAACGACTTATCGTTGCTCTCGTGCTCCTTTTCCATTGTACAGAAAGGCGACTTTTCCGGCTCCTTCAATCTTGTATCGTCTTTCAGAGCTTTCGCTTCCTCCGCTAGATATTCGAAGCTCCTGTACTGTTATATAAATTAATAATAACGAGGAAAACGAGAAGAATAATGAAAATGCAGCAACAAGTTTACCAAGGAAATGAAAACGAAGACGATTACTGCTAAATAACTTGATTCCCAAGGCATTTTGACAAAACATCCAGCCAGAGAAATTAAAGTATGAAATATAAATGAATGATTGAAAGCGGCTTTACAGCTTTTAAGATTGCAGCTCAATAATTGATGTGTCAGTGTTTTTTTTTCGTGCACTCTTTCCGGGGTCAAGGCTTTTTTCCCCGCGGGTAATTTCCATACCGATAGGAAAAGAGCGTAACTAGAGAACGGAGAGACTGTGTTCTCGTTCGGTCTTAGGGACAAAATGAAAAGCAACGTGACCCACACCCCTCGAGCTTGAGAAATATCAAGCTGTGCACGAGATGTCGTTTTCTCGAAAGCACGAAGGTCAAAATAGGATGAGGGTTCTTCAGCGTCTTAATTTATACGAGAGATACAAGGGATAAAGTATGAGCTAAAAATTAAAGGGTAAAGAGGACTGTACACCTAACGTACGCATTTTCTCTACTTCACTTTGAGTACTACGAAAGGAAGAGAAGAAAAAAAAAAAAAAAAAACATTTCTTTGGACCGGAAACGAGGGCTTTTCAAGTCAACGACATATAGCCGGAGGATCAGCGTAGCCTTTGAGAATTTATGCATGAATTCGTAGTATCAACCGCTCTATCCTTTCATACCGAGTACCAGTTGGAACATTCAGGTATGTTCACTAGATTCGGTAAGGGTAGCTACATTTTTAGAGGCTTTTTGTGTCTACGAGTATCTCGCGTCAAGTTCTATAGTCAAGTGTGTTTTCATAGATTAAATTAAGCTAAAAAGTCTCGTAGTGAGAGCAACTAAAGAAAAATTATGAGGAGAAATAATAAAAATGATACTTATCAAGTAACACAGAATGAAAAAGCTTGCATCTTACAAATCCCCTGACACTTGGTGTATAATGAAATTCCTGAAAAATAAACCCTGCCAATGTACACTTAATATTTTCGTATATCCTTTTTCATTAATAGTTCAACGAAAAAATGAAAAAAGTAATTTACATCGGTATGGATGAACTTTAACGAAGAAAATAAAATCTTGGAATATTCAGTATTAAAGGAAAAATAAAGAGAGACGATTGAATGGAAATTTTGTCGATTGACATTAACAAATTGCAAAGGAGTTAAATATTTCGATGTGAAAATTTTCTTTATGATTTCTTGCCCCAAGCCTTCAAGAGCGAATAATCTTGAATGCAAATTAAATGAATTCACTTCCTGATTGATTTTCAATCAAGTCTAATACATCCCCAAAATTTTCCGATACAGCCGGACGAATATGAAAATCACTTGGACAAAGTTCGCGTGAGAAACTGGACAGGGAATCCTTCTCAGCTGCAACTTTTTTCATCGTATCAGTTGGTAGCCTCGACTCGGCTTATCTCTCGAATGAGATTTCCCCATTATTTGACGAAAATGTCCGATGCTGCTCTATGGATATCTTCGTTTTCAACCTCTTCGATTATTCTGGCCAACGGATTTCCTAAGTTCAATACATCCGGTCTCTCGTGTGACCGCACTGGGTCATCACTATAAAAGCCGTTCGACCTGATCAGTGCTATCGTGGGTATAGCTTGGCACAAAATCTCGAATAATATTTTCATAGGAAGCTGCATTGAAACATTGAAAGTTTGTTCTCAACAATCATGAACAAAAATAAACAAAATTGTGAAGCTCAACCTCAAAGGATGAGTTATTTTCTCGCATCCGTCTTGTGATTTTTACATAATTTTGGTTAGCGAATAAAGTTTTGCATTCCGAGAGAAATGGTCGCACTTTTGACATCGTAATTGTCAAAGATTCCAAGACTGAACCGAATATTGGCCATGCCGAAGATGGGACTAATTTTCCGTCAAAGGAAGCAAAATATGAAATGAGACAAAAGTTGCCCGTGGAAAAAAGGGCTTTTACTCCCACCAGTAACGTAAGGATCTGCTCTTATGCTATATTCAGCGGTTTAAGTACTCGATGAACCGAATGCTCGGCCCATCGATCTTACGACCGTGACATGATTATTAGTGAGTTTTAACCTTGTCGTCGGTGATGGTATACATTTTGTTCTTGCGGAGGAAGATTATTGAGGAGTTACCTGATAAATGAGTAATCGATAACTCATCGTGCGCTGCTCTCTTCCCCCCATCCGAGTCCCCAAACAAACAATAAAAAGTATTAAATTACGAAGAACAGAAACTTAACGCTAATTAAAATAAAAATGCGAGGCTATTTATAATGGAGCTTTTTTTAAAAAACGACGTGAATCGATAACAGCAAACCGGGGTGAAAACAAAATCCGATACACGGCCAATATACCCTGAGGTTGTGCTGGTTTTGCCATTTAAGTGCCATTTCGTATCGTAAGTAGGAACATAAGTATCAATGTAGGTCAAGTAGCATGAATTTCACCTTTGAACTTTGATTATTTATCAATAAATAAAACAACAGGACAAAAATTAACGAGTTTCGATTGATATATTTTTTGCTATTCTACATATGCAATTTTTTTCATAAACCACCAACTCAATCGAGAATGCTTTCAGAATCGTTTTTCCCTTTCGCCATGCCTTGTGAGAACGAATAGCTTTGAAATCGCACAATTTCAAAGAAATTACATAAAATTATGACCCAATTTTGAAAAGGTTTATGAATATTCCCAGAATTGGATTTTTATTTGATTTACTTCCAAGGTCCACAGTCCCAGTTATGAACAGTTCTATATTCGCGATGTACAGGTGATGTACGTAAAATATTATATCTCATTCGTATAGAAACTATTCTGAAAAACCCGGTTACGTTGGTATTCGTCGAGCAATAACGAATTTACACTGGAGAAGCTATCTCGTATCAGTTTTATCGGCAAAACCTCGTTCGGTAGTAGCGAAACGATGTGTAATGTAATTTAGAATCAAATTATCCCAGACTTTGAAATTATTAATGAATGGTGGAGTTTATAATGTAATGAAAATATGAAAAAAAGAGAATTGTAAGGTAAGAATTTTCGGCTTGAATTACGGGAGAGGGAACATTGGAATGGTTTCTCCTAACAGAATTCGATTTGTTGAATTGTTTATTTATGTTTGTTCATTTATCGAATGAAAAATGATATGCGCGCGTTATGAGCATCGCAAAGTTGTTTTATTAAATTCAATCAGTTTGCTTCACCCTCCGAGGCTTCGAAAAATATTCCTAGTGAATAAAATCAAAGTTTGAAATAAAAATGTATTTTCCAATAAGAAAAAATGTTGACAGACTCGTGTGCTTCGTATGTAAAATTCAGTACTCACGTAGCAAAGCATTTTGACTGTGTTCCAACAAATCCACGTGCGAAACTTTCAAGTATTTGCCCCTCGACGTATCCCGAGTTTCCATTAGAGGGAGGTTTTCTGCTCCCCTGCGAGGCGAGAGTAAGCCACGCTGAAATAGGTTTATGGTGGACCGGAAGTCACACCGTTTGGGTGAACCTATAGCGCGAGACACGCCGCATGGTGGCAAAAAATGGTAACACAAAGTACCACGTTGCTTTATTGAGGTGTAGCTGACATTTTTTTTTAATTATACATTTTTATGACGCCCCAGCGAATGCTTTTATACTGTCAACTTCTGTCAAGGCGATTTGCCGAGCTACAGTAAAAAAGCTACCCAAAAAATGCCATTGAACACAGTGAGAATTTAAATTGTAATAAGAGCGAAAATCGAATGATATCTACAAAATAATTGACAGACGATTTTTTATAAAACCCTCACAATGCTTTAAAAATTTGAAAAAACAACAAAAATACTTGACAGTTGTTCCTACTGGAATAGCGAAAATATGAAACCGCAGAAAAAGTGTGTTCGCTCTCTCGATTTAACAACGAGAAAAAAAATAAAATAATGATCACTTTTCGCACAAGAAAATTCACAAGGTGAGAGACTTTCGATGAGGCACGCCGCGACGTTTCTGAAGAATTTATTTTCACGCACTGTTACTCAAGGTACGTGTTCTATTCGCAACGAGCACGTACGAAGATCGTGATTTTAGGTGATGTACATGACAAGAGAAACCGTACGTGTGGACGGTTGGTCGAGTACTGCATGCACACTGCAAGCAAAGCTGAATACCTACTACGCGCCGGTCTCGGCCCACTCATCTCTCAGCGCTCTAACATGGACGACAGAAACGTTCCCGCCACCGGTCTATCTTTCTCTTTCCCTCTGTCTCGTTCTTTATCGCCCTTTCACAAGCCTTGGCTCTTATGCTGATGATTCGACACCATGAAATCTCGGAAAAACAGACAAATTTTGAGGTCTCGATCGTTACTATTTCCCCGAAACTTCATACACGCGCTCGCGAGTTCATAATTCGCAGGGAAAAAAGTCTTAAGTCATTTCTACAAGTTTTCGAGCCCAGAAATGTTACTTCCCAACTTCAAAGCAACGACATATTTCGCTCATGATGCATGCTGTTTTTCATTAGTGTCACTGATTTGAAAAACTTTAATATATTTAGAAAATTTCTCTCTCGCAAGGAAATTCTTCGTTCGCTGCAGTGTTCGCTGGGTTGATTTTTCCAGAAAAGTTCTCTAGCAACACGTTCCTCACTCAACGTGATCCTCTCACTAAAACCTTCCACCGCTTATGTACTTCCCAACGTCTTTAGCTTCGTCGTTCAATTAAGTGAGATAACCCGGCACTGCTTTGCCGCTCTAATCCCCACCGCCCCCTACATTCTTAGATACTCGCCGGAGGCTCGTTCAAGAAACGTGCAACATCCCCTCTCGATATACCCTCGAAACTTGCCGCTCATCGTTTCACTCCTCTTGGATTGCCTCTTGGGGTGGTAAATTCCTCGTGCACGCTATCTCCTCATGTATATGCATTTGTATATATGTATTCATGAGCGAGCATCTCGTCATTTTCATACCCGATTTCCCCGGGGATCGATATCACGGTTGATTGTCAAATTGACACGATAGACAATGCTCCACCGGGACGGTGGTGTCTTGCGATAACTTAAACCCAAATTTTTCTCACTTTTCAATGTACATGGCACAGATGTTGAACGATGTTGCGGAATCCCGATTTCTTTCTCGTCGATATTTACTGTAGGGTTTTTCACATCTTAAGTTACCTTTCCGTGATTACGGATTTTCAAAATATTCACCAGAGTTTGAAAAATACTCAAGGGGGGCTGTGCTTTAGTGGGTCAAAAAAATCAACTGTTTTCGAGAATGTTTTTGAATAGAGGGAAATAACTCAGCATAGCGAACTTTTCGGCTTAGATTCAAGGATATTCGAAGAGTACAAAAACATTGTTTTAATGTGAGAAATACTTATTTGTACATGGTTTATGCTCAAAGTCTGATTGTCGAAGTTTCTTCGTTGTGGAAAAATTGCGTAACTCTATATTTTTAGCGAGTTTGAAAAAAAAAACGCTTCTAAAGAAGAAGAATATCACTTCAACGATTTTTCGGGTTTTTATGGGTTCATACGGAAGGAAAATATATAAAAATGGAAGAAAAATTTGGAATTTTTGTTTGAGACAATAATTATGATCTCCACATTGTAGGCATCTGAGAAACTTCGACAATCAGACTTGGCGCATAAACCATGTGCAAATGAGTATTTCTCACATCGAAAAAATGTTTTTGTACTTTTTTAACTTACTAAAGTAGTTCCCCCCCCCCCCTTAAATCGATTCAACTGATATAATTGTCTGATTAAAATTTATCGTTCGATGTAAATTTTTCATATGAATGTGGCTCCTAATTTTAGTTGGAATTATAAGCATCTTTCATAGTGAATATTTCATACGGATGCAGCTGAAATTGGTCACAATTCGTAAAATAATGAGCGTATGAAGTTTCATCGAGTGAATGAAAAATCGAATGAAAAGGTTAGTCGCATTGAAAATCATGTTGGTATTGAGTAAAAAAATGGGTGACTGCGTAGGTGGGTGGAAAAAATGTACTCGATGTTTTGTGACTGTGAATTTGTTGGTTGACTTTTTAGTCATGTTCGATTAAGAGAAAGTGGATGAAGAATGGAGGAGCGAGGACGCGTGTTGAACTCAAAAAAGTCTGTTGTGAGGCTTTTTTTTTCAGAATGTGAATGCAAATTTCGACCAAGCTGAAAGCTCGACGACCCCCTGTTGTATGCTAGGAATTCGTTATTCAAAGACTAATAACCTTCGAGTATGTGTGTGTGTGTGTGTGTGTGCGTGTGTGTGTTTCTGGTAGGATTGGTGTATCTATGCAGAATATACGTTTCCTATGTATGGGCAAACTGGTTGAAACGGTAGAGCGAGGTAGGCGTTTTTTCATTGATGTTGTTGTTGCTGGTGTAGAAGAGGATTCTGACAAAATTCGTTGGACTGAATCAACCGAACTGCAACGCACATGCAACTTTGGTGGAGTGAATTCTCGTAAAAAAAATGTATGTATCACAGTATCGTGAAAACATTTTTTACTTATTGCATCTGCTGAAAAAACGTGCGTCTCCGTATACAAAGCAGAAATCAAACATGAATAAAATCAATAAAAAACTTGATATATACGTTGCTCCATTTTCGACGGGTGTATGTGTACAAATTAATGGTCTATTGGTGGATTTTAATTGAGATTCTTTGGATCAAATATTCGGAGATTTGGTCAAAAAATTATATTACGTACAGTAAAACTGACCTATTTTAACAGGGAATGTGGGGTTCTCCAAACAAATTATTTCGAATTACGGTCTGAACTCCAAGCTCGATTTAATGATGAATTCTGTTTTTACCATGTTTTCAGAATGGAACGAAATTATGTGGGTTAAAATTGTTGGATTTTTTATTCGGATTATTTCTATTACTATAGGAATAAGCAAGGAAAAATGGTTTCCATTGGAACGAGGGATTCAACGGTATGGAGAACAAAAGGAAGAGAGGGAAGGAAAAAATTGAATAATGCATACGAAAATGTTCTCTTCCCAAAAAGCATTGTTACACTTATCTCCACAGTAGCCGGGAATTTGACGTCATTACGCTGACATTATGTAAAATAATATTGTATACAGCTGGTAAAAAAACTAACAGAAAGAATCGCTTACACTTCAAATTTCAATAATATTGAATGGACTGTTTTAATGGAAAAAAAACTTCAGATTAATTAGTTTCAACCTGTTCAATGTTATTCATTCCCCTTAATGCACGAATAAGCGTTAGATCTCGTTATGCTTAAACGATTATCAGCGACAGTCGAGAGTGCTGGGAATCCTACCAGCATTAACTCGTCTTCTCGGCATATGGATGTTTCGACGCCAAGGGGATTCACTAATGATCATCAACGTCTAAATCAGGCAATATTAGTTAATAGCCAGATAGAATTTCAAATCCCAAATAAAATCTAGTTCGAGGCTTCTCGTAACGATCGCGTCTATTTACTGATTGCCGAAAACATTTTTTGATAATTATGCAGTCTAAAACGGCTCCAAATAATTTTTTATGAATTCAGGACTGCACTATGGAACATGTATTTTATGGTCGCAGAAGGCGGCGATAGCAAAGAAAATTTTTATAAATTCGAAATTTATGGAATTCTGAAAAATACGTCGAATCAGAGCTGCACCTTAAATCTTCTCCTTTTGTGCGCGGAATCGTTCGGTAGGTTTGAAGCACTCCCGAAGTGTGAATGCTATCGTTGGATGGATCCGGAACAGCTTCCCCATTTCGTCTCTTAATTTTTTTACCTCTCCTTCGTATTTTTTTTCAGATTTAAAAAGAAAATTTTTACTTTCTCCCCTCCCTAAAATTGATCGCGTTAAAAAATATTAAAAAAGAAAAAAAATTCAAAACAAAGGTCATGCGCCAACATAGTATTGCTTGTTATCATGTGGAGCCCTATTACTACTGCATAATTACCGAACCATTAAACGCTTAAGCTTGACCTGAATTCCTATAAGACTCTCGTTTCAAGTAGCCAAATTCATCGCATTAACGCCGTTGGGATTCATTTCTAATTGATTCATGTTTGCCAATTAATTTTCGTTGTTTTTTTTTTCTTTAAGAAAAACAACTACAACTGTTCGTAAGAACGTTTAATAGTACTCGAATTCGACACGTCTTTATAACCATCGACTTCTAGATGCTGTGAGAAAAGGAAAAAGTTCGTAACCTTGATTCATCGATTGCGAAGCAGCGGGTACGACACGGCAGAAAAAAACTCTCTGCATCAAGCCTCATTGACGTATGCAGACGTTAGCAGACCCTTGACCCTTTCGAGCGTGAGAAAGCCTCATTTTTCTTGATCCCATCATTCATTTGTCCTTTTTCGGTGTGATCATAACTGAATGCATGGATGTTTTCGATGTAGAAATAGAATAGAATTTGTTTCAACATGTTTGAAAATATTTTGTTCAAAAAATGTTACACGTTTTGCACATTCTTCATTGCACATTTCTCATTATTCGTTGATAGCTTAATCTTAGATGTGAAAAATAACGAGATGACGAAGCTTTTTACGATTCCATATGGACGGGAGATGAAGAAAAGTTCTGCTGGTTGCAACGTCGGTAAGTCTGGAGACGGAGCGAATAGTATTGTCGACAACTGCAAAGTCACGTCTTGAAACTCGTGAAAATTTTTTGATTTTATGGCCACATGATACACTCTTCAATTACTGCCTAGGTACCCGTAGGTAGTGGAAGCTGCGAGCTTCAGCGACATCGATTCGACACAGTCAAGAGTTTGACTAGTCCAAGAGCCGGTTCTACTTACCGGCTGATGGCGCGATAGCCCATTCGGTAAAACTTGATTCCCGGTGGCGCTCGAGATCACCCGTGCAGTTTTACCCCATATCGGGATTAAAGAGGGAACACGAGAGTGTATGATGAAATGTAAACGAATAGACTGATGGGTCGTTCCCTCACGTTTCCTCGCCACAATGAAATTGCTGCCTGAAATACACTACGAATTCTTCGGATAAAAAACGTTTACGAGCATCACATTTCACTGCTAATAAAGTTCGTCAGATCTCTCTTTGTGGCTCTCATCCGAGCCACTGTGCTTTGTAAAACGAATTCCCTGGGGAGTTAGCGTTCTCTGCAATGGCAAGCTCGCATGCCGATTTATTATATTGTTTCATTGTTATTGATACGAAATTGTTCATCAGCACGTGCGAGCATTTTGTGTGAAGGAATTAACTTTTACGATACTACGTAGAAATTCGAGAAATATTATAACGGTGGTGAATAATGAAAAATTAAATACTGACTTAAAGTTTGGTGGAAAATTCTCAATGGAAATATTTTCGTGTGTGGCACACGTCTCATGCATGAGGAATTTTATGAATGGACTCTGTGTAACTGGTTGAAAAAACGTCGAATTTTTTGCGATCCACTGGAAAATGCACGCGGAAAATTCAACTTCATAAAACATGCGAGAGCACGTAAAATTATTTAATAAAAAAAAACTGGAAGAAATGGTGAATCTGCGATAGTATTAAAATTCAGTCGATTCGAAATTGACAGGATCGAATGATAGCACCGATTTTTTAATCGGTTTACTCCCGGTAGTACCTCAAATTTCAAATTAGTATAGAAATAATGCACAGAGATTAAATAAAATTGGAATTTTCAAGATTTTAATAATTTTACTGAATACATTTCCGTCGCGCTGCAAATAATTCGTCTCAAAAAAATCGATCTACTGAGGGAATCGGCTTTCAGACTGTTTCGTATCGCAATAAAATAATGAGAGTAGCAGAACACTATGTTTGATAACGAAATCAGTCGACAAAAAGAAATCCCGAAAATTGATCTCTTTTTCAGATGTTTGCAAGGATGTGTTATTTCTTCAGATATGTAAATATTTTTGGTATTTTGCGAGTTCGTGTTAATTGCTAATTATCATGTGCATTGTAACGGGTATTATGTCTTCTAATTATAGCCTCATTAGTGCAGGGATTTAGTCCAAAATATCTAGACATGCAGCGGCAGAATATGGTACAAGATGATTTCCCTGATCCTTCATTAAATTCAGTAGGTACTTCGAAGTTATGTATTTAAATAATTTTAGTATTTAAAGAAGTTCAAGCGATACAATACAAAAAATACATTAGATTTTATTATTCCAAGTTAATGAATTGAAAATTTGCACGAATCTCGTTGAACAGCGCTTAATTATGTATGAAAAATTTGGAGAGGTTTCATCGTCTGGTAATCGAGATATTCATTGTTGAAAATGACAGGTTAAACATGCGGGCTCCTATCGAAGCTTTCAAAAAATTGCGAACTTCAACAATAAATATGTCAAATTCGAGACGGTGAATCATCGGCATATTCCGTCAGAAGTATAATACTGTCTTAAGCTTTCTGTTTAAGAAATTTTATTGTGCATTTTTCCACAAGATACGCTTGAACCTCCTTAATTCTCTAATGTTATGAATAATGTGTTATTAATCTACGAAAAATGAATCTTTCAAAAAACATAATCGGTGAGCCATATTCTTCTTTTCGTGTCACCAATAATGTCGACAGTGTTGCACCATTTTTCAAGCCATTCTGGTACAAAAATAATTAAAACACTTTCAAAGTGAATTTTTCATATATTATTTAACAGTGTATTTCGTAGCTTGAAGAGCCGAACTCTGACAGAAACGCAACAAATTCTTGGCTCTCCTAATCTCGCCTATTTTGTTAAGTGACACATTAAAGGTTCGCACACAAAGGGGAGACCTTCGGACCGCGTTCGAGCGTTCGTTTGAGAAACAACAATTACGTGCCTATAATTTGCTTGTCGATTCAATGAAGGCAGAGTCCGCTCTAGTATCCCCACTGACTTTTCAATCTGAGCATGTATAGCATTTAATTTGCTCAACGAAAACAAAAAAACTTTTGCACATTCAGTAGTTTTTAAAAACAAATGTATCCAATGCCAAAGATACTTGAAACAGGTATTCAATTAATCATCGAATAAATCTAAAAATCATTCACATTCTCGATAACCTTGAAAAATCATTTCCAACTATAAAAATAGAAAAATTATGCAAATGAAAAATCATAAATAGCCAATTATGAGTTACAGCAACATCAGATAAATGATAATGTTTTCTCAACGAGAAATACTTGTAAACTATCGTTAATTTGGTTGCAAAAGTTGGCCGAATAGCTCGATGAATTTTTACAAAGAAATCTCTTCACAGAATATATTCGCCCCTCTTTTCCTTCAGTGTGTATTATCTGTTTTATCTGTTAACTATGAAAGTTGGAAGTCGAGTAAAAGATTCCAGTGTGAAATATAGCTCCACAGCCAAAAGTTATGCAGGCATTATTTATAGTTGAATCTTGATGAAGATTTTTTAGTGTGCGTCAGCGTCAATTTTTTAGCGTTCGAGACAAAAAGGACGTGGCTAATTGGTCTTGGCCGAACAAACAATCGGGTGCTGTTGTTTTCGCTCTTTGATAGAGGGAATAAAAGGAACGTGCTCAGCAAATACGGACGAGGTGCTTTTTTATGGTTTGTTGTTTGTTTGACGAGGATACCAAAAACGTCGTTAGCCAGCAGCGAGCTTACGCAGGTTGTGGGAGTTTTCCAACGGCGTAGAAGATCATCATCAATAGTACGGTTGCAGAATACAGCTTTTTATCTATTCTATTTTATCCAACAAGATTATTCTGCAATACAAGTTTTTCTCTCAATATCGATCCCACGTTAATGATCATAATCACGAGGCAAACGGATATCGAAATTGGGATAGAAACGGAATACGGAAACCTCGAAATAGTGGGGATTAATACAATTAAAATGATAATACCTGCATGATATTCAAAGCAGTGGGCTTGCCTTTTGTTTGCGCGCTTGTATTGTTACTCCACATTAATATCGTCTATTAGTTTATTTGAACGCGTTATGAATGTTCCCTCCTACGATTATAACATTGTTTCATTATCATCGTTCCTACAATGGAATGATTTTTCATTCGTTAGTAGGGTTTAATAAACATTCCATTAATGTAACATGAAAGTCCAAAACTCTGTTTCAATCCTCGGAATTAACAGTTTATTTCTAGTAGTCGTTAAAGCGAAATGTAAAAACAGCATGAAATAAAAAAAACTTCGTTACAACTCGTTCAAGCAAAAGAGACGTCGCTATAGACGTCATGGGCGAAATGGGGAAATCCTAAAATAATTGTGGATTTTGAATGTAGTAGAATTCTGGTTAGTACTTTGAGGTTAATGGGCCATGTGAAGATAATCCTAACTGACGGTAAGAACTTATTCGTTATTGTTTTTATCCAGTAAATCATATTGCATCTTGCTGGCGTAAAAAAGTGTTTAATGTAAGCAAAAGTTGGGAAGAACCGAGCGTTCAGATTAGTCGACGTAGAACGTAAATAAAAAAAAGTTGATTTTTTTCTTAAGAGCCACCGAGAAGATTTGCTTGCTGGAAAAGTTTAAGGGACTTTTGCTTTCTCCTAACTCTTCATACTTGTATATATTTATGTGTTTACATGGGCTAGCTAGAGTGGAAGAGTAAATTTTGGTTTTTTGAGCTAAAGGGGGTTCTCTCGTTCGAATTTATCTATAGAGAGAGAGAGAGAGAGAGCGAGAGAGGAAGAGAAGGAGGGAAACATGAAGGGAAAAGCAGTGAGTGGGCGTCGTTGGTGTCGGAGGCTGTAGCGGTGTGTATGGCTGGCCCGGGAGTGACCTAATTCGCTTTTCCAGCGAACCGTAATCGCCGAGAGTCGAGCGGTGGAAAAGAAGACCAAAATGACAGGGAGTAGTAGCAGCGTACAGATGGAGGATTCTCCAAATAGAGAGAACGCAGATGAGCGCCAGGTTATTGGTAATTATGTAAGTGAAGAGTCATCTCAGCGCGAAATGGCCTCGAATGCAGCTCCAAAGTGACTTGTCATCTTTCCACGCTTCCCCTACTGAGAAACTTTTCTTCATCCCTAATGATTTTCCCACTTTTCTGTTTTTCAAGGCGGCTTCTTTACTACTTCACAAAAAAAAAATATCTTTTCGGATTCCTTTCCACGAGTTGGAAAGAACTCGGACAAATATATTTGGAGCGAAAATAAAAATGAAAAAGATACTTTTTTTGTAACGTATCGTCAGTGCAATCATTACGCTCTCGTGCAGAAGATTCGATTATTGAAGAATAAAGCCATTGTGTGCTGATTTAGTCAAATTATTATTGTTCTAATCGACGGGCCAACTTCCGAAATTCATTTGACCCTATACGATTCGAAATCCTGTCACGTTTATAATTAGTAAATAGGCATTCAATTAATGATAGAATAATTTCTAGAAGATATTATCGATTCTCAGTTGATACTTGAAAGAACTTTATAAACGAACACTTAAGAAGTTTCATGGTATCGAATATCTCAAAGATTTTGTTACATAAATCTAGTTGAACGGGTCATTAAAACTTTTTTATGCTTAGCGACAAAGGGTAAGTAATAAACAAACTTTTGATGGATTAAAAGTCAAGGCAAACTTCGCTTCAGTGGTAAATTAGTTGAGCTTACATCGGAATAAAAATGGAAAGAGAAAAAAGTAGAAATACACGAAGCACCGATCGATTTTGGCGTGTGCAAATCGAACCAAGCTGAACCAATTCGTTATCCATTCTTTCCGCGAAACTTACTCTGCTTAGCTTCGTTTATCGTGAACCCGGCCGTGAAAGGGTTTCGGATAATTTTCCGGAGTAAAGTAGAGTTCCAACGTGCATGGAGTGATCCTGTCTATTCGATCGCGTAGATACAGAACTCTGTAAATGATTGAGGAACTGTTGTTCCGAGGTTTTGTGCAAAAAATTTCATTGTGAGTTTTTCAAAGGGATTACGTCGTCCATCCATTCAAAACGTCCAATTTCCACTTTTTTCACTTTTTTCCGTTTATGCGTTAAATATAAATAAAAAATATCAACGTTTTTGTGCGCGCTTTAGAGCTTTTCTCAGTTTTCTCGTGTTGGAAAAATTGCACGGACCATCCAGCCTAGTACATAAAAACGGAACGAGTACCACGGAAGTGTCTTCTGCTATCCGTTGCCATCGGAATGTGGCAACTATCTGTACGAGAGGACCAACGTCCAACGTTTGGAGCATAAAATGTTGATGTCACAGTTAAAACGAAACGTAAAGATGAAGCGAAAAATTTGTACCTGTGAAATGGGAGCGAAGATGACGTTGATCAAATGTTTATAAGCTGCTATCGTAAAATGCCTTCGGCATTCGCGATAAGTTCATTATTTTTTCGTATTACACGTATACGAATGGAAATGTTTTTGAAAACTCCTTCAGATCAAATTTTCCCCATTCCATTCAATTATATTCAACATGAATAATTTTTATTGACTCAGTACTTTCTGGTCACAATAAAAAACGCCCACGTTTATACGCTTTCATAGAAGGAAATGGATGAACTCCCGTAACTTCGTATTGAATGATAGGAATCGAGATTCTACTTGAATGCCCCGCGCAATTCGTGAATCGCGACCGAACTCGCGGAGTGATATCTCTGTACTGAAACGAAATGGTGATCTGTGTTATTCGATTGATCGTCACATACACAGATATACATTCAATTATTAGAGGGAATCAAATCATTAGAGGCTCATTAGAGGGAATCCAAAGCAATACGAATTCTCTCTTGCAACAGTGGAACAGTTTTGAGTAGCCGATTTCCCGGAGTGATATTTACATGGTAGAAATAGAAATGGGAGTGTATGATGAAATAACCCAACCGAAAATGAGCCAGGGAGCACTGATTTCGCGATGCGTAATGTTCCTTCCGGTAAATGCTGATAAAACATTTTTTCTTGCCATCCACTTTGAATAAGGATTTCGAGAAAGTTACTACTTAAACTTCACTCACTTCTCTGTCTCACGCTCTCTCGTTAAAACTTTTCGAACCCCACTCAGAGGCTTGGAAAATTTGTGCTCTCCAGCTCGTTTTGTATTCCATCTTTTTCCACGCAATTTTTCTCCCGTATCAGCATCCTTTCTTATTCTTAGGGCTGGCAAAAAGGAGAAGTTGAGTCAAGAGGATGCATTTTGTAGCGCTGGCTTGACATATTGGAGCGTCGACATTGAAGCTCACGTTTCACTTTCTATATTGATGCAAGCGATCCAATCTACGAGTAACGTGGTTACGTAAATTTATAATCTAATCTGAGCTTCTCAAAATAACATGGAACACGACAATGGGAAGAAGAGCGCAGAATAATAATGAGATAAAAATAGAGTTGTGGTCGAGTACAGGCTGAAAGAAGGGAGCGACAGAATAGCAGTGAAATATGAAACAAGCACAGTAACACACTTTATTATTCATTGCGATACGTCACTGAGTATGTTATCCCGTACGACTCTTTCCTCTTAGTTAACGGACACTTGTCTATCACAAGGTGAAAACGGTGGAGGAGAAAGCGAGAAGGAATAGGAGCGAGGAAAAAAGAGAGGCACAGGGGAAACTCGAGAGGGGCGGAATAAGTTCCTTCCTCGTGTGTTTACAACCTGACCCTCTTGCGGAAATTCTTTTATAGTACCTTCCAACGGAAATGATGTAGTAAATGTAGGGATCGAAGAAACGGAAAGTATTTTGAGGTATGAAACTTGTTGGCAAAATAAAATTAATACCGAATTACTTATTTTTGGTTTGAATATCAATACAGTATTGAAAAAAAAAAAATTCTTTTTCATTCATCACTTCCACGGTTTTGATTCTCAAATTTGTTTAAAAAATTTTCGAGATCTCCCGGATTTCCATGAGATGGCAAGAAAATGGGGGAAAAAAATGTTACGCAGGCGAGAACAATGCGGAGACCATGATAGCAGGGGATCCAGAGCAAGAAAAAAAGGAGGGAGGGAACTTAAAACAATGGCTTAGTACAACACATTCGTGATAAAAAATTGGATTCTCTTGTTCGTTTTTCTTCTGCAGCATTGGCAAAGTAGCTGGATCAGCGGTTTAAAACTCAAGAGAATTTTCTTTAGGAAATAAACGTGCAGGCAACGTACTGGATTTTCGATGTTGTCCGGATTTCTCATGAACGAATACTATTTTGAGTCTTGTTACTGCTTAAAAACACTGGCGGTTCAGTAATCGTTCACACGGATGAGTGGTTCTCGAGGTTTTAGGAAAATCCACAAGGTGCGAAAGCGTGAGGATAAAAGTCTATCTACACAGTGGAAGTTAATATGTTTGAGGATAAAAATTCATCGCGTTCAGCAGAGAAATTCTTAGGAGTATAATAAGACAAATTAAATGAAAATTTGCGAGTTTTATTGTATCATGCTGCGCCAGTATTGTCATAGTCTTTCACTTGCTGATATAACAGACATTGCAGTTGGCGCGAAACTCGAATGAAAAGCATACTCAGAAGGTGACGAAGAAAGAGATTTCCGAGTAAGAATCAGAGTACACAGAATATATTCAAGCAAGCATGGGAAAGCTGCTGCTAGACTTTGTTCCAGCTACTTTGCAGAGTCGCATTTGCCTGGCACTTTGTATCATTCCGTAGAACAGAGCTAGCGATACTTGCTGCGTAGTTGTCAAGATTTTCCATGGAAAACCTCTCTCTCTCTTTCTCTGCGTTTTTGCATGCTTCTCTTCTCTCGGTCCACCTGCCTGTGTGTGTGTGTGTGTGTGTGTGTATGTGTGTGTGTGCGCTCCTCTCTCTTTCTCTCTGTGCATTTATGATAAATATACATTTAGAGAGTACAGGATGTGGCTTCTAAGAAACATTTAATTAGCCTCGCACCGCAGCATCCAGAAAATTAATGGCCACGTTTTCATGACGTGAGTTCGCATGTGGTTTGTCAGAAAAATACGTCGTGGATTCGAATAAATGATCAACTCGAAATGCGTAGTAAGCTATGGAATTATTATTTTTCTTGTTGAACGCATGTAACAAAATTTTCCTTCTCGGGCCACAAAATTATACTCCGATATAACGAGGTTTTGATGCGTAATCATCGAAATTTTGTGGCCTGGATGAAATCCTTTTGTTGAATACGTTTGAAAAAAAATGTGAATATTCCAACAAAATCTGCTTTTCAGTGAATGCAGTCTTGAAACGCAATACAAAAAAAATAAGACAATACAATTTCAAATCTTCATTGTGTTTTGCTTCAAAGTAATTGGATCCTATTTTACGAGTAGATGTGTTCCCATTGTAAGATTTTTTCGTTAATTTTAATTAGGGAAGTACTGATAGAGCAAATACTAGAAAACACTTGAGAGGACATTGAAATTTAAAGTCATACATGGCTCTGTAATTCCCGGTCACTATTCAAGTAGTCCTGTAGGAGGTACTTTAAGTGCGGATGCGAGCCAAACTTCGCGCTTGGTACAAAACATTATTAGTAGAAACGGTCTGTCTCGAACAGACCACGCCAGATTCTGCGTCTATAATGCATAATTCTTCCTTTATTTTCTTTCAATTCATTCTCATTCTAGCCCCTTAGGGCCCACTTATTCACTTGGCTAACAACGTGTACGTGGTTGGATTAACGCGAAGACTTTAATCAGCGACAACCGCGAACTCTCCCCCTTCTCTTTCTCTCCCTTTCTCCTTCTCTTCTTCTGTATTCTGTTGCATATTCCAATTGCATTAAGTTTTGTATGCATGTACATCAGTATATATGTTCATAAACGTTTTACAGCTTAATTGGATACTCTATTAGATGTGTACCATAGTGAAATATATGTATTATGCAGTAAGAAGTTTGTGAATTCTATAGCAAGTTCAAAAGACCTTTGTACTCGGTTTGAAACTTATTAGACGAGATAAATTGATTATTTATTTCTTAGTTAGATTCTCCTATAAATCCATCTTGTCTCAGGAATATATTTTCCAATGCGAATCTGTGGTTGAATCGATCTAATCGATCTCATTTGAATAATTTCAAGTAATTTTTCTTCATGTTTTTTGAATAATTTGTTTACTATAAAAAGTTACGGTATGTTATGTCCTTTCCAGCGATCGCGTTTATCTGCGTCGAAAATTTCATGGTGAACGACAGATCAGCTGACTGAAGCTCAACGACAAACGGACTTAGTTTATGTTAAACACGTTTGTGATATGAATTCGTCACACAGGTGTGGTCAAAAATAATTCCATCTCTACCACCAAATCGAATTTATTTTTTTTTGCAATTCGTGACAGCGTTCCGGGCACGTGAGACCCGAAAAAGTCATTTCAAAAGTCCCCTCTCATTTTATTCAGTTCACGCGGATTTGACCACTGTAAATCGACGAATTCAGAAACATTTCACCTTCCTCGATTTTCACTGAGATTTCGGAGAGAACACGAAACGCGGTTTATTTTGTGTAGGATTGAAAAGCAAAAAAAAAAGAGAGAGAGAAACTAAAACAGGTGCCTGGCAAAATGATTTTTTCTATTCTTTGCTGTTGAGTAAACAGGGTCACATATACCCTAATATATACGAATATATACGTGAGTAAATACGTGAGAAGGGAGAGTTAACACTCTATGCCTCTTGATGCATGCTCGACTCGAAATATTTAATTGGACCTTTCGTAAACGGGGAACGAACGAAATGAACCGTCCACTCGATTTGCCAGCTCTTTTTTCCCCTCTGACATTCTAGTATTGCCGGTGGTACTTGTGCACACCTC
The DNA here is from genome assembly GCF_019457755.1 of Venturia canescens. NCBI lineage: Eukaryota > Metazoa > Arthropoda > Insecta > Hymenoptera > Ichneumonidae > Venturia > Venturia canescens. Next base: position 15,522,350 of record NC_057421.1, on the reverse strand, counting down.
GAAATAGGTCAACCAATGTGCGGACCTCGTCGGACAAAGGGAAAGCTTTTTCTGTATTTTGAGGCATTGCTAACCCACACATGACACGATTTCTGGCGCTGGTGCAACCCAACTGGAATTTCTCTCCACATTCTACGTTCGACTTTACACGTATACATAGACGCATACACGGTGTCTAAAAACAATGAAAGAATGTGTACATTCGCTTGAATTCAATAGAATTATCGAATCAACCTCGAAACGTTGACCAAGTGATCGAGAATTCTCATCAATGAAGAATCCTCCCACCGACCTTCAATCTCTTCACGTTCTTCGAGAGATTCTCAGCTTCGGTCTCATCGTGTTGACTTCCCAAATATTCAATTTCACAATATCGACACTTCGATTGAAACATCGTGCAGCGTTTCCTGCATCCTTTGTTCCGCATGACGACGGATAAGAAAGCAATTGGAATAATTTATATTCCTTCGCCTCTCTGTCATGCCTGTATATTTATCGAGTGTAAAATTTAGTCGTAATACCTTTAAATCCCGTAGGAAATAGTTTGAGTTCGAGGAATATCTCATGATCGTCTCGGCACGGTATTTTGTAAACGTCAGGAAGCGTCGAAATAGAAAGTAGGAGGAAACAAGGTCGTGAGGCCATTAGAAAGATTTACAGAAACACTGGTTTCCAAGATGTTCAGTAAAATACCAGCAGCAAACGTTTACATGACGTAGCGGATATCGTAGAGCTGACAAGGGCTTGAAGGAGAGTGAGAAAAGGAAAGAGTAATTGAGGGGCAAGTTTTACGACGTACAAAGTTACCGAGCACAAATGCACATTCAGTGCAGAGCGAGCGGCACGGTTTATGTTACAGGGAGACATGTAAAATTCATTCTGGAGATTAATCTCCGACTGCAGACGCAATATAATGTAGGTGGAGTGTTCCTAGGGAAAAAGAGCTTGCGGGATGGCAGCAGTAAGGTATCGCGCATCGCGGCAGACTGCCAGCACGCGAAAAGCGTGCTGGCTCGGGGCTTGCTGCTGGCCAGCCGGAGAATGAAACTCTCCGTTTTCTTGAAAATTCACGTTGCGCCAGTCACAAACTCTGAATCTCTCTGTTTCTCTTTCTCCCTCTTTATGCCATCCTCTCTCTTTCTTCCTTTTACTATCTTCCTATGGAAATCTTATGCCTGTAGAGGGATCCACAGATGGATATTTATAAACGTCTGTCCGTGCACGTATGGGGGATTCTTTTCTTATTCACCGACATTGTTTTGAATCCTCGACTCTTCGAAGCACGAGGAAACGCTGGTCCGACGTCCATCCGAATATCGAGACCTTCCGATTGTGAAGGACTATCACAAAAACAATTTTTTGCAGAAGAAATGTTTGCCACGAGGAGATGAAACGAGCATTGGAAATGGTCTTAAATTTCAATGGAATCTGAATAATAAACGATTTCGAGCGAAATCAGGGACGATCGTCGTTATGCACTGGAACATTTGGCGCAGAGCTCTCCATGCATACTTGTCCATTTAAATGTTCAGTATTTGGGAATCGGGTCTCGCTCTACTGCCCTCGAATTTTTAGTTACGAGTACTCCGGAGGTCTCGGTGCAAACTTTCAAAAACACGCCCCTTCTATTCTTTTATTTTTCATAAATCTGACTGAGCATAATGCGGCTCAGCAATATCGAAGAATAGAACTCCGCCTCCCTGAATTCTCTCAGCAACGAAGAATTATTTCTCTGATTTAAAAAATCTTTTCTTTATTTTTCTTCCTTTCACCAATTCAGCAGATTTTTATGATCGCTCGAAACAGACGCGTCTACCCGCACCGTTAAATCGTTAAGCATTTCTCGATGTCGGATTGTTCGGATGTTTATCACTCGCCGAATCGTCTCGACCAAATGCAGACGTCAAATTGATGAGATTTTCCAAAATTTTAACGGATTCATTCAAATTTATGCAACAGTTAAATTTTCTTTCTCTTCATGACTTTTTTTAGTCGGCGTTAATAAGACGTTTTGGAATTTGAAGATGTCAGAGTGTCCGGATTTATCCACTGTTTGGAATCGCCCCACTTCCCCCCACGCGAACAAACCTTTTGAGATTGTGACTTCCGTCTTTCTCATTAGCCCTTAGGAGCCGTTAAAATCGATGGTGAAGAGCGAATGCTTTTCAAGTTTTCGTAACGATCTTTTTCCGCGGCCCACCTGTTCGATGCTGCGTCAAAGTTTTGAAAACTCTCTGGATATCTGTTTTTAAGAACAAAGAGAATAAGAAGTGAAAGGAGGAGAAGCAGAAGGAACTTTGACAAAGTTCATTGAAAAACGCTGAGGCCAAAATCTGGGAACAAGCTCATAGACGTCCCCAGCTTGAGGCTAATATCTACTGGACAATTTCGATACTCGCAAAGCTTCACTGACTAAGAATCTCGCGGCGAGTGTCGGCAACCCACTCGACATTAGCCTCAGTTGTGGGAACAGGAGAGCTTTTCTTCCCAAGGAAATCGACTCTAATGGACTTTCGTCGTGTTTGAAACTTCAAAAGCTCGACGTAGCGTGAAATCGGAGGTGGCTCTCGCGAGATTCACTTGCACGCTTCGAAACTTTGTTTCGCGAAACTCGTTGTTACTACTTCCCTGTACCAGTTGCAACTTGCCCTGAAGAAACTCAAATTATTTAGGGAGCTGAGACAAAAAGCTTCACTTATTCAGGGCCGGCTGTCATCCGTTGTATCGAAATAAAAATCAACAAGCTTCGCCATGTTTCGACATAGAGTGTCATCAGTTAAATATTGAAATATTGACACACAAACTTTAATCGGACGTTTGTTTTGTCGTTGTAAAAACATTTCGGGGAAACATGATCGTTGTCCATTCAAATTATTCCAAACTTCATCATTCATATGATTTCGACTATTAATTACCGACATTCCAAAAATTGTTGCTAGAAATCTTCGACATTTTTTCGATCATAAGATAAAACAAGTATTTATTCCAGGGAAATGAATTCTTCTCCATTTCTCATCAATCATGACCGCATCCTGATTCAACCATCCTCCATATTCGTGCAGATCGGAACGTCAAGAGGCGTTAATTGATAGGTTCAGAGATTTCGAGACCGATATAGATACTGAGAATTTCTGAGAAGAGATAGACGACTGATTCAGAGGAGAAGATAAAGTTGAGAACGTCGTGGGAGCCAATCCAATGAAATTCTCTTCTGGATTGATATGTATCAATGGCTCAAGGTGTAACTGAACTGATTGGATATTCCAATGGAAAGAGAATCTGATCGAACGAATGATTGACTTGCCCAAAAAGTCTGTAGGGCATGAATTTCGAAAGGATAGATTACACGACTGTATCAAAAAAATTTTGTTGTTTGTTCTAAAGTTCATTTCATGAGTTTGCTTTTGTGACAGTTATACTAATAATACTCATTTCCATGTTTTCATAAGAATTTGCATTAATTTTAATACATGACAATGTCGCGCTTAGTGTTAAAAAGTTCGGTTTCAGCTCCGTGGTACACAATATACTATTTTTTCAAACTTTCTTGATGATTTAAAAAAAAAAAAATTCGAAAAATGTTAGTGCATTTAAAATCATAAATCGAAACTTTCTTCTCTCTTAAAATGTTATCCTAAACCTTATAATTCTCGAGTTACACAGCTTCTCTTTCAACCTACTGGGTAATAATTCGCAGGATAAAAGCAGTATATATAATATATAAATTATACAATAAGGTCCAGTGGAATAGAAAATGCGTTCTTGAATAATATACGATTAGATTTAACTTGGTTGCTCGTATTCAAAGTCTGATAAAGTCCTCAAAGGTTTATGAGGAAATCACATCAGAGATATTTTGTAGAGAATTTAATTTTCTACAAAAACGTGTTCATTGAAATTATGCGAAAAAATTTTTTTTTACGTGTTATTTATATGGAAAAACGAAAATTCGTTGAGCGTCTCGTGGAATCAAAATATAAAGCTGCCCTTGCAGAAGAATTTTTGTTACATCGCCTAGAAACTTTTGAGGTTATAGGACAGGAAAAACAAATAATAAATGTTTTTTTGGACCACCCTAATACATATGTTGCATGCTCATTTAGATAAATTCAAGAATAACATGGGTGCATACTCAGAAAAGCAAGGAGAATCCTAAGATATTATGAGCTTCAAACAACGTGATCAAGGCTAATACAATGAAAATGAGATGAGAGACTACATTTGGGGTTTATTGAGAGAAAGTTCTTATGAACATAAAAGAAAAAGTAAAATTATGCATTTTTAAATCATTTTTCACTTTTTTGTGAGCCAGTTTGATAGTTAAAATGAATTAAAAGAATATACATTTATATTTGTATGGTTTTATTATGACATAAAAATTGTAATCACTGATTTTCAAAAATATCGTTCAAACGTTCTCCTGGATAGAAAAGCAAGCTTTTTCATCAAAAATTTCACACTTCAATGTCAATGTCAAATTTTGTGTTGACCCATGTTATCTTATCATGAAGCTTGAATGAAAATGACTAAATGACGTTTTAAATCGTTGAAATGAATGACCCGGAGTGCTACTAAAAAATTCTGGAGTTTTCGAAGGCCTAAAGACTTGGAAATATAATTTAGTTATATACTCATCAAATAGAGCTCCATTAATGCTTAGACCCCATTTTCGCAAGCTTCGAGAGTTATTCCTTCGAGTCCGGTTATCCGCATAACGAGTTTTACGTAGTTATTCAGAATGATAAAGCATCCAGATGATATGAATCAAGTTTCAAGCATACCACTCACTCCCTTCTCAACCCCATTTACGTTCTGAAAACTCAGGGAAATGCTACTTCCATATAGATTACATATTACGATCCACATCAGAGAATGGAATTGTCTAAAGGATGAAAAAATAACGAGAGAAAACAATGCTAATACAGAGTAAAATAATAATGAGATTTTCATTATTTAGAATCCTTTTACCTGTGCTTTTATATTTTATTTACTAGAACTCTTGTATAATTTATATTGTATTTGACAACAAACGTGGTTATTTCATTTCAGGCTATTTAAATAAAATAATGAAACTTGCTAATTTGACTTTAGTAAATCATTAGTCATTCGTCTACTTTCAAACTAATTATCTCTGTTCTAATTATTCGTCCACCCTCAAAGGAAGTAGATTATAATTATTTTGAAACTCAAGTGTCAATTTTTGCCGAATCAATACTTCAATGAATTTTCTCTTGGAGTCCATAATTGCAATTGAAAATCGAATTATCATTGATAGTAAATTACAACAAATTGTATTAAGCTCCACATCAATAGAACTGAGCGTTTATAATACTTCACAGCGACAATAATTTTCGATGCAGTCACCGAAACGTCACACACATTGAAACTCTTCATTTCCTGTGATCGAATATTTTCGATATTGCGATGAGTTTCAGCTCGTTGAATGTCCAGACGGAGGGATTCTCCGTTATTCTCTTGGTTCTCTGTAGGCGTTGAATTATCAGTAAAACTGCACATGTACGTGTGAGGCGAAGATCCATTTGAGGTAGAGGAAGAGCGTGAGCCGTTTCCAAGGTAATTGGAGTCAACTTTGACGGGTCGCAATTAGGGAAACGCGATAAACTATGGAGGGTAGAAGCAGATAGACCGTTGTGCTGACCCAATTAAAATGTAGCCGTTGCTCGGGGCTCTGCGGAGGAGGCAAGAAAAGCGGTTTCCTTCGGACTGGAAAGGCCGGAATTCCGTGCGAAGTACGTGTTATATCTCGCACCTTGTAAACAGTCTCAACTGAACCTCCTTAACATGTACAGCCGCTCGAAATATGAACATCTGTAAAATTGCTTGAAAACTGAAAACTGACGTGGAAGAATGCTGCTAATATTTCAAGCAGACAGTTGATAAGAAGGAAAATACCCCCAATTCATACAAAAGTAGCTCGTTTGCTTTAGACTTCAGTGTGAAATAAAGAAACGCCTACGCTCGAGAAAGATCAGTCTACTTTTTGCAGTCAGCTGCAAAGCTCCCGGTGTTTTAATGAATGAGTTTGTAATCTTTTTCGTAGAAGACGAAAGAAATTAAACACTCGTTTTTTAGACTTTTTTTTTATTCCTCCCACGACACGTTATTCACAGATCTCGTTACAGCAAAACGAAGTGTTCAGTGATGGATAATTAGGTGAATGCTTGATGGCCCCGAAAATAAGGTTTTCGGCAAATTGTATGGAAGACCAAAGCGGAAAAAATGGCGATAGTGCCTCGTGAGCTGTGAGCAAAATAAGGGAGCAGTGCTGCATTCGGAATTACATGTTAGAAGCAACGACCTTCAAACGTCTCTGCCATTCAGTCATTGCCGCGTATAATTTCATGAAAATTTGGCAAAGGTGTGCTCAACGACTTTGATTCATGGCCCCACGACACAACGACTGTAAATGGCAAGAATATTGATTCCCTTTTCTACTACCAACGTATTTCGGCCCTCTAATCGATTGGAAGCATACCATAACAGTGCAATAAATCACCATTCGATATATCATTAAGAAAGGGGAACCACGTAGGGAATGCCCGACGCATGTCTCTTAAATATCACAAGGGAGCCTAAAACTCATTTCTTCAAGACCCACTTCACTCGATACGTTTACAGAATATACGAAATTGTCTTATTTTTTTCAGTAAATCATGTTAAATTTAAAGCAACGTTTTCAAATGAAAATAGTTGATTACTGGTCGATAGTTTGGTGGAAAAAAGTGACATAATATTCTACGAATAGGAATTTTTTACTACGAGTTATACTTGGCGTTTTCACTGTCAAAATACATCGAAGTTGACGTTGCTTCATATTCGTGAATATTCAAACCAAAATATGCAGTGATTCTCTGAATATTTTTACCTTTAGAGAATACGATATTAGTGACGAGAACAGAAATAATGAGAATGAATGAATGGGACTGTAGACACTATAATGGATTGAATGAAATAAAGCTCGAATGCATGAAAATAAGCAGAGAAAACATCGGAATACAAGAAGAAAACTGTGCTATGCTACATTACCACACTGTACATGCGAATATACGGTCGTAGTATGTGCCAGACGTGTACCCATAAAGATGGCCAAATGCAGGGAATATGGAAACGTTGAATTTCTACGAAGACGTCATGAAAATGGGGCGAGGTTTCGTATCGAAAAAGTTATACAGGAATAAAAGTGTATACCGAAGTCACAGAACTTTTCACAGATTTTGTCATATGCATTCGTAAAAATTTACAGTGCAAATAGTACTTTAAGTAAAGTTTTTTTTTTTAACAATGCGTAACTTTCCAAGTAGTATCGAATGTTGCGAGAGTTCCGGATGACAGGAAATAATTGGCAATCACATAACGAAGAAAAAAAAAACAAGCAAAACATTTATCATTAATGTAGTATTGTAACCGAGAATTTTCAGTTCATTCGAAAAATTCATTTTCGACTCTAACCGGATTGCTAACATATGCAAGAGCAATCAAGAATGAAATAGTGAAATAAACGAAAAATTCGTTACCTCGCAAGTAATTGAAACTCCAAAATATTATGCAGATTGAGGAAAAAAAAAAAAAAAAACAATGAAAATACATTGTTATACGAAAAGCGTGCACGAAAATATATTTTTTGGTTGAATTTCAGACGTAAGGTGTGAAAGGGCAAGCACGAGGATGACAAAAGAATGAAGTATAATTAGCATCCTCTCATGCATGCAATATATTACGTAGGCGTCTGAACGCAGCTGCTGCATAAGAAGGGGCCTCGTGCTGCGTCAGCAGAATTTTTTAAAATTGTTTCATTACTATTATTATCATTATTGTTATTTTTATAATGCATATACATACACAAAAGCTAAGAGGTCAGTGACGTATGTACCTGAATGTCGGCATGCGACGCATCATGAGACAAAAATATCTCGGTGTAAGCTCGGATCGTAAGTCCAGTAGTATTCTGCACCCAATACATATATGCATACATTTAAAATGATCGACGTTTCAGTAACACATTGTTCTATTTTTTCCCAGCCTGGTCTGCTCATCTCTTAGTGTTGAAGAAACCGATACCCGTTCGGATGAATGGCTCATCGATAATGCGTCAAGGGAATGATGGAATAATAAGTTTGGAAGAAAAATATTGATTTCTTTAAGGGCTTATATAAACTTGTGACGGGCGGAAACATCGAAATTTTTTTTATTAGATTATTCTTCAAGTACAATGTCTGAAGAATATTCTCACCAAATTTCATAAAGATCGGGGCATTAGATTCGTAGCTGTAGGTATTTCAACCGAGCGTCCGGTGCGCGCGGTCTCGTCTAAACTTGAATCTTCAAACGCGATTATCTCAGAATCGTCTTTTTAAAAATACCTTTGCGGTGGACACGATTACTAAAAAAATTATTAACCCGATCCATACCAAATTCATACAACTTATTTATCATAATAATAGCGAGGGCCTGGACGAAGGATTTCGTATTTTGTTGGAAAAAAAAATTGTAACAAAAAAACCGAAAATTTAGTACGTCAAAAAATGAATTTTTTGTTAAAACTGCCGCCATTTTTTTAAATTAAAACTTTTACAAATCCTTTGTCCAGGCCCAAGCTATTATTACCATAAACAAGTGATATAAATTTGGTATCGATCGGATTAATGGTTTTTAAGTTATCATGTCGACCGCAACTGATGCTCAAAAAAAGGTGCTACTGGAGTACAGCTGGAGTTGCGCCATTTTAAGAAATTTTGTTGATAAAAAAAATTGTAGAAGGACCTGAACGAATGTACTAATGAACCTCGTTCATAGTTTATCAATAAACATTTATTTTCTTTTCGAAAAAAAATCAAGAAAATCACGTTTCTTCGTCCGCTGCAAGTGTATATAATAAGGCCTTAAAGAACGTACGTCATAGAAGGGCTGGCTCACCAAGAGATTTCTCATGGATGAGATTCTCCTAGAAAATTTTCAATGACGATAAGATTTTAGTGAACTCTTCATCGATTTTCAGCTCCAATGGTATTCAGTGGTCTGAAATATTTGTCAGCAATTACTTGCTCCAAAGTCTGCCGAATCGAACACTATCACAAGCAATAACTCACGCGAGTGGTCGTTCGTGGAAGCCCACATATTTCGCATTCTCAGCCACGAGTCCGTGGTCGAAGCGAAGAGCGTAAATCGACGCATTTCTAACTTGGTTATTCCCTTTATTCTCATTCATGCCCATCTTTCTTGTTCCATAAACTTTCGAACCCGCAATATTCATCTATTGTTCATAAATCAACACGCTGGCATTGCTAAAAAGCCGAGCGTCCATTGTTTTTACCTTTAGTAGTGGTAACCCGAGGTTACTCCACACATACCGGGTATCCCCCGAGCTAGTATGCAGTCGAGAATCGAATCTGGATGTCACGAGAATCACCAGAACTCGACCCTCGATTATTATCGAACTTTCCCTTAGAGACCGCAAATAATCGGATGGGTGGTGATACGAGCTGTCGGACACCAGAACCAATGATGAACCGAGTCGCTTCGATAAGCGAAAACGAGTAGATAAACTTGCATTCAAAAGCTTTTCCCTCCTCCTATGGGTGATATCTCGGACAAATGTTCTTGAGTTTGGACAATGGGATTGTGTCGGTCGTGGAAAATTCACTGCTGCCTTTCAACCGTTTATTCTCTTGCCAGCTTAATTTTTCACTGTGCGTAATAATCCGAGAAGAGAATTATAATATAAGAATAACAGTGTAACGTGTGCACTACGAACTGGGCACGAAAGAAATGTATCGGGCTAATTCTCTGGAAAGAGAAGCAAAATTACGGTGAGCACGAAATAGGATTCATCGCTTTCTCTCAAATTTTATGATACGAAATTAAAAATATTCGTTTGTTCTTGATAAGCTGTTAGCCCGGTAGAGTTTTCCGCATAGAGTTCGACGCGGAGAGCACGTTAGTTTTCATAATATTTTCCTCTCCGGTATTCTTATGGCATAATCTCCAGATTAAGCCACAAGTTTTAATCACTGTGAAACTTTATTCACTGTGAATAATCGTTGGTTATTGGATTTTAAATTGCATTGAGCTTTGGAGGCGCCAGTTGTTCGTGGGGTGTACGGAGGGAATGACAAAATTTCATTTAAATCAGTATCTCTGCGTTTGAGAAACTTTCAGAGTTTTTTTCCTGAATCTGATGATCCAATAGCATCGTCGACCCATTATCAGTTGATGAGATACCGATGCTTCGGATCTTGTCTATTAGACGAGAAAGGTCAGGCCACAGGAAGCTGGAGAATGGCTGGTGCTGTAAATGACGTGTGAAGATCAATAGGCCGCGCATCAATATTCCATTCGACGAAGTAGTGTAAACCAGGCGACCCAACGAAGCTTCAACATCTTTCGTATTTTTACGAATAGCTGAAGATAACGAAGAGAAAAAAGTGAACATTGGTCGTCTTATTATTTCACTTTTAACACCTACGGGGATTTTCCTTTCGGCTTATTCAGAGTTTCATTGCATGATCGTGACATCAAAGACATCATTTAACGAAGCTGACTACGTGCGGGTTATGAAGAGAAAAAAATACCTGGCTTTCTGGTTAGGTATAGTAATAGAAACGATTATACTAATACAGGCATCCATTTTTCAGGATTTCGTACGTATCCGTTCTCTTCTCTTTCGGAGCGTCAACGCTTTATCTTTTTTCCCCATCACCCGGAATCTCTCATCCCTCGGTTCCATATAGCCGAAGGTGATATAATACGTTCTTGGGTCCCTGAAACGCGATATCGCCGGGAGCTGTTTCATATGAGAACTCCAAGCACAAGCCATTGTGCGCGAGAAGTACGGCTGCGATACTTCGCTCCAGTGGCCGGGTGTGGGTGAAAAAAGCTAGGAAAGGTATTGGCAACATTGGCGGTGGTGGTGGTGGTGCTAGTGGAGAGCCGGAGAGTTGTTCGATGACACCAGCACCGGTCTCAAGATTGAGGATGCTCCGGTTAGTGTTTCCCTTGCTTCATCTCACTCACTCGGTTATCCCTTTTGAGGGTGAAAATTCCACGGAATATCTGTCCATACAGGGATTGATGCCACTAGAATCTACGAAGATTGCGCGGATGAGGAAAGGGGGAAGGACACTCTCCGAATCCAAGGATCGGAGGGACAGTTGAGGGGAAAGTTTGAGTTAAGCCACAGGCCGGGCGCACACACACATACACACCAAGTGACAGATCCAATGTACAATAGTGTATGCGAACCATGGAGGAAGCAATGTAAAAGGAGCCTGGATCGTATGGAGCAGGGTATAGTGAATGGGAGTCCTTTGCCTCGCGGCGAGCAGTCCTACGCGGTATAAAAATCCAATCTTATCTCGACTTGAAGAATACAAGGGATAAAAGAAGATAGAGTACGGGCTTGGAAGGGTAGGAGAAAGCAAGCGTAGCGCACATAGGAAAGGTAGAAAGAGGACGCCTGTGTTGAACGAAATATCCGCAGAGAACTGCTACGAAACAGGATGAATATGGAGAGTGTTCGGTAAGATCGAGGGGGAGGTAGAAGGGCTGCATGGAAGGAAAAAATACTTGAAAATACGGTGAAAAACATAATTGGCAAGCTTTTAACAGATAACACCAGTAACTCCGTGAGTCTTACACTGTGGCTGCGCACGTCGCATTGCTTATGAGGATCTTTGCTTGTTGGCTACCAGCTGTTGGAGGCTGCGCTTCACCTGCAGCTCTTCGGAAGGCTAACCTTCAAAATTCCAGGGTTTCTTCCCCAGTTTTCCAACTTCCACTGTTTTCATAGCTCAAGGCCACAGTCGAAGGTCTTGGTCGAAATGACCTCATTAATGAATATACGCGTATGATGTGATCCACCTTACAGAGATCACATGGACACATCTTCAATACGTAGCCCGATGTTCCTCATGCATATGGTTCGCTCACGAGGGAAATTCCAGTAAGACGAGGTAATGAGTAAAGTTGGATGATTTGCCGAGGCTCGAGTATTCCCAGCATCTCTCATCCAGTTTCATGGTATTGCTGCTCTCTAGGTTGGCCAAATACGGATGCTTGACGTTCACCAGGACTTGATATTTGAGGACCAACCACGAAAACTCGTAGCTGCTCTCTGCTTTGTTCATTCCATTCATACTTATTTCCATCTTTTATTTCACGGAGTATGGACGAATTCGAATGGGTGAGGAAGGAGTTTGAACACACAGTCGACGAATCCACCGGTCGACAAGTTGAAGAGGTAACTAGCAGCAGAGCAGAGAAAGACAGAGAGAGCGAGGGGAGAGAGAGAGAAGGGAGAAACGGTTCGACGGATGGATACGAGTTGGCGTCAGTCCAAGCAACTCCGAACGATTGGTTACGCCCGCCATTACGCGACGGCCCCATCACAGCTTATGCAGTAATGTTTCGACCGCCCCTCGCACCTCTCTCTACAGAATGTTCCCACCGAGCTGTAGCTCCCCTGTATCACCCTTCTCTATACTCTTGTTTAGGTATCTATACGTACAATAATGGTTGAATCTAGTTGTTCTATACAAAGATATTTATACATATGCATCTGGCACTAATACTTCGAGTCTCTCATGGATATCGATCTGTGGCGACGATTAATTGCTTTCGTATAATGCACGAATGGCTATAAACGCGCTTTTCCAGCCATCGACTACCAACGCCCATTATCATTGCTGTGTCTGCTGTCTGCTCTTCAAATAAAACTGTGTAATCATCCTGCCAAAGGATTCATGTGGAGTTCTTTTTCTGTTAGGATTTGCATCTCCCCAATGTCCCATCTGTTATTCGGATTAAGCTATGGTCAGGGATATATGACGATGCAGGCACTATAACTGATATTATTTATGTGAAAATGTAGAGCAATCTCTTGGAAAAAAAATCTCTATATATTCGAACTCCACCGTGAGCTTCTGCCAGATCTGTATAACCTTCTTTTCTTCTCGTTCTACATCCGATCTTATAGCATCAGTTCCTTCGTATACAAAAATTTTTAACAGGGTATCTGAGAACATCATGACCTTAAGCTGGATTTAACCACGAGTAGACTCTTCCTATTTAAGCTTTACTATCTAAACCCTGGATTAGAATTTCGTAGTATTTCTTTTCTTATTACCTCGAGTATTCGGTTCAACCTCAGCCTTGGAATCGCTTGGAATTTCATATGCATTTAAGAGGAACTTAAATCCTGTTCTTAGCCCCGCTTGTTCTAAGCTATTTTTAACTTCGACTCCGCAAATTTTTTGGCTGAGACTCTCGGTTATCTTAGGATTTACAAGAATGCTTGAACATTGACTATCTATTGGGAAGCAAATAAATCTTCCGGAAGGCCCTTAAGATACGACTTATTTCACAGGTTGTAAAAATCGTTTGAAAAATTTTTTTAGAGTGATACTAAGGTTGATATTCAAATATTTGATTTCCTCGTACTATGGAAGGGGATACTATGAAAATAATCGTGCTTCTTCTGGCTTACAGTGAATAGAGTGGAAAGAAATCCAAAACACGTCTGACAAACTCGAACGTCGTAGCAAATAAAATGCTGTCGAATGCTTCTCATGAATCACATGTTCAGAGATCTCTTAACATCGTTATTCTCTTGGCATTAAACGATAAAAAAAACCGAACAAAAGGACTCCCCTGGAGAAAAGCAATCGTTGGAGAAAAGATTCGTGTACGAGCTGGATATCGATTGGAACGTCTTAGTAAGAATTCCAGCTCTTTATCACCGAATAAGTTGTACGTCCAACTTCTATCTCAATTTCAGAAAAAAAAAAAAACAAACTCGGACTCGTGAACGTGGTGTTTCGCACAAAATCGTATTAAATTGTTGTCAATGTGAAAAAAACCATGACGGTTGAAGGATACTATTGGAAATAAATTACAAAAGTTCTCAACGCGTTTCTCAGAAGACTAAAAAAAGAAATGGACTTGTCTCGTTACAGCTTGTTGAAAAAAACGTTTCGACTGATCGATGGGCATTTAAACGCTCGGATATTAATGCGAAATACATACTCAATACTTGAATGGTAATAGCCCAAAAGAATGCATATAAAGTCCCTTCATAAAAGAAGAGTTGTCACGAAATCTCGAAGTGTGAGTTATTTTTGAAGCTTCTATAGACGTACTTTGATTGGTTGTCGATGTTGTGCTCGGAGTTCGCTCATGTGCGTATTTCAGATCGTAGAAAAAAGGAGGAAACAATTGCAACATATTCGATCGCGATCGTGTCAGATAAATTTATTTAGCGACATAAGAGTGAAATGATGGAATAATTTAGTAAGAATAATCTTACGCAATTATTATTCGACAGGTATCGTAATTTTTGTAATGAACTATTCGAAACAATGGTCCTGAGTGATATTTTTATTTAAAAAGTGTTAAAACAATTAAAGACAAGCGCGCGCTTGCGCGCACGGTGACCCTAGTAATGGTAAAATGCCCAAGATAACAGGGTTCAAGATAAAATTTAGAGAAAAACTTTCAACTATCCCGATGGTTGAAATTTTTTTAAAAATTATGCATTTAGAACTGTGAGAATTCGACAATAGACCTTTTCTTTGGAAAATGGCAAGAGATGGCAATTACTCAAGAATTTTTCCACGATTCATTCCGACATCAACGTATTCTCATCAAACGCAAGGCACAATAATACTAATCTTGTGTTGTTGCTTTTTTTTTAAACCGATAACGATAATATCAGATGAGAAAAATTGAGAAAAAAACTTTTTATTTGTGGAAATTGCCAAGATACGCACTAACTTTTCATCGGTATAAGATTTTTGAAACGGTGGAAGTTTGAACATGTCGTGAAATTTATGGTATCATTTTTATTGGCCAGCTCAGCCAGCCAGGTAATAAAATTTTTTCCGCTCTTTTCCTGTATTCTATCCTTTGGGAGTCTTATCGATTGGAGCTTAGAATGTACGTATTCGCCAGTATTGCTTTCACGAACATTCTCTTATTTTAATGACATTACGCTGTGATTTGAAAAAAAAAATTGAAAAAAATATGAAGATTATTGATATCCACAAGTTATGGTACATTCCAGAATGTGTGTTCTTCGTGATCAGAAAAAACGGTGCAAGATTTTTCGGCGTGAGAAACAAGTTTATTTCCTTACGATGACATTTATTTGTTTTTCAAAGGAGCCAATTTTTCAGTAAATTTCAGATGTGACCGTTTTTATTGAGGTTTTACGGCGTTCCAGTTAGATGTACTGTGAAAAATCGTTTTAATATTTTCCGCTTTGTGCCTCCGTAATATTAAGTACTTAAAATTTTCTTTGCCATTCCGTCATGCACTCGCTCATCAAGGGATAAAGCCAATTTTGAGAGCCTCGTTTGCGAAATATTATAAATGCTCGAATGAGTGTGTTCGTTTGTCGGATAAAAAACAAATTGTGGCTTGGAGATGAAAAAAAAAAGTATGAGGCTGCAAAGAGACGGGAAAGTGAGAGCAGGAAAAGAGTAGACTGAGATCGTGTGAATTGAAGTGGACGTAAGTGTATAAAAGAAAAGGAGAGAAGGTAAAGGTTGGGCAAACGGAAAATCGATGGGCGAAGAGTTGGAAAATCGTACGTTAAAAGTTCCGATAAAAAGGTCAGATTAGGGGTCGCGATTTTCGCGAATACTCGTCTTCCAGTGGTTGAATCGTCGAGGGTTGTGTAGTCAGAAGCCAGGGTATTCTGCGGGCTATGGAAGAAAGTACGTGCCTGAAAAAGTATCGTCGTTCGACATCACTCATCCAACGTCCCAGAGAACTCTCTGGAATAAAAATCATTGGAAGAGGGTCTGCAGAGGACGTTGGTAATCAAATATTCGAAACAAACGCTTCAATCAATAAAAGCGAGTGAGCCATGTTTTTAATCTTAGGATATTCGTCCAGAATATGGGTCGTATGTAGGTTTAAAACAACGAAGAAAACAGCTGAATATAGTGCGATGGAGATCGTCTTTAATCAACTTCTTCATTAAACTCCAGGCCCCCTATAGCTCACGTTTCATCCCAAGAAGCTTTCTCTCCAGTCATTTTCGAAATTGGTTTCAACGTCAGGAGCTTTATTGAACGAAACATGATCGATGTTCAGAGTGAAAGTTGCACCAGTAATGTCAGTTTGGCACGTGTACACTTACCTTGTCTCTGTATCTCTTCATGCGAAGCTACCTCATCGCTCAACAAGTTTGAGGATTTCAACTCAATTTTTAAAATAACTTTGTTGAAGAAAGTGATATCATGGAGCCTGAGAAAATCGTGGTGATAGCGACTCCTATGAAATTACGTTGAAAATGGAAACCTCGTTTTTTCTTATTTTCATGGCTCGGTCGAATGTAACTTTGGCAATCCGGTTTCAGTAAACTTTAGGCCAACAGAGGAATCCTCGTCATTCGGGAAAGAAAGGGTTTCCAAAACCGTGCATCCGTTTCATCGATATAAAGTCGTCTCCATATTTGCAGAAAATACGAATAATGTGAAAGCTCAGAGATTTGACATAATTTCTTGCTGACGCGAGACGGAGATGTGAGAGGTTTTTCGTGTTTCCAATGAAAACGAAAAGCGCTGCTCCTGCGATTAATGTACTGCGATAAATCGTCCCCCGACGAAAGAATGCCGCGGAGAAGTGGTGGCTCAACCGCTTGGATGAGAACGAGGACGACGTGCAATGGCATCTAACCGACCTTATCCACAACCAGGAAATTAAAAGTCAGCCTCTCCATACCCGCAAATTCTGCAACCTTCAGCCTTCAACCTTCAAGTCCGTTGGAATTCCACTATAAAATATCTACGAGAAGTTTCCTTGTTTTTTTTTTCTTATCTTTTTTGTAATTCTATGTCGCTCGTCTCTACGATCAGAGACCCAATAAAATCTAATTCGACTCGAAAGAAGGACAGCTGCGTGTAGCGAGCAAAAATGTAGGTGAAATGTACAGAAATTGACTGAGCGGAATCCAGTTTCGATAGCCGAAACTATTGATATTAAAACTGTGCCTGTCATTGCCATCAACCCGAGTGAAGGTGCCTCGAAAATGTCTGGCATTTACTGTCACTATCAAATCGCATTGTTCTCGATAACTTTGGAAAAGATATATGTTGTTCAGTCCTTTCTCGATCAATAATTGAGCTTCATTCCCAGTAAAAACTACAAATTCGGTAGACCGGAATGTCCCTATTTCAAGGCTTGCGTACCTTCAGGAAAATCGTAAATCGAGAAGAAAAAAGGGCTCGACGGAGAAGGCTCGATGACTGCTGTACCAAGTCAATCACCATAAAAACCTTTGGTGCTCGTAAAAGTATTTTTCTGGAAAGAAAATACAGTAATGGTCAGGGATGGATGGCATTCGATGTCCATAGGACATTGAAGAGTTTGAAAAGAAGGATGAAGAACGCGAGGTCGAGGACGTCGACATAAGAATATGGTTCAAGGTCGTTAATGTTGGAAGTTGGAACTCAACGCTTCGATTTCTCACGTCACAATCTTCCAACATTTCAATTTTGATCGTTTCGGTCTATTAGTAGCACGCTTATCAGAAAACATGCTTCAGAGATTGAACTTGAACGAACCAAGGTTTACGCGTTCAGCAATTACTGGTAGGATAATGGGCTCGTAGCTATTCGAAACGATCCACGTAATGAAGTAGCCGATGAAAAGATGTCTTTCCCCCTCGCCTCGCTCTCTCTGGTTTTGAGGGAGGAAGAAAATCATTTCGACGGAAACGATGAGGCAGTAAGAAAAGCTTGCCCTTTCGTTCCGCTGTTCAAACCTTCGACACGAATCTACTCGGACCCTTTGCCTCTAACAACCTCGTTGAATACACACCTTGCTAATGAAACTTTCCAATGGCTCCGAGCACTCGAAATTGCTGCTTTTGTAACCCATACGTTGTGTAATTTTTTACTTTTTCGCATGTTTTTACGGTGAAACGAATAATGTCTCTTTTAAAATAATCCGGTCATTCAGAGATTCTGACGTTCTTCCATCCCCTTCAAAATTATTGCTGCGCTGATACTTTGATGTAAAAAAATGATGGTGTGAGATATTTTTTCTAAAACGTGATTGCTCCCTTGGAAGTGCTCATCATTTTTCCAGTGTAAAAATCATTGGTAGGGCGCACAAGGGATTTTTTGATTCACCGGAACGAATCGGCTAAAGAAATTTTTTCATCTTGAATTCCCCTATTGGTTCAAGGGATATTCTGACACTGATAAAACGGTCTGCTTCACTATATAGATTCATGGTGGTGTCATGAAAATTCTATCAATGCCGACAAGATTCCCTGGTGCTATATGGGCGACCCTTCTTCCGGATCAATCACAATCGAGTATGTTGGTGGTGCACCGTCCCCATTTTTCCACCTCTACCCTGGATTTTCGGATTTTTCTCTAGACTTGAGTTCAATCAGTTTAAGGTATCGACAAATTCCAATTGTTTAGCCATCAGTCTGTAGACTACGGCGACACAAAAATGTCTCTTTATGTCGAAGTTTGTTCGTATGCTTTTACCAGAAAAATCAAACAAAAAGGGTTTCCTTTGTCTTACCGTTATCGATGGTAAACTGCGGGCTCGTTAGATACCCGGACGAGGTTCAAGTTCGACTCACCTGAAACACAATAAACAAAAAACATTATTATTTCTCTGCAGGAGTGAAAAAACATCAAAACATTCTTAATCAATTGTACACAGATGTCATAAGTATGGAACTGGAAGTTGCCACAGTCTCAGAGAATGGTAATCGATCACCACAGACACGAGAATGATCGAAGGACTTTTGGAATTTTGGAATGTACCTTTTGGAGCTAGAAATATTGGCCTAAAGGGGTTATTGGGTCAAAGGTCGAAGCTTGTAATCGTGTTCTCGTTCTCTTTGCTAGAAAAATATGGGTTTACGCTTTGGCAAGCATCGCGTATACCAAGCGGGGCGAGGAAAAATGTCAAGGGGGAGGAGGATCACAGAGAGAGAGAGGGAGAGAGAGTGGAAAAGGCCGAATAAAGACTGAGAAATTGGGAGGGAGAAAAATAGAGCTATAACGCAAGAGTTCTAGAAAGAGATGTGAGAAACGAAAAGCCAGACTGATGACCACAATGAGGCAACCGTTCTCGAGACCCATTTACCCTCCCGATTCCTTGCCCCGAAAAAGAGAGTTGCGAACAATTTTTTCATCGTTTTTTTTTCGCGAGTCCTTCGAGACCGCGCAGCGCGCGTCCACATTCGAACGGCTGGAGAGAAGATCCGCATTGCGGACTATCGGGGATGGTTTCACACACTGCCATCGCCTATATATAATTCGGCTTTTCTCCCATTTCCTATTTCTCTTTCTCTTGTATTCGCTTATAAAATGATAGTAATATAGAAAGATAGACATATTTAAATATCCATGTGCACACTCATGTGTACACGTGTGTATACGTCTGTGCGATCATACACAACGAGTTATTCTGCAAATGTGCTAACACCGTAAATTCAAGTTCAAAACCCGGACTCAGAGGCAAAAATCCCCACCACATTATGGCTGAATCTCCTCCAACCGAGTTATTGATTTCATGAAAGTTTAGAAAATGGGCGTCGCATGATGAGTAGGATTACGCGAGGGTGAGTGGAGCGACGAAGCGTTCGTAGGCTCCCCGTACGATTGATGGGGATGTGGCGATCCCTGATGCCAATATCCTGCAACAATTGCTCGGAGTCACGCTACAAATTCGTCTGCTCCAAAATGGTACTCTAATTTTTGCAGTCTTTCTCAACCCCATTTTTTCCCCAGTCTAAGGCCCAGATTTCTGCGCAAGGCTTAAAATCGTGACGTTAGATCCATCGCTGCACGAAGGAATTCCACTTTGAAGTTCGACCAAGTTACACATCGAACACGTGCTCTACGATTTCGATAACGAATTACTGATCAAAGAAGGTCTCAGCGGAAAATGGTCATTAAAATTTCCTGGAATTTCGCGGCGATCTCGACTCCGGGGAACTGCGACTATTCGTGGTTGAAAAATCCTTTTATGTACTCTACCGATCGTGTACGAACAGTGAGATATATAAGTAGGATCGAACATCTTTCATTATCCGAACAAGCACACGTCGACAATTTTTCAAATCGCTGGCATTACGTGATATCGCATAAGATCCGCAGCATCACGTGCCTGCTCGTACGTTTCTCCATTCTTTGTGGAGAATAAAGCTGTGCAGTCCTCGTACTGTTTCGTACGATGGATTCTTGGGATTTTTTGGAAAATAGTCTACTCGGAAACCGAACAAATAGACACCGAAAAAAATGGCGACAGTTACTTGTCTGGTTCATCACGATTCGACAGTGGAATTAAACTTTGCGTATTTATTTGTACGATTGTGCAAGTAGAACAGTCCAAGATTCCACGGATTTTGATCAATATCTGGAAGTAAATCATTTTTGATAAAAGTTTCATCCAGCAGGATATTTATCGTTGGAGAATGTACCAGAATTAATGCCAGTCCGGTACAATCGAGTGCGCTTAAAAACTGGGTTAAAAGTTGCGAAATATGAGGTAAGATGAAGTGATATATCAACGGTATAAAATCGCTGTGTGTTGAGCGCGCGAATTTTATTTCGTGACGTCTGTACTCCGGCGAAAAATTTTCTCGAGATTCTCTTGCTGACGCGAACTGAGTTTTGTAAACTTCGGGCAAATCTCCAGAGAGCAAAGGAGGTTAGCGAGACTTTACTTCGAAAGCATCTCAATGGTGGGATCCAAATACAACGAACGTGTAAACAAACTCCTGGAAAAGCAGCTTCACATGTTTATATATACAATACTGTAAGCAAGTTGAGTGCAACGTCATAAACGAATTATTCTTCACACGAGGGAAACGCGACTTTCAGATGCTAAAGTTTGCTGACTGAATTAGCCTTTGTGAGATATGCTCTCCTGTCTTGATATGCTTTATACGCTCGAATTTTCAAAAAATAAAAATTATCACAGATGAATATGGAACTTGGTATTTTCAAAACTTTTTATTTCATTAATGAATGTATGGAATTAATCTTACAACGAGACTTTTTAGGGGTGACAATTCCTTAATAATCGATTACAATCATTTAAAAAATTGAAAAATAAAGTTTTGTTATAGAAAAATGGCCACATTGAAGAAAGGAATTTTGAAGTTCTAGAGATTTGAAATTTTCGTGGGTGCAAATTTGTATCAGTTTAGTGCCTACGGGTTAATATTGCACATCGGTAGTTCGGCTAGGTTTCGATTACGAGAAGCATCGAAATACGACGTTTCAATTTTGAGAATGAATTATAAATTTATTGATTATTGCATCGAGAATTCCATCACATTCACTATGTGCATAGAAATCAATGAATACTATGATTGTTGCTATTGTATATTTAAGGCTATTCGAAATTTCAGTAAACCTGCATCATAAATAGTAAGGAGATCTTGATAAAATAGCAGTAATACCAATAGGAAGAATTAAATTTGTAAAATAGAGTACGAATTCAATATCAATGATACAGAGATTTAATCATCCAAATGATCTATTAGCATCATTTATTATTGGGATCTTGATAATGTGGCAGTAATTTAGAAAGTAGAACGAATAAAATGGAGAACAAATCAAATATCAGTGGCCAGGAGATTCCATGCGTGCATGGCATTTGGTTCATGTAATGCGCCATAAATCGATCCAGCATCGATAACGAGTTATCTGAACGGTTCCCATTATCTGCCCGAAACTACTAATTTCAGGATAAGCAATAAGCATAAGTGTCGATGAACGTCCAATTGCGATCAGTAATTCAACATGGTGGTTGGGTGATTTGAAGGCGAAGGAAACAGTGCACGCAGCAGAAAACAAGGAGCATTTCCAGCTCAACAATCGTCAGGATTTGAGATTTTGAAAATTTATACTCATTTTCGTGGTTTTATATACGTTCGTATAGATTTTTATTGAGCTTCGAAAAGCTCGTGTGGGATCTAGGAAGGTATCGATGGTTTTTCGCCATCATGAACCAAGGGCTTTCTTAGTCTTAGTCTTAATTGTAAGAAATGGCAGTACCGCGACCTCGAGAAGTGCCCCAGAGACTTCTCCATCTTCGAGCAAGACTTGCCAATTCCTAACGTCCGGAAATACGCGAGTGGCCACTACCGCTTCATCATCCGACCTTTATCCCATCCATTCGTCATGAGCTTCATGCTTCTCACTGGAATTCTCGAACAAAAACCGACCGGCTTAAGCGTATGCGAATGAGGAATGTATACAAAGAAGAAAGTATGTCTCCTGTCGGTGGGTATCGTGGGCGATAAAGAACAACACGCCCAGCAGTGAAAAACCCAAGTGTTGGAAGCCACTTCACAAAGGGAAGGAGAATACGATTAGGTAAGAAAGAAAATTTGATTGCACGCAAAATAAAAATTGGAACCGAAGCAAACTTTCGCTAATAATTAATTTGTCAATCGTTGAATATATCGATCATCCATTAAGCAGTGCACTTTCCAATAGTGTTTTTCCTCAATTTAAGGACTCATCGTCTTCAGTTTTTTTATCGTCTTGGATGCTGCATCTGTGAAGAAGTTTCCTACTCAGCAGACAGTCCTCGGAGCCTGGATGGCCGAGAAAAAATCGACGACTCTGTCTTCTCGAGGAAATCATATAACTCTGCAGAATAGTTTTTATCAGGCTTATCGTGATGAAGGTGAAACTCGTTCGGAGTATGAGCTCAGGTGTTTTTCCATGTCGAATCAATTTATCGGAGAAACGAAGCGTATTCCCTGGTGTCTTTCCGTGAAAATTGGCAAACTACGAAAAGTTCGCACTCGCGAGGAAAGCCCTTCTTTAGCATAGGGTCAGAGCACCAGGGTATTTTATAATTATTATCATAGTCGATACAACTATACGCGTAGATGAGCAAAATGAACCCTGCAAATTGTTCCATAACGACTGGGATTTGCTCCGAGCTTTTATCGGTCGATTATCTATACACGTAGGCACCTTCTATTTCCGATAATCTATCGATAAATTAGGCAAATGAGGTTTTTTTATAATTTCAATTGGTCGGATGAATAAAGGACTGTCCAGACAGTCGCGTAGGGAAACCATCATTTCCAGAGCTAATCTGTCGACGATTTTTTCTAGTCGAACGAATCTATTGCTCACTTTGTTATTGGAAACGGATTTCGAATGTGAATTCAAGTTCCTGGATTTTTATTTCTTCATTTAAACTATAGTTCGCCAATAATCCGAACATAACGTCTGAATTTTCCGGATAAAATGTTGGTGGCAGCATTTTTTTCGATTAAATAGTTCGCAGTCATATTTACCTATTCGAGAAACGAAGACGATCCAGGACATCTGCTCGAAGAGCTTCTCCAACATTCCAAATTACTTATAAGAAAGTTTCCGGGAAGCGTGTTTGCATAGAAATAGGTGTATAAATACACAGAGTATGACGAATGACCACCAGCATGTAAGTTGGCATGGAGGATAGTCGAGACAAATTATATTTGCCCTCCAACAGTACGTTCCGTGGCTACCGGTATACCCCTGGCTATCAATTCACTTTGTCGAGTCACTCTGAAAATGCCTTTTGAATAAACCGCACGCTCGAAATCCGAGGCCCTTACTTCCCAAGTGCGATACAAGATTTGGTAGAAACTTGGAAACTTGGAGAATATTCCTCACAAAAATTCTAATCACCACAGCTGTAATGCCTCGTTTACAATTCTCTGAGCTGCCACGTACGTAAGCCGCAAACATTAAAATTCGAATATGATGGAACTTGCAACTGTGGTAACTATGCTCGACGAAAGAGTAAATTCAACACAGTAGAAAATCGCTCAATCCCATGTGCACACGAAACGTACCATGTTTCATGTTCAATGAATCTTCATTCAGTTTTCCGAAGATAAAGTAAATATTTGTCGTGTTTGCATAACGTTAACGCTTTTGGAATAACGAAATCATGATCGCATAGATTCGCTGGAAAATTGTGTAGGTCTGGGTTCCTGAGAGTACGAGAACTAGCCGCTCGAAGCTACTTACTTTTACGATAATATCAGTCGGGGTCCTAATTAAATTTTTATTCCGTAAAGCGCGTTATTTCAACATTTTACTTCGCACCACAAGCGTCTATCGGGTTGTCCACGGGCTCGCCGGTTATTTTACACCAGTGGTAGATAACGCATTTAAACTCGATTTCGTAAGCTCTCACAACCACCACGATTATGCATGGGTACATGTGTGCGTAGCCAACACAGAGAAACCACGGCGGAGCGGTAGAAAAATAATTTATTACCCTCTCGCCCGATGTGCCTGACTACTTCACCTCGGGAAACTTTCCCTTGCATCACTGCCCTAACGTGCTTTTTCCTATCTCTCTTCCACTCGAGTCTCGATCCGTTTCCCATGCTAATCGTGCTGGGAGCTCGAAACCTCTGATGCGGCTTCCCACTTTTTTCCTCTCCACTTGGTATGTTTCGCTTTCCTCTCTTGCTCTCTTCCTCCACCTATTTCTTTTTATATTTTTTGTCTACGCTATTTTACCTCCCAGTAAAATCTTGCAGCAGAGTTTTTCTTATCTCTTCGTATCACGCTTCGTCTACATTTTTTTCCCCTCGCTTCATCTTTCCCTCCCAGCAAACAGACTTCCATGTGCCTTCCGTGAATGCCGTTGCGAATAGTTACTTAATGAATGTGTGTGCGTACACCGCTCTTTAAATAATGAAGAAAAGTAATGGAACAAATCGTTGGTCATTGGGAAAAACTCCCTTAATGTGGTATCGATGAATCGAGTATCAGGATTCAATTATCAATGAAACATGGCGGTTCAAACTCATCGCTACATTGAAAGTCGACTAATCTTGTGTAAGAATAATTTTCTTACGATTGAAAAAAATAATTGCTTACAGCTTACAGGATTTTCACATTTGTAGGCTGTTGCGCGCCGGCAAGGGCTTCCAGGATATGTGGTTCCGCTGATGAGCCGCATCGCACTTCGATGAACAATGCTACCACGCCACGAATTTGACCGAAGATAGTAGGCGTTGTTGTAGCGTCGGCGGTCCCGATATGATGCCTGAAACTCGACCTCGACGTCCAGTGGTGGCGAGTTCTATATCCATAACCCGAGCCAACCGCACGAGAACCAATCGGATTACAGCCAAGTGGTAATCCTCTCGAGACGTCGATATCAAATTTCAACAGATTTGGTCGAGTCCAACAAAACCTTGACACCAAATATCCTACCGCGCGATATCAAAAAATTCTCCTATCGGATGTGAAAGGGGTGAGATTGATTGGGACAATCTGTTTTTTATCGTTTATCAAACCAACGAAAAATGATACGGTCAGAGTTTTATAGTGACGAAGTAAAGAAAATTCGCGAAAAAAATCAGATGTGAATGATCCACAGATTTTACAGATTTTTTTTTCATTTTAATCCACATGCACGAAACGATTTTGTTAAGAGTATTGAAATTTACACAGAGTTTCAATGGGTAGTCGACTGACACGAATATCAAATTTTAAAGGCTTCGTCTTATTGGTTATTGAGATAAACGTGCTTAAATATGAAGACGAATACACAGGGTTGTAGGGACTATGCGTAAAAAATCGTTTATCTTTCCATATAACGAATGCACGCTTCTTATGAAGCTTAAAGTACACAATAACAATGAAGGTTTGGAAAAAAATTCTACGCGATTGGCTTACCACTAATAGTGAAATATTACGTTAAAGATTGAACGAAATTGGTAATGAGCACTCGTAGAACCTCACATTTGCTTATTTCGGCATTTTGTTTCTTCCTGGCTTGGACCATTCCTGTCACAGCCTTCTGTCTTTTTATAACACTTTTTTCTTCATCCATTTCTCTTTGGGCTCTCTAATGCGATTTTTGACATAAAAAACTATAGTATTTTCGCCAGGGACGAATGAAATTTGGGGATCAGTCAGTGATGGATCTCCGATTAATAAATGGATTGTAATTTGATTCGCCAAAAGATAAGTAGAAAGAATTTATTAACAATGTCGAATTGATAACTCTGACATTAATTTAAAGTGATTATACCTTTAATTAGGGAGTAAATGTCGATTCAATTTGGACACCCACAAAATGCGATTCTTCGAGCATGATCGACCTTAAATTCGTTGATTTCGTAGTGTCTCTGTACAAAGAATTTCATTCTGTCTCTTATAATTTATTGAGTTTTTATCAAATATTCGGTTCGCTACAATGAACAAACTCTGACTGATGAAAGAATGAGTAAATTTCAGAGTCTCTATCAGGACATTTATTTTTCCCTCTGAAGTGTCACATGAATATTTGAAGACAGAAGGGCGAGCGCGTCATTCAATTATGCACGGGACTATCGATCGTTTGAAATTCAATGGGGGAAGATGCTGACCCGCTAGTTGTGGTCATTGGTCACTCTGGTAGCGTAATCAATGCCGCGGGATGCACGGAGTTTCCTCTTGAATTAAGGCTATGTGGAGGGATGCTGAATCGGTTTGTAGCAAATGTTACCACACCCCGTTGTACGAGAGTCACGCTCGGACCGTTCAGCACTCCGACCACGTGTTACTCTTGGTCTCCGATGGACCAACATTGCCTCACCTCCGTACGAGATAATGATTTTAATTAACGATACGGCGCCCCGCGCTCTCGGTTTCCTTCTCTTCATCTTTATTTCATTCGCTTCGAATGTATATACGTTTGAGGTATATACAAATGGGTATGGAGAGGGGATGTAGAAACATTAGGATCAACCCTAAGTTATGTCTGAAGACCTCCGGTCCTTTGTGCAGTTGGGAAAAACAAGTCAGCCTTTTCTCCCCTGATGTTTCCCACGAGAGAGGCTTCATTTTCCTTAATTACCTCAACGAACTTTATTTATTCAACAATGGAAATAAAGAACCTCTTTGCATCATTTAGCACCAATACACTATCCGCGTCATAACGGTCAGATGTTATATAGGTTTCTGTCGAAAAATGCGTGCAGCGCAGTACGTCGATCCCTTAGAGCAGGGATTATTGGACCATATAACTATATTTTTCTATCAGATTTTCAACATGACAGTATCGAGCTTGTCATGCAAGGATTTAAAACAAATGCTACGAGTAAATCGAAGCGGAAAGCCAGTATAGATATTGGCAACGTGGAGAAACGTGAAGAAATATGTAGCCAGGAACATAAGCCGACAAAATTATAAAAGAAAATCTGTACATGTTGCGAGCAAATCTCGCACTTGTAACAGTCTACCAATCCTCAGGATCGATATCATTGGAGCTTCTGGGATAAAGCTCGCCAGCTGCAAATTTCACTCGGGAAGCGAGCAAAATTTCGAATCCGGTTTTTTTGTTGCTGTGTATAGAAATATCTATAAATCCTTTGTGCTTGTATTTCCTCTCGATACGATGGGTCGAGGAGTATTTCGCAATACGAAAATAATCGTGGGTGGGTTGAAAAAAATAAAAACAGGAAAATTGTGAAGGTTGAAAGATCGGAAGAGAAAACGATGGAGGCTTCGAAATGCAATAAAACATTTTTCACACGATTATCGAGGATCGAGCTTGAAGTTTGTGCGTTTCTTTGAAAAATGTCCTCACGCAGTATTAATTTTGGTTGCATTTTCTATAAATTTCATTTATTTTCCGGAGCTCTGCAACATGAACGATTACGACCAAATAAGCTTTAACGAAAAACAGATGAAACCTTGACGTGGAAAATGGCAATTAACTTTTTGAAACAAGGTTGAAATTAACAGTAAAAAAACAGATTAACTCTCGTGAAACTGTAAAGAAGCTAGTCAGGGTGGAAAAGATCTGAAACGAGTAACCTGTAAAGTTGGAAGCTGTATCGATTGTGCTGTGCTCCAAGATTCTGCTGGGAGCAATCGTCCAAGTGAACGAAGCTAGCGGCTAGAAAAGAGCTTCGAGTCCCCTGCCTGTCCAGAATTGTGGCATCAGGTGCACGGACATTTCAGCCGATGTGCACGAAAACAATAGACCTTGCATGAGGTTGGATACTCGGAGGAAAATGAACCTCGTTGTAGCAGCATTTGCCTCTACTCGATTATAATTCAAAATATTATCAATATAATGGTGAGTTGAAACAGTCGAAAAAAACCAGAACCCTGAAAGCGTTAACGGTTAATGATACTGTGATAAGCGCACGTTGCTCCGCCCCGTTTAGACCATTTTTTCGCCTCCCTATCAAATACCACAAAAAATGACTTTCATAATTTCCATCAAAACCTTTGAACCGTCGGTGTATTTCCAATGCTTCCTTGTTCCATGCTTTATAGGCCTAAGGATGATTTGAGAGCCACACGAAAGTACAATATTCCTTCTTCAGTCAAATTTTTCGTGACTAATAATTCGAGTAACTGTGTCGCAGGTTCGAGGGTTTTATGAGCACACAATAATTACCAGGGGTTAGCAGCAGTGTATCTTCGAACGGAGAGATTACGAAGACTTAAATATTGGGCACTAGCCAGAAGATTCGGTGGCGAGGGCACGTCGATATAGAGCCTTCGAGGCCAGCCAACAGGGATTTCTAGCGAAGCATCGAAATATTTCACACAATATTGAGGCTTGGCTCACTGTGAAACACATTTTGTATCATAACCTTCTCCGTAACACTAACTCCCATTGAAGATCGCTCACGATCACGTATGAGTATCAGTAGCCAGCTCGTACGTGTAATAAGCAAAGCCCACGCTCCCATTCGACCATGTTCCTTTCTACAGAGTAGGAACTCGAGGATTCCAGACTAACCATTTACCACAGATAGTATATCGCGCGGATCTAGAGAACTCCGGCGACATCCAAATACTAGACGTAATACTTAACCCTCATACGGTCGTGTGCTTAACGCTTCGTAGCACTTTACTCTCGATCCGAGACCCTCACGTTCTGTGAATAATGGCAGCTTGCTTCGAGGTCGATGTCGAGGTTAAAGGCGTATCAACATCAAGAGAGATATTCAGATAGGCATCGAGGCCGAGCGAGAGAGAGATTTAGGAGCGAAAGAGAAAAGAGGGTGTCAGAGGATGGGAGTGAGAGTGAAGGAGAATCAAACCACCTGATGAGATTGTTGTGACTGTATAGAACTATTCGTCTAACGACGAATACTAAACTTATCGCCCAATTATACTGTGACTAGTTCTAATCTCTGAGTAGTTACGGTCAATTTTCAACGGACTCGAACATTATCGGTGATGTGTGAAGAGGTTTTAGATCATTCGTCGATTTGAAAAATATTCAAACGTGACAAAATGCTGAAAGGATGAAGCATTTTTTCTCTTCATTTTCTCCATTTACTGATTACAACAAATTCAATAAAATGAAACAAACAGTGTTGGCAATTAAAAAAATGTTTCTTTAATAAAATTCAAGTCTTGCCAGGCTGCTTAGATCATTAGACTTAAGTCATCGTGGAATTTTTATTTCTATATATATTTATATTCAGATATATGAAATTGCAATCCAGACACGTTGAAAATATCTTCGTTTTCATTATTTTTTCCATCGAAGCATATTTGGCAAGCATTCAACGATTTGTTTACCTTCATTCAGAATCCTTAATTAAATAAGCGGTAAGACGAAATATGTTTTGACTGGTAATGAGATGTGAATGAAATATGAATTTGCAGACATTTTGCGTACAAAGAAGTTGTAATACTTCATTCAAATACGTTTAAATTCTTCTAGCCCTGTAAAACGTCCTTTATTTGTGCGTCTGCACTCAAAGTATGTTTCCTCTCGTATTATTTTGAAAATTATTATTCGGGGTGTAGATTGCAACTTTTCATCTTCGAAATTACAAAACTGTCTAGTGTAACCAAAATACCTGAAGGATTCCCTTTTAGTCGCACGTTGTTTGATTCCATTCTCGGGGAACTTGAAGCCGGTAAGACGATAGCGAAAAGCCGATGGGAGGGAAAGGAGAAATGAAGGAAACGTAAGATACGTTGTGGCTATGGAGTCGAAAACAACGTTACCTCGCGGAGCACCCAAGAGTCTGGGAGGAAATTGTCGACCCTTGTGCAAAAGCAAAAGCTCGAGAGAATTTCTCCTGTCACGGGGACTAAAAGATTAAGCTTGACTCGCAATGTTAATTACAGTTGGGAGTAACGAGAGAGAGAGAGAGAGAGAGAACGAACGTGCAAGCAAACCAGAAAACTAATATATAGAGTCTGTGAGGAGAAGATGCACGAAAATAAACAATGATGGAGTTTCATTTAGGACTGAAAATCAAGTTTATATCGCGGCGAATCGCTCCCTCAAATCAGATTTACTCGGTTCATATTTATACTGATAAAAAAGAATGAATGAGATCGTAACTTATCCGTTCCCCAGCTGAAAATACCCTCGGGAATGACTGCACTGTCGCACAAGTACAGTTAATTGAAGTCAATCATTCCAAGGTGCTCAGTCACTCGATTGGCATAAATTAGAGGCTTTTGCGGAGCAGGTGACATGCTCAAATCCCAAGTAGTAAAGTACAATTAATATGATATCGATTGAGCAAACCCATTGCCACGTGTCCACGATGGTAATTTCCCCAGCGAGCGAGACATTTTATTCCCACGTCATTAATTTTATAACTTCTCTGTTCGCTGCTGCACCACTTTAACCAAAACTACGCTACATCCTGAAGCGAATGAATTTTATTGAAGGATTCAATAATACATTACGACATTTGCCAGGCATCGTTTGATAGACAATAAGAGAACCATGCTCGTCGAAGTTTCACGGGGCCGGTTGGTACAAGACTGAATTTGCACTTGGTGAGAAGAGCTAGAACATTGACGCGAATGACTTTGTAAAGCACCATGAGTTCATTAGTACACCTATTAATATGGCGGAGTCAGGACGCGATGTGCTCTTCGTGTTATACGAGGTTCCACAACGTGACCTCAGATTGCTCCAGTTTTCATATGGACCATTCACAGGGTGTTGCAAAAGTTATGCTCAATCTATTCAGGATATTTCATATGGAGAGATAAGAAAAATATCTCAATGAGGAGTTCCTCTCTGCGAAGAGAGGTCCATGCTGTATATTCACTTACAGAAGATTACTATTAAGGAACCCTGTTACTGTTACAATGGGCGTGGCATGTGTACGTTTAAACTTATTCCCAGAGCTGGAACGTTGCAAACGTGCTTCCTCGATATCACCTTTTTCCCCAGCTTATCAGGATTGTCTACTACTAATTCTCGAGTTTCTCATCAATGGTGCGACGAAGAGATAAATCAATAGACTCCCAGCTCTGATGTTTTACAACCTGCCACCTCTGTACACCTTGTACATGATTTATCGTACGCTCTGTATATTAAGCTCACTTGGTTCTTCCTCTCCTTAATAATAACCTCGAGCTGGCACCCCGAGTACAGGAAAATGCAATTCACTGCGTATCAACGCGGAGTAGCCGTCGTGTAACGACGAGCCATCTTCCCTGGTCATAAATATATAGTCCTTTTGTAATTGCGTGACTCCATATAACCAACTGCAGGTAACCAATGGCTATGATACTCGCATGGTGCACACGTGATATACAGTTCCGGCGTGCTACCTCGTA
Organism: Venturia canescens; assembly: GCF_019457755.1. Classification (NCBI taxonomy): domain Eukaryota; kingdom Metazoa; phylum Arthropoda; class Insecta; order Hymenoptera; family Ichneumonidae; genus Venturia; species Venturia canescens. The sequence continues at coordinate 15,490,767 of NC_057421.1, read as the reverse complement.
TTTTTCCGCGGACCTTACGTTTTCAATTTTTATCATATTTTTTAACTTAACAAAAGCTTCGTTTCCTGAAATGGGATTTATGAGCTGGGCGCGACGCTGTGTCTCGGCTAAATTTATCTTTTTTACTCGAACAAGTTCTGTTTCTTCAATTATATGGGACACGAAGGATCAGCTGTGTGGTGTATGGTTGTTTTTCTCAATATATTTTGAGCATAATGCAAAGGGGGCTTTGGAGAAATGTGTTAGAGCAACGTTGATAAAGTGAACGTTTTTGGTAGGGAAAAAATCGTCTCGTGAAAACCTCGCACCCTTCGTGAAAGGTGAATAAATGCTTTGAGGTGAAAATTTGGGGCTCAGCTACAAGGATCTTTCGTGGTAATGCTATGATTCTTTGAATGATTGAAATAAGAATAGAATGTTTGGCCACGTGACTAGAGAAAGGAATCACGTTGATCAACACGGTTGACCCAATTCGCCTTGTGACTTTGTCGCAGCCTCGAGATAAGTCAGCGCAGAAACAAGAACTCGTATACTCTCTTGACTACTCTATTAATATTGAATCCCAAGTGAATCTCGACGATAGATGACCACCAGAATTTGTGAGACCGGAAGGCGAATTCGTGCTGCATTCTAATTATGAATGGCTGCTCCTCGACGAGGTTGGGTTTTCTCATATTTATGTGTGTATATTCAACTAACCCAGAAGAAAATCTCTTGGGATCCTTACCAATTATCAGTCAGTCGGAATTTAGTTTTCCAGAAAATGTAGCCTCGTTTGCTAGGATGCAAATTCGGTCGGACCATCACCATGTTTTTTTTAATTATTTTTACAATAACCAATTGTATAATCTCAACTGCTATTCGAAAGTATCGCTGGGGAAAATTGAGGCTCATCCCTTGCAGTTGGGGACAACATAATTTTGCGTTCACACAAGATCGATGCTTTGATGATATAAAAAAGGGTCGATTGGAGGAAGAAATACAAATATAGTGTTTCCACGATTATTATTGAATTTGATATCCAGAAATATTAATTCCTCAAAAAATTGTTTGGAATTCACACAAATAAACTAGAAAACTTATTAAAAATACGTTTTTTATACGCATTCGTACTTTTTGCATATACAATTTATTGACAACGATATTTTGGAGCCCCTCTGACGTAGTTATTTAAAGAAACTTGAGAGTAGAATGCTACGTTCAAAGCCATTCGTTGAGGACAAAAGAGTAATTTCGACTGCGGATTGGACTCGTGATCTATCTCGGTGTGGCAACATGAAAGGAGTTTGAGTGGGCAGGGCTTCTCGCTATCCGACATTGAACCTTCCTTCGAATTTCGACAGTATACAATGCAAGTACATCTATACTTGTATAAAGCGATCAGACGTATATCCTCATTACAAGTTTCTGGTTGGATCTGCAGCAAGGTATCAACTAACCACCATCCTTCGGGGGGCGAATTGATGCCCGGACGTTTTACGAGCCACCTGCGCTCGAATATTTCGATCGAGGCAACAACAAAAATATAAAAGTTATTTGCCACATTCGATTTTATGGTTTATACGTGTCGAAAATAATGTTTTTTCTGAATGAGTTTCCCAGCTCTTTTTTTTACATCTTTCCATTCAAATCGGATTCATTTCTCTGTATTCCCAAATGTCTCATGTATACGCATATCATGCAGTCGTATTGGATGTTTATCGTCGATGAAGTTTCATTCCAATCGATTGGGAAAGAATCGAATGTGCTTGTCCATTTCAGCAGAATGACCACTGTAACCACTTTTAGTTTCTCGTCACACTTGAAGCAAGCTTCCCACCTATTCACATTGCCACCATAGGAAATAATATTAAATGCGGTAACAAAAGTATTAGAAACGAGGATTTTAGCAGCACAAGAACTTTAGCTATTCCAAGGACTAAATGAACTCGTTCAGGGTTACAGATAAAAGACAGAAGAGATCAGAATGTATTCGGGAATTCGTAATGAATGTTTACCAGTCTGTTGAAATGAATAGGGAATTTCGGTTATATGGCAATCCTGCATAATGTACATTGTAATGTCAGTGAATCAAAGAGCTGTTGAATGCTAAGAAATCGTGGAAAGTCCTGAATCAGTAAGTTCTGAAAATATTCAATTGAAACGAACGAAACAGCTATTTTTAGACTCCTTATTGCATTACAATGTTTGGCATTGACTGATGAAATGTAATTGATAAAACGTGAAGGGAAACAACACAAAACTCATAATACATTTGATCATTGAAAGCGATGGTACTTTGTAAATGTTTGAGTATAATTGTGAATACTGAAGTTAACCTAAAGACAATCTTCGAAGTGGTTGCAATAGAACTACAGAGTTTTAATGAAGATCGACACGATATAAGCCGTATCCCTTTCACGAGATAATTCGACTACGTTCCTCTGTTCCCACAAGCCTGAGAGTATCATCTCGAATTTCATAAAGTTATTGTTCAAAAGCTATAAATGCTGCACGCAAAGGGAGAATGCTTCCCCGCGCACGAAACAGCTATCCGTGGAATAAATTGGCTTCGCAAAACCTTTCAACGTTTCCACCTTATAGGGAGGATCGTGCGTGAGTTATAGAGAGCAGCACTACTGCCGATGTGCTGGCTCTCTTGTGTCTGAATGTGCAATTTGACCGGTGCTATTTTGACTGTGAAAACATTGAAAACAATTAAAATTTCGGGATAAAATAATCGAATACGATTTTCGTCCGATCAACAACGATCGCGTTCGAGACGAAAGTGACGTAAAAGGAAAAACTGTTTGAATCGAATGACGTTTTAAACGTCGTCGAAACAGAAAGTTTAGTGGATGAATTGACAGTGTTTAACCTCTTGATGGATTTGGTCCGTTTCTCACTTTTCCAATGGACTGTGCCCTCCGGGAAACAATAAAATTTTACTGGTAGTTCAACGTCTCGACGTCGAAATTGTGCATTACAGCACCCTCGAATGCAACAATATTTTCTCGATCGAAAAATGACAAAAAATAATAATTTTATTCCGTTAAATAATGCGAAAATGAATAATTCCCATATGCGCCTGCTTTAAATTGCGCCTAGGAAGTTTTGGTCGCGCACAGTTCCTATTCACTAAGACTTTGGTACGAATATTTGAAATGAATATACAAAAGTCCACGCTAACATGCTTGTTTCCAGAGTAAAAGTGGAGATCGTGCAATTTTACATCGTGTCGAAGCAATCCAGAGAATTTTAGTTTATTATTTTCAATAACAGGAAATTCTACCAATGGCATTTACAGTTAAACTTCAGAATGCTTTATAATTCATAACACTCTTGGCGTAAGTCAATATAAACTTTTCGTCCAATTCTCAGATTCATAGCCATACTTCAAACAGAATTTTCTCAAGCGTGCGAAGGAATCGTGCAAAGTTACAAAGTTTTGAACGTACGAAATGCTTTCAATACATTTGTAAATGCATAAATCAAAATGTTTCTCGTTTCCTTATAACAACAATTCTGCATGAAATTTTACATTTTTAGTCATATAGATATCCATGGAAAAGTGTATGCAGACAGCAAGACACGTAAACAGGTACGCATACAACGATACAAATTTCGTGACCTAATTTATTTTCTTTAGCAAACAGAATCAAATTGGTTTTTTTTCCTGACGTAAATATAGGCAGATTAAAAAAACACAAGATTCCTGCGATACTTTCCATCTGTAGAATTCATCAAAACTAGTTGATCGTCCATTCAGACGAAAAGAACTGCTTCCGCAATTATCCAGTGATTTTTTTTTTCTCCAATGTCATATTGAGAATCAAGAAAAAGCCATATAAAATCATTAGACGCATAACTAACGTTACTGAACCTGCTGTGACAATCGTTTCAACTATGGAGCTTCGCAGACGATTAAAAAGTCCACAGGATCGATTCGCCCGTGAGCGAGAGAGGCTCGGCGAAATGAAGAACTCGGAAAGAGAATGTCGACGACGTGCCGCGGGAACGAGTTTTTACCCTCATTTCTCGTCTCATCTCTACTTCGTACACTGTATTGCGCTACCTATACATATATTGCAAATCCATAGAGTAAGTCTCGGGGAACGCCACTTCTGCTCGCCGGATTCGCAGGATTAATGCGGATCTCTTGTACGGCAATCCGGAAATTTCCTCGCAAAACGTAATTATGACGTTTGATAAGTACATCCACGTTTCCGAGTATATTAGGTCCAGGAATAAGGTCACCACAAGACATCTGGCGAAAATCGACACAGTTCCTCGTGCATCCGCATTTTTGAGATGACTGTGCTCGTTAAGACTCTTTGCATGCCGCGGAGATTAACGAGGACCCAATTGATGATAAGTTTGTAGCAAACTTGCTAAGCACAATTGCGGAAAGGTCAAAAAGGTATTTTCTTGAGGGAGTAAACTTTTTCAGAGTTTCAAAGCCGTTTGATCCTGAACGTAACTCGGCTGGAACTTATCATTGATAAATGCACCGATGACAGTCCTCTCCAAAAAAGCTGATGATGGCCAAAACCCCAGATTAGCTTACGTAAAAATATTTTTGTACAACGATAAACAGAATTCAAAGAGAAGGAAGTAGATAAAAAAAAACAGCAAGCAGATACAGTTCCAAGGACGGTAGTCGAAAATATACAGTAAAAGGAACGGTACATAATTTTCCTGTGAAGTGGAGGATGTCCCGCAATTCCGGTAAAGAATCTAAACATTTAAAAGATAGAGTCAACAGAAAAGTCTGGCGGACTGGCTCTCAACGTATCACTTTCGAGTCTGGAGTTATAGAGGAAGAGGCTGGGGTTAGTGATACAGAGATATAAAGCGAAAGGAAGGAAGATAGAGAAAAGAAGCGAATGATAAAAGTGTACGAGGAGGCGGTCTACGAAAGTATCCGGCAAACGGTATACGTAATACATCGGGGTTGGTTCGTGAGGTAGGTTTGTGCATGGGAGGAGAATCGTAAGCGTGTGGTTACTGGGATGTCGGAACCCTGCTTGCCCGGTACTCTTCTCTACACTGTAGAAACGTTACGTAAGTGGACGTGAACACGTGAACGACGTCGAACGCTTGGACATATCCCTGTTCGTATCCGAGCGCCGCTCGAGAGGTACGCTCAACTCCCCTTTTTCAGCTTTGTATGTTGTTAATGTATTCTATTGAGGATGGTACGGTGAGTCTACGTTGAGCCAACAACAAGCCCCTGCTCGCTTTCCCATATGCCTGTGCACATCTGCCTCCGTCACGAGCGTTCTGTCTTGCTTCTGTGGCCTGTAAATAATGAAGAACCTTGCGGTAACGCGGCCAGCAGCGACCATTCTTTATATCGACCGCTCCCGTCAAATCGCACAGCCGGTGAAAATAACCACGAAATTTTCACTTCGACGTCGAGACTTGCCAAAAATGTTCCGACGGTCCATCGGAAAATTAGTCTTCCGGAAAATCGGGAAGCTCGAACTTTGGCGAGAGAAAAAATGTAGTTCGGAGGTCAAATTATTTCAAGAATCAAACTTCCCAATCCTGCTCCGAGAAAACAATAAATATTGTGACGAAATTTTCGTGTTGATCTATTTCAAATCGATTCGACGTGCATTCATCATGAACTCATGCGAAGACGGCGTGTCCCATTTTTTTCACCGATATACCATACTCCGGTCGATCCGAAGATGGGCTAGATAATGCAGATGAAACCAGACGAGGGTGGACGAGTCAGGGTCAATCAGGCGATGCATTAGCAAGATTGTGGAGCAATGCGAATATACATATGGACTTTATGGCAACTCGTCGTGACCTCGTTTCAGCCGATCGTCGAATTCAGATGAGTACGTACAGCGACCAATTCGAGGATAGTATCACATTGTAGTGAGTGCCAGCAGTTATGGTCGGATTCTCAGTAGAAATTAGACCGAATTACCATAATCTGGTACAAGGCTTTTCTACTCTTGAATCGGTTCAGCCTGATGGGAACTGAGTCACATTCGAACGCGTGCTCATACAACTCTCGTGAGACAGGAAGACCGATGCTGTTTTCTATTCCTATGAATCAAAGGTGACGATGACGTTGTGAAACGCTGTGCCAACTTTTACAGATTACTTTATCCTGTAATAATAGGAAAATCTGTAAAGTGATTACTTTACAGATTTGCCTATTCAGAGACTCGTGAATTCCAAGAGATTTTTCAATATTTTCATTCAAAGTAGAGGCATTATGGAATTTCGTCGAATTTTGCATTTTATATCATTCTGTGATTCCACTTGAATATTCCATTGTTTTTGTTAATTAACGCAATTGATTGAAGATACACAATATTGTGGAAAAATGATTTTCTTGTCTGTATTTTCATCAATACCGAGAAGTCATTGAACTGAGACATGTGAAAGTGAAATTCGAGAACTTTGTTGTTTCATTTCATTGGTAGTGAATTAATACATATTTACTCCCAAGATCCGATACCAGATTTCGTTTTATATGAAAATAAAATACTGAAAATTGCACTCAAACCAAAGACGAAAAGAGGTGTGTTTAAATCAATTTGATAATTAAGAATCCACTGCGACGATATTTTATTCAATTCCAGCCTCAGCTATATTTTTAGCTAATTACACTAATATACCACTTTTCGTAATGAAACTATTCGCCGGAATAGTAATTGGATATAAAATCCATTTAGTTGATAAATAGTAACCACCGGTAAAGTTCATCTTCATGAAAAATGTTTTACTCCCTTTCCCATAAAGCTGTACTGTCAACAAAGTAAATAAAGTTTGTTGGCTAATAGGCTATGTTCAGCATCGTAAAATACAAGGTTTTAATGTTAAAAATCTCTGGCGTAAAAGCAAACAAACTTCCTTTTATGTATTCATAGATATCTCGACTCGCTTTTTCCTTTTCATATTTACATTGCAGCCTCTGGTGCTAACGAATACATTGTCGTGTATTTTTCTTTGTATATACATCCTGACGCATTTTCCAGCACTGAAGCTTAAGGGAATGAGAAGTTTGTGAAGGTTTCATTAAAGGATCGAAATTATGGTCCAAGACAATTGATACTCAGATGTGGTTTTCCTATAAATAAAGACTTTGAGTAAATTTTAGTTTTTAGTATCTCTGTAGCGCAGTTTCAGCAACTCTGCTCATAAATTCGCTTTCATGATTCTAAGGATTAAACCACGATTCGATATTCACTCAGTTTACGAGGATAAACCTGTTAACTTCTACAACGAGGGCAGTATTATACGATGAGTTTTAACTGCCTCGTACAAATGAGGAAACTTTACCGGTTCTCTATTGTAAAAAGCACATCCTCCGCTGTCTGAAAAACAAATAAAAGTGCCTCTACTCATCAGTAGAAACGATCAATCACGTGTCATTCAACGCCGAGTCCAGTCAGTTTCATTCCAGCATTTGTTACTCTGTACAATTATTTGAAACATTGCTCAGAACTAATGTTCATTTTCCGATATTTCATATTTCCGATCCGACATCGGTGCTTTGAAATTTCATGAAATACTGACGAAAAATCACTATATTTTTGGGAAAATCCCCAAAGTGCTGATGTAATACTCGCCAACTCGTTACCACATGAATTTTTTTATATATGATTGCATTGCTTCATATTAATGCAGGCATTCACTGTTGAAGTACCGAATTGAAAACGTTTCATCAAACGCATCGACAAAAAGGAAGCAATGACCAGTCCGGGATACTATGAATCTCGTACCCCCCCCCCCCCCCTTCGCCCCTGATGTTGTTCCTTTTGATGCTTTTGTAACAAAATCTCGCATAGATTACCCGAGAGCAGTTATGTCAGTGGAACGATGAACGTCGGTCGTTGGTCGTGAAAATTATTGGCTTGAAAGCACTCGTATTGTGCTGAAGTCGTTCCGGTTGAAGCGTTGACGAACAAGCGGAAAATGCGGTACTAATACTCAGCAGCGTTAGATCGTATGCTGAAATGATGTAGCGTTGAGTGAAAGCATGAAATAGTTTTGAATTAGTATTTTATATTTGGTAGGTTAGGAAGGCGGTTTTAAAAAATTCCATTGCATATAAATCCTCTGACATGGCTCAGAGCACTATTCAGCTGTCATAAAAATAAGCTTGCTTTCGTGTTAATCGAGTCTATCCATTTTAATCTGCGAGTGGAAAAAAAATGTCTCGCTCTTGTCGCAGGTTTGACTGGTTTTTGCATGAGGCATACTCAACGAATTTTAATAAATTTTTGACACATGGAAAAGCTTGGAATCCACATCGGAATTTCAGCTAGCAGGTTTCGAAATTTCGTTCGTTCCGCGAAGCCGAGAAAAGTATGAATGAAAAATTTTCAACAATCGATCACAGCTCTAACGAACGTGCTGAATGTTGAACAATGTGGATGACGGAAAAACCATGCTCCGTTTTCAGGAAATGTGATAACATATCGAGCAAACAGTGGAGTATCAACTTCAAATAGGAAAAAATTCTACAGTCTGCTTTTTGACGGGATAAAAGCGTGGCGAGGTAACGAGAACTCTTTAGCTTTGAAAACTCCTTTCACTAACACATTTTGACACAATATCATAAAAAAATATCGAGGATCGAAAGTATGTTTTCCGGGATCCCAAACATCCTCATGAAAATCGCAAACAAAAACTTAGTTTCGACTGCATTTACATCGTTTTTCTAATGATCGGTTATAAAGTTTTCTCCGACGTCGAGAATCGCCTTGATATTTCAATTGAATTCAAAAGTTTCAACTGAAAATTCCTCTCGATGCCTCAAATAACGATGAACAGTAATGGTATAGAAAATTGTAAAATAAACCTGCAGAAAGAATTTAGTGAATAGGGGTTGACTGGCCAGTGACGAATGGGGGAGGCGTAATTCCAAATTGATACAAAGTAAGTTTTCTAATCAGAGGTGTCATTATATTGACATAGTTAGATGGTAGCTCTGGTCGAGATTATTCCTGACCTTGACCTTTGGAAGGACTTCGAACACCCTAAACTTCTCGCCATCCAATAAAAGTGATAGAGAAACTTCTTGAACTCCCGGAGAAATCCCTGATGGGAGCAACTCGATCATCCTGACAACCGAAACTTTTTTTATTTTCCAATTCTGTTAACTCGTTTTAAAGCTGTTTACACCTGTAAACTACCAACAATTTCTGGATCCACAGATGAGGAAATGTTTCCGGTTGAATCGTGCGAATGCTGCGAGCCAAAGCATTCGTGATAGAAAGGAAGCTTCGTAGAATAACGCATGAAGATAAATTGTTGACACAAACTTTCACGGTTTGAGGAAAAATAATAAACATCTCAAGCCGAACGTTGATTGTCCTGGCTGATTTCGGCTAGGCTTTCGTTAACATGATTCAATGCAAATTTAGCTGAACCTTCCATTGTAATGGCAAAATTAAAGCCAGAAATTGCGAAAAATTAATTTATCGGCGTGTCACCGATATAATTGGTTAAATTTGAGCGCATCGAGGGGAATAGCAATTTGGAATAACGCACCTTAGTCCACCATCAAGGGCTGTGATAGAATATAATTATGTGACAATTGGATTGTCGACGTGCAAATATTGGGCTATCATTTGCAGGTGCAATAATTAACCAACTCGTTCGTATCACATCGAATTTTCGGTACTCAAAATTTGACAATGCTATTCGTGCAACGTGAGCAACTAATCGGTTATTCGCTTCGAGCTAAATGGGACTGTGCAGTACGTATATAATGATAAAAGGGGCGCAACAGCGTATTATACGAGGAAGAATGGCAAAATTAGTCAGGAAAGCCTCCGAGCGAAAATTCCTCGGAAGCTTATACTGGAAAATGTTGATGATAGCGCGCCCATATTAGCTCGACTGTTTATCGAATCGCCCTAAGGCTGATATCCCGTATGCACGTAATCTCAGAAAAATGTCTTCTTCACGTAGAAATAACAGACGCATCTGTGCGAAGAAATCCGTTCCCCTGCAGCCGGCAATACAAAAGGCACAAAAAAGTATGCGGATGACAGAAAAACTAGAAGAATATTTGTTTTTTTATTCTTTATTAAACTGAAAAAATCTTATTAAAACCTTTCAAAGTTTCACCATTTCTTCAATGTTGAATCTTCACCAAATTGCATTATTATCTGCAGTAATAAAATCGCTCCTTAACTTTTCAGCATGGTTTTTTTCCCATCGCCATTAAGTGCAACTTCTCCTCAATTTTGCATCAAGTTTTTGTGCTCAACTCGAGAATAATTTAAGACGAAAGCGTGTTATCGAAATTCAAATCCTTCCAACCGAAAACTGTTGACGAGGTAACGACGAGGATAAATATAAGTCCTGCCACTCTGTTTCCGTGTATATTCAAATTGTTTCCGTAAGTATTTGAAGCGTAATGGGTTTGCTTCTGCGGTGGCGAATATCTACGACAAAGGATATAAAGCCCTTCGTCCATACGTTTGAACGGGGTTGGAGCCCTCCGGCGCCCCATTTATGGTATACAATATACATAACTCTCAAATTTAAACGTACGTGTGCCCACGTATTACCATTATATGGATAAATATCTGACAATGTAAGTAAGCCGAGAAATATGTGGGTCATTGATTACGTATATTGTAGCCCACTCTGTACCCGAAGCGGGTATCACGAATCAAAGAATCGAGGCCAAACAGCGAAAGCAGTAGTAGAAAATTCGTGCCCGTATTGTCCGAAAGTATAAACTATGATTATTGGCTGACGTTTATTTTCTAATTTCTTATTTCTTTCAGAATGCAAAAGGACTTTAGATGGAATTATTGTTACATAAAAATACATTCGTTCAATAAACACCTTTATTCGTTTTTATTAATTTTTTAACAGACACTTCCAACAGCATCATTTTGAATTATGATGGAATTAAGAATCAGGCGATTTATGATTTCTCTCCTTCGGCGAGTGAATTGAAAAATTGCTTTCGCCACAACACCGCACAATAGTTCCGGATTGAAACTAAAACGCCCAGGAACCGAATGGTCAACGCAGCGAATGATAAATTATCACAACTATTCTTGTGGCTCAAAACTAAACGCGTCCTTTAAAAGATGTTAATAATCGGCGGCAGCTTGCCTGAACGCGCATTGAGCCACGTGTGATCCGATGAGATATTACTACGGACGGATTTATCATACGAATGTGCGTGGTCACGTGGACTTAGTTCATAAATCAAATTTCAACTCTCCGAGAAACTTCGTGAAGCTGGAGAGTCTCAGGGGGCTGCACGTAGTCCTTATCTCCCAAGCCAAATGTTTTTCTCAGCCCTACAGTTATTCAACACATAATAAAGTGACTGAAGCTCGAGTACTGTCTCAAATGTATTATTCAGAATTGAGTGTTTTCGGAATCAACAAAATATAACCTAAAAAAAGGTATCGAACATTTTCAGATTCTCGCTGAATAACAGATGAATTACCGAACTGTAATTCGTCATCGCGAATTTTGAAATGCATTTACCGTCGAACATTCACTTTGATTCGATCGAAACATCGCTCATTTCCTCCAGGCTTGAAAAATGTCGGATGAAATAATACTCGGACTAAAAGTTATGTCGTACGTGACAAACAGTTGGACGACATTTACAATGAGCATGACGAGACACGAGGCTACAATAGGATCCACAGAAAAGAATGTAAAGCAGAAAAGTATAGAAAAGGGAAGAGGAAACGAGACGAATAAAGATGGGACAGCGGCCAAATCGTCGGCTGGTCTATCGGAGGCGTTTGGTTCTTCTGTTTCTGTCGGATTTCATCGATCTCGTATCACACACTCATACACACATACACACAATAAAACGTTATCGCGTTGCAGCTGACTATTCGTCTGGAACCTAAACAGGTTCGGAAATAAAATCGACTTTGGCGTCGTCAAACGGACGACAGCAGAAGCTTCGATTTCGAGAGTGGGCGTATACATATATTCATGTATGGATGCCACGTGACGGCTACCATTTATCTAGGATCAAGAAGGAAAAGTTGATGGATCAATCGAGTGGTGGCTGTGTGGTCGGGACTACAACTCGAAGCTATCGATGCGATAGCCGCGATGTCTCGAGTTACGAGGACTTAGTTTTCACCACCGGTCAACCTGAGCGAGTAATAATTCACGAGAACAATAAATCCAGACAAAAGTGAACGTTCTCGTGAAAACGTCAAAATTTAAATGGCAAAATCGACTTATGCTCTCCCTCCATCTGTGTCTGAAAATCTATAATCGCGACAAGCTTGCAACGGCAAAATTTCCACATTCCGTCTTCAATATTTTCAACTTGATTACCAGCTGAATGACACGACAAAATATTTCATTCCAACGAAATTAAAGCTCGTTCAAAATTTTCTCACGCATCGCCACGTCTCTGTAGCATTGAAAACTCCGTTGGGCTTCGCGTCCAAAGAGATTCCACAACTACACAGAAGGCAAACATTTCGAAACAATTACTGCCTTACTCCACTCTACGTCTACAGGGCAGCGTTATTTTCTGTTATTTCATAACAAGAATTTCAATATGGAGCTCTAGTCATTTTCTCAAAAAGTACCCTCTTCATATTAAATTTATGATGAGAAAATAGACGAATGTTACAGTATAACACAAAGTAAAACACAGAGAATACGAAAACAAACAGGTTGGTTGTTTCGTCCCTAAAATCTGACATATGCTTCGACCGGTGAAGCCTCTTAATAACAGGGTTTAGACAGAAATGGAATGGACAATAAGGTACGATATTAATATTATATTCTATGGTGGGCCTATTCTATGGTGCCCAAGATTGGGAGACTGCGACTGACGTTAACGCGAATCTATCCTACAGCGTTGCGGTGAAGCATGCGGATATATCGTACCTCGAAACTCCACATCGTCGATGCTATTCTACAGAGAATACTCGGTTCTATACATAGTCAAACTTCCACCCACATTAACATGTGCACAGACCATATGTCGGTAGAGTTCGATAATTTCTAGTAGCCGAACCGTCCTTAATGCGTGCCAGAACCGAATTAAGAGACCACACTATCTGAGGCAATGAGAGGCTTATTGCAAAACGGACGAAGTACATGGGACCGAATCTGTTTGGACAGAAGAGTCCCTATCGAAAGTTCATTCCTATCCATGACTGTGAACTGTGAATCTCAGAAGATTGGTAAACACCAAACTAATTTTGTCTCCAGCAAAACTTCTTGCCCCAAATAGTAAATCGATGTAACGAGCCAAGCCTCAAGATCAACTCGTTACTGACCAGGCGCATATTTGTATCCAGAAGAAAACAGTCTACAACTAGTTTGAGTGATGGTTCAATGGAGTCGAAACATTTTGATGGTGATTGAACCTTTGATGAGAAACTCTGTAACTACATTAACAAATTCTGGCTCAAACTTTTTGTTTTAGTGTCAAAAAATTGCTTAAGCGACATAAACGATTGAAAGACGATATTATTTTCGACGAGGTAGTGCTGCTGAGACATGCACCAAAAATCGAAGGCAATCGAGCCCTGTGAGAATGGAAAGATTGGTCATATTGACATATTAATTTCAGGTGAGGCTGTGTTTCCGGATAAGTGATATACGGTGACGAAGAGAATTTTGATATGGATATTGTAATCACATTATATTGAGATACGTCATGCATAGCATTCACTGCTCACTGCTATACGAGAGCAACGAATAGCGAGCACTTTGCCAGATTGATAACGGACTCACCGGAGCGCTCCGATGTGCGAGATAGCGAGCACAAAAAAGTACTTGCGGGTTTAATAAAAAAAAAATTTCCAAGGTTTACCTGCAGTGCGTGCTGGGGCTGGCCGACATTGTATATAAAAGTAGATGCCATAAAGCTGCGTCTCGATAGTCTCAGGGGCCTTGGGAGTTTGTGGCTGCAGAAGGGCAAGATCTGCGACTCCCTGATCTGGATGAAAGAGGGTGAAAGCTTTTTCCACCGAAGAAATCACTGCGACGAAAATCGAACGAGCAGTAATGATAGTAAACTGGCATTGCCGTGTTATGGGCCGAGGGTCTCACCCCCTGACATAACGGAATGACTTTCGCGCGCAATATACCAGTGCTATCAATGCCATCCAAGAACCGTCCTAGACACTTTTCTCTCTACGCATTCGTTCTCCGCAACCCAACAAATGGAAAAGCTATCAACCCCGCATCGTCTATACCGAATTCCAATAAAAATTCTTGTGTACCTCGTACGAATTTCGACCCCTTGTCGAATGTTAAAGTTCTACGTGGTCTCGTGAATAAAAGAAAACAAAAAAAAACGAAGAAACACAAATCAATCCATGACGCGAGCGAAGCCTGTGAAAATCTCACTTTGGGGGAGCTTCCACACTGCCAGGTAGAAGCTTCAGCGTACCAAAGATCAGTGTTATAATTGAATTTCCACTTGATGCATAAAATTCTCTCGGTTGACAGTAAACATTTTTTTTACTGCGATTTGATTCTCCATTGTTATTAATTCTGCCGACGAAAAATCACCGGTAATTAAATTTCATCGGGACAAGAGCTCACTGTATTGAGGCTGCATCGCAATACATGGATTTGAATCAATGATCTAGAAATCGAAGTACATTCGACACGAGGAGAAAGAACCAAAGGTCACTTGGGAATCATATTTAATGTGTATAACGTCTACCCAGGGTCCTGACCGATATATTTTTCTTCTTCATAAGTTACTCTTACTATATATTGAACAAAAAAAGGCGAAAAAAGGAATAAAGTGATGGGGGAAATTTTCACTACTAATATGGAGCTCTGATCAAAGAGGGTCGAGGGCATCCTAACCATATCCTACACTGCGGTTTTTCGATGCGTCTAGTGTTTGAATTTTTTATGTCCCACCAGACTTAAGACAGATGGAGTAACCTAAAAAGTGGCTAAGAAAAATGACGTCGTCACAGCGATGGGACTTTTGATACCTTAAGAGAGTCTTCACAAACTTTTCGTAACGTTAACCTGATGTTTGTCCGCAAGTATTTTCCAGACGCCAGTTGTGACGGTGAGGAATTCAATACTCCGTTTGTCCCATTGCAGCAGCCTTGCGTACAACAGCTGCTTCATCATGTACGGTTCGAAACTAATGTTCTCTATTACTAAGGTCGCCCTGACAGACGTACTCTTAAAACGTAGTTTTCCACAGATCAAAAATTGGGCATTTTCAGTGTCAGGAACCATCGTCGAAATGAAAACTATACTAAAGTTTTATTCTATGCAATATTTGCACGAAATAACGTGAGCTCCCCGTTCACAGATGGAAGATTAGTTACCTGATGGCTGTGAGGGCACTCTGAGACACCATTGGGGAATCTGAAGCGAAACGGGCTATGAACTGGGCAATTGACCCTGAATGCGTTCTCAGCAGCGGCGGCAATAGTCGATCCAGGCAATCTCGGAAGCAGTGGATGAGTATGCGGACCAAATATGACCGAATCCATGGGCAAGGGTCGCCCGGGTTGATGTTCTAACGACCTACAGGACCAGCTCATAGGCCGTGGAGGTTGCTGGTGCTCAAGAGATCGACATGATCCTTCAGAAGTCATAGGCATGGATCTACCCATGTGACCTTGAAGATCAGCTTCGTGTTGACGATGATCGAACGACCTGGGCACGTGATCCATTGAACGACAGCCGTGATCATGACCCAAACAATGATCGTGCAGGTGGCCAGCATGATCCATCAGACGACACGGGTACTCCATTGCTCTCGGCTGATGATCTATTCCACGGAACATCGGACCCGGGTCCATGGCTCTTGGTTGTTCCGTTCGAACTTGGTCCATGCTTGATCTCATACTTTCCATATTTCTTTGTGGCTGATGTTGATGTTGTTGGTGTTGGTGTTGCTGCTGCTGCTGTTGTTGTTGTTGTTGTTGTTGTTGTTGTTGTTGATGTTGCTGCTGATGCTGCTGCATTTGATGATGTTCTAGTGACGATCTCATTGAGTCTGAGCCGTGCATTTGTTCAACGAGCGTCTGATGTCGACCGGAGTCGACGGATCTCATAGATTCCATTGATCTCATGCTCTCCGTGGACCTCATCCCATGTTCTATGGGACGCATTGGTTCACCTAATCTGCTGCACGGTCTTTCCCAACATCTAGGCCCTGAATTGCCGGGCCCGCCACCGATAGGACCCACATTAGGATGACCCGGGGGCAAGGCCCATCCCCCACCGTACGGATCCATTTGAAACTAGATGAACTGGCACTTTTTGGAGAATAATTACTATCGTTGTTTCGCTCGATCTCCAGGAGGGTAACAATACGAGTCGCACATGGCCCTATCCGGCGCCATGACGTTTCCCTCTCCACTCTCTGCCTTCAAAACCGAAACTTACTGAATTAACACCGCACCAAACTTTATGGAACTCGATGCTTATTCAAACACGCGTTTTATACCGGCACTTCAAGCACAGACACACTCAAACACGAGAATAGAAACTCACAACGCGAAATTGTTAAGTATCGATGCGACTACTCGAAATATTTTCCGGATCACGTATTATGATCGATGAATATATTTTTGTACTATAGTGCAATTAATATTGCGTCGTGTAGATCACGTGACTACTTCGAAAACTGCATGGATAGCAACTAACGTATGATAGGGTCAACTGAGCTGAAGGAATCGAAACGTCAAACAGCTCGGTACTTTAATTCGATACTATTTGCAACTAAAAGCCGGAACCGCAGAGATATTTTTAATTTGGAGGGCTAAAAGACCTTGTTAATTGTTGTACAACTTTTTATTATTCCTTATATTTAAAAATATTTCTACTATATTTCTCTTAACGAATTTATAATATGAATATATATATATTTTTTTAAGTAGTGATTATTGTGTGTACAAGAGAAAAAGTGATATTCACACGACACCGTTTGTCAACGTGGCATAGGATCCTCGAGGAAAGATTATTTAATAGAACGAATCAGAAGTAGGAAGCAACGAGCGGCGAGTGTGGCAGCAACGGAACACCGACGCATCGCGATGCCGCGCTCCCCAGCACTGAGCTGGTTAGCCCTCGCGCAGCCTCGTCTGCCGCGCAGTCCCTCCACGCAAACCACCCCGACCTCGTCTCAACTGGCAGCAACCCCCGCATTGCCTATACCCCCTTTTACAGATCCCACAGCGTTTCCCAGCCGACCCGCTCTGCGTGTTTCACCTTTTTTTCTTCTTGTTATTCCTTTCCATTCCATCCTTCTTTCACTTCTTGTTTCAACCGTCGCGAACACTCCTTTCTCCTACCGAACCGCACCACACTCACCCCCATCCTCTGTTTCCTAACGTTCTTCCTCACTCGAGCATCTTCATCCTTCTCCTTTCTCCCCGTATCTCTCCTTATCAATTTTTCCTTTCATGCCCACCTACCGTCATCCCGGACAGTCTACTTCCATCTCCTTCGTCACCAATGATACTTCCCTCACACCTGATCACACTTCATTCATGCAGAATTATTACCTCTCGTATAACCATCGAGAATAATCGTCTAAGAGCCTTCCGCTGCTGCTCGTGTGAATTTTTATTTTCAATTTCAACCAAAAAGCACCTGATTTTTTCGTGTCCCGGCTAAACTAACGATTCCGAGAATTATGAGCCTACCTCGTCTCTGTCTCAACACATTTATTTCACAATCTAATAACGTTAGCGTAGTAAACAATCAATCCAAGAAATATCTACTTGATACTGAACGTCCAAATAAAATTAAGGCTCTCCCTCGAACCGGAAATGGTTGGAAGTAATATACAAGAATACTGAGAGAATGACCTGAAACACATCGCTTCCTCTGATCAAGGTTTACGATACTCTTATCCCATCCTTCATCCATTCGATATCACTCTTCTCCCCTGAAATATATACCAACTACCAACACACTCTTGTATCCAACGAAACGAGCTGAGTTTCACCTTCGATTTCTCATTCGGTATATCCTTTTCCCCGTTTTCCCTTTCATATTGTATCCTCTGCTACGCTTCCCAATGACAATGCTGTCTTATCGTCTAATCCCGTAATCATTTAGGATGGCTCTCATCGGCGTTTTTCGTCCTTCTACTTTTTGTTTCATATGTTCACTCAACCGGTAAGCGCTTACGATGAGAAACAGAAGACTCTTGAGTATGTCACCGAGATCTCCCTTGTTTAGCGATGATAGGGGATTGAGGAGAGTATCGCTGCTGCTTGACGGCTTTATACTTTCGACAAAAGCACGGAATTGCGTATCATTCTGCCACTCAATAGCGCTATCAACTTCGCATACGTATAGGCAAGGTGCAGCGGTTCACCTTTGCCTCCATGTATGTTTTCCAACAGCAATAACATAAAACCTCGAAATAAAATGCTAAACAAAAGGATTCATACTCGACGTGAAATTACACGGGTATCCGTTTCTCTTTATTACGTTTCGTTCGTTTATTTAACGCATAAAAAGCCATAAAATTTCACTTATCCCACTCGGCCGGTTGGATTTTCAGTGAACAATGTGAACGTATACGTCACACCCAGGAAAGTTGAATTTCCAATTGTATCACGCTATGTAACACTCATTTGTACGAACTGAAAAGACGGCGCGTCATTGAATCGCCTGGTTAGATGATGATAACCCGCGAAGCGTTCAGCAGTCCCTGTGGCAATGACGGTAGATGCCTCTGTGGGAGGGACCTGTTAGGGATCGAGGACCGATATCATAAATTGGATTAGTTCGCGGATGATGGCTTCGATGACAGAAAGATAGAGAGAGAGAGAAAGTGATAGGAGCAAGCGGAGCAACGGTAATGAATCAGGAGGATGAAAAGCATCGGTGTATCGTCGGTCTCCACGTGTGGCTACGTCAGTATCTCCACTAGATTTTCCTATACAGGGGATTCATGAAGGGACTTGTGTACCTGACGTAATGCGCATCACGTAAGCTCACCTGGTGAATGAAAAAAAACAGCAACCGATCGATTTCTAATTGCGAGAGAAGAAAAGCACGACGTCGTGTACCGACGTCTATCCGGACTTTGTGGATGGGTTAGCTTGACAAACTAACCGAATATAGTGACCTCACAATCCCTAGATTTTGCTTCCAGTTTTTTCTCGTGACCGTGCGAATCTGTATCATTTTTCTTCGCTCCGACCGAATATAATTTGATATATCACGGTCTTTTTGCTATTCTAAACGAGTGGTGGACGTACCGATAACATTCGAAAGGAAAAAAACACAAATTTTGCTATTCCGTGATTTAATGTATTGGAAAATGAATGGTCTGCACTAAAATCTTGCCTTTGTCAACCCGGCGGGACCGTTCGACGCCGAATCCATTATATCCCGCGGGTATCCATTATATCCCGCCAACAGAGCGATCGACCCTGACCGAGGTTTAAACATCGATCTGAAAGTATCGGTATGTGCCACATGATGGAAGTTCTATGATGGAAGTTCTATGATTTCATGGTTCCATAAGCTTGCATCGTTGAATGAATAATGTGGCGTATTTATTCATGTATCCTGGTACCTCGGTGGGAGATCTCGATCGGTCTGTCGAAAAATGTTGTTTCTCAATTTCCATTTTGTCCTAGAGTTTAATTTGAAATTTGTGGCTACCTGAATGTCTTGAACGCCTACGAGTTCATTTGTCATGAAAAAATGTGTTTTTTTCGTTTCACCCTCCATCTGCCTTCTTGCACAACTTTGATACCCTCTACACGACACTTTTTGTCATTTACAATCGATCCTTAGACGATTCGACGATCCAGACGATCAACCTCGACATGGCAGAGGGAATAGAGGAGAGAAATAGATGATGAGAAAACAGGGTGCGAAAATCAAGGGCAGAGAATAAATCGATGAGTAGCAACACGTTGCCGAAGTTTTAGGGCAGAGCCCGGCCATTATGGCGATCTTCATAAAAGTTACGATATACAGTTGCCATACGTATAGTTACAGTTCTGAAGCTCCATTCTTTCTCGTCTGGCCTAGTCAAGAAAACACAATTGTATTAACAAACCAAACAAAGAAAATACAATTGTATTAACGAACCCTCACCAAAATCAACTTTCTTTTACGATAGTCTGCATAATATGATGGTCAAGAAAATGATCTACTTGATGCTATTTACGAAAAATGGCTGTTTGTAACAACTGGAGCTCGACTCATCTCACCGAGATAATAATTTGCTATTGCAACTTTGTCGTTTATGTCAAGTCATAAATACGAATGTTCATACAAAGGAGAGTTTCCCTATTTCATGTACCAATTTACGGTATGTCAGTAGCCAGAGCCGACATCAAGACGTAGGTTTGTTTGATGCTAGAATGATAAGCACCTTCTGCTACAAACTTGCTACTCTTGGGGTCCAGCTCACTTCTCCAAGTCACCCGGGATTTATATCTTACAAGATCCTTCTGCTTTTCTGAAAGTGTAGCGATGCAGAGATGATGCAACTTCCGTCATGGCTAGTGCACTACTACCAAGGATATGATGAGAGAGAAATGACGTGCAAATCTGGTTAGAAGTCACTGCTGGAGCAGGTACGAAGTTGAGGTTGCTGCCGGAACTCTACGGCCAGCTTAAGACAAAGCCTGCCAAGGACGTGTGCTCTATCGTTTTATCTCAATATTCATTCCACCCCGTGTGTTCGGTTCCATCTCAAGATACCGATTGGATGATTCACCGTTGCGGAAATCCAGCATTATCGGAAAATGATACCCAAACAAAAACGACATCAAAAAGATGGCGAATGGACATAAAGGAGTCTACTGAGGATACCAGAGAATCTGACGGAATTTCAAAAAACTAGGACGACGTCATTCAATTGAAGCTTCGTGATCTCACTCATTGACCTCGTTCCGTGGAATTAATTTTCCTCTGGATTTCACGTGCTTTAAATCAAATCTGACCAGTTGTCGAAGTAAAGAGACGCGAATAAACAATTAGCAGTATCGAATGAAAGTGAAATACGGAGTATCTTTTCGAGTCGGGGATAGGAAAAGCTTTTAACGACGAAAACCCATTATTTCGGATTGAACGGTGAACTTGAATAGTGAAACACAGTGAGAGTCCACTTATGATATTCACTCTAGCATCGAGGATACTCCGACCCAATTAACGAATAGCTGTGTGTCCATTTATTTTACAACATTGTACAAACGCCACTGTATATACGTTGCACGTCCAGAGATCTCGTACACATGCCATCAAATATTAAGGTGATCGCCCTGCGTCAGTACTTTTCTCTAGGGCATAGTGAAATTTTCATTTGACCAAACAATTTGTGTGCGCAGAATATTGTGAAACATGGTAAATATCGACATTAACAGGTTGAGGTAAATTTGGTCTGCAACCCGCTTGACAATTTTGACGAAAATTATGTGCTCGTGCACGAATCCCACTGATTTTAGGCTATTTGCCTTGAACTCTCTTCACTGTATAGTCGTACTCGCATGAGCTTGTGAAATAAAATCATACTGAGTTGATGAACATTTTAGTGGAACGAAAAGCTCAAAATATAAAGTTCACAGATTAATGTATGATCGAAAACAATCAGCGACACGAAGAAAAAGTTTTATTTTTTTGTATTCCAAGAACGAGTAATCTGGTTTTTTCGAAGGCTCAGTTCGTAGAGTGAAAATTTTCAATTTTTAAAGCATCTTTCGAAAATTAAGAGACATTCATTATGACTCAGTGTCTCGGATCTCGCGAATATGTCTATAAAAATCCATGAATTGAGGTCAAAAAGTCGTTTCACATCTTTCTATATTATTCTTTGAACCTCGAGAGTCACGGCGATGTCTAACTTCTCCATTACTTAAGACCGACTTTCCTTAATACCTTGCTGAATAATGAAATTCGTAAAATAGGGTTTGACCTTCCAGCCAGCAGTCAATGTCGGTGCAAGCCAGACAAGCCAAAAAATCTAATGCGACTTTGTAATGTCCATTATCACGAGTTCTCCCGATCCTTCAGAGCTAAGTTTAACCGAAGTTCGACACTCGAGAACCATTAATGTACCCGCGGTTAAGGCCCCTGTGAGGCGGACAGCCTTGAGACAATAATTAGATCATGCTCTACAGTCTTAGCTCTGACATTTTGGAGGAATTTTCATTTCACTTTTTCGTTCCGAATTCTTCAAATAACCAAGCAATTATAAGGGAAACATATCATCATTAGAAATAACGAGGATTCGTGATTAGCCAAATCAAATCAAAATGCTGTTTCTTATGAAAAATTTTTCTGAAACTTATTCTCTTATCATTTATGTTTTTAAAGAAGATGAATATCAATTTCTTCTCATTTGATTAAGTGAAAGGGATTACAAGCGACAACACTAGAGGGAGAGAAATGAATTCAATTGTAAGTAAATAAATTGAGATAAATGGATCAAAAACTAAAACCACAAAGATTCGAAAATAACGGTATGCATCATCGTACAATTTCTCTCGTAGCTAAACTCAGGCACCGACGCCCTTGAGCAAGGAGACACGAGAGAGCTGGATGGTTTGGAGCACTCGTGTGTACTCTTGCACAAGGAGTGTAGCACGTCGAGGGTGGAATTTATCAATGCCAGAATCGATA
Organism: Venturia canescens; assembly: GCF_019457755.1. NCBI lineage: Eukaryota > Metazoa > Arthropoda > Insecta > Hymenoptera > Ichneumonidae > Venturia > Venturia canescens. The sequence continues at coordinate 15,468,201 of NC_057421.1, read as the reverse complement.
ATTCGGCTACTGCGCTGCTGCTCTGTTGACATGAACAATATCCAGGATAATTCGAGCTATTATTTCGATCGTGACGCTACATACACTATTGGCGTCGAATAAATCGCATTAACGATGATTAAAAAAACGTACATTTACTCTGTGTTCAAAAATTCCATCAATTACTTTGGAACTCGTATCAACAAATTGCATCAATTATATTCCATTGACGATACGATATTGTATTTGTTTACGATCTCAAAAAGAATATGTAAACAAATTCGCCGTTTACGAGGTTAAATATTTAATTGATATGATGATAAATTGATTTTTGAACCCAAAACAAAAACGCAAAAGATTCCCCACACGTCAAGGATAATATTTAACAGTTTTTTTCAAAAATTTTATCAGAAATAAATATAATTTTGGGTGCCTTTATTCTTCAGTAAACCGTGAAGTATAAAAAATCTAACAGAAATAATACGGAAAAGGCCTTGACATCAACTCCTAGATGGATGTTGTGGAGCATTTTCTCTTTCATCCTTTAGAAGTAACTGGTAATCTCATTCAATTCAATAATACTTTTATATCCGAATTCAACGAGAGAAAATTATCAATAGAAAACTTACAATGTTAGTCATACTTGTTTGCTCTGTAGACAGTAAAAACGCGTCTACAAGCATTCTTTTTAACTGACAATGAAATTCTCGTGATGGAACTGATCCGCTTGAACGAAGCACAGAATCTAATTTATTTGCATTGAAGTAACATTTTTTTACCTTGTTCATGAATCAACCGGGTTGAACTGACAAGACTGTGGGAATGAAGAAATTCTCGGAAGAGCTACCAGAAAATTCTTGCTTACCTGTAACAAAAAAGTGCGAAAGAGTTTCGTTAGTTAAAAAACTCACTGGAAAAATGCAGTTACATTTCTGTGAAATCGTTTTTTTTTTTACAATTTAGAATTTATATAACACGTTAGATTTCAAAGTATCTAGAATTGAAAATGTGCAGCTTGAATGGCAAAAAAGCAGAATGGATCGATTCCAATTGTTTCGTTAATCTCGCCATGATATTCAAATTCGTAAGCCACTCGAAATTCCAACTACTCCAGCGAGTTGGGAACTCCTCACGAGTAATCGGATTCCGAACCGTTCGTATTCCTTGTGCGAAAGTAAAGTTGTGTTGTTCGCACGGCTGGTCGGACAAACTTGGCTGTCGCCGATATGAGCTACGTTCGATGACCTACCGGCAGCAACATATTGCCGGTACACTGTGAACGGAATGAAGGGAGATGGAATCCGGACTACACCAGTCATTCCCGATCGATTGCCCCTGTGTGACTATTAAAATGTCGCAGGCACCTGTCAACTCGAGCGTCCGATTTGATTCGACTTTGTCTGAATTACCATTGCGTCAGATTCGCTCGAATCCATTTTTGAATTCTACGTTAATGGCACTAAAAAAATCTGCATCGTTCTGGCGTTTTTTTCTTATCGAGCATCAACGATGCTCACCGAGATAAGGATCGTGGATTGATAAAAAAGTTTTTAAGGAGTTTAAATACAAAATATTTGACGACTTAGAAACTCATAACTATGCAGTTTTATCGATTTTCCAGGCTATTCAAACGTTTAATTTCAAAATTCACACTTCATTGATGACCCTACAGTAGAATAACATTTTTCCATATTTATATGAAAAATAATATTGGTTGGCGGGGTTTTTCTATGAGGGAAGTTCTGCTGCTGAATCGGTTGGGTCAAGATGGCTTTGAACTCTACGATATTTTAGTTTCAAAGTGTCGTTTACTGTTTGCTATAAATATTTATAAATTTGATGCTTATCGTCAGTGCCTCAGTTTCTATTTATTTAGCTGCCGCCAGACGAGCCAATAATAATCGATCGTAGAAACTTTTGGACACGTGACCCGGAAGAAGATCGAATAGCTAGGGCATGATATAATCGATGGAATATAAATTATGGTAGAAACTCGCTTGTTTCAATTTCAGAGTAAAGTAGGACGAGAGCCGAATCGCAGGAGTGCAAGGGACAAAAACTTGGGTAAATCCTATCATCCATGAACTGGATGACCGTGGTGGTGATTGGTGTGAGGAGGATAACGGATAAAGGAGGTAGCATGGAGAGGGGAGTGAACACTACGAAATTGAATTTTCTCTTCATCCTTTTCCTCCTTTAGTCTCGGTGGGACCAGAACGGACATTGGTTTTCCTCAAACTTTATTATAGAGTTAGCTCTTTCTCTTCTTATCCCGGCACCGCCGAGGCCCAAGGCGTTGTCAACTAACCCCTGACTAGTGTCAACTTACTTTTCAACGAACAAATAATGTTTCACCCTTTCTCGCCCTCGGAGCTCTGTCTACAGCGGGCTCTTCGGTTAAATACATCTGGCAGAATTTATCGAAATTGAATAACGATCTTAATCAGGCATCCCGGGCGTCACTGGCACCTCGAAGACTGCTTGCGATTGTTTTTTTCCTCCAGTAGCTTTAAAGCCTTCGTCGTCTATGCAAAAATATTTTAAATTGTCAATGAATCATATGATTTTATGCGCTCGTTTTAGCAGACTCGGGCCAACCGAATGCCATGGGGATTCAGCAAGTACTTTTGATCGGTGCGAATGACGCATCGAGCAATGTTTCCCGAACGTTTTTTCTCAGAGCTTTTCAAGCATGCACCCCCATTTAAATTTATGCGCTGAATCGAGATTTAACGATCAATACAAGTTCAAACTCCATGCAATTTAAAACTGGTCAAAGCATATCAAATGCAGGTGGTCAAACTTTATCATTCGATTTTCAAGGCACATACACAGAGCCCCGAACGACTGCGGAAAATTTCAACGTGTCCTTGCTCGAAGCTCCGTCGCAACTTTAACGTTTATATTTTTAACCACGTTCCCAACTCATTCTCGAACGAATGAGCTCTTTCATAGTCGCCTTTTTTTATAGCAGCTTTATACGTACTCGGTTTAATGTTGAATACATATAACGTATAATTCGGTGCGCGAATGGAGGTATGTGAATTTTCTTTTTTTTTTCATTGGACATCCAGTGAATTGTGAAGGTGCATCTTAACTGAAAAGTTTCACCATCACGATAATAAAATTTTACGTCATCTTTACATCTCGAGTTCGGCTAAAATCTGTTCACAATTAATTTATCAACAATTTACTTAAGGACTCGTCCTCGCAGTTCTGTCGGAGAATAAAAAGTAGACATTCTCAAATAGGGCATTCCGAGAATAATTTTACTTTTTTTTTCAACAAAAATGTGTAAAATTTCCCTCGACACAACAAGCTCCCATTGGAAGCTTATTTCACGCGTAGAGAAGCTTTCGGCTCTCAGTTTGTAAAAAAATAAGTGGCAGATGGAAGTGCAATGTGCTAACTCCGATTCATTATATATCCTATTCACGATGATTCCCCCAGGTGAAATTCTCTTTGATCTAGATACTTTGAGATTGCTGGGCTGTTCCGTGTTTCGCTGCATCAAGCTCAAAGTATTTCGTACCATCAAGAAAGCTTATATTATGAGATGAAACTCGTCTTCACGAAAGATTGAGAAGTGCGAGGTTGTCAGGGCGCGCGTAAGGAAAAGTCACGAGGTGAGGAAGGGTCATAAATCGAGTAGGTGGAAGCCCGAGGTTATCCATATCGTATGCACGTACTCCGCGTGAACTTTCTGTATTCTGATAGGTCGCCAAGGCCCCCTTAAATACATAAAGAACTTGTTGGATGTATCTATAAAAACAAGCATGAATCTGATATTGGCGAGTGCTTTTTTGCAAGTACGAGCTTCGATAAATTTGCACTCGTTTGTCCGCTTTCCCGAACTAATTGCGTATTCGATTGAATTTATTGTACAATTTTTGAGAAGACAGTGGACAATCTAAATGGCAAAAATCGAGAGAATTTCACTCGATTACATGACATTTCGAATGGCTTGATCGAGACTTTGATAGCGCAGACGATTTATCTGAGGAATTAAACATTTCCAAGCTATTCAATTGACTACTTATGTTAAAAAATGTATGGAATAAGGAAATAATAGATGGGCGTGGTATTATACGATAGTATTATACGATAAAACACAAAGCCGGTCAATCACCGAGAATACACGAAGCACACAATCTCACTCTGTACCCGTCTTTTCCCTTTCTATGTATCTTCGTCTGTGTTTTCCGTATTGTAGCAGGAATTACTGTAGAAACAATGGAGAGTGGTGTGTTTAGGAAAGCGTGGGATGTACAGAGCAATATTCTGTGCTTTGTCAAACGACAGGCGAAACACATAATTGCTAATTATTTTCTCCTCGTTTATCAACGTCCATTCGTTTTCTCATTTCTATTTTCGTCCTTGTTGCGTTCTGTTGATGTTTAAAGGAAGTTGTAGAATGGGATCTTCGAGAGGAACGAGGGAGACGAGCGATAAGTACGAGTATTTTCTGGTGAGGACATTTATTCAACAAAAATACCGAGCGAAAAGTGTTTTCCGGTCCTGCGTCTCTCATTCGATACCAAATATTTATAAGCTCCAAGGGAAAGAGAGGCACGAGAAAACAAACAAATAAATAAATTCATTTAAGCAGGCAATCCGACGTTTGGCTCTCGTCGATCTAGAATCTGGCCGAACAAGCCAATCGACTTAATAAAACCTCGCGATTTTTTTGGCTTCTAGGGCTCGTATCCTCATTTTAGCGCCAAACATGGGAAAAAACGTTTGGCTTTATACCAAACAAGTACGTGCATATTTTCACTGTGTGCTTTCTGCGTCCTGCGTTTCGGCCTAACATTCAACTCGCACACACTCCCACACATAAATATATTTACACAGCGTGTAAATATAGATACATTCGCGTTAAGCAATATGGCACGAAACGTTACACACTTTTGTAGAAAGTTCCCAGCGTCGCGTACGTCTCGCCAAAACTTCCACTCCACGGAGCAGTAAAAGCTAACGGTAATACGAATTAATTTGCCAATACCGGCTGTAGTCCTAGACGATATAATGGTAAAAATCTGACTATTGTACTTACGAAACGTCGATAAATTAGTGGCACATCAGGCGTCATCAATCAAACTTTTACTCCTTATTACTTTTAACGAATAAATTGTTCTAATGATTACGGTAATAAGTAGCAAATAAATGGAGAGTTTTTAACGGTTTGGCTGAGTAAAAACTTCATCGTGTCACGAAACGTTTGAAGAGTCACAGAGGTATGCCAAATTTCTACACGGAGAAAACGGATTCGTTTTTCATAGTGAAGAATATATTATTTTTCAAGAGTTTTCGAAGTACTAAGGCACCGATTACAAACAGCATAATATTTTTTGAATTTTCCAATTTTTCGTCCCTTCAATTCTAAACAGTTTTATGTGAATAGCAAAAAGTGATGCACGCGAGAACTATATTTAGTTTTGCGTCGAGTGTTATTCATCATGTTAGATTAGCATTTACTGATAAGTGGAAATACATTGCAAATCACCAATGTTCACTGTCAGCACAGTAAATTCTATGATAAATACAGGAAGGAATATACACCGAATAAGTGTGACATTTTACGTATAGTTTTTTTTCAGGGTTGCCCAAGGATATTTTACAATATAAACATTTGAAGTGACTGAAAACATTTTTTACTACGCTTACAGAGAAAAAGACTCTTGAGTCTTTTGAATAAAAGGTATGGGCATTGGTCTTTTTACTGCGGCGGATAGAACAATTCTTATTACTGCTCTTCGAATTAATGTTGCAATCCAGTACGTAGGGGAGACCGGGGCAAAACGGGATACCTAAGGAAATATTGAACTTTTCAGAAGTTTGGGAAGCTCTGTCTATTTTTTACTCCCAAAGACTAAGAAATGTGTACTGAAATTTTGTTTAATTAAAAAATAAAAGAAATCCGAGGCAAAACTGGGTACCCTTCAAAGACTCATGAATTTTTTTTTACTATAATTTTAATTGAATGCACCTTGGGTGCATTTCGCACGACCCGTAACCGAGTGCTTCCGACTTACCACTGTAAGCGTTGAAAGCGAGCTCGGCGCTCACAACGCTCTAACGTACCTCGAACGCACCCTCGTTTATTCAGTTTAAAATGAATGATATGAATAATAACGAAGATTGCCAATGTTTATTTTATAAAAATTTGTATTCTTTATCCACTGAAAAAAAGACAAAAAAATTTTCCTCATTTTTCGAGTACCCCGTTTTGCCCCGGTCTCCCCTATATATTGTTCCCGAGATACTACATTCATAGTACTTTCCTCTAGAATTTTCGGCCTCGTTTTCTCCGTGTATAAATTCTCAAAACGCTTCACCGTTCGGTGTGCACCGAATCAAGGTATTCGACACTTCGATTTGTCTTACCTTCTGATTCTGTCGTCTATACTGCTTGGTGTGTTCAAGGTAATACTTGTAAACATGAGTGGGTAATGATCGTTTAGTTTCTTCACCGATCCAACGGTGAGTGGGTTCAAGCGCTGGGGGTATGAGAGGCCTGGAAGTTGCAATGAAGGAAGATGATGCACCGCATCGTCCAAGGCCGATTGCGCTGTCATCACGAGTTTCACGACTCGAAGGATGATGATGGTGACGGTGGTGGTGGTGATGGGCTATCGGGGGCGACCGACTGCCAGTTGATCTAGGCGGTGGATGTGTGTGGTAGCGTGGATTAACACTGCTACCAGCTGTTGCGGATGAAGAACGCCAATCGAAACGATTGAAGGGTGTCGGTGTTGTTTCGGCCGAGCGTGACTGCTGGGGATAATAAAGGTGCTCGTGACAAGGCGTCTCCGCTGTTGACGTCGCTGCTCCAGATCCTCCAGGCAATGGAGTTTGCGTGAGTGAGCCAATGTGAGAATGCTGGTAGGCCGGCTGATGAAATACCGTGGTTGGAATCGAGCTTGCCCGCAAAGGACACTGCTGCTGCAACGTCAGCACTGGCCTCAGACAAACTCGGCAAGGTGGATACACCTGGGAGTTCCATGAGTGGTAGCAGCATCCCGGCGACCTGGAGCCAAGCGGATCCCTGGTCGCAGGGTAGTTCATGACGAAACTCACATCGCATCAACCTCTTTGTCTCTTACTATCTAACAGGGTCTTTGTGATCTAGCGCTTTACCCTTTTACACGCACTTCATCACTGTCACTGTCCTCTCGGTCCCACATTTCTTTGCTCACTGTTTAACAACCGTGTCACGAATCTTGTTTCAGTACCGAAATCAAATGTTTTCGATGACGCACTCCCGTCCCCGATCATGGCTTCAATGTCTTGAGGTATTCCTTACCTTCGTGAGGCACTTGACACTTCATGGTTTTATAAATTCACTGGTCGTCGATTTACTTTTAGTGGGGGAGGATTATTTCATTGCGAGTTCTGCGAAAAGCGTGAATCTATTGAAGCATGGAGAAACGATCGTTTGTGAAATGATGGTGATTTTTTTCGTTACTCCATATCAAATCGGGCAAACTCTTTTTATGAATGAACCAAACCGGTTGCAATTCAGAAAAAAAAACAGTGGAATCCACTACATTTTGGTCTGGCCAAATGGACATGGTTCGATAAACATAATTGTTTTCTCAGTGTGCTTCGATCGACTTGTTTCTCACTATCCTGAGTTAAGACAAATCTTTCGAAGAATGCGTCTTAATTGAACCGAAATCAGAGGTATTTTGGAAGATTAAATCACCGCTGAGGTTTATTCATAAAGCTCTGTCGGTCGAGTTACAACGAAAGTTGCGAGAGTTAAACGAGCTGTGATTGTTCAGTGAAAATGTGTCTTCCCTGGTCTAGAAAGAGTGGAGTATAACGTTAGGGATTGCGAAAACAAGAGGTACAAAATGGCGTCAAGTTCCCTGGGGATTTACATTCATGTACTTCCTGATTAGAATGTGACACAAACGAGTCGAATGACGGGCATGGAAGAACGAAGGGAAGGAGGCGGAGACAGTCCTCGGAAGTCTGGTCTTAGTTATCACCGATGAAATGAGACTAGGTGTGAAAATACAAGGTAAAGAGCGGAAAACCCGGGAATAAAATAAGAAAGAAACATGCGCGTCAAAGATTGTCCCGCGACGCTCTCACCTAAAGAGTGAAGAGAGGGTGCGTGGCTTTGAATAAAAAGTGCGCTGATGAAACCGGTTTGATGAGGCTTGTTGAGAAAAACTGCTCAAAACTAATTAACGGAGATAGAGAACAGTCGAAAATAATAGCAGTCGACAATTCCTATTGCTCTTTCCTAAAACAAAAAAAAAAGATAATCACACACGATTTTCATTCTTTTTTTTCGCATCGTGAATAATTATTGTAGAAATAAAACCCAGTCCCTCGTGCATTGGTCCACGTATATTTTTATTTCAACGAAGGCTTTTAGCTAAAGGCTGCAAACAAAAATACGTATATTTGGGCACAGCGCCATAAAGTCCGTTGAACATGGACTCATCCTTATCATCTAACCCGTGCTGCAACTACCAACCCTCTCCAATTTCACTCCTGGCTCCTCGTTTCCTTTCTTTTATTCTATTCTTTTCTCTCACTCTCATTTTTTCACTGGTGCTTTTCCTGCTCTCACATACTGATAGTTCGAATGTTTTAGACTCATACTCGATCTCGTTTGTGACGCTGACTCTATACTATCCTGTGTTCATTTAATCGCTCAAGCTTTTGAGAGAACATTTCGTTGACGTGGCTATTCATAGGGGAAAAAGAACCAATAAGAATTATGCGACTTTTGAATAAAACATGAGGATAAAATGCATGAATATGTAGTTGAAAAAAAAACCATGTGGCACTCCAACAATACCAACTGTGCAGGCATAATGAATATCTATGAATTCTGAACTTTTACTTCGTTTCTACGAAATCATTGTTTCATAAGTATTCATAAAAATATTCTGTATCTACGAATATACTGTTTTCAACGGATCGATACGTTTTTTGGATTAGAGAATCGTGCCCGGAATACACGTGGCTCCGTTTTTTTTTTTTTTTTTTTTTTTGAAGAGCTTGGATCAGTCGACTAACCTCATTTGGAATCTTTGAAATCGAAATCCCTTAACACAGTTTGACCGATTAAAAAAAGGCTCTGTCAGCGTACTCAGGACGATGGCAAAAGTCGACTTACAGAGCCTTTTCTTAATCGGTCAAACTGTGCCAAAGAATTTCGATTTTGAAATTTGAAGCTATCTCTCTCGCACTCACGGTTGCGATATACCGACTGATCCATCCTCTTAAAATCCAAGTTTCAATGTATTTGAACAAACATCTTTAAATCATGAGAAATAGTCTGAATTTTTTCGGTAGTTAAGATTCGCTGTCAGATAATTTTCTCATTAGAGTCACGTGTCTTCACTTGGTGCCTGATTTCTACTGTTCGAATCCCAACTATTCCAAGAGATATTTTTTACACAGCAGATTTTCCATAAAACGGCGCAGAAGGTCGAAACTTCAAGGAGTCACTGAAAGATGCAGGATATTGTTGAATGAATAAAAAATCAGTCGTTGCACAGTTTCATTAAATGAAAAATAAAAATAAACGAGGTTATTCCATTGTATTTTTCGTTCTTTGGCGAATGCATGAATTTCTTCACTAAGTAACATCATTTCCGCTCAATTTCGTCGTACCTTCGTGCGTCATTTTCTTTGGGGAATTTTCATCCCCACGGCCCGAAAAGCAGAGCACACAAAGGACTAGGCAGAACTTTAAGGAATTGGCAATGTCTCAAAAAGATTTCTCTGTGCTCATCGACCAACGGAGAACTTTTTGTAGTATCCCGCACTCGATCTCTTTGTTATATTCCTGCTCGACAGACAATTTTTTTCCAATTTTTTTTTCTTACTTTTTCCCCATCTACGACATTCGTTTTCGAATGTTTTTCATATACGAGGACAATACGCCAATTTGAATGGACTCAGAATTTCCAGATATCAACGCCTGGCGGAGTTCGGTTCAATTAGTGATAAATATACACCAGAAACGAACTATCCTTAGCACCATGTTGAAGCAACAACTCTTTCTCTTCGTTTTTGTCAAACATGGAATATTTTCCTCGTACTCCAATGATGGTGCGAAATATTTAAAAATAAAATTCACACGATGAGAGTTGTGTTTCATCAATCACGTGTCCGAATACTGCACTGAAAAATAGTAATTATCCTGCATTGTCGATTGTACATTAATGAATTTTCTCTCAATTTAACTGTAGACAATTATGCGACGTATTTTCACACAAGAAAAATGCGAATCGAGTCGGCCGTGCTCATGTTCGAACATTGGACGCAGAACCGAGGAGATAAAAACTGTGACATCGGCTAGAGCAATGATAAGAGACCGTTCACGAGTGAATCTGTGTAAAGACTGATAGTCGTGAAAGGTGGATGAGGGTGGGGATCGGAGCGTGCCCGAGAAAAAAAAGAGCGAGAGAGAGGATAAAAGTGTAGACACACGCGAGAGGAGAATCCGAGAGCGCGCATTGTCGTGAGTCGAAACTGTCGCCTTTGGCATTTGTGGAAAAAAACAAAGAGAGGAGAGAGGGAGAGGAGAAAAGGGTCGAAAAAAATAAGGAAGAGGTAAAAGTAGTCGTGTAACGAAGGGGAAAAAGGAATGAGCGCAAAAAGAAAAAATGTAAAACAAAAAAGGGAGAGTAAAAAAATGCAAATGAACAGAAAAAGAATAGACAAACGAAGGGAGTAAAGGAAAAGGGTTGAAGGGAACGACGAGGGGAATATCGCGATGGTAAATCAGAAAACGAGGGTGGAGAATGAACGACGCCGGAGGGAAGCTCACGTTGTACTTGCACTGCTCGTTGTTGCATAGCCGCCGTTTGGATCGCCACGTTGCTGCAACAGACGTGCCGAGAAACAGCCAGAGAAAGACGAAGAAGAGGGATGTTTTTCATGCTTGAAAGTCGAACAAAGAGGCCCGATGACAAAACGCGCATGGTTTCAATGGATCTCGTAGATAGGTAGCTAGGATACCGTATATATACAAGGAGTAATATCCCAACGGGACTGCGGAAGCTTCGAAAAGCTTCCTCGTATCCTACCGAGGAGGTATAAACGACAACGAGAATATAATCCTTCCCCCTTCCGCTTCCCTCTCAAAAGCTCGTCCGACATACAAATTTGCTTCATTCCTACAGGAATTGTTACATCCCCGAGCATCCTTTAAACACGTTGATGACAGAAGCTTGACCGCTGGAGGATTGAAGGGATTAATCGAATCGAGAACCCTTAACGCTGAATGCCGGTCAACAAATGAAACTTGTAAAGGGATTATTTATTATTTTGTCGACTTTATGTTGCTTCAACTAGATGCTCGAGTCAGGAAACATGCCGTGTGATAAGGATTTTAGATTTAAAGCCGTAATTCCGTTGACGAAAATGAATTTATTACTTTACTGAACCGTGAAATTTAATAAAATCTTCTTAACACTCTTTTCGTGAAAGACTTTTTTTCAAAGAACCCTTGTTACCTGAAATAAAGGAGGAAACGAAGTGTGACATTTTTAGATCCATATTTGAACATTCAGAGGACGCTTTTTCAAGTGGAAATAGCTCTTTCGTACTAGCATATCTTTGACCAGCACCCGAAGTGTTTAAAGCACATTATATTGATTCCTACTTGACCCAGATATCAGTACACATTGATGAATATTCGTGGACTTCAGAGGAGTTCAAAGCAAAACAAATATGACCTTTGATCTCAAAGTGATATGGAAAATTACGCGACGACTGAATAAAAATATTTTTGTGTTGCTACGTCGATCGAAAACAATTGGATTAACAGTAATCGATCGACCGCGGATGGCACATCAGTTTTTCATCGCCCAAAAAAAGGTGCTTCTAAATTTGATTGAAATTTTCTCACTGATCGAAGTTTTCGTCTCATAAAAGATGGTCCATGGCCAATGAAATAAAAATCATTCAGGAAAATTTGTGTTAAGGATCTTTGAAGTTGCTCCTCTAGCAGCCAGCTGCGAAATCCACAATCAAATACACCAAGTTAGGGATTGAGCTATCTTGCATTAAGCAGTAAGCAAGCTTTCTCCCCAGTTCATAAGTCCATTCGTGAATAAAACAAAACGAAGAACGGGCGTAGAATATATTGAGGCTAGAATAGTGAACTATTGAAGTAACCTGAAACAGGGCATAAGCGGGAAAAGAGGCTTAAAGTAACTCCTGTACTGCATGCTAGTCAAATAAGTGCTAAATTTTCAAAACGCTTTTAGACCAAGTTTAAACGTACCGATTAAATGGATTGTTAGTGGATTTGTATTACAGCATATCTTATTAACATGTAAAGATATTAAAAACGCTAGTTTTGCAAAACCATCAACCGATAAATGCAAATTTCCACGCTGACACATTTTCACTGGTATTTTTCAAAGAATTGTCTGCGTTTTTTCATCGATTTTATTGCAACAAGTCTTATTTTGTTCGTCAACTGGTCCTCTATGAATCCACCATGTAGTTGTGTTTTTTTTAACTTGATCGTTTCACTGTTGCAGCTAATTGTTCATTAAGTGAAAAAACTCCTTCATTCATAATTTCTGAAGGAATGAGTTTAAAGGAAAATCTACGCGGTGAATTCGCAGAGGATCGGTTGAGGAACAAAATGAAACTTGGTGCAATAAAATCGGTTAAAAAATACAGATGATTCTTTGAAAAATACCTGTGAAAATGTGTCATCGTGGAAATTTGCATCTACCAGTTGATAGTTTTGCAAAACTATCATTTTTAATATTTTTTCACGTTAATAAAATATGCTTGAATACATATCTACTAACAATGAGTTTAATCGGTACGTTGAACTTGGTCTAAAAGCGTTTTGAAAATTTAGCACTCAATTGACTAGCATGCAGTACAGGAGTTACCTTAAAATTCACAATTTGCGAAGGTTCGTTGGAATGCGGGAAGAAAAGGGTAAAAAGGTGGTTGAAAGAAGGAGTAAATCGAAAGCAAACGTTGAAAGATGGTAGGGTCGATAGAAATCAGGTAGAAAAAATCAAGCAGAACCCAATTCGAATTCGATCGTTCGAGTGAATGCTTGAAATGTGCTTTCTCCGCTTATAAAGCTCTATCGCACGGCTCCTCAACAGCGTTTTGAAACACGAATGAGCTCGGTACCAATGAGAAATGCACACGTCGGTTAGACCATTACGAATTCCCGCTTGGCCATTTTTCATCCTAAGCAATTGCCATTCTTCTTGATTAAGAACCTCCGCGAGTAGTTTCACTAATTGGTTTGAGACATTGCTTTCCTATTTATACATATCGATGTGAAAAACTATAGCCGAATAAATGAGAAAATAACCTTTGTAATAAAGCACAGACGAATAATCTTTGGTGTGCAAAACTTGGCAAGTCCAAATGAAGCAGATTGAGGGGGGTCCTGCTCTTTGGAAAGTTAAAAAAATCGATTGTTTTCGGGAATTTTTTTGAATAACTCACCATAGCGAACTTTTCAGTAGATTCTCGAGGATATTTCACGAGTGCAAAAATATTGTTTTAATGTGAGAAATACTAACTTGTACATGGTTTATGCTCAAAGTCTGATTGTCGAAATTTCTCAGCGGTGTACAATGAGGAAATCGTAATTATTGTCTGCTTCATACATTTTCTTTCCGTTGAATCTATAAAAACCTGATAAAATTGCGAAGTTCTATATTTTTAGCGAGTTTGAAAAATAAAAACGTTTCTAAAGAAGAAGATTATCACTTCAACGTGCGTAAATATAGAGTTTTGCAATTTTTGTCGCAGACAATAATTACGATCTCCACATTGTGCGCAGCTGAAAAGCTTCGACGATCAGACCTGGCGCATAAACCATGTACAAATTAGTATGTCTCACATTAAAAAAACGTTTTTGTACTTTTTATATATCCTTGAAACTATTCCTAAAAGTTCGCTATGCTGAATTATTCTATCCTAAAAACATTCCCGAAAACAGTCCATTCTTTTGACTTTCTAAAGCAGGACCCCCCTTAAGCAGGCGTTCGAGCTTTTGGAACTCGTACTTTTTGGACAAAATAATTGGAATTGCAAGCTGCCTCGAAAAGTGTTCAATGGCATGATTTTCTGCTGAATTCAAAATCGTTGTTTTTTTTTATCAAAGTTGAAAATAGAAGCGAAGGTAATAGATCGTTGGCTCTTGAGGCAACGATTTGCATTTAAATTTAATCGTCCAAGGTGGAGTACTATGTTAAAAGCTCTTTTAATGTAAGTGGGATACGTGTTAGGACACAAGTAGACTAGCTCACGTACGGAATGTGCCATTAAGATGTAAGAGATAACTCGAGCTTGAGGAAAAATACAAAAGCTCGACTCGAATACCTTCGCAAGCGTGGCAACTATTGGCCCCTCTTGTGAAGACGTGATTCAAGCTTTTATTTTTTTTCTCTCTCTCCATCTTGGAGAGAGAGAGAGAGTACTCTTCGCTGTTTACGCTATCGCAGAGTAAATGCGATCGAGAGGCTGAACAGTTTGGCAAACTTTTATACGGGAGCATGAAATTCCGATTGCGATCCCGCATCAACGAGATTCATTTCCATTGTTCCATTCCATGAACGAAGCACGCCGGTGACAAAGACCTGTGCATAAATAATTACCAAAACTCCTCTCTCTCTCTCTCTCTCTCTCTCTCTCTCTCTCTGTTCTGGTTCATAGGATCCCTGCCATTTCCTTCAGAAAGAACCAGGGCGATCGAAGCATAGAAGCTCTGAATAATCGAAAACGATTTCTCTCGCTCTACTCTGTCCATGAGCCATACACTCGTGCTCATGTCGCTTCGAATTTCTTGTAGTTTCTTCAACTTCAACGTCTGCTCGTTGACACATAACTTTGGCTCGTCCTGGAACAAGTTTTGATAGTACCTAAAGTCTATCAAATTGTACGGATGATGTATGGGATTGCCTAATGGCCCGATCTACGATAACGCAACCGCGTCTAGCACATGAATATATACATATACATTATCCCATCTGTTTCTTGAGTGTCATGTACCGGGTGGTCAGAAAGTCGTGAGCAAACAGCAAGGGATCGTCGAATCGGGAATTTGCGAAAGCACTTTAGCCATCTTCGTGGCCCTGTGCGATTGGCCAAACACTAGACAGTCACGAAAACCCCTTTTTATTCTACTTCCTGAGAGCGGCGAAGTCGTGCAAACAGTACTGAACTCAGTTGATATCTCGTTGACGATGAATGACGAAAAGGAAACATAATTGCAGCACCCGGAATTCCAAACGGTCTTGCAGACCTCCCATTGAATTCGTCAAACGGTGTATAAGCGATGAAGTTGAAGCAGCAATGTGGAACAAAGCTTCGTATGAAATCCTTTCGATACGAGGTAATTGAGTCAGCAGCAATGTCGTATTAGCAGAAGGAGGAAAGCTCACGACGTATGTCGTGTGCAAGGCAGCATATTGAAGGAACTCTTCAATGAAGCCTTTGTAAGTGCCTTAATGCCATAGCCTTCCCAACAGCTTCCCATTTCAGGGGCTCCAGAGGATAGAGTTATACGAGCGTCGTAATAGTGGATGCTAAGGTAACAACTTCTTGGACGAGGACTTGGAGCCTGGGGCTAGTGATGCTACAACCTTGTCGTACATCTTGATATACATATTAGTGTTCCACCTTCAACTTTTCTATTTTTCTACTAAAAACGTTTAAGTGTTATTACGTATAGTTACTGGATAGAGGATTGAATTTTACGCGGAATGAAAGCTTCGTTGGGATATATCAGGGGCAAGATGCTAGGAATTAATTTAAACTAAGTTGAGAGTTGTATATTACAGGCTCTCCTCTCATTCCTTTTTCGGCGTTCCTCAGTGCACACTTAATCTGATTATTTTTCCGTCCTTCACGCTTGATACTGCTGGGGGACTCAATCATCAGAAATCCCGAGCATCAATTCAATTTGGACGAATGGTTCCTCCCCAACGGAGTATTTTAAATCTTTTTAGTAGATTTTTATTCGTCGAATTGAATCACTTGACATATGGGTGGCATCAATATCTCATCAATTTGTGTTTACCAGGCTTTTCTCGAACGCTCATTTTTCTTAAGTTAAGGAGAGGCCTCCGCAGACTAAGTTGCTCAATGGAGAAAAAACAATCACGGAGCTTGACATTGAGGTAAGTGGCGCCCGTAAGTTCTTGTTAGAGCGAGAGTTATCGTATGCTTTTCACGATTCTTGCTCTCTCTCTCTCTCTCTCTCTCTCTCTCTCTCTCTCTCTCTCTCTCTCTCTCTCTCTCTCTCTCTCTCTCCTCTCTGTGGTATACGTACAGGGGAAAAAAAGAAGATTGCATTCGTAGGCAACAGAGCGTGCAAGGAATATTCACTCATCCGATAAAAGGATATAGTAGTGCACTTAAACCGGCTATGCTCACGTTGCATTTCAGAAAACATTTCTCAGTCGTTTTCTCTCTTTCCGCTGGTGATGCTGAGCTCTGGAGGAAGATTATACGAGGTCAGAGCTTAAATTTGCGACAAATTTCAAGGGTAGCAGCAGCGTCACAGGGATGCTATGAAATGAAACAGATGAAAGATTCAGGATAAGATGCGCGGCGAGAGAGCGAGCGATAGAAAGAAAAAAGAGGGGGTGAAGCGAAGAAAGTGCCTATGAAGAGACCGGAAGAAGAAGCAACGACGAAGGAAGAAACTCAGACGAGATGGGGAAGATAGAGCGCAGCGCTGGAGTAGGAAGAGGCCACCCTCTGGAAAAGGGCGTAGGTATACCGGAACTGGGTAGAAGACGCCAACTGCTGGTGGCGGTGTTTGATCGTGCCAGCTAATGCTGGGCCCTCGGGCTATACAGCAATGTCTTCGATACGAGAGCTAAGGGAGAATGTTGGTTTGGGCAACATTGGTAACTATGCCTTCCGATTCACCACCCTCGAACCTCAATGCCGAGTAACCCACGACCCTCCTGCTACTCGATCTCCCTCAGAACTTATACAGCATCTAGAAACACAGCAGATACCAAGCATCCATGCCAGCATAGCCTGGCCCGCGCTCGCGTACTAGAACTTCAAATACCCCTCCGAGCTTTCGCTCCCCTTCTAAATCGTTTCCTTCGCCCCGACGAATCCAGCAGCTGTACGAAATTCAATCAATGTGGACCTAAAGGAAGCTTCCTATTTGAGCGCTAGGAGCCCAGAAACTCTGCTTTCTTATAATCATTCTGTGTGTGCCTTTTTAATATTGAGATTTTGTGAATCAACTGCTTGATTGTGCGTGGCAGTTTCGGTCGTTTATTTCGCGTAAACAATGAAGAATTAGAGAATTGGAAGAATATAGAGATATTCCAAGACAGAAGATCAATTGTTCTAGAATCGGGACTGCGTTCGGGCCTATCTTCTGAAACAATCGACGACAACGATTGTTAATAACATTTTATAATCTCACGACATCGACCTAAGAATCCCCCAAGCGCTTTCGTAACTGACGTACTAATTTTTTCGTTTCAATAGTCCCCTTGTCTGGCGTCAGGAACGAGGTGGTGGCTCAATGCCAAGCAATTGAAAAGAAAGTTGAAAGAACTCCATTGTAGTGCGAGTCTCCCCGAGAGTTAACTCGATAATCTCAATACATCAGAGTGATAATCTACAAGATAATCTTCATTTCAGCTGAATTCACAGAAACTTGATCTTGTTATTTGCCAAAGTGGCATTTGTAAAGAATTCATATACGAAAACACAGAAATATAATTCGAGCAAAAAGAAGTGGAGCATGCGAGAAAGTAGAATAACTAGAATCATTGCTGGTCGTGTCTGTTTTTTGCAATTTGGTGCAAACGAAAAAATCGGATCGGAAAAGTGGTTTTTTTGGAATGTCAAATAAAATAGAGCAGCTCGAGAGAGTTAGACCCAAGCGTGCTCTTTGAGACACGCGCATTGCGGTACTTCGATCCAGCATTAGCAGTGACCGTGAGCGAGATGTATGTTTACCTTGAAAGTAATACTGACAGGTTTATTTGATCCGGCTGGCATGACCAAAGTCTTCACAACCGGGAAGTGCAGTGTAAAAAACAGAGTCTCAGAACATCCGACTAGCTCCAAAAATATCTCTGATGTTCTTGGTTCTTTCGGGGGGAAAGGTCAGCCGAAATAAATGCAAATTTGCGGAGTGTTCCAGTGCGCTATACATTCTTGATGCTCATGGAGCGTAAAGTAAGAATGCGACGAATGAAAATACACGCCCATGGCGAAAAGAATGCTGCCCAAATTATAAAGAATGGAAGAAAAAAATATTCAACAGAAATATTCTCCGCCCCTTTGTATTCCGAGTCTTTTACAAATATTCATGCGAAATTGATTTTTTTTCGTCCCTCGTCCACAGTGGACCTCGCCACGAGGCCACGAATCCTCCTTCGGATTATGCAAGTACGTTCAACAATGGAAGTACACCGGGATAAGTGCACCACATTTTATGACTTTCGTATGGAAATGGAGTCCGGTGTGGGTGATACTTAATGAAACCGTCAACCACCCTTACAACTAAATGTGAGAATACTTTTAATTCAGTTTAACTCGAGCATCGAATGAATGAATTACCATAAGAGTATCTCGAAGTAAATCACACCGCGTCTCCTGACGAGGGCAATTCTGCATGGCCCAGCTCAGTTGCACTGCTATTCGAAGAATTCGTGACTGCACTTATCTGCATATACTTGGAACAAAATACAGAATGACAGTGATTGAAAATACTGGAAATCTGAAACTCTTCAAACAGCACTTTTCTGGTGTGAAATATTTACGAGCCACGAACCCTAATAAAGGAATGTCCCTGATCTTATATTCATCCACAGAGATACTCGTCCTGGTCAAATACTCGAACGTCATTACTATTTCAGACCGTCTAGACTTTTGACCTCGTAGTTATTGTGGCTCTACAAGCTTTCCTGCAAAATGCAAACTGTACGAGTTCCTCTTGGAAGAACCTTTGGATCTTTTGGACTTTGAAATCATCTGTTATCCTAAGTAGTTGGCGACTATATTGCAAAGTGGTGGAGCGAGGAAAAGCTCGTGTAGTACCTTCTCTTGCAGCTTGTCGAAGAGCTTAGTCATGTTGGTACATGTGCCATGGTTTTGTCTTTCTCTCCTTGCCTCTCTCTCTTCCACTGTCTTTCTGTCAGTCTCTCCCCTTCTCTGATTCTTAACTCTCTCTCCCTCTCTCTGTCTGATCTCCATACGTTCTAAAATGCTGAGACAAGTCTTATCGAAAAGCTTCGCATAAGCAGCCGAACTTTAACCATATGATCGATGAAGAGAATGGGAAGAGACACAGCTTAACTTGGCATCCTTGTTCGTGATGTCGCCCTTTCGTGGAAGTGCGACGTAACAATAACTTTCACATTTACAGCGTATGCTGTGGAATTTCCCGCCAGTCAAACTTACTTTTGTAAAGCATATGTAATTGTTACGTTAAAGTAATTTTCACTCCGATTCTCTGACTTTTCTTTACAACTTGCTGATTCTTCAGCAAGAGCTATCGGGGTCGATTTTGGAGCAGGTTTTCACTGGCAACTGACCATAAAGCGTGTGGAAATCAAGTTAGTTCCTCAAGCTCAAAGCTCCGAGGAATGTTTTACTAACGTGCCCAAATTTCGAGTATAAACGATGCGAGTGAAACGAAGGGCGAGAGTTCAAAGACACGTGTATAACTATACTCCATTTCTTTTTCACTTTTAACATCTATCTTATACGAAAACTCTTATTCTTGATGAATCTGCTTTCACAAAGGGGTTTTGAGGACAAAATAAATAATGAGAAGAAAATGTGAATTTTTTATCGTCGCTTCTGTGGCTACAGCTTTGTACCGCAGAAAAAATATTACCGCATACAAATTTTTCATCATCTCAATAATGATATTGTAAAATGCAGCAACGGTTATATTCGCACTTAAAAATTAATTGGCCATGGAAAAGGCCGAGTGCAAGTAAAACCGTGTACGCAGCTCAAGTACGTCCTAATATTTTTATAATCCACATACTACCGCAAAAATAGTCTCACTGGAAAAAGGCGAAAAACGTGCGAAAGTAAACGAGAGCATTAAGCATCCAGTAACATGTGGTGCAACTCGCGCAGTTTTATGAAGACAACGATGATGATGATGATGATGATGATGTATGAATCACGTTCTGTTGAGGGGATAAGGAGTAGATGTACGTGCATCTGACCCAAGTGTACCGCACTCAAAGTTGTGTACGTGTTTTGAAAATACGTGACGAAAGTACCAGGAAACATTGCTGGTGCAAGGCCGACAGCTCTCTCGCTTAGTGCCAAACTCTCTGCCTTTATCTGACCCCGATACAAAATATAGTTTAGCCGAAGAGGTCAGCAGCAGTCGAATATCTCGTAGAAACGCTTCTCAATGCCTTGATGATTTTCACACCGAATAAAGCTTCGATCCTGTATCACGTTTACAAGCCAGTGATTGAGAATCACTTTTCTTTTGGACCTAACACTTTTTCCATTGAAAAGCTACCGATTAAACGAAAACCCACGGCCACGATCGATGTATCGTTCACGCTGGAAACGAGTCCTTCAAATTCAGACTCGAGTCGCCCATCAAATGTTCTGCGCGTTGGAAACGCGTAGAAAAAAAACACAACAAGCCAAACACGGGGAAGTTGACCGCTCTCATCGGTCTTTATAAAATGACAGCTGCTCAGTGCCACAATTAAAAATCCGTCACATTGACCTGGTGTCGAAAATTCTGTACGAAACCAGCCAACGAAATTCATTATTTTTTCTCAAAATATCAAGCCAATTAACGATAAATCACAATTTTTTATTTAAAAAAATGAAAATATATAAAATATGACATATTCGAGACGTTCGAACGGCTCGCGAATGTCCAGTAACGTCATCACGGTTTCGTTGCGTCAAGTCGAGTTACCAGTGGTCGTCGAATTTCAAGCGAGTTTTTAATGCAACACGGAATTCCTGCTCGCTGATCGTGAAGTTCCGAAGACAATGATCTCACGCCTCGATTGCGCAATGATTATTTCAGCGTTCAGTTCGTTCAACGAATCCTCCAGTTTTTTACGGAACGAAACATTACGATGGAGGACCGCAGCTGCAGTAAGATGTGCACGAAATCATAAATGAATGAAATTTTGGGGTTCATCATTCCTGTGATGTATTCACAAGGCTTGTGAGCCACTGGTCTTGCGGGCTCGTGGTAAAAGACGTTAAGCTCACGTGTAGCGAATAGGGAGAGTGCAAATTGCCTCGTCATAAAATATACGTAAAATATACAGGAATTTGTATAGATGTATACGAAGGATCTTGTGGTAAACACCAGCTGCGGTAAGGAAAGTTGCAGCATACGCCCCCGCACGGGGAATGGAAAACGAGAGTCTGTAAGGATATTATACGTTTTTTCACTCAGTCGAGTTTCCGTTATTTCATGGCTATACAAATGCCTGATGGTACCAGCTTGGAACTCCTATGTGCTTACAAACCACACCCCTTTATGTACGTATATATAAAGCACGACCGACGTGGATTTCTCGTTTCAGACATTGTGGAAATCCCCATTTTCGGGTCGGGTATGTGGAAATATAATTGCGATCATAATCATCGCAACAGATGTGTGAATCTCTGCAGACTTTTAAGACGTTTATTCATGTACACTCGAAACCTGAGACTCCAGCGAGTTTCTGAATTCGAGTTTCAAATCTTCCGGTAAAAATTTATCTCGAGCTCGAACTTTACGGATTTTTCCTCAACGATTCAAGCGGATTGATATATATTATCGTTGGCATATCGCAAACCTCGTTGTCACAGACAATTTTCAGCTTTTTTTATTTTACCCTCGGAACAGAACGTCGGAAAAAAATTCTCGTGAAAAAATCTCTGAGAAGTCAATTGAAAAATTTGAGCCAAATCACATGGACGTTGGACATTCTCATGATGAAAGTTCCATCCATTGAAAGATTTCAACAGAAATGGAGAGGTTTGAAAATTATAATTGGCAGAAGAAACGAAGTGTCAGAAATATTGTCACGCTGGGAAAAAAAATGATTGATTCAATAAAAATTGATGTTATGGAAGAGTTTTCTCCATTTAACTGCAAGTTTTAGATCAAACTTCGGTTTTATTTAAAACTCTTTTTTTCCTTCTAATGATATTTGACCTTGCGATGATCATATATTTCATTGGCACCCCTTAATGCCACATTTCGTTGTTCCAATTCCTATTTTTTCTTAGTGCAGTATAATGGATGATTACAGAAATAATATTTCTATGAAAAGTTCAATTTCCAGGTATATCCGCGTAACTGGAAATTGAATCTCGCAGAAGATTTTTGTGTGTATATCGAAAGCGTGGAGCTATCCCTTGCATCAGAAGTTTATCATTATTTTGGGGGTCTCGGTTGCTGCGTTTCTACACATTCGTAAGCTATAATCTCTTCTCCAGAATTTAATATCCGTTGGCGATATAAATTTCGCTTTGAGGAAGAAGCGCGTAAAAAATTTCAATATCGACCAGCAACGGTGTTTTTCGGGGTTGAAAAATAGTCGATGAGCCGAACAGGCAACGAAATTAATTAGAGCGTATCATGAAATGTGGGTGAACATGAAACCCGGTCGGAAATATTTATCGTCCGGAATTTCGAATAACTCTTGAATAAGGAAGAAGTCGAAATCGCGCGAGGATAAATCCAATATTGTCAAATAAATTCAAAAAATTCAGCCGAAATTAATTATCCGAGGAGATTAAAATTCTGCAAGCCGATTCGCCTCGATTGTTCGAGTGCGGGTGAAGGGCGAATTTGCCAATTGTATTACCCGCAAAATTTCATCCCAACTATCAATTTACAATTAAACGAGTCAGCCCTCAGAATCGTACAATTATCGATACGTGTCAAACGAGTGGAGAATATCGATTCGAGCTGTGTTGTGACTGTAGTTTTCACTGAAAATTCGCTTTATGAGTGTATGTACTCGTAGTTATGAGAGCCAATCGAGTCTCGTTAGCGTATCGATTATATACCGCCGTGCAGAAGAGTCGCCTGTATTTGTGTATGTATGAATTTCCATACAGAAATAACTGCAAATATCCAGGATGCTCCAGCATCCTGATCAATAGAGCGTGATCAATTTCAGGACCGAATATCTCGGATCTAAAAGTCCAACGGAGTTTTCTAAGAAATTTTTTCTCTTTCATTATATTAATTATTAAAGTTGATGCGCCGAATTGAGTGGGTGAGCCGCAGTCCGTGGGTTTGGTGAGCTTCCCACTGAGCGTGGTTACCGGGGATATTGCGATCACTAATTCTCGTGCGCTACGCCCTGTGACTTGAGGCTGATCATCGCGGGACTTTAATCCGTTTAACCTCCAATAATTTATGCATCGTCGGAATGAGTTTGACTCAAAAAAAAAGCGTCATATTGAAATTCCAGTGGCGAAATCAAAAGACAGGGCTGGACTCCAGTTTTCAAAAAGGACGAAATTGTACATTTGAGTTTGTCTTCTCTGAGGCAGCAAAGAGTAAAGTAAATGAAGATGAAATGAGTTTTTCCATACAAGCGATGTCTTTTCTGTCAGAAGGTTTTGTGTTGGTAGTCTCTTAGGCCACTCGGTTCAGAAATATCGTAAAATTTTATAAAATTCGTTACATTGGGAACTTTCATTATAACGCCATTTTTTGGGAATAGCAAGAAGCGAGTAGAGGAGAGCGGGGCAAAACGAGATACCTAAGGAAATACTGAACTTTTCAGGAGTTTGAAAAGCTCCGTCTATTTTTTACTCCCAAAAACCAAGAAATGTAATGAAATTCTTTTCGATTTTCAAAAAAAAAAAAAAAATTTACCGGGGCAATTTCTCTCAAAAGTTCGTGAATTTTTTTTTTACTATAATTTGCATTCAACGCACCTTGGGTTTGGGTCCGTTTTTATTTTATAAAAGTTTGTATTCTTCATTCATCGAATCATGGATTCGGTGTTAAAGTTGTGCGCAGTGGGCACATAATTTATGAACAGGTGTGACCACAGACAATGGTCCGCCAAAATAGGGGAGTTGGGGCGAAATGACCACTCGAGGCAAAGTATTTTTTTTTATTCACATTTCATTCGATTTCAACGTAAATTCGAGACATCTCGTCAGAATCTTCAGTAGAGCATTTTTTCGAGGGGAAGTCCCCTTTGCCCCATAATTTTTTTGACAGAATATGAAAAATTACTGTGAAAAATCAATTTTTGAACACCGCAGTAGTTGACAGCACATATGTAAACCGACAAAACATCTAGCTTAATTGCTCATGGCATCCACTTTGCCCCAGGTTCCCCATATCTGAAATGACCGTCGTAGACAGTGGTGGAAATTTAAAAAAAACATGATGTTTAAGAAAAAATATATTTTTTGTTCATATTCGGACAAATATAAAAATTGAGAAAAAAGTCAATAAAAATTCCCGAATTTTCCGGGTATCCCGTTTTGCCCCGCTCTCCCCTACATTTGTTCCTATTGGACACGCGTTCTTCGCGGTCAAAGTTATTCGGTTAATCTTCTTTTACTCATCAAATATTCAAAATGGAGGTTAAAGTGAAGATTGCGGTAGAGGTGGAGGTCAGTATTAAGGTCAAGATCAGAACAAAAGTTTTTTTCAAGTTTGATGTTTGATCTCGTTCTGAATTAATACGTAGAACGTATTCCATCCCGGAAATGCGTACCCGATGGTAGTTCTACTTTAATGTTATATTAACATGCTTCAGTCCTGAAGTTATTAATAGATAGCGCTGCCCAAAACGGTTGGGTCTACCCAACTTCACTTTTCTCTGCTATTTTAGTTACATTGAGATTTTAGTTTTCTTCATTTTCCCACTAAATAGCGTTGGCGTAAATTCAGATAGTTCAGGGGCCGGCGTTCGAAGTGTTTTGCTAATATTTCGAAAATTTTCATCTCCATTGCGATCAGAAATGTTATTTCCGGAGAAAAATATCTTGAACGGAAGCTGATCTTGTTTCGGCTACTTGGAATTCGTAAAGGCATTTATTTGAATGGCCGAAAATGTGAAATTGTCGAGGACGATTTCGACATTGTTCCTCGAGTGTGTATATCTGCTACAGGGAAAATGAAGATTCTCGTTGAATAACGTAAGGTCCACGGAGATACGGTGTACACTATAAATATCCATGAACGTCGCCATATTGAAGGAAACTTTTCATCAGGAAACGTGAAATTATTGGTTTTCGTTCTCGGAGCGTGAAAGATGGAAGTCTGCTACGAAAGGACGTCGGAGGTATCCGGAACGAAAGTTATCAGCATGCAAGCCAGCCATCGCGCGCGAGTGAGGATTCGTCGCCATTTCGATCGTCGGGGGAGAGCTCGACGGTTACATTCTCGTTGAGAGACGCCTGAGAGATAATTTCGTTATGCGATTGGACGAGATTCGTGCGAAAAAAGGAGAAAGATTTTTTTAAATCTGCGACAGCGAGTGTAAAAACGTGGCCTGGAAAAGTAATGGAGTTTGACAAAAAGAAAAAGGATAAAAAATCGAACCGACGAAGCGTCGCAGACCGGTTACCGGTTGGCGCATTCGCTCCGTGGAAAAATCGTCTCCCGACGGCACAAAACGAGAAGGGGCGGAATAAACTAACTGCTAACTGCGTCACGTGTACCGCTGATACGTTTTTTTTATTTCTCCCGCTCTTCTGGGCCGTTTTTTTTTACAATTTTCACATCAACCGGAGCGGTAACGATGGGAAAATGCATAGAGTTCACAAGAGCCCTGATAACAATGTAAATATGTGTTTTTTATTCCATCCTGCTCTTTTATTTGGCCATCTAACTCAAGTGCTCGAATGATACTCGACTTTGAATTATTTTATTGAGTAAACGCCACACTCGTGATGGATATATAAATTCAAATATTTATTTTCAACAAGTTTCTTTCAACAATACAAATAAAACTGTCCGAATCATTTCAATCCGAGTGTCCTCAGGACTTTGTTCGTCAATGAATTATAAAACAACATTCGAATCGATTTGTTTCTCAAAGCCCCCATGTGAGCACAGTTGTCACTTTTGAAAAATGGATAATAAAATTCCGAGTACAAAAATCACAGGTACAAAATATTTTTCACTCAAATAATAAGCCCCTCGAATAATTATCACTAGTATTTATTCATCACCAATTGTGCAGGGAACTAAAAGTCGGGCGAGTGTAACGACTAGCACTGAACGAACGGTGCTTTAACGAGGCTCGTCAAATCGCATCGTTAGCACGACCAGGTCGTATTCAGCACCGAATTCACTGGACTAACAATGGGCAAAAGAAACTTGATAATTAACAATAAAAGTTTATGTTTCACGGCACATAGGAGGAAGCATAAACGAAAATCTGAGTTTGCGAAATATTGGCGAGCGAGGGAGGGGGGGGGGGGGGGGGGCGAGAGAGAGAAGTCAACAATACTTCGTGATGACTCAGTTCGGAATAAGTGCATACGAAGAATTATTGCTCATGCTACACAGAGGAACGTTTAGCACATGCGAAGACAAAAAGTCTGCATTTAGTTCTTGAACGCACTAGCCGCGTACGAGGCCAACGACCGAGAGGGCCACCTACGACGGTGTACGAGTGTGTACAGCGTAGTGACGACGTGCATGTGATGGAAACGCACAGGCGCACTGGACAGGTTCACGAAGCAAAAGCCAGTGGGGATCCTGGTCGACGGCTGATATGCGTTAGATTCAACGAAACAGAGAGAAGGAGTCAGCAGAGAGGAGGGAGGATATAGAGTTGGATTTCGCTGCAAAAAGTGAGCTGGGCAGAAGGCGAACCAAAGCTGTTGCGCGGTCCTCGCGACGAGTTCATCACGTACCGAATCGATGGATCGACATTGAAGAGTCAACTCCACCGTGTCGCAATTCCACGGTGTGACGGAGAGGAAAATCATTTTTTTTGTTCCCCTCATTCCATCTTCCATCAAGGACACCATTAATTGAGAATTTTGAATTGGAATGAATGAGTGAAAAAAAATACATTAGCTCGGTTTGTGGACTCGATTTGCACGCGCGTCTGTCGCAGACGTTCCAACCTCAAAAGCTGGATCTTCGTTTATCCTCAAAGAATCAATGCGATTGGACGGTTAATCCATCAACGTGGCCAGCGGTTAGCCGTCACGAGCGATCGGGGTTAAGGTGATGGTCGAATATGGTGGCATTAGGCTGAGGATACTCGGGGGTGTGGGAGTGATTTCTATAGATCCTGTTGAAACGCCTTTTTCACGAGAGGTAAGGTCAGGTCTCGTTGATATTGTTTAAAGGCAGAGATCCTGGAGCTTGATAGCGTCGAGATTCTTTCGACGTTCAGATTCGTTTAACAAATCTTTCTCAGTCTCGTGGTAAGCATTGCAGCGATGCTCTTATCGTTAGTATTGACACACCCATCATAATGAGACGAAATAATGAGTGCACTGAAGAAATCCACAAACACAGTAAAACCGTTGAACTTTCGTGGTAAATAAAAAAAAGTCACACTTGTGTTAACACGAGATGATTTGCGGAAGTAGGCTTCGAACGAAGCGAAGTAGGTATTCAGCTCAGATGATTTATCATTGACCGTAAACGATTGATGCGAGCGTTTTTTAAATAGCTAAGCAGCGTTAAACGATGCGTTGCTGAATATCCGTTGACTCATCGAAAGGTCTTAAGTCTCAACGAGCATCTGATTGAGTTAGCTTGTTTTTATTTATCCTGAAGGAAGTTGCGCGCGAATCTCACGCGATGATGCCGGCAATGGCGACACGTGATGCGCGCAAGGGGAAGAGGGGGATCGGTGGATATACATCAGCCGGTGTAGGCTCTTCCCGCCACCCCATCGGAGGACACGAATCGAGGCGACTCGAAAAACTGCGAGACTTTAGCGAGCTCGTAGCGACGCGGAAATTCGATGAGAGAGAATAACTAAAAGGAGAGAAAAAAAGAAACGGCAACGCTTGGAAAGTTAACGACGAATAAAACGAGCTGACACGAGTCTCTGTCGCGGGCTGCGTCGCTCGCGATCTACGTTCTGCGGCATACTAGCCAGCATACCCTGGCGCCCGCGGCATCCCCTTCCACCACCCCCGCCGCGCCGCTGTGCTTCAAACCCCACCGCACCCTTTTCGTCCCCTACCCGTTGGCAGATCCGCCAACCTCTTTCCCCGGGACCACCCTCAACGTGACTCGCTTCCCTTCCGCACCACCCACCCGCCACCAGCGAGAGCAGCCCAACCACGGAAGAGACCCGACGACTCTCGCACTCTCAGTCGAGAGTATTCAGTGTGCGTGAAAGACACAGAGCAAAACCACCCACAACAGCCTCGCGAGGCAAAGCAACCTCGCGAGAGCATCCACCCCACGGATCCCCCACGGGGGTGAGCTACTCCGTGAAAAATCTTTCCTCCTCACTTCTTCGACGTTTTCGTGCATAATGTTCCTTCCATTACAATTTCAAAATACAAAAACCACGAGCTCGTCGCAACTTTTCGGACTGTATGTGGATTTGTGAAACGTCAGAGGTTTTGCAGGCCCGTTTGCTCGGGCTTACAAGTTCGTAAGAGAAACTGCCTCGCTATCCGTAAGCCTGCGCTAATACCTTTCTCTTCAAACGCAAAAGCCTCCGACTTTATTGAAAAATCGGGCCGCGACCGCTATCCTTGCTCAGGTACAAAGTCCATTAGTCGTTTTTTCTCAGTTCTGGAAATGAGCCAAAATCCTTCCAATCTGGATTTTATTGTTGTAGCCGGTTTTTAGGAAGATTCTAATTCCGTTGATCGACGTGAGATTCAACCTGCGAATCTGCGAATGACCCTTTCGCATATATTCGAATTGACTAACCTTCCAGTGAGCTCGTCCTTTGCTACGATCAAAAGTTCGCCGCTATCTTTGTCGCATAGCACCGCGATTCGTGCGCCCGATGACGTTCCCGTCCCTTCGCTCGGGAACGTCATCGAGGCGGGTCGTCAATAATCATTACCAAGGAGTCTCAGTCATACCGTACGAGATCCGATCTTTTCTCCATTTCATTGCCGATCGTCCTCCTCCACAGCCTCCGGGCAAGAGCCACCGAGAGACTTCACCGTATAAAAAAAACCAAGTTTTCTTTATTGTACATTTGACGAGCGTTCGGTCCATGAGTGAATGAATTATCAGTGACGGATGTGAATAAAGAAAATGACATCTATATTGGTCTATATTGAATAAAGTGAATCTCACAAATGTTATTTGCACCACTGAAAATCAGCCTTCAACATCGCTACATTATTCACCGACAGCAGGAAGCTTCAGGCCGATAACAAAGCGATAGACCGTCGGAGATGCGATCACCGACAAAAAAGCCATTGAATTCCCGCGGAAGGAATCTGCACAGGACAAAATGTTATCGCCAGGCGCTTTTTGTTTAGCGAAAAGCTCGCTCAGGGGTTTGACACTTTTTTGTTGCTTCGGCAAGCGTAGCTGATCCGAATGAGAAGCACATTCGTGTTATGACGTAGAAGCCGATGCGAGGGTCTCTTCTTTTGAATTATTCTCGCACTAATTACGAAACAAACGTATCGCACGGCTCGAGCGAAAATCACTCAGCCGCGAACACGAAGATATCCTCGGAGCTGTAGGATCCACTGTCGTCTCTACTGCAAAGTCTATTTGCGTGGCACCACTAGTTTCTACTCCGTGTTTCAAGCTCAACCGAAGCATTGGAACCGCAGGACCTCGCGCAGAGAAGACGACTCGGCGTGTGTGTTTCTGTACATGCACTGCGAGGATCGACTGTCCTCTCTGCACGACTGTCGAGTAGATACGACCTGTTCGCGTCAGACACCATTAGCAGCTACAGCTACAGTGCTTTTAGCTCCCGCCTCGGTTTCAATACTAATGCAAGCAGGGAGTACAAGACTCGCGGAGTCGAGCGCGCGGAGTCTTATCGGATTCGGATTCGCCGGTATTCAACGTACACCCCCATTTGCATTTTTAATTTACGGTTCCCGTTTCCCCGCATTCTCCATGAATTATCTTTTCGCTGGGACATTCTTTCTCGTTTTAACAATGAAATATGAATGTCAAACGCTCCACGGAGTGCGAAGATTGCTTACCAGTTCGAGCACAGCTAGCCTGTATCCGGTCAAGTTTAATGAGCTGGAAAACCGGGAGCAGCCAGATAAGAAAACCTGCTTCAGGACGGCGAGATAGCATTAGAGAGATGTGGAACGAAGTTAACGGAGTCGGGGCACTGGGAGCGTCAATCTAATGAGAGTTTATTCATAATTTCTTGGAAAAATTCTCGATTACGAATGCCCCGAGTCTTGACACGCGCGAGTGGAATTCATGACGGAGACTCGTCTACCTAACGAATTCCTTCATCGTTCGTCAACCGCGAGAACATCGATATTTCTAAAACCATGCGCGAATCTCTCTGGTTTAAGTTTCGGGGCAGGGACGCGGTGAGAGAAATTTCAGGAAAGGTGGCGGATGCACTTGGAATTTATATCGCGGCGAAGGTAGAACGCAATCCTGAATTGATATAATCAAAACGTGCCTGTACGCGGAGACTGCGGTGGGAGATGTAATTAACGAGAGACACGTACGCTCAAGCCAACCGATGCAAGGCCATGCAGTGAGGCATCGCATCTAGCTCGTTGGACTGGTAGTACAGCGCAGTGTCTGGTTGCTGCTGGTGCTCGTTGTCGATGATGTACGTTTGGTGAATGCTGGCAGGCAGCGAGTACGCGCGATATCCACCAAGCAACTAATGCGAATATCGATTGAGTGCTTAATCCACGAAACAGCCCTTGACGCGTCCTCAATTCTCCTTCGTATTTTCCTACTTCCGATTCGAGTACAGCAAATTTAAACGATTCTTCGCGTGGATATTACATCGGGGATGAATATTCTTGGGATTAATTTTAGTTTCGTTGGCGCACCGTTAGAAATCCGCATTGACAGCGACGATGATTTTCCCTCGTGTGTTTTAACTTTTTGTTTGCTGCGATGATTCGAGAAGGATGTGCGCGACGCACCATTTTCCATGTGCTCTCCATTTTTCATTTGTGCCATCGAAACGCACCCGTGAATTTGAGCACACAATCGGTGCAATTACTCACTGGACAACGCTCGCAGATTACATGTTGGAATGAGCAAATAAGAATGCTCGATCGAGTTGGAAATCGAACGCAGACCAAACATTTGTCAACAGCTTTTACACGTGTACGTGGACCGAAACAAGCGTTCAGGAATGCGACTGAACAAAAGATTGAGTGTGATAGCCTCGTCCCCGAGCCACCATTCTCTGTCGTGAAAATTAAATATTTATTTCTATTTTTTTATTCCCTTCCTTCCGTTCTTTGCGAAATAGCTCGATTTCCAGCCCAAAATTGTCGTCCCAACCAACCGAAGCAATTCACTATTAAAGCGCAACTAATAAATCACTCGCTGTACGGAAAATCCAGTGACGAATCCGTGATACACAAGTCTGCTTCGCACATATGTGAGCTCTCGTTTATTCATGCGGATGTGGCTGCCCGCGTGTGTGTACCTTTGCACTGTGAAATGGGCGATCTAATCTCACTCGGTAGTAAACAAACAATAGACGAATTAGATGCCCAATTAATAGCGGTCTCTGCGATAAGAGTTTTTGATTTGTACATTTTCGTGCGTTACATCGCAATTTTATACCGTTTTTATGGTATTTTTATTACCGATAATTACGCCATAAAATTCGACTATAAACTACTCTCTTTACATCAGTAAATCGGTGACTCGATTCTTCATTTTGACAGCAAAGCGAATGACCTTTCAATCTATCTGTTCAGAAATGCCATTCATTTGTGCTCGTGAAGTGCATATGCTTACGAAATATGAAAAAATGTCCCGATGATTTCATATTATTTCTCATGATAAAACAAAAATGTGAACTCGAGAAGCATGCAGGCGGGTTTCGCCGTGTTTCCTCTGAGAGAATGGAAAACAGTAGGGACTCTTTTCGTTATTCTCGTACAAGGGAAGAGGTCGCATGGGACTCGAGCCGGGTAACCGCATCGGCGGATAATGCCACAACAGCTTAAACACACACACACGCTTACACGGAGAGTAGTACTGTAGGGAGAACAAAAAACTTTCTCAAATGCTACACAAGCTGCAATATGGAGTGCAACAAGTGCAATTTTCTAGCTTGCTTTACCTTATCTCTGGTGCGCATCGAAGTTAATTAGATTACGAAAAATAAAGGGGCCAACAGGCGAGAATAAAAAGTCCGTTGGCTCTGTTTTTCTTCGTACATTCGTTCTCTCTTCGTTTCGTAAAAAAACGTAGTCGCGATATCTTGCCAGGCTTTTTCCTCTTTCGCTCTTCCGACTATGGGCCGTGCCCATTGTGACCAAAAATTCTTTGTCGATCCAAGTTTATTCGAGGGTTTTCATGCCCGCGCGATGCAGCGCAGCTATGTAATTAACGTTGACGCTTTTGTTTTCAATATTCCGTATTCATAATAATTGCTAACTTTCCAGCGAAAGAAGACACGATGCTCAACGGACCAACTTCAAATAAAATTCCAGCAAAGCTCTCTGTCCAACTTTTCTTCTTCATTATCGCTCCACCACCCGAAACAAACGGTTTCTCGAAAACACTACCCCGGGCCAAAAAAACCTCGTTACGCAGCCAGTCATAAATTGGATCGAAAGAAGAAAGTAGTGCGCTCGAACCCACATATTTTTCTCTCGTAATTATGCTGGATTAGTGAGCGTCCATAAATCATACGAATAGCAGGTTTTACTGAAAAGGAGCTTCGCCAATCGAAAAAAAAAAAAAAAAAAAAAAACAAGCCCGCGAAGGAGGAATGCACGATTTTCCGACTGCGTGTGAACGTTTTCAATGGAAAACTCATTAACGCGTGACCTTTGGGATCTCTTTGTCACGAGCTCAATGTAAAGCTTTCGAATCGCAGTTTATTCTGGATCGATCAGCAACGACCGAGCGACACAATATTGACAATCACACTTTTTCGTCGATCCAAATTGGAGAAAATTTCTGCATATATTTTCAATGTTTATACAGCACCCACGGTATCCGTAAATTTGATACCCGCTATTAAATATCAGCCTCCGCGCGAATATACACATCGACGTATAACGAAGACTTCTCGCTCGCTAAAGTTTGAACGATCACCCCCCGGGTCTCATTTTGATGCACGAACGCTCCATTATTAGTGAAAATGGGTCACTGGCTCAACGTCAGACCTCCGAGGGAACGGATCGCTGACAAATATTCCCCTGACGAACGAACCAATTACCCGGCTCTAACAGCAAAGGTAAGCGAGAAGCAGTAAGGTGCGAAGACAATGTGAGATAACTCTCGGTATCGGACCAAACGGAATGGAATAAAATTTCATTGAGTTTCGGTCGGTTTCAAAAGATTTTTTCGTTTATGCAAATTTTGATGGCAGTGAAAAGCGTACGACGGAAGGGACGAATTCTTCGCGAGGATCGAGTGAATTCCGTTGCAAGTAATTTGTAATCGAAGTAAGTCATCGAAATTCGACGATTTCGTTGGATCTCAAAAGCAGAAATTTGATTAAAAGATATCGAAAGTAACAATTGACTGACCTTAAAGTGTGGCTGGCTGAGTAGCTCCTGAAGCTCACGAAGATCAGCGCGGTCGACATTTCTGTAGGTTGATAGCTCGATCTCTCGCAAGACATCCTCGACTTCGCGGGCTCGTTGAACAGCGTCGGTTTGAGGAGCACGTGTTGGCGTTGGCACTCTACTGGAGATACGGTCGTAAAGCTGTAAATATAAGTGAAATTGTATAATTAAATACGTGACAAGAGAGTAACGAGAGACGAGCTCCTCTCTCTGCGGAAAACAACGAGGATACGATTTCGTAATAACCCTTAATTATTACGAGCTAGTGAATTTTGACGGAGTTTTATTAATTTAAACGAGATCGACGCACTCTCACTGCATTTTTATGAGAACATTTGGACCCGTCTGGAATACAAATGGCGCGTAAATTGAATATCAAAAATTGAGAATTTAACGAAGGCGAGCTCGAGTGATTTAAATTCGATTCGGCGGCGTGGCACCCCGTCTATTTTCTACAAAAACTCGTGAAAGTTCTTTGGCAAAGGTCTCATTGTCTCTACCCAATTGCTGAAAAGCTTTTCCACGATTTGGAAAATATCCAATTTCATCCACGAATTTTTAAAAGGTCGATAAAAGTTCCCACTGTTTTTCTTCACCACTGACTCGGCAGAATTTTCTACCCGGCTACGTGTCCAAAATACAGGATCAGTGATTCGCGGAAAACGGGATGAAAATTCTTGATTCGATACAGTCTGAGAAAAAAAAAATGGGGATTTAAAAAACGAAATTTGGATCGCACTCACCAAAAAACCCGCGATCTCAAGAAGATCGTAGGCTAATTCGGCCTCGCCGAAGAACATGAGTTGACAGACCTGCATTTTGTGGGCCACACAAGGGTGGCGCCACTGGTGTTGAAAACACAATTTGAAACCGGCGGTAAAAGAAGATTCGTGAGGAGCTGATGATACGTTATTAACGGATAAAACGAATTAGACCGAGTGTTCGCTGCGATTGTCTCGTCGCATTTTGCTCGCTTTCTCTTCGTATTTCGCATCACCAACCGTCAACGAACCGAATCTCATTCGAATTGAATAAGTTTTTCTCCTTGGCGCCGATCCAAATGTTCTTTTTCGTCGTAATGTGTTATGTTACGTTACGCGGGCATTGTTGTTTATCAGGCTTTACGCAGAGTCGGTAACCAGTCGCCGCCATATTGAAGAAATGGCGAAAGTGCGTCGGCGCCGATTAGTCGACCCCCTTCGCATCCAGGAACGATGACAGCGCCTGCCGAAAAAGCAGGAACAACTTGTGGCGCCCCTAGTCAAAACCGAACGCAACTCTTCGCCCCAACAATTCACCAGGTCAATAGGTTACAATTTCGGTCTTCGGTGGAGCAAAAAAGAAGGGATAAAGGAGAATTCTCATGAGAATCTACCGGTGCGAACTTCTATCCGTAACAAGGAATATTCCTGCTCGCTCGATATGAACATTCGACTTGGCTCGCGTATACGCAAGCTCCGAAAGTAATTGACCGTCCGAAAAGCCTCGACAACTGTGCGCATCCCTTACGATTCGACCGGTGGTTAAGCTTCACCACCCTTACGTGAAGCGTCACCAGGTTCTCTACATTACCCATCGTGGGTGACTCATCAACTCGTTTTGTTGTTGGGAACCAGCAATAATTATCCTCACACTTCTGGCTGACGAAAAATCGATTTTTTTTTACAGAACGAGATTTGAATTTTTTCTCATCGATTACTGGAATCGGGAACGTGTTTGGGTCGATTGTGAATTCGTAGAATCGTTAGAAGCTTTATTCGCTTGGAAGAAGATTGTGGAATGTCAAACTTACGATTTCTCTGATTAGTTCATTTTTTTTACTAAGTTTGGGCTTATGCAATTAACGTTGTTAGATTACGTTCTTCGATCGACTCATGTTCTTAGGACACTTGAATTTCCTGGTGCTTCAGGCAATTCGAAAAAATCTGCTGCAAGTTAGCGTCCTTTAATTCACCCGCACTGATATGTGCTCTCGCCCTCGATCTCATAGCGAACGAAAGTTTCCAATGGAACTTGTCTTCAAAAGTTTCAAGAAGTTTAGGTATCTCTGAAGTTGGAAACGGTATACAAATTGCTTAATGGAAGAAAACTCGCTTCTAGCTCTCCCAACTCGACCCCATTTAGAGGCTAAAACTTTTGAAAATTAATCTTTAACGCGATAGTAATGAGTTTTCTACCCAAATAAAGTTGCACAGAAATTCCAAGCACGTGGAGAGATTTTCACACGCTCAATCAACCCACGAATTCCGAAGACGTCAACCTTTTTTTCTCTAATGACACTTTCGCTGCAGCCATTAACGAACCTCCCCCAAATCCATTAGATTCGTCTCTTTTCGATGCTCACCTCCAAAATTGCTCGCAGTCGATAATCATCCACCGCCGAAAGTATTTCGCCGCGTGTCAGTCTGCCACTTTCGTGCAGGATTTCAATGTCGTCAAGGGAATCCAATATTTCAGCAATTGCACCTAGAAAAGGAAGAAAAATTATTATTTTAATGCAGACATAAAATGTCATGGATTGAACCTCTGCAGTGTTTCTTGGTCACTAAAACGACCTG
This sequence comes from Venturia canescens, assembly GCF_019457755.1. Taxonomy (NCBI): domain Eukaryota; kingdom Metazoa; phylum Arthropoda; class Insecta; order Hymenoptera; family Ichneumonidae; genus Venturia; species Venturia canescens. The sequence goes on along the minus strand of NC_057421.1, from coordinate 15,432,016 downwards.
GGATTTCGCGAAGCCTGTCGAAACATTGCAAAATCCCAAGATAATTGACAGTGAATGTAACGCTTTTATTAAAGCCATGCACAAATCCACAAAGAAAACTCTGAATAAAAGCCTTTTAATGCTTGCTCCTCAATCATACTCTGTTTTTACTGTTCTTGACTGTTTAAGCATAAAGAAGGATTTGAGCCGTTAAAAATGTTGACAGGAACAGAAAAAGACAAAAGGAGATTGCAACAACATAAAGGTTACTCGGACGTTAACTTTTTTTCGACTGAAATAGCTTTGCTACAGAAATATGGATATCGTTGAATGAAATATCCACCTGTGGTTGTGACCTCATCGTCGCCAACGTCAGAAAAGCTGTCTCCGTTCGCTTCCGAATAAGGTAAGTGCCATTTGGATGAGGAAACGGCCGCTTTAACCGCATCTTTTAATTTCCGTCGGGCATTAAATTTCTTTAGTTCTTCTATAGTTTCATTCAGATGAATTCTGGCAGCTCCCTTATCACGATCCTTTGAAAATAAATAAAAAGCGAGTATAAATTTCTTTATAACAAATTAGGGAATTCAGTCAGTTGGCATTAGAAACTCGTTTTTTATTTTATTTTCCACAATATACCTCTGGATACTACAACGATCGATTTCACTTGCGAAAAGGGTCATTGATTCGGAAACACGCGAAATGGTAATTTGGAGTCCCAGAGGAGGAAACGAAGCTCGTATTATCAGACTCGATCGTTGTGCTCGCGAACCCAGTCGGCAACGAAGACCTCCCATTTTTCATAATACCAGCAACCGATATGTCGATAAGCTGAGGTCTTTAACCTCGATGGAAAGACGAGATGGAGTGAAACCCTGGCAAAAAACTTGACGAACCTCAGGAAAATCTTATGGAAAAAGTATTCCTTAATTGCTGCATGCCAATGTCAATTGATACGAAAATACGAGTCACAGAATTCTACGGAAGGATCGCAAAACTGCCCGAATAGTTTTAAGAGCATAAAAGTTTCTCCCGAAAAATTTGCGATATCTTTTGGTCAAATTCGTTATTACGAATCAAGCTGCGTTACAAGAAATGAAAAAAAAAATCTAGAATAACAGAGCAGCCTCGTAATTGTTATAAAGGAGAGGGCAAGTTGGCCTTTCGAATCGCATCAGGCTGAAAAGGTCGTCGAGATTATAACGGGGGCGAGTCTCTCGAGAGGAGCGATAACAGCGACGCAAGGTCCACCACTCTTCCACCCTTATTTTCATTAAAAGAGGAGCGAGGAGAACGCGAAGAGTGAGACTTAGCCCCAAGCAAACGTAGGGGTAATCGATAACTCACTCATACGTGCACATTACACATGGAGACAAGCTCGCTACGTGCGAGTAAAAGCGACGTAGCAGGTGTTCTCGCTTCCTCACTCGTTGAACGAGGTATCAGTGTTCCCATCCAGGTTGCTTAGCTCACTGGGCGAAAGCTATTCGTCGAAACTTCTTTCCCCAGTTCTCTACCAATCATACTTCTCCCTTCCTGCCAATCTCCACCCCCTCATCAAATACATCGATTCACACAGGCCCCCGTGATGGATCCTGTGAGCAACTTTTATACCGAGAAAACGCACAACAACGCGTTTGTTGCTCCTACACGCCCGGCAGCTGCCTTTTCTCTCGTATGATCGTTTGATACACGCTTGCTGCTTCTCGCTCGTCGCTCCCACCCCCAACCGCGCTCTCTCCATCCATAAAACTCTTTTCTCTGCCGAACCGACACGATCTAATAATCACACGCCCTCCGATAAACATTCATGATGCTTCGCAAGACGCCAATCGTACAGCCAAAAGATCAATCGGTCCTGGAACTCGCTCGGTGAAAATCATCACAAAAGTCATGGGATATTCGACAGTATTTTAAGGGGACGAATCGCTCAGTTTATTACCCACTATCACAGATCGCTTCGAGCCATTAAATAATGTCCACATTTGTACGAACCTCTACGTTAGCAGCTCAAAAAGACGTCAGAATATGATGATAAGAATCTTATTAGCTATTCGTTACGTTGCTGGTTCCTTTTCTCCTCTTTATTCCGCATTTTATTCTCATCTCAGTCCGAGACTGAGACACAATAAGATTCGCGGTGAGTTTTATTCACTGTAACCGACAAGCGTTCTCGGCTGAATCACCCCAACGACGAATGGATACTCGAGCGATAAATTCGTCCACAATTTAACAGCTTCCTTCAACCACCATCTCACTGGGGCCCGACAACGACTATTTTATGACTCGAATATTGGGCTTTTCGCGATAGTTTAAGTGATTTTTTATTTACAGAAATGCATTTTGTGGATGGGATTCTGATTTTTCCAACTTTGCTTTCCCACCCAGTAAAGATTTTTTGTTCAATCTCATGAAGTGAACATCCAAATTGCCTACGGTAGTTTCGTGCACTGTTTTCATTGTCATGAGAAATAGAAGCACAGATCCACTCAGGATTGAAGGTGAGACAGACGAATTTCATTCGAAAATGAAAGAGACTTTGATTTGTGAATAAATAACTGGAGAAGCTGCTGTGAAGTTCTTAAAATTTTTCACAAGATGGAAAAATGTGAGGAGAAACTCCGAAGTAATTTTCTTCCTTCTCTTGGAGGCTCAGCTGGAATGTCCGGAATGTAGTGCCCAGTTTTTTGTAGTGTGTATGGACAAGGCATTAAAAAAATCCAACACAAGCAACCTGCAACAGGGTGTTGAGCAAAGACGTGACAAGCAGATTAATCAATTGTCCAGGGACGGTTTAACGTGAGACTTGGACGACGAGACACGCGAGCACGACAACCTCGAAGGCAATCGGCTATTAAAGATCCTTGACCTGATGACAGATCAATGGTTTGGTTGAGCACGACACGAACTTAGGTGATGCGAAGGGGCTGGTACTCTGATGATTGGACGGAGTGTTGAAGATGATGGTAGAAGAGTTTGAGTGTGGCAATTGGAAGGGACAGAATTGCACGTGGATGGTGAGCGAGAAACTAGCTGGTAATCTATGAAAACGAGGTTTCGATTCGAGTGCTTTGACTGAACGAGTTTTTAACTTTCTCGTTAGATTTGGGCGAGAATAAACGATCCTCGTGGAGACTTACTCTGAGCCATTTATGGTTGAGAACCTCTTGAATGGTGATCCTATGATTCGGCTCCGTGGTGAGCATTCTCTGAATGAGATCTTTAGCCGGTTCGCTGATATGGTCCCAATGCGATGTTTCCATCTGCAAAAATAGGATCGTGTTGAAACAAAATTAGCCCAAGTTTCACAGAGCATTCGCGAGTTAAGTGAAGCTGGCATTTTTATCTTATTTTTCTGTCCTTCCACGACCGCACCGAGGCTGATCGCAGAGGGATGATAATAACCCTCCGCTGCATCGCTGCTCGGTGGTGGAAGGATGCACCAGAGGTTCTCATGTCTTTACCTGAACACGGCCCCGGCATATTGCTTCTCGAAGACGTTCACCGGATCCAACGAATGGTAGAGTGCCGGTGAGCAGGGCGTGTAGTAAAATTCCCGCGGACCAAACATCCCCTGGTTTGCCGTATTGTCGGCGTTGAATGACTTCCGGTGCCATGTAGTGCGGACAGCCGACTCTCCCTGGTAGCGCGACGACAGTTGGGGACAGAAATTAATACGAAAGTTAATAAAATAACGTTGCAAGTGTTAACGAGGATTTTTCGTTTTACCGATTCGGTCATCGTGCAATCGATTTTTATGGTTGATTTTCTCCAATTATTGTTTTTTTCTTTAACAGTGTCTACCCAGTCGATTTCGAGGTGTTCGAGTATAAATTTTTCATTAAAACGACATTCAAAGTTCTCGAACATTCTGCACTGATCTCGTGGGCGCTGCTCGAATCAACGTTCAACTGTAAGTTCGATTGCTTCTTGCTTAACAAGAAGACAATTTCTATCGACTGGAACGACCAAATAGGACACCATTTTTTTCATACATTCAATCGTTAAAGTAATCGTGCTAAATAACTTAATAAAATAAGGTCTGACTTATTTATATGAGCGTCGTTGTCTTGATATTTCAGTGACTATCAATGTTGACACCGTGCATACTCTGCCACTAATATTGGCCGTGTGTTCAATCGCACCGAATAGCACCTGCGCAGAAATATCTAGACGACGTCTCATCGTACCATCGGTATATACTTCCAATACTGGATGAGGACTGGCGAACAATCAATGTGCTAATTGGCTTATGCTGGTAAATCTACACACAAATGCAATAACGACAGAGAGATGGAGCGAGAACGAGTGAGTAAATCGCGTGCTTGCGCCATATTAGTTTTATCCTCTCTTCTCTCTTCCTCTCTATCTCTCTTTTTCTTTTCAATGAGGGAACAGTCGAAAGGCAAAACAAATTGTTTAATTATGAGTAACATTGACGTGTTGTGATCAACGACACTGATGAATGGGGGGGGGGGGGGGGGGAGCGATGTCATCGATGTAGTACTTGGTTCACGATGATCAAAAAATAGCTTTTGTATGGGATGACATTACGAATGATTTAAGCATTTTTAATGTTTTTTTTTTACAAAACTCGAATAACAAATGTCGAGGATAAATGTAATTGCAATGAAGATTGTTCGTTTTTCATATTAGCAGATCATTCATTAGTCGGAAAAGGCGTTAAGCGTTACCGCCGGAAGTTGCACTCGACGAATCGCGTCGTTTGTCAAGTTTTTACTCTACGTTCGCTATTTTAAGATCGACCAGGGAATTGCAGTCGGTAATTTACCGACCCAATGGGGTCAAGAACAATGATCGTAATGAATAATTCAGTGTGAGATACTGAACATCTCATTTGGCAATGAATTAGTAAAAATACTCGGTTTTTTTGAATTTCGAAAAACGAGGGACATCCGAATCGGCATTTCTGATCAAATTTTGTAGTCAATTGTGCATAAATGCTTCTACGAATTTGGAATTTTCGAAAATATCTATTTAAGCACGTCGTTTCATAACTGCCCATATCCAATTCGATCAGAACTTTATTTCTCGCGTGTGTACGAACTTTATCAAGTTCTTTATTCAGAACCCTCGAAACAAGGGCGTTATAAATCAAAATACGAAATTGTTGTTAAGGGCGCACAACGTCCGCGGAACTTCCGATGTTTCCTTGGGCACAAAGGGCGTGGAAAAGCGCGGATGCTCGGGACAGTGCTAATTTGAGCAGAGAGCAAAGAGAATGCGGGCAGTGGCGACAGCAGCAGCGGCATATTAACTAAGCAGAACGCATCAAGCGCTAAATTCAATCAATAGACCTCGCGAGCTTTCATACGATATGAATGGAATCTGTGATGATGTGACGTTCACATGTAATAAACAAACGAAGAGATAAATATGTACATTAAATAAGCGCTTTATGAATTCGATGCATTAAAAATAGAATTCACAATAAGAGCGATTAGTAATGAAATAGCTTCGGCGTTGAAGTTTATAATCAGATCGGAAAAATTGATCGACCAAATTTTACGAAGTATTCGAAGAAAAAAACTGGAAACAAGAAACAAATTAGCCAACATTGGGATGTTTTTTTCGCAATTGTTTTGTCGAAAATTTACAGGAACATGAGTGAAAGTAGTGAATGTTGAATTAAGGAGGAACATCTGTTTGAGAAACATGGTAATAGCTTAATGAAACTTTTAGAATACTAAATCTCTAATTTTCAATCCGTTTCATTCAGCCATTTTTTAGTAAATAATTTCAAAACTTGGAATATTAAACACCTGTGCATAGGAAATAACTCCACAGGCCCCATTTTTCATTCTGACATTTTTTAGTATTTCACATAAATTCGACCCAAAAATCACGTATTTTTGGGGGTCAATCCCCTATAAACAAAGCAAACAAGGTCTACATAACCGAGATAACTTGGATAAAAACAATCAAATCCGTATTTAAGTAACCTCACTTTACGCGAAGCTGATGTTCCTCCTTAATGTTCAAACTTATGACGAACGCTATCGCTGAGAATAAAGTTTAAACATTCTTTTGAGGACGATGCATCTTCCTCGCGACCGCCGTTGTTGAAGACGTTTTAATTAAACTGTCGCAGCTAAATTAATCGATTCATCATAAACGCAGTCATTTTCCGAAGATTTGTCGTTCTATTACGTCGACCAGCAGAAGAGGTTTAAGGCATGAACGTGACACTGATGAGATAAAACAAGAGGCGGACAGAATAACAGAATCGCTATATGCACATGGACGAATTTCTATAACTACGGACTACGAACATCGACGTTACTAAAGTAAGTGATAAAAACAAAAGCTCAGACTGATTTACATGATTTTTTATACAGTGTGCATCAATTTGTATACACATCGAATGATGCGATCACTCGGATGGAGCGTTGTCGAAAAAATGGGACAGCGTGTCTCTATTATCTCGTTCATCCGGATAGTGTCCGCGTCCCGAAACTCTTTTTCGAAAGACCCACAGGTTTTTCAGCGCTCGAATTTCTACAGAGCGGGGTTACATTTTCTAATTGAGGGGAACATGAAAAAGTTTGAAGATACAAACAAATTTTTTGGTTGCTAGCTGACAAAAAGTGCGAGATTCATACATTTTTCTTTTCTGGACCGAAGAAGTCGTAAAATGAATTTTTCGTCTCAATAGTTATTATTGTTATTGTTATTTCTATCGTCAATTAGACATTTCCGTATGTTTTTAGGTGTGAATAAAATATTGAAAATTTATACTGTACCAGACATGCAACTGTTACGGTTTCGTACGTGATTTTTATTCAAACTCGATGTACTGAGCTTTTTAAAAAGAAACGTGACTCCCAGCGCGTTATTCCGGAAAGATTGATAGCCAAAATGAAAGAAAAATTGGTCTCATCGACTCGAAGCGAGATAGTATACGTTGTATCGTTCGATTTGTATTTAAATACGAATAATAAACTGACGTTTGTACGTTGTTTGGACGGACACGACTACAAAATAAATGACATAGCGATGCTCACAAAATCCACTCGACTCCCGACACTCTGCTACGAGGATCAGGGCAGGGGCAGAAGGATACTTCACTTTGATGGAGTTTTTATGACAGTTTTGTTGCTACTATTTCTCTCGTTTATTCTCATATTTTTTTATGTACTCCCACGAGAAGGTTATCGCTTCGCATTTTGAATTTTGCCAACGATTAAGAACGAATCAACTCTCATTTAGCAATCATCCGGTCCAATCGACCTTGGTTGATGAAAAAAATGAGATTTTTCTCGAAGTTTATCGAGTTTTAATGCAACGACTCTTCTCATCGAACAAAGATTGCTTGATTTTGGTTCTTTTAGAAATGTGAAACACTATTCGAGTGGAAATATTGGTCAAAGTTAACGAAAAAACTCGAGATTATCCCACCACGATCAATTAATCAGACCCACTTTGAATTCCACGCTTTTGAAAACGAATATGAAATTAATCGAGTGTGTGACAAAAGAAGCATCTAATTCGATAACGTCGTTTATTATTCTAATTGGAATTTTCTTATAAAATCTCCTTCTACCCCACCTCGGGACCCGATATTCATTTTTTTCTCTTTTTTCTCATTTCTGCTTCGCAATCTCAATATTTACGAAGAAGATAAACAAGCACATGTGGAAATACCGAGCATCGCGTTGTCCTCCGTGTCGCTCGTTAGCGAATCCTCGGCGTCGGTGAGATCCTCGAAAGGGAAATTGCAGCTCGGGGACGACAATCCTATCAGATGAAAAAATGGAAATAAAAAAATGGGGAAGTTGGAGTGTTCAACACCTTTTGCGATCAAATTTTTCATCTTAATACTGCGATTCCAAGTTTTTTCATCCGCGAAGGGAAACCATCTTATTTTCGTTTCAAGATCAACGATTTCTCCATTAGGATCAATATCACGAAGGTATGCAAACAAGTAGTCAAAATCTCGCATCCCTTCAACATTTCGTTTGAAGAGATTCTTGGAAATCAATAATTTTCAACTTTGCTAATACTCAGCACTTCTCCTGTTCTTTCTCATAATAAACTATTCGAAGAAACGACTATTTTTCAGTTTTGTCCAAAATCATAACCAACAATCGCACAAGGCCATGAATTATTCTCTAATTGACAAAACTCTTTTTCACAAACGACCAAACTATCTCGAACGCGAGTCACTTTTCACCCCACTTTTTCTTCAGGCATTTTTTTCAGGCAGATGAAGCATTTTTTTCGGATGTCGTTTTCTTTATCAGATCGAAGAGCAACGTCGCGAACAAAGTGCTTTATCTCCTCTGCACAAGCTTCTAATGAAGAGTGTACTTTGAGGGTGTTTTTATCTCCCGTGGGAGGGCGATAATGCGGCTTTTGACCGAAATTCTACGAGCTCGTAAATGCTTCGGGAGAATGGACGTTGTATCAACCTCGAAGGACTTGCATAACCTTTTTGGGTGACTCCAGCTGTACAATCAGGTCAATCGGACCGTAAAACTTGAAAAACAAGTGACTCGCATTGTCGAAAAGCAGATGGTCTCGACGGGGACCAGGATTTGGAGCAAAAGGCTCGAATTCTCCAATCCGGACTTGACCTTCATTTACATGATTCTGTGTCTCGTTACGTGGCTGTTTAGCTCTCAGCACACAGCTCGCTCGGCAGCTATGTTGTTCATCGATTCTAAAGTAATTTGTCAATGAAAAAAATCACCAACGATTTTTCTACCTTCACTTATCCGCTGTCTCCGACGTGCCACGATTTCAGATTATTTTGTCACGTCAACCGTTAAAAACGTGTCGTTAGGAACGAGTCGATTTAACAAAAGCCCACATTTTCTTCCTGCGGATGGCGTTGAATAAATTTTATTGTAAAACTTAATATTCCCGGAGTTCCTATCAATACTTTCAGCTCTGACTTTTACTCCGTTCCACTGAAATTTCTTGTTTTCTTACTCCGTTTTACAGGTCATTCGGGGCGCAGTGCATGAAAAATGCACCAGAACGGAAAGCACCGAGCCGCATAAATTGATAATATTCCGTCAGGAATTCCGTAAAATGACTTTGCTTTACGTTCGATACTTTCCCCATCTTCGAGTGCGACCTTTACCGTGGCTGTTTCGAAGATTCTTGAAATAAGAATGAGTTCTCTTTCGCTATGTAAGAACAAAAATGCTCCTTCGAGCTTCAAATTCGTCAGAATTGTAATAAAAAAAAAAAAGAGTAAAACTGGTGAAGTAACGTAAATACGATAGGAGTGAAGCACATGAATTCGAAAAGTGGATGAACCTCGAAGTGGTTGCTCATAAATTATTTAAATATACAATGTAATCGAAATAATGGACTCCGAGGAATAAACAACAGGGACACATAAACATCGAAACACCAACACTCATAAGTGCAAAACGTTGCTTTTGAAGGAACGTGAAAAACAGAAATATCCTTATTCAATATCGTAATGGATAGTTTCCATATGACTATAATATTAAGAATTTGAAATAGGAAGTAGTTCTGATGTAAATCTGAATGATTCAGCAGCCTGAAGGTTGAGAACGAGCAGGAATTCGTTGAATGCAGTTCGAGTTCGAAATAGCGCGTGAATCGAGCAATTTCAGTAAATTCGTTTTAAGGAGGGTGGATCACGAAATCAAAATAATCAGAATTTGATAAAATTTGGCGACAACATTATTTGGCATCAAGTATACAAATACAATTTTTTTCAAATGTTTGTAGAAAAATTAAAAAAAAATGTATATTGTCTCATATATTTTTAAAGAATACATTTACCAAATTTTATGAAATTATTATAATTTTGAAATTCTTAATATTTTTAACATGGTTTTAACATGGCAACATTGTATCGTCGTGATCCACCTTAAGCGAGTTTTCGAACATCATTGTAGTTATCATTATATAAAAAAGAGAAATGCAGCCCGAATGGATGAGTGTCTTTGAATATTGAAAATTCCTGTCAACATAATTTGTTTAGTGCACAATAAGAAATTCCTTGGAACCGACGTGAGCAAATATTTTCCTGCCCGTTCTGGAGAGTTGACCGTATCATTGAGAAGGCCACTATCAAAGACAGGGGCATTAAAGTTCAATCGGTCGTTCCACGGTTACAGTTGCAATATTTCCGAGCCACTGTGAACGGACGCGTACCGTTAATTATCAATAAATAAACAGTTCGAAAATGAGAACTCGTAACACACCGTACGACCAAGTGGTATTTATCAAGATAACCGTGAATAAATTGTACCGATGGCCAAACACATTGGTGTACTCGAAGTGCGTGATGGATAACTCGTTGCGGTTTAACGCAGTGTACCTACATGTTGGTCGTCGAATTAGCATAGAGACTATTATTTTAATGGAATCGTGACTATATTATAATCCATCTATGTAGTGAAAATATGATTTAATCAAAATTTCGATAAACGCGTTAAGCAAGCAGGCAAGCGTGGCAGCTCTTATATTAATAATTAATTATATGACAATAATAATGATAATAATGGTAATAATAATAACAATAAAAACAGTAATAGTGATAAATAACAATAGTGTTATGTGCAGCAGGACACATGGGACGCGATTTAATTGGTGTAAAAGTGAATGATGATTGCGTGTGTAATTATTCCTAATTGATATTCTGTGACTTATTCGAGTGAGATAAATATACATAGTCGTTGTTGTACATTGATACAGATATAAAAATATTAAGGTGTAACGGATGTGTATGGGTGTAGGTGAATAATAGTATATTGTGGCCCGAAAAAGCAAACATAAATCCTGCATTATTGGTGAATAAACGTTCAGAGGTCAGGCTTACCCTCGCTGTCGGCCTTCAAGTAGAGCTGCCCCTTTGGGCTCAGACACTGACGATACTCGGTCGCGTAACATTCTGTATTCATTGAAACCAAATTGCAGGTCATTAATCTGCATCCGTATTTATACGCTTATGTGTGTTTTGTTTATTTTCAAATCGTGAGGTCGCTGTTTATACAGAAAAATATCGCCCATTATTGTTCTTCTGAAGCCAATAATTGTGAGACTCTTTCACCTCAATATTCGCGGTACAGAGCGTGCGTGCTCTCAACATATTATTATTAATTATTGGAATTCCATCACATCGCCCACTTTTGTTCTTTCTCTCCGAGAGATTGCTCCATTTTCCAATAATAACGAGGAAAAAATATGCGCGCAACAACGCTGCGGAGAGTTTTTAAACTTTCTTCTTCTTCTGCTTTTTTTATACTCACTTTTATTACGTAATGCAAAAATTCTCAACGAAAACCTCAGTTTGACACGATCGATTTTGAATTTTGAGCTCACTACGTCCCAGCTGCTCAGGCTCCGACATTCAACGCTATTAATTTTGGTTTGTACCAGCCAGTGGGACCGACAAACATGCTGCGAATCGAGAATACTTTTGAAGCGTTTCTACAAATTTTATTCTGAAATACTCCATCGATTTTGTCCCACGAAAATTTTAATTCTATAGCAACAAGTTACTGTTTGCAGCCTCTCAAAGTTAGTCATCCCAAACATCACTGGCCCAACACCCCAGGAAAAGTATCTACAACGAATATCGTTTCGATCGAGTGATCTCGAAACGCTGGAATAAATTGAAGTTTGAAAAAAAAGTTGACGAGATACTCAAGTGTTACGATGCGTTTGTCCAATTTCCCGACATCTGCTACGCGGCTCGTGTGGGTTCTATTATTCTTTCATCATCAGCCCTTCAATTTTTTACAGCCAGATCAAGTTTATTCGAATGAGAGCGATATTGAATCGCGAACATATGAAATGTAAGGTGTCTTTTTATATATGTACTCGACCTTTTCCCACGTTTCCGTGGTGGATTTTAACATTATATGTCCATCGAGACTCGTGAAAAAGGCACAGAGCCAAACGATGATCACCACCATGCCTGATACAACGACAAAAAAAAGTATAAAAATGAGGATGAAACACGAAATACACTTTTTAGTTCTCCTAGTTCCGAGTTAAACACGTTATAGATATCTGATAGAATATCGTGAGGGGGAATGTGTGGAGTCGAAAAAGCTGAAGCCCGCACTTTTGTTATAATTGATTTTGTCATCCTGCCGTTTTTCGTGCGACGCTTCGCTAAGCTCACACGTTCGCGAGCCCGAATTCATGGAAACGAATATCTCCTCTGCTTGTGGAACAACCGGGAATGAAAATTTTAGTGCAAATAAAAATAGCCGGAAACTCAATCGCAAATAAATTTGCGCTATCGCTTGAGTTTTTTTTTTATTCTGCATTCGTAATGATATCGCTGAATTTTCAGTGGCTCGATTCACTTATTTACCGAACGATTATTACTCCAACGTAAATTTGACGAATATATTTCTATATTGTGGTTACGTGACTCGGTTCCCCTCGCTTTCAAATCGATTCGTATACGCTACTGAAATTTCGGTTAAGCATTTATTCCAATTGGAATCAAATACAAAAGCAATTTAAGAAAAAACATTTAGTTTACGTTTCAAAATTGAAAGAAGCGCTTACATCCACGCGTACACACACACGGACATTCAAAAACACACAGAATTCAAACGAATTTTAATAGAAAAAAAAACACAATTACACGACGATTAAGCTAATAAACGTATTCGATTAGAGAGCGTAGACAAAGGCAATTTGCTCGACCGTAACAATGAAAATTGTCAGTGAATTGCAACGATCGTAACAAGAATGACGATATTTAAGTATTCAGTAGAAAAATGGCAATGCGGGGATGGACGTGAAACGGTGAGTGAAAGTGCACCAATCACATTTCCGGAATACTTGCATCATCCGCGAAATACCGAACAGGTTTTATTCCATCGATTTCCGATACGTCGATTTGGCTGACGTTAACGAATTTTCGCTTCCATTTAATCGGACTGTCGGAAACTTTCAAAGGCCCCGTGTGCTCGAAATCGATAAAAATTTTCCGCGTTTCTTTATTGTCTGTTCCATAAAACTGCACGCGGACCGTTATTAAACGAATGTCAAAGATTTTTTAATCTTTCCAAAGGGAACAACGAGTCCGATATTCCCAGACGAAACTATCATTTTTTCGAAGCATTGTCAAAAACTGTAATTCTATTTTTCCGTGTTTCTCGATGTACAAACCGAGCTACCGACTGGATCGAGGAGGCAACGAGCTCCCGGGATTGTTCGTCGAACAAAATAAAAATGGTGATGAAACATTCGAGTTTTCGAAACAGAACCAGCTACGAAAAAGTCACTGAAAAAATAACACTGAGATTCCTTATTTTTATTTCATCTCTGCTCCGAGAGTTTGAACTCTTCAATGAGATTCATTATGAAATTATCAAAAGTAAGATACCGCGAAATGAGCGAGGATTTTTAGCAATGAAAACGCGTTGAAAAAAAAATAAAAACGTCGTGTATGGCGAGAAAAGCCGGCGACTGGTCACCAGCGAGAGCCTGAAGAGGCCGAGACTCTTTTGAATTACGCGTTTTTTTGCTCATCACTTTTTTTGCTATCCCCCAACCGGCATTTGCGGATCTCGTCAACCGCAGAGCGGGCCGGGGGGCGTCGGGATTCACTTTTCGAGGCGGCACTGCTTCACCGAGTATATAATCAGAGAACGGTGGCTCTCGGTAAACATCGCGTTAATGAGCTTTGTCAACGAAGCTCTCTTTAGGGCCTGCGACAGTAATATTTTCCATTTCTGCCTTAAGGAGAAACTTGTACGGCCTGGTCCGTTGAATCATTTAAGTTGCGGCGACGACCCCGCGGCTACCACTTCTATCTCCTTTTTTACTATTGTAAATATAACCTGCTTTATTCCATCTTTACACACCGCGCGTTCTTTACCAAAATCGTGCAAAAGCTTTTCTCGTCGTTTGACAACGTTCGTTAAGGTTATTCCGCTGAATAATAAAATCGCCCGTTGTACCGTGCCATTAATTCCATCCACGAATTCCCCGGCTTACAGCTTTTGACAATGCAGAAATTTATATCTTGACAAAAATGAAAATATAATCGTGTTCGAGACGAACGGGGACGAGGATCAACACCCGAAAGTTGTACCGGCAGTACTTTCAGGAGGTTCCACCAAATTTTCCACTCGGAATGCAACTCACGCTCGAAGCCGGAGCAATCTCAACTTTATTTCCATCTCGCGTAACTATCGAGGAAGTTCGTAATCGCGACAACTTTCCCCTAATTTGCTTGACGCTTACACGAGTGGTTACCAACCGTTGAAGCTCTCGCTCGAGTCTCACATGCTTCAAATTTCCACTTTTAATGCAAATATGAAATATTCGAGGAAAATTCTGAATTCGAATAAAAAAACGTTTAAACTGGCCGAGAGAGAACATTGGAATATCGTCAAAATGAAATGGGTATTTCGTATCTCTGGCTTTGAGAATGACCTTTGCCCTGCCTCTTGAAAAGCATGATAACAGTTCGCGCATTTCAATCGTTAGCCTACATTTTCCGGACTTTTAATTCGGGTTGAGGCGGCAAAGGCACGTACCGCGGCTACTAGGCGTTAGCGGAAGTGGAACTTTTGTCCTATCTGCCAGGTCCTCCTGAATCAATCGCGCGACTATTTTTTTGCCTGCGCGTTCCGTTTGGTTAAAGAGAAAAATACGATAATACGCTTTTCGTGTGTTTTATTCCCGATGACCCACTTATTTCGAACATATTTTTTCGTTCCGGTTGCTCGTCACACGTAACCGGAGTTGCATCTTGAGGTCAGCATCCGAAACGATAGCCTCGTCGTGTGTACAGGTAAACGATAACATTTTCTTCGCAGGAAAAAAATCAGAAAACAAAAGAAAGGAAAGTTTTCTTGAACCAACAAAAAGTACTCGGCTGCGCCCAGACGCTGCTCGCTTTTCTTCGAACCACCAATTTCATCCACAAGGTGTCCCTGCAATCACTTTGACTCGAGGTTAATCGGAGCTAAAATACGAAGAATTAGTTGTCTACGAACTCGCGAGCCGATCGAACGCCTACGCTTCGAATGAAAGCCTCGAATAAACAGAGAAGACTCGGCAAAACTTTGCGATTCCGACAATTTCATTATGGACACTCGAAAAATAAATTTTCCAACAAAATTTCCAGTCGTACCAACGAATCGTGGTGAACGAACATAACTGCTCGATTATACGATTTTTTCGTAGCAGTGATAAAAATTTATTTGCACCAACAAGAGTTCGAATGGGCCAAATTTTTGTTTGATTGACCAAATTTCATTTTGAGTTCGCCGCGATTTGTTGTTTGATTAGAAAAATTGTCAAACTTTGTTACAGAAAATACGAATAATTTGCGAACTGAGGAAACTTAATTGATCGCAAAAATGAAAGATTTCAACCCCCGGATCGGGGACATCCGGTAGACGAGCGATTTATAAAGTTGTCCCTGCATGACCTGCGAGTGACAGTAAGCTCGACGATGCCTCAGGCAAAGCCTCCCTCCGAACATACGTGTACACAGCGTCGTATATAACCTTACAGACTTTTTCTCGAGCCCACGCCCCGCAAGCTCTTTTCCACCGATATTTATGTACTGTGTGCGTGCACAGCGCAGTGTCGCAGTCACAAATATCCGGCTAAACTGAACGAGAGAGGAAAAAAATGACGGAAAAGTTTTTTTCGAGCACACGATTCCACGCTCATTGCACGCAGATGGGAAAGTCCCTCGAGATCCAAACTGCACACACGCCACCGGAAGCACAGGTACATGCGACGGGGATTACCGAGCCTGATTTTTTTCTATCCGTTCGCGTTTCTTACCCCGCCGTTGCATTCCTTCTCTCATCCCACTCTCATTCACTGTTTCACTATTTTATACAGTCGTCTCCTGTGACTCGAATCGCTCTATTGAACAAATTTCGTATCGAACTTCCACACGTTCATCGAATGGCAAATTGTTTGAGCGACGATCAATGAGACACTTGACGTGCAGAAAAATTTGAAGCATGTGAAATTTCGATGAGATCACCTCGAAGATTCTTTTCTAACGACACTCAACACTTTTCTGCATTTTTTTCAGTTCTGAAAAATATTAGACGAAGCTCTGTCGAAGGGAATAACTTTGAAGTCCTGGCAGTCTGTTCTTTTTGAAAAACTTTCTAACGGACCCCATGAAATTAGAAAAACTGCACAGAATCGAAGGTCTGTGATTACTAAAATAAAAACTTCGTTTCGTGGCAAAAGTAGCTCCACCTAAATTCGGTTTTTCGTTGATTTTTTATTTCAGAATTTAGTATCAAATTTTGAGAGGATTGAGGTTGTTTTCCTTCAATTCGTAAATACTTTCTGACAGAGATTGAGTCATCGTTGTCGTTGTTAAAATGGCTTATGCATAGAGTATATTTTGAGTGACAAAAGTGTCTCGTGCTGCAAGAAAACGAAGGACCCGTCTACAAATGAAGAATTTTCCGGTAGGTAAGTTCGTGTGTAGGCGCACTAACTGTGATGGATGTTTGTTGCAGACAAGATATAAATGAGAAACGTACCGACGCCATTCGCTTGTGATGAAGGAAGTTGCACGGCAACGCCAAAGCCGCGGAGCTTCACCGGCGCGGAATTTTCCTTCCCGGCGAGGAGGGCGCACTGGGGCTTCAAATCCCGATGTATTATGTCATTCTCGTGACAGTAGCGAAGAGCTTCCAGAATTTGTCTCATATAATGGCTGCAAATGTGTAAAATTATCATCATTTTAAAAAATCGATTTGTACCTGGACTGAGAAAATTCTTTGATTTTCACGCTTCTGAATGATCAACGAAAAAAAACATTCAAACACAATCTCACTTTCGTCTCGCTTTAATTTGCTAAAAATCAATTCACCTGAATCGATCGATTCGATCTAAAAACCGGCGAATGCGTTGCGATTAAATATCTTCGAGTATCGAAGTTCTAAATTATTCGACACATTCCATTAACGAATTCCCCCTTTTTTTATCATTCGCCACTAGAAAAATAAATTTGTCGATTCAAGAAAAATCTTCGGTACAGTCGCGAATAAAATAAAATTTGTCTCACGAAATATGCAAAACTTTTTTCCGGGCACAGTATGAGCAATGTTTTTATCTGACCATAAATTCAATTGTTTCAATCAACCAAATTGTTCTTGAGTCAACAAACTTTGTTACACGTTCATCAGGATTTATCGATCCAACAAATATTTCATTGAAAGAGCTCCAATTCTCAGTGAGTACGAGTTGAAGAACTTTATGATCATCCATTACAGGAAATTCCGCATCACCTCCAGCCAGGAATTACCACACTCGTGTATTCAAATAGTCCTTCTCGACGTTTGAGATAATATTTCCAAACAATGTGTCCCACTCAACGTCCCATTAATAATTGTCCAAATTAGGAATGCTTTTTGTACGAATTTGCCAAGTTTTTAAAACTGCACACATAATGAGAATAATGTGAGAAGCATATGGGAAGAGGGGCAGTGAGTTACAGAGTTCAGCAGGGAGTTTAAATAACTGGATAAATCATGGGTAATCCTTGCGGAGTTGCGGGGTACCTCGTCGGAGTTTAGTTGGTCCAAGCGTGAGAGAGTAACTCTCACGGGTCAGGCATCTGTCTTTGCCAAAAGCCAAAACGCGTGGATCACCCCACGAGGGTTGAAACTACCCTCTTCACCGAGCCGGGTCTTCCGGTAACATGGCAAACCTCGTTTATCCTGGCCACTGAGATTCCACGTTTGTTTCGTTTTCGTTACTACATCTGACTGTTTTCTTAGGATGCGAACGTATCCACAGGCCATTTTTACCGCCCCCTGCGAAGCTTTGCTCTCGGATTACAATTTTGGGAAAGATTTAGTCGTGCAGAAGCTACGATTTTCTCTCTGTGTGCCTTGCACGTCGGAAGCAATTGAACGTTAAAATTCCGTTGCAGCAAAAAACTCGGGTGAAGAAAATTTTTGGTATTCTGCTATCGATTGGCTCGTTTTCTTTATGCAATTGCATAAATTGTTATCCGGCATAGTGCTTCGTTCGTAAATATCACGAGTCACGTTCGATGAACTTCGAACAGAAGTCGTGCCATTTCTATGGCAATTCTGACTACGTTCAACTCCAATAAGCGACCATTCAAATGTCACTCAATAACTGTTCCAATGTAAAGAAAAAAAATGATGAAAAAGTCTTTGAATTGGCAATTTTTAATGGAAAAAATCAAATAAAATATTGCAAAGAAATAAATTAGTACGAATGAATAGCTGATACGAAAAATAGCTGCGTTTACATTTCTCACGAACGTCTAACTTTTTTGTTAGCCTGAGTGCAAAGTTTTCCTCGAGCCGTTGAGAGCCAAGTCGTATTTATAAGGCCGTATTTCTTTCGAGTTGCAGAAAGTATCGGTGCGCCGAGAAGAAAGGGGTGGAAAGAGGAATAGCAGGAGCTGGGAAAATGAATTCACTGGGAAAAGTCCTTATTGCCCGAATGAAAAGTAACGGCGTGAAGATTGAAGCTTCTCCCAGGTGAGAGCTAGGCTTGCTTCGATTTTTGGAACAACACTACCGGACAGTAAGAGAGTATTGGAATCGAACGAGAGTGCAAAGAGCGATAAGTTCTCTCGCCCACAGTTTCTTATTGCTTCATGAACTTTGAGCCACTTCGACATAGAAATGGAACAACCTTGGCTTGTCTTAGTGCCCATCATTCCACAGGAAATGTAGTAACGCAAGAATTTGACGCACCATCTGATTCGAACATATAAAATGACAGAAAGGAATAGCAGCTCAAGTAATTCTTCGATACAATTTCAACCCTTACTAATGTTTATATAGAAACTTATTTTTTCTTATAAACGGCACGCAAATTTTCGATAACTATTGATCTATCGAATTCAGTCTCGCAGTGTTTCAAACTTTAATTCTTCCATGATAATTATTTATTAATATTTGCTTTCAGGCGTTTTCTTTCATGAATTTTTCTTAAAAATCACGGTAGTGAACACTCATTTTCTATCTCGAATTTCCGGAGCGAAAATTCGTGAGGAAAATCTCATTATCCTAATGGCCGGAAGGGGAATCGCGTATTCCGAGAAATCGAAGATAAATAATTTAAAAAATGAAAATAGAAATTGTGTTCCGGGAGCCAGGTGCTGGGCCCTTTGCAATCGATATTTCGCAGTACTTTGGAAAAAACAAATCGTCGAAATATAATTTTGGATCTTTAACGTCACGAGGTTTGAGTTGTACCTTTCTCGAGGTAATTTTGAAAGTGATGTGATGTGAAGTTTCAGGCGAAGAGAATATCGGTATTTTACAATGTTTCTTCTTACCAGCAAACAGAAGCACGTTTTAATTTGTGGATTCGTATCGTTCGAACCGAAATCAAGATCGAGATAAGCATTGACATTACACGAATTATTCAGCAAATTAAATTCTCTTATCGAAGGAGTATCAATCTAAAATTGAAAATTCATAAAGACGCGATTTACCAGCAAACAAATGATCGAAAATACAAGATTCTATCGCGCAATGTACGATGAAAAATTCATTTCACATTTCATAGCATTCGACTCTGTTTAAGATTTAATTAAAAGGAAGCGTATATAATGGATATTCATTTCTCACCTGGCTACTGCTTCGCTGTAGACGAATCCAGCGGTCGCTCGCCTCACAACTTCGAGACACAAATCTGACCCATCCATGCTAGAAAAGAGACGAGTTCATTTGCATTTTTCAAATAAAACAGCGTGCAATGAAAATGAATCTTATGGTATGATACCCGAAGCGTCGCTCTGTTTTATAAACTGTTTTATGGTGCAGCATGAAGCGTCTGAATTTGGTGAAATATCGTTTGTGTCATGTAACTAAAAAAACCTCTGGAAATTTTCATAAAATTAATTTTCGCGTCTCTCAATTTGGGGCCACTTTTAATTCAACGTGCTTCCAATATTATCTTCAAAAACGAAAATAACAATTTTGAAAAAAAAAAAACCAAAATCCACGAGTTTATTCACGTTGCAATTGCCGTTAATGCATTTCTGTAACAGTTTTAAATACGTCGGAGATTTCTCAAGCTTACAACTCAAAAAGAAAACTGTTTATTGCAAAATTATTCTTACGAGTGTCAACGAATTTTTACAACGTTTAAAAATAATGGCAAACTTTAAAATGCACAGGTTCAACTGAAAATTGCTTGTTTGGTGCAGCACTCTGTGCACGTGTGATTATGGCATCCTCATTAGCAATCCACTTAATGTTTCATCGGTCGAGGGCACATAACCCCCTTCTTGAACGCGTGGCAACTCATGAATGAAAAACATGCCGTTACACCGTTTTTCCAGCCTCGATTTCATCATTTTAAACTCAGAATTTACACTCTCGATGAATTTTATAAATTTTACAAAATTCATCAATTTTATGCAAAATCATCCAAAGATGTCATTTATTTATGATCAAACAATACATCTTAACAAAAACAGTGTAAATAAATAGAATAAAATACGAAGAAAAATATAAATTGATATAAAAGCAATGAATGATAAAAAATCGATGAAATTGATCGTAGACTTTTGTCTTTTTTCAAGCTTCTCAATTGACTGGGTTCAGTATATTGTAATATGCGTTAAAACTCACTACTCGAAGACCATGTAGAGCATGCCCTCGGAGCTGTAAGTCTCAAGGAGTTCAACAATGTGCGGATGTTTGAGCATATGGCATATCGTCGCTTCTCGTTTCAAATCTATAACATAAAAAGTAAGAAGAAAAGTGGTGAGTACATGAGAACATTATGGATACAGGGTTGGGTGAACATATTTGTCTGTGCATATACGAAGGAAGGATCGTCAAACATGAAGGGTTGGCAGTGCAGCAGCATTTATATTCCCATGATAAAATTGAACGTTCGCGTTTTATATCATGTACACAATGGGCCATGCCCTTCTTTCGTATTTGATAGTCAAGAATCGTTTACGCCTACCAGCATACCGATAATAAAAAGAGTAACGATCCCGATAAAATACGAACGCTTTGCTATTATTGATATATGCGCGTGCATAGAAACGTCAGCACGAAAACAAACTGCAGGCTCAATTGGAGATTGAATTTATGTATTTTTTCTTTTATTTTTTTTATTTATTTATTTTTTTTTAATTTTCAAGGTAGTTCATGCACGAAACATTTTTCTGAAGAAAATTTTGAAATTTACACAAAATTTGGATGGGTCGTCGACTGACACGCATATCAAATTTTAAAGAGTTCGTCGTCTTATTGGTTATTTAGATAAACGTCGTTAAATATGAAGAAAAGTACACAGGGTTATTGGGACTGTGCGTAAAACATGGCTCATCTTTTCATACAACGAATGAACGCTTCTCACGAAGTTTATGAAAAAGTACACAATAAAAATTAAATATATAACGAAGGTTTATGACGCTGAAGTTTCCAACGTTGGAGTCCAACGAAATGATCGAAAAAAAATCTCCAATAATTCCAGTAATTCTCCTATTTTGTTCCCTGCCAAATTTGCGATTTGTAGTTTTTCAAGCTGCACCAACGATTCGTGAAATAAATAATTGGTGAATTAAAAACGTTTTTTTCGTTCATTTCGTTGGACTCCAACGTTGGAAACTTCAGCGTCGTGAAGGTTTGGGAAAAAAATCGAGACGATTATCTTGCTGGTAATAAAGATATATTACGTTAAAGATTAAATGAAATTGGTAATGAGCACTCGTATAACCTCACATTTGCTTATTTCGGCATTTTATTTATTCTTGGCTTAGCCCATTTCTGTCATAGTCTTTTTCATAATCTCTTTTTATTAATACTTTTTTCTGGATCCATTTCCATTTGTGTTTTCCTTTTGCGCTCTCTAATGCGGTTTTTTACATAAAAAAAACTATAGTATTTTAGTATTAACTATAGTATTTAGCCAAGGATGAATGAAATTTGGGGTTCAGTCAGCGATGAATTCCCGATTAATTAATGCCTTTTAATTTCATTCGCCAAAAGGTAAGTTGAAAAAATTTATTTACAAATGCGAATCAATAACTCTGACACGAATTTAAAGTGATTATATCTGTAATTAAGGAGTACAAATGGATAAAATTTAGATACCCATAAAATACGATTCTTCGGGCATGATCTACCTTAAAATGCGTAATTCTAAATTCGCTTCAACACTTTGTGTCATATCGTTTGTAAAATCGCAGCAAAATGACTGGGATCATTGAACTTATGGGTGTTTTTGGAAGGCAGAAAATAATCGAGTATTTTTCGTCGAACGAATTGAACAAGAGAAAATAAATATTGGTAAGTTGAAATTATCGTCAATTAACTTTGGCAGAGGAATGAAAAATCGTGGCAACGAATGACGTGAGAATCTACGTCATGAAAATTTTATTCAAGGAATACGAATGATATTTTTTGGAACTCCGAAGTGGAAATAATTCAGAAGCATTTCTAGAACGAACTAGTGACGAGAAAAGTTCTGATGAACAAATGTTTCGTGAATATTGCGCGAGAGAAAGAAGTGTTAGCCAGAATGAGTCACGAAATACAATTTTTTTCGTTTCCCGTTGTTGGATGAATTTTATTTTGCAAGTCACTGAGCGGAACAAAAACTTTTCCGGAGTGCATTTGATGCACAAAAACAACATTTCTCAAACGAGAGTGTGTGCGCGTGTGCGCGCACGTTCGTATTGTATTTCCCTCGGTATAAGATTAAACAAGAGTGAAACTGAGATCTATAGTGACGTCTGTGAGTCTCCGGTGCTTCAGTTTCAGGGAGCTACGGAACTGCCATAACAAATGCGACGAAAACGCGAACGACGTCAAGTATAACGTCGTTGACCTCGTTACCTATCCAACACCTGACGTACGAACGTTTGAAATGTTGCCCAAAGGTGCACTACTCTTAAGACGCGCCCACCAAGCTCCAACCTTTTCCAACTTTTCAACCCCTTCGGGCTCACTCTCATTTCTGCGTCGTGCTACTCAGTGATGAGAGTTTACACGTTATTGTACGACGTCTCATACAAAGCATTCGAGCTTGGAGTAACTTGCATCTTATTTCAACAATTGTAGATTATTCCTTTTTCATACGAATAACGAAGAATTTTCAAAAACTCGTGACCTCCAAAAAATCGATGAAACGGAGCATTGAAGTTGAAATGATATTCTAGCAAAACGTCACAATTTCATTGTAATCAATCGATTCCAGAGGAACTGTAGACTCGAGTGGATTTACGATTGAAATTCATCGTTCGGCGAAAAAAAATCGTCGTGAAACTGTCGAAAAATGGAAGCGAAATTTGAGTCGAGCATTTTTGTGCTGTATCGTTGTAAAAGCTTTCAAACTTTTCGAAATTCGAATTCAATTAATATTGAAGTACCTCCGACTCGTTTTCACACTGCTTTTCAAACTGTGGATAAAAAATCCCATTTCTGTTCGTGTGCAAATGATTGCACGAAACGCGTGCTTGAAAGAAGCTTAAATTCGATGTATTTATTTCCTGGAATATGCAATCTCGTTGAACTGCGGTTATTGAGAGCTGTTTTTCACCATATTGCGCGTTAATCGTCCCGTCGAATGTGAGTGAAGCGCGATAACCGATGGAATTCACAGTATCGTATATAAAGTAATGGATCTGGATCGACACGGATAATGAAGGTTTCGAGCGAGCGAGGGTTTGGCGCTTATTGTCTTCGATATGGAAAAAAATCTGGATTGGTTGGCGCAGCCTTGCCATTTTTTGTTCCGCTCACCCTGGGCTATTTTTTT
This sequence comes from Venturia canescens, assembly GCF_019457755.1. NCBI lineage: Eukaryota > Metazoa > Arthropoda > Insecta > Hymenoptera > Ichneumonidae > Venturia > Venturia canescens. The sequence goes on along the minus strand of NC_057421.1, from coordinate 15,408,295 downwards.
CCTCTTTCGGCGCGCTCATTCAAAGCGAAAGAGTAAATCAGGATTTTGGAGGCGCCGAAAAATATTCAAATCGACAATAGCTCGGTGTCCTATTCAGCGTTCACAATGGTCTCAGTGCTCGTCGAGCCATGCGCTCTATTACACGCGCTTACGCGAACTCATATACGAGAATTTTCAAGCTCGATTGAAATCTCTGACAAATGATTTCAGTATTTTCGTGCTTTTTCTTCACAAACGTACAATACTTTAATTAATTTACCGTCACAAAGTTTTTGTTAATTACATTCCCGAAATTGGTGCTGCGCACCTTTCTTCCGTTGCTACCAAAGCTTTGGCAGGAAGGCCAACAAAAAAATGCTTTTTACGAACCTCGCAACAATTTCAATTAACTTTCGAATAAACTGAATCACCTTACGTCGAGTCCCAACCGCCAGCTTTCGTTTCAAATCTCCCACGAGCCCAAGTTTTCTTCTTTTATTTTTATTTTTCGACCAAAACGATCCACTAACTTGCCGTTTTTCTTCTTCGTCGTACGAAATGAGAAATTTCAAGGTAGAACTACTTAACGAGGGAACATGTAAAAAGGGGATGATTTCTTTAATTCGACTGGGAAAACCTCATATAATTTTGGGAGCGCTTGGGTGTGGAATAATCCCGGGGCGGAAAGAGCATACGTGTGCCCTTAAATGTATGCGTAAAGTGATCACGACAGAGCTGCGCGCGAGAATTTTTCTCACATGCACACAAAGCGGAAATATATACTCACCGGCTGTGCTGAGTCCCGGGCTCGAGGTGAACTTTGCCACGTCGACGATTTTAACAGCGAAAGTCTGGCCAGTCTGTCGGTGGATGCATTTCCTCACCACGCTGAATGGTCCCCTGAAACACGTTGAACGGTACCTCGCTGTATTATGAACGATAATGGAGAATAATTATTGATTACCAAAGAAAAAGTACATTCACGCGACCCGGCACATTTACGAATCTAAGAAAATCCTACGACGACGACGACGAGAGGAACTCGGAGCAGGAAAAAAGAAAAGAAAAACCTTCGACGTCGTCAGTTTAATCGTCTCTATAAAACGTGCACTTCAGTTGCTCGATTCTTGATCGATTGAAATGAAATTTAAAAATAGTTGTAATAAAAAAGGGGAATAAAAAGTTCTGGTCCTTTTCAAACATCGATGAAAAGAACTTCGAACTGCGAAGCGTACAGACTTCGATTAATTGGGAAGCAATAATCACGTACCGAAACGTAACGCCCGCGATCAGAGAAATCGCACAATCAGGAGAGAAAATATATCAATTCAATCAAAAATTCAAGACGCAAAATCATTTTTTCTACAAAATGACAATTTCTATATCAAAGTGTTAACTATCTGATTGAATCGGTTATGATTCGATGTACGTTGAGCTTAATGAGAATCCCAGTAGTTTGGTAACATTGATCCGCTCGACTCGATCAGACTCCGACTCAATAGAATCTTCGCTATGGAAGCTGCTGCTCTTCTGATATTCCCTGCCGGTTATAGGAAGATCTCGACTCCTTGAAATCCTTTGCCACCCTGCTCCCCCACAATCATTTCCTTCTCAATCTTAATCCCCACTTATCGAATATGGCTCTTGGCTTGCCGGCAACCGGCTAATAAAGTAAGAATATTCCCCGGTAATTGCTCATCGAAGCTTCAAGCTCAAGCTCATCCAGCCGTTCTCGATACTACCGGATTATTCTATTTCAATTCCGAGGCGGAACGTCAGACACATACACAAACGAAGGAAAAGCCTCGTACAAACCTTGTATCCGCTTATACGAGGTGACGACGCGAGATATCGTTCAAGTGCTTGCTTGTGATCCTGCCACATTTTCTCGCATGAACCAATCTCAAGAGATTTCAACACGAGAGCAACAAGTGAAGTGTCACCGTGCCCGAGACGTGCGTATACATCGATAAAAAGAGATTGAACAAAACGACTTGATACTCGCTCTGTGTCACATTGAACGAATCATAGGTTCATTGAGGCGTGCCCAATTCGTTGGCAACTCTTGAAAATTCATCTACAAAAGCTTTCGGATTATAAATTTCATTGGACTCAATATCATAAAGTTTCGTCACGAGTACAAACTGTTAATCGACGTCGACTAATCTTTTTCTCCTTTTTCGAAGAAAATTAAGGTAGAACGAAATCTCTTTTGCGAGGCAGACGGTGCTCCTATGCTTTAACGTGGAAAGCCCCTCGTCTTACCAACTGCACGTTAATTTAGTTTCTGCTTTTCAGTTTACATAAAAAAATGATAATTGTGTATTCTTAGATGAAAATATAACTATTTCAACCATAATGTTTCCTAATATTTTGGCGAAAAAAGCTCCTCCTTTGCGACGTTGCCGCGTTTGAAGCTGTGTCCGCCAGAAGAGAGAGACAAGCTTCGTTTGTTAATTTTCTTTTGCACATCGGAGATAAACGGTACGGTGGAGTCACTGCAAATTTGGCGAAAGTTATCTCGACAGTTGGTTCATGTGCCTTTTTCAACAATAGTTTATCAATGTTTTTTTGCGTTTTTTTTACGTTTTCCATGAGATCCATTGTAAAAAACTAATTCAATTTTCTTAGAAACGGTAGGGTCGAACCCGTTGAAATTTCGTGAGCAAATAGTTTGCACTTCGAACGTATCTACCAATTTGCATAAAAATCCTTCTTTTTTTTATATATGCCACAATTCCAGCTTAAGAAATGCTTGGTTCAAAACGTGCAAATAACTTTCTCATTATGACGATACTTGCAAAATAATGTTCTTGTCTACTCCACCGTTTGCTGAAACGTTCAAAATAGTCTCTGAGAAATACTCTTTTCTGTAGCATATAAAACGCAAATACCGGCCCCCTTCGGTAAGTTTGAAAAGTTATCCAAGACAAAAGCAATCTCGTAAGGTTATAGACGCTTAATGAAATCGAGCGAGTCGAACTTTCTCGACATGACCGCGCGCTCAACATCTTCCAAAATGAATTCGCTTCATCAATGTGTTCATACGTGCTATGAAAACGGGGTCTTTTGGCACACTCTTGACATCGCAAGGTCGTTGCTTCTTTCGCAAAATCAAAGCAGCGTTCGTAGAAAATATCAAAGTAATAATTGCGAGTGTGTATATCAAGTGGAAAAGCGGGTTATCGGATTGCGGGCTTTTAGTGTACACTTTCGAGCTGATAGTCATCGCTTCGCCCGCGTCAAGCGAGTGGTTCCGAAATTTCCTAAAAATTTCACGTTTGCATGGCAATGTTCGTGGAACCCTAGAAAACATATAAAACGACGAACTTTTAAACTGCGTCATAGAAACGAGCCTCGAAGGCTGCTACATTAACCGAATCACGATAACGAAGTTGTAGCGCGATTTTAATCTTTTGATATACTAAAATAAACACGAATGGGAGGCCAGCTAACTCCGAGATCAGACGTACTGGCACCTGGAAAGGTGAAGACGAGGTGAAATTCGGTTCACAAAGTTCTTGGGCAACGCCTCATAAGTTCATAAGTTCTCATAAGAACTCATATAAGTTCAAAAGCAAAAAGTGTTGAAATAAAATTCAAGTTGAACTTTATCCTACGAGAACGCATCGCCGAGTTAAAGTAGTTCGGCCGTTCTTGTGACTAGTCAAGTTTGCAAGTACTTTATGTTAATTAATAAAATTAATAAGCACTTGCATTGAGGATATTTTTATCATAAGAATGTAACAACATGCTTTAAAAATATCGTAAATTATAAAATTTGTAGTTCAACTTGACCGTATAGTTAATGATTGAATCGGTACCGGTAACTTTTCCGAAGCTCGAACACCGTACAATTTTTCCACAATTAATATTACTGTGAGTTCTCCCACAGGCTATCGCGTTGAAAACTCAAAACGGTAAATGAAGTAATTGAAAATTTTGCCCCATGAGAGGCCTCGGAGCTGTGCTTATCGTTATCAGGGGACCTTAAACTATCATTTGCCGCAAAAAAGTGGATCTTCACCATTCTTTATCGAACGCGGGCCGAACGACTTTAATGGGCATCCTATGAGCCCGTTCGTTAGGTGCCAACTTTTATCCAAATGCCTTCAAGGGTTTCCGTGTTATTGAGTACAACAAACATCGAAGCATCTTCACAAACTTCCCCGCATCAACAACGTTCGCAGGATTATGAATTGATATATTAATCCTCATTCCTTTCGATTTAGCAAAAAACTCACAAATTCGAAGGAATTCTTCGATGTAACAGCTTCCATCAAAGAGGCTATTCAAAACGGAAGTGAGTTTAGTGAAATTAAGCAAGTTGGGTTTCATCCCATAGCATTTGAAGCACGAAAATTATGCAAATTCACCGAATAGTTTCGAGATGAAGTTCCACGTGCGTACAGATCTTTTGAACCTGTAAGTACGTACAGCACTGTTTACTCAGAAAATTGGAGTACCGCGACGCCGGCATAGCCACGGAGAGCTGACTTTTCCATCGTCTGTTCCCGGGTGTGTATATTTATAACTATAGTTTTGACCCAAGGCGTAATTTATGTTTGTAACCCTCTTGCAAATAGCACTCCCTCTCACTCGTGCTCTCGAGTGCATCATAAATATTCCATCAGGTCTCTCCTGGGAATTCTCCAAAGGGAAATGCCCGAGCCTGACGCTGCTGCACGTCGAAGACTAATCGTAATCCGGCGTGGTACACCTTCACGCTACATCAGTCAACGACCATACCGCGAGGATGGTTCCTATCAGGGTTTATATCTTCGCCCGAGTCTCGTCCTCCAGGGTGTATTACCAACGGCACCCACTCGTTTCCGCGTTTTCCCAGCATTTTATCCCGCCCGCTGCTATATTAGAAGCATCCATATCCCTTGAATGGGACAACCTCACGCCGCGGTGTAACCACGATGTTCTTATACGTGCGCGACACTCTTGCTTAAAGCCTGCTTTTTCATGTTTCGTCGACAGCTTCATACTGTCTCTGTTGAATAACGGTAAACACACTTAAGTTTTGATATGGATCCGGTCCATAATACCGAGAGGAGTTTCACACCCGCGATATACGATTTATAGTTATAAGTTTTTCTCTTTTTTTTTTTCCACTATGCTCGCGGTTGCCACTTCGAAGTTTCTCACGAAAACCCGGATTTTCGAAACGAGGGAGTTTCGCCAAAATGAAAAAATATATATATAAAAAAAAAACAATATGCAGTTGACTTTTGATGTTCATAATCGAAAGAGGAAAAAAATTAATGGGACGCTTCTTTTCTTGGTGAGATGAAATTACGATGAGCTCTGAGAATCGAACAGAGACGGTGCGTTGATAGATTATGAAAAAATGGAGAATCAGGAAATCCCCGAGTGTTTTTCATCCGTTGTGTTTGGACAATGACAGATGCTAAATGAGAATCCTGAAAGAGGATTTATCGAGACGATTCAATGTTCCAGATCTGTATTTTGATGACCCCTTGGTAATACGTTTGCAATGCTCTATCGTGTTCTCAAGCTTCAGGTCATACCGAAAGCCCAAATTCTCTGAAATTGGTTGTTTCCCAATTCGAGACCTTCTCGCGTGGTCTTCTCCCATCCAATCAAGAAATTCTCAAGCACGTTTCGTGAATACGTTCGTGTGCGATTCGCTCCCCAATCTGGAAGGTATTAACGCGCGCGCTCGATGGTAACACCACCTGAAGGGAAAGGAAGATTCGTTGTTCTTCCACAATTGGACATCCTACAAACTGACGATAGAGCCACGTCACAATGGCCGACGGACGTACGAACTGAAAGGAAAATGAGAAATGGACTCTGAGCCACGCGGGATGGGAAATTGAACGGAGTAAATGGCTCCGTTAACAGGTTTCAGACTTAAATAAATAACGTGGACAGTTACTTCCGAAATTTCAAGTTCTACTCTCCACTACTGGCGTGTATTTTTATAGGAAACTCTGTTTTAATCGCTTCTTCAAATTTGTCTATCCATCAGTCGATTAAACTCGAAATTCTCCTTCCTCCATACCCTTTAAGGTATATTTTTCACGAACTCGAATATTCTACGAATAACTGATTCTAAATTGCAGTTAAGTAAAAGTGCATGCGAAAAGATAGGCGAAATTTCAGGTCGGGTTATCGAACATTTAATAAAGAATTAAAACTACGAAGATCGTTAAATTTATACAGGAGCTTACGGAGCTTCCACCACCGGCATATTTCTGTTCAATAATTCACATACTGAATAATTCTAAATTCCTGATACAAACCGTCTCACAGATAGAAAAAAATATAAGCAATCCATAACGACAATAGAAATAAAAGTTTACCGAACTTTTAAAAAATATGTTAACGATAGAGGTTGGAAAAATGGCAGAAGCTTTTCGCATATTTAACCGCCACTCCTCAGAGGTTAGAAATCAGTCCAAATTTTGAGTGCCCCATACTTGGGTCACCAAAAAATACGGTCATGCGAAAGGAATGCCTTAATATTGCTATTAACTGTTCTGTTCAGTAGATAACTTTGTTATCTCTACTGAAAAAAAAGTGAAAAAAAATCCTTTTTGTAAAGCTTGTTTTTCTTGGATGTTTTTTGTGCTGTTAAAAACAATATTCTTCACTCCAATGCTTCTTCGGAGGCAGGGAAGCACCGAACTTCAACTCAGGGAAGCACCGAGCTTTTTCCCCTTCGAAACAGACGATGCGAGGGATCAAAATTTCCCGGGTCGCGTGTTATCTTATCACTAAAAATCCGAAGTACAAAAATGGCATGTGGACGAGAAATCGATACCGTGATACGAACTCGATGTGTCGATAACGCGAGACAATGATTTTTAACGATTTTATCGAAACATAAATAGCAGAAGTTGAGTAAATCGCAAAAGAGATAATGAACGTCGAAAACTAGAAAGTTTAGTAAAAATAATGGAAAAGATTCGAAGAATTTTCTCGGTTTTCCTAACTATTCGACGAGAATTCAATACGAAACGTGTTTCTATAAAATTCGTGTGACTCACAAAACGAATATGAAAATTATTGGGATGGGCGATCAATGTCGAAGCTCCGAGATTCGAATGGTGCAGCGTGTTAGCGAAATTTCCCGGTAATCTGATCGCAGCAGCATGTCGTTCCGTCGATTGTCGTGAACGCATCGAAAGATAACGGTAAGACAAAATATGCTGCCGCCTTATTGTGAGGCGAAGTACTGCGTTATCCTCAAGCGGCGACGTCTCGTGCAGATCACGCGAGTATCGCGCCGCTATCGGTCGACACTTTGCTATCTCACACGTGCAATCTTATATCGTGTGCGTATATTTTCCCCTATGGTTTGGTGCTTATAAAACGATACGGAATCGCATCAAAGTGGTTACAATCGTTCGATCGCCCGGGCGGCTTGAAGGGACGATGGACTTTTCGGCTGCCGTTATTCTCGCTCTTTTTGCACTCGCTTCGATAAATGCGAGCGAGGCTGCCACCATTCGAGGCAAGTTTTATCGAATAAATACCGTTCGATTTCGCTTTTATATTGCGCTTTTAATTGAAACTTATATAATCTGAAAATTGAATCGATCGTTCGAAGAAAAGAGTGATGTGCTGCTTGCTTTTTCTCCATCAGCTCAGTTTTTTTGTGTTTATGGTGTACCGTGGTTAAATAAATTTCAAGGATCGCTCCAGAAAGACTCCGAATTTATGACTGAAAGAATCGCGACTTTTTACGGTCATTTAGTTTCGTTCGCAAAAAAAAATGAGAATTATTATATGATAAAATCTTGATTTCAATTCCAAAAGATTCAGAATAACGGTAAAATAATGTGATTTCTATCATTTTTTTGTGGTTTGATCAAAGTTATAAATATCAAATACGATCAGAGAGTAAAAACCAAAGTTTCGTATCGCATTAATCTTATAAGCAATCCGATATGCCAACAAAATAATAAAAATTTGTATAACCTTGATAAATCCACAATGCACGAATAAAAATAAGGAAATATTCTTCGTATTGAGGGACAAAAGTGACTGACGAATTTAAAAAACGACGAACAACTGGCTCTTGAATGTTTTCACAGTTGCGAGATAACTCGGAATTGCCTCCGGCATCGCGCATTATTATAAAGTTACTGCACGAACGATTTTCGGTTATTTTCGTAACCTCGACCGTAGATTATTCACGATAACGCAAATTCCAATGTTCCGCGTACAATAACAAATACAAAAATTTATTTAAACTTGAAAGTTCAAAACATACGGAGTTTGCGGTTTGACGCAAATAACTGAACGTGAAAAAATCCTCTGCCGAATGAGCGCGCCACCTCGCTCTCCTGTTTACCAGCCAGAGGAACTTTCATTTCAACATTCTATTAAAATCACTATTCAATTATCTCTCAGCCATTCAACGCTTTTCTCATTATATGTTCATAATTTTCAATAATGCAAAACAAAACAGATATTTGAAGAAATATTTTTGAGTCGTTTGGAGTTCCGAGTACATTTCATCCGGATCAAACGCAGAAAGAAGCGTTTTTTGGCTTAAACAATTTGAACTTCCGGCTCTGAGTAACGAATGAGAAAGCTTTGAACGCAATTCTGATAACTAAAATTGTTAAAACTGTTTTTTTTTCTAGAGCTTCTTGAATGAAGAGCTCGTAATTAACTGTGCGATGAATTTCGTTTTTCAACAGAGGATGCTTGCACCGTATCGATAAACTATTTCAAGGGAGACCTAAAAGAGCCTCAGCCATTGTTGCTGAACAATGAGAAGAATGGGACGAGCTTTCTTTATCCGATCGACAGATTGGGTACGGTGAAGCTTAAAGCGGGTCAAAGAGTGTTAATAGCTTGTCCGGGTAAAGGCAATTACATTCAGGGTATAAAGGGACTGAAGAACGTCAATGAAATCGAGGCGAGTTGTTTGACTGGTAAAATATTTGGTTGCGCGGGACTTCGTTTTAATTTTACAACTTTAGCCTGCACGTATTTACCAGCGAATGTGGCACGTCGGACGAATAAACCTTGTTACAAAAATGCGGTTAACATTGAAATTGGCTTCCCATTGAATAAGGATTTTCTTCATACGATTGAGATATGTCGTGACGACGAAACAATGATGACTTACTGGTCGAAATACCGTTTGACTGCGAGTATCAGCGGTTACCAATCGGGTTTCCCGAGGCCTGATAAATGGCAAACTGGTGACTTTTACAATAAATTTAACGTCGATAAACACTTCAAAGCAAGCATGCAAATGAACATGATTGGAAAACAAATCGGCTCGAAAGATCTCGCCTCGAAGTACATCAATTTTTCTACCAGTCGTTACCTGGCACGAGGACACTTAACAGCCAAAGCCGACTTTGTTTACGGGGCAGCGCAAACCTCGACGTTTTGGTACGTGAACGCAGCTCCCCAGTGGCAAACTTTCAACGCTGGTAATTGGAACACCTTGGAAATGAGTGTCAGAAACTTCGTTGCTAGAAGAAAATCGGATGTGGACGTTTACACGGGGACGTTTGGGCACATGACTCTCAGGGATGTCAACGGTAACGATGCGCCCATATACTTGTACGTCAATGGCACGAGGAAAGAGTTTCCTGTGCCTGAATTCTACTGGAAAGTCATTCACGATCCCGTGTCTAAGGAGGCAACCGCATTCGTGGGATTGAACAATCCTTGGGCCGAAAAAATCACCGAGAAGATGTTCATCTGCGATAACATCGCTGACAGAATCAAATGGGTTAATTGGTCACCAAAAAATATCGCTAAGGGCATTTCGTACGTTTGCGATGTTGACGATCTTCGAAAATCTATACCGTACATTCCTCGTTTCAAGGTCAATGACATCTTGGTTTAGTCATTGGTAGTGCATGATGAAACCGTAATTGGTCTCTAATTAACGTTCATTTATTTATATCAGCATCAGCCGTGTCGATGAAACATTTTTCCTCCGTATTTACCCACCAAATGGAACCTTATCTTCGCATTTTGTACCGTACTTGCGGACAAAATCCGCCACAAGATATCGCCTTATTCGACCACTTATCGTATATTGCTCCATTCTACATAATCAAGCTAGAAAAATTTATTTGCTGAACCGAATCATGTTTTCATATCTCGTTCATTCGATCGACACTATTTTTTTTCCTCATTCCGATCACAATTCGAATAAGGCAGGATACGACTAATTCGCTAATAATACAAAAAATTGTGCCAATTCTATGTAATTGCGAGCGCTGAAGTGTGCGCGTGTGTGAGCATTTTTTAAAATGCAATTTGGCAATGGATGTGACGAGCTTGTTTGGACGCGACGCAATCATCTGAAAAAAGTTAATACTCAATTTGTCATTTATCGACAAAACGATTTAGTTGTAACGGACTTTTGTAAATTTTGGAAAAACTCTTATATTTTTTTAATTTTTCTTATTTTTTTAAAAATAAAAATACAATTTTTTGAACCACCGTTCTTCCGACGAAAATTCAAGCTCCTTGGATATATCATTATTCACTGTCTGAGCTTTTTTTAATGAGCTCCGAGACAAGAAAGTTCTGAAGTTGTTACTAAAGTGCATATAAATCGAAAATTAATTGCATTTCAGAATACTCGAACGAAATATTCAAGTTGGAAGAAAAGAAATTTGTTGTCGTCATCGAGATTATTTTTCCTGCGCAATAAACTATTCACATTTTATTTGTATATGCGCGATAGAAAGGGCAGTGACTGAGAAAATCGTATTTTCATCACGAGCAGGGCAACAGTCCCGGAGAACGAATGGAAGTAATGAGTTCAACCGACTAACCGCTGCCACGAGCGTCTGGACGATGTACGAGGAAAGAGAGAGAGAGAGACAAAGGCTTGGGAGCTCTCAGTAATTCTCATTTAGTGCATGTCGTTTGTCGCAGTCACTTCTGGTCAGCAGAAGTAAAAGAGCCATCAAGTGCACGTGGCCATGCAATATCAAGGGTATGCTTTTTGCAGCTACGATTTGAGTGAGCACAAAATATGCATTCTGGAACGTAACCAGCGACAGATTAGTCGCTTGACATGTGATCAAAGAATGAACTTACATTTCCAGTAAGAAAAATTAATTATTTTTGAAAACATAGCAACGAGACTCGGCGTTTCCACGAGCTATTCGTCTCGACCCTGCGCCTGTTTCCTTTCATCCTTTCATAGGTTAAAACCGCGACAACGTGCCCGTAAATCCGTCCGGAACGGATAGAATCGAATCTCGGAAAGAGAAAAATATAACACGACAGAAAAGTTTGGAAACCAGGTCACCAGATGTGTTGGGAGGCTCGACCGATATCCCGATCAATCCGATAGGTTTTGATTGGGAACCTCAAATCCTACCGAAATTAGTAGCTTCGCGATCCGCGGTTGGCTCACGTATCAAGTCCACCGATACAGAAGCCTCCGCTCATATACACGGTGAGAAAAGCTACAGAGTGTCTCGAGAATCGAATACCCAATCAACGGATCCGTTGGATAAGAGAATACTGAAAAAATACGTTGGCTAAAAAAATGTCAGCTGATGAGAAATTGATTAATCAATCTAGCCCGCTGCGGGAAGACGAAGCGAGGAATCGGAAGAGCCGCGTTGGTTCTATCTCACTGGATAAGCTCGAGGGTTATCGCGCCGATACGCTTTCGCCACTCCCACGTCTTCTTATCGGCGCACCGGGATGAGTTTTACTAATTCATTTCACCAAAGATGCTCCGTGGAAGGAAATAGGCACAAGGAATTTGGTGCTCTTCAAAATTTAACGATCAAATTAACCTTCGCTATCTCCATAGGATTTCAGCGCAGCTTGTATATTGATGACATGCTTAACCAGGTACATGTATGCACTTCTAATCACAAAATGTGGATGTACACAAGCGGAGGTATCGTTGAGAATATGCCGGGAACTCGAGTATTAACCGCGGAGAGTTTGCGTAATATTCGGGAGATACCTGAGCCTCGAGGAACTGCACAGCGATCGCGAGGTATTAACGTTCCAATGTCTCTGAAAAGGTTCCTGGCTCGCCTGTTTCCTCGAGGATCGTAGCTTCTCGCGTTCAACCACTAACAAATGGCCAAGGTTAAAACGGTCAACGGGTACTGAGCAATAGGTGAAAACCTCCAAGAGATATGTGTGGACCGGGAAGGGAGGAGAAATTGAGCCGATAAATAGGATTGCTGGAAACATATAGCCGGAAATAAATCGTTTATCGCCAGTTAGTCCAGACATTTCGAGTGAAATGTCGGTTGCGGAAGTACGCGCGTCGGGGATTTCTTCTCGACCTATTTTCATCTTTCGTCGCTTACGTTTTTGCTCCGAGCTTTTAGGAAAAAAAAAAACCATCAAACAGGAAAGATGTGAGTTGGCAGTTTCTAAAGGGTTTTTGACAGTAGGGGAGGCCGGGGCAAGTTGACTAATAAACAACAACATCCAAAGTACACGGAATTTAAAGATATACCCGGTTGATATAACTGTTCGTTGTAACCTCTTTCTCGTTCACGTGACGACCCTGAAGTTTGCAACGTTCGAGTCCAACGAAATGAGCAAAAAAAACATTTAGCAATTTTTTATTTCACTGAAAAACTAGGAATAGCAAATTCGAGAGAGAACAGAATTGGAGAATTGCTGAAATTATTGGAGAGTTTTTTTTAGATCATTTCGTTGGACTCCAACGTTGCAAACTTCAGCGTCATTTCTTGTGACTCAACGCGTCGGGGCGACACGTCGTTTAGAAACAATGAGAAGAATGTTCGTAAATCCAGGTACGAAACCAAATTTTTACGTCAATCTTATCTATCTCTTGCAGCCTCGATTTTTTTTTCAATTATTGCAATAATCCTCTACATGAAATTTCATATATTGAACTATAATTGTGCACAGTTTTTTTTCTCCATTAACCCTATAATTTGCTGGTAGAACGTTTTGCTGCTCAAAAAAAAAACAGTGTGGGGTAAGTAGGCCAACAATGGGGTTGATAAACACATGTGTCGACGTACATGAGTGCTGTAAATGGACCTACTCAAGGTGTGCCAGGAAAAACACAATATTTTATGTGTGTAAAAACTGTAATTCTGATCGTGATGACGAGGATGAGGATCAAATGTTCCCTTTTTTCACACTTATGGACAAAAATTATTTTTACATTCACTTATGTCAACATTTTGTATTCATTGTTCGAATCATCAAATGAATAATACTGATGAGCATCCGTTTTCATTAATTTCACTAATACGTAGTTGGTTATCAGGTAAAAATAGTACCATAGTCAACTTGCCCCGACCGTGGGGTCGGTTGACACAAAAATGACGCTGAAGTTTCCAACGTTGGAGTCCAACGAAATGATCGAAAAAAACTCTCCAATAATTCCAGTGATTCTCCTATTTTGTTCCCTGCCAAATTTCCGATTCGTAGTTTTTCCAACTGCACCAACGATTCGTGAAATAAAAAATTGGTGAATTACAAACGTTTTTTTCGTTCATTTCGTTGGACTCCAACGTTGGAAACTTCAGCATCGTACACAAAAACGGTTCGTCAAAAAAGCGATTCAACAACTCATTTCGTTTTACATTTGAAAATTCAAATTTTTATCCGAGACAAAGGAAGGTTGCTTCTGTTCGAAACAACCATTTGGTCTTTGAAATCGCCCTTAATTCCTCGTTTACAAGCAATAGTTTGTAAAGTTGGCCAACCAGCCTCGGTCTCCCCTAAACAGCATAATTTGTGGATTGCAAAGTTTCGAAATGCTGTATACGCTTTCATAATTTTTTTTTCCGTTTATCCGTCTGCTTTTGAGCTTTTGAAATGGACTTTTGTTATTCTCATTTCAATGCATTATTCTCCTGGCTGAGCTTTTATTTTGTGGAGGCCAACGACATTTCATTTTCGCCACAGCCGAATGCTGTCAACATATTTTTCCGACATAAACGTTGAACAAAAGTACGAGGAAAAATGTGGCTGCTCCCCGCGGTATATTCTCATCGTAATTTTCGCCCTGGGACTTTTTCCAGACACTGCCAATGGTGTTGTTGCTTTCAGCATGAAAACTTGAACAGTCCCAAGTACGCTCAAGCCTTTCATTTTTTTGTAATCATCTGAGTGTTAAACCATAGTAGTGCACTGCGGTCCGTCCTTTTTTATGTTTCGCCGTGAGTTTTTGATGTTCGCTTGAGCGCGTGCCAGAGTACGAGCCTTAAAAGCTCAACTCCGCATCCTCAAAGCGAAAGGGCTGCGCAACCCTCTTCGCTCGTCGGTGTCTTTCCTTTCGGACTCGCCTACCACACTTTTTTCTCAGCCTTTTCAATTATTCCTTTCTTTCGCCCAGTCTTATCCCGATGGAACAAACGTCAGCAAAGAGCCTTGTACGCGTGCTCTTTTCTCGTGCACGTTCAGACTCTGATCTATCGATAAAAGGGAATGATTGCGTACGCGGTTTTTCCAAGTTACGAGGATCATGCCACGTTGGAAGGTACCATCGGGACGTTTTTCACTTCCTTTTTCGAAAGAAACGTTCGGTCTCTGAAACATTGGAATCTAAGGGACGAATCGGGCCCCCAATTTCCACTCCAATCATCAAACTACTCGGAATCTTTGAATTTTTCATTATTCATTTGACTTATCTTATTCGACAAGTATTAAAGAGTCAATATCTTGGTACGAGTGTGTTGGAAGCAATCGAAATAAGGCATTTCGACATTGGATAGCTGTTACAATGTTTCGATATCGTCCATCATCCTTGGCAACGTCCCAACATCCGTACTTCGAAAACAACAAGAGCTTCCATTGTCATCGAGGTAAATGAGTTATTATCGGAGTGTAGAAAACACAGGAGAACGAGATGAGTTGGAAACTCGAGAGAGAAACGCTGCTTCGAAGAATCTATGTACAAATGCATTTACATTTGTACTGACAAACCCATATGCGTTCGCGCAAATCCACACATACATCTTACAGTGCATATACGTAAATGTATCGCCGAGCACGTAAACTATTTTACTTCTGCATGGGTATGCTGGCACGTTCCGGATTTCATCCTCGCTTAAATTGCTTCCGACCAAACGCTGCCGCGACGTATGCACGTATATTTTCCCCGAGACAATGCAAGACCCGAAATAATATGATGAATATTTGTACGGTCGACAAGGTGCGCGCGCGCGCGGACCTTTCGACCCCCGAAAAGACTAATTTCAGAACGACCAGCAAGAATAAAATATGCGGGCAATTTGCAAAGTCAAACTTTTCTTTGTTTACGCGATCCAATGGATTCCAGTGCCTACCTCGTTTTTTTTCCCTTTGTTTTCTTTTTATTTTATTTTATTTATTTTTTTTTATTTCGATGAAAATTGCATCCCATCCCCTACAGAAAGCATCGTCCTCAATCGAAGTTTGTGAATATTTATTCGGGCTGTACCAATATCCCTCCGATTAATCTATTCTCGTCTGAGCAAGCGACACTCCAGATGCTCCTCCTAGCGTTCATGACCTCATTCCTTCGATAAGAAGGTTTACACTGTGAGCAACGGGAATTCCGAAACGTTCGTTGCAACTTCCATGCGATAAACTTCGAAATGGAATTAAAAAAAAGGAAATTGGCATTTTACGGAGTGAATCGAAGCTGCTTCGAAGGCTGATTTTCTGTGAATATTTACGGGCTCGAATAATCGTACGAAGAAATTTTCACGGGTTGTGTAAATATTTTAAATGTTCATATCCAGTCAATGTTAGGGAACTGAGAATTTCGGAAGGCTTTTTCACCAAGGTAAAAAGCGGTTCAGTGTTCGTCGAGATTTATATCATGATGGATTAACAACGTCACGGTGGAATGGGAGAAAAAACTATTGCATTGTTCACTGAGAAAAATAATCCCCGGATACCAATGTTTTTCGACCAGCAACTCCGAGGGAATCTCCTTAATGCTCACGAGAGTTATACTGCCTGACAAATGACGATTGCAGAACGACTCGAGAATCTCTTTAAAAATCGATTAGGACGAAGGTAATGAAAAGGGTCAATGGAGTCCGAGACTCGAGATTAAATTCGGGGACGAGAGAAGCGTAAAATGGACGGTTAAATTTCCCGTCCAAATGCATAGGATGAACGCAGAGCTGCTGTGCAATTCTCTGACAGCACAAATTCGTTATTTCTCGAATATCTACGTGGGGCTGAACGCAAGGAACAAGATTGCGAACATCACGGACGCACTCAACAGCTCGGAGCGTCTCAACTTTTCCAAACCTCGCGCACCCTCGTGTCTATATGCATATCTCCGTGTAAAATTTTTACTGTCGATGAAATCCGGCTTAACGTTGGCGTCGATCGCATTCCACAGACAAGACGGTTCGGTTCATCTCTCCATATCCGACGTTCCAGATTCAAGTAGCAATCTTTGCTCCCTTATTTGTCGTAACTACAGTGCAAAATGTAAATTTTCAAGAAAATCGAATCCGTTATGCAAGACAGGGAATTTTTTATTTCATTTTAAAGAAAATTCAAACTTTGCGCTGTCAAAATTTCTCGAAATTCCACGACGCTGAAGTTTCTAACGTTGGAGTCCAACGAAATGAACGAAAAAAACGTTTGTAATTCAACAATTTTTTATTTCACGAATCGTTGGTGCAGCTTGAAAAACTACGAATCGGAAATTTGGCAGGGAACAAAATAGGAGAATTACTGGAATTATTGGAGAGTTTTTTTCGATCATTTCGTTGGACTCCAACGTTGGAAACTTCAGAGTCATGAAATTCCGAAATGTCTCGTTTCCTTTGCCAGTAACCGGCTCATTGTTCGACCTCTAATTTTCTGTGTTCGAAACGAAAATTTATTCACACCGAAGTTCGGATTATCCAACAATCGAGTTCTGTATAACGCGGTTCGTTATTGAGTTACAGACTGCCGAAGGGAAAACCACACTTTGTGTTTTGGTTGAAAATAACGTGATCAATGATGGGTCTACAAAAGTTCATGTAAAGGGAATCTGAAGCTGAAGATGGCGTCGAACGGACTTTTTTAATGAATATTCGAAATTTCGTCGCCTTTGACAGACAGTTCAAGTTCGCGGTAATCTATCAAATGCAGGAATGAAATTCTGCATGAAAACGTTTGATGTCAGAGCGAAGATCTGAGAAACTTGTCCACTCTTAGGATCCATAACGTGGTTTCCGCTCGACTGAAGAGATTTCGTATTAAACGTTGAATTTCGTTGGCCGAATGAAGAGACTCGTATAGGTGCGGAAAAATAAAATAAAAAGGAAACTGGGTCGCTAAAAGCCTTTTTCAAAGGCAGCTTTAATAAATATTCGCGTCCGGAGTAATGAGCCAGTGCTGAGCTCGTAATAAATGAAGGAAATTTAACGCAAGCCCAAACTTTTGACCTGATCGCTCTCTCTTTCGATCTATGCCACTTCATCCAACTCAATTTCCTTCCACCCTATTCGGCAACATGCCACTTTTTCTCAACTCATTAAACATTCTGATATATCGACGGTTTTTTTCACCTTTACATTTCATACAAATTAGAAAAAATCACTAAAAATTATTTCATCTCGTGTGAGATTGACGATTTTCCAAAATTCTTCAATCCAATTTTGTCGTTTGGCAAAAAAATACGCAAAAATAATAATTTTAGTGACTTTTCAAAAAAATTTTTAATCTCACTGCTTTTTTTAAAAAAATAAACAAAGTGCGATGATAAATGAATCCGAAACAAGATTTGGAAAACTCGTTTAAAAAAACGAGAATCTACAAATTTGTTTCGAGTGATAAACAACGTCGGTCCATTCGGAATCACTTGAATAGATTAGATGAGGAATTCCAGAGGTTGATGGCTACTTGAATGGGTCGATTAAGGGACTCGAACAAAGAGACGTTCTTAACACGAAGAGAGACACGGAGCCGCGAGATGAATCGGCCAATAAAACCAGCTGTTTCTGGTTGAGATTGCTCCTGAAGATTTCAGTCTTTCCAATGCGACAGACAGACAAAACTGATGAGAGTCGGAGATCAAAAGTAAAGCTTTATTGAAAAATTGCTATAACTTATGACGCTGAGGTTTCCAACGTTGGAGTCCAACGAAGTGATCGAAAAAAACTTTCCAATAATTCCAGTAATTCTCCTATTTTGTTCCCTGCCAAATTTGCGATTGTTCCCTGCGAAATTTGTTCTCTGCCAAATTTGCGATTCGTAGTTTTTCAAGCTGCACCAACGATTCGTGAAATAAAAAACGTTTTTTTCGTTCATTTCGTTGGGCATCCAACGTTGGAAACTTCAGTGTCGTCTATAACTTTATAAACACAATATTTCACCTTATTTTTCATCGTCAAGCACGATTTTTCTTGCGTATTTTCTACCATTTGCAAGAGTAGCAGCACTTTGCAAATTGCAAAGAATATTATTGTTTCAGGAAACTCCGAATAACGAGAGCATTCGTAAATAAATCACGTAATTTCCGTAGGAAGTGGCACACTGCGTATCCTTCAAGTAACCCCCCAAAATCGGTATGCGATGCGAGCCCCAAATGAATAATTTAGTCCACGTGCTTTAGCTCCCTACGTCACTAGCATAAACTACGAGAAGCTAGTAAACCATCTCCGCCTGGTTCAGTGAAGAAAAAACCAGGCATTTTTCACAAACCGATCAGCCATAAATCTCGGGCGAATAAATAAAATTGAATCTCTCTTATATTTCATCTCATTCAAGGGGGCGGGTCATTATCTTTCATTTTATACTCTTCGTGTACCCAGGAAAACGAAAAAAATACGAAAAAAGCCTGAAGAACAATTACGGAGACTCATTAAGGCCTAAACTTATACGTAAAAGCCTTTAAAAAAAGCCCAATTCCGATTTTTTATTCTTCAGGAAATCGTTGATTCTCACGAACCAAATTTCTAGATCGCGGATCCGCAGCTTGAGAGCCTTTTACAAAAATTACGAGAAAATACAGGAATTCGGAAAAGAATGGCGTTTTTCTTGCAACTTCGTTCTCGAAGTCGGTGAACACGATGTCCCGCGAGACACTCGATCGATTGTTTTCAAACTTGGAGAGAAAATACTGAGAAAAACACTCACAGATTGTTGATAATTTCACTTATTTTAAATCGATCTGCATTTCTCAATGAGTAGCATTGATTCATGGATTTCGTATTACCGAGATCTCGTTCGTCATCTCTTCGTTAAAAAAAGTGATTTCGAGATGCGCGATCGTCAGCGGGAACGCGACGAATAAAGACTGAAGGATCGTAACGACAGTCGTACTTTGAAAAAAATCAATTCTAATCGAAAAGGAAGTATTTTAATTTCCAGACACGAAAAAACGTTGAAATTATAGGAAAAGCTGACGTAAACATGGAAATTGGGAGTGAAGTATTTCGCGAGGTTCAAATCGTCCGACAGGCGAGTTAATAACAAAGTGAAGCAAAGCCTCGTTCCGACGCTCGCAGACTTCAAAGGATTTGTGATCGAGACCGGGAGAAAGGTGTCGTTAACTTATTGACAGACTCGTTCGAGTATCTCAATCGCAGCAAGCCAAACACTCCTGCCACAGCGAATTACATTTCACTACGATTCTACGTAACGTAAAATTTCATATTCTTCGTAAAGTCAAAATTAGGCGAAATGAAGAACGTTCTAATATCAGAAATGAAAAGTTTTTCGAAACAAAGCTTAGCGTCGACGCCAATACTGAAATTTTCAATTTTTTAAGACCGATTAAAAAAAGTGCGGTTCCCCCTTAAACTACGTTACCAAACATTAATCTGTATTGACCACAATTTAAAAAAATGTCAACGGACACTATCAAAAATATAGCAGAAGCACGTTTCTGACGCCACCAACTGATCATTTACGAAACACGAAATCGACGAATTATAACTCAGTATTTACGAGAACGATCGGAGTGTTTATTTCATATTCGGTACAAGTTATTTTCCGCACTTTTTTCAAGCAGACGAGAGCCCTCTTCGACAAATCGATCGATTACCCACCAGGGATGCATTATTGGGTCAACTTGAAAAAAAAAAAAGAAAAAAAAAGAAAGAAAAACCCTGAGATTTATCGTATATTCATAGGAACATTGAAGACGACGGTGTGCCGAGTGGCAGGGCCTAATACTTGCAATACATTCTGTATAGCAGAGTTGACGGAGCTCGAGAGACGGTAATAAGATATTTGGCGAAGAGCCAAGCGCGTGGTTGTACGAGCCTCTTTCGAAGTAACCTACACATCGACAAGCATCACAACGAAGATACGTATGAGCGAGTATTCGTAGATAAACAGTAAGAGTTCGTGAAATCGTAAACAATCTTTAGGTTGACACCCGTCCACGTTAGCGGGTGTGTCGAAAAAGTGCTGTTGTCCTTCCCCACGACTTTGAAATTCTCAGTATAACTCAGCAGTCACAATGTGCCGATGTGAAATCATTTTTGCCCACAAATATTTGCCATCAAAAATATTTCTTCGACATTTTCTGTACGGTCGCAAAAGCTAGAACAACGGCAATAACTACAGTGCCGCATTCGTCGTTCTTTTCGAGAGGAACGGAGGAATATTGATCTGAAAAAACATAACGTGGGAATTCCATTCCGAGAATACGTGAAAAAAAAAAACTCGGGCCACGGAGACCCCAGTGCTGTGGGATCGGTTGTCGTATGCTGTGTTCAGGAGTCAATAAGAAACGATATCACGAGCCATCGATAGTTTATTACGAAAGCTATTGGAACGTGCTAGAAAGAGCTTATAACTTTTCCTGAAACATCGTCTTTGCACTATTGTTGTCATGTTTTTTTTCTCTTCCGAATACCTCGAACTGTAGCTGTGGAAAACTGTCTTTCGAACGTATCGTTTTGTCTCTCATCTTCTAACTTTCCTGTGTTCCTCGTCTACCTCGAACTCAATCTCGAGTCCCAAGTCTGAGCAGTGCGCAGGTTCCCTAGTCCCCTTCCCAATCTATACATCACCACTACTTTTTCCCCTCTTCGGCAGTCCACGAT
The DNA here is from genome assembly GCF_019457755.1 of Venturia canescens. Taxonomy (NCBI): domain Eukaryota; kingdom Metazoa; phylum Arthropoda; class Insecta; order Hymenoptera; family Ichneumonidae; genus Venturia; species Venturia canescens. Next base: position 15,387,335 of record NC_057421.1, on the reverse strand, counting down.
GTACGAGTCTACTCGAGGAGCAAAAATTCTAACGCGTGCTCTTTCTCTACCTCCCCTAACTTCTCCCGAGGCCTCTTATTTCTATCGCCGTTTCCGCTTTTCTCCGTTTCTCTCGCAGCGCCACCTTTCACCAAGTTGATGCTGTCTTTATCTACTGCTCCCGCCGTTCCCCATAGCGAGAGCGGCGTGGTTTCAGCTTCAGTTTGCTCGCATGGCACGAAGCAAGCACTCTACTCTCTTCTTCATAATAACTTCTCTCCGCCTTTAGATGTTACGAAATGAACAGCACATGTCTGACTTTCTCACTCGCTCACTCACTCCCATACATTCGTTTCAACTCCCACCGGTTTTCTCATCGGCGCCGTATAGGCTGCGCGTTCGTACTCACTTGCCGATAATCTCGCATAGCTCGTAAACATCGTCGAAGAGAACCTCGTCGTCCGCCATCGTGTATGAGTGTGTGTGCGTCTGTACGTGTCTCTTATGGGTGAGACTGTGTGTGTACAAGTGTGTGTGACTGACGGTCCTCGCAACGACCGACCGAAGCGACGAACCACGGAAGAAACAAATATTGCCGCTGATCACCGAGTAGTAACAGAAATGGATGAAAATATCGACGAATTCGTAGCTGCGTTTTCGAGCTGGAAAGTTTCGTTGCTTTTTTTTTTCGTGTAAACAATGATTCCCTTTTTTGTCGTCGAAATTTGGTGGGAACGTTAAGTAGTAGCGTCAATTCGGTAGTTACGATGGACGTCGTCGCAGCGCGCGATTCTCGCACGACGGTAACGTAGGAGCACGACGTGACCGTAAGATCAACACGATGTCTCGTGTCACGGCCTGCGAGTTAACCTTCGGAGCGACGAGAATATACACATACACAAAACACACTAATCTTACGTATTCTTGAGATAACTTTGACGGGTCTGATCACACCGAACGTTTTTACCAATAGCCGCACAACTTTTGCACGTTTGTGCACGTGCGCGCTCGTGTATACTCGTGATACAGTGAGCCGTAAGCACCCGTTTTTATTTATTTTTCTCGCTTATATTGATGGAAGGAGCGCTCGCGATTACGTCGAATAACTCGAAAGCCACTGTGCGATATACACTGCCCCGGAAAAACAGCGTGGATAATACACCGCACCCGTAAGCGATAGACACTGACCGCGACACGAATTTGTTACCACTTGTGAGAGTATCGCGGTGTGTAGTAACCGGTCGAGCTTCACCAACGACACGACACTTGTCCTACCGACATCACTCTTCACTCTGAACTTCAGGGCGTGTTTATACTTATCCTTTTTCACTCTCTCTCTTTCTCTCTCTCTCTCTCTCTCTCTCTCTCTCTCTCTCTCTTTCTCCAATCTTATTCAACGTAGAGATAGAGCACAAGGTGTTGTTTCACACTGTATTTCGTCGATCACATTCTCAGACTCGCTGTGCGTCTTTTTTTTCTGTCTTATCAACACAAAGCTCAGATCTTCGAACTGAGGCAAAGAAAATACGAGGTGCTCCGTCACTTGCGTTCACCGTCGAGTGAAATAACTCGTAGTCGTGGGAGGAGCTGCTTCACGGCACGCGCCGGCTGTGTCTATAACTACCCACAACACCGAATATTTAGAATTTATCGCACGATCTCGTAAGCCTGCTAGAGTAACGCACGATAGAATGGAATTCGCTGTTTCGTCGTGTTCCCCAAGAAGCAGAGTAACGATAAGAAAAAAAGTTTAGCGTTACGTTCACCACACAACAGTCAATATTTATGCTTCGTTTCATCGGGCCTGACGTTTATATCACGATCGTTTCATTCGATGACAAACCTTGTCAACGAACTTAGCACCCAAATACACACACACGTTTTTCAATCTTGTCAGTAGAATAATACACAATGAGGTGAACAAGCGAGCCCGAGGCCAAGCAGTCAAATGCACTGATGTGGGTGTCGATTACTTTTAAAACGATGTACATATTTTTTTTTTACATACGTCACTCTTTTCCGCACTATTATGATCGCCAGTACTTTTTAGAGGCTACTGTGCCCACACGAAACACAATGAACAAAGTCTTTTCTTCTTTATCCCTTTTCATTATTCAATCCTTTTTTTCACGCTCAGCCTGATGATTATTGCTGCTTCTTCGTATATCCGTTTCTTTTAATTTTTTTTCTTCTCATATTATTTAGTGTTCGTGTTCGTGTCTGTTTATATGTAAGTGTACGTGTTTGTGTTACGTGTGTGTGAATGAGTGAGGGAGTGATTGTGTGTATGTGTGTGTGTGTGTGCGGATTTGTCACCGCGGTGAGAATCACCAGCAGCACGCCTCCCTAGAAAGGGCCGGGGACGAGTCACCCGCTCCGAAGCAAGACTGGTTGCATAAAACGAGCGCGAGCGACTGCGCTGACTGTGCACCCTCTCCTCCGAACTCCTCCACACCCCCTGGGAAAACTACGAGTTTCGTGGTGGGGCGGGCGTGGCGCCTTCCTACGTTAGACCCTACCCATACGTATACGAACGTTTTTACGCCTACGTACGTCGGGCTGTACGTGTGTGCGTTACGTTCCCACGGAATTCACAAGAACCTGGGCGCGTGAGTCACGCTATTCTTTCGGTGACTTGAGCCCATTCGCCTCTCAGCATTAGATCGCGGCGCGGACGTATCCGCGCTTCTCTTTTCCTCATTTCGAACCTACCCTACGCCCTTCTAAACCCTTGTCTCTCGTTATCGTTCCGCTCCGATCTTTATCCCTCTCCCCTTCTCATTCGATCCCCACCCTTGCGAGCGCAGTGGAACTCGAAAGCAGCAAAATACGCGTTTTGCTGCTTTCGAATTTGCCTGTTTGGTGGAAAATAAAGCAATAACCAGCTGGTGAAAATACTGAACTTCCCCGCTCGCCCCCTCCCGGAAATTTTTCGGCGAAAATCAACCCCCTCCGAGTCATTCTACTTCTTTGCCAAACATACGATCTTTCCGCTTCGAAAAGGGATGAAATATCGTACTTCGTACCGCCGCTGCTGCCTCTGACGGCCATCCAAACGAATCTCTACGTTCACCAACGGAACTCTAGTCTCGCAAAGCTTTTTTCGAGCTTTCCTGACGTCGGTCAAACGCCTCGCTGCTTCGAAGGCGTTTTGATCGACCGTTGGGACCTCGACATGTCATTCCCATCCACTGATGTTGTGCCATTGCCCATCTTCTGAAAATATCCGACCGTGCTACGGTCGATCACTCAACTCTGTGGATCTGCGTTAGACATATTTTTTATTTACTGATTTCGTATTAATCAGTGAGACTGTTTTAAGGACGATCGAGCATGACTTCGGAGGCAAAAGAGAGCCCAACATTATTTTACTCATAGCTGTTCTGACTTATACGTTTGGGGTGACGAATACTCGTGTTATCGATTTTAAGAAGCATAATTACTGGTGCATAAGTATTTCATAGCACAGTTATTCGTGAGAACTGAATAAATTACATCGTCAACGACTCTGCAGTATTCTTCGCATTAGATTATAAATCGTCAACGACTACAGTTTTCTCCATACAAGAATTGTAAACACAACACAATTGGCGACGCTGCGATTAGTAATATCTTGTATTGGTGTTTGAAGCAAAGCTAGGTTATGTTGCCACATTTCTGAATCTACTTCGTCGTTCTCACTATTTTCAACCGGAAATCAACAATTTTTCGTAAGCTTATTTTGTCAAAAACCTGATGAGGTACGATTTTTCTATTTTTCACTAAACTCTTAATGACCCATTTATTCTGAAATAGGTTTTTAATGAATAATCTTGGATTTTGGGCGAGGAAAACCGTGTTTATGGCACCTCCGGTCGATCTTTTTCCACAAGGGACGGGTATTCGGTGCCTCAAAATTCTCTATATTGCAATTTAATTAAAAAATAACGAGATGGTCAATCTAGCTGAAAATTTCAGGTCGGAATTTTGGATTCGATCCGGTGATCGATCATATTCTTAAAGGAAACGAAACGATGTGATCGATTCCTAGCAAAAACGATCGAACTAACAGCTTTTCATCTAATTTTTTATTCACTCTGATCTCACTTAACGTGTAGCTATCGTAGAAACGATAAACCATCGAATACATCTTCGAGATCTTCCTCCCGACCGAATACCGTCAACACAAGAATCAGTTCATCGTTGCCCCATTTTTGGTGCAAGGTATGACAGTCGACTGCAACGTACTTCACTTTGTCGCGAAGGTACTTCAAGTGCTGGTGATCGTAACCCTTCAGTATCAGGATTCTCTCTCTGTCAGGAATCGACCGACGTTTTTTTTTATGTACGTGGAGTTTGGGAATAATTCTTCGTTTCACGAGGGGAAAAAGATTTTCGGTCAATTTTTCTTACCCGTTGTGAGTCCACTTGTCAAACATTAGCGCTTTTCTTTCACTTTCTTCCAACTTGAAGCACAGAGATAAAAAACTTCTTGCTATCTGAAAACGAATGCTTCGAATCAACTCTCAAAATTTTTTGCGCTCTCATCTTCCTTAAATCGTATTTTTCACTTTTTCATTTCTTTAATTACGATTCGTTGGATCAACGAATTTCTTTCATCGATCTAACCGGTTTGGAGTGGTCCTTACACTTGCTGCTGCGGATCCTCGGTTCATGGCAAGGCTCGTATTGAGGATCGAATAGAATGTGTATCTCAAAGAATCGGGACGTTTCGTGGCGCATAATTTGCGCTTTTTCCGTGGATTCGAAGTACTTTTCTTAGTACATTTTTTGCTAGTTACCGAAGTCATGATTATTACACGCACTCCTGTTTCATCGATAGCACGAAAATGAGAATCTATTTAACTACCGTTTACAACCTTGACGTTGCTTCTTCGAGGCCTTTGACATTTCACAACACGTGAATTTTTTTTCGCCTTCATAACCTTCACTAGTTTCATTTTAAGACAAATTAATGATAATTTTGTTACTTCGATCAAAGAAAACTTGAATTATTAGACATATTTCGAAATATATAATTTAATGAGGGCTTTTAGAATTTGACACATGAAATTTGACAAATGTACAGACACTCACGTCTCAACGTTTTCTTTGTTTTCAACGATACTCTCTCGCTTGTCGAAAGAACTCAACTTCTGGGCACGTGTCTCCAGATAAAGTGGTTTTCAACGTTAAAATGATGGATCAGTCGGTAATCACAACCGTGAGTGCGAGAGAGATAGCTGCAAATTTTGAAAAGGAATTTTTTCCACATCGTTCGTCTGATCGAAAAAATAAAAATGTCATCGGATTTTTGCGATCGTGCTGCGTACGATGACATTTTTATTATTTTAATCGGACGAACGATGTCAAAGAGTTTCAATTTCAAAAATTCGAGGTGTGATTACCCACTGATCCATTAAGGTCGATCCCCTGCGACAGCCCCAATCAAAAGTTATGTACCGTCTGCATATTAAAAAGGTTGATAATTCGTTCCGATCGTAATCAATAACTTTGTAAAGACCTTATATACGTACTCGGTGCCAGGAGATATAATACAAATATCATTTGCTTTCGTAAAATTTATTCTAAAAGTATTTTTGATCTGACATCGCGAGTAAATTTTTTGACGGAACTATCCGGGCTTCGCTTCAACACACAGAAAAGGTTGCTTATACAGACGACATTCGCTTGTTCGTTTGCAAAATATATCGTATTATGCAGCCTAAACCTTCGTACTTCTCGAGACTATATCTGTCAAACTAGATGGTCAATCACCTTGATTTTTTTTCACAATAGCTGTGATATCCTGCTCCAGCTCTTCCTCGTTTTTTATAAACTTCCTAATTTTAGTACTAGCGGTAGAAATAATAATGTGCTGTTTGCCTATGCATGGTCCATATGTTACGTGTTAATTGAGTCAACTTCAATTACATATATCTCGGGTTCGAGATGGTGAAACTTGTTAAAATTTTATAGAGGTGTTGTTCATATGTTAAACAATACGTATGCCAAGTTTAAATAATTTCCTAATTTAACTGTCTCGCGGCGGAACCACCTTAATCAACATCGAAAAAAATTTTACCAGCACGATTGCAAAAAGGTATTTTGGAAGCCTCGGACCAAACGATTAGTTAACTTAAATGACAAGAGGGGGCGGGGTTGAAATTCCGAACGGTGAGAAATCAGAAGGCTCAAAAGTCCGACAATCTCGCCATGCGATGGCGAGATTGTCGGACTTTTGAGCCTTCTGATTTCTCACCGTTCGGAATTTCAACTCCGGCCCGACAAGAGATAGGAAAATTCACGTATAGATAATGAACAACTACGTGGTTGTATTCGAACATTTTTATGTACTAATCAAATCGAAGGTTCCTCGGATTGCCGTCATACTTTCAATATTAGTAGAGTTGGTAAATTCTTTATCATCATCGCCATATGAATATCCATTATTATTATCAACTGATAACCGCTATTGACCTTGTTGATCGAGCGATAAAAAGCAAAAAATGAAATATCATATTTCGAAGAAATCCCACGTGCACGTTATTTTTGAACAAGTAAAAGTTCAGTAGAATTAATTTTTATGGATAATCACTAGGAAGCTCCAAGTCCCACTGTTATGACTTAAAAGCACCGAGCTTCGGCCGATACCGGAATTTCACTTGAAATATAAAAAATTCAGTTTTTTATTTCCATGCACTTTTATTTCCAAATGCCTGATCCGTTAACTTTGTGATTTATTTGTGATTTACAATACATTTCCACTTATGTTCAAAATTAAAGGGACGAAAAGTAGGAAAATTCAAAAAATACTATATTGTTGGTAATCCGTGGCCAAATACTTTTAAAATTCTTCAAAAATAGGACGTTCCTCACTATCAAAAACAAATCCGTTTTCTCCGTGTATCATTTCGTTGAGGTTGGTTTTCGCGAAAGCGTCGTCTTCGATCACGGAGATGCGATTCTCCCTCAAGTCCAAGTGCCGCAAGAAATAGTTTACGATCACGTCTTCTTTCACTTTTGTGATTTTGTTCCAAGAGAGATTAACTCCAGTCAAACGTTCCGGAAGGTCGTTGAGCATTTCACTCGTAATTTCATCGATTTCGTTAAACTGCAGATCGAGAAATGTGACATTGAGATCGCCGAGACGGTACCATCCTTCGGCGAAGCCTCTGATGCCCTCCATACCAAGGGAAAGAATATCATATAAAAGAGGCCGGAATATCTTTGGACAATTTGCGTTTTCTATCTTCTCATCGTACTCGGAATCAAAGTCCTTTACATATTGAATAACGCCGTCGTCCATGCAAACTTCCAAAAGTGGAAATGGTTTTTTGAAATGGTCGTCTTTCAATGGCCCAAAATCATTACCATCTATTAGAATTTCCGTGTTGTCAGGAAGCCCGTAAAAGCTGCCGGTGTACAGGACTTTCATGTTGTTGTTTCTGATGTCGAGTGTCCGAAGGTGTGGCAGGGTATAAAAAGCGTATTGTAATTGTTTCAAATTGTTGTTCGCTAATGAAAGATGTTCCAGATTGAACAAGCTATAAAAAATCAACGGCTGCAATCGGCTCAAGTGATTATTGGCCAAACTAAGATTTCTTATTTCGCTGAGGCTGTCAAGATTTGCCTTTTCATCGATTTTCTTCAAACCCAAACCCGAGAGGTCTAACTCGTCTGATAGTGCGGAGGTACTATAAACATCCTTCAGAATATCATTTTCTATGGTGATACAATAATTGCTCCGTATCAAAGTGCACGCTTTTGTTGAAACGCCAAGAAACAATATGGCCAGAAAAATCAACATGTTCGATCAGTCCTTCTTCTCGTATCTGTCAAATGAGATGTTATGTGGTGAGATTTCTTAAGATTGCGTTCCAGCCGCACCGATATTCGTGTTGAGATGATTCTTTTAGATGTTTTTATCGGGAATTTTGCGAATGAAGAAAACACTAATGCTCAACATCAGCGAAGCAGATATCGATCTCAGTTAAATGTCAAAAAAATTATGCTTTTGTCAACTTTCCGAATTTTTCAGTTTTCAATCAATTTTTCGTCACTGCCCATTATACTAAATTGATTGTTAATCGTTACATTTGGTTCTGTTCATCTCCGTGAAGATTGTGGAGAAACGAAAAGCGAGTTTTTGGGTTTATAAAAATGTTACTTTTTTTCAAGACAACTGGATAATTTACCTTCAGCACAAGCGAGCTCGTTAGAAGTAACACGTACGCTCGTTTTTCGGCACGATCTTTCCGGTCGTATGCTCCCAGATAACGTCGATTAACTATTAATTGAACCAGGTTGCCGATCGCGCAATATATCTCGTTTCTGAAACGCTAGAAACGTTTATGAGAGGGGAGGGGGATGCGGACATTATTTCATCAAATGTGTAAAAAGTAGAATCACTTGCTCGCAGAGAGTATTTTTGAATTTCAATATTTCCTTCAGCACGTTTTCCTCCCTTTAATAGTTCTGAATATCCACATAATTCGATAAAGACAGTTGTTTAAATAAACCAGAGGTTCGAGACGTTGTCGTATCGTTTGCGTCATTACATTCGAAAAAAAAATTGATTCTTTTTCTTCCACGTGTCTAAGCTGAGCCGGCGCAAAAATAGTGTTGCTTTCAACAAAATATTGATTCATGTGCCTGTGGAAAATTTTGTAAAGGTATTCAATTTTCGAACGGCTTTCGCGTTCCCGCATTAGATCACTGAAAGACGAGTGAATGTGATGCTCAGGTTTATCGTTTGGCTCGAGGAGCTCATTGTAACGAGCATTTTTTGCGATTTTCTCCAAACGAACGTTCATAATTTACTATAGTTATACTAATTTTTTAGTTTGACAGTGCAAAATATGGTGCTAAGTATCGTAACTTGTCTACGATCGATAAGTAAACATTGGAAGCTATTTTTTACTAGAATTCTCGCTACGATATTCGATTCGTGATAGATTAACAAAACGCATAATGAAAAATGCTCTTTATTTTTCTAGCTTAGTTCAAAATTTGGACTCAGCTTGGAACCCTCATAATGTCTTTCGCTTCGTTAATGTTTTCGTGAATTTTAGCATCAAGTTGAGACTTCAAAATAGTCAAAATTCCAAATATTTAATAATCATATCAACATTGCCAAGAGTAACGAAAAAAAAAGCAAAAGTAGCAATACTGCCACGAGTATTCTATCTCAGCAATACCTGAGTGATCATCACGACGTCGAAAACTCTCATAATTGAGAAGATCATTAAATACGTATAAATATTTATTTTTCCATAAAAACATTACAATCATTCCCGATAGATATATTAAAAGTACATGGCCATATTTACAATCATCAATTATAACATTCACTTATGAATACCTAATGAATGTATTTATATTACATATTTATATATTTCGACAGACATTTATAGTTTTGGTGACGGTTAAAGTAATCGAATTATAGGGACGAGTAACAGCTGTGGTTGAAGTTCTGTAGCGTATCAAGTGATGAGTCGTTCAAAACTTTATTTTCAACTTCTGTTCGAAATTTGGTACAAAGATTGATCAAAGGGCTCTTTCACGATAACATAAGGACACAATTGATTGAGCTGCGAATATTTGAACTTGGATTTGAAATTTTAGTAATAAAAACAGCATTTTTATGCTGCTAATGTCGACACGTTGAAAAAATTTTCAATACAATAACTACTGCGTTGTGATCCGGTAATAAAAATTCACGATTACGGTATTGGAAGGGAGTGAACGGACAAATTTCTTTTTCATTTCGTTTGATAGCGCCGGCTCCTCAGTCAAGACAGGAACTCAATATACACGAGTATGTACATTTATATATTTCCTTTTCCATCTCCAAAATGACTTTATATTTGTTCAATTGATTTTCTTTCTGGAGTGCGTACGATGGTCACGCATGATTCTTGAAATTTTTCAATTACGATCATTTACACGAGAGAATCATATAAAATGTTATTTCTTCCATTTTTCTTGGATCGCAGACCATTGTGACGAGAAAAACTAAAAATGGAGTCGTTTTCACAAACTGGTTTGGCACAATAATCAACGGAATTGAATTTTTCGTTCGTAATATTTTGAGAACTTGAAGTAGATTTCTACTGTCGGTCAAACAGTGCTCAGCAAAGGAGAGGCTTCGTCGAGTCACATTTCCGAGCTGGCCAGTAGTATTTAGTGTTAAATTACCATTATTATTATAACTCTAATCTAAAATGACAATTTCGGACCTCCAATTCAACCACTGGGGAACTTGGTTACAGAGTAGTTATTTGGGCAGAACATTATTCAATCGTTTGCAAAAGTATCGTTGCAGAATAACGTGATTCTGTGAGTGCTGATTCCGGGATTTCGGCGTATCTACACACGGAGAGAATAATTACACATCACTGGATCAAAGCTGTATATTACAAACCAATCGTTTTCTTTTTTTTTTTGCTTTTTATGGAATTTTGGTCGAACAATTAATCGAGTCCTAAATATATCGTATCTTTACAAACGAATATACAATATTTACACAATTCTCGGGATCATCTAATCTTTTACTTTTTCATTACTTGCATTCTGTTAGAAACATGCAAGTAAAGAATTAATGTATCGTGACAAAGAAAAAGAAATAATAGCTTGCGTAAAAATAGTGGCAGTTGTTCCATCGGAATCTGGCAACATGTGCGTTCCCAGAAAAATCATTATTTTTTACGTCCCAGTCGTTGCATTTCCAATTAGCTGTATTTTTCTACGTATACATAGCTCACTTAATCTCCATTCCAGAAATCGCGTTCAAACTGATAAAAAAAACGCAATAAAAATGGCAAAAAAAAACAAATAAACAAACCAAAGTAAATGTGTAAACGTCGTCTTTATTACGAGGCGAAAAACCAAAGGTTTTTTTGTTGCGAATCGTGAACAAAATTGGAGCTCTGATGAGGCATGTCGCAATTATTTTATAATACAACATTCCTCGAATTTGATTCGACGATTCGAATTTCAATTAATACTTTAACTTACACGAATAGAGAATTTGAAATTGATTTTCGTCACAGGATTGAATTCTATTTCCTAATCGAAAATAAATTTAGACTTAAAATTTAGATATCAGTTTCCAATATTATTTGACATTAACGAGCTTTGCATAATTCCGAATTCAAAGTCTAGACGTCTCGAGGAATGTCGTTTGAAATAATTTGAAATGCTTCGGAATAATCCTTTTAAGAATCTTTGCAAATTCGAATTTTCGATAAATTATAAACATCGATATCGAGGAATTACCTCGCGTCTAAATCAACGAATTGATCGTTCGTAACGATTTTCTGGCATTCTCGTTTCTCCATACAGCCATGGAGGTCGCATAACAAAACAATATTCATAAAGAACGTGACAATGTTTTTATACATAATAGTTTCCATTGGACCACAGAGCACTCAACTTTTGCTGTACATACATCTCCGTCATGTTTGTTCCATTGAAACATGAATTAATGAAACTAAAAATAACCTTGCGATCCACACATTGCTCACTCGATTCATTTCGTTTTTTTTTTTTCATTTCTGCGTCAATCAACGAAATACAATTTCATGATCGTTCACTGAACAAAAAACATTTGATCATCGAACTAAATTTGATATCGAAATGGGAAAGGCTCAAAAAAAGTACGCCGTTGATGTTCAACATGAAAATATTTGTTGGGTCCATCAGACACAATCGAATTTAGTTCGACGGAGAATTTTTTTCTCGTTTCAGTGCGTGGCAGCAGCTTACGAAAAATTGCACCAATGTCATTTTCAATCACATGAGCCTCGAATCGCGCGTCGGAGTGTAAAATTATGTCAGAATTCATGGCAATTGTTGGAAAGTTCATTCAATGCGAAGATATATTTCATATTTTTTTTATCTTTTCGAATAGAAAATCGGCAGTAATTCGGCTATCGGAATATGAATGCAATTGGAATAAAGATGAAAATATTTGACAAAGTTCTTGTAGCGGGCAAAAAATGAGTCAACTTTGAAATATTTGTGCTGGCTGATAAAGCAACAGCCGTGAATACTTTATTCTTTATTTTGAAAGTAAACTCATTTTCTATGTCACGTGATCCGTATATTCTCCGGTGCGGAATAGCCACTGCGAGAATATCGAAGCAGGTCGACATATCGGCTTGAGAAAAAAAATAATACAATTTGGCAATGGAATGATCTTTCACTGTCAGATTGTATTGGGTTTAGCGGGCAATTTTTTTTCGTGATTTTGAACTCAAGAAAAACCTCAGAGACCTTGTTCTTCTTTGAAGTTCATTAAAAAATATCTTTTTTCACTCGCAGCTAGAGCTGCGTTCACTTGGGTTTTGGAAAACTCATAGAAAAGTTTGACGATTATTTCATTTTTTGGATGAAAATCAAGAGGCATTTACTGGGCTGAGAACGATTTTTTACTCAATGTAATTGTACACAGCCTTTGCTAAACCCATTATTACAAAAATTGAGCGTCAACGACGCCTCCGTAGATTATTATTGTTACTCCATTAATTCAGCAACTTATAACTATATAACATCACGAATCAACATTATGAAATTACGGCTGAAAGCTCACTATTTTTTCGGCGCGTAAACATTGAGTTCATTATTTTTGCAATGTTGAAGTCTTATCATTAATGACTGCTTTTGAATCAATGGAATAGTGAGGTGATCGAAGAATATTCGATTCATCGAATGCAAAAACTCAATTTTTCAATAATTATAAATAGTCACGAGGGAATAAAAACATGGAGATTCTCGTTTTCCATAAATGGAATCGCTTTCTGAACACGTTTGGAATGTTCCAGTCGAGGACACCGTCGGTAAATACATAATCAAATTCCAAGGCTCAATTGTTTCCCGATCGGATTGAAGACGTATTTTTATCCCTTTTAAAACCCTCAACGAATTTGGGTTCCCTTATATTACAAAATTTCGCAACTCCCCTAATCCGCCAATGCTCCTTCAGCACTCATTTTCGGAAAAATATTTTATTGCACATTCAATCGCTGCATCTTTTAGTGTCCATCTCGCCGATGCGATACTAATCTCGTCTCAGAAATTGTGAGAGTTCTACAGAGAAAGTTAACAACGGCCATTTCAATGAAAATTTTTCAAACATCCGACCGAAGAATATATCGACCAGTTTTTCTCTTCTCTATTGTACACTCTGGTTCTGTCCAGCCACAGAAAAAAAAATATTTAAAAAACACCGAAAAAAGCTCGTTTAACGAAGTCATTAAATCGCCTTAATTAAAACATTGAATACGCCGAAGGCCGATGAGAGCTCCTTATCCAAGACTCAAATATTGCTCTTCCATCTTAAAAACCTTTCTTTCATATTTCACACAAAAGCAGCCCGGACAAAAAGGCTGTTGATTAGTTTTCAAGTTTTATCGATCTCATATCATAATTGTGGAAGCGACAAAAACCAGAAGTTATTTTTCTTAGTTTCAAACATTCTTGAAGACTGTCGCCAATTTTTTTTTTTCTTTTCGTCTCGACTTTGATATACCAAAAAGGAGAATAATATTTACTATACGAGTACGAGCATAATATTGGTTTGTCGTTTCAACCGATGAGATGCTACAGAAACGTTCCTTCGAATTTTTTGAACGATCCAGGGGAAGCAATATTTTTACTTAAATGGAATATTATAAAACAGACGATAGAAAAAAATGAAAATTTCTATTAAATGTATACGAAAGTATGTAAAATTTGTCATCGCAAGGTTCCGATAATTGGTATTTTCACAAAATGGCATAAATTCGAGTTTCTGAAAATCGGAATCAACATTTGACGTTTTCGTTGTGAAATTAATCAGTAAAAATGTGACTGTTCAAAGGATCAAATAGATTTTCATTTCCGTCATAGATTATTCCGAGTAAAGTATGAAGCAGAATTTGGGCATTGGAATCTCCGGCATCCATTGATAGGCGTAATCAACCTGCGCTTTATTGCAATGGTCCAAACAAGTTTCATGTATGATTTAGTGCTACGAGAGATCGGAGCGGGTTGCGGAAATAGCAGTTTGATTACTTCGACCGGTTTCAAGAGTTTCCTTCGAACTTGGAGTTCCACGTAATCGGCTATTTGCCTCGCTTTGAAGGGCGAGCTTCAATGTGGCCCAGATATTAGTTACTGGAGTACGCGAATCGGTGCGCAGTTTGGTCAGAAAATGGGGGATTGTTTATCGAAAATGTTCCTATACCAGATGACAGACCGAAAAACTCAGTGAATCTTAAAAGCACAAGTTTCATGACCGTTATAGCGAAATATTCAGCTCAGAAATTTTGACTTATTTTTGATTAAATTTTGATTTATTTTAAAATAAGTTGGAGCCTCGAAAAGCCTCGTGAATGGAAATTCGTTGAGGAACAAAGTGCTGTGTGCGCGCGAGTGCAAAAATCAAATGGAAATATGCTTTTCTCTTAAAACGAACAATAGCACGACCCCGTCCCCTGACTACGGTTATTCCCGGAAGAGCTCAATCAATCAAATACGCCGAAGTTCGAAACTGCAGTAACTTTGCCTGGGCTCATTGGAAGCTCCATTATTTAATCCATTTGATATCTTGACAGCCCGACCAGATGTCGAAATTTCAATCTGACTGGCCCATTACGTCTCTCGATCGAGGGGACTCGGAAAAGTTTGAAAATGGATATTATCAACTCAGCTAGAATTTTAGTACGAGAAACTCGTTACTTTCGATGATGCGAATTGTGTGTATATTCGTGAGGGAAATTGATTGAATGGAAAATAATGAACGAAAATGTAAAAGTTCTTTTTTTCTGAGGCTGATGAACCATCGCGTTTCATTGGCCGTTCATATCGGTTCCCACGGCTTTTCCGAAAATCGATACCATCCAGAGAGCTGCGAGCAACCAATTTATCGCGCGATTGAAGTGACGCAAAGTTTTCTACCTCCTTCGCCCTCGCATCCCTTAACTCACTAAATTCCGTTCACACTTGTGTGTAATAGCCTTTGCTCGACTGGTACGAGTTAAGTTTAGCAACAAAGTCGGCCACACTTCGCTGCGCCCCCACGACTCCACCGCGTCTTCATCAACTTAAGGTCTGACACCTGCTCTCTCGTAAACCGTCCAACCTTTCGAACAAGAGCTCGATTACCTCGAAGCACGAATTCGTCACGTCTAATTGTGTGAGGAATTTGCCTTTGACACCCATGAAAAAATGAACCACTTACATTTGCATCGGAGAACTGACAGCTTCTGACCTTGGAGAACGATAGTAATGAAGGTCGGTCCTAATGAAATTTATTTACGAATCGTAGATCTTTAAGGATTCGGATTTTCTGAGCTTTACGATGTGAGTAAACGAGGAACGATGCAGAGAATTATAAATGAGTGACAACTTTTCGCAATTCGATTTTCCCTCAATGATTTTCGAACCAAAGTCATCCAGTTGTAAAATGGGCATCATCAGTTTGAAATTCTGTCGCTCGATGAGTGAAGTTACGAACAACCGTACAAGCTAATTGATCATTTCGTAAGATTGATGTGAGTTACTTGAATTTTTTAAAATAGTTACAACGTCATGGAGAAAACTCGCTTTTGTGGTTGATTTAACTGAAACATTTTTTCCTCGCTAATCATCCGATCTGTTGGACGGAATACAAGTTTTGATCCTATGATTCCAGCTGTACTCATTACACAAATATTTACGAAGAGGTTTGAATGGTCTCAGAAAAAATGTTACAGTAGCAAGTTCCAAGTAAATATTCATGTGTGCCTTTTGTGTTCTCCGATGCAGAGCATTCCCTATCATTCAGCTTTGTTGGAACGTCGCTTTTCCACAAGCTTCGTTGAACAATCAAAGCTTCATTCTCTCTCTCTCTCTCGTTCTCACTCACAGACGTTTCTCCATACTTTCGCAAACGTCGTCACCGCATTGATCCTCCTTCGTTTGTCTGCCACCAGCCCAACCCCTTGGTGTCTTCCCTCCGAGGCGCGTCTTCCGGTTACAAAATAGCGTGTCTCTCGTCGATTCTTCCACCCACTAACAGTCCTCTTACGTGGGACTTCAGCGCATTAGCATCGACGATTTTCAACCTCATTTTCAAATCAACGCGGTCGATCAGCATTCATTAATACGAGATGCTAGACTGCCGTGGGGGCTCTTGATTGTCAGTGCCATTTTGCCTTTTGAGCAAATATGTCCGCTCGCAAATTTTGTGCGAAACATATGCCAAGAATCTGTAAAAATCGTAATATTACAATTGTAGTACAAATACACTGAAAATTCACAAGCAAAAGAGCATTTTTTAAGGTTGCAATAAAAGGCCAAAAATACCGTTACAGCGATACGAAAGAGGGGGACAAAGGTTAAGGAGGGTGGATCACGAAATCAAAATAATCAGAATTTGATAAAATTTGGTGATAACATTCTTTGGCATCAAGTATACAAATACAATTTTTTCAAATTTTTTTACCACATGGTTATCGAATAATTGAACGTTAAATCCAAGTTCTTATGCACGAGATTCTTATGCCCGTACATATGTAAACTCTATGCTTATACACGTGAACTTTAGTGCTCAATTACTCGAGAGCTATGTGGTAGAAAAATCTAAAAAAATATATATTTTTTAATATCCTTTTAAAGAATAAATTTACCAAATTTTATTAAATTCTTATCATTTTGAAATTTTTAATGGTATTTTTAACATGGTTTAGCATGGCAACATTGTATCGTCGCGATCCACCCTACTTAACGGTTTGGAAGTTTTACAGCGCAGATTGTGTGGAATTTCGTTTTTTTTTCCCCAATTTGTACTACAAAAATTTCGAACTATTAACCTTTGACTCTCATTACAATTGCTGTATCGCTAATTTTCTTTTTTTAACGCTCTGCGTGTGTAATATTTTCCGATATTAAAGTCGCGTTTTCATTAGTCTCATCAAGCACATTTCTAAGGATTTTTGTACCATTGTGTAAGTCAATATTTTCAATGCTGAGCATACAAGATCTGAAGTTTTAAAACGAGCGAATGTTACGTGCTTGCGATAAATCTCAAGCCTCGAGGTTTTATTGACGATTGAAGGGGTATAAATTCGGAAGCTCACGATTTCGTTGTTATTTATTTCTATTGTTTTCGATCGACCATCCACGATTCGATCCACTTTAGCCATTAGAGAAGTCTAACGACCTTTTCTCGAGTTCGGAGTTTTTTATCGTCGCAATTATTTCATGATGGCGTTATTTTATAATGATTAACGCACATGGAGTATTGTTTTCTCGAAAACAAAAGATATAAATGAAAAGAAAACTACAACGAATAACAACACAAAGCAACAGACAGAGCAGGCTCTCATTATCAATTACGTTTTCCTGTCGCTTCTTTGACACCGTTATGCACTTTGTTTTTACGACGTTAATTTCGATACGTTTTTTTTATGATGTGCCTGGAACATGCCCACGCGGTGCCGAGCACATGACACAGTCAGTGCTTTTCCCATCGGAATTATGCATTTTTATAACAGGCTCGCAAGTGTAAATAAGTCCATTATCGAAATCCAATTTTTGATTGTCTCTTCTCCAGTTACGAGATTCACCGTAACACACTTTTCCAACGAATTGTCGAAGCCACATAAATCCCGCTGTGTTTTTTATTAGCCCCCATTTACTATCATTCCCCATTCGCAAATGAGGTGGAAAATGGCATGTGATTAATCAATACCTGAGCAAATGCCATTCCGACAGCACTGCTGGCAATAACAAGCAGGTTTCTCTCCATCCACTCTTCGCCCGCCTGTATGCATCCTTTTTCATGAATCGTAACATCGGAGTTCTGAAAACAAAGAGAAACGACTACTGCTTACCGTACCCCCGTTGAAAGCTCGTTAGTCCCGAGTATAATTCTCCGTTAATTTTCAATGAAATCCAGGCTTGTGAAAATCGTGTCGTTTTGTGCTTCTTTTTTTCGTACTGATAAAAGCGAATTATTTTTATAATTTTATTACCTCGTTTACCGAAGCTTCATGTGACTCTTGTCAGAGATTATGGGGACAAAAAGTGTGCCAAATTATTTAGTTTTTCTCTGTTTGATGAAAAATGTACGAGCGAGCGTAAAAGGTAGCCGAGTGACTACAAACATAAATACGAGTGATAAATGGATGAGGGATTTGTTTAAAAGGCAGGGACGAGTGGCACATCCTAACTTGAAGGGACGCCTAATTTATGGCACTGATTACGAGACGCAGGAAAAATGCTCGCTCCTCTATTGCGTGTTAAGCTCTCGTAAAAGCGAATTTCATTATGAAAATAAATAATAACAAGAAACAAAAGTTTTCTGCACGTACGGCAGTGCCTGCAATTTTACTTACGTTCACGTCGAGACTTTATGCACGGGCTATTTCGTCATCGGGTCTCACGAGTTTCTCACACGAATAATCAAATCTACGATACTCTAACACTGACTTGATCACGACGGAAAATAATCGAAACTACCAAAGAAAAAAATCATCATGATCAACATCAACTAGCAGACATGCAGCCATTTAAAGTTCTAGAAATACGAATGCGAAAAGCATCACTAACGATGAAAAATTAACGAATGTTTATAGCACGATAAATACGTGAAAAATCTTGGCAGCAAACGAACCTGGAGAACCATTGTACTGACGACCGTACCAGCGACCGGTACGAGGTTCAATTCTAGCCATTCCTCCCCTGCCCTCAGGCAACCCCTCTCAAATATACTCCTCTCCGCTGGCTGCATTTCCCCAGGAAATAAGCAAAAATGATTTAGAAGCGGGCATAAAATACTTCGCACGATCGTTTTTACGCCACACGTTAAAGCCAGTTGCAGGATATTATGCCTGTGATATATTATGTTAATATAGCTTCGACCCTCTTTTTACCCCACAGTACCCCTCGTCTTTGAGGCCTCCAGGAAAATTCATTAGCTTCGATAAATCGGTCGAACTTTCGAGATAGAATAATCAAGATAATCAAGACTTTAGCAGTAGAGTACAATCCTTAAAAATATGAGTACAATCAAATGAATGGGCTCTTGGTTTGCGAAAATGATTTCGTCGATCAAGTCATTTGGAGCGGGAAGCTACTTCGAAACTGATACACGTTGAATAATGCGAGTTGGACTGCGATCCGCGAGTTTTTTTTTTGATTACTCTAAATGGAAACCTCAAGCTGTGATCGATTGATTTTTAATGGGAATCGGTGAAAAAAGTGTGCTAGTTTCCACGGTTTGACACTTAACCCTCAACTTTACAAAACTCTGAATCTGAGGTTTCGAAATTATGCTAAGAATAAAAATAGGTTTGCAGACTGGAGTCTCATTCAATTACACCTTACGGGGTTTTCTCGACTGAATAATTGGATTTGAAGATGAAAATAGTTCAACGAATTGGTAGACGATCCAGACTTTCTGTGTTTTCGTTCGTCAAGGCACTTTCGGTTCTCGATGAAAATACTTGTGCAACAACTTCTCTTATCTACGAATTTTCCGCATTACGAGGGCGACTGTACTGCCCCAAACTTTACAGAGTAAACAAGCCAATTACAGCGGTTTAATTTTACGCTCTGATGACGACCCCTCCAGAAAAAGAGCTCGATCATCGTACTTTATTGCACGGACGGTACGACCATTCGCTATTTCTGCAAGAACGCGATCTGTGCTCATTTTTTTCAACTGTCTTATTGTTATTCGTGAATTATCGAATTCTATCCTCAGAGCTAATCAATTCAATGTCAGTTGCAGGTCCAATAAAGACATTTTTTACTCCTGCTGACTGCATGAACAATAATTCCGACGAGACTCGAGTGCCAGTCGATATCTGCGACGATTTTTTTACACAAACAAATGTACGATGTTACCTGTCTGCCTCGAAACTTTCAAACTTTTGATTTTCATTCGATTATTACTCACGTTGCCCGGCTTCCTAACGTTATATCCACACTGCTTGTTTTTGGTGATTTCCTGAAAAAGAGAAGACAGAAAATACTCTTTATTCCCGTAATTGATGAAAATATGGCTAATCAAATTGAAGCACAACAAACCCTAATGGTCCGCATATAACGAACAGAATACGATATAGATATCAAATGAAGTTTATTTTACACTTCTCACGTTGGGTTCCCGTTTGCAACAGCTGAAAGGCACCCCGCAGGCTTCGCTCGAACCGATCTCGCTAGACGAGCAATTAAAATAATTATTACGATCCCAGTCCTTTGGCCCTTCGATCCCGCAACACTGCAACTGCAATCAAGACCGTTTATTTATTTATTTTTTTTCTAATTTCACGAGGACATAATGTGATTTTGTTTTTATGAAAACCGTAAGAACTACTTCAGGCAAACAAATTATTTCGCTCAAATTTCGATATGCTAACGCCACTGCATTCATCATCAAAAATTCATTTTTCATCGCCATTGTTATACTGTTTCTGCCGTGAGAGCCCTCGAAAATGTATTTGATTGCATCTTCAGTGACTCTGAATTGGTTGAAATTATCAGAAGTTCTGATAAAGTGTCACGCACTCAGGGACCGATGCCCGGTGCATAGCCAAACGTTCACCCACGCGAAGTTACTGAATGCACCCGAAGCAACTCAACTTGGGAGATCGCCAAAGCCTTGCGCCGACCGCGTCCACTTATTAGTTGCCTCTGTTTATTCGTGAATTAGGAAAATTCTTATAATGCACATTTATTCGTAATATTTACTTTTGTTTCGTAATTTATCAAAGAAATTGAAAATTTCTCTGATAATTTTCAAATGAGAATAAAAACAACGATTTACGAGCTGCCTAATTGAACGGTGGAGAAAACAGAATGTCCGGAACGAAATGCAGCAAAAGTCCGAGCGCAATGTTGCGTTTGGCAGAGATTGAAGTTGCTTCCGGGTCGGACCTTTGCAGACTTTCATTAAACCGCAATATCCGTCCTGGCCAGTACGAAACCGCACTAGCCTTTTTCACCTCTACTTTGGTGCAACCCTCCGACACGAAATTTCTTCTTCCCTCAAATTAATGGAACTTGCACGAAATCGATCTTTTTTACTCAGGTTACCCTAACCTCGCTTATCATTATTCCAAGATTTTTATTTTTCTCGTTCCCTTGAAAGCTGAATGTTGATTTTCCTCTCGTTTATTCGAAAAACTTGAATAAAAATTACTTTTTCCCAGTATTTTGCAATGGAAGTTTATTGTTGTGTGAAAATTTTCTCCTGCTTTTACGGCACTCAATTCTACAACGTTGACATTTAGTTTCCGAAAAATGAAACTCGCTCCAATATCGGAACAATTAAAAAATAGTAGAGCGAAATTCGAAAGCAACTTACCCAGTCCTCTTGGATCCAATCGATAAGGTTTTGTTGATCAGGATCATCGCGGTAATGGATGATGAAGGCTTGAAATCCGCCCGTCGCTTGCGATTTAATCTATCGCATACGAATAACCATTATAAATACACGAGATATTTATTTTATAGTAAAAAAACATTGAAATATTTCGAAGGCAAAAGCACAGAAGAAAATGAAGTTGAAACTTTGAACAAAAACAAAAAATCAATCTCTCAATATATTTTTCAATTTATGATTTAACAAATTTGTCGTACTATTTTGACCATTTTTCTGGATTAAAATTCACTTTTTCATCGGAAACATCGTGAAAAGTGACGCTCGCTGTGAGGAATGATAATTTATTCGTTGGATAGACAAACCGGACGCAAAACATGTAAATTTAATTCAATACCGAAGCTTGATGACGCTATAAAATATGCACGGCCAAATATACGATAATGCATTTGGCATGTTTGCTTATATAATACAGCGAAGTATATTTCGCTTCGCATCCACGCACAGATTGCGTTATGGTATACTGCTCGTCTCAATCTGAAAGTGTCCCAGGTGAGAGTGCACCCAATGACGTCATTTCCATTGAACAAAGTTCATCCATTTTTCAAGAGTAGCAGGAAGTCAAGTAGCCAAGAAATCAGAATTATTCAATTTTGATTTTCTATTTTATGTTAGACGATACAAAAGTTTTGGTA
Organism: Venturia canescens; assembly: GCF_019457755.1. Classification (NCBI taxonomy): domain Eukaryota; kingdom Metazoa; phylum Arthropoda; class Insecta; order Hymenoptera; family Ichneumonidae; genus Venturia; species Venturia canescens. The sequence continues at coordinate 15,365,327 of NC_057421.1, read as the reverse complement.
ATCCAGCTGTGATGACGAGCAACAAAATTATGTGCGATAAATTATTCGAAAAAATATTTTGATCATTCGTGATTTCGCATGATTCTAAACTGCACGAAATTCTAAACCAATGAACTTTGAAAGTCGGGAAAATATGCGTTAGTACATACACGAGTAGAGGGAAACTCATTCCTTACCCAATCTTTGAACACGAAGCCTAAAACACCGACTGTCATTTCCAACAACAGCAACGAAGCCAGAAATATTGCGTACTGTAATCGAAAGTCGAGGGATTATTTTCAGGAGCAAACTTTTTCTTTAGTTGTGAAGTATACCGTGGATTTTCGGTGTTGATAAAAGTGATAAAATTATTTCAACATTTTTGTTATTAATACATGTATATCTCCACGAGAAGTATAAATATTAGGTTTCGTGATGAAAATAACGAAAAAACTGTCTCAATATTTCGAAAGCCTTTCGCATACGCAGACTCTACGGTCTCCAAATGATACTCGTTCATTTAGGATTAATAAAACTCATAACGTTATGCCAACATACCGCAGCGAGGAGGCACGTATTTTCCCTGAGTGCACCAACACACCCCGTAAATCCAATAATGGATGTCACCGTACCTGTAATAAAAGAATGCAATAATTCAGTACTGATTGGAACGGAGCCTGATTTTTTCATTCGCAGTATTGAGAGAGAAACTTTGAAAAGTATTTGAATTGACAGAACACGTTAAAAGTGAGCAGGGAAAGTGGATTGGGCTTCGGCTCTTTTCATGGATCACAGAATACTAACTCTGTGTCACTTCGAGTGAAGCGTTAATATTTTCCTCTTTTTTTTCCAATGAATAACCGAGTATCCCGAATGCATTTTCAAATGTTTTCGGACCATTTTGATTACGTTGATTTGGAAATTTTTACATTTACTTTTTGCACGAGTGACATGAAGGATCGATTATTTTTTCCGGACAGTTTTAACACGTATAAAGCAAGCACCGAGCGTCACTAACGTTCAGTTTTTTTTCGGACGTCTCGAAGGTGAAAACGATTTTCTTAAGAAAATCTTGAAATTTACACAGAATTTAAATGCGTAGTCAACTGACGCGCATATCAAATTTTAAAGGGTTCGTCGTATTGGTTATTTAAATAAACGTGTTTAAATATTAATAAAAATACACAGGGGTATAGGGACTATGCGTAAAAAATCGTTTATCTTTCCATGTAACGAATGAACGCTTTTTACGAAGTTTATGAAAAAGTACACAGTAACAATGAAGTATGTAATGAAAGTTTGGGAAAAAATTCGAGACGATTGTCTTACTAGTGATGAAGATATATTACAATAAAGATTAAACGAAATTGGTAATAAGCACTCGTACAACCTCCCATTTGCTTATTTCGACATTTTGTTTCTTCTTGGCTCGGGCCATTCCTGTCATAGCCTTCTGTCTTTTTATTAACACTTTTTTCTTGATCCATTTCCCTTTGTGTTTTCCCTTTGCGTTCTCTAAAGCGATTTTTTACGTATAAAACTATAGTATTTTTTCCAGGGACGAATGAAATTTCGGATTCGGTCAGTGATGGATCCCCGATTAATTATTGGCTTGTAATTTCATTCTTCGTAAGATAAGTTGAAAAAATTTATTTACAATTTCGAATTAATAACTCCGACATTAATTTAAAGTGATTGATTATATATTCAATTAGGGAGTAAAAATCGATCAAATTTAGACACCCATAAAGTGCGATCCTACAGGCACGATCTACCTTAAATACGCGCAATGTACTCTACAGCATTCGACCAGAATCCAGAATTGGGAAAGGCTGAATGGAACCAACGCGACTTCTCAGGGACCCGTAAATGTTCCAGGCTCTCGTGTGTCACGTGTAAGTTTCATAATATCCAAACATAACCGTGTGCTGAATTTATCGAGATAACGAAAATTGACTGTCGGTCCGATGCCGAACAGAAGTGTGTTTGATGTTGGGGACGTGACACGTGAATATAAGTGCTGAGTAAATGGTAATATTCTCGTATGGGTGGATACGCTGCGGAGCTGGGCCAGGATGAAATGCGGTACGATGGTAAAGCTTGACGAATCGGAGCAAACATTGCGGTTTTGAATACCCGCTTGGTAGTTTCCTTCGCTTCTATCTTTTTCTTCGTTTTGAGGCTTGTCATGGGTTCGTACTTGCGCGGTAAAACAGAGTTTTACGTCATCACGGAAGTGCGGATACGATGATTAAACTCTTGCATTTGTGCACTTCAAACCGGATATGACGACGCACACATTCGAAAACCACATCGCAACCAGCATAAAAACTTTCATAAACATCAAAATTTGTTTGAATTTTCTTCCGAATTCCAAACCATTTTTACGCGCAGCTTTGGCGCATCACTCGTCAGAGACGCCGCGAACGAAGCCACAAATCAGAAACCGAAAGTGGAGAGCTTCCCCAATTTGCTTGAGGCGCTTTTAAGACCGCAGGGTCGAGATCCTTTAAACCCAGACTGTGAGCCTTCTGCGGTTCAGAGTACGAGGGTCTCTTAACATTCCAAGCATACTCTCCGTGATTTCGATTCCAAAATGGCTCCTGTCATTCCTCCATGTTATATTACTTTTTACACAAAACATAATATCAACGTAAACCTCTCTTCGGAAACATCCAACTCTCCAACCTCACGCACACTCGAGACCTCGAAATACATTTCGAGTAGTACAGAGCTGGATCTTAAGGGGATCTTAACCTAATTAGAATAAAGTATCATTCTAAAATTTTATAAAGATCTGAGCAGCCTAAGTGTACCTTTGAGGGACGTTTACTCGACTGTCTGAGCGCGCTAATACGCATCGCCCAGTGCGATACCGCGTACCTGTCTTTGTTTAAAAGCGTTTTTCTCAAAATTACGTTTTTGGACGGCTTATTGATAAAATCTCCGAAACTATTCAACCGATCCTTACCAAAATTTTAGCACATACGAATTTTGAAATATTGAGTGGAGCTATTTTTTTTTGCAAAAAACGATGAAAAAAAACGTAGTTTTTAAAAATAGCTGGCACTTTGTCATTTTTGAAAATATCAAAAATCGTATGATATGCGCTATAGCCGTTTACCTATTGAATCTAAAACCATTTTTATTGTTTTTCCTCCAATCATCCATTCCAGAAACTTTATCAACAGCGCACACGCATCTGTTTTTTGGATCTGTCTTCTCCATTTTTCGGTACGAAAAGTGAGTAAAATAAATATTTAAAAAAAAAAAAAAACATTTTTGTGCATTTTGAGAGTGTATTTTTTTAGGCCTAACACTTTTTATATCCATATTTGTAATTTATACCGGTCAAAAAAACTCGTGAAAATAGTCTTTTTTTGCCCGTCTAATTAGGGCAGACTCCTTAAAATGAATAGCAATCTTGGAAGAAAATTTTACAAAGTTTGAATAAATATTATCACATCGAGTTACTTGAATCTCATTTTTGAGCCAAACAAACATCCGCGTAATCAATTATATCTAACCAGCATCAAGTGGTTTCAACTTATTGTGATCGTGAAGCTAGAAAAAATGATGAAGCAGAATAAAATGGTTGAGGGGAGATTTGAAAATGGATTTATATTGACACGAAGATGAATCCTTCAATGTTGACGTTCGGATCAACGTTGTTTTAACTTGTTACCAAGCAGTGATTGACTGTTCGGTTATGTGTGCCGCAGGATAGTCTATTGATGCTCGATGAAGTGGTTCATGCAAGGACGGATATAATTGGTAATAGTGATTGAATCGATGTAGTTCAGCAAGGTAGAAACCACAGAGGCATGTCCCGAGGGTCGTTACTGGACATTGTGCTCAAATCTTGCAGATGCATGATATTTATAGTTGACATATGGTGTAGCGTTGCTGCAGTAGTCCGATGGGAGAATTTGCATGACCTAATTAACCGACAGAGAAGTTCTGCTGTACGATGCTGTTCCTTTTGCTGACCTCGCTCCGACCCTCGCCAAGTGTACTGTGTAATCCAGTTCTATATCTTGGAACGAGTCTGTCCTGAGTAAGGGAAATGACAGGGGTGGACTGTACCAGGATTGAAATTAATCAAGAGGATTTGAAAACTCTTCCATTTCCTTGTGGAAGCACAACACAGCGATGGAAATTAGAGGAATAAGTTCTTTCCATTTCTTGGAGATTAAAACGAATTCATTTGTGGGATACCGAACGCTGGCATTTGTGGAACGCGCTCGAAATTATTATTTAATTTCTTCCTTTACAAATGGTAGCTTCTCTGTCAACAATTATTGAATTTTACTGTTTTCAATAAAAAAGGCCAGATTCTTTGTTGTATTCCCGGATGAAAATATCTACTTCAAGACACATTGGTCGTTGATTGACGATTGGTTTTTGCAACCAGGGTATATCGGTCGGTGAGAATTCCACTGCAATTTGGATACGAAGGAATGCTGTTTACTGGCATTTGACTGGAAAACATAAACGGAGGCATCGAACAGTTCAAACAGAGCTATGAATTCATATGTTCGAGACTTTACACTCGGAAAGTCCACATGGAATTCACGAATTAGAGATAAATTGAATGTTCGTTGATTGGATTTACTGGTGAGCGAACGTTTCCAACTATCTTCGTTTCACACAGTTGATACTGCGCCACCGCGCTTACGATGATTTTGATAGTTTTATTACTTATCGTACCTCTGATGTAGTTATCGGATTTCGTCAATGACATCGATATCTGTGTAATAACATTGGCGTTGAACAAATGTCGAATCGAGTATTCGCCGAGATTGCGAGCAGGTCGAACGTTTCGTACCAACGCATCATACGAAACACCTTCGTCGGAATAATTACGAGGATTTATAAACTGGGCACGTTCCATCAAAGCACCAATAACTAGCCAATGTCACGACTTTCCGATATTTTACAACCCAGTTGACTTTTGAGTGAATTTTTTTAAGGAAATAAAACACATCGGACATAATTCTGGGCTCTGTAGCGAATGGTAAATTTATCGGTATTCTGAAAAGTAGGTGAAACTGTTGTTGGCTAGCCAATAATAGAAAGCACTGCTCAATGAGTGAGAGGAAGAAACAAGAATTTTGTTGATGCTGAAACTTTGGGAAAATCTTTGGGGAACGATGCGTACTCGCAATGGGCGTGAACCAGGAAATGTAGTCTACTTACCGACTAGAATGAGAATGAATGCTGGATCGAGGGCGACGTTTGTGAGGCGTGAGAGATTGTTGAAGGTGTCCTTCTCCTTCCAGGCCCATACACCCACTGCCATGATCCCTAAGCCGACCCACTTTAACAAGGACAAATGAAAGAGAACCATTAGAGGTGTATTTTCTATTTTCATTATTGTTAGTCAAAATTACACGTGGAAAAACTAGTTTTTATATTTCAGAGATTATCGAGTAAATTGCAGGATATTGTCATTGCTATTATTTTGTTGATAACTTTAAAAAAAGCTGCCATTTGCCAAAAGTTCATTTACCAATAAACTGAGAAAAATAAACGACGATAAATCGACTAACAATAATATAATGTTTACAATATTCAATTCGTTTATTAGCAAAAGTGCATTTTTTGTCCAGCGGTCATACTGCCATGAGCATAATCGATCCGAAAATATTCAAATAGTTTGGTGCAAATGTTCGAGGGTTAAATGGAGATCAGATACTCGTTCTGTGCGATCCTCGACTGAAATAATTGCAGGCAGAATTCCGAGCCAATTACACGAGTCCGCTATTTGGCAAAACATTCCACAGTATGAATATCTCAAAGCTGGAGATGTTATATTAGCAATTAGGTTGCAAGCGGAAATGGCGTCGAGGATTTGGCGATTCACATCTACTTTGCCTAATTTTCTGTATTTCGCTTGGAGAATTCTCCAAAAGAGAAAACAAACTAAACAGCTTCTGCTGGATCATCTTTTAGCCACAGAAACAAGCATTATAATTCCCTAATAAATGTTGAGACTCAGGTGTAGTTGGAAGAGCACTTGCCGCTATCCTTTGCTCTCTGGCATAGAGTTTTACGAAAATAAACCCATTCTTTATGATGTTTTTGTATCCAACATCGTGTGTTTCTCTAGTTTTGCTTTTATAAAAACATCCCACAAATTGCGTCAAAACCTTCATTGTGAAAATCTGTCCGATCAATAAAAAATTTTTAGTTTTCAAAATTTATGTTTATCGCATCAGACCATAAATTAATTATTTATTTTAACCGTGCACATTCTAGTGAAATTTTACTGCTTTCTTAAACGAAAGAATGTTTAAGCTTGCACGAAACGATTTTCTTAAGAAAGTCTTGAAATTTACACAGAATTTAAATGGGTAGTCGACTGACACGCATATCAAATTTTAAAGCGTTCGTCTTATTGGTTATTGAGATAAACGTGTTTAAATATGAAACGAATGAACGTTTCTTACGAAGTTTATTAAAAAATACACAATAACAATGAAGGTCGGGTTCGCTCAGTGATGCATCCCCGATTAATTAATGGCTTGTGATATCATTCGCCAAAAGATAAGTTGAAAAAATTTATTTACCATTTCGAATAAATAACTCTGACATTAATTTAGAGTGCTAATATCTTCAATTGGGAAGTAAAAATCGACCCAACTTAGTCACCCATAAAATACAACCCTTCGGGCACGATCTACGCGTTAATGAGAGTGAAAATGACGTGATTGAAAACATTTTTTTATCTTGTATCGCTTAGGACGTTGATAGAGTCGTTATCATCAGTTCACACATATTGGTTGCGAAGGATCTTATTTAATTATTCATAAAAAGTTTATTATGGAGGAATATAACACGATGTTGGTTATATACAATGCCACAAACCGATGTCACCGTGTTGTATGGACGTTTTTAAAACGAGTCTTCGGCTAATCAATACAAGAGCGAAATCGCATGCGTCTAGACGTGTTTACATCGTTCATATTGTTATGATGCACTAAAAGTTTCACCATTTCACATCCTGTGAACTCCTCGAGTAGATAGATGTTTCGAGCATCCACATTCGAAAGCTCCAGCTGATATTGCCATACTTGGTACAAGATAAGAGTTGTTATGTGAATTTCTCTCGAGAAACTTCGATAAACTTCGAAACCGTAATACAACGAATAATGGGCTGAATTTATGATAAAGCTTGAGATGACAACATGGATTATTACAATGGTTGGATTTATAGTCACATTCCAGGATGAAACATTATCGATACGATCGAAACGTTACCAATTCCGACATTGTTTTTTTTGCTTCGTTTCCAGCAGTAGGAAAATTTTCTTCTGAATACTCGGCATTAGGAGGATGTCCTGTTTCTAGATAAAATTATTTCTTCAGTTGCCCAAGTATATCGAACGAAAACGAAATAGCAGAAAAATGAATGAATTTTTTTCTCGTTTCTAGTGCAATTTTCTTATAAATTTTTATAAAATTGTTCGTTTTATAATTACGAATGTTGAACTGTTCAATTATTGAAAAACAAGTCCGTTGTTTTGAAAAATAAAGACCTCGGTACCGTAAATTTAATGTCAAATTCAATAACAAAGGAGGGTGCTCCAAATTTCAAAACAATGAATAGCAGTAACGTGAAATAAAATTTAAAAATATGTTAAATTTGAGTTTCATCGCGTTGTGGGAACAATGTATCGCGCTGGGAACAGCAATTCCTCGGGGACTGGAATATTCAATTCTTTTCGTCGTTGAATGAAATAATGCTCATGGGAAAATGAAAAAATCATGGAATAAAATTGCAGCGAAATTTTACTTGGCGAAACGAGCCAAAATGAGGGACCATTTCGTATCGTATATCACATCAGTGTACATGTTTGTATACAGGCTGACGAGTCGGGGTTTATAGCGAGAAGCACGTCCATATTTGCTGGTAAAGATTTTTAGATAATCCGAGCACGTAGCGCAGTTCGCGAGCGTTGCATTTTAATTAAAACTGGACTACGAAGAAGAATCGATGCCGGCCAAAGTTCGTTTATGTTTAGGTTTTCAACGATGTTTTCCTCCGTTCATGTGGCAGGGGGCAACGAGGCATCCGTGATGAATGGAAATACGATTATCCGTGAATATGTTCTGCGCTTTTATTCTGTCGAAATATGATTGGGCAAACTGATAAAATAGAAAATTTAATGAAGCCTCATTGAATCATCGGTTAAAATGCTCGCTTGCTTCTTCCAATAGAAACGTAAACCATGTTCGTCAAGTCCATTCATCGCAATCCAATTTCACAGGTAGGATATTGGATTTTTTTCCTATCACAGTCTCCTGTTATCGTACACTTGCCTCGCTGGAGTTAACTGTAAACTCGCTACACCCACTTTCAAATAATTGATTCGCTTATTAATAATCCAATGAGAAGCTTTCAGGAAGCATCCGTTCGTGACACGTGATTTATATTCTTTCTCACCTGTCTCTCCACATTTCGTAGCTGCCAGAACAGATTGCCGTTGACAAGTAGCTGCTGTTTTTATTGGCTTCATCATTTATTCGATTTCCCTCTCAATATTCCCGAAGAGCATTTGGTGCTGTTGATAACACGAGGCAACAGCGGTCGTTCAAATTGTCAATTCGGCTCAAAATCGTCAGTTCTTCGTTGAACGTTTTAATTAAAATACCGATCGAGGATATGAATTTACGTTTAATCATTTCCGAAAATTCTTGACGAATTGAACGGTTCGATGAGTCAGTGGAATGAAAATTTTTCGAGAATCGAGCAACAGCTTCAACCTGGAAAAATCCATTAGCTTTTTTACGCCTTTCTCTGTGTTTTGACTTCGGAAAAGCAAAAAGACAAAACGAAATAGAATCGTGAGAAAGTAGAGGGTGGACTTTAAAGAGCAGGAAGAGGGAGATAAGGTCGTATATACAATGAACAACAAGTCGAGAACTTTCAAGCTCAATTAAACTCAAACAAACTCGGCGGGGTTCCCGTGGGAAAATGGCGTCCAACGGCCAAACTAGAGGATGAAAGCGGATAGCGGATAAACGTCAGAGGGGGATGATGCGGGTGTGAAATCTAACACGCGGAGTCCAAGTCCAGAGGTACGATAAAAGCTTGTGTTTTTAATCGTACGTGGTGGTCTCCGTGCCAATTTCACGAGGAAAAAGAAAGCTCCCTCGGTACCAATATACGCTCGTTAAACGCTCTCCGAAATGTAGCTCGTTGCTCGTGCTTTAGATCTCGATAAAGCATCTACCCCGTTCGTAAAAATTTATCACAAAATCGTTCTTTCATCTCGGTTATCGGAAGAGTTTTGTTTTTCTTAAAAAAAAAAGTAAAAAAAAAAAAACGAATTTTATCAAAATTGGCAAGATTCAAACGAGTTGCGTCACACTCGTATGAATAAAATCACGCGTTGTCTGTGATTCGAAAGAAAAAACAGCAGTCTCCCGCGTTATTTTGATGGAGGCAAGGTGCGATTTGCCTCAAAAGTACATTGAAGTTGCCACCCCGTCTGCAATCGCATTTCCCATTGCCTTCATTTCCATTATTTGCAAAGTACTTCTTTTTATCGAAATTCTCGATTGTACGGGTATTGCGCAAAGCAACTGCGAGATAGACAGAGGCGCAGGGGTGGAAAAAACAGAAGAATATTTTCTCTCCGATGTGAGGCAGAAAGAGAAAGAAAGTTGTTCTGCTGAGAGAGGAAAATAAAGCGTAGCGTAACCCCTCGAGCGTATATAACCTTCTCTCGAGTGGTGAGAGAATAGTGTGAGCCGACACGGAGAAAAACCTCCGTCGAGGCTCCAAGGTGAACCGATAATGCCGCCTTCGAGTGTAGACGGTAGTTGCAAGATAGCATGTATTTGGCTATCGCAAGGAGGAAACCATTCGCTTCAATGGCTGGTCTCAATGTGACGTGTTTACATGCAAATGCTAATGGTTGTTGGCGGTCCTACAGCATCTTTCAGTAATGTCGTAGATGTTTTTATACACGAATATATGTAGAAAGGCTGGCCCCTGAAGATATCGTTCCTAAAATACGATTGTGTATGACGCTGCAAGCATGTGTGAGAGCAACAAACATTCCTGCAGCAATAAAAAGTACTCCACTGCTCTAAGAATTCTTTAGTTAAATTATAGCTCAATTGTATTCATTTATCAAAGACTTATGGTAAATTTGAAGTTTTCTTTATTCAGTCATACACCATCTTGATTTGATATTCTAAGAAATTCCATTGCAGATGAATTTCGAAAAAAAGTTTATTCCACATTTCAGGGAAATGAAAATGCTCCATCAGGCAAAAAAATGTCTGGGTGAAACTTCAGTATATTTACTAATATTTCATTATTCATGGGCGTGGAGTTTTTCAATATTCATGAGCTGCTCATTAGTATATGCGAGGACTTGAAAGTTTTTCCGTAAGATAATTATGCTAGGGGAGTTTTTAATCCTCTTACATTCGAAAAATTCTTGTCGTAAATGAGAGCATCCGAGAAAAAAATGATTGGAAAATCAACTTAGATCGAGGCCAGACACGTTTTTATTCTCGCTACTGTATATAAGCTCCTGAATATTTCTCGTCGATATGAAACAAAGTATGCAACGAAATTGAATTACTCCGGAGAATACTCAAGTGAAAAGATCCATGCATATTTGATGTCGAGTCAAGTGGCAAAGACCGAACACTCCGTTCCTCCTACTGCTTACTCTTTCGAAATGAACTTTTAGCACACCATTCTACGTAGCGATACATATCAATTTCGCAAATTATTTGTACTTTTTAACGAAAAGTCTACGATGGAATTCGTGACTAGGGAAAAAATTTAATGAACTCTCAAAATCATGCATGAGATTTGAATAATACATAAACCAATTGCATTTCTTATTTTTGAATCTAGGAAATGTCGAGATGAACCAATTCTGTCAAAAACATATATCAGAACGGAGAAATAAAATAATGTATATTTGCGGTTACGAGACTATAAAATCCCTTAATTTGATGGAGAACGCGGGAGGAATATTTGAAATAATTCAATCAGTATCAATTTCAGAACAAACAAAATTCTCATTTTATCATGAATTATTATTTTAGGACGACAACTGCGATTGCTGTCGATCGAACCAGAGTAGAAATCTATTGATCGTGAAGGACAGTTGGAATCACGACAGATTTTAAATTTGGTACTTTCGTAGTAAGAGAAATTTAATTATATAAAAAATATTCAAACAAATATAGTTTAACAAAAAGCACGTCATCTTAATAAAATATTCAAAAATATATTTTCGTTTGATTCGCTTCAGTTACTATTTATGTACGAATAAACAGATAAATGACGTGACTAAATTCCTCAGGTTCAATAAATATAGATTTCAATTGCACTCATTAATGCGCTGTGGTAGTCCGCATTGTTTCATGACTTGTGATTCCAATCCCCGGGTATAAACGATGAATCGACTTGTCGGACGATTGAATCGTGCGCATAGCAATAACCGCGATAATAAACACGGGAATAGGCAAGCGCGTACCTTCAGAACGTCAAAAACATTTCGTCGGAGTGGGGAAATAATTAAATCATTTTCATGAATCCCGTCCCTATACATTTTCGAATGTGGGAATAAATACGGGAATGGATTCGGATATTCATTGATCTTGATTGATGAAGAATATTCAGGGTTCCTTCGTCTGAAAAGATTTAAATGGAAAGTTAATTGTATATTTAGATTAAAACCAGAATTCACAGTAAATAGGTGTTTACTTCGAACAAATAACAGACTCATGGCATTGAGCAAACATTAAAATAATAAATCCAACAAGGTCTCACAAAATCGACACATGACTCCAACTAGAATTTTGTGAGACAACGAATTACTACGTATTAATCGTCGTTTGATATTTTTGCATGGGTATATCGCTAACTAATTAATTAGGTAATTAAATCAGACACCTTATGTGTAATCAGATTTAATACATGAAATTGCTATTCACCGTGAATTCTCCGTTACAGTCAAATCAATGACAACAAAAATTGATCTTAAAATCAACGGGTGAATAGGCTGATGTCGTGGTCTCATTTCGTCATGATTTGTTCACAGAATTAAAAATTGAGCAGCAAAACAAAAGCATTATTAAACTATTTTTTCACTTATTTCTAATGTGGGCATCTTTTTTCTTATGTTTTAGTAAAACATCAATTATAACAGGGCAATATTCACACTGGATAATAAACGTTGACATGACGCTGAAGTTTCCAACGTTGGAGTCCAACGAAATGATCGAAAAAAACTCTCCTATTTTGTTCCAGTGATTCCAGTGATTCTCCTATTTTGTTCCCTGCCAAATTTCCGATTCGTAGTTTTTCAAACTGCACCAACGATTCGTGAAATAAAAAATTGGTAAATTACAAACGTTTTTTTCGTTCATTTCGTTGGACTCCAACGTTGGAAACTTCAGCGTCGTACGTTGACTTTTGAACAATATCGGAAAACAATCCAAACTCCAGACGACTACTGTCAATGCTCATTGAATATTTGGGCGAATTTTTTTCCAAAGGACAGTAATGAGCGATGCTGTAATCACGATATTTCGGTGTCATAAAATGTTGGAAAATTAGAGTGTGAGAAAATATGTTTTTTTCACAAAATCATCGGTCGGCCCTCATCGCTCATCAAAAACCACTAACAGAAATCTCCAATGAAATTTCACTGCGTTGAGCAGGGGTTGTCGAAAGTGAAAACTCATCATGAGAGGGTCGCCAGGCGAGGAACGTTCGTATATTCATGGAATGAACTGTGTGTTCGAACAATTATCGAATGTTCACGTCTTTCTTGTATATAACTATGTAACCACGTGAAAATGGTATGCAATGTCGAATCGCATAATCGACTCCGGGAACAGAAAATAACCGATAGTAGATCAGAATGTCAGTTATCTCGTGATTGAAATACCACGATCTCGTAGTGCATGCTGTTCTGGAGCGACTAGAATGAACAAAACATCGAATATCCAGGATAACTCGAATAGCAACCCAAGTTTCTCGAAACTTCAGAAACATGCCTGCGATTTTGCCTGGCTATAACTATTTCTCTGTGCAGCGATGCGAGCTCTACGAAAAGCACACGTTGAGCTTGTAAGAAAAAGACAACATTGTGTTCCCTTTGAATGGCTCGATGATCGATCGAAAAATAGTGGCTTTCGTGGTTTAGATAAACTCTAAACCAACGATTATTTTCACCAAAACAGAACTCCTCTGAATCGACCCAACGAAATCTTGACGAAAATAATTTGGTCTCAGAAAAGAAACCAGGAGAAATAGTGAATACCGCGATGGCACAATGCAGCGGGCAAATTTGAGATATTTATGGAGTCGAATTCCTATATGCGATCTCAAATATTCCTGCTGGTTCAGTATAAACGCGCCTACATATCATATTCTCGGTTATCCAGGATTTGGCTTCGGGCCGGATATCCCTTTACGTATTTTTCGTTCACCCCTGCAAATACATCGACTCAAAATGCTCCGATGCGACGATCTAAGATTTACATACTAGTGTGTGTGCGATGGTATATATTTACGAAGACGTTTTACATAGATGGCCTACATGAGAGTGCGTTTCAACGAACGTGGTAAGAGGAGACGAACCGCATATGTATTTCCATACACATAACGTGGGATCTTCGATCTGCAGGAGCTGAGAAAAGATCCATATACGTATAGCGAAGCTTCTAAGTACATAAACCAGGAACGTAAGGTGGCGATGCATATTGCACTTTGAGACTTTGACTGTTCAAATGTGCGCACGGGGTAACCGTGAACGTTGCGTCTGAAGGGCGGCGAGGAAGGAGCACAGAAGTTTGGGTAAGCCAAATGTTCGTAAGAACTTAGACAAATCAGGATGAATGGAAGAGCTTATGTTCCTTGGAAGATCCAATATTTGCAGCTTCAAGACGTGACGCAAACGTACACGAGACTTCCGAGCGACGAAGAATAAGCTTTTTTACGTATGTCTGTCTATATTTATAGACGTGTCTTATTGATCAATCTTCGGACGTATTTTACCCTACTTTGCCAAGTTTTCTTTATGCAACTTTATACACTTAAGCAGGTGGTCGGTGCGCCTCAAACGCAATAAATTCTTCGACTCGTCAATCTTCATCGACAACGAAAAAACTTTGCTGAAAAAGTTTTTAAACAATCAATGAATTCCAATCGGTGCTGAAAGAAAAGTATTAAAGACTTGGAGGAGAACGGACAAACTGTTAATGAACATAACTCCCTAGAAAAGAAAAAAAAAAGAAAAAAGTACGAAACTGCTGCTGATTGAGATCCCAGATGTAGCAGAAAGTTTGCAAAGATTACAATTTGGCTTAGTTGCTCTGAAATTGTTGTTTGGATTCGATGAAAAATCTCTGCGCTTTGGATCACGATGAATAATGTTGGAATAAAAAAAAAAAAAAAACAACAAGAAAATTCAACTCTAACAATTAATTTTTTGTATACATATTTTCGTTCGATCGATTACTTATTCTTCGTGTTGGATCCCAAAGCTTTAATTTCAAGGCAAATATCAAAGGAATTTCATTGATTCAGAGGAGCACATAGGAAAATAATTGAAAAAGAAAAACTTGGAAATTGAAGTGCAGCTGGTATTAGGGCGTGAAAATCAAACGACTCAGGTCGTATCGATTCAAATCCCAAAACAGCAGAAACGCCTCAGAGTCCGAGATTCTTCAAAGATCCATTCAATCGATGTGTATAAAGGAAGTAATCAAAGGAATGCAATTGGCTTGCTGTTAGATCTTTTTGTGTCATTTCCAGGTCTGTCTCATCGAGTTCGAGCCGTTCTTTTTCACTGCGAATGCAATGAAATGGCCATTTAGTAGCATCCCTTTGGAGATCTCAGCGAATTCTATAAAAGTTAACTGCAAATTGCATGAGTAAAGAGGGTCATAAGGTCCCCGTGGGCGATTGCAGGAAGCTGAGCAAAGAAAAATATCTTTTGGAAAAACGTCGAAACCGAAGGAAAACAAATTAAAGGGACTACAGCGATGTTATAAAAGAAAATGAAAGAAGGCTGGCCTCTTGAGCTTGTTGAGAGTGGAACAAACTGCCCGAACGGAATGTGGAATATTTCAACAACCATTCGATTTGCCATTCCACAGGAAACCCCAGTGAAACGTTTATGGCAAACAAATTATCCTGATTTTCTGGTTTCAATCTCGTAATGCTCCCATTTCTTGTCATTCTTTGTATATTCGAAGATGAAAAAACGAATTATAATTCACTTTTATGGAAAATAAGGCTTATCAATTAATCGTTTTTGTTGATGAAGTTTATAATGTGAGCTACCAACGACTGAAAACCTGGAAGAATCTCGATATTTACAATTAAGATATTTATCTACCGGCGAGGGATAAATGAGAAAGTAATTGTGAATGAGCAGAAACTGCTGTGCCTTTTGGCCATCCATATTATGCGGACTATGTGGAAACGTCATAAAATGCTTACAGGGGGTTCACCCCCTGAGATGCTCCTTCCTTGTTTTTTCTTTCCATTCATTCCCAAGGGAAATCGATTGTTGGACCGTAGCCGTAAGAGCACTGTCGTGGCATCTCGAGTGCGACATCCCGACATCGTCTTCTCGTGTAAAACTACGAGAGACTCTCAATCTTGGATAGACAAGATTGTCGAGTGCCACACCGATAGAATTCCTAAAATTTTCACAACTTTCTTATTTCCTCGCACCAGCTCTGAAGCCGTCACAGCTATTGCGCCAATATGTACTTGTCTTACTAGATTGTCTAGGAGAATAAACAAACACCGATTTCATTTGTACTGGAACCCCTTGTGAATTATTCGTACAATATAAAAGTATATCGAATTTTCAATGGGATTCTTAAGCACTCTGTTTCTTAAATTTTCTAGAAAAACTTCTGCGGTTGGAATTCGATTTGAACTATTGACTTCATATTTTTTAAAAATCGAACAAAAATTTTAGGTCCATCAATTTTTTTATCACAAAAAACTGCGTTCGTTAGGAACGCAGAAAATTTCTGCGCTCGTATAATGACGAGGAAGCAAACAATTTCGTTGCTTCACTTAATCAACGCAGTTTTTCAAAACTTTGTTTGCTCCTCTATATTTCCTCTAGCTCTGGAAGCAAGCTCACAATCTGTGGATATATATGCCGGAAGGACGTTGCTTTTCGAGACTGTGGACAGCAATTCGCGTTGCAATGAGTGAACAATGTGCTCTCGCAACGTGACTGTGTTAGTCGAATGACCGCGTGTGTGTGTCTCATCCGCGTTTTCACAAATTTTTCACACAAGTGCATCCATCGACATACGGTGTCGCAATGTTTGCGCCCACTTTATAGAGAATAAATATGAATTGCGAAATTTAAGGAGACGAGAATGTGAAAAACAAGTGTTTGAGCTCATGTCGACGGTACCTACGAAACCGAGTGCGTTTCAACGACTCGATGCTTCTTATTCACAACTTTTACCAGATGGCAAATCGAGAAGCAATCTATTTCGGACTAACTGCACTGGCCAGCAAGAAAAATCTCCAAAGATTCTTCTTCCCAGAACTTCTCGAAGTATTTGCCCTGGTAATTACGAGCGAAACTTTGTGGAGACTTCCTACATATTTATAAGACTGACAATCCGTGACTAAAAACGAGAATATTTCTTTTACGACGCAACACGCTACTGACTTTTGCAGGAAAGTTTGACTCGTAAAACGCATCGCTACGATTTCTTTAAGCGCGATGGATTGTGGTTGGCGAGTGCGCGAGTTTATGTTAAAACGCCCACGAGGTACGTCACGCTACCATAAAACTCAACCGACACAATGAGAATTGAAAAATTGCTGGGAAGGTTGATTGTCTTTGTGAATGGGGCAAGCAAAATGCTGTCGGATTAACACCCAATTTTTTCACATTTTCCAATTTTAGCTGACTGCCAACAAAATATGCTGTTGGAATGCCAAAAGGGTTGTTCCAATTCCCGCAACATTTCATTCCCGCTTTCACCAAAGTAATCGAGCCTCTCACTAACGTTCGTTTTCAGTGAAGAATGCGCTCGGGCTGATTCACTTATAACCAGGATAAATCCGGAGGAAGACAACTATTTCGCTAGTAAACCCACATTCTTCGTGAGAACGATTGGAAAAGGAAAAAAAATGTGGGAGAAAGCCTCATATTTGAAGCGAGTGCAGCAGCACCGAGGCTGACCTTTTTCAATTCTTTACATCGATCTGCTGCCACCGCTCGTGATACATGCATTTGTGAATTTATAGCTGCCGTGACGTTGCAACATCAATGCAAGCTGCCAATAAGCTTGGGGATTAATATTGCACGAAATAATGCACCAGAGATCGACGTGTCATCAAATCTCATTATTCATAAATTTATTTGTTGTCACACAGTATATTCAACACTGACATTAATGATTTTTAACCAGTGAACTCAATATTGTCAATATTCGAGGACTCTACATGCATTTAAGGAGGGTGGATCGCGACGATACAACATTGCTATGCTAAACCATGTTAAAAATATGAAGATTTTCAAAATTATAAGAATTTAATAAAATTTGGTAAATGTATTCTTTAAAAATACATAAAACAATATACACTTTTTTAGATTTTTCTACCACATGGCTCTCGAGTAATTGAACACGAAAGTTCACGTGTACAACCATAGAGTTTACATTTATACAGTTATACATCTCGTGCATAAGAACTTCGATTTAAGAGGATAGATCAGTCGGTATATCGCAACCGTGAGAGCGAGAAAGATAGCTGCAAATATCGAAATCGAAATTCTTTGGCGCAGTTGGACCGATTAAAAAAAGGCTCTGTCAGTCGATTTTTGCCATCGTTCTGCGTAGGCTGACAGAGCCTTTTTTTAATCAGTCAAACTGTGTCCAAGTACTTCGATTTTGATAATTCCAAGTGAGGTTAGTCGACTGATCCATGCTCTTAACGTTCAATTATTCGATAACCATGTGGTAAAAAAATTTGAAAAAAACTGTATTTGTATACTCGATGCCAAAGAATGTTATCACCAAATTTAATCAAATTCTGATTATTTTGATTTCGTCATCCACCCTCCTTAATCATGAATGGCATAATAATAAAAGAGAATTCATGTTTGCCGTATTATTTTGCAGTTGATTTCCATTGCTTCGAGTATTCGATTCACTGGGATATGCGTTACAAAAAAGTCTTTTGGTGTCTGAATTTGTACTTTTAGCACGAAAAGCACTCTCATTTGTGAGTTAAATGGAAGTACTTTTATTCGCACTATAAACACGAGCACATGTGCATGTAGGAATTAAGCCGCTGCGTGTCCAACAACGTTCGCTCGAGTGCGTCGTCCGAGGATGCGTACAAATTCATGAACTAACAATTTCGTAAGCAACTGTAACACATCGTGACTGTGCTTCTTCCTGTGGGAACAATGTGACTGTATCGATGTACGTGTCCACATGTGCGTGCAAACATGTAGTTTAACGAGTACCTGCTGGCAGGATAAGAGTTGCTGTGACTTCGGGAAGCTTAATGGAACCCACACAAATTCCAGGCTTGGCTGAACTTCAACGACGCTGAAGTTTGCAACGTTGGAGTTCAACGAAATGAACGAAAAAAATATTTTTATTCCACCAATTATTTATTTCACGAATCATTATCGTAGCTTGAAAAACTACGAATTGCAAATTCGGCAGGGGCAAAAATTAGAGATTTACTGGAATTATTCGAGAGTTTTTTTTTATATTATCTTCCATAGTTCGCCGAAAGCGGTTCCGAGATTTTTTCAAATTTCTCCAAATGTTTTTTACTTTTGTACTGAGCGTACAAAAGACTTTCAGCGATTTTCAAAATTATATCGAACCATTTTGCCGGAACTTTTACAGATTTTTCAAGTTTCCACGACCTTCTCGTCCAGAGTCTTCCCGACGTCTCCTGTACCTCTTCGAGACTTTCTCTGCTAGGCGACCCTTCTCCAGCCATCAAAAGTCTCAGAAACAGTCTTCCCGTCACTATCGCAAGCGAATTTCAAAAAGTTTCGAAAGAGTTTCAGCAAGAATCCCGCATTCCGGACAAGCTCCTGGCAAGACACCTCGGCGAGTTTCCCAACGGTGCTAGTGCCTTTTGCGCGCGATGTATGAAGTTGAATCATGAATTCTATGTAATTATCGATATAAATATATATCAAAATATAATTTCGTCAAATAGAACAGGCACGCAGACGAAATTCGGTGATTCTATCCGCCAATGCAATTCGATAGTTTATTTTTATCTCCCAATTGATCCCACTTCAGACTAATGCGGTGGTGTCGTCTCCGGAGTGCTGCTCATCAAGCGGCGTAGTGCAAATTAGGATCGACGCGAGGATCCGAATGAGAAAAGAGGCGGTTAATTTCCCGAGGGCAGTAGAGCAAAGTAAGACGAAATTCCGTACACTTACATTTCAGTGCTCCTGTTGAATTTTTCTGTATCGCTCTCGAATATTGTTTTATTTCAAATTTTAGTCCTTAAAGTACTAAGTAAGGAGTGATTATAGATAAAGAAATTAGTAGCCGAAAAAATTGAGAACGGGAAAGTTCAAAGTGGAGCACGGGAAGTAAAAACAAAAAAAAAGAGAGAGAAGGCGAAAAAATTTTGGAAGATTAAAAATAGTGAGACAAGGGGTGTTAATGACTCATTTTATTTGTTTGTTTCCAGCGGCATCGTTCGTTGGCACAACAAAAAAATCAAGGGGAAGAAGAAAAAAGGAGAAAAGAAGAACCGGAAGGGAGGAGGAAAAACAAAGAGCAAAAGAACGAATAAAGAGGCCGGAAATAAGGAGGGGGGAGGCTGGACACAAAAAAAGGAGGGAGGGAAAGAGCGGGAGTAAACGAGAAGAGAGACGATGCCGTAACGCCAAGCCCGTTCGTCATTGTTGTTTTCACAGTGGCTTAGCGATGCCTGGACGCGCAGGGTGATCGGTGGCTATTCCGTGGCACGTACTCTATGCGCACCCTCGTGAACTAAAAGGAGCCAAAGTAACTGTTCAACAACATGACTGGATCTAACTACCCTGGATACGCGTTCACCTTCAACAACCACGTTTGCGCTCCCCCCTCGAAAGTACTTTAGGGCGGTGTATTAATCGCGGTTAACCGCACAGCTGTACGTCTGATCAAGCTTTTGCAACTGTTTCGTTTTTCAATGCAATTTCCGGTCAAAAAACGCCGATGGATTCGAAATGAATTGACTTTACAGAGGATAAAAATTATTAAGGACGGGGAGAAGAGCACGCGATTGCCTTTTTTGAAGATAATCATTGGAGCATGCGTTACTGTAACTAGTTTCGGCCGAATTTCGAGCAAATCACCGGTTAGATAAATTCCACGATTTTGCAAGCACAGCAGTTGGATATTTTGAGGGTGGAAAATCTGATGGAAACTCCATTTGCCTCGGTCGATGCAACGCTCATTTTTCAGTATCATTCGATACGTTCTTCGCCGCAGTAACTGATGCTGCTGATGAGCTATTGTTTCGGTTGCATAGTCGGGGAGAACCGAATGGTAAATTGAACTATCACACCGCGAAGACCGCGCGCAGCGATGAAACAGGACGAGCAATACGATGGTCAAACCGCGACATCAATGAAGCAAAAGTCTTTGTATTTGCATGTTGCGTTCCCCGTACGCATATAATTCAACAAACAGAATACTGTTAATTATAATTATCGAACGATCTCTAAAATGATGAATGAATTAATAAGAATCCACCGCTTGATCAAATCACTGGATGAACGTCGATCGATCCTCGAACGTAGCGTTTTTCACTTCACACGAAACATTCCGATAATTGCCAATATTATTTTTATCATTCTCACAATGTTTGAGGGAAGTGAATGTAGTTAGCAATTTTAGATTAGCAATATTGGAGAAAACAAAAGAACATTTAAATGAGTTTGTTTGAGTAAGTTTTCTGTTCTTGCTCATTTTGGCTGTGCTTTGTTATTCTCAAAAGAACTGTCTGTATCAGTTCTAATGAATCGAAAAAATAAAATGACGTTTCTTTCATCTTGAAGTTTTGAAGTTACACTTGATTAAATGTTATCAAGAACAGTAATTTGTCAACAGGATCGATTGTCAGAACTATTCAACTCCTCTCTAATAATCCAGGTAACCTTATTTACACGATTACATATTTTTATAGCTATAAATATAAGCATATTCTGGCATGATGATTGCATGTCGAGCCTTGAGGAGAGGTCGTTTCGCTCGTCAGACATTTCATTGAAATTCAACTAAATCAACTGAATCTTTTCGTCCAAAGGCCTATGTGAGGATTTGTTCGCTGTTGGTCTGACTTATTCCGCGTTCTGTTGCATCTGAGACCAGTGCATCTCTCAAGAGGTTATATTCCCTTGTGTAAAAACTTGGTAACTCTGTTACGTCCTGAAGGGACGAACGTAATTGGGAAATTTACTTAGTTTTCGCTGCCACCAACCTACACAGAGTGTAGGATTTTTGAAATGTGAAATATTTAGTAGATCTTTTGTTTGGTCTAAACGAAATTAAAATAATTGGATAATTATGGGAATAACCGAAATATTGAAGTGATTAAGTAATCGAAATAATTTAAGAGATAACGAAAGGGTGCCTATATGGTCCCGTACGGGCCCCGAAGCAGGAGATTGGGTCGCTCAAATAATTATTAACCGGGAAATCAGATTTATTGACATGGAAGTAGAAGGTTTGACGAGAACAGAAATAGTTGTGAAAAGTATGCGAAAAGGAAAGATACAAAAGGTTTACATCACACGAACGGGAACAATTCTCCCATTCCGCTCCGCACACAATAACCGCGCCTTCGTTTGACGCGCGGTTCACACACACGCACAGAATTAACTTGGTTTTATGAAGAATAACAAATTGAGAAATAAACTTAACAAAAGGGTGCACGCAAAAGTCTGCAAGACTCGGCAAAAGAACGTCCGTGAGGCAAGGGGCAGTGTGTTGCTCACTTCGCGTTTGTTAACGGAAAACAGACTTATGATTCTCTGTGCGGTTCACCAATCTTTCAGGATTTACTACCCCGCCGCGAGCTTGCTGAATTACGGAGTTATCCACGTGGACGACCGAGAGTCACTTAAGAGCAAACGGAACTGATGTACAAAAATCCTCGCCACGGCGACGAGAGCTCGAAAGCGATCGTCGTGCCGGGGCTTTCAGCATCTCAGCACTTTAGTCGTTCCCATGGATAGGTCCCTCGAACTCGCGATCAGGCGATGCTGATCGGGCGGATTCCGAGGGCTTCCGGCCAGCGGCGACACGAGGCAACGCACATAGGTCGCACTCAAGGACGTTCCGTTGTCAAGTCGCGCAATTGTCGGAGAAGGCCGTCGTCACGAACCGCGTATATTGAAATCACACGCGGGACGTGACAACTCAACACTTGCAATGAATCTTTCATTGATTTCTTATTCCACTCGTCATTAAGATTTTTACTAATTCTGTTTGTTCTACCAAACCAGGTGAAAGAGAAGTCTAACACAGAACATTTGTTTCAATCAAGCTGCACGATTCGTGACCTTTTATGGTGCTGAGCAGCCTGAAACATGAGTTTCGGTTTCAGTTACCACTGAATTGATTTTTAAGCGAAGTTGGCGTAAAAACGTCCATGAAGATACATGAAGGAATAGAGAGGGTAAAAAAAGTCTGAATCGGTAAGCCCGTGTCTCAGCCCCTAGGGACCCATTCGTAATGTTGTGCTGCCCCCACACACTCGTATTCTACCGCGTAAATCTTTGAAAACGGAACAGAATATAATCAAGAAACCTCTCGAGAGAAATGTGGAGGAAATAGAACAACAGACGGATTGGGGGCTGGAGTAGGTCCGAGTGCACACTCTCAATCAACCGCCCGAGACAAATTTCCAGATAGCTTAATGTTCTGAGTAGCCTCGAGAGAAACCGAGTGGTGTTATATATTTTCTTCAGAACTTTCTTGAAACAATTTATTCGGACTTTCGTAACAGCGAACTGGCTTTTGTTTCGAACTGAGAATTAATTTTCATTAAGTTTTTTTAAATGTAAAAACCAAAATGGTTGGGGGGGGGGGGGGGGGGGGGGGGGATTCAGAGAAATAATTTTGATCGAACGGTACAAGAATATCGAATAATGGTAAAGGATGCCACTGCAGACGCTGGGAAACATGTGAGCTCGCCTCTATTTGACCCGGTTTTTCGTCGAGTCTCGCAATCCTTTTCTCGCGCTCTTTATATCCGCGCCGCATTCGGCCTCTGTCGGTTTCGAGAGCTTTATGCAAAGAGAGGACATTGTCGACTTGCCAAAATAAGCATAACCAAGCGATATGAATGTGGCGTTGAAGTTGAAGCTCGTAAAGGCTAAAAAAGAGAGAGAGAGAGAGAGAGGTTGAAGGAGGACTAACTGAAACCGAGGCTGCTGGTGGGAAGGCAAAGAGAGACATGAAGCGAGGGATTCGAATAGGTCGCAATATTTTGTATGTACAAAGCTTTGTGACGCTGCCTAACCTTATCGTGGCTTATACACAAGGTGAAATTGAACGCAAAGTTCGCGAGATATTTTCTGGTTAAACGTACAGAAAGCCGGTCATCATCACCGTACTGAGGGTTTTAAAAATTTGCGAGTAGCGCGAGACTGGCTGGCATGGGAGGAAAGTCTGCTGCGGCAGAACGAGCGTTCCAGCTTCGCAGGGCGCGATAGCATCATCCACAACTTCAGCACTTTCTTAACGGATATAGCACAGCAAGAAAATCTCCCTCGCCTGTGCACTCACGACTCCCTTCCATTTCATTTTCCTCTCTTTTTCCGCCCCACCTTCGCCCCCTGCTTTTTCCCCTAAGTCTTGTCTCCGCACACTCGTTTTTTCACCGGAAATGATATTTTAAGGACCGAGAGACGAGAGACGGAGCGAATCCCCTAAAGACCGAATCCCTCGGAGGACTCCGTTTTATTTTTAGCCGCAGAGAATTATTGTGTGTCTGCACAACGCGACATTCGGACCGAAAAGGTAATTGAATTTATATCTTTATCTTCGCTGTATAGTCATTTAAGAAGCACGAAAAAGAAGCTTTTCTCTCTGGCATCCTTGTTTTGAGGTTTCGCACGATCAATGTGCAATGAATTTACGATAAAAGTTTATTGAAATGTGGGTGCGAAGGTCTTTTTTTATATCGACGAAATATGATTTCAACACAAAATAGCTTGTCGGTTAGCGTCGGCAAATTTATAAACTAGGAGAAGGCACACTGCCTCAGAGTCGATCGAGTCCCATTGGAAGAGAATCGGAAAAACTAGCAATTATCTTCCTTTGACTCTCGAAATATGTCAACTTTTTATACTATTCGGGGGAAAAAACGTGATGCAGTTGGTAAATGGATTCAAGGCCCCGCCATAAACACTCGTGATGGGCGGAAAAACCTTTGCGCGGTGGGCACGATTACTAAAAAACTATTAATCCGAGCCATATCAAATTTATACCACTCATTTATTATAATAATAGCTAAAGCCTGGACGAAGGGTTTCGTATTTTGTGGGAAAAAATGTAACAAAAAACCGAAAATTTAGCACCTCCTTCATTTTTTGTTAAAACTTTCGCCATTTGTTTTTAAATCAAAATTTTTACAAATCCTTCGTCCAGGCCCAAGCTATTATTATCATAAATAAGTGGTATAAATTTGGTACAGATCAGATTAATAATTTTTCAGTTATCATGTCCCCCGCAACTGATGCTCAAAAAAGGTGCTACTGGAATGCAGCTGGAGTTGCGCCATTTTGAGAAACTTTTCGATAAAAAAATTGTCCAAGTGCACTAACATATGTGCCAATGAATGTCCCTCACAGTTTTACAATAAACATTTATTTTCTTGTCGGAATAAAATCAGGGAACGTTTTCGCCCACTGCATGTGTATATAAGGCCTTAAGGGTTGTGGTTGGTACAGCGAAGCACCGCTAAGCATCGTCCATGCATCATTACATACACAGACAACGTGGATTTAATGCAGAATTCACTCGATGAATTCCGAAACAGGGATTTGACTTTCATTTTCTTTTTGTCGTGTTATATCGTACGTCACTCGACGAAAAAATGCGCGAGAAAAAAGGAGGATATTGAGCGATCAATTTACGAGAGGAGGTTGTATAGGATTATGCTATCTAACTGTTCGCACTTTCATCCCTTCGTGTTTACACTTTTTCACCGTGGTAGTAAATCCCAATCGTGCTCGATTCATCGTATGGCTCTTGTAAGCACGTTCGCGTGGGTGTTTCCATATTGATACTTTGACACACGCAGCTTTCGTTCGTACGCCTTGATTCATTGTATTAACAATGGTTTTTTTTCAAAACCTTTCCAAGTATAAAATAAAAGGAAGCTGTTAATGCGTATTGGTGGATACTTCTGCATCGTCAACTAGGCAACCTTTCCAAGATCAAACCCTCAACTGCTGAATCTCTAGCTCAAACGTCTGTGACACACACGACACAATAAAAATGGGTGGAGTTTTACGAGCATCGTTCACTCATCGACGATCTTTCGTTTTCTGCGTCTGAATGAACTTCGGAATTTTGCCTTGGAAGCGATAGATATCAGCACAATTCCGACAGGAATTACTCTCACTTTAGTTAAACATGTTTGATATTCAATGAGAAATCATTTAATGGGTGTCTCGCCTAAATAACCTCGCTCAAAATTATCACGCTCAAAATAACCAACGAACAAAATAACGATGAACAAAAAAACCGATGAATAATATAACCCATTGATAAAATAACCCCGAGAATAATAATCGTCGTTTGAAATAGCCATTAAGTTTTTAATCACTGGAATATGGAGAATGATTGAAATACTCGTTTGAAACAATGATTGCGAATAAATATGAAACCCGATGCGGGATTTTCATTGCTGGATTCAAAATGCTCCATTATTATAACGTCTTTTTTGTGTGTTTATTTAGGTGTGTGTGTTCGTTATTTTGTTCGTTGGTTATTTTACCAGGTTGTTTTGAGTGAAGTTATTTAGGATGGAAATCCATTTTATGTTGATAACATATTGAGAATCTTTTTTGCTTTTGAAAAGATCCATAAATATTTCTGGGAGCAAAGCGAAAACGTTACAGCCGAATGTTGAGTAGCGTAGAATTAACTTTTAACAGTTTCGTACAAAAAGCGATGAAAACGTGAGGGACCAAGGGAGGAAAGAGAGAGAGAAAGAGAGAGCGCATGTGAAAAAATAATATGGATGCTGCAAGTGGCCGAGCCGATCGATAAAACCCCTCAAGCTCGCAGACTCCCTATGGGGAATTACTCGGATCGCCGAGACGCCCTCAGGTTGGATAACCGTTTAATATCCGCGGCATGTACAGTCTCTCGATCCCATAAATGATTCATAGTACGAAGAC
Source organism: Venturia canescens (assembly GCF_019457755.1). Taxonomy (NCBI): domain Eukaryota; kingdom Metazoa; phylum Arthropoda; class Insecta; order Hymenoptera; family Ichneumonidae; genus Venturia; species Venturia canescens. The sequence goes on along the minus strand of NC_057421.1, from coordinate 15,338,919 downwards.
CACGACTATTGACAAACCTCGTTGACGTATTTTCCCGCTGCGCTATCCCGCCAATGCAGTGTCCCAAAGCGCACAAAATAAATTACAGGACAGAAGTGATTTGTTTTCGGTCACGTGAGCCATATTCCCATGTGGAATATGAATCACTGTTTAAGCACTAAATTACTTATCCCATTTAATGAAAATTGCGTAATTACAGCAAACATTTGATTAAATCGAAAGTTGATAAATTTTTATAAGGATCCAAAGAAAAACTGAACAAGCGGGGAATTTTCTCACTCATTTTTTTCAAGGATTTTTATTATTCACCTGTACCTGAAAATTAAAAGTCGTTACGAGACTAAGTTTATGGGGGAAATATGCAAAATAGGTCAAAAAGAAAAATTTTGTAAAATATCAAAATGTTTTTTTTACCTAAAAGACGCTTTAGAGCCTGAAAGGATTCAATAAAATGAAATAATAAACTCGGATTACAAAGAAAACAGTGGTGCAAAACATGTGACGGATTAACATGGACTGAATACCCACGAGGAGTTCCTTCGTAGCCGAGATTTCGAGGTGACGAAGCATGAGGTCGAGTAATTAAGACGACACTACGTTGCACTGGTGCAAACGGCCAAAACCACCTCCGAGCTGTACAGTTGGACACTTAATACCAGAGTGGTATACAAAATGTTAAACGTACAGAAGTGCATACATTGCTTGTAGCACCGCTTTGCTTCGCGCACAGACGTATGACACAGTAGACTACATAGACCGATTCAAAATAAAACCTTAATCCTTTTCACTACATTCAGAAGCAAACGTGGCGACCACAGATGAAAAGTTTTTGCATTGAGGCTTCGTTAAGAATTTCAAAGTTTTCGAATGAAATTAAAAATTCAAAAGTTCATTTTCTGGCTCACTGGCCTGACCACAGATTGAAGTCAGCGGAAAATCAACGTTTGCTAATCAGATAGAAAAAACGTTTATTTTTTTCCATCAATTGCCAACAATTTATGGAAATCTCTGGTCAGAGAAATAAACATTAACAATGACATTTCATCTTCGAATTTCATTCCCTAATTGTTTGTTGAATACTGAATACACTTTTTGAAACGTCCTGTATTCTAAAACCAGCTTCCCCATACTCTTTGTCGAGTTCTCGCTCCGCCAGACATGGATTAAGTTGGAATTCCTTCAGTTTCTGGGCTACGAGCATATATAAACTTACACCAGTGTAATACCAGCGGGAGCGCCGAAAAGCCAAAAAACCCTGAGATCGTCATTTCGGCACGATACTCTCGGATTTACTATTTTCTAACGTGGGATAAAAGACTGTTACTGGAATTAGATGATTTGCGAAATTATTTTGAAGAACTTTTGAAAGCACCGATCAATAGTCAGAGGGAATGTAATTCAAAGCTGAAAATCTGCAGTATAAAAAAGTGAAGAGTCTAAGAGAAGAGGGTTTAACCCTCGTATATACTCTTCGATTTTCAATCGAGTGTGTCTTTTTCCGAAAAATAAGATAGCCTTGCCATTCGTTTGGTCTTAAGAGATAAAACATCGAGGTTAAGTGCTTTTTCGTGTATTCAGGAGAATGGAAAGCACTTTGAAATAGGATTTGGTCCTTTCGTTTCTATTTCTGTATAAAATTTGTTTGTGAGGACTTTTTTTGCAGCTGATAAAATTTGCTATTGATTAAAAAACGTTGCTGTTGGATTCGCAGTGGATTTTTATTTCAAAATTTCGTAAATGAATTATGGCATTGATGAGATTAAAGAGAGACTTTATATCCATCGGCGAACTCGCGGTTTCTCGTGGACGATTTAAAAGCAAACATCCTTGGGGGTTTGTCGCAAGGGATCAGTCACGACAAAGGAAAATAGAGAGCAGATTAAATGCGCCACGATCATGGTAATTTAGACCGCTGATTCTCGAGAGGATAGAAAAACGTCTACGTCCTATAAAGTATGTAAAAAGGGGAGAAAATTGACGGTGCGAGGATGTCGAGGGTAGATCAAGGTGCGAAACATGGTTAATGGCTGAAGTAGAAGGTTTGATTGACTGCGCACTAAGCCCGAGGGCGAAGCTTCGTACTCGCATGGGCTCGAAGGATCTTGATAGGTGTACGGTGTACAATGTGCATCCAACTTGGTCTACCAAAACTTCATACACATCGATCCATCAACCTCCGAATCGCATGCAACTCCATTCTTCACCAAGTTCGTAATATCACACTGAGAGGTAACTAGAGAAGCTGCAATCGAGAATGAAGCATGTTTTACAATATTCAGGCTCACTTTTCTCCCTACAACCGCGAAGTATGAGACTTTTTACCATGGACTGAAAATGTAGACTAACGAAACAGCACTTTTTAAACCTCAAGTTATTTCGTTGGCGAAAGTTCACAGCGGGATTTTTAGTCGTAAAAAGTAAATCTGTGAACTTTCTTATCAGCTACAAGAATTAGCAAGAGTTGCTGGAAGCGAAATGGAAAGTGGTAGCTTCGGTCGTAAGTAAATCAGTGCAGTTTAGAAACAACAGAACAAATTATTTGCTTTTATTTTGATTAATAGGACGAAAATACAGCGTGTAAACTCCAGACATCTTGAGCAATGATCCACGATTAATATTTTCCATTAGGAAAATACCATTCTTGGTGTATGCAAAAAGTATGGTTACTCAGAGATGCGCACTGCAGATGCAATTTCTCATGAATGATTTACGAGGGATCCAAGTTTGTCAGAGTTCTTTGTATCAAGTGAACGAATAAAAAAAAGAGAGAGAGAGAGAGAAAGAGAGATGGGACTAAATCGAAGAAAAGAAAAGTTGAGGATGAGGACACTGCGTTTGAGAAACTGCACGATTGATATGACTCATGGACATTGTAAATGGCCGGGTGTGTTTTGTAAATACGAAGAACCTTAAGGTAATTTGTCTTAGGACCTCATGGTAGTGAATTATAGTCGAGAAACGAGCGACCCGAGGGAACTTTCGAGCCACGCATCGTCAATTTCTCGAGAAATCCACAAACCCGTGATATACATAAATCTCAACAATTTCGTCTCCTTAGAACCAGCTTCCCTTCGTATGTGTGCTAACCCTACGATTTTTCTTCGGGTTCTTTAGAACCACACTGTCGTATAATCATGTCCTCCAATGAACCTTCCACTCTGATCGATGTTACTCATTCATTGTTTTCAGCCAATGAATAAAAAGATTTGTTTTTGAATTAGGAAGTTTTATGCCAATTTCGAATGCTCACATTCCGATTCGGTGGCGTGATATATTTCACGTGGATCGAAGGAATCATGAATTTTGTCGAATTCTTTACCCGAAAGAGATGTCATTGAGACAGTTCAGAATTCGAGCATGAATAACTGCTGACACGATGATTCATTTTCCTCACTGGATACTCACCTGGAACAGAAAAAAGTACCAATAATTAAAATAACCTCAAATGATTCATTAGAAATGATAAACTTCGGGGCAACTTGAAAATTTGGTATTATTAAAAATGATTTATAAGAAGTTAGCGCAGAATTGTTCCATTCAAGATTTACGAACATCATTTTTCATCAGTTACTAATTACGAGTTCAAACAGGAAAGTAAACCACCGGGAAAAATTCACGGCTCATGAAATGTAATGAAAAATAAAAAGAGCGCCTGGGGTTGATACCGCTGAAAAATGCGAGTTGACGAGGCAAAAGTTTGAGGTCTGGTAAAAGGCGACAGCTGAATGTGCCAGCTACGGGAAGGGCGGATGTTGATAAAACATGGGGGTGAATGTCTCGCTTGTTCCGGAGCTTCAACTACGCGTTATGTGCCCAATGGGCTAACGCTTGGAAAAGGCCTTTGTGGATGAATGTTCTCATGCATGGATTGAAACCATGAGGGTGAATCTGAACACGAATGGACCCCGGATTCGTGCGGCACACCGCCCAAAGATGCATCGTTGTGTGACTAGCATGAAAGCCTTTGTGCCTCACGTACCAACGGAGCAGATCCTTGCTGATCACACTGTCACCTCGTAAAGTAAGTAGTCGCGTACGCCACGATAACACGATAATTTGGCCTGTTTTGCCTCGTTTTTGACCCCATTCGGGACGCTCCATCTCACAGAATGTCCTGATTGATCGGCTCTACCTTCATCCGTAAATTTAGCCATAAAATAATTGACTCTGGAACGCAATTGAAATGGAATTGGAAAGCTCATATTTCGAGAAGCCATTCCGTTGATATTTACTGTTAAACAGCAAAAGCTTTTCGAGGGGTTTGATTACATTTATGCGCGGCATTAAAGTCACATTAATGCTTCGTACACGTACACGGAAATCAAATATAACGAAGAATTACGAAGAGCCTTGCTCTCTCTGATTGTGAACATCACGTTGGAATTTCGCGAGCATTCCAAAATCAGTGGACGAGGTTTCAATGGCCACGAGAATACGAGAAATAGAGAAACACAGCGCTCAAATAACTTTGCAATTTCTATCCCCAACGAGCGATACATCAAAGAGCTCATGCTGGTATGGTGGTCGACAGTTACTGTGATAGCCAATTCTACATTTTCTCGGCCTGATGATCCTCCAACCAGAACTTCCATTAGCGAGACCGCCGCTTGCGTAATAACACGAATATGCATACTTGGCGATTCATCATCACTGGCCAAAAAAACATACTTCAATTAATTCATCGATCATTCAATTATGCATTCCATTTACGAAATTTTGCATCGAGAATTCCCGAGTGTTGAATATCCAGAATAAATGTGATCATTTTCAACCATTGACAATTGTGCGATTTTGCTGTTGATATGTTATTTTACTACAAAGCATTTTCAGTATCAATTTCACTGTAATGAAAATTTTCATCGTCAAGGTAATTGTTGACATGAAAAAATTAACCTCTTTGAAGCGAGAGCTGTTCTCTGGAAAGAGACGCCACCAGTGAGTCCAGTGTGAATGCTTCGTCATACTTTTTTTTTATGTTTTCTGATAGCTCTTAATCTTCTTAAGCAATTTAGAAGTTAATGAAAAATATTTTCAAATAAGTGGCGATATTTTTGAGTGCATGAGTGCTAAAATTTCGTATTTTTGGATCATTCCTCGGAAACAGTTGGTGTGGAGAGTGGAAAACACACAATCGCTTCGACTCCCAGGCCACTCGATAATTCAAACGACGAAATCCGGAATTTGGAGCTGATCCAACGATCACTGGAATATTCGAGGAGAATACGAGGTCGCGAAATACAGACCTAACCCTCTCCGAAACACTCTGTCCTGGAATGCAAGTTTATAGAACGGTAAATAATGTAGTACACGCTGACTGAATGACGGATCAACCTTGACTAACTCAGACAGGATTTATGGTTAAAAAAATTTATTGGAGCAGCGAAGTGTCACATTGAGGGGTGCCGATTCCGTATACGATCGTCACCGACCTATAAACTGTCAAACAAGCACGAACGGTTTGGCATGCAACAAACCCCGCACATTAATTCGAACCGAGGATATTGAAGATCAATTGACATCTTCCATGACATCAAGTTCCCCATCGATACAAATTTTTTAAGAGGTTAAAATAAGAAAAATGAAGCAAATATAGCGAGCGAAAAGTTTTCATGTTCCTATAATTCTTCAGTATCAGTAAAAAATATGCTGAAGTAGCATTTTTGTAAATTTATTCTGCAAGCTTTAGCAAGAATCGCATCGGTGGGTAAGAAGTAGTTTCGTGATGAATAGTACCACATTTGATTTCGAACACGAAAACGTTTGATTCGCTTCTTACAACAGCGTTCATGGAGGCACCAAAGTTTCATTTCCGGCATGTTTTTATTCATCGTGTTCGACAGTAAATATTAATTGTTCAGGGAAAAAGAGGCTAAAGAATTTTCTTTCGACATTGGCGACAGCTCACCGAATATTGAACGTGATATTTGTTGATCACATCATCACGCCGTACAATTTGTCATATTTTTCTATTAGAAACCGATCGTATGGTTTCCTTCTCTCGAAAGACTTAAAAGAAGCCAGGAAGTATGGAATTGATCATTTGCTTGATAAATCTTCAATCTTTCTCCCTCGCTTAATCCTTTATTCTTCATACTCTCGAGGTTTATTAACAAAGGCTGCCTTAATACGAACAAGTTCTTGCTTCCTGTTCTTTTAAGTTGCCTCCATTTTGACAGTATATTGAGATCAAAGTGAGGTTGTACCGCGAGTGCATCAGCACTGCTGAAGGGGTCGTTGAGTGGCGTGTATGTAGGTTAAGCTGATTGAGGATTATGTGAGGATTACGTTAGATTCTCTCCCTCTTTCGGCCCTCGTCACTAAGAGAATTAGGTTGAATGCTTATCGTGCATGGGTAGTCACCATGTGCGAATCACTTAAGCATTTCAGTTGCACCGAATATCTGTGCTCATAAATTATAAAGAAAGTAGAGCAATGAAAATAATTGCCTTTTTCATCCGATTCGTAATTACGCTGAAGTTGCGAATTCTCGATGTCACATATGGGAATATAGAGCGAAATAACTTGAGGCTCATGCTAATTTTAAGGCAGACAAGTACTATGGATGACGCTGAAGTTTCCAACGTTGGAGTCCAAAGAAATGATCGAAAAAAAATTTCCAATAATTCCAGTAATTCTCCTATTTTGTTCCCTGCCAAATTTGCGATTTGTAGTTTTTCAAGCTGCACCAACGATTCGTGAAATAAATAATTGGTGAATTAAAAACATTTTTTTTTCGTTCATTTCGTTGGACTCCAACGTTGGAAACTTCAGCGTCGTTACTATGGTGACTTGCGTCATACAGTAATGGAAGTAAGCGTGATTCAGAAATTCACAATATTTCAAAATCAAGTCAGAATATGACGAAAAGAAAAATGGACCCAAGAATTTTTCATGTTTCAGCCCATGTAAGGGAGTCCCACTCCGGCCATTTCCCAGATAAGGACTCCGCTATACTTAAGGATGTACAGACGCGAGAGCTGTTTTTAGATAACACTCTAATTGTTTCATGTCTTACAAATCCAAGATTTCTTTTCTATGTCTGTGAAATTTCAAAACCCCTTATCGACTGTTTACTTGAAATATCAACAGTCGGAAAGTACAGAAATTAACATGTCGCTTATGGCCACGTTGACTTACTGGCCCCTTCAACCATCTTCAACTCAAAATTTCATATATTTCTAAATTAGATGTCAAAGATTAAAACCATTATTTGTATGAATTGAATCACGCGGAATCTAATGGTACGTTAAAAAAGGAGGGTCAACGGCCATCTGAATTAGAAATATTGAATTGCAGACGACAAATTGTTGCAGAATCTTGAAATTTTGCAGGCCCATACGTCACTTGTCTATAGCGCAACTTATGTCATATTGTCAATGGAAATGACACTGTCTTTTTTAGGGTTATAGATGGTGATCTCTGATCCAATCTGTCAACTGACTACGTTCAACTTTGTCAAACGTTGCCTTTTCGCAATGTACTATCGAATCATGTGAAAGACTCGGAATGAAATATGTTCTGCAATGAATTCAACTTAAACATTATTTACGATTAAAAAATTAAGATAACACTTTTTTACTAATATTGTGCATTATATGAATGACTCGGCTAATTCTTTTAAAAAAATATGGAAAGACTGTCAACTGACTAGTACGACACACATACATCCTTAAAAAAAATTTTTTTACAGAGGTTAACTTTGCCTCATCATAGCTCCTATTATTCCCTTTGCAGTAATTTTGTGATTACTTTTCATTGTCCTCGTCCTGGGTACGTTCCAGTAAAGATATTTCTCGATGAATTTTCTTTTTTTATTATTAAAAAAAAAAGTGGGATTGCTTTTATCTCAGACTTCGTGGTATGGACGATTTTTTCCTACCCTTCCCGTGTTACTGTTGGGAGGATTAGTTATGCATGTTGATTATACGTAATTTCACAGGCTATAATTGGTTGAACGTTATCTCCAATGAAAGCTTCATACATATCTCATATATCGATTCGACCTGTTTAACTGTTTCGAGTACTTTTGCAGCCAGTTTCATTATGCAAGCTAATTCCAATTAAGATACGCTAGGAAAATTCATCGCGAATGCAGGAGCTCAAAGAAGAGGAAATTAAGGATCAATGATACATGTCGATTTGCTAAATGGTTTCTGCGAAGGAGTTTTTTTTACAAGGAATCGTATTAAAACGAAACATAAAGCGGGCCGTTGGGATATTTTTTCTACCTCTTTTATTCAGGAAATGAAATGGGATTGAATTCTATCTGCGGCGGATTGAACGATCACAAGGGATGGAAAAAATTGAATGGCGCTTCTTTTTTTTCTACAATTTGGCATTTCGAGTGCTATGGAGTGTACAAATACTGAGGCACTACCGAGTAAGTGAGCCAAGAGAATCGGTTGAAAAAATAAAATAAAATAAAATGTTTTGACTACAGAATATTAAACTCAGTCCGTCACTGGCATTTTAAAACGATGTTTCCATAGATACGAGTCAACTCGAGTGTTTTCCATCATCGTGCACCAAATAAAAATGAAAATTCTTCTAGTGTGGATTCACACGGTTTACGACGCTTCTTGTGCCAAAATGAACTTGACTCAGAATTATGGAGCAGGCAGCGATTCAAATTCGCAGAAATGTAGAAAAGCGTAAGCAAAAAAGGGATGCTGCTGAGCTTACGTACTTGCTATATTCACTTCTTTTTTCTCGTTATCTCTGTACTACGATTGTTGCTATTCCATGCTATAATAGTATGTGTCCTGGCCATGTTTCGACGTCGAGTAAGCGCCACAGCTCACGTACCACTGTCGTACTCGTAAAGTGGCACGATACACGGAACATTGGGTCCGCGTATAGTCACAGTCACGCGTCCTTTTTTTATCTCTTTTGTACAAATGTCGTACTTGTTGCCGTTGCTTTATTTTTCATGTTTTTTTTTTCATTTTCGTGTTGCGCTAAAAACACACTGTTCTATCCACCGGGTTGGATCACAGTTAACAATGATATTCTTGATAAAATACTATTTATTATTCTCTCTACTTTATTTCACTGCGTAGAAAAATTTACCAAGAAAAAGCAGGTCGGACCTTTATTCTCACCGAAACATGACGAGATAAAACGGTTTTATGATGGAAAGACCCTTTTCTTCTTTGTTTTCACTAGACCTTTACATTTCTTCATATTTTTGCACGCAGTGAAAAAATATTGACTGGGCATTGTTTTATCAAATAACTTTTGACTTTAATATTGCAATTCATTGCTCTTATAACCTCGTAAAAACAATACATTAATCTACACCGAGTTGACGTTTGGGATGTTCCCTCGGATTTTTTGCGAATTGGAATTGGAGCACTTGAAATTTGGACTGATTCCTAATTTCGGAGAAATCGCGATTATATAGGAAATGCTTCTGCCATTTATCCAACTTCTATCGTTAATATCCTTTTTAAGCATTCGGTAAGCCTTTATTTTTATCGTCGCTATGGATTCCTTACATTTTTTTCTATCTGCCAGACAGTTTGTATCAGGAATTTAGAATCATTTAGCATATGGATTGTTGAATAGAAATGTGGTGATGATGGAATCTCCATAAGCTCCCGCATAAATTTTACGATTTTTTAAGTTTTGATTCTTTATCAAATGTTCGATAACCTGACCTCAAATGTCGCCAATCTATTCGCATGCACTTTCACCTTATTGTAACTTAAAATCAGTTATTTGTAGAATAATCAGGTTCGTGAAAGGAATACCTTAACGAATATTTCTGAAGTTTTGTTTCAAAACGTTCCAGTTTTAAAATGTGCAGATGTTTAACGAAATATAATTTTGACTGATCTCAAAGTGATTCCATTTAGTCTCAACAACAAAAACATCCAGATCGCTGACATTTCAAGAAATTTAAAAAAGCTCGTATTATTTTTGAATTACAGAATATCTTCATTTATATTTTGAATCATTCATCACCGATGCATCGATCGATTTTATCGTGAATTTATACGATAAAGCTTGCATAGAAAATGGTGAATAGATAGCACCGGATCTTCACTCCGCTCTGGAGTATCGGATACCGATAAGAGTCAAACGCTCTCCAATTGTCTATTGAATTAGCATTTTTCCTTTTGTCGAAGATTGAAGTTCGATTCGACTATCCGCACCTGTCCAAAGCGAAGTTTCTGTAGCATTTTGAAACTAACAATATTCAAAGACGTTTGCATCTTCCGAGTGTCTGTCCATTTGTCAGCGAATTTTCAGAACCGAAGAGAAACACGGACGTTCGGATTGCGAATGCGTTTACGATGGGATCATCTCAGATTGTTCGTTCGTGACTACAATACAGAAATATGTTTAGTGTTTATCTTCGAACATGCTCCGCGACCCACATAGCATGAACAATAAATTGTTTGTCGATGCGATATCCTCGGTAGCAATAATGTTGCTGTTATCCGATCAAAACATTTCTCGAACGGATATACTCTCCATGGATATTACAGTTTATGCGAGTGAACCATACAACCTAGACACATGCTCACCGACGCGATTTAACGTCCTTTTACGTGCTGTCTATCCTGTACCACATCCCGAGTACCGGGTGTCCCACTGCGAACGCTCAATTTCACAGGATGAGCTCAGAAACGAAGTACAAATCCGGAATCGTCGTGACAATTTCGATGGTGTAAACGATACGAGAAAAATCTACAGAAAAGTCATCATTGGGACATCCGGAGTTTGGATTTCGTTCTGAAGTTGAAATTGCGGTTCAGATCTTTCTGGGGAAGGAACACCCTGTACTTGGCTATGGAAAGCGGATACATGCAAATATACGGAGTACATGATTTTTCCGATGAATGTACGAGAATGATTTTTCAACGGATCACTCTATATACCGGTAGAAAATGCGTGCTCCAAAGCTGGAATAAGCCTCGTACGTTGTATGGTTTTCCCGATAATCTTCACAAACTTGCTATTTTATGGGAGCGTTGGTGAACGGCGAGCCAGAGCTAGGATCGCGGCGAAAATTTAGCGATCGTTATTAACGCACGAATCTTCGGTTTGTTTCACGATTTTTTTAGTTAGTTTGAAGAAGGAAGACTCTGGAATTCTTTGAGGGATCGATGCGAATCAAGGAGTTGTTCTAAGGTTTTCAAAACAACTGCAAAAAATTGAAAATGCTTTTCATTACGTTGAGAGTTTGCCATGTTTTTTTGCGATTGGTAACGTTCTTAAAACGTAGCATCTTCGATGAGAATTTCTCGTCGCAATGCGCACGGAAGTTATTTGATTCTTGATGAAGTAAACCACCGGAATCTTCCTAGCCGGAGGAAATTGCGTCGCGTATCCTTATCGCGCGCCTCCGCTCGATCGTTGATCTTAAGGAAGTTCCGAAAGAATCCAATGATTTTCCATTCGTAAAGAAGTTTCTCATTTTCACAGGTATGGGCTGCGAGGGCGAAGTCGTGCAAGCCGGAAGAGACGGAATTTCCGCTATTTTCAATCCTTCGTGACATTCTCCGAGATTACAAGAACGAGATTTTCGATATGAAGCAATGAGTTATTTAGAATACGCACAATAGAAATGTCGAATTTTCACACAAAACCAAATTCTAGTGCGTTAGGGTAATTTTAATTGTCAACTCTGGCATGGAATTTAGTTGGGAATTCTTCCAGCGTATTCCCAAAGTCGCCTTTATTTTCAGGAAAAAAATACTCAGCATGCAACCGAAGGGACTACGGACATCGACGAATCACGGACCGCTTCGTGTTCGCGATACTCGATACCCTTGCGAGAATCCGTAAGCTTTTATTAGTGAGATTTCGGTTAATGAGAGACCTCCGAAACGAGACAGGCATGAAACAACAAGAACAAGAATCAAGAATAGAAATCCAAGGGATTTTTCGATCACGCGAGGTGACAAAATAACTCCATGAAAAGTTTAAATGTGCCCTCTTGTTTGTCAGGGGGTTTTATAACGGTAACAAAATACTTGCGCAGTGTTTTTCAAAGGGAGAAATTTGAGTAGCAAAAATAATGGAGTGAAATTTGGAGAAGTTCCTCCACGAATTTTTTTCTTCCCACAGTTTTCTTTCCTCTTTTTATTTGCGAGACCGTCCTTTTTTCGCATTTTTATATCATTGACGAATCGCCGATTTCACAGAAGAGAGAGAGGTCCGAATATCCACAAAAGGAGAAAGCCAGAAGATCAAATAAAAATGGAACGAAGGATGTCGAACATGCATCGAAAGATGATAACGTTGACAACGGTCTGTACAGAAGGGAAACTACAAATGCTCTTTGAAATTGTATCAAAAAGCCAGGAAACTTTTTCGTATGATGGACAAGCAATTTTCAAAGTCACAATAGAGTAAATGTAATAATACAAAAGGAAATTGTGAACACCTTTGTCCTCAGAGACTGTTTTACCCCGGTTTACTTGTGAACTGCATCTCTTTGTTACCCTTTTCCCGGATATGTTGAAGTACAATCGCGCTTACGAGTATTGGATCTGGTGTTAAATTACAGTTTTACCAACACTCGTGTTCACTCGGCTCCAATTTACCTTGATGGAAATCCATTTCCTCTCATATACGCTTTCTCATATATTTTTTCTACCATCGCAACTTTCATCCGACTCGCCAAGCAATTAACCCTTGACCCTTCATGTACTTCAGACACTTCAGATTTATTGAACTACATGCGATATTGAATTATCAAAAAACTTCACACTATTCCAAGTTACTAACTCTCGTTGATATTTCATTTTCTTATTCTATGAGAAACTCATCTCGAAAAGTCACCAACTTGTCTGGAGAGATCGAGTTTCAATTTGCTATAATTAGAAGAAAAGGATTCGTTAATAAGCCTTACCATTGATGCTTGTAAACGAACATGAAAAAGTGAAGCAATTCATTATTATTTTTACCCAGAGACTCGGCTTGTGTGAGATATTTATATGATCGCGAAAATTCAGGTCGATCGAACCGCTGTGCCCCCATTCAAGTGATTAGTTGTAAAAACAATATGAATTTCTCGGTGAATCGTGTTCACATATATTCGATGGAAGAAAAATGCGGAAAATAAGCTCTCCTCGTACCTCGCAGTAGCGTCTATATTATTTGTTTATACGGGAATGCGTACCAAGCCCTACGAGAGCTTTGAATAATAGAGTGGCGCGCTTGCTTGATGTGTATACGCAAGGGTTGCAAGAAACTAAAAGAAAAGCAAGTGGCGTGGAGAAGGAGGGAAAGGGGATAACTTTAGCATGAATGCAGGCCTGGATTCTGGGTCAAAGATGCTTTACGAGATGCGGACTGCATTTCTGTTTCGTAGTTTTTCTTTTTTTTTTCTCGTATTTCATATAACACTACAAGCTTATAGGTATATAATCGAGAAAACTATCGTCGTTCGCGATACAATAGAATTCAACGGATACGAAGAAAGCTGTTGGGAGCTTCATCCGCCGAGGAATGAACATTCCGCCATCATTTTCTTTTCATTACGTCGCTCTTCGTGAAATTGTTTTCCATTGTTTCAATGGACTGAAAGAAGACCTTCGGTGCTGTCATTCTTGATATAATTATAATACTTCAACGGTTCGTGGAATGACAATATGAATGAGATTCGAAAGCTTCCGAGTGATGTACCTACTCGTGAAAACGGATTTTTTCATGAGACCGTTTATATCTCATTTCTATTTCATCGTTTTTTGAAGGAACGAGTTTGCTTGTAGAAAAAATAAAAAAGAATAACCAAACGCCTTTACGCATAGTTGTTTTTCGCATTATTTATGGGCTTTTTTACAACGATTTTCTTGCGAGACTCAAAGCGTACCTAAACTCAGCTGTAACTCGAGACACGAAACCGAAGTAACCTTCGAGACAGTCTCAAATAGCTGTAAAGTGGCTGAGCATACCCTGATTGTTACCTTGAGAGAATTCCAACATCCAATGGCTCAAGGCTCCGAAACTTGACTCCAAAATTCATACTTTTCTATATATTTTTGTCAAGGTTTTTCGAAAATTAAAGACCAAGAGGTTCGACACCATTTTCAGAGCGATGCAAAGAAAAATATATTTTTTTTCAAAATAAATTGGCCATTTTCAAATGAAAACTGCACTGTGTCTTCTTACACTGAAAATAATAATGTGTACTAAAAAATCTATGCTATGCAACACTGTTTTTTCCATTCAAAAGGGAAATATGCAAAATTTCTGAAACTTCGAAATTCTTTCGTTATAAATGAATGGAACTGTCATTACGAATTCCATAGATCGCAATGGCAATTTGTCCTGCAGTTTATATCCGCGGTTGCAATATTTACACTCGTATAAAAGTCGCGTACGTATATATGAAAGAGGATCGTATTGTCGTTCGCGAATTGAACAATGGACGCGACAATACTATGTTAAAAGTCGTCTTATATTCTTCACGGAAACGTCTACGTGACGAGAACTCTCGATTTTTCACGAATCCTATCTACCACGAAGATCCTCTACCTATAAAGTTTCAAATACGAAGTTGTACCTTTTGAAATTCATATCATTTTTCGCTGTAGCAAATGTGCTCGAGTTTGAAAGATGCTCGAACGTCAAGTGACATTTTATATGCATAATTTCTCGAACCCAACATTTTTTTTGGCATCTGAGAAGTGCTCGCGGTTAATCAACACTTTCGATTTTTCCTTCACCTCAAATGTATGGATTTTTAAAGAAAAATCAAAAGATCGCGGTTCCAAAAAATACAGAACATTTTTGGCACATTCCATTCAAACGAGCTCATTAAACGACCAGCGAAAGATTGATCTGCGAATGATTATTTGAATACCAAATAATCTTGATCGAATAATAACGTAACTTTGGTCATCGCGTTGCAAAAGTTATATGTCGAAGGGCCAATCGGATTATGGAAGAGAATACGATAACATGCATGTAACTGGGTCGGGGAGCAAGAGTTGAACTATTAGCATTTATATGAGCACCAGTCACGTCGAAAATACCCGAATGCAAATCGCACCCCCATTAAAACCGTGTCACGTAAATCGAGCACATGTTACGTGCGCGTGAACCCACCGTCGTCTCAACCAACGGAAAAGCGATGAACAATATATTTTCGTTCAAATAACCAACGAAATTTGAAGGGAACGACACCGATGAATCAACCGACTGAGACAAAACGACGATACGGATACTGTTGCATCCATGAAGTCAGAATTATTTCAGAACTCTTTCGACTCCTTCGAGACATCAGAGCTCACACTTTCTCATCAACGATTTTTCTGTAATGTCCGAAATATCAGTGTCATCCGATGGATTTGATCATCGACCTGAATACTTTGGTCGGACGATAAAAAGCAATGGATTCCCTCAACGTTTTTTAGGAGTCGTGCGATTCACCGAAGAAGCTGAGTCGCAAAAGTTTCTCGATGACACAACCGAACCACCGCAGTTCCGATCCTCCTACTCGAAGAAATCAAGTATTTAACAAAAAATTCCAATTTCCTCATAGAATTTATATTGATTCAGAATCATCCTGAACCTCCATCCGGAGGTTTTGTATCGAATCATGCTGACCAGAATTACGAGCATTCGTTAAGCTGTAGGGGATGTGGAATGTGGCAATGGAACGTGATCATTCAATTGAAGGCAAAACCTAATATCTTGGGGCAAAGTCCAATGAATCGTGACCGTAGTGGCAGCTGTTGCTCGGGTCGTCCAGCCTCCCAGCGGCGTATCCATACCAAGTACCAAGTGTTTCAACTGTACATTGCAATCAGATGTACATAACTGATGTGAGGGGTGTCCCAGAAATTATACGTACGCGACGGGATTGTTGCAATATCGATGGAATTCTCAAGAGAACAGTTATTGCGGCGTTTTTTCCCTCACACGTGGCTTCAACGGAACATTGGTAGAATTGCGATTGCTAATCCGGTGTTCGAATAAAAAAAGTGAGCGTAGCAAGCACAGTTGGCCAAATGAAGCTTCATCATAAATGAATTAATATCTGATGAAATATACGAAGGAGATAAAAGTGCCAGAATGATTAATTGTTCCTCCCAACTTTGACGACTTGCACTCTTTGTAAATTATACTCGCTCTTCTCACGAATCTCCCAGTCCGCTCGTCCTACACGTGTGTCAGTAAGGCGGTCTTGGACAGATAAATGTGTATACCGGACAAGCAAGATATCCTGCTGGCCACAAAACGGACATAATACGAGCAATGTTATCCCCTCGCAAAAGCGTTTCCCTGGCGATAGCAGAGCGCTAGGAATGACGCTGGGAAAGGCACCATTTACATGGCTCACAAATACGCTTTCTCGGTGCTCCTTCCTCGTGGCTAACTCCACTTTCGAGTTACGTCGTGGCGAAATAGCCTCTCCACTGTCTCCACGACTGGTAAATGCGCTACTTCGATTCAGCCAACAACCACCCTCGTAAAATAACCCCATCCAACTTGCCTTGGATTCATCTTGTATCTCAACTGGCCGAAACTATCGCGAAAACACGTTTCCCAAGGCTTTGAACTTTCAGGTTTTCAGGTGCTGGCTCAATTATTGCGGCATGAAGCAAGTAAATTAATCTGGTGACTTCATTATTTTGAGCTTTTCATTCGCAGATTCACAGTTTTCGTAGATTCTAAAGTCCCAGCAAAATTGAAGATGAAAAAAAAAAAAGAAACTGGTCAAGAGCAGACTTCCAGGAACGATCGATGAAGAATCGACATTCATTTTCCTCGAATCCTGATTTGAACGTCTCCGTGCAACCTTGACACTCAAAACTTCCAAGCCGTTGTGCCACTCCGCACTATTATCTTGTCTCTCAAATGGCAACATTCAGGAAATACCTGTTTTCAAGTCCAAGCAATTCGACCACTGCGTATCGGAAATATGCCTGACAAGTAACTATTTTACTGTCAAGTTAGAGAAAACGTGACCTTGTGAAAAAATGGTTACTCTTCAATCGTGATTGTCGTGGCGTCTGGCTCCTGATAAGCATCATACCATAATCTTTCCATATTCACGTTTCTCACGGAGTATAGATTTTTCGTCAGCATGTAGGCAAAAGTTCGGGGTTAACGCCCTTGGGAAATTGCACGGACACGATATCCTGCACGGAGTTTCCTACGGTATATATTTACGGAGTACATATACTTATGTGTAAAATAATGCCTACCGGCAGTAAAACCGATGACTAACGTGCATGGTCATCGTACCTCGAGCATAGCCAGTTTTTCAATTTTTATACGGTCGTTCATGAACTTCCCACAGCTTAAATATGTGCAAAAAATCGATCAACGAGCCCGCAGAAAGGCTTAATCGAACGGCCGGAATGGGGCTCGATTCTTTCAACGATTAAAGAACGTCGAAACTTATTTCGAATTCATCGACAATTTTACTTCATTCTCGTCCAGTTTGATGAAAATTTTTCATAGAATTCTAAAGTCTGACGCACGAACAAGCGATCCCCGCAATTTTGGTCAAGTCCATCCCGATGAGTTCTCGTCGTTCGATATCGAAGTACCGGAATCCATCGAAACGAGTTGAAATACGTGGGTTTGCATAATACTGAGAATCTTCGTAGGAGTCCGCCGACCGAAATTCGTGAGAGTAATTTGAGGCAAAGGTCGTCTCATTTCTAATTGCAAACAATGACTGTGAGTGTGCCGCATGAAAGTTAATTGGGTAATGTTTTACTGCGCGCACCGCTCGCGCGGCGTGTACTTTAGAGTTATGGGTTTCGAAGTACCAGCTGTGCACTTTAGATAATAATGAGAGTAGTAACAATAATAATAATGGGGGAGGGGATTTTTTTACCGTTTTACCAAGCCAGGATGCAAGTTGCTCCTTCGGTAATAATAACGGGGCAATGTCTGTTTTCCTATCGCGTGGCGGAGAAACAAGAAGAAGAAGAAGAAGAAGAAAAAAAGCAGATGATGGAGTTGATCAACCCAGGAAAAAAGTACGACAGTTACAAAGACTCGGAGAAATTGTTATCACTATTATTACTCCCTCGGATGGACAAAAAATTATGAAAATATTTTCATTCAATTACAATCCTCAACGGATGAGTTTTGACGCTCGCTGAATAACTTGTTGAACTTTAAAGTTTTTAATTCTGAATTACGATTATATGTGAAAAACTGAATGCAGACTGTCAGTCGTGAGATAGAGAGTGCCTCCTATGAGTCAGAACGATATCTCAGAATATCATCGCTACAAAAATAAAGCGCCCTATAGTGATGTCTCATAATAACCAACTTCATACTTTCTCTATACTTATAGATCAAGTTTTCAAATACGTTTGTACAGGTGAGATGAAAGCACCCATCGCAGCTACGGCTGCTGTTACCGATAGATATTACGCCTGGCCTCGTTTCTCGATACCTTTCACTTCGCTACTCAACCCCCACCCTTCGCGCTTCTCTTCCGTCAACGTCGATAAGTCGACAGTGGAAAAATATTGCATTTCGAGGATATAAAAGCGGACTTTTCTCAACCCGGAGAGTCTCTTCGAACATCCAGCCTGCGTCTCAATTCATCTCGTATCGTATAGACATATTTACTCATTTTTATTATATATTTAATCATATTTTCATACAATATAGAATGAAGAACGCTCGAAATTCACTGACAATTGAATTCGTGAAATACTTTCAATTAGAATCTCAAAGGAAATGTTGGGCTGTGAGTAACGGGGAAAAAGTTAACAATGCCACAGGGAAGCTCATCAAAAACTGAAAACTATGACTCTGAGTATGTTTTTTTGTAGTGAGAAAGTGCACGCGTCGAATAACACTGGAAACTAAATTCTTTTGAAACGTCAAAATAACTTGTTGAATAGGTCAAACAAAATATTTTTTAATTCAAAAAATATTCTGTCCACGGCGTAAATTCGCGTAAACGTTAATCTCATTGCAAATTCTGAGATCGAACGTGAGTATTCCAAATAAAAAAAAAATTCGAAGTTAATGCTCAAAGGAATTTCGAATCGATTTTCATACATCCATTTGCATCTCTAATTTCTCTAGCGAGGTTATTCAGAAGCATATTATCCGGGTAAAAAGTACTTTCGAAATCGAACAAGCAGTAACATGAACTACGGATGAAAAAAGATGTGTAAAAACGTGGCTTGTCCTGGCTTGTAGACGCGCTACCGAAATATGCATGGAGCAAGATCACATCGGGCCGGACTCATCTCGCCATATTATGTTCGAGCTGGAGCCAAGAGTGATAGGGGTGAACGAGGGTGCAAGTAATATAGTACGTAAGCATCATAGTGTAGTATGACGTATGTAAGTTACATACATTATGTACGACACGCGAACACCTTTGCTATACGATGATGATAGAAAGGGAACGAGTCCAATGGGAGGACATTCGAGTCTCGTGTCTAGTACAAATGGGGCGTTCCACCCTGAATCAGGTGGTTTGAAAAATTGGTATTTTTCATTTTCGCCATTTTTTAAATGTATTTTAGTATTTCCCAAAAGAGCTATTCTGTTAAATTTTGAATTTTTTATCACTCGTTCAAAGAACACCAAATTTTTAAAATAGTCGCTTTTTTTATTTTTGCTCCTCGTTTTCTTAATAATAGTCAAACTTAAAGCTTTTTTTCAAAATCTTTGTTTTTCAGTGGCCTTTATAAAAGAAAATATTTAAAAAAACAGTCAAAGCTGTTTTTAAAAGTGAGTGTATCTTCCGAGGTTTTTGAAAATTCGATATACCTTCAAGTGATCAAAGAATCTCGAAATTTAACAGAAACCCTCTCCTGAGGGTTTCTAAAATTCTAAAATATATTAAAAAATTAAAAAATAAACATTTTTCAAACCGTCCGACTCGGCGTGAACGCCCCACATCAATATATATTTATGTATACGTTGAGAGCCACTAACACAAGTGAACCACAAGGATCGGGAGATTGATAACACGAAGATCCCCTGCCACACAAAGGTCTTGTCATGGTTTTCTCTTCAGTCTACAGTAGCTTTAATATCATTTTTCATTTCTCCATATTATGCGAAATTCAAAGATTGCTTCTGCCCATTTGTTTTCTAAAATTAACACCATATACTGTAATTTTGATTTGAAATTTTTGTACGTTCTAATAGCAGGTTAGACGGGCAATGCACATAATTATATATTTATTCGAAGTTTACGATAACGATTTTGTACTCGAACACGAGTTAATTCTGAAGTGAGTATTCAGAACGGATTTAGTCGCGTTGAATGAGCCTTGAGTCAAAAGTTCTGCCATAAATCCACGCGCATATTCATTAAAATAAATGGAGCGTTTCAGGAAAATGAACAAACGTGATATTCCACGCTCCTCATCGATCCCTCGACACTCACTGCCTCCGGCCTCCCTTCAAGGGCTCCTATAAACATTCGCACGGTACTTAACCTCTTGCTAGCATGTACTTCAAGTTAATTGTTACAAGGAGCGTTTTTTTATACTGCAAATCCACTATTGTTCCGGAACAGAGAATATACGGAAGGAGAAGAACTCACGCCCAGAATCGAGAGGGTCCCAGTACAAGAGAAGAGAGAGAGAGAGAGATAAGAGTTGAACGTGCGTTGAAATAACGGATGTGGTAATGTTCGTACCTAACCACTCTCACTAATGCCACGCCACTATAAGTTGAATCAAGTGGTAATAAGCTGAAAGACCTAATTACGGGCTGTCATTGTACAGGTTAACTAAAACGATGCTCATCGTGAAATCACTTTATCCCTAATCTCAAATGAGCATTTTTATTTTGAGATAGGTTGATTGCAAGTCAGTCATGTATTCATCAAACAATTCTTCGACACTATTTTCCGGATAGTTTTTCCAAATAAAAGCAGTCGAAGTACTTTCTCCTTTAGACATTGAACGTCGAATTATTTTTCTGTTGAATACTTTTTCGTTTTAGGATTTTTCTACCAGATAAAGAGCCAATCTGTTTTCCCTCCTCGCGTCTTATTTTCGTTGATTAATTCAACAATTTTATAATTCCTCGTCTATTTTCCTTATGGATAATCGGAGACGCTCGTTTAAATTGTGAAGATCGAATGAGGAGAGTCTCATAATAGGATTTGAACCGTTTAACATTCATGCTTTTAACGTATTATATCCTCAAAGTATCCTCTCGCCAAGGGTCTTTTAATTACTTGCGATACTTAATCTTTTTCGAAATTGTGAGTAAGAACCAGGGTCGGAAAAGTTCAACAAAGGTGGCGAGAAATGACTCAATCTACGGTTGGTAAGACTGTCGTGATGGCCGGATTATAGTTAGGTACAGGTGTGAGATGGGAGAGAAAAAGGGAAGCGACGGAGGGAGGGAGTGTTTCCTGATGTCCGACGATCCGGGAAAATGGGTCGGCGAGTCCTTCTTTATGTCCTCGCTCCATGGAATCTCGGGTGCTCCTTAGAGGCTTACGACCAACAGAATTACCCACACCAGTAAGCCACCGTCGCAAGACATCTCGCACCAACTTTTCTACGACGTACCAAGTCCGTGAGTAAAGAGGGATCCAAGGCTCGAATATCGAGGAGAAGAAACGCCACGAAAAGTCTAGAATTGCGAATGCATTTATAGCACTGAAATATCGAGATCCATGGGCATCAAGTCAATCTCGTCTATTCCCTTTCTGTCCTCGCTTCCTTTTTCCTTTCTTTCTCTCTGTCTCTTCCTTATTCTATTTCTATTCATCTTTTGTGGATTATGACTCAGCCTGGTGTAATTACGTTCATGCGGGGACTTATATTCAGACGCCTCTATTATGTCCGCGGACCAGCGAACTTTCACTCTCACCTCTCGACTCACAACCCCCCTTTTTTCGTGCTTTTACTCCTATTTCTTTTCTTTTCTTCTTCCGAGACTAAAGTGAAGAGCAGCCAAATTAAATGTGCAGGTTTCGAGTAGAATTATTAAACCCTCCGCACTCGAATTATTGCTATTAAGAGCCCTCGATAGTCTTCCGCACCTTCCTGCACGATTCCAGTCATCAAATTCAAATTTCCACTTAAATGCGGTGCACTTTCTGTTCACAGTTGTCATGGATCAATGTCAACTGTATCACCATGTTGATGGCAATCGATGGATGGAAGTTCCAGACGGATTTACAGCCTGTAGAATTTTGGTGATCGAAAATTCAAATCAATATTGAAAACTCGTTGTTTTGACGGAGTATTGATCTTTTGGGCAGGAAAAATTAGTCGTGACAAAGTTCTCCGATGAATCTTGCTGACAAACGTCGAAATTACAGTTTTCTGCACATCTGCTCTCAAATAAATGGTATCAATTCGTAAAAATAGTTGGGCGAGTGCGAGGCTAAGTTTGTTGCAAAATGGGCTGAACCGAGTGATGAAAATTTCATGGAAATCAGCTCGTGGTGAGGTATCGGGCGATAAAATACACGAGCTCTGTCGAGGTTAGTTGAGGAGAGTTCAACATTAATACAATATACGACTGGTTTGAATTAAATTGAGCTACTTATTCAAGGCACCGCGTGCTCTGAAGAACCGAAACTTTGCTGGAGACTTGGCGTGTTTTCGCGTGCGGGCGAGGTGTTGTAAAATTCAATATGATTCGCGGCGGCTAAATATCGAGGTAGCGAAGCCTAACTTTTCTTGAATAAAAAATCTCGTAGCCTCATTCAATCAGGATTTTTTAAGTTTCTTAGCTAAATCACGAATAAATCGCTTCGCATTTAAAGTTTTTCATTACAATGAAGCTTTCTTTAACATAAATTCCTTCGAGTTGCTTATTAACTTGATGGATTCAAACGGTAATTCGATGATCTCGCATCTGCATACATATAAATCTCATCATCCTTTCCAAAAGCACTGGAAAAAGGTTTGTTTATGTGCTACTAAAGTTCGCCTCGAGCATTGCGGATTCAGCAGCTAGAGGTTCGCACAAGATTTGTGCATCTGTTGTTCACTTTATTTGTGTACAAGAGTAACGAGGATTTACCGTAAGAGCTCCATTAATTGCGAGTTGACGGGAAGAGCCGTTATGAAGGTGTTAATCAGAAAAGCTATTTAAATTTTAAACGTCTTTATTCTCTTTACTTACGAAGCGCACTTTTCTGAGAAAATCAAATGCCTCCCATCAAGAAAGTTCGTTACGTCTGGATCGTAACGCCGTACCATTATAGTCCATGGGGAAGTTTTTAATAGAGACATTCCCAGCCAAGATGTCATGGAATCATGATTTTGGTGCTTAATTAATGAACTTCCAGCTACAAAAATTAACGCGCGTTCGCGGATAAAACTGCGGATTTGCTTGAAATGCCGAAACCCACTGTTCCCAAAATTTTTAGGGCTATGAGGAACTCACAAAGTGTCACCCTGACCTCTGGTGGCCAAATATTCAACTGCTCAAAACGAGTCGCTGTCTGGGCTTTTCTATCAAGAGACTCGGTAGAGTCTCGGGACAAATACATTGACAACCCTGTCGTCTGCTGGCCTGAGGCTCTCGCCGAGACTATACTTTCTCTGAATAAAACGATTCGCGGTGGTGGGGGTAAAATTGGCATGTGATTTTGTTGAATTACGAAGCTCAGGAGCCATTTAGCAATTTGAAAATTCAAGTTTAAGCTAATTAATAAATTCTCTTTCGATTTCACTATGTATATCAAAAATGAACGCTCATTCCCAGACAATTTGCTAAACCACGCCCCCAGAATGTTTCCCAATATGTTCGCAGTCAATATTCTGACTAGGGAAGAGTGGGGTAATTCTGGACGCAGGGTAAATACGGACACCGCAATATCTTTATATTCCGAAACCCTCACTTTCAGGCACTTGAACTTATGCGATAGCCATATCAATGTTTAGTGTACTCACATTGTTCGAGGCGTGAAATGATTTATTTTCTTTGAGGTGAGACCGATCATAAAATTTCGTACTTTTGGGTCTAATTTTTGCCTGTATATTAAATTGATGAAACTACAAAATAAATGATTTCAATGTTATTAAAAGAATTAATTTAATATCCTCATTCCATATAAGAATCATTAACAAAGTTCAAACTTGGGCTTACCCTATTGTTTTTTAATTATTAATTAATTTGTGAAATTTCGCAGTTTGGGGGGATACCGGATTTTCTGCTCTCACCCCATATCGATTGATTTTTTTCAAATTTCAGTAACGTCGTAAATATACGCATGAAATAAAACACCAACATATGATATTGAGTGCATAAATGCAGCGGTGAATGATGTGAAAACAAAAAAGTCATTTTTGTTTTGAAAAATATGAAAATTTACCATTCGAAGACTGGATTTTGTGAATCGAGTGTGAAATGTGGGCTCACAAAGTTGCACAAGCGAAAGTACGAGTCGAAAGTATGTTTGCGGTATGTTAGCAATTTCTAATGCAATCTAGATTCAGCCCAATTTCCGTGCGGAATTACCCCGGAGCTTCGGGGTAAATCCTCATTTTACGGAGTGTTGTTTTTTGCTAAATATCTAGCCATTTTTTCATCTATTTGTTGAAATTTACATCGGAAATCGTAAACAAGATATCAAGGAGTAAAATAGATCGAAAATTTATTTTGTCATTTCATCGTGTCGGTTGGTCAGTTGGTAATTAATCAATTTCCCTTAGGCAGTCGGAATTACTTTAATTTCCTCTATCATTAGCCATAATTATTTTTGGAAATAACCTTCATGGCGTGTCACTGGCAGCAATGATTTGGTGATTGGTCAAAAAGAACGAGTCATCTCCAGCTATCGAAATCTTGGAGAAGGATTTGATTCAATTTGTTGTAATCGCCCCCGGGATTCGTTGAAGCGAGACTCCGTTTAGCGATAATGCAAAACTCTTGTGCAATATGAATCTCATGCCTCGGACTGCACAGATCAAAACGGTTAAATAAAATTTGAGGCATATCTTTCTTCGATCTGTTAACAACTGCTTCAAGTGACGTGGTTAAGTGGATAAGTGGTACTTTTAAGAATGTCAGTAAAACTGGAGCAAACCTTGAGCAGTGCACTGTGGATCGGTGCACGAATTCATTACGTTCAAGATAAAGGAAAAAAACAAAATACGCTCGAACATATTTCACAAACTCGCATAAACTACAGCTTCTTAAAACGCAATTTTCTCGTTTCGACGCGCACGATGATTGGCACGATTGTTCTTTCGTTTGATTTTATCCCTCAGCGTATTGTCCAGTATCCTTGTCGAGTGTCCTTGCCTTTCAACGATACGGACGCTCCGTCAAGGTAACGACGGGGATCGCGTCAAGACAGAGCGTAAGTTTTTTTTTCATGAAAAATACTCTTGAGCGAGATTTTATTGCGTAAATTTCGTCACGGACTTTTGCATATTCTATTTTGAATATTCCACTAATGCTCAGCAAGAAAACTTACCCTGGGTTTTAAAAATCGGAGTGATCCAAGTTCGAAAAAGCTCTTACTCACCTGAAAGCACAAAAAAAAACGAAAAATTAAAAGAAAATCACACGAGTTTCGAGCGTATTCAATTTGCATTGACATTGTGTTACTTTTAGTATTTCGTATTCCAATATCGAAGGAAGTTGCAGGAATTTCTGTGGAACTTCCCTCTAGAAACTTTGACAATAATCGTTTCGGACACGTTTAACATTGAAAATATTTGAGTAATGACAAATCAATATTGAATAGCGAAATTGATGTACGAGCAGAGTGTTCCTAAGAGCTACCGAATCTCAACATTTCCTGCTGCAGCCTTAGAGCTAGGAGCGAGATAAACCAGTCGACTTAATCGACATTACGAGCCAGTCCGTTCTGAGGTAAACTATTTCTATGGCAGCCTCCGTACAGGTCGTGAGGAGCCCCAGTCTTGCATGCACTAAACAGTTGGAGCGTGTAATGGGCGATGTAACTTCGTGACTTCTAAAGTAAAAGTACTTTCTCCATCGAGGTTATGCTAGCATTGCTAATATTATAGAGCGTCGAATGAGAACGAGCTTGAAAGGGAGTCCTAGAAACTTCTATATCGTATGCTTTTTTTTATATTCCGGAAATAATTGGCTTCTCAACCTTATGCTACTACGGTGATCCAGTGTCTGTGTTTTGCTAACTTGTTAAGCAGACGTTGATGAAGATTTTTAACGACTCGCAGTATTCCCAAGGAGACAAATGCTCACTCAGATCGAACGAAAATAGTTGAAATGCCGACGAGTTCGGACAACTCGAGCGTAATTTACACTGAAGATCGATAAAAACGGGAAGTTTAGATCACTCAACCGCAGCACCCGCAAAAGTAATTTACGCTTGGTTTAACCCAAACTCAGTGAGTTCCAGCTATTCGAGAATACCTTTTAAAGTTGACTCAAGGCTGATTTTACGCGAAGCAATCAAGCTGCGAGCATTTTATGCTAGAGTTAACAGAACCTGATCATTTTAACAGGACCAAACCTCGGTCAACTTATCAGCGATCCTATCGAATAGATGGACTCTGATTATTCATGGATTTGGAGTTTGCATTGGTCAATCGATAGTTTTGGGTCGAAGATTCGTTACTCGTCCGTCTTTTCCTTTCACTTTTTCATCACTTTTTTCAGTCGTTCGATCGATAAATCATTGCAAACAGAATATCGCGGATGGTGGAACTTGGGAATTCCAGTTTTCGTTTGACGATCCGAAAATCAAGTACAGCAAAATTATTTTTGTAGTATTTCAATTTGGGAAATTGTTACAAAAAATATTTATCGTTATAGTTCCTCAATGATCTTTCGATGCTCGAGATATTAAGAATGGATGAAGTTACTTATTTACACGATAAAGAATATCCAGTTTAAACTGTCGTAATTTTCACGTTACACGAGTTAGTGGAAAATGAAGGAAGCCTCGACGACGTTCAGCGATGATGTGAGCTTGATAAATATGGTGACAAATCACGCATATGATGAGCAACCTGACATGATATTATCGAGTGTAATATAATAATGTATCAGAAGAACTCGAGTAGAGGCAACGTATGGAAGGATGTGAGTGAAACCAGATTCGTAGCTTGGCAACGAGAGTTTGTATTACGAAGTCACGGGTCAGTGTCTTCCGTCAAGGTCTTTCGCTCGACATCCTGCATGCCGGTAGAACTGCCACGGTTGCATGAGAGAAAGAGAGATCAAGAAAGAGCTGGGAGAGCTCGTTGTCGCATGGTAGAGTCAGGGGCCTGCATCACGCATCCACGAGACCGTATAAACTGTGGCAATCTGGCGTAAATCTCTTTCGAATTTTCAACTTTTTTGGTAAATTCAGAAATAAAAAAATTGTAATATGTTTTTTCAGTCTGCAAAAGAACTAGGAAAATAATTCATATTGAGATTTTTCAGTGGATGACAGGAAAACTAATATAAGGTCGAGTGTTCACCCACTGAAATGTTCAAAGAAAGTTTAAGCCCGTTTGAGTTTATTGCTTTTTACGGAGACTCTTTCT
Organism: Venturia canescens; assembly: GCF_019457755.1. NCBI lineage: Eukaryota > Metazoa > Arthropoda > Insecta > Hymenoptera > Ichneumonidae > Venturia > Venturia canescens. The sequence goes on along the minus strand of NC_057421.1, from coordinate 15,311,509 downwards.
TCGTACGCTTCTCAACGATTTTTCTATATCATAGAACCGTTGGCTCGGCTATTATTGGGAAAGTAGAATATTATGAAAACCGGGCTCGGTACGATTTTCGAATAATTTGTTTTTTATACTGTTATTTCAATTTAATCTTTTTCGATTCCTTTCGGTAAAAAAAAGTTTCAAAATACAAATGCCTCGAGTCGTTATTCTTGGAAAAAGATTTTCAGTGCACGGTTCGCAGCACAAAAATTTTCATTTCAATTATTCGCTCTAATTCGAGGCTGTGATTATTGCAAATTTTTTCACCACTGCCCAAAACTCAAGGGTCGAGTCAACTTTAAATATGACTCGAAAGCTACCGTCAAAAACAACAAATACTACTTTGGATTGTAACCCAATAAACAATTGAATGTTAAGATTCGGTGCGTCAAATTGTCCGCGTTACACCCTCCGTTTCCCAATGGTTTGAGCTTGGCATTTACGCATTTACGGTTATGTACACAACCAATGTGTAAGTCAGCCCATTGTTCCATGCCTACCGCATCGATGCTATTCCCCATTGCTCTCTCATGCGTCTTGTTTATTGCGAGGCAAGCTAGAGATGAACCGCAGAAGCGTGGCATGAGTGACGTAGCATATTCTACCACAACGGATAAGAGAGGAAACGGTGATGAGTTATAAGTCCATTATTCGCCGATTTTGGTAGATGCACAAGTTCGTTGGTATAAATTCGTGTACGAAAAACAAAAACTGAGAAGTCGGTGCTTAAAATGGATTCGCACGAATCCATTAAAACCTTCGTAATGATAGAAAACTTCTTGAACATACAGATCAACCTGGACAAAAAAACTGAATGCAGCCACCAAGTTTGTGGTACAACGAGTTAAATCTGAAGCAACAAATTCAATCGAGCGAGTACTCAACTCACTATCGAAACTAAGTACAAAAGGTGTTAGATTAGTAGTTCCCATGGGTGCCAGAATCAATCACGAAGTTATTCCTCCCGGTAATGGACCTCAGAGACAAGCTCCCTCAAGTAGTTTTGGATTGTCATGAACGGACGAGCTTACGCGTCGTAGTTACGAGGAGAGTCGAAGGATTCTCTTGCTCGACTATCGCTTCTCTAGCAGCCAACGAATCCTCCGCCCCCAAATCCTCTCATTCACTCTCTCTTTCTCTGCAACATCACATCGTGCGAGATCGATTGAGTGTCCAACCACGCATAACTTTAAGACCAATTCGTTTCAATGAATACTACGCAAATGTGGGCTCTGGACGATAGGGGACACGTTATTATGAAAATTGCTACAACAGTGTGCCCTTCCTGTTCAATATAAATTCCATTACGAAAATTACGCAGTTGACTCCATACAAATACAGTGCGAGAATGGGAAAAAGAGTAAAACAGATGGGAGAGTGGCTCAACATGAAATTATACGTATACCGAAGTGAAGAAGGGAAAAATGGCCAAGGCTCGTGACGCTGAAGTTTGCAACGTTGGGGACCAACGAAATGATGTAAAAAAAACTCTCCAATAATTTCAGTAATTCTCCAATTTTGTTCCCTGCTGAATTTGCAATCCGTAGTTTTTCAACCTGTACCGATACTTCGTAAAATAAAAAATGGGTGAATTGCAAATGTTTTTTTCGTTCGTTTCGTGGGACTCCAACGTTGCGAATTTCACCGTCGTCCAAGGTTGAAGTCTCGCTCGAAGTTCCCTGGCTGATATCTTCTCGCGGCATTTGTACCCTCCGCTTTCGCAGAAGAGGACATATCTGGCTGAAGTTAATGTTGAAAATTCCGCTAAATACGCCATTTCGGTTATTAGCGGAAAACTCGCCATTCATACGAGCACAAACTCACTGAGACGCGCGCAAACATACACGGGTCGTACATAGACGCTCTAGCAATGGCTGTTTGCGTCCGTGCTGCACCTGCGTAGTGCGGGCGAATCTCCCTCATATTGCTCTTGTGACGGTTGGACGTATTTGGGTTAAGGGTAGAGGGAGAAGTCGGTATAGATAGAGAAAGACGGAGAAAGAGCCCACGAACCTTTATCGATCGGTGTGTACGAGAGTCTCCGTTGACTCGAGATATTCGAAAGATATGGTCTGAAAGACCGACCGAGGAGAGGAAAGTTGATAAAGAGGGTCAGACAGCGAGAAAAATCGACAGCATTTGAGACACAAAACATACGTTGTCATCCTCGCAGTATCTCTCTCAGTGAAAGCATTGACTGCGGGATCTGGAAAATCTTGCCAAATAAATGTTTTACTTCTGCAGCAACTGCAGTAAAAGTACTGAAGAAAATAAGTGGATTGGGGGGTACAACGAATCGAGGAATGATGCTGAACTGAGATGTGAAACGCTCGAATTACTCCGAGGAATATAAAGGAGAGTTGAATATTTTTTCTCAATCTTCGAGTCTCAGTGTATGAGATGAGTCCTCGAGTGACTTATTCAGTCACCGAGATACCAGAATCACTGTATAAATCCTTGACTAATCTGGTCATCAGAACTTTGTACCCGTAACTTCTGCGGGCTCTTCCACTAACTGATCTCTTCTTTTCCTCGATCAATCCACTTTATAAAACGCTTCAACTCGTCTAGTTAAGCATCGGCATAGCGGCACTTATCTGTACAGTTTGAGAAAGACGCGGTAAATTGGGTCGAAGAGTCATGGATCAGCAGTCGGTCCGAGCTAATTCAAACGCGCATGATTGGACGCGGTCGTGTCCGAAATATTTATTGGTTTTTTAAGAACCAGCCAGCAAGAACTCGAGAAGCCATACCGATCGGAAAAAAGTTCGCTTCGGTAGGGGGTTCGTTGAATCGGAATGTATGAAAGGTGTAATGGAAATGGCGAAAGGGAAAAACATTTTTTTCGGGAGCCTCGAATAAAAAGCGTGGAAAAGCAGACAGAGGAAACGTGACCCGAGCAACTGGGAGTCATCAGCCGACACACCAAGGGGAATTGCGGATGTATTGACATTTCGTTCGAAAGTTATTAGCCAAACCCTCCATCCACTTTGCTCCACTGTTTCTCTGTTGGTTCTACGTTGATCTCTATATACCGACGAGGGGAAATCTCGTGGAGGTATACGAGGAGCGGAAACCCACTGGCTATATACAAATACATACAAAGACACGTAGAACTCAAACGGGCGATAACGAAGAGGATGAAAGTTTCGCAGGAGAATATACAGAAGAGAAGAAGAGTCGTATAACAGTACGAAACTCGACGATTCGTACAACACTCCGATCTCTGATCGAATGCTAAATGGCCATGGAAATAAGTTCCCCGTTTTATGTAGGTGTAGGGGGAGGCGAGGGTCGCGCGCTATTCAATACGAGCATCTGGATTGGAAAGATAGAGCGGCCAATTTTGGTACGAGATGGAGCATTGAATTGATGGAGAATGCAACGATTACTTGCGAGACTTTCCAGCTTTTAATTAGGAGCATCAATCGTTTTCTTTACTATGCCGATTCATAGTGTGGTCTTTCGCAGAATTGCCGATATAAACGAAACTGCCAATTTCGAAAACAGGGGGATAGCACGTTGAAGATTTGGCACTGTTACTGCAGAAGTATGTGATTTTCAGAGGTACTACGGAGAAAAGTGCGCATGTAAAATATGACTCGTTATTTTATGTTGTAAGCCATTTTTCACGAGGGAGTTACGTTACCAAGGAAGTGCAGCATGAATATTTTATACGACATGATATAATAAATGGACTGCAGGATACGATTGCCTTGCCGCGAATATAACGCACTCTACCTCGACGCGGATGTTTTGAAAATACTCAACTAGGCTTGCTCTATTGAGAGGGCGATCGCTACTACCTTGCCTACTTTCGTCTTACCTTCACTACCGTAACTAAAAAACTTTATTTCCTACTCGCATACCGATACTCACGCATACATAAGCTCGGAGCGGATTCTTATGAAGTCGAACGATCGAGGACTCGAACGAAGGAAGAGCATGAGTGCACTTACCCTCGTTATTCTTCCGAGCATATCATCCAGGTCTCTTTTCCCGATACCTTATGATCTACTTTGCACTCACGTTCGTTGTGTAACGATACATTCTTTGCTTCTCATGCGAAATCTACGAGTTTGGACATTTCACATTTTTATAGCAAACAAATTACATTAGTTATCGTCGAGCGATGAAAAAAATGATTATTAGAAAGTTTGAAGTAATATTTTGTTACTAGCAACGCTCGAATGGTAAGTTGGTGGGTTATTTTTTAATGAATTCAATGGTTAAGGACTCTCGACGAAGCGTTTACGTTGCCTCTGTACCATTAAGCGTGGTGCTGGAGTTGGGGTCCAGCGAAATTAACGAAAAAAGCGTTTTGTAATTCTTCGAATTTCAATTTCATAAATCATATGTGAAGGTTGATGAGCTACGAGTTGCAAATTAGTAAGGAAACATAATTGGAGAATTAAAAGTTGGTTTTTCCGTTCATTTCGTTGGGCACGAACGTTGCAAACTTAGGTGGTCATCGTTAAGCATATGGCCTAATAAAATCTGCAATATTTTTGAGGAAATGTTTCGTCTAATATTTTAGAAACAGTGGAAGCAGTGGGTTTTCTTAGCGAATAAAAAATGAATTTTTCTAAATGTCAATCGGTCAGGTAAAACGTATCACAACAGATACTCGCTTGTGCTAGAATCGCCAGCGTTTGTAAATGTAGCGTGTTCGCTACGTGCACACGCACAGTAATTGAGCGAAAAGGAAAGGCTTCGTGTATTTAGCTACCACCAATAACCCCATCGATCATCGTCAAGTTAAGTGAGAATATTCGCGTACATAAAAGAAAAACGCGACTGATGGAGTGACGTACTGTCATGTCTGGAGGCATATGCCAAGGGAAATGCCGATCACGGCGTTTTTAAGCACTTTCACGCTGCCCCCCCCCCCCCCCCCCCCCCACATGTCAGTATGTCAAGATTCGGACAATTCGAGAATAGACGATTTTAGATTATGCATTTATCGAGGATTGCACAAATGCTGACACGACCTTTTGTGCTAGAAGAGCCAACTAATCAAACATTTTCGATGAGTCTAAATGGATTCGCAACGAAATTGCTACCAAATTTAGTACGAAATTCTGTGGGAATCGATCTACGTTGAAATCCCTTCAACTTGATTGCAAAATCGGCACGATTTTTTCTTCAATTTTATCCTAATTATTCCCGGAATTATTCCCAGAATAATTCTGGAAAAAAGCACGATTGATGTCACGCTACCGTTTTGCAAGGACTACAGAAAAAGATATTTGGCTGTTATAATCGAATGACAGATATCCAATAACAAAATGATCTGCGTTCTCAGCCACTGCACGATCACAAAGTCGCCAGGATAACCCCAATCACTTATCAGTATTGTTTTCTCGATATAAATCGTGGTGTGACGGTTTGACTTCAACCACCTCGTAAATTATCTCTCATGCCGAAAATGGCGAACCGCTGTGTCAGAATCGTTGGACTGGCAATATATCCGAAAGCTATTCATATCGAAGACAGAGTATTCCTGAATTTAAAACGATTTCTCAAAATATAACGACATTAAAATACGTTTGAAAAACTGTGATCACAGAAGAAATGGAATGCACTCTGATCTGTAAAGACATTTTTTCATTCGTATTTGAAGTGATACTGTTACTGACAGCAATTCAAAACGCATATAAAGTTTCAAGAATAAATCATATCAACATGCTATTAAATTAGTTCGACCGTTCTATGAGTAGTCAAGTTTGCAACTACTTTATGTTGATTGATTTTGAGTCTAAATTATTAATAAAATTAATAAATACTTACATTTAGAATATTTTTATCATAAGAGTGTAATAAAATGCTTTTAAAATATCTTAAAAAATAAAATTTATACTTCAACTTGACTAGTTAATGTTTGAGTCGGTACCGGTGACCCTTGAAATACACATAACCTAGGGAACATTTTTATTGCGCGAAAATTGCCACCAAGAAAAAGGAATGGTCAATTCATTAGAAAAAAAGCGAAGCTACTAGAGGAATGAAAGTACGCAAGTCCGTCTCAAAAATAAATTTGATGAAATTCCCACGATTCCCGAATTTGCTCGAAGTTCAATCAGCTGTTACCAACAGTCCAACGTAATCACTGACATCCGCTTTCGAAAAGTCAAAAACTAGAGTTTTTTTTATGATTTCTTTCTTAAAATCCCCGTAAGGTAATGTTTTTTTTTTTTTAAAGAAACGGAATCTGTGATAAATTTTCTTCACGATATAAACTTTTTTGGTGTCGTGTTAAAAACTCAAAATTGTAAATAAAATAATTCAAAATGTCGCCCGTAAGGGACTCCGGAACTGTGCTTATCGTTATCAAGGGACCTTAACCGGTTGACTGGTATTGGATAATATATGTACAAAAAAAAGTCGGGCCCATTTTGGTTTTGTATCATCTGTGTACATATTGAAATAACTTTATCAATTTTCAACCGATTTGGACAAAAATTGGTATACAATGGTTTTTTGGGTCGCTCAGTCGATTTTTGAACTTAATTTTCACCTCAGTACCCTTGGAAATGGGGAAAATCGAAGTTTGAGGGTGAAATTTTTCGTTTTTTCAATGAATTTTCACGCTATATGACATGAAAATTTTTAGTTTTTTATCACACTGGACTCTTTCATCGAAATCAAACAAAATTCGCTACCCCTAAAAATGTGAAAAATAAGGGTTCAGGGTGAAATTTGTTAATTTTATCACTGGGAAAATTTCATGCTTTATCACATGAAAATGGAATCAGCAACCTCGAAAACCCTCGAAAATAAAATATCGTGATTTTCGGTAACATATTGGCTCGTACCAGTTTTGGCACAAAAACTGGAAAAAAGCTCACCAGTCAACCGGTTAAACTATCATTTACCCCAAAAAAAGTGGACCTTCGCCGTAATTTATCGAACGGCAGAACTACTTTAAGTAGAATTGTATTTTCATGCTCCTTCGCACACGGTGATTGTAAAAGAGATGCAAACACCAAATTATAAGATGAATTTTTTTATCTTCTCCACAATATTAAGTCCGTTTATTCACCCGCGCGAGAGGACGCTCTTAACAATCATGCAACCGACAATAAATTTATCTCCGTGTAACTCCGAAGCTCGTCTACGTTGTTGGAAATTCAAGAGTTATAAGGGAATCGAACTCGGCTTGAGAATGGCAAATTCTTTTGACGGACAATGAAGCGAAGATAATGGGACTCAAACAATCGAATAATAAGCTCCAGCGCAATTCGAACCATTTTCCGAAACTATGGCCATTAGCTATATGTCAAAAACATTCTGTATATATTCATTATTAACGAGCGGACGATGCTCCAAAGCCGGGGAAAGTGAAGGATGGCTTTAGGGCCTCGGTTCTCGCGAACTGTACCCTTTGTTCATTTCTAAACCCTTTCATAGCTTCTGTTCGTCGTACTGTACATGCATTGTGAACTATTTATGTGAGACAGAAAATGAAACTTTGGGGCGAACAATTTCAGTCTAGCTGAATGTTCGTAAAGCCGAAATACAATCCTCTGGATACGCACGTATTTTATTTCAATCATTACGATGATTTCAAACTTAAATTTTGATTCAAAGTCATTTCTCTAATTACGGAAGATGGTGTCGAGGTAATTTGCTTGAAAAGTGGGAACTGAATCTTTTTTTCATAACTTTTTGTGGCCTGGCCGTCGTTGATAAACCAAAGTTAAAAAAAAATATATTTCCACTGCTTAAGAGCATGGATCAGCCGGTACATCGCAACCATGAGTGCGAGATAGCTGCGATTCTTGAAAGTAAAATTTTTCCACACCGTTCGTCCGGTCGAAATAATAAAAATATCAGTCCATTTTTGCCATCGCCCTGCGTGGGCTAACAGAGCCCTTTTTTAATCTGTCAAACCGTGTCAAAGAATTTTGATTTCGAGAATTCCAAGTGAGGTTAGGTGGCTGATCCACAGTCTCAAGTGTCCGTTGAATTATTCTGGAATCTCTACATCTGTAGTAAGAAAAAATGTAATATCCTCATAAAAGAATGGGTGCGCAAGAAATTTAAGATCGAAGAAATGGTGAGTAAATTTTCACGTGCATACACTTTCTTAAGTACCTCGCGTAATTTCACAGTTGTGAAGTTGCGAAGTGACAGTAAACGAGACTTTCGGAATGTAGGGGAATTTCAAAGTCAGTACTTGAACACGATAAACGTACGAGCGCGTCGTTTAAATATACACCTTGACAAAAGTTCATTTCCGACGTATATCATTCGCGATAAAACCGAAATGGTGTTTTATATCTTTAGGCGAGGAGTGGAGGCTTTATAGTGGCTTTTAGGACATAAAATCGTTTGGGAACGTGCCAATAAGTGTAACACAGTGGCGTATAATGTGAAGTAAGGATTTTCCGGATATTGTTTATGTCACTCCAACGAAAAGACACAGTATTTGAAACTTCGAGGGGGCTCACTTAGGCTCTGAAGCGCTCAAGTGCCAAGGATAAAAGTTGCGTTGACTCTTTAAATAACATGCTGTATGACAATTTCCGGTAGGTGGGGGAGAAGAGGAGAAGACGAGCGGAAGATACTCGGTACCATACGTGCATAGTTAATCGTCCGAGTGACTCATTCTCACTCGACAAAGGGTCGACGAACTCGTCGCCCTTTTTACGCTTATTTCTACCCGGGCCCACTTTTCCCTCGCTTCCCCACACTTCACTCGTTCCGCTCCGGTCACTGGTATCGAAAGTACTTCAAGGTACTACAACTGTTCACTAAACGAGCCCCACGAATATATTTACGGTTTCAGATGCCAAAATGGATGTGCTGGTTTTTAGAAATTCATGTAACTCAAATATTTAAGAGATTTTATTTTTGGCTCCATGTTAAATTCTCGATGAAAAATTTATCGGATTCATACGCCCCGAATTCATCTTTTTTTCGGATCTTTTTATTGGAATCCTCTGACTGGGACCGAAAAATCGTAATAAATCGATTCGTCACCTTGATTGAAAAAAAAATCTGTATTTTTCGTGAACATGTAATTGATTAAAAAAATACATTGAAAAAAGAGCAAAAGAAACCTTCGAATCGACAATTCGAAGGTGATGAATTTGTCAGCTGCTGACGTTTGTCCCGTTAGAAGTGAATGAGGACCTAATAATCCGTACAAATAATTGATGAAAAACTATTCTGGCGCAGACTGGAGCTTGAATGAGAAAGTTTGTCCAACTTCGCAGGACAATGAGCCAAAGATTTGGGCATTGGTGTAGTTTGCTCGTAATAAGATCGAAGTTGACAAATGTAAGGAGTATCCGGGTCGAAGCAGACTGTGTCAGAATTGCATAATCTGGAGAAAAGTTTCTTTTCACAAAACTCAAAAATAAGAATAAAAATTCTCAAAAACTATTGAGAAAACTCAGATTATATTTTAATATGCTTTTGAAAAAGAAAGTGAAAAGTCATTAGCAGAAAATATGAAGACCTCCAAACAACGTGATGGAAAATTTGCCATTTTTCGTGAAGGTATTAGTAATACTTGCAAGGCGCCAAGGGAACCAATGAATGCGCACAAATTATTGTGGGACGATTATTTTCTTAATATTAATTACAAAAATTGCGTTTTAACAGCTGATGTTAGAATTTTACAAATTTAGCAGCCCTTTTCATCTTGCTCGCCATGACAGGTATGACGGGCTTGCGTCGACAACAGTTCTTTCACGGTTTGGTTGATAAGCACGCATTTTTTTTCCTCGCGCACAATTACACGAGGGACGCTCACTCTAATTATTTGCGATGGACGAGCACTACGGTGACTCGCGCCATGCCAATTAGAGGTGAGCGTGAACACATTCGCACTATCAAAAATTGTGGCTAGACATGGAGAAGAGGGGTCACGAAAATATTTTGCTCATAAGAAAAGAAGACAACGATGATCGAAAAGTTGGCTAATTTCGTCCCTTTTAACTCATACGACGAAGAGTCTACTTAGACCCATAAATTCTAGTTGAGAGGATGCGAGAAATGAGCATGGCAAGTCTATTTTGGAACATAAAACTATTTTTAGAAATACAATTTTTTTATTTTCACGCTACTGTGAAATGTAAGAAGGGAGAACTTAATATTTTTCATATTCGATCAAATTTTTCTCTTTAATTTCCTTTGACATTAGTCTCTGTGAGAATTCAAAGACTCTTGAGAATTTATGAATTGACGGAGAATGCAGTACAGCTACGCTGAACAACTCTGGTGGGAATGAATTCTCTTTGACGGAACAAGTGAATACATTAATGTGAAGTAAAATTGGTCTAATTAGGGACGTTTCAAAACGGAACTGTAGATTTCTGATGTATTACTATGATATAAATATATCACGATGTCGCAGATATTCATATTGTCGATGAAAGCTTTTTTATATACCAGATGTAGTGCTGCCATCAAAGATTTGTTAAGAAAAGGGGCGTCATCTCTGGAAACGAAATGCCCAACGAATTATAATCTTTACTCCGTATTAGCTCTATGAATTATTCCGCGGAAAGTTCTTTTCCAAATGATCATTTCGCTCATATCGAATGATGTTGTACCACATTAAAATGTATCGATGCAGACATTGAATCACTAATAAAAATATTTATCGTCATTGGTAAAAAGTGGGTCAACAATAAAGCAGAAATGAATATTCCAGTGGGACATTCCATGAGATCGTACCTTCGACCTTTTTCTATAGCCGTGAAATCGTTCTCCTTCATTTTTAAAATGCGTGTCAAGTCTTAAGGAGACCAAGGAGTTGAAGCAGTAGTTCCAAGAGCCAATCCCATTTGCAGCAATGAGAGTTGGAACGAGTGTAAAATATTTTCATCGATTTATTCCCGTGAACGATTCTTACCGCCCTTATCCACTTGTAAGCGGTGGAACATTCGTGTCAAGGTGTGTACAATCAAACCCATCTCGCCCATCCCTTTTTTCCCTTGGCATCATTGGAAAGCCGGTCTTGATCGAAGATCAGTGAGATTTATGAGACCGGCGGGTAGAGCTAGTCGCTAGTTGGGAGGATAAAATTACCCTCCGGGGAGGTATTCCGAGGTTTTCCGAAATTTAAACCTGGGCGAATGCCGAACGTGCTTACTCGAGCTTTTAAATCCCTGAAGAGTCCAAACTTTTGCCATCCACGGGAGGGAACGAGACCAGAGGTACGGTTCGGTGGGCAACCCAACAGTGGAATTCACTAGGCGAGAGCCTGTCTGAAAGAGATGAAGGTATTCCGGGTAAGTAGGATTTGGCGTTTTTCCTTGACGAGTCCAAACACTGCGTGGTGTTCAGTCTGGAAGATTTTCGTGGTGGTAGCACACCAGAGACTTAAGTTTGAAACTTAAGAGGACGCGAGGGCGGCAGTATGAGAGGCTTCATCCCATCTTTCACCGTGAAAATCCATCACGAAAGTTGGGAATACATAGGAAAATAGCAGTTCGGGGAAGTACGAAAGGTATGTAGCTAAATAAGAATTCTCGACGAGGACAGAGTGGAAGGTGTACAGGGAGGCAAAGTGGAAAAAGACCGAGACAGCCGATCCGTGCTCGAAGCACCAGATGGCGGGTGACGTTCCACAAGTGTTTGGAAAAAAGTTTTCGCCCGAGCTCTCGATAATACTGTTGCCGTGTGGCTCACAGGACGACATGCTAGTTTTCAAATTTTGCAACCAGCTTCCTCGTGTAACATAAAACAAAAGTGAAGTTGCGGAAACCTGTTCGAAACAGGCAGGAACATCAGCGATCGAATTATTCGGCAGAGTAACGGCGAAGTGGTTGGAAAGTAAACTTTTCAAAAGTTAGAAACCGACTCTCCAGATTATTATATTGCGTGTAAAATACCACGTGAACCATGAAATATCGTCTCATTTGGTTAAGTGGTCTCCCCTAATTAAAATTTTCTAAAAATCGATTTTTTTTATTGTATATTTTTCGGAAGTATTTAAATGCATTATACTAAAATTTTGTGAAAATCTGAACAGTCCAAGTGTACTTTTGAGCGCGTTTACTTGGCTGTCTGAGCGCGCTAATCCAGTGCAGTACCGCGTACCTGCCTTTGTTTAAGGAGGGTGGATCACGAAACCAAAATAATCAAAATTTGATCAAATTTGGTGATAACATTCTTTCGCATCAAGTATACAAATACAATTTTTTTTTAATTTTTTTACCACATGCTTATCGCATAATTGAGCGCTTAAATCGAAGTTCTTATGCACGAGATGTATAACTGTACATATGTAAACTCTATGCTTATACACGTGAACTTTAGTGTTCAATTACTCGAGAGCTATGTGGTAGAAAAATCTAAAAAAATATATATTTTTTAATATCCTTTTAAAGAATATATTTACCAATATTTATTAAATTCTTATCATTTTGAAATTTTTAATGGTATTTTTAACATGGTTTAGCATGGCAACATTGTATCGTCGCGATCCACCCTCCTTAAACGCGTTTTTCTCAAAATTACGTTTTTCAAAAGCTCGTTGATAAAATCTCCGAAACTATACAGCCCATCCTTACCAAAATTTCACCACATGTTTTTTGTGACTATAGCTATAGCGCATATCATGCGAATTTTCAAATTTTTAGTGGAACTATTTCTTTTTGCGAAAAACGATGAAAAAAAAAACGTGCTTTGTCGTAGTTTGTGGAGAGACGGCTGTCACTTTGTCATTTTTGAAAAAATTAAAAATCGTATGATATACAGTATAGCCATTTACCTATTGAATCTAAAACCATTTTTATTGTTTTTTCTCCGATGATCCATTCCAGAGATGTTATCAACAGCGCGCACACCCATCTTTTTTTTGGATGTGTCTTCTGCCTCATGTTTCTGTACGAAATCTGAGTAAAATAAAAATAAAGAAAATTTTCCAGCGTACGTTAAGATTGTATTTTTCAGGCCTAAAACTTTTTATATCCATATTTATAATTTATGCCGGCCAAACAAATTCGTGAAAATAGTCTTTTTTGGCCGTCTAATTAGGCTAGAGCCCTTAACAACATCCTCGATTAATGCGGCGAATGAATTTTGTAAATAATCGGGATTTTTTGTACTTGGGAAACCCATGCAATCAGTTGATTGCATTTCGTTAAGCCAGCAGGCAAGCCCGGTATACTACAGTAGACAAGAAAACGAGTGTCCAGTCGAGCACACGCCGTACCGACCAGCTCCATTCTCGACTCATCCCTCTCGCCGCACATGCATAGCGTCGAACGAGGTGACTCAAGAGTAAAAAGACCTTAACCCCACACATGAGTTTGTACAAAACTTGGATTCTCTGTACCAATCCATTAAATGCAGCAGAAAATGTTTTTTTATCCTTAAAATTAGTCCAAAGTCGTTTGGTGGTTACGAGAATGGAATATAGCGATAAAAATAGAGAAATGCAGACATACGCGATCAGGATGAGAAGACGAAAATAGAGACCGAGACAAAGAGCAACGGCGAGGAGGGGGGAGGGGTTGGTTCCGGTGGTCGCGAGCGTGTAACAAGGCAAATTGAATTCCAGTGCTGCAGACATTTCCGAGTCTCATCTATTACCCTAGCACGACAGTTGGGTGCCCCTGATGCTCGTTCGAAATGCCATTGTGAGGCACACTGACGAGAATTTTCAGTACATAAATATACACCGATTTACATGTTCGTGTGTGTGTGTGTGTGTGTACAGAGGTATGGGATAAAATGGCTTATGTACGAGTGGAAAGCGGAACAGCTAGCCACATGGGATAAACTTTTCCTCTCGATGCGGTGCGCTGGTAGGTTCGGCCCACCCACGGGATCTTAGTACGTGGACATGAATACCTATCCACACGTGTACTACTTTGCACATATGAGTACATGCATTTCGTTATATGTAAAGGTATAGGGAAAGGTACATGCAGGCTCTTGTTCCATCTAGGTAAGATCCAACCGTTCGTTGTAACTTTACGTGCATTGCGATACGTGCTGGTGGTGGTAGGTGCACCGAGCACAAGCAAGTTTCTGGAATGTAATTAGAGCGGTAATATCGCGAGGCTCGTACATACCCTTAGTACATGCAATGCAATAAAGATAATTCGGTTAATTCGTGGCGTGGTCTCATGCTTGCGATTCCACACAGTGAACTGTGGCTATGGACACAAACGGCTACCGCTCGGTGGACCCTTTTAACGCTTCGAAACTTCGTTCTGCTAGGACGCGATGCTCTGAGCGCTGCACAAAGCCATATACGTAAGTTAACGAGGTAATGTCATCGCGGAGAGAGCTTTGAATGCTGTAACTGCACTGGATTTTCAACCTCTTTCGTTACAACATCGACACGTGCGCGTTGATCAGTTTCTCGAGCTTCTCATCGACGGATATTACACATTCGGACGCAGCCAATTCAGAATTCAATCAATCAAACAGAAATCGTGGAGTTTCGCTATAAACCGTTATTGGTTTTGGTGTTGAACATAAACGAATATCAGCTTCGGGAATTTGATGCGCTCATCCGTTATTAGCAATCGTAATATCTTCCACTGCTAATCTCATTATATTTGTTGCTATAGTAGCTAACGAAATTTGCTTAATTGGTGCAACCATTGGTATTGACTCAACGGAAGTGAGTTCTGGTGACACGTCGATACAACATAACGTCAAAATAACTCGAGACAAAATAGCAACGAGCAGTAACAACACTTAATATGGCGGAGACCGGGGCAAAATGTTCGGTAAAATGTTCCGAAGCCACCAAACGATTCTGCACACACATCAAAGGTGTTCCAAACACACGCGCGTATCGATCTCATTTTCATCGATTATTGAACACAAAAATGGAGCTATAATGTTGAATTTTTCCGCAACGGATCATCAGATTGAAAAGACAAATTGTCACACAAAAAGGTTTTGAACATCACTGCAGAAACGATACTTTAATCATCATTTTTCTATCGATCCATTATCATCACATTCGTTTTTTCTCGACTATCAAAAGGCTCTCGATCATTATTATCCTGCTATCAGCTATAATAATGCATGATATTTCAATTAATATGAAAGTCTGTGATTGTTCAGCTCACTTTTATATATGACTTTTCGAGCAAGCACTATTTAATTACGGTTTAACTATACATTTAGTTTCCATTGTGTGAAAAATATAAATTCCTCTTACAACCGTGACACAGATGTGCTATGTGCTTATCGATCAACCCAATTTCGTTGACCACATGTAGGCATATTCATGGAGACATATGAATGGATATGTGTACAGGATATTATTACCATGAGTGTAAACCATACAGGAACATATCAGGCAAACGTCGCCGCATTATCACACCGCGCTATGACGCAATATTTAGAAAGCGAATCCGTCAGTCAAGATTAAAGTTGTATTACATTACATACTGGTGGCACACGATAACTTTGTGACTTACTATCCCGTTAGTAATTATACCGACGCACATAATTACGCGGGAGGTTTGTTCGTGGAACCACGGAATTCATGGGGGTGTAATTATATGAGGGTGTTACGATAAAATGGCGTTATTTAACGAGAATTTTTTAATTTTATTCGTCGTTCAGCTTGTGCAGAAGTATAATGATTAATGATAGTTACAGAGTGCATGAAATTATAGTATTTTCTCTCCTCGATCGTGAATGAGACTTCTGTCTCAATCGTCCCGAATTCAGTAATCGCTGATTGGAATGTTTTTTGCACGCTCATGTTGGCTGTCACGTTCAACTAAAATAATATTGTTGACCAACTCTGACGCTGAAGTTTGTTGGATTCCAACGAAATGATGTAAAAAAACTCTCCAGAAATTCCAATAATTCTCCAATTTCGTTCCCTGCCGAATTTGCAATTCGTAGTTATTCAACCCACACCGATGCTTCGTTAAATAAAAAATTGGTGAATTACTAATGTTTTTTTCGTTTATTGCGGTGTACTTCAACGTTGCAAACTTCAGCGTCGTCACCAACACTGAGCTAATTCTAAGAGTTTCTTTGTGATTTTGTGCCAATACAGAATGAATCTATATGCTCGATTCAAATTAAAAAACTGCGTATGTTCTACACCTGCAACTGGTTCGGCATGTCGCGATATATAGAGCAGCAGCTTTTTATCAATCGAGCATGGAATAGTTTAAAAAACCGATAATTGGATTCCCCTTTCTTGGACATATACACTCGCTGCCGGTTCAATTATTACGTTCACAAGGACTGTTGTCTTTGTTAATGAATTTTCTAATAAACTCGACGATTAAGCATCAGAATGCTTCCAATTCTTATGGGAAATAGCTTGAATACGGCGAAAGTTATAATAGTTCCACTTTTTCGATGGAGAAAAGAAAAGAAAAATGGTTGCCAGCTTCACATTTCTTCTCAAAAATGATAAATTTTTGTTCCCATATTTTAAGTATTGGAGAACAAAATTGGAGTTTTATTGGAATAATTCGACAGTTTTTTTAGATAGTTTCGTTGGACTTCAAAGTAGCGAACTTCAACGTCATTTTTAGCCTCAATCCCCAAAATACTGATTCTCCACAACCCGTCGTTACGTCACAGTCTTAGCAGACACAACATTGGGGGTCACGTGATTTCTTTCATTGTGAGAATATCTATATTTGTCTCGATTCACCGTCTTCGATTTCCCACGTTTAAAAATCGACCAACCTTTGTGAAATAAAATAATACCAATTTTCTCCCTGTATTGGACAGGGTCCTTTCAACAGTCAGTGGCGTAGCTATGAAACATTGGAAAAACATCAGCGACACACATGGAGTGACCTAATTCGTTTAAATTCCCCCTCAAAGTACGAATTCCCATTACGTTTTATCGAAGTTTAACGATTTCACGTCAATGCTCGCACCAATGATTAATTAAAATTTTCGATATTTCCGGTATCCATTCGATATCCATGGGACACTAAAGCCTTTTTTTCATAATCACGGAAATGGTCAGCTGGTAAATAAACTGTAATCATCACGCCATTAAAAAATGCTTAGTTTTTCAGTTTCACTTGCCTTCGTCGCGATTGTTTACGACCTCAGAGATCTTCGAGTCCCTATTGCGTGGTTAACACACTTATATTTCAAAGTCTGCGCGTTAACTATTTTTAGGAACTTCCCGTTGTGTAGCTAACGAGGCTTGATGATAAGCATTTACGTGGAATATTATGGACTCGTGTCAAGTCGCTACGAATCAACGGCAGGTAGGGTGTGTTTTGCAAGATCGTTCGCATCGACCGGTCTTCGCTAAAGCAGTCAACCGACCCATCGTTGCGGTGGCAAGAGCTTACTCTTTTAACACGAAGCAATATTGAACGTGCGTCATTCCCATGCCCATAAGTTCGTAGCGCTGTGCTCAACCTATGGACAGAAGCGTGCGTATGACATTGATTGGCATTGGAAATTGCAGGGAAGAATAAACAGTTTCTCAAACGTAATTTGGATTCTGCATGTGTTTGTGTCACTGTTTGATGTTCTTATTTAAATGAGCCTCAAATTCATTGTCAAATTTATTGAAATCCAATTTAAAAGGCGGATACTGACCTACTTTGCTCTCGGTAATCTTGAATACAGAGCGCGAACACGTGCTCGTAATTCGGAAGCATATCCCCAAGCACCCGGGGGCCAAAGTACTTGCTACACTCACTAGTGGGGCTGGAACTGACATGAAGAACCTCTCACGGTTCATGATGGTTTGCATGACCACTCGAAGAGCTCCAAGTGCCCCAAGGTACTGAGGATGTCCCAAAACTCGATGGTTTAACTAGTGATAAACGATTATGTCTCGTTTCCTTTTTCATACCGGGGGGATGAGACGAGTTGGGTACTTTCGGGATTTCTACACATTTATTTACTTCGAAGATACTTTTTTTCAAGTTTTTCAAATAGAGTGTTTTATATTCGTTATTCCCTGTCCAGGTAAGAGACTGAGCCCTTTTTTGACGTTCAACGTCTCATGCTCCGACACGTGCAATTTCCTTTCTCGTTTTTCTTAAACTCACTTTTTCTCCATCGTTTTGTATTTCGTTGAAAAGGTCCAATAGTAATTAAGGGGAAGGAAAACGATTTCACTACTGCATTATTGATTCACTTCGTCAAGAATGAATTTCGATTCGTGAACTCGTAGAATCGCTTATTCCACCAGCTCTCGACATTCACGAGTACAAAGTCACTCACGCTCTTTCAGTTTGGCTAGTCAGAAAAGTCGCAAAGGTATATTAGCGTGGGTAGTGATGCGACGAGGAAATACTCCACGCAGTCGAGTGGAAAGAGTCTTTATTCATGTATATGTATTTATACTGGGTGCATTTATACCCAGATGCACCATGTGGGATGCGAGAGCCATCGACGTATTGAGCAGTTTATTCAAACTTCAAAGACGTTTTTTTCTGGAACGTCTGGGACGTAGAATTTTATACAAGAGATATAAATATTGAAGGTTCATTCGTTTTTATGTTTTACTTTTTCTATTATGAAACCTAAGGGGCAATGTTGGTTCACTATTTTATTTTCACTACCCAAGAAAAAATTACTTGAACAAAGAATAACGAATAAAAATGCAATAATCAATAATTCATTGACAATCGCGTATGAAAAAGCTTGTTTCGTCATTAGTGTGTGGATCAACAGCTCCTTCAAATTCGTTCGATCATTGGGATCATTGTTTTTTCAGTCGAAGCATATTTCGTGTCATGAAACGAATTAATTTTTCATCCTTTCCTGAGTTATCTGTTTAACAACGCGACCAATTCATTGACAAGTGCATATTGCCAGTTACCGCTTAATTCTAATAATGGAAACTGGCTCCTAGTAGACGCGCTAAACGAAGGAAATTAATGGCCTCGCATCTTTCTCTATCTCTCACGCACTCGATCAACGTCCCAAAGCACTTGCATTCAACGGTACTTGGAGCGACATACTTGAGAAGTGTATGAGGCTTACCACGTGATTTGTTTCCATTCAGAAATTATGGCCAGGCCGTGAATAATCAATCTAAATTTTTATTTTACACACGATGTTATTTCCGATATATTATTGTTGTTAAACTTTCTAGTTTTTAAGGACACATCAAATCATTGACTTTCATATGCCTCTACAGCATTCCATTCTCAATAGTTCGTCGTTGAAGTCCTCGATTTATTTATTAGTGAAATCTTTTAAGTTAATAAGTTAATTATCAAACGAATTCTAAATAATCTTTTTTCGAGTTAGTCATATAAATTAAGGCAAATTTCGTAACGTCTGTCATCTGTCTCGAACCATTTTTCTATGCCACGTTTAAGGTTGATCCTCTGCGACATCCCCAACCAAAAGTTGTGTACCGTCTGCATATTAAAAGGGTTGATAATTCGTTCGGATCATAATCAATAACTTCGTAAAGACCCTATATACGTACTCGGTGCCAGAAAATATAGTATAAATATCATTTGCTTTCGTAAAATTTATTCTAAAAGTATTTTTAATCTGACATTGCAAGTAAATTTTTTGACGGAACTATCCGGGCTTCGCTTCAACACACAGAAAAGGTTGCTTATACAGACGACATTCGCTTGTTCGTTTGCAAAATATATCGTATTATGCAGCCTAAACCTTCGTACTTCTCGAGACTATATCTGTCAAACTAGATGGTCAATCACCTTGATTTTTTTTCACAATATCGGTGATAGCCTGCTCTAGCTCCTCCTCGTTTTTTATAAACTTCGTAATTTTAGTACTAGCGGTAGAATTAATAATGTGCTGTTTGCCTATGCATGGTCCATATGTTAAGTGTTAATTGAGTCAACTTCAATTACATATATCTCGGGTTCGGGATGGTGAAACTTGTTAAAATTTTATAGAGGTGTTGTTCATATGTTAAACAATACGTATGGCAAATTTAAATAATTTCCTAATTTAACTGACTCGTGGAGGAACCACCTTAAATATGATGAAATTTGAGACTAGGGAATTCTGAAGTGAAAGTGTCCGAATAAAGAATGATGAAAACCGGAGAAATATTGACGAACGACGCTGAAGTTTGCAACGCTGGAGTCCAACGAAATGAACGAAAAAAAGATGTTTAATTCGCCAATTTTTTATTTCAAGAAATTGCAAATTCGGCAGGAAACAAAATTGGAGATTTACTGTGGAATTATTCGAGAGTTTTTTTAGATCATTTCGTTGGACTCCAACTGTGCAAACTTCAGCGTCATTGTTGACGACGATATTTACCAACAAGCTTCTGGATTTTCCACCAACAGATATGTGAATCATTCTCAGCATAATAGACATTTTCTTGCAGTGCAACATTCATTTTTTATCCAAGTATAGAAAAAGCCACGCGAAAAAAAAACAAACATAATTACATTGCTGTTTCCTTAAACGAGCCTGGCAATCGACGCAAAAAGCGATGAGGTCATTCGTCGTCTTGAGGCAGAGAAAGAAAGACAGAGAGAGAGAGAGAGAGAGAAAAAGACTTCGAAAGTTAATCAAGACGTTGCGAGCATAAGGGGATTTTCATTGAGCCTTAATGACCAGGATTGCTCACATTTTGATAATAGCAATCATGAAAATGTACGATGAATTGCCACGCATAGTCTCTTGGGTACATTTAAAGCCTCTAAGTTTATAATTTTCTGAGATTAAAAAATTTCATTTCTCAACGTCACGTCAAAGAGTTGTTAGAAACGAAATTAGACAATGATTTTCTAAATCTTTGTTTATTTTCTCCACTTTGTCATTTTATTTTTCATGAATACTTTCGAAAACATGTTTTCCTTTGACAATTGAAACTTTAACCACAAAATGTAGTATAAAAATAAAATATCGTGAAAATTCCAGGAGCATACTTTTGCATTTATTAAAACGTTTTTTTCCTTTGAGTTTTCTTTTGTGTTGACTTCCAGTCAAATTGAATGCATAATAAAGAATACAGAGCTTCTTATTTCATTCTGATGATGCACCTTGCTTTTTCACAATACTTTGAATGCGAACCTCGGCAAGAAGAATTTTAAGATGTACAATTTTAATGAATATTTCGAGCGCACAGCAGGAAAGTCTCTTCGTAAGAAAAATGATTTTTCATTGTTTTTCACTCAATGAAGATGACTAAAATTGAATAAATTGTTGATGAAAATTTTCAATTATCTGATTTAGTCCTCACGTAAAAAAATGGTATGAAAACATTGTTTGTATATTTAAAAGGTGAATGTTTTCATAAGAATTTTTGTTCAGGCATTCAAAGATGCGATAGATCGAAAGAAAGAACGATTCGGTGTTCCTGCGTAGGTGGAACGAATCTTTTTCATGGCCGTGTATAGCAACGAGTACTTTATATTGCTAGCCGAGTCTGGAAGAGAGAAGAAAGAAGGTTTCTTGCTGGCACGAATGCTGACCGGAGTCTCAAACCTCCAGGCTGTCAAACTCCTTCTCCTCAAGCTCCTTACTCTTTTTATTCTTCTCCATCCTTTCTCCGCTCTTCTTTTAGGGAAGAGCTCACAAGCAGCCCAGACAAATCGGTTGCAAAGTCTCTCTCACCTATATAAAATCACAGATATGTAGCATCAAAGTAGCCACGTAAGACGTCCAAACCGGTTTTCCACGGATAACTTTTATAATGAGATTCCTCAAACGTCCCTCTCTCTCTTTCTCCCTTTTCTCTTTCTACCTAGCAAAAACGAAGGAAGAGTGAAGTGAAAGAGAGACTCGAGAAAGGAGAGGAAGGTGAGAGGGATGAAAAGTAACGTACAAGATGGAAGTTGAAGACGAACGAGGAGCAAGAACAGGAAAGAGGGAACCAACGAACCGCAATTCGCTAAAGAGCAATACCAGCTTCATTGGATTTCAATCACTCGCCAAATAAATCGACAATGTTTCAATATTTCATAAACCCATTTATCAGCTGATGTTTCACAATCGTAATTTTGTTTGATTTTATACTTCTTACAAACTCGAAGCAAATGGATATTTTCAGGATTATTTTCATTGAAAACGTATTCTATTCTTTCCAGTTTCCATTTCGTTTACAAGCCAATTTACTGGTTACCCAATCAAATCGACGTTTCAGTTTATTTTTCATTATTTCAACTATCAATAAATTATAAACAACGACGGAAAATTAAAACTTTTTCTTCTCAATTTTGAATTTGCTCGATGACATTTTTTCGAAATATCATTCGATCCAATCAAGTCGTCAAATGGATCCAGGAATTCCGAGCTCATCGGTAGATCCACACGAACAATAATTCGTGTGGAGCGACCGATCGTACGCTTGTTTACGTCAATGAATTACGCCAATCGGCTTCGAATTAACGGGACACTCCGTCAATCATGTTGATTACTCATTTTCTTGCAAATTCATTCAGCTATTCGTATCAATTCGCCTACAGGTAGAAAGGCCCGAGCATTGTGACGACTAAAATGCAAAGCCGTGTCGCTCAACGCGTCAGTGGAAGATTAGACAGAAAAATAATCGAGTCTGACGATGTCTCGGTGAGTGGGCACTCGCTGACATCCGTTCATCGGACGAGAACCACGGTTTACTTTATTTTGGAAAAATGTTGATAAAATATTTCGGAAAACTATAAGACCGTTGTCAATGAAACGACTTAATCACCATAAACATTGGACGTCGTAGCGTTGCGATAATTCGCCCACAGATGGGCCAATCAAATCCAATTTTCATGGAGTTTTTAAAGCTATTTACTGACTTTGAACTCAACGAAAAGTTAGCCTACAGAACGATCAGTTTCCCATGGTTTCTGTAACCTTTTATTCGAACGCCTTACACCAATAACGACTCAACAGACATGGGCTAAATTTCATAAGGGATTTCTCAGGAGCTGGAAAAATAAGTGAAGTGGGGACAAAGTGAACGGGGGGCCTTGACAAGTCGAAAGGATATCCGCAGGCGCAGTGGAGAATAATTTTTAAAATCCTGTCGTATTTCATGTGTAATGGGACCGGGGAAAGTCGTATTGTAGTCTTTATAAATGGGATCGTCATAATGACTTATTAGCGAACAAATAAGAAAAAGAATAAGTAATCTTTATTAACCCTTAGTGTGCACACCTTCACAGCTAGACATTTCGTGCACATGCGGGGTCACTTTGACCCCAGATCATTTTTGACATCGAATATCTCGGTAACTATGCGCTTTTCGGAATAAAAGGTTTAGTCACTTTTTGCAGCGAATTGATCCAACTTTAAGGCTGCAAAGTCGGATTTCCAAAAAAACCTTTTTTCATTGTTCAAAAACGTGCTCAAAGTTGATAGTGCGCGTAAAAAGCACTTTTTCGGTTAAATCTCTCGTAAAAAATTAAATTTTGAGTTTTGAAAAAAATCCTTATAGAGTTTTGCAGACAAGGGTCCATGCTTTAAGGGAAAAATAGTCCACTTTGCAACCGTTCCAAAAAGTGTATTTATTTTGAAGTATGAAGTTGGCTATGCTCCCTACTTTTAGAGAGGGAATAACGATTTATTAATATTGGGGGTTTTACTTATGAGATGTTCATCTGTGAGTGCTATTCATGTAAGAAAAAAATTTTGGGGTCAACCTGACCCGAAATGCACACTAAGGGTTAATCATTCCATTCCAATTCCCGACTATTCATCCGCCCTTTTTCGCATCCCAAATTCCACCTTTGTTTTCACCTCATTCCTACGCTCGCTCGATATAAAACATTTGACAGATACGACGCTTATATTCTAGATTTGATGAGCAATCGAACATTATGAGGATTGTTATTGTAAACGGTATTACTGGATGTAATTATTTTTTAATATCTCTTGACAGTCGTTACAGTGATAGTAATAAAGGATCGATGATGAGTAATAATAACAGGAAAAATGACCGATGGAATGTACGTGAGAATATTATTGGTGGAAATAGCGACGATAAATAGCCCGAGCATAGGATTTTCATGCACCCGTTCACGGAAATCCTTTCATACTCAGCGTTATTTCACCGAAACTGTTTTATACTCGGAGTTATCGCTGGCACGGAACAAGCAATAAACAGACCGCGACGGGGAAACCACATGGTCATATTCACTGGTGAACTCGCGCACAGCAGGGAGGATGACATTTTGAAAAAGCTTTAGTACGACAAGATAGATCAGGAAATTTGCGTCGGTAGGAAATTAAAGACGAAAGGTTAACTTGCATCGTCAGTTAATCCTTTGCGGATGAAAAAAATATTTATTTTAAGAATCTCTCTTGCGAGGTTGAGCATTTTTGTTGGTGAAATTTACTGAATTTTTGCAGTAGAGCGGGTAACGACAAATAGTCTTTGTATCGAAGCTCATTTTGAGTTTGTTACGCAGGGAAATGACGAGTGCGGGGATGAGACGCTGGTTAAAAAGTCTTACCCAAAACAAGACGTTAAATCCAAAGATCACATATTTCAGACAACAGCTAACTTCACTCGTATCCCTTCGGTACTTCCTCGCTGGCATGGTTGCAACACATTTATGTACCCTTTTTTAGTTGCGATTTTCGCGTGTTCCCTTGCATACGCGCACATGTACACGTACGAGAGGAGGCAGACGCGAGAGATCGAACATGAGTGTTACGACTGATGAGCAACGATTAGATTCAACAATGGAACATCCGTGGGTGCACAAACGCGTCATGGATGACGAATCTCGTGGATAAATTCGTACGTGGGTTAATTTTCATTCGATTATTTGAAAAGCCTGATGAGAGGCGAGCTTCGAATTATTTGTATTTTTATAAATTAACACTGGATGTTTGAATGGCGAAAACGTTCGTGAACGTTGAATCGTTATGGCAGTAGTCGTCTTTGATATTTCATTTACTTCATCTCACGTTTCGTTCGATCAGCTGATCACGAGTATGCACCTTCGGACAATAACGACTACTGCCATTTTCCCGTCACGACGGCACACTGCCTAGCGCCGTATCAACGGAACTGCCGAGCTAGTACCAGAGGGAACTCGTACCTCGAATCGTATCTCCCCGCCATCGCTCGAGCTCGCCACCCTCCACCGTTCAGTGCGACCTTACCGCTGTCTTTCTCTCTCTTGCCTCCACTCTACCGTACCGTTCGTTTTCTCCCTTTCTCTATCTCTCCACCGCCCAGTCGCCCCCCCTTCTCTCTCGTTCTGCTGTTTCTCCTCCAATCGTTCTATCCCTCTCCGTCGGTATATTTCTCTTTCTTTCTCTTGCCACCTCTCCCTCCGTCTCTTGTTTATTTTCTTTTTCTACCTCGCTCCGTTTCGACGTTGTTCCATCTTTTCTTTTCTCCCATTCCCCGTTGTTTTTCTCTCCTTCTCTTTCATTCCGTATCTCCATTTGTTTCTCCTTCTTTGTTTCTCTCCTTCGACGTACATCGCCCTTTTCCTACTCTTCATCTCTCTGACTCTTACACTTCGCTTTTCCCTTCCTCTTTTCTCCTCTCGTTTTATCTCCTTCTCGCCCATTTTTACCACACGTTCCACGCCTCCTTCGTCTCTCGCTTGCCATTTCTTTTTTTCCCACTCATTGCACCTCGAACCATTTCAAAACACCTCGTCCTTTTCTCAAGCAATCTATACCCTTCTCACTTTCTCCCCCCTCCCCTCACTCCTTTCTGTAACTGATCACAAGTTCACCCTGCTGTAGTTTCGAAGGCTTTCCTCTTCGAGACCGGCTCTTCTCTCTATCTCACCCACGATCATCCTCGACCAATCCCGAATGCAACCTTCCCCATTGCTTTATGCTGGAACACTTGCCCCTCCATTTCACCGAATCGTTGCACCCTAACGTGTTTTCAACCCTCCGGGCTTTGGCACCATCACCCTTGAGAAGATACGACCCTCTGCCATCGAAAGTAATTTTCTTTTCTCATGATTAATAATACATTTAGGGCATACATTTTTCATAAACCGATTATCCCTAGAAAAAATCTCACTCGGCTATTTTTAGCGACTTTCACACTCTTCGGTAAGGGGCAGATACTGTTAGCGAAAAATCATCATCGAAATACATTTTATTTGTTTGCTATCAATGCGCTCACTCGTAAACATCGTCGAACACCGGGAGACGCTGACATTAATATTTTATCCTGATCTCTGCCTTCAATTACGGGAGATCGACAACGGCTTAATGTATGTAAGCGGTTGAAAAACTTTTTCTGTCACTCCTGGCCCACTAATCTTCTGTATGTAAAGCTAAAATCGAATCAAATTAAATTCAAACCGAATCTACAAAAATTAAGGGACGAAAAAAATCAATTTCGAAATTGTCATCCTAACAGTGTAGACAGAACATATGTGCGGTTGACTACGTCACTGTTTGTACGTATGCTTGACCAGAAATTACATAGTTGAAATATATTCGAAGAGGAAAAGGTTTTCAAGGACCTTGATAAACTTAGCTGGACAACTTGAACTCTATAATTACTTAAAGTGCTTAAAAGTTGTCATTGATTTTTCATACAATCGATCAGATCAAGTCGTCCAACTTAAATGTACCCAACTCATAACTAATGATCGAGTTCTAACGAATCATGGGAGAAAAATCGAAAAAGAGACGAACTTACGTAGAAAAGTTGAAAAAAAGAAACTCCATGAAAGCGATGTTAATTATCCTTGGAGGTTATAACAGAGGTCATTATCCAGGCCCCGATCTTCTTGCGACGAGCGAAAACTGTTGAGGCTCCTCGATTCATGAGATTACAATATTATGGTCTGGTCATAACCAATTCGACCGGCCTGATACAGCCGATTGGTCGAAAATAGTTTTTCTTATTTATTCGCGATAGTTTACTGTAAATGTGATGATTTGTGACTGTGACCATAGAACGATTTTACATCGCACTTGTAATGATGGATACATTAAAAAGAGTTTAGCTAACTTGCACGTAAAGTTTATTTATTCAGATATAAAATACTGTAGTGGCTATAAAACACTTTTTCATTGCGGTCTTGACTATTGACAACCACTCAAAACATACTGAAAGATGTGATGAGTGATGAATAAAAAGTTTAAACAGTCGAGTGAGCCGGCTAATTTTATGCAGGTTTTTAGAGCTGAGAGCGCTTTTTCGTATAGCGGTCAACTTGGGAAACAAGAATTCATCTTACGAAACTCGGCCGGGCCTGCAGATTTTTTTTTTCACTGGAAGCAATCAGGATTGCAGTCTGCTTGTGTAAATTGTTAAAGTATATAAAAAAAAATTGTTGAATGGTTGTTCGTCGATTATACTTGATTGTTTAATTGATTCAGGTAGACAATATTTTTTATCGAACACAAAAAAGAAATGAAGCTTTAGTAAATTATTGAAATTTGTTTATTTTTAAGCCAAGCGATTCGAGATCGTTTGTTTGAAAGAAAAAGAAATGACGTTCGAGCGTTTATTCATTGGTTCTTTTTCCAAAAAATGTGATAAACAATATGATCGAACAGAAATTCAGTTTTAACGAAGATGAGGTGAAAGTTAAAATAGGGATCGAATTTATAGAAAACTACTCTACCGGCTGCTTCTAATAATAACGAAATCTGCAGGCTTGACTGGGTTTCGTGGATTAACTGTCATTTCCAGAGGTTCCAGAGTCAACCACCTACGAAAAAAATGTGCGAACTTATCAAAAATAAATCCCGGTCTCCGCGAACTTGGCCGATTAATTTCAGAACATTCAATTTGAATTTTAATTTCAGAACAAAATCCATGTAAAGATATACAGCCAATCATTTTTTTACACATTGCGATATCACGAATTTTCAAACACAATCGTTTGTCGATTACAAATTTTATGGATAAAAAAGGTGTCGGATACCCGTTCATTTATCCACCATGAATATAAACATAATTAAGGGCGGGTTGTTCCACTTTCTAGGTAGCTTATCTGGCGGGTAAAAGCATTATTGACTTTTGTAGACCTTTAACTGTCAGATAGGCTTACCTATATAGATAAGTTGGAACAACCCGCTCTACAAATTTTTCATCCTCAGTATGATTTACATATTTCACAAAGCTTTCATAAATAAAAGCTTTAAAAACAAAAACGAACCTACTGATGATACATTACATGTTGTTATTTTCCTTGGTTGCAGACTCTCTCATGAAACGCTTTTCGCACTGGCAGTGTTACCACTTATAATATATAATACCAGTAATACTGACATCTTGCATTTTGCTCGCGCTCACACACGCTCACACACGGTCGATCGTTCGTACAGTACGGTCGTACCGTCGTAATTTTGTTTCTCATTTCTCATATCTAATAGTTTTTTAAAAACAAGGGATCGTTTGTAAGAACTTTTAATACAAAAATCAATCGCGATGGGTACTCAAGGCGGTCCAAAACCAGAAGAACTCGATTGGATTCAATTAAGAACTGACTTGGACGAGTTTGCACTCGAGACAACATGGGAAAAAGTCGTTCGGAAGTTCAAACACGATCCTTTTATACCAATTGGTGAGTATAACCTCAAAAGTAATAAGAAACGTCGTAGAAAGTTTTTCGGTTAAAAATATATTTAGCTTTCTTCAAATCTACAGCTTGACGTATTCTTCAATATAGTAATAACTAAAATGTTCAAAATTGTACTATTCGAGTACCGAAAAGTGTCCAACTAAAAAATTTTGTGGGTGAAAGAGTCAACATTTGCATCAAAATATCACGGTGCTCGGAATATTTTGAAATAGAACGAAACTTAAATCGAGTTTTACATATTCTGGTTCTTTTTTTTATTCCGGACAACACTATGATATTTAGCTATTTTTGTTAATTATAAAAACTGTGCCATTGACCATTACTAGATTGAATACGGAAAGAACTATCATTTCCGACTGAACGACAAACTCAAAGTCGTACTATCTTTCAATGATCATGCTTACAGGATGCGCAGCAACGGTTAGTGCATTGTCTTATGGAATTTGGAATTTCCTGAAAGGACGTTCGCAAATGTCTCAGTACATGATGCGAGCTCGAGTTTGTGCTCAAGGAGCCACTATTATAGCCGTTGTTTTCAGTTTGTCTGCGACAACACCAAAGCGCAAGTAATTTTACTGTCAAGATGAAAAACTAACTAGTATCACGAATTTCTCTGTATTACAAAATGTCACTCAACAATTATCAGCCAATTATTTCTAGATATTACAAATTTTCTAGTACATCAAAATCTCCTCAATTAAAAAATGTTATTGTAAATTCATTTGTCCAAAAAACCTGATGAACTTTTCCCCATATTATTATTTGGAAATCACGAAAACAGTGATTTTAGAAAATGTCTAATCTTCAAATGTAAGGGAATTGTGTGGTGAAAGTTAGAAAAATTTAACTTGGAAAGAACACGAAGAGACGAATGTAGCTATTATAGTGTTTTATTGTTATAACATCGTTGAGAAATACTATGATCTTTAGTGGAGAGATGAATTAAAAATCTTGTAAAATATTTAACGATAGAAGAAGCGGAGGATGGATGAATAAAAAAAAATGAAATAAAAACAACATATAAATACTCTGCCTTTAATAAACATACACAAATGAAATCGGTGATGCAATGACATTGGTAAATCATATAGTTTATATGTTATTCCCAATTTTTAGAAAGAAGTGGCAATAATCATAATAACAACAACAATATGTATATATATGTATATAATATATTTCAATTAGAATTAAATTGTTTATACACGCTGTATCCTGTTTCATTTTTTCAGTATACATTACATTGCCATTGAATAATAGACATCCTTCGAATGAATTTGTATCAGTGTTTTCTACAAAGATGAAAAAAGAAATATCCTGATATCCGATTAACATAGGTTCAAACAAACATATACATCGAATCATTAACTGAAAAAAATAAACGAAATCAAACGAATTGGAAGAAGTTACTTGAAATTGTATAACTTCTCCGACAATTTTAGCGATTCTATTCACAGGTTTATTAGTATTGAACGAAAAAAAAAAAATTAATAGACAAGAAACTTATAATTTGACGACTTGAAATCAAGTGACTTTGAAAATTTTGTTTCCATAAGCGAAATTAGAATAATTAACATGAAGGTCTCATTCCAAGGATTAAATCCTTTGGAGAACACTTAATTGTTGCAGTGGGCTCGTGACTCTAGAAAAGTATGATTTTTGGCGCTCGGAGAATAATTTGTATGACAATCATATCATTATTTGATGCAATTCATTTGTTGCCTTGACAAATTCTAATTTTTTTGTTTAGCAATGGTTTTCTTATGCGTAAAAGATTATATGACAAGAATAATTTTGATTGACGCCCTTAAGATTTTCAATATTTGTAGGAATGCCACGAATGTTGTGCGGTAATTATTTTAGAAAATCATCGACAATACCGTACCGTCACTGTCCTAAAATATCTAATAGAAAAAGCTTAAAAAACAAACGGTTTTTTTGCTTTTTGAAGTTACGAGCCCATTTCTCTTATGGATGCGATGTCTATTTCAAAATAATCGTCGGTATATCTACTGCACACGCGCAACTTATCGAATGCTTGACGCAAATAAACATTATTTATTCGTGCCAAGCATTGCAAAAAAGGGAAAAGGAAAATACCGAAGAGAATCATCGTTAGAGGACCTAATTTGGGAACTAAAAAAGAGGTTTGCTATATTAGAACAGGGGATTATTTTCCCTCTGCATATTTTCACGGCAATATGGCGACAAAAAGTGTTGCCAATGTTTAGCTCTACACTTTCGTTTTTCAGTCTTGATAAAAATGCTCAAATATTTGGATAGGTGAAATCATTCGATTCGTCGATTGCAGCTGTCCATTTTTTGATTGGTCGTCGTCGGTGCCGCGATACGTCCAACGTACTGTACGGTCGCAATCACAATTTTTCAACTACGAGCTTTCATCCACGTGAATCTTGACTCGTAAATTTGCGATTTTCGCTGCCAGAGTTATTCGAGTATCATCCCATGACTCCTCAGGATCGTGGACGATAATAACGAATTTTTCAGTTGCTCTTTTAATCGTGACCTTTCGATGAGAATGGCCAGTGTGACTTCAGAGCGCTTGCGCTCAATTTTCGTGATCCGCTCGTACTCAATGAACGTGAACGTAAACTCGGTGGACTGTTGTTCGAGCTGCAACTGCTCAGACTCGTACTCGGTGTCAAACCGAAGATTTCTTGAACTGTTGGCCTCGACGAGGGATAATCCGATTGTACAGATTCTGCAAAATTAAAGGTAACACGACTCTTTGATATTGACCATATTCAGAAAATGTATCACAACGAACTGTGAACCCTCATAACAATCATCGTGGACCTTAAAAAAAACTCTTTTCAATTAAATGACACACTAAAGCAAAAAAATTCAGGTTCAAATCCAAATTTAAATAACTCGGAGGTGAAATTTCCTCGTTTTCAAAAGAATAATCAAAACGATTGTCGGACAGTGGAAACCGTTAAAAACAGCAGTAACCACAAAAATTTCTGAAATTTCACTACAAAAATCGAAACTAAAAATTTTTCTCTTTTGTCGTATTTCTGTGCAGTTGGATCAAGCAGATGATAATGAAGGAAAGTGTATGTACCGATGAGAGGTGTCTCGTCGTACAGAGACCCCTGTCTTTTATTGCTGATGAACGAGTTTCGTGCGCTTTCGATGCAAGGCACCTCTTGAATGGATTCCGCAGCGTGCTTCCATCGACTGTGATCTTTGGCATGGGAGACCAATTGTCTGAGCCACTTTTGCGCCTCTTCGGTCGAGTCTAACCTGATTGTTGTCGTCGTCTCTGAACCACTCACATTGTTTATGATCCGCAATTCTTTCGACGAGGATTTGGACTGCTGTATCGATGTTTCCTGTTCCATTCGACATTTTTTATCATTAGAAAATTCATTCGAAAATAACCTTTACGATTTTATAGAATTCTTTGGAGTTTAATTGATATTTTTCGACGGATAGAAATCAAGTATAGAAGGAAAATAAACTTGAGTAGTGTCTAAACTCAAGAAGACAATTTTCATTAGGAAATTCAACTATAAAAATTGAGTGGTGAATAGTGACGAGACAAAAACACTGAAAAATTACATAAATCTTAAAAATACTGCGGTGCAGTCCTTTCAGAGCATAAAAAAAAATGACGAATTACTCCAAACTTAATAAAGTTACCTTGTTTATGGGAACACTGTGAATTGGGGCCTGATCCTCGTCCGCGAGTTTCCGAGATTCCCAGCTTTGCACGGCGAAGCTTTGCAGCCGTGCCCAGCAGTTCCTATCATTCAGATTGACGTTTCCGGCGCAGACTTCTTTCGTAACGCATTCGGGCTGGGCTGCTAATCGGCAACAGAAGTGTCCGAAGAGGGGCAGAGCATGGTGCTTGTTTTCTGCGCAAATTCAGCAATGAGATAATTTTTTATTCTTCTCCTAAGTTCCCCCGGACTCGCTTATCGTCAATTATAAAATGTGACGGTTTTTGATAACTTACCTAAGTTGTTGATAATGAGATCGTGGGTGTGAATATTCTCGTCTGTCTCATCGAGAGTTAATTTGGCGGATGCCATAAGCTCGAAATGTGGTCCACTGATACATGTAAAGCAACGAATACGAAATGAACGTATGATATTATGAAGGAAATTGAATAAGGAAAAACGACGTTGAGCATGCGGAGCAACAATTTTTAACGAATACATAAAAACGTTGAATTTACTTACAGTTTTCCTGAATTCAATTCATCACGGAGAGATGCAGCCAATTTTTTACCGACGGTCTTTGAAATTGAGGAATGAATGGTTCGTTTTATTCTTCTTGGAGTACTCGCGATACTCAAATCCTCCTGAAGTATGTGGCTGTATATCTCGAGGGTGAGTTCAAATTCAGCGGGGACGTTGTTGCTGCAAAAAAACAATGAAGATCCATTCAATTTTTTCTTCACAAAAATGAATAAGAAAAAACAGTGTTTTCGGTGAAATTTAAGGGATCAACTCACAAGAGCAAAACGTCTGGAAAACTTATATCCGTAAGCGCCCGATCGACCGGACACAGCAGCGCTGTGTCGTGAATCTCTGTGCCGATTCGGGCTAAACAAAAAACTGCGAATCGACGATAGTCACCACGATTCTTGAAGTGATCAGAGTCCCTCCACATCAAAGGAACACGAAGTTCCGATAAGGAAACACGGGCCGTACTTCCAGGCAAGCTGCGAAAATCAATTCATGAAAATTGTATTGACAACGGAAGGTCTACGAGAAACGGTGATTTTATGGGATAAATTAAGGCTGTACATGCGCGTCGTACTAGTCAGTTGACAGTCAATTTCAATTTTTTAATCGTAAATATCGTTCAAGTTTAGTTAATTGCAGAACATATTTCATTCCCGGGTCTTTCACATGATTCGATAGCACACTGTGAAAAGGCAACGTTTGACAAAGTTGAACGTAGTCAGTTGACAGATTGGATCAGAGATGACCATGCATAACCCTAAAAAGTACAGCGTCACTATCATTGACAATACATTTCAAGATTCTGCAGCCATTTGTCGTCTTCAATTCAATATTTCTAATTCAGATGGCCGTTCACCCTCCTTTTTTAACGCTCCATTAGATTCCACGTGATTCAATTCATACAAATAATGGTTTTAATCTTTGACATCTGATTTAGAAATATGTCAAATTTTGAGTTGAAGATGGTTGAAGGGGCCAGCAAGTCATCGTGGCCATTAGCGGCATGTTAATTTCTGTACTTTTCGACTGTTAATATTTCAAGCAAACAGTCGATCAGGGGTCTTGAAATTTCACAGACAGAAAAGAAATCTTGGATTTGTAAGACATCAAAAAATTGCTATCTGAAGACAGCTTTCGCACCTGTACATCCTTAAATAAGTTTCTTGAAATTGTGTAAATTGCTCGTACGTATGGTGATTATTTTTTAATCCAGCAGGGGATAAAAACACAATAATTATTATTGAAATACAATTAATTGAGAAAGATGTCAGTCGCTTTCGTTAGGTTTGGCACGGACCTACTATTGACTTTATTAACGTTCCAAATGGCAATATTTTAAGGCACAACGGGTCCGAAAGGCAAAAGAGCATACGAATGTTCAAAAATGTATCTCTCGATAATGTCAAACTATTCATTCGTGAACTCGTCGAGTAATACTAATAAGTTGAATTCTTTATTAATAACTTCGAATGAAATTAGGAGGCGCACGAAAAGGAGACAAAAAATATGCGAAAAACACTCGTTTTTACCTTGATTTATTGACCGGCTCCTTCTTACGTCTCTGCAATTCAGCCATGTAGGCTGACATCCGTTCATTCGAAGTGAGTAAAGCTCTAGCGGCTTCGAGGCTTTGGGCTCGATGTCGCGCAGCAGCCAACAATCTGGCCGAACCTTCGCGCATCTTGATCTCAACTTCGATCTTTTGTTCAAGATCGTATTCCTAGAAGCACAAAAATCACCAAGGTTTAAACAAATGGACGACCAACGAGTAAACAAAATGGAAAACGAATATGCGGAGAAATGTTCAATGGTGACATCGAAAAGAATATTTTCACCGCTGTATAAACCGGATGGAAATAAAAATTTCCTCGCTCACCGTACTCCAATCGAGTACATTTCTGAGAAGTCGCATTTTCTTCTATCTAAAGTTTGAAAGTATCGCGGACTCGTTGATTAATTGGAGACGGGAAAACTCAAAATATTATAAACGGCACGTGTTCTTCGGCAAATAAAAATAAACGTTTTCCAAAACAACTGACGATCGCCACGTCGTTGAAGATTACGAACGTGTCAGTCGATCAGCAGTTTCATTTATTCACAATTTATTGCTTCTGAATTTGTTCGAGTTCTCACAAGCAACTGCACAGGTTCGTTTTCGTTATGAAACGTGAAGGCGAGTGCAGGACACCTAGCTCTCGCGGACGATAGTGCATGCGTCCATCGTGTAAATGTGTGCGAGCATCTTATTCGACAATTTGCCAAGAGGGGGATAAATTCGCTCGTGGAGGTGCGATACTCCTCTCGCATCTCTTCGCTCCACGACCATACTTTTCCATGCACCTTCCACACGGAGTCACCGACAGTAGTGAATTCCATGGGAACTAGCACTGCCTAAACGCCGATGGATGGTTTGGATTCGGAAATGTATTTATCAGCAGATTTAATTTTGCCGCGTCAACGATCATCCGAGCCAACGACGCGATTCTCGTTATCTGGTCTATTCGCGCGGATAAAAAATGCCTCTTGATGCTCGTTATAGCTTTGGGTTTTGAATCCGTGGATTTCGATGGAAGGAAATTCTCGGGGAAACCCCGAAACGATACGATAATAAATGGTCTCGTTTTCAAACATTTTCGTCGGCAAATTACTAGCCATAAGTCTCTCTACTTCGTCGTCGTCGAACGAACGATCGTAGGTTTAGAGTTGACAGAATATTGAGCTCCTCGTTTTCAAGATTCAAGGCATTTGAACACAACGGTAAATGAGATATCGACAGTTGTGTTCGAGCTGGTGGTCACGTCGCTTCTGTGCACCATAAAAGAGAGTTTTACGAATTTTGTGGGATCACGTCCGCATCGTTAACCAATCGGGTTATACTGTTACGGGTATTCAGTTACAAAGTCAACACTTTGGAGGAACGAATAAAAAGAACAAGAAAATGGTCGCGGTCGACGATTCAAAATAATATTTTCGTCTTTGTGTTGTCCGAAAGAGGCTCGAACAAAATCCTCTCGTCTGGATGTTATTACGTTCGCGGATACATTTTAAATCTTCGTCCCGAGTTTATGATCACTTCAAGGTCGAATGCAACAATTTTCTAACGTTTCAACTTGTCTAGATAAAATTTGTAAAGAAGTACTATGCGCACACGTTTGCGTAGGCGTACAAGTGCTTGTCCGGTGCAACGATATGATCGCACGGAGCTCGCGCGAGACTTCGTTGCAGTCTGGCAAACTCTGAAGTGCATCAGAGCTGCAAGAGTTCAAACAGGAGAGCAGAGAATCCGTACGTCTCTCATTGCACTCCAGGAGAGTTTTTGAGCACGTGACGTGCACTAACAATAAATTACTGTCGACTTGTTGACCCAATGCAAATGGACTGGAAACGTGTCATTATTGCAGCCCACGTCTCCGTAATCATACCCGAGTTTATCAATTTTCTCGTTTTCCTTCATTGTTGAATATAATTTGGATTTATCGAGGTAGATCGACCTTCTGTTCAGTATTTTCTCGCAAAATTTCCTACAATGAGTTCCAGTGCAGAGAATTTCGTTGGGGAGGTTTTATGAATGAGAATTACGACGCTGAAGTTTGCAACGTTGGAGTCCAACGAAGTGAAGGAAAACAATATTTTTGATTCACGAATTTTTTATTTTACGAAGTATCGGTGCAGGTTGAAAAACTACCAATTGCATATTCGGCAGGGAACGAAATTGCAGAATTACTGGAATTATTGGAGGGTCTTTTAGATCATTTCGTTGGACTCCAACGTTGCAAACTTCAACGTCATTGAAAATTCTTCTCAGTCTGCTTGTAACGAGCGGCCAATGTTTCGTTGGCAACAGAAAAATGATGACTCGAATCCATCAATGTGCGTGAGCCTCCAATTCAGCGTTTTTGGAAAACAATTATTTCCGCTCAACGAAATACACAATGAAAATTAAAAATGAGATTGAAGGAGAAACATTTTGCTGGATAAATTCATGGTCGATTCTTTCCTTCGGTTTTTCTCAAACGAGCCACAATACTGATAAGGGAATGACGGTTCCCTTATTTTCCTTCTTTCAATTATTTCAAATCATTTTTCACGAATCTGTGGAGACGGGAGGAACCGTTGAGGCTCTCGAATCGAATATTCGATTGGAATTCAAGGCAACGAGCGATGCGACATCCTGCGGGTATTGTGGCAAGCGTATATAAATTGACATCGAATCGTTGAAATGAGAGATGATAGTCGAACAATTTGCCCCCGTTGGAACGAAGCGCCGTAAGGAGTTCCGGAAATGTCAGCTGAACGAAACGAAGTTTTTCGATCGACGATTGGCGACGATATCAACTTTGTTTATAATCATAAATTTTAAAATTTCCACTAGTCATTAGTTAAGAATCAAAAAATCTAGCTTGAATATTGACGCTTGAAATATTGACCGAGGATTTCCATCCGGTTTATTTTTAAATGAAGAAAACTGCATGAAAATTAAAATAAAGGGATGAGTTTTGACCGAGAGGTAAACGTCCGACTCTGCCAAAGTGTGAATTGCGATGTTGCACAGTTCCTTGCACAGATCACGTTCTGGCTACTCGTCTTGCACTGCGTTAAGTTTATTCTAATTCGAGAAGTTCGTCGACCCGCTGAACTTCATAGAATTTTAATATTCCTAGTGATATTTTCATTATATTTTTTCAGACATAAAAACATTCGTATTGTTCAAAAAATGTTGCGAAACGTTGTTGTGAGTAATGAATTATTAAAAAATGTTTTTCAGCGAATTTCCTTAGTTATTGACAGATCCGTTTGCGCCTCGTACATTCGGAAACTTGCAATGCTGTAAATGAATTTCAGTTTCATTTGAAATGGCTTACGAAAACGGGTCACAGTGCCGGTATTTAAAAAAATGCGAAAAAGAGAAATGAGTCGCACTCGATGTGAGTAAACATTGGCACGCTCCGAGAGAATCGTTCGAATAATGTTAAAAACGCCGTCGTCCATGGCAATCCGAGACCTTCGCTCGTTGGACTATAAATACTAAAGTTTCTCGAGTGGTAGCGCAGGCCCCTTGGGATGCGGGAGAACGAATGGAAAACATGAAATTAGCGCGGTTTTGTATTGTGCGCTCTGTTCGCTCCTTCGTCAACTTTAAAACTCGCTCGGTCACACATGCATATTGAAAATACACTGAGAATCCTCCTGCCCAGATGCAAGTGCAGATACGCAAGAGTGTGCGTGAATTTGTAGGCTGCAAAGTAAACGAAGAGAGAACGCCTGTCGAGTCTGCACTCTATTTGGACGACGACAGAGGCCAGCGACCCTGAAAGGGAAACCCCCGGAACGATACAAAAAGAAAAAGGCTGCCTGCCTGCTTTTTCTTTGACAGGTTCGGATAATCACAGAGTTTTTCAAAGGGGAGTCTGCGACGCTTTTTCTTTGACGAGTTCCAATAATCACGGGTTTTTAAAATGCGAATAACAATGAGTAACGCACGGGAGAAACAAATGCTAAAAGTCTGTCGTGACTGTGACAGTTCAAAGCTCGCGCAATAACTGGATTTTTCAAAGGGGCCTGAATTTCAGTGAAATTCATGAGAGAAAAAACCAAAATTTTTCCGCGGCTCCGGGAAGGTTTTGCTACCAACTCAAAAAGGCAGAAATACTTTAACACTGGCTTAATGAAATTCTAGAAATCGGGTCAATTGAGATGAAAAATAGATGTGAAAATACAAGGTAGCAGGCAACTCGAGTATGTGCACGAGTTTCAATTTATCGAGAGCCATGATTTATTGGCGAAACGATGCAGAGGCATTCAACGATTACGCGATTGGTCGAAGCGTTCGAGGCAATTACTACGCGTCAAGAGCCCAGACGCCCCGGTACATTGCCAATCACTTAATTAAAAGGCAATTATAACGCGTAGAAAATTTGAGAAACATGAAAAGGAATCGAGACAGCGGTAAATACTTTGGGCAGTGATGCAATGAGGAGAAAAACACGTGCAGAAAAAAAGTGAAAAAAGTTGAGGGGACTGAGCGTTGATACTGAAATTTCGACTGAAAGTTCAGTTTCGTTCCTCGAAAGGAGTGGAGAACGCTCTTAAGACCCCGAAACGGCAAATTCAGGAGTGCGAAGTTTTGTTGACAAAGAACATTCCGAAAATATCTTCGACCAATTCGCTCGAAGCTTGCATCTCTCCGATGTGATCAGATCGACTCGAAACTCAGGAAAATTCGAGTCTCTTTTCTATTTACGGAAACGATGCGGGGTCTGCTGAGCCCTCGAAGAGAACTGAACTCCACGAGCATTTTTGGCCGCGCGTCATCAAAGAAAAAGTGCACAACGAAGCCAAAAGACACTCGTGGACCACGGCCAATTGGGGTGAAAATTATTTCCGTGTCTCTCAGAAACGCAGCAATCGGAGACTGCATTCCTTTGCTACTTGCGCATTTTCGACTTTGAATTAAAAAACCATGACTCCGAGCACTTCAGAGACCAGATTTCATCAGAGTTTTGCTAGTTTTTAGTGAGCTATGAAATTGCATCATTCACACTTTACATGGAGCAGCTGGTTCGAATTTTAAACATTGATTGACCTGATGCGTTGGCTGTGAATCCAGATGACACTGAATTTCGCAACGTCGCTGAGCCCAACGAAATGATCTAAAACAACTCTCCAATAATTCCAGTAAATCATCAATTTTGTTACCTGCCGAACTTGCAATTAGAAATTTTTCAACCTACACCGATGATTCGCGAAATAAAAAATTATCTTTTTTCGTTATTCTCGTTGCAACTTCAGCGTCGTAATTTTTTGAATTATTGCGAATGTTTGAAAATTCAACATTTTTCATTTCAAATTCGTCCAAGTACGATTATCAAATGAAAAATGGTAGAGACACGCTGAAATGTAAAATGTGATTGTAAGTACACCAGTAAATAATAAACACCGATTGAATGGTGCTGTCGAAAATGAGCATTGATGGAGTGCTCATTCGTAAACTTGATTCGTGAAATAAAAAATTGCTGAATTACAAACGTTTTTTTCCTTCATTCCGTTGGACTCCAACGTTGCAAACTTTAGCGTCGTAAATCCATAATTATTGCTTGAACTACGGTTATTCTTTTGCTCCCTTTTTCATTACAATTTTTTTCAACGTTTCATTTCCCAGGTTTGAAATCACCGAAAGTCTTAAAATAAACGTGCACGCGTATCGTTGTGTCGTGACCGATGTCGATAACGAGAGAATAACTTACAAATATAGCACATTTGTGCTGCAGCAATTGTAAGCTATTAGAATATTTACGTCGAGCGATACGCCGAATCAATATTCCTCCGTCAATGTCAAATGGTCTTTACCTTTTTCGAGGGCTTCGACAAGATCAAGGTTGACGTCATGATTTCCACTGTATTGAATGAAAAGTAATTACGAAAACAGCACGATGATCGTACACTCGATTGCCAGCCTCGAAGCCTTTCACGCAGGGATGAAAATTACCGCGGATAATTACCGAAGACTCGTTTACTACGCGTACTCGCAACGATTTCACTAAATTGACTGTTCCGTGTGGTGAAGCGTTGAAATTGACCGGGAATCCGAATGAGAGAATTTATATCCGGGGAAAATGGGGATCCATGGGTGTGCTGGGATCAAAGGGAGGAATTTTCGAGCAATCATGGGGACATCGAACACTGAGGGTCGCTTTAGATGTTGCAACGAAACGACGCTAGCGAATTTAGTAGTAGCAATGCGACAAATGAAATCGGAATTGGACTTGGCAATGGTTGGGTTTTTGGCGAGGCTAGTTGTCCGTTTGCAGAGAGGATAACTCAAAAAATGCTTTCGGATTTTTGTAATAATGAGTTCCTTTTTTCCTTGGCGGAATGATGAAATTGCATTTTGAAATTTGTTTAAAGTTCTGAGATGGAAAAAATGATTGGACGAGTGACTCAGTAGCTCGACTTTGTTTCGAGTCACTGAATTTATTCAAGTTGATGCCTCTCCGCCAGGCAAGCCTTCAATTATTTAATCAAGTTACACAACTCGAGAATTCCGGTTTCGGTAAAAAATGTTGTTTTTAAGGAAGCATTCTTCGTCCGAACATTACGAGGGTTCTTTCGCCTTTGCGTTTTTCAATATCAACATGGCCGGACTTGTGATGCTTTTTTTTGAATTTTCCGCGTCAAGAAAAACCGGCTAAATAGTTAAGAGGAGCCTGCGGTGGAAACGATGCTCTGCGGGCCTAGACTCAACTGAAGTTCTCGTGGGGGTTGTTCGTCGGGTAGCCATTCACCTAAAGGAGGGGGTGGTTTTGTCGGTGACTGCGTGTTGAACGTCATTCGGCGTCGGAGGGGTGAGCTTGGACTGGCGCCGTCGGATATCGACCCATTACGCATCCCCCCACGGGCACACCGCGAACTCTTCAAGAGCGTGTTCCTAACCATTTCTATTTTTCTGATTCCCAAATCCTCTAACAAAATTTTCTTTTCCTTTCACAGGAAAGTCTGTTGAAACAAACCTTCAAGATCGACCGACTCGAGTCTTCGATCTTACGGGGACTCTCATTTTTTCTGGTGCAATATTGTGAGACCGGGAAACCCGGCAGCCATTTTGTGCCGAAAAATAACAAAATGTGGATTGAATCTCCAAAATGGCTATTTTACACTGTACATTTAAAGAACAGAATGTCGAAAACAGAAAAAAAATGGCATTAGCAAGAAAAATATTTTTATTATATTTTCCACGGAACAAAAGTAACAATTTTTTAACAATAACGACTGCGTGTGAGAAGAGATTTTACAGAAGCTAAAGCGGTATATAGAAATATCTTTCGAGACTTCGGAACTTGTTTATCGATAGAAGAAAAGTATCCCGTTGGTCCTCGGTAAAGGGAAGTCCTTTTTTGCACTTTGGAGTCGAGTGCTATTTGGATTCACCGTAGATTTTCATGACGCTGAAGTTTGCAACGTTAGAGCCCAACGAAATAAACGAAAAAAATATTTTTCATTTTTTATTTCACCGGTCATTGGCGTAGGTTGAAAAACTACGAATTGCTAATTCGGCAGGGACCAAAATTGGAGAATTACAAATTGTTTTTTTTTTTTTTAGTTCATTTCGTTGGAATCCAACGTTGCAAACTTTACGGATTTTCGAATGAGGATGCTACAGACTAATTTGCTTGGACAGGAGATCCATAAAAGGATTATCTCACTGTATCATATTTCAATAGTCAGGTATACCGAGTGACTTAAGGCATTGGCTTAACGGGTGTCACGGATCGAGTCGGGTCAGCCAACGCCGCAATTCTGCACAAACAATAATGAGCTGGCACGTATTTTGCTGGTGCGCTTGACCAAATCGGATACTTTCTTCCAGCTGTATTGTTCTCCGACACAGAAAAGTGTGATTTTGAGACAATCGAGGCATAAATCGAGTCCGAAGATGCACTCGACTTTTCTGTCAAATTCAATGAACTATTTTGGGATTCTTTATTATTCGAAATAGCCGAACTAATTCGGATGACATTTATAATACTCGAAGTTATACTTTCTATAGCGCAATGGAAGTTTAAAACAGCTGTAAACGCTTCCAAGAGCATTTTCCAACAGCGAAAGGTATAATTTACAAAAAGTTTTCCTACCATTCTTCAGTGTCCTCACAAGAACCGTTTCTTATGACTCCGAACACGAAGAATGGTACGGAATGCATTTTGTCACAAAGAAAACGCTGGCGATAGTGCTCTCTCGCAAAGTGGTACGAGGACGACTTCTTCCAATCAGTTTCCGTGGCTCAAGCCTTGAATAATTCACGCGGCAAGATCTCGGACACTCGCAGCGATTGAATTCTCGTCCGTAGGATTATTTTCGTAAATAATTGCTTTGGAATGTAGTTAAAGGAAATGGTTTGTTGATGTACGGAGAACAAATGTGGTGCACTTTTCGATGCGAGTCGAGTCGACGTACCAAATTGTTGTTCGGTTAAGCACCAGGGTATAAAAAAAAATGGAGAAAATACGAGATTTCTCACTCGGGCAATTAATCGACCGTGTGTGCATTTGCGATCCATTTAAACAGCAACACCCGTAAATATAGCCACATGCGTGGCCATTATTCGTGAGTGAACAATTTGAGAAATGGTGGGAGTAAATAGTTGACCCTCGTGACCACCGGTAACAAGCCTTAACGAATATCATCTCGGCACACGATAGACACGCACAAACACAAGTGCAATTCATGTTGGAGAAGCATCCTCGCATAAATTCAGCTTTGTCAGACCCGGGTATTGTTAGATCGCGGTGAATCTGCGAGAATAAAAGAGCCTCCGCTTGATTCCCGTTTCATCGATGCAAATCAACGATTTATTCGGACGCAATCGCGAGCTCTCGCCGCGCGAGATACATTCGAGTACAAGTATATACGAATGTAATCGAGCATCGACGTGAGCTGCGCATCTATATGTTTACAGGCAATTCCGAGCTCAACCAGCCCTCATAAACTCGAATCGAAACTAAATCGGTTTTAGACGATCCTGCCTCGGTGGCTTCCCTACTCGCTCTTCGCGTTGACACTTGCTATACTTCGCGCGTAATTCATACACTCGGGGAATCGCGTTTAAAAATGCATACAGTAAATATTAATAACGAATGCGATATCATCGAGTTTCAATAGGTTTGAATTCACAAGGAGATAATTAAATGGTAATACTTGGTGTGAAATGCACTGTAAAATTTACCGTGATATATTTGACTGCAGGGACAAGTTAAGGATGATCGATCACCAGATCGAATCCGAGATTCTGACCTGAAATTTTTATGTCGTGTAGATGAATATTTTACGCGACGATTGGCAAACTTTGGGCTAGATTGGCCATCTAGTTATTTTGTAATTATATTGAAAAGTCGAGCATTTTGAGGCACCGAATACACGTCGTTTGTGGAAAAAGATCGACCGGAAGTGCCGTGAAGACGGTTTTTCTCGGCCAAAATCCAAGATTATTCATTAAAAAACCTGCTTTAGAATAAAAGGGTCATTAAGAGTTTAGCGA
This sequence comes from Venturia canescens, assembly GCF_019457755.1. Lineage (NCBI taxonomy): Eukaryota > Metazoa > Arthropoda > Insecta > Hymenoptera > Ichneumonidae > Venturia > Venturia canescens. The sequence goes on along the minus strand of NC_057421.1, from coordinate 15,267,836 downwards.
AATACAGAAAAATCGTACCTTACCAGGTTTTTAACAAAATAATCTTACAAAAAAGTTTTGATTTCCGGTTGAAAATTGTTAGAACGACGAAGTAGTATTCCAAAATTGTGGCAACGTCACAACTGACAGATGATGCCGCCAGCGGTCATAAACTAGCTTTACTTCAAACACCAATACAGAATATTACAATCGCAACGTTGCCAAGTGTGTTTTGTTTACAATTCTTATATGGAGAAAACTAGAGTCGTTGACGATATATATAATCTAATATGGAGAATTCTGCAGTCATTGACGATATATTTTTTTCAATTTTCACGAATAACTGTGCTATGAAATACTTATGTACCGGTAATTATGCTTCTTAAAATCGATAACACGAGTATTCAACACCCCAAACGTAAATCGGAACAGCTATGCGTAAAATAAATTTGGGCTCTTTTTTGACTCGGAAGTCATGATCGGTCATAACGAAAATTATTAATTCCTGTAACGCACTGTGAAATTTCTAAGATTTTGAGGAATTTTCAGTTTTATAACAGTAAATATTGCAGATAGGACATCAAAATTTATTAAATACTTCTGTCAAAGTTCTTATTTGGAACAATTAGCATTATTTAATTTATGGGAAAATTCAATTCTTCTACCGTAATGATATCATGAATTGCAACTCGTCATCGCCGTTGCTCACGGTAATTTTTCAAACTTAATTCCCTTAATTCTCTTCGTGCAGAAGATTTTCATTCAAACTTCGATATTCCGAGGAGTTCATCGATTGGTTTTATGCATAAACGATTGTGTAGAAAATCTTGGAAATTTAATTTCTCTTTTGCAGCATTTGTTTTTTGTAAAAATCCCGAACAAAGTTATGGATAAATTTGCTTTTTACAGTCAATTAAAACGAGAGGCAAGCATTTTTACAATTTTTCTCAACTTCCCTAGCAACGAGCAGCGAATTATTAGAAGATCGATTACGTAAACTAGAGTACGAAAAGAGGGCACTGACGAAGCAAAAACTCATTTTTACCTGTTCAAGTATTTACTTTACGAGAAAGGACCCGAGGCTCTTCAAGTTTTCGGAGTATTTCTCCTGGGTGGAGTGAAACTACTGAATTTTAAATGTCAAACTCTTGTTTCTTGATGTTTTTCTAGGATATTTAATGCCCACTGCAAGTCGCACTCTATTTATTCATAGCCAGAGGAATGGGATTTTTTTTCTCCAAAACGTCGGCGGAAAAAAATAAACGCACAAGAGAGTTGGTTTTAAATTTATAGCCATTGAGGCCAAATTCAAAGGAAAGGCTTGAAAAAAAGGGGATTGAAATATACCGTTGCATTCGCTTAAGTACGAAATACGAGCTAAGTCGAAAAAAAAGAGTACGAGACAAGCGTTTCACCTCTCTGGTCGGATGGGTTTCGTGATGAAACGAGAGATTCATTTTCTACGCTTCATTTTTATTATTACTTTTTCGTTTCCAGGCTACCGAGCTATCTTATCGTTAAGAACGCCTACTGAGAGCGAAGGACCACCGAAGAAAACGGTACCCGTCGGAGGATCCGCGTTTTCAAAGTACAAACGAAGGGCCGGAGCGAGAGTCGCGCACAGAGACAACTGGAAACTCCAGGGAGATCCTGGGACGACTCTCTTGACAATAACAAATAAGGTACTCCCCGTACAATCTCGTCGAGTTTTTGCATGTCTCTTTAACTTTGTGGTCTCTTTCGAAACAGAAGACACTTCTCCGAGGCCTTCGAGACGTTCTCTCTCCTCGCTGAATTCTGCCTCAATGATCTCACTCGCGAGCCTCGCATTATATTTTCTTCACAGAGTTAATCTGCCTTTCGCTCTCTCATATTTTCGCGAGCTTAGATCCTTTCGCAATTTTTCATCTAAACTCTGTTATCGCTCCAGTTGCATCACAGTACTTTTATCTTTTTACCCTGAATTTCCAACGAGTGGCACTCTCTCATAAATATTTTGAGAGCTGCTAAAAACGACGCTGAAGTTTGCAACGTTCTAGTCCAACGAAATGAACGAAATGAACGAATTTTTTTATTTCACTAATCATTGGTTGAAAAACTGTGAATTACGAATTCAACAGATATAAAAATGGGACATTTACTCAAATTATTCGAGCTCTTTTAGATCATTTCGTTGGACTCCAACCTTGCAAACTTCAGCGTCATATTTAGAATAAATTTCTTAAAATAGTGATGTAAAAGAAAAGTTTTTCGAAAAAACTTTCATCGATTTCGTCAATTATGAAATCCCTTAATCGTTCATCACAACAAAGTCCATTTCTTCACTATTTTGTTTCTTCCACGGACTAATTGGATTGAAAATAAAAGGGCACGCTAATAAATTGATCGCAAAGTCATTAATATCGCTTTCGTCGCGGCTGTACGGTAAGCAGATTGCGGTTTCGTATCCGAGTTGATGGAACGATTCGATATAGGAGAAGATAAAAAGGCTGCGAGTGTATGTCAGAGAAACGGAAGAGAGAATATATTACAGAGATATTGTGAGGCGTATCTCGTCTCGGCTTCTCCACCGTTGGCTCGTGTCGCTCGCAAGCCATCCTCATAAAGTAACTCGCGCAATAAACACTCTCACCACCAAAAACGAGCTACAGCGAACAAGATATTCGTACAAATGCATGGATCGGTGTGCTCTCGTGGTGTACGCTCGTAGGGAGAAGTGCGCATCTGCGCAGCCCGTCAAGCTGCTGCGGAAGAGCACGAAAAGGAGAAAAAGAAATGTAAAAAAAAATTAAGAGGAGCAAGAAGTTGCGGGGCAGTCGCGAAGAGACGGAGCAGAATACTCGCGCGCGCGCTCCCCGGAGGAAGAAGTGGCCCCAACGAGCGTATTTCTACTACGTCGAAAGTGATGAAGAAGGAGACCGAGAGGGAGAGAGAAATGCGTTTGCTTTGCTAGCACTTCGTCCGAAATAAACCTTCCGACCCAGAAAACACGTGCTTAAGCACCCAGAGATCAGAGATCCGAGCTCTAGCCGAATGATACAGTGGCTTTGATTCAACGACGAGCAGGATACCCAGCCCCGATCCACCCGAATATTATTCGCATTGCTTTCGAATAAGTGCTTGAGCGATGGGGCTTTTTTCATCACGAATTCTGCCACGTATGTAATCCTGTACTCAGACAACTTTACTGCATACCCGATTTTTTCTGTACTGGAAAACCGATGAGCTACGACACAATCAAATGGGAGACAAATGGAAGTATCGATTGATGCAAAAAATCATGTGTACAAATGGCTTTGATGGGAATACTTATTAGCATGTAATGAGGAAACTGAGGAAAGTTTATCGAGGTCCTCGAGGACTTTTTATTGCTTGAATATATTCATGTCGGGAACGTTCGATCCTGATGCCGCAATAAATATTCAACGAATGGAATGATTTTGGAGTTGCATTTGAAAAAAGCTGTGACCTTGTGAAATCGTTTGCTAGCATTACTTCGAGTGGATTTAGGGTTCGATATTATGGAGAATCGATGTCTCTGGTTGGGAAAATTTCATCATTTTCTTACGCGATACCGCAATTTTTTCTATACTCAGTTTGTCTCTCCGTGAATCCGGTTCGCCCACGGAATCGGACAAATTTCGTTATGCGCACAAATCTCTGTTAACGAATCGCGGGAAAGAAAGGAACACGCGGTCGTGGGTTGAATGGTTTTTCAGTATTGAGCTGATATGGAGATGTCGAGACGCGGGTTAGTTCTCGCGTACAGAACGCTACTGTCGCGCGCACTGGAGTTTGATGGAGTTTACCGCGCACATTTATGGAGCCCCTTTTTCATAAATCCTTAAAAGATACTTGAAGCGGTACGCGAAATATTGGACGAGGCTTTGGGTCAAGGGCATTTCGTTGCGAAGTGGTAACCGCGTCAGGTCTGATTATGTAAAAGTGAGCCAAAAATAAAGGACGGGGACGTCGTTGGGTCAACTGAACCGTATTAAGGATTGAAAAAGAAAAGTGCGGCGCGGGGGGTTCGAGGCGAACTCTTCCAAGCGAGATTGCTGATGATAATGAACACGGGCGTTAATCATTGACGCAAAAAATCATCACAGTCTCCGCGAAAATGTCCATCGCTCTTCCCCCGTTCTCGTTCGTATCGAAAGTCCTATTTTTGTACGGAAATTCACAAGAGCTCGAATCCCCTGGTGCTGGATTAGCTCCGAGCTTCGAGCCCCTGAAGTGCGCTCTAAATTTCACTCCCCGACAGCGCCTTTGATGTTGACGAGCAGACAAAGTGCTGGAATGGGGATCGATTGGTTTATTATCGTGGCGAAAAAATTCGCGATATTTCATCGAAGAAATTTCAAGATGGTCCAACGAACTTTCATCGAGTTTACGATTGAATAGTCCCCGTCAGTGTTCATTTTCGACAGCACCATTCAATCGGTGTTTATTTACTCGCCTACTTACAATCACATTTTACATTTCAGCCTGTCTCTGCAAGTCTTTCATTTGATAATTGTACTTGGACGAATTATAAATGGAAAATATTGAATTTTCAAACATTCGCATTCACTCAAATAATTCATTTGAAAGGAAAAAATCATTCAGCACGAACTTATTTCAATCCACGACCAGAAAAAGCGAAAGAATATTAAAAATTATGAACTTTTCCTCAACGAGAATATTTATGAAACGAAAAAGGTCTTTGCGAATTTTTAATTAAAAGGAACCCACCGCGCTCCGGAAAGTTTGAACACCGAGCGATCAACTCGCGAATGCACGGTGTCATGTTCTAAGGGGTTTAAGTCACAGAATTCAAAGGGCTTTTAGTCCGCGGGATCGTAAGCCCACGCGCTAAAGGCGCGCGAAGAAGAGTATCGGGTTGCTGTAGGGCTCTCGTTGCCGAGCCTAGTGGAGCATTATAAGCGTAATTATATAATGGGATGCGTGACCGCGTACTCTCGTAACTCGCGTTACAACATACCGGCAAAGATGCTTTTCCACACACGTGAATATATACCTCCTAACGTGTCAAGCTGTAGTCTCGTAAATTTTATACGTGTAGGATTAAACACGAACTTAAAAGAAACGCGACTTGCCCACATGTTGGTAATTAAAAGTCGAAAAATGTGAATAAGTCTCGGGGAGCAGTGACGCGTCGAACGAGTTCTTACGCTCCTCGTATGTATTTTATTTTCTGATGCTTTTGCAATAATGTTCGGTTAATTGCTTCTCGTAACGGCTCAAATTTATGGGGCGAGTGTCGTAATTCACGTTATAATTTCTCTCTCATCCCGCGAACATTTTATTTCATTCAATCACGTTCTCTGATTTAACTTAATCCGATGAAATCAATGAACTCTTAACGAAATTAATGTCTCACGATGGCGTAACCAAGTTATTTCTTATTTCAGCAGGGGTTGAAAAAAGGTTTAAGGGAATTATCGGTGTACGAGGGTATCGTGAAAACCGGTATTTGAGCGAAAATCAGTCACTCAATTGAGCCAAATTCATTCAATCGAAGATAGCAGAAAATGATGCACGTGAGAACTATATTTTGTTTTGTTTTCGAGTGATATTCATCATGCCAGACCAGCACTCACTGAAAAAGTGGAAGTAAACCACAAATTTTGACGACCCTGAAGTTTGCAACGTTGGAGTCCAACGAAATGAACGAAAAAAAAAACATTTACCATTCACCAATTTTTTATTTCACGAAGTATTGGTGCAGACTGAAAAGCTATGAATTGCAAATTCGAGAGAGAACGAAATTGGAGTATTACTGAAATTATTGGAGAGTTTTTTTAGATCATTTCGTTGGACTCCAACGTTGCAAACTTCAGCGTTATAAATTTTGACTGTCAGCATAGTAAATTCTATGACAAATACACAAATATACATCTGATACGTGTGACATTTTACCATACACATAGTTTTTTTTTCAGGGTTGCTCGAGCATACTTTCCAAACATTTAAAGTGACTGAAAACATTTTTTACTATGCTTATAGAGAAAGCTTGAGTCTTTTGAATAAAAGGTATGGATATTGGTCATTTTACTATGGTGATTAGAACAATTCTTATTACTGCTCTTCAAATTAATGCTACAATCCAGTACGTACATACTGTCCCCAAGATATTATATTCCTAGTACTTTCCTCTAGAATTTTCGGTCTCGTTTTCTTCGTGTACGTATAGGAGTCGAGAAATCTTGGATTTGAGAACCGCTGACTATAAAGTACGTGTGTGGTCTCCGTGCAGTGCAACTTCATCGAGAGTTTTACGTAGCGTATTATAAATCTCGTGAAGTAAGGGCTACTTCGTGCTGGTTAAAGCACGTATTATATTATCCTCAAAGTCGATTAAAGATCGATATCGATTCCCGTTCATTCGCATATATACTGTTATAGCTACGAAATGATTGATCAGAGTTCATCGCGTTTCGCGCGGTTCTCGTGTCTCGCATTGATAATAAAATGAGCCAACCCTCGCATCATATTTTAATAGAACCATGCACATAGTCCGCTTTTGAGGTCCCTCAGGTTTTAATCACATAAATAATTCTAACAATGCTGAAATTCATCTAATTACCCAAAATCTTTGTTTGTGGGTGGTTGGGAACGCGAAAGTAAAAGTTTGAACAAACTGTGCGGAAAATCAAGGGCCGTAGTACTTTTTTAATACGGAGTCGAAACTTCATTGAATCCTCGTTCGATTGGTCATTCGCTTCCTTTTGAAAAGGCTCCGAGTATTTTTTAATTTTTTATTGTTTTTTCGTACATTTTGGTAATTTGGAAGTTTTTATTGGTGAAAATTCTCGATGGACACTCTTTCGTTACCGTTTAGAGAAAAAATAGATGAAATGCCGATTCCCAGAACGCCGTAACGAGAGAGGAACAGAAACGAAATGGGAACGCCGGTCAAAACGATAACTCGATGCTTATCGAATCGAGTGGACATCTTGTGAACATCTTTCGGCTTTCTTCGTATTTCCGGTCAGTTGGGACTACAATTTAATTACGAGATTGCACGTTGCTGGTTCCTCGGCCCATTATGGGGGCTCTCTGCCAGTATCTCGCCCGAGAGCAATCGTGAACTCAATCAAAGACTATATTTTCGAAACGATCCCGCATACCCAAATATATTGAGTAATTAAAAAAAGATAGAATCCATTTGAGAAATTGGACGATTCACAAAAAATTTAATCAAGTCAAACAATCCTGGGGAACGAATAAATTCGTTACTTCAGTAAACATTTGGCTGGCTCGAATGAATATTCCTGACTGAAAATGTCGTTGAAAAAGCCAAAGTTTCGTTGAATCAAATACTCCCATTTTTTCCCACGTCCCACAGCACATTTTCAGTTTTTTTTCACACAAATTCGAAGATATCTCATAATAACCCAGACGAAATGAACCGAGAAATCGAACTGGGGGACTGTGCTCCGAATAGAGTTATCGAACGATAGCATCATCCAAGCGGCGACTCAGTCTGTAACGAAGTATCGAGGTGCACGTCTTCCACTCGCGGGAATGTATACGACCGTCGCTATCCGAAGGAAGATCTTCGTAAGCTGTGTTCGGAAGTATCTTCATCCGTATCACACACGATTTTTGGCCTTGTCGAGGCTTGTAACCTCTGTAGCAGATATTTTTCTCCCTCCGTGACCTCGTTTCTCTTACGAATGTGATCGATTTCTCGTTATCACGGGCCTGGGGATCGACGATATTATTTTTACCAATTTCTCCGAATTTCGGTTACCCTCCAACCGTTGAAATCTCGTTCAAGGTTATTTTCCAGGAGTTCGCGTGCCAAATAAAAGTTGCAAACTTAAATATCATCGAGCCTTTATAATTATGCGAGCTTTAAATTTCGTACCATCCTCTGCATTAATATTTATACACACAGAGATACTCGCGGCTACATAATCCACAGTACACAACGCTTTTATAACAAGGTTCAGAGTTCTCCTCTCGTGCTGCGTGAGGTCTATCGTTCGACGGAGCGAATAGTCGGCCGCGAGGCAGGCATCAGGGTTGATTATAGTGCCCTGAGGGTTGTAATTCCATAACCGGATTTCGAAGCACCCACATATAATACCGGACTCCCGATAAACGAGAGCCCTTATTCTTTGATATGCCGCACTTTTTCTCTTCGAGTATTAAGAAAATTCAAGTGGATTTTTTACGATCAATGGCAATAAGATCGAATTTTAATGCTCTGCGGAGCGTAATTCACATTTTTTGTACAATAATCGGATTAATGCTTAGGAGAGAAAATCTCTTGATATGTGTGTTGTAATTAAGGTGAGTTATTATAGACAACGGATGCGACCACTTGTAACGATTCGATTGGCTTTTGTATTCGCAGAAAAAATGCACGCATGAATATAAATATTTTTTTCCTTTCTTTGACAGTCGGTGTCACGTGGGAATGTGCAATCCTGTGCAGTATCTTCGTAAAGAATTAGTCACGTTTTCGCGCCCGATTATATTCGCAAATGACTAAATGCGGGTATAAAATTTCAGAGAAAACGTGAGCAAACATTGCGAGTTTTGATGCTGAAGATTTTGTAGCTCAACGCATGATTAGTCGGCTGCCCAAAATGAGCTCATTTCCGAATCCATTATTCCCACAAACGCTACAATTATTGCGTCTTTTGCTTCATTCCATCGGTTTTTTTCTAACTGATTTATCGTCTCGTTGTATACGAATATTTTGCACACATTCGACGGTCGAGAAGTCTCAATACCGTTCCGGCGAAACCAAACATTCCTGCCGTGCCTCGAGGACAAGAACCTGCGCAAAAGCTAAAGCCAGCAAGGTTTACTTGCAACGGAGTGCGTGAATTGCTCACTCTCGTTGGCAGGCATTAACATTCGTCGTGCGAGCGCAGTACGCGAGTCCAATGGCACATGACGAATTAAGATTTCCGCCGATTTTTTAATAGAAAAAAAAGTAAACACGGCACCGTCGTTACAACGGATACGATACGCGACGAATATATTTGCGACTCGAGTTGAATTTTTTATCTCAATTCTGTAAATTTCAACAAAATAATAAACGAATCGATTAAAAGCATCAGAAATCATTTAGCCTGCTTCCATTATTTCATTTTAAGGGGGGTTTCTGCCTTAGAAAGTCAAAAAAATCGATTGTTTTCCGGAATGTTTTTAGATAGATGGAAATAACTCACTATGGCGAACTTTTTTTCGAGTTTTATAGGTTCATTGCGAAAAAAAAAATATGAAAATGGAAAAAAATTTGGAATTTTTGTTGCGGACGATAATTACGATCTCCACACTGTACGGAGCTGAGAAACTTCGACGATCAGACTTGGCGCATAAACGCATGTACAAATAAGTATTTCTCACGTTAAAAAAATGTTTTTGTACTCTTGAAATGTTCTTCAATATACCGAAAAGCTCGCCATGGTGAGTTATTTTCGTCTATCCTAAAAACATTCCCGAAAACAATCGATTTTTTGACTTTCTAAAGCAGGACCCCCTCTAATGAATCTGTGTTTGATATTCGTCCATGAGAATTTAGTGTACACGAAAACATGGAGAGTAAATGATGCAATTTTACAATCGTAACGAGTATTCTCTCGAGCCACTTCGTAGTAATAATTATGTCAACGGTACGTGGAATAAATGAAAATATTTGCTGAGTTGCACGTAATTAAATATTGACTACTAATTGAGCAGTGATAAATCAGGTTTATTTTTGCGAAGCCGAGGAATAAGTTGAACTTTAGAAAGTGTTTTATTCAAACGGAATACGCAAACTGCGCCTATTTTGAAAAATCTCGACGAATTTCTTCAAGACGAGGGAACAGAAAATGGTGACGACTCAATAACTGGGAAACGTTAAACACCCGGTACATTGCACTTAGCGCGGCGCGAGTCTCTACGATTTTATAAAGTGAGAAGCTTCGCTTTGGTGCTTTCCCGGGAGAGTAAGATTGGCTCGAGTGAGCGACTCGAGCGCTAATTGCTCGGCACCGAGTTCTACGCCTCTCGAGCCTCGACGTGACTGCTTGACCTTTTCTTAGCCTTTTCGGTTCATTGCTTTTTACTCAGTCAGGTAAGTTTCTTCTATCCCACGTGGATAGGTGCAGGATCCATAACGATTTTAAGGGGGAAACATCCGAAAGGCTCTTAAGATACAACAATACGATTCCGCAAGTTTTTCGAATACCTTGTTCGTCTTAAAATCGTTTCTTCTCGAGATAAACTTCTCTAAATGAGCAACTTATCTGGAAAATATTTGACCACACGTAAGATGGACCTTTTTCTGTATTTTCTTCGTCTTCGTTCGGCCAAAAAGAGCCCCATTGAAACGCTTTCGAATTTGGCCGGCTCATCCAGAAAAAATGCGTTATTGTTGCGTCTACTCGCTTTTGGTTTTCGCCGCGGACCCGCAAGTCAGAACGAAACCGGGGGAATATTAAGGGAATGTTTTATCATATTTGATTAATCGCTGATAAAAACGCTCGAAGCCAACACTATCGAAACTAGCATTTGCAAGTAATTCTTCTAACGAACAATTAAAGTCCGGAATAAAGGAAAATCGAGGTAGTGAATCATCGCGTCTGCGCAACCCTCTTGTGACTTCTCGGTCTTATCAACCCCCGAGGTCGTAAATTGCGAGTGCGATAATGCTCCTACTCGGTGTATTGTTCTGGCAAAACGTGCGTGTGAGATACGTCGAGTTTACAATCTTACATAAAACCTGAGGCTGTATATAGGCAACGTGTAAAAGTAGAAGATTCAACGAGGACGTGGGAGAAAAGTGTTTTATCGCGCGCGGGGCCCATAAAAAGCCGAAAACCTGAGTCGTCAGCAATTCATTTGGAACGTTTGCGTCTCGATAATTTATCATTTACGCTAGAACAAAATAACGCTGAAGTTTGCAACGTTGGAGTCCAACGAAATGATCCAAAAAACCCTTCAGTAATTGGAGTAATTCTCCAATTTCGTTCCCTGTCGAATTTGCAATTTGTAGTTTTTCAAGCTGCACCGATACTTCGTGAAATAAAAGAATTGTTGAATTACAAACGTTTTTTCGTTCATTTTGTTAGACTCCAACGTTGCAAACTTCAATGTCGTAGAACAAAATTCTTAATCGTAAGCTGAAAACAGTTGGAATACCTTCAAATTATGTGCGATCTGTCGAATATAATAGAGATCGAGATCCTGCAGGATCTCAATTTTTCCAGGCACAGGAAGACTCTTGCCATTCGGCAAAGGCGGTTGGTTGTCACCGCTGCTGTGGCGATTTTTGACGGTAACTTGTGAACTCTTGTTCTTCGCATCCCGAAGATTGAGAGCGGCAAGAGGAGGAAAGCACGAATCCATTTTATATTCCTTTTGCAATCACTCGAACGATTCACGAAATTCGCTGGAAGAATTCACTGCAGCAGCGATCACTCCACCACAAACGATCCGAATCACCGGTTTATTTATCTTTCAAGACTATTTTTATTTCAGTTTTAAATATTTGTTTAACTCGATACAAAAATGCGAGGGACCGATGTCGCGAGGAGACTCGCACGCGGCGTCCCCTCGACTACCTTCTCGCAACGACAAGGTGAATTAGAGATGACGTCAGCCCTCGAGGGGGGCACACGGCTTCGAGGGCGAGGAGAACGCGCTCTCGGAGTGGGGGCTTGAGGAAACAAACAGGTAGAGAGTGTACAATCTCACGTGGAAATCACAGCACCGGTAGAGAGACACTCGTAGAAATAACTTTTATCCATCCGCGTTGTATTCCGACGAATCTCGAAAATTCTCTCGGAGATATGCCCATTTGCATAATTTGCCCATACTTTGAGCTCGTTGGTTCTTGACTCGGGTGAACACTCCTCAGAACACAGGCGTTCCCATGCTCGGTATGAGAACAGCAGCAGCGCACTTCTTCCGGGGGATCAAAATAGTCAAGCCGAATTTTAATTTCGATTGAACGAATATTTTTGTCGAAAAGGCCGCGCGATCGATGAGAGCGCAGATATTTTCGTACTCTAACGAAAGAAAGTCTAGACGCGCGAGCGTCTATCTCGAGGAGCGTTTAACACGAGCGTGAACGTGCCAACGCGAGCTGTACGCTTATTGCAGCATAACTGCTCTCTGTCTCTCATGTGCTTCGATGCTCTTTTCCCTTTCCCTTGGCGCCCCCCGCCTCCGGCGCGCGAATACACGTATTTATAGTTGGCAAAAATCGTCGGTGGTCTTGATAACGAGGAGATTGTCTCGGTTGGGGGGATCCGTAAATACGCTCGCCAAGAATACTAGTTTTAATGTGATTTTTATGATTTTAGAGTTTTCGCGGTGATAAATAAAAACGAGTTTGGGGTTGGAAGGACAGTCGAAAGCGTAGAAACTTTCTGTATTTTCCCCCGCTCCGAAGAGCTTGTTTATCTTCCTCCACGCTGCTTCTCACTTCTCTTTATTCCCTCCCACTATTTCTCCTTATTTCTTCCTCCCTCTTCCCCGATCCGTAGACTTCTGATCTTCGCTTCTCTCGTGCTGTTCGCCGAGCTACGAGTCTCTCGTTGACGTTATTGTGGTGTGGGATCGCTCGGAGCGTTAGCGCAGTGACGATGAAGCGTCAAGAGGTGGCCACTCGACGCTCGGCTCGAGCATCTGGACAGTCACGAGCGAGTCAAGACTCCGAAGATAATATTGTAATGGACCGAAACGCGACGAGGGATCGGAACTCGGGCTCTCGAGACCTCGGAGGTTCTCGTCGCCGTTAGTGCACCTGCAAACACCCGTGGGTGGATATTTGCTCTATGGAAACTACGAACGTGTCTCTCCTTCGGTCGAAACACAGCTACGATGTGCGATACACCCTCGAGGCCAATTCGAATTAACGATTTCCGATCAATTATTGAATAATCGATGTCGCTACGATTCTCTACGAGCCGATCTTCGAGAACGTCGTCGACACAACCTCGGACGAGTTGTTCCCTCTATTTTCACAACACTTTTTCAACGCCCACGGTGCACGAGTCCGGAAAACGACGTTACGACAGTGTATTTCAGACCGCAAGTTTCACGAATCCTGTAGCTCCGCGTTTACTTGTATTTTTCGTCTCCATTCATCACAATTTCAGTTACCAATGCTCGCAAAACGCTTCGCAGAGGTTGCGGGATGTTTCAGTTGCCGCTGTCGTTTCGGAGGAGCGTTGCCTGCGGGCACTCGTCGAATTGATTAAGTATGGAAAAAAATTGAACAGCCAGAAACACACTCGCAGTGTCGATGCTTTTTCCGTTTTTTCAATGAAAGAAAAACAACGGTGATGGCAATAACTCGACGTTTAAACATAAATTGAAAAATCGTACGTCAAGCGAAGCGCGATGCCATTGCAGGGACGAGCAAACTCTGAATGACGAAGGCAGCGTGGCGATGACTATGACGATCTCCTACGGCCCGGCCTGTCGTTCGACGACGAAGCCCCTGGGGGGGGATGAAGGGGTGGGGCACTAACGGGGGGCTTCAAGAGAACCCTCGAGAACATCACCCGAATGACTAAATGAACCGACAGTACCGAGAGGCTCCGGGGAACTAAAATGCATGAACGCGAACAACCGCCACTAAAAACTTCGGGTGTTAGGTTCCCAAGGGTAAACGCACGATGATGTATATCGAAGCACGTGCGAGAGTTCGTGCGGACGTGGGACGAACGAGAAAATAAAAGAGGACTCTACCGTTGACCTTGGCAAAATGAGCACTCTCATTGCTGAGATGCTTTTCCATTTTGGTTCTTGTAAAGGTTGAAAATTATTTGTTCATCGCCTTGTTCGTAGCAGGATTTTGTGGTTTGACACGAAAACCGACTCCCTGCTTGGTGACCTTCACGAATAGGTGCGAATATCGACCGATATTTTCGCCATGAAATGGAAACCCTTGAACCGAAGCCCAGAGTGGACTCGAAGCAACAGCTTGATGCAAACGACTCGTTTGGATTCGAACCAAAATCCATGTCGGTCGTGAGAACTCTTGGGGCGAATCCTCACCAATGGAATCGGTGGTTGAAATAAGGCAAACGGACACGCACCCTTCGAAATTCAATTGAACCCTCTTGGGGAGGGGAAGGGTTGAAACGAGGCTGAAGTTCACGATACACATTGGTGTAATGCTAATGGGATTTTCGAAGAGCACTACCGATGGCAAATTCCCTATTTAATTATAACGATTTCGTCCAGGTTGAAGCTTATTTGCCCTTAAATTGGGTGAAACACTAGTTTGGGAACAGAAAAAAAATGGCAACGTTGATGATTTAAGGAACCTCTCAAACCAGCAAAACATATTTCGTGGTTTTCGTACGTGTTTATTACAAAACAAATTTCAAATCCAATAGCATATGGAAGGAGACAAAGTGTTTACCAGAAAGAAAAAAATTCTACGCTAAAACGTATTGACATTTCAATGAGAGTGTGAAAAACGGTTTTGGAGAAATAACGACTGTCAAAAATTTCCGATAAAATCTCTCAATCGAAGGTGACTCCGGCAATGGAAAGAATTCTTTTATTTTCTCTCGTCGAAATTGGAAGGTCAATTTGTCGTATTGAATAGAAATTGATGACGCTTCGCACGCGTTTTACACGAACGCAGAGGCACAGAAATCGTTTTCGTGTCTCTCGGTGTAGCACGAAGAGGGGGCTTCGGAACACGGCACAAGGACGATGGGGTCGGCCACCGGCCAATGTGTAAAAAGAAAGGGGAACCCACGGGACCCACGGCGAACTGGATCATAAAGTTCGCGTACACAAGAGGCCAGGAACAGAAAAAGGGAGAAAGGGAGAGAAACGTATATAAGTACAGGGAAGGTCTTTTATGGCAGAAAGAGCACGAGGCACATATATATACAGCTGTGCGCTTGTAGATCGTACGCACGTGCGTGTGTACAATAAAATCAAATCGCTCTGTGCTCTCGTACTCGGACAGAACCCTCGACACTGAATATCAGAGGTTCTCTAACACTTATCCTTCTTTCGTGAATCATTCTACCAATAAACTGCGTCTATGCTCATTCCATTGTGGAAGTTCACGCGAATCTAATGGAAATCGAAAGTTCCAACTTTAAGAGTTGAAACTTCGAAATATGCTAGAAATATGCACCGTGTAAATATTCTCGAAATTATTGTAGGCTCGACCGTCTGGTTGCCAAAAAAACAATTAACGAAAATCACGTTTTTTGAAGGGTTATACAAGCCTCTTATGGCAAGCACACTACTTCCTGTGCTACGATCTGAGACAAGTACATTTATGTTATGACGAGTTGCTGCCAGAGACTCTTCACCGGAGCGACAGCGTTTCCAATTGTTTTCGAAAATTTTTCAAAATTTTCGGATTTAATGAAATAGCATCCTCCCAACTTTAAAGAGCCAAAAACGAGAATAAGAAAATATGTTTTTAGATATCGATGTCTTGAGAAAGCTTTGCTACCGGTGAAAATCACTTGGGAATGGAAAAAGAAAAACACTTATTTGAGGTTAACGAGTAATAACGACGTAAACAGTGGAACGATATCATTATATTAAAAATTCATCAATCTCAACAAATAACTTACCCAATTTTAATAATTGCGAGAATAAACTTTAATCGTTTCTTGATCATCAAAAGAGCAAAAAGTTTCAGTTGCTTTTTTGAAGCACAAGTGACGCATGATCTTCCTCAAACTACGAAAGATACGAATAAATGATATATTCGAGATGCCAATAAAATTTATTAGATTAAAATACTTTTCTATCGATGAAAAGGTGATAAGAATTTCGAATGAAAGATTGAACAAAATTCGGAATCAATAATTCTCTTTTCACTACTTTTTTCAATAATCCTTGTCAAATTTGCTTGCTTTCTGTTGACTCTACGAGCGATCCGTTATTTCGTACAATGAATCTAACTATGTACATATGATAAAGCTGAATGGAGCCTTAGCGTGTGTGTTATTCCGCAGCACAATTGCATAGTTCGAGTCACGGACGAGGGCCGTGAAGCCGAATAGCAATTAGTAACCAGCCTTGATGAACTCGTATATTTATTAGGGCAGACAGAAAGTACGGTACGCAGAGTTGCAGGGTATTGTGCATCATTGAACTTGCTCGGAGTGCCTCGTCGCTCTCGGCCTCGCTTCCTTTGCCCTCCTCACTTTCGACTCATCGATAATCAACGAATTCCGATTAATCACTTCTTAGCCATGGTCGATAACAAAACGAACGTTCTCAGACAACTCGAAGGTTTTTTTTCACCAGACGCTATTTCCAAATAACAGGAGTAGCGACTTTTTATGAAAATAAAAAGAAATTGAAAGCTTTTCTCGCCATTTGTTTCAAGTTTCTACAATTTTATGACTTTAGTAATTAAACGAAAAGTTATTGTGCGATGAGTTGAAAAATTTTCATAGAAACCCCGACGATACCAATAATGAAAATCGTTTTTCAAAAATGTTCTCGTAACCAATAATTGAAATTTCGTGGAAATTTAAAAAATTTCAATCCAATACTTCAACGAGCTACTTATTTCCGATAGTTTTTCTTTCAAAATCCATACTTAAATATTGGCAATACGGAAAATTCAAAAAATATATAAAATTCGAACAATTTTCCAAGATTGTTGAGTTTCCAGCAATGTAGCCTCATCCGAGAATCGTTTGCGGGCGATCATCGATGCTGCAACACTCCGAACCGCATGTTACGTATACAGTTTAAAATTTCCGACACTCCCAGAGCATACACTTCGGTACTAACGACAGGATGTTATACTTGAGACAGGATACGCTCTCGGGCTAAGGGCTGTCCTCGTCGCATCCCTCGCGACGTCGAGAGAATGTGTCCCCACCGGAAATCCCCTGAGCAACGTGATCGATTGAAAAATTATTTTTTCGGATTTCTCAAAAAGCGAGCAGCAAAAAAGGGTGTCGATCGTGTTAACTTGCCTTCCGCATTTATATGTGAATTGAAAATGATCTCCGAATCGGCTAAAAGGAAACAGAAAAAACACAAATTTCAAATTATCAAATGGGTGGAAATTCCAGTTGTAACGTTGCTCTTTGTTGAACGAAGATCGTTTCAATCGCTCCGTGGGTGATCATTAAGAGCTTTTTTCATTGCACTATTCATTCATCGTCGTCGAGAAGCGGAGCCCGGTTGAAGAATGTCGGAGCGAAGCACGTGCCCGTGCTGGGGGGACTCGTAATACCGGAAGCGCAGGGAAAAAACGTCGCGACAGTTGATATGACGAACCTCGATGTAATTAATATTGAGGATTTCGCCGAATGAGCAAATCGGTAAAAATGTATATAAAGGTTGTGACGAAACTCTTGCTGCATGATAAAACCCGAGGAGAAAATTCACCACGCTTCCTACAACGCTATCCGCATAGGCGCTTTGACCGAGCAATAAAAACCTCGCACTCGCGCGTATGTATCATCGGAGAAAAAAATCATTACGAACGTTTTTTTCTTGAGAATTCAATGCGATCTGTTTAACCGGCAACTGCTGGCCGGTGTTTTCGTTACACCCTGCGGACACTTGTATGCATGCATAACTGAATAACTCTCGCGTTGTGCAGCAATGCTTGTTATTGCGCGACGACGTCACGACGCGGAATCATTATGATTACATATTCCGCTACCAGCATGCGCTGGTCTGTTATTATTTCGTGTTACTCTCCGTGCACCGTTAACAATTGACACAAATGTCATTGCCTTTTAATTCAAAGAGTTACGTAACGAAGGAGAGCCAAAGTACAAAGTGATGTAAAAAAATGTGCGCGGTAGCGCTGAAATCGTTTGGCAGCGTAATGTGCTCGAAACGGTGAATCATTCGTACGATTTACCTCGTTAACGTCGCGTGCTGGTCACCCATGAAAATAAAGCGTCGCGCCGTTCAAGCGATACGCGATCCTTTCACTGGCATCGTTTTTTCTCTTTCTCCATTTTCTCCTTCTCTCCTAATCTGCTTCTCCTTTTCATCTTTCTCTCGTTCCACCTGGAGGCCGCGGAGCTCCGGAAAATCGTGAGAATGTCCGTGAGAGACAGCGCACGCGCGCAATCAAGAAGTACGATTATATTTACGAGTTCATGCCTCCGTCTCTCTTTCTGCTTGTGAGAATCGCATGCACCGACGCTTTATGCACGATACTGAATAATAGAATGATCGTTTGTTTGAATAGCGATGACAATGCCTCGTTATAACAACACGCCTCGTTGCACAACAAACTTTTCGATGATGATTCTTTATTGTGGCACTTCTCACTGCGCTCGAACATTCAATTCGCGAGTGTCAATGTTTTCTTGGAGGAAAAAATGAATTTGTGCTCATTATGGAACGACTGTCGATTATTCACGCCAGAAAATATCGTTTGTTTACTGACGAATTATTTGTGGGATCTTATTTCGCCAAAATCGATGTTTCTCAATTAAAAATGTTGAAAAATCGTGATTTATTTTGATAATTTTTCAACATTATTTTTTTCTCAGGGTTCAGACGAAAGAATGAAAAATCATTTAATCGTCGAACGCGGCTCGTGCGGGTGCGTACTCGACCCTCTCGTTAATCGCTTGAAACGTGTCTCGCCTTTTTGTCGCTTTTTCCTTTCGCCCCGATATCCTGGGGTGAGTGCTATTAATTAAAACGAGAGTGGCGAACACAGCGAAACGCTGTTGCCGTCTGCGTGCGGGCTTCGGGAAACAATGCAAAAAACGTAACAACCCGCTTCGGTGTACTTTTGAGGATGAGGGAGGAGAAATGCATTTTCTCGTCTTTGAGATTTACGAATTCGCTGTTTTTTTTCTTTTCGTTAATTAAGAAATTGAAAAGTCACGTGTCGAGTACCATAGAAAATGGCGTCACGCAAAAAAGAACCGAAAACGAGCTTTGGAGTCTCGAAATTGCTTTAATTAGCGAGTTCGAATGACGGGAAAGGAATCAACTATTTATTCAACGCAATAGAATGAATGAATTGCAAAAAAAAAATCACAGAATCGATGCAAAACTTGCGTTGAACTCGAATCCCAAATATTTATATCGCCCCTCCAGCCTGTGAATCATTCCAATTTTTTCAAGCTCTACTCGTCGGCTCGGAGTTTTGCATGAATTCGGTTTGCAATTGGCCGAACTAAATATTATGAACCTTGTGCCAGTTGCGCTAGAATCGTTCGCGATTGCAAAAAAATAAACCGCTGCTTTTGACATGATTTTTTATGAGAGCTTTTTAGGTTAGGTCGCGGAGGTCTACTTGCAGCATTTTTTCGCGAAATATTCTTAATGAACTTATGTAGAAAAATTAAAAAATTGCTGCTGCCACCAGTGCAGTCGTAAGAAAAAAAATGAATTTTTGCTCGTGTTTTTGATAAAATCCATTGAAACTGTGAACAAAATATCGAAGACCTTTGCGAATTTGTAAGACGAAGCAATACTTATCGGAAGGTTTCAATAAAAATTCGCCAAGAGAATCATGGTCGTCGATACTCGATTCGAGTAAAATTTTTCTTTATTTTCTTCACGTCTGAGCTGCTGATTCACAAACCTTGGAAGAACACGCGACGTTGAAGGGCACGATTGCGAATTTGTATTTTTCGTTTCTGTGATTATTTTTAGATTTTTTCGTTTGTGGATTCGAAGATATTTATCCACGACGTGGGGGTAAACATTTTCGAATCGCCGATGACGCTAGCCAAGACGTCGAAGATCTTGTGACGTAGTTGCTGCACGAAGGCGGTATAAAATTAAAGATCCGGTTTCTATATTCGATTATCAAAACATGTAATACGATCGTAAAAAATGAAAAAAGTTGATTCATAAATTTGCATCAAGGTCGGGATTAGAAAACGTTATTGGCATCACGCAAAAAGTTTTTTTCCAATTAAAACAAAAATAAAATAAAATAAAATAGAAAAATTCAAACTGATTAAACCGGGATTATTTTCGCTTAAGATAATTCAATTTAATTAATTAGTTTCAATCTAATCACAAAAATATTTAATACATTTTGTAAAAGGAACTTTATGAACGTTCAAAGTGAAGTGTGCGATGCAAAATTCGTTCGATTCAAACCGTCCGTGTAAATCGAAGATTCATGATCGTCCATTCGGGAAACACGTTCGCAAATCTCGTCGAAAAATAATCTTTGTTCTTGGCAATTTTACGATAGCATTCGCGACTGGAAACACACCATCGTGTGCTGAGACAAAACCCAAATATACGGAGCTGGAAAGAACACATGTGTCGAAATGTAAATTTCAAATCTAGACCAGAGCTAGACATAACAAATTCGTGCTAAAAACTATTGTTTTACTGTTCAGACGATATTTCATCCAACGGGGATTGTTTGTCTTCGGAACTCTCGAGACCGTGCAACAATTCTAATTTTCAGTTCTCTCGCCCTCCAAATAACTGCGTCGAATATATTTATTCCCAAGGGATTTTTAGTCTTGGCTAGCCAACTCTCGAAATTCATGGGAATTGTGACAGAAAATTGACGAGGAGTTATTAAGAAAAGAAGATCAAAATAACGATTGTTGAACTGCCCTTCGCATCAGCTGCCACTTTTTCAATGTTTTTTTTCCCCTGAGAAACGTTTATTTGTAGTTTTTGAAAGTTTCGAATAGTCGCGACTGAATTTTTCACTTACTCTTTGAATTTTGAATCTAGAATCGAGGATGGGAAGAAAAACGAAAACTGTTTGCACAACTGTGATCTTTGTGACAAGGAAATTGTGTTCTCACGACACTTTATCGTTAGGCCTAACCGTGATTGCAGTTACCACTTGGCCGGAAGCTTCCGCTATCCACCACTTCCGTTGTGATTCAGCTCTGTTTCTTATTCCATTTTTAGACGAGAAAAAAAAGCATTTTAGAGAATATCTTGAGAATGAAAAGTTTCATTGAGGATTGTTTTTAGAATGGAGCACTATTTCGATTCCTGGAGTGCAGTTTTCGTGTGGAGTTTGAAAAAAGGATTTTTTCCAAAATGCGAAGCAGCTGAACGACCAAATCGTACAAAAATTCATAGAATTTGCCTTCAAATAATTTGAGCAAAACTTTTGTGATTTTAAGGCGTATTTTTGACTTACAACCGTCTTATGTTTCTTTCATACAAATCTAAAATGCAACCAGCAAGCAAATAAATACAGCAGACACGAAGTTACAGAGAACAAGGGAATGAAAAAATTTGCAAGGCTTGTCAACGCACTCGAACCTCAACGGCACGATACCGAATCACGTGGGTCGGACGATTCGACTTTTAAATGATTTATCTGTCAATTAGGGCACCGTGAATAAAAGAAGCAGCCAGCGACTGCGATTGCTGGGATATTTTTCTGACAAATACACACGACTACCTCAGCAGTCATACGAGATTCGCACTGCAAACTGAACATCCGGGTATGCCTACACGCAGAACTTCTGCCCACGTGAAAAATCCATGAGCCTAGAGCATCGACTCGAAAGGCGAGGTACTTTGCTGCCCCGAATTTCTACATGAATAACCGAATGGTCGACCGAATATTTGGCTAACATTTCCAGTGTTTCAGGCCAATTTCAAATTTCTTTCAAACTCACCACTGAAACGAACGGTTTTATCATTTAATCGGGCTCGAGTCATCAACTACTTCGTCGATGTAGTTTTTACTTACCTGAAACAAAAAAAAAATAAATGTGATGAAAAAAAATAGGGAATCGCGATCAAAATAGTTGATTTCGTGAGTCTTGATGGTCAAAAAATGTTCATTTTAATGCTCGCTCATCGTTTTATCTCAATGTTTCGTAACAAAGATTTTTTTTTGTAAAAAACCATTTGCGATACATCGAAATTTATATTCAAACAAAACATTTATCGAATGAGGTTTTGCTCCTGCATTCGGGTCTCCTTTGATGTTTGGGATAAACTGAGAAAGCTGGAATCGTCAATCGACCCGAGTTTGGTCACTAGTGAGACGAAAGAACGAAGAGAAAAAATCAAATTTTTCGTCGAAATATAAAGCGACTCGTAGGAGATGGGAACAGTGTGCTTCAGACCTCCAATACTCCCATCATCTGTGTCGCTATGCTGCTCACCATTTTAAAGCTTTTGGAGCTGGAGGGACCGGGGGAATACGAAAGTGTAAAGCCGTGAAATTGACGAGCGTCTCGAGTGGTGTCTGGTACACTTAAAAAGTCAGGTTGATGGTATTTGACGATTTTTTCCGACACGAGGCTTCGGATCCGAGCCTCGTGGAGCAAGATTTAACGCATTATTGAGAATAGAAAAAAGTGCTTTACCAATTTCAACTATTTTTCCTTTTATCGGAAAAAATTTCGAGGGAAAAACATTGACAGTTGGAGCCGAGTTTTGGGAAAAGTGGAAAAAGCATAAAAAAGCAAAGAAAAAAGTTTAGAGAAGGGCGTGCATTTTTCTCGGAGAAAGTCCGAGAAAAAAAGAAATTGAAAAAACAAACTTAGATTTCGTGTAAACCGTAACGCCTTTCTTTTTCACGTCGAATCTACAGCCGAGTTGACAGTCGAACGATTCAACAACTTTCGACAACGATCGCTGCGAAATAGCGCGCCAGCCGGAAAGTCACGAACACTATTTTTAATGCAGATGCCTGTGCGTACCTCTGCTGGTAAAAAACATACGATGGAAGAGGTCAATATTGCCTGCGAACGATAAATGTCTCGTGCCGATAAAATAGTTTTCTGACGAAAAAAACTCGACGTGAATTTCTCAGTTCAGTGGATAGTCGCTAAAGCGCATTCAGGAGTGCGAAGAAATGGATTACTTTTTCGATAAACCAAATAAGCCTCGTACAAATGTGAAATTGAATCTCGTTATTTTTTATTTCGAAAAACCACATTTTTAACTCCAGAGCGTTGAGAAAATGAAAAAAGATTCGAAATTTTAAAGATTTTAGAGATTTCTCATCATGTGTCGGCTTATCCTTGCCGCAAGCTAATAAAAAAGTAATAATTTTTCGCTGCTCCAAAACTCTCAGTTTTGATTCGTAAACAGCGAAATAAAAACTGAAATTAACTCGAAATCTCAAGTAAATTGTACGGAAGTAAGATTTTTGGAAAATTACAACCGTTTTACACCCTTAATATTCGTCAAGCAATCCACGGAACGACATTATTACTATAACTCGTGAAACCGAGTTGCAAAGATCGTCCTCAACAGTGAATATACTTTTTATTTACGAATTGTATTTCTAAGATTTCCGATTGTCATTGAACTTTATTCTCGAAAAATCAACATACAACCGTTTTCATATTACATTCTCAGTATATACGTTTACCGTTCACTCGTCAATGCCATGCAAGATAATTATCGATTCGAAATCCTGCTCTGTTACGATCGACTTGGCTAACTATGCACGGAGCTTCTGTTCGTCATCAT
This sequence comes from Venturia canescens, assembly GCF_019457755.1. Taxonomy (NCBI): domain Eukaryota; kingdom Metazoa; phylum Arthropoda; class Insecta; order Hymenoptera; family Ichneumonidae; genus Venturia; species Venturia canescens. The sequence goes on along the minus strand of NC_057421.1, from coordinate 15,244,478 downwards.
TAACATACACGACGAAACGGAAGTCCCCAACGGGCTCGCACCATCGGTGCAACCGATCCCGTTTCTCGATCTCACCGGATGATTGACAACTGTGAGGATGATGATATCGCTTCAGGATGAGACTTCATTTCTCGTTTTCTTGAGCATTCTATTTGTGAAAATTTCTCGAATGGACATGCAATCGTGGAAACTATGGGGAATGAAATGATCGCTTTCTTTTCGTTTTTTTTTTTTTTTGAAGGAATGTGTCACGAAGAAGTTAACATTTTGGGATGAAAGCTGGAGAAATTATTTAAGAAAATTAAAAAAGGAAATTTCCTCTTTTGAGGAAATTTAAAAAAATTAGAATTCCGGTGTAAATTTTGATCATACTTTGGAAAGAAATTCTATTGGTTGTTAGAATTACTATTTCCAATAAATACTTTGAAGGAAAGTGTAAATTCTTTGTTCAATTTTTAACGACGGAAAGAAACGACGTTAGAAACCTTGAAAATAGTCTTTTTAGCTGGACAAACTCGTTAGTGGTACATTAAACTCATGAAACTATGCGATAAACTCGTGGCACTTTCGATTTCAAACGAGAAAACCAAGTCGGAAGCTGGATCGAACGAAATACATAGATCGCAGCGAGGCACGTCGATTTCTCGTCAACAATTTCGCGTCCGTCCGTCCGTCCGGATTTTCACGAGCATCGAACGCGATTAAAAAGGGACAAACATCCGAACAAGGTCTTCTACGGTAATGAGAATTCGTACTGTTTCAGGGAGAGTGGATTCATTAAAAAGTGAGCTACGCACGACTACTACCTTAATTGATGATTTATATCGTTTTTGCAGTCGCAAATGAATTGACTTCTATCTTCAGAGGCTAATTTCATAGGATTTATGATAAAGTACATCATTTACACGTCATGCTCAAGATATTAATCTTTAGGATGAGGTTTACAGACCAAAAATTATGACTAACGATAAAGTTCTAACGAGGAACATAAAGTGGGTTAATTTAGTGAGTATTTACGTGAAAAAGATCAGAGCTCAATCAAGCATTAAGCAAACGGTCAAATTTGTTATAGTTTTGACGAGAGCGTACTGAGAACGACGCTGAAGTTTGCAACGTCGGAGACCAACGAAATGAACGAAACGTTTGTAATTCACCAATATTTTATTTCACGAAGTATCGGCGCAGGTTGAAAAACTACGGATTGCAAATTCGACAGGAAACAAAATAGAAGAATTACTAAAATTATTAGAGGGTTTTTTTTTCCATCATTTCGTTGGACTCCGACGTTACAAATTTCAGCGTCGTTACTGAGAAGTAATAAATTCTGTCAGATAATTGCGGAAGTACGACTATTTCCTTGGAGTGAATTTCCTTGGATAAGAACGCTTCGTTCAAATACGAACGAAATTTAGGAGCCGAAGGAAAATTGGGGTCAAACGCTAAATTTCAGAATCGCAATAAATTTGCATGCTCATGAGATCCAATAGAAATTGACCTTGAACCTTCGACAGAAGTTTCTTTCATTTCATTGGCTCGAAATTACGAACACGGAATACATCCGACCTGAATTTAGTCCTGTAAGCCGATCACGTGCTGGAGTCGACGTCTCGAGCGAGCAAACGATATGAGTGCAATTTACATAAACACAGTATAAGTAAACTTGCGAAGGCACGGAGGAAATTGAACGAAAGGAAGAAAAGTGTGTTCCATCGGAAGAATTTCTCTTTGCGCGTCAACGTCCGATTCGCCATTTTTCACACAGACTTGGTCTCGCTTTGTAACAGAAATTCGGAATTTGCTTTGTCCAGAAGAAAAATCGTGGCACAAAGTATCGACGACTTTGTAGGTTTGAACGGACAAGAAGATCGAAAAAGTCGTGACGCGAACTTGAAATAAAATGGAAAAGACTCGTACAGCCTGAATTGAGGCATTGCTTAAAGTGTTATCAACGATTAGATTTGAATTTGACAAATTTCACATCAATCATGACATCCAAGTGTCTTCGACGACGAATAAAGCTTCGACCTGATTTTTTTTATCTGATTTTTCAACTTATTCGAACTTTTCTATTGCTCGTTAATATTTCAGAAATGTTAAACCGTGTGAAACCGATGGTTAAACCGGTCGCATGCGTCCATGGAAAATTCTCCCCGAAAATATCGTTTATGAGTGATTGATTTGGTTTGCCACGTAAACTTTTACGATCGTTGCTTCACAAGTCGATTCACACGATCATTTAGCTGGCCTAACGACAGAAATGCTAATATTACGGACAGTTTCATCGCAATTAATGGACAGCGAGAGATATAAAATGAAAAAAGACACACTTAAGTGTCCTAGAAATGAACTCTGCAGGGAGAAAACGTCTCGCTTTAGCTGCATGTTGATTGCGCTCTTCGTTTGCACCCGCAGTATAGAGAGTAGATCGTAAATTCTACGCTTTCCGCTGTGTCATCGCGAACAAGACTATTTTCTGTGATAATCGTTATGCCTTGCCATGTAAACGAAAATTAAATAATAAGTAAATTCAAAACCTGTTGTGTCCGCGAAGACCGTCACGAAGGGACGAGCTATCGAGGACGAGAATTTAAGGGATTAAGGCCAAAAAGAGTTGAACTCCAGCTCGATACTTGTACAACAAAAGTTAACAATAAGTTTATTTAAGAAGTTACAAATTCGAGGTTTCATTGGCCCGAGACCAATCGTTACAAATTCTCGTCAAATAGATTCGGGAATTTTTCCTCTCTCGAATTAGCTCGCGAATTTAGCTTAAATTTACTTCTAGAAGTTTCGATTTTGACATCAAGGGTCAATGCGTTCGTTCAGGAGCGTCGATATTTCGCCATCGATGCATTTACGCTGAGAGTGCTTAATTTGTATATTCTTTATTTTATGAGTGCGATATACGGGCGCAATTCATTCATCTATTGAAGTCCAATAATAATTAAAAAAAAAATTAAAAAATACGAAATTTTTTCGATAATTTCTCGCACCCAATTTGAAAATCATGAGTTCTACCAATAAAAATAGTCTTACGTGGTTTATGTTTTTATCGTTAGATCCCGTAGAACCCATAAAAATGTCATGCAATTAAAAATCCTTTCGAATTTTTTTTTTTTCTCCAAACAGTTACGAAACCCGTAGAATCGTGATATTCTTATGTAAAACATCGATTTCCCCATTGATTCCAGCCACCAGAGATGACTAATAATTATAAAAGTGGATGAAAAAAAGGGAAAAATATGCTGGGTGAACGCAATTTATTTAATTTTCATGCATTCTCTGTAATTTTGCGTTCACCGAATTGCTTGTAATTTTCATGAAACTTTATGCATTCCTTCACTGCAAAGAATTGTTAGGAAAGATTTTTCTTCATCTACCAGCTCGAGAAGTCAGGTGGCCAGGATGTTGGCTGTACAAAAGAGACACGACCATGTAAAATGCTTTCACATTCATTTATTTTTCATATAAGAATAAAAAAGAAAAAGGAATTCTAAGCAAAAGTATGGTAAATTAAATTATAAGGAAGTAATTGCGGTCTATGATAGAAGATAAAAAAGACTCGAAACATTGTAAAAAACAGCGACTCCAGATTGTGACTGGGGGGAGCCTACGCCGATAAGATGAATAACGGATCGCGCGTCAAAGCGTAAACACGTAAACCTACTTCCTTGCGTGTCGTGGAACTTAAGGAGCCGGTCTCCGTCGGTCTTTCTTCCTTTCTCGTATATATAATAAACACTTACACGTCGATTCACAGTACCGACAAATCAGCATGTCATACAAGCAAGGGGACCACCGATAGCATGTGAAATGTAGCTAAGAGTAGAAAACTGTGCGACCGTAACCCAGAAACGGCAGGATGCTGAACTTGTGGACCAGCTTCTTATTGCTGGACCAACGTTGCTGGACCTATGAATTCTAAGAAGCAGCAGATTAGCGGATATCCTTTCATTGATCTCCGTTATCCGGACTTGATTCTCACGGATTTCTAGCAGTTTCTGTATTTCGTGAAAAAGATTTGTGATTTAAAGATGTTGAAGAAAAAGTGATGGTTCTACTTTGCTTCGCTGGAACTGCAGAAATTACTTTTTATGCTTAATATTCATATGGAGAACGAAATATTTTTCAACTTCTTCTTACTTTTCAAGCTCCAACAAAATGCATAAGTAACGCGCAGTTTAATATGTTTTTGAGACATTCAACATCACGACGCTGAAGTTTGCAGCGCTGGAGTCCGACGAATTCAAGGTAAATCATGCCCGAAGGATCGTATTTTATGTGTCTAAATTGGGTCGATTTTTACTTCCTTATTCAAGATATTATCACTCTAAATTAATGTCAGAGTTATTGATTAAAAATTGTAAATACATTTTTTCAACTTATTTTTTGGCAAATGAAATTACAAGCCATAATTGAACAGGGATCCATCACTGACTGAACCCCAAATTCCGTTCGTCCCCGGCTAAAATAATATAGCTTTTTATGTAAAAAATCGCATCAGAGAGCGCAAAGGGAAAACACAATGAAAAATGGATCAAGAAAAAAGTTTTAATAGAAAGACGGACAGCTATGGCAGGAATGGGCCAAGCCAAAAAGAAACAAAATGCCGAAATAAGCAAATGTGAGATTATACGAGTGCTCATTACCAATTTCTTTCAATCTTTAACGTAATATATCTTTATTACTAGTAAGACAATCGTTTAGAATTTTTTCCCAAACCTTCATTATATACTCAATTGTTATTGTGTAATTTTTCTTAAACTTCGTAAGAAACGTTCATCCGTTATATGAAAAAATAAACGATTTTTTACGCATAGTTCCCTGTGTATTTTTATTCATATTTAAACACGTTTATCTAAATACTCAATAAGACGAACCCTTCAAAATTTGATGTGCGTGTGCCAGTCGACTACCCATTCAAACTCAGTGTAAATTTCAAGACTTTCTTGAAAGAAAATCGTTTCGTGCATGAATTACCTTAAAGAAAGAAAAAGAAAAAAAACATTCGTAATTCACTAATTTTTTATTTCACGAAAAAATCGATGTAGATTGAAAAATTAGGAATTGCAAATTCGATAAGAAACAAAATTGGAGAATCACTGAATTCGTAGAGATTTTTTTAGATCATTCCGTTGGATTCTAACGTTGCAAACTTCATCATTCCAAATCAGAATGAAATACTTTTAAATCCATTGATTTCAGCTTCGATTTTGAAAGAAGGGAAAGTAGATCAGTTAACGTTTATTTCGACTATCGATCGACATTCACCCCGTTTATAGGATTTGGATATGTGTACTATGAATTTTCCAGATATCGCATTAATCAGAGACAGAAGGAAAGCGGGATTTATATGTCTGATCGTAATAAGGTTACACTTATCTGTGGGGCCTACTTCATTAGAGTAAACCGGATCAAGCGCAGGAGCGAAGAGCACACGTACTTAAAGGATTTAATGCCGGCTTTAAGGTTAGGCTCGATCTTTACGGTTGATGGAGTCGAACCGGGGCCGGGGCGTGGCTGCTAAAAGACGCTGGTGCGTGACATCACCGTAGGATTCCCAAAGACCAAATTAGTAAGGATTATAATTTCGTTAGCCAATCGCAGCCTTGGGCCGCATAATTATTTGTTGTACGATTATCAATGATTCATTCTGAATAATAGTTACGAGTCTGATTAATTGGGCAAGAGAGGCGCGTGGAAGCTTCATTGATTGATGGAGAAAAAAGTGAAGGCGATGAAGCGCGTGGGAGCGTAAGACTTTTATGGATCATCTTCGACGTAGGTGTCCTGGGATAGGACGAGCAACTCTCATTGTTTACCACGACAATTGTGAAATATTCGGGAAAATTGCTCGTATCACTACTTGTAAGTGTTTTTCGTCCATGCATTTATGCGTCTTCACGCGGATCAGACTCGGAGGAGTCTCGGAGGCAACGCCTGCGCTCTGCTTAAATACACTGTGGGCCGACTAGAACCTAATGCTTAACGAAACATGCTTGGCTTACCTCATCGAAGTCGCAAGGACGTGCGCGGAGGAAAATCGGGTCACGTTGAGGGTTGACAAAATCTAATGGAATATGTTTTCTCGTTTATGCTTTAAATACATTCTCAAGTGAAACGCAATTCGCTGAGAAAAAGGAACGACGAAATTGAAAAAGATAATCAAGCACCCGGTGACCATGAATGTCTGAAATTTAAACGAGATTTTTGCACTCATAAGATTCTAAAACGAATGAATACGAAAATGAATTCAATAAGCAATACAAAATCCCCGGTCTAACTCAATGGAAGATATTCTGATAGAAAAGGCACCAAAATTCCCTTGACGATGGAAGGTTTACTATGGACACTCTGATAGACGAGACCTACGAATGAGTTGACGTTCCATAGATGATTATCCGAAAACGAATAATTACAGTAAGTTTCTACAAATGGCTCGAGTTCCATACACGTGTGTCGATGGAGAATCGAGCCTCCAGCGTCGTTTAGGCACCGGTTGTCAACTCTGTAAACTTTCTTTGAAAGCTTCGAGAGAATTTCATTTGACTGAGTATGATTGATCCGATTCAATCTTTTTCTTTACTCCTGTGCTCGTACACACCTACTTTTTTATCTAGTTTGATCTCATAAATCGAATGGGAGGTCTCCTCGCTTCAATATTCCAATCGGTGAATTTTGCCTTCGGCGTATAATTTGTAAACTGAAATCTTCAAACGATTTTAAACTCCAAAAAGTTATTGAAACAAAATTTTTCGAAGAATCGTTCGAATTATGATTTTCCGATTTTTAAATATTATCAAAAAATGTTTCGTAGCCTTTATTGTGCAGAGAATGCATGCTCGTACATTCGCACTGCTTATTTCAGCAGGATATATACGTTGCGTAAATTCAAACATTCCGCGGTCACGGAAGTCTCCCTTTATTCGTTGTCGGCGCGTAACGAGTTTCCTCGTAATAACGACGAGCAGCGGAACGTGGATATAAGTTTCAGAAAGACGTATTCTCTTTCTCTCAAAGAGAGATAATGCTTGTACTACATACGATATTGAAAGCCGAAGTAATAGCAATAACATATTTGCACTAATGACTCACAACCCTTTTTACGACGATGCGTCACGTTTGATATCCGGATTTAAGGCCTCATTTACGAACCCACGTGCGAATAAAGTTCCAATTATTCACTTTTCAAATACTTCGTCATGATTTATACATTTTTTCACTATCATTTATATTTCGTCTCTTTCAACCATTTATTTCGAGTTTACTGATAAAAATTATTCATTTTTTACCATTTCAATTTAAATTAGATCTTCAAAAATCCTCTAATTATTGGTTTTGGAATTTTGTAGAATTTTTCCAAACTTTTTGCTAGGTTGGCATACGAGCTTTGGTGGATTGCATCGAATTGAGCGGTTTTTATCATCGATGTGATGTGAATTACATTTAAGGAGGAGCGAACCTCTGTTATTTGGATAGGCTACATCCGATCGCGTTTCCATCAAGAAAACTCGTGAAGTGCTGCGAGCGGTCTTGTTCGGGTTCTCGCCAATTCGAGCGAGTGAGAGAGAAAGGGAGCGCGGGAGAGTGAGAAGCGTGGAATTACGGTGAGTAAAGAGGCAAAAAGTCGGAGACTCGCTCTGGCTCGCGGCCTCGAGCGAAAGAGATTTACAAAAGCGAAAGTATATCTTCGACTCGAGCCTGCTCAGACTCCTTTGAGTTCTCCCGAGATCACTGACTCCCAGAGGACCGTTTTTCATTCTCTTCCTCGGTTTCGGAAATTCACGACGAAGTGGACAGACTTGCACGGGCGCCGTTAAGTTGGATTCCGCAAAACCAGACCGAATTCACTTTCCGATCTTTTCCGTTTCTATAAAACGCTCCCCAGACTCGTTTTCATCTCCGTATAAGTAAAATCAACAAATTTTGAGATCGTTGCACGCTTTTTTCAAGTTTTCAGTCTTACGTTATACGATAAAAATGCGAAATACGTTGGCAGTAGGGAGCGAGCAATCAAACTAAAGTTTTCGGTGTAAAAAGTCTTGCGGAATTTCATTCATTCTTTCAATACAATATTGAAAGCGGAGCGTGAAAAATGACTTCATGTCACCAGTTTGGAGAACGCATAAAAATGGAATTTTTATTTGATTTCGAAACCTTTTATTTCCGTAATCCATAAAATAAACCCCATCAAAATACAACGAAGCGATGACACCAGTGCGAGAGCTCAGGAGTCCGAAATTTTTACCTGGAATAAAGAAACCAACGAGATTTCCAATAGTCAACGAACCAACAGACCTCCATGAAATAGTGTCAAAGTTTAAAAAGATCGAACTAGAACAAAAACATGACAATTTCGAGCCAACGTTCCAATGAATTTCTGCAATTCGTATTGTCCAAAATAAATGTTTTACAAACTGTTGTCGCGTCAATCGACTCTAAATAGTGTCCAAATTAAAAAACTTATCGGTTTCCCATTTCAGGTGAGAATCGCGGACTCCATTGCTTTCGCAATTTTAAACCTTTTCTTGTTTAATCAATCATTCCATTCATTAGATTGCAATACGCCAGATTTTATGTTCGTAGACAAATGACTGTAATCGCGGATAAAGAGAGATGCAACCGACGATAGCGACGACCATCATTGCTGATATTACAGATTATTGCATGGATATTTAACGTGAAGAGACTCGAGGTTTCTCGTGAGTACGTGCGAGCCGTTCGGTTGACATTTCATTTCGCAAGTTGAATGAGATAGCGCGCACGAGTGCATAATGCCAAGCGAGTATATATTTGCCTGGGCGAAGCGAAGAAAGAAGATCTTTGCGGGTGTGCAACAATCGTTTCTTCACTTCGCTGGCAGCAGTCTTTCATGTTTTCATCATGAAAATGTGAATGCATGCACACAAGCATATTATATTTTGCTATGGTCGTTCGTACTGCTGTGTCTGAATGAAGAACGTTTCTCGTAATGAGAGGAACCTATGAAACACACGATGAAGAGACGTCCAGCAAAAGCTGGGCTGCGAAGAAAATCCACACCAGTATTTTACACTCAACGTTAAAACTTCTGAAACTCATTTCAGAACCACAAATTGCTCGAGTAATTGCGCCAAAAATGTTTCTACGGGGGCGCAGCAGTTCTCTTCCCGTTCTCGCGGTTTACAGAAATTTTGAAACATTTTAGAAATCATTTCTGCAGACCACGAGGCGGGATCGAAAATATTCTGAGGCTCGAGGTTGGAGAAGAGGAACTTCCGAAAAGTGGATTTTCGCACATCCGAAAAAGCTGGCGTGAAAAATTGAAAATTTGTTTGAAATTTTTCACCCCTCGATCCGCCTTTTTGAAAACGGATCAAATCACCGGAGTGCACTCAAGTGCGTGAGTAATTTGCACGTCTTTTTACACACGGAAACCTCTCCGTTTGACCCCGGAACACATGAATCCAGGCGAGGAGCAAAGGTGACAGAAATTCACCTGTCGTTGCTTTCCGCGAGGTAGATCGAACGAAAAAAGCGAAGTTACTCGGTGCATCGTAACGATATACGTTAGGTATAAATTTCACGTAATCCTTTCGCTTTTCTCTCGAGGAGATCTGAGCAGTTGTTAACCGGAGAGTGTGTGTGCCTACACTGAATTCGATAGAAAAAAAGCCGCGGAGAAAGTTGAAGAGTTTATTCGCGCATAAGAAAAAATATAAAAGTTGTCAAAGAGACGCGTTGTCACGTATAAATTTTAATGCGAAAAATAATAATGGATTCACCAAATGGATAGAAAGGTGTAAGCACGAAATATGCGTATTTTCTTTTTATAATTTATTTTCTTGTTAAGTGGAAAGTCAAGTTTGTGGCTTGAGGAAAAGGAAACGTGTGAAGAGGTGCTGGATGCGCGCAGTTAATGAGGAATATGAAGAATAGAGATTGTTCTCAATGTCGTTCTAGAGGAATTTTCAAGAGTCAATGTGTGTACAGCACACTCGATATTGAGCCGGTCAAGTCGACGTAAGTTATGTATGCCCCAGGCATTTATGGCACAACCGTGAGTAACTCCATATACAAATATATACGTATATCATATAAACTCGTCCTATTAAATGCTTTTGCACTATGAGGACGTATTGATTACACCAAGTCCTTTCGCTTTCGTTCATGACTCGTTGAGCTGCTCATCTCGCGAAGGCAGCCCCGTTCCTCGACGCAATATACTTTCTCGGTGAATTTTTCAATTGGTTATCTCCAGAGATTGAACATCGATGGGCGAAACAAATGTTTCTTGCTTCATGTAAAATAATGAAATTACGCGAATGACATGACGTTGAAGTTTGCGACGTTGGGGTCCGATGGAACGATTTAAAAAACGCTCCGATAATTCCAGTAATTCTCCTGCTTTGTTTCCTGCTGTCGAATTTCCAATTCGTAGTTTTGCAAGCTGCGCCGATATTTCGTGAAATAAAAAATTGGTGAATTACAAATGTTTTTTTCGCTCATTTCGTTGGACTCCAACGTTGCAAACTTCAGCGTCGTCGAATAACGTCGCGGAACTGAGCCGCATTTCCAAATGTCGTTTTCGAGTTTTTCGGGCTAATTAATTTCGACTTTTTTAAATCCTTTTCCGGGATTTTACTACTATCTTACAGGTAAAAATGTGCTCGGTCGTATAGCCAAGTCGAGTTATTACATCGACTGTGATTATGCACGCACCGCACCGGTCAAACCGGGCCTCGCGATGCAACCCATAATAATTTTTAGTCCTTCTCTGTATTCACTTTCGTGGTTCTGCCAGCCTCGACAGGAGTTTTCATGTATTTTTATATACGCCAATGGGAATTTCGTTGTACGCGCTTCATCCCGAAGTTGTTATAATTAAGAAAATATGAGAAACAACGGAATTACTAGGATCGGCGATAAGCTAAGGTTTTCAAAAATGTTATCAGAGAAATTCTCAACTTTTTCTACCCCTTTTCAATCCTGCCGAACTTGTGTACTGTTTATCATCGATTATACGACGCGGTGGCGATTCAAGGAAGTCGTTTCTGCTTCAGAGGAGAAATAAATTTTTCAATTCACTGTGGAGTGTCGAAGTGTAAGTTCGTATTACGTGTACGACGATAATGGTTTTGCACGTTTTGGGGCGCCATCGGGAGTGCCAAAAAGAACAATTTGGCTGGTCCGGAGCCAAAAGCAGTATTCGTTGGTTCCAGATCAACGTAAATATGCTGCGCACACTCGCTGAAATTTCATTGCTGCGATGAAAAACAGATTTGGTTGTATTATTGAAAGATTTCATTATTCATATCGAAAGCAGACGATTCATCAGAGTCACCGGAACAAGTGCATCGACGAATTCCCTGGCAACGAATCTATATAAAACAGCCAAATGGCTAGAATCGGACGAATTTTAATTTTTTTAAGTCACCATTTGGATATAAATCCACAGCATCCTGGAATGCTCCATTTACTTTTAAAATTGAGCAGAAAGCTCGCCATTTGCAAATACAGCTTGTTGAATGAATAATGTTTGACATTTTGTATGTAAATACACACGTGCAAAAGCATGTATGAAAATATAGCTCTATTGTCACGCGGATATTTATGAGGTACGAAACCGCGTGTTTTATTCTCCTCCTTAGCCGCGTTGAGTCAGGACATTTACTATTGGCAGAGCATTAAACTTCTCGGCAACTTTCGATCCGCCCTCGTTCCACGTCAAATCGATGAACGAAAAAATTGTCATTTCTCGAAAATTATGCGGCAATAAATAATGGAATCAAAGTATCTGTGAAATGTGCAGCAGCACGAGAGCACAGTTATGGCTCGTGCAATCATACGGTTTTCACGCTCCATTGAACTCGCTACCGATATAAATCGGGTTCAAGAGATTTATTGAAAAACGTGGCCAAAATAAAAAGCATCTCAACTCGACTGAATGAGGAAACAAATGGACTTTTAGTGCGTTATCTATTTTCAATGAAATAATGAGACGAAACTATGATGAAGCTGCTTCTATGATTAGAGCGCTACGTAATTTTTATTTTTATTTTTTTTTTCAACAAAATACCAATAAAATTATCTTTTCTGGGATAGGATTCAATGTGTGAAATAACCAAATTGGAGAACAGTCGATGCTTCGAGATTTTTTAAGTTGTAATATCAGATTAGAGAAAAATAAGTTATTCGAAATTCTTATTTTCGATCGACTATTTAGTGGATTACGTGTTTAACCGAATATTCCTTCTTTGAATTCGTATTTACTCGAAAATATATATATTTCGATAGTTTTCATTTCGAATGCAATTTTAACGGACCTTACAAATGTCAAAAGTTCACATTTTCGAATTCAAAATGAAGAGTAGTTGTTTTATAGACAGACCAGAATGTAGAGTAGCAAAAAATCGAAGGTGAATTTTTGGAGCCTATAAAACGTAGATATGCAGAATAGCGATGACTCGAAAAAGCGAAATTCAAAATGGCGATGTTCAAAATTGGAGATCACCAGTCTGAGTAAGTGATTGAGCGAGACGCTTGTATTTTGAGCTTCGCGGCATTTCTTTATTTTGATTGGTCGACTTTCTAACGTTTCGCCATTTTGACCGTTCGACTTTTTGGTATTTCAGTATTTCTACCTCAGCAATATTTAGTCTTTCGTTATTATATTTTCGAAATTGTGAGAATGCTCACAGTATTTCTGATTGTAGTAATTTATGAATCGAAAGAGTGATAGTTGAATTTTCGAAAAAAACGATATTTTAGTCGTCGTTCCATGGGTGATTGTTACATTATATTTTCAATGTAAACGTGCTTCGAACCTTGAAGTTTCTCCTTTATTTATTTTCGACATTCAAAGCTCTAGTCGAATTGATCTGTCTCCATATTATCATTCGAAGTTTATAAACTCGAGATTGTAGCTGTTTGAAATTTTAGTAATTCTAACATTTTATCCCCACCCCGTTTTGTGAAAATTCATGACTTGGAAGGGAAATAAAAAAACTGGAGTAGCGAACGAGGATTCGGTCATTGCTGATGATCAGAAGAACGAAATAAATCTGAATACCGCAGTACGAATTGCGACTAAATTGGACGATTTCCAATGATAATTGGGCAAAGTCCCAGTGAATAAATCGTAAAATTTGTTTCTTTTATATCCCGTTAGATATGAGAAAAACAGAGAGACGAGAAGGAAAAAGTGTAACGCTTAGTCTGGCTCAACCGAGTTGAAAATTGAGCATGAGGAGAAGGGAAGAAGAACATGATTCAGTGCAAAAGCTTCTTCTCGATGATACTTTTCTTCTCTTTGTGCGATTGCAGACTCGCGCGAGTTTCGCCAACGATTACTTCCTAATAACACGCCGGTCGAACAATCGCAAGAACTCGAGGACGTACGGAAAGAGAGCAAAAGACGATAAAGAGAGACTATGGGGCGCTGTGCAACAACGAGAACGAAAAATAACGAAACACAAAGGGGTTTTCAAGAAGGCTTGCAATATCTTTCCGTACGCAGCTTTGTTCTGGTTCTATGTTATCTTTTTGGGCATAAGCACCGCACAACAAAAGATTCGAGAGTGGCAAAAGCTGAAATTGTACATTTTTATGAATCCGTCTGTTCGCACAGCCCCCCCCCCGAGTAAGAGGTATGATTTTCGGTCTCGTAATTTTTTCCTTCTTCATAAATTAGTGGAACCGGAATATGTAAAAACGTAATACTAATTACGAAAATGACTCACAATTTTATTGCTGCACTTGCTGTTATTTAAAATAGCGGTGCCCGCGTTTAACCAACTTCCTCGCAGGAGTATCGAAAAAAGCGAGAATCTCCCTTCGCTTATTTAAGCCCCCTTTCTCCACGGTTCGTGTGCATTTCGTATAATGCAGACATTATTTTCCACGGTTCCGTGGCTCCTCTCGAGATAATCCTCAACGATAAAGGGTCGAGCTTTCCCCAAAGGCAATGTAAAAATTCTTGAAGAATAATCGCGAACGGATGTTCTCCGCTTTAGCACGTGAATCATTTCCCTTTTCCACTTTTAAAGAGCCTCGCGCACGTGCGAACCGTGTACTCCCAATTAAAACGAGAATAAGTTAGTCGCCAGGGCGATTCTGCGAGGGGAAGATTTTTCCAAGTTGTTCGAACATTCATTGCGTTTTTATGGAATTCGAAGTTTCAATTTCATTCCTTCGTGAAAGCGTTCAATTATTTGTGATTAACGTCAATGCAAATGCTGAAGAAAAAGGTCAAAACAATGTTTAAACTTAATTTTGCAATGAAATACTCGAAAACGTTTGCATGGCGAAATGTTGACAGAAATTTGAATGTCGCACTGGAAAAAGGTTCCAACATTAAAAGTTGCATCCCGTATTTTCGTGTGCTCAGAATGCGATGAAATATAATTTCCACGATTTCGTTTTTACCGCTAGAAACAAAAACTCACCTTGTACCCGTTGAGCTTGTTTCGTCGAAGGATGACTGAGCTGACAGCAACTTTGTCGTTTCGATTAGTGTCAGGATCGTTTTTGACTCTGACGATTTTGGGTGATCTGCCACTTTGTTCCTTGCGTCCGCTTTTGCGGATAGCACTGTCGCGGGTCGATCTTTTGCAGGCGGCGCTGGAGCTTCGGGTAAGGGAAATGCGTTCGCGATCGAATCTCTGCAGTCGGGAAGCTGAGGTAGCGGACCGAACGACTGGATTTTTCGGGCTGGGAACGGAGCCAGCGATTTTGTCGTTTATTGAATTTTCACGTATTTCGGAGCTCGCCATATTTCGCTCTGACATCTTTTCCTGAAGATTCATCGCGAGCTCGCGGATTCGGGGTGAGGCGAAGACGCTCCTTTGAGGTAACGAGGAAACTCTGAATGGCACTGGCGGTGGCAATTTCTTCATCTTTATCACATTTTCATTGTTTCCCTGTATTTTAGACTCTTCCTCGCGGGAATACGCAACGTCATTTTCTTTGCCTGATTCGTTGTTGCTGTCGGTTTCCTCCTCTTTGCTCTCCTCGTCGTGCGACTGTTCCCTCTTCCTCGGCGATTTGTTGAGATCGACCGTCAGGCTAACTGCTCTCGTTGATTTTTCGATCTCCTGACGTACCTGACGTATTTTCTCATGGGATCGACGCTCTTTTTGAATCACGTTCACCCGAACCGCTCCCGGACGACGAGAGTTCCGTCGCTGCATCAACGACGGAGACAAATCGACCTCGTCGACATCATCTTGCTCGCTTATCTCCTCTTGCTCCGGCACGACGTACAATCGAATTTTATACATTTTTCCTCCCTTATTGTTCAACCGATTTTCCAACGCCGGCTCCTTTACGATTTTTCTTTACAAAACTTATTGTATTACACGCAACTGTCCCAACTCGCGAGTCTGAAGTGAGCCGAGTATCGCATCAAACGATTTGTCCTTATTAACGCACTGACGATTATGAGTTTATCGGAGATCAACACGGAGGCCAGCTCCGTACTGCTCAAGGAGCATTATTCATGTCCGATAAGCATTCACTATTTTTTATTTTCATCGATAATTAACCTGCAAAACGGTCGGTACGTCAGACACAGGGATAAAATAAACCGTTTTTTTCTACCAAATTCATTTTGACAAACGAGCATCGA
This sequence comes from Venturia canescens, assembly GCF_019457755.1. Taxonomy (NCBI): domain Eukaryota; kingdom Metazoa; phylum Arthropoda; class Insecta; order Hymenoptera; family Ichneumonidae; genus Venturia; species Venturia canescens. The sequence goes on along the minus strand of NC_057421.1, from coordinate 15,228,871 downwards.
CGGCCATGCAAATCCGAGTTTCTACCATTTGTTTTATCCTCTACGGATCACAAAATATGCTAGCACAGATAAAAACCGGATTCGTAAAAATGCCTGATTCTTGGGACACACTTACAGTCTTCGGTCAACTTTTGGACGCACAAGTTTTTAAAATCGATTCAATTTCAAACTTTAACACCGTTCCGCATCAATGTTCAATTATGTAATAATTACACTGACAAATAAAAATTCTTATTCAACAAAATCAATTTGGTTGCACGTTCATTTGCTGGGTTCAACAAAGTCCCTGTTAACTGTCAAATAATCAAGTTCCTTCAACGAAACCATACAGATTTTTTGTCGACAAACCAACCGAATTGCTGAACCCAGCCGATTTCATTCGACGAAATCGAATGAGTATTTGTTTGATGAATGAATCTTAATTATAAAATCGACTGAACCGTGACCGATTGGATGAAAAAGTGGATCAGTTTATATTGACGATTTTCAGTTGCTTCAACCTACATTTTCCGACAATTTATTTTCGAATAAAAAAACTAGTCCGACGTTTTATCCAGAAAGTACTTTGTTGTTCGAATCGAACTGGATATTTTGTTTGAAAAAAATGAAACTTCTTTCGATGAACAACTGACGCGTGATCACGAAGGTCTGAATTTCGATTGCACGATCTCAAAGATCATTCGACACGTGCATATGGCAGGGAAGATGTCACAAGTTGGACTATACCGAGGGCTCGATTATCGTTAATTTCTCAACAGTTTCGTTTTTTCCTTTCTTTTTTTTCGAGAATTGATCAGAACTCAGGAATAGAAACGGCATCGAACGTGGCATTTGTAGGTTCATTAAATGATCAATTCCCCGGCATGTCTTCTGTTGTGTAGAACACTGATACGTAGATTTATTCACGAGTGTGAGTGGGTTCTCCGCATTCCTATTCGCGACCAGTTACTCGCTATTTATTACGTTCGTCGCACGTACACACCTCGACTCTCTCTTTCTCTCTCCCCGCCTCTATACCCTCGTCTAGCTTCGCGGTCTTTACAGTGCTCGGGAGTATAAAGTTACTTGACTGACTGAAAGAAATTTACCGGGAGGCGATTTCGAAGCAGCTGCAAATGTTAAATACCCGGCGCATGCCAACGACAAATAATATCCGAGCAAAGGCACAGCCCGATACGTAAACACGCACGTTGCTCGCCAATAATTATGTCGATTTTAATAAATCCTTCATTGGACTGAAAATTGTGATGTAACGGAATATTCGTGATCGAGTATTCTTGAAAAATCTTCGGTATTTCCTCGTTTCAATGATCTCGGGGATTCTTATTTCGTGCCATTAAGCTCCTCGCCATTTCGGCGGGTATCGAGAGTGAGTCGTAATCGAGGGAAGACTTCCGGTTTTAAGGACTACGCTAATCAACGGGAATTTGAATTTTCAAACCGAAACGCACATCGGGGAGGAAAAAATGAGAATTTTTTGAGCTTCTTTGGTTGAAAATAGTTTTTTTTGCATTCGAACAACTTGAACGTCGACGCGGAGAAGAATTTCAAAAATGATCATGTACAAATGAGTTTTGGAGTACTCCATTTTTTAAATTCAAATTACGTTTAGAGGCTTCAGCATCGCGCTGTTATTGTCATATCTATAGATTTATGATTTCATTGTTAATTATGGAAGATGGGGAAGCGGAAGCAACGTTCCGAACGAAAATGAAACCGGTGTTTACTGGGATATAATAGTTGACAACATGCAAGCAAAATATAGGCGGGGACAAAGACCAGAAAGACACAATGTGCAGGAAGTAACGGGGGATTTCACTCTCGCTCGCGCGGCGAGTTTCGATGAGTTCTATGATGAGAGAAAGATAAAAACGACAAACAATGTCCCTCCGGAGTGCAATTAGTTTTTGTTGTCATTTGAGCGTCGCTTGAATTTTTCAGAAAATTGGAGTTTCATTCATTTAAATAGGCTTGAAGGAAAATTCGAAATTTCATTCAAGCGGTAAAAAGTTTATATGACGAAGCAAAAGAACGAAAAAATTTTTCGCTTCTCTACCTGCCCGATTGCAACCGTATTTTGAGGGTCCCTGAGATGCTTCTCATAATGTGAAGGAAAATAAATTTTCGTATGTTTAAGGTATTCCTTTAACCCGAATATTCTCCAAATATAACTGATTTTAAATTACAGTAAAGTAAAAGTACGCGCGAATAGATTGGCGAAATTTGAGATCAGGCTATCGAAGATTTAATGAAGAATTAAAAGTTCAAAAATCGTAAAATTTATACGGGAGTTTATCGAGATTCCATCATCACCACATTTTTATTCAATAATTCTAAATTCCTGATAAAAACTGTCTCACAGATAGAAAAAAATGTAAGGAATTCATAGGGACGATAGAAATAAAGTGTTACCGAATGTTGAAGTTAGCAATTAGTCAAAATTTCGAGTGCCCCAATTTGCGCCACCAAAAAATACGGTCATGCGAAAGGAATACCTTCAAGAAAGGTAGAACAGGTTCATCAGAATATAGAAAGAAAACTTGAATCTTCTCGCACATGGCACAAGCCCGAGGATACGGAGGCTCTTATTGTTACGAAATATGGCGTGTACAAAGCACGTGCCGAGTTCAAAGTACTAAATTCCTGGGCTAAGAGGAGACGCGCGGGTGTGACTAGATGATGCAACGTTCCCTTCTGCTCATTTCCCAATGACGTCTAAACGTTTCCGATCACGTAAAACCTTTTAGTAAAACGTTGCATTTAATTCGAGAACGCGTCGACCGAAGTTCAGCTCTTTTAATGTTTTCTTTTATCACGAAAATCAAAAGATTCTTACCGAGTGAAAAAACTTATTTCAAAGTAGAATTTGACGATGTAAAGGTTTTCTCAAATCACTTGAAAAATCGTTAAAAAAGAACAAAGTTGACCAAAAATCTTTCGATTTCAAGCTCCGAGCTCCGGCTCACAGTTAAAGGGGCTAATCGCCGTGAAACTTGCGGAGGATAACAGGTCAAGTAAAAGCTGAAAAGATAGTGATTAAACTGCGAAGTAAAGTATCAAATGCGAGTTGCATTCACGGAGTGTTCTAAAATCACGGAGAGAAAGAACTCTTAACCCAGTTTGATCTTGAATACCAATGGCGTGCCATATACCTCGGTGATAAACTTTCTTATGGCCTATGCGGCGTTGTGTTTGTACCGGAACGACTCTATCAGAGAATGATAGTTCAAAAAGGAAGAAAAAAATATTTCCCGCGGCGGGTACACAATAATTAGAAGCATATTTAATAGCGCGGTATCAAGACAGCTGTGTTGATCCTCGTGTTCCACTTTTCTCTGCTTTTCCTTCTTGTTTCCGTCTCTTTCTCATTCGAGAATTCTCCTTTCGTTCTTTCTACTGCACTTTTTTTACCTCGTATTTCTCATCGTTACTCATATTTACGTACGGAAATATTCCATAAATGGAAAATAAGCTGAGTCAACGCATGTTACTGAAAATGCGAAATGACTCATTTGAAACAACAATCGCGAGAAACAATCTCACAAATCTTCCGATCCAATTGCACGATTTCATAATGAACAGCGATCATATACGCGTGAACCATTTCGAATATGCGTGCTATTGATATCATTTTTTTTTAAATTTCTGTGATTCTGTGAAAAGTCAAAATAATGGGGAAGACTTTTTATCCCGGCGACTTGATTCAAATTGTATATTTTGAAGGGAAAACGTATGTTTTCAGCATAACCTAGACTTTTTTTGACAGCTTTTTTTTGGTCTTTTATAAACAATTTTTTACCGAGAAATCCTTAAAAATTGAAATATTTTGAAAATCCCCTATGTCATGCAACAGCTGATAGCATATATTTTGAGAATATTTTTGGTTTTTTATCCTGAGATGTTCCATTTTGGAGATTTCCTGTCAACGCCCATTCAAGGGGTGCCATTTTCAACATATTGTACAAAAAAATAGGATGAAAAAAAAGTTTCCAAATTTTTTTTCCAGTACTTCTGAGTGTGTAAAAGATGTGTAACAAGGTTTTATTTAAATCCATCCAACCAATTTTTATTAATAAAATAATTTAAAAAAAAAAAAAACACCTAAAATTCCAACGTTTGCACTGTTCGCAGCCCGTAAAAATCGACAAATAAACGTTGATTCTTGGAGACTCTTGCTATTTTCTTTTTACGAAAAATTCACTACAATCGTGAGAGAAACTTCCATCGATTCGGAGTCCACGAGTGTTCGGATTTATTGTTTGTCAGGAAGGTGAAACCGATTTGATAGAAAATAGCATTCCCAGCGATAGCTGAACGCCAAAATTGTTCACGATTCGTTGAAAAGTGATGGTCGATTCATTTCCCCAGTAAATATTTATCAAAATAAAAAGAACAATGCTAACGACAACAATAATAATAAATATTGTTAGGCGTAGACCGGTGATTGGTCTGTTCGAGGATAACGGGTTACGGTTCGTTTGCGATCGAACTCGTGCGGATTTAGGTCGTTCGCCTCTAATACAAAAAACGATCGAAAAAATCTGCTTAGTTCAACACAAGCATCGACGTTATCGATCTTGCCTCGTGTTGATCGAATTCTTCTCTCTCGCACGAGAAATTCGCTTCACTTCTGACGGACCGGGAATAAAAAAAAAAAATTTTCTCTAATCGACTCGTGTTCTATATTAAGCGTATTAAAAAAACGTGAATGTACAAATGATTTCGAACATTTTCAACCCACAATAAATTTTTTTTTGTTTTAATCGACTGAATAACACATGCATGAAAATAAAATTAAACGATGACTTTTCATCGCTTTGGCACAGTTCACTGGAGCGTTTAGAAAAAGTAAATAAAGTGAAAAATGAAGGTTCCCAGTAACGTCACCGAAGCGTTGGTTTTTATTCCCGATAAGTAATTAAATGCGAGAGCGAAATTTTCTTTTTTCTGCAATTGTAATTTGCGAATGGCGGTTTTTATTCCCAGTTTAGCGAAGAATAAAGAACTCATCGTTTCAGTCTTTTCATCTGACCCCCTCGCGCGACGTTAAAACGTCAAAACGAAAAAGTCAAGTAGAGACAATGGAATCCACGAGTGTCTTTGTACCCACGCTCGAGTTTGCGGATCATAGAGAGGCGTTCACGTGTGGGGACATCATTGTATTCGGTTACCAGCAAATATAACGTGCACCATTGTGCGTGCATGCTCGATCCCCCAAACACGTCGACCTTCTTTTTTTCTCTTTTCCTCTTTTTTGAGACATCGCAACACCGTATTTTCCCAGTTGCCTTCCTCCCTTCCACCTCCTCGAAGAGGGTGTCGCAAAATTGTATTTAACCGCTGTTACTCAACGTCGCGCATTATTTCATCTCTCAAGAACCACGAGCCTGCAAAAACTGGACCGAGACGAATCGAGTTCAAATGTGCGGGAGAAAAACAACGGAAAAACTTTTCTCACGAGCCCTAATGGAGTGCGAATTTTTCAGAGGCCCCAACAATGAAAACTTCGCTGTAATAAGGGATTAAATTAATTCGTTTTCAGTCCCAGACTCCTTATTTCTTTTCAGTTGCAAATATTAACGCGAAAATAAAGTTTTTTGGACTGTCATCTGCAAAATTCTAGTTTAAGATCACTTTTTAAGTCCAATTTTTCATCGGACGATGTGAATTATATTTCTATTGCATTGCATGAGCACAATCTCAAGAACAAAATGTAACGATCGTCCTTACTTTCTCCTCTACTCGATGCACTCGTCTTCCATCATTTTACTCGTGCGATCCGCACTGCAAGAGCGTTTATCCACGTCGCGGTCTATGCCAAACAAACCTTTGCCGCAATACACTTTTATGGAAAACGGTTAACTTTTCAAATAGCATAGGTATCGAGCCAAGAAATTCCACAATGTTGCAGTCATACAATTTTCATTTTCGGATCATTCTTCAAGGATATTTACACTTTGAATAAAAGGCACGACGATGAGGAGCTCCAAAAAAGGATGCTAAACCCAATGAAAATCGACGACTAATTCAAGAGGCTTCGACCGGATCGTCCCGATCCTATTTCGCAACGCGTTTAACGAGGCGAAGAAATATCGACCCTCAAAATCAGCGACGAATAAGGTGTCAAGGTTACAAGCACGTTTGTCTAACGTGCTCGACGTTGAATCGAGTCTTTTTGTACTCAAAAATAAAAGTTTTTCGAATGATGAAATTTTGACAAATATTACGAAAAAAGAAAAGGCTAATGTCGATGTTAGCACTCGATTCTCTCGTTCCTCCTCACCTCCCAGTTACCTAGCACTGTTCCGAACGAGACTTCGACGTTGTAAGGTTAATTCGATACCAAATTTGTTGTTACAATCACGCGTGTACACATCGCGAACTCGAGAGCAGCAAAATGATCTCTCAACGGTTGTAAAGCTATTATGAAAGTGATAAAATGAATTGATACGCGGTACACTCGAGCTTCGTGCGACAAATGCGTACGTGAGAGAGCACGTGGCACGGCCTCGCTGAATTCTAACCGGGCGTGACAAACATTCCACTCTCATAAGTCGGTCATCAAACGCCTATAGAAGTTGCATAATCAATGTACAGCGACAGGAAAACCTGATGGCTTTTGAATACAGTGTTAAGCTTCGCTTAGGACTCGGCGATAACAGCGATGTCGTATTCTGTTTGTAAATAAGCGCTGTCTCGATTTTCGAAAACTTCCTTCGGTCGGAACATGCGAGGCTGAAGATTGCGACGTTGGGCTCTCCGAGGGACGAATAAACTTGATCGATCGCTACGTGACTACGGTCGAAATCGAATCGAGGGCCACGTATTTGAATGGGAAGTTCATTTTTCCTCAATAAACATGTTTCGTCGAAAGTCATTTGTACGAAATGAGAAATATTTATTCATTAGGGGAGAGCGGGCGATGTCGACTCGAACATAAAATAACCGCCATCATCCGTCAATTTTTTAAATATTCACTTGGATTCTCTAGTCTCTAGTGAATTTTTCTCCAATAAAATTTAAATGGATTTTTGATACGCTAGAATTTATGCAGGTTTTTTTTTCTGAAATTGCTTGTCAAAAGTAACAAATTTCGCTTATACGGAGGAGAAAAATATTGGAATGCATGAGGAACTGTGTTAATTTGGGAAATCTGTTTTTATCGAGGTTTTTATTCATTTCTCACGCGAATACGGTTTCCTGAAGGCTCGATATTTCAAGAGGAGATTTTCGAAGTTCATACGGGGCTGACACATTTATGCTCGGGAGCAGAATCTTTGCCAAATTCATTATTTCGATTTTTCCCTATGTTAATCGTAATCCTTTTTCACGTGACGAATTTTTGGGAACAGGCCACTAAGGAAGTTCACGCGAATCTAATGGAAATCGAAAATTCCAACTTTAAGAGTCGAAACTTCGAAATATGCTAGAAATATGCACCGTGTAAATATTCTCGAAATTATTGTAGGCTCGACCGCCTGGTTGCCAAAAAAACAATTAACGAAAATCACGTTTTTTGAAGGGTTATACAAGCCTCTCATGGCAGGCACACTTCCTGAGCGACGATTTGGATTTGATGAAATAGCATCCTCCCAACTTTAGAGCCAAAAACGAGATTAAGAAATTTTAATGTTTTTAGATATGAATGATGTCTTGAGAAAGCCTTGTTACCGGTAAAAATCACTTGATAATGGAAACAGAAAAATTCTTGTTTGAGGTTAACGAGTAATAACGAGGTAAACAGTGGAAGGTTTGACAACACCTTGAGCCAGCTGGTTTAAGATGATGGATCAGTCGGTAATCACACCTCGAATTTTTGAAATTGAAACTCTTTGACATCGTTCGTCCGATTAAAATAATAAAAATGTCATCGTACGCAGCACGATCGCAAAAATCCGATGACATTTTTATTTTTTCGATCAGACGAACGATGTAGAAAAATTTCCTTTTCAAAATTTGCAGCTATCTCTCTCGCACTCACGGTTGTGATTACCGACTGATCCATCATCTTAAGGAGGAACATGAGCTTGAGAAAAGTGGTGATAGCATAATGAAACTTTTAGAATAAATTTTTGGATATATTTTTTATAGCCTCTCCAATTATTAATCCATTTCATTCAGCCATTTTTTAGTAAATCATTTCCAAACTTCGAATATTTAACACCTAAGCATAGGAAATAACTCCACAGATCCCAGCATCTTTTCACAAATAAAAAATGGTGATAGTTTGGAAAAAAAGTACTATTCCACAGTTTGAACTCTAAAGAACATGTGTGCAAAATTTGAGGTGGTCGTTTAATTCTGTCGATTTTTTAATATATCACATAAATTCCACCCAAAAATGACGTATTTTTGGGGGTTAATCCCGTATGAATAAAGCAAACAGGGTTTACATAACCTAGATAATTGAGATAAAAACAATGAAATTCGTATTCACATAACCTCACTTTACGGGAAGCTGATGTTCCTCCTTAAAATGTAAATATACATACGCATGTAAATAAAAAATGGCTGTTGTCACATTTTCCTGGACGATTTTACTACGAAAGTATTTTAACCGCTATCATTATATTAAAAATTTATCAAAATCTCAACAAAATGAATTTTAATAATTGAGAGAACAAATTTTAATCGTTTCTTTGATCATTAAAAGAGCAAAAAAGTTCAGTTGCTTCTTTGAATCACAAGTAACGCATGATCTTTTATGAACGATTTATATATTCATTGTGTTTCATCTTTTTTCTCTCAATTCGCGATAGCAAAATGTCATCAAGGTGTATTTATTGTGATAGTAAAATGGAATAATGAAAAAAATTCGAATATTCGTGGTCGAAAAATCGACCTCATTCGATTATTTCTTTTTTCCTTCCTACCATCCTTTGGTTACTCTAATCGAATTTCCGAAGCCCCGATTCGACTCGATTTACATAGACGGTTTCGCGAGGCGAGGTTGTCACCGAGAAAAAACATGGGAGATGCCATACAAAATCTCGGAGCGTAAAGTACGCCGATGATTTATCGATCTCGACAATTTCGCTCTACTCTATTTTCCGCGATAATTTACTAAATATCGTTTGCCTCTGATCTTGTTAACAAAAGAAGCAAAATAAGCTCTGACGTCGATAAAACTTTGAATGTTGTTCGTAAATGTTGTAAAGTTCAAAAAAAAGCGACAAATTTGCGCTAATTCGAGTACAAAAAATAGCGTACGAACTGAACGAAGCCAATCATCAAATTTGTTTGAAAGCCTTTTCCACTGATTCGATTTCTTGTTCAAAATGATCTACTTCCTTCCCCTCTCACCTCTGCGTTTCCAATCTTCTAATTGCACTCATTTGCCAAATTGCTCATTTAAAAAATCGCCCGACAATTTCCGTACTCGATTTGAGTGTTATTTTTTTTCACTTTCTCTACAAAGCACGGATTAGACTGAAGAAAATGAGCTCTCAGGCTGTATTACAACGTTCCAGTAGGTAGGTCAGCAGTTCAATATTTCTTATTTATTTGTTAAACGTACTGAATTAAAAATCTTTGCATTCGTTATCGCGCACAGCTTCGTTACAAGCACGACATGCGAGGATGAAAAAAGGGGAAATCTCACATTTAGGACACGTCATCGTGATTGTAGCATTTCCTTAATGGCGGCTTACAAAATGCCTTACTTTACCAATCAGAATATTCGTTCGACAGAGAGCAAACGATAAAAACTTGAAGATCGAGGGAGAAAGCTTTCGTTGCTACGGATCGTAATTTAATGATCGAATTTTTAAATTTTTTCAATGAATTTTCAAACACAGGTTATATCGTCCTCTTCCATGCTCACGATAATGTTTCGGCGGAAAATGAATATTCAAAGGAAGATCGCGAGAGTGGAACGGAGACAAACAAAATTTTGGGGAAGCTCAGAGCATATTTTCCAGCCACAAAGTGACGAGACGTCTGAGCGAATCGGTTGGCAGGAATATCGAAAAATTCAACGAATTGCGTCGTGGTTTTGGCAGGCGATATAAAACCGATTGGTTTCTGTTCTCGTCTGTTGCACATCCTCGTCACCGTAACGCTTTATTTTTCCGAAACAGGTTGCCTGTTTGCCACAGTATCAAGGTTACACGTTACGTTTTTTCGCACGATATTCGTGCGACAGAACCACGAGGATAGTCCATGCCCATATCGGTGTGGACGATCTGTCTGGGAGCACGCAGTGTCCTCCAAAACTTCTCACCGACTTTTGCTAATGTAACATTTTCGACTCGAGCAGCAGTAGAAACACAGCGCGTTCTCAGAAAAAGTTCAGCTTTCGTATTAAAAATTCGTGGAACTGTGACGCCCTTCCATGAATTCAGGGTCGAAAATAATCGAAACAGCGTTGCCTCTTGACTTGCTTTGATTTGTTTTTCCGGAGTGATTAAAATGTGACTGGAACTCGATAATTATTGATGGGAAGTTCATCGAACTGAGTTGCTTGTGCAAAGACGCGCGAACTATCTCGAAAGATTTGCACGATTAGTGGAAATTGGTTTCATTTCAAACAGTTGTAAACATCGGGAAGCGAGTTTAATTGAGTTTTCAAATCACAGGACGAAACTGTCGCGTCTTTGAATAGATGGGGTTCAATAAATAAGGTGAGACAGTTATGAGATACTGTGAGAAAAAATACTCGGATTCTAATTGCTTTCTCCTAATCCGGGGAATAAAAAAAAAAGTGGGAAATTGAAACGGTAAATTCTGGAAATTTGATGAAGAAAAAATGCATTTGTAAATGGCTGGTCGATGCTCGTTTCGAATTTTTTTCACGATTCAATCAACTCACCAGAAGGGCTGTTGGCTGTTTTTTTTATTAAATCGTTGAAAATTATTTTTTGCGTGGAACGAGCGCGTTAGACAATCGTTCTTACCAGACATAAAAAAAAGAAGAATCCACAATCAGGGAAAAACGAAAAAAAAACAACACGTTTTGAGACGAAAACGGATTTACCGTTGTATATATATTCGATATCCGAGATACACAACACTCACTCGCGAGCCTCGCGACGATCGAAACAACACTGATAATGAACGGCGAGCTGTTTCACTCGAAGCGCCACTCGTGGTGCGAGTCAAGTATACCGGACTGGGGAACGAGGCAAAACATTTTCTCTCTCTTTCTCTTTCTCTTTATTCCACCTTTCTCTCTTTCTTATTCTTCTTTTCTCTCTCTCTCTCTGAGTCTCTTTCTCACCGTTGCCTTCTTGCTCTCTTTTCGTTTCACTCTTTTTATTTCTTACGAAAGAAGAATAGAAGCAGGGAAGAGCACGTGGTGGGAGACATGAAAACAGAAAGCGAAAGAAAGGTGGCCAAGTGTGGTCCGAGACAAACATGTTTTCAGAAACAAGGTAGAAAATGGAGGACGATTGGTGAAAAAAAAAAAAAACAACAACGACAATGAAACTAAAAGAGGCGAGAGAAATAGCGCAGAATAGCAACGTAACGAGATAAAGAGGATTCCACCGTGTATAAATGACCTTGCAAGGCGAGAATCTCCCTCCATCGTTGAATCAACTCTCTTTCTACTACTCATTCCATCAACTCGATTCGTACATCAATTACGTCGTGAACTATCGTTGGCTTGATTTTTTATTCGACCCTATTTCAACTCCGACCTCCTAACGGTTGCTCTCGACAACTTAATTAATTATTTTCGGTAACTCGGGAATTTTAGAATTCGAGAGGAGCCGAAAATTCGTAATGGGATTCAAATTCCCCTGGTTCTTCTTCCCAGCTATGCGGTAAAAGATTAAAATTCTAATAAAAATGTCTTCGTTACGATGAAAACGGTTCTTTTTCAAGCATCAACTATAAATTAATTACCCGGATAATGAGTTCCGGGACTCAGTCAATGACACGAACTTACGGGACTTGAAAATGATTGTTATACATCTAGATATGTAGTCTAGAAACTAAGAAAACTGCCCTGCTTTCGTATCATTGTTATACGACTTCGAAATGTCAGTAAATTTTGAAACACACCATCCAATTTTTTGCAAGATTCTTCTCAAAATTTCAGATACCCCGAAATTTTTAGGTTAAAATGTATGGGGCTTGATTAATTTACACGTTCTTCGAAAATGAAAGATTGAAAATTGGAATAATCGATAAAGTGATAATTATACAAATCTCATGGAGCAGAATCGATTCATTTGAAAATTTTTCATTTTCAAGTTACAAACCGTACGTGGACCAAACACTCGATGATTGAAACAGCAGGTTGACTGCCATCTGTTGGAGGAAGTGAGGACTACACTTGATACCATCGTGCACCCACAGCGATTTGAATGTTAAAAACGTAACGGCCGGCTAAGGGGCGTGGGAACAGGATATAAAAAAAACCGTTCAATTGATTCCCGAATTCTGACATGATGGGCGAGAAAAAAATAAGGAGATTTGACAGCACTTTGTTGCTCTCAATATATATTCTATCGTAATCGTGGGCTTGTGCACATATCATTACGCAGGATGCAGGGCATAAAATAAACAAACAACATGAACAATTGCAAGGACGTCATAATGCCACGTCGTCTGCCCATGCAATAACGCAGCGTTTAAACTTTTTCGCTCGAAAAAATACACCGATGTGAAAGGTTTTTTCTACCGAGTGTCGATAAATTGAAATTTCTCAAAAATAAAACTTAAGTGAGTGGGTGCAAGCGAAAAAATGAGAGAGAAAATATGACGGGACGATGTTGTTTCTTTTCGACAAAAACTTACCGCTTGGAGCCGAGCGTTTCTGATAGTATCCCTCCTTCGAACTCGCGTCTGATAGTCACTCAAACCCCGCGAATAATTGTTTTCCTTATCTAGTATGGTGTTTAAAAAATTGCGACTCGACTTGACACTTTTCTTGCGAGGTGCCATTTTTGCGTTTAAGCGTCGTTTGCTGCGTCTAGTGCCGGTTAGAACTTCAGAACGAGAATGAAGTCGCGAGAAGCTTCACGAAGAGCAACGTGCTTCGATGCAACAGTTGTGTCATTGTCACGACATCTGACGAAACAAACTTAAAGGCAATAACACTTAACCGATATTATCCAAAGAGCAGTTTGATCATGAATAGTCTGATGGCAAATTTTGCATTGAAAGCAGGTTTTTATCAGTGGAGTAATATGAAATTATTCTTTTCTTCTAATCGTTGAATAAAAGAGATCAAATATATCGAATTTTTGGAAATTTCGGATTTCTTTTTTGTTTTCCTTTTCTTATTTATTGAATGTAGCTCAAGTTTGCGGTTGATGTGAAATTTTTTACCAATTGATGGTAAGCATGAGTGTTTCCACGCGATGAAATAGTTCTGTGAAAAGGATGGCGCTCGTGTTTGTAATTCCAATCCAATGACCGTGTTTGGTCATATTCCTTATTCCTTGTTATATTTATGTCGAACGGTGATTTCGGTAACCTCTTGACAAGCCGCTGTAAATCTTGTTTTTTTGAATTACACAAGGATTATTTAACTACACAATAAATATGTCGACGATATCAGCGACTGAGGCCCCGCACCTTCAACAAATTGACTTGAAAACATTCAACCTCCAACAGCTCGGACAACTTAAGCAACAAATTGATCAAGAACTCACGGTTTTCCAAGATTCTCTTCAAACCCTTAAAGTAGCTCAAAATAAATACCAAGAGTCTAGTGTGTGTCTCGAAAAAGTAACACCGACGTCCAAGGGTAAGTCTCCAAATTCACAGAAATTTTTTCCAATCTATCGTTCTTCGATTTTATTATTTTAGTCATGAAATTTTACGTGTACTCCATGAAGGTTAGAAAAGTGATACTCTGATAAAGGATTAACCCCAAAAACTCACGCATGTATCTACTAAAATTTTCATACGTACCAAAACTTGGTATGTTATCACGATTTCTGTATGAACCCATAGTTGAGAAGTGTCAGCATTGCAAGGTTAAATACGTTCAAATCCAGAGAGGATATTTTTCATAAATTTTTAGTTTCAATATCTGTTAAAAAAATCCATTTTACATCACGATGCTGAATTTTGCAACGTTGGAGTCTAACAAAATGAACGAAAAAACATTTGTAATTCAACAATTCTTTTATTTCACGAAGTATCGGTGCAAATTGAAAAACTACAAATTGCGAATTTGGCAGGGAACGAAATTGGAGAATTACTGTAATTATTGGAGGGTTTTCTAGATCATTTCGTTGGACTCCAATGTTGAAAAGTTCAGCGTCATTTTACATTCTTTGTACAATAAAATTTTCATATTCAAATGTGCTTATTACGGTTTGTCCGCTTGAATATCAACAATGTAATAGAAGATGATGATACTCCAACGATCATTTGACATAAGTTTTCTTCAACAGTCATTTATTTTTCTGGATTGGAAAAAAAATAAATCATTGAGATCATCTTTGGTGCTCAATTTGAATTTGATAATTTAGGTTGGAGAAATGAGTGTATAAAAATAAATAGTTAACACGAATATAGTCTCTCAATATTAATATAATTCTCAAGCGTTCAATGTTTAGAACGAGGATTCAGTCACCATTTTTATATTTAATTTAAACTGAAGCCAAGAGATACTCAAGCAGCGATGTATGATTCTGATCATTTTGTAGTTGACTCTTGAGTGCAGTAGATGAAATTTTCTAGAAATCCCAAGGTCATAGTTATCAAATTCCTTCGAATAAATATCATGCTTAAACTTTTTGGTTTGTTTTATTCCCTTAGGAAGAGAAATTCTAGTGCCGTTGACGGATTCAATGTACGTACCAGGAAAGTTGGCAGGCACAGGGACTGTTCTCGTTGATATCGGTACTGGATACTATGTTGAGAAAGATATTGAAGACGCCAAGGATTATTTCAAAAGAAGAGTCATTTATGTGACAGAGCAAATGGAAAAAATTCAAATGGTCTGCATGGAGAAGAACAAAATAAAAGACACAACTATGCGCATTATAAAAATGAAGCTCAGTGCTTTACCTCAAGCAGAAGGTGTTGAAAAAGCATAAAGCCTAATCGTTGGCCATAAATCTGTCAAGCACTGACAAATTTCAGAATCCCTGAATTAAAGAGATAAAATAATATCAAAACTTACACTATTGAAACGCATCACATTTTATTTCTCACAATCTAATAGAAAGCCCAAGAAACAATTTGAATTTTAATGAACGAATAATCTTGAACATCGTTTGTACATTATCAATTCTTTCTAATTTGAATTCAATTCGGTACAGAGTTTCTTGAACGATATTGGAAACATCACTCATTTTTCAATTGAACCCTCCATTGAAAATGGACCCTGAGAATTCACATTTTCATACAAATAATCGCTGACCAACGTTTACGTGCTTATAAGACTCAGAATTGTTGGGCAACGGATCACATGAAAAATTGAGTCATATGTAAACGATGAAAAATTCAAACTCATTGTCCATACGTTCGACTAAAGTGAGCCTTCGAATCTTTCAATTCTTTTTGTTCATCGCCCTCTGTTAGTAAATCTTTGCGGACTCCTCATCTATTTCGTTCTTTTTTACACTTAAAGACCTATAGATTTTGTAATAGTTTGTTATTATTATTAAAAATGCCTCACATTAAAGTAATATTATTATAAAATAATGAAGTTATTTGTGATTATTATTCGCTTCGACCTTGCCTTGCTTATAAGAAAAGAAATTAATTTATGTTACAACTTTTGCATTCATAAAAGCAGGAGAAAATTTTTCCTGCAATTTCTCAATTCCTTTTTGGAATAGTCAGTAATTCGCCTAGCCGTTTAACCGCACAGTTTTGAGAGATCTGAATCGATGTCCATCCTTTCCTGCTTAACCAGTATTTAAAAAAAGATGATAATTCAAAACGATGCATGAACAATAAATTCATGTAAAATTTGATAATCAACGATAATTTCATCTGAGATAACAGGCACGAAGAATTATAAATTTCTTTCAATAACAACTTGTTCGACTCGAAAAATCGTCCAGGACACAAATTGTTTTCTATATACTTCTCGATTCTTTATTTACATTTCGTCATCTACTTACTATATTAGTGTAGTCACGATGCTTTTTTCGCATTGGTAAATTGTGGATTTGGAAGTCGACGAAGAAGTTTTCCCAATAGTGTTCCTGCACAGTTTTTGTGTTCGATTTTCGGTTATTCGCAGTTAAGGAGAGAAAAAAGGCAACCGTTAATGTAATTTGACAGAATTTTAGAGAAAATATTAAAATGTCCAATTCGTCGACCATTAGAGTAGCTTTTTTTGCAAAAGGGTGGGGTTCAAAAGTTAGAAGGCCTGAAATAGCGAACTTTTGAGCCCCACCCTTGCAAAAGTGAAAAAAAAAATAAGCATGAACGTTAAATTTAACTGAATGCAAAGAGGAAACTAACAGTCGTGAAAAGATTCAAATTACTGGAGGAAATCCACACTAATTATGATTCTAAATGAACCTCGAAACGTAATTCCAGACTATCTTGTCAGCGTAACGAAGCTGTGAGAATGTTTTTCAAAAATGTTTAATCGCGTAGCGAGCTCATAGTAATAATGTATGAGCACGAGAAAAAAGTATTCACAAAAAGATGCGCTGGTTCGTGTAACCAGAAACTTTGAAGATTCAAGAAAATAAATAAATAAAATGAATTTCGAGGGCCAAAGGACGGTGAAATGAATAATTTTCCGGAACAGGCGAGAAACATAATGATCACGTGCTCGTTAGTAGAACAAAATGTTTGCTGAAAACCAGCAACTCAAAAATCGTAATTATCTCGCATTAAATTATTTTTCAACCTCGAATTTTTCGTAGTCCCTACGTTATTCTCGGTTGTTTCGGGGTTGTTGACCTTCGCAGTACAGAGTACAGTCCGAAGGGATGTGTAATCCACCGCACATCCGTAGGCCCACAAGATCCGCGGTGTGCTTAATACGTATTCGTGGAACACATTCACTCACAGTTGGAATTTAGCATAAGCTCATTAACTCTCGTAAAATTACGGTCGCGAGCTAGAGATGGGATGATCGTTGGAAAGGAGAGATGGATTCGTCGGAATTAACGAAATTGAGGAGTATAGTGCCTGCAGAGGAAAAGTGCAAATTAATAGACGATATTGATTCTGTTAAAACGGAATATTTAACGAAGATCGATTCATTTATTGATTTACTTTTATTTGTTCTCGAAGTTGACGAAATAAAAGATAAACTTGTTAAACGATAACAGCATTTAATCTAGAAACTCGACAGGACGTATTGATGTTAGCTACCGTGGTACTCTTCTCGGAGGTATCAAAATAATCGTCACAGGATAGAAAACACCGTATAATATTTGTCACATGTTGTCACACATTTTTCTTCAACGTTGATTTCCTTAGTCGTATTAACATTATTATTCATATTTTTTCATTATCATTATCATTATTATTATTCCTGTGTGTATGTGTGTCTGTGTTTTTGACGTTTTTATTTTTTTTAAATAATTACCGCGACACCCGTGGGGCGGAGGGGGAGAGAGGGGGGGGGGCGGGGGAGAATGAATATCGTCGATCTAATACAATGACATTATCTTATAGATTACAATTCTCGTCGCGAGGCTCGCTCTTCCGAGCGATTACATTTGCCTTATATTATACATATGCACGTAATTCGTTAAATCATTATCCTATTTACATGAATAACATACGCTCGTTTAAAGCCTTCGCTCTCTTGCTCTCCTTCTTTCGCTTTTTTTTATTTTTTTTTATTTTTCTTTTTTTATTATACTCCTCTCTTCCTTCTCCTAATTATCAGTCGTCAGAGTTTTCACCTCTCAGTTTAATCCCGGACAATCCTCTTCTTTCCAGCTGTTCCAAACAACCGTCAAGCGTGTACTTCGATTCTCATCGTTGATCGATTACTCATTTGCTTCGGCTTTCGGGGGTACAATTCTACGCACAAATTTGGCTGACACTCGCCTGTTATCTCAGACCGGATAACAACCAATTAGCTGCTGCCCCGACGTAAATCCATTGAGCTACTGCTCTCGATGCTGCACCTGTAATACAAAATTTTATTCTTTTATGCTAATCAATCGCTCTTTTTACATGACGCCGAATTTTCCAACGTTGGAGTCCAACGAAATGATGGAAAAAAACTCTCCAATAATTCCAGTAATTCTTCGATTTTGTTCCCTGCCAAATTTGCGATTCGTAGTTTTTCAAGCTGCACCAACGATTGGTGAAATAAAAAATTGGTGAATCTTTTCGTTCGTTTCGTTGGGCTCCAACATTGGAAACTTCAGTGTCGTCTTTTTACGGTGACAGTTCGACGAATACGTTTTTTCTTGGATTTTCTGTTTGTTATTTCCAACTGCGCTGGGTGTTTTTAATTTGGTGGCAAGGACGTTGCGTTTATCGAATAAAATTTGAAAGATTTTGGTTTTTTTTTTTATTGTGGCTAAGCGTGGAAGCTACGGATATGAGAAAAACGGTTTCCACAAACACGGTGTCGGGCTTTTGATGGCTACGATGATCGATTAGACTTGAAAGTATTCGAAAAGTCACGAAATCCTGATTTTTTTATGTGGTGGAAATTCAATAATTGTGTTGAAAATAATATTCAGTCGTTTTTGTAGTTTACTCGTTCTTGAGATCCGAGCCCCAATTGATGACCAAAAATCACTCGAATTGTGCTAGTCTGTAACCCAATTTTGAGAAGTTTTCATTGCGCAGTAGAAATGGAAAATCATGGCCAGACGGTCTGCACGAACTTGTGAATTTTCGCGAAATCAATTTTCATTTCAATGAGCGAATAATTGTCCAACAAATAATATACGCGACGATAAAAAGTGTCCCCGCGTTCCTATCAGTCCGATTTGATTACCAGTGTGAGGTGAGTCACGAGTACCAAGCACCGATGCGAGTTTTGGACGTTCTTCGTCGAGCACGACGTCGGCTCGTTCGTTGTACAGTTGGAAGACATTTGCGTGACAAACGATCTGGAGTCTGCCATTCTTAAAGCTGTCCGGTATTATCTCGAAGTCCAAAGTGACAAAAGTCACCGTGCGGTTGTCGCCCTTCGGATTAGTTCGTTTGATAGAACTCGCGTTTATCTAGAATCGTAAAATAAAACGAGAAAATAAGTCACTGTTATGAGCACGATGTTATTATGCTTGTTTACTTGAATGTGGCGCTTCAGAAAACACTCAAATCTCGACATGGTTACGGAATAACGCGAACTTCGGTCCAGAATAATTGCAAATCTCTGACTGTGCATTTCGCAGGTTAATGACCATTTCGAACTTGAGCGAATCAAATTTTGTGACGAATTATTTAAATTGAAGAGATTTTTTCTCCACTCCATTGAATTTCCATAAAATTGATTGTTTTCGGGAATATTTTTAAGATAGACGGAAATAACTCAGCATAGCGAACTTCTCGGTATAGTTCCGAGGATATTTCAAAAGTACAAAAACATTTTTTTAATGTGAGAAATACTAATTTGTACATGGTTTATGCGCCAAGTCTGATCGTCGAAGTTTCTCAACTCCGTACAATGTGGAGATCGTAATTATTGTCTGCAACAAAAATTCCAATTTTTTTCCATTTTCATGTATTTTCCTTCCACAGGAAACGCTTTAGAAGCGTTTTCTTCAAACTCGCTAAAAATATAGAATTCCGAAATTTTTTCGGATTTTCATAGGTTCATGTGGAAGGAAAATGTATGAAAATGAAAAAAAAATTGGAATTTTTGTTGCAGACATTAATTGCGATCTCCACATTGTACACAACTGAGAAATTTCGACAATGAGACTTTGAGCATAAGCCATCTACAAATTAGTATTTCCCACATTAAAACAATGTTTTTGCGTACTCTTGAAAAATCCTCGAAACTATACCGAACAGTTCGCTATGGTGAATTATTTCCGTCTATCCAAAAACATTCCCGAAAACAATCGATTTTTTTAACTTTTTAAAGCAGGATCCCCCTTTAAAATGAATCTATTTTCCGGACACTCTACAGGCTTTGTTAAGAATCGATTATCTCCATTAAAAAAAAAAAAAAAAAAAAATAGTAATAAAAAAACTTTTGAAAAATCGACTTAATGCATTATGTATATCGAGGTCGATGTCTTTCCTTGTACAGAGGCATGAAAGAAAAAGTCAAACTGGTGAGATTCCCGAGCTCAAAGGAGCAAGGTGAGCCGAGAATCACGAACGCAGACATCGTATGCGTCATCGTGGATTTTTCACTCGTTAAGGATCTGACTGTCGGATCGTTACATAGTTAAAACTCGTGTAAAGAACTAATTAACTGGAAACCACGAGATAGGTGAGTTCCCGTATGCGCGAGGATGTTGCTCTACAGGCTGTCTCAAATATCACAAGAAAATTTGAAAATAATCAAATTCTCAGGGCAACAATCCCCGGACATTTGTCTTCTTACTGCATATAATTAACTATCCATTGAAACTATTTCGTCGATGGGAAACGCGAGACCCCAGAAAGTCACATTGATCGTCATCCTTCGAACATTACATCATCAACGGTGCAGTGAAAATAAAAATAGCCGTGGAATCCTTGGTTAGATCTTAAGGGGCTGCGAGCACCCGATCCGAGATAAAACTTCGAGGACACTTTGTATATATTGGATACATATACATAACGCTTTTCCCTCGGTCATTTACCCGCACATAATGTGCGAAGCGAGAGTTGAACGTAAGCGAACGAGCCCGCGAGATCTACTGGCTGCTTCCGGCACTCTTTTACGCCGAGAGGAAAAAAGCCGTATCACGTAATTCAACTGGCCCATTGTCCCGCGTTCAGACACCCTTGGTCTTTGGGATCTTGATTTCATTGGTCTATTTTTATGGCTCGTCTTCCGATTGACCTTACGATTATTGGTTTTAGAATTGCCGGAATCGAAGCTCACGCCGGAATGATTCTTCATTGATTCGGGATGCAATGAATTTAAATTGAGGAAACGGAGGTTAACGGATGGCTTCAGTCAGATTTACGACTACGACGCGTCCCGATATAAACGTCAACTTCAACTTGACTTACCAAAGAAATAATGCTACTTGTGAAAGAAAAAATACTAAACTGTGACAAGAAGAAAAAGCTGCTCTTCGGTTTTATAACATCACGCCGTTTGAGCCCACCCCAAGCCGCCGCTCGATGAAATCCTCGTGGAATTCTTGCACCAATTAAAATGATAACAGCCAATTAAACGAGACCCAGTTGCTCGAGTATCCTATTTCCGATAATTCGAATTGATCTGCCAACATATTTTTCCTTCGGTCTTATTTTTTTTCGCAGTCAGCTCATTTATTTTTAGATATTTCAGTCGTCTGACATTCTTTCTGAATTTAAGCAAGTTGCGTCATCGGCTCATTCGTTTGTCTTTTCCTTCATTATTATGAGAAACACGCTGCGCCTTTTACACTCCTGCAAATTCGATTGCCATTCGGCAACAGTAGCTCGAACACTTCCGATAATATTGATCGGGTCGCACCTGCTCGGCGTCTTTCCCCAAGAGAATTTTTGTTTCGACACCACCATTCGGGAGCATAGCTTGTGATATATGACTCCGCTCGATTGCTCCTCGCAAAAACTCTTCAGAATGGCTATAAAAAATTGATTCCACCTCAACGCTTATCCTCCTTCCTACCGCTCTGTTCTGACCATTGTTTTTATTTCGATAAAACATTGTCCCTCTTCAAGATCTTTTTTATTCGTTACAATAACGATTATTTCTGGTTTCGTTGAACCTGATTTCTTTCACGGACAAAGTATTAAACAAAGAAATCGCATCGCCGGATTTCTCGAAGGTATTTTTTGTTTTTACTTTGAGATAAATTCGTGCATCGATAATCCTCGACGAATACAATCGAGCTCGATATCTTTAAAAAATAAATCGCCTTCATAATAATCTGAATTTTAGTCCACTTTTGCCTCGACGTCAGAGAATAAAATGGGCGAGGTTCAATCTCACATTCCGCTTTATCGCTCATTCGTGAATTATTCTGATTGTTAAAAGTTCCAGAGCTCTCATTATGTCGGAGAATTCAATATTATTTTTGCGCAGCTGGTTCAATCTTTGAGAAGAATTTACTTTGCGATATGGATTTTCTGTGTCAGAGCCGCGAATAATGTTTGCCTGATTTTTCCTCTGTCGGGGTAATACGGGATTGAATATTTCAGTTTAAAAATCGATGCTTTTCGTGTTCGACAGAGCGTCAAGCTATTATCATTCGGTATTGAACTCAATCACATTCGTTCAATGTGCCTTTTACAATATCTGTGTATAAATGTTTTCACCTATACAACTAAACACATTTTATTTAATACCTGAATACGTGATTGTGTGACACATGCAAGCGCGGGAGTGAAATTCGCGTAAATTTGTGTTGATGCTATTGAAAAGCCACGTAGATTTCATCTGAGTTCTCGGCCCACTAAAAAGCATCATGAATATAACACAAGCGTGTGCCAATCCATGCATATAATGCACACGCGTTTCCACATACCATCGCTAAACGTTCAAAACAACACTTTCCCTCTAAAGTGCTATTTCCAAACTCGTTAAAAAAAAGCTCATTAACTATCAAATGTTTGCATCAAGCGTTTTCGAGTTGATTACTCATCTTGACTTTTTCGAATATGCAAATGAGATTTTCCATCTACAGGCTCTAAATAAATCGCGTTATTTTTTCATTTTTCATTCCCCTTCTTATACTCTTACAAACTTTTACTATTCGATCTCATAAAAGTCTCTCCAGTGTGGTACTTACAACTCTCTATCGCATTTGTACTCAGACTGAGGGAAACAGCCCGGAGCATGAGCGTTACATATTTTCGCTGAATATTCGTTGGTCAAAAGCTCAGATTCGAGGAATCGTCTATCGCTCAGTACACGAAACGAAGCCTCTGACCATGAGCTGAGATCAAACCGAACACTGATCTCGTCAAAGGCTCTTCAACTCGGGCGATCACCGAAAGCGTCTCCATCGCTGTCGGTGCTCGACATTGATATTTTTTTTTTCAGCTTATAACGAGAAATTAGAACCAGAGTTCTATCTCCAAATTTTAACGTAGTATATAATTTGAGCAAAATATTTCTCCGCGACTCGATTCCCCCTCTCAATTTAAGTTGTGATCGAACGATCGAGCGAATAGTCCGATAAAACAAACAGGACTTGAAGCCGATTGTTCGAAACGAAAATAAAAAGATAATTTTTCTTTATTTTATTATGCAATGAACGATACAAATAATCAAATGAACGAATAAATTTTGTTCGATATTTAAAATCAAATCGTAATTTTCTCAAATCCAAAAAGAATTGTCACAAGCTCTAAAAAATCTTGGAATCTCCATCGTACGCTGACGAGAGACTCGGTCCAGTCTTCTCACAGTTCGAAGATCATCGATAAACATCCGGTGGCTTAGATAGTAAATTGTCTCGTTGATAGAAATATTTGTGTGGTTCTCCAGGATAAGTGGATACGAGTATAAAGCGCACGCAGAAGTGCTCGGTGCACGTGTATTGTACAGTTTCAGTGGCCGATAGAACTGCTCGAAAAACCGAGCGAAAGATATAATTATTGCATAAAGAAGTTGAATGCAGCGAGGTGACGATCTATATCTGTATTCGCTCGTTCGATTGACCTCTCATATTTTGGAGGAAATATGAACAGCCGCCCGAAGGAGTTGTCCTGCCAATAAACTGATCCACTATCTCCTCGTTCGCCCGTTCCTCCAAACTCCTATACGTATACATATAGATAACTCAATTTCAACTTCAAACTTGAACCTGCTGTGGAGTATTTCGATTATACACCAAGTCCGGAGGGGAAATTCGAAGAACGCTCTGCTCTACGAAATTTCTAGGTTATGGAAACTCGAGGAGGTTGATTTTGGCACAGATTATGCGTACAGCAAAAAAGAGATGGCGGGCTACGACGGCTAGAAATTTGAGGAATGCTATTGAGATGATGGGAAAACCTACGATCAATTCATTCCAATATTGCACGGGATATGCATAACATGAAATTTGGAAACTGGAGATTCCTCGAAAATGACTCACTGATTGCTTTCGAGTATTTGGCTCTATTACACCGAAGTTCGAGAGCTTTATACAGCATTACATTCGCTTGGGAAATCGCTACGATTATTCTAGTCGAATTCTATTCAACTCCCATCCGGACTGAATGATATTAAGGTCGGTTTGTTCTTGAATGTTTTTTTACGAATGATTGAGTTTCGATGATGAATCACAATTTCGTATGCCTCGAAGTAGAACGTTGAGAACAAGCTTCGATTCACGCGTGATGCAATTTTGTGTTTAAAGCTTCGCGTCAAAGACGATACAGTGCTGTACATAGTATTGGCAGAAACATTCGTCTTCCCTCCATACTAGTTTTTCGTCCTCTAACAAACTGACCGGAATGATTTCCCGCGATGGATCGTGAGGAGGGTTACGTTTTTGTTGTTTTATTCATCGTCGTGCCATAACGTACATACCGGATTCCCGTTGATGATCCAGGTGACATTGGCAGGTGGATTGCTCGGTGGTGTCGTGCAGTTGCCCCTTATTACATCGCCAACCTCGTACCTCGGTTTTTCAACCCGCAAGACCGGTCCACCCTTGGATAGACCTGAAATTTATAGTGCGTTCAGCTTTTTATCGCAGAGACGAGCACGAGGACATTCTTAATTACGCGGCTTTTTGCTTTCGATTCAACGATCGATCAAGTTTGGCTAGAAAAGCTGTGCGGATTGTAACGGTGTGAATAGAAATTGAATTAGATCTTGGGTCTTTTATCATTTTCATTTAATTTCGTTCAAAATTATGTTTTTATTATCAAATTTCATATGTACATTTTCTTCTCAATGATTTTCAAACGATTATACGTTTCGAGGGAACGAAACGCGGATGAATAAAAGGCTCATGGAAAGAAACAATTATCCGAAATTGACCCGTAGACACCACACTTCCTCTGAGGTCACGCACTCAGTGCACTGGTGCAAATTTGCATTTGGACTTTTCGAAACTTTTTATTTCATCCATGAATGTGTGGAATTAATATTACAATGAGACTTTTTAGGGGTAACAATTCCTCAGTAAATGATGACAATGATTAAAAAATTGAAAAATCAAGTTTTATTATAGATAAACGGGCAAATTGAAGAATGGAATTTTGGAGTTCTGGACACTTGAAATTTTCATGGATGCAAATTTGCACCAGTGTGGTGTCTACGGATTAAAAAAAAAAAAAAAGACAAAGACGGAATTCAATGAAACACATCAACAAAACTGAAAACGAATAATCGACACGATACAGAATGGCTTTGAGCTTTTTTTTATCGAAGCTTTTTCTTCACCGGAGCAGACCTTCCTAAGTACATTCATAACCTTCTCACAGGATTTTCAATCTATTTAGTATAATTAGTGTCAAAAGTATGGCAAACTTGACCATTAAGGTGGTGAATCGAATCTCAATGAGTCATGAGAAATTGAGGTGATTTTTCAGTTTTCATTTTCCTAAATGAGGGACACGAAGTTTTCATATAAATCGCGGTATTGCCACGAGAATTCTTCATTTAAGCTGTTTCTTGACCTCCAGAAAGAATTTTTTCGTGCTTCCTCGCAATTCTCTATTTCACATCGAGCTTTATTGACGCGAATATTCCGTGAGCCTCAAATCTCCAAAGAGGTAAGAATGGTTCGTAATGCGGTGGGGGTACAAAGCCTGAAATCTCGACAGTCTGCAGCCTCAAATAGACGTACATATACGTCATTTCTTCTCCGTCTTCGTAGTGAACAGTCTCAACGATGATGTTGAGACGGCAGGATTAACGCTGATGAGACGTAGATTACATTGACAATAATCCTATTCATTCGACGTACATCGTCGTCGATTCTCTCGTTCGTCTCAGCAAGGTTAACAAAGGAAACGAAGCCGAAGGAATGAAAAGAGGGTGGATAATATAATGATGGAGAGAAAGAGGGGAATTCGCTTTTGGTAATAGCACACGCAAAAAGTCACGAGTTCAATCAGAGTGGAAAATCGAAGTCAGTTACGTTCCGGTCTTAGAGACGATAAAAAGCTCCCTCGATCCAGTTGTCATCAATTTATGTCTCTCCCCTTTTTCCTTTCATTTTATTCAACATAAAAGTTGACCAATTTACTGGAACGATGCACAACAAATAATTTCATTTTCCACATCGTTTGTTTTCTCATTGATTCTCATAATTAAATTTGTGCTTTTTCACTCATTCTTGTTTATTGGCGCCTGTGATTTGGTAGGGTTGGGAACTGAGCATTATTTACTTACTGGCAACGTGCATGTAGCCGGAAACTACCATCGTCGAAAAATCTGTTTCCTTGGATACCTCGCAGCGATATTTCCCATCGAAATCCGGAGTAACGTTAGTCAGAACGACTCGATGTTCGTCGCTTCGAGCTTTCTGCAAAGGAGATTTAAAAAGTTCCATAATTCGTTGAACCCCAATAAAAGTTTTCAATCAGCCTCAACATTTTGCCATTTTTGCACAACAAATATATAAAGTACTCAGAGTAATTAATCAGTGACAAGAACAAAGATTTCGGGACAGAGAAACGGTGCTTCACGAAAAAATCGATGAAAAGATTGGTCCTTCGCAATATCAAGAATACGAGACCTGCGCAGCAGCAATGAGAGGCGTCGAACGTTCTTCTTCGTAATTGAACGGTTTGAAAGCGACACGTTGAGCGACAGATGCCAATTAAATTCGCACAGTGAAGTACAGAGTATCTTGTTTATTGTATGATAGATTTGATGTGAACTCGATACGGTGAAGCTTTGTTTTACACATTGACTGGCACTGCTGTTTGTTATGAATAACGTCACTGTACGGATGGCAATCGTTGACGAGAGCTTGAGGGTGAACCACACTCATGAATACAATATTTGCTGGGATTCGAGTTAATTTAACAGCATCCAACCGCAGGATTGACCGAATGAACGAAACGGAATACTATTTATTGGGATATCGATCGATTAATACAACTGTATATCGAGGGATAAATATGTAATACATATAAACACAATATATGTAAAGTTATTGGTTGATTCACTGACGTTGCCGCGCGTTCTCGACACCACACTCGAATAACAATGCTTTAGTAACAACGATTAATTATATGTTGCCTAGCTGTGGCAGGATATAAATCATATACAATCAATTCGGAACGTTAGCCCTGGCCATCCAGCACGAACACCTAAATTCGCACAACGCACAAATCTCTATTCTCTCTCGAATGCTGAGAGAGGAATTCACCCTCGTGCGCTGCAAGAACCGGAGAGATAGAGGGAGAGAGAGAGAGAGAGAGAGAGAGAGCGAGAGGAAAATGGGGGAGAAGGGGCGTTGGAAATCTGTGGCAAGTTGTGAGAATTACTGAAATTCGCCAATTCGTGTGATTACGCAATTCCCCACTCCCCAAATATGTTAATTCATTTTTTTTATAAATGGAATACACGAGTCCAAGGCTTTCAGCATTTTTCACGATAATCGTAAAACGCTTAACAATTACGGAGTGCTAACACCTTGATGCATTTATAAAATCGATCACGCTCCAACGCTTCGGAATAAATCTGCCTGAAATTACACAACCATTATCACCTTTTCGCCATCAAATATACCCGGCAAATCTCGAATAGCCACTATGTTTCGTGCTCAAACAATTAATTATTTCGTAATGACAAATTCTATGGATTGTTAATAATATTACTCGACGGTATCCTTTAAATATTTATTAATAATCCGGGAATAAATAGGATCATAATATATGCTTGGTCAATCCACCTCCAAACCCTTTGGGAGTTTCGCCGAATTGTGGAATTTTCCAATTATCGCGTTTGCCTAGTTACGCATTTATCGGATACCAAAATGGATGAGAAGTCTTTTAATTTTAATCGAAAACAATTCGACCGAGAGCAATTCATGATTTCAATTAATAGATAAAAATGGCTAAGAATAAATCATTCTTAGTAGAATCATTATTTTTAGAATAAACCTTCTTGGCAAAGGTTTCAGGAAATGTTTATTTTTTCTCACAAAATATTGACTCTACTATTCAAAATATACTATACAATATTCAAAACTTTGACGATTCGTTTTCCATTGAAAGAGCACATCACGAGAAAACATGAGACAAAAAATGAAACCGTGCGATCACGATATACCTCGTTGTAACGCAATTTTTGTCTGTACCATGGAATTGCAGTGAAGCGATAGATGGGAAACGTGAATCAACGTTCGATAGAATTGTTTACATGTATTTTTGAGAAGTATTCAGTGAGATATGAAAAACCATCAATTTCGATCGACTCCGTTATATAGTTATGAGTTTTTAAATGATTCTTCGAAAGTTATGATATTGTTCAAACGTTAGCGTTCTTTATTTTCCTCTTTTCCTGCCGAATCCTTTTTCCTATTTTCGCTTCTGTCTTCCTCCGTCCCAATCGTTGAATGAATCACTGTGTGCGCAGGTCGTTTAAACGAAATATTTGGTGAATCTAGTTCACCAATCCATTGATCGCGTTCAAAACGCGTAAACTGTATATATTCGGTACGTTTGTATATAAATGGCGAATGGAGAAGACAGCGAGCTAGCACACATCGCAATCGAGATGGAATTTTTTTCGTTCGTCGACAAATTGTGAATTGAATCCGTGAAATGCTGCATAGGAAACCCCGCCCGAATGTAAACTCCTCCATTCAATCTATGAGAATATAATATATCGATTTTCAAAAAACAATTCGCCGTTTACGAATCGCATATTTCATTGGTAGCAATCCGTTTGCCTTTATTATCTCTCATGAACTTTCCACAGGGAGTAACGACACAACAAAAAAACGTGCCATTTAATCACAGTCCGAAGTCGTTTATCCCCAAATTTGGACGCGGAAGTTGCCAAGTTTCCACGACGTATTAATTCAGCTCGACTCGTTAGGTCTGTGCCCGTGCTCGTTGAAATTCACTTTTTCGTTGCGGAATAAATATTTGTTAAAGAAAAAATTGCATAATTCATTGTCGAACGATTCCGTTTTCATTTCGTACAAAAATCGGTACTGTCTTACATTGATTTCTTTGCAACTGGTATAAACTGCTATTTTTTCGAGGTAATTTAGAAAAAATTCCAGAAGTCGTTAAGGCTCGTGTTCCATTAGAGCCGAGAAAAATAATGGCATTTTTCGAACGTTCTAATTCCGGTTCTTTTATTAACTTTCCTGAAAATGAATCCACTCGTATGTAGGATGGTTCGAAAAATCGAAACTCTGTTAAATCTCTAACCATCGCCGCACGAACAGATTAGCGGTATAGGTGTAAAGAATGACGTTGTCACAGTGTCGAATAATAAAAAATGTCGCTCTATGGTGGCTCTGTGGAAACGGGTTTGGCTTGCGTCACGCGCGTCCCCTGTTTGTTCGGGTCATCTGCAAGCGAATCCCGATACATACTTCAAATTTTGGATGTGTCAGAGCGCAGGCTGTGCAACGTTTTTTTCTTTACGCAACGCTTTACATTGATTTTAGGCTCACTTAAAAGTGTATCGATTAATTAGTTAAAACTGCTGCGCAAGCGCTCCCGAGTTTTCGTAGAGTTGACCGAAATGCTATGTGCAAACGCTATAAACAGGGATAACGTAAAACCAGTATTTGCTTCGAAACTTCATTTCGCTTGTTCCATTTGCCATGAAATAATGTTTTTATGTATCTCATCTGAATCAACTTTTGATGCCATTAGGGCTGATGAAGTTGCATGTACACAACGCACATTTTTATTTTTTTTCAAAACTTGATTTTACGATTCTGTGATGGGAAGAGAACAAAGTTCTCTACGAAATTTTAATTAATAAAGTTCGCTACGATATAGCGATTTTCGCATCATTTTTTGGCCCTCAAGAAACTACGCAAATTCCACGTTTCAGTAAACCACAATAAGAGCAAGTGCATCACGCAATTCATCAACGTTACAAATAAATTCTTTTAATTAAGACATCGATCAACGAATGGTTAATAAATAATTGATACTCATTTTCAACCGATCACTTGCTGGATGTTCGTTGTTTTGATTGAAAATTGAATTTCGTTATGATTTCTAGTGGAGGTGTTTCTGCTCCCATGAAAGTAGTACATGTTGACGTTTTTAATCCTCTTTCCTTTTTGCACTCACTCGATACAGGAAGGTTGAAGTTGGTGGGTTGAAATGGCTGTTCGAGGGGTATATTTCGATGCGAATAGTCGAATTTATCAACAGGCGATACGTCCTTGCTATATACTTCCTGCCCGGTAATGTAATTGAAAATCCATTGTATTGGAGAAATGTTTCGATGGATTCCACGGGCGAATGAACTACCAAAAGAGATTGAAAAATAAGAGAGAAGGGTGAAGAGAGAGAGAAAACGAAAATCGAGTGCGTGCACACGAGCGATCAATTCGGTGTGATCGCGTTGCTGTGCAGCCATTGTATATGGTCTTGAACTATGGTGGACGAGCTGTTATGGACGGTGGTATATGTGGGTTTTGCTTTGGTCAGGAAACGAGATACCAAAATTCATCGGATCACATATCGAAAGTAATGTCCCAACATCGACGGGGGAGATACATCGGCATCCGTGCAAATTCGTTACGTCCAAATGTTATTGCATCCAAGATATATCTGATTTACGAATTGTCGGCCCCATTCGAATGCGCAGTATGACCTTTCACGAGTCGAAGCTTTCTCATAAGTTTACCGCATCATTGCGAGTAGAAACAGAATCATTTTTCTGGTCGCGAATTTGTGGCCAGCGAGGAATGCACCGGAAATTCGACGAGCTGTGCGTGCTCATTGTTCCAGTCGGAGTGAGAGTGCAGTTGACGTCGAAGCTTTCCAAAATAGTTGATGTCAATATCTCATGGGAATCATAGTATTTCTAAGATTTTAAAAAAATTTTCCCACAATCTCAACGCGATTAGCAAACTTTTCAAATTTAGTGGCACTTCAATTTTTATTCTCCTTTTCTGACGAGCGAGAAAAAACACGTGACGATATATTTCGTTTCATGAAATTGTGTCTTTGATCGACGCGTATAACTTTCATACGAATTGGGAGAATTTTTGAGGAGAAACGTCGCGTGAGGTTTATTGAGACATTTATGCAAGTTTGCCGAAGTTTATTAGATCCGTTTCTGAGTGAGCTGGATACGAGACAAACTTTTGAAATAACACCTCGATCCTATTGTGCACATTAGACGAGAGATCCAGGCCCTGCGCTGGTTCGTTAACACCCTGGTTACGCAAGCACGACTTTCTTGAGTAAATTAGTATTGTCCTCACTCCGAAACAAGAGTGCGTACAGTGCTTATCTCCAGAGCCAAGGTAACGAACGAAGGGAAGCTGTAATAAAATACTAGCCGTGTTTCCAGCTTTGTACCAGTTTCATTGCGGAAATAAGTTGAACAATGGCAGAATGAACTGTGATTAAAGTGAGAATTTCGTTAGTTTTCATGCGTCTCAGATAGTGATCCGAGCGCCCAACGCCCTTTTCTACGCATACGAAAATACTGTTGAGTTTTTGTACTAGAATTTCGGTGACTGGAAAAAATAATTTTTCATTCGTATACAATATTGTAAAGAGAGTTTTTTAAAAAGATTTATCATCGTAAAGTTAAGGAGAAGTGACATAGTTTTTCCGGTTGTTTAAATGTTCGAACTTTTTTGTGGAGCTTTTCGTTCGTTGGATCAATCGTGACACTATATTTTTGCACATCTAAGCAAGAAAATTCTAATAGTTGTCCATGTGTAAAGTAAGAAACAGCAATTTCGTTAAAATCCATACTCACATCGATTTTCGAGCCGAAGTCTCCGAACGTCGACTTGGCTGGGTCCTCTTTGGGTAAATATCTATAAAACTCCTTTTGCCCCTTGTACCATTTGACAGTGTAAAGAGGGTCTTTCCCCAAATTGTATTTGCAAGTTAATGTTACCGTCGTTCCAACGGCAACTGCTTCCGGAATATCTATCGAAACATTCTCCAGTCCATGAATTCCTGCAATAGACAAGTACGAAGCTGTTAAGTCACACTGCGTAGAGGAAGCACTGTCCATCCATATTTCAATTGGTAAATTGCAAAGTTCTCGTGGGTTGCAATTTGTCATTAGTGGACTAAAACATTTTTCTCGTAAAATAAGTGCGGTCAAAAAAAAAATCACGAAGAATTCTCGCTGATATTGACATTGCAACGATTCAAATTTCTCGTATCCCATTTAATTGGAACTAGAAGTAAAAAAAACTACAAATGACTCGTGAACAAGTAAACATTGCATAATTATATGAAATTTGTGTGTTAAACGTCGATGTTTCCCTCAAATAAATCGTTTCCTCGCTTTATCCAGAGTCAAATGTGCGAATTTTCTTCAGTTACTAAAAAATTTCTAATACCCAGAAAAGTTTGTAGTTTTATCGAGTACTGTGTTATCAGCGGGGGTCGTATCGTCAAATTCTGAAGTTTAACACCGTAAAAACTGCATGCACTCTTTCCTATGGGTATTTCGATTCGGCGAGCTTCGCCTTGTACGCACGTAGGCAGGGAATCGAAGCACATAGAGATGAGCGAACGTATTAACGATCGTATGGCACGGGGTTTCTGTTACATCGCAGTAATTGGAGGTTGAGCTGTTTAATTAGAAAATAGGAATGTCTACGGTATGGGTGAGCATTTGAACTTTTGACGTGCCCCGAGATAGGGTCCGTATGTATGTCTCCCCCAAACGATCCGTTTCAGCAGCTTCCTGCATACACACACACACACACACAAATAACAAAGGAAAGTTTAGTGTACTGTAGCCGTGTTCAAGAGGGAATGCCAGTGCGTTTCGTCTCGTTTTAGTTGTTGTTGATATTGTTCGAATTCAGAACGTTGCCGTGAGAGCTCCCACATCGTATTGCGGAGAAATTTAAATGCCTGCATTCTCTAATCATCCTGTATACTCATTATGTAACTAGATTGCTACTGCATAGCGACGATCATTTCGTTGCCTGCGTATCCTAACCAAATCAAACCTCGGCCCTATTTCTCTTCGCTCTCTCGTCCGTCTCGCGTTTCGCGTTTCAACCCTTCCCCGCCCCCTCCCCCTCATCCATTCCTCGCTTATCCCGTTCGTTTCCTAGTTTCATCCTCAAAACTTCGTGGACATCCGAGCGAAGTATAAGATAAAAGGAGGGATGTGCGAAAGGGTGTAAGGACGGTGGAGTTAGAGTGAAACACGACTCTGGTCGTTTATAATGCTCTATATACGTTGATACCAGCAGGAGAGGGTACGAAGCGAGCATATACTCGACACAATGTGAATACGTATACTCGACTATGTGCATGCATATACATTTATTTACATTGAGATGCATGAGTGTACAACAGATTAATATGTATATAGATACATAGATATCTATTATATATAATTATAAAATAAGTGTGGAGCTTGACGAAGTAGATGGGAATTCACTGCTTCTCCAAACCCGATTCCACGGTTCGTAAAGCCTCTATAACTTGATATACCACACAGAAGGTGGAATATACGTTCACTTAAAGCTCCCTGTTACGAGGACGAGTCCTTCGTATATCACGGCGGGCGAAAAGAGGCACGAAATCTCGCTGAGCTGGCGAAAGTTGGGCTTTTAATTAGCTTTGCGCAATAAACAAAAATTGAATGAGAAAAAAAGATAGAAATCAAGGGAATTCTGTACCGGAACAACCAGCTCGGAAATATATGGGAGATAATTTGTACATGTAGTTTACTTTTGAATAAATCATTATTATTATTATTATTATTATTATTATTTTATCGTGGTTGTTATTAAGGTTGTAAACTTTCTCACGGTTCTAGGTTTATTTATTCCATTTGTGATTATTCTTACTCGCTCGAATTCGATGTGTTTTATATTCGAGAGTAAACAAATTTTTTTATGGCGAAGAAGAGCCCAATGATGGAGTGTGAAAACTGTTTGTGAAAATAGCGGATTTTTACACGAAATATTTAATTCAGCAGTGTTTCTGGTTACACGCGCGATGACGTTGATCCGATTCAGTATCGAGCAGCCAGCTGAGTGCTGCAGCTCATTGAGCAAACTTCCAAAGGTATACGCAATAGTGCGACGATTGTAAATAAAACAGCGGAGTTCGTACGCTATCCTGACTCGAGAAAGGAGTGGATGAACTTAAAAATATCAGACAAGGTATTTTAAAAAATGGGTGATAAGAGAGGGCGAAGTGTCCGCGGCGAAAAACAGAGTCTCGTAGAGAAGAGCGGTCCGTGTGTACGCGACGGCACCAGCGCAGCGCGTGCCGAGAGGCACGAACGGCGAAAAAAGCTCGTGGTCTCGTACTGAAATGAGATCCCTTTCTTCCTTCGAAACTCGACCAAATGAAGGGAAAAAAGCAATTTACGCTCCTCTTGTCCCGCTCGATGCTTCAAAGCGAAGAGCTTTTGTTTCATATAAAAAGGGGAGAAATGAAGGAAAAATAACGAGCGTGAGAGAGTACTCGCGTCCATGGGCGCGTGCGAATGAAACGAAAGTGGCGCATGGAGAGTGACGAAAAAAAAGGAAAAACAAAAAAAAATATGAAAAAAAGCGGCGTTAAAAATCCTTCGTGCGCTCGAGGCTCCGCGCCACCCTCAAAAGTGAGCTTTCCTCTTCGCTACCGCGACCATCCTCGAGCTTGCGAATATCATGCAGAACCTCCGCCGGAACGAAAGCGAGGAATTAACACGCGTCAAGTGAGAGAAAAAGAGAGGGAGGAAGCGAGAGAGAGACTGAGAGAGAATGCACGTGACGCATTTACCGCTGAAAACACTGCTTTTCCTTCCTGTTTGTTTTCTCACTGTTGGCTAGAACAGTCCTCCCTACCACGTGTTTGCTTCACTGTGAGCTACAATTTCAACATTTTTGTTTTTAACCAACACACGAGCACGCGTGCGCGGCTGTCGTTGCTCCACAACTCTCGCTAGAAAGAATCACAGAAATTCTCTGCTTCTTCTGAATGTTTTCTTTGCTTTTCTTTTTCTCTTTTATTCTGCTCTTTACTTCATATGACGAACATAGTTTTCTCTAACGTTGATATATCCGGATTTATATGGAAGCAACGTTACACGAGAACGTATCTCAGCGGTTATAGAGAATACTTATTCCTCAAATTATATAATTACTAGGCGAGCCACAGCGTAACGTTTTATTTATTTTTACCAGGATTCATTTACGTTTAATAATTAAACTCATTAATGACTACTGAAAGAATGTTCAATTCGAAGAATTTTCGAGAAATCGAGTCGAGGAAAACGATATCAACAAAATGTCAAAGATGGTTTGAATTCGAAGCTGTCATTTTGACAGGACGAGCGAACGTTTTATCAGAATTCAAGAACTAATCGGAATCGCGGAAAAGCGATGACGATGAACAGCTAATTCACGCGTCACAACTTTACTTTGTAAAAAGGGAAAGGAGAATGTCAAATAATGAATTTTCAAGTTGATCCTACTAATGTTGTTAACAATACCCCGTGAAATATTCGACCACCTATTTTCATATGAACAAATAAGGGGACTAAAGTGATCGTACGATTTGATGAAGAAATATCACTCGCTCATTGGTTGCGTCTTATGGCGATACCCTTCCACACAATCAGCTCAAAGTATCTCAAGTTTTGACGCTCCAACCCGACTCAACCAGACCAGGCTCCAGCAAAGTTTGTGCTTTCTCGATCAAGTTGTTGCGATTTCCTCTTGTTCTCAAACCTCTGACACACACACGAATGAAATTGCCTCAACATAAACTTGCCGTGCGGTCGCACAACACTCGGATGCAAATAAGTTGTTTGAGCTTTCGTAAGCTTTGTTTTCATTTCTTCAATTATGTTTTGTCAGCACAACAACATTTGCTGTTCAACAATCGCTATGAGAATATAAAACTTTTTACGAAGTAAGAGAACTCTTTGCATCAAACTTCATTTTTATTTCAAGGCGTTAATTTAAAAACGATTGTCTGGATTAGAAAAAAATATCACCACTTTCTGCACCTTGGTACAAAGAAGACGCGAAAAAACTCGTCCATTGAAAAACGTTGTTTGAACCACTGTAATCCAATATGAAATTCAATCCACTAGATTTTTTTTCACTTTAAATTACTGGGGACAATGGGCCATGGAGGAGCCTCGGTCTTTGAAGTTAAGTAACCGTGGGCAAGTCTTTTACTCGGATGGGTGATCGATCGCTTATTAGCTCGTTGATCAATAGCTGAGGAGAGGAAGACAGTTTTCCTGGTTTTTTAAGGGTTACAGCCAACTGGAACTGAGTAAAAATGGGGCCAGTTTCGACTGGATTTCTCCTAGTTCCTTTCTGTCGTCGTATCAAAGCCGTGCAGTAGTGTCCTTAGGACAAAGTAACTGTGAGTACTATCACGCACAGGAATAAGATGGAACCTATCGATGTTGACAAGAAAAAAACAGTAATAATTATGAGAGCACTCAATTAGGCAGAACCACTGCAATGGGAGAATTTTTTATTTTAAGGTAGATCATGCCCGAAGGATCTTATTTTATTGGGTGGCTAAATTGGATCGATTTTTACTCCTTAATTAAATCACTTTGAATTAATGTCAGAGTTAAATGTAAATAAATTTTTTAACTTATCTTTTGGGGAATGAAATTACGAGGCATTAATTAATCGGGGATCCATCACAGACTGATCCCCAAATTTCATTCGTCCCTGGCTAAGATACCAAGGGAAAACACAACGGGAAATGGATCAAGAAAAAAAGTATTGATAAAAAGACAGAAGGCTATGACAGGAATGGCCCAAATCAAGAAGAAAGAAAATGCCGAAATAAGCAAATGTGAGGTTACACGAGTGCTCGTTACCAAATTCATTTAATCTTCAACGTAATATATCTTTATTACTAGTAATCCAATCGTCTCAAATTTTTTCCCAAACCTTCATTAAATACTCAATTGTTATTGTGTACTTTTTCATAAACTTCGTAAGAAGCGTTCATTCGTTATATGGCAAGATACGCATAGTGTATTTATCTTCATATTTAAACACATTTATCTTAATAACCAATAAGACGAACCCTTTAAAATTTGATATCCCTGTCAGTCAAATAAATTTCAAAATTTTCTTCAGAAAATCGTTTCCTGCACAAGCTATCTCAACAATTCCAAAAATACGATTCGTTTTTACTGGTATTAAAAAAAATAGCTCTAGAACCGTAGGAAAATCAAAGCAAAAAAATTGTTTTTTCAGGTCACCCAGTTGGACGATATCCGCGTGTGTATGGAATGAAAACTACTCGCCGGACTGACGGCACACGTTATCGATCGCATATCGATATAGTTGTTGAAAATAGGTCTACCTCTAAAACAGAATAGAACTTGGAGGGTCCGGTAAGCCCACACAGATAGAACATCCAACCACTCGGGGGCTGAACAACCAGCCTGGATAATCGTTTGGTACCGGAAGCGTCGGAAGTGTGCCTTGACGATCCTAGTGCTTGATCCGGTAGATTGAAATGTTTCGCGTTGCATCTCCATCCAGCTCGAGGCATTAGAGTTTAACGTTGCGTCACTTTCTCGCGTACATATCCCGTACACGTAGTCATCGAATGGAACCACGATATGGGACAAACGCTCCTCACAGTTTCGATGATCCACAAACACAAAGGGTCTTTCCTGCATTGAAGCTGTTGATATGGAAATGACTCTTGATGATCGAAATGGATCTGAAGATTCTCGAAAAGGCACGACCTTTAGGATTCTACATTTTTTTTCTTCTCTTCATTTTCGGATTCGGAAATTCTAACTATAACAATTTTTGTCGGATTATGTCGACAGGTGAAAATCAATGCTGTTATGGGCAATCAGGAATTGTCGAAGTAGCGAAAACACATTGTGAGTTGTACAGAGCCCTGAGGGAATCCGGTGCTGAAAAGAGCGTGATGTTTGACGGCTAAAATACTGGGAATGAAAGGATTGCACGTTTTCTCCTTCATTAAGAGTAACCTGTTAGCGTTTGTAGTAGTTAGTTTATGGAGCCACTGGAAGCCCCGTGCTGAAGAAAGCTTTTCAAACATAAAACGACTCTGAAAAGTTGTGGTGCACCTAGTGCCAACTTTCATTTTTCAAGTGAAGTTTTATGAGTGGAAATGAAAATTTTTCTGTTAAAAAAGTTTTATTAATTAATATTTGAAAATACATAATGCACATTCTGCAGTTTCAATTTTGCTTGCAATTATCATTTTTAACTACTTCTAACAATCCGTGGAGCTATTGAACCTTCACGCAAGCTCCTTGATTTTCGGGCCGACACAATTTCCGCGCGATTCTCAATCCACAATCTCAACTCAGTTTTGACAATAATTAGATTTTTCCAGCCCCGAACAATGAGCGGTTTTTGTTGAAATTCGATTTTCAGTTTATCAATTATAAATCCTTTGATAAAGGAAAAGCTTATTGATGAGAATAGTAATTGAAAATTCGTTATCAATACGCATATGTTTGTACTGTACACAGAGATTAACGCGAAATGGGGGAATCGATGAAGAAGGCACTAGCGGTCGTTTGAGAGCTCGAGAGTGTTTTTCCTTAAGCTTTATACGATTCTCGTAAAAGCATGGTTTACGAGCAACCAGTACATACCAATGATGGCGGCTAAAGTACTGGGCTTAACCGATGAGAAACTCAAGCGTTTTTGCTTCGTATAGAGAGGAGCGTCGTGGCATTATGACCTCAGAACCCCACGCTTCTATTTACACCCTGAAAAACTCGGCAAACCGGAAGCGAATTCGTTGCACTATGGAAGCCTCAACATGACAATACACAACAGAATATATAAATGTGTATGCAACGCTGGACACGGAAAACTATGTGTCCTGACGTTCATATCATTATTCCGCTTTTATCGCTCGTTTCTCTAATGCACGTAATAGTTAAAGTTTGACTCTATGCTATTTTCACGTGATTAATATTCCATGAGTCGGCTATTTCCCTTGCAGGAATCCTTAATAGCAGCGGAGTTTGCCAAACGCGAGAGAAGCCTTTCTTCGCCATGTGCCATATAAAAAGTGGCCTTACGCTATCCTAAGTTCGCGTTGAATTAAAATCGGACTTGACTATGATGTGTTTCTTTAAGGGGTAACCCCGTGGGACAGCCGAATTTTTTGGGGTTTGTTCGCGATTTTTTTACGGCGAGGAAAAAAAACACGGACTTTTGAAATTTGAAGGGTTTATTTATTGGTATTCCAACTTTATGATAGAATTTTTAAACTCTGATATCTTGGGTTAATTCGGTGTACAAATTGCTCCGCAGGAACCCATGTTTCTTCATGGTCTTCACGGTTCCGGAGGATTGGTTTATCTGAGATCAAAAAATCAATGAGTATTTTGATTCGTAAAGCAGTGGCTATCGCCTGAATCAAAGTCATGTAGAAATATTGAAAATTGAAGAATTAATCGCTATATATGAGACATTTTCGAATATTGTAATCCCTAAAAATCCTGCTGTCACACGGGGTGACCCCCTTAAATCGTTCAATGCTCAAGAATAACAAAACTATTACTACGATAGAGCTAGGTGAAAAATTTTTGGAAATTCGACGACAATCACGATCGGATGGAATTCCATTTTATCTCGTAACTTTCGACAACGCATTTCGGTCGAAAATCCAATGCAGCAATTTTCACGATTCTCAACAACCTTAATTCGCGACAACGCAAAATTCGATAATGTCCGATGAAATCATCCGGGGAAAATACGACAAACAGAAAATTGATTAACCCCGCGTTAGTTTAAGTTTGTTAGTAAATTTGATCGAGGCGCTGTAAATAAAAGTGAACAAAAATTCGAAATGAAACCGGGCGCAATATCCTGTCGAGTGCTAATTATATTAGGAAACAAAATTCAATATCAAGTCAATTATTATGTCGAGCCATGCAGAGCCTCGCGCTTTTCAATGCAATTAGCCTTTGACAGTGAATTCGTGTGATTCGTTGAAATCAATCGTTCCATAAGTATCAAATTATTTATTTCACGTTGTATATATCGGAATAGAAAAAAAATGATTGCTGCACCCCTTTGAACGCGAGGAAACCCGTTTCGTTGAATAGCAGCGTTAGACTGCTGAAACGAGGAGGAAATTAGAGGAGATGCATACAGAACAACAGTATAATTGGAACACATTGAGACGTCGATAGAAAAATTTGAGGGACATGGAAAAAATGAAAGTTGTACGAGACGAGGAGAGTTCACGATTCGGGAATTAGTATTGGAGTTGCGGGGATGAAATGAAAAAAAAAAAAAAAAAAAAAAAGAAAAAAACAGAGCGAGCGAGGAGAAGGAGCGAAGAGAATCCATTTCGCCTCCATTATGATACGGAAGAAAAGCTCTCTCGGTACTCGTTCGATTCATCGTAGCCCGTTCTCTCACCATTTGCGAGTTTGGCCGAGCGAATTCGTGCTCCAGTTTACTACTTGCAGTGTGAATGTCTGTGACTTCTCCTATTTCATACGTACTGAGCTGGGCAAACGTAAAAAGGAGAAACGAGT
Source organism: Venturia canescens (assembly GCF_019457755.1). NCBI lineage: Eukaryota > Metazoa > Arthropoda > Insecta > Hymenoptera > Ichneumonidae > Venturia > Venturia canescens. The sequence goes on along the minus strand of NC_057421.1, from coordinate 15,188,289 downwards.
TTTGTATGGACGAGAGGTTATCGAGGAGAAAAGGGTGGCGGAAAGCTCGCGACCTGGCCCACATTCTCTCCTACTGTACGACAAAGATCTTCGGGGCCTCGGGGCATCGTGATTCTCGTCTTTTTCATTCCCGCCCGCAACATAAAGCATTTTTAACGGGGGCGCGGCTACGAAAACTACCCTCGAGCTTCCACCGTTGTGGGACGACACGATTTTATCGTTTTGCCGGGAATTAATTGCGTTTGGGTTCAACGAGAAGCTCAGCTTATAAGACGAGCGTATATCTATAGACACGTCGTTCGAAGAAGTGCTTAAGCTTCATTACGCCAATGCGTCATATGCGAAACTCCGCGAGCAATTATTCTTTTTGTTCTCCAACTCCTCACTCTCGTTCCAACTCCACCGCTATTTTTAACTCGCGTGCGTGCACGAGGTAAAAAGCTTCTCTTCTCCATCTGCCACCGACAGTTAACAACCAATTATAATTGATTTCTTGTTGTGAGTTTCAAATTGTTCACGAAAATCAATCATTTTACTGCAATTTTTCACCCAACATGTTCTACGTCTGTCGTATTCACGCGGCTTGATGTGCTGAAATGAAAAGGTTCAACGACCGCGTGCACTAGTATAAGTGTCCTTTCAAATCAAATCTCAAATGATGTAATAATGATTTCCTTGATTAATATAGAGATTAAAATATCCAAGGCATTCAGTACGTCTTACAAGTGTAGAATATTTTCAAATCGAGGATATTTTGTCCCAGGATATTTTATACCAGGATATTTTGACCGTACACCATGGGGAAAACGGTCGAAATAAGCGACAGACCGAAGAATCGGGTTGAAATGCCTTCGTTTGGTTTTTATTCTGACGAAATTTTCTTAGTTTCATCGCTTTTTTCACAGCTGGTGCAGGAAAATATGAAAATTAAATTGAGAATCAATAATTTTTCAGAAACGAAATTTTTCAGCAGGTTTCCGCCACTGCCTTGGGCGCGCTGACACCACTGTTCGGCGAGCGGTCGAATGGTTTCGAAAAATTTGGATTTTCGGTACTCGAGATAAGTTTCGGCTACTGATTCGAACTCCGGATTAAGAATGATCGCCGTTTTTGTCTTATTTCTCATTTTTTTTAGTATTCGCATCGTAATTGTGCAGACAAAATTACGAATTGCATCTCACGAGATGTGCTTAAAATGTATATGCACGTGCACGGGCCAAGTGACATTTCAACGTACGCCAGAACGCAGAATTGTCCTCGTCACGCAGAAAGAAGTGAAAAGAGGACGAAAATGGAGAAAGGTTTTCGCACGAGTAGCACGTTTCGAAAGGGAGGACTTTACCGACGAATCTCGTCCGAGTCCAGAAAAGGAGCTGTACGCATCCCATGCACTGTGTAGACTGAGCGGAGTAGTGTGCTGTATATTATGTGGCAGTCAGAATGTGAGAGCTCGAATAATTGTCGAGGCGGAAAAGCGGATATCCGCCCCTTCTCCTCTTCTCATCCGGCGAACTAAATTTATTCCTGAAACGTACGTGCGAACGTTTTTGGCTCTTTGGCAGATCTGCGGAATGCACCTTCTAGTTTCTCTGTCGGCAGCTTCTCTTCTCCTCTTCGTCTGTGCCAACCAGATCTTTTTCGCATTCGCGTCTTTTCCATTTTTTTCTCTATCGTTCTATTTCTCTTCAAGTATGAGCCACCGTTCCGGCCGGAAGGATGGAACCTCGAAAGTGAGAGTTGTAATTTGACTGTGTTCTCAGCACTGAATTGGAGACATTTTTTTCGCGAGAATCTTTACATGTTCCATAAAATAACAGCGAATTCAGGCTGAAACTTTATTCAGAAACTAATATTACACTTCGGGTCTCAACTCTGCGTTGTCCTAATCACTAATTTTCGGTTTCTGTGAATTCTTCCGTATTTTAAGAATCGCAGGAATAAAGGTGAAACGAAATTAACGAAAAATTGAATTTTTCGAGCGAAAATCCTCCACCATAAAACGTGATAATGACCTCGAGTAGATAATCCGGTGAATGCGGCGTAATCTATGAAAGACGTGACGGCCGTTTCTTGCGGAATTCCATATCCAACCGCGCACAACACAGATTCGAATTGGCCTCTTTCCGCCGTCTTGTTCGTGAACCGAGACGCCGATGCTTTTGCTGGCGGGTGGTCATTGAATACTTGATGCGCAGAGGAACGAGTGAAGGCAGACTCGTAGTCTCGAAACGACGGATCATTTCATTATCGGAAAGCTGATCAGCGCAGTGCTGAGGGTGAACAGTACTCTCTATTTGTTGGTTATGCTATCTTCGGTTTTCTGCGAATACCGCGGCGGTACTGCTGGTACGCCGGAGGCTAGACCACGAAGGCTTGATCTCGTTTCGCTTTTTTGACCAGCGGCTCTGGAGCTTTAGTCTCTGCCTCTTTTCTCTATCTTAATCTCTTTTTCTCTCCCGCTCTGATCGTTTTTTTCCACTTTCTTTCTTCTTTCTGGTATCTTCTTTTCCTGGATGTTCTTCTTCTTCTATTCGCCATCGCGGAGCTTCCTCTCATCCTCCCTTTCTTCCAATCCCATTGTAGTTTTCCCTTCTTCCATCTTCCTTTCCGATCTCATTCTCATTTTCTCATTCTTCCGTTTATATTTTCGCTCTTTCGTTATTTCGTGCTTTTTCTTTCTCCGGTTCTGGGGCGCGCGCGGGCGCGCGTTCACCGTTTCCATGTCGCAGGCCTGCGCTCGGAGCGAGCTTCCTTTTGTGTTACTCCGGGAATAAGCCCGTTACATTGAGTAAAACGGCGTATCGCGTGGTACATTGTACCAACGCGGTTGAGGTCACTCCCTGATAAGACCGCGCGAGTCAAGGGAGCGACAGAGGAAGCGCGACGAAGAGCGCCAAGTTAAAAGGGAAAAGGAAGAAAGCGATACGAGGGGATGAGAGCAGGCGAGCAAAGTGTAGGATAGCTGCGAGAGCTATGCTTGACGCTCCAGCCTCAGCTGAATTACTTCCGGGTGACCACCCGGCTTGGCTTTTGTTGTGTGCTGCATCGAGATTGGCTGCACATGGTTTGCTCTATCAAGACGCGTGTCGTCTCGAACCAAACCTGCTCCGGGTAGCCGGATTATCAGTGACGTTCGATACGTGCATCAGCACATTTTGAGAAATATATTTTCATATTTTTATTTCTTGGCTGAAGAGCCAATTATTTTTCTGTGAGTGAACAGAATTTTTGTTATTCATCATTAAAATGGCTCGAAAGCCCGACTCTTGATGTGAAGGAGCCTTTTCGCACTCGTATAATGAGCATGAAAAGCTTCGATTCAGTGTGTAGTTGTTGTTGTTGTTGTTTTTCGATTAGTTAAACCGAACTGAACCGAGAGCTTCTAGGACTGTTGTAACGCTCGTATAATTCGTTCCGTCTACGGAGCATACGCGGTAGCCACTTTATTCCGGAGAAACGCGCGCGCGCGCTTCGCTTCCACGTTTCATCTGATGAGAATGCGTTTTTCTGATTTTGTGTTCGTTCACCGTGTTTTTTTTCGCTCATTCTCATCGTATACATGCCAACATCAAGGCCTTGTATTTCACCGGCTCTCTCGCAGTTCTGCATTCGACTCGAGCCTCCTTTTTCCTGCTATATCGCCACAATTCCCGTTTTACCCCTCCACCCACCACATCCATAATCCTCGTTCGCCCGCGCGCGAGCTGCATCGGTTCATTTTCCCCTCTTCCTTTTTCCTACTTCCTTGTCTTTCTCTTCTTCTTCTTTTTATATTTATCGCTCCACGCAGCTCAAGCACTTGCGGTTTTCAGCCGTTCTTTCCGGACTTCGCGGATGCTCTCGCCTTCGCCCATTAACATCACTGCGAATTCTTATATACGTTCTTCTCAACGGAACACAGTTAACTGTCTTTAATACTGGCTCGAAGCCGACTATGCGGCCGGGGGAAAAAGGAAGTAGCCGTTCCCAACGCCTTCTCCTAAGAGATTGCATTTTTTTTATTCTTCCACTCTAATATTGCGTTGCGTGCTCGAATTCGTTTTAATTCAGGAATGGGAATTAAAAACGTATATCTCTTTCGGAATCACTCGGGAGCGCCATACCATGGCGAAGTATTCAATTGTACGGTTATCTCCCATTGGCATCAGCGCGAATCGAAAAATTATTATCGTTGTTTGAAGAAAACAATTTACTGTAAAAAGTAACACTTTGGCATAGTGGATTGTGTAAATGGTTAAAGTTTTCCTGGAAAGACTTGAGACTCGAAACTCGATTTTATAATCAAGAACGATCGAGTCATAACTCCAAACGATCAATTTTTTTAAAAATGATCGTATACATTCGCTCTCTAAATTGAACGTTAGTCAATCGAAATCTGTAGGTTTTTCATGTTTCGACTCTGTTACGTGTCAAGAGACGAGAATTGTGTGGGCTGTGCTGCTTGTCTGTGCAAAAGTTCAGTGAAATGCGGATAGTTTTTTTTTCAGGATTTACCCATACAGGAGTGAACATTTTCCATGAAGCAGCAACTGCAACCCGAAAATTGGAAAGCTAACAAGGGAGGTCACGTTGCTGTACCCCCACAACGTGGGTCAAAAAAATTACATTTTGTTGTTCGCATCAAAGTACAAACCTTCACAGAAGATTAGCTGCGCACTCGCATATTTAAGGGGTGAAATGAATTCATTAAAATCGGTGGTTTTCTCGTTTTTCACTTATATATCTTCGAAACTAAAGTGGATACAGCAAGAGTTTAAATGACAAATTTATTCATTTTTCAGTGCTCTGCAATAATATGCAATCGAAAATTATATAGCTTTTTTTATTCATTTTGTTTTTATAAAAAAAAGTGCTATTTTTTAGATTTTTCTTTATCTTATCGTCGAATAAGTTTTTATTTTAACTGAAAATAAAACAAAATTGGAAAATTTGTCAAACAGAAAATGTTTACAAACACAAATAGGTCTAGTATATCCAGGCATGAGGTCCTTCCCTTGTCTTAAAATACTCATAAATCATTTACTGCTAGTTTAGTTTTGTGCATTCGTTATAGTACAAGGAATAAATTACATGATTTTTTCCATTCTTTATAAAACTTTATTCAATATAAAAATCCCCATTCCATTTACTAGAAGCCTTCAATTCATGTATCATAGTTATTAAGATATTTAGTACTCATGACAAGCAGAATGGAAAACCCTCCCATGCACTTATCAGTTATTCTTTTACCTTCGTATTATGGAATGTATTAATTTCAATAATGATATTCCTCAAAGAAATGTTCGAGAAACAAAAGTCTTTTGCATCACGAACGTGTTGAAACAGCTAAATCACCCATAATGATATGATTGAATTTTGAATCGGAATAATTAGGTTTAATATGGAAAAGTAGAGAAAGATGTACGAAAAAACACGTTTTTTTGTTGAAAATAAAATGAATAAAACAATCTGTATAATTTCCGATTACATATCATCGCAGAGCACTGAAAAATGAATAAATTTGCCACTTAAACTTTTACCGTACTTATTTTGGTTTCGGAGATATCAGCGAAAAACGAGAAAACCACGGATTTTTAGGAATTCATTTCACCCCTTAAATATGCGAGTCGACAGCTAATTTTTTGTGAGGCTTTATACTTCGATGTGAACTACAAAATGTAATTTTTTCGACCCACATTGTGGGGGTGCAGTGACGTGACTTTCCTTGTGAGTAAATATCATCGTTGAATATTCACCCAGAGATCGCGTATTCAACAAAAATCATTCCAAAAAGAACCATCGAATTCCGTCTTGATAATTGATCAATTATGTCGGCCAAGGCTGCATAAGTAGTTCAGAAAACGAGGGCCATTTATTGTGATCGAAGTAATAGTGCGCTTTTACCGTCTCGATCTTTTTTTTTTGTGGTCGACAGCTAGATTTAATTGAACAATCGACACACGTAATTGGCTGCAGCATCGTGGTGTAACGAAGTTGAATTAACGCAAAATAAAAGTGAGAATCGCCACAGGGACGATGCGAGGAAAAAATTCTGTATACATATTTGTACGTGTATGTACAGAGTTTTATATACACGTATGAAACAAATAGAGACGAATATACACAAGAGGAAAGGAGTGAAAAAGCGAGGCCACAGCGTGCTTTTTGACCTCGCCCCTCGGTAATGTTAGTACGCCTGGTCGCACACTCGCTCCGCAGCACCAGAGGGAAAGGCGATATGAACGAGAGGGATTTTAATTGGCAAGCACGAAATTGCCGTCGTGTATTCGGCGGTGCAAAATACGCTGGACCTCCCCTTATTCTCTTCCCGGCTCTTTCCCTCTCCTCCCTTCACCCAGTCGCTCTCACTCTCTCTCTCTCTCTCTTTCGTTCTATGTCCAATCTTCGTTTCCATCAACCCCTCGTAGCGTGAAACAAAACACGATTTTTTGCTGTGCTTCATCAGCTTATACTATCAATTGAATCAAATAAACCTGCGACGGTAGATAGACGATTTAAAAAAAAATTAACGAAAAAAATACGCGTGATAAACGCACAAATCCGCTTATAGTTGCGGCCGGACTTCCACACTCCGCCTCCGTAATTATTTTAATTTATTGGAATAATCTCGAGGACCGAGGAATTATCCGTAAATTATTACTCTATTTTGGACCATGTTCCCGCTTTATCTTCAAAAATAAGAAAAAGTACCGAATGGCTTGTTAGGATTTGGACCGATTATTGGACCCCTTAGGTCCTTCCATTTATTCCTGTATGATAAAAATACTTCAGTTGAACCACTTTTTATGACAGACACCCATTGGAACCAGATTAAAAGTATCAGTTTTGGTGATCCAGATATCACGATTAAATTTTATCATTAACAGTCAAAACTCTTGACCCCTCGACTTTAGTAATATATTTTAACGACCACAACAACCAATTTCAGCCCAAGAATTTCGTGCTCGAGTCATCTTTCAATACCCACCTTCCCCTAGAGTGATTCAATCATTGAAAGCATTTGAGTGTGTCTCAGTGTCGAGATTGTTCGACACCAAATATAGTTAGAGTTTAGTTTTATTGCTTATCTTGTTTCTTCCATCTTGTTGCGTCAAGCACCATTATGTCCTTTCTGATATGGACTGCGAGTGGGCTGGAGTACATGGATTCAAACTTGTCATCATGTTCCAACTGATTCTGATGAAGTATTACAGTAACTCATATTTGTTTCCACCTCCACCATGAGTTACGGACTCATGGAGGGACTCATGGGAGTTACAGTAGAGAATTTAATATTTTCGTATGTCATTGAGAAAGTACTTGACTTCACTTTTTACATAAAATCGAAATGAAGAGAAAAAAATCAATTTGAATGATGTTCATCTTCTGTGAGTAGAGAACTGCTTGCTTATTTCTAGTAGCTCTATTTCGATAGGTTACAAACTTTTACTTATAAAAAAATCAATAATTATGAGAAGATTATGACAATTGACATTTGTATTCAATGTTCTTTACATAAATTAACATCGCTATATTTCCTCTATGAATAAATACAGTATTCTTTACTTCATTTGCATATTCCGATTGCAGTGTATCTCCAATGCAAAGGACAAGTTTTGAGCACAGTTGCTGGTCAAGTAGCCGATGTCAGAATGATTTTATGTTGCAGAATGACCGGATAAACTATTGAATCGTCTCGCTCGTTGGATTACATAGTTCTTTGAGTTTTATAATTCTATAAATTTCTAGAAATCTAGACGCTTTTTAGAAATAGAAATACTGACTTCAGTCAGTACTTTTCAAAAAATTTCAAAAAAGTGGTAGAATTTTTCGAGATTCGCTTGAATTAATTTTCAAAAAATTCATTCCGTTTCATCTTGGTGTGCAATAAATACGGAATTTTTTTCTCCTCGCCAACATTTTCAACGTTCTTTTTTCGTTACGAGTATTTTATGTAAAGGAAGGTCTTGTAAAGATTCATGATGTAAGTTCAGCGTGTTGGAATAAAGTGCGAGGAACGGCAAAAGAGTGGTTTTTGCACGAAAATATACGTATAGCATTAAGGGTGTTGATTTTCACAGCGCTCTCCTCACATAATATGAAAAACGAAATGTAAATTAAATTAAAAAAAAAATATGAATATTGTTCATTTCGTGAGAATATACATCGTTAAAGCATCGAATTCGAAACGCAATGACAATTTTGTTTATTCATTTTCTGTAATAATGTTCACATCTTGGTTCCCAACCAGGTGAAGATATAATAATGATATTTGTAATTTACCCCGAGCTATGAAAACGTTTTCCACCGTGGACACATTATTTATCGTGCCTTTACGAAGCAATAAGCGTTTCTTCCGAGTGTCTCGTGGTGACGTTACCGTTGCTTGAACAACGGTGGAATCGTAGCAAAATTCTCTGCTTTTACTTACCGCAAGAGAATATAATGTAAATGGCTATACCAGAGCACTGTATAAAGATCCTTTACGGCAAGGTGGGAGGAGAATGCAAAACGAAGAGGCTATCGTGCGCCCTTTACTTCGGGACACACAGTTTACCCGGAGCATTTTCTCTGCTCTTCCGTTTTATTTCTATACGTGCAGGAGACTTTAATGAAATGAAATGCTCAACATAATTCCGTTGGGTTTTCATTACAGCGCTTAAGCGCCCTCTTCTCATCTACCTTTCGTCCTTACCCTTCCGGCTCTTAATTTCTCGTCGTCATTCCTGTCACGACACAACCCCGCCACAAATCTGTGTTGCCTGATATTTTCTTGTTTTTTTCTCTTCATTTTCGTTCTCTTTCTTTTATTTCTTGGCCAGGCTGCGACGATGAATGCTCTTTAGCAGCTTCGTGTAAATCCTTTTTCTTTGCTTACGTCGTTTTCGTTCCAACATTATTTAAACTTCCAATCGTTGTTTTTATTTTCCCATATTCTCCGAGAATATCGTCCGCTTAACGCACTTTTTATCGGTGCTTCGTCCAATTTATAACGAACATTTACTTTGCTCGGGATGAACATTTAAGTGCGTGGATCACTCGTTCAACCTCCTTTAGAATTTTCAGAGTTTCAATTTTCCGACACGGTTTCGTCGATCGCAGAAAATTCCACTGATCAATATTTTTAGTTATCATTCACTGTGGCACTCGCGCTCGTGGAGTACCGACTGATTACAAAAGGCTCTTTCAGCTCAATTTTGCCATCGTCCTGCCTGGACGCTTTCAAGCTTTTTAGTAATCGGTCAAACCAATAAGTCGATGAATTTAAACTTGGAAACTTTGAAGCAATGTTCGGTGACTGATGGATAGCTCCAAGGCACATTCGGAAAGGTCCACGAGAAAAATTAGCCCCTCAATGTTCAATGGACCCCGCTCGTCTGGCCAGACTCGTCGGAAATTATAGCACCGCTTCCCGAAACTACTGCTCGCCATCCAGAGCGGAGAATACTCACGCGCCGACTTCCACTTTTCCATATTAAAAGCAACGGCTTGAAAAATGTTTCTTCTCGGGTGGGAATCTTTTTCAAAATAGGAATAAGAGAAACGTGATGAAAAGGGGAGAAAAGTGGGAATCAGACAGAAGCCGAAGAAGAATAGGAAGTGAAACCGAGGCATTTCACGTAAAATACCAACGCCGCAGGCTCTCGGAGATGGAGAACAGGGGCGAGGGGTACGCGATCTCGTACCCAAGGGTACCCATCTTCCGCAGTATAGGTACCCGCCAAGTACCATCGTGCCCGTAATTTTCTACAATTTACCGGATGTGCTTCACAGATACTCTCGTTTCGTATATACGTACACGAGATACTACGTCCGTATATAAAACTCGCGGCGGATCTGCGGGGCACGCGTTAACATTCTCCTCGGTTATGTGTTGAGGCACTCGCTGCGTCGAGGAATAAGACTGCGTATAACTATAGAAGAGTGTCGACGACGGGACAATAAGTCACGAATGCATGTCCCTTCCATTGTACTTTCTGTACGTACGTGTGGGCATCCACGTGTGAGTATTTACCTCTACATACTTATAATGTAAAATGTATAATATATATGCAACATATCTTCGTGATTCTCATGAGATTTTCTGTCTACGCAATAAAGCATTCGTCACTGTAGTCCTCTCGCTCGCCTCCGTTTCCCTGGCTTTTCCATGGGACAAGCATTTTTTGACGCAGTTTGTTTACACTTCATTGTATGTCAGCTTACTTGATTTCTGAACTGCCCGAGGGAGTCTGCATTCCCGAGAGGAAGCACGCAGCATCCCAAAACAGCTCGCACGTTGACTTGAAAAAGTTACGAAAGTGTACGAGGTTGTTGATTTCATTGAAATTCTGGGGACTCGTCGTATCATTTTTGTACAAACGCACGCTCCGTACTTTTTTAAGGGCTCTTTCTTTTGCAGTGATCGCTGATGAAGATGGATCGACGGAATTTTGGGATTCGATATGGGAATGATGGTTTTTGTAGGATCGTTTAAATTTGACGTTTCTATGTTATTTTTTGAGGAAGAAATGATATTCTTGAAATCGCAGCGCATACTTCGAACATTCCTTCGGCGGGAGATCCCCAGCCTCGCATATTTGACACGCTCCTCTTTCTTTGCTGTGATTTTCTTCGAGTGCTGCCAGGAATGCAGACATTCTATGCGATATTTTCAAAAGCGAATCAAATAGCGCGCATTCTCGTTTTGTATTAAATTCATTATTTTACGTTTTCGTATTTATCATTGTTTCCTCATTTTACACTTTACAGTGCTCGAAATGGTGTCAGTCAAGATTGAATTTCTTATTGCATGCAGTCATCCAAGTGGTTGGGATCAAATGCCGAAAGAAGAAATTTACAGAGGCTTGTGTCAGGCATTTTTGTTTTTCTTAGCTGACTTTCAACCACCCAACCCCTCCACCACATTCTTCTAGGCTTTGCATTTTTTTTCGGCAATGTTCTGACCCCTCCTCGAATCGTTTTGCAGCAGGGCTCGGACCCCAGAGGGGCTTACAACCCTATCAAGAGTCTTACATGCCTGTATAAGAGATCTTACACCCTCCCAGTTTTATTCATTCTTATGAGAAAATGGGGGAAATGGAAAATGTCGCTGCTGATCCAAACTGTTATTCTAGTACAGCTGCTCCTCCTTCAGGACTTCACGGTCTCGGAAAAAATACAACGTTCCTCAGCAATTTGATGCCCCAGCAACATACGCCCGAACGATCACCCACTCGCGTATTGGCTCCATAAATCCGTGAATAAAATAGCGGCGACCTTCCGAAATTGCCAAGAGACGATAAAAATAAGGAAAAGGGGAGGAAAAATTCATTCTATCGATCCTTTTGCCTTTCGTTGCAATTCTGAAGCTGCTGAGAAAATATACTGAATGCATAAAGACTTGAAAAAATTATTTCATATTTTGTCTGCTTCTCGAATTTCAAGACAACCTCGGAGTTTAAGGCTGACTCAATCAATTGAAATATTTTCATAGCTACCTCCAGAACTGGGGTTTTTATCAGGATTTCACTTATCAAAATAAGCTTTTAATTGAAACGAGCTTCCTTCGGGAGCTGCCAATCGAACAGGTTTTTCAATGAGAATTATTGAATGCTTTGGGAATTGAAGTAGGATGACCAAATACATCGGTGTATAAAGCGAAAGAGCTTTTCTAGTGACTCGTTTCGACCTCTAAAGTCAATGGTTCAACCATAAATAAGTTGCTTTTATCTCAAAAACACTGCCTCGTTTGAGTGGCTTTATCGATCGGTCTATTTATCCTGGTTTATTCCTCGCCAGGTTTTTTTCTACCACACGCTCGTAAACCGCTGGTTTTGAGAAAATCGTCTGAGCTCCCAGCCACAAGCTTGATGGGCATCATGGCCAACTTCAAGGCTCGTATAAACGAGACGACGACGACGACGACGACACGTCAACCTTCGCTATGTTCGCCATACTCCACGAAAGTCTTGATCACCACGAAGCTTTGACGGAACCACCGCTTCGACCGCCCCAGGGTCGTGTGTTTGATCTCGTAATTGAGTCGTTCCGTCTCGCTCGTTCGACAATTTCCAAACTATGATTACCGAACGAGATGTTTTGTGATAATCACTCATGGAGTTTCTTGAACCGTATTCTTCCCAATTATTCCGTTATTTTTTGCTACTATTTTGCGACCGACTGAACTTATACACCGTCTGGACATTCCAAAAGTAACATTTTGCATCGCAGGAGACTCGTTGGTAGTCAATATTGATTGAAAAATCGCCACATTTCGACGATATTCGACTCTGTAAATGCGATTGACTCTGTTTGGTACCGCTAATGGCACAACTTTTCGTTTTTCTTTCTTGCGAAAGTGATTGGGTTCGTTAACCGCAGTTCCACTGAGACTTTTTGCTGTGTTTTTTGTAAGCAAACTACGCGAATACAAGTTGACGACCACGCACACGCTTCAGAACTTCCCAAAGAATTCAGCTTTTCTCCACAGTTTCATGTGTCGATATCAAATGAGCGTCTTTTTCTCTTGCTCATCGTCGATACTCTTGGGAAGTCAGTGAATGTCTGTCGACAACGATGCGGAGACAGACGCGGTAGATCACTTATTTCGGGGTGATCGACCGTACAACAACGCATACTCGTCAAAACCCTTGGCAAAACTCGATCTCATATGTGACGTAAGCGTCGTGAAACTCCGACTGTTTACATTGGGAATTCGAAGAATTCCAGAGAGTGCTTGTGAGCTCTGACATCACGATCCCTGTTAGCCTGACTATGTTTGGATTTTCTGTTTGATTGTATCGTTGAAGGATCCTGAGGCTGTGAGTAAGCAGTATCATTTGGTAGGGAAAAATCTGCTGAAAATCTGCCATCTGCTGAGAAGAGGATTTTTTTATGCCAAGTTTGACGACTGAATTTTGAGTACAAAATTATTCCCTGTAATCCATTCTAAGCTCTTTTCCTCTTGAGTGCAAAGGAGCAATGCTCAGGATCACCCTTTTCTCTTCAAAATACATACAGGCCTGGAAACCGAAAGTGGCCTTCTCAGGGGTCGATTCAGCTTAGGCCGAAAGGTCGCCTCAAGAGCATGCTCCCTTAAGTGTCACTTATCTCTTCTGATCAAGTTACACAAGTATGGCTTCTGAATATGGACACGGCTGGGCAAAGTCAATGTTCAGGTGAAGAAGGGTTTGTCCAAGGATTACGACCTCGAGATCGTATAACAACAACTGCTGAACAGTCACAGTTGATCTTGTGTCTGCGAGGCTTGTGACAGGTTCGAAGGTCTAGTAGGGACGACCTGAACACACGGGGTTAACGCTTAAGTCAAACGCCGAATGTGCACGAGTAAAAAAATTATGGTGAGTTAAATATAATAAAAACATGTGCGACGCAAAATGCGTTGCACATGTATCAAATGAGAATAACTTACTTATAAGTTGCTCATGCGTGAAACATGTGTAAGGCGTAGTGAGTGACTTATAAGTCGCTCATGAGCGACTTATAAGTAATTGATGTGCGAGACATGAACTACCCTCAAATGTATGTGACAGATCACGAGAACGTCAAACATGAGCGTGATGAGTACCTCATGAGTGACTCATCATATGATCTGTATTCAGGGCGTTCGTAGAGAATGAATACAAATAATTGTTTTTTCCGTAGGCAGGTAAATAAAAAAAGGAAATAATGATGAACACTTTTTATTGTTATTTAAGATTCTTAATAAGTTTATTATCCTCAAGTAGCATCAGTGGTGAACAATTTTTTCATCAATGAATGACCGGCGAATAAATAAAAATAAATTGAATGAAAATTTTGATTTGTTTAATGTTTTGTTTCGTCCTTTCTCGTGTCGTAGTTGTTGTTCTGACATTATCGCGTTCCTCGTCGTTTCCTCTACTCGTTCTCTCATTCTCTCCATCTCTCATATTTTCGTCGTCTCGTTCTCTCATACTCTCTTTCCGTGTTCTCCCGCTTCTCTTTCTTTTATCCCATCCTCTTCGTCTCCTTCGTGAGCCCGTTTTCGTTCCGTCGTTCTCATCGTCTTTTAATCCTCGTCTTCTCGTTTCTTGTAAACTCGTTCCACGTCCTTTCGTCCTCTTGGCCTCTCGTTCCTCGTTCTCCCGCCCTTTCTCTCTCCTGTCTTCTGTGCCCTCGTTCTCCGGTCCTGTCATCGTCCAGTATCCTGGTCCTCTTATCCGCTCGGTCTCATCCCCTTGGGCTCTCGTCATCTCGTTCCTCGTTCTCCCGACCTCTCGTTCTTGCATTCTCTCTCCCTCCTGTTCTCTGTGCCCTCGCCATCCAGTCCGTTTGTTGTCCCGTCTCCTCGTTCTCGTTTCTCGTCCTCTTGTCCTCTGGTCGTCTGGTTGCTCGTCCTCTCATCGCCTTGTTTCTTATGCGTTCGTCCTCTCGTCCTCCCATCCTCCCGTCGTCTCGTCGTCTCGTTCTCTTTCTCCGTTCGTTCTTGTCCCCTCATCCTCGTCTTCTCGTCGTCTCGTTCCTAGTCCTTTCGTCCTCTTGGCCTCTCGTTCCTCGTCCTCCCGTCCTTTATCTCTCCTGTTTTGTGTCCCCTCGTTCTCGTCGGCCTCTCGTCATCTCGTTCCTCGTCCTCCCAATCTGCTCCCGTTCTTCCATCCTCTTCCCCTCCTGCCCTCTGTGCCCTCGTCAACCCATCTCTCGTTCTCGTTTTTCGTCCTCTCGGCCTCGTTCCTCGTCCTCTCATCCTCCCTTCGTCCCGTCCTCGTTGCTCGTTTTCTCGTCGTCTCGATCGTTGCCCGTCCTCTCGTCGTCTCGTTCCTGATCCTTTCGTCCTCTTGGCCTCTCGTTCCTCATTCTCCGGTCCTGTCGTCGTCCCGTATCCTGGTCCTCTTATCCTCTCATTCTCATCCCCTTGGTCTCTCGTCATCTCGTTCCTCGTCCTCCCGACCTCTCGTTCTTGCATTCTCTCTCCCTCCTGTCCTCTGTGCCCTCACCATCCAGTCCTTTCGTTGTCCCGTCTCCTCGTTCTCGTTTTTCATCCTCTCGGCCTCGTTCCTCGTCCTCCCATCTTCCCTTCGTCCCGTCCTGGTTGCTCGTTCTCTCAACGTCTCGATCGTTGCTCGTGCTCTCATCGTCTCGATCGTTGCTCGTCCTCTCGTCGTCTCGATCGTTCCTCGTCCTTTCGTCCTCTTGACCTCTCGTTCCTCGTTCTCTCGTCCTTTCTCTCTCCTGTCTTTTGTGCCCTCGTTCTCCGGTCTTATCGTCGTCCCGTCTCCTCATCCTCTTATCCACTCGTTCTCGTCTCCTTGGCTTCTCGTCATCTCGTTCCTCGTCCTCGCAACCTCTCGTTCTTCCATCCTCTCCCCCTCCTGTTCTCTGGGCCCTCGCCATCCCGTCTCCTCGTTCCCGTTTTTCGTGCTCTCGTCCGGTCGTCCTCGTTCCTCGTCCTTTCGTCCTCTTGGCCTCGTTCTTCGCCCTCCCATCCTCCCTTCGTCCCGTCCTCGTTGCTCGTTCTCTCGTCGTCGCGATCGTTGCTTGTCCTCTCGTTGTCTCGTTCCTCGTCCTTCCATCGTCTTGTTCCTCATCCTCGTCCTCCCGAACTCATGTCCTCTCGTCCTTTCATTTTTCTGGCCAACGTCCTAGCTTCCATTCGCCCTCTCGTCCTCCCGTTCGCTCATTGCTAGCATCCTCTCGTTCTTACGACCCCTAATACTAACCTCCCAAAGTTGTCTTGTCAAAAACGATCTTGTCAAAAAAAACTTTTTAATAAAACTTTTCAAAAAACGAGGAAAGAGGAATGCGAGAGAGCAAGTGATCAAGGATGACAGGATGCGAGATTTAGGAACGGGGGAGTAAGAGAGCGAGTGAGCGAGAGAATGAAGGAGCAAGAAAACGGATGGAGACAAATATGGGAATAAGCGCGAGAATGAGATGACGAGCACGTGCGAGAACGAAAAATCAGATGCGGGAAAGTGAGCGAACCAGAAAGTGAGAGAACGAGAGAAGGCCAAAAAAATAATAGTAGAATGAGATTTACTCATGAAAGATAGGAACATAATTGAACTTAGATCGGAACTTACCTGCTGGAAAATGAATATAATCAGATCGGAGATCTTTATGCACACAATTAGCGCTTCATAATAAAAACAACGAACGTTGTTCAAAGCGACACGTCGGATCGACTGCTTTCACCAATGATAAAGAAAATAACCGTGAACGATGATTTTTCATCTCGTCAGCTTATGCCAGTCAATTCTGATAGTTATATTTTCATAGCACATTCGATCCTACAGTACGATTGACCATTGACGACTTCGTTTTAATGTAAATAAAAAAGTGACTGTCGCATTAACGTGTCAAAATAATTGTCTTTATATATTTGTCTCCATCCGTTTTCTTGCTCCTTCATTTTCTTGCTCACTCGCTCGCTCTTACTCTCCCGTTTCTGCATCCCGCATCCTGTCGTCCTTGATCACTTGCTCTCTCGCATTCCTCTTTCCTCGTTTTTTGATAAGATTTTTTCATAAGATCGTTTTTGAGAAGACAACTGTGAGAGGTTAGTATCAGGGGTCGTAAGAACGAGAGGATGCTAGGACGATGGTCGGGAAAATGAAATAATGAGCGAACGGGAGGACGAGAGAGCGAATGAAAGCTAGGGCGTTGGCCGGAAAAACGAAAGAACGAGAGGACATGAGGTCGGGAGGACAAAGACTAGGAACAAGACGATGGAAGGACGAGGAACGAGATGACGAGAGGGCGAGCAACGATCGCAACGACGAGAGAATGAGCAACGAGCAACGAGGACGGGACGAAGGGAGGATGGGAGGACGAGGAACGAGGTCGAGAGGACGAAAGGACGAGGAACGAGGACGAACGGACGAGAGGACGAAAAACGGGAACGAGGAGACTGGATGGCGAGGGCACAGAGAACAGGAGGGAGAGAGAATGCAAGAACGAGAGGTCGGGAGAACGAGGAACGAGATGACGAGAGCCCAAGGGGATGAGAACGAGCGGATAAGACGACCAGGATACGGGACGATGACAGGACCAGAGAACGAGGGCACAGAAGACAGGAGAGAGAAAGGACGGTAGAACGAGTTTACAAGAAACGAGAAGACGAGGATTAAGGAGGTTGAAGCGTATCGTTTGTTAAAACTATTTTTCAACTTTGCACATTAAAATTTTTTAAACAGAAAGCTTAAGACAGTATTAAAATTCTGTCGGGATATGCCGATGATTCACTGTCGTGAAATTGAAATATTTATTGTTGAAGTTAGCAATTTTTTGAAAGCTTCCATAAGAGCCCATGTTTAACCTTGTCATTTTCGACAATGAATATCTCGATTATTAGGCGGTGAAACCTCTTCAAATTTTTCACACATAATTAAGCGCTATTCAAGAAGATTCACGTAAATTTTCAATTCATTATTTTGGAATAATAAAATCTAATGTATTTTTTGTATGATGTCCTATATATATCGCTTCAACTTCCTTAAGACGATGAGAACGACGGAATGAAAACGGGCTCACGAAAGAGACGAAGAGGATGGGATGAAAGAAAGAGAAGCGGGAGAACACGGAAAGAGAGTATGAGAGAATGAGACGACGAAAATATGAGAGATGGAGAGGATGAAAGAACGAGTAGAGGAAACGACGAGGAACGCGATAATGTCAGAACAATAACTACGACACGAGAAATAACGAAACAAAACATTAAACAAAACAAAATTTTCATTCAATTTATTTTTATTTATTCGCCGGTCATTCATTGATGAAAAAATTGTCAATTTTCACCACTGATGCTACACTTGAGGATAATAAACTTATTAAGAATCTTAAATAACAATGAACAGTGTTCATCATTATTTCCTTTTTTTATTTACCTGTCTACGGAAAAAACAATTATTTGTATTCATTCTCTACGAACGCCCTGAATACAGATCATATGATGAGTCACTCATGAGGTACTCATCACGCTCATGTTTGACGTTCTCGTGATCTGTCACATACATTTGAGGGTAGTTCATGTCTCGCACATCAATTACTTATAAGTCGCTCATGAGCGACTTATAAGTCACTCACTACGCCTTACACATGTTTCACGCATGAGCAACTTATAAGTAAGTTATTCTCATTTGATACATGTGCAACGCATTTTGCGTCGCACATGTTTTTATTATATTTAACTCACCATAATTTTTTTACTCGGGTGTCTTCTACCCTACGTAGGAGATTAAATGTGTACTCGAGCAGGGTAGACGGTAGGAAATATGATGAAGGTGGAACAATATTTTATAGCGCCTTTCAGGAAAGATACTTGGACGCATTTGTTTGAAGAGCCGAGAGAACACAAAAATCCAATCTAGCAGATCGATTTTTAGTGAATTTCAGTTTAGAAAATCTTTTGTCCAGAACTGGTGAATTTGAAGAAGACCGACAGCATGCTCACTGCTGTCAGTGTGAAAATTATTCAGAAAATATTTTCTGGGAACACAACGAAAATATTGATCGAGAATGAATTATTTTTTTATCGTATTTTTGAGACGAACGTTTACGGTTTATCGCCGGTTTCATGCAAGAGAAAAAATCAAACTTCGGAATGTATTTTAATCTCGATTATACCGTCGCTATAAAAAAATCTGTCTCATCTCTTTTTATATTTATAATTGATATACGAGAATTTAGCACAGCACAAGCTTCGGCACTGATCCCATCTCGACGCGATAGTTGCATTTGCATAATGAAATTGATTATAAATATTCATGATTTAAATACGATAATAATTCATTCGGTGAAAGAAAGAGGCAGAAAAAAGTCGCGACAGAAATATTAGTCAATCTAAAATATATTTTGTACAATGAAGCTTGCATAAAGAGATGTGACAAAGTACCAGCAAGTTGATGGATGCTAAAATTCTGTATTTCGGATGCAAAAGTTTATTTATTTGTAGATTCATGTCAGCGTAACCGTAAGTGTTATCCTTTGAAATATCAAATGTGAGAATGAAACTTTTTGTCTCAATAATAATAAAAATTCCATCCCCATGACCCAGTTAATAATTAACAATAATCACCCCGGTACTTTTCGACGGTATGTTCCAGTCATAAATGAAAGTAATCCGGGATGAGGTGGAGTCGGGTTCCTGTATTTTCATATATACCGCAAGAGACATGCGTTTATAAACTTCGTGCAAAGGAAAAATCATGAAAAGCCCGCAGGCCATCGTTTCGTCGTGCCATTTTTTCTGTTCTCACTTTATACGCTTGTTTACGCAGTATTTCAGCATGAAATATATAAATATAGCATTTAGGCACGTATTTCGTATGGCGACTGTTTTCGCATTGATCTCGAGTAACCATATTTCGCCTGTCAGGACTCTCCGGGGTTATCGGTACGTTCAAATCTACATTCCCTTTATCCATCTTTGTCTTTTCCCTTTCGGGTTACCTATCCATACAGCGAAGTCTGTGCAACTGGAGAGATGAGTTTGGTTTTAAGTTGTCAAAGTGCCAGAGGGGGTGAACAAGGTTATATACCCGAGAGGATCGAGCCCTAATGACGCTTTCGATCAAAGCCACCCTCGCAGTACAACTGCTGTAGAATCTATATGTGTATCTCACAGTCGACGATTATATACATCACTTGATAGATACATAAACCTATACAGGCAAACTTACAGTGTACACAGATATGGAACATATAAATGTTGCAGAGTCCACACATTTTTGTTTCACATGCTGCGTGTATGGGCGCACAAACCTATCAGACAAGCGAGAGAACAATGATATTTCAAATTTTCATCTATTCTGTTCCGGAGCTCTGCACTCTAGTATTTTAAGCTATACATCCCTTTCGTAGTATGCAGAAATAGGTCGAGTCGAGACACTGTCATGATACATCGTTTTTGTCGTTTTTTTTTCTTTCTCGTCTTTTTTGTCTTCCTCCCCTTTCATTTTCGTTTGGTCGTTCATCTACGAAATCTATTTCTTCTCTCTTTCTTTCCTCTGGCGCGAGTGCTAATGTGTGTTCTCGCTTTCTCTCATTCTCGCACGCGCCTTGCTTCCCTTGCTATCTCTCAGTGGCAGAAACGCTCCGTCTACTAGAGCCTGGCGATGCGATTATGAAACGGTTAGTCTCCCGAGTGGGGCTGCTGTGTAGTTTGAGATGAGAGGCAAAATTTCACCCAGTTTTTACGAGCTAAAAGGCAAGTGCGAAAAAACGTCACTTTCATATATATATTCACTCATGCTCATGGCATTTAGAACCTCACAAAGGCGGTACAAGGGAATAAATAGATGGGGGCTCCCAGTTTCCTCTGTACGAATTTTCTGTTTTCTCTTCCAGTTTCACGATCTCAAATTTCCAACCAACCTCGCTCTGTCCGTTACCGTCGAAGCCGATGTACCTTTCTCGACTATTGATTTACTATTTGGCAAATTGATAACCGCGCCAGGTGGAGTGTATCTAACCGTACGCGAACGCACTTTCTCCTACTGCGGTCGATGAGGGAAACACACACGTCCGGGTTTTCATATTCGTTTAACGAATTTTGAATCGAATGTTTCTCGAGAGCCTTTTTAAGTAGAATTTACGTAAAAGATATTTACTCATCAACCTGCAATACTCATTCTGTACAAATATTTTTGTGTGAAATTCTCTTGAATTCCAACTGAGAGTACGGAGACGATTTTTTTTTGTATTATCGTGAGCGGTATTGGTTTATTGATCGTGTAGAATTCTTCTGAAAAGGAAATAAAATACTGGTCGCGTCATCGGTACTGACTATTCGGAGGCCCGAAATTGACATACAGATTTTGGGAATAATCGAGTTTCGTGCAATTCAAAAATTCTGACGAGACTTTTCCGATACTGGAGATTTCTAATCTTCATTTTTTTAGCAAGTTCTGCACTGTTCGATAGACCCGAATGAACAAATCTCATAACACATTCCTTCCTTTGGACAATTATCACTTGAAACGTTTTATGGTAAAAAACGATTTTTTGGTGTTGACTACGATGCTCATTTCCGGAATTTTTCATTAGTTTCTATTTTCCCAATACTTCAATTTTATCAATAACGTTATCAGATTTGTCCTACAATACGAGGGTTGAAAATAGTTGTATTATTAACAAACAACTCGATATAGCAGATGCTGGTCAGTTGAAAATTCATCAATATTCGCAGGTCAATCGGAACAATATTCGTTTCAAATATTTAAACGTTCTGCGCTGAGCATATTTCGCAAACAATCATTTCATTTATGCTGTTTGGGTCTAAAACAGAATTATTTATCTTCGGAAAAAGTTCTGAAACGTTCATTTTTCCACAAATGAATTTTTTATAGATCGAGTCGTTCCTGCGTTCGGCATCCATCAGTGCAATCAAACAAAATGGTGTTTATTTTTTAAGCACTGAAAGTGTTTTTCACCGCACTTCTTCGACGATTCCGAGGTTCGAAAAGCTGGTTTTTTTTTTCATAGAAACATTATTGATTCGGTACAGAAAATATGCTACCAGACAAAGGTAGCTAAAATTTAATAATCATTCTCATCGCATTTCGGGCACGCGGGAACTCCGCATGAACTAATTGAAGCAAATACAATGTTTATAATTAGATTCGTACCTGCAAATACTGAATAACCCGAAAACTTTTGGATAAATATATTTTCCTATATTTAATCGTTCTCAAATTAAAAGTTAGTTGCAAAAATATCGGGTTCTCGAAACGTCAAAATTTCATTACGGCCGTTACTACTGCACCGAATTTATTCACCTCGTTCACAATTAAAAATACTTTTACACCTTTTACCACACACTTCCAATGGATGTGATTTATTATTTCATCGAGAATATTCCAGCTCGATCAATCAAACTTAAGCACTTATCGTGTATTGCAATATTTTGTGAATTCGTAATGATGGTAGAGGAACGAGGGAGAAAAAGAACGAGTGAGAATAATTGCTCGCAGCCAACAGAGAAATCCACTCGGTCTGAACTAAATATCGTCGAGTTGGAAAAGGATGAGAGTTTCTAGTGCGAATTGCAAAAAGCACCATTTTACCTGATGTTCCGCTTCTCGAAGCTCTCATCGAAAGAGGCTTCTAGCTCCGACTTCAGTTTCCCGCCCTCTTTCTGTGCCCCATATATTTCCGCCACTTTTTTTCTCGTCATTATCGAGCTTTTCTGTACGTTCGTTCGATACCGCGCGCGCGACGTTCGACAATTCTAAGCCCGATAAAGAGGATTGATAGCGATCCACGGGGAAACCGGATAATGAAGATTCTCTCGCCAACGGCGAATGACGATGGAAATAAGCGCATATTGTTCAAACGAGATCGAGGTATATGCAGTTATCTGTTCATACGTGTGGACCCGTGTGAGTTCGCGCCCTCGGGTTTTTCATTTCGAATTTTTAAAAATTCGATTTCGCACATTGTTTTGTTCCACAATTCAATTAAAAAACGAATTTCGGTAAACTATCATCCAAATATGTTAGATTTAACTATTCGCAACGTATGAAAAAATGAATTTATATACAAACATCTGGCTGTCAAAGGTTAATTTTCTTGATAAATGCGTATTCACTTAAAACCGGACCATTAATCTCGAGGCCCCAGCGTGTAGACTGTTTTTATTTTCGACGTTTCTTCCATCCGTTAAGCTTCAAGCTTTGCTCCATTTTTCTCGCAACTTCCACTTTCCTTGACCCAAAACGTATCGGCGAGGCGATCGAATTTAAATGGTGAAGATCGATTACGTTTTTTTCCTACTCATCAATTTTTCGCAATCGATTAAATTCCATTAAGGGCTAACTCGATTTTCCTCAAACAAATTCAGCGAGAGAAGAATTCGATGGTACGTGAGGAAAGATCGTATTACGCACAGAGAATATTTCGCGTAAACCTTTTTTCCCTCTCGGATATGAAGAAAAATTAACATTGTAAATGGCAGCGTGTACGGAAGATCGGGGAAGCTATAAATATTTGAAAAGGGTGCTATTCATACCGCTCATGAATTTGGACACATTTGAATGAAACGTATATGTCAAGCGCTTATCAGATAGCCCTTCGAATTATAACTGTACATACGTGATACGTGGTATCTCTTTCAATCTCCATAATATTCTTGAAAATATGTAATAAGCTGGGCAAACTCGAGAATTCGGGGAATTTCGACGAACTAGGTGCGGTTACGTTCTGTCCTTTTATTTAATACACGAAGAGCTTTATTCCAGGGATTATGTTAGTTCGAGATGGACGGATTTTTCGTGAGCGTTTTCCCCGTTTGTGTTCCCTCCCTTTTCTTCCGTTAGGCAAAATCGGCCGAGGATAAAAATTCCGTTCGATGAATTATACTTTTTCTCTTATCATTTTCATTCTTATTCCTACCTCAAATCCTTCGCAAAGAACATCATAATAGGTTACTGCAAATTGAAGTGGATTACATCACAATCTAGATCCTTTCGCTCCGTCCCTCTCGTCCCCTTTTTCAGTCCCTCTTCCTCTCTCTGTATCATTCGCTTTTCGATTATGATATTTTCGAGGTTATGTACGTACGCTATCGAGGTATTACCGCGATTCAGAGCTCGCAACCCCTGCTCTCAAGAAGGTGAATGCCGCCGGAGAACACTGGGGTGGCT
The DNA here is from genome assembly GCF_019457755.1 of Venturia canescens. Lineage (NCBI taxonomy): Eukaryota > Metazoa > Arthropoda > Insecta > Hymenoptera > Ichneumonidae > Venturia > Venturia canescens. The sequence continues at coordinate 15,164,707 of NC_057421.1, read as the reverse complement.
CTTCTGATGAGTTACTTCGAGCGGAAGTAATGATAATCTTCGACGATTCTCCTTTCAAATACGACAGAAAACTTGCTTCTGGAGCCCCACCAAAGACGAGAGTGAGAGAGGGGAAAGAAGAAAAGGGAGAATTTTCAACCCTCTTCGAAAAGGGATACCAATCGACCGGGGCTTATAAGCATTATGACACTTCGATTCTTCGCTTACTTCGCAACTTTGTTGAATTTCACCCGTCGCACCGGAGGTAGAAATCCGACGAGAAAATTCACCTCAACACCTTCTTGACTTTGATGCTTTATTATTTTCGTTTTACGTACAAATTCCATGGTCATAAGTCCTACAACATATTTCTCTACGTAAATTTATATTGTTTTTCGTACCCCACCCGCGAGCAGGGCGAGCTCTTAGCGTACATAATTTATGAAATAACTGTTCCTTCATCTCTACGTATTTCATTCCAAGCGATAAAATATTCTTGAAGATTGATAAAGTTTTGGATAACTGCTCCAGAGTCGCCAGAATGAATTGTGTATGAGTCAGTAAACACACCCAAAGAGGTTCGCGGCGACTCGAGGAGGGGGCGAGAAACGTGTGTGCTTCAAACATTAGGAGAGAAGTTTTGACAGAAATATACATTTTCGGAATTCGATCCTGTAAAGCGTGTGGCTTCGTCTTGGCTCCACGCACTTTATGGTCTTGAATATTTAACGTACGGGTGAGATTCTTAAAAGTAATATTACGTCGTTATGATGTATAAGGGGGGAAAAAAACGTCTAGAAATATTGCATTATTTAGTGTTTCGTTGAGTACATTTTTACGAGTTTCGAGATCGAATGAAATACTTGAAGATTTGTTGATTCGACTGATTATCGAGCGATTGATTTATCGGATAATCGGGCTTTTGTATTCGGGTTTATTGGGGCATTTGAAATAAAAATTTCTTTGAAACGCCTCTCCCATAATTTTTCATGTTTTCCTGAGAGCGATTGCCTGGCAATATGAATAACTCTGAGGAATCATCCCACCGAGTGCTCCCCCTTATTCTTCACGCGAGATAAGACATGGTTTTACAGTTACTACGATTAGCGAAATTAGTTACGTAGAGGAAAATCAAGTGAGGGAGAATATTTGTCCCTGCGTACACGAAATATCGATGTCCTTACAAAACTAAGGTTTCCCGGAGATCCAAGAATTTGAAAGAATTGCGAAATAAGCGAAGGCTATCAGGGCTCCTTCATCAGCAATCTTTTCATCGTGGGTCGCTCGCGAAAGAGGATAAAATTTGTAGAAGCACATTTTCGTGCCCCGTAACCCGCGATCGTAGATAAGAAAGCGAAAAAAAAAACAAAAAATAAAGCCAGACCTAGTACGATTACCAGAAACGAGTACGCTTGAAAAGGACGAGAGGCAAATAAGTACGATTAAGGGGTGAGGATAATCCGTCGGCAAATTCCCTGGCCAGAGATGCTTCTTCTCATGCTTTATATCTCATTGCGAGAAACGAGACAAAGAAAAAAACATTTACTCAATACGAAGGTGCTAAATAAAAGGTCCATGAAGCAAAACGATTGTATTTTATTTTTTTTTTTTTTTTTTTTTTCATTTTATTTTTTATTCATTCTCTTTCACAAGGAATAATAAAGTTATGCATTTGACAATCAATTTACCCTATTCAAGAAATGTATTTCTTCCTGGAAATCTCTCTTCGAATAAGGAATAATAAAGTTATGCATTTGACAATCAATTTACCCTATTCAAGAAATGTGTTTCTTCCTGGAAATCTCTCTTCGAATAACACCAAGAGAAAAGAATTTATTTCCGATTACGAAGAAGTACAACCGTCTAGATTCGAGATAAAAATAAGTCTAATTGTTTGAAACTTTGTTAATACACTTATTTTTTTATTGCCTCCTACGAAGATGTTGAAAAATCGTTTTCAAGAGTACGGAAACGACGATCGTTGAACGTGAAAATTAGCTCGAGGCCCCGCTCGCTCACTCGTGTCATTCGGCTTTGGCTTTTACCCTTGTGTACTCCACGGTCTGGGCAACGACGTCGACGAAAAGGACCAGTGCAAACGATGATGGTGAGGAGGAGGAGGACGACGGCGACGAAACCGGTGAAAAGGGAAAGAAAAAGGCTGGAGAATGAGAACTGAAAATGCGCTTCACAGCAACGGGCGCCAAGGGAGCGTGAATAAATCGGAAAAGTGCTCTTGGCCGAGATCGTCAGATCTGGGCCCATGCACCGAGTCATTCGCCTTCCCAAAGGCTTCCCTTTGCTCGTGCTTTTCCATCACCATCCCATTCGTACGTATTTTTATACATTTTCGACGTATATTGCCACATTAAAGCCACCATCAATTCATTTCGTGTCTTAATTATACAGATTTACGATAACATCGATTCACCCCTCGGCAGAGTGGGCCGACCATTTTAATAACAGTTGCGGAAGAACGCGATCAATGTGGACGCCTACTCGTAAAAATGAGCAATCCATTATAAAAACTCTCGGACTCTTTCGAGAATCCGTTACAAAGAATTACGAACGAACTTTACGGGCAGGCAGGCTCGTTTAAGGAGGGTGGCTAGCGACGATACAATGTTGCCGTGCTAAACCATGTTGAATAGATTAAAAATTTCAAAATGATAAGAATTTAATAAAATTTGGTGAACATATTCTTTAGTGCCAAATTTGAAAATACAAATTTTTGGAGATTTTTCTTCTGTACAGTTATCGGGTAATTGATCACTAAAGTTCACGTGTTTAAGCATAGCGTTTCCACATTCCGGGCATAAGAAATCTGCTTTAATGCGCAATTACTCGATAACTAAGCAGACGAAAATTTTGAAAAAAATTGTGTCTTCGCACTTGATGTTGAAGAACATTATCACCAAATTTGATCAATCTTTTATTATTTTGACGAATGTAGCCATCCTCCTTAAGGAAGTTCAAGCGACATAAATACGATAGCACACGAAAAATACATTAGATTTTATTAGTCCTCGCTAATGAATTGAAAATTTGCGTAAACCTTCATGAGCAGCGCTTCGTTATGTGGGAAAAATTTGGAGAGTTTTCACCATCTGGTAATCGAGATATTCATTGTTAAAAATGACATGTTAAACATCGGCTCTTATGGAAGCTTTCAAATAAAAATTACGAACTTCAACAATAAATATCTCAATTTCGAGACGGTGAGTCATCGCGGCATATTTCGCCAGAGGTTTAATACTGTCTTAAGCTTTCTGTTTAAAAAATGTTATTGTTCCAAGTTTTTCCATAAGAAACGTTTGAACCTCCTTAATCATTCAATTTCACATAATTATTAATCCAGAAAACATAACTTTGGTGAGTGAGAACGATATTTTTAAATCAACGATACACGATCCGTGTAATCGCCCTATCGCTTTACAATATTGATGAGAATTATCGCAGAATTTTCGAAATAATTCAGCGAATTATGCATCCCATTGAAGTACGATTCGACAGAATTTTACTGAATTTTCAAGTGCATAAGAGCATGCCACTTAAAATTCCCATATGTCGGATCAGGGGTGTTGAACGTCAGGGCAAATAATAATTTGCAAATTAATGAAAATTCATTTCATCTACTGGAGAAATACATGCCAGAACGAAATTTTAACTCGTCGTTTAAAAAACACTCAGCACTCTCAGCTTATTTTTCAGACACAACAAAAATGATATCGAATAAAAGCTTGAATTTTGTATCATCCAATCTCATTATCCGGGGGTATTCACCTGATTCTCTAAACGTCATTTCATCTGCGAAAAATTCTCGAACGAGAAATGTGGACCCTGCTCAAGACCCGCCTTCGTTTCCACAGCCTTTACGTTTATGCGATTTCACTTGGGCCGTCCATAGAAAACTTTTCTACCAATGGTATGTACCTATAGGTATGTATGTATTTTCTCAAAAAGTTTGACGTCGTGCCTCGTGACCATATATGTGTATATAATGATAGATATGTGTATGTATCTATATACACGTCAAGTGAAAAGGAACACGAGCGTTTCTGCGTCGTGCCTAGACCGTAACTTTCTTCGTTACCCTCTTTTCCAGAATGGCGTCAACATTATTCTCGTATAATAAGGAGCCGAGTGGAATAACTTTGCGTCGGACGCAGCGTCTTTTCTCCACTCTGTTTCGAGCTCTACTCCAGTCTCTAATTCTCTATCTCAGTTCCTCTTATCGCGAGCATAATACCGACCGTCAAGATTTCTTCGCGAATACGCTGAGGAGAAAACTCGGAGTCTTTGGACCCTCTCGTCACGAATAAAACTCACCGCCGGCTTTTCTCTCGCCCCCTTCTCCTCTACTGACCCCGACGGCTTCGCTACTTTATTTAGTTGTTTTTCTTTCCCTCTCAATCCTCGCATACATCAATTGTTTCTCAAGACAAAAATGATTATCTTGTTTGAGTCTGAATTCGGAAATGCAATACTCGCGCTTTCCAGACGTTCACCAAAAGTTCTTGCCTAACTGATAAAACTTATTACTGAATTTTTCATTGTTTCATGTTTTTGTGGTACAGAGAATTATTAGAATTGCATTTGATCACACTTTTTTTTAGATAAACGCAAAATAAATTCTCACCACGAACTTTTCAGGTTTTGAAAAAATTTTATTTTCAATATGCCTCGAAAAACAAAGCCGCCCATTATCTGTAATTATTATTACCGCGCGTTTACGATTAATTGTGAGCTGCTGGTTTATAACACTTTGGTGAATTCCTCCTTGTATAATCGTTCTTAGGGGTGGGGAAACGTGAACGATTTCTCGTTTCCGGAAGGAGAGAACGGTATTGAAATGCATATTCATGGAATTCTGTACACTTTTGTAGAAGAATCAAAGAAATAAATAAGTGGCTTAATAAATACAGACATAGATCCAAACGCGAAAAGCAACAGAGCGATAGTGAGAGAGAGAGAGAGAGAGAAAGAGAGAAAAAGTGAGCCTTTGAAAATGCGGTTTACCGAGGTCGAATGATGATTTCCTTGGCTCATCCTGTATGCCCTGAGAGCAAATAGTACTAGTACAGCCGAGACGAACAAACGAGTAATATCAAAGGTGTAGGCAAATGAGGCAAGTTCATATTACAGTAAACTTTTCTACCGGAAGATCATGGGCCACGAGTAACCAAGGGATTTATCTTCCATGCCTAAGTCACCAGGTAATCCAGCTTTGAGATTCTTCCTCGTTCGTATAAGTAGATACAGAGAGTAAGTCCAAAAGCGACGTTTATGCGAATTTGTCGTGAAACAAGTTTCCATGTGCACTGCACGATAATTCAAGTACGTTGGTACATTCGTATTTTTTTTCTCGTGTAGTTGCAACTACAATGGGACCTCCACTGTCATCTGTAGAATTTACTCAATTTTTTTTGCACAATAACAATTTTTCTATTTTATGACAGTTGATTATTTTTAAGGATAAATTCTTCTCTTCAATGGCTCGTGTAACGAATGTTTTTTTTACTGTAAAAAAGTAATCCCCATTGAAAGGACACCCCTGACGTTTTTTCGAGGTTATATTATTCCGTTATTAAAAATTCCTTTCTTGATTAGGAGCTCAACCCTCTCACAGCTTTTGTGTCCATTGTTCTAGGGTGAAAAAATTTTATAGTCTCATGGCGTACACGTAAAAGTAAATGTCCATTCTTGTACGAAATAAAGAAAAAAAAAACATCATGTGCACGTTTGTATTTCTAAGAATATTTCTTAAAATTTGAAGTAATTATGAGATGAAAGGCACAGTCTTTTGAAACACAGCTAGATGCGGAATTCTCGAGTGTTAAAATTACCGGGGATATTTAATTCGCTAACTTCGTTCGCTTATCTCGCGTTCCGTTTATTTGAGGTTTCATCCATGTTGTTATGTGCCATCGTCCTATTTGAGCATATTTCTCATTTGCATCTGTAGTTAATGAAAAAACAATCCGTTGGTTTTGATGAATAGTTATAATGGAATAAAAATTTTGCGGAGAGAAAAAATGTTGCAAAAAATTGTACATTTTTTGCATGCTGACTTTGGGCGGTACGTCAGAGCGTTTTAATAATTTTAATGTTAATTTCGATGAGCTAGAGTGGATGTCGCGGGAGATGCACGACGAGCTCGTAGATTTGCATTACGAGCGCAAATATAATAGCAAAAAAAAATGTTTAAGCTTCGAGATCTGACAGCATTTTCATGGTGAAAGTCTGTTTATCTTGGGTTAAATTTATGTGATACACTCTCGCGATTATTGTCGTTTCAAATACACTCGTTTCATTTTAATAAACATTTCATTCCATGATTCAGAATATTTTTCATATGAACATTATAATATTAAAATAAATACCGTTTAATAATTCTGATTGGAAGCCAAATTAAAATGGTTCAATCCACGTATTTGTAGAATGACACTTGGAATCGTGATGATTATTTCGATATGAAACATTTGAAATAACGAATATCAACGAATGCGATTTGCATCGGTGAAAATAGTACAATCGATAACTTCAACAGTGGTACAAAAGTAATGGTTTGACAAAATAAACCCATAATCCATTAAAAGTCAGTAAAAAAAAATTGGAAAATCAAGTTTTATTATAGAAAATGGCCAAATTGAAGTTTTGGAGTTCTAGACACTTGAAATTTTCGTGGGTGCAAATTCGCACCAGTGCATGGTCTCTACGGGTTAATAAGAAACAGAAAAACCATTCGAGCACGCATTGGTGTTTTAATTTCTCAAGCCACGAATACTCTGCATTGCCAACCAAAATTTCTCTGGCTAAACTTTAAGTCTCTGTTCCCCATAATCCCCATTGAGGCAAGAGAAGATTATATATGTATAGTACGTATAGCTATCTACGTTCCGATGTCTCAATAATGGCTTGCCTGACCGCACTCGTCGGTTCAGCTCTGCAACTCTCGGGCATTCTTCCTGTACTGGGATTGGTGGAAGCATTATAGGAAAAGTGAAGGGCTCTTGTCGACATTTCTGCGGAAAGCTGCACACGCGAATATACGCAAGCTCGCCGATGAAAGAGTTCGAGTAAGCGAAAGTGGACGAGCTTTTCAGATAAACTAAGAAAAATAAGTGAGAGAAAAGCGCAATAAATAAATAGGAGAAATAAGAATACTGGAGCGAGCAAAAGAGAGAGAGAGATGGGGAGAAAAGCGTAAATAACAGTTGAAGATACGAAGGGAACATGGGAGAGATGAAGAAAGAGATTAAAAATGGAACAGCCAAAAAGAATCGAATCGTCTATTGCCACGCTCAAACTTTCGATGAATCTTCCAGATAAATCTACAGTTCAAGCATCAGAATGAGCCTCTTAATTACTTTACGTCCTTCACATAGTCTGGGCTAGGGAGTGAGCGTCGAAGAAAAGTCTCTCGGCGAGGGCTGGGAGCACAAGTATATCGCGTTGTACAAAAGATTTGATACAAACTAGCTCGAGCCAAGTTTCGTGGTCATTCATCGCTTTGTTGAACTGTGAGAGAGCGAAACTTTAGTAAAACTCTTGTTTCCTATGTATCTTTGTGCTCGGTGCGAAAGTTTGTAAATATAATTTCATGCATGGTTTGGCGAGCGTATTTCTCGGTTCGGATTTTTCATAAACAACGACAAACGTGCTCGAGCTTTGTTCCAACAGGAATGAACAATTTTGATCAAGATAATTATCGTTTGGAATATTATCGGTTCACGATATCATTTAATTAGCCGAGCTTCGTAGGATTGAATTATAAATTGTATTCTGCACCAAATGGGTTTTTTCCGGCCTGATACGATCCTCTATTTCGTGCAAAAAACGAGGGCCCATATTTCTCCAGCCAATTTGCATGTTTCGATCCGTTCACATAATGACATTTTTACACATTTCGAGCTGGATAATAATTAGGAAAAGTATTTGGGGAATTAGTTCGTGACAGATTCGAATAATTCTTTGCTGTCATGATTATTTCGAGGTACGTTTTAATATTTTTCTTCTATCAGATTTGAAAAGGCGAAGGGAGCGTAAAAAATCGTCGAAACAGGAAAAAAATGTTTGCAATATCCACTTCCTTTGTTTCGCTCCGATACGTACGAGCTTGCATGATATTGTACAAAAATTTACACCCTTACAGCTTTTATCTATGCGATATAGATTGCTATAAATATCGCACGGGTTCTTAACTTTTTTACGCCCCATCAGCATTATTCGTCCGCGTGACATTTTAATTATCCTCGTGTATAAATCTCGTACCCGGGCGAACGACCCTACCGGATACCCAAGTTACGGGGATGACGAGAACGCTCTCGCCATTCACGGTTTATATTATTCTCACGTTCCTTTTTTTTCGCTTGCTCTGTATCGCTGAATTTATAGGTTGTAAAACCGAGCGTAAATTTTTTTGTCCCGCAATCTTTTTATTTATCGTGTGATACGCGCTCTGAGCTGCTGTCCAATATGGCGAAAAATACGATTTTTTTAAACGTCATGCTGATAGTTTTCGAGAGAAACATGAACTATTGCAGAGTGTCAAAATGAACGGATTTTTCGAACTTGTGGTATCGCGCCAGGGGCACCACTCACAGTGCCAATCCATCTTCAGAGTTTTTCACTGTTCTTACTTGACCTGTAAACTGCCACTTATGAATATTCGCAGATTTATACGGTATTGGATGTGGAGGTCGGAATAAAGCCAGTTTCGGTTAATCGCGGAATAATTTTCACTCGATAATCAACCGAATTCGGTATTGAGGCACTTACAACTTTATTTTTGAATTTAAGCCACCTTGGCGCGAATAAAAATAGCGATTTCTCGTGCTAATCCTGGCGAAAAAGATTCTGCAGAATTTTTCCGATAGAAATCAATCTCATTGGCGATCCATCTCGACAAAGTATACAGATTCTGTACCTCTGCTTCACTCCTTTTGTACTAAATTAACGTCAACTGTTCGAGACCTCAGTTTGCGTTGGATTCACCGGTCAAAGAAATGAAGGAAAGACGAGGAGTTAACATTCATGATGTGATTTTATAGAAAGTGGAAGCACAGATTTTTCTCGGCGTTTCTTATTGTGGTCCACACTCGGCGGATAGGTTGTTCGATTTTCCTGGTAAGCGTGAGGAGCGAATACAAAAAAAATGATAATGAAAATAGAGAAAAAGATGAATACAAATGAAATTGTTTGTCAGTTGCTTCAGGGCTCGAATGAGAATCGAAAATTTCCGATAACGTTAGAATTTCATTGAGGAGAGTTTTCAAATGGACTAAAAAGTTTTTCAGATTAATTCGCGTAAGGAAAGAGGCGGAAAAAGAGAATGAGACGAGAGAGAAAACAGCAGATCGGTGGACGAGAAGGAATAAGCTCGTACACGTCCTTGAGAAGGAGAGTTTTTCCTCTGGAAAACATATACGAAAGGTCGGATGTTGTGGAATTTGGAATGAGGGTGTTTCCGGTTTTCTCGATAGTTCATTTCGTTCCGGTTTGCTGGACGTGTAGAATCGAAGATACACATCGATACGTGAGAGCTTCTTGTCTTTCGGCTGTTGTTCGACTTTTCGATATTTCTCTTTCGAGCGCGCACTCAAAGAATCTCGATCGTTGAGAAAAACGTATCGAAACAGATTTGGGGGATGGGAAAAGAAGAGCGAAACGGTCTTCGTTGAACAGCTATGCTTCCAAAGAATCTCCTTCGCTCAAGTACCGTGTGCGACGGCAAGTAAAGAAAAACTCGGTCTCCTTTCATCCCCCGAAGTTTCGATAGAGACAGCACAAAGTTTTCAGCCCAAAGCTTTGCAACCTCGGCATCATCGAAAATTCTTCTTTCCTCCACTTTCTAGGCAAGCTTGCTTCGAGAGCAGAGGAAGCAGCTTGCTCACGGCGCGAACTTGTCGAGCGAACAAATTCTCGGTGTTTATATCTTCTCTTTCGCGGAATTTTACACATGTGTGTAAGCATACGTATGTTGAATCCGTGAGAATGTTACCCGAGCGGAGGGTAGAAGGAATATTACGATCGACAACGACTCGCAGCTCGGTGATGAAGCTGGCGAATTGAGTCGAAAGTTATTTCTTCCGGAACGAATTTCTAACGGAATTCACGCCCCTAAACGCGTTAGTCTTGGAACCGTCGTTTTTGAGGGTGATAAAAAAATGGGGAAATTACCACTAACTTTTTGGTGATAATCGAAATACGGTGCCAAATCGAATTTTCGATCGCTCAGAGGTTGCTTTTGTTTGGGAAAAACTCATTCGACGACTACAAAAGAAATGACGTGAATATCCACTGAATTATTCCACTGGAATCGGATTTTGCGGTGTATCCGAACTTTCGATCGATAATTGAAGCAGCCAAAGATTTCCCAAATGCTTCCTGCTACCGAGAATCTTGGTTTTGACAGTTCGTAGGCATCGCAGGTAAAAGTACACTACGATGGGGTGATCGGTGAAAATGGAAAAACTTTAGAAACCGCTTACCAGCAATTGCTGCGAGAAAAAGAGGGAGAAAAAGCCGGTAGGCGTGGGAATTCCGATAGCCGTTTCGACGGCGCGCCGTACTTTTCATGATTTCGTTATTTCACGACCGTCTCCGTTCGACCTTACAAATCTCACGCGTCGTTTTCGAGCGCGGGAGTTTCGAATCACACAAGCAGGATCATGATGAAAATAAAATGTAAACACACTTGGCACACACGTAACTCGGGAGTTAAGCTTGTTTCATCGATGCTGCACACACTCGAATCACGGTAGCAGTAAATCCTTTTGTATTAGCTTATTCGTTCGGAAAATCCTTAATATCGGAACGATTATAACTCGGCAAATCCCATGAAACGTCGAAACATGTAATTTTTCACACTGTAACCACACAGAGTACCGTAAGTTAGAGAAGGAAAATTAATATTTTCTCAAGCTCGTTTTCGTTTATTTTTTTCGATAAAAAGTTACTTTTATCCAACAATTTAGTTTCTATAATTTTTTATATCACGGACGTAACTTTGCTCCCAACTGAATAAGTGTAATCCTCGTTCAAGATACTTTGTTCACATAGAAAACGAAAATGATAAATAAACTTGATCGATAAACAAGGAAATGATGGTTCTTCGTGAATTAACGCAGCTTTATTATACCGCAACCGCAGACTCGAGGTAACTTTTGTGAGCGATCTATTTTTTTGTTTTTTCCATTCACCCCGAGAACATACTCGGGGATTCTTATCGGTACCGAGTCGACAAAATTGCTTTACGAGCTTGCGGTAAAAGCTCGAGTTTCTGACGACGCTCGAGCCGCAACTGAGGTCTCCCGCCGCAAGCGCCATCAGCCTCCAGTGCGTCGAATCGTCGCATACTCCATATAACCTCGTCGCACGGCCATTTCGGCGCCGAAAGCGCGACGTACGTTATCGTAGCTGCGCGAGAATCCGCCATCCACTTTTCTCCCTATCCGCTCCTGGTGCATCCTCGAAACCTCCACCCCTTGCAGGAAAACTGGAGAGCGGTACAGCGACATTTCGTATGCTTATGCACTTGCATATATAGAAGCATAACGTATACTATGTACGGAGGAAAATTAATATGAAAATTCAAGTGAAAAGGGTGAACGACCGAAAATTCATTAGATTGCGAAAATTCAGACGCCCTTTTGCTTTCAATAGCTCGAAATACGCGTATGTTAATAATATAAGACCGAAGCGTTGCATTATCTATATGGCTCGGTCGACTATGTGTGCGGCAGCGGGAGCGCCGCTTCTCGGCGAGAGCTCTCGAGTGATTGATTGGCGCAGAAACTACGGGACTGATTGAATCTTTTTTACGTTTCAATATCGATATATCTTTCTCACTTTTTCTTCCGATGTTTTCATCTCTTTCGCATCCCTTTTATCATCGCCGTACATTTCCACCCATTTCACCTCTTGCATTTTACATGCAGCCGTGGACCCTCAGCTGTGCCGTCTTTCCAGGCGTCGAAAAGCCATCGTGAATTATTGGATGAAAGTGTGCAGTTTATTTAATCGCATTTTAACACGGGGGTGACACGAAAATGCGTGGAAATCAATGGAGGATCTTGTAGCGATGGTTACCTAAACGAATAATGTGTAAAAAGGCTGTCCGTTTGCGTAAATATTCTTCGACCTGGTACTTCGTCGTCTCTCGTTTATAATAATTGGTCGCAGGTCCATCGTATTTGACAATTTTTTTCAGTTTCCGAACATCAGTTACTTGGTCGCGAGCGTCATCAATGTGGAACGCGATTAAAGTGCAGTTTGACGTCGAAGAGATTCAATTGCTATTTGCAATTAATTTTGTTTCACAGTAATATCATGGGCAAGCTACGTTTTTTAGATTCATTGAATACATATTCAGTAATTATTTTTGTTGAACTACTGCACGATGTTTTCTGACAGTTGAAATATGTGAAAGTCCCATGTCCCGAAACCACGACCCGGAGTAGTGACATGCAGACTCGTCGTTTCGGTTCGCAGCGTGCATTATATGCTTTTTTCGAATGCTGCAATATACTTCACAATCTATCGAGATGAACCCTCGAAAATAAACCACTGTTTTCTCCCTCTCTCTCTCTCTCTCTCTCTCTCTCTCTCTCGGCTCCTGGAACAACGAACATCACCAACATTGATGGAAGAAATTGTGCGGCTTGATGAGTGCTGGATCGCGTGAATGAGCCTCGGGCAATTGAAACCAGCTGCCAATCTGTGGCACCGGGTCACCAGGGTACTCTCGTGACATTAATTAGAACCACGCCTCATCTGTACGTCGCTTGTCCTACTCTCGTAGCCATTCCAACTCTTTTGACGACGATGAAGGAAAGTTATTTTTTATGGCTCGTCCCTGTCGATTAAAATATTTCATACTCCATGGTATTTACTTTCGTTCAAGAATCTCGAGGGCGTTGTCATTAGGACGAAGCACATGTGCGATCACGTTCACCCTGCAACATTCGTTGGCGAATGACACTTTTAGTGTGCTCGGGAAACCCTTGAAGAAGCTTATTTTATCAGTTGTACTTTTTGTTCGTCGTTATAAATTCACAAATACTCGATTGGCTATCAATCTTCTTTATCTGTTCACGCTATGATATTCCCCCAAAGTCGACAGGTTCTATGTTTGTTATTTTCTCTAAATATAATCCAGAGATTTATTTTGGGACTCGATCTTATTTTAGGGGAAATTGTCTATTTTACTCCTTGATATCTTGTTTACGATTTTCGATGGAAATTTTAACAAATAGATGAAAAAATGGCTAATTATTTAGCAAAAAACAACTCTCCGTAAAATTCGGATTTACCCCGAATTTCCGGGGTAATTCCGCACGACCCCTGAATCTAGATTGCATTAGAAATTGGTACACTTATTGCAAACATATTTTCGACTCGTACTTTCGCTTGTGCAACTTTGTGAGCTCACATTTCGCACTCGATTCACATAATTCAGTCTTCGGTCGGTGAATTTTCATATTTTTCAAAAGAAAAATAACTTTTTTGTTTTTATATCTTTTAATGCTACATTTACGCACTCAATATCATAAGTTGGTGTTTTCTCTTGCATGTATTTACGACGTAAATCAATCGATATGTGGTTAGAGCAGAACGTCCGGAATTCCCCAAACAATAAGCCGGGTTCGGAATTGCCCCTAACTTCGAAATTTCACAAATTAATAAATAATTTAAAAAACAGTAGGCTAGGTCCAAGTTTCAACTGCGTTAATGATTTTTATATGGAACAAAGACATTAAATTAATTTTTTTAATAACATTGAAACCGTTTATCTCGTAGTTTCATCAATTCAATGTATAGGCAAAAATTCGATCAAAATGTACGAAATTTTATAATCGGCCTTAGTGAAATCGAGTACCACGTTTCTATTTCAGAGAGCAATGGAATGAAACTTGCTTGAAAATAGGAAATAACTGTCTAAATGAAATTATGATGTAATCATCATGTTCGTATGAAGCGACTAAACAAACATTTATATTTCCCCTCCAGGCAAAAACAATCTACATTAAAATAGTTTACAAGTTGTGTTTGTAAATTCTATCAGGAGAATGTTTTCGGAAATCTAAGTGTAGTTACGTAACATTTGCCAACTTCATAGCAATGTCTCGAACAATGCAAAATTAATTCCAGTACTTATCAGTTTACCCGTCGCACAAATAGCTGCAGCGTCGCGCAGTTGAGGCTTTTAACTTTCATCGAAATAAAAAAGTTTGAAAAAAAAGAAAACAGAGCTGAGAGAAAAACAAAGAGATGGAAAATGAAATACACTCCACAAGGTTTTTCCATCAACTACCTCGACGTCCGCCTGCTTTGTCGTACTTCGTTCCAAAGTGCCCTTAAGAAAATTTTCATAAAGTTAGAAAATGCTTTACTCGGAACTTGAAATGGTGTTGAGAATTATACTTTCTCGGCGTTTTATATCGGCCCCGTTTTATTCTACTTCGATCTTGCTCACACCAATCTTTTTCGTTTCACTTATATTACGACGCCTCAGCCTGGCTACCCTCTCCTGTAGGTCGAAATATAACTCGTCGAGGGTTAAACCCCCGAAGAATGGCAATTTCCGGACACGAGGACGAGGCGCACGGATGTGAGAGATGATGATTTGCCGTCGTTAGCTTCATCGTTGCTCCCAGCTCTATCCTTTTGCTACTCGCCTCCTCTCGTTTTTTCCTCCAGCATCATTTTGGCTGACTGATAGACTTTTAGCCCGTACTGGATTCCTATAAAGACCTTTGCTCCGAGCAATGAAAAAACCACGAATAAGTACGTGTGAGAGATCGCTTTCGCCTTTTTCTCGTAGTCCAGTCTCCGGGCCGAATTCTCACAGTTTTTGCTAATTCGAAAACGTCCCTATTGGAATCGTTGTTTTTCACTATACTTCAATTTTCTCACTTTGTTGCATGAAGTTTGATCGTGAAGAGTACAAGTTGCTTCTCACGATGGAGAATTTGATCAAAGCGAAGGACGTTTATTTCTGATGTTTCTGTCAAGGTCACAACTGTGGGCTTCCCAACAAATTCAACATCAACCACCACCACCACCACCCACTGAACTTCTAAAACCCATAAACTTCACAATGAACTATCTTGATGTTGATATAAGAAAATATTTATTCTCATTAAATGGTATGAAACACGGACACGGCCAAAGTACAAATTCTTGCAAAAGCAGTTTGAGAATTAATGAGTTTACAAACTGGTAGTTGAAATTTTCGATAATTCACAAGGGCACTTTCGAGCACTCAATTTTTCTTGGATCCTGCTACAAAATAAATGTTGTAACGGTCCTTGTGCGAGTTATTGTTGTAACGATGTTTTAATTACCGTGGCACGAACTTCAAGTGACACTGCAGAATTCACTTTGTGCAATTATACCGATCAACGAAAACCGAAGCATTAATTAATCTCACGAGGAATCTGAAGGCAAACGTCATTAATCAAGGGATTATTCATTGAATGAGTAAGCTAAGTTCACCGCGAAAATACTGAAAAGCTGACAACAAAGAAAACCCTTATTCACAAGAGAAATGGTCCAGTAGTATCTCCACTCGAGTTAAAAAAAAAAAAAAAAAATGAAAAAAATTACCGGAAGCTTTACATTTTCCTGCTAGAACATTTTGGAGCTCCGAAGTCTTTAGTTTGAGAGGAAAATCTTACTCGAAGCTTTGACTAAATTGTTTGCAATGTAGATGGCCACTGAAGAGAGTGCTCCTCGAAAAAATCTCCCGAAATCCAACTCAGCAACCGCTACTAAATCCATGAGTGACAGAATCCGGCCAATTCTACAAGAATAAAAATCTTCATCCGGAGTATTTAACTACTGCTTCGCTTCGGCCACTTCAGAGTCCACCTCTGCGGGTCATTAATGAACCAGTTCGCACGCGGCTCCATCTCGGCGTTTCTTCGCTCTGCCGTTTTGAATAATTAACGAAGATTAGTGAACGCCCATGGGCAGTGATGGATACCAGGATGAACGATTATTGATGAGTACAATTATCTTTAGTAACCGAACCCCCGTAACGTACCAAATCCTCGCAGAATTTCTCGAGCCAGGCGCATTATCGGAGGTGAAAATACGAAGTGAATTAAATACCGGCTAACAGGAAATGTGCTCGAAAAGGTTTCAGGAATAGTCGCCAACATGGCCAAAGCGACGCTAGCAAATATACGAAAGTTTCGTGTCCTTAACGAGCAATCGCTTCCACGCTAGGGTTTCAATCAATGAGGGTGCCAATTCTGGCTCTTCATGCCTCTGTCATGGAACTGTCGAAGTGTGGAGAATAACGGGAGAGCTGGTGATTTCGCAGGCACTCCTGGCTATAATGTGAAACTTCTCGAAAGGACATGAGCAATATATGTACGTGTTAATATATATGTAGATCTGCAACTACGATGTGACAAGCAGGATACCCGATTCGAGGAAACTTCTTCAAGCGCGCACTACCCACTACGAGCATATGCGCACCCGCATGCATTTAGGATTACCTTTCGCTGCTTTCAGAGGCTTCATGTTCTACACTCGCGGCTGCATAAGTGCACGAGTTGTCACTTCTCGTACGACGTATATTCGTGTAACACAATTTAAAACAGACGTCAAGCTTGGTGAGCAGTGTCCATCGGCTGCAGTTGAGTTGCTCACAACTTTATAGCCCCGAACGCCATTAATGTATATTAATCGACAAGAATTATCCAAGTTAACACGTTTTCAGTGGATAAATGGAAGCACAACTGTAAATTCAATGAAGCAAACGAGAGTGTTTGAAAATCCTTTCTGCAGAAGATGCCAAGTCCCATATTTCTTTGCACAGTTCTCTCCTGTGCGAAAGCATTCTACTGTACAACTCGCACGAGCCTTGAACCTCGTGCAACGACAACAATCGTGCAGCTGTATCGTCTGCTGACTAATGAGCAATCGAGCGCACAATCACGATGCGTATTGTGTGTGTCATGCGTCTACAGTTGCTCAGTCGTAGAACACGATCCAGTGGTAGTAATTCGTCGCCTCTACGATAATACCAGGGTGAAATTGGGTGGAATTGCGACTGTCATCTCGAAAGATGAAAAACAAATTGAAAAAAAAAAAATTAAAATTAAAATAAAGCCACATTTGTATAAATCCCAGTAGAAATTTCGTTACTTACGATTTCACTGGAAACGGTTCATAGGCGAGGAGTGTGAGGAAGGTAAATAAATTAGTTGCTATACACATGGTCAAGAATTTTTAAAAAATACAAGAAGGAAACTTTTATTATATATTTACATGGTAAACAATATTGAGAGGATATATACTACATATAAACGCTTCGTATATGTAATATTATGAATTCGTATTCGCGTCTTATTCGCGTTTCGAACCACGCAGAGTTCGTCTGATCCGAGATTAATTCCTATGTAATGTCTTTATCGGCGCGATTTTTGAGATGCGTACAATGTTTGAATAACGCATTACAGCAAGAGTCGAGAACACGATTGAGATGAGACTAATCGTCGAATTGAAAACGTGACTTTAGTAGACGAGATATTGGTGAGGTGATCGAAGATTAATAAAGAATACAATCATGCACGATAGAATCGTTAAGATATTTTTGATTAAAGTATAAAACAACCTGTGAGAAGAACGATCAACGCGATTCGTCATAGTGTTTGTAGACGATTGTGCTTTTTTCAGATATTCTCAAAAATTCAATCGTTTGAAGAATGTGAATAAAAGTTTATCAGAGTGAAATGGTTTTTATTACGTTGTGAAGTTGAGTCGATGAAAAATCATTCAATTACTGTCGATTTATTGTGCGTGTGTTAAAATTTTCGATTCTTCTTTGCTTACAAATGATTTAGTATCCGATCGGACGCTGATCGATTATGAGAGTCGAAGCATTTGATCACTGTTTTTTTTTTTTTTTTTTTTTTTTTTAATATAAAGATTGAAAATATTTTTCTATATAAATGAAACAACCATTCGATCTTCAATGTTATTGTGCTTATTGTTGCGTACTGTACGATTACGTATCGTCGCAGTTTTCCTCGAGCTCGTATACAAATGCTGTACTAAAAAATGGTTTTTTGACTCAAATTCGCAACAAGATTTCATTTTAAAAAAACCCTCTGCTTTCGTTATGGAAAAGTATGTTTTATCTAAGATCTTCGATTATTTACACTTCACGTTAACATTCCAGAGGATATATAATCGAGACACGAATGAATTTTGAAGATCGTCATATTCGGTAATACTTCAATTATATTGGACTATCTCGTGTTTCTTTCGAGTATTTCGCTTTTATTTTAACGTTTGATTCGCTCTCTTCTTACGTACGAGCACAACAGTGTTTATCTGCTTCAATCGAGACGCATATTTTTTGGACTTTCGAGAATGTTTTTGCTTTTCATTGATTTTTGTTTTCAACATCGCATCGAGTAACGAAAGTTTGAAACAATGCGGACTTTTTTTCAGTGATAATTGAAAAAAAAATGTCTGTACTACATTGCCGTTGTTATTGACGATTGTAGGCGATTTACAGCCGAAGAATTTCCGCTTGTCATTCGAACGATCGTTTATTATTTTCCTCTTTTTAACCCGATACGATCACTCGTCCTGTCAAACGTGATCGCCCCACACCGTCGCCACCTTAAAGCGGTCCACCGATGCTAGATAAGTGCCGTGAGGATGCCAAGCAACCGCCGTCACCGCAGATCTGAAAACAGCCGAGAGACACCGGTTGATCAGCACGCTCGCAAGTGTTTAGTACACCGAGTATCTGCATCTCGTATAAGAAATAATAAAACTAAACCAGATGATGAGAAATGCACTTTTATGGATCAGGCAAGTTTTGCCTGTATAACGCTTATAGATAACGCACAGGGTGTGCCATATAGAAAATACTTCAGGAAAAACGTCGCAGTTCTACTGGGAAAGTGTGCAATTGCTTTGAAAAATGTTTCCTATTAAAAATGTACCGTTTTTCGAACTACATTCAATCTAGATTGGAAACATGAAAACGTCGATTTTTCTAAAGCATGAAAAATTATCATACCATTCGGTCGTGAACGTACATAAACATTATGGAATGTTGAAACTTTTTTTTTATGACGTCGTTGAGCGGATGTACTTTTTTTTAAAGGAACGCGACCTGTTGAAACTCTGCATTCCACGTTTGCGTCGGAACATGTGAAAACGACGAACGTTCAATATTAGTGCATAACAATATTTGGGCAATGGCAACATTCGCAATATTTAATTACTCGACTCGGATGTTTGACTCATAAATATTGTAATACGAAATTTTTGATGCTGTGTTTATGCTAAAACAGTGAAATTCAAATTTGTTTTTTCTCACGCTAACATGAGCTCCCTGGAACCACTAAACACAAGCGGACTTTTATAGGTTCGTTTTCTATCGTCATTCTATCGAGTGAACAAATAAAATTCGTCGAATTATCTTCAAGGAAATTGACTGAAAAAAGTTTCGACTTTGTTCATGTACCTTAAAACATTACTTAAGATTTTACTAATCCGCGAAGACGCCTATATTCTCGTATACCTTAAAGCCAAGTTCCTGCATGGCTCATTCGCCTGTGAAGATAAATGCAGCCATTTGAATTCGCGAAGAGAGAAAAATTGAATTTTTCAAGTTGAAAGTCCCTGCGCGCGGAGTCTTGTTTAACGAGTAAGAGAGCAGGATATGCAGAAGGGATTAGAGATGCGAGGGGACACGTTGCTCGTGAAATATTATGCCGGAACGAGAAGTAGAAGCTGTGGCCGTTAACGCGCTCACGGTTGCGTATATGAAGTCTCCTCGTAATTACAAGAAGACCCAATTATGCGAATCCTGAGAATATATCGCTCGCATAAAGCTCCATGCGTTTTAGGTGAAACGAGAAAAATACGTGAGCCACAGAGATGCCCGCACGTGTATTTAAATCCTCAGGATATCGCGAGACTGACAACACGGAAGGACGTTGAAAATTTTTTGGAGGCAGCAAGGACGAGCCGAGGCTTAGTTTCCAAGCGATTTTACTCGTGTACTCTCAATTTTTTTCCCTTCCGCTCTTACTCTTCATCTTTTTATCTTTTCCTCTCCTTCTTTCGTCGCTTCATTGCTTTCTCCCATGATTAACGGTATCCGAACGAGCAAATCGTTCGCGGGGATTAGCTCGGTACGTGCCTCGTCATCCACGAGGGTGACATTAACTGATTTTGTGGCCTGGGGGGTAATCCATGGCCAATTATGGTCCCCCACCAAGATTGTCAGCGCACGCGCATATGTGTCTAAGACGGTAATTGACTGGGTGAATCGCGTTCCTCTTGGAGCTAACCGACCACCGACTAACTGTTATACAAAAGACCACCATCCAGACCTTTTACCCTTCGACCACACGTACACGTGCTCAATCCATTCAGACTAATCTCAATCTCGTTTCACTAAATTCTTATTCTCAAATTACCCGATATACTCTCTCATTTTATAGTCGATTTCGCGTATATTTATATCAAGAATCAATCACATCGGCGCTCCAACATTATTATGTGAAACTTCCAGTGAAAAAACGAATCGTTTTTTACAGTTGCGAGCATCTTTTGTTACGATCTGTAGGAATTTGGATAATTGACGATTCATTTGGGTTCGAAAATGACAAATTTATGCACCCTTGACCCTTGGGGCATGAATCAGCTAAAAGTCGAGGGTGGAGACAAAACGTTGGAACTACTAAAATTTCGAAGAACTAAAATCTCGAGTTTATAAACTTCGAATGATAATATGGGGACAAATCATTTTGACTGGAGCTTTGAATGTTGAAAATAAATAAAGTAGAAAATTCAAGGTTCGAAGCACGTTTACATCGAAAATAGAATGTAACAATAGCTCATATAGAACGACGACTAAAATATCGATTTTTCGAAAATTCGACTATACTCAGCAATACCGTGAATATTCATAATTTTGAAAATATAATAACGAAAGACTAAATATTACTGAGGTTGAAATATTGAAACTACAAAAAGTGGAACTGTCAAAATAACGAGACGTTAGAAAGTCAATAGATCAAAATAAAGAAACGCAGCGGAGCTCAAAATACACGCGTCTCACTCACTCACTTACTCAGACTGGTCATCTCCAATTTCAAACATCGCCATTTTGACTTTCGCCTTTTCGAGCCATCGCTATTCTGCGTATCTAAGTTTTATAGGCTCGAAAAATTCACTTGCGATTTTTTGCTACCCTATATTCTGGTCTGTCCATAAAACTCTCCATTTTGAATTCGAAAATACGAATTTTTGACATTCGTATGGTCTGTTAAAATTGCATTCGAAATGAAAACTATCGAAATACATAACTATCGAATATATTTTCGAGTAAATACGAATTCAAAGAAGGAATATTCGATTAAACGCGTAGTCTGCTAAATAGTCGATCGGAGATAAGAATTTCGAATTACTTATTTCCTCTAATCTAACATCACAAGTTAAAAAATTTCGAAATATCGACGGTTCTACAATTTCGTAATTTGACATATTGAGCCCTACCCATAGTTGCGAACTGAGAAATGATAAAAGCTAGTGAATTTTGCGACACAGTTTAACAGGAATATGACAATACGACTTTCTCATTCCCATCACAAACGTATATTCCTTCAAGCTTTTTATCTCCCATAGACGAAATAAATTTTTCACATAAAACTCTGTTTTGAACTATCTAACGTTTGGAGACAGAGAGTCCGAGAGATCGGTACTTCGGAAGTCTAGACATATGCTCCACTTGAATTTTCTACTAGAACGCCCTCGTTTCGGCCCTCGAGTTTTCTCATTGGGACCGCGGCATGTTGTATATCGTGTAAATATCTCGCCCAGCTCATAAACGTAAGATGCACTTTTGCTTCTCGCTGTCCTCGTAATTTCACGATGTATATGGGCGTCATCTCTTTATAGGTTGAGGAAGAGTGGGGGTGAAAATAGTTATGAGCGTCGATGGTCATTCAATCGGCTAGGATAGCGAGTCTCATGTCGTGAGAGTTCGTGTCATTGAGTTCGTACCGGCGTTGTCCCTTTTAACGAGAGAATCTTTGAGAACGGAAAAAGATCGAACACGCTGAAACGTGTATTACGATTCTCGAGTGAAAGGACCCAGGAACTGAAGAGAACGATGAAAATAACGTCTGGAGAGGACTCGGGTGAAGAAATTCCATGGAACATAAGAAGAAGGATTCAGCGGTCGCGAGCTAACAGCTTAATGCGCCTAGGCGAATGTTCGGCGATTGGGGAGTGCGCTGTATGTGTGCGGGTTCAAGAAGGAACGTGAAAAAGGGAAAGAGAAATAAAATGAGGCTGCAATGGAACTCTCGGTTCGGAGAACAGTTTTCTCCCAATATTTTCAACAGGGGCTATTGAAAGACTGAAAGAAACGAAATAAAAGAAAGCAAAGGAATAAAGTAGAAGGAAAAAAGGAAAATAAGTGAGATGGTACGTGTTGCGACAAAGGGGGGTTTCGGTCTAGTGAGGTGTCCGCCCGTGAGTACAGTGTGAAAAGAGGCGAACTCTGCGAAAAGAAGCGTATTCCATCAGGGTAAGGAGTTTTCTCGAGGCTGTACACACTGAATGCCCGAGTCGCGTCAGTGAGTTTAGCTCCGCTGGGAAAAACCTGTCCCCGGACGCCATCGATATTTTCACCGCGGGAAGTACAGTTTTTCAGCACAATAAAAATCCTCGACATCGCTAGTTCCGCTAGCATGATGTACCGCTTAATTGTCCTCCGCTGATGACTAATGATCAACGGTTACTGTTGAGATTTTTTTTTCTAATTAACGACTGCGAAGTCCAATTTTTTATGACACCGGCATCGGTGTATGACGGATTAGTGGCTTCTATAAAAAGTCTTTCGCCACATGACAAAGAGGGTTCTCATCAAGTATGAAAACGCGGAATCTACAACGTTTATTTGTAACTCGTTACGATGACTCCGAGTAGTTTGAAAATCATTCGACTCGAGGAATTTATTTCGTTAAAATATGAGAGAATAAAAGTGATTGTATTGTTGGAAAAATGCATCGATTCCAGGATCGCAGCTTTACAATTAAACGTACTGTGCGAAATGTTTTGTAATGATGCATTAAAGAAAAGTTTATCGAGTCACGGACTCGCGGAGAAGAAATTCGTTCAGAAGAGAGAACACTTAACGAATGATAATGAGAAATAATAGGTCAGAGGAAAAAAGAAATGGGTCAGTTTTCTTTCAACACCTTTCCCACCCTCTGTGAGAATGAACAAAGAGAAAGGGTCGAAAAGAAAAGAAGCGAGGCTACGTGCTGTGGCAAAGCGAGCAAAAGCCAATACGATAGCGAGAGAGAAAGAGGGAGCGGGGCAGGGTCGAAAAAGAGGAAAAAAGAATCCGCAGACTTTCTAGAAGAGCGGGCGCGTTCGAAGCTATATGCCGTGAACGCGGTAGAGACGGCGTTTTCATCCCCGTCAGGGGAATGCCTTCTGCAGACGCCGACGATATTTCTACCACCGCGGGACCCACACGTTTTCCTTTTCCCTCTTTCCTTTCTTATCCTACATCCAACTGTTAGCTTCGCCTATTATACCAGCACTGAGAGAAAGGGAGACGGAGAGAGAGAGAGAGAGAAAGAGAAAATACACATACGAGGAAAGACGAAAGTAGAGAGAAGAGAAAAACGATGGATGGGGAAACGAAGCAATAGCAAATCAACTTGACATTGTCTTATATTGAAAAACGTCAATGAAAAATGGCCAACGATAAGTTTCATTGCTACCGAAATACTGTAGGCACTGGAATAAGGTTGTTTATGTGGTATGAGGCACCAAAAGACATGATGAAATGAATGAGACGACGTGTTATACGTAGAAAGAATAAATAAACGAGTTTACATTGAGAGTAGAGAATTTTGCGAGTTATCACGAGCCCTTATTCTTGTCGCGGACGATAAAACAGCCACGGGAATAAGGCAAAGGAACGCGAGAAATTCACGACACGAAAGAATTTGCACTCGCGCTCGAAAGTATAAACGAAGATCGAGCTGCTCTTTGCGCGTCCTCCTCGAGTTGAACGCAGCAGCCGCACACGTTGTAGACAACGACAAGGATGACAAGAATGAAAACGCGAGTGGCTCTCGAACGTTACACATACTGCGGTCGACATGTCACCGAGTCATGTCGGATGGATTGATTTTACCCGCTCACACCGCTGACACCGACTTAAGATTGCTCCCTGCTCCCACTAGATCGAAGCATAGGGCGGAAGAAAGGATAAAATTTGCGAGGGTAAAATTCCTCGAATTATTGCTCTCCTTCATCGTATATGTTGCGTTAGATACTTCACAATGTAGCATACGTGCTCAGCCAGGGGTCGCAGTATCCAGCACTGGCTCGCTCCTCGCTTCTTCAATGCGTGAAGCGATATCAAATTCTTCTTGGCACTTGACTCCATCTGGCGCTTCTGGCTTCTGGATGATATGGTGTAACAATTTTTCATGAACGCAGAGCGGAACGCGATGGCAGGCGGTTTACAAAATTGATATCGTCAGATCGTCGACCCTCCTTTATATGTATGGGATATCCCAATCAGAATTGGCTTCCACGAATCGTTTCCACCATTTTCATATCTTCCATACAAAAGTCTGATGTGCGGGCTCGTAATAAATGAACCCTCTTTTTCAGGGTTAGCGAATAATCAGTTTGACAACGAACGTATTTTTCTGAACACGACTCCTCCCCGATGGGGCTTTCACGCTCGCCATAAAATGTAGTTTATAACTAATGGGCTATAAATATTCTTTTGGAAAATGTTCAAATAATTGAAATCGTTATACATAGTTTCCACACGATGCAGTATCACAGCATCGTTTATTATAAATATCCAAATAACAACGATAGACTTGTTACCAACAATTCTTTATATAGAAAAAGTGTGAATGGATAATTCTGCGGTGTTAGAAACTAACCATTTTAATCGGAGGAAATCAAATTTGTTGGGGAACTGTTCTGTTAAAGAAATGACAAATAAAAAATGTTTTTTTTTTTGAGCAGAGTCAAATTTCTCTTATTTGCGTTATCGTTTATGTTAATTGAATACCAGAATTTTGTGGGTGAGTAAGGAATGCATGATAATTCCATTTGAATAGTGAAGTATTGCATTAAGGCCTTATGTACACTTGTGATGGGCAGAAAAATCGAATTTTTTTTATTAGATTTTCTTCAACTACAGTGTCTGAAGAATATTCTCGACAAATTTCATAAAGATAATAAGTGGTATAAATTTGGAATGGAGTTCCGCCAATTTGAGAAATTTTTTGATGGAAAAATTGTACAAGTACATGAACCTCTGTACTAATGAATGTCGTTCACAGTTTTTCAATAAACATTTATTTTCTTGTCGAAAAAAAAACAAGAAAATCACGTTTTTTCGTCCGCTTCAAGTGTATATAAGACCTTAAAATAAAACTTGAGTGTTCAAAAGAGGAAAAAAAATTTTTTTCGAAAGGTAATTTAACTCTCTGATTAGTTAAAGATCCGAAGTAGTGTTTCCAACCTTTTACTCGCTTGCTTCGCAATTGAAATTCGGGACATGAGAATTCTTCTTCCTAAAATTCTGAGAAAGCTCTCATTTACTAAAAAGTACGAGTTCTCGCAAAATTTTATGAGATAATGAAATTCTTTGGGGTATCGAAATTCTCAGTGGAGAGAGTTGTTGAATTATAAAAAAATGTGAAGGAAACAATCACTCAAATGTTGATCTCTTTGCGGTTAAACAGTTTGAAGATTATGTAAATATGTCATTGGTGAAAAGAACAGTCACATAAAAACAAGGTGCTTCAGGGAAATGTCAGTGATAAAAGTTGGAAAAATGGCGGCATCTGAAGGAAATTTTTTTGAGCTATTAGTTTATAATGCATTTTCTTTATTTGGCCCCGGTCCAAATTTCGAAGGATCAACGATTGCTCTACTTATGCGTCCACACACAGTACAGTCCTTCGCGAAAAGAAGTCCTTAATGGTACGCTCATTGATGCTTGCTCGCGACTCAGAACGCTCAGATCTTTCATCACCGTGTGATGCACGTATTCCTTGTAACAATTTTCATAATGAGAACATGAATATTTCCTCCCTACGCAATTACATTTTTCCACTAATTTTTCAGCGACCCATAAAAGAGAGGAGTGAAAATCTTGCTAGCAATTTGCGAAGAGCACGAACGAATAAAATCCAAAGAAAATTTCGGTGCCTTCGCGCAATTCTGTCAATCCTAATTCCCAGCGCAGAGAGTCGAGTATTTTTGGAGTATACGTGTGTAGAGAAAATAAAAATACGCACATCGTTGATAAGCGCAGATGGAAAGCAGGCTACGGTAAGAGATTTTTTTCCACCCCCTTGACGATTTAAGTGCGCAATGTTCGCATCGCATATTATATCTCGTTATGCTCGCCGTACATAAAGTGCGAACGTGACTCGCAACCGGGATGAACTTAAGGATTAACCAGGTCTCATATTGTCAAGAGAAATGGTGACACCGGTGCCTTAACCGTCGACCTGATTCCTAGGTACATGTGAAAAACATGTAACTATATTCCATAGCGCGCGATACATATAAACGAATGTGGGACATGCGGAATAATATTTACGATTTTTCATCGGCTCGCGAGATCGCGCGGTTTTACATATTATGCGAATGAGTGCGAGATCTCGTTAAACGTCACAAACGGGCATGATAGCATATACAGAAAAGAGAGAGGATCAGCGCTGATACACACATGAATCGTAACATGGACGCGCTTTTATTTATTCCTCGAGCTGCTCGCGGACCTCTCGTAACGACGATATAATCCTCGTGGTCACGGCGAGTAATTGAACTAGTTTGTACGACGAATTATTTACTGCTACCAGTTGCAAATTGACGTAATTCGTTACCACGACTAATTAAGAGCTATATTTCGCATAACCCGTTCGTTCAAGCTCTTCTCTTGCCTGCTCTCGTGAAGATTTAATTGGAACATGTATACACACATCCATACAATCCCACCTCCATTGGTATATCATATTTATATGAAACACTATATACGTATAAGAGCTATAGAATTCCTTTGAGTGTGGTATCCGTATATACCGATGAATGGCGTAGATTCATCGTGTACATGATGGGACAACACGAGACGAGAAAAGATATGGTATGAGGCTCCTTACAACGAACGATCCTCACGTTCGAGCGTGACGTATCATCTCAAAGATTAAGTATAGGTGTACAGCGTGCTAGACGTATATATGTGTATGTATGTGTGTATGTAGGAATGTGTATTCACGTATAAGCAATGGGATTGAACATGCCTCAACGACATTAGCGTTCCCATTCCCATACTTTTTGTAAATTTCCTTTCGTCCTTATTTTCTATTTCACTCATTATTCACTCTCGTTCTTCCGCGTCTATGCAGGCTGGAGCAAGGCGATTGAAAAACCCGGGTGAATGACTCGGCTGTGAGGAAAACGTTCGAGATGTGCAGAGATAGATTTGTAGATGGTGGCGTAATTCCTTTGTAGCGGGAGCAGATTAGTGGGACTGGTTGCTATTCGTGTTCAAGGTAGAAGAATTTTGCGAGATATTTTTTCGCCATGGGATTTCGAGCTGATGAAATAATCACGATTTTTTTAATTTCATTGTAAATTTATGATTTTATTCGTTTACTGTCGCAGCGTGGTTTGCATTTATTTCCTAATTAGCTGGGTTTTTTAATGGATAGTGGACGATTCAGAATTTTCTTTCTCAATGACATTTCTATTCGATATTTTATAAGGAATAGATGTTTCCCGGAAGCGAATTTCGACAGCGTGGCGAATGAGAATAATGTTGGGGAATCTATGGCGAAATAATATACACTGAGAATCGGATGGAGTAACTGAAAATTTCTGAGGCGTTAAAGTTACGAAATAAATGAAAAAGCCAAAGTCCTTCCTCTCAGGGAGCTTTTCATCTTAAAATCTCGTATCTATTTCAAACTGCCCCCCCCCCCCCTCCGCCCTCCACCGTTCTTCACTCTTCTCTAGTAACCGTGTGCATCTTAATGAAATTCATTCTTCGTACAATTTCTGTCGCAACCGCGGTCGTCAACGATCTCATTCGTATAACGTCGCGAATACGCGACTCTCGGAGATAGACTGGGTATCCTCGTTGTGAGAGCATCCAACCGCGCTTCGTCTCAGTGCTTTCTGCTTTCGAGCTTCCAGCTTTCGCAGCGCTGATTTTGTATACCTTCCTTTCTGCCTGAGCTAGAGACTTAGAGCAATCTTTTCCTCGTTCCCTTTTCACTGTACGACGCTTTTGTACCAACAATTCTCTTCGCCCCTCACCCCAACATTCACCCCTTCTTCTTCCTCGAAAATTTCACTTCCGACTTCTCGAGGTCTTCGAGGATGGGATCTGCTCTGGTTTAACCTTCACTCCTTTTCTTCCACATTCTTGAATTCTCTTTATCCAACTGTTTCTCTTTTCGTATTGTTCATCACTTTACGTGCATCATGCGGATCCTCCCCGTCATCGCAAACCAGTCATTCTCGTAAGCATACGACACAGCGTCCTTAATATCTCGTCATAACAGTATGTGACGCGCATGCATCCCCTTCTGTTTCAATCCACACCCACTCAGTATTGTCACATCAGCCTGGCATGGATCGCGTCTCACCTTCAATTGTACAAACGTGTGTTTCAGTACGCGAGTTTTATATGGGCGACAATCACGAATCCCAATTTTTAATTTACGTTTATCCATTCCTTCAGTTCTTGCTGAATTATTTTCTGTGGATGCGCCCCGTGATTTTTATGCCACCGTAAAAATTCATGTTTTCGCTTGAGTTGAAGAACAGCTACGTCGTAAGTTTCCAGAGCATTTGTAAAGACTCGGCCAAAAAATTCCACCCCCCAATGTTCGCTCCCTTACCGGTGGAGCTTCGAAACTTTGGCACATTATGAGCAATCAATAAGAAAGCTTGAACCCCCGCTTTAACAACTTTTTAGGTTTATTAATTAACAAAAAATAAGGGGGAGGAAATCATCCACAAAAGCTCTATCAAGGAACAATCGAAAGATAATTATAGCAGTTCGTATACGGGGATTGAGAGACGCTGCCAAGATCGCGCATGCACAAAAGACGTGGGAAACTTTTCTCGACATAGCCGAACTTTTGTATCATAATAATCTGTTAATTGTTTTTTGTTAGATATTTTCCAATCAGAAAATCGAAGTCCTGAGGCAGGTGCACATAGCGAACGAATCTTTTTTTTGCTTTTTTCGTATCGCTTTTGGGCGTTCTATTTTTGTAAATTGTCCGTTTTTGTTACTTTTTCTTCGTTCCATTCATTTTTTTGATGTATTCTTTCAACCATGCTATTTCGCAGTTGGAAGTTTAGAATTTTTGTTTTCGAAACAAGTTTCTTATTTCTATTTGTTGCTTTTCCAACGATTCTTTCGCATCGTTTGCACTCAATTATTTTTTATTTTTCGTTATTTTATACTTTTTTTTATTCCAATATAATGTTTCATCGACATCGTTTCCGCAGTGAACTCAGTAAAGCGGTTGGCGTCGCTTCGTTACTCTATTGATCGATCCATTTGATAAAATAACATTTTTTTTCCAGTTTGTTAACATTTTTTTTTCATACGGATATTTGATCGCGGGGAATAATAGCTCTTCACTTTTGAAACATTGAAATTTTGAGAATTTGGTGACGTTTGTAGAAACATTCCGAATGTTTGTGTGCGCACACGATACTTTAATCTGAAGGAAACTTTTTACTTTTTTTTCGCGGCATAAAGCCACATTTTTTTCTTCCTCCTATTAAGAGGCTACGTGACCGAAAATCAGCGTTAGGGTCACCAAGACGCCACGAGCGTGTAATTAAACGACGGGCCGGTGACTCTAATTTTGTGTGCCAGTAGAGCGGAATGAGAATGTTAGGAATTTATATCGTAGATGTTGCAAGCTCTCTAACGGCAACGGTATCAGCAGAGATTTGTGCCTGCGTAACGAAATACGTAATTGCAAAACTGAAAAGAATCCTTTCGGTATAAAAATCCTTTTCTTGTACCTGAGTCCAACCAATAGGATTTCTGTGCTTTGGTTTCTACGAATAAAAATCACAATTACAGTTCGCGAGATTAATTCGATCGAAAGTACAGGTCCGCGGGTTTTCATTACTCTCGCAAGGAGGTAGAATGCTTGAAAACTTTCGGTGATGCATTTGTAGAATCTCGTTTATTATCTGAAAATGCCGCAGGTCATCAATTTCATCATGACATCGTATTATAGAATTCTTCGATGAGGTAATTTGTCTTCATTTCTCTAGATCGAATACGTCCAAAGGGATGGCCTTCTTTCCATCAAATTGTTATCTGAATAACGCGCACGTTAGAGCGAGCATTCTGACTGCATACACATTGATCATCGAGTTTCTTGCATCGTGTACCTGAGAATATCTCCTCAGGCTATTTCGAAGTAACATAAGTTCGCAAAGTGCTTGAACGCGTACGGTTATTGTCCTCGTGAGTAAATTCTGGACACGATTATTGGCCACGCTTCAATTCCTTCTATTCAAGGTTATTCTTTCAGTCTAACGAAGCTTCCTTAAAACGTATATCGATGGAAAATCAACATTTTTTTTCTGAGAGCAGGTCATGGAATGACGGAAACGTTGATGATTATCGTCCCTGATTATCCAAAATTAGCGATCGATAAAATGGTTATTTGTGGCAGCAACAAAATACGATTCGCAGTCCACGAGTTTAAAATTTCCATAAAAGTTTTTAATTCGAGGTAGTTTTGTAGCAAAACCGCTCCAACAAAGACAATGATTTTCCTAACTTTTTATAAAAACTTTAAATTAAATAAATCAGTAACTTTGGAAAATAATCCAAGTCGTGTTTGCTAGTGGTGCTGCTCTGACAAGATTGATATATTTGTAATAAATGATAACAGTATTATCAATTTGATCGCTTGATTGACAGTCAAGACAGACAAGTGCGGCTGTTGTCTCAATAGCTATTAACCGGGCGACTTATCAGGCATCGGGTTCTTCAGGAGATTCATCAACTCGGAAAATAGCTTAAACATGGATATGCATATCCCTCGGAGGTTTTTCATGCAATACGGAAGTGTTGGGGCGCATGCGGAGGCTATTTCGTCTCGGGAGCCAGGAGACGTCGAAGGTACGAAGGAGTTTGGTCGAAGCGTTAGCGCAGAGAGGAGCCAGATAGAGGCGAGAAGGTGGAGGCGCCGATGGTATACATGGACGAACACATGCACACGTACTGTTGTAGAGATAGGTATATAGTTAGGTAACCACTTTCGTGGAGAGTGAAGGGAGCGGAGGGCAGGCATGGACGAAGACAAATGACATAATATCGTGCTGGACTCTGGGCTCGCGAACTCTCAAGATCTCGGCTTATATATCGCGTGTGTATATATGTACACATATTACGCGATAGTCGCGCGTCCCGACGTTCATTGCCTGAGGAAACGAAGTCGAGAGTCGCGCGACGGGAAAGCGAGAAAGCTTGCGGAGTGTAAGGAAGCGAGAGGGAAAAGATGGGAAAGAAGTGGCATCGGGCCGCGCGTACCTCGATTGGCCCCACGGATGCTTCGTTTCCTGACACGACAATGAAATCGGCGAATCCTTGATCAGGCGTATGGCAGAGAGAAAGGCCGAGGAGGCAAGCACGTTGCCGAAGAGAAAGAAGAAAAATGGAGGTAAAGAAGGAGATAAAGGAGTCGAAGAAGAACGAGCAAGATGGAGATGTATCGAGGGATGTTGGGGAGAGGAAAAGGAACGAAAAAAGATGGATAACAACGAAGACATAAGCTTCTCCGCCGTGCTCGGGGGCTCTCTCCGGAGTGAGCTTCGAAGAGATTGCTTTTCCGCCATAGGGCTACCGTTCGCAAAAATAAAAGAGAAGGAGGAAAAAAGAGGGATAGTCCGAGAAGGAAGGAAAGAAAGAAAGAAAAATTGGTTGGTGGCTACTAAGTCCGCTACTCGTTTCCCGTTCTAGGATAATCTAATTTCATCGGTATCCCTGCGAAATAAATTTTTATTGCCATTGAAGCTTGCAAACGAACGATAGAACAAGAGCAAAGAAGAGCAGCGTGGGTTTCGCTTTTATTTGTTGCTCTTTTCTCTTACACCTATCTCTCTTCATTTCTTTATCTTTTCTCCGATGCTCCCTGTTACTGTCGCATGTTTTTTTTTTCTTTTAGAAGGCATGCAAACCCTCTGCGAATCGAAACCTCCTCTATATACGTATACTTACAGCGAGCGTAATTAATACACGATTTAAATAGCCCGGCCGCGGTTATTCGATATTCCGAACTCGTTCCACCATTTCCAGGACGATCCGGAGTTCCTGAATCCCTCCGAAGCGGGAATAGAAAAATGATTAATCCACGATTTATGGCGACGATAGTTTCATATTATGTAATTAAAAATATATTTCCCTTGGATATTTCAGAATTGATATTTTGGAATTGAATATGACAAGGAAGTATCGTAACATTTTGGAATGTTGATTCATTTTTCCTGCGTCATTTTCTCGATCCCCGTAGTAACGGAATTTTTGTATGATTTTCTTTCCGACGGATTTAACTTCAGTGTCTTCAGAGGTCGTCTCGTGCAGCATATTCGTTAGCTTCGGTTCTTCCATTCCTATGAGTCCTGTCCATCTATTCCGAACCCGTCCCATAGCATTAGTGGTTTCCGAGACAAATCTACGTCGGTGATACTGAGAAATAGTCGATTTAAGAGATTCGATCGTTTTCATAACGTTTAATAGATTTAAATTCTTCAAGGCCTCTAAACATTTTATTTCCTAACATTAGCTTTTCCGTAATTCGTAAATAACTGGCTAATGTTCGTGATAATGTATTGCACGAATCGACGATGCGTATGGGAGGCCGATTTAACGACTATCTTTACTCTTCTTCATTCGAGTGGAGCGTTATTTGAGCTAAAAGTAGACTCAGCGATGAATACGGCAAAGGTATTTTTAGACGTATTTTTCGCTCTCGGAGATATCTAAAAGTGAGACCTCTAGTAGTAGCTACTCAACTCGATATGAGGTTTTGCAATCTGAATTTCATTGCATGCGCGTTAATGACATATGAGACTCTCTATTCCTGACACGATAATAAACTCGTGCGCGCAACAGTTTTTCTGCACCCACACGCTGTGTTTCTTGTCCCGCTGAGATGACTGAAGAAAGCGAGAGCTGTAACTACGAGAAATAAATACGAGCCTCGGGATAACGGCGGCAACAATGTACATTTGTATGGCTGGTGGAAAAATCTATTTCGAAGTCTTGTTACTAAGTAGCCAGCATGTTCGGTCAGAAATGCTTTGTTATTGTGAACACGAATGATGCACCAAGGGGATGATGAAAAATCCTTTCTTGAAAAAGACATTTCGATATATCGAAATGTGAAGTCTCTATTCGTTGCCAAGCTTTTGTTTATTCGTTGTCATGGATCGATGCCAAGCATCATTATTAGTTAGTTTTTTTTTACCGCTAAAGAGTTGTTGCTAATTTTCAACGTTATTTGATGGCGAAGTATTTTCAATGCAATTTTCAATGCATCTGGGAATGTTTAGAAAGTTCTTACGATTAAGTTCTTCGAATAATTCGGTACCATGAAGAAATGAAAAGAATCGAGAGTCGGATTGGTCGAAAAATTTGGACTAAATAAAATGAATCGTTCTGAATCATAATTGCGACTCGATAATAAATTATTTTCGTAAATATGGCTAGCAGTGAATGTCCGGAACGTTACAAACGTCAGAAAAATAGCAGAGACTTTATACAAGAGTTTAAGCTTCTACGTACATTTATTTATCATAGGAATATAAATTTATCAATTCCACGTGCAAAACTGAAAGATTAAGAGACAGGAAAAGTAGAAATTGTGAGGTTGGTTCTCGCTTATTGAGTTAGCTCTGAAGATTTTTTATGAGTAACAAGTACAAGATGGTCCCTTGTGCAGATTCCACTGAGCAACGTACGAATTACGATCTTCCTTGATGTGTATATATCCACACCGAAGAATCGTTCCCTCTTTCCTCGTTCCTCTTTCTCGCTGTTTACCATCCCCGACTTTATTTCTCTCTCTCTCTCTCTCTCTCTCTCTCTCTCTCTCTCTCTCTCTCTCTCTCTCTCTCTCTTATTCATCCAGTCGTTTTCTTCCTCCTCAAACTTTTCATGCTCCTCCGCACAACGACTGAAAGTAATAACAGTGAAAAGCTGAACGTACGTGATCGGTGCTCGAGATGATTTTTAATTTGTAGTGCATGTACTGCATTATAGGGAAGGCTACATTTCGCGTGCATTTGGTGAGCCAAGTGGGGTAAGTTGAACGATGATTGGTCACTAACCCTCTCTCTCTCCCCTCCCCCCTTCTCGCTCTCTCTCCATCTCTCTTTATTATCCGATCAACATTCTCTTGTACCGGAATCGCTTTTGAACGGAAAGGGAGCAAAATATGCCAATTACTGTTTTTCTTCCGTCTGCGCGCTCACTGTGTAAGAGAATGAGCTCGCAGGCAATGGATACGTTAGCATTCGTACAGATACTCTCGGAGTACGTAAATATGCTTATATACAAAGAGTGAAAGAGGTACGGGAGGAAGAGATGCAGGGGGATGATAGAGAGGCCGCCCGTCGTGACCCTAAATGTCCTACCTTATATTCCATTACGTGAAAAATATAAAAAAACAAAAGTCAGGCTACAAAAATAATGCAAAAGAGTGAAAGGGGCTGCGAGTGTTCAAACGTACAAATACAACCTCGTAAACATTCGTGTTACTCGCGTAAAACCATGACTCTGATATTTGTTACGTATACAAGAGAAATGCGCAAGTATGGGCGTTAGTACATTATGATAATCGGAATGAGCAAGGGCAAGTAAAACGAGATTATAGTGATGGAACTCCGATAAGTGCTCGAAAACACATTCACAGGGTGTCCCAACGGTTGTTCGGGAGGTTCACAAGACCTTTGAATTCGACTGGGAAACATTTGTGTATATTGATTTAAACCATTTGGTATTAATCCACAACCGATGGCAGGAGAAAAATTTTACTGATCTGTCAAGTTTCGGTTTTGTAATTTAACCACCCTCGAAAGTGGCTCACGACTTTAGTTGCACCCGCAATACATAAGCGTCTTACATCACATACGTGAATACGTTTTGAAGCAGTACAGTCGGCGTTTGGTTCATGGGGCGAGTTCGTTACTAGTAAATTAATAATTATCAACTCGTATGGGAACGAGGGAAAAGTAGAGGAGCGGTGAGTGCCATCGTAAAATCCAATATGAATGGCTCGACGCGGAGGATCAGTTATCTCTCCTCGAATGGAATATATATTGGATTCCGCGGTAAGGGAAAGGCGAATCCGCAAGAGGAGCGAGTAATACGAGAGTGCTTTTGAAAATAGAAGGAATGAGAACATGTGCGCACATTCGGTAGGCCTAAGATAAATATAGAAAATGCGAGGTGAGCTCGAGAAAGGGGGGCGGAAAAGGGAATGTTCTCCGGGGAATGAGGGGCGCTGTATCAATGGTAACGTTATGGGCAGATGCCCCGTGAAACATGAAGAACTGTATAAACGAGTCGTATCTTTTCGTTTGCCCGTGTGGATTTCTAACTATCACTGCGAGCAAGCCTCTCCTCCATTCCTCTGTCTTTTCTGTCTTCATTTCCATAAAATCATCTCTTTCGAGTAAAAGGGCGTAAGCTTCGAGGCTTGATGCGCGAACACACTCAGGTTGAGCTCTTTCGTTTCTCAGTTTATTTACCCTCCTCAAAAGTAAGGGGGAAGAAAGAAAAGGAAAGGGATTACGAATGTTTCTGCCATCGAATATCGTTCCACGAAACCTCCTCCGCGTGCCATGCTGGATTTCGTATCCTCCCGTCAGGTTTAGACTATTCTCTTTATTCCCATATACTATTCGCTATATATTCACTAATAAAAAGAAATAAAAAAATATTGAAAATATGGGTATCGGTAGGGAAGAAGTTTCGGGAAAGTTGCCACTAGCTTTGGACGTATAGCCTGCCTTGAATATACTGTTGAATATTTCACTGGAGTGTCAGAAAGTATTTCAATGAACGGATATTTTTTTACTGATCGAGTAATAAAAGGAAATTGATCAATCTATATCGGTAAGATTTCATTTCATTTTCGATAAATCGAGGCGTTTTCGCGTGACGTTAAATTTCAATTTTAGTTGAGAAGCAATCGAAGGAACCTCGTTTTCGAGTGTAAGTACGCTTCGACTCTTGCCTTTCAATTTCCTTTTTAATATACTTGGCGACAGGACGCTTTCGCTTCTTCAAATGACGAAAAAATGTCCAGACTAGAAAGATCCTTTGGATGACGAACGTTTGCTCGCTTGTCAAATATTTCATTTCGAATGAAAAGTGTTTCGAACTCTGTCCCGAATTTCCCGTTATAATTTCGCAAAGTTTGTATCTTTCATCATGATAAAACGCGAATCAAATGAAATTTTTAATCTCTACAATTTTTTTACCCACCCCTGAAGACGTTTAAAAATGTACATACGCTGATGTGAAAATTTCACCGTTTCGCATAAATCACGGACCGTGAAATAGTCTTATAAATTCCCATCTAATCCGCCCAGTTTGCCAGCCTTCCAAAATATCCACAGGAAAGTTCACGTGGATATATATTTATACGTCCATTTGAAGATACAATTCAAGGATGGTTTCCAAAACTCTATATCATAGCGCTTTATCCACGCGGCTATTGGCGCGGAACAATGGAGCTTCGACACTCGAGTTACGCCAAGAGTGGCGAGGAGAGATACAAACTTCTTTCCTATATTTCTACCCTCCCCCTCTGCTCCCCTGCTGGCCCAACCCCTTTCCTTATTCGTCCTTTACCTCATCTAACGTGGCTTTTGGATACAACCCGGGATTAGGGTTGTTCCGGCGAGTAGACCCGAAGTTTGTGCGAACCTCTGCAACCTATCAGACTACATCCCATAAGCGAATCCATGTCCGATCATCCTCTATAACTTTACTGTATATACAAAGTTATCACTGTATAGCTTCATGCTGTATCGATGAAAACGAATTTGGTCCTGCGGTGTCATTTCAAGTTTGAAGGAGTGCTTGCGGATTTTATATAATATATATACTTTTTATGTATTTATATATATCGCGTATTCTGATACATATATAAAAAGGGCAATATTCGATATTAGAATATTTACGTGAAAACCAGCGACGCTTGCTGCTCCTCCGAATTTTTCGAAAATCAATAGAGTTATCGTCGTCTGAATCGTCGCGGGCAAGCGTACACATATTTTTATTTATTCATATACGTAGCTCGATATATAAAATATCAGTGAATGTATTAATATATTAAGGTAGATTGGTAAAGCAATCTGTGTAACTTTATCGTCTTTGACCGAAGGTCAGACGTTTCGTGTGACATGTGAGAAGCCTTGGGGGTCAACTAACGATTTTTCGCTCATTGCTTCGGTTCGGAAAAAATTCTTTATTGGGGTGATAAATATTTTTTCCTACGA
Organism: Venturia canescens; assembly: GCF_019457755.1. NCBI lineage: Eukaryota > Metazoa > Arthropoda > Insecta > Hymenoptera > Ichneumonidae > Venturia > Venturia canescens. The sequence continues at coordinate 15,127,117 of NC_057421.1, read as the reverse complement.
ATTCGAAAGTGAATGGTGCTCGAACGGTAGGAGGTTCGAGTCGTTATAACTTGTTGAATGATTCAGTCTCAATGAGATTATAAAAATTCAATAATGCGAACTGGAAATTTTGGATGAATCGAATGAAAAAAATCGATGTTGGCATTCGTCGGAGATATTCAACGTTTGTTTGTCAATGAGTTTGAGCGCGAAAAATGAGCCGAAAATGAGATGGTTGGGCTTTGACTCGGCAATTTCACATTGCTCAGAGCTTCGTTTGTTAGCATACCGTGTGAAAATTCAGATGGAGAACGGTAAATTGAAAAAAAAAATCGTATACCTTCTTGTTAGCTTTGTGTTTGATTATTCATCACGAGCAATAACTGGAGCGAAAAACAAACATGTTGGACAGCATTAATACGAGATTTTCTAACGATCTATAATACAGCCTGCGCGATGTGTATAGAACAAGCTTTCATTAAGCGAAGCTTCGAGCAGTTTCATCCGCTCGTGATATTTGCCCGCCGATCATCTACGATCTGCTGCTTTGTTTTATTATACGAATTCAAGCGATCCTCTCCCCAGTGCCCCACTCTTCTGCCACGGACTCTTTCCCCGCCGTTTTCGTCATGGCGTATAATATATGACGTAATAAAGCACCGAAGGGGTAACTCGCGTGACGCGATACCGCACGCTCGCGCGAATTACCCCCGTTAAACGCGGTGACGCGAAACGTCGTTATACGGGCCGCATATACTCCCGCTGAGTTTGTTCGCATTTTAACGATCTTCGGCACTCATATATGATGGGAATCGTCATGCCAGTTACGTCGCCACCCTTATTCTCACAAGGATGAAATTGTTCAATTCCATTCCTATATTTATATATGTTTCGTCCCGTTTATGAGCCTCAATTTCGCCAAACCATTTGCACGCAAGATTCCACATATACAACGAATAGAATTCACGTTCTCAGGCTCTTCAAGATGCTCGGGGAAAACGTGCCGACACCGGAAGTACAGTCGACACTCTCGTAAAAAGTAATTATCCGCGGGCTCTTCCTCGGCTGACTGCGATGCCATTTTTTCTACTTACGCTCCTTCATCTTCTTTTCTCTATACCGCTTTTTCCATTTGTTAATGATCCCAATTACCGGCTGTATATTTTGCATTACACTTTACCAGGCATATGATCTATTTCCTATCGTATTTATTTACAATGCCATATATTTGGAAATTCCGTGTAAAGTTTGTTTTTCGATTAAATTAAAACTTTTATTCCCACTTGTTTCGATTAATACTTACGTGTGGTCTTTGAGAACCGATTCGATCTTATTCGTCGTTACGTTCCATATGAATACGGAACCGTCAACCGAACCGACGGCGATGTACTGACCGTCTGGACTGAACGTCGCTCGCGCCCAATCGCAACCGACTTTGAAACCGTCGGCACTGTGGATCAAAAATAAACTTTACAGTTATGGATAAAATACCGCTGTCAGCTCGTGCAAATATTGGTCTACCGGATGCGAGTTTTATTGCTTTATCGCTCGTGGAAAAAATCTGTCTCTCATGTTTCGAATGATTGATCAATTTTTTTTAAAAAGAAACGAATGAGTTTTGAATTAGTTATTTAAAAATTTTAGTTTCAAGGGGAATCCTCATTCCGGTGTTTCGGATTGAGAACTGTGCATTAGAAAAAATCCATTTCACGGATTTCAATGGCGGAGGAGAAGCGACTCCGGATACTTTGTATCAGAAAAATAATGAGAAACATTCATCAATATTGTTCCCACGGTAGAAGATGCCACAGCACTAAATCATCTACGGGGGAAAAAAAACAACTATAAAATGTATACGTGACGACAGTGCGCGAATTTTTCCTGAGCGGAATAGTCTTTCGTAAATCGAGATTTCTATTAATCAAGCGCTTCGTCGATGTACATAGCTTGTTGACGTGTACACAGTCGACCGATCGATGTGGAGGATCATTCACTCGTCTCGGGCAAGAGGATTTGCCTCTGGCAATTAAAGAGTAGTAGATTTTTTCGTTATTCTCTTTTTCTTTTCAATTAAATTTCGTCATTTCGCATCGAGATATTGGAAACGGGGCACGGTGCTGCTCTTGGACGCGTGATTGATGGCACCACTGTGACGTGACACGATATTCCCGAACATCAACCGGAATATAGCGTGCTACAATCGTGTCGAAAATAAGACCGTGCTGCTTTTACGGCTATGGCATCATCGTCGACACAATTTTGTTATAATTTTTCCTCAGGTTTTCAACAAAAGTTGACAATAAATAAAGACAAATATTGTTTACTCGATCGTTTGTGATAAATCGCGAGGCTCCCGCTGACAGGAATGCGGCGATTTTTGCTTCGTCAGCTCAAATCTTTTCTTCCGATGCTACGAGACTCTGTCACGTCTGTAGATTGAATTCGAAGGAAAAAAAATTGATTGAAAATAATGCCCACCTGAACGATCCCACGATCTGTTTCATTCGCAGGTCCAACAGTTTTACCGTGTCATCTCTCACGCAGCTGAGAAGATAATTCGCATCTGAAACACAAAAGTTACACGTACGGAATGAAAATTGAATTCAATTGTTGAATAATAATATAAGCCCAAATTATCTGGTGCACTGAATGACCGCAGCATAGAAATAATAACGAGATAAACGTTTAAATTGGCGTATAACATTTTTTGGAAACAATCATTTTTTTCTGTGTTAACTTGCGAGTCGTACGTATTCAGATTCACGTGGATTTATTGTAGCATTAAAATCGTTAATAAGCTTCCTCGTTTTGTATTGTTTCATTTAAAAGCAGTAAAAATGAATGCCTGTGAATTGAAAAGTAGTACAATGTTTCCTCATTATTTTATTTCGCTTACGAAGCTTTTTGCAGTGGAAGCTAAAATTAACAGAAAAAATATCTCCAGCTTACAATAATGAAAGACCTTACGAACTGAAATAATAACGAAACAAAGTGTAAAGCTGAGTTCTCAAATTGTACAATGTTTCTCAACTTTCGTATGAAGTCACAGGAACTTATTATTAGGGAGACCTACCATTATCATCAATAGGCCTTAAGGACTAAAAAAACTTAAGGCTTAGCGAACGATTTCTTATTTCATGTGAAGCTTATTTCATGTGAATTCAACGTAAAATACGAGAACAATTGCGTAATCTGTAATATATTTAATTCAGGACACTTCGTCGGTTATCTGGGACATTAAGCTCTTTTTGGCAGCAGAATATGATTTGTGCTATTAAATAATAAAAAAAAAAATCATTTTTAAAGGAGACAATCATTTTTATGATTTGAAATATCGACAAATTCATTTTGGGAGGCAGAATGGAGTCATTGAACTGGAAATAACTTTCATAATTAATTGTAATATCACGAAATCATCAGGATATTACGAGTTTTATTATCATGAAACAAAATAATTCTGCTTCCATCCAGGATCAAAGGAGCACTGGCTGTAAAATTCACATTCATCAAATTCAATCGGAAAAACATTTTTGTTCGTTGCAAAATCTTCAAATATTGGTCAATTAGTTTTATTTACAAGAGAATGTAGACAGCAGTTGGGCAGGTGGGTTGAGATCAACAGGTGTATGGGAGAGTCAAACATCGAGCAGTGCTGTTGGGTCGAGAAATTTGCTCGCGCTACATGCAGGTATCCGAGTACCGCATGTACAAGGAAAGTTAAGGACATTAGCGGTTGTTCCGATGGATTGGGTACACAGATGAGCAGTAATGACAGAATCGACATGATTAATTAGCTAAACTAATTGGGAGAGAATACGACGAAACACATTTTGGCTTTTTGGGCAAGTCCATGCAAACTTTTTATTAATAAAATCAATTATATATCGGCGTGTATTAATCCTCAAATCGTGAAATAAATTATTCAACGAATAACATATTTCGGTGTTGTTAGGTTATTTTCCGATTGGGGCGGGAGGATAATAATAATTCGTACGCTCGTGTACATGTATACAGAGTATTTATTCCTTTACGTATTACGTACGTAGCTCTTGCACGGCTCGGATTCAACTGCCCAGCTCTCGTTATACTTTTCGGCATCGAGTCTCCCCGCTTACCCCGATCACGTGTCTCATAATAATAATAATAATACAGAGAATAATACAGAGATCTAGAATATTCGTAACAGTGTCATATATTGGTCAATATTATTCCGGATATTATAAAACAAGAATGCGGACGAGTGATAAAAAATCAATTTTATTCTACTCAATGAAAAATGAGTACAGAGTTTCAAAATTTAGCTTGACTGAAGTTGGATCTTCATAATCAGGCAATTGATGAACAGTCACTAATCAAAATTTTGTATCTACACGATTGACGTTTGAAATGATAGAAATTTATAAAACACTCTTGCAATGCTCTTGTGTGTGCGCAATGCTATTTTTCTGTTTTTTCTTACTGATGATGTTTTGTGGAGGGTCTCCCCATGTCCTGAAATTTTGAAAAATTGTCTAAACGTGACGAACGATAATGAATGTCGTCCCTGTCCACGGTAGATATTGCAAAGTAAGGCAGCCTCCAGATTTCTAACTGTTAACCATTATTTCTACTTCTCTCTTGTATCATTTTGAAAATAAATATAACAAAGCATGAGAGTGTATTTCTAAAAATAACGTCTGGGAATACTTATAGTCGATTGAGTGTCGTATCAAATTTGAAGTAGATCATGCCCGAAGCCAATCATCACTCTCAATTAATGTCAAAGTTATTAATTCAACATTGTAAATACATTTTTCAACTTGGCGAATGAAACTACAAGCCATTAATTAATCAGGAATCTATCTACTGACTGAACCCAAAATTTCATTTTTCCCTGGCGAAAATACTAGTTTTTTATGTAAAAAATCGCATTTGAGAACTTAAAGGGAAAATGGATCAAGAAAAAAGTGGATAAAAAAAAAGACAGAAGGCTATAACAGGAATGTATCTTTATTACCAATAAGACAATCGTCTCGAATTTTTCGTCAGACCTTACTTTATTTTTATTCTGTATTTTTTCATAAACTTCGTGAGAAGTGTTCATTCGTTATATGGAAAGAAACGATTTTTTACGCATAGTTCCTATAACCCTGTGTATTTTTCTTCATATTTAAAAACACGTTTATCTCAATAACCAATAAGACGAACCCTTTAAAATTTGGTATGCGTGTCAATCGACTACCCATTTAAACTATGTGGAAATTTCAAGACTTTCTTAAGAAAATCGTTTCATGCATGAACTACCTTAATCATAAAACTTTTCTAGAAAACATTCCGAAGTTTTGGCAATCAATTTAAATGACATTCATACTGATTGACTGGCAAAGAAACAAGTACTAAGAAAAATAAATGATAAAGACTCAATCCGTGGATCGAGTGCAGAGATATTAAGAAAATCATGGCATTCCACAGTACGCAGTGAGCTCGTGTTTAGCGAAGGTATATGAGAAATCCGGAGATTCTTCGACTGGAAAGGAAACGGCACGATAGGGGTCCTTTGACGATGCTACATAAGAAGGACCTTCATTCCTATAATATGCAAAGTTAAACAGCGCTGCTGACACACGTTGTGTGGGATTTGAGCTCGTGCACGGTTCCGAGAGAAATTCGATACTGGTGTAAGGAGTTTCGTGCACATTGTAACTGTAATGATCAGCCTGTTGTGCGCGACCATACATGCAAACGCTTTGCAGTTACCTTAGCACTTATTAGTTCAAAAGGCCAACTATCCATTGGGTTAGTTCCCCATCCACGTCCATTTTTTTCACAACTAATACAGCCCATTTAGCAGATTATCTGCTAATAGAGAACGTTAGAACATTTCATTGTGTTGTTAACGACCATTTCACTCGAAACACCTATGGCTTTAACTCTCGTTAAACTCTCACGACTTGGGTTCGTCCATCAGCTTCAATCGTTCTTCATTCGCCGATCATATTTTTTCTTATAAAACTCTGCGCCGTCTCAAGGACTATCGAATGTGATTAGAAGTCGGAATAAATGAGCAGGAAATTTTGTTGAAGTGAAAATCAATTCGATTTTTGATAATTAGGATTTTGAAGGTTTTACGAAATTATTTTCTGCCCGCAGAACTATTAGTTTTCAGATAAATTCTATTCGTTTTAATACTAAAGTTTGAATAAGATCAGATATATAACGCTAAATTCGATCAATTGATCAAGCTTTTTGCAACAATTTATTTACATTTCTACTCAATTTTTTCTCTACATTACGGATACTATTTATCGATTCGAGAGCCTACGAGAACGCATTTGGGTTACAATGATCGTAGCCGTAAAGTATAAATAAGTACGCGGAGTTGAGTTATGTGTTTATCGATCGTCAGGGGATTGCCTCTCGTTACGCGTAAAACCCTCGAGAGCCCATACGTCGAGCGGTTCATCTATACTGTATCGAACATTTAATCTCAAGCGATTTCAAGGTTTTGCGTTACAGCTCGTACGTGCCTGAAATTTGGACACGGATCATCCTCTTCTTAGGATTCTTGGCAGGGAAGGAAATTTTCTCGTTTTTTTTTACAACCGGTGCGCAGTACTCTTAAAGGTGGCCCGGGAGGGTCGATTCACATTTGTATATTTTCACGTTTATGTCACTCAGTTTTCGCATGTACGCAAGCTCCACGTGTAGAAACTGGAAAATATAGAGTCGAGGATCACGAATCACCATCCGAGCTTTGAAGCGTAGTCTGATCACGAAATTTCTAGAGTAAACATTTTTTCTACACTCTTGTTTGTCTGGGAAAGTTAAAAAAACATGGAATTTGTGGTTACCCATCACTCATGCTGTGACGCGAAGTGATTACTTCGGATGGGATCCTCCGAACTTGAAATACGAGATAAAAATGCTTTCTTCACTTGCCACACTCTCGATACACCGGATGAGCGTATACAAACGATTTTTTATTGCTCTTCAACGACGCATTCGGAGGTGAAAAATTTGATTAGAAATTCCTCTTTGAAATCAGCTATATTGCGAAGACATTAATATTCCTGAACGACCTTTTCGAGTATGGAAACTCCGCCGAATTTCTCTTCAGTATTTTTCATAGTCTACTGCACAGAAACTTTCGAGACACCAAGAATCTCGATGATCTGTAAAACAATTAATGGAACAATCAAGAATATTAAAGCTCGCATCGTTTTAGAATTGAACAGAATTCTTTTCCATTTCTCCACTGACCGATTCTTCGATGTGTGGCTTCATCTATAGCCAAATAATCCGGCAATACTGGGAGAAAAAAAATTCGGTATATTTTAACGTTTCGACTCCAACATCATTCCGTAGTATTGGAAAAATGTGTGCACACAGTTTTCTCGACTATATTGCTAACACTGTGTGATGCCGAAACTCCCATGCCTCCAACCCACTCCCTCGAGATCAAGCGAGTTGGTGAAATATCGTTTCCCCTACGATCATAGTCCAGCAGAGCAAATCAAACAAACTCAGATTCAGCTGACGTCACTAAAATTCACGTGTATCCAGGCCTGTACTCACTGCGGTATATTTACTGTGTAACGGTTGTATACACTGATAATGGGCCATGCCACAGACTCACAATCACTTGAAGGGTGATTAAAGGATTTCGAATATACTTACAAATGTACATACAAACATTTGGTGGGATCAGGTTTCCGCCCCAACTGCCATATGTCGAATTTCTGTTATTCTCAAAATATGACGAAAAACTCGATAAAATGTCATTTCCTGACAGCCACAACATTGGAAAAGCCCTCGCTGATTTTTTCACACATTTCACACATCACTATCTCGGGAATTCTTTCCCAGGAAACGCGCGCCTTAAATTTAGAAAAGGGTTCTTTTGGTAGATTTTGGTAGAGAGTGCATTGATAGAAAGATTAGCTTAGATTAATAAATATCACTAGTATCAATTGTATAACAAGCAACGCAACTGTACAACAAACAATGAAACTGTATAACGAATAACAAAGTTGTACAAAAAATATAAAATCGGCTGTATGTCAAAGAACAAGTCCTAGCGCATTGATAAACTCTATTTTATTTTATTCCCTCAGAGTTGGATAGCGACTTATGATTTTAAAAATAGTAGAAGAAATCCTGTGGTAAACCGAAGGGAACTGCGAAACGTGACCAAAATGCATAAAATTCATTGCTTTGAATATTATATCGATGCTTTTTTCCTTCAATGTTATTGAAACTTATCGCTGCTTTTTCAACTCAAATTGTCGGGGTGCCAACAAAAATCGTCTATTTTTCCGGGAGGAACGTATGTCTTCGATGTTTTGTAGTGTTTTACAAAATGGTCGATGGAAAATCGACTGGCGGAACCCTCACTTCGATAGCAAAGCTTTTAGAGGAATATTTTTCTCATAAAGTTTTATTTTTTATTTGTGAGTTATCTGAAGGCACAGTGGAAACGAATAAAAATTCGATATCCGTAAGAATGTTGTGAAGAAAAATCTCGACGGATTTTCAATAATTTAAATTTACCGGTCAAAGGAAGCGATGGTTTCCTGATATGCTAATTCACGAGCACGTATTCACAGGGGGAACTCAAGTAAATACAAAAATAGAAGTGAAACTATTGGTATTGTGCAGAAAAGAATGAGGCGTTGCGTTGGGACGATTAATGAAGGCTCGCGCGATATCTCACTTCCGTATACAATCGAGCTCTTCAATCAACATTTGGTACTACGCGGTATTTCAGAATATAGCAAATGGTCTCTCTGGGACATGGTTTTTTGCTGGTTGGGCTTTGCCACTGGATTTCCGTTGGCCTTGCTCCATTGGGACCACGTGCCGAGAGGGACGATGTAGCGCGCAATTACGTACGCGAAAAATAAAGCGTTCGGGGAACGCGTGTCGTATTGGTTGATAGTCGAAAAAGAAAAAGCACAAAAAAAGAAAAAAAATAAAATAATCGGTCTAGTTGCGGAGGTAGACTAGACAAAAAAAAATAAAACTCTCTTCGATTCTCGTTACCTTTGCCCCATCAACTGAAAACCGAGTTGAAATATTTCGGTAGAATTGTAATGAACCATTTCCAATTTTATTTTTCGTTTCCTGTCCTCTAACAATTTCTTTTCCCTCGTTCTCTTCCGATATTGATATTTTTTATCTCGAAGCTTTGAACGTCCTGCCATCGAGTCAATCGGAATTGGTATGCCAAGTTTGTCGGAGTGGTGGATAAAAAAAATGTTGAAATGATTACTCTCAAGCATCGAGAGCTTGCATTGCTTGGGGACAAATACTGTATTTTGAGTTTGGCCTATGAATCAAACCTTCTTCATTAAAAAATCCCAACTGGGCAATCTTACCTCGAGACAGGTCCAATGAGGTGACTTTTCCCTGAAGAACGATGTCGTTCGAACTCGATTCTGCTCGTGTGTCCCAAAATCGTATCCTTTTATCGAAATGTCCACTGATTATCGTCGACCCTGCACCGTCCGATGTGACGAGATCGTTACAGCTCGAGCCAGCAAATTTAGTTTCGATACCTGCGAAAAAAATTGACAAACGAGTGAAATAACGAGGCGATCTCGTAACTCTAAACTCATTCATAAAAAAAAAAAAAGAAAAACATCTTGATACTCTCGGGGCTGCAGACAATGTTACAGCGGCACGTTTACCGAATACCAGAGAATTGTTTCAGTGCGAAAATTTCCATTGTCGAGAGCCCGATAATAGCATTCCTGGTGCGCGGACAATAGATTTTTTGCTTACGAAAACTTTTCGTGCCGTTTCAAGACACCAGCTAATGCCAAATCTATATTGCACACGTGGTAACCTAAATTTTACTATCATACGTCGTCCTCCTCAAGTTCTATCGCTGTTTCGCGAATATCGTGCATTAAGAAAAAGGAAAAATTCACGAATAAGCTAGAGTACTCCGCTCGAACTTTAACTTTTTGCATGTGAAAACAAAAAAATCTACATTTTTCACAGTTTTAACAACTTTCCAATAATTTCTACAAAACGCACTGATAAAATGTTGGTGAATAAATTGATCAGCGATTACATTCCATGTAGATGCTGGGCACAGCAAAGGTGTCTGTATCGGTCGCGTTAGAGCCTCATAGGCGGAAAGTTGTACGAGAGAAGATTGGTGAGTGAGTGCAGCTCAATCGGTATGGCGCCACCGGGACTCACTGACGCTTGGAATTGCGTCTGACCGGGCAGGCGGATGAAAAGTATTAAATGACCGAGTATCAAGCCCGCGATATAGCTGCGGTCATAAAACCCAGCGGGTTCGAAAGTGCATTCAGGGTAGAAGAGTGCGAAAGCGAGGGAGAATAGCTGCGGTCAAATTATAGCAATACTGGAAATAATGTTGCCTCGCGGAGCTCCAATGGAGGACCTGTCCGTCACTATTCGTGGAACATCAATGTTACCACGGCACAGCATTGAACCGTCACAGTACTGAAACGCGAACCTTCCCATGCGAATGTTTCTAAAGGCTATTTATTCGTTTCAAGAGATATTATGTATTCTAAACAATGAACTCTGCAAAATCTACTGGATTTAATTGATTTGATGGGATTGAAGGGCTGCGACTCGATGGCGAACGTCAATTAAACGTTTTGATGGGAGATTATGCTATGAGCATTAGAAATCAAAATACCATCAATCATTCGAAGCGACGCGTAGGCATTTCCATAATATTGAATTTTATGATACTCGAAATTATCTGGACTCTGAAGAATTTTGGTACGAAAAACATTCAGTTTTTTGCTGTCCAGGCTTATTGCAGTTTGATTTTTCCACTGATCAAAGATGAAAATCTTTAAACGTTCGAACATGTACATTTCCATAAAAGCTTCAATGTTATTGCCAGTGAATACCAACAACTCGATATAGTACTCCTCAGAACACTCTTCATTTATTCATTTTATCGTACTCTCCGTGCAAACTGAAAAAAAGTTTTTCGATCCGGTCAAAACGATCAAGTTTTACATAGCAGTGAATGCGCGATAGAGGAGAAATCATAAAGTGCACTTCGAGTCTAGATCCTCCTGGAGACGAAACTTCAAACACACGAATATTCCAACGAGATTGCAGAGTTCTCGTAAAATTAATAACTTCGTGAAGCCACTGAAGCGTGATGTCTGTTGCTTTAGGTATATCAGTATGAAGAGTCTGTTGCGAGGGGGATGATGTCACCTGATACTGTGGAATCGCGTATTTTGGATGCTGGGATCACACGCTGTTGAAAGTGTGAATCGATATCCCGAGCTGGTGCTCCTCGGATAAGGTTTCACGAGATTAGCCGCCGTCCAAACGATCGGAGTGTAAATCCGCCATTGGATTTTCCCAGTTCTTCGCTTATACCTTTCGCACCGTCACTTTTTTTGTTCACCCTCCTGTCGCCTCTACTATTTTTTTCATTTTTCTTCCATTTCCTTCGACGAGGGTGCGGTTCACTATGAAAATAAACATTCCATGGGTCGCCGTACGAGAGTTTGATATGCGTAGTGAAATTTGAAGACTAGAAACCCGAAACAACACTTGAAAAAAAAAAAAAAAACAAAAATAACCATGAAAATCGGGTCAACCATGGAAATACTTTACCACTGGGACTGATGGATTCCTATCTCGAAGTAACCGTAAAACAGTGGCTCCATCGAATTTCGTGCACGTTAAATGTTCTCAAGGGATCAGATGAACGAGAGTAACTAAACTGTCGGCGGGGGAATACAACGTTTATGACGTTGATGCGCCGATAGTTTTCGTCCCTACAATTATCTGAAATCCATTTATTTTTGTAGATTCCTGTCAATTTTATATACGTGCGAATGTTTCGTTATATTCGTAGTGTGTTCGATGTCTGTTCCAGGATCACTTTGGAGCTGAACCCTCTAAAGCTTCAATTGAGCAAGTATAAAATAATGTAATCAGGCCAGAAAGCTACTCAATTTTTATTCCACAAGATTGATTCGCCATTTGTTTTTGCAATTTCTCGTACTCCTCGGCCCTTTCTCATTTTTACGAGTCTTGTTTATTATACCGGAGCCCGACTTCATCGAATGCTATGTTCCCATAAGACCTTTGAGAGCGTTGCCCCCAGCAGGCACTTTGCTCTTATGCACTACTCTGTCGTATTTGCACTCAGCCCAAAGGAAGCCAAACGGTCACCCATCGAAGTTTCAGCCTCGTTCGAAGTGAGTAAATTCGACAAATGACTCGAGACGCGCAACGACCGTCCACTCATCGCTGTCAGTGTATCTATTTATGTGCGAATCGAATTTTATAAAAATTCACAAATGTGAGAGGAACATCCAGGACGTGGCATCCAGTTTATCCAGAAAATCCTTGTGCTCGATTCGTTCATATCCTTTCTGATTACGTATACGAAGAGTTTGATGGCGATAACCATAAGTAATGAAACAAAGCGGAGGGCTAACCGTTTAATTGATCATGACAAATATGAAGTTAAGTGACCCGTAAGATTCACATTATTGGATAATACATTATTCAATCTCATCCCGTGAATAATCTGATGGGCAACAATGTGACGTAACGAGGTGAGCATAAAGAAGACTCATCAAAGTTGAATTAGTACAACAATTCACCAAGGCAGTGTTTAGAGGCGTTGGGCATTAAAGAAAAAAAATGATTATTTTATACGGAGAGCACCACGCAAAATGGCATAAGCCAGACTGCGCTGGAATATACATATGAATGACTATGCAGATGGTGGCACGGGTATCTGGTCGACATTTGTTTTATTATCTTGCGGCTGTCCCAGCGAAATGTATGCTTGCACGCGCGCATAAGTGGGCACTCTATAATGCAACTACTAATAGAAGTAATGGGGAACGTGATTACTGCACTGCCTCATAATATTTCGGTATAGTCTGCGCTCTCTCTCTCTCTCTCTTTCTCTCTCTCGTTATATAGGCATGTTTTATATTGTTGATGCTAGAGCACGCAGAATCTGACCAGATGACCGTAGAAGCAGCCGCAGTTCACACTGCGAGCTTCCGGGTTACGAGCAGCTCACGCGTAATGCTGTCAAAAATATGCTGCATTTCGTAAACGAAAACGGCTTGATAAAACGACGGTTATTCAACTTTTAAGGGCGCGAAGAAAATGGGCTCTTTCGTAGAGAGAACATTCTAACGAAATAGGATTTTTACCAAATACGAGCTATTAGCGATCGAAGGTTGTTCGTTGCAGAAGTCACGCTCAGGCTTTCTCGTTTCGTAAATAAGTTTGAAGAATCGATTAATTGCACTTTTGAGATTACGATGGAATTTCCAACCTCACATTAAACTCCACGATTCGAGGATTTTGACGGGTCCGTTTACAGCACCCTCCTTATACGTCAAACTGACGCATGACGTTGCAAGTGACAAAAAAACATTTTATACTCACAAGCACGGCTACGAAGGTCCCAGATTTTAAGAGTTCGATCGTGACTGCCCGTCACTACTTTCGATGGCTCGCCGAGAAACTTCGCGGCCATAACTTTCGCGCAATGGCCCGTCAATGTGTGCTGCAACACAAAATTCAAGGAAAAAAGTTCAGTTTTTTTCTTCAGTTTTTCACGATTTATGCTAGAAAATTTTATTGCAGTTGAGATCTGATCAATATTCTGTGAAATTTTTCTCCAATGTGTACAGTAGAACAGCTTCTGCTGAGTTAAAACCGATGTGGCATTTGATAGAATCGACAGCACGAATATATTCGGATTATTTAGCGAGTGCATCTAAAAATGGGTAAACCTGAAAATAAGAACTTGACATTCTTTTTCAATTTTCATTCGCTGCATGGTTATCATCGATGATTATGAAAAAGTGGATACGTCTAGGGAGTTTACGAGATATCGATGATTAAATACAGAATAATTTATCTAAACGAGTCGAAAATCGGAAAAAAATTGGAAAATTTTGCATAGAAAAATATTTCTGTCAAAGGCAGGTCTGACTATGGCATGAAACGTTTTTCCAAAGTTCAATAAATTATCAGAGAAGTGAATCATTTTGATTGCTTTTATAAATGATATTTTTATTCGAGCAAGCTGTCACGTTGCTGCGACGACAAATGGCAGCTTGAATATCGCAATAGAAATATTGAATGGGAGGTTAAATTGTGTGGCTTAAAAAATTTTGGCGAAAGTAAATCGAAGGGTTAATATGATTCTTGTTAGGAGCATTATCCGGAAGAGAAGGAGGCAGAGGAAAACCTGAGGACGAAATTCAATCGGGAGCCGGGTATTCGTGATCGAAGATGAAATTATCCAACAAGTGGTCGATCCCCGGCAACGTTCGAGCAGCAACCTAGACCGAAGCGAATCCTCTCGTGTTTCAGTAGCTGCCGGACCTCTAGCTCGCTTTTGCCGTTCCTGATTTTCCATCCTACTTTTTTCCTCCTTTTGGTCTCATTTCTCCCATTCCTTCGCTATCTCAAACGCGCGAGCATCGAGGCCGAAAACTTTTCAGGCACGATTCGTTAGTTTTTCTCTTCCAAGCTCAAACCCCTCAAACCCATGAGAAGGGTGAGGGACCCTTCTTTTGCCATATAGCCGCTCCCGTGCAGTTCGAGAAGTTGAGTTTTTTCACCGCCATCGAGGTAGCCTCGCCTCTAGCAATGTGTAGTTCAAACTTTGCTGCCCTCGGAACGAGGAATCCCATCCCTTTTTAGTGCACGACCCCCCCGACCCGCAAACCACCCAACGAAACTCCACCATCCACGACGAACGACGTGTTCGAAATAGGAAATGACAAATCGCCGTGGGGTCGCGGAGTTTCCATCGCTAGACATTCGAGGTCCCTTAATTTACGGCACCGCAGTATTAAACGGAGATTGCGCAATTTATATTGCTTCTACATCTTCCATTTTGCGAACAATAATCGTAGTGTTATTGATAACAATAATTAAGTCAAGATGCTCAGTGATATATTGGCCCAGGACGTACTGTCTAATCGCAATAAATAATCAATTGCAAGATGGTAAATTCCTGTGGATTCTTCTACTCGAAAAAAGCAGTGTAACCCAAAACAAGATAATTGAAAATTACGAATACGATTTAGGATTCGGTTAGGTAACGTGAAACTCTGAAAATCGAAGATTTTGAAGGCAAGGCAACAAACTTTATCGACGGCTGTCTACGGAGCCGAGAGCACTCGGAGTATTCCAAGAAACAATAAAGAGCGAAAAAACACACGTTTATGCTGGGATCTGCTTCTTTTGGATCATGCGAAATTTTTCTCCGGCACTTGCATATTCACGGATTCTCAGGTTTCTCAAAGCAGGTGAAAATAGCGTACGATGGAGAAAGTATGCGAAAAGAGGAAGAAAAGATGGAAAATGGTGAGTGGAAAGATCCGCTTCCGCTTGGCTCGTCGAATAATAGAGAACGAAGCTTCTTCGCGGCCGAGATCATATATAGCGAGAACGAAAAAGATAGGAAACACCGGTAGCCTGCTGCTGTCTTACATCTTTCTGCACTGCTTCCGGGTCGTAGTGAAGGCGGAGATATTCAAACGTAAACATATGTATATTTTGTATCAGTACGCAGATATACCCCGGACACAGGCTGCGCGATGAAATTTCGATAATATTTTGAAACCTTATTTCGAGGCAAAATTAAATTCCAAAAATCTCATGAAATAATGAAACTCGTTCCAATGGAATCCGCTCGGAAAGTGCTCCCGTTTCATTCGACTGTGGATCCGGTTAAGCAGCACTCGAATTGAAGGTGTCAACCGATCTGCGATGGAACACCCTGTATAAGCAGTTAGGCAGAGTTACCTCCGAGCTCAGCTGCTCTAGCTCACATACATTCTTCCGTTCAGCGTTCGCTTTAGCAAGCCCGCTTGCAGCTATCCGATAGCTCTTGAAAAATGTCCTAATGTAAATTAATGATCCGAAAGTTTGGGCCCGAGTCGATTGGCAAAGTAGCGATCCCCGCAGAGCCTTCAGCGGAAGCCCGTTTTTCCTCTGGTTTGGTATCCATGCGTAAATTCACTTGGGCGTTGTACCAGAAGCAAGGAAAACCTCTGCACCAATAAGGGGGTGTGTCGCCTCATCCTTCTTCCCAACCCTTGCCTTTCTCACCACTGGCTCTTTTCAGCTTCACTAAAATTAAACTTCATTTTTACTTTTTACCGAGTTGCA
This sequence comes from Venturia canescens, assembly GCF_019457755.1. Classification (NCBI taxonomy): domain Eukaryota; kingdom Metazoa; phylum Arthropoda; class Insecta; order Hymenoptera; family Ichneumonidae; genus Venturia; species Venturia canescens. The sequence goes on along the minus strand of NC_057421.1, from coordinate 15,110,980 downwards.
TAATACGTCTGCGGAACCGCAAGTTCCGCTACAGGCGTATATACAAGTTGGCAGAGACTATTGAAAACGTGTGCAAAACACAATCTCCAGGATAATAGATGATGCTCGATATTTAGTGGCGTCTGATATTGGCTGAATACAGTGAGTCGAAGCAGGGTCTGCGATGTTGATATCGAAGGAAATTTTCTCGGGTTTTTTATTTTTTTTTATTTTTTGTCTCCCCAATTAAAGGTTGAAGACAAACTTCCAGTGTGAGGTATCGAAAAAACAAAATCTTTCTCATCAATTTTTGTACCATTTGGAGATCCCCAAGGACATACCACGTGCTGAAATGCTCCAGACGTGCCGTTACGTATTCGAATAGTCTGATGATAAGGTTGATTATGCGTGAAGGATCGCTTCTGAAATACTTGAAGAGGGGAAAGACATGAGCCGAGGCACACTCGGTATACGTTAAGTGTTTGGCGAGAAATGGAGAATTCCAGGGCGCGTGTACTTGGAGTGCAATTGGCCCCGTGCCACGTGTTATCTGTTGCGTGTCTTTTGACTTTACGTTTCACTCGTACAGATATGTCGGTATGTAGGATTCATAGGTACAGAAGATCGGACAGGTATCGAGTATCGGGTTACGGAACACGTCGATACCTTTTTCCTACCTCTCTCTCTCTCTTTCTCGATCGTCTTTTTGTATCTCGCACCCTCGAACAAGCGAGAAGGAAGACGTGATTCGGTCTATATACTCGACGTGCTCGATAGGATAAAACAGTGTAGGCCAGGGCCCGAGCAGTTGTTTAATCCGAGGAGGAGCGTGTGCAAGTGTTGGTTGCGCGTGCTTGGTATGGAAGAGTGGAAGAGTGAGACGGGCACCCATAAATTGCAACGGCTTCGTTGTATACAGCTAATCTCGGCGGTGCTCTCGGAAGGCAAAGCATAGGCGCAAAAGCAAGAAATGAATCGTGAGAGAGAAAGAGCGATTGAGGGGGAGGGGCACACGCGCGTTACCCCAAGTGTGTGTTATGGTACCTCAATTAATCCTTCGACGTTGGTGTTTCCATTTCTCGGCTTCGAAGCCCCCGGCACCAAGCCAACCACGGTCTTTATTTCATCTCTGACTTCGCTACACATACGTATAACCCCTCGCATCGTTGCAATGAGGAAATCGTTTCGAATGCATGTTTCCTGTCTCGCCCCGCTACTTCCCCGTCTCTTCTTCCACCTCTCGCGCTCCATGTATAAATGAATGACTCTTCAACGAAATAGTATATTGTGAATTATTCCCGAGTACATACGGGAATCCGGTTATCGCGCATTGCTTACGCTCGTTAAGCATCTCCGCAAATTTCATTTCGCGACTCAACCTTTTCATTGTTGCTACGCGTTTGATCCGCGTATAAAGTACTTTGAATAACGCATGTTAATCCTAACAAACCGGTAATTAACCATTGAATGTGATATTCGAGTACAGATGTAATGCTATTCGCTGGGATCTTGTGCTTCCAAGCATTCGTTGAAAATATGTTATACATTTAGAGGAAATAAATTATCGCAGGAAATAACCGAAACTTGGGAGTATCCCGAGTGTAGCGTGTTAGTAGAGCTCACAAGAACTCTCGAGCTCTTAATCAAAACTATATAAAAGCTTTAATTATGGAGAGTTGAAGCAATATATTCAGTCTGACTTGAAGTCACGAACAGATAAAGAATCAACCCTTAAAAAAGATTTCAGGTAACGACGAAGTCGTTTCGAAGCTACAGTTTGAAACAACTTCTGGCCGACGATGCTTTTTATTTTGGTAGAAAAAGACCGTTCCCTCGAACGAAAATGAGCGGTGATTTTTTTGCATGATTTAACAGTCCTACTACATGTTTTTCATAATATTTTGAATTAATGGGAGAGCTCAATCCTGATATAACGCAATGGTAAATAGCAGTGTGTTAGCACGTCTGTTGGTACGCAAATCAGCGGCACGCGACGTTTACCGGTAACTTCGCGGAAAGCGTCGTCGTCTCGCACCACAAGTCATGGGTAATATACATTTTGCTGGACGAGAACCGCTTCAAAACGCTGCCTCAGTCTGGCTCACGCAATCTTCTTTCACGCTCTGCTCCGCTGCTCCCTCTGCTCTCTATCGAAGACGTATGGAGAAGCATGCATTGATAGAGAATTTTTATGACAATGTTATGCAGCCCTCGCGCCATCGATTCTCGACCCCGCCCTAGCAGGGAACATGATCTACCATTCCCTGAGCGAAATTCAGGATGTTTCAGGAAACATTACGCACTGTTATGCACGCATGTGTGACGTAATTTGACAAAATTCTATTCACCCACTTATCGAGGTTTGCTAACCAGTTTTGCATAATCGGCCACAAATGATTCAGTTTTTCCCTGTGGGTCGTTTTCCGTTTGGCTAATGAACTTTATATCCTCCCCTTCCTCTGCTTATTTCATTAACTCGAAGTTGACGTGACTTTGCCTACTTTCCCCCCTGATACATTATTCGTGCATCCCAATGTGTACCAAGGAGAGAAATACAAAACGTGTGTAGACGTCACGTATAGCATGCGCACGTGCGCACTCCGGAATCCCTTGGCGTATACCAAGACAGGAAATCGTCCAGCAGCTCATCTTACTTCACTCCTGCATTCTGTAAAGCAGATCTGATTCCAACTCCTGGATACACAGGACTGTGTTTGCTGGCCGGAGTAATAAAACTCCACGTGGTAAAGTAATTCGGAGATCAATACAAATCCGTCCTTTAGCCCTTGATACATAATCACATACAATTCCATGGGTCCCTGTCACGTGCCATTTTCTCGTCAAGATTACCAGCAGAATCGACGGGACACGCCCCGTCCGGCATCGAGGGATTTCAAAACAAGAGAGTAGACCATATAGCAAGTTTAACAAAGTTAGCGAACTTTATTAAAAGGACGGTATAGTCGAAGACATGTTTAACGGTATTTTGGTAGCTGGAATGCCAAAGACTTCGGATGGCAATACAATAATAATAAAAAATAATGTAAAGTAATCGAAAAATTCATAAATGTTGAATGCAAATCCAAGGGCATATTCTATTCTCTACACTCAACAATAATTTCACTCACAACACCAGCAGTCAAAGTTCACGAGCAGTACAAAGTTTGTCTTCCTCATCTCGATCCTCCCAAGTAATCTGCTATCGAGATAGAAAGGATCGACTAGATTCCCGGAATGTAGCACATATGAAACTCTATGGTGATAGGATGAAGGCGAAAGACACTGGTTTTGCACTATGTGAAGAGGGTGCTTTCACTTCCTCAAGAGAATCTAGGGCTTAGGTGTAAGTAGGGGTTTTTGTGAAGGCGTATATGTATGTATCGTACAGTGTTATTATATGGTTCCAGTTTACGCTTATGCACCGACAAGGTTGACATCTTACATGTTGTCTGTCGCTTATTCGGCTTACTCGCTACAGACTATTGTATTTGGATTTCCATATCGGAGAAAACCGCATGTTTTTTTCATGGATTGCATATTGCGGTTCGAAAAAATCTCAACACATCAAATTGGCACGTGAATGATTAAAATTTCGTAGCGACTTGCGTTTCGTTCTAATGGCAAATTAGTGGAAATCGATGGCTAACATAGGCTCGGGCAATCGGAATTTCGTGAGCAAGTGTACCAATCTTTGAGCCAATGTGAACGATGGATTTTTTGTTTTATAACAAACGGTTGAGGCTCGAGAAAGAGTGGATGTCGTTCGCGAGATATGCGTTGAAGAGAAATCAGCAAAGTGGGCGTCAGTGATGTTGGAGCCGGCACTACGTCGAAGGTTCATTGACCGGATCACGGTGCGACGCTTCCACACCGCGTAGGTCGAGTTCTCGTTCATACGGCCTTGGCGATTTAATGCCCACCGCACTAGATAACTCCCCCTTCCCTTTCTCTCCGATCCTTCCTCTTCCACTTATTCCTACTTCAGCCGCTCTTTCTCTTACCGGGTGCTACCACTTGCCAGTAGGGGATAATAGATTATTTGATACGTGGAACTAGTCGAGGCTCTGAGCTTGTTCGATCCACCGGTCCCTCCGAACGGCTGTTCCTCCTCAAGCGAAACGACTGACTCACGCTTATTTTCTGTTGCTTCCCACCTCAGGCTTCGCTGCGTTTTATACCCGAGCATTGTGCCATGCTTTCGAATATTATTACTCTCCTCGAAAAATTCACCCCTTTGAAATTCTTCCGGAAAAACTGATTCGACTATGAAAGATTTTTCAGTACCTCCGCATTAAAATCCGGCCTTGCTGGCATGCTGCGAATACATTTTTCGTCCGTAGCATCATAAGAAATTCAGTAAAATAAAGCGTAAATGTTACACGAGATAAACTAATGAGATATGCGCAGATTCTTTATAAATTCATGTCGCTCGATGCTCGTGTGTAACGTGTAAACTGTACTATTAACAGATTTCTCGGGGTTGTCCCGGAGGTCTTCAACCCTTTTGTGCAGCTTAACTCTTGGTGGTGGTTGTATAGTTATCCATGCGGTTTGAGTGCTTTGATGTACAGGCGTATCGATCGTGGCCCTTTTCCTACGATGTACACTCTTAGCTCGTATCACCTAATAATAGTAATGAGCCATAATGTGATCCCATGGGATTAAATGCTCGACCATAATGCCGCTGGTAGTTACTTCTAGTCGTTAGTGTTCCAGTGCGAAGATGCAGAAGCTCCGCATGCAGAGAGGTTCAGTATATCCATATATGTAGTACGTTTCTATATACATGTTTGTACGTATATAGGATAGTAATGGCGGTGGCTGTGCTTGTCGCGGTCGTCTCAACACCCCACAATTAATTTGCCAGTGATAAATGGCAGGCTGTCGAGCCTAAAGGTAGAACCAGTTCGATCTTCTCTTCTAGATCGTCATCTTGGTGATGTCGATTCAGTACGCTCACGTGTTTATAGCTATTAGTAATTTCACACACGGACACGCTATAATCGTTGCAATCGGTAGGAAAAATACAATGCGAGTAGTCGATCGACGCTAGCAAAAAACTCAATAATTTTATATTTTACTTTTTCCAGATATTTTCAATCCCAAATGAATTAGCTCTGGAAAATTTTCAATATGTTCCACCACTTTCGTTTCTTTTTCCTTAGAATAAATGCGCTTTCGTGAAGCCTTAAATTATTGGCGCGAAAGAGGTCGTTGAGATTTCGCATTGGCCTTTGCGATTCAATTTCTTTTTAATAACAAGATGACTCCCTCGCCTCCTCTCGTCGTCGCTATGCCCTCAAGCTTAAAACCTCTTACATAGTGGTGGGTCGCAGAGTCTATATTGTCTCTCTATGCTTTTCCTATCGGCCCACCGATCTCACTTCGCTTGGTAAAGCTAATACTTTGGTTCGGTACTTCTGCGACCGCCCGGTTGGCTTTCAGGGCTCCTAACGTTTATATAGATGTGTACGTATATGGATGTGTGTGTGTGTATAGTCTGCCTCTTCTTCGTGACTTGGGAGAAATTCGCTTATCACGAAGTAGACGCGACGAGAAGCGGCCTAACGGGACGACAGCTGTCGGAAGTACGGGTACCGGCTGGAGACAGAGGAAAGGAAAGAGAGGACACCGTGAACCAGGGACAATATATGTGTACGTACACACATGCAGCTATGGCCCCTGGGAATAGCGAGGAATGTTGCAATAGTTGTACTATGCTGATAGGGAAGCAAAGCTCCGCGAAGTGTCGAACTTTCTAGACAATTCCTAATAAAATAAATATCATATAGTCATTGTTGGCTACAACTTGCGATAATTTATTGGTCGATACTCGCTCTTTAAATTCGTTGAATGCATTTTCTTTTTCCTAAAATCATTTCGTGCTAAGTGTCGACGAGGCTCACAAGTAATTTTTGTAAGTAAATTCCAAGTTAACATATTTTTCTTGAGATAAAAGGATGATCCAATTTATTCATCGGACAAGTAATCGAAAGAGCGCGAGAGAAGGAGAGACGAGGACGAGCGAATGCTCACTGAAATGGCAAGCTCCTGAAGTATGTCGTTTCTGTCATCAGCAACAGCAATATTTACTATGGCTAATGAATAATGCAACAACTCGTGCAGACAGCGAGTCTGTACGGAGTGTGCGAGTGCTGCTCGGCACTGAACTTTTAGCTTTCCTCTGCCCGTTTCCCGCTCTGCATTCTTTATTTGTTTTTTTAATTTTTTTTTCTTTTTCTTTCGCTACTTCTTTTTCTCATGTCGTTTCTTCATCACTCTCGTTTCCTCTTTCATTAACAAAGTATAAAACGCTTCTCGAATATCTTTATTGGATAAATATTTGCGGTAATGAGAGAGATGGATATAAAAAGGAGGACAGAAAGAGAGACGCGGAGAAGCTGGGCGAGGGCGAGAGAGGCTGAGCAGGAGCACGAGCTCTTGACTCTCAATCGCAACGCCGCGAGCGAAATTCCAGAGTTCAACAATTGGCCGTACTTCCTCCAACGTTACCGTATATAAGTATACTCTCGATTCTCTCTCCTGTGTACCTTTTTACCTCGTCCTCGTACTCATCTTTATCCTCATCCTTTACCTTCTTCACTTTCAAGTTGTAATATCTCCCTCTCATTCTTTATCTCAATCCTTTATGTATACACTGACACATTTATGAAGCCACGCGTGGGTATACACACAAACATGAATTTTTCCCTTCTACATTCACATGTTTTTCCTCTTTTTACGAATGAGTTTCTCTCTGGATACACGTATTTATACACAAATATTGATACCCACGCGACCAGTATGCTCTTCCCGTTTTATCGTCGAGCACGAGAACCACCGACAAGGTCGGATGCGGAAGATCATGCGCGGAAACTACACCGGGGGCGTGATTGCCTGCGGGAAAATGCAACAACACGGAACACAAACGACGCGTGCTAGGGAACGAAGTTTCATGCATAAACACTTTGATGCTCCTCCGCGTACGTGTGCGTCTGTGCGATCCCACATGCGTACGCGCATTCACGCGTATAAGTCGGTACACGTGTACGCGAGACCGCCTATGTGTGAACGTCAATTACGCACTCGGCGTGTGTGCTGTAATAAGCATCCGTGGGCACAAGCCAACTACATCCATAGCCTTTGACGAACGAAAACGAACTATCAATCCTGAGCTACGTTTCTATAAATCATGCGATCGATGCTAATTACTTTTTTCCTTATTCAAGTACATGGGTGGGGATAAAATGATGGAGTTACTCAAATTTCGAATAGCTAAAATCTCGAGTTTAAAAATTTGAATGATAATATGGAGACAGATTGATTCGACTAGAGCTTCGAATATCGAAAATAAATAAATAAGTGGAAACTTCGAGGTTCGAAGCATGTTTACGTCGAAAATAGAATGTAACAATCGCCCATAGGACGACGACTAAAATATCGAATTTCCGAAAATTCGACTAGCACTCTTTCGATTAATAAATTAATATAATCAGCAATACTGTTAATATTCACAATTTCGAAAATATAATAACGAAAGACTAAATATTACTGAGGTTGGAACACTGCACACCAAAAAGCCTAACGGTCAAAATATCGAAACGTTAGAAAGTCGACCGATCAAAATAAAGAAACGCAGCGGAGCTCAAAACACACGAGTCTCGCTCACTCACTTACTCAGACTAGTGATCTCCGATTTCAAAAATCGCCATTTTGACTTTCGCCTTTACGAGCCATCGTTATTCTGGCATATCTAAGTTTTATAGGCTCGACAAATTCATTTTCGATTTTTTGCTATTCTATATTCTGGTCTGTCTGTAAAACAACTAATCTCCACTTTGAATTCGAAAATATGAACTTTTGACATTCGTATGGTCTGTTGAAATTGCATTCGATATGAAACCTATCGAAATATATATTTTCGAGTAAATACGAATTCAAAGAAGGTATATTCGATTAAACACGTAATCCGCTGAATAGTCGATTGGAAATAAGAATTTCGAATGACTTATTTTTCTCCAATCTGATATTACAACTTTGAAAATTTCAAAATATCGACCGTTCTACAATTTGGTCATTTGATCTATTGGATTCTGCCCAACATCTTAATGAACAACTCATCCTGCATAAACGTGACGAAATAATTTTAATTTATTTAACGAAGTAATTAAGATCCCGGTATTCGGGCATTACGTTGCACACGCTTTTCGTGAATGAAATGTGAACGATTCTTATCTCTCGAAATGATTGCTCCCTCCGCCTTTTTCCCTCCGTGCGATAGTAGGAGAAGGCACGAGGTAGCAAAAAAATGTGTTCACATGTTTCTTTTTCATACAATGCCTGCTAGGCTAATCTACTTAACATAATAGTCTAATCACCCTGAGATTACGCACAATGAGGATAATGGGCTACGGAGCGATGTACGCGCGTTGGCGTCCCAACCTTTTGATTCTTATATAATGCCAGTATGTACTCTACAGCTCGTGTGCTGCCTCGGCTGGGAACGTAATTGCGAAGCTCACCGAGTCTGCATGATTCCACAAGACCTTTCTTATAACGCGCCACTCAAGCTCTTCGGTGAGATCAGATGCGTTTGCTGCAGTCGTTAATCCATGTGAATTTTCACGCGATAAGCTTCGTCCCACGAAAATTTTCAGCCAACTTGTGGATATTTATTTCGAAAAAAGTGTTAATTGAAAAAAAAAGCACGCAACGGAATGGATTTCTGATAGAGTTGGAATGATTAGATAAACACGTCAGGGAGAAAGAAAAATGTGATGAAGATGTTGGGATTCAGCACTGAAGAATTTTACTAGGTTCAAGAGGAGGTAAAAACGTTATAATTTTTGTTCCCAGTCTCATGAAAAGTATTACATCAAGTTCTAATTAACCGATACAATGATAATGATTGTTTGCGTTATATAAACAATGGAGATTATTGATGAGTGTTGTTGGACGCTCCGCGGACGTTTCTCGAATAACTTCAGCTCGAAATTCGCATTTCACATTCATGAACTGGGATTTGGGTTCGTTGGCCGCTCGTTTCCCTCGTAAAAAAATAATAAATATCGTCCTTCAGACCGAAAAATAATTTTTTCCAAAGGGAAAAAAGCCAGGCACTGTTCGTGCTGGTCAACTGAGGTTTTATTTTTGTTATTATACTATCCAGAGTGTAGCGTATAGTTACTGCGGGCTCTGACCAACGAATTAGAGCGCGTTTAATTTGTCAGGTGCGACTTTTCTCCATTGCCAACGTGTCATCTTCGCAACGATCGATAAACAGTATAAAATTACCAAACATTTATCCTTATGCATAAAACTTATTTCAAATGAGAAAAAATACTTTTTTGTTCTGAAAAATATATCACCACTATTTATTAGTTGCCTTATGAGTCATCTGTTCTCATGATAATCCGCTTTTATAAAGCTTTATTCATTGCTGTTACTCTTATTTCATATTTTTTTTTGTACGTTTCTTTTTATTAGCCCAGCAACCCAAGAAAATCATTTACATTTATTTCCATCGTGAAACTCGTTGTATCTTGATACGTTGACGTTGCTACCTTTCTTTTCTTCGTACATTTGGGATCCTTCAATTTTTTTTTTTTTTTTTTTTTACTTTTCTCTCAATTATCATCATCTCTAGATTTTTGTGCCAAACGTCCTGATACCCATTGCTTCCTAACTCTTCAAAATATCAAAATCAAGACATCAAAATGGTGCCTACACGAAAAAGTTAAGTATAAAAATCGCAGGAAAATTTTTGGGGCCCTTCGTAAGTCTGTCGATGAGTCAGGATTCGTAATTTCTTAGGTTACTAGGTGAGCAAGGGGATTGCCACTTTTGTTACTTTTTTCAAAGCTATACTCTTCCATCACTCCTTCCAACAGCGAAGCCTCCTGATTTGTAAGGACCACCTAGATTTCTATATATCTATGTATATATCCATTCGTCGAAAAGTTTTTAGCCAAAGAGGTTAGTATACGTAGACCGTACGAACTTTGAGGATCAATGGTGCGTGAGCAGTAGCAGCGGGAGAGCTAAGCATAAGCTCGACGAACTGATCCTTTTCTCCCGTTATAAAAGGAAATGGATAAATACGGTATCCAATACCAATGTTCACCGTCGCAAAGTCTCTAAAAATTGGGACCATAGTATATCCACGTAATTCTCTTTTACAAAGAATCTCCGAACTTTTCGATATCCGGATTTACGTTGAATTACTGATGGCATTACTATAATAACAGTCGGGATTTGCTTTAATTATGCTTGAAAGACAGCGAGAATCGAAGTGCAGCACTTTCGAAATAAATACTCATTTTATCCCGGAATTCTTTCCATGCAATCCTCGCTTGCTGGAATACGAAATATTTTTTGGATGGAAAAAGCACGCGAGTGGAAAAAACGAGACAAAAGTGAGCATTCGTGGACACATTGGTCTATTCGAAGTATTTGAGGGAAGCAAACAGCCATTTCCCGAAAAAAATTGGAACGCGAGTCTCACTTCAGAGTTCTGATAAAAACTCGAAAAATTTAGCTCAATTAAAATTGTTCATGACGATTGAAAAATAAAACGATGGCACCACCGTCGATGTTGGACGTTCCAGCTCGTTTCTCCATCACACGTAACATACGTACGTAGATGTACAATCGATCTCATCGTATAAAAGATTAACAGAGAGCAAGTATAGCGAGACGGTCAAAAGTTACCTGCGGGATTGAATATTTATCTTTATCGCATGTCTCAGTGTGAATATATCATAGAACCTGATCGCGCAATAGAGAATCTCAGGCATGCAAGCGCAGGATCCGTAGGAAGGTGAATAGCCAGGGGTGAATCGAGAATGGAGAAACACTTAAAATTGATTTATCATCGTTCACGTTGCATGGCCATACGTCCGTGAGATTCGAATCTCTTTTCACGTACTATCCCAATAGAGAACTGTCTGCTGATGCTGCTGCTGCTTTCCTATGAACGCCAAGAGTAAGAAAAAGCAGGAGTTGAAAAAAAAAAAAAAAATAGCGACATAGGTAATGGAGCGTCTGAGGTTTCGTAGTCGTTATATAGAGCTACACCTCGCACCTTTACACAAGATTACAGTGCGCACACACGCGGCAGTGTGTGCGAGCCTCAGCGAGGCTAACAGATGTATTATTTCAATGCACTATTTATTCAACTCTCTTGTAGGTGTACGCAGGAGTGTGTTGGTGTGTTTTGCGTTCATGCACCCTAGCAAGTATCCTATTTGGTGCGTTCAGCGATGAATTATCATTTGTATCGATGACTTGCGGGGGGGGGGGGGGGGGACCCGGTGCACGATCGATGTGGCCAAATGGCCCTAGAAAAAAAATGTCTATCAAACACATAGGCGCGCGCGGATGATTTACTGGGTGTCTTGATGATTGTGTCCCGGGCAGCAGATTTGTAGATTAAGCCTCTCAGACCGAGGCCTATTTCACGTTGAAGGAACCCTTTAATTTCATCTCAAAATACTTTCTAGTTTACGAACCCATTGTGACGTTTCAGTTTTTTTGTTGGCAAATACGAATTTTTGAATGTTCGCGGTGCGCGCAGCATCAAGTACTTGGGGGTAAAAACAGAAAAATTTACGAACGAATCTAGCACCTAACACCTTAAATACATCATATTAGCGTCCCTTTGAAAGGATGTAATGTTTGAACATGAAACGCCTGCTTCATATCGATATTTCGATGGTTTAAAGCTTCATTCGTGCTGATGACGTTGTCAACAACGGAGAAGTAGAAGCCTGCGAGCGCGATCTTTTACCACGAATAACTAATGTCTCCCTAGAGAATCGTCGAATTCGAAAATCAACTTTCGTTTTGAGGATTTCGCAATCTACCTGCGCACTCTCGAAGGATCGCAAGGCACGAGACACCTTGTATAAGCGATGAATTTCAATAAACATACACTGACGTAAGCGCGTCCATTTAAGCACGCATTTCTCTGAGATTTATTCATTCACGGATACATATATAAAGAATTCTCCAGCACTTATCTGTATTGCGAGAATAAAATATATGTATCGCTTTCTCGAAGGAAGTACGGTTAAAGCGAGAAATTGATTCGTCATTACCTAGAACTCTGGGGCTGCCGCATTCGAAGCACGCTCCATTATTGCTTTGCTTATCCTCACTTAGATTGCCCTTACTTTTCTCATTTATGCTAGTATACTTACATTGACTTTCCGGTCTTCCGTTGAATTTCATGCGTCTCGCGTGCATGCACGTGAGTTGTTCGCAATGCTTAAGGGAATTTCAACATGCAGACGCACACGCGTGAAACTCTTGCATGTCTCGTTCTTTTATATGCTTTCTTTCCAGCTGTGGGTTTTCGTTTCTGACAAATATACAAGCGAAACTGGAGTTTTCTTATTTGTCTCATAAGAAAACCATCGTGAACATAATTTTTCTTTTTTTTTTGTTTGTTATTGATTCGCGCGCATACTCCGCGAATTCGCAGTGATATGATTATTCGTAATGGCGGAAAAGCAACGGGTGTTGTTCCATCGCTTTAGGATTAGTATCCACGAGCGCAAGTCACTTCAACGATGCGCACGTACGGTACACGAGAAAATAAAGTTTCGCGCGAGTATACGCTTGCGAAGACTATTTACTATTTTCTTATGCGGGATGTAAGATATTGCGATGGATTCGTGGTTTATGCGTGCACGCAAGTATATGCATGTGGAAGGAGAATAAAAAATATTGCGAGGGGGAGGCAAAAAAGAGGAATCAAGCTAAGTATACGGTCTATAGATGGACCAGAGGGATAGATCATTTCTCCGATTTACGTCTTCAAGAACGTGTGTACGTCGGAGCTGGTAAGCTGTTGGAGAATTACGTCCTGCAGACTTAGAAGGACGAGGAAAACTTCAATCCCGTGCTCGCTCTTGCTCGGATACAACCTGGAATGGAGGAGAACTAGCAGCAACATTCACACATTTTGCGTTTGCGAGGAATGCCCGACGAACGTGGAGAATTACGAACGTGATAAATCGAAGCTCTCCTGGCGCCAAGAGCTTATCGACGCACCAACGAAACAAGAATATGATGACGCGCTACTCCTTCTTGTGGCAGCGATCACTCAGTTGTAAACGACTAACCTTCCTCCTTAATTACATCCATTTCGGCTTCTTTGACTCTTGGCGAATTGACGCCATCAAATTCACCGTCACACCGTTTCTCTTTCAGTGTCGTTAACCGCTTCGAAAATTCATCAAATTTATATCACCTCGTAATATATGCAGCTTGAGAATTCAGCAGAGATATCATCTTCGACGCGCGAGAATTTGAGAGCATTCAGCGGTAAAATTAATTTCGCTCGATCGATTCGTTGTGGGTATGATGAATTTTAATGATGGACACTAAAACGATGTCATTCATCGATAAAATTCGATAAAAACTCAAAAATTCATTTATCCACAATTTTTGCTCAGTCATCTGTTGATTCTATTTATTTTTTATTAACAAAATTTCATTCGCCCATCAATAACTGGAGGTAAATAATTTTATTTCCTGGAAGGATGAAAATTTATTTCCAATTAAAGTTTGACTCATCGCACCTTCCAAGAATGTAATGCTGAACTTTTACGTAATACCCTTCAAGTTAATCCTCGCAGATTCCTCTCTGTCACGAGAAAAATATATATTCGCACGTGCGTTTGCGTCCACGTGTGCGCATGTATTTGCAAACAGGATACTCAAAGTAGACGAGAGAAGGTGAGAGATCTAACGAAGACGGAAATACACTTTAACGGCCCTGGGAAGCTTTATTCACGATGAGGATTATCGCATCAGTTCATTATGTCTAGAGTACTTTGTGCCTTCTTGTAGACTGCCTTTGTGTATGTTCGATCGTTACACATAAATTCAAATCCTTCCGTCTACGAGGCTTCGTTCGAGCACAGAATCGGTATTAACGTTCTTTGCATCAACACGTGCCTGAAACTGGCGATGTTCCTTACAGCACCAGAACTTATACTCAGCCCACGCAACCTTCCGGAACTTAAAGAGGTGTGAATCTCTTCCTGTTTTGTACTTGACGAAGAAAAACAAAATTGAAGCACCCCGACAACGAAAATAAATGTTGTAGGATCCCAAGGGTGTCCCGGTTAAACTACTTTCCGAAGACTTTCCTCGATGCTTCAATTTGACGCTAAATTCTCTCACGGAGTACGGTTTTTGTGCTCGATCATTTGAACGAGGAACTCTCATTAATACTACGCCTACTCCCCTCCGTTTTATTATGTTCAATATTAAATGACAGGATTCGAAAAAGCTGCACGCTTCGCAATTACCATAATTTTCGGATCTCATGAAAATCAAACATCGAAAAAGCTTGTTTGTATCAAGGGACGTTATTGTTACGTAATGTTTATGATTAAATATACATTACAAAATTTCTTCACCACCCACTACGATGCATATGCTCATCTTTGTACACATGCTCTCAACGAGTCTCAAAAATACAGGGTATCTCCCGGTGCCCATGTAGGAAGAATATACCAACACGTCACTGGAGCCTTCAATGAACCGGTGTGATGGATGTTTGAAGCATTGATTATACACAGCAAAGTCCTTATCCCAAGAATAAACAATTTTCTGGACTCTGTTTCAGTGAAATTATTCTCTCTGGTAATCATGTTAATTTAAAAGTTACTGAACATTAACTATGTTGGGAGACATTGATTGAAGTGTGTAAGCGAGAATTAGATTTTGGCCTGGGAACATGTCACAAACTGACATAACTTGTTGAATAATTTTTTTTTTTTTGAACGACACTAAACGACGTCACATAAAATGATTTTCTCGGAAATTGGAATATTCAAGTTGGGTATACTCAAAAGTACTCAGCAATTCGACGTTCACTTTAGCAATTCGATATAAGTCATCCAAATCGAGGATCCGTAAGTGAGAAACTCATCTGAGGAACAACGAAACATAATCATCTTTCTTCATTTTAACCTCATTTTGATCTGATGAATTCCGAAGAAGAATCAATGAACACGAAATTCGTTTAAAAAATCGTCACGTGCTAAGGACATTGACCTTTAGTCAAAAAGCCCAGGAACCTTCGACAAATAGTAAGGTCTTGGAAAAGATCAACTGTACAAATATTCTACCTCTCGCATTAATTGATGTTTTCCTAATACCTGAACTCTGTAATTACATTTCTGGAGATTAATGGTAAAACTTGTACCACCTTGACTCTGGATTTTAATTATGATTTCATATTGAATGTTAATATATATTTTTCCTTTCGTGTTTTCTATACTCATTAACCTCTCCATATGTTTATAGAATTTGAAACTTAGTGGTCCGCTTGATAATCATAATGAACAAAGGGAGAAACTCAAATACATTACCATATAATTAAGAGCCTCAGTTGTACCTGGAGGGATTTGAACCTCGTGTCATCGCTATCCGATACAATTCATTAGTGAAGGCTGACGTATGCACGACGAATTAAAAGTTCAACTTTAAGCGTAGATTAACTTATGCTATGAGTGGCTCTTTCCTAGTACTGATGACATAGAGGAGCACAAAAAATTTTCTGGTACACGGTACGAGCACATTAGCCCGGTTCCTTCGTCTCATCTTTAATAATCGGGGCATCCCAGACAGAGATTACAAGCCCGGAGACCCGGTTAACGTGGAGGGCAAAAAAGGAATAATCGTGTACGTGCACCGGAGCATAACCTTGTCTCGTGTAACGTGTACGTTTCATTAATGGCTCTGGTGGACCTTCGGTACTTTTATTCAGACCACGGTAGATCGAGTCAAAGCAGTGAGAAGACGAAAGGACGAATATTTGAAAAAATGAAGCGAATTTCCGCTTTGATATCCCGAAAATTGCCTACACCGTTCAAGTTTTATCCATAAGAGGGCTGACGTTGCCATCGGCTGTAATTTATCCCAATTACGATGGTTTTAACGGTCTGTTAGCGTGCCTCTATGGAATGCCTTTTCCTGGACTGCCCGGGGCGACAATATACAGTAACTGCTTAATATCCTTGTAGGCTTATTTCTCCATAATAAGTTCATGATGTGTTGATGCTTTTAATAAGCTTATGGCACATGTAACGAAAGGTAATTGACATGAAATAGAATTTTTTGGTTCAAGGAAGCTGAGAAACAAAATCAATGGTTATATTAACCGTTATAACTTGTCAAATTACAAACACACGGACGACTTTGGCAAGTTTTTTGCAAACTTCACATTTAATCATAATATAATCAATACAAGAAAAAATATGATAAATTTGCGATGCACGAAGTGATCCTTAAGAGTATGCATCAGTCACCTAACCTCACTTGGAATTTTCGAAATCGAAATTCTTTAACACAGTTTGACCGATTAAGGTGGAACGGTACTATATATTAAAAAAGAGGGATTTTGATGCCAATTGGTAGATACGTTCAAAAATGTGTAAACTATTTGCTCGTGAAATGTTAACAGGTTCTGCTACTATACCGTTTCTAATAAAATTGAATTAGTTTTTTTGCATCTGATGAAAAAGCGTAAAAAAACGCGAAAAAACATTGAGAAACTACTGTTGAAATGGCCACTTTATTATGAAACGAACACTGGTACATGAACCGACTGTCAAGATAAGTCTTGTAAAATTTGCAGTGATTTCACCGTACCGTTTATCTGCAATGTGCAAAAGAAAATTAATAAACGAAGTTTGTCTCTCTCTCCCTCTCTCTCTTCTGGCGGACACAGCTTCAAACTCGGCAACGTCGCATCGATCAACGCACTCTCATATAGCTGCATATAAACAGTACGACTTGTAGCTTGCCCTCGAGCTTGAGCAGAGCAGCCAACAGTCAAAAGCTGAAACCATAACCCTGCATTGCTGCTGTCGAAGCAAATGTTTGATATCTTCAAATATAAAACAAGAAACTTTATTTCGCAAAAATTAGGAACATTATAGTTGAAATAATTATTTTTCCATCTGAAAGTACACAACTATCATTTTTTCATGTAAATTGAAACCAGAAACTAAATACACGTGCAGTTGGAAAGGCGAGAGGTTTTCCATGTTAAAGCCTGCCTGTCAAAAGGCACCATTCTACTTTAAAAAAAAGTTCTGTCATCCTGCACAGGGCGATGGCAAAAGTGGGCTGACATTTTCATTACTTTGATCGAGCGAACAGCGTGGAAAAATTTCACTTTCAAAATTTGCAGCTATCTCTCTCACACTCACGGTTACGCAATAATCGACTGATCGATGCTCTTAACAAGAAGATTCGAAGTTAATTACAAACGACTCCTCAAACGTATAAATAATATGATGCAGGTATATTGAAATCGTTCACATCGTTCCGTTACTGTATATTTGTAGAGGATCTTTATATTTGACCATAGATATTTGAGACCCGTGAAGAAAAGAACGAAAGTAAAGGAGAAGGAAAAGAAGACAGGAGAATAACGTCGAGGTTCTGTGTGTTGTCACAGGTACTTCGAAGGAAGAAGAGTTTCACACCCTCTGTACGAGCGTCAAAATACCTCGAGGGTAAAGTAAACATTTATTTCTAGATAACCTCTCGCTTTTTCTCTCATTTTTTTCACTCTTTTTATACACTATATACGCTTGCACAGTGCGCCATTGTACGCCTTCATCATCGATCCGACAGTCAAAGGTTTGCTTTATCGGGCCCTGAGGTAGCAAGTTGGTACGAGGACCCAGAAGTAGCGAGTTTCTCTTTATCGAAGATGCGTCGTCAAGATAAACAGAGACACATAATACTGTTTCGCTATACTCCGTTCTATATGAGTGACAATGCAATATTGTGACAAAACGTTTCTTGTTAGAGAAACAAAAAAAAAAAAAAAAAACAAACAAGCGTAAATCAAATCGCAATTAAGTTCAATCCGAAACTGTACTTTTCCTATAACCATTTTTCACAGAGTTCTCGTTCGTTGCTAACAAATAAAGTTTCATTTTCTCCGGTACAGAATAATTAATATTCCAACTACGTGAAGCCACTGCGTTGACAAAGGAATGTCTACCAGCCAGTGAGAAAGTTTTATGCAGTTACAATTTCACGATTTCTTTCACGCATAAAAATACATAATGAATGAAAACGAGAATATAATAATAGAGATAACAAAGTGAATTTAGTGCTGTCGGTTCCGTGTACGTTGTCACTGTAGAGCTATGCTTTACGGCCCTAATAGTACTCGACGTCACATACACCAGGCATTTTTATTCACGTGCCATTATTGTCGTTATTATCGTCGCGCTCACGGGCCTATGCGGCCGGACATTTGACACTCGAGCTGCGATAAGCTAAACGACCTGGGACACAGAGAGACGCTCGAAAATCGCGAACTAGGCAACTCCCTCCAACCCCAGGGGTGAAGCACTCGCTATCCAGTTATGGCGAGCTGGTCACAGCAGTCGCGACTCTATAGCCTTTACATCCGACGTACCAGCCCTCATTCACGTGACCCGCAGTCCGACTGAATTTCAAAGGATGTCTCGGAGCTCATATTCGCAAGTCGTACTATTCGGTTGTTAAATTATAAAATTTTAAAGACCAAACTTTTCGATCATTTTCATCGACGATTCCTGCGTCCGACGAATCATCGATTAGGTACGAAAAAAGGTCGACGGTTCACAATGATAAGAAATCTTTGTCGCAACTAGTGAAAGATTACGCAGGAGCTCATTCGCTTGATTTACTAGCTATGGTGAGAACTTTTTCATCCGTTATTGAACGCAACATTTCGTTGCAGGACTTATTCACTACCATCAACCAGTTTATATCTGCGCGATGACATATTTCAGGAGAAAAAACTCGACTGGCACTTTTTACCGGAATCACCTCCATATATTTTCAGCCTTGAAACATCAGGCATAGTTTTTGAGACACTCGGTACGTATAGCAGCAAATCTCGGGTGAAACCCGCTCGTATATAAGCACATACATGTTTGTATGTGTATAATACAGGTATAAAGTGACAGAGAAAGTTTACGGCCGGACATAAACGACATCGGTCACTGCCGTTGGATATTTCATATTCGGTGAGCAAAAGAGAAGAAATCGTGCAACGAAGCTGCTACGGGTTTCGGGCATGTACGCTTTGATGCAGAGGGAAACGGAATACAAAAGAAAAGGAAGAAAAATAACGCACAATTTGATCATGCTAACTAATACGTTTCCATTAAGCTATTCTTTTACATGATGGATTCGGAAAAATGTTTTTCAGGGTACACAAAAGCATTTTCATCCGAAATGAAACCTTTTTTTTAATTTGTTCTGGCCTTAAGATGAAGTAGAATTTGGTTTTTTGCATCAGCCACGATGACAAACTCAAGCCGATAATTGATCACAATTTTTTAATTTTTTACTTTGGGTTTTCTTTTGCTATACTGAAGATGCGATAATAATTTCTCGATTGTCCTCACCACGGAGGGGCGAGACGCCGAGTCTTCGAGCGTCTCGTGCATCGTCGTACCAGTCGCAGATCGCCGAGGGTTGAATTTCCGTTCGGTCACGCTCATACTCGGATAGGCGATCATGAATTATGAATGAGAAATTGATCGATCGTGAGCTTACGATTGATAAAATCAAACCACGACGATTTGCATGGGTAAGCGAGTATTTTATTACGTATATGACGCATTTTAAGTTTTCATTGAAAATTTTATTGCCATCAAGGGGGTGAATCGTCACTTTTATTGCTAGCCATTCATTGAGCCATAAGATGACTTTCGTAAAATACTAAAAACTTGCGAATGAATAAGGGAATTTATTGAGCAAAGTTCCAAATCTATGCTCCGCAACTTTTTCTTATTATATGCTCAAGTTTTTGACGACCTTCCATTTGCAAAAAGTTGATGAATACTTTTATATGAGGATAGAATCGATAAATAAATTAAGGAACAAGACACGATAAAATTTCGTTCCATTTGACATATTTAGAGCACGTTTCCTCTCTCCCCTCATTCGACTGTGTTCTAATGCTCGCGTTTTCTGTTTATTGAATTTCAAGCCTGTATTGGATTCGTATACTGCGTCAACACCGACTGACAAAAACATTTCGTTTAAACAGCTACACAGTTCTCATGTGTATTCGTATCAATGTCTCGAAGTCGAATTGTAAGTTACGTTAGTAGGCCGTAGGATCAGGCGAATCATTCTCCCTCGCGTTGTCGTTTTTTTTTTTCTACTCTCCTTCGAGTTCTCCCCGTCGCCATTTACGAACCGAAAAGATTGACGTTGATACTCTCACGACACGGAGAAATGTTTCCGCCACGCGAAATGAAATTTCAGCTGGGGTGAGACCATGATGAGTTTACTGGAAATGCTGTTCCGATTTACGTAGCCGAAGTAAACCTATAGCCCGTTTATAACACCTCAACATTAATGCTGTGAATTTTATTGCTGTCTGATATATTTAATCTACCTTGAAATGGACTTGTAGCTTGATTTCGTCACATGCGCTCTTCTCAACCCAGAATAAATATCCTCGAGGCGAAAATACTTCACGACAACAGTTTCTATCAATTGGAATATAACCATTATGGAAAGTATGTTTATTATGTTCGAGATCCATCCTGGTTATTTTATGTAGAGTCAGATAAGACGTTAAAATGAAGGAGGGGCTGTAAAGCATCTTTGAAAATCGAATTAGTTTGATAATACTAGTTCTCGTTGGAGAAGTCCCAAAGGGAAACGTTTAGATAGAACTAAAAGGCAGACCCTACTCGAAAGGTATAGCATGAGCGAGCACACCAGGAAGAAACACCTAATGCGAAGGATCGGTACAGTTCGGAGGAAGGAAGTATATAGTCAGGAAATTAGTTCTCGTAAGAGGAAGACGGCAGTGGACGTCGTCGTAGGTCCCTATGCAAGACCGCGTCTTGGAGCGATCATTCAGGAAGCTTTCACATTCCCGTGAGACTGGGCCAACGAGGAGTCTGTGTCCCGTCAATTAAATCCACTCGTCGAGGAATTTCCGCGAGTTATTGGCTCCTTGAAGTTTCTTGGATCGTCGATTCGGTTTTCTCCTTCTTCCACCTCCTTTCGGGGAGTTCTAGTTTTAGATGCCCTTACTGGTCGTTTCACTAGCTCTGTCGAAAGTGATGGGTTTGGAACCGGAAAACTTTTCGTCAAATGAAAACTCTGGATCTGGTTGAACGGTAAAATATCTTCGAATGGAATTTTCCTCTTTACTATGTACGTCCCTGGACCCAATGAAAGAGCTCGATCAACTTTTTGTCCAAGTATGCCGATTAAAAAACGACCGACCGGAGATTATTCGATTATTGGCAAAGTTAATCTTTCGTAAAACTTTAAAGGTTTTATTAAATTACTGTTCGGTCAACTATACAGAAGAATTTCTCATAGGGCTTGTGCGAACAATAGAATTTCATAACGATATTCTTATAGCGATGATGAAACTTCGCACGACAAGTTATTTTAAGCTTTTTCCCTGCGCTCCGATCATGGCTTTGATTTAGGCAACCCGCTCACCAGGTACTCGTTAAATTCGCGGATCAATCTGACCGATAAAGCCCGCAGAGTACTGGCCTACCTTGTATATCCACCTTTAACTCTTTCTCTCTCTCTCTCTCTCTCTCTTCCTTCTCTCCTCCCGATCTTAATTAGAAACTCGGTCGTACTGATGGTGCTCTCGTCTGCTCTTCTGGTGAAACACCAACGCCCCGAACCACGTCCTCTTCATAGCCTCGTCTCAACATGATTCCAAATTCTGCCGGCAAAGCCCTATCTTCCCTGGGGCGTTCATTGCCTTTTCTCATTTTGTTAAGCTGCTGTTCTCTCTCTCTGGCTTTTCATTTTTTGTACAACATCTACCTTCTTAATATCCAGAGTGCTTGACGCACTCCACGTGCTTGTACGTGTGCGTTGGTTGCGTTAATATCAAATTTTCGATAAATCTTTACGAGTCTTGTCGTGGATTGAAATCATGCGAAGTAATTATACATTTCGATCTTGAGACGCGAAGGTAGGTCGTACCACAGAGGGTACATTTAATCAGGAACCGAGATCGAATGTCAAATCAGTTTGTGTAATCTATATAACGAAGCGGCGATAATGAGCGAGTAGTCAAACTACGAGATTCCATTTCACCTTCCATACCCTTCAAATTCCTAAGATCGTTTCATTCAATCCATTGTGGCTAACTATTTGCGGAAGTTGGAAACAATTAGTCAAGATAATAACGAGCTCTAGTGGCAGTTGAGTCTGTGAGGAATAAGAGAGTACGAGGGGCCGGAGGGAGGTGGCTGGGTGGGGGTAGGTGAGCAATGAACGGAAAGTGTTGAAAGGTGGGCGACAAGAAACGAGCAGCTATAGCGAACCGAAGGAAAGCTCTTCTGCGTTGAACTACAGGGACCTTCCGCCTTCGAATAATAAGACTCGCTCTGACGCGCTTTCGTGGATTATTGATTACTTTCCCGTGGTATATTGCCAAGAAGGCTGACGAACCCGAGAGAATGAAATAGGTTGCTACATAGATTGCTGCTGGTAAGAGGAATGGGAAAATGGAGTTTTGGTATTGAGAATCTATAGCATGTAGCTTTTTCACCTTTTATACTTTCAGTCAATTTCATTAAAGCTCTATTTTTTCGCCGGACTAGCTTTTTTTATATCTTAGTAAGACATAATTATTGCTTCGCTGTCATAGTGACGGTTCTTGAGCTCTACGAGACTCGATCGGGTGTTGAGACTCGAGAAATTGTTCTTATCCCTCGTACGACCATGAATCGAATCCTGGCTGACGTTATCTTATTTTTAAAAGCCTATTTATACTCTGGAAAATCAGCAGCGTGCACCAGAACTGCAGAACATTCAGATTATCCATGATCCTGTTTCTGCGACGAGCAATCAAACCTTCTATTCGTCCTGCTTCCTTGATGAACCAGAATTCTTGATGGCACTTAGTTTGCGATGAATCGTAAAAGGTAAAACTATATTATCACACGTTCGTTTAGACTCTATTATTTGTCGCTTTTGTCGGACGTAATAGACTCCGAAGGTTGTGCTCTAAAAGCGGGAGGTCACCTTGCTTAGGATCCCCCGAGTTTTATCGCATTGAAGCAAGTTTCAAGATAAGGATTCTATCCTCATACTGGCCATCTATAGGGTTCAGTCCCATACCTTCTTTGGGGCTACACAGTTCCAAGTTTAATGAAAGTTCTGCCGTGAGAATGTTTTTCGAGCAAGTTGCTTGAAACACGGGTGCGGACGGAGTTCGAGGAGAAAATGATGGGAAGAAGCGAGATGGAGACTAGGACGAATGAAAATGGTTGAAAATAAGAGGAAAGTGTGTCCGGCTGTATGTGTCTGTGGGTGTGCGTGAAAATAGGGGTGAAAAAGGGAGTATGAGACCGAGGGAGTAAGAGAGGATAAACGGAAAGGGTATCTATAGATAGTGCAAAAGTAGCGGAGAGCAAAAGGAGCGTAGCGCACATTGTGAGAATGCTTTCAGGCCAGAAATGCCCTCAGTAGCAAGATTTCCGGCTCTGGTACGCTGTCCGTCCTTTCTTCATTTTTCCTGCCAATAAAGAGCACGCCCGCTAATTGAAGGGGTGGATGTTGGTTAGCTATAGGTTACTTCTCGTAACAACCACGATGCTGAAAAACTGACTTGCTACTTTGGAACGACAATTAAGTAACTAGGATGATTTTATGCTAGGAACCATTGCAGTATTTATGCGGTGGGGTGAATCGCGGTGGTTCCTGGCTGGAAATCGACGCGTCAATTAACCAGGTATACGACAATAAATGCCTGTCAAGAGCTCCACCGGCTTCTCCCTGCCCGTCTCATATGACTATTCCCGGTAGACTTGCTTCGCTCAATTGCGTAGGGCATATACGTGTCTCGTGATACGTGCTGAGCCGTGAATCATCATGATCGTGCACCAGCATTGTCGTAGTTATGAGAGTGTCGTTGACCTCAAGAATCTGAAAATTGTACGCGGACGTCTGGTCTGGATTACTTCTCGTGTGCTGACTTTACCGCGCGACAGCCGTAAATATTCACTTAACACAAAAGGACGCCACTCAGTAGATCGAGAGGAAGGGGGCTCAACGTCAATCTGCATTCGTAAGTCCACACGCAAAGCATAACTCTCAAGCCTCTTCTGCTGATGGTCGCTAAATATTCGGGACGTTCGGTGTCCAGGCACTTTAGTCCTCTCTCCTGGATGAGAATTCTAGCACGTGCGTTTAGATGACGCTAAGCAGAATAAGTGTGAGTCACACACATTGCGCTCGTGTCGTTTTCCCTCCAGAGAATCTTTTCCTGTCGTACGCGAGCTCTGAGTTAAATAATCTACCAGCACACTCTGCCGTACCCATTTCCACGTGACATGAATATTCATACGCTTCCAATCCCTGACCAGAGAGAAAGACTCAGGATGCATAACGCACCAGGCGAATCTTGACGATAAAACCAAAAAAAAATTCAAAGCGGTTGAAAGACTGAGGGACGGTAAGAGTAAAAGAGGGAGAAAAAAACGAAGCAAATTTCTAAAACGCGTGGCTCAGCGCTCGGAACATGGCGGAGAAGGAAAATTTGACTACGACGACGAGTAGATCGGAGAGATTCAAATTCACATTTACGAAAACGGAAAAACTTGTGCGATGCAATTCTCTTTTAAGTGCTATCTAACTTTGCTTCAAAACTAAGAACAAAAACCTTAATAATGGCACATTGAATTCGGTTCGAAAATGCAAATATCTTCGAATCTGAATAACGATTTGTTTTATACATTCCATCATTACTCACGTCCGGATGGAGGAGTTCTTGGGAGCTCCAATCAAATTTATTTAATTAAAAATTAACCTTTTTATCCCATACTAATTACAACGTTTGTCAACTTGTCATCAATTTAAGCTGACCTTAAATTGATCTCCGATAATTCCGTGAGCACAGTAGTTTGATTCGCTGTGTCAAGGATTTTATCGGATGCGGATATAAAGATGAATTTTTCCAGCTCGAGTGCATCCTTACAGGCTTATCAATCGGTTTTATGCTAGCCGGGTGTAGATAACGGCTCTACCTGTACAGTGTGAAAACACAGAATATATGATAAATATATACTCGAGGGATGAAGTACGAGATTCTGTATTTGCATTTGCTTCGCGTGGAGATCTCACAAGTTGCCAATGCACGTTGCACCTTGTGAAATGCGAATATAATACGTGCCTGATGCTCTCTGCCACTGGAGTACACCTCCGATGCATCGCAGATGCACCGTTGTACTCGACAGCGTAACGAGCGGTAGCGAGAGAATTGTGAGCAATTCTTACATGTGTATACGTACAGGAAGATCCAAAAGTTTACAAAAAGTATGGGCGATTGAAGGGATTGCAAAATATTTGCCAATAAAGTCATCAGACAGTAATTATGCCAATGTACTGTCGAGTGATTATTGATAAATTAGAGATATTGAATTTGACACGCCCATAAAAATACACGAGTGCGTTGAGTGTATAAATTTTCTAATCTTAAGGTAGAACGATAATTGTGCACTTTCAGGTGAAAAAATAATTATTTCAACCATAATGTTCCTAATTTTGGCGAAAAAGCTTCTTGTTTTATATTTGAAAATATCAAACGTTTGCTTCGACAGCAGCAATGCAGGGTTATGGTTTCAATTTTTGACTGTTGGCTGCTCTGCTCAAGCTCGAGGGCAAGCTACAAGTCGTACTTTTTATATGCAGCTATATGAGAGTGCGTTGATCGATGCGACGTTGTCGCGTTTGAAACTGTGTCCGCCAGAAGAGAAAGACAAACTTCGTTTATTAATTTCCTTTTGCACATTGCAGATAAACGGTACGATGAAATCACTGCAAATTTCACGAGAGTTATCTTGACAGTCGGTTCATGTACCAGTGTTCGTTTCATCATAAAGTGGCCTTTTCAACAGTAGTTTCTCAATGTTTTTTCGCGTTCTTTTACGCTTTTCCATAAGATCCAATGTAAAAAACTAATTCAATTTGTTTAGAAACGGCATGGTAGAACTCGTTGAAATTTCGCGAGCAAATCGTTTACACACTTTCAAACGTATCTACCATTTTGCATCAAAATCCTTTTTTTCGATATATAGGACCGTTCCACCTTAATGAAGTAGGGAAAAGACGTTTCTTCATTGTATCTGTTTAAGATTCCCGCTGCTAGATCGGCTACTAGATAATTAATGTCTTCTCAACAACACTTCAAAGTGACGAATGTACTTGCGCTTTTTTGTCTTCAGATACCTTGGAACTCAGTATTAACGTTGAATTTTGTTTTGTTTTTTGAAAAACTCGGTATATTTCAGCGAATTTTGCACAATACCGACGCGCTACGCAAACGATAATGTCGAAATAAAGCATTATGTGTGAGGGCACGATATGAAAAACTGGCTTTATCAGCATCGATGGAATCCTTTGGTGTGCGTTTTGCCGGACACGAGTTCAAAGACTTATTCGTGTATACGAGACGCTCTCAACCTCGTGGAATTTCATATATTCGTTCTTTTCCTTAGTCGGCACACGCACACCCAGTCGCGTCGGTGGACTCTCAGAAAGAAAAGATGCTTCGATAAAATGCTAAGGATACGGCCAACATCCTGAATCAACCCTAATAAGCCATAGACGCATAAATGTACGAATGTATTTTATTTATATACAGTGTGGCGAATGCGCTGTGCAAACCATCTTGCGGAGACGGAATGCACGGTTGCACAGCTCCGCCCGTATCTCCTTAACGTATTTTAACGGTATGTGTATACCGGGTGACTTGACAGGAAATATATTGCTATATTTCAACAGTTTCTATGGAAATTTCAATGCTGAAACAAAATCCATTCGATATGGAAATAACAGAAATTTATAATTTCGAAAATTCATTTATCCCCAGCGTCTGTTATCATCAGTGGTGTCATCGTCAACGTCACTTTTTCGCAATTGCCCTTGAAAAAATTCTTAAATACCCTTAAAACATCGATGAACAATTGTTGATTCTACAGTCCCCTTTCGATGGTTTATTTCCGGCTGCCATTTCACAAGGGGAGCACTCAAGAAATTCATTAGCAAATGAATATTGAAAACACACTTGAGAGCAAAATTCGAAATTTTATTCTCTATGTTCGAGGGACAGAAGAATAAATATTTAACCAACTTTTATGAGTGTTGAGACTCGCCTGATGGAAAGTTAGCTTGCTCTGTCCCCAAATTAGGCGGTCTCTCAAAAGCGCTCTTCCTTATCATCGTCGCTTCTGTCATCCCCCTCGTTTCTCTTCTCTCTTTCTCTTCCGTCCCGACTCATTTTCGACCGCAAGTTTGCCCATGTTCAAGGTTCCACCATACAGAGATGGAATTCCGATAAGACGGTATGGTCGAGTACCGCACAGCTACTTTCGCCTCTAGATCATTGTTTGCGAACGGTTAATAGTCCCCTGGGTACACCTACCGCGCGACCATCGCCCCATGTCTGGGCTCTCATGGAAGCTCCGGGCGCTACTTCACTCCGTTTTCTTCTCTATATCTACAGCTTTCTCGCTTTTCTTTTCTCTTTTCCTTTTCCTCTTAGTTGTACTTGTATTTCTCTTCTTCCCTCTTTTTTTTCTTACTCTTCCCTGCTCGCATATAGCCCCTTAGCTTCTTCTTCATTTCAACAGTCTTCGCTACTTGTATATTTCGAACTTTCCTACTTGCTTTCTCTCATACACATTCTCCATCAGCTGCTCCGTTTCCTTGAACTTATTCAGCTCGCTCAGGTTCACTTTATCCACGTCAGTCTCTCTCTCTCTCTCTCGCTCTCTTTTCTCCTCATCTGACTCTTCCTTTCTCTCTTCTCCACGGATTCTATCCGTTTTTTCTCCCTACCTACTTGTCTTTTTTTCAACTTTGTCTTTTTCCTCTTCTTTTTTTTTTTTTTTTATTTTTTTTTTATTTTTACTGTACCAAGTCTTACTTGCCGGCACTTTCGTCGAAAAATTATGCGTCCACTCGCCGAAAGGGGAACATCCGTTTTCAGCCGAGACACTTGGAACAGGAAGCGCTTGGATATAATTGTATATCTGTACGAGCGCGCGAGGAGAGTCTCGGTAATTGAAGGCTTCAGGCGTGAATGGAAGTACCGCGTGAATCTCTTGTCTTAATTTTTCACTCTTTCACGAGAAACGGTAGAAATTAATTGGGCTCTGGTGCTCCTGGCTAAAAATGATGCTCGTGGACCTTCCTATAACTCTCCCTGTAATGAAGGAAATAGTGAATGACTTGCGGATCAGATGTTTTTTACTTGGGCATTTAATGCGCTTGGAAACGGTGGAAAGTCAATTATTGTGAAGCTAAATCCACCTCTTGAAATAGCACCAACAAAAAGCTTTGACTTTAATGTTTTTTTTTTTATTTTTATTTATTCGTTTTTATTTTATAACCCGTCCATGAACTCCTTTAGGTTTTTAAACATTTCTCATCCCTTGAGCCTCACTTTGCTCTCTCACTCCACTGTTCCTGTTCCATTGCTCCTGCAAGAACAGTCCCCTCCTCCCGAGCATTGCTGAGTTCCAGCTGATCAGGACCGTCAGAAAGTCAGAGCAAGTACCTCCCGCTGAGAAATTTACGCGCGAGTCGATGCATGACCAGGTGGTCACCCATCCAAGTATTAGTCCCATCCGGGCCTGTTGCTAAACTTGGAAAATCATCGGATCCATTTTTCGACCACAGAGCCACGCTGCCGGTTCGATCTTTATCGTCACACAATCTCACTTCTTTGATTAAATCGTCGTTTTACAATTTTAAAGTTACTGGCTTGAAAAATTCTTGGTAATCAGTGGATAAGTAAGAAAAAATTATAACTTCCGGCACACAGAGGAGCAGGCAAATTTAAAGATCACTTAAGAATCTCGAGTGTACCGAAGAGAGAACTTCAGTTCTGCAAATTACGCGTATTGTCCTTCGAAGAAACGATTTTGAAAGGCGTTTTCCAAGGGTTTCTTCTCACAGGGTTTTAACGCTAAGATTGCTCAATTTTGGCATGTAATCCCGGGTCCCAGAATTGCATTTAACCCCTTCTACCATATTCATTCAGGAATTCAACGTGCCACGAATACTGACCACAGAAATATGGTACTTGGAATGGATGTAACACGTACCGTCTCATTGTTATTATCTTTTTTGCTGATTGCTCAATTTCAGAGATCGAAATTGCCGAAATTCATGACCGCACTTGCACGCATACATATATGGATCGTATACACTTGTTTCATCACGTAATAACCACAAGCGACCCTGCTCACATTCCATATTTGAAAAAAAACGTAGTGCAGTACGTAACTTATCGAGACCAATGAACTCTGAAGATGGAGCATTTTTTTCCGATCTCGAAGTACCCATTCGCAAGGCTCTTGAACTTTACGATAATATGGCTTTACGATAATATGAACAGTATCATAACAAAAATCTCAGAAGTACTGAGTTTATCTGTATTTTCTGGAAAAACAATCCTCTGCTGGCCTGCTATTTTATTGGAAGCCGGATAGCTTAATTTTGGTTATTCACGGCTATCGATGATATCGGTTCGTCTCTGACCTATAATCATTTCAACAAATTTCCAAGCTCGATGACCAGTCTTTGTGGAAAGTCTTTCTTTCCAGAAATCTGCCACGAAGCCTAATAATTTAATGTGGGCTTCGCAGTCAATCTTTTATAAAAATAAAGTATCCCAAAGTATATGGTGCAAGTGGACAAAAATTGAAGACACGAACAGTATACACAAACTGGAAAATACACCGATAACGAAATCATCAATTCTTTTGAATTTCGTAAAATCGATAAATGTACATAAATTAGTTGGTTTTTGATAACAATCAGCATTCGCTTTGTTAAGGGATGGAGAAGTTTTTCGCATGATGCGTGTTTCATCGGAGCTGGTACTTGTTTGCATAATTTTTTGGAATAATCAGTCGACAGTGGCTATTATTGGTAATTATTCGAACCAACTTATACGAGATAGAATAAAAAATGAGGTGCTGTTGAAAAATTGAAAAAAAAATTGAATAAATAAGAATGAAAGTTAAATTAATGGAGGTATAACTAGTGAGAATTTATAACCGGGAAAGAATGTTGGTGATGAAATCATTGTAATGGAACTTATGATGTTTCCACTTTATTGTACGAAAGTGTCCATTCTCAGTTGAGGTCAAGCGATATCGTTTAGAAGCAAGTGTTATTAGGATACGCGGTAACGTTGGAGGTTAACGGTGCACGCACAATGCTGGCGCCCAGATTGTTCAATCCCACACGTGCGTGGGAGGGCAGCAACGCAATCGCAGCTTCGCACCAAGGCAACTTGGCGAGCACGCGTAACTCGAATACACATGCATAACGAACACATGTAAAGTTAAAACTGGCCGCATAACAGTTATGTTGATAGCCTGATGACCGCGGGAGTGTCGGGGGCGCGAAAGGCAGAAGGAAGAGTGGGGGAGTCGGCCACATTGTGAGAGGAGTTAAAGAGAGTTGGGGAGCGAGAAAACCGAAGAAATTCCGGCGATGAAGGAAGCAACGTGTGCGAGAACCAGTAAAAACAGTTCAAAACCGTTTCCGACTTGTTTTAATCCCATTCACGGGGTTTACTGTTCGCCTTATGACTCGTTATGTTCACCACGCATTATCAAACAAATAACCGCAGGACAGAATACCGGGAGCAGCACGGTTGTTAAAAAATAATTGGACGAGAAGAAAATAACGCGACGTAAATGAAGGTCCTGGGCCAGGACACGATGCACCTTTATTACTGTACTCATGCCGCTGGGAACGAATCAAGATATGGGATAATCTGGAAGAGTATGCATTCGAAGGGACTCGAGGGATTCGTCATCGTCGGTCTAATATCAAAGAAGCATCGTTGACTATGCATAAAAGCTGCAGCAGTCCCAACGAGTGTTGCATAAAATTGGAATTGCGATTCATACGAATACGTTCGTATCTACCATACTCGAATGTGAGTATTTTCCTCGACGATGAGGTCTGTCTGCAGGTTCTGCAGAAGGCCCGAATAAGCAAAAGAGCAACGAGAAATGCGGCGCTACACTTGGTTCCGTGAAATCGACGATCGCGAGCTTCGAGGACATCGAGATTCGTACCTTTAGGTCCGGGCGTTGCACCTCTTGGATTCTCCACTTGCCCGAGTGCAGTGCCCAGCACTGCTCAGCAAAAAAGATCCGATGCAAAGAGAAATAAAATGGGTGTGTATACATGTATATGTGTGCATGTAATGTAGAGGAAGATAAAGATACAAATACGTATACAGGGTGTCCCTCGAGCGATACTCATCGCCGTGAACTTCACTCGAGGATTGAATTTTCAGTCGAAATGTCTCATTCTGCTCTTCGATCAGACCTTTCACCTTTCTCGTGGGTTTTAAAACGTTTCAATTGACGTTGCGACTCAATCGCCCCACGGCGATGACGCTGCATTATTCGTTTGACGAGTACGTGAAAGGCCATTTTTATCTCGTGGAAAGACGCCTGTCCTGAAATTTGATCCGCTGCATTTCGTCACACAATTTTTTCTATTTGGTACACCAAAAAATCTGTAACTTCTTTAACTCCGGTAATCAATCGGGCGAACACTTAGGTCGCAGCGACTTTAGAATTTTTGGCTGGAACTTCTTCAATCGAACTCTGAAGTTTGGAATAACTGCCAGCGGCAGGACACCCTGTAAGATGAAAGAAAATCCGTACTACACTACCGTACAGGAAGAAGAAGTCCGAAGAATGCGACGCGAAGGAACGAACGAGGAAGCAAAGGAAAGATAAATATTTCATCGGGGGTCCATCCTAGATAGATGCACTTGAGAAAATGAATAACCGCGTGCGGGTCACGGCACTCGCGATTCGTGTATATGTGCAGTATGGAATATACGGGGATTTATGTGAGACAAACGCCAGTGTACGATCTTGCACGAATACTTATAATACGAGTCTCAACTACAAAATGTACCGTCGTGAAGCACAAGCAATCTATATACAGATATTTATAGATCATAAATATGTACATTTATATTGGTATATGTTGCAGTTATTGCATCGCACGAAGAATCAAATTAAAAACGTAACTCGAGATGAATTTAAGACAAGCGTGAAGGAAGTGAAGTTTTAATCCTGAGGGCCAATTATCTCGAAATTGCGGAGCAACAACTATTTGAAATCAGAGGGCCAAAAGGCGAGAGTTTGGAGTCATATAAATGAATAGAACTGGAAATAAAGCAGCACGAATCGGAAGTATGAAGGACGTGGAAGCTTATGAACTTCTCACTTTCTGGTTGCATGCGTTTCTCGGAAGTTCCATATGCACTCACACGCTTGATGATGGTGTGAACAACCTTTGCCTCACGTGGATGGCGTAAATATTACAACCTCATTAAGAGTAATTGATCGCCCTCAAGTTTCCGCACTTGCGCTCGTCGACGCGAAAGTAAATTCTATAAACGGATAATGGATATTTGCGCAACGTCGAATTGCATTAGAAGCAAGATCGTTACCTCGTGCTCCCGCCTCAAGTTAGATTTCGTAGGTCAAGAAAACTCGACGAAATGCCAATGATAGTCCTTTGACGTCAGCTCGTTCGAAAGTTTGACGCTCTCGTTAGTGACAAGTGTGTCGTGAACACATACATGATGACGTTGTATGCACCACATTATTGGAATATACGACCGGGGAAGCACACTAAGATTCGTGTCAAAGTGTTCTTGGTAGGTAAACTTTTTATAGATTAGTTTCTTCAAGGACCGAGGACTAATAATGAAAACGTTCGTTCGAAAAATGATACTATTAATAGAATTTATATCGTTGGATAAATTACCAACCAATTTGGATATTTTGGAAATTCGTAAAAAAAATAATGCAAAAGAAATCGAAATCGCAACTTTCCAAGGCCTTTTTATAAACCGTTTCCATAATATAATCGAATGAAATAACCTTCGGAATGATTAGTTCAGATATAAACTTTTCGACGAACGATATCATCGAAAGGGTTTATTCGTAAGGGTGAAACGAACCGTGTCACAAGACAGCCAACTAAGAACTCGATCTTTCTTATCAGCCAGAACTTCGAAAATCAGTTCTTGTATAGGAATGGTTAAACTGAGGTTTGCGTTCGCGATAAATTTTTGTGGAGGTTAAGTCATGTATTCTTGATGGTCTTCTGAAAAACCGAGAAGAAACATTAATTTTTAAAGGACGAAACTACGGATTGGATGTCGACGAAAAGGATCATATCCTGAAACCGGAAACTCATCGTTGGCGTCATGTTCACGACGAAGAGGAAGAACCGTGTAGGAAAAAAATACGAGTTACAGTGACGAGCTCGGTACATAATAATGGTGAAAGAAGAGAAACGAGAAAATCGTCTTTCATGAATCCAAGCTTGACTCTATCACTCTGTATCTTCTCTTTCTCTCTTCTTCACTCTCTCTGGCTGTCGCTCTTGGCAACGTCGTTGCTCTTGTCGTCCAACAGTAAAGAGGGATTACAAGGGTACAGGGTTCATGGATCCCACGTTGTATATGTCTCACTCTTTTCTCGTGGCCGATCTAGTTCTCTTCCGAAGGGCATGTCACCAAGATAATCCTGGAGTACTGTGCGTCTCACGAAAGATAGCTAAATAGACATGTATTCCAGGGTGAAAAATTTATTTTCTCCGACTTCTCGAACAGAAGATTGTCGATCGAAAAAACTTGGCGATTCATTTTTTAAAAACATTTATCGTTCATACCGATGAGAATATTCGTTCACTCCACTCGAGCAAACTTTAATGATTATTGTGAATGATTTCTGTAGTGGGTGAAAAAAATCTTGAAAATTACGCCAACTAATTCCAGCAACGTAATAATCGAATTGCGTTATTATCGAGCACTTTAAAACTCACATTTGCCCATAATGTGATGTAGTAACCTCTGATATATGATCCTTTAGTATTGAAAAATCATCCGGTACTCACCTGTAACAATGAAAACAAAAGAATGAAAATAGGAAAATTAGGAGAAGGCCTCAAAGTGCAAATGAAGTAAAAATTTTCTGCAATTTGTTCACATTTGAACAATTCTATGATATTAAAATAGAATCAATTTTTATTTGCTGTATTGGAAAGTAATATTTCAACCTTTTCTATATTCGACTAAAGTGAAGTTTTATTCGTTGACTTTACCCGAGTCGCCCGCGATATATGTCTGTCTCTAGATAGACGTCTTGAGTTTTGGAGAAACCTCGGCTTAATACGGGCGGATTTGTTTTTTTTTCGCGTTCATAAAAGCCGATATTTCAAAACGATCGTAAAGTCTGCGTTAAGGAGATCCGTAGTCGTGGGGGTATCCTAGTTCGGTAAAAAATCGTCATCCAGCAATAAAAGATAATAAAGAAGGACGAGGGACGTCGGAAATAACGAGATTCCGGAGGAGTTTAGCGGACGAGCCGAGGGATCGATTGATCGACAATTTCGGGTAATTCTAAGCCCCGAGAGACTTTCCGCGACTGCTACTTGGGATCTAGTTGGAGGAGAGATGCAACGAAATCGTAAAAACCTCGAGATTCCTTGTTCTTTTATACCAAGTTTTACTATCTGACTGTCTGGCTTCGTTTTACGAAGGAGAAACCTTTCGGAAAAAAGTGTACATGTGAACGTAGACGAACAATCATTGCTACATGTATGTATTGCGTGAGAGTCGGAAGAACGAATGGAGACACGCGGAAGAAACGTACGAGAAAAATAGTATAGTTAAAGAAAGGAAAACAAGAGTAAAAGAAGATTAAGTAAAAAAGCCGGAAGTACCGAAGCTTCATTATAAGATCCAGGAAGGTTTTTATGGTAGAGCTTCGTCAATTCTTCCGTGCGAGTAACACGCGCGTACGGACCGAGTACACGGACACATGCACGCGCTGTGTACGTTTAATCCTACACGTTTTTGTTTTACAATGTATATAAGAGACATTGTAAAAAGAAATGGAGAGAAGAGAGGATAGAATAGGATATGAAGAATGAGGAAGTGAATTTTTATCATGTCCGTCTATGGACCTCGGTTTATTGTAACAATAACGGAACATTTAAAATTTCGCGATCGAGCCGCTTATTGTTTTGACGCACTCATTTGCCCCCTTGTCATATTCGTTTAAGTCTCTTTTGCTCCTCCCCCCATGTTCTATTTCCTCTTTCTTTCTCGTTAACATCTCTTATTTATCCTAGGACCATGGAAATTTTCCCTAAAGACTGTCGTGCAGTATAAAATTGTGTTCTAGTCGGTTTAGTCACCGTGTACTTCCGGCGTTTATAATTGAAGACTCGGCACAGCTCACAATCGGCGCAGCTCGAAGATAACAAGGCTAACGGGGTGGAGGCGGATTCTTCAGGGTTTAAGCCGCCTCCTCGTCGCTCCCTGAGATCGCTCATCCAGCGCCTCTTTATTTTACCTCGCGATCCACAAGCAAAGAAGGTTTCGCTCTGCTCCGTTCGAGCGAGATGCCTTCACTCTGGCAAGCGTGACTAACAACTTCATACTCCCCTAGCCATAGAACTTTTCACATCGTTGCTGAACTTATGAACGTAATATACAACCAGTGTAAGTATAGTTCGTAAAAGTACCGAAAAGACTAGGTGACCATTAAATTCACCGGATAATTTCGG
Source organism: Venturia canescens (assembly GCF_019457755.1). Classification (NCBI taxonomy): domain Eukaryota; kingdom Metazoa; phylum Arthropoda; class Insecta; order Hymenoptera; family Ichneumonidae; genus Venturia; species Venturia canescens. The sequence continues at coordinate 15,075,325 of NC_057421.1, read as the reverse complement.
GACAATAATCAGATTAAATGACATGATTTTCCCGTACACAACGAGGTGACTTGCAAACTTTTATAAGCTTACTCCATCACATTATCCTTATTTTACTAATCTTCAGTGAGATCTCCCAGGACTGTTGCTGACAACCTGATGGACGAAAGTGGCTAAATTTTTACCAAATTCAAGCAAATTAGCAGCACCATTTCTTTCGTATTGCAGCCCATTGTAAACGATCGTCATTTTTTATGTAGCTTTCTTAGGATTCCAGCCCACTTTCATTGCCTTGGAAGAAACTTGGGACGAAGATTTCTATTTTAGAGCTTGGGCAAAAAAAATAAAAGTTCGGAAACGCTCGATTCGATTCCCACACCGATCAAAATTTGGCAAAGATATTTTGAGTTTGATTTAGAACGATGCGAGCAGATTTTATGACAATGTTCGAAAGGGACTCTCATGTTAATCCACTGTCAACAGAAAACGTCCTTAGAACCTTTTCTATAATTTTTTATTCCTCTCGTACCGAAGCACACTCAAATGCATTTTGTACTAATGCTCATTCGTGTACATTGCATACGATACGTATCAAGAAACTCGGTAGAGTCTCGGGACAAGTACATTGACAGCCCTGTCGTCTGCTGGCCCGAGGCTCGCCGAGTTATACTTTCTCTGAATAAAACGATTCGCAGTGGTGGGGGTAAAACTGGCATGTCATTTGCTAAAAGTACAGAGCTCAGGAGATGTTTTATAAATATGTTATATTTAGAAAACGTATGTTCCACCACGAGAGGTTCGTCGAGATCCAAGAGTACGTTTACATACAACAACAAGAAGAGGATATAATATCTCGAGTGTGGATACGATCTCCTACCGTTTTACATACGATTATGCCGCGTGCGTTTATACATGCCTCGTTTAAAAGTGAGAGACGAGGTCAGTCTGTTGGCCGAATACGTTTTCCTGCCTTCAGAATCCTTTCTTCCTCTTCTCCCCTTTTTCTCGCCTTTTCTTCATCGTATTTTTTTCTTTTCTTCTTTTCTCTTTTATGGTACTGTTTCATAGTCTCGAAAGAGCGCAATCGCTCCTGCGATCTGCGCTTCCTTTTTCCTTTCAAGACCTCGCCTCTGAATTATCCGTCCGGCTTATGGTAGAACAAGAGTCAACACTTTACGAGATATGATGCAGGCACCGCGCTATATGTGTATACAATATTAAACTTGCCGAAAAAGGGTTTAGTACAGAACAGTTTTATGCACTTATTTATTCCACTTCCGTATTGCAACTTCCGATTTTCTATTATCTCGTACAGAGGTGAAGAGAGAAAACGAACTGGTAAGAATTTAGACGTTGTAATATCTATATTTTTATGCTTGAATTACTCTTATTAATTTGATTGACAATTTGTTATTTGAATGAGAAAACATCCGTGGAGAAAATATACTTATCTTTTCTTTTGATTCGTGGATGGCCAAGGCAATGAGACAGGAGACAAGATGGATATGATATAAAGGCGAATTTTATTCGCTTGTATTCTTATTGCTAGCCCAGAGACAACTGACTACTTGAGCGAGACGATTTCCCTATATTTCTGTAGTTAAGAAGGGATAAATGGTGGTCAGGACTGTCGCTACCTATGTGCGTTTGGCACTAGTTTTTAAATTCACCACAACGTATCGATATTCACACATCCGAATGATGACGCATGGGCAAATTTTCGAAGGAAGGCTGCAAAGAGTAGAAAAATTTCAACGGAAAAATCACGAGAAAATTGTACTAATAAAGAGCAAATGCTGTTGTCGAATTTTCTCAATTCGGTTTCACCTTGGGCCAACCAAAGTAGGATTTCTTTGAGATTTTCCTCTTCCCGAGAGCTTCGAGCGTTATCAACTAATGTGAATTATCGAATGAAAAAGGTTTTCCCAGTTGGTAAATAAAGTAAATGACTATTTTATTACCGTTCAATATATTTCGTGGCGCTCGGGGTTATTGGTGGTGGTTCAAAGAAAGCGCGAACGAAGGGAGTAGCTGATGCGGAGGGTTTGCAGCATGAAGTTTTAAGTGGCGCTTACACAGGTAGTGCCATTATATATTTCTCGACTTGCAAATTCTACTCCTTACTTCGTCTTCTCTTTCTCCGTCTTGGAATCGCTCTTTCTGCCTTGCTCCACTTCCTTCTTGCTACTCTGCTTGAATACGTTTTCACTCTCCGTTCGTCGTTCACTCGTGTCTCTGGCTTCTTTCGCGCCCACGGGATCTACAAACCTTCCTCCTCTTGCACCTTCTCCTTTTCCTCCTCTGCTTCCTCGGCACCCGGCGACAGTTTCAAGCCAGAGTGGAAGTGACGTGCCAGTATATTACATCTTTTTAACCTCCATACCTCGCTTGCACGGTTTGCAAATATTCAAGTGGCTTCGCTAATGGATCCCCTTCCTACTGCTAGCCTCCATAAATATATACATATATATTAATGTATACATAAGAAGGGAGGAGGAAAAGGAGGAGGAGAAAGCAAAAGGAGAAGTTTCGAGGGGTCCGGGGCACGCGGGTGCGGTCTTGCATCAAAGTGGTTGGTTGGTGGCACAGCAACCGCGCGCGCGGTGTAGACGCCAGATTGTGGCAATGTAAGTGAGCAGTTGGAGGCTAAGGCAATGGAGCATCCATCACGAAAGCGTTACCGGTTGAGCCGAAAATTACCAAGTATAGAGAAAGAAAGAATCTCTTTCGATCCCTTTCTATCCCCTTTCTCGTATCTTTTCTTCGTAGAGCTTTTGCGGTTACAACTCTTTTCCCTCTTCCCTTGACCATGTCGTTGTTCGTAGCCTCGATTTGGAGCTTTGCCTCGGCGTTCGTAGTCATTTTGTACCTGTACGTAGTGCCAATGCTCTTCACCGAAAAGTACGTTTTTAACAAGGCACATCGCGAGAGACTGACTATGAGTCCCATATACGTTCGTATTCCGAGACTTTTTTTCCAACCGCTCCCCGGTCGTTCACTCTTGCAATGCCATCTTACCCTTCCTTAGTCTTCCTTTTTCCTTTACCTCCCTCTCTCCCTTTTTTCACACATACATACATTCACACACTCTTTCGCTATTCAGTTAAAATGACATTGAGTCCAATTGTTGACCCGTTTTTACTACTATTCATATTCACAACACTCCACAGACTCCAGGGTCCTCGAGTCTCTCACATTTGAATTGTGCCTTCACAAAAACGTCCCTTCAAAGCTTTTCAACGTCAACCGAATTCTCTCATTTATAAGGTGCCCAAAGATCCTCCTTTGCACAGCGATTACATCTTTTGGGTATACTCAAACTTGTTTGCTTATGATCTCAGACGAAGCTATTTTTTTCGGCTTTTGATGTTCATCATCATCAATTGGACTCCTCGATCGAAAATTTCAAGAATTCTGAGTTTAATATTCAAGTTGACATAACATGTGGAACGTCAGCCTCAATATTATTTGTGTATATAACAGTAGACGTTGGCAACGATGTGACATTGAATTTAATGTCGCTGCTTCTGTTACGAATGCTTTACTTAGCTATTTATTGAGGCTGTCACAGGTCGGTTCATTATGTTTCAATTATCCCATCATTGTTGAAAAGCAAGCATCTCCGAAAAATCGAAAATGATGGGACACGAATGAATATCACGTTTCGAATGTTTCGCTTGACGTTGAGCTAAATGCATCAGGCAATTTGTTCTTGATATTCATACACGTCAAAGTTCATAACAAATACGTCGAATCGAATTTGCTGTACGGGATGCCAAGTAAATTCATCAGTGTTTGAATTCTCTTATGGAAAGCTCCGTACTCTTGTGGGTGTCAAATTCATGATTGTTAGAACGGCCGTGTATCAATCCTGGCACATGATATGCCTACATAAAGCGAATAATCGAGATAAGCCCACGATCCGTAGAACACACACCTCGCCCTCGCTTTCTATGATTGCGATGGCTTTCCTCAATAATTTCTCACAGTTCTCGCTTCCTCGGTTGACGATAGCGGAATGCCCACGCTTGAAATTCCAGCAAAGTGGGGCTTTGAACATCCGCGGTGTCTGTCAGTTTTACATAAAATCATGAATGAGGAATAGTGGGAAGAAGACACCTCCTGTGGGTATGCCAGTGAGCGCGGTAAGTGAATAAAAAAATTCATTTCTCTCCATAAACCGTGTTTGTTATGCACTCTCATTAAATCTTTCTGCTCGTTTCGTTATGTGATATTGTATTTTTTCACGCGATTGTATAAAAACAATTTTTGTGCCTAGATTCATTAAGGCATGCATCTAGAATTTTCAAAAAATCGATTATTATTATTCTGTATAGTTTTAGGCGTATTTTTGTGGAAGTCGATCGTAAAAATTCCCTATAGATTGAAAGTTATTGTAGAAAACGTAACTGTCCAACGAGAGGGCGTGATGCGCACTTGAAACTTTAAATGCGTTTTTTTTCAAAACTACTTTTTCTGGCACGGTCTGCTTGATAAGTCATATAGTTTTTAATAATTTTTTATGCTTTTTTTTTAAAATATTCGAAATTGTTTTTTCCATAGTCTGTCGAGTCGGATTTTTGATATCGTGATTAAAAAATTTGATAAACATAATTAAAGTGTGATTTTTATGACACGAAATCCACACTTTTTTTTAAAGTGTGGATTTTCAAGAAGAAATGACGCACACCTTGGTGCAACCTTTTTTTCATAGTGCTTCGGGAAACGTGATTTTTTGTGTTGTAATTCTAAAAAAAATGAAATAAATTTTTTGACAAAGTTTAAATACTAATAAACATTCTGTAAAAATTATTTTTATTAATTTCTATTGCTATCTCTTCTAAAAACAGTTTTTCTTTTAGCGCGTTTTAGGCACTGCGTAAGGCGTTAATTCGGATTTTGCAAAGTTGAAATTATTATTTTAATAATGTAATTCCTTGGAAATGTTGGTTAGATTCCCATCGAAGTTGCATGGAAAAATAACAATTTAGATTTCTCACACAAATTTTAACACAGAACACATTAGCCAGCTAAGGAGTAGCTATTTTCCGGCTAGTATACCGTTGCACAGTGGCTAATACAAGAAAGCATCTATCCTTTGCTCTCACAGTGAATACCAAAAACGATTTGCCTTCAGTTATCATTAAAACGTGGTGGGAAATTTGCCATCTATCTTTCGCCATTGGGATTTCTCGAGCTTCTTCGCAGCGATCGTACGCTCCGGCGTGCATTAACTCTTCTTCACGAGAGATGGGTGTAACGATGGGTAATTTGACTTTTACGTCCTGTAATAAGTGCGTGCCCGTTTACGCACACTGGTGTACTTTACTAGAACAGCATGAGTCGTAGCATGTTCCTGAGCATCGAGTGTATCAATTGCGTTGTCGAAGTCGCAACAATAATTATCGAGAAAACAGATGAAGCAAAAAACGGTAGTGTTGGGTGAGATAAAATAAGAAGCAAAAATGATCGTCGCAAAACTTTCAAAAGATATTCGCGTCGTGTACTCGGTAGACTGGGACTTCAACAATTCAAGTATAAACACCAGAATTTAGTGGTGCAATCGTGCTTCAAAATGTCCACTAAATGATATTTATACTTGCTCAAACCTGCTTGCATCATCTTCTTCAACGAAGGAATTTTTACTGTAATTTCACCACAAAAACATCATCAGGCTATGAGCATCGAAACAATTTCGTATTGACACATTACGTGAGACAGTATTAAAATTGTGCATGCGAAACATAGTTGACCACGACGGAAATTTCGCAAATGTTTCGACAGAAACTAGTTGCGCACCGGAAGTTCTCTGGTGTTGCGATTCACATCCATATTCCAATATTTATGGAAAATCTAACGGTGCACGGGTTATACATACATTGCATTATAGAGAACGCGGTATATAATATATGGTGTCGTTATTGTAGCGAGCAATGTGATGATGTTGTAGGATAAGGGCGGACGGGAAGCGAGAAGCGAAGTGAGAGAGGAGGTAGGAGATGTTACATGCGTCATGGTCGCCAATGTTTTCGTTATGTTCGACATGCGTGGGTGTTTTACCGATGGAGCTATTCTACCATGCTAAAATTTCATACACATCACGAATTTGAAACGCTTGCTAATTACCGCCTCGTGACGCATGAAAAAATAAATAACGTGCGGACAAACAAGGATAGCGGAACGAAAAAGGAAGAAATAAACGAACGGAAACAGATTGACGAGAGTCTATTGCAGTATGAAAAAACTCTCGAAAAAATGGGATTAAAGGCGTACTCCATACTGACAGCCATGAAGAGGGGGGCTTGGTCGAAGCGTTGCACAGGAAAGACAAGAGGAAGAGGGTATGTCGCCCCGTCGTTACTTTCGCCATGGAACTACTCTGTGGCGTAATTGCTTTTCCGTATAAACATGGGGCTGGGGTGAATCGTAGCAGTATGTATAGTCCTCGGTGTACATATCTGTATACAAATTATAGTATATACACAAACTTGCTGGTTGCAGAGAGTACTGAGAACGCGCGTGGAAGCTTAGCTTGGTGCCTCGTATCAAACTTTAGCTTCGTCACGAAACAGGGCGAGGAGGATAGTCGTTTGCCGCACAGGGCTAACTTACTGTTGTGTTTACTGAACGCAGTTACCACCGACCCCTGATATCGTCGTGGTATGCCTCTGTTCTCTGGTTATCCTCCAACGTGGATGTATTCGTGGCCCATGTACGAACCGTGTACAGTAATGCGACAATGTGCCTGCCTTCGTACTCGGAAACCCTTTTGCATGTACGTACGTATCCGCCCCCTCGCCCCCCTCCCCTCCCCCCCAGCCATGCTCTCTTTTCACGCAGTACACAGAAATATTTTTCTGAAACGTTCATACAGAGCTGAAGGGCACACGAGTAATGTACTTTTTGGGCGTCCAACATAGTCCCACCATCCGGACGCCTGCACTTACTACTGCTGCATTACTCTAAAATAGACCTTATACGTGTATAGGTTCCTCTTGTCTCGTGGAACCCCTTCCTCTGGCTCACTTACACATATCCCAAATCCGTGGTCCCCCATCTCACACTTGACTCTGTGACTTTCTCTATACAATATTTCACTTCTCGTGCGAGAGCACTTTATTCTTGGTCTCCCGCCATTAATTTCCTAGAGTCACGGAGTTTTCGGGCAAAATTTGGGTTGTTCTCTCCAGCAAGCGGAGAATTCGGAGCAGCACGGAGAGAGAGAGAGAGAGAGAGAGAGAGAGAGAGAGAGCTTGAAATCTCTACATGCAAACATTGGTGTACGAGTTGTACAGTCGACAAAGCTTGATTCGAAAACGCCTTGGCTGAAACTGGCGCCACTGGCATCACGATCGCGCATCAACGACGAAACTCTCTGTGGTCAAAAGTTAAGGGAAGTCTTCTGACACCTCTGGGAGAAAATCCAAAACACCTTCTCTGTTGTGGGAAGTGCCTAAGGCTTCTCTGTAGGTTATATCAGTGTCATGTGTGAAAGGTCAATAAACGGAAGGCGAATAAACGTCGACTGGCACAAAGAAATTCTGATGGTCAAAAAAGAGTGACTTTTTCAGCCAAAGCCTCCATCGATGTTTGTATTGCGTTATCTTCCAGTCACCGCTGTTTCTATTCTCGAGTAGAAAAACTTTTAGTGTCTTCCTGACGTTCGCTCGGCACTCGTCTAGAGCAAGTTCACTTTCGTTGGCTGGCTCGCCCTATCTTCAGGCTCTTAAGTACATTCTTCAGAAGACATTTTTGCTCCCATAGCATGTAATATATATGTATATTGACTTGGATAAAAAGTTCCAAGCTCCGCACTGTAAAGAGTTTGCCTTTTCATACTTATCCCGATACGAACAAGTTGATGCTAAGAGATCGAAGAAAATACCACTATATTTGCGGGAATTCGGGAAGCGGGAGGAGGATCTTTCCCCCCTGTATTTACCATGCAAATTGAAATCCACAACGTTGTACGTTGCGTCGGTTGGAATATTCTATCGCACAGATGCTCTATCGCACATGTATCTTTTTTGCTCTCGGCGTTGTTTCCTCCACGTCTGCGTCGAGTGACTTGTCACAATGTGCTCAGGACTGATGGGCGGACAGATGAGCCTTAAGCCAAGTGATCTTTGCCCTTGGCCACTGAGGTTAACGTGTATACAGTAAACGTTTAATGCAATCCGGTCCCTCGAGCATGTTCCTTATATTTAATCGCTTTTACGGTACAAAGCTTGGGGAGGCTGCTGCATAAACTCCCCCTGTTTATCTTATAACCCGCGTAACTTGCCACGACCTTCCGCAACCCTGGTGTACGTACCCGGTTCCGTATCCATACAATGTTTGAGTTACAGTACGCCAGTCCAGGCACGGCTCTTTTGCTGTAAGAACTCGGAGGACCTTGTGACACGAGGAAAAAGTCATATTATACGCAAACCTCGTATCTATATTATACTTGTATACTTGGATATTTGTACACGTAAATATGTGCATTTGTATACGAATACGTGTGTATGTGAGTGTGTACAACCGTATAGTCAACGTTCCGTAACTAGAATTCTAATGTGACGCACAGTCCGTAAAACCGGCTCTACACCCAGGGGCCAAGAAAACCTTCGCGTGATCCGTCGAGCAAGACGCCACTTTCTTAAGCTAGTGGAGCTATAGTTATACCTTGTTTCCCCAGCTTGAGCAAGATCTCGAGGGATCTCTTTTGAGCCCTGGGCCTAGATGGGTTGTCTACGCTCGGAATCGAAAGAGTCAAAGATTAATCCGTGCAGAGAGGATCAGATTTCTTCTGAAATCACTTCTATTTGTACATCCTTCCTCAAAATATACACCAATTTGTGGGACACAACGGGAATTAAATTAGGGAAACGGATTTCCAGTCCGCTGGTTCTGTAGAAGCTTGATTTCTTCGGAAATCGGATCGACTGACTGCAATTATGCTCGTCGGATACGGATGTTGGCGTTGCTGCATCGAAATCCCCGAAACGAGAATTTCGTTGAGTTGCTTCTCAATGACTTCTGTGGAATTGAAAATATGGATTCGTAGATTTGTTGTGTCCTTTTGAATTTCATGATTTTTTGTGTCCATTGATTTGTTAATACTTGAAACTTTTTTTAGCTTCCTCGATCAGTAGATTCTGCAAAGGAATCCTGTAACCACGCGATGGTGGATCGGTGATTCGATACACACGCTACACACAACCGATACGATAACAGAGCCATAGACGATACTTTTAGTGACAGCGATTCGTGAATATTCGTACCAATGAATCGCATAATCTGTAATGTACAAGTGGTGACAGAAGGTCGTCGAAACATATTGGTAGGTATGCCGAGGAAATCCAGGTGTAACGGATATCACAACGTAGCGACACGATAACCAGCAGTCGGGTCAACGATTTTGCATTAGTACGTTGTTGCCAATGCTAGTGGCTCTTGGATTCCTCTTCCTGGTCCTCCCAGCTCGATGAATATGGATGACACCTTTCTCGCTTGGCCGAACATGGTCAACCACAACATCATGCTTGCGGTTCTATTTGTGGGATATTAACCTGTTAGCCGAATCAAAATCACGGCAGCTTTCGATTATGGTTCGTTAATCGACAGTTAACTATTATATGTTCGCCTCGATTATCATTTTCTCTACGTTTATCTCTATTTCTCTCCACTAATTCTTCGATCGGTTTCTCTGCTCGGTAATCAAGTATGCACATTGCCATTGCAGATTGAATTGTAGAAATCTTGATTGGGAAGATTAGCAAAGTGTTATTTCATCTCCAAGTAGTGACGTCTCTTGAGATTTGTATTAGGGACGAAATTGTATCATCGAAAGGCTCCCATTGTGTGAGGGAGTTTCATTTACTCGACAGGTCGGATGCTTTCCCAATGGCGACAACTTCAAGTTCAAGAATGAGGAGAATTCGAGCAATCTCGAGCCCAGATACGCTCAACGTTTTGCCTTTCAAGGTCGAAAATTTTGCTCTCAATACTTGGCCTCAAGATGCTGCCGTGTCTCCAATTTTATTATCATTCACCAACAATCCTAAGAGTATCTCGACAGTGCAGGTAAACGTGTGTGTCCATCAATATGCTTGCGACATCATCAATTTGGAGACTTGCAACCCGGATCGTGCGGCTCTGATTGGACGCCGGGTCAATTAATTGCGCTTGCTAATTAACCCTCTACATTAAGGTATTCAAGGATGGTGACGTTGGCCCGAAGGTGACGTACGTCCTTTGTGGGTCGGCTCCTTTATAAAATCGATATATCGAACAGCCGTAAATTTGAGTGGCTTAAGCTTCTAGTTTGATTAGATGGGGTATTAGTGAATGTAATGACCACGATATGGTTTCTTTCCAAACAATCTTTTGATTTGCCTACTGAGTAGCAGTGCATGCTCGCTGGAAAGATGCAGCATGTTACCATTTCTCTTCAATTCACTTTTCTCGAAGACCAAATGATTTTTTTTCCATTTGGAGAGTTCATTTGCAATTGAAAATTGAAAAGTAACTATCCAACTTCAATAATTATATACAAAATATTCCAGTGAGTTTGCAATAAATTTGAACGAATGATGTCTAAAGTACTGCGTGTCACGTACAGAAAACTCATGAAATAAATTGGTAAGACAGTCGTCGTCGTTCATTTGTATTCAGCGGATTGATTTTCTCGATTTATGCCATCGTCGATGGACGATTGAGTAAATAAATGGAATCGCCTTTCAAAATACGCACGATGTTTAAATTCAAAAAGTCAGAATATGGAGGAAAAGTCCTTCTCGACATTTAAATCGAATTTGCTCGTTGAAAAAGACAACGGCGAGCGAATGAAAAAATTAAAAGTCTTCTATAAACGATTTATATCATGGAGAACAAATATTTAACGAATATATAGAATTGGACATCGATCCGTCCATGCGGATATCGTTATGGATAGTAGTCCGCTCGTCAGGCCGGAAAAAAAAGTTTGCGTGTGCGATGTTCGACGAGAGAGGTTTTGTATGAAATTTTCTGCGTGAAACTTGGTTTGGCAATTCGATGTAGACATTAAAAACTTTTGCTACGGAGATATTGTTGGATTTTCATTTATTCAGTCCGCATATTCACTTGTTTTGTTCTTGATATTTTAATCCGTTTATGACTCCATTTGCACGATTTATGAAAATAATGTATTCACATTAATACACGGATGAGAATGTGTCATTTATTTGGAGCTGTATTTTAGGTGCCCACTCAAAAATATCCAGTTAATATCAAAACAAATAATCGCCAACGAAAGCCACTGCTCAAAAATGTTCGGAGATTCATCACCTGCCTCGTAGTTTTCCCTTTTGAATTGCATCAAACGTCAGTTCCTTTTCATATACATCGGTATTTCTCATCCCCACTTCATACTACTGGACTGTACAGTAGATCCTCGTAGAAAATTGGATTCGTTAAAAAAAAGTAGCCTGCGAGAAAAATTCAAAAAACAACTGTTCCAACAAAACAACGGTTCGTTATTAGGTTCGAGCTGAAGATTTCTGAATATACATAAAAAGTAAAACGATATCCGGGAATGAAACACTTCGATAAACATGAAAGTCAAACTGTTTTAAATTTCCCTATATTTAAACTTAAAAATCCAAAGATTATAGATAGCACCTGTATATATCTATAAATAATCGTACAGGATTTTAGTACACGGTGGTGAAAAAGGGGAACGTAGTCAAGCCTGGCGAACCACTGTGAGTTTATAGCAGCATTATTGTTATCAATTTTCCCTCCATGAGAGTACAAAACTCGTTTTTAATTGGGCGTAAAGATAAGGCACTGATATCCACGAGGGGAGTACAAAGTGGAGGTGTGAAACAGAAATTATGAGGGGATCTCATATCACATCGTAGACAGAGTTTACTCTGATGAATCACAGTTCTTCTTTTAGTTGCTGGACGACCTGAATATCAAAATGTTACAGTACGGGTTATATGCCGATATGGCAAGTGGTGTACCCAGTGGATTATTCCCATAGCCAAATAAGAAGAGCAGAACGAGCGCGCTAGGGTTCACGAAGTCGTTGGCATGGGACACCTCTTAAGCGATTGAGAAGCGAGACAGCGAGAGACCGGCAAAGGAGAGTGGAGGGAAGGAAGGAGATTAAAATGAAAAGAATAAGAGAGAAAGAGAGAGAGAAAAGGCCCACGCGCTACCGGTTGCCCCATGGTCGGTCACGTTTTGTCCCACATACGAGGGTAGCCCTGGGTATACGGCCAGGAAAGCCAGTGCAGTTTCGTGTACCGTTGGTTCGTTCGCGTCGTCGTGTCGGTGTCGTTCGATTTCTCTCTCTTTCTCTCTATCTCTCTCTCTTTTTTATTCATCGGCATGCTCGAGGGTCTCGACTTGAAATTCGATTCGTTATTCGCTTACATTTAACGAGCTTGCCCGACACCCACATGCCGAACCGAAATGTTATGAAACTGTTTCGTGGGCCCAGAACCAAGACCTCGAGGCACTCATAATATATTATGTATAGCGGTTTCTCGCTTGGTCAGCCGGTTACAACTGTATATACACACACTTTATACTTTATATATGTGTATACAATTTGATTATTCCATATATAAATAACGCCGATGGTTAGTCACGATCGTTCGTAACCGTTTCACCTTACGCGCGGTGGGTCGTCGATCGCACTCACCGGAAGTTGTGAATCAATGGGCGCCCGATGAGGTGGGTCATCGCCCCAGACCCACTGACCCAATAAATTCATTCAATGCTTCCAGTATTTGCGTATATATGAAGCTATATTCGTATATTATTAAGTACGTAAATGGAATTAAATGATGAACGGTCCAATCAATTATTGCTAATCGCTCGTGTCGTGACAATCAAAAAACATTTATTTCCTATTTTCACATTGCTAAAAACAACGACCGTGATAAAATACCTGCATTTTTCAGGATGAGCACCGCAATTTTGACTGAATAATTCCGTAGATGCTCTGTTTTTCCATCCATAGCGCTTTGAATCTTTTATAATTTCAAGCGTTTCCACCGTGCACAACGGATTTGAAAAATACGGAAAAAATATGAAAAAACTTCACAAGGAACCATCTTCAATAAATTTACTCAAGTGTGTTGTGCCCAATTCCTAGTAACGCGACCATAATTGCGTATATCCATCATTAATATCATTTCGATTGTTAAATGGATCTCGAATTTTTTTAAAATCCAAGATCATTAGCCCAATTTTATAAATACCGATGTACTCGATGACCGGAATGGATTGCGGAATTTTTCATAGCAACCTTTCTCACTCTCTTCCTTGCTGATCCGCCTTGATATTCGTAATCTTCTCCTCAAACCGGTATTTAAACAGGTAAGTGTATCACGCATGCATCGAAAAAACCTTGAATATCATTGAAAAAATTATTTCATATGTGTGGATGAATGAGGAGTGCCAGTGTGTGCCGGATTGGCATGAACTGATTACAGGTTTTTTATTTTAGTTGTGCAGTGAAAAATCAATGGCTGTATACGAATCATGTGGAATAGCTAAAACTGATATGTGCTATTGCTAATCTGTACGGACAGTTCCAGAGTTGTAGCAAAATTGAATGAAAACATTTCACATGGAAAACATGATGAGATATTTTGTGATCATCGATGGCCAGTCTGGCCCACCGGTTTAGCTATCCATAAACAGTAATAGCCAGTGACCGCGATAATGACAGATACGAAGGCCTAAAATTATCGAGCAGCATGTGGCAATGATGTTTTTTATGCCGACATTGTAAGTACAATGTTCGAGGCAGTAATTTGAATATCAGTAATTATCTCACGATAAATCGTTCGTCAGTTTGTTCGTCTATCATCAGCGATGCAGTTATTATCTTATTAATTTAGCGAACTTCTAATATACGTAAGCATACGGAGTTTCGACAGCATGTACGATTTCTTCTCTCGGAAGTGAAGGTAATACCTCCCATACGAGGATACACGGATTCGCACACATCCACGAACGAATAGCCTGCAGATAGATCGTTCAGTAGGTGAGTCGCAAACTTTACGGACCATTGGATGCCATCTTAGCTTCCCGTTGACCCAATGACGTTCAATAATTACGCCAAGGATATATAGGAGCAAGACGAGGATGGTGGATTCTGCGAAACCGTTAAAATTCCACAGAGCTGATCGTCGTCTTCAATATTTATCTATGATGATAAACATTCATATAGAGAGCTTGTGATACGTAAATTCGAATCACTTCGAATGACGAGAACGACCATGATGATGACAATATCACGAAGCGCTCCGACATGCTCTACTCCGCACTTCACCAGTGCACGTCTGCCAATAAACTAGTACTACATGCAATATCTACAAAGTTTACTCGCGCTCGGCATATTATTCTCTCAACGGCGAATTTCATCGTCTCGCTCACTCAAGTGAATCTACTGGACTAGGACACGTCGCCTGGTTATCGCCTCGTCGATTTCACGCTACGATAAATCTCCCCATGTATCTCGAAGGATGAAAATTACGCATGGGATGGCCGAGCACGGTGGAAAGGGAGAATCTCGAAATCCGAGGTGTCTTTACGTGCATCGTCGAAGCTGTAAAATTATTCTAATTACTGCGTTCTTCGATAAATCGTTGTAGTTGCTCTCGTTGTAGAATAATCGCAAGGATTTTAATAATATGATCCAAGCTGTGTGTATAAAGCTCATTAAACCAGCATCAATTCAGTTTTCCTTATTAACGTTTTCATAATGAAAAAAAAAATAATTGTCTTAATCGTATTACTAGACGACGGGCTAATTCCGATCATGTCGTATAACTACATACAATATTTATTTTTGGTATTCGATACGATCTCCTGCTAGTGACGAATCAACGCTTCCGTTATAGGATCTGCCACTTTTTTTTAGAGGTCTGTACGCTAATTGATCCCCTAAAAAATGGAGGACGACTGTGTGTCTAGTAGTAGGTTGATAGCGCATGGATCCAGATCACCTAACTGATGAATTTTTCTATCGTACCGGTAACGGATATCATTCAAGTTTGCTGGCTCGAGCTCGCTATATTCCTTGACTCGCTAGCTAGCTCGCGCGATATTATGGACGCTAATGGACGCTCGTTAATTACGGTAGTGGTCACGGCGTGGCCTGTACAAGATCCTAAGCGCGTTTGCTCTCTGCCTACCGTGTACACTATACCTCGTATGTCTTCACGAATTCCATTCTCCTCTCGCTTCTCAGCTTTATCTCTATCTATTTCTCTCTGCCTCAATCTTTTTCCGTCTCTTTTTCTCCTTCTTTGTCGCACAGTTCATCGTCGCCAATGTTTGCTCCTCGTGAGCCTGGTCGCGTATATACGTACACTCTTTTTCCACTATCGGTATATACACAGGATACTAATACTTGAGCAATCGCACACTGCTTGTACGGGTGCTGAATGCAGCTACTCAATCCACCCCGTGAGAAACAAAAGCGTCCAACCAGCTTTATCGTGTCTATATACGCGGCCGCAAAGACTATCAGCCACGATACTTGTAACGCGGGTCACTTAGAAGGTAATTCAGTTTCTTTTTCATTCGCCGTATGTCTTTCCGATATACCCACACCATAAGATAGACATTAGGGATACGCAAGAAAGTACTGGGATTCTCTTAATTAAAGAAAGTTTTTCACGTTTGTTCTCGCCGATGACATTAGCATGCATCCATCTAACTGCATATTTTAACATGTTTTTGATATTTTTTACGATTCTATAGCTTTTCGCAAATTGGTATATAAAAATGAGCTAAATTAATGATGATTATATGCAATGCTGGATCGAGTGGCCGACATTGCTGTTCCAAAAAGTTTCTTACAAGTTAGTATGTATTTGTAAAAAGTATATGCATTTATTCTGGAATGTAGTTAAAGATTAAATAATTGAAGTTGAACTCGTAGAAATGTCTCGGATGTTGAGTTTCAGAGGCTCTGGGTTTAAGGAGATACAAATCCGAGATAACGGTTGATTCATTTCGATGTACGTGAGAATCACGAACGTTTTTCGTACCGAAGTCACTCGGAGATTTTTTTTTTCAATCTGTTTTTTGCAGCACGAGTGACCCGGATTAGCGAATGACCGGAATTACCATGAGTCCACATTTATATTCATGTCTGAGTGAAGTAGCACGGCGCTTGCTGTGCTGCTACGAGTGATGTTGTAGCCCCCAAAGGATGGATCACGAGCTTTCATTCATTGTCATTTTTCACTTTGCTTCTTGTCCTCGCACGCTACTGCTTTGCCTTGTTTCCAACAACCTTACATATTCCCCCCTCGGTAAGAACGACGATGATGACCCGTTCTCCTTAGCTATCTTCTCGTTTATTATACCGTACATAACCCGGTATGTATAGCACATCGTCGTCATCGTCGTCCTCCTCCCCCAAGGTGTAACAGTTAAGAGCGCAGGTCTATTGAGTTTTGCAGAAAAAAAATGAGAATGGGCTCAACGAAGCCTGGGAAGTTTCACGTGCGATCCAATAATGACGAGCTCCTGCAGAATAGCACAGTTCACTTCGATCGAAGAAGAAGGTGAGAGCTCCACACCGTGTCTTAACTTTACTGCCAGCCCACTTCGGCTCTTCCTGTACCACGTTCGAGTAATTAAATTAGTGACATGGATGGGCGTCTGGCCTCGTGAAGATGCTACGTCGTTACGTCGGAGCACCCACGTACCACTCCTCGATAGCCAAACTAACGGTCCTCTTCTACCTCAATGCTTATCGACTGCTCGAAATCCTGGCTGGAAATATATTTTCCTCATCGTCACATCGTGACCTTAACTATCCTTAATTTTCAATGATCATCGAGACTAACTAATCGTTTCTTCTCTTATCAGTTCTTTCGAGAAATGCTCTACTGGTTGTTATTCATTTCCTCTAATTCTCAAGCACTCTCAATTCATTCACATTTTGATTGATCAATAAATGGAAACAGTTGAAACGCTATATTGATACGATTTTTTTTTTTTTTTTTTTTTTTTTTTTTAATTGGGATCCTCATTCTGAGTTTTTTTATAACTTGCATAAATATTCGCTGTTATTAATTGTTTGGAATCTTGTTATATATTATGCTGGTGAATAAATTGAAATTTAAAAAATCTGAAGAATATTTTGATTACGATTGTATCACTGACATTGAATTATCGTAGAGAAGAGGAGTATACGTGTGAGAGATAGTTGTGATACTGACATCGAGATGGTCTCTTCGCGGCGAGGGACCAAGTACCCAGTGAAGAGTCCTCGAATTCGTTTCATGTCTACCTCTGCGAACTTGCACTGTTTTGAGGAGCCCGTGAATCGAGACATCTTGCAAAACGTGTTTCTGGAAAGTGTAGTACCCAACAACTGGATGTACTCCAACCTCTCAAAGGAAGTTTAGGTCCTCCTCCATTCTTGGTCATTTCTAAATTATCTGATTCTCCGTTACATCCGCTTTGTTCCAGGACATTCTTCTTTCCTCTCTTAACCCAATGTCTTCTTCAAGGGCTATCTGTAGACCCTGAAACTTGAGCAACGATGTTTTATTGTCGTCCAGAGGTCAAAGGCTTTCTTGTTCATGGAAAAATATGAGAGAGTGGGTTGTGTCTTTACGAAGCAGACCAGTCGTTGAAGTTCTTTTATGGTTATTGCTGCCTGGAAAAAATCATGGGACAGTGAAATTTTACGACGTTGGGCTAGTAGAATTTGTTTACCAGCAAATCAACAGTTTGCATTTTATAGGATTTTTTCTCGTGAAAGAAAAATTTCGGTTATTTTTTTATTGAGATTAACTTATGCAATATCTGAAGAAAACATTGTCAATTCTATCAGGAATGCCATGATTCACCAAACAACTGAAATTGGCTGGATCCACAGAAAAAATTCAAGTAATCACGAAACTCGAAAGATCCGGATGATGCACCAATCTGCATGAATTTCGTATAAACATACGTATAAGGTTGTAATGCATTGCATGCAAGTGTTAACTTATCACCCCTGCCCAAGCAGACGTGTGTTGCATGAATTGTCGTTAATCAAGCAGGGGTTTCAGTATCGAGTTTCAAGCCCTCCACAACGGAGGGCTCAGTTACTGCAACCATGGACTGTGTATTTGCAAAACTCGCGCGGCCGGCCGCCGCGCTCGGTCACGTCATTCTCGAACGCTTTCACACGACGTTAGCTTCCATCTGGCATTGCTCTCGAGCGAGAAGACGGCCTTCGTAAATTCTCGGCTCGTATCCGGTGCGATGGTAATAAAAGTCAGGCGGCCGTTATATTATTACGCCCGTTAACGCGAAAGAGTGCGGATGCTCGTTTTATGTATGGATATATAACTAGGTGAGAAGGCGAAGTTCATACGGTGATAAAGCACGAGGAACTTTGGATGAAACAAAAAATAATCCGGTGGTTGTAGAATTTGGTGTCCGGGGTTGTTTAGAATGCACTCCTATGAAGTGTCGTGACAAAAGTTCGCATTGATTTTAGTTTCAATGGAATATTTACCAATTTTCTAAATCACATAAAAAAAAAAAAATTATCTATTTTCAAATGCTCTATAGAAAACGGAATAAACTTTATGACATTCCGATTACGAAAATTTCAGCATCCTGGGTGAAGCGCGAGAATAACTGACTTCATTAACGGTTAAAATAAATGAAAAAGCTGTTCGAGTACAGCATAATTCGTTCAGCATTATCAAACCAATCTCCGCTGATAAATTCGGTGTTGAAAGGCCATGAGATCGGGTAAAAATAGCCCATCACCGTGTCTGTTCGATTGCGAAATGCAATAAAAATCGAACTCTAATAACGCGCAAAATCCGCTTACTACTGCCGACACCACTTACGCTCCTTCAAATAAATCTATTTAAATCAAGAGAAGAACATTGACATGGGGTTAATAACGTTATGTGGTATAAAATCTCAGCGAGTTAAAGATACGCTAGAGCTCACGGAACGATGAAGCGCCACACTGGATATTATCATTAAGATATCCAACAAGTTCTTTCGCCATCAAAGGGTTGCTCCGAGCAACCTTGTGCCCTGTCAGACGCATCGCGTATTAAAACAACTTCAAAAAGAAATAGAAAAAACGATAATTTTCTCAGCGCTAGATATACTTGGAGTTTTCAATATATAAATAGCCCCAAGGTATCTACTTCGTTCGGCTGGAAGTCACTCCAGCAAGCATGACAGACAACAAACGCAAGCTTGTGCATTTGAATGAATCCGATTAAACGATGATTGCGCGGGCGCAATCGCTCCGGGGGCTTGCCTCTTCATTCCTTACTATGTGCTCGTCTTTATACCATACTACGCTGTCTTGGTATGGAACGTTTTGACAGATATACGAATTTATTTATCACCATGAATACAAAACGAAACTATCAACTTGCCAGTCACAACCTTCGTATTAAAATTTCCTATGATTGCTGAGACGCGACTACAGCTTTTGTAATGTTCAATCAATCTGATTCTGATTATACGACCACCGATAGAAAAATCATATTATTTAAATATTTGTTTCATTCCCCAACCAGCTCCTCTGTTCCTGACATCGCGCACGTCTCGCGGTATACGCAACCATTTTCTAAGTAGCAGAATTATGAACTCATCTGTTAGAAAACTTGATCAGTTTCAATCATTTTTAATGACTATCCAAATTTCCATCGGAATCCAAGCACTCGAGATGTCAAGCTCCACAAAAAAACGGGTTTTTTTTTCATTTTATGATCCGATTTTCGGAAAACTTGTCACGGGATGGGCAGAGTTATCATGAAACACGAAAAATGTCTTTTAGTTCGACTATAAAAAATATGAAAAATGAGACGGATTTATTTCAACTGGAGTACAATGGAAGATAAAAATGAATTTTTAATAAAGCCTCGTAAAAGCTGAAAGTTGTCTTAACCTAGGTCAAGAAGTTTTCTACCATCCCAAAGAACGCTTAAATCCTCACCACTTGGCAATGGAACCAGCAACCGCAAGATAGGAGGGCACTTTGCAAGAGGATTATTCCGGTTTACCTGATGCAGGTGAACGAATTACTTCTACTTCGTGACACGCTTTCGAATTGCGGTCACACATCGACAATACTAGCGTATTTAGCGCTCTAAACCCCGAGGGCGCACACTCGAGGAATTATACGGATTTTCTGAGCTCACATTACTTTTTTAAAGGATCTGGAAGACGTCCCTGAATCGAGAGAAAAAATAACGAATTTTGTATAAATACTTTTTTGATTATTTTTTCATAAATGAAAATATAATATTTAGCCTTTAAACGATAGCGATTTGAGAGTTAAAGTCACCCTTTCGAAAGTGCCTGTATTAGTGTTTGGTATCACGTATCAACTATATACGAATTTCATATCACAGGACGAGCCGATATATCAGCTTTCCAGTTTTCTAGAGGTTAAGGAGGAACGTCAGCTTGAGAAAAAAGGTGATAGCTTAATGAAATTTTTAGAATACATTTTTGGATATATTTCCTATAGCCTCTCCAATTTTTAATCCATTTAATTCAGCCATTTTTTAGTAAATAATTTCCAAACTTGGAATATTTAATATCTACGCATATGAAATAGCTTCACAGGCTCCATTTTTTCGAAAAATTGGAGGTTGGTTCATTCTGCCATTTTCCATGTGTCCCGTATAAGCAAAGCAAACAGGGTTTACATAACCTGGATAACTTCGATAAAAACAATCAAATTCGTATTTACATAATCTCGCTTCACGCGAAGCTGATATTCCTCCTTAAAGGTTAATATTACAATGTATCATATGAAAATTCGAGATCGCACCTTACGAATTTTCAGCACGTCAGCAATGTATAAATAAAATTATTTCACACAGATTACAACTATGGACAGAAAAAATGTGGTCTTTCAAGCTTATAATTTTCTTTTTAATTCTTTGTAATTCATCGCGCTTCACACGCGATAACCCGAGCATCGGATCGGCGTCCTACATTTGAACCAAGACGATAAAGTCGTAGCCAATGATTATCTCATTAAGCGATCATTGATAATGATATTCTATGAAAATAATTACAATTGCAAGGAAACTATATTACCAGAATTATATGCTTCGTGCATTTCTTCGACGTCATCAGTAATTCGAGATATCTTAAACGAATAACTCCTAGTAGGCAGTAGAAGAATAAAAATAAAACGCTCGAAGTTGTAATCAGAGTTTCATTCGATACGGTATGCATGGGGCAATTCGTGCCACTTTTTGGTCTCACCAATATCAATGCTATATCGATAAACCATCCACGATACCACTGTAAAATTCGAGGTGGCCTAGTCCATAAAACTAATTCCATCAAGCTTCACAACGATCATTTCAACAGGAAAGCCCTCATTCCCTAAAATGTATACTCAATCGTTTTGAGTATGAGTGACTTCAATTAAAGTGTACGGAATTAAAAAATCTTCGAGTGAACAAAAATGAGAGCAGTAACGAGATTCACGTGCATTATGTCATCAACTTTCAAGTTATCATGATTTTCAGGCTATGACAAAATGAATTTTGAATCAATTGACACCGTCTGTTAACTCATTAATTATTATGATTATCAACTATTCAATCATTCGAGTCATGAATAAGAGTTCAATTTATCAAACTCGTTGAATTAAATGACTAATTGTTCCTTATCGTTGTTCCTTCGTATACACGACACTTTTGCCATCGTTGCCGAATGGAGACGATATAGCCGAGATTGAAATGCACACAAATACATAAAATCCGTCTCTCTCTCTCTCTCTCTCTCTCTCTCTCTCTCGTTATCTTTTAATTCCCAGCACCGATTGCAATGTCAACGGGGTGAATATACAGACACGCGTATATCTATGAAGCAGATGAGAAGTCTTGAGGCTACAGCATCAACGACAGAGGCAACCCGAGGACGCGCGAGTCGAAGTGCGGACTGACAGAAAGACTACCGAGTAATAAATTGCAATCTCGTTAATGATGCAACCGAGCGTGACGAGGGCGAGAGAACAAGAGAGACAGCGAGAAAAAGGCATTTTAGATAAGGAGGAAAGATGCTGGGGGTAGGAGGGAAGAATACGAGGTAAATTTATCTTCGGCACGGTCGCACCTCTTCTCGCGTCACCCAACGCACTCTCGTGCGTCCCTGACCTGCTCTTACTCCGGGGGTCAACGAGTTGTACAAATCGTGTAGCAGCATATGTAATTATAAGTGTGCTTATGTGTGCCTGCGCGTTAACTTTAGCTCTGCGCACACAGCCAAGCACACAGACGCACGCGCGTGCGCGCGGCAGCGCACTAACACATTGATAAATATATTTATATCGTTGGTAAGATTAAGGAGCGAGCCAGCAAAAGGGAAGGAAATAAATTAGAAATGCTCGGCAGAGCATAAGAGAGGTTGCACCAACTGGGGCTGGTTATTATCGACGATGCTGCAGAACCAAGTTTAATAGACCAAAACGCACAGAACAGGCATTCCGAACTATTCCAATCTCCATGTTTGATATAATTAAACTATTCAAGCCTTTCTTCTGTCAAAAAAGTCTAAATAGAGTGCGCATGTTCAAAAATCGGACAATATTTACATGTCCGGATATTTCAAGGGAATATTTAAATGCGCGAGGAACCTCAAACGAGAATTACGAAGCTTGGAACGAAACGATTCTACGAGATCAAAGATTTTTTATGAATCTTCTGTTGTTTCATTATTATTGGTTGATTCACATGATTTTGTTTTTATTCGCAGTGAATTTTTCGAAAAAAATCAATAAAAAAACTTGCGCAATCACGACTCTTACTCAGGTGCTTCACAACGGTGTAATTATCCCTGATTTTATCACGATTACACTGGTCGCGATTAATTAGTTGGATGACTGTTGGATTGACATATTATTGGCCATTAGGGAAGATCGCGTATTTTGATAAATTTGCAGTCTAAGATAACGTGACATACGTTTACATTTATCTCGATGATGTTGTTCTGAGATACACAGAATTCTGATGAGTCTGATGACGACGATGATGATCGAAAAAATAATCGTTCCAGAGTTTTTTTCGATACTGCAGCATCGCACGGCGACGATCGAACACAAATCAATGATTTTTTCAATCTGTTCGAGCGTTCATCAGCGTCAGTACCGACTAAATTTCCTATTATTCAAGTTAACTGATACGATGACGTGCATGTTATTCCAGTTGCTATATTACAATTCCAAATCATTATCTCACGTATATGCTCCTTCCATGCACACGGACACGAATGTACGTGGAATAATTGGCAAAGTAAAAAAGATATGAATGGGCGAAGCGAGAAATAGGCTATAGTGTTACGGTATGATTGATTGCTTCACGTGATCCATAGAAGCAGCGTGTCACCAATAAATATCTAATTTCACGTTAGGATGATATATAAGATATTTCAATGGCGCACCGACGCTTTTTGTTACGGCTCACGCGAAATGGGATCATTTATTAAGGAAATTGGCCGTGCAAGGACGACGAAGCGAAGAAGCGAAACGTGGTACTTCTACCTTTCCCTCTCTCCGGCTCTCTCTCTTTCTTCCCACGTCTCACTGCTGTAGCCATGCACCCGTATAAATCTGTAAGTAACTATCTTAGTTAATTTCTAGGGAGCTTTCGTGTTTCGCACTTTGCGTCCTCTGTCTCAAGAGATCCTTGAGAAGCCGCTATTCCAAAAGGAATGGGAGACGACTGGCTCGGCTTGAATTCTCCTCCTTTTAGGATTTTTCTCGGCATCCGGAATATATCGTCCCGGATTTAATCCTCCAGGGGGTGCTAGTCGTACAGAATTCGTGCTGCGGTATGGAGAATATACATTGACGGGACTACCGACAAAACCTCTTTGGAGTCGCCGTTGAAGATATACATGTATCGGTATATACGTTTATGAAAGGAAAAGAGAGAGAGATAGAGAGAGAGAGAGAGAGAGAGGGTGGGAGAGAGCAGCGGGGGGAGAGGTTTTCACGATCCATGAGAGGAAAACGGGCATGAGCTACCTGTCGATACGTCGATGCCAGCTTTTCATATGAAAACAAAAACAGCAAAGCCCTCCTTTCCTATACCCCCAGGGTTTTGTTGAAACGCCAACAAACTACGTACGATACCTCAGCACAGAGTACGAACCATAGTTCATTCAACGTTTATCGTTTTGACATGAGTACACCCTTGCACAATACACTTTTTCCTACAATCTGCTTTTCCGTCAGCGCTGTTTTTACATTTGAACAAGTCGATTAATTTTTTTTTTACCACTCAACATAATATATGTTCGATCTATATTTCCAGTGAAGCACGTGGGAAAGTATGTGGCTCGGAAATAAAGTTCATTTGAGAACGACACGCTTTTATACGTGGAAGAAAATATCATTCGATTCGAATAATCTTATTATGGAAAAATCGATAATCAAATAGAGATGGAAACAGCGATTTTTAATCAAACGCTGACGAATTTGAAAGTGAACCCTCGTAAAAAATGTTTAGCATCGTATTTTAAAGGTACGATGATAAATGGACTGGATATAGCGCTAGTTTTATGAATTGCCAACATAAATTTGCAGTGGTATATGCACGTATTGGGTGGGACATGCTCGGCCGGTTATCGAAACAGTGATGGGTAGCTTGTGAATACTGAGTCAGCGGTTACTCTCATCGATTCTCCAATCCGCTTATGCTTTTCGCACTTACTGCAGCAGCATGCTGCAAAACGTAAGAGCAGGACCCGAAGAAATACTTTTCCGAGGCTTTTCTCCGTCCGCACCCACTTCCATCTCGTATTTTCTTTCCTCGACCATGTCCTTACCAAAACGAAGAATCGTACGGGAACGTACACCCTAGAATGAAATTCCATTCTAGGCTCCTTATTTACAGCGCTCTGATGCCATAACCAACGAAAGTTCTTCTACATGTATATGTCGATCGTAGTACTATGAATGATAAATATATGGGTGTGTATGTGGGAAAGCAAATAATACTCGGTCTCGTATCGAGCGAGGACGATCCCAATGGGATGGAGAGAGGGAAGAGTCGATAGTGGAATTGGTCACGCGCAGCTATCCATTCTGTATATGCTACGGATTCAGGTAAATTCTATTGGCTGTTGAGGTTTTTCGACGCTCAGGTTTTGCCAGACCGTAATGTCGAATGATATTCTTATGAAAGGTGACAAACGCTGTTTCAGCCAATTCGTCTCTGAAAGAGCTACAGATGAATGAAAAAACGTGAGTACAGTTATCAGTGAAAGTGTGAATCGATATTTCAACGGGTCCTCCCTAGTATTGACGAATGAATTACTGTTCATATTCACTGCTTCGCGAGTGCTGTTGTTTCCAAAGGACCGATGATGCGCAAATATATCTCGCGGCTTTAGAAACTTCACATGATCCAATAGAAATGTCGATTATGAGAAAAATGATATCCACTGTAACAATGTTATGACGACTTGTGTAATGATTATCCAGTGACGATGCCACTGGACTTTATCGATGCAGAGCAAGAGGAGCATGTGTGAGAAGCCACCAAGTCTTGCAATATTTGTTTACGATGCATCTGGCTCACTGGAATCGATCTCTATACGATTCGGCAGTAGGTTACGTTCCGAAGGTATAAAATTTGTTTTAGATCTAAAAAGAAGCAATTTCACGAAATGGAGGATCATATTTTAGTTAAAATTTTAATATAAATTTCGATTGCAATTTGTTTTGTACTTTTATTGATGAGCTCTTGAGATTTCAAAAAATATATGTCATTGGCTAAAGGGCCTTATATCTGGCTAGAAATTTCTCTATCTTTTCTCGAAAATTTTCGAATTTGCCCTATTCGTTATCGAACGATATTGCTACAAGAGGCAATAAGTTCGTTGTACCTACCATGCCAAAGAGTGCAGTTTCACTCGTTACTCGTTACGACAAAGGGCTCATCGAAATAGAGAGGGCAAGTAGAAAAGAACGATCTTTTGGTGAAATAGTCGGAAAAGTGGACAAAAAAAAGAGATGGATCGATACATTCCATATGAAAGAGAAAGAAAATTTGATTGTGTGTGTATGAGTGTGGCAAAAAGAAAAAGATTGGCACAAAGTGGTATTCATTATATCGTGGCTCGAAGAATGAATGAGAAAGTCACTTTCCGTCCATTAGTAACAATCTTATATCTTCCTCCAAGATTTTTATCTGGTAAGCTTTTCTCCCTCATTCGATACTGCACCGCCATTTTCATCGAAGTTTTTTTACTGCCGCAAAGCACCTGGTTTTTTCTCGAGAGAAAATGTTGTACAAGACTGATGCAATTATGGTTCGACACGTAGTGGGAATAACGTCTCAGTACCGAGAACAAACGACGCCATCAAAATGCCCGAAGAATTGACGACCTCGAAAATAATCCAGCGACTAAACGATTTTAATTTCGTTACGCCACAGCGCGTTTGATTAGCACTTGACTACACGTAGCTCAAAACCACTTTTATGCGCTGCTTGTTACATTTTTGTGCTTCGCTGCGTTCAATGACAAGCGAAAAAGCTCAAATTGATCAAAATTTCATTCTTCAAGGTTCTCTTCTCCTTGAATCATATCACCCTCGTGCACGTGATCTTGATGGCCCAATTTCGTATACTCTTTATCACTTCAATACCTACCTCGTCTTTCTTCGGCACAAGTACTTTAAGTGATGCATAAGGATATTGTATTCTGGCTTTTGTTCTCGTTCGTCATCGTCGTTGAGAAGCTCTTCAAGTACCCTCAAGGCACTGAAGTTAACGAACAATGACTGGACAGCTTTTTTCATTGACGTCAATCGAATATTATAATTTGTTTTCATTTTATTGGATAATGATGATTGCTTCACTCAACATTATGATTACTGTTAATTTTATTCAAATTCACGAATAATAAAA
The DNA here is from genome assembly GCF_019457755.1 of Venturia canescens. NCBI lineage: Eukaryota > Metazoa > Arthropoda > Insecta > Hymenoptera > Ichneumonidae > Venturia > Venturia canescens. The sequence goes on along the minus strand of NC_057421.1, from coordinate 15,048,428 downwards.
TCAATATTGAATAATTAGCAAGAATTCAATGGACGGAGAAAACGAGGCTGAAAATTCTAGAGGAAATAAGTACCGAGATTGTAGTATCTCGGGGACAATATTTACGTACTGGATTGCAGCATTAATTTCGAAGAGCAATAATAAAAATTGTTCTATCTACCATTGTAAAAAGACCAATACTCATACCTTTTATTCGAAAGACTCAAGAGTATTTTACTCTATAAGCATAGTAAAAAATGTTTTCACTCACTTCAAATGTTTATATTGTAAAGTATGCTCGGGCAACCATGAAAATTTATGATTTACAATATATTCCCACGTATCAGTAAGTGCTAGTCTGACAAGATGAATAACACACGAAAACAAATCGAAATATAGTTCTCACGTGCATCACTTTTCGCTATCCACATGAAGTTGTTTACAAGGAACGAAAAATTGCAAAATTAAAAAAATACTATGCTGTTTGTAATCGGTGCTTAAATACTTTTAAAATTCTATAAAAATAATATATTCCTCACAATACTGAACGAATCCCTTTTCTCCGGGTGGGATTATTCGTCATAACTAAACTGATTGTAAACAAAATGTTTCTCCTGTTATCAATGCCTTTATTTCACAGACGGTTCCAAGACTTCATCACAAAATCGCCAATTCTTCAAATATTCGTTTCTTTCGAGATAAAGAATTGGGAATGATGCAACTGACCCTCCATTCAATAATACTGGTTCTTGTACAGCACAAGCCAGAAAATCCGAAAATTTTTGAGTTGCATACCATGCATTATGTATATACGTTTTTGTTCATTCAGGTATGGTGTTGCGAAACAAGTGTGACTAAAACTGGTCTCTGGTGTCTCGTTGAGTTTAAAGCTTACCGTCCATGAATCGATATCACGCTTAAGAAAATTCCTCTTTTGAGGAGAATTCTGACGGCTAGAAGGGAACTTGGCAAAGCACGAATTCGTGACGCATGAATGCCTCTGTGAACACGTGGAGGAACTACCGACTTTTTCGCGGATGACAGGACCAAGAGAAGACACCCACATTCATACGTAGTCGCAGTTGTATCGTCGAGTTTGTCGTTGCTCTCGACAGATATTCTCCAACGCTTCTCAACTTTTCGCACTGGGTTATGTACCCCCATTGCCCGTCCCTTTCTCTATCCCAGCATCCAACCAGCCTCATCTCTACTCGCTCGATTGCCTTTCAGTTTCATGCTAGAACTTCACCTTCGATAAGCATTAACTTTTCACCTAACGTTTTTTCCACTCCCTTTTTTCTATTTCCCATAGTTGATGAAAAAATCCTTAGGAACTCTCGTGATTTGAAGTATCCAAATCCAAGTTCGATTATGGAGTTGTCTAGGACGCCCAATGATTTGTATTTTTTCAGATATTCTATTAGAGACTCGATTATGTTTCCAGTTGGAGTGGAATTTTCAGATTTTTTGGTATTCATTCGACTTTCAATCATCTCAGGTATCAAAAAATTCTTGAGGAATATGGCCCCTTATGAATAAATATCAAGAAAATGTTCAGATATAAAGTAACAAAAAAATATAAGAGAAAAAGATTAATTGATTTTATGAAATGCTCAGAATTTTGACAAATCGTATGCTGACGAGGCATGCTTATTTCGTGATTTGCTTGAGTTAACACTGCAAACAGGTGCGGGTAGGGGAGGCAGCAAAAGAGGAGAATCACATCGTTTTGCTTGCTTGGACGTATACGTATATATGAGTGAGGGGCAACTATAGTTATCGAAGAGATTACGCTCGAGAAAATGTGTCTCCAGCAGTGCGCTGGATCGTCGATGCATGGATGCTTCTATGCACACTCCTTGAGAAAATTGGTCCAGCAGTATTCCGAGATATGTACCATGATCTGGATCTTTCATTCACATCCATATACTAACTTGGACGACCTTAGAAGAACCTAAACCTTTAAACGGGTACGCGACAACTATACGACGTCGAGAAGCCATGCCTCTGGATTTTTCATCCCCATCGATCTCTGAGGGCATCGTCGGCCTCTTTACCCTCCTATATTGTGCCCCACATATGAGAACCAATATTGACTCAATTGTGGATGTTAGACGTGTTGACGATCTCCGATTCAACACTCAATATCGATCGATCACGCACTCTCTCTCTCTCTCTCTCTCTCTCTCTCTCTCTCTCTCTCTCTCTCTCTCTTCTTCTCGTGCCTTTATCTGGTCAACGCGATTGCGTCATCTCTTCATTCGAAGATTTAACTGAGAGTCGACTCAGTGATCCACGATGCATCGAGTTGTGCGCTGACAACAAATTACTTGCTACACGTAAAATGGATGAATTTTACAATTCAATATGTCAAACCTAAGAGTACTGAAGTGGATGTTTTTTTTTTCAATATTGTGTAGGGAAGACTGGGGTAGAGTGGAACAATCGAACAAAGCGGAGTATTGTCACGAAAAAGCAGAAAATTGTTGTTTTTTCGAAACTACTAAAGCAGAATTTTATTTTTGCACTCGAAATGATAAAATTCTACTTTTTTCGTTTTTTCCGGGGCAGCCTTCCGTTTTGCCCAGCTGTTCCACTTTGCCCCACTCTCACCTACGTGTTAAGATAGCAAGTATTCAGAAATCAATTGTTTTTTTTTTCAGATTCTCGTTTTTGTGGGACCCAACCGATTCGTCACATCATATCACTAACCGGTTAACGTTTTTCATAAGATGCCTGAGCGCATATGTATTAGTATGAATTCTGGTCACGTTTTAGTTCACACGCCAGTTTTCTTCCTCAACTTTCTTCGCTCGCTTCATCTTCCTCATCCTACGTCGATCACTCGCTCGACAGTTCTTTCCATTCGGCGTGTGCATGTATGGTAAAATACACACGGTCTCATAGAGCAAACATTATTTCAGGTCATGAGGAAAGACGACCGGTCCAAACGCTAGAACCATACAGTTTGTATGCTTCTCTACTGTTTTCAAGAACGCGAACGAGAAGCCGGGAAACAAAAAAGAAGGAAAAACAGGATCAATCGATCATCATCAACTTCGTGATGAAAGAACCGTAGAAGAGCGAGATCAATGAACAATTCGGCCCATTCGGCATATTTTTCACCCCGTCCATTAGCATTTGAAAAATGGTTTTTAAAATCCATTCTTTATAAATTTACTAATAAGCTTCTCTCTATGTCTGCAATGCCATCGAAACCTTCGTTATAATACTCCGAAGAACGTGGCCTTACTTACATCATTTGTTATCACCAAACGTTTTTTTCGAGGTAGGAGAATAATTGAACAGTGAAAAGTTCCAAGTCCCCCCATCGAGTCTCTTGATTATTGAAAGCCAGAAAATTTTATCTGTTATTGAGCAATCAAGAAAACTCATAAAATAAAAAAAAAACTACTATGAAAATTGATTTTTTTTCAAAACAGGACGTCATCGAAATTTTTGGTGACTGCCTTAATTTAGTTCAAATTTGTTTCTTGTGCACTCTTGTGACTAACGGACGTTTCCATATATCATAACGTGCAAGTTTTTGTGTAATAATTGATGAAGGAATTCGGAGAATACGTTCACAGAAACTCGAGTGCATCTAACTATTACGTAGATATTTGAGTTCGTTTCAATTACGTGCAAATACGTTAAATACACATTGAATAATATTCAAGAATATATGTATGTAGACTTAGTTAGAATAAAGGAAAAGAGGAGGAAGAGGTGGAGGAGGAAGCATCTCCGCGTAGGTCTTTTCTTCCATATAATATCCGATACCGTTCGCGAGCCGGGTCCACGACCCTCGACCGTACGTTATAACCACGGAAAATCATGTAATTATTACGCTCGAGTTAACTATCATCGACGAACCGCGGAACGGTCAGTTCTCCTGCCCTTCGCTTTCGCTTCGTTATTCTTTCGCGCTGTATACTCGTGGCATACCCACGTACGTACAGTTGAACATATAGGTATAAGTGAGACGCGCGGTGGGTCCATGAAGTTGGATAGAAAAAGGAAGACTCCAAGAAGAAGAGAAAAAAGAGCGAAAAAAAACGAAGAAACGAGAACGTATATGAAGCAGCACGGTTCGTTTCTACTGACTAGCAGAACTAATGGCACAGGGCTACGGTCACTGTATCAAAGACTTCACTAGCAGCTCGCCTGATTGGTCGTTAAGCCGCGGTAAGGTTCAGCTACTTGGAAAAACTTCTCTCACATCCATTTCTCAATTCTAAGTCCTGTTATTCATCAGCCAAACATTTAATGAAACTTTATTGCTATTCCAAGCTTATTTCGATAGCTTCCGTTTCGGCGCCGATTTATTATTTGATTGATCTAGCTGGGAATGAGTTTCGTAGAAATAGGATCTCCTGTTCCGCGATCGATCGGTACCGAGCAACAATTTTTGCATTTCCTTCAGTTCAAACCTTCATTTTTCTTATCTCTTACGCTTACTCGAAAAGTAAAGGAAATTCAATGTTGACGAGAGATGTTGACTGTACGTCAAGACCTGAATGATTTCAATTCGATTCACTCTTCGACATTGGCTAAGATTGTATTTCACCATTTCCCGAGGTAGAGCATTGCAGTGTCGGAGCTTGGAATGGAGTGGAAAATGAATCTGTTTAGGAATGCTCGCAGTTTATTTACATTTCGCAAGTGTAGACTTTGATCACATTCATTTTGCAGACCAAAAACTGAACCGCAAATAGTTCATTATAAAATGTCTAACGTTTTTTTTTCATTATAAAACGATTTTTCTATATCCCACCGATAAGAAATCTGATACAACAGAAAGCTGGGTTGTTAAAAAATCTGGAAACTACGAATCGTCTGCCCATTATATCTAGATTTTCAAATACCACCGTATTCGGAACTTAAAGAAAGAAAACCCCTCGAACAGTTCATGTCTTCCAAACATCCTATAATCTTTTTCTTTCAAATTCCTTAATTAATTGTAAATAGTTTACAAGACTGTGTATTTGAAGTTTTTTTTTCCAAGTAGTTTTAGTGTTCAACCGATATTGTGGTATCCTGGTAATGATTCACACGCTGAGGGCTCACAAACCACGTGGGAGTATTTGCTAATGGCATATATAGCTGCGTTGGACTACACCGGACGCATATCTCCGTATATACAGGCCCACGGCAGGAAATTGGAAGCTTTGGTTGGTCGGACGCTCCATATAGCGTATATAGGTACAACATATATATATTCATATGTTTGTGCAAGGAGAAAGAGCGAGAGAGGGGCAAGAGGATAAGCAAAGAGCCGGGACCAGCAACAGCAGGAGCATGTACAGGAGCAAGAGAGGTCAGTGTCGCGGCACGACTCTAACCTTCGTGATATCCCTCGACTCTAATTGGCCCCAGGGTTGACGTATTGAGGAAATTAAGGTTCTCGGATAGCCAACAGTTGCGGCACAGATACGAGCAGGCTCTGCGATCGACTACACCCCTTCAGTTATGTGCTATATGTAATCGAGACAACTATAATATCGATATTTCTTATTCTTCAAACAAATCAGTCAGGTGAAGATGACCTGTGACGGAACACCAGTCAACAAATAGTAAAACTCTGGCTGAAAGATCCAGAGTAACATTATTAGCGACGATGGATCCGATTAACCGAACTCAGCCTGATAGCTATATATGGATCAGTTAAGAAAAACTAATTAACGGATAATCGAGTTTCCGATGACACTTTAGCTGGACCTAATAATCATCGTAGGCCCTAAATGTTTGGCTTAACATCGAATGCTTAACATTATGCTTCATAAATTATGAATTATTACACTGTTTTGTAAAGGACGATTTCACCAGGAATTACTGTGGTTTGATGTCGATGGAAGTTTCCATAATTATCAGTGTATATTTTAGAGGTTGGTTATTTTCGTCGTGTGGATTTTTCTCTAGATTCGAATCTATCGTAGCTTCGACAGAATATGGTTATCTTGCACTTTATCACTGCGCAGCTCGCCTCATCTTTTTTCATCTCGGTAATGTTTTTACCCTCTTTTGATGCCAATTTCCTGCGCCCTCCTAGCACTGATATCTGTTGAATCAAGTTTATCTTCTACATATTATTCGACGTTCGTTTTTGAAGCACTTGGCGGGGATGGGTATTTCTTTGGAAGATCGAACATAGAAGTAGAAGTGAATAATGGAGTCTGCCGGGGTTTAGAGAAGGTCAAGAGCAAAATAACCACGTAAATTAAAATGCTCATAAATTGTGGAAACTTTAACAGTCTTATGATTACTAACAATGGGTAAAAATAATGAATAAAAAGCATCGCGAACAACGCCAAAGCTCAGGAATATCGAACTATTGCGTTCTCTCAATTTCGAGTTAATCACAATCGGGAATTGCAGATGATAAATTCTTCGCTCAAGTTCTGAGAAATATCAAGCTGCGGAATTGGTATTCTTTGAAGCTAAAGCCTCTCGATATTCGCCATATAGACACACATATTAGATAAAAGTAACAATCGAGCTTCCAATCCTTCTGTGGAAAGATGCTGAAAAGTAAGCACAGGTGTATAGCCTTGGAACGCAATATACGTCACTTGGCTGACTGGGTCTGTTCCGCAATATCACAATTCGTCTCTCCTCTGGAACAACCCATCGGAACGCATACATTGTGTATTTCACGAATCTCTCGCAGCCAAAGACTTTGTAACTCACGTACGAAGTTACTATAGTAGATACTTCCGAAACTGAATAGTTTTCACAACGTGTTTTTTCCCTCTGGCTTACCTTTATCAAATCGATGGAAAAAATACCGATGAGCTTCGAATCGACTTCGTAAGTAAACGTAATGTGATATGGAATACGATCCTTTCAATAGTTCAAAAAACTAGAAATACTTACGGATATGAATCCAGTAAAAATTTCACTTAGTTTGTGCTTAAGGTATTTGGGAAGTATCAAATGGAACTAAGTCATCGAAGACTTATGAATTTATAAAAAAAAATTGTGATTCTCTGACACAAATTGTAAAAATAATTTTCGGGTCTCTTCTCCATAGTCGCATAGCCCAATTCATGAAAACTCAGAATTTTAAATATCCTCATTGATTTTCTGAAACGAGACGTTGCCCAGGGTGGACAGAGTGTGGTCAGAAAAGTCACGCAAGTGTTGCGAGTTACGAAAGACCGTACTATGCGCAAGAACCATGGTCCCGGCACAGTGCACGTGCAATCTCGTTGTATGCCTTTGCAAGGATTCATCCAGGGAGTTCCAGCGAAAGTGAGAGAAAGATGGTGATATTGGCGGAATGAGAGCGAGCGCGAGCCCAGCGGAAAGGGAGAGAGGTTTAGATCAAGTTTTGTCGTTGAAGGGAAAGAGGGAAATACAACGAGAAAAATTCTCTTCACCCTTCGCCACTGCTGTTTTCAGAAGTGCAGAGCGAGGCTTCGTCACAAAAGAAGTTTTTGTATCCATTTTTCATTCGCACATATATATATATAAGGAATTTCACGCGGTTGCAACTTCTTTTTCTTCAACTCAATAATCGTACAGGGTCCTTCAACCTTTAACTCGTTGTAATAAATTTCGGTACAGAAGATGACAGTTGAGATATGAAAAATTCAGATTAATGTCAAATATATGTCGATTCGTTCGAACCTTGAAGTTTGGAAAAACGTCGGTTTTTGTATAATTCATGACGAGCTTATTTAATAATCGAACTTAGAGTCAGTCGAAGTTACCAAAATATGTTGGTAAAATATGAATAAATGCAAGAAGGAATATTCAGTTTTCGAGATACCTCGATGAGTTTTTGAAACTTGCAATTTTCATTTTAGCACGCATTAAGCTGAGAAATACCATGAAATAAGACAATAAAGAAAAAATACATTTGTGACGAATTTCTGTGAATTTTTTCCCGTAGGTTTTCTTGGCAAAATGCAGCATGGAAAGTTTTGCTCGTGTGTTTCACGTAGGAAGAAAGATTCACGCACACTCCAGCGTTGCCACCGCTCGCGTTTCTTCTTTTCTACTCGTTTCATTCTCACTTTCCTTTTTGCTTTTCCTTAGAATGTTTTCTCCCGGCGTATGTACTCCCTTTCTCTCTTTCCTGCTCTCACACGGAGCCTACCGTCATCTCGAACAATCGAGTATGAAAGCGAGGTGGGTACCCTAGCACTGTTCACCGTAGTGTATACGTAATTGTGTACTCATTCTTCTTGGGTTTTCCATTCCGTCGTGGAGCTACCAGAGGAAAGCAAAACCGACTGTGAGCTCTTCTGCGGAGACGAGTCGAGGTCTGAAGATGGAAAAGGGCGATGTATATATAGATTTATATCACACTTATACGTATCTTGAGATATAGACATATCTGTAACTGATAGATGGATGGGGAGGAACTGAAAAAAGTCGTTTCAAGCAAAGCATGACCTGGCTCCATCAGACTTTGCGCATACGGAAATGCTGAGAGCATGCTAAGGCTTCAAGGTAAATATACGAGATACTCGAGGGTGACGATTTGGGTGGGCTACTTATTTGCATCGCACCACAAATATATACGTAGAAACTTGGTTATTTTCTTGAGTTATTCTAATGAATCTTGTATTTGTCACTTTTCGATGAAACATTATTTTCAATGTTATTTATAAAATAATTCAAATGAGAATTTAGAGAACAGTTATATTGTTTATTCAATAAAGACAGTTTGATTCCTTTTTATGAATTTGATTTAACGTCACTTCCGCTTTTCGCTCGATTTGATTCTATTCCTTTCAATCTGTTATCTCCATGGTAACCAAACGTCATTCGTCTTTTCTACATATATTTTTTCTTTCCTAGAGTCTGCAGGTACATTTCGTAAATTGAACTTGTTACAACGAATAGTTTGGCCAACGTTTCATAAAAGCCAATCTTCGGTAATTGAATGAGAAGGTCCTGGTAAAAGCAAAATTTTCAATTTCATTCACTGCGGTCTGAGTGCCATAAGAAAATTTCGTGCACATGTTAACAAGTTCTGAAGTTTCGAAGATGCAAAGGGTTGATAAATGTTTTTGGGGTATAATAATATATTTTTGATTGCGGAACGTAAATATGAGAATTGGATTGCTTTTCGTTTGAGTGCACACGATGTTGATGTATTTTTATATTTTCATAAATATATACGTGAGTGTACCAAGTATGTGGATTCCACATCGTAATATCGGCGTACGCATTCCGCTATCACTTTCAAATCCCGATAATAACGAGGCAGGTATTTCGAGGAACAGAAAGCAAGCAGAGGGACCATGTTAGGATGAACAAGTACGAAATTCTTGACATAGCTACGACACGAGTGGGACATGTGCACGTTTGCCGAAAGAGAAGATCCACAGAGAACGGGACGAGAGAGAGAGAGGGAGTGGGATGTGGGAGAGAGAAGGGCAGGAGCTCCGAGAAATTCGTGACTTTAAACGCGCGAAGGAATTTCGTTAGAAGCGATCCAACCACCTTCCTGTTGTCTGTCCTTCTCGAGGGTGAAATAGGGTGAGGTCTGTGCACATTCGGAAATGGCCTAAATTCCAACGCAAGCGGAAATTAACTGAATTGGGATGCTTACTCGAGTGATATCGTGGCACAGGCTTGCATCGCTGGAAAGATAGAGACTGAATTGTTACAGGAAGAAGAGAATTCACAAGAATGGGGAACGAAAGACAAAGTATTGAGCGACGATTTCATCACTTCTGTGAATACATGCATCAACATCGTCACAGAGACTTTTATTCAACCTGCAATCACAGAACTTACTACGATGACTGTTCGACAATAACGTCGATAATGGAAGCAAGGAATTTTCATTGCATTGGGACGATGCGTAATCAAACGTCGTGAAAAGATAAGCCGTCATAGTGCGGATTATGCGTTAACTCTTCAACTTCTCAAAAACGTCTTCGGAGCTTTAATAAGACAAGCATCCAAGTGATGTTCGAGTCGACCCGATAAAAACAATGCAACACAAACTCGCAAACAGAAACAGTTGGGAAAGTGCCCAAAGGTTCTCGAGGTATATTCCTAAGAACAGATACAGAGACCCGCAACCCTCCAACGTCGAATTCAGACATTTTGGGCGTATACATAGCAGCGTTGCCATGGCTTGGCTGGTAGGTCTGCGCGCTAGGTGGATATTATTCACGAGCCAGCCGGACGGATGTTACGCGCGAATTCATAAAGCAAACCCTTTGTGCGAATACTCACTTTGGCTACGGGTTCTCCGTGCTCTCTTTATGGAAATTTCACAGACCGTTTCGACTGTGTGCAAGCTTCCTCACCTGTGTGCTATAGAGATAAGTATATGACCGGGCACAGAAAGAGAAAGAGAAAGAGAAAGAGATATGTTCACGGAAACGAGCCAAAGAGCAGGAATTTTACTCGGGAATTTCAGGCGCGTATCATCTTATAAGAATTATTGTATTATCTTGCGGCGTCACAATAAAAGAGCCTGGAGAAAAGAGGCCACCGGAAGAAAATGGCAAAGCAATTGCAAATTTAGTATGAAAAGGATTAATACTTGAATTGCTACAAAGAGAACTCCGTACATGCTGGAGCTCTCGAATTATTTTGTTTTTCTAATAACGAATCACTGCGGCATCGTTAATTATCCTGGTTCAAATATCAAACGTGACTCTCCACATGACTCTTAATTTGAGCGTAGCGATGCTTGGATCAGGAAATTCCTCGGGGCAGATAATACCGAAGCTAGGTTTAGCGACGTGGTCATGGTTCAATCATGGCCAGGCAGAGCGACGTTGGAGCGCCGGAATTATTTCGAGTTGTGTGATTAGTCGGAGGAGCCAACGGAACAAAAATAGTTAGCAGTTGATGAAAAATGCTGTAGATCTTTGAATCAGAGAATTCTTAGAAGACTCACAGAGTGCGGAGTCGCGGCAAAAGCGAGTCCACCTCAAATGGAAATTCCCGTAATGTCGTCTGGGCAAAGAAGGAGGGTGAATCTTTTCTCGTGAGTCCCCAGAGCAATTATCAGTCACGCAGTATTTCTCTTGTCACTGGAGCGAATCTGTAAAGGCGTCGTTATTTTCTTTTACCTCTACCCGCCCCTCAATCTTACCAAGCAAGTACTACTCCATGGAGAATACCACGCGGAAATTCATGGAATTATTTATCCTCGCACAATTCTACTCGTCGATGTACCTACGATATCGTTGTAACAGAATATTTCTGTACATGGGTCCACAAAGAAGCAGAGGAAAGCGAGGACTTGTTCGATCGCTCTATATATAGATATACTATTTCTTTATAATGGCAAAAGGGTTACAAACAAGTCCTTTCGAAGTAGCTGCGTTAAAATGGCAAGAATCTCTGCAACGTGTGTCACTGGGTCACTGGAATTCCACGTCACGCCAAGAATTTGCATGTTCGAGGATCTAACGACGCCACAGACGTCGTTACTCTGTAGTAAGCAAACCTCTTTCATCGTCATTTCCCTATATGCTCTTGCTTTACCCTTGAAAAGTACCCAACGTCGCGCATACCACATTCGTATACGTATAATATCCATTATATACGTACAGTCCATAGAGATATGTACACATACACAGGGTTCCATGCACTTGCACCGTAGTATATAGCCAGAGAGGTTCATTGCAGTGAGTATCACTCGCTTAGATGCAATTTATCACAGTGACAGAAGCGGCAGTCGTGTAGAACTTGGAACTATGTATAATTGTCTATACTGGATGTGCGTATACAGGAGGTCCTGCAAGTAAAGCGTAGCTTTTCAAATTAGTCCAATAAAAATCAGGGGTGGGTGTAGTGGAGGACGAAAATGGTTCGTGGAAATCCGGATAAATATTTTCACCGAAACAATGAAATATAACTGGCAAAATATAATATGTAATGTTCTAGAAGATAAAAAAGAGTGAAAACCACTTTTGAAGCTGATTTTGGGTGGGGTTCGAAACAGCGAACGATCAAAATAGATATACAGATAGCCTGTTCGCTATTTTGATCGTTCGCTGTTTCGACCCCCACCCAAAATCAGCTTCAAAAGTGGTTTTCACTCTTTTTTATCTTCTAGAACATTACATATTATATATTTTGCCAGTTATATTTCATTGTTTCGGTGAAAATATTTATCCGGATTTCCACGAACCATTTTCGTCCTCCACTACACGCGCCAGTGAAACCCTGAAGGATCACGTCCACAGTCGCTAATCCCAGACCTGTTCGGTGTTCTGTGGAAAACACTGTTAAAGGGGGGGAGGGGAGGGGGGTGAAATGTAGAAACTCAGAAAAACAATGTGCTCAGGTTCTTTTACTGGTATTGCTCTAAGGGGTCACCCAGTAAAGTATCCATCATAATTATGAAATGGTGTACACAAGCTTTCTACTGATATGACCTCAATCCACATTTCTGACTCAATAAAAGGTATGCAGTAAAGATGCAACATGAAAGAGGAAAAAGTTTGATACGGAAGAAAAACGTTCAGTACGTAGGAATTTTATGTATCAGGTATATCAATCCTTTATCTAACGAACGTACGTCACATGTATACGCTCACGGTATTCACCGAACGTGGATGTGTGTGTTGACTTCACATAGTTGATAGCACACATTGAACGTACGGAGTTGAAACGCTCCGGGAACATTTTATTTCTTCGATAAACATCGAGGTATCCTAGTACATAGTATCCCGTACATTATACTTTACCACGTGTGGATAACCGGGTCATCGGTACATCGGTATGGTCGACACTAAAATCGTCCGATTCGAGCGTGGAACGTGACTCGTATCAACGAGATTACAACTTATATATTTTCCTCTCGATTCCATGATCCAGCTTTCATTGTGTCAATGCGTTCCATCCATTCTAAGCCGTACCGTACGAAATTTTCAATTGAATGAACTTCCTGTCGAAATGTCACGATCATTATCAACCAGCCGTAACCGGGCGCAAATCCAAATAATTTTACGTTCAGATTTCTTGTGACGTGCAACGAAATTCAAAATGTGAAGAGGTTCTATCTGTAGGTTTAGGCGTATTTCTGCCCCTGCCCACTCTCGACCCAATTCGTCCGTCAATCAGTTTTTTTTTTATTAATTCCAATTCCAATGACTCCAAAATGAGCCAAATCACCGAAAGGTTCTTGTGTTTATTAAATTACCGAAAAAAATAATCCCAGCGTTAGGTCGTGATTAAAAGATTAAAACATTATTAACCAATAAAAAATATCAGCCCGATACTTCCCTTTTATTCGAATAAGTAGCTAAAAAACAACATGGAATTGGAGAGTAATAAAGAAGAGAATGTCAGAGCCTTTCGAGTCAAGGAGAACCAAGGTCTGTGGCCAGTAGTGTAAAGGTTGGGTGAGCGAGTACTTTGGCAAATTTTTCTTTTACATTGCAGTGTTTATTACGAACATTAAAAACCCTTGTACTCTCTCGTAGCGCTTATTTTATCGCAAGGGCTACCGGAGAATTTATAACGAGAAGGATGTGCACAAACAACACCAAGTTGGTGTATATGAAACTTATGAGGAACTAATACACAGAAAATGCTCGTCGGCACGTTGCATGTTGATGGCAGTAGTACAGACCATATCTGCGTAGCATGGTATGGTGGATGGCTGAGCGTAGCTGTTGTAGACAAGAGCAGGGGGTTGGCATCGTGGTACACGACCAAGCACGAAGAAACAACCACCCAGGGCCGGTCCTCGCTCTGATAAATAGGGTATACAGTGTACACCATGGGCCTCGTGTGTACAGCCGGATGGGACAGTACCAGGGACATCACGGAGGACGATGTTCGGTCCGTCGTGTGGCCGTAGACAAGAGCTTGGCAGGTAGAGTGCGCACGCTTCGTCGGATAGCTGTACTCAACTGGAATTGTCATGTACACACATCCATGTACAAGTATATGAATGCATACATCTGTATCTGGAGAATGTGCACCCAGACTTGGCGTTTTTTCATTCTATTTAGTTACTCTTTTGTTAGTATCTAATGCGACGTCTTCGCTACAGCGAGAGAGATAATGCTTTTCTCTAAACTTCACAGTCACCGGAGTTCTCATACCATGAAACAACTAACGAAATGAAAACTTGACTTATTTTATTTCATTTTACTTATCGTATTTCATCGGGTTTTGTACTCAAGCCAATCTAGAAAAAGGTCACTGTGAGTGCGGTTACCGCATCTATATCTCTCTCTGCTGCAGGAACAAAGTTCAAATGTTTCACACTAATCATCGCTCACTCCACAGCAACATTGTCAGAGAATTTAGTGAAGCATTTGCTGAAGCATTTTCAAAAATATACCGCGTGAACATCTAACGAATTATGGCTGCGTCTCTTTTTTCGCGGATCTATTTCTTCACAAAAAGACCTTCGCGGTCGAGGCTTTACGCGATAAAATACCACCATGCGTAATCCCACCGCGTTTCTTCTATCCACTCTTCGTGTTCTTTTCTCCCTTCTCCTTTTTCATCGTTGCTGTTTCTCGATCCACGTAAGTTATCTTACTGCACATTCACAAGGTTTAAGTCTCGGCTATGCGCAATTGTACAAAGTTACGCATCGAATGACGGTGCCCACAGTGCGATCATTGTAGTGCATGAGACTGGCCAGATGAGCACGCGGGACTATTCCATTGTTTGGCGCCGAGTCTATTCTCGTCTCGAGCTCTGTCGGTCTATCGGCCTTTTTATAAAGGCACCACTGACTCAAGCTCCTATCTCGGACGATTTTTATCACCCCGAATTACTTCGACCAACAAACCTTGTGAGAAAACTGGCTTCGTTATATGCCTCTTCTCAGAAGCATTAGCAATAAAACGCACGAGCTATACTGGCCAAGACTCTTTGATAGCTCCAGATAGAGACATTAGCTCGATTAGGAGCTTAGCGTATCCAACGGCCGAAAATTTACTCCTCGATGTTTACCCACGTGAATACCGGTATATTATCTTTCGCTAGTAATCACCACGTTTCACATTTCCTCGGGTCTATCGCTCTTCTCTCTCTTTCTCTCTCTCTCTCTCTCTCTCTCTCTCTCTCTCTCTCTCTCTCTCTCGCTCTCGACATTTACCCACATTATTATTTTGCGATGCACAATTTTCCTTTTCTTTTTTGTTTATCATTTCACGCCGATTGCTTCCGCTCGGATCCGGAATTCGTCGACCAATCCCATGCTTTTGTACACAAGAGCGATCATGGAAAATCGAATTACTATGATTCCCGTGCAGCATTAAAATAATTGCACAAACAATTTGATTGCGGAGTTTTCTAACAAAAAATCCGGTGGATCTTCGTATTTTGCGACTCAATACAATATTCATTTTTATCTATAGTTGTTTAACTTCTCAAAACATGCTTCAATAACTTACGAAACACGAGTTTCCTCGGTTGCTTTATTTTACGGTAAAATCACATATGGAACACCCATAAGAGTAGAATTTTCGCGTTTCACCCAAAATCTAAGAGATATTATACGTTTTCTACTCCTTGTCAGAATGAATTGAATTTCCAAAGTTACGCCGTACTTATTCCAGATCGTTCGTCTTTGTTGGAGACGCGGAGAGAAAGAGTCGCTCACCCTCACCGGGCGATCGTAAAGCGGCAATCACGAATCCTCCGCTCCATTGAACTGGGCGATCTCTCGGTGAATCGTCTACTATACATCTATGCAAACACACAGACGCACACACACACAGATATCAATATGTACGTATGTGGATATAACGATTGAGAATCCTACACTACAATGCGATACTATAGTAGGAGCAACTATTACTTTGAGGCAAGATTCTCCAAGGACACATTCGGGTAGTCTTGACGTTTGAACATGCCTGGCTCTTCGGTACTTGCAATTCTGACGATTTACGTGGAGAGGCGCGTGACTGGCTAGGATTGGACCGAATGACAGGGAAATAGGTGCTGATACTATACGACTTCGGGATGACGCGTTTATTTTCTCAATTGTACACCACTTCAGGTCGGATCCATATCAAGGAATATTCTGAATACTACTCGTCTTGGAAAGCCACGGATTAATGAATAATATTGCGGTTATGGAGGTTCTCGCAAGCTCAGCAGTTGTCATACCGAATCACCATTTCACAGTCCATTTCAGAATTCTATCGATCACCTGTCGTCGCTTTCCTCGCTACCATTCCTCCTTTATTTGCATTCATTCTCGTTGCCATTTGATTTGTGTTTGAAAGGAATAAACTTAGAGATGCTCCATAACATACTTCGCGTTCAAAAGACGCATACGACTTTTCAATATTCTCTTGCTCATCGATTCCTTTATGACTCTTAAGGCCTGGAAAAGAGTCAACGAATTCAATGATTTTCTTTCACTTTTCCGAGCGTACATTTTTCTAATAATACATCGTCCTATGGACTCACTCATAAGGAGCCTGCACACTTGACCCTCGTTCCATTCATTAGAACTTCCGCTCACATTTAGTTCGATTTACTCGCTTTTTACCCAGTTTTTCTATAGCTCTCGGTCATTCGGGATACCCAACGTTTGAACGAGCTACAATAGATAAAAAGGTATTGCACGCAGCCAGTTCAACGCTGGGATAAATAAATACACCCGTATTTTTCTTTCTGCAGCAAGAACCATCGTCGCGGTAGAAGCATTGAAAAATATTTGAATTCACCAAGTACACAGCGATGCTGGTATCTCTACAAAGACACGATGGTACAATAATACGCTGGAAATACTGAAAAAGAACAATGATTACATAATATCGACTTGTGCAAACTTCATCTTATTTTTCATTTCCTTTGACGTTTTAAAAATTACGATAAACGGCTGTAGCCAATAAGTAGATTCTGCGTCCGCCAGTTTTATGGAACATCCAATAACTTAGCATTGCTTATTACGTTATCAAGTCACTGCGATCATTGGCCTTGCAGGCATGTTGGTGTCTTCGGTTTTTTTTCCACTTTCACAGAGACGTAAAAACGGAGAATGACAACTGGAATATTTCAGAGATGTTTTGCCCTGCTGAATTTTTCCTACGCAATGAGTCAGTCACTCGCGCGCAATAATATTGGCCAATATTACTTCAATAAGATATTTCTTCTTGCTTTATTTGCGTTAGGCTGCATCGATAACAAAATAATGTAAATATTTCCACTACGTAAATAATATAATACGACAGTAAAGTATTTTGCATTTCCGAGTACAATTCACGACGATGCAGGCTTGCATTTCGGAGGCAAGCGGAGAATTCAATCAAGAGGTAGCGAGCCAAGGGGTTTGGGCTTGGCATCAGATGCCCGTTCGTAGCACGTACTTGAAACATGACAGCTTTATTGCGATTTCGAGACCATTACCCTTACCCTCATACTAATAGCTCTTGTACTACTTCGTCACGACGTCGGAAACGCGGAAATTGCGCGTGCGGCCGGCAGGGGTGTGAATAGAGGAAAACGACATCAGGGGTGGCGACCACAATCTAAAGAAGGGGTGTCATCGCTCCTATGCTAACCTCATTGTTATATTATTCATGCAGAAGAACTTGGATTTTCCTTGAGGCAAACGTAGAATAAATAAGCCTGAGTAACGTATTAGTGCTTATGGCCTAGTTATATAAAATTCTGGTTTAATGACAAACAATTTGTGTAACAAATCGCGAGACAATGGAGCCTGTGCTTGTTCCGATCGGTTTTGATTTCTCTGTATCAATGGTACTGACTAATTTTTCAAAATGCAAATCATCTTGCACTACGCCCAGACAAGTTTGAACTTGCTGTTCATTTAATATCGTTGAGACGTCTGCGTTCTGCAAAAAGCATGAATCCAATACAGATTTGTCAAATATTGAAAATTATTGGTCCATAGAGTGTAGAATGATCCAAAATGAGATGAGAATCTTCATAATACGGTTGATATATATTAGTAGAGACTACAGAGCCGTTAGTGATGAGGAGTTGATCGAGCTTTTATTATCTGACCTGACCTGAGGAAGAAACTACACCAATTTGGCTCTCATTAACGTAGGCTGATAAATTGAGGGTTAAGGGTAAAAAGAAAAGAGCGCGATCGGCAGCGATGTAAAAGTACAAGCGTCAGAGAGCAGCGAAGTGAGGGGTCGTTGAGATTGTGTTAGCTCGTCCGTTGCACAATTCGGCGGCGATGCCGTACCAGGGCAATATTATTATGGCAATGCTCGGTTGCTCATGGGATAAACTCGTTGAGGTGAAATTAATGGCGGTACGGGGACGTCCGGCGGCGGTCGAGACAATACAAAGCCTCCCTATGGGAGGTGCGGAGAAAAGAGTAAACGCTGCGTGGGCATGAACACCGGGGTCGAAGTATGAAGGGAAGACGAAGACACAAAAAGACAATGAGAGGAAGGAACAGAAAGAGAGAGAAGGAGGGAGCAAAAGAACGGGGGAGGGAGAAGGAGAGAGCAGAGCGGGCCGGGAGGGCGAAAGTCAACAAGAGACAACAGAAAGAGGGAACGAAGAGGGTTGGAAAAGCCATTGTTCGAGGAGCTCGCTCTGCCTCTCTCCGCGGGTCTGTCGTGACTTCTTAAAAAGTTATAAAAGGCGGTAGCCAGGATTCTACACCACATAGTCATATCTCAAGTTCCTTTTCCCTTCATTGTTCCTCTCTATTTTGCCTCCCTCTTTGCTCTCTCTCACACTCATTCACTCTCTCGCTCTCTCTCATTCTCTATTGCTCTCCTTCTTGGTTTCGTTTGCTCTTGAAGCGGGCTGATCCGCCTCAGTAAGCTCGGCAGGACGTTCCCGTCGCGGTCCCGAGCCAGGATTGATATCAGGGGTGCTTTTCTTGCGTCTGCAGAGACGTTGCTGTTCACCGAACGCGCGCGCTGTACCTCGACCGGAGACACGCATTGCCTTTTCACCAGAGATCACGCTCGACGCGTATTTCCTGTTACTCGATACCTCAAATAAATCTCTTAAACTCGAGAATTCGCTGGAGTTACGGCTCCAGAATACAGAGGTAAACGATCCTTGACAATTTTTCACGAGAAAATCGTATATCCTACGAGGTCGACCAGCGAGCAGTGCAAAAATCAACTTTCTCGTACTCTCAAACCCACGATTTTTCCATCATATTTAATAAATGGAACTTCACGAATTCCAGTGTAAAGATCCGCGACTCAAGGAACGCACGGAAACCTGCTCTGATACACTTGATACCAAAAAGCATAGAGGGACGCGTTAAATTATCCACGAATACATAATTTTCAATTGAAAATTTATCTATCGCTGCGAAAAATCCCTCGTTTTCGAAGGATTTTATTGTTCAGTTGTTGCTAAAAAACACGAAACAGAATTGTAGCTTCGTCTTGGATGATAGATAAATACACGATCCCCTTGGAAACTTACAATATAACGTAATAACGTTTAATATCTTGATAAATATGTCCAAAAAACTTTGTCTGTTCTTGGTTTGTATGTAGAAGTAATTCTGTTATCATTAAATGGGAACCGTCCCAAGTTAGCGGCACAGAAGGAACATGACACTGATAAAACGTGTGTTTAACCAACTATACACATACATGTAACCACGTACGTTTGAGACCACAACTTTGAGTGAAATGTACGTATGTATGTGGTATATGTAAAACACTAAGCCTGTGTAAACTACAGTTACGTATGTACGTAGTAATCTATGCCTCATAGCAGAAAGCTCATGCATATGATATACGCAGACGTCAATATTACGTATACTGTTTATACAACGTGAGGTAAGCTGCATCGAAGCACGATAACCCCCTTTCCCCTTTATCCGACCCTACGATAATCGAAGCAATCGGAATTTGCCGAGGCGTTTCCCACGACCGTTTCTCCAGTACGACTATAATTCACCCTTCCGTTTATCCTTGTCTTTGGCTGCGTTTCTCTTATATTCGCTCTCCCTCCTTTCGCTCTGTTGTCCTTCAGCACCTACCTTCGGGTAATCTTCATCGTGTATCCATTTTTGAGCAGTATATCGAGCGACCCATTTTCAGTTGGGTCATCTGAGGTATTAGCGAATTTTTGCATCTTCGTTTCTGTAATTCATTTTAATTGTGGTTGACCAAAAATTTGAAGGAATTTTGACAATAGGAAAACTTCGATCCCACCCCTCTTAGTGTCCACGAAAAATGACTTGAATCGAAAAGCATAACACGGTGATATAGTCGTTGGATCGTTCGGCGAGTAAGAGCGAAATCGCTGCTTGGTTCTGATTCAATTATTCTTTGTTTACTCGGAGTGAATGAATGGGAATGTTTCTATGAGAGTAATGAGCCGAAATGGCAATTAAGAGCGTGAGCAAATATAAGGAAATGAATGGTCTGTGTACTAACACCTAATTAGCGTTCGACACGATTTACTCAATCCTATTTGTTGTTTGATTCTCACATTCAAAAAGCCACGCCCTTATTTCACGTTGTTCCTACTTCAGTTGCTCTGTTACCATACCATCAATCTTGCAAACGCATATGTATCAATACTTATTTATACTGCTGTTTTGAAGTACCTAGAACACGCTGTAAAGTACGAGTTATTGCACATCGGATACATTCGTATTTCTTACGAAGGGAGCGAGAATAGCAAGAAGTCAAAGCTTTCTTTTTCGGAGCGACGATGGGCATTTCAGAGCGCAAAGTTGAAGTCTTTCCTGACGTTCGTTCGGGCAATGAGGTGGGGAGGGAGCCTAAGAACAGGGGAAAAGTGAAGGGCTGAGAAAACTGTAACTGCAGTGGCATGTTCCAACCCGTATTCTCCGACAGCAGGGAGTTTCATGAAATCAGTGCTTTGATGTGCAGCCAGCTTGTGTTCGTATATACACAGATTCAAAACGTACTGAGGTTATATAGAAGAGACTTTTATGAGGAAGCGTGTTACATTTATACTGCGATCATTACTCATGCCTCTTTCCCCGTCTTTCGGTTTCCAGTGCTCACTGCACTTCTATCTCTTTTTCCTTTTTTATTGTTCTTCATTTTTCTTCCTCTGTGCTTCTCTATTCACTACCTTTATTCTTTGCGTTTTTGTTTTTTCCATATTTTTGTTTTCCCTGAGTTCTTTGCTCACTGCTTCCATCTTCCCACTTTTTTCTTATTTCTTCTCTCTTTTTTTTTTTATTGTTTTCCATTTCTTTCTTTCTTCTGTTTCGAACCTTCGCTTCACCGTCAGATTACATTCGAGTACGCAATAAACATGCACTCTCTGTATTACATCTCCTTGCTTACTCAATCTTCGTAGCTCGTTTGTGTGCCATATCTTATATTATGTCGCCCTACCGAGCTACTCAAACATAAGCCTTCCCAACGCTGTTTTCAAACGCTAACTCGTATAAATTCTCATTACTTCTAGTATTAAGATCTCTTCGAAACTGGAGTCGAAATTGGGCGAGCTTCCATCCACTCGTATTGTGAAAGTTATAGCTCGCACCGGTAATTTGAAAGGCGTATGATAAATGCAAGCGAACGAGCAATCACGTCATCCTTGGCTCTTCCTCTTTTTTTTTACTTTTATCACTTTTAAAATACCCATAATCACGTGACTAGACTGGAATAAAGAGTGAGAACACTCAGTTCTACGATACCAAAGGAACAATGTTGTTAAAAGTATGTTTTTCAAAATTTTTGTAATATTGTTCTACAAAATTATTTATTTGTCAAAAATAAGCTGTTAAATTACGAAGGACTATGGTATATGCTAGAATGAAAAGAGAGTTTGCATAGCGAAAAAAGGAAGGGAAACAAAAAAAAGATGGATTATGTCCCCAGTGCCAAGACTTCACAGCTCCTTCCATTGGCTCTTACCTCAGTCCTCATCCTTTTACGATCTGCATAACGACCCCGAACTTTAAACGAGCTTCGTGGGTTCCTTCCTCAATGGTACCATTCAGGTGGCCCACGAAGATCGATCTAACACCGTCAAACTATTCTATCTCTACGAATTTATATCTTCACTAAATCGGTACGTACCGAAGTACCTAGCTCAAGCTCATATTCGACTCCATGGGTATAAAAGACACCAATGTATACGTACACAAAATTATTCCTTGTTAGTCAGAAATTCTGCTTCAATAAACTACGCATTGGTGTTGGAACACTTTGCACGTCCTAAAGTCAATTAGGAATAAGTCCTTTGAAAGTTTTCCTGCTCGAGTTATTTGGAAGTTGAGATACCACAAGCGATTGTGGATGACGGTAAAGTAATTTAAAACGAAACAGGAGCTTGAAGCAAAGATGCTTCCATTCGAGACTATTATCTCAGCACTCATTACGAGCACAGCATAACAGCACAAATTATTTCTTCCCCGTAAGTCTTACCAGTATATTGGTAATACTTTAGTTTTTAATTGCTTACAGGCATGCAATTCTAATGGAGTCGTCGAAAATATGAAATATACAGAAGCCTAGCATTATGTCTCTGATTCAATAGGACAGTCATTTAAAAAGGGAATACAACAATTTTGGTTTGCTTTCCACGGAGCTTTTTACCCACCAAAATCATGAAAATTCATCTCGTAGCACAGTAAGAAAGGAAAATTGAGACGGTTTCCTTTCGAAAAGTCGGGTCACAGATGTGCATCCTTGTACAACGGTATCGATCGAATCCACCTCAACAGACAGACGCGGGCTGTCGAGTCAATGACTATTTGCTGTAATCCTGTAAGTTAAGCTGTATGGAAAATTGAATTACAAGTAGAGGCACGAGTCCGCAGGCATTCAACTACTCAAGATAATTCAATTTTGTTGGAACGAAGTGCATAAAGTTTCTTCGCGTTGGTATACATCGACTTGTATCAAGGATGCCAATCTTCCATGGTTAATTATCATCTCATATTGTAGTGAGAATAATAATAAAAAATTTAAAAATTACAGACAGTCTCATCCTTCAGGGTTTATTGTACGATCTGTCATGAAGAAAGACGACAGTGAAGAGATAGTATACGAGAAGCCAGAACATGAGAACATGGCAGAGGTACAGTGAGACGCAGTCAAGACGATTCTCAGCCTCGAGAGACGCACCGAAGGCTAGAGAGTACGACGACGTAAGAATAATGGAAGATAGAGAGGGAATAGGTTGTACCCAGCTCATTGTTTATTATGTACGTATAGTGTGTTCCTCAGGGGGTTTTATAAGCTAGCCTGTTTGCAAGGTGGAAAGGAGCGAGGCTTGTGGTGGCTAGGTGGACACGAAGAACACACATATCTGCTGCATTAACAGCCACCTTTCCAACACTGTATACGATACACACTCTTTTATAATACTAGTAAGTAGAAAGCGGGATAGCCGTGCGCACACCGCCCGTACGCAAAGGAATGTCGCTGCAAACGGCAGAAACAGAAGCGCCGCCAGAGTCCGCAGCCATCAGTATTATGCTTCGGAGTTTCGTACCATATATCGGGCCGCGAAACTCGAGTGTGTCGCAGCTCCATTGTAACAAAGATCGAGAAGATCGGCTAGCGGCTCCAATCGCACTTATCGACTTTGTGAGCGCGCCGGGTGGACTTCTATTAGGCTAGCCTTAGTCGATTAGAAAGGGAGCTTTGAAATAATAAAACCGATCAAAGTGAAACGCGATTTCAGCTTCGAGGAAATAGTAATGAGATTCCAAGAAAGGGGTGCTTCTTCCGTTTCTCCTTTGCATCGTATGACTCAAAATATGTTACTAGAAATCCTTGCGAACGTGCAACAGTAAGTTCCTCTGATTGCTATCTGTCAACCAGTACATCTTGGCTTGCTCCCACATTGGAAAGCTGTTCTCTTTCTCTTCTCAACTTACTGCTCGTCTTCAATCGTAAAAGATTAATGTTGGAAGAAGACTCGAGTATCCTGCATAGAGTACGTCGTAGATTGGATTAGTTGAATATACTCGCGGGGCCTAGGCTCCAAGAACATGTAACGATTCAATCTTTCGGGTTGGAAGATTGAAGCTATTACGCTAAGGCGAGGCTTATGGCGCTAGATTTGAAGGATTTAACATATTTTAGGGCTGGTGAAACGGAGCAAGAATCGTCTCTTCTCTGAGCACTCAAACCATAGAATAAGAAATCAATAAAAATTTACTCCGTATTCTGTCGATGACTTACGAAACTCGGTCACTCGTTTGTTTGCTCATATATAAAGCTGTGTCAACCGTTTCTTAGGTGTAAATTACACCGTACTATTCTATTCCTATCAAATATGCTTTCATCATTATTCATACGTCATCCTACCAAAATTACCAAGAGGGAGTGCTAGAAAAGGAAAAGAAAGTGCTGCTAGAGGCTAAATTTTATCAGCACATTTTATTCGCAAGATTACGTGCACATAATATGACAAGGGAGTGCAAGGATACAATATTGTATGGACATGCAAATAGAAATAAAGAGTAGAGGCGGATCTAGTATGATAAATACAGAGGATGCGTGATTCAGCGAACGGTAGACAATGTTCAGGCACAAGAATGGTAGCCCAGATGTCCCGGTAAGCTGGACACACTAATGCTATTTGGAGTGGAGAATCGAGTCTGGATCCCTAGAACCGCATGTTCCCTCTGCACTCGCTTATACTTGCTTACCACTGGACAAAGGCCGGTTAGTGCCGAGTCGGTGATTCCGGGATGAAGAAACAGAAGAATGGAGTCAGATGTATGGATGAAGTAGAAACAAGATCACCAGGGAATTCGCACACACGGGAGGGGCACGTGAGACAACTCCGATCCCTTTCGTTTGTCCGGCTGGCTGACCAACATCCGTATCGAGCAACATGCCACTAAATATAGAAGCTCAACTATGTATTCGACTGACGAGATCTGGGCTTGTGGGAGCAGGTCAGCCTTGGATAATAACAAGAACACTCGAAGGCCGACGACAGCCAACGAAGAGGAAACCGTCGAAAACGCGCTAGACTTCTGCCTCTTCTCTGTTCAACAATCAGCTTTCTACCATTTCCTTGCGGAATAATGCACAAACGAAACGATGCTATGGCTGCAACTAAAGGACAAGATGAGGTAGTGTATTCCGAAGAAATATCAGGGACCCTACATGCAAGTCAGTCAAGAAGCTTTGTCGTAGCCTTAACGGACCCTTACATATAACGACATGCTGTTAAAAGCGTCGAACAACGGCGAAGAAAACTACGCTTCTAATCCACCGTGTGTACCTCCGATGCGGAAGGGATTTACTGTCGTACTCGACAAACTACCATAACTGCAGTTAGAATATACGCGAAAAGGAAAGGGCACTGCTCGTTAACACAACTTTGCTACTGCGCGTTCTCTACCTTCGAAACTACTTAACCCCCCTTTCTTGTTTACTTTTTTTCCTTTGGACTCTCTCGAGATTGCCAATATTGACGATTTTAGGGTAGAGTTTTCGTTCGCTTTGGAAATGTGGGCTCGGGGAAAATAAAAATAAGGGAACTTACGTGCTTCGATGATTTTCAGAAATCGATCGAGTTGTAAGTAATCGAGGAGATTCATGCGGGCGTTCGAATGTTGTTAATCTAGAAGAATAACGAGAATAAAAATAATCGTAATTTTTTATTGACTCGGTATTATTTGTGGAAAGCTCATTTTCAAGAAATGCATGAAAATATTATTGAATGAGAATTTTTAATGTCTGAAATCTTGTTACGAAATCGTCAGCCACGTTAACCCTAAAATCAGGGGGCTTATTCAAGCGAATATCAAAGGCTCTTTCGTATTGAAGCCCGGCTCGAAAAATATCGGAATTTATATCGTTAATCAGACAAAAATTTCTGCGGTCACGCTCTGGCAGAACGAGATTGGAATAGAGCCAATCTTAGAGTCGAAGCGAGGAGAATTTTGTCGAGCTTTCGGTGTATTTCAAGCAAAAGGAACCTCGCGGTGGTAGTTGGCGGACTTTCGCGATTGCTACGCTTCTGCTCGCCTAGTAGAGTTGCCGAATTCACATTTTTATTTATCCCTTTGGAAGCCACCGACCCTCGTTGGTAGTCGCTCGACACAAAAATCCTTTGGGCAGCCCCGTGCATTCCAGGAATGCCTCTGGAAAACCAGAATCTCCGCGCCAACAAACCTCTATCTATTCGTTCGCCCTCGTTTCCAGCATCGTTTATCCATTTAATAAATGCATTCCAGCCTCGTTCCTCATCAGTGCTTCCATTTTTACGAATGCAAATAAACAATTTGATCAGCACTTTTTCGTGATGGTGTGATTTGACACTGTAGTCGATTTCAGCGCCAACTTCGAATTCACTGGTACCCATTTAATTTGACAATTTGTGCAGGACATACTTTTCCAATTTGTATTACCAATGAGCGATTCGTAAACTGATGGAATCTATATGATGGAGATGCCCGTATAGATTTTACAAAATGAGGTCAATACGTTTAGAGCCGTTTATTAATTTTCACTTAAAAAAAAATACCATCCCATAAATTTCTGATGCATTGACAGAACATTGCAGTTTATGGAATAAAATTAGCTTCCTGCTACATTTATTTTTTATTGTTAGTAAAAGTATTGTTTTTTCCTAATTTCTAATATCTTTAGTGAACATAGCAAACGTAAATTGTATTCAGGCTAGAGCATACGTTGAATCGTATTTCGTTGATGTTCTACATTCATGTGGGGCCAAAGGTATATTCCGAATGAGTCAATTTATCATCGTAGTCGGAGGCGTGTAAAAAAATATCCTGAGTGCTCTCCCATTTCTAGTTTTAGACAAGCATTGCACTCAGTCTTCCTCGTGGAAGTGGAAGCAGTAATTCACAGGGCAACTAACTGAACCAGCTTACAATCTTCCTCTATAGATTATACCTAATTTTTCTTTGTCTCTGGCCTCACCGCTTTTGCGCTCACTTCTCTGTACCCTCTTCATCCTCTTTCTCGCTACCAGCGATTTTTGTTCTTCCGATCTATGGCGCACGGAGCTCCGGGCGAACTTGGACGTTTCGATTCCAGCCCGGTTTTCACGATCGATTAGCGCCGAGTACTAGCTCATGAAGAAAGTGAGACGGGGCTAGAATTGAGCCTCGAAGGGTGGAAAATTGTAGCAACCGATAGCAAACCATAGTGGCAACACCTAGTGGTAGAACTGCTTTTTTCTTTCAACATTTAAAGACTCGGGTGAACACGTATTCTTGGATCAGAGATAATACGTTATGACTTCTAAGATTTCCAATGGCACGGTTTTCAACGGTAGGAGTAATATAAAGGTGTCCGAGGCCTTAAAAAAATCAAGTGTTCTGTACAATAAAATAAAACTCATTTATATTTGGTGAAGAGCATGATCTTGTGGTTGCTTCTCATTTTTTCACCTACTCAAGATCAAACGATCTTGTTTTAGGATCGACACGATTAAAGCATATGAACTTGTAGGTGTGAGCACAAATTTAACGAAGTTAATTATAGAATTCACCGAGCAATCATCTACTCGCAACGTTCAATTTTTGCCACTTGCAATATCTTATTCAACTCGACGTTACTTGGTCGTTCGGGAAAATATTGCAACGCCTTAACCATAACCAGGCGATCATCAGCTCTGACTTAACTGAAGATTTAAACCTCACCATTACACAGCTGTAAAACTTGATGACCTCAAACGGCTTAGTTAAAATGGAGAGTCGTCACGTACAACCGAGCCGAGAAGAGTCGTTGACCAATCACCCGCATCCATTATCATACCACTCGGACAGTGTAGCTTCGGTCTTTAGCATTGCCTCGGGGGTGAAAGTGAATCGCGTTACGGGAGATGCTTCTTAGTGATCGTGTGAGGAAAAAATTGTTGGTTGTGGTGGCTCTTCGTGTAAGTGATACGTCGTGACCGTTCTCATTAATGGGAACGCTCTTGGTGGATTAAGTGAAATAGATGCATTTTGAAGGTCACGAAAGAACGTATATAACGCTAGGTCACAACTGTCAAGAAAATTACTGACATTTGGAGACCGAAAAATAAATTTGTCGCCCAGAGTGAGAAATCTCACTGAAAAAGATAATAAAAAAACAAGGAGCAGAGGGTAGAAAGTGGATCTCACGTCGCTGCTGTACGTTCAGTCATCGCCAGGAACAGCTTTTCACTCAACTTTTCGTTCCACCACATCCTTATTTACTTTTCATCCCCTGTTTCATTTTTCTACAATCTACCGGAGTAGATGGGTTTACCGAGCCTGCCACTCCAACACTTGACTCTTCACTCGGGTTTCTTTGCTGTTCCTAGCCTCCTCGCTGCACAGCTCAGACTCCAGGATCGCTCCATTTCTTCACCCGGACCAGGAAAAAACACGTTTCATCCCTCCGCGACTTCTGCATTCGCTCTTCAAGTGAAACGATATCCGCATCCTTCTCACAACTCGTTTCACTTACGTTTCAACTCTGAATTACTTTTTTATCACTCATGAAACAAGATTCCGAAGCATTTTAAAATTGGAGCCTTGTAATCTTGGCTTTGAACGACGATGTCATCACGAAAATTGATTATGTGAACACTTCCTTATTTTATAATATTTACATAGAAAACTCAGTATCATAGCTTCTTGTGTAGTTGTCTCGGAGGCAGCTTCATAACTGACTTCTGCGGAGGATCAATTAATTTAATTAAGTACAAACAAAAAAAGGTTACGAGTTGAAGAACTTGTCGGATAATCCGATTACTACAAAATTCATAAACGTATCATCACGTAGTACAAAGTACAAACAAAGTTAGGGCAGAGTGCAACATTTAAGCAGCCGGTGGATTAACCGTTTAGAGGTTCATCTAAAATCACTACTAACCTCAACAAGTAGCAGTGCTCTGCCATGGTGTCTTAAAACTTTCGACAACTTTGCTAATCAAAAACTGCATTTTTAGTTTTGCACGAGAATATCGTTGAAAAAAAATCTTTCCGCTCATTTCAACAGCTCACTTATCAACGTCGTCGTCGACTCACCATAACCTTCGTTTATACTTATCCATAGCAATATTGTCATTTGTCTTTTGGCCTTTATTTATAAAGTCTTGACTTTATCGTCCAACTTACGAGACGTGGAAATTTTCCGCCCGTTATCCATGTAGCAAGGAGTTAACATTTGTAATTCTTGATAAAGACATCCCTCTGACAGGATTGTGTCTAATTATAAGGGCATGTCTGCGGTAACCCGTAGTTGTTCAGACATAACGAGGCCTTCGCCAGAAGTACGCTGGGTAATTAAGAAGAGTTTTAACACGCGCGACGGCGCCTCAACTGTGAGAGAGATAATACAATTGGGTTCGCTTGCGATCGTGGGAGAGGGTGGGAGAGGGTACCTTAACGCGGAATTCTCACCCGGCAGGTGCTCGATAATCTTGTGGGCGGGGGGGCAAATATTACGGAAAGAAGAAAAAGTGTGGAAATGCGCAAAAAAATGGGAGGGAAGGTAAATGTTAAGAACCAGTGAAGAAGCATAAGAAATGTCGTTGTGAAGAAAAACGTTTTTATGGTTCTTCAAATCACTAAATTGTATGCGTTTGCGAGTGTGAAGTGGGAGGAGGAGACACGTCTCAAGGTCATAGATGGCAGATTAAAGTTCGCCAATCACCTAAGAACAATTTTACAGCACGATATATATCAGAGGTAAATAAGTTAGTTGTACAACGCAGGATATAACATGAAGTACAGTGAAAATACGGTCGACCAGCCTGTTCATACTATCGGGGTAATCCACTTTAAGTCTGAAATATACAACATAAATTTGGTTGTATTTCACAGCAGCACCAGCATGAAATTAAATGCATCGATAAATTAGCATACTAACGAGAGCGAGAGGAACATGGATGGTCGAGAGGAGAATGAGAATGTATAACACCAGCGACCGAGTCATTTCTCGCTGTGTCTCTGGCTCTGGGGCTCATCTCTATCGCACAGTTGGTATGCTTTTCTATACACTGGGTGTGCCTCGATCGCTTTGGTATCGACATTTCCAATAGTATAATAATGTTGCAATCAATACCACGTGAGACCAATTTTCATAGATTGCTATCACTCCTTTATAGAGAGATGAAGATTATCAGAGCTGGGTGGTCCGATTTCACAGATAGATGCTCGTGGCAGAGTTTCTTCAATTTGACCTGAAGTGAGCACTTATTAGCTTCGGAAGCATCAAGTTAAAGTGCCAAAGGGTGAGTAAGGAAGCCTGCGCGTTGTGGTAGCAATTACTCGGTCGTAATATATTTGAGTCATCAATCATCGTCGCAGGTACGATAAGCTGGTGTTCATTGCTGTGAAATATTGATTTTCTTTTTTGATAGCCAGGATGAAACGACGGCGATAATTACATACTAAAATGGACTATTCTAATGTCACCCAGTATACTAAAACATCTATATGACATTCACATTTTCTATAGTACACACAGAGAGCTTCGCGCCCCTCTTTCGTCTCACTCTCCATCGCCAGGCACTTGACTACAGTAAGAGCGTGGCAAGGCTTTTCCTGCGCGATGGTAATCGAGCAAAATATTGTGGCAACGGCCGCAGGCACTCGTACCCTCTTCGCAGCGAGGTCCTCGACTTCTCTTTTCCCTACGTACCCTTCTCAACCTTTCCCCGTATCTCGGAAGCGCGCTTTACTACTTTCTCTCTCTGTTCCCCTACCACCACATCTCCGGGTACTATTCTTTTCCGTCTTCCTCTTACCCTCCTACCAATCTTGCTCGCGAATCCCACGCCATCGCACACTTTCCACGTTCCCGAGAGCGCGGTTTCTCCTACCTGAGAGATTACTGGCTTCGTTCCTTGCCTCTTTTGCTCGTCTTTCTGTCTCTATTTCTGCTACTTGGTTTCCCCGTTCCACCAACCTCGCTAGCTATATATCCATGCCCTCGAGCTAGCTCGTCTTTATTTTTCCCCGTTTTCTCGCTTTCTACCGGACCTCTATTTCTCCGCGTTTTCTTCCTCTCCCCCTTTTTCCGCTGCCGCTCCTCTTTTATCTACCTTCCATTCTCCTTTTTCTTATTCGCACACAAGTAGCCATAGAATAGTTATGACTACTCGTATGGCTACGTATATCCGAAGATCCAGTCAACTTATATCGCTCTCTTTCATCCTTCCGCTTTCATCACAGGGACCTGTAACTTTCGAGTTACATCTAAGATTTGCTAGGACACTCGCTCTCTCTCTCTCTCTCTCTCTCTCTCTCTCTGCTTGTAAGCTCGTCCTAGGAATCACGAAAGTAAAATGCGTCCAGGCAAAGGTGCCTGGATATAAAACGTAGCCGGTGTCACCGTGTACGGTCGTAGAATGCATCGGGAGAATGATCCATTTCTACGAGTTTTGTGCGCTGACTGAAAGTTTTTGTCAACTTCAGGATGATAAGGTTGGCGATGATTTAACAGTATTCACTCCATGTAACTGGTGAGCTTGGACTTTCGAATAATTTGACGTTTTCTTAACCAACGACTTTCAATTCATTTTTGAAGAATCTGATACGAATGAACAGTTCCATCATAATTTTTCAAATCAATCGCTTTTTCCAATCTTCAGGCCCTACTTCGCCCTGAAATATAACGAATGAAAACTTACAACGCGAACTAATTTTTCGCAATCGATTCATCTTTTGCTTCACAACCACAACAAACGAAACATTTCCATACCGGTATTTCTCTAACGACTAAACGCATTTTTGGACTATGGAATAGAGATGGCACCAACTGCATAACCTTTGTCACGTAACCTTGGTTTGAATAAGATGTATAACTGTCGACGACGGGATCTACGAACACTGAAATAACTTGCGTACTTGCGTCAACTAGAATCAAGTTAGATCCTTATAGTTCGCTATTAGCATATCATTCCGCAAACAGAATCTCTAACTGTTGAGATTTTCACGCAATTTATATAGTCCTTATTTACTGAACCCTTTTCACAGATTTGTGATGCGTTAATTGGGTGTTCACTGTCATCACTTTCACGCGATTCAGATTGATTCGTCGTGACGTTACCCGTACCTTTAGGAGAGCTTGAGTCGAGTTATGAAGCTGAAGTTATTCTGGCTGCCTCCAAATGTCACAGTGACAGCTAGTTCTTCGAAACACATATGACGAATCGAAGATGTTTTCAACGTGTCGTGAATGAATACGAAAAAACAGTAGCGAACGAGAATAATTTTTAAAACATCTCGAAAAAAGCCAGATTTTATAAACTCGAGTGAGTAAATGATAAATAATAATCTTTCCAGTAAAAATACTCTGATTTATTCAAATACTGCGATAATCTGGAGGTTCATTGTACTAAGAATAATGTTGCTAAGCAAAGATTTGACACATTTTAATCGTCAGCCGAAACGGAAGGGTGTTTTCTAATTCCAAGATCATCTCAAAAATGATAATTGTATTCGTAATTCGTGAAGTGCTATTGAATAGATTTTAACTTACTCGTGATGTTTTCCGAAAAAAACGACAGAACATTCGGTTGAACTTACCTGTAACAAAAAGAAAAAATAATGAAGATGACGCATAACAATGATTCGTCTTCCGAGTAATTAAAATGCATACATAATTGAATGGCACATATTACACTGTAAGTTACTCAAGCTTTAATACAGAAAAGCAAGATCTAGAATAACCGCGGCCGGAATACATATGGAAGAATTTGGAGTTGAAGGTGCTGGATTTATCCCGACAAATCAGAAACCATTTCAGTTAACAAAACAAGAACGAGGTGAAGAGACGAGAGGAGAACGTTAGCGACTAGCGCCGATGGTGAGACAACTAGTCGTACGACGTAATTTAACTCCTCGGAAGCGCAAGAAGCGAACATTGGATCTCATGGGCACCAGCCGATGCCTAGAATTCTCGCAAACTTTGCGAAGTAGGCCGAGGACGTAAATACGAGTTATTGTTCGCGTTCTACGTTCTATAGTATTTCCCTCGAAGTCTCTGGTGCCTCATGTACCTTCCAAAATCTCTCTTCAAGCTCTGCAAGTCTCCTGAGAAAAGCTACTTGTTCATCTTGGCACATATACTAAGAAAATTGGTTGATTTTAATTGTAGGATGCGTGCAGTGAACGTTCCGTAACTGTTAAATCTGATTATGGAATGATTTTTGAATTGATAAAGCTTCGGTCGCTTCACGAGGAATCTTCATATTTTACATTGCATGAGAAAAATTCTAATCGCAGACCACGTGGAAATATATCATTAACATCCATCGCCGTCGTAAATTTAGAGCGGTAAAAAATGCGTTGTAAAATATTTTATTGCTACGTTTCTTAGAGTTTTATGTCCGTGGGGAATATTATAACAATGTAACTTTTTTCCAATGCGTTCGCAATATTCAGTAACTCATATTCTTCAATTAGAAAACAAACACAATCGTGAAGTATTTCTGAAACGAAGATGGCTATTTTGCTCATGGTGTACTGCAAAATTTTATAAGTTGTGTCTGAAGTCGTATAGTTTCGAGTTTATCAGTCAGACAGAGGAGAGCACGAAAGAGCGGAAGCAGCAAGGGCAGAGGGTTTGACGTTAAATGAACCGGTACTGAGAGACGAAAAGCGCGTACGAAAACAAATAAAGTGCAAACAGCCAGACAGCGTGAAGATGGATACACAGAAAGATAAAACGGAAGGTTGAGTTGGAACTCGCAGTACCGGACGAGGGAGCCGAATGACGGTGTTTGCCAATGTCAAATCAAGACGATTCAAAATCACCGGTACGCCAGGAAACACGAAGTGCTAGTTCGAAATAAGAGTTGGAGAAAGAGAAAAAGAAAAAAAGAGAAAAAATAAAATAAAAGCGTAAATGAGTAGAAAGAAGGTGCTGAAGAGAGGATTTTTGCTGCGCAGTTCACTGTAGTGAAAAAAAAAAAAAAAAAAAAACAGAAAATTGCTTTGTGTATATAACGTAACAAAGCTCGATAAAATTGGATCACTCCCCAGACCGATAGCCAGGAAAAGCTGATCAACAGTCAAGAAATTCACTAGTTTTGTGTTCATTAATTATGATGCAATCATAATTATGAAGGAAAAGTCAGCTAATTTTCAACTCTGGTCGTGTATGCGTGTTCTTTCCAAACTCAAATTAATTTTATTCATTCAGTTCGTCAGGGAGTAGGACGATGAAAGCTGACTACAAGTTTCAACAATATATATGTAGTATTGGCAAGATGGATCGAGCCAGAAGGAAATAAGAGAATGGGGAAAACCCTTTCTGGATAAGAGATGAACATTTTTCACCACCTGATGGCGTATGTCAAGACGCGGTGTGCTCGTACTGGTAGCTGCGGTGGTGCATTATATATAGATAGTCCAAGTACGGTTAGTACGTGCGGTGATGGGAGCGGAGCGAATCGAATTGACGAGAGGACCATGGTGAGGAACCCGGAGGGTGCTCGAGTGGTGGATTATTGATTAAGGGCTCGAGAAGAGGTTGCTCCGTCATGCCACGGCAATTCCGAAAATCCTGAGGGCTCTCGCAAACGGATTTAACATCCCCCATCTCCGGTCCATGTCGACTACCATAGCGTCGGTTCGCTCCCACCTAGACTTATACGGGGCTTTGCCTCGCTCTCGCTCGATGGTATTACGTGAGTGTAGAACGGAATCAATTAGGGAACCCGTCGTGACTGCGAAATTCAAGTGAGATCATTCCCCCTTCTACAACTAGGATCCCTCTTCCAACCTTGTGCATCCCCACGAAAGTTTCGACATTTTGAGGCATTTTCGACGCTCGTTCCGTACTTTGCCATGACCATCCCCACTGATTCACGTGGATCGTTGAAATCCCGAGCATCCTCGTGTCAATGGCTCGAAAGCGTGTACTTTGTGGTTGTGTTTCATGTAGGCCAGCATGATACAGCAGGTAAACAACACCTTCGTGCTATACTTCTGGGCACTCTGTCTCTTTGAAGGACAATCCTACGGATTGGGTGAAGCCTCTTGATCCAGGAGAAATCACACTTTTAAATACTCGTCGAAACTCCGTGCGAATGTTAGCCATGACGAATGTGAAAGCTACGACGAACATTGCCATACAATTATTGCACAAATAAAAATCGACCTCGAGATCCGAGCCCATAGAAGCCTCGAGAGTCTCTGAACGTCGACGATAAGGCAGATGAGGAACGGTATATATTTCTTATTCCTACTGGTACAGTGGCGATCTGGGCATAACGCGGTGTAGAACTTTCCCACCGGAGCAAACTCACGACTTATTCTTGCTTCCTCTTCTTCTACTTACTCTTCCATGCGCACACCGTACACCGTAACCAGTGCGCCACGCTGCCTCCTCCCTTCGATTTCTAATCTCTCGAGCACGGCGTATAATGTCGCCCGTAATTAATACAAGTTGTAATCCTGGTGCATTCCGGTTTTGCCGAGCGACCGAGCAGCCGAGCAAGCGGGACAAGATATTAGTTGGCAGGAGTTGCAGTGGAGAACGGTGGGCCATAGCCCTGGCAACGGCCAAAGCCGCGGTGGAAGACTGTAGTCGAGGTACACAGCCAGCATCGTTGCAGAGATAGTATCGTCGTTTGTGCAGACCGCGGTTGGATTCTTTTTATCTCTTTCTGTTTCTATCGCTCAGTCTTTTTCTCGCTTTCTCCCTCCGATTCGAGTCTTGTCCATTCGTTAATTCGCTTTCGCTCTTATTCTATTACTTGTTAACAATACTCAGGTTTACAGTGACTTCGATCACGCCCGACCGTAACTGTTGCACTGTAAATTCATTACAATCAAAATGAAATCATCGAAATTTCTTTATATTTCTTTTTTTTTTCTATAATCGTTGGGTTATGAAAATATGGCCTCGCGTTGGCTCACACCATTCATTCGTTTCCATCTCACGCATTCTTCACTCACGCACACGCACACTTCCACGCCGGCTATTGCGGCCGTCAAACAATATTTTCATCAGTGAATTGCGTTGGTCGACAATATTTTTTTATACAGAAAGATTTTTACTCATCTTATACGTCGATCGCGTCCCCCGGTGGCTCTTGCCATGATGCTTGTCTTGTCTCGATGCGCTGATCGTATTCCAAAATTTGCGATGGATTGAAGACTGGCCAGTCGATTGATTCGTACGGTCCCGGAGCGCAGAGGCCGAGAGGGTGAGATCGCGCCGCGATGACAGGGCGATTCCCTCTCTTCGATACTAATAATTTGGCCAAAATACGGCTGGAAAAAATTTCGAATGATCCTTCACTTTGGTTCGAAAATTTTTCTGTTTGAGATTTCCAAGGATTAATATGTGGAGCTGTAATACGTCGTCCGTTGTTGCTCTCTCTCGATATTGAAGTTGTTGCGATGGAGACAACACATGGCCTCAACCCGCATTTAACTCCACTTCCGTAGCTTCAGAAGCAAACAGTCTTGACCAGTAGTAAACAATGTGCGTGGTACATCTTATCTGGTAGAAACGCAAAAGTCTTAAAACTTTTTCGTACGTAACTGACCGACGGTATTTGTTGCTGGTGCGGGCGCCGAACCGAGCGTGCGCCCGTGGCCGACCCGGGGATAAAATAAAGCTTGCGCGTGACTCGCAGTGACGCAAGGTATACAGCAGTGAAAATACTGCTCCTGGTTTATGAGTTCTCGACCAGCCGTAAAAGTACTCTCGCCGCACAACGACCTGCCGCCTTCACCACTTCGATACTCCCTACTGTTCGTATCCCACTATTCCCTTCGGGCTACGACGAACTAGCTTCCCTGGATAGAGAAAGACGTTCAAGAAAACGCTTTCTCTAACACGGAACATATCGTCGTTGTCGGAACGACGCGATGTCCAGTCAACACTTTTCATCACGGCATTATTATCGTACGTTCATTAGATTTTACTGTCATTCAATTGAACTTTTTATTCATCGTTGTAAATAAAATCGTGAGTTCTGGCATTTGCACTGCAAAAATCTCAATCACCTTAATCCCCATAAAATTAAGGTATTTACCTTAAAATTTGGCATGACCGTATTTTCTGGTGGCGCAAATCGGGGCACTCGAAATTTGGACTGATTCCTAACCCTGAAGTCTTGGTTATATAAAAAAAGCTTCTGCTTCTGTTATTTTTTCAACTTCTATCGTTAATATCTCTTTTAAGCATTCGGTGAGCCTTTATTTTTATAGCCGCTATGGATTCCTTACATTTTTTTTCTATTTATGAGATAGTTTGAGATATTTATGAGATAGATAACCTGACCTGAAATTTCGCCAATCTATTCGTATGCACTTTTACTTTACTATAATTTAAAATCAGTTATTTGTAGAATATTCGGGTTCGTGAAAGGAATACCTTAAAGCATTCCGGGATAAAAGTTTTCGAGTTTTTGCTATCTCAACACGATTGAGATAACGATGCCAATAGAGAAGAAATTACTATCAACACCAATCAAAATTGACCACTTCATACATCAAGCAAAGATGATTACTTGTAATGAAGAAGAATTTCACGGTCAGTTTTATCTTTCAAATATCGATAATTTTATATAGATTCGCCCCAATTTCTCATAGCATTAACAACTCACAGAAAGCTTTTCCCAATTGATAAAGTTGCATTCTGAGCAACTGTCCTCATCGAGGATTTTGGGGGACAAATTAAAATGGATCATCCCTCGAAGTGTAGTAATATCGGAAACGGTCTTCATTCGAGTAGATTTTTTGCAGTTTTGAGACATCTGATGCCGCAGCTTCCCTGGCTGGTCGGTCAAACGATAAATCCTCGAACTACTTCCTACTCTGGTACCAAATTCGATAGCTCGCGATAACCCTGTCTCCGCGTGGTTGAGAGAAGCGCTCCCGGCAAAAACGCCTTGCCTATCTTCACTGAGATCCTGTACGTGGTTTTTGCCAGAGTCTTCTTTTCCCCGAGGTTCCATGACTGGTGCATATTTTCCTTTTATTTTTCGCTCCCTTTTTTTCTCACTCTCTCCATCTCGTCCTCAAGTATGAGAACTGGATTTATTAAGGGACGACTTTTTCACGCGAAGACAACTCCATCACGCATAGTAGTGACGCTCGTCTTGCCGCTTTAGCGACGACGCCTTCAGCTGCTATTATTCCGAGTCAAAGTGATATCCTGCACTAGAAAAAACTGCCTCATACAACGTTCGTGTACCAGTAGGATCCCCTTCATCATACCCCATTATCTGTAAGACTACACCTGTTTTCTAATGATGACACTACACATACACAGTCGACACACTATAAATAGACACTCTATATTTCATATAACCATCGCTTTCCGAGCGTGTCTTTAAACTTTTCTGAGACTGTCATGAACGAATTTGAATAGGATTGGATTGATAGTTATTCAAAATTGAAATAGACTTCAAGTAATCGTTCAACGAGTCGCTTAAGAGTTTCCTCAAATGGTCTGTCATCATTACGACATTATTGCAGTAGAAATATCCGTAAGTTAATGGCTCACAGTATTTTGCTTGTTTCTCGTATGTGCTGTAAAGGATAAAGCTGAGAATTGAGGGAAAAGTTGAATGGTATTCTCAAAAGATGTCACACTCATACGATGGGAGCGTTAAAACGTCGCGGCATCGCATCACGTAACAAACTCGCGTCCCTTTTTCTCACTTAGAATTTCATACTGGCTTTTTACCGGTGTCCGTCGCACGCGGTTTCAAGAGTATATGTATCTAAGGCTTGATCAGCGCGACTAGCTGCTGTGACGTTCGCGTATCGAATGCGTTATAGATATATCGGGGCGACAAACTTGATACAGACTTTATACCGCATGGGAGACGACGACGACGACTACGACGTCGAGAATGGAGAAATGGAGAGACAGGAGGAAAGCGCGATAAAAGGACGAAGTATACAAAAAACGTCTGTGGCAAAATAGCATCGTTGTTATGGTCGTAGCACGAACTGTCAACGTTTCCGCGTGTTTCTTACTCCTAGCTCGTCCCACTATTCCTCTGTCCATACACTCGCCCGTTTGGGACAAGAAGACTCTATCGTCGTCATCGTGTCGCAACCACGACGTGTGCACCGTTACCACAGTCGAATCCTCTGTCGTGCTCGCGAATCCTCTTCCCTCTTATAACATTATTCTCTTTTCGCGATAAATCCTCTGTTCCCCATTCACATTGCTCCAGCTTCCCGATCTGGTATTACTTTTTTCATTTTCCTCTTTGTGTGTTAACCTTACGTCTCTCGGTAGCATCGTTGTCGCCCCAAAAAACGGTGGACAACTCGACTTATGGAGATCCCTGTACAATTAGTTTGCCCTTTTTTGGTAAAGAATTTTTCCTCATTATAGCTGTGGTCGAGCAACGTGGCAGGCATGCCTGAACCAAAAGACTGTCATGCAACGAGTCGACGATTCGGAAGCGGTTGTACATCCAAAATTCTTCAATGTCAAAACCGTTTGTATTTTAAAAAGTAGGTCGATTTAGTAGAGGTAGATAGAAATCGGTAAATCGATCATTGTTATTTTGCAAAGTAAAGTCAATCCATCGGATTCCTTCTATGATTTCATGTCTAACTAATAAAACGGCACTGGAATATTTTCTCACTTCCTTAATCCTTAATTTTAGTGTTTTTCCACTGGCACATACGTCACATCAAATCAGATAAAAAACTACCCTCAGCCTTTTATTCCGTTCTTTATTACTTCGTACGACAAACAGTTTTACAGCGTTATTGCTGGAATAAACTGAAATGCGGCTCTCATTGATAGGTTGTACGTTGGTGCTAGAGAAGTGTATCATACAAAGCTTCGCACACGAGACTCCCAAGGCCCTTTGCAGCCGTGTTTTCTCTGCGAGTTGTCCTATTCATGAGGAGACTGGCGGCTCCGCAACACGATCGAGAAACGGGTTGTACACGCACGCAGTTGGAACTCTCGCATCATCGCTGGCGCCGTTGTGTAACCTCCGTATCGCCTTCGGTGCATGGATTTCTCTTTGCTTTGTTCACACCCACGCGCTACTCGCTATTCTTCCCTGGCTTCATCGTGTTTAAGTCTTCGGCTCTTTCGGACTAACGAGTGTCGTTGAGATCCTCGCGCGCGTATATATTCAGTCCCCATAATATTAGTAAACTGGCTGCGGCGATAATCGCCCCATTGAAACAACCCCATACATTATATTTCAGTGCATTCACGTAATGGCCATGTAAACACAAAATAGTATAAATCTTGGCTTCATATTTTGAGACACCGTCGCGGAATACCATAATTTTTTTCAACGATTGATCATAATAATCATATCAATATTGACGGGAGTGATGATACTGACAATATTGAAAATAAACAAATGAGAAATGATGGATTTATATTGTGTGTGTAATCATTAGAATTTTGTTAAGTGAATCCGCAGTAATATTTGAATCGAGTAGACGCGCTTGAGGTATTCAACTAATGCCTTCAAATTTGAAATCGCGAAGGAAATTTAACCGTGCATAAATAGTAGTGTAAAAGTTTCTCTGACGAGGATATTCCTCGTTTCTTTTTCTTTCTTTACCGAATATGGGGCGCCTTGCTATTTCTTAGGAAAGACGGGCGGCACTGTCGGTCTCCGATGCTTTGGATTAGTTGGAGAAATAAGCTTGAGGCGACCAAGACGATCCGAGACACGCAAAGCTGGTTCCCTGCTCGACGTTCTGCTACGAACATGTGCAAGAGACCTCGAAGCTCGCTAAGGGAAGCGAGTTATGAAGGCGTAGCTCAGTCTCGTTCCAATATTGAAGGAGGACATAATGCCTTAGCGACAAGATAACCGCATTACCCCAACCTTCCATGAATCTTTCTATGGCTTGATCGTGTCGGCTCGCCTGACGCAACCACGAAGCGAATACTAATTTCGTGGATAAAGAATAATATACACGAAGAATACTCCCGTCTTATCGAAAAAGAAACGCATCCAAAGTTACTCACAGCAATTTTCTCTCTTCGCCCATTGTACGAACGACTTTTTTGTTAGTCTCATTCGATAGAGACTTTAGCTCGTCCAATAGAATTCCTCAGACGAAATTAAATGAGGATGGCAGAGGGAAAAGAGTCACGAAGAAATCGGCGACGACGGAACGGAATTCATTTCTCTATTTTCGTCATATTGCTTGCTTTTTTATACGTGGAAGGAAAGATTGCATGGCGCCGAAAATATTCCGAAGCATTGTCGTGAGGAAGTCTTTCGCAAAATTATCGAAATCATGTGCTCTCGAAGATGCTATCCGCCTTCTTTGAAAACCTCTTTCAACTTCTCTCTAGCTATATTCCTTTTCATTAATCTCTGTTTTCCTCGTCGAGTCCATGGAAAAAGAATCGTTCGAAAAATAATTCTGCCGGTTAACAGATTTGCAGTGTCAAGGAAAAAGTTACGTGAACGACATTCTCGTAATGTTCTTAGTAAAAGTATACTGAGAAAGAGTTGGACAAGAAAACTGTCAGGGATGAATCTCTGAATAAAGTTCTGAATACTCCACACCCAAAGAAACTCTGCAAATAAGTGCTCAATTTATTTTTCACTTTGTTATGAGAGAAAATTGTGAATAATTAAAAGTGCAAACTCCATTCCAGCTCTAGAACTAACAAAACATTAAGTTTTACTCAAATCCGTTG
This sequence comes from Venturia canescens, assembly GCF_019457755.1. Taxonomy (NCBI): domain Eukaryota; kingdom Metazoa; phylum Arthropoda; class Insecta; order Hymenoptera; family Ichneumonidae; genus Venturia; species Venturia canescens. Next base: position 15,007,002 of record NC_057421.1, on the reverse strand, counting down.
AAAAAATAACGAGGGAAAACAGGGGAAGGGTAAGAGAAATCAGGAAAATTCTCAAGATTCTTCGATCCGTTGAGGAAGGGTGAGAGAGTTAGGGTTAGCTGCCTTCGAGGCGTCGACGTGGATGATTGGAAGGTTATTCGTTGGCTGGGGTGGTTTGTACGTGTACCAACTCACGTTGGCTTGAAATTAAATCGTACTGTTGACGGCTACGTAGCTAAACAGACTTTTTGCTTGAAACTTCTCACACGCTCCACCATTCTTCCTTCCCCATTTTCCACCTCATCTTCACCTTTCTCCCTTCCATCTGCCGAGGCCAGTCGTCGCTTAGCTCATTCCTTCTTTATCCCGAGAATTATTGCCGCAATATCATTATGCGATAAACACACTCTAGGCAAATTTAGTCGTTACGGGAAGCTTGCTCGCTCGTCCTTACTATGGGAATATAGAGACGACCTCTCGCCTCTTTTCCACCTTCACCGTCGGGTTACCACGTAGTGCTCGTCTGTTGTATAAGTGCATGCACACTTCCATGCGATCTTGCCTATACAATATATAGTACAGATATATATATATATATATAATGTTTGTATAAACTACAATATACAGGCATCCTACAAACTCGAGGGCTATAGTCTTTGGACTACCACACAAGATGAATCATGGCAAATTTATCAGCATAATATCTGAAGAATCGGAAATCTTGGAAATTTCCTCCTGTCGTAGATAACTAATAACAAGCATTTGTTACGCGAGTTCTTGAGACGTTATAATATTCTCTTTCGCAAAGCCTCAATGAAGAACGTTATATCTTATGAGAAGTGAATATTATTATAGAAGTGAATATCGATATCAGTAAAGTGGTAGTTTTTTGATGCTGCATTAAAATTGGAAGTTGAACTGAAACGCTGATTATAAATTGTTGAATAATCACTGTAATCATGCAGGAAAAATGAAAATAAAAAGAATTAATGTTTTTAAACGTCGAGAATGTATTTTTATTCGATATAGTGAACCCTTGAAATTCGTGTAATGCAGAGGCATCGAGTGTAACAAGTTAGTATGCACATCGTTCCGGGATATTCAAAAGATTTGCACGTCATTTCTAACAGCGGTAGTGAGAGCATTGATATACCGTTTGGGAGTGACGTTGGCAAGGAATTCCAATTACCAACACCTCTGTATATCTCTTCGGTTATGAGAGCTCAAAGTATACGAGTATTAGTGTCGTATACGAGGTGGGCCAGAACCGCAGGAACGTTGCAGTTTCGCTGTGGCTTGAGGACACGCTGTTCCGAACGAGACAATATACGAGAACTCTTATGGCGCATGAAACAACTCGGGAAGGAGGAAGAGGCGAAAGAGGCCGATAGGCAGATTAAGGGAGAGCGAGAAAGGGAGGGAGAGAGACGGATCAATCTCCAGAGAACTCCGGGACACAACTAACGAGGTCGATTGTGTCTCTTGAAGGAATGAAGTACGAGGAGAGACGGGATTAAAGAAAAATATCATCGGTATCTATCGATGCCTTTGGGCTTACGGATAAATACGTTTCCCCACGAAGAAAAATCTCTCCCACCATAACACCTATTTAAAAGTGGCATAGAACTTTGTCGGTGGTGGGGCCGTACGTCCATGGAAGCGAGAAAAGGAGATAAATAGAAAAAGCAAGAGAGAGGGAGAGGAAAGAAGTGCGAGAGAGGGTCGATTCACCAAGCAGGATAGGGATCGAGCTGTCGAGAGCACTCGAGATAGACCGAGGGGGCCACAAGACGTTATTATACTTTCCTGGAAGCATCTCTTCGATAGGAGTTCACCTGTACCAACCGCAAGCACTTCGGGCCGTCCTGCCACGGCCCTACCATACAACCGTGAATAATAAATAATAACTTGGCTATATGGCTGTTGCGGCTCTCCTTCTTCTGTTCTATGCATATCGTATACCGGTGCAACGATCCCATCTCAGCCGGAAGATGAGAAAAGTAATGGTGGTGGCCTAAGCGCGAATTCGCGGCAAAGTCTCTTGTATGTATTCACTTTTTTGTGAACATTTTTTCAACTCTTTCTTCTTCTTCTACTTCTTCTTATTCTCTTTTCTCTACTGTAGCACGTTTCCTCTTTCACTAGCCTGCCGCCATACGATCCTGTGTGCCGATAATGAGAGATAAATGCGAAGGTACGTTGCCACAGAGGGTCCTGTGTGATTCTTTCTATTGAAAGGACTATCCGTTGATGCTTATGCATATATAAATGTATACGTATATGATGCATATATTCATAGACGAGCACAGATTACGATATAAGTTTTATTATAGAACCGAATGAATCTGAGCAGCTCCTGATTATTTGAACATATTTCTCAAGTTGTAGCGAATGAAAAGTGGTTATTTGTAACCACAAAGTGCAAATATCAAACACGGATGACACAAGTTATCCATCTACGGACGGCGATGAATTACGTAAATAATAAAATTCACAAGAGCGAAGTGCATTCATTGCCTCGGATATCGATCCCAAGCATCGACGGGCTTTCAATGCAAAATCGAAAGGCCTGTGGAGAGAGAGAGAGAGAGAAAGAGAGAGAGAGAAAGAGACGAGCGAAGGAAGAGAGGGGGAGTCAAGACTATCAGAGGCATTGTTTCAAACCAGCAAGACACGATTTCATTAAGCATTCAAGTAATGTACTTACATTGTATCACATTGAATTGTGCCCAACTGAGTCCGCAATTCAGACGATTCTACCAAAGGGTTCCGTTATCCTCCCCCTCTTATTCCTTTCCCTTCGCGTTGTTGTCGCTTTCCCACTTGCTTTCACCCTAGATAGTACAGCGTAATAACGACGACGAAACAGGACATAAGCTACCGCTATTCTGTCTCTGGACATTCGAAGGTAGAAATCCACTGAACCTTCCTACTACAATGAGAGAATTCCTTTCCCTATGGATTTCCTGATACTGTTGTGGTTTTACGTGTATTATTGTCACGCTTGAGAAAGGGATGGAACGACGAACGGAGCAAAAGGAATATTCAATTTGAAAGGCAGGGTTTGGTGTCATTTGGATCAAACTTACTGTTTGATTGCATCGCCATGATATAAGGATCGTGAAAAAAATGTATGGAACGTCGACACGTTGACGCATTTCAAGACTACTATTCTTAAAATTTCTTTGTTTATTGCAGTCGGTGACCGAAAATAAATTGAAAGAAAATTTGCAAATGCGATAACCTGCGTAAAGGTGTACTGGCCACAATTTCTCTGTATAAAATTTCCACTTGCTCGTTGACGGTCTCGCTACACCGAACTGAAATAAAAACTTGATTAACTCTGACTGTTTATTCTGTAAGTTTGAAAATAAAAAATTTTGTATTTAAAACTTTACGGACCCTGAATCACGGCTCCAGGTATTTTGTTTAGGGTCATCAAGCGTTCCTTTTTACTTCCTCTTCGGCTGAAGTACACGGCACGACGGAATATCCTTGTAAAGAAGAAACTCTTATGTGTTATGGTGTTACGTAAAAGAAGGTTGATACACAACGTTGAAGTTCACGAATAGCCAAGACGACGTGTGCACTTTGGTGCAAGTCCTCTGCCTCGTATCATCATTGATGGATCTCATCCTTGTCCTTTCTTTTCGTTCTTGTTCCATCCGTGGCTCACGACGGTGATCCTCTACTCTTCGCTAAGATTTTATGCTCAGAAGAAATCGACCGCTCGTTGGAGCGTTCGTTTTCTTGTGCACTTTTCCTCCGTGCTTTCTCTCCTTATTTACTCGTTAACCCGGTTTCATATACGAGATCAGTTCGCCTCGGCGAACCCGAGACAGCATTATGGTGTAACTGCTTTTTTATGCCCAAAGGGGATGAAAGGAATAGCGCGTAGGGGAAAGCATAACCTTTTTGCGGCTAGGATCACGGTACAGAGATATCTCTGCTCCGACACGTTGCCTACAGCACTCTTTCTTCCTCTCCCCCCACCCCCCCCCTTTCCCCACTCCGCTCGCTCTCATTCTCTTTCTCTTTAACTCCCTCTTCTCGACTCTTTCTTCGATCCTGTCTCTCATTTTGTCTCTCTTTCATTTTCATTTCCATCTTCCCTTTTTACTTCTCCACTTGATACCGGACTGAGAACTGACATACGACCGCTATTCGATGCCATCCATCGGAAATATACGAGCAGTATATTACTTCAGTCGTCTGGTGCAGCGTCTTTATTACAGCGTGAGGGATAAGGACCGTCGTGCCGAAGTAAATTTGCTCGCTCGAAGCCACGCCGAATCAGTGATCTTGACTACTATATGAACTTTGTTGCCTACAGCTTTGACCTCGGAGTGAATTCCCTAGTTATTGCCACGTAACGTTGCTTCAATCTGTTGATCTAGTTTACCCAGGAGATTTATGATGCAACGAAATAATTTCCCTTCCTGTTTTATAAGAGGAGGCTTACTAATTTTTGGCAAATGCAAGACCAGTACGATGAAAAAAGCAGGCATTTGTGAAGGTTTTTTGGAGATATCGATGCTCATTTGTACTGACGAATGCATAATACGCGATCTTAGCGTTATATTATAGGAATGATTGTGAAATACTTGTTAAATAGGCTGCATTCGTGTTATAGAAACTTGGTCGAGGAAATGTTACAGTGAAATAAAATCCATTCGAAAGTAGACCAAAATCGTCTATAAGCATCCCATTATCATACTCTACATTTTCATTCGGCCATCAATCCCAACTACTTCCAGGAAGTCACGTAGTCATTCGAAGGGGTCACTCGGTCAAAGCATATCTAGTTGAAATCTGCAAGATTTCTCATCCTGGAAGTTAGCACACCAGGGACATTCGCGATTCAAGGCTCGCGTTGCCTTTTTTTCAATATTTGGCGTCCAACGGGAACCGTGTCTTTCGATTTAAGTGTATTTTGGCAAATACAATAAAGTTTGAACTTTCCTAAGGCAGAACATCACAATGTAGCAAAAGTACAAGTATAAACCGTGTATTTTAGGATTCTCCCACAAAAATATCGAACATAAAATACGGTTATTTTGGGATAAAGATACACTGAAGTGAGGTGCTTCAGAAGGTACTGGAAGCTGAGCATTTTTTAACATTGCGGTCGTTCCATCCACAGGAATGCTTAAGACGCTTTTTCTTTTTGAAGTTGAGATTGCAATGGGTACTCGTTGAATTCATATTCGAATCTCCTCTTAAAACGACGCTTGGTTTATGTACATTTTAGTAAGATAGTGGAGAAGTTAATGGCCGAAATGTATGAACTTTAGGCAGAACCGTTCCTTCTGGAAAGATGAGGGAGGATAAAAAGAATTATAATGTCGTCTGATGCTTCCGACTTCCTTGCATGTTGCTTTCGCGAGGAATGGCGAATGCAATTTCATGAAACAAGAGATACCAAGTACACTGGGATGAAAAAAGATTATCGCATAATGTCTTACATTGGAGGAGATTCTTAGCCGAGGCAGTCAGAAGGAAAAAGCAGCAAAGTATAACAAAGAAACAAAAATAAATGGATATCTCATTTCTGCTGAGGTAAGGCGAACCTTAATAGCATTGTTATCATAATTTGAAGGGCAGTGGCGAAGCGTTGAATGTTCATCCATGCGCATTATATACCATCCGGTTAAAAGAGCCTGCCCGAAAGTTGCGAATGCAAGCAACTTTCCCCAAAACTACCGGTTCTTTTTCCAACATTGTTAAGTAGTACGCGAATCAATTTAATTCCCAAAAAATTTCATTCCATCTAGTATAATCTCTCAACTGTATGACGCGACTAGTAGGAAAAATAAAACAAAATTAATCACCGTTTTATTTCTCCCTTAGTAACTGATATAACAATGTATTTTATGTGCTTGCTGAAATGATTCATTATAAAGTCATTAGAAGATCGAACTTTTGAAATAACTTGAAAAGTATGCCAGTTTTTCGGCTAATGGCTGTACATAAATGGATAAGTAAATGTACGCAATTGTAATGTTTTTTTTTTGTTTTTTTTTCTTCCAAATCAAAGACATTCGTTCAGTATTACAATATTAATGAAGGAGTAATTTTTAAAAGCGGATGAAGGTGTCCTTTTTTCGAGGAACGTACACGATTCAACATATGAATACGAGCGCAGAATACCCGCAATCGATCTCATAACAAAAAGTCGAACAACTGGATTCGTGCTACATCGTTTCGGGACACTTTATGCCTCTTCTTGGATTGATGCTTATACAATTCTTTGTGATCGATTCTTAAGAATCAAAGAGAGAGAGCGAGAGAGAGAGAGAGAGAGAAGAAGGAGAGGAGAATGAGCGGTGGTGCTCGCGAAGGACATTAATTAGTCTCGCGAGCTGGTAATGTTTTGTGAGACTTGTTCGTTGATGATAAACCGTGGGGTATTTATGCTACATTATAACGAGTAACCTGAAAGCACTATAGTTACGTGCACAGTACATCGAGCTCACTTGCTTTTGTACTTAACCTTCTGCCGATTTTTCTGTTCCACCTTTCCGTTCTTTATTTCTCTTAACTAACGGGTCTTAACCCGAATTACGACACGTATATACATACAAATACGGTGCGAGGCTATAGCAAATAAAAATTGAGGACGATACGGCTTTCGTTGAGAATGAAAAAGTGTAACTGTACAGTTATTCGATGCACCGAACTGAATGCCAATAATAAGAAGGAAAAAAATTCACCGTCAGGTTCCTGCAAAAAAAACACATTATCGATTTCTTATGCGAGCGTTTTTTTAACAAGAGACATTAAGAATTCTAGAGCTGAGAGGCGAAAAAACTGTGCAGATGATTCCCATATATTACTGCATCTACTGCTCCACCATGGCGAATAAAGCAAGACACTAAAAGTTGTCTTTTATTATTATTACCTTTGCACTTTTGAGGAAAATGGAACAAAACATGAGCTTTATCCATAAAAACGCAAATACAGCACGGTGACAGACATTTTTTTCTTGCACGAATGAAATTGGATTTATCAATTCATCTACCATATACGCATAAAATAAATTCATAGTTTTCTGATCAGAAAATGTTGAGTTGATATATTTTCAAATAATTTTTATCTCTGGTGACAGTATTAGTTGAAGCAAAGTTCAGTAGTGTGGACAATCCACAATATTTAAAATATAAATAATAAAAGTTTCAGTTAGGCATTGACAAGTTGATTTAACAGCGAAAAAATGGGGCTGAGATGGAACCTTCGAATATATTTTAAAAATAATCCACGTAATAATAACGTGGATTTTTTGAATAAATCGTGAACTCTGTTTAGATACTGAACAAGAAGAAAATAAACATTTTCATTAGGAATTTGATCGCAGTTGAACACTGATCGAAAGTGTAACTTTCAACGTAAATTATTCGATGATTGGAAGCATTCAATTTTCGTGAGTTAGAATTACAATTTCATACAACTATTACATAATCGATAAGCATTTATAGTAGCAGTTGAGTGTATGAGCTAATAGCGAGGACGTAACGCAAGACTACTGCACGCGAATACTCGATGGTGAAACTGAATGAATTCGTCGGATCGCCTGGTATGTTCGCACGCACTATGCGGTCTAGAATGTTACGCTTATTCATATACATATAAGTATGACGCACGTTCTCCCGCTAATCCGATTTAATCCCATTACCAAACGATACGAAGCAATTAATTTTCAATAGCGTACTAACGCTCCGACGTGACTTCCGAATTCGAGGACCTACGCAATGAATATCACACTGCTTGCGAGGGGGGAACCGTTTCGCGTGATATATGGACTATGTCTGAAAGACACGTCAGAGGATTCTTGGAGTACCATTAAATGAGGGAAATTTTATGAGGAACTTCGAAATGGTGAGATTGAATTCACGAAATTGTCTCATAAAATTTGAGCTCATCAAAAGTAGCGTTTAATCAATTGACACTGTGTAATTTTACAGTTAACGATCCGTCTTGAATACACTGAGAAAAAAATCGTTGTAACAACTAAATGTCTTCGGTTGATATTTTTGATGAATTTTTGTTAATGTGAATTAACTAAATGAGTGATACCAAATCTGTTGTTCGAAGAACTCGAAACATTCGATTATTTCTACTTAATTCGCATACATTTTTATGATATATTTATTTGAATATCAAATACTGAAGTATCTAAACGGTTTGGTTGAGAATGATAAATATTTTGTAAATCAAATCATACTAGTCAGTTCAATATAACTCAAAATTTGTTGAGATGTATTATTATATTAGCCAAAATGATTTGTGAAAAATAAGAAATAATTTTGATAGTCGGATTTTTTATTCATGTAGCTGAACTAAATCTTATCGATGAAGAACCAAATCAATTGTCTATACAAATGTTTACCCCGAAAGTTCAGTATAATTTAGTTGAAAGAATTTACTTGCTTCTTAATTAACCAACTAAATTTTTGCCTGATCGAATAATTGATTTTCTATATTTCAATTGTTGGAATGAAAAACTTTTTTTTGTATGTATTCCTAGTTTTCTGATGCATTAACTAATATTTTCGTAACAACTAAATATCAAGTTAGAGTAACCCAAATATCGTCACAGAACCCTCAATTTCATAAATCCAAATCCCTATCTATTTGAATCATTATCTAAATATTTTGTGAAATTTAATAAATGTTTTGTCATGCATATGGGACTAAATATTTTAGTTAAATTGAACATTTTTCATATTTTTCAAATTGTTTGTATATCTAGCAATTTTTTTGTCTATCAGTTAAAATTTACATTGGAAATCGTAAACAAGATATCAAAGAGTAAAATACATACATTTTTTTAAAAATAATTTCATCATGTGGTTCGTTATTAATGAATTTGCCTCAGACGGTCGGAATTACCCCAATTTTCAAAAACTTTCCTTCACTCTTATAATTTCATGCAGTGACATATGGAGGTGAAATACGTAAAATAATACAGGCATTGAATATTTTCTACTGCCCCATCCCAGCCGATTGGTGGCGAATAAAACTTCATTTGCTTGATGGACGAATGAATTTTTAACACGCTAAGTCCATATAAAATTTCAAATTATTCTAGTCCTTGAATAAATATAACGAACATTTTTTATGAAAAGCACAAAGCCCGTGATCAAAAGTAGATTGAATATAGTCGACGATAAACGTTCACGAATGTGCGTTCGTCTACGTTTATTTGACGGGTGCGAAGGCTGATGCGGTCGATGCTCGAACTGGTTTTAACGAAGCCCGCAGGGAGATCGCTCTGAGACTCGTGGTGATTACTCTTGCAATGGGTCAGGTGTCGCTCTGATTTCGTAAAAAAAACGAAGGAAAAAACCACCATATTCTCCTCTACGAAACCAGAGAATTCCCCACGGTTTCAATTACGGTTATCGAACGCGGCCTTGCCACCACCACCAACCATTCCAGGATACATTTTTCCCTCGTGCATCAGCTCGGCGAAATTCTGACCGCGTTTTTCAGCGAATTTGTAAATAATATCTTGAAATTTTTCAACCAATGAAAAAACGCTCGGATAGAAAAAAAAATGTTTACTGAAGCTCACAAAACAGTGAAGGAAAATGACAAAAAGCCCGTAACAAACATCGATGAACCGTAGTCCAAGAATTGTGTATACATCGTACCCACTACACATGAATAAATAACTGTTAAAATGATTCTGAAAAATTCGAGTATTTTTTCATTAACCATGTACCTCAAGGGCTTGTTCCAGTGTGCAATATTATTCCACAAAATGATTTGTTTCAATCAACGCGTTGGCGTAGAATGTTTATTTAAAGCGCATGGAAGTAGAGAAAATCCATTTACAGGTACAGGAAAATAATAAAATAGTAACATAAGCCAATAATTGAATTAGAAAAATTCCGAGTGTACAAATGGAGTTTGACCGGGTTTAAATAAACAAAACATAAAATCAGATTATTGTCTGAAATTGACATAAAAAAGAATTATCAACGCGCCGAGGGATGTGACAAGAATGAGTTATCATGACGAAGAGCTCACAGATAAGTAATGCCACTGGTTTCGACCACATGCGAAATTTTTCCAGTAGAACGAAACATTTATCGTATGTAGAGAAGGCTTACAGAATATTGGAAGATGGAGCACTTATAAACGAAGCTTAATTACTTTTCAGAAACAGGGACATGCCAAAGGTACAAATTACAGTAGAAACAAAGAGAGAAAGAGAAAGGGGGAAAGAGCGAGATAAAAAAGCATGTGGAAGTACAAGAACAAAAGAGAACAAGAGAATCGGAGATCACGAATATTATCAAGCATTTCTCGCGAAGAGGAGGAAGAGCGTACATGCTGTCTCCGTCCTGGCTGATGAAGCTGTCGAGTTTGCACTGTGTATGTACATTTGGGAAGGTTGATAGTCGTTGGTGAAATTTTCAGAAACACATGTAAACGACTATGAGAACAACGAGGAGGACGAGAGGGACTGGGCTCGTGTATAGAACAGATAGAACTGCTTGTCCACGGTTATGCATGTATCTGCGGTAGTTCTAGCTATTCTCCATCGTATAATAGCTATAAACGCGATATTGGTACGTACAAGAATGGTACGATGCACATATGCTTCGAATTCTACATAACCAGCTGCTCGTACACGACTGATACAGAGGACGCCGACAAGCCTACAACTTACGGGTGTGCGTGTGCGGGTCCATCGGAACCTCGTACGTGTAAATACTTCGGGAATATTTGCACTCAGATATATTGTTCGATGAAATGACTATTTGACCATTTTGGTGTCCGCCGATCGAACCATGCCGCCTGTAAGCCGGATAGCTTGTACGAATCATCGTTGAAAAGGGACGGAAAGCGAAAATAAATTTTTGGGTGAAAATTATAATAAGAAAAAGATTTGTTCACGCGGAGACAATTTAATTTGATGAATTACCGCGACGATAGTGCGGTAACGAGCTGCAATTCATTATATTATTATGGGGAAAAAATTGTATTTTCCTATAAATTAAATAATACTAATTATTCCAAGTGGAAACTTTTACCAGAGTATCTAGTAAATTTTGACGTCCCATCTGCAATATTTACTGTTATAAAACTGAAAATTTCGCAAAATCTTTGAAATTTTACAGTGAATTTCACGCTAAATATTACCCTTAATTCTCTACATGCATTCAAAGTTAATCAATGTGTCGAACAAAAAAAAGAGTTTGGAAATTAATTGCGTATTCGAATTATCACGAAGAGAGGTGAGCTCCACTCGTCAGGATATTCCCTTTTGATTGGATTGGAAAATTCGTTAGACCAATCAGGAGAATGAGGAACAACTAGTGGAGAAAGTTACTGATATTTCAAGCAGAGTAAATAAGGAACTCGCGAGAAGCCATTCTCGAAATTCCGAAAGGAATTAGTGTGTGTATTGGCGCTGTAAAGAGTGACAAAGAAAACGGTCGGCGATGCGACAAAGGGGAAGTGGTGACAAGCGAGGGTACAACGACGAAGGGAACAATGCGTAAAGACAAGACGCTGCCGCGTCTCCAGACAAAGGAAGAAGGGGCAAAACAATCGCCCTACAATGTTCATTTCTGGAGGGATGGGATGCTGCTTCTTACATGTTTCTCGTCGGCTTTCACCCCTTTTCCGTGCCAGAAATGGAAATAGCTGTTCGGCTCATCTACCCCCTGGGCCTCGGGTAATTTCTTCGTACAAAACATCACACCATTTAGACAAATTAGTCTTCCGCTTTCCTCTTTCTTAATTCCTCCCCCTCGTTCCACATCTCTCGCGCTTCGGTTCATCTACTAGATTTACAAGCGACATCTCATTATGCACTCGTATTTCTTGTTTTTGCCTCCGGATTTGTGTTTGGGAATGCGAGTAAACGAAATCGATAGGTACATACAAAAGGAAATAGTCTTTCAAGCCTCGTACTCATTTTGTTCGCAGGCACACTGTGCGCTTTGAACACCTGTTTTATCCATTACTGTTTACTTAGTACACCTCCATATACATATATTTTTGAGCTTCAATGTGCTCTAATGTGTCTCTTCTCTTGCTGATTTTAATAGCATCCTCTTACGTTCGTATCTTTGTTCGACAATGCCACAGTTTGTTCTGGAGCAAGTTTTCTCTTCCCCTTGTCTTCCTCCCTCGTACATCAACAATAGGACTCCAGTTGGGAACTTCTATCGCTTTAATTTCCCCTTATTTCAACGGTTCATTCGTGACGTCTGTGTTTATTCGAGAAAATAATATTGAAAGGAGTACAAAGAACTTTCGAGCCCAGCTAATACACTTAAAGGTACTTCGTCCTCAGATTTCTCTTTCTTGATACCAGCCAATACGAGTGAAAATATTCTTACTAATTTCTGTCTAAAGATATTCTTCATAGCCCGACTATGACACCCGTAAATCAAGGCTTTGCCAGGAAGCGAAAATATCGAAAGAGAATAATGCAATCTGGTTCATTAAAAAATGGCTCGAAATTTGAATAATTCAAACAGCAACAACAACAAGAATAACCATTACTTTGCTTCCTTTTATAGTGCGTTGCATCGACATGCCGCTGTCCATTTATTTCTCGTTTATCCCATCTTGGAGCGACGAACCGACGGTGAATTACACGAATTCGATTTTCCTCGTGGTTGTATCGACGTTCGTTCGCTTTAGTTTCTTTGTTACAGGTCGTGAAATCTTAGCGCACTCTGAAAAAGTTTTGTGAGATAGAAAAGCGTATTGCACGAAGAGCCGCTGAAAGTGAAGTAAAGCAAGTGCCGAGGGCACGCACGTGAAGTGCATGACCCGAGCCTCCGTGTGTACCTTGGGCACGTGCACACGCTTGGCGTGTGCACGCTCGTGTCTGCCTTCGGCGAAGGAACTTACCACACTTCCTAGCTCGGATCCAACACTTTCAAATCACTCGAGTATATTGTGGTGTACGTATACGTACAAGAATGCTACGAAGGCGGTTATTTTGGTTCGTACATATTTACGTAAAGGTTAGTAGAGAGTGTTGCAGAAATTACAGTCAAAGTTTTTGAGGAAATTTTTGAGAAAAAATACCCGGGGAAATTTTTAAAAGAAATATATTCGATCAGTTTTTCTTTCCGGTGTATCATTTATCGAAGTATTGAGTCGGCAGTAAATACCAACTCAGCAGAGCAGATAAAAGCTGCGAGCTGACCACTTCGACTTTTGAAAAGTCTCGTTATTTGTCCATCCTCTACCATCATTTTATCTTGTTGGAGCACCTGTGTATTCAACTTCCTGCACACGCCGATGTTCTCGGATAGGAATACATTCTAGCCGGAGAACTCAAGGATATATGAGTGAGAACAGGATCCTCTCGAGGCTCACCACCAAGCAGGCCATAATAATCCGTGACTCCGATCAAAGCTCTCTCCAGAACGAGACAAGAAATGAAATCGAGTGTAAGGAACAAGAGATCGAGGCGTTGGCGGCGTCCGCGGAGGAAAGACAAATGAAAAAGAACAAGGATGAATGCGCGCAAACTCGCACTATCGGATGTAAGAAATGGAAGGTGATTGAGCGCGATTCATCCGGGAGAAAGCTGCCGGCGATATTTACCGACCTTCGAACAACCTGAAGAACAATTGATTCGATTCTATGGAAGGAAACTTTTCCACCGCGTTAAATAATAACGTAATATACTATCGTCCACAGGGCCTTAAGCCATTGAAAAGTGTCAGCCAATCGAGTTAAATGAGACTTACGCGATATGATTAATTCACTTTGAATTACTATCCAATTTCTCAAATCACGAAATGATGAGGGAAAATGAAAATGCTCGAAGTTTCATTATGGCATGAGAAACGAAACAATCTCACTCGTTCTGCGCGTTTTTCTTCTATGCAAAATTACGATTTTTTGTTAGAATTAAAATGAGAGAAGCTCAGCTGAAAAACAAACCTGTAGAGTCACGGGTCAGAAATGCTGACCACCAAGCAAGAAAACCTGACACTGTAAATTTAAATATACAGCGAGTATTAAGGGTTTGCCTTTTGAATTACACCTTTTGAACCACCAGCTGGGACAAGAAGGTTCGTAGATGTATAGAAAGGCCCGGGAATAGTTTGGTCTGTAAACTGTGGCAAGCTCAGCGGCAAAGTGTACCCGAAGGAAGATAGGATTTCGAAGAGCCCCGTGTTTGTTAATCCATTCGCATATTCCTACATCACATGCTAGTTTTATCAAACACGGATTTATTAAATGGAACCTTCAAGATCAGTTGCCCAGTCACGAAAAAATCAGGAAACTGACCGTAATAAAAGAAAAATCGTACTTTGAATACATTTCAGAAAGATAATTAAGTCATCTTTGGAAAGATGATTTTCTAAGATCATTCAACGTCTTTATAAGAGTGGTCACGCATGGATATTATTAAATGGCGGTTTTATCTTCCAACACGCTTACTCGGTTTTCTTGCTTTACAAAAATCCATGAGAAGACGTACGGCATTCCAGCACGTTTTCATACATCGAAATCTGCTGCCCATAAAAATTCTATAACCAGTTTCGTTTGAGCTTCGCACCTATTACGAGGAGTAACAGTGCATATCCCCTCAATCAGTCAATAGCTTATGAAGCCTCATTATAAGCAGGACAAAATCCCTTATTGGCATTCACGCGGGAAATGAAAATGAATTTACATGTATATTTAGTTATTACGTCTCAGATAAATATTCTTGGACATAATTTGCTGAAATCAATTTTAAAAGTGTGTGCTTCTGGGCAGTAAATAGATCGTAGAGTTCGTCCAATTGCTTTTTTACAGCCCGATGAAAAATTTATTTTTCTCGTTCTATTTCGATGTCTTGTATTCTATCAAATAAAGTTGTAGGAAAAAAATTAATTGGCTGCAGAAAACATTGGTATGGGTCGACGATAACATGCTTCCAATGACGCTGGAGTTTGCAACGTTCGAGCTCAACGAAATGAACGAAAAAAACGTTTGTAATTCTCCAATTTTTCTACTCCACGAGCCATTTGTGTAGGTTGAAAAACTCCTAACTGCAAATTAAAAGGGGGAAAAAAATTGAAGAATTGACTATGTTTTTTTTTCCCCCCCATTGAATTCGTTGGACTCCAACGTTGCAAATTTCAGCGTCCCATTCAGCGTCCAATACGAAGGTCGCAAGCTGAAGAATAATTACTGAAAATCTAAACGAAAGAAAATCGATGAAACTCGAACTTTTTTCTCATTTGGAAAATGATAATCTTCAAAAATGTATGAAAAATTTAGACAACGTAATCACAAGGAACAATCGTATATTCGAAAACAAAAACGGGAGTGCACCGGAAACTGTAAATGTGTCGATGCGGCGTTGGCGGGTATTGGACGAATTTCGCAAAGGTATCGGTAACGGTTCGATGAACGATCCGTTGCTTGATGCAGACGGGCGTGAGGCAACGAGCAGTAAAGCAACTTGGAAATAACTGCTATAGGCGTTACTCCATTACCCATCGGCAGCTTGGCGTTCGAAGGACGTATCACGAATGTATCAGGAAAGATTTTAGGTCTTTACAGATTGTAGATTGTGACGATCGACATATACAAGTATAATATCGGTATGCAGTGGTTGGAGATAGATTCGCCTCCAACATGCACGTTTCTGGTCGGCTGACGGAAGTGACCCGTTGAACGTCCACGAGGAATCTCCTCAGGCGTACTCTTGATATATTTCTCTCGTTCCTTTCTCCTATTTTCAATTTTTTCATGCGATCTTCCATCTTTATTCCAATGCTAACATCTAAGCTATGCTTTTCTCTTTCTGCCTTATCCTTCAATGTATTTCTTAAGGGCCCAACCTCAGAGCGTGAACTGCCGCGTTCTACCTACTTCTTCCCTAATCGGGCTTTTTCATCGTTTTAAAAGGGTCTGACTCATGCTATGTGCCTTATGTGAGCATCGACGCCAGAGATGAAAACGTGCTTGCGTTCTTATTGAACTATACAACAAAGTCTCTTTGACACTGTACGGTAATAGTGACCAATAATTTTGTTTTGGCTTCTTAGACACGGTTGGAAATTCATCGGAAGCTTTTTCAACGGCTGTGCTTCATTGGAATATTCGTTCGGCGTTGAATAAATTAGAAATCTAGATGCGTGGAAAATGAAAAATTTCGCATAAAACGTCCCATGCTTGTGGACGGAACCTCACGTCGCAAGAGTTTGTGTGTATGCAAGCATTTCAAGCATTTAATATTAATATGCGCTTATTCACTGAACTCGCAACTCCTGCAGACTTATTCCTTTCCACTGCTCCACACGTTTTCAGCAAGAAAAATGTTACGGTGTACATTTTATGTATGAAATATTTACAGGCAACACTTGCTGTATGGTTTCGTCGTGAACTTCGCTACATCTATAGACAGACGGAATAAATTAGTGTTATATGAAATGAGCTAGTGTCAGCACCGAGAATATGGAAAAAAAGCTTTATAGCAACAGAGCACGAGAGACACTTTCGTCGAATAATGCGCACGAAGTTCACATGCATACGTTTTGCTAATTAACATGCGCCTGGTTAAATTCAATTGCACGAATTTCACGAGGTAATTTTATTTTCTCTTATCTGACTGAGACATTTTTAGCCATGATTTGGTCCGAAATATCACAGCACTGGAATCAACCGAATATTTGCAAAAAATGATTTTTCTTACTCGAGTTTGCATTGCTCGAAAGATGAAGTGACCTACATACTTTTGGAACGACTGGAAACCATTGATTTTTGCTCAGTCGATGTGTATAATTCCCAAGCATTTTTTCATATACAGCTCTATTCCAGAGTAGCAATGTTTTTCCCATTGCGGGGCATCATGACTGCGGTAATTATATCATATTTGGATCAACCTGACAAAAATAAAGGCACGATTCATGTTTCTTTTTGAGGGATAGAAATGCAATTTTTTCACCACAAGTGTATCATTTACCGTTCGGAAAACTGAGTCCATACATCCGTAAATGGACATGGGTGGGTTCGTAGCAGCGAGCGGGAGGGAATATAAAATGCGAAAACCGGTAATTCCGGCAAAACTGAATTGCGGCACATGGACTCTGAAGGAGATGTGTCAAGCGCATGCGCGAAAATATTCACGTGTTTTCCTTGAATAAATCGGTAACGGTATAGTTTTCGGAATTGTGTAAATGGTAAAAAAGTTCGAGCGAAAAAAAGGTAAAAGTGTAAAAAATCACGAGATTATGATGAGAATGTTTGGTGGGCTTCTGGAAAAAGGGAAGAAATGGATTGAATGAAAACTTGCAGCGTTGGAGTCCAACGAATTGAACGAAAAAAAAAAACGCTTTGCAATTCTTGAATTTTGTCCCCTCCTTATTTTACAATTCGTATTTTCCCAACCTCCGCAAATGAATCCTCAAATAAAACATTGGAGAATCACAAGTTATTGTTTTTTTTCACTTCGTTGTACTCGAACGTTAAAAACTTCAACATCATTGAGAATTCTCATGAAACAAGTTCCACAAAAACAAACGATGTGCAGGCCATGCTCCCAGAAAACGATGTTTCAAGGCGTGGGAAAGAAAAATCTGATCCAGTTTTGTTTGAAAACATTCATTGCGAAAATACGCGTACCCATTCGATAATCGAAATAACGGGTCATGTTATGTGTATCACATCGTGCGACACTATAGTCATATGGGATAAATGAAAACGTGTATGAACGAACAAGTTGAAGAATGTGTGCGCGAATGCTCTTGTTATCCACGTATTTACGAATCCAGCCGTGCGTCTGTCTATGAAGCTGTGAAGCAGGCTGCTTTTGGTTTGCTGTCTTCTCTCTTATATTCCCTGTGAGAATGTGCTTGTCGTCAGCGTCTCTCTTATCTATTATTAACTCGTCGTCTCGTGGACTTACGGCACACCGAACTATTTCACAAGGCCGACCGATATGAAAGACCACACATACGTCTGCATATATTTATCCGTACCTATGCAAACGTACGTACGACCGTACTTATGGCTATGTATAGAGTAAAACTGCAAAGTTACCGTTTTACGTGGCGCGAGAGAAAATAAAGTGGTAAGGAATGAAAAGGCAATACGGACCACGTGAAGAAAAGGTGGTTGTGAAGAGAAGAGAAGGAGAAGAGTTAGACCGACTTGGATGCAGAGGATAACCGGTTGATATGTCGAACTCGATTTTATCGGTCCAAACGCGCTGGCGTATCCTCGTCGTGCCAGCTTAACGATAAGGACCGTGGTTTGATCACACGGCACATAGACACACTTAAATATATATTTATATATAGATGGAGTACAGAAAAATAAGCATATATAGGAATATAAATATGTACAGAGCAAAACACACAAACACAAAACTGGGAAGAATAAAATGGAGGCGGATAAGAGTGACGAGGATGTGGTCCGTGATTTTACATTCGATTGGGTTTTCTCCGTGTATAAAGTTCCACTTCACCCGCGCCACACGACGTTCCAGTGCATGGCGCCAGACCGATAAGCAGGGCAAAGGAATAGCGAGATAATGCGAAAAAGAGGAAAAAAAATAGATTTCAAAGGCTCGACGTGCAGACTGAAACTCCAACTTTTCTATGTGTGCCGATGAATATACGTGTGCATACCAAGGCACACCATTAAGCTAAAAATCCACTCGAATTACTAGAGCTCAACTGCGTAAATGTAGTGGCCACAAACTAGAACAGAGATTAAACTCGTCCGATTAAACTTTTCTTTGCGACACTAAATAACCTCGGAGGAAAGAAAACAATCTCGAATAATCCGATCCGCAAATATGGCGGGCAATAGAAAATAAAAACCTTGTACTTCTGTCTTTAAGTTTAAAATGTTTGGCTATTTGAATCGGCAGTAAACTTTAAGGACACCGTGAAATTCTAGCAAAAGCAAAACGGTGCAGGTTGAGTTATTGAAGGGTGGAAATTTGAGCGTTTGTACCTTTTTTTTCTACAATCGATCGTATACGCGAAACTTTTTCAAAAACGAGGGTGATTCGCCGGTGAAGCGTGTGAGCGCCGATCGTGGGTAAACACTTTTCCGGGATTGGATTCGTAAGTCTCGTACCCTTATTCGATCTGACACTACATTCTAATATATGTGTATATAAATATATATAGAAAGCATGATTTGTCCATGGCGTAGGAGCCTAATTCGATTTTCTCCTGCGATTCCACCCCAAGCAATCTCCCTCTTTTCCTTTCCATCACTGTATTATCGATGCTTTTTTCCCTTCGATCGCTCCTCTCCTTATTTCGTTTTCCCTCTTACTGGAACGGAATCTGTTGGATTTACGGTCACAGAAATCGTATGGTGGATGACTTTTTTGCTGATATATATGCACGTGGTGTCCCAAACTTCGTGAACGCGATAGGTTCAATCGCCACATTTCCAATCCCTTTTTCGTCTCGAGTACGACATTTACGGGCGCAGTATTTACACAAGATCTCATGCTCTATCACAGCACCAATTCTCTCCAATATAATTGTTTTTGGGCATGTAGCGTGGTAAAAACGAGATGTTGTAAGATTGATAAATTTTCTGGGTCGGTACAAAAGAACGGTGGCGAAGAACCGTTTCGATTAAAACTCTTTTTATAACGAATGCGATCTACTTCAAGGTTACTTGATTTTTTATGAATTCGCTCAGGTACCTTCGACCTAACACCGTCTCAATATATGAAATCGATTAGATTTTTATTTCAAATTTAATCTGAATGTCAACTCAATTGAAATTCCGCGTTTAATTAATTGAATTCCAGGGATTTCATAGCATAAGAAGAATCGTGTCATGTTCGAAAGAGAATTTGGAGGCATTTGAAACAATAATTCACGAACAATTAAATGTATCGTGTTATAGTGCTTCGAGAAACCTACATAAATGAAATCGTGACTGTAATGCTCAAATTGATGTCATTCGATACCGTACTCATGATATTCATAGTTACTCTAATATCCCTGATGATTGCAAATGATTTGCATTACGGATGGATGTTTCAATATTTTTAATAACAGTGGCCGGGGAAACCTTGAAACTGCTGCATGATAGGAAGGAATTGAGGGATTCTGGTCCTTCGTCGAGTTAATTAACTGACGTTGAAATATTCAGAAAGTTCCTACGACAATGTAATATATAATTGTATGTGCACATGGAATAAATGAAATCGATTACTACTGAGATTCAATATCAATATTTATTTATATCCACATAAACGTATAAATATGATATCAAGTACATGAGAAAAGGCGTATCAGGGACTAGAGAGTGGATGTTCATAAGAGTATATTCGAGAGCCGGCGTCGATGAATAAATCTCGCTGTATTCTTAATTTTATCGATCACAGCTGCTTCCGCAAGTTAGAGTGCAAGCGATGCTGCTGCGATATTATTTTTCGTTTGTTGGTTTTGACCATCCCACTTGTATGCTCGAGGAGTATGCGATGGGCAAAGGCTTTACAGGATCGAAACGGAGCGAAACAGAGGCGGGTATTCGTTGAGCTCGCCACACGAAGAGCAAAACGCCCGTTTTCATTTGCGTCCAGTTTCTCTCGCGTACCGTAGTAGTAAACGTTAATTGAATGCGCTGATTCACTCTCTAATCTACCGTAACCGTATTCGAGTTGTAATTACAAAATACAGCGGGAACGATATTGCAACGTTGGCATTTTACCACGGATAAAACGAGAAATCGGAATCCCAGACCCAACCGATAGCATAGGAACGCTCGAGGTAATGGCTGTATATAAGTTACAAGGACGGGGTTGTTTCTCTCTTCCCATGTTCATTCCTCTCCTCTATTTCAACGTACTCTTCTCCCATACATTCGATCATACGCGTGGGTATGTACAATTTCGAGAATACCACAAAACATCGGCGAAAGTGCGATCGCACGTGTGTGGTCTCGTCGTCCTATTTACTAGCTGCGGAGAGTTGTAGTTCGAAATATATTTCAAGTTTTCTAAAACAAGCATGAACTGTGGTTTCCTATTCTCAGTTAATTCGACTGGTAGCCCGAGAGATTAATGAGTTGCCGTTGTTATTTTTTTTTTTTTGACAATTTTGGAAAACTTCACATGCAGGAATAAAGTCAGTTGTGCCTATTTACTAGACCAAATGAAAACCTTCAATTGGTTTGGTTAGAGAACCAAATTTTCACAAAGAATCGTAATTTTCGAGTGAATAGTAAAAATAAAAATTCCTGGCGGGTTTGATATTTGAACATTTTTTGGGATTCAGGTTGGTAGAAGCTCGCGCTAAACTTCTCAAACTTTCCAAGATGGGCAAAGATAACGTTGCGAAACTTTTTGAAGTTTCTTTTATCGAACGAATGAAAAAAGAACTTCACAGAGGAAATAAATCGCTGGATCAATCTATGAATAATATTACATGGTCATTACAATCTTATAAGATAATAAACCAATATATGGTGGCATATTTGATCAGGCCACTCATGTGCACGGAAAAAAACGAATTCGTTTTATATAGTGAGGAATATATACTATTTTTCAAGAATTTCAAAACTATTTAAGCACCGATTACAAACAGCATAATATTTTTTGAATTTTCCAATTTTTCGTCCCTTGAACTCTAAACAGCTTTATGTGGATAGCAAAAAGTGATGCACGTGTATATTTCATTTTGTTTTCAAGTATTATTCATCATGTCAGACTAGCACTTACTGATAAGTGGAAATGTATTGTGAATCACAAATTTTCACTGTCAGCATTGTTAATTCTATGATAAATACACGAATCCACACCTAATACGTGTGATATTTTACCATAAATATAGTTTTTTTTTGCAGCGTTGCCCGAGCATACTTTACAATATGAAGATTTCAAGTGACTGAAAGCATTTTTTACTATGCTTATAGAGAAAAATACTTTTGAGTTTTTTGAATAAAAGGTTTGGGTATTGGTCTTCTTCTTATGGTGGATAGAACAATTCTTATTACTGCTCTTCGAATTAATACTGCAATCCAGTATATCCCTGAGATACTATATATTCCTAATACATTCCTCTAGAATTTTCGGCCTCGTTTTCTTCATATGGATTGATTGAATATCATATGAATATCATTGAATATCATATGAACTGATTGAATCATCAACTTAATCTTCCTATAACACATCCGTTCCATTATATAATTGACCGTTTGAATAACTCTTGGAATTCCTGAACCACTATCAAAATATGTATCAGTCGTACAATTAGATGTAGTTCGTTTGCTTCGAGGCAATATGAAAAATGATGAAACTAACTGACCGTTTCACTCAATAGAGAAGCCTAACGAAGCGGGTTAACCGTTAAATTTAAATAGCCGTGATAGACATACGAACGGAAATAGTAGTAATGATAAAAAATTCGTCACGATGTTTGAGAACAAGTTTTGATAAGGGGAAAACCTAAAGTTCAGCCGCGTCCAGTGTCAATAATGTTGCTGGATTCAATGATAAGTTCATAGAAATTCGAGCCAAAATAGTGCGTTTATTCATCGAGGCAGTAAATTAGCGTGTAAGCTTTACAAGACGTGCGAGTATCCTTGGCCATAAGGAAGCTGAATTATTCCCTGGTCTCGTCATTGAATTAATAATTTCCGCGAGGCGATAAAGTCGTTGCACTCATGCCAGATTATACTGAAGAATCTCGGCACACGCGGATTGAAACACACATCCTACTGCTCGTAGTCGCGTCGTCGCTGTGTGGAATGAACACATGGTCGACGTAAACGTGCTATTGCAGCAGGAAGAAGTGAGAGTGCATGTATATGGCAGGTGACTCGTTGTTACTCGTTGGCATACAACTTAAGTGTGGCATATAAGAAAGTCAATGTCGTGATCCAAGTCCAAAGTCTTACGGTGCTCGTTGATCAGATATTTTTATGGGAAATTATCAAGACTCGACGAATCATCATCGTGGGCATTTTTAGCTGAGAGTTTTTCGGGTAATAACTTATCCGGAAGCTTACACCTTCCAGTAGGACATCAGGCTTTTTACAAAAGACCCTGTGCTCGACTTCGTGGGTTGATGATTACTGATGTCTGTTAAGAGTCGCTAGTACGAATTTATTTTGCGTTTTTGATCTTCTGCAGTCTTAAAAATTCTCGTCATAGGCTTTTCATGATCCAGAATTATATCTTTCTCCAGCATTGACATCAATTTATGCATACCCCTTTGCTCGCTCATCGTTAGGTATCTTTATTCATAATATATCTGGACCTTCTCGGTGTTCTAACTTTCTGTGATTGTTCTCGTCACTCGAAAGGTTGATAACGTTGTTGTTTTCGAGACTCTCGTCTATCATCGTAACGCGGCGAATTCCTTGAGTCTATTTATCAACGAATACATTCTCACGGTTTCGCAAGATTGCAAGCGGTAAAACCTTGCACCAAGGGAAAAGATGCTGCAGTATAACTGCCGCTAAAGCGAGAACAAACGAGCAGATGCTGAAGCTAGATACATATTCAACGACTCATTCTCTCTCTCTCTCTCTCTTTCTCTCTCTTTCTTCGCTCGGAATGAAATCACAGGAATGTCCAAGCACAGTCATTTGAGTGAAGTGGAAACAAGTGAGAGTTTAGCCATTTGTTTCTCACGTATTATCTTCGCGGCAGCTTAGGGTTAAAAGTGGCAACTTGAGCCCGTGGTTTTCCCGAATATAATTCCCACAGGTGCTGCGCTCAGCGTCCGGTAATAAAAAAAAACCACGACGCAAGCTCACTGCGGTCTTGACTTTTCGTACGAAGAATAAATTAACTCCGGTACAATGAAAGATGGAAAAATAAAAGCATTTATAACAACGAAAATCATGCATATCATCAATTTTTACAATCCAATAAAAATCGAAGTTGCCGTGTTCCGGGCACAAACCGTTACAAAATCTGCGCCGTTTATTTCGATTCGAAAAAGTCACACGCATCGGTAAGCAGTAAAAAAGTTAATTTCAATTCCGTTGCAATATTCTCACAAGCAAAAAAGAAAAATTGCAGGATCCGAACTTCATAAAATTCTACCAATATTCATTACCAAGACAAAAAAGACTCCCGTTCAATGGGAAACACTCTTAGATTAACCCAACACCAACATCAACAACAAAACAAAAGAAATAAAGAAATCAACAAAACAATAACTGTATATGAGTAGTATTTCGATGAGATTCATGATAAATGAACCGAAACGATTAATCCGCATCATTTTCAACATCTGCCCCAAGTGTTTCTCGTGATTATACAGAATATCGATGAACCTGTTGACGAGACCTTCTGGTATTAGTTGCTATCCTGTACGTAAGATCTGTGGGATTGAATCTGCGGCAAGTTGAAGGGACTTATGGCAATTTCCACTCCCATACACAAGAGCGTGTACATATAAACATATATGAAGAAGGGAAGAAGCACTCTTCCATGCGTGCGAGTAATTCGCAGTACCGTTTCACGTGGCATCCCTCCCCCCCGTTGATGTTGATGCTGGGCTGCAGCTACTACTGGTTGTGCGCCTATTTACCTCTCGTGCAGCAGTTTTTTGTTACTTTATTTAGTTTTTTCCTCGATTAGCGCCCGCACACACACGTGCGCACACTCGAATACTGACTCGCGGCGCAGTTGAGAAGCCGCGCGCGGGATATACAAATGGAAAAACGGCGATTAACGATCGCGCTCACGTATAGTACCGGTAAGGTGCTCGTCGATATACACCACTTATACGTACTGTCCTACAGGCCTTGGTCCCTTGGTGTACGGTATATCGTATATTTTCGCACATGCACACCCACACCCAGGCGCGCGTGCGCGCACACGAACACACACAAATCTTATTCCTATATATTCATATATATCGTGGCGATAATTAGCCGGCGTGGTTACGTGCGGTTCCCCGTAAGTTCCGGGCGGCGATCGCGTTCGTAGGCCAAAGCTTATTCCATCCTCCGACGACTGCGGTCGGCAAAGCGCGCGCGCGGAGGGCTAATGAAGGATCTAGGTGCCTTAGCTACCAGGCACTAAGTATCCACCCGATGACTAATCTCCGCTTGTGCTTCTCTTCGGGTTGACCGATCGTTACGCGCTCGTAAAGACAAGCAAGTTGCACGCTGATGGTGTTGCCGTGGTGAAGCTCCCTTCTCATACAACTCACAAGTACCAGCATGTTACCCATGAACGTATGTTCATACTTATACCTACCTTCGAGTCTCGCTACATCCTTATATTTGTGTATACACACACGCACACACGCGTATCTATATAAATAGTAAGTATAATGGTGCTAAATACAGTACACCGCATGCACTCGGCAGCGACGTGCACACCACGCTTTCCATTTGAATCTTTTGGATAACGAAGCTCCGCTGTTACTCGTGAACGGATACTGAACGTCCTCGCGCCTCTGGGAAACGCTTAACCCCATAGCCATACTGATAACAAATCGTGTCCGCATACTTATGCGAAGATCACATGGTTTCACCACCACACGGAACGGTTCCTCTCATTTTACCGAGCCATTATTGTGTCCTTTATTTGCAGGTATCAATTATCAGTTGTATTATTTATTATTTCACAGTTTATCGCTTTGATCAATGAGTATAGAGAAAGTGGAGCTCCATCCAAAGTACTGTTTTCATAACATAAAACTGCGTGCTTTTTAATGGGGCGTTAATCATTCGAGCCAATCTTCCTTGTCCCATAGCCATGAAATTTCGACGAATATGAAAGAAAAAGATGAACTAAAATATTTAAAAGTTGTGTGGATATTAATAAAAATTTAATACGTCGCCGTTTATCGTATTTTCATTGCTACATCAACATCGTAACTTTTGTCAACTAAAGCGGTGGTGCAAGCTCACTGCGTCTCTTTTATCAGTGTCGGAGGCAGAGGGGACTCTCCAGAAACTGGTCATAGCCAGTATTTTGCAGCGCTTTAGCTACCTCCGGAAAATCTTATAAAACATTTATTTCACTCCTCTCGACTCTCACCTCGGTTTTCTATGAGACATAATACCTCCCAATGTATATAGATATTTATCATACATATATACGTGAATATACATCCATATATAACGGATATAATTGCAGCGCTTTTCACTCTTAAATACTTATCTCAACATTTAGTGACAGGGAGGCGGATATCTACTTCAGAAACGCGATAAAAAGCTCTTGCGCCATGCCTTTTATACAGTGACCCTCGGACGCGAGGTTTACCATCGCCCAAGGCTCGAGGTAAATGTAGGACGTCCTTCTTAATTTTGCTGCTTCCATTAAAACCTCTCCGGCTTTAATTTCGGTGGGTGGTGGGTTGTTAAGAAAGCGAAAAACTAGAGGAAATAGTGAGGGACGTAGAATGGTAGTAAACGGGATAATTGTATTCCAGCGTGGTCCGCTTCGCGCACTAAGTTGTCCAAGGATACGTACCCTTCCTTTTGGTACTCTTTAACAAATCAAGATTAAAGTCAGACGAGAAATACGCTTTCATCCCTCTTTTTTATATGCGCCCATAGTTATACGCGTTTAACGTGACGACGTCTTTGACCCATGCTTCTACAGGCGTCGTTAAATCTCATCAGTGTGACTCACGAAAGAGGCAAAAAGGCCAGGACAATAGTTTAACATAAAGCACAAAGATGAGGATCATGAAAGAGTTAATGAGATCTTTGACGATGTCCCCTCATGGTTCGTTCCTTCTGCGCCTTCCCCTTTACTAATCACAGTAAAGTAGCTTTTTCTTCTTAAGCTCGTGTTTAATTGATGCAGTTAAGCTAATATTGTGTCGATGGCTTCCCATTTTCGCCACGTTTTCTTTCATCTTTCAATGTTTGAAAGCAAACATTTCTTACTCGTTATTTATGATTCAACTCGTTAATGAAAATATATCGCTTTGAAATAAATTTCACTGACGGCTCACGATTATGAGGCAAGAAAACGCGGAGAGAAAAATATTCGAAAAATAACGACAGTGATTTTAAACTATGCGCGTGCACGAAAAAAACTAGAAATGTAATCCCATGTTTGTATATCCCTTTGCTCAGCAGTATGCTCGCGAATATTGTAAATATATTTCCGCTGTTTGGCTTACTATATTCCACGGTTCGGAAGCTTTGAATAATTCAACGGAATGTTTATTGCCAATAAGTACATTTGTGTAAAAGATGAGCGTGATGAAGTTTTTTTCGTCATTTCCCCCAAATTTTTCACAACAAGAACTCAATCGTTCTGATAAAACGAGTTTGATCGAGCAGTTTCTCGAAATTTTCATTCAGTCAAAATCATACTAAATGCACTAATATGTAATTACTGACCAAAAAAATTATGCTGCAGAATTCGTTCTTCAAAATGTTCTTGAGGAACGTGAAATTCTTTTGTGAACATATCAATGGTCAGGTTTGTTCTTATGCCATCTTAACTCTACTGAAAATCAATAAATCTTGGGTTTTGGAATGAGATAGAGCACATGTTCCCAAACTGCTCGACTTCTGCGCCATTTTCTTATCAAATATTCGCTGAGATTATTTTTAACGATTGGTAACTAATCGGGTGCACTTTGTCCTCTGCTGCTTCCATTTTATTCCTCATTTTTATTATTTGATTATTACCTTTGAAGATCCCAATCAGGAGCTTATTTACTTCTTCTCACGGGTGGTTCGACACACGAAGCTCGTCGGACAGTTTCCTTATGAAGATTCCGTCTACTATGAGCCTATAAAACGAGTGAACGAGGGAACGTCGATGAGCTACAAGGAGAATCGAGTAAGAGAGAAAGAGAGAAAGAGAGGAAAAAATCTCTTGCCGGAACACTGCAGCAGCTATCAATAATATCGTTATTACCGGACGCGTCAACTGTGCGTTACGATGATCGCTTAGCAGCATCAGTGCATGCGGACGTCAAGGTCCTAAAGCTTGATTGCTCGCGAACTCGCCACCTATACATTTTGCAACATATGAAACCTCAACGTTCGTATACACGAATACAAACATATAAAGACTGTGTATTCGTGCATCTTATCTATCATGGTCCTTAACGATTAAAAGTACCACAACGAGTTTTAACGAGAAGGCAATATAATTATGATGAGAAAGCGACAAAAAATCGTCCATTCAATTGTCAGCAGTACGGTCCATTAAAGAGCGATGATAACATTCGATGCGCTGGAAAATAACGCGCGTCGAATTATTTGTCGATGGACATGATCGACCGGTTTTTGTTTTCACGTCGTAGGAGCTAACAAACGAATGAAAGTAAAAAGTATTCTCGCACGTATAAAATAGCGGGAGGAGCAAACATTTCCGGAAGCTCTCATCGAAACGATATGATTTCACAGTGTTCAAAAACAAAT
This sequence comes from Venturia canescens, assembly GCF_019457755.1. Classification (NCBI taxonomy): domain Eukaryota; kingdom Metazoa; phylum Arthropoda; class Insecta; order Hymenoptera; family Ichneumonidae; genus Venturia; species Venturia canescens. The sequence goes on along the minus strand of NC_057421.1, from coordinate 14,978,700 downwards.
GGAGCAATGTTATATGTGTTTAATGGCTCAGAGACGGGAGGTCCATCTCGAAAATCGTTATGATACAGAAGGAACTGTTTTGCCAGCAGGCTACCGGATAATTCGTTGTGTTTTATCGTATTGTTATATAGTACTCGGTACAGATACGCAGCTCGGCAGTGTGTATGGGAAAATAATTATCACGCGGAATGACGAGTGAACGGGGCAACACGCTGGGCTGCCACCCGCGAAGCGAGTCTATATATATACACACGAGTTATGCAACACTGCAATATCGTCGTATAATAGCGATCCTCGCCGTGAAACTGAACTGGGGTTTACTGCAACAGCACACACTCTGGTCCGGAAAGTTTTCTTCGTACAAAATAGTAGTAAACCGGTTAGCTTCACGCTGGGAGACCGATTTACATGCGGTACACATCGTGTATGATATAAATCCCTGCAGGATTTTCTTTTCCGGTTTGGCATGATAGCACACAAGGGCGGGTCCGACCAATCTGCTACCAATACTCTTTGCTCGTTGAATAAGCATGCGATCCAACGCATGCTTTCCAAGAGTCGTTGATACAACTGGTCATGTAACCTCCATTCATTATTTACATCGGATATTATCACAGCGAACATTCAGCCAAGAATTCTACCTCGTCTTTCTCTCTTTCTGCTGAGAAGAAATTTCTATAAGAGCGAGAATTTTTTGAATTCGCGATCGGAAAAACGCGTAATGGGTTTTCATTAATTCAGCTGCCTCTCAACCCGTCTATTACCGAGCATTATTCTTCGCGGCATTTAATTATCTAGAAGCGTTGAATAGCAGTTAACAATCGTACGAGATTTACGGAATATATATCGCTGCCAAATTCTTTCGGGCCGAATGGAAATACGATCGTGCCATTTTCGATATGCTGTTCCACTGGAACATCCATTTCTATAGATATACACGTAACGCCCTATCGTCCTATCCGAGTTACTCGAAGAGATGCAACCATCTCGTAGCACCGTACCACCGTTCGCCGTCCTCCACTGCTCGGAAAACTTTCAGGAAAGATATTTAAATCGTGATTCCTCTTTTTCACGCGGCGAAAAGCACTCGGCGTTTGCGCCATCGAATATTTCTCATCCTTCTCATGCGGCAACCAAGAATGGAATGGGATCCGATGGAAAAGAGAAGAAAACTTCCGTGCAAGTGCTTGTTTATCGTGAAACGAGGAGTTCCCTCCGTTCGAAATCCTCTCGCTTTACTCCCTAACCCCACTCTTATCGTATAACGAGTACTCACTCTTGGAATTTTACTCTCACATTCGCAGTTTATCGGAAGCTTAAATTGAGTGAGTGAATGTCGGATAGCAAGAGATGTAGAAAGTGAGAAAAGGAGAGAATGAGGGAGCGAGGGGGAGGGAGAAGAATAAAGGAAAAAGGTAGGGATGAGAATAAGCTTTAAAATTGCATTCCTCCAGCTTCCTCATTCGAAATCATGGATAGCAGTGAGTTTGCACACGCTTCCATCTTTCCCTTCTTATCGTTAATTCACTCAAAATATATTACCGGAACATTCGATAAAAACCAGTAAATCTCATAATAAGAAGCAGTTCTGCGAGATCAAATTTTCTAGGTGGCAAACACTAAAGAAGCACTCTGGTAGGAACAAACGCAAATATACGTATGGCGGTCCGAACGATGAAACTTGAAACAAGAAAAATTCCAGCTTTCCTATTGACAATTTTGAAGCAACGGAATTTAATTTCGACGACGTCCAGTGGCTTCAGCTAACATTCATGACCAGATCAAAAAGCGAGTTTTTTTTTGGAATTCAATAAAATCCTTTTGTATACCTGAATTCGATTGATTCAACACACAAAATTCTTCGATATCAGCCGATCTTGATAAAACGCATAACTCCAGATTTTTTCTGTTCCTGTGGGCCGGCATTTGGGAGTTGAAAAGCTTTCCACCAATAGCAAAATACAGGGATTGAATTATGGCAGTGAAACGAAAAGTTATTTTCGGAACATGTAGGAATATACCACAGAGGTTGAACCATTAGATACGGAGGAGGATGAACTCGTCAGAGAGAAATTAATAAATTACACAACTGGAAGATACACATTCAAATGAATGCATGAACGAGTGTCCTATTGGACGAATAACGTACAGAAGACAACAAGAGCTTCATCGATGCGTGATGCTTGTATCGCGCATAGGGAAAACCATCGATGCTCGTGTATTCATCGAACCTTACCATTTACCGGTTTCATACAGAGGCGCGGGTGAAGAACATAGGATCGGTTGTACAAATCTGCAATGGCCCATAGACATGCACACGTTCGACTATCGTTCGACGCACGAAATACATTAACAATGCTAATAAACCTTTCTGTCGTCTACCCTCACTCATACTCTCTTGTCAACGCAAAATAGGCGGGGAAAGGTGCGGGCAAGGGAGGATATATCGGAGCGAGTACTGGTTCGCTTCGATAATTTCCAATGCGATGATACATGAGGCATTCTCGTTCGAATGAAATATTCCGCATCAAATATTTTCGGTTGTGATTGATTCTCTGAAAATTCAAGATTATTGCAACTCGCCTATCAACGCTCTGACCGCGTTGTTTGTTATTTTCTCATTTTCTCTAGTTAAACGATCTTCATTTCCGCATGAAGCCTCAAACAAAAAAATGAACTAGATACCTTCGTTTTTCAGTTACGTACCTTGATTGGTTTTATTTAAGCTAATTCACTAGACTGGAAAATACTGAACAGATAACACTTCCGAGCTTCATCGAGAATACCTCGTACATACCATACAGTTATATTTCATAGCGACGGCCAGTTAGTTCTCTTAATCGTACTGCTGGCTGTGCAAACCACTTTCCGTCCCGTTTGCGTCAAGCCCAGTTCCCGTCATTCTCGATACCCCTACTATCCATCGACTTTATACGTTGAAACCAACGAAACATTCGCTCTAATGCTACCCCCAACTATATCATGGCATTGTGCACTAGTTTGGTAAACCAATAAAGTACAGTTATCAGGCTTCTCTCGACACTCGGTCAACAGTGCATCTCATTTGATCCAATGCCCATTAAATATACGCACGATGATAAACAGAACACACTACCTCATTATACAACGAGTTAACAGCACATGCTCTAGTTACAAACAATCGTTACACAAGATGTAACGATATATCAAAGCTTTTACATGACTCTGGAGTTTCAACTTAATATTATCCAAGTATCGATACTTCAGGAGAGAAAGAACGAGGCGAGCGAGTAGGACTTATTCGGGAATAATTATAACGAAGGTTTCATTGATACGTTCAAACGTGCACATCATAAGTGCGCTCGTTTTCATGAGAAAAATTTTCTTTGTGGAAACATGCTTCGATGGAAAATCGGAAAATTCAAGAAATCGTGCGATACAAAAGTGTTTGCCTTGCTCTATCCTCGTCTTTGGTCAAACGGTGCAATCCATAATCATGAAACATAAAAAAGTGATAAAGTATAGTTATTCATGAACCTGACGTGTCAACTCAGAAACACATAAACGTGGATGCAGGCTCGTTATTCTCTCAAGTAACGATCTTTTCCACCGCTATAATGTAGGCTCCATTCAACTATTTCTCGCTAATGACGATGATAGGATGAGATTCAAGATTCCCACTGGATAGTTAACGAAAAGAACGAAAAGAAAGACCGATGACACATAATTTATAATGAAGCTTTCGCTAATGAGACCGGCAGGTTCAATGCCATTGTACAAAATATTTGATCGCCTTGGTTAGTTGAATGAAACTGAATTGGTAATTAATTGAAATAGGTAATTGTGAACTATTTTGCACAATATGAATTACGTGACATCTACACGTCATTAGTCATAATCCAATGGCCAACACCACGTTACACAATTTCGATGGCTAGAGTATCAGTTTTCTGCCTAATCGAAAGATGATACCCAGCTCATCGTGCATCGTCGAAATAATGAACAATTTAGTGGAGGATAGAATTCCGTTATCAGTATTTAGAAAAATCCATTAGATAGCGGACAGGTTAATGAAATCGATAATGGATTATTGAAAAAATGCATTATTCCGGACCTTGATGGATCGTGTTATCGACCCATCACGAAGGGAGATTGGACAAGCGATGATAATCTTTTCATTAGTACTCTCTCGCTCGCTTTCGTTGTTACGCGTTCAATTTAAAATTGGATTCGGCCCAGTTTAGGGACTGATGTCTATTCGGTACTGCAGCAGCAGTTATATAAGTGAAATGCAAATGTTGGAAGCATTGAATAGAAGCACTTAGTACAAAGTGACAAAGAGAACGGATATATGAAGGATGGTTAACATACACGACAGGTGCATTAAAAATTCTAACTGGGTGAGAATTGGCTGCTTGTCAGATGTCGGTGTAGGACAATAATGCTCGAACAAGAATCTCCCTTCGTATTTCTCACCGAAAGATGATTGACACGAGGTAAATAGTTTGGAAGCCTCGTAGCCATTTGTACGTTCGACTATTAGACTTTCTATTTTATCTACCATCATTTCGCCGTTTGACGTTCGAAACATTGTAAAGCTGTGATTGTATATTCGCAAAGGTGCACTTCTCACGACACTGTAGATCGAATTTTTTGACGACGCACGAACATACGCATACTAACATAGGTCGAAACGAGACACGTAGAGCTTCGGCAACCGCGACGACAATCGACTCAAAGTATGCACATAGTGTTCACCCGTCCAGGTGGAGAAAAGCAATTTGAACCCTCTCTTGTGTTCCCGAGTCGAGTTGTGACAAAGAACGCGAAGGAGCGCGGAGGCGAAGCGCGAGAGAAGGAAACGATTGAAGTGTGCTTAGAGGAGCGAAGCAACGGTAATAGCAATCATAAAGCGGTACAGCACCGTGTGCAGGTGCTATCAACAGAAACAGCAAGCGAAAGGAAAAAGGAAAATGACGAACGAAAAAGATGAAAGAAAAGTGTGTAAACGCGTGAGACAACGGATCATTTTAAGAAAAGAGCGATTCCTCCGATTCACACCCTCTACGACCTTGAGCCGTTGATACAACTTCATCGAGGCTTTCCATTCTTGATGTGGGCAAAATTGAATCTGTAATATCAGCATGGATTTTCCTTCTCATTGATGACGTCGACGACAATTTTTCTTCCATCTTTTCCACTAAGAGATAAAATAAGAGCTGAAAGATAAAGCTCTCGCTGTATATGAAAGTCAGTGTTTACGAGCACAGCGAATGTGTGACCTCAAAAATATACGCGAGATAAAATATCGTGATGGCTCTTTACCGCGTACTTTAACCGTGTCCTCCGCATCGAACTCGGTCCTTTTTACTATCATCATTGAAATACAATGTACTTCGATGCTCGAAAAATTCTTAACAACACTCTCAACCGAGTTCGCCCTTTCTGCCTTCGTGATACAGGGTGTCCCAAAACTTGAGCGCAACTCTCCAGATCCGAAATTCAAAGAAATATTAAGTTACAAAGTTCAAACTGTTTCTTCCCCTGCAAATGATGCTCTTTCCTAAGTTCTTGAAAAACTTGTAGATTCTCGTTGGTGAAGCCAGTACGTCCGCATTCTCATTTGACAAGGCGTTACTAAAGGTAAAAAAACTTCAGTAGTTCCTTTACGCCGCCGCCCACGATCTTGCTAGGTATCTTCGCACACGAGAGCACAAGAACGTACCAACACGTAGTTACGTACGCAGTACAAGTTGCGTCAGCACCAAGGGGGTCCCCTAAGGTTCGCCCGCGTCACGTACGAATGGCCCAGCACTTGAATGTTTGCTCGGTACATAGTAGACCGATTCGATGTGCTATGTCCGCCATGGAAATAGACTCGCCCTGGTCTTGTACACCGCGATTTCTTTCCATCTCTTGGCGCTTTCTTGACACAGAGCGCGCCAAGATACACCTTATCTTGTGAAGAAGACTTATCCTTCTAGGATTGAACGATACTATCTGGTCGGTTTACTTCATAGTACATGATCCGGATACATTCTGGGCGGTCATGAAAAAGGCGAGAGACGGGGCTGGCAAAAGAATCGACTCGGTCCTTCGTACACATTGAATTCCGATAGAAACGTCAAAACGATGCAGGAATTCGTGAATGCGAATTTTTTTCTTTTGAATCTATTTAATCGAGTCGTTATAAGGATCCGACAGATCGGGAGCAGATTTGAAATATGAGAAGATACATTTTTCTCGAAAATCAGCTACAATTTTGCTGTTTGTTTCTGTGGAAAATCTTAAAATCGAGTCGCACTCGTTCTGTCGTCGGTTTTTAAAATCAACACGATTATGGGCATGTGCGCTAAACGAAGTCTACGAGTCCGTGGAAGGATCAAGAGCAGGATAGAGGAAGGAAGTGAACACAGAGCGTATTTACGGGGTACTCGTAATGCCACTCCGTGACAAGATCTTTAATCCCGATTGAGGCTACCAGGGAGGAGATGATAGGTACGGCCACATATAACGTACTAACACACGCACGTGTGTACAAGCGGCAAAGCTCTCTTTCGTACAGTTTGTGATAAGGTTGGTTCTTGGGATCGAGACGAAGAAAGATAAGAATATAGCAGAGCAGTATAGTACGGAAGAGTATGGCCCGATGTCTCAGCGATGCTTGTAAGGGCGCGGGAGGAAGATGAGCGGAAGAAGTCGGAAAGAAATCCCCAGCCAGGATCTCATGTACACGTCAACATGTCGATACAGCGACATTCCCTAGTATCTAGAAAAATATTTATACAGAGTGTCCTTGAAGTCACTCTCTTTAGTTAAATAGATTTTCTGAAGTCTGGAAATTCAGGCAAGTCCATAAATGATTGAAAAGAGTTGGATTGACAAGGGTCCCAGCTTCGGAATGCTCAGGCATTTGTAAGCTTCCACTCGGCATCTTTCTGTCTCCCAAAAGCTCGAGTGTCACTCTTCAGACGGCATGTATATATTTGCATAGATGTTTGTAATACCTTTGTTGAAGGTACTGCATAGCATCTATGTACATGTACCTCGTTCATAAACCGCCAGTCGATATAAACACAGAAGATTTAGCCACAGGGATGTTGAGGGAAGTATTTTAACGACACAATGGAAAGCGGCGTGTTGTTCACGTTGTTGGTAGGGGTGGCTTGGAGAGATAAGACCGCGCAGAGCCTGCAGCCATAGCAAAGCGAGAGGAGGACCGAATAAGAGCACTGTATGAGTAAGTGGGATGTCTGATCGTACGTGTTGTATATACACGTGAAAGTATTCTATACGTATACAGTGCGCGATCCTCTCAGCACCATCAATCTCTGCCGTTGACACTACCACGAGAAAATAGGAGAGTTTGTGGTCCTCGGTCTCGTTCGCCAGCGCGCATAATATGGCCAAAGTTTAATTATCACGTTACTTTGGCGAATGGAGAAGCGTTACGCGAACATCCAACCGCTGTGGAAGAAAGTGTTCGCGCATCCATTACGCAACTTGAGTGACAAGTAACTTACTTCCCTGATGAAACGAGCGCGGCGTTCTACCTATCCACAGAGAACAGGGATATCATCAATGCGGAGATAATACTGATATAAGTTAGAGCTTCAACGTACAAATGACTTCATCAACTTCAAGTATGAGGCTCTTCTTTTTCGATACTTTTTGTACTCGGTTAATCTTGCGCTGAAATTCTCACGGTGGATAATCCAAAATATCCTTTAACCTGTACAACAGGCTGAGACGAGGTAAAAGATTTTTTGGATCTCCTATGATTGACCGAGAATCCAAAGATACTATAATCATGAAAACGTGATTAGAAACATTTATTAGTTCAACGATTATTTTTATGTATTCGTTAGATCCGTTAATATTTTAACTAAAATTATGCTCCTCACGACGCATCAATGTAATGACATACAACATCGATTATTACATCAGCTTACCAGATTCTTCTCAAGTATTTCAGTATTTGAAATAGCATCGAAAAATTGCTTGGCGAAGATCGAGCCCGATATCACAAATGTGTCGGTCCGTACAGGGATATTGAAGCGAGCGCTCGATGTAAATTTCAATACGGCGCATGCACGCGGATAGTACGACCTTTTGTGCATAACTTGGGAGATTCCGTTTGACCGAGAAAACGAATGGATCGGGAACGCAGTATAGCGCCCCGTTACGCGATAAGCCGGTCTCTGGTGTCCGGTAGCACTTCGATCGAGTATATAGTGAAGGTGTACCTATACTACATACATATATGTGCATAAAAATTTATTACTATATATAGGGAGATTGGCGTATATAGAGAAAAGATCAGACTCGTATAGAGTAGTATGAGAGCGAAGAAGGTGGAAAGAAGATGAGGTTGGAATATAAATATCGGCGAGTAGGCCGAAGCCTGCTCCATAGTTCGGTCGCTCCACGGCACCAACCGATATTGGATTCTCACGATCGTTCCAAACGCTCTGCCAACCCATACGACTAGTTACGTGCTCGACAGAATATTTATATATATATATATATATGTGTATATGTATGTACAGAGTGAAGTAATGAATTACATCGTGTGTCAGCACGAACAACCGAGCTTGCCCCGGCATGACAAATAAATATTTATCACGAAAGTGAAATTAATTATGGGCGACTCTGGAACACGTCGTTATCAAGTATGAAGTATTTCAGCATATAGGATGGGATAGTAGGTAATCAGTGATCACCGAGCAGCAGAGAGAGGGAGAGAGAGAAGGAGTGAGTGAGCGAGAGAGCAGGAAGGAGGTACGAAACGACAAAGGTGCTTGTACTGCTTGGAGTATAATAAAGCCTGGCTTGTACCCACAGAGAAGTGGTCTATACATTCACGTGTTCGGGTCTACCGCTAAGAATCTAACACACGTACATGCGCACATATAATGGTATTTATATACGAAATATTAGTGTATTCTCGGTATATAATACGCACGGAGACTCCTCTCGTTGAGGTTGATAAACGGTGGCTAAGCTGGTCTGTTCAATTAGCTATTAAATAACAAGGGGTCAAGCCTCGGCGTTTGGCCCGATTGAAAACGGCAGGATATACCTCGTCCCTCGTGAATCGGGTTGGTACTTTTAAACTAAATTCCGCGGTAACATTGGCGAGAATAATGTTGAGACGATGACTTTTTATGCCGGGCAGAGAGTGCTATTGAAAGAGGTAGGCGAGCGCGGAGGGGTCAGTCGAGAAGTGGCAGCGGTTGGTGGCAGAGGAAAGATCGCGATTGCGATTGAGCCCGATGGGACATCGAGGAAGTACCGTTATGCCAAGGAGCAGCGGACTACGGTGACGCGGCGTCGTGCGAGCGGGCACCTGGTGTGCACCGATCAACCGAGCAACTATACGATTCACGTCGCGAACTGCATACACCGAGTACACGGTAACCATATTTTCCACCGTAGCGACAGAGAGACTGAAAGAATAAGAAAGAGAGAGAGAGAGAGAGAGAGAGAAAGCGAATCCAGATACGCCTAGGTCGCGCTGTTCACACGTGCAGTCATATCTTATGCTCGCTTTGGTGCCCATACACCAGTACCGGGCATCATATAGTTTTCTAAGTGGCTGCTACTCCCCCTCGTGCAATCCTCTTTCTCCCAGAACTATATAGACTTCTACGACACTACCTTTACCTCCCATCACTGATCTTTTCTCTTCTGGCTTCTTTTCTCCTCGCATTTTTTCTCTCATCTTTCTCTCTATATACTTTTTGTTCCCTCTGCTTTTTCTTGCGAAGCATCGTGACGACGACATCACTCTCGTCTCTTGACAGACCTCCTCCGTTGCTCTCTGTACCAAAACCAAGTGATGATGTCATTAGCGGAGTGAAATATTTTACGACAAAAGTACGTAGTAGTCGTCTCAGCCTTTGTGAACGTCGATTAACGCAGCATCTTCCTCTACTGCGGATTATATCGCCAACGGAACTGTTATACCCCTTTGGTCGAGTACCGTATAGTCCGGGCGCGCTCACGGGTGGGAAAACTCAACCTCAGGACTTGATACAGCAGTGTCCTTTATCTTTCATTTATGACTGCGTTGCTGCAAGAATAATGATGTGCGTGGTAGTTTGCCACAATTGTCAGATTGTTTTATTTTTATTTATTTCCCTATTACATCATTATATCATCCATTATTTTAGAGTATGGAGTCGTCGCTCAAAAATAATCGATTATATGCATTTATTGGTAAGTTCATTTCTCCAGGAGTCTCTCATAGCCGCACCGACTGCGGAGACTAGATGTGCGAAGATGATTCATGTGTGCTCACTTTGAGAAATTCCACGAACTCTACGCTTAATTAGAGTCTTGAGAATTGCGTGCGCATAAGACTAGACTTTAATTTTATCATCGTGTTTTCTACATTTATACACGAAATATAATTTTCTACCAGGCTAAATTAAATCAGCATAATCGTATATCTATATATCTCACATTTTTTACACCGACAATAACAAAACTAATAGGCTCGTAAAACTGGGCAGTCTAGTTAACGTATCTAATAACTGGATCGTATACTTCATAAAGTGTAACTCTCCTCCTCGGAACTTCATATCTACGCACGCACTCCTCGATATACATAAGTTCTCCGTACATATGTATACACTGGTAAAACGTATCTAGGGACGTAGACTTTAATATCTCGTATTCACTGCTGCGACAGCCAGTGGATATTACGAAGTGCATAAGAACTGCGACGTCGCCTAGGTCGCGCTGTTCACACGTCCACAAGATTTTGTTACCTTTTTTTGAAGCAGCAACAGCGGCAGCTCCAGCAAAGAGAGAAAGATAACATTAAAAATAGAGACAGAAAAGCTTTTCGACGGGGGAATCATGATTGCTTCGATTTTTAGCGAGTGGATATAGTATACCGAACTGTATACTTGAATGCCATGGACACGCTTCGTATCTGCACAGCCTCGCCCCGCCGGTTCTTCGTGTTTCATCTCTCCTTTTTTTTTTGCCCTTGCTCAGTCTCTTTCTGTGTCTTTTCCTCTGGTTTTCTCTCCCCCCCCTCACCCTCCTCCCTCTACCTCCTTCTTTCTCCCTCACTACTTCTCTTCCACTCTTTATATTTCTGCGTTCAGAGGCAAGGATTATTGCGACTGGTTTGTTGGCCGTACTCGTGTTGAAATTCCCTGTCTCGTTCGTTTCGCTTCTTTTCAACGTGGACTCTCAGAGGACGATCCAGACAGACACACTTCCATAATATCTCGTACGTGTGTGTTTATATGCATACATGTACATCCGGACGAATCCCAGTGCAGTTCATTTAAGGTATATGCCATGCTATATAATCTTGGCGTGTGTGCATACACACATACGTGCCAACTATTCTGGTATGCAATGGTCCCCGTAATTATAATTTATCCGTGAGCCCGTATCATCCGGCGGTGGCGAGCGGTCTTTTACCGACGAATGCACCGAGCCAAGACTGTGGATATATAGCCGAAGCACGCGTGTCGGCCCCCCCATCTAATTCGATGCAACGATAGAACGACTTGCCTCACTATATTCACGGACCATAGGAAAAAGATACTCTCTCGTATATCTGTAGGGATGTACACATACATGATATAAATGGAAAAAGAGGTACGCTGCCGCGTATTTCACTCTTGGTACCACTGTGATCATACACACCCGTCGCATAATGACGAACTGTCATTTTCCGCGTGGCGGCATTCCCCGGTCAAGATTCTCGGGCTACAGGCATGCATCCAGCCATGCGAGCAAATGCTGCTGATCAAATTATTCGTACCGTTAAACGCCTCGTATTAGAGGTGCTCACATTTTTGTACGTTATACGCTATTTCGTGATGCATCTTGAATGTTTCAATGTATAAGAAGGTTCGTGAGGACACTGGAATGTTGTGTATTACTTTTGACGCATATCATTGCATTTTGCGATGGTTCAACGAGGTTTTTTTTTATTATTATTTTTGTATCACTTTTGCCTGAACTCTAAAGTTTGGAAACTTCGAGCAAGAAGATCTTTAGAAAAACTAACGAGCGTCGAGTGATTTAAAAATGCTTTTGGAAGTTGAAAGCAGGAATATACGATTAAAATTGCACGCGTACTTTATTCGAGCCATACTGGTGTTTTGATCGCTGTGTAAAGTAGCGGAGATGTTCCATCATCCACCTCGTTTCGACAATTATCCAGCGACCTGTTCTGAAAACCTTTTACCTCGATGAGTTCACGTTTGATCATAAATATGGATGATCACGAACGTAAGTCCGCCCCGTCAAGTTTAGTAACACCATTTTATGCTGTTTTCCAGAACATTCACGATGCACAAATATGTTCCGGTCAGTTGCTTCCCATGGAATGCATAATTTACGAGGTTTCATTGGATGATCGAAAGTTTAACCATTCTTGTTTGGTTATATCTCAAAATTCTGTGAAAATGCGTTGTTTCATAAAAATAATCAACTTCTTTTCTCTCACATAATTATTGCAGTAATACATGCATTCATTTTGGAGATCAGTTTTCAACGCCCGTATATATCAATCGCGAAAAATGTACAGCTCTGGGATTGAACATAAATTTTTATTTTACATCGAATAAATTGTATTGGTTCCAGTTTTATTTCCTGTTGAAAAAATCCTACTGAATTTTCTTGAATTCTCTCTGAAATACTGAGTTTTATGCGGAAAGACAGAGATTATCTCCGGGATTGAATTTCAAAAGAGCGAGTCAAAGAATCTTAGATGATTTGCACACCCACAGATGTGACTAAGCCAGCCCACAACTTAGTTCCTGAGGTCAATGCCACCATGTCGGCAATATTAAGTGTATGAAATATCGATATTTTGTAAAAAATGTGAATAGAGATGAAGTATTCTCATTTATTGTTGTTGTTCTTCTGCACAATATGAAAATGAAAATGTTCTCGCAAAATTCGTAATCCCAAGTATTACAGTACCATCTTGAATTTTCAGACTTTCTTTGTTAAGAATATTGAGCTGTCTTGTGTGGCTGATCTGTGCTACTTCCCAGTTGGGCAGTCCCGCTAAAGAATGATTCCTTTATTGTTTGCAAACCAGACGATGCTATAGAATGTGGCAAACCGTTTCATTCTTTGTGAGGTTATAAAAGCTCTTTTGAGGTCAACTCGCGTGCCATACCTTAGCAGGTATCGTGAACGCGTCGAAGCAGATCTGTATCGTGCTAACGTTTTATATAATTATTTGCATTCTCTTCGACTCGTAAGAAAATATAAACACTCGAAACTCTGTGAGACGAAAAGAAAAATGAATGAATCGCCTCCATATACCAAAAAACGTTATCCGTTACGTTGGAAACAATAGCATGTTCAATATTTTTTGTATATATACGTGCAAAAATGTTGTAGATGTAGAGACTTTTTAAAATGTTTAACTTTTTTTTAAATTTACATATTTCTATACGAAATCAAAATAATATCGAAAAAATATTGAAATCATTTTATACATGAAATTTTAGAAAGAAAAATATTAATCGCTCAGCGCCATTATAACTGCGACATCAAATGTGAGCGTCAGTGCCACTAAGCCAAGTTGCTGAATTCAGTAGTAAGTCCCAAATACGTGGATTCAAGTAGATATAGAGAGAAAATGTGGATAAAAGTCGTGTGATAAACCGCAAGTCGGTGGTTGATATATTGCAAGAGACAGAGAACATTGCCAGTTGAGAATCTGCGGTGATCTGTTGTTGAAAATCTTACGGTTGTTTTAATCGGAAGGTAATATAACACTCAGCTGGAACGAGGGATATGTATCTTTCCGAGAGCAGCGGAGGTATGGAAAAGCGTGGATATGTGGTTGAGGATATAATTCACGAGGCACATGGCTCGTGTACGATGTGGGATCGATTAATAGAATCGACAGCTCGAGACCGTAGAAGGAAAAGTGATTTTATCGTGATTGAACGAAGCCAAAGTCCTGGATGAATTGCACGTGGGCCCTGATTATCAGTGGCACACTAAGGTCAACTCAAAGTAGAGAGGCGAACGTCGCGCGACGAGACATACATTATAAATATCTATAAGTATGCGAGTATCGATACGAATGCTTTACACGTATGGGTTTAAGGAGAAACGTTACGGAATATTAAGCTCCTTCTGGAATGCACATGTGTGCATTATGTACAGTAAGAACGCAAGCGAGAGGGAAGCGAGGAGAGGTCCGTCAGCGGAGCAGAGCTCACTTGTTGTACGAAGCTAAAAGCACGAAGGAATGGCAAGAGGAAGAGGATCCATAGAGGTGGCACACAGTGAAGGTGGTGGAAGCGATGGTCAAGGTGGAGGACGCAAAGTAGAAGAACATTGCCAGTGGTAGGGATGAGGAAGGTAAATGAAGGTTAAGCGAGAAAGGGAAGGAGGAAACGAGCGCGCGCAACGCGGGGGACCCTGAGAGAATATGGTGGGGCTGAGGAAAGGCCCCGTTGAGGCGGAGGAAGGTCGAGGACGAGAGGAGTAAATTGTTCCCCGTGTAAGTATATACATACGCGCGTTATTGTACATTATGGATAATATATTCGTGTGAATTGTATGCGTATATGTATACGATTCATATGCGAGTTTTATTTTTCAACGAGCAGCATCTTCAACATCATTATTTTGGAGTCTTGTAATTTATTTTAATGAGAAAGAGAGAATTTGATTTTTTCAATGTGATGGATAGTTTTAGAGTTATGAAAGTCAACAGCCGTACGATATGGGGCCACGAAATGAAAATTCATACGTGGGCAACAGTCTCGAATAGATGAGAGTTTAATAACAGTTTTAAATAAATATATGAGAGTAATAGTAGGAGATCGAGAAAAGTAATTGGGAACGAAAAGAAGGATAATAGACAATCCGATAAACGATGTGCATACTTAAATACAAACATCGAAACATCACTCACGGTAGAAACGCCCTGTCTTAAGATTTGTTTGATAAAGAATACCGAGGATGTTTGAGAAGAAAAAAGCCGGAAGTCCTAATGCACCAGAGTGAGAGGAAGGTATATGTAGAATATGCAAGCAAGAATAGAAGGAGGAAGCAAGTTCACGTTGTAAGGGGGTAATGGGAAAGAAATAGTAGTGGGAGGGAGGCCGAAGAAGGGCCTTATCAAGGGGTGGAGGAAGGTCGTGCGAAACCGTGGAGGGAGAAAATGGTCCGCGATGCGGGAGGAAAAGAAGAGGGAGAGGTGCATGGATGTGCGGGACCGATCGAAAAGCGACGGTTTCAATGGTGTCGTACCGGCGGCGATCTCAAACTTCAACCGTACGCGTACCGTTTCTGTCCTCTTTAGAACTCACGGTCTTACCAGCGGGCCCCTCAGACGTAGTCGGTCGCTCGAGGAAGAGCCACGCGGCCAGGTGCATCTAGAAAACCTCTCTTTCTCTCTCTCCCCTCCCCCTCTCCTTTTTCCCCGGGTTTCATCCGCAAAACACTTCGAGAGCAAAGAACCTACGAGCGACGAGAGCCAACACTCTTGAGCCGTGCGGCACCTGACTCTGTTATACCTCGAGCTCCTCCTGCGAGTACGTGTGCCATTTTACCATTGAATCTAATCGGTTCGTTCGAGTGGTTTTTATATTTTATTTTTTGTTTTGTTTTTATAAAACACCTCGTCATTCGTTTATTTAAATGAATATTTTTCATCACTTTTTTTGAAATTTCTCGCTGCGCGTCTCGATGCTCGATTTCACGTGAAATCTGAGTACGTGCTCGGCAAGTCCTGACTCGCGCGCGTTCTTCAGGATCTTCCATTACGGTGACGGCCTTCACATAATACTCAAATCTTAATATACCTTTTGTCAACACTATCGTTTCGCTTTTGTGCGTGCTCGACGTTTGTAAAAATTATAATAAATAAATAAATAATAATAAAAAAAAAAAAGAAAGAAAGAAAACAAGATCAGAAAACAACCGAGAAGACTTGTGCGTTCTTGCGATTCAAAAGCATTTTTAAGTGTCGAGACCATTCATCGACCAGCCTCGCTATCTGTACGTATACCGAAAGGTTACTTTTGCCAAGTGTGATCCATTTGTTTACCCTGAAATTTTCATTCAAATTATAGTTGCGTAGGCGATATTCAACGTGTGTGCGCGCGTGTTCGCCCTCCTTTGGGGGAGAAAGTTTGAAGAATCGGTTCTTTGGTGAAGTACACACGACAGTGCTGTCTCATCGTGTCTAGTGTGATAATAGTAACTAATAGGACGCGAAGCATCTCTTCACAATTATCGTCATTGTGACCTTGAACTTCTATAGTTACCACAAGTACAAGTTTCTGGTCCATGGTAAAATAAAAATGTGAATAATATTGCAATTTGATTAAACGATCCTACTCAAAGTATGATTTCAATTTGAAGATTAATAAATTCTAGCTGGACAATGATTCGTCGGAAGTTTTGATTGCAAAAACATCGCGAAGGAATCTCGATTTTACTCTTCATCATTGAGATTCGGAAAAGAGCTATTTCGTTCATAATTTTGGAACATTGCTGGCACGAAGGCGTGTAAAGTCTTCTAAAATCGTAATAATAAATATTCAAAAAAGTAAGGATTGTGATTGCTTCACGATCTTCGAAACTGAAGCGGTTTTTTCAAGTCTTTTTTTCGCAGTTTATAAAAAAATCAAAATTTTACCCAGCAATATAAATTTGTTTTGGCGTCACTGTAAAGTCATTGTGGATCATTTGGAAATCACAACTTCCTAAAAAGAAAATGGGGAAGAAGGGGATGTGAAAACTCGTTTCGAAAGATTCTACGTCTGATCAATCTCCAGCATGAAGTTGTTGACGCGGAGATCATCATCTGATAAATGTATGCACAGAAAAGTCGCTCGAATATCAAAAAGAATGAAAACAAAAAATCAATTTGATCTCGTCATGAGATAGGAAGGTCGCTGTGTTGATGAAGCGATTGCTAAATTGAACGATACAGATTAGACTTTCGCTTTTCGTCAATATCACTTGTTCGATCGTGCTTGAAAATGACTTTAGGATATCTCGACAAGCGTGTGTGAAATTGATAGGACGAGTATAGAGTAAACTACGGTAACCCATAGTAGATGCAAAGAACGTACTATTTTAAGCAGTGTCACTGACATCATTCGAGTGATTCGCAAAACCTTTCCATCGCGATTTACACAAGGAAGCTTTGAGCAATTGAAATTTGATTTGGAAGTAGGATAAAGTTGATTGTGGGTTTCATTCGTTTGATTTTATCACAAGCCCGAAGCGAGGTAAAGTTCAACAAGCGAACGGAGCATCAAAACTTACTTTCCTTTGCACTGAGTATAAAAATGCGCGAATAGAGCGTTTGCCCAATATATAAAACCGAATCAAAATTTATGTATAAATAAAATGTATACATATATTCATATATACGTATATGAACATGCATCTTTCGGAGTCACATCCGCTTTGGAGCTCTTGGATCTGGTGCGCTGTTCTACGAGATTCAGTAGAAACGGCAGCTGTGTGTCTCTGAGTGCCGAGAAGATAACGATGTGTACACCGGGGCACGACTGAGAGAAGCGCATACCGAAAGAGAGCGTACACACGCAGGGACGCGAGAATCGAGAGAGACGTTTAATCTCAGGGCCCTCGTATATAATACTATATTGCGAGGTATAGAAGATTCAGCAGACGACGAAAGAGAGATAGAAAGATTGAGAGAGAAAGAAACTCTCGCTTCTGGCAAAGCTTAGCTGCGGCGTGTCTTTCTCACTATGCGAGGAGTAGAGGTAGAGTGCATGTAAATATTTGCACGAGGAGCCGTTTCGCTCACGCGAATGTTCACCAGACGAAAAGCAACGTTTTCATTTTTCAACTGCCATCCATGCTTCGTTCCCGATTCTCCATCATACTGGGGGTAACTTGTTTCGCGCTTACTGAGGATTCAGGATGAAAAAAACAAAAAAATAAATATGAAAAAACTGAACTTTCCAACGTGAATATACAAAGTTTTCATTTAATCACCGCAGGCACAGACGCGGAGAGTCAACTTCGTTAAATATTAATATTTCGTTGGAGGAGAGTGAATCATTCCCATTTGTATCCAGTCAATGGCCAATTAATCCACGGCCACTATCACTTTTGCCACTCTGTTCAGTATGCCAAACTGATCTAAATGGTTTACCGCTTTTTTTAAACCGTGTTTTCAAGCCGTGTTTTATCCTCTATTTCTGTATCAACTTTTCGTTTGAAAGTTCCGCCTCTCGTTGCCATTATTTTATTGCTTGGAGCGTTTTTGGTCGGTGTAAAAACCGAATATTCAACACGCTTTTGACGGGTGTTTCGATTACGATTTTTGTTATCCGAGACTGGACACAGAGTTCCCCTGAAAAATTGATTACAGATTTTGGTTTTTGTTTCCCTTCAGCTATCGGATGAACGGAACCCAAAATGACAGAAACAAAATGCCGTTGTTACAAGTAATCGATGCGATATTTCACTAATAAGCCGGGGTCAGGATTTGCGCTCTGTTCACCCTCGGTTAAAAAAAAAATGTTCACGAACAGTGTAGAAACGAAAAGAATTAATGTTTTTGTGTCTTTTGTTTGTTTTGCTTATAGTTGGCTGCTAATTTCGCGGCTTAGTGGACCTATAACGAGATAAAAATCTTGAGCGAAGATGAGTTATTCAACGTGTCGAATTCTCACGATACTGTTGCTCCAGGCGTCGAGTCATCTCGTCGTCCTTGGAAGCAACGCCTCTACCGTTTCGACTGGTGCTGAACCCTCCGGTGCTTCCGGTCCTGATTATACCGGTCCATCAGCCGGTTCGGACGAATGTGATCCCGAGATGGTTGGCTTCGAGCTCGTTACCGGATACGTTCACACCGCCCCCAAGAGCATGCTCGAGTCTGTACCCGGAACTTTAATGCTCACCGACTGCCTCGAGCTCTGCCAGGCCAATGACTCGTGCCAAGCTGTCAACTACGAAACGGGACTGTGTGTTTTATTTAGCTCTAATGCCGACGTCAATCCAGGTAAGACACGCATTTTTTTATGATTAAGGGTCTCTCATGTGCCTCGATCTTAAGGAATGAGTCCTGAGAAATTCGGTACAGAGGGCAGGTTTCATTCTCATCATTGCGGCGAATTATATCCGTTGAGTCTCCTTAAAAAGTATCACTTTTAATGGAACTGATGAATAACTGTTCGCGGACATTCCGAGCGATCGTTGAGGCAAGTGTGGAGATACGCGAATTTACAGATTAAATCGAGTCGGCCGGACGCACTTTTATGATAAAATCTACTTCAGTGCAAGACTCATGAAAATTCATAAAATCTATGGTGCTTACTCGCCGTCTTGAATTCAACATAACTTATTAAAATAATAAAATAAATAGAATGACGGGGGACGATGCGATTAAATAAGAAAAGTGTATCGCGAATTGAAATAATCGTGAGCTAAGAGGAGAGAAAAAAGTTGGGAAAGTGGCAGGGAGAGGCTAGGATTGAGGAAGTGCGAGAACGATCTGGGAACGGGCGCGTCCGTTGGTTGCTCCCTGAGAGTTCGTATTGCTGAGTCTCAAGAGGCGAAGCATGGCAGTAAAGTTGATTTTTCTTCCACGGCCAAGGCTGCGTGAGCTCGGGAAACATTGCGGAAATACTTGGCGCTCTTCTCTTCTGCACTTCTTTCTCAACTTTTGATTCTTCCTTGCGCACGTTAACCTTATATTCCAGAACGAAGAAGAGTAAAAAAGTGAACAAGAACTCAAGCCGAGAGTCTTGTACGAGAGAGCCAATTTTTTTGTTTCACTATCGTGCACTCGTTGATGGAACGAAAAGCTGCCACGTAATTTGTAGGTCGTACCTCGATAGGAGAGTAAAAAAATTTCGTGAGCAGCATTCAACAGCTGTCAAGATCTCGTCGATTCCGAGATTATTGTCGGGAAATATTTCTGAAATAACCATTTTCGTTAAAGTGTACCCGGCGATTTTTCCCACGAGCGTATTGCAAGCTTTGTCACGATAAAAAAAAAAAAAAGAAAAAAAAAACATTTTCATGCCAAACAAATATTATTTTATATAAACATTCAAATGACAATGAATTGAGCCCAAGAAGATGAGCATTTTTCCAAGAATGTAAAATGTAACCAAATTAAACGATGCTCGAGGATTCATAAAAAAAAAAAATCGTAGCCACAGTCGAGCACTCTTAACGCATTGCCCGGAATTGAGACTCTAAAAACAACAAAAAAAAAACGGTACAGAAGCAAATGTTAAGATTGAAAACCGGCCTACATATTGGTTGTGCGAAGAGCGTTGGGTAGACCGATTCATAACAGTAGTTATGAACCGTCTCGATATCTTCCTCAGTCGATGCCGCGTGAAGAGCGTCCGATCCGATGTGAAGGAATGCACTCGTGTATAAAATCGTTCACACGATGAGACTCTTTCGCGCCGCCCCGTCATCACGCGAAGCGAGCTCGATTACGTCGATATTGATCTAAATCGTAACGTGCCCAAGGTGGGCAGTCTCTTCGATCGTTCGTAGAGATCGATAAAAAAACAAGACAAAAAGAATAATAGACAGAGGAGAAGAAATAAGAAGCTTGAGTAAAACGTGAATGAAAAAACATCATGCGCGCAAGAAAAGTATGCAATTTAGAGTTACCACTGGAGCAATATGGAAGGCATTTCCTTCTCGAGTTCACCGAGACAATTATAAAAGTTATTACAACGTAATTTAAGCATAACTCTCAAATCGTTTTTTGATTCACGACTTGCAATGCAGAAACTATATAAGAAATTTTTCTTATATAAATATACATAAATATATTACAGATGGTTGCAAAAAGTCCGTCGGTACATGAATTTTATTCTTTCATTTCCACTTTTATAACTGAGTCAATGCAATCCCTAAGGACTTTAGAAGGACACACGGTATTTCACAGTGCGATAACCCTCCTCGAATGCGATCGTACTCTTATGCGTGCCTATTGTGCTTGACGTAATACAGGTATAAGTACCATGCGCGGCATATTATGTACGTAGAAACTACGGCAAAACACGCGGGAGTAAGGCGCGCTTTCATTGTCAGACCGGTGAAGAGTATCGGTGTAGCGTACTCGTATAATATCTGTTTTCATGTAGTGCGTATAATGTTTATATACACATACGCAAACTTACGCACACTAATTCGTATACGCGTTTACATATTACACGAATACATGTAAGTATTGTATTTATGGTGCATACTTCTGGTACTTCTGCTCGTGAATAATGGATAACCGGTATAAGTGAGTGTAATGAGAAACGCACTAATTGAATCTTCCGGGGTGTAATTAATATGAACTATACGTCCGTGGCCGACGTTCGCGTAGACCAAGGAGCGTGAGCATCAATTAAACGAACGAGCTCTTTTCTTAGCGGGGGTGTACATATTACTACTGTACATATGTGCCAAACCTTTTATATACCACACGAAAGAAGAATATATAATGTATATATATGTATTCATGGGTGCATATAAGTTTGTATGTATGGGCGCGAGCATGAGATAAAGATAGAAGGGAGTTGAAGATGAATCAAGATAAGGCGATAATATGGGAAGCGAGGGCGGCTTGAGAAAGAAAACGAGGATAGAGTGAAAGGCTCCAGACGCGCGCGCACGCGTGTGTGTGTGTGTGTGTGTGTGTTTTTATTTCACAAATTTGTTTCTCCTTCTTTTTTGCTATGAGAAAATTCAGCGGAGAGCCGTAGTACCGGATTTTTGGAATGACGCTCCGTTAGATCTCTCGCTCAGGCGCGCACAAATGCACACCACCCCCACAAACACTTAACACGGATGTGCATGGACTCGTACGAAAAGTTAGAAGCTTATGTGTGTATAGATTCGTTGAGCCTTGACTCTGTTGCCGTGCCGAATGACAGAGAGTCACGATCACGATGGTTCCGCGCGGCCCGTTAGGCGCGCGCGCGCGTGTTGCGATCGTCACCTGAGCACTGACCCCAATGGCGCGACTGTCTCGAGGGGACTCGGGCTCGCAACGGGGCCTTTACCCGTTCATACGAATATATACCATCTTATATATATACACGTTGATAAAAGACACCCAAGCATGTTACCGAGAGGCCCCCGCGGTCTTTCAGACACAAAGATTCACTGCCTCGATCTTTTCCACCACTGCAGATCGCGGCGCGCTCGCGCGCATGCCTAATAGTTTATTTATTCACGGCTATTGCGTGTTTAACGCTTACGGCACCTTGTTCGGTTTATCTCGAGTTTAAACGTGTAAACTACGTGTAAATCGGTCCACGTGTGTGCTTTTGCTTCAGAATATTAGCATTCGAGAGTCAGCATAGGTTGAGCAGGCTGCGCAATCCAATACCACAACTTGATCGGCACCGCTCGACGGAATAACCCTTGACCAGATCTACGAGCAACCTTACGACCTGCAATATGAGAACCCGTCATGGGCTGTACCAATTTATAATGCTCGAGGCCCGTGCGCCTGGCCTGACCTCTAATTACGGCAGGATTGTTCGTCCATCAGGAAGAAGAAAATATATACGCGCTTTGGGTATAGTTGACGGGTCAATTTTTACCATGAGAATGGACTTCTTCCCATGGACAACATCGGCTCTCGAATAATTTCAATCACTCGATTCGGAATAACGTCGGGGCAGACTCAACGGAACCCATCGAAAACGCGCAATTAAAGATTGCTCCAATTTCTCGAGCAGGTGGAGTCAGGATCGCAATCTTTTATTTTTCATGTCCTTTTACCATTGCTCGATGGAGAGTCGAAGCCGCGATAATTTCAAGGTCGGTTAACGCCATTAGATAGGGACGTCTCGGACTACGAGATTGCTCGAACTAGGAGATTCAGGATGCACCACACACCCAGATTATGTCGGGCACACATCCGTTCACTGGAAGATCCCGTAAAGTGGCATTTAGTATCCATAGCAGGTGCAAAATCGATAGGCAGTTGCTGGAGAAGTTCTCATTCATGTGGTACGTAAGTATTGTAACTTGCGTACAATCCTTTCCATAGGAAAAGATTGTTGCAACAGCATCCAATCTTGTTGGACATATCGTTCCAACGAGCGAGAACCTCGAGAAATAACGCTGGCGTTACGCTTCGCGTGGTATTAGAGTCCAGGTTGGTCACGGCTCGACAAGCTCGCCCGTCGAGAACATCAGCGTCTGGACGTTGACGTACGAGGATAGAGTCGAGGTTCCTCCTCCTCACCACGGTCTGTTCTTCCGCCCAATCTTCACTTCCTTTTTCTTAACGTTTTTTTTTTTCGTCCCCACTTCTACATTTCACAGTGGAAAATCAACAATTCGTGTTCTCTAACGTTGCAATTTTGGGACGTCCTTCTTGTCAAGCTTGCCGAAAAAGTGGCAGCCCGCGCTGTCGTAACCAAGTCCAGGTATCGCGCTCATCCAAACCGAAAGGAATACATGGGCGCTCTTTCTCTCCCGCTGCTGTCACATCGCCGAATCGTATTCGCCGCGCAACAGCTCAAGCATCACTGGTTTAAATGCGATGGACGCAAGCGAGACGTCGGGTTGTCACGATCACAAAAGTTTCGCCGGGCCCGTTACTTTCACGATATGATCATCGTCGCCGTCCACTACGCTCAGCCTTACTGTACCATACTCGCTGGTTCGCCACAGAGCAGAAGGCTCTCGAGATTTTCTTAGTCCTTCTCCGTACACTCCTTCGCTTTTTTGTTCTTCTTCTGCTTCCTCAGGCTTTCGCCAGGCGATGAAAAGTTGCTGATGTCGCTGTCGTCTTACGTCGTACGCGGATCGCTACTCTCTTTCCGTTTCTTATTCTTCGTCTTTACCCTGTATTCTTCCGATGCCAAGTTGTCAGCTCGTTCATGCAGTTAACTACTCGCACCCACAAACACTTGTTTCATCTCCACCTTCCACTCCCCCGCATAGACTCCTTCCACCTTTATCTCCGTCACTATCTCATTGACTATACTCGCCGTTATCTGACCAGCAACGCTCGCTCCACCATATTCGCCATATTTTCTCTGCTACCGCGTACCAACTCGTTGCTTCTACGTTTGTGATACCGCTAGTTGGCGGTAATTAGTAGATTTCACGAGCCCGACGTGACTAGGTGGCTATAGCTAATCTCGGTTACGGTAGTGCACGATGATACTGGGTTTGCCGAGCTATCCAATTGAAAGAACGAACGGTCACCAAGAAAACGAATCGATGAAAGCGATCACTTGGACACAGTTAATCTGTTTTACTGAGGATGCTCGGCAAGCCGTTGAAACTTACCCTTCACCTTCATCCAGCCGTTTCCCTTCTGCTCCAATCCGCTGATCGGCGTCGCTTTACTAGACCCAGGAAAAACTTAACGTTTACGTTCATTCCTCGTGTTTAATTATACGTAGAATTTTACTGGCGTCTAGTAATCGTGCTCGGTAGAAAGGTGGTACAAGAGTATCTGGACAACGATAATTCGAAGCAACCTTGGACCTGGTACAAAGTTTGCCGATGCCTCGAGTGTTTATCATTACGATCGAGTCATTCAAATTTAACGACATTTTGCTACTTCACGGGATACACGTTACGAAGATTAATTGGCGAAGACCGATTGACTCTACCATTCCCTTTGTAACTCAAAACACGAATATCTATTTCAACATGCAGATGCACATCGAAAGCCAATCTCACCGTCGTTTAACCTCATTCTTAAGATTCACGACGGTTGTACAGGTACAGCCGACTACTTTGATAGGGAGAAACGTGGGAACGAGGACGATTCAACGATCGATTTGGATCCCCGCGAGCTAAGAAACTCGCGGACTAACCTCTTCGATCTTACCGACGGTAATAGTTCGAGTCTTATGATCTTCCTCTTTTTATACTTCTCATGTTGTTTTTTTTTCCCCCTTTTTTTTATCATTGCCACTTCGAAAATTATCTCACCGCGACGGCGGAACTTACGATCAAGGAGACACATATTCTCATGAGAATAATCCATGAGTGAATATCCGTAATCCATGAGTCGACACATATCTGCACTTAGAGACCTATAACAGGACCTTTCTTCTCACGGGAGACGAAAAAATCGTGATTACCATCGCAACACGCTCACTTGCCGTTGTCGGTTGCCCTGTCGCAACCTTGTAATGACCAATGATACAAAAAAGCTTACTATTAGTTCAAGGTGACTGCACACGTAGATATTTTTTTCTCACCTCCTTTCTCCATATGTTTTTCTCTCTCCCTTTCGCTCCCTTTTTCTCGGCCTAATTTCGACCCGTTTTCCACAGTACTTTGCTTGTTTTTGCTTTCCCACTCATATGTAGAACGTGAATTGTCAAAGGAAGGTAATCCAAGATCGATTAAAGATAGTGGCGTCCGTAGACCCAACAAAATAAATTGTGATCCAGTTAAATTGAACCACACTCATGATACGTAAACGCGGCAAAGATTGATGCTGGAGAGATGAAACTCTTTAGTAAAAACTTGAAATCTCTACAAACTTGAAAACTACTTGAAAACTACAAATCGACGGTCAGTAAATTGTCATAAACTGCATTAAAATTGGCAAAAAAGGTTGATTTTATTAGTGGACGATTTTGGCATGAAAAAAATGGTGATTTTGTCATTCACAGTGGGAATGATCCACGGCTGATCCAACTTGAATGACTGAAGTCCAAGTAGAAGTTTTCCAAAGGAAACAAAAAAGCTTTCCCCAATGTTAGGCGACGCGTGCAGCCAACCACGATTGATACTAAGTTCGCCACTCGAATTCCAGATATGCCATGTCCCGTTAGATATCCCTTGCGTTTTATCGGAACTTATAAGAAAAGGGAGTACCGGACGAAGGGTTCGGCAAAAGCAACATTGAATGTGAACTATACGAAAGTACGAAGCAGCGAAAAGAAACGAAAACGAGGCGAACATCTCGATATCGAGTCTTTGCGTTCCCTCTAGAATACCCACGAAAAATCGATCTCGTTTTACGGCTACGCGACGAGATGAGACTTCGATGGAAACTCGATTTCGTCGATGACAAAAAAGCAGACCAAAAAAACAAATAAAAGAGCTGAACATCGGAATAGTTGGATGGAAAATCGTCAGTGGGTCTTCGCACCGAAGTCGAAGAAAACTTTTCTATACGGCAAAGTTTACAGCTCCCGAAAGCTATACATGCATAAATAAGAGTTTCTGTATCTTTATATGCATATTGAAATGATCTTGGTGAAATGTAGGTGAGAATGAGATTCAATTTTACGTTACAAACCGTGGAGAACTGTTTTACAATTGCCAATTCTTTGTTATACCAATGCCCTTCTAGAGAAGTTTAACTTAAAAAAAGCTTCACAAGCAAATCATGAAGAATAAAAAATCTCAATTTAAATTACGGATGTTTGATTTCAGGATAAAAATACACGAATTTGTGCGTAGGTCGTGAAGATGATTTTGGTGGACTCGAAAAATATTTCTGGGCTTGACCTGATAACTCGATCGATACTAATCAAATTTCTCGTGCTGTTGCATTCTATTTTACAATTGTAGGATTTTTCTTGGAAAAATAGTGAGGCAAGAGCGAAGGCAGTGCTAGCAATTTTATCAAATTTAAGAGTACACAATCCGAAAATGATGTTGTAGTTTTTCATATTGCTCGAAAATGGTTAAATGAATCTACAAATAAGGAAAACACATTTAAAATGCAGCAGGTCACAGTTCGGTGGATTTGACGTAGAACACACACAAACCCATATTCATGTGCATGCATGCATGTACATGGATTCACACAACAGAATAGAACACAATCGATTTCGAGGATTCAGCAGCGCAGCGAGTGCTCAGCTCCAACCTGACTCTCGTCGAGCTCGAGAAACTCGTACACCCCCATGCCTCCGTCTCTCTCTCTCTCTCTCTCTCTCTCTCTCTCTCTCTCTCTCTCTCTCTCTCTCTCTCTCTCTCTCTCTCTCTCTCTCCAACCAATCCTTTCATCATTCAGACAAATCCGTTTACTGGAAACGTAATAAAACGTTTGCGCACACGGGGGTTCAATGAACGTTCGGATCGTCCGCTCTTGCTTTTTGGTCCGCGTGTGTCCTCGTTGACAAATACAATGGTCATTCGAGTGGAAGTACGATGAGAGTTCGAGAAACCAACAATAAAGTAGAGAAGATAAAGTAGAGCATCCCTGCACAGAAGATCTATTTCACGAAATCGTCAATAATAAAAATCTCAATTTTTTAAGCACCCAAAGGCGTTCCGAATTTCGGAGCATTTTGTACTCGATAAATGTGTTCAAGCTGTGAACTTAAACGGACTGTAGGAAGCATATTGGATAAGGATTATAAAGGATCTTTCAACTGCTCATTTCAAATAATTATACAAACTGATCCTCATGAGCTCGCAATACGAGCAATTTTCTTAGGGAAATAGTCTAATGAAAATTTGGAAACCATGCGGGCGCCGATATAATCGACCGCATTAAATCCACCCGCATAAATTCTCAACCAAGTAATAATTAATACCGATGGTGACGAGGTTTCGTTACTGACGAGTTCATAGTCTGCGTTGAAGAAGATTCTCACCGTATGAACTAATTTTGGATTCAGGAAATCATGAAATCATGAGGTCAACCCCCATTCTAAATATTTTATTTCACTCTCGATAAATGTAAAGTTTCCAGACAAAAATTCGAAACCTATTCAGAACTGTCACCTCATTTCGCTAGCACGAAACCCAGCAACTAGAACAACGAATTGAATGAATAGAATTTCGAAGGAAAACACTCAGCTGCATTCCGCTTGTTTCAAAATATTATTACGATTCTTTATGTTTACAATTTTTTGTATTCGAAAGAAATTATTTTTATTTTTTTTCTGTCCTAAATCGTAATAAAAAACCCCAATTCCATTTTTTAAAAGCCTCGTGCCCTTGTTTTGTGAATTTAACATTAGAAAACATTAGATTCCAAAGAAAAATCGCACTAATTTTGAAAACAAGTGAAACAAAACTGAATTTATTTCCTTTGGTATGTCGTTGATTCCATTTTTTTACGTTAACTGTCGGAAAAACTGCATAAAAAGCATCACCGGAACTTTTTGAATGTTTTTTCCGGATCCGGAAAGTATTTTCCGGTGGTATCATACACGTATATATGTTTTCGTATCTAAAGTGCGTGAATGCGTGCCCATGTGAACCCAGCATGTGGGTGTCTCGTAACACCTTTATTCTCACTTGTTCCCTGGCGTTTTCTTCGTGCGTGGGTGTCCCGACATTCAAGCCATGCAATCCTTTCCTCGTCTCTGGCTGCGGCCTTGAGGTCACGTTCCCATTACACCTGCCACGACGTTCTTCCCTGCTACTCACACTTGCCGAGGGCCATTTAAAGAGGCGTGAGAAATCGCGAATGTTCTTAGTTCATGGTTTTGATAGACCTGCTTACCAAAAGGTAACTGCTGGTACATTCGTGGATGTTGTGTGTATACTTAATTTTCTTCAACAGAGGCACGTATATTTATATATTTGTACGGATAAAATTAGTCTTGTTATTGGAATATAAAAATAAGCTCTAATTTGACGCTCTTGCGTGCCGAAGGCATTTATCTCCATTATGAAAAACCCTTACAAACCACAACTACGACGGACGCAATTGAAACTATTTTCCATGGAATTATCTGGCGATTTTCTTGGACCATATTTTACTTTGAAAGGGAGTTGAAATGCCGGAAGTTATGCAGGGGAATATCGCGTCACAAAATCACTTACGAATGTAAGAGATTCCACGGAGGCTCCAATGATTGACCATCGGCCTGACATTCACCTTTCACGAAGATAAAATAAGCTGCTCGCTTAGAAAGAGACGTACATACGTCAATTACTGTTTTTTTTTGCTTTTTTTTCGTGTTCTTAAGTGCCCAATCACTACATGATTTATCCCATGTAGTTATCCACCTCGTGTTGCACCTGCTGCACTTCGTTGATTGCTCTGACCACATCCAATTTCTCACTGAACGCTCACCGACTTATCGAGGCTACCAGGTGGACGAACCACGTAAGCAAATTGTGTAATTCTCCAAGGCCGTGACCAGAAGCACGAGAATTTTCCTCCAACACAATTTCAAATTCAAACAGTATTCACCAATTTATCTCCATCCGCGACGATTACTCTTGATGTTTAGCCTAAATTGAAATCTTTATAATTTTGCACCACGTCTAAGAGAATCAACCTGAAACATTATTTCCATGTTCTTTCATAATCGTTGGAATCTTTTCGATATTTTTTTCAATCCATAACTATTAATCATAACTAAAATAGGTCGGTTCATTTTTCCAACGTTGGATAAATGAAAATCAATTTATTTATACTTCGAGTTAAAATCTATCAAAGCGAATGATATCAGCATTGTAGAAATTACATTTTTAAGTTATAATTACAATTGGAGTATTTAGAGTAATGAAAATCCAAACGTTCTTGTATTCGACTAATGCAAAAAGTTCGTTCAAGAACACTGTAAAAATGGGCTTGATGATTCCCGGTACAGAAGCATTGAGGTTAACGGGGTAACCGCAGAAATGTTCCCGGAAGGTCAGGAGAACGAGGAAACCAAGTTCTCAATTCGAGTCAAGGCGATGTCATTCGTTATGGGCTCGGAAACATGCATTTATTCACTGCTGGAACATCCCGTCCCTGTCAGCCTTGTGCGACGGGTTATTCACCGTCGTATTGCGAGCGTGAGGCTTTATAACGGTTCATTTTGCAGCGCGTCGACCAAACCACATTCGTCCCTACGTGACTGTATATGATGATGTGCGTTTGTGTGTTTTCCGGACGAGATTCGCGCACATCTGCGAGCCTTCGGAGCATCCCGGGCTGCGAAACGCACGTGCAAAATTGTGCCCTCAATTCGATCGGCTTCGCGTTACGTACATTCATTACATTTTCTTGAGCGCTCGCCAACGTTGGGATTCGGAATAAAAATTCTTATGAGAAGAAAAAGTTTGAAAAACAAGTGAACTCATTGAAAACTATTTTATCCATCAAATTTATAACGAGAAGAATGAAGATCATTTTTGACCCAGAATAATCGAACGACCAAGAATATCAAACGGTTTCGAATGATATTTTTGTCGCTAAATACCAATTGCAATTATACTCATTTCACAAAATGTGACGACTCTCCGTAATTCTGAGCCTAAGGTATTTTATGTGGAAAATAAGTTTGAGGTGAATGGAACGATAAAACAGAGAATGTTGACGGCATAGAACGGATACAGGCAAAAGTGCATCGGTGCTTTTCGCCAGAAGCAAGTGGAAATAGGGCGTAGGCACTTGGCTCGCCCACGGCAAAGAAAAGTCCATCCTGTGCCTATATATTCATGTAATATGCTCTGATATCCTATCGTTTTAGGCCATATCTCTCTTTCTCCGTATGTGACAAATTACACGTAATTCACGAGTCAATTTCACACATGACCGTATGTGAGCTCGGCGTGGATGGCTCGAGAGAGTATCCATACAGATATATACACCGAATAAAAAATATCATGTGAGTTTTCTACGAGCACATATATCTATGTCGAATACATAGACTGGTCACATAGTATATAATAGGCTGGTTCGTGCTAACTCGTTCCAGCTCAATCTCGGGGTGGCGAGGCACGTAATCCCAACGAGAATCGTTTTTTTCTCCCCTTGCACAATTCTTTTATTTCTCATTTCGTACTCTCTTCCCAAACTCCTTTTTCTCCATCAACTCATTCGGTTCGTACCGAGAAAAAAAAAACGAAAAAAATCGATTTTTTAACGCCTCGTTTCCACTTTCTCGATCCACTCGCCCCGCGGACGAAGGGTCTGATATTGTTAGAGAAAATCATAGAAATCGAAAAAATATTACGACAGCGAGTTATCCAGGTCATGATCATCTAATTCGCCAGAGGATGCAATGACGATTAAGGAGAAAAGCGAGGGATACGTGTTCAGTCGCTCTGAATCTGGCAGCGAGAAACGACACATTTCTCCCTCGCCAAAAGTAAATTAACGCAGACCCGACTGAAATGCTGAAGAAAAGTATTTGTCGAGGCAACAACGAGATATTGATTTATAATAAAGTAAATAAATGAAAAAATAAAAGTATTGGAAGGATTCAACACAGCCGAGGTAAAAAACGACGTTTTCCGGATTAAGTTTATTATTTTTGGCAAGGCCTCCAGCTTGGCCACGTTCTTGGCAATGGAGAGAGGTACTTTTAATACAAATATAACGTCACCAACACTAGGGAAAGATATTCTGCTTTACTTTGCGATGGGGCATGTCATTTTTAATGCAACGCGATGTATATGCATCGACGATGGACAACCCAAGTGCTTCGATTCAGCCTCCGGCGCCAATTCTTGGATCCTCGATGTTCCTCGACAACAGAATCCACTCGAAAATTTTCTCGAGAATACTAACGATGTCGTAACTCTTCAAACAGCCCCGTACTTGAGATTACGTTAAAGAAAATTTTGCACTTTTTCAATTCACTCCGAGATTCAACTGCACCTACAACTTCACTTTCAAACTATTCAAGACTTTTCGAAACTGATTAAGACTTTGCCAACAGAATTTCTAGTGTATCTGATTGAAATAAATTATTGAGGAAAACGTTACGCTCGATTATTAATGTTGAGGCATTCTCTTCATTTTTATTCTTAATAAGATTGCACAGACCGAACCATTAATTGCTGACGTGTCCGAATGATTTATCGGCCAATTGTATTGACAAATGGTTGAGATAACTGTCAATACATAATACAGTTCAATATTCGTGGAACTAAAATTGCGAGATTCTATCTCAGTGTGCATTCTATGAAAAATATGGAAATTCGAGCGTGGAATGATAAACTGCACTTGTTAACGCGCGTTGGAATGATTCAATGATGAATGATCAATCGTCGTGTCAGTTAAGGGATTTCCGTCGCGCGGCAATAAAAATTATGACTACATTAATAAGTACATTCGCTTTTATGAGGATAAATTGCAACGTCGATAAATGTCAAGGAGCAAAATGAAATATGGCCCATTCGTGATTGATTTTCATCAGTTTGGTGTGTGGAAAAAAAGACAAATACGGATATTTCAATGAATTGTTGAACTTTGCAATATAATTGATCGCAGAAATACTGGCCACTGTTCTTCATTAAAGTGACAAAAATCCATAATTATTTCCCTATGACATTCATTTATTCTTTCAACAAACTTTTGCGATTCGCCATTGCAAGAATTTCCAACACTTTTCAACTCGAACTCGTAGAAAATGCAAATAATTTCATAGCATTAACGTTCACAAACGTTCATTTTATTTCATAAACAACAATGAACGAATAACAGCATTGAACAAGTATAAACCGTTCTCTTTGGCTTCACTTCGTGACGTATACGACGTCACGTTGCCTGACGATGTGTCTGGCACGTCGGCGTAGCTAAGAGTTCATTTGGGAAGTTCGGACTCGCCCCGGTTCGACGAACGACAAAATATATATACATCGAATACCGAAGGACCAACGTGGATTTCAAATAGCCGTGGGAAGTAACGTGTCGCGAGAGACCGTGCGGAGATCGACTGTTGAATACTAAATAGTTCGTGGGTGTGTGGCACTCTGGAGAATAAACGCGTCTTTTTTTCCTTGTATACGAGAAGAGCGTATGGCGAATGCCATTCCGATAGTTTGCGTATGAACTGAAAGTTCAATTTAATTCTTCGAAATCCGCTTAAACTTCGTTTATGCTTTATGGTAGCGATAGTGGAAAAATTGTCAATCGGAAGTTGTGAGAATCCGTTACGAGTTTTACTCAGTTTTGTACTCAGGTTTTTCACCTCATTTCAATGTGTCCCCGAGGCTAACGAGGTGCGAATGGATTCTAATCGAACTGAGAGACCACGCCTCCAGAAGTTCAATAGTACAAGCCGAAATAAAAAGCACAAAGTCTACGAAACACGGCATTTCCGGTTATTCCGTTAACTCCCACGCGCCGGGACAGAGTCGCATGTTGCTTGAGCATGAACGGCCGTGCTCACGAGCACCCGACACCGCCGCAGCGATATCACTCGCGCGGTTCTTTACCGGTTTAAATTTATGGGAGATCTCGTTCGAGAACGGCTTAGCACCCACTGTTAAGGTACTAAGCTCACACCACGTATCATCCAGGAGGATTGCTATTAGGCCCTGTACCATACCGCGCCACTGTGCACCGGTACCCGCACACGACACGGAATTTGCATAGAGCCCCGACTCACTAATAGTTCGTGATAGTCAGCCCCGGGTAACGGAGGTCGCGGCACGGCTGTTAAGAACCCGGGCGTCACCTTCTTTCTCACTCTCTCCCCTCTGATCCTTCCATCTGTCTTTTTCTCCCTATCTCCTTATTTTTCTCTCTTCCACTCTCTCACTCTCCCTTTGCCAGATATTTTCTCCCCAGCACATTTTCGTCTCTCTCTCTCTCTCTCTTCCTCATTTTATCTCTCACTCTCGTCGCGGGTGTTTATGTATGCATTCATGAGCGTTTCCATGTTTCCAAGCTGTGCCACGTAACACCATCGGATTAGACGTTTACTAGATATCGAGGAATTCTCCAAGGGTTACCTTGCCTTGCTCAGCACATATCTACATATATAAATACGGACATAAATACAAGATGAATTGGCCAGGGGTAAAACGTGAAGTTGGAAACGAGTTGATGAGAGCTCGTGCATTCGTGTTCACATATTTTATCGCTGCATTAAAACTCCATGGCAAAAGTGACTATGCAGATTTCCTGTAGCCTGCTAACTAATTGAACTGGACATTCCAAGCTTTCGGTGATTTTTATCCTTCGTAGTACCACTGCAAACTTTTCTGATATCGATAGCGAAATTATTCAGTCTCCCTAATGAAGTTGAAAAACAAATTTCGAGGTTTTTGGGTCGGAAGAGAAAATGATCGAATTCAGAAGATTCTTTCATATGCGACGGAAATAAGTGAATTACCGATCGGAAGACACGATCCGTCGAATCGCGAAATATTTTCATCAATTCGTGAGCTCGGATTCTTAATCGAGATACGGAGATCCGAAAAGATAAAAGGAAAGCGAAAGAAGCGCATATCGGCGGATCGATGTAGGCGCACGAATGTTTCGAATCATCGAAGGGAGAGGCGTGATGAGCGCGATTACTTCCTCTACTGGCTTCACTGTGCTTATATTTATGGCTGCCGGTGTGGTTAATACAGGTTGCCATCATCGTGGCTCAGCATCTTTCAAAGCATCTTATTGCGTGCAATATCCGCCCTGCATACACACAAAGGACTCCCTGACGCGGGCGCAAATCCACACACATTTGCGCGCACACACACACACACACACGAGCCGTCGGTGTTTGTGTTGTTATAACCCGATGCACAGTGATGACTCGACCACACTGCTGTCTGTGGCTATCGGTAAGGAGTACCTCCTAGAGCCTTTGCCCGGTCGCACCATCAGCAAGATCAGACTGATCCAAGCCAATATTGACTACGAGAGAAAGAGAGAACGACAGAGAGAAAGAGCTAGGCTTCAACCGATCGGAAGCTGTTTGGAATTCCTCGGTCAACAATCCAGTAGTCATCGGCTTCGATAGGTCGAGCCAATTGCCACTGTGCATCACGCGGACCGTTTACCAGTCAAGAATATAACGATAGAACTATCAGACAGTCATTGTACTATCCGAGATCGGGATTCACGATTGTTCCTTTTATGGAGTGAGACATACTGGCGCGAGCCCGCGCCAATCAGCTTTACGGTCTTTGTTATGACATAAATTTTCTTATATAAATGTGTATGTAGCTTCGTTCCGCGTTCAATCGAACCGACGCGTATAGTATGTTGAATGTTGAATTGTATGAACGACCTGACGAAATGAGAAGTGACGTGGCGAGATGAGTTTAAAAATGAAAGAAACTTTAACTAGACATATGCGAATAAAAAGATATTGGAGATTACTGAATAGAACCGGGAGAAGGATGGAGATAAATTGAGAGGGAGTTACATTTCAGGCTCCAAGAACCCATTAAACTTCCCTGTGGCACTGGTCGTGAAGTAAAATTAAAGGCATTGAAAGATTCTCGCTATCCAACGGTCCGTGCCAGGGATGGTATTGAGAGCTAGTTCTGGTTCTCTTTCTCAACGGCCGAGTGGTACCGACTCCTCTCGGAATACTTATATTGTCCAGCTGTGCGCGCCCGTAGCAATTTTATATTCGCATCTTCTCATCCTTCTCTTCTCTTCACTCTCGTTTCCTCCGTTGTATCAAAGTGTTGTATTTACCGCGTGCGCATGCAAAGTTTGAGCGTTCACCCTCTGCCACGATATTATCCTCGTTGGTACCTCAGGACAAAACTTTACATCGAGGGGGTAGATATTCTTTCGAAAAAATAGTGGAACGTGAAATTAGAACTTCGAGCTATCGTACCGGTGAGAGAGTTGGGAAGAAAAAAAAGGGAATTCGATTACAAAAACATCTGGACGCATAGGAAAACTTTGATGTGATCCATGAACCGGAAATTCGCTGGTTCTTAATTATTTTAGATATGTAAAGTCTAAAATATATTTTGTAACATTATCTGTGATGAATTCCAGAGTCTTACAAAATAAAGTGGCTTGCAATCATGCATAACCTTTTTGCTATTAAAATGGTGCATTCCATCAGACGTACTATAGTTCCGTCAGTATCGTTATCCGGATTGACGTTGAACACGAACCAAGTCAACTGATGTTGAAATGAAGAATTACGTGCGCAAAAAGACGATTGATGAACTGAGGAAGAAGGATTACAAAAATGCAGAAACGGATGGTGAATAAAAATTAAACAATGCAGAGTAAAGCGGAAAACGAAACGTGGCAAAAGAGCGATAGTTTCGAGATGATCATCCGACGTGAAGGTCAAGCACGATTGTCCGACTATCAACTGAATCGTCTTCGCGTTAAGGTTGAAAGGCGAGCGTGTGATTCGCCTTATCGTGCCTGGCACGTTCTCGCCGATGGACGATCGATTGAACTTTCCCTTTTTTTCTACCTACACACGTCTTGGTCTCCAGTATTATACTCCCCTTTTCACATTCCTCGTTAATAGTCAAAGGCTACGGTTATTCACCGTGAATAATAGTCGCTGATCGGACGCCAACGTATCACGGTATTCCCAATTTTTTTCCGATTGTCATTCTTCGAGTTTTTTTTTTTTTAATTTGGCACGCTGTCTTGATACTACGGTATTCTGACTTCAAGCAATTCGCTTCGGGTCTCGTATAAACGACCGTATCGGAGAATGTTTTTTGCGTCGAGTATGATTTCTTTCACACCTAGCCCTAAAAAACATGCAAAATTTATTACATCAGAGCATGGGATAGAGTTCATTATGTCAAATAACAAAATTGTAGAACGGTCGATATTTCGAAACTTCAAAAGTTGTAATGTCAGATTGGAGAAAAATAGTAATTCCGAATTCTTATTTCCGATCGACTATTTAGCCGATTACGTGTTTAACCGAATATTCTTTCTTCGAATTCGTATTTACTCGGAAATATATATTTCGATAGTTTTCATTTCGAATGCAATTTTAACAGACCATACGAATATCAAAAGTTCATATATTCGAATTCAAAGTGGAGAGTAGTTGTTTTACAGACAGACCACAACTTAGATATGCAGAATAGCGATGGCCCGAAAAGGCGAAAATCAAAATGGCGATGTTTGAAATTGGAGATCACCAGTTTGAGCGAGTGAACGAGTGATTCGAATTTTGTCGAATTTTCGTGTTTTTTTATGTGTCAATTACATGAGACGTTCAAACCGTACCTGAAAGCTTTTCTTCTGAGTCTTCGATACTCTCGGTCTCGCAGGATTGTCCAGTCGACTTTCCTTTTATAAATGCTCGCTCCAGATCGCACAATGTATTCTCGCTCGCTCCTTATCTGTCCTCGAGTCTTTCCAAGAGGGCCAGAGGCATTAAGAAACGTCCTCGGTCTCTCATTCCTCTCTGTTTTCTTACCTTCTTCCATTTCCGTACGAACATGTAGCGTCTTCCAAGTTACCTTACGAGCAAATTCTCGCGATGCAAACCGTTAGATACTGCGGCTGTATAGAAGCTAAATGATCCATGTATACGTTCATAGATAAATATGTGTATATAAGCAATATCGTGTGTTACAGGCGGCGGCTTGTTACGTGGCGCATAATTCGTTTTCATTAGCTTCACGCTCCTTCGTTACTCTTCGGCTACGAGTACATAGCTCTTCGAGGCGATCGTACCGATATTGCTCGGCTGTATCTGTTTCTTCTACTCTACTGACTTCACTCCTCTCGATATTTCCAACGTTCGATCCACTGCAGCACATCTTCTCAAGTGGAATGGCCCCCTTTTACCTGATCAAATCGTATACATCCACCGTACCTGTATATCGATACGCGTTCGTATATGCATTTGCTGTCCAGCTATTGCCAACGAGGACAATTCAGCGAAGTGGTATACACGAATGATGGGGAAATGATAAGCAGCGAAAGTGCTGAATTGCTTGAAACATATTATTTTTACAACGCGAGTCAAAAGACAGCATCATATTTTTAGCAGCCATGGAAGGATGAAGTTCGGAAGCCTTTCGATGGCACGAGAAGTCGGTTCAATTTTGCTAAGCGTCAACGTTGGAAAGTGATTTTAAAGTTTTTCGTTTATCCCTGAACCTCCCGATTCATTATTATTTATTTACTCGAATCATTAAAAGTGATCGGATGTTTGGCGAATTAAGAGCTCTTGATGGATGGTGTTTGGTAACAGCAATTTACTTGATTCTTTCTTCCGTAATAATCTGTTAGAAACTTTCGAGCTTTATTTCGAGCGAGAACAAAGCTCCGTTGATGGATCTGTGCACAGGCGCCCGTCCCCGGTTAATTTCTGAACGAGTTGTCGCCTCTCGAGATTAATGAATCAGGGTTCACGGAGCTCGCCTCAGTTACGGTCGCACACGACTTTACTGTTTACGGGAATGTTCAACGATGAGGAAAAAGCCTTGCGGCGATGCCACGCGAGAGTGAAATCTGGAATATTGGAGCTGCATCGAGCAGATGAGCCAAACGTAATCAACATCTTTGAAGCGAAACAAAGATTTTGTGCCGTTAAGAATTTTCATTGAGGGCAAACCTACAAATAAACATTCGCCATCAATCCTGTAGGAAATCCACCGACGTGAGTGAATTGCTTTCGAATACGATGAAACGTAGATTTTCGTTGAATAAAAATTCTCCGGATCGGTATATACCGTCGTCGGTCCTTTGCAACAACGTTTTAATACACGTTATTTTTTGCGGTCTCTTCACCCCCCCAACGGATTTTCATTACCTCTTTATTGTCTTTGTATAGGAGCGAGAGCGAGTGATTTATGTTGTACATATTGCCAAGCTGGTGATACAAAGTCTGGTGACATACAATGAACGTACACACACACACAGACACGGTAAGCTTTCGTTGAGCACGTTGATATACATACAGGGAGCGATCATTCCGCGCGTGTCCCGCTATTCAGGCCACCATTTCTCTCACGGCTTGCCTGCGAATATTCAATTGCATACTGTGCTATGAACTAAACTGATATATAGTGAGTGTTATATATATGAGATGTGCGTTGACGGAGTAACATTGCATTCGCGTTTATATACGTATGTATAAATAGGGAACGTACACGTGTGCACAAACACGTGCTTGATTCTCGAATGGTCTTTGCGCGGTGCCTGTATACCGGCCTCACTCTCATCAAAAGTAATTACATTATAGGACAGTTTTCTTCCCATTGTCCGCGAGCGAACGTGCCATCACTTCCACGCGCGGATATTATTTTGTGGATGTATTCGAACGTGTATAAACGTAGACTGTACGTGAGGCTAAAACAAAAAATCAACTTTTTATTTCATTGCAAAAAGACTGCAGAGATGGTACGTTATTGTAACAAAAACGTTTGGAAGGTTGGTGATTATGGGTGAAAAATCATAATAAAGTTTTTGTAATACGGCGAAAAACATTTCGTAACGAGAGGGATATGAATGAACGAATGTATTTTAACGGATGATAATTCTTCTGTCGATTTCGGATGTTACGGATGGAGCAGTATAACTTGTCAAACTAAATGCAAACCGGAATATCCGGGATACTGTGATTTTTTCGTTTGTTTGTTTTTTTTTTTTTCATCGTACATTATGTATCGGATTTGTAGGATTCTCGTGGTTCGATGCCACTTTAGCGGTTCAATGCTGCATCCGTATATGCATTTTCGAATGACACGATGGGCCATGTTTGGCAAGTAATATCGTAATCCGGATGAAACGTGGATTCGAGCATTAAATTTTTGTTGTTCTCCGAGCGAGGAGATGAAAACTCAAATTAGAAGCATATCCGCACGGTTGCGTAGGCCGATAAAAAGAAGGATGGACGAGAAGAGAAGAGGGATACGCGAGCTTAACAGAGCCAAAGAGAATTTGACATTGAAGTGCCGCGCGCGTTACCATTGAAAAGCTTTGTGTTGTTTTCATACTTGTCCACCAACCACGAAAACGTATCACGGTACACAAGGAAATACTCGCACGCACACATACGAATCTAACCATTTGCTAGATTTTTTGTGGAAACAAAAAACCCGAAAAGCTTTGAGCATCGAATCGCCATTTCTATCACACGCAACGTCATACGTATTCCCTCGCTGTTATTTTTACTTTTTTACGACTATGAAAACGATTCCGCTCGTTTGCCTTCTGCTTCCTTTCTGCCGAATTCATCATGATTCGGTCGATGAGCCGAAGTGGACGTTTTTTTTTCTTTCGTTTTTTAGTTTTACTTCCATTCGACGTTTCGCTAACTAGATTTTGAATAAAGATACGAAGAGAAAAAATTATTTCACGTTTATAAAGCCGCCCTTCATTCTTTTCTATTTATGGCTGCAGCGCAGCGTGTATAAATACCGCTGATGACGATCGAGGAATTCGCATGTGGCGTATTTCAGAGTGTGCTCGAAACGTCATTTGTGAAAAGTCAATTTTTTTTTTAATATCGCTATAAATGATGGAAAAATTAATTGAAAGAAATGTTAAATAAACGGAAATTCTCAATGGATTAATAAAATAATAGCTTCAGTAGAAGATTTAAGCCATGCGTCATTTGTCACGCGCATAAACATGACGTGACTTCAACGAATACAAACTCCCAGAGGATTTTGAGAGCGGACGCTAATTCTCGTGGGAGGTGGCTATAAAAATAATAGGGAACATGAAATTTTGATACGTCAATACAGAGTTGTTGTTACTGTTGACATTTTCCTTGAGGGGCGTAACGTTCAATGAGACGAACGAGAGAAATGGCACATATCGACATGCATTCAATGTTACGAATACATTCAATTTATGGAATTGCACCACTGTACGTATTACGACCCGAGGGGCATCGAGGAAAAGGCAACGAGGAAAAGAAGGAGAGTGAGATTCTTCTTTTCTGTCGGATAGTACGATTGAAAAAGTTGGCAGAGTTTCAAAACTTTTCCACACTTGAGAATTGTTGGGCATCTTAGCTTATTCGACATTCGAATACATGCTAGAGCTTTTCTTATGGTGTAATGTATACTGTCTAGATTCAATTTCATACAGACGTGTGTATATCTATACAATTGATTTTAGTCTTGTGAGTTTAGATACGAGGAGAATATGATATCGACAAGTTATACGAAAGTCGAGTGTGGTCCACGTTATACACATAATGGTTCGAGTATAGAAGAGAACCGATTAAATCCTCAACGGATCAAGAATTGCTATAGGAAAAAGGGGATAGTCTTCCTTATGCATTATTCTCTCGTTCTCGTCGTTGTTGTCGCTTTCCATATTCTCCATCCCCCTTTCTCCATGCACAAAACAACAATCTTGCTTTCTGTTTCCCTCCATATATATATAGACATTTATTCTCTACTGCTCTCCAATCCTTCTCATCTCCCACACAGTACACTCTTCATCGATCTTTAACCGCTTCGGCTTAGCATCTACCCTCCGACTCAACGTATTTGCCCTCGGACAACCACGATCCCTGGTCCAGGAAATACAAACGTTTCATGCCATTTATACTTGAATTGGAAAGGCACGATCGTGGCGATCTTACTCACGGCCGAGCTCTCCGGCGCATCCTATACATGTACATATACATACGTACAGATAGATAGAGTGGAGTAAACTCCACGGGGAAACTAGTCTCGAATCACTACGATAGGATGTAGCTTTGAATTCCTCTCGAAGGAACGGATGATCAATGCCAGATTTGCCCCGCAGGTGACTTTTGCATCTGGCATAAAACACCGCAATTTTCCCCCCTCAACCGAGCGTTCAACGTGCACCAAAGATAAAGGAGAGGGATGTTGTGCGCCACGGCGATATCGCATATATATGCATTTATGTAACTTCGAAGTTAACCGCATGTCCAAGAACATCTATACTCGATTGATCACTCCTGCATCCTCCTTTATTTGTGCATATATTTGCGAATATGTCTATACCTCCGCAATCCATAAACATTATTATCGTTGGATTTTGTAATCGTGAGCATGTGATCGCGACCTTTTTGACTGGCTAAGAGAGCCCAGGGTCCTCATGACTATTTACTGTAATAATACAAAGTCACATTAAACAAACCTCATTCAAGATACACAAGTCGGTGGGTTTGTGTAAGTACGCTTTTCTCTAGGAATTTCATATGGTCGGTTTCGCATCACGTTAAAGCGTCCTTTTTCCTCGTCGTTTCTTCTCCTCCATGCTGTTGTCTTTCTATCGCGTTCCGAGGGGAAACGAACCGCGGTGGAGACAATTATGGGACTTCCGGCAGAATTTCTGCTCTCTCTTTATACAATAGACCGGTATGTGTGTGTACCTCGAATCTTTAGATTTATATGTATGCAACACTCCTGAAAAACTGTGTCTTTACACGGCACGTTGAGCTGGCGTAACGACCACCCACTATTGAAACTACCATACGCCATATTTTAACAGCATGTTATCATGCTACTATGTAAATAGTATTATTGTGTACTCTTTTCGCGTCGCTAAGCACAAATTTGCCTTAACAAAAATATTCTTTTCGTAACATTGGAAATGGGGAATTTTACGTTTGTGATTAAACCGACTTCGTTGATTGCGTCGGACCGAGAGGACTTATGATGGGACGCTGCAATTTTGAAGTTGCTACAATTTTTATTTACTTTAACGAGCATGTCATCCTGAGGAAAATAAAGGATAGAATTTCCAATATCTTGAATATTAAAATTTGAGTATTGTATATCGACATCAACATTTCCGGGAAGTGGTCAAACGACGAATATTAATCGTCGATTTCCTAGAATTGGAATTTCATTTATAATATTTATTTTCCAACAACGCATCAGAATGCTTCTTCATTATTACTTTTTCTAAAATATCAATAAGTACTCGCACAACGTCAAAAGACCGTGAATTTTTCTCAGCACGTATCGTGTATTCCATATATACGATAGAATTTCATTGCCCGTGTTCAATATACTGTGACCTCAATAGGGGTGAGAGTTGAGCACGAAGAAATCGAGTAGAACGAATGAAAGAGTGAGGTACACTGCCATTGTGTATACGAGCAAGGGAACGAGGAAAAATATTTGAAAAAAAAACGAGAAAAAAAAACAACGAAAGATCAAGAATGGAAAAAATAACATGAATAGCTTCAGAATAGAAAGAATCAGAGGGCTGTTGAAGAAAACGTGATTTATAAATAATTGTATGCATAGTGACATCTACCACTTTGTGCTGAAATATCAGAACAGTTTGTCGTTTCGTGATACAAAATTTTGTCAAGTTCATTTTCCACGTTGAAATGAAATCAGTGTCAACTGTTTGATAAACAACAATTTAACAAAACGGATTCTTTGTGAAACTTGCTGTTTGTGAAAGAATCGTTAAGAATTATGGAAAAAGCTAAAATAGAACAATGGGATATTAAATATGAAAGAACAGCGTGTTAACGATTTTGAATAATCTACGGAATATTATAAAACTCATTGACTTATAAAACGGCTGTTCGTGCGACGCTCCAATTTGAAAAGCTCGATTGTTCTGACGTTCTATGAACACAATGGATGAGCGAGGTCAGGTTAGGTTTGCTCGTCGTTCTACATTGTACACTTGCCTCCTTTATCACATGCAGCAAACGACGCGTTCGTTTAGAATCGAATTTTTAATCAGCCCTGATCATACCCAGTTCCATTAAGTTCTTTAATAGAGAACGAAATTCATAACGTTGACATTTATCAAACGAGGAGATAAATATTTAACATACTTTTCGGATGAATTCGAAGGGTCTACAATCCCGAATAGTGTCTACATCTGCTTCTCACACGAAGACGCAGTTTCTCTTTACCAAGAATATTAAATTTTCTCATATCGCTTCTAGAACATTCCATTCAATATGTAATAAATGAGAATAATTTATACTCTTTGAACATTTCGAAACTGACGAATTACCATTAAATTGTGATTCAAACAAACAAAAAACTCGGAGCTGAAGTTTTTTTTCGGTATCATATACTCGTTAGTCTATAAAAGCACAGTGACAGGTCGTTACTGCGCTTTTAGCACATGTAACATCTGCTAATGTGCAAAAAAAAGTTGCCTAGTTGTTACCTTTTACACGCCATCAGACACGTAATGATCACTACTTAAAAGCACTTGATAACTGCCCTCGAAGCTGTTGCTGTTTTTTTTTTTTTTTTTTTTTTTTTTTTCATTAAACGCCAAATAATGGTCAC
This sequence comes from Venturia canescens, assembly GCF_019457755.1. Taxonomy (NCBI): domain Eukaryota; kingdom Metazoa; phylum Arthropoda; class Insecta; order Hymenoptera; family Ichneumonidae; genus Venturia; species Venturia canescens. The sequence continues at coordinate 14,934,909 of NC_057421.1, read as the reverse complement.
TCATAAATAATTTTTCCCTGCTGTCATGAGTTCTAACAAAACTTCCGTATTAACTAGACTCCCAAACGAACAATTCTGTAATACGTCATTTTAATATTCTGTCTGATGTTCCAACTTGAATTGCTCGACTATGACGAAATCCGTTCTAGAGCTGTAAAATACTTACGATTCATGAGGCCCTATTATGTTGCAATATGGTAGTATTATAGTGGTAAGTGGTACCTGTCTCTCGTGAATGTGAGCTTGCCCGGAAGAGTCGGCAAGGAAGGCAAACCGGCAACAGTAGGAGCAACCTCCTGATCACTGTAATGCACGGACTTCTTGATGCTTTTGCTTGTGCCGCCATCACCACGAGCATCAATACCAACGACCACGGGCCGCAACCACGGCTTAACGAGTAGCATCTTCCTACAATTTCAAGTCCCACTCTCTGCTCACTCCTTTACGTAGCTGAAGTAGCCGGAATGCACTCGCAGAGTGATTAAAATCAAAGGAATCAAGCTTTCCTCGTACGAATCCCAGCTCAGCATTGCTTTCTAGTTGGCTTCGAGAAATTGCTTTGCTTCTAAGTCTGTCTTTCTTCCTTCCCTGTTTCTATCGCTCTTTCCTTATATGTGATCATCTCGATTCAGTTTCCTATTTGGCCTACCTGTACCAAACCTTCTGATCTGGAGCACTGCGCGGTCAGACTTCAATATCAGAATTCAAAGCTCCGTCTGGTGACAGAAGGGATTTTGTACAAAGCTGAAGATTAAAAAGTAATCGAATGCTTCGTCGGCTTTGAATGACACTGAAATTGTGCTAGACACTGACTGATAAATTCTGCGCCCGAAATTACTTGATTCCACTAATGTTTCAATTGTGGTTTCAGTCGCCATTTCATTCATTTACATCAACATGATATGAGGAAATTATGGCTTGTATAGCATAAAAATAAATGAAGGAGTAAAGAATTTGAATCGAAAGAGCAAAATGAATTCCTACGAATGTCGAATAACGCCGAGTACCCACAACCATTGGGGCATCGTACAAAATACACTAAAAATTCATTCGCACTTCCAACGAATACCGATTTTTAACATGCAGACTTTGATCATGCTTCAGGTGCGTTGACTCGATCGCAGTTCCCGGTGTTCACGATCTACGCCCAAAAGAGTTGTCTCGCAGTGAAACCGTGCGAGAGAGCATGGTGCATCGACAGAGTGCAAGGACATCGTCTTCAGGGTCACACGAAGAGAAGCATGACCGCGTCGTCCCGTCAACATTGCCTTGAGCTGTGTCTCGGTGAGCGAGACTTTCTGTGTCGGTGAGTAATCATTGTCTAACTCTCTTTTCTCGCGATCTTCTCATCTTTATAATACCTTGTATACCATATTATGAATCTTGTACAATCGTCTTACGAGAAGAACTCACCTCGCAGACACAAAATTAAAGGCAATCATCGGTTGTGCATCCTCGAGACTTGGCGATGATCCTGAAGATCCAACAGTCACGCTTACGTATCGCGTGGTGGAACTCTCTTCGAGTCCATCACGTACTCTCCGTCTCGCGAGGGCCCTCCATGTTACGTAGTGTTATTTCTCATCGTTCGAGACCTTCGCCAACACTTTAACCCCGTTATAAAAAAAAACAAAAAAAAAGTGAAAAGTGCCTAACGTCGAGAACACGAACACGTAAGAAATCATCTTGTCCTTCGATATATTTAAATCTTGGACGATCTTTTTATCCCAAGGCTTCGACGTCGATTATAACCTCCCTTCGTTCACGCTAGCAACCAGTTCAAGATAATTAACAAAAGAGAGGTTACATGACAGCTGGACAGCCTCAATTATTGCAGTCATGCACGTGTGTTTTATTTAAATGAAGTTAACCTCCTAGTCGGTGGCCTTGAATTCTTTTATAGGGCCTGACAGAAAAAAGTTGAAAGTACTTTGTATAATCACGTCGAAAGTCACTTAAATCCGATACGTAGAACCAGATCAGTTGAGAAGGGTTAGAAAATAGATTCTCGTCCACTCGTACATTGAAAAAAATTATCTGCAGGGTTTGATATTCTCGACTTTACCTAATTTCACGAAAAAAGAAACATGTTTCCCAGTGCCTCATTACCAGACTCGAAGCAATAATTTTTTCCAATTGTCATTTTATTAAAGAACACAAGAAATCGAGTCACGAAATCAGTGGTGTCAGATTGGCAATAACTAAATACATCTTTCTTCGAATGAGCGTGAAAAACTTTCGAAATAAAAAGCGTCAAGGACTTCAGAAATAAAAAAGTGGAAAACTCGTTCTTCAGGGGAAGAAAAAAAAAGAACTCACGAAACGACAATTCTTTGTTCGTTCCATACAAGGAAATTTCAGGTCTAACTGCATACGAAAAAAGTTGTAAAGTCGATTCGAGGTATTGATTTCGAAGCGGATGCCGGCCGGCTTCAAATGAGAAAAAAAATGGAAGAAGGGAACGTACGGAAGCTGAAGGAAAGTGAATGAGCGAAATTCCTTTTTCTCTTACTCCTGTTTTACTTCACACATTACTCTTCCGCTCTTCGGCTCGTATTTTTTCGCTCCTGCTCTCCACTTTTCTTTTTACCGCCCTTGTTTCTTCTTCTTCTTCTCGTATTTTTATTCTTTTCACTTCGACTATTGACTATATATACGCTGCGGGTGTAACCGTGCGTAACCAGGCGCAATTATGCGTATCAAGACATTCTTTACGGTCGGTTATAAATAAGAATGTATGCAGAGATTCCGGGTGTCATACGTATAGTTTATGCGTTTACATTGGTAATGCTGGCGTAATGACCGTGGTTGCTTTTCATTGCCAACGTATATAACTTTAATTTGCGAGTAAACTTATATTCGTATAAACGTACGCGTACACATCAAAATATAAATGTATCTGCTAAATTTTATTTACTCGTACGTTTATTATTATTTATTCAACAAAACAAAAACAACTGACGCGAAATTCCAGAGAGCACATTTTTTTTAAATTATCAAAGTTAGATTTTTATACCTTCGTTTCGCCCAATTGAGCGAGTTTTATTTGAAATAAAAACATTCAAATGATTTATCGACGAGTAGAATGCCGGCGATATTTCTTGCATTTACAAAATTGTTTAAAAAAACGTATCAAAGTAAATGAATTACTTTGAGTATTGAACGCGATATGCACATTATCGTTTCGTTCTTCAACTACGAAACACGTACGATATATATTTTTGAATGAATTTATATAAATATATATTATTGCGATCTCGTCGCGGGTGCGGTGTAAATGTGAAAGCGATCACGAATTTGAGATATGGAAGCGCTAACTAAAAACGATAAAATCGACATATTTCAGGGGCTTAACGTTGCTCAAATCGTCTTGTAATAGAAACTTGGTCTTTGTAGATCTCGCTCGTATCTCCGCTGCACGTAATACGCCATATACATCAATATATATTTATATACGTTTCGATATACATATGTAGTTGTAGATATATCCGCATACTTTTATAGTAGAAGGATTTTCACTGTACACGTACGGTACTCGTACTTTCACAGAGTATTATATCGCGAGGGCACGTACGAGACGTCTAGAGCCACCCTGAGATGAGATTTACGAGAGACTCGCGCGGATGCTGAGGCACACGAGTCGAATCTCGTATTATCATAGAGCTCAGGCTTATTCCGGGCGGCTTCACTGAACGCGTCATTTTGCTTTGGCCACGTGTCTTACTCGTCATCATCTTTCTTTTCTCTCATCCTATCTCGGCCTCTCAATCCCTCATAAAACAGCCGATGAGATACGACAAGCCCCGTTACATAATACTTGGTGAGGCAACCGAAGCGCTGCATCAAACAGAAATGGTAAAAACGGAAGCCAGCACATCGCTTACCGTCATTTCGATTTCCTTCGGACATGACCGTGTGATTCGTATTCGAATCGTACCTCGCGCTCCAACTTCTTCCCTTTTAGTCCCTCGTTTTTCCTTTTTTACTCGTTTTTTTTTTTTTTTTCGTTTTACCCCAAATGCCCCGATTCAAAATCACGTGCCTCGTAACAAGTCTTTGCCGGGTGAGTGTGTCCGAGAAAATGCGCGCCTACATTGCCTCCTGAGTGTCCCCGCCAGCGAACGGGAAAGATGCCAAAAAATCACTATCCAAAGTCTCTCTATGCAAGGGGAATGAGGAAAAGGCGTTTTTATACGGATGGGCTATCTTCAAATCTGAGTCAGAGAGTTCTCTGTGTTGAAGCAACTCTCGGTGTGCCCTGGATTCATTATTCATCCAATGTATAGTATCCTCAACATATTCAGATTTTTAAATTTTATACAGAATGCTATATTCTTAAGTGCTCCAAAGGTTGATCCTTTAAGAAATAATGGGGATTCAATAGAGAATCAGCAAGTGATGCTACCGTAGCTCATTCGGTATGATGTTTTGAGGAAAAATGTGAATCTAGAAGAGAAACCGTAAGATCACGTTGAAAAAGTGAAGCTAAACAAAGGATCTGAGCATTCGTGTGGCCGTAATCCATGCTTGCGAACACGTCACTTCCGGGAATCCCCGGCAGCTTGAGGCGGAAGTAGAAACCTGAAGAAATATGCATGCACACATAGTGGTACTTATGTAATACTCGTTCATTTGCAGAAAGCGTGGAGAAACTCTGAGACTCCGGAACAAAATGAGGAACTTTTGAACCGCGAGGATTCCGGATGGTGTCTCAGAGTCGGTCATTTTGGTTTTAACCTTCGAATAAAAAAAATATTTGATCCTCAACATCCGTATTCTAAATGCTACTCATTTACTTCTAGTCAAGAAAACAAATTAAATTAAAATCAATGAAATCGAGCAATTATTTTTCAAGCTCGATAACGTGGAAAGCACACGACGTCACTCGGATGATGAATGGATTCAATCACTCTGCAAATAAACGTTAATCACAAAATTATCGAAATTACCCGTTGACCGATGATCACCAATTGCACGGTAGGGTTTGACAGGTACGTGTAAAACACGAGCCCCTGCCGAACAAATCGACTGATCAGCTTCTCGCTATAATTTAACCAGGCGCTTTGAAAATTCTTCACCGTTTTATCATCCTTTTTATTTATTTTCATTTTGAAATATTACGAAGCACGGGAGTTTGTTAATCGGTCTATAGCGGAGAGCAAAGCATGATCACGCAACTCTCGAGCGAAGATCGCGTTATGCTAATCAGACCCATGCCCACACACGTATATCTATATGTGGATTAAAATGTATATGGCAACGATATACAAAGTGCAAAAAGTTCACCGACAGGGAGATTGATCGACGAAGTCTCGATCGTATCTATCCTCAACGTATAATGTATATACTATAGACTATATTTTATGCTGCACGTATAACATGTACCCTGCTGGTGACCGTGAAGGGTGCATGCGACTAGGAAGTCTTCGACGAGAACTTATAACCGTCCCTCCATATATACATGCATGTACATTCTCACATATGCCACGTACATAAGTATATATAAAGCACCTTTACAAGACGTACCTACGCACGCATTTTCTATTCAGCAAAGAGTGCTGCATGCTGCATGCACCGCAATCGCCTAGTCTGAGGGAGACTGTGACTCTCGTATGTCTAGCTTATTAGCACGCGACTCGCGCAGTTCCCTTCAAATCTCATCTTCGTGTTTCACTACTGCATTTCACTTCTGTACGGTTATAATCGGGAGCGGAAAGATGTAAAAGAGAGAGAGAGCGAGAGTTAAATGAGGGGAGATATTCAGCTACGATGGCAACGATGAATCGTCACAAGAGGGAATGAGGGTAGGACGAGAAGATGAGAATACGAAAATACTGAACTCAATGGTCACCGAAATAGGGTTATTGAAAAATCCAGCCACTTGATCACTGGACTACCTTTTTGGATGCGACTCTTTAAGGATTATCAGGCTCAAGAGTATTTCTCGATGTACGACAATCGGAAAAGAAAACTCCAGTGTGACATCACAAATGCTGCAGGGATTATTGTACCGGGTTACATGACAATGCCCTCGACCGTCGACCCCTTGTCAAGCTTGTGTAACAGACGAAGTGGAGCACTACCGAGAACTCCTCGGATTCCAAAGGACGATCGCATTAACATTCTATGGGAACGGTATTTCTGGCCTGCAAGTTGTCCCCGGCACTCTGACAAGCATCCTCGTAGCTGTTACTCCACGATACTTCGTATTCGCTCTGCGATCACACGTACTGAGATTTTGGAAGTTCTCTGCAACACTGCACTATGGACTTACTAGCAATTGACACCAAAGTGCAGTGCTGCATGCGACTGTGTCGGGCATTTTACAAAGAAGACTACCCTGCAGCGGTATTACAGTCGTTTGATCTATGACTCTGACGAATCTGCTTCGTTTGGATGAAAAAGATTTTCTGCGAGGAAATTCGGCACAATTTTATGAAATTTCTTGAAAATCAGTCTTCGAGGGGAACAGTCGTTTTTTTACCGGTAACAGAAGGCATGGATTATACGCGATACACGAGAAAGCGAGTATTTCCATGTTAGCTACGAGAGGGCGCGCTTTACAGGTTCGTGAGTGCTCTCAGGGAACTTGACCAGGCGGGATCGTGCTGACGACGATTTGTTGCGAGTAACTGGTAACCGGCGTTGTCGGACGAACTGGAGTTTCCCTAATGGACAGTGCAGGATGCTCGAGGCCCCGTCGAATAGTATTACCGGACGTATAGATCTCTCTCGTCGTGCTGGATAGTTCTCTAGAAATCGATCGTTTAGACACGTGGGTTTTACTCGCGCTATGTCTCTGTTTAGAGCTCCGTGTAGTACCATCGACATCGATGCGCGAGAGGTTCGTTCGATTGTATTCTAACCCGTTGTACTGCCGCTGGACAAGAGGGAATTGTAGTTCGATTGAGTATACGGACGTAAACGCAGCGCAAATTCACGTGCACTCAAACGTCTTTATAAATCATGACACTAGGAGACCAACGAGTGTAGAAGGAAAGCATATTCAGATTCAAACTCGTGTACATGAGCTTTCAAAGATGTGAACAATTAGACAAGCACGAGTGTCATCGCAGAATGTCCCAGTGAATCTCGTTTTTAGATATAAAATAGATACACGGAGAGAATGACGAGCTGCAATTTGGATATTATTATGGGAAAGAAATTGAATTTTCTTTTATAAAAAAATAATTTCATCGTTCACAGTAGGAACTTTGACCGGAGTATTTAGTAAATTTTGACGTCACGGTGGATTTTACCGCGTTGCACTGTTAACATTTTCATACGAATGTTTATGCCAGGATGCGGCGATAGTAGGAACGTGGCATGTTGTCGCTATCGGCCTATTTCCCTATTGCTTTCATATGCTCAGCCCTCTGTGAAGTGTGTAAATCACCGCTTCAGTGTGCTGCAAAATTCGGAAACGAGTGATCGATACCTACGTTAGGGCAAAGACATTTTACTGTGATGCACCGTAAAATTGACTAAACGTTTTGTTAATTTTAGTATACGTACCATAAATTTTACCATCTGCAATATTTACTATGATAAAACTAAAAATTCGGAAAAATATTGAAAATTTGACAGCGCGTTACTGGAATAAATTTTTTTCGTAAACTTGTCCCCGCAGTCAAATGTATCCGCGGTTAATTTTATAGTGAATTTCACGCTAAATATTACCTCTTCGTTCAATTCTCTCCGTCTAATGGGAGCAATATTTGTATGTGTTAATCTACAAAACGTAGCAGCATTTCTCAATTTGTAGTGGACCGAATTTCGTACGTCGATCTAAAAGAACAACTTTGTCGAGGAAGAAACAATCTTGGAAATTTAGGGTAAAACATTGCTGTGACTTAAAACGATAGTGTATGAAAAATGAGTCGAGGCACGTACAAGTAGTTTTCTTACAATTTAAATACTAATCCGAAATTAAGAGGAACGGGGGACAGCTAGCAAGGACGCAGAAGGACGATATAGCGGAGAACACCCGAGGCGAGAAAAATTGTTTTTCATCACTTTAACTTTGCTGAAGTCCAGCATCGAATTAAACTCGGAGGTCGGCACACCGTTAAAATGAGAAGAGAACGTTCTTCTCCATGTTTTTTGTCTTAATACTCTTCGCGCGTTCTCCACGGCTTTTCCATTTCTGTTCGTACTTTTTCTCACTCTCTCTCTCTCTCTCTCTCTCGGTCTTTTTCTATCTTCGTCGGTAGTTCCGGGTTTGAGGCTCTATACGTCTTACTCTTTCACACAGCTTCTGATCTCCCCTCTCTTTTGTGTGAAAAACGAGGTAGTGGACGTCGTAGTCCCACACGGAAGTGGGTTACCACCCCTCGTCCCCCCCCCCCCCTCCTTTTACTACGTCTCGGAGGCACTTACCATTAAAAGCGCTGTTCGCGACAACGGCACATCCAATTATAAGTGCGAAATTCATTGTTCGTCGGGGTGGCCCCGTCCTTCCCCCTATTTTGTACCGCGGGTGGACGTCGCGTATTCCTCCAGCGAGCATTCGCGAGGGTTGAACGTCTGCCAACTAGCCCGCGGCAGACGCGCGCGCGAGAACGACTGAGTTCCGTAGTGAGAATTACCCGCGGCGCCGAAAACCTCGTACTTGGGTTAAATTTCAGCTGTAAATTGGCGAATGAAGCTTTGCCACTTGAACGGATGCCTGAGAGCTTCGGAGAGTGAAGAGAAATTGAAAATTACTGAGAATCAAAAGCCGAACAGTTATTTTAGCTTGGAGAATTCACGTCTAGTCTCTCGGAATTAATAGAAAAACATTGATCCATTTGATCAAGCCACTTTTACATTGGAATAATATGGAAGATTGAACGAAACCGATCTCCTATGAATTTTTATGCGCTGCCCAGTTATAAAAACTAGATTTTTAAACAGTTCTACAAAATTCTCATGTCAAATCGCTGGATGTGAAGATAGATACGAATCTTATATCGAATGAGCGAAGCGACGGGTTACTCGGAGAAACATAGAAATTTCACTGGGCTGGCGAAGTTGAACGACAGCTACTCGTCGTTGTACTTATTCAGGTCTTTCGGTTCTGCAGTGAAAATAAATGTATGCCCAAGTCTTTTATTCCAACAGATTTTTATTTATCTTTCTCTTCTTATTTATCGTTTATCTTGCATCCTTTTCTCGCGTGCGCTTCGGATGAATAATTCAAGCTGGAGCAACGGTGCGCTGAGTATCTCTCTTTTTCCTCAGCATGAGCGGGTTACCACCGACGAATATCGGGGAGTGGTTTTCAAATACTGTTTGAAATCAGCCGTTACTTTCCGAGAAAATGCAACTCCCCACGAACGTACAAACCTCGAACGCAGATGTTGTGTTCTTACCTCATTCCCTTCATCTCTGTTTCGTGTTTCAAAGATGCTGTCTCGATTTAATTCCCTTTGCTAGGTCTCTCTACGAGATCAAATATTTGCGGGACCGGATGTATGAGATGTCGAAATCTCCCTTAATTATGTGGCCTCAATCTTTTTCACCAAGCTTATTACCATCGAACGAACACTGTTGTCGCTGCCGAATTAAGCAAGTTGAGGCTGTACAGTCATTTTTTTACCCAAAAGTTATGATCTGTACCTTTCAAAAGTTAGGCCAGTTTACAGTTTGGCAATGTTGCATACACTTTAAAGAAGAGTTGGGGAAAAAAAGACGAAAAACTCGTGAAAGCTCTGTCGAAAACACGAACGGTGACGATCCTAGCCTCAAACAACTGCACGGGAGACAGATTATTATTAATATAATCTCAGCAAATCTCCTAATAAATCTGAAAAAAATGCCATTATTCAGCAAGCCTTGCTCGTGTTGCCCAAAAAATTTCATATATTTAGCATCATTTTTAACGGAGATATCACTGAATGTTTCTTGACTTCCACAAGATTACATGTTATTTGACCCAAATTTTTATTGATTTATCTCAACATCGACGCTCCTAAACTGTCTAAAAATTTAACTGATTTTTTTTTACACTTCACTTTATAAGATGCAATCGGTTTAAAAGCGATGACATCATTTTCATTGCAATGCCTCAACTTCCTTAAAGAGTTTTATAGGCTACAAGAAGCGAAATATATTTCGAAAACTTTTTCGGAGAATCAGCTCGATCACAGCTAGAGAAAATGAATCATTTAATAATCTGTATTACTATATAAAAATGCCGGGGGCTCCTAGCAACCCTCCTCGTTCTCTCCAAGGAATCTTTCAATACCGAGATGTATATTTTCATAGCGTAACATCAAAATAATTTTACGAACGTTCTGAATTTCATTACGCAAGCTGGCATCTCCATCTATTCATCTTCTTACGATATCGCTTTGCTCAAAGTATTCTTCCGTCGAATGCAAAAACCTTTTATTTTACGAAGCTATAATATGTAACTCAAATCAACAGACAATCTCACTAGTTAATTATGGAAAGGAAAATGTGTGCATACTTCCGAATGATTTCTGAGCCTCACAGACAGAATTTTTTCCAGCAAATAACAGATTTAAAAATCCAGAAATATCGAAGTAAATAAGATCGTAGAAAAAAGTACGTACGTATTATGGTAGATTTTATGGCCAGGAGGGATGTAAACAAATGGAAGCTAGAGAAAAAAATATTCTGAAATTGAAAAATGCGTATTTACCAGTGAGTATTTACTCTCGCGTACCTCCCCGAGAACTGCTGCATGGGGTATGTTTCATACACGCCATTTTCCGATAATGAGCGCATGAATTCTGAATAGTCGTTATTTACTCATTTTCACATCGTGAAAATTGCTACCTCATCGATTTTCCGATTTGTTCATTCATTACCTTGGTTGTGTAGATGATAGAAAAAAAAATAAACGGTAATTTCTCAAATCGACAGAATTGATATATTTTTAGAGTCTCCGCAGTCTCCTGCGGGTCCGATTGTAACGATCACAATCGGACACCCTGTATAGGAGAGTCGTATTAGCAGCAGAAGAGTGGCTCGAATATACGAGCGTTTGTACGCGTTTTTCCGTTCGTTCGGCGCACCTACGTTGGTATGACCATTGCGCGGGGAAACCGCAAGCGTATTCGGTCTATGCAGCGCAAGCCTTTTGGGAGCATCAATATCAGTGGGAATACAACTCTCGTCTACCGGTTGTGCATTGAATGTGCAGCGAGGCTCGTCCCACCCCCGAGAATCTCGTGCCTTGTGTGGAGGTATAAGTGAAGTTTTTGGTGAGGCTGCTGACATGCGCCGGTTACAATCGGTATGCCAGAATTTTCGTAGCAATAGTGCTAGCAAAAGCGAATCCCGAGGGTTCGTTCATCACCATTGAAAAGCGGATAGCCGCTCATTTATATACTTATATATATCATTAAGGTATGAACAGATGTGAATCTAAGAAGCGGATCCAGGAAAAAGAGAAAGAAGGGGGTTTGGTCAGGGAAGAGCACATTGCATATCCGGTGAGCGAAACGAGCTTTTTCTCCTATCTATTCGCTAGAACAATTCACCCGGCGAGCTACGATTTGCTGTGTAGCGAGCGGAGCAAAGCGAAAGAGCAGAGACCCAACAACAAGAGGCGCGCAGCGCCGAGAAATATACATTGAAACGTATGAGTGTGTGTGTGTAAGCTCAGTACACGTGAGTGCATCTGTAGGAGCCGTAGTATAATGAGCCACCGGCCGACTACCGACGCGTGGTAGATTTCGTTCTATAAGGAAGAGCGTGTTTGCTCCATATATACGACGAGTAGAAAGAGCTCGGTACAGACCAACCGGGAGAATCGGGCTGGTTTGAAACAGCAGAGTTCCCGCACTGTTTCCTCTATATGGCAAGTCCCAAGTCGAGCGTCCTAACACCGGCGAAATATGCTTTTGTGTGATCGTCGAAATTTTATGCTGAGAATGAACCACCGGCAGCCGGCACTCCGGGCATTAACTCCGACGGCTCGCGGTGAGGTCAAATCGCGATCAAGGGCTTAACGGTTATTCGAAGGCCGGAATCCCAGTAGTACCACTACGTGACTGATTTCCTGATACGATTTACTCCGTCATTTGTACTCGTGCGTATGTGTGTACGTGTGTACACTCTTTACGTACTATACAATTCTCACAAAGTCCATATCGAACCGCGCGCGATTTAGAGCATTCTCTTGATCCTTACATGCTCACAGGAACGCACGCATACATTTATGCGGAGTCATCACATAGTGGATATCATTCGATCCCATTGATTACACCCTTGTACCCGGCGCTTAGGATCCGCCAAAGGTGCTGGTATTCATGTTCAGGAACTTGAAGCTATCCAGAACACTTTTATGGCTACCCTCAATTGCCTCTCCTCCTCTCTCCCGAAGTTCAAACCGCAAAAATCTATTGGCAGAATCATTGTTATCCCAGCATTAGGTATAATTGGGTAGCATCCAAATGCCTTCGGGAATACGGTCGCGAAATACGGCACTGCGTTCCAAAACGGTACTGGATACAAATGGACGAAACAGCGATAACTGGTAGAGGCAGCTCGTAGTATTTCCTGAATATTGAACGATTCCGAAAACAGGCCATGATTTTCGGGGTTTCAGACACAGTATTTCCACTCAGCGAGTACCTTTCCCATGTTTCACCTTAATTGCTTACCGAAATTCGCTTTGATGAGAAAGCACTAATGTTAGTTTTATTACTAGCCTTGTTATTTTTTTATCGTTCGCACGATAGTGCTACTCGATCGACGCCATGAATCAATTATACTAGACGAGTGTGAGTTTAAAAGTTTAATTGAAAAATAACCGTCAAAGAAATTGATGAAGATCGAGCAGTTGAAACGGGGCACCAGAAGTTTCACGCTGGATAGTATTAACGGCACCACTAAAGTTGCAACCGATGAGGAAGAGGGGCCAGTTACAAGGGACAAGGGGAGGGAATAAAGGTGCTCTCGTATACAATACGTGCAGTAGTACGAAGCGGTAGCTGTGAGCGCGGCCTCGTCGCTTCCATAATCCGTACACACGGAGAAGTAACGGGGAGCCGTAGGCTCTCACCCTGCGCTTGCGGCAATTAGCTCAGGAGCTCGCGCAGGAAGTACGCGGACGAACGAGTATTCCGCGAGGGTAATGAGCGCCAGCGGTCTTGTTTATCGTTCCACGATGCCGGTACTTCCAGAGAGAAACAGAGAGAGGATTAAATAACCGAGTTGAAGTTGGAGCGAGAGATCAGATACATAGATACAAATAATTACATGTATGCAGGCGTATAAATCGGAGAACTATCACGCCAAGAGAAAACCACAGGTCCTAAGAAGCTTAGATACCTGCGTGAGTATAACTGTTGGAAAATTCCGAGTTTTATAAAATATTCCTGTGTGACAAGGTTAGTAATGTCTTTTCCCAAGAGGAATAGCCCCGTCCTACGAAGTAGTCTTTCTTGAAAGATGACGAAAAAATATATCAACAGCATTTTCGATGCATTCGCCAGTCGTTCCGAAAAAGTATTTTCGTCGGTTTCACAAAGATATTTGCTTTGAATTGCACTTATGAAGTATCGTTTTTGCGATACGACGAACCGAGATCGGGAACGAATCCTGAGTGGAAAAAAATCCCAAATGGTACAGGTGCCAATGGAGACGGATAACTGTTGGAAGTTTCGTGTGTCATGAAAGAGTTTTGGGTTTAAAAGAACATGGAAATGCTTGACCCTTGTGAAGAAAAACCGGTAGTAGGAGAAAAAAACTTGATAGTTGATATTCTATGTAGATTGACGAGAACACGAGGCATAAAGGGAAGGGAAGAGTGGTCAGAGCACCGGATGCCATAAACACACGGGATGCAAAGTGCGAATAGCTCAGAGCAGCGGTCTCTTCGAGCTGCTAACAGTAATCCGGCTTTGCCAGTTCCCTCCGTTCATTCTCATTTTGTCGTATAGCTGTACGTACCTTCTATGTATTTTCCACTGCACTCGTATACGTACGAGTACGACGCATGAGTTTTCCACGAAATTGACAGACCGGGGATTGGATACGGCAGCGATGCTTGTAACGGATCAGTCAGCTTTGTCGAAAGTCCGTGAATACATGCACGGGATGCCTGGAAAGTACTGCTCAGGCTATGAAGTAATCCAAAATTCTATTGGATATCCTGCTTTCTATCGAAAATTACTCCATCCAGCATCACTTGTAAAACGTTCGAGATATTTGACGGAATATGCACTTATGACTGAGATTAAAGTGCGTCAATGGTCCGGACTAGCAGGCTCTCAAAGACTTGATTTCATGCCACGCTTGACGAAGTACGTTATTCTCTGCATTTCTCATACTAAATTAAAAGGAGAGTAAAGTGATCGAGTGTTCATTTGCTTTGTTCAAAAAGGGTTGTTGTCACGAGCACTGATTCACGATGGAATGCTCGCTTCTCGGATTAAAAAATGGACGAATCTCCACGATAGATAATAAATTACTTAAAATATTATAAAGTTTCACTCTACTCGATCTCTTGGTTACCGGTTGCTTGGAGAGTGAGCGTTACAAACGTGATTTTGCCGTAGATTTCTCCTGTTTTTCGATGTCAATATTTTGTGCTTTGCGATCCGGTGATCGTGGCAGGTACTTGCTTTTTCCGTTTTCGAGTACTTCTCCATATTCCTTCGGGTTTTACAAGCTTGGTGTACGGATCAAAAAGCTGCTCGACTCAAAGTGAAGTATCACGTGACACGTCACTTGTGTTAGGGAATCAACAAAGTCACGTGTACTTTGAAGTACAACGCAGCACACCATCCTGTAGGATTTCCGAATCAAAGTGTCAGTAGGAAAAATATTTATGGAATTTTTTCGCAACTTAATTCTAACCGTGATTATCGGAACTGTGAATGCATCTCAATTTCCGTGAAGTTGTAAACACGAATTATTGACAGTTTCGACCACAATGACGAGATTCAATAGAATTTTCATGATAAAAAATTCATTTTCATGATCCTGCATACACAACAGAAACAGACAAATTTTTTTTATCCACTCTTTTTTGTGGCAAATGAAGACGCTTTTCTCACCGATGATTTGAGCGATGTAAGCAACGAGCGTTCAGTATATACTCGTAAAAAGTTTCCCCAGCGTAGTAAATGTGTAAAAAGTATGGAATCGATTCGATCCCTCGTTGACATATTTCATGATTTCCTGTTACTTGTTTTTGCGCATTGGGGCATCATGATTTCATGAAAAAAATGCGATGAGAGTAGGTTACATTGATTCTCAACTGGATGGAAGAATGTCTGGAAATTGCCTTGCTTGATCATCCATGTAGGAACACCATGACGCTGATAAAAAAATAAATAAATAAAACAAGATCACTAAGAGATAAAAATGAAAAGCACTGATACGAAACGATTGAGAAACGAGAACTCGAACCCATCCTTTCACAAGCGTTCGCGTGGATCAATTCGAACTGACAGCTTTTAATGTTTACTTCAGAAATTCGATTGTGGCTGGCTACTCTCAGCAGGCTTTTCTTGTTTACGAGTCTCCCATCAACGTGTGGGTTTCACAGACGCCCGTGCAAAAACCGTTTTACCACGAAAAATGTCAGAATTGAGATATGAATATTTCAGAAATCTGTGCTATCACTATTTTCATGGATGCCTAAAAATTCCAAGGTGAGCGCGATGACCGGCGTTCGCTTCTAATCGGAAATAGTCGATTTAATGTTCTACAAAGCACACGTCCTTGGCTCAGTACGCTCGGTACAATTATAAGAAATCATAATAAATGAGAAAAAGAGTTATATCCTGCGAGCTCGAGATAGATGCAGGCATATCAGGTTGTAGCTTGGCATCGTAATGCATGGCTATCATAAGCTTGCCGACGAAGTGAGAATTAACGATATACGGATGAGAATAATATTAAGGAAGAATAAAAATTTCTTTAGGAATGGTACGCTTCGTTGACCCCTTTCTCTTTCGATACCTGCTCCGACGTAAATTTATAATGAAACGTACAAGACATAATGGCGCGGCCAGGTATACCGAATCTGGTATGATGCGAAAAGGGATGAACGACAAGAGTGGATGAGAGGAAGTGGAAGAAGAGGAAGAGGATAGAAGGGAGAAGCCAACGAAGCGATTTATCACGAACGCGATGTGATCAGGCTCGCCTACAGCGTTGGACGTTAATAACGCTTCGCGGATCACTAAAAGTCCCTATCTTTATAGTTCCTTTACTTTTTCTTTTTCTTCTTCTTCTTCTTTCTCGAGTTCGCTTCGCATTCACAATTTCTCTTCTTCACTCTGCGGACTCTAGTCGCTCTATATATACTATTTTGCCTACAGCCTTCTTCCCTCTTGTATACATATAAACGTGTATCTGATGCATCGATGCATCGCTTTTGCTTTCCTGTACCGGTGTACCTGCTTGCTCCATGTGCGCGTTCTTTCCTCCTCCCTTCGGACTCTCGGTACATGCATACCTAATAAAGCGAACACCCGGCAAAACTGCATCGTTCAATCGCCCCCCCCCCCCCCTCCTTCTACTTTCGATCCACGAGCTTAACAGTTCTCTTTTTGTTCTATTTCCTTCAATCAACTATGCGTACCGCCAGCACAAAAAAAAATGCTATAGCGTAACAACTTGTAGAAGCATACGGCCTTTCGAAAGAAAACTTGCAAGGTCGATCGCCCCGTGACTCGGTAACAAGACTTGACGTCTGTCCATAATACGATAGGAAGCGAGACCCCATACCATTGAAGTTTCTTTTGAGCTTTAAATATATTTATTTCATTTACAAGCATCGCTGATTAAAACTGCTTATTTTTAAAAGTTTATCGGTACGGTGGAATTTCTCAAGTTTCTTTTCACTCTGATCGTACGTGCAGTGAATTTTACATCGATGCATAAGAGTTTACGCAGGGTAAAGAAACTTGATTAAAAAATGATATTTTTTGACTCTTGTGTATTTTACTGGTTCTTGCTGTTCGAAACTCACAACTTGATTATACTGTAATGCTGGCCAAATTTGGCCAGGCTCGAGCTGCGTTTAGTCGTACGTTAATGATTATGGAAATAAATTCAAGCAACTAATTATGTGGTCTATTCCACATCTCGTTTATTCCACCATTAATTACCCTTTCGATCGTTCTGCCTCGATTAGTGATGTGCTTTATCAGCCAGTGTTTATTTGCTTTGCCGATACACGTTTTGCGTTCGCTCATCCATAAATAGACATCGTGTTTGGAAACGATTGCATAATACAACGAACAAAACGGTGACTCTCTGCAGTTTATTTTCAGCAATTTTATTCGCGAATCGTACGAAGCTTTCAGCTATAATGTTGCATGCCTCGCTTCACGTAACAATAATTCTTCATGCAACCGAGTATGCATTGGAAGCACTTCGACACCGAAACTCAATGATCGAAAGGGCCTTCATATTTTGAGAGGCGAACTCGTTCCATTATCAGATTCTGTGAGAAACGGACGATGCCCTTTCTGAAAAAGTTAGGCCATCGAAGGCTCGCTGGTAAACTTTGCTAAGGCTGCAGGTAGATTTCTTCTTGCCGGTGTAACCGCTACCATTTATCTACACCATCGATACAGTCCACCCTCGAGAATAGTGTATCTGTCGGTTTAATCTCTATATATGTATCCGTCTTTCTCCCTTTTACTCTCGCTCGTAGAGAGCGATTGAGCCCATGCAGCCGGACTTGGGACTTGAGCAAAGCACAGGCAAGTGCGGCTGCATGCAGCGAGTAGATGGCACATAAGAATCTTGCGAACATTCACCAGGCGATTCACCCCCCATCCTGTGTGCTCGCAATGCATACCAGTGCATATAAGAGAGCACAGAATCCCGCAGATTGGTGTTCGCTCGCATGGTACCCAAGCTCGGAACTAAGGCGCTATGTACAACAATCTTATAGCGATTGCCGTATTGGCTGTGCCCGTACAACACTGCCGGGTTCGACGCTCGACAGAACTCTGAGGCATAAGACTCAAGATACACATGCAGATATAACACTGGATATTCAACAGCAGGCATTTGTGGAGCTCGGAAATATCCGGCAAAATCTACTGGCTTCGAGATCAATTCAAGTTAGACGATGAACTATGATTTTGGTGTGGCAATTATTTGAAATTTCGAACGGTAGACAATGTTTTTGGGAATCTATTTAACTTATCGAGTTAGAATCAGCTCACTGCTCTCTCCTTAGTTCTCTTCCTTATTGCTTTGAGCTACATTCGATCTTGTGCCAAATCAACAAAGTTTCACGAATTAAACTTCTCTGATCAATTCCCCAATTTTCCCCTTCAATAAGCGACAGGACAATGTCCGGAGGTTCAGTTCTGCAAAAGTGCTCGCATGTATTCCAATCAACAGTAAGAGAAAAGAGGAGGGAACTCGGGGGAGAAAATGAAATTGCTGATGTTGCTATGAATGAATCGAAACGTAAAATTATGAGAGTTTGAGATGCGCTTTCGTCCCGGGTCTGAACTGTTGGAACAAACCAACGAATGAACTGAGCTAGGGAGGAAACGAAGCGCATACGACCGTACCATGAGACTCGAAACCAACGTGCAACCTATAGAATCCACTATCGAGTTCGAGTCTCGCTCTCTCAACGAGTTGGCAAACTGTTCCCTCACGCGAGTTAGTCAGCAGGATCGCATTCGGGAAAACTCACTTCAACGATGACCTCACTTTTACTACTACTTCTTCTTTTTCTCTTCCTGCTGCTCTTCCTCTTTTCGTATACCGAAACGTACCAGCGCTTTTACAGAACTAGGCATATAACTCCTCCAAAAGAGTTTGACCATTGAATTTTTTTCCAGCCTGTTCCCCCTTACTTTTATGACGACTACGTCGAGAATCCTCGTATACATGCTACCTTCAAATTTCTATCAGCTATCACGTTTTCTCTGATACTCCACTTCTTTTGCGATGAAACAGTTAATAATGAGCACTGAGACCCCTGTTCTCTACTTTAAACCGCCAAATTTCTAGTGCTCCATACTTCTGATAAGCAAACACTTTTTCAAGCGTATCTTCTAATTAGAATTTTATAAACGTATCGCATTAAATTATTGATAAAAATCGTGTACTCCGGATTTTAATAATCATTCTCATTTCTATGTGTCTGCTTGGCAAGTGTCTGGTTATTGGAGTTACCTCGACGCACCTATCTAAAGTTGATTCAGTTTTTAATTTTCACCTCGTATGATTCGACGATACAACGAATGATACTGTCACTGATATCGAAGACAACAAGAAACATTCGTAAAAGTGTGATAATATTTGACGATTTAGTTTCTCGTGTTTGTGCAAGGATGCATACCATTCGTTCGTTTCTTGTGACAGTCAACGGTGCTTTTCTCTTTTGAAATTTCAAATCGAGATTTTCTTCATTGCTCTCTAGGGAGCACAGAAAGAATGAAGGGTCTAGCGGTTGAAACGGGCCACAGTTGTGTCGAAGAAAAGTCACAGATTGGACTTGGATCG
The DNA here is from genome assembly GCF_019457755.1 of Venturia canescens. NCBI lineage: Eukaryota > Metazoa > Arthropoda > Insecta > Hymenoptera > Ichneumonidae > Venturia > Venturia canescens. The sequence continues at coordinate 14,915,457 of NC_057421.1, read as the reverse complement.
ATTTTCCTTGTGGCGGTTCGTAGCGCGATGGAAACTATTTGTTTGTACATTACGTACGTTCACCAACACGTACATTTCACCTTTTTCAATTGTTCGCTCCTGAACGTTGTTCTCTTATCTCATTCCACACTGAAACAACAACCGCATTCTTACATGTTTCGCAATAACCCTACGCGTACGATTCAACTGCTCAATAGTGTGTTTGAAGTCGTAAAAAAGCCGCTGATCGATTTGCTTATAAGAGAAAATACTCGGTTTTCTTCTTATCAAAAAACTGTGCTAAATGGAACATTTCATTGAAAAGAAAGACATTTTCAAGAGAATCCAATCTTCGGATTGGGATAAAACTTATCATCATTTCTGACCTGAATGGACAGCACCATCTGTAGAATTGTTCTGTCGAGCTTGACTTACCTGAAACATAATAAAAGAAGAATAATTTTAATAGTAATGTAAAAAGAAACGAATCTCCCTGAAATCTTAGAGAGAACAACTATCAATTTGAATTTCGAGACGTTCAATTATGAATTCTCGTAGACGGTGTATACACGCAGAGTATTTTTTTTTATAATCCTTAGGTCTGCGTGAAAAATTCCATACGCCCATAGCCTGAGATAATCTTACCGAAGGGATCGATTAAAAATGTATGTGGGGCTGGTGTGAGCACTCACGAACCTTCAGCAACGTTAATTGCCTGCAACCCGTATGGTGGTATTTTTGCACTACGTGTTTATCGCTTTTTCTCATGGTCTTTTTAATACCCTTCGAGGTTAGATTTTGGCTTGGGACCCTAAATTAATATTAATTCGAGGGTTCTCGTCGATAGCTGATGTATAGACCGGTGGAGTTGGTGTATAAGAAATACCAAAATAATAATTTCACTTCGCTATAATCATCGTGGAGCCTTTTCAGAGCTCTTTTTTTCGCGTTCCAATACGTTTTTTTTTTCATATAACTTTAGAATTTCAACTTGAATTATTTTTCAAGCAGAAGCGAAAATAAAATATAAATTTCTAAAAACTCTCGATGAATGATTAAATAATGCATAAAAATCTTATTCGTTAGAATAAATATTGCTCCATGTCAAAATATGCAAATAATTTAGGACGCCTATAATCTTTCCAGACTGTCTTAAAACCACACGATTTAGCCTTCAAACTTCGAGCCCTACAGCCAATGTCGTTTTCAAACACAAAAAATACCTAAGAAGGATCTCCGCATCACATAATAGCAATACAACCGACTTAATTAGTGGTTTTACAAGTGAGATGCCCAAGGGTTGAATTCTCGGTGGGAATTTATGTTTGGCTACGGATGAGTAGCGAAAAAAAATGACTCATTGTCGAGTTGGCCGAAGAATGGTAGAGACGAAGAAGATGAGCGAGCGAAAATAAAACTTCTTAAGTCTTCTCGAACAAGCTTTAGCTGGTGAAAGTTTTGAAATGTTCATCTCTTTCTTCTTAATTTACTGCTCCTTGAAATTTGGGCTTCAATGATTTTGTGGATTAATTAGAGCACAGGATTATTATTTTCAACCGCAAAAAATGGGAGTTCCATAATCTCTACCATACTTAACACGTTATTAAACGGTTCATTTTCTCTTGACTTGATAAATTGCTCTCCAGGGTTCATCGATCCTTTGTTACAACGTCATCAGCCTCCTCAAGGTCTTTAAGATTACTCACTAAGAGCTGCACTTTTGTTCGATTCACATGCCTCTTATTTTATACCCATCCCGATGTGGCATTTCTTGGAATTGTTCGATATAAATTCACGTGCACCTTATGCTCCTGATATACATGCGTAAGTTAGTCTACACCGTAAATATAATCCGGATACCTTGAGGCATCTCATAGTTACTCGACTACGTCGAGATTGGCAATATGGAGCATCTCCTTCTAAGGATCTCGCGTTCTACACTACGAAGAACACCCACTGACTGTGCTACGTTATCTAAAGACAGTATTATATCTTTCCTACAACCTCTCAACCATGTATTTGTTATTTCCTGGAGCAGAATATACGAGGCGTTCCGAGGCGTTCCGTTGAAATTGTCAATTATTCAAATCGTACAAAAATACACTGCGCATCCAAACTCCGGTCGGTCGGTCGCTAATAGTATTCAGAATCATTAGATCCACTCCAAAATATGAGATAGAAATAAAAATAGATAACGAAAAATAGTTTTTACTTAATTGGATCAACTTCGAGTGAATTATTCATTGAATCGATAGAAACGAATTTTTATTCACCGGTGCTATCCCCATTTTTACACCTACGTGGATTTATTCAAAATCGACGTATGCATAAGATTCTACGGTTATAGTTAGCCTCTAATTTTAAGGGATATTGATCGGGAGTGAAAAAAAAATTCTTGCTTACAACTAATATTATAGGGCCAAATCATCGAGATGCATATTTATTTTATGAGCTTGCCGAAAATGGTAATTTCAACAGCACCCTTTTCAGCTAGCATAGTAATTTGAAAATGTGAAAGGTTCGCCGACGAAATTTTTCTGCATGCAAAATCTAGTAGACACGGGGCTGCCAAAAAGCGAGCAATCCGCAAGGTCATTAAATCTCAACGTTGACCTGCAACAAAAAAGAAGCTAGCCGGAGAGCGAGAGAGAAAGGGCGAGAAAAGTAGGGAGGGGAGAAGTAAAAAAAGATACCGAAGGAAAAAATGAAAAACGACGGAGGCGGTAACAGCAGCTCTGGTAGAGCGGCATTTCCGTGCACGTGACGCTTCAACCCGGCGGTCTCCGGAACGCTGCGGCAAATTCGCGAGCGGTTACCGTGGCCAATAAAGTTTAGCCTGCCGCAAACGACCTCTCCGCTCCTGTATTCTTTTCCCTCTCGGTATACGCGTCCTTCTTTTTCACCCTTTGCCGCCATCATACGATCCCACGTTCGAGTGGATTTGACGGAAATACGCGACAGATACGCGGCCCGAAACCACACCGGAAACGATGCTGTGATCCTTGCGAGCCTCGATATTCCAAGCCCCCGGCATCGCTCAGCCGTCAGATTGGCAATGTGATTAATTCACAGTATCGCCCAGAGTAAGCGCACTCTATTCTGGAACCTTTTCGCGTACAACATTCAATTCTCATATGCCATTTTACGCATGGTCGCCGTCACTCTGAACGACGCAACTGGACGGCCAAATATGTTGTTAGACCATGAGGGAGGAATAGTAAGGCTAAAATTCATCAATGTCAGACGGCTTCGTAGCGAGAATGTATGTAACTCGTTTTTGTAATTGCTCACTATTCCTTCTTTTTTCGTTTACCTGTGTAATTTAAAAATGGACTTCGGTGCAGGATATGCATAAGACGGAAATAGTACGTCAATTCGAGTGTCCAGACGTCACTTCAGTGAGTGAACGTCTATGCAAAATTTTCACTTTTAGAGAGAACTTTTGTTAAGGCTTGCAATATATAGGTCCAATCACCACCATTCATCCCGCTGCTCCGATGTTTTCGGAGTAAGGCGAAATTTCGCTGACGTCCATACATCCATACATCATCGTCTCAGAGAATTCTTTGCTCAAGACAGATCTCGCATGAAATTTCAGCCGAAACTTTTACAGGCTATTTTCAACTGACAATTTAATATTGCCCTATCGCTGTGGAGATGCGTAATCTAAGATTTTTCAATTTTTTTTTTTTTACACAACCACCTTTTATGCTCTTGGCAGATGCCAATTTTTTGTATCGATGTATCCCACATTACGGACAATCCTTGGTAAGGACTTTCCCGGCTACGTAGAAGTAAATTGATATCAAGTTGACGGATTTATATACGCAAGCGTAGCTCGCCCGAAGAGGGAACCCGAAGAAATTACTATCGATTGAACGTCGTCCGTTTCCGGTGAGCGTGGCGAGTCACGCGACGCCACTCGATCCCCCTCTTTCCACTTTCGTCGTCCTCCTCTTTCTCCTGCTTCTTCTTCTCCTTCTCCTACGTGGCATCCCATTCCGCCTTGCGTATTTCTCACAAAATCACCGACAGAGTTTTTCTTCCATTTTCCGAACGAACAAACGGCGACGAGAGCTCAACATCTCAAGGCGTATTTTCCGTCGAGTCAGAAACTCCAGGAGCTTGTACGACTGGCACGCCTACAGCTTTTGCCCACGAGATTATTTCAAGCTCAAACTACGAACGAATGGCGTGCATGATACTGGACCAGCTCGCCGCGTGCACTGATTCTGATCAACTAAATATTCCGTTCTTTTCGCCACTATGACTCCGCGACCCAAACTCGTCTCTACGACATTCCTTTTCACTTGAATGCCCGAACAATGTCAAAACGGATTGCATCACAAAAAAGCAGCTCATGACAAACTTGGAGGTAAAATTCGAACCAATGATAACCTAACACCAGTCAACAAAAGAATTGCGACGAAGGATTGTTAATATAGCATTACTAAAATCGATTCCAAAGGTAATATTAACGACAATGAATAGCAGGAAATGTTTCAGAAGGGAAAAAAATAGTGAAATAATTGTACAGTATGTTGGCTTTGGTGTGATTTTGAACGTCTGGATCAATTGGCCATTAACCTTGTATATATCTACATTGATGCATCTTGTACGCTTGGTAACGCGTATGCAAATCCTCAGGTTGAAATAACAGTCGGAATAATACATAGATCGGGCGGCAAGTTAGCGAGAGACCAGCGAGAAACGAACGATATATCGTGTTGCTATTTGGTTCCCGGTGGATTGCGGGGGCCATTACGGAGAACCATTAGACAGTCGAGCCGTTGAGATAACGAGCATTAGCCGGCAACGAGCTCACAACGACCAAGCGCTCTTCGCGTTAGGAATACACTGACAAAAGGTACCCAAGAATACACGCACCAGAGAGAAGTGCCAGGAAAATCTGTCGTCCGAGTTCTTCCTGTACGTATAAATCGTACCACACGAATATCAAACTCTCCCTCTAATTCACGGAGTTCCCATTTCCTGCATCACGTTTCCGGCTCTCTAGTTTCATAGTCTCTTTCGTGTTATGAGTCCCGTCGAAAAAACCTACGTACTATGTTACGTTAGGTGCTCATTAAAAAACGAGAAAAGAGAAAAATGGCATATTTACAGAATCATCGGATAAACACACACAGAAGACTCGAGCCACTTAACTTTCCCAAGGTTTTCTCGCTCGTTGTCTAATTTAGTGGCAACTCTTACGTTAATTTGAGTATTATTATAACAAGCATTGCGTTAGAGCGATCGATAGGTAGATTACTATGATTATTAAAGAGCTAAAACTATTGTAATTCTTTGGACAAAAAGATCTTTCGGTCGGTTAATGAGAAGGAATAACCGTTCCCGACTATTTTTCACGTGCAGTGATCACCGAATTCCAGAACAACATTAAAACTCCCTTGGCAAATATGGCTCAAGATCGTAAAAGCCAAATGCCCGACTTCTAATTAATTCTCACTAATTATTGTGGAGTAGAATTTTTTTGGAATTCTGCCACGATTTGGATATTCGTGTAGTCGATGTTCAACGTCCGTGCACCGTCCATTTTTCTTCATGCATAAACATAATGCATGAAACGAGTGAGAACAACGTGATCCTGGTTTAACAGTGTCTGGCTTGGCTGGTGCGTTGCTACTCTCAAGTTGCATTTCGTTACGACGGACAATTGTCGTATAGAAATATACGAGCGTTTGTGCCATGAGGCTTCACAGCTGATTGTTCCGTATTTGGTAGTCCGTTTTTGTCTTCTAGTATGTTGTAATACAATCCACGTTTCAATACTTCCCATCTCGACCCCATAGTTGGTAGGAACCGTCCGACAGTACTAAATACCAATTCATAAATCATCACAAATAACGTCCGCGTCTAGTCTCGTAAACATTGGTTAACTACGGCGAAACAAGGCGAGCATACCGGTTCTGGAATCCATGGCATTGACATGCACGTACATCTTGCCACATAATAAACGTATGTGCATATGCTCAGAGGTACCTTACTGCGCCGTGAGTAAGAGCGGGAAGGTGCTCGAGAGACCATATGCGCCATTGGAATGTAAATTGACCAGCGTTCGTTTGACTAAACAGTCAATGGGGACCTTGGCGTGAACAGGGATGGGCATGAACGATCCTCTACGTGTACCTGGGCCAACAACACTAATACGATCTTCTCTTCCTACACATCATCGGCCTACCTACACCACGCAGCGGAAAGCGTTAGACGGAGTTTGCCTAATGGTTCATTCCCTTTGAGAGGAAAATATATAGCCAAATCCCAGCAGACATCTCTGTGTAACGTACTTGGTCAGGTGAGGCGTGTTATACGCAAGTGCTATCTTATTCACCCCCACACTTCACACATCCCATCGGATGTGTAACCAATCTGTAGATGTTTTTAAGCCGCATGTCCCAGTTGGCCTGACTCGAATGTACCAAGGAACACACGGAGAAATCCCCATTACACGATCTCATGTAGCCAAAGTTTGGCTATTCTTCAAGGTAGTTTATGCACGAAACGATTTTCTTAAGAAAGTCTTGAAATATTGACAGAGCTTAAATGGGTAGTCGACTGACGTGCATATCAAATTTTACAGGATTTGTCTTATTGGTTATTTAGATAAACGTGTTTGAATATAAAGAAAAACACATGGGGTTATAGGGACTATGCGTAAGAAATCGTTTATCTTTCCATACGACGAATGAACGCTTCGCACGAAGTTTATGATTAAGTACACACAATAACAATCAAGTATATAATGAAGGTTTGGGAAAAAAATCGAGACGATTGTCTTGCTAGAAATGAAGATATATTATGTTAAAGAATAAACGAAATTGGTAATGAGCACTCGTATAACCTCACACTTGCTTATTCCGGCATTTTGTTTCTTCTTGGCTTGGCCCATTCCTGTCACAGCCTTCTGTCTTTTCATCAATACTTTTCTCTTGATTCATTTCCCGTTAGGTTTTCCCTTTGCGCTCTCTAATGCGATTTTTTACACAAAAAACCATAGAATTTTCACCAGGGATGAATGAAATTTCTGGTTCAGTCAGTGATGGATCCCCGATTAATTAATGGCTTGTAATTCCATTCGTCAAAAGATAAGTTGAAAGAATTTATTCACATTTTTGAATTAATAACTCTGACGTCAATTTAAAGTGATCGTATCTTTAATTATGGAGTAAAGATCGATTCAATTTAAACACCCATAGAATACGATCCTTCGGGCATGACCTTAACTGCCACAAAAGTCTACATATTTAGATTGGCTTTTCTTCGGATGATTGATGGGCTACTGCGATGCTTATGATATTTCCGTAGCGTCAAAATCTCAGGTATCGTTGTTGTTGATATGATTGAGTCCAAACATGTTGATTCAGAGCGTACGCTCTTCATCTTCATCGCTTCATTGCGACGAACAGTAAATTGTAATTAAATGAAACCTCACAGAAAATAAAATTCACTGCATACGAGTACATCGTAATTGAAAATCTCAAGAAATGAATAACTTCAGGATCCGCTCGACAGGGTACCAAGTTGACTGGCATACTCGTTCACTATCAGGTAGAAACTTTGTTGATAGAAATGCATCCATAAGAGATGAAGCATGAGTGTCAAGAGGTACATTGTGCGCCAGCGTGAGTAATCATTTACAAGATGTAGACGGGCTAAGACGATCGTTATAGTTGGCGTAATAGCGTTGAAATTAAGTGCAAGAGAGATGAAGGAATAGTGGGCGGAGTAACCTGTCACAGGGAGGTTCGTATCTGTTGTCTTTTCACTTGGGTGTACTCGATTACCAATGAGACCTTCCGGCCTAATAAATTCATGACGTTTGCTAACGCGGTTCGCTACAACTTGGGGCCTTTATACCTTAGGATTTTCTATTAGTTGGTATAAGGGTTGAAGAATACATCAAGTAAAGAAGATCGAGGCGACGTGATGGAGGGCGGCAAAGGCGATGACGACGAATAATGGCATAGAAATGTAAAACCACGGTATCTACATTGAGTCGGAATGCCCGAGGTTAAAGAAGGAAAGTACGAATCGCAAAACGTTACATACAGGAGTAGCAGCTCCGAGGGAACTTTGTCCGGAGGTATACTGAATAAAGGCCTAGAAAAGGGAGGTAATTAAAGTAATATAGGAGCCAAATCGTAATAAGGAAAGTTTGAGCTGAGCTACGCCACGACTCTGTACTTCCTCTCCTCAACTCGAGTAACAGTGTCGAAACTGGTGACATCGATCGTTCCTTTTTCAGGAAAAACGTTAATTGCTTTTCGCGCAAAAACTATGTAATACACGGTCCAACGAAACCAGCGTTTAATTATATACTACTAGTGAAACAATGCCAATTGTGAAGCGGATTAAACCATTCACCTGCCACGTCAAATAATTATTGAAACTCAGTAGGATCAGTATTTTATTGAATTATTATAAGAATTGTGTACAAAAAATATTATAACAATTAACCAAAACGTATCGCACGTCATATTAATTTCCGCCGTCTCGTAACTCTCGAGTCCTTTACCAAGACACGCTGACTCGCTTGTAAGCAAAACAAGTAACTTGTTTCATCTGAACAGCCACCGATTTGTTTCTTTTCTCCGATCTTCCCATCAACTCAAAACTCTACGACCCAGGATATGCTCCTGTCCTGGTGCGGTTGATCTTTACAGCTTTATACATTATTGCCTGAAGGCTGCTTGAGTAAATACGGCTATACGAGCGAAACTCCCGAGTAAAAGTGACTTGATCCGGAATAAATAAGAACGTGATGATGGAATAAAATACCGATGTATCAATTATATCACTGTATGCGTGTATATGCCAGGTCGTTTCTGGTGCTCGTATAGGGTGACGTGAACAGTAGCAGCAGAGCAGTTGAGCTTCGAGACTTGAACTGAGAGGAGCTGTATAGCCGGTAGCAAAGGAATGCGTCCGGTGGAAGAAACCAACGCTGAAGGCAGCAAACGACTTTGCCAAGACGTTAAGACATGGATCGGCACAAAAGAGAGGGGCGAGCAAGGAAGATGAGACCGAGGGATGAACAGGAAAAGAAATAGGCGTGTATGAGTGTATACATGTATGGGAGACTGCTGTACCTGGAAAATGAGAAAACGGTCTTTACCTAGATAAAAAGAGATGCTGGCATTATAAAAAGGGCTGGACAGATCACAAGAAATGACCGCAGAAATATGTAGCCGATTGTACACTTCGTACTACGTGTGCTCCGTTCTTAACGAATGTGCTAATCTTCCAACTTTTCTCTTTGTGTAATCATCTCTACTCATTTAGACGGGTGTGAACACTATTTCGTCCCCTCTCCCCGTACTTACTCGTGGTTTTATCCCACTTTTTCTACGTCTCAAAGCCACTAGTGAGCAGACTAATACATTCCTTTGACATCTCGTAGTTTTTCCTTAATTTTTTTCCTCTGTTAACAAAAAAAGCAAACAACACACAAGCAGAAATCAAGGAGACTCTCAAAGAACCCAACGAAACTGGTAGCAGCTATCAAACGCAATGGAATTTAGCGTCGTTTACTGAGGACGACAAGCTCGAGCATGATTTGAAAACGACTAAAAAGACGAGGAGACTCTCAAAGTGAGAAACTGATAGAATGGAAGTATTTCACGGGGGAATATCAAGCGACGCGGGAACGTCGTCGATATCTGTGAGCAATTTAACGAAGAGAGGAAGAGGAGAGAGAAAGATAGGACGTGAATGCACGCACAAATGGTGCTATTAAAATATAGACTGCAAGAGAAAGACCGGAGAAAAAGAAAGAGAAGGAGAGAGAGCAAAGCCAACTGACCATTTCATTCTCGGGCAGGCAGAGCCTCGGCGTGGCGAGCTACGCGACATGGAAGAATTACGGCAAGGATAGCAATAAGATAGATACGAGTTTACCACCCGGGACCGACACAGCGTGCAGCTACCGTATTGCCGAGAGCATCGCGCAGTACTCGTTGCAAGTTGCGCTACACAGTGCAGTATCTCGTTCCCTCTATCTCTTCCCCGGTTCCCCCACCAGCCTCTTAACATTTCACCGTATACATTTCTCACTATCGCGTACGTTATATGCATACCGCGCTATTATGCGGCATGTGTACGCCACGAGGGGGTAAAAGTATAGATTATTTCGATCGATAACCCCGACACTCTCAAACTACCTGGTAAACTCGTACATTCCCCGTATTTCATTTTTTCTTCTTCTTATTAATCGACTAAAGTAGCAATAAATATTCCGTCACAGTAGACCAAAATCGATTAAGATACCTTCACGTGTTTGTTGTTTCGTTTTATTTTTTTTTTTTGACAAATTTTCATGATCCATAGATCGCTGATCGATAACTCGATATAATTCGTTTTATGGCGGAGAAAGAAGAAACGAAGCGAGATGATGCAGGGGGGAAGAAAGACACGGAGCGAAAGCAGCGCACGTTTCCAGGGTATAATTAATACGCGATCTTGCATAAACACGTCAACGTTAAAGCACAGAGGGGAAAGATTATATTATCGATCGAAAGGAGACGATAAATATATACCATTAATTTCACAAAGCTATGGCAAATTTAGCCTTGTCGGCTTTGCTCTCTCGCGCGCGCTCTCCGCAGCCACTGTGTCTATCTTAAGTTAGCTGTATACTGATAAGAACGCGCGTATTTTCTGATAAATAGAGGGCTTCACGGGCGCACCAACGACGAAGGACTGGAAAAAAATCTCCCGTCTATATATAGATCCACGTGAGATTGAATATGTATGTGCTCGTACGCACACATCGACAAGAGCTGACTACACGTGAACGTAGAAATAGCGATACGTATACAGTCGCAGTAATAGTTTCTATCTGACTGTCTGGCTTGCAACTTTTCCCGTCTATCTACCCTCCTCTTGCTCGTGCGCTCCACGATCCCACCTCAATTACCCATTTCTCCGTGAGTTCTGTACTCTCAGTCCAGGACTTGGAGCTCTCTTCGATGTATAGTTATAAAGCTGAAGCGACTTCGCTACCACTGCCACGCGCACGATCGTCTCTTCACCGCTGGGCACAATTTGCATATGCAAATCGCACGATATAAGTAATTAATTCGCAATCAGCCAACGTAATACCGTTGGGTTATACGCGACAGATACAATTCATTAGCGACCGTGATATTTATTAATTAGAGCGAAGATCCCGCGCTCTTGCCTCTCGCAGAGCGCGATATCGCACTCGGGTAATTCGTATGACCTAGAACTTTACATTGTACATTACACTCGGGAGCGTAGACTCTTGCGGTTTTATTAATTACAGGCTCTGCGTTGCGACTTCTACTCTCATATTTTCCTCTGCGAATCAAATCTTATTGTTGTGAAGTTCTTCGATCCCAGTGTTATACAATTACTGCGTAATGGCGATGCTCTGCTGCTCCAAAACTGTGTGTGCAGTCGTTCGATTACGTCGACTTTAACGCGCATTCACGTCACTCGTACTCGCGTGGAAATATTTTTTTTTCATTTTCATTATAAATGTTGAACCTCGTGCACTCTGTATTCACGTTCACATCATTGAGTAATTCGGGCCAATTATCTCAAAGGCCCGATACAACACCGAGAGCTTTTTTATACGTTCTCGTTGCCTCGGGTATAATGATGCATCGAGTACTATCGAGATTTCTCCCTCAACTACGCTCCTAACTCGGCTCCCGATAGAGCAAAACCCACAATGCAGTTTCCGAACAGATTCTATATCCAGTTGCAAATTTCGGAAGCGCGAAAACGACCTTATCGCGTGCGTAACTGGTAGCGGGCGAAGCTGCCCCCGGTGCGAAAAGCAAGATACTAAGGGCGAAAGGAGCGAAGAGGAAGGGCAAGACATGTACCGAAGTTCGAAGCACCTGTTACTCTCACTTGCTCCATGCTTTGCTCGACCACCAAGCCAGCTGGTTACCCGACACTCGTACATTAAGTTTATCGTAATTACATCGGGACGCGTACATGCTCTAACTTGGTGCTCTGGCCAGGGTCTTACAAGCTCTCACGTACGTGAAAACACTGATTTACACACTCAATTTATGGCTTTATGTTGGGAACACCCTACACTAAAGTATAGAGCTATCTGATCCTCGAATTTCGATTTTTTCTAAAAAAACTCACAATTAAGCTTCGCGCGCAGGTGAATCCAAGATGAAGTTTCGTTCTTCATCAACAGCAATTTTCATTTATATCTGGATTTCGACATTTTTTCGTGTAGAAACGATCGTCTCTTTCGAAAACTTCGAGAAAATTCATTGTCAAAGTAATAACCGATGACGATTATTTTCTACTTTGTCGCCAAGCATTTGTCTTATAGTCAACACTGCTAATAACTTTGTCATGCGTTCTTCAGGGATGAGATTGATAAAGAAAATAAAATTCGCTTGTCCACGAACGCGATGCGAGCTTCAATACGGTGGGGATCGAATATTCAAAAATCGAATCACGTAAAGCAATATCGTTGTTGTTCGGTAAATTCGTCGTGTATACGTTATGGCTCGAACATTTATCTTCGATAGTAATTTTTCTTTGTGGAGCTAAGAAACTCGGTAGGAGAGTAAAGATCGCGGAGAGTTGTCGGTTTTCGCAGAATAAGAGGAGCAAGAGGAAAGAAAAGCCGTGGACAGGATGAGTGAGAGCCTCTGTCGTCGTAAACGTCGATTCCCGTAGTAGAAAGAAATCGTCGCATTCAACGAGAGTCCGTGAATTTTCCTCTCGTCGTTGTTCGCGAGATATTCGTGGCTGGTGGGATAAAGAAGGACGGATGGTAAGTGAAGTATCGAGCGAACGGTAAACTAGAGAAAATGGTGAAGTTTGCCACTGGCCGGAAGCGTGGTGTTTCGTCGCCTCGCCAATGGCGCGAAAGAAGCTCCGATCGTAGTAGTGGGTAGAAGAATATATATTGGCACATGTACGTAATTGTGGCCATTTGTCGACCGTTAGAAAAAGAGATGGGAAGAGGAAAAGAGAAGGGAGCATCGGTCAAGACAAAAAAGAAGAAAATACCTAAGAAAGGGGAAGAAAAGAGACAGGAACCGAGGGCAAGGGCCGAGTCTGATAGTGGAAGAGAGGAAGAAAAGAAGCGGAAAGTAAACGGATTGCTTGGTTGTAAAGACGATAGTGGAAAGTAGAGAAAGTATAGAGAACGAAATGTCAGGGTGTCACGAGGCTTGGGCATCTCACACGAGGAGTGAGAGAGCCAGGGTGGTGGCTGAATTCGCAATGCATCACCGGATTGCGTGCACGACATATATCTCCGGCTAATAGCAAAAGAACATCGGTCGGAAAGAGCTTGCGAGTCAAGGGTAAGGGAGAGTAACGTCTGTCGTCTGGCTCGACTGCGCTTTGCGCTATCTTAGCTGTACCAAAATCGCGTCGGCACTCAAAGCTCTTGCCACTGGTGTACTTACTTCCGGTGTCAAGTTGATCTATGTACTGTGCACTTCGTGTATGCCCGATTATTCTACGGTCTTCCTTTGCTACCGTCTTTCCTGCTACACTGTTTCAAGCATTCGGCATTCCACGTACCGAGATTAGTCAGACCTTGAACTCACCATCCAAGTTTCGGAGGCTTGATTCGGCCGATCATACTAATCCGGCTGGATAGCGCGAGTTTCACTAGGTTTTTTTAGTCCTTTCTCATATTATTTGGTATGCTACGAAAATACGATTCTCATGTCACTTTCACTCTCCGCATGCACTAAACAGCCTTCCGTTCTGAATAATCATAGAGAAAAATATTGTAAATTCCCTTCGCCGAAGCGTCGGGATGCTGTGTCAAAACCGTTGGATTTTCATTCATTTTTCCGCTCTACTGTATCCGAGTATTCAAATGCCTTGGTTCTATATTAGCACTGGAGTGAGACCGAGCTATCAAGGACCTACGAGAGAAATGAATGAGAAGAAAGTGAGAATTCACTATTCTCTTTTCTACCTCGTCGACGACGAATAATTCGAGATTCATCGAGGTTCACTCAAGCGAACAGCTTGTAATTCTCTTCTACCTTTATATCAGCTTCAGTTTATTCCAGTCTGATTGAGTCTCGAGGCCCCGACAATCACTGTCATCCTGCAAGCTACTCGCGGGATGTCATTTTATTTCATCACGCTTTTTTCATTCGTGCGCAGACCTTTTGAAAAGAAGATTCGTGATAAAGTTAAAAAAAATATAAATCTTCGAAATATTAGTTTCCTGGACAAGACGTAAAATTCGTCACGTTGTGTTGTTTCAACATCAGTGAACATCGCTGCTGAGAATCCTCTAAGTAAAAATATCTGAAAATCCTTTGCTTGTCAGAGCCACTGACAAGTAATGGACGACTCGAAGATTCGATAAATCGCAAATTAAATTTGCTAATGTTGTGCTTGAATAAAGTGTAGGAAATCCGAAGACGAGGGTCGAAAGATGTTGAAAAAGTAATCCGTATTGAGGAAAAAACATGGTCACGATACCCCTGACATTGTCAATAATTCACTCACTTCGAAGAAGGAGAAGAACGGAACAGCAAGAATAACTTCGTCTACTTTATCCCACGCTCGTTTCCATTACTGATAACTCAACTTTTACTCTAAATAACCCTCCGCCGTTGTTTCCCATTTATATATTGTTTTTTTGTCCTCCAAGATATATTCAAGTTCGTTTGTTTCCCTCCCATTTTATTTCGATCGTTCTCAAGTGATACGAAAATAAGTGTACTCTTCGGTTACAAATTTGTCGGATTATCGAATGGGGGCAGAGGCGTGTGATTTATTTCTCCCTGATCGTCCGAAAGTCTTCGATTCGAAGCAAAATCGAGTCTGGATATATAAGGTTTATTCGGCAGATTTTCCGAGATTTCCAAGCACCCCGCCGTAGCTACAGAACAACATCTGGTAGTCCCCATCTACTGTTACCCGCTCGTTTATACGTAATTCATGAGACAAGGGACCACGGTTATGTTGTAGTGTGGTTGGATTGTACGAGGTGTACGATAGCCGCGTCTCAAAAAAGTCTCGCCATCATGACGCCCTCAATCCTTATCACATCCTTTTTTCTTTTGCGTATCTTTCAAACGATAAGAATTGTTGCTACTCACAGTTATTCCCGGGACACAAATTCATTTCTCATTCATACTTATTAATCCCGTTTTTATGTGAATGTTCAGATATTCCGAGATTCGATCTTGAGGTCAAAGGTAAATAACGCATTGCACTTTTCTACGAAACAAACTCCTGGATCATCGAAAGAATTGGGGTCAATTGATTAAAAATTGCATCCAGAGAACGTGAAATATTTTCGTCCAAATTTACGATGACAGGAGTAAACATTTTGACAGACAATAATAAAAGCTTTTAAATTGATTATTTTCAGTGTTCTATTTCAAATCGATCTTCATTCGCATTTAAAGCCACTCAATCTTTTATAAATTTTTCGATAGTTGGTTATTCTTCGTGAAAATTGTCGTTTCAAAATCGTTCGCTTTCCAGAAAGGTTTTTGCTCAGATTAATCGCGTATATGCCCTCGTGATCGTTCTTCCTCTTTCTTTCACCGTCTCTCTTGAATTCCCCAAGGGCCTGTCTATCCACTCGGAATCGTGGAAAATTCTATTGACAAATATGAAGGATGATCTCAGAATAGAATAGAAGAATGATAGCCGGAGTTGTGGTGTCAGTTGAAAAGATAGATTGGAATCGTGATGTGTCCAAGAACAAAAATCATTTGGATTCGATCATCGTCTATTTTCCTATAAGAAGTTCAGAAAAGTATTAAAGTTAGATAGAATGTGGGATGCATTGATATGGAACAACCGACAGATATCATCGCAATAAAACACGCAGCATGCTTTGAATTAAAAAATTATAAACAAATGAAATCTCTTGGATTTCTTTGCTATGCATTTTCCCACCATCGACGGTATCAAAATGACGCATATATTGAATGTATCCTTTCACGCACAATGGCGTATTCGATTCACAACACCATGAAGCGATCAGGCGCTTAAAATGTGTCCCGATGCTTCCAGTGCAACGCTGCCCGTTGTGGCTTTTTTTTCGGAACATTCACCAACATTCGCCAACTCTGAGCCACTCCTGGCCGATTATGAATATTTTCTAGGAAAGTGCGTAGTTTCCTCAACGATTCGAATGGTTAATTCTAACGAATACAGAAAAACATAATATAAGCAAGCGGACGAGTATCAGTGTTAAAAATAAAGCGGTTTTCTCGATGCAAGCAATGAAGAAGCAGAAATAATATTATTTGAAAAATTCAGAAATAAAGAGCGATGACTCGATCGAATGTTTGCGATGTAATATTACAGATTCTATTTCTCCCTGACTGTTATACGCTCTCTGTACAGAATCGTTTTCATTTTCATCGCAGATACATGTATCAAGAGCCCAGGCAGTAGCTCTGTGTAGACAGAACGTGTGTTGGGAAGCAATATCTGATATAGCACGAAGTCGATCAATACAACGCGAATCTTAAGATGAAGCCTCATTTCAAACGTAACTAAAAGACCGCTGTAAATGCGTGTTCTATTCTTGGATGAAGAACGTGTTTTACCGAGTCATGTCCTAATCGAATATTTTCCATTACGCGTTTGAGATGCGGAACGAGTCGTTTTAAAAAATTCGCCAATGCGAATAATGAAATCGGCAGAATAAACAAAGATCTTATGAACTTGTAAAAATCGAAGATTGTCGCCGGCGGCATCCGCAGCATTTTTCCATCTCGATTCAGCCGCAATACATGTTTCTTCCACTTCGATTTCGCTCTCTCTTTCCTTCCATTCGTAAATTAGTACACAATCGATTGTTCCATAATTCGTCCCCATTTCTACCTTCGATATTGCATTATTACAGTGCAATAGAGTGCAGTGCACCTCGATTTTTCATAGTCAATTTTCCACACGTTCCAAATGTCGTTCCAACGATTCGTAGCGGTGGCCATATGCAGACAAATTGGTCTCGAATCACGTTGCAGTGGAGCCGCCAATTCGTGTTATTTCCTTCGATATTTTACTTTCAGTCTCAAGCTCGAGGCTTCCTGGTAACGTAATCGTTTCTGAGAGATCGTCAAGACTTTAACTTGTTTACACGACTATTATGTGATGTGTGCAAGTAAATGTTGTCTCTCAGCCTGATACAAAGTACTTAAACGGTTCGTTTCATACTCTTCTTTTCTAGTTTTCCTTATGATGAAGTTAACTGACATAGGATGTTGCACTGTGCATTACATGATCGCGTGACTCTAAACTGCAAAACAAATTCTAGCGCGCGCTCAGTCATCATCTGCACGTCAACGATTCATTCACAGAGCCTCCAGACACACATGACGCTACGATTTTCATACTTTATTTTCAATCTATCACATTCCGTCTTGATCCATTACAGCATTGATAGCACTGTCACGAGAAAATGTAATCTGTATATCAACTTACAGATTTCGTAACATGCGAATACGTGCTGATGAGTTATTTGCTGGGTTATTTGCAAATTAACATCAATTACAAAAACACCATTTTGATGGGTGAACCGTTCACCGTAGTTCGATAATGGCGTCCGTTTTCCATTGAGCCAAATGTTATTTCATAGTTGGTTGTCTTTTCGACGCTTGCTAAGAACTTTAGTAGCGCGGTCCGTTTATTATTTATTCACTATCGATCATTTTTAATCGATAATTTCCAATGTTTTATTTTTTTTCATTAAATATAAATACTTAATGGTTGAGTGATCTTGGAACTTAGCTCTCTATATACGATTATATGATGAAATATATATAGGGAAGATGATTTTTAATGGATTTGCACCCTCGACTTGATCTGAACCGAGAGGGCGGATAAATCCGAATCAATGGTCCGGAGATAGTCCCGATTATATTTTTCGGGAGGGGTACAGATACTTTTTCACACGACAGAAGCCTTCAATGTGATAAGAAAGGGGAGAAAATACTCTTGGGAAAACTTTCGTTCTTCGTACCTCGGATGACGGTGGATCATTCATATAAAATATTTCCTGTCGGGAAACTCGTCTGCGGGGATGGTCGAGGATTGAAAAATATCGATACTGATTTTATTTCATGCACAATTCTTCGGGTCCGAGAGTTTTCTCAACGATTCGAATGAAGAGGGTTACAGAATTGAGCGCCATTTTCTTTGATGCAACGAGAATGAATTTGAAAAACGACTCGAAAGTACACATGGAATAAAAAAACGAATTCTAATACTTTAAGAGTTTGATTATTCTAGTGGCGCAGGAAAAACGAAATTTCTCATTTTTTCGTATGGACATTGAGATTAATCAGGACGCGAATTGTACTTAGCACAATTGCACGTAACTCAAAGGTATATTGTACTACGCCAATGAGTTCCACCGCCCGGACTCGTTGCAATGCGCTTTTTTATCTCCATTCTTTTGAGAACACACGCGAGAACGTGTGAGCCGTAGGAACAGCACGATGGCGAACACGCGATCTACGGCTTTATGCTCTTCTGTTGCACTTATGCATCTCTTCATGCCTCTGTTGGTCGGGGCTGTATTTATAGATTGTATTCAGCACGATACTCCCTACGTATATATACCTAGAAGCGTATATCAGCATGGTACACCATCAGAAACGTGTACGAGTAACGAACGAGACGCATTTGCATTACAACAGTTCGTAGAACGAAGGTGACAGTTTATGGTGCCACGCCTTTGGTACCCGCGATTAGTAAATGAGATAATCAAGAAATTCCGATGAGCGTAGTTGGTGTTTATATTTTTTATCGCTCCTCTCTCTGCGATATTCTTATTATTATCGTTATTCAGGTCTCGCGCATTGACGCTCGGAAGCGCGTTCTATTCTGCTCTTTCCAACATTCGCCGAACTTTGCTTTGCCCATTTTCGTTTAACATTATTGCAGTTTGCAGAGGCAAGACTGAATTTTAAAAAAATTTCCTCCTTACCTATTTCTCATGAGCTCTTTACCGCGAGGATATTCCCGCATAAAATATTATAATGTTGCACAAATTGAATGAAAATACATTTTTTTCTCTTCCGTTCGCTGATTACAGATCTGCCAATTACGCAAACTCAACGAAGGAGTGCGAGCTCTCTGACATGGATAGATTGACCATTGCCGGCTCGAATGCTTTCCAGACATCGAAAGGCTTCGACTACCTTGAGAATCATTGCGTCGACGAACCCGTGAAGCTTTGCGAGTTCAAGAAACTCTCGGGTCGTATTCTTAAGACGGTTGACTCGGTTTATCAGGACGTCGGTACATCCGAGGAGTGCCGCGAGCTCTGTCTCAACTCTCCTTTCCGCTGTCACTCTTACGATTACGGTGATACCGGTGACATGGTATGCCGTCTCAGCCATCACGCGCGAGCTACTCTTTCCGATATTCAGGCAAGTTTTCAATACCTTACGCTCAATTTTTTTATATAGACGTAGTATGGAAGTATCCACATAAAAGAAAACTCCCCATTGGTCGCGAGAGTCCATTTGAAATAATATTTTTTGTGAAGAAAATTCTTATATTTTCCAGATTATTTTTTTCGACCGTTCGTTTGAAAAAATCTCCAACAATCGTGAAAACTAATAGCAAGAAAACACTTTGCAATGATAACACGGCATGAGCGTGTTGAACACAAAATTATAATCGACTCCGTGCTAACATCCACTGCAAAAGGAATCTCTCGTGGCAAAAAAGAACAAGGCCGTTGCTCTTATAGTGGAAAATGTAGAAAATTTTAACCGTTGCGAAAACCTACGCGAATTTTTCTATGCACGAATACAAACGCAAGAGTTCGG
This sequence comes from Venturia canescens, assembly GCF_019457755.1. NCBI lineage: Eukaryota > Metazoa > Arthropoda > Insecta > Hymenoptera > Ichneumonidae > Venturia > Venturia canescens. The sequence continues at coordinate 14,895,673 of NC_057421.1, read as the reverse complement.
AATTTCAAAAGCCCTAGAGTATGTGCCATCGCGTAAAAAGAAGGAAAAAGAATTTGGTACGAGAGGAAAAAACCCATTCTCACCAACCTGTTGAAGCTGAACCGTGATGCTGTCACTCTGTCGCTTGTCCCGTTACAAGTTGCAAACGTGTTTTCCTCGTGGACCGAAATACTCCGACGCAAAAACTAACGTCACACGTTGATAGATTTAGTGTACTTAACATTTTTAAAGAGAACGGAGTTGGCGGAAATCGAATTTAGAACGTTTATTGCGATTAAGGTCGAATATAATATTTGAAAATCTCCTCCGCAGCAATAAATGAATAAAAATTCATCATGAATTATATTTACCGGGAGAGACATGTCCGCAAATTTATACTCAATGGAGAGTGATGACGCTGAAGTTTGCAACGTTGGAGTCCAACAAAATGATATAAAAAAAAACCCTCCAATAATTCCAGTAATTTTCCAATTTCGTTCCCTGCTGAATTTGCAATTCATAGTTTTTTAAACTGTACCGATATTTTTCGTGAAATAAAAGATTGGCGAATTACAAATGTTTCTTTTTTTCGTTCTCTCCGTTGGACTCCAACATTGCAAACTTCGGCGTCGTTCGAGAGTAAATTGAGGTGGATAATTAACATTTGAGAATTAATTGCAGGATCCTTATCTCGACGTGCCGGAAGCATCAACGTACGAGCTCAGCTCGTGTTACAATGTAACGATCGATTGTCGCGCTGGTGACATGGTGGCCAGAATTCAAACGAGCAAGCTCTTTAACGGCAAGGTATACGCAAAGGGTTCACCAAACTCGTGTGTCCAGGACGTAAAGGGTGCACTTGAATTCGAGTTACGCATGGCGTATGACGATCTTGAGTGCAACGTGAGACAACAGGGTCTGGGACGTTATCTGAACGACGTTGTTATTCAGCATCATGATACTATAGTGACCAGCTCGGATTTAGGACTCGCAGTAACTTGTCAGTACGATTTGACCAACAAAACCGTTTCTAACGAAGTTGATCTTGGTGTACACGGTGATATTACACCTGCATTGTCTGAAGAAGTGATCGTCGACTCGCCCAACGTCGCTATGAAGATAACGGATCGCAATGGAAACGACGGCGTCCCTTCGGCCGAAGTCGGTGATCCACTCGCCCTCAAATTCGAAATTCTCGATCCGAACAGCCCGTACGAAATATTTGTTCGCGAACTCGTTGCCATGGACGGTGTTGACTCGAGTGAAATTATCCTGATTGATTCTGACGGCTGTCCTACCGATCACGTCATCATGGGACCCCTTTACAAGACTGCATCCTCTCGCAAAGTGAGTATTATCTTTCCTATTTTTATTCTAATGTATCGCCAAGAAAGAGAAAACGAGAATTAATGCTACCGAGATTCAATAATGCATCAAGTACATCAATTATTTAATCGCAATAACAATTTCGTGTGGAGCCCAAATCTCTTGAAATTATTATACTTGATACGTGAAAAAAATGTTGAGTTGGTTTATGAGAACAATCAATGGACAAATGTCATGAAAAAAAAAACGAATTGAGAAATGAACGAGAATGAAAAACAATAACGCTTAATAACAGAAGTTATAGAATAAATGAAACGTAAAGAATATCGATAAAAAATGGAAATGCAGAAACTAAGACAAAGGTTTTCCCATTCAATTAGGCTGGTAAACCTGGTCGATTGAAATCTTCTTATGCTAGTTAGATTGCATCGCGTTTCTTTCGACTCGATTCTTTGTTCAGTTTCATTAAATCGAAGTGGTTCGCGGTAGCTTAAAGTCGAGGAGGATAGTTCATTCCCGCAAATGTCGATATCGAGGCAGGTGTCCTACTCAGTCTGTCGCGAGTTGCGCATACCTGGGGAACTCTCCGGTCGAAATGGAGCGATAGCTACAGCGACAATAGTTGACTCGCGTGGCTCATCGTGAGCCGGGAGCACTCTTCGAAATTGATTTCCCAAGGGGCTAAATATCGCGTCGTTGCGCGAATGCGAGGCCAAAACCCACCGCTTTCTCACTCACGAACCCGCACGCCTATTATCGTATTATCGTTAAGCATAATGGAGACTAGGTGGCAATGGGCTCGTGACCAGAGGATAATGACCTCGCCTCGCGGTTACACCCGTGAGAGATTCTCATCTTCGCCACTTATTCTCACGAAAATATAAACGCAATAAAACTATTATTCGAATCAGGGAATCGGACTATGGAATTTTTACAGACCGCACGAGTACATGAGATTCAATAATTTACAGTTACGACAATGAATATAATGACGTTGTAAATCTATGGAAATTAAATGATGTAATTGTACAGAATGAATTGTACAGAAATGATGTAATTGTACAGAATGTTTTTCAAGTGAACAGACTATTAGAACTAGTTTCCAGTAACATCGTTAAGTATTGGGCCTGTGGTGAATGCAAATTTGCGTACTTTTCAACCATTAAACTGTTTTCATGCCTCATCCAAGTTGAGACTATTCAAAAGCCATTGGTCATGGAAGTTTAGATCCGAAGTAAAGAGAACAGCCTTAATAATTGCATGAAGCCTCACGCCCCAAGGGAAGGTTAAGTATATCTTTGAGAATTGATCTTATAAGAAATGATAATTCGTAGAGTTTTGAATTTTCAAATGTATCATTAGGAAACAATGCTCGAGTTTCGAGGAGCTGAATTTTTAAGCATTTTTGTAACACGCGGTGTATTATGTAGAACAGATTAGGGGTACGAGATTAAGCCACTACTCCAGAACAGCCTGCAACTCTGGTTTTTTTTAATGAGCTTGAAACCCGATGGTAAAATATTTCAAAAGGTAGGAAAGAGAAGAAAACAATATAATGGGAGAGGTGAAAGGCATGTATACATGAGCGAGTCTCGGGTTAATCAATCACGCAGGTAGACGGACTGGAGAGTGAACCTAATCGGAACCTCACGGTTGATACTCAAAGGGAGAGAGTCAATGAGGCTGAGCTCCTGTTATCACATGTGTGGGTGGCCCATGCATTATTTTTTCGAGAACCCAACGATTTACTTAGTCTTTAACGTCGACAACGTAAACGAACACACATCGGAGAACGAGCAACCTTTCATTTCCAGCATAGCATGAAAATACAAAAGAATACAATATCTCCATAGCTCCCCACATGGCCCCAACACAAACTACAAACTGTGGGTGCTGCCATTCAGTGTTTTTTCTCATCCTACGTTTTCCTCCTCTTTTTAATTTCTCTTTTTTTTTCACGTTGGTAAACAAGTATAACCTTTGCTCAAGTGGCTTAGCATCATTATTCATTGAAGGGTTCAGTCGTGGGTAATCAACGGGAAAAAATACATCGTCGAAAAACCTGCAAGGGATAAAAACAAATAGAGGCAGGAGGAAGAATGGAGGATGAAGAAAGATAAACAGCTTTGAACGTGCAGTTGTTAAATACTAATAATCCAACAACTCTATCGAGATATTAACAGTTTCTTATGCAAATACCAGTCGGCGCAGCAGATATTCTATAATGGTTCTATCCCCCTGTTTTTCTCTCAACTTCTTCACTCGAGTTTCATTACAGAAATAATTGTTATAGTAGTAAAACGAAATGGAGTCCCGGTGAAGCCTTAGTTACTCGCGAAAAAGTGTTTGTGAATTAAGTAGAAATAAACAAATGTTTCGAATTCTTCGAGCAAAAGATTTGCATGGTTTCACTCGTTTTGTTAATTCATATAAACAAAAATTGCAACGATTTTTTTTCTCAGTGTATCGTTCACAAAGTCTCGATGTTTTCTCCGGATCCTTGACATGGATCTTTGTATCTCTTCTCAGTATTCAGTCGCAATCGATTGAAGATTTGCAGTTTTCGGATAGTTTTTTCCTTCAGTAGTATGAATAATTTTTTTTCCATTGTTGATCAACGGTATGTGACATTTTTTGTCAGTTCGCGTTGAAACTGAAGCTCCATAATTTTCGTGTTTCTCGTACAAGTAAAATTTGATCTTTTTTCATAAAAATAGTACACTTTTTCATTTAAAATTGACAGAGCTATTAATTTCATTTTTCTTTTATTTACAAATTTTGTTTAGAATGGCATTTATCAACTTCAATCGTCATTTTTCAATTATCATTGCAAGTGGAATTTTATTCCCTACGATTATTAGTACTCGTACGAGTGGATTGTAATTTTGTTTTATGATATATTTAATTTATCATAGACATTAGAATACAATCGTCACGATTGAAAAAAAAAACGTCTGAAGGTAACAATGAACTCATGAGAATTTTGAATGAGTTATTCGTCAAAGAGGCAACTACGCTGTTGAGAATATTCTCATTGCGTAGTTTTGCATATTTTCGTTCCCGTTTAACTCGATCGATTTTGTTGAACGTAATAATATGGAAGAGAGGGTCTATTAGAAAGTTACCGTTAGGAATATACGTGACAAGATTCGCGAAGCGAGTAGTTCGCGAATAGTCGAGTGAAGACAATGAGAGCACTATGAGATGGAAGGGAAAAAGGAAGCAAGCGAAAGAGAAAAAAGTTTGTGTTCCTGGAGCATTCTCCAGAGTATTGGACAAGCGCGGAGCAAAAGCGAGAGATCAGGTGGTGTCAGCTGCAGCAACTTTCCCGGTTACCCGCTTCAAGGAAAGTAATTTACTTGGCGCGCGTTCGGAGAGCGGACGCTGAGTGACTACGAGGATCATCGGGCGACGATCTTAGCGTTGAGGCAAGAGAAGACTTTGCCATACTTGCAATCTCGATCGGCAGGCAAAAATGCGAGTGTGCAAGGTCTGAAAATTAAAAAATATTCAAGCGAATTCTCACAGTGAAATGGTTAAGGAATTCGCCATTTTCGCGAGCCGATATTAGTGTGGGTAAAGTCCTTTTAAAAAAGACTGTTTTTTTTGGGGAACCAACGTCACATAGAAATCCTTTAATCTGTCATCACGAAAGCATAGCAAATTCTCTTCCATCCGGATTGAACAAAATCTTTTTCTATCGCAAAAAAAGCTTTTCGATTCACTTTCATAACTGAATATCTCTCTAGTATATACATCGTTAAAGAGATTATTATTTTCCAAAAGTATCTCACTATTTTCACGTTACACAGCTAAAAAATCAAGAGAAATAAATCGAGCAAGATTTCCGATCGATTTCTAGCTCAGCAATCGAGAGCTCATCGAAATCGAAGGCTCCGATGCCGCTGAGCCTATTTGTCTCGGAAAATATAGTAATCAGCAGATAAACGTTAAATCGTGAGGTCCATATCGTTTCGTTTCATCGCCGCCCAACGTTTCCCTCTAAGATTTTCTAAATCCACAATCTGCTTTGAAAACAAAAAGAAAATCAAATAAAAGAAGAAATTTTTCTCCATCCGAGTAATCTAAGAATCTAGTAAGGCGTTGGCAATTTCTCGGTAACGTTGGAGCGAAAAGCTCGTACGCATATGTGTTTACATAGTTACTCAGGGCGCTTGTATATCACGCAAAACTTCGCGTCTTGATATAAATCCTGATGAAAAGTAGAGCTCTCGAAGGTCCAGATATTCTCTCTCTCTCTCGTGAGGGGTTTTGAAACACGTTGAAAATTATTCCTGCATTCGCTATTGCTGTATTAGATACTACCACGTGAGCGCATCAACCAGCTTGAGGATTATCAGATGAAACGAAACTGCTCTATCCTCTTGAAAGCGCTTACGGGAGGCGGAGACCTCTAATTTCTGCGAGATTGCAAGGATCAATATTTGCATTCTCTATCTCCATCCGTCCAGCCTCACCCCGCCATGACTTCGCAAGCTGTTTACATCTACCCTGCGGAGAAACTAAACTCTCGTGCGTGCTCTCGTCTCTTGAATTTAAACGTGCAAAATATATATATCTAAATAGTATTTCCTCTAGGCATGTGACATCATATTCTCTTAAAAATACAGGAGACGATACTGCCAGAAATATTCTGGTGGGATACGCAATTGCACCGTGTTGCCTCAATTATCTCGGTACAATATCAAATCGAATAATCGAACGATACTTTTTTTATGAACGAAAACTATCATTTTTACGAAGATTTACTGGCTAAGGTTAAAAATCGGATGAGCAAGATTTCCAATTTTCTTCTTCAATTGGCTTTGACGCGTGAAGGACTCTGGAAGACGTATTAATGTCACGATGGAAAGCTATTCCAGTTGGAGAGCCGCTTAAAAAGATCTAAAAGGATGAAAACATTGGATGAAAAGGATGAAAGCATGGAGTCTTTAAGCAAAGTTTCGCAAAATGCAGAACAAAATGGTTGTGAATAGCCATAATAGAATAATTGCTTCCCCTCGATAAACAAGTGAGTAAAAGTGAATTGAAGAAGAAGTACTCTCGATGATTCAAAGTGCTAAGTCCGAAGAGCTAGTAAAGTGCAATAAAGCGAATAGTTGAGAGTCTTACGATTGTACTCTGTACAACGAGGATTATTTGAAGAGTGGCGTTACTCAGATGGTGACTTCGAGGATGACGATAAAACATGTGGTGGCTCGAGCGAGTTATGAGGCAACGGTAGGAGAGGGTTCGATGAAGAGAGAGAGAGGGAGAGGGAGAGAGAGAGTACACAGAGAGGCAACTGAGTTACCAGAGCTAACTGGATAGCTACATTGCAAGCTTAGAGAAAATCGAGACGGTATAATACGCGGGGAGGAAAACGAGCGAGGGCGTACGCGAGTCGATGAAATACGCGCAAGCAGGGTCGTAGGAAACATAAATTCGCTGGTGCGGGCGTTTACCGGAGGTTCACGAGAAACTCGGGTTCCCTCTGGTGGCGGTGATGGTGGTGGTTCGCGAACCCCTCGCTTTTATACCTCCTTCCCTTTGCGCTAACTTGCTCTTCGCTCCAAGGTACCTATACGTACCATCCACCTACCAAAAGCTCTCTACCCCTCTTAGTTTCCCGCGGGGGCGCCGCTCGGGAAGTTGATTTTATTAGCTGACTGGGAAGAGAAACGAGTCCACTTTGGGCTTTGGCGAAACGACGAGAAAAGGGAGATTCTCTTTCTCCCTCTTTTTCTCTTTGGTTTCCATCCCTGCTCCTATTACTGGACTTTGTGCAGAGAGCGTTGGTTGCATGCACATGCAGACCAGCATTATCCATCCAGTCGTTCTATTTTCCCCGTTTTTCTTTACGCTTTTTTATCCCTCTCTCTCTCTCTCTCTCTCTCTCTCTCTCTCTCTCTCTCTCTTTCCAAACCTTCCATCCTTTTTCTCTTCTTTCCACCTCTTCCCCCAGATTCATTTTGTCTGCTCCCGACTGCCGAATTTCTTACGGTTAAACTTTTCGCCGCGAAACACACCACCCTGTATGTCCGTCACGTAGCGAAAAAAGGAATGAGGAGAAGAAGATAGGAAAGAACGTAAGAAGAGGTTGAGTCCGCACTGGCAGTGAGAGGCAGTCGGGGAGGAGCGACGCTATCTTCCCATGTCTCTTTCCACCTCCTGCTCCTCTTCCTCTTCGTCGTCGCTTTAAACGAAATTGGAAACGTTTCTCTCCTCTCACATACACCAAATAGAAACTATAAGCCTGAGACCAAGTGTCTTCTTCGTGGCTTTTGACCCAATCGCGAAACAACGTAAAAATGCTCTACCAGTTTCCAGTTATGAGCGAACCTTTATTATTTTTTTTTTTTGCATGAGTGATACTCTGCTGGAATTAATCAATGTACTAAATATCGATACACTGGAAAATCGTATTACGTTGGAACACGAATATGAACATTTTGCGATTTCCTGACGTAAAGCAACGAAGCCAAAAAACATTTGCGTGTCTCCCATACAATTCAAAGGATTTATCGACTCCAAGAATTTCCCTAGCTTTGCAAACTGAACTTCGACGAATGTAGCCTGAATTCTTACTATTGTTCGCCAAGATAATGATATTGATGGTTCCTTAAGAGCCTGCACTCATCGATGATCCAATGACACTCACGTACGTAGATGAAAATGTGGGGAATTTGCAGCCCCAACAGTTTTCCAGTTTTTTTTTTTTACAAGTAATACAAGTCAAGGCTTTGCAGAGAAAATTACAAGTAGCGAGGACGTCCAAGTAGCAGATACCTCGGATACAGCACGTACGACAAGCTATTTTTACTTTTATACTGGTATGGAAATTGCATGGGAGGACTTTGCGGTCTTCCACTTTGGATCGAAACAATTAGAAATTGCGGATTAAGGTAGAAAAGGAAGCACAGGACGATTATTAAATGTGCATAAATTTAAATTTCGTTACTCCGTTTAATAACTCAAATTGAAGATTGTAGGAAAATGATTAAGACGAAAGTTGTGTGAACTGCCATTCAAAGTTCGTGAAACCTTTGCTCCTCAATCAGCGAGTATGGTCAAGAAAATATAGTCAAATTAGACAAGATTCATTTAGAATTGTGCGGAAAAAAACTTCATTGATATCAGTCTCAGGACGCCGCAACTTTCGGTCTCACAGTTTTCGTTTTCCACGTATAGAGAAGGCCGCGATAACTTGTGCCATGACCAACTCGTTTATGAGTTTATATCGTTTTGATACGATCAGTGGCTTGATAGTCTTGCTGCTGGAAGCTTTTACAACTTTTTACGACAAACATAGCTCGTCGAGAATTCCACGATCGAGCGTGTACAAGCGATGATTGATCGCTCATTCCTCTCGCTTTCCTCGTATAAGGACAGGCTCATGTTAACGTGACGATCCTTCATCGTCACGAAGAGCGTCTCCAACAAACAAAAACTCGCTTGTCAAGTAGAAGCGGAAAATCCCATAAAGTTAAGTTTCACGCATTTCCCCTTTCCTCAAATGCTAATTATGCTCGAGTGCTCGAATGACAGGGAATCAAAACTTTAAAAATATATTCCTGTTCAGACCTTTTGTAGTTGTATAGTAAGGCAGAATTGCTGGATCCGGAAAAAAGCGTATGCGCAGTCTAGAAAGAGTGCAATACGAATGTGATTTCTCATAAAATTCCGATATTCGAAAACGCAGAATAGCGTACATAATATTGCTCATCATGCTTAGTAGCTTCCATAAATTTCTCCATGAGATACCAGAAATATTTACTGTTTATGCTCATTCAACGACTTTCGTACGCTAATCATAAAATAATTCGAATACGAAATGCAAGTTTATCGTTTTCCTAGTTTCCGCAAGCGCTCGCTCTCATTTCTGACAACTAATTAGCAGCACAGCATACGCGCTTGGAGAAAAGTAAACAACTTTATGCGAGTGCAGCGTTTAATAGTATTACAAGGATTTTTAAACAGTTTTCTCCCAGGATTTCCTGTTGTATACTTTATGCTTCAACAAATATACCAGATAAAATATCTCTCGAAATAAGCTATCGAAGGAATTCGACATTCGATTGATTCACGTGCATATTAGTTGAAAATACGAATTTTCTTTTTTAATCGGTGCCTTTCATGAAAAGTTGTTGCACGAGTGAAACGATGACCTTCGAAAACTTATTAAATTGTTATCGAACACAATGGAATGATGGAGAACTCGTTAATTATTTTGCAGATACTTTTGTCACATTTCGATGCCTTCAAGTTCCCAAGTTCCGAAGTCGTGCAATTCCGTGCGCTAGTGACTCCGTGTATGCCTTCTTGCGAGCCTGTTCAATGTGACCAAGAGGAGTCAACGGGTGAGCTACGTTCGGTGATAAGTTACGGTCGCCGGAAGCGGCGTTCGACGTCGCAGACCCGGGAGGACCTCCTTCTGGTGCAATCGATTCAGATTACTGACAAATTTGGTTTCGAGAGGGATGGAAAAATGAGCAATCGTACGGCGATCGCCAAGGACACGAGTTTTATGGAAAACGAGGATCTCGCATCGGTGGTTTCGGGAATGTGCGTTAACATGGGTGAGGCAATAATAGCAGGAACGTTGTTCCTCGTAGCGCAGATAATTGTGATAGCGGCGTGGACTTTTACCTGGCAGCGTCGTAGACAAATATTGAAGCATCAGGAAGCACTCTCGGTTTCGGTATCGGTACCCGGTATGCATAATTCCAGTGGAATGCCTGGACGTGCCGATAGCCTTTGCAAATTGTACGACGCTGGTTATTCGCGCCGTTTTTAACGAGCCTTTATAAAGCCTACCACCGTAAGCGAGGGGAGAAAGAAAGTAGCGCGATCAGGACATGCCTTAATTCGCATGTTCTATCCAGTCTGTCCTTTCTTTTTCTTTCTTTTTTTTTTCAATCTCGTGTTGACGCGCGCGCTTATAACAATATTGCCCCACTACTCCGTCCACCACAATTTCATTATTTTTTTTTCTCATATATTCTCGCTTGTATCCAACTTGTCATGTTGTTTTAGTGATTCGATTATATTCGAGGACGCGCTCACCGCGATTTTCATCCGCGAACGCATGCTTATTATGACGACCAACCAATCGTGTTTCGCCCAATCCCATAAAATTATGCTGCTTGCGCGTCATCGACGAATAATAAGCGCACTGGCGTTACCTCTCTCTACCCTCTTTCTCTATTTCAATAATACGTACACATTATATCGAGAGAAACGGATGCACGGTGGTGACCCGGTCCACTCGATATCGAGATGAGATTAAGGGGCTGCAAAACTCGGAATCTCCGATGTCCTCGATGGTATTTTCATTATTATTTCTTTATGAATAAAAAGAAATAAACTCGTGCTGCTCTGTAAGAGGCAGTCGCTCCGATCGATCGTTCGACATCGACCGCAAGTTTGCGCTCGTTCGAGTGAACTCGATTCACTTTCGATCGGAGCTTCGACATAAGTTATCGATTTTTCTCTACTTTATCCCCCTCCCCCCTCTTTCGATATTATTCTTTTATAACCGTGCAATTTCATTAGTATCTCGCGTTAGTCATCAAATTACGGGAAGGCATCTTTCCGCTTCGTAGTTTCGTGCGCTCGGGGGACTCGGACGCGATGGAGCGTGCAGTTGAGCAAAATTCTCAGCGATCCAGCAACAAGTTTGGAGCGTCGCTGCCACCGGATATAATTAAAAACGTTTGACGCTGGAAAAAAGAGGAAGATAAGCAAACCGAAGGGAGCGGGAGCGAAGAGCGCGCGCGCGTCTCCAAAAGTATGCTCGTTCGGAAGACCGTACTTTGTCGTTTAACGCGGTGTCCTATCTGTTCGCCGACCTACATACTTAACGATTTTTCTTTCTTCCCCAAAATTCCGGTCTCACGGAATAAAGATGGAATCGTCAGAATCACAATTATCTATTGCCCTCGACTCAGAATTTACGTTACAAAAAAAAACAATTCGATGAAAATAATACTGCAGCGTTAGCACTCGTCTCGATAAAGGAAACACCAGACGGTTGTTATACCGAAATTTTGCCTCGTCCCTGCCTACATTTTTCATTGTTTTAAACTTCTTTAATGAGCCTAAAGAAAACTGTGAATCTATGTGATCGTGCGTAGTTCGAATGATTGGTAAACTATCCAGAGACGCTCTTTAGAAAATGCAGATAAATCATGAACGATATGATAATACGCCAAGTGGCACGTACACACACGCCCACACACCGATACACGTTTATATATATATATACGCCGGATAAACATGGAAATTTACCTCGGGCTGGAAAACGTGGCTCCCTGAAGATTCACGCGAGATCGAGCGATAAATGTTTCCATGCCGCTCCTCTCAGCCCACAATCTATGTTCTCTCTCCCTCTCTCTCTCTCTCTCTCTCTCTATATATATATGTGTGTGTGTGTGTGTGTGTGCCTTTTCTCGCGCTCACGAAACGGCCCATTACCCGCGAGCTTTTCTCCGCTTTATCGAGCTTCGCATAGAGCCGTTTCAAAATGGCCTTTGCTTGTGCAACTCACTTCGAACTCGTTCGCGTTTCTGAGAGAAAAAAAATACTAAAGTAAAAGAATCGAGTCGAGTTGCGTAATCCACAACTGATTCTACCCCCTTTCGTTGTTCCAGCCCGCCATCGATTTCGTATTTTCGCGAAAAGGTTTTTTTTGTAGAACGATTTTTATTCGGTAACGACTTGGTAACAAAAAGTGAAGCAAAATAGTTTGAAAGACGAAATCAGTTGAACTTTCGAACCCGCGTAAATACGGATGTTTCATTTCAATAGAAACGAGAGAGTTAAAACCGTGTAGATGGAAACACAAACGAGCGATTGTTGTGTTTCGTTCAATAGTGAAAATGCCTCAATCAGATTACTAAACGATGAAAATAACAATTTTTTTCGACCTTCCTATGTCCGCTGCTGGTTTTATCCGCATTTCAAACCGTTTTTATCGTTTCTACTAAAACTTTATTGTTTTCGAAATTGTGGCTCGGCTCAGAGGTGACGAGAAAACGATCAAACGATCCCGAGAGAGTGCGGAGGACAACAGAGACGAATGTACATTTGCCCTGTAGGATGGATTCTAATTAGCATTGGGAATCGAGCGTGATTATGCAGATGCTTCACAGAGCGAGATATTAGTGAGTGGGAGAGGGAAACTGAGGGGCAAGGAGGAAGGGGTGAATGCTTACCAAACCGCGATTCCAACAGTCAACAGGGTTGCTTCCAGGGGCAGGAGGGACTACGGCATATTGTAGGTGAACGGAGGAGAGGGAGATGATCAAGGCATTCGCCGCCTCGTAAAGGGGTTGGTGGTAGGTTAATTGCCTCTTGTGGCGCGTCTCGTATACCCAAGAGGATGAGTGCGATGGAGTAAGTGAGTTAAGCAACGTTGGCTCTGGTGGGAATGCTACTCCGCAGTATTCGCCTTTAGGTAAATCTTCAACTTGTGTCGATGTATTCGAAGCGGATCCCTCCTGATGCTCTCTTACTTCTTCGATCTTCGTATACAAAGATATTTCCTATTCTAATCTGTACGTGAACAGCAGCTCAATGCTTGAGCCTAAGCTGTCTATGAGAATTGGCTGGCTAAATTCTTACGAGAAATCTCTGCGTCGCTATATTCTCAGCTGCACTCTTCGCGTTACGTTAATTGGTTGTGCGACAACGGATCGACAGCGTCGATAAGAAATTATTCGGGCAGCAATCTCTGTGCCATGATGTTCCGAGTGATCAATTTGGCTGGAGTAGCTTTGAGACGTCCTCTTTGTTGATTAAAATGTCATTAACGAAGCAGCGAAGCAAAAAATTGATAGAGACATTTCTCCTGAGAATTTCGCCGTGTATTCTCTTCATGGATCGTACACGCCCAACTTTTTGAACACTGTGTACATTCGACATTAACACACGAATATATATCTTCACGCAACATCCGCTCGATATCTAATCCTCGAATCACATCTTAACCTTTGCCTCCAGCCGATCTCGAAACTCTGCGCGACCATCACAGCTAATTTGCATCGCGACAATGTCCTCCGGCCTTTCCACCTGCTCTGTAGGGTCTCGTTTATTAACCCCATCCATCCGAGGGGGAATCTTGGCTGTGAAGAATCGAGATGACTTAATAAATTATCATCTGAACTTGACAGTTTGATTTATCATCGTTTCGTTATTGCGGAACGAAATTTCAAAAAAAAAAAAAAAAAAAAAAAATACTGTCAAAAACTCTGATACGTGTACGAAAGTTGTCTTTCCCGTTTTTTCTTTCTTCATTAGTTTTTAACGAATACCATTCATTGTCAGAGGTTAGTTATGATTCTGATGGTTCCACCATAAATGCGAGTTCATATTTTTTCAAGCTTCTTTACCCCGTCAAATAAAAAACACAACGAAAAAAAGATGGTGCTCATTAGCAATCGATGACAATAGTTTAAAAAGTTTTCTCGACGCGCGATTCTTAATCATCAACTTAACGCGTTAATATAAGCGAGAAAATAATCTCATCCTTAATTTACCGTTAACACTGAGGTATACAATAAGAAATTAAAAAAAAAAAAAAAAAAAAAAAAAAAAAACATTGCTTATGGTGCGTGGGTAGAAATTCAATTATACACAAGTTCGACATTAATGCGGAGCCGACTGCCCGCATGAACAGTGCGATACAAGTACTCAGCGTTTACCGCGGCACTTACGGCTCATGCATAAATGCATGTGAAAGAAAAAAACGAACAAGTACCGCAAACGTTTGTAAACGGGAATGCTTCCTGTGTCTTTTGATTATGTTTAGAATTGTTTTTTTTTTCATTTTTTTTTTTTTTTTTTTTTTTTTTTTTTCATGAAACGCCAGTGTTCACGTACTATAATGATGCTCAAGAAAATTAGGGTCGCGTGACAAGACTCCAATAGAAAAAAAAACGTTTTGTTAATTTCTACAAAGTAAGCGAGCGTTTAGATCGAAAAGAAACGAGATGAACGTTACGACGTGTCATCTCGAATAGTTTTATATTTTAGAAAAATAATATTTCCTTCGAATGATCAACGTGAATTTGTAACGGAGACACCAGCTCCGTGGTTGCTAACACGACAATATTTCTAAAGTGTTCTTTCTTATCGCACTCTTTTGTTTTGAAAGACAAAAAATGATCGAAACGTCAGCAGCAAACAAGTTTAAGGATCAAATGCGTAAACGACGAATTTTCTGGAATTAGGATAATATTATTGTCTCCACGCTTTTTTGAGTGCTTATCCTAATGGAAAAAAAATTGAAAGGAGCTGACTGAGAATGAAATGATAGAGAGGTTGGAAAATAAGGGTGCAGATGACACAGGACAGTGATAGAAATAAATTCCTGGAGTTTTCTCGCGCAACCCTGACTACGCATTCCGATGTAGCGTAAAATGCACTTTTCATCGAGTTCTAAGAATCACCGTTTGTACTCGTATCTCGAACTCCCATAGTTTGACTCACATAAAGAGGTCATGAAAGGAAATGGATGAAATTTCAAGAGAATACGTACAGAGAACGAACGCTTTAGCATTCATTCAACTCAATGGAAACTGCAGATACGAACGTATCAATATAGAGAGCATTAAACCTATTAAATAATCATGTATACCATATGCATCAATCTAACGTATGAGCGTACTTGAGACTTCGTCACTCTGATCATTGACTTTATCCAATACGCAGCCTCACTTAAACTTTAGTAATTAGGGTAAGTCAATACGTAATTTATTAGACGTCAGGTTGGATACGAGCGTTGACGACGATGATCCAGGAGAATGTCGAATACTGGTTACTCAATATTGGACTCGAGGACGACTGCTTCGGGAAGATTATATGAAAAAAAAAATAAAATTACAACGAAAGAAAAGAAAAAATTCATAGCCATCGTCATTTTGGAGGTGCAATTTATTTATTTTCGTCGCCCACGTACAAGTGAAACGTCGTGGCTCGTAAACTCATCCGCACGCACGAGTCCACCCCTTTTTTTTCTCGTTAACGAGTTTTACACTTTTATACCTCATGCTACGAGTGCGTTTTTTTTCCTCTTCTTTCTTATTCTTGTTTTAATAAAGTGTGGACCGTGCGTGCATTAAGAGAGTAACGTCAACGTTGCGCTTGTCCTCGAGTCCGAGGTGCGGGTCTGCAAGCGTCACAAGTTCGGGTCTGCTCTGTACACCATTTTACCACTGTTTTTATCATTTTCATCGCGGCAACAAGGCACACATTAACGTTCCAACCGTCAGGCCTATAGTTTCATCTTACTCGGAGCATTTTTATCTCTTGAATTTTCATCTCTTTGTTGTCGTTATATTTTAATCCCATGGTGCC
Source organism: Venturia canescens (assembly GCF_019457755.1). NCBI lineage: Eukaryota > Metazoa > Arthropoda > Insecta > Hymenoptera > Ichneumonidae > Venturia > Venturia canescens. Next base: position 14,880,010 of record NC_057421.1, on the reverse strand, counting down.
TCTCCTCATTCACGTTCCCAACACTTTTCTCACATTTATACGAGCACCGTTGTCGGAAAAAAAATTATATTCGAAAGAGTGGTCTCCTCGCGATTTTACACACGGTTTTTGTCAATCTGTGTCAAGGCAGAGCTGTCAAGTACAGAGCTTATCCGATGAGCGAGCTTCAGTAGCCCCACTGAAAGGATCGCTTATTTATTTTACAATTACGTTATTCATTCTAACGAAGAAAATCAAGACCGATCGTATCATCATCATGTTACACGACTTAATCCTGAATTTTGACACAATAATTTTACTATTATCGATATTATTATAAATATTATTATTAGTGATGATGTATTGTTATTTTTTTTATTCTCATGAATCGGTGGAAAATCGATTTGAAAGTGCGAGGAAACGTTCACGTGAAACTCGTCTAGTGTGCAATAGCAATTCGATTAAAATATCCACCGTCGTCCGTTTCTCATATTCAACGATCAATCATCATACTCTCTCATATAGTATTCTTACTTTATAAAAATCGTAATTAAAATCTCTGATAGGGATTAAGTGCGACGAAACGATATGAATTTTTGTAATTTTTGCGGATCAATTATCAGTAGATCCAGCAGTAAGCGCCTGTGCTCAACGATTCTCAGCTATCCCGCAATTCATTCCCCAAATCCAATCTTTTTAATTCTCAATCAAAACTGTATCCTTTTTTTTATACTTCGAGTTTAATGTCTCTAGTGCCGAACATCGTACTCGTCAGTACCGTAACGTTGTACATAGATCATCTGGTACGGAGAAATAAACTCATTTTCTAACGAACTATTCTCGGACGATCTTGTCTCGCTACTTTGTGAGCAAGCCTCTGTGTGGTTTTATTTCTTATCTCTTTTTCCCAATACCTCGACGATCCTTGTTTTATTTATAAGCCTTCAGAACTCGCACCAACGGTTTTAAGACCGTTCCTCGCTTAACATGGACACACGAGATTGGAATCTCACTCGTGGCCTACACCAACTTCACCGCAACTCGCCAAATGATTATTATCGTACTCGTAATTGCGATTTACAACATATTGAAGCTTTGCTAAGTGAGTATAATGCGACATGACGTAAGTATACTGCCCCGGCTACCGTATACTTAAATGATCGTACGATGGCATCGAAGGAGAAAATAATGAAACGTTTTTAAGTTCATGTCCGCGTATATCAATATTTTTTTCCCCTAAAGAAACTAGCAGGAAAAGTTAATACCCTTGAAATCTTCTTTTACCCTTCCATTTGAAGAACATAAATAGACGAGCTGTTTCCATGGATGAGCGTGCATTAAAACTGAACTAAGCCTTTGAACTGTTGAGGTATGGGAATCAATGAAGGAACTCAATATTTTTCATGAAATTATATCTTTATTAGTCGCATTAAATAGAAAACTTATAAAATCCAATGATTTTTCATTGCTTTATATTTTTACGATAACATGAAAACTGTATGCTGAAATTACTTGATTTTAGTGGTAATTTAATGACTTAATGAATAAAATGATTTTAATACTGCTAAAAAATTATGTCTAAGACTCTGCATGTTTGGTCAATTTCATTATTCAATTCTTTCCTTACGGAGACAAATCGAACGAAAAAGTGTTGGAATTTTATTTGATATGATCTTTAAATATTCTGAAAATCATCAGGTACAAAATCTATAGCTATTATTAACAAGAAAAGATCTTATAAACTGCTGGGAATCGTTGGAACTCGACCTTTTTCCACGACCTCTTTTGTCATAACAAGGAAATATTGGATTTTCTGTTGACACTGGAATATCCTTGCACGCCATACAGTTACACCAATAAACACTGCGGATGTTCTATTGCTAGAAGTATTTCTGTTACTTTCGTACCATACAATGGAAAAATATGACTTTCTTTTTAAAACTGTACAACCAATTGACGATATTTTTTGTAGAGACCGACGACGGGTTAGGGACTGAGATTCTAACGTGATCTTCGGTGACGACGATCGCAGTTTAAGGTTTAAAAATTAGCTCGTTGCTTCGTCTACTATTTTTTAAATCAAGTTAAGTTTTATCGACGGAAGCCTTAAAAATTTCTTAAAAATCGTTTTTTTTTCGACGGTTCAAAATGAGTTAAAAGTGTTGATCCCACATGGAAAGGTTTGAATGCCGTTGAACCGAGAACACTTCATCGATGAATCTTTGGTTGCTGTTACAAATGATTATTACGGATGTTGATATGGAAAGGTGTAAAATGAATTTTATTGGAAAGCTTGAGATGCGTGCGCATCTACCTTATTATCGGAAATACTCGCTCTCAGTCTCTTTCATTCAATAAACCAGTGCGGAGGGGATAAAGGGGCTAGAGAAAGATAGATAAAGAGAAAGAGAGTGAGAGAGGAAAAAAGAGGGAGCGAAAGCACAGGCTTCTTATCGCTGTTGAGACCATAAAGCCGACATTAAGGACGTGGTATAGGCTTCTGCCTTCTTGCCGGCGACGTGCCCGCGATTCAGCGGCAGCAACGACAACTTCTTTATTTTTACGACTTTTGCTCTTTCTCGAAGCGTGCTATAGTGACACACAAAGCAACAAGAGCGCGCGAGGAACAAACTCTTCGTATTCTCGCTCGGTCTCCTCTGTGGTATTGCTTATATTTTTACTGTTTGCTTCGATCTAACAAGCATCGGAGTTGGGACTTGCCAGTGCAAGTGAAAGAGATGAAAAACTCATCATTGATAATTCCCTATTTGTATATATATATACGTATAGAGAGATGAGCAACGTTATAGAGTCTTGTTTCATGAACAAGTCAGCGAGTTTATTTCTCGTATATTCTCTTTCAGCAGGTCTATTACAACCAGCTACTTTGCGATTTTGCTGCTGTTTCAAAGCTACCACTCGCTGTGATGGTTTTCCTGATAATACGGACAAGGTGATAGTCGGGGATGGATTTTATCATTCTTGCACTTCAGCACTTACAGCTATGAGAATAAGTAAAACTCCTATTACTTGGACCATTACGCAGCGAGAACAGTTTGAAAAGTAAGAAAAACTCGAAAGTTGTCGTTTTTGCGTCCATACGAGTAGGACAGGAGTTGTGCTGACTTTTTGACTTTTTCTCGTTATAATCGGCGTCAAGCCGCCACGGTGTCTCTTGACAAGCGCAAAAACTTCGTCCATTTTGCACAATCCTTAGCAGCTCCCTGATTTTTACACTCCCGTGAAACCAAATTCATTTCCCTTGAAATTAAGGCAGGATAACAATTAATCATGAAGCTACTGACTAATGTGTCAACTGGACCACGCCGTCTGTATTGTGTAACTCTCCAACCGTGGCAAGCCTGCTTGTGCAAAGTTCTCAACAGTGTCAAGTTGACCTAGTGCTAACTGCAACCCTGACTGGTTAGCAGGCTATAAGTGGGTCCAGTACGAGACTGCAGCTAGTGCTGGGTTGGAAACTTGACATGGCTGGGGACTTTTCACGCAGAGTGAACCTTCTACGGTTCGAGAATTACAGAATGGTACGCTATGCACGCGGTCTAGTGGACACAGTAGTCAAAAATTATCATCAGATATTACTATGCTAGAAATAATTTCAAGGAATATTCCTATTTCTCAATTACATAGGGATGCATGGACCTTTGAGCTCAAGTCGATTATTATTTTGATATTTGTGAGCTGTCTGTAAAAGAGTTTTTTTTTCGTTATATTACTTGAACACTTGTACTACACGGAGAAAATGAGGCCGAAAATTCTAGAGGAAAGTACTAGAAATATAGTATCTCGGGGACAATATATACGTACTGGATTGTAGCACTAATTTGAAGAGCAGCAATAAGAATTGTTCTATGCACCATAGTAAAAAGACCAATACTCATACCTTTTATTCAAAAGACTCAAGAGTGTTTTACTCTGTAAGCATAGTAAAAAATGTTTTCACTCACTTCAAATGTTTATATTGTAAAGTATGCTTGAGCAACGCTGAAAAAAAAGCTATATGTATAGTAAAATGTCACATGTATTCGGTATATATTCGTGTATTTATTATAAAATTTATTATGCTGACTTTCAAAATTTGTGATTTACAATACATTTCCACTTATCAGTAAGTGTTAGTCTGACATGATGAATAATACTCGAAAACAAATCGAAATATAGTTCTCACGTCCATCAGCACCTTTTGCTATCCACATAAAGCTGTTCAGAATTCAAGGGACGAAAAATTGCAAAATTTAAAAAATACTATGCTGTTTGTAATCGGTGCCTAAATACTTTGAAAATTCTTGAAAAATAATGTATTCCTCACTATACAAAACGAATCCGTTTTCTCCGTGTTTTTTTTTTTTCCAACACCGCATAAAATTCGTGTATGACAAAGTGCATCGCGTGAGCTCTCTCCTCGATACTCAGCACGATTCGCTATCGCGCTTTTTCATCATCGGGCGCCCTGGCTTACGATGATGCCGTTTTCTAACTCCATTGCATCAAAGAGTCTATAGCTCTGGATAACTTTTTCAGTGAAAACAAAGTAAAGGATTGAACCGAGTGTTATTTCCTTCTTGATGCAAAGAAGGAAGAAGAAAGCGAGGATATTTGGGCTTACTCAGCGGTAGACACGCGTTGGAGGCAGAATATCAGATACGTGTTCCGGCTGTTTACGTGGATGTAGTCGAGGTCGGAATAGTACACAGATACGATGGCTTCGTTGAATTCACAGGCTCGGGAGAGACTCGGGAAGAAGGTTAACGGACCTTAAGAACAACATCCAACGACAACGAAAGATGCGGCAGTCCACAAAGTCATTGTATCACGCCAAGAACGTTCTGGGGTCGTTCTCATTCGACCTCAAATCCTTGGCCATCACGGAGAAGATTGCGGAAGAGCATGAAAGATGAATAGCTCTGAGTTCTATTCGGAATGGAGAGCATCGCGGATGGAGAGAAATAGAGAAATTGCTACGAAATCCGACAAGAAAAAACGAAGATTGGGGCAAATGAGATCAGGAAAAAGAAGCAACAGCAACGAACTCGCGTTACTCCAAGAATAATCAGGAAATCCGTTTTTCACTATTTCACGTCAAAAATATTTCTTATATCAAAGAATGCCCAGTCCATGAAGAATTAGGAATTTAGCCAAGCGTCATAGCGTTGTCTAAAATCTTTATCATCAAGAGCCCCCATAAGGATCCAATGATAAAATGTTCATATATTAAGCTATAACATATTAATATCCCGAGAAGGACTGATGATAAATGGACTTACAATTGGGGCGTAGATTAAACGTTTAGGCCGTTAAAGAAATTATGAAAGTTTTTTTTTCGATCGATTATGGTCCAGAGTCAAAACGTCGCAGCACCGGCTGGTGGTGGCAATTTTTCTGTCATATACTTACGGACCCGCTCCAGCAATCTCAGCGAAAATCCAAGATGTAGACCTATGTTTCATTCTAGGGATGAAAGTATGGAGGTTAAACACGAAGTAAAAAAAGAAAGGGAGAAAGAGGGGGAGGGAGGGGGGGGGGCGAGTGAGCAGGGTGTGATGAGATCGGGGAGTCTTATTAGAAGATTATTTCTTGACGTGTCCATGGCGCATGAGCTCGTGCTCATAATTCACAACACGCTTCCACGAAGTCAGTTCATTGTACGGTTGAGAAGAGCCAACCACGACGCGTAAAAAAGAAAAGGAAGGTGAAACGTGAGCTTTCACGAGCAACGGTCAGTCGGGTCGGTGATCTTGACCATTTGTCAAAAGCGGATCGTCGTCCAGAACGATCGACGAATCTGTCGTACGTGCGTTTTTCCCTGTCCCCCTTCAAACTTATTTTTTTCATGCCATTCTCTTTTCGCCCTCTATTATTCTTTACCACTCGCCCTATCGTGCTATACTGGCACTTGCTTTCATCATCTTTCTCCGAAACCCATTATAATGGATAAAATTTTTTCCCCTTATAAAATTCATTGTGAACCCAAGTTTCAATGCAAAAGTTCCGTTACTTCTCAAACGTAACCTTGTCATTATAAGAAAAAGTTTTTTCATCAATACCGGCACGTACCACCGGGGACGTATTAATTGTTATATATATTCACTATAAAGTACGTATATCCTCCAGAGCATAATTACGAAGTAGAACACCACGCTAGAATTGCAGGAAGATTAATAGTTTCACTATTAATCTTCATTCCCGAAGATATCTTTTTTGTTAGAGAATTCGTATTTTCATATAGTGGCAATTTTCCCTTCGACTTTCGATGGGCGAAAATGATTTCGCTCCTTCGATTTTCCTAGGTCAATTTATTCGAATAAGTTGGCTAGGGCTTAGATGATACAAGGGGAAATATAAATTGAGATTTTGATCATTCCATTTTTCATTGTCAGTAAAAACAAGGCCCGAATCCTGAGGCACGATATTGCATGTAAAGTAATAATGGTCGTGCTATTAAGCGAAGGATGTCGAAGTGATGAAAGTGACATGGAGTAACACGGGCAAGTTTGGCGGACCGTTATTGGAAACCTGCGGAGAGGATATGACATTCCTGGCGGGTATTCGGCCATACGACGAAATGAAATGAGCCTGTGTTTCTCGTAAATCGAAAGAAATACACGCGTTTCGATACGGACTTGTGTTAGCCTCACCTCGTCGTCTTTTACGAGTTTGCGCCTTCGCTGGAGCATTTTCCGTTTGCATTCTTCGCAATGTTGCGGCAACGTAATCTCGCTACGTACACCAGTTCGCAGTTACCCTAGATCACCGTTATGGCATCCAACCACCGAACCTCGATAAACTTTTACAAACACCAAACGGGTTTTAGTGTTGGCCACTACGTAGCTGTACTGCTGAGGAAGCAAGTGGGCGAAAAACAAACAAATTTGAGAATGACGCTGACAGACGATTTTTCATTCAATTTTTTATTTTGCCTTTACGATTGTTTTATTTAGTGGATGAAGTTTGTGCAACATCGATTTATTCAATGGAATTAAGGGAAAAATGAAACTCGTTAGCCCTTGAGAGATAATTAGCAATCGATGTTCATAAAAGTACGCTCTTCTATTTCTAGACTTCATCAAAGTCTTGGCAGTACGAAAAACTCAAAAAAACCGGTGTGTGTGTGTGTGCGTATTAGTGCGGGTGGACGGGAAGAAAACGCTATTAGTGCAGGTCAGGCGGATTTCCAGCCACTGAAGCTCTTGCGAAGCGACCTCGGCATCGTACAAGCGCGGTGGGGCTTTTGCAGAGTTACGTGACTCTCTTGGGTAGGGTAATTACGTTGGATCATGGAGGGTAAACAGGGTACACCTCCTGCCTTTCCACCTCTCACTCTTTCTCTTGTCTCATTCCTTCCTCTTCTTGTTCTCTATAATTTCTGCGGCATTACCGTCGTAAATACGCTTTTACTGAGCCTAGTCTTAGTAAGCTCATTTCACCCCCTCTTGCCACACTAAGATGAAGACACTTTTCTCTAATACGAATTGTAAAGTGTTACTGATCAAAATTTAAAGCTACTCGCTGAGGTGCATTATACGTACATTTCATTATTTCTTTGATTTTTGTAATCTTCCACATTCCGTTTGGTCATAAGACTTGAGGAAAAAACGTACTGAATTATGATCAAGTCCCTTTGCCAATTTGCTGAGAAATTTTCATCGTATCAAAACTGTTAGAAATTTAGTTTCTCTCTTTGACCAGCGAAGCATACATTTCCTAAAGCTCTGACATAAATCACAGTTCCTACGTGCGATATGGAACCTCCAAACCCGCTTTCGAACTTTGGTTTCGTACGTCCCAAAACGCACCTACACTCGAGGTTCAAGTGCACACGTAGCGAATTATGTTAATGGGGGCTGCTCCTGAGCTTTTGGTGGAAGACGAAAAATAAAACTCAGACCAACGACAGTCAATTCTAATTTGTCAACTTCTGAGATTAATTTAAGTGGACCAGCTTAGTCTCTTAATTGACACACACTTTCATTTCTCAAAAAACTCAGTTGAGAAATGTGATGTTCAAGGTACTAATTTAAAAATTATGTTGGGTACCTGCAAGGTGAGTTTATAACATTAATTTATGTGCAAACGCACTTTTTTACTTTCACGAATTGCTAAAAGTACCGTCCAATTAGTGACTTTGTATATTTTATTTGAAAATAAAATATCGAGTTTCAAAACAATCTTTCACTGGGCGAAAAACTCTTCTTGGGGGAAAACTAAAACTGCCTTAATCGATACATCGAGCTCTCACGCCTCTTGTGACATTGCGAGTTGCAGTAAGTGGAGTAGGCGGATATTTTCGCAACTCTACTCAACCCAGGAGGTTAACAATTAGTGTCTCAAGTTTTTATTAGAGGTCGGAGAACAATATCTTCCAGAAGCTACCACCATCGGGTTTGATTTCCCGTGGGGGTTCAGATCTTAGTCTAGACGAGAGTACAGAAATTTTGCCTTTGTTGTTACTCGTTATACCTTTTCGCTGCTTTTCTACTTTTCTGTTTTACGAGCAAAACTCGTTTGGCGATATCGTTAAATGGACGAAAGTTATAGCATAACGAGAAGCCACAAGTAGCTCGAGCGACTTTCTTGCCTACTGCGTATCTCTTATGAAACATGGAGCGTTTAGGATCAAACTTTTGGTTTATTACGTCGAGCTGATTTTTCGCTTTAAACGAGGTCGAATCTTTTCCAAACTTTGTTTTCTTTTTCTTTCAAAAGTTCAAGGGGCTAGGAGTCAGTGAAAAAAATTCAACGCTAACGACATAAAAATCTTATCGTGATTAATTAATATGGCGTGTTCGCTGATTACGTTGAACCGGAAATGGACGTACCAAAATCCTACAGAGCACATTCTACGAAACATCCTGCTATTCCTCTTCGACGTTCGATGTTCAGATAATGGAATTGGAAATGAAGTTTCCATTATGAATAAAACAAAGAATTAACGAAAGAGCAATACATTAGTGGACATTCAGGCTGTTGAGTAAAACGCATAAGTAGCGAAGAACAACAATTCACGTTGGTTATGTTCGTAACACCAGCAGCATCCGACAGGTCTTGAGATGCAAGCATAGCATAGCCTAGATTCTCCCGCGTTCCAAGATTCCTTATACCCAAACTCAATTTCAGCACGTATTCACGGTACGCTTATATCGTACAGTGGCGTCTATATCGTTCTCGCAGGTCGCTCGCTCAGCGTATTAACAGTGCTCCAAGTTATGATCGTTTGAAGTTTCCATGTACCCAGGCACATGCTTCCCTCGGCCCCGTAAATTTACCCAACGAATTATGCTAACTCGAGAAAAGGTTCGTGCAGCCGAGACGTCGTCGTATACGTTTAGTGCACCTGAGCAAAAAATATTTAGGACCATGTTGTCAGCTGATAAAATGTTGATCCTCTTTATTTAGCCATACACAAAGTCATGCTTACCGATAATTCGCTGTTCTTGAAATCCTCACTCATCATGAGTTAAATCATGCAAAAAAAGACGTTCATTCCATAGACCGGCGAGGACAAGCTTCTTGAATATTCAAGACGTTTTAGTTCATCCATCGAGGAGCGAGATGAGTGGCGAATAAAATGTTAGAAGGAATTTCATCGAGCCATGTTCGGGCCCAATGAGAATGAAAGTTCCGCCGGACTCTTCGACGAAAAAGTTGGACGTTAATGAAAATTATAAATAAGAATGATGACTGAGACAAGTGTTCATGTTAGAGGAGATGTTTTAAAAAAAAATCCTGTTCGATCGAACGGTGACCGTTCTGTCAAAGCGAAAGGAGCGAGCTTCGCAAGATTTTCACAATAGTAGAAGCACGCATAAACCAAGACTACAATAACAGAGGTACGGCGTTAAATCGTTACAGCAATTCTGTGTTTAGCGAGAGCGAAGCTCAGCATAGAACAGTGAACGAGCATAGGGAACAAACGGAAAGTTGGCTGGCCAATTGCTCGCCTCGCCGTGGCGAAATTCCCACGAAGATTGAGCAAATCGCTTCCTGGAAAGGAAGAAAATAATGCTCGAGGGGGCCGAAGCATCACTGCGCCACCAAGGACGTAGGAAGTGGTTGCTTGAGCAAAAGAGTTGCCCATCCCACTAGTTTATGTCTCGGTGTATGTATAGTGACCAGCAGTACAATCGGTTATACATACGCGAGACGAAACGCTACGTTGTTTGGAGTCCTTGCGCTGCTAGCTCGATCGCTGAATCGCCAGGAGCCATTTGGACATCGCCTCAACAGAAAAACCAGTTGCTGCGTGGTTTCTATGTGATGGACGCACTCGCTGATAGTCAACGATAACGCGGGAGGCCCGAGTAAGTACGGGCCCAATGCAGAAGCGAGGGTGAGCGAGCCCGGATCAGCCGCACATATCATGGAAGCTAGCCCGATGTTCACTCTCTTGCTCACCAGCTTACCTCTTCGTAGATGTATATTCACGAGGGAGTTTCCGTTGAAGATACGATCGTCGGGACGCTCGTTCACGAGGTCGTTGAATGTGTGGGTGCTGCTGGTGCTGCTGTTGCTACAGCGGAGACAGCGCAACACGAGACACGAGATTCATCCGCACGAATATATAGTAGTTATGACGGCGGAGATCGTGCTGACGCGTTGGATCCAATGTTTCTCTGAGTGTTCTGCTGGTATTTGTGTCAACGAATGCGCCTGTATTAACACTCGACAACGAGGATTTAGGTTGACGTGTTATAGTCGTATGCTGGCTATCTGCTCTTCGTTCACATAACTATATACAGTCCTAGTTGGAGCGATAGCTCGAATTGACCTTATAAAGTTTTCTGTGTTCGAAGTCACCGAGTGGGCCTGACCACCAGTTTCTCCATTGACCTTCTCTACTCATCACCACAACCGGTGGTTCAGTCTGCTAATGGATGGTGAAGCTTGAAATGAACATAAATATCCGTTTACAGTAGCCATATCAATAACGCTGGACATGACGTGCTCTGCTCAAGAGCTCATCAATGGCCACGAGGACAGGTGCTCTGGTACTTTTTTCTACTGTGAGTGCATCCGGGCCACTCGTTTCAGATTTCCCTAAAAAGTAATCAAAGTTAACTAATTACTGTGCATCGTTGTTGTGAAAAAAGTATGATTTCACGATACGGTAATATCGGAGGAATCTTGCGTGTCGAGCCTAGCACTTGTGCTTTCTGTTCTAACACGGAGTTTATGGGTTCGCCAACTGAGCATGCCGCTATTCGCACATTTAGATCTCAAGATTACGAGTCAACCGTTGACGTGGCCTTTACATTCCGCTACTGATAAAAGTGTTTTACCGCCTTCGAAAGTACATCCTTCATCAATGTCAAGGTATTCACTAACTGGATGGTCTTTCCAGTGTAACTCTTTTTGATAGTTTTACATTAAAAAAAAAGTAATTAAGCAACTGCTCAATCCATGCTGAAGACGTGCTTGACAATTGTTGAAAATAGTTTAATCATCAAATCTATTTATTGACTGAAGCTCGTAAAAGAATTACTAGAATTCTAGTTATCTATTATGTGATTTAAATACGCTCAATCGTCAATCATTCATAAACAGTGACTGACAATGAGTGGACCATTTGCTTATGGGCTGAAGGTTCATGATGACGACGAGATGACGTATGCGGGTCAAACGAAGAGACACGATCGGTTCAACAGAGCCAAATGGGAAATGTGTCAGATTGGAAGCTTACGATCGATAATCGTCTGTGCAATCGCAACGTCATTTCCAACATATCGCATTAACAACGACGTAGGCATAGCTGGTGGCTAAATTAACCGACCCCCTTCCGATGTATTCTAGAAATGTGCTTGCGGCTATTGAAAATTAGCTACTCCATGAAATGATCGCCCCGATCAAGCAACTTGAGGGATGCTTCAAATATTTGCTACCAGGCGTATCGATCGTGTCACTATGGTCTCATCTGCACTGTGCAAACATAGAAGAATGAGGTATGAGAATTGGAAAGTTGAACGAAGGGAGGACAATACAGCGGAATGAGAAAAGTGCCAGAGGAGTGAAGTCGCTCACGAATTATGAGTTTTGCTTCGAAGTAAAAACTGGACTTCGATATTACACTATAAACATGCGATAAAAGCCAACGCGTTCCGAACCACTCATGCTTGACACGAGAAGCACTTGGCTCGTCAATCCTCCACCACTAATTAATACTACTCCGCTGTAATTATGTGACGTCTAGTGGTCGAATACCCGACATGGCATACGGTCAGTGGTCATAAATACATTGAAAAAATTCTTAAAATTTTTTATTACGCACATTTCGTGCGAATATAAATCTGTGTGATCAATGCGACGTGCGCAAGGGCGAGCGTGACTGAATTATTGAGATTCGTTTGAGGTAATCAAGCTGCAGCTGTAGGCTGCACGAATACGTGGCACAGTAATGGTTTTTCTTCTCATTCAGTCCGTCCGAGAAATCACAGAATGTTTATTCCTTTTCTCACACGGTCATTGTACCATAACGTATAGAAGCGGTATGCGATATTTATATTTCTGAGGAGCACTACCTGCGTAGGAAGTCAGGTATTATAGAAACTAATGAAGATGGATACTCGAGTATAAATGTTTCTTCATGAAATATTTAATGAAAGTATGCGGTAAGCGTTTATGAGAATGGTATTTCTTTATGGAACAATTCAAAGTACAAGTGAGATTATCTGGCAAGATGTACAAACGTGTATTTTCGCACACTATTTCGATAATGAGGTATAAACAAGAAAAACCCTTAGTTGAATACAATTACGAGATGATAATTTCAAACTGAGATGAATATAAGCCAAGAGGAGTCCGTAATTCCGTAGAGGAATTACCGAAGGTGTATCGTCAGTGATACTACGCTGCACTTGCATGCAGAATGAGATAAACATACGAGATATAGTCATCACGCCCTTTTAACCGCCAGTTAATTTCAAAGGTAAACTTCACCCAACGAGTTTGACGTTCTAATCAGTACGTAATTGGAAGAGTTAAGCTCTCTGTAAGAAGTATTATGGCTGCGAACCACGCGACGAAGCTCATTATCTGTGAATGTAAGTGCCAGCATATAACATTTAATTAAGTTGACCTTGAACTTCAGATTGAAAGTTGAAGTACGATCGAAAACATTTTGAATTACGAGCGTTTTTCAAAACGTTTGTATCTCGTGAATGCGAGCTCGGAAAAGCTTTCAACTCGTTTCATTCCGAGTACAATAATATTTACAAGTTACTGGTATTGACTTCGATGGAACGGATCACTTGAAAAATAACGCACAAGAGAGATGACGTATATACTCAAAAAGCAATTATACGTTATCACAATGTAGAAAATACGAGAATGAAGAACATTTAAACGCCAATCGTACATAGAGGCAGTAAACATCGAAGGTGAGTGAGATAAAACGGAGAGAGAAGATGCGGGGGGACCCACGCACGGGTAGAAAGGCAACGAATCATACAAGACCGGATTCCGGAGCGCAGCGAAGTGGTCTCGCGTCTTGGACAGCTAATGCGATTGTTATTGCGTGCATTATCTCTCTGGGCGAATAATCATGTTTCGCATTACCGATTCTGCATTCGGAGTCTTTCTCTTTCTCTGTATATTGCTATTTCCACCCCCAGCTCGATTAACTCGAGCTCGTAGGTTGCTTCGTCGAAGCAAATTGTTGAACATAAATATGCCCACCGTCAAGAAATAAGGATAGAACGAGATGGTCGAGGGAAACGAAGCGGTTGGCTATCCGCACAGGTCTCTATGTGTTTCCACGCAATATGTATTCCATATTCCTTGCTAGGCGAACCAAACGAATTGTGTACGCTGAAGTGCGCCGACCAAGGAACCCTGCGGCGATTCAGAGTACCCTCAACTATATACGTTCACCATCTTCAGACTCTTCTCTCGTTTGACTTCCATCCAACTCTTCTTCGGGTCCAACGAGAAAACTCTCCCTCGGATAAAGGGACTTGTTAGACGTTTTATCATTTTCTTGCATCTAGAATACGTACGTACTGAAATTATTGAGAAAATATGGCGGGGAGAAGATCGAGGGGAAGACGGAACATCATAATGGGCAGCGTTGATTCTTATTCGTGTGCTCTGTCATCCACGTGGACTCGGATGTGAAGGCTCGTGAAGATAAAATTTACGTAGAGATTAAGGTGCACTGTTGGATGCTGCGCCATTCTTAATGGAAACACTACGCGGCCCTCGAAAGTTGATCGAAGGGGCCTGCCAATGTTTCTGTTTTTATTCCGATACAATTGTGAAGAAATTTCTGTACTCGGTACACCAAGAAATACTGGAAAGAATGATTTTTCGAAAGAGAATACCAAACCGATTTTCTCCTAGGTACAGAACACTGTTATTTAAACTCTTGTCACGAACGATCGTTCTAGCAAACTTTTGCAAGAAAGAACAAAGAGTTTGTCTAGGGAACATAATACACACAGGGCTAGAATAGCTGCTCGATCAAGGAAAACCCAGACTGATTTCTATGCCAAGTAGATACGTTTATTCGGGAGTTCTCATGGGACTCAAAGCTCCGGTGGAACCCGCATGCTGAGAGGATATTTTTAACATCCGAGTTCTCGATACTATTCCGAACATGTCGTGTGTACGACATCAAAGTGTCACGGAGTTTCTTTTGTTTTTAAATTCTCATGCAAATTGAAACTTGAGTAGTTTCCCTATCGAATTTGAAAGGTTTTACAAGGATGGTGATTCCAGAAGCTTTTATCAGTTGGCAAATATGATTTTCATTGCTTTATCATGACGCTGAAGTTTGCAACGTTGGAGTCCAACGAAATTATGTAAAAAAAACCCTCCAATAATTCCAGTAATTATCCAATTTCGTTCCCTGTCGAATTTGCAATTGGCAGTTTTTCAAGCTGTACTGATATTTCGTGAAATAAAAAATTGGTGAACTACAAATGTTTTTTTTCGTTCATTTCATTGGACTCCAACGTTGCAAACTTCAAATTACCTTTATAATAAATTCAAAAATTATGGTTGGAAAATCCGTATAGAAAGACTCGAAAATCTAATGAATGTCTGATGAATTCACAAGGGTTCAGAATTGAAACATCACACTGAATAGGACTTCGCCCAATCACGCTGTTCTTGCCCTGAAAAAAGTTTCCCCCGTGACCTGGATCCCGTATCAAACCCTGCAGTGTTTTTTTGCTTTCTCCACCTCCGTCCTATAAAAACGCGTGGTTGTGCATAATGAGGTTTTCGAAGGTTGATGCGGATCGGATTTCACGAGAGCCGAACTAACACCACAACTTTTGCTCACGACGTCCCGGATCGGGGATGAGAAGGAACACCATCGGTATCTACAACGGCACGTTGCTGGAGCGCACACCAAAAGCTCAGCTTCCCGAATGGACTTGTTAGTTAATACTCGCCAGGTAATTAAGCTGAAACTTCTAATTATGAAAGTCTTTCATTAGTTCACTACTCACGTACTAGAAGCAGCGTTGAATATTCGCTACGCGGCTTCCTCGTATGTTTATTTATATGTGTTCGTGTACCAGGGTCGTTGTATTCGTATGATTATCGTACGAATGCATGAAACCTTCTCGAATCTCAGCCCACTAACACACTTCTTAGTTAGAACATACTTGACCACAGAAAATGGTTCGTTTTTCTTGAAGATCATTGTCCATACGATTTCATGTCGGCTATACTCGTAGTCAGATTTACGCTGCACGATTTTAAGAGAGACCACGCGCATTCTACGTTTTTCATTAACTGGAAAAATCCCGATATAAGTTTGATGAATGTGAGCGCAAGACTTTCGTAGCTATATTCAAATTGTTTGGAATGCAATGTATATGATTGGAAGGAAGAACTTCGGTTTATTGTTAGCAGTGAATTTGAGTTCTGAACCCACCAGAGCCTTCCTGGTATGCTGGAATGAGATTGGATGGCCGGAGTAAGAATAGCTGGTGTTCCAGAGGTTGGAAATATTTTGTGAACAATCGAACGAAGCGTTTCCTTCTCTTCCTCTAAATAAACTATTTTTCGCTGTACGTTTCTATGGTACACTTTCTCAGGGATCCGACATTAAAAAAATAAAAAAATAAAAAAGTTCTTTAAGAATTTTCGTTCTGGCTGGTCGTTCGAACATTTGAAAAATATGTATTGAACGTGTGTGATGGATTGAAGTAAAACTGGAAGGAAGAAGTCCACAAAAAGTTTTAAAAAATATACAGCGTAAGATTTCTCTGTAATCAAACTCACATTGAAAAAAGAGTTCGGTTCGCCAGTTTGTTTCGAAGGAGAGTCAACAAGCAAGCGGTGGGTCATCTCAAGATGTCTCGAAGAAACACTTTCGAAGACGTTCGGTAATTGACCCTCACCAAAAACTTTTGGCTCCTGGCAAGGCTCGTGACGTGATGTATAGAAGCCACAAGCTGCGGAGTTCCAAGATGTTATTTTGTATCAGGACCTCGTGTATGTGTACCTTTGCCACCCTTCACCACATTTCCTCAGGCTCAACTCAGGCCCTCACCGCAAGATTGCAGGACTTTGTCGACTCATCATTCGAGCACGTCCAGAGTTGTATTGCTCCACCTAACCGTATGCCCTTATCGGTCACCTTCGTTACAGAACTCGGAATTAAATCGATACACAGTTTCTATAAATCTTTCAATCTTCTTCTGTCAACGTTATTGATTTTTCGCTTTCAATTTTTATTTCAAAATTATTCTTTTCATTTGAAATAAATTTGGTTTCGTCAAATGAACTATAAAAATTTGGAAAACAGAAAGAAAATTATTTATGACTGGAGTGTGCCTTTTGTGAAAGCTTTTGTGAACGTTGGAAAATAATTTTCGCAAATCTTCGTGATCAGAAGACGGATATCGATATTACTCAATTGCCATCGAGGAATAAGTTTTCACTAAACAATGCAGGGCTTCGAATGAAAAAAATAACGTTTGCCCACCTCCTCAAGGGAATTCAGCTTCGAACAAGTTATAAGAGTTACTGGAATGTTTGAGTAGCACGGCACCAATTAGCCAAGACCTAATATGGGAGGAGGCATTCTCGATGCAGATACTGGAAGCAGCGTGGGGCTTGGCTGCGTAAAAAAAGCTTAAATTTGTCGTTGAAAACACAGGCGTAGTTCCAATTTTCAATTTAATTAACAGGAGATTGGAGAAAGAGCGAAGAAGGGGATTGGGAAAGAAAAGGAGATGAAGAAACTGCCGGTACGACAAAGTAGTCGAGGAAGTAAGATTAAAAAGGGATGGCCAGGGGGGAAAATGAAATTGGACCGCCGAGAACAAACCGGTAAAAGAAAAGTCGAAGGCGTCGCGAAAGCGATTAGTACACAATTGTCCGGAATTCATGGAATTTCTTTTGTTTCGTAGACGACACGTTTTGTGGAAAGCTTACCCGACAACGTTATACGACGATGAAATTATCGCGAACTCGGAAATGAAATTCGCATTTACGACTAAAACTATCTCGCGAAACGCTTGACCCTCGCTGTAACCCGTTCAGACCCAAGGAATATGTTTACCCCCCTCCCCAGTTTTCGCGTACATTAATGCACGTGGAATGTCCGGAAACTTTTGTACGGAACGGTGGGAAATTCACAATTCTGCTAGACCAAGGCAAATAATTGGTGAAACGTGTTATCGTAAAAAAATTTATTGCTTCCACATTTCGTAGAATTTATGAAAAGTTAGCATGCGAATGCGAACGCGAAGATATAACAACAAAACCACCTGTCGGATTATACAAATCTGCTTAATCCGAAGTGCTCTTCTTATTAAAAAGGCTGTGCACGACAACAGCTCATAAAAAACGTGCCGGAAGTAATTCCTAAAATTGGTGTTCAATCGAATTTCCATATTACAAAAAAAAAGAACAATGCAAGAAGGCATTTGGTGGGATTAAAAAAATAGTAATGAATCGGCAACCCCTCCCCCATAGAATATAAGTAAACATGAAAAACACAGGTATCAGCGGAATCCCAGGATTATGCCATTGACGCAAATCGTAAGGAATTTACGGAATGGCCGAAATAACAAAACACGAGGATTATTGGTCTGCTTGAGTAAAGACGTACGAGTAGGATTAAAAGCAGGAAAAAAGATCAATCCTCGGCGTTGGTTCGTGCCTCCTTTCGTATCTTATTCTCTGGCCTCTGAATTGATTCGTTCCCGCAGTCGAAGCCTATAAACCTACCGAGGAATGATAAATGTCACTTATAAATAACCTTGCCAGTCGTATCCTTTATTTGAAACTTAGTCACGGGTGTGCATTGCGCGAGTTACAGCCTCGGTGCATAATTTATATGACTGCAGAAACGGTAATTTATTGGTTTACCGCCGGGTTGCTGTCTCGGTGAAGACTCGTGCGCGTGGAAAATGTGCAAGCGTCGATTCGGACCATCTTTCTCTCCCTCTCTCTTTCTCTCTCATTCTCTCTTGTCCCTCTTTTCTTAATTCCTTTTTCCTGTTTCTCCTTCTTCCCTGATCCCGGGCAAAGTTTATGACGTGGCTTTCGTGACGAATGGCAAGACGTTTGTTCAGCATTTACGTTGCGAATACTTCACAGCCAGCTCTTCAACTTCTTACGTACTCGTGTGCGATCGTCCGCTTGTACATGGCGAATACTATACCGCGTCTATGCTCGGACACTTATCCTGTGAAAACCGTTCGCAGATCCCCAAAAAAGATTCAAACTGACGAAGATTTCTGCAAATCATCATTCTCCCAGCCTGGATCCAACTCATTAAAATTCCACAGTACTTTGGTACAGAAAACCAATTGTGAGCAGTCAGTTTTAATTAATTAACGTCCAACTGTTTTAGGAAACGGTAGTAAAATATGGACTGCTTCGTATGAATAGTGAATTTAAGTGAATTTTTTGCTTCATTGGAATTTGAATAGCGATTTTTATCCTTCTGAATTTATCATTCATTGAACATAAAAGTTTTTACTTAATCCAGTGGTTTCATCGATTCATCTCTCATAAAATATTTAATCTATGCCATAACAGGATATCTCGTTATCGGGGTTTTTAATTGAGTTCTGAAACAGTGACCCTCGTCTTTAAACCCTCCGGGTAGTACCTTTAGTACGGAGATAATTCATAAATGCAATAAAAAAGATGAAACTAAACAAAAAAGCAGCAATGGATTCGTAATCTCTGGCAGAGTTTCCCCATTTCCTTATCACTTGCACATTCACTCTGGATTGTCATGCAATTTCAGGTCCGAGTTTATTCAATAGTATTGTGGTAAGCTCAGATCGCGGAAATCCAGTGATGGAACAATCGCTTGACCACAATTGCTCCTGCCGGCTAGTAGTCTATCTCGATCCGGGGGGAATCCGCAAACGCGCAGTAAGCAGATTATAATTTGTTGAGGAAACAAACGCGTGCCAGTCCTCGACGCTGACGCCCACCTTATGAAAGCAATAACCGGTTGCAAGTAAGAATCATTGTTATTCGGTAGATGAAGAACCGCGGAAAGTGAGCTTAAGAATAATGGAGGACAGCAAAGAGTCCGAAGGCTCCCGAGGAGTACAGGGATAAGGCAAAAACGAAAAAGCTAACCAGCAACGATTACTTGGCAACTCTCATTTTATGGTAGATTCTCTGCTCCGTTGGTACGAAGTCCATACGATACTTTCGCATTTTTCGTAGAAAATATTCAATCAAACATTTTACAAGGGAGGTTAGTTATTTCAGGCATTTCGGGAGCAAGAATTTCCCTGCGGCAATAATACCGCGATGGCAGACCGACAGCCAAGTAACTCCGACTTCACGAATGTAGCATAAATCACTTTGGGATTAAAAGGGCGCCACCTCAGTTACCCATGGCGAATTGACCGCGGTGGCACGATGTTGCTCACAAGAGAAATGAAAAAGAACATTGGGCAGATTGAAAACTCCGACAAAGATCGATACTGATGAAAGCAAAACAAACGAACTGAAGATAATAAATTACTTTGAATCGCCCTCTGCTGTGCAACGACAGTGTATTACATCGCAATCGTCCCGTATTTTTCAACATGATTTTATCCTCTCGCTTTTCTTATTTTCTTCGCGTTTCTTTCTCATGGGAACTCAATTTTTTTCCCGTTTTGCATGATTATTTGAGGAACCCTGGTAAAGACTATAATCAATTTGAAACGAATGGATTTAAAATTGAAAATGTTTATTCAGCAAGTTATACAATGCTCGAGTTCATTAAATTAAGAAGAAATGTACAGAAAATGTGCAATTATTCATTCACAGGAACGTTAGTTCGTAATTTCTGGACCTCAGGAAACTCCTCTTTATATTTTCTGATCTAACCTCTCTTTGGTGGCAAGACATTTTTCACACCAAGTGCCCAAAACGCTGAAAACAAGAGAGAAAAAAGATTTCCACGAAAATTGATAGCCGGGAGTTTCTGAGGTCCCTGATTACGAATCTGCTCTCAAAATGCAGAAATTCAAAATGGCGGACCAAAATACACAGATTGATCTGACGCCAAATTACGTCAGTGCCACCGAAGGGCCCTTCACGAACACAATCCCACCACCTGACTTAACTTCACCCTGAGAGATAACTAGGCCAAAATAAAACATTTGTTTCATAACATCTTTAACAGTTAATCTTGATATTCTTTGATTAGTTTTTTACTACGAGTCGAACATAGGATTTTGCGAATGGAGCGGAATAACAGAGGTATGACAGGGACATTGAGAATGGCCGTTTGCTTTGGTGCGTCCTCATCCTCGTCAAAGCTGGGTTTCCTTTAGTTGCGGATCTCATGGTTGCTGGCTGCTTGCAATGAAGGCACCGTAAAAAGTTTTAAGTACTTCGTTACCGGTGTGGAGTGGTGGCGGAGAATTGACAAGGTTGAGACAGGAGTTGAGGCGGGACAAGGGGCACGAAGGAAAAGGAAGGTGAAAAGAAAAAGGGAAGAGGGTGGTGAAGGTGAATCTGTGAGTTCTATTGGCGTCTCCATCGTTGGTTCATGTCCTCGTTCCGAGTCAGCCAGCTGCTTAGAGAATTCACCGTCATCCTATGAAAACGAGGCAAACCAACTGAGACGAGAAGAAATCTCCTCATCGAGAAAGGAACTTCCTGTCTCGAATTCTTATCCGTGTCTTACTCCATCAGGAGCGCTGATCAAAAGCTAGCCACCTCCGTCATTTTTTTCTTCTTTTTCCTCTTCTTCTTCTTCTTCTTCTTCTTCTTCTTCTTCTTCTTCATCTTCATCTTCTTTTTCTTTCCTTCTTGTACCTTTTTCATTTCAATCCAATGAGAAAATTCGTCGACTCGTTCTTTACCTCACAACGTTGTATACCACGACGATACGCTTCCAAGTCAGCTACTTTTCGAGTTGACTTCCTGCCGTAAATATTGAAGGTAGTTGAATCTCTACGGCAAAAAATAAAGTAAATTCCCGAGAGCAGATATACCTACTCTGCGAGTATACTATTACTTTCCCATTCTCCATTCGAATCCCAAACTTTTTGGCACAGTTGTAATCCACTTTTCGGTCCAAAACTGCGTCTCTCGGCTCGTAAATGTTTTAATACAGTATGTGATGAGAATCAGAATGAATATTCCATACGTAAGGCTAGTATGCACGAGGAGCTCGTTTCATCTTTTATTGCTTTATCATTTGCTATAGCGTTAGTTCTGAAGACCAAGTTTTTGATAGATTTAGGGGCGCGTCTAAATCTGTCGATTAGATAAAACTCATCGCTATATCATGCAATATACATACTAATCAGAAAACTCACCAGCGGCATTGATTTTTTGAAACATCAGTACAGTTGATCACGGTTACGAGGTCATAACTGGTTGCAAGTTTAGTTAATAAATTTCCATCGTCTAATACTCACCTGTAACAAAAAAAAAATTATTATAAAAAACTGCAGTTCAATCTATACAATTATTGTAACACATCGAATAACGAAATATGAGATGCCGTTGAATCTGTAAAATCATCCACTGAATTGGTAGCCTGAATAAAACAATTGAATGATGGAACTACATCAAAACGTATATGCGAGCGTATCAGCGTAGGGGAGGGTCATCCCTCACGATATTAAATTTCTCAAACACATAATTAAAGTAATTCGAAGGATCGTATTTTATGGGTGTCTAAATTGGATCGATTTTTACTTCCTACCTAAAGATATAATCACTTTAAATTAATGTCAGAGTTATTCATTCGAAATTGTGAATAAATTTTTTCAACTCATCTTTTGGCCAATGAAATTACAAGCCATTAATTAATCGGGGATCCATCACTGACTGAATCCGAAATTTCATTCGTCCCTGGCGAAAATACTTTTATGTAAAAATCGCATGAAAGAGCACAAAAGGTAAACAAGCGGAGATGGGCCGAGAAAGAAGTATTAATAAAAAGACAGAAGACAGGAATGGGCCAAGCCAAGAAGAAACAAAATGCCGAAATGAGCAAACGAGAGGTTATACGAATGCTCATTACCAATTTCATTAAATCTTTAATGTAATATATCGTTATTACTAGTAAGCAGACAATAGCCTCGGATTTTCTCCCAAACTTTCTTTATATGCTTAATTATTATTGTGTAATTTTTCATAAACTTGGTAAAAAGCGTTCATTCGTTGTATATGGAAAGTTAAACGATATTTTACGTATAGAAAAAAAAAGAAAATCGTTTCGTGCATAAACTACCTTAAGATGATGGATCAGTAGGTAATCACAACCGTGAGTGCGAGAGAGATAGCTGCAAATTTTGAAAAGGAAATTTTTCCACATCGTTCGTCTGATCGAAAAAATAAAAATGTCATCGGATTTTTGCGATCGAGCTGCGTACGATGACATTTTTATTATTTTAATCGGACGAACGAAATCAAAGAGTTTCAATTTCAAAAATTCGAGGTGTGATTACCGACTGATCCATCATCTTAAGTAGCTCCCATATGAATGAGGAGTGTAAAGTTTGCATAGTATTCTGTCAATTACGAAGATCGAATATCATTGTCGTATAGGAAGGAGATCGGTGAAATGGCAACAAATAACACACACGAAGCTCTCGAAATAGCGAACAAATAAATGAACTTTGGAGGCACTTGGATGCTTCATAGAGCATTCGAACGATGAGAGACTGCGATCTGATCGACGATCTTGGCTCACCGTGAAGCACACCGTCTTGCACGCCAAGTTTCTGTTCTTCACCATCACGCGCAGCATGCGCAATGGTAGACAGAGCTAAATTCTACATGAGCTAAAGAAACACGCGCACACACGCGCCCGTACATCATATAAAACGATGTTGTATGTGCACTTGAGAAGATGGAAGCTTGGTAGAGTGAGGGGAACGATCGTGACGTAGCTGATTAGCACCGTCTCGTTCTCTCAAGCTTATATACCGTTCGAGAGGATCGAACGATTCGTTACGATAAGCGTGAGCGTATATGAGCCGAGAGGTCCACTACCAAGGGTATAATAGATTAGCTAAGGTCCGGGGAGTCGAACTACTGCCAGTCTGTGGCATCACAAGATCGCACGGAGGGGTACTGTGGGTAAAACAGTATGTGTTTAGCGGTAATAGGTAGAGTGGTGTGTGGCTGTCTCTGATATGGCCCAACTTGGACCGCGGTACTGGGAGGGGTGACCGGTAAACAATGATCATCGAACCTATGCGGCCGCCAACCTATCCACGAACAAACATGGGAGCTCATTACGAAGAGCTGTCCTACCTCGCGTGAGAGTGCATCTCCACGCACACTTATACCCCCTTGATTGCATTATAACATTAACCGTACAAATATATATGTATCTTGGCACTCCAGCTGAGCTTATGAGTCGTGGCTGCTTTTGATTGTTTGATATTGCACGCGTCCTCCTTTCCTCCGGTTATATTTATCCTAGATAATCTGATATCAACGTACTCGGATAATTGACTGAACTCTGATCGATTTATGCCTCACCATTATTATTTCAATATCATACAGTGTTTCTTTACGACGTATCGCTGACTGGAAACTCCAGGGCTGAGCTCAGACTGTTGTGTTGAACTTTATTTTGAATTAATTATTATTGATCGTTCGAAATTTGCGTTTGATCTCTTTCAGCTTCTCATGCACTTGTTACTTTTTTGTGGTTTAAATTTAAATTATGGGTGTTCGGTATTTGTAAAAGGGTCATTGGAACAATCAGTCTTAATGGCAACATCGAAAAGATTGATCCTCACGCCGACGTTACTTCCATTTCCAATCTCAAGAAAGTGTGATTTCTTACACGATATGACAAAGCAATGAAAGTGCATGATTATAATGCACAGAAGACGTTGGGAGATGTAACGTAGTTTATATAGAGATTGTACAAATTGACACGACACTTGTCCCGAAAGAATCTCATTCTTCTGGCGGGGTGTCTGGGGCGAAACGGGGAGAGCCACGAGAGGAATATCGTGTCGACTTGTCCTGCGGATACGTTTTTTTTTTTTTTTATTTTTATTTTCTCATTTTCACGACGAAAGGCAATTTAACTCTCCACCGCGGTTCTGCTATTTCTTCATTCTCATGTATAGCTACGTCGACCCCGAACTCGCCGGTCTTTTAACACCAAGGGGAGATAATAATTAAGAAATAATTACGAATGGCCCGCGAGAGGAGCGTGAGGAATTTATAATTCGTTGGAGAATTACGGTCGTCCCTGTAGTACGGCGCCTCTCGGCTCGTTTCGGTGGCTGCTGAGGCCTCGGAGTTCTCCGGTCCTCGAGGCGTGTCGAACATTCGACGTTGGTAAAAAAACTTGGAATAATTCACAGTCGTATACATCTATGTATATACGCAGAAGTAGTTTTGCGCTACGCTACTAACCCCGTTCGTGTTTCATACTTTATTATCTATTTTTCATATGCTGCTGAAAAAGCTGGATGTTCAAGACGCTCTACCAGACGCGATGCATCTGGTTTTAAGCAGTTGGAATAAGACGCGGACGAGACTGGTGTACAGTGTACGTGTATGAACAAAGAAAGGAAACTACCACGCTCGTACAATGCGAAATAACAATCAGAAGGCTATAATTCTCAAGTATTCCATTTCCTGGAATTCCAGGAGGTGGATGTAATATAATTTCATATCATTAAAGTTTCAACGTCCACCCCAGATGTGCAAGAGTCTTGTGCGCCGGGTATATATACCCAAACACAGACCGCCCACCGTCAGACATACGTGCGATGTGTATATTTTACAAATGCCAGACATTTTCATCTCGGACTTTGTACTCTTGGCATGACGACGTGATTACGTAATGCGTATATTGCCAACGTTACGCGTGATGTACCGTCTACGCTGTGATTTTTTATCCATATCTCTCTTTTCCCCTCTGTATATTTTCTTCCTCTGACTCATCGCGTATCAACCCCTAACGCTTGGCGCCTCGGTTCAAACTTATGCGCGAGATATGCTACGAGTATACCGCGATTCTCGATCAAGACGAAGGAGGACGCGCGCGAGGCATTCCTCGAAGATATTCACGGCCGACGAGTGTAAGTAAACAGGCGTACCTACCCTGACTAACATATAAATGAAACGAGCGAGTATAATGCCATAATAAAGTTGAAGGAAGAATATAGAAAAACATGAAGAAGTTGGATACAGTCGGATCAGCGACCTCGGCGACTTATTACACAGGAAGTATGTCTTCCCCCCCCCCCCCCCCCTCCTCTTTCCTCCCTCTCACATTCATGAGTTTGTACATCGTTTCGTGCCTCAAGAAGAATCAAAGTATATGTTTAAATAAATATCAATATAAATATAGATTTTACACACCTTAAGTACGTTTATACAACTAGGACCGTGAACTCGATACAGTTATATTTAGTATGGATGTAATATAATAACAGCACCGACGATCGAGCTCGAGATATATATCTTGTGATCGGAGCGCATCTCGCGAGGACTTTAATTTCAGCTATCCTTGTGCCGCGTACGGGGCGCCCCCTTGTAAACTCTCCTTCTTTTTCTCCTTCTTCCCTGATCCCATGCCCCAAGGCCAGAATCACCGGGGCTCAACGTCTCGTCGTCCGGCAGTCCAGCTCGTTGCACTTTACCAGAGGATGCGGTGCACACCGCGTGCAAACCTTTTGCTAACGGTCCAAGCATCGTGGTATTCTCAAGTTTGTGCACGAAGGGTCCACGAGACGTCTGCAAGCACGACGCGCGAAGGGAACCCCAGTAAGATCGAAACAAGCTTGTATACATACATTTGTAAATGTGTGTAACGGAGAACGAGAGAGAAAGAGAGAGAGAGAGAGAGGGTCGCTCTATGAGTTTCACGAAGCTGTAAGGGCAAAAGGAGTAGAGACTTGCGAGGGAAATCATTCCGTAATTAGCGGGGCTCTTTGCTCTGGGTCGGACATAGCGGTATAAAGGTTCCTCATGTTAGTATCAAGCTGTATATGTAACGTGCATATATACGGAGCTTCATATGGTATTGTAGCCCGCCGCATGCTCGAGGGCTGTGAGAATCGAAACTCTCCATCGGTATAGAAATAAAATTTCAGTCGTCGAACGTGTACGGGCTATAATTCGACGTGATTATATTATCCCTCCTACGGCGTTGAGAATATAAAATATTTTAATTCTCTGAGCAGTAACGAACACGCTATTCCCGAGGACTCGTTACCACGATGCTTTTCATCATATTCCTCCGCTTCTTTCGCCTATTATACTTCCGCAATATTAGTGGGTTTTTCGAGTTTGCGGATTTGTTCAACATTTGAGGTTACGTGAAACCCATCGGGTACAAGGCTTCGCCATTATTCATGGATAACAAGGGCGTTGAGCGGGCATGCATCGCTGCCGGGGAACTTTGATGCACAGTGGACGCAGTGATCGAAATTTACCGTACAGATTTGAAAACTAGTATTCGAGACGATCTTTCATAAATTCATGTTAGCGCGCTCATGTACGCACGATGCTGGGTCCATGAGCGAAAAAGTGGCACAGAAGTGCCTGCACATTCACCTCAAAATGGTGGAAAAAATAAAAACTTTTTTCTCTGCAATATATGAGCATTGATTTGCTTCGCATATTATAGAGAGAAATAGAAACCAGTTGGAAAAATTACTGCAGTTATTTCACATACACTACATCGAAAGAAATTCTAGAATCATTAGATGCTTAAAAAGTTTTTACAAAAAGTAACCGTTGGCTCCAAGTCTTCGGAAAGTATCACTATTTCTCCGTCTCTCGACTACCTACGTGATGATAATTACGACCGAGTGATTGATTACAGCAGCATGTTACTTCTAATGTGCATTCACTGATATTAAATTAAAGGTAAAAATATATCTTGGGAATACCTACAACTATAATCTTTACCTTGATACAACAACTAGAATAAAAACGAAATTATAGCAGGAAAAAAACGTCAGTTACACGAGAGAATTCACTGCATGATCAGAGAGAACATTATAAATGCTTTCTCATAGAAAATCCTTTTTTATAAAGTAAGGTTGTGACGCGTGAATCATCAGCTGTTCATTGTCATCGCTTTCCCGCGATTCCGATTGGTTCTCGAAACACGACCACTGTGGGGCTAAATTCATTCGGAAAACAACAACGTTCATTCGTCCCGTCAAAAAAAATCTTTGACATTTTGTCCACATCGCTTTGCTCGACTCGATTTCTCGAAAATTCTTCGAATTAAACATTCTTTCAATAGTTACTCAATAGTTATTAACGAGTTGAATTATTAATCCGGGTAAAAATAAATAAAAAATTACGCTATGCAAGGAGATGCGGAGCGCGCGTCTGTGACTCACCTAGTAAATAAATATTATCTCATGAGATACATGAAAATTTGTATAACTCTGGATAAGTTTACAATCCAACTGGAATTACGTACATTCGTCGATATTCAAAAATGTTTTAAATAACCCAGGCGATTCAAACACCTTAATAGACTTTTCGTACCCTACTAAAAACATTAAAAATCCTAACTACTTCATGATGAGTGACCCAAAAGATGTGACCGCAATATCGTAGCGTTTAGAATGTCCGATGTCAACGAAACTGTTGGGAGTGTCGGTTAAATTGAAAGCCATGTATCAAATGCAGGAAGCAACTGTTTATCAGGAAAGTAAGAAACGTTCGGATGAGATGTGTGAAATGGGCGAATAACGGTGAAAGAGGCGATGGAGCGTTTGGAATATTTAAATTAATTTGTGTACCCCCGGTTCCGGATACGATACAGCGGTATATACAGAAGGGTAGTTTTTGAGCGTGTATTGAGAACAGTAAGCTACGAGTAAAGCGGAGCTAACGGCGGTGGCACGAGAGCGGATGTTCGGTCCGGAAGTGGTGGAAAGAGTTGAATGTAGAAGGAGATGAACATCGGGGAAGGTTAGTCCAATGGGTTCGGTGGGTCGGTCAGGAAAGGGCACTGCTGGTAAAAACATGCATCTATTTCCATATAACAGGTTTATATATTATCCTCGCGTCACTTGCAGCGAGTAGTTACATTTGAATACGATGTCCCGTAGCCGCAGCAAGCGGAACTCAAAACACAGCTTCAACCATACACGATCATAGCACGCGATCAACGAATTAGAGATATCTCGATGCTACCTCGTGGGCAAACCTTAACCGTCGGTATAATTGACTTGGCAGGACTAATAATTAAGGGAATTCTAGATCATTTGTCCCACATAGTCGAGTCAAAGTTGCATGAGACGATGACAAAGTGGTAGAAAAAACGGGCTGAAATTGAGCCGGGAAAGCAACTTTTATTAAATTCTTAGCATTTTTGTATGTCGTTCGATTCCTTTCATTTTAATTTTGAGATTATTTATTTCTAAAGTTCATACTTATTGCATCTACATTAGTGAGGGTGTTTAAAAAATTTTTTTTTCCTTTTCCCTTCAAAGAACATACTTCAGTAGTTCCAGTATCATAAAATATGACGCCTGTCCAAATTTCAGCTCTTTAAAATATTTTTTAGAGGTCGCGCGTCGCGATTCTCTGTTTCCCATTTAAATAGCCCGGGGCACATCACTGGTGAATTTTGAATTTCGCAACTCGCGGACGGGTTAGTGTAGGATGATCCTCAAAACATGTTTTTGTAGGAAATCGAATGCTCTATAAAAAAAGGTCTCTTGTCGTTTTGTGATAAATCTACTCTTTCGACCGTTATTCACTGTCAAAGTTGAATCGATAGTAGATTTTCAATTTTTGCCACTTTTCCAGTGAAACTGTTAGATTTATCGTAATACATTGCAGGAACTTTTTTGAAGATCACGTCATTCTCATAGAAATTATCTCATAAAAAAATTCAGATTGTCATAAATTGGGCTCAGATATAATAAATTCGAAATTCTTTATTTTCAAATTCAATTTCAAACGAATTACAATATTTTCTTTTTTCAAAACGACTTCGTTCTTCGAGGCTCACGAACAAAACTGTCACTTTTCTTGATACTTTTTCTTCACATTCAATTATTTTTTAACAAACGGTTGTTCTTTTTATCACTGTTTTCGAATACGTCTTCTCTTTCATGTTTCGTTCCCACAATAAGAAGAATGTTCTTTGAAGAGAGAAGAAAAAAAATTTTTTTTTGAGACACACCCTAATCCACACTCTTTTTTTCACTCGTTTGGAGTCGTTAGGTCAGGATTTACCTATATTGATTTACGAAACCTAGAGACCTACTAATTGTAGATAACGAAAGATCCAAATAATTAATCTCCTACTAATGAGATGTCAATCGATACAAGGAGCAACATTTTAATAATGATTATTGACGATATATTGGAAAACACGAGGCACGCAATTTTCCACGGATTTTTCAAATTTACCAGCTGTGAGAAATCTAGAGGCGAATTGAACGCCATCGGGATCACTAATCTAGTAACGGAAACAAAAATGCTAATATAGATCTGAAGATTTGATATCGAAGTGTAGAAGATCTGTAAAAAGAAACCTCCACGTTTTCGCTTCAGTTAAATCAGCGGATAATATAAAGTCAGGAGGTTAAAACTCTCGCACCGGTGGGACTGGATACGCATGATAACTCGTTACACCTCCGGTATGAAACTTTATATCCGTTCAAATTACCCGGGTTATTCTGTAAAGATCCATTCATTAAAAATTTCATGGCAGCTCGGAATTCTCGCTTAGCACGCGTTGCATATTACAGTGGTACATCAATAATGAAGGGTGTGCATAAATGCAGGGCTTTCAACAGCAATTAATATCTTTCGTTTATTTGTATTATGGAAGGATGATTATATTAATAGAGGTACGAGAACTCTACGGAACTTTTATACAGTTGGTGTCTTCAATGTTTCAACGAAAGTTTATTAATATATATTTGAATTCGAAGCGAATCTTCAATCCGATTCAATTACAACATGTTTCATTTGATTTTTTCAAATTATCGCTCGTTTCTTTGTTACAAATTGGTTAGTAGTTGAGCACAGTAATCGACGTCAATGTCGTAGATAATCAAGCTCTTTAGAGGTAGAAAGCAAAACCGAGGAAGGAGAGAATAAGAAGGACAAAGAGAGGGAGAGAGCGGCGTACTACACTCAGCGGGAGTGCAATGCTGCATACTGTGAATGACGGAAGATCGACGGAGGCTCCTTCGCCACAATTGTCCGGTCGGCCGAGCGTCCTTCACCCCCCTGCCCCGCGTGGCTGGTTATACTGATTGTGTTCTCGATGAGTTCCTCACGAAATATACTACGAGCAAAAGCAAATGACAGGAGAACAGGGTGGCATGTGGTAATTGAAAATGGGAAAGTGAGTGCGGACAAAAAGTCGAGTGAAATTGAAGGAAAAAAAAGGGCATGACCGCGCCAGAAAAAACAGAAAGGCGCTGCTACTATGAAAAAATTACATTGAAAACAAAAATTAATAAAAATTAGCAATTTCAAAGAAAAAATGGTACATGCTTTTTAGAAAAATTTATTTCCATTGAAAAATTGAGATGTAATTCGGAAAATATTAATTGATTATAACTTGCCTCGGGTGTGCGGCGCGTCGTGATTTAACGGATAAATGTAAAATGTTGTAAAAATAGAGATCTCAATGTAATCGAAAGAGACACGGAGAAAATGGTGAAGTAGAGAGGGAAAAACTAACACTGCCACCTATCACGAAACACTTCAGGCAACAAGTTTTCACGCTCAACGCTAAGTGCATTCATCACGGCGATATACACGCGCATTCTGTGAGGTCGACACTGATGGATCAACGGTTTCGATGAGAGAGCGTAAATGGACAAGAGAAACAGATAGCAAGGCAGCTTTTATGTTCGACACTAGTCAGACGCGTTCGGGGCTATTATTAGTGATAAAACAAACGGTTGTAACGTAATTATCGAGGAAGCAAAGCTCGCCCACGTACTCTGTCCCGGTGACCCCTAACCGATTTTCACGCACGTTGTCCCTCAAAGACCTGCTCTGTGTGTCGTCACGTCCTCGGAAATAGAGGTATCCGCGCACCGTTCAGAGCTTACGATATAACAAACGTTCGTGAATGACTACTATACTGAACAACCACAACCAAATGTCCTGACAACGACGCGAACGAAATTAAAAAAGGGAGAAAAAAAACGACCTGGCGCATGAACCATGCCCGCCATTTAAAACCTTTTCGACTCTCACGTTCATATATAACTTTAGCGAATCGTTCCACTCTTCGTTGGAATGCATTGGATCCACTCACCGATTACATACAACTCACGAACGTCCCTATACTCTCACTAACAAAGCGTTACGTGCCCGAATGAATTTCCACCTCGTGTTTTTCTTCGTGAAATTAACGCAACGCCCTGCGAACGGTTCACTGGCTAAAGAAACGCCACCCGGTCAGAGAAATTCTTTGAAAAAATTATGTTTTTTATCGTTTGCAGATGAATTTCATTTCATGCATATAATGCTTAAGACTAGCATTGACGCGTCGATCCGATTCAAATGTTTAGTTCGAATTTGGAGTTGTTTAATTTGGATGATTCACAGTGCATACGTGAACTCCGAAAAACCAACAAAGTTCTGTGGTCAATTATATTTTCTGGAAACGATGTTCGGACGTTTTGAAAAACGCTTAAAAATTCTGCTTTTTGGGTATAAGAAACTCTGGAGCGGGCGCCCGCGTTCCAATCTACTCGCCTCGAGCCGCTGCGCCTGGCCCAGACGAGAAGTGTTGAAAAAATGATAAAAATCAGTACCGACAGTGAGTACGACGAACGAAGAAGCCGCATACTGACACGCGCGAACAGCAATTTAGAATTCCTTGGTAAGAAGAAAAAGAGAAAAATTTTACCTCCGTCTGCACACATATTTTCTGACACTTCAGATTGCACGTTGATGCAGTGAAAATAGTGTCGACGTGCAGCTGAGGCTTCGATAAACACATGTCTATTTTATTATAAAATAATTTAAAAACGACGTCGTCGTATCAAAGAACGAACAACAAACAGGATTTTTCTAACCGCCTTCATGAGACTTCACAATCTTTTGCGTACATAACAAATAATCTTTTTTACTTTTGGGAAAAAAATAAATGCATTCATTCACGTTTGCGTTTGCCTAGATTCGCGTTAACTGTTAAAACCCATTTTATCTCTTTCAATGAATTGATAAAAATGTTGATTTACTTGACCATGTTTTATCTAATCCTACTCGTATACGGTTTGATATTCAATGAAAACGGTGAACAACCATCAGAAAATATTCTTCCTTACAAAATAGATTTCGAGATGATTGTCGCTCGTAATGTCATAACCTCGAAAGAATTTTCCATCGTAAAGAAACTTCCGGAAATTTTTTCAACGTCCTACCTCTGAAGAGGCCAACCAAAAGACGACGATCGTGTCCATAGGACGGAAGCACATACTACGTGATAAAATGCCACCATGAACGTAACGATTTTTACCAACGGCGAAATCGATCAGGATGATAGACCAGTTTTTTACAGCTAACTCGATAAGTGATTCGATTACCTTAGCGAAACGAGCCACGGAGATGGCTATAGCTCGTATCCTGTATAAGCCGTGCCAGAGAATGCATCGAACTGGTTATACCACTGTGGTAACCAGGAAATTTCTAACGCCATAGTAATAATATATGTAAGAGACTATATGTGATCGTATTGAATTAAAAGCGTGAGATCGCATCTGCATTTTTTCTCTGCCACGTCGTCGCGATCGCACCAGAATTCTGTCATCGTTGAATTCAACATTGGCCAATTGAAACGAGCGAGTGGTTACAATAAAACAATCCTCGTAACCATATTGCCCGTAGATTAAGTTGCTGCAAGTTCGAGTTAACCGTTTTTATATCTGCAGTTTTGATAAGAGAAACCGGATATTATTTTTGTACGCGATAGAATTTAGCAAAAAAAAATAGTCAACTCGAACGGTAAATGGTTATGGAATCCGTATGTATGAAAATTGCAAATTTTTTCCCGATAAATCCCAGCGATCGAGTTCACTTGGTAATTTTATTGTTCTCGAGGCGACCTGTTATCAATCCCACACCATTTGGTGTGACTGACTGACCTTTTTGTCGGTGACGTTGAAAAGCGAGCGATTAGATTATACACCAAGTGAGCAAACGATCCAGTGACCCACTCGAGATCGAACTGATGTTTTTCGAATCCTTTTTCCTCCGAAATTTCTGGCTCGATCATCGGATTAAGTTAATCTTGGCAAAGTCACCGAAGAGAAGCGAGGAGGCAAGAGTGCCATTATTTCCAGCCGCGTGTTCTTGTGACAATTTTTCGACTAGCCTTTCCAAAGTGTACGTAAAAAATACGAGCTGAATTACAACGAGAAGCATCGAGAACAAAAACATGAGAAAAGGATACAAATTCGTAAATTTAAAAAAAAAAAAAAAAACATTGATGATCGATGGTTCTTATTCAGGAGATAAATATTAAAAGTGTATAAAGTTTAAGCCAATAAACTATGCTTTTGCGTACACGAGACGTTCAAATTTTTTCACAAGAATCATAAGTAATGATAAATATTGAGCAACACTTTTTTGGGCACTGTAAAAATAATTCATTTCAATTGTAGCTCAAAACCAGTTTGAGTCGTGATAAAAACGTAATGCAACGGAGGAGCACAATGGCAAAGTCTCGACTGACATTCTCTAGAACGTACCCCTCTTTCAGGTTTATTCTGTCCTCCCTTGTACTTTGTAATAGTTGCAGTAGTAATAGAAGAAGTGGTGGTGGTGGCAAGAATGCTCGAGGACGAGACATTGGCTTACCACGCTCGACCTTGCCAGTTCGTTACTCTTTCTCCAGGCTGCTGCTCTTATGCATTACACGCAGGATTCTTCTTACTCTCTTTCTCCTTCTCTCTGCGTCCCCATCTTCTCCCTTCTTTGTCTTCCATTTTTCTTTTTCATCCCTTTCTTACTTCTAT
Organism: Venturia canescens; assembly: GCF_019457755.1. Lineage (NCBI taxonomy): Eukaryota > Metazoa > Arthropoda > Insecta > Hymenoptera > Ichneumonidae > Venturia > Venturia canescens. The sequence goes on along the minus strand of NC_057421.1, from coordinate 14,845,631 downwards.
CCTTCTCATTGCTTATCTACGCCTTACGTGCATGCTGTTGGTCACTGTTCCCCGCTCTCAAACCTTTATCTACATTATATACACAAGTATAAAAATACATGTATATTTGTATATGTGTAGAGTGATCATATCACATAGCGCAACCAAGTGGTGCGCCCCCGTTGCCAGGATCAACTCGTAGCCCTTGTCCTTGCTAACCCTAATCTCAAATTTTCCAATTTAACTTCTAAACTTTCATGCTTCTAGCGAAGCATTGATTTATTTTTTTATGCTTGTACTAAATTGGAAAAGAAAATACTGAGAAATTAGAAACAAGATTTGTAGGTGAAGAAAATTTTGGGCGACTCATCGTAATAATCGTTCGTACTGCTTTCGTGGAGAATACTCGAGTAACTGGTATAAATGACGAAACTGATAACTCGAACGGCGTGCGACGAATCTATAGATCAAAGCCTCTGAGCAAATAAACAAGAAAAATCAGTAGGAAGCAGCTTTCGTAATTAATGAACTCTCTCCCTCTTATCGTCACACGTACCTGCTGCTTTCTTTCTCTGCATACATTTATAATGTTCGTATGCTGACGTCTCGTCGTAATCTCCCAAGGTATATCGTGATGGGATAAAAGTAGCTTATTACTTCGTTACGTTGTTACTGGACGCCGGGTGCTTCACCTTATTGAGACTAATTACTTCAACATTTTTTTTCTGAACTTCAACTGCCATCTAAATAAGTGATCTCCTAATTATGTACTACAATTATCGCAAGGTTTAGCGCGTAAATTTGACACAAGTTGCATGAATATTAAGACGCTTTATAATTTAATAAATTCAAAGTTATGAAGCAAATTTTTCAATATCGTTGAGCTAAATTATCCATGCTCAACGTTCGAAGCTTTACGTTCCATTTCATCGCTTAGAGCGTGATTTTTTGTCTATTAAGTTGTATCGAAAATAGTGATTAAAAATCTTCGTGAATTTAAGCAAAAATAAATTTTTTTCGACTAACAGATTTTTACGTGAATTGGAAGCGTGCTATGGCGCATCTTCAGACCTCATGAAAGAGGTGAAAAATGAAATTTTTAAGCACTCGTTCTTAGAGATAAAATGGATTAGTGAAACGACATGATAAAGTTAGCTGCTTGTCGATGTAGTAACTTTCAAAGCACCCGAGAAGGAAGGTATCGAATATGGGAAGCTGAGCACTACAGGATAAAGAGATAAGTACACAATAACGATGTCGGTTTCGGTTTCAAAGCCTGCAGCAGAGCAAACAGCATAGTTTTAGCATATTTCGAACGCGATTCTCGTCCCGATCGATAGTATTAACTCCAGGTGCTGAATAACAATTAAGTAATGATTGTTTATAGCCTCCTATGATAACGCCAAGCTCCATCCACTAATCGAGTTTCTATATAATTCCCAATAACGTAGTAAACGTCATGCTTATACCCAAAAATATGTCTTGCACGAGTAGCTATAATGTGTAGGTTTTCAGTTAGCTCACTTATCAGCATTATTAATTTGACCTAAAACGAATGATGTTTCTTCTCTTCAATATGGAATTCCTAGACAAATTTTCGTTTTCTGTCATAAACAATCAACGTGTGTGATTCAGTGGAAATGAAATTTATTATTGCTGATATTGTAAATCTCCAGAAGCTATGTCTGCTTATTCTAGCTACACTTTCCTTCATACGTTCTAAAAACAAATATGCCAGCCCGCGTAACGCACGATCCAAAGCATCCCGACAAGAATATTTAAATACTCAAATGACGAAAAAATCGTTGCTTTTGCAAACTTGAGTTGCTTTATCCACAAATTTTCTTATACCTGTCTCGTGATATTATTGTGTATTCGCGAAGAGGGATATTAGAACCAACACTTCGATCTCTCTTGTCATATTAGAGTATTGTCTGAAATATTGAGTCTAACGTATTGAACCACATGCCCTATAAAATTTTGTGCAGTTTTATATACGTTGCTGCGTATCTGACATATTGGACAGGCGATTCGAGAAAAATAAAATCTAACACAGGAGGTAGCAGGCACGCGTGATATATAGTTATATGTAGTGCAAACATTAGAAGTGCATTTCTATATTGCTTCAGAACTCAGAGAATAGAAGAATCGCGCAATATTGCTCGCTGCAGGCTAGTAAAACTCTCAAACGACAAAACACGTTCGTCGGCATCACTTGTCAGCTCGAAAATGCTGACGTGAATCGTTTTGTTTACGAACACGTGACCGTAAACGGGATTTTCTATGGGAGTGAATATGATTGATATCGACGTGAGCGTGAAATTCATTGGTCGAACAATACAATAGCTTCCATCACCATTGAACGGTTAATACAGGCCCATTTCTAAATATTTATATTTCTCAAAATTTTGAAAAATTATATTTTACAAAATCGTTTAAAGACATTAAATTGATGTTGAACGGATTTAATAGCGGATATACTAACGATTGTTACTATACGAACAAGTTTCAATCAGCACTGAAATTATAAGAAATGTTCACTGTTTGGCCCGAGGATGCGTATGGCCCTCTCAACAGTACCAACTGTTGATTGGATTTATTAATAATTTGAATTTAGCATAGCAACTGCGAGATATTTGAAAGGTATAAAAAGTTTATCGTTCATAAAATGAATTATGCATTTCACGAAAACGTAACGAGCACCAGTATTTTTATAGTATTTACAATAATGTTGACGATTTTGACATGTCGAGTATAATCCGTTCATTTTGAATGTTTTAATAGCCTCGCAAAAGCGCGTTTCACGTTAGCAGCAGGCCCCTAAGTTGTTTGTAGGAATTAATGCAGTATTAGTGTGCTATATGTATACAAAATAATCCATTTCCTCGAACGTGTCCGTTGGTCGGACTAATGATCGAGCCCCGAATACACGGAGGAATGGATTATTTTCATCCCATTGACCCGTGTATCATGAACGAGCGTTTTGGACGCAATTCATTGAATTTGCATCGCTAAGCTGTCAATAATATCAGAATAATGGTCCACGGCAATACCCGAGCTCGGAGTCCTTTGGGAATGGTAACATGAATGGTTGCCCGGTGTATAGGTCACCCCCAATTACGCATGGCACGATCAACAGACGTGAATGAATTTTGTAATCCGTTGATCCGGTGACGAGAGCACTTAAAAATGAATTTACATATTGAAATGGATGAAAAATATGTGAAATATAAATTAGTCGTTGACGTCAAGGGGAATCTGTTGATTTTAGAAATTATAGAAAAAAAAAATTGTCATCGTTCGTCTTTTTGAATACCGTTCGAAAGAAAATACTCGGGTATACGCCGAGTCACGTACCCGAAGAATTATGACTTAATCCAGTTTTGCACCGAGTCAAAGCAAGTGGCATAACAGTTCCGGCAAAGTGTGCGAGGAGTAACGCCGATGCGTCGGCAAAGCCCTGATTACGTCAATGATTTTTTACATTTTTTTATGTTATTTTTTTTTACCTCAACGAGATTATATATGTGTGTGTGTGTGTGTGTGTATTGTATTGAACGTAAGAGGTCAATAAAAAGTATGCGTTATGTAAAATACGAGGCGGCAAGCTCTCAACGGCGCCCGCGATATCGATCTCCGGAGATCGAATCTCCGTATCGCGTGGAACAGGCGAATGAAGGAACTGCCTATGCTCTTTTCTCTGACACACCTCCGAGACTTGTTGGTCGAAGCTGCAACAGCATAGAAATAAAAAGAAGAAGAATAATAATAATAATAAGAAAAAGAAGGAGAAAAGGGCGGAGGGGAAACTCGCGGTGGGTAAGATGGAATAAGACGGAGAACAGTAGCACTGTATCGATATGCTGGATCGAAGGTATGGGTCCTTGAGGGAATTCAAGTCTCCCGTGATACAGCTTCGAATGAGAGGATGAGTCCTTCCATGTGGTCGCCGGCGTTGCCCTTGCTGCAAAACCTTCGATATTGCTTATATACCAAGCGCTTTCTCTACCTTAACTGAAAAAGATTTTCCAGCGCTTCCCTACCTCGAGACATGAGCACTCACCAGTGTTTATACTTATAGTATTACTTCAATACGATCCGATTGACGATGCTGCCTAATAAAAGAAAACGTTGCGAATAAATGTGATCTATCCAGCTACTTTACGATTAACAATAACCCACTATAAAACTTTCAGAGTCATTTGAAATTGCCTTGCCATAAAATAATAACCAATGAAGATAAAGATGCAATATATTACGAGTATACGAATGTATATACGTATAGTTTGTTATCTCGTTGAGTGCGGGCTGCGTACCTTAGCCATACATATACCACATCAAAGCATCCATGCATCTTCACCAGCGTATCAAGAAGGTGGATAAGCGCTTTTATACCTCATACACACGGGCAATTTCCACACGCCAACGGCGCAAGGAAATCGTGCCTCGTGGTCGCCATTTTCACAGAGTGTCTATGAAATCAACGTTGATGCTTTAAGCCACTCATAGTCCTTGGCCCTGTCCACTTCAACAGCTAATTTTGCCTCGAATCATCCATTCGAAGCACCCGCCTCATTTCGCCTTTTCATCGTTTTTTATTGTTTATTTATGTTTTTTTTCTTCGTTCCCTCCAAAGATTGCCATGATCGTTCAAGAGATTGTTACCGTCGTGAATTGCAGAATTATATGCAATCTTGGGCGAAAGAGTGATGCCTTTTTAACGTATTATGCGGGCTCAGTCGATGTAAGCAGCTTCTTTGTAATTTTCCACACAATTATTTAGCCTCGAGAACTATTCAACTTTACCTCGTTCGCTCATTACATGCATCATGGAAAAGTAACAATTAACATTTCTTCGTTATGTGTCGAATGAAAATAATCATCGTGTTTAACCTTTTTTCACTTGCAGGTTTCACCGGAACGGGATTGTTGAAGCTACGAGAGCATCAAAAAATAAGGCTCGCATTTTTTCTGAAATAGAATTCTGCGCATGGCATTGAAAGTCTCAATCGCAATATTATATAATCGCTTAATCTCCATGTTAACTCTCATTCGTAAATCCAGCAAAAGTAGCATTTAGTTGAGAATATAAAAATGTCGCAAATGTGAAGGATTTTGCAGATTTTTGTAAAAGTTACCGATCGAGCGACACAGTGGCCAACTACTGAACTCTTAGCTTTGAGAAAGATGGTAGCGATGTATCTCGCGTTGGGTGCTACACCACATTCAAAAACAATTTAACGGCGCGTGATAAGCCTCACTCTCTCGGGGGCATTCAATGGCGCGTGAAGGTGGTTTAGAAGTACAGGATCGACACGCATCCCCGGTCTTGGGCCCCACGGGGTGTACGTATGTAGCGAGTAGCTACGGAGTACAATAATGGTACTAGATTGGTGGCGTCATTACCGATCTCTCAGTGGCGCACTATTCACCGTCCTTTTTTTCGCGTTCATTCGTGCTCGATACCGAAGCGTCGATGGTATGCGTGCCGCTAATACTCGAAGCTTACTTTGAGCATGCCCACACGACGCAATGCCTGCGCCAACAGATCAACTGCGGAGTTTCGTGTCGGATGCTGTACGAGCGAATGAGGTACGTTGAGAATCGAAAAAAGATAAAAAACGAAGCCACGCAGAGGAAAGAGCGAAAGGGAGATAAATATGAAAGGGGAAAAAGGCTTAAATACGTGATGGAAAAGAGAGAGGACGAGATCGAAGGAAAAAAGGGAGATGCCTCTCGCAGGGCGGACCAACGAACTGCCTGATCTTCCGCTTCATTCGCGGTCTTTTGATAGCACGCGAAAGGATCTCTTCCGTTCTCTCTCTCTCTCTCTCTCTCTCTCTCTCTCTCTCTCTGCTCCTCCATCCTTTTCCGAGCATCCTTACTCTTCCCTCTACAATTCTTGCTCTCACATTCTAACATACACATGAAACTAGCTCATCCGCACGTTCGATGTTGCCTCGTTGTTATGTGGAGCTACACGGTAGCTCAATTTGGCGGATTCGATGAAGCTGATGAGCTCGTTACAAGCTACTTCGATCAATCACATTTTCAACTGCTCTCAATAAATGATTGGATTATTAATAAATTATTGGAAACGAATATTGTTCGCTTCGATCCAAGCTTCTTCGAAACAATTTTTGAACAATCCGGCGACTTGTTAAACCCCGTAGACTTAAGTAGATTAGTTTTTTTGAAAGGATCAGTAAAGAAGATTTAATATGATTACGTACCTCACGTGCACCGATTTATCGTATCCCCTGCCTCGTATATGTACAAACATACGTTATCAAGTCGTTTTCTGTTTCAATCATGTTTCTCCTACGTTTCACCACCACCACCACGTACGGAATTTTCTCCGCGAACTGTCTGAATCGAAGGTAGTAGAGAAACGCGATGTAAGCCAGCTTCAAATGGAACTGGCCTGTATAGAGAAACACCCGATGATGGAAAAGCCAAAGAAAGGGATGGTGTTTTATTTCGTCGACCGTAACGTTGAAGAAATAGGGAATTGCGCTCACCTCTAGTCGAGGAAGCTCATGGCGGTCGGAATGAAAACGATATCGTGGATAGTGCATAGAAAACCATGTACCTTGTTTATATAGAACATACATACACAGTTGGATGAGAAAACGAAAGCGCAGTAGAGAGCGGGAGATGGGAAGAGGGGGGAATAGAAAAATAGCCTAGCACGAGAAACATTCTTTATTTATAAAGCTTTGTCTTTCCTCTCGCTTATTTTTTTCCTCTTTATATATGTGTACAGATGCGTTGAGCTTTAAAATTCTTTGCAAAGGGGTGGCGTGACGTGTGAACATCGAGCGACCTCTTGAAATATATTTCCGCTACTTTTTTCCATTTTTGCTCTTTTCGTCTTATCCGTCAGTCTGTTTCTTTGGGCTCACCGGATACTTCGGTATGCACAAAAACTTGCTCATTTTTTCGAGCCCTCGGTGAATATACCACTTTGAAATTCCTTCGACCGATCCATTTTTTTGGCACGACCAAAAAAATCTCCACTGTACAATTTTTCCGCTGGATTCCCAGTCGTTGCCCTCGAGAATTTCTGCGAGAATTCTTTCCGAGTGTTACCGTGTCATGGCTTCATCGAACTTTTTCCTTTTTTTTCTGAATTTTTTGTATCCTTCCCCATGAAAAAAGCCTTGTTGAGCTGCTTCTTGCTTTTTTTTTGTTACAGACGTTTTGCGAACTTTTATTTTATCTCGTGGCAATCGATATATTTGGATGATGTACTAATTCAATTTCCTCTTTGATTAATTATTATTTTTCTCGTACACAACTCGTAACTTTTACCAACAAAAATCTGTGACATTAATGCATGCGGCCATTTGCAAGCCACAAGTGATGGGGCCGGGGTAATACCGGCTATTTACGGAGTATTTTAGCCTTGAAATAGCCAACACATACGCAGGAGGTTGGCCAGTGGCCTTCCGTTAGGATATGAAACATGGGCCAATTTGTTATCGCGCGCCATACTTTGTAAACGTTTACGAAAAAAGGGGAAAAAAGTGCTGAATTCGGCCACTTTTGGCACATAAATTCATTGTGATATTTTTATTTTTTGGTTTCAATGAATGAACTATTACATAAAACGTGCTCGAAAAAACTCCATCACTACGAAGTACCGAAGTTGAAACATGCGAAACTACAAATCGTTCAGAGATAACAGAAAATTACAAAATTACCATGAATTCTTAGGTACAAACTGTGCATTGAGCACTTCGAATTTCTGAGTGATAAAAAATGGTACTTCGTGTAGAAAAAAAATCCTGTAATTATCCACATTTCATTTACGACCAAATTTCTCGTGTACTTTTCTTCGTAACAATAATTTCTTTGCCAAAAAAGTGGTAGCAATAAGAATTCCAATACGTCGAGGCTTCATGGGCGTTCCTTCCAGTCCAATTTTCTCTCGTGCGCTACTCTATTAGCTTCGTGAACGCGTTTATACAGCCTTGCTCTAATCAGCAAAGTAAAAGTGGTCTTTAATGTAAGGCAATGAAGTGGAGGAAAGTTCACTTCACTCCGCGTTTCACTCTATCCCTATGATTGTTTACACGGGGATAATTTGCTTTCTGCGAAATCTTTTCGCTCTCGCAAGAAACGTGAAGCCAACGCTAGTTTTACTACTATATCCGCGCGCGTAGAGATTTCTTCTCTCGGTTTGTACTTCAATGTTGCTTCGAAGTGATGAAAAATCAAGCGGAGAGGAGTCCGGCTGTGTGATATCTTCATAAAAAATGGGGGCTAAAATGTTGCAGACTTTATCCGGTGGATAGGCGTCGGAGAGAATCATTAACTCGTCACAGTCTGCGTTTCAGACCACACCAGCGTCATTCGATAAGAGCCTCGATTTACAGGGTGTCCGAAGAGCTGCGATCGAATTCAGATGGAAAATTAAATCTTCCAACGGCTCATTTCGTTGTACCTTTTTTGCATGAAGATTGATTTTTTTCACTTTTTTTTTTTTTAAAAAAAAAAAAGCAATTTCCTTGTCATATCACATTTTTAAGAAAATACGAGAATATTTATCGATCACTGTACCGTTGAACGGTACGCGCGGTAAAACTTTGCAACGACGACGCTGTTTGGTGTATGCGCTCGAGAGAAATAAAAGGAAAATCAGGAGAGATTGTGTACCAAAAGTACGGAGAGGAGGCCATAAATACGTGTTTGCTGAGCGGTCTGGAACATCGAAGAACTACGACGATACGTAGGAGAAAACGGAGCCAGTGCATTTTGCGAGCTGTGTCCAAATAGCCGGACAGAAATACCTGCTCGTTCCGTGAGTAGCGCGCGCGCGACAAAGCGAGGCGGGGTCCTTCTCCTAAAGAACTTGGTACAAACGGAACTGGGAGAATACGCTGGAGAAGCGATATAAGATGGGAGCAGTTTCTTTTTATACTACTGTGGCGACTAACCCTGTCTTCGCTTAGTTCTGGTGCAGAGATCATTGCTCAGCAACAGAGGTCGCCGCAGCATCACATCTGGTCTTCTCTCGTCAGCCAATATTCTCTTTTTTCTTTTTCTCTGAGTTTCCCTTTGTTTTTATTCACGTTTCTATTTTCATTCCTCGAAAGACGCACAGAATTGTTTTAGCATTTAAATGTATTTTATTCATTGGCATTTTATAGCAGAGTCAGTGTTATTTTACTATTGCAAAATTACACTTTCAAGAATCTACGCGTCTTCTTATTTTATTCGTCATTTAAGATTGCACTGATGCACAATATCTGAGAATTATTGAAATATTTTATGGATAGTTTTACGAACAGTCGCGAATGCTGTAACTCGATGGAGTCGATTTTCGTTTTGTTTTTCAAAAAGCTTTCAAAGAATTGAAGTTTTTTTTATCTTTTCCAGACTCACCTCGTCAGCATTTATTTTTCCATGAAAATATTTTTTTATTTTTTCAATTTTTCACACTGCGGATTATCATTTGATCCTCGTGTCTATCCAAAATTTTTTTACAAGTAGGGAATAAAATTCTCAAGTGCGCGTACGTTGCTTGCAGAATTTAAATACTATATAAAATCCATGAGATTTTCCATTTTTCTCGTTGCTCCACATTAAAATATTGTTACAACGTATTTTTTGTTGATTTAAATATGACTTTTCTTATTCAGTACTCGGTATGGAGCGAGAGAGAATGAAAATACTCGTGGCTAGGATGTATTAAGCTCCTGCTGTTTATTTATTTAATTATTGTAGTATGGTAAATCTACGAGTCTTTAGATAGCAGGGCTACATTCTTCATTGCATATATATACGTCCACACATATATAAATATATACAGGTCGCTTAACCACTTTAAGTGGTAAGATCCTTTGCCACGCTAGCGACTGAGAATTCTCACGCGTTTGCCTTCTTCCTCTTGGTCCTTATCCTCACGTCTGTTCCCTCAGCGGTGATTCACTTCTACCTACGTCTGCGGTTATGCAAAGACTCAGCGGACTTAGGTCGGCAACGAAAGCGATGTCGTCTAAAGAAAGAGCGAGTGCGAGGAAGAGAGGAAAACGATAGAGGTCTTAACGCTGAGCTCGATGCTTTCGCTCGCGATTAGGGACTAACTTGGCTACTCTCGCGTTGCTCCTGTAATTTCTTACTTGGCACACTCTGGCATGTTCGGGTAATAGGGCGAAACTCGCTGCGGTGATAAATCTTCACGATTCACGTTTTACGTGTCCGTACTACCCGGGGATTACCTTCCGGTGGCGTTTATTTTCTTCACTTGTCTTGTCAGTTACATAGAAAACTCTAAATACATTTCGTTCCAATTTCAAAGGAGCAGAGTTGAATTGGGTGGTAGCACTACTGTTTGAAAAAAGGCGAGGCGGCAGCTATTCATTACGTTTTCATGACGCATATACGCTTTAAAGAATAATCGTAAAGCAATTTCACAGATTCGTGACGAAAGCCACAGCACTTGAGTGATACAGCAGCTTGAAAAACGTGAAATGAAAACTTTTTTCTTCGCCTCTTCTGCAGCGATGCAAAAGAGATCAATCTTGTGTGCTCAACTTCTGCAACATTTCTGCAATACATCACGCTTTCTGTGAGCGTAATTTCCATCCAGAGCTGCGTCGGAATATTTCTGGCGACAGGGAATTCATTGAATGAACGAAGGAAAAAAAATCGAACTGGTCGATCGTTTTTGGGTTCGCCGGAGTAATAGCCAACAAAACGATCAATCATTGAAAGTTCGAGGAATGCAGAAACCTGTCGTATTTATTTCATACATGTTCGCCCTCTCTACACGTACGAGGATACAGGCATGTATACCAATAATAGTTGGCCGACGTGGGCAAGCACTACAAAAAGTCAGTGGTCTGGCTCGGTGGGCCCGACGATTCGGGCTAGAATAAATAGCAGAGGTGAAAATTATGTAGCCAGTTGATATATGTCCTATTCACCTTAGATTAATGTATCGGCGATATTACAGCGATGCATCAAAACCGCCCGAAAATTGCGGCGTTGATGTATTGGCCAACGCGGGAGCGAGAGGATGAGATGGAATAAGAGCGAGCGAGAGCAAGTATAACAAGGCCAGAAACAGCAAGACCGGAAAAGGATAGAACCTCGAAATGAGAGGAAAGCCGAAAGAGAGAAAAAGCCCGGGGAGGGAAAAGGACGAGAATTGAAGTCGGGCAGTGGGACGGTTAAATGTATCACCGGAACGCAGCACGACACCGGTTCGCGGTAGCTCGCGGGTTGTCGGTGGCCTGCGCGACTCTCCTCTCGTGTACGTGTTCGTTGTTGCTACGAGAGTTGGTGGTAAATACGGTAATACGAGTTTCGGTATATACGAATAATACGAGGGGGTTACTACTATTGTTGGCGAGTGTGCAACGGCGCGAGAGCTTTCGTTTCTGTGGCTTTTCCACAGCAGCTACAGCACGAACAACGCTGAAGGGCTTCCCCCGGTGCGCACACCACTCTACAGTACACCGCACTACACACCACCATCCGCCACCACTTTTCGTTCAGATTTTTATAATTAATTTCCGCAACAACTGCGCGCATCGCTGCACCCTCCAACAGACAACCATAAGCTATTTTTCCCGAACTCAAACTGTTCTGTATCATATTACAAATTCATCGCATCCGTGCAACAACCTTTTTCAGTGGATATGTTTATATCGCTGTTGCTATTGTACTGCCGTGTATTTGTATCCAAAATGCACTGAAATCTTTCAGGATCATTGGGGTTTTCGACATTGTACTCTCCAGCGTAACTATAAATGTAGACGTCGAACAACAATTTCTCGGATTTGCCAATTGAACGGGGTTTTTAAATTCAATACGAAAGAACTTAAATACTAAACTGATTATTGCAAAATATGAAGACATACCGGGGAAATACAAATTGGTTACAGTTGACAGATCTGACAAGTCCACTGAATAGTACACTGAAAATGAGTAGACTTTGAATTTTTAATCTCATGAAAAATAGATGCTCGTGAAAAAACGAAGCAATAAGCTGCAGTACAGAAAGATTCGTGGAGATTTTTTGTTTCATTAACAAATTCAGGATCTGGAGAGGCTGCAACGAAGGAGGGAAAGAAGAATCCGAAGACGACGAAGAAGTAGCCAACGACGGTGCGAAAACAAAAGGGCAGCCGGATATAAGAGACAACCAACTATTCGCCGGAGTTTTCCTACGGCAATTAAAGGAATACCCGTCGTAAATCGTGTAAATGTATGGATGTCCAACGAAGAAGTGCGCGCGCCAGAGCTTTCCACTATCCACTTTTCTTTTTAGTCAGTATTTTCCGCTTCCTGTAGCAAATTCGCCCTTTTGCCCCCACCTTCCTCTTTCTACTGGACGAATCATTGCATATTTATTAGGTTTCCCACTGAGAAAAAAAGCGTTACGGAATTACAGATTGAGTTCAGCAAGACTAAACGAACCATTAGAAAAATAAACGAATACGAATCGTGTATATTTGTACATATACTTCTGGTGTATGTTATTTTTCCTGGTGCACCTCCTTTAAATTCTCTTTTCTTTAATTCATCAGACATCTTCGTGAAAGTAGGCACCTTGGATTCCACCCTCAGGACGTCACTGAATAAACTCTTCGACCAGGATTTATGCTACTAGTTTTATACCATCTACTTACGCTACCTTTGAGCCAGACCTTTTCCGAGTCTGAAAATTTTAACAGCAAAATGGATGACAGTCGGTGAGATTTACATTTAAAGTAACGCCACGAAATAGATGAGCGGATGAAATTTTGATTTACTATCAAGATTTAGATTAGAAGTTGAAATCTTGTGTAAACCACGATTTCGTTGTTTTTTTCCCACCAGCAACAATAACTATGGAATTCGGTTTTCGATTTCGATGCTTGAAGGAGTCGACAAATTCGTTTTGCGATTTTTTCTTAATACTTTGAGAAGGCAACAAAGTTTTGTAGGAATCAGTTCATTTTTTCGTTTTCCATAGATTATTTCTAGTGGAACAAAAACTCTGACACCAGAGTGCAGATTCCTGAGACTTTTTATTTTTCATTCCATCGCAGATCTCGACGCCGTTATATTCTGGGTTGTAGACGTGTCGTGTAAACAAAGTGTAATTTTCGCACGTAGGAGAGTGAAATTCCGATAACCGTGATAGAACTTCACGACAAGTGATCACCGAACATTCCTGAAAATCTGGGCAAACCAGAAGTGTTAATCATGCACTCGATGGCTCGATCGATCAACCGCTTATCAAAGTTATTGTCCGGATGCCACACGTCGAATGCTCACCATAATCAAATTGAAGGAGAAACTGTCACTCATAATCGTGATGGATTGGAATTTCATCATTTTTTTGCCTCAATACAGTGGTAGCGTGAAAATGAGATACCAACATTTGATAAGATTCAAAGCGATGTTTTAGCATCAGACGTGAGAAATCATGGCTGTTTTGAAAAAGTATTCGTGATCGATAATTCACAGTGAAGTTGTAGTATCCAGTGACTACCACAGAGCTTGATATATTTTTAGGAATTCATCGTAACGGTAGTATTACCATGGAAAATCCATTAAGGTTTTATCCGTCAAATTTGCGGTGTTTCGAGCAAACGAGCGAATATCCGTGTCAGATATGAACAGGAAAATGTCTCCGCGACGTCACTACTCCATAGCCTAATTCCTATTCACTATGCGTTCGCTGGAAGCTCCTTAATCGCAACTTTACCAGAATTTAGGATTTCTGAAACTGCCGTTACGAAAGGGATTCGAAGCGGTGGCAAAATGGTGCCCTCGGGTCATCTTTCGTTTCGAATCTCCGTGTCCCTTGAGCTCCCATTGGCCAACATATATCCTATGCTCTCAGTGACCCAAACGGCCGTTTTCACGTACGCTTCGGTGATAGAACGACCGATCCGAAAATAAAGGGATGCCGAAATACAGCTTGTCGGAATTCCGATAAAGGAATGTTCTTCCCGTTACCGTCCTCGCGTTATGGTTTTTCATGCTTCACCAACTTTTCCCTTTAGCAAAGGAGAATTCGATTATATCCTGGTAAAAGCGGAACAGTACAGCTACAGAGAATAGAGCAATGAAAGAAAAGAATTCTTAATAGAGAATGGAAACCTGAAATTCATTACTCACGTTCGAAACGAATTAAATTGTTGTGTAACGAGTCCAAAGATCGTCAACACAACGATCGGCCTCTAACGGCATTGATCACAGGAAAAAGTCAAATCTATAACAGCATTGTGAATCTGGACCTTACAACAAGAGGACCATAACTGAAAAATAAAAACCCGCCTGACTATGTCCACAAGAAGTCTCATTTCCATATCTCAATTGCTTATGGAAGGATGGTTGGGTCGAGGATTTACTTAAAACTCATGTATATGCTACAAAAGCCACGAGAGGATTATCGACAGGGTATAAGGAAGTCTGCAAAGGTTTAACGACAGCTCGATATACACCAAAGTAGCCCCTGAGGCTTGTACTTGGAATCGAAAACTTGAACAGTCGAGAGTGGACCAGAGAAGAAGATAGCGAGATGGGAAGTAGAGAGAGTGGGGTCAAGAGGGCCAACGTAGTCGAGAGAACAGTACTATGAGTCCATTAATACCGACCATCTAACGTTATAACCCATTGTTTCGGCGAGAAAGCCCTGCACATGGATAGAGTACCTTTTCCTGCCTTGCTCGGCGTTGCTCGGTGACCCTTCCGCCTGATGGTCCCTCACAGTTCTGGGGACTCGATTCTCAACCTGTTCTCTCTTTCCTGTGACTCGATTGTCGTTTGCTTACCGCGAGCGTTCTGCTGTCGCAGCCATTCGAGACTAACCTCTCCACAGATTCACAGACGTACTCTTCGACATCCATACAGTCCCACGATCAAGAGCGTGACCGAACAATTGCCATTGGTAGTTACACGACAGTTTTGCGGGAGGTTTGTGTACGTGCACACATAAACAATAGTTATTCGCTAGTTAACCGACTAACTATGTGAAACGTACATACGGAAATATGCCAATTGTCCATAGATACATGAGCGTATACTACGAAGCTCAACGAATATATGGCGGCGTATCTTACGAAGCAGGGTGCAAGTTCCAATACTAAGATCGTTAGTGAAAGAACAGTTTATAAACGAATTGAACATTTTGCAGCAGAATTGCACAGAATGGAGATACATGATCGCCAGAATCAACGAAATATCTTGTGACAATATAACTACAACTGGATCATCAAGATGCAGAATGGAGTTGGAGAATCCACGCATACTTACAAGAAGGAGTCGCAAGGAGAAACAGCCTGAGGGAAATGAGACGTTAGCGCGAAGGTCTACGATAGCCTTCCAATCCTGCAAACGCAGACATTCAAGCTTCCTAGCTTGAATCCCTGGCCTGCCGCAGTACTAAGCATGACATCAGTCTACATGACACAACTGACACCTCGTAATACTGGAAGATTTGGTGCATTGCCAGCTTGCATAAGAACTCCGTATTCCACGGATCCACACGGTGGTTGGTAAGGACTAACCGAGAAATGGGAAACGATGGACGAACGTGAATTGAAGGAAGAATGTGAGAGATATAGGAATGGAGCTTTTCTCATGAATACTATCGCTCAGTTTCTTGTCCATGATCGGGAATCGTCATCCTTCCCCCAACCAGTTTCTGGATTATACACCATTTTGCGGGCGTAGACGCCTGCTACGCTTTATCGCACTCGTGCACTCATACATTTCCCAAACACTAGTCGACATTGCCCAACTCTAGATGTCGAAGGGGCTAGAGAATAGCAAGAAGGCCTGGCTCGTATCTCTTCCATATTCAATACCACAACCCTCACAATGAGTGTAAACTAAGTGTATATTTGTATATTCATAAATATAAACGTGCGGAAATGTATAAAATAACGATAGACAGGCTATGCGGAGCAGCAGGACAGGCGAATGCCAATGTTATATAATCTTTATCGAGCCTGTTCAGTGCAGTCCTACGATGCTGTATTTTGTACAGACGTAACATGCCTCCAGCTATTGCGGCTGCTCAGTTGCATAAGCTCGGTAGTCAAAGAAGTTGAGACTCGGTGGTATGTACATCATCATGCCTATGGATGAGGCAATTCTACGAGAAGCGAACCTCGTTGAAGTGACCATGATTTATGAATCTGACAGAAATCTATATTTTATCATTAGCTTATTTCCTCCGCAAAAAATACTTGAACAACGCGTATTTTGTTTTCCACTCTCCAACACCAGTGAGAAAAATGTTTTTACAAGATCAGGGCACGCTACGTTGCGTCGAGATTGTTTCCCTGAAGTAACAACCAACTCGTACATCTTCACTATTGTCCTTTAGGATTACTCGAACCCCTTCGATGATCCGCGTGAAGATTAATTGATTTTTCAATGCATATTTTGAATGAAACGCAATCCGAGAATCTCAGATGAGAAACGTGCGATAAAGCGTGACCAATTGTAAATGCGTACCGGATAAATGTTCACCTTTTTCATATTATTCGCACGTTACGTAATGTTTTGATATTGAATAAGGCAGATATACGTTGGAAGGTGTGGATAAATACGGTCCGTCTTGAGTTCAAATACTTGTTGGTATTTACTCAACGTTATTTTCTCTCCTCTCTATCCTATTTCCTCGTCTGTGTATAATGTTTCTCATTCTATGGATCTCGACAGGCACGAGTCGAGAGTGAACCCCTTACGGCAGGTCAAGAGGTTTTCAAGTCTCGAGTTTCGAACGGTCTTTTATTACGCCTATGGATATATCGAAGCGCGCAATAACCTGAGTTTCTTCTACGTATACATGCTCATTCCTGCGCACTTCTATTCATGTTACCATGATCGGACTGGCTATAGGATATCCCCGGACTGTTACGGGGTCCTATAGGACTTTCCGGCAGGAAGACTAATTACTCCGCATTATATATATGGAAGCTCGAGTCGCGACGCGCAGAGTCCAACAACCTCGCGCGCCGGGAATATACTTGACGGGGTTAGATTTAACCAAACGATGACCACGTGCAGAAACGGTGAATATATTATTTACAAACCATCTGTAACATCTCTTTTCAGCCGTTTAATAAAATAATCGAGATAAGCGAGACAATCGAGAGGAAGACTGTTGCTTCGAACCACCCTGATAGAGATCCTTTAATTGGAACGGACTTGAAGATGAATCTCGACTTGGGGCATACGTGTTACAGCGATAATTCGCTTTCCTTGTATCTTATTTAATTCCCGTTCATCCAAGCAGTACACTCCGTTGCGCTCTTAATAAAAGTATCGACTTGTGATAAAGGGTCGAGCTCCCTCTGAATTACTAGCTTATTACACCCAATGCTTGTGGTACTTCATTAATAATGATACTCCGCGTGGATCTTCTTGTCGGCGAGGATAACAGAATTACTCATTCTTGTGCGCCGCCGGCCGAAAATCGTAAGGTTCGAAGATCGGCTTTTAATTTGCAATCTCGTAAGGCTCCTCCTTCTTATCCTCTCGCATGGCCTATCATTACTTATCGATTCGAAAGAAATGTATTACGCGTTCGTCGACGTTTTTTAGCTGCTTTTTCATTTTTTTTTTTTCATCTTCTACATTCAACTTGGGCTACTTCGACTGTTTAACAGTATATACAGCATGTACTTTTAACTTTACGTATACTTTTCTACGCCCTTTTTAATACCCACGAACGTATCCGATTGAGATCAATCGCGTGGGTTATGAATGGATCCTTGTTTGTTGAACGAGGTTTAACTCTCTCTCTCTCTCTCTCTCTCTCTCTCTCTCTCTCTCTCTCTCTCTCTCTCTCTCTCTCTCTCTCTCTCTTCCCAATAACCTACATATCCACATGGTTGAGAACTTTAATTACCACATGCTCTTACCCTCGGGTAAAATACGTTTACCCTCCCGGTATAAGAGGATAAAATTTCTTCGCTATTCATTTTCAAATAATTCATAACATTTTTTCTCCTCCTCTTTCCAAACCATGAACTTTTCATCTTTCTCATAGTAGGTGGTAAACTCCAGATTTCCAAGGTTAAAAGCAATTCCGCTCACACCGAAGCGAATATAGCTCGCGAAGCTGCTTTCATCGGGTGCTAAATTTTCCATGCAGGATTACACGTCCCTCTCCTTTTTCCTGCTTTCTCTCTCTCTCTCTCTCGCTCCTTAAGACCGTTCGAGCGCCTTCTTCACTC
The DNA here is from genome assembly GCF_019457755.1 of Venturia canescens. NCBI lineage: Eukaryota > Metazoa > Arthropoda > Insecta > Hymenoptera > Ichneumonidae > Venturia > Venturia canescens. The sequence continues at coordinate 14,827,455 of NC_057421.1, read as the reverse complement.
TCACCCGATCTCTTATTCTCCTTCCCCTTTCATCTCGCTTTCTAAGCGGACGAAGGAAAAAAGATAGCCAGACTCTCCGTAATAAGAGAGCGATGAACATTTTTCAGGGCCTCTTGTAGCCAGCCTCTCATGCAGAATACCAAACATTCCACGGAATTACCTATGCATCAACGCCAAAGGAATTTAGTCCTATCCCAAGGTTCTTGCTCCATTTTACCTCTTTTTTTTTCATTATCTCTAGGATAGCAACGATGCTGAAATTCTAGTCTCTCAGATTATATGCATTATACATCATACCTCGGATTTGCGAGACAAGAAAAAAATTTAAAGACGTTAAATTTGGATGCATCATGAGCCAAGTTATAGATGGACAAAGGGAGTTCTAGGTTTTTTCTGACGAGGTAAATATCGAGTTTAAAAACGTAAAATGTGCCAAAAATTTGAACTAATTTGAAAATCTGCATCAAAACTAACTGTTGCGAATAACATTTAATTGTGCACTCATCCTGAGTAAATTAATGCATCTAACATTTCTGCTGTAATAGCTCCTATTTTTCAAGATGTTAGTCCTAGTACGGTCCATTTATTGCCGTGTTCCGATAATTTCAAAAAGGGTTCTTGAGATTAAACGACCCGGAGATTTCAAGACTTTACCAGGAAAACTCATTCGCATCTTAGCGAACAATCTTGGATTGCTAGTTTTATACACATGCAGAAAGAAACCAAAAGGAATGGGCGGGGCGGGAAGGAGTAGTAAAAAAGTTTTTAATTCCCCCACAAGGTGGCTTGAAGAAGAGCGTTACAGAACGAGACTTCTCGTGCGTTCTTGGCGAAATTGCTCCTCGGCCTCGTCGCTTCTAGGTTCATACGTCATGGGCAAGAGCCCCGTTCATGAGACTCAACCCCTTTGCGAATGGCCATGATATCTTAGCTCTTCGCATGGCCTTCTCTTATTCCGTTTCTCATTCCTCGAGAGAAGCCACTGTGCTGATGGTAAATGGTGGCGAGAGGCCTCTCACGTTTTTCATCGTTTTACCATTCAGCGCCATCTTTTATTACACACTCAAACTCTCCGTTTCAACGGAAGACGAAGAAATAGTGAGTGAGCAATCTCACATACCGTGGAAAACCTGCTTCAGCGCATGCTACTTTTCTATAGTCTAGGAAAGTTCTACTATATACGTAGCTCGAAGACATTACTCGTAACCTCGTCGACTTTGAATTTCCATAGAAACACTTTACCCACCTCTCTTTTCACGTACTTTCCTCATTTCTCCAGCCTTTTACTCAGTCACTCAGTAAACTTGGTAACGAGGTGACAAACTTGGAGAATCTATGGTCAGGATTGCGGTGATTACACTCTCATTCGAATTCCTGTGACCATGACTTTCAAATAAAATTTTTGATTTATTGCACCCGCAGTCAAAATGAATTTTCAACTATTCAATTAACTTAATGACACTCTCGTTATCGTTCTACGTATCCAGTTTTCTCTTTCAGTTCCATCTACTACTCCATTCCAATTTTCTTTTCCCAACGATGCATCAGCACTCCTTCGTTCACTGTCTTTTTATTGTGAAACATATTTTCATCTCTACTCAATCATTCAGCGGTTCGAGAAGTGTACGCTTCCTCGGAAAAAAAAAAAACAGGCAGAAATAAAAGGAAGAATGTACTACTATCCGCACCGTAACGCAGAGCTTTCTCGAATAAGAACTCATGGTAGACAGCCAGCCACAATGTATGTAGTGTGGATTGGGAATTCGCATTCAAGCCAATATCTAATTCAGTACTCGGTGGGCTTTTTCTACGAAAAATACGTTAGATACCTCTCTTATTTTCGTCTTCACGAAAACCCGAATCTCGTTTCCGAGCTACTGCTAACGTATCAAATACGTATATGTGTACCGAGGGGACTCAAGTTTACGAGCCTGAGACTACCGGGTCGTTGAATGGCACAGTCTACCACTGGCTTTCATATATTCACCTTACCACCGAAGCGGATTTAATGCAAGTCAAATTTTTCTTCCTATATACTCCTTCGTATCCTCGCTCTTTCTTTCTCCTTTCTCTCTTTGCGCGAATTCCATTTTCATTCGACTTACCACGATCGAATTTTACTATTTCCACACTAAGGTATCGATCCTTATTGACATTCATGCTTTAACCTCTTTATTCCCTTGTAAACTAATGTAAACCATTTACTCAATGTACTCTTGAACGTTGGGGTGTCAAGTTCCTCTTGATTTCCAGGATCCAAGTAAAGTATTTTTCAATTTAGTATGGCATTGTCGACAAGCGAGAGTCGCTATTTCCATTAGGCTTTTAAAATCGATAGTATTTTTATGTTTCGTTTTGGGGAAGAATATAAAGACGTTGACTACTCGAGAATGAAAGAAACAAGAAATCTACTTTCAATCCTAATCGAATTATGGTGAAAAAAAAAAAAAAAAACACCAAAGTCGATTCTACACCTTCCTCCGGTGTTCACAACTTTACATTGGACCCTATTGGCGGCACCTTTCAGAGCGGAAAGCTTCGAAACTGCTAACAACGTAACTACATTGCTACCATAAAGAGGCTGACTACCGGGTCTGTATAAGTAAACATGGCGTCCGGAATAGAAGTCTGTACAGTTTGGGAGTACCAAAGTTAGCTGGTGTGGTCGTTATGTGTCCAGCTCTTGAAAGATAGTGCAGTGTCGAATGAATGGATTTGTAACCGAATTGGTCATATTCTCTTAAACCCATTCAACCTATGGGGACGTGGATAAACCTTGTTATGAAATTGAAGCCATATTGCATCGATCGTAAGGTTGGTAGTACTGACGGTAGAGGTACAATGGTCTTCCTCACCTCGTGCTCTGAGTTTCTATTCATACAGTTCCCTTTGCTGGTACCCAAGTTCATAGAAACCTATTGGCCAGGCTCCGAAACATTATGGCACTCGGACAAATCCGAATATCGCGGGGTTTTTTTTTTTCACTAAATTCATCATCGATCAAATTGACGAAATGGAACCAACCAAAGTGAGACCAACACAGTTTTGCCCGAGTACCTCGGGCAACCAGTTATTCCCAAATGCTTTATTTTTGACACGAAGATAATTTCACTTGAACGAGCTAATTGAAATGGGGAGCACAAAGTCAGTTGGTCAATAGTTTTCAAAAAGGCTAGAAGGAGAACAGCGGACTGTTCGACTAATGGAAAGAGGTCGAGAAAAATATCCTGATGACGAGTCCCAGTTTCGTAAGACCTGAAACTGGATGAAAAGAAAGTGTGGTAAAGGGAAGAGAATCTTGCTCCAACTACTTTGTTTCTGCTATACGCCCTACGATATTCCAGCATGTACTTAGAGCTTTTGCCCACTTTCCTCCTTCCGATTTTCCCTTGTAGACGCATCGCCCGGTAGAGAAAACTTGGCTCATGCTCTGAGGCACTCAAAGTCGTTAAGAGTTAGTTGCAACGGGGTTTAAATTAACGGGATCGCCCGGTAGCGCAGTAACCCGGTGACAATTTACATCCAAGCAGGGCGCGAACGAGAACATTCTCATTTCAACTATACAACAACCTAGTTGAGTTATTTTCGCTCATCCTTGTCTTCCTCTTTACCGTTTTGCAATGGATTTCAAGAAATGTAGCACACGATACACAGGCATCCTGATACTCTTGATCCGGTCAAAACTCGTTACGGTGTATACTTGTTCCATAAGGGATTGCAGAAATAATAGAACCTTAAACGAACAAATCGAGTGAGTCAGCTTACTCAACCACTGGCAGCGGCTTCTATTTTTCATCGGATTATGAAAATATGTTTTTTGTTTCAGACTTCAACTGCACGATGGTAAACATTGATTTTCACTCTTGCATTGCTAATTTCGATCACGTAATTCACTTGTATTTCATTATTATTTTATGAATCAATTTTATAATAACACTTGACATTGCGAAAAAAAATCTCACCCTATTCTTCGACTTTAGGACAATAGGAAATCTTGTAATTTCTCAAAACGATTTGTAACTCGCGTATACTACGATAATTTATTTCTTTCCACGGAATTCCCGTATATAAAAGAAATTATTACAAACGGAACTGATTGCAACAGCAACGACACATCTATCCCCAAAGTTACTTCTGTTGCAAAATGAAGGCGAGGAATAACGCGTTATGAGACGGTTTGCAAAGCTATGGCATATAAATTATCAAACCACCAACCTCGCTCAAGAAACTTGACTGAATCGTTAAAATTTCACTGCTAATAATACGAGAGAGTAGATTAACCAAAGCCAAGGAATATGTTTTACACCTACTCGGAGGGAAAAGCTCCTAAAATCATTTTATAGCTGTGCTCCGCCTCGCCACAAACAGTCAGGTTAAATTTTTCATTTCTAATACAGCAAAACTTTCTAGCCAATTTTTTTCTTAACTAATTGAATACTCCTCTCAAGTGGTACGCGCCTGAAGATGAAACTGCGAATAATCATTTACTATTTATGTGTCTTGCAAAAATAATCGACTTTACCATATCCAACTACAATAAATAATTTTGTAGCGAAAGAAAACAAAATGATATTCAGCATCGAGAAAATGACTCAACCAAAATAATCCTAAACGCTTTTTCCATTATAGATGCCGTGGCAATAATGGAGTAAATGTTTCATAATTGAAAGTTTGATTCGCTGCCATCTACGCAGATTACCAGAAAAAATAGCGAAACGAACAAAGGCTTTTTTGAATCCCTCCCTTAAGGAAATATCAGATAAAAGGGCATAACGGTAGAGCGCTCGATTTCAGCAGGGCTGGTAATACCAAATATTCTCATCATATATATACATACGATTTTGTATGTGTTATATATATAAATGCGGTTGAACCAGTTGTACAGGCGTGCAAGATCGATGGAACTGCTACTCCAGCTGCGTCTACTATTCTCGAATGGTCAACGGAAGCGTGAAATTCCCAATTTCTTTTCCTTCATGGCGAGAATATCACCACTGCTTTCGTCCACTCGACTCGCCTTACAGCCTCTCTTGCCCTCCTCCCAGATGTAGGAGGTTTTTTTTCCTCCAAGTCGAGACGGTCCAACGCAAGATAGGAGAACGTCTGATATTTACGCTCAACCCGACCCATCAGAAAGTATGATTCTATAGTATTATATACATAGTTGAAAGAACTCGAATATCGGATATTTGGCAGATTTATATGGTCGTTTTTTCGTTTTTCGTGAAACTTTATTTTCACCATTCGCCGCTTATTTTCGAGAGAAAAACTCCTTTATAACTCCGTGACATTGAGATACTCGTAACGCCAAATCGAAATATTTCTCAAATGTTTACAATGTTTTATTTATAGCCAGAGTCTAATAAGTCTTAAATTACATGGTTGAAATGAATGTGCCATTTTCAGGTATTCCCTTAAAATTGTGAGATTATTGAGCAACATTGTTTTCCCTTTCTCGTCGTCCGTAGGATCGTATTTTATGGGTGTCTAAATTGGGTCGATTTCTACTTCCGAATTAAAGATATTATCACTCTAAATTAATGTCAGAGTTATAAATTCAAAATTGTAAATAAACTTTTCCAGCTTATTTTTTGGCGAATGAAATTACAAGCCATTGATTAAACGGGGATCCATCACTGACTGAACCCGAAATTTCATTCGTCCCTGGCGAAAATACTATAGTTTTTTCTGTAAAAAATCGCATTAGAAAGCACAAAGGGTAAACAACGCGTTAGTAAGACAATCGTCTTGAATTTATTTCCAAACTTTCATTATATACTTCATTGTTATATTGTGTAAAAACTTTGTAAGAGGCGTTCATTCGTCATATGGAAAGATAAACGATTTTTTACGCATAGTCCCTATAACCCTGTGCATTTTTCTTCATATTTAAACGCGTTTATCTCCATAACCAATAAGACGAACCCTTTAAAATTTGATATGCGTGTGAGTCGACTACCCATTTAAATACTGTCTAAATTTCAAGACTTTCTTAAGAAAATCGTTTCGTGCATGAACTTACAAATTTCATTGAATTCGATTGTTCAGGAGAGAAAAGAGCAATAACAAAAGTATAGATTATCTCATCCTATCATTTCTCAGGTATTTTCATTGCAGCTCTCTCGTCCTTGTACATTTTGTGCGCGTTAGCTCAAGCGTCGTTTTGTTTCCCGCTGTCCCGACGCGACGAGCATTCCCTCCCTTGTTTTCCAAAGCTTCTTGGGTCAGAGCATATCTGGCTTGGATCACGTACACGAGCAATCGCAACTGAGTCGCGCGGTGACTCGTCGAGGACGAGGCGTTCGATTGAAACGTCTCCGCATGTTGTGGCGAGTGGCCCTTCGGCTTGCGGTGAGCTTGATGCTGCTTTCTGTCTCCATCTTTTTCCATCTCGGTTGTCTAGCACGTGGAATTGCTCGCTCGCCGTTTTTCGCCCTTATACAACAGTCACTTACTCTACAGCCGACCGCATTCACGGAAACCCTTTTCTTTGCCAAGTCAAACTCCGAGATAACACTTCCTTTGATAACTCCGCGGTGAATTCGCATCACCTTAAGCTTGTGACGTTCTTTCGCTTTTCTCATTCTCTCCCTATCTTTTATACGATCCACGCGCATTACATATGCTAATGCAGTTAACGTACTTTCGGAATTTCATAGTTCTCCATTATGCCTCGATTAATCTACGAAACTTGTCGAGTTTATCTACTCACAGAATCCATACAGACTATAACTTGGAAATAACAAGTTGGATGAAAAATTCATCCAACTGTGTAGCAATTTTATTTATTTTTCGGTATTTCTTCAGCATAACATTTGAAAAGAAACTAAGGATGGCGAATAACAGTTTTGATTCAATTATATTTTCTTATTGTCCTCGATTAAATATTCCAAGCGATCTCACATAAATTAACCGTCGCGTTCGCACTCTCACTCTCACTCCTCACACACACATATAGACACGCCTCACAATACTCGTGTTCGGGATCAAGTTTACAATTCGGAGAGAAACTTATCTTAATGTATCGCTCTCGGTGAATCGTTGGCTCCTTCCACTCCGGGACTCGGAAAAACCTCGATGACAGTAAAAATAGGCAGGATCTCGGAAGGATCGATCTCCGTTGATTTTATAGGCTGGCCACACCCGATGTCTTACGTCTTGGATATTTCGTCCTTCGTCAGACAATCCTGTATTGTACACGTTAGTCCGATGACGGTCCCGGAGCGAAAGAGGACGAACGCTCGCTTATTCTCATTTTCTCGATGGGAGAGGAGCGCTAGCTTCCCCACTCTCATCTCAATGACGAGAACAAGATCAATACGATCGATATCACAAACATCGATCAAGTTCAATGAGTCGAAACGTCGTCTGGCGCGAATACAAAATTTTCACATCTCACAATTTCCCCCCTTTTCGAGAGAGGGTCTCCCAGATAAGAACGAGAAAACTTGCAACGTATTTCGTTATTCAATTACATCAATTCATTACACCTTAATATCGAACTTCGGACGGTCCGAACCGGACGGGTCACTCGTCATTCATTGTCACACTCAACCACACACATACACACATAAAATCACAATGCTTAAACAAACTTTGAATCGCATACTTTTCACGTCATTCTTCACGAAATAATACAATAAACTTTCGTCGTAGGAGATCATCCATCATGAAACCCAGAGTGGAACCATCTTTAAAAGAAAAACTAAAACTTATGATTCAGATCATTGCACATCAACATCAATCATGGAGAATGTTCACGATACTTACGAAGATTCCACCGATTATAAGTTCCAATTTCTTGTAAATTTCTTTTTGGATCAGCGAGAATAAATGCATTCTCACCGATCTTTCGAATAATTTTATATGGCCCCTCATAGAGATGGAAAAATTTCTTCGTGACGCGATCTAAGGCGTTAGACAAGTGTCGAACACGCAGTAGGACAAGGTCCCCTACGTCTAATACGATTTTGGACACGGGTCCTTGTTGCTTTGACCTGTTTCGGAAGGCCTTTGTCAAATTTTCCCTAGCTAACGTAATTAAATATTCGTAAGAGCGCTCAGGAGAGTCAGGAAAACCCACGATTTTTGCAATTCTGTCTTGCACCGGTCTTCCGAAGTGCAATTCAAGAGGAGAAATTCCGGTACTCTGATGAACCGTTACGTTAAGAATTTCTTCGATTTTTGGAATAAATTCTACCCATTTTGTGTGTTTCTCGGAACACCACGTACGAAAGAGCCGGCCTAACTCCCTCATGACTCTCTCCGTGGGATTCGATTGTGGGTGACGAATCGAACTGTACAAAACTTTAATTCCTGCCTGTTCAAGATCCCTCATCCAAATTCCGGAAGTAAATTGGGTACCGTGATCCGAGAGAATTCGATCCGGAGCCCCGACTTTCGGGACGAAATCCTTCAAAATTTTGTTTACGCACGTTTTAGCCGTTGCTTTTCGAATCGGATAAAGTTTGACATATTTAGAAAAAACATCCAGCGCAACAAAAACGTATTGCAACCCTCCTCGTCCAGTGGGAAGGGGACCATAAATATCCACGCTGATTAAATCCAGCACACCTTTGGAAACAACGCATTTATGCTCTCCTTCCATGGAAAACGTCAAATATTTGACGCGTTGACATAGGTCACATTCCATAACAAATTTTTTTATATGAATTCGCATTTTTTTCCAATAAAAGAATTGCTTTATATACGACAACGTTTTGAAGACTCCCGGATGTCCTAGCTTTACATGAATCTCCTCGAGGAGCATTTGCTGAACCTCCTTCGGGATCACGATCCTCCACGACGTCTTTTCATTCTCACGGTGAAACAATACATTATGGTACATAAGAAAATTGGATGAAGGAGCTCCGGAACGACATTTCTCAATAATTTTCACCAGAGCGTGATCTTTGACCTGCCATTCGCTCATTTTTTTGAAAATACGAACGAGACCCGAATCGTAGTCCAGCATGGCAACTGTGACTAGCAATGTCGCTTCGTCGTTTTTCTCAGGCAACAAATATTGAGATAAACTCGCAACAGTGAGCTTTCGCTCCTCTTCTTCATGGAAAGATCCATCCGGATTTCTACTGAAAAAATCCGCGACTACGTTATCCACCCCGCGACAGTGAGATATTGTAAATGAAAATTGCTGTAGAAATAAACACCATCGAGCGATACGTGAATTGCTAAAAGATATGGAATTTAGAAATGTCAAACACTGATGGTCTGTTATAATTTGAAAACTAGTTCCAATAAGATAAACGCGAAATTTGTTTACAGCGTAGACGATAGCAAGGAGCTCCTTCTCTGTCGTGGTGTAGTTCACTTCACATTTTGTAAGGCAACGCGAAACTACACTCACAACATTATGATTTCCTGCATCGTCAAGCTGATAAAGAATGCCGCTAATACCACGATCACTTGCATCTGTCTGAACTCGAAAAGACGAGTTCGGAAGGACATGTTTAAGCGCAATACATTTCGTAAAATCCGCTTTTAAATTCTCAAATGCGTTCGCATGAGAAGGGGTCCAATTCCACTCGACATCCTTCTTTAGCAATTCTCGCAACGGAGCGAGGGATTCACTGTGGCGAGGGTTGAACTGGCGGTAATAATTACAAACACCTAAAAATTGTTGTAAATGACGTTTGTTTTTCGGTTCCGAAAATTGAAAAATGGCAGACAATCGCGATGGATCAGGAACTACCCCACGTTCCGATAATATAAAACCCAAAAATGGAATTGATTCACAAAAAAATTGACATTTTGACATTTTCAACGTAAAATTATACTTCAACAACCGCGTGAAAATCTCTTTTAGTACTTCGAGATGTTTTTGTATCGTTTTAGTTCCTATCAGAATGTCGTCGATATAACACGAAATATTTTGATCCAAGTCTTTACCCAACGCGAAACTTAGCGATCGAATAAATCCACTTCCCGCCGTCTTAAGACCGAATGGAATTCTACAAAATTGATACAGGTTTGATTCAAATAAAAACGCGGTATAGGGCCGAGATTCCACATGCAACGGCACCTGCCAATAGCCATGTGTGAGATCAATTTTTGAAAAATACTTTGACCCATGGAATTTTTGTAACAATTCTGAAACTAGTGGCGGAGACTCTTGATCGTCGTTTATTACTTTGTTTAAATGTCGTGCATCAAGACAAATCCTCACTGACCCGTTGTCTCTTTTGACAATTCTAAGCGGGTTACAAAATTGACTCGCCGTCCTTTCAATAACGTTATTTTTCAGCATTTCGTCGATTTCTTTTGCGACCGCAGGACGTAATTGATGAGGGATCGGATATGTAAATCGAATCTTTGGTGACATACAATTTAGTTGAATTTTGTGCTCATATCCCCGAGCGCAGCCCGGTTTGTCCGAAAATAAAGGTCTATATTTTTCCAATAAGTTAACGAAACATCTCCTATCCTCATCTTCTAGTGATACAAGTTTACACGCGAACGAAACGGGGGCCTCGGAAACGTCGTTTGTACCCACGGAACTTACTCCAAAATCACCTGTCGGTTCTAATACATTACTATCATTTTTCGGAATATTTTTCGGCTCGATTTCGTTCAAATTCCCGACTATGTAATTCTCATCATTACCGAGATCCTCGACGTTTATAACATAAATGTGAGTTTTTTCGTTCGTCCGTGAGCACACCAACGCCTCCGGTGCTCCCCTCTCGAATATCACCGTCGACGGAGACAAGAGATTCCCGCCAACTTCGATTTGTACATTTTTATAATCTATAATTACGTCATTCCGTGACATCCAATCATGCCCGAGTATTATGTCAGAAGTTAAGAACGGGATTACCAGAAACAAAGATCCGATTATTTTATTTTCCAGGCGCAACGGTACATAAATTTGTTTTTTAATAACCGTTGCTTTTTTCCTAATCGCTGTCGAGACAATTATATTTGAGACCGGGAGTTCTTCGATTTTATGATGTTTCGTTAATCGTTGATATAGATTTTCTGAAATAGCGGTGACTTGACTACCCGTATCAAACATTGCCACAACATCGGTATTCAATATTCTCGTTTTTGCATGTGGGCTTTTCGCTATTGCCGTTCCCCCCTTGACTTGTAATTCCGCTCCTTTTTCAATACCCTCCTCCAGATCCTCGACGAAATCGAAATGTTTATGGCACGGTGCCGGACCGGAATACAACGCACCATTTCTCAGTTTAAAGGATTCGTGATATTTGTGTTATTATTCTGGTTATATGAATTTGGAAAATTATTTAGCGGTGGTGGGAATCGAGTGTCCGGTAGCGCGAACCCGTGTGGAGGTCTGGTCTCTGGACCGCCTGTATTTGTTGTCCAATAAGGATTATCGCGTCGCCGACTACGTCGCCTGTATCTTTCCTCTCTTGTTTTTCTGTCTTGGAATCCATTCGAACATTCGTTTGTATTGATGCTGTTTACTTTAATTTCGCCGTTTGGCCTGTGATAATAATTATTTCCCGCTCTTTTATTCTCACGATCTCTATCCCTACGTAAGACATCGAGATTTCCTAGAGTTTGTATAATCATATTAGTATCTGTAAAGTTTAGCGTTGCCAACGTTTCTTTTACCCACGGAGGATACTGTTGGACGATGTTATAATTAATCTCAAATTCTGAAAGTTTCGGGATGAAAAAGCGAGTTTCGGCCAGCTGTTCGTAGAAATAGGCTTGCAAAGATTTTATACTACTATCGCATCTTTTTTCAGACCACTGCTTTTTGAATCGTACTCGGATCGGAATTGAATAAAATTCCTCCAAAAATTTAGCTTTAAATTCATCAAAGTCTTGAAAACTCTCCTGCAATCTGAACCACGAGGCCGCCTTTCCCTCCAACGCATGCTCCACGAATACCATTTTTCGCCCTACTGGGACATTTTTTACCTTTAGAAATTTTTCCATATCCTCTAAAAATTGTACCGGGTGCACTTCTATTTCATTATCGAATTTGGGAATTTTCATATCAACTTGTATACTGTGAACATTACTCACGATCGCGCTGATGCCTTCCGTCATGCTTCGTGCGTTATTTTGAACTTGTTCTTCGTTTCTGACGGGAGTCGTTTGTTGTTGTTTTTGAGCCTCTAGGGTCGCCTTTAACTGTTCCAATCTTAACCTTTCTTGATGGATTTTCTCCCATTCGATCTCAATCTCATTTGGTTGAGATGAGTCATCTCGCCGTTCTCTGTCTTCACGCATTTTCTTATTAGCTGTAAAGTTCAATGAATTAAATTTTCTTTTCGACGCACGACCGGAATTTGTTATATAAATCGTGTCCGACGTATCTTCCATCAACTAAGATACTACTTTGTCGGTCTGTAACACTGTACTCTCATTACCAAAAGAAACCAAAAAGGAAACGAACGACGTAACGAACTATCTACTACATAAATTGACTTTTTACTGATTACTTGAACTGGTGTTTTATTATTAATTTCGTGAGGATTCAGGCCTCATTGTTGGGCGCCATTATGTAGCAATTTTATTTATTTTTCGGTATTTCTTCAGCATAACATTTGAAAAGAAACTAAGGATGGCGAATAACAGTTTTGATTCAATTATATTTTCTTATTGTCCTCGATTAAATATTCCAAGCGATCTCACATAAATTAACCGTCGCGTTCGCACTCTCACTCTCACTCCTCACACACACATATAGACACGCCTCACAATACTCGTGTTCGGGATCAAGTTTACAATTCGGAGAGAAACTTATCTTAATGTATCGCTCTCGGTGAATCGTTGGCTCCTTCCACTCCGGGACTCGGAAAAACCTCGATGACAGTAAAAATAGGCAGGATCTCGGAAGGATCGATCTCCGTTGATTTTATAGGCTGGCCACACCCGATGTCTTACGTCTTGGATATTTCGTCCTTCGTCAGACAATCCTGTATTGTACACGTTAGTCCGATGACGGTCCCGGAGCGAAAGAGGACGAACGCTCGCTTATTCTCATTTTCTCGATGGGAGAGGAGCGCTAGCTTCCCCACTCTCATCTCAATGACGAGAACAAGATCAATACGATCGATATCACAAACATCGATCAAGTTCAATGAGTCGAAACGTCGTCTGGCGCGAATACAAAATTTTCACATCTCACAACTGAAAACGCTCTACAATCGAAAAACACGTTTTTTTTTTCTGTACACTTACTTAAGAGAGGGAAAACACGGTTTTCCGTTTGTCTGTCCCCGTGTCTGACCACTTCGCATAACTCGAGAACTGTTAAAATGCTGCTGGCTTCCCCCTTCTTCCATCGTACCCATTGTCCAAAGATTCGAACGAAATTCAAATGCGCACGGTAAACGGCAGACACAAATAAAACAGTTAAAGTACGAGACATGTTCTCTCGACTGGAACGGCTATCGCCTTTCTGCGTAAGGGTTAAGAGTCCTGAAAATTATGTATCCTGGCGCGATGACATCTGTCCAGACAGGAAAAAGCAAACCACTCGTATCGCAGACTATCAAATGGCGAGTACTGACAACTCCGGAGCTCAAGCAAATTCGCGTGAATTTGAAACTAAAATCTTCCCAATTACTTCATTCGCATCAAGTCCAAAATGAAACGTTAGAAAAAATGTTGTACAGATTTTCAGCAAATCGGCCAATCTAAGTATTTATATATTCGAATATTTTTGCACCGCTGGAAGAGAGATGACTTGGTCCAGCAGTAAATCAATCGATGGATCCTCTGCCGAATCCCCGTTATATTTCTAGTGGTAACTCTCCAGCGACAACTTACAAGTTTGATTAATTGATAAATCGCGATGCAACTGGACACCAAAGATAAAGATTTATAAAGTAGGGAGCAGATATGTGTCCGTCACACGTGAGCTGACCTGGGATTGTTGCAAATGCGAAGATTTATTTAATAGATAGGAGGCGTAGTACATCGTTTTCCCACGTATAGTCTGTCACATGTCTACGAGCCTGTCAACGAGACAGCAATACTTCTGGCATTAGTCCTGGTATTTCAGATCGAGGGACATGCGTAATCATGATGAATCAAATTCACATTGATGCGTTGCTTGTCATCTCAATCTTCATGAACTGGTTGATGGGCACGAAATATGATATTTCTCAATTAGACGCGATCGAAGGATTCTTTTCGAAGCTTCAAAAATACTGAGACTTCCCAGCAATGGTAAAGCATTGAGTTAAGGAGGTACGGCTGCTCCCGTCGAGTAAAAAAAGAGCTCAAATTAAAATTATCAACGATTATTCTGAATGTGGCACATTCTTGATAAATGATTTATTTAGTAGAGATAAAGTGAATAATTCAATTCTCAACGACTCGAGAGTCGCATCAGCTGTTAGACTGGTTCCGTGAGCCGCGCGGGCCTGCGCATGCGCGTGAGACTGTTTAAGGCTGCTCTTGTCTAACTCATAGCCTGCGCGGCTTACCGAACCCCCACTATTTCTCTCTCCGACAATCATAGACGGTGGAGTGAAACTTTATTGTAATGTAGTAATTAAATAAGACGGTGAAATAACATTTTTCGATTTTGTACAATATCTGTTACATCTCATCTGCCGAAATTCAATTTTTTGATTACCTCAGTTGGGTGCAGGAGTGCCAAAAACTGCTGTGGTAACTGAACTTGCGCAGATTGCCTCCACAAGGGGACGTGCTTTGCCAACTTAAAATAGTCAACCTCGGAAATTTATTACGTACGAACGACGCAGTCAATGTTGTTTAAATTTTGGGAACAGCTGAAGTATATGTTTATATCTCATTAAATTTTCAAGCCCAAAAGTTGGGTTTTGAGTAATAGCCGTACCTCCTTAAGTATTGCGCTAAAGCATCGTTACATTCATTGAAAAATAAGATCATCACTGAAACGGCTGGAAAAATGATAACGAACAAGGTTAAAGTAATTCATGAAATCCTCACGAAAAAAAAACTTTTTTTCCTAATAGGTCTGCAAGAAACGTTTGTTTGCATTATTGAAAATGAAGTTCGATACTCTCCGACGAGCAGGCGTCTTAGTTTTCAAACTTTCACATATGCCTAAACTTTTGTTTCGCGATTAGTGGCATCTGGGGTTCTTCGGATTCCGTACAACTTGAATCCTCGCAAACGTGACTGAGAATGTCACGTTGACTCGTTTGATAAATGTGCCAGAGAATTCTCCAGACGCAGATGTAAGACCATTTGTTACGTAATACTACCACGCGATTCTGCGGTTGCGTTGAATTTGATAAAATATCGCCTACGTTTCGGTTTATGCATCGCAGCCTGTTGTCTTGGTTCAAATGAGTATAGTTGCATAATTCAAAATATCATTTATGAATTTGGACATCGCAGCTATGCGGGAGGCCGAACATACGCGTAATCAAGATTGGAAACTCCTCTTAATTCCGATTAAAACACAGACGTTTCGGATACATCCATGAGTCACGTTACTCGCTTCCTTCCACTGCTCAACCAACAGATCGTCATTTACATATGAATCACGATCAGAGAAACACGAACGTTGCCTAAACGATAATGTATGTGCGTATAAACACAAGCAAGATAGCGGTATTCGCACAAGCATCGATACAGAGTGTCGCAAAAGTTGAATCCAAACTTTGGAGCAAAACTTACGAGTCCAACGAAATGAACAAAAAAAACATTTGCAATTCACAAATTTTTCATTTCACGAAACATCGGTGCGGCTTGAAAACTACGAATTGGAAATTCGGCAGGGAACGAAATCAGAGAATTACTGGAATTATTGGAGGGTTGTTTACATCAATTCGTTGGACTCCAACGTTGCAAACTTTAGCGTCATTTGATTCAGCAGGACATCGCATTGGTTGTGAAAAACAATCAACGTTTCGCCAATGGCTCACTGTAGATGAAAACATCGATGGAACGTTACTCCCTAAAAAAAAAGGCATCAGATCCGCCATGTACACATGGGTGCTGATAAATGCATTTTGGCCACGTGGAAGCAAACAATTGGCCACAATTATGCAAATATTTAAGAGCAAGAAGTGTTGAACCGTCTTGAAAAAAACTTGTAAATGGAGACTGGTAACAATAATGGGATTGGAACTTAGACAATGACAGTCATGATACTCATTGAATGTAACGTCTTAAAGGAGGAGCACAGAGAGGACCCTATTGGGTGACTGGCGTACAATCATATGCTTTTAGCCTGTCCCGGACACTTTCTGAACAGGACATGAACACACGAGCTAAGTGACTGGATGAATTTCGCGTGAGATTCTTCGACGATATGCAAATGATGAGGGAGTAGGAGAAGGGAAAGTGAATCTACGAGTTCCTGTAATGACGAGGAGCGGAACAGCAACGCTTACCAACTCCTTGCTATTTTGCCTTTTTTCCCCTTTCCTGATGAATGAGATCTAAAGACTTTGATGTTTACTTTTTTGATATGAAACTTTGCATACCTATCGAATTGGTTTTGTGTTCAGAAATGGACACGTCGGTATTTCGTCCTTCACTTCCCGGTAGAACGCATGCTTCTGCTAAATCCATTCCGTTATGCGTTTCAACTTTCTTCTATTCCACTGTCACATATATTTTTTGTGCGTTTCTGTATATACGTTGCACTCTCACTTTCGTTCTACAGTGCCATTTCTCCATATGTACTTTCTTGCTCTTTTTTTTCCTGGCTAGATTCGGTGGCAGAAAAGGAGAGAGAGGAATGAGTAGCCCATCAAAAGTGCCAATCTCCGTTCGGATGGGGCACACGCCCGAGTAAAAATCTACTCTCGGTCGCAGCGGGAGAGAGCAGCAATAGCGGTGCCCAAGTCAGCCAGCCAGAGAGCCAGCATGATTTGCATATGAATCTAAAACGTGAGAAGAGTGGAGGAGGGTTACCCGGAGCTGGGAAAATAGCTGGACGAACGAGCTTGTTTGTGTGTCGCGTAGGGGGATGTGTGCATGAGAGAGAAAAGCTCCGTAGCCTCTATGTATGCGGAGTTTTTGGTCCGAGCTATCCAGCGGCGTAGCGTGTGCAGGGAGTGGGAAATTGCGACAAAAAGAAAAAGCTGAAATTAGTTAGCTCCCTGCAGTGAAGGTGGTAAGCATGCGAACGCGGATCCGTGCCTGAAAATATAGCAGTAACAGGCGACCTCGTCGGAAGCTTGCATAGAAAAAAGGAGGGAAAGAGAGAAGGAGGGAAAAGGGAGCGGGAGAAAGCACTTCGAACTCCATGCGACCCGTGACTACAGAAAGGTCTGAGTTTCACGCGAGATGCATCGAGGCCGAAATACATAGATGCAACTGTCACCAGGCCGGTGTGCTCTGCGTATGTAGCAAAAACGATTATGTGCGCAATATAGGAGGGCGCTTACCATTCACGCATTCACCAATGCCTTACACATTATATCACTTGCTGCTCATCTATATTCATGACTATTTTCAATCCCCTATCATAATTTCGATTGGCATTTCCAGTTCTATCGACACCCTAGTTAACTCTATTCAAGCCATTTTATTCGGCTTAAAATAGACACTCTCTGCACTTGAGAAATTTCGTGCCGCAAGATTATTGAAATGGATGGAACTAACTGAAGTAATGATTGTTCAGGTTCCATTATATTTTTTGGTGATTTAATCATTTTCGTTTTAACAGTTTCGATCGAATAAAACCTCGTCTGGAAATAACGTGCTGATTATGCATTGAAACTAAGTCGACAATAAAATTTCTCTAGCTAGAACTGACGAACGAGCGATGAGTTCTCATCCTATTCGAGCGAGATATGTTTGTTGAAACAATGAATAAGTTATGGAATAACAAGTGCGTTTCCTCAATCCTGGGATGAAAAACGAGCGAGGAAAAATATTAAAAGTTGAATGAGCCCTATAAATTTAAGAAAAATGATATTAACATTCTACACTGAATTATTGATGAGCAGCGCTCACGGTAAAAAGGAACTGTAACGATATTGCTGAGTAGAAGAATTTTCGATCCATATCGACGAATTTTATTTGCCCTGCCAGATGGAATGTTATTGGGTCTCGAGTTGCCACAGCTTCGTACCATAACGCTCCGGATTCTCATCGATATTCTACTTCAATAAGAAGCGATTGTGGGATTAATGAAATCACAAATTCATATAAAACTCGATTGGCATACGGATGGAAATGGAGAGAAAGAAACAAGGAAAGAAACGCTATCGAGTCACTCGCCCAATAACGTTAACTACTATTCCTATAATCCAGAGAATTCATCAAATAATTGCCTGCATTGCATTTTTATCTCGAGTATAACGGTCCATGGGACAAGGCGACCGAGCAAATAAATCGAGAAATCAATGCAAAATCTTTGACGTAGCAGCTAAAAGGCCAATAAATAAGCAGCTTTCAGGGTGGAGAAAAATTTTTTGAAAAAAAAAAACAGTAAATGTTAGCAAACTTTGGCATATGCCACTGCTCTTTTCCATTAGAGAAAACCTTGCTCGTCGAATAAACTCTACTCCATTAGAACAAAAAATACAAATTCATCTGTTATTTCGTTGTTGAAAGAGCTCGATCATTTGCTTAAAAAAAAGGTAATTCCGTCGTGCCCCCGAGCAACCATTATCACAAGAATTCCAGATTTTGTTTCAACCGAATGATACTGTTCTTTCCGCAATGGCGTACCATTTTTTTGTTTATCGATTCCTTCTACTTCTCGGTTGGATTTAGGTCGGAGAAGCTTTGACGAGTTCGGAAAAGCTTCATGAAAAATTGTCACATTGGTTGGAAGCACAAGGCGGAATATCGTCTTCCTCTCTCGCACTCTCTTTCCATTTCTATTTCAATGTAGAGTTTGTTTGCTCCAGAACTTGCGTACTACATTTACTATTTTCCATCGTCAGTATGCATCAAACGACTTTTGACTCCATGCGGCCTGCGTCCTCAAGCCTCAAGGCCAGAATAATAAATAGAAAGTATGTCACTATCCCTCTGTATTTCATATAAATATATGTATGTTCGGAAAGGTGGGTGCGGAATCGTGGCAAAGGACCCTGTGGCTTCGCGCCTTCGGGTGGGAATGCACAAAATGGTATTTTTGCTGGTCGCCTGGTCATGCATGCACCCTTCAGATGCACAAAGCCAGAGGGAAAGTTTTACAGAGAATTCAGATTCTCCTGTCCGTTTGTGCTTTCTATACTTCCATACCCAATACCCTGGAAATGTATCCTCTTGGAGAATGTTTCGGAATGATCAACGAAAGGGAAAAAGACAAGTCAGCCAAAGGACCTCGGCTAACCGAGGAAAGGATATTTGCAGTCGGGAATGAAAGGGGATTTCAATGTAGACCGAACAGGGGGAGCTTCGAAAGGAATTGAAAATAAAAAATAATCTGAGGTAAATAATGTCTAGTATACTTCTCTGACGAGTGTCAAAACAGCGTGAACGCATTTTTTGAAAAATGTACAATCTTAAAAAATTGTCGTGTTGTTTATATATTTTAATCTTTATTCCTTAATGGTGAGAACAAAGATTTTTCCTTGTAGAGGCAAAATGGTGGTGTATAATATTCTGTGGCGTGTGACACGTGTATTTTGTCTAGAAGAACCCAACGCTAGAGTGACACTCGAAACGTCCCCTCGGGAACGAGAGAAACGCGTAATCCACCGGGGAGATACGGCCTAGACGTGAGACTGTTTTTTCTTTCATAAATTACAGCGAGCTGGCGATAAATTACGCGAAAAGCACAACCGCGGAAAAGACGAGAAAAAGGAGGAAGGAAGAAAATAGAAAAGCGTAAAGCTACGTAGCTTCACACGCAATGCTCGCAGGCTTTTCCTATTTTTATTACTCTTTTATCTCCTTCTCTTTCCTCGTTTCACATTTTCCTCTCATTCCATTCTTGCCTCTTATTTCTCCAACGACTCTTTACCGCATTTTTTTTAAACCTCAAATATTATGACGCACCGCACCAAGCCCTCATGTCAAACTTCTTTTTCGTGTCATGATTTCAATCACTTCATTATCTGACATCATGCAACTTTATCACTTTTTTTTCGTCATCTTTTGAAAATACCGAAGATGAACACGAAATTTTCTAAAATAAAGAAAGTTTCAGAGTAGAGAAAATCTGTTTAAAACTGTTTGCAACTATCTCCCATCGTCAGTGAACAGAGAACAGAAGCTCTTCGATTCAACGGAAATTTAGTGAATCAACGGATCCAACAAAAAATTCGGATGATCAACGAATTTGTTTTCTTTTCAGTTTAGATAACTCTCGCAATGTCCTAGCAACATATGCACAGTAAAGTTGAGCACACCTTTACCGTATAGCTGCGTACCAATGGTCGTTGATTCTTCAAGTTTAGAGCCTCGCTATAATTCACGCGCGAGTTTATTCATAGATACGATCAGCGTTGAGATCGACAAGACAAAAGGTGGCATTGCGGCATTCAGACTCGGGGGGCGATATGCGCGAAGGTAGACACTTTTACAAAGAAGTAGGAGCAAACTCTACAAATAATCTATGTATATATCTTATAACGCGAGCTATAGAAACAAATGCCTGCAGTATGTAATGTATATTTTCAGTTGGAACGAGTCGAGCACCTTTTTACAAAGGTTTTATATGCCGGGCTTGCGAAGCGTGGATTATTATTACGTGTCCCTTTTGAATTAAAGCAGGCGTATATTATAAAGCACACGTGAGGCATACAACGAGGAATATGACGCTCATAGTGGCTCTAAAAATCTACTGCTACGCTCTGAATTTACCATGGTAAAAGAGGCAACAGGATTAAAAGAGACAAGGGCCACGGTTGTATAGTCGTCCCGTTGGATCATCAACGGAGGACCAAAATAATGTAGAAAGAAATCGGATTCTGAAAGCAAAGGGCTCCCCGAATACTTGTAACAGAGATGTAATGACGCGTCCGCGCCTTCTCAAATAGGAAAAAAAATGTTTAGACAGAAGATAACTTCAAACGAATGAGAATGCGCAGCTTTAAAACTAACACATTTTCACAGATTTTCAAGATTTTTATAAAAACCATCAAAGTTCTTGGATTTCCACCGAAATTCCAGAGATTTTTGACAGCTACCCTGGGCCATGGAAGCCACAATTTACGACCGTTACTATGAGACATGCAAATTACGTACGATGAACACTTTTTCTAATTTCATCTTACTCTGAACTCATTCGACTGACAAACTCAGAACATCGACTTGAATAAAAAATCAAGAAACGTTTTCCTTTGAACAAACGTGCCACACGAAACGTTTTTGTAAAAAAGTCGTTTTTACCATAAGTTTTGCTCTTCCCTGTAAATGCTATTTTTTTGGCAGAAGCTCAGGAAGTAGCGTTGGAGAAATTTTCTGTTTCATTGTTAGTAGATCCAATGACGAATGTAACAACGATTAAAATAAGTAAATTGACTGATACTGACGTTCATTATCGCGATAAGACAACAGTCAGTCTGTACTGAACTAGATATACATGAACTTTACGTAGGTTAATAGAGACTGTTCCATATACCGAAGCCCTGACTGTCTATAGACCGCAAAGTGAGCAAGCTCGGAAGGAGGGTTTCCAGACAGAAGGGGCAGTTGCAGGTCCTCCCAAAATTTATCGCTGGCTTCGAACTACCGGACACGGGAGTCAAGTTGATGGACCGAGCGACGATAAGGTTACGGAAGGGATGCTTCTCCCAGGGAGCAACGAGACTCCTCTCGTGGTCAAGCTCGAACTACAAACTAGGCAAACCCCTGACCGAGGATCCAAGCCGGAGGAGCCTTGCCAAAGACTCGCTATACGGAATACAAATCCGCCTGCGATGACTAATGCTGAGAACTTTCCACTCCGTTTTTCATGCTGTCTTTTCTATTTCTTACTTCTTGAATCTTTCTCCTGACAAGACACACCATTTTATTTTATTTTTTCCATTCACCGAATGGTTCACTGCATAAGCCTCGTGAAATTGGTTGAACAGCTTTTTTATTTGAATCGTCATCTCATTTATATGCAAAAGTTTTGGTTCCACGTCAATTGTTCAATAAGGTTTTGCGCCTTTCCCTGTTTTTCAAATTATCCTCGCAGCCGAACGGTGATTATGAAAAATTTCAGTGCGGATCCGTCCAAATCACTCAATCTCGAAATATCATAATTTTTTACATTAAGGTAGTTCATGCACGAAATGATTTTCTTAAGAAAGTTTTGAAATTTACACAGAGTTTCAATGGGTAGTCGACTCACACGCATATCAAATTTTAAAGGGTCCGTCTTACTGGATATTGATATAAACGTGTTTAAATTTGAAGAAAAACACACGGGGATATGGAAACCATGCGTAAAAAATCGTTTACCTTCCCATTGAACGCTTCTCACGAAGTTTATGAAAAAATACACAATAAGAATCAAGCATATAAAAAAAGTTTGGGAGAAAAATCGAGGCGATTGTCTTACCGGTAATAAAAATATATTACGTTAAAGATTGAACGAAATTGGTAATGAGCACTCGTATAACCTCACATTCGCTCATTTCGGCATCTTTTTTCTTCTTGGCTTGGCCCATTCCTGTCACAGCCTTCTGTCTTTTTATTAATACTTTTTTTTCGATCCATTCCCCGTTGTGTTTTCCTTTTGCGTTATTTAAAGCGATTTTTTACATAAAAAACTATAGTATTTAAGCCAGGGACGAATGAGATTTTGGGTTCTGTCAGTCATGGATCCTCGTTCAATTAATGACTTGTATAATTTCATTCGCCAAAAAAAAAGTCGAAAAAATTTATTTACAATTTTGAATTAACGACTCTGCCATTAGTTTAGAGTGATAATATCTTTAATTAGAAAGTAAAAAATCGACCCAATTTAAAATCTAATGTTTCGACATTATTCATTTCTTGTGTTCTATCACCGGGGCTATTGATTCTTAGTAATGATTCAACGTGATGTATGTCAATTCTTTCTCATTACATTGCAACTGCATTTCGTGTGTTTGTGTGTTTATACTTGCGAATTGTAGTTTTCGATAAGTCACTTGAAGAAAGCCATTCAACTCACCTGAAACAGAAATCAAGAGTTTCGAGTTAAAAACGAAAAACTTTAAGTCACTCGACGATAATAAATATGTCACGTGCGATTGCTCCTCTTTAAGATTTAGAATTTTCGTGGGTGAACCGTTTATTTCCAAGATTTTATTTCCTAACAAAACACACCATTAAAATAGAATTTCGAGGAAAAAATCGTTGGCTGCGCCCTGTATATCATCGCGCCCCAAGCACGTGCGTAATCTGTCCAGCCCATAAACTGCCCCATAAGTGAGGTAAGGATAAACTGAGGAGAACGCCCGCACGTGCCATGAAATAGGTGTTAATGGGTGCAATCGAGTGGCAAATAGCGATAAAAACATATCCCTCCACGAGGCACATTACCCCAGCAAATTTTCAAGCGAATCCCATTTTGTGTACGTCATTCAAAGCATTTCGAACATTCCATATAACGCACTGTTATTTAACGTTTCCCAGGTCATACGATTCGGTCATTTTTTCGGAACTATGAATCCCTAGAAGAATATTTGAGAAATGCCTTTTCTGGGGAACGATGCGACGCGACGATTTTCCATTTGACTGAAAATAATGACCGAGATTTTATTAATTACGAGCGAAATAACGATTCTCTACACGAAAAATGTAATCTAGGGTGCTGAAAAAATAAGTTAAATTGAAACCGTTATCTCAATTTCCAGACTCTGGGATGCGCGCTATGTGCTACACCGATTTAAAAACGAAATTGGTGAATTGAAACCCTCTTAAGCGTAGATAGGGGCGCGAAAGGTAGTTCGCCCTGGGGAAAGAGCGCATCAGGTACAACGATAACTCTCGTCGTCTCCAGAGCGTAACGGGCAGCCTATAACATGGAAAATTACAGTGACTCTTGTACACAATCTCGTAAGTCATAAATCGTTGGGTTCGTATGAAGGAATGCGAGGGGGGAGGGGGGGGGGGGAGAAGGACCTCTGGTACAGTGAGCTTTAACGTACGGGGGCTAACAGCCATTGAACGTGCCAATGTGGTCTTCCATGTGCGTTCGCGTAACTTGGATATGCCTCTCTCTAAAGTGCCCTCGTCACTGCATGGAAACGGTCATTGGCGAGGCGTTAAATCGTCATCCGAACATTTCTGGTTTCTGAACTACAGAAATTCTCGTCTCCTATTCTCTCAATGCTTTACTGTTGACGCGAATCCGCCTGGAAACGTATTCCATCCGTTTTAGAGATTTTCATTGTTGTTTCTCCCTAAAACGTATTCGGAGCTTCACCAAGTGCGCCAACAATTTGCATCGTACTTTCGTGTCTCGTTTCCACGAAGCAATCTAACAATTTACAACAATTCGCACGTGTCCATCCGATCAGAAGGTGATTTCGTTAGGAAAAAATATTCCATGGAGTAACATTTTCAACAGAATCAAGTTTTTATGCATTTGCAAATAAATAAGTATCGAATGACAGCGAAGGGAACGAGACCGATGGAACTAATGTTATATTCGTTGTAGCTCGAGTGAGGATGTAGATTGGGACAGTGAGTGAAGAATGGCGAGAGGATCGAGTGACACTAATATCGATTTGGAACCGACTCGATTCAACATTGAATATTGGAAGAAACGAAGTAACGATCGAAGGGAAGTTCGAAAGGAAATGCAATAAAAAAAGGTTCTCGCAGCGTGATTGTCACGGTAACGTACGTAGGGATGCGAGGAACTCAATGGGCACGGATGTGTAAGTAACGGACGAGGCTCACGAGTCCAAAAGGGAATCGATATAGGTACAGAGAGGAAGAGAGTGAAGAAAAAACAGCAGAGATACTTCGACAGAGAAAAGTGCCAACCGGCAGTATGGTGGGCTATTAGCCGGGCATGTCCCCTTCTGTCTATGGGGTTTCCTAACAGTTCCTGAACGATTTACGGTCAGCACTATCCGCCCGAAATTTTTGCACTTTTACACCCACTTTTCTTTCTCTCCGTGACGTATACGAAAGCCAACCCCTATCAATCACGCCATTTAATTTCAATTCGGTCTGGAAATTACGTGCTTGTTATCGCAGTAAATCTCCGTAACAAGCAGCATCCGCGAGTATTTTTAACGACCTCGAATAAAGTCTCCGAAACGGTTGATTTGAAAAATCGATCGAAAAACAAGTTGAACGTTATGGGATGCCGAAGGATTCATAATGAGGATCGTCTTCATGTATCCAAAAGCCTATCGTAAACCAACCGTTTGACCTTCATCTCCGGTCTAACCTTTTTTTGTGCCCACGATTTCCCTTCGTTTTTCCCATTTTTTAGATTTTTTTTTTCCTCTTAGGGATGAAACGTGATCCTTTACACCTTTCGCGCAGACAATAAGGACGGAGCCCTTTCCATGGGCTACTTGGTATTATATGTAGTTAGTAGCAGACGGCACATCCCAGTAAAAAAACCTTTGGGGATTGGAAAGCTTGCAGAAATATAGCGCACTTTCTGAACGCGGTCGGAAATTGTGTCGAGAGAAAACGCGTGTTGCAATCCTTCCTCATTTTTACACAATCAATAAGACCTTTCAGAATCTTTGAGGAAACGCTTGTCATTGTTTTTCATCATTTTTTTCTGTCCCAACGCGGTACTAAAAAAACTTTATCGAAGAGACTCGCAGTGCGTTTCGTTTGAAAAGCAAACAAAATTTCCATCATTCTTATTCGTTTCGAATTTGAGTGAATCATATAAAAATTTCTTCTCTTTCATTCACCTTTGCAGACAAAACTATCGGTCGATTAATTAACGTTTCAATGCTTGCGGCGACTTCTCTTTTCCAATTACAACCTGTGGCAATATAACGTATGATGGAAAACAAACAAAAAATATTTGCCCGTTTACAACTCCGGGGAGACCAGTCACGGGGACGCAAGTAAAATGCAATATTTCAGATAGATATTACAATATTTCTTGGTATACTTCACAGACACGAAGCATGCATGTGTTAAATCCGAGTTTTAATTAAAAATGGTACATCACAACGTACGAAAACCAAATCGCTCGTATATACGGGTCGTGAAGTTTTTCAATACCGTTCTTCTTCGATCGTACCGTATCAGATTTGACCCCTTAAATAAATGCACCAGCAAAAAAATGATACTGTTCATTTCAGTTGAGCAATGAGTGACAAGTCGCGTTTGCAGCGAATAAAGGGTTCGAATTTTTTTCTTTCCAAGCATCGTTAAAAAGTAGGAAATACTGCGTTTTCATAAGAAACAAAAATATCTTGCGGGGTACCTGGCTAAATTGCGGAAGCAATATTTGCCGGAGGTGAGGCGTGAGAAAGATCGAGCGAAGACGAGGGGAGAAGCGGTGACGTACGGCTTGAAAGTCGTTCTCTTTTGCTCACGCTGCTTTCTGTATCTGTTGGCAACCGCGAGGAGATATCGATTCCTCTCGTGCGAAAGGATAGAGTGCAAGCGGTGGTCCGCGCGTGCGAAACCAACCCACCCACCGTGGTAGCGCGTTCCCGTATGCTTGTTGGAGGGGTTCGGAAGGCATGGTGGGAGATCGGGTGAGAGAAACAGTGATCGATTTCGTTGCCTTTGGGGCGTGGGTCTGCAAAACCGATTCGGCCGTACACCAGCCGATATCGTTTATTGCTTTCACGATCTGAAAACAATGCCTTTACACAAACGTAGATATTCGAATGATAGATGGGCCAGGAGACGCGTTTCTATCCCATATCGAAATTGCTAGCGTTCCCATACAATTTTTAGGTCTACCTTGTCCACTCGGACATAACTATTCTTCCATTGTCATCAAACGTTATCACAAAGGGCTTGATTCGCTGCAACGTTCCAAAGTTATTCATCATACACAGTTCTCGTAATTTTCACATTCGAACAATTGCGGGAGCTTAAAACTGAAAAGCTTCCTGCAGAACGATTTCAAATTATAATAGTTCATTCCACGTGGAAAATATTTTGTTCAGTAAACAAATTGATAACAACGAAATTTCATGGAATCTTTGCAAACGGCTTTTTTAAAGACGCAGATAAAAAAAGAAAAAATAACGGCGATTATATAGCCGGAATCTCACAAATTTGCGTTAGAACTTAATCAATGAACTAGGCTCTTCGGGGCTTAGGACAAACACCATTACAGAATTGTGACCTTCTGCTGATGGTTGTTTCATTTCGAGTGTCAGAGATTTGCATATGCTACGAGGAATTTCCGGGTAATTTTGCTAGGATAACCCGTCCCATATTTTCCTTCAACAAAGGCTTAGGACCGGTAGCTAAGAAAGGTGGAACGTACAAAGGACGAGTAACGTTTTGATCACTCAGTTGACTCAGATTGGAGACGAGGAAATGTCTCTGACTCTGGAGGATGCGAGGCTGTATGCAGTATGATTATGGAATTATGGCAGCTATAGTATCCGTGTGTTTGGGTGAATGTGCATGCCTGCAATAGGAAGTATCTACGATGAATGTGTCGGTATGTGTCGTACAGAGGAGGGTCGCCAGCAAGGAAATCCTCTCGATGGGGTGAAACGTGGAGGTACTATTAACTATACGTTGATACGGAATATAATGGAACTGAGGATTGAAGAGGTTAGAGATTGGTAAAGAGAGATAGAATTTGAAAGATAGAAAGAGAGAGACTGCGAGACCGAGAGGGGAAGGAGGAGGGTAGAGGAAGAAGGGAAACCTCGGGAGACCACAAATGCGAGGAAAGTATCTGGGACCCGCCACCTACTGGCCGCTGGAGTAACACGAGTTTCTAGCCTCTCCAGGGGTCGCTGGAGACGCGCTATCGGCTCCTCCATTGCTCATCATGACGTAGCGCACTAAGCTTGAACAAAGCCCCGATGTGCAATGCTTTTCTTACCCTTCTAATCTGGCTTACCAGGCTACCTACTAGAGACTCAAGACCATACAACCAAGACCATCAACCAACGGGAAAGACCAACGTAGCAACGAGTCGGTGAAAGAGTAAAAAGACAGAGCTACGTCAGCCAGTGAACTAACATTATCTTGGTAATACGTTCTTCCTCTTGCTCTTTCTAAGTCTAATAACCAGTGCGAGGGATCGCACTGTGACAACTCCATTGACTCTTGCTCGTGATGCTGTTGTCAATTATAAAAAGCGAGACAAAATTAGCGTTGCAATATCGTTTTTGCTGAAACGGCGGGGAGAAAAAGCTTGGGGGAATAGTGGAAGATCGTTATCTATGAATTTTTGTTCTCTTGTTTTCTAATATCGATAACCAACATTTCTGAGAACCCTGCATAAAAAAGTTATTACGTCACTGTGTATACGGTAATCAGTGCATGTTTATTATTCTGTGACGGAATGAGGACTGCTGTAGGAAAAATGAAAATCCAATTATCGTGTGCGGCTGAGAGAACGAATATTTCTGAAAACGTTCATTGGTGTCTGATTCAACGAGATAAAAAAATCAATAAAGATTCTTTGCCCTCCAAAACCCAAATTAGCTTTTTCTCCCTCGATATCACCGTTAAACAGATATTGGAAAATGAAAAATCTAACTTATGACCATGCGGATACACGGTTATTTTATGAGAACAAAAGTGGGAGAAAGAATACATACAATACGATATTTGCTTCGTGATGGAAACAGCCTATAAAATTCGAATAAATTGACGCACGTGTGTCAAGCTCGCGTCAGTAAATCCATGATAGCATTCGTTCAACGTGCACCATTCCGCCATTTTGTTTACGAAAGAGCCAATACGTGCGATCGAATGGTTTTTTCTGGACACCGATTTATCTGTCGGTGCACACAGAGAATTATGATAAAAATTTCATGTTGTAGTACACGCAGAATAAAACCGATTCTGCTATCAACGGCACGACATATTTCTTCAGCTTTTTTCAAGGACTGTGCCAAACAATTCCAGCGCCAAAATATTCTTGGATCCTCCTATGAAAATATTTTTTCTGGTACGAAAAATAAAAAGGGTGATCAAAATTATATTCATAAAAATTTCGAGAATTGCACGTTGTACTTCGATTCACAATAATTTCGCGAACGTATATGATCACTGTGACGTGCAAATTACCCATTAGGAAATTCACGATTTACTCTGAGTTGAGAAATAAGGAAAAAATCATAGTTGAGCATTATTAATTTAGTCACTTTCAAAGTTGATCGTTGAAACAGCCTGTACAGAATTTCTAGATGAGAAACGGAGGTGGAGAGTGTGGAAGTTCGGACAACGAGAAATATCAAGGGAATAAGGTTACGGACAGTGAAGACTGGTGACGACACGTTGGACCACTATCTGAATCTGGAGCGAGTAGTTTCTCCAGCATGTGTAGGTTCAATTAATTACAGCCCTACGAGGCATATACTGCAGTATTAACAGGAATCCGAGCAGCCGGTTTCGCTTGAGTTCAAATGTTTGAATATTTTCACTATTACATGGGTCCACCCGGTCCACCTTATACCTATGCTGCATTTCGAAAATGGAAAACCTCTAAAATTCGCTGGAGCAAAATAATAGATTGGAAAATTGAATGAAAAAAATAAAAATGAAATTTCTTCTCAACAGAATGAAAATTGTGTTAATTTAGTCGATCCAAAACTGTGCAATTTAGATATGCTTCCTCACAGTATCCATTAAAAAGCAAACGCATGGATCTCCCCATAAATAATTCATTGGATGATTTCGATTTAGCATGCGTAAATTTACGTGAACTAACGTGCAGAAAGCGTCGGGAGTTCCTCGACCATCGTGAACATTTTATTATTTTTATTCGTTGTTGTGTTTTTTCCTCTTGCTTCATTCTTTTCATGCCTTTTTTCTCATTCCTTGCACTCATCTCGCTTTTCAGCAGCCTAGCAGGCTACGCTGCCGCAGCTCTGCCAAGCAACTTCAGTGAAAACGTATCTATACTATTTTCCACTATCAAGCTGGGACCACTCTCGCAGCTTGCTCCCATTTTTTCCGCATTTTGCTCCCTTTCATCAGTGCCACCTTCGATGGTTCCCTGGCTCCAGACCGAGTCACTACATCTAACCAACTCGCTGGATGCGAGGCAGCCAGTCCGAAACATATGAACGCGATATAAAAGCGGTGTGTGCTTCGTATATCTATAAACGTTCACAATCTGAGTACACTATACACGAAGCTCTGAGATCGTGGAGATTCGTTTCATTCTCCTCCGAAAAAGGCACTTTACGCCCTGGCACAATAACTGACCATAGTTACGTGCTTGAAATAACAAACTTGTCTAGGGACTCGACGAAATACTCATGGACCAATCAAGCTAGCGATCCTTGGACAACCCACCTTACGATCCATTTCGATCTGATCTTCAGGACCCAACGATTCTCTCTTCCTGCGGTTCAACGTGTCCATTCATTGCTCATTCTTCAACATTTTACAATCACTTTTATTTTTCGTCGAATTCTCTAAATGCAGAGACAAGACGGAATCGTTTCAATGATTTCGGTGATTTCGAAACTTTCGACATTGAAATTCAACAAATTCACTCTTCTTTTAATAATTGCTCGGAGCTTAATGTTTATTAACAAGCTCAGTGAGTTTTGTGTGAGCTCAATTTCTCCTAATATCGAAAATAACGCTATAACGGGATACAAGTGCTTGAGATTTTGAATCGAAATAGCGTCGAAGCAAGTAGTACAGGTTAATTTGGCTCAGGCACACAAAACCACGAATTTTACCTTCCTGCTCTTCGAATAGTGCAATATGGATTTATTTTTACCCTGTTTGAGAAAGTTTGTCAAACTATAGATGGCTACTCTCGATAATAAATATATCTAAGACCACGGACGAACCTTGTTTCGTATCCAAGAAAACCAATGAATATCAATCTCGCTTCTTGCTTATTTTTTTCATAAACAGTCACCTATAACACTCGAAATAGAGAGGAAGGGCTTTCTCTCGTTTAATTTTATTTTATTAAATTAAATTTATTAATATTATTTATAACTTATTAAATTTTATAATACCTAGTAGTCGTAGTTCGTAATTGTTTAATAGACCAGACTCCAAAAAAACCCGCAGATTAATCAGAACCATCAAAGAGCCACCGCAAGCCGATTAATCTCCGTGTCTTCAATTCACTTGATTGAGAATTGAACACGAGCATTAGTGCGGCACGCATTTTAATGTAAACTTGAGTCATCTTGCTTTTCGTTTAACCTCGTTCTCGTTTCACAAGGTAAATTTATCAATCTCATATTTTTTTATCACTCCACGATTATATATTCTTTTTTTCAAACTCAACAACCGATTATTATATTTGTTAATTCATATAAATAAAATAAAGTTGTTAACCAAAACCAGGTAATCTTGATTAAAACATGCTCGACGTTGAATTTAAAAAATTTTTATTTCACTGCCCTTTTGAACGGGAATAATTTCTCATGGCAAATGAGTCGTTAGAGGCTTTTCGGTTAACCGGTCGATCAGGAAACGCACCTGGAAGCGGAAGACTCGCGATTTGTTTTACGAAATCGGAAGTGTAATTGTTTGATTAGTAAAGAAACGTGTGATTTCTAATTCCGGTATGAAATGGTTTTTTTCACGAAGAAGAGTAAATCCCATTCGAGGAATTTATGTGCGCGAGTTTTATTTGCACAGCTGACGTCATAGGGAATGATATTAAGATAATATGAATATTTCATCGAAGTATGTTCAAAGACCATTCGAAATGGTGAAGGATCGTTGGTACGATGATAAAACACTTTCGGTCATTTGGTAACCGCGCGCACGAGCCTAGTTTATATCTTCGGATAAGTGCCAGCACAAACCCTAACTCGATAACAATAACGAGAAATCGATAAGGAACGAGCTCGATAGCGAATTCGTCGCTCGAACGATTCGCAAATTGCCTGGGAACGAGATCGCGGATTATGATTAATAGTCGGTACCTTGGATGAATCGAAGTTAAACTTTACTCGACGTTCTCCATTGTTTAAAACCCTCGAGACTTACCTCCTCTCGTTTTTAACTATTTTCCAAATGTTTCAATGGCGAAGCCGCTCACTCGTCTCCGCTCGAAATAGCCCATAAGAATTTTCTCGCTAAGAAAAAAATGAGTATCGTAAGCGCCAAAATGGGAGCTTGAGAGCGGTGAAATTGTCGAATAATGGTGAAAGCTATTGCGTACAACTTTCATAGCCGTTTGTCATTCTTCTTTTCGCCATTTACTCCAAGCAAACTGGAATGGGTACGTCGAGAAAAAACGTATATTACGAAAAATTGCCCATGTAAATAACTTATGAGACTCTTCACTTTTCTACATTTATCCACTCTCGAAAATTTGTGTTTATCAAGAAAATTATAAAGTTTTATATTACGATTTTTCGTTGAACATTTTTTCTAAAAAAACATCGATGACGTTAAATATTTACGATAGAACGTTGAGAAAAATGAACAAGTGCGAGTAGTAGTTAAAACAATACAGAAACGTATATTTTTCAGATCGTTTCACATACACAGTCATCTGCTATGTGTATCTGCCTACAAAACTTTTTACCGAACAGGTTGCATTTTCTCAATAACGACCGTTTTAAATTATTCAAAAACAATAATTTAAGTAACACAAACGTTTATGTAAGAAGAAACGGCAATTTGAGAGTTTTAACTGTACCTAAAGAACAGCACACGGAATCTCCGAGGTGGAATGGAAACAATGGGCGGTGAGAACATTATTGCTATAGCTGCAAGTGTTTCTATATAAGGCGGGACACGAGAACCGGGCTCTCCTGTTTGGTCGTTTCTAAACGAAAGTACCGGGGTAAGTGAGTGGAGAAAGAAAAAGGAACAGACTGGCTGTCGGTGTATTTAAAAGAAAATAGCCTCAACGAACATTTTGGCCAGATGGTTTCTTCGGATTTGCGGTTCTCGTATAACCGATACAAATGAAAATGTTGAGATTGGTCAATTTTGCTGAATCAAGTATTTTTTTCTATTTTTTTTTTTATTATTATTATTTTTTTTGCCTCCGAGGTTATTCATTTCATTTTTATTCTAGGCTATTTACTGCGCTTTCATTACGGTGAACTTTTACCTCTATGACTGGTCAATTTCACAAAATCACAAACATCGATTTTTCCTTATACTCTTATTTCCCAAGAGTATCAGCGTTTCTTTTCTATTTTCGGAATTTCGATGCATTTCGAACATAATGTAACGGGAATTCGTTTCCGGTTTTTCGTACTTGAATGTACGAAAATGTTTTTGCAAATTTTTCGATGCGTTGTTATCCAAGACTCGAGCGCTGTCTGTTCTTTTCATATTCCACCAGTTCAACGGTCATATCGCAATTTCTTATACAAAAGCGGTTTTGAATTAAACAGCGAAACGTAGGAGTCGACGAATCGATCGAGTGTTTCTTGTAACGCTTAATGAAAAATAGAAAAAAGTTAAAGCGAATGGTATAAAATGAGGGTCGTGACTAGCGGAGCGTATTTGTTTTTATCTCTTGGGTCTGTTCATTTCCGTTCGGTCGAACGGGTTTGAGACCAGGCGTCGCATAAAATGACGAAGGGAGATGAGACGTATTTTTTTACTTAACAGTAGCTCCGCAGCGCAAATGTCGTTCACCACGTACGTGTGTACTTTTCCGCTCAGATTACGTCGCCACACGGTCAGAGCTTATCGTGTGGCACTAAACTACATAAACCACAGTCCCGTGTGCTTTCTTCTCGCGGGGATGAAAAACCTCGAACGCTAGAAGTCTACTATCCGCTGGGAGTTGGAGTAAAGAAGTACGAGGATCTTTGAGTGGGACGGTGGTTTTCCACGGAGCGTAAAAAACTCTCACACAAAAGAGAGCACACGCTTGTGTGAAAAACGCGTGAAACTGTTATAAAAAGCGCAACCTTTCGTATAAGATGCGCAAGTTCGTTGAATCTCTGAAAAGCTTTTAAATTGAATGAGAAAATGTGAGAAATAATTCAGTGGGGAGCCGAGATACATTAATGGACCACCTTTTAATACTTTTGAGAATGTTGTCAAAAAATGTTCGAATAAAATAACGAGTCAACGAACATGTCGGAATAGAGACAACGCATCTTTAGAGTCGCATTTTATTTCCAAGTCTCCTGCGACTGTGAGGACAGAGGGAAAATGAAAAAAAAATGATCGAAACACGCGACGCAATTTGTACCGCTTCTGATCTGATTAAGGAAGTTGAGGCCACACAGTCATTTTTTTTAACCAAAAGTTATGACCTGTACCTTTGAAAAGTTAGGCCAGTTTACAGTTTGGCAATGTTGCATAAACTTTAACGAAGAGTTGGGAAATAAAAGACGAAAAGCTGGTGAAAGCTCAGTCGAAAACACGGACGGTGACGATCCTGGCCTCAAAAAACTGCGCGGGAAACAGATTATTATTAACATGATCTCAGCAAATCTGCTAATAAATCTGAAAAAAATTGACATTATTCAGCAAGCCTTGCTCATGTTGCCCAAAAAATTTCATATTTTTAGCATCATTTTTAACGGAGATGTCACCGAATGTGTCTTGACTTCCATAAGGTTACATGTTATTTGGCCCAAATTGTTATTGATTATTCTCAGCAACGATGCTCCTAAACAGTCTGAAAATTAAACTGTTTTTTTTTTTACACTTCACTTTATAAGATGCAACCGGTTTAAAAGCGATGACATCATTTTCATTCTAATGCCTCAACTTCCTTAAGGTACTAAGCTTTTGTTTTAAATTAAAAATAGCATTGCACTCTATAAATAACGTCATTGTTTGGGTGCAAGCTGCTATAGATTTTTTCATAGATGAGATTCGTAACTAATGATAAAAGCAATGAATACGGAAGTTGAAGAATTCAATTTCGGCAACTGCGACAGCCGCGCAAAAGTACAGTTAAACTCTCGTCATTCGTCAGAGCTCTTGTACAGTTTTCCATCTGTGTCACCTCTGCCATAGATATTAGTGTCATCAACCGATGACACTGTACGGTGTTTCGATTCGTGGGTGGTCCACGTGACCTATTTCATTCTGAATCTCGTAATAATCCAGTCATATGAAAGAGAGAGGGTGCAAAATCGAGAGTCATATGATAGCATGTTAAGTAATCACCATATAGAGCCACGTGTATGTATGAATACGCACATTCACATGGGCACATATATAGAAAGGGAAGCAATAGCGCGGCATGTGCGGAATCTGGAGTCATATGGCAGTGTCAGTTTCCAGTGTAGCTAGGGAACCGGAAGCTGACTCGATGCGCCCCAAATCGATTTCACCCCCGCCCTTACACCACACGGCCTCCACACCACGGGATTATCATACAAAGGATTTCCCGCATTTACGTGGTACGAATGCAAATCCCTCGACGTTTTCCGAGTGGGCTCGAATTTTTTATTTTCATTTTTATTTTTTATGTTTTTTTTTGCCCCGGGTGTGTGTGTGTGTGTTTTTTTTTTATTTTTTTTTTTTAATTTTTTTTCGTTGAATCTCACCCTAACTGACATCACTCGTTATCTGGAGATTTTCCACAATGTGCATCGGTGTTTTAGCGCAATGGAGTCTACATGAATTTCCATTGTACTTTTGTTCAACAGCCTTCGCGTGTACTTGCGCGCTTCGACCTATCGACGCGGTGTGGTGCCCTCTGCATTCGCACTAACTGACGGCCTACTTTTTTCACAGGTGTCACGACGAATAAATAAAAGAGAAAATCAGCTCTAAAACCCTTGGAAAATGGGCGCATACCGAAGGTACGTTTGTGTCTGACATTTTCAGGAACAGAATTTTTTCAACGAAATAAAACAAAAATGTTTTCACGACGAGCGTACTTTTTTCCTTTTACTCGAAATTAACCCTCTAGACATCGGTTTGTCAGGCATTTTTTACTCACGAACTTGACACAGACTTTCGGTTTTTCATAAAACCGTGAATGAAGAATTTTGCATTATGAAATTTGAAAAACTTGATAAGAGCCAATGAGGACATTGATCAATGCAATGGAATCGAAAATCCAGCTCCAGAGAGTAATAAAACAGTCGATACTTTTCCCGATTTCCTATCCAAACGGGTACAATAAAATGCGAGAGAGAAGCTCTGGCTCAAACTTGAGCTTTAAGGCCCCCAGGGACTGCTACAGTAATCTTAGATGGTCTCCGGACGACACACAGGGACCCTCTCATGTAATATTTCAACGGACCTAGAGCTTCACCATGTACATTCAGCTTTCTAGAATGCGCATTTGGATATCGGACTTTTTATGCAAAAACCCAGATAACTATAAATATTAATATATTTATTGTGGTTGTAGCGTTGTTATGAATTTTGTAGCTTTGGAATATGAAGGGATTCTTGAAAGCTTTACAAGCAAGATAAGATTTTTATTTTTACTATTTTCTGTTGTTATTATTATTGAAAAAACTGAGACGACAGGAAGAATCTTGGTAGAAAGTCCTTTTTTAGTCATAATTTTGAAATTCATTGTTACGGACGTTTTACGAGGGTATTTCCATCATAAAGTATTTTTACATTTTTCTCGTGCGTGCCTCTGCGTTTACCAGTAAAACATTAAATCCAAATTCAACGGTCCTCGTGTGCGGGATATGCAAAACTGGCAAAATTTCTCAACAACCGCTTCCTCGTTGTGCATTTAGAAAATATTTTTACCTTCTCGTCCAGGGGCCTGTGTGAAATCATGCGAAGTGAATTTGAACAGATGGTAAATTGGATGCGTATGCAGGTACGCGACACACGGGTTGTCGGAGCCGTGACCGAAAAAATGCTCGGGAAAATGAAAAAAATGGTAGAACAAATTGAAAAAATGTAAAGAAATAAAAATGAAGATACACGGCACGAGAAAAGCCGTCTCTGGAAAATCCCCAACGAGGATTGAGTCAGCTGCATATCTCCCAAGCGATCTTTTGTGCAACGGAAACTCCGAGAGATCCAACAGAATCACAGTGCGCTTCTACGCATGTGTAAAGACGTCTACTTGCTTTATCTAAAAAGTGTCCGAATACGCGTATAACTGTAGTGAATGAGTGTCGGTGCAAGCTATTAGGAAGATTAGCCGCAGTCTCGCTTTCATTTTTCTTTTTGTTTCAACAACTACGCTTTTAATGCTCGGATCGTTATTTCACTACGATTTTTCGTCATGACGTTTTCACGGTACGCATCATTTTCTGCGAAACGGAATAATATCCACGAATGCGAAGGGAAAAATGTTCATTCGATATGGTCAACGTCAGTCGTGCGGTTGAATCGCACTATCGGAAAAATAAAAAACTATGCGGAATCGTTTATTCTCACAAGCAACTCGACATGCATGGTTAGCCGATGAGTAAACATTGGATCGAAAAGTAATGGAACGTTCTCGTTGATGCGAGTTATAAACACTCACCGACGCAAATGCAACTAGAAATAGAACGTTCTGTTCGTCATTTTATTACGCACTGGGCGCGTCAATATTTGAGAAATTGTTTCACCGAAAGGTTAACACGATTTACGAGACAATTTGGATGACAAATTGCCGAGAAAATTCGTTTCTAATAGAGTTGCGGAAGAATTTCTCCGGTTTCGAACGTGAATACGGGTCCAGGTTTCACAAATGCTATACAACGGGCCGTTCTCCCCGTGAGTTCCATTTCCCTGGGCATAGCGTTGAGCCCCATCACGTGAGTAGCTCACGTATGTAGGCGCATATATCGCGGCGAAGGGGTTGAAAAAGGAGGGTAGAACAGGGGGATAGAGGTTGAAGTAGAGAAGCGGTGAGAGCTTCTAATTGCGGTTCGTCCACGAGAAGGTCGTCGTTGGGGAGAGAGACCCGGTGGTTGGGACGACTCGCCGCGCAAACGAGACGGATTTTCACGAAGCACCGTTCTACCGCTAATTCCTCTACCGCCATATATTTCCTTTTCCTCTCCTCCGTGCATCGCCTCCTCCTCCCTCTTCTTTCGTTTCCTCGCCTTTACCATTTGTTCACCCGGTGCTGTATTAATGTCGAGGAACACGCTCCATACCCACAATCGTCCTCGCAGAATCGTCGCTGCTCTCGGCATGGTGGCTGCTCGCCCTCACCACGAAACACCCTTGGCAAAAGCTTCAATTAGACCGAGCGCGCTACCCCGTGCTACTGTGCTGCGCTCTATTGCTGATGCTCAAGCCTGGAACTCCGCTCTCTACAGCTATCAGCTTCAACGCTCCCTTCCAGGCCACCGGGTTTAAGGCTGTACAGGAACGGACAGTTGCAGAAGTCACGAGCGTTCTCTTCTCCGACGCATCCTTGGGGAGGAACTCGTTCATCGGTGCACAAGTAACAATTAACTTTGACAGAAGAAAAAGCTACATTTTTAATAACAATTTAGTCGATTGACAACGACAATTACGTTTTTCGATTGAGAGTTTCGTGGTGTCTAAACAACATTTTTCAACAACTTTTGAATGACCCTGTGTACCCTCTATCTGCGTTTAGACACATTGAAGCCTCCACACTTTTCGTTACCAGGCACACGTTTGTTTTATAGCTCCTATCACGTATCGTATAGGGTCTAATTCTTCGAATGTGTCTTGAACTCTGTCGAAATTTCCAACCCTCGTTACTCCCTTTTCTATATATATATAGGGATGTACAATTCGTGGGTGGAAGTTACACTGATCTTTGTGTCGCACGTTTCTGCTATTATTGACATTCCTCATTTCAACTGTTAATCTATTGGTATTGTTCGAAAGCTCGACCGTAAAATATAAATTTGTCTGTACTAGACTAACAAAGCATTGTTTTATTCAGATATTTCTCAACAAATGAGTCGCACGGTTCGTTGAATTCGTATTATTCGGAATTCCTCCAATAAGACGGGACATCGAGTTACAAATTGGCATTTGGATCGATAAAAAAGCAAGACGAAGGAGAGTGCGGAAGGACAGAAACGTTATTAATCCGGTGGGCGATGATCGAACCATTCAAATTTAATTACAATTTCAGTCGCTGCGGTTGAAAACGCCGGAAATGAGAGAATTGGAAATCAGATTAAGGGTTATTGAAAATTAATTTGAGAATTAATTTCAATGCGACATCGAAGATCTCGCGTACCTGTAGCCACAATTTTCTCTTTACCTGAAAGGTCTTCGGATTTGATATTCCGATAAATCGATTCGCCCTGCCTCTGTGGAGTTAGCTGATATCGCGAAACGTTTCGTAAGAGAATTTTCTAGGAATAAGTGTCCAAGACGAATTCTTTCGTTCTGAAAGAGCATTATACGAGCGTTACGCTTTTCACGAATGTGATTTGCAGTTTAACGATCGACAATGTGAATATTGTGGAAATTCTGCTGATCTTATTCGACACTTGTTAAGTATGAGGAATCAAATTCGAATATTCTTTTTCTTGTTTGATAAAAAGAATATTTACGATTCTTTCATCTGAAAAGATTTAAATTCAAATTAATTTTATACTGAGATTAAACCCAGAACGCGCAATAAATAGTTGTTTATTTCGAATAAATCATAGATTAATGACAACGAGTAAACATTTAAACATTTTGAACAACACTGGTCTGTACCAATTCATGTATTCTCGAACAGCCATGGTCTCTGATAATTGAATATTTTTGAGGAACGTATCGAAATATCCAATCGCGAAAATCCTTTATTTTCCGTAATTAAATGAATGACATTTGCTAACAAGGAATTTGAGATTATTTTTCTCAACGCAAACCCAGAAAATGATTATCTCGTTTTCCAGTAATAACATCGTTGGTTTTGAATTTGTACGAGATTATATTTTTTCGAGGGAAAAAAAAAATCACGTGCTTGCTCGACTTGGATCGTGCCAACTATTTTCCTTTGTTTCTTACATATCTTGCTGATATTCTTCACTGCACAGTTGATATAGATAGAGATCTAGATCTATCTCGTTGGCGCATGTTCATAGCCGACGAAACAGAGAGGCTGCTCACACGTATACGCACACTAGAGGAACCTTCGAATACAGAAGCTGAACGGATGCTTCTCACTAGTGATTCCGCGAGAAAAGCAGCTTGCCAAATATCCACAGGTTGTTGATTCTCTGCTCCCTGTGAGGGCCTGTATACGTGTGGCTCTGTACATGCATTTATTCTTCAATGGATATTATTGTGATTGTGTTTTGCTAGCCGAGCTTCTCGTATGACATCGTACGTGTTAAGGATAGCTATTCCCTTGGCAAGGTGAATTCGCCAAGGCAGCTGTATGCACGAACACCAATAGCAGCGTATCAGTAACGGAAGCAACAACGCCTCGGTTATACGCGGGAGAAGATGAAGAACGGGACGGAAGATAGCGAACACTCCGTTACCTATCTACATTATTCATAGGAAGATCACGAACAGCCGCCAAAAGGATTTTTATCACAAAAACACTAGGCAAGTAAGGATGAACCATGGGATACTTCATCGCATGCTTCTATTATATAATTTAATAAATCTCATCCTCACAGCATCGCTTGCAACTCGACGGTCTGCATCTACTATCACTATGAATCATGTGATCTTTGCCACTGAGATATTTGTGTGAGATAATGCTACGTAGATTGCAGAAGAAATTGTGGAGAATGACAGTTGCGTTAAGAAATGTTGAGAGTTTCGTCCATCCTGTAAACTATCAGGGATGTTAGGAATGAATTTTCTTTTTCGATGGTCACTTTTTTCCCCAAGAAGACCCGGAACCTTCAAATTATTGTCATTCCCCGCATATAATGAAATCGAAATTACAAAAATAAATGAAGACTCGAACTAATCATAACTATAAAAATTGGTCATATGTATGAGGTTCATTTTTTTCCAGTTTCACGAACTTATATTTTTTAATTCAAGAATACTAGGCAGGAATAGGCGATATACACAAGATGCTAGCGGAAGATAGTCTGACATAAATCTCGCTCTCTTGCGGATGCGATTCTCGTTTAAGGAAACCATCGCCATTAACCTACGCGATAAGCTCCAAGTGCTATTTACGTTACGAGAAGCCTGTATTGAAAAGGGTCACAACGACGAGATGGAAACTCCGTTGGGTCAACCACGGACCTAATAGTAATGGTGAGAACGGTGTGTTCGGTAATAGTGAAAATAAAAATGAAGTAAGAAAAGAAGTTGAGCACGGGGTCGGAGAATAGAAAATTGGGAGAACGAGCCTTAGGGAAGTCGAGGTTGAACGAACGAGGCGTAGATACGGATTTCTGGTATTGCGAGATCGAGTCAAAAGCAAGGCGGAGAGGGGCAAGAGAGTATTCGGCATTGGAAGTACGTACTGGATATGGAAATGGTGGTTATACCAGCAAATGCGAACCTCGAATCTATCAATTTCACTCTGAGCACAAAGAAGATAGAAAGGGAAAGAGAGAAAAGGCAAAGAGAGGGAAAGAGAGAGAGAGAGAAGAAAGAAGATGTAAATGAGGTTAGCGCGAATAGAAGCGGTCTCTCTTCTACCTCGATCCTCGTTCCCCGTTGGACGGAAGGTTCGATAATTCGTTGATTCGATGGGTAAACAGGCTAAGCAGAAGTGGAAGTGCAGCTTTAGGATGGGAGAGGGAATGATTAAGAGTTAGAGTGGTCGATATGAGGAGAATATGGTAGCGCGGAATGAGAGGATGAATAACGCGGAGTGCACGAAAAGGGAGGGAGCGAGTGATATTCACTGACGGTTTGAGGGATGAAGGACCCGCGGTTGAATCAAATTGCAATTTACAATGTCACAGCAAGTTATGCATTCGCGCATAATCGGTCTCCGTATTACATCAACTCATAGCTGCGACTCTAGTGCAATGAGACCGAACATTTGCCCGAGAGCTCTGTGCATACCCGAATATGTGCAGCCTGCTTTGCGAGATCAACAGATTCTAATCTGACGGTTAAACTTGAGGACGCACGGACGCAATTCTAAATGGATTGCAAATTGAAACGGTATTGCGGATCATCATCGAACTTCCATAATATGTATTATGGAAAATTCACAATGTTCCTAACGAATATGTTCGA
The DNA here is from genome assembly GCF_019457755.1 of Venturia canescens. NCBI lineage: Eukaryota > Metazoa > Arthropoda > Insecta > Hymenoptera > Ichneumonidae > Venturia > Venturia canescens. The sequence goes on along the minus strand of NC_057421.1, from coordinate 14,785,506 downwards.
TATTTTTCGTTTATATCGTTCGTACGCGGTTTCGTCGAAGATCCTCATTTCGGCGGCCATCGCCAGCTCACACCCACTTACATATCTCCTTGTCACAGAGTGAATACCTAAACTCGGTACAGCTGTCGGCCACATCCAGCAAGAGAAGCTCGTCACCTACGCGTAATTAGCGATGATTGATGCAGTCGTCACGTTGATGACTCACTCCTGAACGTTACGGTAATTTTGTAGCATCCTAGACAGATAGGTTCGCGATACACGAAGAGAAAGAGAGAGGGGCGGGGCCGAGGAAGGAGGGGAGAAGGGAGCAATCGCAAAATCGATAACGCAACGAGCCACAAAATGCTCGCTATATCGGCCCAGTCATATTACTCTGGGGCGTTTGAAGATGTGTCGGATGGACGTGGAACAGCTACAGGATAACGCGCACTTGGACATTTACACGAATGCATATATTTGGCTACACGGATGCGTGTTAGTGCAAAGGGGAGAGACCACCGGCGGTGAGGTTGCGGAAAAGAGAAGAGAGCGAATCCGATCTGTCAATCTGTCGCAAACATTTCACCATACATGTACACACCCAAACCCCAATGTGATAATGACACTTTAAGAGGATTTCTGTCGAAACATAAACCCGATGACGTTTCGTCAATATCCAAATACGGTCTGCTTCGAATTTATGTGCACTCCAATGAGTCCAAAAGTTTGGGGTTATCAAAATTTTTTACTGCTTCAAACAGAGGATCAATTACGGTTGTTACAAAACTTCGGCATTTACACGTTACACGACTCTTATTCAACTAGAAACCCCGAAAATATTCAACTCTCAATTTACTCACGAAGAAACTATTTCAATTTATCCACCAGTTCTTGTAAATGATGAAACAAAGTATCAGATGCTTGTGTTCCATCGCAGAAGTTTAGTCTTTCATATTATGAAGTTCAATTTACTGCAGTATGCGGAATATTCAACTTCTATAGATACCTCGTACGCAAATACTCTACGCCTTATTTCATCACGGGTCACAGGCTATTACATGGTTTGTTTTAATCGTTAGGAAGGACCTGATTTAGAAAGTGAAAAAAATCTATTGTTTTCGAAAATGTTTTTAGGTTAGATAGAAATAGCTCAACGTAACGAAATTTTCGATATAGTTTCAAGGATATTTCAAAGTGCAATAACATTTTTTTAATGTGAGAAATACTAATGTGTACAGTGCCAAGTCTGATTGTCGAAGTTTTTCAGCTGTGTACAATGTGGAGATCGTAATTATAGTCTGCGACAAAAATTCCAATTTTTTTTTCCATTTTCATATATTTTCCTTCTGTATGAATAACCTATAAAAACCAGAAAAAATTGCGAAATTATATATTTACAGCACGTTGAAGTGATATTCTTCTTCCTTAGGAGCGTTTTTTTTTCGAACTCGCTAAAAATATAGAATTTCTCACATGAAGAAAAAGGTTTTTGTACTCTTGAAATATTCTTGAAGCTATACCGAAAAATTTGCTATCGTCAGTTATTTCCGTCTATCCAAAAACATTCTCGAAAATAATCGATTTTTTACTTTCTAAAGCCCTTAACGAGAGCGGGATAATGTTGGCTGCTCTTGAAATCCATTTTTTTTACATTATTGTCGTATAAGCTTTGCTACGATCGAATGAGTTATTGCCGAGAGATCAGGTGGAATATTTAATATCAAAGAATATTTTGTAATATCGATTATCTACGCAAGCAATTCCGAAACCAGGAGGAACTGAACCGTAAGCTTTGTAAAAGGTGTTGAAGGGTTTTCCGAAATCGTGAACGCAACGCATTGAGAAAATGTGTCCTATTATCTCTTGAATTCGTGCATAATTATGAATTCTCGCATCCCCTTGGATCGTGCTTCATTATTCGCTCATAAATGGATTAGCGGGATGCAATTTCGAGAAAGTTGAATTTAGCCTTGATTTTACTTTGTTAGTTAATTTGATGTTTTTTCACTTTTACGCTCGTTCACTTCCAACATTAAAAATACTAAAATCGATACTAACGAATGACAAATTTTGTAACGTCGCATTGAAAAGGCATTATTTTTCGTTTTTTGATCTTCGAGTCGTAAGCTTCGAAAAAAGTGAAAGTGTGGGCTAACTATACTTCCAGATAAAAGTGAAAGACCCAAGTGTGTACTGCAATAAATTACTCCGAGCATGTTAAACTGTCGAAGTCAATTAGAAAATTAACTTTATATTTAATCGACTCGATCTTTCGTCTATTTTGACGCGTTAAAACGGAACAAGTGTAAAACGAGACTGGATGATTCAATAAGTTTCTGTCTCGAGCTTTGGGCTAGGATCAGATTTCTGGAGCTTCGCTTGGCATGGAGTAGTGTTCACCTCATCTTTCTCAACTCTTCCCTCATTCCTCTTACCTCGTCGCTCTTTACCTCCCGACTGCTTTGAAACTTTCAACAGCGATAGATAAAGTTATAGTAATACTATACTGCTAGTAACATCAGGAGAAGCTCAAACACAGAGAAAGGAAAAGAGAGAGAGAGAGAGAGAGAGAGAAAGGCCAAAGAGCAACCCCTGATTCGGCTATGTAGCCAGGCGCGATTTTGCCTCTAGTGCGATTACCTCCGCCTGATGGCTCAGGTATTCAACGAAACGTTGCGACTTACTCGTTTCACAAGCCAGAATGCTGGAACGCAAAAGGAGCTCAGTCCCAAGCTCCCTGCAAAATCTTTCGAGAAATTCCTTCGCTACATTTAGGTAAACCTTCGTCCAGCCAATTTCAACTCTGTTCCTCTTTCTCATTCTCTCTTTCTCTCGCCCAATCCCTATACCGTTTCTTCCATCGAGTCATTTAAGTACTCGTCTTCAATTATATATGAATATATATAGAGAATTGGACTCTTAATGCGCTAACTTAGACAGTTCACTCTCGAGCTTCTTCGATTAAAAATCAAAGGGATCGCTTTACGATTCTTATTTAATGTTCAAGATTTTCTTTCCATTGAAATTTTCTATTTGAGTTTTAGCACAGAAAAAGATGAATTTCACCATTCCAATTCTTGCGGAGGGAATGCATTATGCATACTGGCATCAAATACGAAAAGATCTTTCGAACTATTTTCATTCTGGTCGAAGTCGATTGACTAGTTCATTTGCAAATAAGCAATCTCGTTTTATGACTCTTATCGGTTCAATTCTACTCAAGATACAAGTACACAATTTATATGTAATTTTTCAAATTAATGAAAACCATTAAATAACAAATTTATCATAATAAAAACTTCTTCGAAGATTGTCACAACACTCCGGCCTCCTGGAGACTCCCCTGGAGTCTGCAGAATCGAAAAGTTATTTATAACGAATTATAACGATAGAAAGAGTGCCAACTTGTTCGTCGTTATACAATTCTGCTAATATATCGATGAAGAAAAAATGGATTGCGATTAGGTATCGTAAAGAAGAGGGGGACCTGATGGAAATGTTCTTGTGGGTGTAACGACTGTACAGTTCGGACCAATATAACTGGATTTGTTCCGGAGACGAGTTTTCTCGATAACGAAAAGCCACGCCGCGACAACGGCAACGAGTATTTGCAAATTATCGAAGCTTCGCGTGCCTCAAGAAAAAAAGGAACCGAATCTCCGCGAGTCCCCTTCATTTTTATCGCAAGTTATGGTCCAAGAATATACTCGCGGGAATGTCCTTGCGGTATTGAAACCGGAAGCGATTGCGTGACCATTCGATTAATACGATAAATTGAGCATGAGGATTCTTGGAGTCGATACTTATATAAATTTCGCAGCCGATATCAACGACCCGACGCGTTAAATAATACAAGAAAATCGACCAGTTCTCGTCATATCGTACACCCATCTCGTCCAGTCTGAATCGAACGTGTTTCGATCTTACAACGTCCAGCCACACCCGCTTCTTATTCCCTTCGATTTATTCGTCTCAGTCTCTCTCGTTCTTCTTATCTCGCCAATGGCAAGGGACACTGATTTTTAAATCATTGTTTATTTGTCATTTTGATGTTGCGAATCGCAATTCTGGTTATGGAAATGAAATTCTATATGGAGGGTACTACTCAACTGTGTGCATCGGAGGTGGCGAATCTCCGGCTAAATAATCTGAGCTAAATTAATGTAAAAGACTGTTGAGAACGATGAGCAGTAGGAATCCACGTGCAGTTTAATTCAGCTCCGAGTCGTTATTCACTGTTGCACGAAAAGAAACGAGATAAATGGGACGAAAGTCTTCGTGGACTTGGGGTTGATTCATTCATTATTACATCGTAAGTATTCATTAAGTTATATCTTCACATTGAGTCATATGCATCTTTATCTTCGACTATCTAATTTCGGTTGGTCATTATTTGTTAAAATGTGTGATTACGTTTAAGTTATTAACGAATTGAATAGCTACACGTTAAAATCGTCAAAATACGAAATTCAGCGAAAAAAATACAGTCACAAATGGACAGTAACGATACGTGACGATGGTGAAAATTTTGTAATAGTACAACACGTTGTCCAAAACGAAATCGACAGCTGTACGGCCAATAGCCAACCTGTTCCATGAATTTCTAGTTTTATTTGTTCTTTTTCATTCCTTCTTTCTTTTCCTCTTGGGTCGTGAACCTGCTGTTACAATCGGTCGTTCGAATGTCTATTTTCGTGAACATCAGGGACCGAATAGTCGAGAGTTTTTGTTTTTAAAAGAGGAACACGTATTATAACCCACGTCAACGGCTGTACGTGTGTACAGACTTCGTTGACCACAAGTATGATTCCTTAACACGAATCTTTCCACAGGGTTATGCAAACACAATTCCTATACATTCACTGTGATAGTAGGATGCATAAGGTTCAACTGAAGTTCCATTGGAAAAAGAGTGAAAAATCCATTAAAAAAAATGTTTATTAATTAATTTCAGGATTCCAGTTGCCTATGATTTCCATGAATTTGGAAGCATTTTTCCCTGAAAACAATGCCAAAATCAACAAAACAAAATTGTAGCCTGGAATCGTCGTGAAAATTTTTAGGGGGAATTTTCATTTTTATACGTTAAGGTGGTTCGTGCACGAAACGATTTTCTTAAGAAAGTCTTTAAATTTACACAGAGTTTCAATGGGTAGTCCACAGACACGCATATCAAATTTTAAAGGGTTCGTTTTATTCGTTATTTAGATAAATAAACGTGTTTAAATATGAAGAAAAATAGACAGGGGCATGCGTAAAAAATCGTTTATCTTTCCATGTAACGAATGAACGCTTCTTACGAAGTTTATGAAAAATGACACAATTCGAGACGATTGTCTTACTAATAATAAAGATATGTTACGTTAAAGATTAAACAAAATTGATAATGAGCACTTGAATAACCTCACATTTGCTTGTTACTCGGCATTTTGTTTCTTCTTGGCTTGGCCCACTCCTGTCACAGCCTTCTGTTTTTATATTAATACTTTTTTCTCGATCCATTTCCCGTTGTGTTTTCCCTTTGCGCTCTCTGATACGATTTTTTATATAAAAAACTATAGTATTTTCGCTAGGGACGAATGAAATTCTGGGTTCATCTAGTAATGGACCCCGTTCAATTAATGGTTTGTAATTTCATTCGCCAAAAGATAAGTTGGAAAAATGTATTTACAATTTTGAATGAATAACACTGACGTTAATTTAGAATGATAATATTTTTAATTAGAAAGTAAAAATCGACCTAATTTAGAAACCCATAAAATACGATACTACGGGCATCATCTACCTTAAAATGTCCTCAATTTTGATGAAGAGAAAAATTAAATAGAGAAACGAAAAATTAGTATTTTTGGTACCAAAATCTTCCAAACCTAATACGAGGTGCGAAAGTCGAGAAAGAATATTTGAAAAGATCCATAAGCCGACTAAGGCGGCAATGATCTTGGGTATAGAGAAAAAGGGGATGAGTTTCCCGAGATAAAGTTCGATGCGTAGAAGTTAGTCTATTGGATGCAAGCGCGAAGTAAGCAAGCGATTCAAGTGGATCAGCAAAACATGGGGTGTTTGAAAATACAGAGAGTAAACTTAGCTAAATAATGAGGAGGCGTATAAACTCCGTAAAATACAAGTAGCAAAATGTCGTTACTGTAAACACACACACACACACACACAAAAGTAGGAAGTACGCGGGCTTTATTGTATGTGCGTAAGGATAGGTGGAAAAGGGTGCTGAGACAAAAGTAGCGAGGCACGTGCGAGCACTCGGATTGTAAGGATGTTGAGAAGTTTACGGGCAGTAACGAGACCCGGCTGGTCGACATTTCAGGTAAGGGGTCGGAGTAGATATGCTTGAGAGCGTATGGAGACGCCATATAGGAATAAGTATCGGAGCGATGCTATATTCCCTAGAATAAGTGTATGTCGTACGTGAACGTTCGCCGATTCACGAAGCCAAGTGCGCGCGACCATTTCACGAAAACGATTTACTCTTCGAGTGCCATGAAATGGTAAGCCTCTGCTACCTATTTTCTCTCTCTCTCTCTCTTTTCTCTTTACTTCCCTTTGTCTCTCTTTCCTTTTTTCGTACACCGTCGTCTCCCTGGCGTACTTACCCTCAACCCCGACCGTGATATTATGTCCCGAACAACGCGAGAGGTAAACGGCCAGTGGTCCGCACGCGAGCCCGTCTTAACCCGAGAAAGAGTCAGGATCCAGCATCAGAAGCACCAACCGCACGCCATTTTCGTGATAGTGAGGCCACGTAGCAACGTTTACGGTCGATTTTCAACATCCCCGTCGGTGCTTTCTTATTAAACGGAAAGCCCTGAGACTCACCAGCGTCTTCCCCTACTCTACTTTCTACACAATTTCCCGTCTCCACGTAAACCAATATCTATACTTTCTCGTATATACACTCAAGCCTATATAGATGTATCACTTTCTGTGCCCGCGCGCTCGAACGTACCGTCCACACCCCCATTTTAACCCGACAGTGTTCCGGTGATGCTTACCACCTCAACAGGCAAAGGGGCACGTTGAAAATAAGTGGTAAATGAGGGTCGTTAATTTTTAGAGCTTCCCACGTTTTTCTGCACCCCCATAAATATGCATTTTATCGCAGTTTTTCTATTCGACTCATCAACGCCCAAATAAGCAATTACTTATAACGTTGAATGCTTCCGTTTTACAACAAGGAGCCTTAATTTTCGGCGGTATCGAGAGCATTGTCTCAGTAATAACCGCCGATTGAATGTTGACCGATTACGTCAAATTCTCAGTCGTTTTTTTTTTGCGATTCAGCGACGAGGCAATGATTTCGGATTTAGCGAATTCGATGGCCGGAGGCAACTGACTGGGTGTGGCAAGCTTCGTGTATTTACTCTCGAGCCTATAGGCTTCGATAGTGCGACGTGACTTATTATTCATTGTACGATTTTCTTGGCAGGAGCATCAAGAGAACAGAATTTTATGAAGTATTAAAACGTCGAGTGTCACTTTGGAATAAAGCTATTCGTATTATGAGGAGATTTCGAGGCAAGATGAAAAGATAAAGTAAGAAAAACACTGGAGAGAAAAGACTGAGAAACAAAGTTTTGGGACTATTACAACTGTGCTGAAAAAATGACACGGCGGAAGGTAGCGAAAGATAATTTTGCCTCTCCGAGTCGTCGCAGTTTCACTGCAGCTCTCTTAGTTAGAAGAGTCCGAGTAACATTTATATTATCGTTGGGTTCCATCGGGCAAGAGCTAAGAAAAAACACTCAAGGGATTCTAGCAACCGGCTGTCGTAGAGTTTTCCAGGGAAGACGTCTACCGGGGAGTGGATGAATGTATATACGTATACGAACGTGTACAGATATAGAGACGAGACACATCTTATAAGACGACGAAGGTGCTTTCGTCCTTTTACTACCACCACAACGCCTCGCAGCCATCGCATCGTTTCATCCTCCTTGGGACGTCCTCCGGATCTCACGGTACTTACTTCGCCATGAAGAAGATTAGTTTCAGGACCCGAAGAGGTTACGTCTTTTGTGGGGCGAACGATCGCGTCCTCTACAGAAGATCGCCGGACTCGTAGAGTCTCGCACACGGGACATCCGGTGCCAACTACTTCACCCCCGTACGTATACCACCTTCCACTGATATCCATATACGTGTACCTAACCAAACGGGGCAAAAAGATCGCAGCGAAATATAGCTGAGGAGACTAACTCCGGGGGAAAAAGACGAAAGTTCTCACAAACTTCCTTTTCGTTTATCGAGATATTTGGAATTTTTTGAAAACGACACAAACTTTTCGTAGTGTCATTCAAAACCTAACGTAACGTCTTTATCGCCTGCGAGCTTAACGCACATTTAAAATGATACGATGCGAACAATCTCCTCGTTGAAGTTCTACCTTCTTTCAAAGTTCCATGTTCGTCCACTGAACGAGCATAAAGTTATATTGTTTACACGATAAAGGCGTTTTCTCAACCTCCAAAAGATTCGAGCCATCATTTTTTCTTGAAGGCCGATGCGCTTGCTTATTTCGAAAGATTCATCGCTACTGCAACTTGCTGGAAAATGTTTGCAGGAAGTGTTGTTAGGTACTTGGCCATATCGCTTGTTTGTATGAATATACACTCGAGCCAATATATATATTTATAAATGGGTAAGGTATGACTAGGCCCCGCCACGGCAAAGTGCGAGGTATCGATGCACTTGATCCTCCTAGCGCAGTATCATGAATATTTACGCACCACTTTGCTGAGCGAAATCAATATATAGTGGATTGAGTTGTACCACTCATGTATCGTTGAGCATATACAGCTCTGCCTCCAAGTTGTAGGCACGGTAAATACTAAAGGTTCATACATACCTGCCCGTCTGAGCACTATTTATACACATCTACTTTTGCCTTCATGGAGCGGTACTTTTTCAGCCTCTCGTTATCCTGCCTGCTGCAAGCCCTCTTCTATGCAATTCAACGCTGTGTATACCATAATTTTTCAAAAAACCCGACTCGTCCTAGACATGTCAGATATATTTTCGTTCGTTTATTTATCGAAAGAATCGTTGGACTGCCAGAACTATTAGAGGGATGAAAGTAGTCGCTCCAACCGTAAAGACATTCTACGTTTCGGATTTTTTCACCTGAAGGAAAGCTTCGTGACTATGTTGTAGGAAAATGCACTGCCACTCTCCTATGAGTTCGCCATTCCATTTTGTTCGACCTCTTTTCCGACGTTGACATTTTTACATGCTTTAAATTGACTGGAGAAGGATGTTGAGTGAAAGCTCGAAAAATGCGTCAACGCGTTAGTCATCCCGACTAGAATTTTACCCCAGGACCAAGCCAGGACCATAATTCAAGATCATAATTCAATCAGGTTAAAACAAGATCCAGTCCTGATCAGGACTGTAACGCTTAAAATCTACCACAAATCCCGATGAGGTTTTCCTCATCGTGTCCTGGTCGGTACAAAACCACATACCGATCAGGATTTCTAATCCAGGTTTTCATAAGGATTCCCACTTTGCGTTTTTCCCTTGCTTGAAAATCTTGATTCATCATTTTCGACACGCAATGAATTTCGAAAAAACTTATCCAAACAATAAATGAAACATTCGTTTTCTTGTTTTTTAGGCTCGCTACGGTACACGGTCGATTCAATAGCTGAAAGAGAAGAAACAATGAATTCTTCGATATTTCATTACGGCAACGAAACCGACACAGAAGAGGAGGCTCGTAGCAGCGTATGATTTGAATTATCACACACAACCGCGAATAAAGATGCTTTTTCCGTTAGTAGCAGGTTAAAGTAGAAATAGGAGTAAGCTGATGACGAGGAACAAACGTCGTGTAGAAGCTTTTGGACAAGGGGTAGAACGGGAGTAGGAATGAGGGAAGAGAGGAGCAGGAGAGTAAGAGGAACGCGCGGAGAAAGCCCGGGCAGGCGCGAGTAAGAGCTTGAAACCCGGGATATGTTGAATGTGGGTTGGTACGAGTAGAGAGTGAGCGTGGTGCGGCATATTATGCCGTTAATACAGTGCATATCGGGACGCCACCAGCTGGCGAGGGAATCACAGGCGTATTCTGTCCTCCTCGAACTTTACCGCCCTCCGAAGCATACACATAGACTCGGTTGGTTGAGGGCTCACGCTGTTGAAATGGTTAACTCACCCTTTTGCCAAGCTCTAAGTGCCGAACCCCTTCGAGAAACCATATAGCAGTAAGAGCGATGCTACCGGGGTCGTTCAGTTGCACCTCATTCCATCTGCAAGCAGCTATACACCCGCTGCTTCTCCGAGCCCCTTAAATCCGTCCTCACTTGTGCGAGCCCAACGAATCCTTGACTCTGCAGTAATAAGCGTCTCAATCGACAACCGCGGATCAGCTATTGGCACAACTCTGTCTCGTTCGAGCTTGCATTATTCGAGTCTACGACCAAGAGTACGTCATGTTTTGACAACTACGCGCCTAATTGGAAGGTCGTTGGAGGGGGGATGATGCGGTGGTAGGGAATCGCTCGATCTTTGCAATCGCATATTTCTAACGAAATGATGTCAAAAACTCTCCAATAATTCCAGTAATTCTCATATTCTGTTACCTGCTTAAATTGCAATTCGTAGCTTTTCAGTCTACACCGATGATTCTGAAATAAAATTTAGTTGGATTGCAACGCTGCTAACTTCAGCGTCGTGCCAACGCAAAATTTATTGGCGCGGAAGCACGTAGGTTGCTCCTTCGAAAGCCTATCCCCAAAACGGAATACGTAACTTCTTGCTCAATGTGATATGCCTGAAGAGGAGCGAAAGGTAAATGGAGGAAGATTAGAAGAAAAGTGGAATAATTGGGTTTTCGATATTATGGAAAAAGCTTCGTGACTCCGTTTTTGTTAGGCTTCTTTTCTCTCTCGTTTATCGCACTCGCGCGATTTCGTGGCACGTTAAATCAGCGATTAAATTTGTGATTATTAAGGGTCTGTAATAACCGCTTCGTGAAATCCCTTCGTTAAACAAATTTGCCTGAGAATATTCCGAAGCCCGGAAGAACTTTTGGTTGCCTTTAGCACTTATCGGATATTAAGCTCGTGAGTTTTTACTCTGGACGAGGATTATGAGGAGGTCAGCCTCCACTGATGCGAACAACCAAAATAATTCATGAAAAAAACTCTGAATAATTATTGTTCTGCAAATGATCGTATACGTTTAAAACTTTTCCGAGAGAAGAAGCGACGCGAGGATAGAACTGCGGCAAACAGAATCGCTTGATAGCTTAATGGAAGCCAACCGTGAGAGGTAGAATTTGTTTCAAACTTCTTTTCGAAGAAAGAGAAGATACACGGAAGAGCAAGGGTCGAAACCGGGCTTCGAAGGAACGGATACGTCCAATAATAAAGCGTCAACCGACGAAACCACGTTTTCCCATTATCCATTAACCTAATTAATTCGGATTTTGCGGTATCGGGAGTTCGGTCGTCGGTCTGGTTGGCTCAAACTTTGCGCACACTCCTTTCCACCCTTGCTATACGTTTAACCCACATACATAACCTCTCGCTTCTCCACATCTCCACCCGCCCCCCCCCCTTCTCCCTCCCTCTCTCTCTCTCTCTCTCTCTTATCCTGTAAAGTTCTAATTCGAGTTCTATAGCTAGTTCACATACCCGTATATAATACTATAGGCAGCTTACACGGCAAATAAGGCAACTGGCTTTCACCCATCAGTTTGTTGGAGAACGAGCTTCACTAGCTACACTAATTGTGAGGGGTTTGGGATAATATGACGGTGAAGTTTGCCGAAATGAAGATCCAACAGGGAAATCTCGTCTCATTGAATTCCTGAGAAAAGCTATTGGACGTTTTAATGAATGAAAAATACTTGATGGAGTACACGGAATTATGATACAATTGAAATCTCGAAATCATCGTTCACGAGTCCCAAGCTGACCTGTAACAGAGTCTCAGTAACAATACAGGAAGCCAGCGACGTTTTTGTGCTCGAAGGGCAATGCTGAAACTCTGACGGTCCGCATGCACTCTTTAGTTCAATTTTCCTACCTGTATTTTTCGTTCTAATTCATTCCTGCTATATATTTCTTTCTCCGTATACCGCTCTGTCCTGATCCCGTTTCTTCGTTCATTAATTCATTATATTTCGCGAGAAGACTTCGCGAAGGTGCAGCTAGTCGGCACATTCACGCTCGACAGAATTTAATCTACAATCCTGCAACCTCTCAAACCAAGGGGAGAGCATAGGTTCAGTGAGCGAGTGAGGAAAGAGACGGAATGAGAAAGAGCCAAGAGAAAACATCAGCAACGACGAGGATATCACGGGTACGTAAGGGTTTACCATTTCTTCATTAAAAACTTGAGCGAGAAAATGGTGGGAGGAATTGCGGAGAATTGGAGAATGAGAAAAGGAGTTTCGGAGGTTGAGAATCGAGGAAGACAGAAAACGGTCGTTTCTGGTGTAGCGGGTGCGAGGTCCTCGCGCCTCGTCGCGTCCACGTGAATATTCTCGTTCTAGATGCGCTAATTAAATCCTGGAAAGGACCTTTCCATGACAGAAATCTATACATATATACCAAAACATATAGTATATGTATATAAGAATCGAGAAACGTCCGAAGCGGAAGGAACGACGACGAGCACGAAGAACGTACTCGTATACCAACGCCAACGGAAGATCACCAACGCCATCGGGGTAAGCGCCCACGGATGGTTGGGCACGCTTAAATGCAATCTGCATTTCATTAATTCACCAGCCTCGACGTTCCAGATTCTCTTGCCTTTTTCTATACTTCCCATTTCCACATCTCTCACCGGCATTACTGTTCTTCCCTTTCGTGACAAGACCTGACCACACGGCCCCGATTTAAATGTCATGTTTTTTTCAGACCTGGCCATCCATTTGACTATTGCTACTGCTTAAATAACGTTTTTTACTAAAATCGCTTGAAAAATCAAATTTATGGTTTGTGTAATTGAAAATGAAAAAGTAGAAAAAAAAGACAATAATTGGGAACAATGTTCAGCTGGAACTGTTCCTTTGGCGTTATTGCACATTCCATTGTCGAATATCAAGTCCAGTATCGAGTGATCCCGGAACTTTATTTGAAATCACATGAAAATTTTTCGCTCCCAGAAAAAGTATAAATAAAAATTGAAAGGTGCAAGTCACGAAATGCAATGAGAACATGATAGGAAAGAACACCGTCAATAATGAGTGAAGGGTTGCTCGTAAACCAGCTTCAAATCGAGAGAAAAGCTGCTAAAGGTTAGTCGCGTCGAGATCGGAAAATCAAAGAACTGCAGGAAGAGAGATTCCAGGGAGGTTGAATCCTTCTCTGAACTCTCTACCACCCTCATCTCTCGGAAAAAAAGACCCCGTTGAGAAAGTAGAAAGGGAAAAAAGAAATACGGAAGAAGAGGCGTGGCAGTGGGCGCCACCGAGGTAAAAGGTTCACATATCATGGGTTTAGTCTCTCTTTCTCTCACCCTCTATTTCGCTCTCTTTTTCACTTGGTTTCTTCTTCTCATAGCATTACGTCGTTTGCGGATAGTAGGCAAACTCGCTTTTTGGTCTCCTCTCAGTCTTCGTCTCTTACCACCTTTCCCATTTTGCGAGCTGCTCTTATCTTTTGTGTTCGCCATACTCTTTCTCAGCCTGTAAAATTTACTCGTGGCGACGACGTGACCTCGTTCCATGGCGATTTCTCACGGAGTACGAGACGACCCGGCGGTTAACTGATGTGCGCGTTGTCCGGGGACGTCCTGAACTCGAAAAAAAAACCCATTCCAATGGTTCATTTTGTTCCAAAATGTCTTACAATTATGTGAAGGTCATCGATCAGGGGGCTGTCAAATGAATTGGCAATTTCATCCGGCAGGAACGATACATCGATGAGATTTCGCGTCACGTTCGTTTGAGGTAGATTATACCTGAGGGATCGTATTTTATGGGTGTCTAAATTGGATCAATTCTTACTCCGCAATTAAAGATATTATCACTTTAAATTAATGTCAGAATTATTAATTCGAACTTGTAAATAAATTTTTTCAACTTATCTTTTGGCGAATGAAATAACAAGCCATTAATTGAACGGGGGTCCATTACTGACTGAACCCAAAATTTTATTCGTCCCTGGCGAAAATACTACAGACTTTTCTGTAAAAAAAATCGCATTAGGGAGCGCAGCGGGAAAAACACAACGGGAAATGGATTAAGAAAAAAGTATTAATTAAAAGACAGAAGGCTGTGACAGGAATGGGCCAAGCCAAGAAGAAACAAAATGCCGAATAACAAACGAATGTGAGATTATTCGAGTGCGTATTACCAATTTCATTTAATCTTTAACGTAACATATCTTTATTATTAGTAAGACAATCGTCTCGAATTGTGTACTTTTTCATAAACTTCGTAAGAAGCGTTCATTCGTTACATGGAAAGATAAACGATTTTTTACGCATGCCCCTGTCTATTTTTCTTCATATTTAAACACGTTTATTTATCTAAATAACGAATAAGACGAACCCTTCAAAATTTGATATGCGTGTCTGTGGACTATCCATTGAAACTCTGTGTAAATTTAAAGACTTTCTTAAGAAAATCGTTTCGTGCATAAACTACCTTAACAGTTCGATTTCCTGAATTTTCACAGCACTCCCACATACAAAATTTCGAGGAAAACTGTTAAAATCGCACTGGTAAAATGCTAAGCTTTTGTCCAAGTTTCAGTACAAGCTGTCGCAAATCCGTAGAGCTTATCCCTTGTTTAGCTTCCAACTAGTGTTTCAAATGCAATGTAAGTAATATACGACATTAACAGCATGAGAGAATTTCCAGTGCTCAGCCGAGTGGAGGTCAACTTCAGACGTATATCAGTCACAGATCCTATTGGAGACTGGTGTAGATCCGCAGCGATGTAACTCGATTTCCTACAACTGTAGCCAGTCCTGACGTCGATCGCACTACCTTCGTGCAAAGCAAGCCCTTTGTAATTACGCCATGGCATTTCCAGGCTTTGAATCGTTATTTCAATAAGCATTGGATGTAGAAAGAGCGTGTATATTCCGGTGCCCATCGCCTCGTCTATCAGAGGGTTTTAAGGGAATCCTTCAACGATGACGTATAATTTTCGCAAAAACGTCTACAACGAGGTCATTTCTATGTCACAACAAACCAAACATTTGATCCCGAATTTATCTTTCAGAATTATAATTCAATTTGAACTTAATTTGGAATCGAATCGTTTCGAATTGTTGACAAATTATGTTCAGATGAGTTGTTTCGAAAACAAGAGAAGCTGATATTAAGAATAGAACACTTTGAATGTACAAACGTCTACGAGAGCGTCAGGAGCTTGAGCAAGCGCAATGGGTTCAAAAGCATGCACCAAAATCAGGCAATATTCGCCAAAAGTTGGCGCACATGTATTCCGAGCAGGCCAAGCTTTCATTTCAAAGTTTCGGCATCTCTCCTCCACAGCTCGTATCATTTTGTCCCGAAAGCCTTGACTGCATAACGCTGACGTGGTCAGACGGGTGAGGTATTTAAATAGAGCTTCACCGTAGTCTAACTAGACTCGGTAACTATGCACTTCTAGCCCTCGTTCCTTCCATACACATGCCAGCTAATCCACGAGTTCGTGCTACGATACTTGACCACCTGCCGACCAATATATACGCTATTTCGAGTAGAGGTAAATACATGCACTCTGACCACATACCAATGGTCATGGTATTCTCAGACCCAGCATTCCACGAGTCCCCTCCTCTCTCTACGATATCGACCCTTTTTGTCGTCTCAAGTCCGACCTTCGAGTCACTTACTTTGAAAGACGGTTCAGAGTCTCTCGTCCATCTATTTTCTTGGATTTTTAAAGCGCCGAAAAATGCTGCAATGGGAAAAGCTCTGCTATCGAGACACCGATTTGCTTTTCCGGAAGACCTTCCGGAAGTCATTGGTTCGCGTTTTTAAGACCGTGAAAAAAGGTGAAAGAAGGGAATTTTTTGAAAAAGAATTTCGCAGATTGTTAACCATACAAAGCCGGTGTTGTGTCAAAAATGTGCTGTCGACCGGGCTGAAGTGAGCGTTGAAACGAACTAAAGAAAATGTGAAAAGGAATTTTCTTGATAAATCACCACGATGCGAAAACTTATGGGTAGCCACGAAGCGTTAACGTGGGTGTTTGAGTGTTGAGGTGAAAATATCAAGCTTCATGTGCAAGATTTAAAAACGTGAGCGATTCAACCCGAAAGGAAGAGGATCAAAACCCTCTCGCCCTTTTGGTAAAAAAAAAAAAAACTTAAATGGCAAAGGGAAACTCGGTGATATCTGTTTTTTATATTTATTCAAGAATGTGGCTGGTATACCTTTTGAATTAACTTCGCTGCTGCATCCGCGCGAACATCGCAAAATACGGGGAGGATATATCAAAGAACGCTTTTGCAACGCGCTGTCGAACTACCGCAACCTCCCTCCCTCAATCACCAAAAGCATTTCATTTAATTGGAGAGAAAAAATGTACGGTCAGACATCTACAAAAAGTCAAAACTCGAAATAACATCACAGAAAATGTATACGTTCGCTAATTAAATTGCTAGACAGGAATATTTTCTTTCCCTATCGGAGTGATTCGTGAATAGATTCTCTAAAAAAAATAGTTCATCAAACTAAATTCATTTTATTGGGAAAAAAAATCGATCAAATTACGTTTTTGTTGAATGATGGATTGATTAGCTTATTCGATTAAGTTGTGCAATTTTTTTTTTATACGAATCAGCGAAATGATTCGTGTCGTTTTTCAAGAGACGCGTCAACGTTTGACGCCGCAAGTGTCATTTAAAAAGAGAATTTTTCAACCGAGCAAGGTGCCTTAACCTTAACTTGCAAATTATTTTGTTTAATGTCGGAAATATTCTGTTGCCCGTATCGAGTCAGACATTTTGATTGAGAGAAAACGAAATTTGTTTCACTCAACGAAACTTTTTTTTTCTGCAGATGCATTTTTTCCATCAAATTGGTCAAAAACGCTTTTTTTTCTTCTCGTTTTCTTTTGCTTTTTCCAGTGTTCCCCGAGAACAATAACAACCGTCACAAATTGTTTTATATTCAGCACGAATTACAATGACGAGAGAAATCGGCTGTTATTCTCACAACATTGACAGTGCAATGGTGTGGTACACCGCATTCCCGATTTACTGTCAGGCTCGCGTATACTCAACCTACGACCTTCTACCTCCTCGGGACCATTGCAAGCGTTCAGAACCCTCGTTGATATTCGTATCACGACTTTCGTATAAATCTGGGAGAATATCATTTTATAGAATGGAAAAAAATTCAGTGGAACAACGCATAGATTAGAGCTTGGTCCTCAGAAGCACAAGTGAATGCAGAGAACAAAAAAAACTGTCGGTATGAAGGGAAAAGTTGTCGATTAAATTTGTATAACCGTTTATCATTCCTGACTCAAAGACTGCAATAAGAAAATCACTGCAAATTAAAAATCAATTAACTTTGAAAATTCGGAAAGAAAGGACGAAAACTTTTCTTTTCTTGTACTCAAATTGGCTGTCTCCTTCTGTTTTTTAGTCGATAGTGCAATATCTAAAAAAGTGTTTTTTTTCGAATCATTATTTGGGCTGAAATAAAGTGAAATTAAGTGAAATGTTCAAATCTATAATTTACGTGTTTATTCATCGATTCCGTTCGCATCAAAATTTTGATCGACTTGAAAAAAAGTGGGGTCCTTTACACATCGACTTTTTTGACCTCATCTTGGAATGAATACTTTTTTATTTTTTAATTGCTCAATGAATTGTCTTTCAAGTAAGAACACTAATCGTCAATTTACTGGCATACTTTGGAATTTCATTTCCGAGAACGCGAATTTTCCTCACGGTCTAGCACATCATTTACTTTCTAGAGAAGTCCTTTCATTGACAAGAGAATTGAAGTTGGAAGCAGTACCGAAATGGGACGCATATTAATCGAATCGTTACAGGAAGCACACTCGGATAATTCAATGCCCCTGAGCAACTGGCACAAACGCTGCAGAATTTTCATTTGATCCTAAAATTAAACCGTCTGTGAGGCGAATATACTATAACGTGTGAGTGACGAATAACGAATTCAACGAGATGAAGACTAAGACTCCTTTGCATATGAGCATTAATACCCTCATCATTATTCTTGTATGCAGTGAAAAATTTTGTTCAAGTATAATTAATAAAGGAAAAGTAAAAAATATTTTTAATCACATACAACGAAATTGCCTTCAATTTCGATTGTGATTCGTAATAATTGTTGATTGAGGAGTGCATTCAAACGAGTCTGAAGACGAGTCAGATGAGTAAAAAATGTTCTACTCGTTACACAAAAAAATCCATAAAAAAAGGTGAGAAAATCTTTTTTTTACGAGAAATAGGATTGAGAAAGTGAACGGATGTGCTGTCTTTATTTTGTATCCCTCAATTTGAGACAAATATTTGAATTCATATCAAAACTAATTCTCGTGGGTGAGAGCAGGAAATGAAGTGTACAGGGGGAAAAAAATATCACGCAAAGAAAAGGTTTTTTTTGCGTGATATTTTCCCCTAGGACTCCGATTGGTGGTTGCTGCTCCGATTGGCCTTCCAAAGAGTCTTTATGGAGCAGCGTAAAAAGTAAGATGATAACGAAAAAAATTGATCACTCGGAGCGCGAAATTTTACGACGATTTTGGTGAACCGTGTGGAAATGTGTAACTGCGAGATCGACGGATCGTTCGAACAAAGAAGAAAAAAGAGCACAAAGTTCCGTGATTGCAGGGTCCGGAAGAAAATGTTTGGACTGCGGTTTTTGTTTCTCAGTTCTCACTCGAAGTTCTCACTGTCGCGCGAATCGTCACACGCCCAACAAACTCATTTTTTGCTTCATCATGTTATAGTGTAAAAACAATTGAAGCGAGGGAGATCGGAAAGTTAAGTTGAATTAATTGATGCAGAACAAGAGGGAAATGGAAAGGGAGTGAAAGGCACGAGTGCGAGAAAAGGGTTTTTGCTTCTGCCACCATAAACCGGTAACTCCGTAAATTCCTCAAGTATTTCATCAGACTTTGGTTCTTCAACAAAGCAGCGCCTGGATCACTGGAAAAAGTTGCGTGCCACGTGGACCGTGGGTTTTTTTTTCTTTCTCTGCAAATTTCTTTTATTACCTTTATTATTATCATTATTCCCAAGCGAGCGTCTTACTCTTCGAATCAGTTATTTCGTCCGGATTTTTTGCACTAATAGCAACAACTGAAGCCAAGGGACCGAGAGATCGTGCTCCTTGACAATCCAATTTGTAACGGCGTCGAGACAAAAGGACGGCGATGAGAAAACACCAACAAGGTTAAATGCTTCGTTGCTCGGGCCGATGGTAAAGAATGCTTAAACAGCGCCAACTACTTCGAATCGTTCAATCGAATGGAAAGACCGAAAAACTCGGAGAAAAAAATCAATGTAGAGCTTATAAATGGTCGCAAAAGAGGCAGAAGAGTGTGCGAGAGCAAGACGAAAAACCCTGCTGCAGAACGGGCGTAGTGAGAGTTAATACATGAGAAACGAGAGTTAAAGGAAAATGTTAATGCACTTTGAAAATTACGGGGCTGTAAACTCCAACCCACTAGAGTTGTAAGAGTCGAATGGATTCCGTTGGTAAAACAATCTCTTTAGTACGATTGCGAGAAAACTTTGTTCCTTAGTATATTGAATTGAGTTTCCAACCGAAGGACTTCTTGGAAAAGTATTAATAACTTGATTATCATTGTGAAAAAAATCATGGACAAGCTCAACACTCGTTTACTAAATTTATAACCAGTTTAACAGCTTTGAATGTAATTACAAACTGATGAACCTTAAAAATTAATTCTTATTGTTAATTTCTTTTCGATTTCCACTCTTTTTGTGCATATTACGAAACACAAGTTCGACGTAGCCCTCATTTAAATTTTGTACTCTCGTGATACAGAACATTTTATTGTGTTCGAACGATAGTATAACAACGTGCATTTTACCTACCAGGCTCAGCAGAGCAGCTTCGATAATGCTCCTATCGATTCTACATATACCACAATTCCCTGCTCAAATCAGAGGTGTCATACGCTCAATAATTCCACTGAGACACGGTCGACCACGCACCCCAGAATTCCATGGACGAATCGCACCAATTCTCTGCATTCTGGGAAACTGCAATAATCTACCTCACTCCACACATCTTCAAACATGTTCCATTCGTGTTTCTCCTATTGTGGAACCGTACCAATACTGCGTCATACGATTTGCTGGCTTCAATGAATCTTGCTTCCCCGCATGCAGCTTTCACTCATTCGCAAATATCGAAAGGACGGAAAATTGTCTAATTTTCAAAGGAAGCGTTCGAGCTTGGTTCGCGTGTCGAGCCCACTGCGTCTTCTCGTGATAATAAAAATCAATAAAATCATTATTTTCGGGGTAACATTGGTAAACGAGACTTTTTCAATTCAGTAATAACCATAAAGCGGAGCAGTGAGACTCAGTCAATTTATGCACATCCGAAAAGCGACTCGTATGATACCGAAAAGAGACTATGTGTCACATAGTGCATGGTCGGGGAGAACTTTTTGGTTGAGAAATTTCGATAAATCGAATACTCGATTCGAGTGAATTAATAGAAGGTTTTTCCGGGTGTATTTCTTGTAATTCCTGGGCATGCTTTTCCGTCACGACGTATACGTCGAAGGTGAAAAAAATAGTAATATAGTTTGGTGGAGGTTGACAGATGGGGCATGTATAGAGCGACGCAGAAATAGGCTGCACTAATATGTGTGAAGGTGCACAGCAATACGTGGCACTAACTTCTCGGAATTCCTTATCGGCGTCGACAACGTCGACATTTCATTTGTCACCCCGACCGTACCATAAACGTCAGGGTTGTTGCTGGTAGTACAAGAGCGAGGCGGTTTGGTCGGGCGCAAACTTGCGTTTTGCGTGAGGGTATTGCGAAGGTTGAAGTCCTGAGTCAGAACGAACCTTACGGCAAACTTTGTGCCCTCATGCCAACGTCAACGAGGAGACGGGAACGTCTGTTCTACTCTGTTGTTCGTACTCTTCCCAACACCCCCTACAACCAAACTCCTCCGTAGCGTCCTCAGCCTCTGTATCACTCTACACCGTACACACAGAGGCCTTAAACCTACGCAAGAGCCTTAATGTACCTCGAGAATTTCCTCGTGGAACTCGAGTCTCTCTCCTCCGGCTGGTGTCTATCGTGAATTTTTCTCACGCTACCCCGTGAATTCAACACCGTGTTTCCTCGAAATTGTCCCCATGAATAATACACGCGAGCTTACTCTCTCTCTTCTCGACTCAATAGACATTCTACATTATCAAATGTTTTCCTATACCTCGTTTCCTACACTCTGCTTTGTTCTTTATTTTTTTTAGATCATTCGAACGAAACGTCTCTACTTACAACCTAATGAATTTTTACATCCACAGTTACGTTGGGTGTAGAAAAAAATTGATTTTTGACAAATTCGTGGTGACTCCACTGGAATTCCGTTTCAAAATTCATCAGGTAAATCTGATCTTTGGCGCATTCGTTCGTTTTTAATATTCGTGAAATGTCTTCAAAAGTCATTTTTCGTGAATTTTTCGTGAATATTGCAATTCCATCATGCAATTGCAGAGTGCATTCTAGACAAATGAATGCTCCGTGGTTTTGAATTTCATCACAAAATATATTTTCCATAAATGAAGTAATCAAGTGAAATCCATTACCGATGCTCTGCGAGAACTATTGAACAGTCGGTGATGTGTCGAAAATAACTTTTTGCATTAAAGAATGCGAGTGTAGAAACATGTGCGAGCAGACATTATCGAAGTCGTCACAGGAGACATGTTTTCGATACAAAAGTCGATAAAATTCCTGAAAAAACTGTATTTAAATGCAATAGTCGGGTTTAATTCTGAAATTTGATACCATCGTCGAAACGACTGCGAATTATCGTCATTCTTTCTGCATGTATTTCGATAAATTTCGATATATGAATATCACTCGTATATACTACAGTTTCCTCGTGATTCGATTATTATCACAACGCTTCCTGCAGTCCTTTCCCTCACGCGTGTCAATTTCATCCCGGGTTTGACGAGCCACCGCTCTCCCATTTTTTTTCTACGTACAGAAACGTTGGTAATGCGGGAATACCGCCGGCGGAAAAATAATTTTATTTTCGACTCCCAGGTACTTCATAGGCAAATTTTAAACGCATTTCGTGGAATCTCATATATTAATCGTTAAATATTCATGAGGAAAGTCACGAATATAAAACCGCCGATTGGATCCTTTCTGTACTTCTGACCCATGTAAATTGTGCACAAAATAAACTTCGATCATATCAATTCATGAATCGGCAACGTATAATTTTGCATTGACGTATTTTTTTCTCCTTGCCAATGAACGCGCGTTGAAGAGAAAATCGATGGCAATGAACCCACATTTTTGGTCTCGAGCACTCTTATTTCAGTCATCTCTTCTCTTTCGTTCTTTTCCTTCTATGCCCCCTTTTTTCAGCTATCTTTTTATTTTTTCAGTCTCTACAAAAACTCTAACGTTTCTTTTCCGTCTATCGTACACTTTTCCACTCGGTTTTCCACTTCCTGTGCAGAGTTTGCCGAGCTTTCAAACCCTCCAAGACGTTCAAAAGCTTTTCAAACGGACGTATTCCTAACTGCTGTGCTTGTGTATTTCCCCCTGTTCTTCCTCGTAGACACACACCCTTGAACTATGGATAAACCCACAAAAAAGTTCCACTCATTATTGCCGGTGAGGTCGAGCTGTGAGAAAATGCCCTCAGTAATTATCCTTATAGATGAAATTCCCGTCCGTAGGCACTTTTCCCTTCAAACTTTCCATCATGACATATTAATTAATCGAGAATGCCTTAATCAAGGCGTCCTCAAAAATGAGAGGAGGCTATCAGAGCCTCTCTTCCTGCGCGCTCATCAGCCCCGTTTCTCGCATCGGTTTCAGTGTCGCTTCCATTAATTGATTTATCTCACGAACGAGCGGGATATCGTGGAGAAACGTCATATTAGACTTTGACCTCGGAATCGCACGATCTCAGTTTCCCCTACGAATCTCCAGGACTAGCCCTATCAGAATCCGTAAATTATTGGAAAGACAAAATAGTAGAAATACACTCATCACAACTCAAGACTGAAAAGTACCAATGCGATGGCGATGATTTACGTGGACGGAATTAACAAGACACGGCGGTGGACACGTACGGATGTGTACCGAGTTGCACCTCAAAAAGATAGTACACAATAGCATCGTACGAGGAAGCTGATATATGGTGTGCTATAAACTGACAGAGAAAAAGAACCAAGGGAACGTTGCCCGAGGGCAGTCTCCAATTTTCTCGCCATCCAAACGCGATTTAGAAATGGACGCTTTTCTACTCTCGTAGAGTTGCATTATCGCGTCTCTAACAAAGTGCTTCACGTACACGGCGTAATACATGTTTTTCTACGTTTCACAATCCAGCTCGCACTCGCCGTGGAATAAATGGGCTTGGTCTATTCTGTAAAATTTAGTAAAACACGACTTATGATCTTTCGAAATATTGTCAATATTTAGTGACGAACTTAACCAAGAAAAATCGATAATTAATTTCGCCTTTCAATGAAAAATTTAACGAAAAAGACCTTTTTTATGTTCAAATTAATGCAGTTTCATGAGATAATCTGACATTATTCATAGAGATTATGATAAATAAAGATCTCAAAAGATTAGGAGATTTAAACAGTTGCAACTAATCGGACGAAAGTTCGATTTTAAATGACGAACATTAAAAAACGTATAAAAACACGGTCGACAAACTGTTCGAGTAGAAAAAGCCTCGATTATTCGTCTGTTTGATAATGTTTTTTGGAATCCTATGGTTTTTTGGATATCACTGAAACTACAAGGATATTACTAGTAAAACAACGAGTAAACCGAGAATGAATAGAGGTAAACGAGAAGGGCGGCAGAACAAAACGTCTCTCGTATAGCGTACAGGAGCGGAAAATGAATAGCATGGACTAGAAAGAATAGAGGTCCGTTGTGGAAACTTGGAAAAATATCGAGAGCTTGTTCGAGGTCGGTTTTATCCGAGCCTCTGTAGAGTGGATACGAAATGGTAGGGTAGTTCGAGACTTGGACGTTCGAGGGCACGAGGGTGGAATTAGTCGAGCGTTGGTAAAATTCCTTCGGGATCGATGCAGTTGCGTCCGAAACTCACAGCCCCGGGACTTTGCGCCGATCGAGCGGTAAATAACTTCTAACACCAGGCTTTTCTGTCCTATTCGTAATGCAGTATGGTTTTCCCTTTAAACGGCGTAAACCACTCCATAGATCTCGAAAGCTTTTAACCATTCTTCCATAAACTTTTTATTTTATGTGAACCGATGATTTGAAAAACAAAAATATTGTGCAAACCATCGTTCACTGCTGTGTAACTGTTAAACATGGAAATAGATTCGAATATTCATTGAAGAACATTTATGCTGGTTCCTTCATCTGAAAAGATTTAAATTCATGTTAATTGTATATTTAGATTAAAGCCAAAATTCACAATAAATGGCGGGTGTTTATTTCGAAAAAAATTACTGCGACTCGTGACAACGAGTAAAAATTAGAATCATAATTCCAACGAGGCCTCACAAAATCGACACATGACTCGAACTAGAATTTTGTGAGAGGACTAATAGGAGCATCGTATTAATCGCGGCTTGGTATTTTTGCATGGGAACATCGCTAACTAATGAATTAAGTAATTAAATCAGACACGATTACCTTATGTGTGATCAGATTTAATATGTGAAATTGTTTCACCGTGAATTCTCCATTACAGTCAAATCAATGGCAACAAAAATTGATCTTAAAATCAACGGGTGAATAGGCTGATGTCGTGGTCTCATTTCGTCAAGATTTTTTGATAGAATAAAAAATTGAGCAGCGAAACAACAGCAGCATCAAACTATTTTTCACTTATGTTTTAGTAAAACATCAATTATATAACCCGGCAATATCCACACTAAAAAATAAGCGTCGACTATATAATAAATCACGTGAATATTTAATCATTTTGAACAGTAACAAACTTTTGAACTATTATCAAAATTGTCACAGCTTCAAACAATTAGAGACGATTCAATAATTAAACGATATTACAGGAAATATTTTATTGGGAAACTGGTCACGTCCATTCAACGAGTTGTATACGAGCGACACTCTTCTTCCCGTCGATTCATTGTAAAAATGATCCAGGGTTACCGAAGTCACTTTTCGAAGAACTAACAAACGAAGTTTCGAATAATTTTCAACTTATGAGTCTGCTTCGGATTCTACTTGGGTCCCTTAAAGATCCTGCAAATACGCATCCTTGTGTTTTCGTATGGCAAATGTAGAAGTGCACGAGTACACACGAGTATATTCTTCAGCGTGTTTAGCCACGGGGTGGAACTCTCATGAGAGTATAATGGAGACTCGTTATTTCATTAAACTCTTCCACGATGAGTCTGAGAATACGAATATAACACACTTCGCGGAGTATAAATTGCACTCGTAACATTTCGCTCTGTCTATAAACTTTTCAAACTACGAAACTCTGCGATAACTTCGTTACCGACTATACTTTTCTTGTATGAACGTTCCCCTTTTCATTTTTTTCCTCCCATTTTTTATTATTATTCAAATTTTCCTGGTGAATAAACCAGAAAATAAACCTTTGTTCGAACCTTACGAGCGGGAGATTGAAATGAGGTAATGAATATTGTAATATTGAGTTATAATACGCTTTGTTCGCGTATAATAAATAAGTCGTGGAAATTCATCGTCGTTTTGATTCAATCGAAAAATATTATTGATATGAGAAAATCTCACTTCCGACAACGCAAAAAACATAAAATCTTCCAAATCTCAAAACTTTTTTCTCAGTTTCTCACCCGAGGAATCATTGTTGTCCCAAGAGCCTTTCTCTTAAGCCTGAAACTCCTTCAACGACGCGAAAATGCCATTAAAAAATGGAGAATTATTCAGAAAACTGAAAAACCTTATTTTATTGACATTTATCTCGAATCACAATCAACCCAGTCCATGAATTCGAAGGTTAACACCACGTCGAATGACCAGATATTCTCACAGCATCGGTGTACTCAGCGATATCGTATCTTACCAGTATAATTTCTACTCCATACTGTTATATGTCATCTCGTCACTTGGATACACCTGATTTGGATACCTTGATCAAAGGGTACACATATCTCAGTTAGAGATCTAACACGGATGCTTTGACGGGATTGAGCTCCGAGAACTCCGACAGACATATCGCTACTGAAACTTATGGCCCAATCATCCCTTATCCGTTCGTCATTGCCAACGGTACTTGAATGCTCAGGCTAGGAAATCTCTCTGACTGAATCCTCAGTGTTCCACAATTGAGGGGCACACTCGATATTTCGATGTTGTTCGAATTGCAAATAAGAGTTGAATTTTATGAGATGCGATGTTGATTTTATTATCAACGAGTCTTGGAAACTTATAACAATGCCTTATTTTTTCATCATCGATGTATCTGATACTATGCTAATTGGGACACTGAACTGCACTATGGAATCCACGGAGCACCTGCGGCCTTGTTAAAAGAGACCTTCCAAATGTATACGTGTAATGGATTCACGTGATTTATGTATCGGAAGACTGACGGGGAGAGATGCAATAGCTGGTAAAAGGGTCCAGGAGAGAAAGATTGATAGGAAAGATAATTCGATTTGACGGCTTCTTGTTCGGGTACTACCTCGAGTAATTTCATTCCTCGGAGGTGACGAGAATGAATATTCGTTATTTGCATCGCGCCTCTATCGGTTTCACGTGATCGATTAATCCTTTTTTCTTATTTTTAGCTCCGTGCCACTGAGGCACGACCGAAACGGTTTTGTGTCACCTCGCGGCACCGAGATCCGACTGAAAATAAGCTCCTTTCTTTCGTAGCTTAAACTTCTGGCGACACACTCGAACTCGAAATATATGTCCAGAAATAATCTCACGATTTTCACAGTTTATTGTGCATACCAAGTGAGATGAGCTGCCTCTCTTTTTCGTGAATAATCGATTGTGCAAGCCTTTTTAAATAATCATGGACATATCACATCCGCACGAAATTCACTGCAGATCCCAAGCTTATCACTGCATACCGATCATCTGGAAATTTGTGCTTGGCAATTACCGAATCAAATTAATGCCATAAAAGAACAAATTCAAACAGAGGTAAAATCGCTGTGGATAACGTCCATCGTTGATGTGGGTGATGAAATTAACTCCAAAAGTGATGCTGACGATGGGTTTTGAAGAGGAATTGTATCAGAAGAAAATAGTAATTGATATATGTTTACTTATCGATCTAAATACGCATTCACAATAAGTATAATCGGAAAATAATTGAAATAATGGCAGCCACATGAGCAGAATATTTGATGAATGAACGACCACAGGATTCAAAACGCGTTTTATTCTAATTAGTGATCAATTCTATGGGCTTATCTAAAAGAGAATCACGGAATAATTGTTTCGAATCGAAACGGTACGAGCCATGAGATCAAAGCATCAAATGTATTGCCCATCAAAAGAGCAGAGTAGCGTTAATAGCTTCGTGACTGTAGAACTGTTTACATTTGAACCGATGATTCATTACTAGCTGGATTGATTATCATGTTAGCAGACCGAATTCTTCATTTATCCACGTAAACGTTATTAACTGCCAAAGGAACATCAAGTCCTCGTGGACGCAAACACTGCCTCGTTCATCCCGACGGAGAAATACCGATGGTATTTCTATCGGTTAAATTGAATGAAAAATTGAGGCAAAAAGTAAAAAATGTATGTTCCTGAAGCGCAAAGTGTTGATAAAGCTATTTAAATGATGATTAAACCAAAAAAAAACTCGGTCTGTTCGAAATTTTCTGCAACGTTGCTCGTGGAAAGACAACGAGAAAAAAATGATGATTCTAGTTCAGTCTGCGGATAACAAGCAGCTCCATCTGCTGCGTCCAATGACATTATCCCTGCGCGAATGGATTGAGCGCAATTAGTATCCCAGTGCATCCGTTCGCGAACTTTATTAGCCTGATTGCCCTTTGTCCGTCGATCCTCGCGGAAAATTAACTGGAATGATTCAATTCGTCGACAGTGAACAATGTTGTCATAAGTCCACGAGGTATTCAATCGCTCCGCATACGTCACTTATATTTACACACATTTTTCGCTCGCCCCACTTGGTTGCTTCACTCGATAACACCGTTATACGTGCAATGCCTGCAACGTTTGAAGTGAAAATAATGATAAGAAAATAAAAACCGAAATATTCTGTTGTCAGTTGAACTTGCTCAAAAATTGTGCTCGCTCGACTTGTTTGCTCAATAATTCTTGAAATTCACTATTTTATTCCATGAAATCACTGAACGACTAAATAATCACCGCATAAATATTTGAAAATGAGGGATTTTGGCAATGCAATGTTCGGCGTCGGATAAGAATCCCTCGAAGCATAAAAATATGAGTTTGTAGACTGAAATAACCGAAAACCAGGATTTTTACGGTTGAATTATCTATATTCACTTTTCTCCAATAAATCGTTAAGTTGGAGTGCTAAATCGCTGGTTGAGTAATCGACAATCCATGCAGATCAAGCAAGCGCTTATTAAGATAAAATACTGCCTGCAATCAATCGGCAATAGAAGAAACGAAATGCGACTGAGGTGGTGAGGACGAAAACTGAATTACCAAGGGTGAATCCCGGCAAAAATGTGGTTGATGATATGCACGGCTTGGAAGTTCCGCGCGGACTTCCGGAGGATCTGGGAAAGTTAGGATCAGTCGTTCGAAGGGGGCAAGAAAAGAGCCAAAAAGGTGGGAGCTTGGAACAGTTATTTTATTCACTCGACAGGAAAACCCAACCTCTTTCTATCTCACTCGTGTTACCAGGTGGACAATTCTAGCCGGAATTTATAAGGTTTCTGCCGGAAATTCAGCGAGTGCTTTGCGAATTTATTCGACTGGAAGTCGGGGCAAGATTTTCGCCGGTGTGGATGCGATCGTAGGTGGTGCTGATGTCGCCCGCCCCCCGGTTTTGCTTCGTTACGTTTTTGTCCTTTTGTTCGTCCCTTCTACACGAGAGAATCGCTGAGTGATAATCTAAAAGTTCGCTTGTTCACGAGCAGCTAGACAGGTGGGATCCGTTCAAGTTACTTTTCGTGCGAGTCATCGATTGATTAATCGCTCCACGGTACTTTCGCAGCGTCCCACAACTTTCCTTCGACCCCGAGGTCACTTTTTTCCTCAACGCTTTTATATCCCCCGTCCGATTCAGATTGTTTCCTTTTTTCTTTGTTCTCACCCGAGCATAAGTGTGCCTTATGTACTAGCGAATTAGCGAATATCGAAAATCAATTCACCGCTCAAAACACAATGTGGGCGCGTTCCTCGCAGATCTATCAAAAAGTATGTCCAGCTATGATGGACCAGATTCGATATGGCAATAGCGGACTTCGGCAGAAAGCATAACGATTGAAATGTCTTTTATTTTCCCCTTTTCTCTTTTCTGAGTCTCAGCTCAGTGCGTAAACCTGAGTCTCATTTGACCGGGTCATTATTCCTGCGCATCTCATTTGCAGAAAAAATTCTTTGTTCCCGAAAAACATTGTATCAGCAAGAGAAGACACTGCATAGCGGATCGAGTGTTCATAATAAAAAAGTTCTTAGCCTGCCATTGTTTGCATCCTTCGCGGTCGTTCGAGAAGAAAAGCGAGGACGTAAAAACGGAAAGAATCAGCGTAAAAGAAGTACAATTGGAAAAGAACGAGAAAAGCTTTTAGTCGATGTCCAATGACCCACCTTCATCACCATTGCGAACTCAAATGTTTCGCTTTTCTTCGCAAGTTAATGATCCAAATTCAAGATTTTAATGTGGTTACACATTAAAGTTGAGATGAGACGTTAAACTTCAGACATCTTGGTGGCATCTTGGATGTCAGCAGCCTCGTATTATATGCATTTAATAACGAACCGGTTGGTGAACTCATTCCAAAATGTAGATTGAAACATTTATTTGAGAAATACCTGCTAAAATACAACGGCTACTGACCCAATTTTATGAAATCGTTTATAAAAAACCATCAGAATTTAATCTGCGATTGGGAATCTCGGAAAGTGTACACTTTAGTTAGAAGGCGTCGTGAATTTGATAAATAAAAAAAGTCGGTAAAACCGATGCCAGTCGACTGGCACTATGAAATATATTTAATTGAGCCTATTAATTTATTTCCAGAAGAACTTCTGTAACAACCCGATTCCGTTGACTTTGAAAAAAGTAACGAAAATGAAGGAATCTCTGAGGTACAACTGCGTCTGCGCAAACTGTAGGATATGTTTGTTCGAAAATTTTCCTCCGAAATTTCCTTACGCTTATTGAGAAGTTATTGCCATTCGATTAACCAAATACACATCGAATTCTACCATCAGTTTTTGTATCACGCTTTGAAGTAGGGATTTCGGATTTATAAAAAAAGATCGAATTGAGGTACAACAAATGGATTTAATAATAATAAATTGAGCACCGAGAATCTTTTCTATTTGAATTTTAATGAAAAATAATAAACAAAGACAATGATTTAAAAAAAAGGAGAAAAATTGAAAAACGAGTCAACTTTTTCTATGGAGGTAGGGAAGTAAAAACCATCACGTCAATGGCTTATGCGACGCGAGAATACGAAATTCACGAAAAGACCGTGTGGATGTGGATTGTATTTCATACAATTTTTTTCCAAAATCATCAATTTATAGAATAGTATTTAAAAAATCGATCTTACAATTGAAAGATTGATTCGGATAATTAATTAGTGGAAGAAAATCGATCTGAAAAATCGATTTTCAAATTTTTTGAAAGTATCTACTCCCTGATACATGGCTCAGTACACGTGCAGAGTTTCGAGGATTTCCAAATTCTAAAAACCTCGTATTCGTGACATTACAGCATGTCGATATTCGGTTTTCAGGTGTAACAAACTGTAGAAAAAAGTTTATTCGTTTTGTTCAATTTTCAGATTTGAAAATCCCTTAGTAATGTAAAAAACAATAACATAATAATTTTAATCTTCGTTCAAGTATATTAGTGACAGAAAAACTGAAATATTATGTTCGACATTGAAAAACAGATTCGCCCCGGGCTAAAGTCGGAGGCGCAGCAAGTTTTTTATGAAATTCAAATGCTTCGTGCAGCGAATCGAATTTATAACTTTTAGTTGCGCACCAGAAATCCTTTTTCTCGAGAGAAAACTGGCAAAAATTTCAATTTTGACTTAAAAAGCGTGAAAATGGTTACAACGTTCCTACTCGTGTAGTGAATTGAACCGAAGTCTTGAGAACGGCTCTGCCTTTACGGGACCGTCAGACGACTCTTTCAAAAATCTCCAAAGTCGTTAAAAATTCATTGAATTAATTCTCCCCTCAAAGAGCGCTTCTGTAGTTACTGCGCGATCCGTAACTTCGAAGTTATTCATTAAATTTCTCAATCGAACTTGTAGACGTTGATAAATATTTGAATGAATGACACAAAATTTTCACGATTACAGAATGTCAAAAACGACGCCATCATTCCCGAGAACGCTTAATTCATTTTTCAATAAATCTCTTCCCTTCCCCTTCGCAAGCCTCTCGAATGTTATAAATAAATGCGAAGATATGAAATCCAGTCTAAATCTCGAATTTACAGGTGGACCTCTGTGCTCATCGATATATACATCGAATGCAGGTTGCCAGAAAAGCGGGTGGTAACGTTGTTCGCCGGAGAAACGGAGGGCTTAGCAACGGGGTAATAAGCTAAGCCAGATTTAATTACCCCGAGCTACCCTCGCTTCCGCCTCCGCGACGATAGCAACGACGCGCGAAGACGAGAGACGGATTCCATTGCAACCGAAAGTTCTTCCGACACTTTTAATTTAAATTTGCTTCATATCTCAAAGAGTGAGATGAACATTGTAAGGCGAAAAAGGACGATGAGGGAGTGCGAGCAAAAGACTTTTGAAAAGGAAGGACTCCACTTGAGAGAATAACATCAAATGAATCGGATGGTGATTAATTAAATTCCTAACGGGCCACCATAGTGCGGATATCTGGGAGGTGATAAGGAAACGATTGTCGAGTGTCGTTGGAAAATTCCCGTGGGATTTTTTACTCGATCTTGTGGAGATAAAACTGTCGAAGCTTAGCTAACGAAGGAGGATTCTGGCGTGGGTGTGCCGAGCATATTTTTCATCGCAGAGTCATCCACGCATGAGAGGTGCATCCAAAATTGTGAGTGTAAGATAGCAGAGTTGTGCTGGGAACGAATTAATGTAGACGGAGAATGGCCTGGAGGCATTGCCCAGCCTGATAATCGAGCTGCAGAACACTGACTTAGTTTGAATTATTCAAAGAAATTGTATATCCGAGCTCTCGGGAAACGCCATTAAAATAAAATATTTGTTCGGTATGAAGTTATTGATACCAAATGGGAAAGTCGAGTTGGCGACTGCGTCCAATTTAAAGGCCAATAAATGGCGACCACTCATATGATTTATTGGGTTACAATCAGTCTGTCAATATTTCATCGGAGGAAAGAAGGGAAAAGAGCAAAAAGGTAAAAGACACGAATGCAGTGTCAGTCGTACATAATGGACTGGTAGGGTGGTACGATGTGAATGGGCGTTGCCGGAAGTCTCTTCTGAGGTGCCGGGCAACTCCGCATCAGAGCAAATTGTCGACCCATCCATCATCTCCTCCTCTCACTCCTTATATTGCCAACAGCGTTAATAACGTCGTTAGTCGAGATATGTCGCCGCATCAATCTGCCGTCGTGAGATATAACATATACACAGAAAGGGGATAAAAGGGTTCGAGAAATCCAGGAATCCTCGTATGGGAAAAATCGTTAAAACTTGAACTGGAGAGTGTTGAAAAGCTTGCAGAGTTTACACTCGATTTCGGGGGCTCCACATTTATAATCGTTGAAATGTTCGACCAGCTAGAAGGGCCACATTCGACGATATTATTTCACTTCCATATTCATGAATAGCTCACGAAACCGCGAGGTAAAATTTCATTCCATTTTTCATTGCGAATATAACACTATGATTAAAACAAAGAATCGATTGAATGAAAAACTAATCTGTGGAATCGAATGGAAACTATTTAAACAAGCACAATGCAAAAAAAATAACAAATCAAATATAATAGAATACTTTGAGTCGACAATAAAAATATGTGGCAGGTCCAATAATAAACGAAAGCGTATATAATTTTGTGTCCCGACGAGACAGTCGGGAGAGCAAAAGGGGTAGGAAGCGGAGGAGAGGGGTGAGCAGGCGTGTGGGTGATGCGTGGTGAATCACGGTGCTTCCTCATTAGCGATGTTCAAGACGCATGCTCTGAACTGGTCTAGGACCCATTAATTTCTAATTAGCCTCTAACTGGTTGGGCTCGGTGGGTATAGAGAAGGGGGCCCGTGGTGACCAACACCTTCGTGATTGTACTCGTGCGAATTCTCTCGCTAGATCGCTTCCTCTGGCCCTTTATAAATAGCTTCGCTCAACGTGGCAAATGGACGTACATACATGTGGAAACGAAGGAGTAATAGTAGCCGGGGAAGGGGCGAAGCTACTATTACCAAGTGGCACGTCGCTGGGACGTTACCAGGTAGTATTTCCGGATGCGCCTCGTTCGCGTAAAGTTATTGCGGCATACGCGTTTCCGACCGCACTGAGTCCTCCGCTTTCACGAGTTTTCCTCTTTATAAAATGAATTCTATTCCCATCCTCAACTGCGCGACGCGGATACATAAGTCTAATGGGTGCTGAATGTACGTGTCTGACTCTCGCTTTGCTCCTAACGTCGCGCGTCGCATTGGGCAAAACATTTAGAAGAATTTTTTCAATGATTTTCTCGCTATCTCGCGCGCAGATGCCACGGACGGATCGATCTACACCAAAAAGGTTATTCTTAGTTAATTCAGTCAGAGACCTCGAACGAGTTTTGCTTTTCATCATTTGGAAGCTGGAAAATTTACTTGACATTAAGGGGTCTGCGCTAATTTCAAAAAACCGATTTTTTTTATTCCATTTTTCAGAAGTATTTGAAAGTATGATACTAAAATTTTATAAAGATCTGAGCAGTCCAAGTGTACTTTTGAGCGACGTTTACTTGGCTGTGTCTGAGCGCACTGATACCCACCGCCCAGTGCGGCACCACGCACCTGCGGCGCCTTTCTTTAAACGCGTTTTACTCAAAATTATACGTTTGTGGACGACTCGTTGATAAAATCTCCAAAACTATTCAACCGATCCTTACTAGAATTTTACCACGTGTTTTTTATGATTATTTTGAAATTTTGAGCGGAACAATTTTTTTTTTTGCAAAAAACGCGCTTTTTCATAGTTTTTAGAAAAATGGCCACCATTTTGTCATTTATGAAAAAATCGTATGATGTGCGCTTTAGCCTTTTACCTATTGAATCTAAGACCACTTTTTTTCTCCGATCATCCGTTCCAGAGATTTTATCAACAGCGCAAACCCATTTTTCTTTTAGACCCGTCTTCTCCCTCATTTTTCTGTACGAAAACTGAGTAAAATAAATATAAACAATTTTTTCTCCTGCGTATTTTAAGGGTGTATTTTTGAGACCTGACACTTTTTATATCGATATTTATAATTTATACGAGTCAAAAAAATTCGTGAAAATTAGGGTAGAGCCCTTAAGAATCGATCAAATCTGAACACAATATCTGGAAACAATCGAGTATATATTCGGTTCTGACTGAACGTCATTGTGCTGGCATATTCAAATTGTAAATCGTATAGCGTGCCTGCATTGAATTGGTTGGGAATGGAGAGAAGGTTGATAATATTTTCAAACTGATTGTTTTTGGCATAGATAATAAATTTCAAAATTTTATTCATTTTGAATGTTCTGAATAGGAAAATCCACGATTTTCTTTAACTGCTCTGTTTTGGGATCGTTGTTGTTCTACGTTGAATGCTTTGGTGTTACTTCATTATCGCACAAGAGCAAAGGTTATTCCCCCTAATAAAAGGGGGGAGGAATGAAAAGAAAAAATCTACCGCGAATGAACACAAAAGGGGCGAGTCACCAGGAACGTGAAATTGTTGCAAAAACTTTTGGCTTCACGTGCAGACCCCGGCTTTTGTGGTTTGCAGTTGTGGGTATCCGAGCTTGCATAGCGAAGAGAAGGAGAGAGAAAAGCGAGAATTCTAGCGCTCACGCAGATATATAGTTTTCCGGGTGCAAAGCAGTCTCTGGTAGCCTTTATAACGTGAACTATAGTGCAGGTATAAGCTCTCGTCCAAACATCTACAGGTCGTTCGTTATTCCAGCCGCGTCGTTCGGTATGAATGTGCCGATTTCGTTAGCGAAGCCCTCTCCCGCGCCCTCCATCGCGATTTCTGGCTTTCTGCCAGAGCGTTTACAAACCGTGTGGCTACGTGAATCGACGACAACGGTCGTGGTATTCGAAAAAGGGTGAGAGAAAGACAGAGAGAGAGAGAGAGAGAAAGGGTTTTGTGTGCAACTCGAAATTTTCGTCGATCGTGCAACGTGGATGGCTTGATCTCAATTAAAACCCAACGTGCT
Organism: Venturia canescens; assembly: GCF_019457755.1. Lineage (NCBI taxonomy): Eukaryota > Metazoa > Arthropoda > Insecta > Hymenoptera > Ichneumonidae > Venturia > Venturia canescens. The sequence continues at coordinate 14,749,810 of NC_057421.1, read as the reverse complement.
TCGCTTTCCCTCTTCTAATGCTCCTTTCATATGCATTGAAAGCATATCTGTATTAATTATCAACGACATTACGTATTCCATCGTATTTCACAACTGTTCCAATAACCTGCTGGGCTTTTATTTCCATGGAGTTTTCTTTTGACGAATGACTCGTGGCAATATAATATTGAAATTTTACAAGAGACTTCTTATATCCCTGGATCCTATTTTTATTCCCTGTCAAACAGTTACAAGGAAAACTGTCATACGAGGTGAGTTCAGGATCGATGAAATAAGACAAGTGAGTGAAATATACAAAAACGAACTTTCGCAGAAAGACCAGGGTGATCGAGACACGTCCAAGGCATCAACCTTTGGCAGCCAGGATTGGTCAGAAAAAAATTGAAATCCCTGCACAGTGTTTGTTCCACGAGATTTTCTCTGCATAATCTGTAATTGGGCAATGCCAGTTTTCCATTAAATGAATCATTGAATAAAATATTTGATAAAACTGATGAAACGATCTTTAGATCGTGAATGCAGTGTCCAACGAGATAAAAAAAACCAGATCAACCCAAAAAATTCCACGTGGGCCTCGACTCACGCAGCGTGTAGAACCCTGAAATCGGTGTGGAAAATAAGATGGCAGACTGCCAAAGGTTATCCCAGAAGAAGGCAAAACTCATCTTGCCTACCTTCGAGACAAGCACGCGGTACATCTAATGGGAGTTACGTGCAATCCGGTTTAATTCGATGAAAATGGTGGCCCGACGTACGGTCCCAGGAACTTGAGGTTTTCTCTTTTCTTTTTTTCTCCGTCCGCATACCGCAGCGCTCTACCATGACATCCGGTTTAACTTGAGCCCGAGATAAGCCTAACAATAGATAACAACGAGTCGAGGATAAACTCTGCACGACCGTAACTTATAGAGTGCAGTATACACGTAGAGCGTATAGTTATGCAGAGAACTCCCAAAAAGAGAACCAACGATCGGGAGGGTTGCAATTTATCAAACTTCTAAGAAGAATCGTCTTCGCCTATTTTTCTTTGGTCGCTGATGGAATATCAATTAATAAACGATGCTAAATCTTCGCTCATCGATAAAAAGCGCAGGACCGAGGAAGTCGAAATGTTTTCGGCTCTCCACTGAAGGCGCATTGGCTCGCCGGTGACACTTTGACATAACTTTATGTCCCAAGTTTTCTCCACTTCTGCGGCAACGCTCCAGAGTTCATCAAAGTTCATCCAGCCGGCTCATGGGATTCGTTTGAGAATGAGAAAAACGTTAGAAGTTTTCGGTGCTCCGAGTACTCGGGAAAAACAGTGAAGCAACCAGGGTCAGGGTTCTTTCACCGCGTTCGGATGTCAGCAACTCGTTTCTTTCAATGTAACCGTTTACGGCGCACGACACGCTGAATTTCACCGGTTATCAATTTGCTAAAGAGCACACTTTTTATACCGAGCGTCGAGGGTGCTCTCGGTACCGGCTCGCTCTGAAATTCTCGCATGTATACGCGCATCTGAACCTTTTACGTACATATATGTGTACACCTAGCCGTATTAGCGATGTAAATGCGGTAATTTCAGGTTGGTAATTACCCGGAGACGAGATGCGTTGAGCTAGGACGGGCTCAAGGCACGTGAAAGTGCCAGGTGACTCTTGAAAAACGCGTTGGTTAAGTCAGCACACCAACGTAGCCAATAGCAGCACCCGCGAGCTCGTGGTGCTTTCACTACATTACGCACACATCAACCTGGACACGTTCACCGTCGCTTCTTTCCAAGCTCACCCTGGAATTATTTTATCATCTGAACTGAGAGGGCCGCGTGTATAACGACGAAGGGGAACTTGCTGCGTGTGCCCACACGAACAAACCTCCCATGCATATTTTCACGATCCAAAGCCCCTCACGAGTTTTTTCCTCGAGAAATTATGCGGTATCTTTCCATCACGCAATTCCTTCCTCAATTATCATGAGATATGTTATAACTCACTGTCAACAGCGAACAGTTTCACGAAAATGATAATCTCGCGCTGTTGCAGCCACTTAGTAGACACCAAAGAATCGATTACAACTGTACATTATCCAGTCACTTGATACTATGATGGAAACCATACACTTTTCATCGTAATCAATTCATTTTAGGAAGAGAACGATTCGTGCAGGTCAATTTTTATTGGGCTCGAAACAAAATACAGTTGCGTTCAATAAAATGGACTCACTCTTGTTTTCGTGCAGATTCGTAACGTCAATTTCACAGCAACGGAGAATTTGGCGACTCGAATATCAAAGGATCGAATCAATCAATAAAAATCTCACGCTTCTCACTTTCACCAGCAGTGAAAAAAGGTCGATCCAGGTCAATCACTCGTCTGAATAAGCACGCCTAAATATTTTGCAGGACAATTTTTTTGTTATTTTAACAGTGTGTTTTAAGTAGCTCATGCACGAAACGATTTTCTTAAAAAAGTCTTGAAATTTACAGAGAGTTTCAACGACTGACACGCATATGAAATTTTAAAGGGCTCGTCTTATCGGTTGTTTAGATAAACGTGTTTAAATATGAAGAAAAATACACAGGGATACAGAGACTATGCGTAAAAAATCAATTAAAATGAAAAAATACATGAATAACTCTGACATTAATTTAGAGCGATGATATCTTGATTGAGAAGTAAAAATCGACCGAATTTAGACACCCATAGAATACGATCCTACGGACATGACCTACCTTAAACAACCGCAAAATAATCGTAAAACAAATTGTTTTTCTACGATTTGACGAAAAGAAAGAATCAATGTTTGTTATTGTCTTTCTCCTCGATTTTTTGAACTTTCGATGAACCGAGAAACCCCTCTTTGTTTATAGTCAGCTCTCCGAGTTCACGCCTCTTCATTTCTTTCACTTTACAGCCAGTAACTCTTTCTTCTCGCAAGTTTTCACTAATCCCTGTTTTCAGTCTCTTTTTAACCCACTCCTCGCCAATCCATAGAGCGAAAAGATTCATTCTCTTGTCCTCTTCCTTCGCTCTAAGCCCTAACAAGGGAGGAAGGAAGAAGGAGGAAGTACAAAGAGGGAAAGAGACAAGAGCGAGAGAGACGGACGACTCACCAACGAAGATCCGTGGAATCGGTGCCCGCAAAGTTCTATACGGTGTAACTCATTAGTCCGGGGATTAAGACACACAGCAGTGCTGGGCGCATAATGAGGCACCCGGAAGGAAGAAAGAATGAGAAACTAAAAGAGGAGGGGAAAATCCGGGAGGTAGGAGAGTTGAGGATGGAAAAGAAAAAACGATGGAAAAAGTAAAAGCGTTGCTAGGCCCTTGGTCGGGGTTCTCGTGTATTAGGCTCAAATATGTACGAAAATTATATAAATGTGTGTATATGTACTGGGGAAAAAAATCTTGTTCGTCGAGCTTATCTTACCCGGACGAAAATGTCGCGGATGCAACTATTTTCATTGCCAACGGCAAAAGATTCAGTTCATTCGACAAAAAAAAAATTGTTAGAGCACGCCATATCCAACTTGGATAAATCCTGTTCCACGAACATTCTTTCTCAGCTTGCATAAAACTTACGATCCCATTTCACCCAATCCGTGAACTAAATTATCATCGGGGATGTCAACAAGCATTCGATGAAAATTCCTCATCGTTTCTATACCCTAGAACAAAATGATTACACCAATTTTTTACATTTGCTCAAATGCTCAAAGCTAGGAATGGTCCCAAGTTTGAATATTGATTTGGAGTGAAAACCTGAAAATTATTGTAACCTCATTTTCATCGAGTTTCACTCAATCACAAAACCAGTAATCGAAAGAGAACATTCGAAGACCAGTATTCTAAAAATATATTCGTTGAATAATACAAAAGCGTTGAATCGATTGCTCATTCGTTGTTTCCCTTCGTCGCAATATTAACAGAGTTCAATATTTTGATTAGATTTTAGGAATTTAAAGCAGGAAAATCTGCGGAGCTGTGGTTGTTTGCCTGCCTTTGATTAGCGGTTAAGCTTAGTCGGGTCCTCGACAATCTGAAATGATGTGCCGTCAAAAAAGCGAAGGCCGCTTTGTGTGTTTAGAGCGACAACGCTGTCAAAGCTCGGGTTGAGGCCTGTCATTTAGGGGCCTAGCGATAGGATAATTTTGTAGTGACACTAAAGTGGTTGTTACGTAAGTAAGGAAGGAAACCTGGTTTACCGATGAAAGCTCGGGAGCTCAGCTCTCGTTCCTTCTCTTTCTCGTCACTGTCTCCGTTCCTCGCTTGTTCTACCGCACGTTTGGGTACGTGATACGAAATGCCATTAGGTTTTTGTATTAAAGCCACCATCGCATCGGCATCCATCAGCCATCCCATCAGGGCTTCCCGAATAATTGTATAATTAATTAAATATTAATTTATTCATTATACATAGCTGGGTTGAGTCATGCGCGTGCATAACTTGTTTTGACGTGAGTATTACGGGATTTGTGATGGGCGAAATATGACAATAGCGATGGGCGGCTTTCGCCGAGAGCCACAAATGCAACACCAACCACTATTTTCAATATTTTTTCTATGTCTATCCGTTTGAATATTCATTGGATCGTTGCAGTAAAACACTTGAGCAAACACACAGTTACAGCTAGTCATCGATTATCCATCGAAAGTTCTGGATTACCGCAATGATTTTAATTCGACTAAATTCCCAGTGAAAATTTCATGGCTTATCGTATATTCCACGTGCATTCGTTTCTTCTTTTAATATTATAGAACTTATCGATCGAAGCATCCGATAGTTCGTCGCAATCACAACATTTGTTCATCGGTTATCGCAACGTCGGAATTTCCCTCGTTTGCATCTATTTTCGATTGTTTATTTCTGGATCCTCTATTTTTTTAGCTGTAAATTCGTCATTTCAATGTATAACGATAAACGTGTTTAGAGACTCGATCGTTGAAAATCGTTGTCCTCGAAATCGAAGATGACGCCGAAGTTTGCAACGTTGGAGTCCAACGAAACGATCTAAAAAAACTCTCGAATAATTCCAGTAAAACTCCAATTTTGTTCCCTGGCGAATTGAAATTTTTAGTTTTGCAACGTTCACCAATGATTCGTGAAATAAAAAATTGCTCAATGACTAATATTTTTTTCGTTCGTTCCGTTGGACTCCAACGTTGCAAACTTCAGCGTCGTAATCGAAGATTCGATGAGAAATTATTCTAACGTGAGAAATTATCGATCAATTATTTCAACAGAAATGTTTTTTATCTTTTTTTTTATCTTTTTTTTTTTTATTCAAATATCAATTCGCAACAGCTGCGAACAACGATGAGATATTGCAATAAGGCTGTCGCATCGACGGTTCGAAGTTGGGATATTGAGTAATATAAAGCAGATTGTTTTAATGGATGGTAACGTAATATTTAGCACAAATTTTCACACTCCTCGACAGTTTGTTATCAATAATGTTACCATCATAATTATTCCTGCTTCGTTAAACTCATTGAATTTTTCATATTCATTGAATAAACGAAATTTTTTATTAAACTGAATAAATGAATAATGAGATGAATCTGAAAAAAAAAATCAGGACTAATCGATAGTCGGATGCAGAACAGCAGAGTATAAAAAATGGCTTCCGTCTATACGAAGTATTTTTGGCTTCGAAAAGATTTATGAAAGCAATTATGTGGAGGGCAGTGTGGAAGGCCGAATGAAGAATCGAATCTCACAAATAGCAATGATTACAAGGCTGGTTGGACGAAGCGTTGTCAACAGGAAAAGGGATGGGAGAGTTATTCCACAGAGATAGAAATACACGAGTAGTAAAATCGATTAGCTCGTTCATCGAAGCCATCCAATCGTGCTTGGGACAATTGCAGTATCGCGTTGCTATCGCTGAGAGGTAGGAACGAAAATATTGTTTCGAGCGTCGCAATCATCAGCGAGCTGGCTCGTCGACTAAACAGCGCGTTCACTTTGTGCTGCGCTGAATAACTAATGATTAACCAGTACAAGCGAATGCTCCACTGAGCGATGAACAATCATTATTAGCGTATCTCGATGATGCAACGAAAATACGAAGCAACGGACAACATTTAGCAACGGAATTTGTAGACCCTAACCGTTCCATGGAACGATCCTCTTTGAACAACTCTCATTTGCGTTTGTTTTTCAAATCCTGTCGCTTTCCTACCTTCCGAAACGCTTTCACGATACTCCTCTGTTTCTGCCATTATCGATACGCCCAGATCTACAAATATTACACTCGCTCCGGATATACTTTATCGGATACCGTATTCAAGTTCCAATTTAAAATTGTTTCGAGGTATGTTACATTTTCAATATTATTCCGGATATTCCAACACCATTGATGCATAAATGCATTTATGCGGTCATTCTTATTCGTTCAAAAATTTATGGAGCGAAGAAATATTTGCATAGAAAATGTAGCATGAATCGATATCGAACTTCAAGAATTCGTGAAATATCGGATAATGGAGATGAAAGATGAACCAAGTGCCATTTGGATAGGATTTAGAGCCAAATCAGACGAGTACCCGGTGATACTTTGAGGCCAAATGTGAAAAAAAAAAAGCAAAAAAAAACACTTTTTCTGCTGCCCAGTTTAAATCATTTCGACCCCAAAACCTCGATCGTTTTTAATCAATATTTTTACGAGAATCAAGCCCACTTTTTTATCGAACAGATTGCAAAGAGGACAAGTTTAAAATCCGACTTTTTTTTTCGTTTCTTCTACGTATACATGTTAATATTTAACCCCAGAATTTATAAAACGTCGATCTTTCAATTTTTGTGCCTCCCTCCTAATGTTTCAGTCACAATAATTATTCAACTGTTCTTTTTGTACGCTGCAGCATAATACGAATGACGCTGTTGAGAGTTACAACGTATGGGCAATGTATAGGGAAACGTCTGAAAATTCTTCAATTCCGCAGATACCGAAAGTGCAATATAGTCTGTACCTGTTGGTATGTATATGCACATGGAATAGGTAATATACCGTTATCTAGGTCGTTATAGTAAAGTATACCAGAGAATGGCGCAAAGAATAATGGATGATCACGTGGAGGGAGGAAAACTGCCATTTACTGGCTCGGGAGAGTGAGGCAGTGAGAAAGGGGGTGTGTGAGCGAGAGAAAGAAAGAGAGGGAGGAAACCAGCCCCGCCCAATTACCCACCCTTAGCTGGTAATCCATCCCAAGCGTTGTGCAACTACTGTAAATATAAATTCAGCTTCTTTTCCCTCGTGGTTAAATTTTTTCTCTCGCCTCCTTCCTCTTATGCATATATATATACAGTTGAACTTATGAGGAGCTGTGCTTTAGAGAACGATGAGTCCGGGGAATGAGGCTAATGCTCGTCAACGTCATGGCGAGTGTAACAAAGAGTTATGTTCGTGAAAGAGCTAAGTTTCCGTTGGCCTGTCCGTCCACTTGGTAAGTTAAGGCTTTTATGAAATTCTTAGACTTTTTCAGGAGTGTAAATTTCGATGAATTTACATTTCAATTAAATTGCGTCAATACGAATACAAGAACGCTTATGAACCGAAACTATCTTGGAAAAGATTTTTTCATAGAAAACGTGTCCGTGTACGAAAAGGCACGCGAGCTCATTGAATTAGGGCAGGCCCCCGAATTGGAAATTCAATCTGAACTTGGGCCATTGATATCACTTTTCTTGCACGCGCCCCCAAAATTTATCGACGACCAGAACTATCGAATTCTTAACGAAGCAGAACATGGATGGAAGTAAAATAAAAAAAAAAAGAAGAAGAAGAAGAAGAAAAGGGAAAAAGAAAAAGAGCAAATCGGAGACGAAAATCAAGTAGGAACTTGGCTCCACTGCATAGTGCTACAAATTGGGAAGAAGGGGACTAATCGCGGATCTCATCAGGAAGAAGTTCCATGAAATGGATGTCCACGAGTTCCTCTCTCACGAACCCTACTTCCGGTCGTCTCTTTCCTAACTTCCTCACTTCTCTCTTCCTCTTCATCCCTCCTGTCCTTTTCCGTCGCCATCTATACTCTCTTGTTCTTCACCAACCCCCGAGGACAATTATCGAGAACTTGGAGATTTCCTCTCTGACGATCTTCAAAACTCCTCAACTACGAATTGGCACATTCGACAAATTGTGACATCATTCGTTTCCTTTTTCTTCCAACTAGACACGAAATAAACTGCCATAGGCGTAATAAAGTTCCCTTTAGGAAGCCACACTTTCGTTGCTCCGAGGCAATATATTCGCGTCCAATATTTTCGTTGAATTTATCAAACCAGATATTCTCGTGGACGAGTTTCTTTCGCTGAAATTCCAATTGCGCGGGGTTTAAAGTCCCAGTAAACTGTCGAGAACCGTCGCGAACATTCTCTTCTAACCTTAAGGTCCCCAAGGGCCTATAAAGCACAAAGGTCACCGTGGATATGCAGGCTCTCACATTATGCGCAAAACTTTATAGACCAAGAGATGGAGAAGAAAGGAAAAACTTTATATTTTCTTCTCCCCACGATGTTGAGGCAAAAACGAATAAAAACGAATGCAACGCTGAAACATTTTCTCGTGAAACAAATGCCGAGTAAACTCTGTATATTTTAACCTAATGCGAGAGCATTTTTCTGTTGATCTGATACTTTGTTGAATCAAATTCAAATTTCACTGAATTCAGAATAAATAAACAACTCAATGATTCTATTTTCGTCTATTAACGAATATTCTTCATGTCCTTTTCCCCTTAACGTTCCAAGTAATTCGAAATTTAGGTGATACGAAACTGATTATTCCCTCATCCCTTAAGGGTTCATGAGAAACTTTAATCAGCGGTGAATTTAAGATCCCAGATGTACAACTTTTTCCAGCATATAATCTCCACGGATTTAAAAAAAAAAAACCGTCTTTATTTTTTCGCACAATGCTTAACAAGAAAAGGAAAAAGTCCGTAGAAAAAGTGAAAAAATTGTTCTTCACGCTAAGTTCGGAATACAAAAGGCAACAAGAGGTGAAACAACGAAGGTGGCGTGCGAACGGAATACTCGATAAAAAAAAAAAAAAAAAGATAAGTTTCGCAAAGAAACTTTTCGTTCGAAGCGAGTGAAAGCAGGTAGACAAGAATATGTAGCACGAGGAAACTTGGAATGGCGTTCATGTCATCCACGAAAAGTGGAATGATTCCTGTGGTCGCTCATAAAATTCCCGACGTTATACGATCCTTTCTAAACTAGATACAAACTGCGGAATCAATTTTTTTTTTTTTTTTTTTTTTTTTTTTTTACTAATTGGTGTTTTTCCACTTTATTGTACTCGCAACGTCCATTCGTTCGATTTTTGAATCGCCAGGACGATGCACGAGTTGCCTGAATAAAATCATGATAAAAAATCAAATAAAACGAGTGACATAAATTTTTTGGCTCGTTTCATGAAAGATTGTCCAATTGATACATCGTCAGATTAGAAAATTTATGAAGGCACTTAAAGCAGCGTGAGCTCATGTACAGCAAGGGTCATTTGATCAAGCGCCATTTTAAAGTCACATCACTGGTGAAACGAATGACCAGTCGGCGACTTCCCGTCGCCCTCAGCATTTTTTGTCACTCCTGTTTTTTTCTTTTTTTTATTCCCTTCCTTCACATTTTTTGTTGACGAAACGGTTCGTCATTAGTTTTACGATCGCGCTGTGAATGTAGATGAAGAGTGTAACGGCTCACAGGGCGACAAGAGGAAAGGGGGGCGAGGGATTGTACGAGGTCGACGATAAATTTCATATTCCATTCCGCGAACAACGTCTCACACCCTTTATTCTCACCGTCGCGCACACAGCACGCCTCGACGTCATTAAATGGCTGTTTTCCTACCCCACCAACTATTTCTCGGGGGACGTCGCACGCGAATTGTTTTGTCGCATGTTCCAACGAATCTTCATGAGAAAAATAAGAAATTTACCAAACGAGGCTTGCATTTCTTTCTCCGGCATCCTTCTCCCCTCCCTTCGCCTTTCACACCAAACGATTCCCGACTCGCTCTCGCCTTATCGCTTCACGACGATGCCTCTACTTTGCCGACAAAAACGTCAACTTATATATCTTTGACATTAAAGACAGACTTTTGCAACGCTTGTATTACGAGCCAGAAACATAACGATGTAATCAAAATACACTACGAGTTGATTTTACGACTACTCTTCTTCTCAATTCTCAACTTGACACTTTCGTGACCAAACTCGAACGTGCGTGTACGAAAAAACATGGAAAATATGCCCAATCCGAAATATTCCTAATGGAAAATATACCCGGCGTATGCACCACGAAACATCCCAACTCTGATCATCCAAAGTATTATTTCTACTTTACAGGACTGCCGACTGGTCACCGAACTGACTAAAGTTGGAAAAACTCTGGAGAAAACCTATTCGACTACCAAATTTCTCTCTCTTGGCATCCGAGTCAATAAAATCGATTGCCACGTTCAATTCAAAATTCAAATTTTCAATAAACCCTTAGCTGTCCCCCCTATTCGAAAATCTCCCCAATCGAATAACCCTTCACACACCAAACACATTTAATCGAATCGGCATTCCCATAAAATCCATGAGAACCGTGACGAAGTGGAGCCTCGCGATAAATCCCGAGTATCACTGCTCCCGAGAGCAAATATTTCTAAGGATCAGCGATAAAGAGGATTACGGAAATAGAGCTGAAAATTTGATAATTAGGAGAGGCATCGAGGAAAGATAATTGACCGGAGGCTCGGTACATGCGCGTTGCCGGAGTCGATCTCGGCAAGGTAATGTTGATATTTTGTCAATATCAACATGAGAAGGATGTATAAACAAAGTGCCCCCTTCTCGCAGAGGCTCCCCGATGGAATACGCGGTGGCCGAGGGGTTTTCATATATGGAGTATACGCTGCATATCTACGCATAATTATGCATATGGAGCTTTATGTCTATATGTTATAGAAGGAGGACATGGATAAGGTGAATATGTATTATGTATATATGTAAAATAGTAGCTTAGATCACTCACCCTGAGACGAAGGTCACTGACCGACCACACCCTGCTCGCATAGTCGTTGGACGCACCGAGGATGAGAGTTCCAGTCGAGTCGAAGTCGACGGACATGACAGTCGCGTTGCTTCCAACGAGGTATCCCTTGCCATCGCAAGCACCTGCAATCATTCGAGTTCGCGGGAGGCATTAGACTCGACGAGACCCAGGTGTGCCTGGACGCTCGTCCTGCCTAATTAAATTTATGCTCCTACCGGCTTTAATTGCGAGGACGTGCCAGCCACGCGACAGCCGTACTATAGATGCCAACGTATTACTATACGGAACAGAACTCCGGTAGGTTTAAGCCGGACCGTTGATGCATACACGCGGGTACGCACATGCACTTATTGTTATGTCTATGTGCGGCGTTCGAGCAGGCTCATTCGCAGGGTGTCTCGGGAACGTGAGTTTCGAACTTGCCCGGTTGGAGAACGGGAGAATTTCGGGGACATTTTTGCTGGAATTACGCTGAAGTTTGCAACGTTGGGGTCCGACGAAATGATGCGAAAAACTCTCCGAAAATTACAGTAGTTCTCCAATTTCGTTCCCTGCCGAATTTCCAATTCGTAGTTTTTCAACCCACACCGATGCTTCGTGAAATAAAAAATTGGTCAATTACAAATGTTTTTTTCGTTCATTTCGTTGGACTTCAACGTTGCAAAATTCAGCGTCGTTTTGCTGGAATTATTCTCGATCGACTCGGTATCGGTATTCGTTAATTTTGGGAAAACCAAGGGGACGGAGTTCGCGAATGATGTTCGCTCAGCTTTTCCTTATTTAGGAATTTTCGAGATCATTCGTCGAGAGTCTTCGTTCTCGAATTTCCTCCCATGGCCTTCTCTGTCGCTTGACCTACTCGGACTTTTGGGACATCCTGTATATTTATATATAACTGGAAACCACGCGAACGCAATGCAATCACGATCCGCGAGGAAGCCTTCCCTTCACCCGATAGTGTCCAACGGCAGTTCGAATTAAACTGACCGCATCATATATGTGCTCCCTGTGTTCCATTGTACAACCGGGTTTCTACTCTGTGCTCCTCTTGTTCCTCTCGTACCCGATAACTATCAAAGTTTATACGATATTGATCGCGACCCACCGGCCCTGCCGATTTCACCGTAATATTCGTAACAAATCTTACGAGGAGTCGCTACGTGATTTCTCTTTTTTATCGAATCACGACCACGCGGGAATCCCTGCGTGCTGCGATCCTGCTCTTGAGCGATGGAGTTGAAAACGATTGGAAAAATACCGGTGGGAGGTGTTTCCCGAAGGTTTCCTGGAATAATTTCTTTGGTCGAAACAATTTTCGCTTCTCTTAATCGAGATAATCGGCTCTGTGCAGGCATTATAATATTTTTGAGGTAAGAAAATCATTTGGGAATGCTGAAGCAATTTGTTGACTGAGCCAATACAACTTCGGTAACAAACTGAAGTTAAAAGGAAAAATCGCACACGAATAAACTCGTTGATTGCTTCGTCTTACGGATGATCTTCGAAAATTCATTGTATAATTGAGAGGTAATAAAAATCTTTTCTTGCAGCACATAACGAAAATTGAAACTTGGAATAAACTGAAGTCATGCTACAATAAAAAACAGTCGAATCACCAATTTTTCTTTCAAAACGATGAATCCAGTTCGACATACTTTTTTCTCAGTTCGTAACATGCCTGAATTATTCCGATGGACTGAACCGGAGTTCTCAGATTTAAAAAACTGTTAGCAACCCTGGAACAATGAAATCTAATCGATTCCATTGTTCTGGGTCAACCCCCCACCGATAACGTGCCCCGAAAGTATCGAGTTGTTTTTTCTCTTCGAGCAAAAAAAATAGGCGAAAAGCGAACAATTATAACGAGTGGTAAAGAGCGCTAGGTAAATACTTGTCGGCTGTCCGTGTAACGAGGCAACGACAACATTGGGACGTGTGTACCAGGCCCCATAACTCACGCAAATGTTGTTTTCCATGCCCTCTTCCATTTTCTATCTCGCTCGATGTCCCTCCCATTTGTGCATACTCGCAGAGAGCCGAGCCGAACGAGAATCCATATAAATATAACGAGAGTACACTGACGTTTCTCGCGGTCTACCTTCGTACCCAATAAGCTCTCGCTCGTTGCACGCGATACCCGTGTAGTCGAGGTGTTTAGGAGAAATACACGGGAATCTATTCAACGCTCAACGTGACCGTTGATCGCGAGCGCTAAAAATAATGTAGAGATAAACTAAGGCGGAAAAAAAATCAGCTGAATCCGCGATGCCATTTGTCAGGCAGCTTCGCCATTTAATCGTATTTCTCTTCAATTGCTTTATAATTTAGCGAGCTCCGCTCGAATACCGAATGCGCCTGTAGACAATCGATCATATTATTTCGGAATTACGTTCATATAAACAACGCGAGTCTCATAAAACACGGGCTTGTCAAATATTTTCGTGATCATTAAAAAACGAAGCTTGGCCGTTGCTGGAAACGAATTTCCAATTGTACGACCATATAAACATTCATTAACTAAAAGTCTGCACGGATTTTCATGCGCATTTATCCATTACCTCCACTCGAATATCAAAAGCTCACGAAAAGCTTGATTGCACTGATGCAATAAAATTGTTAACGTGGCGCTGGATTTCTCACTTTTTCGCACCTTTTTTTTCACGAATTCGATTTTATTGATGATCACTTCGGCGCACAACTTCAATTTCGATACCAGAACATGTATGAGATCATTTTTTTTGTTATTGCGAGTATTGGTTGGTCATTTTTGGCGGTAGGTAAAGCTCCTAATACACTAAATTTTGCTGCAATTTAAAATGTCATTACCGGCCTGAATTTTTTTCTCTTCAGGCTAGAGGGCAATTATGAATTAATTAAATTTAAAAATCAATTTACGTATCTTGACGTTAGTTACCTTTCGCGATATCCCACAGCTTGATTTTTCTGTCAGCACCGCCAGTTGCGAGGATCCTATCGACCGGGGACCATTTAACTGCGGTCACCTCTCCGTCGTGTGCGTTCTGTAAGGTTCCACAACAAAACATATGTACTACGTAGTTCTTCATAAAAATTTCTAAAACAATGTGCAAACAGATACGAATTTATTCAGGCGGAAACGAAACGAAACGAAAAACTAGTGACCTTTCCACATTCCTTACGATTTTCAAACCAAATTTTGAATCACTTTTGCAAGCGTCATAACCTAATCACATTGAAAGTACCAAGTTGAAAGTATCGAGTCGTCTACATTATCGATGCGAAGAACGCCTGCATGCACGAAAATGGCAAAAAGTGATTCACGTTAAATGCTTATGAATGAAGACGAATGTCAGACGTCAAAAAATCTCTGCCTTAAAGCTGAGTGACACATTCTTGCTAATTTGTTCGTTCTATGGAAACATCACTGCTCAATGATTTGCAAAAGGTCTGGAAAGTATTCATCGATTTTGGGTCACGAATGCGAGAATAGAAAAATCGATAAATTATCAAAAGAATTATTACCGACCACATTTTCAACGCATAGTCAAATAATTTTTTCCCGTCGTATAATATTAATTCGTCAATTCCATGAAATTTTGGAATTTAAAAAAATTTTTTATCGATGATCGAACGTTTGATGGAGATGAAAAAATCAGGAAACGCAGCAGAAAAATGGAAATTTTGTTCCTATCCAACTCTGTCGAACGATATGGAAAAAAAAAAAAACAATATTTGAAACCTGCTCGTCCAACTCGCACTCGACGTAGTTCAGAGTTCGTTTGTCCCAAACGTTTTGTATTTATATTTTCGTAATTCTAAATTCCAGAGCTTTCACGAATTCACTCAGTCTACTGCTACTTCTGAGGGATCTGCGCTAAGCAAACGGATCAATGGTACAAGAACTCCCAAGAGTTTCTTCAACAGTTTATTTCATAAAATCAACAATCATGAGTGTCACTGATTCGCGTATCGCACACGCGAAAACAGATAGAGAAAATAAATCTGTAAAATAATCTTCACATTTATCTGAATAGACTAAAGTATCCTAACTTAGTTGTTAAATTAAAGCTTGAACAGTTTCGATAATGAAAATAGAACCTTAATTTAAATAACTGGGTTTCAACGCGTTGATTTGGCGACCTACTAAAATTCTTTTTTTTCGAGTAAACTCGTAATCGCGTAAATAGGACAGAAAATATGTTCGCCAATTTGACGAAGATACTGTAAAAAGGCACGTTCACTAGTTCCCATATCAACAGAGTTTTTTTACACTTTGACGTTGCAAATAGGGCGTGCGTTCGTCTCGGACGTACAACATTTCTCCGGAAGATTGACAGATAAATTTGTGCCGAGGTGAAAGAAACGCGGGAAACAAAATTCGATGAAAAAAATGGGCGTTGATTGAAAAATTAAAAAAATTAAAAGGAAAAGAAAACCAACACGTGAGAACGAAAAATGTTGTATGAGGCAAGCTTTCATGTATGTTTGTGTAGAATCAACGTACAAACTTGACGGCGACGGTGGATGGAACGGAAGTTGGTAAGCCGACCATTCCTTCCTTCAAACTCGTTCGATCGGGACTCACGGTTCGCGTGTCTTTCGCTGCATCCTCCAAATCTTTTTGCACCTTCGCTTGCCTTTTTCTGCAATTAGAATTGAGAAGAGAATGAATCATAAGGTGCTGCAAGAAAAATCTCGGTTTTTTTTCAAAGTAATTGCGGAACGAAGCTTCGGTTATTATTGTTAGTTTTGTTAGTTCGAATCCTGATGATATGGCCTTCCGTCATGCACGATCCTCGCTCGATGATCGTTTTCCTGAATTGAAATAAATGTGATTGTATTTCAGTTAGCTTTCCTTGCGTCGTTAATGAAGTATTCGAATGTGTGCGTCAATGACGAGTCACGATAAACGAATATTCGTAGGTCAGCGTCATGCCTCGAAAATCGACGTCTACGTTTTCGTCGAAGCAGCCGACGATTGATCGAGGTCTACAAATATTGCACAATGCACGAAGAAAATTGCATGCTGATTATTGTATCATTGACATTAAATACAAAATGAACGTCCCTTTCATACTTTTTTTCTATTTTAAATATTTATTTTATACACAATACTCTTGACACAATCTCTTCGTTGACAAATTGATCAATTGCATTAATTCTTTTACAAAATAATAATTTAACGATAATTATAACGATGAAATATGGAAAACTTCGAGTTTTAAATTAAAATACACTCGATGAAAACGAATGGTGCAGTCTGGTGCTTAATCGTAATTCGAAACGATAACGAAATCGGTTGAACAAAAATAGGTAAAAATTCTAACGGTATTTCGTTATCACAAAACTCAAAATCGGTAACACTAAACAATTATTTGGCACCTGATATAATGCGCTACCTTAATTAGTCTTGATAACTACTCAATTGATTCCTAGAAGAATCTATCACTGAACAATGAAAGGTAATAAAAAGTATAAAGTTATTCAAACATCCTAACGCAGATGCAATTCTTTACAATTGAATCTGTCGAATGATAAAATTTTAGGAGGAATCTTATTGGCATCAAGTTCATTAGTCTCAATGACTCGGAATTCGTCGCAATCAAAACTCATGAAATGAGATGGTAACAAGCAACGAACAAAGATCCATGCGAAAAATGAATAATTCATGAAGTCTGCGGATCGAAAATAAGGAAATAAGCTGAATTGACTGATACAATTATTTGAGGGAAGATGAAATATGGGTAAATAAAAAAGAAAGCGGAGTGTGATCGCTACCAGCCCAAAAGCTCGGATTAAGCGGAACGCCTCGTATCACGCCGTTCATTGAATTAATCGTTCCTTTTTTTCACGCTCCATTTCTCAATTCCTTTTTTTGCTTGTGTTGTATTTTTTTCTTTTTATTGTTCCATTTTGAATAACTTACCCAAACTTTGATATGGTATGCATCAAAAAGGCTGTCGGGCTGGTAATATTCTCGCTGAAACGAAAATGTCAAGCAGCGTGAAGTGACTAGCACAGCAAGTCCATGGAGAATATCCAAATAAGCCACGCGTTCTATTTTTATGAAAAGCTTCGTGCGTGTTTTTTTTTTATCTTTTTATTTTTTTTTTTTGTAGATTTTTATGTTTTCTCTTTCAGTATTCAATATCATCGATATACATCCATGGAACAAGCTCTCTCTTCATACGTGTTTTGCGTTGCTGTTTCTCTCGTAACATTCCTCCTCAGAGTCTGTCGAGACACTATTTCTAGCTTAGAACTCAGCGTTTGACGTATAAATCTTACGTGGGGCCGAATTTGATCCCTCCTCTCTTGCCCTCGCTCTCTTTCACGCCTTCTACTCATTTTTCCTGGAGTTTCCTTTCCTACTGTTGACAATTGCGTTATTTTTGCGTTTCAATGTTCTCCGGATCAATTTCCTTTCTTACTGACGCTTAGTTCGTATTTTCTTGCATTACATATGTGGGATTTGAATTTTTCTACGTACCGAATATCACATGACAAAGGAACGCGCTAGTAAAATACTTATTGAGTAACTTATCGTTGTGCGTTCTCCAAAAATATTGACTGTAACGTACTAGCTCCTTAATTCTGGTCGCAAAACTCGCTGTACCCCCTCGTTCGATACAGAGATTCATAGAAAAAAAGAACGACCCGAAAAGAAGGATTTCAAAGAATGTAGAAATGAGAATGATTAAGAGATGAGAGTCTGGATAAAGGATTATTGTGGAAATGATGGATCGACGGGTGAAAAAGAAAAAAAAACAGTCTAGCTCAAAATTTCGTACTAAAAACTTCAATCGCGTTTTCCCAAACGACAGAAATTTCTCAACAAAGTTTTAAAGCCTGTCGAAAAAGAGTCGGAATCCAGTCGTTGTTTCGAAATAATGGCCAGGTGTTATTTTTTTACTTGTCAATTCATAGTGGACATAAATGTTAAAAGGATTAAAATAAAACATGAAAAAAAAATTTTTATGCACTAAAACGACTCCAATTTATTATTCGATCATATATTCATTGAGAAAAATTCGATGAAAAGTTATGATGAAATTTGGCAAGTTTTTTTATACACGTCAGACTAGCGTTCCCTTCATATGTGCTTCACGAATTTCCTCCACCTAAATCAGTCTACTGAAAAATATATCTTCGTTCTTCGATTTCAGTAGAAGAATAAATCGCTTGATTCTTTTTTTTTAATGACTTGTTAATTCTTGACACCAATAGCTTTCTTTCATGTTGTTATCTATCTATAATCCCTCGTTATTAACGATGTTTTTATCAATCTTCTTCCTCATTTTGGGGAGCGTGTTATATCGAAACCCGGTTTCAATGCGAATGTGTGACGGCATCATTTATAGCGAGTGTTTGATGGTACCGGCAACAGTGATACAAGCAGCACAAACAGCATTACACGTGGACAGGATAGCGAACGTGTTATACATTTGCAGTGACATGAAACAATCCGGGGATATTAATTTGACGGGTCATGTTTTATTGGTTTGTGAAAATGTTTCTGCTCTCAGCGTTTCGCCAATCCGTGTTTAAACAAATTTATTTCACACGGATTTTGTGCGTCTCTTCTTCGAATTATTCTGCGTGAATGATACTCGAGCATGGAAGAACATTTTTTCACAGTTACTTTTCATGAGCAACATGTTTGTAGGACATCATTTTGAGTGTGGAAAAGGCCGGATTTGTTTACGCAACAAATGCACGGCCGTTACCCAATGAAAAACAATTTTTGTTTTTTTTTTTCAATACGTGATGATTTTCTGGAACTTAACGAATGAAGAATGGCAACGAATAATTTTTAGCGGGTAATTTACGTTAAGTTTCTAATTGATGTGATTATTTTCGTCTCCTTGGTAGTGTGAATATCGTTGAATGTTTCTAAAATGATGTTATTGTGAGTACGATGTCGATGCATAAGAGGCCTTGAAATTAAAAACGAACAGATAATCAGTAAATGTTAATGGTTAGTCTACATCATACCATGCAAATTAAGGTGACACTTATTGCTGAAAACAAGCAATTTATCAGTTCGCTGAGAGTCTGACAAAACACGGGAAAATGTTGAAATCGGTGGTCTGTCAATTGAATTCTACGAAAACTCGGAGTCAGAAGAGTCGATGAAATTAATGACATAAATGGGCTATAATTCAATTAATGTAGTTTACCGTGATAATTAGAACGTTGATAAGATCAATTATCAACTAGTCAGTAAGAAAATCGTTTGTTTTATAAACTGAAATGATTTGATAAAAATGTTACGAAAGAACGAGAAGACATAAGCTCAAAATCGCTTTATAGTTACTGTTAAATATTTAATTTGTGTATAGATTCATTTGAAAAACAGTTAAAAATAAGCAATTCAATGCTAATGTATCAATAAATAATCAATGGTAATAGATTATGCTCAACTGTAGAATTATGATTCAACTTACTTGAGAAAATTGTCATTTTCTTCGTTCATCTTGTCTGCATCTTTAGCTTTGTATTTTATTAAACGTTCGACCAGTTGGCGATTCTCTTCCTAGAAAGGCAATCAATGCATTCAAGTATCCGAATCAATGAAACTATTTTCTGGAAAGAGCCAAGAAATTTTAAATGGTTCTTTATACTTTTGTTGAGAACTTAAATACCTGAGCTTTCCTGAGTTTTTCTTCCAGAGCTGCAAAAGCCAGTTGCAATGCTTGATGTTCATCTCTGAGCATCTGATTGGCAGCCTCGAGTTCCTGCTCTTTACTCACATACCTTGATAAATCCGAGCGCAGCAGAGCATTCAGGTCTAAGCTCTCTGCTAAGCTATGTACAAAATTTTAACACTTTATTGTATTCACAGTTACAAAAAGCATTGCGAAAAAGATAATTTTCTTATATAAATGTGATTCTGATTATTCCAACTTTTGATGGTATCTAAAATTAGGATTAATCTCGCAGCATTTTATGACAGTGTTGTTATAGCATACCTGTTTTCTTTATTTTGTAGCTCTTTCATTACTTCCTGAAGCTTATTATTAAGATCAACTATTTGTTGAGCATGTTCTCCTCTTCTTCTGTGCAGCGTAGTCAGCTCTTCGGCCTGAGCCAATAATCTAGCTTCAAGAGCAGAATTTGTGCCCAAGACTCCGGCAACACCCCCACCGCCTGATGCAACTTCGCACTTGAGCTTTTCATTCGCTACAGTCAATTGAAGGTTCTCTCCTCGCAATGTATTCGCTTTCTCAAATAATCGATTATCTGTAAAATTTTCAAGTAATAAGAGCTCTCTGCAGAAATTAAAAAAAAAATCAAAATTATGTACAAGCTCAATTGAGTAAATTGATAGCATGTCTTAAGATTCTTCTTACTCCTTCATATCTATTTAAAAATGAACTTCATCGTTCCAGAATAAATAATAAAATTTTTGTTTTTCCACTTGCATGGCTATGTGGTAAATATTACATTTAAACTGTATTATTGTTTATCAATGTATTGTGATCACAATGAAATAACTTAAAAAAAATTTTATAGAATGTTCAACTCCATAAAAAAATATTAGAGACAAGCACTAAAAAATATTAGAACAAGGACTAATTTTCATATCGGAATAAAATTATATTGTTATTAATCGTACGGATATAAAATAAATACTATTATTTTCACATCTTTTTCTTTAATTTGTCTATATTGCAATGTAAAGCGAGGATTGTAACAATCGAATAACATTGGCAAGATGAAGTCAATTTGTTTCAGGAATCTAGTTCTTGAATTTGTTTAAAAAAAATTGTTCGCAATCAATGGTCTGGCAGGAAAACGGATGAAAAAATTCTCATAAATTTGTTGAGCAATAGAGTTTTCTGTGTATACAATTCATTGGCGATTTCTAATAAAAAATAATTATACCGATGACAAAATTGAGAGAGATTCATGCAGAAATACAATGAAACATAACCTCAATCAATAAAGAAATATGGAAAGAATAAACAAATATTATGGACAAAAATAGGCTTACGTAAATTTATAAGATCCTCGAAACAGTGTGTTTGCGATCTATTTCTGTCACGAAGTTGTGAAATTAAATCTTTTCTCCAATCCCTAGGTTCACCCGACGAATGGGTTATGCCAGGTTCACCGCTCGCCATTTCACCAAAAAATTGTGATAACGAAAAAAACAACACTACACAAGAATGGCAAAACGTTTTAAAAAATGATCGAGCAATCAAAAAAAATCAACTCGATACGATGATATCGTAATTCCTTCCCGTTTAAAAACAATACTGGAGAAGGTTATATGTTGTGACGGTTATTTAAGTGGTTGTATTTACGCGCGCGACAACCCGCGAAAAACTATCGGACTATTTGCAATGACGATTGCCATAAAAATATGAGACAACTGTCACATGACAATGTGAAAATACGTTAAATACCTTTTTTCTCTTTATGATTATCAAAATAGATATTCTAACCTATAAGTATGTCAAACACTACGCACACTACTCCGATGTATAATCAAGTTCACGTTTTCCAACAGCCCAACACTAATGCGTTTCTAATGTGTGTGTGACGCACGTGAAAATGAAACGGAGTGAATATAGTCGATGTCGATTGTCTGATGCTCCAATGAAAAACACGTTTTCACGCTGAACCACAGCTATACGCCCTTGGGGAGCCACCCTTATGATAGGCGAAAGTAGATAAGTACAGAATGTAAATTATGCGTACAAGACCTGCGTAACTATATGATATACGTTTATCTATCTGAAAAGTATAGCTGTCTTTTGCAAATATCAAAGATAATTACCGTCGTCATTAATTAACTTATTCAACCATTTTAACCCGGTTGACAACGATAATGAAAATAAGCTTCTGCACGTGTCCCTTATAAAATCATTATTTTATGTGCCGACATATATATTGCGCTCTTTGTTTATCGATATTTCGCTTTATAATCGAGCTGATTTTCCGGGCCACTTTACGATGAAAGAGCGATCCAAAAACAACAAGCAACGATAAACTGTGACAGCTATAGTTTGACGCGCCAACAGTTAATTCTTTATCAACGAACATTATCTTAATATTTTACCATGCGAGTATTTACCTATGGTTAATACAAAAATTTACCATGAGAAATTGATCATTTTATCGATTTTTTTGGTAGTCCGAATGTTTTTTTTTCCTTCCGAAATCGGTAAAGTGTTTGAGAATATTTTGAAGATGAGAGCTTAATTTTTTTTTAAGTGAATAGTACGATGTTTTACGTAATTTTTCGCCCATTTTGTTTCGGAAAATTGCGTTTTTGATCGGTATCAAAAACATCCAGCCCCAAGAAAAGATGCTATTTCCTCGAAAAAAAATCAACATTCAACAACTGTATTCAGTTTCAAAAAATGGTAAGTTTTAGAGGTTCTATAATGTAAAGTGTCATTTTTCAACAAAACATTTTGCGCGAGATTCAAAAAAAATTTTACATCAAATTAATTACATGTTTTCTACCATTTTAAAAGAAATTCAGAGAATCTTGTATTTCTAGTTACGATACAATAATATTTTAAAAGAGCTAATAACTTGAAAGACCGATTGAGTTGTCATAAATGAATTTAAATTTGGCGGCACAAGAAGAGGACCGCTTTATTAAAAATGGCGGTGTTCATCTATGACCTGCGCAGTTCACGCCGCACCGGCCTGATACATATCCGAGTAAGATGAAAAAGGAAAAATCGAAAGTTAAAGCGAGACAGAGGAGACAGAGTTGGCGTATACATCGGCTATAAAATACAATATACACAATATTCTAGCTCGTATCCTCGGCAACCACGAATTTTTCATCGTTCAATTCGCGTCAAACGATGGTGCATTAAATCTGAGAAGACAAAAAAATGATTGCGATGAATTGAAAAGTCGTTCCTTTTTCGTCTACTTCATATTCAAGTCTCAGAAGTGACATACGAGAGACAAGAAATACTTCAACTCGGACTCTTGCTCGAAGGACCTGCTCGGCAATACAGAAATGTCCCAGGACGACGATGTCGGGTTTTTATATAAAACTATGAGTAAGTAAATACGGTTTATATGTCGATAGAAAATCTCGAAGTTATTCGTATTTTCGCTTGCACTTTTGAATTCGATCAATGTTCCAAACTTTCCACATGCGTCTCGAATTTTGTTCTGAAATTCACAATCTTTCAACTCAGCCGCTCTCCTCTCTCTCTCTCCCTCTCCTTATCTCGTAGCTCAACAGAAGCGTGCAGACTTATGCATGAAAACCCACAAACACGGTCAACGTGTACTTATATGTTTAAGGTTCGGTCCGGCTTTAATGTATTTTTGCCACACAAAATATACAGACAACTAAATTTTTCTAGCAGTACCATAAAATAAGACGCAGAAAATGAAAATACGAGCTCTCTTACGATGAAAGAATATTTGAGTCATCAAACTGTATTTTATTTTCACTTTGTAGATTTATATTACTCACGTACAAACTTTCGAAAATGCAAATTGTATTGCACATTCTCGTTGCATATGCATCAGTTTAATTTCTTTATTAATGAAATTATTAATGAAACTCGATTAAAATAAATGTTGATGAATTTTACTAAAACCTTTTCATATTCACATATTTATTAATATAAGGTAAAAAAAAATACGTTATATTGAATTACTATAATCGGTATCGGAATACGCCCTATAAACATCATGAAATTGTAATTCAATCGTATTTGCAATTCTGAATAGTTTTTTCTGTTTTCTTATCATGACATTTATTCTTTATTCGTCATTACTGAAAAACTAATTATTAATGTACAAAAATATTGCATTGACCACATTTTCGTATTCTTACACAACCTTGAATTAAATACGCGAGTTCACTATGAGACCGTTTTATTTGGAAAGAAATCATTCTCTTTTAAATCATTTTCTATAGTTTTTCGTGAACCACGATACGTATTTATAGAAGCCGGCTATTTTGCATTTACCACGAAAGAGGGAGTACGAGAGCTTTGACGCCTTTGACATCGTATGGCAATAAAAATTGCCGTTCATCGTTTTTGCACGAGCGTTATTTCGCGCGTGTCGCGCGTCATTGGAAAAACAATAAAATTTTAATCGATCGAATTTAAAGACCATTTCGAAATTGTCGATGTAGTTCGATTAACCTTATAAATAATTTGAGAAAAATGAACAACTCGTGTATGTAATCAGTCTACTAATGTTTTTCTATGCATAACCACATTTTTCCTATTGTATTCAATGTCCCAAACAGCATTAATCGATTCGTTTTTTTCTTTCATCATTTTTTTGCAACAGTCGAAAGAGATCCAAAGAAACGGAGAGTCAAACCTGTGGAATCAGCGCATCAATCACTCTTGGATTTTGATCTTGGTGAAAGCTCGGATGACAGTGATTTCAGAATAGAAGATCACTGCGAAGAGTCTGATGATGATTCTGTGGATTCTAACGATGGTGGAAAAGGTTTAATTGGATTTTTTTTCCCATTGAGTACAATCAAACCCAAGTGTCTGAATCAGGAGCAAAAATTTTCTGGATATTTTTTACTATTATTCAAAAAGCATGCCTATGTCGCAACCATGGAGGACACAATAGAAAAGAGCCCCCTTGAACAACATCTTTGAACAATGTCCTATGAAAACTAAACGTTTAACAAACTTTTAACAGAACATTAACTTACATAACCTACTATTTTTATAAATTCTATTTCGTACAAAGTTTTTGTGTATTTGTAATTTCAATGCATTTTCGGTTTTCATTATTTCTGAAAATTGTATATTATTTTTTTTATTTGTCAAATTACTTTTACAAAAAAGTTTAATTTCACAGAGGAGGATGATTCGGGTGAGTCGGACAATTCGCTGGAGGATCCGTTGATAGTTAGCAAAAGCAATGCTGGAATGACGGTTGGTGATGTCATTGAGCAAGCTAGACAACAGGCAGCGAAAGGTGTCCATCTCGATGAAAAATTGGCAAAAATGCTCATATGTTGCGGATGTTTGGGAGATCGAAGCGATGACATAAATGAAATTGTCGAATGCGATGGTTGTGGTGTCACAGTACACGAAGGTAAATGTCATTCAAAATTTTATTTATGTAAAATCGCACTTCTTCCGTTCACCAGTTTCCCTTCTTTGACCTTTCGAAATTCCCTACACTAAATTAGGAACCCAAAAATTACTCAGAGGTATTTCCCGAATAATTGGGAAAGGTCAAATTTTATTTGGAATTAGATTTTGATGACGGTTTGTCCTTCCAATAAGGTTGTTACGGCGTGTCCGACGTTGAAAGTTTCTCCAGTACAGATTCTCTCTGTCAATCTGCACCTTGGTTCTGTGAAGCTTGCAGTGCTGGTATTGAAGATCCATCGTGCGAATTGTGCCCCAACAAAGGTGGAATCTTCAAAGAAACTGACGTTGGAAAATGGGTTCATTTGGTTTGCGCCTTGTACGTGCCTGGAGTTGCATTCGGCGAGGTTTGTTGAAAAAAAAATATGCTAAACTGTTTCTAAATAGATTTCAAGTGAATTGCAATAATTATCGTTATTCAAAGAAAAGCAGAACTTATTTTCACGATTTCTTAAAATAAAAATTATAGATTTTGGATTTGTTTCACGCAATAACATGAAATCAGGTCATTTATTGAAATTCCCTACTGGTCAGGAATGTGTTGATAATTAAGTTTGAAAATGTAAATTTCAGGTCGATCGCTTAGCGAGCGTCACATTGTTCGAAATGGCTTATAGCAAATGGGGATCGAAGCAATGTTCTCTGTGCGAAGATTCACGATACGCACGTACAGGTGTGTGCATTGAATGCGATGCCGGAATGTGTCACACTTATTTTCACGTTACTTGGTGAGAATCTAATAAACCATACGTATAACCATATGTTTCTCGTTTATAAAAAACTAGTTCAGTCAATGTGCATATAAAACGGTTGTTTTAATTATCAGCTATTAATATTCCTTCGATAGCAATAATTTATTTCATCATAGCGATATTTTTTTCACCCTTTAATGGTCTATTTGTTATTGTAAAAACAGTGCACAGCGGGAGGGATTGTTATCCGAGGCGCACAGCGAAGAAGTTGATCAAGCTGATCCCTTTTATGCTCACTGTAAACTTCATTCGGACAAAACACTCGTGCGAAGACGGCGTCGGAACTGGTTGGCTCTTCAGATACGAGCACAGTATCGACAACAATTATTGAAACAACCGGATCACTTTGATACCGAAGAACAGCGTAGAATTCAAAGAAAACTCGCTAAGCATCGTCACAAGTATCTGGCTCACAAAGCCTCGCGGCCACCACCATGGGGTAATTTTAGAGTTTTTCAACGAAAAGTTCACATTACAATCATCAATTCATTTTTTTAATATCCCTAAAAAATGTTGTGCTAGAGCATATTCGAGGAGCTGAAAATCTTCAAAACTTCTTTTTTTTTATTTTACATTTTTTTTTACAGTACCAACTCAAAAAATGCCTCGGCTGTTAACGACTTCAGCTTCAGCGTGTCGTCAATTAGCGAAAAAAGCTGAATTAATGGGGATCGATACGGCAGCTTTGGAAGCACAAGAGGCACAACTAGTCGCATTGGTCGACGTGAGAAAGAAATGGCACATACCACCGGCATTCAGTGTTGAATTTATCGGCTATTATCTCGACCGAAATCTTCGAGTAACTTCGATGAAACGACGTCTGCAAGAGCTTCTCGACATAAATTCCCAATTGTTGAACGAACAGCAGAGATTGGATCGACGATATGATGAAGTTATGAAGGATAACGAGGAGCAGATTAGAGTCAATGTAACGTTAAAAGAAAAAATCGACATGTACCATCAAGTTCTAAGAGCATCTGGATACGTAAAACCATTACCAATGGTGGGAGATCTCGCCAAGCCAAGAATTGCTCCAACTCTGGGTAATCAACAGTGCACCATAAGTCAATCGTATTTTTCATGAATAGAGAGAGAATACATTTTGTCGATATTCAAGTTCTTCAACGTTGTTCTACTTATCTCAATTCCAAAATTACCAATTACTTTCTTAAATTGAACAGATACATTGGTTTTCGCTAACTTTTTTTTATCAAAATTAGTTAAACAGATAATTCAAATCGTCACGAGACTCCGCACAAATGTTTTGTCCAAAGTTAATTGAAATTTTTATTTTCTGGAACTCGTATCAATCAAAGAATGTATATCCCAACTTATTTTTGCTATTAGGTACAGGTCTCGGTGTTCCAACTGCAGCGGCATTAAAAATGGGCGTAGGTTTTCCTTTGCCAGTTGGAAAAGGTGGGGAAGGTGCGCGAGAAGGTCGTGTATTGAGTAGTCAAGCCCAGGATCAAAATCACAAGGTTGAATTGACATTACGCCATCAGTGCGGAATCTGTAGAAGAGCGACGAATCAACATTTGTTAGCAAAATGCGACACGTGCCATTTGCATTATCACCTCTCGTGCTTGAGCCCCCCCTTGTCGCGTATGCCAAAAAAAACAAAGCTTATGGGATGGTGAGTTTACAAAAAAAAACCGCAACAATTTCTGTTATTCCCAACGTTCTGCTATTGAAAATGCATCACAAATTACTTTAGGCAATGCTCGGAGTGTGATAAAGAGTCTTCGGGTTCAGAGGTCGAACACGTCGATACTTCGGCACCTCGCAAGCTTCGCCATTGCAAGGACGAGATCAATTCAACGCCAACACCGTTACAAGATATCCAACAAAATCCAGCCACACCTAGTACACCAGCAACACCCAAAAACTCATCTATTTGCAGCTCCGCCAACGTGACAACATCGGAAACCCCCACAACTCCTAAAGTACTCATTCGATTTTTTTTACCTTTCAATATATTTACATTCGGAAGCAAATCCGAATTAAACAAAGTTAGTTCATAAAAGTTTTTAGGATTGAAAAAAAAAACAAAGACAATAATTGTCTGTCTCCTTAATGGCCGAAGATTATCACAAAATACTATTTTAAGTGTTAGAATGCTAACAACTTTTACCAATATTTCGCAGTTGACTTTCAAACCAATGGGACCTCAGCCATCAGTTCCAGAACCCATGCAAGTCGACGGCTTTTCATATAATCAACAAAAAATTCAAAATAACGTCTCGATTACTCCAAGAGAAGGGTCGCCTGAGTACATGGTAGCTTCGGCAGATGGAATTGAATCAGTCTCGCAGAGAAGCGCAAAGAAACGCCGAAGGTATGTTCAAGTTATTAGTATGAAGGAGGAAATTATAGGAAAAAACTCGAAATCAAACTTATCTGAAAAAATATCTAACAAGATTTATATTTCTGTTTTAAACGATTCATTCTTTTACTGTACAGAGAAAAACACAAGAGATATACACCTGATCCCATCACTGGGGTGAAGCAACGGAAACGCAAGCACAAAAGAAAAAGCATGGATATCGAAAATCCTGAAAATACGGGACAACCGGAAATTCACAGGAGAATTACTATTAAGGTAAAGTCAAAAAACAAGTAGAAAAGCGATGGCTCCTGTAAAGAGTCTCTGGCAGCGACGTCATAAATGTACTTGTCTTTGAGTCACTACCGCGACTCTAGATAAATAGCCCTTTTACTTATTAAATTTGACGGACGTTTACAAACAAAAAGACAATCTACGATTAATGAATCCGGGCTTTTATTGCACCACTTATTTATAAAAAATGTATTTTAAATAAAATTTTTGATATACTTTTTTTCTTTTAGATAAAACCGATTCCGCGTCCCGAAGGCGATATAGCTTCGGAATCAAGTCCACAAATGTTTGTCGCAACCTCGACAAGTACAGAAATAACGTCACCGCCTCCGCCACCTGTATTTCCGGCGCCTTTACCACCTCCACCACCGACACCGGTGACTCCACTGCATACACCAGGCAGTAGTTATAACAGCAGACTACTGTCGGGCGGTGTAAAAAAGAACAAGGAGTCGGATTTATTGACACAATGTAACGTTTGCGAGACGCCTGGAACACCACAAAATCTCGTGATGTATGTTATCCTTGAAAAAATTCGGTATTTTCTACAAATCGATTTGGTATGTTCTACAAAATAATAACATTGTTTTTCTCTTCGATGACAGGTGCGACGAATGCAAAAAATGCTATCATTTCACGTGTCTGGATCCTCCGGTGAAAAAATCCCCGAAAAGACGAGGTTACTCCTGGCATTGTGCAGACTGTGATCCTAGTGTAAGTTGATTGATTTCATTTCATTCTTCAATTAATTTCTTTCATTTACTTATCCACTTGAAAATATATTTATCTGCATTCATTCCAAAGAACTGATAATGACGAATTCTCCAGTCGAAATAACGACATTAATAAATCGGGCCCAAAATTTAGTAACATGTGGAAGTATAATGATGTTTTAGTAGCAGGATTGAACCAACTATTTCGCTATTGATACTCAAGCTGTATTAAGTATTGATTGGCAGATAGATACTAAATGTTCTGTATGGCCAAGAAAGAAAAATTCTTTAGGACGCTTGACCGTTGTAAACCAAAATCATGAACATTGAAATTCTGTTTTAAGGTTTTTTTGAAAAAGTCGATGATGAACTCTTATTGGTAGTGATTTTCGAAATTGCTTTCATCCATTTACATGTACTTTCACTGCTTAGACCTGATAGTACTGTACACGGAAAACAAAAATAATGCATGTAATTATCGTGATTTCTTTTTCAGGCCTCTGAATCCGAGAATTAATGTTCGTCGATTTTGGAAATACGAAAAGGGATACTGCGTTTTGTAGAATAATTGACGAAACAACAAAATTTTTGGAACATCTTGTATTTCGAGAGAATACAAACACGTATTAGTTTTTTTCCTCTTTTTCCGAACCACGAGTAACGAGTAATGCAGAACATTATCTGCAGTTCCAGCTAGAGTCGAAATAAAAAAATCCCAAAGTTCGAGTCGTGCTTGAATAGAATAATGAATTGTAATTTGAATTTTGTAACGCTTTATAAATATCGCTCGTTTGTATAGAATAACTTGCGAATGAAGTAATGGACATCGGTTCTCAAGTTGAGATTTTGTTCTTTTTGGTTGTTTTTTTACTAAACAAAATATATTAATCACGCAGGTACTATTCGAATTTTCTCGGCATTGTATATCGAATATTGTATATTCTGTTTAGAATTTATAAATGCACTTACAGTGCATTGTTTATGAGAGGAAATGAAAAAATACTGTATTTTGGTTGTACGCCTTTACAACTGACGAAAAATTATTATAAATCGAGATTTTCTTCTCTTATTTGTCATAACTTTAGCCTTAGAGAATTTGAATAAAAAAAAAAATGAATCTAAAAATTTCCGAAAAAAAAACATTATTTTGGAAGTGAGTTCCTTTATTTACATCCTTGCCCGAATACAATAATATCAGATGAAAACCTTTGGAAACATTATAGAGTAATAAAAAAATCATGAAGATAATAAAAATTGGAGGTAATACGAAAATTTAATTGTCGGAAAACATTGTTGACGTACTCCCGCAATGATTTTCCGGACTAAATTAATGAACAAAGATGTTTCATTGTTTGGAAGAAAAGTTGAATGATTTGATACAAAGTTCTATGTCATGAAAAGGTGAACAATGTTTGAACAGAATTTGTCAATCGTTTTCCTAAAAAAGTATACTATAAATTTAAAACTTTTTTTATTCTCTATACAAATATATACACAATAAAGTTTAGTGAAAGATGATCAAGGATTCTTTATATTTGGACATAAAACCATTTCTAAAATCTTTCCCAGACATTGCCCTTCGACCGGGCACAACGATTTCATCGACTGAGATCCACGTATTGTCCTTGCATTGTATCAACAGAAGATTCTTTTTTTTGTCATAAAATACACAACCTGGAATCATAAATGATTCGTTATTATGCGCATTATTCCAATCTCGATCAATTTTATACGAAAAAAAAGTAAAACCTGGTTTTTCCTCGTCGGAATTTGCTAAACTCACTGGCTCTTCATAAACACGAATACCGTGCAATTTTATCGCTATACCTTCAAACTTTGTTGTCAGGGAATAAAGCCCAGTGAGTGCACGTTGCAAATTGTATACATTTTGAGCACTCATCTTGTTCCACCTTATAACTGAAGCTTTTGCCGTAATTTTAGGTGCTGCAAAAAAAAAAAATTGCTTTTATGGTAGTTCGTCACTCACAACTAGATTGATCAAAGTTAAAATATTTAACTTCTTAATTCAAAATATTCAAATTCAAGAAATCGACTTGAAAAAAGTTTTGTTGGCGCCAAATCACTACACCATGTTGAACTTGCCTATGCATTCACCTAACCGAATAAATGATTATATAAACGAAAAAATTTTATTGGCTTAAATTAAAAGATACTTTAATTCCACAAGTGAAATGGGTATTTTGAAAATCTTGAATAATTTTGTATTTCAAATTGAATAATCCATGCTTTTGCTTTTCGATCTGCGTTTTTTTAACCTTTCATATTTACCGTATGTAGCATCTGCACTGTTCTGTTCCCGTCCTTGATGTAACACATCCGGTAACTTTTCAACAGTTTTGATTAATAGATCACTGCCGAGTTTGGCTAATTTGGTGTATAATTCAGGCATTGTTTCATCAGGATGAATAGGAATTTCTTCTTGAGCCAATATTTCACCAATATCGAATCTTTTGCACAGATGAAATGTATTTTATTTAATACATTCTACTGTAAAATGTAATGAGTGTAACTTACTTTTCTGGCATGATTCTCATAATGGTAACTCCCGTCAGAGAATCACCGTTCATTATTGCACGAATGATCGGTGCAGCACCTCTAAGTTTTGGTAATAAACTTGCATGTACGTTAATCATACCTCTGAAATAACACCAATTAAGGATTACAAATAAAAAGCTCTTTTCATATGATTTCAAAAGTACCTGTTTTAAAATGTTGTGAATCCAATAAAAATAAATCTTATGAATATGACACAATCCAGTATTCTCACTGTAAATATTCCATTGTGTACATTCATCCAAGTTTTTTTAAGCAGATTGAATCATCTGGGTATTATGAAATGTATATTGTTGTGAAACTTACAATGGGAACGCATCTATCACTTCAGCTGGTATCATGTGGCCAAACGAAACTACCAAACCCAAGTCGAATTGGGTAATGGGAACTGATAGAGGCCAAGTGTGTACCAGAATACCATTTTTAGTTGCATAATTAATGAGTGCATTTTCTTTGCCCTTATACGCCGTCACAACTTCCAATCTTTTGATAAGATTCTTTGATCTACTGAATGGAAGCAAAAAAGATCAAAGTACATTTACTTGATATTTGTTTCAAATATATACAGATTACTATTATGAATGTAGGAAAATCAATTATGTGACAAATGCGAGTTTCGAGCATTATCACTTTACTCATCAGATGAAAAGTATTCATGTTTTGAAAGTGTAACCAGGGCTTTGTCGACAATGTTGGAAAATCTTGTTTTCCATAAAAAAACTGAATAGATTTTTTCCTTGAAGCATTTCTCGAACAAACGGTTGATGTATCATAACATTTCAGCAACATGAAAAGTGTGCTGACTATAATTTTGTACTTTGTCATACGGTTTAAAGATCTGATGTTTGAAATAAAATCATAACTTGTCTTTCTATTCTCAAATATTTATAAAAAAAAGTCAGCATGTTCAGTTTAAAATAATAGTACATAAAGTTTACTCAATCAACAATGCAGGTGTTTTAAAAATCAATAGATATGAAAAAGAAAATTATATTTTAAGAATATTTAATAAACTTGAAATACTAACTATCGTTCATTGAGAACTTTAAAGCTGTGCAAGGCAAAATCATCACTTCCATAGAATAATATGCTCCATGGACCAGTGTATAGTTCTTGGTTATTTCGGTTCGTCTTACAGAGATTTCCAAAGTAAATAGAAACGAATTTCTTAAATGACAGATTGTGAGCTTTATTTGCAGATGAAGCCAAACAATTCCACACACTATGCTTGAGAAATTTCAACATCATGGTTTCTCAATATCATGCATAAATACTACGATTTTTCACCGGCAATTTCGTCGTAACGGTGAACATAACCCCACTTTTTTTGTTGCACTAGAGGGTAAATAATGAACGAAAATTTCACTTGCATTGAAACACAATTTTTGATCGAAATATTTCACATACGAAGAGAATTTAGTCATTTCATACATCTACTTCCTCCGTTTTTTATATAATTTAGGAAGAATATTTCATAAAAACAAAAACTGCCTGTTTTGGCAGTGTTATAGTCCTTCAATGGAGCAATATATCGATCCATGTGAGTATATATAACAGCAGAAAAGAATTTTATCGTAAAATTCGCTCATTAGAACCTCGTTTTTGATTAAAGACTCATCTCATTTTGTAAGATGAATGGAAATCACATCTGAAAATAAAAGTGATAATCGTCACATTTGAGAAAAACTACTTATTTTGCAAATTAGATTATTTCTATGATTCTGACTCATTTATTTTCAACGCGATCATTTTGTTCTTAAACTTTGCGTACTTATGTACTTTTTCTAAAATAGTACATAAAACGGCATGTTATGCAATATCACGTATATTATCACCAATTAGTCGTTAATTGGGAAGTCAATGAAGAAGGAAAATATACAAAAGGTGTTTTGTAATCGACAATTTATTATGTAATCACGTACATTACAAACACAGCCGAAGAAATCAGATAATAAATCATTATTACGATATACATTTCATTTATATATAATAATCGATAAAATCGCTTACGATTAAAAATTATTCGTCGAATGTATAGGTTTGTATCATACTCTATGGTGATGATGCAAGACAACCCTTGATATTTCGCATTATCGTGGCATTTAAATCGGTGTTTATACGCATCACGTGTAATTGTGTTATATTTTTGTTACATATGCATGGAAGTGTAAATGTGTGGACGTGTAAGTCGCAACGTTTTGTCGTCGCCACGCTGGGATAGAAACAAATTAGCGAAATTTATTATATTTTTCATCGTAATTCTATTGTTGCACATTACATAATATGTATTTTAGCGAAAAATAGTGACGGCACAACGCGCCGTGGTCTCGGCTCAGTTATAATCACAGGTATTTGTGTCCACACTTTCTTCTCTCAGGTATAATTGAGGGGGGATCATAATCGTGTCTCATATCTCAAAAAACTTATTATTGGGCGTTAGGAAGTGCAGATTCAATATATTTTACGTGTTATGTTAATTGTTATTTATATACACGATTCGTAATGAGGATGGTGCTATACTTTGCTAATTTCAACAAGGAATAAAAACTGATGAACATTTCAACAATAAATATAGTGTTGTAAAATTTTAATACGCGTCATAAGTAATATCGATTGCTGCCTATTATATTTATCAAATTATATATATTGGTATTATATATATGTGTATATATATATTCTCATAAGGCTCGCCATAGAATACATTTTTCTCATCTTTTTCACAATTTATTCCCGTTATATTATCCTTTCTCTCGTTCTCTCTCTCTCTCTTTACGCTTCCTCGTCTCTTGCCGTATATGTACATATTTATAAATTTAGGCGATTCCAATTTTACGATCGCACGATCTCAATCGATAACTTTCGAATTTTATCGAATCTTCATGGAGTACTTAAAGATTCAACAGAGTTTTAAGTTTCCATCAAAGTCGCTCATTCATTCCCTGGTTGAACATGAAATAAAAAATATCGAATTTATGACATCGCAGAGAATTAAAGAGTCATTGAATGGTTTTTTTTTCAACTCAGTATAAACTTTCAAATTTTACACTCCTTATGAAGTGATTCGAAATAACATCGTCTCTTGGATGAATAAAGTCGAATTTTCTCTCAAATCGTGGATAACAAAATTTTCTCTTTCCACTCAGTATGCGAATATAAAAAATGCAATCTATTGCCAGAAAAATTAGAAAACCTTCAACTGATATCGTGCGTTCCAATATTTCAATATTTTTCATATTTTTTTCAGCCAATTGGTACATTTAAAGAAAATGTCTTTCAAATTTTGAACATTTTTAATTATCATAATAATAACATTGAACACAATGACATAGATATTTGGGTTCTGTATTGTTTTTTATCAAGTTTGTCTCAAACGCGAAGTCTTAGGATAATTGCAAAATATATTTCTGTAGATGGCGTATATTAAATGAATTTTTTTTTCTCATTTTTAACGCTGTTACATGGTGGTTTGGCTTTTAAATTACAATATTCGTTGGACTTTGACGAACTTTTCACATTATTCACGGCACTTTACGCTCCTTGATTTCTCCGTTTTCAGGATTTTGTTCTTTCCTATTTCCCAAATTATTTCATTTCCTTTCTAGCACCTCGAATCTCTGGGTTTTAATAACGAATTCGGCTGTGCTCGCGATCAATCTCACAGTATGACCTCCTCTGTTTTTCAAACTCTCCGCATTTCTCATAAAATCTGTGAGAATGAGACACAAATTGATTTATATACTCGCAAAGCCGCACGAAAAAATTCTCCACTTGAGAATCATTCGAATGAGCGAAACACCTTAAGGAACCATCGTTCCGAAGGCGTTTCGTCTTGCCGCAGAAATTTAATGGCTTTTTTGTACGTGTCACATTTTGAGAAAAAAAAATTAAGACCCATCGCTCCGAACGAATCCGATTCAAATATATAAAAGTACCTTTTTCCACTTCTTTGAGTCCCAAACAATGCGAGCTACGCTACAATTTTTGTTTCACAACTACCTCAATGTATCTGGGTATTTGGGTGATTGAATTTCTTTCAACGAGAATCCACGATTTTTTTCGCTTCCTCAACATTTTCGTCAACTTTGTTACACGCCAATTGCTCATACTTCAACATTATCTCCGTTTACAAAGAGTTCATTATTTCCTAGTAAAATCGTTGGCAGCAAAATGAAGGACAGTGCGTGAAAAATTGAATTCCGTAATTGATATCAGCAAAGCTGTGTGGTCTTCTGTACAGTACGGTATTTAGCATAGTAGAAAATAAACTCTCCGGCTCCAATTTTTCTCTCCGGGTCATTCGTTCGCAAAAATCGGAGAATGCTACGATTCGATTCAGTTCTGTCAAATACCAAGCTCGATAGTCCTGCGACGGACCTTTTTTTCGTACATTTGATAAAAACACTTTTGTCTGCAAGATGAAAAATCTAAAATTCATTTTCCAGAGTCATTTAAAGTACAAATTAAATATTTTTATAAAGATTGCAATTATCGAATTGAAGGAAGAGTTGTCAGAAGAATGAAAGGAGTTTGAAGATGTGGTCTCGAGCCAAAATAACGAATCGTCTCGAACGGGATCATCGGGTAATTTTGTATTTTTTCAAAACACTTATACCATGATAGCTTAAAATGTTTGGTGTGTCAAGGACACTTTATTTGAATAAAATACAGCATTTGTAACTTTGGCTTAGCATTGAAAAGTGCAAAAATCATGTTTTCTTTTTTGTTCAGTGCAACCTCTTTCGACTACGAACTAATTAGCCGTACCGTCTCATATCTTGACAACTTAGACTGTACATTATTCGATGATACACGCAGAACTTTATTACAAAACCGAGCAATGCCCTCGAAATGAATCTTCGCATCAGTTTCTAATTCCCTCGCTCTCAACGATTCAACTTTTCTCCTCCTTTTTATTTCCTTTTTCTTTCATTTCCTCCACATTCAGCATTAATGGCAAATCGAAATACTTATTATATCGTGGTTGTGTACGCGTACTGAGAATGGAATTTTCGACTTTTGAATAACGAAAAAAACGTTTGAAAATAATTATGTACATTGATGACTTTACCGAAAAATCATCCAACCGAATTGTATCTCCTGGTAGAAGCAACGAACGCAAGAAAATGTTGAACTAACTGAAATCAACTCGTAATTAAAAAACGACTAATCTGACAGGTATTCCATAATAAACATAAAATTTCATTATACGAGAAGAACCGGTATTACGAAATATTGGAAGAAAATTTATTTTCCATATTCTCTTTATTCTCAGTGCGCGTGTAAGTGTTTGCATATGGCTCTGTGTATGCGACTGTGTGTGTGTGTGTAATTATTTTTTAAATCGTTTTTATATTTAACAATCAACTGCACAGCAGAGGTAACAAACTCAAGTTCAAGTCGATGAAGACTGTCGTCGCGATACACATTGCAAAAGAGAAGAAAGATTTATCTTCAATCGTCCTTATATTATTCAAATATCGTAAACATATTAATCATCGATCAGCTTCTTATGGAATATTATTTTGAATGAAAAAGTATAAGTAAAAGTTCAAATCAGTTGAATTTGTTATTGTGAAAGTTGAAATGAAATCGATCGGACGATGCTTCGCGTGTATTATTCAATAAATTTTTGTTACAATCGTAATAATCATTATTATTTAATAATTTATTGGTTGTTGGGTAATAAATATATAATATATTATGTATAACGATGCGCAACGTGAAAGCATTCAAATTATGCGGGTTTCACATGTGGGCCACAGCCTAGTAAGTGCAGCTAATACGATAATAAAAGTTCTGCATTATTATTTTTTTCTTTTATCGTAGGGTTTACGTCTTTGGTCCGTGGAGCATTTAAAGTTATCATCAATGATAATGAAATATCTTTCTATAATACAGCGTTATTTCATTTTTCGTTAGCTACGTACTATCAGGATATTCTCATTCGACATCAGCACTGTTGAGGTATACAGAATGGTTTTTTTTTCGAGTAGTCATTTACGTGATTTTATCTGCAATGATTTTTCAACCGGTGTGTTTATTTTCCTCCTGCGATCTATTGCTCTTGTTACAAAGAGTGTGTTTGACAATTTGGCGTGTTTCAATTTGCTTGAGGTTCGATGAAGTCGAAATTGAGTATCAGCTGAATCACACGGAGCTTTTTTTTCTCTTCGAATAATCTCACTTTAATTGTAAGTTTCATGCCTATTCGTTGTGTCAAATCGCAACAATTGTATAGAATTTATCTGAGGCTCGATCTCATCGTACGCGAACGAATATTTACTTTTTTCTTAGTACATCAATATTTTTTTATTCGCGTTTTTTGTCATTGAAATTAACGGAGTTTTCGTATGCACGTGTACACAAGGAGCTCGATGCGAACGAAAACAATGAAAATTATTACTTCGCAATTACTGCTCTTGACAATCGTTTATCATTTTTTTTCAGTTTTCTTTAATCGAATATTCTCCACCTTTCAATGTAATGACAACTTCACTGTCGTAAGAATATTTTTTTTCGATTGGAGAATTTATTTATCGCTTAATGGATGAAAAATTACGTAGCTATAAATGAACCATTTGCAGTAGACATGCCCTCCTCGGGAGTGCATTAATTTTTCCACTATGACGAAATCGAAGTCATCGAGCGTGCCATGTCTTTAGATGGCCATTGAATAGCGTATAAAACTTGTAGGGATTAGCTATTTTTCTCTTGATTGATGTTGTTTTTTATAAAAGCGTCTTACGTATATTTACTATAAATCGAGCCTTTCACGTCAACTCAGTGTGCTCAACAAAGATTTATTCCGGACTTTTATTAGCTGTGAATATTTAATTTAAACTTCCAAAAACAAAAGGGAATATTTCAAAATAAAATGAATTCAAATGAATTCAAATGAAGCTACGAGTATTGTTAATCGTTGCGAGAGACAAAACACTCGTTAATTTGTAAAAGAAAGTTTTCAAACCGAAAATATTCGTGATCGCGACAAACTTTTTGAACAGATTTTGAAAAAGGGTTGAAGTTGAGAGTGATGGATTTAGCGTGAAAGTTTCGTACTCTAGTAACACGATATTCCCTTGAAATTATTTATATTCGAAAGAAAAAACGGGCGTCATATATCGAGATGTCATTTATTTTCCTTATTCTTTTCTCATTGCATACGCAGCGTAACTTTATTTATCTTTTTCTCCTCGTTATTACGAGCAATGCGGATCTACCAGAGATTTTTCCTGTGTGTGTGTTTTTTTGTCTCGATCTGGGTATTCGATAATCCTGGTCGGTTTTTCGCTTGGATAATCTCATGTGTGCATTAATTATCTTGACTTTATTCTTTTTAACTATTGTATGGACGTTTGAATTACACATTTATATTTCCTGTATATAACACATTTTTTCTTCCTCCCTTTGTTTACCTGATTTGCGATCAAAAACTCTTTATCCTTCATTTTTGTCTCACTTTTGTTTCTTCGACGAGCTATTTAGCAAAATTTTTTTTTATTACCAGTAATCATCATTTAGCACACATACACACACACGCACACACACACATACACACGGGATTTCGTATGTAGACGGTATTGATCAACGCAACATGGGCATGTCGCTTTGTTTTCTTTTCTTCTTAAATATGTAAAAAAAAGTGCGCCTCATCTACTGAATTTTTGGCAGTCAGTTTTCAGATGAGATCTGAAGTGTAGAGAGAGATATTTAGGATATATTTATGTTTACAGCAGTATTGATATATAATGAACGCAGTAATCTTCAACATCTCGGTTATTACATCGTTGGTCTGATCAATACGATATGCAACCAGATTGGATTTTTTGTTTTTTTGTCATTTATTTATCAGGACGAGTCAGTTAGAGGGTCAATAAAAAATGAATCCGAAACGGTTTTGGGGACGCAATTATTCCGTAAATTCACGAAGTACTTTTTGCAATTCGCCAAATTTCTTATAAATAAGTTAGATTAATTATTCGTTTCCTTCATCATGTTCAAATACAAAAATTCAGAAAAATCAATCAAAGTAATGACTGAAAAAATGGAGAAGCTTTTGTTCGTATTTTTACAGTTCGCTAAAGCAAAAATGACCGACTGAGTTTAAATAGTCATTACTTTGTTAAGACTCGAACGCTCATTTACGACTGAGGCGACGTTAAATGACATTTGTTCCAGCGAAATTTGGGCTGTTCGTCATCGCTAATGATATCAAGTTGATGTGTTCCGAAACTAGTGAAATGGGATAACCGAGAAAATTACTCACGTCATTAAATCGCTAGCCACTTTATATTTAGTGAGAAATCTTCAGTTTTTGTTCGTTAATGATGTTCTATTCGTTCATAAATCCTTTTCGCCTCGTATGGCGTTGAAATGATCATTGAAAATATGCAATTTTACGTTGACTAGAACATCTCGCGTCATCTCTAGAGTTTGCCTCGTAATGATTGATTAATTTTTATTTAGTTATGCATTTTCGTTCGATTAATACTACCTCATTATGTTGAAAACGCGGTAATTGTCATTAATATAGCGAAATAACGCTAATTTAAATATATTGGTCTGTAAATATTGCTGAATACTCATCGGGCACAAATCAACACGCAGCGCTCTATAACCGTTTGCTCGCGTACGGTTCTCCATCATTTTTAAACGCTTCTCGTTTCTCCCATCGTCTCTTTTTTTCTTTTTTTTTATCTTGTTAATTGATAATCGTATTAATGGCATTAAAGGACAATAGTAATTGTAATTATAGTATGATATTAATTTACATGTAGCAGGACTAGTAGTCGTAATAATCAATAATTGATAAATAATTAATTACTGCAATAGTGTGGATGATTAGTGTTCGTTCTTTTCTTCTTTTTAGTTTTTTTGTTCACACTTCTAGAAAATATGCTCTACTGAGATATTCATACCATATATTCGCAATTAAATGAGTTTTACAAATAACTACGTTTGATTTATTTAAGTTGTGTCACGTTTTATGGCATTTTTTTCATATTATTTTCACGCTCGCCGCTACTTTTAATCTTCGTTCTCTTTTGTTTTTATTATTGTTGAGCCAGCTGTTGAAAAACTGCGAGCGTTATCGAGAAAAGCACCAAGTATATTACTTTCATGTATTCTTATAACGAAAGTGTCGATGACGAAGATCATTTTTTTTTCTCGTCGCTTCCTCGTGCCATGCCTTGCTCTCTTAAATTCGTAACTATATTGTTCTTAAATTCCAAAACAATCCGTTCGATGAGTCACCGGAGCAGCACGCCTCTCGTTACTCGAGAATCCTTCTTTACAAAAAATCTACGACGAAACGTGAAACGAATATTCGTATTTATTTATATTCTCACTTAACTAATAAATTATGCGAGTGAAATTTGATCCTTCAACTAGGCTAAGCATTTCCTTATACGCGTCAAAGCATTTTCGTCAACCCACTTTCGTAAGCTTCTCTATTTTTTCGCTCTTATTGCACTTAATTGTCCCCGTCGATAAAACTATTTTATCGTAGCACAAAACCCGTCGAATTATTCCTTTAGTAATCACAATGCACCGGATCATATCGTCCTTCGTCGAAAATCGTCTTCTCTTGTTTTTGGTCGATGCGGGGCTGCCGCATGCACCATTATTAGCCTCGAAAGTAATGCGGGGGCTCAGTAGATTTTCTTATTTATTGTTTACTCATTTTCCGATGAGTGACGGATAAATCTTCGATGATCGATGCAACACACGGTAGTCGCACGATCTACGAAACTACTCCCTTGAGGTGTATGAAGAAAAATGTGAGGAACATGAAGTAGGCGATCGGAAAGGTGATCCTTGCGATAACGTCGATCGTCTTAGCAACTCTTATCGGATGTGGCGGCTCTTTCTTTCGTACCTGGACAAAGCAGCACTACTCAGGGTCATTACAGGGTTGGTAACCCACGCATGCAAATATCACACTCAATTTTATTTTTTCTATAAGCGAATTACTCAATCCATTTTTTTCCCACATTTATTAGCTCCCTGAATTTTCTTTTGAAAATTATAACTATAGCTGAATTTCAAAAACTGCATTTCGTCTATTCCTATAATCCATATTTCTTATACTTTCGTTTCTGCCTCCGTTTTGGTGATGCAAAAATGATGGGGACAACATGAAATATTTCGAGTATAAATAATTTCATAAATCTTTTCATTTTCATTAACGATTCAGTGATCGATGTCCTTTTTTCATTTACTCTAAGAAGGAGGTGCATAAATTTCAGTGTGAATACAAATTCTAGACGAGAAAAAACACTCATTGTAACTCTACAGTGAACTGACATTCGAAACGTTTATTCAGTGAATATATTCGAGCGATTTAATGAAATGCGATTTTATAGGAATCATTGATAGTAAAAAAACTACGAAATATAAATTCGAAGGGTGAAAAGTAAATAATATCAACAATACATCTAGATAGAAAATTTGAAAAATATATGCAGAAACGTGTTCGTTTAAACATTTCCATAATTTTCGCTCAAAGTTATGGAAAAGAAATGTACTAATTCCAATAAATTAAAAATAATCTAAATAGTAAAACTGTGTACGAACAGACAAATGGCTCTAACAATTTTAAAATAAACCCACTTTCACAGTGACGCTGTAAACACACCTTTGACTAAAATATTTTTGGCATGCTTGAAATTTGTTTTTGTAATTCTATGACTATGTACGTGAATTTCATTATGTAACGTCTCAGTCAAAATTCCATGGTTAAAATTAACTGTATTTTTATTTCTCTAGAGCTTTACGGTATCCTCCACGTTCGTAAATTTGTTTTCCATGTTCAATCCACCAATTACAACTGAGATTTACTTTTGAAGTTAAAACATTTTTCCATTGACTGATTTTATAGCATGTTTCATTAATTTCCAATTCCATGAACTCGCTATTTGAATGTGAATTCTTAAAAATGAGAATCGTCGCTTGTGGAATGTTGATATTCAAGCGATGCTGATGGCTCGAAATTGTCGTTTGATATCGAAACTTTTGATTAGATTAAATAAATTAGCATTCACTCGTTCGCTATCGAAAAAGCGCATTTACTCCACGTTGATTTATCGCTTCTTTAACGAATGATACATACCTCGGCGGCACATCCATTTGTTGCGGTGTGAGTGCATGGATTTGGACCACAATTCGTGCAGGCGATTATCTCGTTTGCCCCTGGACCGGTACCGGCTGTGTTGCCACCCTCTCGTTTCTTTTCACCCTACGACAGGGTCCCCGTAGCAGAAAACTTATACACGACAATACAATCCCGAACCGATTCACTTCCACCTTCATTTTCTCTATCCACTCCCCCATCATTCTAATTCAAAGGGGTTTTTTTCTCTTTTTTATTGGTTATTCCCAGGGTCAAAAATCAAATATTCAAGCTTTTTCGCAGCGTGGGTACGAGGCATTCCAATTCAACTGATCAAATGTTTCATGGCATCATAATTTTTTAAAAAGTCGAAAGAAATCCTCAATTTCGAGCATCTCAAATTTGTTCTGTGATTCTTATTCTTGAATCGTTATATTAGCATGAAAATAGCAGTAAAATTGAGAAAATATTGTCACATATTGAACTTGATGAGAAAGGAATCGGTTTTGCAAATACTCTTTCTTTCGTTCGTTCATTGGTAAATTATTGATGGAGTGGCATAAAAAAAAATAGGAAATAGTGAATCGTTCGTTTTCTCTCTCGTTTTCCCTTCTATGTTAATATAATCCTGACTATACGTTTTGTTAACATGCCTTTCAACTTTTCATTTACTGTTTACATGCTACAATAATCGCTACAACAATAATATCGAGGACATCACGACGTCGGTCTTTACGATTCGATTTTTATTTCAACCATTTCGAAGTAATTTTCTCTTCGCTTTTACTCCCTTGCAAAAAATCAAAAAGCTTTTTCTTCAAAGGCTTTATACACAGAAGATCGTTCTACCAATTCGAAACCATTTTATTTCTGATTAACTGGCAAAAAAAATGTTTGCATGAACGATCTATTCAATTGAAAATATCGGTTTACTGTGGCAGCTCCTCAGGCTTTTTTTTTCTTTTTACTAATCTTCTATCTAATGAAAGCTGGACAGCATGTTAGATCATCTATGTACCGGTTTACGGATTTAATGACGTATATTCATATAAATATATCAATACGTATATATATTTACAAAATATTAATATATTTTTATACTACATATGAAATCATATATATTATAGTATAAAGATATATTTTCTCAAATATATATATTTAGCACTGAAAGCTCGCGATTCTTGTCATTCCAACGTAAAAAATTGAAGACATTCTTCGACGTGATTTTCACTCTCGGAATTCGCGGGTGTATGCTTTCTTTTCTCAGTCATTTTTTCATCAAAGCTAATTTTGGATTATTTTTGTTAATAAGATTACGGATTTCTATACTGTTTTTTTTAGATCGATATTTTAGACAATTCTTTTTAGTTTGAATGATTCGATTCGTGATGGAAGCTGTGATGTGCGTGAGTTCGTTAACAATACAGTCGGCAAATTTAAGCAGCGATTTACTCCAATTGTGGTGGTTTTTCTTTTTTACGTAAGCGAGAGACTGCCGTGCATGTCTGTTACGAAATACCAAAATTGCTGACCCTCTGTTGAAGCCAGT
Organism: Venturia canescens; assembly: GCF_019457755.1. NCBI lineage: Eukaryota > Metazoa > Arthropoda > Insecta > Hymenoptera > Ichneumonidae > Venturia > Venturia canescens. The sequence continues at coordinate 14,705,356 of NC_057421.1, read as the reverse complement.
AACAACCCACGTACCAGTCAGACCGAAAGGTTATTTGGAAAACTTTTGTTGAAGGCTTAGAAAATGCAAAAATCACTGATGTATTCAAATTTATCAAAAATTCGTCTAGTCTTGACAGTCCAAAGTGTTCCAGCAACGATTCAGTAAAAACTCAAAAAAAAAGTTTTTAAAAATGATCAGTTTATTAGTATTTTTATTTTATACAGAAAAATATCACTCTCTTGACTCGACATTTTTAACTTAAAAATCCTAAAACTGGGTTGAAAACAACTCGAATTTTGGTAGTAAAAAACATATTTTTTGAATCTCTTCAAAAAATTATGTCATTTTATAGAGACTTTATCATTGGATTTCCATCAAATGCAGCTTCGAAATAAATCACCTTCTTCACCATCAAAGGACGAAGGTAGAGATCAATAATTAAACGTTATTACTGCGTCCCAGGGACATTTTAGGCCAAGAGGATTTCGATCGGCTTCGACCCTATTGTACGGTTGACGTTTGAAATACTAAAAAGTGAGGGTTGTTGATTGAAAAAGCAAGTAACTGCGTCATAAAAAGCTGTGATTCTCATTTCACCTTCCTTATTTGACTGGTACGTGTAGTTGCCCGATCGATGAAAATTTCGATGCGAATAAACGTTGTAAAATAAATGAACCTATGTAAAAGAACGTATCGAAATGGAAAAGTGACAGGAGCTAGTCTCATTCAGTCCCTGAGATACGAACAATGCGTTTGGTCAAATTTTTCTTCCAAAATGTCGAAGTTCAGGCCGTAAAAGGAAGAACATTTGCCAATGAGAACGAGCAAATGGAACGTGACTCGTATAGAATAAGCGCACTTTGAAAAATTGTATTCGCCATGCCACTAATCGCGTTCAGAAAACCATGGTGATTATCAGAACTTAAAGTTTCATAAAAAAATAATTAATCGCAATATCATGAGGAATACATCTCGTTTCTTCCGGCCCATGGGACAATAAATCATTGCGTGCGTGAATTAATTGGCGTTTTATGAAAACTCATGGATCCACGAAAGAAAAAGAAATAACTCTTAATCCTTTTTTTTCATCAATTTATCGATCATGAAAATAGTTATTTCTTCTTCGTTGTCGTTACTCCACGTGAGGTGCAAAAAACGAAAATTTTATAAGACATTTTTTGAAAGACAGACATACATCGGAAAAAGCTTTTAACGAGAAAGAATCGTGTTATTCAAACGTGTGATCATGCTTACATTTTGTTTCTTTTTGTAACGTTTGCAGAAGGGTTAAACGGACAGATTGAAAATAAATCAAAGTTATAAGTGTATTTATATTTATATATATGTATTTGTATTAGAAGACACGAGACTTAAGGCCCGGAGGACAAAGTGTGCGTGTCAAGGGACGATAGTGGACCACATGCATCTCGATTACTTTCGACATCATTTTTGGCTTTGTTTTCTTTCAGGAAAATTTACCAATAACCAATTTCCTCTAATTCCGGGATTTCTACTAATTATTTGGGTCGTGATTTGTGTTCATTTTGAAAAAAAAACATGGTATGAGTTTAGGAGAGATGCAAGTGACTTTCGTATCGAGCCCCAAGGTGAACGGGGGATCTTACCAAGGGGCTGGCCAATATAATCCCTATCCTGTTGAGCACCGCTGGAAGCCGCTGCAACATCACAGACACCAAACAAAGAGACTTACTCACCGCAACATTCCACCAACCAAACTTAGTAAGAGATTTTTATTCGCGGGCTTGTGTTCAAGGATGGGAATTAAAATTTACAAATAAACTCGATTAGCCATATTGTCAATCGTCAATCGTTTTTGCAGTTCGTTTTCGTTGCAATACTGGATCATAGTTAATAGAAAGTGAGCTTGTATTTGAAATTTGAAATTTTATTTTTATTTCAAATATTCGTTCCATGCTCCGAGGTTCAATTTGAATTTTTTAAAATAATTTATCAGCAATTTTTCAAATAAGTCGTTATTCGTTTTAGCTAAAAAGTTTTAATCATATCCATCGAATAAGGATTGAAATTTTATTTGATTGTCGTCATTTCATTTGCTGCCAACAAATGCCTTTTTGGTGTTGTTATATTTTTATACTGATTTGTTCGTCTATTGCATATCCAAGGTATAATCAGTCGCATTAGATGGGATCGGCAGTTTGATCAACGATAAGTTTCGTCAAGTGTAATAATTGCACATATAAGACAATCGTTTGCATCGAGCACAAAGTTTCATTAATAAATTTTACACAATAACTTCGATTCTAAATTTGAGGAAGTTTAAACCAATTACAAATCGGAGACCGCGATCAACGAGGATTAAACTCCATTATTTCGTGCTCATAGAAAAGCTAAGAATTCGCGAAAGTAATTTGTTCTGAAATGTCGTTTCAATGGCATATAGCAGAGTCAATAAAAATGTGTCGATTTGAAACTGATGTAACGGAAACGACGTCTTATTTCGGAGTGTCGTACAACGATCAGAAAATTCACTCATGCAACATGAACACGATTTAGCAGCACTGCCCATTGTACAGTTGCAGTATCTGTTAAGTTTTAGTATTTTAAGTTGCAATTGTGACATTGTATATGATAATAAGAATATATAAGCAAATTATATTTGATATATATACTTATTACACGTGACCTTGAGTGTATCTGTATATGAAATGAATAAAAAGTTCGTTGTATCTACAAGTTTTTTGCATGTACTGAGAAAAAGAGACATGATTTGAAAATTTCGAAACAATAAGAAAATGTGAATTTCCAGAACAACTAAAGAATCGATAATTCGACTTAGGTTTAGTGAATAAGAAACTTCAGTTCTTAACCGAAACAGCTGCTAATATAAAGGGTATTTGAGAAGAAAAGATAAATTAGAAATATTAATAAAGGCGGAGAGATATGCATGCACGATTTACAACGTTGTCAATTTAATATTTTCCATCTCGTTTAACGAAAAAATGAGTAAATAACGAAAAAAATAAGGAAATTTTGTACCTACGACAAAGAAAAGGAGTTGTAATGGATCAGTTGGTTTTCTTAGAAAAAAGTAAAAGACTTCAGCTAGATAAAAGTGGAAAAATCAACGAGAGTCCGTAGCTAATTGAACGGTGTGTCTGTGTGGCATATTTTGGTAGAAATATTCACAGAAAGTAACAACACTAATAAGTAGATGTGACGAAATACCTATTTTGTTTGTTTCTTATTACGATTTTGAAATATCTCGATACAGGATATTCGTAATATAGTAGCAAGGTAAATAAGTAAATGAATAGTCATAGATAAATAGTATGTAGTAGATAAGATAAACAATTCATACGTGTTTGTGCAATATGTCACGCCAACAAGTTCACAAGGTGCACGATGCGAACGCGATAAAAGTTGAACAAATGCAATTTAATTGTTGAAAAAGGTACGTTTCTTGTCATAGGATAAAGTACCCGAAAAGTGAATCGTTTGAGCAGAATGCTGCAAAAAGTTTTCGGATTTTTAGATATACAGAAAATTTCAATTGAACTCAAAATTCATTGAGTCAAAATTCATTCGATTCATGAAATCATTATTTCAAAATTTAACAAATTATTACCCTAAAGCAGTGTCAAATCCGTTCAATGAAAGTCATTCTTCAGTGACACAACGAGAAATTATGAAATCGTTGATTCAGTGGGCTTGAAATCATCATCGATATTATCAAACGTCCCTGTGACAGACACATAAGCTCTAAATGTCTTACATCGAGTGCCAATAATTTTTGCTTAACTAATCAATGTTCAGGATCTCCAAAATGAAATTTATAAATGTCCATTCAATACGTGAAAAAAACGCTCGAGTTTTTATATGAATGAAAGTTATTCACTCATCAGAAGCTTTATCCTAGGAACAAAAAACTCGAACTTTAGTGTGAAAAGATCTAGAGAATAAGAAAGAAAACAAAAAAAAAAAGAAAAACATGTGCTTCTTCGTCGAACACCTTTATCGCATCAACATCGATGATGGGTTGAGGGGGCACAGATGAGACGTGATGTGAGGTATGATTTTACTGTTTAAATTTAAATTGCATTTACCTGCATTCGATCAATTTAAATGAAAATAAATAATTGAAAGATCGTCTCGCGAGTGAGTCAAAAATAGAATTTCACTTCTATCGTCAAATATAAAATCAGAGATCGATCCGCTACATTAATATCTAAAGAAAGATAATTCAACCAAAGTTTTGGAGCCAGACCTTAAAAAAAAAACAACAGCACTGTAATGAACACGAAACGAAATACTTTCTGAAAATTGAAAAAAAAGAATATACATCATACGTAAGTAAGAACTTGCTTGTAAGCGAATTCTCTAAAAATCAAAAAGTACGAAACTGTGTTCAACGGAATAATTTTCCTACTTTCCAGCTTCAACGTTTTATGCGTACTGGAAGATTTCGGGACGTAGCGTAAATTATGCAAACAGCACTTCGTTGAGCCAAATGGAGTTTTCTACGTGGCCCCTGTTTTTATGTACGTTTTCTAATGCGAGTATCTAAATAATGTGTACATAGATACATTGACTTGAAAAAAATTAGGGGCAACGCGGCATGAAGATTTCATAATATACGCTTTCTTTTAGTTGTTTGTGCTTGGAAACTTCGAATAAGATTTTTTACTGCTTCTCGTTGTTCCATATCTTCTCGATTGTTAATTTTTTTTTTTTTACCTTTTGCATTCATTTTTGCATTACCAACGAGACGTAGCAAGAATTTTTAACGACGATAGTCTCAGCGTCGACGGCGAATCGCAAAGTCCGTTCTTGTTAAGCCGAGAATTCTCAATGGGATCGGGAAGTTGATGCGAAATGCCCATCTCTCTCTCTCTCTATCTCTTTCTCTTCCTCTTTTTCGCTCACACGTTCTCTCACACACTTATTTCCTGTCCACCTCTTCAAGCACTTCGTTATCCCCATTTGAGATCCAAACGAAGCGAGTTTCAAAGTTTACCCCCAATTATGCAATTATACGAATTGTATGTGACTCCTGGGAGTCTTCGTTGAGCACACATAGCCTGATTTCCCTTTTGCCACTCGTGAAAATAACGAGATGGACGAAATACCTTCGAGCACAAAGCTGAACGAACAAAGTTCATTCTTCCATTTCATTTTTAGTTTCCTTCCTATTTTTACGTTGTCTGGTCAACTTGGCAGCAGATCACGGACGAATAATTATTTCAACGTCGTTTGAATTTGTCGAGCAATTGTTTGTGTAAAAAAAAACGACACAAGCTCTTTTTCTTATTTATTTCGGATATCGTGGCTACGGTTGAATCGATTTCTTAAAACGTAGATTCAAATTTATCCCGAAGATATTTCTTTAAAAAATTTACTACGGCTCAACAACCCATTCTATTTTTTACGAAGGCGAAAAATATACTGTCATGAAGCAAACTGGAGCGAGGGACATTCATCTCAATTCTCAATGAACTTTATATAACTTTGGAAAATGCCTCCTAAATCATGTCCATATTATTTGGCCAATTCAGTGCGTACTTTAGGTACTCTTCAAATGTTATAAAAAGTTCATTTCGGCGGAGATCGAAGAGAGAAAGAGAGGACGTTTCGCAAACAACATTGGCCGTTGACATTTTTATTTATAGGTAAAAATAAATACGAGATCGTTGTCGGAATGTACCTGGGTGACGGGATTCTCGCCTGGCCGATAGACGACGTTGTGAAGTGGTCTCTTACGTCCAACGTAATTGACGCACACGAACTCGAGGAGACTCGCGTATATGAAGCACATACAAACACCATCCCAGACGTTCATCGCGGTTAAATTCGAGACCACCGGAAGGGTCGATCGAAAGCCGTTCGAGGTCGTGAAGAAATTGAGCATCGTCGTGACACCTGAAATTTTTTCATTTCCGATCACGAAATTTCTCATTTTAAATTCCTCCTCATCTCTGCATCTTCCATTATAAACATTGACAAAGACTTTATTGATGGATGCAATTTTTTAATATTTATCTGAAACCGTACCGTTGCTAAGAGATCTTTTTCGAAAATTATTTTTCAATCGACTCGGAGCATGTGAACTTAGCATTGTTTCCTCTAATATTATCGATACGATTGTTAAGAACATTGCAAGGTTTTTTCATTCACCGTTTGGAAAGAAATTTTGAAATGTTTTTGCCCCAAATTTATAAATGCAGTGAAAACGAAGTTTTGTTGAAGTATTTGAATATTTCCTCATAAACACAATAAACAAATTGATCACGTTCAGGCACCAAACTTTCGAATAATTAAATCAAATTTGTTTACACTGTGAGACGATACTTTATTGGAACGATAAAAAATTTGTTGCGCGAACGAAAAAATTCTGTTGAATCCCTCCACCAAAATATTCCCATATTTCAACCTAATTTCGTTTCAAGTGTCTCCAGAATTATTCATTCAATTAGTATTAGTTATAAAAGAGATCCGGCAGAAATTGACTATAAAAAAACTAGGGCATCTGGAACGATGAGCCTCATTACGAAGCATCATCACGTTTAATTATAATCATGAAAAACTAATTCGATAGGGAAACGCTCCATACTGTTAGTCATGCGGTAAGAAGCAGTGAAAATAATTCGAAAAATTTTTATCAAATTCCTTGGAGTTTTCACTCCTTACTTTTTGATCAGTATAATGTAAAAATGTGGCACGACAAAAGCATAGGTTCGTTAATAATGAGACTCAGTGGAGAAAAAAATGGTCTTTTTTCAAGTTTTTTTTCCTCTCTTCTTTTTTTATAGTTAGTAGAAGGCTCACCAATCATGACTCTGGCGGGCACGGCGTTCCACTCGAGCCAGAACGTGATGAACGAGCTCGTTACCAGTATTATTCCCGGAATGAAGACTGTGGTGAAGTAGAAGGCTCGATCTCGCGTAAAGATGAGATCCACCTTAAGGCAGCTGTAGTTACCTGTATTTTTTTTTTTTTTTTTTTTTCAACAAAACAAAACTCTCGATTGTGGATGTGCTGTCAAGAAGACCTTTCGTATTTGGTTCACATTTCAAACTTGATGTGTTATACTATTTTTCAAAACTACATTAAAATTCTAAACAGTCTCAGGATTTTTGGAACCATTGTCACGAATTTATTGTCATCTTCCCACTCGATTATTGATCCCACTCTCAAACCCGCTCTCGCAATAAATAAAAATGATGCTGTGGAAACAAAATCAATAAAAATGAGTCATTCGGGTTCGGCAGATATCAATCGAGCTTTTGACTTGTAATGAACTGTTTGCTCTTTGCTCAGGCAAGACTTCAATAGCGCGCGTTAAGAATACTTTATTAATTAATCTGTGCTTTTATCAAGATTTTTCGTACGCCCGACATGTCCCCTACTAGTGTTACGTTGGTAATTTCCTTGGCTATTTATATTTGAAACATGTCCAAATTTTTACTGCAGTGCCTATTGCTAAATAGATTTCTAATGAGTAAAAAAGCACAACATAAAAAGCTTGCTGTGTTGCAGTTATCGAATTGTAATTATTATTCGGCAAAAGATGAACGAAATTCGAGTGACAAAAGATGATTGAATATCGTAAGAATTAGAGTTTCATCTATTTTTTTCCCTACTTTCTCGTGATAATTGAGCCATTTCTCGAACTAATCGGGATAAGCGATATCGATAAGTCATTGATAGAGCTTTGGAGACACTTCGGTGGATTAACTCGACGGAAAAGGGAGATGAAAAAAGAAAACAAAAGAGCTCGGAAGGAGCTCAGATAAATTCAGCAGGAAATGAAGCGTAATGAAGAGGAAAACGCGGAACGAAACGAGCCTCGGTCGATCTCTGTGCGAGCGAACTTTTGCTCGGAAAGACAATCCTCCGTCTCTTCCTTTCTCACATTGACACGAGGCACTTTGTAAGATGGCAAAATCATGTTCGAGCAATTCGCTCGAATGGGAAGTATAAGCGAGACTTCGAGGGAAAATAAATCGCTCAAAATCATGTCGACCAGTAATTTATTATTATTATTTTTTTTTTTTATTCGAAAAATAATCAAGTATGAAGTGTATAAATGTTTATGATTTTTTTTAAATACTGTAAACCAAGAAAATAAAATAGTCAGTCATGATGACGCTAGAATGTTTTCTCATTTGCAATGGTAACGAAGGAAAAAATCGATGGTGAATTACTATGAGTAGCTTGTCAATATTACTCGAAAAAGTCCCTAAAAACTAATTTACTCCAAGTGTGCGTATTTTCAATACGAATTACATTTGCAGATAGTTTGCTTTCGTTAGTCTCACTAATGAACATGCAAATGCACCGTTGAAAATGAATGAGATGAAGTATCCCTCTTTTTTTCTTTCTTTCTCTCTCTCTCTCTCTCTCTCATTTGAATGAAAATGCTGGAAAGGTGAAAGAAAAGTTTATCCGCATTCATTCGTTGGAGAAATATGTATGTGTAAATAGGGAACTTTCTCGAATAGCGTTCTAATGGTATTCAGAAATGAAAAAGCTTTATTTTTCGCAATGTGTGATGACTGTTATGCTCACGATGAAATTTGGAGAAGCGTTCGATTCGTTCGTGAAAAAGCATTGTACCTAGAAATTCAAATTGTTATCAAAGCGAGTTTCGTCGAAGGTCAAAAGTATTTGTGGTCCTTCTCATTTGTGTTGGTGAGGCCAAAAAGTTCAGCTGAAAAATTGCTGCGTGATTAAAATATAACGTTGCAACTATAAATTCCAAATTGCTTGCGGGAATTGAAATAAAGTTCGACATTACCGTTTCCGTTTACGAGGTTTGATCGTTCAAAGCCTCCTACCGGGTGTACGAGAGCACAAGTCATAGTTGACAAAAAAAAACATTTATATATGTAAGCACGATAAAAGTATAAATGCGTGCTGTTTTTTTTTTTTTAATTGCTTTTTATCATCGATTTATATAAGTTCACATTAATCGTTTAACAGCGAAAACTTTTATTTATTTCAAGAGAATTTTAGAGTTCGATGAATTTTAATATGAAATGACGAGTGTAAGATACGTAAGTGCACTCAAGTATAGTTATAAAGATGGAAGGATTCGTAAAAAGAAAAATAAAACATTACCGATGTTCGAAGGAAATTAGAGTGAAAACGAGTTTCATTAATTATTAATAATTCGATGTTATCGTGTCTGCAAAATGAACACCGATGAATAATTACGTGATGTACATAAAAATTTCAAGATTCCGGTGAACATCAAGCTAACAAGCGACACCGAAGCTACTTTTGGGGTAAGGTTTTTGGCAATTTAGGTTCATAGTATGTTCATTCAAATAAGGAGGGTCACTTGGTAAACTTGGTCCTTGTCTCTCTTTCTCTTTCTCTTTTTTTTTTTCTCTTTTTCTCCTGTAACATTCGATTTCCTCATATCATTCACTCACGCCTCGACGACTAAAATTTAGAAGCATGAATTAGTTTTGAAAAAAAAAAGAGAAAAAAAAACTCATGTTCTACGTAGATGAAGAGCGATTCAACGATTTTTCATTTGATGTCTATTTTTTCTCCGCTTTTCTATCATTTTATCGTCTTCTTTACCTTGCTCCTCAAACCTGCGCTGGCACAGCGAGCACTTAGATTCCCCAAATTCATCGAACTCGTCCTCGTTGTCGACGATCAGAGGTCCTCCAGCTGCAACAGAACAGCCCCGAACTTGCGAATTCCTAATCGAATTCCTAATCGTCTTTTTTCCTCCTAAGCGAATTCTCTTTCCCTCAACCATCTATTTTAGATTAGTGTGGCCCTTGACGAAGATATCGGTGGATTTTGGTACCGGCGCTATCTAAGTGGGTTCAAAACGTATGGGGAAAAAATATGTCTCACAAAATACTTTCCCACATCAATGACGACTAATTTTTTTAAATCACGTTGAAATCAACACCCTCGTTCGGTAACTTGACACTATTGCCACTTCAGAATTGAATTTTTGATGTTCATGTTAAGAAACTCAGTTGTAGTTTTTTACAGATCTTGTGGTTAAATTTTTCAAGCATTCTGTCCTAGTAGGTGAGGGTTTTGCGAGAAAAGCGTGACGCACCAATTATGAGAGAAAGGTTGCCTTGCGTAAAAATTTGTTTAAAAAGAGGGCGATAGTATTCAAATATGTCACGATCTTCATCAATGACCACCCTAGTATATACCATGTGTACGTGTATAGACGTTAACTGCAAAATTTGGAGTGATTCGAATTTTGTTCTCTTTTGTTATCGTCCAATAATGCTCAAACCTTTATAACTAGACCAAGCACACCAGATTTTCATTCGTCGTGATTCGTTTCAGGATTCTGTGTTCGAGGTTCAAGTAGATAAGGTCGTCGTCAAATCAGACGTGAAATTTATTTTTCGTACTCGTCTGCATAACATTGCGCTGAGCATCTCCAAACGAGTGCAGAAAAATAGTATAAACGTAAAAATATTAAAAAAATTAAAAAGTGTAGCAAATTTTCAGGAATTTTTGAAATTCTGACGAGATGGGTGCTCAGGAAAGAGTTTGAAGAACTTTTCATATGCTAATCCAATCATGGACTGTAAAAATATTGAAAAATTACCGTGGCAATTGATTTTACAATCATTTTTCTCCTGGATGTTCCTACGCGGAGCTATTCTTACGTGAATTCTATTCGACGCAATGCCGCATTGTCTTTTTTTCAAGATAATTTTTCAATATTCCAATAACGCATGACTAGATCGACTGCCTGCTCAAAGGTCTGTAAATCCGCTAGGAAAAGAGTTCACCATTTAGTTCACTATGAAAAAAACAAAATATCTTCAACGTTAAATTCGAAGACGGAATTCATATAAAAAATGAAAAATTGCATCACTTTCGCTACACGTGGGGGATAGAGCGTGGCCAGAAATGATGGAAGCTCGATTTTTCTGTCCCCTGACCTTTACATGCAGTTCCCTTCCACTCCAATAATTATAGTCGTGGTGATATTCATCCCCGATCATTTCCAAAGGTCACAAAGATGTGAAAAAACACAACGAGAAGATAAAAACCGCGAGGAAGTCGCATCTTTTAAAAATGAGAAAACAAATATTTTTCACCAAGTTACAAAAATATGAATGTAAGATTAATACATGAATTATCCAGCCAGAGAAACGTTGAACAATACTCCGATTCGAAGTAAAAGATCGTTTCAAAGCAAACTTCCTCGTTTGATTATATTAACAAACACAGAGAACGCTCAGCGTTGCAGTAAATTATAAATATTCGAAACGAATCACGTCGGTCTGGTTCAAAGCGAGACAGGAACCAAGATTGTCCAATCGAGACCTCTAATAATACGGGCGGGGGAGAGACACGCACTACTGCAAACAGTCTAAACGCACTAAACGAGAAAATGAAAACTCACACAATTACAAAGTTGTCTACGCTATGTACAGAAATATACAAATGTATTGAAGTTCATCGATTTATCGTATTTGTCTTCGTATCGATCGTTTTATTGTTGTTTTAATGATTCATGAAAACGAATGTGACTTTTGGTAACAAATACATGTATATATTTCATTTATCGTACGCTCTGGGTACCTTAATACCATATGAATATAATATACACACAGCATGCACGCAATTTGCATTCTCGACATTCACCGGATTCTGTACTTAAAATAGACCAGAACATTTCTATATGAAGTTGGATTTATACGAAATAATAATGAAATTATTATTCATTAACACAGAGACATTCATTATTAATGTCGTTGCTAGCTCCGATGCAATGCGCATTCACGTGCATCTGTGTCGTGTGACATTAAGATTTGCACTTTGTCGATGAGCTCTTAAATCCTGGTCCGAAAAAAAACTGTTTCAAAGCTCTCTGACGCAGGGAAACTTTATTCGATTGGTGTGCAGGAATTTTAACGGAGTATCCAATTGATGTTTCATGAGAAATTTCAAACGAGCCCGAAACATATTTTTGATGGATTTTCAATGAAAAAAGTTGCTATGAGAACAGAGCAAGAGCTTGGACGGACTGGAAGCATTTTTTCGAATTGCAATCAAATCGAACGGGTCGCATACAAGTACAAGTCAATTAAAGATCAAGTAGCAGCGAGAAAAATCATTTAATGAGAGCCAGCATTTTTAATGGCACGTCGATGCTTTCGTTTATTCATTTTCGAATCTGTGCCCAACTGGACAATACAAAGTTGAACTTGGGATCAAGAATTTTAGGGCGGAAATGTAAGTGCGAATCTCAGTGATGAATGAACCAGCGTTACACGAAAACTTTGGAAAATCTGATAAAATGAACTTTGACATGGTAATCCTCAAAAAAGTATGCATCATTTCTGGATAGATTTCTAGTTACATTCAAATATTGATTTCAAATTATTGTACTGTAGTTAGATGAATTTCTCGTGTTATTTCATAACATTGCCGACTCAATTATAATTGGTTAAGATAGAAATGCTCAAAACATTCAGTATTCGCATCGGGAATCATTATCGCTGTTTTTTCCCCCCCTTCAAAAAAAAAAGCACAAAAAGATGTCTTATTGAAAGAGGAGAGAACTAATTGGAATGTTGCGAGTGAAAAACAGTGATTGAGTTGTGTGGGAATTTCGAGAGCTCCGAATAAAGTCTTTTCGCAATAAACGTTCATTTCCGCAACAGCTTCGCGAATGAAAATTGGATCGTTGCACGACCGAAGCTGCATGTGCAATGATAGTTGCGAGCTTTTGTAAAAAAAATTTTAGTACGAATATAATAAAAATGGAAACGTAAAGATAAAAAAAGGCTGCTTCCATGGATGAAAATGGAGAAACGTATGAGACGCATATATTCTACTCTTGCAATCCTCCTCTTTTCCCTTTTCCATCGTTCCGCTCTTCCGCGTTAACGCTCTCGGCTCTTGCTCTACGATCAAACTGGCTCAACCTCCGAGAGAGCATGTGTGCCGTTGCGGATTCAAATTGGGCAAACTTTTCGTATCTGCCTGTATTGATTCGTGGTCGTGTGTCAGTGAATATATGAGAGGGGGAGAGAGAGAGAGAGAGAGAGAGAAAGATAGAAGAAAAATATTTCCGGTCGTGGAAAAGCATCATGAAGCGCAAAAATGGATTATTCAGTTGTTGTACGCAAAATCGAAACAGCGTCACCGCACTACCGTGTTTGTTTTATTACCATCCACCGCCCGTGCGTTTTCCCATTCGAAAATAAATAACTCTCGACGGTTTCACCCTTGCGTGGATGCATTGACGGTTGAACGAGAAATTCAGAATTACTGTATTGCCATTCAACGACATTCTTTCTATTCCAGTCGTTTTTTTCGTGTTCTCAAATTTTTAGTACATCTTACTGGCTCTTTGTAGAGCTAGTGTTCTCGAACTGATGATTATGATTTAGAGCTTTTGTTGTTATCTATCGTTCAGCACACCGACCGAATTTCGAACCGGATTTTTTCGATATTTTGTATTGTCAAATGATAATACGAGTATGAAATTCACAGTCATTAAAACATACTTTGCAATGTTGAACAAAAAATTTGCAATTTTATTTTCCGCTGACTAAAACGTTCATTATCAATTCTCTATCAGGGTCAGGATGGTAACAAATTTTTATTTTTCTCCTCGATGCATTTATAATTGTTATTCGTAGCACGGTAATATCGTTTTAATTCGTCGTTTTTTTTTTTTTTTTTTTTTTAATTGAGCCTGTATCAGAACCATGAATGTTTCTACTTGTAATCATTACAAGTCCTGTAATTTCATAACAATTTCAGTATAACAAGTTTGATCGCACTCATTTGATGCAATTTATGTATCAAATGTTTGTTGAAGTTAATAGTTTTTGAATTTTTCAACGAGTAGAAAAATTTTAGTAGGTTAATTCATTCCTCGTTAGGATTGCGATTGAGTTTCGATGAAAATTTTCTGTTCAATAGCAGTCCCCAAAATTCGTATCTCGGTTTTAACGCGAGTGATTTTCGCAAGAATTTCAACGTTACAGAGCACAATTCAGCGAAGCTTGCTATTGTTTTTCAACGTATGCAAAAATGATGACCCGGTGCATCGTGAATTGACGATGAATCGAACATCATTTCGAAGAAACAATTCATCGTAGTCGAAAAATTTTATGGTATGAGATGAAAAAACAATTTATCAGCCTTTGTTGATTGCGCGTTCTCCAGATTAGTCATCAATTCGCATTAGAAAATTGACAGTGTCATTTGTAAGCAGTCGAAGACAAACAGGAAATTCATGTCTACGAATTTTTTAAAAAAGGAAAAAGCTTTAAATGTTAGCGAAAAAAATTGTAGTTGAATTTGCTGATGCGAATTGCTTCAACCCTGATAATACAACGACGAGATGATTTTCGAACAATATAGAAGCAACTTTTTCTCCCACCAATTGTTTCATAATTGTCATATTGATCTCGAACGATCTGCGTGTTAAAGTAAATGATTAAAATAAAGCCTTTGCCTAATAATAGGTGTCGAGTTTTAAGAAAAATAACCGAATAATCATCAAAGTGCAATAAAAAGCCGGGCGCATCTCGGTAAGGTGTTTAAAAACATAATCACTAGAAATTTATGAATGAGAAAACGCCCGAGTGCTTTAGAAAAATCGAGGAATTATTAAATTGTGATAATAGCGTTAAGTAAATGGATATAAGTAATATCATATTATCGATATTCGCTTAACGAAAATATTCAACGCAAAGGTGATCAACGAGGAAAGAGAATTTATAATACAATTTCCGAGATTATGAAAGGGTTTATAGAAAAATATATGTATATTTGTACATAACGAAATTATTATCATTATCGGAGGATAGCAAAGGGGTGCTTTCGGCTTTGAGGTCGAATAATTGAGAGTGTCCCCAATAATTTATAAAACTTGTTTTTTTTTTAGTGCTAACGAACTCACCTCGCCAGCTGGCTTTTATCGGACACGTAAGTGTCTGGTTTCGAATGAGGTATGCATTTAAGGTCGTTAGACTCGGACTCTTGCGCAACGTTGCCTCGTCGTTCTTCCAAACGTATGTAATCGCCGTCTGCTCGTACGATACTGCAAGACAAATATTAAAGTTGATGGATCATTAGACAATCGATCAAAATTCCTTGCAAATTTTCTTCCTAAAAATATTTCAGATCAAATGAGTTATTGACACTAAAAAATTATGAAGATTGAGCTGCAAAAAATCGGTTTAGAACTCAACTCGAAACGTTCCACTGACAATTATGAGTCGAGAACACATTTCTGCTTCACTAATCAAAATCCCGAGACTTCGGAAGCAAAAAATTTATCCGTATCTCCGAAAATTCACTTTCAACGATATTCGTATCAGGGTTAAATTGTTGAACAGCTTCGTCCGCTTTTCAGAGTCATTTTTTGCTTCGAATAGGATCTTTAACACAACTGGAACTTTGAACAATTTATGCACACTCATGGAATCCACATGATGCCAAAATACTGTCCACTTTATGGATCTTCGGATATAAGTTCACGTGTTAACGACGTTATTTTAGTTTTGGAGATAAGAGCTCAGATGGGACATGAATTTTCGATATATACGTATATACACCTGATTCAACACGCCGATATTTACCGAAGCATTAAAACATTCTACCGTATCTTTGGTACGTGCGAAGCTATATAGTTGGCCAGCACTACATTGCATAATCCATAATATACAATGTTGTGTACGTACTTAGAATGTGGACTAACGCGATAGAAAGGGTGAAAACCACAGAATTCGTATCTTTCCAGGTCACGACGCGTTTCAGAAAGTGTGAGTCGATCCTCATGCATCGAATAGCACGTATGGATATTTGCGACACGAGCTTATCCACTGTCGAGAGCAAGTTAATTCATTTTCGATGCTGTACACACGCCTCGAGTTCCACGGGGATCAAATCGGAAGAGTCTCGAGGCTCGGTTATATTCGCGTGTACTCGACTGCTCGAAGGTTCGACGGTTCCACACATTATAAGTGGAAGATGTAAGCGAGAATCGAGAAATAATTTGGAGCCAGATGGGCGAAATTAGCTGGGACCGGCGTGACTTTATTATTTCGGCAATAAAATGAAACGGATTTATTTTTCGTTTGAACGAAACAAAAATTGGGAAGATATTGGAACATGAATGCGGGCTATGTTGCGGGAATAGAATTGGTTGGAATATTGATTTTTTTGGAGCAGCATTTTCGCAAGAAAAGATTGCTGCAGTCGACAAGCTTCCATGGTTGTTTTATTGTAAAGAGACAAAAAGAGTGAAACATTTTTGATGTACTTACTGCTCTCAATGGCGAATGAACACTGCGGGTCGTCGAAGGGGAATATATTAAGTCTACCCTGGCACGAAAGGATGAGGTGACGTCTGCAACGAAGAAAGAAAATATTAAAAAATAAGAAAGAGAGGAAAGAAGCGTAACAATAGAGCGTGAATTGAGTTATCAATGAATGCGTCGAAAAGATTTTTCTATTCGGATGTGGAATGGGAAACGGAAGTGAAAAGCAGCCAGGAAGATGATTTCTTTCCGACGGCAGGTCGTTCTCAGTTTCATTTTTTCCGTCAACTTTCATGACAGTTTTCAACGTCTCTAACACAATTTCTCGATCGCCCGTTTTCATTCGATTCGTTGAGTTTGTGGAGCCTTCGCGTCTAGAATAAAATAACTGACAGGAATATGTTGCACTACTAAATTCAGCCTGGAAAACGTTATGCCGATCTCTTCCAATACCTTAAGACTTCTGGTGAAACCTGTCCAAAGACGTCAGTCGAGTACCCTCAATCTTCGACCATTCCCACCAGACGTCATTATAATCTTCGCCCCAAATCAACTCGTTACTTTTATCATAAAATGTTTCGCACTGTTTTCAAAATTGTACGTTTCATACTTTTTACTATAGAACAAGATTTTTATCGCATAGTCAAAAACAGAATTGTTACATATTCAGCAATTGAATGATTCAACATCGTTTTAGTACTACGTTTGATTGATTCACGAACGCTTTCATTCGTCGTCTCAAGGTTCAATCAAAATCATTCAGTGGCTTTCATTAGTTTGCTTGTAATTTTTCTTGTCTGTAGCAGTTTTTTCACGTGATTAATTGACATAAAACATCTGTCTTCGTGTAATTAAGGTTGTGGGAACGAGAGCAAGAACACGGCAGAGAGAGAGAGAGAGAGAGAGGGTTAGAAATACCGCATAAGGTAGTTGACGGTGCCGTTGCGATATATCCGCAACGCAAAGTGGACCGGTATGAGAGGATCCTTGAAGTCACCGTGCATGATGAAGTATGTGTCCGGTAGCCAGATGTCATTGTGATGGTGGATCGCGTTGAGAAATTCGTATCGTGATCGATTACTGTAGCGCAAACGGGGATCATACCACTGTTGCTGGAGTAGGAATTCGACCTCGTATTTCTGTAAAAGTTGAAAAAAAAGAGGAAGAAAGAATCCAGAATAAATCAGAGTTTAAATTGAAAATTAAAAGTAAAAGTAAATGAAAAGCGTATCTTTTGTGTGTTTTTGGATCTCCCTTTTCATCTTTCATTTTTTTTCTATTCAAATATCTCGATATTCGATGTTATTGTCGTCATTCGTTAAGATTCGTTTAAATAAATTCGTTTTTTAAATAAAAAATATCGGAATTCTTGCAAGTTTCAGGTTTTTACGGAATCGAGTTAAACTACATTTTGCTTCGGGAGACCAAATTGTTGAAAAAATATTTTTTTTCGATTCGTTTTCACGCCAAATTACCAGACTGGACTCGTCCGGTGAAGCCAGACTTAACAGCAACACGCTCACGTTGACGGTCAAGGTTCCTGAAACACGGCAATGATAAAGTCCATTAGTATACGACTGTCTTGTACTCAAGTGAGGTTGCACGATAAACGAGCGTACATTTACACATAACCTGTGTGCGTTTATGTATCGCTGTATATACGCATACACACACGTATTTAAAGACTCCAATTTTTTTCGTACTCTATCGACACGACAACAGTTATTTTACTTTCAGCTAAGCGAGTTCCAAAGGGCACTTCGAACTTGTACGTTATTTGCTTCCCTCGATTTTTAATGGTCTTTCCACGTACGCCTGCGAGATTATCGACGTTTATTGAGACAATTATCGAAGTGACCTTTGCACATTGGTTACGTTTGCAAATGTTACAGGATCGAAGGGCCTTTGAACAATTGGTCAAAAAATTAATGAAAATAAATAATAATAATAACTGAACCAATGTCAAATTGCACTGTTACATCGAAGCATGGGAACGATTGGCATTCGCATGAATATAAGAATGATCCATATCAGTGTCAATCGTATCGTAAGTATGACGAAAAATCAAACTGGACGGTATCGCTAAATTGAAGGAACATGAGAAACTGAAATAAATCCGAGAACGTATCGTCATCGGTGAAGGCTTTTTTTTTAAAAAAAAAAGTCTATGAAATGTAATATTACTCGTTACACACGAAACGCCCACGTAACCTTTGTATGCATACAATTAAATGTAACGTGCAATAGGCGCGCTGCTGTGTTGTTCCAAACGCTTTTATAATGTGATATCATTAATTGTATACTACTTATATACGTGTATATGTAGCGAGAGTGCGGGCCAACCTTTCCGTGCGAGCGTGCTGCGATTTCAAATTTCCCCTACGCCTATAACAATATCGTTTTTTTTCTTCTCCTTTCGTATGCAATCGTGACACGAGCGAGTTATTATTCGCATTAGTGGAAATAAGTGAGGCTTGGAAAAGAGAAAATGTTGGTGTTTTTGTAACGCTTAAATCCGATAATTATGTGTCATACGAGAACAGCTGGACTCCCTTCGTTAACCAACGTGTTCGGGGCTGGCTGTTGATGGCCTATTGATTCTTAGCTATCGAAATATGCGAGTGTCAAGAATGAAATGTAGACATGTACGAGAAACAACAAAGTATGGAAAATAACGGTTTAAGGATGACCGATCACCAGGTAGAATCCAAGATTCTGACCTGAAATTTTTATAAGGTATAGATAGTTATTTTGTAATTAAGGAAAAGATTGACCGGAAGTGCCATGAACACGGTTTTTTCCGCCCAAAATCCATGATTATCCATTAAAAAATCTATTTCAGGACAAATGGGTCATTAAGAATTTGGTAAACAACAGCAAAATTGTACCTCACCAGGTTTTTAACGAAACAATCTTACAAAAAAGTTTTGATTTCCGGTTGAAAATTGTGAAAACGAGCAGGTAGTATTAAAAAATGTGGCAACGTCACGACTGACAGATGATGCCGCGGGCGGTAATAACCTAGCTTTACTTCGAACACCAATACAGGATATTACAATCGCAACGTTGCCAAGTGTGTTTTGTTTACAATTCTTACATGGAGAAAACTGTAGAGTCGTTGACGATAGAATTTTTTCAGTTTTCACGAATTACTGTGCTATGAAATGAACTTACGTGCAGGTAACGATGCTTCTTAAAATCGATAACGCACGAATATTCAACACCGGAAAACGTAAATCAGAACAGCCACGAGCAAAATAATTTTGAGCTCTTTTTCGACTCCGAAGTCATGATCGATCATCCTTAAGAAACATTTAGAAAAATTTCGTTACTAAGGTTTCACTCGAGAATGTTGTACTTCTCGCTCGTGCACTTCCCAACCGAACATCGAACGCCTTGAGTTGATTCATTTCCTTATGCTTTATTCCGTTCTCCGTTCTTTTCTCGCTTTGCTTCTAAGCTAATTACTAAATCCGCTGAATCACTCAAGGCCATGCTGTGCACATGCTGCAGCTTTTAGCGACATAGAACTCGTATACATAAGCATATTATATTCATATACGTTTCTGTATGTGTTAATAGTATTGCAGGCACGAGTTTTCACAGATCCGCAAAACGAGAAGCGCCTCTAAGATCATTAGCTCGTCAGAAAATCTCGACGAGTCTCAACTCGGAGTTTCTCTTCTTCTTCTATTCGTTCGTAGGCGTCAATTGGTGTGTCGCACAAGAACATTTGACGAAATATTCAAGCGAATATCCAAGTCTCATTGGTTGACTGTTATGGTTGGAAATAAACTGTGGTAACGTTGTTTATTCTTACGTTTGGAGTCGAGTGCTCGATTGTTAGGCGAGCCGAACTATACAATTAAGGACCCGGAACAAAAACGCGAACGCGCGCAACCATAAAGGTAAAAAAGTTTCCGCTCTTTTCACTTTTCAATACGATCTTGCTCCCTCGCAATCGATACTTCTTCGCGGTTTACTTTCTGCGTTTCTGTGTAACTTCGTTTTTTCAGTACAACGAGGCTGGGATACGAACAAACGGGCGGATTAAAAAACGTGGAAACAGAGCGAGAATGACGAGAAAAATGATATTGATATCGTCTAGAAATTCCGTAAAGTAACACGATAGGAAAATAGTGATATGCGATATCGCGTAGGAAGGGAAGGACTAGAAAAAAAAATTTCTCCCTCGGCGTATGAAACACGAAGGCTCAAACTTTGTACGATAAGACGGAAACTCCGAACGTTCTATTGCGCTTTAGCACGTCATTTTCACTCGGATCATAGGGGAAAAGAATGCTTGTGCTTCTCGTGTGATGCAGTTTGAAACTCGAATCAACAATAATACTTTGTATTTGTAAAAAATAGGCGATAGAAGGGCGCGCGCGTGACGATTGGTAGTGAAAAAAAAGGTTCAGCAGAAAGAAGGTTTACTCCGGGGTGCAAATTCGATCGCTCGTTGAAGTTTGATCGCCAGTGCCGTGACACGCAAAACAAACGATACAGCGATTACGGATTTCATATGTGGAGGAGGATTGAAGAAAATTTTTGTTCTTTTGCCAAATCAAATTTATAATTCAACGCGTCAACTGCCCAACTCGGATTTGATTTTTACTTTCATTTCCAGTTTTTTTTTTTTTTTTATTAGGCTTTGATAAATTTCGAATTGGGGAGCAGACGAATCTTCGTTTTGTCATTTAGAACAAAAAGTTAATCTCCGTTGCAAAGTCATTGAAAAATTTAAAAAGTTTCAAATTCTGAATATTTCGGTCGTAAAATGCGAGGACTGCGCTCAAGAAAAATGTATTCTGTGTGAGTTTTGAATTTGCGAGGTGTAAAAGATTAAAGTCTCGAGAAATCGATAAAATAGTTGGAGTGTATGTTGAAAATCAAGATCATTTCCGCAGGCCAGCCACATACAGCATACGAATAACTTCAACGTAACAGTAAAGACATTTTTAAACACTTTTTTCACAATTTTCGTGCTAACAAAAGTTGCACACGTGATTAAATTGAAAAAAAAAACGAATCACATCAATTTGCACATTGTTAACATCCAATTGTTGTCGTGTTGTTATGCGTTTTTGTTTTCCAAATTTAATGTCCTTTTTTTCTGTACACTGCACGAAAAATATGCTCACTTTAATCACCGCAATCCATACTTTAATTATGAAACTATTGTCGATGGTTTTTGCCTCGAAAAATTAATGAGAGACACGCTTCTAAAGGGAAGTTTTTTCGGAACAGTAGATCTCCCATTAAAGGATCGATTGAATATCTTTTTTGGAATAATATCGACGAGGTACTATCAAAAATATGTGGCTGGGAATTCTAATAGAAGCTCCACAAGGAGCACTCGACCATTTGAGCAAAAAATCACGATTTTTTATTTTGCAACCATTTCGACTATTATGATCAACGAAACATTATTTTTTGTGCAGAATCTCGTGAATATGAAAGATGTACATGGAGAGAAATTCTCACGAAAGATGTTCACATTCGCATTACGGTGTGGAAGCACGTCGTAATTTTTCAGCAAAATTTCATACGTTTTTAACAGAAAAACACGAAATTTTTCTCAACATGCTCGACGAATCACACCGCAATAGAAGGTAGACATTTTTCGTGTTAATCTTTCCGGATACTGACAGTTGTTGCATACTTTTCCATGAGAATAGTTAAAAGTAACATAGTCGAATTACAGGACTGATAAACTCAGGAAAGATTCTACTGTATGTGGCATATTTTCTTCGTTGTAAGAGTGTAAGTGGTGAGCAAGTTCAGTAAGTATTGGAAATAATTGTTGTATCGGTGAATGGCAAAATATAAAAAATGATTTATATAAATATGAGCTATGAGATAACAAGAGGCCGAAAGATATCGATTGGAATTTGTTCAAAATGTTCAATACTTACGACGTTGATTATTGCGATCGGGACTCAAATCGATTCTGATACATTGACGTACAAACCATTTTTTTCACAGCAAATATGTGATGCACGTTATAACGCAATGAAATTTGGATACAGTGATATTGTCACAGCACACATGTTTTTGTGCCCATCGATCGACCTCTTAACCTCACGACCTTTCAGATCGATAACACACGCAGTAGGTTCGGAGCGCTGAAACTTTTGTTGTAACGTCTCTACTTTGTCAAACGTAATTACGTTGAATTATTTCCATGAAAATGTTGTCGTACTGGGGATTCAGTAGAAAAATTCATCAAATTTCCGATCTTTTATGTGATGAAACGTGAACAAATAAATATTGAGAAAAAACTCATCGTTCGAATACCGCTCGTTATTTCTTCACGTACGAAACGTAGCTTTGCGTGACAGTTACAAAAATAATGATTTCGAACATCGTTCGACTGTCGGTCGGAGATCATAAAACTCGAGTCTTCGAATACAAATCCCGGAGCTCGTCCTCCTCCGGAGGTTGCAGTGATCGAAACTTGTGAGGAAAATCTTACCGGAATACTTTGAACGACAAATATCTGATGGAAATACACCATTCGGGAGAACAAAACGAAGGAAAAAATTTGCGACGTTGTGCATCGAAATTATTCGAATTCAAAATTACGTACATTCGTATATAAAAAAAAATCACTGAACCAACAGAAAGTGGAAGAAAAATGAAACATTAATGGGCAAAGGCAAACGTGATATTGAAAAAACATTAGTTGGGACGCAGAAAACTTTGCGCTTTCAAAAGTTGTGAAATATTAGTTCGAAATGATATCACGGTAGGTGAATAAATAAAACAAAATAAAAAACTGGAGCAATATGTTGTCGTGACTATACGATGCGTGTGCTACTAAGAATTCATGCGAACATAAAGAAAAAAAATTAAAACATACAAACGAGTATGACGAGGTAACCGTGTTATAAAAATCGCAAGTAGTGCGAGTAATTTTAGGTCAGACAGCCTGGCGTCCGAACGAACTGCGCGTCTCTCACGTGTATTTTATGTTTCGCCATTTTTTTCATCATTTTTCAATGTAACGTTCATTCGCATCAAGCTAGCGAGAGTTCAAGTAGCAAGGTTCTCATCTCTCGACACATAAGTGTTTATAGAAATGTCATTCTTTGCATTATCGCTTTTACGTGGATAGTTTTTTTTTGCAATACGACGAAAAAAATTGAATATCGGGACGGACCGCGAAGGTGAGTGCGAAGGTGTTGGTGCGGCGTGTAGTGGTTATTGTTCTGGTTCTTGTTCTGGTTGTTGGGGTCGTTAGGGGTCGTCGACCGGTTAGTCAGGCCGGCTGTGTCACCAGGCCATCGCAATCCGCAGCAGAAATCCGCATCTGTAACACCCAATAGCCCTTGCCGCACGTATCATACTAACAAACAAAAACATTTTGACCTCTAGCCCTTCACCCTCTTTGCTGTGTCTTGGAGCAGTGTTACATTGTTTGCTCAATCATCACATTTTTTCTGGGTCTGGTTGTTGCCTTGTCACTCGCTTCGTACATATTTTATGGGGAGCTCGATGTCCATTATTTTCATCAATTTCTACGAAACTTCAATTCGTTATGGTCATTCGTCTTAAAACGATTGGAGTTCAGGGTTTTTCAGTTTCCAAATAGTGGCGAGGCTTAATTCTGATAAATTTGGGTGCACGTACTTTTCGGATGTTCCAGAGATTCGTGGCATTAACGGGTGAGCAGGAAAATTCGTTCCCGGAAATTACGAAGTGTCGGTAATTGGAAAGCGAAGCCCTCCGCGAGTATCGGCGAAAATATCGGAATCGAATAAAAGATAAGAGAATGAGAGAACGATTTTTGAACTGATTCCTTTGTTTCGGAGGTTTCGGTACGACTATTATAAACCGTTTGAGCTCAAGAACGGGTTCCCTGTGGAACGAGTTTTCCTGGATTCGCATAAAACATCTGGAATGATTGGTTTTTTTCGGCATGCACTTGAAAGAAAGAACTAGAACAACTTGTCCGATTTTTTCTCTTTCAATCCGTTAAGTCGGTTAAGTCGATAAGAAAAACACTCCGAGTGGAGGCGAATATTCCGCTCGGGTGGGTGGAATCCCGCGCGTTCGAGCTCGGTCCATAATCCCTAACATTTCTTTCTCTAACCTTACACACGCGTATACGTTACGAGTTCCATCAGCTAATTAATTGCAGAGAGACTCGCCTTTTTCGGTGCTTCGTCCGTTATTACCGAGAGATCCAAACGGTTGAAGGTTTCGATATACGTTAAGATAAAAAGAGAGAGAAGAAACACGCGCACGATAAATTTTGGATGCACTATGTAGAACAAAAAATTGAAGCATCGATTGAGGAAAAGAAATTCAAAACAAAACGTTTCTTCCCGCTTAAGATAAAAACATTAAAAAATGAGAAGAGTTGAAACTGTTGTTGTTATCATACGTGAAAAAGAGCAGTACTTTCATTTTTCGAGGAGTCCCTTTTAAATATGAGGGTCATGTGTCGAAGCTCAACTAAACACGTGAAACGTGGAGAGAAATACCGACGTTAAATTTTATCTTGAACGTTTGAAGCGGAGCTGAAACCCTTCAGAGTCGAAATAAAAAATTTAGATAATGTGAGTATACACAAATAGGAGACACGCTCCAGTTAGAAAACAGTTGTATCGGCGAGATGTTTCGTAGAGTCTTACATATAACAGCATTGTTGTGAGGATCATAAAGAAAAACGTAGTGAGTTGCTGGTACAGTTAGAAACAAATAACGATAATTCCAGTTTTTAATCAACCTGCACTCAACCCTTCAGCTGCAAACCCACTCCAACTGTTATGCATTTTCCAGGATTTTACGTGAAGCCCAGAGTAAGGTTCGTTCTTTCAAAATGAAAGATAATTTCAACGAATGTTGGATTTGGCAAATCATTCGTATCAACACTAATTCGATTATTCAAGTCTGAGAAACAAGCGTTCAAAAATAAGTGGTGGTGGTAGTAGTAGACCTTCAGCTAAAGGGTTAAAGGAGTTTGTACAGTGTTTCAACTCGTTAAAACTGCAAATTTGATTATGAAAAAAAGAAACAAAGGAAAATCAATTAAATCTGACTGTGAATTTAACAGAATGTTAAATGATTTCGAGGATTGACGAAGCGAGTGTCAAGGCAATAAATGAATATTGTTTAATTTGATAACATAGAAAGTAGAACAAATGCTTCGTCATACGAAATCACTAACAGTTGTGGAATGTTTTACGTTTTGTTTTGTCCAAGAGGCAAAATAAGTTTTTCAGAAGTCTTTCGTTGATCGTTTGCTGCCTTGATAAACAGATCTTTAGTCAAATACAGAATGCAACAGATGTTTTCATTGCCAATGATTAAGTTTATGCTCGGACAGGCACATTTTTCCCTACTTTCAGACTCGCTTAAAGAGTTTGTCAAGTTTCGGTAATTTCTCCCAAAGCCCACATCCAAAAACTGATACTAATACAAAATAGTTTGTACGGATAATTGAATTTCATTTCCTCCGATATCTGTCAGTGATTTCGTTCACACTGAAATCATTGTCCACTTTTAAGCCATTGAATTTTAACAAGAGTGGAATTAGATTAGGGTGCGTGGCAGGTTGCGTTTATGTGTGTTAGCGATTCTATTGGATGGATGTTAAAATCAGGAATGTGTGTGAGAGAGAGAGTACGTGTGTGTGTCCGTGTGTATATTTGTGTTTGTTTCCTGTCTATTGTCGGTAATAAAATTACAAGTACGTTTCCCATACATCGCCATATCGGTTTTTTTGCGATAGACCGAAAACCTACGAGCACAAATGTTCGTACGTACCAGCTAAAAATGTAATCAAATATTATCTTGATTACGATTAATCTACGATTGAAAAAGCTCTTAATCTTGTTTCTCCAACAATAGTTGCGCTCTATATTTTATATCACTTTACTCTTGTCATTCGCGATTGATATACATAGACGTATAACGAAAGCCCTTAACACATGGGGAAGTGTAGGCGAGCAAATGCGAGAAATCGATTCTCGCTGACGAGGCCAATAGGGAGAAAGATTTTTCCTGTGTATGTGCGTTTGTATCGACACTTACGTTTATTTTTATTTTCTCTTCTCCCCAGGGTGAATTTATTTATAATTTATAGAGCGACCGAGAGGGTGAGACGATGGTCAGCGAGGTCAAGCGAGTAACCTGCTCCACTAGGTTATCCAGGGACATTTCATATGTATCGATATGCAACGATCAGGGCTTTTAATAAAACAATAAATGGTAATTTATTGCATTTTTTATATCAACATTACAGGTGCTCTATTGTAGAATTTTCTTTCAATAAGTTCTCAAATTTTTTTCCAAGCTCCCCTCCTTTCATGTGGTTGAATCGATCGCAACAATCTAGTTTAATCGTGTTATATTCATTTGTGGTTTGAATAAGAACAGAACTGAAAATCGCTGTCAATTCCTTGTTCAAGTTCAAAATTTCTGTTACGAAGTTTATCCTAATTAGAATTTTCAAAAAATCGATTTTCTTTTTAATTGCATTTTTCGAAAGTATGCATATTTAAAAGTATGATACTAAAATTTTATAAAGATCTGAGCAGTCCAAGTGTACTTTTGAACGACTTTTATTTGACTGTCGAACCTGCCTTTGTTTAAACGCGTTTTTTTTTAAAATAACGTTTTTGGACGGCTTGTTGATGAAATCTCCGAAACTACCCAACCGATCCTCACCAAAATTTTACCACATGTTTGTGTTTTTTGAAAAATGCCCGCCATTTTGTCATTTTTAATGAAATAAAAAATCGTATATATATCGCTATAGCCATTTACCTATTGAATTTAAAAACACTTTTTTTCTCCAATCATCCGTTCCAGAGGATTGTATCAACAGTGCACATCCATCTTTTTTTTGGACCCGTCTTCTCCCCCATTTTCCTGTACGAATACCGAGTAAAATTGTATTAAAAAAAATTTTTGTGTATTTTAAGGGTGCATTTTTGAGACCCAACACTTTTAATATGCATATTTATAATTTATGACGATGAAAAAAATTCGTGAAAATAGTCTCTATTTTGCCCGTCTAATTAGGGTAGATCCCTTAATGTTGGTCACGTCACGTTGTCATAAATGATCATTTTCCATAACCATCTTATATTTTATGGCACAGTGGCTTACCAGTCGGTTTCATTCGTGAGAAAAGTTTCATATTTTTGAAAAATTGATGAAGATTTTTCTTGACAGTGACTCTATCGAAAAGTTGGAAGACTATAAGACCGGATGACCTCAAAAAGTATGAGAGAATCGAGACGCGTTGGGATCTGCTCTGAACTTTTTTTTCTCTTGTGCTTGGTTCGTGCATCAAAGTGGCCCTCTGACAATACGAGTCTCTAAGGCTCTAACGGGCACCTTCCATAAATTCATAATATGGAAGAAACGGAAAAAAATCGAGTAGAGATATAGTTTTGGAACAGTGTATTTCAGAACTCTCTATCTTTTCTTCGAGATTATGAGGACGAAGAAGCGGTAAAGGAGTTGAAGCTACGGAAAAAGGAAAAAATTGGGTCGCCCTGAACGGTCGAGAGCGTCGACGTGTACTATTTGAATGTTAAAAGCTCTCCCCCGCCCTTTTTTCAACCGTTCACGTCAACGAGTCCGTGGCTCGAGCATTCTGGGTAATGAACTTTGAATTATGCAGTTTCCTTCAGCCTCGGTAGGAGGAGCTCTCTCTTGCTTTTTAATCATTTTTCCCCTTCCTCGTCTTTGCCTCTATTTTCCTTGTTTTTTCTTTCACTTTCATACGGTATTTGTGATCGATCGAAGCATTTTATTTCCAATACACTAGCCAACCTTCGTACTTGTCTCGTGGAACCTTTTTTCTTTGCCAACTACTCCAAAATTCCTAATATTTTATCCAGAGCGAGTGGACGATTGCTCAGCAAATAAATTCTGATGTTCTTTGACTGTTGCACAGAATAATTTCACTTTAAGAAGAGAACGATTGAACAGGTTTAATCGTTCATATTTTTAGTGACATTGTCATGCTGACCGATTCAACTCACCCTCATCGCTTTTTCGTACACGATGAAAAAAAAAGAGAAAAATCTCTCATACCGGTCTCCCTGTTGGCTCTGAACCCTTCTCGATTTATAATAATGGAACACTCTTGCCATGAACAAAATTGAATTACGAATGTACCAATTTATTTTTCGACAGCACTCAATTTTCTAACTTCGATGCAGAACGAACGTTTCCGAAATTGATTAAATTTAATGATATCGGCTAAGTGAACAGTTGCATAAATTCTCGAATAAATGGCTCAACGAATGTCAATGGCCGAATGGTAACAACTGGCCCATTGATTATATTTCTTGAACAATTTGGAATGCGAAAAAAAACCAATTAGATTGAGTAATCCGAGTCTTATACCGGAATGCTTTTATTCTCATCTCCATTTCCTATCTCTCGTTGCAAAGCTCACGGTATCGCCATGGCTCTAATTGGATTTTAATGTAGATGAGAGAAGCATCTAGGGCTGCTAGCACAGAATCATCTGACTGTACGGAATCGCGTTCCCGTTCCATGGAAACGCAGAGGATGATACGCCTTTAATAACATCGGTTAAATAAGAAAGCACGAGCCCGGTTCGTGTCTTGGAATAACTTGATACACGATTTAATCACGCGACTCAGTACCCACCGGCGGAACTGTTGATACACCCGTGACAAAGTGTTACTTAACCATGTAATCGTGTCTTTGACCAAAATCGACGATGTTGTAACGAGTAAACAAGAGATTGAGCTTTCAGAAAAAGCGATGAGAGAACAAAAGTCATTCCGTGGTTGTAAGATCGAAAATTGTACGACATTTTTCGAACGTTTTATTAATAATTTGGGAAAATCTTCAATTAGGAACGATGCCAACGTTTGCTTTTGAATGATTGTTTTATTTGATTGCGGCAAGAGCGTTCCACAGCGAGGAGTGCAAAAATCACTCGGTATAATTCTCAATCAGCCCACGAAATCGTGTTTTTTGCTGTTTATCTAAAAAAAAAATTTTCCAAATTAAGATTGGTCATCTGAATTGTGTCGTATTATGATGAAAAATATTTTATTCATACGCCAAAATGCGCGCACAATCTACAAGCAGCTGATTTAGCAGTAGGCTTCGGATTTCCTTGTCTTATCTCCAAGTTTACTGCGGTGCTCGCGGACTCTGACACGATCCGGCGAAAAATAAAGAAAAAAATATTCGGAACAAGCCTCGCAGAGCCAGGCCAAGCTCGACAGTGCGAGGATCAGGGTTCGAATATCCTGAACAAAGTGCAAAGTGGTGATGCGCCAACAAGACAATTCCGGACGATCTTACTGTGATTATTTTTCTTAATAATCGTGAATGTACGACGAGCGTCTTTGCAAATACAAATTTTTACTGAACTGTAATAAATTTAAGAAAAAAAATTTGAATCGATTATGAAAAAATAATTAACTTGAAATATTTTTCTCCGACAACAAGATTATCGCGACTTTTAGTCGTTGATTCATTACCAGGAAAGAAAAACGCTCAACAGGATTACCAGAACTTCAAAAGTATGTTCAAAGGCTTGCATTGTTAGAGGAAGCTAAAAGTTGAGGTACGCGGAATTGAATTAACGTCATTCATTTAAAAGTGGAAAGAAAACTTTTTTCCCAATGCTTTTGTATAGTGAACGAAGTGAGAATGTGATAAAACTAAGAACGAGCTTTTGTTCGTCCGGGTAACATGACATAATTTCATTACACAAATTGAAAGTGAATAATTGATTACAGGCCTAACCGTGACGTAAGGATTATCAATTGGAATCACGTCCTAATTACGTCAATATTGATGTGCCTTAAAATTTTTTTTAAACTAGTTATCGTTGCCTCTTTTTCATGAGTCGCGTTACGTCATGTAGAGACAAATTTGCTTCTCCTGTTCGGTAAAAACAATTGACAATCGTGTGATTGTAGTTCAATTCGGACGAAGTGCAAGCGATAACAGAACACGAAGCGAGTGTTCCCTTATGAATAGCAGTTTCAATCGTGAGAAACATAAAGAAATCAATTTTTTCCATTTTATATCTTGATCGTAACACGTTTTCAAGCCCTTCGAATTGGATCCAACTCGAAATAAAACAGTGCCCTGTATTCAATAGCATTTCTTGCAATAAAAGTTTCAGGAAAATGGAAAATGATAGATTCTTTTATCTCAACCAGCAAAGAGTGGAAAAAAAACTTATATCCGGAAGTAGCGAATTTTTCTCTGTACCGTGAGCAAAAACTTAAAATAGAAAAATATAATCGGAGGAAAAAAAAGGAAAAAGAAAAAACCGATCGTCAGGAATTTTCTGGTGCCTCGCGGTGCTGCGCGAACATCTGGCTCGACCAACTAAAATACTTTAGCGTTTTCAGCTGCTGCATTTATAAAGTAAAATGTACGGTATACACATGAAAAAATTGCCGTGGTCGTGCTAACGACTTGAAGAGATTCGTACGAATTTAATTGATGCTCGAATATTCCTTAAGTGAGAAAATATTTTTCAAGTAATCGAAAATCTTAGCACGGAGATAAGATTCAAAAGTTGAATCGAAACTTCCATTCTTATAGATTATTTCCGCTTATTTATCATTTATTTTTTTTTTTTTGAACATTGGAATTGCAATTTTATACTTCGTATTGATTGAGCACTCGAAGGCATAATGCTCTTCGAGCTCAAGCTAGTATCTTACGTATTCGTGCTCAACAAAAAAAAAATCTTTCCACAATCTCATATTTTTTAGCACACAACTGACTGTGCTGAAGAAAAAACAATTAGAAATGTTTTAATTGACGTCGCGTGAAGTCGGACCAGGCCAGTTTTTTCTTGTATACTGTGCACAGAAACTCAACGTCACGTATTAAATTTATAATTGAAATGCAATACTTAACGTCGAGCGAATTTACTATATTCGATATTTTCTCATTTTTTTTCTGTCATACGCTTCATTACGCTCGTATTTGGTCGTATCACTTGGCTGATGAAGTACCCTTTCGTCGTGAATTGAGCATTGAACTGTGGTTGTGTATCGGTGGTGCTTTGGTGTGATGATTATGGTGCCGGTGATGTTTGAGGTGCTCGGTTTTATCGGGGTCATTGGGTTCGAGGTCAGGGGTGTAGTCATCTTGGCGAGTATGGGGCGGGGGCCTCAGTGTACCTTGGACCGGTGGCAGAAGCCGCTTGTCGTACCGCGTTGATAGCAGCAATTCGTCCAGGATCTCCTTGTCCGATTTTCCCTCCTCGAAGCTGTAATCAATTGTTTGTTTAATCCCAGGGCTTGTCCTTTACGACGCAGGAACGAAGCGACTTTGACATTATTCCAATTTATAAAAATTCCATATTTTCCCTCGTTTCTTGGATTTTAAATGGCGGACAATCGTTCCCCAACGCTCCTCGGAAGATCGTGTCGAGTACGTTAAGATATTTCTCGAATTCCACCCTCTTTTTGGCAAATCGATACTTCTCGCGGTTTCTAAATCTAGTTATCAACGAGGCCTCTAAACGAAACGCAGCAATTTTTTTACTACCTGGGCTCAGATACAAAAAAAAAGCATTTGCGATGCTTACGAGCACTATGGGAAATATGATACAATCTCTTGCTTTCCCTTCCAGCTGCTATATTCCATGTAACTATATGAAATTTTATCTTCTTCTCAGCCTTTTTCACGAACGAATGTTCAATTTATAAGATCAAAATACTAAATCTTTAACGTGAGCAAATTCTACGTTGATAAAATATCGCATCGAGGCTGAAAACTATTCGATATTTTTTTCTTTCAACGTAAGTTTCAGTTTTAGAAGCGACAACGATTACTCCGTTTCACACGATTAAGGACTCTCTCAGCCTCGATTGCGATCACGAGTTTATATGTAAACGTTTATATGTAAACGTCAGATCTGCCTATTTAAAATCTTATTTCTATAATTAGATTCGTGTATTTTTTCGTATGTGTCTGTGGGTGTATGCAAAAGTGTATCATATTCGTCGGATACGAAAGTGTTTGTGTTAACTCGTTGATTCATACGTACATGTCGTCAGCACGAACAAAAGTTGCTAGAGTGAGGGCGAGGGTGAGGACACAAAGGGTGGTGAGGATGAGGGAACTTGCAAGGGAGGCGAGAGACAGCGAGAGGATAGGTGGGAGGCGTCCGCCACCACCCGCACGCCGCCCTAGCGCCACCCAACCCATTCTATGTCATCTGGAACATAACAAAGCAAATTTTATATTTTTATTAAATTTGCACGAGTTTTTATGAAATTAAGGTAGCGTGAGAGGGGCTAATTAAAAAATGATGTGAAAAAAGGGGAACTTGACAGCTGAATATCTTTGTATGAATTTTTTGTGGTCCCACACGAGGTGGAATTATTTTTCAGCTAATCCACGGACGTTTCGATGAGCCCAATGAGCGTCTATGAATTAACGATGCTCTATAGGATACGATGGAAGGAATTTTTATATTCGTCTAAACGTTTGTATATAAATAAGGCAAAAAACACGATTATTCGATAGAAATTTTCTCTGCAAGCGAAAAAATAGTTGCGTGATTTAAATTGGGATTTGGGCCAACAGACTTTTTCGGGGCAATGTCACGAATCGGCTGCTATTAACGAGAGAACGCGAAACTAACCGAGTCTCCGTGATCTCGGCAGTTTAAAATCCCGCAATAATTTGCGGTTTAATGCAGTCAAGTGCCAACGTGGATTACGACAATAAAGCTCTAATTGCGTCATGGTCCAGCGCCCGGCATTTAACCTTAAATTTATTTTACCGTTAAGTTTATTCATGCTTTCATTTTACATAAGAGATGAAGTTTTGACAACGGTGGCGAAAAAAATGAACGGCAACTGCTCACAGGGTCGGTATTTAACCTAATTTTTTCCATTGACTCGCAGCTCCCAACGAGCACGGAAGAATAAGGGAAAATCGGAATCTAGCCGCCGATCGGTGCGCGAATTTTTCTCCTCGTTGCATTACTCGCCGTTTACATAACATTCCACGTCTCAACGCGACGCAGAAAATGAGAGAAATGTGTACGGCCTTAATTCGTTTGAAACGGATTAACGTAATTTCGTTTGGCATTGGTCTCAGCCGAAGGCGGACGGGAATGGCAGACGCATGCTCACAAAATGAGCGAGAGAGAAACTCGACGGGAATAAAGCGAAGAGATGAAGAATCATGCGGCCCGGTTTCATTGTCCAACGTTAATTCAGTGATTCTGATTTCCCTTTTGTTTCTCCCACACTTTATTTCATGCTTTTTTATCTCGCAAATGCGCTTGTTACTTTCGCCCAACTGGGCGTACTGTCGTGAAACAGCGTGAGCTTTCCGATCCTATGCTAATTCAAAGTCGACGATCGTGCTCGATTAAGCAAGCGAGATTGTAATACTCGCCCATACAAGAGTTAGAAAAAGAGAAGACGCAAGAAAGTAGCTAAAAAGAGAGAATCTGAGGAGAAAAGAAGAAACGGGAAAGAATAAAAAGAAAGATTAAAACACAAAAACAACCGAAAGATAAAGAGCTCTCAACGATGAAGGTAGCCAACACCTACCCATTTGCATACGCAGAGCCGTTTACTCGCCCGCGATCGTTATAAAAAGCTTTCACTTCCCTGAACGTTAATAAGTTTTGTTGCGCATACACGAGTTCCCCGCTCGCTTCCTGAAAAAATCTACCGGCTCTATTGCGAAAATACCAGAAAATTTATGCCAATTTTTAACGAATAAATAAGTTTATTAACCAATTAGAATTTAGCACGATGAGTTGAACGATAACAGAACAAAAGCCTGGAAAAAAATCCCCATTATTTTTCATTTTTATCCAACAAACATGCGAAATCTCAAAACTTGATCTTGTATACGCGCAACAAAACTTAACGTTCGAACTGAAAGCTTTTTATAACGACGGTCGAGTAAACGGCTCTGCGTGTGCAAATTTACTCGATCAACCTAGTGCAATGCACACGAATCCCTTGAAAATTGCTCAATAAGATGAAATAATGCGACGACACGTTGAAGATAAAAAAGCTCAAAACAACACGAATAATGCGCTTTTCACTAACCATCCGAGACCTATTTTACCTGTCATTTAATGACACAAACTGCAAGCTCGACTCAATTATCCGATCATGTTCACCCAACAGTTCGTTACACACGAGATCGCGTATTATCGCGTTCATTGAGTCAGGTCGACTTTTCCGGGCTTATATCTATGTGAATACACTCGAGGGTGGCATTGAGTGTCTGTTCGTTCGATCGAGGGAAGCCCCTATACGAGTTCGACAATTACCCACAATCGATGCTCGCCTATCACGTTGAACGAAGGGAGAAGCGAGAGGAGCGAGAATTCACGAAACTGCGAACGCGAGTGTACTTTTCGGAAACACCTTCTGACGTGGATGAAAGTGTGAAATTATTTTTGAAAAATTATTTCAATTTTGTCGAAATTAACATAGGAAAGGGCGAGACGAAGCTGCACGTCCCACAGTGGAAATTTGTGCATTCGATGGAAAGATGAAAAGCAGAATTTAATGTTTTCAAGTGACACTTTCGAATTCTGCTTTCCATCTTTCGAAAAAATTGTTCACTTTTTCGGAGGCTGTTTCACTTTGTCCCACTTCCCATTACCCTCTGATACTCGATATAAAGACGAGAAAATCGATGCAGCAATGTTTTTGTCGACGTCATCTTATAATAGGAAGCTAATATACTTTATGCAGCTCGAAAGTCAGTAGCCGAAAGCATTTTGGTTGTTTCGTTTGATCAAGCGGAAAAAAATGTCAACGAGGGAGGCTTGAGATTTGCTGTTTGCAGTAACGATGGTGTAAAATTCCCTGAGGCAATGTAAAACTTTCAGAACACTCTGACATGAAGTACGGTCAGTAGGATAAAGAGCTTTTCTGTAAAGCGATGAGAATATCTGCGCACCCTTCAGGGCTTAATAATCGTGATGGCCTTGAGGTCTTGTCTCACTTTTTCCTCTCTCGTCTCATGTTTTCTTTTTTTTTTTTTTTAATTAGCTCTTTCACACTTAAGTATTTGTAGAGGGAATATGAAAAAAGTTGGGAAAGTCAACCGTACTTTGTATCGAGTAATTTTTCTTTTACAATTGCAAAACACTTTCATCATTTTTACCAAATTTTATTTTTATTCACCTTCCATTTAAACGTAAAAGAACGAAAATTCTGTCAGAGATGCTGGAAGAAAAAAATTCGATGAAATTCTGTTGCACACATGATATCGAAGAACGTTTGAAATGCTTCGGCGAACTCGTCGCTATTTGTACAAAGATATTCTCACTTGAACTCCACTTTCTATTTTCTGTCTTTGTTTTTTTCACTCCCTTTAGACGTTTTTTTCACCCGTGTACCGCTCTCGTTTGCGTCTTTCCTTTTCGTCGCGTGTCGTGAATCGTCCATTGAGCACTCAAGCTTAGTAAAGACTTCAGAGGCAAGCCACATGGCATACAGAAGCGGCGGCTCGCGCTGCAAAGCCAACGGCAACCCCCCTGAGAAAAGGAGACGATACATGCTGTTTTTTTTCGCCACTCGCACGTTCTCTGTCTATTCTTTTTCCATTTCTTCAGCCTCATTCTATGCATGTATATAGCTCTTTTCGAGCCGCCGCACCATTTTTCTTCCCAGTTCCACCATTTTTACATTTTGAGATATTTTTACCTGAGTGATTTCTATTACTCTGCTGGTTATAAAACGGTGTTTCCGGCTCGGTTATTCGTTGAAGGGGAGTCAACAGTCTTTTTGACATTCGAAGTCATTTGAATGTGCAGACGAATACTTCGAAGAGGTTTCCCAACGTGTATCCGGCAATAATAATTAACATGACACTGAAGTTTCCAACGTTGGAGTCCAACGAAATGGTCTGTAAAAACTCTCCAACAATTCCAGTAATTCTTAAATTCTGTTACCTGCCCAATTTGCAATTCGTAGTTTTTCAGTCTGTATCAATAATGATTCGTAAGATAAAAAATTGGTCAATTACAAATGTTATTTTCCTTAATTTCGTTGGGCCCCAACGTTGCAATCTTCAGCATCATTAATTAACTGGCGAGAAATGAATGAATTTTATAGTGTAACGATTCGAATTCGTAAATATTAAAGAAATTGAAGGCATTAGGCACGATTTGAGATTCCAGAATTATTATTAACGAACGAGGTAATTGTCATCATTTATCAGCTGAGATTCTCCATTAATTATCATCGAGTATAATTGCGAAAAGCATTTTGATCCCGCGCCACGTCGTTCCCCCGTACAAAGGGAGTGAAAACATTAAAACTCACTTAATGTATGCGCCGGTAAGAATGAAGAGAAAATTTCGCCAACCCCGCGCTCGTAGTTTGACCTCGCGTCACGAATCGTTTCTAAAGAGGAAAATGAAGTTGGTAAAGAGTAGCGAGTATCTGAAAAGAATGCTCCCCCGAGCTGAAAACGAATGTTAATTATATCCCATCTCCTGCCTTTCCCCTCACCGTATGATAGTCGTAGTCACATGAAAAATGAAAAAAAAAAAAAAAAAAAAAAAATCACTAGCCGGTTGTACGAACCGGAAAAAGCTCGGCATGAAAGGAAACGAGAGCTGAATAGAGCGTGTAGAGTCGAATAATCGTTCGTGTAATTGAGGAATGAAAAATATCTTCCATATGAAATAAACGTCCGTGTCACGTTCTGATTTTCTCGACGTACGTCAGAAAATTTGTCAAAGAGAATGTCGACATGAGAACGATTTTATGAACTCGCTGTTATTTCACCAAATATTTATTGATTGCAACAAAGTGGTATCAAACTTACGGGATGCTGTGAAGTTATTCACAATGCAAAATAGTTGATAGATAAGGATTAAGGTACGAAACGATTTTCTTAAGAAAGTCTTGAAAGTTGCAAAGAGTTTAAATGGGAAGTCGACTGACACGCATATCAAATTTCAAAGGGTTTGTCTTGCTAGTTATTCAGATAAACGTGTTTAAATATGAAGAAAAATACACACGGTTATATACTGGACTAGCTCGAACGGGAAATGCCTAGTGTTTGGCGGCCAGATGGCAATATAACACTCTCGTGAATTTCCCCAAACTTGTTTAAGCGCGAGTTTTTACCGGAATTCCGGGTTTCTTTTAATCCCTCCAGAATTTTTTATTAACGAGTACATCGATTGGCGTTGGGAAAGTCACGAAAAGAGGATAAAACGAAAAGGTTCGTCGCTTGGCCCTTTTGGCAAGCGACTCTTTCTCACTTTCAACTCCGCTGCGTGGCAAATTTTATTACGGGACGGGTATTTCCTTGGATTTACTTTTAACCTGGACACGTAGTCCGGCGTTTTTTTGAATCCGGCTTCTCATTCTCTGACGACTGGTGGCAAGCAACTTTTTTGACGCAGCCCTTTTCATGAAACGAACCAATTAGCGTTCACTGAAAAACGCATTGCGTTTCTCGAGACGTGGAGAAAGTTTGAGTCGCGAATCGTCAGAGTCAGTCTTCTACTGAAAACCGTCAACTAAACTTCTACGATTTTCTTGTCTCAGTACACTTCTATTTTGTATCAATAATTTATGTTATTTACAATAAAACTTTGTTACCGAAATATAACTAATATCGGTGAAATAAATATTATTTCCAAAACAGTAAACTCTGCTCAAGCGTAAAAACTTGAATAGAGACTTTACTTCGCGAAAGTAACGCGGGTTGCGGAACAAAAAAAATTAAAGGAAAGAAATACGTTCAGATGAAAGACTCGGAAGAAATTCTATGCCGGAATATCAGGACGAGCAATGTCACAGGATTATTTTTTTATAAATCGAACGTTGCCTTGTGTGTCGCAGAAAATAATTCCAGTCATTAAGCAAAATTTGTTGTACGTTTGCATTCGGATAGCACAAAGTTCATTCATTTCATTGCCCAGTCCAAATTTGTGCGACTATTTCGCATGGGCAAGGATAAGAGTATCCGAGTCAACAATGCAAATCGAGTAGAAAAGACGAGCGATGGTCAGACCGTGCCAGAGGCAACGGAACTCGAGAATGGCCGTTGCAATGAAAAGGATGTAGGGCTAGGAAGACGATATCGCTGTTTGTACACGCCCTAGGCCACGCTACTCGTAGCAACGGTAGCTAATAGTGGCGGCGTCTGGTGGAGGTCAGTCGGGCAGTTGTGCGCTAGTCTAACCCGTCGTAAACTACACGTTGGCGTATCCTGCCAACCCTGCCGGAGGGCTTAAACCACTTGCTCTTTCTCCCTCCCCGTCCCCTCTTCGCTCTCTCTTTCTTTCTCGCTCACCAAGTCCGTCCTGACAGTCGAGGCTCGGTCATGACGATGTGGCCCGTGTATAAAAGGTGTCTGATGACTAACTACGAAACTGCATTCACAATACTTGACTGGATACAAAAGTATTCTTTCATTTTTTTATTGACTCTGTTATTTTTATCGTAAGTTCATTTTTTAAGATAAAAACGAGGGTTTTCCAATTTTCGTGCTCCCGTCGTTCATCCTTCGATCATCCTCCTGGCGGAATGATTTTTTTTTTTATTTCAGACGAAAGTGCGAATGACGCTGAAGTTTCCAACGTTGGAGTCCAACGAAATGATCGAAAAAAACTCTCCAATAATTCCAGTGATTCTCCTATTTTGTTCCCTGCCAAATTTCCGATTCGTAGTTTTTCAAACTGCACCAACGATTCGTGAAATAAAGAATTGGTGAATTACAAACGTTTTTTTCGTTCATTTCGTTGGACTCCAACGTTGGAAACTTCAGCGTCGTAGTGCGATGGAAACCGAGGGCCTTTTACTTTCGAAATTACCACCACTGCTCTCTTCGTTGCGTGAATCTTTCATTCCAATAAGCAACGTAAATATCCCTTGTCCCTCAAAAATAAACGCGTACTTTATTAGTTCAGAGTTGCAGAAGGGTGCGAAGGCCTTTTACGAGCTCAATATTTCGTTATGAGTGTTGAATGTTTTATATGAAGAGGGGGATTATTCCACCCCCATGGTCGGCTCAGCTGATAAAGTATGACGCATTTTCGCCCTCGCTCAATCTCAAATCTTCGGGATTAAAGTGTGGAGCACCGCGAAGGAGGGGATTGAATCACGCGCTCCTATTTTTCATTGTACTGTATGAAAATTTCCTTCCTCTTTGAAGAGTACCGTAGCCCTCAAAATCCTCATAATCACAATCAATCGATGCTCTAGCATGGCCAATCAATTACTTCGATTGTGCAAGACAAACAGAACTCGGAACACGGAATTAAACGACCGCCTGAAAGTTCACTGTCACTCAATTATTACTGATTACAAATGAGGGAACGCAAGATATTTCCGATATGGAACGAATGCCAGTCGGAAAGGTAACAGTGATAATAGCACGCCCTTGCGAGAGGCTCGAAGCCCCAACCGGAGTTTCACTTCTCAGGATTTCTCTCCCTTTTTTCCCCCAGCATCCCGTAATCAGAGCGTGATTATTTTCAGCGAATGGAATGATAGAGCTTCGGTGAGGTTTGTATACAAGTTGTGAATGACCGAAGAAGGCACAGAATAAGGGGGAAAGAGATGGAGACGAAGAGAGAAAGAAATTCGGATACGAATAGCCAGAAAGAATCAGACAAGTGAAAAAGTGATGAAAGCCAGAAAGAGAGGAAGCGAAAAAGTTGCATGCACAGTGGTCGGCATCCATAGCTGAATTGGTACAGTGTCAGCAGTGATAAGTAAGCACTATTAATGACAGTAGGACACAACATAGCGATAGTCAATGGAAATGTAGCCGAGAGCGACGTGCCCAGTGGTAAAGACGAGTGGTAGTCAGGCAATGCTACCAACGGTACAGCTGATGTTCTGTTCGATCAATACTGGGCGTTGCGGCATGGTACGCTATATACTAGTCAGTCACGTGGCTTAGCCCATCCCCCATACCACGGCGAGCTCTTCTCGTATACTTTTCATTCTCTTACCTCTCGGTCGCCCTCTCTTTTTATCCTTTCTCTCTCTCTCTCTCTCTCTCTCTCTCTCTTCTGAATATTAACTTTTATCTTCCACTTTATTTCAGACACCTCGAGATATATATACCAACACACAAATTTGCAGTACTTATATATACATTCGAAGTTCTTGGGTATTCACAGAATCCTTTGAATACGCTTTATATGTATATTCATGTCAAAATGAACGAACGTATTTCTGACGCAACTATTTATTCTTGTTATATATGTTTTTTTATACGTTTTTTTTCTGAAGCCAGACGATATTTTTTCGGAATATTTTATAATTTGGAACTTTATGGCGTTTAGAAGGGGCGATATTTTATCAGGATTCGTTCCACCCAGCATACAGGGAAAATGCACCTCGTGAATTTTCCTTTGCCGAGTAATTTTCGCGGTGAGGTGCAAAAAGATCTCGATGCTTACGGCTTTTTTTTTAGAAATTCCCACGCTTGCTGAAAATGTAATTTCAGAAAGCTTTCACCCCTCGACTCTTGTAAATCGAAATATGAATAATGGAAAATCTCTCCTCACGATATTATATGTATGGATATATGTAACGCGATGTTGGAAGTTTTGAAATTACTTTCCACGAAATTTCGTACAATCATCAACGAAAAACTTTAATAAAATTGAATTTTCTGGAGCTGCAAGCCTGCAGCTTTTCCCAAATATCTGAATAGCCGTTCTCACGATTCATTCAGCTGCTTATTTGGTACTTCATCGTCAAGTTCTAAGATTCCAAAGATTTTGAATTCCCAACAGTGGAGTCTCCAATGTGCCAAACTCAAATAATGCCAGAGAGCTTATTGGCAAAAATTGGGCTTTCGATGTTTAGTCCAAACAAAAGTACGGTGCCTTCGAATGATTTTGGGTACCAAGGAAATCAGTCGACCGGTGTTCCGCTCACACTTTTATAATTGCATTGAACGTTGGAGGGGTAGAACGTAGAAAAAATCGTCCCTATTCACTGACAGTTAAGAATTAAACGAGTCCTGATAACCCAAGTGGCGGAACGTCTCGGCTGAGCCTGCGGAGTGAGGAGGACGTTGGGAGCTTTTTTTCACAAAAAGTTAGAAGTACGCACGTGTGAATAATACCAATCGGGTGCACACGTGCCCGCAAATAAACGCGTATACGCGAGGAGACAGAGCGCAAAAAATCGGCGGTTCCACGGCGGGGAGAGAGTAAGAGAGATGGGGAATTGAGACGAGGAACTCAGCGAAGTCTGCAGACGTGCCAGTGGGCTTGGGGTAATGAAATTTTTCCAACAGCATGTTCAACCTGTCCGAGGTCACCTCCCGCGTGTCCAACTCACTCGGATATCACACATACACGTACAGAGAGCATGAGCGCAGTTTTACAAGGGTGCATTACTTGCCGGAGGGTTGAACAAAAAAGCAGATGAAAAAAAAGCGAGAGCAAAGTGCAGCCCGAATAGCCACGCACGCTCGTGTACGAATACGTTTGGGCTTTGAATTCGCACACAACCGGAAGTACGGAAATGAGATGAAGCGACGACGAACGATTGCTCTCACCCTGTGGTAAAAGGGG
Source organism: Venturia canescens (assembly GCF_019457755.1). Classification (NCBI taxonomy): domain Eukaryota; kingdom Metazoa; phylum Arthropoda; class Insecta; order Hymenoptera; family Ichneumonidae; genus Venturia; species Venturia canescens. Next base: position 14,663,569 of record NC_057421.1, on the reverse strand, counting down.
AGACGGGGGGTGGGACAGCAGGATCGGTCCACAGCAGCGGATGCGGGAAGCTCTCCGCAGGGTGCCGTTCGTATAGTTATAACGACCTTTATCTTCTCTACTCTGGAAAACTCTACTTTGTTACATGCATGCGCGCATGCCACTATCAGGCTCCCCATTCATTTTTGCTTCCCCATCTCTTTTTTCTCACGTGTTTTTCAAACTTCCATTCTCGGTTTTAGCTCGAAAGGAGGACAATGCGCGCGACAACATTAACGATGACGTAAGAGAAAGAGGTAAGCCCCAGAGGGCACGGTGTCCTAAATTTGATCAACTTTTGCTCGCCAAATTATTTGGACTTTGCGAAAAAAGGTTTGGAAACAAAAAAACTAATGACCCAGGCAACTCCATATAATTTTTTTTATTTCACTAAAGAAACATCCTCACGTGGATTTTCCCACATTGATTAACATTCGGTAGAGAATTTTTTATAAAATTTATTGTAACATGAGATATTGCGAGACTGAAATACCGTCGGAATGTACACATTTCGATGGTCCTCGCACCATATTTACATCTGTTTTTCTTGCACTCATTAATATTCTCTGTTCATTAGTTTCCTAACGCAGGGAAATGTTTTTCTTTCGGTGAACGAATCAACAGCGAGCTGGGAAAGGAATTTTTAATCTACCGGTCGTAGAGTATTGAGAATAATTTTAATGCGCCGAGTATGCTCGCGACGTCTGACTACGTACAGGGATGCACTACTGAAAATAATGACTAGAACGAGCGCGAGAGTGAACGGAAGAAAAAAGAGGCCAACGTAAAGAATGTACAACAATCTATGTAGCACAATATCCATGAATGTAGGGAATTTTCCACTGGCGCGTTGGCTGTTACTATTGTTACTTTATCTAGAATAACTTTACACCGCTATAAGTGCCCTATTACATTTAAGGGCTTCCATACACCTGAGAAGGTCGAGGAAATCGATTTTTCACGAATATTTTCATCCCCGATAGCGTCACGCTTTACATACGATTCATATAAAGAATTTCCAACAATCGATGACATATTGCGAGCAGGGGAAAGAACGTTATTTTCACTTGACAGGTGCTCACAGTTCTGAATGCCCTTTCCTTCGTATACTGTTTTACAATAGACGATCCCACGATATTTGGAAACCGAAACGGTCACTTTGGAGGAAGCCGTGCGCGGAAGATCTTCACACGATCGTCTTGTCATGAGATTTTTTCTGGGAACATAAACTTTTTGAAATAATCTCTTGCATTTTGTGGAGAATGCAAAAAAAAAAATCGATCCTAACAAGTTTTATCGACAAATTTGGATGGAAAATTTTGATTTATTTCCGAGTCGAAGCCTCTGGTCGAATCGTGGTAGTGACTATAATGGCGTTTCAAAGCAACATTTTCACTAAAGTCCAACGAAATGATGTAAGAAACTCGAATAATTCCAGTATCTCCGATTTTGTTCCCTGCCGAATTAGCACAATTCGTAGTTTTTCAACCTACGCCAATGATTCGTGAAATCAATAGTTGGCGAATTGAAAATCTTTACTTTCGTTCATTTCGTTGGACGATGCAAACTTCAGCGTCGTACGAGTAAAGCTACTCGAGAAAAAACTGCACTCACCGTTGACGATTGAGACACCGATCGGTAGTGTTAGAAAATATAAATAATAGAAAGGTCAGAGGACATAGATATTCAAACGTCGTGGGAATCTCAGCCGAACGGATTTCCGCACTTGAGACAACGAAAAGTAACGACGCGGAATGGCTAAAAATCGATGACTAACTACGTGATGCTATTACTGACAAACTCTTTCCAGGAAGATCATTACGACTTGTATATTCTCATGAAAAAAAATACTGAATTCTTGTGAAAAATATGAAACTTTCTTTGTGGCGTTGAAAACATTCAGAATATTTGAAATCGGTGAGAAATTGTCGTGAAGAAAATGTGCGACGTTACGAATACAAAGTTAATGTCTACGATAAACGAGACACAGTGGAAAAACCATCATTTCTATTGAGTGACATTTTTATTTTTTCAATCAACACCGCGAATACACGTCAACGCGTTGAAAGCTCTTACCGGAGATTCGCTACTTGGTTTCAGAACGATGAATCAAGATTCCTAATTTATACGAGAGGCGGAGAAGAAGCACTTTCATTCAATTTTTTACACATTGCTTGCCTTGTTTTTTTTTTTTTTTTTTTTCAATTTCTCGTAATTTCTCGTCTAAACTTTATAAATAAAAGTACGGCCTGAATACTGGGCGTTGAAATCACTCGGAATTTCAACTCTGCATGCTCGGTACTATTTGACTTTTTCATTCGCCCGTTGTGCTCCCTTCCTCATACATTTATCGCTTTTTTCTCGCTTCCCTCTCCGCCTGTCCTGCCCTCTCGACATTTCGTTGAGGGAGAACAGACGATGGAGAGGCTCCGCGGATGGAAAAAGACGGAGGCGAAAATGAAAGACACGAAGAAAAAGGGAATTCTATCGTTCGTTGAAAAATTTTCCACCATCTCTTTCGAACCGCGAAAGCGGTGAGAGCCAGTGAACGAGCGAAAGGGTCGAGGGAACGCTGGATTTATGACCTCACTTCCGGAGAAGAAGAAACGTGCACCGTGACCTAGTTATGAGCGTATATAACAACATTTACAAATATGACGGAACGATTAAAGTAAAAAATTTTCTTGATGGAGAAAAAACTGATGAAAAACGATGTCGATGGATCGAACTTCGAATTCGGCCCTCCTGCAATAACTTCGTATCACTGCGAAATACCCTTTTTGGGGCGTATCGTTCACGATTCTTTCACAATGAGTTTCTAACTGATTTATTTGACAGCTAGAAATCATCAGTTTGAGGAAATAAAGCAATTCCAATAGGAAAAAGTACCGGACAGTGATGTCGATACCACATTTATCATTCCATTCTCCATTTTTCAGCATCCTGTGCTAGTGGCCTAGCCATTGTCCGGTAAGATATTCTACTCGAGCTCCAAAACTAACATGTCACTTCGCGAAGCTCCGCAAGATCACGAATTTGAGCCAGGATCTCGGGAGCTGCTGATCTTCGTCGCTAAGGCGAGAAAGCGTCAACAGAAGGGATCAAGTTGAGCCCGAGGGAGGAGGACGTATATATTAGTGACGGTAGAGATAGCGAGATGATCCTCAAATGTCTATGGGAAAGTTGGTTAAAGATGGATTTGTCGGTGGGGTTAAATCAGCGGTGGTCTTAAAGCTGAGTTTCATGTAGGATCGGAAACCGTCGATCGCGATAAATTTTCCTTTGTTACAGGTCATTTTTTTAGCTCCGAAATCTCCGGCAATATGCAGAAAGCTTATTCGCCACCTTCCCAAGATTTGAGAATATTGAGAATTCCTCATCACCATTTTAGTCGGAACATTGGATAGCCTCGAGAAATCCACCGAGAAACATCTGTAAATAATATAATGTCGCTGAAGTTTGCAACGTTGGAATCCAACGAAATGATATTAAAAAACCCTCTAATAATTTCAGCAATTCTCAAATTTCCGACACTTCGTGAAATAATAAATTGGTAAATTACAAATGGTTTTTTTTTTTCGTTCATTTCATTGGACTCCAACGCTGCAAACTTTAGCGTCGTAGTATAATAAAATAAAAATTGTGATCATCGAACTTTCGAATATTTGTGACGGTCAATTCGAACCTGGAATTTGGCTAAATCGTTCTTGGTCGTGAACGAATTCACTTTTTTCCATCTACCTGTTTTTTGCAATAAAAATGGATAAACAGAAATGTCTCGTCAGTGAAAGATGAAAAAATAAAATGAAAAAGTGGAAACGATCTTTTGTTCAGATTGAACGAGCTGTGGCGTAATGAATTGAAGAGCCGATCGATTTGTCGTTATAATGAAATAGATGTTTGTGCGGATAATTAAATCTGAATAATTGATCTTGAAATATGGTCACGGTGTCGTGATATTTCTGGCGGAGGTGACAAGAGGTTCTTGAATAGGTAAAAGCTCGAGGCACGTTCCGAGATATCTTCATCCTTGCCTGTCGTACATGGAGCTTTCGCGTATTAAAGTGTGGACAATCTCGCACACCGCGTTATTGTTATAATACGCGATTAGATGAAAACTACACGCACCGGCGATTCCCAAGGCGACTATGGAGGCTCAGCTCTGGTTAAGTTGGGTGTAAAGTAATCGATAAAGAAAGGCTTTTCGTGCAAAGCATCGCAACGCTAATACACGCGCGGGCGCGCGCGCCCGCGAGCGTAGAAAATAAAAATGGTTGAGGTCACGAAAAAAGAGGGTTACCTGACGACGATATTTTATTATAGTACGAAATGACTAAATATAACGCGATCTCAGACCAAGAGTCTCTCGAAACGTACAACGTCCTGACATTCCGTGTTGAAAAAAACTAGACCAATCCCTCATCCTAATTCATTTTTTATCATTATTTTTAGATCATTTGAATAATAACGAAACAATAATAAGCAAAACTACGAATATGATAAACTAGAATAATGTACTCGGGGTAATATCATCGTGATGAATTTCCCTCTACGTTCTTCGTCGTTGGATAAATACGATTCTATACAGTGAGAAAAAAAATTGGAGGTTCAATGACAATTGAACGACGTTGAAGCTTGTAACGTTGGAATCCAACAAAATTAACGAAAATAACATTTGTAATTCAGTCATTTTTTATTTCACGAATCATTGGTGTAGACTGAAAAACTTGGAATCGCAAATTAGGCAGATAACAGAATTGGAGAATTACTGGATTTATTGGAGAGTTTTTTTAGATCGTTTCGTTGGACTCCATCGTTGCAAACTTGAGCGTCATAAGTGTTCTAAGTGCAGTTTGTTCTAAAACTCTTTTTCTCGTACAATGTGCCTCTTTTCGGGCTTTCAAAATTGCTACGAATTTAAAAAAAAATTTTAAGAAATTTTATTTTTTCGAACAATACTCACCTACGACGATACCAAATCATTGATTCGTGCCACAACGATGCGTAGCTTCAATATTTTCATGCCTCGTCACAGAACTATGACTTAATTTCGGTATGATTTTTCGTGTGATTATTTGGAACAGTAGAATTTCAGATGCTGTCGAAATTTCGAAAATTTCTCGGATTCCAAACATCACTCATATGTATATATTGGAATATATTCTGAGAATTTCCTCACATTCTCAAATGAACTATGCTTCGACGAATTTCTCGACCATGCAACTCTACTCTATTATTCTCCTTGAGTATCGCCTCTCCCCCCGCAGCCCGCCGCGTCCTCCTCGTTTTCCACTGATATCTTTCTCTTCGGCTTTCCCGGGGGTGGTTTTCCTCGCGCCGAAACTTGATTTCACCTCCAAAGTGTACGATTTGAAATTCAAAACACACAGCTCTGCCAACCTCCGTATATTCTTCAGCTTGTAAAGCCCCACGTGAAATACTAATACCAAGCAAGCTCGAGAAACGAGATAAAGAAGAAAAAAAACGATGGTAGGTACAAACGAAGATGAGAAACAGAGGTTGGATATGGAATCTAGATGAGGAAGAATGCGAACGTTCGATCCCTATATAACTGTTTGTGGAACTTGCTTTTTCGGAGGAACGTGGTGCATTACGAAATAACGTGTGTATTCTCGCACATATGGAGTAGCGAAGCAATTTTATATGCATTTGGCATCCTGGCATCAATATCGATATCGAGGTTACAATCGACGCGTACGTAATACGTGGAATATTTTTTTATTTTCATGTGATTACTATCGGAGAAACTTGTGACGACTGGCGAGTGAGAGAAAAAACTGAAAATGACACTCGTCGAATTGGAAAGAATGGGTTCGCGGATCAGACTGCGGAGTGGTTTTGTTCACGTGAGTTTTTTCCAACCCTTGGCTTCCATTTCCAGATGAATAGGAAGGAAAAATTCAATCGTCCTGTGTACTCGGAATCATGCAGCGACAGAAATAGGATTAAACAAATTTTCATGAAAAGTTACGCTCGAACGTCGTTCGATCTCTACGAATACGTCGTCGAGCGTCGTCGTATCGTTCTTACCTTAGCGTGATAAGTGTGGCTGGTTCCAACGGACGAGGCAGGTTGCTGCTGTTCGTTATACCACGCTCCTTCAACTCTTGCACCTTCTCATATCTGTTCCTTTTTTTCGCGTCAATTTTTCTGTCCAAGTCGATGCTCTCTCAAAGAGTTTCTTTTCGATTTACTGATTGACACACTCGATAATCCGTCACTCCTTCAGAGCTCTTCGAATGATTTTTTTTACATTGCACAGAGCAGCACTGCAATCTCGCCGACGATTCTGAAACACAAAGACAAAAAGCTCCGTCTTTATTCGCTCGATTCACGCAGTTTTGAGATATCGATCCGGAAACCTTAATGGATAAGATTTTTTTGATTGAATCTGCTGAAATAATCACCACTCATTGTTCACTTACTTTAAGGGGTCTACCCTAATTAGAATTTTCAAAAAATCGATTTCTTGTTATTGCATTTTCGAAAGTATACGTATTTAAAAGTATCATACTAAAATTTTATTGAGATCTGAGCAGTCCGAGTGTATACTTTTGAGCGACTGTTACTTTGCTGTCGAACCTGCCTTTGTTTAAACGCGTTTTTCTCAACAAAATTACGTTTTTGGACGGCTCGTTGATAAAATCTCCGAAACTATTCAACCGATCCTTACCAAAATTTTGCCACTTCTTTCTTTATGACTGTAGCTTTAGCACATATAATACGAATTTTGAAATTTTTAATGAAACTATTTTTTTTTTTTGCAAAAAACGACGAAAAAAACGTGCTTTTTCGTAGTTTTTGGAAAAATTGCCGCCAATTCGTTATTTTTTATCAAATCAAAAATCGTATGATATGCGCTACATTTATCTATTGAATCTAGAACCATTTTTTTCTCAGTTCATCCATTCTAGAGATTTTTCTGTACTAAAACTGACAATGAGTAAAATAGATATAAAAAAATTTTTTTGTGTATTTTAAAACGGCAAATGAAAATTTGGTTTCATTTACACCGTAACTCGATAATCCCTTCAGAATAATAATCGAATGTCAAAAGCATTCGTCAGAGCTCTATTACCATGCCATAATCTCATAATCGCTCGCCAATTTACGTGAATATCACGAACGAAGACAAAAAATGAAGAAAAAGGGATAAAATGGGTTAAAATTGTTTGTGGAAGGGTCTAGAGATCAGGAAACTTGACACGCTTTTTCCTCGTAGGATTTATCGTCGTTGCCGTTTTTTCTGGCATAAGGGATCGGTCAAAGTCGGACGTAGAGTGGCGGTCGTCTTGGATTGTTCGGCTCGTCTTGGATTACTTCCGGATTATCCGAGCGAGCGAGCAAAATGGCGCTCGCCAGGATGTCGCCTCGTAAAATCCATGCAATCTTACAAAGAGATAAAGCTTTCCTGTCTCTCTGATGTAAGAGCAATATACAGCGAAGCATTTTCTTCGGGAATACAATAAAGTGAGAAAGGGTAGAAGAGCAACGACGATCGACGCAGTAGTGGGAAGATCAAATCGAATTCTTGAAAACCACAAAAGAATTTTTCTATAGGTATCAACCCTTTTTAGTGCTCAAATTCGAAAAATCATATCCTCAATAATTTCCGAGTTTTGGTGAATTTACGAGAGGTCTAACCGGTCGAACGAGTACACGCCGAATTCCACTTCAAACGATAAAAAAAAATGGAAAATTTCGATACCGAATATCTGGCAGTATACGAGCTGTAGAAGATTGACAGACTTTGTAAATCGGAAACGTCAAACTATATTTTCATAACTTGGACAATAAATGTTCGGGAACTTCTACTCGAATGAGTTGGACTCAATGTTTTATCACTTTTAAGAGCGACAAATACTCTTTCCCAATATTTTTTTGTGTACAAAGTAATTATGCGTTGCAATAAATTATTTTTTATTGATTTGAAAGCAGAAAAAAGCACAATATTCGAATTCCTCACTGTAAATAACTGAATCATATCTCCGTCGTTCTGTAGGAAAAATGTTAGTGCTTTTCTACCGAAGACAGCTGATAGCTTTCGACGAAAATAATGATCCATTGGCCAGTAAAAGCGACATTCGTTCCGCTCGTAAATGAAGAAGAAAAACATCTTTTCTCGGGGGGAATTCTTGTTTGTCGAACTCAAAGCGATTTCTATAGAATCGAGGATATCGTATTGATCGTAGCACAAAAAATTACCTTTCAATATCACATTGCGTACCAACAAATTATAACTGTCGTCCTACGAGGTGACATATTCGTGGTACATACATTCCCGCATTGGTATTTACGTGTGAGACGACGACAGAGCTCACCTGCACAGGCGATATCGTGAGCTTGAAAGAGCTAAAGCATCGAAAGCAACAAAACTGTGCAGCCTGAGCGCGTCGTTGGCATTGTGGAGCTCTCGTGTGCCTGGGGTGTTATTTATAATCCGCGTCAAAGAGAACATGCCTGAGGGAGGGAACGAGCGAGTGAGAGGGACAAAGACAGCGGCGTAGTTCTCACAAGCATTGCTACGTTACAGGTATATCCGTGCTAGAGGACTATCGCGCTGTTTTCTTTTGCTCGCACTCCGATGTACAGGGTGCGTCCAAATTTATTGTTCCAATTAATTTTTATGCTGGAAAAAAATCTTGATGGATGTTTGCCTCACGTGGAGAAGAAAAAAATCAATTCCATTGATTCATATTGGAACAAAAAGTTACAGGAATCGTTGCTCGAACGGTGCATAGAAATTTCGAAAATTTGTTTATTTTGACGAAGATTGTCATTTCGGCTTATGCTTGATTGACGGAGTAATTTATAAGGGAAGAGTCGTAGAACCGACCGTTGAAATCCGCTACGAAATGTCCCGACTCCGTTTGGAAATCACCCTTCATTCTGTCCCTGTCATTCTTAGCTATCGATCACGAGAGCGTGTGTGACAACATTTTTTCCAATTTGCCATGACGTGATCTTCGACGTGGTTGAGATGAGTTCTAATTGATAGATGTACCAAATAGAATGGGGATTAATCATCGAACCCTGCGACGAACTTTTACCCGCACCGGTCAAATATTGACATGATTTTTTTTCTGGCTCGTTAATACAACTAATGTGTGTGGCAGGGAGACACAGTAGTAACAGCAGCGCTGTATCAGCCTTGGCCTCGTGACACGATTCGTGCATGCTACGAGCCTAGCGCTGCGCTGTTATGTGCTCGTAAGCACGACCCCTGCTGTTTTACCTGCCACAGGTATATACATTCGAATGCGTATAATTACGAATATATATGAAGCATTTCACGCCAATTTGTCTACCCTCGTTTATAAACATTTCTTTTGAATGTCACGTTGCTCTAAGAAAGCGCATGCACCAATTTATTTTCCTGATATGGAATTGATTGATGAACGAGAATTTTCTGAAACCTTGCATAAAACGACTGAAAAAAGGGGGGCATGAATGATGATTATTTTTCGCCAAAATTTGAACAGAAAGTGTAGCCTGGATGTTGATTTTGCTATTCGATTTCTCCAATCATCGCACTTTTTTCGTGGTTCATTTGAAATCGATGGAGCTCACCTCGAAAATGAGAGTGAAAGCTTTTTTCAATATTTCCAGTCCGTTCGAATTTTCTGGATCATCCATAAAGGAATTTTGAAAAAATTATTCCTCGGACAGTGAGTTATAATATTTTATAAATTATAAAACGGGGATTAACGCATACGTTCACTATGCAAATATAGGAAGAATAACCGGTTTAATTGGAACAGTTCTTTTTCGCCTGCAAATTGACTTTGAGGATTTATTTTTTATCCTCAATCGCTCACAGCTTTGTGCAATCATCGGAAGCTTCATTGTTTTATTCGAAAGTGTACTCTAGACTAACCTAATCCGTATACGTGTATATATTGAGCCGATATCCGTGCTCTCATCCAATTCGGTCTTCCACGGCTTTTCGTAACCTATTTTAGGGCCTCGTGATCGATCCACGACGGATCCAATATTCGTTTCGTTTTGGCGAGACCACTACTAATTTCTCTTTCTCTCTCTCTCTCTCTTCATCATTCTCATTCGCTTTTTCCTTTTGTTTTCCTCATTCGGCCAACCTGGTTATATTTTTTTTGAGCCCACACGCACACAAATACACACAAGAATAGATCGTCTGAAAGATCAATTATGGAATTTGGAACGATCGAATTAGCAAAGAAATACGCAAAAATATGATTCATATAATTTTTACACTCTAAATCCAAGTGTGTTATTGCTAACACACATTAAGTGTGTTCTGTACTTAGCGCCATAAGGAAACTATAGATTTTTAACACACCATAAAACGTGTAAAAAGTGACCACAAGAAATCTACAATTTGCTTACGGCATTAAGTACAGAACACACTTTACGTGTGTTGGCAATAACACACTTGGATTTACAGTGTGTGTGAAATAAAAAATAATTTTTTGTGTTTGTTTGCTGCGTGTATACTCAAAGTCTGTGTGAAAAACATTTTTTTCCTACCGAAACTAAACTGCGTACAAGAGCCTTGGAACGAGTATTTCGCGACTGAAATAAGATTTATTTTTTAAGTACCTTCCATTAGAAACCTTCAAGAACTTCGAAGTGGAATTGTGCTCCAATACAAGGGGTCGCCTATTAACCGGAGTAAGGACTACAGAGTTAATATCCTTGAAGTTCAAACCACGATGTATAATGTGACGTATACACAATGTACGAAAATGCATATATTCATAGACGTGAAAGCATGTAAAGGCATTTCGGATAATGACCGGCGTTGAATTTACTTCGTTTTATCATTTCCCCCCATGATCGTGAACATGAATAATTCGTAGTGATCGATAGAGATAAAAAGGATAAAAACAGACATTGGCCTAGATTTCCCTTCCGAAGGAAAGAAGAATGCCCAAGATTTATGATGAAACTTTGATCATGAATCCGGAAACCGGATAATTTTTGTTGAGCCGTACGTCAAACAAGTTTTCCAACACTTGCCGATGAATTATCGAAAAAAAGAGTTTGCTATTCGCGGCACGTATGGAAAAAAGGAGGCTACGCGAGCCGATTATTCTCGATATTTTATGAGCGGTATAATTACAAGGGGAAAATCAGAAACGGGAGAGAAGATATTTGAAAAAAATATCTGAAAAGCTTTAACGAAATCGATTTTCCATGAATAATATATGCGAGTTTAGTGACGCGCGATTATTCATGATCGCGATGCTCTGTGACACATGAATTATGTCAACGCGAGAGCCCACGATTTTATGTACATTGGGGCTGTGGATTTTCAGCGCTGGTGGCACAAAGTTTTAACTAAAGTCCTCTCTCCCGGTGAGTTTACAACAAAAGTGAAAAATAAACGCGTATTGAGTGCGCCCTGCTGTTCGCTGCGACTAGAAAAATTGGGTCACTCACCATACAAATACTCTTCAACTCAACTCTATTTAGCATATAAATGACATCAAAGTTCTGATGCTTTTACCACTTTTTTTCACGTTCTTACCGTAAAATTTCTCATCAATGATATACTGATACCACCACCGATATATAGTCATAATTATGATTTTAATTAATAGCAAGGTTTACGAGTAACTTTCAACAAATTATCAACTCTTGAGACGATAATAATTACGAAGGTATTTCATAACAAAGTTCACAACGATTAAGTCGAGTAAAATGCCCTTTTTGTACCCTCGCCCTGTGCCCTTTGTAGAAGAAAATTGTTGCACTATGGAAGAAAAACAAAACGAAAATATATGTATTACGTTAAAACGCTACCGGAGAGGAAAGAGAGAGAGAGAGAGAGAGAGAGATAGGAAGGAGTGGAAAAAAATGAGGAAAGAGAAGGCTGATAGTGCCCGGAAGTACTCGCCCTTCTGATATCGCATCCTCAACTCTTTTGCTCCCTCCTACAACATTCGTTCCTCCCCTTGCTCACGATCTCATTCCCTTTATATGATAGCCTGTCATCTCTCTCTGCTCGTTTTCTCCTTTCCCACTGGCTCCCTTCCTCGTTGGCAGAGCCTCAGGCTTGTAAACTTCTCCATTGTAATTGGAGGCCTACTCGAGTCTGTACCGCTGCTCTTGCGTCAAGAGGGTCACCGGCCCCAGCTCTGCACTGTTTTTATTTTATGTGGTTATGAAAAAAAAAAAAAGAAAACAAAATAAAAATAAACGAGACGAAATCAGTGACTGCCTCGCGCTCGAAAGTTCATAATGAAATGAATTTTTGCAGGAAACTCGACTCTCCGATCACTCGTAACATCTCGACAGAGTTCCTATTCCAACATCATTATTCATATTCAATTGGAAAAGCACTTTACAAAAAACTTAACACAAAACGTTTCGGAATTTTCATGTATAAACATTTCTCCTGCAAAATCGACCCTCCCTCCCCCCTGCTCTTCTGCTTTTTATCGTTTTACATCATTTGCGTCATTTCGTACCATAAAAGTTTGAACATAACAGAGATTTTATGTCCACATGTACGAGTACGTATGTAAAACGATATGTAAATTCCCTAATCCTCAGATGATTGAACATCTGTGTCACCGCAGACCTTAATGATAATGAGGTCGTGCAGAATATTTTATATCGCGATATTTGAGCCAAAAACATTTTTTTATTTTCTCGGAGACAATACGTGGATATTACAAAGGCCCATTGCACGTCTTATGAGAGATACTCAGGTGGGCCAACCCTCATTGCATGTGTGCGGACGTTAGTTTGAGATTGACAAAGTTCTGCAATCGTGTTGCGGGGCCAACTTCATTTGCATATTTATAGTGATGAACCTTGGAATGAATTCCGTTCGACAGATTCTCTGGAAAGATCAATTTCTCGCTTCATGCTTATCTCACACACGTGCGGGATAAGGAGGTTCGACGAAGAACACCAAATCGATTTGGGGTCGGGATAAAAGTGCGTAGAATGCACGTGTTCGAGGCATTCAAGGATAATTGATGAATGAACTTGTCAAAATATAAAAATGGAGTGGCGGCAACTCACTGCAAAAAGACGCAAAATTGTACTCGCAAAAGTTCTTCGAATTCGAATTCTTTTAGTCTTTTCGCAATATCCACAAAAAAAATCGTAAGCTCGATACACTCGCGGTAAAATTTGACTCGAATGGCCACGGAGAAAAAGCACGAATTATCGAGTTTCTGAAAGATTCGAACGGAAATCTCGTCCGACCTCGCTTGCGAAAGCCTCAATTCAGCTTCGATATTTCAAACAATTATAATTGAGATAATTTAATGCACATGAAATCATATGTGCATACCGCTTGGCGAGCTCATATCCAAAGCACGCGAGAGATTTATGCTCCATGTGCCTCAAGGGAGATCAGCACCAGATGATTATAATGCGCAGCTTCGGCCACGACAAGGTACGAAAATCCACGATTCCTTATCTAAAATAATGTCATGTCTTTACTCTATAACGAACGATATCGAGGGTACTAATCTGGCGAGACTATTATTAGTATTGTGAGAAAACTGACGGATTTTAAGGGAGTAAGAAACAGAGCTGAAGAGAAGGCGAGGGCGGGGCCGGGTTGAAGTTCCGAACGGTGAGAAATCAGAAGGCTCAAAAGTCCGAAAATCTAGCTGGGACTCGAAATATATAGATATACCGCACTAGCGAGATTTTCGGACTTTTGAGCCTTCTGATTTCTCACCGTTCGGAATTTCAACCCGGCCCCGCGAGGGCGATAGAGAAAAAGAGGGCGGAGTGGGGGGGAGCGAGCGATAGAAAAATTAATATCTATTCGAAGAACATGAATGCGTGAAAGAAGAAGGTCGACTTGCAGAGGAGAGACCGCGGCACATCGATCGTTCGGCTATTTTTGCACGCCGTGTCCCTGTTTGCATAAGAGTGAGAATAATAGCGCATAACCTGATGCACCACTGGTGCATGTGTGTTCACCTACAAGAATGCACTTCAGTGATCGTGTGTTGGCGATAGACGCCGCCAAACGAGCTCGTTTTTTTTATCTCTCATGGTTCATTTTTTGCAGTCTATTACAGCCCGGTACCCTAACATTCGAATTTTTCCGGAAGGGGATCACGGGCGGAGGTGCGGTTATTCCTGAGTAAGCTCTTTCGGGCTTTTCCCGCGCCTCAAGGCTAGAAATAAACTATTCAAAATGGTCGAGACGAGACGAGGTGTCTACCGATGCTATTGCACTTTCAACATTCCCGCTAAACTCTGTTTTTCTTGGTCACTCTGTTCCTCTCGTGCCTTGCATTTCGAGCACGAAATAAGGAGGGAACGAGAGTTCCAACCGGGGAGAAATCCTCGTGCGATTGTGACGCTCCAATTTCGTCTTCGGAATCTCGCGTCCGCCGGTTCAACTCCGACGGAAAGTTGCTTCTTATTGAATTTTATTCCTCATCAATAAGATCCAATAACAAGCTTCTTTTCGACGGACTCAAAACGGCGTACGAAAGATTCTGAGAAAACAGAGCGTCACGCGAGATTGGCCGACGGTCAATCGTGTTTGTGCTCGTACCTTAAACAAAATTCGACGTACGTCAAATATTCGATTACTCGGCGCATCGTACAACCGTAAGATTAATTGAGAGCACGCGCTTCTGATGAAAAATAAATCTCAGAACCTTTCGATAAATAAAATACAAATATCGAGCTCTCTCTCCTACGGTGCAATTTTCCATGCGCAGTAAATACACCAACATATGTGTATACAGACACGAGTATGTATAAATTGAAGCATATACAGGTTGAAGTATTCGATCGAACGTGAATGAGGAATTTTCTACTCGACAACACTACAGCAATCAGTGTAAGAACGATCGAGCCACGAGGAGCCGCACCTCTCGAATAATCCCGGCTGAATTATATTTTACGACCTATCGACTAGTTTTTCTTCCTTCTTTTTTTATCGATCGACCATGGCCGCGTTTGTTATCGTTTGTATATACTTCGTACTCACTGTGCCTGCTCAAGACATTATTTTCAAACCTTCGTGCTTATGAATATTATTCAAAAGAAAAGTATAAAAGCATCGTAATTTTGACGATACGATACGATCGTTTTTCGTGTATATTCCAGTGAATATCTTCACTCCCGGAGGCCATTTTTTAATTCTTTCTTCGTTAACCGTCGAAACTCCTCTGCATTTATGCATCCTCTTTTCTCAATCTTTTGCCAACGTCTATAGCTACGATGGGTATTTAGGAAAATTCGAATTAAAAAGCCTACGAACTGCGTGGACGGAGTACATGACGCTGAAGTTTGCAACGTTGGAGTTCAACGAAATGATGTAAAAATACAATTCGTATATAGTTTTTCAACCTATGATTCGTGAAATAAATAATTGGTGAATTACAAATTTTTTTTGTTTTCGTTCATCTCGTTGGACTCCAACGTCGCAAACTTCAGCGTCGTCGGACAACCAATGATGGACATGGGGAATTTAAAGGAGCATCGAAACATATACACGCGCGTAATCAGTATAAACGTACTGAAATGTAGTACGCCGGCATTGTTCACGAGGCTCTGAATTTCCGAAGACGAGCCTCGCCTCGTCGACATCTCCTCCTCTCGCTTTTTCACGTCCTCTTAACCATAATACACGTATATAGAGAAACACTGAAAATGTACTTGAGTAGTGGGTACTCGTGGAAGAAAAAGCTCACGCTCTCGAGGAGAGCAGTTTCGGAGGTGAGAGAGCGAACGGTTCTCACACTGCGAGCATCACACCGAGAGGCACATGCACACACGCACTTTCACTTCCACAACTTAAATGAGCCTAGATCGGGACGAAATTGCCGTTGTTCTTTTTAAATACACCATTCGTGAGTCACTTTTCATCTGACCCAATTTTTCACTGCAATTGAGCCTTTTTTGCAACACCTCAACAACGATGTGCATTGATGAGGCAAAAAAATGAGTTTTCACCTTCATTATTTGATGAAACGAAGTACCCGAAATCTTTGAGAACCCAGGGAATCGTCCAATCCTTTCATTTTCGAATCGTTTGATTCGAAAATGAAGAAAAATTGAGTTTGACGAGGAAACGAACGAGAAAAATTGTCGTTTATTGAGTGGCTGTAATCGCGTACACAAATTCGTACATTTTTATACGGACGGTGCAGTAAGTACGTGTGCACTTGTTTGAAAAATAGCGCATCCATAGTCGGTGTAATACACAGAAACGATTTGGAAAATTGACCACGAGAACCCGATTAATTAGCCGTGAACCTTCGGCCATCTGGCTCTCCTCCCTCGTGGTCGAGGACGCTACTGGAAGCGCCTCGGAATCGGGAAACGTTTAAGTCGCCGAAAGGAATGAGAGCAAGAGAGAAACGATGCAATTTGTATCGTGTACAATATATAATGCATGTATACATTTGTGTATAAATACTCTTGCGCTGTACAGGTTGCTTCAAGAACTGCGTTCAATCGACTTGCACTTCGGAGCGCGCTAACTGCTGCCCCTGTAAACGATTGAAAATCTTACAGACGTCCAATTATCAAGAAATGACACAGAATACTTCTGACTCATTCCATGAACTTTCCACGTGACTTTTGCAACACTATGTACGAAGGGCAACAGAGAAACGGAGAGAGTGAAGATTTCGTGTGTGGCATTTGTTTTCGTCGCGACTTAGTGCCTCAGTTTGAATCGATTTGTGGGAGTAGGAGGCTTCCAGTGATGGGTGGTAAAGGGGAATAAGGAGACTCTATAAGCTTGGGCGAAAGCCTCCTTTCTGCCGTAATCACGGTTAGGCCGTAACCTTCACCCAGTGGCACTTAGGACTCGGGCGCCGGAAGTATCGAGAATTGCGAGCACGAAGGAGGAAATCCTTCCATATACATGTATAGATGAAACACGAATATATTCACTCTGTACGTACAAAGTCCCGTACACCGCGAAGAGAGGCTTCTAGCGGGTTATAGTGGCGACGACGTGTCGCCACTGCAGTAATGTTTGTGACCCCGAAAACCTGTCATTAGGCGAGCGTGCAATCTTTTATGCCTTTTTTCATTTTCACTCCTCTTGCTCCTGGTCTCCTTCGCTATCCTCAATTCTCATTCGGGCATAAATAAATCTGCAATTCATCGGTTACAAGTAACTAATAATATTTTCATGGAAGAGCTCTTGGTACCGAACTCTGCTGTGAAATGGGCAAGAATTGAGTGTTTACGCAGGCACGTTTTAAACATCGACGATAAAAATGAAACGCGGATGGGAGACCTCTCTGTGCGGTGGCACGCAGCGTGTTCATGGTTTTCAGTCGATTTCAAGCACAACAATGGTGTATTTTTATACTGAAATCTCAAATTCATTTCTAGTTCTTTCTACTCCAATCTTCAACTTTATTTTACACTTTGTGACTTGAAAATACACTGTTACGTTGTGGACGAAATAAATAGTGAAACTAGTTTTTAGAAAGTATGGGGCGGTTTATTACGTAAGAGAATACAACGTGATGTGTATCGCTCGAGGTTCGTACGTCTTCTGTACCTTTGATCTTGTTTGTTACAAAGAATGATCGTTGTCAGGGATCAAAAGATCTTCATTTTAGTACTAAGACGAAAAGATACATGTGCAAGAGGGGAAAACTGTAACAATACGATCAAGAATGATAGTTTTTTACGTTTATTAGTTTAAAGAAATGGATGACGCTGAAGTTTGCAACGTTGCAAATGTTTTTTTCGTTCATTTCGTTGGACTCCAACGTTGCAAACTTCAGTGTCGTAGAAATGGATAATCAGCTGATTTTCGTTTGTTAACCGAGCTAATATTGTTTTTTTTTTTTGCATAATTGACAGAAAGGCCGATCAGAACGGAAAAAATGGTTCGAATTTATTCTTATATTTCAATACGCGAGGAACCAATCACCACAACACCGTGTCAAACGTTTCATTTTAACAATTGACATATCAAAACAAAATCGAGTCCCGGGTATTTGCTTACGAATCGAAGAAAAAGATTTATTGGTCATCAATTTCTTCGAGATGCTCATTTGTATTGGTATTGAGTTCAAAATACGAGGAAAAAATGATCACTTATTTGAGCTCTGAATTTTCCCAATATCAAAAGACGCTCCGAAACTTCTGATTACGTCTTTTTCCGGCACGAAGTAATCTCTGCGTTTCGAAATACAATGGCTTCGTAATGCCTGCTGACTAACCGCGATCGGAAACTAAAAAAATAGTAGAAGTATTTTGGTAAAAAACTGGGACGAAATTCAGGACAAAGCATCAGTAGAAAAGTGTGTACAGATAACACGAAAGCATTCGATATTCGTGGATAAAGTGGAAACGTACATCTGCGCGCCGAATGCTCTTGATTCGATTTCGTTATCTCAATAATTGTGACTGTGCCTTGTCAGATTGAGATTGAGATACGTTTGTATACAATACGAGCTGCGACCGCAACTCCCGATACCTTTATGTCTCTATAAATATACGGATTCTACATATCCAACAGTTATCGTCGATAATCGATTGGCCATAGTGCAATAGTACTTTATCGTTGGGTTTTTCCCACGAGAACGACACTGTTCGCGGAACCAATTTTTCTGTACACGCTACAATGAAACACGTATTTATGCATGGACATAGAGACATTAAAGGCAACTGTATAATGTATGGCAGATTGATGCTTGACACGATATGACGCCAGTTAACTTAGTCAACAAAATCAGAATTTTGAAGTATTTTTAAGTTTCACAAGTATTGGGGTATGACGCTGAATTTTACGACGTAATGAGCTAAAAAACAATTTGTAAATCTCCAATTTTGTTCTCAGCCTTATTCGCGATTCCTAGTTTTCGAAGCTACACCAATGACACGTGACAAATTGGTGGAACTACAAATGTTTTTTTTTTTTTTCCATTCATTTCGTTGGAGTGTCACGTTGCTTTCGTTTCAAACGATCTTGAAGACGTTCGTTGCAGTGAAATGCGAGTTGCGTTTTATAACAATAATTAATAGCAGAGTTGAAAAACGTACGACAATTGCTGTTCCAATTGGAAATTTTATTAAGTAGAATACGTTAACGTTGGTTTGCAAAATGTGTTCGGAGTATACCGGAATCGCGACGTAAAGATAAGCGTGCAACTCACAGCGGCGACTATTTTCAGAGATCGTTTTTCCGTTGAGACTGTTAGCAATCTACGATCGACTGGGCACTCGTCGCTTATAAATCCATATGCGGCCGGTCGATAAAAGCTTTGACAGAGAGGCGCGCGTCGATATGTTTTATGTAAGTAGTACAAACGATTTTTTGTATATCGTATCGTTTCACCGGAGCCTGTAAAGTTTATGTCGATAAAAACATCGCCCCCTCGCCGCAATCTAGAGGCGTCAATATTTCAGTTTCCATATGCAAGGGTAAAAGTCGAGAGACCAGAGAATATCCTAGAGCTTTGTCGACATTGCACCTACTCGCGTAGTTCAACGTGTGCGACGTGTCGCGAGACGATCGATGGGGTTCATTCCGCACACCGGTGTGCTGGCTACTGTACCGATCAAAATAGAGTTTTTCCTCGATGTTTTTCTTCTCTGTATTAATCACGCTCGGTGCGATCAATTGTACCTTTTTCAAGCTCAATGCGAGCGATCGAGACTATGATTTGTAGCAAAGAATCCCCCGTTAGATTATTTGCAACGCTGTAACTTTTTCGAATTATATTTCAAAGTTTCATTCGAATTGTTTGCACGGTAAGATCGCTCATTGAAAAAATGTACTTAAAAAAAAAAGGAATTCTCGAAATCCGTGAAAAAAGGTGGCACATTCCACGAGCAGTGACTTTACAGTGTCTTAAAATAAAAGACGAAGGTGTCGTTCTAACGGTCGAATACAGCATAAGCCATGTGCCATAAAGCTTAACAACGAAATAAAAAAGGAAATGGAACCTCTAACGGCATGTTGAAAAAGGGAAAAAGAGTGAAGAAACAAGAGAAAGGAAACAGGACAAAGGGAGTTGTATAAGGACCGACAGTACGCGATAGCTCTGCACTATCGAAGAGTATACCGTTGAAAAGCTTCTGCTTAGATATACGGTGCAGTAAAAACGCTTACGAGGGACACTCAAGCCGGAGAGACGTATAAAAACAGCGAAGGGAGGGAAAGAGCTCAGGTCCAGACTCACGTGTTCATTAAATGGGTACGCGGTGGTAGAAAAAAAAACTGGATGTGGAGTCACAGTGGAACTAGAAGGTACCCATTAAGGGTGCATCCGAACAGAGCGAAGAAGGAGAGCCAACGAGAGACTAAGATGAGAAGCGAGGATAAAAATGGAATAAAGGCAGTGTCGCATATCGACTTTGGGTCTCATCACTTTTGCATCTGCAGTACAAGACAGTGACGCTTTGGATATGATGGCTAGAAATGAAGAAGGAAATATTCGATAAGATCAGTTTTATTATTCGTGTCATGAATTTACTTCGTAAGAAATATCAGCGCAGTGTATGACACGAATCACGCATTCGGCAAAATTTTTTTCCTAGTTCGCTCGAAGTATCGTCAAACCAATCAGGATTGTTGTTGCGTCGTATTAATTCATTTTTAATTGAAATTTTACAGTCCATTCGTTTCTAGTATTCGGATTGAGCGTTTGTGTACATTGTTCATATTCATTGGGAGTGTTGCTACTGAAATCACGAACGAAATGAAGGGAACAATGAATTGACGGGGGGAAATAATATTTGGGAAATGTTTGTTCACGATTTTGAGCAAAAATGTGGTTATTTCCTTGGATTTTCGAAATTTTACTACACAATAACGCTCAGTAAAATATAATTATTATTTTATTGAATCATCCGACGAGATATTTGAAATTGAATTCAGCGTTAAACCATGATTTCAAAATGTTGTAAATTTGGCTCCCAAACGCACAATTCAGTGCTCCGAAATAACCCCAAAGAGCCGAGAACAAAGTCTCATCATGGAGAATTCATGACGAGAACAGCTGACGCAGAAATTTCACCGTAAAGTTATAAGGTTCAAGAACTACATTGCGGTATTGAGTGAGAATCCTGTAAAGGCCAGGAATATCGTGACCGTGACACGATGGTGTCTCGTCGTACCAGGCAAAGGTCTATTTAAGCTTACTTCTTCCTCTGCAACTCGTGTGCGTGTAAGTATTTACCTCCAATCATTTTTCCTTTATCACTAGACTTTCATAGGCCTCTGCTTAATTTATGTGTTTCGACGCATCAACTTTTAAGGAAGTTGAGGCATTAGAATGAAAATGATGTCATCGCTTTTACACCGATTGCATCTTATAAAGTGAAGTGTACAAAAAAAAAACAGTTCAATTTTCAGACAGTTTAGGAGCGTCGTTGCTGAGAAAAATCAATAACAATTTGGGCCAAATAACATGTAACCTTATGGAAGTCGAGACACATTCAGTGATATCTCCGTTAAAAATATGAAATTCTTTTGGCAACATGAGCAAGGCTTGCAGAATAATGTTAATTTTTTTCAGATTTATTCGGAGATTTGCTGAGATTATATTAATAATAATCTGTTTCCCGTGCAGTTTTTTGAAGCTAGGATCGTCGCACCGTCCGTGTTTTCGACTGAGCTTTCACCAGCTTTTCATCGTTTTTTTCCCAACTCTTCTTTAAAGTGTATGCAACATTGCGAAACTGTAAACTGGCCTAACTTTTCAAAGGTCACAACATTTGGGTAAAAAAAATGACTGTACGGCCTCAACTTCCTTAAAGAATAACGAACTTGTTAAAAATATACTTTTCCTGCTGCGAGAGAGTCGCTTGTAAAAACTTATTGGGTCAGCCGGTTTCAAGGATCTCCAACGCAACGAGCACACCTTTACCAGCAATAATACATTCACTTTCTGATGAACCTTCAATCAATATCCAAAAAAAAATCATAATTTAATCGAATAGTGTTAAAAGCTTTTTTACATTAGGGGAACAATGCAACCAAAGAAACTCATACGTCATAGCATAAGAGAATTGTTACGACATGGGCGAAATAAATAGTCAAATAAGTTTTTAGAAAGTATGGGGTGGCTTATTACGTAACAGAATACAATGTGATGTGCATCGCTTGAGGCTCGTACGTCGTCTGTGTCTTTTACTTTGTTTATTACAAAAAACGAACGTTGTCAAGGAACCCAAGATCTTCATTTTAGTAATAAGACAACATGCACATTCAAGAGGGGGAAACCGTAACAAAAATTTCGGACTCGCCAATATCGTTTCACACAAATCGCGAATCGTCTGTCAAAGTACAGAATAACATGGTTCGCGAGGGTGGAATCATTCTGGACGCGACAATGCTAGCATGTATCGTAAAATCTCCAATTTTATATGTGGAAAATAGACAGCCATAAAAATTTCATAAGTCGAGAGCAACGTTTTATGAGGTGTTTGAGCATGGTTTGAGAATCATCCTCGTACATGTTACAATATTGCCGTCGTAAAAACGTACGTTGTCTAAAAGCTCATACTTGACAGTATTGTTAGAGATGAATACATTGATCAATCGGTTTAATGATTCGATGTTCCATCAACGAGGAGAAAAGCATTTGTACGTTTAACGTGTACAACGATTTCACGTTCCACTTCGGCCAAACATAAATTATTAATGATCATGACCTCGTTAAGTTTTCTCGAGCATCGAAACGTCATTTTCTCATACACGTCACGATGTTAAGTTACTGAGGAAAAATGAATGAGGCAACTTTATTATCGTATAAGAAAAAAATTCATCACCTTTTTTATAAATGTTATCCGTCGATGAATTTCGTGCTACTGCGTATAAGGATGTTTTGGCCAATTTTTAAATTGATAGAATATCATTAATCGATTAAACGTAACTTGAGTGAGTTGCAAACAAAAAATTGCCCACGAGATTAAAAAAATTTTAGTCGAAGAAAAAAGTGTTTTTTCTCATTGGTTTTTGGAACAGGAACGAAACGAAATCTATCGATAATATTTTTTCGACTGCACAGAGCCTCCGGCGTTCATGCATCGCTTCGAGTCTCGACAGCCATATCAAAGAAATAAAATTAGCATTTTTCTCGACTGTTTGTGGTCCCGGGAGCTTCGAAAGGAATGGATAAAAACTTCCGTATTTGAGAATCGTAAGAAAGGAGAGAGAGTTGAAAACGAGAATGAAGATCGAAGAAAATCCCTTTTCTCGACACAAACGACCGGGAATGCCAGACATTCCCCTCTCTCCGGCGCTCTCGCTCTTTTCATTTCCATTTCTTGAAAGGATGAAAACAACTGAAACAGAGAAGGAATCTCAAAGACTCATTATTTTTCCGTTTTATCTGGGAATTATGTGCGCTCCAAGCATTAACTTGTTTTTCAATTCACTATTTTTCTCAATACACTAACAATGGATCCATTGCGACGAGAGTCGTTTAAGGTTGAAAGCGGATTTCACGATTAACCATTAAAATCTGAGGTATTTGTGAAAAAATCGAGGCACTTTATAAAAACCTTCGTTTCCAGTCCTCGAATATTCAATGCCTCAAAGAACAAAAAGCAGATAGAAACGAATTTCATATTTCGACCAAAATCAATCAACGATATCCCGCCAATTTTCATCCCCATTTTCCCCGTTTCCTGTCTCCTCAATCTTATTAATATTAACGATACATTTTTCTTTAAAATTCATTTCCTGCGCCCTTGGAACTCCGAGTTATGGGAAGTTCATGCATACAAAGGGAGATTTGGAGTCGTTGAGGATAAAATTATTCATCGATCAGCCCGGCCATGCGGCTACTTCTATATAAACGCTGTCTGGATCTTGGATTGGGCTTTACCCTTCGACCTGATACATATGCCACCGTTACAGTGACCTCGTACGACCCCGAGTACACGTAACCTTCCATATACCCTCGTACCAAATGCTGACCAATAAAAGGACACAAGTGGGAGGAAAAGCTTGGAATTTTCTCTGCGAACCGACCTTACACGGATTCACAGACACCGCACCATCTATACATGTGTGTTGAAGTATCTAGCATGAACTCTGCGTATGACGTCAGAGAGCCACGAGCTTACTCTATAGTCAGAATGATCCTGCGTATCCAAATAGAGGCTAAGCGACGTTCGGGATCTCGTTTCGACCCCATTATACCAATTTCATCGTGGATACTGCGTCAAAAAGAATTGTCAGAAGGACAGTGGTCACCAAACACAACGACACAATGGCGAATTAGCATTCGACGTTCGACGGTTGGAAATAATGGGAAGTTTAAAACTAACGAGTGCTAATAATGCCATGCACACTGTGTCTCAATATGGAGAGGCTTCGGTTTAAGGAAGTTCATCTGGCACCGAGTCAAAAGAAAAATTATTGCGACTGGCGTAGTCGGTCTAGGGAGTTTGGCAACACCGCGACCTCGTAACCTGTGCTGTCATTGCTGAGCTGTTATTGACAGGATTTTTCACGCGCGTTCATGTCACAATCAATGTTCAAACGTTTGAAATAATTAAAACATGGCAGAAATGTCGAAATAACAAGTTTTTATAGATCAATATTTTCTCACCCGTCCTCCATATTTCATTGGAAGTCCCTAGTGTGAGCTGCGGGGATCGGAAAAAGTAGTCGGCGGTTTCAAAAAGAGCGTGGTTGCAACGTTGCCATATTATGAAAGTAATCACCATCTTTCGTGAAAAAAATCGTTAATTGCGAACTTTGTTCAAGAACTTCAAGAACTGTTCGTCAATGCCTACAAATTTCATATACAAAGACGGGAAAGCCACTGAAATGCGAAAGAGACCGTATTAATTTGGAGAATCCGTTTTAATTTTTTTTCTCACGAACCAAGTGTCCTCGGGCCTTGAAATTTTGACAGGATATTTTACTATTATTCATTACTGTATTCAAATTTTTTAATCTAAATCTCTTTGTTAATTCGATTACCAGATGAACTTCCTTAAGACTCAGGAAAAGAAAGTAGAATGCAGATGCTGCACAGCGTTTTTTCGTTCGTTTTATATTGTTACTCGAAAATCTTTTTCGTTATTTTTGAATGTACAAAAATGTGTTGCAATTTGACTTTGATGGATATAAATATACGAACATATTTCAAGCCTTTCCGATGTAAAACCAACAATAATTCATTCAAGCAGTACAGCAATACAAATTTTCCACCCTAGTCGTTTTCAATCCCGTGCAACGACAGACATGCAAGTTTTATCAAAACCTGTCAAGCACATTCTCGGTATGTAGACTCGGGAATGGCGTTTCCGGTTTTTTCCCTTGGTGTGGGAGAGACTTTTATCCACTGCGGATATACGCGAGCATGTCTAGGCGTCGAGTCTGCTATTCTCGCGTTCTAAAAAGTCACCATGGAAACATTGTCGCCTAGCGAGTTGATGTACTCGACGACTGGTGTTCGCGCGATGTTTGCATCGAAAAAAACGCGATTTACGTTCGTCTCGAAAAGTTTATGTGCGTTCTCCATCATGCTCGAGCCACCAATCCATCATTAGCGATATCGACGTCTCTCTATGATCGATCAAATTAAATGTTATTTGATATTGAATTATTGAATGAAATTCCGAACATTATTTCGATGTGCTACGAACAGAAAAGACGGTACGTATTATCGAGGCACCTTTACAATAGCAGTTTCAATCACGTGACAGATCAGTTCTATTTCCCTCCAAGCAAATAAAGTCAATATTATATTCAGACAGAATTGATATTTTACCTCATTTATCTTCCCTTACGATTTCCTTCCTTTTACTATAAAAGAGTAATCGATTTCCCGGCGATAAAAATTAGTTGGCAATTATGAAAGCTTCTTCGAAAGCGTTCGTTGAGTAAGCAATTTTAGCCCAATCACCCTGTGTTTTACATTCTCCGTCGAGGCATCGCCAGTGATCTCAATAGAAAGTAAACAATACGATTACATTTTTTCACAACGATGAATTCTAAAACTAAATCACTGTACTTTTATCAGCGACGTAATTGCGTCCTGAAACTCGATGATAACGCTCTGCTGAGGCATTCAGGAGTTATTTGATCGAGGCAAGTTATCGATCGAGCAAAGTAACGTCAAGAAAATGAACAACTGGGTGTCGACAGACGAATGACGTTGGATGACGGGTAGCATCATCACGGGACCGCCATTCGAGTTGATTCGATCCTTTGGTGGTGGATTAGCAGTTCGTGCAACATGACGCGAGGCTTACAGATTGGACATGCCTAGTCCAATTTACCGAAGTACCCACAAATACACCCAACGCTCCGAACAAAGCACTGAACCCTCCATTTTCGTTAGTACATTCAACGCATACGTACAAACGTATAAATGAAATATGATTGTGAGAGTTTACGATATCTCATGCGAGCGAAAGAGCGTATTTCTGAGTAAACTAAAAGCCATGCAGTACTAAACCAACGTTTAATTGTGTTTTCCTTTGATTAAACGTTGTTCATCTTTCCATTAATTGCTATTGCCATGAAAATACTAAATGAATTTGCACATTGACGGGGGAATGTACAAATTCTATTACATCTCACGAGTTAGGATTTACTGTGTAAATCGCTGGAATAATATAGTCATTTGATTAGTTCGACAACGGCTTCATCGAAGATGCGTTAAGCAATTACAGGTTTGTCTGACTTCAATTGCATTTTGAATTAATTGATGTGCGGCTGTAACGTCTGCTCAACCGTTTAACAAACATTTCGTTTCCCGCCGACTCCTTGATAGTTTCACTAGAAATTCGATTAACGTATATGATTCGGCCAGTAAATAAAAAGAAACTCAACATTTTTGTCGACAACGTTGTGCAATGGTAATGTTTTTTTTTTTTTTTTTTATAAAAAATGTTGATACATTATGAAAAGTCCACATTCGAATACAAATATGCAAAACCTCATATTTTTCGTTTGAAGCCATACAAAGAATCTTTTTCTTCTGCAGGTGGACGACCGTGGAAGCGTCGATGAAAAATACACGTACCTACGCTTTGTTGCAAACTCGTAAACTCAATGGAAAATACAGCACCGACATAAAACATTCGTTGTTGGACAGCAAACTCGATATATACGGTACATGCATTTTATATCTGATATACATAACAACCGAGTCTTGGACCACTAGAGAGAAACTATAATGCTGCAACTGTGTACATTTTGCATGGAGAATTTTAATCCAAATTTATGGCATCGAGGATCCTTTGCTGGGATTTAATTCGTCATAATTTCGAAAATATGATCTTCAGTGGTTAATTTATTCAGGAATTGCTCGCGTGCTTATTGTCCTTAGAGTCGAGAAAAGTTATCGTGGCTCAAAACATTTCCATGAAAACGACGATGAAGATAAAAATGTCTAGTTAGTAGACTCAATCGAACCTCAGGAAAAGTTTTCGAATTGAATATTCTTCATCGTTTCCAAACGAGTAATCAATTTTGTATTCGCAGGAAAGATCAATCAATCGTTGTTCTTCATACGTTATAAGACTTTTAGACATTTCTTCAAAAAAAAAAAACAAGTCCCTAACTCCTGTTTACTGGGAACTATAATCAGGATTAATGCCTTCTGGGGGCCGAATAAAAATGAGGAAAGTTATGAAGCAAATTCCAGACGGTGGGGTCGCGGTTTGGCCCATTTGGCCTAGAATGTCTCATGGGCGTATAAACATGTATGTACATCACAGTCTCTCGTCGGATAAACGCATTCTCTGGGCGAGGAAAATTGTGCTAGAGGGCTTTGGCTGAACGCTGCAAGCTCCTTGAGCTCAGCTGTGCATTTACCGAGTTTTTATTTTTCCTACGCTGATTTATTTAGCATTATTTTTACTTCCAGCTTTTCATGTATTTCAGGAAGGTACTTCTCTTTCTTTTATGCGTATGATTCGATTACCCGGTTTCTACAGCTTCGGAGACACTTCTGCAAGGCTTTCAAAAAACATTATATGTTCACCTAGTTTCCATTCAACTTTATAATTAGCTGCGAAGTGTACTGCTTGTGAGAATTATCACTTTTATGGGTAATGAATAATTCATTTAAGAGGTAAGTTTTGTATTGGGCTATCAACTTTCTTGTCCATTATCATGAACGAATTAACGAAGGTTCGTAAAATTGTTTTTGAAGAATAATTCAAATTCCATCTTTCCGTTTGTCTTTCTCTTCGAACTCCCATTTTGACGGGCTCATTGCATACATCTGTAGAAAAGTGAATCCCGAATATCCGTATAAAAGATACCTTCAAAATATTTCATCGATCTTGGTCAATTGCCCATGTTTGATGAACAGTTTTAAAATGGCCACAAATCCACAACTTTCCAAAATTCTCTACGATGAGAGCTTTTTTTTCATAGCACTAAATCAAAGAATGTTGTGTGAGGTTCGAATTCCCCTAACAGTAGTTGAGAAATCACTTCCGTAACGAATACCTTCATGGAAAAATTTGTCAACGAAAACAAACAGTTAAAAGACTTGGATCGAAGTTGTCTTTATTTTTAGGTGCGTGTTTCGGATTCGATGAACTCATGAATTTGGTGAGTTTCGAATCTGCGGTTATTCCGCAGTTAAGCCTTAAACCGAATTTATGTTCCGGTGCGCGTGTACATTGCGCTGGTTTAAACAAATGAGATTTCTACAGACTCTGCGGTTGTAGCCACAAGGTTGCATTCATAAATTAGCAATTATTACAGCGAGGCTTCGTACCAGCCGAGAGTTTGCATAACTACGTGTGTACGAAATATGTATATGCACACACATGGAGTCAGCAGTACGTCGACTGGATGAACATAATCTTGAATATTCGTTCATGAAGCACCGCAACATGTGCGCGAATGAAGTTAAATCCAAGCATTTTCGTCCGATATTAATTGCCGTTACGATATCGCAATTAATTGGAACTGATTAGGAAGACCTGCGATAACCAGCGTAGAGGTTCCTCGATAAGTGTCAATTTCACTTGGAGAAAGCACGTTATGTGTA
Organism: Venturia canescens; assembly: GCF_019457755.1. Taxonomy (NCBI): domain Eukaryota; kingdom Metazoa; phylum Arthropoda; class Insecta; order Hymenoptera; family Ichneumonidae; genus Venturia; species Venturia canescens. The sequence continues at coordinate 14,634,599 of NC_057421.1, read as the reverse complement.
CAAAGTGTTCGACGACCGACGATGATACGGATAAACGTACATTAAGAATTCAATTTTTGATTTTTTATTCGAAATTCCTTGTCTTTCGATGCATGCGTGCTCCCTCCTGGTAAATTATTTCATTGATTATTGTTGAAATAGGAAGATTCGCGGTTTCCTGCATGTTGCAGAAGAAAAGGGAAAATTTTGGCTACATCGAAGAATGGAATACTCGAAATTTTCATGCCGACATAAAACGACGAAGCCTCGAGATTTGATAAACCTTATCAACGGTATTGTACAAAGTGCGGGACAACACACAAAGGTAGTGTCACCGATAATGGATTTAATACGTAATATCAGATTCTGGGCCAAAACTTATCTGTTAAACTTATTTCGATCCGACTCACAAAACTTTCTTACATTGAGAAACGATCACTGATAAGCGGAGTGTACTCAATCGACCACTAAATTTGACACACTCAGCTCCAGCTGCCTGAGACACTTTCTGGCAAATGATAATTACATCACATTTGAAATATGATGATGCGCTGATTTCTGGTGACCGAAATGATCGAACGCTTAGTTATATCTTTTTAATTCTTTTATCTTTCCCATGGAATATACTAGATCAACTGGCCTAGTTTCGAAATATTTCGACAACGATTTACCCCATCGCAGCCCACCTTATTTCGATCTACCATCTCAAGCCAGTGAGCCATAATTAAATATCCATTAACTGCCTTGATGCCTAATGGGGATTAATATCACGATAAGAACCCAATATCGATGAAACTGTAGTTACATCACATTATTTGACAGAGTTGATAATCCAGTGCATTAGAGTGGATCTCGATAGTATATAAGTTCATCAGCTCAACGAAAATATTACTATTTCCTGAGATCCCTCGAGCAGAAGATGTCGAAGATCATCGCACTGTTGGCTTTGGCTGCGCTGGTACGCGGTACGTTGACATTTCCTTAACGCACTATCGATATTCTCATGATTTAATAGAAAATCCTCGTCACAGAATTCGAATTGGCGAACGAAGCTCTGACATCTTAATGGCATTTTCAAAAATTTTGACAAAACAGTCCTAAATTTAATCGTGTATCAAATTTACGGAAAGGTGATCGATTGTATGATCGTTACGTGTTCACAGGTGCCACGGTAACGCCGAACCTACTGAAAGAATACCCACTGTCGCCATGGGAAGGACGGATAATAGGCGGTGAAGATGTCGCCATAGAGGATGTGCCATATCAGATAAGTCTCCGGTTCCAGGGTAGCCACATGTGCGGAGGTGCAATTATATCGGAATATTGGGTCCTAACAGCCGCGCATTGTGCTGGTGAAGAACCTTCGAGATACGCGATCTACGCTGGATCGGCTCACAGACTTCGAGGTGGTTCGAAGCATTCGGTAGCCAAGGTAATTGTTCACGAGGGATTCGGTATCGAAAAGGGCCTACCGATCAACGACATTGCTCTGATAAAGGTCAAACAACCATTCAAATTGGACGCGACTCGTGAGCCAGTCGATTTAATGGACAGCAGAACAAATTCACTTTTTGACTCAGAGGCAGTCATAACTGGCTGGGGAGTCACAGGCGGCTGGAACTTGCCAACGATTTTGAAAATCGTCAAAATACCTATCGTCGATAGAGCACGCTGTGACAGGTGCTATAAAAAGTTCGGTGGCCTTCCACCCCGGCAAATATGCGCAGCAGTTCCAGAAGGTGGAAAAGACGCGTGTCAAGGTGACTCCGGTGGTCCACTGGTAGTTGACGGACGTCTCGCGGGTGTCACGTCATGGGGCAACGGTTGTGCTCTTCGTGGACAACCTGGTGTCTATACCGAAGTCGCTGCTTATCGCCAATGGATCAGAGAGAAGACTGGAGTGTGAATCGTCATTATCCTACCCTTCAATTCCACCCTTCTAGGCAACAAAATTCTCGTAACGTAAACCGTAAATCAGCTTCGATTGGAAACTTGGATAATTACGTCGGACATACTTCACTCAGGGACTCTGCTATAAAATTTTTCGTATATGGAAATGGAAGAAAATCTCGAAAAAAATTAATGTTAAGTGCCGTAGGTACAGTTTCTGAAAATAAATTTGATAATTATCAGAATTTTGTTCTGAATATTCAATTTATGTGTGTTGCCATCCTTCCATTTTATTATGGGTATCGAACGAGCTTAGCTTCGTCGATCGCAGTTTCACTCCTTAAAATCGTGGGCTCTTAAATCTACAAGAGTTTTTATCGGGATATCATCAGATAATTGGTTTGCATCGATCAGATCTCTCAAGTTTCGTGGTAAATTGAGGCCACAATCTAAAATTGGTTAAACTACGCCCTGATTCGAATTGAACAGGTTCCTATAATGTTTATGCTAATCTGGTTGCTGATCTCGTCTATTCGTGGAAAATTAAAACATCGTGATTGAACGAGAGTCGGATAAAAAATATTACGAAATTCCGATTCGTCATAAATTGTCTCGAGATCTAGTCGACTCCTCGTCGAAATCTACGATCGACATGCTATTTTTTTTATCTGTTTGATTGATGATCTAGTAGAATGAACATTCGGCCCTTTGCTGACTGAGTAGGAATGAACCGAATGAGCGGTAAGATTGAAAGAAAGCAGCACAATAAAAAGTGTAACAACCGATTCGCTAATGGAGCTTTAAATAGTATTTAGAGCCTCTTTATTTACAAACTCGAATAATCGCTGATTTTTAAAACGCAGACTCAAACCCCAGAGTTGATCCTAATCCAATCGCGATAAGAAGCAACCTCTGTGTAGACACCGGGATATTTAGCCAAGGCACATTTACGACCCCATGAAACGACTCCAGCAAGACGTCCGTAAATGGCGAATGGACCACCGGAGTCACCTGTACACGAATCCCGCATGCCATCTTCGTAAGCGGCGCACATTTGACCTGCCTCGATTCCACCGATTTCCTGGTACATGCGGTTACATTTTTCTTTCGAAATGACCGGTATTTCAACTTTGTTGAGAATGTCGGGATATTCTCCATTCGCATCCAGACCCCACCCGGTCACTGTGCCCACTGACCCAACTGTCGATTTTTCGTTCATGGCAAAGAGCGATATAGCTCGACACTTATCCCCGAATTCAAACGGATCGATAACTTGAACGAGGGCAATATCGTTTATCATGATACCATCACTATTGAACCGAAAACTTTCGTGAGGAAGCAGTTTGGCAATGCGATGATTCGTACCACCCTTCGACATGTCCGTCATACCAGAAATGACAACAAAGTCACTCGGCTTTGTACCAACGACGCAATGGGCTGCTGTTAACACCCATTTTTTTGATATTATGCTGCCACCGCACAAATGACCCTCTCCCTTCAGGATTAGACTTATTTGGTAAGGGTATTCCTCTATTGATATTTCCGATCCATTTATTATTCTACCGGGTAGATGATGCGCCGTCGGAAATCCGCCAATCTTTGCGGAAAGCAGGGGACTGGCTGAAAAATAAATAAATGAGCACCTGGAATATTACTCTGAAAGCCAAATTATCAACCCGAAAGCATAACAACGCGACACGGCTCGCGCGAGCTTGCATTTTCAATACTTGACGTCAAAGTCATACCACCGCATTTCTCGATATTGGCCACGACACTGAAGTTTGCAACGTTACAGTCCAACGAAATGAACGAAAATAACATTTGTTGTAATTCACCTATTTTTTGTTTCACGAAGTATCGGTGCAGCTTGGAAAACTACGAATTGCAAATTCAGCAGGAAACGAAATTGAAGAATTACTCGAACTATTGGAGGGTTTTTTACATCATTTCACATCTTACATTTTACATCAAAAGAACAAACTCAAAGTAGTGAAGGGTAGGGTAGCAGCGTAATGGATTTTTTATTTTTGTCTCTCTAGTAAGCTCGATTTATTAGTGAACTAAAGATATTACCGAAACTGGGTAATTGGGCAATATATAGTTTATCAAAATATGAAGCAACTCAATTGCTTAATAGCAATCTTCGGCGAGTCTCCAATCCTTCATCAAAGGTCCAATAATTTTTAAAAGAACTTCCAATAACTCGGTGTCAAGTACACGGCAAAACGAATCGTCAATATACCGGTGGATCAATAGCTAATTCGTATTGAAATGTCACTTAAATAAAATTACAATTCATCACGTAATGGGAATCTTTTGTATCCAATAAAACTGTCAACCTCCTAATTTCTAGTATGCAACGAAGAAATCTTGTATTACTGATGACTGTCATTCGATTCATGAGCGGAGAGCAAAATTAGTAAAAATTGATCTATTTATTTACCGGAAACAACCGCGGCCAAAAGAGCAACCACTGCGAAAGATTTGAACATCCTTTTGGTCTTGCGTCCCCGCTAATTGGAACTGACTGAGCGTAATTCTGACTGACTTATATACTCCATCACCGAGATATGACCTTTCATTTGGTATACGCACGCTTTATCTCCAAATTTTCATATCTAAAAATGAAATCCATGCGTCTGTCATTCGCGATCCAGAAGATATCTTAATATTTATTATTATAGATTTACTAAATTGAAGAATAGACAACAAAGCTCTTTGAACTTATTCGATACATAAACTTTTCTATTTTTTATCATGCTAGCTCAGGCTCGCGCTGCAGCGGGTTCTAGCCGAATTTTCTAGAAAACTGTTTGTCTAGAAACATTTTCTAAAATGTTTCTTGAAAATTTAGATCTGCGCACTTCTTCGTGCACATTTATTGAAACATATTTCAATACCATGCAAAACATATGACATTATCATGTTTGGCAAATTGTTCAAAAATAAAAATTTAACCGAACTTATACCAGGTGATTTTGATAAGAATGCTTATGTAATATCAATCAATAAATGCTGCTTTCTAATGTATTTTCATTATCCTTTAATGAAGTTTATTACAATTTAAATGAATTAAGTCATCGATTGCATCCAACTGCTTGTACATCAAATAAGCTCTGAAATGGAATGTAAGATTATGATCGTATGAGGAAACCATTAGGAACAATTTTGTAATGAATACATACCATGAAAATTAGAATTCATATATGGTTGTTTTAATAGTGAGAAACCATTTTATTTCTTTTAGTTCTTTTCAGGCCCAATAAAACGACAACAATAAAACTCACAAAATTCGATATTGTGATATTTTTATTACACTTTTTTATTCTTGTATATTTACAATAGTATTTATTACTCAATTGCCATGTCAATAAGTAAGTTGCTTCTCATTTTATCACTCGCAATAAACTTTTTTATCACTAGATCCTAAATACAACGTATTAGTTTTACCGTGTTTCATTTCACGTAACACATGCCAACACTATTCATAATATTTTCATAAATTCAATTTCCTCATGAAGAAAATGATAAGACAATCAATAAGCATCGGCAGCAACTTCCTGAATGAACCCTACACAGTTCCCTCATAAATGAAGGGCTCAAAACTTTGAATCCCCCCCATGCAGCAACGCTCAATATTTGAGTTGAACAAAGCCAACTCTTAAGGACTTTTCGAAGTCGTTTGAAACAGGTCCCGGTAAGAATAAAGCCAAGAGTGAAATAAAGTAGACTGCAAACGTTAAAACAATTTCCTTTCCAAAAAGAATAATGGTCGTAATTATTGATCCTGTTTTGTGTAACTTTCGTTCAGAACCCATAATAATATTCTTATCAAAGAAAACTATTCCATTTCGAAGAACGCTACTTTCTTCATATCACATAACCGAACCGTATAATTTTACCAGGAAATGTATGATAAAAAGTTTCTTGTTTTACGGTCTTACGTTTTACGTCATTCATCGCTGGGAGGGAACCTGCCATAAACGCGAAGACTACCCGTGCATTATTCTTTTCTGTGTTATCTTTGACGTCAAAGCTCTACCGCATCTCGAGCTAATATCGTTACTGTGTATGTATAAAAATTTTACGTTTCTGCAAAAAATGAAAAACATGAACGTTAGCATTTCAGGGATCATGATAAATTATTACCAGACGATTATCCTGGTAATTTTTCCAACATTCCGTCAGCATCTTTGTCCTAACATTAAAAAACCGGCATTTCCGGTGATGTATCGATGGTAATTTTGATTACTGAACACCGCCTCTCAACTGTGTTGACCGAATAGAAGGTAGGTGCATTTCTATTGGCTGGCTCGATCGAACTTCCAACTCGGTAAAACTCCAACGTCATTATCCAAGCAATCATCGATTTTTGAAAATGTCAAAAAGAGGTCAGCGATTGAGGAATCGTCACCGCTAATATTGGATTATTACGCAATTCAGATTAACTCTTTAGAAATGTTAAATATATTATGAACGTTTAAAATTGAGTAATTATTCTTGATCGGATTCCAGGTGCGAATCACCTTGAATGGCCAACATTGATTGATTCGAACGATACTGAACAACTGGCATTTAATTATCGTACAGTGTGAAATCGATAATTCCTTATCAAAGCTCGTTCCACGTACTGATGATTCTTTTATTTCGACTCAGTGTATCAAAGTAAACGAACGCACTTGCTGAATAAGTTGAAAACACTTATTACTACATACAGACCCCGCGCATTACGTTCCAAGATCTTACGATCGCAAGATACGACCAATGAAGACCAATATAAGAGTAAGAGTTTATCAATTGGTACTGGCGTTGGTATTACGGGGAAATATAGATACGAGGCACAATATTAAAGTATATAAGAAATGGCTAAACCAGCTTCGCGATCAGTTGAAAACATTCAAGAACTTGAGGATTGTAAACAAAAAATGTTAAAGTCCTTGACTTTCGTGTTGCTGTTCAGTGCTGTTGTTTCAGGTAATTAAATCATGTCGAGAATATTTTTGTTCGAAATCTGTTTCAGACCTGCACAATGAAGCAATTTCTATACTTGGAGCGCGATATGTTTTTTATCGAATTTCGTATGAGATTTCTCGCATACGAAATGTCTCCAAAACATTATTATCATCCCGATTATCATTTTATAATTATCTCAATCTTTATAACGCCTGCCGCTGAACGGAATGTTAAGTCGTTTCAATGTCTAGGCAAAGCCCAATGTTAATTTCTGATATTTCAAGCTGTTCCTCTGCCGAGACAAAAGAGCCATGTTTTGTCGACTTTATTGCGTCTACCTGTTCGGATAATCAATGGAACGGAAACTACGATCGAAGAAAATCCGCATCAGATAAGCCTTCAACTGAAAGATCACGGTCACTGGTGTGGCGGAAGTATCATATCGAAAGATTGGATTTTAACTGCGGCTCATTGTGTGTACGACAAATCGGAAGGGGAATTGATGATTTTGGCTGGAACGGCGAATCAGTTTGAGGGCGGTTCGCAGCATTACGTTAAGGAAATAATAATCCACGAAAACTTCCAAGCCTTGGTGAAAAAAAGTAACGACGTAGCGCTCTTACGAGTCGGCGAACCGTTCGTATTGGACGAGACGCGAAGGCCCATTCCCCTGTTTAATTCGGGCGAAGAAACAAAGGTGGGATCAACTGGGGTGGTAACCGGATGGGGGGAAACCGGAAACGGTTATCCGGACATTCTCAATCGAGTGGAGCTCCCGATAATGTCTAAAAGCAGGTGCAGCGAGCTGTACAAAGATGTTGGCGGTCTCGGGAAAGGACAAATTTGTGCTGCTTACGAAGAAGGTGGCAAGGACGCGTGCCATGGAGACTCTGGTGGTCCGTTGACCGTCAATGGACGTCTCGCTGGGGTCGTTTCGTGGGGTCGAGGATGTGCTGCACCCAAACAACCTGGAGTTTATTCCGAAGTTGCTTACTTTCGGGATTGGATCAGAGGCCACTCGGACGTTTAGGTTCTCAGCAGCAAATGACAATGAGAGTTTTTTCACCCTAATTCAAAATATCTGATCCCAGGAACATTCGGTCGTATGATTTTATAAGGTTATTACTCGAAAAACTACCAAACCAAGTGCTATTTTTGTATATAATCGAAAGAACTAGAGATATCGAGCAGAGAATCAATAAAGGGGCCAAAACCATACACGAGAAACGTACAGCTCTCGTCTTGTCGCCCATGTGGGCAAATGGGAATTGAAGTACATTCGTTTTAAATACTTATCTCCAACGACGAGAGTGATCATAAAAAATGACACTGAAGTTTGCAACGTTGGAGTCCAACGAAATGATGTGAAAAAGCTCTCCAGCGATTCCAGTAATTATCCAATTCTGCTGCTTGCCTAATTTGCAATTCATAGTTACTCAGTCTACATCAATGATTCGTGAAATAAAACATTGGCCAATTACAAATGTTATTTTCGTTAATTTCGTTGGACTCTAACGTTGCCAACTTCAGCATCTTTAATAAAAAATTCTCATTACAATCAACAAAAATCACATTTTTCGATACAATTTCGAATAAACTGAAGAATTTTCGTTGTAAGATTCTAAAGATCTGACTTACCACGAGAAAATATATAAATGCCAAGAATACCTGACGTTTGTTTCTTCACTGTTCGTGGGCATTGGGAATGTAGTCTAAAAATATTGTCGGACATTTTTTCTCCGCTCTTTCTCACTCCAATCGAATCGAGTGATCGATTGAAATTCCATGAATGGATGGGACTGAAAAATGGCCCGAGGCAGCAAAAATATTGAACATTCAGCTGAGACTACTTCGTCGAGGCTTTTCACCTCAATCACTGAGACTACTTCAACTTACAAGTTCTCCTTTCATTAAGATAAATCTGCATCCATTCGTGGCAAAATAAAGTTTATCGATTGAGTGGGATACTCGTTAAGTGCTGATGGACAGACTGGTGAAAGTGTGAGTTCTTCTTATCTCGGTCGGATGTCATCCAACACCGTAACGACAAATTTAAAACAAAAAAGAATACTCGTACGTACGCTCCTCGAGATTTCGCGGTATTATCAGCTGATAAAGGTTCGAAACAGCCGGACGTTCAAATTAAGCACATATGAACGATGGATTGTACGAGATAGTCAGTTTGCTTGTGGCAAAAGGAGAACGAAGATGTTCAAATCCGTAGTAATATGCTGCTGTCTCGGTGCTGTATTTGGTAAGACTCCTCTCTCTATTTTATTCCAACAAAACAAACGATACGCCTCCAGTAGGATGAATGCACAGTTCGATGAAAAAAATCTGATCTTTCGATCAGTCGATTAATCATAATTCGTATTAAAACCGTCAGATTGGCTCAACTGGAGCAGCGACTATTCCGACGTGATCAATTCAATAAAAATTGTAATGAAACTGATTGTAAGGTTACTCTCCTAAATCGTTTGTAGTTTGCAAATATTGACAAATTATATGGAATCAACAAAATGCGTAACGAAGATTTTGTTTGCAAAAATCAGAATTTAGGGTGATTGACCAATTACATTCTTTCAGGAGATCCAATTGCGAAAATCACTGAAATACAAAGCCACTGGGACGGTCGTATAATCGGAGGAGAGGAGACCACGATCGAAGTAGCTCCTTATCAAGTTAGTATCAGTATCGGTGGATCGCACTACTGTGGTGGTAGCATAATCGCCGCCAAGTGGATACTGACAGCGGGACATTGTGCAAAACTGCCAAAATCCTATTACAAAGTGCGTGCTGGATCGACCTACACTAAGTCTGGTGGATCATTGCATCAAGTTTCGCTCATTCTACAACATGAAAACTTTACGGAAGATCCACTACTAAGTATACCGTCGAACGACGTCGCATTGTTTCGGCTGAGCGAGCCTCTGGTCATGGATTCAACGCGTCGGATAATCAAATTGTTCAACGAGGAACCGGAAGTAGGAACAAGCGCGGTCGTAACGGGTTGGGGAACGATCGTATTCCCAGGAACGGTCAATCCGAGTCAACTACAGATCGTGAACGTGTCGATTATTTCTGGGGGAGAATGTGCCTTTTATTACGCCGGAATATCTCAGATCAATGACAGTCAAGTGTGCGCAATGGATCCACACGGTGGCAAGGACGCTTGTCAGGGAGACTCCGGTGGTCCCCTGGTGCTCGGGGATAGACTCGCCGGCGTTGTTTCATGGGGAGTCGGTTGCGCGATCCTTGGTAGGCCAGGTGTTTACGCAAAGGTTGCGTATTATCGGGATTGGATAGAAAGAAGCATGAGAGCATGAAACGGGTCATCGTCATCGGTGCATAAATCGAACTTTATTTCGATGGCGCTGATGGCGATGATTTTTATCCTGGCACAAACTCTTTTACGTTCAAACTGACTGCATAATGTCAAAGTAGTTACTGGCACTCTCAGTGAAGGAAGATGTTTGGGATACTGCCTCGCTTAATGACGAAAGTTCCGAATTTCGGTACTCTCTGTTGAGTGGGAAAGCATGAGCCGTGGGAATCCGTTATGACAACCTGAAGATAACGCTATTATTCAGCATCAGGTGAATGGAGAATACGAAACGAGATGACCTGACCTAAGACATTTGCATATATGGATCAAATTAGTGAACCCACTTTCTATTAGAATAATAGCATTCAAACAGAATATGAAAATAGGCAAAGCAAACTGTGTACGCTTTTGGTTTAGATTGATAATTCAACAATTATTTGTTTTTTTTACAGATCAAATACGTGTGCTCGCAGGTTTTCATGCACACAGTTATAGAATACTATTTATATTATTATTTATGAAATTTCTATATTTTATAAAAACGATAACGCTCGAAACAGAGATTCAATATTTAATTTTTTAATATTTTTCAAGTCTGATCAGAAGTTTTTAGCAAAATCTTATCTTGACTTAATTTTAGAACTCATCAAAAGACTATAACAATTGACACTTGTACTATAAGGATAATAAAAAAAACTGTCTGATAAATTGCAAAGAATTGTAAGACAACTCATTAGAATTGGGATGCTGCTTTGTTCAACATGACCGATGTATCGTGCCTTTGTATCCTCCAATGCGAATGATCACGACTTGATAATCTCTATTTTCACAAAATAATCCCAAGACTTCAAAGTTCAAACTTTATTTTTATCTCAAACTTGCATATTGACCTCAACGTAAAAATGAATATCTCAACAAGATGATTCAACATGAAATACGAACAGGAATATTAAAATGGCGCACTATTTAAATATTTTTATTTTATTCCCTACGAGTTCCAACCTTCTGTACACAGACCAGAACTTCAACTGCTCACGTCAGTTGGACAGAAATGCCTCAATATGACGAGTAACCTGTGCCAAAATGTCTTTGTAATATTGTAAATTGCAGTTCAAATAAGACAGTGACAAAAATAATCAATTTAAGTTTAACTGCATTCTTTTTATTTGACCATTCTGCAGAATTCTGACTAATTAAACGTTGGAAACGTTCTTAAGAGAAGAATTTTCTTTATCATTAGAACTTCCAACCGCCGAGTCCACAGTGCGACGAATGATGCTGTTCCAGAGGAAATCGCGCAAGCTTTCGAGCACGACCTCATACATCAGCTTTATCAGCAATCCATTGACGGTATGAGGCAACCTCGGTGTAGACACCGGGATATCCGGGTCTGGCACATCCGTTGCCCCAAGAGACAATACCGGCGAGCCGTCGACCAATCGTCAAAGGTCCACCCGAATCACCTTGGCAAGCGTCGTAGCCACCTTGTGGATGTGCCGCGCAAATTTGGCCCTCGGGTAATCCGCCGTAGCCCATGTACGCATCGTTACAAGTTTTCTTCGATATAATGGGCACTTTAACGACTTGCAACATTTCGGATGAGCTGCCACCTTCGTGAACGGCTCCCCATCCGGTGATAATGGTCAGCGTGCCATCAACGGCTTCTTCCCGATGATTGAATAGCTCGATCGGAGCACGTGTCGCATCCCACACGAAAGGGGTAGCAACTTTGATCAAAGCGATGTCGTTGTAAGGTATTCCCTTAGAAGTTGAACCATAATTCTCGTGCCTAATAGTCAGCGTAGCTTGATGAGTCGAACCACCTCGATTCTTGAAACAAGTTCCTGCTCGAACGGTCGTAGAGGAGGCCGGATAACTGGTACAATGTCCAGCGGTTAGAACCCACTCGTTCGATATGATGGACGCCCCGCAATAAGCAAATCCATAAACTTCGAGCGACGCCTGCCAAGGGTGATCCTCAATTTGAGCATCTTCACCCCCAACTATACGTCCATTCGGGAATCGAGGACGAAATCCTAGATACCATGTAGGACCCGAGTTCGCTGTAACGTGAAATTCCTCGGTTTCAACCTCAAAATGGGTTTGCGTTCTGGAGTTATAGGACAATCAAGGAGGGGAGGGCTGAGGCTTGTCTGGCAAGCGCGAGGGGCTTTGCTGATATATAACTCATCCATGTGTGAGTTTGGGGATGTCGGGTTTAGCTGCGGATTGAATGTTTCCGGCTGGGGGACTCTCCGAGGCGGTGGTTTACGTTCGCACCTAATCACACCCTCTCGCAATACATACGTTCAATACAGAGGACCCCAAAAGTCATTCGCAACGTGCAGAGAACAGCTAGTTTTCTGGGGTTTTGAAAGGAAAGTTCTGTATAAATTCGTCCAACTGTTTTACCGTACACTTTTCAACTAATCGTAATTATTCTACTAGCACTTCAACAATCACGAAACATCTGTACAGCTGCCTGCTTCATAATCCCCAATGAACGAGTTCGTGCATTCTCGATCGACTGTTAATCAAAGACGTACGTTAGTCAAGGTTTCTCCAGCAGTGTATGTATAATTCAAAGTATCCGGGTGAGCGAGGAGCAAGAGCCATTATCGAGAGTATCAAAGGAGGCATACGTGACGCGGAAATGACTCTCCGAAGTGCCGAACGTGGTAAACTGGTTATGGGCATTCTTTCTACGATCAAACGATACTTGTCAAACACTAATTTAATATCTACTGAGGGGTGATGATAATCTTCTATTTTAAAGAACCTTGGTTATTGATCGCTTGACTGTTCGTGTCAAAAATCTCCTATCACTTCGTAGTCACCATTATCCATTTAGTCGTTCGGGAGCCCCGCGTCAGTTGGATTCATTTACGCTCCAATTATGATTATTTTTTCCATTAAAAACCTGTGTAAACCCAACGACTGTTATCTCTTTCATATTTCTCTTTGACATCGACTTTCAGAGGGTTGAAAGTGCCCCAGTTAATGTGATGAATCATTAAACTTTCACGTCCATCGTCAAACCGCAAGTGAAAAGATAAATACGTATCGCATAGAGGGTTTCAAATGCTCCATTAAGCAAGTACCCGCGTCAGTAATTCTTTGAGAATTAATAAAAACGAAAACTTGCAATTAGTTTGTTTTTAGAAAATAATGAAGTTTCGATAGCCTTATAAGATATGATTCAATTCAAGAACTATTAGTAGAAATTAGTAGAAATCATGAATTCGACATCGTGCTATGGGTGCTTTAGTTTAACGACAAGTTGAACCAAAACAATTTATATATAGACGTTTGTGGAGAGAAAAAAAATGCGTAAAATATTCAAAACTACCAAGAACTGTTAATTGTTAGAAGCGTTTATGAGACTCACCAAAAGCTACGGTATAGCTGCCAAAGAAAATGGTTACCAGCAATAGCAACCTCATGCTTGTTCTCGATGTTAGAATACTCGAAGCTTATGCCCTCGGTAACGATTACTTATAAGGAACAATCGTTATATTTAATACAAGAGTGGGGGATACGAATTGAACTTTTTGGAGTTACAATTTCCGTGGATATACCAGATTCGACAACATATTATTGTCTTATCCGTTCTTCAAAGCATTTTTAAACAAACCGAACAGAGAATACACATTGGAGGGCGGTATCGTGATTTTCCCGGATGAAAACAATCGTATTTGTGGTAGAGACGTTTGATCGATTGCAATTGCATCTGTGTTTTTCCGTTCTCTTCTTAACAAAACGCGTCGCGAGATGAATCAACGATTTCACAAACCTTTTTGGCAAAATGCTTATAAATCCTGATGAGTTTGTTTACAGTAGCGACGATATTTGCTATCAATCACGATTGCAACTGATTGCGAATTGCAACGATGCTGTCGAACAAAGCAACGATTCCAATCGTTTATCCACCGGTCTGACGCCTCGCTATATATTTGTCTGATTAGGTTTTCGCATTTTGCTCATTGATCCCATTATCTCAGTACGAAAAGACTGAAAGGAGATATTAAAATTGCGAAAATCTTCATATCTTGGTACAAAAACGTGACAAAAGGTAGCAACATTTCAATATAAATACGGGAGCTCCGATCAATGTTGAATCAGTCAGTAAGGCAACGAATAGGAAAGATGCTGAAAATAGTGGTGCTCCTCGTCGTAGTGGCAACGGCGCTTGGTAAGTGTTGCAGTTTCTAATTTACAACGCGGTCTTCTTAAAACTTAACGAAAAGCTCTTCTGCTATTCTGTCTTTGCGGGAAAATAAATGGCGTCGTTAAGAAAAGAAACTTATCGAATTATCTCCACAGCCGAGCCAGTGCCGCAAGAGTTCAGTATGCTGAACCCGTACACACCGAACGGTCGCATAGTGGGTGGTGAGCCAGCAACGATCGAGGAGATTCCCTACCAGGTATCCCTGCAGTATTACGGATTTGGTTTCTGCGGTGGTTCGATAATCGACAAAGAATGGATTTTGACAGCGGCGCATTGTGCCGTTTATTCAGCATCGTCGGTGACTGTGCGTGCAGGAACTCATGAGATGTCGACGGGCGGCACACTCCACCCGGTGAAGAAGTTCATAAAGCACGAAAAATACCGTACGAACATGTACGGCATACCCATCAACGATGTTGCTCTCATACAACTGGAGACCCCGTTGGAACTCGACGAGACAAGAACCCCGGTTGAGCTCTTTGAGATGAACGAGGAAGCCGTTGCCGGCACTGCGTCTCTCATAACTGGCTGGGGAGCGGTTCGCGAAGGTAGCAGCACTACGGAAACACTCCGCAAAGTTAGTGTTCCGGTAGTTTCCAAAGAAGCGTGTAACGATGCTTATAAATCGTTCGGCGGTGTCCCGGCCGGACAAATATGCGCAGCGCATCCGCAAGGTGGCATGGACGCTTGTCAGGGTGACTCTGGTGGCCCCATGACCATCGGTGGTCGCCTGGCTGGTATTACCTCATGGGGCAACGGTTGCGCCAGACCCGGTTATCCCGGCGTCTACACCGAAGTCGCCGCCTTCCACGATTGGATCAAGGAAAAAACGGGCTTGTAAGAGCCGAGTCTGAATTTACTGTGGACTCTAAAGACGCACCGTAAACTCCATCAGCAATTGAAAACAACTAAAAGTACATGTTCGATTAAAAACTTCTGAAAACACCATTGGAATATTGGCTTTTCATTTCCTTCACATCAGAACTTCCAAATGCCTGACTGATCGGTTTTTAAATGATAATATTCGGCTTTGATTTGTTTAAAAACTATTTGATTGGCGAAGAATAAAATAAACTGGTCAAAGCGTGGAATTTGTATTTCATCGTTTGTTTCCATTGACAATTATTTTCTGGTTTGGATTGAACAAATTTTCGTCTCGTTGAGAATTTTTGTTGGGAACCATGGACAAAGTCATCGATCGGTAAACACACGGCTACGATAGTTCAATGCATCTGCGCCCACAACTTATCGATTACATGGTATACGTGGATTTGAGCTGTTTCTAAACTTTGAAACAAGTACAATGAGCATATCTACGAGAACTTCCGAAACCGTATATAACCAATGAACGAAAGTTGTCCAGAAGTCGTCCCAGAGTAGTTTCAAGCCATTACGTTAACCTCGAACTCAAAAACATATATAAACGAACAAGAGTGGTCCATTTAATCGATCCAAAACTTTGCTCAATTAATCCGGAATCGACGAAGACGTGTAACGGTTACGATCGGGCGATTATTGAAAATTACTCGAACCTCGGATACGTCATGACAAACACGAACAATTATTTATAAACAAAAACGAATTCGAATAAACAAACGAAGATTCATTAATGAAAAAATACCATTTTTGAATGTACCTAATATCGGCATTTTTTTGCTAAGAAAAAAACGAGTTTCTCCTTTACTTTTACTAGTGAAAGTAATAGAAAAAACTTTTTGTAGCCCCCTCGGGGTGAACCGCCCAGAAAACCCCGGCGGTTTTTTTATGAAACCATGTTCCACTTGTAAATACTGCAATGGCAAGTTCCGCTTCATTGGCTTTTCTTCTCGTATATCGAGTATCAGAGAAGCTTCTTACTGTCTTTTCCAGTGTTTTAACAACTTTCCGCGAAAGGAAAAGCCGCAAGTTCGTAAAAAACTCGAGAAACTAGAAAACTTTTTGGTGTCAGGGTAGAAAGAAACGGGAGTGAACGAAGCAGTTTTTCGTAAGTACGTGCACGTGCACAAGTAAACTAAACGACTTTTTTAAATTTATTCAAAAATAATGAAACCGTTAATAAAAGTGGAAATCTTCCTAACCGAGGGAAAGAAGTAAAATAATTCACAAGAACTACTCAATTGACGTTGGGGTCCAATAGATTTTCTAAAACCATGAGACACATCAACGAAATATTATTATATATTATAAATATATATATTATTAAATATTATTATATATTAACAGTCCATAATGTTCTGATTCTAGTAAAATGAAATCGTGAACAAATGCGAATGAGGCGGCTAGTACAGACTTGAAATTCAATGCACTGACAAAATGGCTTCCGCAAAAGATTCAAAGGTTATCGTCAAACCAAAGAGCAAGCGTTCGAATTTCGCGGTTGAACAAAATCATCAAGAAGCATCTGGCATTGGACCCGTTATTTCATTCCCTCACCAATACTCAATATACAAAGCAGCTGAGAATATAAAGCCAACGAGTAAAACGATAAAAAATAATCGAAAGAGGGATAGAAGAAAAGAGAAGCAGTTGGAATTTCAACCTGGTGAAACTGGGACGGGTCATCGAGTTTTTGGATCCAGACTTTGAAGAGAGAATTTGCGGAATGTTGAAGGAGCGTTGTCAGTTTTACTGTACGAATACGAGGGTATTGATATCGTGTGTCGTCGGTCGTATGTATTCCAGTTTCGTAGATAGGAAAGGCGTTTTTTCTGATATTCCACTCATTGGTTTCGGTCTTTTCTATCATGAGCAACCGATGGATTTATATGCATGTATATACTATGCACTTCGAAACACGTGCTCCAAGTTGGATAAAACATTGAGAAAATTCCTGACGCGCTGATCGAAGCGTGCACATCAGAGAATATATCACGACGGAAAGGGGCTAAAGAGAAGGGGGGCGGCGAGACTCACGAGAAGTCCTTTCGTGAGTCTGCAAGAGGCATATGGTTGGAACTCGGCCAGCGATGTCGTCGTCAGAATACTTCCGGGAATTCTTCTGTCGATCTTGCTTACCGAATGTGCCTTGGAATTTTTGAGGATTTCGGTGACGTTCGAGAAAACCAGGAAGAAAAATATTTTACCGTTGAAGATTGAAAAGAAAAGTCTAGTCCGCGTCATTAAATTCCATTCAACCATTCGACAAACGTAGATGGATATTTGGACGATTAACCCTACACCTCATGTGCCTTTTTTCATACCCTCAACCTCATGACCGGGGTTTGAACGCACCCCACTCTTTTTCTGCTTATAAATCCGGTCCTACGATGCTAAACTGACTTTATCCTACACCATTTTCTTCGTTTTTTTATAACGAAAAGAATGATGTACGATAAAACTAATTTCAATTGAATTTATATATTAAAAAATCCGTCGATAATGTCGCTTGTTAGGACGGGAGCGTAGTTTGAAGTTCGCGTGGGGTGTGCTCACACCCCAGTCATGCGTTCTCGGGTTAATAATTTCCATTTATTTTTATGATTGTGAGATATCTAAGGGATAAATGTGACGAAGAATTGAAAAATAAAGGAAAATCCATTGAAACCATTATTTTTTCCCACTATTACGATAAATAAACTGAAAAGCCTGAACGGAACAAAGCTTTATGATTGGCCGTAACGAAAATGCCTTGTCCCTCCAGAATTCAATCTCCTTCGGAAATCTTCCGCTCTCAACCCTACTCGAGAAAAGCCTCACTGAGGAACGTACAGCCAAATCGATGCAATTCAAGAGTGTGTGAACCCATTGAAATTTCTGAGGCCAATAGATCCTGTGATCGTAAACTTCGCTATTTTTTTGATAAACTTTTTCATTTCATGAGCGTAAAAATGCGTGGAGAGGATTGACACATTTGCGGAGGGACAACTGATTTTATGTGTGGCAGCGACAGATATGGGGAAAGTCAATTTATTTCCATGACGAGTTTCCCATTATAAAAAACGCAAATGAGGATTCCTCAGCGAGGAATTCGTTGTCATTCCTGTTCCGCTTTTTATACGAAAATTGCCATTATTAACAATGGTGATAGAAATTTTAAGTTTTTTATACTTTTAATACATATTTAAACATAATTTGTACCGATGCAATCGAGGTCGAATGTGTGAATAATACCAGAGGATCCTGAAATTCTGAAAAGAATCGATTTTCCTTTGACTTTACCTTTGATGTGATTTTTTTTTGGATTTGAACCCTTCTCAGAACAATTTCATAATGTCGAAATTGCGAATTACTGATAAAATACTTGTCTTCCGATTGATACCATAAATTTTGGTGCTGCATGTAAATCAGATGGTAACTTTTTTTATTCATTTACAGCTCTTTCAAGTTCCTGATGCTTCCTCCTGTAGGGATGATTATTTCGATTTACCATTAAATACTTGGCCTCGAATTGATATCATAAATTTTAAAGCTGCACGTAACTTAATTGGAACATTTTTTCAATTGATTTGGTTGTTAGAATAAAATGAAAAGAACGGGGCGTCGGTTTCCAAAATGTTTTCAAGCGCGATTTATCAGGTTCTTCATTTCTCACGTTTTATTTGAATTTTTTTTCACTACAAAATAATTAGATTTTTGCTTTTTTTGAATACAATGTTTTTTCATGATTTGTAAATTTTTTTCTGAATTCTTGTGTTGAAATCATTTACAGTTGGTTTCGTCATTTTTTTTTTTTAATGGAATTTAGTTTTCACTTTTCATAACATGGTCAGGAAACAAGGGACCATCGATGTCCCAACCTTTTTTTCCCAAGAGTTTCAAATTTTTTATGACCAAAAAAAACGAAGTTTCATAAAGAAATATCAAACTCCCCGAATCAATTGTCATGGTTTGTCATGCTTGTTGAATGATAAAAAAAGGAAAAATTGTCGCAAATTTTTGAACAAAACGCTAGTTCCGTATATTCAGCTATTAAAATAAATAAAATATATTTGTCCGTACGTCCTCAAGTTGAGTGGAAATACTTGAGGGAAGGGGACCGTCTACTCTAAAAATTGAACTTCGCCTTGCGGTGCGTTTTAAAAATTTGCAACAAGTTCGTATATGACGGTAGACTCGAGCGTCTATATTGAATCCCCGACGTCGTTTGATCCACTCTTCTACATGTTCGAGCGAGTAGAATCGATACTAGAGTATGGTTGTATGTATATTTTTAGAATGCGAACGCGACTAGAAATATATACATTCAAAACATTGACTTTCGACATAAGAAATGAGGACGGTCGGTCGATAATAATTATTGTGTATATGTTTATGCATAAGTCTGAAGGTATAAGCCTCGTTGAGTATATTTTTGTTGGAATAATGGAGAAAATGATGAATTATTAGGGTCATGTGGTCAGCAAAGATTAGTCTCGAGTTAACCAGTAGCACGTGGATTCAATAAAAATTACTTCGCTTAACGTCATGTCCCCAAGGACTAGCATCATCGATTCGCAAGTCTACCGCGTCGCGTTTTCAAAAGTTGATTAACTTCTATTTGCGTATGCGGCCATTCATATTTTTTTCTAATCTTCGTTTAATTTTGTTGCTCGCTGAAAATGATTGTTGTTACCTTTCTGAAATTCAGATTTGTGGCATGTTCAGAGGACTGCTTTGAGAGTGAAAATATCTTGGCACGAATATTTAGATTAATTATTTTTGAAAAAATTTACTGATTTTTCAGGACTTTGTATGTTTATAATCGATAAAAAAGACCAAACAATTTTTTAGTGATTAAATTGATTCTTTTTTCATAATTTCTAGTAATTAGACAAGTAAATATTTGATCTTACGAATTATTAGTTGAAATGGAATGTTGTTCTTAATTTTTGACGATTTTCGCTCTGTTTTAACGAGTGCCAATTCTCGTTACCTCGGTCTGGGTAAATCGTATACATATTTTGATCGGATTCTCGACATATTTAAAGTATCTTTTGTCGAGTGAAAGACGAGGGTAAGTCTCGGGCCGAGGGAATCTAAAAGGAGAACCTCAAGAAGCTCTCGAGAACGCTTCGATCTTGAGAGCGACAGGAGACATAAAGAAGAAGAAAGAGCGAGGGAGGGACAGCGACAGAACGAGGAAAGAGACACAAGATTCGCAAAAGTTCACGTATTCAAAGTTGGTAAAACGCTCGAGTGGATAAATATCATGAAAATACAGAGACGTAAAATCGAATAGATTTTCCGAGCCAATTGAGAGAAATACATTTTTCGGATCCGTGCCAAGTTCCTCTTTCTCTACTTTTCTACCTCTTCGACAGCGACCGACCAAGGTGACTCACGGTTCAGCAGGTTAAATATCTACGCTCATATAGACCAGATATAAAAATGGAGGGTAACTATACTCGTATGGTTCATTTATATACATTGCCCGCGTAATCATGGGCTCAAATTCTAATGGACATCTATCACGAAGAACTTCCAAATTCTCGTTCTTTTTCACCAAAACTTATTGCTCCATCTCTATTTCAATGACTCTCATTTATTTTCCAATTTTCTACCATAAATCGATTAAACCCAGTTTTATCGGGAGCGCGGACCATTGGAGTTTTTGGGAAACGTGAAACTCTTCAAACATAAGTAATTTAGAGATAATAAAAATGTGTATTGAATTGGAAGAGCACATATTTATACAGTTGATTGTGAAAATCTAATATATGGCGAGCAAGATACCAGAAGTGGGTTGAATTTATTCCATTGGAAAAACGTGATATAAGAAACTGCAGGTGTTCATAAATTTCAGGAAACAACGTTGCCATCTTGAGGCTTATTACAAATTCCAATATTCCCAGAGTCCCGGTATTCATTTTGTTTACTCTTTTTCCATAAAAACCGTCATCGAGTGTAATCCTAAAAAAAATATAGCACTCTTCCATTATTCAATTCTCAATTTTCCTCAGGGTATCGAATTTTTAGTCCAATATAATTTCGAAGGTGTTCCCACGATGTATACTGAATCGACTCGCCGAGAAAATACTCACGAGAAACGACTCTCGATTAAAATGTATTCGACAAAATGTTACCTGTGGAACGGGCAATATTTTCTCAAATTTCATATACTTACGGACTTTGAAAACGTGGCAGGTGCATCACCACTAAACAAAATTTATTCCATAACGTGGACCCCTGAAATTCTGAAAATAAGATCGCGCAATTTTAGCAGTGAATAATGTCGGAGACGCATCGTTGGAATACAACAATATTCCTCTTCGTTCTCAATCATTTTCAAAATTCATGTACAATCATAAACTACGGAAAACTGGCATACCTTGACACAAAACCTTCGAATTATAACTTCAAAAAACATGCAAATCCAACTAATGAAATATTAGTAGAAAAAAAAAAGTTTTTCTCGATGCATTCGAAAGATAGCAATTTCAGTTCTGCTCAAATTGCCCGAAAAATCGAGGAATGAAAAAAATTTCAATGAGCAAGCCTCTCATGTAAAATCCAACGAGAAGCAAGCCGATGGGAGAATAATCCAATGAATATACTATAGCGTCGGCATTGATCCAACGTTTTGATAATGTATTTCGTACGACAATCTATATGCACGGTGCATTATTTCGGAGCGATGTATAGCACATCCGATTCATAAACTATATGCAGCAAAGTAGTATTTTGTAGGAGCCGCAATGCAACCTTCCATCACTCATCATTATGTAAGCAACGATAAATAAAATTCAATAAGGAAATCGATTGAATTCAGTCAGTAAAGCTGAAACTTTTCAAATGAATGGTGAATAAACCAATCGAGACAAAAATTTACCAAAACGTAAATTGCCATATTCACAAACAGTCAAAATCATCAATGATATTTATTATTGTTGATGAAAATTTACAAAATTCGCTAAAGAACATAACGAAGGGGTAAACTCCAATTTTAATCACGTTTGGATACGTGATTGCATGCATTTAAGGTACTTTCAAGTTGATCAGTAACAATTATTATCGAAATCACCGATCAAATGACTTTTTATCGTTGAAAAATGTCTCTCGACGACGTTTTAATTTTGGTTTTACAGTTTTAATGATTTTAGTATGATTCATACCGTTTTTTGGTGCGGTAGTAAAAAAGCACGAACGTGAGGATCGTTTCTTGAGTGTGAATGAAAATTCACAAAATACTTTTAATTCTCCATGGAGAAGATGAAGGGTTACTCAAACCAGCTTATTTTTCCGTGTACAAAATTTAATTAAATTGAAATAAAGGAAATATACATGCGGAAAAAAGAAGGGAGGGCGAGGGCCAAAGCGAGAGAAATGGAAATAACGAGAAGAAAATGTAGATAAAAAGGGGAAAAGAGAGAAAGAAGGAGCGGACATTTCGACGGGGTTACCAGAAACGTACTCCGCAGTACTGCGCGTGGATAGAAACAATTCACTAAGCTTTTCTTTCCCCAAACACGAGGATCACTTACGCTGGAATTTGACGATTCGTTTCATCCCACGACTCTCGTCCTTTTGACCCGTATCTCGAAACCACCCTTTTACCAACCCACCCGCGTGTCCGCGTGTACAGAAACCCACTGACCCTCGCGCAAGCTCTCTTGAAAATCTTCAAATCTCACGGGTCTTATCACAGGTAGAGTTAATATACGCGTAAATTAAAACCGGAGTCATTTCACGCTTATATTAATAATTCACGAATTCGCAAAAATGTTACATTCGTGGGTAGCCGTTTTTGCACATTGTGACTAAACAATTAACCAGTTAACTGGTAAGGACGCATATATGCGTTTTTTTCCAAATTTAGATGAATTTCGATGAAACTGGGCATCCGAAGGTTTTCTGGGTCGCTGAATCCGAATCTAAAGTCTAATTTTGAAAATTCGGAATGGTGGATCCAAGAAGGCGGACTGACATGTAAATGATTATTTAATTTCGATGATATATTCTCAACAAAATTCCCCCGCTATTAGCTGGTGACTGTAAGTCACGACCCCAGAGTGTGCCACATGGAGGCTGCGATAGGATTTTACACTCCCTTTTTTCAATGTTTTTTTTTGTTTTCAATTTTGATTTTGATTTCTCCCAATTTTTCTTTTTTGTTCTGCGTTGATTTTAGCCTTGAGATGAATTCTTGCAGAACTTTTTTTCCCCTTTTTGCATTTTGATTTTCTTCTTTGCATTTTCATTTCCTTTTTTGCGTTTTGATTTTATTTTCTGTATTTTAATTTTTTTTTGCATTTCGATTTGATTGAAGCGTTGAGCATTGAAAATCAGAAATATCAAGAACAGTCATGTCGATTTTCGTAGCATACTCGATCGTACCAGTTTTGGCACGGGAATGGATTCACTCGCTTACCAGTTAAGTGGTTAATGGACATTTCCGCAAATGATGCGCAAATTACGTCAAAATTCATGCTGCACTAAAAACCTTATTTTTCAGTTCAAACAATCGTTTTTCTGGTTCACTCGATCGTGCGAATCATCATCGTATCTGCAAACGTCTCAGCAATCACGAGGAATGACGCTGAAATCAAGACAACTATTACGCGTCAATTTTTTGGCAAAAAATTTTCACGGAAGGTCGCAGGCAGCTTCGATAACTAAATTAAATGCTGGGACCCGAACGGATGCGAAGCGACGAACGATGAATTTCGGAACCGAAGAAATTCTATTGCTAAAATTTCGCGATTTTGTAAAAAGCTCACGTCCCTCGTGACGTTCAAAGAGTGAGAACGTATTTGTGTACGCGCTGTTTCGTGCTCCTCGTTACTCACAGGATTTACGTACATACACAACGTCCCCACTGTAAAGCAACCTTTTTCTAGTATTTGTCAACGTTGCATATCAATTAGAGTTGGTACCTACCGGATCACGTACGCGAACCTTTCCGGCGCCCAAATGAACCGAAATATCGGTAGAAGAGCTCGACCACAATTCGTACCTACATGCAGCCCTTCCTGGTCATCAATACTGAATATCAACGCGTATAGACACATTTGGAAACCACGGTATCAACACGCTGCGCCTTTGTGCTTGTTGACCATGCGGAAAACATAAATGAATAACGTTGTTGGTTTGATATACCAATATACACACGGAAAGTACTAGGAATATAGTATTCCGGACTGGATTGCAACATTAATTCGAAGCGCAGTAGTAATAAGAATTGCTCTATCCACCATAGTAAAAAAAACCAATACCCATGCCTTTTATACAAAAGACTCGAGAGTCTTTTTTTTTTGTGCATATAGTAAAAAATGTTTTCGGTCACTTCAAATGTTTATATCGTAAAGTATGCTCGAGCAACCCTGAAAAAAAAAACTGTATGCATGGTAAAATGTCACATGTGATCGGTGTATATTCGTGTATTTATCATAGAATTTACTATGCTGACAGTGAAAATTTGTGATTTACAATACATTTCCACTTATCAGTAAATTCTAGTCTGACATGATGAATAACACTCGAAAATAAAACGAAATATAGTTCTGAGGTGCGAAACTTTTTGCTATCCACACAAAGCTGTTTAGAATTGAAGGGACGAAAAATTGAAAAATTCAAAAAATAATCGGTGCGTAAATACTTTGAAAATCGTTGAAAAATAATATATTCCTCACTATACAAAACGAGTCCCTTTTTGTGCGTACACGTTCATTTGTGCGTGGCTCATAATGTCGACCGCAACAACTTCGTACTTTATTTATAAAAAGGCAGTGTGTTTATGAACCGTGATGCAGAATCGCTTTGACTCCGCTGTAAGGAAAGCAGTAAGTTTTTTATTGTGTTTTCAGATTTAAAGTCCAACGAAATGAACATTTGTAATTCAACAATTTTTTATTTCGCGAAGCATCGGGGAAGAAAATTGGAGAATTACTGGAATTATTGGAGAGCTTTTTTAGATCATTTCGTTGGACTTCAACGTTGCAAACTTCATCTCCAAAATCAAATGAAATTAAACAGACGCTAATTTCCTGATAATGAAAAAGTCGTTTTAAAAATGGGTCATGCTCTAAACTGCGCGCATGTGCAAGCTCAATTTTAAATGAAAACAAAGTTTTTGCCATATTTGAAATGATAAATATCGCCGGAATATAAGCAAGCTACACCGCGAGCGACACGGTTCGAGGCTGATCAATGTGGAATGACCAATTTGTACGGATAGCAAAGATGCCAATCTGTAAATTGGCGCTGGAAATGATAAATCGAAAGCTTTTAAATAACCGAATCTCCGCAAAACAGTTTTCGTCTCTCGAGGGCAATTAAGAGTCACGTCCAGGCCAACGCGATTTATAAACACGCTCCGATCATCCTGCCCCCGCGATCGCTACAATTTCAGCTCTAATTCGTTCTACTTTTTTCGCTCAAAGGATAAGCGTGATTCGCACCACGATCGTATCACCCGAGCCATAATTTTCAACGTTATTTGTTCTATGAATGATTTAGGAGAATTTAGGGGATTTGATACGAATCGTCCTGAATCTCTGATAGTTTGTATACGAAATTCGGGGAAAAAAAGTAGTTCACGAGCTTTGAAAATCTGTCCTTGGCGAGTGATTAAAAGCAGAGAATTGCGGATAAGGAAAAACTACGCGTAAAAAAACCTGTTTCAGCACCATATTTTTCATAAAATTTTGACGTACATCATGAGATAGAAAATTCAAAGGTCAAATAGTGGTGAAATGTTTTCTGTATTTAAATACTTTCAAGATAGCACTATAATTCCGTAGAAATGGAACGCCCTCGGCGAGATACGAAGTCATGATTTTTGCACGTAGGGATTTGCCCTCTTCCTACTCCTCGACGTCAAGAGCAGGGAGAAGCAAAAGTCTTGGTACGACTGGTTGAAGTACGAAGACGAAGTACACGTTTCGGTACTGGCAATTTGTCGAGGGTACGGTCACGTAACATCCATTTATCCTGAGGGGCAAACACGAATACGCCGTTATGCTTGGGACAACTACGAGATCCTCGAATACAAGTAGAAAAGTCCAGACTGGTCAGACACACGTGAAAACAAAAACTTGTCTTTGGATGCTGGAGATGAAAAAAAAAATCTGAAACTAACGTGGAGAGTAGCGAGGAATAAACGATCTGCACTTTCACAATATATTTTTCCTGCCCGTATAATACACAGAGAATTTCGGAACGATTCTCGTGATGGAAAATGTTTCGAGTGAGGCTTAAAAAAAAACCAATGACCGAACGACAGCTGCAAACAAAAATGACGTATGAAGAATCGCTCGTTCGTTGGTCCGAGGGTAAAAAAAATTGTACACTCATCGAGGCAGTTTGAGAATATTGGACGTTAGTCGAGTGTATTCGTGGAGGTCACGAATATTTTTTCATAATCGTTGCAACAACGGTCGTGCGAAATAATCATAAAATAATGGAGGTCGCTATTTTCAGGACGACGCTGAATTCTGCAACGTTGGAGTCCGCAACGAAATGAACAAAAAAACATTTGTCATTGACCAATTTTTTATTTCATCAAGTATTTTACGAAGGTTGAAAAACCACGAATTGCAAATTCGAGAGGGAACAAAATTGATGATACTGAAGTTTGCAACGTTGGAGTCAAACGAAATGATCTGAAAACAAATCTTCGATAATTCCAGTAATTCTCCAATTTAATTTCCTGGCAAATTCGCAATTCGTAGTTTTTCGATCTGCACTGATGTTTCGTTAAGGTAACTCCTGTACTGCATGCTAGTCAAATGAGTGCTAAATTATCAAAACGCTTTTAGACCAAGTTCAACGAACCGATTAAACTTAGTGTTAGTAGATATGTATTCAAGCATATTTTATTAACGTGAATGAATATTTAAAATGATAATTTTTCAAAACTATCAACTGATAGATGCAAATTTCCATAATGACATATTTTCACAGGTATTTTTCAAAGAATCATCTGTATTTTTTAACCGATTTTATTGCACCAAGTCTCATTTTGTTCCTCAACTGATCCTCTACGAATTCACCACGTAGATTTTCCTTCAAACTCATTCCTTCAGAAATTATGAATGAAAAAATTTTTTCACTTAATGAACAATTGGCTGCAACAGATCAAATTAAAAAAACAATTGCATGGTGATTTCATAAAGTACCAGTTGACGAACAAAATGAGACTTGTTGCAATAAAATCGATGAAAAAACGCGGATAATTCTTTGAAAAATACCAGTGAAAATGTGTCAGCGTAGAAATTTACATTTATCAGTTGATGGTTTTGCAAAACTAGCGTTTTTAATATTTTCACACCTTAATAAGATATACTGTAATACAAATCCACTAACAATATATTTAATCGGTACGTTAAACGTGGTCTAAAAGCGTTTTGAAATTTTAGCACTCATTTGACTAGCATACGACGCTGAAGTTTCCAACGTTGGACTCCAACGAAATGAGCGAAAAAAACGTTTTTAATTCACCAATTTTTTATTTCACGAATCGTTGGTGCAGCTTGAAAAACTACGAATCGCAAATTTGGCAGGGAACAAAATAGGAGAATTACTGGAATTATTGGAGAGTTTTTTTCGATTATTTCGTTGGACTCCAACGTTGGAAACTTCAGCGTCATGACTAGCATGCAGTACAGGAGTTACCTGAAGTAAAAAATTGGTGAATTACAAATGTTTTTTTCGTTCATTTCGTCGGTCTCCAACGTTGCAAACTTCAGCGAGATATTTTCAGGAAAATTGGAGAAATTTGAATAACTTTAATATCCTATGTTTCTGATTAATTCGAAACATAAAAGTAATGGAACTTCAAAACGAGCCAGAAACTTGAAATTTCGTAAATTGTTACGAAACACAGAAAGAGCCGCGTGTGATCCGGAGGCTGGATGCTGCAGCCTAATAATTAGAGAACAAGTTTTTTCGCTGCTAGAACAGTAACTCGTGCATGAAGTAGAAATTGTGCATGAAAGCATGAATGTAAATGAAGTCGTATGAAACGATGATTCTCCGGGTCGAGAGTCGAGAGTTTGAATCTAAGCGCTCGACTCGTGAGTATGCTCTCTTAAGATTCTGGTATTTTCTGTCTCGCATTCTCCCTGTCTCCCGGTCGTCTCTCCAGGGTAATTTGGGCGTCCGAGACCCCTCGTAGAAACACACGACCAGCCCTTCGTCTTCGTTTCAGTTTTCCCCTGCGAGAATGAAAGGAAGGAAGAAATATAAAAGGGGAAAAGGAAGGGGAGCAGCCATTCGGAAGGTGTGTGAGGGCGGGATGTAAACAGACAAGAAAATCGTCAAAAACTACGTCCATTAGTGATGAACTTGACCTCTTTACACAATTTACCCCAAACCTTCCCTGTCCGTCACGAAATCATCGTCCCCATAAACCTATTATGTCGCGTTATCTCGTCCCATTAACGAAATTAGATACGATTTTTTTTTAAAAAAAAAACTTTTCCATGCTTCCTTTTCCGGAAGGAAAACAGTTGGCTTTGGAATTCACTGAGCATAAACGAGAGGATTGGTCCTCCGTTTTTATATTTCCAAAAAATAACGACGGTGATCGCACTTTCAATTTCTTGCTCCAGTGCTGGTGTGAGGACGATGATTTAAAACGACACTTTTTCAAGTCCCAAATTCGTGGGAGCGCGTTAATGTCGGACGCTTTTTTCGCGTCGTACCATCGCGTTAAATGAATGAAAAATTTTATCGAAATGGAGCCTGTTTCCGGCTCTTTTGCTTCAGAGAAATCTCGGAAAAACGGTCTGATATTTTGTTGTTTCGATGCTGGCACCGAAGTCTCGATCGATGGGGTTCGAACTTTTAGTGAAACTTAAAAAAACAGGGTAACGTTTAAAATGATGAAAATGCGATTGAAAACTACGCGTAAAGTCTCGATCCCGAAATGCGTTGGAAATAAAACTCCATGATCGTTGGAACGCGCGCATTCTTCACGACGAATTCACGACGAATTCGTGGGAATAAAAAAAAAGCCAACCTCATTCTCGCCACGTTTTATTTTTCAACCCCATTTTTCTGGCCTCTCTGAAGAATTTTATTACTAATTCTCCCGAGCCGAGGAAACGTCAATTTCGGTACGTGTCGCACGAGCCGAGTCCTTAATCAATGCTGGCAAGTGGTCAAAGACACGTACACACAGGAACACACGAGTTACACACTCCTCGATTTTTCGCGTTGGATAGGCGACTGCGAGGTTACGACGTAGACGTCAAAGGCCAACCCGGCTGACCCGGTCTTGATCCCCACTCTCGAGAGGCCATCAAATTATACAAATAAAGCCAACAAAACTCTGTGCCATTATTCCTTTTTATCGTACCGATTCATTCTCGAAAAAAATGTCAACCAAAACATGTCGAATTTGGTTGGTAAATAAAACGACTTTTCTCACCATTTCTCACTTCAGTCCCACTCAACTCAACGTCAAATCATTCCGTTTTACGCTAAAAACAAACTCGAAGTAACCTCGCGACAAACTTGATCGTATTTCGACTTTTCGAAGCAAAATTCGGTGAATTTTTTCTCCAGTTCCATCGTTACCTTTTTCAACACTCTTGGATTAACGTGAAACGCTCCGCCATTTTGATTTTTTCCAGAGGAATGCTGCTACGTTTTGTAAATACACAAATTTATTTACAATTTCATTGCGCTCGTTTTTTTGTACCTTCATTCGAGAGGGGTTCAAGACAACGGACGACGTTCCTTTGCCACGATTGACCGAAAAGAAAAAAGCTCATTGGGAATTAGATTATTTTATAAATTTCTCGTTGGGTCAATCGAAGTGATTTCTTCGGAAATTCACCGACAAATTAACGCACGATTTATTATCGTCGACTACACAAAAAAACACGTTCCGTTTGACCCCTGGATCTCTTCGCTCATTACAGTGCTTCGTGCACAAACAAAAGTTTCGTGCGCTCACTGGCGGAATAAACCGAAAACATCTCGAAAATATGGTAACAAGTAAACGATTCAATTAACCCAATTACACTTGTGTTGATCGAGAATTCGTCGGAGAATCGAGCTTCGGGGGAGAAAAGCTCGCCCGAAAAACCCGACGAGTTACGGGCGCAGTCGGTTGACATGGAAATCGAATTACCGAATGGCTATGGAAGAAAACAAAAAATTACTCACCAATCGCCGAAGTCTAATGATCCGACGAAAACCTCCAGGATATCAGAGCAGATCTTTAACACAACACGCACACACACACAACACTTCTTTATAAATTATTATTTAATGCTAACATCGGGCGCGCCTATTTTTTAACTTTCGTAATGGAAAGAAGAATTAACCGTCGTGTGTAACAAAGCACAACACGAGAGGAGAAAGAATGAGGATTGTTGAGGATCGAGAGAACCGTATACGTATGCGCTTACGAGTCCACTCGGTCGGACTCGGTGAAACTTCCGAAAACTCGCGATCCTGCGGTTCTAGGGGCTCGCATTTGATAACGAAGGCTCGTCGGGGATGGGTTAAAGAAATAAAGAAAAGCAACGAAATCCATTCTAGGGGGAAACTCGTTGCAAAATATTCGTACAAATTTATCGGGAACGTAAAAAAATCTCTTTGGCATAAATACAAAAATGGAAAACAGTTTTTATTCTATTTCTCGATTTCTTTGAACTCTCTTACGATCGTGCCTCGAAATTTCGACCGGTAATGCTAAGACTGATCGTTTTGACCGAGAACAGTCAAAAGGCCTTTTAGCAGAGTGCACCGAGCTTCTGGACTCGAAAAAGTTCTGTGTGAAATCATCGCTCGTTTTCCCTCACTATTGTTGAAACCATTATTTTTCACTGCGAATAAAATGACGCTGTGAATTTTTGCAATAATGAACAGTTTTCATACAACAATTTTGGACCCTCCACGTTCGTTTGCAAACCGAGCGAGTAAAAACCACTTTTATTCTGCAAAAACATTTTTTCCATGATTTTATTCGAAGGAGCAATTTTCGATTTACGTAGAAAAATCAAGATAATAAATTATGGAAAACCATACGACGAGCATCGAATATAAGCAAATGCTGTGTTCCCTTCTTCGTGTGTTTTATAAACCAAACAATCGATAAGCCTTTATGACTCAAAAAATAATTTGCTAACGATGGCCCAGTGTTGATGACATTTTCTGAAGTCCCTAACACTTGAAATGTCTTGAGCTCTCAGTATTAGTATTTATATGCGCGGTTGTACAAGGGTTTCTGCTCAAAATCCT
Source organism: Venturia canescens (assembly GCF_019457755.1). Lineage (NCBI taxonomy): Eukaryota > Metazoa > Arthropoda > Insecta > Hymenoptera > Ichneumonidae > Venturia > Venturia canescens. The sequence goes on along the minus strand of NC_057421.1, from coordinate 14,603,112 downwards.
CTCCTCTATTCGATAAATTCGTAGGAGAGATTGCAACAATGGACGTAGCAAAGAGGGCGCTCTAAAATTCCCGAAGAGGTGTTTCGATCGAGTGTACCATTCACCCCCGTTCGATGCAACCCTCGAACCGAATTGTTTGCACTTATTTTCGAGGGATATGATAAAATGTGTGCATAAATTGAACAAAAATTAACATAACGAAACGAAAAAAGTGAACGAAAATGTATCGGATAAAAATGTACGAACGTGCATTCGAATGATTCGGAAAATTTGAATTTTTTCTAAAAAATCCATACTCGAATTAGGCTCAAACTTTCGTACTATGTCTAGCGCTGTTAAGTTGAAAAAATGCGATGACGAATTCGGAATAATTTTTTCAGAAACGCGACAGCGTCGTTAAACGAAATTCGAATTTCCAAAAATTTTAATTCCACGAAAAAATAAAAAGAAACTCGAAAGTGAAATATCTGTTGTCGTTTTTTTGAAACACGAACTTCGAGGCGCTTCTCCCAACGGAGGTGAAGAAAATAAAAAAAAAATTCGTTCTCTGCGCATATTTATACGTTTCTGTGTGTCGAGGAATTCCACGCTAAATTGAACCGGCTTTGATCCTCGTAACGAAATATGTTTGACCCTTTGAGAGATCGCTGAATGGCACCCGGGAACGGTGCAACTCTTTCAGGCATTTTCGAATATCGACTCGGAATACATCGCATTGTCTCTCGGTGAAACGATTCGAATGGTAAATAAATATCGTTGGTTATCGTTTCCATGTGAATTTGTGCGATAGACCACGCTAAAATATTTGAAGACCCAGGCAAACAGAGGCAATACTGTTCCTAGACATGCTCGAAATTTCTCCGATTTTATGTCCAGTTGAACTCGAAATCGAGACGAAGCACGAGGTTGGAATATATTTTTTTATACCATTGAGAAAAAAACGCTATTCGAAATGTAAAGATGAGAAACGAGTATTTGGTTGTCGAGTCAACTGACATCGATTATTTTCATGCCTTACGAATAATTGAATGAAAATTATGTGAAATCGTTCCGACTAATTCTCTTTGTTCCTCATCGTCATCCACTTCTGAAAAAATGAAGTTAATTTGAAACTTCGTTTCGACGGCGAGACTCGCCCGATGTTTCCAATTTCACATGAAATATTAGATTTCGAAATGATGAATATTTTCTGAGAGAAAAAATCTATATAAAAGTAGTAAAAACTAATTTTTTCCACGAAATTCTGTAGCAGATTTAAACGAAGAAATAAGATGAAAACGAAAATGGTCGACCGGTGAGTTCAATTTAGCGTGGAAATCGTTAGAGTATGAGGATTGCAATTACACTGATAATGTGGCATTGTTACGAGGAAACAACAAATGCCCGAGATATATTCGCAGTTTCTCACGACGAATAATCAGACGATCGAGCGCGCGAGGCGAAAGAGAGGGAGAGAAAGCGCGCGCGAAAAAGGAACGGGTTAATAATACGAGAGTGATCGAAAGACCGATAAAAAGAGAGAGTGAGTGAGTGAGTATGAAGCGAAAGGTTTCGCGGCAAGTATCACACTGAGGGGTTGTTTCCTTGGCCCCCGTCGCGGAACTACAACAACGCCGCCCCTCGAGTTTCCGACTCACTACGAAATCGTCACGAGCCACGCAAACGCTACGAAAAAGAGAGGGAGAGGGGGGAGAGAGGCAGAAAATAAAAAGACCTCTTGATCCTAAGCCTCCGCGTGCGACCGACCTTCTATTGTTTCACAAAGCGATTGGCTTGTTTGAGCCTCAACGGAGCTTCGCCGCGATACTCGAGTAGGGCGAAGCAAGCATCTAGGCCCCACGAGGCCGAGTAAACGCGAGCGACCGCGCTCGTCGACTAACAGAGTCGCGACGTTCTGTTACACGGAGCTTTAACGAACCTCACGCAGCAGCAGGACAGGGGAACAAAGCGATGCGCGGGAGAGGTGGGAACGGCGAAAAATACGCAATAGCGCTCGGTAGCGCATAAAAACGTAAAGCGATGTATACAGACGCGTGCTATTGAAATTCGTAAATTGTAACGACATTTCTATCGTATTTTTGTTTTTATTAGTGCTTCGTTGACCTGCGGATCCCTCAAATTGGCAGCACTCTCGCTAATTTTACACATGCAATACACATTACAAAGCCATGTTTGGTAAAGAAGATCCTAAGAAATATTTAAGAAAAATAATGTATCAAACTCCAAGTAGAACGTTGAATCCGTTGAGCCGAATTACGCACGTCAGGTAGAATAGAACTTCGATATAAACCGTCGTGACCTTCGAATTATATACTTTCGAGTTTTCATTCACGATTTAATTCCATTTTTTTGGCTTCGGATTACTTGTTCGAGAAGTAGTACTTCGTGTTCAAGATCATTGTCTCAAGCGTCAAGACGAATGAAATTCCATTATTTCATTTCGTAATAAAAAAAAAAACGGGTTGAAGCTTTTATCGCGTAGAGAGCGTTTCGAGGTTATTTTTACCAAATTCATTTTCCGTTTGATTCAGATCTTCTAATCAATAAATCGGTTCACTTTCAACTTAGTCAAGCACTTTTTACTGAATCGTTATTTTCAACGAAAGTTTTCATTATAAAATCGAAAGAAACCAACGCACCTCGATTATTGTTCGTGTATATCATCGCGGTGTTGATGTTCCTCACGAAGCATATTACTTTATTCGCTCAGGTGAACGACGGTTGCTTCTTCTTGCACTCTCCGGAACGCGAAACAATCGAGAAAACTTTTTTCACTGCACTCACTTTTCCTTATCGCACTCGAAAATAACGGCTACCGCACTTAGCTCATGCACACATATTAGACCGAATGAAAGTATTTTTTTTTCTTGGCATCGAGCCCTGTAGGAAACGAAAACGCAAAACGACTATGCGTCGACCGTGCTCGGAACGATGCGACACTGACCGAGCTTGATTCATTCCGAAATCCTACACTTTTCGTTCTACGCGGCCTTTCATAACTATTTATGCATAGACATATGAATTTTATTTCTATGTATTTACTTACAAGCGCAACGGAGCGTCTGAGCCACATTCACGAAAAAAAAACATTTGGACTAAATTTTCGTACCGAGATAGATATTTTCGTTGGGATTTGCGTGAATAACTTTGTGAATCTGTTCTCAACGCTGCCAGTATACTCGATAGAAAATCCGACTAATCGGGAACAAAAATTACTGATGACGGCGCTGGCGTCGCAAGGTACAGTGTTCCCTAACGAATCTGCACACTTAACAGAAAATCGTTAAAATGATCGCGGATTACGGATAGTGCAAAAGAAAAATCAGTTACGCAATATGTTATTCGAACAGTAAATACAGAATAAATAATAATGATTTGAAAAAAATGTTCGTTATTTCATGACGGTTCATAAATACTTTGGAAATATATAGACGCGTAATATAAGAATTTATTTATAGTTGTTTAAGGCCTTGCACGCTTGGCCGCCATCTTTCGCTTTGACAAAATAAATTCTGTTGATAATCTCAAGTGCTTATTTTAATTGTTTTAGAGACCGGTATATCGCTATTGGAAAATCTCGGTTAAAGCTTGTCGGAAAACGCAAATTTTACGAGCCCATAAAAACATATTTGGTATTTTTTTCCCCTAAAATTCTATGCTTATCAGAAAGTACACCTGGGAGACGCTATACCGTGACTTTTTCTCTCTCATTATTCCGTACGCTATTCTTTTTAACTTCGTTAAACATCGGACAGCGAACGCGTATAGCTCATACGTTTAAGTTAATAATGACGGGAGTAGAGTTTCGCGTAGGAAATTTTTTCCTTTTACGTTCGTTTTTTTCGATTACACAAGTACACGTACATCAGCTTACTGTACAAGCGTTTCAGGACGATGTACAGTCCGAGAAAAGTGTGAAAATGGTGCAATGTCGGTGATATTTTCTGAAACAATGTTCGACTGAATGAAAATGACATGAAACATTATGTTTATAAAACATTAATATAAATAAAAAAGTACGAAAAAAATTGAAAAGGCTCCGGAAAATAAAATTTGGCTGAATCTCCCGAAACATTTGTATTTCAAGCGAAACTTACTGCGTTTGAGTGATCCATCTAAATATTAATTAATGAAAAACTAATTTGTACAAAAATCTGAGTTGAAACGAGTTGACACCCTGGCGAATGGTGTTATAGAAAATGAAACTGCAGACTTTCTCCTGTTCTTCCATGAAAATTGCTCCCAGTTCGTAGCTCAATTTGCTCTTCAATTTTCTATAAACTAGAGAGTGGGTTGGATTGAATTTTGTGTCCACTCTCAGTTATCGAGGAACTAGCTTGAAAGTAGAGTGAACGAGGGAGCGGGATTGTTATGAAATCAAAGCTCCTTCGGCACAGTTCATTTCTGCGGATTTTATTTGCAAAAAAATGTCTACGATAGCTATGAAAAAATAAATGATTTTTGAATCTTGTTAACGACTGTACGGTCGATCCGTCCTAAAATGCGATTGTGGTTGTCATATATAGCTCAGTGACGCGAAACGTGACAAAACGAGCTGAGAACTCGCCCACTCGTATCAAATGACGTATTCTAGTTTATGGATGGCCGAAGACAGTCGTCAAGTTTCGAGCGGATATAAATGTTTATCGAAAAAATCAGCCTCTGACGAGCGAGTAAACGGCTCTACGAAAATGGCTCTTTTTTTCATTTTGCTTTCGTCAGTTACCGTTTTTTGCCAACTTCTCCGTGAGTGATGTTATTCTACTATAATGTTAAGCTGGAATCCGTATTGAGGTGAAATTACGTTGATGAACAGAAACTTCAAGAAGGTTTAAAGCACTTCAACAATTTCGACCGACTGCCATTGAAATATGACGTTTAAGTGTCAAAAAAAATTCGCGTCGTTTATTAAGGGCGATTTGCAACTGGAATTAGGAACAAATAAACGAAAAAACAATTATTGAAGTGTCGTTAAAACAACAGAATTTATTTTTTAATCGTATAAAAACTAATTCCATGATGAAACACAGATCCGTCGATGGCACATAAGAGGGTAGTCGATGGCTCCGTTATTGATATCGAGCATGTACCTTTCATGGTGAGTTCTTTTCCAATGCTTTAAACTTTTCGATGAAACGTGTTATAAACGAATTCACGAGATTACAGCTGTCGTTCAGACTCAATGGCGAGCACATTTGCGGAGCTGCGATAATCAGTGATTCTTGGGGACTGACGGCCGCCCATTGTATACCGATGTGAGTCTTGAAAAAAATGATTCAAAGTACATGTACGATGGAAAATCCAAATAATCTACGCATGTCCAATTTCATCGATTCAATCGATTTTTCAATTTCGATTCAATCAATTTTTCTTTGATATTTTATTTCCTTCGAATTTATTTTGTTTTTACTTAATGTTTTTTTTTTTTTTTTTTTTTTCTATATGAAGAGCCCACTGCAATAGCCAAAATTATAGCGTTCGCAGTGGCTCGGAGTATCTGGACAAAGGTGGTAGAGTTGAAGATATAACGGTAATAGCCGTACACGAAAGCTATGACCCTCTCTCCCAAGCCTACGATATAGCAGCCTTCAGAGTTGAACGTCCCTTCAAACGCAGCAGCACTACGAAACCTATCGCTCTGCCCGGGAAGACTGACGTACCCGACGATTGGGGTGTGATTGCCGGATGGGGATATTATTCGGTCTCTGTTCGAGATAATCGTTATAAAATAAATTTCCGTTAAAATTCCTATTTTTTGCTCATTTTCAATTTTCCGAATGTTTCCGCACGACTTGAAATGAGCCGATAAGAAAAATAAGTAGTTTGCTCTTCTCGTGCATTCCAAATTTAAGAAACGAAGCGATTTAAGGTAGTTCATGCAGGAAACGATTTTCTTAGGAAAGTCTTGAAATTTACAGAGATTTTAAGTGGGTAGTCGAATGACACGCGTATCAAATTTTAACGGGTTCGTCTTATTGGTTATTGAGGTAAACGTGGTTAATTTCGTGCACATGGGGTCACTTTGACCCCAGATCATTTTTCACATCGAATATCTCGGTAACTATGCGCTTTTCGGAATAAAAGGTTTAGTCACTTTTTGCAGAGAATTGATCCAACTTTAAGGCTGCAAAGTCGGATTTCCAATAAAATCTTTTTTCAGTGTTCAAAAACGTGCTCAAAGTTGATAGTGCGCGTAAAAAGCACTTTTTCGGTTAAATCTCTCGTAAAAAATTAAATTTTGAGTTTTGAAAAAAATCCTTACAGAGTTTTACAGACAAGGGTCCATGCTTTAAGGGAAAAATAGTCCAGTTTGCGACCGTTCCAAAAAGTGTATTTATTTTGGAGTATGAAGTTGGCTATGCTTCCTACTTTTAGAGAGGGGATAACGATTTCTTAATATTGGGGGTTTTACTTATGAGACGCTCATCTGTAAATGCTATTCATGTGAGAAAAAAATTTTTCGGTCAACCTGACCCCAGATGCACGCTAAGGGTTAAATATGAAGAAAAATAGACAGGGTTATAGGGACCATGCGTAAAAAATCGTTTATCTTTCCATACAACGAATTAACGCTTCTTACGAAGTTTATGAAAAACGTACACAATAACAATGAAGTATATAACGAAAGTCTGGAAAAAAATTTGAGACGATTGTCTTACTGGGTAATAATGATATATTGCGTTAAAGATTGAACGAAATTGGTAATGAGCACTCGTATTTCGGCATTTTATTTCTTCTTGGCTTGGCCCATTCCTGTCACAGCCTTCTGTCTTTTTATTAAAACTTTTTTCTTGATCCATTTCTCATTGTGTTTTCCTTTGAGCTCTCTAAAGCGATTTTTGATACAAAAACTGTAGTATTTTCGCCAGGAACGAATGAAATTTGGGGTTCAGTCAGCGATGAATCCCCGAATAATCAATGGCTTGTAATTCTATTAGCCAAAATATAAGTTGAAAAAATTTATTTACAATTTCGAATTAATAACTCTGACATGAATTTGAAGTGGTTATATATTTAATTAGGAAGTAAAAATCGGTCCAATTTAGACACCCATAAAATATGATCCTTCGGGCACGATCCACCTTAAATTTTCTGCACGATTTTTTTCGACGATTTCATGAAATGCAGTACACTTCGATAAAAAAAATAAAAATAATTCTTAAAAATGAAAACAGCTCGAGCTACCGCATTGACAAATAAAAAATTTACGATTGCTCAGAAACGCGCAGTACTCTCGGAAAAACTGGAATTTGCAGTCGTACCAAAAGTCGATCGGATGCAATGTGCGGATGATTATGAAGGGCGTTATTCAGTGACGCCAACGGACGTGTGCTATGGTTATAGAAAGGGTGGCGAAGATGCTTGCAAGGTAACAAAACCCAATTTCCTCATATTTGTATTAGTTTTATAGAGAAGTTTCATTACGAATCTCATTATAAGTAACACGAGTGTTTCAAACATTATTGAAGGGTGATTCGGGAGGTCCATTATTCTCAAGCTCGAATATCCTGCTCGGAATAACTTCGTGGGGTGACGGATGTGGTCAGCCAAGGTCCCCAGGAGTTTACACAACGATTTTCCTAGTGCTCGATTGGATAACTGAAAAAACTGGCGTTACGAGTACGCATTGAGAACTACGAAAGTGTTTGGAAATTATCGATCGATCGATTACTTGGTACGTCAGTGGCGTTATCGCAACGCCAGTACACTTAAAACGACACTAATATTATTCGAAAGATTCCTGGCCCTGGCTTCGTGCCAAGTGCAATAAACACTTTTATAGTAAACCGGAAATCTTGCGGAGCCCTCGGATATCGCTTAATCGTCGTCATAATCGAACGTCTCACTTTCGAGCTTTCAAAATTCAAACTCCGAATCCTCAAACATTTCGTGCTTCGGTAGCAAAGGCATGTGCCCCCTTAAAACTGCCAAATCATATTGTCATACCTGGTTTAAGGGGAAAAATACACGCACAGAAAAAATCGCGAAGAACTTTGTTTGTTCTTTGAATGCTTGACAATATGCTGCAGAGTTGGAAACAAATTTATTCGTAAAACAAAAGTTCATTCGATTTTTCTGCATTTATTTTTTTATTTCCCAAATGAAAAAAAAGCGAGCGTAAATTGTTTATTCATCATAAAAATTATGGTTCGAAATGCCGTGCAATTTATTTTCAGTATTCAAAATTTCGAGAACGATTACTTGAGAACAATTATTGATTCACGTAGGATTCACGCAGCTCAAGTAAAAACCTGGTCGTTGCGGAATGAATACCAAGGTCGACATCGTACTTTTACTATGCCCCCGTACTGAACCGTCTCATGCGCAACATCGTCAAATTGACCGCAGTGCCCATCTAGGGCGTCTAGAAATTCAGAAAAAATAATGAAAACAAACTAAATCTCTGATGATAATTTTTGTTTCACTCTTCACTGAAGTTTGCAGCATCACAATGGAAATAATATACAACTTTCTGTTTCATTTGACGTCTTATTTTTGCTTCCATCCACAAACGTACGGGGAAGAATCTAACGAAAAAATATTCCTCACCGTAATACGTAATAAACATCGCGATTTATTTACATTCTGGCCCTGTCGTACTTTACTATTTTCGTTTAATTTCCATAAAACAGTTTTCTCATGACCTCATTCTTACTAGTGAAATATCCACAAAAACGCAGCGTTCTATAATCGATAAATTGTTTTTATTTTAATTGCCGTAGGAGTCCGCAGTCTCACTCGTAAATATCGATTGGCAGAAGTCCACCGACAGTAAAATCGCTTTACAAAGTCACGTATGTTTACGTATGTAGTCGTGTGAATTGGTGAAAGAAGTGAGCGAGTTCATAATTCAATTCGCACGTTGCCAGTTTTCGTGCTCAGCCGCACGTCACGGCAAAATCACTTTTTGTATCGAGCCACAGATACATTCGCACATAGATATTCGTGAAAACAGGTGTCTTTGAAATCTCCGTTCAGAGCTTCGGATTCTTGTCAATGCTTTTGCTATCATAAATTATGCACACGTGTGTGATGGAAAAAAGCTCCAAATTCGCAAATTGATCCTTAAGCTTTCATGAGTATGCAGCGGGGGTGCAAAAATTAAATATAAAAAATATTTCAATTCTTAATTTGTTCTAACCATTTCTTTCTTGTTGTTGCACTTCATTCTCTTCTGCCTTTCATATAATTATGGATTCTAACGAACGTTCATAAATAGAGGAGTTTTGAGATTCAGAATTTCGAACCCGATAGTTATTCAACGATTCGGTGTCTGGAGTACCTTTGTTTCATCATAGTTAACGAGAAAATTATTGACTTATTTTCAAATTCGTGTAAAGACACATGGATTCATTGAATCCGTGGCCAACTCAGTTACTGAGCATAAAAATTTTGTATCGATGCGTCTACACAAGAAATTTCACCGTGCTAAATGATACGAGAAGGGACGTGGATGATTTCCAGTCTGTACTTACATCACCTAAAACCTTTATTTTCACTTAATATCTGTTTTTTAATTACTTTTTTACACTAAAGAAAAAGCATAATCTTGAAAAGATAATTATTCGAATGGGCTCGTGATATGGCCCTGAACTTTGAATGCTCAATAGAATCTACACATTTTTCAATATTTTCACAATAATAATCATAACTTGGTCATCAATTTTCTAGACTTTTGTAGAATAGTTTTAAGATGAAATTGTCTATGGAAAATACGAATTTTTAATGCTTTTTCAAAGGCTGATTTCGAAGTACCAATATTTACAACTCAAAATGCATTCCATTCAGATCAACTTCACGGCCGACCGGAATCCTCAGGAGCTTAAACAATATCAGAGGTTTTTTTGTTTGCCAATTAAGCTGGTAACGTTGCTGGCGTTATTTGGACGTTAACATTGTCCGGCAATATGACGAACTTGCTGTCTTTGTAATTCAAAAGATTTCCGGCTCGGGCTTCGTGCCAAGCCAAATAACCGTTTTTATAATAAGCTGGAAGTCTCTCGAAGCTCCCGGATATCGCCAAATCATCGTTATAATCGAACTGTTGATTTCCGAGCGTGTGAGCGTGTCTCTTATTCGTTGATTTCAACTTTGAATCTTCAAGCATTTCAGCCTTCGTTGGCAGTGACACTTTTCCCCTCAATACTCTCAAATAGTATTTTATCTGTTTTGAAGAAAGCAATAAACAAACGTTTTTTAACATTTCAATGAGAAAAAGCAACCAAAAAGACAATTCAGAGGACGGATATTTTCACACAAGCTCATCTCATGACAAGTTACCATCAAAATTCAATGCATTTTATTTTTTATTGTCAATAATGTGATAGCTACTAATGTTGAAAAGTCCCAAACAACTTGATATTATTAAAAGTCTTAGAATTCGAAACGAAAATGATTTTTTTCATCGTTTCGAGTCTTTCGTTCTACTTGTACGTAAAATTAGGTGAATTATTTTTATACCTGCATATGGAAAAGAGCAAACGGAATGACCGTGGTAGGAATTCCAACGATGCACATCGACGGATGTTCGACATTGACCAAATGCTTGTACAAAGGACTGACATAGTTCTCGTCAATCTTTATTGAGCAGCTTTCATCCAAAAATGGGAAGGTGTATTTGTAACCGGTGCAATAGATGAAAGAATCGACCTCAACGTTCGTACCATCCCGTAAAGTGAATTGTTTGTTGCTTATTTTCTCAACTCCAGCCACCTGCGTCATATTGTAGGGCAAAGAACCGTTCAATCTGTGAATGATGAACGAAAAATGTGAATTATAAACGAATTTAAAAATAGAACTTTACATTTATCATTGTAGAAATATAGAGTAAGAAAATTACCTTTCATGATTGTGACTGAGATAAACATGACTTGCTTTGCCTGCGACTTCGATACCGATGTCAATGCCTGAAGAAGAGGCTCCCAAGACGATCACACGTTTCCCCTCAAATTGATCTGGTTTCCTATATTCGTGGCTATGCATCACACTCCCAGGGAATGTTTCGATACCCGGTATCAGTGGTATGTCCGGCTCGAAAAAATGACTAACGAACATTGTTTTATGTTAGATAGTAAAAAAATTTCATTTTATGTAAAATTTTAATTATCCTTATTTCAATTGAGGAATAAATGGCATAATCGATTTGTGGTTTACCCGTTGCAAATCACAACTGCATCGAAGTCTTTCTCCTCGAGTACTTGGGTTTTTATGTTTCTCACTCGAACTTTCCAACTGGTTTTTTTCCAATGATCTGCATTTATCACTGGACGAACGCATTCGACTCTGGTATTGAACTGAGGAATCACATGAAAATAAAAAAATTATTGTTTCAATAAAATCTTGAAAGATATTCAAATAAATTATGATAATGGTTGTGAGTCGACGTGCCTGGATGTATTGACGAAGTTGAAAATGATCAGCATAATCGTGCAAGTAATGCAGAACATCCTGATGAGTTCCACAAGCAGCATCGGTCGATTGTCCCAGTGTCAAGTAGTCCGGAAAACTCATCAATTTTAATGGTAAATTCGTTCTGAAAGCGATGAAAAATTCAATGAGAATAAGAGAGGCAAAGGAAACACATTAATCCCTCTCTCCAAATGTGATTCTTTAAGGCGTTTGAATGATATTTGCAAATATTATAAAATAAGGTATAAAATACTGACCTCAAGTTTGCATACATGCTCGAATGTATGGGATATCCATGATCATCGAGGCCGATTTTTTCTTCGTAAATCCAAGTGCCACCGACATCATTTTGCTGTTCGAAAACCGCGGGCTCGAAGTTTCGCGTTTCGCTCGCCAAGTGTCTAGCGGCGCAAAGGCCAGCCGCTCCTGCTCCAATAACGCAAACGCGAATTCTCGTAGACTTGTCAGAATCACCCATCTCTGATACAGCACTGAATCTATGAACAAGAATTCCAAGATCAGAAAAATGTTGAAAAAAACTGAAACAGAATGTCGACTGAAGGATGAAACGATGAAACACTTTGGCTTACAAATCGACGGTTTATATACGACGAGACGACGCAGAGGCTTCAGGAAACCGCGACAAAAACATTCGAACCGCTAGATAAGATGACCGCGATGATTTCACTCCACGGACGAACCGGATACGGTTAATTTTTAAACGTAACTCGTCAAAAGCTATAGCATATTTGTTTTCAAATTCGAATTTTTCCATTACACATTCCAAATACATAGTTCAACAAACTACACTACACTGTCGTGGTCAATTATTTCTAGAGACGCTGCAGCGTCTTGACGCTAAGTATATAAAAGAAAATCGTTCATCAGCCATGTCGAGTTCACTCGAGAATTTCAATTTACTGTACCTTCCCTTTCTCCGGTTATCTTATCGCAAAAAATAAAAATCTTTTCCCTCCTCGCCGAAGCGTATTATCTCGTCGTCGGAAAAACAATAATAGTAATCACTGCATTGAAACCAACGAAGCTTTAGCATTAAAATATTTATTACTTGTTTTTTTCCATCTTAATAACATATCGCCTAATTTCGATAAGTAAATTCTATATCATAATTATCAATAATATAGATAATCAATATTGAACTTAAACATATCCAGTTCTGAGCAAGTAATAATAATAATGATAATAAAATTAATAATGATAGATTTATGTTACAGTTCAAATAACCAACTTCAGCTTTCGTTTTCTGTGCTTGCTTCACAAACAGTCTATTCCCAACAACAAACTCAATATTCATACATCGAATCGTACTTTCAACATTTTTTTCGTCGTTAATTACATTTTTTTTCGTAAACTCAATGATGAATTATATTTTATATTCCAAAATTAAAGAATACGCGGCAAGCAATTTCGAGGATAAGAAGAAAAATATATTTATAAAATTTTGAAAATACTCTCGTCCCACAATAATGTATCGCTGTACAATGGTGTCTCGTCGAAAATCGCGATGGGAGTAACGCGTGATTATCACGCGGACAGCGATTCGCGATATCGAGGAAAATTACTATACTATTGATCGTATAGTACAGTAAAAAGAAAATTGTAAATTCAACTATTTGAAAATGAAATTCAACAACACAGTTGAAATTGCAATTTTCCAAGTTTTTTTTTCTTTTTTTTCCAGCGACTGTCCATCACTAGTGACCGATTTATTGAATTTTACTTTTCTAATATTAAATAATCAACAGCTGACCCATGATATTATAAATATACAAAACAATGAAACGTTATCTATCAAAAAAGAGTTGCGAAGCGGTAGTTACAAGTTGACAATAATGGGAATTAATGTACAAATGGGAGAAAGAAGAATGATGCATTAACGTTTTCTAAGCTCACAATATCATAATTAGGACGAAGGGAAAGAGAAGAAAATTGGTGAAAGTTAGAAGAAAAAGCTTCCCGATCGTCATGGGTAACGATCTTTTTTCTGGTTATTTGCTCAAATTAACTAGTGCAATAAACTATTTAATTTCATTTGTTTGTTAAACACAAAAAAGAAAGATTTAACATTGGAAAAAATTCATGTCATATCACCGATACTTTGGAAAGGTGTACGAAGTTTGTATGATTGGAATGAAAATAAGAAAAATCTCATGATTTAATGGCGCAAACAACACAGTGTTGCGCAGAAAGAATGAAAAATAAAATCCATTCCCACTGAGCAACCTCATTGAGTTGAAAAATAAAACATTTATGGCATTGAAGTGTCGAACGAAACAAAACTTTTTATCGAATTGTTCCAAATCTTTCAACATTTTTCGTATATTTCTCTTATTATTTTCTGGAAATGACTAAACAACAGCTCGATGACGTTCTTCAATGCCAAAAAGTTTATGTGACTGGAAACAAAAAATGATAATTTTGTTGTATTTTAACAAAATAAACTTCAACGTCATAAGAAGTGGGGGCTCGATGGTTTTTTTTAGTAGTGTTAAACGTCTCCGGTGCAAGAGAGAATCGGAAAATAAAGTAGAATCATTTTCGAATCGAAAGCGACTTATAGGGAAAACGATTTTTCTTCACTCTTCATAACTTCTTATCGTAGTATATATGAATAAATGTATATATTGGGATATGACATTTCAGGGCAGGATCTTTTTTACAGTTACGTCTAAAAATTCTTTCGTTTGCATCGAAAAACGAAATTGTGCGAAAGGAGGATCTAGAGGAAGAATATTACAAAGTTGCGCAACGTCATTATAGTTTACCATACTCCGGTATATACTAATCTGGGAGCGATTCACTTAAACATAAGTGTAGTCGTCTTGAGTACTGCGACTCTAGATTAAAGTCAATTTTACAGAATAATTTGTATTCGAATAACAACTTTATGAAAATGGGTACTCCAAGAAAGAGTTCCTTAAATCAAATCTGTAGTTACTCCAGACAGAGCTAAAGATCAAAATCGATCACAAAATGAACTTTGAACATCTACAGATTCAATTGGAGGGATTTTTTTTTTAAATTCCCTCCAAGTCACCATTCAAAAGTTTCGAACATATTCACAATAGCCTAACAAAAAAGACTTCTGAATATTTTTGGACAGGCCTCTTTTTTCGCACAATCTGCTTCCGACACGAATAGAGAACGTTTAGGGCGAAATCGTAAAAGGAAAAATGTTGCTCTGAAATGACACATCCCAGTATATGTACAAGTTGCTCTCATATCCTTCTTTTTTTATTGTATAGCAATAGTAAATGTAAGAATGAATTATTTGACATGGAAGAAGTGAAAAGAAAAGAGGAAGAACTTCTTTTTGCTACTCAAAACGAGATTCTCTATGCCGTTGTGGAAATATTTTCTTCTCATCGTACGATGAAAATTAATCAAAAAAATTACAAGTATTATATTTGGTGTTGTTATTTGTTTGTTTGTTTTCTTTTTCTTTTTTTTTTAATACGATCTCTAGTGCGATTCATTTGTATATTTATTAAAATATATGTATGTATATTTTCAGGGAAAAAATTCCTGTATCGTATCGGCGAGTAGCTTTGCCAACTTGTTTGCGTCAATTTCTCGCTTCGTTTTCTCGTACAGTATAATTAGACGTGATTTCGTTAACTTTTTTCTTTTCTATCTGGACGTTATCATTATTTCGTGTATTAATTATTTCTGTCTGGGAGACGAAAATTGCAAGACTTGTGCTACTTCGTTCGGCTTTCGTTGCGCAATCGTTTCTTTCTAAAATTCGTATTGTTAACATTTTTTTCTGTACTTCTGTACATGTTGAACGTTTAAAACAGTCAAAAATCTTTCGTTTTTTTTCGAATAATATTCTCGGCTGCAGTTTCGTTATTCACAAAATATATCGGCATTTTCTCATCTCATTTGTTCCATTCTAATTTATTTCCCTTTACGATAACACGTTCCGTGTTGTGTTGAAGTTGATCAAATAATTGGCAAATTGAATTTCATTTTCTTTCGGAATCGTGTATGTTTGAGAAGAAAATTCGTATCGATATTCAATTCCAAGAGAATTGACATTTTTTTTTCATAATCCCTCTAAGGTATCATAAAACTCTAAGGTTTTTTACTTTATGGATGTATCATATACAAGGCATGTGAATAAATATAAACACACATACACATATATACATGTAATATTCATATACTCTCATGCTCATCGTTTTTCCATCAGCACTTCCGTTAATCTACAAATTTTCACTTAAAAAGTTCCACCTTCAATTTGAAAATGACAAAAAAAATTGTGATCGAATCTACGTTGAGGATTGTAGTGAAATGTGGCAAATTTTGAACAACTATTGTCACAGTCACTCTTCCAAGTTTCCATTTCACATGAAAAAACGTTTGTTTCAAAATGGAGGTAAAAAACGGAGTCGAATACGACGGAAATTAAATGTAAATACATGTATGAGTGTTTTATTCGGTGTTGTGAATGTATTTTCGTACAAAAAAACATTGAGAATTGTATAAGTCACTAGCGACATTTCTGAACATCGATCGGGCGGATTATAGTGAATTGTATCGATATTTAGTATAGTTCTCTTCCCGTATAAGCATCGTAAGAAACATTGCGATTTATGTACACACTACTTTCCTCTCTTTCCGTTCTTTCATTCGTTTAGTTCTAATTATATAGTTTGAGTTTTTTTTATTACCTCCCTCATCTTTTGATGTTCACGAAAAAAAAAACGCCAAGTTTCATCATCGATGAATCGTTTTTTCTTTTTATCTAATCGCTGTGAAAGCGCCCCGTGCAGTCTTATTCGTAAATATCGATTAGCAGCAGTCGGCCAACGGTAAGATCGCTTTGCAAAGTCATTGATGTATACGTATATGTACGTACTGGTTAATGAAAGAAGTGGCTAAATTCATAATTTAATTCGCAAATTAGCCGCTTCTTGAACCAAGCCATACAACGACTTTGACACTTTTTTTACTGAGCCAAAGACATATGTATATCGTAATAGTTGTCTATGAGTTAAAAGCGACGATTTACGCTTGTATGCAAATGTCAGCGAAGACTCCGTTGAAAAGTCTGTCTTCCCATCAATTCTTTTGCTGCTTCATCCGATGCATGTATGTGTGTGTGTGTGTGTGTGTGTGTGTGTGTGTGTGTGTGTGGAAGAAAGAGAGGGAGAGCGAGAGCTCTCGGAATGGACATTTTTCAGCCCTCGCTCACTGACGACAGAGAACTTCGGGTCGAACCAGCTGTGTGATGAGTCAAATCCGGAAGATCCGGTGGCAAGCAAAGCGGTATAGCACTCGGTCCGTAAATTGCTTCTTGCTCATCCAGTTGCATCGCAAATTGTTCTTCAAGCCTCTGCAATAAAACATCAATTCGAAAATTTATTTTTTTGTCGTTTTCTGGATATTTAATCATAAAAATTTCAGCAATCACAATGCTTGTTCTGTCGGTTTCACGGAGCAATGCTGAACCGTGTTCAAGTTCTCGTATTATGCGAGTTCTACGATGCAGTTACTCAGAAATTCATGGTATCTCTGCTCAATAAATACTGTTACTGATTTTTTTTTTCGTGATTGACTAACCTTCTGCAACTTAATCACACGTTCCTTCCAATCAATGCTGGATTCTGGTTTTAGATTGGCTCACTTTCATAAGGAATGTTTGACTGGGATTCATTGTTATCACTTTATTTGATTTTTTTTTTTTTTTTTTTTTTTCGTGACTGACAAAAGCATACCCAGGTGTATAATGATGAGCATTTGTGCAATTCCAATAAACTTTACTAAGTATCTAAAACACTGATCTAACTGCACCCAACATTGATATCGAGCTATCTTTTAAATTTTCATAGAATTTTGATGGAAAAAGAACACACGTACACACAGACCATGAAGATGGACAAAACGAAAGAAAGAGAGGAAGAAACACAAAGACATAAGCGATAAAGAATGTTATGAATTTTCGGAATGGACAATGATTTTTGTTCGTCAGAAAAAATCAATAATCCGAGATCTTTTCCAACGACATTGTTGCTTTCTAATCGATCTATAATCGATTCATCTATTACTATTACAATCGTTATTCGCAATTTGTATTGTCAAATTACAAACAACAAGCGTAGTTTGCTCTCCTTTTGTAATTTTTTTGTTGCGCAAAAAAATCCAAATACTTTTGTGAAACGAACGAGATAACGATGAGTATGGACGTTACAATGCACATAGGAAGGTTTTGCCACGGACGTATTCAATGAAAGACACACACAAAAATGAGTACAAGGGGCCATACAAAAATGAGACTTTATCTGCGCGGATTGGGCGGGATGTCGTGGGATCTTGGGAGAGTACCGTTAATAGAACCAGTATCCGAGCCACTGCCGCGCAATGTAACCCTCGGTATACTGAAAGGTGTAGGTGAATTTGGCATGGAACGTGACATGTGAGGTGATTTTTTCCACGCCGAAGCTGCGGACATTGCGGATAAGGTAAAAGCCGCAAACGATAGGGAGGATAATCGGGAGGGCAAATAATCTCGATAACGGGCCTCCAACGCTTCCATTTGACTCGCCAGTTCAGCTTCTAATTTCTATAAAACAAAAGACAAAATATCGAGAAAAAAAGATTTTTCGTTAAAAAAGTATTTCACGATGTTTTTGTCGTTTCTAATGTTAAGAACTGGCTGACTGAAAAATTAACAGAAAAATGAGGGACCAGCGCGAGTAGCTTAATTGAAACGAGAGAAAATTGTGCCAAATTTTACTACGCGAAAGTCGGATCGTTCGATTTTTATATCTCGAAAAATTTTTTAACGTACGGTGCAGTAAAAAAACTCACCCTGAATTTTTTATTTTGCACAGCAAGTAAAACGTCACTTTACAGGAGGCACGATATCAATTTTTCTCAAAGCAAACATTTAAAGTTGTACTCAAGGAAAAAAAACGTGGAAATGAAATGTTTTCAGCAATCAGATTTGACAATTTTGACCTCGGTAGTGCATATTACTAAAGAAATTGTTAAATTCAGCAAAACTTTTTTTCACACTTTTCATTTCTTTCTTTCGTATTCTTTCTTTCTCTTTCTCATACCGCGATTTCGCAACTAAAGATTTCTTCTCTGGCTCCATTTCCGTCTCTCATTCGTCGACAATTTTCCAAGAGACTTACCTGTTTGCGAGGCGTCAACTGTGCCTTCCATTCTTTAAGCTCTTTCGTATAAGCTTCCTCCTGCTCCTTGAGCTTCATAGTCTCGTACTCCATGAGCATTTTTCTCTTCTCATTCTGCAACTGTTCGAGCTCTTTGATCGTCGCGTCGCTCTGTGCTCTGACCTCTTCGAGTTGTCTGGCGTGTTTAAGTTCGAATCTCTGTTGCTCGGCACGATAACGTTTTTTCTCGTTTTCCTGAAACTTTTTGAGCTTATCCCGTTCGGCATCGGGATCGGTAGCTAAAGCTGAACTTATGGAAATCCGCATGGACTCGCGGAACATCATTTCACGAGCTTTCATCTCGTTGCGTATGCGTTTTGGTAGATTGCGACGTTCGACCGTTTGTCTCTTGATCAATTCTTCTTCCTTGCGTTGGTTCATTCGTTTCATCTGTTCCAATTCTTTCTCATGGCGTATGAGCATTTGATGACGTTGCAAGAAGAAAATATCTTTGAGTTGTCTCTTCAACAATTGTTGCCTCTCATGAATTTGACGGTCCTCTAATTCCCAAATAGCGGATTCGCGAGCTCTCATCAACTGTTGTTTCTGTTGTAAAAACTGGCGTTCCATAAGGGCGATTTTTTCACGATGACTGTCTGACAATCGTCTGAGCGAAGTCTCGTGACTTTCGTTCAATTTCTCGAGAAACAGTTTTTCTCTCTCTTCGTGTTCCGCTTCTAATTTCTCTTTGCGCATTTTAAAAGCGCTCTTTCTTCGTTCTTTAGGCATAAGGTCGACCTCTTGTTTGAGCAAGCGTAATTCTTGTTTGAGGCCATCCCGAAATTGTTTCAAATCACGTTCCTGCTCGCCACGAATTTTTTTCGAAGCCAAACGCAAATCGGCCTCTTGCTGAGCTTCTGCACGTTCGATTTGCTGTCTCTGTTGCCGTGCCAATGTATCGAGATCAGCCTCGGCACCGCGCTCTAATAATTGTCTCTCTTGCTCGAAACGTCTTTCCTGTTGATCCTTGTTGAAATGTGACTTTTGCGATAAATCCTGAAATTGCTTCTGTTCCATCTTCTGTAACATTTTGAGCTCCCGCAGTTCCTGCTTGCGGAATATTTGATCATCGTAAGTGCGCCCATTCTCGTCATCACCATAGATTACTTTGGAAGTGGTTGTTGTCACAACGACACCGTCGATCTCAAACTTTCGGGTACGTTTTCGAGTCTTTTTCTTCAAATTCATCATTTGTATATCCTCCTTGCTCCTCGGTGGTCTCGGTTGTTCGCGGTTGTAATCGGGTTTACGACGAAGAACAACTTCGTCTTCGTGTTCCGGGAATTGACGAATTGAATCACGTCCAGCGTGATTTTCTTTATTCGAGCCGCGGCTATCTTGGCTCGTGGTAGTCGATATGGATTCAGCATCAGATCGATCGTTACTCTTGTTAGGTGTGTGCGAACGCGTCGAGCCTGAATCGCTCTGTGACCTTGAAGCTTCGTAAAAATCAGGTGACGCGCGTTTTTCCTTTGAATCGTGTTTTTCACGAACTTTCCCACTCGACGATCGCGCCATTTCGTGATTACGGCCAGTCTGTTCCGTTTTTAATTGCCCATTCATTTTTCTTGATTTTCCATCTTGGACCTCATCGACATCGGTTGATTCAACAGTCGTGCCAGCGACTGTCATCGCCGTTCTTGTGAAATCGTCGACATTTTCCCGATTCGCCAGCATATGATCGTTCGTACACTTGTCACTGTTGGACGAAATAGTTCGAGCGACGTTGCGCTTGCTCGATGCATTTATTGAAGAATCCTTCACCCGTTCTCCCTCGTCACCCACCGTCACCACCGATACGTGACTCGTGTCCCGTTCATTCGTTAATTCTTCGTTCAATTCATCGTTTACGATCGAACTCACTATCACAACCTCTGATTCATCCAATTTTTTGCCTATGCGCTTTGGTGCTTCCGTTATTACGATCGGCTGCTCGTGAGGTGTATACTCAAGGCTGTCCAGCGACGTGAAACCGTCGTCGTCGGTCGAAGACTCGTTTACTTGCGTCTTGTTCGTCTCGTTTGCGACTATAACCACTTCCGAAATTGGTGATTGACGACGCAGCGGCGGCGGTGTCGAAGTCGCGTCTATCAGTACCGGCGGGTGAGTCGTTACTACTGTTACCTGGCTCACGTTACTCGCTAAACTGTTAGATGGATCAGGAGAATCCGCTGTTATTCGCACGGTCGTTGATGTATTTGAACGAGGATCCTGTTCAGATTGTGATTTTCCTAGACAACAAAAAAAAACAAACAAAAAAATGAAGAAAGCATTCTATGCAAGTATTGGAAAAAACATTACATTCTTTGATGCATATTTTTTTCACAAAATAAATCTCACCCGTAATAACGACAACATTATCGCCACTTTCCGTTCTTGAGAGGCTCTTGCTTCTAATCGGCGTCGATGTAATGACAGAAACATTGACACCCGAACCCCTTCTTTCTCGATTCGAACTGCGATCGACCGTGTCCTCGTGAATTCGATTTTTTCTATCGCCGTCAAATTGTTGGTCAAAGTTCTCAAGGGAATCGTTTCTCGACGATCCAGCGCTACGACTTTTGGCCGGTCGTTCAGTCTTGTTTGTTCCGAATTCGCCACCCGTCTTAATATTCTCACTCGAGAAAGCACGAGCGTTGTTCTTCTCCGAGAACAACGAAGTTTCGCTGCTCGACTGTGTGCTACGTTTCAATGTTTCTATTGAAGCGTCGGACATGCGTTTCACCGCTTCCATAGAAATACGCTTCTCCAAGACTGCGTTTAGCTTGCTCTCTACTGATTTTCTCTTTTCTTCGAGACTTTGACGACTTTCTTGGAGCGATATCTGCTTCTCGTAACGTGGTCGTTCCTCGATAACTTTACTCTCGCTTCTGCGGATAAAAATGACGTGAGGCTCGCAACTATTATATCACTTCAAAGGAAAAATTACAATAAACGTCTTCAATATTTGTCGAGGAAATTTTGTAACCTTTGACACACATGAAATAAGATTTTTCAGAGTTACTCACCCCCGTTTTTCGTCCAGAGAGCTCTGCTTACTGAAAACGGGTTTTTTCCAAACATCCGAAGACTCCGGTTGAACTGGTGCTGATTTCCGTTTTTCCTCTAAACTTTCTTGATCTTTTTCGACCGTTGTTCTCTTATTTTCCACAGATTTTGCTCTCATATCAACGTCTTTTTTGTTCTCCGTCAAGCCTTTCTTCTTCTCGATTTCCGGGCTACCTTCCGATGCCTTTTTATCGTCGACTCGTCCCTTTTGTTCTTCACCATTAAGACTCTGTCGTACGTGATCAGCCTGGTTTTCCGCTGTCATCTTCTCGTTTCGCTTGTCGTTAATCGTAGACGATTTTTCCGATAACTCCGTGCCACTCGAGGCCTCAGTCACTTTCGGCACATTCTCCTTATCTTCACTTTTGCTGTTTTGCCGAACTGCCGGAGGAGGTGGCGCTGGACCTTTTTCACGCGATGATTTTTTCTCACTCACATCAACCGGAACAGGGGGCTTTGGAGCCTGAAAACCATTGGCATTATTACTTTGTATTCTTTTGGGTTCTGCATTTTCATTTTGAACGGGTCAATATCAAACTTATATAGAGATAATCACCTAACGGGACACGTACGGAAAATTATACAAAAAGTAAATTTAAATACCGGATCGAATATCAGAATGCCATCAACTCACCGGCTTTTTCTCAACGGACGTTGGGATGCTCTCTTTCGAATCAGCTTTCCGAAGTTTTTTGCTCTTCTCCTCTTTCTCACCATCCCGATTGATCTCGCGTTTGTGACTATCTTCCTTCTTTGCTTGCTCGGCTGCCGCAACAACACCTTCCTTCTCTGTGACTGAAATGAATAAAAGAAAAATGACATCTCTTAATAGGTAATTTTCCAAAATCCAACAAAAATTCGTTACACCTTCCGATAATACGACTCGATATGAATGAAAAGAATAAAAATACAATTTCATTCTTATCGCAAATTTTATCCAAAAAATATGAGAAATTTAATATGCGAGAGCAATATGTGATTCTGACCTTTAACATCAGTGTCGCTGCGCATAGATGTAGAGTCATCTGCGAGTTGGTCCAGCTCCAGAGGAAGCTGTGATGTGCGCTGCTCCTGGAATTCACCAGTTTGTATTAGCAAGAATAAAAAAAAAAACTGTACCGCAATTTCTTCATCAAATTCGAGAACCATCGAATGTGACCGAAGAAAAAAAAATTATAAGTATACTGAACTGAATTCGAATAACGAAGGCAACAGAGAATATCAAATTTACTAAACTAACTACAAGGAAACAGTTCACATTCAAGTCAATCGAATATGAAAACTTGTCATCAAGAAACTTTACATCTTTGGAGAATGAAAGTATCATTGTGTGTTAAATCTTCTTTTAAAAAATGAGTGACACTATCCTACGAATCGACCTCATCAATTGACTTTAAACTTAGAGCTCCCTCCATTTAATTTGTTTCATATGAAAAAAGTTTCGTTGCATTAAAAAAAAACGAAGCACATTTCAATTAATTTATTATGCACCGAAGAATAAAGGAAATAAAAATAAAAAAATACACAACGAACGTAGATCGTCGACCGCGGGAGATTTGGCAAAAAGCTACTGACCTGACAGTCGCACGTATGTTGGGGCTGGCGAGGCCCAGGAGAGCCGCATGCACAGCCAAATTATCGAAATTACAACAGCACATTCATTAAGAGCATTACAACAATTTCATTACGGATTTATAAACAAAATGGAGGGGGAAATTCAAATATTAATGACTGAACTACAACGAGCGCTTTGGTTGGATTTCTCCTCAGGACCGAGACTTTTTTTTACAAATTCGTTATTTTCGTGTTTTTTTTTTTCAGGTGATGCATGACAATTCAAGTTTTATTGGACATTGATGGACTAGGAATGGAAAAAAAAAAAAAACACGGGAGCAGCTTACCAATCCGCTGATACTGTTCTCTGTGTTTTTTCGCCTTTTTGGCCTTCTATTTGTAGTGCAAGCGTGTAACAATGGATGTATAATATGTTAAATCGACGTATCGAGCCGGAAACTACTCTATGTCGTTTTGTTTAAACATTACTGTTTTCTTATTCAACAACTTTATTGTTATTTCGTCTATTGCTTTCCCTAGCGTGCTAAATATCCAGTCGTATTTAAAATTAGCCAGATACGTTGATGAACGAGGGAAAAGGTACATTTATGCCTGTTACCTAAAGTGCTTTGCTTTCAGACGGACGATCAATGACGATTTCCAGCTTTTTCAGTAACATCGTCAGAAATCTTATTTTACTGAACGTGCGAGGATTGGAAACAACCGCAATCACATATCTTGCAGAGTTAATTTCAGGGGTTTTGCTTTTGATCATTTTTTTCTTCAACATTCCGAAACAGAATAACGAGGGAACAATCCTCGAGGCTAATCTATGCTCGACATTTAAAGGTCATCTTCATTGAATTTCGTCGATTAATCGACGTCGAAATATTTTCTAAAATAGAAATAAATTGATAAACGATCAATGGGAACTTGAAGACTCACCTCAGCCTCCTCGTCAACGAGCTCTTCCTCAACAACGTCGGCCTTATACTCCAACAACAAATCTCTTATGGGCTTTGAATCCAATGTTCGATTAATGAAGGAATGTTTTAACAACTCGTCAGCCGTTGGTCGCAACGATGGATCCTTTATCAAAGCTTTTGCTATGAAATCATTGAAGTCTTTACTCCATTTGCCCGGTTGATCGAGCTTCGGCGGATCACTTTTTTGTATTTTTAAAAGCACTCTCATAGGCGACATTTCGTGATTCGGCGGTTCCATTTGAGCTAATTCTATTAAAGTTATTCCCAGAGACCAAATATCGACCTAAAGAGAAAGAAATACATGTGAATAGAACACCTTTTTCACTAATGTTTACACATTTTGTACATTTTTTGAATGAATTCTCACTAGATTTTAAACTGGATCTTATAAATATCTTGAAGGACGCTCTATAAATATCTAGGACGCTGCATCACTTTTTTCAACGACACAAGATCTAAAGTGCCAACGGTGAAACTGCTTGAGTGCTTTCGCGTGGCGTACAATAATTGAAGAAAAATGAAATTCTGAAGTTCAGCCTTAATTACTTTGAATTCAAAATGCAACAATATTTTTGGGTATTATTGGATCTATAAACGAATTCGATCAGTTTTTCGTATTGTATTTAACAGAAAAGGGCACGAAGTTAATATGTAAACCTAATAACTCTTGCAATGGTAACAAAAACTACCAACTCACTTTAAAATCGTACGGATTGTCCCTGAATGTTTCGCACAATACTACTTCCGGTGCCATCCAGTAAGGTGTGCCAATAAATGTGTCATGCTTCTGCAAGGTGTGCTTATTTTTTGCGGAAACACCAAAGTCAGCTGAAATAATAACATCTCACATTAATGAAGAGAAAAAAGGAAAATAGAATCACGTAATGATAAAATCGCTCATTGTTCGTTATCACTTCTCACAGACCAAGTTTTTCTCTGATACTTTACCTAATTTTACACCACCGGACATCGTGAGTAATACATTTCCAGCTTTAAGATCCCTGTGTATGACTCGAGATTTGTGCAAAAATGCAAGACCTTTCGTCATTTGCTGACAAACGTACGATATCTGAGGTTCGGTAAGAGCCTTCTCGAGCTCAACCATTATCGAATCGACAGCACCACCGTCGCAGTATTCGATCAGCATCTGCGTAAGATTAACAAAAATATTTCATTACAAACCAAATCGATTCAACATTCGAAAGATTTAACCATTTCTTTCATTCGCAATTCGTTTCTTCATCGAAAAAAAAATGACTGATCACTACTCGTCGGGTTCTTTCACATCAATTTTTATAAAGGTGTCATACTGGTAATTGAAACGTTCATTATAATCAATTATACTGAACAGTTTGTGAATGAAAAATTTGACGTAACCGTAAAAAATTCTTTGGTGTATTGGAATTTTTGAAAATGAAAGTGTGATTTTCGACAGCTAAATAATTCGAATTCTAATATTTTCGACTGTTCTATAATTGTGTCAATGAGTGTAAAATCGTTTACAACACGATTGTTTTGGCAAGCGTTCAAACCTTTTGGGCTTCGCCCACGTTAAAATACTTAAAAATATGTCTATTTTTTCTTCTTCCATACCCATAGTTTTCCATCCTTGAAGTACGCCTCATGAAGTTCAACGACATTGGGATGCTTGAATTCTGAGAGAATATCAATCTCTATCATGAAATCGCTCAGATCATCTTCTCCCTCCAGTGCGCACATTTTCGCAGCAGCCAACTGATTCGTCTGCTTGTGCTGAGCCTATAATTTACAGTCAAATTTACAAAATAATAAAACTCAAATCTTCTGAAAATGGGGAATCTATTTGCAGCAATTCTGCAGTTTCCAGTAAACGAGAAAACCTCGAAAATATTGACATTTTTGATAAACAAAACCAAAGTTTTTTAATTCTTTAAAATTGCTGATTAACAAAGTTATACCAAAATTTCATGATTTGTTGAATCGTTAACTTATCGTTATGCCATTATAATTTTTACAGCAAATCATTAAACACAATGAGAATCTTGTGGTTGAGAGTCGGACAAATGACATAAACCGCCCCCGATAGATTTTTTCATTGGATTAAGAAGCCCTGAGGGTACTTTGAGCATTGGAACGCAGTATGGAGAATACGAGAGAACCGGCGAGGTATCGATTGCATTTTGTTTCAATCATGTAATACGACTACGACTGAAGCGTGAATTGAATACAATAAAGTTCGTGCTCTGGTTCGATTTTTCTGCAGACTTTGTTTAAGATTGTTTTTCGTTGTTGAATTATTTTGACCTTGTAAACTTTTCCAAAAGCACCATCGCCAAGCTCGCCGATCATTTCCCAAAATTCTTGTGGATCACAGTCGATTTTGATGTTATTGTAGAGTTTTTTCTTCTTGGCGTCGTTGCCACCGAAGTGGAACGCTTTCTTGAGATTCGAAAGAAACGACATCGTTGAGAAAAACAATATGAATGTACTCAAGGAAAAAATATAAACGTGAACTGGCTTTTTTTCGTGTATCTCTTTGCTCCTCTTTCTTTTCACATAATCCCTGATAGGAGAAAAATATCCTCAGTTCGGATTGTTCGTGAGCATCTGTGTGATAATTTCACATTTAGAAGGGAATAAAGAAAAGTTCCATCAACATTAAATCAATCGATTAAGATCCCCGTTGGTCCCCAGGGGATCGCGTTGTTTCTTTCCCGCATCTTGAAGAAAAGAATTTTTATTCGTCTTATCAATCGTCAAGTCCGTTGCGACTGGTGTGAATCGTCGTGAATGATTCAAGGCCCATTTCTTCGTGAGGTCCAAACTAAAACCACAAGAACACAATATCGCTGTTAGTTTCATATTTTTTATTTTTTTCCAAATAAACACTAAAACTATTTTATTCGACTGAGCAGTATTTTTTGTTTATCATCTAAATCGATATTCATGAGTTTGAGAACGTTCGTCGATTACAGGAAACATGGTGGCTCCATCGTTTTTATCGTTTTTTTTTGTTTTTTATTACTGTGTAGAAAAAACGAAAATTCGCCTCGTCCGATGTCTGGCAAATGGATCGACACGAATGATAAACCGTTTGATATAATTTCCGAGTAACCGTATCTTTAAATTCCAAGATTATTCGCCTCATCAACGGGTAATAATAGTATGACGTAATATGTCTGATTTTACTGATAGCAACCACGACTTTCTATTTCCAGAGGATGCCTCTTTTCTCTTCTGCTATCACGAGCAAAAAGAAAAACCAATAAACGATCCCCTGCTCAATTTACTATTACAACGAATCGAAGGATCGTGTGGGTCTAATATTCCGTCGTTTAAAATGAATATCGAGATGGAAAGTGAGAAAAAAAATTGAATTCGCGTCATAAAAGCATAAGAAATTCGATCTTAGCTTGCCACTTATTTCATAGGAAAATAAAAAATGAGCGAAATTTTGAATATTTTTTTCCGCATGAAAAAAATTGACGAGAAGCTCGTGGTGTCGAAACACTTTTGATCAGGTGATTCGATTAACGAATGAACAATGATTTCCTTATGATTCATCAGCACGGAGCTTGTGTGACACACTCCAAGAAAGCATGCAACAACCTTCCTATGAAAAAAGTTGCCCCGCTCAAATTGAGAACAAATCTATCGAACGAATAACAGACAATAGTGGGACAAAAAAATGCGCGTGAGATAAGAGAAGATTGCGAGGGAGGAGAAATAAATCAGCTATTTTGATGCCTGAAATGATTACAGCAGCATTATCGTACAGAGATAAGTCGATGTGTCTCATAGTTTTATGACTACCAAGCATTGATCGAACATTAATAATCCGCGTGGAATTTTATAAACAGAATCGAAAACGGCTCATTAAAAAACAGTTTCACTGGAGAGAAGGAATCACGACGCTGAAGTTTGCAACGTTGGAGTCCAACGAAGTGAAGGAAAAAAATATTTTTGATTCACGAATTTTTTATTTTACTAAGTATCGGTGCAGGTTGAAAAACTACCAATTGCATATTCGGCAGGGAACGAAATTGCAGAATTACTGGAATTATTGGAGGGTCTTTTAGATCATTTCGTTGGACTCCAACGTTGCAAACTTCAACGTCATAAGGAATCGGTCGTTGGGCCGAAATATTTCGTCAATATTCGTGTATCGAAATGTTGAAGATAAAAAACTGCTGAAGTTTGGTTTCCTACAACGAACCGCGGGGATGACGTTGAAGTTTGCAACGTTGGAGTCCAACGAAATGATCGAAAAAAAGCCTCCAATAATTTCAGTAATTCTCCAATTTCGTTCTCTGACGAATTTTCAATTCGTAGTTTTTCAAGGTGCACCGATACTTCGTGAAATGAAAAATTGGTCAATTGAAAATTTTTTTTTTTTGTTCATCTCGTTGAACTCCAACGTTGCAAAGTTCAGCGTCGTCCGCGGGGTCGCAATCGAAAAGAAGACTGATCGAGCACGGCTCAAAATTAGATGCAGAATCGAAGAATCAACTGGGCTCCTCTATTCTGTCAAAATATTGGCGAATTTTCTTCGTTTCATTTGAGCCGACTCAAGGTAAACGAGAATTTAGTCGAGTCTCGATGAGATGCGAAGAACATGAAAATTATGTAACGCGCACGAATTACAATTTGCAGTCTCGCAGATTAAAACTACGTCAGGCTGACTTTTTTCATTTGATTGAGCAATGGCGCAGCTTGATCTGCTATTCTTCCTGTTCAATAGAAATCCCGAAGTGTGAAGAAAAAAAATTCTGCTTGTCGAATAACCGGCACTTCCACTTTTTTTTTTGGGATCGTTTGCAAAAATTTTGGAACGTGAAATCGCCTTAATTTGTTTGAAATCCTCCCTAACGTTTAGACGGGTTTAATAGGAGTCGAAAAGACACCTAATAAGTTATGAATCATCGGGATTAAAAAAAAGAAAACACGGGAAACACATTCCGTGGTCTGAGCTCATCTCCAAAAAAACTCAATCTCGAATGATAAAAATCGACGCAAAATCGATGAATTCTTGTACGGTGATATTAACTCACAGCACTCCTTAATTTCGAGTAAAATGTTTGCGATTTTATTTGGTTCACGAGTTAACCGATAGCGCCATTAAAATTCATGCTGTCAAGAGATGAAAAGTGTCAGTATTATTGGAAAGTTCGTAAAATCGAACGGAACATCGTAAAAGTCGAGAGATTCCTAGAACCGAGGAAAAAAAACCGGAATCGAGACAGTAAAAGTGGTTAAACGTGATGAAAGCGATCATGGCGTTTTTCAATCGTACGCTTTTGTGGAAAAACAAAATCGACAGGTGTATATACGAGTGGAAAAGAGACTCGGGGTGTGCGAGAGAGAAAAAGAGAAAGAGTGGGAAAGTGGAATCTCAGTTTGCTTAAACTCGTGTGGAACTACGTGGTTGACACAATTTTTTGACAAGCCCATACAGACGCAAAAGCTTGTACATATTGGCCCGTTCGTGAGCATCAATCGGACGCCATGGTTAACTTATGGCTCGTTTTTCACACACTTGTACCTCGTGATACGGAAATTTTTGCTAAAAACTTATGAAATCGTTGGTGAAATTCAATTCCTTGAAATTTCAAGCCGAGGATGCCAAAAACGAATAACTTGAGACTGAATTCGAGACTGGCGGAGTGCAGAGAAAAAGTAAACATCGCGAAACAAGATAAAAATTAGTGTCGCCAACACCTTTCCTTGCAATATGCATATATATAAACACATACGTGTGCGTCAATACGTGTATATAGATACACGCACATTCGTGAATACGTAACGAAAGGGAGTTGTCGAATCCACGAGAGTGCAAAAAACTCGGCAGTTGGCACGTAAACGTAGATTGAAATATTGTCGAAGCGAATATAAATGTTTAATGAATACTGAGGCAAGAAGTGTTATTTTGCACGCACCTCGATCTTGAAACCTCAAAAATCCTTATATGCCCCCTGAGGAAGAGGCTGTATGTAACACAGGTAACACCCGCGGATCGTCTTCCCAAAAACCCCACTTTGACACTGAATATTCCCAGAGTTATTTGTTCTCTTAGTCGTCTCGCGTCACAAACCGAAGTATACTAGGATAGAACGCAAGGTGGAAGGCGAAAAGAAGGAAAGAAATACCGAGAAATTCAACTTGAATTTCTCAACTTTCACGCAACTGTACAATACTATTGGTGAAAAAAAATGAAATGAAAAATAGAAGTACTCGAATATTCGAAAAAAAGAACTCGAGTATATAGTATTTTTTTTTATGATTCGACTCTCATCGCTTAGTCGCAACGATGCACTCGGCGGCTAGTTTTATCGGAGAATTTTTTTTTCTTCTTCTCATTCCTAAGTGTTTTTCGGAGAGCGCGAGCGCGCCACACACACGCACAACCAAGATCGTATATATTATGGATACATACAGACATATACGTATATAGGTCTATGCATATAGATAGGTTTTCACTCGAAACTCACGCACGAAAGAACACGACAAGTTTTAACGGAATTTTGAGAGTGCTCCAGTTTACAATTAAAAACAAATAGAGTATTCCCATGAATTGTGAATCGTTGAGAAAAGCCACGATTATTGCGAGCACGAAATTGAGATACCGCACTCTAAAAACAAACGATTTAACTAGATTTTTCAGAGTTGACGAGGACAGACATGTCTATCAAGGGGCAACAACTCTGTATGTTTCGATGAGCACGGCCATTTTCAGCAGATCGGCGCACGCACTCTCTTCGTCATTCAGGGGAGAAGGGAGAGGGCAAACAAAACCACTAGAGGGCGAATGTACATTTCAACAACATACACATGCACACCACGCCTGGGGAAGTGACGTAATCCGCAATCTTAGCACCAGAGGGCCACTTTTATCATCTGGGTATGGTCCATCAATTTCTCTCTAGGTTTTTTTCATTCTGATAAATAATAAAATTTTGCAGCGTGGGGTTTTGCACCCGTTTTTAAAATATTCTCATTTTTCTATTTTCGGGTCCTTCGCTTCATCATTGTTCAGTCACACATTTGAGTACCTGATAATACAGAATTTGTATAAAACTTTGGAGGAGTAATCTATATATTTTGCTATATATATAGTTGGTCAGCATCACATGCAGTCATGTATATATATGCATGCATAATGTTTGTACACATATACATTGGTTGTTGATACTACGGAGAAATTGTCATTACCACTTGAGTGAAAGGTCGAATAGCCTCAAAATAAAGAAAGGTAGGCAACTTGTGGACCGTTTGGTTTTTCACAAATAAGTGATTTTCTTCTCAATTTGCAATTGTACACATAATGCACAGCACTGCCGGTTTTTAGTCTGGTCGAAATTCAATACAAAAACAATTCAAATTTCGACAAAACATTACAGCTGAAACGCAAATTTTCGACTGCATCGTAAAAACGTTATTTATAGCAAGATCAATTTAACTAATCATATAACATCACAATTTGTACTTGCAACTCGGGAAGGTTTTCAAACCCCCAAATTCTAAAATCTGATAGTCAAATGTCACTTCTACTTTCATAAAAAAAAAAAATGAACATTCGTCAAAACAAGGCTGTTTTGAATGTTACATTGTTATAATGGAACAGCATTCCTTTTTTTTTAAATGGAAACTGCATGAATAATTTACAAATAAAAGCAAAATCACAAATAATTGGGTGATCCGAAACATATTTACCCCTCTTTTTTCTCTACTTATGTTTTAGATAAATTGTCAAGTCATTTATCAAATATCTCCTAAATCGTTTGATCTTTTATAGAAATTCATAAGTTTTATAATCCATTCATTCAGATCTTTATCGCACGAATAATCATATACCTCAAAATAACACAAACAAAAACTTAATAATATTTGAGAATCAGAAAGATATCTGTGTTATGTCGAAAAAGGGAAATCCATTTTTTATATAATTTTTAAAGAAATTCCTTTTTTTTTAAGTGTCTTTTATCTTTAACAAAGACCTTAAAAGTGCAAAAAATTGAAATCCAGACCTTCCAGACCTCAACCGAATATGCTAAATTCATGATAGAGAAACTGGCATAAGACGAGCATTACAAAAATATAATATCTTTGAATTTTTAGAAGTTCTTTATTTATAGGAGAGTCTGTATCGAAGCAAGATGAATTATTTGGAAATTTTTTTTATATTTCTAAAAATCTGAATATCAAACTTTGGATCACTTCTGATTAGTTTTTTATCTTTTAGTTTCTTCATTGTTACAATTATTCAAGTCATGTTAATTTATATTTTCATACTACTTAATTAAGTGTGATGAATCTGGATAAGTTCTCGCTAGAACTTGATAACTTTTTAGTAAATTTTATTCACATAACTTACCGTTAGTAAATAACTTGTTACATAACTTACCCTTTCTGGAAAGGTATGAAGTGACAAAATTAATTTGGCCAGGACAGAAGCCCGACAAAAAGATAATCCTGTTAGTTGCTAGCGGTACATTGTCGTAGAGTACATTATTTCTCCAAAGTTTCAAACTTCTCCCGAGGGGTTTCATAATTTATCAAGTGCAATTAACACGTGAAAATTTCATCGATAATTCGATCATGGGAATTACCATTTGTCCAGATCAATAAAACTGGTCATCACCGAATTGAGGGAGGAGAAAAAGAAGAGAAAATGTCTGAAAAAACACGAGGTGTCTTTCGAATCATCTTAAATAGCTTCCTATCGTCTTTTAAATCGGCGCCCAAACCAAAATTCATGGGCGAGGATCAGTTTGGCACAAAGTTTTATGAGGAGCCTCGAGTAACGGGACGAAAAACACGTGGACGATTTTTCGAACCGGTAGAGGAGGAAAAATTCGACCAAGAAATGACAGCAGAATGGGAATCGTGGTTACGATATAGACGCAAGGACCCACCAACGAAAGAAGAAATAGAAGCCAATAATCAAATGATATTGACCAAGAAAGAAAACGCAGCAAAACTGGATATTAAATATGGAACTAACAAAGAACTAGCATTAGAATCAGGAGCTGTACAAAAGATTCCTGGCTCATCTTTTCCAGTGTACAAAGAATACACAGAAAACTATAAAAAACCGTTTGTCGATCCGAAAGAATAACAGTAGAAATTGGTGAAGCTAGGATCATTTGAAAATTGATAGATTTGTAATTCAATGTACTGTAAAATATATAAATGCTTAATACGCTACATACAATAAGAGTGCTTCATTTAATCTTTGAGGATATTTTATTTATCATTTCGAAATATCAACGGAAATTAGTTACAGAATTAAAGAGACTTGAAACTATCTTTTTCCATAAATCTGCTGTTGAAGAATAAATTTTGAAGAATCTTTCGTATTGACATTAAAGTTGATTCACTCGTTCCTCCATAAAAAGTGAGTTAAATAAAAATGAAAAATTTCAGTTTGTTTTGTAAAACAATTTATTCCGTCACTCCTATGTTATTAAACATTTACCGACATCGTCACTCTTGTTATCACCTCAAGCCATATCGACCACAAATCATACTCGCCGCGTTTATTACAATTATTTCGTTCTGTCTCGAGCGAGTATTATTTTACACGATGACACTTTGGTTCTAAAATACCGGAAGATTAAACAAAAATTGAATACCGTTTTCTTCGCCTAGTGCCCATTTCATCAATCGTGATAGTAATTTTGATGAAGAAAAAAAATTCAATTGTGCGCCGAAATTATAAGTACACGTAAATTTCCAAGTAAATTGCAAACGAATTAATAGTGTTGATATAATAACGCGTTATTTGTTAATTTTTTTCATTGATCTGTACTACGGACACAATAACCCCTCAGTGTTGCAATTAATTGAAAATCTAAACGATGAAGCTTTTCAATATTCCATCGAAATATGAGACTTCGTATCTGTAAAACATCAGTGTTTTGTAATTAGGAATTCTTCCATAGGAAAAAAACAATTTCGTTTGACTCGCATCCGATTTTTACGGAATTTGTATCTGCTTATTTCAACCGGAGAAATCACTGTTGTCGAACAATGCCTGATCGTAAAGTTCAGCCTTGACGAGACGACCCCCGAAATATCGACCGTTGAGTGAATCTCTTGCCCTTTCGGCCTCTAAAAAACGAAAATCACCCAATTTAGATGAGAGTGAAGACTTTGGAAAAACGCGTTACAAATTTTTTTTGCTTACCGGTCATTTGTGAAAATTCTACAAATATTTTGATGATAACTTCTGCGTCCTCGTCGTCCTCGGACTGCCGTTCGTTGTAAATGATCACTCGCTCAACTATACCGAATTTAGAGCATTCGTCCTGGATTTCTTCCTGCAATGTCTCGTCAACGTCCTCCGGTGAAACCATATTACGTAATATCACGACCCTCGACTCGACTTTTCGCATCAATTTTTGCATCACCAAGTGACGGGCTCTGTGTCCCTTAATTGATATATTTTCTTGCTGCTGTAACGTCTGAGTTTCGGTTTCTTCTAATAATTTTTTCTGTAACTCTTCCTGTTGTTTTTGTTGTGCAGCTTGCTCGTGAGCTCGCTTTATTATGTCGCTGGCAAGAGACGTGGTTACCGGAATCTAGTAAAACAGATGAGACAATAATGTGTACGAATGAAACAACCAAGCTCAGACAAATGTTTAAACATAATAAGAAATTTTTCCATATATATCGAGAATCTGTTCGAATATTTGAATACTGACCACTGGTGTGCCCACGGCAGTTGGGACAACTATTGTTGGTGGAGGAATCACTATCGCCTGACCGGGTATTGGTTGAACAACAGTTGGCGGTCTCGTCAGAGGTTGAGGTATAACAATTCCGGGAGGAGGAATCGCGGGAGCGACGGACGCAACACTCGGTGGTGAAAGAATCGTTGATGGTGTCGCAGGTCTGACGATTCCTGATAAAGCTGTGAATGGATAAAACCTCGTATGAAGAGTTTGAACAATTTTTGGCTCTTTGGAGTATATATTACGAAATATTAATTTTTTGGTAGTGAATCAAGCCATTTGACAGGCTTAACGTTTTTTTCAAATCTTATCATCCAAATTAAAGTAAAATAGTACAATAACATTCGATATAACTGTATCCACCTGGGTTGAGAAGGGGTGGAGTCGTTGCTCCAAGCTTGGTGAGTCCGAGAGCAACGGCATTGCTCGCGACGGCGTCCATAGCTTGAATTTTTGCTGTTGCCGCAGCGGCTGCTACAGCTGCTGCTGTTGGCATCATGCTCGTAGCACTGGGTGGACCCATAAGTGCATTCGGTGGTGTTATGGCTCTCCCGACTCTAAGGTGCTGTCCTCCCAGGTCGAAGAGATTCATCGAAGCAATGGCTTCGAGAGCGGATTGCATTGTTTCGTATTCGATAAAACCATAGCCTTTGTGTCTGTGCGGTGAGCTACCTTGCGCCAATTTGCAATAAGTTATTGGCCCAAACGCTTCGAATACAGATTTAATATCTTCCTCCGTCAAATCTGGATGTATTGATGCGACATAAATACGATTGTAATGTTTGCTCTCTTCCGTTATTTCGTCAATGACAGATTGTGCTTGTGGCATATTCGATGGCCGTCCAACCACCTGTTGATCATACAAACACAAGATTTCTCAGTGATCCCTCGAAAACTGACATCAAAAATAAAAATTCAACTATTTGTAATTGATAAATCTCTCAGCAAATTGATCGATTAAACAATCTCGGTTGAAATATAACGAACACTAATAAATAATTGCTACATGTCTAATATCAAACTCGTCCAAGACATTGGGTCAATGTGAGGGAAATCATGACAAGTATTGAGGAATTCGGCAGGTGAAAAACGGGTTTGCACGATTACGATGATCACGTGAAATTTCTAGTCCATCAATAGAGTTCTCTTGATCCAGATGCCTCACACGCGAATGACATGTTCCATTTTAAATTATTAATATTACTCCAACGAGAACAAAACGATAGAGCATCAAAAGAAATTATGATTCATTTATGAAAAATAATATATTGGAGAGAAACAAATGGAAAAGGAAATATTAATCATGCAGATTATGTCAGTGGAATCAAGGGAAATAAAATAAAAATGTGCCGACCTCCGGAGAGACAGTAGGATTGCGTGGGAACAGGGAAACTCATTATATAGGTACGTCCCACTACCTTGATGTTGCGTCCACCTATCATGACACCGTTCATTTGTTCAACCGCTAATTGTGCCGCCTCAGGAATCTCGTACTCGACGAAAGCAAAACCTTTATGTTTCTGCGTCACTGGATCCCACGACATGTTGATTGGTTTTATAGGTCCAAATGGCAAAAACGCTTGCCGTATCGTGTCCTCCTTGAGCTCGAAGCTTATGCTTCCTACGTATACCCTTAACAAAAATATGGAGCAATATTGAGTAGGCGTTTTTTTTTTATAACAACGGAAACATACAAGCCAATTTGTTTATATAAAAATGATTAATTTTTCACTCTACAGAATGAAAAGCAATGTAATGCCGTGCTGAAATTACTCATTAATCCAAAACTATCAAACTCGTAAATTCATCAAATTTCAACAGTTTGTTTTTTCATATTTTTTGAAAACGTGTATACCTGCACATCAAAGCGAGTGCTTGTTGCCTCTGCACTTGGTTCCGCTGACTGGCCATTTGCTGTAAGGAATTTTCATAACCATCATTACCAGTCAATTTCACTATGATAAAAAAAAATTCTTCTCAAACCGTCGTTGAAATGACAAAGATAAAGTCTAACCTGTTGTTGATGCGCCAAAGTTTGCTTCATCAGGACCATTTTGATGCTCTGCTCCAACGCATACTTTTTCGCCCTATTAACAGTTTCCTGTTGTTCTGATGAAATTTTTGGCAGGACAGCGCCAGGCAGAGTGTGATACTTCGCTCCGGGTCCTACAAGCAAAAGAAATATTTGTTTAAAGATCAATTTCGCAATACAACATTACAAGAAGAAAATAATAGAGTAATAGAATAAATTTACATCGTTGAGTAACTCGCCGACAGTTATTGTAATGAATTTTTGTACTTGTTGATCATTTAAATATACAAAGATGCTTGTATTTCTCCAGTAGGTTAGAAAAAATATTACGCACCAACAACGACCTGCCCCGTTTGATTGAGATCGTAAATCGGTCCTGGCAAGAAGTCCAATGCATTGCCTATGAAGAAATCATGAATTAGACGGTTGTACTCTGTAATATCGTCAATTTAATCAATACCTCAACCATCTCGCTTATGAAACTCACGTTTAACGAATTTTCATAATTCGCAAACACACTGGCGATGGTAGAAATACAATATCACAATAATATCCACGAGAGTGGAAAAAATACCAATTCTGGAATATTTTTTTATCAATATAAAGGTATACTTTGTGATTGTTTTTTGTCAAATATATTTTTGATACTCGAATGAGCGAAAAATTCGTACACAAAAGGGGTTAAGTATCGTTTCTGAAAAAATTGCGACATAGTTGTTGCATGACCAAACGTTCATTTTTTTTAAATTTTTTCTTCACAAATGGGACGTAAAAAGTAACGTTGCCGATGGAGCAGCTTCCCAAAGCTCGACCTCCCGAGAAACTGTAAGTTTAAAGAAATTAAAATTGTCGAGACAGACAGGCTGTCAGTGATGAGCAATGAAATTGTGCTTTTTTTCATCCTGACCTCGTACAATGTGTTATCTTGTGAATGGAAAAACGGATGTAGAGAAGATACAAAGTCACATAATAAATTATTATCAATAAACTCGATTCGATTATCGACGGTGTATCAAAGTTGTGGCTTTACAAGCCTCATAGATATAATTTCGAAAGTGAGTTCTATGTAATTTGAAAAATATGTCGAATAGGCCCAAAGCACATTCGCCATATTTTTCACATCAATTGAGTTCATGCAAAAATATCATTTTCTTCTGCAGGAGAATAAATATCTCTCGCCAAAAATCGATGCGTTTTTATTTATAGTTCGATGATGAAATTTGTAGGGTTGATATTATTATTTGAAGGATTGGCACAATTTGGTTCTTGACTGGTCAAGATAGAGAGCGTACTCTACTAGTCCCTGGAACAGAAATCAAAACACGTTGATTGAAACGCATTTTTCACGAGGCCTCTGTTCTTTCATCAATTATTGTCTGTCGGTTTATTTATTTATATGACTTCTCCCGAGAAACGAATAAGGATTCGAATTTGCTTTTTTCATTTTTGATCTTTTTTTTTTATACGTATTAT
Source organism: Venturia canescens (assembly GCF_019457755.1). Lineage (NCBI taxonomy): Eukaryota > Metazoa > Arthropoda > Insecta > Hymenoptera > Ichneumonidae > Venturia > Venturia canescens. The sequence continues at coordinate 14,564,693 of NC_057421.1, read as the reverse complement.
TGACTCGTTTAACCGTGTTCGGGGCTGAGCAATGAAGGTCACGCGCACAAAATGTCCGAGAGCCTGAGGGTGAGACGCAGAAATCTGTAAGCACAAAGCAAAAAGAGAACACGCTAAGTGCATTTTTTTTCTGCGCCAATCACGCTGTTCTTTTGCCTTCGATAACCTAACAGTTTGCACCGGTATCTATTTAGCAGCTCGGGTCGATTTTTTATTGTCAAAAGATCTATCGAAAAAGAATAAAAACGAGAAATAAAAATAAAAAAAAAAAAAAAGAAACAAGAAAACTAATGCAGTGGTGTAAACCTGATTGAGAAATCAATGATCTGATTTTTGTTACGGATACGTATGTCGCCATCGACTCTTTTATTATGAGCCTCGTTTCATTCGTAAAATTTCTCCTACAATGAGTTTAATCTGCTAAAAATCAATTCCACTGATTTGAGTGTTGGTATAAAATTAGTTCGGAAAGATTCATCTTAGGTGGAACACGGAACAGAATTTGATATTAAGAAAATCGAATCAAGAATGCACCAGCGTAGATGCTGACTTTTTTTAAATACTTGAGGTCGATGATACTTGATTATCGCTTTGTTCTTTTATAATTTCTTAGAGAAATGAAAATTGGAATTTTTTATATCAATCATTTTGTACCAACTTCTTAGATCACGAAAGATTGTACTGTTGAGTATTAATTTCATCGAACCATTTCCTTTTTCTCATAAATTTGTTTCAAGCACAAATTTGACAAAAACGGACTCAATTGGACGTAAATCAATCTTCGATGAGCAAAAGTTTAGCTAATTTACTCTAACCATAAGAATTTTGTAATAGCAACAATAAATAGAATAAAAACGAGACTCATAAGCAGAAAGTAGAGCGACTTCAAACTATCCTAAATGCTGACCTATCTAGGAAGAAAAAAAAACGAGGAACGAGCATCGAGTATCGGCGCTGTATGCACGACAATACACGCCCATTACGGCGAATCGAGTTTCATTTTTGTTCTAAAACTCGGTATTTTGTTTCTTTTTCAACGAATGTTCGAAGCGTTCTCTTTGATTGTTTGGCGCACGCTCATGATCACAGCTCAGTCGAAGGCCACAGTTTCTGTATTGTCTCTCCGCTGTAACATCTCAGAACAGAAGGACAACCATACATTAGTTTTGTTAAGGGCCATCTTCAAGCCTGATTTCGCCTAACACAGAGAGAGAGAGAGAGAGAGAGAGAGAAAGAGAGAAAGAATGAGAAATAGTAGAGTAAAACAAAAACATAGAGTAAGATAATCTATAGGCCGGCCATTCCATAACGTATCTTGTTTAGAATTTTCGTAAAATCGGTTCTCAATCAATATCTACCTCCTAAACTGCTTGACTGAATACCAAAATTAAAAAATTCCCTTTTTTGTCCTCAACATTCCAAAATTCATGTGTGCATATAAATATAGGTATACAATATATATACATGTTGATAGAAGTAAAAATATATCTGTATACATATATTTATAAAGAGCTGAATATTCCTGACTAACTCAATTAATATGCCATATTGATCCTCAGTCATTTTACTCATCACTTGATTTTTGGGTCTCCGCAATGTTCAAAAGTTCTATCGAAAAATTTGAGTATCTAAACATAATGTTGCTTTCAATGGTTGTATAAGTTGTAATCTTGAGAGCAAAATGCAGAGAACATAACGTAACATTTGAAGAGTTGGCCAGCAATTTCTTTTCATACAAATGGAACACTCCATTTGACAAGATCTGACTTTCGTGTTTATAACTCCAATGCTGTTTTTTTTCACCCTATTTTGAGAATTATTTGAGAATTTGGATTTCCTATTTTTTTCTTTCTAAAGTATGTACCAGAATATCCATCTTGAAACTGATGGACTTGAGATATTAATGTGCTTCAGAGCACAAAAAAAATTACCCACACATGTATAATATAAATGATGCGATTGCTGTTCATTGCAATTATTGTGTGTGTCTCTCGATATGTTTCCGAGAGTTTTGCAGAACATTTTGATTCGGCTATGAGGAAATTTATATGCATCTGGCTGCTTGAGCAATATACCTGAGACCCACGATGTATTCTGGGGTGATTCGTTGCCATTCGAGATTGTAGTTGCCTGAAAAGAAATTATTTTTTTCTTTTAAGATAGAGATATACATCCACATGTACTTAAAGAATCTTCGTGTTTCAGAGGTCCCTCTTTGAAAAACAGATGACATTCATTGCTCATAAATATAGCCACTTATTTTTCAAAATTCAAATACAAATGCACCAGTTTTTCTACAAAAAATATTCAAAGAAGAACTCTTGAATTGAAAACACTAATCGCTAATTCAGCTTGCCTCAACACATTCATAAGCTAAACTTTTTCACTTACTACTAGTTGTATTCTTTTAATACTGTTGAAAAATCGACATAATCAAATTTTATTGATGTAAATACACAACAAGCAACAAACCAGTTATTTTATAGGCTTTGAAACGTAAACAAATAAGGAAGTATTCCTCATTGAAGGTAAAGAGAGAATAATTTAGAAAAACGAATGGTTATTGGCGAAACGAAGCAAATCGTCAAACTCATAATTTTTTTCTCACGGATGATATACCGATAACCTCAAAACTGGCTCCGACGAACTAAATATTTTTCGGAACAAATAGCAGTTCGAAACAAAAGGTTTATAAATTCGCCCGGGAAGAGGTTTCTGTGCATATATATAAAAAGGTAATCTCTACTGAAACCGGCTAAACATATCATTCTTGGATACGCTAATGTATACGTCATCCGCCATGATGCCTCAATGCCTTTTTGGACGTTCGTGGAGACTCTCTGAATCGTCGTTTTTTGTTGATTACTGAAAACAGCTATAATTTGTGGTTGTAAGTACTTACCATTGCCCCTGTTCCGTTCATTATTTCGATGAAGCCGAACGAAATTAAATAGTTCTATACTTCCACGCCAACTCACTGTTAAATATTGTTTTCCACCTTTTGAAACACGCACCTGAAGCTACTTTTCACACCTTTCACAGTCGCCATCAACAAGCGGTCAATTGTCGCCTTTGCGGATGTTTTGGGACCTATACGATTCTACACCACCAGAGTCAATCACGCTACTCACAAAACCGCCATGAACTTAGCCAACAATAATTTTGGATAAAGAATCGCGTAAAGTTAGCTGTATGATGAGAAACATGGGCACACGGGTCCCTCGATTTTATATACAATATAAAAAATTAATCGAAGATGTCCACTAGGCATTTTTTTGCAATAGGCAAACAAGAATTGCAATTCGTTCCCAAAAGATGAGCTTGAGCGTCGGTCGGCTAGGTTGCGCGTGCGTCTTTGTTGGTTCATCCTCTCAACGAAATATTTTATAGAATGAATAGACTTTTGCCACACTTTATAGAAAGTGGCAAAATTTAATTGGATCGTCGCAGTGAATACAAAAATATAGAATAAAAGATTTTTGATTAAATTGAATAATTGTTTTGATGAACTAAATGAAAATATAATGATAAATAATTTAAAAAAAAATTAAAGAAAAATCATAATAGTAATTTCTTTCAGCACCATTCGAATCAGCCTATTTCACTAAATATAATTCGAATAATAATAGCACAATGTCGAATAATGTTATGATTCGAAATGCGCTCAACGCATTCATGTTTATATGCACGTTGGGTCAATTTTTTGAATTGAGTAATATTTATTATATGTTAGCAGGAATAAGTCTGAGCCATATGAAGACCGGAATTGTTGAAATAAAAAATCAACAAAGATCATTAGTGATTTTTTTGTTCTTTTGGTCTTGCATTTTTACCGGACAAATAGAATTTTGAGAAGAACAAAAATGATCTTATGGAAAATCCAATACTTAATCTTTGTAGCTGAATTGAAAATGCTTGAAATGAAAATGCCAGCTGAAAATGATTTCGTGACTTTCTTAAAAAATATGAGGTTTTAATTGTTTTAATCGACGAAAATAATGAGGTTTCAGTCTTTGGTAGAACTCTGTAAAATTAGAGTGTAGTTCACTTATCCGTAAACTATCCATCCTTCATATGTAAAACAATTTATTTCATTATTTCTAGGTAAATAAACATATGTCGATATCGTAATCTACACATTGGTAATTGGAAAACGTACCAGTGCACATTTCTTCAAGTTGTTACAATATTATTTTCACATTTATGTCGAATTTTCGTTCCCTCTAACTCGTTTTTTGTTTTCATATAAGAACGAATGAAAAGTAAGTGTCATCATCGCGAATTTATTGCGAATGATATCATTAATCCGAATTTCGAAACTAAAAAGGCTTTCGACGTTCGAACTTCCACTAATATTTTGTCATGGAAGCGTGAAGAAAAAACAATTAACGAAACGTATAATCGATATACAATATTGAACGTAGAATAATTTCATTGAATCGTGTACTACGGACGCAAATGTTAAGTGTCAAAATTCTTCAAAAACATATATTTGATAAGGCTTGTCATGCTCTATCAAAAAAAAAAAGAGTATTCGTATGCGTTGAAATCATAATTTTTTCTCTTCGTATAGGAATTCTTCCATAGGAAAAACAGTTTAATCCGACACGTGTTCGATTGGACGGAATCTGAAGCGTAAATTCATCCTGAAAAATCGTTGTTGTCGAATAAGGCCTGATCATAAAGTTCGCCTTTGACGAGACGACCACCGAAATATCGACCGTGCAGGGAGTCCTTTGCTCTTTCCGCCTCTGAAAATGCATACCAATGAGTATAGATGGGAGCAGAAATATCAGGTTGAACTTGCGACGATATTTTCTATGGCTTACCGGTCATTTGTGCAAACTCAACAAATATTTTAACGATTATTTCCGCGTTCTCATCATCTTCGGATTGACGCTCATTATAAATAATAACCCGTTCGACTACACCAAATTTAGAACACTCGTCTTGTATTTCCTCCTGTAAACTCTCGTCGACGTCTTCCGGTGAAACCATGTTACGTAATATAACCACCCTCGATTCGATTTTACGCATTAATTTCTGCATCACCAAGTGTCGCGCGCTCTGTCCCTTTATGGACAAATTTTCTTGTTGCTGCAAAGTTTGGGGCTCGGTCTCTTCGAGTATTTTCTTTTGCAAATCATCTTCCTGCTGTTTATGATTTACGACTTGATCCTGGCCACCCTTTATTGTTTCTGGTCCGAGGGCATTTGGAGTTGAAATCTGATGAAAATTCAAATGAATTCAAAGTTTTGAGAGGTTCCGACGCGGCTGTTAACAATTGAGGATGACTTTTAAAACTTACCACTGGTGTGGCTACAGCTGTTGGTGCAACAACTACCGGCGGAGTAATTACTATCGGCTGTCCAGGTATTTGTGGAATTATTGCTGGTGGTTGCGTTAATGTTTGAGGTATGGCTATTCCAGGAGGAGGAATCACCGGGGCTATAGTTGGGATAACTGGAGGTACAAGTATCGCCGACGGTGTTGTGGGTCGTACAATTGCTGCAAACGCAAATAAAATATTATTTGCTATGATTATCAAACAAATCGAACCTTTTTATTAATGCCAAGGATTAATCGAATATGATAAAATTATTGCGCTCGTTCTTTTTATATTGTCGGTTCAATTACCTGGATTAAGGAGAGGCGGAGTCGTGGCTCCTAGTTTTGTGAGTCCTAGAGCAACGGCATTGCTGGCAACAGCGTCCATCGCTTGAATTTTTGCCGTCGCAGCTGCGGCTGCTACAGCCGCTGCTGTTGGCATCATGCTCGTGCCACTCGGTGGGCCCATAAGAGCGTTTGGTGGTGTGATCGCTCTTCCAACTCTGAGATATTGTCCTCCCAGGTCGAAGAGGTTCATCGAGGCAATAGCTTCGAGAGCCGATTGCATTGTTTCGTACTCGATAAAACCGTAACCTTTGTGTCTGTGCGGTGAGCTACCTTGCGCCAATTTGCAGTAGGTTATTGGTCCAAACGCTTCGAACACGGATTTAATATCTTCCTCGGTTAAGTCCTGATGTATCGAGGCAATGTAAATACGATTGTAATGTTTGCTCTCTTCCGTTATTTCGTCAATGACCGACTGTGCTTGTGGCATATTTGACGGTCTCCCAACTACCTGTTGAAAAGAAAAACAGTCGATTCCTCAGCGATCTTTCTCAATTGACATTAAAGTTTAAAATCGTTTGGTCGTAATTAGTCGATTGATCAATAAATTAATGAAATAATTCATTGCGAATGCAATAAAATTAAATAGCAACATTGTTACAAGACTGATATCATACTCGTCCAAGACATTGGGTCAATCAGAGGAATATTATTAGAAGAGTATCGAGGGATATCGCGGGTGAAAAGTGGGTTTTGCACGGTGGTGGCGACAGTACAAGAATTTACTTTTGGTGCTATTTTATTTTTAAATGAGCCTCTTAAGTAATGATCAAATAATCCGACAATAGAGTTCTATTGATCCAGATGCCTTACACGTGAGTGACGTCTTCGATATGTGTCATTCAAATTTATTCATATTTGTATAATGTTGTTCTGATTTGAATATCATGGTTTATGCATTTTTCAACTGAAGCTTCATGATTTTAAAGATTAAAAAGACAAAAAAAAATTATTGAAGAAAAAAACGTCATACTGACAAAGGATGATTAAACAAAAGAGAAAAAATAATTATGATGATTGTATAGATTATGCAAAGAGAAACAAAATAAAAATTTGCCGACCTCCGGCGAGACAGTAGGATTGCGCGGGGACGGGAAATTCGTTATATAGGTACGTCCCGCTACCTTGATGTTTCGTCCACCAATCATGACACCATTCATCTGTTCGAGCGCTAATTGCGCCGCTTCAGGTATTTCGTATTCGACGAACGCGAATCCTTTATGTTTTTGTGTCACCGGATCCCACGACATGTTGATCGATTTTATCGGTCCAAATGGCAAAAACGCTTGCCTTATTGTGTCCTCCTTGAGCTCGAAGCTTATGCTTCCTACGTATACCCTGTGTCGAAAATCGTATAAATATTTAGTTGTTATTGACGCCGCCCCGCGTCCTTCCTTTTCAATATTAATGAAAATTCTTTATGTTTTTACTCAGTTAAATGGTTATCAACTGAAAAACTAATTTCTAGTGAAAAAAAATCTTCCCTATGAAAATCTTTACGAAAAAAATGAACGATTTTTTGAAACACTTTCTAAAAGGACTTTGATTTCTATGGCCCAGCGATGTAAAGTTATCGATTGCTGATTCTAACATTTCTTTGAGGTTCCCAATGGAACTTTTTTTCCTTTATAAATGTTTTAGCTATGAAATTTTGCAGAAAATTAAGCATCAAATAGATTTCACTGATTGCTCTGAATTTTTGCATCCAGAATGTCTCTCAAACTTCTCCAAAGTACTTTTCATTCGGAGATACAATTGTACATGGACGGTCCGAATAACCGTTGAATTTTTTTTTGCCTTGGCAAAAGATGAACAAACCTGCACATCAGAGCGAGGGCCTGTTGTCTTTGCACTTGATTCCTCTGACTAGCCATTTGCTGTAACACAAAGCATCACAACCATCCATTCATAACACTCTGCAGAAAAAAAAAATGAAAAAAGCCAAGCCTCGTTCGCATCTCAAATGTTTTACCCAAATGCTTATTAATGATTTTCACTTTCAATTTTTCGATAATATCTCAACCGCCAAAAACCTGTCCCATCGACGGTGCAGTGCGCTCCGTTCCGTAGTTCTTTACACAATGAAAAAATTCGCAAGTGAAAAAAAATCGTTTTCTTACTACTTTTATCTTGCTTTTCGTTCTTGACTCAGACTAACCTGCACATCAGCAATAAAACTTGTTGCCGCAGGACCAATTTATTCTTCTGCGGGAAGAGAGAAATCGCTGTTTAAATATTTAACTATGAGATTTTTCTTACGAATTGGAATTTTTATTTTCCACTCCATGGCGTTCTTTCAATTCGTACTCGTTTGAAGATTTGAGCCAAATTGTTAGTAATTAGCGAGCAAAGTTGAAGTTGCGAAGACACACCAAACAATTGATGCTTTACCAACATTTTCATACTTAAACTCGGTCAAAATTTATAACTGCGATAATGCTCTCATAATAATATACTTTGGGATTTTGTTTTACCTCAACTATGCACACCTTAAGATGCTTAGCTGTTATGAAACATTTGTTTTCATTGAGATGCTACGACTTGTATAATTGCAAAACTTTCTTTTGTCATTTGTTTATTATAAATTAACGAAAATGGTGAACTAACTTGCTGCTGATGAGCCAAAGTTTGCTTCATCAGGACCATCTTGATGCTCTGCTCCATTGCATACTTTTTTGCTCTTGTGACTGTCTCTTGTTGCTCGGATGAAATTTTTGGCAGGCCGGCGCCAAGAATACCAGGCAAAGTAAGAAACTTTGCTCCAGGACCTTCGTGAAGGAGATAAACGTAAATTAGTCTGCAAGTCTTGTTTATCCAGGTCAACTCATTTCGACAAAAAAACATCAGATCTTATCAGCAAACGCTCACGTAATTGGAGACAACATCGATATAACTTCAGACGAAGTGTCTCAACAAATAATAATTTTCACGATAAAATTTTACATCATTTGATACTATAGTTTGTTCATAAGCTTTTACCATAATTATAAGTTTCATGCTTTCAATTTTTTTTTCCATTCAATTTTCAATATGTAGATAAAAATATTTCCAAACTATTTACTGGTCATACTGATTTTCAATCGCGCATTTTCAATGGAATGAATGTTTGAATAATTATCACAATACATTTTGCATCTTGTTGATAATTATGAAATGGAAAACATACCAGCGACGACCTGCCCTGTTTGATTGAGATCATAGATCGGTCCAGGCAAGAAATCCAAGACATTGCCTACGAAGAAATAACAAGTTAGACGGTTGCACTCAGTAATATCTTCGAATTTTTTCAATTGAAGAAATTCAAACAATGCGTCTCAACTATCCGAAAATATATATATATTTCATCACACGAATTTTTGCAATTCGTGACCACGATTTACGATGATCAAAAAATCTTTGGATATACTTGTAACCATGTATTATAAAGGTTTGAAACGATTTTCGATTGACGCGAGGCAATTTAAATGCATCAATGTGCGCGATAAGATTAGCTATGCACAGGGGGATCAAACTAAAGTTTCCAAAGGTCGTAACGACGAAATTTTCACCGAGAGTTCTCGTGATGTAAAAAGCATTATTTAGAATGAATTTATTCTCCCGATAGAGATCAAACGTTCAACTTTTTTGCAGGCTTTTGATAATCAATTTGATTTTTGTGTTTCCTAAATGGATTGTAAAATGTATCGGTGCCAATGGCCCAGCTCCCCATAGCTGAATCGTCGCCAAACTGAAAGTTTAAAGAAATTAAAACAATCGACACACCGTTTTTATAAAAAATACAAAAGCTCATATTGAAATTATCTTTTTTTTTTAAATTGTATCGCAACATTTGTTGCGAAAACGATCACGCACATGCGGAGGAAGCGACACCACTGATTACAATTCATCAATTATTCCTCATGATTTGGAGTGTTAAATTACTGAAACGGTTTAATGATTTTTCTCCAAAGGACTGATGACAATAAGTTCTCCATGAAAATCAAACATTGATTCATATATGATATGGAAATTTGCATCATTAGGATGTGATTAAAAGTCACACTGAAAAGTAATGACTGCTTCAATATGAGTTATTGGTTCGTGAATTTCTAACAAATTTTGGATACAGAAGGTTTCATTTTCGTAGGCCAAACTCGTGAAATGAAATTTACGCACGAATGAAAGGAAATTTGGAGTGCAGCAACAACACAAACTCCAAAGTCTCGTGGACACGAGTAAAACTTCATTTTATAAGATTTCACACTCAATATATGTATCAATGTGAATATTTTGTTGAAAAATATTTGAAGTAAAAAAATATTTTCCACCAATTTTCGTTTTCCATGGAGAATGAAGAATCGTCAAGTTATTTTTGGTACAATAATGAAAATGAAGTGTGAAAAGGGTCGTTTAGAAATAAAGTATCGAAACGTTTGGCACAACTTTTGTTCTTAAGGGAACAAGATCAATCGAGTAGACCGCTAGTTTCTCTGGAACAGAAATCAGAACACGTTGATTGAAACGTATTTTTCAAGATTCCTTTGTTCTTGTATCAGTCATTGAAATTTCTTGTTTTATAATTAATCTCAATTTCCCGAGAAATTAATGAAAATCGAACGATATGAAGAATTTTTAATTTCCTCATTCTTATATTTCAATATTTTAGTGTATACGTTTTATCGACTCGTTTAACCGTGTTCGGGGCTGAGCAATGAAGGTTGCGCGCACAAAATGTCCGAGAGACTGAGGGCGAAACGCAGAAATCTGTAAGCACAAAGCAAAAGGAGAATACGCTAAGTGCATTTCTTTCTGCGTCGTTCACGTTGTTTTTTGCCTTCGATAACCTAACAACCAGCGCCCGATATCTATTTAACAACCCTGACCATTTTTTTTTATCTTCTATCAACAAAGTATAAGGTGAAAAGAAAATATAGCAATGGCGCACCTGATTACGAATAATTAGTCGCGAGTTAACTACAAAGTTATTTTGAGAAACTGAGCTTCTGCGCATTCATTATTTTATCATAAACATAAACTCGCCTCTGCTTTTTCTAATTACGAGACTCGTTCCATCGAAGTTACCGATTAAAACTATTCACCAAACGACACATGAGCATGTCAATTTTCAATTGATATTGATAACAGAATTTCAAAAAGGTATACTGAAATTGAGTAATTTGTAAGATTTTATTGAATTTGAGCTATTTGTACGGTTCTCGGTGAGAAGAATATATAAATCTCGGAACAGAATAAAAAGGAAATGTGATGAAGTCGCGTTTGAAAAACAAAGTGAGTCTCATAGGTAGAAAACGAGACGATTATTGGACTATCCTAAATGCTGACCTATCTAGTAAGAAACAAAATGAGAAGAAAAAACAGGGAGGAACGAGCATCGAGTATCGGTGGTGCGTACACGATAATACACGCCCATTTCGGCGAATCGAGTTTCGTTTTTGTTTTAAAACTCGTTATTTTGTTTCTGTTTCAACGAATGTAGCGTTCTCTTTGATTCTTTGGCGCACGCTCATGATCACAGCTCAGTCGAAGGCCACAGATTCTGTACTGTCTCTCCGCTGTAACATCTCAGAACAGAAGGACAACCATACATTAGTTTTGTTGAGGGCCATCTTGAAGTCTGATTTCGCCTAACAGAGAGAAAGTCAATGAGAGATAGAGTAAAAAAAACAAAAAAAACTAATGAAAAAAAATAAAGAATTCATTGGCCGGCCGTTCCACAACGTACGAAGATCAGAAATTTCCTAAGGCCGGCATTTTACACGATTTCTAGCTCCTAAACTGCCTGACATAGATATTAAAAAACTCTGTTTTTTCCCTTAACATTCAGATTTCGTATATAAATATTATAAATATTAAAATATAAATACACATTTGTGTTTGAACTTGTTCACACACATATATGTATATTCACATAACATTACGATACACTTTCTGACATTCGCGATTGATATTTTATTTCATTTTTCCATGAATGTCTCACAGCACACGCGTTAATATATTTCGCGACATGATTTATTCAGCTATGTGAAGATATACGAATATCTTGCTACAATAGCAATGTACCTTCGACCCGTATCCTCTTGGTTGGTGGTTCCATGCTGTTGTTTATCGGTAGTGCCTGAAAAAGTTATATACCATTTTATGTCTTATCCTTTCCCCCTTTGTGCAGTGGAATTATGATTTCAATGTTTATGGTCATAAAATGCAAACAAATATACTTTTTGACTTTTTATTTTAACAGGTTAACTCAATTTCCATTCATTTTTTGAGCATGTTCGTATCTTTGGATTTTTATTTTTGAAATTTTTGAAAAAACCATCTCATGCGTTATAGTATAATGATGGACAATGCAAGTTTTCAACGTAAATATACCACTTTTGCAGTACTCAGTTATTCCATGAGAAACAAGAAAGTACACAAAAAACTTTTACATAATGAGGTTAGAAATGTAAGATTTTTAATGTTTCGCAACGGTTTTTTTCGTGATAAAATCGAGAAAATGATGATTTCAAGTGGAAAATAGTATAATCTGGTTTATTTCCAGCGAGATCTCAGTTAAAAAATTGGTTTCCATCAAGCAAAATCTTGATTAAAAAAGTAATTCATATCAAGCAAGATCTCGATTAAAAAATATTGTTATAAAATGTTTTTTTAACTGACCAACAATCTTCGTCCAGACACTGAACTAAAGTCTGAAGTAGCAAGGAAACAACGATGATTTCCTCTGTTGACAGTTTGAGGTTATAGAGGCTCAATCACCGTGTTATAAAATGAGACTTATCAAATTGAATTTATACATTACAGGAACTTTGACCCGCACGAATGAAAAGTCAATGACCCCAATAATCCTTAAATTCATGACAAACATTACTTGAAACGTGATAATCGTTCCGTTTCTGGTAAACACATTCTAGCTAGAGTATAACTTGTTTTCAGAGAATTTTGAATAAAGAGCCGCTCATCTACCTCGAAACATTGTAATTTTGTAAATACAATAATTCGGGATCGCCATGATGCTTCGTTACGCTCTCACGAAAAATAGTTTCGTTTATTTTCGGGCTTCGTAAATACTTCACGTTATTACGAGGATGTCATAAAACTTACCATAGCCACAATACCGTTCATCATTTAGTTGAATCCAACTGAAGGAAACAACTTTGTACTTCCAATCGAACGCACAAAGCACAAATTTTGTTTAACTTTCAAAATAGGCACGTTAAACTTCACTGCTCTAAATTTTCACATCTATACCTTCACCATCAACAAGACAAGAAGCGGCCGATTTTCTGCTCTCTGCTCTCAGTGCTCTCTCCTCCTTGCCGGAAGTGTCGGCAACTATTTGTTTCCTGTACTACTCGATTCAAAAGGGCATCTCAAACATTCGAACGTCTGCGCCTTGGTCTGCGCCGTTGTAATTTTTCTTCACCGTTTTTATGTCATATTATTGAAAACGGTAAGTAAATCCATCGATGAAAGCATCAAAGCTTTTCATTTCCAATGAAATGGAAAAATGTAATTTTTTTCTTTCCTATGTTACTTCAAATTCAAACAAATGTTTTTGTTTTCTCATCCTCTATAAATAAATGCTACAAATAACACAAGTGATCCCTCAAATTGATTTGTTTTATTTTTTAACGGAATCTCAAGTCCGTTTTATAATGAAAAAAAAACGAGTACATTTTTTAGATATGAAGTGATCCTCAAGGACTAATAATGAATTCGGGAAATCAGAAATGTCCAAAGTGACGCTTTTATTTGTAGTATATATGTCGACAAAAGCCTAAATTCTTAAATGTGGCCGAAATCGTACTCTGGCTGAATTTGTAGATTCGCCATAAACTCGCCGCCACCGGTCGGCGTCCCCGCCATTGTATCAGTTTTTCGTCTACGCTCAAAGATTTTATAATGAAATATAAATGCTTAATAATCATGCATTTATATTATTACGAGGCAGCAAAATATTAGATTTTGAAAGATACATAAAATTATATTAACTGCGTGCATGCATTCAGAGCGTCGTAGAAATATAACATGTGCAGTGCATTAGAAAAATCTGACAACGTTCTAGGTTAGGTAATTCGAGGGCGGAATTTAAATACACACTGAATCATAATTCATTCAATTTTACGAATTTTAGTCCAAGCCAAATCCCAAGGCTTTGACTGTAGCTGCTCGTTATTTTTTTCCTTATCAGTCACTGTTTAGTTAGCTGGGGAAGCAGATCACGCAAATACTTGTTTGACGTTGAATTCCAGAAATTCACTACCAATAATCGTTTTTTCATCAAGTATGAATACTGGAGATGAGGACCCTTTCGAGCAGGAAACAAAATGAAAACAATTTTTTCGATGTTTCGTATAATATCCATGTATATCCTTCAGTGAGAATTATTCATAAATTGTCTTCGAAAATATCAAACAACGAGCACAGAGTGAAAAAAATCATCTGCATGTATTTTCGTCGCCTTGTGATCCGCCTGCACAAGCAAAAATCGGACAGCGCATAATATTTATATATATATGGAGTATTTATAATGAGTCGTAAAAAAAAAGAAAAACTGGTAGGAAGAAACATACGATAATTCAATTTTCGAATAACTCCCATTTTTTGGATATTTTTACGAAAAATTCGTACATGTTCTTGGCGTTCTACAGCAAAACAATAAGTGTCTATGATTTGAAGTTGTATGACACGAACGTCACGTAACATGTCAACATTGTCTGGCTTTCTGTGTAGACAGAAATAATTTATTACCGATAACTGACGTTTATTTTTCCATACACGTTACTTCATTTGTTGCGATTCATTTTCCAATACGATCTTTTTTCCTTGTTGTTTTTTCTTACGATTTCATCACAATCGAAAACAATAACAAAAGGGTCGTTGAAACGAATCGAGTTTTATTGTTGTCGTTTGCGTAATAGCTTACGACGATAATCTTTCGTTCGTTGCATTTGGTTCTATGGTTCGTTCAAATGCTCGACAAATATGACGATTGAAATGCTACTTTTTCGTACTCTCGAATTATAACAGTTTGATATAAAATCTCGATGAAGGTGAATACATAAAAAATGATAAGTGCGTGAATCGACCAAGCGAAAGTGAAATAAGAGAAAAAGTTGGGAAGTGAAAGTTTTCGGAAATATTTATGATAATCGAAGAACCAGCTGATTCGTCGATCTTAACGAAATCTTTGGATCATATTTGACAATTCTGACGTGACAGTGTGGCCTTTTTTCGAAACTTTTAGAGAAACGCTCGCCGCCACACCGCCAAGTTGCTCATCCTCGAACGCGTCCGAGTTCGACAACATGTGGCTATTTTGTTATTGTCCCGCACTTGAGTCATCAGTATTTGTATCGTTGTTATGACGTGCAAAAAATGTGAGATTTTAACCGCAGGCAACCCTCGGTTCGGCAGGGCCAATAAAAGCATCGATTCTCTTTACATCGAATTGTATTCGCTCCGAGAACACATCCGAGCAATTGGTCAGCAGGGATCATTAGAGTTGTAAATTCGATCGTCTCAGAGCTAATCGAAAAATGGGGCCCGCACGGCCATTCGTATTCGGACTACTCGTGTTTGGAATCGTCGCCATTACTCATGGGGATGAGTGGGTCTCTAAGAGCTCGTACAGCGAACAGGTGCGTTTGACTTTAACACTAATTTTTTCACCATAGTGATAACGTAGACGAAGCCTATTGGCTGAGTAAAAGCCCTTCTCGCTCGTTTCAAAACTGCCGTTGAATTTCAAAATCGCTCGTTGTTTATTTTGTCATTAGGAAAAAAACTCGATCGATGTTAGAAATAAAATCATTTGAAATGAAGAAGGGCGCAGAATAGAGAGGAAAACTAAAAGCTCGCGCATTTGTATCTGCAGGTCTCTGATGGCAAGGTCGTGACTTCTTCTTCGAACAGCGATTCACAGTTGCGCTCGATTTCGTCAAGCGACGGTCGTAACCAGCTGAATCCGGCTGGTTTGTATTACAACCAGGTTTGGCCAGAAGAAGGCTTGCTCACCCGATTCAAGAGAGAACCCCGAGGCGGCGGAAGGGGCGGCGGCGGAAGGGGAGGCGGCGGAAAAGGCGGCGGCGGAAAAGGCGGCGGCGGAAGGGGCGGCGGCGGAAAAGGCGGCGGTGGAAAAGGCGGCGGCGGAAAGGCAGGGAGGGACGCATTAAAAAAAGAGGCTGCGCGTTTGGCAAGAGAAGAAGCGCAACGCAGATTAGAAGAAGAGAGAAGGAAACGAGAGGAAAAAAGGAATGGCTAGGATTCACAAAGCGTTAAATCAAAAGTCGCGTGTGACGCTCCGAAAACATTGAAACGCTGCGTATCACATGCAATTTTGACGCGCTAAAAAATTGAATCTTTTGTGTATCGTAAGCGAAAGAAAAAACATATTTTTCGAGGAATCTCTCATTATTTTACTAATTCCTGCGTCCTATTTTTTCCCCGAATCTCATCATCGACGAAAACTGGTTTTTTTCGCCATGACTTTTTGGCGAGTCGGCGCCAATTGAACTGCTGCTTGTGGAATAACTCAGAAAACTCCAAAAAATTAGTTTCGATATTTTTCTCACTGATGCAGCAACTGTTCGCTGTTCCTTTCAAAATCTTGTGCCCGTGAAAACCGTCTCGCAGGGACGAGTGATCGCGGACGGATTATTTAAGGGGTTATTACCAAATAAGTTGAACTCCAGCTCAATACTTTAAAACGAGTTAACGATAAGTTTATTAAGAGCAAGAGGTACAAAGTCGAGGTGCGATTGCCTCGAGACCAATGACTGTTAGTTAATTCGGTAATCAGTTGTCGACAGTCGCAGACTGGTGATCCGCGCTTTGTCTTGTCTTCGTATAGGTTCATTCAAACGCCCTAGATTTGCCCCTTCTATGATTACTTTTCAAGTGATCGATTTTGAAATGCATCTTAATTTGCTTCTAGAGTGCGCAATTCCTGGGCTGATGAGCCAGCGCTCGATGGTCGAGAAAATCGTGGTTTAGCGAGGTTAGCAGTTTAGCGTTTCAACACTTAATAATTAACCCTAGAACGCATGACTGGGGTGTGAGCACACCCCACGCGAACTTCAAACTACGCTCCCGTCCTAACAAGCGACATTATCGACTGATTATCGACGGATTTTTTAATATATAAATTCAATTGAAATTAGTTTTATCGTACATCATTCTTTTCGTTATAAAAAAACGAAGAAAATGGTGTAGGATAAAGTCAGCTTAGCATCGTAGAGCCGGATTTATAAGCAGAAAAAGAGTGGGGTGCGTTCAAACCCCGGTCATGAGGTTGAGGGTATGAAAAAAGGCACACGAGGTGAGGGGTTAAGAAATTTGAGCAATTAGTAATTTAGCAATGTTTCTAGTGAATTGTTACATACTTATTCCAATTTGTGTTGTCATGGGCACAAAAAAAAGTGATTTTTTTGGCCTCCAGAAATTCGACCTAAAATTAACGAAACCGCGCACGCACGGGCTTCGAACCGAAGTTACGAGTCTGCTGCTGTTTCATCGATTCGTCATTTTTCCTCTTCGTCGCTTTCCGTTTGCTCAGTTGAGCAAGTAAAACTTCTCAATACGTAGGTACTTTTATTTTCGAGTCAAAATGACCTTGGAAAACCTGAAGTCTTATTTGCGGGCGTCATGTTTTTCGGCGTTTTCGTTAGACGCTTCTTGCTGCCGGCGCCGAAGCGTTTTTTCCGTCTTTTTTACGAGTTAATATGAACCCTGTCAATAGTAGCGACTCGCTGGAAAGTAACAAATGAACTTTTCATCGCCCCCATTCTTCTTTTCGATCCGAAGCTCTGTTATGGGATCGACTCTGTCACACGGAATCGTTGCCAAGTTGCATCCTTGAACCGATTTACTGTATCACGACGCTAAATACAAATTACTAACTCAAATTACTAAATCGACGAGGAAAGCTGAAAATACTTGCAACGAAAAAAGTCATGAAAACTAAAGTGTCAAGAGCGCTGAGGCATTGGACACAAGCATGCAGCTTTTTGCTCGTCAGTGTGACGATGGAGTGAAAAAATAGGAGCTTCAACTGTAGCCATGTTCGAGATAATTCCTCAATTCGAATTAGACCAAAAAAAAAGCATGAAGTTGAAATTTAACAAAACACTTGAGCAATCAGTATCGTCTTGTTGGCATACATAGCGAGGACAAAAAATATACAGACTCATGCGCACTTAATTCTGTCTAAGAGCTTAAAAGCAGAATCTATGTGAAATTTCGTATTATTAACTCGAAAAAGACGGACCAAAGCGATCTTAAATTCCAAGTTTTAAGAGGTTTTTTTCAATTGCAACTACTCATATTCTTCATGAATTATGAGTTCGCGGCGACTGTTTGCCCTCGGGTTTTTCGTCGCTGGGCTCGTCGCGTTTTCTCGAGGTGATACACCCTCGAGAGGGGCCTTGACGCGGTTGGATAATCGAGGCAAATCTGCTGAGGCGCGCTCCGAGCGTACACGAAACGAGCAGGTGCGTTAACGAATTGTGTCGCAGAGAAATAAGCTTTGATTCGAAACGTTGAAGAGGAAAAGCGGTATGTGGGAAGAAAGCGCAGAAATTGTATAGAAATGTTACGAAATATAGAATTGAAAAAAACTCGTCTGCGAATCGCAGATAAAAGAATCGATTTCTGTCTCAATTCAAACAACGTTGTTTGGTGTAAAAAGATTTTCGAAGATGAAATTGTTTCCGTATTCTGGATGCTTTCAACCACTAATCGTGCATTTCAAAAGTTACTGCGCTCTCCTTTCATCCAGTTCTAGACAATTAAGAACTTATAGTCCGGCTGCAACTGTCAAACTAATGGTCGGGAACATAAAGTTTAACGCGGGCAGTTTCGAAGAGCTCGAAGAATCCTCCTCGACGGGGTTTTTGGATTATGATTTTTTTTAAGTTCATTGTGCCAACACAGCGGTCACGTTCTCCTACTTGGCGGTTATTTTGTTGGTAGGTTTCGAGTGACGTAAAAGTTTCGACAGTCGTGAAAAGTCCGATAGACGAGGATGAAGATGATCATTACGATGGAGAGCTGAATCTACCGCTGCTGGAATTGAACAGGAAGAAAAGAAAAGCGGATTTGGACGTGAGGAGTGATGGTTATGGACGCGAAACGAGTCCTCGCTATACACGAAAGGGTGGCAGCCATGGGGCTAGTAAGGGCGGAAAGAGTGGTGGTCATAAGAAAGCCAGAAAGGGTGGTCGTCGTAAGAAAACCAGAAAGGGTGGTGGTCATAAAATAGACGGGAAGGGTGGTCATCGTAAGGGCGAAAAGGGCGGTGGTCGTAAGATAGGCGGGAAGGGTGGTCATCGTAAAGGCGAAAAGGGCGGTGGTCGTAAGACAGGCGGGAAAGGTGGTCATCGCAAGGACGAAAAGGGTGGGAGTCGTAAGGGCGGAAAGGGTGGAAGTCATAAGGCGGTAAGTCCGAAGGACAGTGAAAATACGATTTACTTCAGTGGCAAAGGGGGTGGTCACAAGGGCGAGAAGGGTGGCAGAGAAAGTACCATTTACTTCAGTGGCAAAGGGGGTGGTCACAAGGGCGAGAAGGGTGGCAGAGAAAGTACCATTTACTTCAGTGGTAAAGGGGACACAGTCGCGAGGGCGAAAAGGATGGTAGCCACGAGGGCAGTGAAAGTACCATTTACTTCAGTAGGTAAGGTTGCACGGTAGTCCAATGATATGATGAAAACGGGGAAGACAACGAGAACGAGCTTTCCGGAACGAGAGAAGCGAGCCGTGAAAAACGTCGCGGAACTTTCGATATTCTTTTTCTCAAAAACCGATGTCAGCCACGAACAGCTAAATCACAGTTTCGTGTATGAAAATATTCTCATAGAAATGACAAGCCCAATGTTCATCGTGTTCATGGTGACCAGGTGTCATCTCGAGGAATCTTCAATTTTTTGATTCTCGTGCGCCAAAGAAAATGTGGAAATAATTCGATTGAATCTTTTCGTCATTCCTATTGATCGTAAAAATACGCTTGTTATACCTACGAAACGTGGTAATGCAACAGCTTCATTCACGTAATGTACGTACAGGTATTTAAACATGTTTTAGTTGAATCGGCAAACTCATTCCGATCGAGTCTACAGAGAAAGTTTTTAAAGAGTTACACAAATGCGGTTTCGCTTATGGTTCTTCGTTAAGGAGTTTGGCGAACTCCATTCAATTCATCTCTGAGCAGTATACAACAAATTTTGAAACGATCGAGTGTCATTTTCGTAAAAGTTACACGACGATTCGACTTGGTATAATTTAGATTTATCAATGGCTTCAAAATCCAGTAAAATCGTGTCGAAATATCACTAATTCGAGTCTCCAAAGCCTGGAGTTATCGACCAGAGTCGATTATCCACTAGAAAACAATGGCCGTAGGAACCATTTGAGAAGAAAACGAAGAAGCTATTTCGTTGAATCTGAAAATTATTTTATACTTGTGCCTGCATGTTACCGTTGCGCGATGTCTGCATCAACGTTGTTACACGATCTGTGTCAACATCGCATGAATGATTACGCCAGAAGATAAATATAATTAATGTTTCTTGCGAGTGAAAAAAAAAAAAAAATTAAACGTATGCCAACAAAGGTTTATATCACTAAGGAAAATGGTCGGGAAAATTATTTTATGTATTTTTGCACAAATATACATATATTGTCGTCTAAATTGTAGTGAAACTAATTCCCTTTTCACTGCGATTGTCATCGGGTTGTATGGAAATAGAAAATTGAACAAATGACTCTTGTTCAATTTCACGAGTCTCATAAATACACCTTGACTCGATTGTAGAACGCTCAACGAAATTGGAAAACAACCTTAAAGCGACGACAACATGGCAGCAGGTGCTGATGAGCCATCTCAAGGATCACCAGAATAATCAAAATATAAGAATGACCCATAGACTTTTAAGAATTTACAGATGAAATGCTGTCAGTAACGAACGAGATCATTCACATTTGCGCTATTGCAAGGTTGAGGAAAAATTCAATTCTATCGAATTCTCATTTTTCCATTTGTCCATAAATGCTCACAAAGTACTCGCAAAGTGATAGTTTTTTTCAATAAAAAGCACCCGAAAATCATTTCGCCTCATCAGCGTTCTGCGGATCGATCACAAGTTAAATGCGCGCGTTTTGGGCTCATTCCGATGAACATTTCAGCCAAGCATCGAATACAGACTTTCCAGCTTTTTTCGGATCGACGAGCAGTCCCAGTCGCTCGCGTTCGATCGCTCAAAACGTTTCATTGATGCAGTTTCGAAACTATTTTAATATTCAAACAACAAAGCACTATTTTATTTTGGCTCTGATTACTTTCAAAATTATTCAGTATCATTTTTCCACTTAATATTTGTCTCTGGCAATGCCACATTTACGGCCTTATTCGCGACACGACGATGCCTTATCTCTTACGATCGGTACAAAGGAATATGTTATCGTGTGCTGTAATGAAAAATGGCCGGCAGTCCAAACAGTTATCTGGATTCAAACGGCGAAAATATTTATTTTCCTCGATACGTGAACGTTCTATTACGTGGACGCGAAGCTTCTGCACAATAAGGCGGATAAACATGTAGTCGAATTTTCAAAGAATCTCTTTGTTCGGATCTCGGTTCGAAACGCGTATATCCCGTTTCGCGGAGACCGAGACGAAGCGAGAGGCAAAAACGAATGTGGTTCTTTGCTTATTTAATTAATCGAATAAATGGAAAACTTTCCTCGGGGCAACGGTCCGTTAGCCCGCTCGTTAGGAACGCATACTCGTGAGCCTGACCAAAAGATCCAACGCGACGCAACGACAGGAGAGATAGCGCTGTTTTTTTAAAAAACGTACCCGCCACTTGGATAAATTGTACGGCGGCGTGAGCTAGCACTTGACGTAGGTAGGAAAAAGCATGGATTATTCTGTAGTGAACCAAGTTGGATGGAGTAATCATTATAAAAGCCGAGTTTATCCACTCCACCGCCGAGATTCTCTCAGGAAGTACGCGCGAAATTAAAGCCAGGGATCCCGGCGAGGCGCCGATTATTTAAAAAAACGATTTTTTTACATTCTATTATCGAATAATGGAGTACCATCGGCTACTGACTATTTCCCTTCTGATCCTTGCCGCCGCCGTTTTTTGCCAAGGCAATCTTGATTGCTTGGACGACCATCCGGCCAAAGTCGGCGAATGGGTTGGTAAAGGCTCGAAGAGTGGCAGGGTACGTACGAGAAAGCCTCGATAACATTTTAGGGGTTTTCTTATAAGATTGGTACGAACCGCATCAGCTGTGTGAAAAGAGCTTTTTCAGTAAACCGTAAGATCGTTCAAAATTCAAGCACCTTCTAAGAGCTGTAAATTCGCTGAACATTTTCCAAGATATTTTGACGGTTTATGTGGACTCTGGAAAACAGTCTTGAGCCCGTATCGTTGCCTAGAACACTGGATTTAGAGATCATTTTTCAGATTCAATAAACGGGAAATTGTACTTGTTTTTCCTGAAATTCTATAAACATAATTTCGTTAAAAAATTCAATTTTTTTTCTATGGGTTTGATAGTCGAAATGTATTTTTCGAAATTCGGTTTGCAGTGCTTAATCGAATTTAAAATTTTCATTGTTTTTTATTTCATTTCAATTAAATACTAATAATAATTGAATAATAATTTTATTTGTTATTATCGTCATATATTTAATATGATTAATTATCGTAAATAATGAATAATAATAGTTATTAATTATTATTAATAAATAATTATAATAAATGATATTTAAATTTAAATTGCACTAAAGTTTTACGGATTTTTGAAAAGCTTATCATTGGCTTTTGTATATTCGAATACGAAAGTGATATTCGCTGTTTCTATCATCGTTTCATTCGTAATTCACCTCAAAAAAATCTAATAACAAACGGAAAATCGTGAAAATGAAGAAAATTCGAAGAAAAACATTTGTTAATTTGTTTTCAGTCAACTGTGAGTACGGACATTGATACAGAAGCGGTAGCATCTTCTTCCGCAAAAAGTTCAGCGTCGAGCGGGGTGAAATCATCTGGAAAGCGTGTGGCCGGTGCTAGCAGTTCGGCATCGAGTGTTGCAAAGGCAGTCGGGAAACATGTAGCTGCCGCGAAAAGTTCGGCTTCCAGTGCCGCAGTTAGCATGAGCAAGGGTGCGATGGCTAAGGCCTCGGCCTCGGCACGAAGCGGTGCAAGCGCGATAAGCAGTCGCAAGGGTCTATTGAAAAAGAAAGGAGCGAAGGAGGACTGCGCGGAGGGCGACGAGGAGAAAAAAACGAAAACGGATGACGAGTCCGAAGACGACGACGCTCCAAAAGGTTCGTCACTCGGCGGCTCCGAAGCCAAAAGTGAGATCGCAGCTTCCTCGAAAAGCTCGGCTTCCAGTTCCGCGGGCAGCATGAGCCAGGGCTCGTCGAAAAAGAAAGGAGCGGAGGACGACGACGACGACGACGACGAGGAGAAGAAGACGAAAACGGATGACGAGTCCGAAGACGACGACGCTCCAAAAGGTTCGTCACCGAGCGGCTCCGAAGCCAAAAGCGAGAGCGCAGCTTCCTCGAAAAGCTCGGCTTCCAGTTCCGCGGGCAGCGCGAGCCAGGGCTCGTCGAAAAAGAAGGGAGTAGACGACGACGACGACGACGACGACGACGACGACGAGGAGGAGAAGACGAAAACGGATGACGAGTCCGAAGACGACGACGCTCCAAAGGGTTCGTCACTCGGCGGCTCCGAAGCCAAAAGTGAGAGCGCAGCTTCCTCGAGAAGCTCGGCTTCCAGTTCCGCGGGCAGCGCGAGCCAGGGCTCGTCGAAAACGGAGAAGGAACCTGAAGAAAAAACAGACGATTCGGAGGACGGTCCGACAGAAAGTGAGGACGGGGAAACGGACAAGGATGGGGAAGAGTCCGATAAGAAGGATGCCGAAGACGAGGCGGCCGAACCGGATGAGGAACCAAAGGATGACGACGCACCGACCGACTCGGATAAGACCGATGACAGCCCGGATGGCGACGACGATGCTAACGACGCGGACGACTCGGACTGCGAAAAACCGTGCAAAATGTGTATGACCAAGAAAAAAAGTAAGAAAGGCGAAAAAGTGAAGAAACCTCGAAAGGGTGGTGAGGAAAAGGAGGAAGAAAGCCCGGATTCGGATAAGGATGACGGGGACAAGGAAGACAAGGACGGGGACGACGGTGACGAGGATAAAGCAAGCCCGGATTCCGACAAGGACGAAGAGGACGGCGACAAGAAAGGAAAAACTACCAAACCCGGTAAAGGCTCCTCCAAAAGATCCAAATCGAAAAAAGATAAATCAAAATCTTGTGGGGAAGCAGGGCCGTGCTCGATTTTGAAAACAATTTCCAAGAAAGCACATGCCTTGAAAGGACGTGGAAAGTCATCGTAATAGGGACTTTGATTTATAATTTAAATAACAAAACAACAATAAAATTACTTATAAAAATCGATTTTTTAATTTATTTTATTTTTATTAAATCGTTTTTGTTAAAAAAAAGCATCCGAATCGTGTTTCTTTTGTGTACTAAAGTGTTTCGAAGTGACTAAAATTTCGGCCATTTTACTACACTCGATTATTATTTTCCCGAATAAAAAAGCCGGGCACCAGCAGCAGGTTCGATAAAGGCATTCTAGTAATTTTATGTAAGAAACCGCAAACCCGGCGGAATACACTCTGCTGATATGGTAGCGCTGAGACACTGCGACAACGACACTCACATGCGTTCTTCGTTTCGTTATTTTTAGGCTAGATTGAGCTCGATCTTTGAATACGCCGATTATTGACGGTTTAAATAAATATTACGACGCCAATAATAATGGAGGTAGAACGTTATGAAGTCAGAATCATCGACGAAGTGAAGGTAAGCAAAATAAATTGTAAAAAGGAATGGCGAAAAGAGCATTCGAACTGTCAACCTGCTAAGATATATAATGTCACACTCCATAAAATTCGTCTGTTAATTTCCATTCACTTTCCATTTGTTTTTAAAAAAAATGACTGTTCCATTGTTTGAAGATAGTGAAGAATACCGATAGTCTAATTTTTATAAACCGGTGCGAGACAAACAGACGAAACAATCCGAGATTTTTTTGTGTCAACTCCGTGGATTGTTATATTACTCCCACCATTTTAATCCATTATTGTATATTTTGTGTTATACCAGACAGATCGAGTTTGCATTTTATTTTTAATTATGTATTCAAGGGCAAAGGCCTTTTCGCACGACACAATATCAAAGAAGGCGAGCAGATATTGGTAGAGAAGCCGATACTTTGTTGCCAATTTGCATGGAGCACCGATTATGGATATTTGTCTTGTGACAATTGTATGCGTCCTTTGGAAACTGCAGAGGAGAACGTTCGCAGATTAACTGGAAAAACCAATATAATATTGCCTTATCCTCAATGCTGCGAAACTCAGAAAGAAACCATTGTTGAGTGCCAAGCTTGCGGCATTAAATACTGCTGTAAAGAATGCCTCGACGAAGCCAATGCAAAGTACCACAAAACTCTGTGCTTGGGATCAAGAGATGCCAATGAATCTCACCCTTTGACTCAACTCAAAGAGACGTGGAAAAGGATTTATTATCCTCCTGAAACTGCTACGATTATGCTCTTAGCTAGAATGGTTGCCTATGTCAATCAATCGACCGATAAATCTGTTGCGCTTGCAACTTTTGCACAGTTCTGTCACAAAACTGTCAACGAAATTGAAGAAATTGCTCACAATCTTATGGGCGAAAAATTCGTTACTGAAATCGATGTACTCAGATATTCCATGCAGAATGCACTCAATTCGGAATTTACAACCAATGTATGTAACATGTAAAATCGGATTTTAGTAATAATTAGTTTTCAATGTTATTTTTTCTACCATTGATGAGGTCCTATTAGAGGGTTCAAAAAACCAATTTCCAAGGTTTTTTCTTGATAAAGAAAATCTTTTTACATTTGTATCTACCAGAAATTCCATAAAAAAACATTCATCCAAATTTAAAGGTAAACTTATAGAGACTCGCAATAATAACAAAACAGCTCAAAGTTTTAGATTCAAATTGACAGTAAAAGTAGAGCCGAAAATTCACTATTTTAAAAAAGCACACGCTAAGAAAAAATCAGAGCAAAATCTTACTAATTGCTGAACTGAAAAAATGATGGATATTAATCCATCAAGTACCTCAATATATCATCAAGAAAAAAAATGAAACAAATGTTCCATTTTCTTTGAAAAATAATTCGTAAAAATACCTAAAATTTCCATGATCTAATGAAAAATTTTTTACTATGAATTTCATAATTCTCGTTCACAGTGGTTCACTCCTGATGGATTCAGGAGTTTACTGGCTCTGGTAGGAACAAATGGTCAGGGCATAGGTACAAGTGCATTCGGACGATGGGCGAAGAACGTTTCAGCACTGGAATTGCCTGAGGATGAAAGAATTCGAATAGACAAACACGTGGATCAATTGTACGACGATATGGACGAAGGTAATGTTTTGCTGAAAACTTTTCAAAACCATTTTTTTCTGACCACTAATTCAATTGCATAGAATACACATACCAGATTTGCTCTCTATAACAAGTCATTAATTCCGCAAATAACTGACTTTAAAAGATTTTCCAATGAAATTTTCTTTTTATTTACAGTCGTTGGAACTTATTTGAATAATGAAGGTTCAGGATTGTACGCACTTCAATCCACCATAAATCATAGCTGTTCACCAAACGCAAACGTTGAATTTCCCTTTTCGAACAGTACTCTTGTCGTAACTGCTACGAAAGATATTTCTGCAGGTGAAGAAATATGCATAGGGTATTTGGACGAGTGTGAGCTCGAGAGGAGTCGCCATTCTCGACAGAAAGCTCTAAGCTCGTTGTACCTATTCAATTGTCGTTGTGACAAGTGTGTGGCTCAAGCGGATGATCCTGACTGTACATCGGATGAAGAACCGTTCGAAGATGCTGACTCTGAACCAATGTCGGATTAAAGACCAAGACATTTATTGTGGACATGAAAAAAAATTATTGATACTATTGTAATAATAAGAGAAAAATCGAATGAACTCGCTGGTATAACTTCACTAAGAATATACGTTTACACAATGAAATTCTGAAAATCACATTTATTTCGATAACACTTCTTCATTCTTCAGTAATTTTTCAGTACCACAGATGATATAGCTTTCGCAGTAACAAACATTGATTGACAGTCCAGCGATTCATCATTTTATAATTTTATCCATCAAACTGATAAATTTAATCGAACCCGAATTGTTAATGGAATCACAAGTAGACAAAAAATTTTGTATACTCCGTTTTGTGAAGACGCATATTACACATTAGATTAGATATATACAGCGCAGCAAATACAAAAGGAAAAATGCATATAAATTGATATGAAATAGCACAACTAACGAACGCTGCCAATTTTGTGAAGCTGAAATTTGAAATGTTGGAGTCCAACGAAATGAACGGAAAAACAGTTTGTAATTTTTCAATCCCTCTCCTTATTTGCAATTCGTAGTTTCTCAGCCTACAAAAATGATTAGTGATATGAAAAATTGGAGAATTACAAATGTTTTTCCCGCTCATTTCGTTGGACTCTAACGTTGCAAACTTCAGCGTCATCCAAGTATTTTAATATAGTTTTATGCAATTGTGATTATACACATTCATTCCGACATTACGATTTATAAATTGTTTTGAGAATAAGCTAATTTAATCCAAAACGTAATAAATTACTAAAATTAAATTGACAATTATTTGCTTAAACTAGTACGCGTCAATTGAGATAAAAGCTTCAAATATCATCTACTCCAACAAATGTAGTGCCACTAACGAACACTTTTTTTTAGTCATTTTATAAATGTACATAGCGCAATATTAAACTGATTGCCACAGAAAATGCATAGAATATGTCAAGTTTGAGTTACTCGAACCGCAGAAAAATAGTAGAAAATAAGGAAACGAAATTGTCGCCTTATCGTGACTTAACGATTCTATTGTCAATAATTCGCAATCGCCAGATTTTTCAAAAAAAAATTCATGAGAAGATAAATTGTTGGAGAACGAGGGTCGTCAATTTCTTTCTTCCTCTTCGTCCATTTTGGCCACTGGTTTTACCACTGCTTCGGTCAAAGTTCTATTATCGAATGCTTTTTGACATCACTCCAAGATTTGGATTGCATGCTGCTTTCTTAAGTTTTATCTGAGAAAAATTGTTTTTAGTATGATAGATTTATAGTTTGGATTAATGGTTCGCCACGTGTTTTCAATTATAACCCTCTGTTATATGGTTTTATTTTCTAATTTTTGGATGGATTTTTGGGAGATTGTGAGAAATATCTATTCGCTATCATTTTTTGTTGCTCGATTTTCATTTTTACTGGTATATTTTTTTTGTGCTTTAAGCGATTCCGGTTTTAGAACTAAATATCGATTTCAGAGTAATAAATTCATTGAGCACGTGTTTACTGTACGCCGTTTTTCAAGCGAATCCGTCAATTTCTTTCCAGTCTCAGGTGGTTTTTACCCATTGTCATAAAATTTGAAACATATTCCGGGAGCGGCACCGCGAATACTCGATGCTCCGTTAATTTAGTCAACATTGCAGCAATATTGTGACTCCGAAATTCCCATCTAAAAATGCAAAAACTCTGACTTTAATCATTCCGGTTGACAAAATGGAAGAAAACAATTTTTTTGTAAATTTAGATTTACTTTACGTTGTCATAAGTCGTTGATTAGATAATTGAAAAAATATATTTCTATCTCAAAAGTCAGATTTACGAACTCTTCGTGCCAATTGATTAAGAATCGTATTGACCTTATTTGTACATTTTCGTCAGGCATTTTCATATTAATTTCGTCATCGACCCAGGGTCGTTCAGGTCCTGTAGCTACAAGCAGTTCCAACGTCGGCGGTTCTTTTCCAAAACATTGCTCGGCGTATTCACGACGTTGTTTGTTCTGTCGAAAATCAATTCCAGAACTCCTGTCAACGAAAAAATATAAAATGAGTAATTCAGACATTATGTATTGATTTTTCGATATCCAAAAACACAAATGATTTCAAATAGTGTGTGGAATATTTCTATTTCGTATTACGTCACAACTGGTGCAGCAGGTTTCAGTCTTGGAGTCTCGTAGTTCTCAGAATCAACGGCGCCTTGCATCTTCATCCGTAAAATTTGAATGAGCGAGTGAAGATCCCTCCCGACTAACTTGACTACTTTGAAACTCGTGTAACCAAAACTTTCAACTAATATTTGTAGAAAATCCTTGGGCGGGTTGATTCTCGAGCAAAACAAAAATTCTAGTTCCATCGACATGGCAAAGAAAAATGGTAATACGCGATGGCTTTTGCGTTTGTCCTTGGGTTTATCAATGATTGAGATAAATGTGAGAGACTCATAATCTATTACTCTCACATCAACTTTCAACTGATGTTTTTCAAATTGTTGAACAATTTTTGTCTTTATTTCTGACTTGGTTAAGACACCTTGTCTCTCAGATTTTTGTGTCAACATCTTGAAAGTATACCATGTTTTCTTGCTGTGATGCCTGCTGATGTCTAAAAAAATGACGAGCGGTCAAAAAAAAAATTTCAGTCCAATTTTTGCAGAAGCATTATTTCATTTGATTTAAATCAAGTCGCTTCAATGAGTATTTCCAGATAGAGTTGAATCAGTTTATGCCCTCATCGGAAACCCACAATATGAAACACAAACGTTAACTATATTGTAATCCTCTTTGAGCTATAATAAATATTATTTGCCAAAGCCACTTTTTCTGAGTAAATTTCTTCTCCAACCATGTTTTGAAATAAAAGGATTATATTTAAAGCCTCATAACCGATGCTGTGTTCATAAAACGTATGTTATTCTTATGAAAAAGTTATTTGTCTACTTACTTATAATATCCAAATTGGCTATTCTGTCATTGAGCACTGTTTCACTAACTTTTGCTTCCTGGTGGGTGAGAAAATAAAAATATTATTATGGAACAAAAATCAAACGATTTCCTAATCTGAGAAATGATTGGGGATTAATGGCTTTTCATGAAATATGGAAATTTGTTGTACCTTCTAGAAGACATCTCTCGAATT
This sequence comes from Venturia canescens, assembly GCF_019457755.1. Classification (NCBI taxonomy): domain Eukaryota; kingdom Metazoa; phylum Arthropoda; class Insecta; order Hymenoptera; family Ichneumonidae; genus Venturia; species Venturia canescens. The sequence goes on along the minus strand of NC_057421.1, from coordinate 14,534,879 downwards.
TGGAATAATAACTATTCTTCAACTTGACAATGAGGTACTTAAGGATAACCTTTGTATTATGTGGAGACTATTATTTTTTTTACTCTGAAGATTTTGTCAAGAGACCATGAATACAGAAAAAATTATTCAATAATACATTTTGTTGTTCTAAAGTTGTAGGCTCAGTAACAATCCTATCATTCAAGAACTCACGTGTATAGCTTCTTCAATGATGTTCAAGACATTGCTAACAGTAAATTTCTGGTGATTTTTAATAAGCGTCGATCGTATACGATTCCACGACGTTTCAGGAAAATTATGCAGGACACAGTTTTCCAATTCCTCAAAACGGAATTTTTTTATGGCACTATTAAGTTTCCGACTGACGCTCAGAGCTGTAAATAATAAATGCAACAGTTTAAAGATTTTCAAAAAAAAACGTTTGATACATATTTGCGATAAACAATATTTATGCATTGAGAACTGTTTATTTTTTGACAAGCTGTTTGAAGCTATAACCTCAAAAAACAAATTACTTGAAAAAATCGTCCTGATTTAATTCATCATACTCACAAATAGGCATCTTGAATACGATGAATGTCTTTTTGGGGAATTATGTAGGAGCATCAATATTCAATTTTTGTCAATTTTTACTCAACTTTTTACCGGATAAACCAACAAAAACTGAAATCCTTGACGCCCGGAACATTCAGCCGTTCGACTGAGTCAACGTACGTCAACGTCGTCGTCGTCAACTCATCAACGAGTGCAAGCGTGAAAAAACGCGCGCAACGCGAAATTAACGCCCAACACCATCTTGGGGATAATGGACGTCTAAAAAAATCAGCAGCTACTTTATCTACTGCGGATCAAGTAATCTTACCAACAGCCACGCGCAAGTACGTACGACTGCGTACGACGGTACGTACGTATATACGCCACGATATGACATCAATGTACCAAACGCGTACTCGCCGGTCTCTGCGCACTTTTTGTTAATAAATTCAAAGTCTTGTACAAAATATTTGGAAAAACATTTCAAAAGTATCGCAAACGGACTAGTATGTTTTGCTGTGTTTAACTATATCATTTTTTACGGAAAAGTTCTCATGAATCCGATCAAACCAACGTGTACTAAGTCAAAACAAGGAAAACTCGATTCAAAAATCTATCAGCTTGCGAAACACGTGCTCGAAGAATCAGCTGTTGAGTTTGAAAGAGAAAACAAATGTATGTATTTGTGAACTTTAAAATTTAAACGATCAGAAAAATTTAGCAACACATTCTTTTCGCAGTTTCTGACGACAATCTTCTAAAGCTGTTCGACGTGTTTGGTGGAGTTATAGAACGAGCATTAGAATTGTACGAATCCGGTTCTGTCACCCGGATCTCCGCTACAAAGGCTGATCAAACCGCGACAATAGCGGACAAACACTTATCTCGTTCGGTTCTCCAAGTTGAAGGCCATTCTGGCGAAGCTTACATGATTTATTCTGAAATTAATTTCTGTCCGTGTCCTGCTTTCAGGTCTTCTTGAATAAAATATTACTCTGGCGCTATTGAAATTTTGACTTTGAAAATGCAAAAAAATGCACATAATGATCATGAATCAATTGTCTTATTTTTTATTAATCACAAAAACCAAAATTTGTCCGTTTTTTTATTAGTAAAGATTTTCCATTTTCTTAGGTATCAAGTTCTTCGAGAACACTCGGAGTTGACTTGCAAACATGTTCTCGCTGCTTGGCTGGCTTCTGTAGATACTCAAAAATTGGTCACCAAATTGATTTCTCCAGATCAATTTAAGAGTTTGCTGCTCTATCAATTTTCCAAGGAGCAACATGAGCCAACTGTCCAATGATTATGTTTTTGCCGCAAAATTAGGAAATCTCAAAACCTTTGTCCAACTACTCAGATCTGTTAACTTTAAACCGGTAAAGTAACAAAAATTTTCCATCCACTTAGTTTATTCTTTTCAAGCATGACTTTTAGCATTTTGAAAATGCTACATGTGGTACTTATAATTATAATTCATTTCATCATTACATTCAGGAAGCAACATGCTCAGCTTCGGATACAGGTTTGAGAGTAACAGTTGAAGACTCAAAATGTATGCAAGGAAGTTGTTACATTCCTAGCGAAGTATTTGAAGAGTATAATTTGAAGGAGGATGTAAGATTCAAGATAAACTTAATAATACTGGTGGAATGCTTAGGAATGTTTTGGAGCAGTGTGTCAAATCAGGGAACAAGCATTGCTCTTCAGTTGTTTTACAAAGTACGAGAAATCTTTTAACCATCATTTCAAAAGTTTGTTCAAAAAGATCATAATTAAAAATGGAATCAATGATCTCAGGGCACTGGTCATCCAGTATCAATTCTGATAGTCGAGGACGGTGCTGTAACTGATTGTTCTTTAAAGACCCAGCATCCAGATGAACTCATAGACTTCCACTTAGGTCCGGAGTCTGTCTATAACAGAATCGTCTTACAAACTGAGTTATTGAGGGACTTTTTGAATGAAGTGGATCCAACCAGCGAGGTCATGGAGGTAAAATATGTGAAAAATAGTTCAACTTACTCAAAAAAATGATTTCAAAGAATGATTTCTCAGAAACTACAGTAAACTGAAACCGAGGTGCCATTTTTTAAATAAAATATTTTGTCTTCTTATAAGTGAAACGTAAATTGATTAAACTGAATAACTAACAACGCGGGTTGTTGAAAAAAATGTTCTACAATTGTTAAAAACATTGGTTGCTTCCACGATGAAGATAGTGAAACAAATGTATTCTTTTTTTTCCTTTTTAGCTGCATCTTGCACCTGACCCTCCATATTTTAGAATAAGTACACATGGTTTGGGAGGTTTGTGTAGGATAGAATTGCCGCACGATAGTGATTTGGTCAGTTACTTCAAATGCAAAGGGCCAACAACATTTGGTTATAAATTTTCACACATCAGACCTACAATGAAAGCGCTGAGTTGCGCAAGCAAAGTATCAATCAGGACCGACGAATATGGATTATTATCTTTCCAATACATGGTTAAGAGTGACAATGGAACGCTCTGTTACGTAGAATATTATGTAAGAAAATCAAATCATATGAACAGAAATAATTTTTTTTTTTTATTTCAGTGGAAAATCAAAAGAATGTATTATTTTAAATTGCAGATTTCACCAGTCATTGATGACGACTAAATCAATAGTGTATAAAGCGAAGGATTACATTACAAATGTTCATTTACGTGTTGTGTTAAATAAATAATAATAAAAAACTTCAGATTGATTTGTTCAGAGTTCATTGTTTAATACTAGATCGGTTTTATACATGAATTCTTGTGGATTTAAATTCCAGCTCAAACTTCGCGGGAGCAACAATAATATTCTCGATCTGCGAGAGCCTTATGGATCGAATAATAGGATTTAGGTTATAATTTCAAGAATTCAAAACAATACAAAGCTCGGTACTGTGATCGCACTGTAATCAAGAGACTCGGTAGAGTCTCGGGACAAGTACATTGACAGCCCTGTCGTCTGCTGCTGGCCCGAGGCTCTCGCCGAGACTATATATTTTCTCTCTCAAAAAAATCCTTCCAGTCTGACATTTGACGTACAAAAACAATGACGAGTTTAACGCAATATGCACGAAAAAAAAAACAGTTTTTTTCTAATTCCGTACGTGGTGCATTTCCACGTACGGTAGGCAAACAAAACGTAATTTTTCCTTGATTTTGGACTTTTTTTTCATCAAACATCACACGTACATAGTTTTGCGAACAAGTAGTTTGTGGTACTGTACTCGTGGATTCAGCGCGAGTGAAATAAAAATGTCAGTACTCGTTGTTCATTTATTCAGATGTGTATAAAAGAATATGTATAAAAGGAATTAATTCACGTAAAGGAGTTTTGGAGAAGAACGGTTGAAAGGCAATAAAGGGACGGGAGTAAATGAGAAGAAATAAGCGAGAGAGAATTCGGTAAAAATACAAAATCGTGAAAATTCAGTGTGAAGCGGCTCGGACTTTGGAGGTTCAAGCCGTAGACGCTACGGTAATTGGGACAAGCCCGAGAACAAATACGCGATTACTATACTTTAGTTCGGCAAATATTATAATAACGGTGGTGAATCGAAGCGGTTAACAAGTGTAAAGAGGAGGGTTTGGGGTACGAGTTATCGGACGTTCGATCGTGCACGTTCGAGCAGGCGTCTCGAGCAACGCATTAAAAACAAAAAGGCGTTGTGGATCTAGAAAATGTTAGTAAATAGTTGCGGTGGCTGATGAAGGCAAGTATAGCTTTTGGCCATTATGGCAGAGCTATCAGCAAATATTCTGATCTAGTTATCTCAGGAAAACTCTGACACGCGTTAAAAACATGGATTTTTTCGATTTTTCCCAAGATAGAATTATATCACATATAATTTTTTTGGCGCAGGGACTCGTTAATCCGTGTCAGTGCTTTTTTTTTTTGCCGAAGCAATACTTAAGCCTTGTTTGCTCAAATTTTCCGGCCTCGTTACTGTTACTATTCTTGTAGTGTGAATTTCTGGTTCGTAATACACATTGCTAACGAGAAAAAAATTCTAGTTATCGCGTTTTCTAGGTTATCTAACGGTTTATGACGTTGAGTTTTTTTAACTTTTGCTGTCATCATAATTCTGTGTACGTTTCTATTTCTTTCGTAGAAACCTCGATACTGCTATGGAAAAAAATAATTTTGCAAATTTATTGAAAATATATGTTATTCTTGATTTTTTTTACGTAATCAAGCCACCCCCGAAGAGAATAGTGAATCAATCTACTTTTCAATTTTTTCTCTTGCGCTAACACAGTCGGTACAGCGAGCAGAATTAATCAGTTGAGTACCGTGCAATCATGTGTAACGATTAGTTGAAACGAAAGTGCAAGGTCAGAATTTCGGGAAATTGAGGAAATGGGTGTTGTGACGTGTATACTTTTCTGAACCCTACTATCGCATGGTGAGAGAAACGCCTTTGTAATTAGATTTCCGAGGAAAATTGCAAAGCTTCGTTCCGCCCGGGAACGAAATACGTGCTTTCGGAAATATAATTATTTCCTTCCTGACGTCGAGATCCTTAAAATGAATTGCTTCCAAAAGGTCCGGTAAGAATGTCTCGGGATGCAAGAGATATAATCTTCGGAAAAAGGAGAGAATCAAATAGCCGGCAAATTTCCCACAACAAAGTAAATATACAGCCATCATGTTTCCAAAATTCGTCACATATAAACATACGTGTATGTGTGTGCATAAAATGCAAGGTTTTTTTACCGGAAAAATCTAATGGGACTTTAATGTCATTGGGAGGTTTTCAATTTGGTGAAACTCTCTTTAGTCCGCGGTTTCGTACCATTTCTTCGAAGCAGAGGTAGCAGGTATACGCATCGAGTATTACATATAATTATGTGATTTATGATTTTCTTACTTTCTTCTCTCAAAATATTTCCGCACATAGCATAGTAGGAATTAAGAGTTTCTTGACAACCGGAAGAGAGAATAAAAACGCTCGTAAACAAAGTGCGTTTTCTGTTATTAGCAACAAAATCAATGTGCAGTTTGCGATAAAAAAATTTCGAGTTTTCGATAAGTTTTTATTGTTCGTTGTGATTTTTCTTGTGTTTATGAGATCACGGATATAAACGAAGCCTGACGAAGACGGGAGCAAAACAGAGAACGGCTCGATGAGGTCCGGCGCACGGGCCAAATAAGTCGCGAATCCATAATAACTCGCTCGTACAGTATCCGATAGGAATAACAAAAATGGCGGATATGTTTGTGTATTATTAGTCGAGTGGTCGTTCGCGCAGAAAAATACGTGTAGTCGTTGGGCATCGCGAAGCCTCTGACGTGGTTCCGATGAGGAATTTCAATCGATTGGATACAAGGGATATGCACTTGAGTGATTTTGCTTCAATGTCCTACAAGATGACCTAGAAAATATGACACGTTTGTTTTTGCATGTCTCTGTGTTGCTCTACTTGTCAAAAATAGTGATAAATATAAACAAAAAAGTGGAACGAAAAATCTTTCTTTTATTTCTTTCCGAAACGAACGACGTTTCGTGACATGAATTTTATCGTTCGATAAAAATCGTACTTGGGAGTGAAACAAGAACTAAGAATTGAATACTGTTGAAAATTTCCGTATTTCCAAGGAGCGTTCGCACGATTTCGCGGATACAATTGGTCGATGATCGGGCCAATCGGTTTCGCCGTTGCGGCGAGTCCGAAGGAGCCAAAGCTGTTAACGTCGTATTATCGAAAATAGGGGAACGGTGCGGGGGGGGGGGGGGGAGTTTTCGAAAATATAGATTAGAAAGAGAGGGTGAGTGCAAGGAGGAGATATTAGTAGGTGAAGCACAAAGCGCAACAACCGAAATGAGGAGACAAAGAGAGCGAAAGAGAGCGAGAAAGAAGCTCTTCGTCGCTGGCCAACTGGTCCCAGGTGCGTGCAACGGGGAGCGTGGCGGACGCGTGCTTCTCCCCTCTTTGGCTCCTCTATACGCGAACCCCACGGCGTCGTCTCATCGTTTAATAGAGAGCGAGCGTATTCACATTCGTATACACGTCCATATACGAATTTATGCATTTGCTTGTACGAGAATTTTAACTACACGCGTCCACGCAGCTCGTGGGGATGCCATGAAAATAGCCTCGTTGACTAAACAATTGACGTTGAAACTTCTCGCGATCGTTCGACATTCGAAAATAATTTTTCGAAGGCCCGAAGAATTATTCGTTCCATCGAAATGTTTTTAGACCACTGGACGTTTGTTCTCTGTTAAAAATTCAGAAGAAAGTTTAAAAAATATTTACGCACATTATTTCAGTATCGATCGTCATTGTTTTAACTGCCTTCTAGGAACAAAGAAATGGGCTATCGGACAGCGGATCAAAAGCAGAGCGGCTCGATATTCACAATCGGAGAAAATCGAAGAAAATACGAAGCTGCGTTCGCGAGCATCGGGATGAGCAACAAATTATTGGTGCGCGAGGCTCGTGGGTATGAAAAATCGGCGAGAGATCCACCGAGACGAGGATTCGTGAAGTCTACCAAAGAATCTTGGCAGAGGTAAGCTCGAGATGAGGGAAAGAGGCAAAGGTTAAACGCACGCATAAACCCGCGGTGTGTTCCTACGAATTAAATTCGATCGAAGGAATTCGACCGCCGAATAAGAGTCGCAACAAAACTAAGAAACCCTCGGTCAAAGTGTACCCCGAGATCCGAGCGCGTCTCCGTCTCCGTATGCTCATCTTCAACTCTCCTTTCTCTGTTTTCAGAAAAACCAAGAAAGATTGCAGAAGCGACTGCGTGCGGTGCATTTTATCCCATCGAAGCCAATTCCCTCTCTCTCTCCATCACGTGAAAAATTGCAGCCTTTTTGCTTCCCGGAGAACGAGAATTTGAAAACGACGAGCTCCAAGAGTCCACGCGCAGACTGACCATTTTATGGAAAGGTGGTATTTAGTACCGACGAAATAATGCAATTATCAAATTAACCCTCACACCGATCTCCACTCGAGCTACGTCGTGTGTGTTCGTACGTTTACGCGGGCACACGTATTCCTCGCTGCACACCATTTCCACATGCAAAAATGAAAATATACACGCACGCAATTTCTTTATACACAGGGACGTGCGTGTGTAGACGCGAAACGAGAACGGTGCGGGCGAGAGGACCAACGAGTACGACTCTTTCCCTCGCTTTAAGTGGATAATTATTGGGATGTAGAGGGGGGCGTCCCTTTACCGGGTTGCGATCTACGAGAGGTCAAGCGGTCAGTATTCGGCGATGTTCGCCGCCACGAATTTGGAGCGTTCGATATCGCCCCAACGCTTGGCCCTGGCCACCTCCTTTATCTCGTCGCTTCGCACGTACGTATGAGCAGAAAAAAGACGCGGTGGCCTGCTTCGGTCTAACTAATATTGGAGTCCGTCGAACGAGGGGCAACAAAGGGAGGAAAATTATGAAAGACTTTGAAATTAACGCGAAATTCGTAGTTGGAATTGATTCTTTGGCCAGGATTGTGGCTCTTTGAAAGGAGGGAACACTACCGCTGCGATCAAACGATTCGGCTTATTTCAAAGCGAATATTTCCCTTTATTCGAGTACCTCGAGTCTTTCTATCAATCAATTTATTGTTAAAGTTACGATACACGTTTTGGGGATGGACAAAGAAAATGGAGTTTAATGTCATCATCGGTGCACTCGATCGCACAAAAGTTCTATTTTTTGGCACTTTTACGAGTCGATTCTTTACCCAGAAACATTGTGCTCCTTTGAGGTCGATGCGAATTGCGGAATGTTCGGTATTTTAGAAGAAATATTGAATTCATCTTTACGCGGCTCATTTGGAAGTCGTTCGGTCACACAGGAGGGTGCCTCATTGTGACTTTGCCCAGGCGCGAAATGCCCGCGATACTACGCGCTTAGCCCGACACCCATTGTGTCCTCCAATTCAATAAACTCCATTCTCTTCTTCCTCCTTGTTTTTTTCTTCACTAACGATTGTTTTCCGGGTTCATCGCTTCGCACGGACGGCGGTATTCTTTGTCCATATTTCATCACGATCAATTCAATCGCGTGCACCATCCTCGTTCATCGCCTGAAACACTGTGATCTGTACAATGAACGGGGAGTGTAATTTTCGTCCGGCTTGTTTCTTTTTTTTTTTTTTTTTTTTTCGTAATTCATCATTCTTTTTCTCGCAAAGAAAATGAAATCCGGGCGATCCTCTCGGAACTTATACGTGTCAGGAGTTTTCAATGATCCGCACGGCGTTTATTTTCCTATACGAAATCGCATCTATTATACCCTCATTTACGAAAGGACTTCCGCTTGTCCTCGATATTTACTTTTGTCGCAGCCGGATCTTGGGGGAAAGAAATTAGAGATGGTCCTACCGTCGAGGCTTCTTTTTCGTTCTTGAGGGTCGTTCTTTCCTCGGGAAAATCTGTCTCGCGAGTAGATTTTTCGCGACTTTAAGTAACGGAGACGAGCCCACGGTCCGGAAGTTCCTCCCTTATTTTTCATGCTTTAGTTTGTATCGCGCTCGGAAAAATGACAGTGGGCACAGGTCAAGGAGGGAAACTGGGCACGAGGGTGGATTTTCGTTTCGTTCCGGGACTTTGGTTGGGTTTGCACCGCCGTCGCGTCTTTCCGGTCACTCGAGAATATTTTCGTATGAAATTTCGGCGACAAAAGGACCGCGAAGTTGTCGAGTATATTGATAATGATTATCGAGGAATTTTCGATCGAATGAAATGACGAATCGGTGGTTCGAGTCTGGAAAAGTCGAAAGTTAACTTGAAACTGCGCTGCAGGATCGAGCCACCGCCGTTTTCGATCCCGAACAGATCTCAAATTTTCTCGATTATCTTCCAGGGGGCGACTAATGTGAGCTTGCCAACGAAACTGAAGCTGGACGATCAGTCGCTAAGAAAAAAGAAGAAAAAGCTAACCAACAAGCAGAAAAGGAGAAGTCGAGCCAAATACGAAGGATGAAAACGAGGAGGCTGGGAGCTTCGGAGGAAGAAGACGGAAGAAGGAGGAGAGAACCCTCTGGGACTCCGTGGGAAGACTCTCGACTTTGTGAACGAGAACCTGATGTGAGATCACGTACACGTACCCGAACACAGGTACACACGCATATGTAGGCGAACTCGGAGTTAACCCTGGCGATGCATCTCTGTGTATACCACGTGAATAAAGAACCAGAAAGAGAGGACGAGAGAGAACGAAACAAAGAGGGAACGAGAGAGAGGGGGAGCTCGAATTGCTCGTTGGACCACCGCATAAAAAATCGAAATCTTGGCGAAAACGAACCGGTGCAAATTTCATCTTGCGTCTCTCTTTATCTTGTATAAATAACATTTTTGAAGGATCGTCCCTCAAACAGGGTCACAAAAATGCGTTTACCATACACGAGAGACTGATCGTTTTTTTTCTCGAGTCTCGTCGTGTGAAAAAAGGGCCGAAAAAATCATCGGACACTCTCCTCCAAAATCTCTCCACCACCCTCTTCCCTCGCCGCTCTTCTCGCAACGAAAAACGACCAACGAGGAATGTATCAGACAGAAAAGATCCTTGCAGCCTCCCAACATTGAGGAGTAAAAGACTCACGCCCCCGTATAAAAGTTACCGTGTAACTGGACCTCTCAGGACTCTCAAGCATTTCACGGAAAATTAAACAATCGATATTCTCACACACGAGACCCATAACTCTTTCTCACCCCCCACCCCCGACTCTCATTCTCGCTTTCTCTCGCTCGTATTTATCGCAAAGTTGACAAAATTTGCGGCGTGAGAATTTCTTGAAAAAATTCGAAACATTCGCTCACCGGGTATCAGATTTTCGATCTCGTACGAGGCACACCGAGATACGCCTCTCGTTCAATTCTCACAGACACGACAGATTTTTCGTCCATTCATTACTAAACTTCAATTGACGCGATAAATTTTCATTTCAATAACATTTTTCCGAGTTCTTTCGAGCGATTGGCTGTTCCGCCACCTTTTTATGAGAATCTAGACAAAAGTTCGTCCATGGGATCGGGATACGGACAGTAGGTTTTTTTTATTGCATCAAATGATATATATTCCGATTGTAATGGAATGAGACGAATTTGTCTTAATGAATTTTCCGAAGTGAAAGGAAAGGTGTGGCTCGCGCGAGTCCTGACGAAGCTAAATGGTCGTTCAGGCTCGAAAAAAAACGTTTAGTTTCCTCTTTCTCACACTTCGAAACGAGCCGACGCTGTGAAGTTCTTTGGGCAGGCGTTAATTGCCGGCTATGTCTCGAGGGATACGCGTGAAGGTAAATTATTGCACGATTTTTCGTGAAAAACTGAGAGCGAGCAGGAATCGAGGATAAACCGCGATAATCCGTTTCGAGTGGCAAAGCCGAAGGGACACCGGGTGTAGAAGAGAGACAGTCTCTCCAGGCCTCCAACTTCCTTGAGTACTTTTTGACTTCTTACCTCGCGCTTTCTACGCTATTTCCTCATCGTTTGTTTTCACGGGTGGTCGTGTCATAATTATTTTCCTTTTTTTCTTCGTCACTTTGGAAGCTCGTTGAATTTTTCTACACCTTTGTTCCGAAGGCGCTGACCAGGAAGAAATATTCGCCAATATCCATCGCGGACTATTATCCCTTCGAAATTAGTTGGAACAAAAAGATCGAGGAGAAAAATTACTCCTGGCTGTTCAAACACTCGAACACGCTTTCTGTATTGCTCGAAGGATTTTTCAACTCCTAATTCTGTCATTTCATGGTGCACTTTTAAAATTCGTTTCCCTCTCCATTTATCAGCAATTATAATCGCAATCGCCAGTGCGTTTTCTTTTCTATTATGATATTTAGAAATATTGCACTTCGAAAACATCGTCCGGTTTCAGTGTGAAAAAAATTATTGAAATTTAGTTTCCAGGGGTCCTTTTTCGGAGCATAATTTGCATGCTTTTTCCAACTTTGAAATCTCAATCACTCGAACACGTGTAAATCTTTGTGAAAAAATGTTTCGATGTTGTTTCCTCTGCCCCGATTATTCACAGCGTTCGTAGCGCAAACGAGGTTTGTCAATGTGACAATTTCATCGCAGCGTTTTCTGGAGCATTATCCTTTTCCGTACGAATCGAGCTCCGAGATATTCGGTACCAGATCTTTATCCCGGATGACAGGTTCTGGTCGTTACTTACACCCGAATTAGCTAGACTATACGTAGATGTAAAATATTAATATGAACCGTGATGGAAAAAAAATGGAGACCTAAATTCTTACGGTTTAGACGCAGAGGCTTGAAATATCACCGAATAATGAGTCGAGCCAAAAGTTACGAGAAATGTCAGCTTAAGTTTGGCCACCTCTATTCGCCACTGTTGGCTTTCAACATCGCTTCGGATGTTTGTCAATGAAAAATTTCCTCGAGCAGTGCATGAAACGGCGTTAATAGTAATCCGACGAGATGTGTGACGTCGCGGCTCGTCTTTGATATTAAAAAGATCGCTTTCTGAGCGAAACTTGGCCGTTTAGCCTCCCGAAAAAAAATACTAATGACATACACAAATTTCATTCTTATTATAATCCCGCCTAGAGATAGAATTGAAATCCATTTTTCAGGACCCAAATCTCACGACCTTTTTCACACTTCCTTCTTCGATTCCATTCTTCGGGGTTCCACACCTCGATTAGTTTCGTAATAAAGTTGCGAAACGTTGACCTTTTTATGGAGCCAGAAACAGGGAAATAAATGATTCGTAATAGTTCAGAATGGAACGACATGATAGCACGAGAATTCTGGAATTCTCCTTTCTGTTTTGAGCGTTGCAAAATTCTCATTTTTATCGTTATCATGAGGTTACGAAAACCAACAATTTTATTGACTGTTTCCATAATGATTACTACACCATTGGATAGTGACTTTTTTCCAAGTTTTCTAATTGCAGATATTAAAAGATCACTTGCTGGAAGTTCAAAGGACATTGAGTGGTGGCTGCATGGTCGACCCATTTTCGATTGAACTCGTGATTCGTTAAAATGGATCTTCCATTTGTCAAACTCGTGAAAAAAGACAGAAAATATATCGTTCGAAGTGCTTTGATGGATTTTTTCAAATGACCATAATTCAGTATTAGTATTATGTTTTCGACGAAGATGCGTCGTTCATATGAGAAAGTAGTCGAACGGGTTTGTGGTCGAGACCCAAGACTGCGGTTCATTGAGATTTTGGGTCGAGAAAGCAAGAGAGGCGAGTTTTGATCCCGAAAATTATGAATGAGTTTATTTTGCGTAAAAGATTGGTCGATGCAGAAAATGATTTAAATGAAATTGCTACAAATCTGGGCCTCGTATTAACTTTGATTTTCACGAATTCTCATGACCCATTTGACAGTTGAATGTCAATTGACGAATCGGCAGAATTCTTTCCAAGACGTACGATTGTACGAACGCATTTCGTAACTTTTTCCCAGGTTACGAGTGATTCGATTGAATTAATTGCAAAGCTCGAATTCAACCACTTCATAATAATCCTGTTAGTCACGTTTCAGATTCGTCGAGTCGTTCTCGGAGTCGATTCCAAGGGAAATGTTTGACGAGCGATGCGAGTGGAGAATAATCAAAGTCGTCTCTAGGGATGGTTGTAATACCCTCGTTCTCTGGGGATGAAGCAGTCGTTCGTGGGGTTAGAACTGTGCGAGACGACCACGAGAGGCGATTGAGAAGCATTTCGCATACCATTTGAACAGTTTTGGAGTCCATTTTACTTTTTTAACGTATGTATTTTATGTCAAATGAATATATCTTATGGAAACGTATATTTGAAAATCGAAGTAGTTTTGTTACTCGGTTCAGTACCGGATCATTAGTTAAAAGTTTGTAGCAAAAGGAGACACACGGAGTGATACGTCATCAAGTTTTTTCAATTATAGGACTTGAAACCTACTTACACGAGGCCCGAGATATTTTTCGAGTTCGTACATGCCTCCTAAAAAACTAAAAATAATGTTTTTCAAGACTACATTGTTGAGCCACGGTTACGATCGGTTCTGCAGCCTGAGAGTTTCACTGTGATCGTTATGGACGTTGCGATCGAACAATTAGAAAAGCGATCGAGGGAAGGGAACTGAGAAGCAGCCCCCTACGTTTTGGAGTTCTAGAGCCGAAAGAAGTTGTCCCAACACTCGAAACACCGGCTCTCTTCGATGACGCGTTTCTCGAGTGCATATTGGAATAATAACGCACGACCCTACATGTATGTATGCATACTTTTGTGATAGCCTCGAGTATTGTAAATATCCATTGTTCACGATGCACAAGAGGTTTCACCGCCTCGTTCAAAATTCACGAGCTATTAAGAGTCGTATTCATGGAATCTTTTTTCCTCAAAGCTTTTGCTCGTGCTCACAGAACTTTCTGGACAAAGGTTTATAATTTTTTTTTTTATGACAACCTGATCAATTCTCTTTATCTTTTAATCACGAAAAGGGAGCTACGGAAAACACTTTTTTCTTCAACTTGCTACAAATGATATCGAGGATTCAAAATGGCATGAAATTTTTTTCATCAACGCATTTCATTGTTTTTTACCAATGGCGTAGATATTTTTTGAAACCGACAATTAAAATTTTTCCCTCGCACACTGATCTCCCTTCGACGTCGACTCAAAGTATAATTACATTGTGCACGAATAATTATTTTTTAGTGAAAACAAAAGAAGATTCGGCGTTTGCTACTATTTTTTGTTTTAGTCTCCGAGCTACATGGGTCTCTGGAATAACAATCGTTTTTGGCCATTATCTCGAGACAGAAACTAATATGTGTTCAAGTTAATTGGCGGGGCGTTTGAAACCTTCACTCGATAAAACGATCGTCGAATCGTCATTGTAATTTAGCAGGTATACGCGTACAGGCGATTCCATGCTAATTTCAATATTTCAACGTTCAAAAAAAATGGTGTATTCTATTTGAGAATTTCGTTGATCAAAGTCTCATCGAAATTGTTCGATTGAAATAATTTTTCATTGAAAAAAGCCCAAGGGAATGTGCTACAGCTGCGTCAAAAGTTGGTCATTTTTTCCCGAGGCTAAACTAACTACATTTTCGATGATCTTTTCAGATTTCGATGGAAGACCGAACCCGAAATCGGAGACGTCGAGTCATTCGGAAGTTTTTATACCGAGAATTGTGCGTCGGAAATTTTGATGACAAATGAATGGGAGTTTCGGAGGAATTTTTTGCGAGAAGCAGCGTGAAAACCAACAAACATCGATAGAAGTTTGCTTATTTAACTTAGAATGGCCAATGCATTCGTGCGTGTAATCTATATATTATATAAATATATAGACACATGTCTATTTTGGTCTATTCCTTGGCACAACTCGTCGATCCTCATCTACTTTGATGGGTCTTTGGATCCACGCTTCGCGGTGCATTTTTCGCACGTATTTAAAAGCGTTTAAGGGAGCCCTTCAGTCTCAAGTGCCCTTACTCGGACGCCTTCTCTCTCTGGCCTTTTCATCCCCGCTCTTTTGTCTCTCTCACTTTCTGTTTCGCTGTCTCGTCACAATGGTCACGCTTGCGTATTATTTGTTGGTGAAATAACACGCTGTCAGTCTTGGATATGCTAAATATACGCTTATATCGCTTTTTCGCTCGAGATGAGAATCGATCGCGTACTCTCTCATCTCATCGTCGAATGTTTTGTTACGAGTTACGGGACAACCCAATCTGATCGAGGATCCCAATACACCGAGATGAACAAAAGTACAAATAAGAAATGTTTAACTGAAAGGTATTCAAAGTGCGAATTTTGCACATCATTATTTCAAGAATAGTAAGCACCGACCGAATGGACAAAAAGCCATTCCGTCGCAATGCTGGATTTGTTAGTTTCAACAATTTTTTAAGGCGAACGTTTGAGTCAATTGGATCATGAGAATTCGTCAAATTTACGTAAAACAGCCTTATTGGGGATGAAACTCAACGAATTTCGTTATTCGTCTGTACAAATTGAAAAAAAAAATTTTGATTTTCCAACGATTGATTTCATTCTTTTTCTCAATTTTCCACAATACTCAGAAATGATTGTAGAATTTTTTTGCTCTCTTAATTAAATTATCTCAGCGATATCGATGCACTTTGTAATCGGTTGAGAAGTTTTTGTTCACATTAAAATTTCTGGTTGGGTAAACTTCGGTTAACATACGTGCGCGTACGTATACGAGGGAACACACCTACGCACACGATCGAGTGTATAATTATAATATTATTTTTTCTGCTGATCGCCCGGACGTTCTTGCGGATCGATCGAGAGATGCGGTAGCGGCAAATACATCACCCGCCAACTATAAATTTTCAACCGTTCTCAGCTATTATGTATACCCTCTTGAAGAAGCCTATAAACATTTTCGAATCATTCGGTCAATATACCTTTTTCTCTTTTGAACCTTCGAGCATTGAATAAACCGTCAGTTAGCAGAGAATTTCTTCTCTCAAAAGCTCCGAGAAGAATAACATGTAACGCGCGTCACGATCATCCTTTTCTCTCTCTCGCTTCATTGTACACGCGCAGGTGTCCTCGTAATTCGACAAAGTATATTTTACCGTAAATTTCAATGAAAATTCAATTGAATCATGGCCAATGTTTCACGATTTATTGGCTCTCGTTTACGACAAACCATCGGGTATTTTTATCTCTCTTTCTCTCTCTCCTCTCTCTCCCTCAAGATCACTTCCAGCGAATCGATTATTCGGAGCATGTTCTTTTTCCTCATTCTCCATCATTCTCAGCCCGAGACAGGTGGATTCGTCACTAAAATATACGATCCGTTCTCCCTTCAATGTCTCAATACAGTCTAACAATATAATCCTAAAAAAATAATAATATAAATTAAAAAATTTCACGGTCATCATACGAAATGAGAATTCACCACGATGTCGAGTCGAATTACACATTGAGCTTCGTGATACTCCGGTCGAAATACGATTCAACAAAATCTTGTTTGCCTTTGAAAAATGATGAATAGAAAAAAGAGTTTTTTTAAATGAAAAATTACTTGAACGGTGCTCGCCTTTTTCATCCCCGGTTTCAACAAAATATCCTCAAATCTCTCGTTCTCTATAAAAAGCTACGAAAAAACGTTCTCGACGGCAGAAGTGAGACATTACATCACGTACATGTGTGTGAACGCCCACGCGATCTCGAAGAGGCGCGCGCGTAGCCTCAATTTTCAGGTGAATCTAATCTAATAAAGCAATTAAGTTAATATACTCTCGATCCGGATGAGGGCCGTCATTATTGATCCCCTTTAATTATGTGGCCAAAATGTTGTTTTCTCTTTCTCGATGAAACATGTGTATACATATATGTATTTACACATGGTCTTTTGGCGATCGGATCTTTCGCGCGCGTCGAATATCCTCGTTCTTTTCTCTTTCTCATGCTTTCGTTCCCTCGAACCGTGTGCCCCGATCGGACTTTCTTGTTTGATCAGCGAATTTAACCGGGCCTTAAACCAACAAGCGACGCCCGGCACAAGGCAACCGCTCAACGCCTTCCTAAATATACGTATATTATCATCCGTCCGAATTTCTCATCTCACGATCCACCACCTATATGTGTATGACGCCTCTTCGTGCTAATATTAATCGGTCCTGATTTTTCACCAATCTTTCGTTGCTCCCACCGAAACATTTTCCAAATTATTGCTTGTTTTTGCTTTATTCCTTTTTCTCGTTCCTCTTCAAGTCGAAAAGAATAATTAGAACGTATGTGCTCAACGTTTGAGCAAAAATCAAAAAATTCAATAGCACGAACAATTATTAAGAAAGAAACTGCTTGAAAAACGTTTTGTTTGTTTGTTTGTTTACAGTGCCACGTGAAGAAGAATGATTTTGCAGAAAAACGCGAAAGAGAACGAATCGACGGGTGCGGTTCGATGATCGTTGACTGGAAAATTGAGAACTCGTTGCGGATCATCTCAGTGTGGATCGCTCGAGAAAAAGAGCTCCGATGCAAGATCTGTCGGTTGTTTTAGTTTCTATGTGTTTTTAGTAAGTATTCGTGCTTTTATTATACTTTCAATGGGTCAAGCCAGGGGGCGTCTGGTTCGTGGTTAACGCGTTTATGACAAGCGCGCCCCGACGTCCGTTCGCGGCCAATTACGTGATTACGGATGTAACACCCAAAGGTTGTCGAGAGGGGTTGTATTATAAAGCGTGTGTTTTGCACGGGGTCACGGGAAGACAGCGATGTGGCTCCTCATCGCTTCGTTCAATTCCTCCTCCTTCCTCTTTTCTCTACTTGCTCTTTTTATTTCTCACCAGTTTCATTCTTTTTTTCTCCTTCCTATACCGAAAGCTTTGCGGTGATCTCTTGAGTGCGAAAATGAGCGGGGGCGCTACGTATATAAACGTACGACGAGTATGCATATATACCGACAAAGTATCTCGTTGGCATTAACGAGACGCGAACGTGGGCGGACGTCGGCGTATGAAAAATTCTTCTATTTTTTCCCCCCACCTGCTGGCGACGGGTAGAGAACCTTAACCGAGTCCTTCGCTCGAAAAAAACAAACTTGAAATGTGACGCGATAATATATCCATTCCGAATCACGTTGTTGTATGACCAATCATTTATCGTCGACTTTCTTTCATAGAAACATTTTTGTAAACACTGCCATAGAAATGTTTGGTCATCGATTCACTTAAACTCGACGTTGTATATTTGAAATAATTCTTCTCGTCAGAAGGTTTAGGGGGACGAAAATTGGTGGAAAAGGGAGTTGGAAAATAATCTACGCACTGCTCTTTCGAATAAATTTATATTCTCTTCGTCCACGAATTCTTCGATTCGTTGTATAATTAGATCAAGTGAAAAGCTCGTTTCATTTGATAAGAAATATTCTATTTGATCGAACTGAGATCGGTATTATATGCGTTGTGAAATTTATCATAAAATTGCTTGATTCTTCATTCATGTACAAATAATTCTCACTTGAAGATAAATTTCATGAAACTTCAGTTGAAGAAGGAAATCTGTTTTCGAATGCTGAGGGAACAAAATGAGTAAATTTGAATAAAATTGATGAAATAATGTGTGACTTGATTTTCACCGACGAAAATACATTTTCAGTATTTTTTACCAAAAAAACGTATATTTACAGAGAACGATGTTTCGAAAAGTGCAATCCCAGTTTTTTTCCCCTGCTTTCAGCCACTCGGAATGATTGGTAATTACATATTTCGAGTGGTGAGTAACTCTTGTTAGAGGAATTTTTCAAATATTTCCACGTTGTTCGTGCTACTCAAGCGAGTTCTTTTGAAATGTGATACAAATGAGCGTTCACATTAGTACGAAATATTTATCTTCATTAATAGACGAAATGAAGATTTAACCTCGATTAGTACATACAATTAGCAAACTGGTCAATTATTACCGTAATTATAATGATTTTGTATTGTGTTCTCAGGAATTTCGTGCCGCACATTAAAACGTGTCTGTAACCCCGACAATGCTGCATATTAAAGGAGCGAAGAATTTCAAGATTTCGGTCCTTCTCGGTGGCGAGCCTGGTGAACAATGTTTCCACGTTTGTATATGGCAACGAAACTGGGGCGTTGGATATTTCTTTTAAACTTTGGAGCGCGCACGATAAATTCCATATTCCTATCTTCGTCTCGTGGGACGCGAAAGGACGAGAAAATTCGTGCGTGCGAGCAGGTTCACGTAATATTTATGAAGAAGAAGGCCGAGAGGACCCGAAAAACGGACTGATGGGCGTCGACGATCGCGAGAAAGCCTTCCTCGAGTCTTCCAAAAGTAGCTCTTCACCCTCTATCATTCTCTCCCTTCTCTTTCTCTCATGAAACGCGCATTATACGCGCGCGAGAGAGAAATTGAGATGTCCGGCGGTCCCTCACGGAGATCGGAGATGCTGGCCCATATATACAGATACATAAATGCATGTCTATGAGTCCTGGGTGCGATGATTAATGCAGACCAATATCCGTGGGTGGCCCCCCGAAAAAGAGCCCGTAGAGACTCCGATGACTCTCGCTGAAAATCATCTCAATTCCAAATTTATTGTCCTTAGCAGCGGGGAACGAAAAACGTGTGTGCACTCATCGCCGTGTCATCGAGATTTTACGGAAATAAAAAATAAAAACCTGGAGGAGTGAATGACGGACGATTTCACTGTGTTTTTGTGCAGGTTTCGCGGCGTGAGATCGGGCTTGTGTCGAGCCTCCGAACTCTGAATCCTTTTTTTGAAATCCGTGAAAAGGATTCGACGAAAAGATCGACGGAGCATCAGAGAAACTATAAAACTCTGCGGCGAACGGGAAGAAACTTTAAAACTCACATGAGTTCGGTAAGAACTATTTTCGAGCAGGAAATTTAGCGTCGATTTTAACTTGCGTGAAGATGAAAAAATTTGAATTCACTCATCATCCACTTTCTCGACGAAGAGCAGTTTGCAAGCACTTTGAAATAATTATAACTGCGCGGTTGATAAACGAAATTGCGATGAGGGAATTCGCAGCTCGAAAACATTCATATTTCTACGCATAAGTGTGCTCTGCGAAGAAAGTGTTTATGGGAGGATGCGAAAAATGCAAGAAAGAAAAGAAGAAGCTGCGAGGAGGGCCGCGCGTGTGAGCAAGCCTCGGAAAACAAGACGGTACGTCAGGAAGGTGCTATCCGAGAGACAGATATTGAGGAAGAGGCGTTACGCTCATTATTACGCACGCTGCAGTTCTTCTTCGGTTTAATATTCACCGGCCACAAATCAAGCAACACTTTAATGCGTTTAAGCTCGAAGGCTCCGCGCATTCTGCTGCCCTCTCCGCTGTACTCTCCTTGATGACGATCCTCGCGCGTACTTACCTCGCTAAACGTTTTACACCCTGAAAGCAAAAGTTCTCAACCATCGGAATACAACATAAAATTGCTTTGTTTACGACCCCGTTTCCGGAAAAATACAAATTTTTTTTCGAATTACTTAACACATTGATTGCTCGATAATTTTCACCTCAACATGTTTTTGTTCATGAAAGTGCCTTCCCATATTCAAATTCCGTACATTATTCAACGCTTTTTCCTTTTAATTTTTTTCATTCTCGAAATACTGCCAAATGTATGAAAAGTTCTAGAAAATTTTTCGCCTGCGAAAATACCTGAGGAAATCAGTCTCCGGACTTTATTCATCAGTATTACCATATTAGACTGTTAAAGAATCAAAATATTTCAAGTCCAATGAGCATCACCTTCTTCGTGGACGAGAAATTTTTTGTTTCCTGGTTCACTGTCTCGTGGCTTAGTTTTTGAATTAAATGAACGATAACAAGAATTCAGCGAAAAACATTTGTGCCTCGATTCAAAGCGATGAAACTGGAACAACGTTTCAGTTTTTTCCATCTCGAAAGCGCATCTTTGGCTAAACGAGCTCACACGATTGACGAATGAAGAGAAGTGAGGATCGTAAAAATGTTAACGAGGTGATAAATAATTCGAGTTACATTTAACGATTTTATAATCGTCGAAATCAGAGTAAACATCAGAAGGACAGGGCTGCAGTTGAACGTGAGTCCCTGCTACCGATTGCAACCCTTTTCTCGTGTTTCGAGGTGAGCGGAGACGAGACGAGTACGCATTTCGGTATTTTGATGACTTTTTTTTTTTAGTGAGTAAAGCTACACACATTAGGCGATAGGTCTGGGTATTTTGGGGAAGCTTCGCGGTCCAGATGGGACAGGAAGCCGTATAACACGTAGAATCGAGAGGCGCGCGCCATCGTGCCTCTCCCGATAAAAGCCCTTTTTTTAAGGCCCTTGGGCACCTGCCGGATCGCGCGCACAGATGCTCCTCGACGTTCGATGTGTATTCGCTCCCCCGAATACTACACCAAGACGCTCGATTATACAAATGACGTACAAAAAAAGATCAAAATTGACACCCATCATAGACATTCGAGTCTATTGCCCGTCTCATCCCTGATACACGTTTCCCGGAGTCACATGATTTTCCATGGAGCCCGTTCACGAACGAGAAAAAAACAATCATTGATCCGAAAAAGATCGATATCGCCTAATTCGATCTTCCAGCTGTTGAAAATTTTCAAATTCTTCTTATTTCTCGATTTCGACGTAGGAAAATATTGGAGATATTGTTTCCCAGCAATACAATAACCATTGTTTTGAAGGATCGATTTAGTTTTTTTTTGGAAATTCCTGGTTCACCGATCTTCAAACCGTTCCGAGACGTTGAAATTTTCATCCGGAATTTTAAGCAGTCTCATGATGCGGTTTATTAGCCACGAGACAATTTACTCAGAAAAGCCTTTTTCAACATTTTGTTTTTTCCATCCTGTCGTATGTGTTTTGCCTCTTTTATTGGCTGCAAAAAAGGAAAAGTAATTTTTCCAGATTTTAGGCCCAATCGTTCACCAACCAAATTTTTAAATGAAATTCTAATTTATTGTCTGAATTTTCTGATTACAGATTCGATGGAACGTCCGAAATTGTAATTTAGCGATTGGAGTCTTCTTGAAGAAAGGTTTTGTGTCATCGGCTTGGAGATTTCGATACACATCTGTAGCCCCTGGATGTTGAGTGAAAAATTTCGTAAGGCGATATTTTCTCAACGAATTTTGTTTCGGTACGATGACTCGACGTGGCACGAAAATTTTGGTAGAATTAAGAACAAAAGTACGTGAGTAGATGAACATGAAAAACTGACACGGCAATTACCGCGGAGCGTATAGTGCAACTCGTGCCCTTTTGCAATTTACGAGTCGTGCGTCGGGTCGTTCACGATGTACTATACACAGCGATCCTGAGGATCTCATCCCTTTGTCGGCGAAACACGCGCGCTGTCTATTCTTTCTCGTTTTGGCAACGAGAAATCTCGTAGTACCGTGTACTTTCACCACTGTTTTGCTCTCCTCGTCTCGCTCTTTCCCTTTTGTTTTCTCTGAACTCGTTGTGCACACTTTGCAAATCAACAGTTTCTCTAAATCCTACTGAAAATAAGTGGCAAATTATTTACATTTGCAAACACAATTTCTGCTTAACAATGACGATCCTTAATAATCGTTAAGAATTCCAGTGAAAGGCAGCGCGTGGAGTGAGTTATTTTCTCAACACGAATTGGAAAAAGCGCATGCACAAGGTCACTAGATCTTTTCGAACGTCGATACAATTGTTTTATTGAAAAATTTGACAAATTTCATCTCGTCCATGGCAATCGTTCTTCCATTTAGCTGTCTCAACTTATTGTAAAATATCCTTAAATAAGGATGTTCGAATGTATTTAATAAGTTTGAGTAAATTCAATCGAGTGTATTCTGAAACTGTTCTTCGTGGTGGGTCACTCGTCGCTGCTCCACGTCGCGCGTTATTGATGATGAATGTGAAAGAATTTGGCATTTTCGGAATTTGTGAAACACAGAAAGAAGCTCGTCACAAAGTATCGGCTTGAGAGTGGTGAAGAAAGAGAGGAAGGAAATGAGAAGAGAAAAAGAGGAGCGCGTGGACTATATCGGAAATGACACCGATAGATCGTTACCGTTGGTCAACGAGACAAAATTTCGGTGTTCCCTTTGCGGCTCCAAGATTTCTTCAGTTTTTGGGCTCATTATTTTCCTCGATTAGCTCTCGCGGCTCGGTTCTGTATTAGTAGGCGGCCAAACATTGGTAATGGCTTCGGTCGTGGCGCGGCTACTTTGTTTTATCACCACGAAAACGTGCATCGGTCGTCTATATCGAAAATACTCCGAGGTGGCCTCTTTCCCGAAATGAGACATCGATTATCGATCTTCTTTTTCAGTTTATTTTGGTATGACGACATTGATGGAAACAGATCACGACTTCGAGGCTCTCGTTCGTGTGCAAATCGATCCTATTGTTTGTTTCATTTTTAAAAAATCATTCAATAACCGAGGAGCTCATAGAAAATCGATGACAGCTTCATGCTGTTGTGTAGTGGCAAGAAAAAGTTGAGTAAGAAGATGAAAAATCCAAAAATTGTGTCCTTCAAACTCTCTGGCCTTGCAGGGTCTGTAGCAATTTTTTTTAAATAACAATTTTGAACCTTCTCAGGTTTTACATTATAAGAGCTGCAGACTATTTTGAATGATTTTTTCCGAGGCAATTGGTGCGATGAAATTCTCACAGCGTCGCTTTGAAAGCAACTGAATTCTTCACGCAATGTAACCACGAAGTGTTGGTAAAACAATTATTTACGCTGAATTTGGGTTCGAGAAGACGTTGCATTGAACGAATAACATTGGCAAAAAAATGAGATAGTTCATTGTGAATTCCGATATTTCGGGAAAGTTATATACCCCAACCGTTATAATAGAAACTCCGAGATATGAAAAAAAAGGATTTCCTGTCGGGTATCCAATCACCATGGTAATTCTACTCCCCATATTATACAGGATAATATCTATAATTTTTCTCAGTATCTCACAAATAATCGATCTATATTGTCTCATGTACAGTCTCATTCGATCAGGTCGATTCACATAATCTCAAAGATCATCGAAAAAGTGCGGTTCACACTACCGAGAATGAATTCCAGTTAGGCGTTCGAGCTGTCAAACGTTATATTGACGATCGCGTAATTGGAGGTGAAAATTCATGCCGGGTCAACCGAAGATCGTGTATAGATTATTTCGTCCCTCTACGTGGGTATAGCCGTACAGTTCTCGTGTAAAAGTTTGTCACGAAAAAGGCGTTAGTGTTACGGTCTTAGGGGACAAACGGGGGAAACTCTGCCCTTTTGATTATTACGGCTCGATGTATATGTTTTGAGACCGAAAAGGGCCCAGAGCGCGGTATACTTGTACTCCCTGTTATGGCCTGGACCACCCGCAGTATTCGGAGCACCGCGGCGCCCAGCCTCCTTCCACTCTTTGAGTAAGACAGAGAGAGAGAGGGAGAAGGAGGGAAAATTCGGAGGTCCAACGTGCGCCGGTATCGAATTTCGATGGGTGTCCATTCGAGGATTTTTGTTAACACCTGTAAGAGCACCCAAGAGCAACGATATAACGTCACTACCCTACATAATACACGCTGGAGTTGAAAAGTCCATCGCGCAATCGAATTTAAACGATAAATACTGAGAAATATTTATTTCGCAAGGAAACACCTGAAAATTTATGAAATTCTCACAAAAGTTTTTTTGTTTTTTAGATGAATCGAGTTTGACGAGTTTACGTTTTGATGGGAATGAGAAATTTCTGATCGATCCGAATCCTTTTTGTATCGAGACAACATCTTTGACTTTTCAACGAAAACGACGAATCTGAAGTTCTCAGTTGGGTCATCGAGGGTGAGAAAAAATGTTACGATCTTCAGAAATACGGCCACACTTTCCAACCCGATCTCATCAATGCAGCGTGGAAAATCTCGTGCTCACAATCGTGAGAACATTTGCAGCGCGTCATCTCTACGAGAATAACATTTTTTCGTGACTCTTGAACAATTATTTGGGAAATTGATGATGGGCCCACACTTTTTTCACGCTTATCTGGCACTCTGTTTCTTTGAAAGATTTTCACACCGATCTCGTTCAGTTATCTTAGTCACTCTGTTCCTTAGATCATTCTTGATGGGAACTGAAACTATCATATTTGAAGCAACGTTGAAAGTTGAAAGCAACGTTTTGCAGGAATTAAGTAATTTGTTTCTAAATAATCATTCCCGAGCTTCGTTATCAATCTTTAGATTTTCATTAGTTTTTTGAACACTGAAATTTTTCACTGAATTACGAGAATTCGGCTGGCAAATATTTAATCAACGAATAGCAATATTTCCATACAAATTGTTGTAAATCTTTGGTGTTTTCGAGCCCTCGAGAAATATCGAGCAATAAAAATTGTAGGGATATCACGATGCGATCAGAATTATTCAGTGAAGATTTTCGGAGGATTCGTATGCAAATAGCAAAAGAAAGAAATGACCGAGACCCTTTCCCGGGACACGAGACACGTCTAATGGTATACGTATATTATGTCAAAAGAGGGAAAAAACGGACAAAGGGCTCGCGCGCGCGACCGATCTTTCCACAGGATAGTGTAGAAAGGTGGGGTTGAATTCTCTTCGGAAGTGAAAAATCTACGAAGCACTTTTCGTCGAAAGTTTCAATCTGATTATGTGGTCCATCAGTGGATAAAAAAAGGAAACAAAGGAACGCGCCAAAAGGGACCCTGAAGAGGCTTATGCGAATTTATAGCCCTTTATGTACATAAACACTGGAAGACAAAAAAAAAGTAGGAAAAGCTGACGAGAAAGCCAACAGCCATTATTAGACACGAAAAAATGTTCTTTCTATGTTTTCGACATCACGGATTAGTTGAAACAAGCTTCAATGGAGTGCAGACCATAATTTGAGCCTGTGAATCGAGTTGGCTGGGAATGTGCTCGCTTATATTTTCCATTTTTGACCTTCCAGTAGTGCAGCATATGTGGAAAATACTGCAAGTAATTTGGAATATCGAAACTTCCCAGGTTCTCTGTAACTACTGATGCCATCTCCGTTTCAATGACTCAAACTCAAACTTTAGGATGAGCCGCTTTGTTGTTATCTATATCGCGACAGGCAGAAAGAAGCATTTTTCGGTATAAGAATCCTATCAAGTTCGATCACTCAAACTATTGTGCTAAATTCATATACAAATCGTTTAAAATATCCAATAGTGTTATCACTTTATGGCTTCGCGTTAATTTATTAATCACTTCAAAAATAAAAGATGCTTTTTCATACTTAAGGTTAGGATACTACGTGATGCTTTTTTGGTATACGGATGATGAATGCAATTTGGAATATTTTGAATTATAAGCATTTCTTAAATTTCGTTTCGAAATGAACTACCACAAAAATATCTGCTGCAACGTTTTCCAATTAATATGAAGCGAAGTTAATTTGGAACGCGCATATTCCAATTCACCCGCACCCTAAGTCGAATGTCATTTTTTGACATTTTCTACTCAACTCAAAATTTGACGAAGTTGTTAAGTTGTTTTTTGCTCAAGGTGATGAAAGCTTTATACTTTTTTAAACGTTCTCGTGCAGCTTTCCTCATATTCTCTTCTGTAATGTTTCAGACATATCTTAAAAACGAACTGGTATTCGATGCATGCTGAACTTCCTCTAAGATTTTTCACCACTGCGAGCAGTGATCCCGCTTTCAATTTTGTCCATTAGCATGCTTTGAATTGCTCAATGTGATTGACCTCTGGGAAGATTAATCGAGAAATAATTTAGCGAAAAATGTGCAAGATTCGTGGACAACGATGTCCGAATCCGAGAAATCGAGATTTTCCAAAATCCCTTCCTGCCTTCTTCGCACCTCCTCGAACACGAGCTCCTATCACAGCGTTCGGATCAGTCAGTGTTTAGGTCGTAAACGAGCATTTCTGTCACCATTTCAGTCCGTTTAACCCTCCGAAAAAGCAGTGAGGCCCAAAGTCGAATATCCGACGGTTCATCGCGTTGGGCTCCACGAGGGATGAGAAAGTCTGAGTTTTCATCGAGCATCGTGATCGGTTCTGAAACTCGGGCCAACAACAGGTTCGCTCGTCAACCGTCACGGACCTCGTTATATCCAGATCCAGATCGTGATCGAGATCCCGTAACGGATCGTGTTCAACAAGGCATATCTTATCCCCGCGTGTTATCTCGTTAGTCTCGGTTTTCGTATTTCGAGAAAGAAAAGAAGATAAAATATTCGAATCCGAGATACTTGCTATGCATACTCCTTTCCCTTCAAGGGAATAGTCTTTCTCCCTTCTTTCTTTCTATTCTCAGAGAAAATCTTTGATCTTCACCTTTATGCTCGAAACCTATTGTTTTGGTAAAACGAGACGTGAAAGTAGTAAAAAAAAAGATTTCGCAGATTCATCGATGTCGGACCCATAAATATTTGTGGGTCCCTCGTAATATTTTCATCCCTCGTAATGACGAGATATTCGATAATTTGGTGGCGTTTGTATCGAGAATTGATGGAAAGAGTATTTGTATTCCGATCTCAGCGGAGTGCTTGTCAGTAGTTTGAATTTTCGGAAATTTCAATCGTGCAATTACGTCCCTTGAGGGTCTTGAACATAAAACTTCTCAGAGCTGAATTTTTTTAAGTTTTCATCGATTTGATGTACCAGGAACACTTGATTTCCGGTTCGAACGCGGAGAGTCGGATGTTTCAATTAAAATCTCACGCGATTCGATCGATCCCGTGAATAATCCATGAATAGTATGAGAAGCTGAGGAAGGAAGTGAGAAAAAAATGAACGTGGGCAACGGTGAAGCTTCGACAAATGTCGAAGGTCGTACTCGATGGTTTGAAAATGTATTTCGTGGTGGTGGTGGCTAAAGATGGTCGAAAGGGTCGCGATCGCTTCGAGCGTTCATAAAAGACTCCGAAAATGGCTGCGGGTAGGAAGAGATCGAAGCGTTTACTGGCGCCGATTGTGCGATGAGGAAGCATGAACGCGATTGTAAGAGTACAGACATAGAGAATGAGAGGATGAGAGAGAGGTCCGTTTTGGGGGCCGCCCACTTCCGGCGCCCTCGCGCGAGAACCGAGAAACCTGCTCGTCACACAGGGATCATCCGGTCAATGAGTTCCAAAGCTCTTCTCTCATGCTTTTAATGTCGACGAGAATCCAAGATCAAAAAACAAAAAGGATCAACGCACATCGTCAGCGAAGTACAGTTAATTGTCAGTAAACCGTTTTTATCAACACATGCCCCGGCTTTGGGACAACATTGAAACTAAAACTTTTTTTGTTTCTCAAATTTGCAGAGCAACCGGAATGTGAGAGAACTGGATCAGTTTCGAAGAACGAATCGATTCAAGACCAAATGCAATTGAAATCGAACATTCGAATAGGTTTTCCTATCTTGAAGTTCCAGTTATCCAATCGTTTGTTGGTTAACGAATTGAAGAACCGAATCAAAACCGTTGACGTGAAAGGATAAAGCAATCAGAGAAGTGACTTTATGAAGACACATTTCATCGATTCGTGCATTCCTGTTCGTCATTGGCAAGTTCAAATTTGACCCAGAACTAGGATCACTGTCCAAATAATCAAGAGATCCTGCATAATTGGACTCGAGAATTGATAACGTGTAATCAGACACGTAGGAGGCGGATGTGTGCATTGCGTAAACGTTTCACTCGATTCAGTGAGCCGAAGGTATATATATAAATGCCTAAGTACGCTGGTATACAAACTTAAAAAGAATATGGGAGGTGTGCGCATGTGTATCCATCGATACAGTAACCATACAGCACCGCCGTAATCTCCGGAAGGATGATCCGGATCTCGGTGGGGTAATTGGTTCGGGGCGCTATAAATCTCACGAGCCTGTCCAATTTTCGATGAGCGATACCGCCCCCGAAAAAAAGGACCCGAAACTTTTGATGCTTCTTTCTCTCTTCGGTCCATCCTCGTCTCTGTTCTTTCTTCTTTCTCTTCTCCTCGGCTCCTCGAATTGCTTCACTCGAGGTTCTGCTTCTCGTATTAATATTATGAGTACACACATATACGCAAGGGCGTTTTCGAAGGAACGCTTTGTTTTTACATTTCGTTCTCCAACGGGATATTGGATTATATTCGATTACCTCTCTTATGTAAATGATTGAGCTGCAGTGCAGGAAGACCAGATGGACCTACGCTAGAGTGCCTCCGTACGGGATTGCGATTGAACCGTGCGGTTCCCCACATTTTTTTACGCATGAGCCAATTGCGACATCGTTAGCTGCAAGGTCAGGTGGCCCGGGTAAGATGCATGTTTCTCATATTGAGGTCACGAGGCACACCGACTCAACGGTGACGTGCAATCATTATTTTAACATCATCAAAATTTCATCAAAATTATATTTTCAAAACGCTATTAGAACAAATTTACTGTTGATAGATATGCATTCAGGCATATTTTATTAACGTGAAAAAACATTAAAAATGATAGTTTTGCAAAACTATCAACCGATAGGTCCAAATTTCCATGATGACACATTTTCACAGGTATTTTTCAAAGTATCATCTGTATTTTTTAACCGATTTTATTGCACCAAGTCTCATTTTGTTCCTCAACTGATCCTCTACAAATTCACCAAGTAGATTTTCCTTTAAGCCCATTCCTCCAGAAATTATGAATGAAAAAGTTTTTTCACTTAATGAACAATTAGCTGCGACAGTGAAACGATCAAGTTAAAAAAACAACTACATGGTGGATTCATAGAGGACCGGTTGACGAACAAAATGAGACTTGTTGCAATAAGATCGATGAGAAAACGCAGATAATTCTTTGAAAAATACCAGTGAAAATGTGTCAGCGTGGAAATTTGCATTTAACAGTTGATGGTTTTGCAAAACTAGCGTTTTTAATATTACTACATGTTAACAAGATATGCTGTAATACAAATCCACTAACAATGCATTTAATCGGTACGTTAAACTCGGTCTAAAAGCGTTTTGAAAATTTAGCACTCATTTGATTAGCATGCAATACAGAAGTTACCTTAAGTAAAAAAATATATTGCTTTTGATTGTCAACAGACAGCGATGGGTATGGAGCTTCGAGGGTTTCTTGAGTCGAGGGCTTTGAATGGGAGACCGCTTAGCCACGTTAGCTCAAGGGAGAAGCACAGTGGGGTTGAGCTGACGGGATGAACTCCTAGGGACCGGAAATAGTAGACGCAGGACCAATGAAATGGAAATTTTTCGCTTTTTCTTGAGACAGTGATGCCAGCTCCATGATCGCAAGTCCATGGTCCAACGCGAAGCTCGTTCAAAGAGTATCAATTCACCGAAAAGAAAAGTTCTATCGAATCTTCCGATGCTCCAAGGTTGCACGGGCTTGTGTAGCGAGTGATCGTTTATTAGTTGACACGTGCTCGCAGCCGAAGAGCTGTCGTGGCTCGTTGAAGCTTATTTCCCACTCCGTGTGATCGGACGTGCGTGTGAACGAACGACGGAAAAAAAACAATCGTGGAGGGAAGAAGTGGCGTAAGCGAGCGCAAAACTCCCAACTGACATCGCTAGGAAGCTCTCTCACAATATTATCGCGATGCGGGCAGAGGCGAGAGGAAACGTTGAAGAGCAGAGTGAGCATCAGCTCGAGAGGCAATGAGAAAGCAATGGAGGATACGGATACACACCGTCCAAAAGACGGTGGTTGTAATTTTTTTTTCTCCTTCTTATGCTCCGTCTCCTTGACTCGGTGGTGGCGTTTTCTGGTAGTGGCGCGTTGCTGGGTTGTTTGGAGCTCCTTCCGCCGAATCTTCGGGGATAGGTTTATTCTTATAGAGGATGGTAGCACAGCCATATGGGAAGCATACGGCGAGCAGGCCCAAGTCAGAGGAGCCACAAGCTCGTTTCTTCGTTTCCATCGTACTCCCTTGCCTCACCTCTCTCTCTCTCTTTTCTCTTTCTCTCGGGAGGCTTTAATCCACTGCCAAACTACTGTTAAAAAAACGAAAACGAACGAAAAAAGGAAACAAATCAGGTGGCTTTGAGCACCCTCTTTCGAACGTTGCGGTTTGATTCGCTTCCTTCCTCCCTGGATGAGCAACCTCAACATGCCTTTTATTTTCGTATTCGATGTATTCCAAGGAAAACTAGGGACGCATTGGAATCAAGAGAACGCGTGGCACGCGCTCGTCGCCCCCACTCTTCGTGTATTATCCACGTGGAATGTCGAATCGTTTCTATTGCGGAGAAAAAAAAATTTCAACGCGTCCTCATTAGTTTTTTACTTCATTTCATTCATTTGTGCTCCAAGTCCAATTTTATTTATATACAAAAAAAGTTATGACTTTGTTTGCAAAGAAATTGAAGCTGCAATTCACATTGATTTCAAACTGATTTATAAGAAATTTATCAACTTTTCGTAATTCAATCGTTTTTCGTACTCAAGCAAGTTCATCTGGTACCGAGTTAGTCAAAAATTAGCGTCGAAAAAAAGAAGTTTTTATTAACTACGTCAATATTTTCTCACCCGTCCTTCATATTTTATTGGAAGTCCCTAGTGCGAGTTGCGTCGATCGGAAAACGTAGACTCCGGTTTGAAAAAGCGCGCGGTTGCAACCTTACCATCGTGAAAGTAACATACGGTTTAACCTTCCAATGACCACCATTTTTCAAGAAAAAAATCATTAATCGCGAACTATATAAGTATTGAATGGATTTTACGAAGCTGTTAACACATTCTTCAGATATTTTTCTATCAATGTCTGCAAATTTCATATATATAAAGACGGGAAAACCACTGAAACTCGTAAGAAACCGTGTTAATTTGGAGAGTCCGTTTTAATTTTTTTCTCACGGACAAAGCATCCACGGGCCTTGAAATTTTGACAGGACATTTGTTTATTATTCATTACTGTATTCAAATTTTTAAATCGAAACATCTTTGTTAATTCGATTACCAGATGAACTTCCTTAAAGAATCTTAATTCATTCTTTTTAATGTCACATCAACTCTAAATATCATAATCTCCGAGGTTAAATGGGATTCTCGAGATCTGTTCCCTTCTTACTAAGTAGTTACGGCCTACAGAAGAATTTTATGGCAACCGTACAAAAGCATGTGGTTGATTCGCTTACCATTGTAATAACGCCATTACAAGGTAAGAGACTGTTTTTTAAGGTCCCTTTAAGCGTCACGGAAGGATAGAGTTTTGAATAAAAAAATAAAAAAAAAAAAAAAAAACAAATGTGCAGTTTCACGTATTTTCATACGTCATTTTATCGCGAAACATAAAAGAAGCTGTGGTCGTAGAAATATCGTTTTTGTAAACCGTGTCACGCAACGGAATATCAATCTCGTTCTTTGCACTCTTTCGTCTATTGTGTCGCCTACTTAGCAGCAGAACAGATTTATCCGATCTATTGATGCTCGGGTGTTGGCAATTTCCTAACCTGCGTTTTACTCTTCGCTACGTTAGAACGATTTTCTTTTCTTTCGTTTCGTGTTCGGTGATACAAAATCCCGCTTCTCGTCGGACCATTGGATTCTTCTTCTTTGAGAGATAGCTTTCGCGTGAGAGCTACGCCGCAGGTTATTCTCGATTCCTATTTCTCAACCCTTTCGAATAGCATTGAAATTTTTTTTTAAAAAAAAAAAAAAAAAACGTTTCTACAATTTGAAATCCCGTTCGCGAGAAATGGTGAATTGGTATACCGAAGACGAATTATCGCCCGTTCGTGGTCCTTGTGTCGTGTCGACTCGTAACCTCCCGTCGCAAGTGGCTCCAAATATTCGTGGAAAATCCTACGAACCTCTTATACGCATCCTTGGTTTCGGGTTCGGCTACTTTTCCTCAGCGAAGAGTTTCACCAACTCAGATTGCTGAGAAATCGCGCGGTTGATGATTTTGCTTTGGTCTTCTCTTGCTCCATTTTGACTTAACATTTTTTGGACTTTTACAGGAGTTCGGATCAAAGTATTTGCAGAAAACTAATGAGGCTCGAGTCGTTAGCAAAGTGGAGTGCGATGAAAGAGTTGCACGAACGTGACAGATCGAAAAATAGTGAAAGGGCGAAGGGCATGTGTATGCGGAGAGAGGATGAAAAAAATGAGGGTGTCGGGGCGAAATTTTGGAGAAATTTTTGGAGAAAAGTGAGGAAAAGAGGGTTCCCACTTGTTGCATGGGCCTTCTCGCTTGCCAACTGTCCCAGGTGGTACCGTGTGTATATATATCGGTAACGTTCCATGGCGACGAGGCGTGTGGCTGGCGCGTGCTCCTGCTTTTCATCTCTCTCTCTCTCTCTTATTCGCTCTTTCCTTCCGTTTCGTTTTTTCCCACTTTTTTCTCCGATAGCGATTCCGCCACCCTTGGATCGTTCTCGACAGCGATCGTTCCGCTGACGAGGTCATGCTTGTGGAACACGCAAAGTCTTTGAGACACCGATGGCGGAGATCGTAGAAAATGAAGGTCTGTGTGCGTCCGGACACACAAATAACATTTTCGTATGGCTCCACGTGGAACGAGACCAACTATTTTTCGATGGGACTCTCGTAAGCTTAATCGCCTTCGTAAACAACGATATTCAACAGGAAAAGGGAGTCGTTGGAGAGTTTCTTAGAAGGTTAACGGAATTCATTATTTCTGAGTATGAAGGCTCTAAATTATTGAGAAAAGTCGGTACCGTTCGATCGAGTTCCTGCTCTCGAGGACGATTTTTCGATAGCGACTGAGCATTTGTTGACCGTAGTGAAGTGGCTGAAAGTTACTTTTCATACGAATCCACTCGAGCAGCAGATATCGGCTCATTTGAATTGAATGCAAGTTTCATACTTTTGCAAAACCCATAAAAATTATTCAAACGAAGACGTATTCTCTAACGCAGACTCAAAATTTGAGAAGCGCTAATAGACGGCAGATTATCGAGAAAAAAATGATTAGGATAGAGCACGAAGGAGTCCTTAGAGTTTCGCGTTCAGCAGG
This sequence comes from Venturia canescens, assembly GCF_019457755.1. Taxonomy (NCBI): domain Eukaryota; kingdom Metazoa; phylum Arthropoda; class Insecta; order Hymenoptera; family Ichneumonidae; genus Venturia; species Venturia canescens. Next base: position 14,500,922 of record NC_057421.1, on the reverse strand, counting down.
CTCGACCTGCCACGGTCGGAACAACGCCAGAAGCGGAAGGACCCAAAAAGTGGTCGCGTCGTGGGTTCCACATAGAGCACGAGACTTCTCGATACGAGAATATTGATTAATTGCGTGCCGGACCTCGGGCGATATTTTAATACGAATAATCGATTTCGGGTCTCTGCTACAAGCATATAGTTATACGCACAACATTCTTATACATTTTTCGGCTCGAGGCAGAACGACATAGGAAAATAAAAAATATGAGAAATAGACAGCAAAATAAAAGTAGCGCAAATAAACGAGAAATAGGAAGGATCGAATAAAAATCAGAAAAAATCATGAGAAAGATGAACAAAAAAAGAGAAAACGAGGACTTCTGGTTCAGACATAATTATGCAAATCCTACGACGTGGATTCAATCATCTAGTAGAGAGCTCATGAGTTTGCCTATGGGAAACGAGATGCAATTTTTGCATTAAAAATTCAAAATTCTTCTATGATTAGGCAGTCGCGAATTGTTTGACACGTGAACCTAGTTTAACTCAAACTTTTGCTATTTTGTAGTCCGCAGGAAACTGAATCCCGCAATGAAGGCTCTGGCAAATAATTCCTCTGGCGTACACTTTTCTTTCCTTTTTCTTCATGCTATTTTTCTACTAAATTTATTTTCCAGTATCCTTTCAATAACAGAGTTTATTGAATATTATAGAAAATCTTTTGCGAGAAATAACGTTAATTGTTGTAATAAAATTTATTACAAATATTGAAATATTGGTGTCTCCTTCCGAAAAATTGACCAACTTTCCCTGGAAATTTGTCTGCGCAAATGAAGGTAATAACTCAAAGTCCAAAAACATTAAATTGATTATCCGATTGTTTCATACGAAGAAACATTCGCGGTGTATTGATATTAATTAATTGGTTCCCTTTGATTTTGCGGCGTCGACACGAATTCACCGACGATCACCCGAAACTCCTCGCAACGCGGGGCGGGGTTAATTACTTTTCTGTTGAACGAAAATCCGAGCGGGAAAACAAGGGATCACGAGGGGGGAAAGGGAGGCTTTGGCTCATCGCTTTCTCTCGTTTCTCTTTCTTTTCATCCGAGGGAGATCTCTCCGGCCAAAAATGCCGTCTTTTCCCTCCGGATAGGGCGAAGGGCGCGCCTCGAGGGTTAATCTGAAAATGGGGGCGCGGTAGAAACATAAACGATGGGGTTAGGACCTCAACATACTTTACTCTTTTGCCCGTCTCTTCTCTTTCTCTCTCTGTAGGATTATAAGAATACTCCATTTCTCCTAGTCCGGATCGGCCCTTTTTCTTAAGTACAATTTTTCCCTAACAACCACGGAAGATTCCGAGCTTCTCTCTCGCTCTCAAAAACACAAACATTTTTGTACGGCGCGGGCCAATAATAAAAAATAATGTGACCAATATCAAGAGACTATTATGGAAAATATTTAACGAGGAAAAAGTATGGACTAATGAGACGATAAAAACGCTTCAATGGGTTTGTTCTCTTTTCTGATGGGAGAAAAGTGAAAGAAGAAAGCCCACCGGCGTAGTTATCAAAGTGGAGACTGATCGGCGTATTAGAGAAAAGGAAAAAGATTTTCTTAGTCGACAGAAAATTCGAATTCGAGTTAATCAATTATTTCTTTAGAATTAAAAAAAAGAGAGAGAGAGAAAAATGTCCTTCGATTCAATTGATACGTGAGCGATATTTTTCCATAGATTACGTTCGTCCTGTCTCCTGCCAAAGCGCCGTACTCGCAAGTAACCCGCGGAAGCCATAAACCATTTTGGCAATGATGACCCGTTGGCAGCCCGCATTGAGAGCGATTTAGCTCCTCGAAATTTTCATAAAAACGAAATAAAACGAAAAAGTCGTATAAATGAAGAGGATTCTTCGAAGCTTGTATAGGCCACGTATGAAAAGAGTTTTAAAAATAAAATGCTCCAGATTTCAACATCCCTGATCCTTTTTCGTGCGCTTTATAAAAGCATTTATAAATGTATACATTGAGGGTACGTTATGGCTGCAGGACCACACAGGATGCCAAGGACCATTATATTTTGCATACGCGTCAGCGAAAACAATCATTGGTAACACTATATTCAATTTACTCATTGAATATTAAGCAGCTTTTGAAAAACTTAAATCGATGTAATACTATGAATGAACGTTTTACCCACGCAGGATGCAATTCTCGACGTTTACACCGCAGGCTAATGCGGTCGCTTTTTCTCTTATCCGAGCAGCCTTAGTTTACGCATTTTTCATTCGTCATTTCGAATCGAGATTCCCAAAGGCAACGAATTCGAGAGTCGAATAAGCGTCGAGTCTTATACGAGGTGGTAAAATTCATTTTTTTTTTTTTCATCTTTCCTACGATGCGATATCGCGTCAGAGAAAACTCTCCACTTTTCTCTCGTCCATGATCGAGCCTTCGCTCTCCTTGGCTGTGCGCAATAATAAAAGTGAACGTTCAAATCGTTGGCGTAGGCTTTCTTCTTAATTTATGCTAATATGATGGAACACAGAAGAAAGTGAGGGAGAACCCTCTCGGAGCTCAGCCTAAAATATCGTACTAAGGGCTCTATTAAGGCTAAACTAATTACGAGGGCGACCAACCCTTTTCTCCTCCTCTTCTTCCTCCAACTTTTACATATTCGTTCACTGCTTTTTTCTTCACGATATCCTGCACGGTGCTCCTCAGAGACTCTCTTTCACAGATAACCCTGCAACGTTTCGTCTTTCGGTCCTCGATTAAATGGATATTGTAATATATTCTCATAACGAGACATCGGGTTTTGTTCCTTTTGTGTTTCACGGCTCCGATTGATGCGCCGTATTAATATCGTCATAAAAATGATGATCTTTCACGTGAACTCTGCTCATTCGAAACACGAGTTATGCATTATATATGCCGGAACGGCGCGCTAGGAAATTAGTTATGGATCATCTCATTGAGGAACGTTTACGCGCGGCCTCCTCGACAAAAAATCCGTTGGCGTTTTTAGGTTTTTATATTCGTGCGCTTCGTGCGTGCAGTGATAAGTCGACATTGTGATTCAATTTAAAAAGTAGTTCGGCCGTTCTATGACTATTAAACAAGTTTGCAACTACTTTATGTTGATTAATTTTGAGTCTACGTTATTAATGAAATTAATAAACACTTACATTGAGAATATTTTTATCATAAGAATGTAATAAAATGCTTTTAAAGTATCATAAAAGATAAAATTTATACTTCAACTTTGATGAAATTTCCACGATTCCCGAATTTGCTCGAAATTCAATATCAGCTGTTACGAGCCGTTCAACGTAATGACTGACATCCGATTTCGACACGTCAAAAACTAAAGTTTCTTCATGTTTTCTTTCTTAAAAGCCCTGTAAATTTTATTCAAAATAAATCATTGAAAATTTTGCCCCGCAAGAGGCCCCGGAACTTTGTTTATCATTATCAGGGGACCTTAAACTATCGTTGACCGTAAAAACAAAAGTGGATCTTCACCGTACTTTATCGAAGGGCCGAATTACTTTTTAGTGGCAATTTTGGGAGCCCTTCGTTCGGAATTTTCCGGGGACTTGTTCTGCAACGTGATCGTTCCCGTCATAATTCTCAATTCGAATTCAGCATGATACCGAAATCGAATTCGGAATTAGTGGGAGCCCAGAAAAAAAGATTTAATCTGAGAAAATCGTCAATTCTCATGCTGAGGCTCGATTCTCAGTGAAATTCATCCCGAATAATTGCACATCTTTTGTAGTTCCTTGATCATGAAATGCAAAGAGCATAAAATAATAACTGCAGTAGTAAAATAAGTGTTTGAAATTATTTCTACAGGCTACCACTGGCTGGGCAACGTTGCGTCTTAACGATTTGAAAAATCTGGTAGCGGAACGAGAGAAAGCATAACGTGATAATCGCCGTTCGGAGAAAAAATAATAAAAATGATGAAGAGCGAAAAACGAGGGTGGGCTTCGGGTGAAACCGAAGGCTTCTGGTATAGTGGCCCAAGAGCACGAAGAAACAAGAAGAAACGTTCGCGAAGACCCTTGAGATAATTTCTTCGCTGTGTCTCGAGTGTGGTCGAAAAAAAATTTGCCATACTTTTCTCTCTCCTTTCCTTTGTCTTTCGGTCTCTCCGTCTCAAGCTCTCTTTTTGTTTCAGACTCGTCAATCTTCTGCGATCGATCATTAGTCCATAAGCTGTGGACCACACTGATTTTCGGCCAGGTCAAGAACGTCTCTATTTGGGACGGAAAGGTTCGCGAGGTTACTCCTGTGCGCGAGTATATGAGAGAAGAAAATTTTTTAATATACGTGGATGCATTTTCTTCCGACGCAGCTTCGATCAGTTCCTTTTCTCGAACTTTCGGATTCCACGTTTTTCCTCAGATGTTGTCCAACATTATAAATTATTTTTTATTCTCTTTCTCCCTCGCTCGCCTTCCTCTTGATATACATTAGGCAAGGGCCTTACGTGGTTCGGACATTATATATATCCGAGGTCTCATAAATAACGACCTAGTTATGGACGTTTCCCATAACGGAGTCTCGAAGCAAACGTGTTATTTGCCACCGAGTGAGTTCCGCAAATGAGTTCACTTTATATTTAATTACTCGGCTCACGCCCAGGGCGGACCCGAGGGCGAGTTTCTTGGGGGCCAAAATCTTCGACCATGCACCCTCTCGTTTCTCTCTCTCTCTCTCTCTCTCTCTCTTCATTGCTCAGCCCCCGCTCACTCAATCGCAAAAAAATATACAAATTACCAGCGAATTTGTAACTTTGTTTGCTCTTCCGGCCCAATTATCAATTCTCAAAACTAGACCAATTCATGCCTTCTCACAAAACGCTCATAATTGTTTGGTCATGGTCATATGCGTGTAAACGAATTGAGGAGTAGTTCATTCAGGAGTCGTTCAAATGAAATATCGAAATCTAGTTTTTTTTTCGATTCATCAAAAGTCTCGGTAGAATCGTGGATTCTCCTCATCTGTGGACCCCCACCGACGAAATATTTTTTCTCCAAACATCAAAGAAGCACGAAAATTCGAAATGAATCAAATTTAAAAAAAAGTCGCTACAATCAAACGTGCCCGAAACCCGTTCCAATTGCTCTCGACTTTTTCATATCCTTCTCACCACGACTTCAGTGACAGGCCCATTTATATGTATTAAAGTTTATAATTATTGGTTTCCACCTTTGAACGATTGACGAAGTGGATACTGATAAATGCGAGCTATCAATTTCCCTGTACCCCAGCAAGGATTCGAAATGTCGAGCAACACTGAAAAATCCATGTGGTCTGTAGGAAACGCGTGCTGCAGACGTTGCACCCTCTATCGATCAGGTACCTTTTTTCACGAGGCGGGGAAAGAGTCCCAACGAGAGAAGAAACACATTTGCCATTTCGGGCGTGGTGATTATTCAGTTACCTCCCACATCAGCCCCTTGGTGGTCGAAATATTATAGAAATTAAAAAAAAAATCGAAAAAAAAAAACAGGAACAGAGTTCCCAGGCATTTTTTTCATTGTTTTTTTCGTGCACCAATTTTTTTCCCGAATCACTGTCAATTACGTAATGACTAATTAGGAGCGCAGTAGGTGTTGGGTATTTTTTAAAAATTTCCATCACACGATTCGAACCGCCGATTAATCAGTATCATGATTTTTCGTTGATTGATTTATCCTTCGACATAAGTTTGGAAGAAAAATGGAGGAAAATGTTACTCTCCGCAGTACTGGATAAATAAATATGCTACTTTCGTAAAGAGCGAATTAAATTCTTGACGTTGAAAAAAAATATGTGTCTTTAATGCTCTTCACAAGTTTCCACGGTTAAGTACCGAGAAGATTATCGTCATACCGACGTGGTGGCGGCTACTTAAGGAGGGGTTTTTGTGATACCATGCCGAATGACAGAAAAAGAAAAAGAGGGGGACGGAGAGATGGAAAAAGGACCGGTGGGTTCGGAACCGTGAAATTCAACACCTCGCTTCTCTCTCCCTCGCTTTCCTTCCCTGCGCTTCTCGTACATGACTCTGTAATTGCAAGCAAAAATTTCGTACAGTAGGCTGTGAGGTCTCGTTGTATAAAATACGCGTCCAGGCACATTTCGCAAAGCGGATAAATTGCTCCCGAAATTGTGAATACGAGAAAATGATTTTCATTTAAAACCGGTTTTCCAAGTTTTCAGTCAGATCGTACAGAGAAATATCCAAATTCGGTGAAAACTGAAAAAAGCTGCTTCATTTTGCGATATATTGATGATCTCAAAAGCGGGAAATATTTTTTCATCCGCACTTACCTGGGAAGCAGAAAGTTTTGAGGAAAACAAGATAAAGTTGCCACCTCAACTCGCTGCAAAGGACTTGCTCGTGGTGAGGGAGAGGGGAATAAGATAGTGTGGGAAGGAGAGAGATCGGGTTGCCAGGACGAAAAGAGACCACCGTCGCTGGTAACCGCAAACTTTATCCTACCTGTTTTCGCTAATTGAGCGAGGAAAGATGTAACTGGACCTTACGCCCCTGAGGTATTTGCACCCTTTTTGTGCTGCAGATACGATCCTTTTCTTCTCTCGTTTCGGTCCGCGATCTTCCTCGTAGTATACGTATATATATTTTAAGCATGCGCAGCATCTCCGAAAATGCTGCCATTTACGTTTAGTCGACTCCTAATACTCTCGCTCCCTTTTACCCTGAATCCTCGCGTCTTTGCTGGCTGTTTTCGTTGCAGAAACTTTTAATACTCACTCACGAGCGTTCATGCTCGACGAATGACGCAATGAATTTTCCTGTTTTCGTTGCTGACCTGAAATATTTTCGAAATACCAGAATGAAGCCAGCAAATAAAAGTGGGCATAAATCACTTGAGTTGAGCCTCGATTTGAGCTATCAATTTATTACGATCGACGTTTCATTTGAGTCCGAGGTAACGACGATTTTTACTCGATACTCGAGCTCATTGGCTCGGTCTGGCAGCGAGAAATCTGACGCGAAGTTTTCCACGGGGGTTGATATTGTTGAAGGCCCAAAACCCAACACCCGTTCGTAAGGTGCATTCCCCAGGTTCCTTGCACCCTCGCAAAAAAATATAATACCGTGGCGAAGATGCGTATTGATGTTTACAATATCGGTCCATCGGCTGTGTCCGTTCTACCATTTGTCATAATAATGATCGACAGAAATTCCGCATCTTTAGTCAGCTATACAATCGACCAACGGAATACGTACAAGTTGTTTTCTCTCTTCGCCCGACGCCTTATTTCTCTTTTTTCCGATGCAAAAGATGAAGATAAATACAGGAAACGAAAGCACGAGAAAATATTTGACGACGTGGCAGGTAGTGGTGTATACAATTTTCGCAATATTTTTATTTTACAGTTTACGAGAAAAAAATCATTCGGAATAACCCGAAGTGCAACTGATTTGTGACGTTTTGACAGGTTCCTTCGCGTTTCACAGCATCGAATTTCTCGCGCGAACAAAGCCAAAAGTCTCACCTGGCAAAAGTAACGATTACAAAACCAAATTTGAAATAATTCTAAGCAGACAACCGCCTCACCGCACTTCTTCTGCCCGCTATATATTCTGACTTCTCGATCGTGTCGGCAGTGATAAAAAAGCTCCGATGTTTGTGGCTCGGTAACGCGGCCGAAGATCGAGTGCTCTTTTTCCAAGTTACGTATCTTGGCAGATATTCATGAGGGAAAATCAATCAGAAAAAAACAAGAGAACCAAGTGATTCATATATCTCGTGCCGCATCACACGATTCGGGTAGATTTCCACGCCTGCGTTCCGGTTTCGAGATCAAAGTCGTGTCGTGCGCCCTCATCACGCAATACACTAGAGTATAAGCCCGCTCCACCAATACACGGGGATAGAGAGACGAGACGATACGAGATGCGTGTACACGCGGAAGGGCTCCCCTGCTCTTCCGCAGGGGGAGGTGGAGGGCACAAGTAGTGCCAGACGATGTTTCGATGTGTGCTCACTCCTCGTGAGAATCGTATTAGAGTCTTCATATATACGCATATGTAGCAGGTATAGGCGCCGCTGCCGGGAACCTCTGAGATCGGTACCACCTGTTGCTCGTACGTGCATTATCCCGTCTCTCTCTCGCTTTCGATGCTCCTCGGGGCCTCGAGTCTATCCCCACGAGGTTGGAGTTCCCCACCATGAAAAGCACCAACGAGCGAGAGGGGGTTGACCAGCAAAATCTCATTGGTCAGGAGGCACGTGCTGATCGAGGGTGACTCGCTCCCTGAACGCATAAATCCCTCGGCTCGCCACGGGAACCCTCAGAATCCCTTGGAGGAGCGAGTCGGTCTCTTCGAGCGAGTATTGTACGGAGAAAAGCCCGAGACGAACAGCGAGACGAGTTCGAGTCTGCGGAGTCGATCAGGCAAACGCGTTATCTTCAGAGGGAAACTGTTCTCTCCACAAATACGTTTACAGAGCGATAAATTGCGAGAAAGATGTGTTAAAATTCACGAGTGCGCGCAGTGTACGAGATTAATCGATTGTCTCCAGAGAGATCAGGGGCGTTCTAGAGACCCTGAGTTTTAACGAGAAACCAAAAGTTTTTGTAAATCCGAGGACTTTTCGTTTTGCCAGTGTCTTCGAAAATGGAGCTCCAAGAGATGTTTCGTTACGGTTACATGTTCCCTCCCCAAGAGGACAATACTCCGACGTATCTCGAGCTACCGGACTACTCTTATCTCAAGGAAAAGAGCGTGATTCTTCCCCCGGTTAGTTCCGTAATGACGATACAACCGCGTTGCGTTTCTTACGACAACAACAGTGACGGCTGGCACACGCCGAGTCCCCCAGCGAGCTTACGCTCAGTCAGTCCGTCGACGACAACCAGTTCCATCGTTTCTGAGCACTGCGTTGAATCCTTGATAAATCCAGTCACGAGCCCAATGTGCGTAGTACCGAGTCGCAGTTCGACGTTGATGCAGCAGCAGCAGCAGCAGCAGCAGGATCAACGTCATCAGCAACCGTATCAACACCAGCTGCAACAGCAACAGCAGCAGCAGCAGCAGCAGCAGCAGCACCAACAGCAGCACGAAGAATCGAAACGCTGCGGGCGTTTGCGAGCGGAAAGATCGCGGAGCGACGTCATGGACCGGGCGACCGAAGAGCCACGGAGTTTGCTCCAAGTCCACATGGAACTGAGACGACCGAAGCTCGAGGACGAAGACGACATCGAGGAAGACGAAGAGGAGGAGAACCGGGACGAGAGCAACAAGATGATCCACTCTTCGAGGAGGAGTGTCGTTAGTACATCGAGCAGCCAATTCTCCGACGGAATGGATATGGACCTGGAGAGCGACGGTGCCAACAGCGACTCGGAAGAGCCAAACGGCCGGAGAAGAGCGGGCAAACACGTGAGCTCGAACGTCGTGAGGAAACGTCGTTTGGCAGCGAACGCGAGGGAAAGAAGACGAATGCAGAATCTGAATAAAGCGTTCGACAGACTCCGCGCCTACCTGCCGTCCCTGGGCAACGACAGGCAATTGTCCAAGTACGAAACCCTCCAAATGGCCCAATCCTACATCACGGCGCTCTACGATCTTCTCCAGTGACCAGTCGCATCGTTGTTTTTGTTATTGCTGTTATTGTTGTAAATATCGAAGGTTACGCGACGAGATAATCGCAACGAATATAATTGAGTGTTATCCCCGCGAGGTGCCTCCTTGGGAAATGGCTTGAAAGAACGTTTGTACATAAGGATCATAAGATTTGAAAAATCTAGAAAATCAGACAAAACTCATTCCAGCTCCGAGATCTCCCTATTTTATTTTTACATATTTTCATACTGACGTAAGTTTTGTAAAAACATTCGAAAAGCGCACGCAGGGCGCTTGATGTAAAGTATTTTGTTTTATATTTTGCCACGCAAAAGGAGAGCGATGGTGGCGTCGCGTTAAATCGTACGATATTAAGTTAAGCGATCGAGAGACTGATGAATTAAGATGGCTATGTATATACATAAATATATTTTTTCAACGACAATAATTTTATAAGTAATAAAGTAAAAAAAAGAATATCCACGACTCAACGATCTTCTGTTTGTCGTTTACTTGTCACGCTCGATCCTTCGGCCTCACCCGCGGACCCATTCCGGTGCTCCTTTTCGTCATGCGTCTGCTCTTCCTCGTCCAATCCACATTAGCCACACCTAATGAGCCTCGAATTAGCTACCACGAAATGTGGGCTATCTAATACAATTTCGGTCCTTAACTCGCGGTCAACTCCCGTGAACGATTACAACGACGACGAAATGTGCGTAAGGTTGAGAAGACACGAGGCGTCATCGGTGGTCCTCGGCTGTCACCCGAAACCCCGTGGACTTGTGTGCCTCGGGTGCCGGGTTTCATCGCAATTTGAGAGCAGCCTATCCTCCGGTATATCGCCTTCGAACCCTTCCTCCGCGCGTACCCTCAGGGAAACCAAAAACACGAGCGAGAGAAAGAGAGAAAAAAATTCAAATCCTCCTATGCCTTGTTCCAGTGCGCGCGGCGGACTCGTTTTTCTGTCGAGCAGTTTAACCCCGAAGGAACGAAGCGAAGGGTACCGGAGAATCGCCGCGCTACTACACTCACTGTTTGTATTGTAGAATCCTTAGAGAGTCAAATTTATAATGAGATGATCCAATGAGCTCTTACCAACTCACGTTTCCCTCCCCCGACTCGTCAAATGCTTCACTTCCGGTCCCTGCGAATACCTACGCTCAAAGGTACGAAACTGCGCGAAGCAGGTTGGATCGAGTCGTTATCACGGAATATCTTCGAGCGGTAAGAGGTCATCTAAGACTCCGCGAGAAGTTCCCTCCTCGAAAGAGAACTTTTAATTATACCAGCGACCGAGGATTAGACCCCGAACACGGAATTTGTCGGTCGCAGTTCTCACGACAAACGATGCTCGTCTAATTTTCGTCGATTCGAGCTTCCGTCGAAGCAGCTCGGTGTGCAACGGATTCGACGAAAACCATTGACTCGACAGAGGCTACTCCCGTGGCTCCGTGTTTCTTCAAGATTCCCGAAAAATTTGCTCGAATGATAAATTCAATAATTGAAGCGTGTGCTCAACTTCCTTCTCTTCTCTCTTTTTGTTCTTCGCGTTTTATGCCCTCTCGTTCCTTCATTTCAACGCGCTAAGTCTATATAGGAAAAAAAAACAGTTTCGTCTTTCGCCACAACGATGCCGAACCTTCCGGACTCGGCGAGGCTTCTTCTTCCTTTCCTTTCTTCCATCCAGGGCACACGATATGGCGGCACGACTCATTATCCGCAGAGTTACGATCGGCCGTTCGCTATATAAGTGTGCCGAGAGCTATTTACCCCGAGTCTCAACGAAACTCTGCTTCATGCTTGCCTCAAAAGCGCGCTCGGTTGTACTACAAGCTGTTGGTATTAATACGTGTTTACCTATATACATCCTTACACTGTTCTACGTTTCTTTCGTGAGGAATCGAGCGTTCACCGGTAGCTTTTGTATCGGTAGTGTGCCCACCGCAAAAGCGGTGGCAGCTACCTTTTTGCAAACGAACCCCGGGGCTCCGTGTAGATTTTTAATATTATCTATGCTGCGCTATTCTGTCTGGCTGGATCGTTAAACCGATCAGGATAAGTCAACTGCCGCTGCGTGCAACAGCGACGAAATAATTAAGTTCGAAGGCCTGGGCGGCGTTGTCTGGGTTGCTGCTCAATCGAATTGTTGACCACCGCTGCTGCAGAATTTCATTTCGAAGTGTTATGATACAAACGATTTATCAGGATCTTCAGATTTGTTTTTTTTTTTCGCTGGAAAGTTGATCAGCAAAGTGACTATTTTTTTAAACATAAAACTTTGAGACGTTCAATAAAATTCAAATTAAAATGAAAATTATGAAAATACTACGTCACTCATGCAGTTAAGGGGTATACCCGAGTTGGAGAAGCAAATAAAACGATTATTTTTACGATTTTTTTTGACCGGTATAAATTATAAATGTGGATATAAAGAGTGCTGGGCTTGAGAAACAAACTCTTAAAATACACAAAGGATTGTTTTGTTTGTTTTTATTTTACTTAGTTTTCGTAGAGAAAAGTGGGCGAGAAGTCGGGTCCAAAATAAAGATGGGTGTGCGTTGTTGATAAAATCTCTGAAATGGATGATCGGAGGAAAAAGATAAAAATGGTTTTAGATTCAATAGGTAAATGTGGCTACAGCGCACATTATACGATTTTGATTTATTCTAAAATGACAAAATGTCGGCCATTTTTAAAAAAACTACGAAAAGGCACGTTTTTTTTCATGGTTTTCGGAGATTTTATCAGGAAGCTGTCCAAAAACGTAATTTTCAGCTCAAATCTTTACAAAATTTTAGTATACTTTCGAAAAAAGCATAAAAAATGGATTTTTTGAAAATTCTAATTAGGGTAGACCCCTTAGGAGCAATCAGCTTAAGCCGCGTGAGAAAACATTGTCTTCTAGGTAGTAGAAATCATGGAAAAAGTCTTGAACGAAATCTTCCTTCGTGTGGGGTTTCGAACGCTCTTGCATCCCCGTTGTGCACGGTACAACACTTGCATTGTTTCGGCTTCTGGACCGAAGTATACACTCTTGTGTTTCAAGTGTTTGAATTTACGCTCAACAATTAAAATATACGGTACTCGAGTAGTATCAATTTGGCGCGTGTACTGCTACCATAAAACTATGGTGCAACGCACTACATTGGAAGTAGTTGCATATCGTATAATACGGTCTAATGAATGTACTTTGCTCGAATATAATGACGCACATTTTTACCATCAATAACGAAAAAAAAACCGTTATATTGTTACCAAGGGTCAGTGCGCCTCTAAAATCTCTTGTGCCTTGGAAATTGAAAAAAAAAAGAAAATTTTGGACCAAGAATTCGCGAGTGATTCGGGAACTTGGTTGTTTTCGTTCGTCTTATATTGTTCCGACAAAATTCCATGTCAACCTTGAAATTGAGTTTTAAATCTAAACGCCGGATCCAATCCGAGTTTTAACCTCCTTTGTAAAATTTGATTGAAATATCATTGTTTTTATGATTTTTGACTCGCCGATGTGAAAATATTTTCGTATCGAAGTTCTCCTGCAAGTAACTACAACCATGATACCGCTTTTAATCGTGCGGCTAATTTTTAAACGCGAGTAACGTGAGATCTTCGTGGTTTACCTCACGATGCACGCGCCTCTCTCTATTTCTTTTCATATGCGAGTTAAACAGGGAATTAAACGGAGGGAACGAACCGCGCGCAGCACGCGTGTGGCGAACGCGCTCAGCAAAAGGAGCCTCCACTAAAAAAATATGAGGCTGCGAAGCCTTAAAGAAAATACAAAATTTATAACCTTCGAAACCTATTGAAAAAAAGCAATATGCCCAACGTTCAAAGGATCGATGCCATCGATGCGTTCTCACACGAGCTCATATTTTGACATCAGTTTCATTAAAATCCCCCAAACATTATTTAATGTCGTTAAAAATGTATTATTTCGTTCGATTAAATTATTGTAATCGCGAATTCATTCGAAAAAATGCACAAACATGATAAATTCAAAGTTCAATGGATCTTTATCGAACTTTCTCCAGAAAATCCAAGTTTGACTCGTCAAACTTGGATTGAGCGCGAAAGATTGCTCCGAAAATCTCCCCGTTAATGATTTGCTAGTAGATTCCATATCTTTGTATAGAAGAAACCCAAACCGTCTTTGCATTCTGCTAATAAAATAGGATCTTTCGAAAAAGAAAGTTAATGAAAAATTGGATCGAAAAAATTGGATTCGGTTGTTCGATGCAATTGGCATCGAAACGATTCCGTTGAAGAAGGTGCCTCCTTAGGAAGTCCGAACGTGAGAAGTATCGCGGTTTGGCCCTTTGAGGCAAAATCATGCGCTTCAATGTAGGCTAGCGGAATGGGGAACACACACGTCGATTGTGTGGTCTACGGGAGGAAGAAAGAGCAGGAGGGGGGAGAGAGAGACGGAGGTTTCTGTAGCGCGCGTGATGAACGCTCGATATTCGAGGGGTGTTGCGCTCTCACGCGAAGGCGAACAATAACCAGAGCGCTGGGATCCAGAGTGTAGGAGGGGATTGGCCGCAACGGGGGATGATCGGTTTCTCTAAGAGGAAATCTCGGGGATGCCCCGCTCGTCGCGTGCGAACGGAGGGCGGGTCGAAGAGAGGGAAAGAAAAATGTACGTACATATATTTTTTATTGGGCTCTAAAAAAGCTCGTAAAAGACGAAAAGAGCGTTCATTTTTTACGCTTTTCGAGCTTAATAAAAGTCGAAGGATCCCAACGAGTTTTCGCGACAATTTTATAAGACTTAGCCCGTGACTTATTGCGTCTAATTATGGTGGATTATTTGTTTGAACGATTTCCATCGGGAATTAAGTTCAAAAGTGCTTTTGAAAAAATATCCACCGCGTTACCGTTCCTGCAACTAGCATCGAACCAGTTTTTTCAACGAATTGCATTTCCTTATCAGAAATATTTACATTTTCCTCGTGTGAATCGTTACTCGTGGATTGAAAATAAATACTAAGGATCAAAGCCAGCATCGGTGAATCGGATGCTCTTCATTCTTATCGATCACCGGAACGCCATGAAATCGAATGAAATTCGAATCAAATGGGCAAATACAAAAAATTCGTTGAAAGTGAGTCTTTTCCCGTCGGTTTTTTTTCTCTGGCCGGCCACGTGTGCACCCCCTGCGGATGTTTAACAATAACGAAGGGAAAAAAAGGGCACGCAGCAGGAAACTAATATCCCAGCACCAGCGCTGATGCAGTGCAGCGATCGTCGTGGATTTAACCCGTCGCGTTTCAATGAACTGAAAAAGGCTTTCACGCTCGATTTTCCGACAAAAAAAAACACTTTCGACCGAAATATCTCGAACTGCGTTCAAGTCGTTGAATCTTCCAGAAAATATACCGTAATTCCCATTCTGCAATAATGATAAATACCTCAGCTCGCACCTTCTCCCACCAATAATTTTAGAAAGGGCTCACTTTATCAGGACATTCGTTACCCCAGTTGAGTCGAATCATAAATACGGAGCAGTGAACGAGATTCTATAAACAACGTTATCCAGCAACACCCTCGAAAGAAATATCACGTTAAATAATTCGTCGAAAGTCTTTATCGAGAATGATTTATACGAAAATAATTTAGTTACAGAAAAATCGTCAGTAATGCACGAGCATTATTTTTCGCAATTTCTTAGTCACTTTTGCTATTTTTTTATTTTTCTTTTTTGAACGTATGATTTTTTTTGGAAAATTTAACTAGGAAATTTGAGCCCGTAGCGAGTCATTTACACTTACTGCATTTAATTGCTCCAGTAGGCTGTGCCGTACTTACTGCATTTTTTTAATACATCGTACCGTTTATGCCCAAGTGCTGTCCAATAGTGTTAGGTCCGTATCCGGGTCTGAGCTTCACGGAACACCTTTCAAATCATCCGCAGGTAATACTCGTAATTACGTATATACGCATGTGTATACGCATTGTACATAGATATAAATGTACGCGTACGTGAGTACCGTAAAATTGCAGTTTAGGGTGCACTTCTGATCGTAAATAATCCGGTACAAAGATCCGTCCTTCCGGATGGATTAATCACGTATTTAAGGCCCAATTATGCGTGAAGTACAATGCGATAATTTATGCCTATTTTCTTTCCAAATAACTGTCATTATAACGATTATTCAATTGTTAATTGGAGAGTATTGTAACGCTTGTACTTGCATAGGACTGCTTCGACTCGTGCGTTAAAAAGCAGCTCTGTTTATGGGACGCTGGATTATTTTAGCACGCGATAGATTCGCAACGGATGAAGTAACGAAGGTGCAACCTTCGGGGAGCGAAAAAACGTCCTAATTAAATTCGATTTCCGTTATGGTCTGTGGAATTTTTGAAATCCCGGCATTTGACTTTCTTCAATATTTGCCCACGGGAGTTTCGCGCTGTACGTTTTGCAAATTCTTTTGGTGCGCGTGCGCGCGTTTCCGCACGGTTATGAAAACTGCAGTTATCGCTATAGACGAAGGAGGTTGAGGCTTCGTAGAAAAGAAAATGATCGACGGATGCCTTAACATACGTAACTCCAACTGATAATTGGCCTTTCCTCGAAATCCTCGGCATCCCTATAAACAGGATCGAATACCAGGAGCAATATAGAAACGCGAATGCTCGATAACGCCCGAGCTTAATTCTAGGATGAAATAAAGGCGCGTACTTCCATGCTATATTCTTCAACGCATTTTCCGAAATATGCGTCGTACTAATTTTACGTGCTGAGACTTAATTTACGGTCGAACCGGTGAGAGACTCTTTCGCAACGTAAATCTTGCTCGGGTTGTAAGAGGTGCTTCACAAAACCGTAATAGCATCTCGCGCGCTCATCATTATCTCTCGGACGCTGAACATTATGCTCCAAGATATTCGAAAATTATTATATCAATGTATATATCTGTATAGGACAAGTGATTCTCGAGCTTGGAAAATTCTACGTTTTCCGGTATATCTTCCTGACGTACCCTCATCGTGAAAAAATTCAATATCAAACTCTTCCATAACCCTGCGATAGAGATGCGAGATAGCTCGTTGTTATGAACCCTTCGAGGCACATTTTCGACAAATCTGTAGAAATATATCTTCTTCATAGATTCAGGACGAAAATGACAAATTTTTTGCAAAAAATTCCTTCTATTTCGAGGGGCGATTGAAAACGACGCTGAAATTTGCAACGTTCGAGTCCACAGGAATGAACGAACAAAACATTTGTAATTGGCCAATTTTTTATTTCACGAAATATCGCGGTGGAGGTTGAAAAATGAGGAATTGCAAATTCGACAGGGAACGAAATTGTAAAGTTATTGGAATTATTGGAAGCTTTTTTTACATCATTTCGTTTGAGTCCAACGTTGCAAAGTTCAGCGTCACGATTAAAAATGTCGTGATGTTACGGGCACCCGAAGACAAACCATTTCGATGCTTTCGATTTTTTTAAACGAATAACGAAAAAACATTGTTGATAAAAGAAATAAACGTTTGACAAATCATAAATTGGTACAAACAAAAAAATCTTTTTCATTCTATCTGAATAACGTTGCATTTCAGCTTGCTGATCTACACTTGAAATTCGTGATCTACGAGCACAACAAAGTGAAATGACGAGCTCCCTGTGGATTGGCCTGAGGAAAAGGACGTGGAGGAGGGGTCGGAAGTTCGAAAGATACGAAGAAACGTCCCCAACGTCGTCCCCACTAATGAACAAGTCATTCTGTGCGTTGCGTACACATTTTGCAGGATGCTTTCCGAGAGTCGAGAGCTCGAATCGATCGGAAATCGCGATACCGCTTCGTGAGAACGCGTAAGTATTTTTCGCAGCTATTAATTCGCGTGGTTTTTATCGGAAATGTTTAGTATGTACGAAGTTGCCAGAGTTTCGTGAAAAAAAAAGTGAGGAAGATAAAAAAGAGAAGAAAAATGGACTCCAGAAATATTTTGAGTCTTAGCCCGCAGGCACGTATTTGTGTACAGGGTGTAACAGTGTATGTACGATATGAAAGTATAATAGTATGTCTGTATAGTTTGGTATACGTGGATTTTAGTAGAAAGGAACAAACGAAGCCGCCCTCCTGACGATATCTTCGTACAATTCCTCGTCCGATCTTGAGATTGCTTTATTTAAATTCGTTAAGGAGCCACTCGCCGAAAACATTTCGTTGAAAGATCAACTCTTCGTTATTTTTATTTTCTCTCTTCTTCTATTCTCTTCCATTCACTTTCGCTCGAATCTTCGACTTGCTTCTCGTTCCCTCTTCTCTCTTTTCTCCTTCTACGCTTGAGCCTTTTCATCCTGGACATAGTAGGCGCGCGCCGAGACGAAGGGTTCGCAGTCTTCCCTACGACGCATTAGACATCGAAATAATGTAATCTCCGTACTGGGATCAAGCGATAAATATAATCGGGTCCCGAAAATTTGTCGGTCTCCGCTCTATCTTGACGCAAATGGTTTATACGTTTTTTCAATTTTTTTCTTCTGCAACCTGCACACCTGTTTAATTTAGGGACGGCGTATTACGCTGTTACGCGGTTACCTCAGTCGCAGTGCTCGTGTCCTCCGTGTGTGTGTGTGTGTGTGTTCGCGGGTCATTCGTCGCAGGCCTGAGATATAAATCAGAGACTTTCTGGAAGTCAATCCTCCACCCCTTAAAGATTCTGCGGGAACGAGAACTCTCCGGAGAAAGGGAGATGCAACGACAATTTCATCGGGATTAATCGATGCGTGGCAGCGAAGAAATCCACATTCCTATTCCCAAAAAAACAATTAAACTGAAGAAAGTATAGATTTTTCGAGCAAGAGATCACAGAAATTGTGAGAAAAGTGGGAAACTTTCGAATAAATTCGGGCAAAATGGCAGGAAAGAGAAAGTGCGTTTGGATTCGTTTTCGATCGTGCAGGAAGTAGCCAATTTTTCAGGATCAGCGTAGAATTACTTAGCTTCAGGTATAAACGTTGAAATTTGGCGAAATTTTAATATTCGTACCTGCGAGCATTCCGTTTGGGGATATTTGTGCTCGGAAAATATCCCTCGCAATAGAAAATCCATACAACTATTGTCAATATGTGTTTTTCATCGAGCACGTATTGGTCGTAATACACACGAGGCATAATATCGCCTCGAGAGCTTCGGTAGACCAACGAGGGTGGTCCTAAAACGGAAGTCTATTGAGGGACGAAGCCTATCACGTCATTCTCTTCCTACGACGCATAAAATTTTCTTCCGCTTTCGTGTTCAGCACCCTCCTCGCCTCTCGGCAACTTGCGCGGACTTCCTATTGCGTTTAAAATTATTTTTCGAGCTTGTGACAAAGTTTTTTATTCGATAATATAAAGAATGTTGGAATATTTCACAGTGACGCGAAATATTATTAAAATGCATAAAAGTAATCGAATTTTGTAAATTATTGGCAAATTGTGGGAAATTCTGTTTTTTTTTGGTGTTATTGCAATGAAAATTGATGTTACGTGCATTTGACGTTGTGGGTGAAAAAAGACTTTCGATTAAGAAAAATGATGCGAGGATCTCGCACAATGGCAAACCTCAAAAAGGCTCAGACCGTAATGCGCCACAAACCGCACAATTTATATCCGATTCTGTAATAACGAGGCACTCTATTCGTCCTGTTGAAAAGCATTAGGATTTTATGAAAATTCTATGAGACCATGGTAGACAGGAGCAGGTACATGACCCCTGAGGTCGGGCCTGATCCCTTAAAAACGTCCCGAAGATTTAGTGACCTGAGCCCCGTTCTAGGGGAGAAGAAAAGGATTTATTTTTTGGCGTGTGTTCTTTCGTGATTCACTACTTATGCGAAGTCACCTCACCACAGAATATACGTGAGCGATACAATTTAACTTTGAATAACTCAAAAATATTCAATTTTAACGAACTAAAATTGTCTGTGGATGGACGTGGGGTTTTCAAAGGGCAAAAAAATTGCGAAAACGAAGTTTGCTCGTTGAATATTTTCCATAAAAATCACTGGCTTCCGTGTCGTTCAAAAAACTTTGAAATTTATACTCTCAACTCCTCCAATCTGATTCGGGTTCGGCAAGCAGTGCCCACAATCAGTAATGCCCTTAAACTTGTTCTCATCCAACGTTCGTGGATTTCAATCAGTCTGAAAGGACTGTGATCATTCGATTGACTGAATCATCCTTAATGTCGTGTCAAGTTTTTTATACCTTCAAATCGATTACGTTAGGGTCACTGTAAAGCCAGATATGTGTGTTGAATTCCTTTGTGAAAGCGGCACGTGACATCGGACTCGAGGGACACGCGTCGACCGGCACTCGAAAAATCCTACGGTGTGTGATACACACACGAAAAAATTTCCTCCTATTAATTCTATTTAATCACACCGATTTCCCCTATTAGAGTGACTACTTGAACCATTCATTCGCTTACTTCGCCTTATTGTGTAAACAAGCTCGTTTATTTTTGTAGACAGGGAGCATTTCACTTGACAAGTTCACATTGTTCATACTTTCGCTGCCTGAGTGTTTGATAAGCAATAATAATACGATTCGTTCTTTTTTACGTTCTTTGTGATTTGTTTTTCGAGGTAAGGAATTCGATTGATAGATCATTCCGCACGAGGAAAGTGAATTCATGCCTGTGTTAAATAATGTTTAAATTCGTTGAGAAATTTGCATTTTCATTTTTACAAAGTTTTAAGTCACGTGCGTTCGATTATTTTGACTAATTTTATTTATTTGAAATTTTCTATTCATTTCTTTTTTCAATGTTTCCATCCACACGTTCCATAAACTAATGGAACGACTCTGGAGTTTGCAACGCTGGAGTCTAACGAAATCATTGGTGTAGGTTGAAAAACTATGAATTACAAAATTCAGCAGATTAAAAAATTGGACAATTACTGGAATTATTCGAGTTTTGTTAGATCATTTCGTTGGACTCCAACGTTGTAAACTATAGCGTCATCCAAAGGGTTCGAGTGAAAAAAATCAGCACAAAATTCAGCAGTTTCATCTTTTAGATAGCTTTATTCGTGTCTCTCCTTCGTCACTTTCAATAGACTATAAATATATAAATGTTCATGTAAGTAATATTCTAGAGAAAATTATAACGTAAAAGCGATATATAGGATTCAATTATTTATGGCTTCCGTCACTAATAAAATATTCGAGAAACCATTTTTTGTGATCGCCAATAAGCGTGACTTTGGGGATTCCTTCCAATAATTTTTCTTTGCAAAATAATACTATCTTTCGTCTCACTCGTGATTGAAAATTTACCTTTGTGGACAGTAATCGAAGTACACTTTCAATGACACAGTGAATCTAAACTTCCTCAGTTTAACGACATAATTTCCGATGAGTTGATACGAATGGGACCGCTCCGCTGTGCTCAGATCTGAGATACACTCAGGCAGTTTCGAATAAAATTCTGAGATCGAGTAGCAAAGTGAAGACGATTGTCACATCGCTAGCAGCAATTTTGATATTCCGTATAGGCAGAACTCCCGAGTCGAACGATTTGAGGATCGATCGAATAATTTTTACGATTTTGAGAGATCAGCCTTATCGCCATTCTTGCGTTCAGCGTCCTCGTCTTTTTGTCTGGTAGTCGCGTCCGTGGGCATTGAACTATTGGAGCACTCGCCCTCATTGGTACACGACGAATTATTGGTCGCGATGTCGACGAGGAGACTCTGTCTGCAGAGTTTCAAGACGGTGCTCATCCCCGAATTTTCCCTGTCTTTGGCACGTCTCAAACGAGCTTTTTTGAATTTACTCGCGATTTGAGAAAGTTTACTGGTCGATGATTTTTTCGTTTCCGTTGTAGGGAGATGCTCGTTCGAACGTGGTAAAGAATCACAGCCACGCTCGGCTCCATTTTCTCCAGCGAATTGAAGCCTTTCGTAAGTATCTTCGTCGACATTTATCATTCCTACACTGGCGGATTTCGCGATATCATTTCTCTCGACCGAACACGTTTTTTTATCGTTTTCCCTCTTTTTTTTCTCTTCTTCAGTGTCCGTCGGTTCTTCGGGTCGGTCTCGCGGATCTTTTGTTTCCTCCCTTTCTGGAGGATTTTCAAACTTGTTAATAGACAAAAAATGCTCTTTCGCCTGCCGGATTTTCATGGCTCGCGACGACGCACTCGGAAGATTGTTTCCCTGCAACTCGAGGCTCCTCGGACCCGTGTCAATTGACAGTGACGAAAACTCCGGTTCCATCGTCCTTTCTCTACGCGTATCAAGGTTCGATCGCTGACGCAAATAATCAGCGCTCGAACTCTTCGACAAAATGCTCGCCGACGTGTCGCAAAATCGAGCGGAAGAATCGTTGCCCACTTTTCGCGGTTTCAACATTTTCTTTGCCTCGTCATATCGGTCCGGACGACCGATCGATCTTCTCTCGGCCAGAGGCGTTCTCCAGCCTGGAGTACTGCTGCCACTGCCACTCGAAGTCGCAGAACCAGTGGCGGTTACGATCGGCGAAAAGGATGCGGTTCTGCGCTCGCAATTCTCGATCTCCGCTTTATCGTTGTAACGTCGAATCATCATTCTAATACTCGGTGACTTTTCTCTGTTCGATGAAACCGTATACTCTTTTCTAGCGGGAATTGGTGACTTCGGAACAAGTGGACGCTTGGATTCGACGATGAAATTTGTATCCGGTGACGAAAAACGTTCTTCGGATTCTCCTGAGGCAGGAATCGCTGGAAATATTGATTTGCTTTTGTCCGATTTCGAAAGCTCGTAAGCCCTTTCGGAGCTCGAGCCTTCTTTACGGTCGTTGGAGTTTTCCGATTCCAAAGAATTTCCGCTTGTTTTGTTTCTAGCCTCCCGACGAAAAGGCGAAAATACGATTCGTTTCGTCTTCACGAAAACACTCGTCGCTTCTCTCTTCTCTTTCCTCGACGAATTATCGGCATCCCGATCGCAAGTTTTATCTCCGTCGAGTTTCAAGGTTGCCGATAAAGGGCTCGAGCTCGAAGCCGTTGGAACGACTATTTTGTTCAGTGTATCCTCGTTTATAATTATTCTCTCGACGTTTGGATTGTCCTCGAATTCGTCATTTATTTCCGACAGGGAATTCTCGTCGTTGTCAATATCACCTTCGTCTTTGAAATTGTTTATTACGTTGTTACTCGTCGTTGGACGATTCTTCATTAACCAATCGTAACCCACGTAAGTATCGGTCAAACGTCGAGTCTTGAGTAATTTTTTCGCATGTCTCATGTTGCTTCCTACGGTTATTACCGCATCCTCGTAACTTTCGTCCTCCTCGTTCATTAATATTTCACTTGGCTGCTGAAAGGTTCGGTGTTCGAAGTTCACTGGTAATAATTTTAAAAAAATAAAAAAATCATTAAACAAGAGAATCAAGTGCCATTGAATCCTACTAATTTTTAACGAAGAACCGACAGCTTTACAAAGGACAAGTTTCAATTATTTCATGCACGAATAAACGATCGTATGAAACGTTGTGTATTTACCATTGGTCGGTGAAGCCATTTGCCAGTTTCCACACGAATCCTCTTTCTCTCCATCAGTCGCTGGTCGATCGACTGCGGCGACGGTTTGTGATGCGTCACATTTCATATTGCCCTCAGTCGATAAATCATTTTTATCGAAATCGTAAGTTTCGCGCTCAGTCGTAAGACCTCCAACTGCGGAAACGAGATCCTATTTTGGCTTTTATGATTTTCGAATGTCATCGATGTTATCCTTACCAATCGAACGTTCTTGCTCGGGCTGTTGTGACTCGATCGATGAAGAAGGCAAAGTGGTCGCAATTGTAACGCACTCCTCGTCGTTTCCATCGGAGTAGAACAGTCCGGTCTGAACTTCATTGATCGAACATGCACGCGCTCGCAGTGGATGAATTTCGCCGGGTTCGATGAGAATAATCGGCGATGGTTCGTGTCTCGCAGTTACAGTACCGAGAGGAACCGCGATACTCGTTGTTTCACTACTCGCAACGCTGTAAACTGGAGTTTGATGAGGTTGATATTTTCTCAAAGGACTCGCAGTTTCCTCTATTACATCCTCAACATCCACGATAACGGCTTCCGGTTCCGGTTCGGCCTCAGAATCCTCCATCGCTATATCCTCAGACGTGTCCTCTTCATCCGGAATCGTTGGGATCGAAGATGCTTGAATTTGGACAAAAATATTATAGCATCACATTTTTCATTCGACATTTTCTTTCAAAATAATATCATTCGACATTTTTTAATGAATACCGTAACAATCGGCATGCAGATTCGACGTCTTTTCATACACAATTTTTGAAAAGAAAATTATGAAATGCGTGTTAAAATTGTCAGAATTTTTGGAAGTACTCGCCAAATACTTTGTTTTGTCATTGAAAATATTCTTGTCTTTTCTCGCGTGCTATTTTTATCCCTTTCTCACCAATTACGCAGCTCCTATGATCGATATTGTCAATATCGTTCAACGATAAACTGCACAGTCTTCGGATCGTCGTTTTGTCCATATCGCGTTTCGTTCTCCATGAATCTATGTCGACACAGCCAACAGATTTCGAACGATGTTGATTTCTACGAGGAGTTTCATCATCTAAACGACGTTTCAAACGAAAAAAATGAGTTATTTAAATAATTGATTTCAAAAGTTAGGAAACTTGTAACTGGTGGATGTGAAAAAAGTGAGCATTTACCAGTTCCATAAATCGCAGTGGTTCGGGTACGAGGAGATCCGACCCCGTATCTCAATGGATCCAAAAGTCGAAAAGTTGAAAGTTCGGGCGAGATTCCCTGACTTTTTTCCCACTCGTACAATTTCCTCGTAAATTTACGAGAAATCCCTTCGAATCGGTACAGGCCGGTGGACGTGTGGATCAATACTTCCCGAGTTTTTTGAGGCTGCGAGCCCACAATTCGTTGCAGTTTTGATAGCCTGTGGAGTAGGAGAAATGACCACAAAAATCAACTAATTTTTAAATAAAAAATATTCTGTCAATTATTTAGAGCTTTGGGCCAGTTAATTGTTGGCCAAATCGGAAAGTTTGGAGCTCCTCAAAAATAAGTAGAGAAAAAAAGGAAAAGGTACCTCGTCTGACGATCCATTTCCAAAGCTTCCAGCACTTTTTCCAAAGACTTGAACTCTTCGTCCTCGAGATTTTTCCAAGCTTTTCGTCTCTTTTCCGACAATCCGATATCCGTTATGTTCTCTCTGTCCTCCTCTTCATCTTCTTCCCCATCATCGTCCCCCTCCTCATCGTCCTCGGCCACTGCTCGTTGTTTGCGTCCCCGTGCTCTCATTGCCGGTTCAGTTTCACGTCGTGACGTTGCCGACTTTATTCTCTTCCATTCTTCCATCTTTTTGATGAAATCGTCCGACAATCGTGGCCCCTCGGTTTTGTTCTCCGGTTTGGAGGAGGATCTCCAAAGCTGCCAGTCAGTTATGCGTCGACGATTGACCGAGCGATTTTCACTAGTGCTCGAGCCACGATTTTCGCCTCCCCCTTTGTTCATTCTCTTCCATTCCTCCAGTTTTTTTTTGAACTCCGGAGTCAAACGTTCCTCGCCCAACAAACGCAAGTTTTCATTATCCCTTTCGCGAGCATTCGATCTCGGAGAATCTCGTACCGATGAATTATTGTTCGATTTCAGTCTTTCCCATTCTGCTAGTTTACGATAAAATTCCGTTCCAAATTTGTCGTGCAACAGTCTATAATTCCTTTGTATTTCGGCGTGCACTCCCGGACTCGAAGCACTCTCATTTTCCAGATCCTCGGCACTCGCACTCGCGCTGTAACTGCCCCCGGTAGCGTCACCATCTAAACAATCCAATTTTTTATAATTAGCTCCACTCGAGATACATTGTTGTTCAGTGACTTTGGATTGAGATAAAACGTCTTTCATTGGGATCCATCCATTCAGCTTGGAATTGTTCCATTTTTTTGTCAAACAATCAAATTTTCTTCCAGCAAAAAGTACAATTTTTATTTGAAGTAAATTTAAATTTATCTTTTTCTCGTTGTAATCAAATTGACAATCGATCGTTCCCTTCGACTTTTACTAACCCACAAAATTCAAGTGTCAGTCAGAATCAAATACATTCAAATCCTGATTTTAGTTCGTGAACGAAATAAAAACTGCCATGAGTCCTTCGTCTCTTGGTACCCGGATTCAATGTTTGCTGCCTGCTTGATTTTTTCATCAATAATCACACAGAATGCTTGTGTTAAAATCGACAATTCCGCTTGCTTGCAGACCACCGTTGACAAGAAATTTGTGGCTCAGTGAAAAATTAGCATTCAGCACGAAAAAATTGTTTCCGGATAAAAAACGTCGATGCCTGGATTACAAAAAAGCCTTGGAAAAATGCCCGAAGCCGAGTCCGCCGAAACACTGCCAAAGAGTAACGTTTCCTGACAATATTCCACCCTCGAAGGTAATTAAAAAATTGGTCTTATGATATTAACAATAAAAAATACTCAAGTGACTACGAGTTCTAGAAGGAAAATTATTGAAATAAAAGAATTGAAGGAAAATTATTCATTTAATGGAATTTATAAATTTCAGTGCAGTTGGAGCAATGCCGACGATTATAGAAGAGCCTATCGAGCGATAAAAATCCGTTCAGAAAACTTGGCTAAGCTCGTCGAAGATTCGTCGAAAAATATTCTCGAGGACATTCTGAGGGACATTTTGAAAATCTGTTGCACGGAAAATTTATTCACGAAGAGAGTTCTTCGGAGCGTAGAGCCAAAAGTTCACGAATTGTCGAGTCTGGATCCGGTGTGTGGTATGAAAAAAAAATACGACGTTCTCATGTTGAACGATCGAACACAGCAGGAATTGACGCAGCTTCACAACGAAACGCGGATAGAAATCGAATCGATCAAGTGTGAAATCCAAAAATTGAAGTGCGACTTGAAGTCTCGTGCTAGTTTTGCTCTCAATCTCGTGTCCTTGTGTCGAAAAAGTAAATCTCCACAAACCCTGATTAATTGCATTGAGCACAGCACGAGAGAAGCAGCCAAAATCTTGGACGACGTGAAAACCGATTTCGAAGGCTGTTTCAAGAACATTCAGATTGCTAAAGAAGAAATAATCAAAGAAGATAAAAAAAGGGTTCACGATGTTACTCAAATTTTCGAGAAAAACATGGCGAAATTAGTTTCTGGAATTTCTGATTGCATAACTGCTCGAAAATCAGGAATTTAAACTCGCTGAGCTGCTGTATTTTCATTTTATTTTACTTACCGTCGAAGAAATATGAAGATACTCGGTTCGGACTCGTCGGTACAGAAGTCGCACTCGTCAGAAAAGCTCTCTTCACTTTATTCCATTTCGAATCACGGCGCTGCATCTTCGGCGATGAACCCAACGATTCCCCTTTCAGAGATTGCTGAGAATCCATTAACATTCGATTTATTTTTCAGTTCACTCACCCCCCGAAATGCTCTCACTATCGAATCCCGTTTTTGAGGTTCGCATTGGAATTCATTGACAGCCTTAACACTTAGAACAAATCCAACAAATTCTCAACATTTTTTCAGTCGTTGATTCCACAGCACAATTTTAAATAAAATAAATTTATGAATTTCGGCACTACTTTCTTGAACTTTCTCTATCACTGTATTATTTAGTTAAAAAAATGCCTGTACTTTATCCAAATGTGCGAAGATGATGAACAGTACAAAGATTTTCAAAGCTCAGACAGAAATACATTTTTGAAAAGTCCTCAATTTGAAGAATTTCAAAAAATTGTTGCTTCGTGATTGTGAAATAAAAAAATACCTGTCTCTTGTAATCCCCGGCGAAAGGAACACCCTGACAAGTTTTCGATCTCCCGAGACCGTAACGGAGAATACCGGAGCTGGAAGAGGCCGGTGAAACTTGTCCTGTTCTCGTTTCCTTCGGAGTTTCATAGCCAAGCTGTGAAAAACGTTCGGATTTCCCGGATTCGAAACTTTGTCGTGGCGAAGGTGGTGACGGGGTCACCGATTCCGGGGACGACAAATTTCGCAGCTCTTCGCTCGATGGCACCGTTATTGTTAGCGTTGGTGTCAAACGTCTCGATGCTAAATCCACGAAATCGTTGGCAACGTTACTCGAATTGGATTTCGCTATATTTGTGCTGCTGACTGCTATCGATTCGCCGGAAACACGAATCCTCGGTGGCCTCCCGTCTGCGTGTTGCTGAAACATTGCACGAGGCATAGTAGAATCATTTGGAAAAACCACTTTCGTCGTTTATTGTGATTTCTTCTTCCCCCCAAAATAATCGTTTTTACAACATTAGGATATAAACTTAATCCTAATTAACAAAAATATGGTTGCCCGGGAATCTTAATAAAAAAGGGAATCAAAGACTCGTTAGAGGAAAAAGATGCAACGAAATGTGGCAAAACTGAGAGAAGAAAGTGACATTGTGAGAATCCCATGACAGATGCAGTGTGTCTGCGAAGAGTCTTGTCTTCCAAAAGCTCTTGACAAATGTAACGGTCTAACCGACAAAAAATGGGAATGATTTTTTTTCAACCCATCCTTCCCCTTAATTCCCCTGTCTTCAATTCTCGGGTGTACACATAAACATTCGCACACGCGATAACCACCCATACTTGAGAATGGAAAGAAGGAGATATGTCTGTATGAACGAGATTGGAGTGCGGGGAGATATTTTTAAATCGAAAGTGGGCTAAGAGACGTCAGGTTTGCTTATTCTCGAAGAGTGGTAATGCACCCTTTTCTCGTCTGCCTACGCACGAAAGTTCATTGGCTCGAACCATAAAATCGGGCGATGAAACTGAAAATTTAACGGGAAAGAAAAATTGAATTTTTCTCGAAACGAAATTTCACAGTTGAAAAATTCCTACTAAAGTCATTTCCATAATTATGTTTCACGGGCGTGTATAAAACTTTCCGAGTTTCATTAATAATGAAAACCGTTAACGAAACGTAAAATCAACCTCGGATCGATGGATCTCCGAAGAATCAAGACTCGACGTGGAGTGACCATCGCCGTTTCTCGACATACTTCTCGCTGGTAGTCGTCCTATACTGTCGCGACGTAGTTGCATCATGTCCTTCACTTTTCCCCATGGTGTTTTGTGGATTCTCGGATCAACGGATTTCCCTCGAAAAGCCGAATTGTCCTGTCGAAAGATTCATTAAAACGTCATTTGAAGAGTTCTCATTCGTAGTTTCAGGCTTCGCACAAATAGCTCACAATTTTCCAAACAATCTTGTGACTCGGTATGTATTGAAAATTATCAAGAAAAGCGAATGACGAGCGATCGTCCTTGAAGAAAAATCATGACACAAAACTGCTCGTCGACTCACAAACTTTATGAAATTTCATTGCAACGAAATTCCCCCCCCCCCCCCCCCGAATCCCTTTTGAAAAAAGAGTTTTTGGAAACGCATTCATGCGCGAATTTCGAGCATCTAATTACTCAGTGCAATCCAAATTTGGTATCTCGACAGAGATAAACAGAAGCTGAATATTCACAGCGTGTGTTTGTTTTACTGCGCCGATGTGTGTTTACCTTGGATCTTGGACGCGAGCTATAAACAAAGTTCATTGGTACCGAGGCGTCACCATCGAGAGATCGGCTCCTTCGCGAAGGATCACTGTTTTCATCTCTTCTCGTTATTCTCGTAGATTGGTTGCTCGAAGGTCTCAGAGGTCCTGTGGATTTTTTAACGAGTTTAGAAAATCTCAATGACAGGAGAACGTCGAAAAACCTAAGAATCGAGGGACGGTGATTGGTGATGAAATTTTGAAAAAGAATTTCGAAGTCTCGTGAAATTTGATTATTTTCATAGAAGCTTTGACGGAAGATGATATTCGAGGAGGAGCAATTGATGGGTTTTGACGAAAGTATTCTCAGAAACATCCGGACCGAATAGCGGATGCATTTACGAGATTTTAATGCCTTTCGCTATCTTTAAATGCATTCTTGAATGCAGCCTCCAGATGTCTTTGAGCTTATCTGCTCGCTACTAAAACAGAGGATCTTTTATTCGGACCTGCACTCCGTATTTACAGTTTTTCCATGGCAAGTTACGCAGTTGGAACGAAGGCAAAATAGTAAAAGGAAGCTCGAAATAGATGTGGGCTTGAAAAATTCATTGGCTCGCTCAACCTTATTGACACTTTGGAGGGGCCAACGCTCGAGTAGAATCGTTTGAAAAATTAACATAGTTCTCAATCGGAAATCATCAAAAACTCAGGAATTTTTATCATCTTTTTGACCACACACTTTTTATTGTTAAGGAAGTTGAGGCATTAGAATGAAAATGATGTCATCGCTTTTAAACCGATTGCATCTTATAAAGTGAAGCGTAAAAAAAAATCAGTTAAATTTTCAGACAGTTTTGGAGCGTCGTTGCTGAGAAAAATCAATAAAAATTTGGGCCAAATAACATGTAATCTTATGGAAGTCAAGATACATTCAGTGATATCTCCGTTAAAAATGATGCTAAAAATATGAAATTTTTTGGGCAACATGAGCAAGGCTTGCCAAATAATGTCAATTTTTTTCAGATTTATTAGCAGATTTGCTGAGATTATATTAATAATAATCTATTTCCCGTGCAGTTTTTTGAGGCTAGGATCGTCACCGTTCGTGTTTTCGACTGAGCTTTCACCAGTTTTTCGTCTTTTTTTCCCCAACTTTTCTTTAAATTGTATGCAACATTGCCAAACTGTAAGCTGGCCTAACTTTTGAAAGGTACAGGTCATAACTTTTGGGTAAAAAAATGACTGTACAGCCTCACGCGAAGAATTTTCGTTCCTGCAACAAAATACTCTACTTTGTACTTCGTAAAAATACTCCAATTTCCGTCGTCAAACTTCGCGTTGTCGAACATTGTCAAACCATCAACTAGCATTCAGTAACAAAAACATAGAAAATCTTTCAAAGTTTCAGAGCATTAGAAGAGTGAAGATCCCGTAATAATTGTTAACTCGTAGACGCCATGACCTTTGAGGTCACACACTGACCACACTAGTGCAAATTTGCACTTCGACTCTTCAAAACTTTTATCTCATACATGAATGTGTATGGAATTAATCTTACGAGACTTTTTATAGGAGTCGCAATTCTTCAGTGATTGATTACGATCATTTAAAAAATGGAAAAATCAATTTTTATAATATAAAAATGGCCGAATCGAAGAAATAAATTTTCAAGTTGTACAGAGACTTGAAATTTTCGTGGGTGCGAATGTGCACCAGTGTCTGCGGGTTAAAACGATTCAAGTGGCGAGTAACTGACTGTGAAATACGTCGTCGACGGAAGACGAAGATGAGATTGTACCAGCTGGTGTGGGTGGTCCCGAGACTTCGCTGGAGGCTGCCGTGTTTTCAGGAATCTTGAGGTACCTAACGTTGGCTTCTGTTTCTGAAGGGAGTTCGTTATTCGTGCAGGCAGCTTTTTCCCATTTGAAAGCAGCTTTGACGCGCGTCCACTTGGAAACTTTGGGCGTTCCGATGGCCAGCGAGGGTCGTTTTTTCTTGTTTTCCGAGGCCCGTAGATGAGTGCGATAGTGGTTTCGTTGTCCGCTGTCAATAGTGACGGGACAGGAGACACGCCGGTGTTCCATGCCGATGGAGCGACTCCTGGGGAGTCTGTTCGACCCGGCGGATCGTCCGACGTTGTTCCGGGAGTTGGACAGTTCGAAGCTGCTGGAGAGCATAGCGCCCAGGAGTGATTCAGCGAAGCCAACATCCTCGTCGGGCAGGACGACGTCTTGTCCGGAGGCGATTAATTTCTCGGCTTCGAGGTTCGCCTTCCTCGTTACTCTGACGCGTTCCAAGTCCCGAACGCGTCGAAAAAGTTTCGCATTGCGATCCCGCATCTCCAAAATTTCCTCCATTAAGGAGTGAAGCTTGTCCAAGTTATCGAAAGCGTAATCGACGCCGAGAGCATTGGCCGCGGCTTTCGATGCGGTGTTCTCGTAAGAAACCATTTCTTCGGCAAATATTTCTGCTCGGGGATCGGGCGGAGGGGATGGAAGGCGAGCGCCAACGAATTTCGGGCGTTTTCGCTTCGTGCTGGCCTTCTCCTCGATTTTTTCCATCGAGCGGGTGCTCCATCGATTTTTCGCATAGGCCGATGCTTTCTCCACTTTCCGCTGAGGATCATCGTCGCTCGCGGCGTCGCGCGAGCCCTCGGCATTCTCACCAGCGTCCATGTTGGACCGTCTCTTGCTTTCTTCTCTTCGTCAAGGCCACGATGATAAGGGCACGTGATCGGTGCTATTTCTTCATTGCCTCCTTTCGACAGCTGACAAATCTATTATTACAGCACTTCTGACACACCGATCTCGAAATCCGTGCGCTTCTCGTCATTGCCAATGACAACGTCGAAAATCCCGTCCACACGATCTTCGTGCTCTAACGACAAAGTTTCGCTACGATCACGCCGTAAATCCATCGATTCTCGGCGCTTTTTTCCTTCTTTTCATTTAAAAAAAAAAAAAAAATAAAAAAAAATAATGATAAAAAAAACTACACACCTTTTTATTTGGAAAACCAGTCACACTTCATTTTGAAAAATCATAATAAATATTGCTCCGCACGAAATTTCGGGCCCAACTAATCTGTCGAGTTGATGATCAAACTCCCGTGAAAAAAGACGAACCGCGAACACTCGATTTCCGGTGGGGTATGTGCGAGAACACCAGTTTTATTTCTCCGGGGGTTCGTTCTCTTAGACGGACGAGCGCGGATTGGGGCGTTGGGCACGGGTGATACCGTCCGGAGAAAGTTATATATGCTCCACACGAAATGGTTATTTCGGTACGTCAAGGAGTTAGAATTATTTCCGCGGCGCGTAGACACGTTACTGTACCGTCGACGAGGACGCCGAAGCCGAGCCACTTCGCCAGCTTGGTTATGAATAGTCGTATGTGTATTTTACATACTTCGTATACTTTGTCTCATGCGTGACACAGACTTTCGTGAAAACGTCGAAAATAAAAATCGAGAGCGATGGCGATCATTTCGTGTCGATTAGCTCGTTACCGAAGGATTTCGAAACTCTAAACAAGCGATTAGTCGCCCGAACGCACTGACCCAACGCCAAACGACACGTGGTTCTAATACAGTCGCTAATTGTTTTCATCGATACTAATGCACTAGAGTTCTACTATACGCTGCGTGCTGCTTGAATCTCTGCACGGGAGAACGACTTCTACGTATTTTTCCATGTGTCATAAAGGATTATCATCGGGGGAAAATGTCAGCTTCGAAGACACGAAAAATTGTTACCGAAAAAGTGAGGTTAAATATTGGCTTGAAACTTTATTATACTACATTCCTTTAGCAATACAAACATTTTCGTCACTTTTGGAACGCTACGGATATTCCGGTTTGATGAAAAAAAAAGTAAAAAAAATTCGAGAATTATGCGAAATATTATCTAAAGTCGTTAGAAAAAATTTCCTAATTTATGTACTTTTTATTAATGCCTCGATCTATATGTAGGAGTAGTATGTACATCGATCGTACTGAACGAATAAAAGAAAAAAAACGAGATGTGTAAACTGCATTTTCATATTCTTTGTTCTGCAAAAAAGATAAAAAAAATACCGCCATTTTCAATTATTGGACGCATTGCCTTTTCTCCCGTTGTGCAACGTTTTTCTGAAATTGCGTCACCGAAACACACATTTTTTTTATGGTCTCGCATATGATTGGGAAAGAATAACGCAAAATTATCGACTACGATAATGCGTGTTTTGAAAAATATTCAAATTTTTGGTTTTTCAGTTCTCCGCTATGATGGTAAGGATTTACAAAATAAAAAAATTCAGATCGAATTCGAGAGATTCGAACGTTCGACGCCGCGAGCGATTTCGTGTGAATCGCCCACTATAGACTGTACACGCAGCAACGTGACTTTGTGTATATACGCATATGATGGAACGCACGAGATATATAACATGTCGAATATATAATACGCATAATCATTACAGACAAGTTCGTTGTCTATGTGCTCGGTAACTTCTTGCACACGTTTCTCGGCTGCCGCACGCATATTATTCGTTCTCGAAACGAACATGCGAGGCGAAAATAGACGTACACGGAAGACGCGTGGATCTCGCGGGCCATCGGGCTCGCCAAAAGCGCATTCTCCCGAACGAAACGGCTCTTCATTTTCTTCTTGTGTATTCTCCCTTCTTCGCTTCTCCGAACACAAAACGTGCGGGCACTGGTATAAACACGAAAACGTCAAAGATACACACAAAGCTCATCGGGAGGAATTTTCTTTATGCTTACTTCCTTTCTCACCCCCTCTTTAATCGGTTCTTACACATATTCTAAGCGGAGGAAACAACGCCGGCTCTTCGTTTCTCCTTCGAATTTTTCTTCGACTTCACATACACTCATCACTTGCAACATTTTTTCGTTCACTCTTATTTATTTCCTTTTCTCAAACTATTTACCCTACTCTCGACGCACGTAACAGTACGCGGGCTTTTCCACTATCCGCGGCCCGCCAACGATTCCAGGGAAAACATTCTAAAAATGCTCGAAAAAAAGACACCTGATGCAGACATCGTTTTCGAGATTTTCTTACGTCTTTTTCATCTCTATCCATAATTGCGTTTTTTTAATATACGATAAATAAACATTCCCCAATTATATTCACGTATATATTAGAGCACCATTATTTTTGGGGTTATACATTGATGCGTGGCTTTTGATCGATATTACGTGACCATTTGGCAATTCAGGCTGAATGGAATTCATTTTCTCGCAATCTATTCATGGTCCATGAATAAATACGGGGATTATAGAACGAAAGTCGGTCGTACATTTTTCAGTTTTGATATGCGAATGTTGCTTTGGTCAATTAAGAAGCAAAGTTTTCCTTGCGTACGCAAAAAAGCACATTTTGTGAAGTCATACACTGAAAATGTATGGTGAAAAAAATGTTTATTATTCAATTTCCGTAGACAATAAATAAAAGTTTGATTCCTTATTTTTTTTTGTTTACAATTATTCCTGGTATTATGGTCCATGGTATTATTCCTTCATCGGAGCTCTCGTTAAATCCGGTATCGATACGGCTGTCAAAGTTGCTCCTAAATTCGTGATTATTGGAGAAAAACAAATCTATTTGAATATGCAGCTGGCTATGAGCGTTTGTACGACCTACACTATGGCCGCCT
Source organism: Venturia canescens (assembly GCF_019457755.1). Taxonomy (NCBI): domain Eukaryota; kingdom Metazoa; phylum Arthropoda; class Insecta; order Hymenoptera; family Ichneumonidae; genus Venturia; species Venturia canescens. The sequence goes on along the minus strand of NC_057421.1, from coordinate 14,466,192 downwards.
GCCAACTTTCGTCGTGAAAACAAAATTGTTTAATGAACCGATGGAAATCGAAAGACTCGCGTAACTCATTGTTGATCTTAATGATTTCGTATTGGCTGTACACAATTCACCTATTATAAGACCACTTGTGACGTACAGGCTTCGGGTGCAATTGATTCGGGCGAAATATTTGACGATGAATGCTGCTACATGGGGAAGCACCGAGGTCAGACCAACGACAGTTCCTCTGAATACATGATAAAATAACATCGATAAATCAATAACGCTCGTTTCACAAAATTCCAATGCGTCATGTGCGAACAGCTTATGCCCAAGCGGATCAAAATAACCTCAAAATTTTCGTATTCCTCTTTGCCATTTTGCATTCTCAATCGAACTACTTGATTGGACAAAAATAAACGAAAAAATATCTGGCGAAATCTAACCTTACTGCAGTTGGATAATTTTCGGGTATAATTATACTCGTGGTTGTATAGAGGATTGAATATGCAGCGAGGAAGAAAACTGATAATAAAACTTTCGCGCTTTGCCGATTTGCAAATACGAAAGCCAGGATGGAAGTTGCTCCGATCATACCGGACGATACTGCAAAACAGTTTGTTATGAAATATTCAGATATATGTATGAAAAATCACGTTAATTGATAATCGAGTGGAACAATAAGGTTCTATTCAACACAATAACAACGTGGCGTGTCGTAGATTACCTAATGTCTGTCAAATGATATTAAAAATGTGTAGAAAAACCAAACATTGGAGTCTTTGTTCATCCGTGATATTGACGATTGATAAAAATGATCAACAATCCAACATTAAACGACACATTCTGTCTCTCGAATAATCTCATGTCATATATCAAACGGAATTCATTCAGATGTGATTTTTTTTCTATACTCACAAAATAAATGTTTTGAAGAAAAAATATCGAATATCAAAGTATACTTGCTCACAGTAAGCCGACGACCCACGACATCAATACCAAAAAAAAGCAGACCTTCCCCGACGATGTAACTCATTGATAGCAACATAAAAGACTCGAAACGTGAATTATTCGCAGTACGACAATTGTCAATGAAGGCTTGTACGATTTCACCGGCGTCGAAAGTGCACATCGATGAATCGTATCTGTTCGTCGACGTTCGAGATTTTCTTACAAAGTTATTGATTGAATAAGACGTGTGAAATTTCCATAACGCCATCCAAATGAACCTGCAATTTGTGATGTCGTTCAACTTTCTGTATTTTCATTTGATCTGCTGCACTCAATTTTGTTAATGCCTCTGAATAAAATCTTATAACTTTATCAATTGCATCGACCTCGCAATTTACCCTGGGAAAAGGAGAACTCGAGAAATCAATAAAAGTAGAGTGACTCTTGTGTATGGTCGGCGAAATATCCTTTCAATACGTTTCCAAGTCTTCGTTCCGTATTTTCGTAGAGACTTGAACAGATTATCCGGGCCTGTGTCATTGCTTTCGTTAGGTTGGACACATCCCTCGAGCCGGCAAGGCTTGAAAAGCGATTTTTACATACTTTCATCGCAATTATAAACGACCACACATACGTACATAGTAAATTAAATCTACTCAATATGTAATATTTTGAATTTTCAGTTGTCAGATACTTTTGAATGAGCTCAGTGTACCGGGAAATGATCCGCGTGTCGCGAATTATTGACAGCATAAATTTGCTGCAGAACATTAAACGCATGCTGCGGATGTCGACGATAGAGAAGATAACGCGGACTCAATGGAAGTAAGGCTGCAGCACAGGCTATTATGAGACTCGGTGCGGCTCCAAGACCTACGAGTACTCGCCACGAGCTTGGGCGAAATTCCTTGTTCAATAATCGAACGACTGACGGCACCAGAGACCAAGTCATAGCTGCGAATATTCATCTGCATAGTTACTGAATACGCTGCTTCGCCACTTTCGAATGTTCAATTTTTCCCTTTTTCTTCAATTCGACCGACCAATTTTTTGGTACATTTTGTAAAATTACCGAAAGATGCCAGGAAGCCTAGTACCCACAGAAGATCGACCAGAGCGAGGCAACTCCCTCGACGTTTGGCAGGCAAACATTCGATCAAATAAACTCGTATTATGACGTTATTTCCAGCGGCCCTATGAAAAAATAAACGACCATAGGAAAAGAGTTTGAATTTATGATTAAAATAATAAAAATAGTGCACATGTGGAAGCGAAATACTCACCCTGCTCCGAGCCAAAATATCGCAAAATTAATGGGAAAGAACCTCTGGGAGAACGACAGATATATCGATGAGCAGAAAATTATGACCAATGTTCCCGGTATCAGACTTTTACGTCCGTGGTGGTCGGCTAATGTGCCGAAAAACATTCCGCCGAAAGCCATTCCTGTTATTTTTTCATTACGCAGCATTCCGACCATTTCGAACGTAATAAAATAATCATCAAATAACAATAAAAATCTATTAAACTTGTAACACTGTAGAAAACGTAGAATTAGATTAATTATAAGAGCGAGGATGATGAATCGTCGTTATTAAGTCAGAGTTTAACTTTTTTTGTATACCTAGAGAAAGTATTGCGTTCAGAGTCATTACGTCACTTTTTTCGAAGTGCAAATCGCAAGCCAAGAGTGGTGTGACTACGAGGACGACTAGAGATGCACTTGCTTCGGCGAGACTGCATAACCCACATATGCCAACCAAAAAGTAGTGACAAAGGCCCCATCCTGTTGAAAAGTTTCAGAAATTTTTAATAACAAAATCATTTGACGGGTCGTTGATTTTTCGCCTCGTTTTACCTGTTTCGAAACATGTTTTTTTTTTATTATATTCATTTTCAGCTGTACGGTGTTAAAGCGCTTGAGAGGCAGGTCGAAATGAAATTAATTTACCAATACGAGCCAATATCGCTCAGTGTTAACGTTACAACTATTGTTGTGACATGTGCGGATAAATTCTTTTTCACGCTGCAGTCAGTACGATAAAAGTTGAACAGTGATAATTGTGTTTTATGGTTGCTTTCTTTTCAATGATTTCAAAAACATTTTCAATGACTCGCCATATTATTTCTTCGAGAATCGTTCTCATTTTTTTTTATATGAGCAATTGCAATTGACTTTCTTATTGAAAACGTTGATATTCTTCCAAAATTCAACAAATTGCTCATTTTTTTGTCATTAAACATTTTGACTCCAAAAGAACTATGACGCCGCGATATTTAGGAGAATTCATTCAATCTTTTCGGAAGCTTTAATCGCTTGCTGATTTTTTTGTTGCTCTCAAGAACGTTTTTTGCTGACGACGCTAAGAACTCTGAATATCGTATTGCATTTGTTACGAAGGAAATCTGAAACGAGACTGCGGCAAAAGAATCAATTCATCAAGACTCAAAAGCTACAAAAAACATTCGATTTGTTTTCTACGAAAAATTGGGATTTGTCACGAAAAAATTTTAAAAGCACTGACAAATGTATTGTTAAATCCTTATTCGAAAAAAAAAACGTTAAATAATGTGTTCAAGTATTTTTGAAACAACGATAACATTCAGATAAGACAGAGGTTCGAAGAAAATAACCAGACGTGATAAACAGCGTTGACTTCGGCGATAATCACGTATAAAACAAGGTCGTATAAGACCGCAGCCTTCCGGAGTTTTCTTTTTATTTTTTTGTCTGAGCGAACATTTGATTAAATTCCGAATAAAATAAACAATAAACGATTTGGATACCTGTCCGATTGAGAGCAGATTCGCAGCAATCATTCATTATTATCAATAATAAAATTATCTACTTTTAGCTCTTTATAATTCAAGGTTATGAACGAGATCGTGTTTTGCCTTGAAGTTTTCAATTGTAAGTAGCACATTTCACGCGCTATGATCGCAACGAAAAAAAAAAGACAAAACAAAACCGCCCGCGGAAAGGAAAATAAATAATAATTATAGTGGTTGTTTTTTTTTACGACGTGACGTTTATTATGAAAGTGGGAGGTAAAAAAGAACGTATAATATCAAAGAGAAAGAGCACACATTTATGTTATCTACTAATTCGTATTGTCAAAATGGGAATTCGACGATTTGAACGAATTTTAGGGTCCTTTACTTCTTAAATAAGAACATTCAATTTTTTCTTAATATTGGTAGTTAAGTAAACGGGATTTCAGGGCGATATCCCTTATTTTCCCTCTCACAATTCATCATGTTGTACTATTCTGTGGGTTTTAAAACGGAGATATATCTGTGTATGGTGAAACGATAATTGGATTCATAAAAATTGACGCACGAAACACGGGCGATAGTTCGAACAGGCGTCGTTTTCATTTCGACATTCACGAGTCCTTGAAGTATTCCTTGGAGCCGACGACGTCAGGCTTCATGGTTTTCTTGCCTGGTTTCCAACCGGCTGGGCAAACCTCACCGTGCTTGTCCGTGAATTGGAAAGCTTGGACAAGCCGAAGTGTCTCGTCGACAGAACTGTGACAAATGGATTTCACAGTGATCATTTATCATATTTTTTTTTTACATACTGCGTTTCAATGAGAAAATAACATTGTCCAAATATTGGAAATCGCGAAACGCTTAAAAAGCATCGCAGACAGAAATGCCGTTTCCAAATGAATCTCTTTCTTAGAATAAAGCAATTTGGTGCTCGTGTAGTGAAAAAAAAATAATTTCATCAGTCCATTCGTAAAGAATTCTAGATCGTAATAGAGAAAAAAAGCAAATCAAAGATATAAAACATTTTTTCCATCCGTATTTGACGTCAATGTGTAATCTAACGTTATCGAATTCGCACCCGCTACATATCTGAATGGAGCAATTGCTTCTAAAACGTAGACCTTCGAGATGCAAATGCTAGTTGATAAATCTTAGAAGCAATAATAAAAAGCGATGATCTATGACCGGATCTTGAACTTACCGGCCAACTGGTAAATCATTTATCGTGATTTGACGCAAATTTTGCTTGTCGTCAATGATGAAGAGACCACGGAATGGTATGCCACTCGACTCGTCGAGTACTCCATAGGCACGGGCGATCTTGCAGCTTTTGTCAGCCAAAAGAGGAATAGCCATTTCACCAAGTCCACCCTGCTTCCGAGGGCTGTTCACCCATGCAAGATGACTGAAGTGCGAATCCGTGGATGCGGCGATCACCTCGCATCCGATGTCATGGAACTCCTTTACCCGATCGGAGAATGCAATTATTTCAGTCGGACATACGAAAGTGCTGGAAATAAACAATTCGAATGTGTACAATAAAATATACATATTTTTTGCTCGTTTTCACAGTTGATAAAAAACAACGGAATTATTCTATCGATTAGCGTGAATGAATGGGTAGTTTAATTTTTTTAGGAATATTTCTTCAAATCAGGGATATCAACAAAAATGAATGTCGATTCGCTTATTGCTCAGTTTGAATGCAATAAACGTTTTATCAAATAGACCTGATGAGCAGACTGGAAAAAGTTCGGGCTTGTAATAGGTACTAACAAAATTTAATTTCATTAGAATTTTTTGTCAGGTCCAAACTTACAAATCCAGTGGATAGAAGAACAGAACAAGATATTTTCCTTTGTAATCGCTCAGGGAAATGTCCTTGAACTGGCCGTTGACAACAGCAGTGCCTGAGAAGGCTGGTGCTGGTTTTTGCAGATCAGGAACAGGCATGTTGAAGAATTTTTTATCTGCAAAATGGAGAATTCTTTTCAAAAACACAGCTCAAAAATGAAAACCCAAACAATTTCTTATCGTATCATGACATGGATGAGAATATGCAAATTCCAATTAGAGATGCTTGAGGATGGAAGCATTTTTCCAATTAGTGCCCCCGTTGAAATCAATGCGTTGGCACTGGATAATTAGAGATACAGAATGGCTATAAGAATTGCAAAGCGAGTGAATATTTCTATATCAATGGCAGCTCTGATGCTCAAGATTATCATGCGTCACGATTAGGCCTTGAATGGTGAAAACGATTAGCTATGAAAAAGTACCATAAGAATTTTTATTTCTTTACAACTAACATTGTTACTTCTATATATGAGAATGGTTCTTAGAAAATATTTTTCAATCAAATGAATTTCAAGAGAAATTAAGTTTTTATACAAAAATGTCATAAACCTAATCGCTTTGAAAATAATTGTACAATTGACCAATAAATTATGTAACGAGACATTAATAGAACGCTTCGAATCAGAGAGTTTGTTATTAATATATTTAATTTAATTATATACATAGTGATATTGATAATAAAATGAACATTAAAAAGTTCTAAAATTACTGCTTCTTGAACATTTATTTGTGAAAGAAAAATGTATTTTGTGCTAGAAATCTTATCCAAGCTCATTGTATAGTTCAGTGACTAGATTATGTAGGATTTAAAAATATATTTTATAACTCTAAGCATTATCAATAAAATAGAACGTTCGAAAATTCTGAGAAAATTCCTTCTCGAACGTCAATTTTTCAGAGAAAAATGTATCATGTGCTAGGAATCTTATCCAAGTTTGGTTTTACTTTTTTTCCTATAGAATTCGAATGTTACGAATCGTACAACAATGTCGAAAATGTGACCATCGAAATTATGGGAAAACTAGTCCACCGAGCCGCGAAGCCGACAAGAAATTGTTGCCTGCGTATTGAATCACAAAAAAAAGTGAGAGGGGATCTCCAATTGTGCGATGTAACGGTCGTTCGAACGTACGCTATACCGAACGACACGACCCGACCTTGAGAGAACTGTGATTTTGGAGAGGGGAAAATGAAACAAAAAAACAGGCGAAATGCCCTCAATGCGAAGAGAAAAAATGTTTGGATAATTCGATTGCAAGAATATGCTTAGAAAACTGTGAATTTTCAGCAATTTTCTCTACCTAATATTATGAAATCATAATAAAATTACAACACAAAAAAGATGATTAATGTTCAAAATGTAACAAAGAAATATTCAAACTTTGCGTTCGCGTGATCGTTTTCGTTGTCAAATGTACAGCGTAATTAAAATAGCCTTCGCAATATGTCGATTCACTCACCTCAACTTGACGAAAAGAAGTTGAACAGAATAAATGTAATCAGAGATAAAGTGAATGACTGAAAGACTGTGCGTCGAACGTTGCTCGAAGAGAGAAGAGAAGTGATCGCAGAAAAGCGGTAGCCGCAACTCGTAACCCTCGTAACTCGTAACCAGGAGAATTCACAGATCCCCGGCAGACCGGCGACCGGTTTCAATATAGATTACATATACAGAATATATATATATATTTATATTTATATATGCACTGGGTGGGAAAAATACGTCGCATGAAGCATGAGTGTCGAAGCCGAATATAGAAGGGATTTGGAGACGAAGTGGTAGAATTGTATAGTGGCTCTATCTGTGGCTGGTCGATCAGGTCGATATCATAAACTACATTGTTACGAGTAGCTCAGCTGGTATCAACCTGAGACTCAATAAACGAATCATGAATCACATTATATTATTTTACTTTCTGTGCAATTTGAAATTATTTTTAAATATCTTTAAATTAGCTAAAATGCTCAGACCAAAGTCGTCGCAAGCACTCCAATTGAAAAACAGTCCGTACTTTGTTCGTATTTTTAGTTGCCTTTTTGATGATATTACAGATTTCCGTGCATTGATTGAGGAGCTTCTCATCTTTCCACCGTGTGTTTCACCACTCAATGCTCATCTTCAGTGTTATCGCTCCAATGACAGAAAACTAACGCGTGTGTGTGCTGTTTTTCTGTCACTTTCAACAATGACAGTTCACAACTTGTACATATTTTCACGAACCGGAGTACTTTTGTATTACACAGAATGGAACAGGCTCAATAAATCAGGAATGACAAAGGAAGAGGTATTGTTTTGCAATCGTTTTATTCAAATCGTTTGTGTATAAGTTGTCAATATTTCTGTCCATTCTAGTGTTAAAAATCAACAATGTCTGCAATGAACTTAGAAACACTAGACAATCTTGAATGATTTGTGGAAATAATATTTTTCACTAAAACGAATTAATAATTCGATAAGACGATTAATAATTCTTATTATATATTTTGCAGGAAGCCAAACTAATGTACGGCATGCTATTTTCCATAAAATCATTTGTAAATAAAATTTCGCCGCTGGATCCCAAGGAAGGATTTTTGTACTACAAGACAAGCAAATACACACTGCATTATTTCGAGACACCATCTGGTCTCAAATTTGTTTTGAATACCGACAATTTAGCTCAGAATGTTAGGGAGTTGTTACAGCAGCTCTACAGTGAGGTACAACTGCATGCAAAGCTCTTTGTTCAGTTTATCGATCTCATTTCCTAATTTTGAATACTAAAATTTCAATGTGATTACAGGTTTACTTGGAGTACGTTGTGAAAAATCCAGTTTGCCAGTTGAACGAGCCGATTCAAAGTGAAATTTTTAAACTGAAAGTAGATGAATTAATAAAAAAGTCACCCACTTTTTTGGGCCGATCGCTGTAGGGAAATAATAAATAAAAAACTAAAAATAAATTACCATTGATTTTGATCTATACTTGATTTCTAATGATGTTGGAAAAACTTTGATACATTATTTTTCTTTTTCCTTTTCATCAATGGAAAAACTATTTTTGTTGTCGCTAACAAATTCTGTTATATTGTGCATGTTAGCTCTCAGTGAAATTATTTCAATGTGCTAAGAATTTGGATCCGAAGAAATGATAGGAAACAAAATTCAACGCATTAATTTTTTTTTTTCAAAAGCAAATCTACGATTGGACTTGCTTGCAGATAGTTTATTTTCTTATCATATCGTTGTATGTCGACTTATTTTTCTGCTATTATTATGGGCATAGTCGGTCATATTTGGTTACACAAGTTCAAAATTCCCAGTAATTCTCACACTCTTTAATGACCGCTTGTTAAGAATTTCTCTTCTCGTTGGTTTATTTCAAAGAAATTATACAGTTATACGTTAAATACATTTGAAGCGATGGTCAGAACATATCGATCCCTTTCAATCAATCAATGACCATTGAAACAAAGTTAAATCGTTTCAACTCTAGAAATTCAAAGCCTCCAAAAGAAATGTAATTTTAGTTATGTTCAGTTACATGAACAACTATCCTCACCCGATCTTCCGTTTGTGGAATATCCACATAAGTCAGTACCTAATATTCAGCAACTCATAAATCTGACAAGAACCATAGCAGCATCTCGACGTCAGGTTAAAGAAAAATTAAGTGACCATAACCGACACTAGCCGGAATGCTACTAAGCCCTTACAGGCTCTAAGCCGAGGTTTTTCAAATTATTTTCAATTTAAATAGTTTCATATGATAGAAATACAGATTTAAACTGAAAAAATTATATTGTAAGAGCAGTTTTGAGCAACACATTTTAAATAATATTTTAGGTTTGAAAACGATGTTTCACTAGTTTTATTTTTGTATTGATTTACATAAAATCTTTTTTTATAAACGAATTGTACTGATTGAAATTGCGGTTATCGAGTTTTTCAAGTACACGCTATAAGTTCGAGTATGCCAAGCATTTTTCGCGAAACGGTTCCTTCATTTTCTAAAAGTAGCGCACACTTTCGTAAAATATGATCACTTACTGATTCAAGATAAATATAAGAAAAAAAATGTTTCCATTTATTATACCAGAGCTATTCAAACTGAGGACCATTTACTATTATCATCACTATCGATATCGAAGGATTTTGTATAAGTTGTTGTCGTAGAAAATTTTGAATCCTAAACCAAATAATTACCCTGCGCTTTATCTCATTGATCACGTATACAAAAGCGGTGTATCCTTTCAAAGTTCAAATCTGAAAAGCAGAAATACACCCTTTCGAGCGTTGTTTTAGTAGAAAAAAAAAACACTAAATAAACGACAATTTTGAAAAAAAGAATAGAAGGGAAATGATCAATTTGAAACAGACATTCTAATGCGTATATACGAACATATATCGATGCTAACACGAGGAGAACGTGGCAGTTTTAGCGTCTGAGCAAATGACCCATAAATGTACAACTCTTAGGCATCACAAGCATAATCGCTTCAAGCTCACACTTGGTCTTGTTGAATCGCTAATAATGGGAACGTGGTGATGAAAAAACTTGTTTCGTTAATGAACTTTCATGACACTGCTTCAAAGAAATACTTCATTACCAAAGTATCTCAAAGAGTAGAAGGAAATCGAAAGAAAATCATTCGTCAAATTAGATTTTACGTAGGGCACGCTTAATATGGAATCGAAGCTGTTAATTACAAAAATTTTGGGTTAACGATTATATTCGCGTATTTACAAAAAAAGGATTTTCAGTGCGAAGAAAAAATGATCGTTCGCCGGAAAAATGAAAGTTCGTGAGTAGTTCAATTAAGAGGCTACCAAACTTCCTCTTTTCCGTTCAAAATTTATACAACAAATTTGCAAGAGGTAAAACCAATTCGACATCGAAGTGGGAACGACTCGTTATCGTTCCACATGCTTATAATCTATCAAGAGTCAATGGGAAAACGTGAAAAGAATAAAGCACATCAAATTCGTTTTGGAGTTAATCTTGAGCAAAATGTAGATGTATTTCATATATCGAAGTATGTAAAATTCCCGATGCTTTCTGTCTCTCCTAAGTTGATTTTGTTTTCGTAAAATGCACGATCGCGCGAATGTTGTGTGAAACGTGAACAGTTTTATCACCCTGATAATACTTTTCCATTTTTAAGGGTATTATTCGAATGAAGCGAGCATAGGTAAGGATATATAAAATGCTCTCGCACTGTCATTATTCGTGTGTATACAAACGCTTGTTTTTTCTTTTTCATGACACAGTTCCGTGATTCTGGAGTACAGAACCAACCATCTAAAGCAGTGAATATAATTGTTTTATTTAATCTTGTCATTCATGCTTAGCTTGTAACGAGTTTGGCTTCGTGTGATTGTACACGAGTCTCGTCGAAATATGCTGGTAACATCTTATGACGAACTGTATATTTTGTTTATCGCTTTATTCCCGTTTTTACGTTATATACTTTGTTAAAAAGTAATATGGTCACAGTCGACGAGCTACAAATGCTGAAAGTAATAATGGTCCTTAATATATACATCCTATTCCCGTACAGACGCAAGCATACTTTTAACGTTTTACTTATCCTTACATATTCGTATGCATTCGTGTCCATGTATATGTATACACACGCATAAACACTGTACATAGTATTTGTCGTTAGTTTCGAACGTTCCTTTAACATCGTGCGGATATTTCGACAAAAATCTTATTAATGTCTCCTCTTTACAAACACTACGTGAATGCTCAGTCTTTGATTTTGTTGTCGTTTGTATTGTATTTTTTTTTTTCATACTTTTCTTTTCCTACTTTAGCATTTTGGGCTTGCCTCCATTTCATCTTTCTTAACTGTAACTTCGTTACAGGGCGACAATGTTCGTACGATCGCAGATTGGCCAGAAGCTGGGAATGGCTCCTCGATAACGGGTAAACGTTTTTCACGATCCGAACCAACCGCAGAATTGTGGAAGAACACGTTTCTCAGAGCTGCTACGTTCACTCTTTCCCGCGGAACATCCTCCCCATGATTCGGCGACTCAACGTTCAAATCACCGTTCGAATTCCTGCAAAGAGTGAACATTTTTTATTTTTCATAATAAATAAACAAATGAAAAATAAGACGTGGTAATATTTTCCATTTTTGAATATATACAAATGGCATATTACGAAAATACAAACCTCGATGATTTTTGAGCCTCTGTATCCTGATCGTTTTCCTTAGTATTTCGTTTTCGCCTCGATGGGCCTCGATTACTCGTAGAACAATTTCCCGGGCTAGATTCCTGATCGGCCTCTATGAAACTCACGTGATCGTCGAAACGAACACGTTCAGAACCACCATCTTCACCGCATACAGTCCAACTGCTAGAATCGCTGTGCTGACGATCAAGTGTTGGCCTACGACGTGCTCTTTTTGCAAGACCTGGAGCAATCTCCTCGAGCGAGGATAACGACGCTGCCTGACCAGCAGTCTCCATCTGGTACGACGGATTTGAACTGGCTGATGGTTCATTGTCCGCGCTTCTACCACCGGTACTCGAATTCCCGTCCAGCTGAAAAAAAATAATAGCAAGATCGAATCGAATGTGAAACAAGTACATTCATTGAATTTCCAAAAAATGAAGAATTGTTATGAAAACAATGATATTGAAAAGTTTAACAAGTAGCATGGGACTCAAAATATTCCAATTACCTATGGAAAGTAATTTTGATCTTTACTCTAGTAATCGAGAATTTTTCATTCTGTAAAAAAGATTCGAATATCCATTTTTCACTTTTGACACGGTATTGGATATTTCCACGAGATAAAAAATTACATTCGGTACTGTTTGGATGGAATATTCGTTGGGATGTGACAAATCTTGTTTTTTTTTTTTTTTTTTTTTTTTTTTTTAAATAATATTGCGTTTTAAAGTCAAGTTTTATCATGATCACCTTGAAATTGAGAACCGAGCCGGCCAGTGCACGTGTTGATGCTGCGCCATCGTCAAGGGCTATCGAAGCATTTACCGATTTTTCAGAAAGGCTCGTTGCCGCTGATGCTGTTTCGCTACATAAACTGAATCTCTGTGTTGAAGTAACATCTGCTTGTACCTCTAGCCTTTGGCCACCGGGAAGTACGCTCGATGCTATACTACCCGCCAAACTTGTACCGGCGAGTGCAACGTTGCTAGCGCTTTCCCGGTCATTTTCGCGACCCAATTTTTCCAATTGACTGCCACTACCGAGTGAAAGGGATGCTTCACCGATCGACGGATTACCACCTCGATGACTGGTAACGTCTATGGACGCAGTATCTGAAAAAAATCAGTAAAAAACTCAGTAATCAGTCGAAATTCGTAAAATCGGATTATAAGGGTTATAATGCAAATTTTTTTGAGCAGTGACAGCTCAGCACAGCTTTTTTATAATCGGTCAAACGGTATTGAAAAATAAACTTTGAAAATTAGCAGCTATCTTTCTTGCCTAATTCCATAATTGCATCGTGGTTAAGAGCAATTTTTTTGTTCCTAGTTCGTTCAGTGGAACCTTTCTACATAGTCGGTTTTCAATCAGATTTTAAATTATGCAATAATCAGTGTTTTTCTGTTTTAGTACATTGGCATAATCATCAAAGTTGAAAATTATTCGCAATGCCTACTGAAAATACAATTTTTCAAAACCTCGTTGACTCGAAATTCGTTTAAGCAATTCATTAACGTAATATACCTCCAACGTTGCGTCCACCGAGGGCGCCCATGAGTTCATTTTCGTCATCGAACTCGAATCTAACTCCGGAACCGTTGGTTGATACACCGCAGCCACCGCTGCGGCATAAAGATACCGGCACAACACCGTAAACGTAGAACAGTAAAATTGGCACGCCAACACCGACTGCCAAGCCGGCTAATAGAGGTGAAACTAACACCTGAGAAAAAAATCAAATAACAGGAAACCATAAAAAAACCATTCAGGAAAAGAGTAGTATGAAATACAAACAGGAAATAAAAACTTTGATGGAGGACATCGCTAAATTGAAATTAGTGTCAGTGGTTTGGATCGAAAATACATTTCAGGGTTTTCGAATTTCTAAAAATTTATCCAATTTTCTAAAAATTCTTCTATTTCAATGTTTAATGTTTCAAAAAAATCTCTTTTGTATTCGAACAAACGAAGCTTCAGCATTGTGGAAGTTTTTTATTTCTCTCCATGTTTGAATAAAAAAATGCAGTGTAATAATAATAATAATAATAATAATAATAATAATAATAATAATAGAAATGAAATTGAAAAAGATGTATATCTATAAAATTGTGGAAAAGGGATTGGGAGGGAGCATCACGAGCGATAAGAAGGGAGGCCAGAAGGATATTGATTGAGGGAGGCGTGCGCGTTACGGTCTTGTCGTCCCACCCAAAACGTTGTTATAGCTCGGTTGGTGAGTGAGCAACGAAGCCTTCGTCTGTCGACCGTCGACGTTGGGAGTTGTCGGGCTACGGTCGTGTCTGGACGACTTCCTCGAGGAGCCAAGTAGCAAAAAAGATACACGCGCAAAGAAAAGAGGAAAAAGCGGCGAATTTTGTTTGTTCAACGACCAAAAAATTGGGTGGTTGACGAAAGAGAGTGGATCATCGAGTATCGAAAATTTCACATTTATTTCCGTTTGTTTATTTGACAAATAAAAAGCGTCAATTCGATGAAGAGGTTCCCTGGATGTGGGTGACCTCGTGTTCGCCCCGGCGTGACTCCAAATGGCAGTACAACGAACCGTGGATTGCCGGATGGGCGATGGTCACCGAACGGAATAGGGAGGAACCGAGCGGAGCGCATCGAGAAAGCGAGAGAAAAATTGAGATTTCAACGTTTATTGGTGCTACTACATTCGCACAAAGTACGTTGGGGCGCAACAGTGATCCACTTGTTTCTCGAGTCTCTCGCTCGAACAGTTGGATTATATTCATTTCCAACAATGGGGGAAACAGGCGTTCATTCTGACGCTTGAGTATACGCTGATCAAGAGAGCAAGAATAAAGAAAAGAAAAAAAAAATAACAACAACAAAAAGGGAAATAAAAAGTAGCCTCACTCTGTCTAGCTTCGGTGATTATTTTCATTTTTTTTTCTCTCCTTCGCTTTTTTAGTGATCGAAATTGATTTTCAATAGAGAAAAAGAAAAAGATAATTATGTCGGACAGCGAAGATACCGATGCTTCGTGCGCCGAGTGGCCAGTTACGAAGGAGTGGTTGGAAAGCCTTTTGACGGTACATCACGGTGAAGGCTCCAGTATTTTTATCGAGGACTTCGAAGTCAGTCCTGGCTGTACTGCCGGTGAAAGCGTTCTTAGCGATATTCTCGCTGTAACCGTTGACTATACGACGAAACCGGACGAAACTAAACGCGAATTGAACGTCATTGTTAAACTTCTACCACAGGATGCTTTCAGCCGATTCTTCGTCACCGAGGCACAATTTGATCTACGCGAAATCAAATTTTACACACAGGTAAGACACTGCAAATATTCGAATCCTTCACATCGGAATTTCACGTCTTTAATTCGTATTGAAAGAAAAAATTGTATTTCCTGTTAGAAAGTGATTCTTTTTTTTTCAATATCCATGACTTTTTCATCATTATTAATTCATTTGGCCATTGAAATGAAACAATAGTGATGCGAGTCATTTTTTTTTTACGGTCATCATCAATTTTATTCCGTTTTCTGATTCTCGAAACGAAAGATTTCTCGAAACTTCAACGTCAACGTTCGCGGGTTGTCAAGGTTAAATATTCTTAATTATCGATAATTGTTCGATGACGCATGAGAATTTCTTGTACCGTTTTCACATCGGCACGTGTTGTGTTGAAAAAAAAATTTCTCATTCACAACTTTTCGATAAAAAATGTTATTTAATGATGACCGCGAACTCTATTAAAAATGAATCGTATAACAATCAATGTCAAGGATAATATCCTAAAGAAGTTTGTATAAAATTCTACAGGTTGTTCCGGATTTGGAGGCATTCCAGAAGCGTCAGTCAGCATCGCCGGAAAATAGTATTGAGTTGCCGATTCCGGGATGTGTGCATGCTCATTACAAGCCGGCAGGTGGAACGGAGGAGAGTCCAGAGCCGCCGGAATCGTTCCTCGTGTTGGAAAATCTTCGCACCCGTGGTTTCGAGGGAGCGGAATTTTCGCGGGGTTTGACGCTCCGCCAGGCGGAGGCTGCGTTGAGCGCTGTGGCATGTCTTCACGCGTTATCATTAGCATTGAAAGTAAAGGAAGGACGCGCACTCTCGGAGCGATATTCCTTTTTGTTTCAAACGGCACGTGCCACGGATTCGTATCAGCAATTGGTGGAGCGTGGTTTGCCACAATTGGCCCGTTTTTTGGAAAGACGACCGGGTCTGGAGGCCGTTTTGGAAGCTCTGTTGGCCTTACGTCCACGAACCAAAGAGATAATAGCTTCGCTTCTCGCGCCGGAAGGTCCATTGGCTCTCATAACCCACACGGATTTTTGGTGCAACAATTTACTGTTTAAGAGCAGCGACGACGGTGGCTGCAAATGTGCGATACTCGATTGGCAAATGGTAACGTACAGTCGTCCGACGAACGACATTGCTCTTCTGCTCGTCAGTTCGGTGCCCACTGAATTGCGTAGACGTCATACGGAATCCTTGCTCGACAAATACTGGCAAGTATTGACGACCACTTGTCAGAATCTTGATCTCGATATACCCCGGGATCTCGGCTATACGAGAAGCGATCTTGCGGCTGATTACCGTCGCTCACAGTTGCTCGCACTTCTATTATGCATTGGCTCGGTGGACGTTGCTCTCGGTGATCCACTCACGGAACAGCGACTCATCGATGTGCTCGAAGACCTTCACAACGACGGAGTACTTGTCGCCGAGACTGCTGATCTATCAAACTCTGATCCGTAGAGAGAGACAGAGAGAGAGAGAGAGAGAGAAAAAGGAAAACGTGCTGAACAAAAAACCAAAAGTAAGAGTAAAATAAATCTTTCCTCTGAACAAAAAATCCTTAAATAAATTGTGATTTTCTCCGATATCGACGTGCCACCCAAAATCATTGAGGTTTCATCCTTCATTGTCGAATAAATAAGGAATAACGTGAGCCGGAGATTCGAAAACTTCTCCAAACGCTCCGAGTGCGCGCACTTTTTCGAAAAAAAAAAATAAAACAAAAAAAATTCAAACGAGACAGTGAACAAAATTCATCGTAGTCGAGTGAACGATAGTAAGCCAAAAATTTTTTGTTTTTTATCAAATCAAGATTATGCATCACGAGACTCTGAAGCTCGTGTACCTATAAACGCATATATATATAGATACATACATACACACATATATATATATATATATATATCGTCGTTTCGGGCTTCTCTAGTGGCTTCTTCGGCGTGCTTTCGACGTACCCCGTGCGACGCTCAGCTTTCATAAGGGTAAACGTTTTTTTTATTACTACAAGAAAAATTGAAAAAAAAATGAGGAATAGAATGAGGTTCGCTGAAGGGAGAACTTGTGATTCGAGTTAGCCGGGGTTCAGTGAGCCGATTGGAAAAAAATATGAGTTGCTTCGGAGGGAGAGGAGGTGGAAAAAATGAGCTGACCGTGATGAGATCGGCGTCCTAGCCGCCATTTCGTCCTTGAGTTTAAAAAAAAGTTGCGTTATCGCACTTATTAAAAATAAGTGTATTGACTATTTAATCCCTTCGTAAACTGAATTATTGTTTTTATCAGCGTAATACTTTTTCTTTGTATACAACCTTTCGAATAAAATACTATCTTTAATACAATGGCTTTAAATTCCATCATCATTCCATCATACACCAATATCACCAATTGTATTTCAATCGCGCAGTACTTTATTTGAATTATATTTTCACGACGAATTCGTCGAGCTTATCGATGTACAAATATATAAAATGGACAAAAAAAGTAACTAATTCCTGTACTTTTTAGAAAAATTTTCTCATAATGCACTACTTTGGTAGATCACTTATTAAATTATTTCTTATAGAGACCCAATTATGTTCTCATATTTTCAGCTCCATGTGAATTGTCGATTTGAAATTGTACATGCTCGAACCATTTCGAATTTGATTATGAGAATGAAATAATAATGATTATTTCACGATTTATTTCCCTAGCCATCCAACATCAACTGTGATGTGCAAAATTAATTACTTGCAGCACCATCGATTTGACAGTACTAATGTATAGATAGAAAAGTTCTTGGCGAAGTTAAGGTTTAATAGGGAACATAACAGTCGACTTACCGACGCTGTGACTCCTCCTGCGATGTATGCGTTTCTCTTGAACTTGTTTGTGTAATTTTTGTTCTTTTCGTAAAGTTTTCTACCGACCCAGACTGGGATGCCAATGATCATCGCAGGTACCGCTATACCAGCGACTAAACCAATACCAACCGGTGCGCCAACCAACGTTCCTAACTGCCAGAGAATTTTTTTTTTCCTCGACCACGGTTTTTTACCCCAGAACGTACAACCAGAAGGACTGAAAGAGTATAATCATCGTCAGTTAAAATTTGTACTATTGGAATGCGTCAATGGTTTCATCGGAATTTATCGTAACGGGTGGGGATCAAATGTTGGAATGACTAAAATTTCGAACAGCTAAAATCAAATAGACAGATAGATTCAAATAGAGCTTTGAATGCCGAAAATAAATAAAGCAGAAACTGCAAGGTTCGAAGCACGTTTAAATCGAAAATAGAATGTAACAATCACCCATAGGACGATGACTAAAATATCGATTTTTCGAAAATTCGACCATCACTCTTTCGATTCATAAATTACTACGGTCAACGATACTGTGAAAATTCACAATTTTTAAAATATAATAACGAAAGATCAAATATTACTGAGGTTGAAATATTGAAACACCAAAAAGTCGAACATTCAAAATAAAGAAATGCAGTGGAGCTCCAAATACACGCGTCTCACTTACTCACTTACTCAGACCGGTGATCTCTAATTTTAAATATCGCCATTTTGACTTTCGCCTTTTCGAGCTATCGCTATTCTGCATATCTAAGTTTTATAGGCTCGAAAAATTCACTTTCGATTTTTTGCTCCTCTATTTTCTGGTCTGTCTGTAAAACAATTACTCTCCATTTTAAATTAGAAAATATGAACTTTTGACATTCGGATGGTCTGTTAAAATTACATTCGAAATGAAAACTATTGAAATATATATTTTCGGGTAAATACGAATTCAAAGAAGGAATTTTTGATTAAATACGCAATCTGCTGAATAGTCAATCGGGAATAAGAATTTTGAATTACTTATTTTTCTCGAAACTGATATCACAACTTTTTAAATTTCGAAATATCGACCGTTCTACGATTCAGTTATTCGACATATTGAACCCCACCCATCGTAACTGTTAATTTTTTGATCTTCGGTTTTTTGTTTTCTGTGATAAACCATTCAAGCACTTTCTGAAATTGAGTTGACGCTGACTGCGTAATTGGAGATTCACTTACGTGTGTCTTTTCTACAGTTCAATTTAAAAAAGAAACATGCCGAATTCAAAACATTTCTTTCTTGCAAATGATCATTGATGTTGGAACATGAAAAAATTGAAACAAAAAATATTTTTTTTCTGCCATTCGAATGCTTTTCATGCCATTTGAGGCTTTCAAATAATTGATGTTTTAATATACGTGTGCGAAAATGTCAAATAACGCGACCGCTGTTGGGTTCAGCTAATGAATAATAAGTAAAAAAAAGTTTCTTTACTTCTTCACAGTACAAACTTGATGCTATCAATAATATAATTAACATCGGCGGGGTACGTTTGTAATTATAATTGTTTTTCTTTTGGCAGGGTAGATCCCTGCAATTTTTAAATTGATCGATTATCGTTACTATTCACTTACTCTCCTACTTCATGATACCAAGAAAGAATAACAATTTGCCATTAAAAAACATGCTTTCGAGAACGAAACACGATTTCTTGGAAAACGAAAAGTAGATTCTCTCTAAGAAGTTGAAATACTGAAATATCGATGGATTTGTGGTCCCGATCTACAGACGTCATTCGTGGGTTATTACTTCAGGTATGGAAAAATTCAAATATTCTTGTTTTCACAAAATAAATCGTTTAAATACTTTCTGCAAAAACCAAGTCTTCTCAAATTCTGATATTGCTATTTAATCATTTCAAAGATAATATTTAACGTACAAATTTTTTATGGGACGTGGAATCTTCAACAATTCCTGATTCAATCCTCCAATCATAGGAGCTTCATATACAATTGTCTGATCTTCTTGAATTCTAAACTGCCCAATGAAAACTTTTCAAAAATTTGACACTAATAAACCTACTTTCTAAATCGTACCTCAAGTAGTGAAGATCGCTTATTTCTTTCATACAGAGCCAACAAAATTCTGCACCGCAAACAGCGCAGGTCATGTGATTGCAGCTTCCATCGTCCATCTTGACGATGAGTACTTGACATCTTGGACATGGTTTGATGTCATCTCCTGTACAAGAAACGGAAAAACAATTTTACGAATGAAACATTAGTCTTGACGATTCAGTAACATAAGTTTTTCGTTAAATTATTTCATAATTTAAAAATCTGTCTATCGTGAACGCGTTAAAAATTCAGAAACTCAAGTTCATGATGAATATCGACAAAGATTGCGTGTATGTATCGGTAAAAAAATGTATGTGTGCAAAATAATCTATACGATCCTTATACAGTTTAATTATATTTAGAACCCCGAGGCTTCAAGTGCACTGTCAAAAAATAGACGCAAATAAATGGTGCATGTACTATAAATTATTCTGCGCAAGTGACAAATTATTTATAGAAAATATATTCGATTATCGGTTTTTTTTCCCCTCAAAAAGTAATTGTGCGTTCAAAACACCCAGTAAATATCCAAGATATAAAGTATTATATTTCGTTTTATCGGAATGACTTGACTTACTGTGTTGTGAATCGCTCTGACTGAAGCTTAACGATGAGCTACGATCGTAATGCTGGGAACGCTGAGCTCTTGCGGCATCACAAGTTTGATTTGGATGCCAACGTGCTTTGCAATGATAACAAAAGTATGAGTCACATCCAGGCCTTTCACAACGTAATTTCGGGCAAGATGCGCAACCGCTTGCAATTACAGCGAAACTGCAATCAGGTGCTGGACACCATCTGGCGTCCGGTTCGACAGCTAAGACACGACGTACCATGAAATCTTCATACTTTTCCAATTGCGTCTGATCGTTCAAAATCATTCGTATATCTGTAATAACAAATCGAAGCAGCATTCCTTATCGAATCGTATAAAAATAGTCGCTCAGATAACAAAGCCATTTCAAGATTAGAGACGAAGATATTTCCGCATATTTACGATCAAAAAAACGTTTCGTTTTATATTATTTCACTTTTTAATTGGCTTTTTTTTATCTAAGTTAGTAAAAAAAACCAATATCCATAAAATTATTTCTTTTTTTTGAGTATTTTTTATCGAGAAGATGCGAGACTTAAATATTTTGACGTCAATAGTAGAAAAAAAAATGCAATTCGACGTTCTGAGTCAGAACAACAATGCTGAATGAGAATATAACTTTTCATTTGGTATACTTTTATTTCAATATCTATTTTATTTGTTGAAGTTATGACTAAAACGAGTATTTTTTAAGTATGAACGAATAATCGTTTGTATTCTCGAGTTTTCTTCATCTTGATGACCAATATTTCTACTAACCATTTGGATGAAGTGGTTCCGCGCACTCGGGACACGCTATATTAACCCTGGATTCCGATATTTCGACCTTAAGGTATTGTTGGAAGCAGTCGTAACAGCTACGATGGTGACACGACTGTATAACGGGAAATAATTCGCTAGGCAATTCGGCCAAGCACAACGGACACTCCATTAAACCATTCTCACAGCTCTGTAAATAAATTAAGTCGAAAAGGTCGATTAAACATGATCGTGTCTCCATTGAGTGAAAAATCGTACGAAAAATTAGTTTTTTTATTTTATATCAGTAAAATTAGATTCCATTGGTGGATTACCTTTCCAGCTGTGGAAAGTACGGAACCTTTGCTGGAAGCCCTTTGAAGGTCCGAGTTGTGCGAATGAAAATGACTCGAGCCATTGGTCGTTCTCGCCTCGCCTTTTTCGATATCTGGAATTCTCCCATTTCCTGTGTCTTTTGCTGCAATATACAAAGAACGAAAATCCAGTTTAGTCGTGAAATAATTATCCGTCGAAAATGTTACACGCGGGATGAAAATATTTTTTCTCGTAAAGCTTGGCATCACGATGAATCCATTTTTTTTCATAGCCTGAAAATTTTTCGGGCCATGAAAAAGGCTCATCAGTCCTTTTGAAAAATTTACGGTCAGTATCACCCAAAAGCAAAATCGAAATTTATAAAAAATGTAAAAACGTCTGAGCAACTCTGAACACGGTTTTTTTCATCAAAAATTCGTAATTTTTTTTTTTTTTTTTTTTTAATTATTTTAATAAGAAAAATAGCAGAATAAATTGTGTAAAAGTGAAGGGAGAAACGAGGCTGAAAAATCATTACTCACCTTTGGTGTTTCTTATGCCGGAGCCGGATGCTCTGGCAATTCGTTGCCCTATCAGAGGACTAGAATACAAAATTCTCCTCAGAGAAAATCTTGGCCAAAGTCTTTGACGTCTAGTTTGTACGGTGTTGCAACTTCCCGCCCCGGTTTCCACTTCCTTGAGCATTCTCCTTAGCGAGTGTATATCGTCGTTATAATGGCATAATGGCCACTACAATGACGTTTGATTCTACGATCGTTGCGTAACCTGAATAAAATCATACGTTTCAGTCGAAGAGGAAAAAAAAAAACGAAATCATCATCCTTCTTATTAAAAACAGATATCGGAATTACGTAAGCAGCTTTTGAACGATTCAAATGACCGGCGTAGTGCCGATCAATTAGATATTTTCCGGACATTTCCTGCATAAATAATCCTTTCAAATTTGTTTCTCATTGATATCAACACGAATATACGAATCACCCACATTCCTGCCAATCAAATCACCTCTCCCTCCCCACCCCTTTCAATCAATACTTCGAAAATTGAATTTATTTCGTAGAGGTTTTCCCATAAGCAACAGTCAATTCGCTATACGAGTATGCACCCTTAAAACGTATTTTATGGAATTACATTAATCTTAGTGTTTACATCGTTTTACAAGCTTTTTAAGGATTCTCAATACGTGACAGTTTTATTTGAAGCTTGTTACATTATTTTTACAATTTATTCTAAAATCTGCAATTTAAAAAACTGTTATAATAACTTTTATTTAATGAATGAATTTTTTGAAAAAAAATCTTAAAAATCTATAATTCAGAAAACCATATTTTGTTAATTCAATGAAGTGTCAACTTTTTAAAATTATTTTAATGTTTTCCTGGTGAGATTGAATCGAACATTTTCTTTTCAGTATATTTATATTATCTTTGATCTTATATTCACTTTTTTCATTTCGTTTCGTTTCATGCGGGGGGAGGCTTGATATTTCCAAGAAAATATAAGCTACACCGTATAGTGAAGTATACTGAAAAATGGAATGATTTTTTGATGAAAGATTAGAATCTTTTTTTGGAGCATATTTTAATATGCTCAAGTGCTAAAAAGAGGGATGTTCGTTGCTCAAAATTTTGAAGTGCAAGTTCCGGAACTATTTTTCATGAAATGTGTTCATTGCGATAAAATTTAATGATTTCTACTAATGCTATTTATTTTTTATTAATTTTGATAATTCTAATTTTTCTATTTTCTATTTATTTTCTATTGATACTATTTATTTATTGCATGGTGGTTATTGTATCTCAAACTCATATGCTCAATGGAAAGCTGTGAAATATTTTGTCGATAAACTGTTTAATGGATTATGTTCGAATGCTTGGTGTGCAAAAAAGGAAAGTCAACATATAGCCACTTATCACTCAATTTCGTACTTTAATTTTATTATAATTCAATTTTCATTCAATTTTACTATAATTTTGTTAGTGTATGTACTTTAAAATGAAGCTGAAGTTTGCAACGTTGGAGCGAAATGATGTAAAAAACCCTCCAATAATTCGAATAATTCTCAAATTTCGTTACTTGCCAAATTTGAAATTCGGAGTTCTTCAACCTGCACCGATACTTCGTGAAATAGAAAACTGGTGAATAACAAATATTTTTTTTTTTCCTTTATTTCGTTGGACTCCAATGTTGCAAACTTCAGCGTTGTTGCTTTAAAAATGTTCCCATGTTTTCTTGATGTTCATGCCACTTTTTCAGATCAAGTAGGGATAAATTTTTCAATCGATCTTTATAATCTTGTGAAAATACTGTAAGATGTTAAGCTGAAGGGTCTGATATCCAAAGAAATTATTTCTGATGACGAATTTACGAGTTGTGTATCCCATAATTGTACAATTCGAATACACATATCACAAGATTAAACCGATGAACAAACTAATGCACAAAGACGACGCTAAAGTTTGCAACATTGGAGTTCAACAAAATGATCTAAAAAAATCCTCCAATAATTCCAGTAATTCTTTAATTTTGTTCCCTGCCAAATTTGCAATTCATAGTTTTTCAAGCTGCACTGATACTTTGTGAAATAAAAAAATTGGTGAATACAAATGTTTTTTCATTCATTTTGTTCGACCCCAATGTTGCAAACTTCAGCGTTATTGCACAAAAACATATTTTCTATTGGGTTTCAACTCTATGAACACAAATACCATGATTCTTTCATTGCTTTTGACTATACCGATAAATGTACGGATTCCTCATTTGCAAATATCAGGACGTGCTTCAGTCGAAAACAGTCAAGCTCACTTGTTACTTGCTTTGTTTTCCAAGCTCTTTTCATTTGACATTCTCAGATTCACAGTTTATAAATGAATCAGCTGGGGAGAGAAAAAATATAGAAAATATAATTGAAAAGTGGACAAAAATAATACATAAAATTGCCAGCTCCAGATTGTACGCTGCGACTCGAGTCCACTTCAACTTCTAGAAACTTTTTGCTATGAATAGCATGGTGAAAATAACTGAGATTTTTTCTTTTTTTTCACTCAAGATAATGAATAAAAAAACGAATAATCGGGAATTCTGAACAATGGAAGAGAAAGGTAAAAAGTCGATTCGAAAACCAAATCTTATTTATTCGTCAAATGATTGCCTTCTAACATTTGCCAATGAGTAAAAAATACAAGTGGACTATATCTCGATGATTATGTTTCTGAACGAGATTAAATAAATCGAGAACGTGCTAAACGACAAGCTGATTAGTGTCGATCTGTCAAAATAATTAATTTGTCACGAACCTTTCGTCCAATTGAAGAACAGATATAAGAGTGAATAATTTGTATACATGTACCGTGTGTTTCGATATTTTAAGTAAAACAGTAGAACACCTGATCATCGGCGACTGATATAAAATTTTATTTTTATTATAAAAATAATATGCCAGGAGAACAGGGATCTTGCTGTAAAATGGGAATAAGAGAACTCGAGACACGAGAGCGAAAGCACTACAAGGCTTGGGGACGGGGAAAGTGAAAATGGAAGATTTTTCAGGTAACCGGCGCCGCCTGTCGGCAGGTGGTAGAAGTTTCAAAAGACAAAACAGAGTGGGAGACCGCGCGCGAAAGCAGACACCAAACGAGATCCGATGCCACGGCGATTGTAATGTGCAAGGGAATATTTTTTTGTACGGTGATACGACGATTTAAATAACAAATTTCGAGCGATGATAAAAATTCCAATCTTGTTTATGAAACAAAAAAATTGCAACGACTCGTTCGTGAACTTGAATTATATCGAATAAGTGACTAACTCTGTATTCTCGTGGAATATTTATGCAGATATAGGATGAATAGTTATTTCTGTATATCAAGTTACAAACAAATTTAATCACGAGTCGAGCAACTTTGGGCACATCTAGTTTACAAATTATTGAATTTATAGTGATCAATCGAATGT
Organism: Venturia canescens; assembly: GCF_019457755.1. Taxonomy (NCBI): domain Eukaryota; kingdom Metazoa; phylum Arthropoda; class Insecta; order Hymenoptera; family Ichneumonidae; genus Venturia; species Venturia canescens. Next base: position 14,440,638 of record NC_057421.1, on the reverse strand, counting down.
CAATGGGTGTTTATGATTCTTGTAGTATAGCTTGAACATATAAACCGAGACTCTACCGAGTCTCTTGATTATTATGCGAGCAATAAATCATGTACTACTGAAATGTGCGAGTAAAACTCATTAAAATACGTCAAAGTTTTTTGCTCAATCTTTCCACCACTATTCGTAATATTAAAATTTTAATTGTGAATTTTCTACAGCAAATTAATGCGAGCACGTGCTGCCTCATTGTTACTTTTCATAAAAAATTCAGCAAAAAAACTCAATAAAGCGAACTACCGAGATCAATATAGAAACCCTGACCACGAAAATATTACTAGAAACGTTGGATCTTTAAGAGTTTTAATCGAACAATCAACGTAATTTTGCACACTAAGATAAAAAAAAGTCTACAGCTGAGATAAATAGAAGAATGTTCTTCGAAAACGACAGAACTCGGTCGAGAGAAGTTTGGAGATGGTTCGCCCACTCGTGGAAAGTGTGCTAGAGCACAAACATTCGACTCCGAGACATTTCGAAAATCAGCTGATTAGAGTTGAACGTAAACGCATCTTTGTACTTTAGCGAACAGTCGGGAGTAATTACCATGCAAATAATAAATTGGCTTGAAGAAAGGTTAAGGAATGAAATAAGAGTATCCCAAATTGGGCTCTTCTCAAGGTAACGGCTTGTGAATACACGAACATCAAGTGTTTTTCAATCGCCCAAGCTTATCAAGTCGTCATTGGACGACGGGGGAGGAGGGGGGGGGGGGGTGTAATTCTGGATAAACGTGAATCATCTTCTTATCGGACACAAAGAGAATTAGGATTTCAAGCCGATAATTCCGCGAATTGGTGCAACGTAATAAATAATTACAGCAATCTTAGTATGTACGAGTCTGTACATATTTATATATGTCCATATACAGGGGTAAATATAAATCTGACATATACACGAACATATGATATATAAAGGGTTGCGTGTATACCGAGAAATTCACGTATACGCGCGCCATCTCCGACTTTCGTGACTCATTCTAGGTGAATTTAATAAATACGATTTCCACGCACAAATTTTACACTAGAATAGTACGTAATAGCCGAATTACGAGTTGACTATTCAAGTACGTTGAATTCAGGTTTACCGAACTTTATCTAACAAGCCATTGTATATTCATGGTCGCACTTTCGTTCACGCTAATCGTCGAAATTATGGAAGTACCACACAAGTGAAGATAGAAGCATGTTCGTAGTGGATGATTACTGTCTTACCTGACAATTGTCGAAATGATATTTCTGTCCTTACAGGAATTATTTACACTTGTTGCTTTTTTCCTTTGCTAAGGGCACTATATGTGAACCTTCAAAAGACGTTAGAACAGAGAAAATGTTTCGTTGAGATTTGTACGTCGATTTACGAAAAAAATCCGCGTTATTTTATTTCTCGCACTTTCACATTTCTCAGTCTCGAATCTTCAGGCACTCCAGAATTAATACACGGACACACGTACAAATGCAAACCGCGCAACGAATTAATCCCGCAACGTGTCGTCACGCGAACCGCACGTCCACGAATGAACTAGCATAGGATGAGGATGGAATAAAGGTAAAAAAAAATATATACATACAGCAATGGAGAAGATAAATCGAGCCGTTGAGTTTGTGACTGTCGTGGCAGCACCTGCTTCGTTTAGCAAGCTCCAATAAACCGCGGGAATATTCGAATCACGTTGACACTTGAAAGATATGTTTAAACAAGCTGGCAGAACATTTCGAATAATTATCACAATAATAAAATTTCACTAACTATCGAAAATATTGCAACATAATTTAATCGTGAAAATTTCATTAGTTGACCACGTAATAACTTTCACGGACATGAAAAACTTACGTGGTGAAAGCGGCCTTCTGATTCTAGTCTACAAACTTTACTGATATCCAAATCGATCGAACATTCTATGAAAAGTATTCTAAACAAACATTTTCGACGTGAATAATCTTTCAATTTCAAACTCATGACACCTAAACAGAAAGAATGTGAACACAAGAAATACGAAATATTAGTGTAAGAATGACTGAAATAGAATACATTTGAAAACAATTTGATTAAAGCAAGAAAATCCGTAACAGTGAATTTTCATCAGAGGATGAGCAAGAATAAAGCAGTCTATGTACAGAAATGTTTTATTCTTAAATTATGCACAAATTGCAATCAATACAAATGTATCTGAAACAAGCAAGTTGGGGGATATCTCAGTTTTTTCGGCTGCCAAAAACGATATTCAGATATTGTGGCAGCTGTATATATACTTTTTTTTTTAATGTTTAAATGTCGTTTGCGTGGCATTAACATTATTCGCGTACACGTCTGTGTTCATGTGTCGCGTCGTACAATGCTAGCAATATCCGTGAGACACGTCCGATAGGTTGTTGTCATATCCGGAAGAAGAAAGTCGACAGTTTCAAATTGACGCACATTTTAAAACCACCGACCGTATTTATTTTTTTCGTTTTTCCCTTATTTATGGTTTTTTTTTGTTTATAGCTTAGTATAGTAAAGCTAGTTTATTTGTTCAGACATCCACATTTCGACTAAGTAGTATTATAGTAATAAAGGTATGCGCTAAGTCTGCACTTCAGCTAGATATCATAAAACATGTATCGTTTTTTTGTTTTTTTTTTCGTTTTTTTTTCATCTCTGGCACATCATACATTGGTATCGCTAAATATAGGTTTACTTTCTGTTCTTTTTCACTCTTTTTCTCTCTCTCGCTCTTTCTCTCTCTCTCTCTCTCTTTCTCGCTCGTTCAATCTTCACCTTTTTTTGAGATTTAAAAACAAAACTGCTTTAACTGAAAGGGAAAACTTGATCGAAAAAAAAAATATAAGAATTGTTTTTCAACACGTAATAAATTGGGGAGAAAAAAAGAAATGGAAAACATATAATCGAAATATTAATGATAACGTACTTAAATTGAAAACAAACAAAGTGCATGATGAGAGAAAAGTCGATCCCAAAACTAGCACAAATATTTTACGGTTGGGCTGCACTCTTTCAACGAAAAACGAGGATTTTTTTTTTCAAATTTTTTTCATTGAAACTACGAGGTGCATTGAAGCTTTGCAATGAACGAAATTGAAATGTAATGGGGGGAGGGGGGGGGGGGGGGTAATAGTTTTTTTTAGCATTTCGTCAAGGAATACTGCTAACGATTGAAATAAAGACAAAAAAAAGGAAAATAAAAATAGAAAAAAAATAAATAAAAACCGACAACACAGTTAACTGTGTGCAATTAATTAACAAAGGCCAATATTCGTGAGGAAAAAATATCGTGAAATCTAGAAAGTCGCAACCGCAAATTATTGTTGTAAAAAAAAAATTAACGAGAAACAATTTTTCGTTTGTTGGTTCTCCTTTACCGCACTGAATTTCATTTTAGCAATGACGCGCGTTCACTTGACCAGCGAAATTCGCACGCGCTCACACATTCATACGGTTACGTTTTCCACAGCAATTTTTCATAATCGATTCTTCTTTTTTTCTGCTCGGTTGTTTTAGCGTTACCTTTAACTACAATACAGGAAGTTTTTTGTCCGTTATTTTTTCCGCTTTTCGCTTAATTTTTAATTATCGAAAAAATGTCGTATACGCCATTCCTACAATGAAATTCGTTTTTTTTTCCTTGTAATTTTCTTCCAATCCGGTGATCGATCTTTACGTTGAGAACAATATTCATTGATAATCGAATGTTTTAGTGTTGTGGACGAGTAATTGGTGGTGTTACGATTCAAGTATGTCGAAGCGTATCAACAGGAACAGTTTTTAATTTTTTGGTGCTCGGTACGGGAAAGCAGGAAAAAACAGTCCGAGGGCACAGTTTCACAATCCAGTTCCGGGAAGTTTTAGGGGAATATTGAATCGATAATTGTTCTATTTCGACAAATTTTTGTCTGCATCTCCCAATGAATGCGTCCGTATATCAAATATGATAGTATCGTTCGACTATCATCGAACTAAACCATGGATTGGATAATAATTAATTATGTCTTTAGACGTGTTGATTTTTTTTGTAGCTTTTCCAAGTTTTTCTTAGTCTGTTTGTCTCTCTTCGCTTTTCTCCTTTATAAGAACATCGAAGAAAGAAATGAACTGTTAACAACTTTCTTTATTGTTAATCGGGTAGCGAAGAGTCTCACGAGACTTCTCATGTCGCCGTCTAGAATTCGCGTGTCTAGAATTCTCGTGGCAGGTCTTCTTTCATTGTGAGGGGTTTTCCTTTATGCGTCATGTTCACGTGCTTGTTGTTGATAGCTCTTGTTTTGGTTTTTCCATTTGTTGTTGTTGTTTCTGTTTTTTTCGTTACTTTTTTCTCTTATTTCATTTTTCAAAATAATTATGTCCATGGCAGCTTCTACGAAAGGTTTGTTGGCCGTGTACGAGAGCTTTTAGCCACTGGTACCATTAACCAGAGCTTCCTTAGGCTTATTGCTCTGCGATATACGCGCGTGACGAGATCTCGGTTCCCTCTGACCTTTTGGACCTTGCGAGCTGTTCGACACGATCACGTCGTTTGCCGGTGTACCCTCCTTGCTCGTCACAGACGATTGCTCACCGAGTCCTGCATTATTGCCTAAACGGAATTAAACAAAAAACATTTCTTTGTTCATAAATTAATCGATAAAGAATATCATTTCATGTGTATTTTCTTACGAAGATTCGGGACTGAATTCAAGCTACGAAATCTTCCATTCGGTTCACGGTAATGCATCAGGACCACATCACCGATTTATCAGCTAAAATTCAATTAGTTCCTTCACGTAACTCTGTTAATCTCGTCAAGTCTGTGAGCCTTTTTTCGTTATCAACCTCCAATATATTCATATTTAATTTCATTATGTATAATACTATTCACATTTTATAGGTTCAGAAATATTTTCCGACAAAATTGTGAATTTCAAGTCATGTTACTTTACTTTTTTAAATGCTCGTTTATTGTAGCTAATGATAGGACTAACGGCCTTCATTCAACAAACGAAATAAAAGACGTGGACTGCCCGCCTCATAATGAAGTTATGTGAAATTTGATTAGCCGAGGTCAATATTTTTTTTAGAATATCCATCGAACCTGCATCTGCACACTCGTGACATTATTCAACTCTGTGGAGGAGTTCGATATGAAAAATCATTTTTCCTCCAAAATTATAACATCTTAAAATAACGAGCCCGAAAGCACATTCTAGGATTAATATATGGCTTAAGCTAATAACACAAACTTTTACTAACTAGACGCTCAGGATATTCGCATGAAACGTGCAATAAGAATTTAACCGCACGTCCTAAAGGTTTGATTCCGTCGAGGATGTATGAGGCGCGAAAACAGGTACAAAAAAATCTACAAACGAATTCAGCAGGAGCTTAAATCAAGTTTATACCGATTCCAAAAAGACTTTGTATGAACAACAATAACCCATATAGAAAGAGAACAAAACGAATTTGGTATTGAAAAAAAATGAGAGAACTCGGAGTTCCGCAGATGAAACAATGATTGCACCGAAAAAATCCAGAGGATACAAAAATATTCAGGAAGCCTTAAAAAGTATATAAACACCAAATGAAAAACATCTACGGGCACAATACTCAAAGTGCACTAGCAATTAGTTAGACAGGAAGCAATCGGCGAAAAACTGAGACGAGTTAATTATTTTCAACACCTCACACATCCTCGGAGAAACGTTCATCCAATACCAAAACGCGATGAAATTATGAACGATATAATGAAAAACACGAATACAATGATTAAAAAAATATTAGTTACCTTTATGAGGGTTGTCCGGTGTTGTACTCCGTTGTTGAGATCGCTGTAATCGACGCCGCCTACCCCCTGTTTTAGGTCTTCTTTCCACACTCGATACTGACTCTACGCACGCACCATTGTGACCATCCGTTTGATTTATAATAAAGATTGGTTTGCCATCTGCTTGGCAGAGAGTACGAGGTAGCGTTTTCAATGAGTTAATAAGCGTGCAAATATGAGTATGTATTTCAATGTGAGGTATACGTAAATGAAAGTATATGTTCATACATATATAAGAAAGAAAAAATAAATTTCAATAATTATAATATATATGTATGTATACATATATTTTGATATAATCATAATTATTAATTGTGTTAGATGGTCACAAAAGTTTGATCTATGTAGCATGCCACACACACAAAGCACTCCGATACGATAAATCTATTTATATTTATAGACGAATATATACTTCTAGAATTTTGTATGTTTATATATAATTTGTCTTTTTTATTCATGGCTTTTAACGACTTTAGGACGAGACGGTTTATTCTGATATCGAGCGACTGAACGTTTCCTTTCCTTGATCTTTGATAATAAATGGGAAATATGAAAATATCATTTAATGTTACCTCTGTCGATGCTCGATACGTCTTGACTATCGAGTACGGTATCCTCGTCATCCGTCGTTCGTCGACGGTCGTCTCTTCGATCTCGTCTTTGCGCTGGAGGTCTACCTTGTCTTCCACCCATGTAACCGGAATTACCACCACCGCCTCCACCACCCTGGCCCTGATGACCCCCTCTGGGGGGAAGATCGCGAACTCTATCCTCGCTTCCGTCCAGTGTGTCTCGGCGAAGTCCTGAAAAAAGTTTTTTCTATAACCGTTTGCCAGGTCTCGCGAATCACCATGTATCGTTTATCTGCTGGACAAATATTTATCGCTTCCATTTCATACCAGCACAATCTTGCAGATTTTTTGTTCTCGTCAAAATTTCTAATAAATGATTCCTATCTATTTTGGTGTACTCATTTGGACTGGAAGAATGATCGTCAAGTGAGGAAGTATCAATGAGATGAAAACCCAAATAAAAATTTGTACATACATAAAAAGTATCATTGAATACGTTCTTAAACGAATTCTTCAAAGATTTCTTTCGCCAATAGAAATTGATGAAAATTCATTTATACTTGAGTTTTTAAAAATCGTGCAAAAATCATTTCTATAAAGCAAAATTCGGATAGAAATCCAAATTTCCATTCACCAGCATTGTGTCTTGGCGGAGCTCTGCCTCTTCCGCCTCGCCCGCCACGACCTCCGCCTCCCCGTCCACCGCGCCCGCCTCCGCCACCTTCTTCAGGTCCGGACGTCATACCGCGCCTCGCTGGAGGGAAATTGGGCATCGGCCCCGTAGTCGAGCCATGCATACTTCGTAATTGTTGGTCGATTTCTAATTTTTCTTGTCGCAGAGCTTCAACTTCCTGGATTTAAGAACAAAAATTAAAGGTTACCGCAAAACCAATGTTTTTCCAAAACCTTTCAATTTGTACTGCTCGAATGCAGCTGAATTTCATCTTTTTTCAATATTTCAAGAAAATTTAAACCGCTATCATCGAGCAAAATCACTTTAGAAATCTTCAATGAAAATCCGCGTGATAAAAATGGTACGAGAAACTACTTTTTCCACCTAATTGTTGGATTGAACATTCTAATCAATAAAAAAAAAAAAAAACACAGCTCACAGGCTTGAGCCGTTGATTTTATTTTTAATTCACAAATTCAACCTAACGAACTAAAAAAAAGTAGCGGACCGTACGAAAATGATGCGCAATCATTCTTTCATATCCAATACTTTGATTAGATATAGAAAAATTGAAAATTAATTCAAGGATAAAAATGATTTTCCCATAATCGTTTATACCTTTAGATGGGCCAAGTGATATTCCAGCAAAACCTTGGCATTGGCGATGCTTTCAACCGTTCCGACAAATACGAAGGGCACCTGTCCCTCTTCTCGCGGTATTGTCGGCTGCGGTTCATTGTCACCTTCTATTTTAACTCGAACCTGTAACGAAACGACCATAGCATGAAAAATTGTCCTACAATCTTCTTCCGCCCTCTTTATCAGTGTTCTACGAACGTAAAATGTACGTATGTCGTATGAAAACATTCAGCTTTTTTGTTTCTTTTTTTGGTTTATTATGGTTATTAATATTGCATCGAAGCTGTTTCCGTCTACCTTATCGATTATTGGAAGTAAAAATGCTTTTGTAGTTATCCAATCCACAGACCTGTGTCACAAAAAAGGACAATCGTTCCCATCGTTCAAAATTCATGACAAACCTCAGTTCCATATTTTCAAGCGAGTGAATAAGTAAGAAATATACTTTAGTTTTTTCAAACTTTGCATTACGATTAAGAACTGATATTTTCAGGCCAATATCGTGAGAGCTTCCAGTTTCTTTTCATTACAACATTGAGTGAAAATGTTTGGTAACGTTGTTAGGTATTATTATTGTCACATCAGAAAACATTTTTGAATTCGTACATTATAACGACAAGGCACAAGTCCAAATTTGGAGTTAGATTTGTTTATCATCGTAGCGAAGTAGATATGCAAGTTATATAGTTTCCTACCTTTTAGAGTACACACATATACATACACACGTACACACCGACACATCTAACATACATCAAGTATTGCTAAATGTTTCAATATCAAAAGTATAAACCAAAAAAATAAATGAAAAGCTGGCCCGAGTGGTTTATGTAACATTCATATGTGATATCAAGTATTTATGTTGGGAAGTTTCATTGTTTTATTATTTTCCATTTTTTTCTTTTTCTTCTTTCTTTTTATTTGTTTTTCGTTTTCTTTTTTCTTTGAATTTTCACATGAAACAGATGAGATATAGTCACAAACAGTATAAGGTAATATACTTACTCTATCAGTATGTACATTCCCACTCGAGCCAGATGTTATCTACCGAGAACAAACAATGCACGTATGTCACACATAACATAGCCCCTTAATAACAATAGCTTCCAATTTACATTTCGATTTTAACTATTACTGGACTCGAATTTTGTTTTTCTTTTTCCCATAATTTAAGTTGCAGTAAGTTAGATTCGTAAACTTCGGTGCCGAATCGATACGGAAATTGATTTTTCTCGGCCCCTCTGATCGTCTATCACGGAGCCCTGAAAAGTTTACCTGCGTTTTTTACAACTGTTTTTACCGGCGAATTTTAGATCCTTCGTAATCCCCGTTTACACGACTTTTTTTTTACCTATTCCGTTATGCGATTGACAATTCGTGATGCAACTTAATAAAAAAACGATTTGGCAGGAGGTAAAAACAAAATTCGAATAACTTATCCTACTAAAATAGTTAGTAATCTCTTTTTATGAGCGGTAGAATAAAATTCTAATTTTTGTTTATTTGTGCCCGATTCTGTCGAACTGAAGCTTCGTGAAGCACGAGAATTTGCTATCAAATTTATTTATTTAAAGATACTTTTCGTTTTAATTCTCTTTTTTATCTCCATCATCTTGTGAAAGTACGTTGATTCGTTTTACGGAAAGATTGAATACGAAAAATGACGGATAAAGAAATTTGAAAAATAAAATGTAGATATATGAAAATTGAAAACAACTATAAATAATAATAAACGAATAAATAAATAAGTGAAATAAAATAAATGTACTTACTACACCGCTTTTGTCCACGATTTCTTGTATTATCCGACCATTTTTGCCGATCACTTTGCCAACAAGGACTCGTGGAACTTTGATTGATTCTTCACTGTATTCGAGCATGGATCTCGCCTTTTTCACAGCTTCGTGAGTCTGAAACAAAAGCTTGTTTGTATGACAATTTGACCTCTGTAACGCGTTTCTTTGATTGCTTCATAACAACTTGTTTGGGCAAAAGAATTGAAAGACAATAAGCTCGGATTCGTACCTCGCCGTATATTTTGAAGGTGCACGAATTCTCCTCCAATTCTATATTGGTGATACCGTCAACTTTTCGGGCTTGCTGAATGTTCGCTCCATGAGCGCCGATAGCCAAACCCATGAGGTCTTCCCTTACGTTAAATTCGTCCGCATACCTGAATAACATACATGTAAAATGTTTTTGTCAGATAGTGTCATAATTTTGAAAAGAAAAGAAAAAAAAAATTGTATCGAAGATCGAGGCGGTGGAGCAGTTAAATTCTTTCAAATATTTGAGGATTTTGAGCACGGATATTAACAATTTGTTCAGTATTTTTTCATGTCTATTTTGGAAAAATATAATTAAAAAATTTGAGCTTCAATTTTTGATCATCGTTGCATCCGATGTTGGTAGAGTGTAGACCGAACTATTTTGGTGACCAAACCAAATTTTTCAATGATAACGTAGTAAAACTGATATATCAAAACGTGACAGATCAGTAATTAAGGAATTGGAAACAGATTAGTAATTCTTTTGGGACCTTTTAGGAAAACGGATATACACGATGAATAATTCAGCATGCACACTAGAATAATATCTAACGACAATGTTTCCACGACATATAAAACTAGCACTATGATGAATTAGTAAGGATATATTTTCGGTGGCTTGCATTGTGGCAGAATAAACGATTGCATAACGTTTGATCACCCTGCTAATTTTGATCCCGATTAAGATTCCATAACCCAAACCCCTTCTCATCGAGTATTTAATGTAAGGGGCGTATTTCCATTTGATTTCGTTTGTTAACAACAACGATATTAATGCCTCGAGATAAGATCGATGCTTCGATTTGGTGAGTGGTTTTAATTCTTTAGTCAATCAATTGCACGGAATAGAGCCAACCATGTTCTATCGCAGCGTAAAATCCACGGTATGAGACTAAAGACGAAAATGCTGATAAAACTTGAGTAAAACAAAACATAATTTAGCGTAAATTCGGAGTGGTGAAACAGTCAATAAATGGAGGAAAATTGAGTGAGAAAAATATTTCACGTATCGAGCATTTTCTACTACCTAGAACAGAAAAAAAACCATAGAAAGAAATCAATGCTGAGTGCCGATCCGCAGCTCACTAATCGAATCATCCACGAATTACTACACAGAGACCAGAATATTAAAATAAAAATAAGAACAACGAATCATAATGACTAATATGTGGAGAAAAACAAATGATTTTCGTACGGGAACAAAACCTGCGAAAATGCGAGTGTCAAAGCGTTTGAATGATCGGTGACCGGAAAAAAAAACTACGAACAACGCATGTTTGCATGCACATTTAGTGTCACAATATTTTTTGATACTCTTGCTATTCTTATATTTTTTATGATTTTTTTTCTCTTTTCGTATTTCATAAATGCAACGTGTAAACTTGTTCATACAGTAAGCTATCCTTAAATATAAATGTCACGCCGCGATAATCGGTCTCACCTTGAATTCGTTCTCACTCCTGTCTCAAAGTCTGAGACACGCTGATATATAAAGTTTGAAGATCTAAATTTGCTGAAACGAGAAAGAAACCCTGATGTAAGCTATTACGGATAACTCATTTACGAGGATGGCCCTATCCCGTGCCCCTCCTCTTCCCATTCTGTCTGCATTTTGTAACGTTACTAATCAATGACCCGATTTTCAGCAACGACTCTTCTCTTCTTACCTCGAGTTACATCAATACGTTTTTTGTTCCGATTCTCTACCACGTCACCAAATCCTATTAAGGATCTAAAGATACGTCAATATCTTCTCTATGAAAAATTATAACGCAACTTCGTAGTTTGTTTAAAAATTAAGAAAAAAAAAATATGAACGAAAAATCGAACCTATCACCGGCTAATACCCTAATAAGTTAGTTTTTTTCATTGTGTCAAACATAAAAAATTGAAATAGTCATTGCGGATGTCGAACATCAACAAATAACAATTCATAATTGCCACTTTTACTTCGTGTTATTAGCGTCTTATGTCAATTACAAAATAGAGATTTGCAAAATCAAATTTTATAAATCAATGAATTTTCTATTGTTGGTTCATTTCGTTGACGAGCCAAGGAGTTTTAAAATTCGTTAAACCAAAAATAAGTATCAATTGTACGAATGATTAATCTTGAAACGTGACAGTTCGAAAGTTTTCATAAATTTTTCAATTCGGTTTTGCTCATCTTGTAATTTTGATATAATTCCGATATTCTTCGCTCAAATCAAGGGGCGCTGTAGAGGCCAAACACTAAGTATTTATGGAGAAAGCTTGCACAGATCCTGTAGCACTCTTACATACTCTAGTCCGATTGTATACACAATGAATGAGGGTTCCCGGAGGCGTGCAAAATAAGTTTTTAGTGAAAATGTTAAAATTACTACTGTTGGATGGTATAGAATACTGAAGTTCCGTTAGTCGACAGACAAAATAACTCAAAATCATGCAACAGTATTTGATATGATGAAGAAAGAAAAATGAATGAATAACTTGAAATAATCGATTGTTAATTCGATATAAAATGAGTATTTTCTCATGTGTGGATTTTCCTTCTCGATGTTACTTCATTAGAATCTGCCAGTTAATGCAAACCACAGACAGGATGGTACCTTTGTGAGAGTTTGGTGGATACGGGCAGGTAATTTATTACTTAGAATTGTGTTTTAGCTTTTCCTTTTTCTCTCGCTCTCTTTCTATTGTTCGTCTGCGTTCTTTTGTTTCTTTTTCTTAAACGAACTCTTGTGCTTCATTTTTGTTATACCGAAATGGGCACGGTGGTTCCCGTTGAGTGAGAACGTATCGCTTACCCGCCAATCGTTTGGAGCTTTGTTGATTCGAGCTGACGCGCCGCCTCTTCCGTTCTCTTCAGCAACAAGACCTTCCGAATTGACAAGACAAAAAGAAAAGAAAACAGGCTCATAACATCGAATTATCTAAAGCGTTAATTCCTTTGAATACGCACAAATTCGATAAATCTTCTAAACTATGAGGATTCGTTACCTTTTGAGAAAGATTCCGAAAATGCATTTCTTTCAGCATACTACTGTGCCGTTGGAGATTCTCGTTGCGGGATATTGCCAGTAATACTCCTCTGTCCGGGACGTACCGACAAACCGCTGCTCCTAACGCCTTTTGAAATTCTTTGTGTACGCCGTCCATTTTGGCACTGTTACGAATTCATCAAAATTCTTAGTTTTTCCATATTTTTGATTTTATGAATAATTATAAATATCATAAGAACTCGATATTTACTCAAAACTTTTTGTTATACATAAAAATTTTAACTCTCACAGAATAAATCAGAAATAGATTTTTCTCCCCCATAATGTTTATCGTCTTTTTCATTCTCCATCAACTTACAATTCTCTCAGTTCTTCAGGTACTTCTATTTCTATCTTGTGAAATGTGTTATTGTCGATCGGCGGATTTGGATTCTTCATTCTTAGACGCTCTGAAGATACAATTTCTGTATAATTGCATTCCCAGCCTAGGTAATCGACGACCAGAAAACCTCCTTTCATCATCTGCAAGAATAAACTTTCATTTTAGATAGGGCTCCATCCAACTCAATTATCTCATCGAGAACAGTCTTTGGGTTATTCTAGTCTTTCAAAATTGTTCTTTATTTCTAAAACTTTGAAATTTACCTTTTTTTTTGGTATTTGAACAATGAATTCGTATTTAGAGTTGAATTATGTACTCTTTCTTGAGTTCTCTTCCATTTATCAATCAAAATTTTATTCAATCATTCATTATGAAAATAGGACTCATGTCAATTATGAATTTAACTATCGATGTTAATTTTCATTCTTCATCATTTTAAATGATTTCAATTCGGTGATGTATCCATGTATTCATTTATATCTCAGTTTAGGACATATTTGATAGTAGTTGCTAAAGCTTGATCGAAAGAATATTTGAATATGTCTTTCCATGAGATAAAACAGTTCTACGAGTAATTATTGGTCGAAGATTTTCTTATTCATTCTAATGCATTTAAAATGAATATTTTGTTTTCTGCAAATTTCAGAATTGTCATGTGTCATTAAAATTTCAATGACGATGTTCATTCGGAAGTAAAAATATAATTGTGCATTGTTTGAAAAATGGTTATGATTTTTCTGTTAATAATGAAGAAGACCACTTGTACAATGTGAAATTTTGTGTTTGCAACATGAAGTAAAGAATGTTTCACCTTGATGACAGCTTTCCACCATCCACAGACTTCTTGGTCATTAGATCTGGACAATACTTCAATTTCCTGTCCCTCTTGGAACTCGGGTTTGGGTCCATCCTTTAAAGGTAGTCGGACTTGAGCAAAAGGAAACTTTGATTCTGGTTGCCAGCTAGAAGTAAAAGAAAAAATATTACCTTCCAGATTGACAAATGAATTCCACAAAATATTTTCTCTTTAAACGATCAATGTGTTTGTCATTGAGGTTTTGAAACATGTTATTAGTTTGTTCAATCATGAGTTATTTACACTGCTATAAGTGTTATTTTTCTGCTGTTTACTTTGTTTTCCAAACATTTCAAACGGAGTTTCAAAAATTGAGTAAGATTTGTTGGAATGTTTTTTTTATCGACCTCAAAAATATGTTTGAAAAAATTTTTAATCGTTCTATCGCACATATGCATTATCAAACTTGTGTAAATTGCCCAGATACGGTCTGCCCGAGCAAGGTGCTATATTACATGTTTGTGTCCAAAAGATTGATGCAAAAAGAAAATGCTTTGAAAATTATGTAGAATAGAAGAAAAATACTGACTCGTTGTCGAAAGCCACCTGGACTTCTTCTTCGAATACATCTGTCACATAGGCCTGAAACAAAGGAATAAAGAAAACAGAAGATGTAAGAGAAAAGGGTGAATTCATTTATCAAGAATTCGAGGGTGACATTGAAGAGCGAAAAAATTTTTTTTTTCGATACAAAAAATTCCGCCATTGCGCGAAAAGGAGAGCGAGAGTCGCGTTAGGTCGATCCTCGAGGACGACAACGACATCGCGTCATAAAGATGACGTTCGAGTGACATTTTCAATGATGAATAATAAGCGATTGGGAAATGAAAAAATGAGAAAAAAGTCGAATAGAAAGATGTAAAATCACGCCCCTGTCAAACGATGAAAGACATGGCGTCGTATCGCAGGGGGAAGCCGCGTTACCCCCTTCGGCGTGAAGAGATGAAAATTTTTTTTTCTCAAGCCATTAATTCACGCAAAGTACGTTCATCATAGTGTTCAAAACTCGATTGTCAAGATCAACATTATGATCAAGGTTACATGTTATCCTCGTTATGTTGAATTTTCATATACTTTTCATAGAACGAACCTTATAATATGCTCCGTTTTCGCCGCATACTTCGACTGCGAGATCCTCCATCTTGCTTATGTATGAAAATGACGGCTCGGGCCCTCCTTCGCTACAGAGCGGCGGGCATGCTGTGCGAGCGGCACGAGTTCGAGGCTATCTACGAGGCGGCTTATGTATTCATATATATATATCTCTGTCTCTCTTTTTCTACCGTGCCGTTGCTTCCTCTTTTATATATATATGATTTATATAAATATAGAGCTATCACAACAGCTGACTAGTGAAAAGACCTAACTTCCGATGTTTTACACTTCGAGTTGTACAAATCGTTGCTTTTTCGTTCTCAATCGTTTGATATGAATACGGAGGTGACACCCTAAAGAGCCGGAAACAATTGAAGGTCGCGAAGGTCGACTATTGGTTGGCGCTTGAAGAAAGAAGACACTCGTTTACCAATCGAACGAGGGCATCTTTCGATTTTTCAGTCGAGCTGGGTATTCGATTGGATGTTTGATTCGAGTCATACCTCTGACACAGGTTATACAGTAGTTCAGAGAATTCACTGGTCACTGCGTTTTGAAGTCAGTTTTTATCAGTTAGATTTGTTTGTGTTGTCAATGTAGGATGAATAATATGTTTAGTACCAAATAATATAAAAACTCAGCAGTCTTGAGTACAGTAGATAAAATTGTGTTATGTTTATTTTGACACAACGAAAACCCGCCACAGTTTGTCCAGTTCCTAAAAAATAAACAAGAACAAGTTTAAATTTTATTTTGAAGGTTATATAGTTCATCTCTTATGGAAAAGAATCTTATGAATAAATATTTTAAAAAACGTCTCACCCACCTCAAAATGTAAAAAATAAAAAAAAAAATCTCCGTGAACTTGGCTCACTGATATAAATTTCTAACTTTTTTTAGTGTCAATCTTTTATTCGGGATCAATAATCGACGCCTATTGGGATTTTGTTAATTATAGTTAAATTAAAAACGAAAATTTGTGTTAGTGTGTTGTGTGATTTTTTTATTAATTTCGAGATATATCATGAATTCTCACAAACACCTCATAAAAGCCTAATCATTTGTGGATCACAAATTTAGGGGATAAAAAGTCTGTCGGATGTCTATTCGTTGGAAAAATATGGAAAAATCATTTTGTATGATGTCAGCCGGTTTCTTTTAAAGTAAAGCCTAATGGCCGTTTTCTCCGACGCGGTTCAATCAAACTCAGTTCAATTTTTTTCATATAGTTTCAAGATAGGATGAACCGAGTTTAAACTCAGATTAACGTTGGAGAAAACGGGCATAAACCATAACAACAGGCGAAATTTATATGAGCTGCCAAGATCGGAAATCCTCATTTCAAAGCGATAATTTGATAAAAACAATTTCGCTCTCCTAAAAAATCTACTATACTTAAACGAATTTTCTATTTTTTTATTTCACCATTTATTTTCCTTTTTATATTGCTTAATAATCTTTTATATTATTTAATAATTCCATTGAATGCATTTTTTTTTTTCAACTTTTTAACACGTATGAGATGATGCCATGCAACTCATATATATTAATCAGCATTGCATTGAGTCACACCACACATATCGGTGTTACACAAGATATTTAAAAAAATTCAATATCTATACTATATAAATATTGCGTCAAACACGGCGGCAAAATTCGGTTTTGGGTATTCGGAAGTTTGTCCTCGTCCTCAGTCAGCCAAGTTCACGGAGGTGGGTGCTAAATACGACGACCGGGCAGTACAGTGCTGTCGCTATTGAACGATGTGGCGACAAATAAAACTGTTACTTCAGAACGAAAATTTTCGTTGTAAATCGGAAAGTCGGAAAGTTGCATCGGTTACATAGTTTCTCTCTCATCCACACAAAAACGTCATCGGCAGATGTTGAGTTGTGTGGCGTGTATGTGTGCGTGTACATGCGAGAGGAAACCCTCACTAGTCGTTTTATTATTACCAACACGGGATGGACGGATGGAGAATCTGGCTTGGTCCAGTACAGTAGTCCAAGTTGGTTAGTCGAGTAGAGCAGAAAAAGCTTGTTCGGCAGTTTCGCATGTATTTGTGTCCGGAGTCCCTATTGCGATTGTTCTACGTCGTCTGTGCTCGATGCAGCTGACTATCGATGAATTATAAAAAATAGGAAAAAAAAACATCTCGCCTACTATATTATTCGTTTCACGTTATTCTCGAAACATCGATATATTCTTTCACGATTTCACGACGTTGTTTTACGAATCAGTCACTCATTCTGCTCTGTTCTTCGTTCTTATTCGTTTTTTTTCTCCGCCCCGTCTGCCCGAACTCACTCCTCGCATATATCTCCCAATTGTCGCAGAACTTATTATTCGCTGCTGTGTGCCTGCGTGTGTGACACAAAAGTCATCGTTTGACAAGACACCCTGTATTTCCGATGCTGACGAGATTGACATACCCGACCAATAAAAACGGACAAAAATGTCTGGCAGCAGTGATTCTGAAGAATTTTTCGATGCCGAAGATGACAGTTTCAATCGCACCTCAAGGTATTGTGTCACCACTTCGATTGAAACATTTCGACTGTAAATTTGATTCGATATTTACGTGTTTAATTACGAGTTTCAATATCAGATAAGAAATATTCAAAATCTGTTCGTCCTTATTCATTCTTATTCAAATGATTTAAAATTATGGTCGTATTAATAATTATAAACAAAATACAAATATCACTTATTTGAGAACTAAATTTTTTAATTCTCTACTTCTCGAGTCATCTCAATGTTTCACTTCCTCTGGTTTGGTTCAAATTAAACTTTATTAACATACTTTATTCGATAATTAAGCAGTTTATTCAAGATTATTAAGTGTTATTTGACCTGAGTATATAACTGATTTTTTGTATTGATAATAGTTTGCACTAGAGGAGTGTGACAGTGCATATTGTTTTTAGTTTGATTGAATTCTATATGCACATTAAACCGATACAGAACAATTGAAATTTGTTAGTCAATATTTGCTGGTAACTTGCACGTAAAAAATATATTTGCTGCATTCGAATGATGATTCACTGCCAATGGTTACCTCATTGATGATCATATAAAAAACCAGTATTTTCATTGTAAACATTTTCTAGGATCAGTTAGGCAAATTTCAATCACATTATTCATTTAGTGTTTAGTTGAATTTATTATTCAGTAATTCCAGTGATCAGTACATTACAATTTATTGTGAATGATCTTGGCTGAACAGAATTTTGATAAATATTTATTTCTATATTCGTATACTTTCTCCATTTTATTCAGTCATCAAATTGTTTTCCATTTGGTACATGTTACTGTCTATTCACATAAGAAGAAGCAGAGCCCGTGAGTCTGTCTCGACTGAGACAAGTGAGGAGAAAACGACAACTGCAAAGACATTGCAGGACGACGAAGTTTTTGTGAAGCCCGCTGAACCAAAACAACCGACAGAAACCACTAAAAACCGTGTAGAGGCTGACAGAAAATCTAGTGCCGCCAAAGCTGTAAGTGTAACATTTTATATCTTTCCATTACTTTAGTGCCATTGAAGAATCCCTTATGTATTAAATTCAATTCAAATTTTACTCGAAATTTCTGATTGCTCATAAGTATTGGGAAAAGTGATTTTTATATTTTTTATGTATGGGTTACAAAACATCCATCATATTTGTAAACATAAAATCAATGCAAAGTGATGTGTGAATGATTAGTTTCCAACTTTGTTTCCGCTCAAAAGTGTGAACGAGTATCCATTCAGGAAAAAAGTATCGTTCTCGAAGTTTCTAGCAATGATGCATTTATAAAGGGAGGCATGTTAATAACAGACCTGAGAAGAAATAAATTGCATATTGAGCCGAAACGAGATTATACACTATCACACGACCCATTACAATAATTATTCAGCAATTTTGTTGAATCCTTGAAAGATCAAATCATTTTTGATATTTAGTTATGCTCAGTATTTGTATTTTCAATCAAAAATATAGTAAATTAATTGTTCGTAGCTAGGTTCTATATTATAAAAATAACAAAGAATGAACTGAGCAAAATTCATTGCAAAATAATTAAATTGTAGTTCGATTAAGTTTGTGCAGGAAGAATGTAAAATTGAATAACTCGATGAAGCTAATTTTCGTTTTATTCTGACTATGAAAATTTCAATTCTACAGAATTATAAACATTTATTAACTTAAATTGTATTTAATAACAGGAGGAAGATACAAGAGTGACGAGCAATGACACGATCATTGATAGAAGAAGATTCCGGGAGTTGAGACAACGTATGCAAACTGAAGATGATGACATACCGATAAACAGTTCACCGCCGGATAGTCAAACTTCGTCAATCGAGGGAGTTTATCCAACACCATCGAAGACTTCGCATCCATTCAGAATAATAGAGCACGATACGTTGAGTATGCAGAGTATGACATCATTGGGCCGAGTAGGAAGAATATTAGCAGGTGGTTCAGACAGCGTTTCGGGAATCGTACAGAGTGGACAACCGGCACCGACGGCACCAAATTTAACTCGAAGCAGTCAAATGTCATCGATCGCAAGTATACCGAGTAGAGACGATGAACCTGCCTCCGGCAAAGTTTCACAATCTTCGAGCGTTCTCACTCTCTCTGGTGACGTTCTTCAAGAAAGTCCCGTTAACGGTAGAAACGATTATGCCGATACTCCAGGAATCGTCGCTCAGAGCGTCCGTCTACAAGAACCCGACGTTATTGCGAGTACCAAAAACAATGGAAAGACTATGGAAATTTTGGAGGTACCCAGTGGCGTATCCGGCGCACCTGTTGCACCACCGAGACGCAAAAAGAAATCAAAACCACAGACACCGACTGACCTCGCTGTGAGATTATTATTATTGGTTCTTTTAATGAGTCCAAGCCCATAGATTCCTCACTGAACAAAATTCCATGCGAAATACTATCATAAATATTGAAATAACGAAAGGATTTCTCCTTCAATATAAAATACATTCAAAATTACATTATAAGCTCTTATGATGACTGTTTTGACCTCTGTATCACATTCAGAATATGAATTCAAACAGCGCGTGATACAATCAAAATTTTGATACTCTATCTGAGTTTCGAAATATTTTTTATGATAATTCGATTATGCATTCAAACTTTATCACAAATTTTCAGAAGTACACTAAAAAAAGTAGGTTAAAAAAGTTTCATGATCGCATTTCTCCCTAGTTTCACTCTAAACTTGGATAACAAATGGTTCACGTCGTTTTTTTTTCGTTCTACAACGTTACAACTCGATGCATTGAAAAAAAAAGTATATAGACATATTTTTCATCCCCATATTTTTATTAAAGAGAAATGCATGCTACACACTGGAATCGGTATTTATAGAACTTGCTATATCGATGGGAGGATTTGGTATAGAGTTTGGAAACGAGAATTTAATAAAAGTGTGCTATTTTTCAGCCGACCTCGACCGACTCTTCGGTGACAGCATCAGCACTGCCAAGTCCAGCGAGTACGATAGAATCGATAACACGTGAATTCGAGCATTCGCTCGACATACGTTCAGCGACTAAGGGACAATACGTCGTAAAGCCTCAGGCAAGTTTCTCTAGAAGTAATTTCATCCTTTACCTCAGGGATGGCCAAATTGCAGCGCAAGAATCGCCCTCCAAAGGATTTTTTATGGCCCGCCGAAACATCCGGGTCAGTTTTATACAAAATACGTGTATCGCTGTCGAGCAGTAATCACTCCTGATTGATCTATCTTTCTCTCTTTTTGTTTTCTTCTTTTTGCCCTTGCTCAAAACTTTGCTTGGTTTTGTTTCTCTGTCCGTTGTAATTTGACAATTTTACTTTCGTATTTTGCATTCCCAGTATTTGACCCCCCCCCCCATCCCCCTCGCTACAACAGCGCACTAAGATACTTTGTTTGGAGTTTCACCAGTTTTTTAGCTTCCCGTTTTCAAACCCAGCCTCAGAATATTTATGCCCGCAATTACTTACGCGCAGTGAAGAATTAATTCGCCCGACCGGAGACTCGTTGCTATGTTTATCTTATTGATACTATAATAACAGGACGAGGACAAATCCAAAGCGGAAGGGCCTTCGTGCGATGAACTCGAACGACTTGAGAGAATGAAAGCTGAACTTCTGAGCATCCGTTCTAGTGATAAATCTAGCAGTCCTATGGGATCCATTTCCAGCAATAGTATTGGACGTTATTCACTGGGTCCTCATAAAATACCAGGATTCAGTCCTCAAGGCTCACGAGAGAGACGGAAATCTGCTGGTGATCAGGATACGGTTAAGCAGCTCAACATGTTTGTACGTACCAGAACGGATTCGGGAAAAAGGCTGACTGACATGGTAAACCTTCAGAGTGTATAATTTACCTACAGTTATTAGAATAGTTTCATTCAAAAAGCTTGTGAGTCTGAATTTAGACTAAACGATGATCGTGAATGAAAATTTCGAATGAAATTTTATTCAAGTGAAGAAACCAATGTAATTTTCTACTTGTTCAGGAAATACTAGAACAAGTGACTGTTCTAAATTTGGATACGGGTGAGAGAGTACCATTGAGCATAGCCGAAGACAAATTGCCGCAGTGTATAAATCCACTATCGCTGCATATTATGAGGTTGACATCGGAATACATAAGTAATTCGAGTTTGGAAAAGGAGAAGGAGAGTGACGAGGAGAGCGTGGACAGTAAAATGTCGTCGATACCACCGGACGATGAGGTGACGGTGGGTCGGGTACGTAGGAAAACGCAAAAATTGAAGAAATTTTTCGGCTCAACGGTGAAGAAAACAATGTCGAAAGCAAAGTCGATAGCTCAAGAAGTTTCACACGCTCGGCACAAGGAGGATGTGATGGATATCGTAGACGATGTTTATCCTGGTGAACCACAGTGCATAAAACTCAAAGCGTCCAACAGTCATAAGGGTCCTTACGAATTCTCGTGTCTGCAACATGTTCAAGATCTGAGCGGAGAGCACGTTGGTCCAGTCTGGTGTATGAAATTCTCCGTTTGCGGTCGTTTATTAGCCACCGCTGGTCAAGATCGTGTTTTAAGAATTTGGGTATTGAGGGATGCCTTCACGTACTTTCAGGATAGAAGAACGAAGTACAACGCAGAGAACGTTAGTCCCACACCGTCTCAAGAGTCTTTGGTTTCGCAACAGTCTCTGGAAGATCCGAACGTAGTAGCCAACGCTTTCAGTGAGATCGAAGGGACGAAAAGTCCTTTTATGCCTAAACCATTTTGCACGTACACTGGACATACCTCCGATTTGCTCGATGTTTCGTGGTCGAAAAATTACTTCGTTCTCTCGTCTTCGATGGACAAAACTGTGAGACTTTGGCACATTTCGCGAAAAGAATGCCTCTGTTGTTTCCAGCACATAGATTTCGTAACTGCGATTGTATTTCATCCTCGAGACGACCGTTATTTTCTCTCGGGTTCGCTCGATGGTAAATTACGACTGTGGAACATACCTGACAAGAAAGTCGCCGTTTGGAACGAAGTCAATGGACAAACAAAACTCATTACGGCTGCAAATTTTTGTCAAAACGGCAAATTCGCCGTTGTCGGCTCCTACGACGGACGTTGTATTTTTTACACTACCGAACAGTTGAAGTATCACACGCAGATTGACGTAAGATCGACTCGGGGTAAAAATTCACGTGGACGAAAAATAAGCGGTATTGAACCAATGCCTGGTGAAGATAAAATACTCGTTACTTCTAATGACAGTCGTATAAGACTCTATGATCTTCGAGATCTCAACTTATCGTGCAAATACAAGGGCTATGTGAACGTAAGCAGCCAAATAAAAGCGAGTTTCAGTCCCGATGGGCAATACATCGTTAGCGGCTCCGAAAATCAATGCATTTACATTTGGAAAACTCATCATGATTATTCGAAATTCTCAAGCGTCCGAAGGGATCGTAACGATTTTTGGGAAGGAATCAAAGCCCATAACGCCGTCGTGACTTGTGCCGTTTTTGCACCGAATCCTGATATTATTATACGACAAATCGAAGCCAGAGAACAATGGGAGGCGAAAGATGAGTCGAAAAATGGAGCGGGAACGAGCAATATTTCACCGCCCGTTGATCCTGTTGTTGAACAACGTACCAAAGGTTGTGGTGGTCACGTTCTCGTTAGTGCTGATTTTAATGGATGTATCAAAGTCTTTCTCAACAAGACTAAACCAAAGCATAGCTCTTTACCTGCTTCGGCACTAGCATAAAAGCAATCTCGTTGTAACATACGCTCTTTCGAATGAAGGAATAATTTTTTTTTCTCATTGTTTTTTTTCGGGGATCCGCTGAATGTTCCGTCGTGTTCAGAACGGAATTAATTTTCCTTTTCCAACAATCTGTAAATAATTTTGAAGTTTTTTTTCACCACAATCACAGTTATCCCAAAAATCTTTAAAGTTCTTGATATTTTTTCAAATTAAAAAGTGTCGAAAGTTCACGTTATGACCATTATTGTTTTAATGTTCCCTTGAGCACTTATAACCAATCTGGTTCATCGTTCTTCATTTCTTTTTTGGACACGACTTGACCTTTGGTACTTTTCTAATTTTACTCTTTTCATCTCCGCCGCTCTGTGTCAAAGAAAAAATGTAATAGACACAAATTTCGTGACGACCCGATTCATTTTCGTCATTGTTCACGCGAATTAAATCGTGATGCAATCGCACGGTAAACATTCAGGAAATTAGTAGAAAGTATTATATCCGGTGAAAGTCGAATCAACGGGACATTTTATTAACAGCATATTTTGTTTTTTTTTTCTTCTAATTGTGAGAACTTCTATGTTTACAAATTTGTATCTTTTAAAGAAATATGAAATCGCAAATGATTTTAAAACCTTACGAAAATTCAAGAATATTTGACAGTTGTCATTACTCCAATTGGAAAACCAAGCATTTTCTCACTGTCACTAAGCGCGTGTGATTGCGTCACTGCTTTCAATTTGCCACTCTCCATGGGACAAGCCCTTAGTGGAGCTAACGCAATAACCGACGAATACTCGAGGAATGTTGTGCGCACGTATGCGTGCACGAACGATAGATGAAATTATTCGCTTGCGTCTCAAAAGAAGCAGCTTTCACTGGGCCATTGCACAAGCATTCGTAAAATAACTGATGAAAGCTCGCTCGATTATCGTGAATCTTTGTCCTTGGGCTTATGAGAGTAAATGCTCACGTGTATTTCAATTTTATCATGAACATTGTACTCCAAAAACTACACTGGATTGTCGGATGCAGTTTGAATATGATTAGTTTATTACCAATTCGATAATTAAGGAAGATCCGAGGCAGAACAACAAATTTTTAAATATATCGATGTCGTATTTCTTGACAACAAATTACACGCTAATTCTAGCATCATTTTACAGCTCAAATCTATGTATTTCTCTTTTCTATTATGTTTTCAATCTCGAGGATTGCGGTCTTTGTAAAATCATTGTTTCGCCCGTTCAGGATATTGGAGTATATTCGACGGTCTCTTTGGTGGCATTGATTTTCTCGGATTCGCATACTTCGTTCAATGTCAACGTCGAATGTTATTTTCTCATCGTGATTTTGAGCGTGTTATTTAAACTGAAAGAAAAACTACGATAAGAAATATAGAATTTTTATTTTGAGTAAAAGTATGATAATTAGAAAGATGCTAAATACGTTGTTCCAACCCGGAAATGACAATTGTGTGATCATGATTAAAAAAAGATGGGGGGAAAAAAATAAACAATTTTTGCGACAAAACATTGATTATCCAGAAATTCTGGAAAGTTGCACGAGTTTTTCGACGACGACGTTGTTGTTCGAGTTCGTCGTTGACGTTCGACAATAACGATCGATTTATACAAATAGATAAAAAACAAAAAAAAATTAAAAAAAACAAAAAACAAAAAGGAAAAAGAAGCATTGAAAGTTCCTTCGTTACCGTCTCTTGTTTCTTTTTTTCAAGCTCCCATTTTGGGACATAGCGAAAAATAATTAAACCACACTCTGTCAATTAAATATGCAAAAAAAAACAAAAAAGGAACGATCCGGTTTGATCGCTTTGATGAGATAATCGAGAGTAATAGATTTGAAAAAACAAACAAACGAAACGCAACGAAAAATAAACAAATGATCTTTTGTAAATTGCAGAGCAAGGCGCGTTGAAGACGAAGAAAAAAAACAGGAAGAGTTACGAATATACAAATCGTGTAGACGAATCTCCGAGTTTTTTTTCATCATAAAAAATGAGTTAGAAGTAAGCGAAAACGCAAAAAATAAAAGCATTAAAAAAACGAACGAACAAACAAACAAAAATAACAGAACAAATGTGTAAATAATTGCAAAGAGCAACACGGGAATGCGAGCCCTTGTTTTATATAGATACATCGTGTAAATGCAATTGTAAATATTTTTAATGGCATAGTGCAGAAAAAAGCTCTAGCTATAAATGTATCGTAATTATGAAATTGCCATTCAGCGAGCGGCGTGCACAAAGCAAAACGAAAATAATATACGAGAAAGAGAGAGAGAGAGAGAGAGGAATGAAAAACATAAAAAATACTAGAGAAAGAAGATATAATTATCGTTTTTCGATCTCTTATTTAGTCGCGTGTATGATACGAAAGTGTATTTGGATAATGCAGTGATATGATTCATGTGTTTTATGTTTTACTCTGTTTTATATAGGTTACAAACATTAATACATATGTATATATATATATGTATGTATGTGCACATATATATATGTATACACGCGCCTGTATAAAGGACATGAAAAAAAAGTATAACGTCTAACGTTTGATTTCTTGTGGCTCCTAATGAATTCTTTTTCCAAATAAGCTACACTGCCAACTTTATAAGAAAAAATTCTAGAGTTCGAAACTGATGAAAGTAAAACTCCCTATAACTAAAACTTTGAACCCAAATTCTCTATTTCTAGAAGTTTCCATATTTTACATGAAATAATATGTTGTACGTTTTCTACATTTTTTATTACATTTTTAAACTCGAACTGCTGCAGTAAAATACGCTAAAGTTTACTCCTTCCACATACTTCGATTTATATTACGATATCCAACGAATTCGGGAGAACTGCACAATTTCACCAAATTTTAAATAGCTGAATCTGAAGAAGTAGAGCTCGAATTTGGAAATTCAATTAACCGTTAAAAATCAAGAATAGTGACAGTGAACACAGAGTATCGAAAAATACGTGTCCGCTTTCCGCTTATGGCTTATCGTATGAAAACAACAACGGATTCGTACGAATCCAACAAAAGGGGTCGGATTTTGGAAAGGTAGAAGTGATGTGATTCGTTGATCCAACCATTTTTGACAGGCGCGAATAAGCTCTTTATGTAACGTAACGACAATGCGACGCGTAGTGGCCGTTCCTCGAACCCGGGTTCCCGACATTTTTAGACGTTTTTATAACAGGTGCTCAATATGGAGATTGGACTCCTTCCCTTTAGTCTCCTTGTATGATGGAAAATAATCATAACGAATAGAAATAATCGTTACGAGGGTTTGTTGCAATTGATATTATGAGCATCACTCTTCCGCTTAAGGGCAGTTCGTGCTGAACATGGGTGCTACGCTGAATTATTCATGTCTAAACGGCGACGAAAAAATTCCATGACTGCATCAGACGAAGCGAAAAGGAACAGAGTGTTATTATTTTTTTTATGCGATCACAAATCCGGACACCATCCTGGACTTATCAAGAACGAAAAAATAAAATGAAACAATGACAATTGAAAATTGATTGTGATTTCATGCATGATTATTGGCTGCTAAAACTGAATTATTCGATTCGTCCCCACCATATTCCACCGTGGTCTGATTACAAGATTTTTCTTTTCATCTACTCAATCATTTTTCATTTTTATTTAATGATTAACATAAATTTTATCGTGTCAGATAAAAAATCAAGTTCACGACGAGTTGTGAAAATTATTCAATATCTTTAATCACACTTTTATATTAAGGAAAACAAGGAAGCCGGCACGTGTGAAACTAGTACAGCGTTGACAGCGTGTTGAGTACGCGGCATTTCTGCTGTACCCAACCAAACCCAACTGCTCTATGTGCCACTGTTGCGTATCGTTAATTAATGTTTTCAAGTGTAAAATTTGTCATGAAAAACAAAAATCTCTGGAGATAACCGATTTTTCTTTCAATTTTGAGATATCGGTCGGATATTTGTTTTCTTATAAAAATACGATAAACTCGTTACAAATGTATTGCAATCTGTTTAACCTTAAAATTCGTGAGCGGCGATTGCGCTTTGTTTAGAGTTTAGAGGTTCAAAAATTCATACCGCAAAATGGAAAAATAATTGGCCAATTTCATAAGGAATTATTATTTTTCAGTTTCCTAATCAACTAATTTCCGACAAGCGTCGATTCGTTCCAAAAATCACTCACAAAAGCCCGACAAACGATTTACTCTAAAAAAGTGTCGGAAATCCAAAATTGTCATTGTCGGCCAAGTTCACGGAAGTTATTGTGTAAAGTAATTTTACAAAATATAAAACAAGAATTATAGGACGAACTGAATTTGAATTTTGATCAATGTTGAAGGACAATTGAAATTCATGTCAATCGATAACCAAAAATCTATTACAGCAGGTGTATTTTGGAGGAGCAATTTGATTATTATAAAATTTAAAGTGGCTCAATCATAAAATGGAGTCCATCTGTAAATAAAACAGGAATCTGTAATTCGCTGAATACGTTTTTACCATGCATAGTTTTCACATTGATGTTTAGGTCGGAATCGTTTTGACCGTGTACCGTGTTTGACTGGATGGAAGAACGGCCGTGGGAAAAACCGACCGCCCGACTCTGTCAACCAGAAATAAAAAGAAATACAAATAAAAATCCTACATTCCCCCATCGAATATCGAAAGGTTTCAAAGGCTTCGTCCGTAATCATATATCAAAAAAGTTTTCATTATCGTTATCATGTCGTTTGATAATCCGCCCGCAAAATATCCACGTAAATTAAGTATCTTTGCAATCGCGCTTCGTGATTAGATAAAGTTAGTAACTAATATCCGCAAGAATTATTCCCTGCTCCAGTTGCAACAGTCTAATGTTATTTGATGGATTTGATGTTTCGTTGAACCTGCTTTAGGACGAAGTGGGGTGGACAGGGGTGGATATAGAGCAGAAGATTTTACGATCTTGAAAAATCCAAGTGTTTTTGTTTTTATAGTGGCGATTGTTCGATTGCGCAGGCAGCCTTGCGCATTGCGGTTTGCGCAACGTACACACAGTTACGTTCTCCACATGTTCACAAAGCGCATGGACAGAGACAGATATTCCCCCACCTTTTCGAGCTACGAGCTATCTCAATCGGGTTTTGGCATGCTTCTCACATTTGTGTACGCCGTAAAATACATGTAAAGTTTGTGCGAGTGCTTTGTCCAAACTACCGATACCGTTGCAGCGTTGAAAGTGTGCCTAGTCGCAAAAATTGTAAATGTGTTACAAAAAATACGCGTATGAGGTTATGATAGTAAGATCGTTGGATCGTTTGAATTCCATCACGATGTTATTAAACACGTAATGAAAAGGTGTATTGGATAGAAAACGGTGTTGACGTGCGTGAATGAGGGAATAGTTGACAACGTGCGCAAACGAGATTGCCGGTTTCTATTAAAAAGATTCGAGGGAGCTCTTTGGAGAGCAAACGCTCGAAATGGTTTTCGAGTCGATCGTTGCGGAACTTCTAAACAAGGTTTTGGGAGAATATATCCAAAATCTTGATTGTACCCAGCTGAAACTAAGCTTATGGGGAGGTAAGAGATTTGTTTTTCTTTACTATTGGTTAGTCGTTCTCACATTAACACTTTTCGAGTTTCGATATACCTATCCGTCCTTGATTCTCGTTGCGTATCGTGTTTATGCCCTGCCCGTGTGTATTCCATTGCATTATACACGCGCAGATAAGCATACGATGAACGTTACGTTATTTCGTAAGGTGACATCACCCTCTATATTTAGAAAAAAATTAAATATATACGTAGACCATTTTTATATGATGACATATGTCATACATATATTACGAATTGATTGAATATATATATTCTCGTACGAAAGTTGTGCTTTAAACGTTTCGTCCGTTTTAACATGAATCTGCACTCGTTAAGCATAGCAAGACTAAGCAACAAGTGCTTAATAAATACAATCGTTCGCCAATATGAATAAAAGTCTCTAGAGTTTAGAAAAATTATTTGCGAAAGACATCCAAGAATTTATGAAAATTGGTTTTATGTCGTGATTAATGTTCAGTTCGAGTGTTGCATATGTCACTTGGTTTATCAGATTATGCAGAGGCTTTTTCTCGAGATTATTAACCGAGATCATATATTTGTAACGTAGTAAGCATGATGAGGGCTGGCTATCAAGTGTTCCTACGAGAACTCTCCCGCAATGTAGTTTTTAATTTTTTTATGAAATAGCTGTCAGATGTGACGGACATTTGTAGGTTATGCTCATACCCATGAAAAAAATAGTTTCCATAAAATGTTTCTTTCACTTTCCCTTCGATCCAAGACATTTGAATTATCGACTAAAATAATGTTTCAGTCTCGCATACAATTTTTTTTAAATTCCTTCAAGTTTTGAAGCGGGCTTTAGTGTATCGATATTTGCACTGTTTCCGTAATTCGTCATCGAACGTTTCGAACCCGAGGCATTTTCCAACCGTATCGTTTTCGTAGATTATGCATAGACGACAGAGCTGTCAATGCACTTGTCCCGAGACTCTACCGTGTCTCGTCATTCCAAATAAATGCGATCGGATTTTTCAAACACAAACAGCTGATTCCAAACGCCTTTGACTCTCTGCAAGCCTTTACTTTATCGCCCGCCTACCGGCTTTGCTGCGTTGAGCGGGAATTGGAAACGGCTCCCGATGCAGCCAATCGGAGAGCCGCCGAAACGATTCTGAAATGTGAATCTTGATTGGTCGAATCACATTTCGCGCTCTTTTGTGCTGAATAATCTTCATTTAACTCGATTGTGTTCAATACAAGATCATTCTTATGTTTCGTAATTCCGCTGAATACCTTCTGAAGATGAAAAACTGTCACAACCGTCGTGATACTCGCGTCCAAGAGATCGAGTTTTTTTATCACTACGCATACATGAAAAATTTCGGACCAGTATTTCCCGGCTTCGTGTTATAAAATGATTTTCGTTTCATCTAATATCATGGGAGCGCCGTCCTTACTAGGGGCTTATTTAAGTGCACATAAACACGTCACTAGATACGTAACATCGTATATAATTTTAGGAACCCTCACTGCCACCGGGTAACGCCCCGAAATAAAGCTTTAAACAGCTTCAGCTAAATACGAGATACACTCGAACTTGAAGTTTGTAAAAAAAAAAAAATTCAATTGTGTATTTCTGCTTACGTCATAATCTATGAAAATATGATTTTACATGAAATTGTAGACTCAGCTCTCGGGATAGCGGCTTTAATTACCAAAAAAATTATGATAGACGATTCTCGGCATGTTTTTTTTTCTTCTAAATTAAAGTGGACTGTAAATATCGTAAAATGGATTAAAAATAAATTTTTCAGTAAAAAGAAAATTTATCCTTCATTTGCATACGATTGAGCGAAGTTTTTTTTTTCTTTTTTATACGATTTACGTATAACTTACGAAATTTTTTTGAATTTATTTAACGAGCCCATGGTTTTCGTCATCTTACGATAAAAAAAGCTTTGGAAATGTGAACGTCAAATGATTTTTTAGAACAGCAATAATAACGCATTAATAGGAATTGAGCCTGCGAAATACGATTTCGAAAACTTAGCAAATTGATGTTGAATCCGGCCATTTGGTTATGTCAGACGTTATGCAGGCTAAGTCGCGAATTAACCTGTTTTATCTACGGTCAAATATCGAATGATATTTCCTCCTTTTAGTTTTCAGCGACATTCGATAATGAATAATAATAATGATAACAAATTTTATGAGATCACATACTGAATTTCTAGGCTGCATTGGTAATTCGAAGAAAGCTGAGAATTTCGTTTTTCAGCCCCAAAAACGGGTTTTCATAAAAATAACTTCTCGCGTAACATTTTTGACTAGCTAGCATATGAAAGCCTGTTTTTTCAAAATATTCCGGTTTATTGATTCTACATATTACTTCGTGCTTACGTCGATCGAAATATTTGCGAAATACGACGTCAGTTTTGGTTATTTAAACGTTGTAACTGATGTGACTGACGAATTCCTTATTCCAAGAATCGAACGATCTCGAATCATCGATTTTTTATCTTAACCCTTAGTGTGCACACCTTCACAGCGAGACATTTCGTGCACATGGGGTCACTTTGACCCCAGGTCATTTTTGACATCGAATATCTCGGTAACTATGCGCTTTTCGGAATAAAAGGCTTAGTCACTTTTTGCAGCGAATTGATTCAACTTTAAGGCTGCAAAGTCGGATTTCCAAAAAAATCTTTTTTCATTGTTCAAAAACGTGCTCGAAGTTGATAGTGCACGTAAAAAGCACTTTTTCGGTTAAATCTCTCGTAAAAAATTAAATTTTGAGTTTTGAAAAAAATCCTTACAGAGTTTTACAGACAAGAGTCCATGCTTTAAGGGAAAAATCGTCCACTTTGCGACCGTTCCAAAAAGTGTATTTATATTTTGGAGTATGAAGTTGGCTATGCTCCCTACTTTTAGAGAGGGGATAACGATTTCTTAATATTGGGGGTTTTACTTATGAGATGCTCATCTGTAAATGCTATTCATGTGAGAAAAAAATTTTGGCGTCAACCTGACCCCAGATGCACACTAAGGGTTAAAACTTATGTCTCAGGCTCGGTTGCATGGATGATTCCAACAAGATCGATCGAAATGAAAAAAAAAAGTAACAAATACTCCCTCTTCCCTATGCAGGGAAGAGTAAAATAGAATCCAGCAGGAATTCACTTTTTTGTGATTATTTGTCATCGAGCCGTCACTGTAGTTCTATAGGTAGCACTATAAGACTGTGTGAAACGAAAGAAAAGTTGATTCGATATGTAACATTTTTGTACGAATTAAAATTTTTTAGGAAATATCGTAAGCGTTAATTGATATGGCTGGAGTTAAGAAAATTATGAAATCAGACGATAAATTCAACAGCATTTGAATAAAAAATGTTTCTTCAAAATCTCTGAATTTCGAAAAATATTGATCTGCAAGCAATAAAACGTAAATTTAAAAATAGAGCTGTGTATGATTTCTTTAGGCTAACTATGATTTTATGGAATGTTGTGGCACGTATAAGAAAATTTTGTTAACAATTGGGAACGTAACTGACAAGAAAGGGAATTTAAACTTACTGATCTTTATTTTTATAGGCGATGTCGTTCTGAGGGATTTATTGATAAGCGAGCATGCCCTGGATGTGCTCGACTTGCCGATAAAATTAGAATATGGCCGACTGGGTAAGTTTTTTATCTTCATATTGACGGAAGTTTATTTATCTGTTGAAAGTTGACTGAGAGATCGATGTGACGAGTGTGCAAAAATAATTATACTATAGGAGTGTTTCGATTTCAGGAAAATTAATTCTGAAGATTCCTTTCAAGGATATGTGGAATGGCCAAATAGACGCAATTGTCGAAGAGCTTTTCATATTAGTGGTCCCTACTAATCAGGTTCAATATGACCCGGAAAAAGAATCTAAAGCAGAGCTCGAGGCGAAAAGAGCAGAGATCGCAAGGGTCGAAAAAAATAAGCAGTTGGCAGCGATGAAACGTAATTAAGTTGAATAATTATTTAAGAATTTATTGGTTCCCTTGTAACTGTGCAGTTTGTTTTCCGCATTAGCAAAATTATTTTTTCTTTCCATGATATAAATTGTGCATCAAAGCTTTCCTCGTGATAGCCAAAGTACATAAATTTTAGACTCAATTTTGCATTTGCTTTTAGCTCATTGGTCTTCATGATGCTGAAGTTTGCAACGTTGGAGTCCAACGAAATGATCTAAGAAACCTTTCAATAATTCCAATAATTCTCCAATTTTCTTCCCTGCCGAATTTGCAATTCATAGTTTTTCAACCTGCACCGATAACTTCGTGAAATAAAAAATTGGTGAATCTTTTTTTCGTTCATTTCGTTAGACTCCAACGTTGCAAGTTTCAGCATCGTTGCTTCTCTGTTTTTTTGATTATCCCAAATGCACCTTAAAAAAATCAATGATTATACGAACAATAATAACAAACATTTGTCTTCTCTCAGCTCACGAGGAATTGGATGATTCCATGGTGGAAAAGCTCATTGCCAGGATGATTAAAAATATTCACGTTGAAATAAACAGGATTCACGTGAGATACGAAGACCACGTGACTTTTAAAGATCATCCGTTTTCTGTCGGATTCACCTTGAATCGATTCGCTCTTGAGAGCTGCACCGACGCTTGGACAACTACGGGCAATCTCAAGGACATGCACGCCATTCAACAGATTTTCAAAGTATTGTATAACTATACTATGAATTTTCTGCTAATCAATTTTCATTAGTGACTGTACGCAGTCACAGCTGTACAACAATTTTCAATGAAATCGTCTATACTACTTGTTCTGTAGAAAATTTAAACACTATATTTATTCGTTGAAATTAACTTTAACACTTTGAATTTTTGCAGCTATGCACAATGGATGGATTCGCAGTTTATCTCAATACAGATATTATGCAGTTCAGCAAACAACCAACAACGGATTATCTACGCTTGTTTGCGGATGGTATTGCTACTATGGATCATGTACCTGAGGGTTATCAGTACAGTAAGTTTTATCATGTTCCAACTCCAGAGCGTTGAAACTTTTTCGATTCACCATAAATGATTGTATCTATTCTTAAAAAATTGATCTATTGATTCGAGTCAAAGGTATTATTTATGGAAATTCATAATAAAAGATTTGATTGATTATCGCGTTCAACAGTGCTGGGCCCGATAAACGTGAAAGCGAAACTAAAGTTGAATCCGAAGCCCGAAACGGATGGAAGTAATTACACAATTCCCAAAGTATGGCTGGATTTGGAAATGCAGAAATTGCGCATAGGACTTGCAAAGCGTCAGTACCAAACACTGTTGCAAATGGGCGAAGGTCTCGATCAAGCGAAAAAAGCCGCACCGTACAGGAAATATAGACCGAAATTAACATCTTACAGGGGCCACTACAAGGAATGGTGAGTTTCTTCAAACTTTTATGTTTTTTTTTTTTTTTTTTTTTTTTTTTTCAAATGGTCTTTCTGGTACAAGTAAATGAGAATTTGTATGTTGAAACAGGTGGCGTTTCGCTTATATTTGTGTTTTGGAAGAGACCGTCAGGCGGTGTAGGCGAAATTGGGATTGGAATCACATGAAATGCCACAGAGATACTTGTCGTGAGTATGCAAAAACATACCAGACGAAACTGACGGCGAAAAAAGCGATGCCGGAAACGGAAGAAAAATTAACCGAGTGTGAAAGAAAATTGGATATTTTCAATTTGGTCAGAATTAGACAACAGATCGAGATGGAGGTTGAACGTTTAGCGGAAAAGGAAAAAAACTTGAAAGCAAAGAGGGGTTGGTTCGGATTTTTGTGGGGCTCGCCAAAAGAAGACGACGTCGAAGATCTCAATTCAGCGGCAGCGATAATGCGTAAATTTGAGGAAGCTATGACTCCGTCGGAAAAAGAAAAGCTTTATCGTGCTATCGATTATCAGGAGAATTCCGCACCCGCCCATTATCCTGAAACGTTTGAAATGGTTGACACGAGATTTTATTTACACGGTTTACAGATAATCGTTTCCGACAACGAGAAAGAAACACCGGAAGTTTTAGATTTGCAATTGAACGGTGTTAAAGCTGGTTTCAAAATGAGACCAACCTCCAACGGTATTTTTGTTACCGCATCAATCACCGATATGAAACTATTTGGTGTAAAACAAGCTGATTATGTACCGTCGCTCTTCAATTCGATCGAGAACAACTCCAATGATGTTCTGTTGGCCGTGTCATACGAGAAAAATCCCCTGGACAAACTTTGTGGCGATCGTATCATAGTCAAATCGAAATCTGTCCACATCGTGTACGATGCACAAACTATAATCGAACTCGTGAAGTTATTAAAAGTTCAGAATCAATCGACTCTCAATCAAATCCAAGCTGCCGCTGCTGAACGACTCGAAGGTTTTAAAGAAATGTCCGCCTTGGGTCTCGAGTACGCGATACAAAAACACTCTGTTCTGGACATTCAAGTCGATATGGAAGCCTCACAACTGTTGCTACCTCACGGGGGATTGTACAATGGAACAGAATCGTTGATCGTCATTAATTTAGGTAGCTTGAAGATTCACTCATTGGAAAAGCCTAAAAGTGACATGGCTTCAGCTACTGTTAAGCAGCTCGTGAGCATGGGAAGAAGCGAGGAGGATATTCTCATGCATTTGCGACAGCACAGTTACGATCAGTTCGCTCTGAAAATCGTGAATTTCCAAATATTGGTGGCATCGTCCAGCGAAGATTGGCGGGGTGCTATTTCAACTGTTGAACAAGCGATGACGATACTCCAACCGACTACTTTGGAAGTTCAATTCCACAAATGTCTCGTGACTGACGATCCCTTGTTACCGAAAATGCGAATCATCGGACATTTGCCCTCCCTCGCCTTGAATATAGCCGATGCTCGGTTGCTAAAAACCATTGCAATCGTTCAAAGTATACCGCTTCCGGAAGACGAAAATGCTCAGTTGGAGCGTATGCCCCTCGCAAAGTCAGTTTCACAGTTGTCATTGTTCAAGGAATTGACGACTGTACCGAACGACAAAAAAAAGAGTCCGCCGCCAGCGGTTAAACAAACTACAGATCTCGAAGCGAAATTTGTAATGAAAGAATTCACGTTAACTTTGTTGAAACAGGAAAATGAAGAAGTTACACCTTTCGTAAGACTAGAGGTCCTTCAGGTCGAAGCTGAAATGTTACAACGAACGTTCGATCAAGAAATAATGTTGAGACTCGGAGGTGTTCAAGTTAAGCAGTACCACGAAAAGGGACAAGTTTTTCTCATCAATACGCCGATGACATCTGGAAGTGAAGAATACCTGATCGTTGTTCAATACGTCAACGTGAACAAACACTCCCCCGAATTCACGACCCGTCACGGATCGGTTGTCAAATTATTGAATCTTGAATTCACTAAATTGGACGTTCTTCTGCATCAAGAAGTCATTGTGAATTCTCTCAAGTTCTTGTCAAATATCCAAGACAAGATGAGTGCTGCGAGTACGATTCCACTGCAGGAAAATGGCGATCGCATTGCAACCACTCGATTGCCTCCGTTGGCGACCATACAAGAAGATACGTCTTTCTTTATTAAGGATCAGCTCCAAAAACAAAAGGCCAAGCCCTCAACACCTCGACGCAAAAAAACTATCGTCGAATGTATCGACTTGAAAATTAAAGCTAAAATCGCGTCAATTAACATTCGAATGGCTAGCGACTTTCGTGATATCAGCGCCTTTCATATCGAAGGAATTACCGCTGGTTATATTATGAAAACATCTTATTCTCAAGCGAATGTCAATTTAGCTTCCGTCAATATCAAGGATTTAAATTCCACGACCATTTACAAAAATGTAAGTGACTTAGAGTTCGTTAGTTGAGGATGTTTCGCCTGTGTGATTAGGCCTTAATTACTACACAAGGCAGTAGTGTAAGCAGTGAGGAAACTAAACTCCTATTTCATTTTGCTTGTAGATCGTTTCTGTCGAAGGCTCGGAATCGTTGCAAATTCAAGCTATAATGTATAATCTTGAGCCGACGGATACTGATAAAAACAACATGTCCATCAAAGTTGTCATGGGATGCCACAGAGTGGTGTTCCTGAACGCTTTCGTCATAGGTGTCATGGTAAGATAAAAGAGTCAAGGATCGTCGATTATTTGAGACTCATGAGATCTGAACATTTTCCAGAATTTCCTCAACAATTTTCAAGCTGCCCAACTCGCCATTAAAGAAGCTTCCGCCGCTGCCGCCGAAGCAGCTAAAACGAATATCAAAGATGTTCAAGAAAGGGCAGCTCGCATAGAATTGGCTGTGAAATTGAAAGTAAGTTTTGTTGGAGAATGGTGGAAAAAATTTGAACGAATTGTTTGCTCAAATGTTACGATTGCAAAATGTTTTAAGAAGTTGCCCATAGATACAGTGAATTTTCTTGAAAATTTTTTTATTTCTAGGCTCCGGTTATTTACGTACCAATGAATTCGAAGAGCGGACATTGCCTCATGCTGGACATGGGTAATCTCACGATTTGTAATAGTTTTAATAAATTGGAAGTCACCAACGAAGCCGGTGATTCTCCGATCGTTGACGAAATGAAAATAGAACTACAGGATTTAAAAATGTCGAGGTAAATTTATAACAGTTTTCATTGAGTTTTAAAATCAACATTTATATTTCATAGCTATGGAATTTTATGTAATGTAATGCAATATCTTAAACTAAAATTCTTGATTTTTTACCTTGAAATTTCGAGATTTTTCCATGGCATTATTGAACATGATCAAATTCGGAATTGACTAGTTCTCAAAAAATTGTGGCATGCAAAAAATGTATGAGTTACAGTTGGGTGGATTTTGAGTTGCATAATTACTGCCGTAGTTTAATTTTTATGAGATTATTAAATCCACTAAAACGTTTTTTTCCCAGAGTTCTTTTGAATGAAGAAAATTTCGTTTCGAAGAACGAAGTATTATTGCTGCAACCAGTGAGCTTCACTTTGCTCATGAAACGGAATTTATCGACGGCCTGGTTCAAGTCTATCCCTGATATTGACATGTCAGGCAAACTTAACACGATTGAATTGTTGCTGAGTCAAGAGGATTATGCGACTATTCTCAGAGTTTTGGAAGAAAATTTGGGTGAAGCGATGGAAGAACCTAATCAAACGCAATCGGTGGTCCGGAATACCAGAAAAACGATGATTGAAGATACTCAAAAATCTACGAGTGAGTACTCTTTGAAGCAAATAAACGATTGTTCTTCTACAATACGTATTTTTCATTGCTCGTTTTATCTGTAAGACCGAATTATTATTTGATTATGTCGTAAAAAATTTACAAAAATGTCCCCTTTTTCAGCTAAATTCGAGGTGGAGGTTCTGAAAGAACCAGAAGAAGGCGATGATCAAAATCAGAAACATATACACACAGCAATCAAATTCGAATTTATTATGGGCAGCTTTGTTATTAATTTGTTTACCGGAGGATCCAAATTGGTAATTAAAAGTTATGTTTTTCGCTACAGGATATAATTCGTATGATTAAAACTTGATTATGTTGGTTGTAGTTAAGTACGAAAAGTTCTCCGCTGCATTTACCAGAGAATGGCCTAGCGAAGTTTGGCTTGACACACTTTGCTGTGAAGGGTCGAATTTTCGGGGATGGATTATTGGCTACGTCGATACTATTAATGAATTGTACTTTGGATGATACTCGACACAGTCGCCAGGGCTCCCTGGTCAGAATCATGGAAAGAACAACCGCTATACCTACGATGGATGTTACGAGCAGCGAAGAAGATACGAAACCCATTAGAAGCATGTTGGATATGACGATTCGAAAAGGGGCGAATGATATGTTCGGTGAGATTAGAACTAACGATTTTACTTGGAACAGATTTTCTTTCACGAAATAATCAATTGAGCCTTCAAAGTGTTACAATGATTTTTGACATTATTTACGATTATTCACGAGTAATTCCAGCACATTTTTTTTTCTCACAGAACAATTCCAATACTTTATTACCAAAACCGTGATGAATCAATAGAAAAACTGTCATCTAAACCTCGTTTCAGTTGACCTCCGTGTGTTCTCGTTCAGCATAATCGTATCAGTCGATTATTTATTGAAAATCAAGGAATTCTTCAACGTGTCATCAACAAATACCACGCAAAATGCAGTACAGTCAGCACAGAAAGGAAACTTAGAAATGGGAAGCCGAACGAAAAAAGTTGCTCAACCAGCTGCAAATGCATCGAGCATGCTGACCGTAAATTTGCACGTGGAGAAGCCGGACATTATATTGCTGGAAGACATGGATGACATCAACTCAAATTGCATCGTTCTGAATGTTCGTTACCCTTTTGTGTTGTTAAATTAAGGAAATTTATTAATTCGTTCAAACGACCATATAGACTGAAAAGGGATTACAAAGTTTTCATCGTGTACATTTCAGACGGAGTTGTTACTGAAAGTTCGTATGATTGGCGAGCATCAGGTTATCACAGGATCAGTGAAGGATTTATCGATTTTGACTGGAATTTACAACCCAACAAAACGCGCGGATTGGATATATCAAGTTTTGAGACCGTGCAGCATAAGCATTGCCGGTTCAACGCCAGAAGGCAAAGGATTACACGTTGATGTGTGTTGTACAGATGTCCACATTTCCGTATCACCTGGTATAACGATTATTCGATAACTAGCTTGTAAAATATTTGATCATTATTTGCAGTTCGAAATGTTAGCACAACCTATTTCCAGGCGTTATTGAAATCTTGAACAAAGTTTTACAAAAAATAAGCACCAAAGAAGCAGACGAAGACGAAATTGTTAAATCTGAACCTACTCATGAGGGTCTCTGGCTTGTTACTCCTTACGAGGAGAGTGAATATTGGTTCCTGAAGACCGAGGTTGGAGTTGAAGCTTTGGAAGATTATTTGTACGATAACTCCGAGGATGCTGTTCTGTACAAACCAGAATTGGCCATTGTGTCCGCTCCTGTTATACTTTTGACCCTCGAAGCCGGAGTTGGCAACAAAACACTGCCCATGCTTCTTTTCCACGTGGGCTTCCAGAGCAATGTTAATGATTGGAGCACCAAAACTGTAAGGGCATAAAAATTTATTGCTATAATTGCTTTCAGTTTTTAGGTCGAGAAAAGAAAATTACGGACTTTTCGCTAAACGTTGAATTTTGCTGCTACTCGTTTCAGATGTCCGTGGAGTGTACGATGTCTCTGATTATGGCATACTACAACAGTAGATTAGCTCTGTGGGAGCCGCTGATTGAGCCTGTAGAAACTATTCAAAATGGTGAGCGCGTTTCCAGCGCATGGGAACTGAAAACGAAGGTATTATTGAAATGAAAAGAACACAAATATTGATAACAAATAACAGGCGTTAAATAATGTTGCGATTTCTTTGATCTGATAAATAAATTTTATTTTCAGGTACAATTTAACGATTTAGCACCAGATTCTCGGGGTGCGAGTGCGATAAGTCCAAGCTGCGAGAGCGAGCCGGACGAACTGATAAATCAGTCTTCCAGGATGTCGATCGACATAGTATCTTCTGTAGGTTTTCGAAACATTACCTGCAAAATCAGAAATTATAATTTTTCCTGGCAGTCAATATGGATTTCTAAAAAAAATCGACATTTTATTTTTCAGGATAATTTGGAAATCACTGTGACAAAAACGTGTTTGGACGTTCTCCAACAACTTGGTAAAGCGTTTTCTAGCGCCATGGAATCAACAGACAAAACGACGACGCAAAAAGCTGCGCCTTACGTACTGAAGAATGAGACAGGATTAGGACTTGTGCTTGATTTAGAATCGAGTAATTTTAAAGTTAGTAAAATGAAGACACTTTTTCGTAAACATTAAAAGAAAAGAAGTAACTATAATTATTCGGAGAAAAACAAAATAAATCGTAGGTGATCGGAGATCGATCGGAAACCACGGGTGATTCTGCAGAGGAAACCCCTCATCCATATTCAGAGGTGATGTTGGAGTCTGGCGCATCCGTCGAATTAGCACCAAAAGTCGTCAAAGTTGACACCCAAATTCTGGATCAATTGAAAGTCGTTTCGGTTAAGGACAAAGGGCAAAATAAATTCTTCGTCACGGTATAAGATGCTTCCAAAGATTTACTCCGGTATCACTCGTGCTGTACTGCAAATTTTACAAATCTTTTTGTATTTCAGTTTAAGGGGATATCCAGCAAATTAGAAATACCAGTGTTGCGGGCGGACAAGAGGTTCTTTTCATTGAAGTATCGAAAAGAAGGTTCAGAAGAATGGGGTGTCATTTCGGACGTTATCGTTGAAAACGGCAGCACGATCGTGACTTTGAGAAGCGTTCTTCAGGTGAATTTGTTATGACTATTAATGTTCATCCGAAGAGATTCGTTATTCATCGTTTCATTAAATTCATTGATGTCGAAATTATTACTGAAACATTCACTTGAAAATTCGTCGCAGGTCCACAATCATTTTTCCGAGCCGGTATCAGTGTATTACATGACAAAACGCGGCAACGAAGTCGAATGCGTTGGCACTGTTGGCCCAGATGAGCGTCTCAATCTTCCCTTGGATGCGGTCTATACACCGATGAATATTTATTGGTTATTCTTCAGTATTAATGGGTAAGTAAATAAATTATAAAAATCAAAATTCATTGTTCTGATTGACCATCGTTCTAATCGGCAGGTACATGGTATCGATCGAACCGTTTATCTGGAAAGATCTTCAAAAGACCGTGTCGATGACGAAGCTCCTGAAATGCGAATCCAGATCGAAACAAGAGAACAAAGAACCCTTTTATATTCAGGTAATTTTATTTGACGGACGAGGCTATAATTTTGCATAAGTAAAATATCGTTTAGGGTCATGACTTAGCCGTGATATTTTTCTGTATATTTTGCACCGTCCTTGTTATTTAGCCGGTACCATGTGTCCTCACGCAAAAGAATTCTTCTCGGACACTGGCTTCTGTGTTTCTTTGTAAAACTTCGTGTTTTCTTTACTTTTAGATTATTTTCATGATGATCATGGTTGGTTGTATCTTCTATTATAACGAACATATCGATTTATTGTTAAGTACCGTTGACTGGCGATCCAAATTATCTCGATTTATTAATAACATCACGCCTGTCTGCCTCAGTCCGTTTAATTCTACACCACCCAAATATCTGGAAGCACCTCTTCAGGTATCTCTACATGGCTCTCCTGTTAACACGTTTCATGAGCTGTTATTTTAGGGTATTTTGTCACACGAATGTTTATTTACCGTTAGAATACTTGGCAAAAGTTATTTTTCAAATTTATCTGTATCTGTATGAAAAAACAATATTCACATGTGTTTTTTGGTTGTCGTATTTTTTAGTCTCGAGATACTTTCAAAGTAACTAATTGACGTTTGAATGGAATTTATTAATTGGACTTGCCCACCAATGCAATGTTGGTGTAGACTCTAGTGATATTCTATTCTCCATCTGGATTAGTGCTTTTTCCGTTGTAAAAGTCACTGCAAATTCTATGTTAGGCTAACAATCTAAGCTCCCACGACAGTATACAAACAACGTTTTACTTTTTCATAGGCTTCATAGGTCTTTTTCTGTGTAAATATCCGCATCGTCTAAACCCAACGAAATTTTATCTTTTAATTGTTTTTTCTATTTCTCAATGACTTATTCAACTCGGGATTTGAAGAAGTGTTTTATAAGCATTTTTATACATATTTGAGCGCATTTTGAAGAGCTGGTTATTCGCTAAAATTATCGAATATTGAAAACATCTGTTTTGAAGTTTCACGAGTAGTTTCTGAGATACAAAAAGATTTTTGTAATGGAGAAGTCACTACAATTACTTTCGTGCGATTATGTTAATTGAAAAACCGGTTGTGAAAAAAATGTTGAATGTGTATGCGTGCCTTTTTTATACATTTTGAACAAAATAGTCACTGAATTTTCATAACTGTAAAATCAATTAAAAATAACAATTTTCAAACTTATTTTGCACATGTCCTTAATTAGATATCATGACTACCATTTTTGGTCTTGTACAGGATGAAGAAATAAAGGGATAGAAAATAGTATTGAGGAGGAAGCAAAATTTAAAACTTCTGCAAATATGAATTACTCGATACTTTAGTAGAAACTGATAACTCGATATAGTCGACAGTAATTAGTTAACGATATAATCTGACGAGAGTTTTTCTCAAAGAATAGTCGATGGATGGAAATACATAATTATATTGCTGATCGTACAATGCCTTATTGGGGCAATCACCCTGGATGTTCCTTGTCAGTAATATACGAGCGACTCGTTATCATGCATGGGTATGCTAGTCATTTCTTTTGCTGATGACATTTAGAAACCGTATACGTGCAACCCTCGGTAGAGTTTCTTCGTTTGAACCCCGATTATCTATTTGAATATGAACACACACGTTTGGAGTATTTTTAGTTGGATTAATTACAACATGTGATTTTTCAGGCTGTTGGCGAAATCGAACAAGTGTATTTTGAAAATACGAGCAGACATACCATGGCAAGCACCGTTTACAACATACACTTGTATCCATCGGTATATCTGAAAAACTTTTTACCAATCGACATAGTAATTGTTTTACCTGGACATACGGAAGAAAAGTTATTGAAAGCCAGCACAATTCTGCAACTACCGACCATTGACCCAATTCAGTCGAGTATCGTTATCAAGGTAATTTTTAATTTTTAACTAACATGCTTATCTAATACCCATATGACGCATAATCCATCATCAAACTTTCATCAAAATAAATTCAAAAGTTTACGAAATAATGACATTTCAAAATCTTTGAAATTTCAAGAACAGCTTTCCAGTGAATTTTTCATGCAACGTTTCATTGTCTCTATTCTACAATAAAAATACTGATTAGTCGATTATATTTGAATTGAATTTTCTTAATAATTAACTTAATAATATTCTTCAGCTTCCACAATACTTGGAGAAAGATTGGTCATGCAAAGGTGAAATATTAGCGAACCCAGCAGAGTTTTCCGTTTGGTCCTTCGAATCGTTCGACTCTGCCCAAAAAGTTGTAATGGATCTTGGAATGCATACAGCTCTTGAACATGGATCAATTATCATGGCTTTATATTGTCCATTTTGGATGCTGAACAAGACGGGCTTGATGCTTTCCTATCGAGTGAGTATAATCTTTTTTCCTTTTTCAAGGAGTGGTTTCAATTGAATTTCGGTGTCTAAGGTTCTGTTGTTGCGACATTAACTATTTTTATTTTACAAGCGAAACTCTCTTCTATCATTCGAATTTTCGTTTTGACAATATTTTATTAGTTACAATTAACTCGTGATCGATGCTTATACACGTTATTATGATCTCATTAGAAAGTTATTTTTGATTCCACAATAAATGATAAAATTCAAGTGAGAAGTATCATAACTCTGAAGCATTGCTGAACAATTTTCATTCAGAATTTTCTTGAACCAAGTAAATACGATATGAAACTCGTGACGAATATTCTATAGATTTTTAATTCGGATATAAAAAAGGAATGAATCCTGCTTCATTCTGCACTCAATCACATTTTCGAAATGTTACAAAAACAATATTGGTTATTGCATGAGCCTTTAGGCTGCAGTTGAGTAGCATGTCGAACTAGCTTCGAAGATATGCATCGCTTAATTCGATTCTATGATCGCAGTTCTCCGATGGAATCCTCATATTTATGGGGTGAAAAGTCCAAGCTTCCAGAGCTTGTTTAACTATAATCATTTATATACCGAGGACTTATTAGTGAATTTATTTCAGACGAAGTGGCCCGACCCAAGAGATTCATAGACCAAACGGCGTTC
Source organism: Venturia canescens (assembly GCF_019457755.1). NCBI lineage: Eukaryota > Metazoa > Arthropoda > Insecta > Hymenoptera > Ichneumonidae > Venturia > Venturia canescens. Next base: position 14,395,897 of record NC_057421.1, on the reverse strand, counting down.
TAACACAGTAAAGAGTCTTTAGGGCGGCACCGAAACAACTCAAACAAACTCTGTCAAGCACATCACTACCAATTCCAACCAATGAAAATTCCTGGCACGGTTTGGTGGTAGGAATGTATCTGAGAGAGTTTCCGTTTGAAAAAATTGTTGCGGTGCCTCTTGAGTGAACTTTCTTTCATTCATGTATTCTTGTCTCGAGCTGCTACCACGACTCTAGATAGTTATTGCAGGCAGTTAGTTTTCATTAGATCGACATGAGTATTGAAAGCAATGAATTTTCGAATTTTCATACGAGGTGGGAAAAAAGTTTTGGAAAAAAATGTTAAATTATCAATATTTTGGTGATTGAGATATTTCGCCGTAGGACAATTTGTCGAACGTATTAGATCGTGAATAATTTTGTGACGGATTTCGAAATCAATGACAGTTTGGTGTATGTTGCTTGTATCAGATTGGCAAACTTTGTCATTGTTTGTGTATATATTTTTTGTTAGTTTCATTTTAGGAATGTAATGTAGCTCTAACAATTTGTGATTTGGCTAGCTCACCATCATCAATTATACGGTATCGAATTTATGAGGATTTGAATTATTTTACAGAAATCAAGTAAAGGTGGAAAAGAGCACTCGAGCCCAGTCAAGGTAGAGACCTAATTATTGTACTCTCCTCTTGCCGTAAACTGTGCTTCTTCTTACATAGCCAATTTTTTTATTTTTGTAGGTTCGGCAGTATTAAAAATATGTACTGTTGACCGATAATCATGAATTTGAAAACGACGTATCGTTTTGAGGAGATTATTGTTGTATCTTTGGAAACTCAGTTTATTCAAGAATTTATGTAAAAGTTTTTTGTTTTTTTTTCTCTCTCTACATATTCGCAAAACAATACAAATGTACTACTGATATATTTCAGAGTCTTTTTTGTAAACCGCGTCGACGACATGGAGAATTTCATAAGAAGAAGGCAAAATCGGTGAATTACTGTTTCATGATTATTATTTTCGAGCTATAAGTTTTTTAAAAAGCTGGATACTCAAGTACATTCGTAAACGTCCTATTGGCTGGCGATATCACATAATGGTTCATGTTCGTGTACAAAATACCCCTAAGTTAACAAGAAACTAACGACACATCTTACTTTTTTGTTAGTGACATGTTAAAGATTTGAAAAATCTCATTGAACACCCCTTGATGCATGGATCACAATATAACTGACATCAATTAATTGTTATTAATTTACGTGGAGCTCTGTGACATGTAATTTAGTAAAGTCGCATGAATTGTTTATTCATTAACTATTTTTGATGAATTTTAAGTGGAATCTGGCGTTACGGTCGTGCACTTAGGACATATCAAAGGTATTTTTCCGTACTCGGTAAGATCAATGATTTTACCGAGTGCGGTTTAATTTATTTTTACAAAAATTCATTTATCCAATCGTTGGAAATTTTTTACTCAAACTGACTGGTAATCTCAATTTGAGCCTCCATCAAATTATAGGAAATTTATAATAAATGAGGAACCTCTATCGGTTGAAATGGGTTATCGGCGATGGTTGGAAATGGGCGAATAATGGAAATGTAATAATGGAAATTGGAGTCGAGTGTTGGTTTAGGAATTTCAAACGATAGGCACGAGGTTCCATGTGCTTTTGGACTGATTACATTTGCTAGAAGAATGGGAAACACAATAGTAAATAATTGTTGAAGCAACGTTTGATCGTAATAGGGATATTTTTGCATTTTATTATGTGTGGAAATGACTTATGTCTATGGTACCCAGCAACGTTGATGTTCTCCTTAATTTATGCTCAGTTAACAACTAGTAATAACCTCAACAGTCTTTTCTGAAGATCCTTCGGATAAAAGCACAAAAATAAATTGGTAAAAAATTGTCATTGGTGTATCATTTTTGATTGGGGCTATTTTTGTACGAAACTTATTTTTTCGTCTCGTCCGCTCTTGTCTCTGTGCTCTATTTTTTATACACACTGGAGTTGGAGTAGATAACAAGGTTGGAGATTTTTATAAAGCGATTTTGATTATGTTGCGCTTTGTATTAAAAAAAAAATTATTAATCTCAATATTTAGTTCACTAAATTCCATTATATTTGCAGAGTTCCGAGGATCATCTCAATGTTTTGTATCACCCGGAAACTTTCAAGGGACCAATATTGTTCTCTTTTCGGTCGAAAGCATTTTTTGGCAAGAAAAAGGCAATGGTCAGAGTCGAAGATGGCGAATGGTCAGATAAGTTTCCTATCGATGTTGCTGGTAGTAAAGGAGTTGTTGTTTGTAAATACAATGGTCTTACTTATCAGGTTTGTAAATTTATAAAAAAAACCGTATGCAATACGATTTTTCATTTATTTTTCATTTTCATTTATTTAAAAAAAATAAGTACGATAATTCCAATTGCTTCACAATTTCAGATTGGCGTGCACAATCAACTTACGTACAACTCGCTGACTAAACAAATTACGTTTACCCCTTACTTCATTCTAATAAACAACGCCGATTTTCTCATCGAGTGTCAAGAGGCTCAAAGACCAGCGGATCCCGTTACTCGAGTGAGTATATATTCAGTCGACGGATATGACTTTTTTTTAAATCGTTTCAAAGAAAATTCCTTGCCCGACTGTTCTCGTTATTTCCCATTCAAAACTGAATGGATTAGTGTCGAATTTTCACAAATTTAGTTTCCATGTCTCATTCTCATACTCAATCTCATTCACAGGTGAACCCAGGCGAGTGTGCTGCTCTCTGGCCTCATTCGGAAGGTGAAAAAAAAATGTTGCGCGTCATGGTTGGTGGCCAACCTGAAAAAACTGCCCCGTTCATTTATACGGACGTTCACACAACGCTTTTGAAACTCGATAATAAGGTAACAATAATACACGAAAATGGCTTCTCACAACTTTCAAATTTATGATTATTCAATGATCAGCTTATTTATTTGTTCTTTATTGTAGTACGGAGGTATTAACGTTGATATACAAATAAATGAAGGCGGAGTTTATATCTCGCTGTCGCCGTACGGTCATGGAAGCTGTCCGGCTTTGATAATTAATCACACTTCTCACACTATTAATTTGTGGGAAAAAGGATCCATGAATGTGAGGTAAATTGATTCCGTTCATAAGCATGATGATTCAAATGATGCTGTTTGCTAAAAAATGAAAATCGTTATTGGCTGAACTCACGTGTGCATACGAAGTTTTGTAACATTTTCATCGTAAATTTTCGCATTTTTTCATTGCATTTGAATTTATGTTTCACAGATCAATCCAGTCATTCAACCGTATGTTCTATACTTGGGAGAATCCTTCAGGAACACGAAAGTTAGTGTGGGAGGATAATAATAAAAAAGAAATCGAAGACGATTTGCGAAAGGTAGAGAGAAAAAGTAACGCAATGATAACACAAAAATCAGGACTCATAAAAACTAGTCTGTAATTCAAGAAAAATAAATTCATTACATTTCAAGGACTTGACAAAGTTTGAAAATAAATGATAGAAATGAGACATTTTTTCGTCAGGATAATCTCGGCACGTTTACCATGCCGGATATTGAAGAAGAGATATTCTACGTTTCATTCCTCGACGGTATACAGCGAGTTCTTTTATTCACGACGTCATTAAAAGTTGCTGAAGAATGTCAATTAGCCGGTGATTTCGAAATAATCGATCAAGATATAACAATGAGTATCCACGGTGTTGGAGTATCGCTCGTTAACAATCTCGCAAGGGTGGAACTCCTGTACATGTGCATAGCAAGGTATATGAGTACAGAATGTGCCAAAATTGAAAAACGAAAAGTAGAATTCGATGCGTAATAAAAAATAACATTTCTACGTAGTTCCGGAATAATCTGGGAGATTCGAAAGTCAAACGGAAGTCGTTGGCGACCATTGACTACGCGAGAAGTTTGCCTAATCGAGGAAGCACATCAAAAGTATGTGAAGGAACTCCAAGTTGGCAGGGAACCTGCTTATCGTGTGATGTTAGAACCAAAATTGGAGGTACTGCGAATTAGCTCTAAAATCGTATCAGCGTCGATATATTTGGAATAAAAATGGCTAATCAATGGCTTGCTTTCTGTATAATATTCATTCTGAACTCGAATGAAATGTGTTGTTTTCTATGTTGCGTATTTTCATGAAAATTTAAACAATTTAATTTCAGGTTGACTTCGCAGAATTGAAAATGTTGAGACCACATCGCGGATACTTGAGACGAACTTTCCAAACGGGCCTATGGCTGCAGTATCGCACCTCAGCACATCAAGTACAACTACACGCCAAAATAAATCGTCTCCAAATCGACAATCAGCTGTCCGAGTGCGTCTTCCCAGTAATATTAGCACCAGTTCCACCACCGAAAAGTGTTGTTCAAAGTTCGGGTAATTAACGCGATTTCACCATGTCTCATCTCTCCGGAAAATAATTTTCGTTCGTTATTTTTTTTATTTGTTTTAAATGCTCTCCGTTATTCGCATGTTCCAGTATTGAAACCATTCGCCGAACTTAGTATGGTAAAGCGTTTGCTGGAGCACAGCACCGTGCAACAGTTTCGGTACTTCAAGGTTTTGATACAAGAATTCCACATCAAAGTTGACATTGGGTTCATAAATGCAATCATGGGCTTTTTCGAAGCTGATGAAGCTAGTGAAGCAGAAGAAGTAAATATAATGTCTTCATTTTTTTCTACTATCGAAACAACGAGCTTTTGATTTCATTGGGTTTGCTATTAAAATGTTTTACACAGCATGCAACTTGCTTGGGACACTTTTTACTGGAACTTCATATAATCGTATAATCATATTTGAGGAAAGATCAAGCAGCTTGTATTCTTTTATGGCATCAGGAATTAATGAAAAATCAATATTTTCAGAGCAAGCTGTTCCAGTTGGATATGAAGCTGGTAGACGAGCCACTTTTGTACCACGTTAATCTTATCACGACCGCGGAGCAAAAGAACTTTTTCGATTTGCTGCATTTCTCGCCACTGAAGGTAAATGAAATTTCACTAAAAATTCGAAGTTGAATAAATTGAGCAAGAATTGATTTGGACTGTTTTTTCTTTTCAGATACACATAAGTTTTTCGATGACCGGAAGTGGCGGTGGTCCATCGGCTGTTCCTCAAGTTCTCAACGTTTTGCTGCAGGGAATAGGCGTTACGTTGACTGACATCAACGACATCGTTTTCAAGTAAAAAATTTTCCTACCAAGTGACGTTATGACTTACGAAAAAAAAAAACAGTTCAAGGAAAATAATCGCAATCAATTAATTTTTATACAGACTCGCTTATTTTGAACGAGATTACATTTTCATGACGCACAAGCAACTCATTTCGGAAGCGTCCAATCACTATGTAGGCCAAGCCATCAAGCAGCTCTACGTCCTCGTACTGGGCTTAGATGTCATCGGCGATCCGTACGGTCTCGTCGTTGGTACTATGAAAGGAATAGAAGATCTCTTTTACGAACCATTCCAAGGAGCGATTCAAGGCCCCGGAGAATTCGCCGAAGGTTTATTACTAGGTGTACGGAGCATGCTGGGACACACTGTCGGCGGCATGGCGGGTGCTGTTTCGAAGATCACTGGAGCCATGGGTACTATTTATACTTTCGACCTCAGTTTCCTCAAGTATTCCAATGCAGAATGACCCTATTATTAAAATTTAATTCCGTTGTATTCTTTTTTCAGGTAAAGGTCTCGCTGCTTTAACCTTTGATAAGGAATACCAGCGCAAGAGGCAAGAACAACTCAACAAACAACCTGCTAATCTTCACGAAGGTCTTGCTCGAAGTGGGAAGGGCTTAGTGATGGTATAAAACGAAATATTATTTCAAAACGAGTGAGAACTAGATAATGATCGTGGTCCTCACCGCTATCGTACTATTTTCTTTCAGGGCGTGTTTGACGGTGTCACAGGTGTGGTAATGAAACCCATTTCCGGTGCTAGAGAAGACGGAGTCGAAGGGTTTTTCAAAGGCGTTGGAAAGGGTATGGTAGGACTCGTGACGCGACCGACAGCGGGGGTTATCGATTTTGCCAGTGGATCATTCGGAGCGGTGAAGCGGTGAGTGAAATTCATCGCACAATTTGATGATGAATAATGAATATTTGCACGAACGTGAAATTTGTGTTTCGACTACCAATACTTTTTTAAATGAATTATCCGGTCTCCAAAATTTCCTAGTTGATTTTTAAACAATACGAAAAATTGCGGACACTCGATGAACAAATGATTCACGTTGGTTTACAGCGCGACAGAACTGAGTGAAGAAGTCAAGCGAACCCGACCGCCGAGATTTCTGCTTCCGGATAGTCTAATCAGGCCTTACGTGCGAGAAGAAGCTGAAGGAAACAAAATTTTATTCGTAAGTTTTGCGTTATCATTGACGTGGATCCAAATCCAAAGTTTCGACGAGGGTACAGTTGCATTTTTCATACTATTTACATAATATTTCATCAGGAATTGGAAAAAGGGAAATACGCAAACACGGATATTTATTTCTATCACATATACGTGAACAAAGATGTATTGCTGTTGACCGACAAGAGAATAGCGTATTTGGAGCGTAACGAATTATTCGGGGGCTGGAAAGTTGATTGGGCATATCCATGGCAAGAAATCGGCGACTCTCCGAAGCTGGTCGACAGAGGGGTCCAAATTTTCATGAAAGCGGGACAGAAGAAAATGAAACTGGGAAATTTGTTTGGTGGACCAGACCACAGCAAGATAATATTGATTCAAGATTACAACGCAAGACAGGTAAACTTGATTATATTCTAAAATATTAACATCATTTTTAAGCCACAAAATGGAATTGTTTCAACGTTTGTTACAGGTTTTATACAATAAAATTCAAGAGCAAATTAATCAACTCGAGTCGTAATGGGTTGATGTAAAGACGCTAAATAATTCGTGTTACGATGTACTTGAAAGCTGCATCTTGTCAGTCAGATAGTCGTATCTGAGCTTACCGCGTATCCGAAAGCACAGTTTCTCCAAAACTAAAGACTACTTTCCAACAGCGAAGGACTGTCTCACGAAAAGCCACGAGTGGTCAGCGATATAAGCTTAGTCATTAACCATGATGCCGAAATACCAAAAATACAATAATGTATAACGCGTAATTATGGGCACAGAGTATCAACGTCAACCGACCAACATCTACGAATTCGTCGAAAGCCAATACAACGATTCGTTCGAATTACCATTTATAATGTTTTCAACGCACAACAAAATGCTCACTTTTTTTCTCGTTGATTCGTGAAACAATCAATGTCGAAAACTCTGAGAAACAAGTATATAAATTAATTATTTTCTATTTGCTTTCTACTTTATTCTTACATATTCCACCGACTGCTTACATGTAAATAATGTATATGTATATTTTTGTTTGACTATTCAAACTATTCAAGTTTCGTTCGAGCTCATCATAATCGACCATAGTTATTCTATTTTTCGAATACCCGATACTTTTGTTTCTTATAAAATAATCGTATGTATGTACTTTTCGACGTTGCTGAGTCCGTGTAGTCTCAGATTCTCGTCGTCTTTCGTGCGATACGAGCCTTACGCTTTATTCGCGCGTTACAAATATTGAGCCTATTACCTGGTGCACGCACTGAATTTAATGTTATTGAACGACTGTATAGTCCGTTATTGCTTCAGGTGCCTTTTCATGGTTTATATACATCATTAAATGATTTATCGAAAAATCGTACTTTCTATTAGAAAGAGTAAAATGAAAAAAAAATCTCATTTGAAAATTTATTAATAAAAAAAAAACACATTCAAATATGATTACGCAGGTTGATGTAACGTTTCTTGTTCCTTGTGATTGCTTCCTTAACTTTTTCTGAAACCTTTGAGAACGGCTTCAGGAAGCTTCACATTTATCTCATTGGGACAAGGATGAGGAACAAAGAGGAACAGGCGAAGCTCTGAAAGCAAGTGAACTTCTCGGAGGTACAAATTATCTCTGAGCATCTCCGTTTCATGGGTACAGCATTTTTTAACCGACATTTTCCGGTAGTCACTGAAAAGGACTACCTGCGAGGAAGGATAATTTAGGGAATTATTGCGCATAACTGAGTTGAACTCCAGCTCAATGTGTCAAAACAGATTAACAATTGGTTTATTAAATAAAATCGTTACAAAGTCAGGTCGATTCATCTCGAGACCGCAATTTCGAATTTCCCCCAAAATGGTTAAAAATCTCAGCGTTCATGGGCTCAGGCGATTCACTGGTTTAGCAATGTAAGCATTTACATAGTATCCTTCAGAAGTTTTTATGTGCTGTCGCTGCGGTGTGCACTGCCACAACGTTCCTTTCCCTCTTAAGGAGGGTGGCTACGTTCGTCAAATTGATAATAAATTGATTAAATTTGGTGATAATGTTCTTCAACATCAAGTGCGAAGACACAATTTTTTTCAAAACTTTCTTCTGCTTAGTTATCGAGTAATTACGCATTAATTAAAGCAGATTTCTTATGCCCGGAATGTATACCTATATATATATATATATATGGAAACCCTATGCTTATACACGTGAGTTTTAATGATAAATTACTCGATAACTGTGTAGAAGAAAAATCTTAAAAAATTTGTATTGTCAAATTTAACTCTAAAGAATATGTTCACCCAATTTTATTAAATTCTTATCATTTTGAAATTTTTTATGTATTTAACATGGTTTAGCATGGCAACATTGTGTATCGTCCCTAGCCACCCTCTTTAAGGAGGCAACTACGTTTTCGGCTATTTATTGGTGTATGGAAATTGGCTGGATTATCTAGATTCGATTTCGTGACTAACCATCTCCGTATATCTGTGTGTGCATACGTGTTTTTCAATTTTATCTGTATAGATGGATTCCCATTTTCAAATTTTTGTTTGTTTTTTTTTAGGTATTTTATTGTGTTACGAACTAAACTCTGGTGTTTTGCTGATCCGGCCTAGGCTGATTTGATTGCAGAGCTTGGTCAATCGCAGTGCTAACTTGAGCTACTCGCCTGAAAAACCTTTGTAGCGCCATCTTGTATTTGGTAAGTATGAGTGTAGCTGATATAAGAGACGATATGAAAGTCGCCGAACCTAATGAATAGTTGAGGGGGTTTGTTTGGGTGCTTGGGTCGTTTGGTTTCGGATCCGAATTCTTCTTTTCTACGTGGTGTTGATCTATAACCTGCTTGACCTCATAGATATAATTCGCCACGAGTACCAGTTTAGTCTCTGCATCATGCATAAACGTAAGAGGAGGTGCATAATGCGCAGCCTGTGCATCATAATATCTTGGAGGCGCATACGTGTGCCGAGGGTGAGAAGTTGTAAACGGTGCAACATCAAATGATGAAGGCGTAAACGTGGGTACCGGAGGAAGAGGACGAGTTGTACGAGATGTTGACCGGCGCGGAAAAAAAGTTTCATTCGAAACTGGATGCGGTTGTTTATCAGGAGATTTCTCAGATTTATAACTTTCGAATACAGGGTAGCAGTCACTGTTCGAAGTAACCAGTGAGTTTGAATAGATGGTTTTATTTATTTTATCCCCGAGACACTCGAATTGAGTTTGTTTTTTTTTTGGTGATACCATCAGCCAGCCGTGTCCCTCCGGCAAACACCTTGTTATCGTACTTTCAAATTTCATATTTTTTTTGTTGCATGAAGGTTCTTCGGGTGGCTCTCCTAGGTATGATATTATTTCACACGGACTATTTTTACTTATTTTTTGTATTTTTTGGTTTGTTTGTAAATAATATACTGAATCTATTTCAATGCTTCTTTCGAATTCGTCATAAGATATCGGTAAATAAATTTTTTCACTTTTATTTACTATTATATGGTTCCTGAATGGTTCTATAATTTGAAATTCATTTTCTTCCGTTCTCATGGGTAACGGATACACGTTATTTATCTCCAAAGAAACGCTATTGATCAGCGGAAATTTTATAACTAACGTGATGTCCTCTCTGCTAATATACGAGCTGATTTGCGCTGATTCCATTAAACTTTCGCTCTGCTTCGGATCGCCCACAAAATTAAAACTTTCTGGCATATCGAATGCGATCATTATTTCCAAAAGCTCTGCTAACTCCTCTGCCGTAAATACCCCTGGAACTATCGCTCCATTTATAAAATACCTAGAGAGTTCATAGTAACCTCTAATTTCTTCTGTAAAGTAATCTATTATTGCGTTAATTTCGTCCCAAATCAAGTTGATTTCTAACAATATGTCAGAAGCGTCAAGTTCTTTATTCATTTTATCCTTCAGTTTGCTTACGGTTAATTGCAGGCTGTTATTGCCGTATTTTTTTTCTATGTTCTTATAATATTTATCCCGTGAGCTTTCGATAATTAGCAAATGTTCACGCATCCTTTCAACATCAGTTGTATTCTTTGCAATGTGTTTACTTATTCTATCGAAATCGTAACCAAGTGAATTTCCGCTTACTGTGACCTCCCTTATTCTTGGATCGTTCGTCGATTCTTCATTTGCTCTTTCGTCACTTATTCCGATATCAGCGTAAAACCAATCGATTCTGGAGTGGAATTCTTTTACCGTTGCATTCGAAAAATCTTCGCTCAGAGTACAGATACGATTGTCTTGCGTATCGGTACATATCTGCTGCAGATCCTTATAAGCATTATCAACCTGTACTTTTCTGTCGTCAATTACGTCCACACTCAACTGGAAGGCGAGTATCCAACTTTTTTCGATTAATCGAACGGATCCTATTTTATGATAGTAAAACCATGACGTGTCAGTCAAATCCTCGACGTTTAATTTGATTCTCTTCTCTGAAACATCTCCGGAAACCAATCCACACAGGACCGCGCACCTGTAATATGGTTTTGCCTTTAAAACAGTCTTCTGTCTCGTTTTTTTTTCGTTTTTTTGGTTTTGTGTATTCATTACAAATATTTCATGTGTATCTCTGTAGAAAGAGCTGTTTCGATGTTCAATGAGGTATTGTTCCTCCATTGTTTTCGCCATTTCGATCATTATTTTAACTTCTGAAATGATCTAGTTTTTACCACGATTGAAGCCATAGGATCGAGAATTGTTTCAGCGAAAAAAAGATCTCTATTTTTTCTATTGTAGTTAAAGAATACAGCGACGTGGCAGTTCGATTCGAAGTGTCTGAACTACTTTTTTCCTAACGCTTTGGAAAAGGCTTTGAATTGAGGTTTTCTTTGAACAAACGTATTTAAAATTTTTGATAAAAAATGTCTTAGAGGTCGCGATAATTTAAAACTTTGAATTACGAGTTCTTCGTTGTTTCTACTTTCGGCGGGTTACTAAAATTTGTTCCGTCACTTACAGTACGATGATCTTCCAACGCATACCGCTCGATGTTGTCGTAGTTTTTTATCGACTCCTTTTCTCCGATTCGCTCTCGATAATTGGCAGTCTGCGACGCCGATCGGTCTGTCTTCACGTGCGATATTGACCAGCTTTCCGATTATTCCATATGAACGGTATTTTTTAAAGTCTTTCAACAAAACCGTTTTATAAATCAGTGTTATAAAATAGAAGTTTTATTGTCCGCGCAATTGACAACGCGGAATAATTTTTTCGTAGTATCAAAATCGAGACGGCGCAGCACTTTTTCGATCACGTCCTTGTTCCTGGGAGATTAACTGCCGAACCGACAGCTGCTCGTCCAACTATTGAGTTGAGATTAAAATTCCAAGTGCTCACGATTATGTATGATAATTCATATTTAGAGATTTTTTATCGAAATGACAAATTTCAAATATACATTTAAAATCAAGGCGAGTGAATCGGTTGAAATTTGTTTGAGTTACGAGTCCAGTCGACTTGTATACAGGAAGCGCATTGAATTTTAGCATCAAGTCGATTGCGGGTCAGGAAAGGTTGCGCCCGAATTTAAAAATCGAGTACTGAAGGATTTTTCATAACGATAATTTTATGAAATATTATTTAATGTGTGCTTAAACAAGGAAAAAAAATCGATTTTCAAAAAATCTTAGAGGATAGCCGAAGGGCTGATTTAAATTTTGAGCACTTCTTTCCTCACCTTTTGCGAGCTAAGACCGTTTTGTGAGCACGAGTTATCGAGTACGGACAAAATTTTCGGAATCATTGATTCCAGTTCAATACGTTAAAAAAATTGACAGTAAGTTTCTTGAGTAAAAGATCACGAAGTCGAGGGTTGTTTGCTTCGAGACCTATCGATGTTATTTTATTCACGGATTGTCGGTGACTGCATAATCTGGGAACTATCATGCCTACTTATTAACTCTTCAGATTCCCCCAAAATGCTATGAATTTGCCCCTCCTATTAGTTGTCCATTCTTGACCATCTTCGACGGACTTCTTTCGTCGATTGAAACTCGTGAATTACCGGTTTAGCAATTCAAGTATTTTCGTAGAAATTTTTGGAGATCTTGCTCATTTGGTTTTGCCACGGGCACAACAGTTACATTATTTCGTAACGTAATATCACTATAGGAACAAATGAAATTTTTACGCAAAAACCGGTTTTAAACGACATACAGCATTGGCCAAAAGTATTGGCCACCTTTCAAGTTTCCTCGGCAGAGAAATATCGAATATGTCAGCAAAAAACACTCGTAAAGTTCAATGTAACCTACGAACTTTTGAAGCAGATAATTCGAGCTCGATTTCCTTCCTTTTTCAGTTCTTTTGATAGGAGTAGAAAGGCAAAGAATTTCTATGATTTTCTCTCTTCCCAAATGCACTTCCTAGGCTCTGAGAATATTGTAATCTCACAGTTTATTAATGAAATTTCTAAAAGGCATAACGAGAGCTTTAATTTTGCTTGTAAAGACACCTCCTGCGATGTTTTTTCCGCAGGGATGGTTTTTCAAAAAAACGCAATCGGAGCTCTCAAAATTCTCCTTGAAGATCTCGCCGATAAATTGTAAAACTACGATGTCCCTTCGTGGAGTGAGAAAATCATAAAAAATTGGGCATTTCCAAAATTACGTACCGTGCGCAATAAACAGCTCGAAGAGAAAAATAAATAAAAAAAAAAAAAGCAAGATGAGGCTCGAATTGTCCACTTTGAAGGCTCCTTCGTTAAGGAAGTTGAGGCATTAGAATGAAAATGATGTCACCGCTTTTAAACCGATTGCATCTTATAAAGTGAAGTGTAAAAAAAAATCAGTTAAATTTTCAGACAGTTTAGGAGCGTCGTTGCTGAGAAAAATCAATAACAATTTGGGCCAAATAACATGTAATCTTATGGAAGTCAAGACACATTCAGTGATATCTCCGTTAAAAATGATGCTAAAAATATGAAATTTTTTGGGCAACATGAGCAAGGCTTGCCGAATAATGTCAATTTTTTTCAGATTTATTAGGAGATTTGCTGAGATTATATTAATAATAATCTGTTTTCCGTGCAGTTTTTTGAGGCTAGGATCGTCACTGTTCGTGTTTTCGACTGAGCTTTCACCAGTTTTTCGTCTTTTTTTCCCCAACTTTTCTTTAAAGTGTATGCAACATTGCCAAACTGTAAACTGGCCTAACTTTTGAAAGGTACAGGTCATCACTTTTGGGTAAAAAAAATGACTGTACAGCCTCAACTTCCTTAAAAGTTGCCTTGCGATTATTTCTTGCTGGATAACATTCGATTTGTGTCCACCGACGAGGAGGATGAATTTTGAATTCCCTCTTGTCAAACCCCAATGAAGAGGCACTCCCGTGAATGAATTAAATCCAGTGCCACGAGCCCACAACTGAATAATGCGAAAATGTCTGAGAATTTAAATAACCTTCCGTAATATTTTATCATTTAATTTCAGGCCACAAAGCTCGTACTGACCTTCATCTGATTATTTTTCGTCGAGCTACCACTGTTGCTTTTATACTTCTGTATTAATGAAAATTTTGACGTAATATCGTGAGCGCCACTTTCGTATGGTTTAAATGAAGAAAATTAAGAAAATAAACACCAATTAAACAGCGCGTGGATAAATAATGCTTCATTAAAACATTTGAATGCCAAACGATATTGATCTATGAGCGACAAAACATGAATCTCGAAAAAGATTTGTGCACACTCAGTATTTATTGGTAACGAAATAAATATAAATTCAGCTGTTTCATTATTATTTAATAAAACTACGATATTATGAAATGTGGCAAAAAATGTATGATTAATCTTCATCTTCAATTTATTGCTAAGTAGTAAATATACTCTGAATATGCTGGACTTACCATATTGAAACTCGACTATAGTCGGCTGGGTAAGTTTTTCTTATTTACATTAACAAAAGTTCATTTAACACGTAAAATTGAATGTGACGAGTGTATGAAAGAAATTAAACTATACGAGTGTATTTTTTCAGGAAAATTAATTCTAAAGATTCCTTTCAACGATAAGATTTACGACTCTTGTAGATTATTTTTCCACTACTATTGGCCAGAGTGAAATAAGGAAAAATATTATCAAAGAATTAATTAACAGAGCAAAAAAAGAATGAAATATTATTGCGTAAATTCATGTAAGTTTCGTTATTTAATAACGCGTAATAATCAGTGAGAAACAGATTCCGAAATTGAAAGGGAAATTTTGAAAATTTAACGTATGATTGAAAAAATGATGCTTCTATATGTAACTCACTTCGCTTGTAGAACCTACAATAGTCGCTCATCACGATTGTTGTTACGAAAAAGTACGAAATAACTCTTCCGGGTATCTAAAGTTTCGGGAAGATACATGACATAAGGCGCGTTCGAGGAGTCGCTATTTACGCTAAAAGATATAGTAATATCATTCAACGATAGCGTTAGCGTTTGTAGCGCAAACAGCGACTCCCTGAACGCGCCTGTAGTATATGCGTGTGTGTTCAATGTTTTCTTTTGTTTCGTTCGCCATGTCAAACTGCAGTCCGTAAAAAAAACCTTCACAAAATTCACGATTGGATACATCATTATTTTGAAACTTTTTTACAACGAATAATCTGTTTAGAATGGGAGAACGCTATCCAAGCGGCGGGTGAGTAGCAGACGAAGTAACTATTTTCCATTTTGTATTGAAAACCTTTGGATTACGTGAAAAATACTTTTCGATGTTCAGACAGAAAGTTTCTGATCATGCGCCACCTTCGTATCCGACTCAAGTTCCAAGAGAGCAGCCGTCTCAATATTTACCAAATTCACCTCATGGTTATGAAGATGCGGAACAAAGAATTGGACAAGCGCAACAGGTGATTCCGATGCTATTGGGTGGCCCACCGTACTTGCCACCTTTGACAAAAGGTCAAAAAATCAAAACGGTAACAAACTTAACTTTCAATCATAATCCTAGTAACCAGTAAAATGACCCTTTCCATTTTAAGAAAGAACATTGCATTTGATTCACAAAATGATGGTACGAACGTACAAAATTAACGTTTTATATACGTGCATTCAAAATGTTCTGATTTTACATATAATTTTTCATAAAAGTTTCATGATTTGTCAATGTTCGATATGAACCAGGGTCCATATACTGTCACAGTGACCGATAGCATGGTTCTTCAGCGAGAACATCAGAATCGTGAAATTTATAGAGCCTGGATAGAGATGCAACAACGAGCTACTGAGCCACCCGAAGATGAATACCACGCTGCATTCAAAAATATTAAAGTGAGAAGAGCTTTTGTGAAAAAAGTCTTCTTCTTACTTTTCCTACAATTTCTCTTCACAAGTTTCTACATTTCATTCTTCATGTTTCACGAGCCAGCAAACATTTTCATAAAAGAACATTGGTACCTGTGGGTTTTTGCCTTGTAAGTAAGTGAAGGTGTGTATTCTATTTATAATTACAACATTTCTGTGTGTATATAAAAATATTGCTTTTCTAGAATTATTTTCATGACATCCTATTGTACAATATCTTTATCTGAATGTGGAAGACAACAATCTGGATGGGGTGGAATTTGTCTTATATTATTGGTGAGCTTGAAATCAGCATTTTTGACAACTGAAGAAAAAGTTTGTACTTCATGAAGGATGAAGAATATGAAAAATAAATTTAGAAGAATTGCATCGATGAAATGATGAACTGATAAAAGTTGGCACCGTCGATTCGATTGTGCAGAACTTTCAGTTATCCGAGATACGTAACACTCCAAATTTGAAATAAAGAAATTCGTCATTCTTCCAGACACTTGCAGAGTCACATTTATCCGCCTATGTAACTGTGCACTTTGATGTTGAAATAATGCTCATAACGATGGGGCTCACTGCATCAGTGTCATTAATACTGACAATCGCTGCAGCTTGTTGCAAGGTGTGCATTGTATTTTTTATATAAAAATTCTTTTATATAAAATTTTTTGCAATTTGTAAGTAAAAAAAAATATTTTTGATGTAACATTCTACGAGTCACTTACAGGTTTTACTAGAAAATTGTGTTTTCTTAGGTACATTAGTTTATATGTGAAAATTTTCTTTAAAAATTAATGAGGATCATTGTTTTCTTTCAGTTTGATTGTACAAAGCATGCTGGATTACTTGGCATTTTTGTACTTGTCTGTACAATATCAATTTTTGTACTGATATTCACGCTGATGTTCACACGAGTCAAACTCATCATAACGATAATTGGTATCCTGGGAGCACTTGTGTTTTCACTGGTTAATATCAATATGAATTAATATGAAATAGAAATCATACTTATCATTCATCACTGTTTTATTAAAAAATGTGCATATGATATAAGAAAATTTAATTTATTCCCTCCACTCTAATATCCATATTTAAAGTGCAATCTGTTATTTTTATTCTGCAGTATCTCTACTTTGACATACAAACCATTATGGGTGGCAGAAAATTGGAGCTTAGTCCTAACGAAGTAATCTTTGCTACAACTCAACTTTATGTGGATATCATGGGACTGTATCGATATCTTCTTATGTTTATGAGTGGCACCCAATCGAGCTCGTAAACTTCAAGTTAATACAGACACATTTGTACATGAGTTTCGAAGATATTCTTCATTTTTATATACATATATTTGTGGACTCCGTAAAAGTGAGGTTCAATCATTGATTGATAAATTGACTTACTCAATTATTTTGTACTTTATTCTAGTGAGCATTTGATTTGCGTTCAACGGCATCATTTTTTCGAGATTCTTAATAGTCTGGTAATTGTATGTGAAAGAACATTTAGAAAGTCACGAACCTCTGTTCCGAGCATTTGTCAAATTATTTCACTTGCATACGCACTTGATGAATTTTATATTCCTTTAATTCTTGACGATCGCGCCATCAGTTTTTATTTTTAGAACTTATATTGTGTACTATGATGATGAATTTCACCAATTTATAAAAACGTCTTCAATGTCTTCCAACAATCGACGACACCAAAAGGCCTCAGCCCCCTCAGCCCATGGCCTCAGCACTTCTATACATCTGTTCTTTCTTCTTACCAGAACCTTTGCTAGTTACGATTGTTGCTTGAATTTTGAGTTTCCGAATTTCCCGCCAAATGGTTCTCATCTCTGCTTGTGAAGGATAAAAAAAAATTTCCGTCACTTTGAACCGTGATTCCCGATTCCCGCACTCCGAAATATGTATACTTATACCTCTAGGTACTTTTTTCAATCTATGGTTAAACGGCTGAATTGACGTTTCTACAAGACAATTCAATTTACGACTTGAGAATTTTGCTCAAGTGACATTTAAATAAATAATTTTTCTTTTCGATTACTTGAAGTCGGGAATTTATAAGTACGACCATGAATCGACTATTTGGGCGTGCTAAACCCAAAGAACCGGGTCCAAGTATCACTGACTGTATAGCTGGGGTAAGATTCTTGCAACGTAATAATTTCATAGGTTATGTATTGACCTTGCGTCATTTCTAATTTCAGGATTTTTCTAATCATACCTTCTAACATAATTTGTTAAGAACTATTCTTTTAACCCCATGAAATAGATTTTCACACATTTTTAATACCTATTTATCACGTGTCAGGTTGATGGTAGAGCCGATTCGGCCGAGAAAAAAGTTGCGCGATTAGATGCAGAGCTCAAAAAGTATAAAGACCAAATGGTCAAAATGCGGGACGGACCTGCCAAAAATGCTGTCAAAGCCAAAGCCATGCGAGTTCTCAAGCAGCGTAAAATGTATGAGGCGCAAATTGATAATTTGAGACAACAAGCATTCAACATGGAACAAGCTAATTACGCTACTCAAACGCTAAAAGATACTCATGCAACTGTTGCCGCTATGAAGGAAGGTGTGAAACAAATGCAGAAAGAATTTAAAAACATAAACATCGACCACATAGAGGTATATTCTTATTTCTGTATTTATCAATTGTCATTCATAATTTTCCAGAAATAGTATTGACTCATCTCCATGGGATGTATGATTTTTTGCTTGGTATATGTAACATTCTCTACAGGAGTGTGATGAAAAATGATTCACTAAATTATTACTCTCAAATAAATTCTGGACATAGAAAATGTTGCATGAACAAGAAAACTTCAAAATAAAATGTTACTGGCTGTATCTTATAAGAATCATTCTTTGCCTAAGTACGACTTTGGAGATGTGTGAAACTCAATATTGTATTGGACTATGATTCGTAGAAAGTTCTTTGATCATCTATTGTCTCTGTGATCAACAAGGTCCTTATGAATAAATAGAAAACCGAATATTTTTTCAGGATATGCAAGATGATCTTGCCGATATGTTGGAACAAGCGGACGAAGTTCAAGAGGCGATGGGTCGAAGTTACGGAATGCCTGAAATCGATGACGACGAACTCGCAGCCGAGTTGGACGCTCTTGGTGATGATCTTGCTCTGGATACCGATACATCGTATTTGGACGATGCGATAAAAGCTCCTAGTGCTCCTGACAGAGAGCCTGGCGCGAGTTCAATCAGGAACAAGGTTAATAGATACATCAAGAATATCATTAGACTTTAATCTTGATCTTATTGATTTTTCTGTTTTTATTTTTTTCAGGATGGAGTATTGGTGGATGAATTTGGGTTGCCCCAGATATCAGCTAGCTAAGTTACACCAGTTGACAAAGAATTCATTACGAAAAAGAAACAAAAAAAGAAGAAAAAAACGAGCGGATTCCTGCAAGCTTGTCCAAAGACACTTTACTCTTTGACCATCAGAGTTGCAATGCTTAATTTCGAGCACATTAGTAATCCTGAAAAAGAGGCAGGGACAAATAATTGATTTCTAATGGATGTTTCCACTCGTGCCGCTTTTAACTTGCGCAAACTGAAAACAAAAAGAAATTATAATGCTTGAACACAATTTCAACTTTATCTGAATATAATATTATATAAAATATAATATATCTTTATGTATATGTACAATTTTTATTACGATAGCTTTATGTTATGTGAGTAGAATACAAAAATTAATAAAGTCAGTGATCAAATGACTTTAAGTCGAGATACGTTAGACGATTTTTGAGTTGATAATTCAGCATAACGCTCGCATACAGAAAGCACCTCTGATCTAGAATTCTCAAAATCTGCTTCCTCAAACCCATCGATTTCTAGGTAGTGGTGCACATGAGCCTGTCAAAAAAAGTTGTTTAATGATTACAACTCAATAGTTGCTACAGTTGCATTATTACGTATAAACAAATATGGAAATAAATGTTTCCTCGAACAAAATTCTTTGATGAAAGTAAAAATTCAAGTTCAAAAGATTGTGCCTGGAGTAAACAAATATATGAGAGGTAAAGTATGTTTTGAGTGTTTTTTTTAGATATAGTTTCATTAATTGCGCATTAAAATTTCGTACTTTTCTTTGGTACAGTCGATCGAATTGTATTGTCAGATCCTTCAACATCGATGACATTGAAGAAGAATTGAGCAGGCACAGAAGAGAAGCTGTGTGTCCGGCCGGAGGTACAGAACACATGCCAATTTTGGTTGCTTCTTTACTCCATGTCGTGAATTTTGCCCTAGTCTGAAATCTACACAGAAAATAATTCGCTTTGGAGCTTTTACTGCTTGATGTTTTCATCGTAAAAACAAGAGTGTCTTGCATATGTATCTATTCAAAGTTATTAACTCAGAAACATGAATTTTCATGATTTTTTATTCAGTTCAATAGGAAATTTAAAAAATGTTTTTTCCGATTGGAAATGACTTGAATTAATCTGCGTAGAATTGGACAAACTTAACAGAATACAAAAGGTAAATTCAAATTGAATGATGGAAAACTGATAAATAACTAAGCGCAGTTCAATAATTCTCACGTTGTTATATTAACCTTTCAATATTTCTTCTTATATCTGTTAACGATGCATTCCCTCTCGCAATGTGAGCGCTGCCTATTATCACTGAATTTGGACTTAAAGGATCAATTTTAAGTAATTGATTTTTTCTAGACCAGGCGTTACTGAAAAGCTCGTCTTGTAATCTGAAATTATAATAAAATATGCTTGTTTATGAAATGAAAAATAGTTCTCGGCAAGGATAATTGATCTCGTACTTGGCTCCATGAGCTGTCGATACTGTTGATGCGGTGAGGGATATCGGACTAACACTGCTATATATATAATGCAATTTTGGATAAGCTACTAAATTTGTAGCAATCTCGTTCATATCCGTATTCAAACTCCCAGGAAATCTTGCACCACTGAAAACACCATTCGTCGACACATGACCGAAAAGTTGAAAAAAAATTGAGTCATATTCAATATCATTTTCCAATAAATCATATTTTTTTAAATAAAATTTCAAGTACACTTTTCTTTAAGGAGGGTGGCTACACTCGTCAAAATGATAAGAAATTGATCAAATTTGGTGATAATATTCTTCAACATCAAGTACGAAGACACCATTTTTTTCAAAATTTTCTTCTGCTTAGTTATCGAATAATTACCCATTAAAGCAGATTTCTTATGCCCGGAATGTATACCTATATATATGGAAACGCTATGCTTATACACTTGAACTTTAGTGATCAATTACTCGATAGCTGTACAGAAGAAAAATCTTAAAAAATTTGTATTGTCAAATTTGGCCCTAAAGAATATGGTTCACCAAATTTTATTAAATTCTTATCATTTTGAAATTTTTAATGTATTTAACATGGTTTAGCATGGCAATACTGTATCGTCGGTAGCCATCCTCCTTAAATACTTTTCAATTTTCATCGTTATCAACTCTCCAATTTAATTCATATTTTAGAATTTAATTAATTTATTAATGCGTCCGATTGAAAATAATTTTTTATAAGTTTTTAAAAATAAATTTATTAATACGTTTTTCTCTCACGCGACGTACCTCGTGAGATGTAGCAGCATGTTGACAATAACACTGTTCATATCTTGAAAGGGTTGTCCAGTAGCATTGTACTCGTGCTGATCCCTGTTATCTCGTTTTTGCAGCTCAGAGTTGCATATGTCGAACAGAGCGCTATTGTCAGCCGGAAAAACGCAGGTGGCGTGTTCCACTAGTTTTGCAGTTGCTAATAGAACATTGTACGGTGCAGTGACAACATCCTGATTGCCAGCAGGATAAACACAAGAAACGAATCTGTCGACTTCCGGATAATTGTCGTTCAATAATTTTAGAGTCGAAGTTCCGAGACCTGAACCGGTTCCTCCTCCGAGTGAATGCAACATCAAAAATCCATGAAGACTGTTACACCTCTCTGCGGTCTTTCTGATTGCTTCCTCAATTTTATCGTAATAAGCCTGCCCATGAGTATGGTACCCTACTGCCCTGAAAGCACCCGTTTGACCATCCATATTGCTTATTTTTATATTTTATGACAATATATAAATATCCGTACCAATTGTTACCAGAACCTGGATAATTTGTGATTGTGCAAGTTTGATCGAACAATTTTCGTAGAGGACCTTGTTTGAACCGCGAAACAACGCTGTCCTCCATATCTATTAAAACTGCCTGCGATATAGAGAACGAACATATTCAAAGATGTTTTCCTGTGTACAAACTTATTTCAAGGTTATAGAGACGTTACAAAATATCAACACCATAAAGAAAGAGCGTCTTCGCTCCATACATTTTTTTTTTATTCATTTAGATCGTTACCCTTGCTTTGACTTTGGCAGAAACCAAATCTGATATTTGTTTGAAAGAAAGGTGTTTGGCATTTCCTGGTACGTGGAAAAAACTGTCAAAAGCGTCGGACAGGTCATCGATATGTTTTATGTGATCCCGTTGGATCTTCAGAAATTTCATTCCCGATGAGGTTGTTTCTATTCCGTGCTCGTGTAATGCAAGTGGCCAAAAAGCTCCTCCTACTTGATTCCCACATTGCCCTACTAAAAAGCATAAAATTTGTTCGCAAATAGAACTTTTTCGTAAAAATTGAGATGGAACTGGAAATTCAGATGATTCAAGGATAAATTATCCACATTTGTTATTAAAGTTTTGTAATTTTTAGATTTTCAAAGTCGTTCACGACTTGCGAATTCAGATTGGGACGTTGGACCGAGCTCGAAGAAATTCGCAGGTGCGCGTGCGTTGCTAAAAGACTTCCTGTTTTCCCGCGGAAATTATTCTCTTAACAATTGAGTTGTACGTTTTATCTTATTTTCGAGAATTTTCTATGCTTTACACATTTTTCATATTAAAAAACGAATGAATGAGAAAAATCTTTAATTGACGTCGATTTTTTATTTAAAAATACAATTATCAAGAAAAAATGCCATGAAACCACCGATGGGTTTTTGTCATCTTTCCTCTTTCGAGAAAAATCGGCTCGCAACAGTGTAGTTTATCAGGAATGATTCTAACAAAACAATACAAAGGAATTATAATACAAAGCAGTAATCACTAACCTTGTACCGTAATGAACTGACTCATAACCAGATAAGAATTTTCAACCAGGCAAGCAAAGGAAAATAAAAACCAGTCACCAGTCCTGAAGAAAAAACGGACTTAGGGCGGGTTGTTCCAACTTCTAGGTAGCTTATCTGGTGGGTAAAAGCATTGACTTGTAGACCTTTAAACTTTAACTGTCAGATAGGCTTACCTATAAGTTGGAACAACCCGCCCTTAGTGTCGTGTGTGCGTTTGTGAACGCGTTGCTCCGCCGCATCCTCGCGCGCTTTTTTTAATTCGCAGCTGTTGTTTCGACAGATGTACTGTACGGAGTCGAGTTTCGCCGCGCTTTGAAATTTCGTGGACACTTGATATTATCTGTAGATTGATTATATACATTGAAGATATCGTTCGATAATCAGTCACGACTCATGTCCGCGGTGATTGCAATGAATGCGATGATCGCAGTGGCATCAAAATCATAGCTTGGTGGTATCGTAGATGATCCATATTAGACGAATTAGGCAATAAAATTAAACAAAATGAAGATTCTTCACGGTGCCTTGGCATCGTTATTATTGTTTATAATTTTCCATCGTGGATTAGGCGATCCGGCCGTATTAGTTGATTCACGTGAGTATATTTCTGTTTCACCATAACCTTAAAACCGGCGTTTTACTTGAACGAAGCCGGTTTCATTCTCTTTTCACTCACTGTCACGAAAGTAAGTTTTTCTCACATGTTACAGTACACTTCTTGGAACCTGGAGAATCCGTCGATAATGTTAAACCGGGTTTGCGCATATTTTGCCATAATGCTAAATCAAAATATCTCATACACATCTGGAAAACCCTCATCGTAAGCAAATAATACACTTGGTTTTTCTTCTAATTTTCTGTTTCATTTCATGTTATGAAAATCTGATAAAACGGGTGAATATCAAAGGTACCAAAGAATAAACTTCAGAAGCAATTTTAAATTTTGAAAGAAAGCAATGAATTAGTCGTTTTTATGAGCGTCCAAGATATTGAGTATTCATGGAGTTTGGATATAACAATGAGTTTATCACTTTTTTTTTTAAAGAAATTCAATATTAGTTACAATTTTTGCTTTGAAATGAAAACTTTTTAATTATGCTTTGTTAGTTTTTAAATTTTATTTTCTGCAGAATGTACTGCTGATTAAATTTTATGACACTCATTTTACACAACACCCATAAGAGCTCTTGCTGGTATTACTGCTACCTACATCTAATTCGTAGTTATAGTTGAGTATTGACGTTAACTTTTAGCTTTAATCAACGTTTATTTTTTTTGAAAACACGAATCTGATTTCTTTTTGCGTACATCAGAAAAAAAGCTTGGAACAAAAAATCAATTAATATTGCATGAAGTTAATCACTTAATTTTAATTTGCTACTATTAACAGCATTAATCTGCTTATTATTATGTTAATATTGTTGTTATTATTATTATTATTATTATTATTATTATTATTATTATTATTATATTGCAATTATTACATGAATGATTAGCCAGAAACAATAATTATTTTTTATCAAAAGCACCTATTGTATGTGGAGGTTGATTTAAATTATTGCATAAAGTTTTTATAATTTGCTAGATGAATTTGAACACGACTTTGGATACTTATGAATTGTATGATGGGAAAACTCCCCTTGAGGTTGTTGAGAAGCACAATGATAATCAACGTTCTTGGAAGTTTAATTGGTTTGGCACAAAAAAAAGCAAGCAGCTTAGCATCGATCCATTTCAAGACATTTGTATTGGAATTTACACCCACCCGTACAATCATTATCAGTACAAATTGTCAATGACACAAATGAGTTAGTATTAATCTTTGATCAGATATCTCTTCACTTGGATAGAGCTTTAATTGATTCAATGTTATTATGGATTGATTTGACAGAGATCGATCCTTGGAAAATTGCAATGATGGCTGCGGGCATATTACTATTTTGGAGCGCTCAAAAATTGAGTAAAAATGTCCTCTTCTACTACATTTGTGGCATCACAGCAGGTGTTACTACTTCAATTGTGATACTCATTTGGTTCGCTAGTAAATTGATTCTTCCCAGAGTAAGTGATTCTTATTTTTTATATCATGACGTTGACTTTGAAAAATTATAGTATGCAAGATCTGATGTAAATCCAGAAACTATTTTTGTATCGTAATTACAAATAATATTTCATGAATTTTTTTCTATCAAAAGGGGAAATTAATGTATGCCATGGTTGCTACTGGATGGACAATGAGTTTTTGGCTTGCTCAAGCACTCTGGGAAAACGCCCAAGTGATATTATTACAGTATAGAGATTGGGTATTTTGGTATATTCTTATAACATCTTTCATAAGTTTCGTAATATGCTATCGATTTGGACCAATCACCAACACGAGGACGAAAACGATAATACAGTGGTTTTTGCAGGTAATTATTTTCTTGTTTAGTCATTTGTAAAGAGAGCAACATTTTCATTTTGTAGGTATTGATAAAAATCAATCAGAAATGTCGTGAATCTCATGCGACAGTCTCGGAAGATTGAGGAGAAAAAAGTTAAATAACGATATTAGGGATAACGTTTAACCATAAAAAAATGATTTTTTTTGTAATATCAAATCACAAGTCTATTGAACGTAACTAATTTTTGGTTCCTCGTGAAGTCTACCATTCACTATGTAGTTTGGTCCGAAGAAAAGGAACAAAGTTCAAAAATCAATGAATGAATCGACGTTATAAATTATTTTATTGTGCTCCAGCGAACCGTATCATTTGTTGAATTGTTTTTCTTTTTCAATGTTCAGATGTTCGGATTGACGTTGGTATATTACAGCAGTCACTTCCGCGAAGCGTCTATCGCCTGTTGCGTAATTCTTATATTCCTCTACAACTTCCCTAGCGTCGTTATACACAAGGGAAAAAAATATTGGTGAGTATATACAAGGGATTAAAAAATTAGCTACTCTGGTTGGATTCATATTCAACTGATTTAGTTTTTGTGTTTTTTATAGACTGAAATTCTCTTGCTGTTGGGGGTTCGCTTGGGTGGGGCTGTGATCTGCTACTTCCCTGATAGTCGGAAAACGTTACTGATTGTTCATTAAGATAAATTATTTTTGGAAAATCATTTACACCTTCATTGATGATGCATCAAATCAAAAGCAATAATAAAAATAAATAAACGAAAAAATTTGAAGTCGTATGGAGATTGTTATCTATACTGTCTTTCTATTTATTTTACTTTTCTAATACGACTCGATTTGTAATCAGGAAAACAATGTTTCCGGAACGTCGACGATTATTGACTGAAAATGAATATCACAAAGAGGGAATAAGAGAAACGAAGAAAGCTTTGGCACATTTACGAGAATTCTGCTCTAGTCCTGATTGCAAGCAATGGAAAATTGTTTTGAAATTAAAAGATCCTGTCAGGTATGTATCTTACGAAAATTCAGGGCCTCATTCTGGTCACAGAGATGGAAAACTGGATTTCGGACATTTTTTCCTCTAATGGAAATTATTACTCGTTATTTCAAGGTTGTTTTTTTCATTTTATTACTGAATATTACAAATGGAAAGCAATTTCATTCGAAAATAAGAAGATTTTGTAACTGGATTACCGCCTCGAAGATTCTCGGGTGAGCTTTAGTCGTTGCATAGTTTCTTCAGAGTGGTTGACAAAAGAATTTATTTCTCAAGTTTACATCCCGTGTTAGTTGAAAAGAAGGAATTAACTGACATTGCCCTTCGAAATGAAATATGAAATGAAGAAATAGGCAATTCAATTGTTGAATAATAGTTAAAAAGTAGTTAATTAATGAAGAAACGGTGAAATTATTAAGTCATCGCTTTTGATTCTTAGGTTTGCCAAATTTATTGAAGGTGAGGAGCATTTAAAGGATGACGAAACTTACGAGCATGAGGCTGAGCTCACGCGACTAATAGAACAATGCGAATATAGTGACGATGACGATGATAATTTGATGGAGGATTATTGAAGGCTGGCAGTAGTAATTCCGACTATTTTTGTTTATTTATTTTGATGATAGTTTTTTTTCTTTTTCATGGATAAGTCGGAGTTAAGACAAAACCAGGCAGAATTATTTCGCCATTAACCAAGTGTGCTGTGTGTAAATGATTTGAATATTTGATAGCCGAATCAATTGAATATTCAATCGTGTATAAATAACAAGACGCTGCCGCGTTTCTAGATAATTAACCGAGATGAGCATCAGTATAATCATGGTAATAAGCTCATAGTTATAACGAAAGTCTTTCTGTTAAAAATTTTTTATTTCTTTTCACAAAAGTCGAATAGAGTTTGAAACCAAACGGTTTTTTCAACATTTACTTCCATCAATCACTGTTCCTTGTGGAAATAACTACTCATTTTGACGATAGATATACGTCAACACGTTTATATCAGCGTAATAACATATTGAATTTGTTACATAATTATAAAAATATGAGATTAGTATCCACATAAATCTAATGATTATCGTTTAAAAATATATTAAGTATTTTGTATTCGAGGTATGTGGAGTAAGGCACCATTCTTTCGTTTGACGTGTCGTCAGCGCTGAATAATTGGCAGTGTAAATATTAACGAATACATTATAAATAATATAAAAGATTTTTCATGTTCATTTAAAAAATTTAAATTTTGCGGCCTGGATCACATAAAAAGTGTGATTTTTTTCAGACTAGTCATTGTAAGAAGTTGATGATGTTGTTTGCATAATTAAAATGCGACCACATTTCATTCTCAAAATTTGGCTAATACTTTTTCAAAAATATGAGACAATGTCATTTTTTTGGGGGAAATCTTACTTATGTATTTTTCAAATGAAAGTTTGATTCTTTCAAAAAAACTGAATGAAAGAATAATTTGTTTTTTTTTTTGCATTTTACTCGAAACGGTTCCTATGAAGACTAGTTTGAAAGTATTGAAAATCAATAGTTTGTGATACCATTGCAATCAAGCCATTTGATTTATGACGCCGAAGTGTTTTTCAATTTTTTTTAATGCTCTTGGCAACTTTTCTTAATTGTTAAAAGAAAAATTTGGTCCGTTTCTTTTGTCAGCTCATGCACTGATCTACAGATACCGTCTGCAGGTAGCGAACGTTTTGTAAAATTCTTAAACTGATTAAAATGTTGTTCAACGAGTGTCACGCATTGTTATTCAGGCTAGATTAATTAAAATCTGATAAAGGTTTTAGTTTAGCGAGCACGTGAGATTTTCTTGGTCTTGTCGTTTTCAATGGGTGGTGGTGGACCTTTGGCATTTTGATGGCGATTGTAAACGCTAAAAAAAACATGATGTTTTTTTATTTCAATTTTTTTTTGGATGCTCCATATTTTTGAAAACTTCAAATCTATTTTGAATCACCGAATGTTTTCACGAT
This sequence comes from Venturia canescens, assembly GCF_019457755.1. Taxonomy (NCBI): domain Eukaryota; kingdom Metazoa; phylum Arthropoda; class Insecta; order Hymenoptera; family Ichneumonidae; genus Venturia; species Venturia canescens. The sequence continues at coordinate 14,367,687 of NC_057421.1, read as the reverse complement.
TTGTCGAATATTTCTTCTACCATATTGACATTCTTTCGAATGCTCTGCAAAAAAAATATGAAATTGCTGTTGTGCATACTCACTATTTGTACGTCTCTGATCGAATATAATCCATAACATGGGAAATACCAACTTGGAGTTGATCACCGATGGGCGTAACCCAAGGATTAAATTCCATCCTGAATATGGCTTTGTTGCTTACAAGATCTAGATTTCCTGAAAAATGGCGAAATAAAATATGAATTTATTCAATTATATACAAATTTATTTGACTGGAGATTTTTTTTCTTCGAATCAATACCTATTTCCGGTGGTAAGACAGTCAATCGGTTGCCTTGGATGTGGAGCTCTCGCAGTCTACTGAGGTCTCCAATTTCCTTTGGTAGCTCGATAAGATCATTTTCTCTCAGTACCAACTACAGAAATATTTTGATTGATAGATTAATCATTATAGGATTTTATATTTATATTTTCAAATACATTCTTTTAAATAACATTCATAAAATCTCTCATAGTAATGGACTTATCAGCTGCGTTCCACTTACAATTTGAAGATTTTTCAGTTGCCCTATTTCCGGTGGAAGGTATTCAAAATCATTGTCCGCCAAGTACAAAGCTCTGAGGGTTTCTAAATAAATTGACGTTTGGTTAATAATTTGATTGTTCTCATTTTATCGATGACATTAATTAGTATTTCATACCCATCATGAAAAAGTTCCCGGGCAGTTGTTTCTCGTTCAAATTATTGTAAGTCAAGTCAAGAACTTCCAGGACAGGAAATGCCCCAAATCCTCGAGGAAGAACATCCAGTCGGTTCATGCTAAACATATTTACGATAAACGTGAAAACGTAATTTTCTTCAAGATTTTTCCTCCAGCATTACGAATAATACAATGTGCATGAATTTTCTAATTTACATTACCCAACATTGAGAATCCTTAGCTTTGGCATCTGCGACAGTGAAATTGGCAATTCGGTAATGTGGTTGTTAAATAAATTGAGAATTTCCAAGTTGACGAGATTCGCGAGCCCCGGAGGAACGACTATAAAGGTTTTATTGGTTATTTCAAATTCAATTGAAATTTTGAATATTAATGGAAAATTTTGGTTTTCTGTACAGTAAAAATTAGTGAATCCTGGGAAGAGACATTGACTCGCTGTTACGACTGAAGAATGAATTTTGAATATTTATTACCTTGGATTTTATTATGACTCAGAGTCAACCTCGTGATGTTGAGCATATTCACTGAAAATCACAGAAAAGTTTACTGAGACAATATTCTGTGTTGCATGGTTCTAATTTTTCGTAATTTATAGTTAAACTGCCCTCCGCCCGAGCCTTTATTGAAACTTGAATAAATATTTCAATAATTTTCTAAAATAGAACAAATTGATAGAGTGTCAGATCGAAAACAGTAAAAGTTTGATCATTTTCGTTGAGGTAATCAAGTGCAAGAGACAAATGAAAAATACACCCGGTTTACTCGACATCCATCATATTTCGAGAAAAATAAAAATTGTTCTTTCCTCTCTAGTGAAAGAAGAATAGCGTGTAATTCATATTTTTTTCGAAGTATCAAGATTTTCGAAATGAAACGTATAGAAATTTGAAAAATTTATAATTGCAAGTTATTTCAGTTGAGTGAAAAGAACGCCTTGCGTGTACTGTGTTTAAAAATAACAGTTGATAAACCATTTGAATAATACATCATAAATTAAAAAAATTAGTGAAGATCTTATCGATAATTATAATTAAAGATAGAGTGCGAGCAACTTTCATTAAGTTGTAATATCTGGAGTAGAGGGCATTTAATTATCAAAATCAGACAAGAGATCGCGCGGTTTCAGTAAAGTACAAATTAAAAGCGGGATGACGAGTCTGGAGTTGACATTGTCGACAAGTGGTTTTTTAAGGAATTTTAAAACAGTAAATAATGACAATGGAATGAGTGAATGGTAAAAATTGAAAGTAACAGTGAGTGGTGTGGACACGTGCGTGGAGAAGATTGTTATTGTTGAGCAATTGGAAATAAAATAGACGCATGCGCAACCACGCCTACGGCTAATGGCTGACGCGCTGCTGTACTGAAGAAAAAAAAACCAGTTCTCGACAACATGCCTAATTTGGTAAGAGACACGCGGAGCCAAACAAATAGGGAGCACAAGAAACTCACGTAATCCAGGAACCTCCTCGAACGTAGATATATTTTTATCGGCAAGATCGAGCTCGGGATTTTGGATTTCCCGAGCTTCATCGAGGACCTTCTTCGCTTTTGACATCTTCCCGGCAGGAATACACGATACTGGGGCTTGGTTCATTGCGCGCGCACTCGATACAAAACACACGTCAGGACCTTTAAATATCGCGTGTGCTCCCTTCCCTGAAGACCGTCGACGCGTCTAGCTCATTGAGATCTGTGAGACGTTTTGTCGCGCACTGTTTCTCTACGGCTGGATCGTTCGTTACCCAACGAGTGAAGAATAGCGCACGACACCCACGCACTGATGGTTTGACGTCAGCTTTGACAGATGGCGCTGATTGTACGAAAATCTTGTCAAAGAATGAGCGGTATAGATGCCATTCGATTATTTGAGGGGGAAAAGTGTACCTTGTGAAAATACGAAATCAATTAAATAAAACAACTCAAATAATTTTTGTTTCATCATTTCCAAAATCTCACCGAACATATAAACAAGCGTCAGTTTTATACAGGGAGAACGTTAAAGTGTTTGAGTTCCAACACTACGAAAACAGGCACTGCAAGTTGAGGTTAGCGGTAAGAGCCGTGGATATATAACCGTTTCTCATCAGTTGCTTAATTGTCACAAATTGGAAAAATCGATCGAAAAAAAAATACAGAAATACATTCGTACATCATTAATTCCATCTCTTTCAATTCAAAGTGGTTAAAAATATCGTCAAAAAACAAAGAACTCGATATTTCAATAAAACCAAATGGGTTTATCAGAATCGAAATAGCAAAGACGCAAGAGCCTTTGGAATCGAAGAGCTTTGCTCGATTGTCAAAACGTCAAGAAATCTGTCAGATTCACAGAAACTGAGAATCAACGATGAATAACGAAAATCTTTTTCGCGTGTATCGTGACGATCGAGACTGACTGGTTTTAATAATGTTACTTTTTTTCGTCCACACACGTGCTTCTCAGTCCATATAACTATTAAATTATATTATATATGTAAATATCGTGTCGTACACACGGAAATATATCAAGTTTCCATCTTACGAAGATTTATGCTTATAAAAGTTTGAACATAAACATAAAATAGAGCTCGTGCGTGTATGCGTGTGCTTGTAGCAATGCTTTTATACATAGAAATTCTCTTTGCGGTTGAAAATCGAGCCATACGCATTCCAAGACTCCTTTTGTGTAAGCAAAAGGGCTCGATGCAGAGAGTATACGAGCGGACGTTTTTCACGCTGTATATCGATCGCTCATGTGCTCATGCTTACAACATTGCGCGAATGCACCAATGGATAACTATCGTCTGCTCGACGGTACTCTCGCTTCAAGGTCATCGCGCTCTCTGGCGATGCATACTTCTGGAAAAGTTCTCTCGCCACGATTGTATCGTTTGCGAAGAATCGTGATAAAGTAGTGCAGCCCAACGGAGCCCTTCGTTCCTCGGCTCAACCGGCTACGAATGGCTGCTTCATTTTATCGAAGATCATCGCTACAGCAATAAATGGTTCCTCTTTTTCGACGTGGCGAACCGTAGCAAAGAGTCAACTACGAAAAAACGCTTTTGACGTGCTGGCACGACGCTAAATGTTTTTCAATCGTTTCACCATTTTTGTACTCAGTAATTCGATGCTAAATTATTTATTCATAACTTTCTTATTTTTAATTTTATTCATTATTATATTTATTATAACATAAGTAATAATGTAATATATTAATTAATCATTAATTAAATATAAATTGGTAATATAATAAATAAATTAATATATATTGTAATTCTTATTCCTACCAAAATTTTACTAAAACAAAACCAATATCGGAGTGTCACCTCTCATCTGTACGAGGCTAAGCACGTTAATTATGAAAGCATTGCACTCTGCTCGGTCAGATCTTGACAAAACGTTTATCCGTACAATAAAAGAATGATGACGCATTCCCAAGGCATTGCACTTCGGCTGGCGTCGTCACGATAGATCGTTTTCGAGCGCTCGATGTTTTTTACCCTCTCGTAGCAAAATCTATTGGTAAGTTTGCGAACCTGGACACCGACACCTCTCCTACAAGAGAGAAGAGGATCTAAAAAATCCCAAGTTCCGATATAATTGGGAAATTAACCAACTCCTGAATATCGAAACGTTTTAATATGTGTATAATTTATAATAAAAAATTATAACAAATTTATAGATGAAATAATAATATTTTATTATATTATTAATTGCATTTATTGTTAATGCTAAAATTATTTATGATGATAATTGAAAAAAATTGGCAGCGAATAAAAATCGAATGAAGAAATGTTTTTTAAATCTTTCAACGTTAAATTCCCGTCGTTGAGAATATTTCGTAGATTTTTTCACTTTTGTTTTTGCATTCGGGAAAAGTAAAACTCATAAAATATCGAGCACGCGTGCATCTTTCATTCGTTCAAAGGTTTTGCGACCGTTTTAGTGAGTGTTTTCTCAGCAATATTCATGCCCGTGTGCCCTTTGAGTCGGTTCGCAAAAAAAACTGATCGACGAGCCGTCGACCTCAGGCGGCGTTTACATTGCCAAGATTTTTATTTCGAATGTGCGCACACGCTCCAGTTTTCTGTCTGCTCGAGTGATCGACTCTCGCTCGTTCACTTTCCATCGTAATTTATTGAGCGGTTTATTCATCTCCGCGGAGTCTCGTGATTAAGTTGACGAGCAACGTATTTTTATTGTAAATATTCGAATTCTCTTCTAAGCGAAGAACGGTCTCAAGTATTTTCATTCGTGAAAGAGAATTTTTTTCCTATCGATTCGTCCCTGCGAAACTTTTTTGCGATTGCTCCCAGGCCCGGTGAAGATATCAGTCAGGACGGTGCTGAATTCGAACTCGAAATATTGCTGAGCGATGAAAGTAGCGAGATGCGAAAATGAAAGGGATTTGAAATTTGAAAAAGCTGCGCGAGGACGTCAAACAGCTTTCCCAATAGTGCTGCGAATTTCTGCGCCTGAAGCAGGCTCAATTTAACGCGAGACGTTCCTATTATCGTAAAGCTGTCAGGTTCACTGAAAACAGGCGTAACTGTATTATCGTTTCCCTGGCGGCATGCGCGACTATAGAGAGGACCGGCGACTGCCAGCACACCGCGAATACCAGTCGAATGCCCTATCCGTATACGAGCTTCTGGGTGAACGTCGATGAAAAGTCAGCGCGCGGGGAATAGTGTGGCGCCAAAGTGTACCCGAGGGCTTGAAAAGGTTAGCGACCTTGAGGTGGTGTACATACGGTAAGGAACTCCGCTGTGTGTGCCGTGTACTCGATCGAGTACAACGATGCCGAGGTTGTACCGCGGTCACGGGAGCCTCGGGGCTTTTCCATCTCGGACATTTATCATTGCTATCCAACAATCAGTGTCAGGCAACATTATCGGTCAATTCAGCGGAACGAGCGATGCGTGTATCGTGGCATTCGCATGCTCGGTTTAAACTTCAGTAATTATGCCGACGAAATATTTATCAAAGCTCTTTCTCTTGTCTTTGCTATTCCGCATTTCTGTGAGGTTTCAGTGCGAAAAAGATTGAGCTGAATTTTGACGAAAAGGGGTTTCCGTCCTCCCGGCTTTTCTTAGGAATGGGAGCCTCTCGCCGATTCGCTGTGTCCGCGCCTCCTGGAAACTGGCCTCCCCGAAAAATACATTTGCGTACGAATTTAATTCATCCACGAGTCAGATGACATAACGGTGCGGCGCGGACCGTCGAAAGCTTTTCAATGCACTGCGAGTTGAAAAAGAAAAGGGCACTGAAAGGTAGATTTATGCAGTTGAAATATTAAAACTGAACATGGAAAATGAGGAACGTGGCATTATCCAACGTACAATGCGCAAGGTAAGAACGATTTCCGAGTGGTCTCGTGTCCAGTTGTTGCCTCCATTGAATATGCTATAAATACTCATCGCACTCGAGTCGGACCCGAGTCAGTCCGCCTCCACGTTTTTCATATACGGAATCCTCGCGTGAGCAGATGCCAACACGCGTGAATACCACGTGGCTCTGTATACTTACCATCATTATTTCCCTCCTTTTCTCTCTTACCAGCAAAATACAAAACCTTGCGAACGCGCGCGGAGAAAACGGGGCCGAAAATTCTAGAAGAAAGTACGAAGAATACAGTATTTCGGGGACAGTACATACGTACTGGATTGCAGCATTTATTCGAAGAGCAGTAATAAGAATTGTTTTATCCACCACAGTAAAAAGACCAATACCCATATTTTTTATTCAAAAGATTCAAGAGTTTTTTTTTTTCTATAAGAGTACACGGAGAGAAAAACCCATTTTGGAGGTTTTTACCAAAAGCATTGTAATTTCCAAGTCAATTCTGAATGATAATTTTTAAATTGCGTATTTTGCTGTGACAAAGGTTTAAACTGTGCTATTTTTTCCTACATAGTTCACCAAGGAAACGTCGTAAAATTTATGTTGACTCGATGATGAACTGCGTCAAGTAGAATTATTATACACCGTTTTGCTATGCTTACTACTGTTTTCACAATTGAAATTTACAGTTGAACATAGTAAAATTTGAGGAGCTCGAACACAAGCATCGATCATACGCCAAAGTATTTAGAAATTTACAATGGTAAATAAAAGAATTTTATTCGCGATTGTACGATAATATACCGGTATACATGTGTACCGATGTATTTATTTTGACATCACACATCAATTTTCATCGAGTCGCTTCACAAAAAATTACTATGCATGTTCGTAAGAATTAATAAATATTACGATATAGAACCCTACTTCTATGGCATCATAGTAGTTTTTAGTGGAATTTTCTCTCCGTGTAGTAAACAATGTTTTTAGTCACTTGAAATATTTATATTGTAAAGTGTGCTCGGGCAACCCTGAAAAAAAAAAACTATACGTATGGTAAAATGTCACACGTATTCGGTGTATATTCGTCTATTTATTATAGAATTTACAATGCTGACAGTGAAAATTAGTGATTTACAATACATTTCCACTTATCAGTAAGTGCCAGTCTGACACGATGAATAGAACTCGAAGACAAAACGAAATATAGTTCTCACGTGCATCATTTTTTGCCGTCAACATGAAGCTGTTTAGAATTCAAGGGACGAAAAAAAATAGCAAAATTCATAAAGCACTACGCTGTTTATAATCGGTGGGTAAATACTTTGAAAATTTTTGAAAAATAATGTATTCCTCACTATGCGGAATGAATCCGTTTTCTCCGTGCGAAGAGGGAAAAATGGAATCGCACGAGGCGCCCCGGACGATCGTGTGTGTGTGTGAGGGCAATCGTGAGAAGTTCGATATCGATTGTACTCGGTTCATAACACGCGTAGGTACTATTTTTCATTGTTGTATCTATATTGGAACGTGCACGATGGATTTACGCGTTTCGTTCAGCTTTTATTCGTTCACATAACTTTGGAAAATCATCGTTACTCGAGTTTTATGTTCGGATTATTTTCCAACGCGAACGAATTTTGTGCCGGCGAAGTTCGATGTCGAATTCGTGCAACGCGCGATCGATGATCGAAAGCGTTCTATGATCCATTTTCAAATTGACAAATTGAATATTCGATCGCGCGTCACCACCTCCGTCCTCGTTTGCTTCAATTGATGAAGAGAAACGTTAATAAGGTGGCGAAACAACATTGAACACTGTCGGGAGAGGCACCGGTTCCAGAAGCGGAGGATCAGGAACGAGTGGAAGCGCGCGAACGAAAATTCTTGTTCCTGCTTCTATGCGGAATCCGTCGCGTATCCTCGAACACAACACACGTGAGTGGGCCGTTATGATATAATATCGGTATAGCGGAGTGAACGATACGAGTGAACAGCTTCTGTATTCGGTGTCATGAGCTCGAGTTGAAGAACGAGAATATGAAGGGGCCGGTCGGGCGCGGGGCGGGGGGCGAGAAAGTTCCGTGCGAAGTAACGTACAGAGACGAGAGGAATTGCGAATCAACGGTACGGCCGCACGTCATGTCAAACTCCCTGGCAGGTGTTGCCCAAAAATAAACTTAACGTTTCATCGTCGTATTCGGCGAACAAGTGGGTGCTCCAACAAATTATGTTTCCAGTTTTTTTTCTTTCCTTTTACCCCTCGACTTAATTTTAAACTTTTCCAACGTCTTCGCGTCCGCATCGTTTCGATGAGATAATACTCTTGCACATGGCACTTGGATCATTGTCGTCCAGGAAAAAACACTTGGTACGAGGGCGATGCGAGTTTGAGTGCGTCGATGATCTCGAATTCAAGTCTCCGAAATAAAAATTAAAAAAAAAAAAAAAAAAAAAACAGAATAAAACACTGCAGAAGCGGGCATGTAATTGCATTTTTTATTTTCAGATAAACTCTGTACAGGTTGAACCAAAGTTTCGTCATCTCCCTTTCCTATTGTAGAAAAACGTCGTTTTCGAATCGTCGAGGTCTCAACTAATGCCCTTTTCAGGAAGTAACGCGATGAGGATACTCGCCCGCGTTAAACAGGCGTGCGTTAAACGTTTTCTGTCAACGTTTCCCTTCCAATTTGTCAACTAAAAAATCACAGACTTCGAACCGATGGCTTGCAACGATTCTGAATAGATTTTCTGGACAATGGTAACGGCGGGAAATTATTGACGAATTTATTGGAAAATAATTTCCATTTTATTACTGGGAATGCGAACAGAATCGTCACAAACTTTTAATCTCACCAACAACAGTTGAGCCACTATCAATAAAATTGTATCAATGTCCGTACGAAAGTATTTTCCTGTCACAAAAGGCTTGGCTTTTTGTGATTCGACGGTTCAGTTTCTCTCGAGAAACAATTGAACATTCAGCTTTTTCAATCGTCACTGTGATAAATTTATACAAAATTTCCACCAATTGGTGCAACCGAAAATTTTTACAAAAAAAAAGTCCAAAGTCCAAAACCTTTGAAATATTTGGAGAGCTCCAAATGGATTGTTCTCCGTCGGCTTCCTACATGAATATATCGATAAAATTTTCACTGGATTTTCAACAAGAAAGAGCCGTTGAATTGCATCACACTCGAAGGTGCGCATTGCGGTCGCGATTATTCTGTCTAATTCGGAGCATATTAGTGCTTGTATAACCCGTGCGCGAGTAAATGGAAAAGACATTGGCGTACGGAGAGCGAATATAACGATACGATGATTTTATATGCACGCATAATTAGTTACGTTTCGATACTTCCTCTTTGTAATTCTCTTGCACGCGCATATAATCTTGTTTTACCTTTACAGTTGACTATAAATATGTTATTTATGCGGATGGCACGTGATTGCTCATAAACCGTTGGAGCGTTGGGTGATGCTGAGCGACAAAGTAGCAATTAAATGAGCCAAAATGATTAGGAGGTGAGACGCGCACGTGCACGCAGGACTTACTGAACGCGACTGAAAGCTAGTTTAGCGAGCTGCTGCAGTCGTGCTCCATAAATCGTAATATTCTGCAGTCACAAGGCTATATTGCTTCCAATAATTATCGTCAAATTATTAGCACTACGTGGCGCCAGTTACCTCACCATTTTCTCCATACACTCGTAAGGAAAAGTAGAGACACACGATGTTTTGTAGTGACAGAATGCCGGGGCCCAGGGATTACGTGGGCAATTGTGTTCAGACAGTCTCCGATGGACCACTTTCTCCCCTTTTTTCCGGGGTTTTTAACTTTTCAACAATCATCGTATACAGGGGAGTCCAAAAGAATGAATTTCTTCGTGCAAAGAGAGATGGAACGTCGAAGATTTCTTGATTCGCGTGGAAAAATGATATTCCACAAGGTTCGTATCCGCTCGACTATTTTTATCTCACTCCTCAGAATCCTGTCGCAATCACGTTGCGAGTGTGTGTGCTGCCATCGGTTATTACACGCTTCAAGGTATAGAAATCGATACAATCTGTCGCCGTTTATCCCTATCAGCAATAGTTTAACGCATTCATCAAGTTCTCGTGTATACACACGAGAAAAAGTAGATTGTATCGCGGATAGTTGGAAACGGGAAAGCCGGCGAGGCTTCGACGTGGTCTCTTTAGTGCGATCGCGCGCGAGAGCTCCCATGGAGAAAGACTCTGCTAGAGGCAGATTTGTATCCGAGATATTATTGTTATATTGCGGATTTAGAACGGTTTTGTTCGTGGCCTGCTAAGCTTTGGATGGTTTTTGTGCTCGAGCAAGGCGTGATTTGTTGAGGCTCGCGATTGAGAGACTTCGCGACGTCGAAAGCTAATAATTCTAATGAGATCTCTCGCAAATATGACGCGTGGAAGTTGGCGCCCTTGGTCTAATCCAAGTGCCAATGGATCAGCCAACGTGTGAACGACGAGTGAGCAGAGCGACGTGGACCCAAGATCTAGCTGGACACGCAGTAGTGCAATAGTGCGACGGGGGGCTCGCGCTTCACAAGCTATATAATTAAACATCGGAGCGAACGATTACGAGCGTCGGGTATCAGCCAACAGCTGCCACGAGTAAGTGTGGCCTCGAATAAATGGCTAGCGTACACGCTGGATCAGCGGTGTGGCGCCAGAGTATCAATTAGCACCGCGCGAGGAGGTGCGTGCACGCAGCAGCCTCCATCAAGCGCGAATCCGGCGCAGCCATCGCGACAAAGACACACCGTAAACAGAGCCAGGCGAAAAGTCTCCGGCCAACATTGCACCCCGGCTTTCCGATGATACTGATGAATCCTCGAGTAGCGCCATCGACTCATCCTCGCCTGATCCAACGGGCCGGACAGTGATGAGATTGAAAACCACCGAGCTCAACGCAGGAACGATTATAATTAACGAGATCCCGCCGGTGAATCACTCACTTTCCTCACTTATCGTGTCAAGTCGCGCCCATCGGATGCGCACCGATAAATTGTACGTTGCTTATTCTTCATACAACTCATCCGTGCATGCTCAAATAGTGAGAATACTCTGGACATTTTTATTTCCTCGGCTCATTCGTTCCTCTTGAAATTATTCAAATTTAACCATTTTTCGGGAAACGAGTAGAAATATAATTCTTTTTGCTTTCGAGTTACCTGTTGCGATATTTTAACTGAATTTCAAAAGCTGCCAACCCTGTCAGTTCTTTACCGAAGCACGTACTCGCAGCACGTTCTTCATGCTGATATTTCCGGATATTTCAGATCAATTATCCAAGTTGTGGGGTTTTCGAAGTTTCCACAAACACACGACGATATTTCGTGAAAAATAAAATGACACCGTTCCAAAATGGATTGTGTTAACCATGCAAAAACACACGAGCGCGTACGCACAGATGCACGCAAGAATAAGTGAGTTAGTAGTAAATGTCAGCTTCTCGGTCAGTCTCCCCCGACGAAAAATCATTGATATTGTGGACGGTCGAAGCAGCTCATCGGAAAAATAAAATTTTTCATCGTTTTTGGGCAAAGTGCTTAAACTCTCAATAATTTCTTAAACTCAATGTTTGAGTTTAACTAAATTTTGAGTTAACTCATTTAGCTCATTAAATGAGAAACGAATGAAATAAACTTAAACTCAAACTGCCTTAATAATTTCTTAACCTCAAAAGGACGTGTCTGCTCGAAATATCGACCACTGTAGTTTGGTCGGGCACTCCACTTGGAAAATTCATCGATATTATGCCCAAATTTCGTGTAAAAAAGGTCGATTTCAACGTAAAAATCCCCGTCCTTAAAAGGTTAATCAATTTCCCGATTACTATGGTCATATGCACTCGCTCGAGAAACGTTAGACTCATGAAAAATCATGGCACCTGATCATGTGGTTAATTATACACAAGTGTTAACGCATTCGTGGATGATTGATGTTCCACATTTCGTTGCATAATTCAATTTTTCAACCGATTGTGAGTGGCATTCCATTCTACCATTGGAATCCGCCACGAATGGAAAGTCCTCTTTCGTTCTGTAGGTTTCAAGACTCGCACTGTGAAATATCAATCGTACGCGAGGAAAATTTGATGATAAATGTTGAATCTTTACAATAAAATTTATATGGAAAATGAAGAATTCGGGCCTCTTATTTCTTCCTGAATACTTTTTCGTCGAGGGTTCATGCATCCGCAAATTTGCTGTCTCTCCCGTCGTCTACGTTTTAATAAATAATAATTTCCACGTTGGAGACCCCGGGAATGCGTGAGTTCAGCACATCTCAAACCCCTTCAACTCGTGACAGATTTTTTTCTGGCTCTTCCAAGCGGCGGCTGCACACGAAGCACGGGACAATGATATATTGGCGCACTGCGTTGCACGGACGTCCTATGCGCCTGATTACTTCGGCAATTAACAGCAATGCAGAGAAAGTATCGTTCGAAAGAATCGCCGGAGCAACGCTCGGCTCCGTTCCAGAATAGAGTCGCGCGGACTTGGTCTGTGCCGTACAACTAACCCATGGGCATTAATGACCCCATTGATTCCATCAAACTGTTGCAACGTACTTTATCCATGTAAGTTGACGCGAATAATTAGATTTATTTTCTCTTTCACAATGAGTTTGTTGGCGGGAGATGAACGACCTCACCTCCGAGTAAGACGATCGCTCGCATTCTTCTTTCGCGACTCAATTTTAACTCTGTTGGTAACCTCGATTGCTACAAAAGAAGAGAAACTGATAGAAAGCGTGACAGAATACTTAATTCGCGAATATTTATTCCAATTAATTCGCCAAAAGAAAACAAACCTCCTAATCTGGAATGCGAGATATAATTTCGAGAAGAAGCTACACGAAATGCTGCCAAGAATACCGAAGTTTGCCCTTCGAATATTTCGTCCCACATTAAACTCCAGCGTCGAAATATTTTTGCAGCCAGTGATCCAATCGAGGTCGGCGGTTCAACTGCACAGACAATCGTGCGGTATGATCTCGATAGCGAGTAGATGAAATATCAGTGCTCGACACGTGGTCGTACATGAATTCGAGCTGCGAATCGCGCGCGGTGAGCAAGAGAAAAGCAAGTGAGGTCCGCGCAGAGGCGGATATCGGTAATTAGTAAAGATCCTCAACTCTGCGGACTCCGGTTGAAGCAAGCTATTAGCATATCTTAGGCTGGCCATTGGTGAACCAGAAACCGGTGCTAAGTCTGTGTATATCGCATTGCTCCGCAGAGAGCCGGTATTAACCGAAGTTCAAAGGAGTTGGTGCCCGAGACTGCTGCTGGTACGGACCAATAATAGGAGCACGTTCCGTGCATACGGTAATGTCACTCCGAAGTAATTACGGCTCGAACAAATACCGGTATCTCAGTTTGCTTTTACTGCTCTACGGAGACTCGCTGGCCAGATCTTCAAAGTCAAGCTGAGAGATTTCAGCTGTCCAGCTGCAAAACGATAGTCGAGGTCGACACGAATTATTGGTAATCCGATATTTCAGTATTTTTCTATATCTTTTGGTCCATTAATTCTAACTGTTTATGCATGGACGATACATATGCACGGAACACACCAGAAAAAAGAAGCAACGCGGCAGTGCCACCTGTGCCAATAGCAACGAAGCGCGGTCCTGGATAATAGCGAAACACAGAGTTGTGTCGTGAACAGCACACTTTACTAGACAACTCGCGATACAAATACTCGAACCTCATTGGCAAATATTTAGCCTTTTAAAATATAATGTGCACCGTAATTAATTGCCTGTCTAGTGAACAGTCGTTCTCGTAAAGTCTCGCGCAGATTCGACATTTACAGTTGTTCCTATTTGTGTACACGTTTGCTTGAGCAATCGCGTCCTACATTTTACTCAATTTTCCGATCAACAGTGAGGGAGATATGTCGAGGGATTTTATGAGTGGCACGCGTCTTTAAGGAAGTTGAGGCTCTACAGTCATTTTTTTTATCCAAAAGTTATGACCTGTACCTTTCAACAGTTAGGCCAGTTTACAGTTTGGCAATGTTGCATACACTTTAAAGAAAAGTTGGGGAAAAAAAGACGAAAAACTGGTGAAAGCTCAGTCGAAAACACGAACGGTGACGATCCTAGCCTCAAAAAACTGCACGGGAAATAGATTATTATTAATATAATCTCAGCAAATCTGCTAATAAATCTGAAAAAAATTGACATTATTCGGCAAGCCTTGCTCATGTTGCCAAAAAAATTTCATATTTTTAGCATCATTTTTAACGGAGATATCACTGAATGTGTCTTGACTTCCATAAGATTACATGTTATTTGGCTCAAATTGTTATTGATTTTTCTCAGCAACGACGCTCCTAAACTGTCTGAAAATTTAACTGATTTTTTTTTACACTTCACTTTATAAGATGCACTCGGTTTAAAAGCGATGACATCATTTTCATTCTAATGCCTCAACTTCCTTAATGATAAATTCGTTGAATATTTGGAAATATTATTGCTGACAAATTCATCGCTTTTTATACTTGCAATGAGATTGTATTTCATGGTAGAGAAAATAATTGGGATAATTCCGAGCGCCTAAGGGAAATTGATTAATAACGAGCTGTATGATGAAATTACAAAATAAATTTTCGATCTATTTCACTCCTTGATATCTTCTTTACGATTTCCGATGTAAATTTAAACTGGTAGATCAAAAAAATTGCTAGATATTTAGCAAAAAACAACACTCCGTAAATTCGGATTTACTCCAAACCTCTGGGGCAATTACGGACGACCCTTGGGGTAGATCTAGGTTGCATTAGAAATAGCTACACATTTCTTAAACAAATTCTCGTACTTTCGCTTGTGCAACTTTGAGGGCCCCCATTTCACACTCGATTCACATAATCCAGTCTTCGGATGGTGGATTTCATATTTTTCAGAGCAAAAATAACTTCCTTGTTTTCACATCGTCCACTGCTTTATTTATGCACTCAATATCATAAGTTGGTGTTTTCTTTCACATGTATTTACGGGGTATTTCGAATTTGAAAAAATCAATTGACACGGGGTAGGAGCAGAACGTCCGGAATTCCTTTCCGCAGAATTACCCCAAACTGCGAAATTTCACGAGTTCATTAATAGTTGAAAAACTGTGGGAAAAGCCACAGTTTTAACTGCGTTTATGATACTCATATAGAACTAGGATATTAACCCTAGAACGCATGACTGGGGTGTGAGCACACCCCACGCGAACTTCAAACTACGCTCCCGTCCTAACAAGCGACATTATCGACTGATTATCGACGGATTTTTTTATATATAAATTCAATTGAAATTAGTTTTATCGTACATCATTCTTTTCGTTATAAAAAAACGAAGAAAATGGTGTAAGATAAAGTCAGTTTAGCATCGTAGAACCGGATTTATAAGCAGAAAAAGAGTGGGGTGCGTTCAAACCCCGGTCATGAGGTTGAAGGTATGAAAAAAGGCACATGAGGTGTAGGGTTAAATTTATTTTCTCAATACCATTGAAATGATTGAAACCGTTTATCCTGTAGTTTCACCAATTCATTTTATAGACAAAAATTACTTCAAAATGTACGAAATTTTACAATCGGTCCTAATTCAACGAAAATATATCAATCCATGCCTCGTACACTATCGCATGAGCTCGAGAGCGTGAACGTGAGGGTTTCGGAATATGAAGATATTGCGGTGTCCATATTTACCCCGCGTCCGGAATTACCCCACTCTCCCCTATTTATTGGTGAATGAATATTGCAAGTTGTATCGGATATTAGAATCAAGTGGTATTCCAATATTTCTAGAAACCTGAAATCTCTCTGTGGACGGAGTTAATGGATTTTTTTGAACGACTTATCAGCCTACAGATTCAGCACCGGCGAGGCACTCGCTTAAAAGAGAAAATACGATTTCTAGGGCGATTCGAAGCAACCCTTTCGCTTACAACGTTTTATTTGGTGGAAAATGCGGAGATGAAGATCACGAAACAAATCTAAAGTACCCTATTCTGATAGAGCATATGCCGAAGCCTGATTTCTGCACGTAGCACATTATACTATTGAGTATAAGGCACAGCGCACTTTTATTGGTCTACATGCCATCACGTACGTGAGAGAACAGCATCGAGCACGCCGAATGAAATTATTGTTATTAGGCCGCGGTACATTGGTATGGTCTTTCTCGTGTGTTTCGAAGAACGTTGCTTCGAACGTGGAGAACACGCGCATTCGTTATTCCCTTCGTTTTTATATGTGTGCAAATTTCATACGGAGATAACTCGCAGTCATAAAAATTCGGCTCTAAATATTGGGCTCTAAAAATTCGGGACATCCGATTACTTGTGGAAGATCAAATATAATAGTGCTCCGAGATCAATTTCTTTCACGCAATATCATACGAGAGAAGCTCAAAAAGACTCAGAATCGGCGAGTTTTCAACAAATATATTTGGTTTCCATGAAATTATTTGGAATTCAGTTGATAATCGTTCTCTAACCAATCCATGGCCAAGCGGTCACCCAACCGAGTATGAACCGTTCCTGAGGCCTCATTATTATTGACATCTGTGATCACGGACTTTGCGCGTTTCATTAAAATATTTAAAATTTTGAAAAAGTACGCTGATAAGACATTTCTTGAATAAAAAAAATGTTCAGTGTGATAAACAACATTGGAACCGTCGATTAAGATTGTTCAATAGCAAAACCCGATTTCTTACGGAAATTTTGAAAACAATATATGTCGCGCAGAATAATCTGACGAATCGATTGAAAAAAAAGTCATTCTCCCGTATAGTTATTCAGATATTGCAGGTTAAAGTTTTATGGCTTCTCCATCTGAACCCACGGTGATCGTCAAACAAAAAATGTGTATCGAAATAACTCGAGAGCGGTTCTTACGATTTTGATTTTAAAAACACAGTGTTAGAGTATCATCTGAAGAAAAAATTTAAAAAAAACACGATCTACCGTCTAGTTTTTGAGAAAAAATTATTGTAATAAAAATCGTGTGAGAATTTGAGGGGGAGAATTTCAAGGTTCGCGACGTGGCAACGCTGTCCCGTGAGACAAGCCACGATTATCACTATACTTTAGGACGCTGCGCTCGTCTCAGACAGTTGCCTGTGTACAGCGTTGTCACGATTCACGCGCTTCTGAGCGTTCATTAGTATGCTCGTATCAAGAGACGCGGTAGCGGCTCGACGCCAAGTATTAAAAGGAAAAACTGCATACGTGCGTACGGCATGAAGATGTATTCTAGCAGTGGCGTACGCAAAAGAAAAAATATAGATTTTAGTAAAATATTGTATCCACATATTTTTACAATGATCATTAACGACAATTTGAATGATTTTTGGAACATATTTCACGACGAATAATGTTTACACAGGAAGGGGGTTGCACCCTAGTTTTTATAGGGCACTTAGCTATCGAACTACCTTAAACGAAGCTTTTGTTGATTCAACAACGTTTTTGTCGAAGTGAGCAAATCTACAGGAACCAACAAATTAAGCGATTAAATTAATCAAATTTTCGAGTTAACATATTCCATTTCGTCTGCCACGTTTTATTGATAAAGCCAAAAAAAGATTTTGGATTTACATGAAAAAAGGGATTTGACCACTGAACTTTGGCGTTCTCATTTTACCCAGGATGAAATGTAAACGAAAAATTGTTTTGTGCAACGAACGTACGCATAAAAAACTCGATAAACGGGTATTCCGAGCAGTAATTTATTTATAGGCAATAAACAATCAAAGTTATGTCTTGGTTTAAGACCTCAGGGGTAAGTCTGAGTCCATAACGAGACGTAACATCGCAATCACTCCAGTTATTTTCGTGAAGCCACGAAAGGCTCTTCGAAGATTTCGGTGTATGCAAAGTCTCTAAAGTTTGGCCATCGTCAGGTGTCAATTTAATGACAGCTCCGCGTTATAACTTGTTGGTATAGAACGAGTGTACGTAAAAGAGATAAAAGTTTGATGGTTCTGGACCGAGGAAGGGAACCGGAGCACTAAATTTTGAGAGAGTCAGTGGAAGCGAGTCATAGCACACAGTGCCCAACAAATAATAGCGGATACGATGGTAAAAAAACTTTTGAGTCGTTAAATAAATTTCGAGTGTCGAACGTGTATCGCCAAGTCCGCAATAACTTGCTCGGTATTTGACCTTCGACCGCAATCAAGTTCGAAAATTGCGTGTAAAGACCGGTTCGTCGGTGAATTGGAGCAAAATCAGTTCTCGCGCCGATTCTACTTCAGGCCCAGTCGAGCGTGAATCGGCGGAGTATCTCGGACAAATAAATACTGTTAGGGCCGGATAATAACGAGGGTGATAATTACTTTTCATACTTATAAAAAATTGCTTCGATGATTTCTTTGTAATGGATTTTGAGTAGCGGGTCTGGCGAACGTCGAATTTATCGATTTCTAGGTCATTTCGTAGTTATTAAGACAAAATTGCACGTGACCCTTTACCAATGTAAGAGAAGCAACTCAATGGAGGGTTCAAAGTTGCCACCAATGCCACCTCTTTGTCACAAAGCCACCAGCAGACTGCCTGCTTACCTTTCGATTTTCAAGGAACATCAATCGTCTAGAAAATTTGCTCGCAGGATTTTGACCGAGCGTTCACCAATCACTCCGTCTTACTCAAGATTGCAGGGAAAAATAATTTGACGATCCCGGAGACCATCACAGTTGACCAGAAATGAAATTCCAACGGCTAGGTTTTTTTATTGAACAATTAAAAAAACTTCTCAAAATGCTTTGCGTCTATGGACCAATGGAGGGCAATTAACCCGTGCTGTTAAAGAAAACTAAGAAAAAAAGTCACAACTCGTCGCTCGCTTCCAATACGCTGACGTGGTATACGTAAAAGTGACTTGGGAGGTTGGAAAGAAGCAGCAGCGAAAGTGGAAAGTATGCTTACCTCGTGGTTCCTTCGGTTACAACGAAAGATTAGCTGTTCCTGCTCCCTTCGTTATATATGCTTCATGGATATCAGGTTTTTAAGGTGATTGGCCGGCAGCCAATTAAGGAAATCGAGGCTTGCATTACATCCTAGAATTTGAGTAGATTTCGTATAGTTCCAAGATTGAGTCTGATGATTATTGAGTCGTATCTTAATCACATTGTTTGTAATTGGTGAATCGCTCGTTCACGTCTCACTCACAAATTGGAACAATTTTCAATGGATTCAAGAGAGGCCGAGCTTTCTGAGGACTGTTATTCAAGGTAGAACGGTACCTCTTTTGCGGGGCAGGCGATGAGAGGGATACTTCCATGCTTTGACATGGAAAGCCTCTCGTCTTACCAGCTGCACGTGAATTTAGTTTCTGGTTTTCAATTTACATGAAAAAAAATGATAATTCTATACTTTTAGATGAGAAAATAACTATTTCAGACACAACGTTCCTAATTTTGGCAAAAAAAAAATCACTGCAAATTTCCCGAGAGTTATCTTGACAGTCGGTTCATATACTAGTGTTCATTTAATCAAAAATTGGCTTTTTTAACAGTAGTTTTTCAAATGTTTTTTTCTTTTTTGCGTTTTTTAACACTTTTCCGTAAGATCCAATGTAAAAAACTAACTCAATTTTCTCAGAAACGATATGGTCGAATCCGTTAAAAGTTGGCGAGCAAATAGTTAACACACTTTCGAACGTATCTACGCGGAGAGAAAATTTCACTAAATACTACTGTGGTGCCATGGAAGTAGGGTTCTATTTCGGTAATATTTATTAATTCTTATGAACATACATAGTAATTTTTTGTGAAGCGACTCGATGAAAATTGATGAGTGATGTCAAAATAAATACATCGGTACACATGTATACCGGTATATTATCGTACAATCGCGAATGAAATTCTGTTATTTACCATAGTAAATTTCTAAACACTTTGGCGTATGATCGATACTTGTGTTCGAGCTCCTCAAATTTTACTATGTTCAACTGTAAATTTCAATTGTGAAAACAGTACTAAGCATAGCAAAATGGTATAATAATTCTACTTGACGCAGTTCATCATCGAGTCAACATAAATTTTACAACGTTTCCTTGGTGAACTATGTTAGGAAAAAATAGCATAATTGACTTGGAAATGACAATATTTTTGGTAAAAACCTTCCAAATGGGCGATATAGAACCCCACCAGCATGGCAGCATAGTAATTGTTACTATTTTTTTCTCTCCGCGTACCAATTTGCATAAAAATCCCTGTTTTTTGATATATGGTACCGTTCCACCTTAAGGTATTTTCTATCGCGGACAACTGGAGGCTGTTAAATGACAATGTTCATTCACCGTTCTCTTTATAACCGCATCGAATGCGGAGCGCGTTGTAAACGTGCGGTCTAACAACCCCCTAGATCGCATTGTCATTTGCACGATTTCGAAAGTAGCAGCAGCGTGCTCGGCTTATCGGGACAGTATAAAAATGGAGGGCGGTAATTTTAGCAATCCGTGGTACAGCGCGCCACACAACGACACAGAGCTCACAGGCTAAGTGGTACGTTGAAGCGTGCAAAGCCGCGGCGCGGAGGAAAAGCACGCCGATAACATCACGTAATTAGCGATACGACGGCAAACCCAGCGACCATTCCTTGCCCTATATATTCCTCGGATTTGTCCTCGCTCAATGCGAATTCACTGACGCTTCGACGTTAACTTCTTCTCAGGATTTTTCTCCCTGATCGCGTGCCTCTGCGTTGCCAAGGTGTTTAGTATTATCCGCTTGAAATCTTCGAGACCAGGCGCTAACCACTTCACGATCGCTCTTTGGCCGATCGACCGAAAGATCCGGAGACGGCACAATCAATTTTCCATGTTGTAGATCCCCTGCGAGGATAGCGAGCTTGTCTATGCTGTGAACTACAGTGTTTTACCGGAACGCAACGAGCCATTTCGAGATCTTTGGAAGCATGGTTCTTATACCTGCGGTACTAAAGCATGTGTGTAAAGTCCTTAACGTATCGCTCGTAACACTATCGATCGAGGGCTTTGGTTCTCGGTTGATTCGACGAGCCCCACCGGCCCGTTTACGCCCCTCGCTTCTTGCCGTTGTTTCTTCAGCCAGAACTGCCAACGCTCGTTGATCAGGATCCGTGCAGATCATCGCTATCAAACTCGAGGGAAAGGAGGCTGAGCACAAAATTCGTGCGAATTTTGTGAATAGAAAAAATCGACTTCCTTACACTGGAAACGAAATTTTGGTGAAATCTTCAGATTTTTTGTTGCATCCTTCGACACTATATTCCGTCGACGCAACCACAGTTTCAGTGTAAAACATCGCTGCTGTAGTATTCGAAATTTCCTTGGTTGTTTGGACAAATTTATCGAATACGTGCAACAAAATGTTCGAAAATTCGAACAAAAACTCCCTAAATATGTCTATCTCAAAAATTGGATACAAAATTCCACTTCGAGCTCGTCATTACATTGTGAAAATCACACTTTTTGAAGGGTTATACACAGGCTCTTGCGGCAGGCACACTTCCTGTGCGACAATTTGGATCTCATGAATTAAGATCCTCCCAACTTTAGTGAGCCAAAAACGATAATTAGAAAATAGAATGTTTTTAGATAGCAATGATGTCTTGAGAAAGCCTTGTTACTGACTGAAAATCACTTGAGAATGGAAAAAGAAAAACACTTATTTGAGGTTAACGAGTAATAACGACACAAGCTGTGGAAGGTTTGACAACACCATGAGCCAGCTGGTTTAAAATATAGATATGCATACGCATATAAATAGATAATGGCTGTTGTCACATTTTGCTTGACGATTTTACTACGAAAGTATTTAAACCGTCATCATAATATTAAAAATTTATCAATCTCAGGAAATAAGTGACACATAATTTGAATAATTGCGAGGATAAATTTTAATCGTTTCTTTGATCATCGGAGGAGCAAAAACGTTCAGTTGCCTTATTTTGAATCACAAGTAACGCATGATCTTCCTTCGGCATAAAAAAATATACTGGAAGACAATGCGACGCGCTGTAGTGAAATTGGAGAAAGTGAAGAGTGGCAGATGAAATGAAAAATGATCACGAACACAAGCATTCGGTTGTGTCAACTTGAATAATCCTCGTGCTGTCACTAAACGATGCGAGAGTTACGACGATGGTGATTAATACAGTGGAAAATGGAATAAATCTTACACATTAATAAACAGAACGAAAGTGGAGGGTGAAGAAGCTCTTGAAGATATGACGGGCTCGCGCGAGAGAGACTTTTGTGAATTTGATCCTGATGAATACTGTTTACAGGGCCGTAAGGCACCGAAACTATTAATCAGGATCCTGTGCGGAGAAGACTCTGCTCAGACGCGAAAAGATACTCGCATGATTCTCCTGGTGGTTGTTGACTTCGCGTACTAGTAATCGCACTCGCGTCGGGCCGAGTTTACATGTGAAAGAGAAAGACGGACAGGGCGGTCGCGCGCGTGATGTTGAAGAATTATCATGCTACGAGTATTATACGACGCTTAGTGGTTAATATTCCGAGTGTGTATAAACCATCTGGACGATTGCGAATATCAAAGTTCTTTTTCCGATGGTGTTTTTTTTTTCCCCCAATTATATCTAAAAGTATAAGTTTCAGTGAGAAGCGAAACTCATCGACGAACGCGCTTTCTGCGCGAATACTCGAATATAAATGAAATAGAAACTGTCCGAGCTCTCATTTTTTTCTCTCAAACCGTTTCGTTAGCTGGGCAATAAACGCGAACGGGTTCGCTCGATTCGACTAAGTTTTGCGATGAAAATTTTTGAATAATGATAAAAGCGAAAATTATACC
This sequence comes from Venturia canescens, assembly GCF_019457755.1. NCBI lineage: Eukaryota > Metazoa > Arthropoda > Insecta > Hymenoptera > Ichneumonidae > Venturia > Venturia canescens. Next base: position 14,344,813 of record NC_057421.1, on the reverse strand, counting down.
CGAATCTATGCAATAAATTCGATAGAATATTACACATTACGAGACACTCCGTGTGTCCTGAACCAGTCTCTGTGTCGTGCAACATTCGTGAGTAAGCGCGGACACAGAGTCGTACCAATCGAATAACCCCACCCTCGTATTCTGCGGACATTAAATAATTTCAGTTTATTTAAATTCTCTTTTAATAAATATGAATTTACAACGCACACGTTGCCAGTGGATAATTCAATTGCTCCGGCACATGCGACTCCAGCTGCACCTTGAGTAATTTTCGTTTTTCACTCAGCTCAATAATTTCGAATTTACAACATACACGATATTGCGAGCGTGCGATATGGCGAGAAAAAAATCGATTAGCCGCGGTAACCCGGTACCCCCGGCCATCACAAAAATCTTACGGAGTCACAATAACAAGCGATATCCCCGTCGTACCTGTTATTGCAACTTCGGTGAAACTAAGTATATTTCGTAGCGGGTTAAAAGCGAGAGCAGCGAAATTTAATATGCGACTGCGCTTACTGCACAGTATCAAGAATTTTAATAATCTACCAGCAAATCTCTCACTTCGGATTACATGCACATACTCGCACTTACCTTTCTACCTACGCTCTTCGATAAACATATACCTTGATTTCTTTTACATAAATATATAAGCTGCGGTAGCCTCGGGTGCAACGGCGTTAAGAAATCAGAAGTGTCTTACTTCCGGGTCGTCGATGGGCAACGTTGTTGCTAAAGTTACAACGGTCCGCAGCATGCGGATAGTTCGGACTTTCGATATTTTCGACGATAAACGTTAATCCTTGAGTCTCAGTAGAACGTTTATCGTTGGTGGAACAATGAAGAACGATATTTTTAAGGTTTCATGTTTGGGTCTGAGTTTCTTTCATGAGGAAATTAAGAGACAACAAAAAATGAGGAGAAACGCATTTAGCAGGACGATGCCTGGCAAGGCACTCGATCCTGGACGACTCGACGATTAATCGTTCAGCCAATAACCGCGATCGCCAGAGCCACACTGCAAAATAAATGCAATGCTTGTATACATCCACGATGAAGTTCGAGTATCATCGCGCGCGCGGGGTATGCGATGTAAACGTTTTTTCGAACCACTCGCAATGCACGTAGAGTCGTAGCTCTTTTTGCATACGTTGTCGGCGACGAGATCAGGAAAAAAGTCGAGTCAGCGTACGCGAGTCACCCTGATCAGCTTTGCGAAGAGCGGAGCTAGTTCGAGCGAGCGAATTCGTCATGGAGAAGGTTTGAGCCTCGAGACTTCTAGACGAATAGACCTCTGCATGGATCTATTGCTCGTTCAGGTAGAAAATGAAATCCGGAAAAGCACCGTTACAGCAACCTGAAGAAAGGACGACCACGAATTTTTGTCATTGTTAACTATCAGCACGATGCGAATTCTTATGGAAAACGAACAACATTACTCGACTGAGACAAGTTGCAACGGAGAGCATTTTTTTGTCTCAATTCTCAGGGGCACAATTCATTCCACAAACCACCAACCGTCTGTCCAAGATCGTGTCTTGATCTACTGAAGGTTTCTCATTCTCTGCAACTGTGACGAGCAAACTATCAATTCAAAGTGGGGTTGGACGATCATAGATGAGGAAGTGGAAGAAAAAAAACGTTTAAAGTAGTTCGACCGTTCAAGTGTGTCAAGTTTACAACTACTTTGTGTTGATCAAATTCAAGTCTAAATTATTAATAAAATTAATAAACACTTACATTGAGAATATTTTTATCATAGGAATGTAATAAAATGCTTTAAAAACTTCATAAAATCAGCTGTTACCAGCAGTCCAATGTAACGACTGACATGCGCTTTCGACGCGTCAAAAACTAAAGTTTTTTCATGTTTTCTTTCTTAAAAGCCCCGTAAGGTATAATATTTTTTTTAAAGGAACGGAATTTGTGATAAATTTTCTTCACGATGTAAACTTCTCCGAAGCTCGAACACCGTACAAATTTTTCACAATTAATATTATTGTAAGTTCTCCCATAACGTACCGTGTTTAAAACTCGAAATTGTAGATGAAATAATCCAAAATTTTTCCCCGTAAGAGGCCCCGGAACTGTGTTTATCGCCGTCAGGGGACCTTAAACTATTATTTGCCGCAAAAAAGTGGATCTTCATATCTTCACCGTACTTTATATAGAACGGTCAAACTACTTTTCAAACATGATCGATTTTCTATCAACTGGTGACTTGTCTCCATGAACTGGAATGTGGCATAGAAGTACAAAAATCTATCTGGTGGAATGGATTCGATAGGATGCTCGTCTTTCATAGAATCCTCGAATTCTCGTTCACTATGTCAACCCAAACGGATCTTGAACTACTGATTTTTTCCTAACTAAAATAAACGTCGTATTAGAAAAAACCAAATAATATTCATGAATCATCAAGTGATATGTTGAGAGATGGATTTCTCTAAAATTCATTATTTCTTTCATACACAAGCAGATATTTTTAAACTATAGAAATAATTATTGACAGTCAATTTGATTTTATTAAATGGATCAGGCGTGTAGTGTTTCGATGCAGGAAAAAGTTATTTCCTGGTTCCAACTCCTGTTACATCGACAAAGATTATTTTTTTCTACGATAATCGTGCGTAATAATGATTACTGAATCACGGTGGAATTTCTTATATAATATAGAAAGGATTGTTGAGAAAATCTGACACGAAGGTGAAAAGATTTCCAGGATGATGTTCGAGACTGAAATTTGATTGAATACATTTTTCGAGCTCACGATACCACGCTTCAATGCCTTAAGAAACGAGGTGGATAAATCGATTAGGAATTTCTGCCTCAGATGCTAAAACTTATGATAGTTTCGATGAGAGAAATTTATTCACTGTACTCTCGCTAAATTATCGTTGAGCACGTGGTTTGTAGAAATGTACACGATGAGTTAACACGTACGTACGTTCAAAATCGTTCGCGATGAATTGCTCAACGTTTCTGTTAAAATTGCATTTCTTCGTGATGATATTTTTATCCAATTATAATTTAAAAACTATCAAATTTGAAGATAAATCAAATTTGAAGAACTATCAATTTCTTGTAGACAATTTGTAAAGATACAGATTTTTATTAAGGTAGATCATGACCGTCCGATCGATTTTTACTTCCTAACAAGATATTATCACTCTAAATTAATGTCACAGTTATTAATTTCAAATTGTAAAAAAATTTTTCCAACTTATTTTTTGGCGAATGAAATTACAGGCCATTAATTGAACAGGGATCCATCACTGACCGAACCCAAAATACTACAGTTTTTTATGTTAAAAATCGCATTAGAGAGAGCAAAGGGAAAACACAGAGGGAAATGGATCAAGAAAAAAGTGTTAATAAAAAGACAGAAGACTATGACAGGAATGGTCCAAGCCAGGAAAAACAAAATGCCGAAATAAGCAAACGTGAGGTTACGAGTGCTCATTTTACCAATTTCGTTCAATCTTTGACGTAACATATCTTTATTACTAGTAAGACAATCGTCTCGAATTTTTTTGATATGCCTGTCAGTCGACTACGTATTGAAACTCTGTGTAAGGTTCAAGATTTTCTTAAGAAAATTGGTTCGTGCATAAACTACTTTAAGAAAATATACGTAAAACGTAAATTATTTTCTACAGCAGTGATAATAATTATTACATTAATTATGTAACGTCTGCATATGAGTTTCTGCAACATAATAAACGTTTCTTCACTGTGGGACGTTGTATTTTTGTTGGGTCGGTCATTTCCGTTTCCTTTGAAAGATTCGAAAATGATGACAATCTCGTCGCTTCTTCGAACATCGTATATCTCTCAGTTGGATCCTGAATCTCGTCGATACGAGCGATCGATGAACCGCTCGATCGCGTATTCAGTCTGTCGACTGGTCTTCTTCCGTTCTTCGCGCTTATAATTTATTTTCAATCAAGCAACACATGGTCACCGTGCATCTTTCGACGATCTCTCTCTCTCTCGTCGACGCCCACACGCCCAACGCATCCACGAGATCCGCATGACGTTCGTAGCTTTAATCAGAATTTCTATTTATTCTCAAAGGAGTCAGTTAATCATCGTCCCATTCATCGATTCCTTCCAACTCGAATACACGATGCATAAGGTCTTTCATCTCGAATCAATCTTCTTTCCTTGATAGTCGCGCGGCACATTTTCGATGGCTCTCTTTCATTTCTCGTTGTATTTTTGTATCTGATTTTTTCAGCACATTTATTTGTTTACACAACCCATTCAACGCATATTACACATTCTAATAGAGTTTCTGTATCTTTTGACTCAACTTATATTTGATTTGCAAAAGCACATTGCACCAATCAATTTGCAATTATTTTCTCAAAGATCACGTCGATTTTTTATCATTATTATTTGAAGATTTTTTTGCTCCAGTATTCATTAAAAAAAAAAAAAATAATAACTAGAAAGAATTACATTTATGCTTCTTGGGCCACGTGAAACCATGAAATTCAGTGGTTGTAAGACTTTCAATTTAAAAGACAAAACATTGTCAAATATAAATGCAAAAGTTGCCAGGCACATCGGATTACGAACAACAAAATGACTGAAAATGAATGAAAAAATAAACAAATTGCGAGCTAAAAAATCGACATCACAAAAATTCCAAAACAAAATTTAATTATAAATATTTTTACTATTATACCAAAATATTCATTCATCGTCTTCGTGATTGCATTTACAACAACTTTTTTTCGAGTTTGATTTTATTGGTGTACAATATTTTTTTCACAAAGTTGGCAAATAGCAGAAGCAACGAAAAAAAATTCATCATTACTTTTGCGAATTGGAAAAATATTAGTGAGGTACACCGAAAAAGTTTTTTCCCACATCATTTTACTCCGAACGCACATATTTTTAGCGATCTTTTAATATAAATACGGATCACGTCAATTTTCATACGACAAATCGCGAAGTTGCAGCATCAGCTTTGTCTCCAAAGATCCATGGGCAGGATTGCAGAGCCTCGATCCAGACAACGGTGACGCCATGGAGGCGGCTCGGCATTCTCAGCTCGTGACCTCAGTCTCAGCTTTTAATTGTTACTCGTACGTTGGTATACAGTTTTCAATAGGCTCCGATGGGGATCCAAAAGGACGACGAAAACAACGAGGACGAATCTGGGTAGACACACCCACGTACGTACACACGTAAACTTTTATAATTTCTCCCTTGTTTTTCGTCTTATCGTGCGTTTTATAGCTTTTGCTTCGTCTCCAAAGACGAGTATCCAACAGCGATGTCTCGATTAATCCCTCTTTCTATCTTTCAGGGATGTTTCACAACTTTGTTTTTCCAAGACGAACATTTACAGTGCGGAAGATTAACGCTAAAAGATCTTCGCGAAACATTGCCAGGAGGATTTCATGCGTGCATCGTCCTCGTTTCGTACAATTACTTCGAGATTGATGGAGTGGAATGATATTCATAAAATTGTTGAATTCCAGTTCTTTGAGTTTCGGTGATACTTTGTCGAAAATAAAAATCGACTTAACTTCATTTTTCTGTCACTTACTTTCAATCGTCAAGTGCGTGCAAGTTTAACCCGAAGACCCCCTCTGAGGTCACACACTCGCCACACTGGTGCAAACTTGCACTTGGACTTTTCAAAACGTTTTTATTCCATCCATGAATGTATGGATTAATCTTACGAGATTTTTTAGGGGTAACAATTCCTTAGTAATCGATAACGATCATTGAAATAATTGAAAAATAAAATTTTATTATAGAAAAATGGCCAAATTGATGAAAGGAATTTTGTAGTTTCAAACTTGAAATTTTCGTAGGTGCAAATTTGCACCAGTGTCGTGTCTATGGGTTAAGAATATTCTCGTTGGAATGTATCGCGGAGAAAAGAGAATTATTGCTTTTTCAGCTTATCGTAACTGGGCGAAAGAAACTGTTGTGGAATAACAATCGTTATTTTGTAATGTGAGCTGTTATTCTGGAGACTCCAGTACCACATGCGTACTTGATGGAGAAAATGGTTGATCATTTGGTAAGACAGTGGAAGCCATTCATTCAGGAAGTGGACTCTATCCCGTGGCTTCGTTCGAGTATAACCGAGAATCAGGTAAATATTTGATTTGCCTTCGTTTCAAAAGAGAAATTAATTCCTCAATGCAAACAACGGAAGCCTTGTGGACTCCGATGAGGAGAAATCCGCATATCGCGGAGTGCAAGAGTTCCAGATTTCTCATGTTTATTCTTCAAGGGTTGGGCACCGTGAGATTTGAGAGGGCACTTGAACGAAGCCGAACGAAAGTTCTTTGCGATTCCAAGACAGTTCTTTCTCCCTCTTCTCATCTCAACACGGCCTCGATGAGCGCGATTATCCCAATGCATTATTCGTGTTTTAATTACTTGAAGAATCTTACAATTATTGGTGACTCATCAAGCCATTGACAGCTCTTACACATTCATTTTCCGGGGACTGAGGATTCGATGAGTGCATCCGAAGGATTAAAACTTTTGAATTTCCCTTCATTCTATGGCTCTCGTATAATTTCACATCGTTATTACAATGCAATTGTTTCAAAGCGTCCTGCGACGAAGATCGCATCGTTTACATCTGAATTTAAATTTTCTCGAGAACCTGCACAGAGCAACATTCTAATTGGTACACAATAACCGTCATTTTTTCACTGCTATCCACCACGTTCCAGTCCCTATAAAGGGTGAAATTCAGGATATTGCCAGCTGTTAAAAATCTGTCCAAGCAAATAATTCGAATCATAAAAGTGAAAATAAATTGGATCGCATTGCAAGATAAGGTTATGAGTACATGTGGAAGCAGGGGCTTTGCCAATAGCCCGATGCGTTATGACAAAGTGACAGAATATTGCCAACTCCATACAGTAGCATACGTTTTTACGAGCATCTTTTGCACATTACTGATACTCAGGATCATAGAATCCCGGGACAGGGACATTTCTTGCATTAGGTACACGAGGCGGCGAACACTGTCCAGTAGCATCTTCTCGACCGCCAACTGTGCGCAGCTATTTTCTGCGTGCGTATGAGTATTTAGTAACATCTATTATACGCTCGTGTATATACATAGATACGTAATGTTTTCTGAAGCATATAGCTATGCAGGTTTGCGATATCTCCAGTGGTAATGTCGCAATTCACATACGCACTGAGCTCGAAGCAATTTTTTGTTTTGTTTTTTTTTTTTTGTTTTTTTCATGCACAAGCTTTTGCTTAACCGCATCTGCCATTTCTCGCAGTCACCCAAGTCGTTCCTTAGATATGCCTTGGCGTCGGAACACATGCAAGCTATTTTCATAAACATTATTCTTGACAATGACACTGACGACGAGTCAGACGTCAGATGACACTTTCGTAGGATATATTCCGAGACTCGTTTGTCCAGGGACGCTTTCCGGATAGTGCAGCACTCGCACGGGCTATTGCATTTTGTCCTTTTGACGGCGAATTATACGAAAGGGCACACGGAGAAAACGGATTCGTTTTGTATAGTGAGGAATACATTATTTTTCAAGAATTTTCAAAGCATTTAGGTTTAGGATTACAAGCGGCATAGTGCTTTTTGAATTTTTATATTTTTCGTCCCTTTAATTCTAAACAGCTTTGCGTAGATAGCAAAAAGTGATGCACGTGAGAACTATATTTCGTTTTGTTTCCGAGGTTTCTTTATCGTGTCAGACTAGCACTTACTGATAAGTGGAAACGTATTGTAAATCACAAATTTTCACTGTCAGCATTGTAAATTCTATGATAAATAGACGAATATACACCGAATACGTGTGACATTTTACCATACATATAGTTTTTTTCAGGGTTACCCGAGCATACTTTACTATATGAACATTTGAAGTGATTAAAAACATTTTTTAATACTCTTTATAGAGTCTTGAGTCTTTTGAATAAAAGATATGTGTATTGGTCTTTTTTCTGTGGTGGATCGAACAGTTTTTATTACTGTTCTTCGAGTAAATGCTGCAATCCAGTTCGTGGATATTATATTCTTGTACTTTCCTCTAGAATTTTTCGTCTCGTTTTCTTCGTGCAGTTGAAAGCTGGGGTGCTGCAAGATAGAAGGGGTCTGGGACCAAGTTTTGTTGGCCGATTATTTCTCGAATGCCCTTTTCATTTTTACGGCACGGATTGGTTTAACGCAATTTCGACTGCTAAAACGATATCGTTGTTACTTGGAAATGAATACGAGAAAAAAAAATTCTTGGAATAAAATCTCTCAACGGAATGAAGAATAATCCCACGCTCGATATCCTTTTTCAGGGGATAACGTAAGCTCGACTTTGTGGCGCATTATTTGTACAATGTTTCCCGGGGAAGAAAGTTTCGAAGGAAGGGTCATGGGTGCATTAATTCCGGTTTGCTTTTAGCCCTAAGTCTTTGTTAATGCTTAACGCGCGTTTGCTCCGTACGAGGCTCCGTATCGTTTGAGGTCCGGGGAGACATTGAACGAGACGAGCTCGTATCTCTTGTCCTCGCAGGGAGCAATATATGTACAAGCTTGGAGGGTTTGATTGCGGCATCGTGTGCATGCTTCATGCTCTCGAGGATTTTCGAGAGCGGAAACCGGAATCCCTTTCTCGTTCAGCTTGTACATATCTACGGAGAAAGAGAGAAAAGCGCGGACATGGGAGCGAAGAAAGGAGGAAGAGAGCGAGGCCTTTCCGAATGGTCCATGGGACATGCACGTACAGAGTTGCAGATTCGATAAACCGTCGTCAAATTTATGACGACTGGTACACGAGGTGGGCTTTTTGCTTCTCCGCAGTCAAGAATTATTAACGCCTCGCTTGGGCTGTAGCTCGCTCGCACTCGCACTCTTTTGAAAACACTTTAAGGTACCTCTCAAGCAGGACTCGAACAGGGAGGGGGGAGGGAGGAATAATCGAAAGCCGGCTCAGTCCCCGCGCGATTCTTACGCAATTTTCTTTCGATCTTGCGGAAATCGGTAATTCGAGCTCCGCGCGGAGCCTAATCCTTATGGATTTTCGGTGTAGCAACACTCGCACGGGGAATGATAATAACAGCTGAGATATGCAGACAACGCATTCGCGCGAGACTGAGGAAGTGAGAATTCGAAGAAATACATATACCGACGTACGCTCATATACGTATATGCACGCCGTACATCGCTTCCTCCGAGGATTCGAGCAGTCAAGCGCGTTTCGCGAACTCCTTATTTTTATTACATTCCGGAGCGAAAGCCCGGCTGTACGCATACCCATCTTGTATGCAACTTTAAAAACTGCTCTCGCTGTGGTGGCGGTTAACGTTTCAACACTCGCGTCCACCAGACTTACACCCTGCCATTGTGTACATAAGGATTACTGTACAGCTCCAGTACTTTATATCCTTGAGTATATTGCACACTTTCACACGCGAGGAAATCCAGCTCTCCTGTCTTGAACGAACCAAAAATATTTTGTCCTCAAACACACGAATTTTTCCTACGTTATATGTCGCCGACAGATTTCTCGAGGGACACGCCACAGCAGTTTGATGACAAGGTGCAAAAGGTAGTTGAAACGGGCAGGCGAGTCGCACTGCGTATTGGAGATTCGATGCTCTTTTTATTCGATAAAATCCCCCTCTGGACAATGTGCTAAGAGCATGGATCAGTGGACTAGTCTCACTTGGAGTTTTCGATATCGAAATTCTTTGAGACAGTTTGACCGGCGATTAAAAAATCATGCGTAGGACGATGGTAAAAATCGGCTGACTGAGCCTTGTTTAAACGGTCAAACTGTGTCAAAGAATTTTCATTTCCCAATTTGCAGCTCTGTCTCTCTCGCACTTACGCCTGTGATATACCGACTGATCCATCCTCTCAAACAGCACAAATTTTGGGAGAAATTTAACTTGTTCCTGGTTCTGCGATCGACTGCCATTTTCTACTGGATCATACGTCTTTACCGCTGCGTTTATCCCTGTAAATCAATTTCCCCCAATTTTTAAACGGAGAGACTTTTATGCGAATATTTCGGATGAATACATAGAAAAATTTGCCATGTTTTGTAGCAGCGCTATTCTATATCGCCATTCTATTGTATTTCACCAAAGTGCACAGTAATTTTGATGCCGAAAGCAATTCTCTCAAATTTTACTACGCACGACAGGCAAAATTTAGGTCTGTGACATTGTTACATCGAACGATGTGTCGATATCCGAATGTCACTCGTGTCTTTGGTGAAATGTTAAAAGTTGGTGAATTCAACTGGACAAATTGGTGAAATGTCGAAAATTTTTGTATCGTTGAGTCGCACAGCCCGAAAAGAAGTAAATTTTCTTTTCGACAAAGATTTACTTGACAAAGTCCGCTTGTGAACGAAGCGATTGAATGAAATTTCACTGTATGCAACTAGTTAATTTTCATCTTTATATTCTCAACGCCTCGTATAATTGGTGGGCGCATGAATTTTGCTGTGTTATTCAGCAAAATTCAGTACGGTAAAAAGGAAAATACGAAACTATGCAATTTTTCGTGTAGCACAGAGAAACGATTGCTATGTTATCTCCTAAATTTTCATCAAATCATTTCGTAATTTACTACGTTTCTAATCAAAATTCGCTCGGTCTTCATTTTTGATATAGTACAGCGCGTCATTTACTATGGACTGTGGCAATGGTTCCCGAAACTTTTGCATTATTTGACACACTCTGTAGCGATTATTATTATTATATCGATATGGTCCGACGTTACTATAAAAATATAGTAATTTCTGCTATTAAAGTCTTTCCGTGTGTATCGTGGCGAAATCACTGTGCTTCAACCTTTTTGCATCATTCTAAAATCTCCCTGGCGTCGTTCTTATCGCGCGGGACTTTTTTGTGGTTCGTCTGCAGTGCCTCCGAGGGATTACTCAAGTGTCCGAGATATCTACAACAGGGAATCCCCGCCGCGGATTTGGAGAGTGTACGCGACAAGGGAGACTATCCCGAATCGTATGTAGCAGAGCCACCGAACCCCGGCAATGTCTCGAGATTAACTCTTCTTCCTTTGTTATGCGCTAGCTTGCTCGCGGGCTCCGCAGATGATATGCTTGCTCAAAGAGATGGCGAATGTGCCCGGTGACTGAGCGGGATACGAAGATCCTTTCTCGCCCACAAAAATCGGGACCACCCGGGACTCGCTTTGCACTCTTCCCTTCCATCCTCCCAGTCTCGAAGGATTTTCAAGGTCAATTGAACATTTTTTATCGTGATAACAATAAAAGCCTTCGTATTTTATGAATAAACTCCTGCTCGTAGGCTGACCGAGTTATCAAATTTATTTGTTTTGCAGCGTCCATTAATTCTTCTGAGCACCTACGACGGAATAACGATCGTACACCAAGTTTTTTTCACGAGGCAGAAGTGCTCGGATTGTAATAAGATTCTTTCGCCTTATTTGCATTTACGGAGCTCTCGCTGTGGTGATCGATTCGCGAGCTCTGCTACCGGGTAATCGCGGATCATCCAATTTAAAGCTCTTTCGTTCTCCTCTTTCTGATTCTTTCGCCTTTTCTCCGCCTCTGAATCTCGATATTATCAACACGCAACGAGCGGAACATTCTCTATACGGAGCATGTAACACACTTACAGGCTTCGTGTGTCGCTCTCGAGTCGCAAGAAATTTAATTAGCCAACGATATATCCTCAGGGAATTCGCTCATTTTTATTATCGAACATGATAGACCAGCCCAAACAATATTTCAAAGACGTTGCTTGGCGATTATTGCCAGTGATAGTTGAGATTCAACTGTACTTTGCGATCAAATATTTGGTAATAAACTTAAACTCTTTTCATTCCGAACAAAAATAAATTGCAAAAATTTCTTTCAAAATATGAAAATTATTATGGAAAAAACCTTGATTCTTTCGACATCGAAATCAACAATTTCCAAACTTGACGCGTTAGTCACGGACGTTCCGAAAACTAGTTTTTATTTTTTTTGATAAATGAAGTTCACGCGTTCAAACTTTCGTTGAATATCGACGTGAATCCTGGTGAATGTATTTTCGATTTAACCTACTTTTCTGAGGCACGTTACGGTGAAAAGATTGAAATTCTTGATTCTTCATTGAAGAATTTTAAAAAATAGACTTTTCCCGGAGAGTGTTCCGCGTCACTCGACTCGTTTTACCTCGTGCTCGTTTCCACCGCAGTACCAATGGATCCTCGGAACAAAAAGAACTATTCGTAAATCTTCTCACGATATAATTCAGTAGTCTATCGAGAGCTCACAAGTCATAAAATGTCATAGCACGGGAGGAGTGCCAAAAGAGAGTGTTCTTTCGTGGCCTAACAATGTGGACCGAAAGTAGCGAGTAGAGGATCTATAAATCAGTAGCTGTCGGGTAGTATTTCGAAGGGCGATTCCTCGAGACACATTGTTGGGAGCTAGATAGAGGTAGAGAGTTCAAATCGAGAGATATCTTTGAAACTGGCGAGAGATTCTTTGATTCTCTAGCACGAGGTCGGAGCGTTAGAGCTCTCCACGGGATAAAAGTCTCTTCGCACACGACTCTCCGCAAGGATCATACGTATTTTTTAATTCCCCTCGCTTGCTACTCCTCTTTCTATCACAAATCTTGCTTTTTTGTCGCGTCGCGTCCGTTTCCACACGCGGTCCCGTTGCGAATCTGTGCGCGAGAACACGAGAGCCACGTGACACACTCGATTCTCCTACGAAAGGATAGACTCTATCGCGCGCGACTATACCGCATCGAGTTTATGCTCACAGAACGTATTTACTACGTACCTACAATACGTACTATACTGACGCGGAAGTTGAGGAGTCCCGTCGACCTCGAGACTCGGACCGAATCGACGAGAATCTCTCTCCCGAGGATATTCCCTGTACTACATGCGGAAAGAACAGAAAGTATAAAAGATAGCGATATCGCCGTTTGATATTTACGATCGAAGATGATGAAGAGACATCTACGGTAAATGATAACGCGGAAACTCACTCGATTCGATCATGCGACACAGTACGAGCTCTTAGCCGAGCCCTCTGCGCGTGCTGATCGTGAGAATCAATAACTTTGAGCCATTGTTTTATATTTTCTCTTGTAAACTAACCTTTTTTCGCACAGACATATACTCGCGGATATAAATTCCCAAACATTTTTTTACCCAGGCTCATAGAATCCTTCGTATATTCGTCACCATTGCGCCGAGCTCAAACAACGATCCTTTCATACTTATCGTGGATTGATATTTATCGTAAATATAGCTGAACATTGACCAGCAATCATTCATGCACTTATGCACTTAGTCATGTTATTTATGATCTTTCCAAATGATTATACGCTCAATAAACTTGATGGATACTAGTCATATTATAAGAGCGATAAATAAGCGATAACTGCAACAATAATGCAGTCATTTTAGCTCGCGAGTGTTGTATAGCAAAGCGTTGGTGACTGTTAATAAATTATACCTCGTGAACTGTAACAGAAGATGGTATAAAAGTGCAGCAATTATCGAACTTAATAATAAGTACTCTATTTCTTTAGGTAAATATCAAAAAGTGGAAATGATTCGATGAAAGTTTGAAATCCAAAGAGCAATCCATGATTGAGGCTTTTAAGGGGGAATATCAGTGTGACGGGCTGAAAAATTAAGTATTTTTTGGGATTAAAAAAAAAAACGGCTCGATCAAATTATTTGAAATTTTGTGTATCAATTATTGAAGTAATGAAGTATACAGGGAATTCTTTTTTTTTATTTTTAATACATTTTATTAAGCAGAGGAGCGGTTGCAAAATGGCGTCTCAAAAAAAGACTCTCCGACGGTTGACAGCATAAGTGCCACAGCAAGCATCGGAAATCAAAAATTCAAAAAGATTATTAAATTATAACAGTAAAGCTATCGCAGCATCGTAGGATATTTGAAAATTTTGATTTAAAAAAAAAATCTCAAATTTTACACAAAAATTTTGCAGTAAATTGTTTATAAATAAAAAGTAAACAACTTAAAACTCTACGATGCGCCGGTAGCGATAATTTTTCTGAAGAGAATCCTTATTCTCGAATGAAGTCGATTGGACAAAATTTGACAGAGTTGTCCTCTCAACGAGGTCAAAAAACATGGTTTCGAGAAAAACGCGTTTAAAGTTTTAAGACGATAAAATTGAACGATCTTACTTAAATATTAATATAAAACAAGTTCTTACCAATTACTCTGCTATCCCTGGACCATACAGAAGCTCTTTTGCGCCCAAGCTCTCTTTTTCACACTGATTTTTTCCCCCTTAAAGCAGAAGCTCGAGTTCGAAGCATTCATCTTCGAGAACGCGTTTCCGATAGTTCCCGATATTTTCAAGGTTTTTGTAACACACGCTCGGTAAAGTGCACATACGCTGCGTTTTTCCTTCATTCGTTAAATACACTGGGAGCAGTGTGCCAGCGTGAATAGGTGCGATCGTTCATGTATGGAGTGCTTTCTAATATTACTCTGTTCCATGGGTGTAGAAACGAAATAAACGAGAGTATATGGTAAAAGGTACAGGTGCTGGCTGCGAAACTCTCGGTAGGTTTGCACTCGGGAGTCTCTAGTGTGCGAGGGCGACAGGGAAAATATCCGGCTGGAACAATGCTCCTCACGACATAGTGCAGTCCTTACAATGGAGATCATAATCAACGTCCTGACGTTTAATGACTTATGGGCTGGCTATTCGTGTCTCGGTTCGTGCGCGCTTGCCCACCATCGAACAATATACCGGCGACAGAGATGCTTATGGCAATAAACTTGCACAGCGTATTTTACTATAACTGAGCTAACTTCTTACTATCCATTCTACACCCCTTTCGGCTTACCGATCCAACGTTTTTTATCGACGAGTATATAGCGACATCCGTATCCAGAACGACTAGAGCCCTGGATTACGAAATAAATCAACTTTGCTCTCATTCCGTCGATCTTAGATAAGATTTTCTCACTGAATCACTGAAATGCTCATTAGAGAATAAGAGAGTAGCATTTGACGAGTGTCCGAAGCTCGATGGCCGCTATTCTATCTCGATTATTTAGAGGAAACATGTACAACCCCCCTTCTGTTTTTCGTTGCCGGAAAACTGGGGAAGTTGATGGAAACGTCAGTCTCGGGCTCTTACGTCTAGCCAAAAATGAAGGTCACCGAACAGTGCGTCTCACGAAGCGTCACGCAAACTTCTGCTTCTCCGAGCGATCTGCATATTTCTCGGTTCTTTTCTGACTACGTGTAAGATGATTATTTCGATATAACGGACTGGCCTCTTCATATCTGGTGAGAGAAGGGCTCTCCGGAGAGAAAAAAGGGTTGCGAAAGAGCTCAAATATTTGATTGGATCGTTCGGCGCTGGCAAGTGCATTAAAAAAGGACTGTACAAGCCCAGCACATTCGTTCTCGAGGATCGTTCGGATCACCGCGCAATGGAGAATACACAGAGCCATCTCGCGCATCCGGTCACACATTTGAAGTGACGGGAACCGTGCAATTTAAACTGCATTTTCGCGTGAGCCGTTATAATTGAGGTTTGTGTGTGCTCATCTCTGCTCATCTCTTCACTGTGCCAGTAGGTATTACGACAACCTTATTTTCATCGTTATGTACATCGTTGTTATGGCGGGTAGACTCTCGCTCGTGCAGTACGGAAACGTATGAGGTCGAGCGAGGCTCTGATTGATTCTCGTGAAAGCTCATTTTAGTCTCGGCTTCATTTCAATTCCTCGTGTTTGGAATACGGAGGTGTTTTATCGCAGCGAAGATTCGGCGGCGAAACTCGCGCATTGTCGAATTAGCCCAGTCGCGACTTCATTTTTCTTCATCGGTATTCGACCCTAGTCCAGCGCTCGTTCATCATTTTTGTAAATTTTACAGTCACCGAAGCTGCGAGGAATATTTCCGATGATTTTTTTACCGAATTTTAATTCAATCGGAAAAATTAAAATGGTCGCACTCCTAAAATAGAAATTTCATCCACGCATACTTAATCACCATTCGCAACGACGCCATCCACGATATCTTTCTAAAATAGTTTCGAGAAGATCCTCCGCGCGGGTATAACATTTCGTTTCCTGGAATTAATAAATAATCGATCTGCAGGTGCGTGAGTATCCTCCTGAGGAGATGTGGACATAAATTAATTGTAATTAATATCCTCCTTTCGTTCGTACTAAAAGATAAACCAGGAAATTTCGATGTCGCGATGCGCGGAACGTACGCCGTGTACGCGCAAATTCATTCCCCAACCCCTCGCTCGCCGCAGCTTGCTTATACCCGAGAAAAGATCACGCTCACCGATCACTTAATTATATTCACAAGCAACGCGAGTATTCTTGCGCTATCCGATACTGTAGCTTTTATCTCGAGTGTGTTCGCGTCAGCTAGGTGCGTTCACATGCTTGTACGATTTCGTAGATAATTGGTGAGTATGTGCGGAGATGCTGCATGGGAATCGTACAAAGTTGCTACTTCTCTGGACGGATCCTCATATTAATCCAACAGAGTGCAATCGATTAATCAGAAATAGACTCCCTGTAACGGGCACATGATATCCCAGGATGTGATCATTCGCGATTTATTACGAGATTTATTTGATTGTCAGTACAATCTTTTTCCTTCGATGTCAGTTCGTATCGATGTACGACTTCGTAAAAAACACACTTTCGTGGCCAATCTCTCTTTTGTTCAAAATTGCCATGATTTTTAGGCACATTTCCACACGGAGAAAACGAGGCTGAAAATTCTAGAGGAAAGCACTAAGAATATAGTATCTCGGGGACCGTATATAACTGGATTGCAGCATTAATTCGAAGAGCAATAATGAGAACTGTTCTATCCACCATAGTGAAAAGACCAATGCTCATACCTTTCATTCAAAAGACTCAAAAGTGTTTTTCTCTATAAGCATAGTGAAAAATGTTTTTTCAGTATGCTTATAGTCACTTTCAGTGAATAAAAGATTCAAGAGTGTTTTTTTTTCTATAAGAGTACACGGAGAGAAAAAAAATAGTAAGAGTTACTATGCTACCATGGTATTGGGGTTCTATATCGTCCATTTTGGAGGTTTTTACCAAAAGCATTGTAATTTCTAAGTCAATTCTGAATGAAAATTTTTAAATTGAGTATTTTGCTGTGACAAAGGTTTAAACTGTGCTATTTTTTCCTACATAGTTCACCAAGGAAACGTTGTAAAATTTATGTTGACTCGATGATGAACTGCGTCAAGTAGAATTATTATACACCGTTTTGCTATGCTTAGTACTGTTTTCACAATTGAAATTTACAGTTCAACATAGTAAAATTTAAGGAGCTCGAACACAAGCATCGATCATACGTCAAAGTATTTAGAAATTTACTATGGTAAATAAAAGAATTTTATTCGCGATTGTACGATAATATACCGGTATACATGTGTACCGATGTATTTATTTCGACATCACACATCAATTTTCATCGAGTCGCTTCACAAAAAATTATCCTACTTCTATGGCACCATAGTAGTTTTTTGTGAAATTTTCTCTCCGTGTAGTAAAAAATTTTTTTAGTCACTTAAAATATTTATATTGTAAAGTATGCTCGGACAACCCTAAAATAAAAACTGCATGGTAAAATGTCACACACGTATTCGGTGTATATTTGTCTATTTATCATAGAATTTACTATGCTGACAATCAAAATTTATGATTTACAATACAGTTCTACTTACCAGTAAGTGCTAGTCTGACATGGCGAATAACACTCGAAAACAAAACAAAATATAGTTCTCGCATACGTGCATCACTATCCACACAAAGCTGTTTACAATTCGAGGAACGAAAAATAGCAAAATTCAAAACGCCCTATGCTGTTTGCAATCGGTGCCTGAATACTTTTAAAATTCTTGAAAAATAATATATTTCTCGCTATACAAAACAAATCCGTTTTCTCCGTGCGCGAATCTGTTCCATGCCAAATGAAAATGGCACTATTTTCTACGATTAATGTCAACATAAAACTTTTACGTTTGATTATAAATGTGGCAAGTTCATAACAAATGATTACTTTCGATGAATCATCGTTGATGACAACCAAGTGATAAAAAGAGGCCTTTTATCCTAAAGATAAAAGGTTTGTAAAAGTTACGTCAACTTGAAATAATGCACAGTCCGGTAGGAAGAGTATTCGCGTTAAAGAACGATGTCAAAGGACGGCTATAGGAGAGGATGCTAAGGAGCATTAGCACTCACGATAGTCATATGTCACCGGTAGCTATTGGCTCGAATCCGCAGCCCGTCTATAGAGGTACATAGTGGGATGCATTCTCATGTACTGCGGACAACGATGAGCTGGCTATTTACAGCGATAGTATCGCAATCGCACAGCGCGTGGACAACGTGTGGTAGCCGCGCGGAGTTAGCTCCGGTGGCTACCGAATGCGTAATGAGCATAATGGACAATTCATTTTGAGCAAATCTCTAGGATGTTGAAACGACATGCTGAATTTTTCATGTCATTGAGCATCCTCGCTAAGTGCGGAGATTAAATTGGTATGTAATAATCGCGTTGAGCAAGCAACATTCAAAGAGTATTTAACCAGCATATTTTGCATCGTTGTTAACGGTAGAATAAAAAGCCGGAAGTTGAATGCGAGCGTGACAGGGGAATATGAAAATATGACGCGAGGGTCTTGCTCGATTATAATTTCCCTCGACATCGTCGGTTTTATATATGCGTATAAATATTGAATATCATCTCGTCGAAGATTGAAGAAAGTGTTCGATTACAAGTGCTCCATGTTCGGTATCATGTGGAAGAGGAAATATACGCGGGAAGAAAGTGTAAATATTCGCATGGACAGTTAATCCGTTACCGGTGTGTATACCTTGAGAAGAAAAGTGAATCTAATTCATCGCTTATATATTTAACAGACGAACAAGAGTTTCAAGGAGGACAAGAAATAATCGAAAGAGCGCTACTAATTTAATTGAAACGATCCTTTTTACCCGGGGCTCTCGTGGCGAGAGAAGGCATCGCGGCCCAGCAGAGCTGTTCCTTCGCGCATGCACTCTCGTCTCATTCTGAGCTTACAAGACGAAACGATTAGACCCGAAGACATTGAATTGAATTCTCATAACCTTGCCCACCTATATTAGTGTACGAGCTCGGTGTGCTACGAGAGCTGTAGGTTACGGATTAACTCGACGAAACAGACGTTTCCGGCCGCGCCTATTGGCGGTTCACACTGCCAAGGCATTTCATCCGGGCTCGGCAATCGAGCGGGCAAAATATTATAGCAGCGAGGTGGATTACCCCGTGAAAGTAATTCCTCACTACGCTGACGGTAACATGCGGACAAGCTGAATCTCACCAAGTGCTACTCACCCTCTTCCCTTTTTTCTTTCTTTCCTTCAAAATATATCCCACGGGTCTTCATTTTTGTATGGCATCCTTTCAACATTGTGAAATAATGCAGTTTTATGACGGTGCGTTTGATCGTCGATGGGAAAAAACTTCGGTGCGGTAATCAATCCACGAATTTCAATGAAATATTTGTGATCAGTGGATTTTATTTATTTGAAAATTTGATTAAATAAATTTGACGAGAGCGTGATCGATGATCAAAGCTTAGAGGACGAAATGATTTTGGCGAGGAGCAAGAAAAAAAGGGTTTTCGAGCGTCTAATCTAAAAATCATCGGCTCGGCATCAAAGTGGCATTTCCGTGGCATATCACGTAATCTCGAACGGTTGTTTATGATTAATTTGCATCGATTTGAAAGTTTCAATTACAATATTGCTTTCGGCTATTGCGATAAAATGTTTTTTGCTTTTTCACGCAGTAGGTTTAGCATCTGCATGCGCTTGGCATTCTACTTGGCACAAATCTAACGCCCATCGCGCACATGGGATAAATCGCGAATGAGATGAAGAATAATAAGAATACAAGAAAATTGGTGACTCACGATTCCAATTTGTTTCACCTGACGCGCTGGTAACACGCCACGATGCCAAAAGTATACATTTCGTGTTTATGTGCTCGAGAGTCGGTTTCGGTTTCGCTTGGCTTCCTTTTCTAATCCATTTCCGGTTTTCTCGCCAACTATCGTATGTGTCTGGGCCCCGACTTTAATTGAACTTACATATTCTGCGAGAATGACAAGCGTTTCGGTTCGAATTTGCTCGTTTTTCTTCTCGCTCAATGTCTCGTTTTTTTTCGGCTCTGTTCTCGAAAATACAAATTGCAAACGATACGTGCTATTCGAATAGGGAAAAAACGTTCAACGCTGCTGGCACAATGGTTATGTAATTTTATATTTGAACGCGAGGCGCTTCGAGTATCCGCTGCCGCGAGTTCGATCGAGCATATCGATGAGGGGTACGAAAACGAATGGCAGTTCGAAGTAAACGAAAAGAACGACAACGACGAACGTCCCATTGGCAACTTTGATCCCGCACTTTCACCAATGCGCCTCTGGCGTAAGTCCCGATGCCATATGCAATGCGTATCCAAAGAGACACTACTCCGCGGACCCCGAACGCAAAGGGAGACGCGATTTATCCCCATCTGAAATATCGCCAATCCAATCGCAGGCGTACCTTATCCTCGCGTGTATGCAACTTCGATCTATCTACTCTTGTGAGTCTGGTGTACTCGCGGCTCTTCGATGCGCCCCCTATAGTTTGCATAATGCAAATTTCCCTGCTATAAGCTCTTCGGCATTTTCTCCTGCGACCGTACTTCCCCTCTCAACGCATTCGGACAGTTTCACAACGCATTTGGCTAGTTTAGTGTTTAGACGGTCGGTCCAAAAACCTGCTGTAGGCAACCCTCAAAGCTCCTTGATTTGCCGATCGACCGCGCAAGGGCGTGAACCTCGAAAGCCCAGAAATCCCTGGCAACTCGTTTCGTCGAAGGAAAAACAACTCGTACGTCAACGCACGTTTAAACGAACTACGAAGAGCTCTGAAAATTGCATCTGTACGTACAACGACCTGTCAGTCGGGCAAATGAGCAGAGTCTCGTACGTCGAAAGTCCGCAAAAGCCCTGCGCACCAACACCAAATTCGCAACCAAGTTACCCACTTGTAATTCAATTTCACGCTCCCGTGCCTCACCTTTTTGATGTTATCGCATTTCCATCAAGCCACGGGGGAATATCTCCTGCATTATTATCCACGCGTGATCACATTTCATAAATCGCGGTTATAGACTAAATGCTGTATACGATCTTACGCGCTGGGGCTTTGTAAACTCATACAAGCAGTAACTGTACTTGGATTTAGTGCACGGGTGCGTCTGAAATTCAAACTAAAAACCATCATTTTTTGAAATTTCTTCAGTTTAATTATAGCCACGAACAATCCAACGATAAAAATAGGACCCGTTGGAACATCATCGACCGTCGAGTTCAAACATCTTTCTCGTGATGTCATTAGCGTTACTACGACTCGATCGGGATCACCGTGTTTTCAAAATATATTTTTAATGTGATTTTTGAGTCAAATTTACGGAAATCCATACACATGCGAGTTGAGAGTCAATGAGGAGTCTCCAAGTGTGTTGGGTTTCTAAACAATCAGTACGCGTATGGAAATTTTCGTAAGTGGACAAATACGCATATAAGTGTACATTGTCCTAGACAACGCCACTGTGGAGAAGCTCAAAGATTTGCGGAGTCAATATTTGCGAACGTAGAACTCGTTCTTATCGCGTTCGGAGGGCCCGGCGGACACGTCGACACTTACCGGAGTGATCGAACCTAGTGCTAGATTGGGGAGAGCATCGACCACTTCGGAGTATTAAGCTGCTGAGATCACGGGGCAAAAAACAATCGAGGTCGCGTGCATCGCAACCGCGCGTTAAGTACGACAAGGACTTTTCGAACCTGGGCGACTCCGCACAAATATATTGTCTTCCTCGTCTACGCTTCTATCCGCTATTCACATATTTGTTCGCTTAAGTGAAATGCCGTGTTCGTTGCGGATGGGTACACCTGGTTCATCTGCACGTAAATAACTTTTCAGTCACTGGAACATCGTCTCCCTGCTGGCCGAGTGACTTTTGACCCTTCGAACCTTTCGCGTCGAAGAATATGGATTTTTCTCTTACTACTCAAAAGTGAACTCGTTTCAAAATCCTCGAATGCGAGCTCGAATGTCGAGAGACACCATCGATGTAAACATTCCGATGATTACGAGGTTGACGAAATTGGCTGAGGAGAATTGGCGATCAATGAAAATGCCTTTAAATTTATCAATTCAGTTAAACTTGAACACGTAATCGTTGATCTGATAAAACCGATTTGGTTAATGTTTTATTGATAAATTTCTTCATGTTTTTTCAATCCAACCACATTTTGATTGTTACAATCAATTTTTGTTTGAACTTATATATAAAAATTATCAAAATCATAAAAAAGACGAATCTTTTTTAGAATTCAAAAGAAACAATTGAGTGTTCAGGGGAGACCGGGGCTAGTTGAATAATAAACAATAACATCCAAACTACGGAATGTAAACATACGCCTAATTCATGGTAGCCTCTTTCTCTGTGTCTCAACGCATCGAAGCGACACGTCGTTTAGAAACAGTCAAGAATTTTCATAAATTCACACGTGCAAAATCAAATTTTTACGTCAATCTTATTTATCTCCTGCTGCCTCGAATCTTTTCCAATTATTAAAAAAATCTTCTACACGAATGTTCATACATTTGAATTATAATCGTGCATAGTATTTTTCTCAATTATTGCCATAATTTGCGAGTAGAACGTTTTGTTACTAAAAAAAAGTAGTATGGAGTAAGTCGGCCACCAGTGGTTTGGGGTTGGGCTAACACATGTGTCGTCGTACACGAGTGCTCTTAAATGGGCCCATTCAAGATGTGCTAGTAAAAATATAATATTCTATGTGTGTAAAAACTGTAATTCTGATATTGATGACGAGGATGAGGATCAAATATTCCCTTTTCTCACGCTTATGGACAAAGATGATCTTTACATTCACTTGTGTCAACATTTTGTATTAATTGTTCGAATCATCGAATAAATAATATTGATAAGTATCCGTTTTTATTAATTCACTAATACATGATTGATTATCACGTAAAAATAGTACCATAGTCGACTTGCCCCAACGCTTGTATTAACTTGCCCCGACCGTGGAGTCGGTTGACACAACTCATTTCCTTTAACATTGAAAAATTCGAATTTTCATGCTTCTGTTCGAAAGAACCATTTGGTTTTTGAAATCGTCTTTACTTCCTTGTTTACAAGCAAAGAAAAGTTGGCCAACCAGCCCCTATCAAACAGAATTGAAAAGGATGCGAAATATCAACTTGCGCTCTTCCGTTTGCTGAGACAGTAACTCCGAGCAGAGAAATCGTTGAGGAGAATGAGAATTCACTGCCATTGAATGGCTTTTATGATTCCGAGTTACTTTGCGAGCACCGTGGTAAGATTTTTGTAACGACGTTGAGAGTTTTCTGCTAAGGTCTGCCATAAATAAATTTCGCCTGAATATCCGAGGTGAAAGAGCGCGCAGGGAACCTACTGCGCAGCCGAGAGTCCAGTAGCGAACGCATCGGAGACAGCGAGAGTGGTTCGCTTACTTGTTACAATAACTAGATGTAGGTGAGTAGGTAAGCTGGTAAGTTATAATCAAGAGTTAAGATTCGCGAGTTGTGCGAGACCGAATCTTTACTCTCTGCTACATCCAGACATCACGGGGTATATGTACTTGCTACTAGGTAAATGATACAGAGAGGAACACGTTGTTGTAGGTATGCATTAAGCGTTCTCGCCTCCTCACGTGTATTACATCCCCGCAGACGTTTACATGTTACTCGAACAGCGTGTAATGCACTTTCCTTCGAGTATCCTATGCGCGCTCGCGTAATTTTACAAGCGATCAAGTCCCGTGCTCGGCTTTTGTCAGAAATTCAATAGCTACGAAACATCAAACGGGTATAAACTGATAAATTGATACGAGTCGACTGCGACGTAGAGGAATTGAGGAAAAAAGTTGGAATAGAATAAGACTAGAAAACCAGAAATGACGGGGAAAATATAGAGCTTGAAATTTGCACTCTTCTTAATGAATCACCTTTCAAAAATGACTTGCCTCATTTTCGAATTCAAGGTGAATGGGTGAATATTCGCTGTCCAAGATTACACGATCATATTTTTTGTAGGCAAAAATGAATATGTACTGGATAGATTTGCAAAATTTGGATGCTAGCTACCATGTAGTTTAGCAGCAAATTAATTATCGAATATCGACTTTTCTCGCACGTGAAAAGTTATTAAATTTTTTAATATGCGAGATTTCGCAAAAAGAAAATGGATCGTTGTATATTGCGGAAATCATTCGGATTACACGACAATTGAATTGCTAACGATTGGCAACGCTGCATTCACATGTGTTCACATGTGACGTCAGTTCGACTTTTTGGTCATGTCAAGTTGTTTTTTTTGTCAATTTTAACAAAACGATCGTTTTTATCCCGGTAAACTTTTTTATCGTTCATTTTTTCATTTATCTCCACTGCAATACTACTTTGGACGGTAAACTCTCTTCGTAACCTATAAAATTTGTAAACAAAACTGACAGCGTAGCAAAAACTGACAGCGAGGCGCATCACGCTAATTAAAATGAACTCTTGAAACGTTTTTTCAATAATAATAAAATTGTATAAAAATGTTGGTTCCCTATCGATTATATTTCTAAAATAATAAAGTAATTATTTTAAAGTAAGTTTCGTATTTTGAAATTTTCGAAAAATATAGTTGGTGGAAAGATCGCGTAGCCTTAAGGAATTTTCGTAACTAAAATTTTGCTGTGAGCCACGAGCCATGATCCTTTCGCGTGCCCATTAGATTGTTACTGATACTATTGATGGGAGTAAAGGAATGTTTGCTTTTGTAAATACTGTAACGTATGCATTCATATGACATAGATAAGATTTCGCATATAAGCAATGACTGCACCCCGTTTTGCATCACAGTCTTTCGCTCTACAGATCAAATACATGCGAGCGAGTATACGTTCTAGATGTCATGAAAATCGTGATCAATTAATGGCTCCAATGTGTCGCCCCGTTCTGCAGATTCACACACAACGAAAATATTTATTTATGCACACGTACATATTCGTGCTTACAAAATCACGATACTAAAGCTATGAAAATTTAGTCGAGTGTGAGAATACCGGTGACTTGTATTGGAGCCTTTGTGCGAGCTTTATCAAAATTTACATAGGGCAACCTTTTCGCCAAATACTTATGTCTCGAGGGGTCGTGGCCCCATGGAACAGAGATCAAAGTTGAGTTCCACTGACGTCACATTCCCATGAAAAACGTTTCTTCCCCAGTTTTTTGTGATGCTCGCGTATATTCTTCAGTTTTTATTATATTTTCTATTTCGATGACCCAAAATACGTTTAGTGCTATCAATCCTGGTACTATTTCTGATGATTTGAGCGAGTCATTAGAGGAAGAAAAAAATTCTTTCGATTCCTTGCTGAGCTGAAATAGGGAAGTTGAACTTTGAATTATTTTTTATCAGTTTGTTTATATTTGCTTTATTTCACATCGTTGACTCATACTTACACTTATTTAATAATTCAAAAGTTTTGTGGACATGAAATATGCGGTTTCGTTCCTCAAAACACTCGTTTCAACTCTGTCAATTCCAAAATAAAAATATTTCGTTGATTTTGATAAAAATTTGATAAAAATGAGTTTGATAAAACTTCCAAAGAGCTTGAAATAGTATCACAAATCTAAATACGCAAGTTCACAGCACACCGTACGGCTGGCTGAACAGGTTAAACTGTATGCTATTCGAGGTGGTATAATTAATTATAACCTTCTCGTGTGCACGAAGTAAGCTGGCTCGATCAGAAAATTTTGAGCAGCTAGAAGTGGCACACTGAGAACGTACATATACGAACCCTTACAAGTCTCGTAACCTTTACCAAAAGCCACACCATAATGCCATCTTGGGAAAACCGAGTATTTATTAAGGTTGAATAGTAAACGTTATTGGCATGAGATTTGGACCAGCCGATTTGACGAAATCGTAATGAGCGAGTGAATGAGCGTGATGGCGTATCAGATTTGTCGAGTATTCAACAA
Source organism: Venturia canescens (assembly GCF_019457755.1). Taxonomy (NCBI): domain Eukaryota; kingdom Metazoa; phylum Arthropoda; class Insecta; order Hymenoptera; family Ichneumonidae; genus Venturia; species Venturia canescens. The sequence goes on along the minus strand of NC_057421.1, from coordinate 14,318,678 downwards.
AGTTGAGTATATTTTTGACCTCTGCTTGGTGTCATTTATAATTTTGTAACTATAATTTTTTAGGGTTCGAGTATCAATAGAAATTCGACGTAGAAGACAACAGTTTTGGACAAGTCTCAATATTTTTTCAACCGAGGGATAAACTGTCGTCGAGATTTCTCCAAGGTTTTGCAAAACGGCGTTTCTTTGAGATTTTCAGTATTTGAGTACACAATACGGTGAAACTCTCAATCGGTACTTAAGGTGATCTCTCGTAATCTGTATATTTTGCTGTGGAGGTGTGGTCCTCTAGTAATTTTCACTCTATTGAAGAAATTCTTTTGTGTCGAAGTTTATCGCCTAAGCGGGCGTCGCGCTGTAATTTTAATCTTGTTTTGTACGCGTCCGCGTGTGCGCGGATCATTGCTATGAGATCGGCTAAAATTTATGCTCCTTCACACTGTTTGTAAGAAGCACGCAGCGACGAGGCCGAAAAGCAGATTTGCAAATCGCTGCGCGCATTTGAATGGCGTGCGTTAAACGTAATGGAGAACAAGGCTCCGCGACGTATTCCAACACCCACTCGTGCTGTAAGCCTGAAGAGAGAAAAAGAATTGCTTGGGCCAACGCCTAATCGTCGAATTTATGAACTTTTTTTTCTTTACTGCTCTTCCGTAGGAAGCGTTGCAAAAATAACACTATCAAACATGTCATGGTATATTAAAAAAAGTGAGAAAAACCATAGAAACTTTTGTTTTAGTAACGAGAAAAAAAAATAAGAGTTCAGTTCGCATCGAGATATCATTCATTGCACACGCAACGTTCTCTAGTTAAAAGAAAAAGTTAAAAAGTTCTTATTAATATTCGTTTGGAATATAATCAATTTTATACACATTGATTATAATATTACTGCAAATCAAACAACAGTTACAAAAAAATAATACTCAAACACGGCAACGACCGGTTTGGCCAGCCGATCCGAGGTCTGACCTCGATAAAAGGACTTGAAAATAAGTCCACAAGAGTCGAAAAACGTCTCCTCTTCATCATCAATACAAGAATCGATAATAATTTCCTCCTAATTTACCTAAAATATTTTATTTCTCACTCAATTATTCACGCCTGTTTTTTTCAATTTGTTCATTTCTCGTTAAATTTAAATTGGTACAAATAAATTGGTTTTTTATGCCTTTTAAAGGCTTTTTCCCAAAACCTTGTCGTTGTTACTAAATTCAATTGAATTTACAAAAACGAACTTCATGAAACAAACAACTGCCACATCCTTCAAACGATCAGTATAAAAAAGCATGCATAACGACGGACTGATTTTGAAAAGCTTTGGAATAAAGTCGACAAAAATGTTAACGTTCGGCCAGAGGCAATGTTTTGAAGAAGGGAAGAACAGTTTAGAGTCCTTTTCATGGCGTCTCTTTTAACTATTATTACACGCTCATTAAGTCTCAGGAGAACCGTCAATTTTCAACGTAATTATCCCTTCTAAAAGGAGCACCAGCTGGGGTAGTCACCCGTAATTTCTGAGTTTCATAAACGGACAACAGGTAATTAGTATTTCGCTCTTTGCACGGTCACGAGGGAGCGACCGAATCGCGGCATGGAGTCACGCGAGCGCAAAAGTTATATAAACAGCGGATATGAACTTTTAGTATTTTTAAAGCTGCTGAATTATTACGACCCTCGGTAAACATAATTTATTTTAGTATTATTAAGCATGTGATGATTTAGTGAGTTTGCCACGGAGCAGAACGAAGTTTAGTTTGTTATTCGCGACCGATTGTTTACCAAATGTCCGGATGCGGAGTTGAAATCCGAAGAACATACTTTTTCGATCCCTTTATCGATGTGAGGATCATTCCTGAGTAACGTACATTTGTGAAGAAGAAAACTCACTCATTGTTCTCAAAAGAGACTGTCGAGCGAAAAGCGGTTCATTCATATGTATTAGAAGTTACGACATCGCGGGATCGTGACCTGAGACGATCGGAGGGGATCGGCGAAAGAATCATTTGGTTGATCGGCCGATCTATCGAATCACGTCGGGGAGATGCAACGGGTTCGACGACCGTAGCACACGCAATTATTATGAAACAAACGTGCCGACGCTAATTCCCATCCCATTTAAATCTGTGTCTCTACTCAACAAACCACGAGCGACTCATCATTAAGCGCAACTATCACAAGGAAGAATAGAGCTGAGTTCGAAATAACAATTTCCATTTTTTCCCGCTACAGCGCGGCATTCTCATACGTTGACATTCCCACGCGGAAGTGGCTACGAAAGTAGCCACGAAAGTTTCCGGTACAGTGATCAATTTTCTCCGCATTCTCGTGTTTTCACTCCGATAAATAAATAATAGAATCAGAGTGGCTGTTTCTCTCCCAACATTATCAATATCCACCGAGACTTTTATTTCCTGCGCGTTGTACATAAATCTCTATTCGCAGCTCGATCGCGCGAATCAAGGAATCTAATTAATAGGAATTAATTACGAGATCGGCAGCAGCTTAAGAAGTGACAGGATGCTGGCAGCCACGCCGGATACCCGGACGGGACGTCTCTCTGGTCCTTTTTTTCTCCACTTCTCCAAACGCGCCCCGGCTCACATCCAGCATCGACTGTACGCCCGGCTTATCCTCGTACAAATGCAACACATTTATATAGATATACACTCGAAAGCTCGGCGTACAGTGGAGAGCCTTCTCGTACGAACATTCCAAGGTTTTTGTTCGTTGTACGATGCCTGATAGTATCTGATCGCTGATCAACGGCAAAGAGCAAGAATGAGACGGAGCACGAGATAGAGAGGGAAAACAGAAAGAAAAGGAGAGACATATATCTTCTTTCACTTTCGAACTTGAGATATATCTGTATTTTCTGAGGGCATTATACACGTGCTCGTAGGTCCTGCTGAATGCCTGCGCGCTGCTTCGCTTATTTTAATTAGCTGACACGCCGAAGCTCAAATAGTGAAATTCCTTCGACACGCGTTTTTCTACTTCCGTTCTTTGCAGCAGAATTGCAATTGAAAAATCTATCATTATTTTGACCCGAAGATACCACGCTGATGTAAATTTTCACCTACGAAAATTTCAAGTGCTTAAAACTTCAAAATTCCTTTCTTCAATTTGACCATTTTTCTATAATGAAATATTATTTTTCAATTTTTTTAATGATTCTAATCGATTCCTAAGGAATTGTTACCCCTGAAAAGTCTCGATGTAAGATAACGTCATAAATTAATGGATGAAATAAAAACGTTTTGAAAAGTCCAAGTGCAAATTTGCATCAGTGTCGCGAATGTATGACCTCAAAGGGAGTCTACGTGCGCAACGAAAGAAATTATAATTCGTTCGTTATTTATCAGTGTTTAGGACAAGGTTGGGAACATTTGTTCGTGAAAGTAATTTTGAATGAAAAGAGTGCGAGGTGTGATAAATGGCAGCAAACAATAGTTTATCGTGGCGTGGTTCTTGGTGGAACAAAATTTCTACTGAATCTTGATTATTTGGCCTCGTAAGTTCGAAATAATGAATACGTTAATCGGGTAGTTTTGACTAACGAAGACGCGATTGCAAGGGGACAAGAAACAAGAAGAAAAGGAACAAGAAGAATCGGGGCTCGAAAAGAAGGTGGTGGATGGCTCGGCCGTCAGCGTTGGCGTCTCGAGACCGGAGTCGTCCCGATACTTCAAGGGGTGAGAGACTGCGGCGTGTCTACGGTAATAGTAATGCCATTGGTTAGTGTCGTACTACCACTAAAGTACAGATATACGCTGGTCGCACGAGTCTCTCTCGCGCGGTGATGAGGCCGGTGCACCCGCAGACTTCGATGCCCGATAACGAAACACGCGACGAGCTGTTGCGATCTCATCTGCACTCTGGCGCTCCTGCAGGAGCACCAAGATTCTTACGTTGCTCCCTCCGCCTTATATTCTTCTTCGCCTCTCCCTCCTATCATCCTCCCAAGATCTTCGAGCAATCTTTATTTCTTCATAACAGAAGAGGTTCCTTCACCCTCGTGCATATCCGCTCGACTCCTGCTCGGCACGCAGGAATATTCTCAACTACTGATGGACCACAATTACCGCATGACAAAACAAAACTCAACAAATTTGACGCTGCCCTTTTCATCCGTCTTTCCAATCGGAACTTCTTTTCATTAAGGTGAATCATGCCCGAAGGATCGTATTTAATAGGTGTCTAAATTGGATCGATTTTTACTTCCTAGTTAAAGATATAGTATTAATCACTTTAAATTGATGTCAGAGTTATTAATTCGAAATTGTAAATACATTTTTTTAACTTATCTCATGGCGAATGAAATTACAAGTCATTAATTAATCGGGGATTCATCACTAACCGAACCCAAAATTTCATTCCTCCCTGGATAAAATACTGCAGTTTTTTATGTTTAAAATCGCATCAGAGAGGGCAAAGGGAAAACACAGGGGGAAATGGTTCAAGCAAAAAGTATTGATAAAAAGATGGAAGGCTATGACAGAAATGGTCCAAGCCAAGGAGAAACAAAATTACGAAATAAGCAAATGTGAGGTTGCGAGTGCTCATTTTACCAATTTCGTTCAATCTTTAACGCAATATATTTTTATTACTAGTAAGACAATCGTCTCGAATTTTTTCCCAAACATTCATTACATACCTCATTACTGTTGTGTACTTTTTCATAAACTTCGTAAGAAACGTTCATTCGTTATATGGAAAGATGAACGATTTTTTACGCATAGTCTCTATAATCCTGTGTATTTTTCTTCATATTGAAGCACGTTTGTCCCAATAACCAATAAGATGAACCCTTTCAAATTTGATATTGGTGTCAGTCGACTACTTTCTTAAGAAAATCATTTCGTACGTAAACTACCTTAATTCATTTTATTTTTGAAGAAAAAATTTGTGAACGTGATCAGAGGAGGACGGTGAATGACATTGTTCGCTAATGAGTGTTCGTCACTCCCGCAGTATGTGTACACACGAACGATATCTTTTGTAAAGGTCTTTCGAGTTAATGAACTGTGTAAATTGTTGATTTGGAATTTTCTCGAATAAACGCCAGCAGCTACTGTAAAACGGGGTAAACACGATGCTCGATTTTCGAGAACACGTTCAATCGTTATACCCCAGATTTCGGTCTTCCCCACGGGACACTTGGATTCTATAACAAAAACGAAAGAACACGTAATTGCTATAAAAACAAATAGTTTTACCGAAATTCTGTAAAATTTTCGGAGCCCGAGATTCGGGATCCTCGAGAGTTTTGGCCAGTCTTATCAACGACGATCTTCCGCAGTAGAATTTGCTCATAATCATGAGTTGAAAGTGCTAGTCACTTAAAAAGTCTTGGGCGGTGGAAAAATTAGTGAATTTCGTCGCCATAGCAAGATCGCTTCACAAGATAGTGCCAAGGATTCGGAAATGAGGCGACAGGGGAGGAAGCTGGAGAGAGAGAGAGAGAGAGAGAGATGAGATCGAAAAAAAGGGGACAGGCGTGACTGAGAAATGTTGCAATCTTAAGGCCCTCGTGAATGGTACACGCCTCTCGATGATCGACGCCACGGCGTCAATGCTTCTTAACATATATATGTAGTATATGGTACGCCGAGTAGAGGAAAGCCGCGTCGAGCCTTCGATTCGATACGATCGATTACGTGCCGCGCGAGCGGCGCGTGAACGCGCGAAGTGCATTACTCAGTACCACCTATACATGTATACTTGAAACCCGTATGAATAGGTCTGTATATAATAACCAAAGGCGCCACTCGAGACCCCAAACCCACCCCTCGATTATCGTTAAATTTCCTCCAAAGGTGTATGATCATTACTAACGATATCGAATATCTTCTGCGGACATGTATGATAATAATAGTAATATATGACTTGTGTAATGAGAATCTCGATTGTCTTATCAGAATGCGGTATCTTTGGCGTCTATCGTTTCTATTTAGCCGCTGAAAATTCACATTCTTTCTCTTCTCCAGGCTCTCTGCCGCTTATATTTCGACATGAATGAGAATTAATCGCGGTGTCGATAGTTTACGAGGCGCATGATGCTTGTTACTTGGAATTTTTCAGAAAATTCAATGCCGCGTTTATGGGGACAAGAATCTATGCATTAAAGTGTTTTTGGTTACGTTATACGAGTTTCTTTTTAATATTATACAAACGTGTTTTGGCAGGAGGAATTGGCAATGGCAAGACGCTCGTATAGAGTTAGTTCCACTCATTTTTGTGACGTATACGAAAAATTGTGTACACACGATTTCGATTCTATTGAACTCTCAGAAAAAATATCATTTTTTTTTTTAAATGGTATTAGTCTGAAAAACGAACTCTACGAGTTTAAAAATAGCTTCAAGAAACTTTTTGAACATATCGGAGTTGTGACAGTTTTTTGCAATTTTTTTTTTTTTCAACTCAGACGCTCCATTTTTCTTTGTTGGCGCTCAGTAAAGTCATGGAAACTTCAATAAGAAACTTGTTCTTCGATCGCACGTCGCGAAACTGCTGAATATCTATTGTTCAGCGACATATAATAGTAGTTGACAGACTGTTCAAACATCGTTTTCAAAACTATAAACTGTCGATCTGCAGGCTAGAAACGTTCGTGGTACGTAAATGACTAAACTTACGGAATTTATACTAATTTGTCGAATTTCGTTTATTGTTTATTCAAAAGTATGAAAAGGAATGGTCAAAAATGTTTCTTTCTGCACGATGACTTTTGATACTTTGGCATCATGACACAAAAGGACTTTGCTGTCTGTCGATCATCCTAAAATACCATTCAAACCGTTACTTGGTTATTATTTAATTAAAATTAAAACTGAAAATAAATGGAAAGCACGTCCAATAAAATCTATGAAATGATGCTGTTAAAGGAACCTTAATTATGATTCTGTAGAATTTCTTCAACGTTTACAATTTCAATTGACCGCAGAAAAGTGCAATCGAATCGAGCTGATTTTTGCACACAAGACCTCGAGAGATACTGCGAAAGCTTCTACAGTATGCGAATAAACAATCCTTGAATTTGGTCCTGGCGATTACGAGAGCTTGTGTTAATTATGCGTACAGAATTCACGAATTTATCAAGATAACGCGAGGAGTAAATACTCTCGAGGTTTTCGATTTCGATTAAAAATGAATAACACTCGATATTCACGATACGCGTCACCAGATGTTTCGGTTATTAATAACGTAAGGCTAGCAGAGGGGATTTTAATGGCCTCAGATCAGTTGCTTAAATAATGGTGATACTGGGTTTTCTAAAATATTAGTAAAGATTGTCTCTTGAATCGAAGACGTTACAGTTGAGTTTGAATTCTCAAGTTTATCTGTTCGATCATCAGAATTGGACGCACGTGCAAAAAGCTTCGTCTTGTTGGGATACCTTTCGTGAATTTTTTTCAGCATTATAACCAAGTTCAAAGTTTCTTTCTTTTCGATAGAAGTGATATACAATGTCGCTGTTTTGCTGGCTTACAATTTTAGCTTCAGTGACGTTTGGTTTGTCACAATGCACGGTGAGAAGTTGAACCACCTACTTAAGTAGAGTCAAAATATCTTCGAAACAACACAGTTACCAAAATTGTCGCTTTTTATCGCAGACTGACCCAGAAGCCAGGGAAAAAAATCTATTTCGGACGAAGCGAGATTTAAGGGGTAACGAAATTGTGAAATTTTAATATTTCGGGATGCTGCTAGTCCAATAGGCCTCGAAGAAGCTGTTTTAACGCCCCTTCGTATCCAACGGAAACAATATTTCAGATGGAACAGCACATCCTGGTTTAACTGACGATTTATCCCATGAATGGATCAATGAACTACTGCGTTCGAGCACCGGATTTTTGGCTGGTGAGAATACGCCTGTGTGGATCGCGCATCGTCCCAGTTCCATAGGTCGCGTCCGATACAGGAGACTCGAAAATGGAGTAAGCGCTCACATCAGTAGGGACAGTTGTGCCAAGAGAATTTTCATGTGTGACCGAATGTTTGAGGCCAACGCGAATTTTTAATCATTGAACTCGATCTCTTTATTCAGATAGTTAAAAAGGCTTTGGACTACTGGAAATCCTCCGAGTTCAAAGGTCTTACCAGCAGAGAAACCAGGAGCATTGACAAACACTCTAAACTCGTAAGTTTTTCGTTCATCTAATAGCCTTCGCGATTCTTTTGTTCAGAAACTATTCGCCATTCCCAGAATTAGTATGAGAAATAAAGTGTAGAAATAAATTCAGGGAAAGAAACTTTGGAATTCGCTAGTTGACGGCCATCCAGTACAAGCGAAAAATGTTAGTGAGCATGAAAATAATCACCGTAGCAAACGAAGGGCTCAAGCAGAAGTTCTGTATCCCTCGATCTTAGTTATGATGGATTACTCAACCCCTTGGCCGAACGAAGAAGCGTTAGTAACATCGATGATTCTTTGAAATATTAAACTCTTGAACGTATTTATTAATGAGCGGTTCTCCTAATTCCTTTTGTTACGTTGGAAATGTTAGGGATCAGGAAAAATTGATTTATGAGAGAGTTCTTTACGCATTGGCATTTTGGAATGGCATCGATCTCCAATTGCGTCGTATTAATAATCCAAAAGTGCGTTTGCGCATCGCTGGAATCATCATAGGCCAGGTAAGTTTCTGGGTTCATTTCTCTGGTTTATACTTTCGCATATTAACTTCCTCCATTGTGTACGACGATTAATTTTCTCAATTACGAATACAGAGTAAAGAAGCCACTCCATACCTACGGCAATACGAGACATCGTACGGTCTCGAAATAAAAAAAGCGTATCAACCGATGCTCGCTTATTGGAGCGAATTGTCGACTTTTCACAAAGATTTTCCAATGGATGCGTATCACACCGTAGCCACAATGACAGAGTTAGGAGAACCATGATTTCTTTTGCTCACATTAAATGCCCAAATGATCATGGCGCTTGATGTGAATTTCTATCCTAACATTATTTCATGAATATTTTTCTGTTGTGTGGATATTAATGTCGATAAAACTCTTTTTTAATTACCAGTTCAGAACCAGGCAGTCTATTCAAAACAGAAGCTTATGGTAAGATTTTTCAGAAGACACGATACAGAACCATGGGATTCTTTTTAAAAATATGGATTATCAAAAGTCGTATTTTTCAGCCATAGCTTCGCCCGGACCTCCCTGCTCGTTCTTCGGTGAAAAAATCGGAGGCCTCATATTTCCTGACGATTTAGCATTCAGTAATATTCAGGTGGCAGTCCACGAAATAGCTCATATGTTAGTAATTTCAAAATTAAAAAATTTTGAAATTCGCAGCCGTTCATCACAAAAGTCAATTAAAATGTTCAATGAAGTATATCATAAAGAACCTACAGATCGACGAAAATATGATTTGTCGTGGTTGCATGAGAGTATCTCTTGTGAATTTCAAGTTGATTTCAGTCTTTTAATTAAACGATCTTAGAATGGGTGCAATAAGACACGACGGGGAACTCGACGGATGCCCGATGGAAAATGGCTACGTTCTGGCTCCCGGTATGAGTACTGTGGGTAGAAAATGGTCAGAATGCAGCTTGCGACAAATATCGAACGCCCTCAGGAAGTAAGCTTCGTTTATAATTTCAATTCTTCATTAGGATATTCATGTCAGAATGAAACAGTCAAAATTCTCGACATGGGACTCTTTCAAGAAAATGAATTGAGTGGTTCAACGATTTTTTAAATGTTCTCTCAAGAATTCTGTGTACCTTGTTTCAGTCAAGGGTGGTGTATGGAAAAACCTCGAGAATTTTACCCACCTGGCAAGCCGATCGAACCCATTCTTCCAGGTGAACTCATGCCAGCGTCCAAACAATGTCAGGGACGAGGCTGGAAGGATGGAAACGTCTGTTGGGTTAGCTGCTCATGAAAATATTTTCGCTCATATCAGCGCGTTAATTCCAATGCGACACCGCGTGTCTCGCTCCATTAATATCGTGACACAATGATTTGCTTGCATTAATGAGACAAAAAAACTGTCGTCGGAAGAAACAATGCAATTTTCATTCGTGCGAGCAGAGCTACAAAACAATTTTGTGTCAAAGTTTACATGCCCATTTGGTTTCGTTTACGGATGTGTTTGAACTTTTAGGAAAAAGTGACCTGTGATTATTTGTACTGCTCAAATGACGGATGGCTCAGCCCATGTCGGAATAGTGGAGCCCCAGCAGACGGAACAACTTGTGGTCCATCGCAGGTTAAACAATTTGACTATTTTATCTCACCCTCGCAACGAAGATTAATCGAGCTAACGGATGCATTTTATTTACAGATTTGTTTGGACGGACAATGCACCAGCAAGACTTCAATACTCTGGGCCACTGGCCAGTCAACTAGAGCCGCAGTAGTGCCTTCAGACGAGTACATTCAACTCGACCATAACCCCGAAGACCATTCCCGCTAAACGTTGTGTAGCAAGACGTTCAGTTTCAACGGTTTTTTAAAAGCTTTGAAAATCGTTTCGATGATCGTTTACGAATTGCGCAGCGCTTTGAAAGGTGGGACCGTTCGATGAAACATGACAATTCAGAGTTCTGTGGCTTGAGGCATATTGGAAATATTGATATTCGTTTTATTATCGAGCTATCAATAAAAAGTGTCACGATTCGAACGCATTTTTGGAGTTTCGTGAACCGTGTAGTGACACCCGCTGCAAGTAGAAATTTCGAAAGACTATTTATAAACTTTGATCTCCATTTACCGGCCCTGCATAAAATTCCCATCACCGAGGAGTGTTAAAAACTACAGTTAATAAATGAAAAATAAAAACATTCGAAATTGTAGTGCTCGATAACTTTTATTTTTCGAACATGACTTTCGTCATGTTTTTATCCGGTCGATGATATATTTATGCGCGAGATAACAGAGGAACAGGATTTTTGGATGCTGCAATACAACGCCAAGAGCTGCGGGACCGGCAGCAACCCGCAAGATATTCCAGTAGATCACAACTCAAGTTTGCCAAATAAAATACGAATAAAATTTCACCGAAGTGAAATTGCGCAGTGTCAGCGTTGCTGCAGCCTGGCGTACCGTGGGCTGTGGCGCGGTAGCTCATTCAGCCACAAAGAAAGTATAAGGACGAAAAAATGCAGTATAACAGGGTGCTGCTCTTCGTGTTTGGGCAAAAGACAATTTTTCTTTTCTCCCTGACTTCCTCCCGGGAGCCTGAACCATTGGTGAGAGTGTTCGACGTCCTTTTGTCGTGTACGTGAAGCAGTGCATCATTTTCAAATTCTTCATTCCATATTCTGTTGATGAAAAATTAACAGTTTTTCATCACATTTTTAAAGGTGAAATGGAGACTTGCCAGTTGTAATTCCATCAACGATATTCAACGGTATTTCGTTTTTGACAAACGTAATAATCTGCTTGTTTTTGTCTATTTTTCATACTAATTTTAAGTCCTCGAGCTGCATTTAATCTCATTGTGGATGCAGACGCGAAGTTTGGACTTTCTTTTTCAATAATGGGCAAAAACTTATGGAAATTCTGTTTGTGCGTTGAAAAATTATTGTTTTTCGGGCTGAGTCCAAAAAAATCCAGGCTAAATTCCTCAGAAAAGCACCTCTGCGTTGTCCATGTCAATACTTTTTCAACATACTATTTATTCCCTGATTAGTGCATTGAGGAAGTTTCTTTTACGTTGGGGAGGATTCCGATGAATTTATAGCTTTCAGTTCATTACACAGAACGCAGATACGCTGTGTTTTCTGTCAGGTATATAGTTTACCCGCACACAGCACAATTCTCGTACAACGAACATACGATAAGATCGGCTTACTTCCCGCAAAGCGAAGTATACATGCGACGTGCTACCCTACACCAATATGCATAGAGAGTATAAAACATAGCGACTTCTCGTAAATATATGTTTGCATATTAACATATGGGCGATTCTACTCGACTTCAAAGTTCATTAACATTGCATGGCGAAGAGGAAAATTTGTATGATCATGTCGCAATCAAGGTCTTGCAAATGATTCATGAAATTATTGATTAAAAAATTCCAAAATAATGCGTTATAAAATGAAAAAAAACGGTGAAAATTATTTTTTTAATGAGACTGAGCCGCTGAATTTGCTGTCAGCTGCGGGTAGCAGAAAACAAAAATATTCCTAGGCGACTGTAAGTCATTTCATAATTTTGCTTCAAGTTGAAAAGTCATTTGAACTATAACAACGTTTGATGTTCTTTCGAATTTGTGATTCCACAATGCGTCCTCGGATAAAGAATTTTTCATCAGTCGATTGCATCTAGAATGACTCGTATGCGTTTCATTCGATACGACCAGTACTACGCGACATTAGAATGGAGCAAAACGCCGTTGGCCTGTCAATGCCGCTCAAATCTCTTCTTCTTCTTCTTCTTCCTCCTCCACGATCCTTCTACCTTTTCTCTTCTCTCTTCGTGCTCGCATCTTCTCTTTTTCCTGCTCGCTCCATTTCCCATTTTTTTATCTCTGCTTTTAAGCATTTTTCGCGGCTCTATTTAAAGCACATTTTCTTGTGAACATAGCACACTGTCATGGGAGTGTATATACCACACCTCTTCGTAAATTGATCAAGAACTCTCGCCTACGCTGACGATAGTCGACGATAATGCGGTGACGAGCTGCGATTCGTGATATCATTATATGAAAGAAAAATTGAATTTTCTCATAAATTAAATAATTTTTATTGTTCCAAATAAAAACTTTTACCGGAGTATTAGTGAGTTTTGACGTCCTGTTACTTTTATAAAACTGAAAATTTCGCAAAATCTTTGAAATTTTACAGTGCGTTACAGGAATGAATACTGTTTGTTAACTTGCCTCTGCAGTCGAATATATCACGGTAAATTTAGCAGTGAATTTCACGATTACCGTTTAATCCTTTCCGTGTGGTTATACTAAGGAACTTTGTAAGGTTTTATCACATTTCTTGATATTTTAGTTCCGTAGGTTTCGGCACATTGAATTTTTCCACGAGGCGACATGCATGTGGAAAAAAAACACTCCTTTTTTCACGTCATTATTCGCAATATGAATTTTTTTCTTTTACCACTTCATTATGAATAATTTGTTACCAAGTCAATAATTTTTAGTACAAAACGACATTCTGGGCGTGTACTTTTTACGAAAGTACAAAGAGAGAAATAATGATTGTAATGAATTTCTGGGCGTACTGAAAAAATAACTGGTATGTAGGCATAAAGTGATTTTTTACAATGGTAAAAGTCCCGATGTATGTCGAAACGAAAAGAAAGGACAATAAAGGTGTAGAAATTACAGTGGATTCTGGTAATAAATATCGTGAATCTAGTAAAACTCAGCGTTCACGGAAAGACGAAATAATAAGCACGTGGGTATTAATTTTGTCGCTGTATTTCCGAACGAGGATACACCACATTGATTGTAAGAATGTTTAGAAAGGACGCCCCCCGTGGGGAATAGAAGAATTTAGAAGACGAACGTAATTCGACGAGTTGCAGTAGCAATCGAAGCGAGTATTGAATCTCCCCGGGGGAATTCGATACCTTCGAATACTTAATTCGCTTCGAATGTTCTGGGTCGAAGATATTTGCCCGAAATACTCCGGTGAAATACCGCTTTTATGTGCCGTTGCGGGGAGAGCGACGCAGGGGATTGTGGGAATAAAAAAGTGAGGAAAATAGTGACAGAACTATTTTCGTGAGGATTTTCACGCGTTGTTTGTCACGAGGGAACGGAGAGGCTTGACTAATGGCAGCAACACCAGAAAATTGGCTGCACAGTGTTTGCACGGTCACGCGTTGTATCGGACGTTCGAGCTTCGGGTAAATGTATTCTCGGAGGATTTTAATTAACTCCGTTACTTTGCTGGTTAAGAAGCAGGGGTTCTTCGTGCTCGAGACGCGCAAGACTAAGAGCCATGTTGCACCGTTAGATCATACCGAAAAGGTGTGGGTACACACGAGAGGATCCCGTGAAAACACGGTGATGTAAAAGATGCCGGAAATTTTTTCACACGGCCCGAGCGACGCATCTCGCGATAATTATCCATTTCTCATACGTCTAATGTACTTTTCAAGTGATATTTAATCTCTTTCCGCGTTATCAACCCCGTTCTAGCTGCGTGTTCGTGTCGACGAGCACTACACGTTCGATTACTTTTCAAACTCGTTGTTAGCCGTTCTTTTAATTCGGTTCGTAAGGCATTTAAGTTGCTTCGATTTAATGTGGGACACTTTAGGTCAAGCAGGGGAGTTACTTGTGCAGGGAATATCCTCTGGGAAATTGTTTTCATCGATAAATTATAGCTCTCCGAGGGAGTCTGCTGCGCAGCTTCCCGCCGTCGCTCTCCAAATTTAAGCGGAAATATTTTGTACTCGTTAAACCAATGAAAATAAGAAATTCTGTCGAAATCCATGTTGCTCGAGGCTCCGAGCCAAATCACATCGAGGACCGTCGACTCCTTATTATAATTGCGAGCTGAGGCAATACGTATCACACGTTGCTTCATTGAAGTCCACTCGATAAATGGTACACCAACAAAAGATGAGCCCAATGCATCATCGTCGCCTGCGACAGCCTTAAAGAGGCGCTGCCAAAGTCAATAATCCATCAAAACAAACAAAATCTATTTTTGGACGATCGAGTCGAATTATAGAAACTTGGGCTATATCGAGACTCAACACTCGACGGACTTCTCCCGGTCGCGTCACGACCTTGCTGCACACCTAACTATTTCCAGAACGCTTCTGTATTTTTATTTTCACACAGATTGGCATTATAGTTTTAACGAAGCGCCATTTATCCGAGCCTTATCAGATTAACATTGTGCTAAAAATACTGGAAAAATGAGCAGGCGTTCACCGGTACGGTTTTTTCAATATTATTTCAAATACTCCGAGTGTCGTACGGCAAAAACCTTATTTCAAAGGCAACTCTGAGATTCTTCAAATGAAAACTTTTCCACGTATTTCGTTCTCGCTTCGAAAAACTATTGCTGCGTTCAAACCATTTTAAGTCTAATTTGGACAAGCTCCGTGGACAAATTCCTCTTTCGTAAATTGAAAATGGTTGGAAAGACTGATTCGCAGCCTTCAAACGATGCTCGAAAGATCAACGTGTTCGGATCAATGTGGAATTTAATGCTTTCGCAATATGCCAGCACATTATTCAGGCTGCGTGGAAAGATTTTCCATTAATGAATGCGGGATAATCCGTTTTTCAGTAATCGCACGATATTACAGTATTCTCTTGTCATTAAGGCCCCTCTCATATGCAAGCGATTATTTATAAACTATAATGTCGCTGTTCGACACGTATACGTCGTAAAGGATATTGCAATAGAACTGTACGAGGATAGCGGACAAAAGGTCGTTTGTCGTTGGCTGAGTTTTCACCTCGACTAATGAACGTATTTAATGGAGTTGCGCGGATCGATCGCTCACGATGAGACTTGTAAATGGGCGAGAGGCTATACAACCAGGAGACATTGGTAGAGTAACGAAAAATCCTTTCGAGATGCAAGTCATCACGATCCATGCGCAGCTCGCTGTGTCTCTTCTGAACTACTAGCTAAACATACAATTGCACGTGTGCGAAGCATCCGATGATTTCTCTCGGACTTGCTTGGCCTCTTATCATTGAATAGTAATTAACTCGATAGAAATGCTTGATTTTACTTATCATCGAACGTTTCATTCGACATTGTTACACGTGTTAGAAAATAGCATTGAAACGTGAGAAAAAACAATTCAAAATCAATTTTAAAAAAGGTGAGAACTTTAAGTAACATCATTCAATTTTACGCGTTTTTCTCGAAACCATGTTTTTTGACCTGGTTGACAGCATGACTGTCAAATTTTGTTCGATCAACTTCATTCGAGAAGGATTCTCTTCAGAAAAATTATCGCTATCGTCGCATCGTAGAGTTTTAAATTGTTTACTTTTTTTATAAACAATTTACCGCAAAATTTTTGTGCAAAATTTGAGATTTTTTTTAAATGGCCGCTATTTTTTTTTTAATCGAAATTTTCAAATATCCTACGATGCTGCGATAGCTTTACTATTATAATTTAATAATCTTTTAGAATTTTTGATTTTAGATGCTTGCTGTGGCATTTTTGCTGTCAACCGTCGGGAAGTCTTTTTTTGAGACGCCATTTTGCGACCGCTCCTCTGCTTAATGAAATGTTTTGAAAATGAAAAAAAGAATTCCCTGTATGCTTCATTACTTCAATAATTAATACACAAAATTTGAAATAATTTAATCGAGTTGTTTTTTCGAAAAAAAAATCCCAAAAAATGCTCCATTTTTCAGCCTGTCACACTAATATTCTCCCTTAAAGAACCGATGATTTCTCATGCGTCTCAGGAAAAATCATCGTCCATTTCAACAGTAAGACACGAAAGTTGCATATGTTATTCGTTGATTCTGTATTAGTTACTGAAGTATGAAAGAGTAACACTCGGAATAAAAGTGCAATAACGATTACACAGACATTAATCGTGTCGCTTTATGAGAATGAAGATATGCTGGAAAAATAACATTTAAAGTATGACGACCCCCTGGGACATTAGGAACCCCATGGGGCATAAAAGTGTCGTGTCTACTAAACGTATTTCGTGCTCGTGGAGCAAAATGCGTCTTCCTAAATGTTGGCGGAATCACATCGTTAAAACTTGTCTGTTGCAAATAATTTCTGTAATATTTCGGTGCCGTTCTTACCGACGAAGCAGCAGGACTAATGGCCATTTTTGATCGTCCATAATACAAACTAATGAAGTTTAATAAATAATAATTTTTCTGTATTTATTATTGTGAATTATAGTATAGTTTATAACCGGCACATGGAATATGAAGAAACCACATTGTTAAGGAATTTAAGGTCAAGACAAAAACTCGTTGGCAATAACGAAGTTTGCTCATAAAATTTCCTTATTTCTTGACCCTCGGATTCAGTGCCCCGATCAATCCGCTGGTATATGAGAAAATAAAAGATTTTTTCCTCCTTACATGCGCGTACAGGACGAAAAATACTCGGCTCAGTCCGAATTCCATTCCCTGTCGTTTCAAGCTAAATTATAATACAGCTGTGACGAGCACTGCTCGCACGCATGAATGGCTTTGATAGTTTCCCGTTGCGGATTCCGCCAAATGACTTTTCGACAAAAATAAATTTGGCCTTTGTGCCTCACAGTTGCGGATACGAATTATCTCCAGTTCGAATGATCCTCTGTTAATAGTTCTCGGCTCTCTCATACACACGAGGAATTTACGCTCGGGATATTCGGTCCGTATATTCCGCTCGATAATACCATGGACCGTTAATACAGTCCAGCGGTGAAACGTCGTGAGATTTTTTTGAGAGACTTAATTTATGTACTTTGAAAAAAGGGATTTCTAGATTGTGACATTTTCGTTACGAAAAATGTGAGCGTTTCTCTCGAATTTCGTATCCGTTGATCTCTTTCGAAACTCAAAATATTTTAACAGCCGATGAAGATGCTCAGAAAATCTGAAATTTATTATTTAAATTTTATATTTCGAATGTTTACGCGATCTAATCCGTAGAGTAGAAGGAGCGGGTAGGCAAAAGTCTTTGTTGCTTATTCTTCGGGATTCCAGACGACGTCGAGGCGGATGACGACGATGACAAATTTATTATTGGCAGCAGTGGTGTTATATGTGGTACAAGAATCGTCGAATACAACGTATCCTCGAAGTGGGGAACGCCGCCAGAGAAAGCAAAACTCGAAGAGCCGCGTGGCTCGGAAGCAGTTACGAGTAGCACGTACTGAAAAGTTGAAATACGACCAGAGGGACACGTGCTCCGAGAAGAATCCTCAACGAGAGAACGAAAAGGCAGTCTCGTCTCCGAGCGATCTTCTCCTGTTGCGAGTTATTCTTCAAATTCTCTTTTTCTCTTTTTTATTCTTTTATTTTGAGAGCATGTAGTCGTTGACGGGTCGACATTACGGAGCCTTCTCAAGGTCTGCTTCCCTTTGTATATTATCTTTTTGCATCTAGACAATGACATCGAGGGAAATTAGCCGCGCGTTTATTAGTCAGCGAGTCGTAAAGTCAGTCGTTCGAGCAATGCGATAATTATTTTAATAATAAATCACACCGCAGCCACGCACACGTATCTTCCAATCTATTTCTTTCAGCCAACACTAAAAGGGTGTTTGTCTCTTCGTAGACGAATAATAACATTAACTCTCCAAAGGACTTTCAACTTCCAGTCAAGTCTTCAAAGCATATTATAGAGAAGCGGATTAAGGTGGTAGTAAAGGAATAAGAATTTGGCAATGACATTGCTGCAAAGAATTTTTTTAAGGGAGATCATGCCTGTAGGATCGTATTTTACGGGTGTCTAAACTCGCTCGATTTTTACTTTCTAATTAAAGATATTATCTCTCTAAATTAATCTCACAGTTATTAATTTAAAATTGTAAATACATTTTTCCAACATATCTTTTGGTGAATGAAATTACAAGCCATTAATTAATCGGGGATCCATCACTGACTGAACCCAAAATTTCATTCGTCCCTGGCTAAAATACTATAGTTTTTTATGTTCAAAATCGCATTAGAGAGGGCAAAGGTTAAACACAACGGGAAATGGATCAAGAAAAAAGTATTATTAAAGAAAACAGAAGGCTGTGACAGCAATGGGCCAAGCCAAGAAGAAACAAAATGCCCAAATAAGCAAGTGTGAGATTATATGAATGATCGTTAACAATTTCATTCAATCTTCATTGTAATATATTTTTATTACTAGTAAGACAATCGTCTCGAATTTTTTTCCCAAATCTTCATTATATACTTCATCATTATCGTGTACTTTTTCATAAACTTCGTAAGAAACGTTCATTCGTTATATGGAAAGATAAACGATTTTTAACGCATAGCCTCCATAATCCTGTGTATTTTTCTTCACATGGAAGCACGTTGTCTCAATAACCAATAAGACGAACCCTTTCAAATTTGATATTTCTGTCAGTCGACTACCTATTTAAACTCTTTGTAGATTTCAAGACTTTCTTAAAAAAATTGTTTCTTGTATAAACTACTTGAAGACCGAGCACATATGTTCATATCAATATAATTAAAAATTGTAATATATGGTTATTTAATATTGAATATAACAGTTCTTTGATGATAGAAAGATCGAATGGAGCTGCACTCTCGAAAGTACGTAGCGTAATGTTTCTTCGATATTAACCCACAGAGTCCTGTAGCATTCGATTCGTCGCAGAGACAAACGTTCAAACGATGATTCGCAGAGTTTTCAATCTTCGATTCTCGGCCTTTTTATCGTCCGGAACGTCATTAAACATCAACTGTTAAAATGATGAGAGTAAACGTTAAATCGATCGAAAAATCGACGAGTAAATAGGCGCCCATTAGTTATTTACTATCAAATAAATATTTAGTAGGTCAATGAACGCGACGAGGACGAGATAACTGCTCGTGGTATGCCGGTTTTCAAAGCGTTGGTATAACATTAACTTCGCTTTTGGCAGGCTCTTTTTCTCGTTTTCTCATTTAAAGATCGAATCTTGAGAGCGCGTGCGCCGACCCGATGAGAAGAAATATTTTTTTCTCGATCGGAGGAGCGTGTGTACGCGGAGGCTATATATCAGTGCATTTAACTTCATCTCGTTCTGGGTAGCTGGCCTATCTCAGGATTGAGTCTCGCGTCGAGACTTTATTATAAATAGAACGATAAGACGCGGTTGAAGTGCTTTCAGGCATCACCCGCGAGAGACCGAAATGATGAGCGCACCTAGATCACCATTATAGTGAACGCCTATTCGCCCGTTTCACCATTTAGTCGTTACTATCACTCGGTCCGAATGATCCATGAACTGTTTTTAACGATAATCTCCGCTTTTTTTTTACCGATGATCCACCGTTCCGCTATTCCCATTAATTCAAATATTCAAGTTGAACCTCCCTGACACGGTGAGTGCGTAGATCGAGTATAAAATAGGGCATTACACCTGTTTTTGAAAACTGTTTTAAATTAATCCTGAGATCGTAATGAACCATTTTTATTTTTATTTTTATTTTGTAATATCGAAAAATGTCTTAAAAAATCTTAAAATCTCGATTCATAAACAATACGAGTGCTAAAGACCAGGTAACAAGATCTGTGAAAATAATGAGTCGTAATGTATATCATTGGTGTCTTGTGCCTGAATGCCATAATATAAGTGTAAAAATCCCACTAAAATTGTGGATTCATCGCCACCATCAACGTATATTTATCATTGGTAGATTTGTACTTTCTGCTTCCAAAAAACCGTCTTCCATGATGCGATTTTAATAAAATAAATTATAAAAGTCCACAAATGTGATAATAACTTGAAAAATTTCAAAATAACACACATAGCACACGATAAAAATCTAGATTGTTTATTATCGAAGTGACGTCACGCTGGAATCCAATATGGCGGATGGCGTTTTAGGCATTTGAAAAACAGATGAAAAAAGACGATTTTAAAAATCGAGTTATAAAATTCACATTGCATTTTTATGAATAAATATTGACGTTTCTCGTTTACTTCTTACGAAATCTATCATAAACATTCATTTTTATATTTTTTTTTACATAGTGTAAAATAATACCCATTGTCGCATAGCAAAAAACGCTATCGAAAGTAGGCTCAAAGGTTCCATGGCTCATCGCGTACGTCAACTTAAAAATATGTTTGACGAATCATTTGAATTTGAAGACGAAAAATGCGAAAGAAATAATTGAGCTTAGACATAAGAGACATAAGAGAATGAGGATTCATGGGGATCCAGTGGTGGTTATTACAAGCAGTAAAAACGAACAGCCCAAGCAAAAGTATTCCAATGAGCAGCGGAAATGAGGTCTGTGAGTACGAGCGTATAAAACTTGTGTTGATTGCATCAAAACTAATAGTTGGAAAGCTCTGAAAATGCTTGTTGATTATTTTCTGAATTCTAGCACACAAACAAGATCGCGTAGTGTGTAAGTCGCGTGGCCTAGAATTGTCCTTGGTCACAAAAGAGTTTGCGCGCGATGTAAATTTGCCAAGGAACGCTCGCCGGCGCCTAGACCTTAGACCGTACTTTCAATAGGCAGCGCGATTCTTGTGAAAATTGCGAGGAACTCTCCTCATTTAAACCAGCAGAATAATAATTAAGATTTCAATTAGAACCCGGCTGCTAAGAATACCATTACAAAAGATCGGGGCAGTGGCACGTACGTTTCTATAGGTGTTTATAAAAGAGAGTTTACCAACATTACTAGCGTTGGTGTAACTCTGTGTACATATTGTGTGAGGGCAATTAAACTTTTCCACGTCACGATTAACCGCACGAGAGCTCCCGTCGTTTCGCAGCTTCCTCGAGAGACCCACCAGCATCAACAACCGCCATTACGAGATTCATTAGAAACGCTTTAGTCCAGTTTTCTCGATGTGAAATGAACTTGATTCTGCAGTGAGTGCTGTAAATTATCTACTGCCCTTCTATCTCACCGAGGCCTGTACATCGAACAGTTAGTATATACTCGGCTTATCAATCCTCCTTAACTCACCTACAATAGGAGTACCTGCGATCTATGTACTATTGACTGTACACTATATAAGTACACACGGTACAACAGGCTTGATGCAGGTACTATCTACTTTCACTGCAATTCATTCCAAGTGCACGTCTCGCGAGATCAGGGGGCGGTGGTAAATAAAGAAAAACGATCGAATCATTGAACGAGCTGTTTAATCGCTTGCCCCCTTCTCGTTTTACAGACAAAATAACCAATTCACGATCACCAGCTCCGAAAAAATCTTAACTACTTTGCAAAACAATTAACTTTTTCTTTTATTTTCCCCATCATTAAACCTTTTTTCTTGCATTTTTCTGCTGCTTGTATTTCGCGATCAATGCTTATCGCTGCTGGTTTCCGTTTCCGTTTGAGTTTCTACGAGCACGAGTTCAAAGATCATTACTCAAATGCCGTACGCACGTCTGGTGCAATCGGAATCATTGTCGCATCATTGATGAAATTAAAAATCGAAATTTCCGATCATTCAACACCTCTTGCCAGTCAACGATGGAGAACGATCCACACGTCGCGATGCGAGACTCCAACGCACCACGAGGCTGACCATTTTTCTTGAAAAAACTCGACGAGTCAATTTCTGTCAATGAATAATGTAGGTTTCCTTAAGGCAGAGAGTTCGGGTGATAAACTTGACAGGAGCTCTGAAGATGGACGCTGACTGACCATTTGTACGGCTGTTGAGGATCGATTAGTCAATGAATCAAAGCGAATAAAATTAATAGTAAAAAGAACGCGCATATGTCTTGAGAGGGTCTAGTACGTATTACTGTCACTGTAGATACTATCGTGACTTTCACTGTAGTCCGTTCGAGGCACCGGCAAGATTAACGGACAAGCAAATAAAGCGAAAAATATGTTAAACTGGCTGCTCTCGGATGCTTGCCGGACACGCGCGGGGAGTACATGAAAGTGCAAAATTGTTTGCGCGAGCACACCGGATGGGAGTAAAAGAAGAGCCTGCAAACGCTCTTTCTCTCACTCTGCGTTTATATTTCTTCCTCGTTTAGACGCCGATCTCGAGCTACGTCTTTTGTCTCACTTCGATAACATTGTTATCACGAACCGTTACGAAGCGTCACGATCCACTTCTAACAAGATCTCTACTCTCTATCTAGTCCAGGCCTTCAGATTTGTCTATCAGTCGCGCTGCAATTTCATCCCTTTCCCCCTTTTCCCATTACGAATATTCTCACCCACGCTTTCGAGTTACACTTTAGTCCTCTTCCCCTCGAAGTTCATTAGAAATGAGTCAATGATTATATGGAGACAGACGCCCATCAAAGTCTCCCATCTTCGTACGCCGCTTTTCAAACTTACCAAACGATCATTCAGATCGTACCGTTTCACGTGCTCTCGATCCTGCAGGATTTTAGAAAAATATCTAATCAAATTTCGATGAAAAGATAGGATCGAATGATAAGAAAAATGGAAGCTTATCGAGCCAAGTGCGATCGAACGGTCACACTGCGCATGGCCAAATGATCGTCAACAACTTAATCTCGAAGCAAAGAAACCCCCCGTAGATTTTCTATTTTCCTGAACGAGACCAATCGATACTTGAGCCCGAGCGCGAAAAACTCACCTCCTAAAATACGAGAATGTGCTCCAGCAGTGCGCACAAAAAAGTGGCGAACCCCGCACAATGGAAATGTATATTCACCTGAATATACATGCCTGCGCGTAACATAGATTAGGTTTCGAGGCTCGGTATCTCCGCGAAAATAAGCATCGCTGCGAATCTGTCGTACGAAAGTTGTTGCTCGAAGTCGTCTTAAGACCGCACACCACAATCGCACACCTTCATTTTATGTTTCCTGGACACAAGCTCTGCGAATGGAGAGCTTATATTCCTTACCGGCTAGGGCGTTACCAAGGTTTAGTATGGATGGTATATGGACTACCGTGCGCAGTACCAACTACCAATATAGCGTGTACCACAGTACCTGGTCGTTACCGGTATAACCGAGTAATAAATGGCGCGAGTGCGAGCATGATGTACACACATACTTGTGCTGGAGGCTCTTTCTATATAATGTGTAAAGGCTCTCGTTCGTATGTATAGCAATGGCCCTGGCTGGGTGCACCAACTTTCCCGTCCGAAGACAATACATCTCTATTTTATTCTGTCTCAAGCATTCGTGCTTGTGCGAGGGCGCGCGCGCGCGCCTCAGTTTTAATGGATCGAGAGCTATGCTTAACGTGTAACCAGGCTGGTCTCTCTGTTTTCATGTATGGACGTTTTTTGTTTATTTTTCTTCCGATTTCGATGTTTCTCATCGCTCGTACCGCGAGTAACAATATAATCGTGATATCACGGGTGCTGGATACTCAACAATGACCATACAGCAACGTTGCACTTTGCAATCTTGGCGAGTGCACTCGGACGTTACGTTGCTTTCGTTCAATCGTTTATTACACGCTGTGCTATATACGAAGCACCAACCAATATTGATTTTTCTCCCTCATTTGGCCTGATCGCGTTTCTTCGTCCTGGCAGGAAACAATATGCGGAAACGTTTCACGCGAACCTCGTGAGATTTATATTTCCATTGGAAGCAAGTAGCTACGAATAATAATAGGTCTGGGAGACCGCTCTCGCCGGCGTTGCTCCGAGTTTTAGAGACAATAAGAAATTTCGATAGCCTCGGGGTTGAGCTGTTGCGTCGATAAGAACCGCGCGCACGTGGGATCTTCATCGAATATTGAAAGCCCCTCGGTGCGCTCCGCACACGTCCGAGATCAACTTTCCAATTGCCATGAGCTCTGATGTCTGCTCGAGTATGAAAATGGGGGGGGGGCGGTAGGTCAGAATATATTCGCGTCTTTACTCCGCTCTATCAATTAAGCTATACACATATTCGCGCGCGCAACAATCCGCGATTGAATGCGAATATAAGTCTGTTGATATTCTTCGGAGGTTATCTATCGATATGAGAAATATTGTTCCTTGTCTGCGGCGAATTTTTCAAGCGAGCTGAAAGCCTTACAAGCACCGCCGCGAGTAAACACGCTTTACGCTAATTTCACCACAGAACAATGCTCTTGCATCGAGCAACAGGTTTGCCTGCATCAGACAAAGGCCGAAAGGCAAGCCACACGGAGCCTGCGAGACACTTGACGATAGTCGGACACGCGATACCGCGCGTGTTTGCATACTCCGATTCGTCCGTTTATTTTCTTCCTTCTGATGCACCTTTACATATTTTCCTAATACGATTCGACGCGATACCGACTAATTCGATCTCCCCGATCTTAAGATCGAATTACAACCCTAAAAACATCGCGTATTTGAACGTGCCACGCAATCACTCCGAAATTTTGGTCTCCGACTTGTCCCGTCTCGCGACCCAGAGCCCAGAAACAACCGAGAATAAACCTGGCATGAATAATAGTTAATCGACACCCTTGCGGCATCTTGGTGCTAACACGATAGAGCCAAGAAATGAGCAAGAACAAACAATGCAAGCCAATTACTGCGTGCAATATGACGTTGTTCTGGCGGTGAACATCGAGCAACTAGGCACGATATGGTGATCCTATAATGCAGCTTCCTTCTCCCCTTTCCTGCCCCCTTTCCTCCTCCCTCTCTCTCTCTCTGCTTCGCCCAACTTCGTTCCACGTTTTCTACAATGTTCCTCGTGCAGTTGAGATGCATAGCTTATAGGTATACCCCAGCCTTGGGGCCTGCATCGTCGTGGAGGTATTATCCTGCATCCGGTATCTACCTTTACCTTAATATCACGTATAAACGTTCACCTCTCCGGATAACTTCACACAAACAAACGTATACAGGGTGAGACGAGGTTTTTAGCGAGCTCAAAACTCCAGCTGCCCTTTGATGCAAACACGCACGGTCATCCATTTTTTCCATATTTTTTATATCATGATGAAAACAACGAAAATCATTCGCGATGAATCCATTTTGGACGACTGAAGTCGAGCAACGAGCGTTTGGACGTGGGCACCAAAAAATAGTGATCGCGTCGATGGCTTTTACTCGAGGCGCGGAACGTTTGAATCGATGCGTTTTTTAAAATTTTATACGTCAAGATCGAAGACATTGAAAATAGGAAAATTTGGCGCTTCACCCGGTATGCACACTGTCGTATCACGACTCCAGCTTTTGCACGCGTATCTTAGCGTTGCTAACGCCTATTACCGCCACCACCACGGAAGACGTTATGGTGTCCTGGACTTGCACAGAAACGAGCTGACTTTCCTTCGGGAGGATTATACGGGATTATACAAGCGAAAATTCAGGAAACGTGCTTTACTCCTCAGGCAAGTATGAACAAAGCTCATATAAATTTCCTTGGCGAATTTATAATACTAGAGTATCCACAATCTCATCAACAACTATGGATCAATTATCACTTTGTACACGGGACAATTGGAGATCAAATTCGTTTTCAGGCGATGATGAGTAGAAAATTTGTCCAGTTCGACGAAAGCAACGGTGCCAAAATGATTCCTTTTTGTTCCGTAGCAGCCCGTGATTCAATCGACGTGCTACATTACGAAATCGATTTGCTAAATGTTTTCTAAACCCGTTTACTAAAGCGAAATATCAATGAAGCGAAGTGCACGCAGAGTTCCGGCTTCTTGGAAACACTTGAGGAAACGTGAGAAATGTTGAAATCGTCGTTACTTTCGAAGAGGTGAGATAATCGGTGTAAAGCAGTCAATGGACGAAGGAATGACAATGAATATTGGAGATAATATTCGCTAGGATCCTTAGTGGAGTTTAACAGGATTCTAGGATAATAGTGCTCGGATCTTAGAGGGCCTTTCGCACTTGAAGATTTTAGCAACGTCACGTCGAGATATCTGACTTTGGCGCAATACCGGGTACTCGAATGCGAATGCTAATACAAAAACTCGAGTTTGTTGAGAACCCGAGCAAACGCGGTACGATTCTAGCATTAAACCTTCGGGCTGCTCTCTAACCTCGTAGGAAAGAAAATAAAAAGATTTAACACCCCGCCGCAGCGCGGGTGAATAGATATCTAAACATTGTCACATTGCCGGATAGCAAAGAAGCCCGAGATGATTCCCCCCGGATCTTAGAATTTTTCGAACACGGCTGAATGCACTCGCGGTTACTTTGCTTCGCGCGCTTGTTCAGCCTCTACAGAAAACATCGCAAACATTGCCCTTGCAGCAGTTGTTACTTTATTCCTTTGCAGATAATGGTAGTGCATTAGAAAATGCAAAAAATCCAAATGGTTGTATCTAATCCGTGTCCGGGGATGGGACTTCGTAGCATTTTATGGGGGTTCGAACTCTTGTGCTATATAATTATTATCGATTATGGTTTTTTTTCTTTCGTTTTCATTTGTAAAACCATCGATTTCGAATAGCAACGAATTTAATATTATAGACTTTCGAGTGTCAATGATCAATGTATCGAGTTTGAGTATATTCAACATTTTGAAGTTGTGAGTCAAAAGAAGATCGTGCGCGCGTTACTTACAAAAAAGCAAATGAACTTTTTTTCTCTTTTCATGGTCAAAGAAACGGTTAAAATTTATTCTCGCAATTATTCAAATTATGTGCTGAGATTGATAAATTTTTAATATTAAGATAGCGGTTTAAATACTTTCGTAGTACTAAAAGGCTCAAGGAAAATGCGACAACAGCCATTTTCTATTTATATGCGTATGCATATCTATATTTTAAACCAGCTGACTCATGGTCTTGTCAAACCTTCCACCGTTTATGTCGCTATTACTCGTTAACCTCAAATAAGTGTTTTTCTTTTTCCATTCCCAAGTGATTTTCACCGGTAAGCAAGGCTTTCTCAAGACATCATTGCTATCTAAAAACATTATATTTTCTTATTCTCGTTTTTAGCTCTTTAAAGTTGGGAGGATCCTATTTCATGAAATCGAAATCGTCGCACAGGAAGTGTGCCTGCCACGAGAGTCGATGTATAACCCTTCGAAAAATGTGATTTTCGTTAATCGTTTTCTCGACAACTAGACGTTAGATCCTATAACAATTCCGGGAATAAACGCACGCTGTATATTTCTAGCATATTTCCAAATTTCAACTCTCAAAGTTGGAATTTTCGATTTTCATTAGATTCGCGTGAACTTCCTTAAGGTGTATTCTCGAAAGAATCAAATAATTTGAGACTTTTTGGCATTTTTATATTCGAGATAATCGCAAGTGACTAAAAGTCTTTGTGGTAAGAAAGGATCCAACGATAATTTTGCCAGCAAAGTTGACGAAACATTGAAAATTTCGCAACCTCGTAGCCAAGAACAATCGTAATGGCTGATTAGAGATAATGCTCCTCCGCGTGTGGGAAAAATAGCTCCGAATAGACACGAGGAAAGAGAAATTGGATGCCCGGCGTGCATCTTCTATGTTGCTGTGTCGGCAATGTTCACTAATCCGTAAGCGGCCCGTTCGTCGAGATAGCGCCAGGGTATATACCTTCCCACTATTCCGAGTGAAAGAAAGCCACGAGAGTTATTTATCGCTCAATGTCTCTTTCGGGGCGATAGAACGTTATCGCGATATGGGCGTATATGCGCGCACCATACTTACTTATGCGATTAGGTATATACTTAGATATGTATAGAAGAACCGGAAAGAGGATTCGAGGAGAAGAATCGGCAACGTGGTAGAGAGCGATATAAACTTGGGAACAAACGAGCCGAGTGGAAACGTCATTCGTTGCACTTCTGGACTGCGTTCTCATTCGCTTTCGATCGCAATGATTTTGAAGCGCGTTGAGGGACCGACTGAGTCTACGGTAAGTTCTCGCTGAAAGCTGATCACAAATTTCGAACGCTCGATATTCCGAAATTTTTCGTTGCAATATCAGATTGGAAAAAAATAAGTAATTCGCAATTCTTTTTTACGATCGACTTTTTAACAGATTACGTGTTTAACCGAATATTCCTTGTATGAATTCGTGTTTACTCGAAAACATATATTTCGATAGTTTTCGAAATTACGAATGCAATTTTAACAGACCATACGAATGTCAAAAGTTCATATTTTCGAATTCAAAATGGAGAGTATAGTTGTTTTATAGACAGACCAGAATATAGAGTAGCAAAAAATCGAAAGTTAATTTTTCGAGCCTATATAACTTATAGATATGCAGAATAGCGATGACTCGAAAAGACGAAAGTCAAAATGGCGATGTTTGAAGTTGGAGATCACCGGTCTGAGTAAGTGAGTGAGTGGGACGCGTGTATTTTGAGCTCCGCTGCGTTTCTTTATTTTGATCAGTCAACTTTCTAACGTTTCGCTATTTTGACCGTTCGACTTTTTGGTCTTTCGGTATTTCAATCTCAGTAATGTTTAGTCTTTCGTTATTATATTTTCGAAGTTGCGAATATTCGCAGTATTGCTCATTGTACTAATTTATGAATCGAAAGAGTGATAGTCGAATTATCGAAAAATCGATATTTCAGTCATCATCCTATAGTCGGCTTTATAATATTCTATTTTCGATGTAAACGTGCTTCGAACCGTGAAGTTTCTACTTTATTTATTTTTTTTCGGAACTCGAAGCTCTAGTCGAATTCATCCGTCTCCATATTATCATTCGAAGTTTATAAACTCGAGATTTTAGCTCTTCGAAATTTTAGTAATTCCAACATTTGATCCCCACCCATCGTAGAAATGGTAGCATTTGTTGAACCGCGTCAGACTTGGAGTACGGTCAACTTTAATGAAAAATGGGATCTCAGCGTATAATCAATCCATCCACATAATAATAAAGCGTCAGTTTCTACGAAATCACAAAAATAGCGACTGGTACATTCGCACTCATAGACACCCACATGTATTCCCAGGCGCTCATGAGTAGTCACATGCACGCTCGTAGAAACCGTGCACGAGTGCATGATCGCGAGCACCCCACACGAATACTCAACGCCGCCTACCCACTCGCCATCGCGCTCGATGTTTCCATCGTAGAAACCCGTGCAGATTGTAAGCTCTGTTGGACAAAAAAGAAATCGGAAAATTCTATTTTCATCAGTTGGAACGATCGATGAAAAATGTCGATTGCCAATGATTCTGAGAACAAATACCGATCACGATCCATGATACAAATCATGAATCATCGGGAGAATTTATCGTAACTTGCATCCAGCAAAAATACTCGAGGAAACATTTGAGGTCAATAGTCGATAAAAATTTTCAAAGCTATTTCGAACGAGTTACATAAAATGCTCTTTAGAACCTTTGATAGATGTTATCGTTTGATTGATTTGTGGAAGAATGTTTCATATCGCGAGGGGCAGTGTTATTACTACATAAAAATCGAAGATTAAAGATTATTTTCACATAAGATTTCATTTACGAATCACTTTTTTTCGCAAAGCGTTGCTCGGATCGCACGCAGGATCGAACAATCTGACATATTCTACGACCCAAACTAAAACTCTAATGGAAAATATAAAATCGATCGTTCCCCCTTTGCTATTGAAACGCGAATAAACTTCGCGTATTAAGGACTTATTGATGGCACGTAAGAGACAATTCGAGGCTGCGCCGCATGTTGTTCAGCTAATGAAGCAGGCTCTGATTAAATCGACACGACTCTCCGTACTTTTTTTCATCTACGTTATTCAGTGCGCCTCATATAATGAGACAGAATAAAAAAGGGAGAGGCTGAAAGAGGGAGAGAAAGAGAGATTCTTCTGCACAAGGACTGACAACCGTGAAGTCTTCGCGTCTCTTCATCGAGCATTATCCATTTGCTGACAGATTCGAGTCTTTTTCCCGTGGCTGGTTCACTCATCTTCAGCTCGTCACAAGTACACGTAAGAAGAAGGAGGAAGACTGCGGGGAGTACGAGATAGGAGGGAGGACAAAAGTTCACGTCGACAAGTTGTCCAGTCTTGTGCACACTCAGTCTCCGATCTCGAGTGTGTTTCAGACGTTTGGCCGGTTCGTTTGATCGGCGCCGCTTCAGCTTGGCGAAGCAGGTACACGAAAGCAGATTCTAGCCATTCGCGACAGGAGAATCGAACGAGAGACGCCGCAGCATGATAAAACGAGGAGAAGATTGAAAAAAGAAAGGAGAAACAAAGTATAGAAGGATACGCCGAAGGCACCGGGCACATATGCACGTGTGACATTTCAACTTGCCAAAGAGTTATAAGCCAACGAGTTCTTCATACTTCACGAAGTATAACAGGGAGGAAGTTGAGGATGGAAAAAAATAATATGTAGGAAAATAAATAAATGGCTCTGGTAACATGACATTCA
This sequence comes from Venturia canescens, assembly GCF_019457755.1. Taxonomy (NCBI): domain Eukaryota; kingdom Metazoa; phylum Arthropoda; class Insecta; order Hymenoptera; family Ichneumonidae; genus Venturia; species Venturia canescens. Next base: position 14,287,832 of record NC_057421.1, on the reverse strand, counting down.
TGCCGTGGACATTGCGAACTCTCTCGAGCAATAATACGAATAGCAGAGTCGCCTCGCGCTTAGATTATCGTACACCTGAATCTCAAACTCGACGACGTAACTACATTTATAGGTATGTATAAATATATGTGTATAAATATATATCAATAGGACGTCGGGACGTGGTCCCGTCTCTCGTTTTGTGCGCGAGCTCGTGTCCATCCGTCGCTCTCGCTGGACATTTACGATATTCTCTCTAGCGGGCGTATAACCCTACGAGCTGATTTATTGCGTTGCTGCTCTTGGATTCATGGGTGCATCGGTATAGTAAAGTGCGAGCTTCTATACTATATAATAACAGCAGCTTATAGTCTACATTATGCTGCGCATATACTTTATCGCGTTTGCGAGCGTACACATCGCAACAATATCGATACTTGTCAGGGTTAAATGTGCAGAGAATTGACTGGTTACATGATAGACGCTTCGATTATAGAAAATTTCGATAAATTATGAGTTCATCGTAAACGTTGCCTCCCCGTAATGCGGGCTTGAGCTTAATAACGATTGTACAGTGATTTTTCGTGTGCGTTTACTGCCCGCTTTGAGGAATATCAAGAGTTAATGCGTCATTGGGCACGACGGAAAAATGAAGAGAAAGACCCAACGTCGATATGTTTAATCCTTCTCGAACCATTGACTCGTGCCGTTTAACGAAAGTTTATTCTAACCATCCAACGTTAGATATAAACTGTTCGCGGTACACACTTCGTTGAACCTTATTCAAGCTTATCTGCTTAATTGAACTCCTACAAGGGCGACTTGTTCCGAGTCCTTGATCAACCTTTGCTAATTCTCTGAGCCAATGGTTCGCTCGATACGTGCTCTAGATTCGAGAGCGACGTGCGGTGTGCACGCGTGAAGAATTGGGGCTAGAAATGGAATCAAGATCATTGGTCTCTGCATTGAAAAATCTTGAAATCTGACTTTGATGTTTCCTCGTTTACATTCAACGTTATTCTCGTCTTGGGTAGTGGAATATTGTAAAAATTAATCACATGCAGAAAGTTCATAAAGTCTTTTCTTCCGACTGATTCCACCCTCGCGTTCTCTCACAACGAAACTCTCAAAGATTCAATTTAAGCTAAAGTTTTCTCCATCGTTTCACTGGGTTCGTGGTGAAACTAATTGACAACGACGTTTTGGGGTTTTTGTGGCCCCCGGGTTCTCCAATTCGTGAACGAAGAGCTTTCGCAAGCACCGTTGTACGCGTTCTGTGCTTAAATATAGAGTTATGCACATGTATTTGATTTTTTGAACCTTCGGCCTCGAGACCACGCTCGATCCCTATAGGGAGTGCGAACTCTGCTCGCTCGGAGGTGGAGAGGTGCAAGGTGCAATGCGCCGACCTACGACCTTGGCGCAGTCACGATTCTCCGATGTGCACCACCACCTTCGCGCGCATCCTAACCTTCGCGAAATCTACTCATCCGCGGCAGGGTTAAACGGAATCGAAAAACTTGAGCGAATATCTTCGAGCCTGTCGAGTGGATTTCGAAAGCACTTATATTCTTCGCGATAGTTGATCGATGATTAAGGTACTCGGGGAGCGCGCGTGACGCAATGTCGAAACTCCCACTGGGGCATAAATTAGGAATTGAAAATTGTCGTGTGCTTTACAGTGAGATTTTTCGCCCCAGTGGAGCAAGTCGAGGTAATTTTATGACTATTCGTCGTCCAATTATTTTTGTAAATTTTTCGACGACGATCTTACCGAGCATACGTAGCGCCAGGTACGAAAAAAACGATAGAAAACCTACAGAATAACCAAAACCACGTGAATGCTGCCAGAAATTGTGATATTTCTCAAATGAAAATTCGGATTCGTTGCGAGTCCCTTGAACCAAGTGTTTTTATTGCCCGCTCAAGACGGATGTCCTGGATGCCTTGAATCCTTGAAGAATTATAGACGTGGTGGCGCGAGGAGCGTATATGATGATCTCACTTCGACCTATCGACACCCGGGATCGACGGAAAGTCCCTCGGGGAACTCGGGTATAGCAGCGCGAGGGATCGCATATTAGTCATCCTCGGAGAGTAGCAACGGGAAAAGAAGAAGAAGAATAAGGAACTGGCGGATCGAATCGCAATAGCGAGGCTTCCCTGCGGGCCACGTCGGTCATACACGAATGAGAAAAAGCTGCGTATACGTACAACACTATTACGGGCTTTCGCCTTTATTTGCAGCCAACTGCGATGGCGATGCGGTGATGAACGAGTCGAGAGTAATTAAGATTGCTAACTCACACTTGTATGTGCTCAGCTATAAATATATTTAACAAAACGCAAAGAATACGAGTTAACGAAACTTTTTTTTCGACCTCTGTGTATATCGAAATATTTATGAGCGTTGAGAAACTATAATCGTAATTTTGAAGAAACTCCTGAATCGTTTTCGTGTACAGAAATTGGAGCAAAATTTTGAATAAAATTAGCCAGTGATTGTAACTGATATACCGTAAGGCTTAAAAACGAAATGGCTTTTGTTCTATTGCTCACTCTCGCACGAGGGAAAGCTTCACGAGCGTTGGACGAATATATTGCGGCAGCTCCTGGTACCGATAAGATGTCGATGTCATGTCGAAGAACGAACGGCTCGAAAGCGTGTTGCAATTGAAGTTCTGATCCGTTCGATCCATCGACGAAAATGACTCGCTCCTTCGTTCATTCCGCAATACACCTTCGGAGTTTGTTCACACAAACGTGAAATTCCACGTAACGATAACGAATAGCGAATCAGATCGGTATATAAGCTTAACCGGTGAACATGAAATCGAGACAAGGGGCTCGGACCCTAACGCAACCAAAGTGTGGTTCGAGATGCAGAAGAAAAACACAGGGCGAAAAAGCAGAGGAAGGGAGACGAGGAGGCGGAGCGGGGCGAGGGGCGGGAAGGAGTTACAGAGAAAGACATTGTTACCGGGTCAGAGTCACGGGTTTGTGACGTTTCACGACAATAAATTAACGAGGGTTTATCGTCTAGCTCGGAGCGTTTGTCTTGAGAGAACTTGGCCGTAGTCTCGCAAGCCGCCGCACCACGAGCGAGTTAGAGCGAGGCTCTCGCGAGTAGGGCGAGGTGCGAACTGAGAAATGCTAACGAATAGAGCGGGGAAGGGTTTCTCCTGCGTGGCTCGTTTGCTCACTGCAAAAGACCGAGAGAGGTGTCGGTTTGGTAATACGATATCCGAACCTGCCGTCGTGGAATTCTACGAGGCTGCACACTGCCTCCCCGCACGTGCAAACGTCCAGAGCTTTGCTTTTATTCGGGCAATTACTATTTTCAATTCTCATTTTTATCACTCATCGCTTATTTCATTTTCTTCATATCTGCCAACATTATTTCGTATTATTTTTGTCTTCTCGGAGGCGCACGAGCTGCGGTGGACACAAATACACGTGGTCGAGTTAAACTCACCTTTTTACGAGCGCTCGACTCAGCTTTTAGTCCATTTGCATTTCTCACGAGAGTTTTGTGACTCCTCCATCTCGGGTTATTTAATTATTGCATTTCTTCGCAATTATCTGCTTGAATAATTAGAAAGGAACGTCGTGAAAAGTTTTTGAAATTAAAAAAAATTATATTTTACACCTTCCCGAGGGCCACCGAGGGTGCCAGCTTTCTTGTTCCATTTTGCAGGGCTTCGTAGGGATACGAACATATTTTTATTGTAACCTTATATTATAATCGATGTTTTGACTCGAACAAAATGCGCTCTAAGGGTTGTGCGAAACACAAAATCAACGTTTATTAGCCAGCCCTTTAAGGCCTTTTTCGACAAGAAAATAAATTCATGTACTTGTACAATTTTTTTCATCAAAAAATTTCTCAAAGTGGCGCAACTCCAACTGTATTCCAGTACCACCTTTTTTGAGCATCAGTCGCGGTGGACACGATAACTAAAAAGCTATTAATCCGATCCATGCCAAATTAATACCACTCATTTATTACAATAATAGGGCCTGGACGAAGGGTTTGTTAAAATTTAGATTAAAAAAAAAATGGCGACAGTTTAAACAAAAAATTCATTTTTCGAGGTAATAAATTTTCAGTTTTTTTGTTCCAATTTTTTTCCAACAAAATACGAAATCCTTTGGCCAGGCGAATTCGTGTCCACCGCAAAGGTATTTTTTGAAAAAGCCCATTCTGAGATAACCGCGTTTAAAGATTCAAGTCGACCGCGCGCACCGGGCGGTCGGTTGAAGTACCCACAGATACGAATCCAATGCTCCGATCTTTATGAAATTTGGTGAGAATATTCTCCAAACGTTGTACTTGAAGAATATCTAATAAAAAAAATTTCCGCCCGTCACGAGTGCGCATGTAAGGCCTTAAGATTATTACAACCGCGTCGTTCTTTCTTCAAAAAATGAGAGCTCAATTCCACAATATTAGAAATGAAAAAGTCATTGACTCGAATTGAAGCACTCTGCTAAGCGAACGAATCTCTCGTAAACCGGAATCGCGATAATAAGTTGGAATAATATAGTCAAGTGGATTGGTACGAGAGCGCTCAAGGATAAAATGCAGCGAGTATTGCGGCATGACGTCGGTGAAAAAGCCGCTGTGTAAATCGTTCTTTTCATGAAACGTGAAAGATTCTCCACTTCCGTGCATAAGCGCACTCCGTCTATATTAACGTCGAATATTACGCATTCGTAAGCGCGCGCGGTAAGACAATTATCATATTTCAGCCCGTGAAATCGGCGCGTAAACGACGCAGTTTGTCGAGACTTCCGATAATCCGAGTCTTAGTGAGTCGTCCATTGACACGCGTAGCTTTATAACTACCGTATAAGGAACTAACCACTCTCATGGCAAATTACGTTCGCTACATCCGGCATGAGAATATGAGATAAAAAATTATTCGATCCTCATGGCTGAAGCTTTGTGCTAATAAAGATAAAACGTTAAAATACATTCGGCAAATTTGATTGAACGGATTCTCTCGCGCAGAGCAACGTTTTTTCATCTTTTTTTTTTTTTTTTTTTATCAACCACGTTCGAAACGATTGTCGAACCGTTTATTATTTCAAGAATTAGATCTCGAATCGCTAGCGTCGTTCGCCGAATGGTTACAAAGTCGTCGTACGTTTTTGAGCAAATTTTATTTTTAATCTCCGTCAAGACGAAGCAAATTTCTCTCCGAGTCTCTCGAGAGGATCGCGAGCATGAATAGTAGCAGTGAGAAAACACATGCATCTGGCCCCAATTTAAAAAGGAACCTTGGCCCAAATAGAGGCTTCTCTCTCTCTCTCTCTCTCTCGCGTTTATTCGGCATGCGTTAACTCCGATTCTCGCAGAAACGAAAATCATCGTCTTGTCGTTGCGCCCCGAGCGATTTGTGCTGAAAACACACGTGTGAGAAATGGCTCGCACCCCGGCCCAGCTTACCGGACGTCGATAAGTCATAACACCGGAGAATTCCAAGCGGCGAACCAAAACACGGGGAGCAAATCTTATCTGCTCGATTTCTCGGTAGTATAAACACTCGCGCAACATCGATATTGATATCGCGCAGTGGAGAGCAATGGAGAAGGAGAGATTGCGAAAGAGAACGAGACGACGGCCAAAGTAACCTGAGATGAAATTTCCACTCAACGGAAAGATCGAATAATTGGACGTGAAGTACGATTTCTCTCGAATCCATAAACATTCCCAGAAATGTATGACCAATTCAATTATAGTTTACACGTTTAACGCCAATCATTCGAGTCCGCGATGGAAATCTTTGCTTTTTCAATGGCTTCGAGTGAGCATGAAAATAATTTGCTGGAGTCAATACTTTCTCCAACTCCGCATGAGCCGGAGTATTTTTCACATTCTTTTGCCATTTGTTTTCAGGGGATTTTCGACCCCTTCATATTTCTGGCGGCGGCCTAATTCTTGTGTCTGTTTTATTATAGATGCAGGGCGCTGCACGCTTTATCATCTCTCCGAGCGCATCTGGTCAATATCGTCAAACATTTTATGCTGCTGCTTCAACTAAATACGTAATAACGCTTTTCTTTATGATTCTGTCCTTGAAATAGTCCCCTCGTAAATGCCAGGAGCTCGAATCGTTGTGCAACAGGAGCGACATGAAATTCGTAAGAAAAGGAAGGAAAACAAAATCGAGTCGCTGGCCATTTTATTTTTAATGAACTTCATCATTGAGCAAGAATTTGGGTTACGTTTTGTCTTGTATTCAAAAAATTGGGTCACCGAGTGTCGTGGCTGAACTTGAAATAAGTAGTCAGCATAAATTGGAGTGTTAGCAGCATGCACATTGAAAAAATGACTGAACGACTCAAGTCTATTTCGAGTAATAATGTCAAACGATCGTTCACAGAGGATATTGCGAGGCTCGTGCAATTGACTTCGAATAAAATGGAATTAAAACTCTCGCTGAGTGTGAATGATGAATGTGGTAGTAAATTAGGAATTATTCACATTTAACATAAAATTTTATTCTTCAATCGAGGATAACAAGTGACTAGCACTTAAAAATTATAATTCATCTTCGTCGGAATTCGTACAAGTGTCGAGAGCTTTCCTGCACATTTTCTCGTAATTTGTCTGCTTATTTTTTCTTCTTTTCTTTTCTCCAAGCATTCGTACACACTAGCACACACGTATACCGAAAAATTCACATTGCTTTTGGAATGTATAATTGTATAATCAATTGAACAAGGCACAGAGGAGCTACGATTTTACTCCGCATTCCCTCGCCTTCCGTAACGTTGAACATTGTCAATTATATCAGTCACGACGAGAGTATCGTCCATTTTTTCAACATTCCTCATCGATTCATAAAATCACACTGATTCACTGTATTTACAGACGTATTGTTTCATTCTGTTACACTCGAACATACGGTAAGCCGGGCAACTGAAAAAAAATGGAAATATTTTCCATAAAATATACTCATTTCAATGGTAAAACTAAAATATCGAAGAAATTTAGTAACTTAACGATTAACACTATTATTATAATTCGTTCGTTTTTATTATTTATTTTCTTCAGCATTTTCGTTTCGAAAGTTGTCGAAGTTTTATATTGCAGAAATTTGTGATAACAATCACAGGCTCGATGTGTCCTGAATGTTTCCTCCATACAACTATTATGTTTTTGGGTAAAAACAGGATGTTGCTCTTTTGATTATCACTTAATTATTCGTATTTATTTAAGAAACGTCAATTTCAGAGGAATTGAAACGACTTTCGAAACCAAAGTACTCATTACAAACTGCTGTTCAATCTTTTCTATAGGAACATTATTACTGACGAAGATACCGCGTGGCTTTTGTTACTGAGATCTCGACGGAACGCTCGGAGATTCTGCGCTATTTATTTAGGGTAGGCGTACGAATTTTCGTGCTTCAAGATCATTTTTCACAAATACTCAAAACCAAAATTCAGAAATTTTTTAGAGAACCTTGCTTATTGAATTACAAAACAACACCTAATAATTATTTCACTAACAAATAGGAACGAAGGAATGATGCTGAACGTGTACATCGAATTAATCAAATTAAGACCGAATTCTAATAAATTATAGCAAGTAAAGCCATGAGCATTATATCGTATAAAAATAACAAGAGTCTGATGAGAAAAAGAAACACTAAAAAAAAAATCAATAATAATAAAATTGACAGAAATCGATAGGTCTAGCCTTCGTCAAAAACAAAACGCTCACAGAATCTCCGTTTAATTCCCTCGATTAAATCGATTTTGCACGAGTGGTGGATCAGATTTATTTTCGAAATAAAATCATTCTCCGGCGTCTTGCTCTTCATATATTTCGTAAAACGTATTTATAAGCGGGAAAAAAAAATCGTCCGTCTCCAGGTGAAATGAGTTCGTTATTATTGTTACTTCAATAATATTAATTCGTAAGTGCTTGTACTTTAAAAAACGAGTTTCTCCGCACAACGAAAATATCGTTTATTCTCGAAGTATTTGCGAGTTGCATTTTCGTTGCGATTGCAATTATTTATAATAAAATATTATTATTATCTTCATAACATTTAGCTTATATAATCGTCAATCAAGAATCGCAGTGACCACAAAACTCATCGTACATGCATACAATCTGTTCAAACAATTTTACAGAACAGCTAACCGCTTTAAACGTAGGAACCGTGGGGCTGCGTGAAACGAGAAAAAAGGCAACAAAAATAGACTCTTCAATGCACAGTACAAGGATACACGTTCCGATCTGCGAATTAATAATGAAATGCAAACTTTGATTTTAAGTAAGGGCAAAAAGGATTCTATGTTTCAAAACTTATTTCCAATCTCGTTAGACAGATGCTCCCGACATACTTTTCGAAATCGAAATACACCCAAGAAATCCTTTTAAAAAAACAAAACAATTACTTCCTCAAAAATAAACGCGACAAAGTGGCGAAGAAGAAGAAAAAAGAGCCGTTTTATCACAGATTTAAAATGGTCTTGCCCAGGGATTTTTATAAATTGTTAAACGCGAGTATACCATTTGCAAATTCACGAATATGAGGAGCGACGTAAAAAGCAAAAAAAGACGAGAGCCGGACGACTTCGAGGGGCTGTTGCGCGTATCACATAAATTTTAGATCCCGGTGAGTTTGAGGCCTCAGACCACGGTGGAAAATATTTTGTAACTTTTAATCAATTTTCTGATAAATGCATTCGTTAAAATTAAAATTTTCCACGAGAATCAGAAATAAAATTCGTTCGTTCACCATATTTTCATGTGCTCATACCACGAAGCGGCTCATACCGCGAACTGTACTTTAGATTCAAGTACAAAAATGTGAATAGTCTTCCACATCCATAGCCTGAATATGAGCATTAATTTAAAAAATGTCATTAATCATTTGCTCGAAACAAAATAATGAAAAAACACCCTCGTACGGCGCACGCACCGTGATCTACGGCCTTAAAAATCAACGTAAAGAAACGCCCCGAGAACGACTTGTAAAGAGTGTGAAAATCTCTGAATTCCTAATAAAAATATCTTTCGATCGTTCGTTGAGACGAATTGTTGAAAGAAAAAATGTGAAAATTATATCTTTTTCAACGATTTATGATCTTTGATTCTATAAACGAATATAAAGTGAATTTAAGAATATTTTTCGTACACGAACTCATACTTTCGAGCAGAAACACGCACGCCCCATATTTCCTAAACACAATCTCACTGTCGCTCGCTCTATGCACATTCATTCGTCTCTCGCACAAACCGATCGTTCGGGTATTGATGAAAAAAAAAATGGAACGACGATGGCCTCGGATGTACGTTTACGTATACTTGGACATACGTACGTAAAATGGCAACTCGTTACGTATCATCATTAGACATGTTTCTATTAAAAAATATATCCCGTGCGCGACCCCCAGCCTCTTCATCGAATCATAGCTAATCTCAAAGTGGCGCATCACAGTAACTTCAATCCCGTAAAACAGGAGAGAGGTGTTATAATCGAAATGAAAATTTGGCAATTATTCCTCGCTCATCTTCAGATTGCTCAATATTTTCGTTCTTTTTTCTCTTTCGCTCTGTTCCACGGGGCAAGAAGCTTTTCTTCCGAGCGTGACGAACGCACTGGTCTCGTATCCATCCTCGTTACGAAATGCGTCCTCGTTTAATTTCGCTTAGGATTTTAAGCATTAGCCCGATGTCATTTTCACTTTCGATAAACCCAAGCAGAACGTCTCGATTATCGTGTTTTTTTTTTTCAACGCCGAATATTTCATGATATTTCCTTCAACGATTGATGTAAACCGTACTGCTCAGTACAACGACGTCCTTTCTTCTACCGGGTTCGTCACGTCCTCCGAAGAGGAGGGCGCACAGGAGATGTCATATACTCAACGATGGCCTCTTCCTATCCTTAGTCGTGTTCTTCCCGAATATCGTACCGAGCACACGCGAGACCGAATGTACACCTAATTTCCGACGGATCGGCAGTGCTCGGAGGAGCTGAACGGACCGCGCTTCCCTCAGCAGCGCCTGGAAGGCTAGGGCCGCTCCGGCGGGACTCTCTGCCGCACTCACTTCGTAAAACTGACATCCGTGGGCCAACGACAACTGCTGACCCTCGTCGACGCAAACTTCTCTGAAAGTAGGAAAAACAAATAATTGTGTTTGGATTAGTAAGTCATTGGATAAACTGACGGATGAAAATTTACAATTTTTCGTGTATTTTTTCCCGAGAACACAACGAGCACGCGGTTTTTCGAACGAGCCACTCACACCCGAGTCGATTTTTCTACCCGCGGAAGCCGGGTTTCGACTCCTAATTCAAGGAAGCTAGTGCGGGCTGAAATTAAGGGGGAACTTCGGGATTTCGAATCCCCGTTGAAAATAAAGTGCATTTTTCGTTCCAATATTGCGAAAAACGTCTACAGGAAAAGTCACGTGCTTGCTCGATTCTGTACCAGAGAATATGACGAGAAAACTCGTAGTTTAACGAGTCGATATATAGCGAGGGTGGTCGAGCGAGGTGCGAGGAAAAAAAGGCGTGAGGTAAGATAAAAAGTGGTAATACGGTGGAGCAAGAAGGCTGAACAAGTCTGAAGCTAGCCCACCGAGACTTCTCGTACTCCACTTTAAGATATTTATGGGCGCAATTAAATTGGCGAAACACGTGATATTCGCGAGTCGCAAAGGCGATCGACCCTAAGCGCGTGGGAGGGCCTGGTACACCGCGTGGCTGCGAACGAGCGAGCTTGCGCGCCCGAAGGAACACAGCTCGTCGCAAAATACTGCACGTTTCGTGTTAGCACAACACGAATGACCGACGCACGAGGCCCAACTTAAATTCTTGTCCGAATCCCCACCTCGTTGGAACAGAGAAAACTCCAGGATGTTGCGTATCCCGGTAAAAGGAAAAGAAATGGGAAACGAGGCCCTCGAGACGAACCATTTACATATGCAGAAACGCGAGTGCTCGCACCCTTTCAATATTTTTCTATTTTTTGCGCTGAAATACTGGCTCGTCGAATGCTTCGCATTCTAAGAAAACGAGAACGAGGAGGCGGCATTATTGGGGGACACAATTTTGCATTATTTCATTTACAATTTTGAGTTTATGACACGATACTCTGTGGGATAACTCACAATAATATTAATTTTGAAAAAATTGCACGGTGTTGGAGCTTCGGAAAAGTTTATATCGTGAAGAAATTTTATCACGGATTCCGTTTCTTTAAAAAAAACGTTACCTTGCGGGGCTTTTAAGAAAGAAAACATGAAAAAACTTTAGTTTTTGACGTGGCGAAAATGGACGTCAGTCGTTACGTTGGACTGCTGGTAACAGCTGATTGAACTTCGGACAAATTCGGGAATCGCGGGAATTTCATCAAATTTTTTTTGATACTGACTCACGTGCTTTCGTTCGTCTGGTAGCTTCGCTTTTTTTCAATTAATTGACCATTTCTTTTTCTCGGTTTTAAGATATTTTTAAAGCATGTTATTACATTCTTATGATAAAAATATTTTCAAAGTGTTTAATTAATTTTATAAATAAATAATTTAGACTTGAAATTAATCAACGTAAAGTAGTTGCAAACTTGACTAGTCATAGAACGGCCGAACTACTTTAACGAAACAACGAAAGCATAGTTTCAAGTCCTCACACCTGATAAGAGTTCCGATGGGCTCGTTTTTCACGATATTCCAAATTTTCAGAAGCACGCGTATCATTATTTTTCGGAACTCAATTTCTGAGTCCATTAATACCGGATGGAAGATCGAAGTGCGTCTCAACATTCGCGTTTCAGTGCAAACAATGATTCTCGAACGTTCCTGACAAGGATCGCTCCACGTGAATCGTACGAAAGAGAAAAACGTTTCGAGCCAACCGTCACAAGAGTGCTCTGAGTAAAGAGTTCATAAAAAAAACCTCATGCTCGTCAGTGGAATTTGAATTTAATTTCTCGTTGATTTCTTGACAAGTGCACTTTTGGTAGGGGAGAAACGCTGTCGCTGCGGAAAGTGCGGAATCCAAATGAGGAAGATAGCGAAATATTCTAGCAATTGGAAGAAAAATACTCCAACGATTTTGAATGAATCGATTTGGTAATCCCAGCTGATCCAACGATCTATTTGCCACGCGAATAATTTTGTATAATGCACACGTTTAAATAATCTTCCATATTGTGGTCGAGTTCAACGTTATTTGTATTGTGCGATCAAGTCCCAGAACCTGAAATAGAATCCTTCCACGTATATTTAAGATCCCCCGTTCATATCGCTACGGTCACATCCTCGCGTACTCTCCAGTTCTTCAGTTACATAGTATCCCGTTTCTAGTTCACTTAAAAATCGCAATGAAAATGTCTCTCTTAATTAATTTTATGTTATCGCGGGTAAGAGATAGTTACTGGGAATAACATGGGTATAAGAGAGTTAAGTATCCTTCGAACGGAGCTCGGACATAATATCGGCTCTGTAAATACCAGAGACAACTCAGTCCTCTTCTAGGATATCGTAGGAGCTCTCGCAGTTCATTAAGACGGGAAGGGTCATTCACACGTTAGGCAACGTTAGTATCGTGCTTGTGTAATATTATGAGTATATATTAGAGTGAAATTTATCATTGAATTTGACAATAATTAGAGCTTCTAATCTCTCATAAAAGATAATAAATAATGAACGTCGTTGCGACGACGCGTCGAAAGTTGGATGTGTGCTGAAAATATGTGATTACTCGTATATAGCCCTACAGGAGAAAATGGATGCTCGTTAATTAAATATTTAAGGTAGATCATGCCCGTAGGATCGTATTTTATCGGTATCTAAATTGGGTTCATTTTTACTTTCTAATTAGATTATTAAATAATTCGAGATATTATCACTCTAAATTAATGTCAAAGTTATTAATTTAAAATTGTAAATAAATTTTAATCGGGGATCCATCGCTGACTGAACCCCAAATTTCATTCGTTCCTGGCTAAAATACTATAGTTTTTTTGTGTAAAAAATCGCTCTAGGGAGCGCAAAGGGAAAACGCAAAGGGAAATGGATCAGGAAAAAAGTGTTATTGAAAAAGAACAGAAGGCTATGACAGGAATGGGCCAAGCCAAGAAACGTTGAAATCGACCTTTCTTTTTACACGAAATTTGTGCATAATATCGATGAATTTTTCAAGTGAAGTGCCCGACCAAACTAGTGGTCGATATCTCGACCAGATCCGTTCTTTAAAGATTAAAGTAATATATCTTTATTACCAATAAGTCAATCGTCTCGAATGTCGTCTTTATAACAATCGTCTTGATTACAAGTAAGACAATCGTTATATGGAAAGATAAACGATTATTTACACATAGTCCCTATAACCTTGTGTATATTTCTTCATATTTAAACACGTTTATCCCAATAACCAATAAGACGAACTCTTTAAAATTTGATATCCGTGTCGATCGACTGCCTATTGAGCGTAGTCAGTTGACAGATTAGATCAGAGATCACTATACAAAACCCTAAAAAGTGCAACTGTCACTTCCATCGACAATATGAGATAGGTTGCGCTATATATGACAAGCGACGTAACGGCCTGCAAAATTTCAAGATTCTGCAACCATTTGTCGTCTTCAACTCAATATTTCTAATTCAGATCGTCGCTGAGCCCCATTTTTTAACGTACCATTAGATTCCGCGGGATTCGATTCACATAAATAATGGTTTTAATCTTTGACATCTAATTTAGAAATACATTAAATTTTGGGTCGAAGATGGTTGAAGTGGCCAGTAAGTAATTGTGGCCATAGGCGACACGTTAATATTTGTACTTTTCAATTGTTAATATTTCATCCAAAAAGTCGATAAGAGGTGCTGGAATTTCACAAGCATAGAAAAGAAATCTTGTACAGCAAGACATAAAAAAATTAGAGTCCTATGTAAAAAACAGTCCCCGAGTGTGTGCATCCTCGAGTAATAATGGAAGGTGGATACGGAGAGGCGTAATAGCGAAAGAGACACTTTGTTAAAGACAGAAGCGTCAGGATCGCAGAAAGTCTCATTACGTTGAGCTCTCGTAACGTTGCATAAGATAGACGTAAATACTCCAATCACTTTGGATTCCGATGGTTATGCGTTGCGAGTTCGACATTTCTCGTAACTTGCGGCCACTGATACCGTCCTCGTAACTCCAACGCGATGAGCAACAGAGGAAAACTGCGTAACAGCGAGCGCATTATACGATAAATAAACGTCGAAACGGTCTTGAGCATAGCCGTGAAAGATTAAGCAGCAGAGCAATTGTAGGATTTTTCCAATCAACGAATCGACGGAGAATAGATTCAATGCAAGGAGGAATGATAAATTGAGAGAATCTCGACTTAGCTCGGAAGCGTCGTATATTTTATGATATAATATAGATCCGGCTGTACGTTTAGCGCTGGTGTCTCTCGCAGTTGCACTCGAAGTGGAGGACGCGCGCACGTACAGTACGTATACATTCCATCGTTCATCTCTGTATATAGCCGCGCTGGCTGGAATGAGAGGACGAATAGCGTTAGTCTCGGCGGCGCGGTGCTGCTCGCATGTTATTCCGCTCGTTGATATATGTATGCACATATTATTAATATATACCGGCTAACTATGCTCTATCATCGTATTGGTAAGGTTGGCAGGAGCTTGCGGATGGTGGATGCGAGCGAGCAGCCACCGGTAGTCCCTCTCGTCGCCTTAATGGAGCTCATAAAGATTAGAAGGTATCCACACGGTGAAACGACTCTTGGGGACGCGTTTGCCCGGGTGTTTGTCTCTGTGTGCGTTCCTCGGTGCGCGCGCGTCTGTGCGATCGTTGTAGAACGAGTTACATAGCGCGGTGCGTTCCTCTCCTGGGCTCGCCGTTCGCCATCTCCGTTCCTCGTTCGATCCGCACAGCGTATAGTATAACGAGAACGGACTTTACGCAGGGCGCACACGCGCGCGCGTCTACTCCGCGCCGCGCTCTGAGTGTCTATGCCTACATTTGCAAACGCGCGCACGGATATACACGTGCGCGCGAACCGCGAAAGACGTACGTGTAAGGACGCACACACGCGCGTAAACCTTCAGCGGAGCACACGCGTTATATATCCGGCGTAAATCGCACATTAATAAACTTATCGCTAGTCGGCGATCTTGAAATTTCAACGCGGTCAAACGGCGGGCGCCAATAACCCCCTCCCCGACGCCGCGAACGGACGAGAACGAGTCACGAGCTGCTGCTGCTGCTGCTGCTGCATCCCGCGCGCCAAACTTCCAAGTTTTATCGACCGGAAACTGGTTGCGACAGCAGTCATACGCTGAAAAAGAGATCCAACCTCTTTTATTTATTCAGTCGCTCTACCCACCACTCGACCAACTCCTTCCGCCCCGAGCCTTCGTCGCCTTTCCTCGCGATCTTCTTTCTCCTCTTTATATGCGACTTTGGCTCGTTACTCATTCCGGCAAACGGTTGACATTCTCAATGATTAATTTCAACAGACTTTACAGCCTGGGAGCTTAAACAATGGAGGAGGGGAACGAGAATACAAAGTACGTTATTTCAGGAGTTTTTAGTTCTGGAAACTTCGACCGGTCCTCCCTCATTTGTTCATTAGCGCGTTAATTATTTTGAAAAGTAAGGCCGTCGGCGCGATGAACAAGATCGTAACTCGAATTGTAACGGACGAGTAAAGTGGGGGTGCGCGCGAAGGGTATTCGCGACATTAACATCTTGCTCTCGAGGTCTCGACAACCGAATGGAGTGGACGCGCGGCGTCTCGGTTTTCTTCCTTATTCTTTTCATCTCCGCATTCCTTATTTGTTACCTTCCTCCTTGTTCGTACTGTCTCCGCTCGAAAATTTCCAGCAGCCGGGGCGGCTTAAGCCGTTCGGACTTCTCTACTGTTTCGCTCAACTCTTCATCCTCGATTTTATGTATAGCTACCCGCTTTTTCGCCTCTTTTTTTCTTTAATACTTCATTTTATTCCAGGCTCATGGACGAATGCTTCACACCGCTCACACGGATAAGACTCACGTGTCGCTACCATGAACGAACGCGAAACAGCAGCGACAGCAGAGCTTTGCGGATATACTTTAGTAAGCTGTCAAGAGCTGTCGGACTCGGTGACTTTATGAAGCAGTTCTTGCTACCGTACATAAGTTGAACGAAAAATTCTCACCTCTGGGTGTCACTGCTGCCCTACTCTCTCTCTCTCTCTCTCTCTCTCTCTCTCTCTCTCTCTCTCTCTCTCTCTCTCTCTCTCTCTCTCTCTCTCTCTCTCTCTCTCTCTCTCTTTTCTCTCATGGCAAATGGTTCAACGTCACCAGATATGAGTTTCTCAATCTTTTGTTGCTCCTTTTATCCACCGATCGAGTGACAACTCATGGAAATATCGGTATTTCAGTTTTATCTCTTTAGAGTATAATGAAAACTTCTCCAATTCCATTTCATTTCACAAGTATCATAATCCTCGTGTCTTTGAACAAAGTTATTCAGATTTCATCAAATCGTAGTTTACTGCAATATTAACCCTAGAACGCATGACTGGGGTGTGAGCACACCCCACGCGAACTTCAAACTACGCTCCCGTCCTAACAAGCGACATTATCGAATGATTATCGACGGATTTTTTTATATATAAATTCAATTGAAATTAGTTTTATCGTACATCATTCTTTTCGTTATAAAAAAACGAAGAAAATGGTGTAGGATAAAGTCAGTTTAGCATCGTAGGACCGGATTTATAAGCAGAAAAAGAGTGGGGTGCGTTCAAACCCCGGTCATGAGGTTGAGGGTATGAAAAAAGGCACATGAGGTGTAGGGTTAACATTGGTAGTGATGGATTTTAAGGTAGCTCATGCACGAAACTATTTTCTTAAGAAAGTCTTGAAATTTACACACAGTTTAAATGGGTAGTCGACTGACGTCAATGTCAAATTTTAAACAGTTCGTCTTATTGGTTATTGGATAAACGTGTTTGAATATGAAGAAAAATACACAGGGTTACAGGGACTATGGGTAAAAAATCGTTTATCTTTCCATATAACGATTGTCTTACTAGTATAATAAAGACGACATTCGAGACGATTGACTTACTAGTAATAAAAATATATTACTTTAAAGATTGAATGAAATCGGTAATGGGCGCTCGTGTAACCTCACATTTTGCTTATTTAAGCATTTTGTTTCTTCTTGGCTTGGCCCATTCCTGTCATAGCCTTCTGTTTTTTAATAATGCTTTTTTCTTGATCCACTTCCCGTTGTGTTTTCCCTTTGCCCTCTCTGATGCGATTTTTAACATAAAAAACTGTAGTATTTTCGTCAGGGACGAATGAAACTTGGGGTTCAGTCAGTGATGGATCCCCGATAAATGAATAACTTGTAATTTCATTCGCCGAAAGATGAGTTGAAAGAATTGATTTATAATTCCGAATTAATAACTCTGACATTAATTTAAAGGGATTATATCTTTAATTAGGAAGAATTTTATGCGAATAAGTTGGATGTCATTTATTAGTCAAAATTTTTCGTGTCTTGTCTCCAGAGTTCTCGCTTCTTCTACTCTGTTATTCATATTCGTTTCTGCGACTTCCGAAATCTTCACTCCCAGAGTCTCGAAACAAACGAAACTCCATTTTATGCTTTTCGCTTCTTTTGAACAGACGAGAACCCTTTATCGATCTAAACAATAATTTTTCTACTTCACTTCCAAATCGTTTATTCGCTCGATATTCCAATGGCTTTTAGCACCAAGCAGGCTCCGCTGCCTGACAAAAAATGAAACTCCACAGGCTGCGAGGGATTTTGAAAATGCTCGTTTCCCGTCAGTCCCAATGTCTGCGAAGGGCTTTAAGATATTACGAATCCCAAGTCAGACAAATTCGTGTATTCAACGTGACGGGGACCATGACGAAAAACACGAGATTAAAAAAACCTAAAAAGTGGATCTTCGAGGGGAAGCGCCTACGTCAGAAATTTATACGCGCGCAGAGAAGCCCGATCGCGAGTCAATCAAAGTACGAGTGTGCGAGCTTTTTTCGACAGGCTCCTGTCGTCAGCATGTTTTCATTTGACATATTCGCGTGACGTTTGCTTCTGGTTCTCTCCCTTTTTGTATCCTTTACACTTGTTCACTTTCCAACAAGTCCCGTGCTTACGAGATACTTGGAGCGATGATTTGACGGTTTTATCGGTGAAATTACGCACAGACAAACCGCTTTATCGTCGGTGCAAGATAGATGGACCTCTGTACGAAGCTGCATGATTAATCGTTAGATCGCCCGCAAGTTCTTGCGAATACGACACTGTTAGTGCTCTCCGGAGAGCTGGGACAGTAACATTATCAGGAGAGTTCAATGCCCGAAGGACTTTTGTTGCACAAAACAACGCAACGAATGTCGAACCCTCGCCAACACCACCGATGCCCTATAAAAAGCATTTTTCTCACCGGATACTTATGTTTGGCGAATATTTAAGGAGTTACACAACCTTTGGATGCGTACCCGGGTCCACGAGTTTCTTGCTTCTCTTTCACTGTATCGCGACCAATGATGACGCTGAAGTTTGCAACGTCGGAGTCCAACGAAATGTTCTAAAGAAACTCTCAAATAATTTTGTTCCCTGCCGAATTTGCAACTCGTAGTTTTTCAACCTACACCAGTGATTCGTGAAATAAAAAATTGTTGAATAACAACTCTTTTTTCGTTCATTTCGTTGGACTCCAACGCTTCGAATTTCAGTAATGATTCGAAAGTTATTTCGATCGTCGCCACTGAAAACTTTGCTCGAAATTCACCACATTCTTGCTTCGTAATAATCGCTATCCTTATAGATACGTATCCGTTAGTTTGGAGCGTCATATTTTGTAAATTGAAGCCAACATTTATTTACCACATCAACAAATGATTTTGCATTAATCCATAATATTTTGCCCGACGTATTCGAGTATTCTGTTTGATTGAGGCAACAAAATTTTCAACGTTTCAACAAAATTTGGTTTTTAGTGCGGTTTCTTCGTATTTCACTTGGTCAAATGTATATTATCGAATGAAATAGTACTTTGAAAGTATATATCAGTTTTCGTGATTGCATATTGATATTTAGTGTACGCATGCGTACGAGACGAGAGGGATAAGCGTGAAAAAAAATGATAAAAATAAGGGGTAAAACGGGAGGAAACCTCAGATCGTTGAGGATCGCGTGAACCCGGTTTCTAGGTGAACGTGGCGAGAGAAACGAGATCGATATACGCTGCCAACCACTGCCGGGTGTGTCACTTTGACGCGAGGAGCTGCTCGAGAGGCCAATCGGTTATTTTGCGGTAAGGCGTCACGGCGCCATAGCCTCACACTCGATATTTTCACAAACTCGAGAATCCGATCCTCATAAGCGCGGCGCAAGTCGCGCGTGCACGCGACGGTTAAGAAACGACGTGTTTGAAAGAACGACGACGATGGCGCGACTACGACGAGGACGACGCCACTGCCACTTTTCGAAATCGTCCAGGAAACACGATGCAAAGATCCTATTACATCGAGTGCGCTGCTGGTACGTCTGGCGCAAGGTGGAAAGTGAACCTGCGAGTGTCCATTCGCCCGATTCAAGAAAAGGTAGGTCAAGCCATTTTCCCACGTAAGCAAAAACGCACTGGATCGAGTAGAAACGTGACAAATAGCTGATTCTACATTTTTTACCACAATCCCATACGTACGAGCTCGTGTTCTCTATTTATTTAGTAGGTTAGCTCCGGCAATCGCAGATTTTATAACTTTTCATATTGCTACGTGTTTATAGAAAATGGAACACGCGCGTGATTAAAAGGAGGAATGAAACAGAGGTTATCGGATTTCGCCATAAATATCACGCACTCTCCACCATTTTCAAGGTTAACAGATTCGATTATTCATTTTTTTAGAAAGGGAACACTCGAGACACGCTCGAAACGAATCGAATCGAATTCAACTGAAAATGAGATTTACCGGGGACATTATATAGAAGTTCAAATTCACGTGCGCACCTCAATCTTACATATATATATCTCATATAGAAAAGAGAATAAGTCATAAATAAATCTTGCTTTGAGCAAAAGTAATAAAGTGTCTGAGTGAAGTGAAAGTCAAATTTCAACTGAAGTTTCATCAAATTCAGACTTCGATTCACAGCCAAATACAAAAGTGGAAAGTAAATATATACGTAAAGAAGCCGTACGCGAGCTGCTTATGCAGCGTTATTCTCCGCCAAGCAAACAAATTGGGACGAAGTTTGTGTTAAAATCTATCATAAAATCAGTGCTATTGCTATTTCGCTTCATTAACCGCCTTCAAATTGTACCACAGCTGAGAAAAACTTTCACTTTGAATGACCTGATTCTCAGTTTATGCTCCATTTTAATCGACAGGCGTAAAAGTGATTTTTCGACGAGTTAATTGTGGGGAAAATGTTGAGTGAAAATTTTGAGTACACGCGCACGCGTCGATCGGATGGTTTTTCAAACGTGGGGATTTGCGATTAAATGTTGTACGGATTCGCGGGGCTTACGTAGTCATAAGAGGCTACTAAAACTTGCCGTTACATCGACAAAAGCGAAATTACACGTACATTAAGCAGAATTCAGATAGAATTGCATTCCTGTCGAGTTTTCCCCTTTTCCCCACATAAACATCGTTCGTCAATTACCAGCGTTGACGAAGTACGCGCACCCCCGTCATAATACTGCGTGAAAGGATGTGAATTGACGTGTCTGATTATAAAATTACCGTGCGTGGTCGAGGTCCCTTTTGTTGCCGAGTAAAAGTGCAGTGAAGTACGACGGCAATCGAAGATCCGCTAGTTGCTTCAGCAAGCCTCTCGCCTCTTGGAAGCTCCGTTTGCACGTGACGCTGTACACTATTACGAAGGCTTCGCCCCACCGGATGTGAGAGTACAAACAGCCGTTTTCCTGAAACGAGCGAAAAAAAAATACGGTTTGAATAAAGCGTTTATAGAAAGCAGGGCACCCGAAAGCTGGGAGTGCAAATTTTAGGTTCAATCGAACTTGCCAAATTCTTGGCGCACCATTCGAATCGGAAATTCATTTTTATTTTATTTTTTTTCTCCGATCCTTCGTCAACAGCACACACCCAGCATCTTTTTTTGGACCTGTCTTTTCTCCCATTTTTCTGTACGAAAACTGAGTAAAATAAATGTGAAAAAAATTTTTGTGTTTTTTAAGAGTGTATTTTTTAGGCCCAACACTTTTTATTATCCACATTTATAATTTATACCAGTCAAAAGAAATTCGTGAAAATATTCTTTTTTATTTTGTCCGCGTACAATTAGGGTAGACCCCTTAAAATTAGATCACCGCCGACAGCCTGATATATTTTGGCTCGATCGATTCGCATCGATCGCGAGCAGGCAATAATCGCTTAGCAAATACAACGCGCTTGATGCGTACACTATCGTAGCATACTCAAGCGACGATGCGATGGTATACACATATTTATGGGGTTAATTGATTCATATATCTGTATCAATCTTCGTTGGCCTGATCCAAATAAGTTTTGAAACTCCGATATAAAGGTGCGCGCATCAATGAAAGTCGATCGATCGTCTTCCCTCCTTAAGTTATGTTATGTTTCGCAACTTTTTTTATTCTCCGCCGCCGCGGCGCACCGACATTACTTTGTTCGCGTCTGAGGTATAGAATTACAGGGGACCGATAAGAAAAATAAAAGAGAATAAAAACGTATTTCGAGGGTCTACATAGGCACCGTGGGCGTTGAAAAATCACGAGCTCCTCGCGCGCGCGAACAAGCACCGCTTGTGCCCTCCATCCGCGTCGATTAAGGTCGCCTCGCGTAAGGTTAAGGTTGCCCCGAATTCTCAACAGCCTGCAATTGCTCTCGCTGGACTTGCTTCACTGCTATTTCTGTATGTATACGGATGTTTTCATGCGCACGTATCGCTGTGCGGACTCTTTCAAACGCAACGCGCTCCGAACAAACCGCAGAGGAAGGTGTTCCTCATCCTCGGCCGCGCGGTCAATCGTGACCAATCATTATTCACATCAAGCCCTCTGTCGAATTAACATCGCGTGTAACATCGCAGTAAATGAAACTGCCGAACAAAAACACGTCAACATTTTCGTCCGCTGGGGTATGAGGACGAAATCATTGGGGATTCTGAACTCTACGTTTGCTGTGCCAAAATTTTCAATCGCAGAAATCGTTCGTTGGAAGCTCCAACGAAGACGTGTGACGCGATGTTCCCTTGGGCTGAGCACGACGTCGAAGTTTGCAACGTTGCAGTCCAACGAAATGAACGAAAAAACCACGTGTTCGCCAATTTTTTATTTCACGAAGTATCGGTGCAGCTTGAGAAACTACGAATTGCAAATTTGACAGGGAACGAAATTGGAGAAGGACTGGAATTATTGGAGGCTTTTTTACACCATTTCGTCGGACTCAAGCCCATGCACCATCGAACCGGAATTCCATTCTTTCATAGCAACACGACAAAGTGGTTAGTGTGCCACCATTAAATTCGAACTAAAAACATAATTTCCTCGAAACGGCGCGATCAACGCTCAGGGAAATCCTGCTGGCGTGAAAGTTCCTTCATTTGGACTAATGAACCGTGCGATAATTGACGGATAATTATTTATAACTGCTCCGCATATGCTGCCAAAAGAATACTAAGAAAATAGAGTAGCGCATGCTTTATTGCTGCGGTGGAGTGCGTAACGCTGCATAAATTTTCACACTCAGCTCTCGCCCCGTGCAATGTTTCATATGATAAATCATCGTAATTGATCCGATCATTCATGTGCAACGACGTTTCAGCGAGATCGTTTTATCGAAAGTAGTCATATATAGACATGTGATCGGGTTTTTGAAAACGAGATGAGCTCTTGCGCGCGCGGCTTTGCGCCCAACGAGACTACGAAATGCGCAGACTATGCATTACGACAACGACGGCGATGACGCGATGACGACGACGATGATGATAGTACCTGCAAACGTGCGCCAACTACAACACCGCGTCATCGTACATGCGTACGAGTATTAAATCAACTTTGATACACAACGCGTTGCGAGCTCACACACTGTAATTGCTCATAAATATTTATTGATCGATCGGTATCAGGACAATTGTATTCGATACGCAGATAGAAGCTATTCTACGGAGTGTATGAATACATTCGCTGCATGTGTTCGTCCTGTCCACGCGCCTTACAGCTCGAGAAACCTCGCCTGAGATATATGGACCGAGCGCGAGCTACGGTGGGTGGCTGATTTAATCAAACCAAAGAACCAAACCCAGCAGAGCGATCTTGATACGCAGTTAGAACGAAAATAAAATAATGTTAAGCACAACTGACGGAATGTTTCCTCAACATCGTCGCCCGGACCGGAATCCGTTAGGTGGCGAGCGAGCGTTTGAAATTTGGACTTTTGGTGGGACTTTCGATGGACACAAATGGACGTTTCGTGTTCCACATGAGAAGAGTGGGGAATAAGCAGGCACCTCATTTTCTGTCGTCCAGGATCCCGCGAAAACATAGACACTAGCATCTCGATCGCCGTCGAATTGACGTCGAATTCAAATTTTTTTTCGTCATGTGTCTGTATGCAATGCACGGATGCGCGAAACTTAGTGAAAACAGATTTGACGAATTTATACTTCCTTGAATTCCTCCATCATTTTGTATTCCTTTGATTTCTTTTCTTTCTTAATTAGTGCTCTTGCAAACACATTGGAATCATACGAGCGATGGAATCAGAAAAACGAAGTCGTTTTACTACCGCTTTCTCTACGGACGGGTGAGGGGGATCGCGTTGAATACAGTAACGTGTGATTAGGTTCGTTCGAAGTGAAGCTTTCCATCGAGACTTCATCTCAGTTCTATCGACACCGTTCGAAGCTCAATTATTAAGGCAAAGGGTAATCATTCGTCATACGTGGAACGAGTGTTCTGAGAAAATCGTAAGAGACGATTAAGAACTGTGATCCAATTTCTGGTCTCTTTTGTGTTGGGCTCATCAGGAATAAGCGAGTCGATAACGCACGAGTTGGGCAACGCAAAGAACTCGCGGTTTGCGCAGCGTTCAGTGCTCGCTGCATCCACTGCGACAAACATTTAGCTTCGTACATAACACACACACACACAAATTGTATGAAACCGAAAGTACTTGAGAGGTTTTCACGTTTATATATACACATGTAATAAGAGGGACGAAAATTAAGAGTGAAAAAGAGACACAACCGTCGTCGCTTGTGAAAGTCACCGAGGGGCGCAGACTTCTTAGAACTTACGTTACCTACGTTAACCCCGAAATTAACTTACCTAGTAATTTAGGAATTACGCGTTCTCAATTACACAATGAAACGGCACTACAGCGCTCGCGAGACCTGGAGAGCCCGTCGTTTGCTTTGATCAATGAGCAACACACGTTCCCGCTTTACCGACGTTTATGACTGAACTAGCGAGAGATAATAAAGAATCACAATTATCGATGCACAGAAAATGTGTAGGGGAGAGGCGAGTAATTCCGGACGCAGGATCAATACGCGGACAGCGTAATATCTTTACATTTCGAAACCCCCACTTTCAGGCTTATATAGCCTTATCGATATTTAGTGTACTCACATTGTCCGAGGCGTGAAGTGATTCATTTTCTTCGAGGTAAGACCGATCATAAAATGTTAATTTTGATCCAATTTTTGCCTAGACATTAAATTGATGAAACTACGGGGGATAAAGGGTTTTAATGTTATTTAAAAAATTCATTAATATCGTTATTCTATATAGAAATCATTAACGCAGTTGAAACTTGGACTTGACCTACTGTTTTTTAATTGTTAATTAATTTGTTAAATTTCGTAGTTGGGGGTCATTTCAAATGGCTTGGTTCTGCTCCCACCCCGTATCAATTAAATTTTCAAATCTCAGTAAATTTAGGAGTGAACGATGTGAAAACAAAAAAGTTATTTTTGTTTTGAAATATATGAAAATTCAACATCCAAAAGATTGAATTATGTGAATCGAGTGTGAAACGTGGGCTCACAAAGTTGCACAATCGTAAGTACGAGTCGAAAATATGTTTGCGATACGTGCAGCAATTTCTAATGCAATCTAGATTCAGCCCAAGGGCCGTCCGGAATTACCCCGAAGGTTCGAGGTAAATCCGTATTTTACGGAGTGCCCTTTTTTGCTGAATATCTAGCAATTTTTTCATCAATTCGTTTAAACTTACATCGAAAATCGTATAAACAAGATATCAAGGAGTAAAATAGATCGAAAATTTATTTAGTAATTTCATTATGTGGTTCGTTATTAATCAACTTTCCTGAGGCGCTCGGAATTGCTCCAATTTTGTCTACACGAGAGTTCAAAGTTCGTCGCACGAATTCCAGTACTAAAAAACTCGTGAAAACTGGACGATGAAATGCAATGATTTTTTTCTCCGTTTTTCAATGTGTTTTAACGCTCGGCGACGAGAATGTAGATTTCAACGTTGAGCTGGTGATTCTTGTTCATTACAACAGGATGAATAATAATAGAGTCAGGAGAGCGGTTGGTACATTGGACGAGGCTGGGTTCAGAAGCCATTCGGACGCCGATGAAAGTATCAGAAAATATCGACGTGTTACCGCAATCGTGGGTGGTTCGGTCTCCACCTTCACGAATACGTGTCCAAAAAATCTCTCCGTAATGTCTGAGCTATCAAAGACTCAAACGAGAGGCTCGTTGCATCACAGGCGCTTCTCGAGTGCCTTTTGGTCGTCATGCTCGAGGCTGTTTGAGTTCCAACTCGAGCAAAACGTTCATTGGGTACAGATTACATTGGCAAGGCTTTCAGTAGTTTCCTTCTTCCCCCGGGGAGTGAGGCACGGTTGAAGATGAGTCGGCTAAAATGCATAGAAAGGGAAGGAAAATGGGACGAGAATGAAGAAGCGATAGTGCCGAGTTTTGGCAAGTCTACATTCGATCGCGACTGGATGGAGAAATGAAACAAAATAAAATGCAAATAAATTATACCAATCGTGATCTCAATGATCGCCATCGAAAATCTTTAAAAACCAGAAAACGAATAGCATTCAATATCTGAATTGAATCACAATGCCACCCGCCTCCCATCGAATGTTTTTTTCTCCAAGTTTTTCGGACATCCACGTAACGTAGGAACGCAAGAATCCGGATTCATCGATCCAGGAAGGATGAAGTCGTAAAGATCGCGGCGACACTTTTTTCTCCGATTTCTTTTTTACGATACATTTTTTATTATTATCTCGTTATTTTTGGTGATTCCCTCGCGTGGACGCCTGACCGTTAATCGGACAAGACTCGCTCTCTCGATAGGTCTCTCGTCTCGTTTTCTTTATTGCGCATCGCCGCGTATAGTCGATAATTGTACGTGTATATATATAGAACGTCGGTATCGAGAATGGCGGTAACATTGTCCGGCCGGAGGAATCGATTCGTGTGGGCGCGAGGGAGCACACACAGCATCACCAAAGGCTCTTTGCCACCCACGCAAATGCCCAGTCTGCCAGGCGGTTCTCCCCCTTCCTCTCTCCCCCGATCTCGTACTCTCTCATTCCTTGCACGCGATATACTGTGAAGGAGAGATGATCTCTTTGTGACTCTGCTGTGCCTTCGCTTACGTCCGCTGCTCTATCGGAAGAGGAAGAAGAGTAAGAAGAAGCGGTTACGCTGCGCTACCCGAGATAACGATCCCGTGATTTTACTCAATATTCCACGATATAATGGAGCTTACGGAGCGCCTGCTTGCCCGGATTTATCGATATCAATTGAAACGCTGGAACAGGACAGAAGGGGGGGGGGGAGGACGATTATTGTAACTATTATTACGTATTGGTATGTACTCGAGATGTTGGCGATAAACTGTGCGCATGAAAACGGAGCAAACGCTTTTATTTTCTCTCCGCAGAGTCCCACCCGTATTACATTTCTTCTTCCCCCTTAATCCATCCCGAACTCTCAGTTTCTCGTGAATCCTCCATTTTCTATCTTCTAGAACTGATCAATTTAAGAGGCACAAAAAGTTCAACGAGCTTACTCGAGATAATATCTGTGTAATAACACTTAACCGCTCGATTGAACTGAATTCATCACAATTATTTCCGGATGCTGTTTTTGGCGCGGAAAGTTCATCATGCTCGTCTAGATTAAACTGCGAAATCTGTGTGGAGCGTCGTTATTGAAAGTAGGATTTCACGAAAGGAATGAAATCGAAGTTTGAGGTTCGGTCCAGTTGAAGACCGTTTCGATATTTTTTTACATTTATCAGCAAAAATGACGAATTAATGGAAAATGGTTCGTGCATTATTCTGGAAAATCTACTGCGTTGTTGGATTAAATCGGTTGATAAATTATTGAAAAAACGAAGCCAAAACTTTGCCTATTTTTCATCCAAATGGACCGACAAAAAAATCTCAAACGAGTGGCACATCCGCTCTCTCGTGCAACTGCGTGATGTTGAAAAATGATTTACGATTCAGTGACGAGTCAATGAACGCGAGAACAAAGTTGAGTAAATAGCCGAATTTGAAGTCGAGCGTCAAGGTCAGCCCTCTGGAGAATCTATTAATATAAATGCGGTGGCGAAGATCCCGGATGTCGCCCGAAAAACAGCGGAATCCTTTGCAGATGCCGAAATTTAATCCGGTCAACGTTATTCTCTCCTTTGACGAATATCGCAATGAATCGAGTGCGCATTGAATCGCTCGAGAAAAATCACGAGATTCTCGGATAGGGCACCACACGGTGGCGTATACGAGCGTGTACGAGGCGCAGCTAATCTCCTTTTCTCAGGTCGGTGTGCTCGTGACTCCCGAAGATGAGGCAAACTTATGCAACCTCTCACTCACTCGTACCTGAATGTTTTAACTCGCGTTCGCGAATCTCTCGCACATGGACGAGTGAGTTCGTCGCAAGGAGGATGGGGGCGCGGGCTGAGGAGAGCCGCTCGCAGTACGGGGCAGCTCGTAATAGTACGAGAGAAATAGCGGGGTTCGTTCGCTATCTTAACGTAACGAGGGCGTTCACGAGGTCTGACACTGCGGGAAGTCCGCGTTATTGCAGTAAAACGCTTCCTACCGAGTTCGCGTTCTTGCATTTATGTCTATCCACAGCACCAAGGTATATACGTACGTGCTAGCCAGCAGTGGATATCATTTATATACGTGCGGTTCGTATATAGGCTTAAACGGTCCATACGGCCAAGCGGAGAGATGCTGCGACGATCCCGCGAGGAACACAGATCTCCTCGTCCAGATTCGCTTTGATCTTCGGGATACCTCATGCACAATACTTTCTTATACGTGCACTCCATATTGCATATTAAACGTAAAAATATATATGATACACGAAGAAATTCGCGGTTTCGTGGCACGAGAACGGTGCTTTAAGGGCGTTACCCACGTAACCTCACCTATAAATAGAATCTCGACTGCCTGCGCTATGCGAGAGCCTGTATTATACTGCGCTCTCGTGTGGGGTCGCTTCGACCAAATGCACTTACAGTTGAGCACGTTATAAGTTCACTCTGCAGGGCTGATTGCGTCTACTCAGGTGCGGACGCTGTCCGAACTCTGGGATCGAATCACACGAAATGTGGCGGGATTACTTTTTAGACTATTCGAGAAAGTCGACAGCACTCTTCTGCATGATGCTCAGTCCAAAATACCAGCTAAAAAAGCTTCGGACGAACGTTATAAAAAATGGACCATTTTCTACTTTGGAAATTTGAAAATTTTGTGGGAAAATCAACGGCTTTTCCGTCACCGGAGTTATCTTCGAAACCACTTTCTGGTGCATGATCGTCGAGGAAAACGAATTTTATAAAAGCCATTGAAGAATCACTCGAAAGTGCGATTTTTCGAAAATTCATTCGTTCGTAGGATTTCAAAGTTCCAATAATCAAATCCAAATTACTGATCGTCCAACAGATTCGAGTCAACCTCCCTAAATAAAGGAAATGTGGGAGTTGTCGAAGTGAGTTAATTCTTCAATGGGTGTCCACTCTTCGGGAAATTTCACAAAAAATAGTGAAGCTTGCACCGATTTTATTCCGTAATATAGTAATGAGAAAATTCAATTGAATCGTATATGATGAGATGCTCGAGGCTTTCTTTCAAAGAATCTACCACATTAATAGTTTGTACACTTGAGAACCGAGAGTGCGGGCGATTTCCGAATAAATATGTCTACACACCGGGGAGGAATAGACGGACTATAAATGCAAGCACGTAATATATAGTGAAATATATAGCCGGGCATAGTAGAGAGTCCGGGGGCGCGCGCGCGCGATGAAACGATCAGCGGGCGTCGCGTTCGACGACCGGTTAACTCGATCGTGGGACTTCCCCCGGCTTTATCTAGTCGTTTATCGGATATGCAAGAATATAAGCTTAAGTACTGAACATAGATACACGTAGGTATCTGGATCTCCGGACCCTCCGAAGACGAGCATGAAAGACATTTTTTCGAATATTATAGATCTATCAACAGAAAGGTATTAAAAGGATGTGGAGATTGCGAAAAGGAAGAAGGTTTCGAGTGTTGCGCGGTGAATATTCGTTGAAATATATTGCGATCCGGAAAATACGAAAATGAAGATGAAAAAGTTGGTGCACACTGCGCTGGGAATATAACGGGCAATAATCCGAGTCTCTCGCTCTTAAATAACGTCAGTGGAGATCCGAGCTGCAGGATCCGTGTGGCGAACGAGGAGCCTCGAAGAAGTTTGCTGGTGGTGGTGCGAACGAGCCCTCGTTTCGGAGCGGTTCCCCTTCACAGAAACTGGGATACAATTTCCGATGAGTTTCTTCCGAGGTAAATGTGAATCAGTGGAAAGTGCGGAGCCTATAAACATGGAGTGTATACGAGTGTAGATCGAATGCGGGAGAATGGTTTTTGCATACATTTGAGAGATGAATTGGTGAGCGGGGAGATGAAAATAACCGGAATGAAAAGTACGTAGAGTTTGAAAAATTTCTTTCTCGCCTGGTCGTCCTCTGCTCGTTTTTCCCTTTTGGTTTAACACATCCTCGACTAGCACACGCATATGTGTACGGAGAGGTCGTCAGCTCGCGCATGTGTTCCGTGAGGTGCGCATGAAATGCGTAACGATTTCTCCGCGTTCGGACATTAAATTTTATGCGTCACGACGACGAAGACGAAGACGACGACGGCGACGAGACCGTCGCTGTATCCGGTCCTGACAAAAGCTTTGCAGCAGCCAGTTGGAGAGCAACGGCGAAGCAAGGAGTCGAGCGAAATATATACGCCTGCATGCGAAACGCGTGGGCATCGGTCTCCTCGCATACGTGTGTGTCCGTACGTTTGTACGCGTGTGGTTATTCGTTGCTCGTACTCTCGGGGCCTTGCGACTCTTGTAATTATAAATTACACGATTTTTTCCCCGGCTCGTATCGTAATTTCCTGCGGTGTCGCTGTGTGTTCGCGTCCTCTGTCAGCCACGGCGAAGAATCGTATAACGTTAAGTCGTATATTTATATGTCGAATTCTACCAACCAAAAAGGCGTAACCGACGTCGTTTCGAGCATGCGACTCTCGCCTCGATGCGCCCTTGATAAATATATGCCCGCTCAACCGCGGGCATATTTATACGTAGGTTAGGGTTGACAGAAAGACAACGAGGAAGAGAAGAAAAACGTCGGGACTCGGAAGGCCTTAATTGCCGAACGGTCACGAGGTCAGGAGGTCCGTCCCGGTACTTTATTCAATTTTAACAGTCGCCCCGCGAATTTCCTTGCTCAACATATTCATCTTTTTTTTACCGCTGCCTCCTGCTCGCGCCTTCCCACCTTGGCGAATTTTATTGTGGCCAAAGACACTCGCGCGAGCGCGCTTATGAATCACGCCAAATGATTAGCCATCGTTTCCAGTGAGGCGGACGAAAGTTTATGATACACGCTCCGAAGAAACATTCTTCATCCGGGTAAGCGCATTTGCTTTCCAACACTTTTCGACATTCCACTTTTTTACCGAGTCAACATATTTCCAATGATATGTGGGCGTCAAAACGACTGTCCGTACCTTCGAGAATCGCGCCACGGATCCGGCCTCCAACGTTTTCTCTCAACCCTTCGATACCCGCGGTCGCAGCCGATCGTCGTCATTGCCCCCGTCCGAGACGATGGAAGGGTTCGATTTTCAGTTATGGGTACTCGAAATCATCGCACGAGAGACTTGGGAATAACCGAGAAAATGGTCGAAAACGCGCGTCGAAGGAGAAAAATGAATACGAAAAGGTTTCATTCGTAGTTGCACGTAATACGTGCGAATTGGGCGACATATTTTTGGCACCTGTAAAAGTTCTTTACATAAGTTTCCCAGCAGCGAAGCGAGAACCTTGAAGAATGTGTGAATTAACGAAATGAGCGTTGGCGAGTGGTGGAACGAATGCGAATGCTTGACCCTCGCATCTTTGAGTGATCTCCGGTGAAATGAAGAGGGAAAAATGCGGAGAGTTTCATGCGAAAGTGCGAAGAATTAATTGAGAAAAATGGAAGTAATAGAGTGGTTACGATCGTAGAGAAGCAGAGAGGAGCGAAACACTTAACGTTTTGTGCGCGCGGAGCGGAGCTCATAAAAAAAGAAATCGCCATGAGGCGGTGTACGCACGCGAGAGATGCTTGGAAGAAAAGAATGAAGGAGCCAAGGATGAAGTAACAAGACGAATAAAATATCTGAGAGGAGGAGGAGGAAAGAGACGAAAAAACAAGAGGGTATCGTAGCTTCGGTGAAAGAGCGAGATTCCTGGAGGGAGACTCTCGTAACTTTTCGAGTTCGCGTACTGCGCGCTCTCGTGTGGAGAAAAAGAAAAAAGCCCCCCGAACCTGACGCGCGGCTCTGAGGGACGTTTAAGAATGAAGTCGTAATTGCTAATTAGAAGCCGGTTCACGTCAAAGTGTGCTCGAACGCCTTTCATACGCAATAATATACGGCACGAGGCATTCGGACGTGCGCACTTCGGACATCCTTCGCATCGAATGATAATCAACTTCGGCTGTGCGCTGATGGTGTCGTTAAAGTTTAAACTCTTTTGGCAGTCGTGAAATCTTTTCGCTTCTCTCACTCCTTATTTTCTTTGACTTAGTATTTATCGTGAATGAGTTACTGGTTGCTTGTACATCGTGCTCTGATACACTTTCTATCATAGCGTCGATACATCATTTCGTGTAAAAAAAAATACCAATTTACTCGGTCGACGAGTATTTGAAGATTTTCAAAATTCGCTAAATGACTAACGATCAAAATTCTCACTAGATTAACACCAGTCGAGAACACTGAAGTTTGCAACGTTCGAGTCCAATGAAATGAGCGAAAATAAACTTTTGCGATTGGCCAATTTTTTATTTCACGAAATATCGGTGCAGGTCGAGAAAGCTACGAATTACAAATTCGGCAGACAACAAAATTGGAATATTATTGGAATTATGAGAAGCTTTTTTTATATCATTTCGTTGGACTCCAACGTTGCAAACTTCAACGTCGTAACCAGTCAACGTGACACTGGGAAAATGAAAATATTTAATCAACAAAACGTTGCTCAATGAGAAGCAAATATAATTGAATCGGTAACAATTTTCTTCAGTCAAAAAATGTGTTTTCCTCAGTTATTAACTATCTACAAAGTTTTTTTCCACCTCAACTGTTATAATAGATGAAGAAATCTGGAAAATAATCTTTCGAAATGATACGAAATTATTGGGCCTCGAGGGCGCTAAATTTATGAAAAAATGATAAACAGGCTGGCAACCTCGCCGGTCTTTCAACCTTCCAAATAGCAATTATGCGCGATATCAGAGGAACGAATAAGAGATTGATACAATTATATTAAGAGAGTATACGCAGATGAAGGAATAAAATAAACGATCGCCCAGCATCGACCTCGTGATCTCGAATAAAAATGTATAATACGAAAATAAATATAAATGAGAGAAGGGCGTTACTCTGTCGCTCGAGGAGCTCCAGCTGCTTCGAGCAGCATCGATCATTTATCGAATCTCCGCTCCTTAAGGCGGTATAAAGAACAATGCGAGAATTGGGGAAGTGTGCCAAGAGGAGGCCTGACGTACACTCTTCCTTTTTTCTTTTTTTTTTTTGTTTTCTTATTTTTTGATTCCTCTTTATGATACGTTGTGGATGCACTCGCTCCGTCTCCGTCTGTCACGAAGATTCATTCTACAAATGTGTGTGCCATATCGAAACTGTTTCTTGCGCGCGCGCGCAGATAAACGTTTTTGCGCGTGTATATGTATAGACGGACGTGAGTTTATGTGCCGTGTATGCATAAATACATGGAAACTGGCATTATATGCTGCTCACATGGCCTCCGGTGGGTGAAGCATTACGCTCACAGATTCTCGTGTATCAATTTATTCCTACATGCTTTGCAAACGTGGATACATTATTAGGTATGTATATATAAACATATAAAGATACACGGCCGTATGTATATATCCTTCGACCTTTTCAAAAACGTGCCTATTCTTAGGAGGTTTATAAGTTTAATAGAATTGAAGACAAGCAACTAGGAGCGCCAGCCTATTTCATTATTCCTCCAATTTTCTTCGTGTTGCTGCTTATCAAAGTTCGTGGCTTTTTGATTAAACGATTTCAGCAGACTGGCCTTTGCTCAGCCTGGAGGTCGGGAGATTCGATCGACCGATTTTCTGCGCGAGGTGTAATCTCGTCATTTGGGAAAATAATCATTTTTGAGACTCGCTAATAATCGCGGCGGATCACTAAAATTCCCCCCTTGCAATAGGAGCTTCAGTTTCGTTTGGGACAACTTTTTCAATTTTTCCGTGACACCGCGTTGCCTGTGAAGCGTGCGAATGGACTCGCAACACTGAACAAGCCGGTTAGCAAAATATATTTGAATGAATACGAGATCGAATTCCCGCGCGAGAACATCGCCCACGAGACAATGGAGTTGCGAAGAATCCTTACTATTCATGCCGGTATAATGTTGGACCGCGTCCTTTCAATAGCGGTAAATGTTGTGCAACACAAAACTCGATTTTTCACGCGGCTCTAATGTTCGCACGTACGGATTATCAAGTAGGGACAACTGTCCACGTACGTTTTCCTACTTACCGTTAAAATTTACTCGGGCGTACACGTAATAGGCTCGAAGAAACCGCGTGTAGAGGATTAAGAACGAACAAGCGGATGTTTCGTCGCACAATTTAATGACGGAAACTGCAAAGGACGCAATTTACGATTGAACCGAACAGAAATTTCGTAAAACAGGCTGTGAAGTGAGCTGCAAATTGTTAAAAGTATCCGTGAAATTATTTTGAGGGAATTTACAAAAAAAAATAAAAAAAAAAAAAAATTCACAACACGCTGAATACCGTTACAATTTTTGGAAACAAATATTTTCACCAGGTTAAAGGGAGTTCATTAATCAATGCATGATAATCCGAAGAACTCTTCAATATTATACGAATCATTGCGAAAGTTCGAAAAGTAGTTACATCGAGACGAATGTCATTTCTTTCGCATGACAATTTACGAAGTTACCCTCACCTGCCGCAGTCCGGGTCAAGGGCTGTCAGAGCTCTGGTTTCAAGAGTGTTAACAAATAATTATACTGGGCGCCAGCTAATCCCAACGGGAGTAACAAAAACATCTAAATTGACTCTATTGACTCTCTTTCTCAAGCAGATGGGAGATGGTAGAATTTCGATTACAATTTTCGTCATACCTTTACCTATCGCATGACGCCTTTTCGGGAATATTCGTGCTAAAATCCCCTCCAATTATCGATTCGTTCGACCGCTGATCGACGCGCATACGCCAATAAGTTTTAGCAAAGTCCGTCCAGTTCTAGGGCGACACCTTCCAAGCCCTTATCAACGATCGACGCCTACTAGCATCTGCGTATCGATATACAGAAAGACGGAGGACGGAGAACCTTCAAATCGAGCTTCCTCTGTCACAACATCAACGAAAGTCCTCCAGCATTTTCCAAGTATTCACAAACACTGTCGTTATCGCTCTTGGAAGCCGCTGAGAAAAACTGGTAGAACGGGGTCCTGTGGCATCGATGGAATTGATATTATAGTCGATAGGATAAAAACTACGGGGCAGAACAAACGACGATACTTACGCTAGACATAATAGAGGCGGATGTTTTACTGCGAGCAATTAACTCGTTACACGTTTCTCGTGCCGTTTTTGTCGGTGCGAGTTGCGGGGATAATGGACGGACAAACGTTTGTGCGTTGAAGAAGAGATACGTGTGACTGCCGTGCGATCGGTAAGTGCGTATAATTGGACGCGTGTCACGTGTCCAGAGCGCACGCACACAAGGCGGTCAGTGAATGCAGGCCAGCGGAGCCGGGAAGGAACGCGAGAAGACGCAGGATCTCGCATCGGTGCCAGCACTGATTGTTTACAAAACGTGCGTACATTTGGATATGTCGAGGGAGCAGGCTGCGAGCTCGTGTGCAAGTTGATCGTACGAAAGCAGTGCGCGGCGACAGAATGCGCCGCTCTCAGGCTCGTTGGTGATTGACGTCACGATTTCTCGGGGCGCGAGCGCGCGCGATTGTCGCCAACGCCGTATTCTCTCTGTCGCAACCGATTTCCCCCGACACTGTGTGCACGTGACTTTCCAGCACGTTCAAGTCGACGCGTGCGTCCACCTGCCGAGCGACTGTTGAACGAGACCGCTACGTCGTTCCTCTTCCGAGGTCGCCATTTCCGCCAACCTCTTCCGTTGATACACTTTTGCTCTACGGCTCCGTTTTTTCATACCGCTCGCCACAGCTTGACAATTATGAGGTTTGCAGGCTGCTGCGCGAAGTCGATTTTTCGGATCCGCTAGTGAATCACCGGTCAACGGGTGCTTCCGCAATTTCGTTGAGATTGTAGAAAAATCCGTAGGAAATCCGTCGCGGGAACTTCCGAGTCTGCAAACCCGGATTTCGGTTCGAGGAATCGAGCGAGTTTCGCGACCCTTCTGACATTGACACTTCTGAAAAATGCTTTCTTCCTGCCGAAACATGAAGACGGCACCGCTCACTCCCTTATTTCGTAACCGTGAGCAGGTGCACCGAGCAAATTGATATTCCACGAATCCCGGAACTCGGTATACCGGTGACGTGAACTTGAAGGAAAAAATCGGGTTCCCGGCCGTACTCAGGTTCGCGTAAAAGAGCGCACGAGCTGCAAGCATCCTCTCAGCGGAGGGGTCCTCCGCGCGCGAGCGTGTACAAGGGAGTCGAGAGAATATGCGCTGACTTATCCCTCGACCCCCGTCTATCTCCGAAGAATTTTTTCTTCACCTGTCAGATACTCAAGAACGGTTAGACGCGGAATGAGAATATTTCCCTTAGGAACGCTCGCCGGAATCACTTTAATTGACAGGGCTCGTGGTACTTAGTGCACCGGTCAATGGAGCTTTCCAAACAGCACTCAAGATTATAGGGACGTAGGAACGCTACAAATATATAAGCGCGTGTTCAAAGAGCAAGCCAAAACGATGTACTATTCACCAGATAGATCGCTCCGCGCTACGAGACTTCTAGTCGGGATGTTCCTTACGATATACCCGGCACACGTGTGCATACCAGTTTACGTTAAATAATGTTACATTTGATTATATGCTACACACTCGCTACGTTTATGTAAATGCCGAAGTATGGGTAAGGAGAATCTATTTATACGCGTAACGAGGCGAATCGAACAAATCGCGTTTGTGACTCTTCTTTGGCGATTCCAGCCGCTCGTCCGGACGGTAAATAAAGCGTTTTCTGTGTTCGTACCGGTGTTTGGATCACAACGGTATTCTTCACGAGGATGCGACGTGAAATGAAGGAACGTTTGGGTCTCTTCAGACGTTTTCACTCTTGTCGCTGGCCAATTAATTTGCTTTCTTTTATCAGCTTTGGGGGTATGATTTTAATGAAAAAAACGCTTAAGGTAGTTCGTGCACGAAACGATTTTCTTAAGAAAGTCTTGAAATTTACACAGAGTTTAAATGGGTAGTCGACTGACACGCATATCAAATTTTTAAGGGTTAGTTCTTATTGGTTATTGAGATAAACGTGTTCGAATATGACGAAAAATACACAGGGTTGCAGGGACTATGGGTAAAAAATTGTTTATCTTTTCATATAACGATTGTCTTACTAGTAATAAAGACGACATTCGAGACGATTGACTTACTAGTAATAAAAATATATTACTTTGAAGATTGAACGAAATCGGTAATGGGCGCTCGTGTAACCTCACATTTGCTTATTTAAGCATTTTGTTTCTTCTTGGCTTGGCCCATTCCTGTCATAGCCTTCTGTTTTTTAATAATGCTTTTTTCTTGATCCATTTCCCGTTGTGTTTTCCCTTTGCCCTCTCTGATGCGATTTTTAACATAAAAAACTGCAGTATTTTCGTCAGGGACGAATGAAATTTGGGGTTCAGTCAGTGATGGATTCCCGATTAATTAATGGCTTGTAATTTCATTCGTTAAAAGATCAGTTGAAAAAATCGATGTACAATTTCGAATTAATAACTCTGGCATTGATTTAAAGTGATAACATATTTAATTATAGGGAGTAAAAAAAAGATCCTTCGGGCATGAAGGGATCCTTAACCATTTCAGGTCCGCCACGAAAAGCAGACATTTGGATTCGGTTGAACTCGAACAAATTGTATGATTTAAAATGCTCCCAAAAATGAAATAACACTCGTACCAACATACGTTGAAAGAGCCTCACGTCTATTTATATATTTGTATTGAAAATTTCTACACTTAACCAATACTCGGTATTCTAATGAGGGACAATTTGAAGCGAGTCTCGTGTATAAACTTATGTACATACAAATCGTTGGAAGATTTGTAGTTTGTATTTTCTAATAGAATATCGATATAGCGATATCAGTATCGCTTGGTGGATGCATGCCCATAATCCAACACACACAGACACATACTCACACATGAGAACCGTATGCGGCCCTTATTTATTGGATCTATGCGAGAACAGGCCTCGTTCGTGCTAACGGTTCATTCCTTATGCGTTCACTTCTCTCTCGCTCTCTCTGCCTCGCTTTTTCTCATCCCTCTTTCCTTTCGCAGTTTAGCATGTTCAGCGTCCCAACCTGAGCTCACGTTTTATAGGTGGCACCATACGAAATGCATGTGTTTATATATTGTGCATATATAAACCACCGGGGACTGGCAATTGTTAACATGAACAGAATCGAAATTCCGTAAATCGTGTCGTAGAAACACTAAAGCCAACGGATAATGTTTTCTCGTAGACGCGACGATTTTAACGTGTGTTATTTTTTTTTTTTTTTTTAATGTGTGTTTTTGATTGATGATAAATTTTTGGGGAAACGACGAAGGAAGTTCTTCGCACTCCATCGAGATAACGGTCCCTGAAAAAATACGGTCCGAGTTTTTTTTCGTCAGCATGATTTTTCGGTTGCGCAGATCGCCCGTTCGCGGTGCCACTCATTATCAGTGTGTCGAACAATTAAGATAAATCAGAGCAAGCGCGTTGGGGGCAGAGGAGAAAGAGTTTCGTGAAACATTGAAAAAGTGAAGAAATTTGATGAGAAAAAAAGTGAAACGAGACGACAGGAGAATGAAGCAGGAAGACTTTGGTGTGCAGAAGCATGCGCTGCGAAGTGGGAGAAGATCGAAAGAAGTTTATTATCTCTCGTTTCTTCTCGCTTTTCTTCCTGTTGCTTATTCGCCCTGAAACCGGGAGCTCCCGGTGGGTAATCGATGGCGCGAGTAAAACCAGTTTGCTAAAAACAACCCGCCAATCACGCACGTGGTTCGGATCCGAAGGGCTACCGAATACACGTTCGCGTGTGCTCTTCCCCAAAAATCAGCATCGTCGTTCGCGATTCGCTCTTCCCCCTTTACCCCCCGTTCCACCTCCTCGCTCTCCTTCTTCTCATTCTTATTCTTCTTCTTCTCCTCCTCGCTCAATCGTTTCTTTCACACTCTTTTTTCGTTACGCACGGTTCCTCTCGGGCGCGATAAGTCGTGTAGACAGTGCACTCTCCTGTATGACTATATTTACAATTTACATGCAAAATGATTCTGGAGGATCGTGGAGGCGCGTCAGCATCGTTTTATATGGCGTATTCCACGACAAGTAAGACGCTTTTAATCGGTAAGCCGAACGTCGATCGGTGTACGATGTCGTGGCCGCGTGTACAATTCACTTCCTTTTGATAGTGTCAATGAGCAGCCTCTCCAAGATAAAGACCTTAATTATAATTGACACGGAATACGCTGGGCACTTGGCCAATTTGGAGACAAGTTTTTACGTAATGAGTCACGACGCAGGCTCGATTGTTGTACTAATTAATCACTTTTTTCATCAAATAATAATAAAGACGATTTTCAAGGGATTTTTATTTTTAAAAACGTTGTGAAAATCGGAATTGATCCTGGAAGAGTCTCTTGCTTTATTTACGTATTCGATTTAATTTTCTGGAGAATTATCGAGACTGAAAAATCACCGAGAAAATATAGATCGGATCGATGAATTCTTGTCTCCGAGAAAAAAATTTTATCGTCAGATGCGCTTGGATTCGAGTAAAAATCGCGAATGCATTTCGCCCGTACGCGCGGGATGCTTATTTAAGAATTTTTAATTCCCCATTCCAGACTTATGAGCGACGATTGCACGGTTGAACGGCTACTGGAATTGCACGGCGGCTTGTGCCTGATGAGCTGGAAAGATGGGCTCCCGTTCGCCCTCCCGGATTTTTCATTGCTTGTTTTTGTTCCAGCCTGTCTCTCGCTTCTTTTTTTACATCCAACATCTCCGTCGTTCTTTATGTACCGTTCCAGTTATGAAAACCGAAGCGAATTGAAATATAAAACAAAAGCCTGAGGCTATTTTCGCCTGCTGTTTTCCGATTGTACGCATGAAACAGAATTCGGGTAAATAGTTGCCGCGATCTAACGGCTTTTCTCATGGATAACTTGCTCAGTCCAACGATATTCAAATAACCTTCTAAATACCGTGCCTCCGATCGGTCCTTGCTTTGTCAACATTTTAAATGCGATTTATAACTACGAGCTATTAAAAGTCCTTTAGAAATGTAAAACTGATATTGAAACTCTGAAGAGTCAAACGTTCCACTGTTGCTAAACTGAAAATCTTTCAATAAAGCAATTACATTTCAATGGATACAAAAAAATAACAAAATGAGCTTTCTTCTGACTCGCTTGTGTTGTTCATGTTTCGCAGACCAACCGTCTGACCCCAACGCATTTGCAGACTCATCCCCAAACGATTACACATACGCACACTCTCGCGCCACGGTATCCATGCCGTTCCTCTTCAATATCATCTTCCTTTTTGCATCTCGTATATATGCAATATGGTTATTCTCACGAAGCAATCCTCCAATTTGTGGTGCGCGTACGACACGATCCACTTTGCTGCATCCGTGAGCACACTGACCTCGTCTCTCGCCTTCTTCTCCTTCTCCTTTTCCCAAATAATTACGAGAGAGAAAATTCAGAATTCAGCACACGATGAAAATGATTATATCTAAATAGCAGTGAAATGTGTGCACCGGAGACCACACACGAGGAATCGCAACGATCTCTGGAATAACGTGTACGTCTTATTCGACTCTGCGAGTGTGCAATTAGACGACGCTGAAGCTTGCGAGGTTGGAGTCCGACGAAATGGACGAAAAAAGCATTCGTTACTCACCAATTCTTCGTTTCACGAATCATCGGTGTAGGTTGAAAAGCTACGAGTTGCAAATTTCGCAGGGAACAAAATTGGAGATTTACTGGAATTATTGGAACACCAAAAAGCAATCAACAATTCGCGTTCTTAAAAACTTGATGATTTTCTACTCGTGGCGTGTTCGAGTCAACACCATTTACTGCCCTTTCGACCGGAAGTCAAAAGACAGTGATAACGTACAACAAATAATCGTTCCAAAGATTCCAGCTTGATGCCTGAGCATAAAAAGCATTAATAAAGACTTCGAGTCCGGAGGAAAATAGCGAATGGATTTATCGTCCCTTTTGAAAAAGGCTGCTTACGAGTATTTTTCTCGGTAGGATGTCTCGCTCGAAGCTCCGCATCGAGTTAATGGTACTCTCGTTATTTCCATTACACACAGTCTCATAATTAATGAGCTAATGCTGAAACATCCTCAGATACACACCTCTTCCGTGTGTACAAGCTCGTATATATGGAGCCATGCATACACCTCGTGACAATAGAGAGGCAGGTGCAAACGAGCTATTGTACTCGAAATTGCCTCTCGAGATGTGAACAAAAGCTCATCTTACAAGCAAACTGGTTGCATTTCCATTGTTACGAATGCCACGAGAATTTTGATTGAGGGTTCAAGTATTGCCATTGAAATATTTAAGTGGTGAGAAACGAGAATTGATGCTGGCCTTCGAGATTCCTCTCTATTTCATCAGTTATGTAAGCTGCGCTAGCGAAAAGTTGAGGCACGTAATAAAAAGAGCGATGAGATGCAGGGAAAGAAACTTGCACTTATCGGCGCAGCGATCGTGCGCCGCAAGGAAAATATGAAATTTAAGAGAGCTCGGCCTGATGTCTGAACATTCTCTCGCGGTCATTCTCGTTGGGTATACACAAGTTCATGATTGACAGGTTGAAACGGTAGTTTGATTTCCGGTCATCATTCACATCGAGCAACCTCAGAGTGAACAAAATCCCGGTCCATGTGTTCGAGATATCCTTGCAGGAACCGGAGGAGTGAGCTCGACGCGGGTTCTTTGAGAACCTCTCGCTTCGAGAGTATTGAATTGAGACCGATTAAGAGGAACTTTGTTATCAAAGGTTGTGGGTTTCTTCGGAAATGAGGCTGATTCGAAACAGGCCGAGTTAAACGACACGTATAGATGTCGAGAGACGATACGTTCTGCTAGTGGCCAGGATGATGTATCCAGTCTACTCAGAGTGACAGGGCGATTAGCCTGATAAGGATACGGAGATACTGGAACCAGTGCAGAGCAAATATACACCGAGTTGGAGTGCCATT
This sequence comes from Venturia canescens, assembly GCF_019457755.1. Classification (NCBI taxonomy): domain Eukaryota; kingdom Metazoa; phylum Arthropoda; class Insecta; order Hymenoptera; family Ichneumonidae; genus Venturia; species Venturia canescens. The sequence goes on along the minus strand of NC_057421.1, from coordinate 14,245,792 downwards.
CCTGGGGTTTTCGATTCAACTGTGCATGGAGAAATAACTGAGCCTGCTCGATTATCCAGCCTGCCTTTTCGATGCATCCTATACTCAAACTAAAATATTAACGAACTTTACAGAATGTTAAATTGTGATGTAAAAGTCATTCGTACAAATTTTTGAGGTCCGCGGTAGGTTGTAACGCGAAATATCTGTAATTTATTTTCTGCCTCGACAAGCCACGTTAACCCGGCCTCTTATGAGAAATCACAGAGCAGCTGTACATTTTTCCCCATATCTCCGTTATCGATGGACAGGATGGAACAAAATTTGAACAGTAGAGAGATTAGATATTTCCAATCATTTATCCGGCTTTAAATTTATCGAAGGTGACTTGTGACAGGAGTAATTACTAAAATAAGGCATGACACTCGCTTCTTTCCAGAGCGTCACTAGAGACGTTGCAACCTCTCATGTTCGAGGTCATGTGCGCCTAATGTGACATTTGAATGTACGTATCAGCAATGTAAGTGCAGACTGGCAAACACGTTCGAAGACTTTTTTGCTAAAAGGATATGAGTCAGAATGACTATAAATATAATAAATTTACAAGCAAATTGATAAGTACTCTTTTATTTTCATGCATATTTTCGTATAAACGCAAAGTCTTTTTCTCGAGAATTAGTGTACTCCACGCAGCTGATGAACTACTGTCAATGACATATGATCTGTTTTCGAACACACATAAACGCCCTCATTCGAAAACGAAAAGCGACGTTGACAGATGAACTACTACTCGGGTCAAACGATGGTCTAATATTTTTATGACTAGTTAGGTAACTGAGTAGCTTTCTTAAATCACTGTAATCTTGTATGTGAGACATTTAACAGAAGCTCAAAGATTAGCGTGGGGAAGAATCAAGCGTGCGGGTGAATGAGGCTACTAGAAAATTGGAGGGCCGGAAGCGAGAAGAGAGAAACGAAGTTGCGAGTCCGTTTCTCCATTTCATCGTATTTTTCTCCCGCCTCGTTATTCCACGCTCCCAATCTCGTTCGACACGAGAGGATGATGATCCGATGAGAAAAAAACGTGTGGCGGTGCGAGAGATTTAAACCTCGTACGTTTGTTTGCTCGAACGGTAATAATTGTTCAATCATCAGGATAGTTTTGACAGGCCTTTACTATTAGCAATGCGTGCATTAATCCCGCGGATGAATGTGCTGCTCGAATGCATTAGGCTTGGAATCTTTGGCGATAAGACTGGAATTTTCACACTCAAGCATGATACATGAGCGGTATAATTGAACACGTAAGCAACGCGGCGTGAAAATACTGTGGCCGTAGAGTCTCTATTCGAGTCCTTAAAGTTTGCACTCGAGATTGAAGACGCTTCGTACCAAGAGATGAGCATTTTTCGACGGAACTATGTCCCGGAGTACACGGACGCCAAGAATAGCTGGGCTCTGGCGCAACTGAGAAATTAATAAGTTTTATCCCTGCGGTACCAAAGCACAACTCGAACAAGTCAGCAAAGATTGGAAGTTTCAATTCCTTTGCTGAATTTATGAAAAATCATCGTAGCCCATTGTGCAGGAGAAAAATACAAAATCGTATTACCACTCAAAGAAAAAGAACGTGGAAAAATCTACGCCGTCGGCTTCCACGGCGTTGCTTCCGCTTTCAACGAAGTCATAAATATGCGAGGAGCCACACTAAATACTAACGATTTATTCAATCGAAGTACCCTTCCATGTTTCCCGACCAGTTCCCTCTGTCCATTCCCTGATATATTGCACCGATGAAGAGCAAAGGACGTGTGCTCACGTTAAGAGTTCACGGTCAGAGCGGTAACGAGACAGCTCGAAGGGTGCACGTCGTATCAGCTTCTGAGAAGACGAAACGAGCATGAGGCGAACAAGAGTAGGGATAAGGATGAAGGAATAAAGCGAAGTTAGAGTCTCGAGCGAGAGTCCTTCGAGGCTGCCGAAGAAGGACCATATCTTGGTGGACATGGCAACTTCGAAAGACACAGAGCGAAAGGGCAGGAGGATCCGGCTGTGTTTCGCTCGTCATCGAGAGAGACCTCTGTGTGGACTCGAACTTCTCTTTTGCTCCGCGCAGAGAGATCAACGATTCGCTTGCTCGTCCACCTCGTGGATCTTGGGATAGAAGAGTCACGAAGGAGTGGCAAGAGTAGCGAGAGAGAGAGAGAGAGAGAGAGAGAGAGAGAGAGAGAGAGAGAGAGAGAGAGAGAGGCAGAGAAAAATGAAGAATCACGTGTGAGAACGGAAGAATGGAAAAATGTCAACGCCTCCGCGCTGTACCGCTTACAGCGTCCTTTGCGCCGTAACATTCGTGTCCCGTGGAAGTATGATCCGATCATATGTGCGGACACTGATGATCACAGAGAGAGAGAGGGAGAAGGTGCGAGGTAAAAATTCTCGTGTTTACAACCGAGCGAGCAGTGGGAGGAAAAGTGGCAATAAAGAGGTGTTGATGGCCGATATACATGACAAGGAAACTCTTAGGCTTTACTTCTCCGCGTAGAATACGAGATGCGGCGCGCACGGGGCGCGTAACGTTTCCACCGTCGTTTCACATGTACGTGTTGCCGGTGAACAAGTTTGTGCGAAAAGCGTAAACAAGCAAGAGGTTACGAGGGGCTGACTCGAGTAGGCAAACCCCACGATAGTTTGAAGCTCGTGACAAGTCTGCGCCGTGTAAACACTCGGCGCAGGAGTATCAACAGGTACGAATTATGAGAAAGTGATGGAACTGAAGAATCCGTCGAAGGGTCGAATAACGCATGAGTATGCAGTTCGAGAGCCTGCGGAGGCGGGTGCTGCAACGAATTTTCAATTTCTTTCGATCGCGCACTCCAATAGTCTCATCAATAAGTTAATACGTGCATCACGAGAACGAAACGCCCATGAGAATTCTCCTTCCACACTGCATCGGTTTCACTCTCACTGCGAGGAACTCTTCCATGACTGCGACTCAGCGGACGCGTGAAGTAACCGAGTGTATTCGCGAGATGCTGCAGGCCATCGCGGTGTGAGGTGGACGCCACGGCACGAGACGAAAACGAGAGAATCGAAGGAGACGGTTTACTTTTGCGACTGACAGGAATAACTTGAACTACGCTAAATTTCTGACAAACCGCAGTTGAAAGTTAGCACTCGCGCGGACTTTATTAATCGAATTAATAATTATTTGGCGTCGAGTCAAAGGCAATCAGGCGAGAATGTTCTTGCTAAATTTCTCAGCTTTTGGCAGCCACGTATACTAACGAGGGAAACATTCATGGCCCCAATAACTGTGTTTCAAAAGACACAAACTCGATTAACTCGATTTTCGTGACCTAAAAATGAAAATAAAGTTGAAGTACGAGTGAAAAACTGATGCGTCGCGTTACACCTACGAAACGCCCAGCGCGTTCGTGAACTATCAAGCTTTTTCAAGTACAATAGAAAACGCGATCGAGACTCAAGGGAAAAAGCACGAGGGAGGTGCTTTTTTGTAAACGAAAAAGTTTGAGTCCTCGAGGCTCTCCGGCACAAGGTAAAAAGTCTTCTAGGAGGAGCGGGGTTATGTCGAACAACCGAATTGCAGAACGGTCAATATTTCTGAACTCCGCTGCGTTTCTTTATTTCGATCGGTCGATTTTCCAGCGTTTCGCCATTTCGACTGTTCGACTTTTTTTGCCAGTATTTGAACCTCGGTAATATTTAGTCACTCGTTACTATATTTTCGAAATTGTGAATATTCGCAGTATCGCTGACTGTAATAATTTATGAATGGAAAGAGTGACAATCGAATTTTCGGAAAATCGATATTTTAGTCGTCGTTCCATGCGGGTGCGATTGTTAAATTCTATTTTCGACGTGAACGTCCTTCGAATTTTGAAGTTTCTACTTTATTTATTATCGACATTCAAAGCTCTGCTCGAATTCATCTGTCTCCGTATTATCATTAGAAGTTTATAAACTCGAGATTTCACCTGTTCAAATTTTTAGTCATTCCAACATTTTATTCCCACCCGCGAGGCGGTCTGATTTGAGGAAGAGAATCTTCACGCTCCTCCTCATCAAGATACTTTTATTTAAATGTAACATGCAACGATCAAGGACCATACGAGGAAATAGACTGTGATCGCATAGTCCTCCGTCAGCTCATTATTTCGCTACGGTCAACGTATGACGGACGTGTGCCGGGGAGCCTGAGGCTTCGGGCCATCCGTCGAAGCATATACGTCACTGAAGGGTCGACGGAATCTACTCTGCGTCGAAGCGCGACTGTGGGGCCGTCACGCCAGCACCGTCTCATGACTATACACACTCGCGAGTCTGTTGAGTGGATCAGTACACGCGGGATATATTTAGCGGGTGCTGCCAGCAACTGAGTCTATCTCCCGACAATCTCGCCCAGTCGTCTTCTTCCTTCTTGGCTGAAAAAGCCTCCGGCTACGAAGCTGAGACGAGGGAAAAACAGAGAAGAACTCGATCTCGCATCAGCTGCGCTCTCGCCTCTCAGATTGACCGAGAGCCAATCGTTGTGAATCGGTATTTACAAACTCCGCATTCGCTAAACTTTCAAATTGTTCTATCGACGAATTATATATCGTTGGGCTTAAACATCCCGAATATACTGTTTATAGAGCATGAATGAAAAACTTACCTCGCACCTGGAAGTGTCCAATATCTCGACTTCGGTCGTAACATTGTCAATTGTTACACTGTGACGGTAAAGAAAATCTGAAATCATACAACCGATCGATCAATCACTATATTTCTGCTTCAACGACTGCACGAACATCGTTAAAGATTTTATTTTAAAAAACGTCTGATCGCCACTGTATTTTAGCATTTACGTACGAGTTTTTTTTCCAAAACGCAAATTTAGAAAAAACTTTTTTTCAATTTTCTAAATTAGTGTTTAGGAAACGAATGAATACATAGAAGTGTGGACAAAAGAGGCTAAAGAAGGGAAGGGAAATAGAAACAATATGTAAAAAAAAAGTGAAATGTAAAAAAAGGAGAAAGAGAAAAGGGGAATACTTGTATTATTGTTTTATAAGAGCATATGTAAACAGTATGACCTTTGTAAAAGGCCACAAAGGTCTTGCAAATAAAACTCTTTACTACTACTAAATTAGTGTTTGATGAAAAAAATTCAAGTATTTCGTCTTGGCAAAATTTTCAGATTCATTCACCTGAAGCTTACCCTTCGTGGTGTCGAGTCTGCCACGAATTCTTTGGTCAAAATTTTTCCTATCCCTTGTTCGATTGGTCGTTAATAGGTTTTCGCGTATTATTGCTATTTCAACTGGTATTATTAATAATTATAAGTATGACTGTTTTCAATCAGAGCTTTTATTTGGGGGTGGTAAAAGTGCTCGTCGCAACGTTTTTTCACAGCATTTATGATGGTGTTTCGCGTTCGATCGTAACGAACTCGAGCATCATTTACTTTTGTAGTTTTGTTTCTAAAACAGTAGCACACTGACGTTATAACGAGCAGGAGCAGAAAAATTATGGCTCAATTCGAAATCATAAGTGCGCAATATTCAACAACCGTTGATTCGATGCAAAGCAAACCGAGGACGCATGGAAGTCATTAAAATGTTAATTCAGTCATTTTTTAGTGTCAAAATATGCATGATGATTCGAAAGAGAAATGACTCCATTCGAAAACCTCAAATTCAAAAGACAGCAATGTCTTTTCAGGTATATCATGAGATTTCACGAATACAATGAAGTTGCTTGCTGAAGCAGAGAGGGAGGGTCTCGAGCCAGCTGGAAATTTACCTCTTTTGTGGCTGTCGCAGCGGGAAATAAAATTTTAACGGTGTCCCGTGAGGCGACATGACTTAATTTTTAATTTTTTTATTTTTCCTCTTTTTCAATCTTCTCTTCTCCCGTTTGTGTTTCACATTCCTGACCGAATTCTTTTGCATCGTCGTCCCCTGATCTTAGTTCCGGTTCGACTTATGAGGTCGAGCGTCCAAAATACGCGTGGACCGCCAACTACAATATTCACCTCAAGCTGGATGGCTCCGAGTTGTCTTCCGCGTCCCCCCTCGCTCGCTCTTTTTTTTTTATCGCGTTCTTTATTTACCCGCGATTCTCACCTCGAGTCTCGCAGTACCGATCGAACTTTTGTTCCTTTTTATCACGAGCTTTATTTTCACTGTATTGTTTATTTCATTTGACCCACGTGGCCCCGGAATCCCACACGAAAAATTGTTCACCCGCTGCGAGAGGCGCTCGTATTTTAGCTCATAAAAATGCGAAGTGGTACGTGCTCCGGAGTCGGACCGATGGACAGGAGAAAATACGCGGTTTCTCGAGCAGCGTGTGAATGATCGTATCACGAGGGGAAAAGCCTCTCCTATAAATCGTCACGACTCACTCTCCCTCAAAGTCGACGTCGAAGCTGGCAATTCCCTGCGATCACACGAATCAATAGCACTATTTGTAAATTGAGGGTGGTTAGAAAGTAATGAGACGCATTATTGTACTGAACGATCGTACGTGTGACGAGAACCTCGAAGTAAGTCACTGTCCCAGAACCATCGATAAGAACATGGAAACGGGGAAAATTAAACTGCCTTTCAGAAACGAAAATACCATTCTACGCAATTATGTGACACAGCAAGATTCTAAGACTGATAATTTCCTCGAATTTTAACCGATCCAACACGAGGTCGATTCAATTCGATAAATCGACGGATTCGTCGCGTCGAGGGCTTTGGAAATCGGTTTGATCTACGAAAACGAGCTCTGAGCACAATTTTTCGAGAACGTGAAAGTAATATTAGGCGTAAACTTGGCGATACAATAAATTAGCACAATGACTGAGTCCATTTCTTCCACTTATGCGCATTGACTTGCGTACGCCTCGCAATACTTCATTCTAATTCGTCTCGGGATCGTTTAAAGCAGCACACAATGACAGTGTGTGAAAGTATGTACTAAAAGTGTCGGGCACACATAGAGGAGCGACAGGACAATAATAATTTCGATCGGTCTCGCTATAGTTGTAAAAGCGGATGGATGACGTAGTTATTTTCTCTGAGGTCCGAGCGCGCGAGACTCGCGTATTATATTATTTTTTGCATTTTGCTCGCACGCGCTCTGTCATTACCGGGCGGTATACCGATGTGAGACTCCAGCAGGCAGGCCCTCCTTGCGAGCGATGCCAACAACATTCGCGGACAAAATATAAACTCCGTGACGAGACGCGAAAGTCTCTGTCCTCTTGCGTCTCCATTTTCTCACACTCGCGTATGCGTATACCCCTGTTAATTCATCAGCGAACAAAACGCACCGCTCTCCCTATGATTTACGTATGTCCACCTCTCGAACGCGTGAGAAACGCGGCGATAAATTTTCGATCTTATTGTCAACCGATTGAAGGAATAAAGGAAGACAATCCTCCTCTCACTTTTTCAAACTATTCAGTTACAACGACTGTCAGTTAAACGTACACATTTTTGTGCTTCGCCTTCGAGCCAACGTGACAACGCTGCTTTTTCCATTGAAAAATCAAAATGAATAAATGAAAAACTTATTCTCGTGGATTCCAGAAGAAATTCGACGAAAGTCCAGTTGCACGCCCCCATGAAAAAATTTATATTTAAAATATATGTAGAAAAAGTTTATTCCCCATACATTTGAAAAATATATTTTTTTTACCTTTCATGCATCGATGATTTTGCCAATTTCAGTACTGTGCTGTCATTAACGATATATTTTTTTTTATATTAAATACACATTTTTTATCAACAGATATTATAATTCTATAAGATTTTTAGATAACGTTAACCTTAAACTAGCATGTAAACATCGAAAATATGTATTTTTCCATGCATTAATCATAAATATTTGGCATATGATAAATATACGTTCAGTTCAATGAAGATGTAATTTTAATAGAAAAAAATATAGACAGGGCTGTCAGTGTACTTGTCCCGAGACTCGGTAGAGTCTCGGGACAATTATTATCTCGGGATCGATTATTACAGTGCTTTTAATGGAAAAATATTCATTCAAAATTGTAAAAAATGTATTTCATGTTCATGAAAAATGTATATTTAATATAAAAAAAAATACATCGTTAATAACAATACAATATTTCTTATATATGCGGACTACATAAATTCTTTTCATGGGGGCGGTTCGTACGATTGAACGACACTTTTTGGTCGACATCTGAAAGATTTTCGAGCTCCTTTCGATCGAGCTGTGGAATACTTTTATACGGCCTTACTTCTATGAGGAAATGACGCCCGTCAAACCCACATGTAATGGATTTACATAAGTTTCATGTATATTTATCACATGTGGGTTTAACAGTTCCTAGAGCTCGTAGTATCTATCACAATATACAGCCACTTTTCACTATATTTTCCCCAACATGCCATAAATTGTGCAACACACTAGACGCAAAACTGCCTGATATTTAAAAAAATGTGGCCCGAGGCTTTATTATCCAACGACTCGAGCACGGAGCAACTCTTTTTAATATACATTCGAATATAAAAGACAGTTTTTCAAGTTCATCAATCTCATTCGTAGTAACGTTGATTGCCTCCGAATATTCCATCGCCTCGTTAGCACTGTGCGAAGAACAAAATATTTGGAGGGTCGTAAAAGAGCGAGTGGAAATTTTCCGCAAAGCGTGTCCATGGGAAAAAGTCGAGTACGCCTATGGATCGAGATTAAATTTTTCTTGCGGTTCGAGCATTAAATGAGTAATCGAGAGTAATGAACTTGTGAATTTATTGAAACCTACCGATACTCGCAGCCCCCATTTCCTGTAGGCTCCGAATAGTCTAATTAAAACATAGAATTACAGCGTAATGAAAGTAGCTACGTAATTTTCAATTAGTTGGCTCTTAAAACCACTCGATTCGGATGGGTTTGAGAAAAATACTGCATTATTTAATGGAAAGGTGAACAAGTTTACGTGGGAAAAGAGGGCTCAGTGGGGAAAGAAAGAAACGACAAGGTGGTTGAAAAAAAAGGTCGTTCTAATCGTAAATTAAATGAAAATGCAGAAAGTAATGAGAGGATTCGCAACAGGGATGCTTGCGAATTGGGAATGTTTAATTTGACACGGGTCTGTGTATATATATGGGATTGGTAGTGCGGCGAGATGGATACAAAACACGATGAAACGCCCGGAGAAACACGCGATTGCGTTAATCTTCATAGTGCACGGAGTCGACATAAACTGCAAAGAGCCGGCAATTCTCGTCTCGCGGAGTTTCGCGTCTTTGGTAAGGGAGGCCTGGATATGATTTTTTCTCTCGTTGGCCGCAGCAGCAGGAGCAGCAGCATCGCTTTTAGATACTCTCGGAGATAGGTTCGCTCGCGAGCGCGCGCGGAGGGCAACTAAAACGCGTTTATGTCTTACGTTTAAGTGTTCGTGATCCCGCGTCCAAGACTTTGACTCTTCAATGTTTTCTTGTTTCACGTTTATTAATGCAATAACTCGTTCCTCGAGTGAGCGCGAGCGCGTTATATATCGCGTTATGCACGAAGAACTTGAAAGTCGTAACGTCGAAGCTTGACAGGAAAAGAGGGATAAACGAGAAGATAGAAATCTTCCGTAGATCCAATGATATACGTTTTATCAGAGGATCAGTGTAACTGGTACGAATATGAGTATAAATATAATACATTCGTACGAATGTACGTGTTTGGTACAGTGGGCAGCGAGCTATAAGGATAAGCAGCTATTCCGGAAGTGGAATAACGGGTGCACGCTAGTTTTCTCCTGTTCAACGCTCCTTTACACCGATAAATATAGCCATAAAAGACTTATCGATTCTCGCTTCTAATAATCGAAGACTCCTTATTCCAACAGCAGCAGCAAGCAACCTCTCCCGACACAAATGGAAACACAAGACGCGCTCGCTTGAGAATATGATTTTCGCACGTTATTAGCACTCGGCCAACACACACGTTACGCGCACCTTGCGGTTCCCTCGCTTTTTATGTGCCATACCGCGAGCGCGGTATAAACGTACAGCCTTTGGATGTATAGGATAGCCCTCTCGTCCCGCGGTTGCGGTGAAGGGAAAAATAAGCAGTCCTCGGAGGAGGCGAAAAAAATGGGTGGTGCACACTAAATCAAAGGAAATTAGTAACCGACGTTTTTATTGAGCCAGAACGAAAATTCCACTTGCAGTTCAGCCCGAACGAAACGCCTCTGTCTCGAAGCATTATACTTTTTCACGAAAGCGAAAGCTGCGAGCTTTCTCTGCCAAATTCAGTGACGAGCACTTGGAAAGATCTTATATTTATGCTCTAACAATTTTCGAACAAAGAAAGTTCGATAATTATTCATGATTTATCGTGGAACAAAGTTACGAAAAACACATTTTTATTACTCGTTTTTCGAACGAGGCTCGAACGTTTTTCCTTTTTACTCAGCACTGATGGGGCGTAATTGCAATTAAAAATTGCGGGAACCGAGGTGAGTGAACGAGGCCCCATAACCGGTCGTAAAAAAATCCAGAAGCAAAGGGAAAATCGAATTAACGAGCTCGACAAGCTTCGGAGGACAGTAGAATTGGAATCGCATCGATCTTTGACCCATCCCTTACAAGGTATTTTCCCAGCACTCGATGCGCTCGCACACACACACACACAAACACACTCAACGCGTGTACGCGAGTATTTCTCCTTTTTATTTATTTGTTCTCCCTCGTTGGAAGGCAGAACATGGAATTTAATGTTATAATGAACGTATCCGGGTTGTATAAGAGCGTGGAGGTGAAAAGAAATTAATGAGAAGAAAAAAAAGAAAGAATGAAAGAAAAAAATATCGGCAACGAAACACGCACAGAAATAGCTGTCGAAGCGTCCGCATAGAGTCGTCAACTTCGAATGCCACGCGGTTGCTGTTAATGTTAACTTTATTGCTTCGGCACTCCGATTGCTCAGTGCTCTCTTCACCGGGTTACAGCACACTAGGCAATATTGCTCGCAAGCTCAGCGCAACACACCAGAGTCTATAGGTATTCTTTACAAGGATAGGGTTGCTTCCCGAGGCGATGAGGCCGAGGCTAATTTGCGCGTAGATATAAACAGTGGCTGAGAGTTACAAGCACCTATAGATAGGAATATATTGTTGAGTTATAGCTTCGGTGCCTTTAGAGGCTGCAGTGAGACGATGCGAAAATATGCAATCGCGACGCCAATCGTTATCAGCTTCATTTCGTATTTCCTGCGTAGTCACGCTTCGTTTGCAACGCGAGCAGAGGCGGACGAAAATTTCGTAAAACTTGTATTTTCGAAAGGGGACTATAACGGTTTTTTAATTTTTATAGTTAACACCGAAATCTGAAGAAACTTTATTCGATCGTGGCCAAGCTCGAATGTTCGATCAACGGAACGAGCACGTACTTGGTACATTCTCCTGACTTCTGGACGTCGTACGTTCATCCGAATGAATTCGAATCGTTTTAGGTTGGATACTCAAAATCGAAATGTCATTTTACGGTAGATCGTGCCTGTAGGAGCGTATTTTATGGGTGTCTAAACTGCGTTGATTTTTACTTCTTAATTAAAGGCATTATCACTTTGAATTAATATCAGAGTTATTCATTTGAAATTGTAAAAAAATTTGTGAACGGGGATCCGTCACTGACTGAACCCGGAATTTCATTCGTCCCTGGCTAAAAGAGGGCAAAGGGAAACACGGAGGGAAATGGATCAAGAATAAAAAGACAGAAGGCTGTGACAGGAATGGGCCAAACCAAGAAGAAACAAAATGCTGAAATAAGCAAATGTGAGGTTACGAGTGCTCATTTTACGAATTTCGTTCAATCTTTAACGTAATATATCTTTATTCCTAGTGAGACAATCGTCTCGAATTTTTTCCCAAACCTTCATTACATACTCCATTGTTATTGTGTACGTTTTTCATAAACTTCATACGAAGCGTTCATTCGTTATATGGAAAGATAAACGATTTTTTACGCATAGTCTCTGTACCTCTGTGTATTTTTCTTCATATTGAAGCACGTTTATCTAAATAACCAAAAAGACCCTTTAAAATGTGATATGCGTGTCAGTCGACTACCCATTGAAACCGTGTGTAAATTTCAAGACTTTTTTAAGAAAATCGTTTCATGCATGAACTGCCTTAAAACATTCGTTGGATTAACTATGAAAATGCGATGAGTAAGGCCCGAGGTCTCCAACCTTTCTCGCTCTCCTGATTGTTCGTCTATACAGTCATCAATAAAGTTTATTTTGTCTCGAGGAAAGACTGAAATGATGAGGGGAAAAAGAAAGAAAGAAAAAAATAGCAGCCAACAACTCGAGGGCTTTCGGAGCCCTAACGATCCTCTTTCTTTGTTTCATACTTTTTTCTTCTTCCTCCCCCAGGGCTCTGAGATCGCTTGTTCTATTGCTTCTACTTTTGTTTTACTGCTTAGCCCTCTCAAGTCCTCGAATCAGATAGTTCGTTAACTCCAACCATACTCTGTGTCATCCGGCGTATGTCGTTAAATGCGCGTATTTCATGGCAAAAAAATCGAGCTTTCTATGCTTCTTGAATCGTTAACAACCGTACGACGAATCTAGGAAAATGCTCCCACAAAAAATTCATCCGTTTTCATTGAATTCTCATCGTATGATTATTTGTAAACTTCGAACGGTTGCGAATCTACTGATCGAAGAATGCAGGTGAACTCAGACTTGATTTATTGCAATCCTCGAGTTCGTATAGGCTCGTCCTGGCTTTGTTTTACTCAAATTTCATTTTTCGTTACCCGGTTTGCATCTTTTTCGTGGGGAGAGGAGGGCCGACAGTTTCATAAATAAATTTTCTCGCGATCATGAGTTCCTGCCAACGTTGTCAATGAGACTTTCGAAAAATGTCTCCTGAACTTCGCAAACGATTATTTTTTGCTTAAGAACCACGATATTAAAGCAAGAACTTCGCGAGTCTCGTTATAACAGTGGAACTTCTGAGAATTCGTTGCTCTTTAAAAAGAGCTGATGAAACGTACTTTAGTTAGACCGCGTTGAATCGAAGTTCTGATCGTTGGAATCCATCAATTCCACAACGATACGAACCTCAACACGAGTTTAACAGTACTATCGCTAATTCAGAGGCTTATGAATCCTTTTGAGACAAGCTCGCTGGCTGGCTGGAGCTGAAAACGTAGCAACGATGAAGGGTAAGCGATCGAGGAGAGTGAACGACGAGATGTTTCGGCTGACAGGAGGGGGGCAAGCTCATTGGCAAATAGTGATCCTTCTCGTTCTTTTATCCTCGCATACTTAACGATGCCTAAAAATAACGAGACTTGCTAAGTGGATAAGTCGTATCTCTCTTCTGGTCTCTGCGCTGGCAGTATTATTTTTGTTGCTTTCACAAGCTGTGCGTGCACGCATCGTGCAAGTCTCGCGCGAACTCGTTTTTCGGGAGTAACCGGACGCCTTTCTCGCTTCCTTCCTCCTCAAGTCCGCCACGTATGCAAGTAGTTTTACGTATGAATATATAGCACACCGATCGGTGTATATAAATATATGAAGACGGAGAGCACATGCTGGTATGAATTAATGAAAGGGAATCACGCGAGACGCATCATTCACCGTCGCGTTGCAATGGACGCGAGCGAGATATACTTGAGATACTCGCCGGACGGAGTTCCCGGAGACTCGATACACTCTTGTGAATTTGCAGAAGATTATGAGCCCGCAATCGTGAATTTACTTTACCCTCGCGAGCAAAGAAAATAAATCACTTGGGGGGGAAGGATCGACAGGCTTTAAATTTATAGCGCTGGCTGAGTTAGAGTTATTTATTGCAGTACCGGAACGAGAGTTCCTGAAATATATTTACGGATAAGACTACCACCGAACATCCTAATGACCTCACAAAAATATAACTGCTCGCGCCGCGCCGCGCCGCGCGCGCGCGGCCAAATAACGAATCGTATAGTGGACTAGATCTCCGCTCAGTCGTGTGGAAATAAACTTTCATTAGTGCGATAAAATATTTTCATTTATTAGCCATCATTCATACCAGAAAAAAATATTGTTCGAACGAACGAAAACGTGCTTTTGACGCCGTCATTTGCACGTACTAACCAGAGCTTTAGTCCCCAAGTTTTATCTTCGTTTCGTGCTCCGTGTTCGACCTCCCTCAATTATCATATTTTCAATAAATGAGAATCTCTTCTCACTCCTTTCGAAACGAAAATGCCACTTTTCCCAACGGCCTCATATTTATCATTTCCACGAGGACAACGAAGCATTATTTCCCATCGAAGATTCATTTCAGAGAAGAGTGCGCAAGTGCACATATGCGATTTTGACGATGCACAATGCTATCTTGCGTCGGCTATGTATTCGTTGAAATAAAAAATCAGCTTTCTAAACGATTGCGACCGAGAGAATTATTCTACTCAATCAGTTGTGTGGCTGCGCGGCATCAAGAAGAAATCTGCATTGTTAATCATGATCGGAGCAATGCGGGCCTTGCTCGTTCGATTTCATTCGATTACACTTGGTTGTGGGTCGCGAGAGACTCGATGAACCACGCTGTACGTTTCATCGCCATGTTCTCCATTATATCGTTGTTAGTCCGTAGGCTTGCGATGAAAAGTACTGATTCTGCGAACTTTTTTCTCTCTCTCTCTCTCTCTCTCTCTCTCTCTCCCGCTCACTGTCTTTCTCCCTCGCTGGATTTTTATCCATTTCTCTCTCAGGTCGTTTAGACAACGGTGCCAATACTTAGCCGTACTAGCAGCGAGAAATCCACCATACGATCCGGAGTCACACAGGGTTTGTCGGGGAGACCTATTGCCTTGTTACAGAATGTTCCGTTGCGGATCAACGATCGTGTATGTTCGATTCTCGATAATCACTCTCCCCGTATCGTGTATACGTTTGAGAACAACACAATTTACGCAAGCCCCTGTACACATCGGGACACGAACGCGCAACGCACACATACTCGATGAAAATTCGTCACGTCTGTATTTTCCTTTGGGAATGTTTAGCGAGCGCGCGAGCGCTATTTATTCCCGTATCTCTCTCTCTCTCTCTCTCTCTTTCTCTTTCGTGTATAGATAAAGACGGCGGAAGAGCCACGAGCGCCCTTGCGCCGCTTTCCCAATCGAATCGAGCGGATCTCTTTTACAAGCCATCGATGTTTTCATCCTACATCGAGACTCAATCGATCACCATTACAATTTGTTCGGGTTTGTAATCAAGGATCTTTTTACCTCGGTTGCGCGAACCCCGTGGGAAATCGTTTTTGCGCTGAAACGAGTTGACAGATCGATGAGACCGAGAGGCACCGCCGGGGCATCGCGATTCGCGCGAAGGTCCTTTGTCATCGATCGTTTCCTCGTTTCGTCGGGATTTTTTGTCCTAATTTTATTCAAGGGAGACAAAACCCTTCGAGGTTTCATCCCGGTAACGGTGCAAAAATATGTTTCATTACGAACGAAAATAATCGCGGTGGTGGCAGCGAATTCGTGAAAACTTCCATCGACTACGATCGTTAAAAACGTCCAAGCATTCGTAATCTACACGAATTTTGCGGAGGTCCTACGAAGCTGGTATCGAAACTGAAAGTGGTCAAAATAAAAATGGCACGCGATTTCAACTTCATTGAACTTTAACCGACCCGAATTCGAAAGTGAAGGCGCTCAATGTCGAGACACGTACTGAACTTCGAAAATATTGTGTTCACAAGAGCTTCGAGAAAAGCTTACTTCTAATAATTACAAGTAATTACAACCGAAATCGCCTGAGCAAGCCACGATGCAATTTTGCCTCGGCACAAAAGCCCCTCCACGAAAGCTCAGCACGCCGAAAACTCCCTTTCCATTCCAAAAGCTCCTCAACTCTCTTGAAACTCGTGCATTCTACGAACCCCGCAATTCCATATGTTAAGGAGGGTGGATCACGAAATCAAAATAATCAGAATTTGATCAAATTTCGTGACAACATTTTCTTTGGCATCAAGTATGCAAATACGATTTTTTTCGATTTTTTTTACCACGTGGTTATCGAATAATTGAGCGTTAAATCGAAGCTCTTATATGCACGAGATGTATAAACTGCACACGGAGAAAACGGATTCGTTTTGTATAGTGAGGAATAGATTTTTTTTCAAGAATTTTAAAAGTATTTAGGCATCGATTACAAACAGCATAGTATTTTTTGAATTTTCCAAATTTTCATCCCTTCAATTCTAAACAGCTTCATGAGCATAGCAAAAAGTGCAGATGCACGTGCGAGAACTATGTTTCGTTTTGTTTTCGAGTGTTATTCATCATGTCCAGACTAGCACTTACCGATAAGTGGAAATGTATTGTAAATCACAAATTTTCACTGTCAGCATAGTAAATGATTCTATGATAAATACACGAATATACACCGAATACGTGTGACACTTTACCATACATATCGTTTTTTTTTTTTCAGGGTTGCCCGAGCACACTTTACAATATAAACATTTGAAGTGACTGAAAAGATTTTTTACTATGCTTATAGAGAAAAACACTCTTAAAGTCTTTTGAATAAAAGGGATGAGTATTGGTCTTTTTACTATGGTGGATAGAACACTTCTTATTACTGCTCTTTGAAGTAATGCTGCAATCCTATACTGTCCCCGA
Source organism: Venturia canescens (assembly GCF_019457755.1). Classification (NCBI taxonomy): domain Eukaryota; kingdom Metazoa; phylum Arthropoda; class Insecta; order Hymenoptera; family Ichneumonidae; genus Venturia; species Venturia canescens. Next base: position 14,229,161 of record NC_057421.1, on the reverse strand, counting down.
GATACTATATTCTTAGTACTTTCCTCCAGAATTTTCGGCCTCGTTTTCTCCGTGTATGTATGTAAACTCTATGCTTATACACGTGAACTTTAGTGTTCGATTACTCGAGAGCAATGGGATAGAAAGATCTAAAAAATTGATATTGTCTTATATATTTTGAAAGAATACATTTACCAAATTTTATGAAATTCTTCATATTTTTAACGTGCTTTAGCATGGCAACATCGTATCGTCGCGATCCATCCTCCTTAACTGCAGAACTTCCTGAGGATTAACCGCGCGAACACCTGTTTTTACGTTAAAGAGGAAGATCGAAAGAAAGAGAGCAGAGTTTTAGAATCTTGTGCAGAGTGGATTTCAACGAGAGAGTCTAGTCCAGGGTATATATAAATATGAATATATCTCGGGTGTATAGCAATTATTAGCGAGCGCTGTATCCGGGCATGAGTTATGGGAGAGAGATCTGCATTCTGGCGGCCTCCTCTTCCTCTTCTTCCTGGGGCTCTATTTCATATCGAGTCTTTAAATCTCCGCCCTAGCATGTGTATATAAATAATCTATATAAACGTGTATAGTAATATATACTGAAGTAAGTGCAGCAGTTCACATGCACATGTTAACGGGTGCGTGCGTGAGTATCTCGACTGGATGTAACCCTCCGGTCATCCGGTCGCACAAGTCCGTGTGTTAGAAAGCGATCAGGCACACGTTTCAACCCCGCACACATGTGCATAATAACCTTTGATGAAAACGTTTCGAACTTCCGGTATATCCTCATTTCATCTATATAATGGATCGCGCGTCAATTGCGGTATAACAAATCTGTAACGATTAATCATCGCGTGCGGAGAGTACGAATGATGCATAGATTGAGAGGAGCCGCGGAAAAGCAATGCTCGTTGATCTTTCCGGGAAGCACGGACGAGCGATTCTATTCTTAGGCGGTCGATCGAATTATTGGTTGGATGCTGGACGATCACGCAGGGAAAGATGTGAAAATTGTGGGGCGAAAATCGTGCGTTTTACGATTACCTTGATTTCTGGATGTTTCGAAGACTTTTCTCTCGTTCCTGGCGTGCAGGAGCCTGGTGGTGCTAAATGTTTTTGCAACTCGCAGGCATCTTCGGTGTTGACGGGGAAGGACAGACGTGCGTATGGACGTGTGTAAACGCGACTACGCGCGGCAACGGAATCGGCGACGACGACCGAGACCTTAAATAAACTGGAAGTGCGTGTACGCGATACGAACACTGCCGACTCGACTAGATAATTTATAGTATATATATGGCAACCTGAAACGCCGGTCTTCCGAGAATTCGAGTCCCCCCCCCGCAGCAGCCTCACGCGAGCAGAATCATTCATCCATTTTTTCGCTCTCGTTTTAACCATTCGTATATCTTTTTTTATTCTCAATATTCTCATTGCATCTCGTCCCCTCGTGGCACGCTCCGATGTGCGTTACGCTTGCTGAATTTCACGCCCCCCACCCCACCTCCCGCTTCGCCGTTCTTTTAGCCCACGCCTCTATGGTAGCGCATGCCAATCAAAGTTATCAGATCGAATTAACGAGGCGAGCACCTTTTAAGGAAGCTACTCAGTTACCTAACTAGTCATAAAAATATTAGACCATCGTTTGACATGAGTAATAGTTCGTCTGTCAACGTCGCTCTTCGTTTTCGAGTGAGGGCGTTTATGTGTGTTCGAAAACAGATCATATGTCAATGACAGTTCATCAGCTGCGTGGAGTACATTAGTTCTCGAGATAAAGGCTTTGCGTTTATACGAAAATATGCATGAAAATAAAAGAGTACTTCTCAATTTGCTTGTAAATTTATTATATTTATAGTCATTCTGACTCATATCCTTTTAGCAAAAAAGTCTTCGAACGTGTTTGCCAGTCTGCACTTACATTGCTGATACGTACATCCAAATGTCACATTACGCGCACATAACCTCGAATATGAGAGGTTGCAACGTCTCTAGTGACGCTCTGGAAAGAAGCGAGTGTCATGCCTTATTTTAGTAATTACTCCTGTCACAAGTCACCTTCGATAAATTTAAAGCCGGATAAATGATTGGAAATATTTAATCTCTCTACTGTTCAAATTTTGTTCCATCCTGTCCATCGATAACGGAGATATGGGGAAAAATGTACAGCTGCTCTGTGATTTCTCATAAGAGGCCGGGTTAACGTGGCTTGTCGAGGCAGAAAATAAATTACAGATATTTCGCGTTACAACCTACCGCGGACCTCAAAAATTTGTACGAATGACTTTTACATCGTAATTTAACATTCTGTAAAGTTTCATATTTTTCTGTCCATTAATTATTCCTGCTCAACTTTTTTAATTATGAGAACTTTTCACCCGATATATTTAGCGAACGCCGTTGTTCTCCTTTCCGATCGCGCGATACTCTTCAGTCTCGTGATATTCGATACGGATTATAAAAGTAACGATAAACCTAAATATGCGAAGAATAAGATCGATTATTTATGAAAAACGCAATATATACGCCGGGTCGATCATTTCTGGATATCTAGAAATGTTATGACCGTATAGAAACAAAAAACTTTTTAATAATATCATCTCGAGCTATCAATCTAATCAAATCGTCAATTAATCCAAAGCTGAATCGTTACTTCTTACTTGGATCTGTTGCTTGTTTATGGCGTCGACGATCCTCAGAGTTGTAAATTCTGAGCACTATTTTACGAGTGCCATGTCGTAAAGTACAAAAAGAAGTAGAGAAAGATGGAAGTCAGATATGGAAGTCGAACGGAGATGCTGAATTGCGGATACGCGAATAGAAATGATGCACGAATACCAGCAGCAGTGCTTGGTAATAAAGCAATCAAGCGCAATCTTGTCCCCCCCTCGGCGTATATACATGCATTACGATAAATATATGTATAACCTGATAATCGTTCGGCGTGCTCGAAAACCGAATGCCTAATGTCCTCGTATACTGAACTTTGAGCAAAAATTTAGAGCTCCACTTATAAAAAAAAAAATCGAATCAACTCGTCCAACCATATTTTTTTGTCTCGTGGAGCCACAACAAAATGTGCCACAGATATTAATGAAACAGTGAAAACGGAATTTTGTTGATCCAACAAAACATTAATTTGGTCAAAATTTATTTTGTTGATTGAACCATTGATTATTTGAACACGAGAGAATGGCTCAAAAAAACATTTTGTTGCTATAACTATCGATATTTGGTTGATTTCTCAGGATATTTAATCAACTGATGAAGTTTCTGTATCTCCAAATATTTCGATTTAAATGAGCAGCGTAATCAGAGACAAGCAAACAAAATAAAAGGTTTGAACCAATAACCAACTATAAATCGAAACGAATTTTTTCGCTTCATTTTTATACGTAATAATTTACCTTTACTAATATTTTAGAAAAAAAAACGTTTCAGCTCACTAGCTCGGGTAGCAAATCATTTGTTTGGCTAGCAAAATCATTTCAAAGAGCAGCAACCATTTTTTTTACGGTAGCGTAACAATGTGCTCACGTTCACGCTGTCCTAACAAAAATATTTCTCACCGTGCAAAATATATCGTTTATAGGAACATGAAATGAAATCGTTTATAGGAACACAAATGATTTTGCATTCATCGATAATCCTTTGTCCAACGTATCGGACTATTTTACTCGATTCAGGCACAATATATTGAATGCTTCAACAAAATTTCGTTTTCACAGTGAACGAATCAGCAAAACAGCTAGTGAATAAATATCTGAGGATTCGTGCTAAAGTATAAATGAAAAGGCGATACGAAATGATCGGTAAAAACTCGATCACCGATGGTCTCGGATTTATCAGGAAAAATTGAAGATTTTCGTCTCGATCACTCGTCGAACTTGTTCGGAGTTTTCTTTACAATATCCCAATGAAATGGCCCTTCGAAAAGGAAACGCGAGATTTCGAGAGCTGCTAAATGCGATTCACCCAAAATTTGACGTTTCTACAAAAAAAAAGTCTGCACAGCGACTTGAAATTGTTCGCGTCACAACGTTTGAAAGCCATATTTCAGTCGTTGACAAATCAGCGTGATATTGATGTACGATCAATGTCGGTGGATCAAAGTTTCTACAAGAAATTCATTCTTGACGACAATCCACGTGTGTTTTCTTCAACTGCGTTATATAATAAACTCAATCGATGGAAAATAATGGATGAGTGGCTTGAATTTTTTTGTCCGTTATTGTGCGTATGGATATAAAATCAGAGGGCAAAAACTAGACCGACAAGCTGGCTGTGTATAGCAGGAGCAAACTATACATTTTACCTGTTACCCTCGTGCTCCGGAGGAGCGACGATGAGAGCCGGAGCAAAATAGCAGGATAACTGGTAGACTCTCGCTTCGTTTTTTGTTCTTTTAAATCCCGAGAGTCACGAAAGCGAGTGCGAGATAGAGGTCATAAACGTTAGAGAATTAACTTTTACCAAATCTCCGTCGGCTATTAGGAAAGAAGAAAGAAGAGATGGAGGAGAGGAAAAGAATGAGATATGAAAACAGAGAGGAAGAAAGAGCAGGGAGGGTGCAATAACGAATTTTTACGATGCCACTTCCCCCTGCGAACGACGATGGGTGAGTTCGGTACTTGGCAAAGCCACCCATGAATTCTTGAACGCAAAAAAAGCGCACAGGCATCGGACCCCCTCTGAAGACGTGCAAATTGGCCTCTTGAATGTTACAGAAACAGAATTGAAGCCCCCCGAACACGAGGGGGATGCAATTATACCATCCCCGAATGATTTATATTCTTTGCAATTAGTCGAAATCTTGTGCTTGATACGATTTAATAGGAGGATAATATTACAAAAGAATTTGTTATTTGTCGGTTTTTAATCAGAGGAAGGGATGGCCAGGAAGATGTTAAAAGTACAAGTAAATTTGTCCACACTTGACTCTGAAGAACAGCAAGAAACCTCATCTTTTTCGGTCATTCCTTTTTCTCAATTTTCTTAAAAGCAAAAAATACATTTTTGCCCGTAGATTCTAAGTCGCTACCGCGACTAAGGGATCGAGACCAGCGAAGTTCGTCGAAGCGAACTCCAGAACTAGGTCACTACAGTTGTCCGAATTTCGAGAGAGATTTGAGCAGCGTTAAATCGCGCCTGTAACAGCCTATCGATGGAAGGAAATTCGATGTTTTTTCTGAGACTTCGGTGATCAGGTTTTCCGAAATGTCGGATTTGTTTATCGAGAAAAATTTGGATGTACGTACCGCTGGTCGAACTGTATTCCCCGATGTAGCGTCTCGTAAGATACCGCACGACGACAGCTGCAACAAAAAAAGAGCGGTAAGACTGTTAATGAAAAATTAACTTGTGGCTTGATTGGTCGTCGGAGGTCGTTTCCCATTTGAATTCCGAATAAAATTCCGACGAGTAAAAAGATTGATTTTAAGCGTGTTATATTTTAATGATCTCCCGTGCTGTTGCAGGCGAAAAATAAGCAGCGTTACACACGCCATCGTTCATGAGTCGGAGTGAAAAAAATATTGATAAAATGAATAATAATTTGGGGGACGACACGGAGGAAAAAACAAGGCTGGCCTCAATACCGCGACACTTTTTTATTCACTTATTTTTCAATCGTCCTGTCAACGCGGCGAAGGCGATGGCTTAAGGGGACTCACCCGGTACTGGGTGTACATTCACTTTAAGGTAATCCGAGAATAATTAACGCGGACACTTGTATTTCCTGCTTCGTCGGTACTCCTCTCATCCCAGTCAATTGAATTCCAACGTTTCATCTTTGGAATAAACTTTTCATAGTTTCTGACGAAACGGAAATAGGGCAGTAATGTTTTTTGACCTGTACAGAGGTAAATTAGAACCGTTGCACTGAGTCATAGGCAAGTACCGCAGAGTGGAGGAAAAATGGATAATCTCAATAAGAAAAATGAAAAATTTGAGGCTCCCCAACAATGAGGATCGAGGCTATTCGATTGAAATTCTACAAAAGTGTTATCGAATCATCAAACTATAATTTCGGTTGAAAATGAAGTAAAAAGAAGAATTATTGTAGGGTGAAAATCCCGCCTCTCTTGTCGGCGGGTTGCCAAATTGTTGGTTTGCCGTCTTGATTTCCATCGGGCGGCTAAGCCACGCAAGACTTCCCGATGGGCTACACGTTTTTTTAGAAATCGGACGAGGGCTGTCTCAAGGGCTTCGAAAAAATCGGGGACTAAGCTTCGTTCTAACGAGTGAATGTGTGCACGCTCGGTTGGTTAATATTTCGCGGAAAGATGTAGCGCCGAGGGAGAGAGAAGAGGCCGGTTGTTTTGACCGCAAGATCGCGAGCAAATGCTCCGAGGGCCAACATTTTGCTGTGGCTGTTAGAGCGGAGCTGCTTTGCAATAAGGGACGATAAAACCTGCAATTTTGCCTCTCGCCTGCTTCGACTTGCCCCCATACATTTATGCTAGTTCCCTCAGGGCCGAATGAGATCGTAGGAGCTAAGCAAAACAAGCATCGGTGCAAACTCGAAGAGCGTGAAACGACGAGGCGATTCTCTCATTGATCACTGGCTAATTATACACGCGAGCTCCTAACTACCTAACACCTAGAAAAGCCGCTGCGACTGACCGCGTGTTCGCTCTATTCGCGAGTCGACGACTCTCGCAACAGTTTCAATGATTTTCGTCTTTTTGCTTTCGTATGCCGAATGCGAACCGAGCTTCCGGTCATTGATTGAGAGCTCGGGAAACAGGAGGCGAGTCTCCGCCATCTCGGGAGCTATTCCTTGACGCGGAGCTCCAAAAAGTCAGTCACCGGGAAGTTCGAGAGCACGGTGGCCGATCGAAACCCTGAAGCTCCGAAGGTAAAAGTGATGAAAAGGCTTCTCTCCCCTGAAAAACTCTCCTCCGGTGCGCGGAGCGTGCACGCGAGCCTGGAGAGGTAAGTAAACGGAAAAAGTCTGCTCGACAAATCCTGTAAGGAGAGACTGCGAAAAAGCCTCGAACGGACGGAATCAAGTTTCACTTTCAACTTTTTCGGAGAGGTTCTCTCGGCGGGATCATCATTTGCCTCTCGCGTCTCAAGCTTCCCAGCACCTTTTCTCCGGTGTATTTATTCGTGTGATTTTTATTCCCGAGGAAGCTCGAGCGCGCAGCGTTGGCATCTCGTTTCCCATTTCGCATACTCCGCAGCGTGGACGGAGATTGGAGCGGAGTATGGTGGCGAAGATTGAACGTTCCACGGCGGGAAGCGGCGCGCGCGCGAGAGCCAAGAGAACCAACGTGATTTTGCCCACGGGGCATAATCTGGCGTCGCGAGAAGAAAATGAAATCCAAGAAGCCACCGGGCTTCGTAGAATCCTGGCAGACGAGGGTAGACCTTCCGTAGATATGCGAGTCACTCTCAAACGGTACGCTGCCGCAGCGGCCTCGTACTTCATATTCGCCACGTATGCGCGCTCCCAGCACGTACGTGTGTGTACACATTCTCTGTACACACATTAATAAATATAATCTGTACTGGATTACGGTACACGTCACTTTTACATCCCCGGGCACGAAAACTTTGCGCTTTCAATTATCCGCTTCGCGCGCATGCATGTATATACGTGCCCCACAATATCTCTCCGCGCTTGTTGTGCGCCTCGCTAGATATCTTATCCCCTATGGTGTAGTCTTACTCTCAGTTTGCGAGTTACAAGTGACGCGTAGAGGGCACCACCTGCGTGATAACGCTCAGGTGTGCGCGTATGCGAATGCGTCCGAGCGTGCTTAAATATGCAGGAGAGTCTGTACACAGCGTGGATGTACTAAAAGCATCCAGATCGCTGGAGCACGCGTAGTATGCGGCCTCCTCTCTCGCGGAGCAATGGAAACCTCTCGATGGGGCTCTCCGAGCGTCAGCCACCGGGCAGACAGGAAAGCCTGTCTTTCTGTATTTTTCATCGTCCGTATATACTATACCCCGCATAACGCAGGATATCCTGCGGATTCCAGTTTGTATATTTCACACGCGAGCATGCACACGGGGAGAGCGAGACGGGTGCTAAATCACAAATCACCGAGCTAAACGAGAGTCGCGTGAGAGCTCTAGCGCACAAGTTTATTCATAAATATTGATCTCCGCGTGTGCGAGTGCTTGTGTGAAAATGCGAAGTGTGCTGGATGCGGCGGCGAACAGCTCGTTCCTTCGAAAGCGAAGCAGCGACGGAACTCTCCTTGAATCACTCGCGGTCGAGCCGCTCGTACACCTTTGCCTGGCTAATTAATGCGGGAGATCGACTACGAGTTATTCATAAAATATCATTTTACTGGCAGTCCTGAACCCTCGCTCTGGGGTTACTAACGTTTTCATGACTCACGATTTGATTGATGCTTGATAATTGTTTGTCTAATTCGTCATTCCTCCAGCTGCGGGATCACGGCGGATGAGCTTTTTCTTCCATGGATTCACTCCTCGGAATCCTCTCGAATACGAACTGCGTTGGACGACTTTTCTTCGAATATTTCGGTTCCTGCGAGCTATCGCGCGGGGTATGCCAAAACTCGAACTTTCCGTAGAGCAATCTTCGAACGAACGATCAACCAGTTTCTCTAACACGAGCAGAAACACTTTCGTTCATTTTTCACGTTGCTCGTCGACTCCTCGATCTGGCAAACGATCCCAGATTCAGAGGATACTCCAGTCTCGCGACGAATCAAATATTTTACTAGTTCGCGACGCCGAAAAACAAATGAAGGGGGATAAATTGGCGCAAAAGTTTGCACTTCCCGGAGACTCCTTTGAAGCTTAGGGGAAGCGCAGCATATGGGTTTGTGGAATACTGCAGGTAATTTGGAACACCGAAACTTTTCAGTAACTACCGACGCCATCTCCGTTTCAGTGGCTCAAAATGACGCTGAAGTTTGCAACGGTGGAGTTCAACGTAATTATTGAAAAAGTGATTGTCCAATTTCGTTCCCTGCCGAATTTGCAATTCTTGGTTTTCAAACTTGCCTCGATACTTCGTGAAATAAAAAATTGGTCAATTACAAGTATTTTTTTCTCTCATTTCGTTAAACTCCAACGTTGCAAACTTCAGCGTCGTGACTCAAACTTGTCGCAAAGAGATTAGCCGTATTATTAGTCAAGCTCATATTTAACAAAAACATTGAGAGAAAGCTTGTAGTATACGCTCTGGCGATGGAAAGTACATTTACAGTTTAACCTGAAAGTAACCTCACGAGCAGGAGCCACAATGATTTTACCAAAAAGAAGATGACCAATTTTTATGATAACCCTGAGAAAATTTAATCCGAAAATCACTTTTCGGCTGCGCGCGTATATTCAATGCAGATGAAACTGGGCTCTTCATCGTTCAGAGTAAGATTCCAGAGATCATTGGTCGTGAAGGAAAAAACAAGTTGGAGCTGTGACATCAACCGAAAGAGGAACATTGAGCGCAGCAGGAATATTCGTACCTCCCAGGATCATTTTCCCTCGAAAAAATATGGCAGATACTTTAACCAAAGATACTTTGATGACTTTCCAATTGATATGAAGTGAAGCTAAATTGGAATACGCCTATTCCAATTTACCTGTAACCCAAAGTGGAACGTCGTTTGTTGACGTTTTCTGCTCAACTCGAAGTTCGACCAAGTTCTTAACTTTTTTTAAAATTTTTTTCTCAACGTGATCAAAGCTGTATTTTTTTTAACGTTTTCATGCAGTTTTCCTCGTGTTTTCTCCTGTAACGTTTCAGATATTTCTTCAAACAAACTGGTATTCCATACATGCTGCACTTCCTCTATCGCCAGAATACCTTGTGGAATATTCCTCCACGAAGTAGGAAAAACGAATGAAGAAAAAGCTTTTGGAATATGACGAAGTGGAATACCGCGAAATGCTCGTGCATGAATATAGGATACAATCGTGAATACGTTCATCATAATGGACATGTAAATTTCCGAGAGCGAGAGGGCGACGTACGTATAATCGACAGTCATTGTAGATTCGTATCGCCATGGAGCCTCGTGAAGAAGCGTCCTCGATGGAGTGCCTCCCGATCGATTGTTGCAGCGTGTATATATCGCCGTGTCGGAATTTCAAGTCTCCACGTTTTGTCGTGTGTCCGCGCGTCTCCGTGTATGAAATCGATAGGGATATTCTAGTGCACGACGCTGAAGTTTCCAACGTTGGAGTCCAACGAAATGAACGAAAAAAACGTTTGAAATTCACCAATTTTTTATTTCACGAATCGTTGGTGCAGCTCGAAAAACAACGAATCGCAAATTTGTCAGGGAACAAAATAGGAGAATTACTGGAATTATTGGAGAGTTTTTTCGATCATTTCGTTGGACTCCAACGTTGGAAACTTCAGCATCATTTCTAGTGCAATGTGCGCGCAAGGACTTAGTCAGCTTGAGGTTGCTCGTTGTGCTGCTATCGAGTAAAGTCGAAGAGAGAACAAATTTATGAACCGTCCGAGTATAACTGAGTGGAGCGTGGACTCGAGAGATTTTTATCTTTTTCGTATGTACACGTGTATCGCTGTGTATTCGTAAAATACGAAAATGCGGTACTATTTCGTGGGGTCTGTGTGAGACAAAACCCGAGTCGAAGCGGCTGCGTGGGGAACCGCGGCTTTTGCCTGAGCATTAGAATCGCCGAGGGAAAGGAGGATGAGGAGCGGAATGATCAATTTTCGAGGGAGGTCGTCGGTGTGAAATTTGAAAATAAAAATGTGCTTATCGACGTGTGATAACGAGGCTGATTATCGTAATGATATACTCTTTCCGTAATTTGAAAATCTTTCCTTCTCGAACGGCACTGAACGTGGCTAAGCATGCAATAAGACGCAATGAAAGTTCACACCGACTTTCTCTCAAGTTTGAGCAAAAACGAAAAATCGTTTATTATCCGCGCGCGTGTTCCAGTGAATTTGCGATCGAGCATCGGAGACGCGAGCAGCGAGTTTTCCAGGGCGCAACGAGCGTGTCGCTTGATTTTCGGAGGTATCGAAAGATTTTTCGAGTACCGAAGAAGCTTCGTTTAATCGATACCTGAAAGCACATAATTGAGTCGTTAAAGCGCTACTGACAAAAGCTCCAACATTTCACGATTTTTCAACCTCGCGAAAATTCATCAACGTATTTTGCATCCCACGTTGATCCGAAAGAGAAAATTAATCCATCGCTGGATCTCCGGATCGTGAATGTGAGCGAAAACTCGATAAAATTCAATGACGACGCTGAGGTGCTGGGGCTTCGAAAACGGAAAGTTCGATGCAAGGACCAGAGTAACGGAAAGAAACGTCGGCGATGCAGGGGCGGGGAGAAGTTACATCGGGGGAAACTCGTTTCACGCGGTGGGATCTCAATAAGCTTCTCTCGCGCACATACGTGCAAGCAAGCAATAGAGCCAAATGCACGAGGCGAGAAATTTATGAACTGGCACGCGCTTGATCCTCTCGCAGCACTCGATGATCGTTGGCCGAAGGGGAAGGGACGAGCAACGCAGAGGGGCAGCAAAGTGAAGAGGGCGGGGGGCAAAACGCGACACGATACAAGTACCGCACGTATGCGACCTGACTCGGATCATTGAGAGTCGCGTCAAGTGTCCGCTCCTGGCCTCCTATCTCCTTAACGGCGCGAGAGCTAACGCTATTTCGCTCCCACACTCAATTAAATATTTAATAAAATAATGAAAAAAAAAAGGAAATAAAAGTTGTGTAGTCGGCAGAGAAACTGAGTTAGAATCTTGCCACGCGGAGTGAAATTCGTATCTATAAACGCACTATAAACATCTTGCTGATTGAACACCCGGGGGAGTTAACTGACACGGAATTCTATAAGGTTTCGATACATTTTCTATACGCGCCCGTTAATTCTAATTAGCGTGAAGCACGCCGCCTCGGTGCGATTTCGCACAGATAACAGATTCCTGAGGTGTGAAAATTCTGATCGGCCTTTGATTTCTCGATAACGGAAATGAAAAGGAATTCAAGAACGAAGATTAGTTTCAATCGAATGGAAATTTGACCTCGTAAATTCGAAATAATCCTTCGATCCTGATTAATTGCCTTTGCAGTACGAGGAAAGAGGGTCAAACATATTGACGCGATCTGAAATAAAATTCGATATGATTTTGAAAGAAAATAATTATTAAAGAATCGAAATTTTGGATTTCCTATTCGAATCGTACGTACAAAACCTGAAGAGAGTCCACAGACAAGAATCGGCTCGATCCCACACGGAAAAACTTTTATACGAATATTTCGGACGAATACGAAGAAAAATTTGCTGTTTTGTAGCAGGCTGTCGTATGTTACCATTCTATTACATTTCACCAAAGTGCATAGTAATTTTGATGCCGAAAGCAGTTCTCTCAAATTTTACCATATACGACGGGCTAAATTTAGATCTGTGACATTCTCACATCGAACGACGTATCGATATCCGAATGTCACTCGTGTCTTTGGTGAAATGTCAAAAATTGGTGAATTCGACTGGACAAATTGGCGAAATGTCAAAAATTTTTGTATCCTTGAGTCGCACCGTCCGAAAAGAAGTAAATTTTCTTTTCGACTAAGATTTACACTTGACAAAGTCCGCTTATGAACGAAACGATTGCTTGAAATTTTACCATGTGCCACTATGTTAATTTTCATGTTTATACTCGCAACGCCTCGTACAATTGGTGGGCGCATGAATTTTGCTATGTTATTGATCAAAATTCAGTACGGTAAAAAGGAAAATACGAAACTATGCAATTTTTCGTATAGCACAGAGAAACGATTGCTATGTTATCTCCTAAATTTTCATCAAATCATTTCGTAATTTACTACGTTTTTAATAAAAATTCGCTCGGTCTTCATTTTTGATGTAGTACAGCGCATTATTTAGTATAAACTGTGGCAATGGTTCCCCAAACTTTTGCATTATTTGAGACACTCTGTAGCGATTATTATTATAATATCGATATGGTCCGACGTTACTATAAAAACATAGTAATTTCTGCTATTAAAGTCTCCCCGTGCACGCCCGTTATAATCGAAATGTGCTGAAACAACGTCGTTCCTGGTGATGTAAAGTGTGCCCTTTTCATTAATCTGCGCTGCCGATAAATATGAGATCACAATCATTGTAAAAACAGACGAAATTCGAGGAAATTATCATTTCGAATAACTAGTGCGCCCATAAATCACGTTACGTCGTGATCAACGACGGAATTATTACGCAGAGATACAATTGAATAAATATGATGATGTTACATAAACGAATAACGTTTTGAGTCATACGAATCTGTATACGAGTGTCGAAAGTGCTGGTCTTTCAAAAACCTCGTTTCTGGCAAAAACATGTTTTTTTCTTATCATTATACGCTCGCAGGTATGAGCTTCGTCACTGTATGTACGATTATTGGATGCAGAACGTTGAATGCGTATCGAATCATTCAGCGAAAGATCGTTTTACCGAGAATTAGTAGAGCAAAAAAAGAAAAGGTGAAATTGATGAAAGCATAAACCGAGAAAAAATTCTCGTTATTCAATGTTTTAAAATAAAATGAGACTGTAAAGTGTGGGAATGAATAAAAAATATTTGACAAAATTTTATTTCGCAGTGGCTGCGGCGTACAGTTTGGAAGTGATGAAAGTTCAACAGCTTTCGTCAAGAGTTTATTGGTTTTAGCGAACACAGAGTGTGAGAACACGTGGAATTATACGAGTTTGAGAAATTCAGGATGGATACGAGTATATTGACGAAGCTGCGAAAAATTTCGACAAGTGTGAATAATTCGAGCGTCGACACTCGAGCATAAGCGTTATCTGACGAGGGCAATTACTTATTTATTGGCCGTCGGTGAGTAGCGCGAAAAGGAGGAGAAAAAGGGGCATTCATCGGGGTCGATAAATCGAGAGAAACCGCGAAGTGGATTATTATCGCTACGGCTATTACATTTAGCGAAACGAAAAAAATATTCGTCTTCCGTCCGCGAAAGTGGGAAGGATGCGTACGTGTGTGAGAGGTGCGTGGAGAGAAAAATACGACGCTGAACGCACGCGATTACACGCGCGCCGCGGATACTCCGACGAGAGCCGCTGTCGAAAAAATTACGCTATCTTTGCCTCGGTCCATCCTGTAAATTATGAAATTGTCTCACGCTCGAATCAACACGTTGGATTTATCATTTCGATGCTAATAAAAAATACACGGATGAATGAAAAAAAAATATGCTGCGCATGCGGTTTAATTCAATGCGCGCGCGGACGTGACCACCCGAGAGTGTCGACAAAATTTATGAACACCCGACCACGAATTACCAAACCCTCCGGTTACGTACACCGCCCAAACATTAATCCCGTGATTCATGAAAATACGTTTTTCTCCTCTCCCCCCACCACGTTAATCCAGTTCCACTCCGGCCTCATTGTACTCGACGACCCACCATTTATCAGTATTCCTCGATAGAAGATAAAACACACGCTGCATTTTCATGCGAATTACAACGAAACCCTAATTTTAAAACATTTCATCTTTCGCGAAAAAGGCGATGAATAAACCAATTTTTCGGGCTTCCAGGTCGTGGAGTAAGAATTTCAAATCAGCGAGGGCTCCCCAGGATTTCTTGATCGCTTTTTCTACTCGAAACTTGGACACGAATTCACAGTTTTTTTTTTTATTAAATTGCAGTATCAAAATGATTAAGCATTGCACCGTTAAAGCTTTTTGAAACCCTAAATATAGTGCATCGTGTACCAAGGAGGCAATGTGCAATTTTTAACTCCGAGCGCGATGTTTTCAGTGTGAGGCGCAGACGAGTTGAATTTTAATTTTAAATTTTATTAAATTAAAATTCTAATGTAATTATAAATAGATACATAATAATTCAGGAAATAAACCAGAAAAATTACGGCTACCGAATCACTAGAGGCGCTACCAGTCTTGCACACAGCGAATGGGTAAAAAAAAATTAATACAGAACAATTGTCTCGCGCTTGTGCGGATAGCTGGTCGCAAATTCGACGGCGCGTTAGTGCGAGGGGGCTGCCGAATTTCCTCTACAGCCCCCAGACAGGCTTATAATTCGAGTGTATAAAAATAATTTTTGTACTTCCCGAACGATGAAAAAGTTGGAGATTTCATATTATTAATAAAAACGTATCTTCTTGGAAAGAAAAAATGAGGAATCTCGCTTCATGTTTCCAAATGTAAGCGCCCTTCGCGGATCCAGCGATAGCGGACTAAGCATAATTTGTCAAGTGCCACGTGCACTGATGCAGGCAAATGAATGCATGAAATTTAATGCCTTTCAATAATTCCGAGAAAGAGATATGCGACGACGCAATGGGCCGCAGATCCCATCGTCGCGAAATTCATGATGACGTTATTCTGACTGCCGTTCACAACGCTGTCGTGACATCATAATGACTCCGCATCATAACAAAGTTACGATATCGACTCATGGATCGAGAAAAAATATGAAAAAACGGCTGACCGGCGTGATAATTTGTCGGGGCTCGGATTGAAGAAAACAGCCAGCGAAAATCGGAAGCTTCGACTAAAGCTCTTGACGAATCCGCACGTACGGGAATGAGCCCAAAATTAGGGCAATTTAATAAATAAAGATTTTGAAAGATAAGGAAAGAATGTCCGTGTCGCAGTTGGACGATTCGAACTTGAGCAGCACTAAAGACAAAGATTTTATGAAACAATTGTGAGTATTTATTCACAGCTCGTTGGTGCTTCACCAGACGCGATCATTCTTTCCTCTCGAATCTTTATCGTACATCGTCCGAGTGGAGATAGAATAAGAGAGAGAAGAAAAGCCGACCACCAACCCTGAATCTTTGTCCTTCGAGTGATCTCCCCCTCTCATTGTCACGTCGAGATTGCAAATGCTGTGTGTAATTCATGTGCTCGATTCAAATCGACCGGATCGAATAACTTCACGAGTCATAGGTCACTGGAGTTTTATATAATGCTGTATATATACGCTGTGCGAGTTCCACGGAAACGGGGCGAAATCACGTGCGAGAATATTGAAGGTTTACAGCCGGTTGTACAAGGCCCGGAGGCTCGAAAATTTTCATCGTTTTTCGAGGCTGCTTGATTCGAAAAAGGAACATTCTTCCATCGGATTTCTTGTACGATGGCACTTTTATTCGGAAATATCACAGGAATATCGATCAAGATGGTAAATGAACAAAAAACTTTCAACCTAGTGTGGAACTTGCAAATTGGTAAGAGCAAATCACGAATGTAATTTTATCGAACACAAAAAATTGGCTCGATAGGAACAAAAACCACCTGAACGTACGCCAAAATGATTAAAAAATATGGAAACTTTATTCGAAATGGAACTTTATGTTCTTCAGCCTCGATCATCCAAGCCGTTCCAGATCCAATTTGTTGAATAATCGTACAAAGAGAAAAACTGAAAATTCATCGATAAGGACAAGCTCGGGACGACGAACCAAAAAATCCTGAAAAAATCAACAAAAACGCGAATCATCAGCTCCACCATGAAATCTCTGCAGATAAATCCACAGCGAGAGCGATGATTCCAAAAAAACAGCTCAAAGTGTACAAAAAGTGTACTGGAATGCCTGAAATTCATCGAGAGGAAAATCTAACCGACTTGACATAAAATTTTAGCCTCCCAGTGATTCGAGTACCGCGAGAGTTGCTGTACGCTGTTTTTCGTGCAAAGCGAGGCGGAGAGAGAGAGAGAGAAAGAGACGAAAGAACCGGACGGTCGAGACGTCACGTCGTGAGATTGCTGTGGAACGCGAGCTGTATCTTTATCTCGGTCTCTTTCTCCTGCATCGGAAATACGTGCATGAGTTTACCCATACACCTGCTGCTCCGGCATTTCTCCTCATCGAGAAATTTCGATCCTCCGGTACGCGTTTGAATTAACTTTTGCCACGTGTGAAGGAATATCGTTCCCAGCGTAAACGTGTTCACTCGTATTATTCGTTCCGTTCAATTGCCTCGGATTTAACGGTACACGAAGGTCCCCAGGATTCTAGTAGCCGACATACTCCCCGAGAATCTTGTGAGCTTTCCACCATTTTTTCGTTCCCCATTTTCATCGATTCCGATCGATTAATTTAGCTATGAAAAAATGGAGTGGAAGAAGGACAGGAAAGGAGAATACAAGAAGCGTGTTATTATCTCGTAAACGAAGCTATTTTCATCTGGCTACCCAGTGGCCCATATTAGAGAAAACGATTCAACATACTCTCGCGCGCCCACGTTCTACTCCACGGTTCTCAATACAACTTTGCAAATACTATTGTAAAGTCTTCAATAGCGATCTTAATACACTAATTAGAGGTATAATTAAGAACGTCTTTCTCCTGGCGATCACGCTCCTCGACTGCATAGCGCTTTTATCTTCGTTTCTCTTTATTTTTACCAGTGGAGCGCGCAGCTCGCTCGGAGAGCAGAAAGAACTGTTGGCTGGCTCGCGACCGCACTCGATATAGGATTAGCCTCGTTTCGCGAACGATATATCTCGACTTATGCCTCTTTGGCTCTGATATCACGCGTGCTAAGCTCGCAGTCTCTGTTAGCTTCGGCTTAATAAAAAAACAACGGGGAACACGAGAAAAAACAAATAAGAAAATACAGACAAGATTGAAGCGAAGGAAAACTCGACGCTCGCCACAATCGCGAGGAAACTCTGAATACGAATGACTCGTTGTACCTACTTGTACGCCTGATCAAGCGACTTGCTTTGTTATTCGATCGAGAAACAGCCATTCGTTGATTGCTTCCAAGGCTTTTTGGTACTTGGGTTCGATCTGACATATTCAGGGGATTTGATAATTGCTAATCAAGTGCTGGGAAAACGAATTCGTTTATGGATAACGTTACAATTCGACGGTGAAGTTTAGAATTCGTTGAAATTGAAGACTGAACGTGTGCAAAGAGAATGGGAATGTGGTGGCGACGGAGTTACAAAAATCAGAGAAATGTTAACCTTTCCCATAAAATAATGTGCTCGCGTGCGAGGCTGCGTAAAGAAATTAAGTCTTTGAGTTTTTTCATAGCGTGTTTATTCGCGGGCGCAACGATAAAAGACTAAAATGAAAGAGAATGCTGAATCACCCTCGAAATAGAATTCGCGTTTATATTTGACACTTTATTTCAGGCCTTCCGCTATACGAGTCATTGAACTCTATTTTTTTTTCACGAATGAAGAAATTAGGATGCGCCCGAATGAATATAGCGACGCGAGCAGCCACTGAAACTTCTTCGTAAATTTCAAAAGATTTCACGCGCATTATCGTGCGCTCGTATGTCAACGTTCCCTTCCCTTTTTTCCGGGAGAGCCTCTGTCGTAATATATTCGTTAATTGAAATACGGAACTTGTCGTAGCGAGAAAATCCGCTCAAATTCAAAGGCAAATTCAATTTTTTCATGAAGCCAGCATTTAAAAGGAAGTTCATCAATTTCATAAAAGGTAATCGAATTAACAAAGAGATTTCGATAAAAAAAAATCGAATACAGTAATGAATAATAAAGAAAGGTCCTGTAAAAATTTCGAGGCCCGAGGATACTTTGTTCGTGAGAAAAAAATTAAAACGAATTCTCCAAATTGACACGCGGTCTCTTATTGCTGCGGGTTTCAGTGGTTTTCCCGTCTTCATGTATTAAGGTCTTCATGTGTTAAATATACACTTGCAGCGGGCGAAAAAACGTGATTTCCTTGATTTTTTTTTCGGCGAGAAAATAAATGTTTATTGAAAAACTGTGAACGACATTCATTAGTACATATGTTCGTGTACTTGTACAGTTTTTTTCGTCAAAAAATGTCTCACAATGGCGCAACTCCAGCTGTATTCCAGTAGCACCTTTTTTGAGCATCAGTTGCGGTGGACATGATTACTAAAAAAACTATTAAATCGATCCGTATCAAATTTATACCACTTATTTATTATAATAATAGCTTGGGCCTGGACGAAGGATTTGTAAAAATTTTGACTGAAAAAAATGGCGACAGTTTTAACAAAAAATTCATTTTTCGAGGTGCCAATTTTCCAGTCTTTTCGTTCCAATTTTTTTCCAACAAAATACGAAATCCTTTGGCCAGGCCCTAGCATGACGCTGAAGTTTCCAACGTTGAAGTCCAACGAAATGATGGAAAAAAACTCTCCAATAATTCCCACAATTCTCCGATTTTGTTCCCTGCCAAATTTGCGATTCGTAGTTTTTCAGGCTGCACCAACGATTCGTGAGATAAAAAATTGGCGAATCACAAACGTTTTTTTCGTTCGTTTCGTTGGACTCCAACGTTGGAAACTTCAGCGTCGTGGCCCTAGCTATTCTTATAATAAATAAGTGGTATAAATTTCGTGTGAATCCTGTGAATCGGATTAATAGTTTTTTAGTAATCGTGTCCACCGCAAAGGTATTTTTCAAAAAATACGATTCTGAGATAATCGCGTTCAAAGATTCAAGCATTAAACAAACGCGCGCACCGAGCGGACAGTTGAAATACCCATATAGCTACGAATCTAATGCTCCCATCTTTTTGAAATTTGGTGAGAATATTTTTCAGACATTGTACTTATTATAGAATATCTAATAAAAAAATTTTCGATTTCCCCCCCCCCCCCCCTCCCCATCGCAAGTGTATATAAGCCCTTAAATTTGCAGGCATTGACAAAAAGTTGTTGCAGAAACTGCCGCGTAAGTGATAGAAAAATATCTGAAGAATATGTTTACAGCTTCGTAAAATCCACTCGATACTTTTAAGTTCGCAATTAATGATTTTTTTCTCGATAAATGGTGGTTATTGGAGGGTTAACCCATGTCACTTTCACGATGGCGACGTTGCAACCACGCGCTTTTTGAGATCGGAGACTACGTTTTCCGATGGATTCAACTCACATTAGGGACTTGCTATAAAATATGAAGAACGGATGAGAAAATATTGATTAAATTTAAGAAAAACTTGATTTTAGACGTTTCTGCGCCATTTTTTAATTATGCCAAAGGTTTAAACACTGATTATGACACGAACGCGCGTGAACAATTATGTCAACGACAGGTGTATAGACAGTACAGATTTGTCAAACTCACTGGACCGATTGCGCTAATCGCAATAATTTATCTTTTAATAAACTCGGTACGAGATGAATTTCCTTAACATTAATTGCCTTCGACAAAGAACTGAGCGTTATTGGCAACGATAAAACTCAACAGAAGGAAATAGACTCTCGACAACGGGACGTCCACGGTTCAAAAAATAATTGACAAACCGGCTTATTTTCCCATGGACAAATGCACCGATTTCCGGAAGTGAGTATCAGCATTTTCGCTTGATCGCTGATGCCTGAAAGTGAAAAATAATGCGTGGATCGTGGCCCCCGCAAATGCGCGACTAAAAATACGGATGACGAAAAAAACGTTGAATTCGTTGGCAATGCGGGTTGTGCTCAACGCAACGCGTTCCGCGGCTTCAAAACAAATCGATGACACATACCGCGCGCATCCAAGAACAAGTGTTCGATTAAAAAATGTGTGTAAAGCATAAACACTGTTTTCCGCGCGAGTGTTACGCACACCGGGCCATACAAAATATTTTCTCAAGTGGGAAAAGACGCGAGCTGACTTAGGCGGGGAGGAGCCTTGAACCCAGTTTCGAGTCCACCCGCGAAGATCGGAGCGGGCTTGTTAACGAGGTGCGAGGGGAAAATAAAAATCTTCGGGCAATATACTCGCGTGAATCCATAATGTCGCGTATGTCTACGCGCTATTAAGCATATTTCTGACAAGAATGAGACGAGCACTTAAAGTTTCCAGGAAACTTTGAACTCCGTTGAATTATATGATCGTTGTGACGAGCGGTGAACGAGTGAATATAATAACAGTAGACACAGGCGAGCAGGAGACGAAGGCCCGCGCGGGATGTTGGCTTTAACGATCGACGATTTATCGCTCTCGTCGCATTCCCTCTTCACTTTTAATTTCAGTTTCACTGCTTCTCTCTTAACCATAACCCAAGAAATAATGATCGTACCAGTTACTGACCCCGAAAACTTTATTTCGCGAGGAAGGTTAGCGAGCTACGAAAATCCGATAACTCAATACCCCGCACGACACGCTGAAGCTTGCAACGTCGGAGTCGAACGAAAGGAAGACAAAAACATTTGTGGATTGGCCAATTTTTTATTTCCCGAATAATTGGTGTGCGTTGGAAAACTACAAATTTCAAATTAGCCACAGAACAAACTTGGAGATTAACTGCAATTATTCGAGGTTTTTACATCATTTCATTTTG
The DNA here is from genome assembly GCF_019457755.1 of Venturia canescens. Lineage (NCBI taxonomy): Eukaryota > Metazoa > Arthropoda > Insecta > Hymenoptera > Ichneumonidae > Venturia > Venturia canescens. Next base: position 14,207,902 of record NC_057421.1, on the reverse strand, counting down.
GACTCGATTCGACGAGCAATTATTCTGACTAAATCCAAAGCCAAAATTACGATTCCATAGAACCGTTGGAGGTTTTGCGAGAGAATCCATGAAGCAGAGACCGGCGCGCGGTCCGGACAGCAATTCGAAGGATGATTATGGGGGTTGAAGACCTCCGCCTCCGTCCCAAATGAATTTATAAAGAGTCCAGCGAGGAGAGGCCCGAGGCGCGTGTTATCCGAGAACATCGACGCGCTCGAGCACGTGGATCCGGCACGTGGAAAGTGCAGCTCTCCTGCTCCGAGCTTCAATCGCTACGGCGAGAAGGAAAACGAGGGGGAAAGAGTCGAGACCTTAATAGACTTTAACACAGATTAATGGCGGTGGGCGATAATCGCGCAGCAAAAAGCCCCGCGCGCTCCGACAATACCAACTGGAGTATGATTTTTATTGGGTTTAGTGGCCTCTTGAAAAAATGGGACTAAATTTATTAGCCACGTTTCCATTAATAACTTTGTATCACAATGCCAGCCAGAAACTGGCACGCATGCGCCCCCCATCGATCGGCTTAAGCACGATTTTTGCACTCGGGAAAACCGATAGAGACTTTGGCGCGAAAAAAATAGGAAAAAATCGCTTTAACCGGACTCCGGGGAAATTCTTTTCGGAGTATCGTTGAGTTCCGGTTGCCCAAGCATTGCGAAAAACTGCGAGGCAAATTTGCTGAAGATACGGTACAAAAAAACGTTGGAAACGACGCAATTTGCGGCAGCAAGCGCAGCGGGAAGTGACAACGCAATGGGTGGGGATCAAATGTTGGAATGACTCAAATTTCGAACAGCTAAAATCTCGAGTTTATAAACTTCGAATGATAATACGGAGACAGATAGATTCGACTGGAACTTTGAATGCCGAAAATAAATAAAGTAGACACTTCAAGGTTCGAAGGACGTTTACATCGAAAATGGAATGTAACAATCGCCCGTAGAACGATGACTAAAATATCGATTTTTCGAAAATTCGACCATCACTCTTTCGATTCATAAATTACTACAGTCAGCGATACTGTGAAAATTCACAATTTTGAAAATATTATAACGAAAGACCAAATATTACTGAGGTTGAAATATTGAAACACCAAAAAGTCGAACATTCAAAATAAAGAAATGCAGTGGAGCTCCAAATACACGCGTCTCACTCACTCACTTACTCAGACGGGTGATCTCCAATTTTAAGCATCGCCTTTTCGAGCTATCGCTATTCCGCATATCTAAGTTTTGTAGGCTCGAAAAATTCACTTTCGATTTTTTGCTACTCTATATTCTGGTCTGTCTGTAAAAACAATCGAAAATATGAACTTTTGACATTCGGATGGTCTGTTAAAATTGGATTCGAAATGAAAACTATTGAAATATATATTTTCGGTTAAATACGAATTCAAAGAAGGAATTTTTAATTAAACACGCAATCTGCTGAATAGTCGATCGGGAATAAGAATTTCGAATTACTTATTTTTCTCCGAACTGATATCACAACTTTTAAAATTTCGAAATATCGACCGTTCTACAATTCAGTTATTCTCCATATTGAACCCCACCCCAACGAAATTGGTGACGTCACGGGTTTTCGGAGTGCTGGCACTCCAGAGACTCCGAATGGACTAAAAATTGTGAAAATATCAAAAAGTGGATTCTGGAAAAAACGGACTTGAATTTGACACGAGATTGCGGAATCAAAGTAAAAAATACGAAACGAATCGGCGCTACGAGTCCGCGCCAACTTATATATTGATATCGCGCGCGGCGTATCGAGGGGCGATGCGTTGAGCATTGAAACGCGAAAGGAAAAGGACGATTAACGGAGGCCGCGCAGTAGGGCAAGGGGCGGAGAGATTGGGAATTACACCGCCGAGATCTCCGGGGATCGTCGGGGTTAATCAACCTGGAGAAAATCGCTTTCGTTCTTCTCGATCATTTTTTTCGGCCAATTAAAGCACTTGGAAAGGGCTGTTGCGCAACATTGTGATTAGAATGCATATCGAGGCCTGCGTAATGCCGATATCGTTCACGATTTCTTCGTTACGAAATTAGCCTGAATCTGTGCCCACGAGCAAAACGTAATTGAAAATAAGAGAAAAAACACACATTTCAAAAGCAACTCTCATCGTGCCCAAGATTTTTACGTTAACGATGACCGAACATGACTTCCCAAAATTATTCAACTCATAGCTGTTCTCATTTACGTTTACCGGTGTTGAATAACGACGCCGAAGTTTGCAACGTTGGAGACCAACGAGATGAAGGAAAAAAAAACATTTGTTATTCGCACCAATTATTTTTTATTTCACGAAGTATCGGTGCAGGTTGAAAGGCTCCGAATTTCAAATTTGGCAAGAAACAAAATTGGATAATTATTCGAATTATTGCAGGGTTTTTTACATCATTTCGTTGGACTCCAACGTTTCAAACTTCAGCTTGATTGTTGAATATTCGTGTTATCGATTTTAGGAAGCATAATTCCCGGTACGTAAGTATTTCATAGCACAGTAATTCGATGACGCTGAAGTTTGCAACGTTGGAGTCCAACGAAATGATGTAAAAAAGCCTCGAATAATTCTCCAGTCATTCTCCAATTTTGTTCCCTGCCGAATTTGAAATCCGTAGTTTTCCAACTTGCACCGATACTTTATGTGAAATAAAAAATTGGCGAATTACAGATGTTTTTTTTTTTTCGTTCATTTCGTTGGACTCCAACGTTGCAAACTTCAGCATCGTGTAATTCGTGCAAACTGAAAAAGTTATATCGTCAACGACTCTACAGTTTTCTCCATACAAGAATTGTAAATAAAACACAGTTGGTAACGTTGCGATTGTAATATCCTGTATTCGTGTTTGAAGTAAAGCTAAGTCATCATGACCATTGGCGGCATCATTTGTGAGTTGTGCTGAGGTTGCCACATTTTTTAACGCTAAAAGCTTTTTTGTAAGATCGTTAAAAACCTGGTGAGGTACGATTTTTCTATTTTTGACCAAATCCTTAATGACCCATTTAACCTAAAATTCGATTTTTAATAAATAATCTTGGATTTTGGGCGAGAAAAGCCGTGTTCATGGCACTTCCGGTCGACCTTTTTCCATAAACGACGCGCGTATTCGGTGCCTCGAAATGCTCGACTTTGCAATTTAATTACAAAATAACTACACGGAGAGACTTTTATAGCAAAAATTACTATGTTTTCATAGTAACGTCGGACCGTATCGATATTATAATAATAATCGCTACAGAGTGTCTCAAATAATGCAAAAGTTTGGGGAACCATTGCCACAGCCCATAATAAATAACGCGCTGTACTATATCAAAAATGAAGACCGAGCGAATTTTTATTAAAAACGTAGTAAATTACGAAATGATTTGATGAAAATTTAGGAGATAACATAGCATTCGTTTCTCTGTGCTACACGAAAAATTGCATAGTTTCGTATTTTCCTTTTTACCGTACTGAATTTTGCTCAATAACATAGCAAAATTCATGCGCCCACCAATTGTACGGGCGTTGCGAGTATAAACATGAAAATTAACATAGTGGCACATGGTAAAATTTCAAGCAATCGTTTCGTTCATAAGCGGACTTTGTCAAGTGTAAATCTTAGTCGAAAAGAAAATTTACTTCTTTTCGGACGGTGCGACCCAAGGATACAAAAATTTTTGACATTTCGCCAATTTGTCCAGTCGAATTCACCAATTTTTGACATTTCACCAAAGACACGAGTGACATTCGGATATCGATACGTCGTTCGATGTGAGAATGTCACAAACCTAAATTTAGCCTGTCGTACATAGTAAAATTTGAGAGAACTGCTTTCAGCATCAAAATTACTATGCACTTTGGTGAAATGTAATAGAATGGCGATATACAAGAGGGCTGATACAAAAGAGCAAGTTTTTTTGTGTATTCATCTGAAATATTCGTATATAAAAGTCTCTCCGTGTAGATGGTCGATCTAGCCTAAATTTGGCTAATCGTCAAGTAAAATATTCGTCTACATCACCTAAAAATGTCAGGTCAGAATATTCGATTCGACCTCGTGATCGGTCATCCTCGACGTCAAACAAGCGAGAAAGAACGAAGAACGGAAAATTCGGAGTTGCACAAGCGTCACGAAGCTTGGGGTAAAAAGTCCGAAGAGTCCGAGCGAAGAGAGAAAAATAAGCAACTGGGAGTGGAACGGACGTTGATATCGGATGTCCACATCTGTTTATTCCACGTCTCGCTCTTACACCTGCCACGAGCAAGAAAAAGGCACGAGAGTTATCCGGGGTGAGACTCGCGTGTGTGTACCTGCTGAATGGGAAGAGCGAGCACACGTCGAACGAGCGAGAAGAGGAGAGGCAAAGTCGAAGGTGGGAAGAGGGTAGTGAATTTCGTGTCTGATCGGAGCGACGCCTCCGGTTGGGCCGAGAGGCTCGAGGCTCGAGGGTTCCGCAGGGCGCTGCGACGCCCGAGAGCCGCCATTGATATCCGATAACGTCCAGAGACGAAGGTCCTTATAATAGCGAGGATACGAGATTCGGGAGTGCGGGACGCAGGGAGGGAGCAGCGAGAGACGCGAAAAGGGAAAAAAATGCGCGAACGACTTTTGCGGATTCTTCGTGCTCGACCCGCTGCACTTTAACTGTGAAAAAACACTGCTTCCAGCACTTCGTTACAAACAGACACAGGGATACGTTATATCCCGGTATCATATCGATTTAAAAGCGGTTAAAGGAAGCTCCGCGAGAATGAATTACGCGAAAGTACGCTACCGACCATTCGTACTTACAAGAAACGAAACATACCGAAACTCTTTTCTTTATGCGCCTTTCTTTCTTTCATTTCCTTGCTTATTTCTCACGAAATAACGAGGTGCTTGTACTCTCGATGCACTCGCAAGATATTCGGATGGCGAATTAAAAAAAAAACGGTAGAAAATCAGGAGAAAAGAAGCGGTAAAGGTAACAGGTTTTTGTAAAGAATCTTCCATCGAGTTCTACGGTTCCACGAAAGAATGTGTAAAAAAAAAAATGAAAAAGAAAAACACACACACAAAATCTCGAGACTAATTGTACAGGGAACGGAACAAAACTACTGATGTATTGTACTTCGATTGATGGCAGAGAAACAAATACGCGGTTCATGACACGCTGTCAATGACAAAATGGAATCGAATTTTATTGTTTAAAAGCATTATTAAGCATTCCCGCAACAAAGGATTTCGGCGATCTAGCAAATTAGATCGATTATGTTCACGAATTTTTCGACCGCACGTTCAAAACTATACGAAGCTGAAGTTTGCAACGTTGGAGTTCAACGAAATGAACGAAAAAAATATTTATAATTCATTATTTTTTTATTTCGCGAATTATTGATGTGGCTTGAAAAATAGCGAATTGGAAATTGGGCAGGGAACAAAATTGGAGATTTACTGGAACTATTTGAGAGTTTTTTAAAATTATTTCGTTGGACTCCAACGTTGGAAACTTCAGCGTCATAAAACTATTGAATTACTGCGAATTCGGGAACTTGAGACAAAAAAAATTCGCTACTCCCGGGGGGGGGGGGGGGGGGGGGGGGGGAACAAAAAAAAAAAGAAGAATCCCGGTGCAGTTCGAGGGCGAAAGGTAAAAAATGATTTCCTAAATTTTCCAGAACGTTGAATTTTGGCGCAATTGGCCTCATTTCGATGTCAACCGTTGAAAAGTAAAAACGAGAATGGTGAGAAAAAAAATGATGAAAATGCTTACCAGACTTGCCGACTCTGGGGCCGCCGAGGACGACCACCCTGATCCTGTTTACGTTTGTCATCATCCAAGAAGCCCACGGGATGATGAGATTCGTCTGATGAGAAATTCGGATTTTCCTCGTTTGTCAGGTATCGTTGGAATCAGCGCACATTATCATGACGAAGCGGGTGTGAAATCCGAGAAGTATAAAACAAGGAAAAAGCAAACAAAACAACAAACAGTAAATTCGAAGAAACGAATAATTCGTTCACGCACATCCGCGCAGCACTGTCACAATGTCACGATTGTATTAATAACCGTGGGAATATTTAACTCGAGCGACACTTCTCGCTCGGAATCACTTGTTCAAATCGCCACGCAGTTTTCAAACCGTTTCGATAATAAAAAGTGTCTACGTTTGATCAACGACGAAAATAAATGAGCCGTAAAAATTAGACAAACGCACTTGCCGCGCGGCGATGTGTACCGTACAACGCTTGCGCACGCACTGTCGGCGGAACAAGCCCGCCAGTAACTTTCATTCGATCCCTATTGGCTCGTCTCTTGCCGATTCGCTCTTCAGTCACCGCGGAGCGACACACCTGGGTGTTCCGCGACTCTTGCGCGTATTGGTGGGCGCGATTTCCTAGTACGTGAGAGATCCGACGACGACAACGCCACGAGCAGCACGGGCAATCAACCCGACGAAGTTTTATGTGCGAGTGCGAAGCCTGTCGCCGCTTTGTAATTATTTTCAAGCACCCATTCAGATAAATACAAGAGGAGACGTCCCCGTTTAATCGTCCACGACGATGACAGCGCGATCCAGTCGATTATGCAGTGCCTTATTGAATACTAGACAGCAATCCGCAGCCCCAAATGTCCCAGGTAATGTACCGTTTCTCGGCGCGCGCGGGCACGTCATTCGGTTTTTCTTAAACTCTTTTTATTTTATTTTTATTATTTATTCTGCTGGTTAAATTACAACTTGCTGAATAGCAGCGAACCTTTTGTCACGAAGTTCATAGGGTTCGGCGGAGCCACGCTTTATTCTCTTTCCGTTGCTACGTCGAAAGCTCCCGAGACAATTATTCACGCATCTCTGGATTCCTCGTCGATTCTCGAGGCCGAGCGAGCGAGCCTGCTCACGTGGAAGGCACGAAAAACAACGAGTTTTTGCGGCTTTTCTAGATTTTCTTCATTCTCGGGATGAGTTGGAATTGTTGTGTCAAGGGATCTCCGAGAAATCCGCAAATTCGCGGTGCAAAATATGAGAAAATGTGAAAAAGAAAAAATAGAGGAAAAAGATAAAATGGGAGAATGCGAGAAACAAGACAGCGGATTCGCAATGAGTCTTGCGGTAACGCGGTGAACCAACAAAACGATCAGGGTTCTGCGGGTATTTTCTAGCTACGAAGGATTTTATGCTCGCCGGGGTTGAAAGCAGGAACGTTGAGAAAATGAGAGCGAGGAACGAGAAGGTGGACACAAAAGGAAAACGAAATTCAGGGATTCTCGATGAGGGAATATCCGAGAATATTTCGGAACGTTCGATTCTTCGGGAAGTGACGACAATCGCAAATCCATGAAAGTTGACCAAAGAATGTGCGAACGATGATTTCTCCTTTGATATTTCGTATACGATCCTAGCGTGGAAACGGAGGATAATAGTTGTCCCACTCTTTGAAGGTGTCAAACACGATGGCTCATCGAAAAAAATGACGAGACCACAAAACAAAACGATGGAAAATACAACAAAGAACGAACACGTTCGCGGAATTGCACAATCTCGATCGAAACGCGAAGAAACGATGACGTATTCGTTTTGTTGGGGAGAAAGAGAGCGCGATTTCAAATCGTTTTCCACACTGTACGTTCCTAACCTCTTTATTGTCGCCGCATTTTGTTTACAGTCGAGCGTCGGAAATCTTCCGATGTTCGAGTAAGCAGTCCGTGTTTCTCGAGCGCTCCGTATCGTGGCGCCACTGCCTTAGGCTTTTTTGCCACTTGGCGGGAATACGTGTAGTAACGGTAGCGGCGTAAGCGGCGCTAGTAATCTTTGTATATATTTTATCTTCGCGTATGTCTATATTTATATCGACACATATAAGTTTATGTGTATGCAGTGCATAAGAAGAGCCAAGGCTTCGCGAAGCTCTCCTCAACGTTCTTCCACAGTATTCGCACGACCGTACTCGACAGGCCGTTGCTTCACTTTCTCTGAGTACGACGGACCTTCTCGTACCGAACACGAGGCTTCCCTTGTCGCTGATGGTGTTGGTGGCGCTGATTCTGCCGTCGCTGCTGATGTCTCGACATCACGTCCCCGACCGTTGTATGTACGTGATGCTTTTTCCTCCTCCTTTCCTTCCTTCTCTTGCCGTCACGGATTTCACGAACCTCTGTATATTACCACTCTCTCGTGCCGCGGATCGTTCGTCGACGAAAAAGAAAAAAAAATTTAAATAGAAATAAAAAATAAACAATTTGCTTAAATCACCACCGAGAGCTAAATCCACGATGACTCGACCACCGGAACAGCCCGACGTCTCTGCAAGAAAAATGAGAGAAATTTCGTTAGACCCTAACCTCCAACGGAATAAAGTTTACGAATTCGGTGCTCTTGCTTCCTCACATTTATCGTTACTCGCGAATAGTGAAGAACGCTTTTTTCTTTTTTCATAATACGAGATTTTTCGAAGAACACAAATAACCATTCGAACGATGAAAAATCGACAAAATATTCCAGCTCTTCGGTCCAATTAGAGGGGATTCAATCCGCACAATTATTCCATCTTTTCTTTATTTATTTCCTTTGTGTCAGTGCTTTTTTTTGTGAATAAAAAGTGAATCTACTGAGTTCAATTGTGTTAAGAGCATGGATCAGTCGCTATCTCGCCACCGTGAGCGCGAGAGAGATAGCTGCAATTTTCGAAATTGAATATCTGCGACACGGTTTGATCAATAAAAAAAAGCCCCTGTCAGCGTATTTTTGCCATCTTTCCGCGTCCGCTGACAGAGCCTTTTTTTGATTAGTCAAACAACAGCGGAGAATTTTCATTTCGAAAATTCAAGGTGAGGTTAGTCGACTGATCCATGCTCTTAATCACCAATAAAAAATTAATGAGTGAAAAATCGAGAAAAAAAACAGCATCCAATTTTCATGTGCCAGGTATACGCTCGCCGTCAATCTCTAATCAATCGCTGATGTGGTTCGTCAACATTTTTAAAATAACGAAAAGCGAGCAATTTTCGAAGAAAATAAAAAAATTCTTGACTATTTTACAAGGATGATGACTACCATTTTCGTACAACTCGAAATAATTCGTCATGCACTTCAAAACTCTGTTATACAAACAATTCACTTGGAGCCGGCTACTTTTATGGTAAGCTCCTTTGAGTATTTCGTTACTACTGTATACTGGTGCATACTTAAAATGGATTAGCCAACGTTATTGAGCTCCGCAATTTCTCAAGACTTCCTTTTACTACGAAAAACGTTACAAATTGTAGGAATATATTCCAGCGAGCCTTAGCCTCCTTGAAACGTCGTACGCTCTCATTTTTATTTATCTTTCTTAGATGCACGTGACTGATTCCGTCCGATGTCAATCGAGCCATTTCTTCAACTGCTGAATCCATTTTTAATTGAATTTTTGACACCTTTTCCGAACTTGACTGTTAATGAAATTTGTTTCCTCAACTATCTTTCATTTTCGACTTGATTATTTTTTTCTTTTTTTTCGATATTTTATTCGAGTCATTTGTTCCCAAGTAGAATGAAAATTGTTCCAGTTTTGAATTTCACGCGTTTCTTCAAGTTTTAACTCGACTCGATTGCATCGAGTTTTCGTTCGTTCTCTCGGAATTAAATTTCCTTCCCTTTCTACGTAAAAATAGAAACTCTCGTATCGAGGAGTGAAGAAATTTTTGCTATGAATATGAGAATGAAACAGTAACGTTTCATATTCACATTTGACGATAGCAATATCACTTATTTTTCAATCAAATGTTTTTTTTTCGTACAGTCGTACACGCTTATCAGTTAGATCGTGGACTTTCTCGTTCTTGATATGATAAATAACTTGGCGATATCGAAGACTAATTGGCCGATCGTAAGGAAATAAACGTTAAACGATCGTTTTGCGAAATTTATGTTGGAAGATAAAAGGAAAGACGTGAGCGACGACGGGGACAGCGGCGGCGCTGCTGTAGTCCCCCACCGGTAGCAACGTCGCTGTCGTCGTTCGGTGTGCGAGAGACGCAACGCGCGCAAGATTGTTATACGATCCCGGAAAAATAATAATCGTACCGTTTGTGGAATTTTATTGGTCGAGGTGCAAGCTGAGCACAGAGATATGCGGCTATAAAGCAGATCCTCGCGTTTGAGCATAATGTCGAGTCCTCGGTCTATAAATATTTATGGCAATATCCATTGACATTGACGAAATGAGTTATTTTGAAATTCCATCAAATTCCAAGATCTCTGTTACTGAAAACGGATTAGAATCGCGCGAGGAGGAAAGAAAATTTCCGTTATGGGAAAAGTTGAGTGTGCGAGTGTCGAGGGAGGCGAAACGTCGACGAAGACGAATGTTCGTTTGTGAATAAAGCATTTTTCACTCTTATCTCGTCGCGGGAGTGATGCGACGCAAGACATTTTCTCCGGATTAGAAATTTTAGTGACAAATCCGTAAGAGTTCGGACGTCATCGAAATGCCATGTTTATTTATTCGTAAACAAAGACGCGCGCAGAGGATCGATGGAACTGAAGAGTTTTTTTATCGATTCGTCATGAGACTTGGAACGTCACAAAACACAACGATGTTCCTTCCCACTAGTGAGAGGCTAAAAAATTCAAAGATTTTATTTCGTAGATGATTTATAGAGTGAACCAATGTCGAAGTCGCTTGAAAAATCATTTCGAAATCGTGGCAAATCGAAGCATTTCCACAGACTCGTAATCGCGGCGTCGAATGATTTTCTTAGTTATGGCGAGGAACGAGACGTTTTCTCGTTATCGGAGCGGTGTCACGTCCGATGTTTTGATGAAAGGGAATACGCGCGGATGAGAAGGGAAACGGCGGAGGCGGCGACGAGACGGGCCGGCACACGGAGCACACAAAACGTAGATACGAGTGAAAGCAAAACCTGAGGCTAAAAACAACGCGAGACACGGATACACGAACGACGGACATGCTGCACACAGCATCAGTGACGAGACGGTGTCGCGGTATGAAGGGGGAACGCACGGCATCACGAGAGAAAGACGGAGACGAAGAGAACGTTGAAAGTGTGGAATAAAAAAGCACGCTCTTCTCATAACTCGCGCGCGCACAAACGCCCCAAGACGAAGCTTTTCGAGTATCGTGTGTCACGTGAGAGCAGTTCTGATAAGGTGAATTGTCACAGTTAATGCCCGGTGAGAAACGCTGTAGAAACGTCGCCCCTTTTTGTTACAACTCAGCCTCGAGCCTCCGCGCTTCTTTCTTCGTGTCCTCGCATCTGCGCGCTCGACGCTACTTTTCGTGTACACTGCGTTAATAAGAGCCGAAAGGAGAGACGAAAACAAAGAATTTGCGCGCGCACCTCTTCCCGAGCGATGTCGATTGAGAAGTTGGTCAAACTGCTTGCGAAACTATTTTTTTTAGCAATGCGATCAAACTGAGGTAGACGAAAAATCGATTATTCAACGTGGACGTTCTTGCGATCGTTGAATCGAATTTTTGAGATGAAGGTCAAAAACCTTTTTTTATGTACTGAGTGTTGGTACGAAAAAGGATGGAATTCACCACTTCCGCGTAACTCGGCTCGCACTCCTCGACGAAACTGACATTAGAAACTGGAATTTATAATAAAAACGGGAATTGCGATGAATCCAGTCGAATGACAGAGTCGAATGTTGTGATTACATCGACGAATTGAATTTTGTCGATTGTTGTGGCACTCTCGAGTAGTAAATATTGAGCAGTCAGCTGCCGGAATTGAGGTTGAAAAATTGAGGTTACGTCGAGTGGAGTTGAATTAATTGTGAGTAATGTTAACTGGTACAAACGACCGGAACTAGACTGAATAAAATGGAAATTCTACGAAAAGTTGAACCTTCGATTATCGTGGACGGGCCTCTCAATTCGTCCGAGCATAAATTTAACTTGACGTAATTGGACGAATGAAAGACTCGAATTGAATCAATAATTCGTGATGAAAGAAATTTTGGCTCCGGCAAGTTATGACTGTGCAAATGGAAATCGAATTGCTATTAATTCGGAGATTGGACCTACCACAATTTCGTCGAATCGAAGCCGAACGAGTCGTCGACGGTCACGCGGGAGCTGCTCGCTTTGAAACGTCGCCAGAGTCACCACTGACAGAAAATCGTGAAAAATTGTTCACTCGAACAAATACTTGAAGCTTCCACTCGATTGATTTCAGAAAAACGTATTTTTTTCCTCGGAATCACCGCATCGGATCACTGACTCGAATGATAATCTTATCAACTCGCTCAATTTCATCCTGACCAATTTCAATGGCAGTGGAGAAAATATGCGAGAAAAGTTATTCATCATTTTTCTGACGGACGCGACTTTCCTGTTTGGCGAATAAATTCTTCGAATGGATATGACGCTTCATTGTTAATTCAGAGGCCAGTGAAAATGAAGAATTCCGTGATTCATTAATAAAATCAAAAATGTCGTTTTTGTTATTGTCGTTTACGTTTCGTGATGCTTAAATCACTTGATGCGTGCCCACGGTAATCACTACTACGACGAAAACATTGCTACGTCCTCAAAATGTCAAGCTGCCTCGACCGTTAACATCAAAACAATAATCTTCGTGTTTACGCTCGCGGTTGAATATTTGAAAAATGTCGCCACGAGCGAGACCTTTCACTCATCGTCAGAATCAATCACATTCGTACCAAACATATGAACCTCCTGCCAGTGTTGAGTTGATCCAAATTCATCTAAATCGCTTCGTCTAAAAGCGAACGATCCGCGAATCTGTCATTAAAGATACAGTACTTCCGACGGCCTTTATTTTCGCACACGGCAAAGGACGAGAAGTCACTCGTAAAGGTGTGCGCGATGTACAACCCAAAAACGAAAGTTCGTATGCAAACTCGGGAAGTAGAAAATAATTTCGCGAATGTCGTTCGTTCAACTGGAATTTACGAAATGTAAGAGCGAGCGACCCGAAGAATGATTTTGCTTCAGCGAGTCGAGCCCGAAGCTGTCGCTTACATCGGCATGTCTAAAGTCAACGAATCTCAATAATAATACTAATAATCTTGATAGCAATGTCAATAATGATAATGAGGAAAAAATCTGGAAACTAACCTTTTCTCACTCTCTGTTCGGTGGGATAAAACTGTCAAACGAGTACACGCGTATCCTTCCCGTTAATCTCGTTTCGTCACTGTCGCTTAGAGTTTTTAGCACGGTAGAGCAGCAACGCTGAGAATTAGGGAGCACAAATGCGCGGGCGATGGGTCGTGGACTTCCGTTTCGCAAATTTTAATAATTCGAATTCGCGTGTGCTCGAGTCGATGTGCGCTCTTTTTAATCCAACGGGAAATATTTATACCGCGTTCACTGTTTTTTTAAATAAAAATTCGCTGAAACGAGCGCACGTGTGTTTATGTGAGCGCGTCAATACGGGTATTTGAGTTATGCCGCGCGAGCGCCTACGGTGGACTCTAAATTGGTTCGCGACAGTCACTCTCCGTTTCCGTGTATCCCTACGAATCGTTTCACGTTGACCGGGAGTTTCTGACGAGCGAAAAAAAAGAGAACCAACGAAAGGAAGCGAAAGAAATTCTCACGGGAATCGTTCGAGTCGAAGTTTTGTAGTCGAGTCAACAGAAACTCGAGTGCAACGAGAGTTCTTCCAAGTTTTTCACACACACGAAATTTTCACGGTTGTTGCTTGTTTCACTGATGAAGTATTTATTTTCGCGACCGTTACCGCGAATATCTGAATGACAAAAACTTTGATTTTTCCCGATTCCTTCTGATTCGAAGTTTTTCTGGTACACAAATTTTTGTCTCGTGAGTCTGTTCGCAGAGATTTTCGATGCGTTTTTATCTAGATCGACTTATCAGTGTCAGGAGTACAACCGTAAAAACGCAACCGGTTATACGCGTACTGAATTTTCATAAGAAGTTTTAACGATTTTGAAGCTATTGAAAAAAAGTAGCGGATTCGTGTGTGGATGTTTGCGTCTGCGAGCAGGGCATAAAAATAAAACGAAAGGTAAGCACCCTCTCACACGAAAGTATGACCACTCGCGCCGAGCGCTCGCCGGCGAATGCTCGCATTCGTCCCGGTGCACCGTCTAATATGCACTACCGGCTACGCCGCACGTTTTACTCTCGCATCGAGCACAGCACAGCGGCTCCGCGCTGCGGCTAATGCGGCAACGGCGACGGCGGCGGCTCTAGCAAAATTAACAGCGCCGCGCGCGCTACGCTACAAGGTGACTGGTGTGTTAACGCAGGTAAGGCGCCCGCTCGCGACTCCACGCGTCAATTGTGCTTCCAATCATCCCTACTCACTCGGCTATTCGCGGTCCGCTGCGAGTAGCACTCTCGGTAGCAAATATATGTATGTGGAGTGAGCGCAGCAAATTTGGAAAATAAAATAACACGCAAACTACTGTACCGAATATCCTGCATTCGTATTTTAAACATTGATATTTTTAAGTCATTTTTCTCATTTTATTTTCGATTGTCGGCACATTTCACTGTAGTTTATTAAACGAACGTGTTTTCGAAATAAAAATTAGTCTGATTTTATAGTGGCATAGGACTCTGTATACGAGTTTGTATTCAATGTTGACTCGATGTCAATTTTCGTCGGCGAACACAACCTAAAAACTACCCAGTTGATCGAAATCTATTCCGAGGCCGAAGTATTCTGTTCTCGACACATTTTTTTATAGAGTTCAGTGCGGTACATTGTTCATGTTCAATGCAATATATTTACGAGGTTAGAGTTAATTTTCGCTATCGAAAAAGTGTGCATAACCAGAAAAACGTTCCTATTCAGTTTTATTACTTCGAGTCGATCTTTTCCCTCCATTTTCCCAATAACTACTTCACGGACTAACCTTGAAATGAAGAAGGCGCCTGAACGGGAAAGAAATAAAATATTGGCGCCACTTGATTGTCGGTTTCTAATACTGCAACTTTCGATAGAAATATTTTCCTCTAACCATTTTGTAGTTCTCAAGATAATTAAGGTGTTAAGAGCTATTGCGTCACATTGTATTCCTGTTTTTATTCTTTTACTCGGTACTGTTCTCTTACGATTTTCGCACCACTATATAATTTCCACTTGCAGGTAAATGCACGGTAGGAAGGATACTCAATAAAACGAGGCAAAAGAAATCTCTTGCTCGAATGGCGCTTGAAATTTCTTCGAATCTCTATATTATTTCGAATCATTTCCTTTCGCGAATCAAAAGTACGAAAGAATTGAGAAATTCTTGGCAACTTCTGGACAGACTTACAAATACAAACATCGATTCTCGTGTGAAAAGTGAGGTTATAATGCGTTTATTCAAACATCTTTTTGTTCTCGTTCAACCTACTTTCTTCGGTATGTACAAGATTTTACTCGCGTATATCTTCAAGTAATAAATGGTGAAAATAAAATGTTTGTGCTTTGATAAGAAAAGCAGTCTGAGTACTTTATTAATTCGACGATGAGGATGTGAATTTAATCATTCGCTACTATAATTCCACACTTTTCGTCAAAATTATACACTCGCTATCTCGAGCGACTCCAGATTGCAGCGACGCTTTGTTGTGGTGTGTTGTACATTGCAAGCTTCAGCCAGATAAAACATCTTATCGTGATACAGAGTTGGTACGAATACATATACGGACGATGCTCAAATATGAAAAAGCCTCGGTGCACAATGTTAATAAACTTCGATGTGTTATGTTTTCGATTATTCGCGTTGAAAATTTGCATTCGACTTAATTAGCTCATTTACGATTTGTGGAACGAACTTTGAGGCCGTCTCGAATAATAAAAAAAATTAAGAAACCTCCCAGGAGTGAATTTAGACGCAGTTATTTCATTCGCACTCGAAGTGCCTCGATAAGTTTCGAACGAAATGGCGAATGTCTATGGACATCGTCGTCGCAAAAGTTCATTATTGTGACGCCACACAAATTGTCATTTTTTCAATAATTTCGCCAGTGAATTGTCTTTTGTTTCAACTTCGCGGATTCTTTCGACTTTGACATTTAATTTTTTCATCAATTCCTGATTCGAAACCATTTCAATCTTTTCACAATAAGCTGAACAACAAGTTTTGTTTTTCTCCTTTCGCACAGATATGCAAGTACAAAAACAGCAGAGCAACGTCGATAAAAATGTGGTCGCGTACCGACTGCGAATATGTCAGATCTCTACGAAGTATTTGAAACCTTGCAACTCTCTTTCCGACTGCTCAAAAGAAAAAATGTTTGCTTTCCTTACCTCGTTACAGACTGGCGGAATTTTACTTCCTGACTTTCTTCCACCGTTTTCCAACTCTACCGTTCCGTTCAGCGCGTCAGCCCACTAGGAACTGAACGGTGCTGCCATCTCGCTTTCTTATGACGAATTAGTACCCGATTGAACAGTACCAACTGCCAGCCACATACCAAGCGGAATCTCGACGCAAAATGTGTCTCCAAACAAAGTGTCTTTTCGTGCATCCGAAGACGTCACGAAGTGAATGAATTCTTAGTGAAACATAACAAACGATCTGAGAACTCATTTTTTTTCGAGCCATTGATATCATCCTACCAGCTTCTACAACCATTTCGTGTTTTCTCCCCTCACAAAACATAACTACAAATCACTGTAAACAACGAATACGTGACCATGGCAACTCGAGTAATGAGTAGCTTAGCCTGGCACCATTTGATCAGTACGAATTAAGAAACCTGAGTGCAGTTTATTCAATCAATTAAAATAAAGTAACGAAAATGGTTAACAAGAAAATAGATCGCGTTGAAAATTCTATGGAGAAAAAATCTTTGCTCAATAAATACGACATACCGGTTGACCACTTGTCTTACGAGTACATAACTCAGTGCGAAAATGCCAAAGAGCTGGAACGTATAATTACTATTCTTCGGTAATTTCTCTTGACTTTCATTACATCCGAGATAACGCTTTTTCTTGAGCACGGTATAAACACACTTTATTGTATGGAATTTACTCGCTTCCTTTTCCATAGTTATTTGTCGAGCTATTGATAAACTATCCGTTCTTTCGTTTGGCCCAAATCTCACTGTACAAATAGGTATGCAGTTACAGTATACACTCTGGCAAATTCGTTGAAATTTTGAGGTCGAATGCCTGCCACCGGCAGTGCTTGCCGAGCCCCTGAAGGTTAATGCCCCAGTTAGGTGTCAACAAACGTTGTAATTTCCTTACAAACCGAGATGTCGAACGAAACGGGAGTGCTTCGCTGCGCACAACTGCGAACTTTTAACAGAATAACGAACATTTTGTTATCGCCAAAAAAAACTATTGACATTGAAATCTCGTGAAAGTAGGAACCGTCGGTGATTTTTTTCGACGTCCCCGCACAAACTCAGTTCCAATAGATGAAAAATTGTTGCGTTTCGATGAGTCAAAGGCTTTCGATTTTTCTTAGTTCCGGCGAGGAAGGGTACTACCCCGATTTGAATAAGCACGCGGAGAGCCGTTTAGCCACCATGAAGCCTTCGAGCACCGTTTTGCGAGTGGCGGAACCAGTCCTCAAGAAAGATATGCTCGAGCCCGAGAATCGGGAAATGTTGGAAAAGGACATAAGCGAGTGGATGAGCGAGATGAAGATGCGGGAAAAAGATTTAGAGGAAGGGCGTCGTATGAATACGAACGAGCCGATTCCCCAGCCTGCCGTCCGCAAAATAATGTTTGATCAACCGGAAGTGAGTTTTTTTTTTTATTATTCTCAGACGATTTCTGTTCAGTGCGTAATGAGATATTTTTTTTTAAGAAAAATCAGCAACAGTCGCAGCAAAAAACGCAGAAGCGCATCGCATCGTGCGATTATGCCGGATGGGACAAATACGACGCTGAAACGGAGATTAATCGAATCGACCTGCAGCACGATGTCAAGCAAGCCGAAGCGAAAAAAGCACAGAAAATTCTTTCCAATAAAGGAAAGAAAATGAAGAATGAATCCAGGGAAGAAATCGTCAATAGACGTAAGTCCTAAATATGAATTTCATCGAAATGTTGCTCGACTCTTCCTAACGTCAATTTTCAATAATCTACAAACATTTGACGCGCAACGATAAATTGACGAATACTTGAAAAATTGTGGCATTTTTTTTTAACTATTTTCCGTCCTCCAAGCGAGGAAGATAACGCTGCCTCGAAAGGAAGCAACATTATTTAAGGGCTATGAACAGTGTAATCGTTAGAATTTCAGGTGTTTTCACTTTCTTTTATAAATAAAAATTGGTTGGATGGATTTACGTAAAACTTTGAACGCATATTGTACATACTCAAAAGTATTGAAAAAATGTAAAAAAAATTTTTTCAACGCTATATTTTTGTGCAATGGTGCGTCGAAAATGGCACTCCTTGAACCGGCGCTGACGGAAAGAGTTTTTATTCCAGCGACTTTATTTAACCCTACACCTCATGTGCCTTTTTTCATACCCTCAACCTCATGACCGGGGTTTGAACGCACCCCACTTTTTTCTGCTTATAAATCCGGTCCTACGATGCTAAACTGACTTTATCCTACACCATTTTCTTCGTTTTTTTATAACGAAAAGAATGATGTACGATAAAACTAATTTCAATTGAATTTATATATTAAAAAATCCGTCGATAATCAGTCGATAATGTCGCTCGTTAGGACGGGAGCGTGGTTTGAAGTTCGCGTGGGGTGTGCTCACACCCCAGTCATGCGTTCTAGGGTTAAATTGCATTTTCTAGGTAAAACGTACGTTTTCATCATGACGTTGCCGTTTTTTCATAACTTTTTTTTATTTTCTTTTATAAACAATTATCTACTGAGAAATCCACAAAAACTGCGATTTTTTTCTTCGGATGGTCGCGCCATTTGTTTTTCTAAACAATATTTTGAATCTTTTTGGTTTTTCGTCCTGAGATCTTGCATTTTTGAGATTTGTTGTCAAAGCCGATTCGAGGGCTGGCATTTTCAACGCACCACGGTACAAAAAAATTTCCATCGAACCAAACTTTATTTATAAAATGAAGAAAAAGCACCTAAAGTTCCAACGTTTACACCGTTCGGAGCCCTTAACGATGCTTTCGAGTCGCAGCGAGGCAAATGACCCTCAAATGAAACGAATAAAAGCGAAAAAAAATAATGACGATAAAAGGAACGAAATTCTTTGTCCAGTCGCGCTTACCGGAACGGAATTGAGCATGATGGCGGAGAGGGATCGAGAAAAGGGAAACGAGGCGTTCAAAGCTGGCGACTACGAAGAGGCTCTTCATTTCTACGAATCCAGCGTCGCCATAGACCCGACGATAAATGCCTACAATAATCGTGCGATAACTTTCATCAAGTTGCAACGTTACAAGGATGCCCTTAACGATTGTAACAAAGTCCTCAGTGTGGATCACACGAACGTAAAAGCCCTGCTTCGAAGGGGATTGGCCCTCGAACATCTGGAAAAGAGAACTCAAGTACAGCGTTTCTCATTGTTTCGAATGATTGTCCGCTCGACGTCGTTCTCTCGGGCGTAGGCAGCAAAAAAATCACTTTCCATTAATTCCTATTGAAAGTCAATGAGCTCTTTGTTTTTTCAGGCATTGGCTGATTACGAGGCGGTACTGAAATTAGAACCTGCCAACAAAATCGCGATAGGAGCCGTTAGCAAGCTCAGGGGACCGTGTAATTCGAAAAAAATTAGGTATGCAAAAATAAAGATTTGATTATTCATTGAAAATGTGCAAGAAATTTTTCACATTTTTCCACTACGGTTATCAATCGTTTGATTTCGCGCCACTGTCATCGCGGAATTATATTGTTTAAGAATGAAGATAGAGGACGGAGCTCCAACGGATGAGAATTCGTCGAAACAATCGATAAAATCGAGTGGAAAAGTCGACACTTTGAGCGAAGAAGAAATGAAAGTTTCGAGTGGTGGTAAAACTTCAAATTTGTCAGCGGAAGGTCACCCCGGGTTAGCGGAGCTCAAAACAAATGTCAACAATGCTGGGCCCAATAGGACGCAAGGGAGAGCATTGGCAGCGCCGAATTCGCAGATGCGGTCACAAATCTGTTTCTGTAACAACGCGCCCAGCTCGTCTCGACGCTCGACTCCCCAGCCCCACTTCAGAGACGTTTATTGTCCGAAAGCGTTCCAAAAGCCATCAGGAAACTCTCCGAAAAGCCAGAGCATCTTCACCGATGCCAAAGCCTCGTATGGCAAAAATTCGAGTGTCATCATCGAGGAGATTCCCAACGAGCCGTGCGAGAAATCTGAAAATAAGATAAATCAGAGAGAAAAGAAAAAAATTAGCGCTAAGGGGAGCAATAATTTCGGGAATTTCGGAGGCGGTGATCACGACGTGTCCACTAAAAAATCTGACGTTGTCACACAGCCGGCTTCTCAGAGAATCGACGTGTCTAAGGCCGATAAAAATATTCGGAAAAAGAACGAAAAAAATTGTCCGAAGGCGATGGAGGGGTGTGACAACTTGACGAACCCTCGGAGGTCATTTGCGAAAACTTGCGATGCCGCAATCGAGGAGATACCGAATGTAGAATTTGCGAAGACTCGCGATGACTCGAAGACAGAAAACGGCCGAAAAATACTGACAGAGACTGAGACGATTTCGAAGAATTTCCAGCCTGTCAAAGACCGAGATCGAAACGGAAAAAAAGACGATTCCAAAAGGGAGCTTTCGCTCGAAACGTGTGGAAAAAAATGTGTCGAAAACGGTGGTGGTGGTTTTGACGAATCGTCAAAGAGTTCGACGATCCGGTCAAATTCTGTTGGCGCAGACACTAAAATCCCTTCGAAAATATCCTCCAGTTTGAACAGCGGAGACACGTTGCCTACAGCAAATGAAAAAATCAACGAAAAATTGAATTCTGACGAGAAGAACGCCGAGCCAAAAGTATTGAAAACAATCGGAAAAACAGTGACTTTCGCAACGAACCATGGGAAAAAAGAAGGGAACAAGGAATTTGAGGTTACCGATGATTCAATTTCGAAAGACGAAAGTGCAGCGTTGGAAGAAACGGAGAATATCGAATTCGGGAAAATCGAATCACCGTACGAGTTTCTTCGACTGTGGTATTCCATTAGAAACGATCCTCACTTGATTCATCGTGCGAATCTTTTGAAAGCGTTTCCTCCCGAAAAGATAGAAGCAGGTGAATGCTCAATAATATTTGCTCTTAATTAAACACAGACCTACGAAAATTCGGTAGATTAATCGCGACAGAAAACTCATGTTTTTAAAAAAACTCGATCGTATAGTTATAGGCAACAAATTGGACGGCGACATGTTGAGTTTGATTCTTACCTGCTTCGAGCACCACTATTGCTCGGTTGAAAATTTGGAACTACTGAGTCGCTTCCTCCAGCATTTAGGGCAAGTCAAACGCTTTTCGATCGTTAGAATGTTCATGGACGAAAAAGACAAAACAGGTGAAGTATTCTGTTCGCAATTTTTTATTCGATTCCCACTTTAATGTTTCGATTATTCTATTTTATTTAATACTGTGGAAATTCTTCATCTATCAATCTTTTGTATCTGTTGTTGCAGCCCTTCGAAATATATTCTCGTTTTTGGAACGCCAGAAATCGACAGACCTGACTCGAGAATTACGTAAAACGTTTGATGTACCGATGTAAAATATACTTTCGTGTATTTATGAATAAATATGACCAGGTTTCCCGAGTGTAAAAAGACTTTCCAATCGCAACAGAATCACTATTAATTCGAGGCAATTATGTTCACAGCTATGCCAAAACTGAAACGAAGCGCAATCGCCGCTCACGAATTTTAAGGTTAAACAGATTGCAATACGTTTGCAACGGGTTGAAATATTTTATTTTATCGTATTTTTATAAAAAGCAAACATTTTGGTTTTTCATGACAAATTTTACACTTAAACGAAACGAAAACATTATAATGATACAGCAGTAAACGTTCCAACAGTGGCACAGTGTAGTTGGGTAGGTACAGCAAAAATATTGCGTAACCAATACACTCTGTATTAGTTCCACACGCTTACCGTGCGTCGGTACGTGAGGGCTGCAGTATCAATATATACGCGTACTCCCATCGTATTACCAGCAGTAAAAGTTCGCTGGTCATCTGGAACCGAAAAAATAAACTCTACTGCTGACGAGCGGAAGAGTTACGTAGGAGCTAGTCGACATCTCTACACTTTCGATTATTTTGAGTTCGGCTTGGTTCGGCTTCTCTGCAGCAGATATAATGTCGCCGGCGATGATATATATGGTAGGGGACTTTCTTGTTTTTTTCAATATAACTGTGGCGAAAGATAATGGTCAATTTTCACAATTTGTCGAGAACGCGATTTTTTTATCTAACATGATAAAATTTATTTTAATTATTAAATAGAAATGAAAAATTATTGAGTAGATGAAAAGAAAAATTTTGGAATCAGACCACAGAGGAATGGTGGGGACGAATCGAATAATTCATTTTTAGCAGCCGATAATCATGAAAGTATCGCAATCAATGGTCATTGTTTCATTTCATTTTTTCGTTTTTGATAAGTCGAGGACGCGGTGTCCGGATTTGTGATCGCATAAAAAAAATGATAACACTTTCGTCCTTCAACTTCTCATATCGATTTATCGAATATTTTTCGCTTTGTCTACAGTCGTCTCGTGGAATTTTTTCGCTACGGGTTAGACATGAATGATTCAGTATAAACTGCTAATAAGCAAAATGCTCCGTAATAATAATTGCAACAAATCTTCGTAACGATTATTTCTATTCGTTATGCTTATTTTTTTATCATATATCACGTCATTTGTACCTTTCTAAAGTCCAACTCCTTTTGTTGGATTCGTACGAATCCGCTGTTTTCATACGATAAGCCATAAGCGGACACGCATTTTTGGATACTCTGTGTTCACTGTCACTATTCTTGATTTTTAACGGTTAATTGAATTTTCGAATTCGAGCTCTACTTCTTCAGATTCAGCTATTATCACGCTATTATACAAGTGCGTTTAAAATTGGGTGAAATAGTGCAGTTTTCCTGAATTCCCTAGATATTGTAATATGAATCGGAGTATAGATGGAAAGAATAAACTTCAACGTGTTTCACTGCAGCAACTCGAGTTGTTTAAAAATACAATGAAAAATGTAGAAAACGCTACAACATATTCCACGTAAAATATGGAAACTTCTAGAGATAGAGAAATTGGGTCCGAAGTTTGTCTCATAGGGAATTTCACTTTCGTCAGTTTCGAACTCAAAGGACAGCTATATTCATGGCAATAAAAATGTTTCGTAGAAAGTCAACTGGTTCTTTGGCGAATCAAAACCAAAACAAAGACAAAAAATATTCATCAGTTGTCCTTGAATTCTTGGTCGGATACGCGAGGGTATATTTTTGTACCAATTCTACGTTCGAAAGTGTTGATTATAAATACAGATTTTGTTTATTCGCACAATCGTTTCGTGACTTTCGTGAGAACATCCTAGAAAAAACATGGATAAAGACTGAAAATCGTCATATTCGGGTATCTGAACGTTGAGCCGCCTATACCACCTCTCGACAATCGTAAAATCTAGAAAGATGATCGGAAGTTAACACGCATGAACTTGAATTCGAAAAAAAAAACGGTTGAGAGTCCCCTTTTATCAGTCATGATTCAGGCAGTTCTCGATAATAAGTCGCTTCTTCGAGTTACAGTAAGTCAAAGGTCAATTCTCAGGTCAATGTATGCCTATAATCCCGCATGTATTTGACTTGATTACTATAATATATGTGCGAAACATTCCAAACTGCTAGACCGACTCATAACCTCGACCTCGCAGGGAGTTTCAACAAATTGCTTTTTGCAAAGTAGGGTTAAACACTCAAGTCCGTAACCGGCCAAGTATACTCTACCATAATACCTGATGGTTCTGCCTTATTAAACGAGCAAAAAAATGAAACTTTCTTTTTGATAGTCGAAACAATGCACTTTCCACAACGAATGGAATTCGATGCTTGTATAATGCTATTTCTGAATAAAAACCTTCGCAAGAACGAGCTCAAAATTCATTTATTTCAAACACTGCAACATCCAGCTTTTCACGAATTACGGTACCCAGCATTTTATCTTTTAATCATCGGGAACAGTTGCAAAAAATGGGAGAAAACTAAGATTTCAGGGCACATTGAAAGGCCAGCTCCCAACTCCATCTCCGATCAATTGGATTCCGAAATGTTTTTGCGTTCTATATACGAAATGGGGGGGGGGGGGGGTGAAGTAGTGAAAAAAAATGAAGTAAAAAATGAGGGTTTTGTACTAACGATATAAAACATGCACACGCAAGAGTGCTATTTCGTCAGTCTTACTGAGTCGGAGGGAGCTCTCCAGCAAGCGATACACGGCGTGACACCGACACAGTGAAAGCACACGTGACGTATTTTTTCGTAAAGTGCATGCTTTATTCTACTACGAAAAATAGCATGGTGTGCAGCGGACTTTACTCTCGCCTCGAGTTGGAATTTGGAACGACACTTGTATATAATTTTTTAATGTAGTTCAACGATCACTACACCATCATCGTGACGCTCAGGTCTACTACGATATTACAACTTCAGTAATTTCGTGTTCGTAAGTTGTACGCATTGTACATAACCTTATCGTTAATATCAAACACGAGTGAAAGTCGAATTCACAAGTCGACTGTGCTGCCGTATGGACGTTTCTTTCGTACGTTAATTTAAATTCGCTACTCACAGTGCTATTAGCTAAAAGTTTGTCTGCTTCTTCTAAAAATTGTGACTTTAAATACACTCCGCAATTTTCCTAAATCAACTAAAAATAAAATAAATGACAGTGTTAAGGATGAGATTGATTTATGCATCGCTTCCCATCAAAATTGTGGACGCGAGGGTGCTTGGGCTAAATTTATTTTTTTTTTCTAATCGTTTCGACATAGTATCAATAGTATGAACTTCATGTGTTAACTGTATGTTCGTCGACTCCAATTTGGATATAATTAAGAGTATGCATCAGTCGAATAACCTCACTTGGAATTTTCGAAATTGAAATTCTCTGACACAGTTTGACCGATTAAAAAGAGGCTCTGTCGGACGATGCAGGACGATGACAAAAATCGACTAATAAGGCCTTTTTTTCATCAGTCAAACTGTGTCATGGAATTTCGACTTCGAGATTTGCAGCTATTTCTCTCGTACGTAGAGTTGCGATATTCCGACTGATGCCCATCGTTGGCATATTGACGCGCCATTTAGTCTCAGATTTTTTCGATGACGTCGCATCGATTATTTCGAGATTGGTTGGATTGATTTTTACAAAATTCGATATCGGTTAAGATCGATCGTCAAATCCGATTAAAATCAGTATTTTGGTTCCTCATTTTAAATTTCTGCATTTTCAGTGCAGATCTGCAGATTCATTTCGTGCCGACGTGGGGCACCATCTCAATTGAGTGATCTCTGCTAAAATATTAACTATCCCCAAAAAAAAAAATGCTTTCCTTTGTCTTTCTTGACTTCTCGCTTTCTGGCTTCCTTCTTCCTTTTGAAAATATACTGAAAACCACTCTGACCAAAGAACCTGATTTATTCGTGGTATTTATGCGTCGGAAGATATCTTTTGCTACATGGACTTATCAACATAGATAAAGAAATGTACTTGTCCCGAGACTCTACCGAGTCTCTTGATAGCCAAGGGCGATTGAAAAAAATAAGGAAAAATAAATTAGTAAAAGGTCACTTCTCATATCTTCAACCCGTTTTTGAATCGATCATTTATTCTTTAAAAAAATACTGTACAATCAGATATCCACGATGGATTCTCCAGAAAAACAAAAAAGGCTGAGACAAAAGCATTCATGAAAACTCTGTTTTATTTCGTGCTCTTAAGATGATGGATCAGTCGGTAATCACACCTCGAATTTTTGAAATTGAAACTCTTTGACATCGTTCGTCTGATTAAAATAATAAAAATGTCATCGTACGCAGCACGATCGCAAAAATCCGATGACATTATTATTTTTTCGATCAGACGAACGATGTGGAAAAATTTCCTTTTTAAAATTTGCAGCTATCTCTCTCGCACTCACGGTTGTGATTACCGACTGATCCATCATCTTAACCATCTCTGCGTGCTCTGATTCTGATCGTTCTGATCCAAATGTCTAATAAATATATTCAGAATTTTCATGGAAGCTGTTTCTTGGCTCAGATAGCTGATTCCTGAAAAGAAAATCACTTTGACAGCCTACATCCCATGAAAACTGAGAAAATTTTTTAATAAACTGGGTAGTCGTGACGTTTTGACATTTGTTACACTAATTTTTTTGTATCTTACAGAAACGTGCATGAAGTTCCATAACCACCGCAGGGAGTAGCAGGGAGTCGAGTTGAGGTCGCGACGATCGCCCCCCCCCCCCCCCCCCCCATCTTCTTCAACACAATCGGAATTATTGTAATTCAAACAAAACATTCTCTCGCACGTTCGTTGACAAACGGACTCGTATTCGTTAAAAAAAAAAACATTCATCTGAAACATAAAGAACACACTTTGAAATAATAATACTATAAATAAACACAATAAATATGTATATATGTAAATTCTATACATGAATAATAAAAAATAGAAAAAAATAAAACACCTGCCTTATTCGGAGTCAACTGATCGTGAGTTTCTGATTTTCCTATCTTCAAATATTCCCGCCTTAATATTCCCAACCTGATATGGAAAAAAGAACCAAATCGTATTGGCACATGCCCCACTCGGATCTGGGAGATAGCCATAAAAGAGAAGAAGAAAAGACGAGAGTCGTCATGGAGTGCGAGGAGTGTCAGACCCGGGCCTAATGCCTTCGGGAATGTATCTCGTGTAGTTCAAACTGTAGAATAAAAAAAAAGGCATAACAAGCAGTGCTGTTGATTCGGATTGATTTAGTCTGGTGCGTGCGTTAATATGCTCAACGTAGTGGCCTAACGTGGTAAAATATTAGACATAACGTGGTTTTTTTTTCGGAAAAACGAAACTCCTCTACTCCTTCCACACTCTACACATATAATCACTCTTAAGACATTGGTATATACTCATCGTTCGCAGAAAAACGTGGTTTATTACGACGCGGGTGAAGTAAACCAGTTCTACGAGAAAACCTAACTAGAATTCTTCATATTGCTAGAAGTGACAAGTATTTTTGAATATGGCTCCAGCGCTTAGTAAATTCGTAACAAAACGCACGGTCACAGGTGCTTTGACCGTTAGTGCTTTAATTTGGCTTTTAAAGAAAAAAAGAGCAAAACGTACGCAGAAGATAAGGTAATTGCTATGAATATATACATAGATGGGAACAGAGTTGATGAAAAACTTGCTACACTGTTATATTCTCTATTGTGAGAGATCATTTTATTTTGTACTTTGAGCAAGAGCTAATTGCCTCATCACTCTTCCGTGTTTGTTGCAGAGCTCTGTGGCCTGCTGATGACATTCAGTATGTCATTAAAGAGGTGAGACTCAATGCATGCTCATACATATTCATATGCTCGAAAAAATCAGAATTTTTCTCTCTTTTATATTTTTTATATCTCTTTTATCTGTAACTTGGAATTGAGCTAGAAAAAATTTTGACTCTCTGATGATTCTTGGATGTTCATTGTTTTCTGCATTTGTAATTTTTGTACGGATGTAGGAAGTAAACTAATTGATAACGACGTTCTGCCTTTTTTGTTAGTTGAGCGCAGCTCGAGAGGAGAAATAAATATAGTCAGCTTTTTCTTATTTCAAATGAATTAATTAGTTTTTCCATGCAAATGAGAAAAATGGATGCATGGTTAGCTTCAATCATGAAAACAAATATTTTTTTTATGATTATACAGGAAAAGCCAAAGGGTCCTAAGGCTCAGGTTAATGCACAATTCTTCAAGCAATTATGGAAGTTACTGGGGATTGGAATTCCAGGTGTGATGTCAGCAGAATCTGGTTTTATTTTACTGGTTGCTGGATCACTAGTTGCAAGAACTGTCTGCGATTTGTCGCTCATACACATAAGCACTTTCATAGAAGCGTAATTAATTTCTTTTGCAAAGTTCAATCCCTCGTTCATGACATAAGGAGTATTTTTGACTGGTTAAATTTTTTGTTACAGTTCAATAATTAATAAAAATGGTCCACACTTCAGAAAACGCCTTCTGTCGTTTCTAGCTCTCCTGCCAGTGGTGAGTTCCATTGTCCTCGATATAACATGAAAAATAGATTTTCATGTTATTCTGAAGTTTTCCTTTACACATTTGTTTGTGAACAATATCAGAGTATTTGGACCAAATGTTTTTTGTTGTCAAATCAATTAGTGAATTTTATAATTTTACATAATTTGAATACTACATTTTATGTCTTCTTGTGTGTAGATGTCTTTAGTAAACAACATACTGAAATACAGTATAGGAGAAGTGAAACTACGTTTGAGAACGAACATAACTCGCCATCTACTGGACCAGTATCTCAAGTAAGCAAACTATTAAATATATTAAAACCATTAGCCGTTATCTTTCAATGTTCACTTTTTTTACTTCTCTTGTACTGTAATATTTGATGTATTGAGGTTTAAGCACAAGTCTTCTTCCAAGCCTTCTTCCTGCCAATAAACAAAGAGATCAAAGGTGGCCATTAAATGATTTCCTTTTCAAATATATGTTAAAATCCTGCATTATTGAAGGGAGCCATTCACTGTTACCTGCAAATTATGAAAGACTACACGCATTGCTTTATTTAAATGTTTGATGTTTTCTTTTACAGAGGATTCACGTATTACAAAATGTCGAATTTGGATACCCGGATCGCAAATCCTGATCAATTGTTGACCACTGATGTTGATAAATTCTGTGACAGCTGTATCGATCTTTACAGCAACATTGCAAAACCAATACTGGATATTTCACTATACGTTTACAGGCTAACTTCCACTTTAGGTGGACAGGTAAATGAATATTTTTTTTTTTAACATTTCCTGAAATTTCAGAGTCTTATCAATATAAGACCAAAGAAAAAAATTTTAAAAAGCAATAATAATTATAACCAATCGATGAACAAAAATAAAGTGTAAACAAAGATTGAATGAAAATGAAGAAACAAAAATTAACAAACGTCAAACCTTTAAAAACTTTTCACAGTTTTTAATTCATGATTCATAAAAATCATTAAAAACATATCAAATGACATTAACATTTTTTCTACCGATTAATTGAAATACGATACTTCATTTTTCTCAGAAAATTAAAAAGGATATAAAAATTTCTTCTGAATAATCTCTTCCAGTTCGACTCATCCAATAAAACATTTTAAGTTCTTATCTTATCAGTAAATTTTAAGAGATGTGCTTCAAAGTGCAAACTCAGGTTTGCGCCATAAATAATTATAATTTTATAATTACGACCGGAAAATTTGCATAATTTTTTTCGTAATTGGGTGAAATTCTTTTTCACGTATACGCTTCAAATGATGCAAAAAAATTCTTTTGTTACAGACTCCTCTGATAATGCTGGGATACTTAGCAGTCGCAGGCACATTTTTGACCCACGTGCGAAAACCTATAGCTCAGATGACCGTCAAAGAGCAGCGTCTCGAGGGAGAATATCGTCACATAAATTCTCGTCTGATTACTAATTCCGAAGAGATTGCATTCTATCGTGGCAACGCTCGCGAGAAACTAACCCTCCTCGCTAGTTTCCACAAACTCGTTAGTATTTTTGCATGATATATGATGATTTTGTTTCTGTCAAAATTCTTCCCTATGACGACCGGCTGTGCCAAATATTCATACTACTCTTTATATCACAGATCAAGCATCTCCGTGGTTTTCTAGAGTTCAAAACTGTCATGGGTGTAATAGACAATTTAATCGGAAAGTGTGAGTTTTTGAAAATTTATATTTTGTTTTTCTTTTAGATTGATATTATAAGCTTGTACCAGTTATTTTCCTGAATTTCGTCCGATTGTTGATTTTCTACTTCCATGAATCTAATCTATATAGAATACAAGATTAATGTATTTACTTCGAAAAAATTTGTTTGCTTATTTTTTTCAAATTTTTTTTACTTTTGTGAAAAACTGATTATAATGATGAAAATCTCCATATGAAAAAGGTTGCCTACCGTGGGTAAAAAAAGAATTGAAAAATGTTTATTGTGCCAGATTATTACAATTGTCATGGAAATTCCGTTTAAGGAAATATAATTTTTTTTCAGATTTTGCAACTCTCGTCGGTTTTTATGCCGTAAGCATTCCATTTTTTCAAGAAAATCATGCTGTTCTTGCCGGTTCAACGGACCATCGTTTCAAGTGTTATTACGAGTACGGTCGCATGCTCGTTAAATTGGCCGAGGCCATTGGCCGACTTGTATTAGCTGGTAGAGAAATGACAAGACTCGCCGGTTTTACAGCTCGTGTAACCGAGATTAAAACCGTTCTCGACAATCTCAATGCTGGCAAATATGAAAGAACAATGTTACTGGACATGAACAATTCGCCGATCGGTTATCCCGGCGCTGGAAAAATCATTGCCAAAGACAATATAATTCGATTCGACCGTGTCCCACTCGTCACACCCAACGGCGATCTTCTTATAAAAGAACTTAGCTTCGAAGTCAAATCAGGCATGAATGTTTTAGTCTGCGGACCCAACGGATGTGGTAAAAGTTCTCTGTTCAGAGTACTTGGAGAGGTGACTATAATTGATAATCGACACAAATTTGAAATCGGGGTCGAGTCAGCAATCTAACTCTAACAACTTAAAAATTAAACGCTTTTACCTACTCACTTTTCTGATAATAGCTTACATTCAACGGAAAATCCTTTTTCGAAGTGTCTTGAACTTCAAAAATATAACGTGACGAAAATTCAAACGACTTAGATAAAAAAAATTAATAGTTTTTCCTCAATGACCCTTAAAAATTCGAAGAAAATTTTCGTTCAAAACAAGCTTTGCATGTTTGAAGATTGTTGAATTTTAAGACAAAAAGTTGAAGATTTAAGACAAAATATTGGAAGGTTTTTAGTCAGATTTTAATAACTCGTTATCAAAGATTTACAATCAGAATTCAACGATCAAGATAATATTAAAAATCATAAACCGTATACGAATTGATTGACTTGTTCGTCAATTACAGCTATGGCCTATCTGGGGTGGTGTCGTAACGAAGCCACCAAGTGGGAAACTCTTTTACATTCCCCAAAGACCTTACATGACCCTTGGTACATTGAGAGATCAAGTCATATATCCGCATACTCAAGCGGAAATGTTAAGACGCGGAAATACCAAGGATGAAGATTTACAGAAATATTTGGATTTAGTACAACTTGGACACCTTTTGGAGCGAGAAAGCCAGGGCAATGGCGAAAACAATGGTTGGAATACAGTTGCTGATTGGATAGACGTTCTTTCTGGTGGAGAGAAACAACGAATTGCTGTAAGTATCACAGCTCATTATGAAATCTCACGAAATCTCTTCTTCACTGATTCCAATCTACAAGCAAAGACTGGCGAGTTAACAAACTCGATTTGTGCTTCTTTTTTGGTTTAGATGGCTAGGTTATTCTATCACAAGCCACAGTTCGCAATCCTGGACGAGTGCACCAGTGCTGTGAGCGTCGACGTCGAAGATTCTATGTATTCTTACTGTAGACAAGCCAACATTACATTATTCACAGTTTCTCATAGACGATCGCTCTGGAAACACCACGAGGTATATTTTTCGAAAAATGCTAAACTCTTAACACTTTCACAATTTTTGGTGCGTTTTTCTGCAATTGATTAAAAGAATGGATCCAACTTTTTTTTATTTGTCAAATGTTTGAGCAAATATTCTCAATCATAATTTATTTTAAAAAATCTCTATCATTGCAGTATTATCTACAAATGGACGGTAGAGGTTCGTACGAGTTCAAGCCAATCGAGTCCGACACGGAGGAATTCGGTTCGTGAATCATAGTGTCCCTTGCTTCGAGGGATTGGTCGTTTCGAACAACACCCGAAACGCAAGGGACCGTTCGTCGAGATAGAAAAAACAAGCGAAAATATCAGGAAAGTGTCACGAAAGTGATTGTTTTCATTCTTGCCTGTTTTACTTTATACTTTGCAAGACCAACAAATACGTCCGAAGATTTTCGACTCCTATGTCAAAATCCTTCTGGGCTTGCTGACCGAGGCTCCTACGTTGATAAAAAGAAAGCTTTCATAAAATGGGGTAGCTCAGCGAATCATGCTCGTTGCTATAAACCGCGGGACTTTGCGCGTTATTGTTCACTAGCATAAAAAAAACTGAAAGAAATCGATTCTAAAGTCCTCAGGTAAAAAAAAAGTCTGGGACAGGGTGCAACAAACGAAAAAACGAATAAAACAAACATTATTTCATAGCCAAATTTCTACCTTATGGATTCAATTGAAAAGTTCATCTGTTGTTTCCATCCACTTTATTTCTTGTCCGTGATTTGACAAGATATAGTGCGCACATTTTAGGGAATTTCTTAGCCCAACTTTGCGTGTCTACGAATCATATTCGTGCACCGAAACGTCACCTGTATTGTTACGAACTTTCGTACGTACGTGCGTGACGTTGGTATAAAAGTAATTAGAAGAAATCAAAGAAAATATACAAATACCAATAATTTGAAATCACCGTATCGGCGAACATTCGCGGTTCGATTACGTATAGCATTAGTTTTATATGATGAATCTTACGATTGTATACAAATAATTATTGTTATGTGTAGATCACATTTATATAAATGTTGGGAGAATGGGAGTAAAAATATGTATCAGAGATTGCTGGACAATGTTGTGACCTGTAAAAAAGAAACGCATGTTCATTCGTCTTTGTTTTTCTTACGATGCTATTAAATTATTTGGACAAAAAAGGCGCCAGCGAGTTACTTTATTTTCATTTCAGGACCCTTTTGTTTGGGTGGGAATAAAATGTTAGAATGACTGAAAATTTGAACAGCTAAAATCTCGAGTTTAGAACCTTCGAATGATAATATGAAGACAGATGAATTCGACTAGAGCTTTGAATGTCGAAAATATATAAAGTAGAAACTTCAAGGTTCGAAGGACGTTTACATCGAAAATGGAATGTAATAATCGCCCTAGAAAAACGACCAAAAATATCGATTTTTCGAAAACTTGACTAGCACTCTTTCGATTCATAAATTATTGCAATCAGCAATACCAAGCAATACTGAGAATATTCACAATTTCGAAAATATAATAACGAAAGACCAAATATTCTTGAGGTTGAAATACTGAAAACACCAAAAAGTCGAACGGTCAGAATGGTGAAACGTTAGAAAGTCGACCGATCGAAATAAAGAAATACAGCGGAGCTCAAAATACACGCTTCTCACTCACTCACTCACTCAGACTAGTGATCCCCCAATTTCAACCATCGCCATTTTGATTTTCGTCTTTTCGAGCCATCGCTATTCTGCATATCCAAGTTTTGTAGGCTCGTAAAAATTCACCTTCGATTTTTCGCGATTCTATATTCTGGTCTGTCTATAAAACAACTACTCTCCATTTCGAATTCGAAATTATGAGCTTTTGACATTCCTATGGTCTGTAAAAATTGCATTCGAAATGCAAACTATCGAAATATATATTTTCGAGTAAATACGAATGCAAAGAAGGAATATTCGATTAGATGACACGTAATCTGATAAATAGTTGATAGGGAATAAGAATTTCGAATTACTTATTTTTCTCCACTTTGATATCACAATTTTTAAAACTTCGAAATATCGACCATTCTACAATTCGGTTATTCGACATACTGAACCCCACCCTTTTGTTTTATTAATGAGGGTCGAAAGATATCGACCTTTTGCTGACACACTTAGTTTTATAGATTCATTTCCCTCGGGCGAAGAGGTCTACTAGAGCTTTAAACTTGGTTTTTCCTAGCCATAAACCAAAAAATAAATTTTCAGTTGTGCCATCATAATAATCGTTGATATAGAAGAAAATTTTGAAGAGATCTTGAAAACATCATGCATGCAACCAGCATTGATGCCAGTAATCAATTTTTTTAACGCATTTCAAATTGCCCGCCTTTAATTTTTCTATCAAAAAAGGTTGGTAGCCTGGATTTACGCTCCTTAAAAATTTGTAACAAGTGGCGCCAGGGGCGTTTCGCGTTTAGATTTTGCCTGTCAGTCGGCAGCCAGCTTTTCGATTTGACATTTATTTTCGCAGAATTGAGGTATTTCAACTTATCTCACCTTTCGTGAACTTTCGCTTATTCAATTCCGTATTTTGTTTATTTCAAAAACCTTATTTGATATTCTAATAGTTGCAAAGGAATCACGGACTTGTTTCGTAGGTTAGATGTATATCTATACTATATAACCATCTTTTGTGATCTTCGAACTTTAATGTTTTATCAAATTTAATTACATCCGCGATCGAAATATTGCTTTTAGTCTTAATTTTTTACCGAAATTTGGTCCGAGACTTTTGATTTTTTCTATTCAAGAACGCAAAAGTAGTGCGCACAAGTAATCCGGCAAGTGGGAGTTAGCAGAAACTGACTGTAGTCCTAACATTGATCCATTTATGTGGCATTTCCTATATCTATCGTCCATATATGCCCAATCGATTTTGCAGAGACGTAATTAGCGAATAATCTCATTAACTGCATAAGTAAATATTTTACAACTTCTTTTTGATTATACAATACTTTTGTTTGCTAATCTTTTTTTTAAAACCAACATTATTCTGCGACAGAAATGACTGACTCAAAGTACTTCACAACTACGAAGAAAGGAGAAATCTTCGAGCTTAAATCCGAATTGAATAATGATAAAAAAGAAAAGAAAAAAGAAGCTGTCAAAAAGGTAACAATTTTGTTGTAAAATCTGTATTAATTGATATCATAACATAAAATTACCCGGAGATGTGTTTTCCGAATGAGCATTTCATTATTTAATCAATCTGGACAACTTTTTGAATATGCAACAATTTCAGTAATTTTTTTTTAGGAATCTAGAAAATCAGAGTAAAGCAAAAAATAATTCATTCTGAGTACCATGAATACTAAATTTTCAACTACGAAATTCCATTAGACCAACAGAATTCTTATGAATGGAAAAAAAATTTGCAAAGATGGTCACTGTAAGACAATAATAACGAAGCTCATATTGATAGAACACAATATTTCTTAGCTTCCTAAATCTAAGAATGATAAAAATCAATTGAAAATATGTAAAAATTGATGGCCAGAAGTTTAAATAAAGATAGGAGTACATGGGTCTAATAATATTATAAAGTTTTGTATTAATGAAGTTTTGTTGTGTTTCAATGTTACAAAGTTTAAACCATGCACAGCTCTTCACTGTTTTCCAGAATTGATTGATTTTCATTTTGATAATAGGTCATTGCTTCTATGACCGTTGGCAAAGATGTTTCGGCTCTTTTTCCTGATGTCGTCAATTGCATGCAGACCGACAATTTGGAGTTGAAGAAGCTTGTGTACCTTTATCTCATGAACTATGCAAAAAGTCAACCGGACATGGCAATAATGGCGGTGAACACATTCGTAAAGGTAACGTAGCGATGTTGATCTCTAAGAAATATATGAGCTACATAAAATCTATATAAAACAACAATTTATTGACTGCACCCTCACGATCTTTGTATGTATCTAATCATCACTTATGCGATGTCCAAGAGTCTTTGTTTCTGCTTCGAGGCGAGCTGCAAATCATTCACCTCTCTGGGAACTTTTAGCATTCAATTATACCATGGATTAAAATATTAACAAAAGATATGAAACTCAAATCTCAAGTTTTAACGAGTTTTCATCACACGCAATAATACATATTCGAAGGAACATTCAAATTTACAGTCTGCCTCGTGCTGATCACGGACCGTGCTTTGCAAATTTTGTCGGTTTGCACAGGGCTGTCTGATTTTGTAAGATAGGTAACGGAATGTTGTGTATGTCGGAGGCGAATCGCTTATTTTTCAAAGGGCACGAGACTGGAATTTGGTAGGAGATAATATGAAAAATCACGAATATTATGATTGAGAAAAAAATGAGAGAAAATGTATGAAAAAATCGAAGAAATTTCCATTTCCAAGTTTTACAAGCATCGTAACGATTTTTTTATTTTTTTTTTCCAATCCAGAACTTTCCAAATTCCAGTATTCTACGTAGTAAATCGGGTGTTTCGGGTAAATGACGGCAGTTCGTTGAGGAATAAATGTTCGTTTGATCATCATTGAGACTTGAATTAAAATCTTTTCCATGCACCTACGATGTGACTGGTGCGCGAGCCAAAAGACAATCAAAATGCAAAACGCATGGACCACTTCCAGATATAAATAAAAAAAAAAAAAAACAAATGTACTTGTGAAAATCAATGGTAATTATTTGTGTGTATATTGTATTGATATTGATGCCTGTTTCCGCAACATAGCTACGCCAGCTGCACGCAAAACTATCTTAAATTTGTTTCGTTTTTTCGTTCATATTTTTATCTTAACTATCGACGAGTGAGAAGCGTTGGTTCATGTCAATAGAATGATAGCTGTAATTTTGTTCGATTATTTATATTATATTTGTAAGATATCATTTCAACCTGCCAATTGACGAGAAGAAAGTAGTCCACTTTTTTCTACTTCTTGATGTTACTGTTATCTGGTTATTGGGCGCACACACACACATACACACACATATATGTATATATGTGTTTATATGTACATATATATACTTAATTGTAAACCTCCGTATCGTTTGAGCTGTACCTTGAAAGCGTGAATTTTTAATCGGATGAAACGTTCACAATGGAAATAGGATATCGTGACAGCAACAAAGAAAACAAAATCATGAAACAGGACAAATTAACGAATTATTCAACAATGAGCGTATGCGAAAAGGAGTTACCCATAAACCATTGTTTTCAATTGATATTAAAGGACGTATAGACAAAATAATAACACAGAAACACTGCGTAGTAGAACTCGTGCTCTTTGAAAAATCATCGATTCGCGTCACGTTCGTTTTAATTTTATGAATAACAAACAATAATATATAAAAATGGTGACGGTGACCAATTTGACCTTTTTCGTTCTGACACGCAAAAGGAGCTAGCGACCTCTCCGATGACAAAGGTACCATACCAAACTTTATATCTCGTTAAGAAAAAAAAAAAAAAACAAAGCAAAAAAAAGAACAAAAAAAATAAAATGAAAAGAAAAATCAAAAGTTCATGGGTCGAAATAAACTAGCCGTTTCCGTGACTAGACTTGAATCCCTGGCTTGCACGATTTGTTGCGTAGGACTGTGAAGATCCGAATCCGCTAATACGTGCATTGGCCGTACGAACAATGGGCTGCATACGAGTCGACAAGATCACCGAGTATCTCTGCGAACCACTTCGAAAATGCCTCAAAGATGAAGATCCCTATGTTCGGAAAACAGCCGCCGTATGCGTTGCCAAGTTGTACGACATTAACGCTGCACTTGTCGAGGATCAAGGATTTCTGGACCAACTCAAGGATCTTCTGTCAGACAGCAATCCTATGGTAGGATTTATTTATGTTATTGAAAATTATGAGAAAATAAGATGAAGAAAATTTTCAGAAATATTAAATTCAAAGGGCATTGCAGACACTTGTCAAAAGTTTAATGTGAAAACTTAAACTACTAATTTTGTTTTTTCGTTTGATTTTCAAAAGGTCGTTGCAAACGCTGTGGCTGCGTTGTCAGAAATCAACGAAGCCAGCCCGAGTGGCCCTCTTGTTGAGATGAACGCTCAAACGATCAACAAATTATTGACAGCACTGAACGAGTGTACGGAATGGGGACAGGTTTTCATTCTTGATTCTTTGGCCAATTATTCACCGAAGGACGACCGCGAAGCCCAAAGTATCTGCGAACGGATAACCCCCAGATTGGCTCATGCCAATGCGGCGGTCGTGCTCTCCGCAGTTAAGGTCACTAATCGTTTCAATGAATTTTCTTACCTCGGAACTGGTCATTTTTTTGCTCTCAAAGTTTTATTATTTTTTTTTTTCTTTTTTTCTTTCAATAGGTTCTAATGAAACTTATGGAAATGTTACAATCGGAGTCCGATTTTGTCGGCACTCTGACAAAAAAATTGGCTCCTCCGTTAGTCACTCTTCTCAGCTCCGAGCCGGAAGTACAGTACGTTGCACTAAGAAACATCAATTTAATAGTGCAGAAACGTCCTGATATCCTGAAGCACGAAATGAAAGTATTTTTCGTAAAGTACAACGATCCGATTTATGTGAAACTCGAAAAACTCGACATCATGATACGGTTAGCATCCCAAGCAAATATAGCTCAGGTGCTCTCGGAATTGAAGGAATACGCAACAGAAGTCGACGTCGATTTCGTCAGGAAAGCTGTGAGGGCTATTGGTCGATGCGCCATCAAAGTTGAACCTTCCGCCGAAAGATGCGTTTCTACGCTCTTGGATCTTATCCAAACGAAGGTAAAACTATTTTTTCTTTCTTGATGGAAATCACGAGTATTTACAACACTAACACCAGTAAAATGTAAGTTAATTTTTGTTCTTGTTAAATTTGAAAAATACAGCAACTTCGCCTTGTAGTAATTGGGTGAATCACTTCTTGGACAAAGTCAAATCTTCAGTTAAGAGCAATGCTAAGACTCTGTTGGTCTCATTGCAAATATCAGCATAGATTGTTCATCGAAATTCTTACTTTCTATTTTCAAACGTTTTCTCGTTTTCAGGTAAACTACGTCGTCCAAGAAGCCATAGTAGTAATAAAAGATATTTTCCGCAAATATCCAAATAAATACGAGAGTATAATATCGACACTGTGCGAAAATTTGGACACTCTTGACGAGCCCGAAGCGCGAGCTTCGATGATTTGGATAATCGGTGAATACGCTGAGCGTATAGATAATGCGGATGAATTGTTGGAGAGCTTTTTGGAAGGTTTTCACGACGAGAATACTCAAGTTCAGCTACAACTTTTAACCGCCATCGTGAAGCTTTTCCTCAAACGTCCGACAGACACGCAAGAATTGGTCCAACAAGTTCTAAGTCTCGCGACTCAAGACTCGGACAACCCGGATTTACGTGATCGAGGCTTTATCTATTGGAGATTGTTGAGCACCGATCCTGCCGCTGCTAAAGAAGTTGTTCTAGCTGAGAAGCCGTTGATTTCCGAGGAAACTGATTTACTCGAACCTACACTTTTGGATGAACTCATTTGTCACATTTCCAGTCTCGCTTCCGTGTATCACAAACCTCCAACCGCTTTCGTCGAAGGTCGATCAGCCGGTGCAAGAAAATCCCTACCGGCGAGAAGCAACTCAAACGAAGAAGCTACTCAAAGAAACGCTACTCCACAAGCTCAAGTCATTCCCTCCCAGGATTCTCTCATCGGCGATCTCTTGAGCATGGATATCGGTGAGACTTCAACTTTTCATTATTAGCGGTTCAGGACATTTACATTTGTTGTTCGAACTTCTTAAAACTGTATTTGATTAGCTGAACAGATGGAAGTAAAACGAGTGGATGTTTTTTTACTTCAAATCAAGAAACCGCTTAATATTATGCAAATTTAATATTTTTCCCAGACATGATGCAAATTAACAAAAAAAAAACTATTTTTCAAAAACCACATTGATTATTTGTCAAACAATATAATTGAAAAATTAATAATAAAATATCATTCGCGTTTGATCGATGTAAGCTTCTCTATCATTAATATTCATCAGTAATCTATAAAATAACTAGGAATTAATATCAGAATAATAACAAAACGATATGCAGGTGGCCCTGCGGTAACTGCTCCTGCGGCTTCGGCACCCACGGGAATGGGTCTCGATCTTCTCGGTGGTGGACTCGAAGGAATTCTCGGTGGTCCAGATACCGCGAGTACAGCTGCTCCCGGCGTTTCCCAAAGTACCACCGGACTTTTGGGCGATATATTCGGCTTCAGTTCAGGACCCACTCCCTACGTATCAGCTAAAATTAATTGGCTTCCTGCGGAAAAGGGCAAAGGATTTGATATTTGGGGAACGTTCTCGCGAAAGTAAGAGCATCATTATTAGTGACGAATGTTTTATTTTTTACGAACAATTCTATTAGTCACGATCATGAGCAATATTTGAAGATCTCGAAGGAAAATCTGCGATTCAAAAAAGGTCTACTCAATTGAACTCAACCATGTCGTTTTTATTGTGTTGCATATAACAAAGGAACGGTCAAATAAGCATGGACATGACATTTACGAACAAAGCGATGCAGCCAATGGGCGATTTCGCCATCCAATTAAACAAGAACAGTTTTGGCTTGACGACAGCAGCTCCTCTCCAAGTTGCTGCTCCTCTTGCCCCAGGAGCTAGTATCGAAGTCAGCGTTATTCTATCGACATCTGGGGCGGTACAGCGTATGGATCCTCTCAACAACCTCCAAGTAGCCATTAAGAACAACATCGACGTTTTTTATTTCGCATGCATAGTCCCCATGAACGTATACTTTACTGATGACGGACAACTCGATAAGAGAGTTTTCTTATCGACGTGGAAAGACATTCCAGCCCAAAACGAAGTAAGAAATAACAACAATAACAATTACGAGATTTTAATTTGTCTCGTAGCAAGGAAACGAATAATATTTCTCTTTTCTGCATTTTTCTAACTCTTTAAATTACTACCAGCGTGAGCTGATGTTTTTAGAATGATATTCATTTTGTTTTAGTAACATGTAGTCATTCTTCTAAAACTAAGCCGATCAGAATAGTTTACGGGTGTTTACTGATTACATCCTCATTTTCTAAGGTTCAATACACACTAAACGGAGTAATGCTGACGGCCGATCAAGTTGTCCAAAAAATGCAGCAAAACAATGTATTCACAATCGCAAAGAGAAACGTTGAAGGACAAGATATGCTTTATCAATCACTGAAGCTTACGAATCAAGTTTGGGTTCTGAACGAGCTGAAGATTCAACCAGGAAATCCTGATGTTACCGTAAGATGCTTTTCCAATTTAATTCACTTTCTTAAAATCATAAAACAATTAATATTTATAGGAGAAATAATGTGAAATACAAAAACTAATTCTGCATGTAAATTTCAGCTTTCACTCAAATCTCGTTCTGTCGAAGTTGCACCTGGAGTATTCCAAGCCTACAACGCTATTCTACACTCCTGAATTGATGATATTGTGCGAATTCGTTGAATGTATTGACATAAATTTATATGCGCGAAATCATATGGACGAAGGAAGCTTACGGTTTTCTGCGATGCCGGGATTACGTGTCACCTGAGAAAATTATGAAGACACCGTCTATTAGAGGAAAGAAAAAATCTGAATCTGAATCATTATTATTCAAGCTTAAATTATATTCTATTACGTGATTCCCGGGCTCTTGGTGACTCCGATAGAGACGTATGAAAGTGTAACATATATGTGCTTCAATCAAATAAAAACAAAGCACCGAATGAAAAGACGAAAATATTGTCTTCCGCTTCGTACGCGCAAACATTCCAATCTTTACCCTTATCCTAGCTAAAACTTCGAATGTGAAACCTTTGTGACTGTATAACGAACGAAAAATACAAAACTTGAAAACCATCCTCAAGTAATTATCAATTTTTCTTGAATTTACAGGTCAAATTTATTCCTAGTAATATGCAAATAATATTGCTATACAGTACTTATAACAGTAATAAAATTAGATGTAATGAAATTTAAGTTTTTTTGCCCAGACCGTAGCTAGTGTCAATACATTTCTGTCTCATCACCGATCAGTTTACGTAATCATAATTTCGTAGAGTCGTTTTCTTTCTATAATTTTATTAGCTTCTTGATCATGGCAGATGGCGTGTCAATGACTAAAATGAAAAAATGGAAGAATAAAAAATATGACAGATGTTTATTTAAAAAAAAAATGTATTTCTGTACTGTTCATCAATGATTACATTATGTTTTATGTATACGACTAGTGATACAAGAATATAGAATAGAAATAATAAATTCTACCCATTTAATGTACAATATATAACTTATTTTATAATCGAATTGATCAATGTACAAGTACTTCAGAGTGATTATAATATTTCAGGTGAAACAATAATAAACATATATTCTTTTCTGAATACGTTACGTATCGAAAATATCCTGTGCTCAGGAATGAAATAATATTGAACGTGATTCACAACAATTTGGAGGAGTCTGATAACATTGAAACTGATTGTTCAGCAATTATCTACCACAAGATTTATTTTAAGGACTTGAATATATTTTTTTTTTTAACTTTGAGTCTATGAAATCTGGTTTTCTACATTTTCCAAAAAAATATATATCCATTGGTCTAAATAGAGTATTTACTTCACCGGTGCTGTAAATTTTATATTTTAAATAATGAGATGATGACTGCAGTTAAAAAATGATTGTTTTCATAATCGAATTACAGCTCTCCTGGGATCTTGGTACCCGAAAGTTGAGAAAATTATTCGTTTGATTGGGAGTTGAGCAGCCTTTATATCGCGCTACAAAACAACAAAGAGTTTTCCGAGATAATACGTGTATAAAAATATCAATAAACAACTGGGTCCCCGGTGGATGTGTGTGGAAAAGGTTTGAACGAATTGTGCTCGACATTAGTGTCGCTGCATAACATTTGCATATTCGTTGTGGAAGCATTAGCGACGTTGATTTCTTGATTATCAGCCATATTGTAAAGAAAATGACCCATGGAGGGTTGGCTCGTAGCTGTGATACTGGATACGGCACTTTCTGGGGAATTAGCACTGTTAGTAGCTAATTGTAAAGCTTTGAGCGATACGAAATCGTGTGTCGTGAAAACGGCTCGATTTAATGGGTAAATACCTGTGACACGGAAACCAGTGAGAGGCTTTAAAGGATCAGCGACCAATGTATAAGCTTTGTCAAAAACTTCAGCCAATTCATACTGAGTGATGTTTTTCAGAGATTGGCTCATCATGAATGAATCGCATTCTTTTTTAAAAGCTTTCTTAAGAGGGCCGTAGAAAGCAATGTTCAAGGGTTGGAGCCGATGGGACGTGTGAGGTGGGACAGGAAGCAATATTATACCGTGTTTTTTACAAAAGTCAAGAATCTTCAGTGACACATGACTCACGTGATTGTCTAATATGAGCAAACAAGGATGTTCCTTAGTCGGTTTAGCATGCTCCTTGAAATGCACGAGCCAAATAAAAAATAACGTCGAATTTATGCAGCCGTCTTTGACACATTGGTAAATCGCGTCTGTAGGACCGTTTTGTGACAATTGTTGGGACATACGTTGACGTGGAAAAATAAACATCGGTGGAACGTACAATCCAGCTGCATTCATTGAAAGTACAACCGTCACGTTCTTTCCGCGATCCTCACCACCGCCCTTCGCCTTTGGTCTCTCTACATGAGCACCTGGTATACCGAGTGTACCGGCTTCGAGCACTGTTGTTATGACTGTTTCATCAACCGCATATATTCTTGACGCTGGAAAATAATACTCCCTCATGACGTTCTCCAATTTATTAAAAAATGATGATACATCCTGGTAATTGAATGCAGCTATTTTGGCTGTTGACGTTGTTGGTTCTGGCTTGCGAGTTCTCACTGTTGGATTTCTCTTCAAAAAACCTTCCAACCAATCGCGTCCCGCACATTTTTTCTCTTTGTTGAAATTGTGCATTATGTTTTGTCTCTCAGCGAATTCATATGCCAAGTAACGTATTTGCTGACAATTCAAACCGTAAAACAACTCTCCCAGCATCTCTATCGAACCAACCATCATTTTTTCTTGAGCCGGACTTAGTACAGCCTTCCGTCCCATTGATGGACCTGATGCTACTGACTCCGAATCCATTTTCATTCTTCTCTGAAGCGTTGCAAATGGTATACCATATTTCTTTGATGCAACACGCATAGAAAATTTAGCTTCGATGATCAATTTTCTTGCATTCTCCAAATCTTCCTTTGTCCATCTTCCCTTATTTGTTGTTCTTTCTCGATGACGAGG
Organism: Venturia canescens; assembly: GCF_019457755.1. NCBI lineage: Eukaryota > Metazoa > Arthropoda > Insecta > Hymenoptera > Ichneumonidae > Venturia > Venturia canescens. The sequence goes on along the minus strand of NC_057421.1, from coordinate 14,163,923 downwards.
CATCTGTTTCAATTTCATTTGACACTTTTAATATATACATTGTTCAGATGTTTATAAAAGTACTTCTAATAATGAAAGTATTTTTTCTTCCAAAATAGTGTGAAAGCCGATTAAAAGCAAACAATCCTAACATTTTTATACTATTTCAAATTAGAATATTGGGGATTTGAAGATTTGATGAATTCATGCATCTTTTTTTAGTATTTCTGCTAGGAGAAAATCAGTAAGAACTTTAAACACCAATGCTCTTTCCAACTTTCATTTTTTATTCCAGAGGGTACTGGTATTTTTCACAATTACTGAAAATTCACTCTTTCATACATGTCTTTTTATATTTTTTTACAAAACCTCAATCCAGTAAAAAATAAAAATGATTAAGAATCCAAATTTTATTTCAAGGTATAGAAACACAAAAAAGAATTTAACTGCCCAATTTTCAAATTATTGCCAATGAAAAAATTATTTGGAATATTTAGAAAAAACTCGGGTTCCCCATAGAGTTGATGGTATTTTTTCTGTTCCAATTGTTGAGACTGCTTGTTTCTATTACATATTTAGATAATCCGCAACAAAGATACAAAAAAAATGTAACTGAAAACGAGAGAACTGATTACATATTCATGTATATAAGCTTATTAAGAGATCAAATTACAGCAAAAAAACTTTATCACCAAGTATTTTGTAGAATAAATTAAATTTTCCTCTTCAATTACTTTTATAACTGTATACGTTTGTGAATTTATTATAAAATTCTGACCAAATTGGCTAACTCAACTAAACACTTATTACCTTGATGAATTGTAAGCCTTCATGAAATCGAAAAAACCCTTGCTGTGCCCTTTGTTAAGTTTCCGAAATAATCAAACCAACACAGTAAAAGGTAATCATGCACAATCTTTGTCGTAAAAGCTATAAAGTAAAACAAAAACAAGATTTTAATCTCCTAAGAGTGGAGTTAGCCTGACGCTACTGACTGCCATTACCCCGTTTTGAACCTACCACTAACCATAAAATGTAGAGTTGTGTAGGTAGTGTAGTATCAGAGAACACCGATATATATAGTTTATATATATGTTGTTTGGAACGTTTGGAACAAATGTCATATCATGAAGATCAAAAGCTCTGTCGGTAAAATGTATTGATAGATGGCGTGGATGGTTAGCAAAAAGAGAAAAAATATCATCAACAGCATATAATTAGAACAATGAAAATATCAAAGATATCAAAAAATTTCTCTCGGTTTATTAGCCTTTTTAACCAAATTTAACCAAATACAATTCACAATTTTTAACTCTAGCTATTTATTATAATAAATGCTCCTCTCCACTCTAAAATTATAGATTGGATTACTCAGCTTTTTGTTATGAGAGACGAGAGACTTTAAATTTCATCCGTGATTGCGCGTTGAAAATTTTCAATCAGCTGGATCAGCTGTTGCGGGTCAACCTAACCTATTTTTTATCCTTACACGTGGTTGTCATCAATCAATCAATGTAAATAATGAAATAGTGCAAACAATTGGTGAAGAATTTAGATTTTTTAAACTTCCATTTTACTGGATATTCTTGATACCTAGATTACTGGATTGCTGGATACCGGAACTTATGGTTCCGGAAACAACAATAATGGCTAAGGAAATTAAAAGTTTTGCTGATCTGGAGTTGAATTCGTGGCTCGTTGAACAATGCACAAATATCGGTACGCGTTTATGTTCATTTCATGCCAAGTAAATAGAATAAACATGATAATAATTGATATCTATATGTTTTCAGGCCTTAAAAAGCCCACCCCCATCCAACAGCATTGTATTCCCCGAATATTGAAAGGAGAAGATTGCATAGGATGTGCAAAGACAGGAAGTGGCAAAACTATGGCTTTTGCATTGCCCATATTACAAAAACTTTGTGAAGAACCCTATGGAATTTTTGCTTTGGTCTTGACACCTACGAGAGAGCTGGCTTTTCAGGTACAGTAGAAAGACTATGAATTTCAATTTTATCAAAATAATATATTCAATAGAATTTTAAAAATAATCAAAATTTACTACCAAATTTTTTATTGGCGCAGTGATAAATAAGAGTTACTTTGAGGGAAAATTTGAACAGAATGTTAACAAAAATATATGGTTTGAAGTTTTTTTACTCTACTTTAAAAGAATAATTTTATTCAAAATTTTCAGGCCATTTTTTACAACCTCCAGCAATACAAAAATAGTTTTATTAATATAATGGTGTTTATCTTTCATACAAACAATTCTGAAATGATAAACTGAAGAATCTAAGATTCCTAATGAGCTTTATTGATAAGCTGAAAAAAAATGCTCATGAATTTCATCAATCGTTTCTTTCTTCAACAGATTGGTGAACAATTTGCAGCCATAGGGAAGCCGATCAATTTGAAAAAGTGTGTTATAGTAGGTGGAATGGATATGGTAGTACAAGCGCAAGAACTGGCCAAGAGGCCTCACATAGTAATTGCAACACCAGGTAGATTGGCAGATCATTTGGAAAGTTGCGACACTTTTTCTCTGAAGAGAATAAAGTTTTTAGTGTTAGACGAAGCAGACCAGTTACTCGGAGGACGTTTTGACGAACAGATAAAAACCATATTTCAAGCATTACCAAAAGAGAAACAGTCACTTCTGTTCAGTGCCACGATTACGGATACTCTGGATCTAGTGAAACAAGTTGCAACAAATAAAGTTTTCGAGTTTGATGCAAAAGACGAGACAGGAACTGCAACGGTGAAAGAGCTCGACCAGCGTTATGTTCTTTGTCCAAATGATGTTCGTGACGCTTTTCTCGTCGAAGTAATACGAACTTTTCGTGCCTCAAATGAAAACGGCTCGATTATGATATTCACCGACACGTGCAAATTTTGTCAACTTCTGTCAATGACCCTTAACGAAGTTGGCTTTCAAAATGTAGCTCTTCACGCGATGATCAAACAACGCGATCGTATCACCGCTCTCAACAAATTTAAATCCAATCATTCCAAGATCCTTATTGCAACTGATGTCGCTGCGCGTGGCTTGGATATCCCCCTCGTTGAGTTAGTTATCAATCACACAGTGCCCAATGTACCCAAAGAATATATTCATCGGGTTGGCAGAACCGCTCGTGCTGGCCGAGGTGGCATGGCCATCAGTTTAATAACTCCTCGTGATATCAAATTACTACACGCAATCGAGGAAGCCGTTGGTACAAAATTATCGGAATACAAAATCGATGGTGAGTCAAATAATTGTAATGTTGTCGAAATAAATTATTAGGCTATGGCCAATCATCGATTATGTCGTTTCGAATATCAATAGTCGCTTGGACTGTAGTTCGCATCACGTAAAATTTTGCAAAACTGAGCTGGCTTGATTGTCTACAATTTAAAATCTTATTCACGACAGAGCAATCCGATTGAAATAATTATCGAATTTCGTAAACTTTCTAGTTTTTAAATAATTTACAACTAGCTGTCAAAACACGCCCTTTTCGTTTGTATCAACATATTTAATCAGTGTGAAATTTTAATTTTTTTCTATATTTTCAGTTAATTCAATTTATACTTTTTTCACAAAAAGAAAATTATTCTATTCTGTTGGAAATACTTTGAAAATAATACACAGTTTTTTCCAGCCTGAATGCTAACTACTTTTCGTTTGGCAATACTCAAAACGTTTAAGGGTAGTGATATCGTTTTCTTCTTCGTTAATATTTCTTTTCATATTCAAATTTTCTTTTGTCCATAGACAAAGAAATCGTCAACATTTTCACCCAAATATCTGTAACGAAACGGGAGGCAGAGATCAAGCTTGATGAAACCGATTTCTACGAAAAAAAAATGATCAATAAGCGGAAGAAGTTGATTTTGGAAGGAAAGGATGATGATGAAATCGAAGAAATTCTGGGGACGAAGAAGAAACGAAAAAAACCAATGAAAAAAGAAATCATTGAGAGTAACGAGGAAAGTATAATCGAGAGCGAAGAAACTGTCAGCCAAAAGAAGCAAGTCGTGGACAAGATGAGCAAGAAAATGGTCAAAAAAAAGGAAATTTTAAAGAAAAACAACAAAAAAATCGCCAATAGTAAGATTAAAGATCATCGATTTGTCAGGCCAGCAAAAAGCTGACAGGGAAAATAAAAGAAAGACGTTCTCATTAATGATTGCTGATGATACTTCATTTTTAATAATGCTTAAATTACAACTGATTGAGAATAACACTCAATCAAAATTGACGTACAAAATTTAATTATCACACCCTCTCTATTTTGCAAATTCTTAATAAAAACTAACCGATGTTTTATTCAGAATATGAAAAGAGTGAATAATATGTATCGGAGGTGTGTAAAATTTGCTCTAAGGCACATTATTTCTTGATACACAATTACAAAATAATATCAACATTGTTGTTCGCTTCATGATTTTTTTTTCATTTTTGTATAAACCTGCGATTACAATATCGAATGATTAGACGATTACGTTATGAACCAGGCAAAATAGTACGATAGCTTGATATTAAGATCGCGTCATTGGAATACGACGGAAAAACCAAGTAATTTCATTCACGAACTGCCTAAAATTCGTGTTCGAGAACCATAAAAATTTCAATTAATATTGACTAAAAGAGAGAATCTTCGTGAAATTTTAAAAAAATGTAAATTCCAACGGCGCTGGAGATACAAAGACAAACTTGCATTTTAAAGTCAGATTCAATTAAACGAAGTCCAAGATAAGAGAAAACAAGTCGTGAATGATGTTCCCTTGGCGATTACATGCGACGATATGCGATGACGGCGGGTATTCAAATGTACAGTTGATTACCATGGTTAACATGCTTTTTTCGAGTAGTCGTGATATGGTTTTAGCGCCGATCTTAGGACGATGTTTCATTGAATAATCATGTCGATCAATCGATATTAAGTCCCCGTCGTCCAATCGATTGGTAAAGCCTTTCGTTTCTCATAAGGTTTAATCGAGTTGAAAAGAGTGGGAGTGATGTTCCAGGATCGACTCGAAAATCGTTAATTCTGGCCCTCACTTTCACGTCAAAGACGCGATCGGATTTTTTCTTCGTTGCTTATCATGTTGAGTTTATCGAGGAATGTATAAAGCTCGTGCACGTATTCTTTCGGATATTTTTGGAAGTGGCCGACGTGCGGAGACTCGTTGAAAATTTTCACGTACGTCTGCATAAAAAGATTAGAATTTCAAAGTGTCATCATAAATAACAGCATGAACAAAGGAGATCGTCTTTTACCTCAATACCGAGAGAGTCCCATGAATCACGGACTCTCATATTGCTAGAAACAGCGCCAACCGGATCTGTATTACTAAGCAAAAACAATGCTGGTGTACGAACGAGATTCATATGAAACAGTTGGCTCGAACGAATGTAGTACTGGGTCGCAGAGTTATAGAAAGTCTTCATGTGATAACTGAAAAAGAACAAGGCGATTAACGCTTCGTAATGGATGTATCTTTTCTATAAAAAAAAATGAAAATTCTATTCGAATCTGCTATTGGGACGACAGTTAAAGTTTTATGAGTGCACATAAATATTAAAAAAACAAAAAGTCGGTAAACGCGCGAAAATTTTCTCAATCAGTCTACTTTTTAATGACCAATAGAAAATACATACTCCAAGTATTTAGCCAGAACTTTCTGCATAACTTCGTTCTTAGGGAAAACGGCACGTGGTGTACCGATTGTGAGTTCACTGATATCAGCTGCGCTATCCCAAACTTGGCCAATTATTCTTTCGATCACGTGATCATACTTTTTACGATCTTGCTCTATCAATTCCAAAACTTCGCCCCACATGTAACCACCGACTGAGAAACCGTGTAACATTATTTGTTCGTAGCTCTTGTTTTGATCCAAAAAAGTTAATAAATCTTTGGCTATCACCTGTGAAAGAATAATACATTATATTTTAATAAAATTACTAGGCAAAAGTCCAGAGCGTAAAGTATTTAGATTTTTGTGACCCTAGAATTACACGATTAGTTTTAAGAGACCCCCATCAAAGTGGTGGCAATTTTCAAACTATAAATTTTTTCTTTGAAATCTAATTGAGAATCTACATAAAATTTCAAATCTATCGACTCAGCAAAAAAAAGGAAGATCAAACTTCTGTTCTTTTCTTGACAAAAAAGAGGAACCATCGATTATTTCATTTATATAGATGAAACCTCAAAAGTTTGCAATCATCGTTGAAACAAAATTCAATGTCAGTGGACAATGTTTTATAACTATTTAATTAGCATTTAACAGCTGGCTGGGTTTCGCAAACCTAGCAAAGAGAGTGGAAAAAACAAATACTTTAGCTGATAATACACAGTTAATAATTTTTTAATTGGTTTTTTGAGATCAAGAAACTGAGAAAAGTGTTCTGTTTCATCAATTCGTTTAACGAGGGATTAACAAACAAAAATTTATCACAATAAAAAATGGGGATCAGTCAAGAAAACTTTGCAATCATGGCAAAGTGGTCGCAGTGAAATTCGAGCTTTTTTTGTTTGAACCATTAAATAGTAATTAATGTAAATGTGCTTACTCTTGTTCCTTTGACAGGCCACATAAGTTGCCAGGGATGTACAGAAACTGTGACAACATCGAATCCTTGTTCCATGTAAAGATTTGCAAATTTCATCAAATGTTTCCGTTTTGACAGGAGCCACGACAGTATGACGAGGAGAGGAGGATTGGAAGAGTCTCCTGAACTTTTGGTATTTTGTTTTATTTGCAAATCCTTAGGATCCTGTGATATGAGTTCTATGTTCTTAGTAACATGATGAGTCGCTACAAAACGGCAAGTTACGAGGCTCAGAACCTGAAAAATTAAAATAAATTCTGATACCCGAATACAATTCAAAACGAAGTTTGTTTTTCCATCTTCGTTCATATATTTAGTGGCTCGCAAGTATCAATTGGATGTAATTGGAAATATGGTCTTACAAAACTGTGTTTGTGATCACCGAACGGTGATTGACTAGTCTTTGCGAAACGCGACGATTTCGCAACAATGGAAACGAACATTCGTGCTAAAGACATTTTGACGTTTTCCTTTGTTCTTAGAAAGTCTGAAAAAGAAACACAAATATGAAAAATCCATTGGATTTTACTCTCGTCCGAAGATAGAAAAAAAGCCATTGGTTCATTTCGGCTCGTGTAAATTTCTCGGGTCTATTGGCATATTCATTCCACGACGATTCGCGAGATTTTTCCATTTCATTTTTGGGAAGTGAACTGGGTTGGCGCCGTTCGATGTTCTGTATACTCGTACGTCCTCGGGTCTATTTTCAACCATGTTCCACAATGTTACTTTTTGTCGTGACTGTACGGACGCGACATGTCGGTCAAAGTAATTCCAATTGGCAATCGTGAGTTGATACTTTGTTGCAATATACCATCTAGAGTCAAAGAGATAACGAAAAAACGTATTTTGAGAGACTATCTCCTTCGAATTCTTTAAATGGTTTTTCGAAACGCGACGTATTAACATACATAGAAGTTATTTATCAACATTCATTCCCGTTAAATTTTATGATCTCGTCTTCGGACGTTTTGTCCACATAAATGCCCGTTTTCTCCAACGTTAATCTGAGTTTAAACTCGGTTCATCCTATCTCGAAACTATATGAAAAAAATTGAACTGAGTTTGAACCGCGTCGGAGAAAACGGCCATATGTCAATTTTCTCCAACTAAAATATATGAAAAAAGTTGAACTGAGTTTAAATCATGTCGGAGAAAACGGTTATTATAGTCTTTCTTCATTATTTAAAGAACGGAATAAGTGCCAAAAACACGAAATTTCTATTCGGTAATAAATTTCTGATCACGTTAAAATTGTATGTAAACAAAGAGACACTCGTTTGATCATGCGAATGGGGCCTCTTGTGTTGCAAGACGAAATTAACAAAAGTGCAAAAGGTTCGTTTACGAGCGCTGTAACAGTGCGGTGTCAATTTAAGGTACTCGTTTCCCCCAAGGTATTTTTTTTGAACACTTTTCTTTTTGAACTCAACTCATTCAAGTGTCTGTTGTGTAATGAGAGGCAAAATTTGCAAAGTCTTGATAATTTCATATTCGAGATGTGCGGAACCAGAGATTCCCACCAGGTTTTACGAGTGCGCAGTCATGCGGAGAGTAGTGAAGAATTTTTTCTCTCAAAAAGTCCAAATGTTTTCTACAGTTTTTTATGTTCATGTTATTAACATGGTAATTTATGGCAAAGACTTTCAGAGGAAAAACTTTTTTTTAAATTAGTTTCGCTACGTGCAATCGTTAATGAGAATTGGCCATTTCGGAGAATCCAAATTCCATTTTTAATTTTTTTCCGAAAATTTGTCTTTAGGTTCCCGAGGTATAATAATAATCGTCATTATTAAAATATGCCGCAAGGTGTATCCTAGCTAACATTCACCGGAGAATTAACTTTTGACGGTGACTGTGGCGAGACTAAACACGTTAAAGGTTTCGTCTCGAGCAACAAAATCCCTCGTAAGAATTCGATTGTTTCATCGTTATTCAACCAAAAAATCCATTAAAGTTTAAAAGAAAGACACGCAAAACCAAATATAATTTTTCAGTCCAATATGTTATATAAACTTGAAAACTTGCATTGGATCTAAGGGATTTTTCGACCTTCAGCGGTATATTATCAATTACGGTTGGTTCGAGATGAAACTTTGCGAATGAATGAAGTGCATGAAATATTCGAATTTTTAATTGTCATTGATGGGTGAGGAAAAAAATGATTTTCTTAGCTCCACTCAGTGTACTACTATATTGGTGCTAATTTTTTTCAATTCTATAAGACATTTATATGCCACTTGTAAAATATTGCAAAGCGATTTCCAATCGTCAGCGAGACATCACTTTATTAATTTAGCGATATATTATGTGCGATTTCACATACGGCACTGTGTCGAATCACTTTTATTTAGAAAACCCACAGCACACAAAAAAGCTTTTAGTTATTTGATGAAATAATGAACTGGTACTTTAATATTTATAAAATAAGGTAGATGCTCGAACGAAAGAGAAAAACAGCATCGCCCGAACCGACCGCGATAAGCATTCGAGAGCGAATGGACTGTGGACTCTGTAGTCTGTAATACAGTAGGACGCGAGACGCGAGTGTAACGCACATCCACACGAGAGACACACGCATCCCGTTCGTTCATATTCGTGACTAAAAAACAAAACAAATAACTGGCAGCACGTCAGTGAAATAAAATAATATAAAGTGAAGTTGCAGTGGTGCCGGGTGACTTTGCTTTAGTGATCAGTATGATCAGTCGATCATATCGAAAATAAAGAAAAAAATGCATGCGTTAAGTGCGTATTCAATACCAGCAAACCGAGCAGCTCGCTCGATTATTAATCAACGTGCGTCGAGCGCGACTGCTTCCCCGAGCCGAGTCCCCGAGTAGGCTGATATTACTTTCGTTCGTCTTTCCCTGGGGCTCGTACCCACTGCCAATCTTCGACCTAGCCGGACAGTCATGCGAAAAAGTATCCTTATTCAAAAACCATTTGGCGTTGGCGCGTTGCTGATAGGATAATTTGGTTAATATTTTCCGCGTATCGTGAAATTATTCAATTAGTACGCATCATTCTTTTTATGTTATGGATAACATTGAGGTTTTGTCGTATCGCCACTTTTCAAGTAATTTCTTTTCGAAAGTATATATGTAATCGTATTGCGCTAGTAGATCTCTCCCGAATCGACGTGTATTTCCTGTACGTATCGGCTCATTCATTCTTTTGTGGATGCCATGTGTGTACTAGTGTACATATGTACACTAATATGCATTTTCTATTATCAACGTTTTCAATTAGTTGCCCCTTATTTTCGCCTAAGAGCTCATCATAGCAGCCATTAAGATGATGGATCAGTCGGTAATCACAATAACCGTGAGTGCGAGAGAGATAGCTGCAAATTTTGAAAAGAAAATTTTTCCACATCGTTCGTCTGATCGAAAAAATAAAAATGTCATCGGATTTTTGCGATCATGCTGCGTACGATAACATTTTTATTATTTTAATCGGACGAACGAAATCAAAGAGTTTCAATTTCAAAAATTCGAGGTGTGATTACCGACTGATCCATCATCTTAAGAGGATGGTATATCGCAACCGTGACTGCGAGAGAGATAGCTGCAATTTTCGAAATCGAAATTGACACAGTTTAACCGATTAAAAAAAGGCTCTGTCGCTCGATTTTTGCCATCGTTCTGCGTAGGCTGACAGAGCCTTTTTTTAATCGGTCAAACTGTGTCAGAGAATTTCAATTTCGAAAATTCCAAGTGAGGTTAGTCGACTGATCCATACTCTTAAGTTGATGCATTAGCAATATTTTTTCGTAAACGATCAGATATTCGCTCCGTGCGCGTACACAACTACTTTGAAAGTGAGCGTGTGTCGTGTATACGTATTCCTCCAAAAACGCCGGAGTCCCCTTTATGGTAGCGTTGGCCACTAATACTATTAGTGCAGTGGTTATAGATTTTTGGCTCCGCCGACGTGCACAGAGCGAATATCTTTACCATACGACGATATGCTATGGAAAAATGACGTTCGTTGATTACTATCATCTCTATATTGTATGATACTTCTAATATTTTTTTTTCTTTTGATTTTACGATGTTCCATTCGCGCGGTATGAAACCGGAAGAACATGTAAATATTTAAATATTTACAAGTTTATAGCTATCATGCAATTTGCTCGTAGATACGTTGACGCATTTGCAATTTTTTATGCGTCATTACTTTGTTGCAATAAAAAGTCTATGCTAGAAAGTGAAAAAGTGATAATTTATGAGCCATCAAAATGATGATGAAGCGAGAATTTTATTCATTTTGTCTCGACAAAAGAAATGGAAAATAACACAGAAATAATCTTGCGGGATCTATATTGGAATTTTTTTTCGTTCCCAGTTTATTTGGCGCGCTGGTAATAAACGCATCGAAAATTATGTGCACGCAACTTGTGTCGCGTGATCGGCGTTAATGATCCTCGGTTACACATATACGTAACGAGTATATCCGTTTCCACTCCCTCCATGACTTCCATGTGTTGTTATCGATAATGTTAGAGAAATTTTCTAAATTTTCTGACTGTGAAAATTGGTTTTCCGTACTTTACAAAAAAAAATACCCAGTTTTTGTACGCGATAACTAAAGTAAAATTAGCGCGTTTTCACTTTTATGAAGAATAAACTGCAGAATCTGAATCAACACCGAGAGAAATACTGTAGAAAAAGTCGAGGGCGAAAAAATCGCCGCGGTCATTGCGAGAAAGATGATTCTAACCTCTATTATTTTATTTATTTATATCAACGGAACTGCACTTATAAACAAAGGGATGGCTCAATTCGCTTTTCGAGGAAACGATGTTTATTTACCCTTTGCTGAAAGACGTTTTTACATTAACATCTGACATATATAGGAGAAATATTTGTTCCTACAACGGACATACCGAAATTGAAGGTTAATTGCCAGAACAAGTGTAATAAATGTGCGATTCTGTCGTTTTGATACTTGAAAATCTTTCTTAAATTGCGAGGCCAGAATAAAGAATAACAGCTCTATTTTCGCTAGTGCTCGTGCAGAGTCCCCCCGCCCCCCGTGCGTACTATGTTCATATACTGCATCCACCGGGCGTTGTTTATCATCGTGACGTTCGACCTTGAATTAATAATATATTCAACGGTCGCTATGCGAGAAAGTGCTATTTCACGAATCGGTTTTCAATATTTATCATTTACACCATTGATGAAGGAATATGTCAGTGTGATCGAATTGCGTTAAGTCGGCCGAGTTGAAGATTTTTTCTACCATTTTCGTTATCTCCAGGTCTTTCCTTTGTCATTATATCGTCACATTTTTAAGTTTCTATTTTAGATTCGGAACATTTCCTGTCGACAATGTTGCAGTTTTACAGCAATTTAAACTTCGCATTCCTCGTGATGCGATTACGAAACTTTTCCAATATTTTTGTGTTCACTAATGTTGAAGTCGTAAAAGGACGTAAACGTTTTCATCCCTCAACTTCTAACCTCTTTAATGATGATCGGAAAATACATTTTCCAGTGTGACTCAATTCATCTTCCTCGCATACAATCCAAAAGTTTTATAAAAATGTTTCGCTTTCGTACGAGTTTTAGTCTATTCCAATGGACAGAAAAACCGCTTAATTCAGTTATAAGTCGATGCAAGACTACTTGAATGTGCAATCAAGGATGGATCTCTGCTATCGTTTAATGATTAGATACTCCATGCTGCGTTGTCAGTACCGTATCGTGGTAAGTCCAACAGACGGAAAACAGTCGACTTTGCAGGGAGCAGTACGTTTTGGCGCGAGGATGTTTTTGCACGCGAAGATTTTGGTTTTCGCGTAATAACGAAATCGGTCCTCATCTACATCCACCCCCATAATACGTTTTATATCATTTTTTATATAATATATTTTTATCAATATAATATATTTTATATATTATATAATATACATATATATAAGTACGTTTAATGGTTAATTTGAAGGCTACATGGATGGCAAAGGTTGCGCTCCTTGGCTGGGCTACTCTGGGGTTTTTTACCTTCAAGTTTCGTCTCTCCGGCGCGAAGCGCCGGGGAGACCCCCCCATTTACTTTCCAAGAATTTTTTTTTTGTTTAAATTTTAAAAAAACTATTTTTTTGTCGACCAAAATCTTCGCGTGCAAAAACGTCCTTGCGCCCAAACGGCTCGCGCCAAAACCGCCGCGCCAAAACGTAACGTACCCGACTTTGCAATAAATGAAAGAACATTTTTATTTAAATAAATGAAATAATAAAATTTTATCATGTCTTTTATACGTATTCATTTTTTCTTTATTACATCCGTTATTCAGATTAATTAAATGTAGACAATACTACGTGTGTAAATTACGCTGCTCACAACATCGAGAAAATCTGATAGGAATATTTTTGCTTGTTTTTTTTCAACTCCATCCATTATTCAAACAAAATCGATATTACACTATCGATTTTCGTTTTTTTTTTGACGGTACGCATTTTTGCTTTATAACGCACGATACAACACACCGGTAATGAACAATTCTAGCTTTTACAGTTTAGGGCAGGTTAGATAAGTGTTTTGTTTTTGTGCACCGGAAATTTCCGGAATAATATATATGTATATTCATGCCTATTTTTCGCCGATTATACAACATGATTTCTGTTTACTCCTTCAACGGGTATTTATCTGCTCGAGTTCATAGTCTTGTTAATTTTTTTTTACAGGTTTTAGAGTGTGAGCACTTTCAAAAGATGTTTCCATTCAATCGTATACCACGCATTTCGTCATGCGGGTCAAAACGTTCCCGTTTTAGGTTGTTTGTGCCTATGTAATAATAATAATAATAATAATAATTCTCGATCATGTATTGAAAATGAAAAATGGAGTATCATCGCGGACAGTGAACGAGCAGAGTCTAAAAAAAATTCGAGAACTTTGGACTATTTTTTTTCTCCCTCAGAGTTAAATAAGAAGCAAACCGTTAATAAAGATCTCGGGTCTTGTTGAAATTGAGAAAAACAAAACGGATAAGACGTACAACCTAATACTGTTACTTCGCACGAAAAAAATTCGACGTTTTTTTTTCTTCGTAGTGCGTAAAAATGTCATAGCTTGGTTTTGGACTTTACAGATACACGGAGAATTATTTCTCTTTTTCAAATAGATACATCACGCTATTTACGAGATGATTTGACGTCGATTATTTCTCTCCTGACTCTCTTTGCATCTGTTTTAATGTATAATTTCTTATGTTTATAGTAATACGTGATTTAAGAAACTACGGTCATAGAAAAAACGCGTTTTTAGTATAAATATTTTTCGGCTACATAATTCCGTGAGGAAATTCACCCGGCTATAAACCTTTCTCGTAATCTCGTTGTTGTCGGAAAGGGAAAGATTTTCTAAATAAAATTTCTTACACGCACGAAACTTTTGACTGGAAACACATGATAGAAACGAAACGTTAACATTTTTCCAGGAAAAATGTTCCAAATAAACATTTAAAGATTTGGAGTTTGTGCGAGTATGTAAATGTATGTATAGTTTTCAAGTCCAAGGGTCACGAGACATCGTTTTTTGGAACACAAAAAAATACTTTTTGCTGTTGTTGGCTTTCAACGAGCGCGTTGGTCGCATTCTATAAAAGATTCGATACACTTATTCAGAACAACTTTCCTTCTTCCTCCTATAAGATTCCTATCTAAACGAAGATTAGTCAAAGATCCAAGAGCGTCAAACTCCGTGGATAAATTATTGAACACCCTTTTCATGGAGAACCGGAGCTAAGCTTCCTGGTTCTTGACTTATCGTGTAAAACGATTATTTTTTTTTTTTTCATTGTACAAAGAATAAACCGTTTTCATGCACTGATATTCCCATAATATTTTTTTATGAATTAATACGATAAATATGTTTCCACTTAAAAGAAAGTAAAATTTATATAAAAGGAAAAAGAATCTCAAAAAGGCAACCCTCGACGATTGTCGTAATCTATCTTCAATTATGTTAAAAGAAATGTAAAAAACGTTTTTCACAATTTTGTGTGCGTTTCAGTATAATTGCACTAATTAACTTAATGGTTGTTTTGAAAATTGAAAGAGTATTTTCTTTCGACTTGCATAAAAGTATGGCAAAGAAAGTTTTGAATGGAAGAACGAAAGAACAATGTCAGTTTTCTAATCACTTCTTTAAAACGTGGCACTCCGAGGCTCATAATGGACTTTATCAGACAAACGACAATCGTCAGTCAAATAAGATAATAATATAATTTGTTTGACTATCTAATAACATTTCTTGCTTGTTACATTAAAAAAGATTTGTCAATTTATGCAATTCGTTATATAATGAATAAATAGTTTTGAAAGAGTAAAACAAAAATGTACGAGTCAAGCATACGATGAACATTTGTACACGTAATATAAGTCTTCTGGATCCGAGGCGATTACAGTTGAGCCATGGACGTTAAAATACTTTTGAACAATCCCCCTGATTAAATTAATACGACTGAAAAATTAATACGACGATACACAAATGAATTTTTATGTTTTGGTTTACGTGCTAAAATAATCTCATAATCTCGTACGACATTCACTATAATGTAAATGTTAAAATCATATAATATACGAGCAAACGATGAAGAACTCCAAGAGTTTTTGCATCATGCATGCACGTGATATTCTTCTACATTTATAATGAATTGATCATATAAAAGTGTGTATGTCTGTTTTCAACATATCTGCATAAAAGCGTGAAGAAGTGAGATGCGAATAATAAGTTAGCTCTTCCTGAGCGTTTTTTATTTCATATATTCCCAGGACCCGTGTCCACCTAGCTATAACTATAAATGGCATTTGTAAGTTTCGACCATGCGAGTCTTATCGGTATTTCGTACAGTTTTCTTTCAAGTGTGAACCGTTCAACCCGGTTGACGAGGTTCTCGTTTATTTCCCCCATTAACCTCGCAACAACGATAATTTTTTTACTCATTGTTCCCCATTCGAATCTATTTCTCTCATAAAGTTTCTTCGATCTTTTAATTATCGATGAAAACAAGTTTATTCGGAAAGCTCGCAACTATCAATACGCAATGAACGGTGATATCAACACTGCACGTTAATCTTTCGCCACGCGCAATTTTCATCTCGCAAAAACCGTTTAATCTCGTTCTAGCACATGTGAAACTGCGATACAGCGCTTTCGATTTCTCGTGCGTTACGTTACGACCTGCTCGCAACACTTTTTCTGCAAACCGTTGCAGAAGCGCTATAGCGAGGTTTTTTCTAGGGTGCATGGCAGTATTCGTTTCACCGATACGAAATTTTGCGAGTTCCAATGAATTACAAAAACGCTAAAATCGTTTCACTGCGCAAAAACGAAAAAGAATGAAACGACAATTAATAAAATACGTTTTACGTAATATGGCGCTGGTTGAAGGGAATTCAATATCATCTGCATATCGGCCGGTTGTCTCCTTTCGCATCTCGAAACTTGAATGATTTTTCTGAGTCTCCGTAAAGTGAATATTCGCGAATATAAGAGTGCGGCAGAACTCGCGCTGGCTCTCCCTTTACGCGCTGCTTTTTCTTTCAATACTTGGCGTCGAGCCGCTACCGCGTCTCTCGATGAGTGCTCGAAGCAACGTCCACTAAACATCAGACACTACGCGATTCAGATACAAGTCTCAAGAACGAGACGACCGTATGTCGTGTCTCAGAAAGCCTCGACGAAACTCGCCGGGAAGAGTCCGGTCCGTCCGGTTCTTTGCTGAGTCCCTTTGTACCAGCCATCGTCTCGTTTTTTATGAACATATATTATGTCCCCGACTCGGAGTTCAAGTTCGAATTCACTGTTTGGTGGATACGGCACGATGCAACGGAATCTGTAAACGCGTTCGCTGCGAATACCAATTAAGCAAGCATTTATAAATGAATTGTAGTTGAAAAAATATTTTTTTTTTACATTATTTCTTAAAAATAAAATGAAAATTCTTCTACTTTGAAATTTTGAATGAGCAATTTGCTCATAAATAACGAAAAATACAAGCAATCGAGTCGTCTCACCGTTCTCGCGAGGTGAGTTGTTGCTTGCTCTCTTTACCCATCCCAGCATCCAGAGAATTGCTCTTGCGATGATGACTACCGACCGTCGCTCCGACAACTCCACCCGCTTCGCTGGATCTAACAGAAAATACGACAATTATTTTCACCAGGCTACAAAATACATAGAGATTATTCGGCACGGTAATTTTAATTGCAAAATATTAACTCGGCCGGTGAAGACAAAAAATTGGAAAAACCAACGACATTCCTATCTAGTTTCTACTGATTTTTTTAATACTCACTGAAACCGTCCAGTAAAATGGAGTCTCAAGTTTGGTCGATATTGCGAGCTAAGAAGGGACGTAGTCTATGACTTGATGTTCAAATTTATTTTAAAAACAGGCAGCACATGCTCAATATACTGCGACTCACAGTTTTCGCTTTTGGTAAGCTCGTGATATTTAGCCAATAGTAAACAAAATGAAAACACAACTTAGCATAAATGAACGTATACAGTCCAACATTATTTTTCTTCAATTTTCATATTTTTTCAAATTTCATTCACCGCTCAAATACGATATTCGAAGAATAAATATTTATATCAGGACGTCAAAGTTTCCCATGGACGATTGATGAACAAAGTATTGATTTTGTCAAAACGTTTAGGAACATGGGAGAAGAGTGGAGGGAATAATCGTGAAGTTGATGAAGTGATTTTTTAATTTTTAAACCCCATTCACAAATCCATAATAGATTTCACTATTCAACGGAATCTTCGATAGCATTTCCGGTTGAGAAAAAAAATTGCATTGACTCGTATTTTGTAGTTACGAATGAATAGAAGATTCAAGAGCCACAAAAATTGAAAAGAAATCGTTGGATCGTAAAATGTGTAAAAAAGTATAACGTGCTGAGTGTAAAGTTCATACGAAACACTAGAAAACAATAAATGGTAAGAAAAAGCAAAGACTTTATGAATGTTTGCGAAGCTCGGTTGCGATGTTAAGTGGAGTTGAACGACGATTGAACAAACGATTAAATTCCCGATGGGAGATGAGGTATTAATAGAGACAAATAATAAATAATCGAAGACGCTGACCAGGAGGGCGAAAAACACTTTACCTCTGGAGAAATGATACCGGCAACGATGGTCGTTCCTTGTGCTTTATTCTCTGTGACGTTGTAACGTGACCTTGAACCGTGCCTGGATACAAACGTGGATGGTTCGTCAAGGTATTTAAATCCTGGCTCGGTCCAACCTGTAGCAATTGACTCGGGCAAGATCCCGATCTGATCGATCGCCCATTAACACCGAGACATTAGAGTGCAATAATTGCTTTTTTTTAAGCATTTTTGTTTTGTTTCTCGATGAGCTAACGATCGATGATCCATGACAAGTGAAGTGAGTCTCGTGAATGACGTATTATCCGGTAAATAAATTGAGTGAATGATGCTCCCTTGATTCGTAGATGAAGATATTGCGTTAAAACGTACGAAAAAAAATAAACAAACAAACACAAACACACAAGCGCAGTGTTAGGCATGACGACGTGCGTGCGAGACACGAGCGTTTTTCTCGGCTTAATTTACATTCTAGCTTCTGTGATTCATGCGTACAAAATGTTGCTTTATGGAATATTTCACGCCAAATTGCGATTCGGTTTCATCGAACGGGTGTGAAAAAATAGTGGATAAAACGAAAAACATGAATAATTGGGAGAAAACTAAAACGTAGATGGAAAACTATGCACACGGGACGAATCGATTTTACGATGACAATGAAAGCAGTGACGTGGTGCTTCGTCAAAAATATAAAGGCTTTTGCGACTTTTCCTCCGGTTTTTTGCCTCATTGGCACTCTTACCGAACGTGAACAGCGTCCAGAGAAGCTACGAAGTTACCATCATCGAACACTGGATTGTCCATTGAATATGGGGTTGGTGGAGGAGATTTCGACTTTTTGTTTATGTTTGTCAATCGTCGCATCAGCGATACTCCTTTTTCCTTTTTTTCTTTAGGCTGAAAATGAAAAATTATTACGTCATATCATCATCAGTTTACACCACGGTAAACATTTAATAATTCTTACTTTTTCAGAACTTTTGGCGCTTGCAGAATTCGTTGTAGTCGTGGCTGGTGGCGTTGCACTCGCGATTCTTAGAGTGTTGTTTGGACTTCTGTTCATATCGGAAGAAGCCGCTATTGCGGCCGGAGATGCAGGTGTAGACGGCGGTGGAAGCATCGTTTTGCCAGGCGAAGCTGTAAATAGTTTACTTAGTGTGACCACCATGAAATTACCGAGAAGAGTGAATATAACTTTGGTCTCAATAAAAAAAAATGCATGCCGTCACGACGTTGAAGACTTTGAAACATGTAAAAAGTCGTACGAGAAAATGAACGAACCAATGGTAGCGCTAGACATAACTGCGCTGTGACTGCGTCCCAATGGATTGGCAACGTGTTCCCCGAGACGTGGGGGACTTTGGCCCTGCGCCTGGCCATGCCACGACGAGGATACGGCAGGGGAAGGACTTATGGCTCGTGGCGGAAGTTCAGGGGGCGGTAATGATCTCATGTTGTAAGGTTGTGGTGCAGAACCCTTGCTTTTGGTGTATGTAACGGTGAGTCTCGGTTCGGTAGCTGCTTGAGCTGTTGATAGAGGTGTTGTTTGATGAGAGGTTGTGCTTGTCGTAACACGACAAATACCACGCTGACATTTCGCTGGGGCGACATAGTTGCCCGGAAAAACACCGCACTTTTGGGTCCTGTTTGACGTGCCCTTAAACCAACCGTCCTGACAACGTTCCGTAACCATATAAATACCACCTTTTCGTAACTCTAATTCATCGGTTTTTTGGGGTTTATATGGATATAGAGCTATATACGCGGCTGGCAAATGGCTGTTTCCATTCGAATTGGACGATACACTGGACGACGGTTGTGCCAATACCATGTCGCTGCTTCCACTACGCCTGTGACGAAGCCCGTGGTCGGCGCTTCCAGTTGTCTGCAAAAGGTTTGTTTTTATTCGAAAGATTTAATGCGTGATAAATTTCAATTTCAACTTTTTCGCAAAAGACCTCTGACGGTGACGAAAGCATTGTTTTTGAGGTGTTCAATTATGTTGGAAGGTACGTCGAAATTATAAGTTAGAATGTATGAGAAAAATGACTTTACATTAAATTCATTGAATTCCTGATAACTGGCGATAAGGACGCACCTGTGACTGAGAAAAAGCCTCGCCCGTCCCAGCGTTGTTGATTAAGTTGCTGTTCATGGCTTGATCAACAGCAGGACTAAGGATTTCAGCGCTGTGTCTGTGGTGAGGATGAGGCTGGTGTCCAGTATTTATTGCAGTAAAACTGTGTCTCTTCACGCTATGTCTGCTGCCTACAGCAGGCGGTGAAGTTGCTGGACTGCTCGGGCTACTCGGCGCTGTACTCGAACTGCTCGAAGTACTCGAACTATTGGGCGTGTTAGGTGTTGTAGTCGTTGAACTACCACCTGACGAAACGGTCGATCCTGTGTCCGAGACTGGCAGAGCAGTCGCCTAAAATATTTTCCATAAAATTCGACTCAGTACGCAATCGCATTCATCAACCTTTGTTCCATGAAACAAAGTCGAATTTTCCGTTTGGTTTAAATCGACAGAAATTGTTATTTCTTTCAATTTTTTGTTTCGAAACAATAATCATAATTTCACGATGAAATGGAGATTGAAAAAAAGTCGAATGAAATTTTGAGGAAATAAAACTTCCATGTACCGGTGGCATTTGTGGTCGTGGTTGGCTGGTTGTTTGAACATTGTGTGAATGATCGGTAGGTATCAAAGGAGTCGTTTCTTCGTTGGTTGGTGTTGGAGGTGCTACCCGCGACGGACCAGGCTGTACACTGAAATGAGCGAAGAGATTAGGGGATAAAAAAAATTCTCTTCTGCTTCCAACGAATGTACAAAACGATACTAACTTCGTTGAGAGTTTCATGAGCGCTCTCGCGACGCTATTGAGCTCAACAAAAGCCAGAGGAAATATTCCAATTCTGTCGAGTAATTTACCCTCTGCCCAATTCTCGTCGACTCTTCTGATAACGCTGATAACTTCACCCTGTGAATTAAAATACGAGCAAATTGTCACTGAAGCTTTGAGTTATTCTTATCCCAAATCATAATATCAAAATGGAACTTTTTAATTTTTTACCTTATTAAACGTGAGACATCCGTCTTCCTCGTCGTTTGTCATTCTGAAGTCGTAAAGCGCCTTACATTGGGGAACATGAGGAGGAAGAGGAGTGATGACCTACATGAGCAAAAAAACCAAAGTATTCATTAGATTTCATAACTATTGCAGATTTTACTGTAACTTCGTTTTCTTATCTTCGCAACACGAAGTTTGATGTAGATTAAAACTCGTGGATATCAGAACTGTTGGTATTCATGATTAAGATACCGATATGAATGAGGCATATTTACCTGAACATAGGACAACGGGAACACCCCGTGATTCGTACCGCAATCACCGAAATACCAATTGTTGTCTATCTTCTTGCGCAGTACAACTATGTCTCCTTTTTTGAAGCTCAAGTCTCTGTAAAATAAAAGTAATTTTTATATATTTGTCATTTATCTATTTCGAAAAAGGCGTCTAATATTCTTTTCGTCGAAATAACATTGACAATGGGATACACGAAACATTGACATTTTGATATTAGGCCATTAATCATTCTTGGATACAATGTACAACAAAATATTTACAGAAAACGGAGGCTCACACTATTATCTTGGGGTTTATGTTTACACGTTATATACTTGACAAGATTATTATGGGCTTCAGATATCCTCATCTCAGTTTGTGACGTACAACTGTAATTTATATGCTTCCAAGTCAAAATAGTTAATCTTTGCAAACATACATACAACGATAACGAATCAACCAAAGCAATTTGAACTCTGGATTGTCTCTGTATTTTTCACGTTATAATTTTTGGGAAATTACTCGATGAATTTTATGGAGTATTTTATTGAGATAGGAATAATTAATGTGATCAAAGAAAAAGTAGCAATTTTGTCAAAATAATGGAAAGATTATTTTTCGAGCAATTTTGATGACACTTTTGGGTAAGTTCACGGTAAATTCCAATGAGTCAGCTCTGGTTCTTCAATGATTGCATAATCTTGGATATTTTTTGGAGCAACTTTTACTGAATTACATTTTTCCAGAGTGAAGATATTGAAATGCACAGTTGGGTCGGTAAAAATACTCTATTGAAAAAGCTATGAAGCTCACAATTTGAAACTAATACTGAACATCATCGTGAAACTGAAGTTTGCAACGTTGCAGTTCAACAAAATAAACGAAAAAAACAGTTTTAACATTCTTCAATTTTTTTCCCTCCCTAATTTGCAATTTGTAGTTTTTCAACCTACACAAATGATTTGTGGATTAGAAAATTGAAAAATTATAAATGTTTTTTCCTTTTTTTTTCAAGATTTATATATATATATTTTATTGAGATTAAAATTTCAGAAATTTCATCTATTTAGAAAGCACCAAATTGGGAAGCTGCAAGCAGCTTAGCATTTCTTTCATTTTGATAATTCAACTTACATCGGTCAGATCATACTACTCCTCATCATTACTAATATTCTGAATGTTGGTATATTGAAATCACAGTTCTGAAAATCCACGAGGAATATTTCTTTCTCAATCGTTCCTGAATGAAAATTTTCTAAAAGGAAAGATCTCGTTTAATTTCAATAATACTTTTTGTGCTGTTTTGTGCTTGATTGTGACTCAATTACGTCCTAGCAAAGCTACCCATTCTTGTGCTTCAACAAAAATTGATATCAGGAGCTCTAGCAACTTCATTCGAAGAGAAGCGACTATTCAATATAAAATATTGAATGAAATATTGATGACCAGTATCATCAATAATTTGTTTATTTAGGATTTATATTTTCTTACCCAGGGACCTTTGAGATGTAATCATAGATGGCACGACCATAAGGTTGATTGTGAAGAAGAACTTGTTTGGCAGAGGCATTAGCATGCCTTGCTGGATCAGTAGCAAGAACAACGGGAACAAGATTTGTGGTGACAGCAGGAGCCGGAGCGACCTGATGACCGCCGAAGAGTCTTTGAGGTCCAGGATTGGATCGAACTGGAGTCTTGGCACCTTTGGGAGTGGCGTTTCGCATGCCCTCCAATATCCTCATCAAGAGAACATTGGGCGGTAAATCATCAACTCTAGCTTCAACAAGTACACGGCATTCAGGGCAACGCAGTTCTCTATGAGTGCTGACGATTTCTTCGAGGCATTTTTTGCAAAAAGTGTGCTGACATGGCAGAACTTTGCTGGATGTGTCTAGTCTCTCCAAGCAAACTGAACATTCCAGTAAATCGTTGAGCATGCACTCGTCCATTTTCGATGTTATAGTTTTTCACCCAAATTCTGAATAAAAAATAGATAATTGAATTTCTGGGGAACTTTGATGAAACTGTGTTATTGTTTCATGGACACCGTATAAACATTTTTTCCTTCTGCCATGCTCGACGGAGCGTCACGTTTTCTTATTCCCCGTGTAGTTTCAGTCCACTCACGTGATTATTGCACTTTCTTTCGTCCGGTGATTCGATGCACTATCATTTGTTCTTCATAATCAAACTTCGAGAACATTACTATTTTCTTCAAACTCGATACCACGGAGCACTAGGTTACAAACTATAATAGGCGCTAAAGTACTGCCCTGAGCAATAATGCTGCTTTTATTAATCGACACGCTCGAAGATGCTTGCAGTCGCGACGCTCTCGATTTTTCTGTTCGCTCCATTTTCTATAGTTATTCTCGCACTTATCCAACTCGTTTCAGAAAGATTCATGCAATTCTCACCAGATAAAAAAAAAACAAGTTATTGGAAAAAAAAGTGGACAAGAGCACTTGTCAGCATTCCTTATCATACAAAAATTCTCTTGATCTCCATTATAATTTACTGTACTCATAAATATATATACATATCGTATACATATATAGATACAGTGACTGTAGCTCTGGCGTTACTTTCGCTGAAGACACGGCGGTCATTTACACTGATGAAAAATCGAGTCTCCGTTCGAGCTCCGATGATTTTATATTCACTGAAACTAGCACCACGTTTACTCGAAACACTAGACTAGAATAATGATTTTTGCATTCACGATCTTTCTGTAATTAATAATTTTCTATCTAATTCACAAGATCCGGATAATATCGAGTGGGACACGAAAGCACAACGGGGGAAAACGCCTTGCCCGTGCTTCTTTCTGGCGCCGAGAGCGCTTGTCTGTCTCACTCTCACAACAGTACAAATGGTTAAGAGTCCCTTCCTGAACACACGGACACGCTATTGCGGGCTGTCAGCCCCAATACAAGCTTCAGCATTCAAGCGAATATAAAATATAGGGAGAGATTAGGGGATTAGTACATAATATTTTAGACCCTTCCAACTCTCGATACGCCAACGTACTCTCGTTTTCCACGAGTTCGTTATGTTCCTTCCTCTCGTCGTTCTCTCTGTCTCTTCCTTTCTATCGATCGTTCAACTGAGAGGAATATCGCTCGCGTAACGTGATTTTCGCAAACATCCGATTCTCTCGTCTCCCGGACGCAAACGCGTGGATCTATTTTCGCGAACATACGCCCATATAGTGCGAGCAATTTTAGCATTTCTCACATGTTCGTTAAATCGATCATGCTCTACTTCCGGTTCTACTCCTCTCTGCTCCGACGGTTTTAACTCCGTTTTTTTACTAAATGCAACTCAGCTCTCGTACCTCAAACTCTGTACGCAACGGCGATGGGATTAACAACGACGCGACGACGACTAGAACCGACCGACAGTGTGTCTGTTCTAAAACCCCCATTGGAGGGGAAGAAGCCAGCTGCTATCTTGGTTCTCTCGCTAAAAGCGCGTGTTGCACCTGCAATGTGTTCCGCTCCCACGCGTTTCAAACTATAACAACTGAAAGTCATACGAAATTCCTTTCTCTCTTTGCTGTGTCTCGATTTTCCATTGTCTAACCTTTATGGTGCAATACCAAATCATGGAATTGGATGATTCATTGTACATATCATTCGGCGTCATGATACTTGTCGTTTTCTTGAAAATTCATACAGGTCATATATGCAGGCAATTCCTTCACTGCTGATTCACAATGATGCAACACAGCTGAGCTAACGTTTTTTCCAATTAATGTCCTCGCCCTCCCCCCCCCCCCTGCCTCGCCACCGCTCTTTTCACTCACATGTGTGTAACGAGATTGCACTAATTTCTTTTAATCACTAAATTTGAAACGGAGCATACACGTGTGACCCTATATATGCTGGTCGAATTTAGTGAC
Source organism: Venturia canescens (assembly GCF_019457755.1). Lineage (NCBI taxonomy): Eukaryota > Metazoa > Arthropoda > Insecta > Hymenoptera > Ichneumonidae > Venturia > Venturia canescens. The sequence continues at coordinate 14,138,952 of NC_057421.1, read as the reverse complement.
AATTTTTTTTTTCCAAAATTCTCAAATCTATTCAAAATTGGGGTCAAAGATCTTTTATCGCGTCATATCTTAAAATTTATGTGATAAGTGCGGAAAGCTACTCTCAATCGAGTTTTTGATTCATTTTTTTCGTACATCAATAAAAGCAAACGAATTTATTTTTTTAATCGAGCAAGCTATTGCAAAGCACCGCAAAAATAGCTCACTACTCACGCTACATATCTGTCGAAAGCGTTCGCAAATAGAATCAATGAAAAAAAAAATTATTTTTTTTTCTAATTTTTATTACGTTCAGGTGTTTTTTTCGAACTTCTAGCTCGGGCCGAATTTTGAGATGGCCCAGTTTAATCCTTCACCGTGACAAAAATATATTTTTGTTAATATGTAACGATGAGATTCGTGGTTTATTCATGATCAATCACGAAAATTTATTTTTCGTCAAATAAATACACATTAAAAATATCGTTACAATAAATAATAATGGAAGTCTGTCTAGTTTACAGTGTGTCATAACAAAATCAAGAATCTTGGAAATACAAGACTAGGGAAGGAATCAATCGATAGCCTCTTATCGTTTCTTTTGCGCGGTGTTATCTTCGGCTGCCTTCAAATCTCTGTTCAGCACGATCCTTATCATCAGCTGTCACAATCAAATTGAAGAGTACACACACACACACATGCACACACAACCATAGATGCCTAGAAGACGACTAATGCGTGCGCATTCGCGCTAGACATGACCGAATGACATTCCGGAAACATTGTAACAAAAAATATTCCTATCGATTAAGATGCATACACAAAAGAAAGATGGGGTAGGGAAAAGCCGACAATACGGCAATGCGTTAAAGGTGATGAGACGATCGTGGGTTTTTAAGCTAAGGATAATTGGACGAACGTTATTGAACGCTTGTTTCAAAATTATTTGTGGTTACGTAATACACGCCATTTTAGTTTCTAAAAGACGTTACCATCGCAACGTAACCTAAGAAATGGTTAAAGCTCATTATTATCTGCCTCGTCCACGCTTCGGCTTCCCGATGAATCATTTTCACTCATTATATTTAACCGTGTCGGTTTGTTTTCACTGACATTCGTATATTACGAGACGAATCTATTTTAAATAATTACATCGTTCCGTAAAATTACATACTCCACATGTATCAGAGCCAGAATTGTTCCGTCTCCAGGTGAACTCTACTTGAAGGTTGTAGCATTGGCTATGGCGACAGACCTTCAGCTGAATCAGATGAATTTAGCGGGAGACGGGGAAAAATGGACCCAAATGGAAGATTGACGGAAGCGAATCGAATTAGTACATTTTTCTCAATACTTTTACAACACACGTATACGCGTGGCGTTTTTTTCAAATCGTGTTCGATCCTTTCATTGGTTTAAGAAAGTTATACTCATACTTCATCTCTTATTTTGTTATTATTGTGCACAAGCCTTTACAAAATGCACACGGTGGAATGACGTCATCGTAACTAGGTTGTTGGGTTAGCGATAGGGATTGTAAAAATACATCTCAGTGGTGGGATGTGTGGTTTCTGCGCACATGTGAGTAAATGGTACGTGATTTTTCGTATGGTGTCGCTAGTCGTCGTGGCACTACTGTCGTCGTCGCCGTCGTCTCCTTTTCCTTCGGTTGCTCCTTTGCGAGAGCTCGCACATTACACATACATATATGTGCGTGCGTACACCTCTCAGTGTCCGTTTCGTTGCTGCACGGTGCACAATCCACGCGAGTTGTGCGAGTAATAACAATTCTCAGAGTTAAAAGAGAAAAAAGAAAAGGAAAAAAGGAAATTAATAAGATTTTCAAAAGCCAGCTTATTTACGGGGCCAGTGCTAGTTCGTTCAATTTGACGATAACGTGAGAGGATTGTACGTGTGCGCGTGTGTGGTCTTCAATAAAACCGTTCAAGTGTATATACGTATACATTATATATACACGGTTTGAAGCAAGCGTAAAATTTCGAGGAAGAGATTGAATTCGGTCCATGTGCTCCGCTGAAGAATAAAATGCTGATCAAAGAATTGTGAGTTAAATCCTGAGACCGAAAAATATCATGTGTAATCTGCTTACTCCGGCCCTGAGTCAGTTTTAAACACGAATGAAAACGAGTGAGCCTGGTGTAGATTCTCTTTTTCTCTTGCGTTCAGTCATTTCCAAAATTAACAATCCGCTGCTTCCGAAAAACTCGAATAAACTTAAGAAATCTGCAGATCGCTAGATTTTCACTCAACTGTGTAGAACAATTCTGTCGCTCGCGCGCCCCATCGAATGTGGGGGTGCAGGCAAGAGGGGGACACGGTCGTCGCTAATCTTTAACGTGTCCACACGCCACGGCGTGTCAAACTGTCGAATGGCGCGTGGGAGGTTTTGTTCACGTTTTCCTTTTTTTTTATTTTTATTTTTTTATTGAAAGTTGCATTTTTCTTACGAGCGATTCCTGCCAAAAACTCAATGGTTCGTTATTCCGGCTGTATGACCTTTTTCAGCTCCTCTCTTCGGTATTCGGCCTCGAGAACTGATAAGGCTCAATTTGGCTTTCGCCTCTGTGTTCGTTACAAGGAACATTAACATATCGCTCCCTTTTATATTTTTTTCGAAAAATTTCACATATTCCATAGCTATATATTTTCGTTTTGTTTTCCCCCCTTGTTGGCCAATTGCCTACTACTCTGTGCACTGGTCGGCTTTTTCTATCGATCTCTTCACTTTGACCGTTGGGCTCTAAAATGCGAATTGGCGCCCGATCGCCAACGTGTGATCGTTGAGGCGGCGAAGGCGCGCGCAGGTTTCTTTTTTCTCAAGAAAGAGACATTAGGAAACACGGACGATCAACAAGACGAAAAGAGAGTGAGAGAGAAAGAAAGTCTCAAGGCTAAAGTGCATACTACTCGTGTTTAGTCATCTATATATTACGTTGATCCATATACATGTAACATATGCAGCAGACTTCACACTGTCTCAGTTGAAAAGATCTTCCAATCATCAAACGAATTGATGTTTTTTTTTTATTTCTGTTGCAGCCGCGTCACTTTGCCTCTTACGGTCGAGGAGGTACGTCACCAAACACCTCTGCATAAGGTGTTATTAAGTATACGGTCGCGTATACCGCGCCGAAAGTCCAAGCCTCGGCGACGAAAAATCAAATGAGCGAAAAACAAAATTTCATCTTTTTACCATCAACCTCGTAAAATCGCTGACTCTGCGATATTTGCACGATTGCAGTTGTATAAATTTCGTATGCCACAATTTTCCTCCATTGGTATTATGTGTACAGCTGCTACGAGGACTGAGAAACCTTGATCTCTGCCTCTTTCGTTTGTATCAAACTGACAATGTACCATTAAAAACTTCTGTCTTTTTTTTGTTCCCTTGAAATTTCTGTTACTCGACACCAGGTTTCAAATCATTCGTTCGCTTACCTGTTATTAAAAACAATGCTAGAGGAAAATTGTAGCTCGCATACTGCTCGTTACATTACACGCCGATTTGACAGAGTTGGAAATTGTACATACTTTCTTGAAACAGATTCCATGTCTTTGTTATAATGGAAATATTTTTGTTCTCCAACAATGTGCCCAATCAAAAGTAGGCTATTTCGTGTTTTTGTTCAGTCACTTTGAAATGAATTTAATGTATGGAAGCTTGAATAACTTGAAAAATTGTCTAACGATAGTACTTGTTCTCCCAAGCTATTGAAGATGCTAGAGCCAAAGTTTAGAAACCTCAGAAATGTCTTTGAAAAAGGAAATATTATGAAAAGCAAATTGTAGAAGAGTTCCTAGATTATAACTAAAAATTAAAGAGATTCCATTGCTCCCCTTAATATGAAACATTTCAAATTCAGAGAAGTTAATTGTTTTGCAATCAAATAAATGATGGCAGATGTATCTTTAAAGAATTCTCTGGATTTATTAAAATTTATGAAGAAAGCTTTGACAAGAGAACTATCACAATAGGCGTCAACTATTTATTTTCATATTATAATATACATTTGTTATTACTTATTTATGCATTCGTTTTTTTCTTTCTGAAACGTTTAGTACCAAGTAGCTCAACTGTACTCTGTGGCAGAGGCGAGTAAAAATAATACCGGTGGAGGTGAAGGTATCGAGGTACTGAAAAATGAACCATTCACGGATTGTCCACTGCTGGGTGGAAAATATTCATCGGGCCAGTACACCTACAAGATTTATCATTTAGCCAGCAAAGTTCCAGCTTTTATCCGTCTACTATTACCAAAGAATTCGTTGGAAATCCACGAGGAAGCATGGAACGCTTATCCTTACTGCAAAACAGTCATAACTGTAATTCTCATATTTTCATCATTCAATTACGAAACTATATTTGTGCTATCCGTGACCAAATTGATAAATATTTTTTTCTAATGAACTTCCGAGAAGGACTTTAAGTTGATCATCAATGTTATTTGTAACGGATTATAATCAAGCAAGTTTTATTGTCGAAGGCAAAATTTCTTTTCTTTGATCTTCAACATTTAAGTGTGGATGTAAAAATAATTGAAATTGGCCAAATTTTGTACAGGTTTCGCTGCAAACCACTAGAACAAAACCGATAGAAAAAAAGTTATGAAGACTCAAAGTCGATTGAAAGCAGCACAAGCATTGTTCCATCGTTACGATTGAATTTCCACGTTTTATTGGACAGAAATTTTGTCGGGCTCACACAGTATCTTTGAACTATTCACAGAATCCAGGGTACATGAAGGATAATTTTATTATCATGATCGAGTCATTTCACATCGGCGACGTCGGTAATCAACAAAACGTTCACGAATTATCCCCCGACAAGCTCAAAATTCGTGAGGTCGTGCACATAGACATTGCGAATGACCCGATCGCAAGCGCGGATTACAAGGAGGATGAGGATCCGACAAAGTTCAAATCTAGTAAAACCGATCGTGGACCACTTGTCGGTAAAGACTGGAAAAATCAAGTGGAGCCTGTAATGACTTGTTACAAATTGGTAACGTGCGAATTCAAGTGGTTCGGCCTGCAGACGAGGGTCGAAAGTTTCATACAAAAAGCTGAGAGGCGTCTCTTCACCAACTTCCATCGACAAGTATTTTGCTGGATAGATCGCTGGTACGGACTCACGATGGAAGACATAAGAGCCCTTGAGGATAATACGAAAGAGGAACTTGATAGGGTAAATATATATTTTATTTTTTCATTGTGTATCATCATTTTTATCTATTGATTCGAGAAATAAAAATACTGAACGGCTCAGGAAAATGTACCTTTCAAGATTAGATATTTCATAGCCGCATCTGGTATAATACATCTTTTAGGTCATGGTTTTTTTAAAAAGAATTCTCGAACTCTGAGTAGATGACTCAATAGGATTATTAAAAGATAAAACTGATTAGATTGAGTCGCGAGTCGATAAAGTGGGAAGGACTATTAGTTATCTGAAAATCTCTACTGAAACTTCGATATAAAATATTGAAAAAACCATTGATTTTATGACCGATATTCCAAAACTTACTGCCAGTTCTCTCAGCACGTTCTTTGGTAAAGGATCAAAGGTGCTGGAATACAGTTTATATCAGGGTGAAGGTATTATTTTCCTGAGTTACTTAGTCACTTTCGACGATGCCCGGAATAGGGTTTTCGTTGAAATACAATGAGATAAGAATGCTAATTTTCAAATACCTGTATACTATGATACGTGCTTTTGAATTTTCAGCAAAGACATCAGGGAGAGGTACGAGGCATGCGTGCCGATGATTGAGACGTCTTTAGCCACTTTTAAATAAGTCTAAACCAATTTTCCTTACACACAAACACATAAACGCTCGCGTATATTTCCGCGTTACACACATACACACGTACACTTCCACAAATACCGACACAGATATCCAAGGGAAAAAAGAATCGTGAAGAAAAGGCAAAAAGAAAACCGGAAATCGTAATAAAATAAAACGCAAAGTAATTCTCGCTCAGCCATAAGCGATCCTGCCGGGATCGGGACAGTTTCCAGAATCCTTCAATCTGTCTTAGATTCAGTGTCTATTATTAATAACTACTTACGAATTTTAATTTATTTACATTTACAAAACAGCGTTTTTAGATAAATGTACCTACAGTCAAAGAGTAACATTAATTATTATACATACATGAAGTGTGAATTTTGGAGAAGAATGTCGCGATCAAGCCGAGAGTTTGGTGATATTGTAGATGAAAAAAAAAAAAAATGTTTTAAACTCCGGCCTATGCGCGACATAGGGCATAGAGCAACAGAAAAAAACGAGTATGCATCCGGAGACAGAAGTAAATAGAATGAAACAAAGAAATTTCAAATCCGATTTAGTAAATTGAATGAACAATTATTAATTGATATAGTATAGTAGTTGAATAGTAGGGGCTATTGACGTTTGTTGACGGGCTATTTGAAAACAAACAGAATAACATTAACAAAAAGAAACACACAAGGAAAATTCTTCGCTCGATGCGATTAGAAAATAATGAAAAATAATCATGCGTCTAAGTGAGACTTTAACTGAATTTCGAAGCCAAAAACATGATTTGATGAGTGAAATATGGAATTATTCTCTCGTGATGACTCAATCTTTTCGTCTGTTGATCGTTCTTTTTTCACCATTTCTCTCACGATCTTAGCCGCAAAGCTAATTTTGCGTAATTTGGGGACTTTGTAAATTGTCGTAGATTCAACTTTAAACAAATCATTAAATGGAGAAAAAGAAAACAATATTGCAACAAGATTTACGAGTTTTCGGAGCGATAGCGCGGTTGAGTCATTACTGGGTGTTTACTTTGCGCGATTGTCATTGCGCCAGGTGTTTAGTCGCAATAATCACTGATTCAAGATATTGAAAGTAAATATGAGGAAAAAACAAGAGGAAGAGAGAGATGGAAAATCTCATAATGAAACTCCTCGTGCGTGTTAATTACTTTAAGTTCGTTTGGCACCTCGATCAATAAGTTTTGATCGACTGCCCTTGTATCTCGTGTATAATACTGTCACCCTCCCTCGTCCCTCGCCCCTGGCCGTCCCCTGTCGAGTACCGGTTACTCTTTTTCGTGACAATAGGTATTCTTCTCTGGGATTGTAAATCGAAAATATTCGCGAGCTCACACACAAGTCCAAATCTCCGTGTCTGGGATGTATAATTCACTATGTCACAAGAGACTCGCGGAAGTACTAATTGTGTGTATATATGTAAATGTACACACATTATATATGTGTATATTCAAACGCCGCTGTATTATTACTTCAGATATTAATGAACGACGAATTTTTGGGGGGGAGAAGAGAGTAAGGTAATGTTCTAATTATATAGGTATACATACAAACGAAACAAAATGAGAGAGGAAGATACGTTTTGACCGAAGGTATCTAGATAATGAGTACACGGAGGGGCTTTTAAGCAGAGACCGAAACATCTCGTTACTTTGAAAAAAAAAGGCTGTGCACTATTTTTTCACAGATCGCGACTACTTTGCTGCAAAAGTAAAAATACTAAAAATTTTACAAGATGGTATGGAATCAAATCAGTACGGAAAGAAATTATGAAAGGAAAAGCTTCAGCGATGAAATTGGCGTATCTTCATGCGTGGTTTTTTTTTTGACGGAATGTGAAAAAACAAAAACGTTGATTCGCAACGAGCACCGAGGTCCTTTTTTCTTCTGAGTAACTAAATGTGCGCCAGTCTCAATAATAACGAAAGAGAAAATAAACGATACACTAAATGGAGGAAGATAGAAATTAGGCTATTGCAATTAAGGAAGGGAGGACAAAATGGCCAAATGGCCGTGTGAGGTAAAGAGAAAACGCGCGTCGTTTGTATATAATTAACGAAAAATGAGAAAGCAGAAGCATACAATGAAATTCAAATGGTATTTGAAAGAAATGACGCGTGCTAATTTGCTTCGCTTGCATTCCATAATAATATGGGAGAGTACTTGCTACGGTTCACCGAAATAAGTAAAAGCGATCTCAAGGGACTTATTACTATTACTGTTGTTGTTAATGATTAAGCGAGAATCCAAGCCCTCAAAAGAATAATTACGATGAAGATGGTTAACATTAAAACAGGAGATATACGAAGTTATAAAAATAATAAAAGGAACAAGAAGACAGAAAAATTACAGACATACTACAAAAACAGAAACCAAACGGGACTATCATCTAGAAAATAGTTGAAAAATGTATCGATTATCGAAACAACGGTATCTGAACAAAAAGATAAAAAAAAAACAAACCAATAGAATACGTGCACACCCACCGAAAAGCATACTAACGAACACACGCGGATCAGGGCTGGTTTTATTGTCGTTTGCACAAAATGAAACGTATTACAAGTAACTCTCTCAATCTCTTTCTCTCTCTCTCTCTCTCTTTGAAATATGCGTTACTATCGATCAAATTGACAACAATATTTGAAAAAATATCGCGAAATGCCATTTTGTTAGTCCCATATTTGTTCGGTCTTTCAACATTATTTTTGCTTGTGCATCATCGAGAACGCGAAAAAATTATCGTTTAACTCGTTATAACATTGATTTGAATGGGCTAATATTTAAATATTTGTTGCACCAATGATTTTGTAAGAGAGTCTTCAAACGATCCACCTTAGAAATTGAAATTGTTGCAAAATGAATTTTTCACGAGGTCGTGAAAAAATGCAGTCGTAGATTTTTTTTTTTTTTTTAAATTTAATTTCACTCCGCAAGAGAACAAAGTATATTGACTCGTATTCCGATATTTTTATTTACACGATAGTTAGCTATATTAGTTCCTGCCTGTAACAGCAGGGCAGAGAGAGATTTTCCGATCCCATACCTCCTCCTATCCCTCTCCTCCCTGCGACACGCTGCCAAAGGGCCGACAATGATTTACCCAAGATATATTGAAAAAAATTTAAAAATACAACAAAAAATAAGGAAAAAAAATGAATAAACAAGTACATGTACATGTATATAAATATTATATATATGTATGTATGATATATTGTGCGTACGATGAAAATCTAGGGTATACATAATGTCAAGCAGTCACGTGGTCGTAAAAAGGCTAAATAAAAGCGAAAGAATAATAGCGAATAATATGCATATTTATTAAACCCTTGGCAAGATTATACAAAAGGATATACTTGGAAAAGTCTTAATAACAGCATTGATTTGTATAAGAAAATATCTTTATCCTCCTATCTCGATAGTGTGCCTAATAATTTAGAAAACATATACTTTTCAAACTTTTAACAATTGTATAAAAAACGCGGTTAAAAAGTTACTTTCCATGATTTATCTTGTAACGTAAATATCGAATGAGAAGTATCAAAACATTGATTAGTCTATAGTCGACAATATGGACTCGGCCAGTGCTCGGGACGACAGACTATAGATAGGCCATGTACTTGTCTCGAAACTCTACCGAGGCTCATCCTATATGTAATAAGTCAGTTTTCATTTAACGCCATACTCCTTAATAATGCTACCGGCGATCACGAGCCGTTGAATCTCCGATGTACCCTCGTAGATCTCCGTTATCCTAGCGTCTCTGTAATGACGCTCTGCTGGCATATCGGACACGTATCCCATCCCACCGAGAATCTGAATGCTCTGATGAGAACAAAAAGTCGCTGTTTCTGATGCTGCCAACTTCGCCATTGCTGCTTCCTATGACGAAACATTTTTTTTTTTTTATTCAACGAAAATTCGTTAAGACATATTCGGTGATAACAGAAATGAAATTAAAAAAGAACTCTCAGAAAGATGGTCGTTCTAAATTTTTAAACACAAATTTAGAAGCGTAAAAAAACTTTCCAAGTTCACTGAATTTTTTCAGATTTTTGTCCAATTGCGAAAGTTTTGAAATTTTTATCCAATAACAGTTTCAGTTTAAAAGCATGTTTCATTTGTCCTTAAAGTTTTCGTAAAAATGGGAGTGCAATTCAATTCGTTTTTCGTCTCACCTTCGTATAAGGTTTGCCATTGTCTTTCAAATACGCCGCTCTCCAGGTAAGCAACCTAGCACTCTCCAGTTTCATAGCCATGTCGGCGATTTTTTGTTGTATCGCTTGCAATTTGATGATTGGATTACCGAATGCCATTCGTTTGGCTGCATATTCGACCGCGCAGTCCAGAGAAGCTTGGGCAATGCCGAGAGCTTGACTGGCAATACCTATTCTACCGCTATCTGAAAAAACGAATTGAGAAATGTTTTTTTTTTTTAATGAAAATGTCAAGGGATTCAAATAAAAATTAGAATGTTAATTTGGATAATTTTTTTTTAAATTTCATTAAATGCGTCTGGACGAATCTATCGATTGGGAAATAAAGCGTTCTAACTTCACAATTGTAAAATGTAAAAAAAAGGTTTTCGTTTAGTTTCAATGGCTTGCTAACTTTTATACAAGTAAAGTTCAAAACTCTACTTTATGACTAGTGAATAGAAAATTCTGCTGCTGTGTACCTAAAGTTTTCATCGCAATTTTGAATCCCATTCCAGGTTGACCTAAAAGATTTTCTTTTTGAATAAGGCAGTCTTCAAAAATCAAGGAACAAGTGCTGCTGCCTCTAATGCCAAGTTTATCTTCTTTCTTGCCGATGGTGAGTCCATTCTTTGGGGAGTCAATAATGAAAGCGCTGATGCCTTTGTGTTTGAGAGTTTTGTCAGTGGTAGCAAGCAGAACAATGCCTTGGGCTTCGTGAGCATTGGTGATCCAGGATTTAGTGCCATTTATTTTATAGGAGTCGCCTTGGAGTTTGGCAGTAGTAGAAGCAGCTCCTGCATCAGAACCATTTCCTGGTTCGCTCAGAGCAAAGCAGCCAATTTTATTTCCATCCGTAAAGGGTGTCACATACTTTTCTTTTTGAGAATCATTCCCAAATTGTTCTATCGGTCCAAGGTAAAGAGAATTTTGAACACTCATTATAACCCCGGCACTAGCGCAACCTCTGGATATTTCTTCCATGGCAATTACATAAGCCATGTAATCGAGGCCAGTACCACCAAGGGATTCTGGCGTGGCTATTGACATGAGTCCAAGTTCACCCATTTTCTTGATTTGGTCCGCCGGAAACAGGTGCTCTTTGTCTATCTTTGATGCTATTGGCTTCAGTTCTCCTTCCGCAAAGTCTCGGCAAGTCTTTTGCAGCATTCGATGAGTCTCTGACAAGGAAGTTATGCATCTTATGCTGTTGGCGAACTTCTGGGATGTACAATATAAACCTAGTAAAATAAAAATTGTTATAATTTATGATCTGTCGATTGTTCATTTTATATCCTATTGATGAAAAATTGAATTTGAGTTGGAAAATGACCAAAATTTTTCTTCTTTTTAAACATATCGCTGTTGTGAAGAAGACCTTTGGACAAGAAACGCACACTTACCCAAGTGTAAAAATTCCCATTATCTTATTGCAGGTACCTATTGTAAATATGTAAAGCAACAAACTGTATTTTTGTCCATCGGAACTTTAGCTATCACATTTGGATTTGAAGAGATTTTTTCAGAATTTTCAATCATGAAATAAACTCTTTGTGCATCATGGTTTCTACAGCACAACACCATATCATATAGGCTTAGGTTGAAAATGACCCATACAACCCGCACAAGGTTCATAAATTTTATTAAATTTTTGTTTGAAAAATTCATAGACATGTATAAATAAATAATAGTTGGGTTTTCCGTTATAAGAAAATCGATTGTTATTTGTTAATATTGTCATTGATTAATTCAATTTTTTTTATTTACTCACCTACAAGTTTTACAGAATTCATTTCGATTCGATTTTGGTTAGGGTATAGAAAAAATACACTGAAGACGAAATATGTAACTTTCGTATAATCTTCTAAATCGATCGATCAAAGGGCAAATGATGCTTATATTCGCGTTACAAGCGCGCTAGTGGAAAACTATTGAATGCTATACAAATTATATTATTCCGAGTGTCGTATCGCTGCTGATCATTCAATTGGGGGGGCGAGTACGATTTCCGGAGCGCCAAGATGTGGCGGTTGATTCTAAATATTCGGACCGAGATAAGAATTTCAACAATGAAATTTTTGTTTTTCGGCATTTCTTAATCTTAAAACTCACCTGTAGTTGTTTCGTTATGTAAGCTCACGAAGAGTGAATAGTAGTCTCAATAATCTTTTCAGCATAAAATGTCCCACTGATCCAATCATGGAGATTAATTTTTGTTACAGCATTCTGCTCATTCTGCTCATCGTCTTTTGACAAGACAAAGACATAAATATAACGTAAAGTGAATTTCGATGGTAATCAAATACAAAAAAAATGTAAAAAAACGAGAAATTGCAAAAAAAACGTAAAAATAACGATTTTACTTGAAAATATATCTCACTTTCTCGTGGACCGAATTAATAAAATCAAGCGTGATTTTGAGGTTGATACTTGGAACGAGACAAAATCGACATAAACATATATGAATCAGTGACCTAACCTCACTTGGAATTTTTGAAATTGAAACTCTTCGATACAATCTAACGGATTAAAAAAAGGCTCTGTCAGCATACGCAGGGCGATGGCAAAAATAGGTTGGCACGGCCTTTCCATAATGTCGGTTGAACCGTGTCAAAGAATTTCAATTTCGAAATTCGTAGCTATATATCTCTCTTGTATATATACGCTGACGCTATATACACTGACTGATCCATACGGCAGGACATTTCAAAATTCGTGTAGGCTATCTATAATAATTTGTCTCGCTGTAAGGAGTCTAAGGTTAAGGAGATACAAGTACTCGAATTGAGAAAAATCAGGGAAAACAAAATTTGGCGCCATGAATATCGTAATATTTACTCGAAATCGCTCGCTCTGAACTCGAGGGTTCTTATATATCTCCTTCAGGAGGCCGAACCGGGATATTGAATTTGCCTGGCCGTGAATAACTTTATATATCGTTATAGCCGCTACCGCTACTGATGATATACCTGCTATTCCACATTCAGTAAACAGAATTGGTTCTAATTGAAAACAAAAACTTAGCTGGGATTATGATGTTAAAATATATAGAAAAAACGACAAAACAATTTTTGTGTGTTTCCTGAAATACGAACGTGAGACTTACACGTAGTAGATTTTAGTAAGCACAAAGCTTCCGTCTACATTGTTTTCCTTCGATTCCGTTCGTCATTGTATTGAACACCGAAACATTGAAAACCCCAAAAATAAGAAAGTAGAGCATCTGATTGAAAAATGGGTTGAATTAAGTACCACGTATAGCCCAAAGCGAATTTTTCCACGATTAATCATTACTTCATAACCTCATTTTTCTCGATTGTATGACAGATGAATAAAGTTCCGTGATGTGAAAATTTTGCCATTCGTATAAATATAAGACAATGATCGTAGGAAATAAATCAAAACAAATGGGTCACATGTATGAGCGTATAAAATGCGAAAGGGAAGCGATGAATCAATATTATATTCCTTATCAAGGTTTTGCACGTAAATTTAGCGAGAACCTGCGCACATTGGGCGCGAAGGGGCGCATGCTCGGAGCGGCTCTTCTTGTCGATAAACTCGCCAGGAACAAGGGGTGGAGAAAAAAAAAAGAAACAACGTGAATTTTACTCGTTCCCGGAAGTCTCGTTGTTTCGAACGTCCACATTTTTCGAGCGTCTCTTTTCTCCTTCGAACAATCGGAAAAGCATTCATTTCAATCAAATCTTGAGGATCGTTGATTGAAAAACTTTGGACGGAGAATATGTCGGGCAATAAATGTGTTAAGCCACCTCGCAAGCCGTACACGAAAGAGCCTCACGAGATGAGCCATTCCGAAAAGCTCAGACTCATTGACGATGAGCTTAATTCTTTTTACAAGTGAGTTCAGTGACCTTCGATGATTGATATTTTGTTAAGATTGAATTTTAATTACAAACCATTGCAGCATTATTTTATAAAATTTATTAAGCCACTTTTTAAAAATAATCAACACATTTTTTGATCATTAAACAATTCAAAATGGTGCATCAATATTTTTCAACGTTATTTCGAAGAAAATACAGAAATTAAAATTTCACGAAAAAATATTTATTTTGTATGACAAAAAATTGCCAAAAAGCTCTGTTTTCAAGATGTTTGAAGATGAAAATTGATAAAAATTTATCGAATATTCGGCTTCATAATTATCGAGAGATTTTTTCAAATCAAAGTTCGTAAAAACAAAAATAAAGTGTGCCTTTTCGAAAATATAAAAATAAAATAAAAAATTGAAATAAATTGAATGACTGAACAACAAAATTGAGCTCCAAAAATAGCTAACAACGTGATTCGAAATAAAAATTATTTTTTCCAAAATATCGTAATGGGTGAATGAACTTAATGTTTCATTGGTCATGTATTCACACAAATGTTTGCTCAACTATTGAAATCAGGTACTGCCAGCAAGCTGGATTCACCGAAGAGGAGATGGACATTATTTGCCAGCCTCTGGTTGCAGCGATGCGTCGTTCCTGGCTTCAGCTGGTGCTCCGGGCAACTTTGATTCTGATTGTTATCGGTACAGTTGCTTGTGCCGCGGCGCAGCTCGACTTCGTCGGAACTCACTTTTCGGCAATAAGCCGTTTGTTGGCTATAAAAATTTTGCCATTTTGGAACTGGCAACATTTTTATCACGAGAATTGCATGATCAACAATCCGTTTTACAACGACTATCCCATTACCGAGGAAGACTGCGTGGTAAAATATTTTCAAAATGCCAATTTTTCCGAAAAAAAATTAATTTCATTGAATTTTTCACTGAACTCGATTGCTTGATTTTTTCCAATGAATTTTCATTCAAATTCGTCGTTCGTTTCGATTATTCGTAACTTTTTATTCACGTTTTTCTAAACTTCACATCTCCAAATTACGATATTTCGAATGCGGGGTAAAAAATCTTTTATTTTCTTTTCGTCTCTCAGACTTGTGAGGCACTTGAGACAATCGATCGTCTTTCGGACGTCAGATATCGCCACCTCGTCGACAACTATTTGAGCCGTGATGCCCCAGCAATAATAACCGATGCTATGGACTCGTGGTCTGTCATGAACACAGATTACTTCTGGTTCGACAATATTACCCACGTAAGTGAATTTCGAGGCTCAAAAAATAACTCGCAATAGCGACGACTGTCTTAAGGCTGTTGTGGGGTCAGGATGAAACGATGTCACCGAGATGAAATTTTTTATTAACCTTCACGATCCCTTTACTAAACAACCTGTCAAATTTTAAAACGATCCACACTACGGTTATTTTGAGAAAACGATGCCTTGGAGTTGAAAAAACGGATTATCGGACTAACTTTTGGTGCCTTGAAAACAATCATTTACAGTACCGATTCGCGAATTTTTCCAAAAATTGAGCATACAAAATGTAAGACTTCGGAATCATGGCAAGAGCGTAGTAGAGGGCACGAGCGCTCCCTATCATTGCGTTGCCGCTACTGACATTTTTTTCCCGGATCGATGTTCATGCGATCGAGAAACAAACACTTTGATTTTGAGGTTAGAAACGGGGCGCGTATGACAGCTGTGCGACACTACTGCTAACCCAAGCATATTATCATGGGTCATTATTTACGTTGTTGACAGTTTGTCTTACAATGATTGATCTCTAATAAATTATCGAAAATAATGCCATAAAATAACTTTGTCAAAAATGTATATTTCTTTAAACTGATGTGGATTTTTTCTCGAAAAATTACATCAGTAACCTCAAAAAGTGTGTTGAAATTTTGATATGGAAACTGCTCGAACTACGAAAATCATTTTGAGTTTAAAGTTGTAAATACCGAAACATGGATCGTCTCATTAAATTCAAGGGTTTTCTTGAATATTTGAAATCTTTTTCCAAAACTTTTCACGAAATCTCCGATTCGTTTCTATTCGTGGATTTTGAGTGACATTTTTTGCTGCAACACATGACGATATTTTACCGCAAGGTAATTTCCACGCAGAGGAACAGAGATTCGTAGAGAATTTAGCTTGTTTTCGTTATTCAATACCGAATGGAAACGGAATTCGAGAAACACGAAATTTCAAATCTACGAAAAACTCATCGGAAAAACCGAAAATTGACTGATCGACGATAACCTCAATTCTCAAATTCTTTAGAGCATCAAAACTTTCGTCCCCACTTTTTCAAAGCTCATTCGTTCACTACTGTCTCATAAATGAAATTGAATTCGTCAGCTTTACCTGGAGAACGAGCGTCTTATGGAAACAGTGCCGTGTGCTCTGACATCGAACTTACGAACCGGCTCATCCGATCTCGCTGCATTTTTGCGTCGAGTTCATTCGCCCGAAGTTGGCAAGTGGTTCGTGCATTGGCAGAATTGCGACATAAACGCGGTGAAGGTGCTGCGTAAATATTATCAGCGTCCATACTTTTTGTCGAGTACCGTGTCGCCCGCGCACTTCAACTGGGTCCTCATGTCTTCGGACTACAACAGTCCGAGTTACAAAAAAGTCGAGCTCGACTCGGGTCTCATAGCACTAGCACAATTGCGTGGTGCGACGCAGCTGAGACTGACGCCGATAAATCCATGCAACAGTTCGTGTCCTGAGCTCATAGCGGATTTGCATCAGGGCGAAATGCGTAAGAATTATCCACATTTTCATGAGTCCTTCGCAGCACCAAGATTTTTACTTTGGCTGAAAAAAAAATGTTCAATTTGTCGAATTTTGACCCCGAAGATTTTCATAATCGCGGTTTCCAAGGAGTTTTAAACTCTCCGAAAAAAAGCGTTCCTTTTGCGTTGAAAATATGATTTTACTCCTTAAAAAACTCTGTGGATCGATAACTCCCGTAAACTGCGAAAACATCATTGCGAAACTTTTTTTTTCAGTGGTGTTTACGAATTTGATGTGGACGTTGGAGTACGCACCGATGAGAGGCCTCGACAACATAGCGATCCTGACGGAGACAGTTTGGGAAGAAGATCCTTAAAAAATCTCACGAATTTCACGAATTCAACCATTCACCAAGTTTCTTATCGAACCTCTCGTAGAAAAAATGCGAAAAATATCCATATAATCAACGAAAAAAAGGAGCTCGATGACAAGAAGGAGAGAAAACAAAACTTTTGTCTAAAATAAATTCAATAAACAATATGATATCCTAACGAAATATATCGACTCCCATCTCGATGTATTCTCTTCTGAATCTCGCCTTCCCTCTCACAAATTCAACCACTAAGGTGTACCACAATTAACAAGAAACAAGATTCGTTTGTTTTTATTAATTAATCGTTATAATAACATTTTATTTTATTTCTTTCACGACTTTAATGCTTCTCTCTCTCTCTCTCTCTCTCACTCTCCCTTTCCTCATTCTCTCGCATCGTTCTTTCCAACTATGTATTCGTCGTTTTTTCTTTCTCCCCGATCATTTCGATTCTGCTTTCATTTTGGGATAACAGATGTGGAATAACTCCTCAATGTTCTGTGTGTTTTTATTATTTTCGTAACGTTTAAGGGCAATTTGTCGTATAGAAAAAAACGAAGGGCAAGAGATTGACACGACGAGAAACCTCAGCAGGTGATTTCCATTCGTATATATTCATTTTCATCCTCTTTTTTTCCCTCGTATATTTATATATCCTTTGAATTCATTTTTATTTGTCATTTATCTTTCATCATCGTCAATCATTTTGCATGTTTTTATAATCGTGACGAGATACACATTTTTTTAAAGTCGTTTCTTTTACCGGTGTACTGTACACTGAGAAAAAAATTTTTTCATTCGATACCAAGTGCTGTTTTTGGAAGAGTTTTCTTCATTCAACTGCAATGTTTTCAGAGATAATAAATCTCTAGTTTGATCTAAAGCGATGATCATGCATTTCATTGGCACCCTTTAATGCCACATCTCGTTGTTCCAATCGCTTCTTTTTTTTTCTCAGTGTATTTTTATAATTGATGTATACATTTTCGATTGCGCTACCTTCGTCATTGGCTCGTCCCATGAGATTTTTCTTCTTCAAGGCTCATACTACTAGAAAAATGATAACATTTTTTTTTAATTTCTTCGCAATTAAACGAAACGTCGGACTGATCGTGCAGAGAAAAAGGTCAAGGATTCTTCTTACAATTAGTTTCAGATGCTTTCGATAATTGAACAATTTTCATTGTTCGATGTGATGTTTTTTTATTTAATCATAGACTCAACTAACAACTTCGACAGTTCAAAAAAACTACTCGTGATTCCAATGATTTGTCGCTCTTCATTACTCTTTCGCTAGCTCGAATTTTATAGCTACTCGGCTTGTTGTTTTTCTTCTGGTTTTGTTGTTGTTGTTGTTGTTTTTTTTTTTTTTTTTTAAATTTCTTGTTACTGTGGTATAAAATTCTAACGTTCGAATCGACCTCGTACTTTCTCGCTTCTGAGCGAATTCTTTTTTTTTCTATTCGTTTTGTTTTTATTTCGATTTCATTCTTGGCTGTGTACAATGCTTATTTTTCCTTCTTTCGTCGTCTATTACTTTTCGTCAAATTCCTATCGTATTTATACCGGATATACAGGAACCCTTAAATTCTACGATCCTCGTGTTCTGCACGCACACGGGTGAGAGGCGTCGCGGGATTTTTGTTGAAGTCGAAAGTTTTATCTCACTTTTATATTCACCTCCCCGTAGACGATTCTGTTTTATGATTAATTACACGAAAGCGAATGAATTTTTTGTTTACATTAATATTATTTTATGTGTACATTAGATTTTTTGCGAGCGTTTCACAAGTGCGTCTTCTCCTCTCGTGTGTCGAGTGTGCGATCGTAATGCAAACCGTGCACGTGTGAGGACGAATGAGATAAATTTGAAAGAATTTATACGATTCATAGAAGAGACTGCAGTCTCGAAAAAAAAATCGGTCTGAGCGTTCTCGTTATTCCTTTTAAAAAAACGAGACGCTCCTTCGGGAAGTGAAAAATTCTTTGGTAAAAAAGGATTCGACGTTGAGAAGCGTCACGAGAATGATGCTCAACGATGAAACGTGATTTCTTGCTTTGGCTCGAGTGGAAAATCGAAACTTTTGGTTCAACACCGATTCCGATATCGATACTTCGGAATAAAGCCGGTGTCAATCTTCTCGTCTGCTGACGCTCGAACGAGTCCTCGCATTCTATCCACATCCGCTCCCCGCACACTCTCGAAATTAATACTCCGCAACTATCGTCTCCTATTTGCATACGACGCGTACGTTCGAAAGAAAATATAATGAAAAAAGCCAAAAAATAGGATTTTTCACGTTCACCTTTCGTACATCGTGGTATCATTTATTTGCAACAGTAGAGACGCAACAAAGGTTTTTTTTCTTTATATCTTTAATAGATACGTATTACGCATAACAACAACAACATCAACAACAATAATAATAAATGACGAATGATAGATTAACGCGAGATGTGTGCTCCTAAATGTTCCAACGCTCTCTTTCCACCATGATATCGAAGCTTTAACTTCTTTCTTGCAATTCGTTTGTTTCGTTCTTATTTCGAAATGCGGCGAAAGAAAAGCGTCGAACCTGACGCAACACGAGTAGTGCAGCCTGGGGATGATTCGCTCCGTCTCTCTTTCTCTCTTCCCAAGCCCCCCGTAGTCATAAATTGAAAGAAAAAAATGAGCGAGAAACGAGCGGAACGAAACGAATTGACGACAGCACGAAGGACCGGAAGGTGAAATTTTCTCATCGCTATTCGCTCGCAGCTTGATTGTATCCATAATTATTGTCTAATATGATTTCTCTCGAATCATTTATTTATTTATTCGTCATCATCGGACTCGGGGAGGGACGAGGGAACAGAAAAGCAGTGTGATTTTTCGGTAAATATACGGATTACAGCGGAGCGCTGATCCGAACGAAGGAGGAAATGTTTCGATCTAATTGCGGACGTATCGTGAGAAATAATGACATTCGGATTGTGCCTGAACCGAACAAACTGGAGTGGGATTCGTGCCGAGGAGGAAAGATCGCACGCTCGTGGAGAAGAATCTTCCTAAAATTGGGCCCGCGATTGCTACTTCCGGGTTGGACAAACCAACAAAAATAGCGCCAATGATGGCTGATTGAAGAATCATTGAGTGCTGTCGCTACCGATAAAATTCGATTGAACTTATTACGTATCACTAAATTTACTGAAAACTTTGGCAATCGGGTTACAGAGGATTATAGTAAATTCTTCGTTCCCGGGTTATTTTCATTCGGCGCGTTACAATGACGCGCGATGCTCTCTGCTCGTGTACGAGAAACAAAGAGCGTCGAAAGGGTGAGAGCTCGAAAAACATTTTCCTCACGTAAACTCAATGAAATATATATTGTTAAAGATTTTGTACCGACGCGCGCAATTCGTACATTAAACGTTTAAACATTATTTGAGTCTCTTTATTATTTATATTCTCATGTCTATGTATATTATTGGTAGTCCAAAGTTTCGTCACTCAGTCACACAGCTCGCGTTAGTTTTTCTTTGTGCACCAATCGAACAAGAGACTTTTGGCTATTTTTACGAAATTTTGTACACAATATCAGCTGAATTATAGACGAATGTGAAACTCCTTTTAATACTCATTCGTCCATTTATCCGTGTATACGCATCGAGGCTTTACCTCGCATCGATTATGTACACGGGGGCGTACGCGTTATCGTCCAAGATATCAATAATCCTCACATTTTTCCTCATATTTCTTCCTCAATTGGATCTACGGAGTATACAATCCTTTTTCGAGGGATTAAGAGTGGACCCGAGAATACTAATAATGCGTGTATCCCGTCGCGAGGCGCATTATTTTCGCCTTTATTCGTTAAAACCTTATTATTTTCCATAACCATTCTCTCATCGCACTTATCATCACCGAATAAATTATAATTCCAACAGCTTTTATCGATTATTACTTTTTCCTCGTTATATATCAAACGTATTTTCGTATAAGCCTGCGTTAAGCCGGTAAGCACGTCGTTCAATTGAGCCGAGCGAGCCTTACGTGTACGTGAATCAGCGTTGCTCTTTTTATATATCCTTTTTCTTCGATTACATTTCATCGCCATTTTTCCACCACTCGTGTCATTCAGTTTCGAGTGGATTCAACAAAATATTTTTAAAACTTAACAAAACGATCAATTAAACAAAAAAAAAAAAAAACACGTAACGATTCGATCTATCGATAAACTAAGATACGTCTCATAATCCGCATGATATGTAGCCAAGGCTGAATCTCTCATACTCGAACGTCGAAATTCAAATGTATGTATGTATATATATACACGTATTAATACGACGATAAAACATAAAGAAGGATCGTCACACGAATATACATTACCATACTGTCAATCGGATTCAAAAATCCTCGCAGTCGTAATCATAATAGTGATAATAACGATGAAAATTAATGCCAATGAAAACGATAATTCATTACGTAATATTGATAACATTAAATTCTGTATACCCAACGCAGTCATATATATATTATCTCGTTTATTGTTTCATCTCGTCATTTCCAATGGTTTGCTTTGCTTATGACTTTTTTTTTCTTTTGTTTTTTTTTTTTTTTTACCATTTCAAAGCAATTACTTATATATATATTATATATATTAATATATATTATATATGTGTATATATAATATATATATACGATAAAGTACTTTTTTTTATACATATTATAGAGTTATCGGTAGTCACCGTCAGCGTGTGTGTCTGTGTGTGTGTGTGTGTGTGTGTATTTGTTGGTGTAAGTGTGGTAATATTTGTTTTGTCATATTATACCGGCGTGGATAGTCCACATGTTTTATAACGCTCGATTTAAATACGTTCAGTCTCTTGGGCATTCCGATTCGCACGGTGTTTGTGTGTATATATATTTGAACGTGTGTGTTTATCTCGAGAGCACTTGGAGCTCTCTCCTATAATGGCCATAATTGTTATTTATTATTTTATTATTTCTCGAAGATTTTTCGTCGTCGTCCCCCTTCCACACACAACATTCTTTCTCAACACTATTTTGGGACTTTATTCTTTTTCGTTCTCTGGTTTTCTCTCTCTCTCTCTCTCTCTCTCTCGTTCGCTTACACTTTTCTTTCAACTTTATTAAATTTGTCCTACATGTAGAATGGCACGTATAGATAATAACCGGGCATATATTTAAACGAAACGAGATCCAATGATCGAAACGTAGACTTTTTAGACACTGACATAGCCACCGCGCCATCCTCCCGAAAAATTCACTCTGCTCACATGTACTTTTGCGTGTCAATATTTTATAGTGTATTCGTGAATGTGTTTTGTGAGTTTTAATTCGCACAAGCGAACGAAATAATTATCTTCGTTTTCTCTTCTATCCTCCGAACATCAAAATCCACGTTAAAGTGCCTGAGCTGAGGCTCAAGAGTTATTCGAATCTCTATTTTATACTTTTTTTTCCTCCCTTCTTTCAATGTACAACACCGTAACGTGGATCTCGATGCAATAATGCATTAATCTCCCTCTCTCTCTCTTCACTTATTTAATTCATATACTCTCTGATGCTCTGGCAAACGAAAAATAATAATTAAGGGTCGGATACTTTGTACAAAATACGATACAAGTAGCGATGTAACAACAATTCTTGCAATAGTTAAATATAATATGTATATGTATATTATGTATATATGTATACTTTATCGTCATTTTAAATCTCTTCATTCTCTATGCATATTCACTCGTGACCCTTAGCATCAATAATTCCACTCTCTCTTTTTCTCTCTCACTCTTGTCTCCTACAGCACGATCTTCTTCGCCTCTCTCGACAGCATCTTTTTATATTTTCATATCTTTACACTCTTATGTCGCAACGATCTGCCCCCATTTATGCTGAAACTATTGTGCAATTGCGATTTATGAATCGAACGATGATCATATAATCTCTCGAAATTCGTATAATATAACGTAAGAAGAAACTCGTTTGAGGATTTATATTTTCTCAATTTTTAAGATGATGGACTGCAAATTTTGAAAAGGAAATTTTTCCACATAGTTCGTCTGATCGAAAAAATAAAAATGTCATTGGATTTTTGCGATGACGTGCTGCGTACGATGACATTTTTATTATTTTAATCGGACGAACGATGTCAAAGAGTTTCAATTTCAAAAATTTGAGGTGTAATTACCGACTGATCCATCATCTTAACGCGATAGTCTCGAAGAAAAATCGCTTAATCTCTTACTCCATTCACTCTTTTCAGGTGTGTCAACGTTGCGCGATATTGACTGCCGATATTCGCTTCAGCGAAATAGAGAATACACACATTTCTCTCTCTCTCTCGCTCTCTTCATCCACGACTCACTTATTTTAAAAAATACTAATCAACTAATAATTCTCGAGTTTACATCGTAAGCATCGCAACTGAAAACAACGAAAATCAAACGGAATGACTTTTTTCGAAGCCCTTTCAACTCAACTTCCGCGTTTTCTTGTGTATATGCTTCGCTGTATCACGGGAGTTGGAGGTGGAAAAAAAATCGTAGAATAATAAAAGGAACGAAATACGAATGGTGCAGGGAATCGAAGATTTACTAAGTCTTGGGAATACGCAAAGTGAGAGGAGAGATTTTTTGTACGGTCAGACGAATCGAATAAAAATTCATCATTTTTCTTCGCCCAATGAGTTCGGCCACCACCTGAACATTTATTCACTTCTTCTTTTTTCCTCCATATACGATTCCTCGTTTTCTTCGTTTTTCATAATGCTTCTGTAGATCACCCGCGATAAATTATTCATTACGATTTTATTGATTACGGATATGATTATAGTTTGTGTCGGGGTTTTTGAGGCATCTCAAGGCACGCCCGCTTCCCGTCACCTTCATTTTACTATGTTTTCTTCGACTATAACAAATTAAATCTACCTTTGTTTTCTCACTTTCACACTCTTTCTACATCTCTCTCCCTCGCTCACGTAATTCAGTCATTCTATCCGACAAGTACACCGAGAACAGGTGGTGGCTCCGTTAACCGATAGATCGTCATGCTCGTCCGCGATTTTTCAATTTTTCTCGGATCACTCGTCGCACCGTTTGCCGTGCACCAACGAGCTTCTCGACGGCGCAACATCCTGATTTTCAACTCACGGAAACGACAGTTCGTGAGAGATTAACGTACCCGCTTTTTTTTCTCGCTCTCCAAAATACAAATCGAATGGAAAATCATTCTTGCTCACTTCCTTATCATTTCTTCGCCTGTATTTCTCACTCCAAAAGCATTTCTTTGACCCCCAAAGATCGTTGATTTTCTAACGAAAGTAACGTTTTTTGTGTTCATTCAAATTTTTCATCTTCAAGAAAATCTGATCGCGGCTTTACTCTCCCCATTTCACTTAAAAAAAAGTCAATTTCGATTACAAATAAATTTTTCCTTCCCGACTCATCCATCGGTAGATCGTTTCGAACACATACTTTGATGACAGTCATTAAAAATTGATTCGAACGATTTTCCACTGATTCGTTGAGCCAGTAATCCAGCAGATACGTAAACCAGTAAGAAAGTCCGAATAATTAAGCAGCGGTAAGTCATGAAATGATGTACCTACATACGTATTTATAGAGAGATTTATTGACGTCTAGAAGTAAAGAACGGGTAGAGATAAATCGAAGCGGGAGGGTAAATTCAGAGAGAAGCTTTCGGGTATGAGTGCACCTTAAAACAATGTTCCTCTCTCACCGGGCATCTGTTCGAGAAAATCTTGGAGAGTTTCACCGAGAGAGCGTTTGAGAGGTAACAGACCCTTAACCGCGATTAATCAAAAGAGTATAACAACAATCGTCATTGCAAAATCTCCCCGTGCTTTGCTTTCTTTCAATTTCCTCCGTTTTCCACCGTGCCGCTTGAAAGTCTATCCATGTTTTCGAACAATATTTATTTACTCAGAACCCATTCATCCTCGAGTGTGCGAGGATGAAAATGAGGAGGTGGAATTTAGCAGTATTCTCAAAGTGGGGGGGCGCACAATGATCGTCGGAATAAATATCATTCAAACTTATCATTAACTCATGCTCTTTGTCGCAGTTTCAAATATTTTTCCACATCTCGTTCCCATAATGAATCTCGTTGGAATCGAATTGGACGAACGACGTAAGAATCTCGAATATAAATATATACATGTATACATTTCGTATATATATATACATATATAATAATAAACGAGATGTGATTAAATGTCTATGATCCACCAGGCATCGTTTTAATAATCGTCAATCATTGTCAGTGGCAAAAGAGCGTTATACGGCGGACGCGACGCCCAGCAACAGCGCATTAGCAGTATTATGTTCGTTTTAACTTTCCCATTATATAATATATCTCGCGTAATCTTTTGTTTGCATTTCTTTTCTTCATGGCGTGTTTAACTCTGTGTTATGAGTGTGTATGTGTTATTTTGTTTTTGTGATATTTTTTAAATTGTTTTTCGTTGGATTTTCGCAAGCGAAATCCGTATGATACAAATTCGCGATTACATCACCCCTCGCATTTTCCCCTCGGTAGCCCCGGGTTTATGAAATCGTTATTAACGAGGATGCTTACGGAGCGAAGAATTTTCAGGGTTTGTATGAAATTCGAGGTCGGTAAGGATGCTTTATCGCGTTACGTTTAAACTTAACGTTGAGATTACCATCTTTTAAGGAGCACGATAAATGAACGATGATGCTAAGTAAAAACGAACGTTCACTTGCCCAGTCCAAATTTCATGAATATGAGCTCTTTTCCTTTCGAAAGTATATCACCACCGGCGCTCGCTCCTGCCATTTCTGTGAATTTTTGCATTAAATTTGGCCCCGTGCTCGGTTGCTGTTGTTGCTGTTGCTGCTGCTGTTGTTGCTGCTGGGGATCCATTTTCGCCTGGGCCGTTGGTATCACCGCTGGTATTCCACGCATCGGTTTACTCGCCTGAGGCCCCTGCAACGAAGGCCCCTGATTTTGTTGCCCGTACTGGCCTTGTTGCGGTCCTTGCTGCTGTTGACCAAATTGCTGTTGTTGCGATTGCTGCTGCTGTTGTTGCTGTCCCGGTGGGCCTTGTTGCGACTGTTGAAAGTTTGGATTCTGCTGCTGATAAGACTGCGGTCCCTGTTGCTGCTGCTGGTACCCCGTGTTCGTTTGACCGTAATTTCCCTGCATGTTTTGCTGACTCGCCTGCTGCTGCTGCTGCTGTTGATAATCCATCTGTTGCTGTTGCTGGAATTGTTGCTGCGGACCACCCGGCATGCCTGGCGCGTTACTACCACCGATTCGATTGGTCCCGCCTCTCCCCCTCCCCTGGAATTTTATAAACAACATACGGTTTTAACAGTCTCGTCAGTTTCCGGTCGTGGACAGCTGTTAGCGAAAATCCTTCATTTTTTTTCCATTCCCGACGAGATGATCGGCTCCAGTTTTTTCCTCATCGGTTTTCATTACATTGATTTCAATATATTATCTTTTTTTGTTTTTTTGCTTTTCAAATCTTTCGTCATCTGCGAAATGAAAAATTTCATCAGTCTCGCACGGAAATATATAGATTCAATTTTTTTTTTCTTCGCAGCGAAAGAGCTTGCTGCAAAAATATATTGATGGACGGTATTTCGATCATTTAAATGCGAAGAAACATTTTTTTTTATCATTTCTACTTAATATTTTTCACCGCCTCGTTATGTTGAAATTGTCACGAGTTTTCTTAACGCATTCCCTCGTCGGACTTGCATGAAAATTAAGAACAAAGAGTAGAAAGATCTCACATAAAAATTGTTGGACGAATTATTGACGCGCAGCTCGATTTTAAATCTTTTTTGACACGCGACTAGCGATCCCTCCAATCTGAGTCGTCGCTGATCCCATTTACACAAGGAATATTTGGAAGAGCGATGTCTGGGAACGAAGACTTTTGATTTTGGTGCTGCTCCCGAAATTTCGACGCGGGATCAATCGTCACCGAGGGTGAAAGCTTATCGATCAGTTTCGTTGAAAAAAAAACTCAAAAAAGTATCGTGCGATGTGTATGTGTGTGTGTAGTGTATGCGATACGATCAAAGCGATAAAAAACCACACTGTTCACACCAGCGATAGATTGGATTTTTCTGTTTTAAACGCGAGTGTTTGGCGTGTCAATTATAAAAACGATTGGGAGAATGAACTCTGATCGATAAACTGCAACAGAGCGAACGAAATAGTTCATCGAAACAAAAGGAAAAAACCACTTTTTCTTTGCTCTTATCACGCACAATCGTCACAAAGCAGACACAAGTGCAGCATGCCGGCGTGCTATTTTCTCTCCTTCTGTTTTATGGTTTATTTATTTATTCGTTTTTTTAATTTCATTTTGTTTGATGTCAGTAGTTTTAAAGGTCTTCTCGACAGAGCTCCGCCTGCTTGGCGAGTAAAAGTTGAGCTGTTTCAAGTTGCGTATATGGAAAGTTAGTCGTGTATAAATTTCATTTTTTCACAAGGCATTTTCACGGAGACTGGAATCTCGTGCAGTCAATAAAGAACGAAAAAAATCAGATGTTAGAAGCGTCGTTTCGTGCATCGATTTCAAACGATCGTGGCGTTCTCATTGGGACCGATGTTATTGAAATATGATAAAAAAAAACTCGTAGAATTTGATGAAATAGTGAACGAACGGTAGTAGAAAATGGAGCGAACGATTTTCCTGCTTCTTCCAGTTTGCTGGATTTTTTTTCTCACATCGTTGACGCTTGCTTTACTTCTGTTTTTTCTTGTTCATTCGATTGAAGGAATGAGATGTGAGGTTTGAGTAATAACGTGGGAAATTCAAAGTCTGTTGGCCGACTGCACTGAACAGGCACGCGTCTCTAGGCCAAATTTTCATTCGATCAGAACTTGAAAGCTTCGCAGTTGAAAAAAATGTGGTAACGTTCAGCCACTCATTAAACTCCGGGACCATTGATTTTTCAGTTGCAAAAATTTTAAGGATTTATATTGTTGGAATAGAATATTTTCAGGCAATCGGACGATTTATTTGTCGTTGGTAACGTGAAACGAATTTTATCATTTCCCAGTATGCCTATGAATTTAATTCGATATTACGAAAGTTTTCGAGGACGAAAATTTTGCACAAAATTTCGAAAAAACGTCGATGACTTAATTTTATTACTCTCTAAACAATCGGGTGATTTGTTTTCAGATTATTATTTGTCAACTGCGAGACCCTGAAACTCACTGAAATTTCGTTGCAATAAAACGATTGGCACGAATTCAAAATTCCTTTCAAGCCAACGAAGATGAAATGTATAGTAGAATTAAAAAGTGCGTGTAAATCATCACGATTTATAAGATGATTGACCGAATGAAGTTTGTTAAATAAGTATAATCCTTCGATTTTCTTTCCCCATTGAGTCCGATACACCGGAATATGGACTCACCTGTTGTTGAAGGTGGGGAGGTACGGTACCCTGCTGATGGACGTTATGGGGTCCCATAACGCCTCCACCTGGCCCCTGTTGATTCGACGTTGTAACGGTCGTGTAGCTGTGGTGATTCGCTTGTTGGTACGCTAGATGCGGTGGATTGTTTTGTTGTTGTTGTTGTAGTTGTTGGTTGTTCATAAGTTGTTGTTGTTGTGGTTGTTGTTGTAGTTGTCTAGAGTCTAAGTGACAGACAGGGACAGACACAGGCACAATGCAGGCATCTAGCAACAGAGAAGAGAACAGAACCGTGTTGTCATTCATGGCACATTTCTTTTTTTCTATTCTTCTTTCTTTATTTTCTTATTACTTCAACTATGTTTTTTTATTAATTTTTTATATTTTCAAAGAAAAAACCGAGGAGAAAGCATCGAGCTCCGGTAATGATGAACGATTATTACCAAATATTCATTTTCTTTCATTTACAAAATAGCAAAGTACGTAGCGTTGACGAAAAGTGTGAAAAATTGCGACCGGAGCCGGATGCAAAAATTCGGTTTACGATTTTAACTATTTTTCTTCGTTTTCTCTCTCTCGCTCTCTCTCTCTCTTTTTCATTCGCTTTAAGAAATTTGTATCTCGTATTTGACAAGGGATCAGCCGAAAAGAAGTTATGCATTGTATGCTCAGCGCAGTTCGAGCTCATTTTTCGATCTTACGACAAATTTGGAATTCTTTCGTTGCGAAACAACGATAAGTACGTGAGTGTGAAATTAAATTAGAAGCGTGAGTGATAGAGAATTACGAATTTACGTAATCGAATCGTTCAACGTGACATTCGTGACAGAGTAGACAAAAAAAAGTTGCATTTACAGCAAGAATTCTAAAACACGTCAACGCCAACGGTCGTTATCGAACCGTTGAATATGCATCAATTTTATTTTTTCTTTATTCTTCTCAATTATTTTTTATCCTTTTTTTTCTCAATGTTTAATCATAAATGGCCAGCATGACAACACGACACGAACAACAATCATGTGACACGACGACCATCGACCAGTTCAGGCACACAGAGAGAAAGATATATAAATATATTACGTCGGATATAATGATATTATATATTGCAGTGTATTTTTGAAGAAAAACAAATTTTTAAAACAAACAAAACTATTATTTCAATCTAAAGTTATTTTTCATAAGATTTTTGATTGTTCGAAATTTGAGATTAAAAATTTTCCATTCAGGGTGACCAAGAACATTTGCAGCAAGCTTCACGCAAAGAAGATGATCTTCTAAGATATTCAGAGAGCAGTGAAAATTCTTATTTTTTTCCTCTTTATAAATCAAGGACGATTTGCGTGGAGCTTGAATGCGAATTTCATGATGCCACAGATAAAGCCCCGAGCACAGCAGCAAACGATAACGAGATATTCATTGCACATTCTTCCATATATATATTGATGTATATATCACGATAGTGATTATTATATATGGTGGACAGAAGTAGAGAAGAAAGTACAGAGATATATATATATATATATATAGAGAGCAGTATATAATGGAGCCAGAAAGTGCTCAGAGATAGATATATATAGACCAAAGAAAATATAAATTCATATATATATATATACATATTTATATATTTATATGATTATATACTTAATAAAAATACACTGAAAGCAGCTTGGTGTTTATTGCATTTTGTCGTGTGTGGGGACAGAGAACGTGTTTATTTATGATTATCAACCCACAGTTAATAAATGAATCGTGTTGATTGATTGGTGATTAAACGTTGCTGGTATACCCGGTAAAAGTGTGATCGAGGTTTTAGTGCACGTGGAATCAGGTCAACTTTGATTTAAAATTTCCCTTAAACCGATCACAAGAGCCAGCTTCGATTGATGAAAATCGAGAATGGATCTCACCGGTGTTGTACTATTACTGTCGAATTGGTTTAATAATTTTTTTTTATTTGTGGCACACGCACACCCATACGCACTCACATACATTTATTTATGTATAGATATATATATATATATATTAAGGTATTGAGTTTTTCCTGTGAACCATCTTGCCTTCTGTCGTCTTTGACACATCGAGTCTCGTGTCTTGTGTTGCTTTGCCGTGATTGAATTTTTATTGAATGGAAAATAACGTGTGTGTGTGTGTGTGTGTGTGTGTGTGTGTGTGTGTGTGTGTGTGTGTTCTTTTTTTCATTCACATAAATTCGTGGGCACAACGAATCCTTTCGTAATACCGTGTTTTAATTTAACATTTCATTATTGTGTGACATACAGTTTGTATATTAATAAAAACGTTCAAGATATTGGTGTCAATGTTGATGATATTATAGTGACAATATATTCATAATAACTGATAAAAAAATGACGGTTTAACGAAATTCTGGATTGTTTTTGGCTCTACCTTTGTTACGACGGTGACCCGGGGGCGGTGCTCCTCGCGGTGGTGGCGGAGGACCTCTCGCACCAGGACCTTGACCCTGGTCCGGTGGTCGTCTGCCACCCTGACCACCCGGTTGGCCCTTCGTAGGTCCCGCTTCCGTCAAGAAATTGCTCGGCACCAACCCTCGCACTCCGTCTAATTCGCCCATGTAGAAACCGTCGTCGTCCATTTCACCGTATACGTAAATCTCGTTACCGGTCTGGAAACTGAGCTCGACTTGCTGCGAATTTGATTAAAAATTATGTGGAATTATAACTTTGATGATGTCGACTTGAATGAATACTAAATGGTCCAAAACATTGTTTAATAATGAAAAATTGGGGAAAATTTTTAGTTTAAAAAAATCGGTCCATTTTATTGAATTTAT
Source organism: Venturia canescens (assembly GCF_019457755.1). Taxonomy (NCBI): domain Eukaryota; kingdom Metazoa; phylum Arthropoda; class Insecta; order Hymenoptera; family Ichneumonidae; genus Venturia; species Venturia canescens. The sequence continues at coordinate 14,107,751 of NC_057421.1, read as the reverse complement.
AGTTTCGGAGGAGCCGAGTAAGACACGAGAAAAGCAGGCTTTTGTAAAATCCGTTTCTTCACGCGGATACCGTTCATTTGATTATAAAATTCAGGTTTAAAAAACAAAAATCTGTAAAAGATAATCGTCCCATTGAACATTTGTGTAAAGATAAGAAAAAAGAACGTTCTTTTTCGTGTTTTCCGTAAGAGATAATAAATTCTTTTATATTTGTTAGAAACTTACCTCGGCGTCAACATTGGGCGATAAGACTTGAGGATCATAATCGTAAAGGGCGATCATTTTTCTAACGGGCATACTCGTGTAAATGTCGCCGAGTCTATCGCCCTGTCCTCTTCTGCCGGGTTGTCCCTGTCCCTGAGCACCAGGCGGTGGGTTCTTGATTTCTTCGACCATGTTATGAGGCACATAACCGCGTCTACCGCAGCATTCACCCCAGTAAAATCCATCGTCGTCCTTGTCGCCGTAAACTTTGATGGTGTCACCTTCCGAAAAGGGCAATTCTTCCTCGCAAGCGTTTGGATTTGGCGACATCGAGGTTGGATCGTAATCGAAAAGCGCGATGAACCATCGCGGCCTTTTGTTAACTTGTTGGACACCCGTTCCCGGATGAGGTGGACCTCCCTGTGCCTGATTAACTCGACCGCCTCGATAAACCGGTCCACGACCTCTTTGGGCTCCCGGTTGTTCCTGGTAGTAGGGATCCCCCCGGGGACCAACGCCACCGACTCTGCCGGGTCTGTGAGTACCCGGTTGACCCGGAGGTCCTGGTTGCTGCCCGTAGCGATGATGTCCAGGATGGTGAGGCTGCTGACCCATTCGTGCCCTTCTCGCCGGATCGTCCTCTTCGCTATAATTCGCTTCGCTCGCCGAGTCCTTCGTGATCTCGGGTATGCCTGTAAATACATCGTCGACGAAAAGAAAACTCTTTTATCATTCGTCCTTAAAGCCACTGGGTAGCATTCTTAATTGATTTTTTTATAAAAAGTAGAAAAATAGTGAAGTATACAGAAATTAAATAATTCGTTCCAGGACGTAACATGCCGTATTCCGGTAGCTGAAATCATACAAACATACCGTCAACAAAAATGTACAGGTAAGAAAATCTATTGAGAGTGTCCCGCGCCAAAAATTACTTCGAAATACTATTTTTGAGTTTACTTGAAAATCAAATATTTGCAAAGATATATATTTGAGGCACAAGAGTCCCGGCTCGTTTCAACTTTTGAGAACTTGAAATCCGAAAGATGGAGTTTTGAGAATCTCCCGAAACGAGAGCAACGAAGCATCGGCGTTTGAAATCAAATTTCATTGAAATATTGAATTACTCTGTTGAATGCATTCAACAAAATGTTTCGTGTACCGAAACAGTCGAATTACTGTCGGCAGGACGAGACTTTTTTGTTCAACACGTTCAACGAAATATATTTCAATGCTCCAAGAGAATCTGGTCCCGGGTCAACTTCGACGTTTTTTCTTTCGTTTCGAGTTGCACCGATAAGCGAGATTCGTCCCAAGTTTTAACGAGGAAAGTGCATGCGTAGAAAAATTTTGGAAAACTAGGTGTTAAAGATCATGGCAAGAAAATAGGAGAAAGATACATGCCACTGAGAGATTCGGTCAGTATCGACTTTTGTTACAGTTCAGGGGTGAATTGTAATTTGATTTATTCTCACCCATTTGCGATATGCTCTGTCCCGGATAGATCTCTTTGTCGGATAAATTTTCATCGGTTTCGATGATGACCTGGCCATGAGCGTCGACCCTCGTGGCACCGTGTCTTCGCATGTGCGCTGGTACCGGTGCACCAGGATATCTTTGGCCAATGCCCCCCATTCTATGACGATTCATGTCGTCTTGTGGCCCAATACCGACTACGGACTGTTGTTGCTGCTGCTGCTGTTGCACCTGATCGACGAGATGCGAGGTACCGTGCTGCATATGAGCCGTTCCACCCCTCAGCACGCTGCAGGGTATAGCAGTAGCGCAACTGTCGCTCGATTGGCTCTCACGGCTCTTTGTACGAACCGTGATTGCCTTTGGATTGAGACCCATCAGCTTGTGAATATCTACAAGGGCATGATCACCGGTCGGACTGTCCACGTCGGTTACTTTCTTTCCGTCCGCGTACACCGCGTAACCGGTGACGGCAGAACCGTTTAGGGCAACAGGCTGCCAGGTCACTAGCAAAGTGCCGTCCTGCGGTCCAGCCTCCACCTGTGGGGGAGCAATTACATTTTTTTCCTTCATTATTCGTTCGGTTCGATATCGATCTAAAACGACTGGAAAAGTTTCTTTAATAAGCCCAAAGTTTTGGTGAATATTTACAATACTTACTTTTTCTAAAAAGCATGCCGAATTATTTTTCAAGCATTATTATTGATAAATAATGATACCGCGATTAATTTTAGGGAGGGGAAAGGTAACGATTTTATTCAAATTTTCTTTTTAAACCTGAAAAAAATCACGGAGGAAAATCAAAGTACGAAAAGATGTTTAAAATACACCCAATTTCTATGTGTAAAATACAAGGGATTGCATGGGTTTGGAACAATGAATACCGAAAGGATGAATGATTGTAGTAGCTGAGATATTTCAATTTCTGTCGTAAAAACAAAATTGTGTTTTTCTGGATTTCTTATCTTCCCCATTCTTAAAATTAATCGTAATATTATTTTTTATCAATATTACACGTCGCCAAAAGCTTTCGGAGCATTTTTCATTGATGGCAATAGCAAAAAAACTGAATTCGGATGTTTTCAAGCATTTTTTTGGTTTTTGTAACTTCCTCCTCGCTAAAATTAACCCCCGTATCATTCTTTATTGATGATAATACTGAAAAAAAAATTCTAGGACCATTTTTAGCAAAAGTGAATATTGTAAATATTTACTGAAGTATCTATTCACGCTGAAAAATTGTGGGGCTTTCATGAAACACGTGCTCACGTTTGTTACATTTTCCAAATTGTCCAATTTTGTTTGTACAAGAATTTTTGATATTGCATCCGATGGGCGTTGAGCCATCGATCGGTTCGTTGTTTAGAATACGAATTGACTGAAAGATTTGCGCGATTACTGATGCTCGAAGGAGAAATTTGCAATTTTGAAATAAAGTATCGATACTTAGGATCTCAAAAGGTACCAGAACAAATGGGAAAAAATAATTGAGAGCGAAAAAAAACTTGTTCTAGACACTGGAAATGGTGAAAAATTTCGAATCGTTGAAGGTGTGGGAAAAAAATATTTGCTAACGACCTGGATATCGACCGGAGGATCCGGAAGTCCCTTCGGCAGTGTCTTGAAGTGGACGTGACACGCAAGGTTGTTAGCCGACTGAGCATTTTGGTCCTCGAAGTGCGTGGCTCGTAGATTCTTAGCTTTTACGGTAACACGATAGACGGTCGACGGTGCGAGGCCGGTTATCGTGTGCCGGTATACACCAGGTTTCACGGTTCTCACTTCAACGTTGTTTACGCAAACGACGTGTTGGTGATTGCTGTTGCTCGGGAGCCAGGATATGACGGCGCTCGTTGCTGTCACGTTCGATGCTTTCACAGCTGTTGGACCGATCGCTACATCTTTTCCTATGACCATCGTGCAAGCTGCGTCTCTCGATGTTCTTCTCGAGTGTGTCACCGAACGAACGCTTATCCTGTGAGGCTGAATGGCAAAAATTATTACGCGAATTGAACGCTTTCACTTGAACCGTGCAGAAACGAGAATAGAAAAATAAATTTGATTACAAGTCCTCAATCAAGTCAATCATTTTTTCATTTTATCGTCTTTTTATTTATTTACTTAAACTGCGTCCTTTCAACACAGAATTTTCCAAGGGATTCAATGCAAACGGGAACTAAAAATTTCACCAAAATCTTTCCGCAGTCGTTCAATCAATTCTAATGTTTAGTGGAATATTTGAAGCATAGAAAACGATTTATCATTAAAAATATCGTGAAAAAAGATGAGGAATAAGTTAGAAAAATGTCGTGAACGAAAAGAGAAATGAGAGAATATTTTACCCTCGTAGAATCGACGCCCTCGACGAGAGCCCTCGTTCTCTCCGTCGCTTTGACCGTCACTTTGAGCACTCCGTCGACGTACACGTGATAGGATTCGAGCTGGTGCGGATTCTCCGGTGCGGTCCAACCGATGAGAACACTCTTGTTGAGCTGACGCTCGAGCGTGAGATGCTGGGGCGCCGGAACTAGGTCCGAAAACAGGTAGACTTCTTCAGGAGGAAAAAGACAAGACAAGCCTAGCTGTAGCTAAATAATATCTCTCTATACTAATATCTCTCTAAGCGAGCCTATAAACGAGCCATCAAATAAAATCAACACTCAGTGGCCTTGTACGGTGAATCAATAATACGGGCGGATGTCATTAAAAAATATTAAGTGTCATTGTCATTCTCACAATCCTTCCTCCTCGATCATTTTTCGTATTTCTCGCATTAACCTTTCCTCATTACGTGAATCAGTGTGTGTGTGTGTGTGTGTGTGTGTGTGTGCGCGCGTGAAAGTGTGTCTCCAAGTTGTCGTACTTACGATGAAATTCATGCGAGAAATACGGTGGTCGTTCAGTGATTGTGCCTGTGCTCTAGATTTCTCTATTATTCACCTTTTTCAATGTCTAACTAAATCCTCGTACTTGATTTATTCGTTTTAAGCCAAAAATAATAACGCTAGGACAGATATTTAACGAGCAGTGCAAAAAATTATCTGAGGCCATGCTAAAATTTATCTTCTCCGATAATAATTTGCATATCTTCACAATCGTTTACTTTACTGTTTCTCCTCTACCTCATTTTCACTCAATTATCTCCGTTTATCTCCGTCTTTCGACCCTTTTCCTTCAAATGTATTCGCTTCGTTCACGATTTTCTATCTACGGCTTGGCTAGCGTATTTCAATTGTTAATAGCCACACAAACACATGGAAAATATAAAAACATTCAGCAGAGAAAACACACGCGTTGGCGCAACTTTTTTTTTTTTTACTGTATACTTTCCCTTGAGTAGAAACATATGGAAAAGTTTGTTAATTTCACGTCGAGAACGAATAAGCGTGCATAAAACTTTTAATTGTCATACAATTATTCAGCTTTGCTAGCTCAGCCTATACTCTCGTCATAATTTGCGACTTTTTCGAACAATAATTCGGCCATGAAACTTGAATAATTATTCGAAGAGAAAAAAGCCATGAAATAATCATGGAAAGAAAATGCCCCATCGAAATCTCCAATCGATGGAGCTCTATCGAAATTAATTTATTTATACTCTTTCCGGAAAAATCGTATCGAGGGATGAAAAAAACGTTCTAACATTCTCTTCCGAATCTCATAACGATTTTTGTTCGAAATAGAAATTAGCTTGGCGTGTATGCATTTAAAAAAATACACATAAACATATAAATATCCTATCATGTACTTATATTCGTAATTATTAATTGAGAATAATTGTTTGTCGTTTAAAAAGCGTCGGTATAAACGACAGGTGACTTCCGGATAGACCAACCTGGCGGCTCTTGCTCGTCCTCGTCCGCAATGTTGTCGAGCTCCGCGTACGCCGACAACTCAGCCTGACGATTGCGGTTACCTTCCTCGAGGGCAGCCAACTCGAGATCAATGTCTTGAAGGTAGCACTGAGGTTTAATCGGGAAAAAAAAAGTAAAAGGAACGATCAACATTGTGTACTGTTTTCTCTCTTTTTCGAGAGAGTGAGAAAAATGAAAATTGTCAAATACGATAATTTGTGCGTAAATTTATGAACCATCGTTTGAATCTTCAATATTTTCATCGTTCACTATAATTTTCTGGGAAGAGTTTCAGGGATAAGAAACTTGAAAATTCTCAAAAACTGCGTGCAAAGGTTCGAAAAATTGTAAAAATATTAGCATTGGAATGAAATCGTTGCTTTTTAATTGTTAAATTTAGTCAAAATGAAGATTCAAAGACGCAGCATCGAATGGCAGTGAACGAGAGATAAAAAAGTGTTCCCAAGCCAGTTACTATGGAGGAAGAAAGCGTTGAAAAATATTGAGACTCTGATTATAAAAATGTTCTCTCGACATGCCACGTCGAATCGTGGTGATCATCAACGAGTACGCTTTCCTCACTTGTGGAATGTTCGTGGATGCGGCATCGTCGACGTCCCGAAGACCCAGGACAGCTTGATGGAACTCGAGGAGATCATCGCCGACGAGTTTTTGAACGAAATTAGCGGGTACGAGGCCGCGTCGACCGTCGAGGCTCTCAGCATCGAGAAAACCATCCTCGTCCGGTTGGCCCCAAACGAGAAGATAATCGCCACCCTGGACGGGTAATTCGGCCTCGGGATTTTCGTTCGGTGAATGCTGAAAGGGCTCGTAACTGAATCGGGCGATGTAAACGTAGCATCTTCCTTTTCCTGGTATGTCGAGCATGTCAACTTGTCCCTCGGTAACTAAATTATCATTTGCAAGACGATCCAGAGGATTCGTGAGTATGCCCGTTGGAATTTTCGGCATTTGTCGAGGCCCAAGAAAGTGATGTCCCGTCGTGCCTGCCGTTGCGGTTGGTGAGCTTACGCGAAGACTCTGCTGTATCTGGTTTATTATAGCCTGTTGTTGCAACTGATTTGCCTGCGACTGTGCCGATAATTGCTGCATCGCTTGCAACGGATCACCGATTGCCTGGAGCAAACCACCCGATGACGTACCTGTGCGACATCGAATTATCGACAAACAAACAAAACACCAGCAACGTTTTATTCTCCTCGGAATGGAAATTCAAGTCAATTTCATTCGTGTCAGAGACTCATCGTTGAAAACAACAGATCGATTCGAGAGGCTATAGATTTTTTATTGAAATCAAAAACATGCGAAAAGCTGGTGTTTCACTATAATTTTATTCCGTACTAAAGAAAACAGGAGAAAGCTTCATTTTTTATCTAATAAATCATTCTCATTATTCACAAAGCAACTGACTGATGGAAATCTATTGGCCAATATAAAACTAACGCGAATAAAAATAAATTCTTCTGACAAGTAGCATTCTTGGATAATAAATCATTTTCCAACGAACAGCGTCGAGCCGCAGTCACAGCTCTTTACTACATCGTGTAGGAAGCTTAAATTCGACAAGAATTTTATTCGGCTATCTCGACGACAATTTAGAGTTCGTCATCTCGTTCGATACCGTGTTCCGTCAGGTTTCGTCAGAGGATAAACTAACTTCAAAAAGGTCAAAAACGATTCGAGGAAGATTGGATTCATGATGGAACGATAACTCATGCACAATGTTGGCCTCTAGCGAGAAGAGTGAGGGTAGCTTGAACGACGCTGAAGTTTGCAACGTTGGAGTTGAACGAAATGATGCAAAAGAACTGTTGAATAATTCCAGTAAATCTTCAATTTTCAAGCCACATTATCAACGATTCGCGAAACACAAAATTGATGAATCACGAATCCCTTTTTCGTTCATTTCGTTGGACTCGAGCGTTGCAGTCTTGAGCGTCGTGCAGCTCGTTGAAAACCCTCTCAGCAATATGGTTTTTCGTAGTCTTATCGTAACGCATAATTACCGGAAGTAACGCCCGATGTACCGAATGCATTGGTCCCCACAGTCGAGTAAGTTGATCCGGTTGTTGCGTAGCTGCTCTGTACGCTCGAAAAAGGAAGCACTGATTGCGGTGCGCTCGTGAGTATACCGAGGGTCGAGTGATAAGGTGCCGATGAGTACGGAGGCAAGGACGACAGTGTAGTCTGTGTTATGTTCGTCGGTGGTACGGAATAACTGTGATGGGCACTTGCCAATGGCTGCTGATGGGTCGTACCGTAGCTGCTGACAACGCCCGTACTGTACGTACCGTTTGGATGGGAGGTCAACGACAAATTTTGATAATTAGTAGCCTGTAAAAACAAAATTCATTATTCCTTTTTACTTTGTGCTTCGAGGAGGAAACCGGGTCAAGAAAACCTTGGGCGTGCCTACGGGCTCGTAAAACTGTCCCATCGAGTGTTTTTCTGTTATTACCATCGCAGCACGGTACCGGAGAAACATGTTTCTGTTTGAAAAAATGTAAATCGTTTTACTGCAATTCTCACGGGTTGTGAGCACACGAGGCGTGTCAAGATAAACTGGAATTTCGCGTCTGTGCACACTTTAAGGTGTTCCTTTCACGAACCCGAGTGTTCTACAAATAACTGATTTTAAATTACGGTAAAGTAAACGCGCGTGAGACTAGTTTGGCGAAATTTCAGCTGAGGTTATCGAACATTTAACGAAGAATTCAAACATTTCTGTTCAATAATTCACGTACTAAATAATTATAAATTTCTGATACAAACTGTTTCGCAGATAGAAAAAATGTAAGGAATCCACAGCGACGATAAAAATAAAGGGTTGTCGAATCTTTAAAAGGGATATTAAGGACAGAAGTTGGAAAAATGGCACAAGAAGAAGTTTTTCCTGTATAACCGCGACTCCTCAGAGGCTAGGAACCAGACCAAATTTCCAGCCCAATTTGCGCCACCAAATAAAACGCTCGTGCGAAAATTGTCGAAAAAATGATTTTCGACAATTTTATAACCAGACCGAGTCATCGGGGAAAATGACGAGTGCAGGATATTCTTTGTGACATTAAACGACGAACTTACGATTTTACTAAAGACAAAAATCTGAAGGAATTCATGTGTACATGCGCATGGAAGGGCAGCTGGTAAAAGCCTTGTACCGAAAGAGATTCCGTGCACCGTGAAAATCATAATTCGCTGCACTTTTCCATTTTGTACCCTTCAATATTGAATTGACACAGAATGCAATTTTATTATGCACCATTCTGTGCCTTAGTTTTCAACCCTATAGCAGCGATCCCAGCAAAAACGTTCGAGTCTCAGAATAAGCTGGTGCTCTGCCTTTCCACCTCCCTCCCAAATCAACTGATTTCAGGCCAATAAGACTCTCAAAGATGAGTGATAAAAAACATGGAGAAACTGTTCCTACATCAGAGTGTGGATCGGTCGTTGAATGCGAGTCCGAAAGCCCGAATCGAAGCCTTTCAGAACCCCAGACTTCGTTCTAATAATTTCGTAATTCGTAATTGATATTGCATGGAAAAAAAAACTTGTTGCAAGTACAACTTTGTTATGCTCGAAAGCACGTAAGAGGAGAATCGATGTCGTCACCTGTTGCTGAGTTCCATTGAGCTGATATGTCTGACCAGTTGTTTGTCCAGTCTGAGTATAATGTGGCATAACGCTTTGCTGGCTGACTGAACCAGCGAGATACGAACTCGATGCTGGATGTTGTTGCTGCTGCTGCTGCTGCTGTTGTTGTTGTTGGAGTGGCTGCTGATACGTTTGCGTATGGGGGTAACTCTCCTGATACTGATTGCTCGTAAAGTGTGCGTGAGCTTGTTGCTTCTGCTGTTGTTGCTGTTGCTGCGATGGCAGAGCACCTTGAGAATGTGAACTTGGCAGATCGACGTGTGGCGGCTGATGTTGCTGATGATACTGTTGTAGTTTTTGTTGAAACGCAGGCTGCGATTGGCTCGTTGAGAGTGATGGGGCTGGCGGTATGGGCTCGTTATAATGATAAGGAGGACCGTTCGGCGTCAGTGGTGGACACCCCGGCATAATTGGTGTCAGTGGCATTGGGGAACCTGCGTACTGTTGAACAATAACGAATAAAAAACGACCAAAACCACTTATTTCGTCAGGCTCTTAATTCGACATTTTCGAGGCTATTAAAACTCAAAAACTTGCTTAATAATTGCTCGGTGCTTAGGCAAGGTTTGCGCATTCGTATTCAGGCACATCGACCAAACGGAAGGAAAAAAGAAAAAAAAACTTTGAAAACGCATTTTTTACGGTGAAAATTGATTAATTTGAAGAGGAACAATGTCGATGGGATTCAAGTAGAAATTCGATGGAGTAAGAATAGTTAGCTTCGGGGGAAGAAACGATAAAAGTAATGGACAGTAAAGGCTTTGAGAAAATGAGAAAAAATCCATTCTCTCGTAATGACAACAAGGAGCGTTCGATCAAAAAGAATAATGTGGAGCTGCAAAGTGATACAGATTCAGATGCAAGCGGGGCTGAAATACGTACGATAAAAAATTTCGAAATTTCGATGCTGTTGCAGTAGAAAGCAGGAAAAAAATGATAATATTAGAGAAAATGAAGAGACATTTATTTCTTGGTTATGGTGTGATTTTTCGGATAAAAGAGCAGCACGATGCAAACGAAGTCAGGTTGAAAAGTAAACAGAAGATATAAAATCTGAAAAATTTGTCGATTGGCGTTAATAGAGCAAAGATAAAAGAAGAGTGCATAGAATAATTATGCAGCCAGTGAAGATAAATTCGTCTTTTTTGCGTTAGTAAAAAAATGAGCCTCACATGAGACGTTTGACCGGGTAATCCAAGATTTAAATGTGGATGTGTCGAATGTTGATGTCCGAGACTCGAGAGATTTTCCGCGCTAGATCGCAGTATTCCCTGAGCCGCCGACGGTTGTTGAGTCGTAACTGCACTCACCCTCGTATGATCGAGTTCGTGCAACATTCCCCTCGCGCTATTGTCCTGCTCGATCTTAGCTATTATTCTATCGATCTCGGAGCCAGCCGGTGGCCACGTCGTACCGGTCAGCGCCGACGAGCCAGCGTGCTGTTGTCCCGTACTACCGGGACCTCTGCTCCTCGCTCTCCTTAGACTCGTCAGCTCCAACGACAGTTCCTCGTGTCTGACCATTTGAAGCTCCGTTTTCTTTTCCAATTCACGGATCTTCGATTGCAACGCCTCAACCGACTCCGGGCCTTGATACCGACCTGCCATCTTTTCCCGCAGTTGGTTCTGTGCCTCGGCATGTTGCCTCTCCAGGTCAGCCCTCCGAGCTTCTGTCTCTCGCATTTGCTAAAACATTACAACTCAGTTAAAGTAGTTCGACCGTTCGACAAAGTACGGCCTCTTGCGGGGCAAAATTTTGAATTATATCATTTACTATTTTGAGTTTTTAACACCGTACACTATGGAAGAACTCACAATAATATCAATTGTGGAAAAATTGTATAGGGTGCTCGAACTTCGAAAAAGTTTACATCGCGAAAAAAATTTATCACGGATTCCGTTTCTTTAAAAACAAACATTATCTTACGGGGCTTTTAAGGTATAACTGGATGGATAGGCTCGACCAAAAATTATATCTGATTGGAATTTCCGTACTTCGTGATGCAATAAAGATCTGAAAATATTCAACAACATTTGGAAATCTATGAACAACAATTATCAATAATAATATTGCCCAATGGTTAATAACAAATTGTTTAAACAATTAATTATTCAATAATTTTGCGGTGACCTATTGTTTTTTTTTTTACGAATCAAATGTGTTTTTTTCCGAATGCTCATGAATTTTTTCAGAATTTTCGTGAATTTTTGAAATTTCTTGAAAAAATTTTGAAACAAAATTTTTAAATATTTGAATTTTGGATATGTTTTAGAAGACACATTTGCCATCAGTTCTGAAAAGTCTCAAGGTTACTGGATCAAAAATGTACAAATAGAGTCACTTAAAAAATTTAAAAAAGGGAATTTCAAAAATCCACGAAAATTCTGAAAAAAATTATGAGCATTCAGAAAAATGCACACATTCGATTCGTAAAAAAAAAATAGGTCACCGCAAAATTATTGAATAATTAATTGTTTAAACAATTTTTTATTAACTTTTGGGCAATATTATTATTGATAATTGTTGTTCATAGCTTTACAGATGTTGTTGAATTTTTTCAGATTTTTATTGCATCACGAAGTACGGAAATTCCGATCAAGATATAATTTTTGGTCGAGCCTGTCCATCCAGTTATACCTTAAGAAAGAAAACGTGATAAAACTTCAGTTTTTGACGCGTCGAAAGCGGATGGCAGTCATTACGTTGGACCACTGGTAACGGCTGATTGAACTTCTTTATCTTTTATGATATATTTTTAAAGCATTTTATTACATTCCTATGATAAAAATATTCTCAATGTAAGTGTTTATTAATTTTATCAATAATTTGAACTTGAAATTAATCAACATAAAGTAGTTGCAAAGTTGACTAGTTGTAGAATGGCCGAACTAAATGCGTTGGCAAACGGTGAAATGAGAAAAAAAAAAAACAAAAACGAGACGTTGTTACTTGAAAATACTGAAAAATTACGAACGAGTCGATGAACGAGAAAATTTTTTCTCTTTTGGCCCGAATTTTATCATTGCTACCAAACGGTAATAGAATTTTTGTCGAATACGTGAATTTATCAGTGTCAAAAACAACCTAAACGTGAGTTTGATGTAAGAAAAATAGTAGAGGAGCATATTTTGGGCTGTTTTCAGTTGGAATAATCACTAAAAAATAGACCGACAGCAAAAGCTCGTGGAGAGATGCTGCAAGCGACGTCTTTTTTGTGTGAACAGAGAGACAGAAATAAAGGGAGAAGGCTTTTCGTGGTTTCGCGTCATAAATCGCCCGAGTAACATTAATAAAGAGACACGAGACGGGGCAGAGGAAAAACATAATATGTACAAGGATATTGCCTCGAAGTGTATATGAAAGCAGGATTTTTGATAGGCCCATCCAGAACGAGGAAAGAGGGTGTTCCGGCACTCCATTGTGTGTCACGAGAGCAGAGAAAGGCGGGCATCTTGCCCGAAGTTAAGAGTCCAGGGACGACCTCGTATGTGAACGCCTCATCCGAACGACGCTGAAGTTTGCAACGTTGGAGTTTAACGAAATGAAAGTATTGTAATTGACCAATTTTTTATTTCACGAAGTATCGATGCAAGTTGGAAAACTACGAATTGCAAATTCGGCAGGGAACGAAATTGGAGAATTACTGGAATTATTGGAGGTTTTTTTTCGATCATTTCGTTGAACTCCAACGTTGCAAATCCGCGTGCACGGATCGTCATTTCATTTTTTTCTTTTCCAATCTTGTCGATATCATACGAAAATGAAAACGAGGAAAAAAATGATGTTTTTTCAGTTGTCGAAAGAAAATATTCGTCATTACCTGGGATATTGGACACTTTGCATTCGCTTCGAGGTTTGCAATAACAGCACAAACTCAGTTACTCAACGAAAGCAGTTTTCTTCGATCGTTTTTAGCAAAATGAAAATTGGGTAAAATCAAAAACGTATTAGAAAATGGATAAACAGCAGAAATCACTTTCCTCCTGATCATCATTTCCTTTCGTCTTTGTTTTTCGAGACAATAATTCGCATGATTGTAAAACTTTATTAGTTTGTGTATACGAAGAAAAAAAAGAAACAATTTCGAGCGAAGATAACGTCTAGTTTTTACGTAGGATCGATATTCGAGTGGAATTTATAGCTTACCTCCAGTATGGACTCGAGAACGGGGTCCTGCATAATGGCGGTTCTCGAGGAGGTGGTGCCTCCGACAGCAGATCCGGTACCCAGCAGCTGAGAAGCCTGAGGTGCCGTGGCTGCGCCACCTCCAACCCCGCAGCACTGAAACGAAAAAGGAGTTGAAAATTAACTCAAAAACAGGCAACGGACGAAAAAATCCATCGTTTTTTGTGACCTCGAGCACTCACCTTCTCGTTGAACTACTGTTCGATAAACGCATTAATACGCTTTAAATTTTGTCTCTCTCACTCATTCCACAATATACTTTTATATCCGTAGTCTCGTCGCATCTTCTACATCGATTTCCTAAGAACTTTGCCTCTATGCTACGAGCTATCTTAATTAATTGGGAAGGTCTAGCGGACTAAGGACACTGCTGTGCTGTGAGACTAGATGTGTTACGTATGGGCTACTCCGACTCTCGTTACGCACGATACTCGGGCTTGAAACTATCCGGAACCGAATTTCCACTTGTCGCAAAAAGCCTCCATTTTTTTTATTGCTTCAATATTATTTAGTAGCGACAGCAAGGGAATGTAGGATTTTTAAGATTTCTATTCCCTGAGCAATTTCAATTCGAGTGAGGCTTTATTTCTCGTTTCAAATTACGAAAGATTCTTAAGGTTGTTGCTTCGCATTCTTGAGGTGAATAAATGTTCAGAAAAATGTTTCTATTTGTTGGTCTCCTGAATATGTACTGTTTCAAGTAATTAAATGTCGAAGTTGAGTAACAATTCCATTGCATCGGTTGAATCGAACGAAGTCCGTTACCTTCACACTTTTTGCTTATATCACTCTTATTAATGAAAAAATTCATTTGAAAAACGACGAAAATTTTCGCATTGCTCATCCGAATGAATATAGTAATTATTCAGTATCTATAAGGTGGCATTGCTGAGGTCACTCAATGTATTAGCACGGAGCTTCGTCTCTTAGCCTCATCCTCTAAAAAGATTTAGCAACAACTTTAAGCCCGCAAGATCATTTGGGCGCATCGAGTACAACGCGAATAACTTTCAAAATTCCGTGAGACAAATAATTTTTTTTACATCTTCTCTCATATATTTCGTATTTTTGCAAATTTTCAAAGCAATAAATTCGTATTTTTTAACCCCGAAATGCGACTGATTATAATTTAGTGATTCGCGATGAAAACATTTTCTGAACATCGTTAATGACACGAAACATTTCGATCATTTGGAATCGAAAAACATCACGAGGGAAACGATTTGCGAAGAAAATGATAATGGAAAAGGGAAGTAGAGCTCGATCGTAAGGTCAACTCGACTAGAAAAGCCTCTTACATGTGTTGCTGTACTTCTAATAGCGGCTTGGACAAGGAGCACACTAGGATCCAGAGGGGGAGCTTGGCCTCTCGTTGAGATTTTCCACTGGCAGAGAGTACAAGGGAGAGCGAGCAGGAGGGAGATGGAGAGACCACTTTGAGACTTGAAAGAACATCTCTTGTTTATTATCACGAGAACAACTAGTTTCCTCTGGGAAAAACTCTGCGGGGTATCAACTTGGGAGCATTAATTGGTCGGGGAAACCATTTTTTTTCATCATCGTGCCGTTATTCTGACAAGAAAATAGGAAATAAACGCTGGTAAAGATTATTAATAAGTGGAAATATAACTAAATTGCAGGCCTGCGATAATATTTTTTAGCTAACTCCTCTGTAACTGAGAAAAGATTTTCTCTCCAAAACAATTGCACGTATCCCAAATCCCAAAAAGATTAGTAACATTATCAGCTGAATTCTCGCAGTTTTTTTATCAACGATGTCAAAAGCTAGAGATTTTATCTCATTCGCGGAAACAATAGAACGGTTTATTGCATGCTAGTTTGACCCTCGTTGAATGTGGAAGATTATATCGGGTGTCATAAAAAGGGAAAGGTAATTTAATTGGAGTTGCACAGGGTTTATGGGTTAAGCGTTATACTCAGAAGATTATACGTACATACATATATCTATATGGGTACACGAAAATGGAGAGTTAACTCATCCCTCACGAAATGCTTGTGAATACTTGGTGAAGTTTGGCTATGGACGCCGCTAACTTTACTGCAAAATCTATCAGTTATGGGAGAGGAAAAAATCTATAACTTTAATAGCGTGCGAAAAAGCTAAATCTATTGAAGTATAAAAAAACGAAAGAGATTTAACGTTGGGTGGGAATAAAATGTTAGAATGACTAAAATTTCGAAGAGATAAAATTTCGAGTTTATAAACGTCGAATGATAATATGGAGACAGCTCAATTCACTACAGTCAGCGACACTGTGAATATTCACAATTTCGAAAATATAATAACTAAAGGCCAAATATTACTGAGGTGGAAATACTGAAAGACCGAAAAGTCGAACAGTCAAAATAGCGAAACGTTAGAAAGTCGATCGATCAAAATAAAGAAATGCAGCTGAGTTGAAAATACACGCGTCTCACTCACTCACTTACTCAGACCGGTGATCTCCAATTTCAAACATCACCATTTTGACTTTCGCCTTTTCGGGCCATAGCTATTCCACATTTCTAAGTTTTGAGACTCGAAAAATTCACTTTCGATTATTTGCTACTCTGTATTCCGGCCTGTCTGTAAAACAACTACTCTCCGTTTTGAATTCGAAAATATGAACTTCTGACATTCGTATGGTCTGTTAAAATTGTATTCGGAACGAATACCATTGAAATACATATTTTCGAGTATAAATACGAATTCAAAGAAGGAATATTCGGACGTAATCTGTTAAACGATCGATCGGAAATGAGAATTTCAAATTACTTATTATTCTCCAATCTGATATTACTACTTTTAAAATTTCGAAATATCGACCATTCCACAATTTAATCATTTGACATACTGAATTAACGTTCGAATGTATTTAGTGAAATAAAAATATCGAATTCAGATGAGCACGATTTAGCTAATTTTTTTCAAAACTTTTTGTTTAATTTTTCTTCACTCTTTATCGATGCTCCGTAGCTGGCAACGGTCGTTTTTATTGTTTGAAAAATCACAGTCAATAGAAGCGTCTTAGCTCGTCGGGATAGGCAAACGTGCGCCACGAGAAACCGCATTCTGATCGGATGAGGGTTCTTTCCACTTGGATGCTCTCCTTGCAATCTCGAGCTCCACTACATACTTGAGAGGAGACACGTACGCGGTCTATGACGCACGCGAAAGACACGTTTCGATCTCGCCCCTTCGAAAACTAGCGTCGAAACTTGCTGCGTTTTTCTCTAACAAATTACACCCACGATTACTACTCTCACAGGAACTACAGCATTGATGAATGAGCGAGACGATCACAGTTCCTACGAAACCTCTAAAACCGCCTTCACGGGGACGAGCATCAGAGACATTTACAAAGAATAAAAACAAAAGAAAGCTGATGATAGATCAAGAAAGGGGGCTCTTCGATATTGTAATCGAGGAAAAAAATGAATTTTTCATTCTCAGATAAATCATTCAACAGTGATTATGCGTGTTGTAACGAAAAGATCGTCATTTAAATTCAATTGTTTGTCTCCAACGCCGAGTCAATGAAGATACTCAGTGAAGAAGTGCGAATATACGATGAGGTGAGGTTCAGAATCCAACAACGAGTATCACAAATTTGTGCAAAATTAAAAAAAAATACTTTTAGTGACAAAAATATGGATTATGATTGCAGGGAAACACGAATCCGCTACCAGGCTTGTCAACTGTATTGAAATACGATTAAGTAGAACATTCGATTTTTATAACGAGTACAGCTAATGTCATGATGAGTTTAACCAAAAAAAAGAGCTGTCTAAATAGCTCGTTCTAGATGCTCGCAAATTCGATTGGCCAATTACTCTACGAATGACGCGCAAATAGCTAATGAGTGATGTTGAATTACATCGATTGAATGCAACATTTTTTGACAAACTTTTTGTGAGACAGAAAATAAAGACAAAAAATATTGACCATTTTCTGTGGTTTGTCTTGACAGTAAAAATATGGACTGCATTTTTCATAACGCAAAGTTCAAAATCATTGCAATCATCCGTCATAGTATCATCGGTATGCATATAAGAGACTGTGAGGATATTTCGTCGAGACTCATCATCTTTTGATTCTGACCTTGTATACCTTGTAGGTATATGAAGTGCCGAATGACATTTTGCCCACCGCCACCGTCTGTCTTGGGTCTCGGTGTTGAACACGAGCGTTGCAGCAATGGCAAATATCTCACTAATACCTGGAGGTCGTGCTGCAAAGAGATAAGAGAGGAACACGGGTAGGGTATCCACGCGAGAGTCACTACACAACACCGTCCAGAATAGCTCGATCCCTCGTACGAAGGTGCACTCGATACTCAGCCTGAAATCTCGAGTGAGACATTTCGAGTTCGTCGATAGCCTGCGAACTCCCCTAACAAGATGTTTCATCGGTAACGTATTCTTCGAAACACTTCACTTTTCTCGTTCAATCGCGTAGCGTTTTGGCAACGAAAATGAAAAGGATATTGCAACGGCTCCGAATAATTTGAGAAGAAACTTCCGTATCACGGTACTATTTTTATATGTGTTAACCGATAAACATTCGAACTCGAACGCCCTGAAGATGATTCGAGCAAAAAAGGGCGAGAAAAACTGCCAACTGTTTGGTAGGAGGAAAAACCCGAGAGTGCGTCTACAGGCTGCTAAAAGCATCGATATTTATGAATGAACCGCGCACGCCTGCTCGATACGTAAGCAATGTCACCGCCGCATGTGGGACGAGAGTATACGCGTACAGTGAAATAATTGCGGGCTTCGATCGAGCTCCGGTAACTAGTTGACTGTGCATCAATTCCATTATAATCAGCGCACAACAATAAAATCAAATAAGAATGAGAGAAAAAATGTTGGGGAATTTTACTACGTGACTTTCCTCGCACGTGTTCGATTATTTCTGTCGATACACGGACGAGCGTGGGTGCCCAGGAGGAAGGGGCGAAGGAAAGCGGCGAGACGAAACGGGGAAAAGAAAAAAATGGAAAGAAAGTCAGCGGGAGCCACACAAATGGAGAGAACAAGGGAGGAAAAAAGTAGGAGAGAAAGCTCGCAAGGGAAAAATGGCAGGGAACGAAATGAAGAAACGGAAGGGGCCAGGGGAAGGGGAGCCTGCCAGACTGCAAGAGCACGATGTCTGGTCGATCCGCACCATCGCCACTAGCTCGCCTCCGCACTCATCAAGTGCCCACTCTACTCTCTGTATCTCGCACCACTTTTCTCTTACTACTCGGCGTGTCTGACTATCCATTGTCGTTACTACTAACTCACGCTTTTTCCCCTTTGCTGGTACAATGTGGGCTTGTATACGTGTGTCCATGCTCGCTCATGGCTCCTTCCACTGCTCCCGTGTATCTTCCATTCATTTTTCTCGCTCCTCGAGCCAGCCCATCCCCTTTTTTTTGAGCACACACCAGACGATGAACTCTCACATTTTCAGCGTAATCCACTCGCTCCGTAATATTAATTCGCGTTTTATGAGAATAAGTCAAATTGAAAGCTTGCGATCGGATGAAATTTACTGTGAAATCAACTTTCAAATGGGAACTTTGCTGCTCTTGAGATCCAATGAATTATACTTCAGTGGGAAGACACTCGATTTACCAAATTCAATGAGCCACCCTCGCATTCGTATTTCGACGAGGCGACGTATTCAACGTTCTAATTACCCCTTATAAATTCCGCCCCCATTTAAGATGAATTCTTTGTACTTTTTTCCTTTGTTCCAATTCGACCCTTTGACTGAGATTCGGAGAATTTTAGTTCGGAGTCTCTTTTAGTTCTCAATACGAAGAGAATGAAAAATATGATTGCGGCAGCGCAGTTACGACGCTGAAATCTGCAACGTTCGAGTCCAACGAAATTAACGCGAAAATAACATTTGTCATTCGCCAATTTTTTCATTTCACGAATCCTTGGAGTGGACTGAAAAACTACCAATTGCAAATTAGGCAGGTAACAGAATTGGAGAATCACTGGAATTATTAAAGATGCTATTTCATTATTTCGTGTTCACGAGAGTTTTACGTTCGTCGAAAATTTGCCCAGTTCCAAATACATTATGTGTGCGCGCACGAAAAGAGACACGGAACGAGTGTGTCCGTCGATTTTTCTTCTCACAAGCTTTTTCCCCTTTTTTTTCTTTCTCCTTTCTTTCCCCAACTGATACGCGTGTGTACGAGTGTCTCGTGATGGTCCCGTGAAAAGTACATAACTATAGATTCGCTTGATCTTTCTCTCGAGCTTTGGAAAAGCGGTGCGCGCGACCAGCTGTCGTGTCTCGTTGGAACTTTTTCAATCTGTTCCCGAGATTAAAGTTACGTGGTCGTGTGCCTCGTGCCAGCGGCATCGTCGCTCTACGACCGAGAGAATGTATGAATAAAAAGGGGTCGCGGGGTAGAAGAGCGCGAGAGATCCAGAGAAATAGGAGTGCGAAAGCTACGGATACGTGCTGGGAAGAGAGGGAGGGAGGGAGGAAAAGGGCGGGGGCGAAAGAGCGGTCTAATATTGCCAGGAATCGCTCTCCGGACGCAGCCACAGCTGACAACGTATCCCGGAGTCTTAGCCACCACCGATCGCTCGCCAAGCCCAGCAAATCACATTCGTTCAACTTAAGCCAATTGCTGTAAATCGTTTTTACCATTGACACTGCTCTGACTATACGTATGAATCTTTCCATTTGCTTACACATTCGAACATATTCGTAAACGTATACGTACGAGCATGGAGGTAAGAAACTTCGAGACCGTGGTCTAAGTCGGGGAGGCGCGCGAAGCAATGGGAATGAAAGTTTCCTTTCAGCATTTTCTTTTGGTTATTTTTACTCTTTTTCTGATACGTGACTTTTCGTGATTTTCCGACTTTCCGTCAGCAAGATCTCAGGTTCAAGTTCACTTCGCGTTATACGAGCCCCCCGAACCAAAGGCGCTGAATATCATCTCAAGGATTTGTCAAATCTTGACCCAGGAAGTGGAGTTTGAGATGAGAATGACTGATTTTCGTAATAATGATTCATAGACCGAATATTGCTGGGGAAAAAACATTTTTCTCGTATTTTTTATGCGCTAGAAACGAGGACGATTTTTCGTAGCAGCCTTTCTGTAAAGAACAGTTTGGTGAACGAAGAGATTGTCTGTACGAACTTATATTCTGACACATACACAAGAATTTGCATCGAACGATGTATGCACCCCGTAAAATCCGTGTTCGTATATTCCAAATGTTTGTCTCTGTGTGGCTGCAAGTTAGCATTTATGAATACAAGAGTCGATAGGATTTCCTAACAGAGCACACGAGGCAGAAGATGTAAAATACACAAGTGTGGAAGCAGAAGCCTCTCGTAGAAGGTAGAGTTTGGTGAAGCAGCATAAAGCAAGAAAAACTTCCGGTTCCAGCGGCATGCTAACGTCTCCTGATTCATCGTTACGAGTCACGCGATCCCAACACAATTTTCCTCCAAATTTATCTGCGTACCTGCTATTATCAATATTTACATATGTATGTATGATAGATATCAAATTTAGTGAGATATAACGAGAGTATTTTTTCAATGATTTTTCACACGAGACGAGGAAGAATTTCGAGTTGAAATTTGGAAACGAAAAACCTCGGCAGAAGACACACGTCGGTAAAGACACAGAAACGCAAAATTCCAACTTTGAGAGTTGAAATTTGGAAATATGCTAGAAATATACAACGTGCATCTATTCTCGGAATTATTATAGGATCTACCGTCTAGTTGTCGAGAAAACAATTAACGAAAATCACATTTTTTTAAGGGTTATACCACAGGCTCGTGTGGCAGGCACACTTCCTGTGCGACGATTTCGATTTCATGAAATAAGATCCTCCCAACTTTAGAGAGCCAAAAACAAGAATTAGAAAATATAATGTTTTTAGATATCAATGATTTCTCGAGAAAGCCTTGTTACCGATGAAGAAAAACACTTGTTTGAGGTTAACGAGTAATAACGACACAAACAGTGGAAGGTTTGACAACACCATGAGCCAGTTGGTTTAAAATATAGATATGCATATGCGTATGAATAGAAAATGTCTGTTGTCACATTTTGCTTGACGATTTTACAACGAAAGTATTTTAACCGCTGTCATTATATTAAAAATTAATGAATCTCAACAAATAAGTTACACATAATTTGAATAATTGCGAAAATAAATTTCAATCGTTCGATCGATCATGAAAAGAGGAAAAAAGTTCAGTTCCTTTTTTGAATGACAAGTAACGCATGATCTTTAAATTCCATAGTTAAAATCAAAGTTTCTCCAGTGGGCAATGCAATTAACTTGTATTTGGACTACGAACAAACTCGATTGGGTTTGTTGAGTAAGAAAAAACTTATTGACCGACTCCCAAATCAGCCTCGAGGACTAACGAGGCGCCTCGATACAGAATCGGGCGTAAACCGCTTCGGGATGGATAAACAACTCTGGCTGCGTATACCAAACAAAAAGACTCGGAATGAAGAGAAAAAGAAAAGCGCACTTTCAGCGCGAGCGAGCAAAGTTAAATGGATGCGGAATACAAATCGATGGTTCGGCTGATCGGAGCGCTGCATATCGAGTGTACAACCTCGGAGGGTTACTCGCCCAGTTGAATCTCCAAGATTATTTCTGCAGTTTCGACTGTTTTAGAACGAGCCTTCGAACGCGATATTTCTATACCCATTTTGGGGCGGTTTTTCTAAGACCAACAAAAACTTTTTAAAAGTGAAAAAATGACGCAAAGTATTCCAAAGTCGCAATCTTATTTATAATAACATTTATTATATTTCTTCCTCTAATTATTTATTCGGTTTCTTTAAAAAAATATAATCATATCAGTTCAATCAAGCCAAGTACGGTTGTTGTTTGTTTTTAATATTTTCTTTAAAAATTTAGAAAAATAATTCAAGCTTTTAAACAAAAACTTTCGAAAAAAAAAGATATTTCGATAACGTGCGTATTCCTCATGTTCGAAAAAAAGGGAAAAAAACATTTTTCAAGATATTTTTAGTTGCAAATATCAATAATTAGGGAGGGAGATAACGATGACGAGATATTTAGTCGTCCCTGAGACCGCATCTAGGGCAACGTGACAAGAGAAAAGAGACATGAAAAAGAGGAGGAGTGGTGTGAGGGGGGGGGGGGGGGGAGGAGAAAGGAAGCGCCAAAAATGAAGAGGGTAAGAGAAGATGAGCAAATGGAAAATAAAAAGAGCTGAAATATTTGAAGAGTGGTGAAACGATAAGAAGAACGAAGGAGAAAATAGAAACTAGAAAGTCGGGGATTCATTATCCACATCTTAAGGGGGGACTTTGCTTCAGAAAATCAAAAAAATCGATTGTTTTCGGGAATTTTTTTAGGATAGACGGAAATAGCTCAAAAGGACAAAAACACTTTTCGTAGTGTGAGAAATTCTCATTGATAATTGATGTCTGCAATAAAAATTTCAAATTTTTTTACCATTTTCACATATTGTTCTTCCATATAAACTGATAAAAACCCGAAAAAATTGCGAAATTTCGTATTTTTAACAAGTTTGAAAAAAAAAAACGCTTCCTTAAAAGTCGAAAAGTAGAAAAATTCCGAGGAGTGAGAGAAAAAATAGAAAAATTAGAATAACAGATGAAAAAATAAAAAATAAAAGAGGGAATGATCGGAGAAAAAAAAGACAGGAATAACGAACAACAATCGAATCAAATTAAACGAAGAATGGGTGAGAAAATCGTTCGAATAACGAGGTATGGAAAGAAAATGAAAAATGAAGGAGATGAAAAATACTGAGAGGGAAAGAAATACGGAAGTTTGGTACACACACGAGAAGAGGAAGCGCGAGCGAAGATTAGCAGTAAAGCTCAACGCAAGCACACACACACACACACACACCCAAGTTTCATTTGCGGGAAAACAGTACGAAATTGCTTTCGGTACGATAATAGCACTGTACCAAAGTAGTTGAAATACTGTGCATTGCAGAGATAGCGCTGTTGGTGCTAAATATGCGAAACGAGAAAGAGAGACGGAGGAATGGAGAGATATAAACGGAGAGAGAGAGAGAGAGAGAGAGAGCTTATGAGGAACGTCGACTCCGAACAGCTGGCCAGTGCATATGCGGGCTTTGCATCGTGCGAGAGAGCGAGCATACAAACGGTATCTAAATCGGTCGAGAGCATACGCGAGAGTGCGTCATTGAAAGAGAATAATAATGGAAGCGACAAAAAACCAGGCGCAAAACCAAGTCAGAACTTTGAAAAACACCAAAAAGAAAACGAAATCGCTCGGAAAATAAGATGAAACGTATCCGCGAGGATGAGCCGTAGCATATTTCTCAAACGAAACAATATCAGATTGATCTCACGAGTAGTTGCATAATGCGAACCAATGAAAAATCACGCATCAAGTGTGCCGTCGTTTCAGAAAACAAAATTACCGTGTGTTGACAAAAAAATATCGATTCTCAAGAATCCGTACAGCCATCGGAGCAGATATTCTCCGAAGAAAATCAAAGCCTCATGCGAGTACAGCGGCGAACGATTGATCCCCGAAAATAAAAAAATCAGATCCGCCCCTCTCAAGCTTTAAGTACAAGAAACTCTGAATCCCCTCAACGAAACGCTATAAACAAAAGCCCAATGGGGTTAGCTCAACCGACCGTGTTTTTCCCTCGGAAAAATATGGAATTAGAGGCCAACGTGAAATCCGCAATCCCTCATTCCGGCAGTATTATCACGAGACACGGATATCGTTCTCCCCCCGCCCCCACCCCCCTCCCCCCGCTCGCCATCTCTCCCCCCCAGACGCGCTCTTTAAATCTCTATAGGAAGACTGGACCACGACCCAGTGAAGGAAAGCGCGACGTTTGCGAGGTCTCCGTGAGCGTAGTAGTGTCGTGTACGAAATGGAAGAGGAAAAAGGGGGGAAAAAGATCGGATGGACGAATCCCGGGGGTGCCCCGGTTCAATCGTCACGGCACTGCTTATTGATCTCACCACCAAAGCTAGCGCGATATACATGTAGAAACGACGAGCCCAGAAAGAGCACTACGACAGGCGTATGTGTGGCTCTGTATTCGTGCATCTTCGTTTCCACGTACATAAGTCGCTACACACACGCGCACACACACACTCACACACACACACACACACGCGCGCGAATGTAGAAAGGCGCGTGTGCATGTGTGCGCCGTCAAAGGCAAGTGTGTGCGAGTACGATCGTACTATGTTGAAATCACATGGATATCGCGCACGTATCGCTTTGAAGGGTACCTACGAGAGTATAAAGTTGGCCAGCGCAGCGGAGAGCCACCGCCGCGCCGGTAAGACATGCCGAAAAATGTATTAGTGAGGAGCGCACTCTCTTGCACAGCCTCAGCCCACACCCACACAGGGAGGGACGAACGAATTTCAATATTAGCGCACTGTTATTATAGCACGAGAAGTTTAAGGGGGCGCGCGGCGGCGGTGGTAAGGGAAAAACGCTCTGACGCTTGCGCACAGGGCGGCTCTTCTTTATCGCACTCGGACACACACATTGACGAGGAAGCTAGATTCGATATGCGCTGCCTGAGCGATATACGATGATCTGGCAGAGACATAGAGAAAGGGACGGAGTTGTCGGGAGCAAGTGCGATGATTCACGAGACGTGCACGCCGACTTGGAGTCCTGCAAAGGCAAAATTCTCAGCGATTTTTCCTCTCGATATTATTCTCTTGTTTTAGGATTTGTTTATTTTCTGTGTCACGGTACAAGGATACTTTTTGACGGTGCAGTCCGATCGGTATTCCGTGACTCGTCTCAGCCTCCCTTTTTAAATTGTGCTCAAGGCTCGGACTTTCGAAACTCGTTTTTTCCGTCGGCTCCACAGAATCGATCCCCGCTTCGTGCCCCTAATGCCTTCGTCCCCTTTTCGGGTATTGAAAAATCGCATTTTCAAATTTAATAGTCTCTGGGATTTGGGAGCAAGTTTTTCCGAGTCACATGTCCGAGTGACGAATAATTTTCAATGAGGGATCCAACTATTGAAGGGCCGCAGGAAATTTGACACTTGGCAAGCCCAATGTCATGCTTTATTCTTTGATCCTAGTTCGATGGCCTGTGAGTGCGAAAACGACTTCGACGCGCATGCATTTTCTCGTATGGAAATCATAGCACCGTATTTAAATTGATTCTTCGAATAAATTAATCCTCCGCGAGACGGTCCGCCCGGTGAAACATCTCGGACGAACTCGGAGAATCCCTTCTTCGCGAAAGACACGTTCTATTCGCGTATACACGTATATAGATCGTCGAGACACCGAGGAAGGCCGAGGAATGCCCTCGAGAATGAGAAATAGGGGTTGAAGAGGGATGCCAGCATATACACACAAATATAAGTGTATATACACATGTACACGTATATAAACGAACCTCTAGACGCGTATACGCGCACACTTATACACGGAGAGATCGAGTGGCACGATCTTTAGAAAAAATGGAGATAACGAGAAGGGTGCAAGGGGGAAGCAAACTATTCATTTTTCCACATGGAGGAGATGAGGAGAAACATTTTTATTGGCAGTTTAACGGCATGGCCTCGCAGCGAATCGTTAAAACTGAAACTATGCAAATTTTCTTAACCTCTCTGTCGCCCTTTTTTCTCTCTCTCTCTCTCTCTCTCTCTCTCTCTCTCTCTCTCATGGACAGACACTCTTGGATTTCGTCACTGAACTTACGTATCACATAATCGGCTGTACCGTGAGATATAAAAATCGTGTTAATTATTGCGTGTCTCGTTGTAACGCCCAATTGCGAGGAAGTTTGAAAGATATTGTTGAAAAAATGAAAGGAAACACTCACGATGACCGAATCGAAGGGATTGTGGCAGGCCAGGGCTGCTGTTGGTGTAGAATAACGTTTGCCCGCGAGATGCGTGTGACACGTCGTGGCCTTATCCCCTAACGAACGAGCAGATATTCGGCCCTACCCCAGCTTGGGACCGGTGTTCCGAACTTCCTGTGATTTCTTTCTTTCTCGAGTTTTGTTTTTTCCTCTCGTATCCTGCCTTCGTGTTTCTCGATCGTGGCTTATGTATCCGTGTTGGCCTCGTTTCACTCCTCGATTCACCACTTTTGCTCTCCCCGTTATCCTTAACTTTTTTAGTAGCTCGTGCGTTCTTTATTCTCTCGGGGTAGCCGACACTCCGTTTGCCTCGACGTGGATCGTTGAACGGAAAAACGAACGAAAAAAATGCATTTTCGTACTTCACCCCGGTTTATCCGTTCGGTATCGTGAGCGCGCGCGACACCTCGTCGTATCCCTTTCACGCGAAGCACTCACGCACACTCATCCACACACAGAGGCGCGTACACTCAGCCGCGCACGCACGCACGCACGCACACGCACATTCGCATACGGACAAACGCACGCGCGCGCGATCTTCTTGCACGCTCTCTTTCTCTCTCGCACTCTCTCGCATCCACTCGCTCCGCTTCTTTTCCTCCGCTTTCTTTCAATCTTTCGCTCCTGCTCGCGCTCTCTTTTGCTCACGCTCGCGCTCCTTCCGGGCCCGAGTTGTTGCTCCACCTTGGGCTGGCTCTCTCGCTCGCTCTCCTCGCGCGATTCCCAACCGTGGGGTTAGTTTCGTAACCCTTTCCGTTTCACTGGGCCATCGTCGCGCGAACTAGCCCGTGATCTGCTCGGCCGCTGAAGGCAGGGCTGCTGCTGCCGAAGCCTGGCTCTCTCGCGTCGCTCGCTATCGCGGGGGTGCTGCGCTTTCTTCCCGAGAAGCACACTCGCACACGCGCCTCCTTTCATCCACGCTCGCACACACTCACCGCAGCACCGCTCGAACGCGCAGGCTTCAAAGTTACACAGCCGCGAGGGGATTTATACTCGGAGGCGCCCCGAGGAAAGTTGCGGGTCTCGCACACAAAAAACGCCCTGGCGCACACTCCCGACTCCTCGATTCAAGTCCTTTTTCTATGCAACTCGGAACACCCGGACGGAGAAAAAGTCACCCACACTACTCTCCCTGCCCCTCCTGCTCGCCGAGCACTCGCATATATCCCTTCTGTCATTCCTAGTCGGTATACATGTATAGATCGTAACGGACGCTGGCTGAGGGGAAAGCCACATTGAGAGGCATGTCGGAAGGAGCGATCGTGGGAGAGGGACCGAGGAGGAAGGGCGCTCGCCGGAGCAGCGCCGGGGTAACGTCGCCGACGCAAGAAACTAGCCTCCCCGAAATCCTCTCCCCCTGCCATTACGAGACTCTCGAGTATAACACAGGCAGTTGTTGAATCAGTGAGGGTGAGAACGCACTCGTAAAGTTGCCTTCGAGGGAGTCGCAAAGGGATGCGCGATAGGAGAAGCAGACCGAGAACGACGAGCCGCGGAGTTGAGGAGGGAAACGAAGAGGGAGAAGGAGCGAGACGCGGGGGAAGGTTAGATAGAACATGCTCGAGGCAGCAGCGACTCTCCGGTTATCGCCGGATATGGGTCACTCGTGGATCGATGACGCCCGGCGTAGAGCCGAGAACGCGGACGGACACACCAACGGGGACGACGTTATACCGTGCTTCACAAAAGACCAATCAATAACCGAGCCGCGATGCTGCCAGTCTTCCATATCACGCGGGGCTTTCCCTAGCACGCGGACGCACCAATAATATATTCGAAGCTGGCAACCTTTGCCCTGAAAGAGACTTCTCGCTCCTGGTGCGACGATAGTTCCTCGACAAATGTCCCTAGGCACTCTCCCGAGGAGGGCTACGTTCAACATTTCCTAGCTCGATGCAACGAGCCTCCAACTCGACCAATCTACGAACCAGTCTCATACCATGAGGCTTACTTTCGCAGTCTCGGGCTCGAAACTCTCCAATTGCGGTTGGCTTTTCGCTCAATGAAATTATAACGAGGAGGAGAGAACTGGCTGGAAGGACCGGTGAAGTTGATTTTTCATTTGACCCGCGGACGACCTCGAATCATATTTTTCTACGCTCTCCCGGTGGCGATATGCGCTCCAGCAATGTGGGAAGCTACCGAGGCGAGGTTAAACCACGAGCAGATCACGCGGAGTAATGTTATCGTAGAAATTTATTAGCGAGTGTTGTGCAATCACGTTTTTTATTCAATCATATACACCCTCTTTCCTCAGTCCTGTGAAAATCGAGCAACGAGTCGCGGCCGAACAACGTGGACTCTATGCATAAATATTCCGGAGTTGCCGGTACCCGCCGGCACCTGCTTTCGTCATCGATGTTGAACCTGCCCCCGCCGGTTGCTCGTCCGGACATTTGGGTACTCGGAATCCCGGTCGTATTATTGAAACCGTTAAAAAGTCGGCCAGCAGATGGTGCTTGGATATCGGGGCTTCGAACGCGCTTTTCCATCGCACGTATCGACTGGCAGAACACAAAAGAGCTCGACCCACATGATCCAACGTGTGAAGTGATGTGGGCTTTTGTGTGCTGGCAATCGATACGTATGTACGTTTCCCGAGTGAGATTACCGATGACCTCACATTTTCAAAGACATTGAACGAGCATTTGCTCGCGAAACAACATCGCGAAAATTGTCTCCAGTCGTTTGACCGCGCGCCCTGAAACACTTTCCTGCAGGGTAACTTCCAAAATCTGCGAATGCGTCGAATTTTTTAAATTCAACGTAGTAGAAGAATTCGGCTGTTGAAAAAGTGGAATTTTTCCACACGGGCGTTTCGAATCTTCGACTCACGACGATGCCCTCTTTAAGCGCGCATGCTCCCCCTGAGAATACCGAAACGAAGAGAGAGAGACACCGAGAGTATTAGAAAAAGACAGATTTTCCCTGAAATCCGTAGAGCCAACAGAGATCCTAATTTTCGCTTCTCATTAACTTTCAACAGAAATGAAAAGAGAGAGAGAGAGAGACGCGAGAGCTTGCGCAACCCAACTTTTCCCATTGAATCACTCGGCCGCCACGTCCTAGCAAGCTGTCGATATACGAATCTCTCTCACACACACACACACACACACACACATACACACACACACACACACACATCGTGCATGAATTTGAGTACATAATTACTCTCGCGGAGATTCTCCACTCCTGACTGGTCGTAGGCGGTGGTCTGAATGCGCTTGTGCTCCCTCGATCTCATGGTGGTGGGAGGCTGAAAAATCCCCCTCTATGACGTCACCGAGGCACTAGCATTCGCGTCTAACTTGCCCGTGGGCTCGTATACGCCATCCCGGGCTTATCAATGAACGCGTACATCGCGCCCTCTCACCGTCCACCCCCGCTTTCATTTCTACTCCCCCGCACTATGTTTCGCTCTCTTTCTCTCTCTCGCCGTGTTCAACCCGCACGATTCCCACCTCATGGCCGGACTTCCCTATACAAATGTCTATACCGAGCCTATACACGATGAACCGGCCGGTCTCGAATCAAGAACTCCTCTATTCATCGCGTATACAACCACCGCATCGATTCTACTATTGGCAATACATTGGTACACTTTTCAATTCTATCCATGCTCTCTCATCGAGTGCGGTTCATATTGTGCTAATTAATCGAATTCTCAGCATATGTTGCTTCGTTGGCTTTTCATGCTTCGATATAATAATTGCTTGTTTGAAACAAAGTATTTTCTGCATGCGCGATGCTTCCTCAATGATGACGCTGAAGTTTGCTACTTTTGAGTTGAACGAAATGATGAAAAAAACTTTACAATTATTCCAATGATTGTCCAATTCTGTTACCTGGCTTATTTGCTATTCGTAGTTTTTTTAGTTTAGACCAATGATTCGTGAAATAAATGATAATTGGTGAATTACAAAAATGTTATTTTCGCGTTAATTTCATTAATTTTTTTGGAGTCGAACGTTGCGAACTTCAGCGTCGTTGTTCAATGATTAATTCACGTAAATAGACTTTTTCATCGATCAAGCGAGCGCTGCTGTCGTATTCCTTCGATCGAATTTTTCTGTTCAGCCAATCGCGAAACGGTGAAGAATTAAGAGGAAACTAGTTTTGCAGAATTATCCAAGTTCTTAAAGTTTTTAAATTCTTTTCAAATGGACCAAAATGGATTCTTGAAACGTAACGTAATCGCCTCTCCAAACCATTAACGTTTTTTCAAGTAACTCGATAGCACTCTGCTCGCATTACGCTTGAAAAACTTAATGAGCTTGATGGCCTGAAAAAAAGTACGATCGTGGGAATGAAATCGTTGATAAGCATTTTCATCAAGATTGAATAACGCCGATCGTTGTACCGATTGGGGATCGTGCTGAACTTCAGCACTGCGCGAATAAAATCAAAAAGGGTTTCACGACTCGGGAAAGTCGCGGAGCATTATCATCGTTATTGCTTTTTTTCCATTCGTTCGTTAATTCTTGTCGGACTGCCCGAATGTCGATATTCCAGAGGATAAAAAGAGTCGCTCTATCCACTTTCTCGTGAAATTGTGAAGCTTGCAAAACGGCGCATTATTGTATCGCCAGCACGAAGGATACGCGGAGATTATTTTCCAAGTTATGGATCGCCCACTTTGCTTCTACCGCGGGCGTCTGCGTCTGTGTGTGTGTGTGACGAGACTCGCGTCGCGAGGATGACACGATAATGAGATTTATCTACGTGCGTCACAAACGCGTGTCGTGCACGCGAGTTAAACCGAGTCCGGCGCATGTTGTGAAACATTATGGTATATGCGGCAAGTGGTTACGGTCGTTTATCATCAGACTTCTATGGTCGGTAATAGAGGCACCAACGGGCACGATATTTTCATTTGGAGAATTGTGATGACCGATCGTGCTACCGGGCTTTCCAGTTAATCGCTCTTACATTCGTCGCAGTGAAAGTTAACATCGTGAATTGCTCTCACGAAGCAAAATGTGGAGTAAAAACCTGTATTCAGCCGATAATATTATTCTTGGCATTGAAATTTATAGTTTAATCGAGTAAGTTGAGACTGATGCGTTCGCGATCGATGCCTGGCTGCGCGGGTGGGGATGAAATGTTAAAATGACTAAAATTTCGAAGAGCTAAAATCTCGAGTTTATAAACTTCGAATGATAATATGGAGACAGCTCAATTCGACTAGAGCTTTGAATGTCGAAAATAAAGTAGAAACTTCAAGGTTCGAAGCACGTTTACATCGAAAATGGAATGTAACAATCGCCCATAGAACGACGACTAAAATATCGTTTTTCCGAAAATTCGACTATCACTCTTTCGACTCGTAAATTACTACAGTCAGCCATACCGTGAATATTCACAATTTCGAAAATATAGTAACGGAAGACTAAATATTACTGAGGTTGAAATACTGAAAGACCGAAAAGTCGAACGGTCCAAATGGCGAAGCGTTAGAAAGTCGACCGATCAAAATAAAGAAATGCAGCTGAGTTGAAAATACACGCGTCTCACTCACTCACTTACTCAGACCGGTGATCTCCAGTTTCAAACATCACCATTTTGACTTTCGCCTTTTCGGGCCATAGCTATTCCACATTTCTAAGTTTTGAGACTCGAAAAATTCACTTTCGATTATTTGCTACTCTGTATTCCGGCCTGTCTGTAAAACAACTACTCTCCGTTTTGAATTCGAAAATATGAACTTCTGACATTCGTATGGTCTGTTAAAATTGCATTCGGAATGAAGACCATTGAAATATATATTTTCGAGTAAATACGAATTGAAAGAAGGAATATTCGGACGTAATCTGCTAAACGATCGATCGGAAATGAGATTTTCAAGTTACTTATTTTTCTCCAATCTGATATTACTACTTTTAAAATTTCGAAATATCGACCATTCTACAATTTGGTTATTTGACATATTGAATCCTGTCCCCGGCTGCCCAAACCTTGAAAGCGAAGCAGCTTCGAGTAGAGCTAATATTTCGATGGGTGACCGCTCAGCCATGTACATGCACATCGATAGCTCTGTGGCAAGCGGTTTTTCAAAGTTTCTATCGATGGATATTCAATTGAAACTCACTACAAATTTAAACGCCTGTATAGAAGCTCTGGGAACGAGTAGCTGTGGGCAACACTCTTGAAGGTCTTTCAAGAACATAGTAATTGGGATTTGGCGATCGATCGAACAAGCGAAAGTGGTTTAAAGTGCTTTCATCGAATTATCAGTACTTTCGTGTGTTCTACGAGTATTTCTTACCCCCGAAAAAATCTCCTTGGGCCAACAAACACTTTCGTAATGCGACACGATCGATCGAGACTCCGCGTCGCATTGATTCTCAATTCATACGAAATTTTCTAGCGAAACAACACTGAAATTTTCATTGTCAAGTCAGGCTCGTTAACCCTGATATTGACTGTGAATTCGGGAATTGAAAAGTTGAAAATTTCATCATAAAACACAATCATTCCGCAATTATACGTCGGCACTCTTCATTTTTCTCCTTTGTGATTACCTCGAAGGACAAAGCTCGCTGCAGCGATGTTTTGAAAGCATTTTTATGTGAAGATTCGAAAAAAAATAGTCTCGCATAATCCAATCCGTTATTAAACTTCCTTTCTCTTCAGCCATTCGTCAGTGTGAACAGCGCGACTGAGCAAACGTACGATAGAAGAGAGTATTTGAAACTTCGAAAACACCTGTTCGCTCGTGGCTCTGACGGCTCTCCATCTCCTTTCATTTTTCTCACTCTCTGCTTCAGACTTTTACTACGTATTCATTCACAGACTCTCTAGTCACAAATCATCGACACGCTATACGATCAATTGACTGAGAGTATTCACTTTTCCTATTTTTTGTTTTTTCACTCAACTCCAATGCAAGTTGTTTACAAATCCTTGTCTACGCGTGTGGAAATTAGAAGTTTTTTATTGACTTTTTCCCGTTAGAGATGTCCGATTACCGATCTGCCGGTACGCGTAATCGGTTAGATGGGTGCGCGATAAATCGTAGAAAAAGCGAAGAAATTACTTTGAATTTTTTATCTCGTTCCATCGACCCCGATACACCGATGCTTTGTCTCCCTTCTCGATTAAAGTTCATCACCATTTGCGGACGTGCGCATGGTTCACCAGAGCGATGAAACGTTTCGACACTTGGGATTTTACGAGTGAAAGAAAGTAAAGGAAATTTCGATGAATTTATTTTTATTAGGAACCTCGAGCTCAAGTTGTGCCAGAATTTTTCAAATTTGTCAGCATGCTTTTCAGTTTGCATGTTTCGAAACGTCAGATCATTTCGTACGATACGGAGGAGTGCTGGTCACTGGAGAAAGGAGCATGAGAAATGAGCGTAATAATTTTTCACCGATACGAAAAAGTTCGTTGCTTTTTAAGTTGGTGACGCTCACAAATGTAGGACAGTTCGCACGAGGGAAAAACGTTGGTGCGAGGCTAAGCCCGCGGAAAAGGGTCGAACGGCGACACGAACGATGAAAAAGCCAGATATTTACGATTGCATGCGATCGAGGAAACGATGCCGACACAAATTTGCGGCGAATGTGTGCAAGATCTTGAGATTTCGTAAGTCGAACACGCGGTATGTGCTGAACTCGCGAACGCGCCGCTCGCTGTGCTGGTCATTCAACGAGTTTTCTTGCAACCTGCACAGTACGACCGGTTTTCACATCGTACAGAGCGAATCTAAAGACGGAAAAACTACGGAGACTTGGGCCGATAAGGTTCATCGGAAAATCTACGACTCATGTTTTTGGATAATCTTTCGATTAGAAATAATCGAATTGACGCGTCATAATTATTTTACATCTAATGCGCAACGAACGAGTTCGAAGTCGAACTCCTCGATTTACATTCACAACGGTTTCCACTTACGAACGTGCATTATTTTAAGGTAGACCGTGCCCGAAGGAACGTATTTTATAGGTGCCCAAATTGAACCGATTTTTACTTCCTAATCAAAGATATAATCACTTTAAATTCATGTCAGAGTTATTAATTCGAAATTGTAAATACATTCTTTCAACTTTTATCTTTTGGCGAATGAAACTACAAGCCATTCATTGAACGGGGATCCATCACTGACCGAACCCGAAATTTCATTCGTCCCTGGCCAAAATACCATGGTTTTTTATCGAAATAATCGCATTAGAAAACGCAAAGGGAAATGGATCTCGAAAAATGTGTTGATAAAAAGACAAAAGGCTGTGACAGGAATGGACCAAGCCAAGATGAAAAAAAATGCCGAAATGAGCAAAAAATGAAGTTATACGAGTGCTCAGTACCAATTTCGTTTAATCTTTGACGTAATTTTATTACTAGAAAGACAATTGTCTCGAATTTTTTCCGAAACCTTCATTATATACTTCATTGTTATTGTGTACTTTTTCATAAACTTCGTAAGAAGCGTTCATTCGTTGTATGGAAAGGTAAACGATTTTTTACGCATAGTCCCTGTGACCCTGTGTATTCGTCTTAATGTTTAAACACGTTTGTCTCAATACCCAATAAGACCAAACCTCTATAATTTGATATGCGTGTCAGTCGATTATCCATTTAAACTCTGTGTAAAAGAAAATCGTTTCATGCATGAACTACCTAAAACGAATTTCGTACTAAACAGATCCAGACGGACGACAATTTTGAAAAAGCCCCGACATCAGATTTGAGATAAATGTCTCTTACAGAATAAAATTGAGAAAGCTTCCATCATTCGTGGTCAGCGATGAAAACTTTTCAATCCGTTTCCGCCGTATCGTAAAACACGTCGCTGCTCAGCCACGCTTTTTTTTAGACTCTAGTCGAAATAATGATACGATGACATCCGCAGCTCTCTTCAGATTGGATGAAACGAGCACAAAAATAGTCCAAACGAACCAACGAAAATTGTCAGTCACGCGAAAACGGCTCTACCAACCCCTCGAATAAAAGTAAAAGAGAAAAATAGTAATAACTAACGTTTTCGAGAATCGAGTCAGGATAACACCGAAAAATCAAAGAGACGTGAAATAAAAGCGCGAAGAATCACAATGAAATCTGCAGCACGAGGTACACGCCAGACAAACACGTGAGAATGAATCGTTCCAATCTTCGATACACGAGGTCGTTTCCATTGGTGATCCTTTGACTCGAATATTCTATATATTCCACTCAGCGACGACGTCTAGACAATACTATACAATTAAGTAACTTTCGTATAGAAAATATTCCCACGACCTGCTTCACGTGCATAATTGATGTATCAATTACATCGATTCTGACCGCACCGTTCGTGCTCTTGCAGCACCAGTCAAAATATAGATTTATTCGATTGGTACTAGTGCACGAGAAAATAAACCCGAAGATTCGACATAAATTGGCTAATAAAAATTTCACTGTCTCCCAGTGTCGGAGCACTCAAGAAGCCTTATTTTCGGCGTGTCGATGCAATTATAGTACCGCGTTAAAAAATCATAAGCTGACAAGGATAAGAGAAACTGATGGGAAAGGTGAGAGCAGCGAATGAAAAACTCCAAAAAAAATGTAAATTTCTCATTTTTAACTGTAAAAAATAGGAATTTCCTCGTATTTTCGTCACGATAACTCCGTCGATAGTCGTGATCCGGAGATGAGTGCTGGTAGCTGAGCAGCACGAGCGATCGCGAACCTGCGAACGAACTCGAGGACGGTTCGATTTAATATTTTCCGTTTTACACCGCGAAATAAAGATTCCGAGTGTGCATCGATGGAGAACTGAGAACACGAAGGGGAGGAATTGTGAAGAAAAGTGAAAGAAAAATAAAAGGAACGAGTAACGTCGCATGTGCTCGGTCTGCATCGAAAAACATATGGACAAATGCCCCCCCCCCCCCCCCCCCGGGAGCACACGGACGTACTAAAACCGCGTCAAAACGATTCAACGTCGTTGTCTCTGTGCC
Source organism: Venturia canescens (assembly GCF_019457755.1). NCBI lineage: Eukaryota > Metazoa > Arthropoda > Insecta > Hymenoptera > Ichneumonidae > Venturia > Venturia canescens. The sequence goes on along the minus strand of NC_057421.1, from coordinate 14,071,534 downwards.
TGCTCACATCGTGAATATCCTCGACACTAACTAAGCTCTCCCTCTTTCTCTTTTCCCTCCCAGTAAAAGTTACACGTACATATATGCATATGTGAAAACGTAAAAGTATATAGAGACCGAGAGTCTTTCGTAAGCGGGCTTCGCCAAGCGATATCTCGCTCTTGCGACGTCGTCGGTCTCCTTCGAGCACTAAACCGCTCTCGCGGACCTTAGACCGATCAGTCGAATAAATCGTATCAGCAGTGGCGAGCCGGACGTCGGGCTGGTCCAACTTTGTTTTCTTTGCACCTCGCAGTCCTCGAGTTTTTGTTTATCTCCGTTAGTGAGCCTCCTGACACAAAGCAGTGCGTATTTTTCACCGATCCATCGTCTTCGTAGTACGTGGATCAATTTCAATGCTAAAAGGAAACGATGCCCAAAATTTGGTAGCGTGGATGAATATGACGCTCGCGGAAGCAACCGAATCGAAATTTATTTAACGAAAAAACGTACCGGTGGTCGACGGTTATTCGAGTCACACGCCGTTCCGGGATGATCAATGAACAGCGTTGAACTTTGGTTGTCACAAAAAGTACATTAGGTCCATACAAAGTCTACGTGAACAAAGACTCGGGAGAACTCTCGACACACCTCGTAACATTTTTTCAAGTCTCACGTCACTCACGAAACTCGTGCGTCACGAATTTCGGTTTTTTTCACTGCTCAATCAAAGGTCGCGTGTGCATTGGTGCTTTCAGAGCCTCGGCGTCTTCGGTCGTCCTGTGAAACGATGGTAAATCGTTTAAAGTGGTGACAAATTCAAATGGGAAGCGTCGGAACAGAAGGGGGAGGAAAAATGATCACGATGCAACTCGGTCACACGCTCGAACAATCGAAACTCAAATATCCGGAATTGAACGACGATATTATCAAAGGACTGCGATTGTGGGCTGAGGCACACAACACATCGAACGTTCCTGATGAACAGCTCGCTCTTTTCGCTCACAGTTGTTACTATGACTTGGAAACGACGAAACGGTGCGTGGCCTCATACTACAAACTCAGGGCTATCGTACCCGAGTTTTTTCACAACCGGGATCCCAGGAGCGATTCTATTCAACGAGCCTTCAAAACCCTGTGAGTATATTCGCTCGTGTTTTTCAGTCGAATTTTTCCTCCCAACGCTCAACGTTATTAGCGCCGCGCAAACGTCTGTTATTTTAGTGGCCAATAACCTTCGTCATAATGCCCACCGAGAATAAAAATAAAACTAGGAAAATTTGGGCTCGTTCGTGTGCTCAAAATTGCCTGAATTTCTTTGAGATCCGAGCGAACCGATACGAACGCATGTGTTTTGTAGCTGGGCGATTTATTCTCATTCGGGCTCAAATTTGTCTGAGCATTTATCGCTTTTTCCTTGAGAATTTTAATGCTCACTTATCCTTGACCGAAAGTGGAATGTTCTCTCGCTCAGATACTCCCATCTGAAATCATTTCATGAGGAATTCTCTCAGTATTTATTTCCTTGCCAGAGTTGTGGGGGTATGGTTGTTTTTAAGGTGGTTTTTCCATTGGATTTTGAAAATTTCATTCCCGGAAATGTGCACTGTCGCAACGAGTTAGTCTCGCAAGTGAAAAAATGATATTTTTATGGATAGTCAAAAATCGATGATTACTGGCAAGAGGATAGAGACGCGGACTGAGCCACTGCACGGGAATAAAGAGAAGGAAAATTTTAATTAGCACAGTGCACGTATCGCTCGGCTTGAAAAACGTGGCTAAATTAACAACAGGATGAAAAAAGTGCATTTTTTAAGTCGGGACATCGAGGAGAGCTTTCATTGAAATTGGTAATCGAGCGAAGTGAAACGGAAAAACGATTTCTCGACTACTCGCTTTGTGTGTATTTGCCGGAGCAGCGCGTGTCGTGTGTGTGTGTGTGTGTGTGTGTGTGTTCGGAATCATTGAAAGTCGTCTCGCCCTCGCGAGTCGCTATGTATCGTCTCTGCAAACGAAACGTTCATTTCGAGCCCTCGGCAATTTGTAAGCCTGCCAATAAAATGTTGCACTCAATAGAGAAACTCGGCGATACACTCGATCGATATCCTTTTCTTTTCTACTTTTCTATTCCGCACTATCTTTCGAGTCTCTCTTTCCTTGGTCATTCCGATTGCCAAAGAAATCGATCTCACGAAAAAAATATCCATTTTTTTCATCACGAAGTCCTGTGGACTCCTCATGCAACAGAAGCGAAAAGATGCACGCAGATTTTTCTCGGTCGCACTCACTCGTAAATTCACGAGTATTTGGAAAAAAAAAAATGCATTAATTCACTGAAATATCGATAATTCGAAAAGGAGATTCGAGCGTGAAATAAAATGATGGCCACTCGTTGAAAATTCCAAGTAATTATACGATTTATCTTAATTTTCTTTCATGCAGACATTTTCTGGCACTGCCAGTACCGGACGACAAAGGGAACAGAATAATATTTCATCGTCTAGCGGACACGAGGCCAAGCTCTTACATGCTCGACGATGGAATAAAAGTTTTGATGATGACACTGGACGCGAGTCTGTACGACGAGGGTTGCGCACCAGGTTACATTTTCCTCTTCGACATGGCCGGGGTCAGACTCACCCATCTGACGAGGTTGTCGATCACCAGCATACGAAGGTTCTTCGAATATCTCCAGGAGGGACTTCCGGTCAGACTAAAGGCGATACATGTGCTCAACGTTGTCTGGTTCATGGACAAAGTTTTGTCACTCGTAAGACCTTTCATGAAACGAGAACTTTTCGAAATGGTGAGTAGGATTTTAATAATTACGAAGATTCGTGAGCTTTTTGAGGAAGTTCACGGGAATATAATGGAAATCGAAAACTCCAACTTTAGGAGTTGAAATTTGAAAATATATGCTAGAAGTATACAGCGCGCATCTATTCCCGGAATTATTGTAGGACCTACCGTCTAGTCGTCGAGAAAACAATTAACGAAAATCACACTTTTTTAAGGGGTATACACAGGCTCCTGTGGAAGGCACACTTCCGTGCGACGATTTCGATTTCATGAAATAAGATCCTCCCAACTTTAGAGAGCCAAAAACGAGAATTAGAAAATATAATGTTTTTAGATATCAATGATTTCTCGAGAAAGCCTTGTTACCGATGAAAGTCACTTGGAAATGGAAAAAGAAAAACACTTATTTGCCGGAAACACCATGAGCCAGAAAATAGTTATTGTGTTAAAAATTAATCAATCTCAACAAATAAGTAACACATAATTTGAATAATTGCGAAAATAAATTTCAATCGTTCGATTGATCATGACGAGAGGAAAAAAGTTCAGTTGCTTTTTTGAATCACAAGTAGCCCATGATCTTGCTTAATGTTCCTTGTTCGATCGTGATTTGAATTTTTCGTTGCAGTTGCATCTTCACACTGGAGATCCTTCGGAAGTTTACGAGCTCATACCTCAGAAGTGCCTCCCTAAGGACTATGGAGGCGAATTGGGCAGCGTTGCGAGCCTTCATGGTAAAACAAAATTCTAACGACGAACGAGTTCTGAAGAAACGATCAATCGGAAATTGCACTGGAGTGAAAGATTTTATTTTTCATGTATTTTTAGTCGTGTAACGTCTCGATGTTTCCTTCATTTTCAGAAGCCCATTGCACGAGATTGGACCAACTAAGAGATTACTTCCTGGAGGAAGAACGACTCTTTCGTAGCTGGTCAGAAAAAAGTGACAGCAGGAGATCATCGAAATCGTCCAAAGAAGAGACTCCCGTCCATGGAGTGAAAAAGGATAAATTTAAAAAAAAGTCGATCGACGTTAGCACTTGGGAAGAATGCAACGAGTAATCTCAACATCGATGATCTTCGATTTATTATCTTTTTGGTTACTTTTATTACGAATATTTGTACACTTTGAGTAGAGAGTCGTATTTTATTACTATTGCACCACTGAACTAATAAAAAGTTAAGCTTTTTCATCGATCTCAGAAATATTTTTATTGTCCCCTCGTCAATCGATCGTTTTCTCCTTCTCGAGCGAGTTTTCTCTCGACATAAATCTGAGAAATTCACCTTCAAAGCAAATTTTCATTGATCGTTAGATTCAAGCAGAACTGCCATGATAATTTTACAAAATCAGACGATTTTAGCTTCGATCTATCCCTCATTCGAATCTTTTATTTCTATTTCTCAATCTCCCAAATTGAAATATTCCCAAAGACTAGTGCAACTTTCATGCAAAACTACTATTTTCATTCTTCAGATTTTGACTCATCCAAATTTCGACTCTAATCCTAAGCCTTTCCCTCGATACCAGATCCAGTTTTACACTCATTTCTTTATCTCTAAGCAACGTGAAAAATGTTGCATCACTCGAACGTTACAAAACTGTCAACAAGATAACGTGATAATATGCTTGCGTGGACTTGTGCGCTATCGAATTCTGTCCAACGACGAATATAAATTTTCACTACTTTCCTCAGACACCGACACGCGTGTAAATTTTCATTAAAAACACCGATGAGATCGTTTGCATTGACATTGTGGCATTACAACAAAGAAGGAAAAGAAGAAAAAAATTTCATTCATTAATCGTGGCCTCGAATAACAAAACTGTTAGTTTCCTCTCGACTTTCATTTCCTTCTCTCACAAAATTTGGGTTGGTCAACAAAATCGCAAATTGCTGCCCTCCTTGCGGCGAGCTGCGTTCGAAAATTCGAAAATCTCGGTCTCGAGTTACGAAACACGAAATCAATCACTATTTTTGGTCTAAATTCCACCGCGAAAATGCCTCGGAATTCGTATGAACAAGCGGAATTTCAAAACAATTCTTGTCCTCTTTACAAGCAAGGTGTTTCGCTCCGACTGACCGAGATGAGCTTGCACAATGTGTGACCGAATCAATTTCTCATGTAAAAATGCGTTTACCTCGCGAAAATTTGTGGAGCAATTATTAAACGTATTTTCGACTAAACGTTTTTCTCATATTGTTGACATTTTTGTGCGTTATATCATCAGAAAGAATGGAAAAAGGCTGCAACTGTCAGCGTCTCGTGAGGATGCTCCAACGACTTTGAGAGCTTTTTCGCAGATTCATAATCGGTCAAAAATTTTGGAAGAAAATAAATGTTGGAACGTATCCGTTCCAACATTTATTAACAATTCTTTGTCTCACGATCATTCGATGTTGTTTGGGTTATAATTTGTGAACAAGTGTTCGGACGTGTTGATAAAACTATGACACACGATTGAAAAAAAAAGTGTTTTCATTCCGCAAAAGAACAAGAAATACGGCAATAAAAATCGCACTTGTATTTTGTAACGCATCAATCCTTTATTTCTCAAAAAATAATAGTCGTCGAGTAAAATAATTAAAACGCTGATTTTCGAAATAGTGAAATTAAGCAATAATTGAAAAAAAAAATTCTTAATCAAATGCTAATTTGTCGACAAAACGATGCTTTTTGAAGGGCCGATTGAAACGTCATTCTGTGATCGCTGGAGAAGTCGTAGTGGATTGATTTTCATTTTCTTCAGGACCGTACAAGCAAAAGAGATGATTCGTTGGCTGAGAGGTCTTCTTGAAAGTAATAAAACCGCATCCCATCATATTTGTAAAGTCACCGGTCAAACTTCTACGGTTCAGGCTTCTACGAAATCTACAAACATATTCAATTATTCGAGAGAAACCTGGATTATTTCACTGTCACTGGTTTTAATGACTGAATTTGTCGTACGAATGTTCGAGTGGAAATCATAATCTACGACTCTGCGTCAAAATCGTTACATCAATAAAAAAATTGATTCTCCTTGGAATGTTCAATTTCAATCCTCACCAATGAAAACTTTCAAAATTTCTCGTTGCTCCTTCATTGCAAGGAATTTCATGGCAATTTTACAAGTTTCAAGATGTTCTTGATTGATCGTTTCAATCTTAATCATAACTAATATTATGAATCTCAAATGTTATCAACAGCATATCGATGAGAGTGGAAACAGACAATTTTACACGATTTTTTCATGCATCTAAAATTAACAGTCTTGAATATGAAATCATTAAATTTTTTCCTAACGATCGACACGACACGACCCTGCGATGCAGGAATAATAACTTTTCCTATAAAATTTTCTGCTTCCAGTTAAAAGTGATTTGGTTATGAATTTTCTATGCGTACCTAAAAAAACTTAAGTCGAGATCGATGATTGGAATCAAGAAGCTGAATTCTGGGCGCGAATGCATGAACTTGACCATTTCAGTGAGAGACGGGTCCTTGCTGGGATTCTGCATGTCTACGTACGACTGAGAAATCTTTGAAGAGCCTGTAGAAGAAGCAGATTCGATAAAATTGCATTTACCACCTCGGAGATTTGTGCGGTAGGAAAAAATGATTTGAAATTATGATTCTCGAATCCACTGATTTGGGTAAATCGTCTGAAATTTTTAGTTTCCGTTTTATCTTCCGAGTTATCTAGAAGGTTGTGTGCAGCCGTGCAAAAAATATTGACTTGTGAACAGAACGGATTCCAATTTCGAAAACTCCTGGAGCATGGACTCGAATAATTAACAAGTTTCTTGTGAATAGAAACGAATTTGTGAGAGATGATTTGGAACAAGTGAGAATGTTCTGGTGCGATGTACCGATCATTTGACGGCGGCATGGGAAGTCACGTACTCGAGATGAACGACGCATTGCCTTGTATCAACCTCGCTCTATTTTTCAACCGCGTTATTGTCGTTTGATAAGCACTGTCAAAATCGTTTGACCAGAATTTCAAATTCCCTGTGCTCGATTCTTCCAGCAAACCAGGAGCTCGAGGAACGTTAAAAATCTTTGCAATCATTTTTAATCGTTGATTATTCCGAAATTTTGTAAATAATTTTTTAAACTTTGTAAAACTTCATCAACTTACGATAATCTATGCACGGGTCAGCCCCGCTCTCACACTGATTCGCCCAGGCTTGAGCTTCGGCAGCCAATTCACGAGACCATTTCTGTAAAGTGGAAATCAGTTGAACAATCTTGATCGTTTAGCCTAAGAGCCTGGCTATTTAATGATGCATTAAGTATGGATACCCGTGGCCCAACGTCGGTCGAATTTTGAGCATCGAGGATCTCTTGAATCTGAGTTTCGTTCAGACCGTGCCTGATGACCGTGCCGCAAGCTCCACTGGGTTTTGCGCTCTTGAAACAAAAAATGTTTTTTCTCAAGACTAGAATTTTATTATCATTTGAAAAAAAGTCGTTGATCGAGAAAATGGGTACGAAAAATCCGTCAAAAAACTGGATAAAATGAGGACGAAAAAATTGCTATACTCACGGCATCCAGGTCGCACTTATCCGCATATCTTGCCTCGCCGTAAGCGGCGAGGGTCGCTACGAAAATGAGAATATACGAACCAACAGCCATTTCCACGAGTTTCTTAACTCAACTGTTGCGTCAAATGCTTGGTAAACTTGATCGGGCGAGTGAGCGTTTTACTATGAGAACAGACGCTCCTGCGACAAATTTATAAGTGACTCATGTCGCTCGAGAATAATACGAAAAAAATGGAGCGGGGAAAATGAAACATTACGAAGTCAGGAGCGCGAATGGCGTGCTTGATTTTGTCTCTCTTCATCAGCAAATAGTAGCGAGCTGATCGAATAACGTTTTACTAGACCAAACTGAACGGGGAAGGTCGAATGATCGAAACGGATGAGTCACTGTCATATTTCTGTGCAAACAGAACATTCTGGATATTGACAACAGAATAAAAAGCGAGAATACCAAACGAAGGTTCCTGAGCGAAAAAAATGTAGAAACTGTTGTTTGCTACGATTTTGGCACTTCGAATGTACGTCAACTCCGTAGAGAAACATCGAGAACAAGAAACTGCATTTTTTCATAACTATATTCAATTTTATCGCTCGAATCAAATGGTTGCAGGGAAGCCAATCGTATCGGCTGAAACTGTGAGTTTACGAGATTCAGATCGGTTCTCATTGTCGACAAAGTCCGACAGAAAGGGTAGAAAGAGATTGAAAGGCGCTTAATAAGGAGGGTGGATAACGAAATCAAAATAATCAGAATTTTATCAAATTTGGTGATAACATTCTTTCGCATCAAGTATAAAAATGCAATTTTTTTCAATTTTTTTACCACATGGTTATCGAATAATTGAGCGTTATGCACGAGATGTATAACTGTATATGTGTAAACTCAATGATTATACACGTGAACTTTAGTGTTCGATTACTCGAGAGCTATGGGGTAGAAAAATCTAAAAAATTGTATACTGTCTTATATATTTTGAAAGAATGCATTTATCAAATTTTATTAAATTCTTATCATCTTGAAAATCTTAATATTTTTAACCGTTAATAGTCACACGGGGTATATCGAACCCCAGCCGTTTTTCGACAGACGATACCAAATAGAAATTTCGAGAAAATGGGACTTGTGATCCACTCGATCGACAGTTGGAACCTTTGAGAAGAGAGCCTCATCGTTATTATTTGAAAGGACCCGTTAGTTTAGTTTTGGTAGTCGATCGAGTCAGACCGTGCGAAGATCCGACTTCCGATCCACCCCAGCGTGACAAATTTAACCAATACTACCTGAAAGCGTGATTTCTCAGGTTTATAGAACGAGTTGATTTTTTTTTTTCAATTGAAAATTACGATTTCTACATGAATTTTTGTGAAAAGAGTCATTTTTCCTGGATTCTTTTCTTTGACATTTGTTTTAATATAAAAAATAACACGAATAGAATAAAATCGTTATGGTCGTTTCTTAAAGGTTCAAAATACATTGGAGTATTTTTGTTTTATTTTTTTTTTTTACAGTTTTTCAATTATTTATCGTCCCCCAAAGTGAGTGGGGTCCTTTGGACCCCGTGTGACTATTACGCCAGAAACTTGAGGTGTGACTAGTAAAGAGTATGGATCAGTCGACTAAGCTTACTTGTAATTTTCTTAAGGAGGAACATCAGCTTGAGAAAAATCGTGATAGGTTAATGAAACTTTTAGAATAAATATTTAATCCATTTAATTCAGCCATTTTTTAGTTAATAATATTCAAACTTGGAATATTTAACGCGTAGGTACAGGGAATAATTCCACAGACCCCATCTTTCCATATTCGAAAACAAATAAAAAGTGGTTATATAGATAAGAAAAAAACGTACTATTCCACAGTTCGAACTCTTCCACAGGAGAACACATGTGCAAAGTTGGCTGCCATTTTTTAATATTTTACAAAAATTCCACCCGAAAATGACATTTATTTTTGGGGGTTAATTCCGTAGAAACAAAACAAACAAGGTTTGCAAAATCTAAATAACTTGAATGAAAATAATCAAACTCGTATTCACATAACCAAATTTTAGGTGAAGCCTCCTTAATAATGGGAAAATCAGAAGAAAAAAAACGTGATGAAACAGTCGATGATATATTGCCCAATGTTTGCTTATGTCATCGAAAAATTGATAGCTTTTCATACGAGGTTTCATCGCTATACTCGAACGCATGACAATTATTCCAATTCTGCCTGAAGATCATTGCACGATAGGTGTCAAATTTAAAACACGTTATCAAGTAATGACTCGATGTTGGGAGCGTACAACGCAATCGAAATTTATCTCAAAGCCACGTGATTGAAAGTAACAGCAACGAAAGAGGAAAGGGGAATCAATTATTTCGTATTAAAATTGAGAAGTTTCAAAAACGACTATTTCTATTGACTTTGCTTCGAGGTCAATTTAAAAGCGGTGTTTTTTTTTTCGGAATTAGAACACGATAAGAAAAAATACGCGTGAGTGCCAACGCAATCACCATTATTCGTCATCTGTTTCGAGAAGTTTCGTCCGACAATATGCTGTGTCGCGTTAAACTCTTAAGGTGATGGAGCAGTCGCTATCTCGTCACCGTGAGTGCGAGAGAGATAGCTGCAATTTTCGAAATTGAATATGTTCGACACGGTTTGATCAATAAAAAAAAGCCCCTGAGAGCGTATTTTTGCCATCTTTCCGCGTCCGCTGACAGAGCCTTTTTTTGATTAGTCAAACGACAGCAGAGAATTTTCATTTCGAAAATTCGAGGTGAGGTTAGTCGACTGATCCATGCTCTTAAGAGCATGGATCAGTCGACACGGTTTGATCAATTGATCAAACCGTGTCGAATATATTCAATTTGGGAAATTGCGGCTATCTCTCTCGCACTCACGGTGGCGAGATAGCGACTGCTCCATCACCTTTCATTCGCACTGGTTCTCATTTCGATGCTTCGAGAAGTACAGGAAAAATTGTATTTTTATCGTAACGAAATATTCGTAGTTGGACGAAAAAAAAGTAGCGAAATTTACTGCTTACAATTTATTTCAATTTTCGAGAAATTATAAGGCCTTCGAGGCCTTCGCATTTACCTGACGATGCAGTAACATTTCAACGGTGTCCGCGCGCATGTGATCCTTTTCCGCCGAATTCTTTGTGACTTTATTATTGTCATTATTATTATAGAGCGAACAGAAAATAACACTTTGTGGCTGCACCAGATCAAGTTGAGCGAGAGCGATAACACAGTCAAACGAACAAAACTGAAAGTAAAATTATTCCGAGGATCGCAATACAGTTACAGATGTTCCCACAGAACAACAAAAAAGCGCGGTTTGTTGTGTCATAACCTCAACGGAACAAAATTACAAGAAAATATCGTCAATTCTTTTTTCCGGAACACAATTCTTTGTCGACGGTGAATTCAACGATTACTGAGAACGAAATAATATGAACAACTTTTAACGTTTGAAAAGATCGAAGAAAAAATTATTTATTTTTGAGAATCACGCCTCGCCATCGGAAATAGTGAAAAACGAAAGTGCATACGATAGAGCATACAGTAGCCTCTCTCCCTCTTCTTCTTTTCTAACCTTGAATTTCAACATTAGGACGGACCTCTTCTGAATCTTCAATCGAACTTCCTTCTTATTTACTTTCCAGTCGAATTCGAGAAAAATTATGAGGTGGAAATTTCTAGGTTGTTGTGGAACGTCGAGGTTAACACATTAGTAAACTTTTGACAAAAGGCACGTGAACTTGCGAAACTCAACTCCTCTCGCCGCTAATAAATATTCCATTGAATAAATTAGATCTTGTATTCGGTGGAGAAGGAACAACTTTAGACGGGCGAACTGCGATCATATTTCTTTTGGATCTGTGTGCCATTGTGAGGGAATCGTAAAACTGGGTTTCCCAGAATTTTGATTCCCGAACTTTTTAGTATTTTGATCGTCAAAACTTCGTTCAGATCAGTTTTGAAGTACTTCACTTCGCCTTCGGAAAGACTAGAAATACAAATACGAAACTTTTTTTCTACATAAAACCTCAAAGTCTGCTCGATTCTGCATGGAATGACTCGCATATATTTATTGTCTATTTAGAGCACTTTTGCCATTACATATTATGATGATGTGAAAAAATGCCCCAGCACGGATGCAAGCCAATTTCGGATAGAAGTCGGAAAATATTCTGGGAAGATCTCTTTTGTGTTCGTAGTGAATTCGGAAAAAAAATTCTGAATAAAACTGAAAGGAATCGATTGTAAGTACATTAATGTAAGTAAGAAAAACATTGTAAGTACAATATATTTCATGGCAAAGAAATTTTTTAAGGTTATTCAAACGTATTGCCGTGAAAGTGTTATCCTCTCGCTAACCATTTGACACTAATACTCTAATTAGAAGTGTTCGTTGGAGAAGTGGAAAAAAAATTCGGCAGCGTTCTATAACTGTATATTTACATAATCATTCGAGTATGGAGGCATTGAGAAAGTAGTGGTGGTTGTTCGGCGGTGTGCCGGACCTAACAGCGTCACAGACGTTATCAACAACGTCAGGAGTTCGCAGCGCTCGAGTGTCTCCGGTCAGCAAAAGTTTTAATTCTCTCAGACATTAAATTACGAAACGTTTATTGAATTCGTGAATTATTTCTTACGTCAGAAACACACACAATTTACACATTAATAATTTTTAATACGAGAAAGAATATAAATATGAAACTACTCGCTTCGTTGATTGTTGTCGGTGCTTTGGTTTGCCACGTCGCCGCAGAGGATTGTAAAGGATGTGTTCCTCTCGACTCAGTGTCCTTCGACAAAGTGAGTTTATTCTCTAACTTTTGTTCCGTACAACAATTTTGTTATAATTCATTTTTCAATTTCTCTCTGTTATTCAATGTCTCTCGTAACGATTATTCGAGAGAGTCACGTTAATTTTGGGGTTGGCTGTACTCGGGGATTCCACGGGCCGTGACAGCCAGCGTTGCCATGGTTACGAGCCGGGGGACGCAGAAAACCATTTTCCTCTGTACTTTTATGTCACATTTGCACATTTTATTCTTCACTCCCATTGTTAACGATTGTGTTTAAATTTTTTAAATCACTCTGAAGTCGGGAACATTCTTCCGAGTCAGTTGCACTCGGAAAACTGTTTTCCCTCCCGTGCTTTTTATCGTCATTCCCTGGACGATTACTATGGTAAAAATTCCATTCGAGATTCACAATAAAAACTGGAAAATCTTTTTTCAAATAATTAGGTCATAAAGACAGGAAGAATCAACACTAGATATTCGTGGTTTCTCTTCCGACTGTACAGTGTGTAGAAAATTCGCTTGTCGATACCCGAAGTTTCCATGGCAACTGCACCATCGCCATGTTGCTCCAGTAACGCGGGAACATTTCGAATATAATTCTTTCAAATTGCCGATGAAACATTATTTACTGATCCAAAATAAACGAAGAAAAAATCATAAGGTTAAAATCTTTCAACATTGAAAATGTGGAAGGTTATTATTGAAGACGAAAAAAGTTTGGTATGAAAAACCAAAAATACTCATCATTTGATGAAATTGCTTTGGTACTCGATTACAAATTGTGTCACCCGATTCTTATCATTGTTATTTATCATATAGAACGATTTTTTTTGTTCATCGCCAGGTAACCTCAAAATTCAAAGCAGCCGTGGTAAAGTTCGATGTCGCTTTCCCTTACGGTGAAAAACATGAAGAATTTGGCAAAGTATCGGCTGACACGAAAGACTCGCTGGATCTCCTCGTCGCCGAAGTTGGCGTGAAGGATTTTGGCAACAAGGATAATTCTGATCTTGCACAACGTTACGACGTTAAGAAAGAAGATTTTCCTGTGGTGCTGCTTTTCGTTCAGGGACAAAGCAAACCGTTCAGATTCGTCGCTAGCAAAGATGAAGATTTTACCGCCGAAAATATTAAACGATTCATCAAAGCGAAATCTGGTGTATATTTAGGACTGCCCGGTTGTGTCGAACAGCTCGACAGAATCGCTGAAGAATTCAAGACGTCTGGTGAAAAAGATCGGCAGGTAACAAGCTTATTTGTTCATTATTCCATGTAATTAATTTCTCTGCGACTACGAAGACTTAGTCAACTTATAATGGCCATATGCAGGATTTTTCTCATTCGGTATGGATCCGAATAAAACACAGAAAAAATGCACGTTTGATTCGATAAACAATTGAGTGGAATAGAAAAACTGAAGTTACTTTCACCAAATTTCCATCAGAAAATTTAGACTTTGAAAATTCTAGTGAGGTGATTGATTTTTAGCTTTAATATAAAAAGCTGAAGGAGCAAATTCAGGGTTGATATTTGAAAATTTTTGTTTCAAGTTTCAAGGCCGATGTGAGGATTTTGTCTCTGCTCGATGTTGTTTTAGTTTGGAATAGAATAAAAAAATGTTTTTCACTGTTATATGAAAATTAAAAAAGAAAACAGACTATCGAAAATGATGAATCATTTGCATTCGATGCTTTATTTTTTAGGGTTTACTAAACAAAGCGAAAGTATTCGAAGAAACATTGCCAGAAGAGCATCGAACTGCTGCAAAAGTATATGTGAAAACAATGGAAAGGATAATGGAGCGAGGTGACGTGTTCGTTCAGACAGAAAGGACACGAATCGAGGGTTTGCTTAAGGGCAAATTGTCGAAGGACAAAAAGCGCACAATGGAGGAGCGACGAAATATTTTGCAATCTTTTACGCACAGGGACGAGTTGTGAACAGCTAATAAAATTCAACCAAAATGGAAAAATCGATCCTAATCATCGGCACAGAATTGGGAAGGGTTATTGCTCGTTAATCATTATGCAATATTGTCACGAGTAAAAAAAGGACAGAATCGGTTTTTGAATCAACCACAATCTTGGACTTCCCTCTTGTTGTGACCATGCCATATCGTATATGGAAATCTTGTAATAACTCTGTTAATAATATATTTAAAGAAGAACGATTTAAAAGTGAAAAAATAAAAAAAAAAGGAAACGTTTCATATTGATGTTGAGCAATAAATTGAAAGGTAAGAAGTTATTCGGCTGATGAGAAAAATGAAGGTTGATAAACAACGTCAAGAAAGGGAAATAAGATTCAAGTTTATTAAGTTCAATTTTTTATATTTTTCCAATGCCCATTGGATAAAATTCCATCAAACGAAATTGGACATTTTTCGTTATTACATGCAGCAACCGAAAAAGATGTGAAGTGAGAAATTGAAGTGCTCTCTTCTTCACGTTGAAGTTTGGCCACGAATTTGTTGAAAAAAAAAAGTTTAAAGGCATTTATAGCTTTAAGGTTTCAAAGGTCAAATTGTTCAGTCCATTTGACGTTTAGTTGATACTCATTTTCAGATGTTTCTGTCCCCCAAACCCATTCTAAAAAGGCAGTTAATATGACGGAATACAAAAACGATGGCTCGCAGGTAAGCAAAGATTCATAACAGCCTATCGTAATAATTTCTTGCATACAGAATGAGTCATCAAGTGTTCTAAAAAAAAATGATTTCACTGCCCATAAATTATTCCTGGATTCGATAATCTGATCATCGCAGTGCAATATCAACCCTCACCATTCTGAAGTGAACTAAATAAACAAGAATTACGATCGAAATAGATTTGAAATTGAGCGATTCATCGTACCAAACACACTCTGGACTCTGATGAAAATAATTCTGTAAATTCACTTGCTCAAAAGACGTTAAATATTCATAAGATTTAGCTACATACATTTTGGAAGGAAAAAATTGTGTTGTTCGACTGTACAAAAGTTTACAAAAGACAATGTGTGTGTGACACAATGTTGAAAAAACTTCAGACACATCGGTATCTGAAAAAAACATTTATCATCGAACTTTGGAAGGTCAACAACAGTACCATCAGTCGACAGATTGAGAGTTAAAATTTCCACGCGATGAAATTATATATGGAATTTCTACTTTATCAGCAAATAAGAAAAACGAATAAAATCGTATGTTAAATGAGCACTCACCAGAGGTCGTCAGCATGGAGAATGGTAGTGGAACTTGTAAACAAGTATCGTAAAGTTTCTTCCTGTCAGCTGGGGGAAGTTTCGAGTAAAATGTGTTCTCGTACGCTAAAGGCAATGGCGTGAGCATCATCGTATAAAGAAAGTAAAGATTGAACGCACGTTACAAGCGGGTATTGGAGTGCTTCAGTGGCAATGACGCCATTGTATCGTCGGTTCGGCTCGTAGCGTTCGGGCAGGTTCGGCTGGGCCTGGGAATCCGGCCCGAGGCCGGGTGCTTCGGACTGCTTCGAGTTTTTCGGTTGCTAGTCGCGGGCGCAGTGGCGGGCAGGGTACTGTGCGGTCAAGGGTGGTGGAACCACCGAGGGACGAGGTCTTCGAATCTCTCTCCAAATTGTCCACTCGATAGTCACACAATATAGTACATTCGATCAGTGAGCGAGCGCGTGCGAGAACGAGAGGTTAAATATTGCATTTTCTTTCTCACTCCGGCTCTTCGGGTTGCGACTGAATTTTACCTGTGATTTTATAGTAAGGTCGGAAGTAGTGTGTAAAGGAACGCGTTCGACCAAAGAGAGGTTAGAAGAAATAGACGAATTCGAACGGTACAGAGTGCGAGGCGAGAGCGTTACTATTGAACAGTACCGTGTGGTTCGATAATCGAAAAGTGAAGATAAAAAAAGAGCGGAAGGACACTGGATTAACTTTTTTCTTTTTTTTTTTGAACGAAACGATCGAGAAAAAAGATCGTTGCGGTATCGTGAAAGCCGTTCGAGGTTGAGCGAATATATCGTCCGTAAGTTCGAAGACAGTAAAAAGTTACGTACACGAAGCTGAAACGCAAGAAAAAAGTGTGAAAGTGTGCAGTGGGTGGTTTTTAAAAGCCGAGACCCGAAACGGAGAAAAATAAAGAGGGAGAAATCCTGCAGTGATATTGTAGCCTTTGTGGTATTTGTTGGCGATCCTCGAGAGACACGCATACAGACGAACGGAGAGAGAGAGAGAGACACGGTGAGACGGAGAAACGATCGACGGACTGGAAGGCGAATGGCTGCTCGCGTATGACGCGATCAGGGGAAAATCCACGCGAATGATTCGTCAGTAATTTTCTGTACAGCGTGCGTAGCGTTGATCGTTCGAATGAACGGGAGAAGGAAAAAAAAGGTACACGTAAGTACGGGCAAAGATAAGGAATAATCGCGCTGCTGGGTGGCGACGAACAAACATTCGAGCACGAGGCAAGCTGAGCGTCGAGTTTAAAAAGAAAGAAATCAAAGAAGAAAAGGGGAAAGAAGAAGAAGAAGAAGAAGAAGAAATAAGTTAAAGAAGGGATTCTCTTTGGAGAGAGAAGCCTGGATCGTCCCGAGGTCATCGTCAGGCGGCAAGGAGCGCGTCTCCTAGCAGCAAGCAGCACCATCATCGTCAGAAGCTGCAAGCCAAAACCAATGCCGCGTATGTGTCTCTGTGTGTACGCGTGAGGTTGTCGTCTCCTCGAGTGTGTGAGTGTTCACAAAATCGAGACGCACGGGTGAAGACGGAGAAAGGGAGAGGAGGAGAGGACGACAGAGAATCATACATAGCTATACACGCATATATACACGTCTTTATGCTTGTATATAGCTACATATATATGCATAGATAGACGAGGAACGGGGTTTGGCGTTACGGTCTCGAAGAGCCGTCACGGAGTAGGCAGTGGACTCTCCCGTCGCCGGGTGCAAGGTACAGGTGCAAGGTGCGGGTGACTCGAGAGAGTGACAGAGACAGAGGAAGATATCGGAAGATAAAAAAAAAAAGAAAAAAAGAAAAATTTCGTCGAAATAATAGTCGCGAGTGCTTCGATCCCCGAGTCAAGCTCTCCGTGATTTTTTCATCCCGTTTCGTAGTTCCGTGAAACTCGTCGGAAGACGAGAGTAAAAAAATAACTTTTAAAATGGACGGTGGTACCGAACCATCGTCGAACGTAACGATGCAGGCCGGAAGTGGAGGAAGTAATAAAAAAAATGCAAACGGTCCGCTGAAAGAATCGAACAATCATAGCAGCGGTTTAACAAAGAGCGTTAACGATCTCGAGGGCGTTGTTGAGAGTTCGAACTCGACGCAGGCCACGGGCACGACGAGCCTAGCGTCTTCGGCATCATCGCCATTGGTCGGCACCGCCATCACCGACTACAATCGTCGTGGTACTACCACTAACATTCAACAAAATCATCCGATTAATGTCGATCGATGCAACACCACCATCGAGAATCTCGTCAAACGTCACAAGTCGAACAACGTTTCTATCAATAATAATAACGCTAGTAAAATAGGCACAAATGGTAATTACCTCCTGGGTAGCCCGTTACCCTCACCACCAGGGTGTGGCTGCATCATCAGGGCATCAAGTCCTGAACCCGACGAGATCAATATCAGCATTACACCCACGATAGGTGGACAATTCGACCTGACCGTCGATCGCAACGAGACCATAACCAATCTCAAAAAAATCATATCCAACAGATTGAAGGTCGCCAAAGAGAGAATTTGCTTGTTGCACAGAGAGAGGTAAGCTCCAACGTTCTCATTCCTCCTTAACGATTCTCCTTTCTTTTACACCTTCACGCACGTTTTTCTTTCTTTCTTTCTTTCTTTCTTTATTATCTCTTTATTTGATCGTTGTTAGGATTAATATTCACTGTTTCAATACGAATCGTATAAACGACGTCGTTGTACGAACCAAACAAAAACGTTGATCCAACGACAAATACGTATTTTCAACGTATTTTCGTAAATCCTATATTATTGCAACGAAAGCGAAATTCCCGAGCAATGAATGGAATAAATTACGTACACAAACACACGCACGCATACGCTCGCGCGGCACATACACGCGCGACGAGAATACTGTATAGAGCAGCTGCTTGGGAACAAGAGTGGGGGGAGTCGAAGCCACTTGGAAATAAAGCGTGGACGGTGCGCTCGCTCGCGAACCGCTTTATCAATAATCATACATTTCTGAGAATCTTCCAGGAAGCCCGCTTCGAGCCTCGAAATAAGCTTTGCTAATATTCCTAAATACTAAAGCCACGAATTATTCAACTCATTAAATCCTCAGCGATAAAAAAGGGGGCAGCCCGCAGATCGAGGCGTATTACATTCGGAAAGCACGTATTTTGCCGCAAGCGTGTTATTCTCGAACCGAGAGGATTCTCAACCTGCAGCTCAATTTTTCGTCTCACGTTTTTCACCACTCCGACACACACACACACACACACACACACACACTCACACTCGCCGCCTCGACTCTGGGGCTTGATTGCAACGAAATGGAAACGAGATACAACTAAAAATAAAATACAGAAAAATCTGAAGATTGGAAAGAAATGGCAGTTGCGCGCGGATCGGGGAGGGGAACGAGTCGTTTGGTATCGGCTTTTGGGGATATTCGCGCTACAAGTATCAAACTTCTACGTATATACGCATCGCTGCAGACTCGGATTTTTCGAAGCATCGAGTGGGTCGAGGGTATTCGTGGGCGTCGCTCCTCGCGCGGGGGCAGTATATAAAGTCCTTCCATCTCGACTCGTATTCCCTTAGTTCTTATTCACCAACTAACCGATCCCTCTTTTCGCTGTACGACGTCCGACGCGAAACACGACAAAGACGACAAAGAGACAACCGCACCGCGACGACCGAGACGATCCGGGCACACGTATCACACGTCCCGCGAACGCATACTTTCCTCGATGTGTGTGCACCACTCGCGGAGCAAAACCTTGTACCGTAAACGGTACGAAGGTGGCACACGAGACGCCCGAGAACGAAGCAACTCGCCAGCACGCTTTCAAACCTCTATACTTGGTACGAGTTCTCTCTCTCTCTCTCTCTTTATGTACGTTGGATTACATCCACGAGAACCGTAGTGAGCGCAATGGAGGACGTCAAACATCGTTTCTTGCCCTGTAAAAACTCCTGATCCGCGAGACTCCGTACACATTAATTTATTACGGCTGAGCTCTATTTTCGAATGCAATACTTCTCCACACAAATATGGATTTTCATACGTGCGTTCAGGTCGAATTTTTCGAACGAACACGGACCCGCGTTTCATCATCGATCTTTATTCATTTCGTTCGACGACTGGCCACAGTTCGTTTCATGTTTTTTTATTTTTTTATTTTACGGTCTTCTCTCAGTTTTCTACTTGTGCAACTTTCCATAGACTTCTCGGACAATGAGTCCGTATATGTTGAACGAATTCTCGTGATTTATCGCAGTCGAAGAGGTTTTCATTCGAATTTTAGGGCGAAGAGGCTTCAAGGTCATTGACACTACATCGAATTCGTCGAACGAACTTTTTCGGTTTTTAATTTGGGGTTTCTTCGAAATTCTCACTGTTGAGTGAACATATTATCGATTGACTCACCCAACTTTCCATCATTTTTGCGATATTTTGCAATCTTCTTCACAATAAATACTGCAAATTTTACAATGTTCATCAAACTTCAGAGAGGATCGTTTGCTCGTGATGAGAGATCAGAATCGATGGATTTTTGAATTGAGCTTTTTTGAAACCTCTGCAAAATGCTGTGAGAAACGCATTCTGCCAATGATCGTCACTGTTTGCTGAAGTTCGCAACGTCAGAGTTCAACGAAATGAAGAAAAAAAACATTTGTAATTGACCAATTATTTTTTATTTCACAAAGTATCGTTGGACTTCAACTTTGCAAACTTCAGCGTCGTTGCCAATGAGTGAGAACGAATGACGATTTGTCACCGAGTTCGTAACGACAATTTCTGGCTCGCTCGGTTTCCGAGGTTTCAAAAAATATTCACCATTGTACCGAAGGCTGTGCCATCCATGCATTCGTTGATACTCTGACTCAAATGTCAAACAATGATAAAATTAAGAATGCCGAGGAAATAAAAAGGAGGGAAGCAAAGAATAGTGAGGTCAGGCTACGACGGTGATTTACGGTTCGAACGGGCGAGCGCGCGCGCCATCTTTGTTGTTATGACGAACGTCGGAGAGGGGAGAAGCCATTAAGTAAATAAACATCGACGACGATGCAGGATAATTGTTGGGCAGGAATAAACGTACATTGTGCGAAGCTTCGATTCGAATGCCCAACGAAAGGGCTCAACGAATTTTCTATTAATTTGAAAGTTGTGTGTGCGCGCTTTCGGACCTGGCGAAATTGGGCCTGAATGACGAAAATTGATTCACCACTCTAAAGACTTTTTAATTGGTATTGCACAGAGTGGAGGAATAGACTGAGAAAAAGTATATGGGACGAATCGAGGTGAACGGGATCGAGCCGGATTACCGGAATCGAGGCTCTCGCCTATACAGAGATTGAGAGAAAGAGAGGAAAAGAATACGCAAATGAAAAAGGACAGAGACATAGACCACATGCTCTATTCCTGGATGGGCAGGTCACTTTTTTCTCGAGCTTCTCTCGCTCTCTCGCCCCACTCTCTTCGCTCTCTTTTCTTTCTTTCAGTTTATTTTATTCTTCAGCTCCTGCGCCATTTTCTTTGCTTGCCTCAGACTCTGAAAACCCGACCCGAAATACAGTGCGCAGGCCATTCCGTGCTAACGCGACGAATTTCAGCTCGATTCATTGTTTTCCTTCTCTACGATTTTTCTTTGAATTTTATCTTAAGTATTCGACTGGTTTTGAGTCGATTCCAAAATTTCGTTCGCCATCGAATTTACATTTTCCTGGAAACCCATAAAAAGGAGGCGGGGATTCGGCGCATGCTAGACCCCGAATCTTCCGCGTGGTCGGTTCGAGTTGGCTTTCATAAAAAAATTTATCTTCTCTTGCATTAAAATTCATAGTATGTCAACGCTACTAAATTTCCCACGGAGTTTTCTCACTAATAGAAATTTACCGAGATTAAAATAACGCAGATCCAAAGCCTTCGATCGGTCGGAACGAAATGGCTGCTCGGAAATTCAAAAAATACACTAAAATTCCATCCATAAAGTCCCTGCGAGTGATACCTTAAACTGTAATTTCAACGTATCTTTACGACCACTGGCAAGTTTGGCTGCTTAAAAGACGATTCCAGTCGTATTAATCCGATTTTAATTGCCCCTCTAAATGCAGGCTGTCCTAGAAAATTCCAGTTCGTCGAAAGGCCTGTGACGAGCAGTCGACGTTTGACATTCTCGAGTCTCTGTGACTATTTTTTATTATTTACTAATTCGTTGGATCGTAAATCCAAATCGTTATTCGTTATCGGCCAAGACGAAAAGTGATTAATCGAAAATCAGCTGGTCAGATTGGACGAAAAAAACGAATTTTTTCCAGCCAATCGTGGATCACGTGCGAGGCTCTAAATTTTCATTTATTTTGACCTGATTTTCGTACCCTCTAAACAAGTTTTTAGGTCTCTTTTTCCGAAGGAAACTTTCAATTTTTCGAGCCAAATACAAAAGTAGAAGGAAGATCGAGAATTTTCCCATAATTTGAAAAAATTCGTTGACTCGCAATTCCGAGCGTCGAAAGGCGGGACAACAATCGTAATTTACAGCGAAGGCAAAGATGTTTTGAGGTATTTTCACAAACGCAATGGACTTGACGAAAGGACGAAGGAGAGAGGCGAGTGGTCAATAATTTGACGTCGCTCGACGAGCTTCTTTATTTATCTATCCAAGATTCCCGAGAAGGAATCAAACGGTGCGTGGTTGCTGGGTGCACTGCGAATCGAGCGATGTCCCAGCACAGATCTTTCTTTGTGTGCATGCGAGCGGGTCCAATTCGAGACGTTCAGGTATATCGAACACGACGAGTTGGCGCTGTTTGCGCCTCCGCGTGAGTGACCCTTGGGGCAAAACCGAGCACGGAACTCGTCCCCGTCCAATCGCTCGGGGAACGCGCACAAAGACGAAGGAGGAAAGGAAAGAGGGAGAGAGAGAGAGAGAGACCGAAAAACCCACATATAAAGAAAAAGGATCGCGATGTAAAATCCGTGAACTCGTCAGCCGGGCTTCCAGAACAAATGCCTTAAAAAGCATTCAAAATCTCCAAATTACCGATTCAATTAAGCCTGCCTCGTACAGCCACTAATGCGGAAATGCAGCTCAATTGTTTTTCGTCATTAATGAATTAGGGAGGTTGAAATCCGGCGAAAAATCTCCGTTCACTCTCCATCGTTTTCTTGGCCTTCTAAACGGAACAAGTTCTTTCGCCTTTTTCATTCTCAATGCCAGAAAAGAATCCATTTTTTCAGCCCAGTGGATTCTGGAAGCAGAGATTTTTCATAAAAATGCTTTTTCATTTATTGACTACTTATCACAATATTTTTTTGTTTTGGTTCATGGATTTAATTAGTTTAACAAACACGTGCAATTACTTCGATCGATTTTCTCAATATTATTTTGTACGAACTATCAGCACAAACAATCGAGAAAGAAATTTGTCCGTGTTCCATTGGAGTAGGGGAACCGTGGTCAAAATGGAATATTGAGACGAAGGATTGGGAAAACACGAATCGAGGAGAAGAAAGGGGGTTGGCTCGAAATTTGGAAGTAAAATTTTATGAGGTCTTGAAGAAATTTGGCATCGGAAATCCTGCGGGGCGTTAATGACGAAACGGACTCCAATGCCTTTGAGAAAACGTGTGCTTGGGCCGAGGAAATCCTCTGGCAATAATCGTAGTCTTCGGAAGGATTGAGAGCGAGCGAGAGAGAGAGAGAGAGAGAGAGAGAGAGAGAGAGAGAGAGAGAGAGAGAGAGAGAGAGAGAGAGAGCAGTAGGCTCCAAGTATGCATAAAACATTTAACGGAAAGGTCAAGGAGTCTTGGTTCCAATCGAAACACCATTAAAATTTTGTCCATGGAAAAAACGTTGACAAAACAAAGACGAGTGAACTTAACATTGATTTTAATTTTCAAATGCTTCTCACAGTTACAAGCGGTTACAAGTTGTCTCATAAAGAAGAGGAAGAACAGCTGGTCGTCGCAGGAGACGGAAACGAGGTGGCGCTCAACTCGAACAATTTGAATTAGATTAAAAAATGAGAAAATCAACCAATGGAAAGTAAATACATAAAACGTGAAGTTTAAAAATGAGAATTAATCGTGGTAGTCCTTGAAAAATAGCTTCCTAATGTCCACCCAACAAAACTGAACGTATTGTTTTTTTTTTTTTTTTTCGTTCATTTTAAAGAAGATCATGCGTTACTCGTGATTCAAAAAAGCAAATGAACTTTTTTGCTCTTCTCATGATCAAAGAAACGATTAAAATTTATTCTCACAATCATTCAAATTGTGTGTAATTTATTTGTCGAGATTGATTCATTTTTAATATAATGACAGCGGTTTAAATACTTTCGTTGCAAAATCGTCAAGCAAAATGTGGCAACAGCCATTTTCTATTTATACGCGTATGCATATCTATATTTTAAACCAGCTGGCTCATGGTCTTGTCAAACCATCCACCGTTTATGTCGCTATAACTCGTTAACCTCAAATAAGTATTTTTCTTTTTCCATTTCCAAGTGATTTTCACCGGTAAAAAGGCTTTCTCAAGACATCATTGCTATCTGAAAACATTATATTTTCTAATTCTCGTTTTTGGCTCTCTAAAGTTGGGGAAATCCAAATCGTCGCACAGGAAGTGTGTCTGCTACAAGAGCCTGTGTATAACCCTTAAAAAGTGTGATTTTCGTTAATTGTTTTCTCGACAACTAGACGGTAGATCCTACAATAATTCTGGGAATAGATGCACGCGGTATATTTCTAGCACATTTCCAATTTTAAACTCTTAAAGTTTGAATTTTCGATTTTCATTAGATGCGTATGAACTTCCTTAACTTGGAATAGTTGCCTCGAGAATTGGAGTTTTATCAAGAAGAGCAGGGCTTCCCGAGTGAGGAGTGGAAAATGGCGAAAGAACGGTTGCTCCAACGTCGTATGAATAATGAGTTCGAGTACATGGGAGAAGCAGCAGGCGCGGAGGGATATCGTGCTTTTAGAAATTCAAGTCTGGCTCTGGGTATACGGTTCGCTAGCCTCGCTAAAAGGGTACTTGTAATCGTACGCGATTCATGCTGGACTCTCTCTCTCTCTCTCTCTCTATACAACGCACGTTGAAACTGACCGGATTAGTACGATTTCCGTTAGAAATTTCGAGCTCTGGCGTACATTTGCCAAACGAGCCAGGCTCATATTGTGATAGAGAAACAATCGTGAACGTACGGGAGGGAGACCGAGAGATTTCGACAAAGAAACATCGAGAGAGAGAGAGGGACGAGGGACGAGGGCGCAGGTTCGAAAAGCTCGCACATGGCGCCACGTTGCACGTAACCATAAGCTGCAGTCGCATACCCACATCGATATCCCAGGCATGTCCCCTAACGCTGCGATGTATAATTCCAAACGATCTATTTTACATGTGCCTCTGTCTCCGTGTATTTGTACATGTGCGGATTGAATATAGGAATGCACGTATGTATATATATATATATATATATATGGGTAGCACGTAAACGTGGGTGGATTGGTTTGGTCGTCAGGAGAAGAAGAAAAGTGGGAATAGAAAAGTGAGATCGTGGGAGTCGACCGCACGCTGCTCCACATGGAACCCCGTGACGGCTCGTTTCTTTTTTCTCTCCCTTTTTTTCTTCAACATCCCTCGATTTGTGAGAAATGCGGGTGCTCGGAGAAAGAAGGGGAAAAAGTAGAGAGAACATCTTTTTCGATGGCTATCGAAAGTGGCACGTAGTATTTGATCTTTCGGATCTCTCCGGCCTCGACTTCGAGTCCAAAAGGTCTTTATGCCTCCCTCCGATCTCTCCTTTGGACTTCGGTCCGCAAGGTGTGGAATCTCGCTGCACGAAAAATGTTTGTAATTGTACAGAGGCTCGATGAAAATGAAAATGATCCGGAGACGCGCGAGAAGAGATTTTTCCGAAAGGAGACTTCGCTTCCTGCGCTTCTACGGAGCTTACACGCCTCTCGTAACGTTCGCAATGCTCTTTTCCCCTACCAAATAGTATGTGGGAGAAATTTCCGTCTCGATTAGACCGGATTTATGATCCTGCACCGGGGAGTTCGATGGTAACTGTGTGCATTAACATCGATCAATCGGGACAACGAGTTTTATCACGAGAGCAATAAATTCGTAAGCTCCTGATTCGTGTTGAACATTTACAACCGAATTTGTTCTCTTCATTCCCATATGTTTGCTCTCCGCATCGTTTAATTTTCGAACGAACGAATAATTTTTCCCCTCCCAACTGGGAGGTCAAATTTGTTCGCACGTTTTCTAGCGAGAGCTCCGTCCCTCCTTGAATGCGGTAACGCTTTTGATATTCTTCGCCAGTAGCGAGATCCGTTCGACCGGAGATCGCCCCATGCATGTGTCCCGCGTATGCACACGCGTGTACGCGCGAATATAAAATACGTGTTACAATGTGGCAGTAGGAAGGACCCCTCCCATGGAACAAAGATCCCGCAGTCGCGTTTCTCCTGCGGTTTCTTCCCCTCTCTTTTTTCTTATTTTTTTCTCCTCCCCTTCGGGTCCTGTTATTTGGCGAATGCCCGGGTTGCATAGGCGCATCGCGACGAGCGAATTACGCGTGTAAAAAGCGCATGAGAGGGGTACGAAAAAAAATGCGGTATACGCGCATCAAGGCAGGAGGAACTTATCGACATTGACGGCCTACTTTTACGAGTCTCGAAAATAGAATGTACCGCTTCTCTTACTTTTTCACAACTCCGTACATCGAAATGAGTCTCCCCCGATACAAAAGAAAGAACCAGAGAGAGAGAGAGAGAGAGAGAGCGAGTCAATACGCTATAAAAAATCTTTTCTCAGAACACCTGCACGTTTTTCAAAGCGTCTTCGATTCCATACCACGCTACTTATTTCATCCACAGATATTTTGTGAATGCGTGAATAAGCGAGGGAGCCAGCCAGCAGGAGGAACGTGCGTCTGTGTGCGCGATGTTGTCCCTCTTGTACCGCTCGCAAACGTGGTGTGTAAACACGGCTTACATATAGTTATAGTCGACACACCGTTTATGGCTTTCTTTGGCCTGTCCTCGTCTCGCTCTCTCTCTCTCTCTTTGTGTGTGCGTTGTTATGTGTACAGTTAATCCGTATGCGAGTAGGGACGCACGGTGGAGGCGTTGCTAAGGAAAACGACAGTATATCCGCAGGTATATATAAACTTGGTACGAGAGCCGAGCAACGCGTCTAACGTGTACAGCGCTGTTATAATACGACTAACTACTCCGGCCATACTATCACACTTTTGTTTTATCGTCTCTCGCATAGTTTCTTCGTCAGCTTCCTACCTCTCTCCCGTCTTTTATCCACAGTCCGCTGTTTCTTCGTGGCATTTTTTGTCGTGCTTCTTGTTTTTTTTCTTCTCCTTCTTTCCCTTTTTTAATTCATTTTTTTCTCCTTATTTTTTTTTTGGATTTTGTTTCTCCACCTTTATTAACCGCACACACACACGCGCACGAGCACAGCGCAATGGCCGACTCGAGATCTATGACAATGACACCTCGAGAGCTGCGACGACGAGACTCACTGTCACGTCCTAAACGCGTCACGACGCAACTTCGCAGCTGAATGCATTTTTTCCCATCCGCTTCCATTTTTTCTTCATCCACACGTTTTTTGTTGTCCACTATTTCAGCAAGTGCGCCACGTATTGGTCCTCAATTCCTCCCGGCATTGATCCAGGGACGTTTCATTAACGGACGCTCCATTATTTTCTCTGTCCATGCGAAGAATAAATTTCTTGCAAATTTTCTCAGTTTTGGTCAATCCAAGTTACTTTCGAGAGTCCGTGTTTTTATTTACTGCGGAACAATCGTTGAGTCAATTCTCAATCGTGCTTTCTCGATACCATTTTCGCTATATCGGTTCAATAATTATCCTTTCGAACCCTTCGCACACTTTAATATGAACACACACACACACACACAGAGGCTCGATGACTAATCCGTTGAAGCGGGTAACGCCCGATCTATCTGTTTCCACTTCCCCCTCTCTCGATCTCTTTGCCCCCTCGCTTAACTCGTTTCTATATCTCTCGAGATAAGGGAGAGCATTCTGAAGAGATGCTGGCGTAGCAGCTATGCGTAAAATTCGTCTCTGGAGCGTTATCGACACGATCGTAGGCGTAGAAAGATTATCGCGCCTTTCTCTCTCGCAGGTATAAATACAAAAGAAACCAAATATTCTGGTATACGGTCGAAGCGAGATAACGAGAGATATTTTTATATCTTTGTACAAATGCCGTTATCTCCAGGGCTGCTAATTTCGTCAGTTACATCTCGGCAGCAAAATATTTGAGGCTAAAAAAATATATCCATGGGGTTGAGGAGCGTTATCTCATTTTGTTACGCGCCCACGAGACGAAAAACTGACCGAATACTTGACTCTGCACAGGTGAACGTCTGAAGGCCCACTCCGTAGCGCCGAAGAACGACGAGCGTCATCCAAATCTCCAAACTACTTGGTTTTTTCTTCCGAATTATTCAAGCGTCCCTTTCATTGATTTCTATTCGATGAGAAAGAACCGCTGCATTATTCAAAAGCGTATTCACCGCGGGGAAAGAGACCAGATAGAAAAGAAGAGGGAGAGAGAGCCCGGTGGAGAGGGGAGTGGAGATTTGGGAAACCGTGACTGATTAGCCCAGGGCTCATGTGGATAGGTGAGAGACTCGGGGGAAGCGATCCGAGAGCACACAGGAGACTCGGCCATATCCATCTCGTTTCAACTCCCTCCGTCCTTTCTTTTTTCTCTCACACTCCCACCCAGAAAGATATTAAGAGAGAGAGGGACAAAGACACGCACGCGTTTACATGTAAATGTGTATTACTTTATATTTGTACCTTTTTTCGCCCGAAGATCGATTCCGAAAGTGAAGGCCTCATCGCGCAATGGCCCCTAACAGCAGAAAGGTCTGTCTCTGTACATGCCTTGGGGCGTCAAGCGCTCTCGTGGTCGATCGAGTGAACGCGCGGTGTGTCGGAGCGCAGGATTCCTTTCCCATACACGTATACACTCCCCTGTACCGACTATTGACAAACGAAGGGACGTAACTCGCCCTAAGTTGCCCTTGGGTCGTGTTATGTAGCTCCCCGTGCCTTCCAGAGCGAGATTATGCTACGATATACGCGAATAATGTGCCCGTACGTTCGTACGAGTTCGTACTCTGCCATGGATTCACTGGATAATACAAGAACCTCGCGTTCGTGCTTCATCTCATTCTCGCTACTGTGCTGCTCGTACATCGCGTTCGATTCGCCTCGAAGTATCTCTGAGAAGTCTCACTCGATAATAAGAAACAAAAACTAATGAAAATGTGAGCGCAGTCATCGGCATCAACAAAATCACGGGCACTATTTCAAGTCCTCGAATTCCTTGATCGAGGGAATTTGGAAAAAGACTTTCAGACTCAACACGACCCCTTAATGCGGTTTTATTTATGGTTGTTAAAAAAAATAATGTTCAAAGGAGGTTTGTACGATTTTGGGAAATCTGTGGAATTCTTACGAGCTTCGGAATAACTGAATCCGTCCGAACTTTGGAGGTTAAGCACTCCAAACATACTGAGCCGACTTGCCGACTACGCTAGTCGCAGCGGTCGCGCAACAGTTTTTCTTTTGACTCGCTCGGTACCGGATAAACTTTTGCAAAGATGGACGCCGGGGTAGATGAGGATGAAATATTGTTCGAGCGCGACACGCGTTTTCGTCGTTTCGGTACTTTTTTTGTTCTTTTATTTTTTTCGCGTTTATTTCGTTACGTGATTGTTATTGGCGGAAGATAACGATTTATCTTGTATGATAAGTGCGTTCACATTTCAACAGATCGAAAAAGCTTGATAAACAGCGATTAGGAGTGCCGGTAATTTGTGATAAATTGGAAAGTCAATTAAGGAGTTGTAAGATAATTGACTCGGTGCAGTTCGACGCTGCAAGATTTAATCTTTAGATTCGAATCGACTGTCAAGAAGCGCGACGATCAGCCAAATTGCACCGTTACTCAATTGAATACAAAGGAAAAAAGATGAAACAATGCGAAAAAAAGAAAACACGAAATTGTGTTTCGCAGATCGTGAGATCGAGCGAACGTCGGATTTTATCTGAGTTCAGACTTTTTTCACATTCGGTAAATAAAAACGAGAATTTATATCGCCGCGTGTTCGCCAGTGACGGGATTTTCTTCGCAAATGCGGATTACCTGTTTTTTCCCGAAAGAACGTTCAAGCCCACGGAATATTATAAAGTGAGGAGAATCTGTTCGAAGCGTTAAACAAAAGGCACGCGCACAAGCTACTGGATAATTCTCGTGTTACCTTGGACGCTGATTTCTTTTCTTCCTCTTTTAAAGCCAGACGCGTCTTCAATGGCCGCGACGATGAAACGAAGACAAAACTAGATAGCCAGAAGCTTTGTGTTTTTCTACTTTTTTTTCAATGACAGTATATTGAGAAGGGCTATCGAATTTCGTTTTCTCACGGACGATCGAGTCCAAGTTGCTCGAAGAGTTTCATTCGAGCTGTGTATTTATACACATCGGTGATTACGAAAGGGCGTAAAACGCGTTTAGTTAACCGTTAAATTGATCAGTCCCCGCCATTTTGCTTTCCAGCAATTGGCGCACTGGATTGACTTACCGGACACGCTCGTATCGACTCGGAGATCACTCATCCCCGGCAAAAGCCAGACTTTGTTCGAGCTCTCGCAGTTTCTCTCGTTCCGTCTTCAATATTCTTCGATTCTATCGCCCCGTGACCTTACCACGGTTCCAAACACTTTTATGTGAACACACACGTACGTCACCCGCACATGGGCTGCCAACGTTCGAGCGTTTTCGAGTCCACCGTTGTCTAACCAGATTATTTTACTATTTTTGCACTTCTCTGCTTTTGTTCCGTGGTTTTCATAAGTTGACTGGCGAAGTTTGCTCGGCGGTTCGAACGTCGGCAGCGCATATCCGTTTGCAAATGTTTCGATTGCGCAAAATCGAACGAATTTTCATCTTTCTGTCTTGACCAAAATTCCCAAAAAAAATGCTATAAAAATTGCGTTGATAAAGATTCGAAAAATAAAAATGAAAATAATCACCGCCCTTGCGAACAATGCCAAATTCAACGTGCATGCCTCGTCGTGACACACTTTACACGCGTATTAAATTGCACTCCCAGGCCGACTTTTTTCCTATTAATTTAACTCTAAGGACGTTCCGGAATAACCTTGCAGTTTGCATTTATCGCGATGTACCTGGGAGAATATATTTGTGGGGGTTTCATTTGTCCATTCAACGGGCTACACGTAAACGTAGAAAGACAAGGACTGCGATAGCAGGAAAAAATTGTAGGGACAAAAAAAATAACAGTAATTTGCGACGATCACGAAACAAAGAGATTGTAAGAAAAAATATAAAGGTGCATGTTTATGATAGATTTCGTAAAAAGTAAACGAGAAACGTCAACATTTATTCATAAAAATGCAACGTAAATTTTATAACTTCATCTCAAAAATTGTTTTTTTTTTCAACTGTTTTACAAATGTTTAAAACGCCATCGGCCAACGTGACGTCACTCCGATAGTAAACAATCTAGATTTTTATCGTGTGCTCTGTTATTTTGAAATTTTACAAGTTATTGTCGCGTTTGTGGACTTTTATCATTTATTTTATTAAAATCGCATCATGGAAGACGGGTTTGTGAAAGCAGAAAGTAAAAATCCACCAATGATGAATACGTTGATGGCAGCGATAAATCCACAATTTTTGTAGCGTGTTTTATTGCATTCAGGCACAAGAGACCAATGATATACATTATAAATTATTATTGTTACTTGGTCTTTCGCAGTCGCATTGTTTACCAACGGAGCGACGTCACAAACCGGAACAGCATGGCGGTTAGCGTTTCAGCGCGAAAATTCAAAATCAAAATAAAAATTAGTTTTTAAGACATTTTTCGGTCTTACAAAATTAAAATTAAAATTCTACTGGTTCATTACGATCTCAGGATTAATGGGAAAAAGTTTTCAAAGAAACGTGTAGTACCCCGCATTGCAAAAGTCACAGCGTGGATGTTTTTTCCCCCCCATCGAATACACTTTGGACCTTCGATTTTATTGATATTCTTCATTTCAAATTTCCATCAAGTTTTCATCATAAAAAATCGTCTTTCGCGATTGTATGAGATTTGAATAAAATCTCCATTCCCCATTTTCGATAGAATTTTTTCGCGCTGTGATATTGACAGTTCGAATCGTTGATTGGCACTTTTGTGCGACCGAGCCTGCACAGTGGGATTTCTCAAACATTTTTCACTCGCACTCAAGAATAAACAACGAGTCAAAACAACACGGCACGTGCGAGGTCACTCGAACTTGAATAAAAGCAATAATAATACTGAAAGTGACATTATAGTGGCATGGCTGTGCCTTTGTGCCGCTCTATATTAATTGTTCGTGAAAGCCGTTGACGAGGAATAAGAAAAAAATATTTATATCGCTTTTGTGTACGATTATCTGCGGGTTTTCTTCGTGACAAAACAACGTCAGCGATAAAACGTCGTTGCACGTGTCGTTTCGTGATCGAACGACCGATTAAAGCATTCGCTGCTGTGCTTGGAATGTGTATGAGAAACATCAGCGAATATCCAAACGCTCGAATTTTATTAACAAATTTTCAGGATTTCTATTAAATTTCACGGTAAAATCTCGATTACGGAAATAAAAACGTTGCGATCACCCTTTTTCTTTGAAAAGTTCACATTCTTCGTCCTTATTTTCCATAATTACAAAAACTGCTATTGCAGCAGTCTAAAAGCTGTTTTATTAAGGCTGCGGAGCGATTAAACAAATGTGAGGGTTTGAAGGCACCAAGTCGGGAAGAATCATGAGCAAACTCGCGGTGAAATGAGTTCTGTGCCAAGTTGTGGAAGCCTCTGGTAACCAAAGATGAAAAATCGTGTTTTTAAGGGGGTCACCCCGCGTGGCAGTCGGATTTTTGGAGTTTTTCGCAATTTTTTTGCAGCAATGAATAAAAACATAGACTTTTGAAATTGGACGGCTTTATTTATTGGCATTTCAATTCCATATGGTAAAATTTTTTAACTCTGATATCTCCGGTAGATTCGGTGTAAAACTAAAATTGCGAAACACAAAATTCCAATTGTCTAAAATCTTTCACAGCGCGAAAATCCTTCAATATTGAATATTTCTATATGAGTTTAGTTCAGGCGATAGCCACCGCTCCTCACACATCAAAACTCTCTTTGATTTTTCAATCTCAGACAAACCCCAGAATCGTGGATACCATGGAGAAACATATGGGGGTTCCTGTGGAGTAGTTTTACGCTTTTTGCTAAATGATATGCGTAACTCGTTCGCGTTTATTTCTTCTGTAGATTTTCGATGCCATTTTTTCAACGATGCTTATTAATTCGTATACGAGATTAAAAAAAACAAAAGGTTTAAATAATCGTTCCACTAATTTTATCACTGCCATTGAAAATTCTGGCAGCAGAAAAAAAGAAAAGTTTCGTGACATCTGAAAATGCATTCGTCGGTGTCGCTCTATTCGAAACCGTTCAATTAAAGCGTACGAATTGACTCTGTACATGTTTTTTTTGTCAGCCGCGTGCACTCCTTGGCGACTCCAGGCTCGTGGTGATCTCGTACTGCACTTGAAAGCATCGCATTTCACGGCATGACAAATTTACGCGCGCTCTTTCCTCCATGGAGAGCATGAAACTGAAAACACTCGAAATTTACATCACTGGAATTGATATATTGAGAAGTTTTGTTTTACTTTTCTGTTTTAGGCAGCTGCGCGACGGCACACTCAGGGAAAATCGTCTCGAAGATGGCAGCAAGCTCACTTTATTGCCCAGCGTGGAAGCTGGCCTCATGGTAAGCTATTAATCGTACTAATAAATAATAAATTCTTCTTTTTCACGAGCTGAAAAAATCGATGTGAATTTAGCGACAGTGGATCAAACGTAAAGCGGTCGAATGTTTAGTCGAGTTCGCTCCGATACTTTGTTCACGAGTCACGATTTTCAACGTTTTATGATTTAAGTGGACCAGAAATGCTGCTACAAATAAGAAAAAGTTGTGAAGATTTTCTCAAAAGTAAGATTAACTTTCGGGGAACTTGAAAAATACGCATTTCCCGAGTTCAAATGAATTTGAAAAGAAAAATAAAAAAATTCGTCCCATTAGAACGAAATAAGTCGGTTTCGAGCAGCTGTCGTGTCTCTTGATTAAATGGCTTTGCAATTTTATGAATATTGGCTCGATCGAGTGGCACGAGTTGTTAAAAAAAATTGAAATCATTCGGCGGAAATCGCTGCGTTCATTCCCACGCAAAAGACCTCAGAATTCATTTTCAAAGTTAGTATTTAAATTCTTAAGGGCTATGAACTGTGTAAACGTTGGAATTTCGGGTGTTTTTTGTTCCTTTTATAAATAAACATTGGTTGGATGGATTTACATAAAGTCTTGTAAACTTCTTCAACGTACTCAAAAGTACTGAAAAAATTTTAAAAAATTTTTTAATTGTATATTTTTGTACAACGGTCTGTTGAAAATGGCAGCGATTTGATTCAAATTGCATTTATTGCATTCTTTCTTTTATTAATAATTTTCTACTGGGAAATCTACAAAAATTGTGATTTTTTTCTTAAAATGGTCGCCATTTGTTTTTCTAAACAATATTTTGAAAATCTCTACGTCACGCGATAGCTAATAGCATATATTTTAAGAATCTTTTCGGTTTTTTGTCCTGAGATGTTCCATGTTTGAGATTTGCTGTCAACGCCGATTCGAGGGCGCCAACAACCAATTTTTATTTATAAAAAAAAATCATAAAACACTTAAAATTCCAACGTTTACACTGCTCATAACCCTTAAAGGAAATTCACAAAAATGGAGACTGACGTGATGATGCATTGTTGAAGAAAACTTGAAAAAGTTGAATAACGCAGCGTCGTCAGGTCATCCGGTTTCTCGGTCGCCGTATCCACTTAACGTTTCGAGCTCAGCCTATACCGTTTGTCATATCCAAGTACATGTAGTTCTATTCGCAGTACAAAACTCTGTAAAAGCGCACGTTACATATATAGGATAGCACCGGCGTTGCTCGCCTTGTCCTCGTTGCTCGTTCCACGGTATACTCGTCCCACAGCGACCTGATCCTAGCCATTTTGAAAAATAGTTGAATACAAAATTCTCTATGAAATCGAATTGTTGAAAGGCCTTCATTCAGTATCATGCGCTCCGAGGTTGCTTTTCTCATTTTATTTTGTCTTTTGGCATTGAAAAATTCGGTATTGGAAAAAACGCAATTAAATAAAACGTTGGGCTGTGGAACTGTGGAATTTCGACGTCATAATATGATCGTTTTGTAATACGAATTTAGAAAAATTATAATAACTATAATCATCGTGATTGTATTTTATTGATTTTTATAGAGATCGTTTAAAAAAATGAAAAAACAAAGAAATAAAAAAAAAATGAAATATTTACAAAATTTCGCTCTTCGAATACTTCGGTAACAGAGGATTTCTATTGTGACGCTGAAGTTTGCAGCGTGGGAGTCGAACGAAATGATTTTAAAAAACCCTCCAACAATTTCAGTAATTCTTCAATTCTAATAAAATAAAACATCGTTGGTTTACAAATGTTATTTTCATTAATTTCGTTGGACTCCAGCGTTGTAAACTTGAGCGTCGTTTTCTATAAATTCCTTGGTGAATAAAATAATTGAATGGAGATGCAACATTCGATAAAATAAAAATTAGCAGAATTTTTAATCCACGTGTATTTCGAGTGCGACAACACTAATCCATGAAATTTCATTTCCTTACTAAAGAATGATCCTGTTCAGATGCCAAGTTTCAAAAAGAACGAGAGAGTAAAAAAAAGCCTGATAAAATCGTCATCAAAGATTCTCCACTTCTGACTCCTTTAGCGCACCGCATTCCTTTTTCGCGCTCGTCTTTTTGTCGTCTCCGGTTACGATGACACAGAGAACGGGCGAGCAAGAGGACGTTTAAGGAAGACGCGATCACGGCTATGCGTTTACTTATCGTAGCCTTGGACGCATCAATATCTGTGAATAATGCAACGAAAGAGCGTCGATATGCTTCTTTGTGAGGGGTAACAGTCAAAAACGTGAACGGCCTTTGGAGAATTTAATGTTTTTTTAACCACTTCGAATCGAAGCATTTCCCCCGCTTGTTTATGGGGAAACTTTGACCTTTTCTATCTCGAATCGCTTTCATGCCCGAGCTCTAATTCCGTGAGGGTAATAATTTTCAAGAAATGAAAAAAAAAAAGAAAAAAAGAAAAGTACTCGAATTTGGAGATTCAGAGATTTTTGACCTTCCACGAGGCACGACGAACGAGCCATAAAATTAATTTAGTGGAAGGACCTAATGGCAGTTCGTACGCGCGTCGATCTAATATTCGATAAATATGAATTGAGGAACGATCCGTTCAACTCGAATGTTCTCGCGTCACCGCGGTTGCTGCCCAAAACGAGAGAGGCACACATCGAGGGGGACGAAAACTCTTCGCGTGTGACGGACTCGTTACGGTCACATGGGAAATCTCCAGGCGTGTCTATGGGTCTTCCCCAGGTCCCCATCCGCATTCACGTTCATAGATCACCGTGTATATGTACGCGCACACTCGCGCGTCTCTCTATGATCCTGACTGCAAAATACAATTCGTGCAAATTTGGTCCTGAGCTTATCCGCGGAGGAATATGGAATTATTTTCATCGCCGACGTGCAACGAAAGCAATCGAGGCTCATGAAACTTCGACATTTTTTCTCAATTCAATTAGTTGCCACTGACTTACGAGAAAAATATACTAT
The DNA here is from genome assembly GCF_019457755.1 of Venturia canescens. Classification (NCBI taxonomy): domain Eukaryota; kingdom Metazoa; phylum Arthropoda; class Insecta; order Hymenoptera; family Ichneumonidae; genus Venturia; species Venturia canescens. The sequence goes on along the minus strand of NC_057421.1, from coordinate 14,035,357 downwards.
TTTACATTCTTTTATTATCCCTTTTTATCAACATTTTCTACAAAGTTTTGATCCCAAGAAGCAAAGACTGGCATTTTCCATTTCCTTGAAAATTCGACGAGGACACTTCGCTCGTCGTCGACGCAGAGGTCCATGAGAATGGAAAATTAACGCAATTCGAAAAAAAATTTAAAGAAATTCCTGACTATTGAACTAAGTATACCGGACGATATCGGAAAACGAAGAAAATCGCATTGAACTTAAATTTGTGTTTTCATCGTCGTTCAATCGTACAAATGTTCATGTCTCATGCCTGCGTGTACATTCCGCGTCGATTATTCATTGTACGCGATTCTTTAAAGTAATTCATGCACGAAACGATTTTCTTAAGAAAGTCTTGAAAGTTTGACAGACTTTAAATGGGTAGTCGACTGACACACATCAAATTTTAATGAGTTCTTCTTATTGGTTATTGAAATATGAAAAAAAAAAAAAAAATACACAGGGTTATAGGGACTATGCGTAAAAAATCGTTTACCTTTCTATATAACGAATGAAGGCTTCTTACGAAGTTTATGAAAAGCGTACACAATAACAATGAATAACATACCGAAGGTCTGGAAAAAATTCGAGACGATTGTCTTAATAATAATAAAGATATATTACCTTAAAGATTGAACGAAATTGATAACGAGCCCTCGTATAACTTCACATTTGTTTATTTCGGCATTTTGTTTCTTCTTGGCTTGGGCCATTCCTATCATAGCTTTCTGTCTTTTTATTCATACTTTTTTCTTGATCCATTTGCCTTTGTGTTTACTCTTTGGGTTCTCTAACGCGATTTTAAACATAAAAAGCTACAGTATTTTCGTCAGTGACGAATGAAATTTCGGATTGAGTCAGTGATGGGGATCCCCGATTAATTAATGGCTTGTAATTACAATCGCCAAAAGATGAGTTGAAAAAATGTATTTACAATTTCGAATTAATAACTCTGACATGGATTTAAAGTGATTATATATCTTTGATTAGGAAGTGAAAATCGATCCAACTTAGACACCCATAAAATACAATGCTTCGGGCATGATCTACGTTAAAATATGTAAGAGTGGAAACTTCGTGATTTTATGAAATGTCAATAATTTTCAAGAGGTTTGTTAGAATATTAGTTTCTTTCGTCCAAAAAGTGAACTTGTGTCTCAAAAGATGTTTTTTTTTGTTTTTCATGTCACGTCTGTCTGTGGGTTCATTGGTTGCATATAAATATCGAATTTCATCTCGATGCCTTGACAACTGAAAGAGCTGTCATCTTATGGTAAGAGTAAATGACGAAATAATAAGAGTTTCAATAGTATTTTGAGGATAACGTTGTTTGGTGTATTTGCAAAACGTAATTTAATCTCTTTAAAAAAAAAAGAAAAAACAAAGTTTATTTTTTTTTCATTATATTCGGTTTGAATTTGTTTGGAATTGATTTAACTTCGTTAAGCATGGAATTGGAAGTGTGTGAGTTATTTTGACGGGGCCTGTACAGGCATCGTACCGTTGAGGTGTATCGTTTAGGTCAACTGCGGGCGCCCTGGCTACGTTGCGGCTCTCCCCGATGCACACCGGGACCCGAAATTCAGTCTTCTCTGTCTTTGTCTCACGATCTCTCTCGGAGATACGTGTGTATGTATATTTCGCTCTAGCAACGTTGCCACCCCTCGCTACTACACTATAGCTTCGATGGCTCTGCTCCACGGCGAGGTCCTTATCGCTTGCACAGCACCGGCGGACCAAGCAACGGACCGGGGCGGCGGCACAACGTGCCATTGCTGCTGCTGCTGCTGCTGCTGCCGCTGCTGTTAGCCTCTCATGAGCTCGCTCTCCGTTTCTCTCTGAATTTACGCCTGTTCGAGCGTTCGCTTGGCCTGCTCAGCTATTGATTGTCAGAGGAGCGACAGCGGAGTGAGAGTACGAGATGAGAAGAGAAGGGGAGAGACGTAGACAGAATGAGCTTGGTCAACGTTGCTCGTCGTTGTAATTTCGTCTCTCTTTCTCTCGCGCTCTCTCAGACTTGCCTGTTCCCTCATATTCCCGCAGCCATCCGTGATCAATTTTAAAACATGCACAAGGGCGAGGGCGAGCTAACGAGACACTTTTGCTAAGCGAAAATATATTCTGAAACGAGCAATCGAAATTAGTAACAGTGAAAAAGCGAGTTACTTGATACAGCAAATCGTGGCTGAGGCTTTACCAATCGAAAACACACGCGCTCTGTCTCCACTTTGAATTGCTCGTACCCGTTGCCACCTACGCTTCTTCAATATTCATTGTTTACGATGCTGAAGTTTGCTTTATTCAGATGCATCGAATTTTTAACGCTTCAATATATTCGTAGTATCGTATTTCAAGTTTTTCTCATTGAGATTCATAGAAATTTTTAAAATACGTTCCGTGAGCTTAACGCTAACTCGATCATAATAAAAGTAAATAAAATTCTTTTGGTATTCACAAAACGAGTTGATGCCAAGTATCTCGCGTTCTAACGATGCTACGTCCGGTCTAGTTGCTGACTTTTTAAATTCATATTTTCACAATAATTTTCTTGGAGAATAATTGAGCACGAGTGTCCCTCGAAGTTGGCTCGATTTTCTCGCCCCCTTTCAACACCCCTATGGAAATAATTCGTACTCTCGAAAAAATGTTCGGTGCACAGGGGCCAGAGACGTTGTCGAAAGGGGAGAGGAGAGTGCCCGACGCTTTGGGCATTGCCGGATGGGGCTCTTCGGGGTGAATGACCGGGGACTCATCCACCGTTTACATTTGCTTTTTCTCGACATTCCACCGGGCATGTTGTCACACGTGTGGAATTAGATTTAGGGGGAAAGGCACAAAAGCATTAGAACGGGATTACAACGATTCTTCGTAGACTTGGAAGAATTAGCCACGATTAGTATGATCGTAACTTCGACTTTACTGCACACCATTTTCGAGTTATTTTCTACGAGGATAGTACGACAGAAAAAATAGAATGTTGCTTGTCAGTACTTCAACGATGGCTCTCATTCGTCGATGCTTAAAGTAGTTCATGCACGAAACGATTTTCTTAAGAAAGCTTGAAATTTATACAGAGTTTAAACGGTTTGTCGACTGACACGCATATCAAATTTTAAACGGTTCGTCTTATTGGTTATTGAGATACACGTGTTGAAATATGAACAAAGGTCTGGGAAAAATTCGAGACGATTAATAATAATAAAGATATATCACGTTAAAGATTGAACGGAATTGGTAATGAGCACTCGTAACCTCACATTTGCTTATTTCGGCATTTTGTTTTTTCTTGGCTTGGGCCGTTTGTCTTTTTATTAACACTTTTTTCTTGATTCATTTCTCTTTGTGTTTTCTCTTTGCGCTCTCTGAAGCGATTTTTAACATAAAAAACTATAGTACTTTAGCCAGGAACGTATGAAACTTGGGCTTCAGTCAGTGATGGATTCCCGATTAATTAATAGCTTTTAATTTAAATCGCCAAAAAATAAGTTGAAAAAATGTATTTACAATGTCGAATTAATAACTCTGACATTAATTTAGAGTGATAATATCCTTAATTGGGAAGTAAAAATCGACCCGAATTAGACACCCATAAAATGCGATCATACGGGCATGATCGACCTTAAAAAGCTCTGCTCTGTTATGTTTCATTTCCCAAGCACGTGACTCGACCTTTCGATCTTATTTACTTCATTTCTTCGATTTGAAGTGCCCGAAAAATCGTTGCATGTCCCATCTCAAAGATTAAACTTCCCACAGTTCTCTTTCATCTTCAAGATCGACGTCGCGGGCTCGACGTTGACGATGAGTTCGTCCGGCGCCACGCCCCCGCAATCTCTCACTCGCTCTTCCCTCTCCCGATCAACAAACAACCACGATGAAAAGTAATGAAATTTATACCGAGAGAGAAAGAGCGAGAGAAATACGTCGCGTTACGCTGTTGTGGCGCGAAGATAAACTAATTAAAAAGCAAGCGCCGGCGCGCGAAAGCGATACCAACAGAACGTTACAGTGTCCCAATGTAATTAAATTTATCATTATTTTCTTCATAAATTTGTTTTTACACTCGTTTTCACACAAAACTAAATGTACCGTTAAAAGAACAATTTAATGTTTCATTGTTCGATGGCGATCCGGAATAAAATGTCGTTAAAACCCAACATCTTCCAGCTGTCGTGTTTCCTCAATAATGTTTCGAGTTGAATGAAAAAGAAACACATTTCTAGTATTTACTATTTCCCTTCAAGAATATGGGATACGAGCCAAGGAGATAAACGTTCGAAATTTTTGTTTTTTCATAAACTTCTGGCAGTTTGAGAATTTACGAATGAATCGATGCGATATGAAAACCCCCTCTCTTATCGCGTTTTCTTCCATCAAGATTACTTCGAACCCCGCCCTCATTTCCTCGTAAAGAACCAGAATTCATTAATTTTCTCAGTTTTTTACAACTTCCAGTAGATACACGTTATGCGACTTTGTCGAACGTACAGAAATAACGAAAAGAAGTGGTTAAAAAACTCGAGGGACGCAGGCTCAAGGGGAAATGAAGGGACACAACGGTACATAAAATGAAAACGCCCTACAGCTGTTGCCCTCCGGTAAATACGAATAAACATTTTCACCGGCTCACCCGCACGAAGCATCCACAATAATCTTCTCATTTTTCGCTGTATTTTCCAAGCTTTCTGTTTCTCTCGAATACCTTAACAAAAACAGGATTGTACTTGTCACCGGGCACGGTCAAAAAACCACTAAAACATATTTCAAACATTATCAGTTTTCTTCGCGATGTTGCTCAAAATGTGGAGCAGTTCTATGGTTCTACACGGTTGTCATTCTATTCCAGAGCTTCGTAAAGTGATTCGATGTTTTTATACGAAATTAGAACGAAAAACATCTTCGACGTTGGGAATATGAAAAATTTTGGGATTTTCGAACGTTTTCGAGTTCCTAAAAGCGTCAGTATTTTCTTCTGTTCATTTTATCAATGAATCTGATTAAGGGGTACAGAAATTATTCAAATCAATTGATGAATTGATCAATGATGAAGTTCAATCGCAATAATTACTCGATTCCCAGATGACTAAGCGTTAAGGGGGGATCCTGGTTTGGGTTTGGGATCCTGAAAAGTCGAAAAAGTCGATTGTTGTTTTCGAGAATGTTTTTGGATAGACGGAAATAACTCAACAAAGTTAACTTTTCGGTGTAGTTTCAAGGATATTTTAAGAGTACAAAAACATTGTTTTCATGTGAGAAATACGAATTTGTGCATGGTTTATGCGCAAAGTCTCTCAACCGCGTACAATGTGGAGATCGTAAATATCGTCTGCAACAAAAATTCCAAATTTTTCGTTCCATTTTCGTATTCCACACGAACCTATAAAAACCCGAAAAAATTGCGAAATTCAAGATTTTTAGCGAGTTTGAAAATAAAAACGTTTCTAAAGAAGAGGAATATCACTTCAACGCGCTGTAAACACGGAATTTCGCAATATTTTCGTGTTTTTATAGGTTCACATGGAAGCAAAATATGTGAAAATGGAAAAAACTTGGAATTTTTGTTGCAGACAATAATTACGATCTCCTCCACATCGTACGCAGCTGAGAAACTTCGACGATCAGACTTTGCGCATGAACCATCTACAAATTCGTATTTCTCACATTAAAAGAATGTTTTTATTCTCTTAAAATATCCTTGAAACTATACACCGAAAAGTCCGCTATATTGAGTTATTTCCTAAAAACATTCCCGTAAAGAATAGATTTTTTTGACTTTATAAAACAGGATCCCCCGTTAAAAGCCAAAAGAAAAATGATGAAAAAATGGTTTATGAATTCGTTATCAATACTGGTGTTATAATGATCCGCGCGGAGTCAGCGTGTGTCCAGCCCGTTGGAAGTAACTCGAGCCGCCACGAGTAGCGCTATTTCACGTTCATCCCGCGAGAGCGAACCGTCCGCTGTACAATACGACGGTCCACCCCCCTATTTCGAGAGATTCGAGATACGTCTGTCTCCGTCGGATGCTGCGATCCCTCGTCTCGCCAGGGACTAGTCGATGCCGGTGGATGAGAGAGCCGCCGGGTATCGAGCTCTCCATAATTCTCGTCTCGTAGAAATATGCCCCCTCGTGCCCCGCGCTCCCCCGGCCCCGTCGTGGGCTTGCGGCCCCTCGCGCACCATCCCGTCTTCCTGTGAGCGCCGGCGACGGTGTTTTAAGGATGTTTAGCATAATACAGTGCTTTTCAAAAGTCATTGTCGTCGAACTTCTAAAAAGTTGCCAAATTTTCGTGCGCTCACGGAATTTTATAAAACGGATTTGACACTCGATTTTTATGGAGTCAACAGGGAACTCGTCGCCACTCGTTCGCGATCAAAGTCATTCGACACCTTTCAAATTCTTCGAATTCGAGTTTTCTCGCAGTTATTGGCAGATTCAGAGATCGTTTTCGTCCGTCCTCGCGACTTTGGGGGGGCGTTGATCCCTTGAATTTTTCGTTTTCACGATTACGAAGATCAGCCGATTTCATTTCTCGGAGCTTTAACGATCTCCACACGTGCGAAATTCAGTATCTCAAAAGCTCTAGTCATCGGTCCTCTGTTATTGCGTACAAACCGAGACTTTGTGACACGAATATTTCTGTATGAATTTCAAATAGATAGCCATCCGTGTGAAGCGAAATCGAAGGAAGGACAAAATTCACTTTCAGCTCATCCACGAAAATCATTTTTTAACCGTCATTTTCCCGAAAAATCCGTCGTCTTTGAAATCTTAAATTCGAAAAGAAATTTTTGAAAACGTGCCACGAAATTCGAATGAAAAACGGCAAACTACGATTTCAACGATTACACGGTTCACCGATTACTCACACGGCAAAGAGAAAAGAAACGAAAAGCGAAGGCGATCGTAGTTTTCGAATGGGACTGTAGGATGCGAGCATATCCTTAAATCACAGCGAGGAGCGCCGAATCTGCCAGCACAACATTGCTCTGTTTCGTTACCCGTAGATGCTCTCAGTCTCCGTCTTCTTTTCCGTTCGCAATCATTCGAAATATATGTACGTTCGCGCTCTCCCTCTCTCGGCGTCTCTCTCAGGGCTCCACGCGCGCTTCGCCTCTCTTTTTCTCTCACTGCTTTGCCGCAGCCGCATTTTTCCCTTTTCCTCGCGTACCCGCGCTCATGTTTCAGCTTGCGATCAATCTTACCGGAGATCCCGTCATCCCGCTCCCTTTACCGAGGACTTTAACACGCTTTCTCACTTGCTAAGCCGCTGCACGGACGTGTAAATATGGGGCGTAGGCTGTAATGACGCGTGGTGTTTAAAGATAATCGATGAATCGTCGCTAAAGCACGAAAGAAAAATCACATTCCGTGGATTCGATGTGACACGGAGCGTCGATTGTACTTCGTGCTTCGCAACTTATCACGAACGAATGACGCGAATTCTGCACCGATATTACACTCCGTTCGTCGACTCTCCAGCGACTTTAGCGTCTTTTAACTTTTCATTAAAACTTTCTCTCACTCGCGCCTGTTTCGCCGGTGCTTAAATCCATTCCAATTCGAACTCGAAATAAAAGAGACTCGATGCATTTTTTCGCGGACGCCAACATGGCGACGATTATCGTTTCTTTTATGGCGCTCGTTGCGTCAGCTACGCCTTCGGTTTGTTTATCATTTATCATCGTTATTATTAGACCACGAGCGAAATCAGTCGCCTCCGTATGGACTCGGTCTATCCTGATTTTATGAATCGAATCAGAGAAAGTATTTTTTTCATATTTATTCTTCCCGCAGCACTCGTACGATTCGCCTGCAACCTTCGGCCATTTTGATACGCGCTCGGAGCTCGGCTCCGTCTCTCAGACGCCTCCTTCCGCCTGCGCTCATTATCGGCCCGTTCTTCGACGCCTCCTCCACAGATTTATCATCCTCCGTAAATTCAACGTAATTGACAAATAATCTGGCACTTTTTTGATAATTTGTGAATTCAGCTCAAAAAAATGGCTCGCGGTCGGACCGAAGACGATCGCCGACGGTCGTGCGAGTCGATGCCGCGTTTCGGAAGTTTGCAGTTTCCAGACCGAGCCCGTGTGCCGTTTGAGCGACTCCGGTTACACGGCACGGGTCCGTGGGAATCGCAAACTTTCGTAACAATCGTGAACCCGGAACTTGGAGCTAGAAATAATTAGTTCGAATGGAATTGTTGAAATCGTGCCCTCGATTCTGGGTGAAAAAATCCCTTCGATTTTCTCAATCCAACTTTGATTCTTGCTGTTGTACGTTCAGTCGAAAATTTTGGACTTGTAAGTTTGCCAGAGTCCGAGAGAGAAAGTCACAGCGGTGACGAGAGTGCTGACCAAAGCTGAAGACTTTTCAGGGCCTCCGAAGGAAGTCCGTTAGGTGTTTCGAGAGTGAGTGATACGCGCGGGGGCACGCGCCCGTGCTTCACACAAACTCGACGTACAAAACTATACGAGAGAAAAAAAAGAGAGAGAGAAACCAGGGATGCCCGGGCGATGTAGGCGAGGGCAACACAGAGGAGCTTCGCGATGCCCCGCAACGAGGTTTCCTCCTCCTATACGCTGCAGGTCTTCTCCCGACTCACCGATCTCTCTTAGTATGGGCTCATCGATTAGCATCATCTTTTGGCTCAAATGTTTCATTGCGGGTTTCGTCGTTCTTCGTTTCCCCTCGTCCTCACGCTCTTCGCGTTTCCTTCTTGTATAAAAAAGAAACTTTTTTTTCAGCGACTCCACCGATTCGCTATTTTTTCTCGTCCCTTTTACCATATCAATTTTCGTTCTGGAGTTCCCCGCTGAATTAGCGCTCATTTTCGGTACAGATCACTCCCGAAAGACTTGAATAACGAATTCGTGCGAATTTCGTTTGAGGTCGAATTTTCTGGCTTCGAGGTTGAGCCTCGTCCAAGAATCGATGCTTCACAGGTTTCCTTCAACCTTTTTGACCGTTTCCTGCAACGCGTAACGCATCTCGCTTGCGACCCTTGTGGTCTTTCACTTTTATATTCGAGGAAAATATATCGTCTCCGAAAAGTGTTGAATTTTCGAGTATTTCGAAACATTGGTAAAAAAACAACGTGTTATTGAATAAATTGAGGTGATTTGAAGCACGCACGCCTTCGAGTCTAAGATAAACAGTGTAGAGAAACTGATAACAGAAACGTGAAACTATGTGAGAAAGTTTAAAGATGAAAAAAAAGGTTACAGATAAGAGATAAGAGAAAAATGTGGAATAGAAATGATGCAAACGATGGAATACAAAGCAAAAACATGTTCTGAAACCAAAACTGCGGACGAACCTGCTGATTTGATATTTGAAACGAACGTGACATTTCATTACTGAATGCATTGAAGCGAATTCCAATTAGCGTAAACATAAACAAAGATAACAAAATAGAGATGCGATACAAGGTCAATTTACATATCGAAGAATCGTGCCATTGATCACATTATCGGTATCAAGGTTTTGCCCCAATTAATTTAAATTTTCGTCAATTTCGTCGAATCGTAATTATCGAATAGAACTACGACTCTAAATAACGATTGAAATGATGATGAAGTTTGCAGTTTTTCATGTTATTGAATTCTTTTGTTTTTTTTTCAATGTTGAAAATACAGATATTGAAAGTTAAAAAATTTGGCTGGTTTCATGTAAACGGGAATATTTTTAATGATATTCGTATCAGATTTCTTTGAAAGTAAAACTTATTTTTGTTTTTTGTTTTTCCAGGGCCAAAGACCGGAACAGAGTGTGATGCAGGCACTGGAAAGCCTGAACGATTCACAAGTGAACGATTTTCTGTCGGGTAAAGCACCATTAAATTTGACAATGAGAGTGGGCGACCAATTGGTGCTTATCCAGTTACAATTGTCGACGGTGACGCCAGCATCGCCGTCAGGTTCGTCAAACGGGAGCGGGGTTTCATCATCGTGCGTTCCGGTTGCATCAGCGAGTGTCGATGGGATTGGATTGAGTTCTCAAAGTTTATCGACGAGCAACAGTAACAACTCGTCACCAACGAGTGCGGGAGGATTAGGAGCGACGATGTCCTCGGGTTGTCAATCCTCGAATTTGGGAACGACGAATTCAACGATGTCCACAAACGCCTCGATGACGTCGCCGACGTCATCCTCCACCTCGTCGACGACGATACGCTCCATTTCGCCGTTAAGATCTGCCATAATCGCGGCAAGGGCTGCACGGAGATCGTCCTTGATGAGCACCCTGGCCTCGCTTTTACAAGCTGCAGCAGGCTGTAACAGCAACACTGGATCTGGTACAAGCAACTCGACGAGTCTGACTACCGCTACAACGACGACGAATTCGGTCGAACGGAGCAACAATTCCCCACCAAATTCACCAAATTCTTATAATCCTGTTACGAGTTTTTCTCGTTTGTCACGTCCACCTTTTTATCGACCATTTGGTACGCAGAACTCGTCGGGTGCACCTTCGTCGGCCTCACCAACGTCGTCCTCATCGACCTCGACGTCTTCTTCCTCCACTTCCTCCTCATCATCAGTGTCCTCGGCTTTGTCACCGCCGAGCTTTTCTACATCGTCCACTCCATCATCGACTTCTTCGCCTCCTCCTTCGGGAAACCCCCTTCTGAGCAGTAGCACATCGAGGGTCAATTATCGGAAACTCTCTGGTATCCCATACGTATTCCACCGGCAACATCACCGCCATCACTACCATCATCATCACCACCATCATCATTCCCGTAGCAAACATCTTTCCGGCTCGAATTCTTCGTCCTCCTCACCCGCAAGCTGCGAGACCCTCCAACCTCAGGATTCCTCTTCCTTGATCGCTGGCCAATCCCAAATTTTTGACGAACCCATGGAAACCAGCACCAGTTTACCTGGAACACCGCAGAAAAAGAGCGTCTGCAATCATCACCACCATCACCACCATCACCATCACAATCATTCACAGCAACAGACCTCTGGCGCATCGACGACGAACCATCACCAGGACTCACAAAGATGCCCCGATTCGCCCACGAGTCCTCACTGTCCGAATGCCTCCAACATTGGCCTTGGTAACTCGAGCAAAGTATCCGCGACCCTCGATACCAGAGCACTCGCCGAAGCTTCACGAAATCTCACCCAGAAACTCAAACAGCTTTCGTCTGAGGTACTCACCTCACGGGTCGACCTAGCCGAGGTATACATTTACCGAAGCCAGCTCTCCTGTGTCATTACTTTTATAATTATCATTGAAAAATTTACTTCTAAAATGATGAATGTCTACAAGATTCTGAAATATTTCATTTTAAACTTTCAATTTTTCAAGTTCTTGTTTCTACATTTCTCCAAGTTTTTGGTTTGATATAATTTTCTTCAAAACTTTGTTTTACATTGTACACAGCTTTTTATGAAAATTCTAGCAAAATCAAGAAATTTCCACATCATTTTTGACATTATACGAAGAGTTTTCGTTGCGTTCCCATGAAGAGTTTTTTGAGGTTCATTGAAAAAAGAGCAACAAAATATGGACAGTGCATTATCAATCCAACCTTGATGTGCAAGCGATAACGTTCTCAGATTTTTTCACAAAAAACAAGATACGATATTCAATGTCATATGACAATGAATGAATTCGAAGAAATCAAAGAAATTTTTGCAATCCAATAACGTCGTTACAGTCCGCCGAGTCGAAATTTTGGATTAAGGCAAAAATCTTAACAGACATTTTGTCAACAACGATTACATTTTCAAAAAATAATTGAAAGACATGAAAAAATAAATGAAAGACTTGACACCAATTATTTGATCCAAATCCTGAATGTAGCCTTAAAAAGGAAGAGAAAAACGTAGAAAAAAAGGAAGAAAAACATACGAGTTTTGGGCATTCATTATTTTTGCAGATAAATTTTCAGTATTTACCATTATTTGAATTTATCAACACTTTACTAATAATTTGACCATTTTGACTGCTTAATAGGAGCTTGCGAGACGCAGACAAGGAGCAATCATCGAGAGCATGCACCACCACGGTAAAGGTGTTTACTCGGGCACTTTTAGTGGAACTTTAAATCCCGCACTCCAAGATCGTCATGGACGACCAAAACGTGATATAGGCACTATCATTCATATTCTCAATGATTTGCTCTGCGCCACCCCGGCCGCTACGGCGGGTCCTTACAGACATCATCACAGACACATCAGCGGGCGTCTTCAAAGCTCGTCCAATATTGCCGGGACGTCCGATCCGTCTACGTCGATCGGCGCTGGTACAACGGGAGCCTTTCACGATGGTACGGATCCTCAATTTAATACGCATAACGGAAAAGGCACTTATTTTCATTGCGAATCACCATTTAAAATTCATCCAGAAAGGTTGTGTCGTATCTTAAAATTTTTACGAGCATGGAAGCATTCCGTAGCAAATATAAATCTTCATGTTTCAAAGTTTGACAATGTTTCGAAAAAGATCATCTTGGACACTCTCATAAAGTTGATTTCGTCAAGTCCGTTGTAAGCGTCTCGGTGACGAGGCGTTGAAGAAACTAAAGTCAACCATGCTAACCTACTTTTTTGTTTGACTCGGTTATCGCAGAGGAGTTATCGAAGGAGAACGAAGCAACAAAGGGCAAAATGCGAAAGCTTCGTTTGGTAATGGAACAGCGACGAGCAAAGAAGAAAGCTCGGCGTCAGTGGGCAGCGGTGACTCGTAACCCTGGTATGAATCACGACCCGAATACGTCGACCTCAGGATCGGCGAGTGGGCCAAGCGGCAATGCGAGCGAGTCACAGAACGAGCCGGAGCTGCAGCCTTGCAGTCCAGAACCTGTCGTAGCTTGAAATATTTTCACACTGAACGGCACCGGGGAACCGATTTTTTTGTATTACTAGCATCGTGAAAAACATTCGATTCGTAACGAAAAAGATAAAAAAAAAAAAAAAACAAGCAAAATAAAAAACAGATGGAAAAAAATAAAAAAAAGCAAAGTAAAGCGCCACGTGGCCGGATCAAGATCGATCTAGCAGACAATAATTGATATTCATCGATTAATTTATGTGGCTGTATAGCTTTTCCTCGTGAAAAACACGATTCGACGAAGTGGTCTTGCCGCAATGACCGAGTTGAACGAGCGCGCGTGTTGTTGGGGTCCTCGATGTGTTAATATTGTTAGAAGTGATCGTCCGGCAAAACTCGTTAATCAAGAAGATCGATCCAAATTAGTTAGTCGTTCTGTTTTTCTGTAATTTTTTCGTTTTGTTTCATAGATAAGTAATTAATAATTCATTAATATTAAAATGAGAAAGCGCGAAAGATATAAACGCGTGTATCAATGTGCAATGATTTGTGCCCCTTGCCTGTACGACATCACCACCCTTTGCCTGACAAAATGATTCGTCCGTCGAATTGTTTCTTGTTGATTTTTCACTTTCTTTCCGCCAGGACTCCAATCATACGTATGTTCATGGGCTCGTTATTTTAAAAGTTAAATCTCTGTGTAAATGAGAATTGGGAGTATAAGAAACAAATAACCGCGTTAGAAATTACGCGAAAAAAATAAAAACAAAAATAATTGCACATGTGCATGTGTGATCTTGGAACAAGTTTCAATACTAGCTAAGAGGACCAGAAGTCACACACGTTGTCGTGTACCACAGGTAGATTATCAACTTCCGCAATCGGAAATGTAAATTTAATTTTACTTTTAGAAAGGATAAATGAATGAAGTGTGTAGAGAAATACGAGTGAATACTTATGGATAAAAACCAATTGAAACAAACAAGAGAAAATTATTCTGGCATATCACGTGCGAGACTTTGGACGTTCAGAGACAGGAATTCTCCGTCGCAATTTTCAGTCGCGCCGTGAGCTTTCTTGCGATTGATCTTTTGTTCATTTTTTTTTTACGCATAAACGTTCGTCGTTCGAAATCAGGGGAAAATATAAGCAGAGTGGAAACCCCATGGCCTTTCCGTTGGTTTGTTCATGGTTTGGAAAAAAAAACATTCAATACGATTGGAGAGAAAGAAAACGAAATGATGATGCATACATGCGTTGGGTGATCCTAGTAGATAGACTCTAGACGAATATAATGCATGGCCTCGACGCCGAAAATTCGTTAAGATTTAATAGGCACCATATTGGAATCCTCGTACCACCCTATAGTGTAACTGCTTTAGGTTATTTAGAAAAATTATTATTACTATTGTCATTATTATTAGTATTAACAATTACTACAGTTTTTTCAAACTGGCTCAATATTGTATCATACGATTATCGAACCTATCGAGTACCAAAATAAATAAATAAGATTGCTTGCCAAGTCAAAATCTGTGTTTCAATTTTCTATCCTTTTCCTGTATTTCCTAAAGATCGGTAATCCAACGAAAGAATAAAGGAACGATTCGTCTACGTGGAAATTGTTTTTATTTCATTTAATTTCTATAATGACGTATAATTGTAAAAACTTATCGACGTTACAAATTTCTTCTACAACGGTTGTTTTTTCTCTCCCTTGTCTCCTAACTTGTTGAATTTGAAGAAAACATTCAATTCTAACTGTAACGCATCATTCTTGTGATCCTGAGAACTTCAAGAATTTGAATGCTCAATTACACTCGTAGTAGTACAAATGGCCAAAAAAATTGGCAAACATTAGGATAAAAAATGCTCTTTTCCCTCTCGTTTACTTTGATCGAATTTCATCACGTCATGTGTGACGTAACAGTAGTTGAACGAATTGATACACTTATTGCGGATTTTAAATTTTATTGAAAAATTTTGAGGTTTTTCGAGAATCGTAAGATAAAAAGTTTTGCTGCACCCTCGTAATATACTTTCGATTTTTTAATGCCAATCAATTATACTTTAAGCAAAAGTTGTAAAAATTTGATCAACCACTGTCACATTTGATCTCAAATTCTTAAATACATTTACGTTTTTATTTGTTGATTTCTTTTTTTTCCCTATTAATCGTTTATTCAATTCAGTCAATCGATTGCGTACCCTGAACCAAAGCGTAGCACCGAGATTCGTGGAATACGTAATAACAAGAGATTTAATAGAATTTTCGGTTACGCACTTGGTCACGTCCGAGTGTTGCGAGCGAAAATGGACCACGAAAACAAGTGGTTCTGTCTCATTCGTTAAGGACTCGATAAAATAATTGTAATAATAATAATACATTTATTTGATAGTATACTTTATATGCGATGAATACAAATAAACGAGATTTCTCATGCAAAAGAAGAAAACACGATGAATCGTGAGATGAGACTTTAGAGATGATTGAAGGAAAGAAAAACCTAAAATATTTCGCGATCGTACGAGGAACACTTAGAATTTTGCGATTAAACATCGCGAACGAACGAAGCGAAAATCGAAGATTTTAGTTATGCGTTAAAAAATCTCTGGAATTATATAAAACGCGTGCATAAAATGATGTAATATGTGTATGTATAAGTATACATATGGGACAATCCACACTAATTCGACTTGCGTTTGACCCTTAAGAATGTGTTATTTAAAAAAAAATGGAAGAAAGCTCTTAAACAATTGTGAGAATCTTCTATCGTTGTTTGTCGCTGGTAATAAAGAATTTCCCAAATAATATCAAGCACGCATATGGCTTTGAACGCTTAGAAGAAATGAAAACGAAAAGAAAAAAAATGAAATATTGAACAGTATACAGATATGAGCGATAACAGATGAGCCATGCGCGTGTGTGTGCGACTGCGTGTGCCACGAACCTGATTAATATTATATGAGATATTATGCATCAGTAATAGGAAAGCGACAGACGAAAATTTCAAACGGTTTTGGAACTTTTTCTCAGATTTTTTCGCTCAGAAGGCAGCCCGTGCCCACTTTAGCCGTACCCTCAAAATGTTTCATGTAAAAAATGTGATATTCGTGATTTTTTTCTGATTTCTAAATTGGGATTTGGATTTCTTTTTTCAAAATATCATCAAGTAAAATCGTTCTAAAAAATTTTGAAAAATTTTTTGAGTGCTACTTAAAGGTACCACATGCTACAAAAACTTGCTTATAAAATTGAAGAGTTGAAGGGTCTAATCGAAGTAGTCAGCGTGGAATGCCCCATGTGTATTTAAATATCTCTATGTACAATTGATAAAAAATACACGTAGAGTAGTATTCAACGCGATACGACGGAAGCGGTAGCGGTTCAGTAGAAAGAGAATAAAATATAAGAGAAGAAACGTTAGCAGCGATTAACAAGGTCCTATTAATCGCCTTATGGCACGTTTACTGTACATACAATGATTCGGGACTTAAACCGTGGTATCGATCACACTGGTCAGTTGGCTTAAGGGGAATTTAAAATGTAATTGTGATGATGCGTGAACACACGCATATCACATTGTGTTTCCTATACAGTACTGTAAAATTGTAAATGTAAAATCGTATTATCGGATTTTCTCTGTTTTGGCAGTTCTGAGTATAGTTGTAAATGTATATCGATTTATTCCCAAAGGGGAACTTTTGATGTTTGTATCATTCGAAAGAAAAATTCTTTGAATGATTTTTTTGCAAATCAATGAATTTTCAATATTTATACGAATTTGATCTGGGGCTTTATAACGGGAGCGAAATGAAATTTTCGCTGAATTTAGTTTCGTAGATTCTGCGAAAAAATGTAAACTTCAAATATTTCCCGTGTGCAATGGAATGGCGAAGAAAAGTTTTCAGTTCCCATTCCTTCTCCAACAGTTTTCCAACGCAATTTTTTTCTTTTTTCCTCTGTGTTTTAGTAAAGATTGATTTTTTTGGTAATGGTTTTTCGACACATGTGACACGTTTTCAATGGAGCTGCACAATAATCGCATGCACCGTGACCACAAAGGAATGCCACGTTACGTCTTCGTTCCATGCATATACTGCACATATTTGCCTCCTCCAAATCGGCTATTCTTGTCTCGAGATACCGCAATCTCTCCAAGTCTTTGTCCTTGTCTCTCTCACGTTCACGTTCTATTCTTTCCATACTTTTTGTCGTCTCGCCGTCTTCCAAACCATCCTCCGTCGTTGGACTCTCTACGCCGCTCAGACACGTTGCTTCACCCGTCGGATTGGTACCTGAAATGACGATAAATTTCTTTATTTTTCTCCAATATTACAAACTAACAAACAAACTGTCGATACGTCTAGGAATTGAACACATTAATTTATTATTTTCAAAGAGCATTGATTATGTCAGCGCGGTTCGAATAATTTCTTCCCTGGAGATAGATTTTCTAAGACTACACAACTTTTTTGATTGCGGTGGACTTACGTAATCTCTGTGACTGCATTTAAACGATCATTACATTTTTTTCTACTTCTTTGAAAAGTGAACAAAAATTTACCGGTTAAAAGTTGAGGTTCGGTTCTGCCGGAACACTGACAAATATTGCGAATCGGGACTAGACTACCGCTCGGATCATCGCTTGTTCCATCGATCAGTCTCATCAGCGAGCCCTCACAAACTCGACATGAATCTTCATCCGCAGAGTTCCTTGGGGTCTCCCCCGAATCATCTTCAGCATTCGGCGTCTCCTCGATCGTCACAGCTTCGATCTGATTGTTTGGCGTTTCAGTAGTGTTTACTGGTGGCTCTGTTGAAAGTCCCAATGCGTTGTTTCGTCTGCTTCGGTTGCGAAATGATCGTATAAGCTCACTAATTCCGGGTGTCTGCTGCTCCGGTGGCAAGAGATTCAACGGTGTTTTCCCCTTGGAATTCACATGTTCGAGGAGAAGACCGCTCGTGTCGATGCTTACCAGGTAACACGCAAGTGCCAATTCCGTCGGCGCATTTTGTCTTGACAATTCTTGCCAAATCTGCCGAAATGAATCATACAAATTGAACAAGAGATAGACAAAATATTGAAAAAGAGTAATGAATAATCTTTCAACTATTCATAAGTTTTTCAATGTCTATTAACAATCAAAATCTTTTCCAAAATTTAAGGTATCGGTTTCTCATTAATCTTTTTTCACGACGAAAAAAACTGTTCAATTATATCTCAATGCTATTTTCTTATCATAGGTTGAATTTTCAAAGGGTTGTGTGTTATGATGAAAAATAAAGAATTGAGTAGCCTATTGAAGAATCGTTACGGACAAAAAGTTTAACCTAACGAACTTTTGATGAAAAAATATGAATAGTTTGTAAAAATACTCCATACAGCGTAAATCATCGTTGTTTCCTTGTTGCCATCGGGTATTGGAACAGTTGCAGGTTGATGGCGACTTTTTCCGATCGCTATGTGTAAAACCGTATCACCTTCCTCATCTGTACTCGATATGTCGGCTTTGTGTTTCAGCAACAATTCAACGAGGCTCCAGTGACCCTGGGAAACGGCAAGATGAAGAGGGGTTTGACGTCGATTGTTTCGCAAATCAACACGAGCTCCGCCACCACTTTCCGAAAGCAAAAGTGCCGAAACTTCGCAGTGTCCATTCAGAGCGGCTAAATGCAATGCCGCGAAGCCATCTTCCTTTTTAACGTCGACGAGATGTCGACATCGCGTTAGTAACCGTTCCGTTGCACTGCAAATAATTACCATAAATTTTGATCAGCATTCAGAAATAATTTGATTACATTTCATCAAAATTTTCTCAAAAAAATGGACAATTAACCGACAAATAATTGAAAAGTTGCGATCTCTCTCTCTCTCTCTCTCACTTCCTCTCCCCGATGATGCAATTTTGTTGGTTAAGCGCAATATATGAATTTTTTGCTAATTACAAAAGTCCAAGTTCTTCGATTACAAATCATTAATAAGTGTATAAAAATATCAAATTCTTATGTTTCCTCGTTCAAGTTATATGAATTCGACCTACTGAGCATTTCCTTTAAGAGCGGCGTGATGCAAAACATTAAAGCCACGTTTGTTGCGTAACGTAAAGTTGACTCTCTCACAAGCGCATAGAGCGTCTATTATGTCAAGCGCATCCTTGCCAATAGCATCGTGAAGAGCCGTATCGCCATAAGAATCCTGAAGATTTACGTCGCAGCCGTGACGCAATAGAACACGAACGCAACCGGAATGTTGCTTATTAACGGCAACGTGAAGTGCGCTGCAACGACCGTTGTTAACCGCATCGATCGGTGCACCACGAGACAGTAAAAGTTCCATCACTTCCGGTTCATTTCTACACATATTTCAAAACGTTACTTATGAACGATAAAACCACATTTTTAGTCTTAACATTCGGTGAAATATATCCAATTATAAAAAAATCAAAGTTAAACAATTTTTTTTTTCACATCATTCTGAAAAAATTCAAATGAAAAACTGTTTTCACATATTTTCATAAAAATTCAACTTCATGATGAATACATAACGATTTCATTATGCATAACGAAGGAAAACGTACCCGAACGCTGCATAATGAAGCGGAGGATCGCCGTCTTCATCGACAGCCCTTAAGGACGCTCCACCATCCAGTAACATCACGCAAAGTTCACGATGCCCTTGATGGGCTGCAACTTGTAGACAAGTTTTTTTTCCACCACACAGACCGCTGGGCCTTGCGTCTACGTTTCCGGAATATTTTCGGAGGTATTCACGAAGTGCTGAGACTCTGGCTTCCCCTCTCGCCGTATCTCTCATCAGCTTTTCCATTTCTCGGGCAGCACGTTCGAATGGGAATGAGGAACCAGCTGAAAAACACGAATTCATGCACGCCTTTTTTAGCAAATGAACGGGATTTATACAATTTTGGTTTTTCTTGTACAAAATTTTAAAATTTGTCTATAACTTTCGTCCAATTTACCTGACGGATTTCCACGACCTGCTTCGCTCGTTGCATTGGATGTATTGCCCGATTCACTGCTCGAAGCGATACGTGTAACGCTCAATGGATTAAATGTCCACGTGTGACCGTCTAGGGTAACTCGCAAATCACCGTCAGGATAAATCTTGATTACTTTACCCGTTTTTCCAAGAGCCTTGAATGTAAATTGAATAAATTATCAAAAAATGCTTTTCGAAGAAACAAGAAACTATTTCATCTCAGCTTCATGTTTTGTTTCATCCCAACAACGTACCATGCGATGGATTTCATCGACACATGTCAAAAAGAGTTGAAATAAAAAATAATAATCAAAATACCAAGCATTTATAGTAATTGAAGATATCAATGAAGTTTGCCCGTTGTATACCATGGAATAAAAAAAATCAAGAGCTGTTCTTCATCTTCTATTGTTAATAATCTCAATTGTAAAACGAGTGCACCCATTCCACATACGCTTTTCATAACATCGGTCCATTCTCCGTGTCCTTGCTGATAATTCTTAACAGCGACAGCATCGGTTTTGACGCTGACGAGATCTCCGAGAGCGAAAGTTTCTTTGCTCGTAACTTTGGTCAAAGCGCGGGGATGAAAAGTCCAGCGATTGTTGCAGCCCTCGTACTGTACTCTTATGTCGCCTTTGTCCGTGATGCGATGTACAGTTCCAACTTTTCCGATATACTCCACCATTCGTGGATTCCAGCCACCGTGACCTGCTTGCATTTCCTTCAGTGTTTCCACATCGAGCATCACTTTGACCTTGTCACGTACATTGAAAGTCAAATGACAAGGACTCGATGATGTACTCGTTGCGTTTGCAGACTGAATGGATGCACCACTCTCCGACGATACTGTCATCACCGGCTGACCCAAAATCGGTAAATGCTCCTTGTAATATGTTCCGGCCGTGGCTTCCTCGATGTAACAAAGATCCACGCAACCTTTGTAACCCAAACGATACACGTTCGTACTTCCCGACGACCATGTTACCGTCGCTACTGATCGACTGCTCTCGTTGTCCCAACCACGAATATCCATCACTCTGCCAGTTTTCACTAAATATTCAAAGTTGAGTCAGTACATAATTTTTCCTCATTTTTTCTTACAGCTATGAGCATGAATTACATTCGAGGTGGTACTTAGTTTGTATTACATTCATACGTTTCTAAGTTATGAACATTCAACGTTTGAAATATTAACTCCTAGCTCGTGCTTCATTTTCAAATTCTTTAACAGATAACATCGAGTCATTATCCTTGATAAGATATTAAAAATTCTCCAAAATGTCTTTTGCAATTGACTCAACAATTTAATATTTTTTAAATTTTCCTTATAAGCATTTTAAGTCCTGAATAAAGATTTTCCAACATTCCATTTAATCCAGAACCAAATTAAAATATATTACCGGGTCCTCCATCTTGATTGCCCCATTCCCAATCAGGGCCTCTCACGACTTTAGCTCCAATAAATATTCCCTTAAGAGGGATTTTCGTACATCCTTCTCGTGCTGTTAATTGCACACTGAAAGGAAACAAAATTGTATATGAATAAATTCCAAAGAACATAGATCAACTCTTGACAATGGCAATATTGAAGATATTTGGAAAAAACATTTTCCTTTTTTCCAAAATATGTAAATGATTGAAAAACTGTTGGACCATTTATCAAGTGGAAAAAAAAACAAATCAAATTGTCCCCTTTCAAATTTAAACTGCCACAATGCCAAATTCTAATTTGAATAAATGAAAAATTATTATACCCGACAGCGTTGGGAGTCTGGAACCTTTGAAAAGTATGTGACAAATTGTGAACATCGCTCATGTAACACTGAGTACAAAGATCATAGTCGAAGCACTGAGCACATTTCCATCTGATGCCAACAATGCCGTGTTTCTTGCACCCATTGCAGACAATGTTGTTGTGTTGGACGCCGGCTGTGGCGTTGTCAAACACCAAAAGATCATAGTAACCCTGATAGCCTATTCTGTAGTTACTACGAGATCCATGATCCCACTGTACTATAACAGTCTTGTCAGGAGTTTTGTCAGTCGGGTTGGAAGCGCTAGCTCCATTGGTAAATGGAGGCGGAGGTTTGCCAATTTCTACAACAGTGCCAGCATGGCCTTCTCCACCATCTTGATCGCTCCATTTCCAGTCATAACCACGTACTACCCTCAAACCTACCTCGAGCATTTCAAGTGGACGGTAATCTGAAAGTTTCTCCTACTGGAAATACAAATTTCTTTTTTTTTATCCAACACTTTTTGGCAATTTTTTCCAAGTTTCTTAAGACTTAAGCAAAAGCGACAAAAACTATTAGAATCTACAGATATATTAGCACCATTTTTGCCAAATAAAATCTCTTATTAAAAGCAAAAAAATCTTACATGCTTGAAACCTGAATTATCCGTCACGCACATGATTTCAAATGACAAGTCACGTACAACGTTACAGGAAAGAGACAAAACGAGAATATTCGGTTAGGAAAAAACGGTAATTTATTTACAGACTTCTCCTAATCTTGATGATCATTGCTAGTGCGATATAAATCATGTAACATTAAGGAGCGAATAGAAAACGATAAAGACGCGTACACGCACACACGAGCACTTGAGCAGCTTGATACACAGTGGTTTCGATGATATATTTCGTTTTGTATTTGGAAAAAAAAAATCAAGAAAAAACAGGAAAAAGCTTGAGATTTACAAACCTCGAACAATCGGACGAAAATAAGTCCGTCCTAGCAGTCACGAAAACATTAT
Organism: Venturia canescens; assembly: GCF_019457755.1. Lineage (NCBI taxonomy): Eukaryota > Metazoa > Arthropoda > Insecta > Hymenoptera > Ichneumonidae > Venturia > Venturia canescens. Next base: position 14,012,785 of record NC_057421.1, on the reverse strand, counting down.
GACAAATAAAATATATTCTCCAGGGTTTGCACGTAGGTGGCTATTATTTCGGTACTGTGACAGAAATAACTTAGTCGATTGCCGTGCGATAGCTGCTCGGACGAGTAAGAGCGCCGTCGTCCGTCGCCATTATACTTAACACTTAACCACCCTCCTCCCATCCACCCAACCAACCATCAACCAACCCAAACCCCCATGTCCCCCATGTACATATGCAGCAGAGAACATAGTTTATATGGAACCTATGAAACGAACAGAGTTTTTAGCATAGAAAAATGAGTTTCACTTTTCGACTATAGAGTACGCGGCGATTCATCGATTTATCGCACGCATTTCGTCGTCATTCGATGTTTGTTATATGTGAAAAATTGAACTGAGTTTAAGTTGCGACAGAGAAAACGACTACATTCATATACGAAAAAGACATTTTTTTTTTTGAAAAAAAGTTTTCCAAATCTTTTCTGGTTATCTGCTGTTGTCAAATGGATAACAAATGCTACGTGTATAATAAAGGCAGATTGGAGTATAGTTTTCAAATTTCGGCGCGAAATAGTAAAGTACGAAAAGGGGCAATCGACTCTCGATATAAATCGAGTTTTCGCATTACATTTGTTTCGAATTTCAAATGTGTTATGGAGTTCTGGAATAAACGTGCTTCAACGTGTTGATCATGTCATTTTTCTAGTTTTTAGCTTCGCGATTCAAACACATTTGTTTTTGAGTGTAAATAAAACATAACGTAAAAAGTCAATAAGAAATGGAAGACAAGGAAATGGATACATCGAGTCAGGAGCTTCGCGAAGAAGACACAATGAAAATATTACTCGCCACTGATTGTCACTTGGGTTATGAACATAGCACAAAAAGATGTAATAATTGACAAATGATTATTCTTTCAATGCTCTTCTCCGATTTGTTATATTACATTTAATGAAATTTTGTTTTACAGTACAAGAAAACGATAGTTTTATTACGTTTGAAGAAATACTGAAACTTGCTTTGAAACATGATGTAGATTTTATATTGCTCGGAGGTGATTTGTTTCATGATAGCAAACCATCACAGAAAGTTGTATTGCAATGTATGGAATTGCTGAAAAAATATACTTTGGGAGAACGGTTAGTTCATAAAATTTTTCTTTCTAAACTAATTCAAATTAAGTCTAACTTGATGCGCTAATTGTGTGGAACTTGGTTAATGAAATTAATATAGCACGCAAAATTAATTAATATGAAAGAGTTCACACCATCTTTTATACTGTTCTGTCATTTTCTATTTCAAAAATGAAGAATGTTTTAAATACTTGGAAAACTTCTCTAGATACTATATGAATATATTAAACCATTGCATTTTCAATTGGATTGTACTTTTTTTAAATTTTTATCATGACTACAAAAAAATTAAATGTGCAAATAAGAGTACCAAACAATGGTACAAATGCAATAACTATGGTAAATTGTTATGGATGAAATAAAATTTTCACATATTTCATGAAACTTTTCTATGTTGTTAAATTCATTTCGACAGCGATATCAAGATCCAGTTTTTGAGCGATCCTGAAATCATTTTTCCTCATGCATCTCAAAAAGTGGTCAACTATGAAGATCCAAATTTGAACGTGGCAATGCCAATTTTTTCTATTCATGGAAATCATGATAACCCAAGTAAGAGAAAGCAAAAAAATAATTTTGAGAATAATTTATTTCATCATATTTGAAAAATTAATTCATTTGGAATAATTTCCAGGTTTTGAATCAACTGGAACCATGGACATACTTGGGGCTTCTGGATTTATCAATTATTTTGGGAAATGGGCTGACTTGAACGATGTTACGATTCCTCCACTGGTATTCAACAAGGGCAAAACTTTTGTGTCTGTGTATGGCTTGAGTTTCATGAACGATCAGCGATTATCAAGACTGCTCAGAGATGATAAGGTTGAATCAAATATAGTGCCAGTAAACCCTGGACTAAAAAATATAGAAAAACTTAATTTCAGACTATTTTCTATATTTCTTGATGACACAGAGAATGTTGTATAACAAAATTTTCATTTCATTTATGAATTTTCCTTCTAACTAATATTCCACTTTGAACACGATTTGAGCAATGTAAATTCTAATTTTTGTGTATTTCAAATTTCACGGTTCCAGATCAATTTCCCTCAGCCAAGCGGTATTTCGGAACCATTCAAAATGTTTGTACTCCATCAAAATCGTGCCAAGCACACAACGAATGGTTACATTCCAGAGGACAAGTTACCAGCGTTCTTGGATTTGATATTTTGGGGTCACGAGCATCAGTGTCGCGTTGTACCGGAACAAATTGTAGATAACTCCGCTGATCCTCCCCGGCGTTATTATATCACTCAGCCAGGTTGGTGATAAAAAAAATTATGAAATATGATGGATCGGGGAAAGTCAAAATTAGTGTATATATGCAAAATTTTTCTTTTTCTGTTCCACGCAAAAGTTTTACCACAAAACTTACAGTAATTGGAAAAAAAAATTTGCCAAATTTTATTTTCACATAATTCCAGTTCCAATATCTTGTAGCTATTTTCATTAATATTGTATGTGGAATATTCCATTCGTTGCAGGAAGTCCTGTCGCGACATCTCTGTGCGAGGGTGAAGCGGTAGAAAAACATGTTGGCTTATTGAAAGTTAATAAAACACGCTTCAACATGAAACCGATAAAGTTGAAAACCGTTCGGCCCTTCGTTTTCGAAAGTATTCGTCTCAAGGACGTTGACATTCAGGCTGATTATACCAAACCTCTTGCCGATTTCGTTTATCAGTACATCGATGAATACATACAAAACGTTATCATTCCAAAAACCGCGCTACAATTAACAGGTTCGTTACTACTTCTTATTGCATCTTTATAGTGAGAATATATATCTGTTCAGGTTTTACGTTTATTGATTTTGGTAAATACTTACAAGTGGAGCTCCACCTTGAAACGACTCCAAAATTTTTTGAACGGCATGATCATTAAACAATAATATCTCATACAATATTAAGGTAGCGGAAAATCTTTAATGACGAAAAAAATAATTCTTTTGAGCACATTTGTCGTTGTAAATATTTATCTTAGTTTTTTTTTATAATTTATCGTTTTCCACAATATACTTTCGATCCAGAAACTTTTATTTCATCTACAGCAAAGAAGATTCACATTGCAAAATTTATTCAGAATAAGAAAATTGTGCAGAATGAACTATTTTTTCGTGGATCCAAAATTCGAATTTCAATTGAACACACATTTTCTATTATGAAATCATGAATAATCGAAACATCCCTTCAAGCTCTGAACTTAACTACGTTATTCTATTTCCTCCCATTCAGGTCATCCTCAACAACCTACTTTGCCTTTAGTTCGACTGAGGATATTCTATGACGAAGATGCTCAATTATTCGATCCCGCTAGGTAAATTTTCCTGTTCGATTGAATCCATCGATATCAAAATTGCGTTTCTCATCGTATTCACTATCATACGTCAAAGGAAAACTAATGAAACATCACCGTCATAAGAAATGAGCACTGAACTCCCGTATTTGTGAATTACCAATTTTTTGATGAAATCCAATAGATTTTTTGTCTTACCTTCAAACGTAATGTCAGGATACCTCTGGCTCGAATTCACAGCACAACTTTGTATACAGAATCTGTAAATACTTAGTACACAAACGAATCTAAATTCTGAAATCGTGATGTTTTATCGATCCAATTATCTTCCTTAGTTATTGAAATTTTCCGAATACCGGCTCGTGATTTCCGGCCTTGAATATTTTGCTGAAATTTTTTTTCCCAGAATATCCCGAAAGTATCATGATACAGTAGCAAACCCGCGTGATATGATCATATTTCGAAAAGAAAGCACGAAAAAATCTTCAGCTCGAGACGATGAGGAGAACGAGGATTTTGCAGATATGAACGAATGCTTTCAACATGAAGTAATTATAATTTGCACTTATTAATACATTCTTTTACTTTTTTGGATAAAAAAATATGGCATTGTTTAAAAATTCGACAGGGCGATATTGATTGGAATGTGTCCGTTCAAGGCTCGATACAAAAATATTTTTCCCGTGACGACAAAAAAGATCAATTAACAGTATTATCCGTTGATGGTTTAAACGAAGCACTGAGTAGATATGTCGAGGCGGCTGATGATGATGCTTTTCAAGATGTCATTAAGTATAATAATTCATTCACCCCAACTATTTGTTGTAATACACCGAGAGAAATGATTATTGATTTTTATTGTGCAGTACGATAATTTTTTTTTCAGATAGGAAATCTGATCGAATTTTCATATAATTTCGCAATAAACTTAGAACTCCGCGCTATCACTGCATGACTATTTTTCAAATTCAATTTTCTCTGTGTATACAACTATTGTTCAAAGACATTGCAAACCTGACATATTCGATTAAAAAATATTTTCATTATTTCAGTCATCAGATAAAGAAAAATTTACAGTACATGGAAAAATTTGATATCGATGAAGAGAAGGAAATAATACAACAACTGAAAGAATACAGACAGGAACGACAGGCTGCTGAGGCAGATGGGGCCGAAAGACGTGATGTGAGTCTAGAATTATTTCGATACAGTGAAGGAAGAAGTAATATTGAAGGTTTCTAACAGACTCCGGAAATAAAATCAATTTTTCCTTTCTATTGACGTGTTGTAATATTAATGATTATTTCTCTTTATTGATTGATCTACTGTTATTGCAGTCATTCGATAATTCAAATTACTAAAACTAATTATAATTTGAATCGTTTTTAGTCATCGTTCATTTCATAAATCACGATCATTTTTACTCATATTTTTGTTCACAATGACTTGTGTCATTATTTCGTGTATTACAAGCTATAAATTAGATAAAAATACTTTTTATAAGCTGGAACATTTATGCATAATTACAAAAATATAAAATCATGATGAATATACAAATCTTTGCTCAATTAGAAATTTTCGTTCGTTGATTGCAGGTTCAAAATATTTTGGACGACGCAACGCGGAAGAGTCCGAAGAAGAAGACTCAATCGATCGCCACAGAAGTGGAAAACGATGAGCAAGGTACTTCGAGTGATGAAATGGACTACGATCAGTTCCGGGAACTAGAACGGAGTAATAGTCGCAGAGCAGCAGAATTGAGGGCGAGACAGCCTCCAGGACGTTCCGGATCGAAACCCAAACCCCTACGTAATCAGATCGCTCCCCTTCCATTATCGAAACAACCTAATCTGTTTCATGTTTCAAAGGTTCGCATAGCATGAATTTTATTTTATTTCTTATCTCATGGATTCTGCACTGTTTTTTTTTTTTTTTTAATTATTCATTTGTACTATTATTTAGAAATCAAAACGTGGTAATGGCGCAGCCGCGGGCTCGTCGGGTCGGGGCCGCACAGCAGCATCAAACAAACCAGTACAATCGTATGATGTGTCAGATTCTGAATCCGAATGAAAACAACGATTTCGAAGAGTATTTCATTGCTAATTTCAGACTGATATATTTTTTTTCCATAGACAATAAATAAATTTCCATTTGCAACAAAATTTGTCATAATTTAAAAGCTCACGAAGCTAACGAATTGTCTATTACCTTGAAATAAATGGACCATAATTTTCGTTCTTAATTTTTTATTTTTTTACCGTTCAAATCTTATTCTATGAGTTTTAAGACTCATAGAAAAATGTTTTTTTTAACAAAACAAAAATTTTGTTTTTTATCCTTCAGTTTTGAGGGCAAAGGGAAAGATTTTTTGGATTCAATTCTCAATCATCGTTTCTCGCCTCAGTACGTTTCCATGGTCATTATTTTGATGTCACAGTGATACAATTCGTCAAACATTTAAACATTATTCGTGTCTCCATTGATAAACCGTGGTACATTCTAGAAATAAGTTCCGTTGCTTAGCTTGTCATCCGGATCATAAAGAGTCGACACGATGCAGATTTTTTTTCTATCGTTCATTCATCAATGTGTTCACCTCCATTGGGCTGCCATCGTATGGTTTGGAATATGACATTATCTTTCGACCTTCGCAAATTATCAGCTCTCTCAGCTCCGACTGAAACAAACATTGAACATAAATAAAAATATACAGAAAAATACGACGAACGTAATTTCAAAACTGAGTACTCGTCAAGAGATTTTACCCCAAAATCTAATTAGATCTTGTAAACAACACTAACAATAAGTTGGAAATAATTTATCGTTCAAACGGAATTTTTTTTCTCGGAAAACCAGTCGATTAATTTAATCAACACATAAAAATAAATTTTATGTAGATTTTAAAATCGTTTACGCTAAAATTCCAGGTAAAAATCTTTTAAAAAATTACTTTTACCATAAATATGTTGTAAGCAGCTACGAGTGGTTGTGTGTGAAACTTGCAGTCTTCATATGGTCGGTTTCCGTGTAATCGGTCCTCATACAATGCTCGTTTTCCTGGTCCCCACCCTTTCGAGAACGTCACCTTTGAGAATAAAAGAATTTTTTTCCCGTCATTGTTTTTATTAGTTGAATTCCAAGAAAATTTAAAGTCATAGAAAATAAGAATTTGACCGGAGATACTTTTGACAAAAATTTGATATTGACTTTCAGAATGGATTTCATCTGCTAGTATAGAAAACTGAGGATGACATACCTGTGAAGATCCACTGCCGATAAGACACATCGTCAATTCACAGATTACGAGGGTATAAATCGTTAGCCGCTGCATTTCCAATTCCACTGAGCAATCCGGTATTGGAGCTGTGTTTTTCAGAAATTAAATTTTCGTAAAATTTTGATGAAAGCCTAGGAATTTTATAGTTTTGGTAGACTGAGTTAGAAGACGGCGCGTGTAGAACGCCAATCGTTGTTCTGACGGTAGCACAAATAATTCCACAGCTTTATATACCCTTTTTGCGAACTCGCACGCATCCTGATTTCAATGGGAGAAATTCCCCTCTTTCAGTCATTCACTCAAACCCCCGAACCAATGTTTCACTAGCAAATACGTATGAAGATAAGTTCAACCTACAGAGATTTCTATACATCTCGCTTCAAGGTACTTTTTAAAATCTGACCTTCCTCTAGCCTCCAACCACCAGGGATCCTGGTTATTACGTTCCTAAAGAGAATTCACTACATTTTGATAATCCAGCAAACACTGCTCTTTCCTATTTCATTTCACATAAGGCAAATAACTTCCACCATCATTTGATGTTTTTTTTCTATTAAAGAATTGTTCTCATTTGTGTTGACTGAGGAAAAAAGTACGATTTTTTTAACACCAATAAAAGGTACTTGAGGAGCAATCTTCCCCAATGTTTAGGACAAAGCAAAAATGTTTAACCACTTTCCCAAATTTTTTGCAGGGAACCTTTATTGATTAGATGAATTCAAGAAGCAGAAATTCGAGAGAAGAAAGCCAGGATTTTTCTTGAAACAGTTATAGAAAGTAAAAAATTATTATGCGAACATTTGAGGAACGTTCTCATTTTTGAAAGTCAAGGAACATTTAGAACTTTTTGCTGCACTTTATGGGGTTTTACATTCCTATGGAATGTAGAAAACATTGGGTGAATATTCCTCAATTTATCACACCTTTCACATTTTGATTGGGAAGTCAGTTTCAAGAGCGCAGAAGAGTGCATGAATAAGGTAAAACAGTTTGACGAGAGAAAAAATATTCGCGTGCTAGGTTGAATTTAAACAAGAAAAGTCAATTTTACGATATCGCTATATATAAGTGAAATTATTTTTTCTAGATTTTTAATGCAGTGCAAAGTTATCAAATTTCAATGTTTGAGGATGTAATGCTGAATCTTCTACGTTATAGTATTTAAAAAAATCTAAAAAAGGAAATATTCATGGAAAATTCATAAGGATTCATAAGTATCTTCAAATTTCTTTCGGGCAAAGCGAGAAGAAATTGTTTGACCATGTAGCGAATAACATTTTTGTTTAGATAATCTTTTACTATTACTATTATTGTAAATCAATGCTCAAAAAGATGATGAAGTTGTTAGTTCTTGGGATGACTTCCTTTTAGTTCAATTTTTCCTCTACTCCCCAATATTGTATACATAATTCGAAAAATTTAATGATTCTTTGAAAACAGTTTTCAAATTTAAGTGGAAAATTGCAATGCAGTCGAGTATTGGAATTCAAATTGGAAGACGTTGGAGCTGAGAAAATGTATTATTTCATTCAGTATTGCATCTTAGTTATCACTCGTCCGTTTTTCATTATTGGTTTCCGATAATTGTTCATGCTTCCGAAAGAGAATATTACGCGTTTTATGCTGTACGCATATCGTGAATAGAAATAAAAATAGCACGAATTTGATGGGAAAATCTCCGAGTTCTCGTGAAACTGCGCACCGTTGAACATCCTCTCTCGGACGTAGCTTGAAATCCATAAAATTCAAAAACCAATAGAATGTAAAATAAAAAATATATCTCTTTCTCAAAGTAAAGGAGAATTTACAAAAAACCGAAAAGAAATATTTGAGCTTGGAGATTCAGCAACTACATTTCCCAAGTCTCCCAACCCTCAATGTTAAATTCTATCACAGTATCTCAAACCTATTCGAGCAAAGTATTTTTTTTATTCTCGAAACGTTCGCAGTGAAATTCCTCACCGAATATCTTCCTCATTTGCTCTGTGAAATTGAATATTTGCCTTGGCCTAAGCACCCTCACAGGTGCTCTTCAATCATAAACTTTGCACACGTGATAGGTCATCGAGTGAAATATAAATTTTACGCAAGTGAAATTCCCTTTCATCTAAATTTATTTGTCTTCGGCCAATCTGATAATTTTGAAATTTAGATAGTTAAACCGGTACTGCACCATCACCACGGTTGATTCAAGTTTTTGGCTGAGAGTAGAAAAAGAAAGCTCATAAAGGAAAAATTTTTATGCATTTCACTCAGAACTATGTTTTCAAAGTTAGTTTCAGTGATAAAGAATAAAACAATATTTTTGTTGATTGAGAAACCTTGTCGTGGAAGGTCTATTTTTATGAGAGAAGGAGAGGAGAAAAGGGAAAAGAAAGAGACCAAGTTTCTAGAGTGAAAAGAAATTTTATTGACCGTTCATTGAGTTGTAAGTTGAACGCGTTGTACAATGTACTCCAGAATCTCATAATTTTTCCAACGCAACCATATGCAATGATCACTACCACTTTAGCACGCCGTTTTTAGCGCCTGACAGTAAATGGTAAAAAATAATTTACTACTTCGTGTAGTTGAAGAACGACGATGGAAAATGTGCTATGTTGGTTAGCGAAATGGGAGCTACTTCTGTTAATTCGTTTTGTCGAATCTTTTGTACAAATTCTAAACACTCACAGTTGCTTCTTACCAAACAAGATGAAGGGTTCTTTATTACAAAAGAAACAGCGTTTTGTTTAAACTTCTCTATTATCTACAATATTCGCTAAGGTTCCAATTTACTCACTATTAAAACTTCATCACATTCTCACCATCATACAAGTGCGGATATAACGAGTATAACAATTAGGCGTTTTGAAGTATTTTTTTCTTATTATCAAACCTCTAAGAAATTTTTTTGTCGAGCTAATATACAATTATGCATTTAAGCGTTCATCTAAATTAAATCGATTAACTTAGATCTCATTTTTATCGTAGTTTTGTTGCGTTAGTCAACACATCACAGACTGCTCAATGAATTTCGTCCAAGAATTTCGGCACAGTATTTTGAATAAAGCGACAAAATGAAAACTATGAAGTTTCGAATGAAAATAACATCCGAACGATTTCCCATTCGGTCCTGAAAAATGTGTAGAAAACAAGAGAGCTGGGAAAACATTGAAGCAGTTTTGAATCGTGTTTCTTTTTTCACATCGCCCGTATTTACTGAGGATATGTATAGTTTGGTGTGGAAAATTATGCAACTGGCGAGCGAGCGACTATTGGATGAAATAAATATTTTTTTTACACATTTACCCGTGCAATTGATCTTTCACACAATATCACGTTGTTTTTTTTGTCAATCCCTCATTCTGATCGGTACCAAAATTTGGACAGCTGAGAGGGGAAACATTTTTAGGTTTGTTTTTTCGATACCGTATTTTTACACTTAACAGAAGTTCCTTCTAAAATTTTTGGAAACATGAGGAATTTCCGGGAATTTCGATGTATCGTGATGAGGAAAATACATGCCAATTGCCTGAAATATCGTTATCTCATTGATCAATGTGTCAGGAAACGGTGGTCTGACATGATTCTTTGTTAAACGGTAACCCCAATTTCTCCGAGGATTTCTGACAACTTTTCAAGGTGTTTTGCAACAGATGTGTATTGTTGCTGACTTCGGGCAATTAATTGGAAAGCGTTCATATACTCTAGCTCAGAAAATTGTGCACCATTCTCCAACACGCTGTTGAGGATTCCTTCTGGAGTCTCGTAAAAAAGTTCGAAATATTGACGAGCGTAATCGAGCGAGAGCTCGCGAGCCATTGTTATATTGGTTAGAGTCTGTTGCAGAGTAAAAACGTTTCTGCACATTCTTTGTATACCACTCTCGTCTATTTTGCCAATGTACTGTGCAGAAGTGATGAGGATTTTTGCTATTAGGTGGCCCAATCCTTCGAAAATATACTAAAAAACAGAAAAAAAAATTCTTTAATACTTTATAACAATATTCGTAATTCCCACTTCAAAATTCTATTGAGATTTTCAAATGTCTATGCTCTACCTTTGTTTTTTTCGGGTGCAAAGTAGACTGCAACGCCTCGTCTATGTTCTGCAGAACTCGACTGAGTTCTTCAACTCTTGGATCAGCCTCTTGAGGGTCTTTTACTCCGCCGCACAAGTGACTGTACTCTCCTTTCGGCAGTAGATAATGGAAGCACTGAACCCGCACCTGAAATAATTTCCAAAAGATTTGAAACCCTCCGAATATTGGACGATAATTTTAAATTCTTTACTTTTATAACAACAGATCTCTATACAATGATGGATTTTAATTGTTTAATGAAATCCAAAATTATTTTTTAATCATTGGAAGTTATGGCAGTATTAGTTTGTTAATCTTTTTAGTGAAATATTTCAACGAAAATTTAAAATCACCTCGAGGTGTAAAACAAGTATACAAGTGTCAGCGAGATCTTCGAATTCGTCAGCCACTTGTTGGAGTGATTCGACAAGTGATACTGGCATGGGAGGCAAAAGAGATTGTCCATCAACGTCGCTCTTGGCTTGATGCAACTCTGTGATCAAGGATCTCGTCGATAAGGCAAACCACTCCATGCTCTCTTGTAACAAAGCAAGACTTCTCAATTGTCCAACGTCCGAAAGTATTTCATGAGAATTGATTCCACCCTCGCCCAGATTGCTCGCCAAGATTTCTGCCTCTCGTAAATTACGCTGACGTATTTCTTCCGGGCTCTCCTCGTCCTGAGTTTCTTGGCGCCTCATTTGCCAACGTGTCTGTTTTCCTGGTTTTTTGTAAGTTTCGCTCTTGAGATTGTCCCAGTTTGGAAGCGATCTGTAAAGTTACCCAAAAAGTATTTTTTTTTCGCATTATTCTGAAATCACGACGGATGATCTAAAAAATGGTTCCACTCATGGAGTATGCATTTCCATCTCTCAAACTGTTCTGAGTGATCTTTCGTAAATTATTTTTTTGAATATTCAAGAGTGATCGACTGTAGCTAAAGTTAAATCAAAGTAATTAATTGCCATAAAAATCTAAAAAAACATCCAAAATTCAAAACAAATATAGCAGTTTTTTTATTACTGAGAGTGCGTTTATTTTTAAATACTATCCATAAAACAATTAGCGTTTCTTGTTTTTTCATTTGAAATTATTTCTGTTCAAAAGAAAAAAAAGATGTGAAAACTTGACGTACTTGATGAATCTACTAATATCATCGTCTTTGAGCCACGCTGCCGAACATATCCGTTTGTCTTCACTATCTGGTTGTATGATACCACGGTATGCAGCATTACACGTTTCTCGATAATTGTGCAGTACGTTCAACGCTAGTGTGCAAAAATGTTCACCCTGCAGTGGTAGAGCAATCATCAAAGATCTCAGCTCAGCAACACATTGTTCGACTTTTACAGTGCTCTGAAAAAAATTGTGCATTTTTAAGAAGATTGGATATCAATATGTATGGAAAAATTATTGTATCCTTTCAGGTCTTGCATAAAAGATATTTATTATTTTGTACCCAGAATTTTTACCTGTAACAGAGGTCTAGTTAAGCCAAGATCTTTCATGAGTTCCGGTGGGGTTGTAGCTCGCCAAGCTTCCGACCCTTTCGTCGCTGTGTCAATGGTTGTTGCAACCATCACATGATGTTTCCCCAAAAACATTTCCTTAACGTAATCAGCAATAAAACTGTTTAAAGTACAAGGACATCTGAAAGCAGGAATTTACTTACATTAGAAATTCCCTCTCTTGTGAGATGAAATGAAGATTTTATTGAAATAAATTAAGCTTGGAATGTGACTAATTGTTTATGCAGAATTATAAAGTTTTACCCTGGCTTGCAGTCAAGAGCTCGTTCGATCTCTTCGATAAATTGCATCATAGGTCGGAATATAAAGGTTATATTCTTCGGATCAGGTTCGCATACCAGTTTTTTATCACCAACGGTTTGTCCATTTTCCTGAATTCATCACGAAAGAACAAATTATTCAAAACAAACGATGGCGTTTCGATGAGCAACGAAAGACAATTATTATTTCGAATCAAATTTCATTTCGATCATTAGATTCTTCAAAGGGTTTCTATTCAAAAAGACGGTAAAATCCTAAACGCACGCGACCGAACCGAAAAGTCCTAAATTTTAAGCTTAACTTAAAATTTTTTTTTCCTTTCCTGAAGTTTTCATAATTGAATTTTTATCAAACGCAACTTTGTCATACACCATTATTTTCGATGTTACAAATCGAAGAGCGAGGGTTTAGTGTAATTTCATTATCGCACACTCGGAAAATTTGTTGCTGAAGAGTGTGGGCTTGCTTTCGATCAGGTTGCAGGCAATCGCGTTTGGAAAAATATAGTACTGGGATCTGATGTGAAGAGAAATGGAAGTCGAAATTTACCACTAAACTGAAGTTGCTGTATCGATGTTCTTTAAGATAACTGTTCAAAGCTTTCGGATGTGTTGAAGAGTCGAATTTGAAGAGACGACCGGTTTTCTGTCGTTGCGGTTTTCTTCGAGCAAAATAAGTATTTATGTCACTGGTAGGCTCGTTCAAAACTGTTGTCGAGTGGAATGGTCCATCAATCATATTCTGTATATCCAAATATTCTGTCAATAATAATTGGAGCTGCAACAAAAAAATATTTTATATTTTTCAGAATCTATTTTGCAGTCATTATGTTTTCGATGCATAACGTTGTCGTTAGGAATGAAAATTATCTTTAAACCTGGAAATGCTTTAATTAATTTATTAATATCTCGGTAACTATATAATTTTTTGAAACACCTTTAAAAATTGAAATCATTCTCTATAAAACCTTGAAACTTTGATAAATCGGTAAAAATTCTTCACTAAGCTTACACCAGTTAATGGAAAATGATATCGGAATGAATGACTTACAACAGCTTGAATTCTACTCCACACGTCGGGCATTTCGTATAATCGTACTTGTAAATTGTACTTTTGAATAACGTGCGAAAAACTACGCAAAGCCATTGAATGAGCTCCAGCAACCAATCTCATCTGATCGAACACAGTATTGAGCAACTCCAACAACAATATTTGACCTTCTGTTGGATTGTTAGTGCCGCTCACTAAAATCTCCATATTTTGTGAAACCATTTGCTTATTCACTGTCGCTTGCTTATTTTGATTTCGTTTTATCTGATCTGACGTTCGTGCTATGATATTTAAGAGCTCAGTTTGCATTTGAACTTTTATTGCCTGAAAAAATAGTATTGAAATTGAAATGGTTTTTTCTTAGGTTGAATTCGTTGTCGTGACTTTGCTTTGAAATTTTTTGTTATTCATATCAAATCTTACATACCTCCACAGCTTCGGGTATTTTGTTGAGTAAAGCAAGGCACTCTATTATTATGGCGATAAAATGTTCCGAATTCTCTTCTGGATTTGACGAATTTTCGTCCTCCACGATATTGCTCAGATCTTCAAAATTGACGTTCATATTTCCTCTTTAAAAAAATATCTTCATTTACTATTATCGAACGTAGCAATTTTCCATTGGTCGATTGAAAAAAGGCTTGTTTTTTTCCTTTCAAAATTACTTTAAAATTCTCTCATGTACTCTTAGATGAGAATCATAATCGTTATTGTCGTGTTGGGATATTGATCAGAATTTCAAAGCAATACGTGTAGATAATGAAGAACAAACTTCAAAATAAAACGTTGAATAAATTACGTTCAATGTTGTTCTTTTTAAAATGACATATTACCTCGATGTCTGAGTTCCTGGATAAGGAGACATGACATCGAGAAGAGCACGTTTGACTTTATTGCCCCTTGAGCTACGAGATTCATTGCCTCGCTGAAAATCTCGGCCAGATCCTTGTCTTTTGAGGAAGATTTCTCTCGTGTTCTCATGATACAAATGTCTACTGAGCTCCTCCAAAAGTTTCATATGCAATTGCTGCTTTTTTGCTTCCAGTTCCATTCTCACTTCTCTCAATGCTTCGACACCTTCAAGACTACCGTCCCCCATTGACAGCGATGAAACAAGCAATTGAGTTGCATGCAGATACAGTTTTCTGTTTAAATAGTTGCTGAGACGAGATGGTACATCTCGAAGTTGATCTCTGTAAAACAATTTTATGTAATTAAAATGTTGTCACGGACGTAATTATCACTCAACTGATTTGAAACAAAAGAGTTTTGAAAGCTGTTTGAGAGATAATACTTTACTTTATAAATCATTGAGTTATGACTTTGTAAAGATTCCGACAATTGTTTATTGAATCAGAAACAATTCAAGTTCCCTTCAAGGGATTCTCAATTCCATACATCGACATGACAGTGTGCCTAAAACTAGTATTTTGGTCAATAAAATCTTTTCAAAATCAAAATATTGGTGATAATAATTTTTTAGCTTACATATCATTTAGAAGTTGTAAAACATGTTTATGTTCAATGCCTTCGAGCCATAGTTTCATAAGTTCCTCTCGCCTGCACCTCAGAAGTTGTTTGCAAGCATTTAAATTCTCTTTAACAGCATGGATTTTTTCTCTTGAAGCTGTTACTCTTTCGGATAGAGTACTGAAAATCTGGAATGGAAAAATCATTGAATGCACAACTGTCATAATGGGAGATTCAAAAAAAATTAAGATAGCGTTATTTTGAAATACAAACCTTCATGACTTCCGTTAGGTCTTGTTCATGCAATGATACCAATTCATCGAGACGCTGATCACTCCTTTTGTACTCTTTTTCAAGTTTTGCTTTTTCAACTTCTCTCTGTTCGTTTGTTTCGCTCGCTGATAAAGCTCTTATTACTGAGATCAACAATCCACTCTGTGTGAAGAATCCACAAATGTTCAAAACAAACGATGATGTAAAGATAAAAGAAGACACATAACATTCATAACCTCTGAATAATAGTAAATATTAAAAAATTTATAAAAGATCGAGCATTGACATTTACATGTTAGTAACAAAATTTACTCACAATTTCTTTCGTGGGTTTAATTCCTCGAGGAGGTTTAACAGGCGGTGCGGTGGACATTTCTGTTTTTATTTCTTATTCTAGTAATGTCAAAATCCTAGGTTGTGGGAGGTGAGAGTACAGCGAATATTTCTTCAACCCACTCCTAGAGGTAGTGTTGAATAGCAGGTCATATGAACCGTTTTCACACACATATTCTTTATTATGAGACATTTGCATGTCGTAGCTGTCGACTAATCGAATATCGATACATCGATTTTCACAGTATATATATATATGTGTGTGGTCGTTGATATGGTCATCTGATTCATCTGATTTATGATTATTCGTATAACTGTCAAAATAACTCACAAAAACAATTAAATCGGCTCCAAAACACTTCGATTTTTCAAAATATAATATAAGATAAAGGAAAGTCTGAAATTCTAACTTATCAAAATGTCAAGTATGACAATATCTGCTGTTCGTTCGCGAACAAGTATACTCGATAAACCATTGAGCAAAGGAAAAGGAGAGGTTAGCCTCAGTTGTTATGCACTTTTGTTTTCGGAACTTGTGCAATATTGTCAAAATCGGGTATATACAGTGCCGGAATTGCAAAGCAAGTAAGTTTTTGTGTGTCCATTGAAATTCCCAAGACATCTTTTCTTTTTGGAAATTTTGCATATCTGCAAGTCTTTGATTAAAGTACACATAAATTGGTGTTGTGAAACAAAGGATGAATTCATCTTTGCCCTAATTTGGAGAAATAAGTTTCATGTCCTTTGACCTCTTCAGAAACTCAAAGGGCCCCAGACATTGCAATTTTAAGCCTTATCCATTTTCGATTCAACAATTTTTATTAACACTATCAACTTGATCTGGAAACCTAAGACACTCACTTGAAAAATAAAACCTAAACATTTTTCAAAAGGTTTCGGTTGGAAATCCTTTGCCTTAAAAAAATTTCTATTTCAAGATGTGCTAGATATTTCAAAAATATTTTTGGAATAACGAATTGGTTCTGAAATCTGTATCAATAATTTTAGACAATACGAATTCAAGAACCCATAGAGGTTGTTCATGAAAAACTGAAAAACAGAACATTCTTGACTAAAATGAAATTTTTTGGCAATAATAGAATGAAATAAATATTTGGAATAGCCACTTCATTCTTACTGATGCAAAAGAAAAAAAATATTTTCATAATTTTTTGGAAAAGTGGTTATTTTAAATATTCACCTTTTTTCAATTCAAATTTAATAATTTAGATATTTATCTAAAATCACTATAAAAGGAAAACCAAAATGCTGAGAATGCAGCATTTGACTAACATGAGCAATTGATCCTTAGGAAAGTGACATCATGAATACTGAGTATTCAATGAGTACTAATGAAAAAACAAAATGATTGTATTTCTTAACGTTTGACAGATTGGCAGAAATGGGAGCTGAGGTCGGCCACAGAATAACTGACCTTCTGGTAGTTAGAGAAAAGAGTGGCAAGCGAGAAATAAAATTATTAAATGCATTACTTTTTATCAAAAGTACACTATGGAAGTCATTGTTTGGTCGTGAAGCTGACAAACTGGAGCATGCTAATGATGACGAGCGTACTTATTACATAATAGAAAAAGAATCTTTGGTTAATAAATTTGTGTCTGTGCCAAAAGACAAAGGAAGCTTGAACTGCGCTTCGTTTGTGGCAGGAATTGTCGAAGCTGTGCTTTGCGACTCTGGCTTTGTGAGTATTCCCTTGACATTTTCCTAATCGAATCTTGGATGCTTTACAGATGACGAACTTTGTTGTTTCAGCCTGCCAAGGTGACAGCTCATTGGCATAAAGGCACTACTTATATGGTCAAATTTGACGACGCAGTTGTGGCCCGAGATAAACAATTGGAAGATAGATAATCAGAAAACGAATGGTGGCATGAATAAAAAAATCATACTTAAATTATGTGTTGTTTGTATTGAAAATTCCGAAACGTGTAAATTTATCGGTGACACATCGAAGCCTGTGATTGTACAAATATGAGGCCGTGATTAATTCTTCAAATATTTTTTAAACTGTTTGGAATATGGTGATTCAATTTTTCTTCCTTCTGCTTCCATATATTTTATTCTTCGGGATGCAAAAATTCTGTCGTTCCACAATTCAATTTTCAGAACTTCTACTTTGAAAATTTTTACAACCTCTCAAACAACATTAGGTAATTAAACTATTCAATTCAATGATTTTGTAGTTAGAACATGAATTGGAATTTTTATTAAGGTTGGATAAATATTAAAAAATGAAACCTATTTATTTGTGAAAGTAATTATGCAATATTAGTGGCAGCAAGAATAATTTGGTTATTTTCGTGTTCGTACAGCATTATCCATTTATTTCCAATTTACACTTTCAAGATCAAACAACATTTTCTACCGAATTTTCACATGAGTTTTCCCGTTTATTTGAATTTGAATTCCCTGTCTCTGTAACTGACTTGCCCAGTACGATAGCGATGTTCTTGCTTGTCCTGTAAATTGAAAAAACGCATATGATTATTGACATTGATGATGATGTCTCATTTTCTTTTGAATAAGAAACAGTCAACTATACTCAATACATTTTTTTATGTACTCACTTTATCGCCGACTATCCAAAATGTCATTATGGCTATCGGCAGAACGACAACACCCATGTAATATAAGCCCGTTTTCCAGTTAGGTCTAAAGAACTCCGATTGTGTAACGACCATCGAATGTAAACGTTGCAATCCCGAATCAAACTATATAGGAAAAATATAGTCAAATATCAACAAAAAATGTATTTTTTCTGTTCGATCATGTTAAGGTGATGGAGCAATCGCTATCTCGCCACCGTGAGTGCGAGAGAGATAGCTGCAATTTTCGAAATTGAATATGTTCGACACGGTTCGATCAATAAAAAAAAGCCCCTGTCAGCGTATTTTTGCCATCTTTTCGCGTCCGCTGACAGAGCCTTTTTTTGATTAGTCAAACGACAGCGGAGAATTTTCATTTCGAAAATTCGAGGTGAGGTTAGTCGACTGATCCATGCTCTTAATTTTTCACATTGAATTTCTAACAGGCAATTTTGTTAATGTTGAGTTTTGTTTAATGAATTCTCATTATTTTTTTGCTTCAATCCTAAACACATCAACTAATTTTACATCCGAGCCAGCATTGTTGCAAATGGGAGTTATCAATTTTTTCTAAATGGTATTTATCCATTGCGTATCTAGCTCATGTAATAAATATAAACCCGTCAAAGCTTAGTCTTTTTACCAATCTCAATGGAAAATATGTTTGCATAGATTCGAATGCAAAAAAGTTAAACTGAATAAAAAAGAATCGATTGACATTCTATAGAAAAATATTTTCATGAAAAAAAATACTGTCATGAAATAAAATTAATAAAATATGTCCTTTGAGTGAAACGATCGAATAACTGCCATTGTGTTGAAATATAATGTAAAGTAATCTTCAATATACGCCATTGAAATGGTATAAATTTTGTATCAATTGAAAAATGACTCATTCATCAGATACAAATTTTATACTTGTACTTTTCCTGTTTTCAATGCATAAATGTTTAAATGTAACTTGCAGAATATTCTTATGATATCCCTAGCGGATTGTACAACCAGGATTTCGGTCATTTTTATTATCCGATTGTAAAAATATTAATACTTTTGAAGTAACAAAAGAGAACTCGATATAAAGATTAGAGTTCTCAAAATAACAGAAACTGAAATTCATTGTTACTTCTTATTGCCAAATTTTGTGAATCAGAATCCTATTTTTTTGTCAAAAACGTTTTTTGATTTCCTGTTAAAAATAAATTATTCAAATCAAAATCTGTGTTGAAGTTTTAAAGTTGACCGATGATTGTCTTGGAATCTATTCTCCATGACAGTTCGTTTTGTACAAGCAGATAACCGTTTATTTAAAATTTCGTACTCATTAGACAGAGCACAGAATTGAACGTCTCAATATGATGGTGACATTATTACCATATAGAAAAGCAATTCATGTATGCCTCCTATCAAGTTATGTAACAATCAAAGTTATCAGATAACATCAAATAATCAAACATTATTGACCAGCACTTGATTGTATAATAGCTTGTTTACATAGTTTTTGATTTTTATAGATCCATGGTACGTATAGTTCTTAAGATTCAACTGACGTTCGATCTGTTAAAACGTATAGGATAATTAAAGGTTAGTACAACTATAGGAGAAAAACACTTGCCAATGCTCCACCTTCGCTAGCCGGACGATAAGGATTACCGACCTCTTCCAAATATTTATGACGAAGAATGTTACGTCTAGCCGCTCGGGCTAGCATAATTTTCTTCTGAGTCGGTGTGACATCGTAAGTCTCTTGTGGAGTAGACATGATTTTCTTTCCTCCGAAAAGAACACGAAATCAAAATCAGCCCTGTTTGCTGGCTGCCCCAACACATACACACACGCCACGCACCCGCGCCCACATACATACGCAGCTGAAAATCGTTGAGTTCGATGAAGTTGTAGTGTATCGATTATACGAAAAAGTTTCTCACAGACGTGAAGTTTGCTGGATGATAAGAATCCATTTCACTAAAGTCAAGAAAGTGCTAAAATTTGAAATTTTTTTCGACAATACGATTCTTCAATACTCAGTGACCAGATTTATTTTCTTTAACAAATTCAATAATTTGATACGTTATTTTTTCATTGTTTTGCTAAAAAATTAGTATTACGATATATTTACCAATACTTATACTGGATATATTAAGCTCCTTATATTATCAGTTCTATGGTATTTAAAAAAATAACCAAAGAATCTTCTAAATATGACAATTCCAATTATATATCATTTAAAAAATTTCTAAGTGGGTAGCAGTTTGATTTTAAAAAATGTTTTTTTTCTTGTTTGTGAATTTTTTAGTAAGTGCAAGCGACTCAGAGACAAGTACATTTATGTTATGATTATGACGAGTTGCTGCCAGAAATTGAATATTTAACCCAATACACAAAAGACGATGAAAACAGGTTTATGTGCGCCACCTATATGTTGATGTATCATAATGACACAGGCTCATTGATATTTTTATAATTTATTATGACTTCTCCGAACCAGTTAGAATGGAAAAAAAATGCAACTTTGGATAAGGATTTTTGTTTTATTTTAGCTTATCTCGAAACCATGCTATAGCTGTCCAAGAGTTCACGCAGGTGTCTGGTGTAATCGGAACTACAAAAAAAATGCTACATACAATCGGTTGTATTTATTTGGATGTTCAGTCATATAGTATGCCGCGCGTGAAGGAGCAAACAAGTGACAGGAAAAGGAATCGACATTACAAAATTTTCGTGGAATATTAGATTGTGCGGCACAAGTTCCATGTTGCGCAATCTTTAATCACACAGTTAGCCTATAATTATATATCGTTTGTCATCATCGTAGAGGGGTAAAGAATATGAACGTCGCATATCCTTCGATTATCCAGTATTGGTATTTGATGGCAATTCGGAGTGTATAAAATTTTGACCATCACGATTTGATAGCTTGAGGCCTTAATTATCGCGTTTATATATGAGACTAATTAACCATATCTCATCTCATTTATTTCGCTCGTGTATGAGCCATTTCACGTGAAACTGCTGCAAAACTGGATAAATTTTGAATTATTAATTACTTTGACTCCGAAAATAATGATTTGGAACGAATAATGGTTTCTGGTAAAGCCAAAAATAAAAAATTTTTGGCTCAAGATTCTCGAATAATATGAACGAAAAAAACCCGGACGTATTTGAATTTCGTCGTGTTTTTCGTATCATATCTATTATTCTCATCGTCAGAGTCACAGATCACTTGATTTTCCTTCGAAACGCCCATACGTACACATGTATACAGAGGAATGGAAGGAGGACAATGAAGTATGAAATATGTATATAGGATATTTTGATTTATCAGTCACATGAGCAAGTCAGACTGAAAAACATGACTGTTTCTCTCGGGTTACCAGTTCAATGGGGGTGGAAAAATCTCACGTGACAAGATAAAAGCCTGCTTGTATACACTCATGGTTTTTTCACATCTATCCATTCGTTCGAGATGAATATATATACATGTTTATAAACGTAAAATACGATCAAAGTGTAGTTATGACTCACGTGGTACGACGTTGTGCATCTCGCTCGCCTCTATTTCAAAACCGAGAATCAGAGGGTGAGAAGAGAAGTGCAGGCATGAAAGGAGAGGGGAAGAAGAAAAGGAGGTGGTAAAGCCTAGATACATACACAACTTGTCGAGGATCGAAACTACAGTTGAGCGTTTTGCGATCCTTCGTTTCATTAGCTCTCGAGCGCTCCTCAAGGTTCATCGTTGCGCGTTGATCAACCAAGATCGTTCTGTTTGTTTTCCTTTGTTCGGTGAGTAAATTTATTTTTAATAATAACTTACCAATTTTGGTGTCTCCGAATTAAAAGCAACTATATACGCGAGTATTGTCATTTATTTATGCAAAACAGCACGGTTCATAATAATGTCAACATGTCGAGTGATGTCAATTGCATAATACGCCATAAAATTTCTTTTAAAAAATTTGAATTTCGTATAATTTCTTCCAATTAGACAGATAAGTTACCAGTTTGAACTCGACTGCAATTCTTTTTACTCGTCACTGCTATATACGACGTTTCTATGCATTCTCGTAAGTCACTGCGCATCGCCTGTCAAACAAAGAAGTACACAGAGCTATTCGTGCGTATTGAAGCATTGTCGTATCACACTATACCGTTATAGAGTACATTGGCGAGGTTGGGCACAGAATAATATAGCATTTCTACAATTTGGTTTCGGGTGTTTTGGAGATGCCAATGTCACTGGAAAATTTCATCATGCGGAATTTCTCCTAGCCGTTTTATTGTATACATTCCCGTGTCCATATTACCTTGAAATTTTATACTGCGTCGTGATTGGACAACCAATCACTGTAGAGTGTATTTCCCACGTTTGACCGTGAACGCCAAGACGCCAAGCGAAACTTCCTTTCGTAATATGTATACACACAGTTGTATGGATCAACGTCTTTTTTCGGACATACGCTCTTTTTCTGCGGTCATTTTCGAAATATGACAACTTTCGTTTTAACTTGAAACGGGTAAAAAAAAATTTTTCATTCATCGGGATTATTTAATAAGATGGTCAAATTTGTTGTATATCGAAAATGTTATTGAATCGTATCATAATAATATCTATTGTATTATTAATTGCTCACAAAAAAATTATAACATAATTTGTTGAATCGTAATAAATTGTTTTGAAATAAATTAGCTATTCTATCTGTTATTGAAGTAATGGAGATTTTTCTATAATATATCATTGTTCTGGACAATTATTGCAACAATTTATTAAACTGAAATAAATTCTGAAATGATAGATAAATATGACGCTGAAGTTTCCAACGTTGGAGTCCAACGAAATGATCGAAAAAAAATTCTCCAATAATTCCAGTAATTCTCCTATTTTGTTCCCTGTCAAATTTGCGATTCGTAGTTTTTCAAGCTGCACCAACGATTCGTGAAATAAAAAATTGGTGAATTACAAACGTTTTTTTCGTTCATTTCGTTGGACTCCAACGTTGGAAACTTCAACGTCGTTAGATAAATTATTTCTTCATGAAAACTGTTTGTTTCATCATGATTGAAATATCTATTTGAAGTTTCATGTGGTACATAAAAAACTAGGGTCAATAGTACAAAGATTTATCATCTATTTCATAATCCTCAATGTGTGTATCATAGATTTGTAAAGAGGGTATTAATGACCGGAATGAATAATAAACACATTTTATCAAATCATACGTCCATATTTTTTAAGAGTTCATTTTTCTATGAATGATATTTGTCAATCATTGACATTTTATCTCTATTTTTTGCAGATAAGAAATAAACAACCATGAAGACCCTTCTTGTTGTATTCATGGCTATTTTCGCTGTGGCGCAGGCTGTTTCATTTTTGGATCTTGTTGAAGCCGAATGGAGCACCTTCAAGGTATATTTTCCACTATATTTATCTTCTATAACAGAAAATTATTTTTTCACTATTTTCCTGGATTTTGGATTTGTGAAAAGAAATTATAGCAATAGTGATAAAGCAAAACTATATTTTAAATTAAAAAAAAAGCATTCCCATTAAAAGATGGGAATTCGTATATGTTAAATGTGCAAAACAATTACACCATTTATTTCCATTGTTTGAATACCACCGGATTCGAATGTTCAACTTTGGCCAGCAGAACGGAACAATTATTCCAAGTCTAGAATATTTTTTCAGTCTACAAATGATAAGTCCAAAATGAACAAACTATTCATTAGCTTTTGCATTTCTAAATTCCTTCAAAAAATTTAGATTAATCTGGATGTGTTTCATGAAATTTTTTCGACGTAACTATACTATCGAAATTTGCAGTGCTGTGTTCTTTGAATATTCCTTTCTTGAATTGAACGATCGAATTTAAAAAATTTTTTTGCAACTCATTTCCCAAAGATTGATAAAAAAAGAAAATGAAAAGACCAATTTATCAAACTCGAATCGTCTCTGGACGATCATCAGTCAATCAGGGTTCGTTGTCATCTAAAATTTTATCTTAAGCCGGATGCAAACCGAGTGAATGAACTTTAATGGAACTGTATGAACGCTCTTTTAAAAGGAAATGCGCAACTCGCGAAATAACGTTTCTGCATAGAAAGCTCGATAAAGAATTCTCAAAACTGTAGTGTCGAGAGATAGAAAAATAACTTGTTTTTTTTTCACAATACACATAAAAAAATATCTGCTAGAATACACGGTTGATTATTTTGACAATTGTGACTTCCTGAAAACTGACACAAAATCCAAATCATTCAGACGATTTACGTATCGAATAATGGTTCTCCGCGTTTTTGCTTATCAAGCCAGCATGACGCAGTCGTCGACTTTCATTAATTAGTAACGCGATACCCTTACAGATAAGTCCACTTGACCATTCGGTCATCCTAAACACTGTTGTAGCATGAAGTTTAGTGACGATAAATTTGATACTTGCATTTTTTGTTCCCATGATCCGGCGCGTGTATTTCTTTATGTGTAGACCGTATCTTCAATCAAGCATGACTAATTATTATCTCAAAACGTGCCTTCGACATCGAAATATTCTTTTGGAGTATCGTTCCTCGGTTGTACTATCGTAACTTGCCATTTTCAACATTTCAAATGACTTTTACGTTTATCGGAGAAACGTGCTAAAAAACATTACACTTTTCAGATCGAACATAACAAAAAGTACGAGAGCGATGTAGAGGACAAATTCAGAATGAAAATTTTTATGGAAAACAAACATAAAATCGCTCAACACAATCTCAAATACGGAGCTGGTCATGTTTCGTACAAACTGGCGATCAACAAATACGGCGATTTGGTGAGTATATCGAATTAACGAAATCGCTAATAATTTTTTATCAAATATTTCATTGTGATTTGCGTTTGCATTTGCGTATAAACTTCAAAAAAAATTCAAAGATTTTTTTCAATTTTTTGAGAGTTTCTTCATACGAATTGCCTCCAGATAGACTGTTTTTAACAGCAATTTTAGTCGAACTAATTTTGGATGATTTTGAATTTCGTTAAATAGCTTCACCACGAGTTCATCCGAAAGATGAATGGCTTCAAAAGACCATCCGGCAAACTTTTGGGATCAGAGAAAAAACTGGTAGGCGCTAAGTTCATAGCGCCAGCGAATGTTGAGCTTCCATCGGAAGTCGATTGGAGAAAGAGCGGTGCTGTTACACCTGTTAAAGACCAGGGACATTGCGGTTCTTGCTGGGCATTCTCAAGCGTGAGTGTACCAAGAGAACCAAGTTTCTAACGAACTTTACTTCTCTAAGACTCGCATAATATACTTTTATTCCAATACGTTCATTATCTCAATAATAGTGGGATAAATTGATATGGCCTAAATAAAATATCGCCTAACCGCTTCGATAAATATGTGTAGACTGGCGCCTTGGAAGGCCAACACTTCAGACACACCGGTGTACTGATTTCTCTCAGTGAACAAAATCTCATCGACTGCTCCGGTAAATACGGTAACAACGGATGCGAGGGTGGGCTCATGGATCAAGCTTTCAAATACATCAAAGACAACAAGGGACTTGATACTGAAAAGTCCTACCCTTATGAAGCCGAAGATGACAAGTGCAGGTGCGTTTTCACGAAATATTATCCAGAAGTAAAAGCATATAAATAAAAGTCAGGCAATTTGAAAATCCTTTGATAATTAATTTTGAACATTCTTCAATCAATTCCGAAATCTAATGAAATTTTACTCAAAAATTGATATCGAACTCATGTCATTTTCGAATCGGAGTAATTTTTTCCACTTATTCTACCGATTTATCAATTTTTTAAATGAATTAATTGGTGGAAAGTTCACTCCACTGGTTACGGTACAATAAGTTTTTGGCAGAGCAGGCAGACACATCTGATTAAATTGAGGAACGAAATTAATGTATAAACAATGGTCTAATGGAATTAGAGTAAAAATGCATGTTTGTTGAAAGAATCGTATTTGGAGATAGGAAGCCTAGCGAACAAAGAATCACCAAAGAGTGATCAGAATGCTTGCTTTCTTTCCGTCGTGATTCATTCAAAGCATTCTGCAATTTTGGTTCAAAACATTGTCTCATTTTGTATAAATAAGGTCATTAATGAAAATACCTTTGTGTGGCATAGATACAATCCCAAAAACAGTGGTGCCGAGGACGTTGGCTTCGTTGACATACCGGAAGGTGATGAGGAAAAATTGAAAGCCGCAGTCGCGACCGTCGGACCGGTATCAATCGCTATCGACGCTTCTCAACAAAGCTTCCAATTCTATTCCGAAGGAGTGTACAATGAGACTGATTGCTCAAGCACCGAATTGGATCATGGAGTCCTGGTTGTTGGATATGGAACCGATGAGGAGGGCAACGATTATTGGCTCGTGAAAAACAGCTGGGGCGAAAGTTGGGGGCTCAAAGGTTACATTAAAATGTCACGAAACCAAAACAATCAATGCGGTGTTGCAAGTTCCGCGAGTTATCCACTCGTTTAAAAGCTCTCTGATAATTTCTGTGTTTCAAAGTAGCTGAACATGACGTGAATACGCCAAATGAGAGATTATTTTGCCCTTTTGACTGGTGTAAATATTAATATCCAAAAAAAAAAGTTGATATTGAAATTTGGATCGTGAAATTTGACGAGTTTTTTTAAATTCATGCATTTACTTTTTTTCTCATTTTTCCATCGGAGCTGCGAGAATTGGTTATTGTTTTCCATTAAAACTTTATTATAAACTTCACTAATTATGAAATTGTTGACAATTTTCAAATGAAAATATAATAAATTTTAATCCTTTTCGACAATGCAAAATTCAATATCATCAAACAGAGAAATTCATCCAAGATTCAAAAAAACGACGACCCCGATAGAGGCTTTAGATTATTGATCAAGCTATATAAGGTTTCGTTAGAATGCATCAGCTTTGTAAAAACTCATCAAAAAAGGTTGTTCATTATCAACCGACTTGGCCTATCTGCTATGTGTTTGAGAAACGAACATATTTTGAAATTGTGCAAAAAGTATAGAATTAATGTTTAGACATGCCTGTAAATTCAATATAATGATCCATTGTACGATTCTCGCACTCCATCTTGGCTTATTTTTATAAATCTTTTTTTTTACCCTACTTAATGGTTATGAATTATTCATTTAAAAGAATGTACACTTAACATATAAGTTTCGTTTAGAATTTATTCTTAAGGGACGGTTTTTTCGTTTTATAGTCGCGTAAAATTTGATCAAATTATGACATTGATTCATGCGACAGTATGGATGTACGTATCCGTCGATTTTATGAATAAATCAGAATATTTTTCACCCACGTTGTAATTATTTATTATGCCCATAGTTTCAGTAGAAAACCAATATGAAATTGAAATTCTTAGATAACTTATTGCTCTTATTACGATGACTTCGTTTCGTTTCTTACTTTCCTTCCAATCTCTGCGATATTCAATTTGTTTATAACATTGCCACACTGCGGAAAATTATGTTTTACAGTTCGAAATGCTTTTAGATCGAAATTGAATATATCAAATGAAACTTCTAAGTTACACTAAATTCTTGAAAAATTTGTCAGATTTCGACATCCAAAGTCCCGCTGTTTCCATGACTGCTATGAAAAGTTTTTAATATATTATTTGAGATGTTCCAAGAGTTCCTCAAGACAAAAACAATACCAAAAGCACTCAGTATCATAAAATTTGGGTCAAGTGCCAAGAAGATAGGTCCGTGTCGAGTAGTAGGTAGAAAGTAAGTCTCGCTCACTCTGACATCGAGTCAGTCAATCACTTGTCCATTTCCAAAAACTCTGCTCCGAAAGAGTGAGAGAGAAGGAAAATCCGATAAGTTTTTTATGCAACGGTACTTCAAATTCGGACGTAATATATGATGGAGCTTAATCACAGAAGTAAAAGAAGAAAGAGAATTATAAAAGGAGGAGTGTACAAACCCTTAGAACACAATTCTTCAAGGATCTGAATAACGTTTGTGTTTGCGTTGTTTGTTTCATCAGTTCTCGAGTGAAACACAAAGTTCGATGTACGCTCGTTGGGTATGTAAATTTGTTCACTATACTGCCTGGTGGGAAATGCATTTTCCGAAAAAATTTGACAATTTTTCTATTGCAATAATCAAGTCGAGTTGCAATTCGATGGGCAAAATTATCATAAAAATGTTTTTGTTTCCACTGTAATCGAGCGAAGGTACAAAATAAAAGTTTTTATATACCAACAATATAGAAAAACTGGCTCATCACTGAAAAATATTATTCATAATTTCACATTTATCTACGGTGTCAACATCGTTGCAGCTTTTGATTAAAGTGATGATACGAATCTATGATTATAGCCCATAATTAATGGGCAATTTCATGTTTTGAAAACTCGTGATTCCATTGATGTTGTTAACACCGCTAAACTGCTCTGGAAGAGCGAGAGAGAGAAAAAGAGAGGAAGAAATTGATTGATAAGCTTTTCATACACTAACACATTGAATTTTAGATAATATATAATAGAGCAAGTTTGATTAGAAGAAAAAAAGAAAGGGGAAGAGAGAAAAGAAGTGGCAAGCCCTTGAAATAAATTTTGACAGGGATGGTGACTACGATTTGAACGTTGTGTGACCCTCCATTCGTTTCTTCGACGCTCGAGCACCCGAGTGATCTTTGTCTCCTGCCAGATCAGTGAAAACAACGCAACCCAAATTCTTACGATTTTCGTGTTGCTTCAAAAAGTCACTCTACAAAGAAAATATTAATTTGACTGTTGTAAGAACATTGATTGACATCGATGTAACACGATTCATAAAAACCTCTACTCCTCGTACACCGAATAGTTTTTTTAGAATTAGTGCGCGGAAAACTATTCCAGCCTACAGGGCTTGTCGAGCAGCTTGTACCGTCACAAGAGACAATAATTGGTCGCGTTCGAAAGTTTTTTTTTAATGGAAGTTTTTGATTAATTGAATGACGTTAAATGTTCGAACAACGAATAAAATAAATTTTTCTTGGAACTAAGTGCTCCAGCTTGTCTGAAATATAGAATTAAAATCCCGAAATACTAGAAGTGCAATAAAATAAAAATCAGCTTGAACTATAGTCCTATAAAATGGTTTATCGGTGACTTTGACATTATCTGTGTCCTCGACGCACTTGTAACTACTGATAAAATTGATGATTCGAATTTATGATTACGACTTTAATACTCAAGTTATGAATGAACTACCGCGGACTCATCCGGGAACTCATAATTTCTATCGATGATATTTATAAAACACTCTTTTTCCTATTTTTGCAGAAAAAAAAAGCAAACGAAGAGTTTTATGGTTGTTTCCATGGCCATTTTCGCTGTGGCGCAGGCCGCCGTGGCTTTGGGTCTCTTTAAAGTTTAATGGGGCTCCACCAAAGTATTTTTCTTCCTCGTGTGATTTCACCGGATCATAATAATCACTTTCCTACAAGTGGATCGACACCGAATTAAACGAAGAGTCACTAGACTGTGGGCAGTGCAGCTTCACGCAGAAATTCACGTTGATTCGTGAGAAAAGATCGAAAAGAAGTTTACCAATTTATCGGGTTCGAAATCATGGAAAAATATCGAGGCGTTCTTAAATAAATTGATTGGAGCAATAAAAATGGAAAAACCCGGTTCGCGAGATAATTTTTCTATACGAAATATATGTCCTAGTGCTTCGCAACACATAATCAACGGATCGATACAGATAAGAAAAGATTTACTAATTCGACGATTTCAAATGTGTTCCTGACTACTCCGATTCACTATCGTTAGTCGATCAGCATTCGTTATCTCTGAAACGTTAGGCAGGAAACGAACTCTTCAATGATTAATAAGCTATTTCCTAATATTCAACTCATTCTAAAATAGAGACACTTATTGCGAAATCGTCTGACAAAAATCATCCTATAAAGTGTGTTGAAAACTAACTAAAAAAGAAAACTTTTCGGTAGTTTACAATCGTTTTGTTCATTTATTATGTTCTGCTTCTAGAGTTAAAACGTAATTGCACGTTTCCAAGAGTAACACGATATTCTCTATGAATACATGCTGCTCGTTCGTTAATTTAGCTATCCTGAATCCACTTCGAACTGCACGAACAGAATTTCATGACGATCAAATGAGTTCTGACATTTTTCAGCCTTGTGAAGTTTTTGATTGGCTGAAATCATCCTTTGCACTGTTTTGGAGAAAAAAGGAAAACTAAAACAGAACATGCAAATATAGAGTTACTTTTTGCAGGACGAACACAACAAAAGTTACACTGATGAAGAGGATCTGATGAAAATGAAGATTTTTATAGGAAACAAGAAATACCAGCAGACGACAGGGTTGTCAATGTACTTGTCCCGAGACTCTACCGAGTCTCCTGTGTAACGAAACCTGATATTGCTGAACACAATAAAAAATACGAAGCTGGTAATATTTCTTACAAACTCGCAATCAACAAATAGTGAGGAATCACGATTTTAAAAGAACAAAAGAAACTGAACATTGCGAGAGTGCCACAGATAAAAAATTGCTGGTTTTTACCGTTGATGTAATTATGAGTAATGACAAAAAAATTTGAATTTCGAATGCAGATCGTGAAATGTGATGGATTTATTTTCTTACCAAATTGCGTTGAATTCCACGGCTCATAGATCTTAATGCTTTGAGACCTTTTCGTAATAACTTGTTGAAGAAGGTATCGAATTTCGAGCCAACCGGCTCTATTACCCTCGTCTTCGGAAAACGGACAAATTCTTATGTTTATGCAAACCGTATGAAGATCGAAATTAGCCTATTTTTGTAACTCAGATCCATTGGAAGGTTTTCACCTTCCAACTTGGTGGGCCTTCGTTATTTTTCCTTATTCTGCTCGATGTTCGTGAATCAAAATAGAAAGGGTCTGATGATTGAGTCTCGCTTCATGCTCGATTGCCGATTCAGTCTTCTACTCGAGTAGAAATTGATTAAGTTGTGACGTCAGTCGATGAAAAATCCTGATGCGTTTGACTGCTTGTTCACTTCATTTCAATGGTCTTCGTTTCTTTTCTTTCATCCGATTTCGTCGATAGTAAATCGTCGCCTTATGATGAGACGCAGCGCAAATTCTCTCCAGAATGAATCCGCAGCCTGCTGTCGAGTTTTTTGCTCATGCATTACACGTACGAAATTTCAATAGTTTTATTCTGCATCGGAAGAAAATTTCATGTGTTTGTCAACAGAACTGTTGATCAAGTCCTATGTCGGCCAGGTTGGTAGAGCCTTAGGTGTCACCATCTCGTTAGTTCGAACCATGGAAACAACCCAGTGCTGGAACTCCATTCGATAAGCTATCAACTTCTCATTGAAATGTCGAATCTTATTGAAAAAATCGATTTTAAAGACAGAAATAAAAAAATCTTCTGAAGATGTTTTCCCACGTTATCAACTCACGCGTCCTTCGTTTTCAAGCTCAATGTCTTCCGTACTTTTATTGAACATGTTCGATGACAAAATTTGTTTTTTGCACAACATGTGACACGTGCCCAGGCTCATGGACACGTGTCGCTATGGTCGCTCAAGATTCCTTGAAATCAAATTTCAAGGAAAAACCTTAAATTTGATAAGCGCTTTGATTCTCGGATGGTGAAGAAATCAAACGATAGCATTGTTTCGTAATTGGATTAGAATTAGAAGATCGTCTGGAGATCAAATGAAAGATTGATCGATTGATATGCGATCAAGGGCCATCGTACATCTTCGGAGTGATACACGATCAAACTGGTTGATTAGAATAGGATGAGGAAATAACACGGAAGAGGAGGTGGTGGTAAACCCTTAAAACCAAACCCGTCGAGGATCGAGATCACAGTTGCGAGTTCAGCGATTTTCGAGCGCTGCTCAAATTCGCTGTGGAATCCATCAGAAATTCGATTCTTTTCCTCCGTCTGGTGAGTAAATTTATCTCAAACACGAGTCGAACGATTTTTGCGTCCCGTCGTTGAAACCATTGTATAGCAAAACTTCATCCCTCGTTGAGTTTATTTGCTGTGTCTAGTGAAAAAAATGTCATCAAACCTCCAGCTTTCCTGAGATGATTTTTAGCGTGAAATGAATTCACAATTACTTGAAATTATAATCAAAATTAACGTCACCCTTTTGTACCTCATTTTTTTTTTTTAGACGAAAGACAAACAACCATGAAGACTCTTATTGTTGCTTTCATGGCGATTTTGGCCGTGGCGCAAGCTGCCGCAACGTTGGATCTTCTCAAAGCTGAATGGACCGCTTTTAAGGTACTTTTACTAATTTTCTTTGCAATTGAAGATAAAAATGTTCTTGTTTTTCTGCTGTTTTCATTGGCACGTTCATACCCTACAGAGGTGATGATCAATGGTCAAGTTATTTCAGTGGCTTCCCACAGCTGTTCATTTCCATTGCATATTTCACTTCAATAAATTGATGTGTAAAAACGGTGATAAACACCAAAATAGTGATAAAAAAGTTTTAGTTTAGTTTTTCTGCCAGAATTCATTGACATTGATCGATCAGTCTTTATCATTTCCGAACTGCATGTACTTGAATGAGATATTGATCAATTTATCTTCATATCCATGGACAATCTGCCACAAACAATGTGTTTGTTGTTGATTAGTGCGATAATCGACTTCCTGAAAGTGAAAATGGGTATTCGAATGAAATATTTTGAACCTGGATTTTCCATTTTACTGGCTCCAACATGTAATGTTTAATTTTTCAAATAAATCGAGTTTATTGAAACTCAATAGTTAAGATTGAACAACTAGAGAAACGAGCTTGTTCATCGATCCGGGGACCCTGAATCAAATGTGCCAAATAAGATCTCGCATTTGCAGAAGGCGCTAACTGTGGACTTACTTTTTGCAGAACCAGCACAACAAAAGTTACACTGAAAAAGACGATCTTTTGAGATTTAAAATTTACATGGCGAATAAGGATTTGATTGCTGAACACAATCGGAAATACGAAGCAGGTCTTGTGACGTACACACTCGGAATGAACAAATACGGTGATATGGTCAGTATTTGAACTTTTTTATTTCAATCGTTGTTCAGAACTTTTGTAAAGAATCTTCAGAATTTTGTTCAATACTCTAATGAGTTGCTACGAGTGTTTCAAAAATTGTTACCTGACGATTAACTGCGGTTACGAGTGTAACGTTGCACTTTATTTATTTCTCTGAATAGCGTCATGACGAGTTCGTGCGAATGATGAATGGTTTGAAACAAGCGGTGGACGAGCCTCTGAGCTCAGAGGAAAAACCGGCCCGCAGAACTTTCATACCGCCTGCGAATGTTGAATTTCCGGACCAAGTCGATTGGAGAAAAAGCGGTGCCGTTTCGCGCGTCAAAGATCAGGGACAATGCGGTTCTTGCTGGGCATTCTCAGCTGTAAGTGTTTGAAGAAAAAATTTAATTTGGAAAAAACCGCGTGATACTTAAATTCTTAGACTGCACTCGCCGGTGTGAATCAGTTTTGCATTTTTCTTGATTTCGTGCAAAACTTGTACGTGGTGAAGATGTACGGTCAGAGGCCTAACCTCAAAATCGTTTTGTTACTTCAATTTGAGCAGGATTGACATTCGTATATAAATGTCCCTTGATTTCCTCAATAAATATGTGTAGACCGGCTCATTGGAAGGGCAACACTTCAAAAAAACCGGCATCAGGGTGTCACTGAGCGAGCAAAATCTCGTCGATTGTTCCGGTCCATGGGGCAACAACGGTTGCGGGGGTGGTCTCATGGATAATGCGTTTCAGTACATCAAAGATAACGGCGGTATAAATACCGAGTCGGTTTATCCTTATGAAGCAGAAGACAACAAGTGCAGGTGCGTCTGTCAGATTTTTTCGCAACGAAAACAGTAGAAATCGATGAAAAACTGATTTTTGGAATGAAAAAAGGGTAAACAAATTCCTCAAAGTGCCGGGGCATCATTGAAACATTGAATTGTACCCTCGTTACGAATGTGCACACAATTTTACAGCTCAGATGTTTCGGCCTGATTTTCATCAAATTTTCATATTCTAGGAATCATGTTCAAATAACGAAGCTATCAAACTAAAATCAAGAGAAAAGAGTGATTGAATTATTGCAGTTTTTTTCCTCGCGATTTTCCAAAAAAATTCGATTTTTGCTATTTGTTTTCAAGGCTCGTGTGTGTATATCACTCGCACCGTGTGAATAAGATGTTCAGTAAACAAAAAACTTTTCTTCGTGTAGATTCGTTCGGAATAAAATAGGAGCGCAAGACTTTGGCTTCGTCGACATACCGTCTCATGACGAGCAAGCATTGAAAGCGGCAGTCGCGACGGTCGGACCGATTGCGATCGCTATCGACGCTTCTTCTTATAGTTTCCAATTATATTCTGGTGGTGTGTACATTGAACCGGATTGCTCGAGCGACAATTTAGATCACGGAGTGTTGGCTGTTGGGTATGGACATGCACAAAACGGCGGAGATTATTGGGTGGTTAAAAACAGCTGGGGCCTAGATTGGGGAATAGATGGATACATCTTAATGGCCAGAAACCGCAGTAACCAATGCGGTGTTGCGACTATGGCGAGTTATCCAATCGTCTAAAGAATCTAAAGATCTTTGACAATCTCATTATTACAAAACGCCCGATCGCAAGAAGCGAACGTTCGATAGATAATTATCCTCGCTGTTTTAAATTCATCCTTTTTTTTTCATGTGTAGTTATTCGCACTACAAAATTATTGTACATACAATCTTCAAATACATACTTTCAACGCACGATTATGATTTGTCGAATAATTTATAACCTCCAAACGCTCGATCCATCACCCATGTTGTTTAGTTACAATCGAACGTTCCCCGTAAACGTAACGAAGTTCAATTGTACACAATTCTATTCGCGTATCAATAACAGAAAATGGTCTGTGACAAAAAGTCACACTCGCTACGAAATCGAACATCGTGCCAACGAAAAAAGTTTTGGGAAAATAAGTGAACGATGTAGAGCCAGAAAAAAGAAAAAGGAAATGCTAACCCAAAATGAATTGGCAATATCACACTAGAAAAGTGATATACTGAAAAACCGTATTGCAGCCTGGGGAAAATGGCGTGTGCGCAATCTTTTTAATTTCCGCAAGAATAAAATCGCACGTTTTGTTTTCGAAGCAATCTTTTAATATAGCAACATAGTCAGTCTTACAATAATAAGCCAAAAATACAATCTATTATATATCAAGCCGTCGGTGCGGGAGATTAGGTGCAAAAACTCCACTCATCATCGATTATTCGGGTTTGCAGTTATCCCGTGTTCCATCCTATATTATTGTTCCATTTATTTTCATAATTGCGTGGTAATGACGATTAAGAGTAATAATGATGTCACACTGGTATGAGACACGCTCCTCGGATGATAAATTCTCCATCCGTCATCACTAGAAAATATAATTATATGAAACTCAAATTCATGTTCACCCGCGCTACAACACGTCTATTGACATTTTTCTTGACGTATGTTTCTCAATGCTTAAGAGTATGGATCAGTCGACTAACCTCACTTGGAATTTTCGAAATCGAAATTCTTTGAGACAGTTTGATCGATTAAAAAAAGGCTCTGTCAGCCTATGCAGAACGATGGCAAAAATAGACTGACAGAGCCTTTTTTTAATCGGTCAAACTGTCTCAAAGAATTTCGATTTCGAAATTTGCAACTATCTCTCTCGCACTCACGGTTGCGATATACCAACTGATCCATCCTTTTAACCCATTTTAAGTCAATATCATTATTCCTCATCTATTTTCTCTTTTTTCTCCTTTCTCTTTGTCTCTCGATTTTTTGTTTTCTGCTTCTCTGCTCTTCCCGTTTACCACCTGATCACACACAACACTCGCACTCGAAGCAAGACTATTTTATTCATTATAATTGTGTCTGTACATTCATTCGTTCAATTGCACCGATTTCTCCCGCTTGACGTGCGAAGTAAATTTTACAATTTTACACATAATCTTCTTAATATGCATTTTCATTTATACCGTTTACATTCGTTATTCATTTGTTTTCCTCTTTTTTTTTTTTCTTTTCTTTTCCTTTTTTCTACCACTTGTTCGAATCTTAGCTCTCTCGCGTATCATACGCACGCGTCTCTTGGAATTCCATATTTTCACCTAACATATTTTGAGGGTTATGAAAAAAGCAACCAGCAAAGTAATGGAAATAAAAACAAAATGGATGAAAATTCATAACCAACTGTGTTGTTACTCGATTAAATAAACGCATAAAACTTCGAATAGACAGGCACGCACAAGCAACAATACGATGTACGATGGTATTTATACTTTTGTCACACTATGAAAAAAATGGAACTCTGAACAAAAACAAAGCAAATAAACAAACGAAAGTTCGCTACGTACACATTGCATTCGCTGAACCAAAAATGTGACCGGAAGAGAGATTGACGATGTAAGAGAGACAGAGAGAAAGAGAGCGAGAGAAATATTTCGAACCGTCGTTAAAAAAAAAAACGTCTAAGGTTTCTGTGAATAGTTTATTCGACGAATTCATGTTCGATCACGACTTTCGTACATGAATTTTCAAATATTCTCCTCAAACGCTCGTCCATAAGTTACGAAATTAAACTGGACCGCGATGTTCATTGTCGTGTACCTCGAGCAGTATGCAAACGGACGAACTTCCGTTTCATGGGAATTAACGAAAAAGAGCAAAAAAGTTCGCAAACTAATAACTATTTATTCTGTCCAAAAAATAGTGACAATTGTATGCTAAATCTGGCAAGAAAATAGCCGAAAACCTAAGGATAAAGGGTTTATAAAAAAAAAAAATGAAAAAAAAAAAGTATCCACTCTTTTTTCCATTTCTTTCAATTTCATCGAGTCTATCGTGCTCTGGATTCTCGGCGTTTTTCGGTTCAACAAACCAAATATCTAATAATGTACGTGAGGACGAGGAAGCTTTTTCAAGGGCGAGGAAGAGGAGAGGACACAAAATGGACGATACAAATATATAGATATATTATAATATAATAGATACTTATTTGATGAAACATTTAAAGCCTTAAGTAAAATATACAGTGTCTTGTTCGTGTGTTCGTATGTTTGTTCTTTTTTTTCATCAATTTTCTTATTTATCTTTTTTCTTCATGCGCTGTTTTATTCTTACACATTTTTTTGTGGGTGTGTGCGTTCTGTGTCTCGAGCCACGTGCATATTTCATATCATCTTTTTATTTGCTTATCTTCATTTTTTCCAGACTTCCAAAAGACTCTTCGTTTCTTCGTCGACAAAATAGCATTTATAAATGCGTTTATTTACCATCGCGCGTTCATTTAAATTTAAAAATGATATTTTTTTTTCTCAAACTGAAACGTGGTGAAAGGCAGTAGTAGTAATAAAAAATTTATCTTTGTATCAAATTTAAAAAAGAATGTTCGGCTATCAGTAAAAGTTTCTACCGACCCGTAAGCGACCAATCTTGAATTTCTCTTTCTTTTTTGTCCTTCGATTACATATATTATTTTAGACTATTTTTTCACGAAATTCCTTTGTAGGAGATATGCATATGTTTATTTTAAAAATGAATTTTGACGACAGTACGTAAATGTATAATTTCCATTTAGTTTCTCATATTTTACTCATCATTTGTATAAAGCCGATTTCAAAAATTGAACAATCGGAATAGAAAAAATTGGTCACAAGTGTCTCAGTCGCGAGCGTTACCATCAAATTGGCAGTAATACTGAACATAATTTATCGAGGCCTTAAGCTTGATGTTTACAAAAAATTGATATATTTTCGTTAAAAAGTGGAAAATTGAGCGAAAATATATGGATGCTCGTTATTATATCTTTATTGGATACTTTCACGAAGGCTTTTTTTATCCGTATAAACGCTACAGTACATTTCCGCGTGAGCGATTTGTCATAAAATATTGAGTGGTTTTCTTCGATGTGATTCGTCGTGAGCGAATTGAAAAAAAAACTTGTCATCTCCAAAATGGAAAAAAAATATTTTGGACGAGTTTTCTCAGCAGCAGTATTATTATCTAGCAATCGCAGGCGTAGTATTTGGATAGTAGAAATAGCGATAATTGGATTTAGTCGAAGAGTGATTAATAGATTTAAAAAAATGTATTTTGTCCCTCTCCTCGTATCAGCAGGTATTGATTAATTCGTAGTAGAAGGTACGTCCTATATGTTTTTTTTTCTCATTTTCGATCTGTTTGCAATATATTTGATAGTTCGTACGTAAATATTTGTTTTGACATTTCTTGTTACCTGGTATCGTTATTATTATTATTATAATTGTATTTTGTTTCCGTCGTCGTCGGACTATCGCATTTTTTTTCATGAAAAATTAAACTGATATTTATTTCCATCCGGTCTTTAGGCGCTCAACATCATCGCACTCATGGTATTAAAAATAAAATCGCGTTTTGTTTTGTTCGTTTACCTCAAAGTTTGTTTCCTTCATTCATCTGTTCTAATCTTGTTAATTCACTGCAAACTACTATTGTGGACCACGTCAAAATTGATATTTATTTGGTTGATTACTTATCTTAGCTCCCACACGCCTTTTAGATATTTTATTCCAGTTTTATTTTCGTCTTCTCGTTTGCGCGAACGCTACGACCTTCACTCGCAAATATCTCTCGTTTTTTTTTCAACTCAGCCAAAAGATGTTGTTCGTTGGTTTTTTCCTATTAGAGCTCGAAACAATTTCGTATTACTCGGAAAAAATATAGAAAAAAAATATCAAATTCTTCCCTCCGTGTTTTCACGTGTCGTGTCTTTTATTTATTTTTTGTTGGTGTACCCTACGCTCTTGCCTCGATCACGACGTCG
Organism: Venturia canescens; assembly: GCF_019457755.1. NCBI lineage: Eukaryota > Metazoa > Arthropoda > Insecta > Hymenoptera > Ichneumonidae > Venturia > Venturia canescens. The sequence continues at coordinate 13,973,666 of NC_057421.1, read as the reverse complement.
ACTTCGCGTTTAAATCTCGTCAGTCCCATTGGTAATTCAGCTTGATTCTTTTTCCTTCGAATCTGTAACAACGAATCAATCGATTTATTCTCGTTTCGTACAAAAAATACGTACTGAGATGAAACATTGTAGATCATAAAAAACGATTCTAAAACAATTTCAACAAGTTATTTATGTACCGCTGTCAGATTTATCTTCGGACGTTCCATTTGTCAATTCGGGTTCCTTCTTTTTCTCGCCCTCCTCCGAGTCAACGCTCGATGCTTTCTTATCCTCCTGATTGGCCGCTTTCTTGTCCTTCCCCTTGCCCTTCGCTGGTGTCATTGGTTTTGGTTTCGGCTCGAGACTCGGATCAAGTACGATTTTACCGATGTTCTTGCGGTCGTGCATCTTCTGCATCGCTTCGGGTACATCCTCGAGTGCCCACGTTGAGTCAACACGTGGCTTTATCTTTCCTTCAGCCCACAATTGGTATACCTGCTTTACTGCTCTCCTTACAAAAGCGTGAGCACCGTGTTGATGCATCAAACGACGGAGATTCAGTCCCGACAGAGTTTTATTGTCCTCGAAGAGCTTAATCGGTGATACTTTGTCCATCGTCCACCACTGTACACCAAACGTTCATTAAAAATTGAAAGTTCATTATAAATATGAGACTCCAGTATCAACTTGGAAATGAGCATTAATCGTTGACGATCGATCATCGCCTTCTCTCATTGATACGGTCATCAAAGATTAAACAAAATGACGAAAACCATAAATTTTAAACTCACGTATCGGGCAACGGAGAAGAAGCTTTTCGTTTCACCGGTCACGACATTGCTCGATCCGTAAAGAACGTATTTTCCCATGGGTTTCAGTAAGGCGAATCCTCTGTTCCATTCCTCGCCACCAACACAGTCGAGAACAATATCAACGCCCTCAGGAGAAACTCTAAAAAGAAAAAAATCTGTGAGCATCTTCGATCATTGAAATAACTCATTTTATGATTCGAGCCAAGTGTCGGGCAGTGTTTAAAATAGGAAAAAAAAATAATAAAAAGTTTTTACATTATCCACTGGTCAATTACTAAAAGCGCAACCCTCGAATGACGACCCATTTTTTAATCGATTCTTACTTTCTGACTTCGTGACTGTAGTCGCTGCCACGCTCGAGAAGATGATCAATCGTACCGACCGTTTTGAGCTCCTCGTGCTTGGACTTGCTGCAAACGCCGAAGATCGTAACGTCCTCAACAGTTTTCGCCAATTGTACAACTGCCTGACCCTGGAATGAAAAAACGCACGCAACAATTAAACATTGTTATAAGGTTCAAGTGACGAGTCTTTTGTACCAAAATTTTGTGGGACGATGAAATTTTTCATGTTGATAAGTTTTTTTTCCTTGAATGATTTCCAATTTCGAATTCGAGATTGGCACGAAATTAGCTCTTCTTCAAGAGTATATTAATGTATAATAAAACTGATTATACGTAGGAACATGGTGAATGTGTACCGATTAATAATTTTTTCCTACATCGATGTGATATTTTCAATGATTATTGAAATTATGGAGAATGAAGGCACGAAAAAACACACCAATCGAGGCTCGTCATTCATAAAGGCGCTTTTATAAATGCGCGAAGCTGGACAGCCGCGTCTGTGTGGTCTTTATCAAGCTGTAAAAAGAAGAAGATGCTGTAGGGAGACCTCGAGAGAAAGTAGAAACAAAGAAGACAAGCAGGCCATGAACTCTACGAGAATTTTCAACACAAGTGGGCATTCATCCTTTCCGAGAAAAGTGTGCAAAATACTCTCTCGAAGACTTTTGTTAGTGTTCACCTCCGCTTGTATCCGAAGCTGTGTCAATTGGAAGAACTTTTAGCGAAAAAGATGTTTACAGAACTTTGTTCAAATTGCGAAAAATGTAAAAAATAACTGATCAGGAAAACGTCAATTTTCTGTTGACGTCGAAAATCTTTTTTCGGAATCACACTCATACGGAGATGAAATCTTGATCGAAGGGAGTCCTAAAAACTATTTGCCCTCGTTAAAATATTTTTTCAAGTGCCACGTGGTGAATTGAGCCAGCAAAAAGTTGAGCGCGGACGGGCGCGGTCGGGTTCTGTGGGAGAGAGTGGTCGATTCCGCTGCAGAGAACGCACTCTTGATATTCTATGGAATCTGCCGTTCATTTCCTCAAGGAAATCCTTTGAAATCCTCAAATTATAATTAAGCATCGCGTCCGACGCTTTCGGAAATGAAAAAAGTTATCTTCTCTACGCATATCCACCTTAATAAAACGCACTTAAAATTCACAATGAATTCAAAGTGAACTCCAAATATTAATGATTTTAAAAATTCGTCGTTTCAACTCGGAATGAAAAATTTCCCACAAGAAAATCGAAGCAACAATCATTTTCATAGAATATTGTATATCTGCTTTACTCAGCGAGCTCAGCTGATTAAATTTGATGTAATCGAAGCTTAGAATCGTTTCTAAAAATGGTTGTAAAATAAGAAACGAGAATGAGGGATTGACAAAATAAATGACTTTCCCGTGGGAAAATCAATGGCGATCCTCGTTTTTCAATGTCAATCGTTCGACAATAGAAAGAACCGAGAAGATAAAAATTAGCACTGATAGAAAGTCATGATATCGCATCGCAAGTGGATGCCACAACAGAAAGTTCCAAGGACATGGTCTACATGGTATAAAATAGTTGGAGACGTTGGAAGGTGGGCGTAGGTAGAATCACGAGTTGCCAGGCAACGAGTACGTTAGCACGAATACCCAATCGTCTGGTGGCGCTAGTGCGGACCACGACTCAGCATCCCTTATCCTCCTGGGCCACCCCCTCGTTCCTCTTCACCGAGGGAGTGGGAGTTGGTTTTTCCATTTTCCCAACTTCCGTTCGTAGACCTGCCGAGCGTTCCGCCCGTCGGGGAGTTCCGCGGGGAGAGCCTAGAGGAACGTGTAGTGGTAACCTGTTGAACAGTATTGATCGGTCGAGGCGAATCTTGGGCGATGCCGGCTCGCCAAGTTGAATTTGCGAAACCAACCCTCGAGGCGACTCCTCATCGGCTGAATTTTTTCAGAAAAATATATCGAAACAGCAGAAAAATATCTTTGAAGGCGAATTAAAATTTGCGAAACGGAAAGAATCGGGTCAGGAATTCGTCGAATGACTTTTTGAGCTTTTTTTCAAAGGGCTAGTGGGAAATGACGAATTTTGTCAATTTTTCACCTGCTCTCAACAATATTGAATATTCATTTTGAAGAATCTTTGTAAATACTCCGAAAATTTACCTTTTTCTTGATCGTTCCTAAATTAAAAACAAAAAAGAATTTGGTGGAATGAGAAATAGCTGATTCCTGGGTGCTGATAATGATTTTTATAAACTTTTTAGTAAACTCGAACCTAACAGTCAATCAAATAATTATCCGATTGATGGAACCGTCGTATTTTACTGTGAAAAATTCACCTTTTAGTATTCCTGTATGCAGAGTCGGATACAAATAGTCTGAGACTTCGATAATACTTATTTCGTGTTACTTTTTTTTCTTCATGACAGATTCTGAATGGATTTTACTTTGAATGGACATTTGACGAATGAAAAGCTTTTGAGGGTACGTAATACACGTATCAAGTCCGCGCGGCTGTCTAGTTGTCGTGGGATTTTTGTGCCCTTAGCCACGTCTCGTTAAGTTTCATTGGATAATTAAGGACTGGCATGTGGTGAAACGAGAACCCATATAGTACTCGTCGTTGAATCCCTCTCGTTCCGAACTCCTTTAGCACGTACACGCGCACTCACAGCATGGCTATGTGACGGTCACTCGTGTTCGTTCGCATAGTTCGAATCCCTGACAATTGACGTCGCCCTTTCAATTCCTCTCTCTATCGCTTTCTTCTCGTTCTTCTCTCTCACTCGTCCGTGTCCTTAGTGAAATAATATCGCGTTGTGTGCGAGACCCGCCACCAGACGTGGAAAACCTCGAAAAAGTTGTCGGAGTAAGGAAACCCAGAGATTCCATCAAATTCGAGGCAGGAAGCTGTCGACGCACTTCCAATTTCGAAATCCTAACTCACGAGCGTAGTGAATTGACGATAAATAATTTCTTCAACGTCCATTTGGACAAAATATTACATCAGCTCCGCAGGTGCCATTCAATTTTTCATCGAATACTTCGATTATTGATCGAATCACCACAGCTTTGTTTACAATTCTCAATCCTTCGATGTTCTACAAGGTTTTTGTCCCATTTTGAAGCTCAGCTATTTTTTGCAGGATTATTTTCGATGGTTTGAAATGTTTATTTTGCTGATACGTACCACACCACCTCCGGCGCTGTGGAGCAAGAGACTCTTGCCAGGCGTCAGACACGTCAAGTCGAACAGTAGTATGTAGGCGACAGTGTAGTTCATAGTGATAGCTGCAGCGTCCAAGTAACTCATACCTTCTGGCAGAGCGAAAACCGAAGTCGCTGGAACTGCGACAAGCTCAGACCAAGCTTTGTGGTCCGGTAAAGCGACAACTCGATCACCGACCTGAAACACAACAAAAATAATGTATTTTCAACCACACCACAAATACTGATGTATGGGATTCGATTATTGACTTTCTTCCGCATCGTTCGTAGCTCGAATGAACAGAATGAAGAAAAAATAAGATGTAGAAAGCTACGAATTATAAATTCTGATACTGCAATACGATTTGACGGTAATTGTCATAAAATATTGAATTTTATTCAATAACAGTTTCGAGAAAATTTGTTGAAAAATCTACAGCTTTGGCATGGAAATCTCGACGATGAAAATATCTTCGAAATAGAACGACAATCTTATTTAAAAAAAAAAAGTAAAATTTATAATATACTTTAAGCATCTCCGAGGAAATGTTGAGCTACAGTTTTTTTTTTTAATTCAACAAAAATAAGGAAACCAGAGGAAAGTAGGGAAGAGCAACAGTAGAACTAAGCCTTCGAAAGGAGTCATAAAAGGGCCTTTTCGGTTTGCGACCCCTGAATCCTCTCGAGGGATTCTCAGTTCAACCACCCGGACGAGCAGGTCATTTACACGTGTGCTTTCTTGGCCACGACCCTGAGAGCTCACACAATCTCGCGGGGTCGAATGGAATATGGCAGAAGTTTCTCGACACTCCCTCTTCAATATCCTACCAAGGGGGTTGACTCATTTTCTTTTTTATCTCGATGGAGATACTAAAACTCTCTTCACATCTGAATTGAAATTAACCATTCCGATCAGGACTAAAAATAAGTTTATATTATTAACAATGGCTCGCAACGGATTTGAGAATTATCAGGCCGAAGCAATCTTATTTGTTATCGTATCGAGCTCTCTAATATTGAAGAAACAAGCAAAACTTTTTTCGCGATTTAACCAATGAACGAAGTTCATTGCTCTCACTATTTAACCAACTGCTTTAATGAAGACGAAATTTGTAACGGGAAACAGTAATTTCACCGTTTTTTTGCTTGCTTCCGGTAACAGTTTTACATCGAAAAATATTTGTCTCGTGGTTTTGCATTGTTTTTTTCGAACATTTTTTCATGTACATTTACGTAAAAAAATTTGTTTAATTGGAAAGATAAACGAATTCTACGAAGACTCAATAATAATGAAAGTAATGAAGCAAATGAAGAATGTCCTCATTTCGTGTTCGTTTCAAGGATTAAAAGATAATAAAGGGGGAAATAAAGGGGAAAAGTAGCATGACGGAAAACATAAGCTTCCGGATGTTTTCCTCAATACTTCCTCTAGTACAACGACGGTAAAGCACTCTGAGAAAATGTAATTTCGTCGAGGGTGGTCTCAAAGTGGAAGCGAATCGAAAATATCGTGCTTGATAAGACGGAGGGGTTGATGTAGGAATAGCCTGAGTGGACTTTGCTTCGACAAACTCTTGGCGCAAGCCGTGTGATGGCATTAGCATTCGATAACGAGTTTCCTTGAGACACGAAAAGAAGGCTGCTTCGAATAGGAATTCATAACTCCGTAAAAATCGTTTTTCGTGCAAATCGCTTGATCTTTTTCCGATTTTCATCGTAACAGAAAAAAATTGGATTAATTTATCCTGTACGGATAGCCAATTCGTACTTTGAAGTTTTCCACTCCTTCGCCAACTGCTTCGATATCACCGGAACACTCGGAGCCCATGATGAACGGAGTTTTCGGTGGCGAATCGATGACTCCCTGTCTCGCCATGAGATCTTGGAAATTCAGGCCACTGTAACATCAATAAAAACGAATCGAATTAATATCCTCGAAGAACAATCATTCTCTGCATACTGACAAGAGGCAACGAGTAATAATTCAATTAAAATAAAATCTCTTGGCAGAAGTTTTCGTCCTTGCAGTTCAACACGTTCATATCGTTCGTTAATTTTCATCGCGCTCTCCGACATAAATATAAAAAGAAACGAAATCGATGGAGATGAAAATGGAGGAAAATGCTTGAAAGAGCGTCGGAGAGAAAACATTCGAAAACGACATTAAACGGAAAACGATTTATAAATTCTCCCGTTAAAAACAAAAGTTTGAGGCGCGTTCGAGCGAGGGGTCGGAGATCGCCAAAAATGAGTTCTAAAACCGTCATGTAAACTCCATTGAAAATTCGATTCGCTCGTGCGCGATTCCGAGAAGTGTACGTGATGACGACGAGTGTCGGTGGCTCGCGGGAAATACATCGACACCCTCATTCAGTGGGCACGTGGGGCGGAAGAGGGGAAACAAAACGAGGGGTTAAAATAGACTTCTCCACATGGCAACCAGGAAATCCCCTCGCCCCCTAACTCCCGTTTTGACCTTATCCCTCCCCCCGCCCTTTTATCTCTCGAAACACGTTGCACGAACTTCGAGTACTTCGAGTACTCGGTTTCTCATATTTTCCTGTGTGCACAACAAAAGAGACGTGTACAATCGGGCACCTCACCACGGCGGATCGGAGCGGTGCACAGAGGGGTGAAGTTGAAGGCGCCGCAACGACCAGACGCGAAACTCGTGCCTGGCGTCGCACGCAAAACTAGTCGGGAACGAAGAGCGCTTACTCACACATATGCAATTTACATTTTCTCTTTAGGGATCCGTAAATTGTGAGTACGAACTTCGACACTGCTTATCGAAAAAAATAAAAATCGATGATTTTATCACTTTCCTTACTTTCATGTCTCATTCGAATGAACGTTGAACGAAAAAATTATCCAAAAAGATATCGTTCCAGTTAAAATAAATCGATGATCGTCGGCGTCCGAGATTTTACACCATTTTCCATTGAAAATATCGAAAACTCACTTCCTCCATTTTTATTATGCGAAACGAAGTAACGAACTGCGTAACAAGCCTTCGGAGAGCCAGTTATTACACTCCATTAAACTTTATCGACGCGCCCAATCGATATTGTTACAAATTGTCGTGGAGAAGGTAAGCCCGAATCGTACTGTTTTTCGTCGGGGAGTCAGGGTCAAAGAAAAAAAGTGTAATTATAAGCGACGCGTTGTTTCACGAGCTCATGACACGCGACAGATCGCTCGTCCTATACAATTGCGGCAATATGCGACACCCGTTTCAACACGGTTTTAAGCATAACATGCGAAACTGATTGAACGCTCCAAAAATAAGGCGAAAATACGCCATTCCAAGGAGGTTTCACTCGTCAGAATTGGAAAAAAGCCTTATGAGAGCGTTATCGATGGGAGATGATGGCGAATGGCTGGATGAATGGAGATCGGAATGTGGGATTGCGATGATATGTGACCGTAACCCTCGGTCGAGCGAATCTATTTATAAAATATTGCTCCCTCGCTCTCTTCCTCTCGTGTCGATTTATTAGTCAGCTACTCTTATAAATGGGCCGAGTTATATCGCTCACTGATGCTCTATTAATAATGGAAGGAACAGAAGGAGCGAAAAGTGAGTACCGCGTGAAAGAATTTCAACGAATTAATAGCCGCTTCGATCGTGCAGCGAAATATAGGCCTGGAAAAATATATGGAAATTACTCGAGCGCTGAAACACAGTGAGCATTCGCGTCAAACCCTTTTCCCCGGCCTCACTATTTTACGCTAATTTCTTACGCCGGTTGGCCCGCCCCTTCCCTCTTTCGTGCCACTCCCCAAATGGTGCCTTCGTTTCTCATTTTCCAAACTACGATTTTTCAACATTCGGTACGATTCTGCTCGGCTTGCCGAAGCTTTCCGGCAAATTTTTCGCCTCAACTCGTATGACGATGTGAAGATAAACCGGAGCGTGCGCATCGCGGCCGCTTCCGGCGTAGATAACTTGAAAACCAGTTTTCCGCGGAGCGTGATTTCCGTCATTCCTTTCTCCGCGACGTGAAAAAACTGTGACGCTGAAGTTTGCAACGTTGGAGTCCAACGAAATGGGCTAAAAAAACTCTCCAAAATTTCAGTAATTCTCCAATTCTGTTCTCTCTCGAATTTGCAATTCATAGTTTTTCAGTCCGCGCCAATACTTCGTGAAATAAAAAATTGGTGAATGGTAAATGTTTTTTTCGTTCATCTCGTTGGACTCCAACGTTGCAAACTTCAGGGTCGTAAAAAACTACGTAATTTTGTCACTTTCAGAGCTCCTGCGAACACCGCAGTCCATTACTCTATTAATGAAAACGCTTTTTTGCGGATTGACGAAAAAATGGCGAACACATAATCGAGCGAGACCCCGGAAAAGTGAGCTTGGCTCGACGAACATTGTGGAAAGAAAAACAACCGATTTTTCCGACTCGAAAATATATCGTCGATACTATTCGCTATGAATTTCCACGCGAAACTACGTGCCGAAGGATTTTACTCGATGGTCTCGGGGATCTCGGAGCAGCGAGTTGGGTCATTGGTCGAAGTGTTTGGAAAATTTTTCGAAACACACGAATTACCGACGAGCATGAAAAGTGGACGTTACCACTGCAGCGAAACGTATGAGCGGAAGAATGAATTTTTTTTCCCAATGAAAAATGAATGTCGATCGATAAAAATGGCGCAGAATCCAATCGAGGATAAAATATTGAAGAAAAAACAGCTCCGCCTTGCTCGTAAAATTCTTAGACCGAAGAAGATTCTATTTTCAGTATCGTTCAAGCACACGTCGTTGTTTGTTCGATGACGTAACATACGAGAAGAGGAAAACGGTCTCAATAATCAGCGAATAAAAATCGATCAGAAATATAAAGTCGAATGGACCGACGCGAGACACAGTTGGAAGAGCTGTTGCGCGTATGGAAATACGACTTGAGGATTGCGATCAGAAAAACAGAGCTTAGGCAGGGCTCTCGTTGCAGTTTTTCTCCGAAGCGAGGGGCTCTCGTAATCCAAGTCGATTATTTTGTTTTGCATCTCAGGATCGAGACGTCAGAGGGAGATTAGCAGGAGGGAATGTTAATGCGATTTATCAAAAAGCTCTTTCGTCGTACCGCGATACTCGTCAGGATCAAGTTCGAGCGAAAAATGTCTTCGATGAGTTGAGTTACTGGGACGCACGCATACGAAAACACCACGATTTGTTTCGTGAAGAATTTTATACTCAAAGTGTGGAAAAATGAGATGTTGGAAGGCTCGCAGATGCGATAAAAGCGTTTTTATTTTGCTTCGGACCATTTTCCACCGACGCTCGAGATTTTTCTCGGTTCAATTTCATACTCGTCAATCCGTCATCCCAGGGAGCCCAGTGACGATTCGCTCCCACCAACCATTCCCATGCCCCGAGACCAGAAATGTTTATCGGAGCCTGTGAAACGAGAGGGAAATTTGTAGAGACCGGAGCGTAGACGAGACTGGAAAAAAGTCGGAGAAAATAGAGTGGAAGATTCTCCCTCGCGGTCGAGAGCCGGGATAGAGAAAAAGGGACGGAAAGAGATAGCGTCCGGTTTAATTCCTTTAAATTGCGTCAAATTGAGAGGAATAATTTTCTCTATTCTTGTCCGGTCAATTGGTGAGGCGAAACAGCGTCGGCGGAGAACACGCGAGGCGAGCTAGTCGAGCCGCTGCTCCTCGAGACGTTATCGTGTCTCGGCCCAACCCCTTCCCCGGTCGCTGCTCTTCCCCTCCGTTTTTCCTCCATTTCGCGGAGCTCCGCGTTTCCTCGTGCACTTGTTCTCCCCCGGTGACATTTTTCATCGCAGAAGTTTGTCCGTACATTAAAAAATAGTCTCGTAATGAAAAGACTTTTCGCTCCGTCGTAATGAACACTAATTTCATAAACACGTTTTCAGCTCCAAGTGCGCAGAGTTGAGCGAATTCCTTCGGAAGTTTCTCTCCCGCCGGTGGCTGAAAGGAAAAAATCCTTCTCGTCGAAGGGCGAGCGCTGACGAAATCCGACTTGGAGCTCCTTCAAAATCATATTTTTGGGTTTAAAACTCGGACGAACAAATAATGCGATGCATCGAAGGCGAGCACGGGGCAGAAAATCATTGATCGCTCGGTAGGGAGAAAAATAGTAGAAGCACGAGGTAAAAGAAACACGCAGAGACAGTGAGGCGCCCGACACATCGACGCTTGTTCTCATCCTCTGTCCCTGCTTCTCGACGTACAGAGAACACGACATGTAACTATGAGCGTAAGTAGCGTGGAGTGTCTACTGCTCGTCTGAAATTGAACGCCAATATTTATGACCAGCCTAGCTCTACAGTGTGCTCGAAAACTCGACGATGTGTTTCGTCGAACATGAACGACGCTGAAGTTTGCAACGTTGAACGAAATGAACGAAAAAAAAAATGTGTTATTAGCCAATTGTTTATTTCACGAATAATTGGTGTAGGTTGAAAAACTGCGAGTTGCTAATTCGGGCGAGAACAAAATTGGAGATTTAGTGGAATTATTAAACAGTTTTTTCAGAATATTTCGTTGGACTCCAACGTTGCAAACTTCAGCGTCGTGAAGGTGACAGGGGCAGCACAGGTTCGTGGCCTTTGGGTACGATTGGAATCGATGAAGGATGGACGACGAAAGTCAGTTGGATTCGAGAATGAAATCGAATTTCATTCTCGATTTACGATGCTGAAGTTTGCAACGTCGGGGTCCAACGAAATTGAGGAAAATAACATTTGTAATTGACCAATTTTTTATCTTACGAATCGTTGATGCAGACTGAAAAACTACGAATTGCAAATTAGGCAGGTAACAGAATTGAAGAATTACTGGAATTGTTGGAGAGTTTTTTCAGACCATTTCGTTGGACTCCGACGTTGGAAACTTCAGTGTCACCTCGATTTTATGTTCAAAGGCGACTCAATGATTTGGCGCCAAATTGAGAATTCCGGTGGGAGATAAAGCCTCGGAATTGCGAGCGTTCTCGCTCGGTCCCATTTCGTCCCTGACGTCGGCTACTCCGAACCATCGTAATAACAATTCAAAGTGCTGTCATCGGGCGAGCTCCTCGCGGACACCCTTTACGTGGAACGAATCAACGATTCTAGTCGCGTGACCCGAGTCACCGGGTCTGCGAGTGCTGCCGGCGACACCGACGTCGACCTCGGGGATTCGTACCTGGACTACTTGCGCTTGCGAATAATATTGAGGGGACAGCCCGTGCCGGCAGGCCAATTTGTATTTGAAGGGAGAGTGAAAGAGAACATTTTCTGCTGATAGCTTCACCGCACGAATGTACGTATTGTCTGTGTTCGCAGTGCTCTCCGCTGCGATGCTGAAGCTTTGTGAACACTTCAGCGATTCGCTCGATCGAAACGCTCACGCACGTGTATCTGTGGATCTAAATTTGTGGACTCTGTTGCTCTAACTTTCGATTTCTTACAGAAACTTCGTGACCGACAGCCTGAAACTTTAGCCAGAGGTTTTTGGCAGCGATTTTGATTGGCGGTTTTCTTATCGACATCGAATCGACGATCGAGAGCTCTGTAATGAGAAATTGAAATTTGAAAATCGCGTGAAAGCGTCAAACGTGGAATTTCGTTGACGCGAGTGTTTCAGGAATTGCGAGTGGTAAAAAACTAAGAAAGCAGAACGAAAGCGCAGAATTTGAGCGGTCTACCGTAACTGGAATAAACGACGATTTTTTTATTGCATTTTTCGAAAGTATCTCATCGGTCCAAGTGTACTTTTGAGCGACGTTTACTCGGCTGTCCGAGCCCGCTGATACGCACCGCCCAGCGCGGCACCGCGAGCCTGCCTTTCTTCAAACGCGTTTTTCTCGAAATTACCTTTTTGGACGGCTCGTTGAGAAAATCTCCGAAAGTATTGAACCGATCCTTACCAAAATTTTACCACGTTTTCTTCGCGAATCTAACGATGCTGAAGTTTGCAACGTTGGAGGTCCAACGAAATGAACGAAAAAAACATCTGTAATTCACCAATTTTTTATTTCACGAAGTATCGGTGCAGGTCGGAAAACTACGAATTTCAAATTCGTCAGGGAACAAAGTTGGAAATTTACTGGAATTATTCGAGTTTTTTAACATTATTTCGTTGCAAACTTTAACGTCATTGAATCTAGCTGTAGCGCGTATCATACGAATTTTGAAATTTCGAGTCGAACTATTTTTTTTTGCCAAAAACGATGAGAAAAACGTGCTTTTTCGTAGTTTTGGTAAAAATGGCCGTTATTTTGTCGTTTTTGAAAAAATCAAAAATCATATGGCACGCGCTATAGCCATTAACCTATTGAATGTAAAAACATTTTTTTTCTTCTCAGATCATCCACGCCAGAGATTTTATCAGCAGCGCACACCCATCCTTTTTTGGACCTGTCTTCTCCCCATTTTTCTGTCCGAAAACTAAGTAAAATAAATATTTAAAAAATCTTTGTGTATTTTTAAGGCCCAACACTTTTTATATTCATATTTATGATTTATACCGGTGAAAAAAATTCGTGAAAATAGTTTTTTTTGCTCGTCTAACCCTCGAAGAGATTCGCAATCGGCCAAGCGAGTCTCAGAGTTGGCCAATGTTCAGCTGATTGTGAATATTTTCAAGAGAATTAAGGTAAACTACTCAAATGAACGTATCTCAGATGTGAAAATATGAATCGCGAATAAAAATTGGAGCTATTGATTGAGCGCGTAATAAATAAAAACGTTTGTGAATCATAAAATGCGTCATACGAATATCGCAATTGTAAGGAATGAATAATCGATATATAGCGCATCATGTGGAAGCGGAAAAAATAATAACGCGGTTAGCTGCTATCAGTCATTCCACAATGCGGGAGAAGAGGCGAAAAAATAGAGAGAACCGCGAGCCGGGGATGGAATACGTGACTCATTCACCGAGTACGCGAAATGCTCGTTGTGAATCATCTTGATTAAAGTTTGAGCGAGTGAAACGTCGCGCGGATCGATTTTCCGTCGTCTACGTGTATACATAGAACGTCCAGACGTAACTGGCTAGACGCTTTTCTCGCTATACCTGCATAATCGCAGCTCTCTTTCGTACAATTTCCTAGCCTTCTCTATAACAATAAAAAGTAGAACTTTCTTTTCTCTTTCTTTCCCATTGGACTCAATTCCAGCAAAATTCCCTTTTTTTATTGCACTTTTCAGTAGGACATTTTGTCCATTGTCCCTTCGACAGAGCACTTTTTGAAACGAATGTTTTGTTGAATTCACTTTTTTTATTCCTTTTTCTAAAAACTCGCACAAGAAATTCGATTTTCTCGTTATGCCGAAACGATTGAGATGTACCGTCAGAAACGGGATTCCGCCCGTCACTACTCACGATGAATTCTGTAGCGATTTATCAATAAAATCACTCACAGCAGTTTTTTTTTTTTATTTTTTGAAATTTTTATCATCTCGTAATGTTTCGTCTTCGTATTTTTTGTGGTTGTAATTTTTCGTGCCCAAGTTTTCTTCTTTTGTAATTTTTTTTCGTTGTGCTTGGTAACTTTGGCATTTCAACATTTTGTTTCTTGAATCGAAACCATTGATTTTCATGATTTTACAGGTGACTGTCCAAAGGGCATAAGTCTCTAGTTTTTTACAGCATTCGTGCTGCGTTTCAGGTTTATTATATTTACATTCGGGATTCGTTTGCGATCTCGATATTTGCGGATTGGGTGACGCCGAAGTTTGCAAAGTTGGAGTCCAACGAAATGGGGTAAAAAAACCCTCCAATGATTCCAGTAACTCTCCAATTTCGTATCCTGCGCCGAATTCGCAATTCGTAGTTTTTCAACTTGCACCGATACTTCGAGAAATTGGTCAGTCACAAAATTTCCACGACGCTGAAGTTTCTAACGTTGGAGTTCAACGAAATGAATGAAAATAAAATGATGTATCCATCAGTTTTTTATTTCACGAATCATAATTGTGTAGATTGAAAAAATACAAAGTACAAATTCGACTGGAGATAAATTGGAGAATTACTGAAATTATTGGACAGTTTTTTAGATCATTTCGTTGGACTCCAACGTTGGAAACTTCAGCATCGTCAATTTCCTTCATTTCGTTGGATTCGAACGTTGCAAGCTTCAGCGCGTCGTCGAATCGGGGGTAGTAAGTTAACTGAAAATCCAATATTTTCATGACGCTGAAGTTTCCAACGTTGGAGTCCAACGAAATAATCGAAAAAAACTCTCCAATAATTCCAGTAATTCTCCTATTTTGTTCCCTGCCAAATTTGCGATTCGTAGTTTTTCAAGCTGCACCAACGATTCGTGAAATAAAAAAGTTGGTGAATTAAAAACGTTTTTTTCGCTCATTTCGTTGGAGTCCAACGTTGGAAACTTCAGCGTCGTATATTTTCATGAATTTCGAAGGTCATTTCTACGAGAACGTTGCGAATAAATCGTAGAGGAGTCGAGTGGACGAGATGCAAAGTTTTTCGTAAAATTTTCATTCTGCACTTTATATTTGGCTCACACACCGAGCATTTGCTTCGTTCGCAGCAATATATTTTTATCGAGTTTTTGTTTTCATCATCGGGGCTCCGCATTTAGTTTGCTCTCTCATATGCGATACGGCTCGAATTGCAAGCGATACAGTGGTGCTCCTGTGACCTCAGATATCTCGTTATTTTCTCAGCGTCATATGCGAACTGCATTGCTCGAATGAAATATAAAAACTCATATTACTTTTGCCCGGAGAGCGTTGTGCCAATTGCTTCAGCGTTTTCGTCTCGAAAAACTTGCGCGTTAAAACCTGATGAAACGATCGCTCCCAAAATGACTTTCCACGAGGCCATTGTCAACGAGAATTGAAAATTCAGCACTTTTTTGCCTTTCCCTTCTCGTCCGTTATCTCAGAACTCTCGAGTCACCCTGTATAAGTACCGGACGCCAGTTGGGCCGGGTGGAGGGGGAGGAAATGAAAGAAAAAAAAGCATAACGAGGTAGTACGAGAGCAGTGTGTGCGTGCGAGTGTGTCGCGTCTGTGTGACAGAGAGAGAAAGTACGTGAGCCTGCGGAGAGCAGCTGTGTGAGTCCCCCGATAGATTACCATTGTTTTTTGTGACTCAGACGCTCACTCCTCGTAGGAATGCCGAGGGAGAGGAGGCTATCTGAGGATATCATCCGTCTACCCAGTTCATTTATTTTTTGCAATAAATATCATCGCAACATTTGGGTTTGTGCATGAAACATCGCATTTTCATCTTTTTGAAGAGAGCGAGCTTCGATTTGCGTTTATTCATTCGGTAGGATTTTTGTAAACGAGTATTTCAATTGAAAATTATTTTGGAATAATTCAAAATAACGACGCCGGGGTTTGCAACGCGGGGGAAAAAAATATTTGCAATTCACCAATTTGTTTATTTCGCGAAGCATCGGTGCGGCTTGAAGAACTACGGATTGCAAATTCGGCACGAAATTGAAGAACCGTTGGAATTATTGGAGGATTTTTTTACATCGTTTCGTTGGACTCGAACGTTGCCCAGCGTCATTCAAAATTTCGTTGTCACAAGAGCATCGGAAATCGTAGCAACGTCAAGGCTGAATAGAAATAATGAATTTTTCGAAATCGTCACCTTCGAGAAAACTCTGCTTTCTTATAATTCAATCGACCGAGAGCCGCTCTTCTCCACTGAAGACTCGGAAAGATTTATTATTCACACGAATTTGAGGAAAATTATATTTCAAAGATGCGGGCGCCTCGACGCTAGAAATTCTTCACAATAATCGCGTGCGTGTGACGCGAGATAAATTATGTCTGATACTACGTCGATTGTGCGGTGTTCACACGTCATTTTTCAAACGACTATCATCGTGAGTTATTGCTCGAATTTAGTTTTACGAAAAATCCGAATAAACTACCCACAGCGGCTGAATAATCGAAACTTTGTAAAGCAGGATCGAACGAAAATTCGTTTTTCATTCGTCGCTTCGTCGCGAGGCAAGTGTTCCGTTCAAGCAGGAACAAAGTATCAAAACATTATCATAAAACGAGTTTTCTGACGATCGTGCAAAGATGAATAAACTAAACGAACGTTTGACGAAAAAATGTGGGCGATCGCTTCTCCAAGAAGAAAATCCTGAAGCACCATTTGTCGAAAGAAAAACAGCGTCGTCGCCATTCCCCTGGAAACTTTATTTATCATTTTCTTCCCTCAACTTTGCGGCTATTCCAGAAATTTACATGCACATGGTTCATGCCACGTTGAGAGTGTGTCTCGCGGCTCGTGTGTCCGCAGCGTTCGAGGCTCTCGCAGCAGATGCCAGTTTCCACAGCTGGCTTTTGATCACTCTCGCTCTCTCTCTCCCTCCCTATTTACTGCACACTTGGTTCTACATCCGAAATGATCGTAGCGGAGCAACCGCGGGGACGAAAAATCTGTCGTCGAGGTTCCACCAAGGGGAGGGGCGAAGAGTGGGAGTAAATAGAATAAAAATGGACTGTAACGAAAGAGTGAGAAGGCAGGAGGTTGGTGACCTTGTCTGGAGCGTGTTCACACGCATTACTGACGTTGCAAAATTCAACGGATTGATTGAAACGTTACCGGAGAGTGAAACAAGTAACGAGCGTTGTTTCTAACGTCAATGGAGCTTTCCGAAGGTGTCGAGAAAATGAGTTGATGAAATAAAACGTCGGGAAGCCGCCCGGGCTGAATTCAAATCCAAATTTCGGGAGCTGAGAGCTTTGCTCTCGTTTCTACAGGCAGCATCGCTTCCATGAGTTGACCACGTGCGTGCGCCAAGTGACAGAGGCCACAAGGGAACTCTCGACGGAAGAGTGAGAATTAACGGGACCACATAAATAGGGGTTAAGGGCGTAAACACACACACGAGGAAATGAGGCTTGAAAAGAAAAGTTTAGGAGATCCTTCACCGTCTCGAACTTTGGAGCACGTGTGCTTTGGCTCTGTCCGTCCGGAACTCTCAAATTTTTGAAAAAAAAAATTTTTTATACAAATAAATAAGTGCAGAAACTATTTTTGACAATGCAATGGTAAAAAGACGTTTCGTTATGGAAGGCTCGAAGAAAAACGGGGTTCTTCTATTTCATCGTCTCTTGCTTCACTATTTTCTGTCGTAATTTCATACTTCAATGACACAAATGAGGCTGAAGAAATAATTTGATAAAAACTGAGTTGACGATTTTTCGAAAAGTAGCTCGTCGCGGAGGCAGCGGACGAACGATGAATCACTTTGAGAAAAAGAAACGTCAATGGAGCGTCGATCAACGTGAAAGTACATCAAAAGTGGAATAACACGAAGAAACTCCGACGCTGTAACTGGATACAGAAACACAATAGCTGGTTAGCTAATAATGGGGAATCGCGTACTGCTGCATCAACGGAAAAATCTGTCACCGCTTTTCACTCTTTTTTATTCTCTCAGAATGTGCGAACGCCCGTGTTCCACAGAGGGAATGAAAGTGGCGAAGCGTGAATGTCAAATACTCTGATTACATGCTCGCGCAAATAACACGACGATGCACCTACAACACGCCCTGACATGACGTGACAAACACCCATCGAATGGCGAAAATCAGTTCGTTCGTCACGCCTTTTAATAAAATCATGAGCTATCTGAAAAAAAATATGAAAAATCGAAAAAAATTGAAATATCGAGCACCTAAGAACAATTTCGTAGTCGATTGTGCAAAAAACAAAAAAATCATTTTTACGATTCTCCATGGCACGAATACGAAACGAAGATTGAAGTGGCACGAGAGTGGTGAATTTTCATTGGAACAAAATCGTGGCAGAGAAAATACGCGACGCTTATTCTCATTATTGTTTCATAGTAAAAGCGAAGTTTTTTTTTTTCAATCGAGCGTTAAAGTGCGTGTGCGTAGCACGTTGGGGTGTTTCCCATGCAATGATATGGGGCCTGGACGCCCTCTATCGTTTACCACTGAATAGGGGACGAAGATCTCACAAGGGTGAAATAGAAGGGTCACATTGGCCTAGGCCAGGGCTGTCCAATTCCACGTAAGCCAACAACTTATCTGGAAAAAAGCCGACAATAAATATAATCAACTGCATTCGAAATGATATTAATGCAGTTTGCTCATTTTTTTGTGCCCTTTTCCAGTGAAACGGGGTGGGTCGCAGCTCTCGCATTCTTCGATCACTCCCTTGACGAAGTTTTTTTACATCATTTCGTTCAACTCCGACGTTGCAAACGTCGCACAGAAAAAACAATGTTCGTAACAATGAAAATTGGCCGACACATTTAACGATGTATGGTACAAAAGTCTAAATAATTAGAAATTGATCAAATTTGGTGATAATGTTCTTCAACATCAAGTGCGAAAACACAATTTTTTTCAAAATTTTCTTCTGCTTAGTTACACGTGAACTTTAATGATCAATTACTCGACAACTGATACAGAAGATAAATCTTAAAAAATTCGTATTGTCAAATTTGGCACTAAAGTATATGTTGACCAAATTTTATAAAATTCTGATCACTTTGAAATTTTTTGTGTTTTTAGCATGATTTAGCATGGCAAGATTGTAAGCCTGTACCAAATATCCTTAAATGTCAGATACAATCACCGGAGATTTCGCGTTTGACTATACGACGCTGAAGTTTCCAACGTTGGACTCCAACGAAATGAGCGCAAAAAACGTTTTTAATTCACCAACTTTTTTATTTCACGAATCGTTGGTGCAGCTTGAAAAACTACGAATCGCAAATTTGGCAGGGAACAAAATAGGAGAATTACTGGAATTATTGCAGAGTTTTTTTCGATTATTTCGTTGGACTCCAACGTTGGAAACTTCAGCGTCATTTTGACTATTGAGAATTCGAACGCCATCGATCGGAACGGTAATGAAAACAGAGGTTAAAAAAAGCTGTGAAAATTGGTGAAATTCTTATTCGACAAGTCTTCATATTTCAACGTGTTCGAGTGAAAATAATGAGCTTGCCGAACCCGAGATCAAAGCAAGTATTTGAATCTTGAGGTGATTTTTTTTGCCATGTGTATTTGATGAATGATTCTCCGGCAGAGCAAGAAGATTGAAATGCACATTAGCAAGCGGACATTGAGTAACGGTGGTCTAGGAGAGACCAGGTTCCATTAGTCACAACTTAAGAGTCACTCGACTAAAGGATCGTCGAGTATAAGCGCACTTTGTAGCATGATTCAACACACACACACACACACACACACACACACACCCACAAGCACCGAGGGTGGTGTTACGTCGTTGTACATTTGTCGAATATTCTATCGTAATTGGATGAGTAAACAGGGAACACATTATCCCTGTATTGGTAACACAATGGTGAGGAGCTTCATGCGGATTGATGTTTATCACAACGAAGGTATTTAACGCTACTCTGTGTCGAGCTCGTTACTCGACCGGGAGTGTTGACTCGATTTACCGACGAGCTTATACTTGGGGCTCGACTCCTCAGAAGATTTTGGGTGATGAAAATTCTTGGAAAAATCCAATCACGGTGTCAGGCTTCATGATTTTTAAACAAAATTACGAGAACTTGGGAGAAATCGAATTCTTTTTATGCTCGTTCAATTCAATCGAGGTATTTTTCATTTGGGGCCGAGTCAAAAAATAGTAACAATCGTGACTCCGAAGCTTGCAACGCTCAGCACAAAATTAACGAACAAAACAGCGAAATAAAAAATTGTAGAAACACGAATGCTTGTTTTCTTCGTTATTAACAATTGATTCAAGCTCCATGCTCGTTTCTCAAGGAAAATGAAAAAATATGAAAAGCCTCGTTACCTCGTGAACTTGGCCGTGACGTCTCAACATTCCTGCCCTTGGTATCGCCACTTTTAATTCCCCCATTCTATACCTTCGAACACAAGAGCCAGTGCCTTTTTTCTCAGTGTCAATTGAGTACAAATGAATATTGCCGAAAGACGGCGAATGCGCGCCGCTCACTCGAAAACGTGACGCGTGAAATTTACGTATTTCTATCTATGGGGGTTGCGCCGCGGCGTGGCAGCGCATACGGTGAACGAGAGGAAGAGAGAAGGACGCGGAAAGCTGTCGCTGCCGGCAGCGGAACACGGGTGTGGTCCGATCAATACGACCACCATCGCTACGATGTACCGGTATAACGCCGATCTTTCCACCTCGTTTCATCTTCCTTGCAACTTTGATGCCCGCCACTTCAATAATATGCCTGGGAGTGTTGCTCTTCTGTCGAAACTCTGATGTTATTAAAGGAAGTTGAAGCGATGAAATTTACGTGAATCTTCTTGATGAACAGCGCTTGTGTGTGAAAAATTTGAAAATGACAAGGTTAAACATGGGCTCTTATGGAAGCTTTCAAAAATTGCTAACTTCAACAATGAATATCTGAATTTCACGACGGTGAATCATCGGCATATCCCGCCAGAAGTTTAATACTGTCTTAAGCTTTCTGTTCAAAAAATTTTTATGTGCAAAGTTGGAAAATAGTTTTAACATAAGATACGCTTCAACCTCCTTAAGTTATTACGGTTATTAAGGTGCACGGAAAGATTTTATTAAGACAATCTTGAAAAGGAAGTTGAGGCATTAGAAAGAAAACGATGTCATCGCTTTTAAAACTATCGCATCTTATGAAGTGTAAAAAAAAATCAGTTAAACTTTGAGACAGTTTAGGAGCGTCGTCGCTGAGAAAAATCAATAACAATTTGAAGACACATTCGGTGATATCTCCGTAAAAAATGATGCTAAAAATATGAAATTTTTTGGACAACACGAGCAAGGCTTGCTGAATAATGTCAATTTTTTTTCAGATTTATTAGGAGATTTGCTGAGATTTTATTATTAATAATCTGTTTCCCGGGTAGTTTTCTGAGGCTAGGATCTTCACGGTGAGTGTTTTCGACTGAGCTTTCACCACTTTTTCGACTTTTTTTCCCCGACTCTTCTTTAAAGTGTACGTAACATTGCCAAACTGTAAACTGGCCTGACTTTTGTCGACTGACACGCATATCAGACTTTAAATGACGCTGAAGTTTGCAACGTTCAAGTCCAACGAAACGATGTAAAAAAATCCTCCAATGATTCCAATGATTCTTCAATTTCGTGACCTGCCGAATTCGCAATTCGTAGTTTTTCAAGCTGCACCGATGCTTTGTGAAATAAACAAATTGGTGAATCACAAATGTTCTTTTCCTTCGTTTCGTTCGACTCGGACGTTGCAAAGTTCGTCGTCGTAACGATGTGTAATTGATTTGGACAACGGCTCAAATTGTTTTCATGAGAAGTCAACTATCCTTGGAAATCTCTCAGCCTCAGCCGAGTCACTGTCACAATGAAGTGTGCTCGCTTCATTTAACAGTGTGTGCAAACCCATCCGCACTGTATGGATCACTGGATTTTATGGAATATCCACGCTATGGGAGCGCAATAAACACGGGGAACAGCACTCGAGCCATGAAATAATCAAATCTCTGATCTCTCATGCTGGAAACCAATAAATCCGAGCCCGACTGCCTATTGGACAATGAAATGAGAAATTCCTTCAGAAATTTGCACATTTATACCGAGTTTTCTACCTTTCACCGAGTTCGACGTATTAATTCTTTCGATTGTGCAGACCGGGGAGCTGCTTTCGTCTTTTTCCTCTTTTTTTTTATCCCCAGAAAAAATGGTAAATATCGTTGAAAAATTAGGTTATTCGAGTTCATCGCAAACCGAGTTTGTCCACGTTTTCGTGGCAGTTTTCAAAACATGCTGCGAAGTCATGATTTCTGGCTATATAAAAAACATTCTTTTCCATCTACAGTCGTTGCATAATTGAGATAATGCAGGGTGGAAATAAAACGCCAGATAGAAAGTGAACGCGATTGCGAGAGGGAGGGGAAGAGAGAACAAGAAAGCATTCGGATTATTATTGTATTGTGAAGTATCGAGAAAGGGAATGGAGGAGGGGAGGCTGTGAGAGAGGCGAGGCCGGATGAAGTCTCGAGAGTTCAGCGTGACCGAGGGAGACAGAGAAAGAGAGCAAAGAATGTTTCAACTGTTCATTCATACGTGGTTAACGCGGTGCACATACACTTGGGCAAAGGAAAGAGTGCACTTGAAGATTCTCGAGGGCAATCGTAGATAAACGTTAAAAAGAGTCGTTAAAAAATGTAAATACGTTTGAAAAATATAGTTATTTATAGCCTCGATTAGAATGTTTTTTTCGAAATAATCTCGGTTGAGTAAAGAAAAATGTTGACAGCGAGCCCCCCAGTGGAATTTTGACGAATGAGTTCACGGAATTTGGAAAGTACGGCAGGGTGTCTAATTTTGACCAGAACAGAAATTTCATGACTTTTAAGGCTTTTTAAGTCAAGGAACAGGAATTTTTCATGACTTTTCTTATGACTTTTCTTTTTATTCATCTTTTAATTATAAAAAAAAATTCAATAAAAATAACAAAGAAATGATATTTTATTTTGAAATAAAGAATCTTTTTTTCTTACAAACTATTCATTCGATATTCGTTTTTATATCGATGATGAGTATTGACGAACCAGACATTGTCGCCACCCCGCGAATTTTGAAATCATGTTGAAGAAAACCAAAAAATCGACAATGACAATGAGCGTTGCAGAGATCTTAAAAAATCAGGTTGTTTGGTAATTTTTCATGACATTTAATGATTTTTTCAGGTCCGAGTGTAATTTCATGACATTTAAGAATTTTCATGACTTTTCAGGTCGTTAGACACCCTGTACAGGAGCGACTGAAAAGTTGAAAACCGGGAGGAAAATCCCGCTGCCGGACACTGCGCGGCGAGGCTTTTGTTTCAAACGACATTCGTCGAGGTCGCGACGCATCCCGAAGCTAGGATAAGTGCAAACCATTGTTTCCCGACTTTCGCCGGCTGCCCTCTGACTGACCTCCGGGAAAGGAGGGCCAACTGGATCGTGAGCTGACAGGAAGCCCGGTATCGGGGCGGCTCGGGGAAGGAGAAAGTACGGAAAAAATGTGGCGAGTCGTGGACTTGGGCCTAGCGAGATTCTCACACCTCGAGTGGCTTTGTTCTTCCTGGTGAAATAATACGAGCGAGTTAGCGAAGGAAGTGAATAGATAAAAACTGAAATTCGAAGAAAGATTAACTCGATGCACTTTTTCTCCCGTTTCTCTCACTTTCTTGAAATTCTTGGTAAAAAGTGCGGAGATTCCATGCACGACGAAGGGAGACGAGATTATTTCCAAGTCCGGAAAAAATGGTTTCTCGACATGAAAATTGAACGGGCATTCGAAGCGACAGCATTTTTCATCACGTTCCAAAATTTGTAGCTCAATATTCTATTATAGTTTCTCACGAACCTCCTTTTAATCTTTGTTTCGAAGCATTTTTTAAGTGCCGCACCGAGGACGAAGGACGAGAAAAAGGGGCGAACGGATTTAGGGAAAGAAAAAGCTTCGCGTCGGATTTCCACTTTCATTTATTCGACGAAACGAGAATGGGTCTCGCGGCAGCGCTTGAAAGACGACAGGGCCGAGTTTTTCCCCCCCTCACGTCCGTGCAGAGTGCCCGTCCGTAAGGGCATTACAGTATACCGAGAAACGCAGCGCAAACAGAGCTTCAGTTGTTTCCGCTTTCGTCGTAAAGAATACAGTTTCGTTGGGATACAAGTGCACGTGGAACGTGGCGACGACTTAATCCACGAGGAGCCTGTGCCTCGACGCGAAGCGGCACGAAAATTCACAACGCTCAATGTCGAGATGTCCGTGAGAGCATAATACCAAAGACGTATTAAAACATTTTTCTCTCTCTCTCTCTCTCTCTCTCTCTTACGATTCTTTCGCTCGACACCCTATTTGTGGTGTAGAAAGCCTCGCGGTAGCAATATAACAGGGAGGAAGGACGGGAGGCGCACCGGGACCGGGGCATTCTCATCAATGCGATCGCAAACTTTTATGAATAGTGAGTCACGCGTGAAAAGATCCGTGTATTGTGCCATCGTCGCTATTAGAATTTTCTCTCTATTTAGTTCTCTCTGACATTGGGCATTGAAGCTCTAACGCGAATTGGAATCGGGCCAAATGATCGGAGCTGGAGAAAAATAAGAAAAAAGGCTAATATTTCAAGGGCAATCTGAGAGGCGAAAAAAAAAATCGTCGCAACACTTCGAAAGCGCAAAGACCTTTTATTTTTATTATTTTTTTCATTTGTTCCGTTTGAACAAAGACACAGAAATAACGGAGTCGTTTCGAAACGTCGTCGTCGCTTTGTATTCTTACGAAGAGGTTCAATGACTCTTCGCATAATCAGAAATTCCCATGGGAAATATAATAAACCTCTCTGAATTTTGGCACCCTCGATCTTAAACTACGAGAAAACGAAAATTATCGTCGCATCTTGTGAAAGTACTCGCTCCCGTACAAATCTCGTTTCCCCGATCCCCCCAACAATCTGTCAAAAGGCACGCCCGATCGAGAGAATAAAGAAGCCAAAAATTCTTCATCTCCGATAAATCTTTCGGGGTTGGAGCATGCGCACGAGCTCACACAAAAATTCATCGACAAAAGAGCCAAGACTAAGAATAATCTACGAGGAACGAATAAACTTACAATTCCAGGGCACCGTACGAATTATTCTGGAATAAAAATCATCGAGCACATCACACAATAAACAAACAAGTACGTCTAAAACGAGCCAAAAACGTCCAACCAACTTATCGACACGAGGATAAGTGTTTGTTGAAAAAATAAAAAAGCCAGCGCAGTGTGCAAGCATTGACGCGAACGCCTCAAGAAATCTGCATTATTTTTTATGTTTATCTCACCCGTGACCCGTGGTGAGAAAAGTAATAAGAAAATTGAAAAAAAAAAAAAAAAGAAACGTTGATAAAAAAATATAAAATAATACAAGCGCACGAGACAACACATCTCGTGAGCAAACATCGCCAAGTGAATCATAGAATAAGAGAAAAATGGTTGGGTGCGCGCGCGCGCGCAGAGAAAGAGAACCTTCCAGTGCCAATGACACTGAAATAATAATCACTTCAATAACAATCACAACGAGGATAATACTAATAATATCAATAACGATAATAATAAGGGTAATGGGAAAGAAACGAGGGAGAAAAACGAAAATGTTGTTGGCGAGAAAGCAACATTCTGCTCGTGAACACAGCACAGCTGCTATCGTACGACTCGGCGCTACAAAGTGTCGGGTGTGTGTGTGTGTGTGTGCGTGCGTGCTCGTGTAAGAGGCATTTGCTTGGCAAGTTCAAATTCTTCTGGCATTTTCGAACGAAATATTAGCTTACGGGCCAATGTTGGTGGAGAACTTGGCTTGGTATTTTCTTTAATTACTTCAAGTACTTTAATGTCAGTAATCCTGGGGCTTTGGTGCCTTCGAGAATCGTGGGTATAATTTTCCACCGCAAGATTGTACTCGTTTAATCAACGCAACTACTTCGCTCGCTTTACTAGTATTTACAAAAAAACGTCAATGTAATTTGACAACCGAAGATGCTCGGTTGAGAAAATTAATGGTTGAGCAGGATTTTACAATTTTCGTAATAAGGCTCGACAGAAATGGAGGATTTTAAATAATTGGAACGTTTGATGAGTTTTTTGACAACGACAAAAAATGAAGGTGAACGAATATGTTTTTTTTCGAAACTCCTGTTCGCACTTGACAATTTTTCTCATAACTATCGAAGGTTATTATCACTACATTCCGACACGTACACGGTTGGCGAAGTAATTGGCAAAAGGCAGACGGTGTCACTTTCGCTTTTAGCGTGTGCGCATTGCGAGGTGTCTTCAACGAAAGAATAGAAAACAATGATTCGGTTTTTTTCTTTACCGAATTTATTTCGAGCACGCCGGATTGTTTTGGCGATAAAATGTCGGTTCTGACGGAAATTTTTATTCCTCTCAGCAGTCGATCGCGACTTTTCTCAGAATCCTCGGGACTAAATATTTTTCCGCGAAGTGAAAATTGGTGAAAAGCATCGCGACGATCCGAAAAATCAAGAGCCCTTAAAAAAAAACTCGCTCAACCATTTTGCAAAAATATTTCAAGATTTTCGATCATATTTTAGAAAGCTACGGCGAGAGGAGAAATAAAAATCGATTTTTTTCAGCAGGTATAATGGTAAATAAATCGCGGGTTCCCTCGGAAGATTCAAACCTCGTCTCGTCCGGACACGAATATCGTATACGTAAAGATACACACACGCATTCGCGTGTTCAAGGGATTGGAAGGATGCTCTCGCAGCCGCACCTCTCCTTGGCCAGGGCCAATATAAAGTTGCTCTGTTTTTCGTTCCCGGCTTCTTCCTTTCTCGATAAAACCGATCCTTCCTTATATAACTGTATAGCATTTTGTGTATGCGTGCGCGAATGTGTAAAAAGGTCTTCTTTACAGGGTAGAAGGAGTCTCTCGACGAGCGAGTCTACAGAATTCTCATTAGACGATGCTTCTTTTAGTAGCAAAAAAATCCCTGACACACGCATACGGTTGAGCCTCGCATGTGAAAACATGGATTTGTATATGTATGTACACTCGTGGGTGAGGGGAAGTCAGGTCAAACGACGCCACAAAGCATCGAAAGATCGAGCACGTCCATTTTTCGCCTTTTATCTCGTGCCTGGCATGAAATTTAGTCTCTGTTCGAATCACGATTAATCGAGAAAAAAAGTTGAATTTACCGCTTTGTTGTTCAACTTGGGAAGAATTTTGGCAATGTAATTCAAAAATAAATTCGGTTCCTTCTCGAATATCCGGCCGTTACATTGTACGCGAGATACGCAGTCTCGAATTTCGCGAAATATATCGTTGGACGCTTCTACCGCTTTTGTTATTCAATATTTCGGGGAATTTCGCTGTACACTTTTTTTTTTGTCAACGTCGATGAAGAGACTCGGCAATTAGAATTTTTTTCTTATGTTGTTTCATCACTTTGAGACGAGGATATCGCGACGAAAACATCGTAAACGTATTCATCGAAATTCAAAGTGAAAATCGTTACTGTAGGTGGAAACAATGAAATGAATAGCAATGATAACTCACCATGCTTTGACTCGGATGAGTACTTCACCCTCGGCTAGCTGAGGTTCAGGTTTTCGCAGCGCCTTGACACTCTTGAGTCCCCCAAAACCGTTAAGTACGATCGCACGCATGTCCTTGACTTCCGGGGTCTTCTCTTCTCCGTTCTCCTTGGGTTTTTCAGTATCACCATTTTCCTCGACCTTTTTTTCCTTATCGTCGACATTCGATTTTTCTTTTATTATTTCCTTGGTGCTTTCGTTATCGTCATTTTTCGGTGGCGTACCGGCATCCTGGGGCGTCTTCTCGCCGCCCTCTACCACCGGACTCGTTTCATTCTTTTCTTCCGCCATTATTTTTCGCTTTAATGTGTATCTACAATATACTCTTTTTTGAATTTATTTTAAAATGCTTCAATATCCTTCGTCTTTTGGCGAACGAATCTAGCGAGTTTGGAACGTAGCGGCGACGAAAAATGTCGTTTACACTTGAATCTCGTTCGGAACGAAAGTTGTTTGAAATGTTCGATTTCTTGTCTGTCAAATTGCAAAAATATCGATGTTTCTTCAAACGATTTTATTTCTCTTTGTCCTCGCTATCCTACGATGAGTTACTTTCTTCTATAGTTCCCTCAATTAATTCGTATGAATTTTTAAGGCCAAATTCCCTCGTGCTATCGATATATGTATATATATTTTTTTACGCGTGCGGTTGATCTCCTGTCGCGGGGTTCTCGCGTCTCTCTAATACAACTATCTTCGTAGGATATTTCGTTCCGACTGGCGGTGCACGATTTTCTCTCCAGTATCAGTGCTCTTGTGTCGTGCGAGAGTGGGAACGAGATCGACGAGTACGAGGATGATCGAGAGAGCGCGAAAGAAAGCGCATGCGCAATTCAAAGAATAGGATGTGCGTGCTGGAGAGAGGGACATTTCAACGACGCTACGCCGAATCCTGCCGAACGCATCCGAAAACTTCCCCTACTCCGGCACACGCAACACGCAGACGCTTTGTCACACCCGAGACCATACTTTATGGCTCTTCTTATTGAAAAGTGAAAGAAAAATCTATCATTACATCTCAAGGATCCATAAGGAAATAATGAGATCGGGAGTATCGGATAATACGGGTTTTTCATTCTGCTGTTACGTCAAATCTCAAACGCATGGATCATCTCAACGTTTCCACATTTATTTTTCAATTTTTTTCGACCCTGTACAAGTCTCGCCCGAGGCGCTCAGTTTCGTTCACATTGTGCGATCCTTTGTCCTTCTCGGCCTGGTTTCATCCTCTTTCTCTCTCTTTATCTCAATCGGTTGTCTTCCCTCGCAGTTCCGCGAGACCCTGCAAATTCCTAACCGGACCGCCTCGATGCCTCGAGCGAACGTGCCAAAAGATTGTGGAAGACACTTATTTCGGGGGTCAGAAAAAAATTCATAAGCCTCTCTTTCCACCCGCTCTATTTCGCTCTCCCTCCAAATCACCGCATACATTGTGGGAAAATTTCTGGACCGGGTTTACTATGCATTTTCATGTTGGATTTGAATAACTATATTTCAGCACACTTCCCATGATTCTTTGTAATCCTTCCGGAGTCAAAAACTCTAAGTCCTTTGTTACGACAAACTAAAACTGCGCGTTACCGTCATTGAGAATTCCACCCTCAATTTTTCTCATAAAATTTACATTTTGAGCGAATAAGATTTCCGTCGTTCCTCTTGTGTTTGAAATCGAAATATAATTTTCCCGGAAAATCTGTAAATTTACAGGAAAACTCATCAAACTCGAGGAAATGTCTGTCGAGCACTCATGACGTCTCAAACGTTATTAAATTGTCGGCTATTCGAGGCGGGTTCCGTAGAAATTCTATTTCAAGATATCCGCATAATTCGTTTTTAAAAATTTGAACACATTTCGTAACCTCATGTACGCAGATACCAATAAGTTTTAGTGTAAATAATAGACGACTAAGCTTTCTCAAGCGGGTACATACGCGTGTAGTTTTCTTCGAGAAGGATACTGTGTTAGCCAAAAGCGAGTAAAGTTTTTTCATGCAGCCATAAGAAAAACTGCGTTTATTAACTCATTATGAGAGCAATAGCAATACATTGTTTTTATTTTTTTGTAATCATTTCGAACGCTGCTAAGGGCGTTGTACGACGTGAAAACGCCGGTTTAGGAGGTTCTCCCGCCGGCCGGCTTAGCGCTTCACCGGCACGTTGCTGTGTGCGCCGCGCCTGTAGCAGACACACCCGAAACGACGCTTCGGTCTTCGGTTCGGACGTTCACGGTTGACGACGACAGCGACAGCAACGGCGACAGCGACGACGACCACGCCGGTTTGCGACGTTGCCGGTGGTTGCCTAGCAACGACTCCCCTGTAAAGCTACCACGAAATTTTGCTCGGCACTACTCTGCCACGCCTCTGTTTATCCCCACGCTCATTCCATTTTATTTAGACCTTGTAGAGATCTCCCGCTTTGAATTACTTTGTAACACTTTTCTGTCTCACTTCGCGTTCTCTCATCCTGTCACTCTCGTCACCCCTTAACAGCATCAATTTCATTTTTTAACAGAATTTTTTTCGCCATCTGCTCAATAAATTGAGCATTTTTCAGT
Source organism: Venturia canescens (assembly GCF_019457755.1). Taxonomy (NCBI): domain Eukaryota; kingdom Metazoa; phylum Arthropoda; class Insecta; order Hymenoptera; family Ichneumonidae; genus Venturia; species Venturia canescens. The sequence goes on along the minus strand of NC_057421.1, from coordinate 13,943,728 downwards.
TGCGGTTTTGAGTTGAAGCACCAATAACCGAGAAAAACAGAGTAACGATTATCGCGTCATTTTCCTGTATCGCTTCAGTGTCCTCTGTTTTGTTGAGATTTCTTCTTATTTGATTGGGGCTGGCTTTGGTTTGGGCTCTCCAACGGATCGACCATACGTCCGTGTAATTGTTGTTAAAGGTGATGAGCAGCAGGTTTCAACGAGTTTTGTAAACGTGTTCAAAATTAACAAAATAAATAATACGAAAATAGCCATTTTTATTCAATTGTCACCGACATCTGCTGTTAAAATTCAACAATCTGAGCTGAAACGATGAAACTGATAAATCTACTTATTGCTAATGATAGGGTACGATTGAGGTTAGGTTTTTCCGATCCCATACAATTTAATTCATTTTACAACAAACAGGTGGTTTTTGCAAATAAGTTTTTTTTCAGAACGCAAGTTATCGCAATGAGTGCAGTTAATTTATCAGTGGCTAATTCTTACAGCAATAAAAGTCAACTTCAAAAACTAGTTTACTGTAAACTAATTTCGACGATATTCGGTTATCGTCTGGGAAAAATTGTTAGCATGTAATACGATGAAATTTTGTATAGTCGATTATAAAAAAAGGGGGGATACATTTTTTTCACAATTTTCCCGTGTTTCGTGTAAGAAATCGTCTTTGTCAATAAAGTGTTCGATCGATACGAGTCACTGCGTCGTCTAACCTCAAAATTTTTGTACAAATTCCATCGAGTGGTCATTCCCGTGGAGTCTCAATCCCCAACTAATTTTGATATTTTATATATAATTTAAAAAAGCTTATAGTTGGAGTGAACGAATTCATTTTACACGACTTTAAAGATAATAATTTGTGACGAATTCCAACGTCGGTTATTTCACGATACAAACAGGCAATAATTTTGACATTCTATAAACTCCAGTACTGCTGCGATAATCCTGGTAAATTCAAACGTTTATGGAATAATAATATTCTCTGCGGATAACTCGTACGTGTCGAAGAAAATAGCAGATTCAAAAAATCGCATCGACCGATTTTTTCGTCCGCCACTCGCTGCGTTTAATTGTTCGACACCTGCTCTTGAATATAATGATGAAGCGGCGAGAGACCTGCTGCGTACTGAGGATATCTCCGCCCGGTATGACGACCAGTGTATCTCCATTCCTCCATATGTTTTCGTTTTTTCCGCAATTTTCTCTTTTTGCGTTTCGCGCTCTGCTTTCTCCAGAGATAACAGTTACCTTCATTTTTTTCTTCTTTTTCCCCAAGGACTTTCAGAAAAATGACCTTGATCGTTACTCAACATTATTTTGGCAACATTCGAGATAATTTGCAAAGAAAAAATTACTCGTTTTATCGCGGAGCTGCGGATAAAAAATTGATACGCTTTACAAAAAATGAAAATAATAATAATAATAAAAACGGCCATTTCTGTCGCCTCGAGTGGATTTTTCCCTCGCGGTCCACTGTCCACTTGGATTTATCTTGTATACTTTTTATTTCCCTAGAGTCTCTTAATATTTCTTAGGCGGAGAGATAGTTTGAGAGTGATGAAAAAGACTTTTCTGAAGGTAAATATGCTCGCTCTGTTTCCTTCTCGAGAGTCTCTACAGAGAGAAGCGTGAGAGAGAAAAAAACATCGTCAAATTCTCACATTTATAAGACGCATCGCGTGAGACAATTCGACACAAAAACCGCGGCGGCTGTACAAGAGCGGCCACTGTCGTTGATTCCTGTTTTACATTCTTCTCTCCCGTGTATCATTCTTTACTGAATTCTTTTATATATGCATGCGCTTCAAAATTAATTAGATCCTTTTCAAGAGCGAAAACCGAGCGAGTTAATGACTTTGAAAGAGTCGTGGGAGCGCCTGGGATTCGTAATTATATTACCATCGTACGATCGTAGTGTCACACACAGCGAAGAATTCTCGTGTCAATGGAATCGAAGAACTGCGCTTTTTCATAAAGATCTAAAGTGCGGGCGGCCTTAACCGTCAATGCGTTTTCGTTCTTGAAAATCTCACACTGGAAAGCTTTTGTGTTCGAAACACGGAAAGTTTAGGTTAGAATTCGTCGAGCACATTTGGCGACCAGAAAAATATTTTGTGTCATATGGAAATATCTTTCGGTGAGTAATTCGATGACCGAGTCGTTTCATAAATAATCGAAATCCACTTCAATTATCAAACCATTAAGTTCGTCACTTTTTTAATTACGTTGAGTTCGCATACGCCATTGGTAATCACCAACGATAGCGTATTCCTGAAACTGAATTTCTTTTTCTCATATGCCAACGATCATTCAATGATATCGCAGCATTAATTACCGAATGAAATTACATATTCGCAATCATGATTTACAAAGTTTTGCACTAGATGAAAAAACTCATTTAGATTCTACGTAAAACTGAAGAAATACGTTGAAGTTGTTACGAGATTATCACGAAATTAGTGAGGGATGATTGAGAGGGCGTTGGCTTCCTTCCGAAAGAAACACAGAATCAACCGAATAGAAAAGGTATGCGGGTACGTAACAAAGAAAAGTAATAAACTATTTTGAATACCGAATACCGAAAAAATAATGGCTTATTAAGAGGGAACGACAAAAAATGTAAGTTCTTATAATATCTACACAAAGGCTTGAGCTGTCATCGATAAATAGAATGCACCGACAAATTGTTCCCGGCGTTCTTCACATTTCGCTAGAACTGGATCCATCAACGCCATCTTTGGAAATCGTATTACGACTCTTCCCACATATCTCAGAAGTGAGGTTATCTCAAACGTCATGCGTATCGTTTACGACTATTGCTTTTAATAATCCCCAGTATTAATGGTATTTTATAACGAACGTGAGAATTCAAGTGATTATTGATGAATAAGGAGCATTCATTGACCCGTTGAAGCCCAAAGGAACGTTATCATTTCTTATTAGAAAATAAATTTGTCTCTTGACGGCATTTTCAACCGCGTCGATAGTTTCTTGAACTGCTTTTATTACTATAAGCCGAGTGTCAGAGTAGCGGAGAAGTTTCATGATGTGGAATACCGGATACAGCCGGAAATCAAACGGAAGCCTGTGGCACACGAATCCCGGCAATCTCGAGCTCGTGTTCAGACCCTGTAGCTCTGGATAGTAAATGCCCATGAGATTTCAATTATTCGATACCCGAAGTTGTCACTCGAAAGCCGAAAGAGCCGAGCTGGCCGAGCCTGCTGGATCGATTTGGTTAGGTTAGGTCTGTGACAGTCGATTGCGATTGACCACGAAGTTAGCAGCTAAAGATTGAGGACGCGAAGAAGTTCAATAAAGTTTTGCCAAGTCTCACAACAAGCACGAGCGAGGAGCAAGCTCGTGACGGTTCTTTCGTTGATTGGTTGCTGCGCTCGAATATACACGAACGGGCAGCGCGACGACTCCCTTTGTGCCACGCCGGATATCGTTGCCCCTGATATTTATTAAATCGAAGCAACGCGATGCACACGACAAACCACCACCATAGTGATTTTTTCCGACTGTACTTCATACCAAAGTGCCGTAACGTCATTGGCTGTAGTACCCACACATTGAGGGAGCACGTGGGATGAGATGATGCATGATACACACGCTCGACAGATTACGAGCTTTACCGAATATAAGTAGAAAGTGAGGGATAAGTGAACGCAGTCTGGACGAGACTGTGTATGCGATGCTTCAGTTTTAATTTTCGTTCACCGGAAACTCAACCAAAAGTACGCGGAGGAGCTTAAAACAATACATAAAAAATCTACAACTTCTCGAGGAGCGTTGACGCAACGTTTTTTCGTGTACAGCATCAAAAATAATGTTCGTTCCCTGATAATATTGTGAAATCAACTTTATTTCCAAAATTTTTTATACAGGTGTCAACGTATTGTTGTAATTGTTCATTGAGAAGTCAGGAAACCATGAATTTATGCTTTTTAACAATCTTCCAATTTTCTCCGTTCCCGGGAGCCGCCCTTGCGCCGTATCGATATATTATCGAAGGCCTCGACCGTCTCGACTCAGTTACGAATTTAAGAAACTGCGAGAATTCCCACAATTACGAAACAGTCCTGTTGATGCGGCTAATGAAAAAGTATTCATAAAAAATCATCGTCGTTTCGCAGTGCATGCGTTGACTCGCAGTATGTGTGTAACGGTGTATTTAGCTAGGTCAATAACGGTCTAATCTTAACGAATCGGTCCTGCTGGTGTCAGCTGATATAGAAATCGCGGTACACCGCGTTGTTATTGTAATACAGAAGCAAAATTTTAACCTATTTTCGTAAAAATGTTTCAGCACAAAAAATTTTACAATATAAAATTTTGTCGTAATTGAAGCAACACAAATTTTCGAGCATCATTTTATTGAACAATGAACAGCTTAAAAAATGTTGTTCCGAGAAGAAACGTTCCACTTGCCAATCTGCAGGCTGCAAGGATCCCCGTAAAAGTTCGAAGTCTAACCTAGAAAAATAGACTTGCAGGAAGAACGCGTTTATATTTTTCAGGCTGCTTGGCCCATCGGCGATCACGTAAGACAGCGAATTACCGAGAATTTAGTGTCTTTCCACTTCATTTTTGACGCTTGTATTTTCGAGATTCTCAAACTACAATATAAATTCCAAGGAAATTGATTTTTTATAATTCCGAACAAAATACGACCGCAATCCTCACACATTGATATTTCGCAGTCCAGACGGTCGATTATTGATTTCCTATGCTCATGTGGAGCGGTAGAATTGAAAAAAATCACACGGAAATCCTTTGTGCGTTAACGTGTGTCCTCCTTTCGTATTTCTATCGCACGTGAGAGATTAAAAATAACACGAGAATTGGATTATATTTAAAGTCGTATGCGTATCGCCGTATGCATATGCATGCAAAACGACAAATTCGCGAAACAATTGTCCTATCATACACCACAGGCATGAGAATCATGACAGCGTCAGAGTGTAAATATAGATACGTACGTATCGGTATGTATACATGTAAATGCGACTCTCTGATGCCCAATGAGGATGTGCTGATTGGAATGAATGACGCCTATTGTCGGGTTCACCGGACAGTAGAAAGCATCAGACCGATTTTTACACGTATTCAGTCTGCGTATAGATATACGCATGAATCTGTCTCCGATCGACAGTTTTTTCGTCGACGATGTGTCAAACGCAGGAGAAATTCAGAACAAAATGTGCTTCGTAGGGTAAATAAGAGAGAAAATTCGACCAAATAATTACGAACATGTCACTAGAGGGGTGGCGTGATGGCGTGATTTAGAAGAGGCGATCGTAACAAGTTTTTTTGTAGCATTTGAGTAAACTCTGCTCAACGACGAAAATACCGAACAGTTCCTACTTTTGAGCTTTCTTATTTTAGTCAACATTTTTATTTGAATAAACTAGTGGAAATTATCAAATGATGGAAGATCTTCGATAACGATTCAAATGACCGAAAGAGCCGATGATTTGAGCAAATTCGTCATTGTCATGACGAACCACAAACGTTTCCGCGCTAAAACTAACCCTTTGAGTAGGAATCTACGAGAATTATTGACGTTGAACCAATGACGAGAAATCGGACGTCTGTGCCCTCTTTCGGAAATTTTATGAAGCTCGCTGTATGCAGCGCTTCATCGGTAAGGTAGACAACGACAAATCTTCCTCCAAAAAAATTTCTTACAGTTTCGAATTTTCATTTCTCATAAAAACTATATATTTCAATTGTAAACTGTACCTTGGCATCAAACAACACATTTGTTTCGCACACTTGGAGTTTCAGTATTTTCTGCTCATCATAAAGATTTTTCATAATCTCAATAAAATTTGGTTCTGATGCATTCTTTCTTTTTTATCTCTTTCCCATTTTTTTTGACAAAATCTTGTCGAAATTGATTTAAATGAAAAAAAATCAAAATTTTGCATGGTTATTTTTTAAATGTTTTTAGTACGTGCATTTTTAAGAGAAAAATTCATTTAAAAAAGGTCTTGAAAATTTTATACAGACTCGCGTCAATACAGCTGAACTGCTCACCGCTCCGTTGTACGAGATTAATCCTATAAATTTACTAGTACTGCACTTTGCTGGACCGTTTCCGCTCCACTGATATAACAGGTTAAACCAACGCGTAATATAAACTTGCCAGTCGCGCAATTTATACCTCGTTCTCGTTGCACAAACCATACCGTACCATACACGAAGAGTTCCCATTTATGGAAGCCACTAAATGCATGAAAACGATGCTCAAAAAAGTGAGTGATCTCATAGCTCGATCAGTACGCGGAAGTGATTAAAAATAACGGATGAAGTTAATAAATTTTCCCAGAATTTCGTAGACAATGATTTATTATGTCGTTCCAAAATATGGTGCTCAAAAAGTAAGCGGAGCGAATAACGGACGTATCTTAAATTCAGCAATTGTTTCATTCAATGGGATAAAATTGTTTTTATCTTGTATGTACTGGATTAAATTTTACTATAGCATTTTTGATAAATTTTACCACACGTTTGACGGATTATAAACGCGGCTGCACTACGATTGGATCGAATTGACTCGAAGATGTTCCGACTGACTTTGTAACGATTGAAACTCTTCCAGATTCGAATTCCGCGTACAAGACGAACCGAAGAAACCGTTGGAAATTTTCCATTCAAAAATGCTAGCGCAACGGGCGCAACGTATGGACCCGAGAGTTTATCTAAGTGGGGAAAATGTGAATACTTTGTTTTTTTGATTGCTTTATAATGCAATGAAACTTGAATCGATTCCCACCGAATACATTTATTCCCGGGGACATCGGTCCGTTATTCTCCCATTCGTTTCAATCGGACCCTTTCTATAACAGAGAGACAAATTGGCAATAGGAGGCCATGTAGAGGGAGCGCCGGTTGAGATTGCGCGCGCATTTCCAGCACCAGCACCAGTAGCAGACGATTGTGGCCAAGCAACGAACTGTGAAAACAGTGATGAACAGATAACAGAAGTATGAGGTTGTGCGCGATATACTAATTTTTTTGTTTCATCGATGAATGATTAAATATTTGCTACTTTTATTCTATAATACCAAATTCAGGGATTATATACAGTGAGAAATATTCTTTTCGTAATATTCTCGAGAGGTGACGCGGTTCTCTTCGTTGTCTTTTTTCGTTGCGTGTGGATCAAGCATATCCTTGCCTATACACAAAAGTGAATAAGGAGCAGCACAAAAGATTTATCAGTGATTCCATAGACGACGAAAGACTATATATATTATATTTACAGAGAAACGACACCAGTCACGAATGGCAGAACTAGAGTTGGTCAAACCAACCAGGTAGATATTTTTTGTGTCACAGCACGTAAACGATTTTTCTAATAGTTTAGCTATATAATCATTGAAGTGATCGACATGCTCTGTATACTCTTCAATATATCGGGCGTAGACAGAAACCGAAATAGCTTATTATAGAGTTTCTTTATAAATTTGGGAAATAACGTTAATTCGTCGTCGACGTGGTTTTTTTTAACGCTTTCGTCTTAAATGACCAATTTATATATATTTTTTAAATCTAAATAATCGAATTTACTGACAAAAGTCTGAATTTACTGTCGCAAGACTGAAGTATGCATAGTCACTTTTTCTGTGTTGGCATTTCACGAAGTTCAGATCCTCAAGTTCGTTCAGTTCTCAATAATTGATGTTTGACAGATGCTTGACAGCCTGCTCAACTTTTTATCGCGAAAACCGTTCAATCAAGCAATTTCTGTCTGTAACGAGATGGCTCACAAATGACGGTCGACCTTGACCGTGCAAACAAGATTTGTTGAGTGCACACAACCGATGCACGCACAGGCATGTACAGTGTGTGATCGATCAGCTGTTGAGCCGGTTTTCCACGGCAGTTTTCGTGCTTCGGACGCTTATCGGCCCAACTGCCAAGAAAAATTATCGCCATTTTTTCAAAATTTATGCAGATTTCTTGTAATAAATTTTATAACCTAACACGTTTATCGTGATTTCGCAAATTTATCGTTGCAATATTTTCTACGATTTTTCGTGCTCCTCCATAAACCGTAAATGCGCGATCTGCTTTCAATCTTCCGCACAATCAATAAAATCATTTCGATTTACTTTTCAATAAAACTTGAAAATGTAAGCTTATATTATTCGTTATCGAGAATTAAGGTTCCAATCTCACATGGCAATCAAAAGTCATCGAAGTAACATTTCAAAACGGTTTTCAATAATTACTAAATTATTTGGAAATGCTTATTTATGAACATATCCGTTTGAAGTATTGACACATAACTCCATGGGAATCAGTACAATTTTCAGTAACGTTTTTAAAGTTACCAAAAATTAATAACTTGAACTTTAAAACTTTTCGACTTTTTTCCTTGCTCCACGCACATTTTTCTTCTCGCGTTTGTCCTCGAATGCCACGAGAGACCGACACATACACGTATTTTATAAATATACGGAAGAGCAGAGAGACGTAACGCAGTGAATATGCGACGTGTTAGGGCTCCCCGGGTACAATGGTATAGCACGCTCGTAATTTTCGTTGAGTGACGTAAAATCTTCATTGCAGTTTGCAACAAGTTCAGTCGCACGCGTTCATCTTTATCGGTTACGTCATGAAATCTCATTTCGATCGTGATCGCGAATTCAGGTTGGCTCGATCTACGAAAAAGAAGTGAATTTTTGAAATATTTTTTTCGCGTTCGTCGTTACCGCGCATATTTCTGTCTCCCCCTCTTCTTCATCTTCTTCTCGATCCCGGTCAAGTTCGTGGTACGATCGGACGTTCATTTTTTTCTGGCTTTGAGCTTGTTTGGGTAGCGAAGATGTTGTGAACGGGAAAAGTGCAAAATATCCGGACTCGACGTCCGGAAATGCAGTGTCATGATGGGAACTAATGATAGGTTATATTTCATTTTTTATTTACTCACATGTTTATATATTTCCTTTGGGAATCTTGCATTTATTATTGTTGTTATTATCACTATTGTTATTTTCACCTCGGTCACAGTCTTCTGCTCAATTATTTTTTTTTTTATAATCTTTTTAACACACGAATATAATTTTTCCTTCGAATTGTTAATTATTAAATATTCAACATCCAATTTGTGGCACTTTGCACGTTTATTTGAATTTGACAAGCTATTTTCGAACATTTTTTCACCAACTTGCGTAACATCTTTCAAACTTACAAATGATGTATTCGAAAATTCATGTCCTCGTCTCACACGTGTTCATCGATGTGAAAAATGCGAAAGAAAAAATACGGATGGTGATTTTATTCGCGTCGTCGCTTCATAACAAATCGACTATTTGTCAGTCGTTCATTTTTTAAATTCGTACATCGATAGTTGGTGCTATCTCCATTACTGACCATCACTGTTGACAAATAATACGAAGTGTGCAATTCCATCGTTATCGAGACACTCAAAAAGCATTTTTTCGATAAATCTCTATGCGCTTTTGACACTCGTACCTGTTTGGGGGTCGCGACATTTTAAAATGTTATTCCCTTTCTCCGGGGCTCGACGTTGTGTTCGCTTTCGGCCTTGAATCTTCATCTAGTTTATCGCTCGGAGCTCTTATCTTTCGCTAGTGGTTTTGTAATCGTAAACCTCTTCTTCGCGTTATTTCACGTTAAATAAGTTTTAATTCGTTTATCTATTTTCTTTTTTATTTCTTATTTCGTCTTCACTGAAAAGAAGCTTTGTTAGTCTATTTATAATCTCTCGCAATCACTATTCGACTTTCATGATGATTACACGTATTTTTGTATATTTTAAAATCCAATGAAACAGCGATTTTCCTCGCCTGGTATTCGGATGCATCGAATCCTGAGTTTCTTCCTTCGAAATTGACTTATGGAATTTTTTCAGTTGGTTCTGGGGTTGGCTGAGCTGGTCGGGGTCTTCAGCAACGATGCTGAGAGCCGCCGAGAAAAAAATTCTCTCCTGTAAGTAAAAAATCGATGGCACGAAGTTTGCATCGTTAAAAAGTGTCAACTATTTATTTTTTCTGTGAATGGTGATCCCATTCACGAGGAATGTGCACGGTCCAGCATTCTTTTATAGTAAACAATTGTAACATTTTTCGATTTCTTATCGCAGGACAATTTGTTGTCGAAAAAAATTGGAGATACGTAATAAAATTGAAGAACTTTGTCTCCTTCCTGCGTTATCGAATTGAAACAATTTGTTGATCAGAACTTTCGTTACGGATTATGAAAACGAATGAGAGTGAGAGAGACGAGAGGGAACCCCCGTGCACGATAACAACGTGGAGGGGGGATAAAAATTAATTACGAGGCTCGATAGATCTTGCGTGTTATACGAAATAATCTTGGTCGCGCTTCCTTCACATTCTATCGTAAATCATATAATTTATTGACGAACGGTACACCGATTTGTTCGAAAATACATTTTCTCTTCGTCTGAATTCAGTAAAAATCTCAGCCGATTCAATTGTTCGGTGGTATAATCCGATTGAATTTTTATTCCCTTTTTTATAAATTTTTTAATTATAAAAGATTGGTTTCTTCAAATTTTATTTATTTAATGATAAAATGTTTGTTTATTTATTTATTCATATTTATTATTTCATTAATTTTTAACTAATTATTTATTAATATTATATTATTATTATTATTATTGTTTATTTTATTTTGATATGACAATTTTATATAATTTATATAATAATATAATTATTTATTTAGTTTTTAAATTTTTATAAATTTCTTCATAAATTATTTATAAAAAGATAATACATTGATTAATGAGTTTCTCTGTCGCGATTGGTGGTTTTTCTTTATAAGACGAGACTTCGTGAAGAATTCTGAGCAGTCAAAACTTTCTTTCTGCACTATTTCCGGGCCTCAGTCTCTCTCCCTCTCTTTATTTTTCTTCGTCGTTATCCGTCGCCGAAACCAAACAGCCATCGCGGTATTCGCGCCATTATTATCGGCTTGATTATCAAACTGGGTACTCGGAGGTGAAAAGCACTCGAAAAAGTTGATTTATGAAAGTTTAACTCATTGGAATGAAAAAAAATGTTGGCGAATTCGAAAAAGGTCCTGGCCAAGTTGTCAATAAGCCACAATAATTTTTTAACGACATTTGGATTCTCGAATCTTGAAATTCTGGCAAAGCTGTAAATTAACAAACTGGCAAGGCTTTTAATTTTCACTCTGCGAGTGTGATAAACGAGATTTCGTTTCGCATTTTATTCACTTTTTCTTCAAATTTTCAGGTCTCAGGACTGCATACCGTGGATGGTATGTTGACATCGGACCGGTGGTTGGTGCCTCCGACAAAATATGGACGATATCGCTGAACGAGGAATCCCCAAAAACACCGATCGTTCTTCTTCACGGTCTGGGCGCTGGCGTTGCTCTCTGGTGCCTCAATCTGGACAACCTCAGTATCGATCGACCTGTTTATGCAATGGATCTTTTAGGTATACACTTGCTCAGCACTTGGAGCGAGATGAGAGTTTCCTGTGAGAATTCGTTCAGGGAAGAAAACATTCGATGGCGTTTTACTGTAATTTCGAATAATTGAACTCATTTTGGCAAAATTATTAACAGAGAAAATCTAGTGACTGATTCAGTTTTTTTTTCAATGGAACTGAAATCCGTCGAGCAATCAGTGGTCTAGGCCCCCTGCTGGTCGTGCTAATTCCTACATTTTGTAATTTTACTTGGATTTTTTCTTGTTTTTTTAAAAAGTTTGCATTTGTGATCGCTCAATTGTTCTTTGCGACGCTGAAATAAACGGTTATCGAAGCTCGTTTGTTAAGCAAAGGATGATTCATCGAAGATTAACGGGAGATGACGCAGCGACCTTTGCTTTCTCGCTTGGTCATTGCGAGAACTCCCCTTTGTCCAGCCCGATCGACCGATAACGCGTCGGGGAGTTATTTGTAAAAATGGATATAGAAAACGAGAGCATTTCGGTACCAGGATAACGGAATTCAATTTTTTTGTCTTTGAGCTCGCCTTCGTTTCATTTCCGAAATCATGTACTGGGACAGAAAATTCCATGGGATGCGTGAATCACGTTGGTTGAAATTTGCACTGTAATTTCAGATAATTTCATAATTTCCTCGGTGCAAACGCTCTTGAAATAACGTGATGACAAATTGTTGTCAGTCATAACTTTGAGAGAAGCGGAAACAATGTTTACGGTAAAAAATACTGAAACTCGGCAATCAGGGGACAAAGTGGGGGAAAAAGTGTCGAAATTAGAAATAAATACTAAATTTAAGTGACTTATTTATCATCGATTTCTTATTTTCATTATATTTTCAAGGCTTTGGGAGGAGTAGCAGGCCAAAATTCAGCAACGAGGCACAAGAAGCGGAGGCACAGCTCGTTCGTTCGGTGGAGGAATGGAGGCGGGAGATGCAGCTCGAAAAATTCGTGCTCCTTGGCCATTCTATGGGCGGTTTTTTGGCTGCATCGTACGCAATACAATATCCCGAAAGGGTAAAACACCTAATACTCGCAGATCCTTGGGGGTTTCCAGAAAAACCATCGCTAGATGCTGCTCGATCACATGTGCCACTCTGGGTCAAGGCAATCGCCTATGTAATCCAACCTTTGAACCCCCTCTGGGCTGTTAGACTGGCTGGTCCATTCGGTTCGTTCATTTCATTGATCAATATCGGGCGGAAATTTTCATTGAAACTCCATTTAAATACGATGCAAAGATTTTGAGATCAGCGATTATTTTTTTGTTCAAGTACTCGTGCTACGATTTTCTTGGCCGACTTGGGTTCATCCGAAAAATGACATTCGTTGAAAATGACCATTTCTTTCATTTAATAGGTCAATGGCTAATTGAAACGACAAGGCCGGATATCGTGAAAAAATTTGCTCCCGTCCTGAAAGACGATCTCAGCATTATATCCCAGTATATTCATCAGTGTAACGCACAAACTCCTTCGTAAGTATTTGAATAATAAATGAATATTTTCACGAGAAATTTCGAAATGGCTTTCGAAAAAAATCATGTTTATACGAATATGTACTCTAGCTTGACCCTCGGTTGCGATCTTCTTATATATTCGCACATGTTAAAAGCACGAAACCATTGTTTTAAAATAGTATTTTCAAGTGACAAGTCTCTTTGTGGAATCGAAAGTTTGGGGATATTTTTAAATCATACAGCTTTAAATTTTCTTGTTTTCTCGCTTTCTTTTTTTGGATTTTTACATATTTTCAAAAATAAAAAATACCAAAAAATGCAGATGCATCGTTCACTCTGACCTGGAACCGTTGATTGCAGTAAATTGTAACCTTACAATGTGACAGGCTTCTTTCACTTGGCGCTTTATAAATTTGTCATCTCATTGAAACATTTGTCTGCGAGGATGAAAATCTCCCGTCGCTGGGAAGTAGCCAAATTTAATCTTTGTGCGTACAATAGGAAAATCCTTCGAATTTGATGATTCTCTTTGTCTTTATTTTTTTCCGCCAAACTCTTACCGAAATGGTAAAATGTAACGGATTTTCTATTGAAAATTAGACTCGTTTGGTTTCTGGACGTTTGACAGTAGTTTTTTTTTCCATATAAACACTTTCACTAGGATTTTTTGTATTAACTAAAATAAAAAAGCATGAAAATGCAAAAAGTAACAAAAATTCGTTTCGATATAGACAATAATAAAAACAAATTCATGCTCCACATAAAAAAAAAAATTATAACAAATGTAAACGAAGCTGGGGTGCAACGGTTACTCTTAGCGGAAGATGGAGAATTCGTTGCTCACATTTACATCTCTTTTCATCAATATTCGTTGGTCGTAATAACGTTCGTAGCATAACACGATGTGAAACACTTTCGATGAATTAGCGGGGAGAGTGCTTTTCACGCGATGATGCAGGGATTTGGATGGGCTAAAAATCCCATAGTCAAACGGATGGACAAAATGAGCCCGGATATACCGATCACTTTACTCTACGGAAGTCGGTCTTGGGTTGACAATTCGGCTGGTGAAACGATCAAACAAACGAGATCTTCATCTTATGTAAACGTCCAGGTAAGCTCTCCTCATCTGACTCATCTCATCAATTAACTAGAAAAAAAATTCACGTCAATTGGTACAATTTTATAGTAAATAGTTTTTAAAGAAAATGGGGAATATTTTATCTGCAAATTTTGATACGTAAAAACTCCAGTAGATCACGATGTTAGAATAATTTTCAAAACATCACACACGTGGGAACTATTGAAAATTTAACGAACTGAGATTGACAAAGCTGTTTGAATAATCAGTCGACTCCTTCCATATTTTTGTCCAGGTAATCTCGGGAGCAGGGCACCACGTTTACGCTGACAAGAGCGAGATATTCAACAAGCATGTGAGAGACGCGTGCTCCCTGAGCGACACGATATCGAATTTGACAGCGGCGAATGTACGTCCATCGACGATAGGTACACAGGCATCGACGAAGGAAACAGGGGATAAAGTAACATCGACAATGCCCATTGATTCAACCGAGTCCGACTCAGAGTTTCTCGAAGAGCAGGACCAACCAAAACAAAAACCGAGTTGAAATTAAGTAAATATTTTTTCTATACTTCCTTACATCCTTAGTCAATGAATTGCGAGAATAATGAAGACGAAAAAGTGGCATTGTCTTTTCTACACTTGAAAAGCAAAAGGGTTACCTTTTTTCTTTAGAATTCTTTGCATAGGTCTTCTTAATTCACTTGAATTCGTTATTTTCGACAACTTTATCGTCCAGGTTTTACAGTAAGAATAATTAATGTTGAAAACGGTGAAGAGGTCTTCTGTAGATCAGGAGGCTCAAAGAGTTTCGAAAACGTTCGTTTCTTCGTCTCAACTGAAATTGTAGCATGAAAAATAGCGATGAACATCAACGAAAAAGACGAATGAGTCTGTGAAATATTCGGAGAATATGAGAAAAGCGGAATTCGAAGGAACTTTTGTTATCGGTCAGATAAAAATGTATAATAATAATGTGTAATAAATTCTTAAATTATTCTATTATATAAATTAGTATACGAATATCTAATAGTTGCTATATTTATAATACGTGTATATAAAATGTATTGATGTTGAAGCGTAGTCGTACAAGAGTCGCACTTTACACGAGTCGTACATTCACTGAACGTATGAGAAAGTTGAAAGAAAATGAATCTGGACACCGACATTTGTGTATCAGAGAAACGATGAAAGAGTAACGAAGAAATGGCAATCCATCTGGTATTCTGAATTAAAAAAATTTACTTTGTATTTAGCGACATTAAAAACTGTTCAATACAAATTTTCATAAAAGTCGAATGAGTTTTGTTATTCGGGCAGTTCAGCATTTTAGATCTTCGCCTGAAACGAGTCTGTGGCGAGTGCTTTCCATTGATCTTTTGTAGCTTTTCTTTTGTTGTGGCATACAGTTGATCGCAGCACGTGATTAGCCAATCATTAACTCAGTTTCTCTATCATACACTCGATCAAATTGCACGAAACATTTTTTCGATCTCAACATTTCTGTTAGTTTTCTCTTATTGTTTTCGACGGTTAAAAAAATGTCCAAGTCTATGAAAGGTTTACGATAAAAAGTATATTCGAGAATTTTATCGAATTTTTATTAACTTTTTACAATAACTAATCACCTTGTTTATTAAAATCATTTTATATCGTCCAAACTCATATCCTCGAATGCGTCAACGTCTTCTTCATCTGGTACGAATTCATCCTGGCAATACTCATCTTCAGTTTGCAATTCGGCCGCAAATGACAAAGCCATGTCACGTATTTCACGACGCATTTTACGTTTGTCTTCCAGCTGTCGTTGCTTAAGAAACTCTGTGAAAGCCTGCGAATCACTTTTCGTCGTTTGAAAAGCTAATGGATCGAATCTGTTAGTGTTTCCGGTAGGAGAAAATGTGATCATGTTGCTGAGACGATTTTCTGCACCCCCGTGAGACATTTTCAGTGAATGCTTCACCTGAGTAAGAGATTGATGAAGAAATATATTAGCGAGCCATTTTCGTTCATGTGATTGTAGTCAAAATCAAAACTTTTTTCAAATTCTCTTCAAAATTAATTAATCGTTACCTTTGACATAATTGCATGGTGATCAAGACCCAATACGTCGTGTCTCATCGGTGGTAGATTAACATCGAATAGCGTCTCGTCACACTCGGCTTCTGGTTCCTCTGTTTCTTCCGATTCTAAAATTCGTTTTTTCACCTCTGGCAGTAATTTCGTGGTAAGTATCAGTTCTTCTTTAGGTGGGATCAGTAGGTCAGTGGATTGGAAATCTTCTCCGTAATCAGCTATTTTTAATCTTTGTTCAAGATCACCCAGAACTTCTAGCTGCTTGTTTTTTACAAATTTGATCAATGGCACACGACCGATAACTTGTAATCGAGTCAATTCGTGACGCAGCCTGAAGGCACAATCTTCTAAAACTTTTTCTGTCTCTAACAATTTGTTGTCGTATTTTGAGAACCAGTAAACGAGAACATGCTTGAAATCATTTGTGACTCGCACATGGGTTATTTCTATGCTTCTGCCAAGCAATTCCGTTGACGCTTCACCCGTAGCCATCAAGTCTGTTATATGCTCCATAAAAAGTTTATTCAATACACTCACCCTTCGAGTAACGTGATTACTTACTAATTTATTAGATGATAGAGGATTGGAAGGTCGTTCTTTGTTGACGTACCATTTTCTGTAATTTAAAAAATAACTTTCTAATGCAATATCCAGTATAATGATCCACCAACTACCTTCCTACTTTGACAATTCTGGTTTAATGCTGTTGTTATAGTTCGTTGTACAAACATTTTGAACGTATAGGCCAGAGCAATTCATTGCATTCTGTTTGGGACAAAGAATTGATTCTCATTTGTAACAATGAATTATTGCAAAGGGAAATAAAAAAAATGTTTGTTCCGGTTATAAGAAAAGTTTATGACGCTGAAGTTTCCAACGTTGGAGTCCAACGAAATGATCGAAAAAAACTCTCCAATAATTCCAGTAATTCTCCTATTTTGTTCCCTGCCAAATTTGCGATTCGTAGTTTTTCAAGGTGCACCAACGATTCGTGAAATAAAAAATTGGTGAATTGCATACGTTTTTTTCGTTCATTTCGTTGGACTCCAACGTTGGAAACTTCAGCGTCGTAAAAGTTTGTTCATAATAAAAAAGTGAGAAGAGATGCAATTCTGTTGATGGACTATTTTAATAGTTTTCCCGATAGTTTTCTGGACCTATATAAATTTGTGAATAATGTGACTGTTGTTGAGTGACAACATTAGTAGACTTTCAGTTTCGATTTTTTAAAACTCTAGTAACAGTTTCCAAGGTTCAGTTTTGAGCTTAAGAGAGCGTAGAAAAATTGTTGGAGTATCAAATATTCAGTGAATCTAACGTTCAAGTAATCGTTGGTATTCTACAAAAATTTTATTTAAACGTTGACGAACGAGATACAAACCTTTTGCCGACATCATTATTAAGCATTTTTTTGAAAAATCTGGCTTCTCTTCCTTCATATTTCCCGAAATTTCCGGTTGTTTTGCAGAAATAACGTTTGAGGTTATGGTTCAAGAGTACTCTCGAAGATGAAGCCATAATTACACAAATTATAGAATAATTGATAGCTGCAAGGAAAAATTCATGAGTACAGGAATATTTTATATAATTCGTCTGTATTCGAAGTATCGCGAAAAATTGAGAGAATAAATTGTTGCTTTGCAACAGTCGCAATTCAACTTTTGACAATTCATTGAAACCTTTAGATGTACATCATATTATCAATTCCTCATATCTAGTCATCGTTATTCTTAGTTTTCAACTAATTTACGTAAACATCACATTTTTTTCACAACTATATCGAATCGAAATATCATACATCGTTCGATGCTAAAATTTGTGCTTTGTTTTGATCACGTATGGCTTTACCTCCGTGAACTGCTGGCTGACTAATTTCAGAGAATTTTTAAATCATTTTGTCGGTCTCTTCTCGAGCCAGTCGGTAGGTCGGTACGATCGGACACTACTGTCGGTAATCAACACCTCAACACGAAACGTTCGAATCGCGTGGTAATTGCCTCGGCATTACAACAAACATATGCAATTGAAAAAAAAATAATGGGCTTCAACATAAAGGAATCACACTTGGCTGTTTATTACAGAGCAGTAAAACGAGATTAATTCTGACGTCGGTTAAAATACTATTCAAGAAAATCAGTTTTGGTGAGACAGAAAAACGGAAAGAGCGAAGTAAGTCTGTGGGGGTTCTATTCGCGCAGTCCGCGTAAAGCAGCAACTCGAGAATAAGTTGGAGTGTTTGATTTGGACGGTGTAGTATCGGTTGGTCGTCCCAGTGAGAATGCTCGGTACTGCCATGCCACTTGTGTGTTCGACAGGTTTCCGACGACAATGATATTGGCAGATTTATAAAACAAGGTCCGTTGGATTGTACTCTAGTATATAGCATTGCGTTGATTTCTTGTGCATTTTTAATATATACGGATCGAAAATTCCTGCGAGTTTTTGACTTCCCAATGAGTTTATATACTGAGAAATGAACCAAAATCACGGACCACCTGTTCTATCGAACTTTCCATCAATTTTTCGATGTTCTTGCAAGCCTTCGAAAAAAGCGTCTTCATTGAAGAAATCGACAGCATTTATAAAGACCACAAGACTTATAGAACGCAACAAATCAACTGTCCAACGATCATCTGTATTTTCGTGCATAATTTGATCTTGTAACATAACCCCTGCACTATCGGTGTCGTACGCAGGGGCACTTTGAGAATAATTTTCTGGCGTCTCGAAGTATTCCGCAGAACTTCGTCAAACATGACCTACTGAATTCCAAAACTCTCGGTTATTGTGCATGAAAAAATAAAACATTGACGAAAGAATGTGCGAACATTTTCGTTTATTTTACGAAACAATTGTACAATTTATTCAAAACATTCCGGAAGTCGTGAGAAAATGTGTGTTTCGGTTTAAAAAAACGTGAGAAAACATAAGCATATGCGGCTTTGAGAACAGTTGTGTATTGACATACAAGATTTCGGATGATATCTTACATAGGTACAGATACATATTTCTATACACATCGCATCCCCAGCGCTCGGTTAAGTGTGTATAACTAAATGCGTATTTATATCTCTGTATATGCACTGGTATGGAGGCTTTTTGAGAGATGGCACTCCGTCGGGGAACTAGATATATTATTTTAGCTTCGAATTTACACAAAAGGTCCTTCTGCCTGTTTTGACAAGCCGCGGAGGCTCCTCAGTTCTCTCTTACCCGGACATCATATCCTTCTCTTCCTCCGGCTCGCATCCGGAAGAATCTTCGCGTGTGTAAAAAGAAAAATATTTTTTCCGACTAGCCTCAATAATGACTAATATTAAAATAATATTATTTACTTTGGTAAATACTTTGGTGAATTATAAATTACGATCGTGGCTTTTTATATATAAATATGGATCGGTAGGTATAATTTTTCCTCGAAATCTCCATTTTTCGGCATGACTATAGTCAATCAATTGTGCAGCTGCATCGAGCACACGCAGACTGGGCTGCCAATTCTTCGATTTGTTGATACGTGGAATATTCGATGTTTAAAATTATTTGAAAGTTCAAAATAAAATTATGACAAATGTTGACTTTATCGATAATTATCATTCGTCGTGATCGATCGAGCTGTTTCAGTGGGAAGGGGCATCGGCCTTATCAGTAATAAGAAAGCTGGTGAGAATCATGACAAGTTGACAGATGTTGATGACTCGAATGACTGTAGTTTTTTATATCGTCACTCCCCTCCAACTGATTCTGACCCTGATAATGGTGATTTGGACTTGAGGAGCTCGAACTCGATGACACGCCGCAACTGTTATTCAACATCGGCGCTGATGCTCCTTGAATCGCGAACGGCCATGACTGCAGTCAAACAATACGGAAGAATTTCTCATTATTTCAATTCTGTATGCACCATTTTAAGGTAGTTCATGCACGAATCGATTTTCTTAAGAAAGTCTTGAAATTTACTCGTAGTTAAAATGGGCGACTGACACGCATATCAAATTTTAAAGGGTTCGTATTATTGGTTATTGAGATAAACGTGCTTAAATATGAAGAAAAATATACGCGGGGGTGTAGGGACTGTGCGTAAAAAATCGTTTATCTTTTCATATAGCGAATGAACGCTTCTTACGAAATTTATGAAAATGCACACAATAACAATTAAAATGAAGATCTGGGAAAAAATTCGAGACGATTGTCTTACAAGTATACTGATAAATTACGAAAGATTGAACGAATAATGAGCACTCGTAACCTCACACTTGCTTATTTTGGCACTTTTTTCTTGATCCATTTCCCTTTGCGCTGTATAAATCGATTTTTTACATAAAAAATATAGTACTTTAGGGAGGGACGAATAGAATTTGGAGGTTCAGTCAGTGACGGATCCCCGATTAATTAATGGCTTGTAATTTCATTCGCCGAAAGATGGGTTGAACAAATTTATTTACAATTTCGAATAAATAATTCTGACATTAATTTAGAGTGATAATATTCTTAATTAGGAAGTAAAAATCGAGCCTATTTAGACACCGATAAAGTAAGATCTTTCGGGCGTGATCTACCTTAACAAAATTTCGGCGCTTGTCAAACTTTCTGATGAGTTATTTAGAGTCTTAGAGATCTTCAACTTCGCGTAGGATTATTAATTATTGTTGGAACTCCTCGTTAAAAATTGTGATGGAAATAATTGTAAAAAAAAATACAAATTATTAAATTTGCTTTGTTTAAAAATTCAATCTGATATTCCATCAAGTTTTTCCTCATTTATTCTCCGGTCTCTGTCACCCGCAAAAAAAGCTCAATCAACCAGGAAAAAAATCTGAAATAATATGCTGGAATTTAGGAGGATTGAGTTGGCACAAAATGGCTTAGCTTCGTGGCAAGGAGAATGGCGTAAATTCAATGCCACAAAATAAAGAGTGAACAACCAGCGAGGCTTGTCCAAGGGGAAATCGTGAGTGATTTGGTCCACCTGGTGAGACGTAAACAGAGATAAAAGATGTTTCTGTATTTTAACTACGAGAAATCTTCTCGGTCTCGTCACCCACGGATTGGATCCACCTGGCCGAATGTTATTCCGAAACTTCGGCTCGTCTATCTTTGCTCGTGCTTTTTGAGATACGAAAATCTCCTTTTGTTCAAGATTAAATAAATTTTGCTAACTTTACTCGTGCTAGAAATAGTTTTTACATTAATAAACGCATTTTTTTCAAACAATTGAACTTTCAAGACATCACGAGAGTTGGGAGTGCATTGGTCGATTGAAAGATTACTTGAAAGATTTCTATTTTTTTTTTATTTTTTTATTTTTTTTTAATATTCGTAGGAAGTGTAGCGAACGAAGATTACAGAGTCGATAAATTTTCATGCCATTTTCTCGATAAAAACTTGAAATTGTCGACGAAAATTTCGCAGTTCCGAAATAAATGAGCTTCTCAATGCCCCCTTAATTTATGGGAGGAAGCGTTTGGAAATTTTCAATCTTTCTTTTCAAACGCTCCGAAAAATCACAATTTCGAAAAACGAAAAAAATGAAGGAAAAAAAAAAGAAACGAAAAAACTCCAATAAACGAACCTTTGTCAGATCGACGATCATTCGATCGTGTAACAATCGATTACGAATCCGTCTCCCGTGCGAATCATGAAAATGTCGCAATTCCAAATAAACGAGCTTTTAAAACGCACTCCCCTTAATTTAGCGTTTACAAATTTTCCGTTTTCTTTTCACTCCCTTCGAAGAATCACAAACTCGCGATTGATTTCCTGTTATTACAATCATGATCTCGAAAGAAAAAAATAATGAAAAATACCCCAAAAACTCCAATAAACGAAACTCTCTCAGATCGACGCTCGTTCGATCGTGCGTCAATCGAATACGAATCCGACTGCCGTACGAATAATCACATCCTCAGAAAAATCAAAATAATCAGAATTTGATGAAATTTCGTGATTACATTTTTACCATCAACTATACAAATACTATTTTTTTCAAATTTTTTTACCACACGGTTATCGAACAATTGAGCGTTAAGGAGGGTGGCTAGCAACGATACAATGTTGCCATGCTAAACCATGTTGAATACATTAAAAATTTCAAAATGATCAGAATTTAATAAAATTTGGCGAACATATTTGATCTTTAGTGCCAAATTTGACAATACAATTTTTTAAAGATTTTTCTTCTGTACAGTTATCGAGTAATTGATCACTAAAGCTCACCTGCATGAGCATAGCGTTTCCATATATATAGGTATAAATTCCGGACATAAGAAATCTGCTTTAATGCATTATTACTCGATAACTAAGCAGAAGAAAATTTTGAAAAAAAATTGTGTCTTTGCACTTGATGTTGAAGAACATTATCACCAAATTTGATAAATTTCTTATCATTTTGACGAATGTAGCCACCCTCCTTAAATCGAAGTTCTTATGCACAATATGTATAACTGTATGTGTGTATATAAATATAAGAATCTAAAAAAATTTGTATTGTTTTATATATTTTGAAAGAATACATTTACCAATTCTTACGAAATTCTACGACGTTGAAGTTTGCAACGTTAGAGTCCAACGAAATGAGCGAAAAAAATATTTTTAATTCACCAATTATTTATTTAAGAAAGTTGAGGCTGTACAGTCATTTTTTTTACCCAAAAATGATGACCTGTACCTTACAAAAGTTAGGCCAGTTTACAGTTTGGCAATGTTGCATACACTTTAAAGAAAAGTTGGGGAAAAAAAGACGAAAAACTGGTGCAGTCGAAAACACGAACAGTGACGATCCTAGCCTCAAAAAACTGCACGGAAAACAGATTATTATTAATATAATCTCAGCAAATCTCCTAATAAATCTGAAAAAATTGACATTATTCGGCAAGCCTTGCTCATGTTGCCCAAAAAGTTTCATATTTTTAGCATCATTTTTAACGGAGATATCACTGAATGTGTCTTGACTTCCATAAGATTACATGTTATTTGGCCCAAATTGTTATTGATTTTTCTCTGCAACGACGCTCCTAAACTGTCTGAAAATTTAACTGATTTTTTTTTTACACTTCACTTTATAAGATGCAATCGGTTTAAAAGCGGTGACATCATTTTCATTCTAATGCCTCAACTTCCTTAACGAATCATTGGTGTAGGTTGAATAATTACGAATGGCAAATTCGGCAGGGAAAAAATTGGAAATGAACTGGAATTATTTGAGAGTTTTATTAGATTATTTCGTTGGGCTCCAACGTAGCAAACTTCAGGGTCATGAAATTCTTATAATTTTGAAATTGTTAATATTTTAAAGATGCTTTAGCACGCGGCAACATTGTATCGTCGCGATCCACCCCCCTTAACGCCTGTCAAACGTGGCCGGCGGTTTACGCACGGAGTGTTTCGAATCGTCCGATTTCCCGCAACGATAAAAGAAAGAAAAAATCGGAAAAAATCTACCGAATTTTTCGAATGATTCTGCTGCGCGATAAATTTGTTTTGAAATTTTAGTGCGGAGAAAACTCACCAGGGCTAGTGACAATGATCTCGTCGAGTCCGGATGAGTTTCGCCGTCTTCTCTGAGTACAGCTCGCAAATGAGCGATGTAAGTAGCAGCGAGACGGAGGGTGTCGAGTTTGCTGAGTTTCGTATCGGCAGGCACCCAAGGGAGAGTAGTTTTGAGCCTGCAAAAAGCTTTGCTCAGAACTCTCATTCGCGCACGTTCACGAGCATTCGCAGCGTTTCGGGGTGCGCGGGTTTCCGTGTCATCCTTGCGGTATTTATCGTCCAGTTCGAAGTCCTCGTCGTCCAGAGAGTTGACGGAAGCTCGTCGTTTTTTTGGCATTTTCACCGAATGAGGGAACGACGATCGAAAAATTAGGGGTTTTGACAAGTTTGTCAAATTATTGTCAGTCGATCCGGATGCTCGAAAATTCTACGTGCCGATTGACCCGGATATTTTTTTTTATTATGTCGCGAAAATAATCGCTTTCCATTGATCCGATTATCGAGCGGTTTCGCAAAGTTGCCGATCCATATACGCGTCTTTGTTCGTTTTTTAATCTTTTAGGTAAAAAGGATTGAACGTTTTTCTCACTAATGAGGATGACCGAAACGCTTCTCTCAACAGCCGGAACTAATTGCTCCGCGCTAAGTGGATCCCCAAACAGATTCTATGGAGCGAGAAATAAGCGAGAGACTGAGGAAGAGAAAAAAAAAAGAGGAAAAAATGGAGACGGAGAGGGATTTTGGGACGTCCTGATCGCCACGGGCGGAGCTTTCGACTTCCACCTCCACTTTTCATCTTTCCCTAAACTCACGCGTTTCAGTCTCCTCCTCCTCCTCCTCCTCCTTCCTCCGCAGCGATCCGTGTATATACGTACCGCAACATATGCTCACACCTGGTCCGCATTTTCTCGTGATTTTCGATCTACCGTTCATCGTATCCGAATTGCCGTTTCGATGATCCCGTTTTCGCGAAGAACTTGCCAAAAATGTTGGATCGAAGAAATTTATTTTTCGACGTAAGTATTCGACAGTGTTTTTTGAAAAGCGTTTTGTCTATGTGAAAACGGGGATGTTGATGAAGAAACAATGAAACTTTGCCGGAGGAAAAATTACGAAGCGTCGGAAATCGTAACTTCAGTTTCTCATTTTCAAGGGCGTCCTTACGATGCCTGGTTCAATTTTTAGGCACCGATGTTTTCACGTAAACGTAAGTCATTGGGCGGACGATTATTCGCTGATACGACACAATTTCGGTAAAATTTGGTCCCGAGTTTCCGCACTTACTGGATAATTTCAATATTTGATATCGAAATGATATACTCAATTCATTAAAAAAATTGTAAATTTCGCAAAGTTTGATGAAAATGAAAGATTTGCGTACAGGTAACCTAAAAACTATAAATTTCCCTTCCGGACGTTTCTAATGCATTCAACGGATTTGGAAACGATTAAATTTTTGGTTATAATCTATTCGTGATGCTGCACGATGTATCTCGAATGAATGTTAGCAGCAGAATCAACTTACGTTTAAATATGAAGGTCCTTATTGTTTTCTACAAAGATCGGCGCGAGTGAGTCTGAAAAACATGCAGGAACGGAATCAACTCTCTCTCTCTCTCTCCGCACAGTGAATCCACACTAAAAACGTTTAAACGACTGTACGAACGAAGATGATAGAAAAGTGACGAAAATTTTCGTTCGTTTTCCCGTACTCGGCTCATCAACGACTTCCTTTCCCAAAGGAGTCAAAACGAAAAGCCTTAATCCACATTTTAATCCTACTCTCGTCAAACCCTCCCTTTTACTTGTCTCTTTTACTACTTCGCAGAAACAGGGATAGTCGATGGATCCTCGTAATATGAGTTTCTCGTTGACCCAAACGATACCATGTTCTTCTCACTCAAATATAAGGAGCCTCGAACGAGGGTGCATTCTATCCGATTCTCCGTACAATCTCCCCGCGCGCTATCCGACACCGAGCTCCCTCGAATTCATCCATCTTATTTTGTTGAGGAATTCTCTGGTATAAATTATCAGAATTCTCGCAAATCGAATGTGTATTTTTAAACCCCCGTTGCTTCCAAAATCTTCGATACACAGAAAAAACTTGATTGGAAAATTTCATGTAGGGTAAATGTGATGACAACGATAAAAATGTCTAAGCTGTGTTTCTTTAAGCCGGGCCGCCACTTCTTGCGACGTAGTCGACACGATACTCGAAAAAATTTTGAACCGTTCGGTCGCATTCACTGAAGGCGTTTGTTTATCAGTTTTTGCAGCATTTAAGAGGATGGATCAGTTGGTATATCGCAACCGTGAGTGCGAGAGAGATAGCTGCAAATTTCGAAATCGAAATTCTTTGACACAGTTTGACCGATTAAAAAAAGGCTCTGTCAGTCGATTTTTGCCATCGTCCTGCGTAGGCTGACAGAGCCTTTTTCAATCAGTCAAACTGTGTCAAAGAATTTCGATTTCGAAAATTTCAAGTGAGGTTAGTCGACTGATCCATACTCTTAAGAGGAATGATTTTTTTTTATCAACGATCAACCAGTCAATCATTCAGCAATTCATTTTCGAAGTAAAATATTTTATGCGACTTTTACAAAAGGATGATGCTCCGTTACAAGAATCGTTTGATTTAATTGCCTTACATATTAGCCTTGATAACGACAACTAAACTTAGTTCGAGTGAACAATGAAGTTCAGTCGAATACGTGCAACGAAATATTTCAATATTGTCACAAATTTTCTTTCCCATTGAACACCATTTTAAAAAACTATAAAACAGTGAGATAATGATCTAAACGTGTTTCGATGATATACCAAAAGTGTTGACCAAGTGAAGTAAACCATATTACGGAGAGCATAGTAGTTTCAAAACGTGCCGTGAGCGTTTTCGAAGCGCCACCGTTCTCACAAAGCTGAAAAGTAGCATCGTCGCACTATCGTAGGTTGTCGTATAACCACGTCTTCTAATCGTTAATATTTCGTCTGATTTGTGACATTTTAATTCTGTGCAACGAACTTGTGTAACTCGGTAAATAGCAACAAACTTTATTGTACGTTTCTGGGTTGAAGGTGTAGATAACATTTTCACGATTGTTGAAAGAACACTGAAAAAGCAAGAATTTGGTAGTGCTCCATTGTAGAAGTTTGTCGAGGTATTCTCGTTTCTTTCTTCATCAGAAAAAAAAACATTTTTACAGACTGTTGTTGTTGTGGCTTAATAATTTTGAATTTAGATGTTATTTACTGTTCAGAAATTTTTTAGCAACGACAAATCTTTAATAAAACTTTTATTTGCTTAATAAAATTATTCATCATTTATTTCATACCTTTCAAATGTGCAACAAAAATTATTAACGCAAAACAGCTTGCTGTTATCTCAAAATTGTGCAAGACGATCCGGAAGCTTGATGATTATTTAGAAAATTTAATCCCAATCGTTGGCCAACATTTCCTTTCATTTCGATTACTGGTTTTGTTAACAAAAAAAAATTCCATGCTTTTTTCTATTGTAGGTTATAAATTTTGACATGTCGCAAGAACACGAATTATCATCTGGCTCTGATGACGACGACGAGGACTATGTTCCCGCAGGCGAAGACTGTGAATCAGTTTCAGAAGTTGAGTCAGAGGGCGACGCAGAAAGCGCGCCGGAAGATGAAAACGATGAGAATAAAGTAGTGATGGTTAAAGGGAAAAGTAAAAAACTCAACACAAGAGATAAAAGTAAAAAGGGAAGAAGAAAGAAGAAGAAGCTCTTCATTGGGAAAGACAGTCCTGAAATACCGGATACCAATGATGTTTCAAAAAAAATACTCACCGAAGAGGAAGAAAAGAAGAAAGCGGATTTGCTTTGGGCAGATTTTAAAAAAGATACAGGTCAGACTGAATGTCATTCTCTCGTTCTGCTTAACATACATTTTCTTGAACTGCTGCTTCTTTCTAATAGTTGAAAAAATTATTTTATCAATTGTATAGGGATTTGTATTGGGAAAACTTACCAAATACTCATCAGTCAAATACTCGTTCTTAACTTCCGTTCCATAAGTTTACGGATCTTGAAAAGGTTAAAAAAATATTTTCTGATTGTCATAGCATCAACGGTATTACAAAAGTTCGTGCGTCATGAAAAACACAGAAGCACTTTATTTTTCCAACAATACGATCTGCATGAGAGAAATATGTGGAATGAAATTTTTGGATTTTTTTCTGTTAGAGAGATTCGTTACTGCAATATTTTCACAAGCAATTGTATCTCCAGGTACAGTCTCAAGGGAAAAACCAGCAAAGCTATCAAACACTAATCGACCTACATCTCCGGTAGTGAGGCCGAAAACCGAAGAAAAAGTGAAAATAACAAAAATCTTCGAATTCGCGGGAGAAGAGGTGAAGATCGAGAAGGAAGTTTCTGTTGATTCGGCGGAAGCAAGACTGTCTTTGCCCTCAGTTGAAAAGTCAACGAACGAGTCGGAATCATCGATAAAAGGATTGCCAAACGCACGTGGCGCAAAACGTATGGGTCTCGGTGGTTTGTCTTCTGTGCTCGGTCAATTAGGTAAAAAGGCTAAAATTAGTACGTTGGAAAAGTCAAAACTGGACTGGGACAGTTTTAAGAGAGAGGAGAAGCTTGACGAGGAAATAAACACACACAATCGAGGAAAAGACGGTTATTTGGATCGTCAAGATTTCCTTCAAAGAGCCGATGTTCGTCGTTTCGAAATTGAAAAACAAATGAGACTTTCGAGGCGTGGTACGCGATGAATTTTTTTCATCGATCTATCAATTCTTACCTAAAGCCCCGAGTTATTGGTAATCCAAAAAAAAATTTAACAAATGGGATTGTCGTCACGCTGTACTGTGTTGAATCATGTAAATCGTCGCTATCGTTCCGTATGATTGATGCCATTTTTTCCCTTGCAAAGTATTGTAAAACGCACATTGCCTCTGAGACAGCAAATGAAAAGTGACTGTGAATCGCTGAATGATTTCGAGTCATAGAAACACGAATCCACAATTAATGAAAACTGAAATCTTCATGAAAATGAACGTCTAAAAAATGGATATTAAATCAACTACTAAAGTTTTAATTACTTTAACGTTAGTCCAGTATTATGCTGCAAAAATGAGGTAACATGGCAGGGAAAGTTTGATCGGTTGTGCAGATACTTTTTGAGAGTAGGAAATAAGGAAATCGATCATTCCAATCGAACGAATCGTTACGTGTATACGATTAGTAGCTTTTCGTGTTTGAAAAATCGACTTTTCTTTTAATTGACTGGAATCGGTGTTGAGTAGCTATGATAATGATGAAACGAGGAGGAGGTATTAGTTTCGTCGAATCGCGAGGATCATGTTCGGTGTTAGAAACTGATCGTTCGAGCCAACTGTCGCATTTTCACCGAAATCTTTATATTCAAAGTTTTTTCGTTCACGAATGTATTAAATTATTTATCAATTTCACTAAAAGGATTCCTACAATATTCGTGAAATTAATTTCGGCCACTGTTTAAAGAAACGTAGAATTTTCGTTGCATTTCAACATATAAACTCGAAAAAAAATCGTATAATTAAATAAGATAAAAGCGAAGGTCATTTTTTTTAAATATTCACAGACCCAAATTCTCGGTTTCAATCAATTTCAATCGTTAGTCGATACTAAACTATGTATGTAAGTATATAAATAAAATTACTACTACTTCGATATAAATATTCTTTATAAAGCATTTGTTTTTTGCTCCAAGCAGAGTTGAGCACCTTGAAAATATCGATTTATGAAATTTTTTCCTTCTTTTTATTTCCGGCGTTACTTCGTTTGGGCAAGCATGTGTGCGGCCAGAATAGTATATCGAACATTATGTGCAGAGCTTTCTTCGTTTTACCCTCGTTAAGGTTTTCGTACGAAGTGTTCGTCTCGCATTCACAAATTTTAGTCTCTTGAAATTTACAGTGTTTTGTCGACGGCGGTTTCACATCCGTTCTTCTGCATGAGCAACCGTTCTCGTTCATCGATTCACTCGTATTTATATCCTCTAACATCGTTTTCTTTTTTATTGATGATTTCGCCGGAGATCGGGATTTTTTAGTGGCTCCCAGAAAGGAGCAACATTTCGTTGAACTTCCCGTCTTCTTATCAGTATTTTCCTCAATGGTTCTGTAATTCAAATATTTATCATCTCGAATTGATTTTATTTGATCATGCAGTGGCTCTGTACTACGAAACATGCAAATTACGAAATTACGGATTGATTGCGAAATTCACTTTTGTTAGGAATTCGTATTTACTCGTTGTGAAATTTTTGTTTTTATCGATGAACAACGAGAAAGAGTCTTTGGTTTTAAAGCTGAATAATTTTTCTTGATTTTTTATCGTAGCGGCTGGTCTGAGTTGTCTCAACGCTATTGAAAAACTTTGGTAAATATTCACAATACTTACTTTTTCTAAAAATGGTCCTAAATTTTTTTTCAGCATTATTATCAATGAAAAATGGTCCTAAAATTTTTGGCAATGTGTAGTATTGATAAGAAGTTGTATTACGATCAATCTTCGAATGGGGAAGTTAAAAAAAACACAATTTTGTTTTTATGAAAGAGATTTCAATTTCTCAGTTACTCTAATCCTGTACATGCTTTTTAGCTTAAGTAAGTATTGTAAATATTTACCAAATACCAAAACTTTTTTTGGATCTGTATTTGAAGTACAATAAAAAATCGTAAGAGCTTTCATCGTTTCAGCCTTTGCCGATAAAAAAAACTTTATCGTTGGAGATGGTGAAATGTAATCTGACCGATTGGAATTTCGGCACGTATTTTTCACACTGACAGAATATTCATATTTTTCTGTATACGTGAAAGTGAAAAAATTCGTTTCACAATTGCACGACCTCTCAATACTTCAATTTTTCCCTGGTTATTATTGTGCCTTTCAACTTTCTAAAATCGATCAATAATTTTCATTTCGAATCCTAAAAAAATGAAATTTGTCAATTCTCACAGAATCCAAGTCTGTCTACGTTTTGACAAGAAACCAACGTTGAAACTTTCTTCTCAAGCAAGAACGAAAATAGGGGAGACCGGGGCAAAACGGGATACCTAAGGAAATATTGAACTTTTCAGAAGTTTGGGCAGCTCTGTCTATTTTTTACTCCCAAAAACTAAGAAATGTACTGGAATTCTGTTCAATTTAAAAAAAAAAAAAAAATCCGAGACAAAAAGGGGTACCCCTCAAAAACTCATGAAATTTTTTTTACTATGATTTTAATTCAATGCACCTTGGGTTTATTTTACACCCGTAACCGAGTGCTTCCGACTTACCGCTGTAGGCGTTGAAAGCGATCTCAACGCTTACAGCGCTCAAACGTAAGTGGAGCGCACGCTGCGAGCGCTCTGAGCGCTTACAACGCTCTAACGTACGTCGAACGCACCCTCTGCAATTCAATTCAAAATTAATGATATGAATAATAACGATGATTGCCAATGTTTATTTTGTAAAAATTTGTATATCCACTGAATCATGGATTCAGTGCCAAAATTGTGCAGAGTGGGCACATGATTCACGTGCAGGTGTAACCACACATTTTCATATTAAAAGTGATGTAAAAAAAAGAGAATTTGAAAAAAAAAACGAATTTTTTGAAAAAAAAATCAAAATCTAAAAAAGAACGAGATATTTTGGAAAAAATATGTTTCATGTTCTTTTCGGACTAGGATAAAAATTAAAAAAAAAAAAAAAAAGACAAAAAAATTTCTCTCATTTTTCGGGTATCCCGTTTTGCCCCGGTCTCCGCTATATATTTTTAAAAATTTTTAACTCATTTCCGAACTGATGCTTTGCGTCTCATGCAAGTTTCATGAAGCCAGAAGCATGTTTAAAATTTGGATGTTAAAACAAATTGTTCGATGAGGATTAAAATGACACGTGAAAAATAATTAGGTAATTGAATATGGCAGATTACCCATTATCGACTCGATCGTTGGAAGCATCCATCGATTTTCCCGGACAAGGAATAAAGACGAAATGATCATCCGTTTCGTCACTCGGTGACTCAACTTTTTTCGGTGTCTTGGATTTTCGCCTTTTTTTATTTTTCTCTTTGGTACGACACGATGAGACTTTATTCACGGAATTGTGAAGATCAACGCTCTCGCGTCCCGACGAGGCCACGGGATCGGATTCCTCATACCCGTCGCATCGGACATATTTGCTATCGCTCCCGGGTCCGCAAAAACGACACTTGCAGTGAGAGCAACAGCAACATGGGTCGGTGCAAGGACGTACAGTTGATGACGAATCAAGGTTCTTCGAGCAGCAACAGATCTTGAAGAGAAATTCGATGCACCACGTACGTACCAAACATCTCCAGGCCTTCGTAATTTCGCACTCGGTCTCCTCCTTTTTCTTTTTCTTTCTCTTCTTTTTCCTTTTACTTTTTCTCTTGGCCTTCTTCTTCCCCCGTTTTTTCTTATCGCTTTTTTTCAACTCTGATGTGTTTTTTTGACAGATGCTGATTTGGGTTCCTTTCGAGTGGTCTACCCTAGGAAAAGCCAACTTTAATTTCCGTCAACGAATCTCAACGATTACTCGAACACATTTTAATCCTTTTTCTCGATCGCTATTCGATCGTCCTTTTAAGGGGGGCTTCTGCTTTAAAAAGTCTAAAAAATCGATTGTTTTCGAGAATGTTTTCAGATAGACGGAAATAACTCACCATAGTGAACTTATCAAGGATATTTCAACAGTACAAAAACATTGTTTTAATGTGAGAAATATTAGTTTGTACATGGTTTATGGGCAAAGTTTGATCGTCGAAGTTTATCAGCTGCGTAGAATGTGGAGATCGTAATTATTGTCTGCATATTTTCCTTCCACATGAACCTATAAAAACGCGAAAAAATTGGGAAATTTTATACTTTTAGGGAGTTTGAAAAAAAACCTTTCTAAAGAAAAAGAATATTATTTCAACGCGCTGTAAATATAGAATTTCGCAATTTTTTCGGGTTTTTATAGGTTCATATGGAAGGAAAATATATGAAAATGGAAAAAAAATTTGGGATTTTTGTTGCAGACAATTGCCATCTCCGCATTGTACGCAGCTGAGCTCGCATCGTTTGAGACCTCCAGAATTTCGATATTAAAATTTTCGGTGTTCAGTCAAGCTCAGTCAAGCTTTCAAGAGTGATTTATTTCCTCAGCATATTTTGTCAGTAAGTCATGAATAACATCAACGAAAAAAAATGAGAGCTTCGTTAATCGGCGAATTGGAAAATGGAGCGAAGAGCAAAAGCGAAGTATGAGCAGTGCGAAGCGATGAGTCATTGACCAGTCAATTCGGTATTCGCATTATCGCGGTTAATTTAACGTTTTGAATTTCAAATACTTTTTGCTGGCTCGTGCCGTTACCTCGTTCTTTTAAGGCGCTTGACTCCGCCTTGTTCTTCGAGGTGCACCTACAATCTTTTATTGCAGGGGAACGTCTAACCGTATAATTCAAAGAAGCCTCGTGATTTTGAAAATTTGACGTTCCTCTATCTCGAGAAGCCCTTTTTACAGATGAAGCTCTTCGGTTACGGGAACCGTATCGTTGTCTGCAGGATTTTCGCTCACAAATAAAATCTTCGGGCGATTCGGTCCATTTCTTTGACATTTCGTTTCAACTAAATTTTTGAACAGTCTTCTCCGTCGGCTGACCGTAATCTTCGAGGATAATTAACCGTTTTTAAACAATTCTCATTACCGTTGATCAAAAACTTACCCTTCACTGGATAAGTCATTGAAAAAGCCCGTCCTCGACAAGCCCAATTTTCTACTGAACCAACAAAAACATAAATTTTCTTCATGGAATAGTTTATTTTCCAAGTGACGTTAAATTTATTTTAAAAATGCGTTTTTTCGCCACGAGTGACGTTCGTTCCATGCTTCTCACGATAAATCTGTACAAATATTTGTCATGGACTCACGAAAAGGTTATGAAGTTCGAGTGAAAAGTCGGCTGACATTTTCCGGGCATTTTTTTCTGTTGATTTATTCGGCCTGAAAATTAGCGAGCGGAATTGGCAATAAAAAAACGTGGAATTTGGAATCTGCGGCGACACATGATCGCCAACGCTCGTCACATATTGATCATTATCTCGCTTCAACACTCACGATCATTAATTTTACACTCAAGAATTTCACGAGTTATTTCAGGAAAGAGCGATTCCACTCGAAATTTTCACCTTCCAGCTGCTTTCAAATTTTAGGACAGAGATTATGAATAAACACGAAGTAAGAACGTTTCAAGTGACTTTTTTTACTCCTTTGGAATAAACGATTTTATTTTCATTTATTTTATGGAATTATTTCATTCCCCTCTTTCGATAAAGATTATTTTTGATTTTGTGATACTTACGATCAATCGATAGAGTGAAGTTATCAATTGAAAAACTACTTTTTACAACTTGAAACTTCATTTTGTTGAAACAATGTGACACGCTACATCCACGATTTGGAACTTTTTTGATTTCTTTATGGAAACACTTGGCCACAACTGAAATTAAATAAAGGGGCAACGAAACAATCTCTGTTCAAAATCAGACCAATAATCATTAGGGTGAGTCAAAAAAATCGACTCTGTTTTTGGTTTGGATCCGACACAGAATATCTGGTTCCCAGGCCACCTCTAGAAAGTACTCACCAAAAATGAGCTCTTAATATTAAGGAGAAAATCCTCCTCACAAACCAAACAAAAGATAAGACCTAAGTTAGAAGCTGTTATTTCATCGAAATGGACTCAAATTTTTATGAATATTCTCAAAATTCATGAATTATATGAGTAAATTTAAAATAGTTATTAAAAAACCATTAAAATCAGTACGCATTGGAATTCGAATGCGAATATATGTTAAACGGTTAGAGTAATCGATTGAACCTAAGAGCCCTTTTTTGTAGAGCGTTTAATTTCCTACGGAAATATGCCGTACTCATTTAACAATGATTTTTCAGTAAGTAACCAAACTAAAAATAAAAAATTCTTTTTTTCAATAAATTCTTCGACCTTTAACCCCGAATATCCTGTGAATGGTTAGGTTAATGAAAAAAATGTAAGAGGCCTTTTTCGTAGAGCGTTCAATTTCCTACAAAAATATATATTGGGAATCGTCTTAACAATCGCTTAAAAATGAAATATGGTCATTTTCATATGAGACTGAAATGAAAATGGAAAAACGTGTCGAGGAGGATCCTCCCCTTAATATTAAGAGCTCATTTTTGCTGAGTACTTTCTAGAGGTGCTTAGGAACTAGTTAGACTCGCTGATTATTAGACCTGCCCTAATAATCATTTTCGAAAATTATTTGAAATTGTGATCGATCGATGTTCTCGAATAAATAAATTAAAATTAAAATGACGCGTGACCGTTCCACACAGTGTAGTGTCATTGAACCTCCACTACCGCTGAATACAAATCAAATTGGCACGCCCATGAGGTTGTTTGTAAACAATGTAACTGGAGAGTAAGTTTTTTCCACGGTGGCACGCTCGTTTCGTATTCTATGAAATTCATCCTGAAATGGAAAAAAAACGAAAAAAAAAAAAAATAGAAAAAGAATTTCCCTTGATTCATTTTTCATACTCGAGATTATTCAACGTTAACGACGAGGAAATAATTTCCATAAAATTCACTCATCGACGGCTTCTTTGAATCCGTAATCTCTCTATTTCACTATTGGGAATCGTGTCCTCAAAAAAACATGTATACAAAATGTCCTCATTCGGGAGAATTGGAAGAGCCAGAAAATTCATGATCCTGAGGCCGAAGGAGATACGCAAGCTCTTTTCCTTTTTATATCCTTTGCTTGTGCTGTTATAAATAAAGTATCGACGCCAGTCTGGCGCTCGCTCGAGATGGAGAGCGGCCTTGCCTCGGGGTTAAATTTATTCACCAACAACCGGAATATCTCCGAGCATCGCTACCGGTTACCTTTCTCACGTAGTCCCTCCTTCGAAGATCCTCGCGTCTAGCAACGACAGTAGTTATAGGCGTATCCGTGTATGTGCACCCTTTTTTCTTACCGTGTACAAACATAAATTGTACACACTCTTTTAAGGGGTCTACTTTCATTAGAATTTTCAAAAAATCGATTTAAAATTTTATAAATATTTGAGCAGTCATGGTGTATCTTTGAGCGACGTTTACTTGGCTGTCTGCCAAGTTTGCCTATCTGCTATCTGCCTTGGTTTAAACGCATTTTTCTCAAAATTACGTTTTTGGACGGCTCGTTGATAAAATCTCCGAAACTATTCAACCGATCCTCGCCAAAATTTTACCACGTGTTCTTTATGGCTGTAGCTGCAGCGCATATCATACAAATTTTGAAATTTTCAGCGGAACTATTTCGTTTTTGCAAAAAACGATGATAAAAAGAAGTGCTTTTTGATAGTTTTTTGACAAATGGCCGCCATTTTGTCATTTTTGAAAAAATTAAAAATCGTGTGTTACGGAAAACTGAGTAAAATAAAAATAAAAACATTTTTTGTGTACTTTAAGGGCGTATTTTCAGGCCTAACACTTTTCATATCCATATTTATAATTTATACCGGTCCAAAAAAAATTTTTGAAAATAGTCTTTTTTTTGATCGTCTAATTAGCGTAAACGCCTTAATTTATTGACAAATTTTCCCTGAGCATTTCTCCTTTACTGTTCACTTTCCCATCGAACGTCTCTGGCAAATTGAATTCACAAATCCATCATTGTACGAGGTTCATGAAAAAAGGCATATCAATGCCTTCCAACGTCGATTGTTTCCAATCCTCTGTTGGTATAAACTCGTCAAGTGTTTGTTGGAATGACGCTCTCTTACGAAATGGAAGCTTCGAGAATGAAAATTATTTCACATACCAATAATTCGCTAGCTTTGCACATATTTTTTTCTCTTCGAATGATCGCAGTTTTTGACGTTTGTGTGCTCGCGGCTGGACTATTTTTTTGTTCCCAGTCGAAGCCTCACTCCGATATTTCATTTTGTATAATTAATTTTTCAATTTCTCATATTAATTTTGTTCTCAAAGAGTAACGTGAGACGTGGAGAATATGAAAACAAGTTTATTTTCGTAAGTGTAGCAAGCAACTCAAGCGCAGTGTGCAGAGTCGCCCTTCACGCGTGTATACTCGATCATCAACACGGCGGCGCTTCATTTGGACGCGCGGATGTCTTAGTTTGTTTGTTTTTTCATTATTTCTCGTCGTTCATTCAGACGAAACTCGTTCGGACCTGTCTTCGTGTCTACCAGAAACCGCAAGACGCTCCGCTAAAGTCGTGCTGGCCAAACCGACGCATTGAGGGTTGAGTTCGACGCCGCTTCGCTTCGAGCTCAAACGGGCTAAACTACGAGCGTTTAAGTTAGAGATGCCGGATGATGGAGGAGTGGTGAGCGAATAAAAGGAACGAGAAATACGGACGAGGGAATAACAAATGAAAATAGAGAGCACAAATCACCCAGCAGCCCCGTGCCTTGGTCCTAGAGGAACGGCGGCAGACTCGATTTCGTATGAAATTCTGATTTTTCAATATACCTCAGTGCAAGCTTGACGCACGTGGAGTTTCAAGAGACTTTAACGACTTTCAGATCGAAATTTTATTGGTTAGTGAAAAATTTTACCCACCGCGTATGATGAAACCAAAAATACAAAAAAAATATTAACCCTAGAACGCATGACTGGGGTGTGAGCACACCCCACGCGAACTTCAAACTACGCTTCCGTCCTAACAAGCGACATTATCGACTGATTATCGACCGATTTTTTTATATATAAATTCAATTGAAATTGGTTTTATCGTACATCATTCTTTTCGTTATAAAAAAACGAAGAAAATGGTGTAGGATAAAGTCAGTTTAGCATCGTAGGACTGGATTTATAAGCAGAAAAAGAGTGGGGTGCGTTCAAACCCCGGTCATGAGGTTGAGGGTATGAAAAAAGGCACATGAGGTGTAGGGTTAAAATTTGAAAAAAAAAACGAAAAATTTCGGTATCAGATGATCTCCGATTTTAGTCGTACATTGACAAAGGGAGGAACGAACATCCTACATAGAAATATGGAATTATGAATTTTGTCGAATAGGACGACGTTGAGGGAGTTACGTTTATGTTGACAGCTGTCAAAATTCATGTTTCGCTGTGCAGCAACGAGTCGAGTTAAATATATACTTAGGACGCTTGGGATTTTATAACGAAATAAACTTTAGAAAATTTTACGGATCATGAAAACTTTCTAGAGATCATACTGTCACTCGGATTTGCTTGTTTCCAAAATTGCAATGTGTCACTGTCCATTGACTAGTATACGCGACCGGCTTTCGCAACCTCTTTCGTCTTTTACATAATATTTTCTATCACGATATTTCTGGTATCTACTTCTGCTTCCGGAAGTAATAAATGCGAATATTTACTTCAAAATTTTATGAAAGTGTGTGAGAAATGAGAAAAAATCAAGCAAAGATTTAAATTATCAAATATTATGAATTTGGGAGTAAAATGCCTTGTTCACAATTCTCTTGGTCGAGTCGTTTATAGAAAAAATTTGACCGTACAGTCCGCGTTAGCCAATCGAAAGCGGCGATAAGACGAGGGGGAGCGATAACAGCGCTCGAGCCGTTCCACTCCGGCTAGACAGGTGGTGCGCTAACCCCGTACGTTCTTAGTTAATCACGCGCGTACCGGCGAGGCCTGCATTAATTGATAAACTATTTTCAAATGATCCATCGGAAATAAAAATGTTGCAGGGCTTTCATAATTTCGCAGCATTCGATTCCGCATAACCTCAAAAAAGTATGCTGGACTTTAGTATTGAACGTAACGGAAAAAACGTATGACTTATTTGAATAGCGAAGCATTGCGCTCTGTTGGTCAGGTGGCCTGGAGTTCGTCAACCGAATTCGTAGTTAACATTTGCCATGTGTCAATGCCGCACGTAGAATCTGAGTCATCGACTTACCAGCACACAATACGTCATACAATAGTACAGTATTCTTGGCCTCTTCACGCGCGCCGGGCGTGACGTAATTCACGCGTTGTCGCATTTCATTAGACAGGTGAGAGGGAATTCCCTGCACACACAATGCCGCACACTAGCTGACATGCTTGCGGAACAACCGCACACTTCTCATTTACACGGAATAACTTTAATGGGTAGCGGATTTCCTGGACCGAAAAAAATCCTCACGCTCTCTTGGCAAACACAATATTTGAATGGTTTGTTAACACTCGACAGAGGAAATCTTCCGAAAAGCAATCGAATGCGCGTTGTTTGTCTTTCGAAAGTAGCAAGAAACGCCAAGATCGTGGAGTGGAATATTTGAGTGAATATGCTCATATTCGTAAGTAAAAAATAATTTTAATGATTTGTACACATTTTATTCCATTTCCTTCGTTCGCGAGAAGACATAACGAGTTTATTACTGCGCCTACACGCTTTGGGAGCTTTCAAATCTTAAAAATTGCGCCTTCATTTTGGCATTGATAATCTCGCCGAGATATCCCACTCTCGTATTTCTTCGGAAGGCGTGAGTCGGTCAATACTACATTACTGGAGCGAGTTCGGAGAGAAGAAATAGAAAAAGAGAATAAAGAAAAAAGGCGTAAATGATCGAACAGCGAGGATATTCCACAGCCTGTAGGAAAATACGTTACGGGCCGGAGGGGGTAAGGAACTCGGAGATTTTCGTGGGTGTTCGGCCTCGTTCGGTTCCAATAGGCATCGCGACTACACCGCCCCGGCTCGGCAGTCTTGCGCGCAGCCTCACCGGGGCTGGTTTGTGCTTCGCGTCGTACTCAATTTTATTTGTCGTTCTTCTTCCTTATCAATTCGATTCCCATTTATTTTTTCTTCTTATCTTCTCTCCGATTGGAATCGTCAAGAAATAAGTATTGCGCGAGTGTCCGTGTATATGTATGTGCCCCAAAAAAAATTCGCGATCGTATATCACGCGCATCGCGTGTAGTTTTTATAATTCAAGGATTACAAGAGTTTCGTAGTACGAATTAAACACTGGATACAATCCTGCAAGATCCCAGGTACCCATGGCGAGTTATCGATCAATCGTGATGATAAAAGCCTAATGGTGGTGTGTGCATTCCTGTTATACTCGTGTGTCATGATTACGTTTTCGTGTGACGCCCAATGCTGCTTTATGACTCGTGGATTTTAAGTCGATCCTGTGCTCCCAGCTTTTACAGCGAGTGCTCGTGTTTTCATTTTTCGAATCCGTCATTTCATAATGCTGCCGCAGACTCCGGACATTATTCCCACGTCGTTGAGTCAGGTAAGAAGCTTACAGTTCAAGTTAATATTTTTTTTAGGATAAATTTCAACTGAGATTGAAGCACGACGACATTTTTCGCGATAACCAGTATTTCTGTCATTCGTCTACGACCGTTTCTACCTCTTTTATGATTACATTGGGTCTTTTCAAAGCTTCTTTTATTTATTTCCGTCCTTGGCGAATGTGTATATGCTGCTGCGAGTGAAAACACATGTCAGTCAAGGTTGTGTGCAATTTTGAATTTCCTACTGGGGGTTCGGCGTAACAAAAGTTTGAACGCCGGTACTTTACCGACTCGGTCAGCAATTTTACGAGGAATTCACCGATGATTCATAAAATAGTATGGCGCCTATTTTCTAAATATTACGAGATCCTGTTCGAAAAATAATGATCATCATGCTGCGCACATGAATACCAATGAAAACGTGAGAGACATTTTTTATGCGGGGCAATCGTTTTAATTCGAACCGAGCTCATTGATCAATTGATGATGCACCCGTCAGAATATAATTCTCTTCAATATGATCCGATGAAAAGGTTCGGTGGATATTGCTGAATTTAGTACCGTTGGAACGCGTTGAAAGATCGTTTTTCTCGCTCTTTTCAGTTCTTTAATTTTGCTATGCACCTCGCAAAAACCAAATTCTATATTTATTCCTTTGAAACCAATTGAAAAATTTATGTCTAATAATGATAATTTGAATTTTATGATTTTTTTCTGAAAAAAACTTGACAATACGGCCTGCGCACATGTTTTAGATACATTGCCCTTACAGCAAGAAAAAAAGCCTTCGGGACCGCTGTATTTGTTTTATTTCCGGTTTCGTCAAGGAGGACGACGAAAGATGCTTCGAAAGCTTGTCAAAATACGTTTTTTTTGTCGCCTCAAAGTATTTCATCACTGCCCGCGTACATGAGTCGGATAGATGACGGGCCCATGAGAAATGTGGAAAAAAGATGGCGCAGGGACGGTATAGAATGAAGACATTTACGGAGAGTCGTAAATGTCATCATTGTCACATTTTTCGTATTGTTAATTTACGAGTCGGTTGGCGACGATCTTAAGTTGCTTGTACGCGGACTTTTACGATTCCATGTTTCCTGTAGTACATTTAAGCCGTTAAAGGGTAAATTCGAAAAAAGTGTACCAACTGTCAAAAATTATCGATTTTTTACCCCCTCCCGGTCCTCCCTTTCCTTTTCAACGCAACAATTTATTGGATTTGCAAATTTTTTCACCGACTCGGTGCGTCGTTTTCTATAATAAAGTATCAACAAGAAAATGATTTTCTTGCGGTACGAAAGGTTGCGAAAAAAATGTCTAGGACATCATTGGATACCGTGTCGTTGCATTGTAACAATGTTGATTTTAGCTTCGGAGGAGCGCAATGTTAATTAAGTAAGCGCAAATTTTTCCCGGTTCTCGAACGAGGAACAATCAATCGAGTGTTCTTTTTCATCCGTGTTTCTCTTCACTCGCGTCCTCCCTGCCCCACTTCACGTGCCTCCTTTACCTCTCTCACTCTCTCTCTCTCTCTCTCTTTTTTCTTTCTTTCTCCTTCTCTATCGCAATCGTCACAGTGCTTACCTGTCACGAGAGTTGCCAGCATCGCTTCGTCCGTACCTGGGAGTGACGCCATGCGAATTGAATTCAACCGGTTGTAACGCACACTTCCGAACGTCACGAGCTCAATTGCACTATAACGACGAACACTACGAAATGTGCGCTTTCATATCGATCTGCGTACTCAAAATACAAAAGCCTCTCTCTCTCTCTCTCTCTCTCTCGCTCGCAATCAATAGCATCGAATACTTGATTTCGTTTCTTTTTGCTTCTTCGAAATGTTCTGAAATTTTTATTTTTATTTTTTTATATTTCGTAATGCCATTGAAATAATTGCTCAGAATTTATTTTCGTCCTTTTTACATGAGTTCAAATATTAAATTTATAATAAAAGTACTCAACGTTAAAAGTAATCGCGATAACGAGTTTTCATCATCGAAATAAAAAAAAATTAAAAAAAATAAAAAATTCAGTGATCGGATTGCCGAACTTCACTCGGCGCACTCTTTTTTTTTTTTACTCATTCGTTCCATTTATTTCGACTTTCCAAGTTATCGGAGACCTCCCTTCAAGATACTTTCGAACTCGCTCCGCAGCCCGCGACTACCGGATAAAGATCAGCTCCGGGCAATGCGTAATACTCCATAATTTTCAGGAGTACGGAATGCTCAACTTCAGGAAGAAAACCCTGATAATCGTTCGATTTTGGTCAGAGATAAGTCGACCGAAGCGGCACAGCGCGAGCGAGTGGGAAGACAATATAGAAAAAAATCTCAAAAACGGAGGTAACGTCCTCAACGTTATTGAATCTTAATGAAAGAATAAAAAACGATATTAATCAGAGTTTAATTAAATTGAGTTTGGTATTCTAAATACGCGCAAACTTGAATTTTCACTTTTGCACTGGAACAAAAGATAAGCGAGAAAAAAAAATAAGATAAACTTTTTGGAGCCTCGGTGCGAGGTGGCGGGTTCATCGGATGGAAAATTGTCGCCGGTGGGCATCGATAATCCCTGTGCAACGAGACGAAATTCGATACACGTGATATCGGACATGGAATCTACGTGTCCCCTATACTCGGAGCTTTCGAGTCTGTGTTTCCCCCCTTGTGTCATCCGAAAAAGTCGAATAGTCTCACGCAGTAAGAGTGCCTCATGACTCGCATTATTATACAAGGGGGTAGAAAGTACCAGTGCAACAGGACGGAACGAAAGGAAAAAGGCCGAAAAAAGGAAGAGCGAAGGTGAGGGGGATGAAGCCAAACTGAGCGAACTGTAATGGATACTGTTCGTTAATCTGCATTGCAGCGCGTATATCACGCCCGAAAGGTTTTTTCTTATTTTTTCTTATTCACCCTCTTCTTCGAGGATTTCGTTTTGATGCTGACTAGAGATAAATGCAAAACATTTGGAAGCAAATTTCTGGTTATTGGAGTGGATTAAGCTGGGGAATCGAATCGAGAAAATTGCTGGCTCTATTTCTTTTAAGGGGTCTACCCTGATTAGAATTTTCAAAAAATCGATTTTTTTTTATCGCATTTTTTGAAAGTTTTGGGGCGAGAGCGGGGCAAAACGGGATACCCGAAAAATTAGGGATATTCTTTTGACTTTTTTTTCTCAACTTTTATATTTGTTCGAAGATGAAAAAAAAATATATTTTTACCAAAACAACATGTTTTTTTTTTTTTTTTTTAATTTCTACTACTGTGTACACGATTCGGTGAACGAAGAATACAAACTTTTATAAAATCGAAAATTGAAAAGAATTTTAGTACATTTCTTGGTTTTTGGGAGTAAAAAATAAACGGAGCTTTTCAAACTC
The DNA here is from genome assembly GCF_019457755.1 of Venturia canescens. Taxonomy (NCBI): domain Eukaryota; kingdom Metazoa; phylum Arthropoda; class Insecta; order Hymenoptera; family Ichneumonidae; genus Venturia; species Venturia canescens. Next base: position 13,900,456 of record NC_057421.1, on the reverse strand, counting down.
CTGAAAAGTTCAATATTTCCTTAGGTATTCCGTACTAAAATTTTATTGACATTTACTCGACTGTCTGCGAGCGCGCTAGTTGATAAAATCTCCGAAACTATTCGACCGATCCTTACCAAAATTTCACCGCGTGTTCTTTATCACTATAGCTATAGCGCATATCATACGAATTTTGAAATTTTGAGCAGAATTATTTCGTTTTTGCAAAAAACGATGAAAAAAAAAGTGCTTTTTCGTAGTTTTTGGATAAATGGCCGCCGTTTTGTCATTTTTGTAAAAATATTTTTGTAAAAAAAAAAATACGCGCTATAGCCGTTTGCCTATTTAATCTAAAACCACTTTTTTTCCGGTCATCCATTCCAGAGGCTTTATCAACGGCGCACACCCATCTTTTTTTTGGACCTGTCTTCTCCCCATTTTTCTGTACGAAAACTATATAAGTAAAACAAATATTAAAAAAATCTTTGTGTATTTTAAGTGTATTTTTTAGGCCCAACACTTTTTATATTCATATTTATGATTTATACCGGTCCAAAAAAAAATTGTGAAAACAGTCTCTTTTTTGACCGTCTAATCGGGGTAGACCCCTTAATTTTTCCTATTCTGGGTCCCTCGTCCCATAAAATAATGAGAAAAACGGCTGAAAATGGAGTCATTACGATATTCAACGTCGCATTTAGTTTGGCCCCGTCGAGAATGTTAACGAAAAAAATCGTAGCCGCGAAATTGTTTGAATCACTACAATTGCCTCCGAGTTAATTAAAGAGAGAATAGGAGGGCGATTGAATTTATTGCGGACGGATCATATTTCCTTCGGGTCGTGATCGTTTCTGCTTCAACTCCGAACCACGTGTGCGCACAGCTTTTAATGCGTTTTAATTTACCGTTAGTTGCACACCGTTGAATTCTTAACCGGTAGATCGTGTGCCGGTGTAAGATGAACGAGAAATTGCGAGCTCACGGTGCAGGCCATGACTTATATGCACTGACTCTCTATGACGAGATTCGTAACTTCTTCTCACATGCGTTCCACTTGATCAGCCAGGAAAACTCCTTAAACCAAAAAATACTCGATCGACTTAGAGGATCTTTTCAATTTGTGAGAAGTAGCCAAGCTTGCGTGTTCAGAGGCGAGAAAGCTACCTGACAAAATTATGGTTAGCGTGACCCCGATTCTTTCTTCGTGGCTCGAACGCAGTGAAATTTTGTCTTCTCTTTATTATCCTTCGATATTCGATTGCTAATTTCTATTGAGAGGATTAACGAAACGCGAATTTTTACTGATTAAAAAAAAGGTTTCGTTAGGACATGCGCAGTGATGGTACGTAATTATAAAAAGATGATTTAAGGATTTAGCACGAATGAGAACGAAGCGAGAGGAATTTATCGAACGTTAATGCGATCGAGGCCAATATTTTGGCAGTTTAAATACAAGTCGATTCATGTACGACTCTTAGTCACACTTTGGCCCGTTACACAATAATGAAACACCGTAAATTACTTCCCCGTGACGCAGCTCAAGACGAAATGTTCGGTAATAATGGTGAACCGGGCTCTTGGCCCCAAGCCTCAAACTCATTGCCATTTTTGGTTATACTACAACCGGCTCTTGGTCTTGTTTCGAAGCTGATGTATAATTTCGTACTGTTCAACGTGACTCTGCAACCGCGGCAGAACGACGGACGTGCGAGACTTACCTTGAATATATACGCTTCTCTATAGAAAACAACACAAAAGCTTTTTACAATGTTAAATTCGAAGCGTGGAAATATTTATTTAAAAATTCGTGTAAAATCCTCTATGTACTTACGCAAGTTTGAATTTTGCTGCCTTTTCAAAATCGGAAAATTATTTCAACATTGTTTTTTGGATTCGAAGAATCAAAGCGTAGAAACGGCATTACTATTGTCGTGCAAACGTTCCAAAAAGTTTTTCAAGGTTCTTCTTTAATGCATTCTATTGAAGCATCTCGAACCATGATCGACATCGTAGAACATCGAAGCTGGCATAGTCGAGGAAAATTATTCCTACAAAGGGTTCGTCTTATTGGCTATTTAAATAAACGTATAAAAATATGAAGAAAAACCCACAGGGGTGTAAGGACTATGCGAAAAAAATCGTTTATCTTTCCATGTAACGAATGAACGCTTCTTACGAAGTTTATGAAAAACGTACACAATAGCAATGAAGTATATAATGAAGGTCTGGGAAAAAATTCGAGAAGATTGTCCTACTAATAATAAAGGTAAATATGACGCTGAAGATCGCAACGTTCGAGTCCAACGAAATGATCTAAAAAACTCCAATAATTCCAGTTATTCTAAATTCTGTTACCTGCCTAATTTGCAATTCGTACTTTTTCAGTATACACACGAATGATTCGTGAAATAAAAAAATTGGGGAATTACAAATGTTATTTTCGTTAATTTTGTTGGACTCGAAAGTTGCAAACTTCAGCGTCGTAGATAAATGACGTTAAAGATTGAACGAAATTGGTAAAATGAGGAGCACTCGCAGCCTCACGTTTGCTTATACCGGCATTTTGTTTTTTCCCGGCTTGGGCCATTCCGTCAGAGCCTTCTGTCTTGTTATTAACACTTTTCTCTTGATCCATTTCCCTTTGCGGTTCCCCTTTGCGCTGTTTAAAGCGATTTTTGACATGAAAACTACAATATTTTAGCGAGGGACGAATGAAATTTGGGGTTCAGTCAGAGTGACGACGCTGAAGTTTCCAACGTTGGAGTCCAACGAAATGAACGAAAAAAACGTTTTTAATTCACCAATTGTTTATTTCACGAATCGTTGGTGCAGCTTGAAAAACTACGAATCGGAAATTTGGCAGGGAACAAAATAGGAGAATTACTGCAATTATTGGAGAGTTTTTTTCGATCATTTCGTTGGACTCAAACGTTGGAAACTTCAGCGTCATCAGTCAGTGATAGATCCCCGATTAATTAATGGCTTGTAATATCATTCGCCGAAAACATAGGTTGAATAAATTTATTTACAATTTCGATTTAATAACTCTGACATTAATTTAGAGTGATAACATCTTTAAATAGGAAATAAAAATCGACCCAATTTAGACACCCATAAAATACGATCCATCGGGCATGATCTACGTTAAAAATGTTCATTTTAATATTTCAAACAAGGCTCTCAAACAAGTTCAAGTAATCTTTATCATCGACGTGTGTATATGAAAAATTTGGGTAACATAGCAGAAAAGAACATCCGTTGAAACGAAATGAAAGAAATTTAAACATAATAATGAATCCACTGCTGCGCACGGGCATACCTCCTCTTGGAGGCAGTGCAGAGTATTCAAACGCATGAAAGCACTCACCACACGTGTACAGCCACTTGTCTGAAGAAATCCATCCGCCTCTCACAGAACGAGTCCTCAAGTTCAAAGCAGTTATAGAAAGCAACGAATACAAATGCAAATATGAGTATAACTTATATACGAAGATACTCTTCGAAAGCCCTGATTAAAGGCACTGAACGCGCAGAGAGACTTCCGAGCAAGTGTGCTCACTCGAATTCAATCACTCAGAGACACTTGAACAGAAGCATGTCTGCGGAAAAAGTTCGTACAATGTTCTTGCAAAGAAGCAGTCGTGTGAATCGATGCAAAGAACTTTAAGTCACTCATGAAGAGCACAGCGTTTTTGATGCTACAAAAAAAATTACACAAAGGAGCAATAAAACCCAGAAAATCCTAACTTTTAACTACAATTATGATTAAAGAGAGATTACTTTTGTTGGAATAACAAATTTATAGCAACGAAATGAAATCTGCTGCTTCGACCATTTTTTTTCAGTCCAGTGCGTACGGTTGAGTGTGTAAAACGATTTGGTCGAAACTCATTCGGTAGTTTAGTCGATCGATGCTGTAGAATCGCCTTATTAATGGCGTTGGTGCGGAAATGTTTATTTTTCGATAAGTCGCCACACAGTCCGAAGCCCTCGTACGTTGGATTTTGTTAGCACAATCACGTTTTTTGTTTCCACGTGCAAACGAAATCTAGACGTCGATTTGAGCGAGTACAAAATCTCAGTGAGGAACTAGGTTTCTAAATATAAGAATTACCCCTCAATATTACTTTCAATTTCAATGAAACCTCAAAAAAATACGGCAAAAAAGATTAACAGGTTTCACTACGATCTTCTCACAGGGCAGATCACTTTTACGCGGCTAGAATTGTTTGTGAGGACATTGACCACCCAAACTTTCGGTTCGATGTTTTTCTTCATTCGGTTCTTCAACTTTCCCCTTTTTTCTCCCTCCCCAGTATAAGAGAGCAGAGTCAAGATTCGGACTCTTGCTCAATATGCGTGTTAGTCATCCGCAGCGATGGCAAAACTATCGATTCGTCGACGAGAGCCGACAACGCCTCTTCCGAGCAACCCTCATCGGTTTGCTCATAGTACATGCCCTTTTCATGGGCAACAGATGGCTCTCGTAGATTACTGGCTATAAAAAACGTCAACGCTGATAAAGATTTCAGGCAATTTATTATAAACGATCTACCTGGAGAGATGAGCTTCTTCAAAGGTTATTTTTGTATATTTTCCGCTGAAGAAGTTTTCTTTTGTTATTGAAATTAATGAAATTTTTGAGGATTTATTGACTCGTGAATTTCGGGTTCAGTCAGATTACACTGAAGTTTGCAACGTTGGAGTTCAACGAAATGATGTCAAAAAAGCCTCCAGTAATTCCAGTAGTTCTCCAATTTCGTTCCCTCCCGAATTTGCAATTTGTAGTTTTTCAAGCTGCACCGATATTTTGTGAAATAAAAAATGGGCCAATTACAAATGTTTTTTTTCGTTCATTTCGTTGGACTCCAACGTTGCAAACTTCAGCGTCGTTTCAGTCAGATGACGCTGAAGTTTGCAACGTTGGAGTCGAACGAAATTAACGAAAAAAACTCTCCAATAATTCCAATAATTCTCCAATTCCGTTACCTGCCTAATTTGCAATTCGTAGTTTTTCAGTCTACACCAATGATTCGTGAAATAAAAAATATGTCGTGAAATAAAAAATAGGTGAATTACAAATGTTATTTTTGTTAATATCGTTGGACTCCAACGTTGCAAACTTCAGCGTCGTTCAGTCAGCGATGGATCCACGATTAATTAATGGCCTGTAATTTCATTCGCCAATAAATAAGTTGAAAAAATTTATTGATAATTTTGAATTAATAACTCTGACATTAATGTAGAGTTTAATTATTAATTGTTTAGTTAATACTTCATTAGTTAATAATTAATTAGAGTTAATCTTTAATTAGGGAGTAAAAATCGACCCTGTTTAGACACCCATAAAATACGATCCTACGGCCATGATCTACCCTTAAATCGCTGAATCCATTTGAAAATTTATTGTCAAGGTGGTAAAATCATTTTTAGAAATAATGTCATTCATTTGAAAATAATTTTTGAATAACGACACTGAAGTTTGCAACGTTGCAGTACAAGAAAATAAACGAAAAAAACATTTGTGATTCACCAATTTTTGACATCACGGAGCATCGGTGTAGGTTGAAAAACTACGAATTGCAAATTCGGCAGGGAACGAATTTGACAATTACTGGAATTATTCGAGTTTTTTTACATCGTTTCGTTGAACTCCAACGTTGCAAACTTCAATGTCATTTTGAATTCCGCTAATTGACTTTGGAATTTGACGGATTCACATTTTCATCAATGTATCGAAACGTTTTGTATTTTAAAGCGTTGTTTTTAATGAACTAATGAGTCCTCGTCGGAAGCTTGGTTCCAAGCTGTGTGGCAAGCGACAAATTACATATGGCACAGGAAGTTGTCGCTTGAGCCGAAAGCTTATGATGCATTTATTCGCACGAGTACGAGTGTGATTTGTCGGCCAAGCTGAAGCCGGATAAAGAATTTTATCCGTTCAATGACTTCCCGAAACTCAGTTCGCATCGGTTGCGAGATAATGATTTGATTGGTGAATTTTTGTGACGCTCTTTTATGATGTTTGCTAAGAGTTTTGAGCTGAGAAAGCGATTTATCGAAAGAACAACTATTTGAACTCGGTACATGTCCCTGACTCAGTTTTTTTCGCACCAATTCCACGATTTTTCGTTTCGTTCGTCATCGAGATCCGAAAATAGGTTTTCTTGCAGTTTGACCACAAAAATTCGAATTCAAAGCAAAGTGAGCAATCAATTTTACTTTTATGGGTCGCAAAAAATTTAATAAATGACTGTCAAGATAATTTGAAAGGTTCTCAAATCGCCGGTCACTTGGCAAAATTAGATGCCGAATATTTACTCAGTTTTAAAAACTTTGACGAGTGCTCAGTCGATTCGTTATCACAATTTTTCATTTCCTTTTAACCAACAGTTCGATTACTAACTATGAAAGAAGATCACTTTTTTCGAAATGCTTTGCTAGCTCAATCGACATGAATTCTTCGACACACTCGGACAGATTGACAGCCGGAACAGTTTATTTTCTGCACCGATTATGATGTAAAAATGCATGAAAATATATTTCGTATGGATGTATGTTTGCGAAGCAACACAGATAATTTATACGCGTAGAAAGTTTGAACTCAGGAAACTGTCGTTGTTCTGGTAGCCCCACTGTCCCTTAGGCCTTTCATTCCTTCTCCGCGTGCATGTTGCACGCGTTGTGAAATCGTTGTACAAGCGTCATATACCCAAGTTAGCACATCAAGGAGCCTTCGTGAAACGGAATTGCAAGTCTTGCTGAAACAGAAATTAAAGAAAAAAGCTCCATGACGTACTGTGAGAATTCAGTCGAAAGACGTTTCCACAATGGACGCACGAGTTATTCCACAAAGTTTCAGCTCGTTCTACTTTTCACTCCTTTCGGTGAATCCTCGAAGGTGTCGGATAGTTTCTCGATGAGAAACATTATCAGGCTCCTTTTGCATGACGCTGAAGTTTCCAGCGTTGGAGTCCAACGAAATGATCGAAATAAACTCTTAAATAATTCCAGTAATTCTCATGACGCTGAAGTTTCCAACGTTGGAGTCCAACGAAATGATCGAAAAAAACTCTCCAATAATTCCAGTGATTCTCCTATTTTGTTCCCTGCCAAATTTCCGATTCGTAGTTTTTCAAACTGCACCAACGATTCGTGAAATAAAAAATTGGTCAATTACAAACGTTTTTTTCGTTCATTTCGTTGGACTCCAACGTTGGAAACTTCAACGTCGTGTAATTCTCTTATTCTGTTCCCTGCCAAATTTGCGATTCGTAGTTTTTCAAGCTGCACCAACGATTCGCGAAATAAACAATTGGTGAATTAAAAACGTTTTTTTCGGACTTCAACGTTGGAAATTTCAGTGTCGTTCCTTTTGCACAGAGTTGAAACCGATAATAAATGGCGTGGTTAAATTTCCTGAAATTTTTCAGGACGATATACCAGGACAAAAAGTTTCTTCAGGCTTGCTGACTTTACATTATTTAATTCCATTTTTGGTGACGGGGTTCTTTTTTTTTTATCACGGTTGGGTACGTAAAGCACATTCTGAGGGTTTCGCAAAGGCAAAGCATTATGCTACTCGATCAATGAGGTTTCTACGCAGTTTAAATTTAGATCAATTTATTTTAAATTGAAAAAAAAATATTCAATTTTTAATTAATTTTTTAATTTAAAAATCAATTCAAATCATTCAATTTAATTGATTAATAGTAAAAAAAATTAAAATAAAACTTGAAGTTTAAGAAAACGCTAGATAGCAATGTCCTCGACGATTGAAATAAGACGATTATTTTAATTAATATTATAGCTCCAGTGTGGAACAGTCATTTGAATTTTCATGGCGAATTTCTTCAAAAAGACATTCCAGTGACGGTTGATAACAAAACGACTTTTTTCTTTCAAATATTCGAAGCCGATCGTGAAAGTTTATTGAATTATCGCCGTACCGTGCGCCTCATTTCGCATCGTGATCTGTATCTGCGATCACACTTTTTTTTAATCAATTGTTGATTTCGCTCTTATCGTAGCGGGACATTTCTCTTCACTTGAAGTAGGAACGATAATAATCGAAGAATCCTGGAAGTTTGAACTCGTCGAGCAAACGATTGGAAAAATAACATTCTCGTGGTGTTCATGGTCGAAAAAATGTTGAATTTGACACGCAATGCGAGTTCGTTCAAGGAAACGAAGAGATAGCTCTGCTTGCTTATAATTAATTGCTCGAGAGAGAATGGAACGACACACTGAGACGAGGATCATAAACGAAGGCTCGAAGTCTCCTCTACTCGACTCGTATGTGGAGCCCCTGGAGCATTTTTAACTTGCTACAGCAATTTCATTTTTTCCAACCTCACTCCGATCGTCTTGAAATCTTTCTTTCCTCTTATTCCTTCTCTCTCACCTCCATAATGGTTCTCTCTTTATGTACGCCGGTGAACTGGACTCGTTTTACGTTCACGATTATCTCTGCATAATTTACCCGAGGCGGTTCACTCGCATATTAGTCGTTGCGTTGTTTCCTCTCTTTTTGAAGCTCTCCACGTCGCTGTTGTCGAGCCGCCAACGGCAACGGACGTTCGAAATAGCCCGAGTCACTATGCACGATCCAGTTCCTCTTCAATGTGACTACACACGCTTCCTTTCTCTCTCTCTCGCTCGCTGTCTGCCGATAAGATTAGGAGGAATCGTCTCGAGTCCCATGCACCTCGTATCATTCTCGGATCGATAGCCTGCAAATGTTGGCTACGTACGTATCCGAGCAAACGGGTTTTATCGCGCGAGTTGGGTACAACGCATTTTCTTCATTCAACATTTTCGACAGAAGGAGAAAGAAATCATGACGATGGCGATAATGATGTTACGCAAATATCGACGCATTCTTTTTCAATCGATGACTTTCGATACTTCAGTTTATTTGCTCGTTTTACTTTCTGGAACACATTTTTTCATAAAATACTAACAGCAGGGGGAGCCTCCTTAACCAGCGACGGGTGCGTGTATTTTGGCGAAAAATATCGAGCCCACGCACAGCGCAATGAATCTTCCAAATTTATTGCCCACGTTGCTAGGTGACTGTCGGGAAACAGCAGATAATTTTCAAGCTCAACCATTACAGCTGGAAATTTCCGAAACTAATGAGGTCTCAGTAATCTTGGAGCAACGTGACTCATTAAGGTGGAAAAATATCAAGGAAAATGGATGGAATTTTTTCACTGAGAATTATCGAAGAAGGAACCACCATTTTTGACGGATTGTAACACACAATTTTTCATATTTTGTTGCCCAATACAATATTCAACATAAAAGGTGTTATGACTGATCGATAAATCCGTCGATCAACGGAGAATACAAGATCAACAAAGCATGAGCTTAGAAAATCAATCAAATTTTTCTTAATTAAAGACCCATTAAAATTTCTATAATTTATCTTAATCCCTGAATTGGTTTGTCCACTTCTCTCAAGCCCCTGAGTCTAACAATCAAGTGTAAGTATATAGAGTGAAGTACTAATGTAAGCAAGAAGTAGCTAGACCAACAAGAGAGTGGAAACTCCGTCATGCTTTTTCTTGCTCTCTTTGCTCCACTCATCCCAATAACCCTTGGAAACTGCGAAGAGCGAATCGCCTCGTCGTGTGAAGAATGCGAAAGAGAGGAGAATGGAACACTTCTTACGACGCTTGCACGTAGGTAACCATTTCATTTTTTCAGCCCAGTCGGAACGCATTCGATTTTTTTTTAGCAATTAAGAATTATTGAAAAGAAAATTATTATTAAAGCAGTGCGACCGTTCTATGACTAGTCAAGTTTACAACTACTTTACGTTGATTAATTTCAAGTCTAAATTATTAATAAAATTGGTAAACACCTACATTGAGAATATTTTTATCATAAGAATGTAAAAGAATGCTTTAAAAATATCATAAACGATGAAATTTATACTTCAACTTGACTAGTTAATGATTGAGTCGATGCCGGTGGTACTTAAAATACCCATGACCTAGGGAACATTTTTATTGTGAAATACAAATGAAAGAAAGTTTATATCGGTGTAATGGCACCGAGGAAAAGGAGTGGTCAATTCATTAAAAAAAAAGCGAAGCTACTAAGCGAATGAAAGCACGTGAGTCAGTATCAGAAATAAATTTGATGAAATTCCCGCGATTCCCGAATTTGCCCGAAGTCCAATCAGCTGTTACCAGCAGTCCAACGTAATGACGACACGACGCTGAAGTTTGCAACGTTAGAGTCCAACGAAATGAAGGAAAAAACATTTGTAATTCACCAGTTATTTTTTATTTCATGAAATATCGGTGCAATTTGAAAAACTACGAATTTCAAATTCGGTAGGTAACAAAATTGGAGAATTACTGGAATCATGGGGGTTTTTTTACAAAATTTCATTGGACTCCAACGTTGCAAACTTCAGCGTCATATGACGACATCCGCTTTCGACGCGTCGAAAATTGAAGTTTTTTCATGTTTTCCGTACAATTTTTTCACAATTAATATTATTGTGAGCTTCTCATAGGCTACCGTGTTAAAAACTCAAAATTCTAAATGGAATAATTCAAAATTTCGCCCCTTAAGGAGCTCCCGAACTGTGCTTATCGTCATCAGGCAATGACGCTGAAGTTTCCAACGTTGGAGTCCAACGAAATGATCGAAAAAAACTCTCCAATAATTCCAGTGATTCTCCTATTTTGTTTCCTGCCAAATTTCCGATTCGTAGTTTTTCAAACTGCACCGACGATTCGTGAAATAAAAAATTGGTGAATTACAAACGTCTTTTTCGTTCATTTCGTTGGACTCCAACGTTGGAAACTTCAGCGTCGTATCAGGCCTTAAACTATCATCATTTGCCATAAAAAAGTGGACCCGTATTTTATCGAACGGCTGAACTACTTCAAATATTGTTTCCCCATTTTTTACTTACAATCAGATCTTTTGTCACGCTCCATTTGTCCGAGAAAGCAGTTTGAAAAAAACTCCTTAAAACTATCATATTCAAGTATATTATGAGGGTGCGACAGAGCGCTCTCGCGCTGCCTTTCTTTTTTAATACTTCGAGTCAAGCCGCTGCCGTGCGCGACTCTTCGCTGGCGTATGCTGCGGTACTTGATCGCGGAAGTATGAACACCATTTCAGTTATATCAGCTTGACAATCGTGTGTCTAGATATTCGAACGGTGATTGGCAGCACAAATGTGTGTGGACATGAAAAACTTCCCAATCTTTTCATTGGAGAACGACGCGGCCCTGCTCCCTTAAACGTACACACAAATTTGGGAACATTGTAACGAAATTCATCACTGTCACTCTCTTAACTTGTTGTCACTTTCAATTTACCGAGCGGGCTCCCGTATGATGTGGAGAGATCTGGAGATCCGATATTCACGCCTTTTCATACTACTTTTTGCCTTTTTACGCTCGATGTACTTCAAATATTATTGTGATTGTAAGCGAACTTCCAAAGTGGTTAACAAGCGAGTCAACCACCATCTCTTTTCGAATTAATATTGATGCGCATTTCTCACAACTTGATTATTTCATGAAAAATCGAATTTGTGAGCCGGCATAAGTTCTAATAATAATTTATCACCGCTTTGAGTACGGGCTAACAACCGAAACGATTCGTTTTCTCTATTTTTATTTCAATTTCGATAATCACCTTGAATTCGGAGCAAAAATAATGGACGTGATCCGATGTCGATTTTCGGTTTTTTAGTCAATAAACGAAATCATTGGCATTTTCATAAAAACAAGGATGCGTTTTTCTATTATCACTGGTGAGCGAGCTGAAATTTGAGACACTTGAAATTTGGACGACGCTGAAGTTTGCAACGTTCGAGTCCAACGAAATAAACGAAAAAAAAACATTTGTAATTCACTCGTTTTTTATTTCACGAAGTATCGGCGCGGCTTGAAAAACTACGAATCGCAATTTCGACGCAGGGAACAAAACTTGAGAATTATTTGAATTATTGAAGGGTCTTTTTTACATCATTTCGTTGGACTCTATTTATTTTTATTTTCATCGTCGCTATGGATTCCCTACATTTTTTCCATCTACGAGACAGTTTTTTCACCAGGAATTGAGAGTTATTTAGTATATGAACTATTTAATAGAAATGCAGAGATCATGGAATCTTCACAGTCTCTCGTATAAATTTCACGATTTTTCAGATTTTATTCCTTCATTAGAATGTCCGATAACCTGACCTGAAATTTCGCCAATCTATTCGCATGCACTTTTACTTTACTGTTATGTAAAATCAGTTATTAGTCGAATATTCAGGTTCGTGAAAGGAATACCTTAAGGAGGACAGCCTTTCTCGACGTAGATCCGCAGTTATTAAGGAGTGGAGTTGTTATCGAGTTGTTAACTAGCAGCCATGCATAACTATGCTCATCACAGCTCTACACGATAACAATTCCACTCTTCAAATGTATATTCAGAGGAGAAACGTTGTTGAATACATTTACTGAAAGTAGAATTGTTGATTTGCTCCAACATAACTCGACCCCCTTATAAATCTACTCGATAACATGTCCACTCTAAAGATTGTTATTTTATGCATGAATAACGTCTCCACTCTTCAACATCTCTAGGTGGATAACACAGACTGTTAATGACAAAAGCGGAGACGAATTGCAATGTATTGATATTGTAAAAAAAGAGAGTAGGGCCGTTTGGAGCAGCGTTGTTTTTGAGCAGAGTCGTAAAGAAGACGGTTATTAGTATTCTGCCGCTGTTGACAAACAACAAAAAGCAATTAGAACTTTTCACGAAACCTATTCGGTCGTGAGATTCGACCACGGGCGATTGAAGCTGCTGTATAGCATGTTACATGGTAACGCAGCGCCTAAATGTAGTCAATGAGAGTCGAGAGTACTTTGCTGGGGGAAAACGAAGGCGAGGGGATTGCATGGTCGCGAGGAATACTGGTGACCACGTGGCGCCACGAGGTAATACCAGGGAGTGTAGAAAGTCCAGGGGAAGTCACGGGTCGTCGTAATTCCTTTCTTCTATTGTGTCCCGACGGGGTCGCCTCATCTTCGTCGTGCTTAAAACTCAAGTAGTTCTACGTGGCTTCCGACGAATTCGATGCAGAACCACGCCTTTGCCTGGAAGGAATATTTTTAACGATGGGAAGTGCATCTCGCAGCGTTGAAAAAAACTTCGGACACGTGGAGTAAAACCAGTCAGCTCGCAGTGAATACCAATCGCTCCGTAAAGCCTCCACTTAAACCGTGAAATTCGGACCGAGCGCATATGCGGAGAATTTCGTAAAAGAATTTTGTCAGCTCAAATTATATTGCGACCCCGATTCCCTCCATATTCGCCGATATGGAAGGACGTTTTTTGATCAACATTTGAGAAAAACGCGTTCCACGTGTCGGTGTCGAGTAGTTCTCAACATTTTTTAAACCAAAAAGGTCGTCTTCGTTTTTTTTTCGACTCCGTTACGATGGGACCATTTTAGATAGTCGAGTGCTCAAAAATAAATTCGTGCAGAGCGTAACGTGCACTTAGAGTGCAGCAAACTGTCAAATTTTTCAATTTTTTATAATTTTCGTTTGTAGATTTTTATTTGAAAATGGTTTTGCTATGCTCGCAACCAACTTCTACTAATCTCAAAAATTTCATCGTAAGCGTACGTATAAAAATGACTCCAAAACAGGTTTTTCAATGTACTCGCTCGAAATCCACATTTTCGTTAACGAGGCGCGAAATTTTCAACACCATTAACCTCTACAAACATTCCAAAGGAAATCCCGCCCTATGTAGTAAACGTATATATAACTTTCAATGAGCATTACGTAGTTAAAACCACGTTGAAACAAGTTTTGCTCACTTTACTCGCTCTTAAACGGCTTTTTGTAACCTAGAGAAACGTTTCTGACGCAATTTCGTCACTTTACTTTTAAACCGAAATTTTTCTCTTTTGTGATGAGAAAAAAAATAATCACTGGAATTCATGAAATTCGATTCATTTTGTCTCACGAAATACCATAAAGAAATCCACCTTATCGAAAGTTTTCATGAAATAAAAAGTTGACTTCCTCATAGTACGCAGGTGGCAATTTGCTTCAAATAATTTGCTTATAATTTAACTTTTATGATCCAGTGCCTCTGCCACGATCTGCAATCACCATAAGAAGACGAAAAATGCCTAAACTTCCAGCTGCCTATACGCATGTTTAGAATATTTTGCCTCGTTTACATAATTATTTATGATCTTTTTCATATTCGAATTCCTCAAAATTGCTCTCAGTAAATGTGGAAAGAAAACAATCTTTTGACCAAGCACATATGCCATTGCGAAGGGGTCAATGGTATTGTATAGGGGCGAGGGGGCGACCCCGGCGAGTGAGGAGCCTCCATCATCACCAAAACATATGCTTCCTATGAATTTTTTGTTTCGAAGTATTCAGTGAACACGAACGGTCACCGGAGTATGGAAAAATTGATAGCAAACACCAAAGCAAGGATAAAAGTTGGTCGGTGCCTCTTGTCCCTTGATAACCACAATATTATGGGGGATTTAATCGATAAGTTGTATTTTTATCAAACGAGGGTTGAATCGACAAAATTCTCGATTAGCATCAAATGCTAAAGATATTTTTCCCCAGTGTACAACTCGTTAAAAAAAATGACGCTGAAGTTTGCGGCGTTGGAGTCGAACGAAATGATCGAAAAAAATCCTCCCATGATTCTTCAATCTCGTTTCCTGCCGAATTTGCACTTGCTAGTTTCTCAACCTGCACCGATACTTGGTGAAATAAAAAGTTGGTAAATTACAAATGTTTCTTTCCTTCATTTCGTTGAGCTCCAACGTTGCAACCTTCAGCGACGTTAAAAAAATGTTCAACTCGTCATTGTAAGTTCCATCGAAAAAATGCGTGACGAATCTGGCGATGCGTCACAGCGTCCGTTCTGTTATGACGCTGAAGTTTGCAACGTTGGAGTCCAACGAAATGGTGTAAAAAAGCCTCCAATAATTCCAGTCATTCTCCAATTTTGTTCCCTGCCGAATTTGAAATCCGTAGTTTTCCAACTTGCACAGGTACTTTGTGAAATAAAAAATTGGCGAATTACAGATGTTTTTTTCGTTCATTTCCTTGGACTCCAACGTTGCAAACTTCAGCATCGTGTTCTGTTCGGCAGTTTGTAGATCTTGCGAACAAAACTATGCAACGTTAATGCGTGCATGCGTGTGTACAATATCGAAAATACTACCAAGTCATTGAAGTGTGGGGTGAAGCGTTGACTGTGCGCGTGTACACAACGTGGAAACCCGAGAAGTATCAGTGTGGTGTCTGCTGGTGGCCGAGTCCGCACGCAAGCCATTGCATCGACTTCAACGCAAAATCCACTCACTCCTTCTTCCTCCTTGAGCTTATACGCTTCGCAGATTGTGAACAGGCTTAGATATCTCAATTGCGCGGTGCACACTATCGACTTAACTCTGCTTAATTAACACGTAAGAGTTTCGCACTTAAGTACCAGTAGCTCGATGACGATTTGTATAGCGATTAGCGAGTAACATTGATTTTCTTTTCTGTTACAATTTATTTGAACGTCTGCGAAGGCTCTCGCAGTTGGTAAGTATTCGAAGACCAGAAAATATTCTTGTCGGATGCTTTGGGAGTTGAGGATGATCGGAAAATGTTGTACGATTCACAATTCTTCTTAAATTCATTTCCTCGCAAGACTTTGCTACGAGTAAACAGCCATTGACCAGCAGTAATGACACTGAAATTTTCAACTTTGGAGTCAAACGAATTGATCTGAAAAAACTCCCCAAAAACTTAAGCAATTTTCCAATTCTGCTACCTGACGAATTTGCAATTCGTTGTTTTTCAGTCCACATCAATGATTCGTGAAATAAAAAATAGGCGAATTACAAATGTTTTTTCGCTCATTTCGTTGGACTCGAGCGTTGGAAACTTCAGCGTCGTGGCCAGTACAGCATCCTAAAAAGACTTCATGACGTAACAGCTCGCCTGAGATAGGAGAGCCCCTTGGAAGAATTCTATCAATTAATAACCCTACCACGTAGGAAGTCCAACAGCCGTGCTCCAAGAGAAATATGTCTACCGAAAAACTGGCCCTGGAAATAAATCTGGAGACGTACGGTGGTCCCAGCATGGCGCCAGCCTGACAGAAGTTTGTAGTGCTATCAAGAGAGTAGTTACGAGACGTGTTTGCTCGTCGACTTATTGTTTTGGACAGGTGACCGCTGGGAAAGTTATTCTTCGGTAAAGTCCTGGGGGGATGTGTAATGTTCGTCGTGGCAAATGCCTCGACGAAAGGGTTGGTAAAATGTTGCTGGACGGCAGTGTCTTTAAGTAGAGGATTTGTCATTCTAGTTATTCTATGTGAAATATTGGCTAAGAATCTTTCACATTGAAAACAAACTTTGAAAAGTTTGTACGCGTAGTCAATGTTTGACAATTTGGCATAATATGAGTTTGATAATTATTCACGTACTTTATACTAATTAGTGAGTTTGCAATATTCGAGTTGAAATATAAAGAGAAACACTAAAGTCAAAAGTTCGTCAGACGTTTGCCCTCAATTAATAGTCGCTTCACTTCGTTCTTTCGTTCCAAAATAATTACTCCTCGCTCGCCAATTACTCTAGAGGGGGAGGGTCGAGTGCCTCGTTCGCGTGACTAATTTAGAAAGTTTACATCATGGGTTTCCCGTGCTCGATTCAATGCGAAATCTTCCAAAGTGTCACGTACGTTCGGCTTAACGTTCAACGGCCCCTTTATGAAAGGAACTTTGAATTACTGCAACATCGATTCCTGCTGAATCTTCATGCGATACAATTAATGAAAGTTTGGCTGAAACGAACGACTAAGTTTTCAGGTGTGCTGCTGTAAACGGTCTATCGATCAGCGTTATTAGTCAAAATCATCGACTCGCTAAAAACTAATTGTCATTCTCAATCGATTCAGTCAACGATAGAAAAACGAATGAACGATTGACAAATATCACATATATTTCGTGTCAACTTTGGACATGCTTCTGTAGAGTTTAATATGGATTAAGATAAATCGTAGGATCGTATTTTATGGGTGTCTAAATTGGGTCGATTTTTATTTCCTATTTAAAGATGTTATCACTCTAAATTAATGTCAGAGTTATTAAATCGAAATTGTAAATAAATTTATTCACCTTATGTTTTCGACGAATGAAATTACAAGTCATTAATTCAACGGGGATCCATCACTGACTGAACCTCAAATTTCATTCGTCCCTCGCTAAAATACTATAGTTTTTATGTAAAAAATCGCTTTAGACAGCGCTAAGGGAAAACGCAAAGGGAAATGGATCAAAAAAAAAGTATCAATAAAAAGACAGAAGGCTTTGACAGGAATGGCCCAAGCCAAGAAGAAACAAAATGCCGAAATAAGCAAATGTGAAGTTACGAGTGTCCAAATGTCTTTAATAAGCTGTATTATTGATACCCACCTATCTCTCACCATAGAATAATCATTATTAATCTAAAATAATTAATTAATATTTTCTAGATTAAAAATCACTAGTTTTAAAAATTTATAAATCACTCGGGGCCGGGTTGAAGTTCCGAACGGTGAGAAATCAGAAGGCTCAAAAGTCCGAAAATCTAGCTGGGACTCGAAATATATAGATATACCGCACTAGCGAGATTTTCGGACTTTTGAGCCTTCTGATTTCTCACCGTTCGGAATTTCAACCCGGCCCCAATCACTCGTAATCGTTGGAGTCAACGTAAATCATAAGAAATAATGCATGATTTCATGGATTCTGAAATTGTGAAATTCGTAATCGAAATAACTAATTTCTTTTGAAAATCGACGATCCATTGGATTAGTGAGTGGGCAGCCCCTCGCATACATTCGAGTAATTTTCTTAGGATCTTGAAGTCACGCAGCGATAAAGATTTACGAGTTTTTTACACGAAACATTACGAAGATCGTGAAGATTCGCTACCCAACAACGAATTGCCACAAATCTTGGAGAAATGGAGAGCAAACTGTCAAGCAATCTTAGAAATGACGTGTGAAATACGTAATGAGAATCTTTAAAAATGCCCTGGCACAATTGTCTTCGTTTCTATAGTTTTACTTGTCGCCAGATACATTGAGTTCGATCTGCCGAGGTATAGTGAACTCACATCGTTTCATCTTGCCAACTTGTATATTCTATTTGAGCACTTCAATTGAACTCACTTGAGAGTTGAAACTCGAGATGGCAATAAGTTCCATCTCTGGTCCATCGAGGCTCACAGACTCCCAAGAATCTTGTGCAGCCCGCACTCTATTCATTCGATTCGTTTTACACATGGCACGTGGTTTATTATCTTTGATAGAAATAAGAAACTTGGCTAGATTCTTCTGCTCTACACTGTTGCGAGTACTGATAAAATTTTCTTTTTGCAGCATAAATGTGTCAAGGCTCGTGCCCTTTATGACAACATTGCTGAGGCACCGGACGAATTGGCGTTCCGGAAAGGAGATATTTTAACGGTTCTCGAGCAGAATACCTCGGGACTCGAAGGATGGTGGCTTTGCGCTTTGAGAGGTCGACAGGTAAGCCAATACATGGAGAACTTTCGTTGTAACGTTTACTAACGTCAGTTTTAAGAGTCTCGTGTTTCATACGTTTACACTCGCGCAATATCATCAAGTTTTAAGCGAGTAATTACGATTGTTTACGGTGTACAATGACGAAGTCTCGTTTCACCTCCCTGCCAAAACTGTCCAGCAAAAGCGTCGCGGGCAGTGTAAAGTTTTTTTTATCTACTACATTATGTTTTCATTTCGTGCTAAAATGTCCGACAAAGCGTTCGTCAAAGGTGTAAGATTTCTCGACTACGTTCTCGTAGCCAAGGTCAATGTCTCGAGAAAGACATAAGAGTCTCACGAGCACTCCTAGGATTTCAGAAGATCCGAGCTGAGAAAAGACCACTGTTGCTCGTGAAATACGGCCCTCGCGTGTTCCCACACGCGCTTTATGCTGTCAACTGTGCACCGGCGAGCAGCCAAAAAAAGTCCCATTCTCAGTGAGCTTCGTTCATTGTGGCTCAAAAATTTGTCGTTCGTAGGTGGTAAAAACGACGAATGTGCGAAGTCCGAGATGAGAAAAAACGAATTGTTGATTCAACGTTTTTGCAGCATCGCACATCGAGTGCATGCAGCTTCTAAGTCGAGAGACGACGAGATTACGTTTGAGCACACGCGTTACAGCATTCGTTTTTACTGCTCAATGCTTTTTCAGCATCGAGCATCTGGCGAGAAAGGATACGAGATATCGAGATAATTCGCGGCCATTAAATACCTCTCGCGATGCGCACTCCGCATGTAAAGCAGCGCGCTTCGTACTATTGCTGCGAATGCAGCGTGTAACATTGCGACAAACGACACGTCGCAAAGTGACTAACTGCTTAGCTTTTGTACTGCAGCTACAAACGCTTTTTTACATAGACAATTGATTTGGTTCGTCAGCGATAAGATTTAGTTAAGCTACATGAAGAAAAAATGTGACTATCAAAATTATTTGTTATTTTCCACAAGTCATATAATATTCATACTTTTTGATAAATTTTGGGTTACATTGAACTGACCAGTGTACGATCCGATTTACGAAATATTTATCATTCTCGACAAAACCATTTAGGTACTTCAGTACTCGATATTCAAATAATTATATATCATAAAAGTGTACGTGAATGAAGTAGAAATAAACAAATGTTTCGAGTTTTTCGAACAAAAGATTTGGTTTCACTCGTTCAGTTAATTGACATAAACAAAAATTCAGTGATTCGGATAAATGAACTTATATTTATGGCAAGCGGATGTTATTTAGTTCAAGCCACAAAAATATCAACTAAAGACATTTAGTTGTTACAACGATTTTTTTTCTCAATGTGATATTTTTTGCTCGATTTATCCCTAAATATTCGGAGTTATTACAGAATTCGAAACAATTTAACCATTGAAAAGTCAGCGAAGAAAATCGAAATCTAGGAACGTCGCGTAGCGTCCTGATGGCGAGCACTCTAAAGATATTGTTGCGAGTCCGAGACGAAGCGTGTGAACTTGAATAAATAATTCTAGGGGTATTGTTTGGACGAATAACTTGCATTGGCTAAGTGGAGTGTTTGGTTATTTTAACAGGGAATTTGTCCAGGAAATCGACTGAGACTGTTGGTAGGCCAGTACGACAACGGCTCGTGTTTGGGTGGAAGCAAAGCTGATTTAAACGTTTCTGAAGATGCTCCTCCGAGACATGGAAAGCGCAGAAGCTGGCACGTCCAACCGAACAGGGTGAGTCTTACTCGAGTTGTTTGTTGATTCGATCGATCCCAAGAAAATTCATTCGAGAACTCTTGGGGATTTTTCTTCCATTGAAGAATAAATGGGCGCCGTATATTTGGTTGAAAATGTGATGAACCATTGTTACGGTTTGTATGAGAAAGCTGCATGAAGAAGTGTCAATACAAAGGTGGGGCAGGAAACGCAGCTCGAGCCTCAAACACGTCGTAAAAATAGAGGACGACTCTTATAACTCAATGTATTACAAACCACGAGCGAGGCCGCCTGACCTAATTTAAAATGCATGAAAAAGTTTCAGACCCAAGTCGATCTCTGTCGAGGGAAGATTCGATTCTTTTACATTCACGCTCTGAATAATGAAAGTTTCTATGATCCTGTTTTTTTTTTGTTTCTAATACAACTTCAATGGAAAACATTTCATTGAGAGTTTTACAAAATGGCATAAAAATTAACTTATTCTCATCTGTCTAATAGCTTTTCTTACATTTCAATAAAATAATACTAATATTTTCAACAGAAGTAAATAAAAGCGGGAAAACACTCGAAATAATCGGTAATATTCTATTCGACCGTACAGAAGATGCGGCAAAGCCCAAATTTATGTTGAAAAGTAAACGCAGCTTCCAAAATAACAACAAGTTTGCACTGAACTTCTCGCGAAAAACTATTCTTTAAAGTTTTAATAAGCAACTCGTAATAATTGTAACAATCAAGCCTGAAAAGGGTCAGTGTATGAAAGATTTTTTTTCTCAGTAAACTCACTTCCTCGTTAGAACTTATTGCAAGATGCAGCCAATCCTACTACCAGGAAGCTGGTCCATAAATTACGCGATTGTGTGCTTCAATTTCAAACGCACAATATTCGTGAGCGAAAATAATCGGTCACAGGACTGCGGTCCCCGGACCCTACCGAATTCAAAGCATGCTCCATTCTGGCGGTCCATATGCTGCAGATGGTTGGAGGACCAATGTTGACCGTACAGAGGCTGCAACAGCGCGCCCTGAGTGTTGCGGCTGAACCCTTCTCGTGACTAAGCAAACTGAGCATCATCTGGGCTCGTCTCGTCACTCGCTCCGAATATTCTCGGACATGACAAGCGCCGTTAATTCATTTCTACATAGAATTAAACTTGGCTACACTGACCACTTTTAAATAAATCTCCATGAGCAAGAAGACTGCAACTGGCACATGCAAGAAGCAAATTTATGCGAGCGAAAAGCATGCTCTTTGCTTCCTGAATGTTTCATTCCATCTTTTATTTCCATTAGCAAGAGCTTAAGCGTTAAGATTATCTTCTGACATTATGCACGAAGGGAAAGTGGATTATTCATCGTTTCTAATTCCTTTTATTTGAGCGGACTGCTCAAATATTGGGGCTGACAGAACTCTTTGAACGAACGCACACCAATGCACTTGCATTTTCGAATAATTATTTTTAACTCTTCTCAACGAAAAAGGGTGAAGGGAAGTGCGCCCAAACGATCCCGATGACAAACCGCGGCGGTGACTTGACCCCTGCTTTTTATTTTTGAATTGAAAATCAAGTTTACTCGCTGTTTCATCGGGACCTACCCGACTATTCACCCAACTATGTCCAAGTTTTCAGATTCAAAGAAAATCTCAAAAATATTTGGATTAAAGCGTTTCTTTGCTGACTGAAATATCTCAGTTTGTAAAAAGCCACTCAACTTTTATTTCTCCTCGAAATATTGTCCGGCCATTCCGTACTTTTTATCGGGGGTTTACATACAAAGTTACAACGAGCACTGTAATAAAGATGCACCAGAATATCGCACTGACAAATTTACAAACCACCACTCGGAGGCAAGTTCTTCGGGTGCACTCGCACAATCTGCTCCCGAGCGTCGAGCAACCGTTACCCAGAACAGTATATTTTCAGACTCTGAATAACTTTCTTTTTCTCGTCTTTTAACTCGTTCGCGCGTCCGCCGATTTGCCCCAGCAGCTAGGCAATGTTTTCTGCTTCTTTGGATCTCCCCACAGTTCGTGGCCTGTCTTGTTTCGCGCTCCCCGTATTTCATTGGTTTTGTTATTTTTATTATCATTACATCTTATTTTATTATCTTGATTTTCACTGGTCGGCTTACACCATGTTGAACGGAGTTTCGATGCATATACGTACTTGCTGAGACTATATTTAGCACATGCATAAGTGAGCATGTTTCACGCAGGTGACAAGAATAGTAGCTCCGCATTTAAGATTTCGTTTTATCGCTTTCCATCCTCCCCTTCGTGCACCCACGTCAGTTTTATTCTCCGAGAGTGCTAAGAACGCATACGAGTGTTAAGCACTCTTCTTACTTCGCTTATTTCTCACTTAAGCTACTCCGACACACAAATCCGTATAAGCTTCGGACCAGCAGACGATGGAAGAGTTTTCTCCTCGATTCCCTGCGATTTCGAACGTCTGCAAAAAATCGTGGGCTTCGCGGACCGAGAATGGCAACTTGAGGTTGGATCGTGTCCAAATTTTCTCCAAGAACTCCAACGCGCGTAGTAAATATGGACGTCACCGAAGACATGTGGAATCTCCGAGACAGTCAAACCGAATTTAAACATTTTGCTAAATATTTCATCTACTTTTTCAAAATGACATTTTTACATTTTTACAATGGGAAATCTGATATTTCATTAACTTTACTTTTTCGCTCTGGAACTCACTCTTTTGTGAGCCATCTAGACAAATTGAGCCTCTTCTGTCTCTTTCACACTCGTTTGACACTCGAGGTGCGACTGCTTTCAATTAAACCCCATTGGGGTCTTGATGTTCAGCGAACAGGCTTCGATTATTTTTGAAACTTTGACTCGACTGGATAGAAATTCGGGATTTTGCGTCGAAATAATGAAAATAACGAAGTTTTATTTGCTAAGTAAACACGTACGGATGGAGATTATTCACAGCTTTCTGGTTATAATTCCGTTCTCCAATTCCTTGCGGAGTTTCAATTCTAGAGAATTCTTTATCCAGTTATTACCAGAGTTGAAGAGATCTAGATTGCTGGAGTCATTTATTGAAACCTCGTACGTATACGGACCGTCTGACATCGTTGAAAAAAGCGATGCCTACTTTCTTCGAAATGGCGCAAGCGATCGGACCGAGTTATTTCTCTTAACAATCGTGGATTTGCGTGGCTGCACGCAACCTACGGACAATAGCCGTCGTATCTTTCATGTCGCTGCTTTTATTTCCATTCGCTTCTTCATCTCCCCGGTACATGGAAAATCTTACACGTTTGTCGTCTTACCAGATCGCGCCTGCGATTCTCGGTTTCTCAGTGAAAAGAGTCGGCAGGATCTCCTTCGCGGCAACAACCGCGCGGCGACCAGTCACCTACACACGTCACGTACCAAAGTGGGCTCTTATAGTTACTCGGTCTCTCCGGGAGTCATCGCGATGGAATGCACAAGCGGTTAGCCTCAAAGGACAGTACGAATGTTGCATTCATCTCCGCAGCTTCCTCTCTCTTATTCTCCTTTTTCTAGTCGCCCTTTTTCATCCTCCGCTTTCTCAGATGGCATTTGTTTCAACGGATTCAATTATATACTTCGAGGCCCTTTCACTTTTTATTATCATTCATCAAGCGATACGAAATCGCTTTTTTCTCGATTTATGGCCAGCATGTCCAATAAAGCGACGTCGAATCTACGCCGGAATTCGGTTCCATTCAATCCAATGAAATCGATTCTCGAAATAGACGAACATTTGCGTATCCCTCCTCAGCACGAAGTTTGCAACGCTGGAGTCCAACGAAATCAACGAAAAAGAAAATTTTTTATTAGCCCATTTTTTATTTCACGAATCATTGGTGCAGGTTGAAAAACTACGAGTTGCTAATTCGGGAGGAAACAAAATTGGAGATTTACTGGAATTATTCAACAGTTTTTCAGAATATTTCGTTGCAAACTTCGGCGTCGTTCCCCAGCCAGAAAGGGCTCCTAGACTAATCGAATAAAATTAATCGCCGGGTCCTCTGAATTTAATCATTTTACCAATGAAGTCAGAGTTCCCAAGTGGAGTTTCAATCTTTCGAGTGGATAAACGAAAAAAAAAATGAGTGCATACACAGCAGCAATGAAAAAGACCGAGCCCAGTGCGGAGGCTGCAGATGTTACGTAGTCGGGGCGTGGGTCGAATTCGTTTTACCTACCACTTGCACTCAATCACGATACCAACGAACTGCAAAACTCGTTCGCGTGGGATTTTATTCACCAAGCTACCCAGGATGTCTGTCTGTAGGTATGTTTATATTTATCGGATAAAGAAAGGACCAGAACTGCCGTGCTTCAACCACGACATCATTATCCAGGTCCTTTGCCGATACCCCGTAGTTTAGTATCTATTATTATAATTGTGCAAAACGAGGAATACGAAATAACGTTTGATCTGGAATCAGCTCAAGAGTCGCGTGCAGTATCGACAGGAGAACCAACGTGCGTTAGCAAAAATATTATTAAGTAAATGAATTTTGTGACAACCCTTTGACACAGGGATTGCGACGATAAAGCATATTTTTCACTGCTTTTTTAACTCTCCCGTTTTATTAACTATTCAAATTCTTCGCAGGCATATCTGGATCTGCACTTCTTAGACTCGGGATTCGCATAAAATTTTGGCATCAAGCAACTCTAAAACTGTTCATAACAAAGTTCTGGGTGAAGCTAAAAAAAATGTGTAGTACAATTTTTTTTTCGCATTCAAATGAAAATTTGTCGCATTCGATATCTTTCTATGGTAACGTGACATGCAGTTATTCACTAAAATTACATTTTTAATTAGTACATTCGTCGTGGCCTGAAACAATTGTGAGAACTCAGCACTCATTCACTTCGAGTACAGTTATTGTGCTCAGTACAGCTGCAGTGTACTGTAACAATCGGGATATAAATAATAAAAAATGTCTCGACTCTAGAAAAAGTTCTACACTGAAATAAAATTGGTCGAAAAAAGCACGTTCCACACAGTATTTGGATATTGAGCAAAAAATTCATAATTTAAAAATAATCTATTTTTTCGCTTCCAGTCTCACGTTTAAGGGAATATGTGAGATTAGAGTTGAACCAGGAGACAACGCTGTAGTTTGCAAACGTTGGAGTCCAACGAAATGAACGAAAAAAACATTTGTAATTGGCCAATTTTTCATTTCACAAAAGATGCAGCTTGAAAAATGACGAATTGCAAATTCGAAAGGGAACGAAATTTGAGAATAACTGGAGGCTTTTTTTTACATCGTTTCGTTGGACTCCGACGTTGGAAAGTTCAGCGTCGTACCAGAAGAAAACGATAATGACGACAGAAATGTTGGCCAATATTGAAAGATAAATCTATGGAGTAAGAAATTCACATGGTAATAGCATATGATGAAAATCCTGGTCCGTGAACGCGGTGGATGTGACGAAGGCTTTTGATGTTTCTATGGAAACCAGGAATTCCCTGGTTCGTTCTCGCTTTCCCTCAGGATCTCTCGTAGGCCCCTCTTTCAGCCGGCGTCCTTTCTCTTCTTTGTCACCGCATCATCCTCGTTCTCGCGCTCTTCTCGCATTCGCGGCAGAGGTCATGCGCCTTTCGCAGGGTACAGGAAGAGGGGCAGGCGTATACGGAGCGCCCCGACGCTTGGTATCGACCGCGACCTCCACCCTTACCATCCTAACCTCGGTGCGCCCCGTCAACGTCAGCCTCGCACTCTTTCCCGCATACATAAACATGCAGACACGTTACAGGAATACTGTGCACGATCCTTGGGGCTTATCGTAGCGTTGCCGTGACCATCGACAGTCGTTTCTGAGGCGAGTAAAGCCCAGAGAAAATTTTTCTTCTATATCCCTATTCTTTCTATATGCTCGCATTAATACGACACGCGTGCGCCTGTCAGTCCAATGTGAACACGTGAAACTGGCGTGGTTCAAAAAACACCCGCAGTCGAATATCATTACGCAACCTAGGGAATGTGTCTGTGAATGCCCTGCCTGCTTCTCGCTATGTGTATTCTCGTGTACCATTCACACACCAAAGGGTACCCCAGCCTACCACAAACTCACCCTCATCCAGACTACGCTTTCAGTTGAACACTGAAGTACGGCAATCATAATATAGTAGTACGTCGTCTATAGTATGCCTCACCATAGACTAAAATAGCACCCGGTACAGTCGGAGTTCCTTATTAAAGTAGTTCGGCCGTTCTATGGCTAGTCAAGTTAGCAATTACTTTACGTTGATTCATTTCAAGTCTAAATTATTAATAAAATTGGTAAACACTTACATTGGGAATATTTTTATCATAAGAATGTAAAAGAATGCTTTAAAAATATCATAAAATATGAAATTTATACTTCAACTTGATTGGTTAATGATTGAGTCGATGCCGGTGACACTTGAAATACCCATGACCTAGGGAACATTTTTATTGTGCGAAAGAAAGTTTATATCGGTGTAATGGCACCGAGAAAAAGGAACGGTCAATTCATTTAAAAAAAGCGAAGCTACTAGCGAATGAAAGCACGTGAGTCAGTCTCAGAAATAAATTTAATGAAATTCCCGCGATTCCCGAATTTACCCAAAGTCCAATCAGCTGTTACCAGCAGTCCAACGTAACGACGACATCCCTTTTCGAGACGTCAAAAATTGAAGTTTTTTCATGTTTTCTTGCTTAAAAGTCCCGTAAGGTAATGTTAATAATAATAAGATAAAATTTCTTCACGATAAAAACTTTTCTGAAGTGTCTGGAATAATGCACGAGGGAGAGGCTTTGCCAGTGATTTCTTGAAAAAATTATTGCTCCAGTTCGTGATGGTTCGAATGAACTCAAACGGAATGAGCTAAATTAACGACGCTGAAGTTTGCAACGCAGGAGTTCAACGAAATGGACGAATTAACATTTGTAATTCATCATTTTTATTTCACAAAAGGTGCAGGTTGAAAAACTACGAATTGCAAATTCGGCAGGGAACGAAATTGGAGAATTACTGGAATGATGGATGCTTTTTTAAAATTATTTCATTGGACTTCAACGTTGCAAACTTCAGCGTCATCTAAATTACTCCAGTTGATATTAACGATCCGGAAAGTTGGTGCTAAGATTTCATCAAGTTCAATAGTTTCAATTGTGCTCATCGGTTCAATAATTTACTTTGTTTTCGCAACATTGGAAAGTAGCTCGTCTTATTCTGTTTATTCGTTAGTAACACTCCGGTTGAAGAACTTCGACTGTACGCTCATACCCGTTGTACTCGCACACAATGGCATTCACCTACAACAGTAGAGCTTCATCCATTCATCAAAGTCACTTGAACCTCCAGGGGCACCCGAGCTCTCGCGTACAACTATTCCGAGAAAATTAGCAATCACGCTAGTCATGTTTTTCGTAACAAAATCTACTACTGTAAACTTAATGCCACGCATTGTAGAGGAAGCCCGCCATTCGATTACTGAACTTGTGTGTATGTATTTTCTGGTTTTATGAAGATTTCAATAATTCGCAAAAAAAAATTGACCGAATTTCGTTAAATCTTGCAGTTAGAATATTTCATGGGTCCATTTCAGAACGAGGCAACATTAAGAATCTCAATAGACGGAAGCTAATTAACCCTATCAGTCACAGTAGGACCGCTACGGTTCACGACGCTAAAGTTTCCAACGTTGGAGTCCAACGAAATGAACGAAAAAAACGTTTGTAATTCACCAATTTTTTATTTCACGAATCGTTGGTGCAGTTTGAAAAACTACGAATCAGAAATTTGGCAGGGAACAAAATAGGAGAATCACTGGAATTATTGGAGAGTTTTTTTCGATCATTTCGTTGGACTCCAACGTTGGAAACTTCAGCGTCATTACGGTTCCACCCTACAAAAAATTACCTCAAACCTCTAATAATGAACCAATTTCATTAAAAAGGAGAATCTAGGGGTTTTTATAGTCACTCATCACGAATATTAGGTTAGATTGGGCAGACATGAAATTCCAAAAAAAAAAAAACAGAAAAAACACAACATACAAAATTGGATTTGGATTTGGACCACGTCCTCATTGTTACCCGGAAGGGTAGCGCTAACAGGGAGACACAAATATGTCATGGAAACTCTTGACCTTCATGGCAGGAAATAAATTCTTCGAGGAACAAGTTTCGATAGATTTCTACATTTTTTCAGCCACTATCTTGGATCTGGCTTATTGGATTTAGGAATTATAAAATTCCAGCTTCAGATTCATTACCAGGACCCCTGAGAACCCTCAAGGAACAAGATTCGCATTGGCCTATCATAGTTTGTTATTTTTTTTTCAATTTTCAGTCCACTGTATTGAATTTGTCAATCTTGGATTTTATAAATTATAAAGTTCTGACTGAAATATTTCAAATGACTCAATTCAGGTTAAAATATTGAGTAGAAATAACATATAAAAAACTTGACGTCTGCCATATTGGATCCACCACTTTGAATTTTCAAAATCTGACCTTACATTCGAGATCAGCGACACTAAAAACCTATATATGGGTACCAATTTTCATGAAAATTGATACAGATGAAAAATGCATGACTGAAAGGATTAAACGAGTGCAAATGATTCAAGGATGCTGGGAAATTTATTGAGCAAGAATATTGACGTTTTCTACAGTATGCTCCATGTGACTAATCACGTTAGAATGAGAGCAAAAGTGGAGTCGCTATATATGGAAAAAAGCACTTTGTTAACGTTGAAGCTTTTAGAGCCTTCGAAAAATCGTTATTGAAAGTTATCGGCGAATCCCCTTTAGGGTAAGTCGTTGAATATTCTCCCACAACGCACGAAAGGACGATGGAATCATGACGATGAATCTCATGGCTCCCTTTTTCAAAGAATATTACTTTTCAGAATAAAAGATACTCGATTTTATCTGTCCGAATTGTGTCAAGAATAAACTCGGCCTCTTAGACAGAAACGAGGCGAGTTCTATTTTATCTAAAAGCTTTCCGATACGGGCATCCTGCTATCTCTCATCGGACAGGAAACGTTGCCAAGGATTGGCCCTGACGTTCTTCAACCTAGTTTTTGATGCACAGGCTGTTATAGAAGCCACTAGGGCAATACTTGAAAGTTATTTTTCTTTTTCCTCGAGATACTTTTCCAAGGATTTTTCTTCAATCGCTTGACCCTTTCGCAACAATGTAAAGACTCTCAATAGTTCACTGAATCAAAATCAATCAGCTTTTATCGAAATCTCTCTTCGATGCTCCTACAAGATTTGAGGTAGTTCATGGACGAATAGATTTTCTTAAGGAAGTCTTGAAATTTACACAGAGTTTTAATGGATAGTCGACTAACATGCATACCAAATTTTAAAGGGTTCATCTTATTGGCTATTTAAATAAACGAGTTTAAATATGAAGAAAAACACACAGGGTTACGAAGTTTATGAAAAAGTACACAGTAACAACAAAGTATATAATGAAGGTTTGGGAAAAAATTCGAGACGATTTTCTTACTAGTAATAAAGATATATTACGTTAAGAGGATGGATCAGTCGGTATATCGCAACCGTGAGTGCGAGAGAGATAACTGCAAATTTCGAAATCGAAATTCTTTGACACAGTTTGACCGATTAAAAAAAGGCTCTGTCAGTCGATTTTTGCCATCCTTCTGCGTACGCTGACAGAGCCTTTTTTTTAATCGGTCAAACCGTGTCAGAGAATTTCAATTTAAAAAATTCCAAGTGAGGTTAGTCGACTGATCCATACTCTTAAAAAGATTGAACAGAATTGGTAAAATGAACACTCGTAACCTCACACTTGCTTATTTCGGCATTTTGTTTCTTCTTGGCTTGGGCCATTCCTGTCACAGCCTTCTGTCTTTTTTTCAACACTTTTTTCTTGATACATTTCCCTGTGCGCTCTCTAAAGCGATTTTTTATGTAAAAAACTATAGTATTTTAGCGAGGGACGAATGAAATTTGGGGTTCAGTCAGTGATCAATCCACGATCAATTAATGGCTTGTAATTTCATTCGCCAAAAGATAGGTTGGAAAAATTTATTTACAATTTCGAATTAAAAACTCTGACATTATTTTAAAGTGATACACAATTTAAAAACCCATAAAATACGATCCTACAGAGATCCGACGATCACACAGAGTATTTCATCGACCCCGAATAAACAAATCTCCGTATCCAAGCGTGAGTCTTGTCCGACTTGGAATTTTTCATTTCACAAATATTGAAATTCGCAGAATCATCCAAATCCTTCTGTCTTGAAAGAGATTTTCGCTTGACAAATCGCATATTCTCAACGGGTGATCGGTTACCAAGAAATAGTTAAAATCCCATTGGTTTGAGGGCTGAAAACGTTTTGCTGATACAAACGATACACGCGTGTCCCGTGGCCCTGGGGAACGAACGCAATGGTCAATCTGCGATGAAACATCTGTTCAGCAAATGGTGGCTCACAAAAATCTTTTAGTAGTAAACAGAAAATAGCAAAAAATGTCAAATCGTTATCTTCCTCCGTGATTAGTAATCTTGAGTGGTTTTCTAGGAAGCATTCCTGGTTGAACACAATTTCTTCAAATTTATAAAGTACATTTTAATACTATCTTTAAATAATAAAAACCTTCAAAGTTTTTAATAAAAAAAACGTATTTATCGTGTGACTATATAAAAATTACTATTCGTAATGTTTTTCATTAAATGTTCTCGCAGAGAAACTCGTTTTTTGTAATGCAAATCTTGGCGCGTCTTTTAAAAAGTCTGCGCTTGACTTTTCAAGCGAGCAGCAATGTTTCCATTACTTTCGTTTAGTGGTGTACGAAAAAACTCAGTTGAAAAGAATTTCCGTGGTTCTTCTCACGTAAGAGCTACTTCGATGTAGACTTGCATCGTACTGGCTCAAGAACAAGCCATGCGAGAAAATCTCTCATCCACAAGAGCAGTTAAAAAGGTTGCACGCGAGGGTAACTCCCCCAATGCACCCATGAGTGCAGAAACATTCGTTTTCAGGAGTTGCATAAACATGTGTTTTCACATAAAACATACTCGTTCACGCGCGTAGTAGGACTTTTAAAACTCAAACAAAATGACAAGCGCTTGCTGAAAAAAATAAAATAAAATAAAAATAAAAAACAAAAAACATATTTCCTGCTTCTCTTTACAGGTGGTGACTCCGCAAAAATGCGGCGACGTGTACCTCTACGATCTTCCAGCAAGTCGGGGAAGTCCGGCCCCGCCGTCGAGACGCGACTCGCCACTTAACTCGACCACAAACACCGATCATTTACACGCAGGTATTACAGAATTAAGGGCTGTTTTTTTAAATAATAATTCGTCAAATGGACGTGAAATCATCAACGTTTTGGAATATTCATTGACTTTGGGATTTAAAAGAATGGTTTAGTTACGAAAACACGAGTGACTGCTTTCAGTGCTCGTTATCACGTGGATAAAGCCCTTTGAGTAATTTATGACTCCTCTTTGGGCTATTCATCCCTCTCTTGAAACATTTTCAATAAATTATTGATAAGGGTTTACTTCAGTTATTTGTATCTACGAATCGAACGACTCGCGTCATGACGCTGAAGTTTGCAACGTTGGAGTCCAACGAAATGGTGTAAAAAAGCCTCCAATAATTCCAGTAATTCTCCAATTTCGTTCCCTGTCGAGTTTGCAATTCGCAGTTTTTCAATCTGCATCGATACTTCGTGAAATAAAAAAATTGGTGAATTACATATGTTTTTTTCGCTCATTTCGTTGAACTCCATCGTTGCAAACTTCAGCGTCAATGTTTTTCTGCTTGTTATTTATGAATTTGGTTTCCTATGGCTGTACATATTTAATACCAGCGATTACGAGGGGTACATTACGTTTTCGCACCCGGTATCCGGTAAAACACGTTTTGTATTCCCTTTTGGTATATTGAGAGTGTTCGGTATTTATCTCTTCCTTCACCTTCCCTTTTTCCTTCACGAGGTAACAGGAGGAGTAATATGCCGGCATATGTTCGACACACGCAATTCGCGCCGGCTTTTATCTGCAGGCTCCGGAGATGCGGATGCTTCAGATTGAGGTAAAAAACGACTCGGCCGACGAGGGAAAAAAATACGTTCTCCAAAGATAAAGTCTGTGTTGCACCGTGCTGCTGCTGCTGCTGCTGCTCCGAACTCCACTAAATAATTTCGGTGCAGTGGAAGAATGGGCTTTTGAACTGCAAATTAATATTTTGTATCTTGTCGACAAATGATCTCGAAAATATTGATGATCCCACCCTTCCGATTCAACTCTGCGCTGCGTTTAACGTTCGAGATTAAAGTAGTTCGGTAATCACTTGGAATTTTCGAAATCGGAATTCTTCGACGCAGTTTGACCGATTAAAAAAGGCTCTGTCAGTCGATTTTTGCCATCGCCCTGCGTAGGCTGACAGAGCCCTTTTTTAATCGGTCGAACTGTGTCAAAGAATTTCGATTTCGAAATTTTCAGCTATCTCTCTCGCACTCACGGTTGCGATATACCGACTGATTCACACCCTTAATGACGCTTTAATAATTCTACGCGTTTAATATGCTTTGCCAGCCGGTTGCCTTTCTCAAATGTTAGGCGAACTTGTGCCTCGTCGTTCTATAAACGACTGCACTATAAAAGATGATGACTGTACCTCCTCAACTTTTCGGTCGGTTAGCCCTTAATGCTTCGTCGTTGCTTGGTTACGGGGCTCTCGTATTTATGACGATGGTCGTAATAATAGTTTCGGAATCACGCTTATGCTCGGGTCCACAATCCCCAGGGGTATGATGAGTTCGTTTCAATTAAAATATGCTGAAGTTGAACGAACCATTAGGGACATGTAAATTTCATTCATTTCGCCCCAATTCTGAGCGCGAAACTGACTCCCTTATTTATATTGAAAAATATCAATCTGCTAGTCCAGTGTACTTGACACGCCCTCCTCAAGCCAGAATTTACAAAAATCATTCAATCAACATTTTTATCACTGCAATCTCAAGGAGCTGGAAATCAGGCATTTTTTCATCGGCAATTTAAAAATGTCGAACAAAAATCATTGATTTTTAACCCGTTTCGTGGTGCAAATTTGCACCCACGGAAATTTCAAGTCTCTGGAACTTCAAAATTCTTCAATTGGGTCATTTATCTGTAACAAAATTTGATTTTTCAATTTACGAGACTAAAAAGTCTCGTTGTAAGATTTCCATACATTCATAGATGAAATAAAAAGCTTTGAAAAGTCCAAGTACAAATTTGCACCAGTGTGGTGAGTGTGTGACCTCAAAGGGAGAGGAGCCAGCCCCTGGACAATATTGAGTTCTCTCATCGTCAAGTTCTGAAGTATAATCACACCAAAGGCATTTGGATCAACGATTTGGGTTGCTCGCCTTATGAGATTTCTTCCCGCATTTCTATTAAAGTGATCCATCAGTCCCACGGTCTGTCAAAAATAGTAGCCTATTCTTTGGCACGTTTTGAATTCCAAGAAAAAAGAGGAGTTACTGTACAGACACGCGCGAGTGATGGATCACCTCGAAACGGTAAGAGCTCGAAAATTCTGATTGCCATGAGCACTCGAATTGTTTTCATTCTTCTCTGAGATTATTTTATCGTGTGATGAAACAAAGTAAAAGTTTTCATCGAGTTTTTCATCTTCCAAGAGCACTAAAGTCATCGTTGTACTTGGAAAAAACTTTCAACACTGAGAATCCCATTGGCAATATTACTTTGCAATTTTCTGCTCAACGAAGTACTTGAAACTAGCATTAAAAGTGGGAAAACGATAAGGGAATGGGGGAATCTCGTGTCACTATTTTTTAGCGTCAGCGTTTTATTGGTGCCTTACGAAGAGTTGAGAGATAACGAATTTCCGTTTCCGAGTTTCAATATCATTGGGTGCAGCCAAGAAAAGAGTCAAGACTTTCCAACCCTTGGACGATCAGGCGCCGTACCAAAGTGATAAAGGCCAGCCCAGTAAAGGAACCTTCCCGTTTTATTTCCTACTTCGAATTCAAATAATCGTAATACCATAGAAATTTTTTGTAACATTATCAAAAGTGAGAGTTTTCTAATCATGTTCCTCCAAGTTTCAGGTCGCTTGGCTCCAGGACCACAAAATTCCGTCGACAGCGGTGGAGGTGGCGATGTAAGCGATTGTTACGACGTACCGCCTAGAGCCACACCCGTTATCCCCTCGCCAGCGAGCAGTCCGAGCCCGGCACCATCTTGCTACGACATTCCCAGGCCACCGACCTCTTGTACGCCTAATTCCAATTGTTCGGGTGGTTCTGGAATTACCCCTTTGGATTGCTACGACGTGCCGCGGCCGCATCAACCCCTCACGCCCAGTAGCTCCGCTTCCAGCCTCACTAACGACGGCTCCCTCAGCGGTTCCAATCGGTAAGACAAATCATGTTTCTCTTTCACCGACGCTCGATGCAAAAATTAAACCGAAAAAAATGCAGTTGTCATAGTTACGGGGCATTGCGAAGGGTGCAGCGAGAAACTTTGAAAAAAAAAAAAAAAAAAAAAAAAACAAAACCCGAAATTAAACGTTAATAACAAAAATTGGTTTGGGTCCAGACTCCATTTTTTGGTGGATTTATTGGTCAGACTTCTTTTAAAAAATTATTATTTGAACAATCCAACATCGATGGGTTTGCGGTCGGTGTGTGGCTTTGGCGATCCCCCAGGTGAGCAGCCCGCAGGGTGAAACCGATACTTGGATGGGTGACCGCTTAACCATACACCGGAGTTTGCCCATAAATCACTCCGCAGTTTTCTCAGTTTCTAATCGCCCATGTTAGCTGAAATAGATAAAAAGTATCGCTGACGATATCAGTCGAGTTTTGCAGAGTTGGCCCTTGACTCGCACGAAAAGATAGTACAGTAGGGTGTTACATAAAAGTGACTGTAGTCGCCGCTAGGGGGGAAGAGCAGGGGGGAAGCTCTCGCGAGAACAAGAATTGATGGACCAGTAACAGCTCGCGTAAGCGCATCTGCAGAAGCAATAAAAGTTGACAAAGTACTTCTCGAGTATTTTTTTAAGGAGAGCACGAACTTTGAAGCTCCAGATCTTCGCAATAAAAAAATTGCCGAGAATGAATTGTGTGCACGTAGTTTTTTTTTTTAATATTTTTTTAAAAATAAAATTCGTGTGAACTCGTATTCCTCTATCATAATTCGTGTTTTTAGAGTAATTTTGTGAGAAAATGTTGGTAAACGAATTTTTGTAAATTCTTTTAAAGGTCGAGTATCACGGCTCCGGACTACGACGTTCCAAGGCCACGTTTGCCGTCGTCTTCATTTCCGTCTCGATACAATACTCCGATGTTGAAAACACCGACGACGCCTCCGCCTTCTCAACAACAGCATGTAAACCGGGAGCATCGTGAAGTTCAGCACAACAATCAGAATCACCAGAGTCCACAAACACAACAAATTTACGACGTTCCGGTGAGCAAGGAGCTCCCACTCGAGCTCGAGTCCGCTCTCGAGGGACTTCAAAGACTTCAGGGTGAGGCATCCTCCGCCATCTCGAGGTTACTCGGATTCGTCAGTCCGGGCTGGCGAACACCCCAAAAATTGGACACGAGCCTGATGGATCTTCGATTAGCGGCGTTGAGGCTTCGAACTTCGTTGCACGATCTCGTCGAGTTTGCTGAGGGAACTCTCGGCAACGCCGGCAAAGCTCCGGACAAAGGGCTTGCCAGCAAATTCAGGCCCCTCGTTAAAGCCCTCCGAGACTCCGACAAACTTGTTCAGGAAGCCGCCAGTGAATTGGACAAGATTGAATGGGACGCGACGAAATTAAGCCGCGGCGGCGAATGCGATACCCCAACACCTACCAATGGCACACCGCCACTCATCATGAATCTACTTCCTGATCCTCTCGATCAATTAATCGCATGTGCCAGAGCCCTTACCGAGGATGTTCGACAAATTGCTAGTTTTATTCAGGTATACGTTCTATTCCCCGGAGTACAAAATCATGTTTACGGATATCAGTGAAATATCGAAAACTTAAAAAATAGGAGCATTGCAAGTATGAAAGCTCTGATTTATCAAGCAGAAAGGAAATTAAAAGGAAAGTTCCAATTCTGTTTGCTATGAGTTAGATTTTGATTAGATTAGATAAAATTTTGATTATAATTTACAGTTGAAGAAAAAAAAAATAGTATTTTTGAAGATTTATGTTTTGGTTCTGCAGGGAAATTCGACGCTCCTGTTCAAGAGATCATCTGTAATTTCGAACACCGATAGCACCGGTAACAGTGGAAATATGGATGATTACGATTACGTTAATTTGGATTCGCGAGAAGTCGTGGCCAAACAGCGGGAAGAGCTGAGAGCTTCTTTGCCTCAGGAGCTTCGGAGCAGTTATGATTTACTGGTGAACGAGGCTGATAACGCGACGATTCAGATGCCACCATCGACCCCAACGCCAATGGATCCAAATGACAAACAATTGTTAGCTTTTTATGCCGCCCAAGTGATAACTCACGGAGCTCATTTGACTCATGCGATTGACGCGTTTCTCCAGACGGTCGAGCACAACCAACCGCCGAAGGTTAGTTGGAAGTTAAGGAGTTTCGGTACAGAAGTCAAAATATTAAGAAATTGATCAAATTTGGTGATAATGTTCTTCAACATCAAGTGCGAAAACACAAATTTTTTCAAAATTTTCTTCTACTTAGTTATCGAGTAATTACGCATTAAAGCAGATTTTTTATGCCCGGAATGTATACCTATATATATATGGAAACGCTATGCTTATACACGTAAACTTTAGTGATCAATTACTCGATAACTGTGTAGAAGAAAAATCTTAAAAAATTTGTATTAGCAAATTTGGCACTAAAGAATATGTTCACCAAATTTTATAAAATTCTAAACTTTTTGAAATTTTTTATGTTTTTAGCATGGTTTAGCATGGGCAACATTGTATCGCCTGTACCGAAACTCCTTAAGTGAGATTATTAGAAATATTGCGAAATTGAAATTTGTTGTAGATTCGAATGAAGCTAAAAACGAATTTTTCTCTTTCCAGGTATTTCTAGCTCACGGAAAATTTGTCGTTCTGAGCGCCCATAGGTTGGTACACATAGGGGACACAGTCCATAGAAACGTGAATCGAAACGACGTGAGAACGAGAATTCTACAGTGCGCGAATTCTCTCAACGAAGCACTCGCCCAGACTGTTTCGAAGACGAAACAAGCTGCCCAATTCTTCCCAAGTGTCACGGCTGTTCAAGAAATGGTTGACAGTGTCGTAGACGTCTCACATCTCGCCAAAGACCTTAAGGTTGCGATGATACAAGCAGCTCAGCAGCCTTGAATCTTGAGAGAATAAAAAACAATTTTAGATTGACACGAGTCGGAAAAAAACATTGAGATTGGAAGGTTGGTGCGATGATTCCGTGAGAAATTCCGCATTGACTGCCATCATTAAAATTTCACTTAAGATCGAAATTAGTAGATGAATTCAAGACCGAAAATGTTAGCAGTAGCAATGGACACATAAGGAAATGATGTCGGTGTCGAAAAAATATTTATCCTGTATTCATTCGTGCTGTTATATTTTCTCTCGTCTATTTTCAAGTGATATTTCATGCAGAAGGCGGAAGGCAGCATTCAAAGTTCGTAGCACGGATGGAAGAATCCATTTATGGCCACTTGCCTGCCCTTCTGAACCGTTTGGTTCTGCTATGAATTACCGATTTTCAGATCGGGTACTACTATTGCCAAAGCACAGACGTATGAAACAGAAGCCCTTACTCAGTCTCGAGATAAAAGATGAAAAGAACAAGTGCGCGCGACTACTGCTCCACATAAACAGAAAAATACTACAATGGCCTTTCGATGAAACGCTTGAAAGATGGAGTGGAGCTAAACTCGTACCTCGAAACAAAAAATCTGTAACAGGACGTCTGTTAGAATTGTTAAATTAGCGTATAAAACAAGATCGAACCAAAATGTACTTAAAACATAACGAAACGAACATACAAATAAGATGTAAGGAATGCGACGATTGCAATTAATTATCCGATCAACGATTCAAATTTTGACTAAAACGAATTTTGTACGAAGCTTTTTCAACCGTTCATCTGCATCTTTACACCTGATGATGCGGTTTCTTTATACTATTTAATGAAACTTCCAGCGAAACAGCATTCGCGAAACTTTTCTCGTATATTTGTTGGCAGTACAAGCGATTGATGCCTGAAGGCCGATCTTGAACCTTTCCAGAAAGGTAGTTATGGTCGTCGCTCTATGATCGCATCGTTTGCAACAATGTCGTAAAACACCGAAAAAAAAAACATGAAAATATGTTGAAAATCATTAATATCAGAATTCCCTCGAGCGTTTTGAAAAAAAAAAAAATATCAAATCGAATACCGTATCCTGTTATTCATGCAGACGCTCGTCGTCGTTGACAGGCCTTCGAATAAACTCAACACAAGAACACCAACGACACGAAAACGCAAATATGCGAAAGTCTCGATAGACTGATTTTATAATTAACATCAAAGATATAAAAATTGCTTTTCCCAATTCGCCATAGGAAAATATTGATAGTTGCAATGTACCAACAAACTATTTTAAAGAACAGCATTTTGATTAATCAACAAATGTATCCGCGCTGGTTTCTAATATAAGAATTACCGTCGTGAGAGAAACGTTAAATAATAACATACAAAGATAAATAGTTTGTATGTATGTTGATTGAAAAAAAAAAGAAAAAAAAACATTAGTGATCGAACGGAAGCTAGATAAAGCTAAAGACGTGCTCAGCTCTCCAATGGCTTTGATATAATTTCATTGTATTATCGTAGTATTCGGTACCGTGATAAATCGAGTATATTTATCAAATAAACGATACAGCATCAAGTATTTTACTTGTGAATGTTCCTGATGCAGTATTACATTCAAAGTCGGAAATAAAGAACGACATGCACAAACGAAACTGCTCGGAAAGACGAATCGATCGATCCACACACCTGTGACATTGCGGAGACTGATTATATTCTATCAAATAGAATTACCGTTCTCGCGGCTCTATCATCGATACTTCCATTAAAAAATTTCGACGCGAATATATTAATAATATTTGAAACAACGCATGATCAAATAATTTATATATTTTGACAGTCATTTGATACATCGAGCATTTTCGCCAGACGGTAAATCGAGTTGACATAGTTTTGAACGCACCTGAGATCATTTTTTAAACTGAATTATTAATCTGTCGGACCGACCAATTGTCAATAGTCCTTCATCCATTGAAATGACCACAAGTTAAATCATCGGTCTTCATTGCAGATAAACGTTTGATTCAACGATGCGAAATTCGACTCTATTTCATCGGTGATATTTCAATGCGAAATATTGTTTTAACGTTCTCGATTGTCGATTATAAAACGTATACACGATACATTTCTTATCATTCGTACAAATGATCAGAGAGCATACTTGACTGATAGAAAAAAAGAAAAAGTCGTTATTATTGTTATATCTTTTTTCGAGCAACCATTTTAATTGAAAAGTTTAAAGCAACTTTCCTTTTTCTTTCTTTTTTACATTATCTACGATGTATCCTGTACATACAAATATATGTACATATTTATATATATAGATATTATTATTATAAATATATTAGTTAGATATACGTTAATAAATATGTTCCCGATATAGAATATATTAAGGACTTTAGTAGTGTGTACACATACGAATAACAATTGTGCGAATAGAACGCGTATATATAGACATCATGAACGGGATAACGATTGTCAGAAGTGTGCAATCATACAAAATTGGATGAAGATTCTAAGTGAACCAAAATAATATATATTTGGTAGCGTATATATTGTATTGTATTAGCGCACGTAAATAGCGCAACGAAGCAGCTGTTGAAAAATATAAATACGACGATCCATAATTCAACATGAATGAGTTGATGATGGATGCTGTTTGTTCGAAGGCGCGCTATTTGCATGGTTATTTTATAGTTTTGGTGAATAAATAAAATTTATGTGGAGAAAAAATATGAGTTACGTTTGTTTATTAATGTACTGTGTCTCATGAAAAATAGTGTTGGAAAATAGAAATTGAACAGAATTATTGCACCGTTTTTATTGATTTCATTGGATTATAAATTTCAACCCAGTAGTCGGCAAATTATTTTCAATTGGATTAATTTGAACCTCGAATTCATTTATCTAGACTCGAAAAAAAGTAACGAGGGGTACTGAATAAAAAAGATTTGTGGACAAATTTGAATCATCTCTTTTTATTATCAATATTTCTATATTAAAGAACTTCCATCCACCTGAATTCTGTGGTACAGTCAACTCATCTGATGCAACACGGACCTTCAATCGATCGCGCCAACACGGACGTTATTTTCCTCATTAGATCCTTAGAATTTTCACAGCATGGAAATAGTTATACGTCACTTCTAAGAATGATCGCAGCATCTTCCCGTGTGAGTATGGGCGCTCGTATCTCTCGTAACGTTTTCCTTTGCAGCATTTTTTTCCTGCTGGAAGCTGCTGAGATCGCGTTTCATAGCATAAGCGTCTTCTCCGTCCGCATAGTATTTGGGTTCAACGTCCGAAACTTCGAATTGCAAACTGCTCGTGTAAAGATTGAGGGCAGCTCGATTACTCCGTCTTACGTGTAAGGAGACGTAATTCGCTTCGAAACATTCGACCATAGCTCGAGATGCTTGATTCATGAGTTTCTGTGCTATTCCCAGACGTCTATGAGATCGTTTGACCGCTAAACTCGTTATGTGACCATGCGGATTATCCTCGCAGTCCTCTTCCATCTTTGCCAGTACGTAGCCCACCACTCTACCCTTCTCATCCTCTGCGACATAACTCAATTGTGGCCACGACAAAGCATGATAAAGGTAATATTTCATCTGATAATTCTCTGGCAAACATTGTAAATTGCAATGCTGGATGTTGAGAAGATCGTTGCTATTGGCGCAGCGTATATTTATCGACATGATGCTCTTATTGTAATTAACGTTCCTTTTTTTTCTATAAAAAATTTTGTTTCCTTTCGTGCGAAACAAATTATTTCCCTCTTCTTCAATCCCTCCGTAATTTTTTTGCTCGAGATCTTCCGTTTTTGAGGTCGTGCACCGACGAAGATTCACTCATTCCACCCAGGAGCTCTCGAACAAAACGAAATCTCGAGAGGAAAAATTTCCAGACTAGATACCAACCTGTAATCAAAGTTGTCTTTATTCAATTATTTGTCCAGCAGTGAGAGAGGATGAATAAACTGGCTGTTTAAAATGTCAGCGAGTACCATTTCTAATAACATAACTGATGGTACTTTCCGTATTTTATTTCTAGAAAGTAAATAATGTAGTATATACTACACAAATTATTCTGTAAAGTATGGTCATAGTGTCTTGTCAGTAGTGTCTTGCTATGATTTTAAACGCACAGAAATAACTACTGATCCAATCGATTATTATGTCAAAATCTATTGTGATTGATCTCTGGAAATTTTGTGAAAATTGTAAAATCTACGAGTATTGCTGATAATTAGAGCCAAAAGAAAATGTCCTGATTGCACAAGATCTTAGATTAGGAATCAGCCTAATTTGAACGCTTCAACGCAGTCTTCGATGAATGGAGAAAGTTCGACCAAAATTTTAGATAAAAAAGTCTGCAAATATATTTAACTTCATCAATGCTATTTAACTCCACGATGTCTAATTATGCTTACCATCTAAATATTTTGTATAATTTATCATTAATCACTATGGAGTGCGTGTCATTTGAAGAGGTTGCTTGAATAGTTACTAATTTATTCAGGTTCGAAGGAATTCTTTAGATGAACATAAAGCCTATGAAAATAAATAGTAAATTATCGCATATGATAGTCTTACCGAGAATTGCGAGGGCGAAAACGATGAGAAGGCTCGATACAACAGAAAAAGCAGCTAGGACAATTTCCTGCATTATTGAATTAACGATATCACGAAATTCTAACCTCAAAAGAAATAACACTTTAATAGTAAAATAGAAAAACCGGACGAATCTATCATAACCTCGCACTTGCCAAGACTCGATGAGTATTCGAAATGCAATACTATTTCGAAAGCTCGTCGACTAGATACGAAGAAAGCGTTAATCTATGTATCGTCTAGGAAATTAAAAGAATGTCCAACACGCCATTTTGAAGTCTCATTCTAAATATTACGTCTTATGTATGCAGGTTATATTCTCCTTACAACCCCCTCCACCGAGTGTCAAATCACGTTTCACCGTCGCAACTTACCGTGCATGAGCAGAAATTATTTATTTTTCGCAAGCGAATTACATACCTTACCAAAGTTCAACGAAGATATTCCTCGTACTGAACGCACTGAAATATCCCACGGAGTACTTATACTTGTCCACCAAAACTATCTGCTCCGAGTGTTTGAATACAAACGGAAATTGGGGATAAAAAAAAGTTGTCAACTTGATCGTGTGGTTATTATAGACACAATTCGTAACTTCCGGTCCAAAATTTTCTGAACGTTTATTATTACGTTCTTCAATTTTCCATAAAACTCGTTTTATGTACGTTCATATTCGTTTTGCTTTGAATAAATAATTCTGACAGTTATTTTATGATGCCTGAGTGCTGGCTTGTGTTCAAAGCGTACAAGCGGGCGATAACTGAAACGCACCTATTAGGTGCGTTCCATTTATTTCCCATAACGCCGCAACACCCAAAACCTATCCGCACAGTGGCCGGTGCTCGGGCGTTGCGAGTATTTACAGGCGATAAGTGGAACGCGCCTAATCGTCTAAAAAAGCGTGTAAATTATTAAATAAAAACAAATTTTTAGCTCCGGTAAAGAATCTCTGGCAGCGACTCGTCATATATACATAAATGTACTTGGCTCAGAGTAGCTGCCGCGACCTCTAGACCATCCGGTGAGTATATGGTATTATGATATGGGACATTCGATGCTGCATCGCGGCTACTACGTGAACTGTGCATCATATATTTCGCTAAATATTTTTCTCTTGTCGAATTCATGAAAAGGATGTTG
Organism: Venturia canescens; assembly: GCF_019457755.1. NCBI lineage: Eukaryota > Metazoa > Arthropoda > Insecta > Hymenoptera > Ichneumonidae > Venturia > Venturia canescens. The sequence continues at coordinate 13,857,096 of NC_057421.1, read as the reverse complement.
ATTGTTTTTCATTTTCATCTTAACGAGTAACTCAGCAGGAATTTTTGAAAAATCGTCAATTTTTGTTTTTCGTTTGAATCGAAGTATCATCCAAGTATATAGCTATACATATACTGCGTATTACAGCCTAGCCAAGTATTTGAAAGTTATTTTTAAGACATTTCCATTCTTCGTGATACCGAAATTACAGTTATCTAAAAAGTGTCTTTTTTCACATGACAAAATTACTGCCATCTTAAAGTTATATTTTCTAGGTGAATTTTTTGTCAAAAGAAATTGTCTATGAGTTAACTTATAATTTTCTCCGATTTATAACTGTTTTAAGGCACACCAAACAGATGACATTATAACGACGCTCCATAAAATGATATCTTTTTTATTCCCTATAAAATAGATATTATATGGATAACTCTCATCATAAAAATGATATCTAAGCAGAGACGGTGAATAAGACGTTTGTTCCAAAACGACTTTTTTCTTTTTTTAAATTTGTATACCGGGGTTGGGGGAAATGCATTTACGCACTGGGGGGGCTTGTAAGGCCCCCTGTGTGTCGGACTCTCCGTTACGGAACTACCGGTTAAAAACCCGACCCCCGGTCTCGTAGCAGCCACCCCGGAACCGCTTTCGTATTACTTCGGACTTCGGGGTGGCGCTCTATCTCTCTGGACGCCCCTCAGGGCGTCCCATCCTCCACGAAGGCCCGCTTGCGGCGGAGGACAACCTCGACAAAAAGGTCGACCTCCGCCCAAGGCTCTTCGCGCCCAGGAGCATATAATCCGGACGATGTTATCCGGAGTTATGCTCCCGTACTTTTCCTCCAATGGGGTCCTGCACACTCTCCGTTCCTCGCATTCGAAAAACGTGTGGAGGGCATCGATGATTTTGTAAAACGATTTTCTTATTATTATTCCGATGGATAACTATATTTTATAAAAGTCACTAAAAGTCGCTCTCGGATGGGAAAAAGTTATCTGCCAAGCAGACATTTGTAATACAATTAGTAGACCAAAACGCGGGCAGCATATTTTTGGAAGTCCAAAAAACATTGACATCTTTTTTTGGCTATCTTTAGGTTGTTAATCGAATACCAAATTGCTACTGGGACCTCCGTGACAAACCGAACGTAGTGGGAACATAAATTTGTATAAGAGCCTGTCTCGTGACGAATTTGATAAATTACTTGCACGATTTCTTACTCGATAATGGTAGGAAAATAATTTCAATGAATTTTTCTCAAAGTTTGGACAAACCAACCAATATCAATAATTTTATTAACGTCTGGACAGAAACAATATACAGATACAATATTCTCATTTAGTGGGGAATAAAAAGGCACTAGTACTTAGTGAATAAAAAATTGACGTTGCAGGTATAGAGTAGCCGGTAGCTCAACGCGGTGCAAGCGTTTTTGCGGATTGTAATAAAAAATGTTAATAAGATATAACTTAGATATTTTTTTTTCGTATTAAAAAATCGGAAAATATCACTCGTCGAATTTTGGTACGGGAATTTTTTTAACATATGTAAGATTGGGGCTTATCAGCCGTTAGTAAAATTCAGTATCACTTGTATCCATTTTTCGGGCTTATTTACTTGTAATTGCATCATGTTTGATTTTTTTCTTTCATACATGTACACGATAAAGCAGACGCAATTCGGGTATCGCTCAAACAATGATAGCAGAGTGCAAGCACGGAAAATTATATTTTTTTGTCTACAATATCGCCACAAGGCTGCAAAATCCGGATACGAAGAAATCTTAGCCACATCTATTAATTATATTACCACATATATTTTTATTCGTTAAAAAAATATTCCATTTTTGAGATACCATTAGTTTCTGTGTGTGTGTGTGTGTGTGTGTTTTTTTCTCTCCATTTTATACAATTTTTCCTTGGTCTTGTAGAACACCCCATTGATTTTATTCTCGAAATTCACGATGCTTTTCTTGCATGTCTTTCGGGAAGAGCTGAGCAGTGCGCTTCACTTCCTAGCACGCGCACTGGCATGCGCAACGACGAACACGCTTTTCACGAGGATGCGCGAAGGGTTCAGGAACTGAGCGTACCGATCGAGGCTGGACAACTGAAATGTTGAAAGTCCTCTCTCATTTTGTGTAACTAAATATTTGTCCACTGATAATCGATAAATTGGGGGAATGGAAAGTGCGAATGAATATTCCCAGCAAGTACTTACAGTGAGGACGATTAGCCTCGTCCTGCATTTCTTCATGGTGGACCTGGGGCTCTTGTGGTAAATGACCTTGCGGCTCCTGCTCATGCCCAGATTCTTCCTCGGATTCCTGATTATCCGACACCTGAACTTGAGCTCCGACCGGAACTTCGAGAGGTCTCAAGGGCACTGCGAATCGCGATTCCGGAAATTCACGTCTCTCCATTATCTGAAAGGCCATTTTCGTTTTATTACATTTCGATCGTAATCATTTTAAAAATATTCTTGTACGACAGCAATAAAATATCGAACCTGGTGAATGATATTCATAACGTTAGCTGGAATGGGGAATTTTCTCTCGGTCGTTTCGCCCTGGACCTGCTTGTTTTGCTGCTGCTGATCCTCGGAATCCTGGGCACCTTGTGCTGCTTGCCCTTCGATGTTTCCGTGCTCCAGAAGATTTCTTATTTCAATGGGCAGCGCGAACGGATCGACTGGGAAGGGCCGTATACTCTCCGGGAAAGGTTTGAACTCTTGTACCTGCTACGAGTGTTTTAAAAAGCAGCGTTAAACGACATTTTCCTCAAATTTGGTGGTTTTTGGTATTTGAGGGTACTCGAAAGTGAGTTTTTACCGTTAGAATCACACGACGCTGAAGTTTGCAACGTTGGAGTTCAACGAAATGAACGAAAAAAATATTTATGATTCATTATTTTTTTATTTCACGAATTATTGTTGTGGCTTGAAATATGACGAATTGGAAATTCGGCAGGGAACAAAATTGGAGATTTATTGGAATTATTTGAGAATTTTTTTAGACCATTTCGTTGGACTCCAACGTTGGAAACTTCAGCGTCATAGAATCACGACGCTCGGTGGTGCGAGAGAAAAATGTCTGCAGAATGTTCTGTACGCTTACCTCTCGGCGAGCGCCCTCTGGGACAGGCATTTGAACGGATTTTGATTCCCCAGTAATGTGTTGAATGATATTATTGATTTCCAACGGGACCTGTTGTATAATCCGTCTAAGTTCAATGGGCATTCCTCGGAATGGGAAATTCAATCTATCAGGAACCTCCGAAGACTCGTCCATTTGTTTAGCTTCGACTCGCTGAATGTTGATTCGTGGTTGGACATGCTGCTGTTGTGATTCCTGCCCTGGCTGTGGCTGTGCCAGGGGAACTCGTTGTCCCATCACTCCGTGGGCTTCTTGATTTTGGGGATTCGTCATGAGTGGGCGGCTCGGTTGGGCGAACATTACTGGGATGTTTTGCTGCTGTTCTTCCCGACTGTATTGCTCCTGTTCTACAGGGGGTCTCATCACGTGCATCGAAGCCACCGACATCTGACGGAAGTCCCCAGGATTTTGATGCATTTCCATCTGCACAGTCCCATTAAATTCGAGGTTATGCTTCCAGTCTTTGTTTGCACTGCAAACTCGTCTGTAGTATTGTCTCTATCGCGTCTGATTTATTCGCATTGTTCAAACTACTGCGGAGTACATTTTTTCTTTCTTTTCATTATCGCGAAGTTCGACACCTAAAAATACTCTTCGAACCGAACCGTTTTGTTTTTTGTTGCCAGAGATCCGAAAAACAGTCGACTGCGTCACCGCAATACTCACCGGAAGTGGCCTCGTTATGTGGGATTGAGGTGCTACACGCGGGGGCGGTCCCATCTCCACGGAAATCTGAGGCATATTCCGTAATTCAGGAGGAAGAATAGCATTCAGGAATGGATTCATTCCTCTCGCATCAACCGGCATCGGTACGCGTTGAGATTCCGGTACTTGGAATTGGTTATGAACTTGGTAACTGTTGTACGCTTTGTCCTGGGATTGGAGGGGGATTTGAACGGTGCCCAAGGGAACGATGATCGGGGTGAGTACTTCTTGTTCCTGTTGTCTGGAAATCAATCGAAAACAATACTTTTTATTTCAGGTTGGGCAATGATGATCGAATTTGCACGCCCTTTGACTCGTGAAAATTCAAAATTTCTGCGCGCATTATCCCGTGCAGGGTTGGTGACCTCGATGAGGCAGGATTGCTGGTGGTTTCGAAAAATGTCTCATGACGAATGTTTCAAATTTTTGCGAACGCCGTTGCGCGCCACGGAGGATTCTCGTCGAGCAAAATGTGGCGTTTCAACTTATTCGTCATGACGATAAAGAATGGCGATTTTTTTTAAAGCTGTGCAACTCGGAAAAAATACTTACTCTTGGCGAGGATCTCCGGATTCGCAAAGAATAGCAACGTGTTCACCACGAAGCCTCTGCATGCGTTGACGTTCGGTGGTCTTCGCTTCAGCGTCGTCCTCTCCATCCATGACTTCGTCGGATCTGTGACGCTCGACGACGCAGGACACGACGCTGCGTGCCTGTTGTAACAAGTTCTGAAAACGACGAATCGAATCGGGTTACAAGCGTATTTATACGCAGGCAAAATCCATTGCGGAATTAATGATTCGTGAGATCGAAGTGAAAGCTCTAACCCCTGCGAGATCGTCGAGGTCTAATTGAAGAGGAAGTTTTATGTGAACCGGTGGAAACTCCGAATCATCGTAATCTTCGTCCGACTCGTTCTGGTCACCGTTGTCACTGTCCGACTTGGATTTATCGTTCTCATCGGTAGTTGTTTTAATGTCCTTCGTGTCAGCTCGAACCTCGTCTTTGTTCGAGGATTCGGAGAGGCTCTGCAGCTGTTCCTTCGCGATTTCGCGATCCTGGAATTAATATTTGTTTATTAATGTCATGCGTAATTTTCCCTGTGTATTTTCTTCCACAACGTCACTTGCGTAGGTCTGAAAATGGTACTTTTAATCTCGATTCACATCGTATTGGCCCCAGGAATCGTTTTTAACTTGGCCGTCCAGCTTTTCGCGATCCTACCCACCATAGACAGCTTGATTTTACACTTTTTTTACGAGAACGTAAGAGTTTTGCATTCCCGGAATCCCCTCTGACAAAAAATACGATTCCCGATGGGCCGGGCTTAACGGAAGGAGGAATAGCTGCTGCAAATAAAGAAACAGAGACGCGATGATTTCGCACGATCGAACAGTCAACTCCATCTCGCATCGGTGCACCGTAATAGCAATTAATTTTCAGGACGTGCCGTACTCGGCTGCATTCGATTTCCATCGTTTGTAAAAGCGCGCTCGGTGAGAGTCCGTAGCTTCAGTTCGTGCACTATAATCTTGCGAGCGCATCAAAAGTGCACTTTCTCTCGAAGACCTATAACCAAGCTAGTAACTACGTTAGAGAGGGCGAGTCGCGTCGTGTATTGAATGACTGAGGAAATCATGTCTTTCGTACGCAACAAGTGGGTCGCTTTTTCTCAATGGCATTGTCATTTTGCGTCGATAAATCAAACCTTTTCCGGTACGTTCCACCTCTCACTAATAAGTCTAATAACTCTATCGCCCTTTTGTCCTTTCGCGCAGTCCAGCATCGACCTTTATTCGAGTGGACCAACGCTCCTTCAAACTTCCAACGAATTTATCGTCGAGCACAATGATCCCTCTATAAATATTATAATCTCATACATGAATGGAGAAATTTTTGTCCAGCTGTCATTGTTGAAGCTTGGAAAATAATCACTCGTGCTGTGTAATTGTGGAAGGATTTATTTTCTACTCTGCCCTACAATTATTCTTTTTCTAATCTCATAATTCAATCGCAGCGGATTATGCCCTTGAAACCTGTCGAAATCTTCGAATTTTTTGTGGAGACGGATAATTTTGGATTGCAGTTTCTTTAAAGGTATAAACCATTAAACATTGGATTCGGTATCGAGTCAATGAATCAAATTTCTCGATTGAAAAATGAGTTTTTTTTAAAATGTTTACTACTTTTGAAGAAATGCTTTGAAGAAAAATCTACTACGAAACGCGCATGTGCGCAAGGTTTTTTATTGAAAAAACAAGTTTTCAAGCGAGTCGATGATTTTTTTGAATTTCAAAAGAAATTTAATTTTTTAAGGATTTTTCAGTGCGTTGTAACAAGGCTTCATATCGAATGGGATAACAAACAAATCTCAGCACTAATGCACGCATTGTCCAGCTTCGAGGTGTTGACGCGGAAGAAAAAATATTACACAAAATCGCAGAAGGTGAAAGGCGAAGCCAGGTCATGTTAGCTTGGAAGAGCGCGTGAATACTTTCCTTTCACTTTATTGCAAATGAAGACCGAAGACTCGGCCCAGTTGCGTTAGAATTTCCATACAGTCCCAAACTTTGTTGTTATATTTGTGCGATGTACGCTCTTTGAATTGAGTATTTATTAGGGAGTACTAAAAAATACGTTACTACATTATGATTGGGAGATGCTACACTTAATTTTTTCTTTCGATGTGCACGTATCGATTATGATCTCATTGGAAAGTCTTGCTTCCGACACAGAAACTTACACAGCTGGACTCTTTTGTATTCGCCTTTTATTTGTCATGTTGCAACATCATTTTTTTTTTATCCTCCGGAAGTTAAAACATATTTTACTCTACATATTTATGGTGTTTACGAAATCGGTCTTGAAACTATAGCTACAAACGACTTCCGGTCACAAAATAGATACTTGAAATAAGACTGCCTTGGCTTTGTTTTGAGAATATTTGAATTTTTAAAATTCTATTTGATATTGTAGAAAAGGCATGTTTGGTGGATTGAAAAGTCCCGATTTAGTCACAGTTCTCGAGAAATTTTAAGCCCGTTTCTTTCGAATGTATCTACCAGAAAAAGGAAATCTGACAACGACGATTCCAACGAAATGATGTAAAATAACCAGCCAATAATTCCAGTAATTCTCCCATTTCGTTCCCTGCCCAATTTGCTATTCGTAGTTTTCCAAGCTGCACCGATACTTTGTGAAATAAATAATTGGTGAATTGCAAATGTTTTTTTCCCTCATTTCGTCGGACTCCAACGTTGCAAACTTCAGCTTCGTCTCTACTCGCAGCCGGTTGAGCCAAACGTTCAGTCCATCGCAGGCTTATCAACTTGTGTTTCGATCATGAAAATTCTGACATTTCAATTGCTTTCATTCGCTCATTGTCATGTTAATCAATTGATCATTTTCTTAACTCATTCATTTACTACTTCGTCACTCGATTTAATATCCCGTCGACTTATTGGGCGATGCGTTAATTGATTAAATGTATTTTCACGAAGATATTTACTGTTTTATTAGTTTATGTCGAGCTGTGCACAAGTATACCACGAGCGACCTGCGACAACTTTCTACTTCCCACTTGAGTGGCTACCATTATTGTACAGCCTGGCACAAATGGTACGCCAGTACCGCGTTCACGACGGAGAGAGAAAAAAATCACAACGTACACTTTATTTCAAATATCATCTTTTCTATAAAATACGAAGAGAGAGAGAGAGAGAGACACGAGCATTCGTTCTTCGGTCATTATACGCAGTGATTGCAAAGTAAACGAGCGCGATGCTACACATACAGACTTTTACAATAATGTACTTTGAACGTGTGTGCACGAGTGTGCGTGTCGGACGATATACCGATTCGCGGTGAAGGGAGTTTCGCTGACAATTGGAAAGTTCGGCGCTGCGGCTAACAAAAAGTTTCGTTTCGGCGAAACTCGCGCCGTGTATTTATGAATGACACCTTCGCACTTTCGTACTAACAATCTGTACGTGACGTTTTGAATTTTCGATTCTGACAAAACGTCTCACAAAATATCGTAGTGCCACTTTTCAGAGAGGTTTTTTAGGGTGCAGGAAAAAACAAACGTTTCGCAGCATCACTCTTACGATTATATGAAATTTCTGACCAAGTCGCGATATTTCAAAAAGTCTGACCTGTAATCAACCTCGCTATAAGAATACAAACAGGTTCGTTTGTGAGCAAATTTTATTCGGAAATCGATACTTTCGATTTTTTTATAGACTATTTTTATTTGATCATAAACGAATTTTTATAAATTAATTTAGTAATTGTCAAACGTTGTCGAACCATTGATACACTATGAAGAACGCAAGTTGCTTATGCAATTTTGAGCATCATGTAAAGCAGTGAAAAAAAAGAATTGCATTTTGGAAAAATGAGATCTCGATTCTGACATTTTGATAATAATCGTCCCCTTTAATCGACGAATACTTTTTTCTCAATTTAGAAACTACAGTAATGACAAAAGAGTAGAAAAAATTCGTTTTCTAGGTTGAGAAAAGCCCAGTAGATTTAATCGATCGCTCGCATAAAGGATTACCATGCACGAGGTTCGAACGTGAGCTTTTTTTCAAGTACGTGAAATCGTCCCCAGGTACCATCATTGCGTTCGATAATGCTCATCTTTCTCGTCATGTACCTAATGATGACAGTCGGGAGAGCTGGTAGCTAACTGTACAGTTAATCGCAAAAGAGAAAATCCTTTCGACAGCATTGCCCCTTCGTCTCCCCCTCTCTTTTGCTCTCTCACTTGAACTTTTTCTCCCACTCTCAAGTCTAATGGGTTAGACACAACGGAGCAGCCCACTTTTAGCGTTTATACGTATCTGCTTTCTCACTAAATGTTGCTTACTGTGCGCAGCACATCCATATAAATGCATGCTAATAACAAAGTCAATAACAAATATATAAAAAGACAAGAATAATGAGACTTCACTAATAGTCCGTGGAACTCGATCCATTAAGTTTTCAAAACGCCCACTGGAACAGATGTTTTTCCATTCGATTAACTGTAATGATGTTCCAAATTGTAAAATGAAAGAACGTTTATGTAATTACAGGCAGAGCTCAATTGATCACTCAATCTTTTTCAAGCTGCTAGTACCAGAGTGAAAAAATCGATTGTGCGAATGATCGATTGATCTCATTCTTTTATTCAATGATAAAATCATTTTTTTATACATGAAGGACTGAATACGAATCGATTGTTCTGCGAGAACTGAAAAGCCTTTTTTTGACGTTTCAAACTCTCCTATTGATTCCGAGTCCCCCACATTACTTTCAAACAATTCGCTCATCGTAAAGATCACACGTATAATTCATCTTATTATTTATGGCGAATAAATGGTACGATTCGGTACTCGAAGCCGCAGCTGGTCACGTCGCGAACATGCATTATTCGATCCATAATGAATCCTTTTCCACTGAACACACTCAAAAATAAACCCATTGAAATAGCATCTTCAATTGAGCTTCTCTACAAAAAAACCCGAAAGTTTTGTCAATTTTTGTTCATTTTCGAACGTGTCCAATCGGACGAAAACGTCGAGTCATTTTTTTCCGATACCGACCTTCAAAAGAGACAATCCCCTTCGGACGATGTAACCGTGTGAAACTAAATTTACTTTAGACTGAATAAACTCAAAGTTTCCTGCACGAGGGTACAAGAATGCTTGGAAAGAGGTTTTATCCCGGAGCGTGAAATGCTGACTTCGAGCAGTCTTATTAAATCCTGCTTCGCTATTTCCTGCTGCTGCACAAACTACGCGAACATTGTCGACGCATTGAATGCTCTTTCAAGCGAATCGTAATTCCCAGATACTTTTATTTCGATAGTGAATAACGGAAAAATAATGAGCGATTATTTTTTCTTTGACGCCTTTTTTTGCTGCTTCAAATGACCTTCTACGACTTTACCAAATACACACTACACTCGATTTTTCTTCCACCCGGAAAATGTATCTTTCTAGAAAAACTGGTATGTCTAATCATCCATATATGAAACGAGTAGATTTTCTCTTCCTAACCGCACAGCCAATCATAGAAAGGAAGTATGTCAGTAGTCATCGGGGTACCTTTCCGACTTTGCTATACCGTATTTCCGGTATTTGCGTTACGTCGCTGTAGAAAGTAAGATTGACTTACGGGGAGGTTACGTCAATTAGCTCCTTAGAAAGAGAAGCGTCATACAAACATTTTACAAAAGCCAATTTGGGAATAAAAATAGTTTCGATGGCTTCTCACACGGTTGTACTAATGGCGACACTGAAATGGTCATTGAAAAACGTTTTTTCCTACCTGGACCAGTGCTTCCGGTTGCAAATGTTTGAGAGCTTCGGTCTGGAGTTTCTGGAGGCTCATTTGAGCTTGCATCGCGGCTATGTTTTCAGGGGTGCAAGAAGCCCGTGCTTGTAGCCAAGCAGAAGCCAAGATGAAACTTCCGATAATGACGGAAATCGCTATCATCATCGTAGCGATTATCCTTGTTATTTGCACGGCTACGCTTTTCATCGGTGGTCTCGTATACGCCTAGAAATCATGAAAAACAATAAATTTCAATGTTCTTGAGAGCACGAAGAGACTTAAACACGAGTTAAACAAAACGCCGGAAAAATGCGCTTTTCAAAACATTGATAAGTCGTTAATCACTTTCACCAAACCAGAATCACTTTAAAATTGTTCAGTAAATATTGCACAAATGGGAATCGAGGTTTGCGAGATCAATTATCGAGAATAGTCCTTCAATTACGTGACCTCAGAACCTCGTGATACCGAATTTGAATTTTACGTACTGGTAACCGTTCCTCTGTCTTGTCTATCAATTCGCGGTTTTGACAAAAATCTCTAAACAATTTTATCGTGTAATTTCATCGTTCGTCGGTAGACTGGAATAAGTGGCGACGTTTAGTTTTTGTTGTTGTAACTGTTCTTCAACATTTTCTATCGTTCGTCACTAAATTTGATTTTTTCTTCCTGACAGTAAAGCTCGCAAACCAATCCTCAACTAATACTCTCTAATTAATATGTCAACCAACGCGTGATTGATTGCAAAATGATTATTTTGGAGTATGATTTTTGCGATTGAAATATTTATTTTGTTGTTGAAATGAAAAAAATCAATCGATAGACTTAAATATTAAACCGGCTATGAATATCTTGATGAGAGAAGAATTTTAAATGGTCGTCTTGGTCCATATGTTTAATATCGCATCACCGAGGTTGAGCTTATAGGTGACTGGACCTGTTTACCTTCCCCCACGCCATACCCCTTATTACTGGCTTATGCGGTTGGCTGCCACTTATTAATTAATTCCTTATATCAACATCGTATCGTAAAAAGGAGCAAGATAGAGATTTTACTCGTCAGGATTTTTCGATCTATTTATTTCGTGTAGACTTTGGACATGCTTCTGTAGAGTTTAATATGGATTAAGGTAGATCATGGGATCGTATTTTATGGGTGTCTAAATTGGATCGATTTTTATTTCCTGTTTAAAGATGTTATCACTCTAGATTAATGTCAGAGTTATTAATTCGAAATTGTAAATAAATTTTTTCAACTTATTTTTTATGGGGAATGAAATTGCAAGCCATTAATTGAACGGGGATCCATTACTGACTGAACCCAAAGTTTCATTCGTCCCTGGCTAAAATACTAGTTTTTATGCTAAATAATAGTTTTTTATGCTAAAATCGCTTTGGAGAGCGCAAAAGAGAAACACAGAGGGAAATGGATCAAGAAAATAGTGTTAAAAAAAAGACAGAAGGCTGTGCCAGGAATGGGCCAAGCCAAGAAGAAACAAAATGCCGAAATAAGCAAATGTGAGGCTGCGAGTGCTCATTTTACCTTTTTACTATACTAGTAAGACAATCGTCTCGAATTTTTTCCCAGATTTTCATTATATGCTTCATTGTTATTGTGTACTTTTTCATAAACTTCGTAAGAAGCGTTCATTCTTTATATGGAAAGATAAACGATTTTTTCGCATAGTCCCTATAACCCTGTGTATTTTTGTTCATATTTAAACACATTTATCTCAATAACCAATACGACGAACCCTTGAAAATATGCGTGTCAGTCGACTGGCCATTTAAATCTGTGTAAATTTCAAGACTTTCTTAAGAAAATCGTTTCGTGTATGAACTACATTAAAAAAGACAAACGAAACAACTTCTTTTTCCACACATTGTAGATTGTAACATTATTTTATCGTGTTGTTTTCAACGGAAGAGTAATTTCTCGAATTCAAGAATTCAAGACCCATATACGTTTGTGCCTATAATCGTTTTCAAGAATGCGATTGATGTTTTCATTATGAAAAGAGAAAATTGTGCAATTGATTGCTAAATCTCAACGTTGGCTACGTTCACAGGAAAATATCGCGGCGTACTCCGCAACTAGCTTTGCGAACAGTGCCGCACAATTAGAAACTTTTCAAGTCTCTGTGCTTATATACATTCGTGCCAGCTTCACGCTTGGTACCCAACAGAGTCGAGGTTTTTAGTCGTACAATCCGCGACGCTATCCTCAACAGCCGAAGCGCGTATCACGTGCCAAATTCCCACTGTTTTCCAATACTATTTAATCAATCATTTTCATCCGAATTTTGAGCACCATCGATAAATTGTTTTCTTTTAATTTGCCTAAAATTAATTAAACTGTTGTCAACTCATTGAAATTTCGATCGTCCCCAACATTTTTGCACGTTTTGTGCACATTTACTCGATATTTATGTGCTAATAGCGCGTCTTGTTTTTTAAGAAAAAGTCCCTGGATGATGATGGAAAAAGTATTTTATAAAAACTGACCATAAATGCGATTCACGGTATTTTCCGCTTACTCAAACCTTTTCACATTATTTCAGCGTCGAAAACGTTTAAAGAATGTATAGAGTTTCGATAAACGTTCACGGAAGAAATTAAGTCTACTGATATAATGTTTAGAGAAAAATGAGAAAACGTGAATTAGCATTTTTCTTTTCTCTTAAAGAGTCTTTTTTACGAGGATAGTAAATTGGAAATAACAGCAGTTACACTTGCCAAGAGCAGCGATGTGTACGCAATAAAATGATGAAGCAGCAACGCACAATCTTCTAATTTGCATGCTTTTTCTTTCGCTCGGGTAATTTTATGTTTCATGTTGGTTGTTTAATAACTTTTTTTAATTATGGCTAAATGAATGTTTATTCCATCCTTTTTTCCTCATATTTGCGACAATTTCCATGGGCATTCCAAATTTTTTCCTCTCATCTAGCAACGCATCGTTAGAGGCAATCGAATAACAACTATTCTCTGATATTTTAAATATTTCTTTTGCTCAATGATCTTGCAAGTCAATTGAAACGCATCGACGCTGAGTTGTACGTAACTTTTCAATTGGGTTTTTCGCAGTCTGGTACATGAAAAAAAAAATCTTGCATTGTCACAGGACGCATTGATTATCTCAGGTGTCGTACTTCAAATCGTGATGCAGGAGAGAAAAAGTGAGAAGTATAATCCACGATAATTCGAACTATTGTTTTGCACAGTTAGTGGAATTAGAGAAGTGAAGAAAAACGTAAGAGCGCACGCGGGAAACAAGCTTTCTGCATATTTGTAACGATTATTTACAGGAGAGGTTCGCTTAATTGTGTAACAGCCGAGGAAAATTAGTTGCTAATTTCTCATTCGTCTAGCTACGACAACTTCTTTTAACTACAAAGAAATTATCGTTAAGGCGAGCTGGCCAGTCGCCATGCAGGCAGGAGAAAAATTGAGAAAAGGTACACACAAGAATTTTCTCACCGCGTGCTAAATTATCACCTGCACTGGCACAGAGTTTTTAACTTTCGAAATTGCTTACTATTCTTGAGGAAAAAAAATATTGGGGCTCAGCTCACTTTTCATGAAGTATACACATTCCATTATTTTTTATTTAAAGATAACTTGGTCCATCTACAAATGTGTCTGAACCCAAAGACAAATAATTGACCTCGGCTGCTCTATGTGCTTTCGAAGAATGACAATCCGATTATTTCAAATGATCGTTATCGAACCTCTGATTACGTAAGCTTCTATAGAATCATTTTTCTCCCCATAAATCCGAGCGCTGAGTCAGTTTTGTGCGTGCGAACACACATCGGTAAATTACCAGTTTGTCGGCTGAATTTTTACAAGGGAATAATTTGCTAGCTCCAACGAATACCATGCAAAAAGTCGTTTTCTGAGTCACCGCGACCGTGTCTCCAAATACGCTCTGGCTGTACGAGACTCATTATTTTAAGCTGAAACCTCGTCAGAGCCTGAAGAAATGAGAGTTCATCATTAAGATTATCGCTGTTCTTCAGACTGCGGTACACAAACATCCAAATGACAAAAAATAGCGACATAAAATCATGTTTACGCGACAAATTTCCCAGACTCTGCGTGATGTTTGATAGAACCATTAATTTCCGAGTTCCTTGAGCATTTTCACGTGCCTTCGTTTCAATAAGACTTTTTTCTGGCATAGCTTCGAACTCTACAAACTCTGCTGCTCTACTGCGATGCTCGGAGAAGCGACGCATGCGGCCTGAAAACAGTGAACGGGAAACCCGTGACCTTTGATCCTTGGGAAGATAACTCACGAGTATCGCATTATGGCCGCTGCGGAAGGCTAGCGAAATTCAAACGATGTTATTCTGAAAATAATCACTCGAAGAAGGTCATTTTGATAGAATGAATTTCATATGGGATTTCCAAATGATCAACGTGAATTGGAATCGCTTGGAGAAATTGGAGGATCGATCATCTTTACTGAAGCCCCGTGCCGCGTTTCTCCTTCTCCGTGCCGGTCGCGCGCACTCGTTTATAGTTTATTGCCTCTTCATCGATCTCCACCGTTCTTTCGTTCCTCCGTTTATTTTAATTTTTTTTCATTTCTCTACAGACTCACTATAATACAAAGAAATGGCGAGATCGCAGGAAGCTGCGATCTCGCCATTCGTAATGACCTCGATGTACGCTGTACGCAATGTGTACGAGGAAGGCTCGGGTGAGAGGCCTTGCTGAGCCGAACGCTGAGAGAGCGAGAAATAGTAGGCCATCCACAAACACACTCGTGCAGCGAACACACGTCGATATACGTACAGGGACTCACATCTTTACTGGCACGTTGGTGCGGAGGAGAACGGCCGGTGATGTACCTTCTCGTCACAACAGAACGGACAACGAAAATAAATCTGACGCTGTTGCCATGCGGAATTATGCTCGACTAATGTGTTCGCGGATGGCGGGTTTGTTGTTTAAAAATTTCCAAAGCATACCGGGCCAATTGTTTGCCACGCTCAGCTTTTTTGTACTCGCTGTATCAACGGGAAAATCTCGAACTCTCTTCGCGTCAATCTTCGTTCGATCGGTCGACCTCTTTTCGTTCTTTTAGTTCATTGTGGTCTCATTGTCAATCGAACGGTAAACTCGATTCTCAAAAAATATTCAACGTTGGTAGATCCGAACGAGATGTTATCGACTTTGGGATTTTTCATTTTTGTCAAATCATTTTGCCAGAGCAGTAAAGTATACGAATGAAAACTTTCGTCGTCGTTTATTCCAGTAAAAATTTTACTTTTTCTCATTTTACATTGCAATTCGTACGAATCGCTCGCTTAATGCTGCGAGAATATAAAATTGAAATAATCGTCGTTGCAATATAACTGAGACTCCTTAAAATGCAGACGTTGCAACCACTTTCGTGAAGCACTGTGCGTACTCGAGCTGAAACTGCATCGATATTCATGCTCAATTTTTTGTGTTTGTCAATAATACTTTGCTTATTCAGAAATATAAAAACGACGCCCAGTATTGTCTAAAGTTTTTCTCATGCGACATTAAAATGCTGTGGACCCCTCGGCATTCGAAGAACGAACGACCGTTACGATCCCATGAATATGTTAATCGCTTATCACTGCCTTTCAATTCCATTCATACCGCATAGAAAAGTGTTTTTTGTGCAGTATAGAAAAACCAGATTCCGTTATTATCCCCTCATGTGACACGGTCCGATAAATTAATGGCCCGAGAAATACTCCTCATGTGATGTGGGAACGGAAGATGAAAGAGAAAACGTATTCGAAATGTGATATATGTTCACGTTGTAAAAAGCGATGATGAAAAGAACAAATCTCTTAAAAAATAATTGAAAGTGAAGAAAAAGAAAATATCAAGAGAAGTGACAGTTTTGTTCACGAACCTCGAAGAACGAAGTCTTTTAAGAAAGTATTGTAATTCGTTTGAAATGAAATTTGAAAATACATAGATAAATATCAAGCTTCCAAGAGTCGAGAATTGATGAGAATTAAAAAAAAGTATTTCCAAGCTAGTTATACTTCGCATCCAGGTGGTGTCAGTGTAAATAATGCAGTCCATATGAACGTACCGATAACCACAGATGATCATTTCGAGTTGAAACAATACATCGCGAGGAAAGAAATACAATGATTTTTATATTGAAAATAGCAACAAATTTTACGAAAAAATGTGTCATATGTCGCTGGTGCATTAGCCTTTTAAGGGCGGGGATTTTTACGTTGAAATCGACCTTTTTTTGCACGAAGTTTGTGCATAACATCGATGAATTTTTCAAGTGGAGTGCCCGACCAAACTAGTCCCCGATATTTCGACCAGACCGTCTTTTAAAAAGCAAAATTTTACATTCAAAGATCGAAATGCCAGGACCTTTCACAAACATTGCACAAACAACATTTTTAATGGATTTTCTTTATAGCAGTTTTTTGTTTGAATAAATTTAAAAAATAAAATTTTAGCACAGGACGAACTATGTTGAAAGTTCGACGATTGACGTCGATGGGAACGGGTTTGGGTGTTGCTCACAAGCTCACGAATCTTGATGATCTTGCGACTATGGATCTATATAAAAATCAAGGTTACCTCATTCATTTTGAGATTGGAGATAAAATTCTGTTCGGTCTGATTTTTCAACAGTCGGGACTCGACAGCATCTTTAATTGTTATTTAATCGATTATCATGCAGTAAATAGTTTACGAACGGGTGTGGATAAGATTATCCCATGCACAGTTCGTTGATAAATAAATCGCCAAACATCACGATCCAAATGACCGCAATTTTCCGAAATTGAATACTCAACCGATAAAACGGCATATCGTTTTACGTGCTGATCATTATCAACGGATGTTTGAACATTCAAACAATCGATTTACTTCTGCGAATACGTGCCACAAGTCATCTAACGTAATCGAACGACCTGTAATCTTTGTCTCATTGTTTTCATTCTTGAAGGAAAATGCAACTAACGAAGTCATGGCCGTTGCTTGATAGCAGGGTTTCATCGTTTGACAATTCAGTTCATTCGGTTCATTATTTTTCAAGTTTTTCAAACTTTTTAACAACGTGCACGTATCAGTCTCAATAACCGATGGGGTTTTGCCGTCAACCTTCGTTTTTCTATTTACTTCATTTTTGAAACTACGTTTTCGAATTATCACAATCGTTTTCTACGCAAAATTGTTAAAACCGAGGCATCAATTAATGATTTCTTTTATCTCGTTTATATGTTTTTGTGGGTTTGTATACGTTTTTTTTAACATGAGGTTTTTGCTGTATTTTGAAAATTAGAAAATCCCCAAACTCATGTTCTTTTATGCCCTTTTATATTTTTCACCTCGGCGACTAAATTTCTGTAAATTTGAATGTGTTTCGTCGCAATCTTTGTAAATTATTTTATTCAGATTTTGATTGACTCGCAATCGGGATAAAATTAATTCGATTAAAATTTCTGAAATAGTAATCGGTGTGTCTGGCTTTCGAAGCAAATTCGAGCTAGCATTATGAGATAGCATTATTTGAATGGTAACAAAAAAAATGATAAAACTTATTTTCTGTCACCAACCATTCAATTTATTCCTCCAATCTTTTTACACTCTTGAAACTGACGAATTCACGAGTTTTAGAACATGAAGCTTTATACTCTGTGTATATGCATTCGAAATTGCAAAACCAGCCATAAGAATATTTGTATAATAAAGCACGAACATAATCAAGAGTTTGTTGTATCTCACTGGATCGTTTTCTGATACATTAGCTGATAAGTCGTCAACAAGAACACGGAATGCTCGAAAACAATTTTTTTTCCTTTCCGAAGAGCACTCCGGCTACCAAGTTTGCTGCTTTCGTTAAATCAATTTCAGTGAATTCATTCGGTAAACTGAATTTTGACTTCTCGAGTCGAACGAAATTCATTATTTATGGGAATATTTTCTCAGAGTTTACACGTTAGAATTTAAATGACAACAATTTTTTACCTCTTTGAACGGCATTTATAATGGTATGAAAATATTAGTGGAAATAATTATAATGCGATATGTTGAAATTCGAGAACTAATGAAGAGCTCCGCGCGAGACTAAACTTTTGAAATACGATTAACAAAGGTAAACAAAACGGGATAAGGTGACGCGAGTTTCTTCATCGTGAAAAATATGAAAATAAGGTATTATTGCTTCTCGATAAAATCGATATTGAAAAAAATGAAATATTTATTTTTTCTCACCGGTGGGGATTCCGAAGCGGAATAGACGTCGCTGGCCGCGTAATGGCTGTGAGGAGGTGGCATTTTTTCCGAGCCCACAGCGACGGTTGCGAGTGAATCGAGCTGATCCTTTTCCATCTGAACCGATTGTTGTTTGGTCTCGCGGTGCGTCAAGATCGAAAATGAATGAAGTTGTTTCCGGCAAACGAGGAATTTTTGTCGTTATCAGGCGTGTAGGAACTGTTGCAACTTAACGTAAAAGTAAACGATAACTTTGACGAGCTGTGGAAAGTTTTTTTAATTCTTCCTTCAAGAAAGAAAAAAAAACTTCCACGATTCTTTAGTGGATGCCCCGTAGTATATTGCTCGGCGATCGAACGAGCAGTGAATGTTACGGGAACGGAGAACTCGGCAGTTGCCGCTAACTCGGACAACCCGAGTGGGGCCCCGTCCTCCCACTAGTGTATCCTTCTCTGCCAAAGGGACCCACTTTCAACGAGTCTCTCGACTCTTCGTCTGCCCCTTTTCTCCTCATTCCTTCGTTCTTCACATATATATTTTCTTATTATCTCCGTGGCTGCTGCGAAAGACGTGAGGTGCAATCTTGCACCGCGAGTAATTCGACTTTCTAAGCATCGGTACAACGCCAGAACGATGTATACTTATCCTTGATTTCTTTCTTCTCCATCCCGTCTATAGCTGCACATAACTGTGACTGACTCGCTCTCTTTCTCTCATTTTCTCTAGCTCTCTTTTTCTTTTATCGCAATTATGTTGTTCAGCGTTGGCGCAACGTATTTATTTAAAATTGTGGGTGCATTGTTATAAATCATTATCACCAATAAAGAATCATCAGGCTCGATGCAATTATTTATCGTTTACAATCTCATAATTCCTCGAGACGAAAAAATTTCGTTGTTAGCATCGCGAACAAGTTTTCTTTCGACGATACAGACGCTGCTGCTTCGAACGTCAATGTTATTCGACGGTATTGTGAAATTTCAAAAGTACGCGTATGCGAAACGTTTCCAAATCTGTGTACGTATATGCGTGTGAGAGCACCGCGTGCGTGTCTCGGTCCACCCAATAAAACTCCAGAATGATGCTTTTACAGGTGCCCCGTGTTTTGAACGGTCGAAATAAAATTCTGGACCTCAAGAAAAAAAACGTCTGGTGGAACGTTCACGCACGTATGCAACAATCTTCGATCCGGCGAAACAATTCTTGCGCCTTGGTGCATGCGTTTGAGAGAAACGATATTCAAATATCGTTTTTTGCTGTGTTTCATGTACACCGTCATTAGATACTAAAAAAAAAACAAATTTTACACTCCATTTGAAAATATGATAAGGATCATGAAATAGCCGATGCTAAATAATGTTATGAACATTGATCTTTTGAAATGGATGCAGTATGAATGGATTTTTTTATTTATTTAGAGCTGAGAGACTAAGAAAGTTAAAAACTAACAATAAAAACCAATAGAAAATCGTTCAAATTTGACGTTTGATTTTTTGCTAAGAAAAATAATCTCTAAGAAATAATTTCACCGTCTCCCAACTCATTATCGTGTCATTAGACGTGTCTACTAACTGACAGAAAAGGAAAAAAATTCTATCGCCATTCTTCGAAAAAGTTGCACTTCTGAATATTTACCAAAACTTTAGAATGATGGAAAATCATACCTGAAAAGTATGAATACTTTTGACTGAAATAAAAATAAGTTCGAAAGGCAATCTTCAGAGATTGTGAGAGAGTTGGAATTTGAACGAACAGTGGAAGGTGCTTCAGAAGTGAGTTGAAGATACATGCATGATTTCAAACTGTTTTTATCAATTGCATAATGATCGATGATGATTATTTTTCTCCGATAATAGGTAACGCCTAGCCATGAGCCTCATGACTAATCAAAATGGAACATTGCTTAATCAACCTTCATATTGGTTCAGCATTTGATCGATATTCGTTTCCTCCGTATGACCTCTGTTGGATCGTTGATCAAATTGTGGCGAAACCTTCGACTATTACACTGCCACATGACGTATTTTTCCTAGGATAAACTCTCATTTTCAAAGTGGGTCTAAAAATCGATTGTGAACGTTGATCAGGCAGTTGTAAAAATGGATAGTTTTTCAACAGTCTTCCGCATTTGAATAGAGCACGAATTATCCATTGATTCGTTTCGGTGAGAATAAATTGTTTAACAAATGAACAATTTTCACGTAGCTATGGATTGTCGAAACACCTTAAAAGATTATTGAATTCTTTATTTCTTGCGGGACAATATTCACTTTACAATTAATTAATGAAAAGCTACGATCGGGGCTCGACGCCAAGAATTCAATAAATTGCAGTGCGAGTCCTGCTAATGATGATGAAGCACGAATTTTGAAAAAGCTAACAGCGTTTGTCAGCCAGACAACAATTGGCAGAACTTCTCTCATTTCCCTCTCACCACTTTCCTGTCAAAAAAAAAACAAAATCTGAAATGAACTGGTTTTCGGGTGCAGATAATCAATTTTCAGGATGGATTATTCATCCGAATCGATTGATCAATGACTTCTATTTTATTGGCCTCACCGCGTGTTATATTTCAAAGTAAACGCAAAAGAATCGAGTAGAACAGTAAAATATCGAAGTTTTGCGTCCTAACTGATTGGCAGTGAAAGTGTCAGATGGATTTGACGTGAGAAACTTCTCCATTTTTTTCACAAGTTGCAGGAGTGCAGTCTATACCTCGATTTCATGCTAGCTGAGCACAACTTTCCCTGGTACAAAAACTTATTAAGCAGCTGATCTCTGGCAATAAATAACGTGCCCAGCGAACTAGCCCTGCTATGAGTAACTTCTTAAATTCTCAACGACTTCTTCTGACAGCGTGTAAGCCAGAATTTTCATTCGAACAACTCTATATGGAAATATCACGATTCTCGAAGACGATATTGATACTCGCTTCGTTTTTCCAAGCCCTCTTATTGCGACCCCGTCTTACAAACTTTCTTTAAAGACCGTACAAAAAACCGAAAATCATTTTGAAAAAAGACAAATCTTGACTAATCAGTATTGCCGAAGGCAGTACGATTTATCAGTTTGATGAGAAAGGATAGGGTAATTAGCCACGGATAGAAACTTCACCGGCTTCATCGCAAGACTCGTATTTTTCTTACTGCTAGCCACTATTACATACACGCAATAACGATTACTTTCTTGTAGTTTAATACCGTTCTTGCATTCACTGCACATGGATATAAGAATCATATCATTTGTGCCAATATTTCAATCATCAATAATTAATGTTCTGTCTCTAAACTGAACTTTGTATATCGAGTTAGATTGATTCAAATATATTTTCAAATCGTATGCATGATTCACTGCACATAAATTATACACGTATAGGGTAAGAAAAATATCACTTACATTAAAATATTCTGATGTTACATTATATTATCGATTTACTATTATTATTATTGTTATTACTATAATTATTGGCGTTTTTTTTTCGAAATGGTGAAATCGCATTGATTTCATTATTTTAAGGAGGTTCACGCGAATTTAATGGAAATCGAAAATTCCAACTTTAAGAGTTGAAGTTTGGAAATCAATAGAAATATACGTCATCCATCTATTCCCGAAATTATTATAAGATCTACCGTCTAGTTGTCGAGAAAACAATTAGCGAAAATCACATTTTTTGAAGGGCTCCTGTGGCAGGCACACTTCCTGTGCGACGATTTCGATTTAATGAAACAGGATCCTCCCAAATTCGAAGAGCCAAAAACGAGAATAAGAAAATAGAATGTTTTTAGATATCAATGATGTCTTGAGAAAGCCTTGTTACTGGTGAAAATCACTTGGGAATGGAAAAAGAAAAACACTAATTCGAGGTTAACGAGTCATAAACAGTGGAAGGTTTGACAACACCATGAGCCAGCTGGTTTAAATATCGATATGCATACACGTACAAATAGAAAATGGCTGTTATCAAATTTTCCTTAACGATTTAACTACGAAAGTATTTTAACCTCTATAATAATATTAAAAATCTCAAGAAATAAGTTACACATAATTTGAATAATTGCGAGAATAAATTTTAATCGTTTCTTTGATCATCGAAAGAGTAAAAAAGTTCAGTTGCTTTTTTAAATCACAAGTAACGCATCATCTTCTTTAAATATTTGTCAAATACGAATGTGCCAATAGCATTCTTACTTATTGTTGTGCATAATTTCATATTGCTCAAAGGAAAAAAGTACTCGAATACTGCAGGTGAGTTAAAAATAAATGCACGCGTACTGGGTGTCCCAAGAAATAATAACTGATCTGGTATAAAATTCGAGCGTTTAACACAGTCATTCATGCGCGCACAGTCATAACTCCTAAACAATAAAAAATTGTCTCCTATTTGTGAGGATCACTCTGATTGGGTTATAGATTCTTCACCTTTCTGCGTCGCCTTCACATTATTCTTCGGGACACCCTGTACATTCCTTTGGTACCGAATGAGTTATGCAAATGGAACAACATATACAATCTTCTAAGTCGCGCAATAACCGCCGGGTTCCTGAATGAAGAAATGCCACCGATAATTTCGCAACTATATCATTCGGGAGGAAAGTAACAACATTGACAAAATGTCTGACAACGTTCCATAGATTGTGCTACAGGAGGGAAAACGTCGATATATCGCCCGAGGTTGCAACAGTGACGTCTTCACGCGCGTACACCTTAAAGAAAAACCAACCACTAATTTTTTTTGTTGCAACATTCAAATGTGTGATAATACGAAAGTTATCAACTTCAAGATTTTGTTTGCACACTTCCTCCGAATATCAAGTTTTCCTAATATTTTTTTCCAGTGACAAACTAGTTGCAATAATTTTCTGTTTTTATTTCACTCCAAGGAAGTGGATCGATTCAAGAATTCCACTATTACAATACCACAAATCCTGAAGAGCGACATTAAATTTTGTATTTTTTATAATCATTTTCAAAGTTCATATCCTAAAATACAAATTGAAAAGACGAGAAGTTTGTTGAGCAGTACGAAAATTAATCGATTATGACAAACGTTCGAAAAAATTTATCGAATATTTATGTCGTTATAAGCTCATTTTCCCTGCTCTGAAACTTAGCCACTTGTACATCAAGCAGAGGTGAGTCTTCCAGAAACCCGTTACAAGGAAAGAACAGTACTTTTAATTTAACGTTGTCTCCTTGAGAGAATGCACGTCAAGGATATAATAAAAAAGCTTCGTACACAGCGGATATAGTGGAAAAAATTTCCAAGAAAATTTCTATTTCAGCTTAAATCTCCGGACATCTCATCGATGTGGTCTCTTAGCTTCAATGGCCCGACTCGCGTACATGGATGAGTGATCTTTTTGTTGCTTGTTCTCACTTTCACCAAGTTCGCTACATATCCATGCATCTCGTCGGAGCTAAGAATTTGCTACTAAAATTATATAAATATGCACGAAGTTTTATTCTACGGATGAACTTCCATAAGGCCAAAATCCGAGTTTCGCGTTCCAATTTGACACAGCCTTTTATTTTCGACTATAGAAAAGTAAACCTTAAAGCGATGTTGGCAGCTTGTACTGCTTTTGAAGAACGTCATTTTTTTGGGTATTATTTTAGCACCGCTCGAATGTATCTGTGCCTTTGACTCTGCAGTAACTTTATTTTTGCTAGTTTGCCATTCTTCTTCCAAAGATGGAATAAACAACACTAAAACAGAACTGAGAGAGTTTGAAAATGACATTACGTAAATGACTTTGGTCTTGTTCGTTTCCAATTCGTTCATTTGTCGTCGGTCGTTGATTGCAGAAAAAAAGTCTCTAAATGCTACTGCAAAAAAGCAAAACTGGATCAAGTGACAATTTTTTTCGATCATTTGCCTTTTTCGTCTCGCTACTTCCATTGGTCTACTGACTTGCACTTGTGAAATAAAATTATGTGTAATTATATATACGAATGATTGTAAATGATATTGAAAAAACAATTTTTTTCGCTAATTTCACTGTCAACATCATTTATTTTTGTTTCCCTTGCAGGGAGAGCATGACTTGAATATGAAGCCAGCAATAACAGTATAGTGGGCGACGAAATATTCGGTCGATCTGGGACTTCAACGGGTTTGATCATGGTGAAGATTCGCCGTCTCCTTCGGTGAGGGATCATTCGTATTTTTTTCAAGTATTCATTTCAATTAGAGAAGTTATTAAAAAATATAACGCGAAAAATGGATGGAAAATATGTCAACTCTGCTGAATTGCGTAGGATGAGCCTGTTATATCGACCGTTTGCAGTAGAGCAGAATCTGCAGGCTTGGCCGAGTTTCGTAGGATAAACTTTTACTTCCAGACTTGGCCGCTGTGAAAGAGCGCTCTCACTACTGTCCCCTCAAAAACCCCGTTTTCAAGCTCCCTAATGTAAAAGCCGAGCCAGATGAGTTATGTGCTCCCAAGGCTCAACTCTTTTGTATATTTATTTTTCAATAAGAAAAATTATTATAAAGAAAGCTCAACCTCATAAGAAACGTTCAAATAAGTTGAATAAGGTGCATCGAACACAAAGTGATTGAATAGAAAATAATTTTAAAAATTTAACACTACTAAAATACAAAGGAACCTTAATTAATAAAAAACAATAATTCCTGTGCATAAAATATGAATATATAATAATAAACTGTCTGAAGAAATGGGTCGAAAACTGAGCAAATAAGAAATAACAGAATTTAAAATAATATCTTGAAACGAATTATAGACGCGAGAATAACTCACCGTACCTCAGGCTTGGTATAGAGAGTGAAGAACGTGAGTGACAATTGAAAAAAAAAATGTTTTGTTTTATTACTTAGGAGTAGAAATCTGCTCTGAGTGAAAAGCCATCAGCTTGGTGTGCTGATGGCATTCTAAAAAAGAAAAGATTTCAGTAAAAATCGTTATCACTATTCAATTTGTCTCAAAGTTTTCTAAAGAAACCCTTGTAAATTTCATAAAGATACTAAGAATTCTTGCATCTTAATACAAATCTTAAATGGTTGATAAATATAATATATAATGGCGAATACATGTTGCCAAAAGTCACATTCGAATATAGATTCTTTAAGCACTACTTTTACCAATGCTAACAGTATATGGAACAACATATTTCGAAAGATTCGCAAATTGGACAAGAAAAAATAACTTAACAACTCGATAGGAGGAAGGTGAATAGTCAAAATTACAATATCTTTCATTGAAACGTCACTCACTAAGAATACGAGTAAAAAATACCTATCGTACGAATTCACAGCATTATTGCACCGACGCTGATGCAAAATGAATTTATAATGTGAAGTGCTGTTAAAAAATCTATTAGCTCCTCGAATCGTACGTCAAGGTAAAGGTAATGATTAAAAATTCTGTAGGAAGAATGTACATTACAGCAATGACAAACGAATGAATATACGCTTAAACTGTCTGTAAACGTGATGAAACTTTTTGTGATTGCAACTCAATCAATCCTACTACACTTAGTTGAAAGAAACAGAGGGTTCTCCCGTGCAGACAGAGAGAATATTTGATTAGTATACATCAGTGACGTTGAGCCACTAATATCACAGTAGTTCTTCATCAGTCATGGATATACCTCAGGGTCGTTTTTATCGCATCAATGTAAAAACTTTACGATTGGTGGGGCAGTGGCCTTATCAAGAGCGCAGGAGTCAAAAAATACAACAGATATTGTTTCATATAAGTGTTATGACAGTTATGTTAACTCAGGTATTGCGTCCATATTGTCTTCAATTAGTTTATATTTATCAATAATACGTTCATCGATATCTACATCGTTGATTTCCAACGGCGATAAAAAACAAAAGGGCATAAAATTGATCGAAGTTTGGGGCGACTTGGACGTGATGATAGAGTGCCTGACACCGATGGGGGTTCAATTTAATTCATGCGTTAAGTCACTAAATTGCATCATAAATCGTGATAAGGTGAGTCATGCAATAATCGATCAAATAAATTCCTCATTCTTTCTCGCACGGGGAACTCTGCTCACAGATGAAGAAACTCTTGGAGCAGATCAAAACTGATTGGTCGAGCTTAAAACGAGAGGATGAAATCAAGATTCTTGCGACGTATTCCGAGCAAGGGCGGAAACTCAGTCTAATATATATAGGTGAAAAAAAAAACGGAACAGAATTGTTGATAAATTCCAATAAGACGTATCTATTAATGCAATCATTGTGATGAATCACAGTTATGTTTGAAAAAATTCATTTAGTATAGATCTGGCTGTTGTGTGATGAACTCTGACCACTCAAATAACGCTGAAATTTTTTAAAATTCATACTTCACAACTTTCCTTCGTAGAACATGATATGGTCTTTGTCCATCTGATCATTCTGAACCGAAAAGTCCTCCGGCACTTCCTTATCCTAATGAAAATCCTTAGCGAATTAAAAATCAGTGTTTCGTCAGACACGTGTTTGCCGCTGCAGCGGGAGAGAAGCATGTGGCCAAGGGCTTTGCCTGATGCCCTTAGCCGTTGCTTGATAATTTGCCTGCTCCTCTCCTCCTCTATAGCAGTTTTTGTGACAGGTCTCTTCAGGTCGAAGTTTAGGCTGGTCGTTTTCGTACAAAAGTTGACCCACTATTCGTAATCAATGATGCATGTTTTGAGCCAAATTTGACGTATTTCGAGATCAGTATATTTTGAACGTACACGGACAGACTTTTATAGCAAAAATTACTATGTTTTTATAGCAACGTCGGACCACGTTGATATTATAATAATAATCGCTACAGAGTGTGTCAAATAATGCAAAAGTTTGGGGAACCATTACCACAGTTCATAGTAAATAACGCAGTGTACTATATCAAAAATGAACACCGAGCGAATTTTGATCAAAAACATAGTAAATAATGGAATGATTTGATGAAAAATTAGGAGATAACATAGCAGTCGTTTCTCTGTGTTACACGAAAAATTGCATAGTTTCGTATTTTCCCTTTTACCAGCACACTGAATTTTGCTCAATAACATAGCAAAATTAACCCTAGAACGCATGACTGGGGTGTGAGCACACCCCACGCGAACTTCAAACTACGCTCCCGTCCTAACAAGCGACATTATCGACTGATTATCAACCGATTTTTTTATATATAAATTCAATTGAAATTAGTTTTATCGTACATCATTCTTTTCGTTATAAAAAAACGAAGAAAATGGTGTAGGATAAAGTCAGTTTAGCATCGTAGGACCGGATTTATATAAGCAGAAAAGGAGTGGGGTGCGTTCAAACCCCGGTCATGAGGTTGAGGGTATGAAAAAGGCACATGAGGTGTAGGGTTAATGCACCCACCAATTATTTGAGGCGTTGCGAGTATAAACATGAAAATTAACCAGTGGCACATAGTAAAATTTCAAGCGCCTTTGTCCAGTCCAATTCACCAATTTTTAGCATTTCGCCAAAGACACGAGTGACATTCAGATACATCGTTCGATGTAAGAATGTTACAGACCGAAATTTCGCCTGTCGTACATAGGAAAATTTGAAAGAACTGCTTTCGGCAACAAAATTACTATGCACTCTGGTGAAATGTAATAGAATTGTGATATAGAACAGCGCTGCTATAAAACATAGCAAATTTTTCTAGCAAATTCATCTGAAATATTCGTATAAAAGTCTCTCCGTGTAGAGCTGCTTAGTGATTGCTTTGATTAGTTTATGAAAGGTGGAATCTATTATGGGTTCTACGTCTATACTAGTCATTCTGATTCGGGGTATGTGGTCGCTCCGATCGGAACAACCAACCTCGTACTATCATGCTGGTACCAACTTGGTCGTTGGATGGAAGCCAAGAGAAACTGAAAAATCTGGCTGGTACGGATGGCTGTTTTGGCTGAGGTTCCGTGATTATCTGAAATTCAAAAAAACTGCTTCCCACTCAGTGCATGGTTGAGCAGACACGAAATATATGGGCCCATTTAACTTGGACGTTTTGACAGGGTTGACGGGTTTGGAACCTAAAATGCGTTCGACTTGGAGTGAGCGCACTTAAACGCTCCGCTGGTAGCGTTGTGAGTGTTTACAACGCCAAGGTCGCTAAGTTAGACGAAAAGTAAGTTATCAGCGTCCAAGTTAAATGTCCCCTAAGTTTCCTTTTCGTATCCGAGGCCGCTTTATATTGTTGATCGTCAGAGCCATCGACTGGCCACACACCCATTCATGTCGTTTGATTTTAATGTACTTTAATGTGCATTTCCGACTCCATATTGTTAAAATATTAGGCTGTGGCCTGGCCTTAAAGACCAAACGTCAGGGATGTCGATACTAACTGGTCAGCTATAGTGGCTCGTTCCGATCACAAAGATCTAGTAAAAATTACCAGCTGAATGTGGTCAAAAATTGTCATTCTTAGAATCCGAGTTTCTGATGGGAACCACTATCCGGCGCGGGCTTAACCGTGATGGATTCAGGTTTCCCGCTTGGTCGATTCTGTAAACACGAAAACATTACTTCCGGTTTAGTTTGACAACGAATAACTATGTAACCAACTTTTGGACAAAATGGCATTACTCTTCAAACATTTTAAATCAGATTGTTATTCATGAGTTGTTACGAAGAAAAGTTATTTTTGTA
This sequence comes from Venturia canescens, assembly GCF_019457755.1. Taxonomy (NCBI): domain Eukaryota; kingdom Metazoa; phylum Arthropoda; class Insecta; order Hymenoptera; family Ichneumonidae; genus Venturia; species Venturia canescens. Next base: position 13,828,081 of record NC_057421.1, on the reverse strand, counting down.
AATTTATTTTGAAGAAGATATTTTGCAAAATTCATTTAAAAATGGTGTCTATTAACGACACTGTTCCGCAATTAGTGTATTACCCTCGTATTTAACTTCGTATTCATCTTGCTATGATTTTTCAAGTATTTATTCCATCATTAATGTGAATAATGGAATTCGATATTTTAGTATACATGTACGGAACTGTAATGATTTATCTAACGATACCGTTGATGCCGGCGATACTCGACGTAATTTTACCACTAAACGAAAGTCGTCCACGCACTCATCTTTATCGGACAGAATATTTCGTAGATCCTGAGGAATATTTTTATCCGATTATGTGCCACACGTACATAGGAACGATAATAACGGTTTTAGTTGTTGCCGCAGCTGACGCTATGTTCATGACTTACATTCAACATGTGTGTGGAATACTTGCAGTTACAGGGTAATTAACTGTTGGTTATTATTAAGTTACTTTCAACTATTTTTCCCTGCGCCAAGCTCAGTCGTGAGTTCTCAATATTCATTTTGTAGGCATCGATTCGAAAACTTAATTAAAATCCGGAATACTCAAGACGGTCCGTCGAGATACGATGACCCATGTTACGAGGAACTTGTACGATGTATCGAGCAACATTTCCACGCTGCAGAGTTTGTATAATTTAAAAACCTTGCAATTTTTTTTAAGTGCAAAGCTACAAAAGTTTCATGTCACATGAAAATCAAATTATGTAATTTCACATGGCACATTATACGTTGGATAAAAAAATGCTTTTATATAATTTCTCGAACCGTGATAGTTGTCCATTGCGTTAATACTCAACGCTAGAATGAAAAACAAATTGCTTCGGCTACAACGGTATCTAGAGTCGACTTCAAAATAATACTTGCGCGCATTTGTGGAGACAGGTTCGAGAGCGAAATTTACAAATATCACGATAATGTAAAACATCAGATTTTTTTACCTCAACTTTATTGGAAATATACTTTCACAGTTTTGGTATATTTGTATGACAAACTCATAAGGATAGTAAAAATACTTTTTTTTCATTCTATCCACGAAGATACGTCGACTTGGTTGAAAGATCGTATTCGATGTCGTTCATGATTCAAACCATAGTAAGCATGGTACTGTTGAGCATGTCTGCTGTCCAGGTAAGTTGTTCAATGAAGCAAAGCATCGAGCAATTTTTCAATATTTCTGGAGGCTCAAAAAAGTAGCGTTTTTTCAAAATATTTTTTCGTGCTGCGTGAGCCTTTTAATTGTGGGTGCTAAAACTATAAATCCCATTAAGAGAGTCATTATGAAACGCTATCAATAGTTACACGAGATGCTGATGCATAAATTGAACTTTCATGAGTAACGCACAATATTAGTTGATGACACTATTGTCCACTCACAAGTTCAGCAAGTTTTTGAAAAAGTCATAAGTCCCAATTGGAACTTGGGTTTAAGGCGGACACGTCAAAATCAAATTGAATTCTCGTTGTTCATTGTGAGCCAGAAGAGAAAAGCTCATTCAGAATCCAATTTGGATCTGTCTTGTCCGCTCAGGTCTTGAAATGAGACTTCCCCTGCGACTCGTTGATATGTCAAGGCACGATTGCAATTTTTCGAAAAACATGACACAATAAACAATTTTAGCGACATAAATCGAGTTCAGTGCACCAAAATATATCGAAACGATCATTGTTGCGGTTGAAAAATTACTGTTGAGTAGTCGAATAGTGAAATTTGTTATCCAACAACTCTCATATTTCAACCACACTTTACCATTCTTATTAGCTACTAATAAAATTTGGCGAAACCGACGAGATGTTGAGAATGATCCAATTCAATCTCGCTCAGTTTTTCCACATCTTCTACAACAGTTGGCCGGGTCAAAAGTTGCTTGATCAAAGTGTCATTTTCCGGGATTCCGTGTGAGTAATACACATTTACGAACACTGTGTTCCTTACTGATCGATCAGTTATATCACAATCATATCAAATTCTAGCTATTCTAGCGAATGGTATTCCTTGTCAGCAAGAAGTAAGGTACTTTTCAATTTCATCATGCTTCGCACCCTCAAGCCTCTGAAACTTACAGCTGGCAAGCTGTATGATTTGTCCCTAGAAAATTTTGGAGTGGTAATATATAACGAAAATTCTTCACGGTAACTGGTTGAATGTTTTCAATTGTTAAATCATTTCTAATCTTGTAAATCCATATTCTTAAGGTTATTCGAGCGTCGGCATCATATTTCACTGTATTTGCTTCTTTACGATGATTTGAACGAGCATTTACGATGAATGGGCAGGTTTCACATTGACGTTACACAGCAGCATTTTTCTCCGTCGCACCGAGGGATATGAAGCACGGCATTGGAAAATTCAACAATATTCGAGTTCACCTGTGATCCTATTTCTTTGTAGTAGATTAAAAAAAAAACTACCATTTTATTATGATTTTTTTTCAAATAAACGTGACAATTTAATAAAGTATTCGAATCTAAGGATCCACAAATTTAGTATGAATAATAGGATGCCTCATTTTGGGGCGACATTTGTTTTTTATGGTGGCCCCCCCAAAAGTCCTCCTCCGCTCATAAATCGCGACTTTTCTCGTGTTGTACTTTTCGAGTAAACAAGTACAACTCCCCTAACGGATTGTACGATCAGGCATCGGTCGAAAAAAGTATAATCCGCTAAAGTCGTAATTTCTCTATCATACGAATCAATTTTTAAGGGAATATTTTCAAAAGGTTTACTAGCTAATTTTCTGGAATGCTAATGTACTTTTATTTGGAGCTCATTATATTTTAGAAAAAATGGGGATAATTTTCAGCCTCAATAATCACTGGGAGAGTAATCTTATTTATTATTTATTTGCGATATTTTTCCTACACCACTTCGTTTAAAGTGAGATGATTAAACTCTTATATTAGTGGGAACAAAATCATCGTCGTTTTCATTAATGAGCAGTTCGCGACGTGTTAACCTAAGAACTGACGACAATGAAAATATCCCTGATCAGCTGATCGCAGTGAAACGCATAACTCCCGTCTTTTTAGCCCTGCGGGCAGTCGGGAGTTAAAAATGGAAAAAATATGCTTATGCAATCATGGCGCCAAATTATTTTCCATTCGATTGGCGGCGGGTCTTATCGATAAAATAAGGGTTTTTAGGTAATTGGTACGCTTTGCGTCATGGCGTAGTTTACTGTTCGATGGTGGCAAGGGTGTCACAAGCAACGTCACAAGTGCCCAACAAGTTAAACCAGTCGAACGCACCCATTGGAATGAAGGAACTGAAGTAATATTATACTTACGTGCACTCACATTAGATTCTGTTGGAGCCCCATGTGCTCCGACGTCTCCGACCACGCTTTGACCGAGAAAACGTAGCAGGGCCTATTTTCATCTTTTTATTTTATATGCGATTCGCACATGCATGTGCGCGTGGAAATTTGTTATTGTACGGTCTGAACAGAAAATCTTTTTCCGGCGTGCAACACTTCCATATCTGTGAGTCTGATTAGATAGTTCTTGCTGTTCGATCATCAGGTAATCGTTTCTCTTTGGACTATACCGACAGAGACAGCTTTCCCTCGCTAGACTATCTCTTTTGGAGCGCAGCGTCCGCTAGTGTCCAGTCAACGGTCTGCAGACTGCAGGTAAAACCAGTAATATAAAACATATAAGGCATGTTCTGATATATGCGATGTTTAGAGGGAGCGATGAGTTGCACACACAATTCGGAATCAGGGTAACTTCAGAACGTTCAGAACTGTTTGTGCACAGATAAGATCTATCAAAAATAAAATTGAAATGAGGTAGACCAAAATACAGTATAAAAATACTCACATAATATATGTTCACATTATTATATTTATAAACATAAAAAAATTATTTTCCGTTGGCTACCAATTATAAAACAGATTTATTGTTGATTTTATCAAAGATTTGCTTTAATTTCAATACGAGATAGTAGATTAATTGTTTTGTAAAGTGGGGAAAATCAGGACGCCCGACCGCATAACCTCGAAAATTTGAGATTTGTAATCAAACGTTCGTGACATGTGCGCTCGGAAATTCATCGTTTTTTTGATTGCTTATCAACGTAAACCTTCAAAAATGGATTAGTTTTGTTTATCGTCACGTAGATTTTCTCGATTAATTCGTTAAGTTTGTAACAACAATAATAAGTGAGTTTCAAATACTTGACATATTCTGTAAACATCCGAGTTTTAATCATTACAATCCTCGTGAATGTCTATAAGAAACTGGATACATTAGTAATAATTCATCAAAAACCGCAAATAACTAATTACGTTATTTAACTTAATAAATTACCTTTAATTTTTCCTTAAAGGATCAAAATACTTCACATTATGTTCATCTCTTTTGTAAAAACTTTGCTAAATTATTTAATTTGAATACAACAAGTTGTATTTCTGGTTTCTTAGTTCTGTAGTTACACGAATCAATGGAACTTATTTTGTCGACTTACTTCAATTTCTGATAAAAAGACAAGAAAAAAGATTAATTACTCTCCATAATAATAATTCTTTGAAAAATTAATGAATAATCCTAGAGAAATGTAGATTCAAACTTTAGAATTATTTATAAATTTTAAGCAACGTACGCTAATGTCTATATTTTTTTCAGATATTGGATGTATAGTTTAGCCTAGAGATTAGGAAAGGAATGCAGAAATATGAAGATTCTCAAAGATAAACAGCAGCGGAGAATGGAAAGGAAACATAAGAAAATGGCAGCTCTGATAGAATTAACAAAATTAAATGATGATGAGAGAGCAGCAAGAGAGTTTGGTTCAAGAAGCTCCAGTGGTGTGGAAAACAATGAAGAACTTCAGAGCTCGCAGGGCTCATTGAGCAATGACGCATCTACTCGTAAGCGAGTTTGTCCAGCTATATCTGGTCACTCTGAAACAGAAAATGTGAATGATGATAAGAACACTGAAAATCCTGAATCAATGGAAGTATCAGCGACAAAAAAACCTCGGTATACATGGAACCTTTTTAATAAAAGCTGCAACCTCACAAGAATTTTTTTTTCATTCTGAATAAGGCAAAAGAAATATTATGGAAATGCGACTAGATTTTGCCAAAGAATATTGTGTTTCAACAAATTACCATAATATATGTTTGATTCATAGGCTCAACGGAGAGGAGTACATGAAACTGAAACAACAACTGAAAGAACGCAAACAAAAATTGCGAGTAATACCAAGATTTCGCTTAAAAGGCTTTGGTGAAAGTGCGAGTCTGGCTATTGTTTCCGAGGCAGATCGCATTCCAATATTTCTTAGAGATGTTCAGCACTTGCTCATGTATTCGTTGCTTGGACACTTCTCACCCTATTTACCTGCACGATGGTGCCATTTGGAGAAATTCAATAAGGTGAAATTTGAACTTAATTTTATTAGAATATTCGCATCAATTATAATCAATTCTTTCTGTTTGTGAGTACCTCATTTATCGAAGATACTACAATCGCGTTGTCATAGAACGTGGTGTTGCAATACCAAACTTTCTTACTAAACATCAGTGCCATTAATCTCACATTATTCTTATCATTTTTTTGTTCATACTTGACCTCAAGCTGTTGTCAAAGCCCCGGGTATGCACGATCAATTTTTACTATTCACATGAAAATTCAGAAAACAATAAATATATTTTACGTTTATAGAAAAGCCCGTGAGAGAACATTTTAATTTAAAAGTATATTCTTGAAACATTCACTTTGATTACATGCAATATTTTGTTTCTTGATATCCTATAGATTACGCATACAGTAGTGTTTGTCGTCGAGGGTTTCTCAATATACGACTACTTATCACATGAATCTATCTTCACCAATATTACATCGAAATTGGATTTTCGTGTCGAGATGGTTACACCTGCAGCGTACGGAGGGTCGGTTATCGAAGAAATCGCTACAGTTCCGTTGACCGGTTCTCAGTGTGATGGATTAATAAGACGTAATGATGATCACATTATTACCACATTCACATATAACAACGAAATAAAAAATATATTTAATTCCAGTGATACAAAATATATTTTTCTCTTATGATTGATTGTTAACAGGTTATGGATCATTAGATGCTGCAATGCAAAGCACAGGTGACATCGTGAGGTTATTGAAAAGCGTATTTCCGATGCGCTCGGCAGTTGCTGAAAACGGCAGAGAATTAACGAGGGAAGAGCTCATTTTTCTACCACCATCAGATAAATTTTCAAGAACTCAATTGCTACTCTCCCCATGGCAAATGGTGGAAGAAAATTATCCTTTACCACTTCAGGGTGTCCTTGCAAAAAAATATGGCGATTACGTTCTGACGAAAGACGAATACATCGAAGCTTGTGCAAAATCTCCGATGTTTGGTCTCGATTGTGAAATGTGTCGGACCACCACTGGTCTTCTCGAACTCACTAGGATATCTTTAGTAAATGAAAAAATGGAAGTAAGTTTGAAATGGCAATTGACATTATTACTTAATTGATTTATAATTTACAAAAAGTCCTATTCATCAACTTGTTTCTTTTTTCAATCAATACGACCACGTTGAACTTGAAACTCAGTCTGATTTCGTGGAAAATTGACTGGTTCTGATCCATAATGGAAATATATTTCAAGTATTTTTTGCTTTCAGTAATCTTTTAGAGAACTTTTTGATTACTTTCGATTTGAAAATATTCCTCCACCAACATGAGTGTTTATTTTTTAGAAAGTGAATTTATAAGAAAAAATAATTGGCATTTTTGTTTGTTTTTCAACAGATTGTTTATGATAGTTTAGTCAAGCCTGAAAACAATATCACCGATTACTTAACGCGGTACAGCGGTATCACGAAAGAAAAACTTGAAGGTGTTACAACGAGATTGGAAGATGTTCAGAACAAATTACGAGAATTATTGCCCCCTGATGCCATTCTTGTTGGTCAGAGTTTAAATTCTGATCTTCACAGTCTTAAAATGATGCATCCGTATGTCATCGATACTTCAGTCATTTTTAATTTATCAGGTGACAGGTAAATTATGCGTTTCGATCGATTTTTATTTAAAGAAAGTCAACGAATTATAATTTTTTTGAAACATTCAACTATGAAAAAAATGTGTTGTCTAGGTATCGCAAGACAAAATTGAAAATTTTGGCACATGAATTTTTGAATGAAAAAATTCAGTCTGCCGGTAAAGCAGGGCACTGCTCAACCGAGGATTCGCAAACATCGTTGAAGCTCGCTAAGCTTAAATTGGCAAACAGCGTTGATTTCGGCGACGCTGTTCTTATCTGCCAAAAGAACATTGAAGCAGCACATACGAGGATCGATAGGAAAAAAGAAGATAAAGAGAAAGCCAAAGCCGAACGTTACAATTTTGGAGTTTCTCTCTTTAAACATGTTACGCAAGAACAAAAAACCGCTGCAATCGTCGCGAATAACGAAATTATGAACGAATATTCAAAATATTTGAAGAATTCTTCGCTCAGTATTATGGACGATGAAAATTTCGACCAGAAGGATCAGGTATTTTTTTTGGCACTTTATCTAATTTACTGAGTACACTAGAAGAGGCATTCAACGTCGTTTCATGAAATTTTTTCATCGCCTTACATTTTTGTTCAAAGAAAATGTTTTTTCAGCTCGTGTTCACTATACGACATAAGTTTGACGAAAATTTATTTGTGGCATCTCTCATATTCTCAAGTTGATCTTGAAATAAATATTCATCTTTCTTTTTTTGTAGCTTCGTCTCGTGGTGACTGAAACTAATAAACATACGGTGAAGCGTTCCTGTGAAATCGCAATGGAACATGCTTTAACTTTTTGTCATGTGAGAATGACACAAATTGAAGAAGGAAATGAAGAAAAAATGGCAAAGAATTGCAAATCATTGGATAACTGGTTTGGCAAATTGTGGGAAAGTATGGCCGTTAACGGTCTCGCGTGTGTTGTGCTTAGTGGACAAAACAATGCTTCGAACGGAGCATGTTTTCTTAATATTAAAAAAAGTTCTAATCCCATTGCACCGTAGATGTTAGGAGAGCTCTAATTTCGTACCCCTGGCTGTACGAGTTCAGAATTGTTGAGAAGATTTCACGTTCTGAAGTTTCGTCCAAAATAATTTAAGAATGTCTCTGCAAATCCTTATATACAAAAAAATTAGAATTATGGATTCGCTGGAAGTGTGTAAATGGAAGATGTTGTACTAATAAATCTTTTATATTCCGTTTATTCAATGATTGGAGTAGTCATGAAACGTTGTTTATTTTTTCATCATCGATTCCGCTAGCGGAACGGTTTTACTATCATACATGATCCAACCACGATATTCTCAAATCAGTCAGTTTAGTTTCGAGGTTGAGATAAAATCAACTGTCTCTGGTTCTTGAAACTCCAACAGACACACATTTTATTAGTAAATAGTAAAAGTACTTTTCCTAAAATTACAGAGTTTAAAAAACAACTCACGGTAACATCTCGACGACAAGTATTTTAAAACATTTTCGGTACTTTTAGTGCTTAAGCAAGTTTTCTGAATTTTTTTCCATTGTTCAAAACCGCTGAATAAAACTATTTTCGTAAGCAATGGAGCACCTATTTCCCCGACATACGATAACATATTTTCTACTTTATCGGTGTTATGAAAAGTCTGCCGCGGGTTCCAAGTTCAAATTGGGATTCAACCGTTCAAAAGTATCTAAATATATTAAGAATTGTGACAAATCAACATAAATTTTTACTTTTTACATTTTAAATCATTTATTTTTGTGAATAACAGAAATCTATTTGAATTATAAAATTTAAGACTTTTATATTAGATTAAAGTAGTTCTAATGCTGCCCCGGTACTACATGCCCGGCTAGCTCAGTCGGTAGAGCATGAGACTCTTAATCTCAGGGTCGCGGGTTCGAGCCCCGCGTTGGGCGATATTTTTTTTTTCCAATATTGAAAAAAACAAAAACCCAAATAATCCGACAAGTCATAGGCCAATCAGTCTTACTCCAAATCTAAGTAAAGTATACGAAGCAATTATAAACAACAAAATAAATAATCACTGTTTTACGCAATCGGTAATGCCAAACAATCAATTCGGTTTCAAACACCGACATTCAACCACAAACGCAATACACAAGCTATTATCTGACTTAAATATATGGGTAGGAAATAGTCAAATAGTTGGAGCAGCTTTGTTAGATTTGGAGAAAGCATTTGATTCAGTTTGGTTGGATGGCCTTTTATATAATATAAACTAGTAAGAAAAAAATTTCCTGAATAGCTTATATTAACTATACGGGATATGATTTAAAAAAAAACATTTGTAACTTGGGATGGAATGAATATATCTACAAAAACATTTATAATTGAAGAAGGATTACAACAAGGAACTGTAAACTCTCCAATTCTTTTTAACATCTTTACATGCGATTTATTAAACGCATTTAAATTAAATAATGGAGAAGATACATCAGCAATTGCATTTGCAGATGACGTAATAGTTTACACAAAAAGTAATGAAGCAACTACAGTACAAAATAAATTGGAAAAAAGAACTGAAAAATTAATAAATATTATTGTAATTGGAATCTAAGAATAAATCCACAAAAATGTGAAACAATCTTATTTAGAAAACCTAGATATCAATTATCATCTTAGAATAAAATTGGAATAACTAATTTCCAAATAAAAACAAAAATACCTGGAACAAATATTTAAAACAAAACATACCGCATAAAAAAGAAGTAAAATATCTAGGAATGCATTTAGATTACTTACTCAAAGGAAATATTCATTTAAAAAATCAGTCAGTAAAAGCTAAAAAAGCATTTCAAGCAAATTGTGCCATTTTTTTCAACAAGCATTTATCGAATAAAACAAAAATAATATTATATATGCTACTAATAAGACCGATAATAACATATGCTGCTCCAATTTGGTGGAATACTAATAATACAATGTTTGAACAGATAAGGAGATTTGAGAGAAAATGCTTAAGAACTTGTTTACACATGAATAGATCTGCTCATTCTGATTACAAACACTTTATGGAAAATAAAATAATTTACAATATGGCCAATATACCAAGAATAATCGATTCTTTTACAATAAAATTAACTAGAGATTATTTTAGTAATTTACATTTATTAAATAATAGAGTGATCAGAGATATAACAATCCAAGACAACAGAGTTACTGAAAGACAATTAATGAAAGGATATATAACACCTCAGGCATTTATATATTGTGATCAAAAAGGTTTAATTCAAAATGCTAATAATATTTCAATACTATATCATTGGAAATGAAATAAAGCAAATAAAAGGATATCAATGCAGAATAATGACTTTGAAAATAATATAAACAACTTCAATGGATCTATTACAATACCTAAAAGAGATTACAATGACTTTTACAGACTAAATTTCAGAAAATATTGGTGGTTAAGCAGGAATGCCATAAATATTAATGAATTAATTGAAAGAAAAAAACGATTTATGTTAAATGATATAAATAGATAAGAAAAAAAAACTTTTTAAAAGGTCATTAGATCTTGTAAGCCAAGATATTAGAAATAAAATAGTAAAATTTTAAATAAGTTATTAATCTGACATAAAGAGAAATATGTAGAGGTTTCTTTTGTTTCAGTTAAAAATAATTTTCCTCATGCTATAGAAAAAATTGTCAGTACGTAAATTGGATTACTATTAGTAATAATATAAATAATTATAAGAAGATTACAGAAATGAGCATTAGTTAATTAAAAGAATTGATACATATGAGCCTTGTAAGCTTACAAGCACATATATAATAAATTTAGAAAATAATGGATTTGCTTATCTGTTTTGTTGTATCCAAAAAAATTAAATATGTTATGAAAAATTTGACAATAAACACCTATAAAAAAAAAAAAGTAGAGAATGAGACTCTTAATCTCAGGGTCGCGCAGGTTCGAACCCCGCGTTGGGCGATATATTTTTTTTTCCAATACTGAAAAAAATAAAAGCTCAAATGACCCATCAAGCTATAGACCAATAAATCTAACATCAAGCCTCAGCAATGTATTTGAAGTGATAATCAATTCAAAAATATATCAACACTGTAATTTAAACAAAGAGGACATCCAGCATCATACAGACAATGTCTATATATTATACTAGCAAATGGAATAAAAACAAACCAAAAGAAACGAAATAAATCAATAACCCAGCAAAAAATCAATCAAATAATAAAAAAGCAAACAATTTTTTCCTATGCATTGTAAATAACAATTACTTTCTAAACAAACTGGAAAAAAGCGAAAGTATTGCTAATATTAAAAAAGAACTAAAATCCAAATGACCCATCTAGTTATCGACCAATCAGCTTAACACCCAGCCTTAGTAAAATATACGAAGCTGTCTTAAACAATAAAATACAAAACCATTGCATATCGAGCAATATCATCCCTGATTCGCAATTCGGTTTCAAACATCGTCATTCGACCACACATGCGGTTCATAAACTATTACCTGACCTAAATATAGCAGCAGAAAAAGCCAAAGTATAGATGCTACTGTACTAGACTTAGAAAAAGCTTTTGATCCGGTGTGGCTCGAAGGTCTATTATTTAAACTGAAAAAAAAGAATCGTTCCAGCATCGTGAATATTAACAATATGGGATATGATATTTTCTAGTAAAACTTTCGTTACATGGAATGGTACAAACATATCAACGGAAACATTTAAAATTATTAAAGAAGTCTTATATTACAACAAGGAACCGTATAAGCTCATCAATTTTATTTAACATATTCAGAAGCGATTTATTAAAAACTTTTAATTTATGTAATGAAAAAAAATACATCTGTAATTGCTTTTGCCGATGATGTAATTTTTTAGATAAAAAGCAATAAAGCACAAACAGTACGTGACAAATTAGAAGAAATAACTGAAACTTAAGAATAAATCCCCGGAAATGCGAAACAATATTATTCAATATTTTCATTCTTTATTTGGTATTATTTATTTATTTATTATATTTATTTAATTTTTTCAATACTTTTAAGGTAAATTTTATAGAATTGTTTTTCGCCTGAAGTCATTGATGTATGACCACAAACGAAGCTATGAAAAATGTTTGAAAAACATATAGGAAACCAGAAAATAGATCGCAATTATTGATTTTTTCAAATTAAATCTTAAAGTCATAAAATTTTCGCTGAACATTACAAGAATGTTGCATGAGTTGATATTGATGTAAAAAACTTTTTTCGAAGACTCTTCACAAAAAGTATTTCAATAGAAATTCTATTTTTTGCGGATTAAAAATCATCTTGTAATAAGTTATTTCAGTCACTGAGCCTGAGCCACCTTTCATCGACTGCTCGCTGAGCCAAATGAATTTGTTACTGTAGCAAATACCTTGTGTTACATCGGCAAATCTTTCGTGGATTCACATTTTTCGTTTTTTAGCAAATGTCTTACTTTATTGTTATAATGAAAATTCAGCTACTGCTAATAAAATTCTACTAAAAAAGAATCTTTTGCTGTTAATGACAGGATAATTTCTCACTCGAGCTCTGAATTCTGAAGCCTTGATTAAATAATACCATGATTTCGACGTTATTATTGTGTCCCGTTTTAAGGAAGGAGATGGAGAACGAAAAGATTTGGAGTCTTATAGGCATAGAGGTGATGCTCCGCTGTTGAGAGAGCGCTTAATCCGTAGCCCTCTGGCTGATTTTTGCCACACCAGAAATCACGCCAAGGAATAAGACTCAAGTATTGAGAATGAGAAAACAAACATGCGCTTTGTAGGTTCAAACGTAGTCAAAATAAGACTTAGGGCTACTCGAACAGGGTTCAGAGGAGTATAATAAGGTTTTGTGCAGGAGGTAGGCCGTGCTGTGACAGTCAAGGGAAAGAAAAAATTCATTCGAGCGATATTTTCAAGCGCGTAGGAGGACTTGTAGTATCAAGTGGCCTCATATGAAGCTTAAATGGAGTCAAATGCCTTTAAAATAGGCTCAAAATTTCGACTCGGGAGGGGGAGGGGGGGGGGGGGGGGGAGAGATTTCATCAATAAATTATAACCAATTTTCAAGAATCGATCAGATCCAATAAAATTGTATCACGATTCTTAAAATGATTTTATTGAAAAGGGTAACTCTCCCTCTAGTCTTGGTCGTACGATAACTGAAAATTATAATAGCTTTCATTGATAAGTGTAAAAAAATGAGAGTAAAAATTCTAACTCCAAATTTTGAACCTGACATCAGCTGAAAAATAAGTCAAAACGAAATTGAATTCGACAAAAAAAGTTTCTGCTTCAACTTTGAGAAAATAATATTGTTCTATTTTCTGGTCCCAGTGTGCAGTTGGAACGGTGGCTACCACAGAGAGCTTTTTCCCAAAAACAAGAACCACTGCCGAATTAACATTTTTTTATACGCAATTTATACGAAATATTCAATTCTATGATGACTATACATCGTTTAAATTAAGCAAAAAGTTGTTTCATTGAGAGAACTTTTCAAAAATAAAAAAATAACTGGAATCTATCCTATTTTTTGTCCCTCTCGACATTCAAAACCTTTGTAATTTAATTTTTATACAAAAGGTCTAAAACTATTTCCACCGAAAAATCAGAAAACAATGACAATTAATATTTTCTTCAGATTTAATTTTGAATATTTATTCTTGAAATTCGCTTTTCTTTCACCGATGAAATTGACCAATACGTGCTAGAGCTGGTATACGAGGTTCGACGCGAGTGTATGCTGATGTGACTATAAAGGACAATCGGCGCATGATCTATGAATCCGTCGATACATGAATTGAAAATCGATAAACAGAACGGAGGGAAAGGCCGTGCGACCCTCGTAATATTATATACGCACGTACAACATGATCCATTATTTTCATTGTCCACTCGAACTCATTTCATTTTTTGTGAAAAACCGAGGCTCTTTTTATACGCATTGCGGAGCAAGGACCGAACAATCGATCGCACGTTCGACCTCGGTGGATCACCAACAGCTCGAGGCGTAAGCTTATGTACGAGAGAGCAAAATCCGCATGAGATTTTGAATAGTACATTAGTTGACGATTGAAATCTTTCCTGTTCGGCTGGATTATCGTGGATCGATTACTTATAACGATGGTTTACGATTTTCACTCATCACACTGGAAACTAAATTCACTTGGCAGTCAATAAAGTTCAGAACTTGGCTGTCGAAGTCGAATCTGACAAATTGTTTAATTCCGTGACGATTAGCTCGCATGTTCGAAATATTATTTCAAATTTTCTTATGAGTTTAAATGTCATACGTTTTTTAGTTCGATCAAAGTTATTCCGATTGTTTGTAAAATGAAATTTTTAAATGCAGTTCTTCAAGAGCTTCCGCCATTATTTCGATGATTAGGCAGCATAAGTTGATGTGACAGTGCTTAGTAAACCCCAATGTTAACTTCATCACTAACTAAACCGATCCGGAGAAGAATGAAAGATCCACGAGTCACGATTCGAATAATGCGATGGAGAAAATGCGTTGGTGAGTTGTAAACGAAAAATTGTATATGAACATACATGAATTTATGTAAGCATTACAAATGTAAACCACTGAAAACCTGATTTCATAGAAATTAAACAAAACGGAAAATTATTTCGGTTTAGTAACGAAATTTTTAAAGTTTTATACCAACTAAAAATAATTACAAATGTAATAATAATTACAAGTGTAAACTGAAATGTAAAAATTACATTCTAATAATAATTACAAATGTAAATTGAAAACCTGATTTCATAGAAATATAAAAATATTTTCTGAAACAAAACGAAAAATTATTTCGGTTTAGTAACGATATTTTATAGTGTTATACAATTTTTGCAACATAACGAAATGTTGATGAGACGATCAAAATTCGGTGTTCATGATCGAAATTATTTTATTGAACAGCACTCCACAAACATTTTTTGTGTTCTTACAAAGCAGGTTTCTTCAATAAAAATTTAAACTATTCACTCCAACTAAAACAACCGTACTGAAGTATTGCATTTGGAACTGAACTTTTCAGATTTGGTGATGAGAATCCTCAGATATTCTAGAGCCTCGGTTAAATTGAGTGTCACATTTTTTTCGAGATTTCTTAATATTTAGACTTCTCTACCGAAACTCCTTAAGCTATAAAAAAATAAGAAGCTAAAAAAAATGAGAAAAATATACAAAATAAGAAAATAGTACCAGAAAAATGATCGAAAGGTACACCGAAACGTGAATGTGTTTGTTGGAGTACATAAATGGTTCAAGAAACCTCTTTCGGTTGGTTCAAAAGTACTAGAGCTTTAAAGCATAACGGCTAATATTGATAGTATACAAATTATCCATATAAGGGAACTGCGGACGTAGTATTTGCGAATCAATCGTAATTGTTAGCCTAATCGACTTGTCTGCTAGCCGACCAAGCGAACAATCTCGTCCATTCATCTCAATTTATTCGGAGACATGCATTCCCTCCTACGCACCATTAGTAGTGCCAACTTTTTAGGCGCAAGACGCCTCTTTGATCGAGGTTTAAGCTCAAAGCGTAACACGCTCTTTAATTGAGACATTTGGCTCAATTACTTATCATGAGATCCGGCTGCACTTTTCCAATTCTTCTTTGGCTGACAAGTCGTTCAAGACTTTTCGAAATATCCTTTCGATTCGAGTGAACTTTTCTCCAAAGTCGAACAAGCTTTATGTAAATAGTAAGTGAAAAATCAGTGTTGAATATTTCCGAATAATTATAATTGAGGCATTTCGTGATACTATTGAATGCGTGTGTTGTGAATTGATAATGGCCAAAATGATAGAAAGCCTTGGCAGAATATTTCCATGATGTCTCATATTGACTCATATTTTTGCTTGATTTTTTTCCACGGAATTTTCTTGTGACGTTCCACTTCGATCTGTGACTTGACAAGTTAAGGCCTGACTGTGGGGTTCTGAGATGTACTAGTTTGACCTACTTTTCTCCTCCTGTCCTTCTCCCCTCGGCGTTGTCCTTCGTTATTCCTTTGCAAGGATCGATATTCTCCTTCCTCACATGACGATCCCCTCAAGGGCACATTATTCTTACCGTATACAAAATATAAAACTCTAAAGTGATTGAGAGTTTCGAAATTCCTTTTCTACCAGTAATTGCAAATTTATTTCAAAGGTTTTCTCTTTTTTAACAAATTTTCTTGGATGACGAAGTCGGAATTTCTCTCACGGAAATGGCATCGGTCATTCTTAAAATCTCATAATCTTCCAATTTTTCTCTATGTAACTGACACCGCAATGTAATCGTGTCTACTTTGGACTTTAATGTTCTATATCGATCGATTATCTAATTCGCCATCATCCCAGATATTATTTTATTATACTATCGCAATGATACTTTTCTTCTGAATTGTATATTCAAATCAATCAATAATTTATAAATCAAGTGTGCAATAATATTGATCACAATCGTGCAATGTCATATCCATGGACACGAGATATTTTAGGATCACACGTAAGTTTGACTCATGGAAAAAGGGTATTATCGTTGAGAGCTTCGAACGTGAGTTCGGCTCGTTTCGGTAGGTCAGAGAGAACATTCGACGGAGTACTCGAGTCTCTATGGTTACAGGAGTGGTGGCGACAGCACTTTGAGTCACGTCGTCGAGACTTTTAGGGGGAATTCTTTTATCGTTCCAACATCCCCGCTCCGTCTCGAATGAAGTTCGTGCAAAATCCAATTATTCATTTCATGTCGAATCCAATTCCATATTCACATTGTTTCAATGCGATTTATCAATTAACTCAACACAAATTTCAGCCTAATAAGAGGAAATAGTACAACGATTGTAATGCTTGTGCAACACCCCTTTATTAAATGCTGCATCGAAAATTATTCTGAGATCACAGATTCGAGGAATCTTTTGAAAAAAAAAATCTCCAAAAATTTCAAGGGCAAAGTTATATATACATACGATGTCGTTATAAATAAGCGATAGTCAGAGTTTTTGGACCAAAATCCTCTCGAAATAGTCGAAACCCTCAAGATCCTTCCCTGCTAGACGTGGGTAGACGCACCCACGTGTATTATGTACATATATAAAGGTTCACATAAAATGTAGGTCAACTTGGGGTGGCCTTGAGCCCGATAAAGTTCCAAAATACGCGAGGCCTTGGCATATATATGTGCACATAGAAGTGTATAGAGGGACTGCTAGGGATTCTCCCTAACTGTTCCTGACCGTTCCGGTCGGGGATCCGAATAGGGTGGATTTTGTTACACAACATATGAAGCATTCTTTGGCCGCTACGTATATAGTTTCTCAAGGGTCTTCAAGAGAGCCCGGGAACGATCGATCTGGTATGCGTAAACACGGGAAATATGTAGCAACGTATAGATGTCAAGTTTTCATAAATATTTACAAGTTTTCTTCTAAAGATTAAGCCACGCATTTATCTGGACAGACTGTTTACTAAACATTTTTGTACTAAATCATCAAACATTCAAATTACTGTGTTACTCCACAGTTGACTTTGACACGTTTTTACATCTTTTCACTTCAGACACGCTTCGGTTGTAAATATGATTTTCCTGATATTTTTTAGTACAATTTGAATGATAACGATTGTACATTGTCTAACGTTGACTCTTATTTAATTCTAGCCAGGTCAAGCTTAAGGAGTTTCGGTACAGGCGATACAATGTTGCCATGCTAATCCATGCTAAAAAAATTAAAAAATTCAAAAAGTTCAGAATTTTATAAAATTTGGTGAACATATTCTTTAGTGCCAAATTTGACGACACACATTTTTTAAGATTTTTCTTCTACACAGTTATCGAGTAATTGATCACTAAAGTTTACGTGTATAAGCATAGCGTTTCCATATATATAGGTATACATTCCGGGCATGAGAAATCTGCTTTAATGTGTAATTACTCGATAACTAAGTAGAAGAAAATTTTGAAAAAATTTGAGTTTTCGCACTTGATGTTGAAGAACATTATCACCAAATTTGATCAATTTCTTAATATTTTGACTTCTGTACCGAAACTCCTTAATGTGTAATTACTCGATAACTAAGTAGAAGAAAATTTTGAAAAATTTGAGTTTTCGCACTTGATGTTGAAGAGCATTATCACCAAATTTGATCAATTTCTTAATATTTTGACTTCTGTACCGAAACTCCTTAATCGATTTGAACAGGGTTCAATAGAATTCATAGCATCTGTGATTTGCATGGCTTATTCATTTCAATACGCAATGTTTTCTCACCTGTCGTTGACTCGACAAATTCTCACTCTTTGAGTTGAAAACAATTTCCTCCAACTGCTATGACATATTGTCTTTAATTTGTTAAAAATTAGAAGCTCAACTTTTGACCTCTATAACGTAATCAAGTGTTCGTGTGCAAAATACTCGAAATTCGTTAAAATTTATTTCATTAAATTAATTACTTGAAGTCTGGAAATTCTTCAATAACGAATGTGGATTTAAAAATCAAAGGCATAGCATTTGCTTGATGATTCCCGACTCCCAAGAAATATACCAATCAATTTTTTTCTGCTGCTTAAAAAATCTAATGATTTATTGACAACCTGTACAGAGTTCGGAGACAAAAACACGAAATACAAAAGCAACAATACCGTCGATGTTCGTAGATAAAATATCGCGATTTTCAGAACGTAGAAAAGTGACTCCGTTTAAATAATGGAGTCTCGATGATCCCATAAGTTCACACGAGCTCCCATTCGTCTCGCACTTCTCGTCGGAGCGACCAAACTTTTGAGTGGATTTCAGACGTGCTTTAACGGAAACTACGTGACAGAAAAAATATATTTCCGTGCGCATGAGCGTATAATAAAAATACAAAAATGTTGCCCTTCCGCGATGGCAAACTGAACTGAGAATAACATTCGAGATACTAAAGTTTAACGCACATTAACTATGGTCACCACGAGTGAAAGAAAAGGGGCAATACTTGGACATTGGAGCACTGACCCCGCGGATAGCAGCAAAGCCATCAAACACTTCAAATGCGACATCGTCCATTTTTGGATTAACAATTGACGATTCGTTAATTCATTCAAAGAGAATGCATCGAGACTCTAGGAACTGTGAATCATGCGTCATCACAGAACGATGTTAAATTATTTTCTTGCACTTCAATCCCGGAGGAATGATTCCAAAAAATTTCAAAAATTTGAAACAAAACCAACGAAATCAAAGAATTTGAAATACTCAAATAATATGAAGCATAGCAAATATTGACTTTTTAAAATTCAAAGTTCAACTGCGTGTGATTCTGGTCCGTTTTCGTTACGAGCTTTTCAATATCTACAGAACTTTTTATAAACGACGGGAAGTATCGTCAAGTGAAGTTGAAATTTTTAACGTATTTTCAGATTGGATCTCAACTTTCCATTTTTCTAGACTCAAAATTCTTCCTCGGATCCGTGCCTGAGTCAATGGCAAGCATTCATTGAGGTAGTCCATACAATAGCCCACTCGAGCGAGCAACTATGTTAGCTGCAGCGTCATTACAGGAAGTCATCAAACCTTTTAACGCATATCAGCCGTTGACAGATTTGAGATGAGTACGGAAAAAAATACATAAATAGAATAATCCATTTTCAAGCGTGCTTCATTTACAATCATATTTAATAAGAGATACGATATAAACGATCCTGCGTATCACTTATAATAATTTCCATCGTCAATAGGGTATTACACCTTTTTTTGAAAACTGTTTCAAAATAATTCTGAGATCGTAATAAACCAGTGGAATTTTTATTTAAATTTTATAAGACCGAAAAGTGTCTTAAAAACTATTATTTATTTATAATTTTAAATTTTTGCGTGGAAACGCTAGCCGCCATGTTGTTTCGGATTGTGACGTCACTCCGTTAGTAAACAATACGATTGCGAAAGACCAAGTAACAAGATTTGTGAATATAATGAGTTATAATAGTATATCATTGGTGTCTCGTACCTGAATGCGATAATACAAAAGTGTAAAAATGCCACAAAAATTGTGGATTCATCGTCACCATCAACATATTTATCATTGGTAGATTTGTACTTTTTGCTTTCACAAAACCTTCTTCCATGATGCGATTTTAATAAAATGAATGATAAAAGTCCACAAACATACATAATAGCTTGTAAAATTTCAAAATAACACAGAGCGCACGATAAGAATCTAGATTGTTTACTATCGGAGTGACGTCACGTTGGAATCCAATACGGCGGATGGCGTTTCAGACATTTGAAAAACAGATGAAAAAGGACGATTTTTAAAATTGAATTATAAAATTTACTTTGCATTTTTATATATTTTTTACATGCTGTAAAATATCCTATTCTGGGGTTAATTTTGCTTGACAATCCTTCCTCTGTGCAGCACAAGATTCGTATAAAAAGTAGTTTCTGTTACCAAAGTGTCCAATGAAAATATAGAATTTTTTTATGACGGATGCCTTCAACTGATTATCTTCAGTTTTGTAAGTTTTTGCTGATATAATTTATTAAACTTTGAGAGTGTTTCTTTCCCAGCGATCAAAAAAGTTCCTTCATTGAACTGTATTCAAAGACTTGATTGAAACAGATTTGCAGATGAACGAAAATTCGTCGGTTCCTTTAGAAAACCCCTTAATTGTTGTACATTCTGTTAAAAATTGTTCTCAAATTCGAAGAAAAAATTTGCTGTCAAAATTGTTTCATCACATTCGTTGTTTAGAAAAATTGAATTCTGACAAGTGTGTCTGAAAACCTATTTTAACCTGTATCATTGACGATGGAAATACGCTTGTTTAGATCTACTGGATCTAAATAGCAGACATGAATTTTGGATCGACTCCAAAAAATTGAGAAATCTTTCCACCGACGTTTCAAGTCGTTTACCTCTCAATGAGAATAATCGTGTCAATTGTGGCCTGCCCTTCGATTTTTCCTATTAGAAATAGAAACATTTGGAGAAATGGCATAAAATTATTTCAAATAAGAGAGGCGTGACCACAATTTAGAAATACCGTGAAAAAGAGAATAAAATTATGAATGAAAATCAGGATTTTTGAATGATTTAACACAAATATCGTACGTGATGGCGGAAGACTTACACAAAAGAATGGCAATATTCTTCCGGTTTTTCCCGCTATTTATAAATAGTTGGACCTTGAAGAACAACGTATGAAAACAATGAACTCGAAGTACTTTGACCTTTGAAAAACAACGCCGACCCAGTTAATGTGTGCTTGCCCAAGCTGGGGGTCATGAAGTTTCATGAAAAATAAGATCACTGTGATCTCTAGTTTCTCCCATAACAGAAATTGCAGTCTCGGAAAACAACAACAACCGCATGCGTGGCGTTGATTCGATTACAGTTTGTCTAAACTGCGTCGAAGATTCTAAAACTGCCGGAAAAAGGGATAACAAAAATTACGAATTCTCTGGAAGAGAAAAAAAATTCCAAAGCTGAAAGCTTTACAAGCATGCCGGGGTGGTGGTTATAAATATGGTGAAAAAGTCCGTGTGCCACGCATTCTTTCGAAGTTTGTGGAAAACTTGAATTTATTTTTCTCAATTTATGTAGGCAGACACTGCTATTTCGGTGAACCGAATTTTCCTCAGCAAGGTTTTAACCACTTTGACGTTGAAGTGTCGAAAATAATGCGTCAATATTCTTATCGATTACTTACGAACGGACTATTTTTCTATTGCGCTGCACAAAACATTTTAATGTGCAGTGAATTTAAAAAATCATATTGTTCAACACAAGCAAGGGATTTGCAGGAAAGTGATTTTTCATTCAATTCACGGAAAGTTATGGCACGAGCTCGACATGAACTATTCAAAAAGGTAGCCGAAGAATCGCAAAACTTGTGTCACGTGGGCTACTTTAGTCTCATAAACTCCAAAATGAGATCCTTCCAGTAATTAACTGAACGGATGGGAAAAGGGCACGTCATCCCGAATGGGGGATTCTCGAAAAGCATTATTCAGGAAGAGAAAAAATTTCGCAAGTGAGAATGGATAAATTTAATGTAAAAAGGTAGAAGGAGGGGCTGGTAAAGTGCGAGGCGTCTGCGCGCGTAGTTGCGCAAGTCTAGCGCGATAGCTCTAAACATAGCGTCAATGTGAGGAACAGTCCGCGGGGGCGCGTGAGTAGCAAGCAGGTTCCTCCGCGTTCTCGCGAATAATATTCATCATTGGGGCTTCGTTCACCGATCACGGAAGACACCCCTCCTACTTCCGTGAGAAGGACCAAATCGCTTTCCGCGTTGTCTAGTTAATTGAATTATTTGATTTTTTCGCAATTTCCACAAGCTTGGAAATTTTCATATTCGCATTAATTACGCGGCTCTACCGGGGATAATTCAATTGTTTTCGTGTCGAACACGTTCAATGCCCATCATGATTAACGTCTCTGATAGCGGAACCTGTTTCATCGTCAATCAAATGAGTGCAATGAGGGTGACAAATTATTAGTGACGAGAGTGAGCAATGTGATCGTGATTTAAGGTGTGCGCCAGAATAGTTTGAAAAAGTGTAGATCAATAGATATCACCGATTAGATGTGGAATAAGCGAACATTCGACTGCGTATGAAGGTAAATTTTCAATTTAAATATTTGTCATCGTTGAAAGGGAAATTAGAATTGAGCGGTTGCGAAAAACTTGAACTTGACTTTGCACACGAAAAATAATTTTCGATTAAAAACCATTGAATTTTCCGCACCTTATGTGCAGATCCGACGAATATAATTTCAATATTGTGCCACGGATTGGTACGTGAAAAGTATTTCGTCGATGGAGAAAAACCATCGCGGTCATGGTCACCCTATTTCCGTTCTCACGAAGTTTTCGAAATAGACCTAAAATAAAGCTACGTTATTGCCACAGGTGAGGGGCCTTCACTAGAATGGAACATCTGCGAAATGTAATAACTTGACAATCGGATATTTATACTGTGAAGATCCAACGTTTAGCTCCAACCCCTGCGAACGAGCTTTGAAGCTGAGGTGAATGCCCAATTATCATGCAAGTGAACTCAGACACTTTTCATACCATGGATACCCATGTGTAATACGATTCTTATTTTTCGTGAGGTCAAAGGTCAAAATCAGATGCAAAATCTTTTTACCAAATTGCGTTTCGCATAGATTTTCACTCTCAATATGCAAATATGGCGTATTATGACAACGAAGAAATTTGGGGCCAATACACACCGGTATGATTAAAAGAGAGCGCTCCATTCGCTCTCAATGAATTCGTGTATCGAAGATATAATAAAAAATGCAATAGAAACGATCGCAAAGACTCAACATTACACTTAAGGCGACAAAGCCGTACAGATCGTCGCGTTAAAAATACTAATGAGCTTCATCATTCACCATTGGAAGATAAAAATAAGACAAGTGGTTCAGTAGCTGCTTTATTGACTTCAAAAATTACGTTAATGCATTGAAAAGTGTTAAACACTGCTGTATCGTGTTTCAACCAAAACAGTGAAGGATTGTACTCTTAAATCCATCCACCCATCGCACTGTTTACTTTGAATACGTTTTTAATCACCGATGCTGAGCTCGAAAGCCTTTTAAAAATTTGGTCTTGAAGATCTGATTCTAAATGCGGAATTAAATAAAAATAAATTTGCATTCTTTAAATTGGATTCGAATTGAAATCTTATTGTTTCTCCCGAAATCCTGGGGTGGTCGAACTCCGTCAACATTTTTATCGTTGACCTTTCACTGAGTACACAGTATTTGAGTAAATTCGTAGACATAATCTCCATCTGTCAACTATCGAAGAGCAGACAGCGTCAGATAGTGCAAGTGCACTTTGTTCGGTCGACGACAGGTCAACGGAGGCCATTTATTCTTAGTGACTAATTAGCCGAATTTCAAAAAGGACCTCGAAGTTTTTGAGCCTTCGATAATTGCACTCCACTCGCATTAAAATCATAATGTGTCGTACAAATATTTTTTACTTGCATTGTGAACTGAGCTGATAATGAAATCTGTGTATTTGCAGCTTTTGCGCTTTCCGAAAAGAATTAATCTGCGCCAAGATGGTCCTGATAAAATAAAAACCCCTTGTAAACAAAGTAATCAAACTTCATTCCCTTTCATATACCGCTGATCTAATATTATTTCAATCCGTCCCAACTACCAGAGGTACAAATATTCTTCCTAATTTATGAGTGTTTGTTTAGAATTTATTTAAAATTTCGTAATGAAGAATTTTCTGCATACATAATAACTCAAAATGGAGTTAATAATCCGCAGAGTAGGAACAGTTTACGAAATTCCAGACAAAAAAGTTTATCCAAAATTCTTTCCCTCTCCAATTGTCGAATATTTAATTAGCATTGGCCATTGATAACTAATCTCGTGCCCTATTAATTTTATGTGGAGGTATAATAAAAGTACTGTTTTTTTTTATTTTCCTCAGAATTACAAAATTTTTGCATGCTTTTTCAAAGACTCATGGCATCCGTTGCTTCCCGATAAAAGTTACGTAATTTTAACAAACTAGTGATGCTGATCGAATTTTCAGATAATATTTGAAAATATATTTTGTTAGTAGTGAGTGACAGCTTCTCCATCTCGACTTTGGCCGTGCCACGTGCACACAGGAACGGAGTCGCGTCGGATCATTTGCAGATAAAGCTTAATTTTGACTTAGAATCAGTTTTGTTCGAAAATGATAAAATGAAAATGATGAAACTGGTTTCGGGAATTTGACATATTTTCAGGAGTTATACCCGAGTTCATTGTCGTTTTTTTCTTTAATGATTACAATAATTTTTTCAAGTTTTCTTGAAAAAGAAATTCTTTTCTGTTTAAAATATCCCATCACTTTTTTCGACCGGTTCGAACATTTATAATTTTATTGAGATTCGATTGGGACGATCGAGATTTCTCGTTTTCGAGATTTCTTCAGGGTTACCCTTTGTTAAGAAATGTTTTTCAAAATTTTGCTATTTTTGGTTTGAGTTCATTTGAAAATATTTTTGAGAAAGTTTAACATTTTGTTCATTATTGCCGATATCAAGCCCACCATTTTTCATGATTTCCAATTAAAATAAACTGGAAAAAATGTTCTATCAAAATACTTGAGAAGTTCGTGACCATCAATAATACTCAATGTAAATTAAGGGAAAAGTCCCTAAAATATTAGTTAGATTTTATTTTCGATCGAATTTCTTATTTTGGTTGTGCAAATGGATTGTGCTGCGGTGCAAGTATATTTTCAAACACAATCCAACCATCGCTAACATTCAACATCATTCGAAGACTATCGAACAAAGCAAAGCCTTGCGTACTTCGCCATATTTATTTTAATAGAGCTCCATTCATGAACTTTGTGTGGAATTTCACATTTACCTTCCACAAGGCCGAGTCATCATTGTTCCATGTCATTTTACTCAATTTGAAATTTTTTTAGAAGCCCATTTCATAAGATTTACCGAGAAAACTTCTATTTTCGCGAGAAATGTTTTATTTAATATTTTATCTCAGGTAAGAATGACTTTTATGAGAGTCTAAGAAAAAACAGTGATTCATTCATAGGCCATTAGATATCAGAATTTTGGTGGCCCGTAGAAACGCTCATGGTACTTCGGTGTGCCCAAGATCTTGAAACAATGTCGTGATCCCTGCTCTTAAATTATGTTTACGCTCGTAAATTGCAGTCCGAAAAGAAACTTCGTTATAGACATTATAAATATACCGAACTTAGACTCGGAAACAAACATTTAATAACCACCTCAAAGTAATCATCGTATCAGCAGTTGTTATCTTTCTGTGCCTTCTGGTAATTCGCATGTGGTTCAAACAAAACAAACACTGTCGTTTTTCTATACGGAGGGAACAACCTCCGAGTCAAAATGACTGTACGAACCTTGTAGATAATTATCCCTCTCGATACGATGCGCTAACTATCGTATGAACTTGTTTATCCAAGAACGAGTCGACGGATAGTGGCACGGACACACGTATTAAGGAAGATTATGCGTTACTTGTGATTCAAATGAGCAACTGAACTTTTTTGGTCTTTCCATGATCAAAGAAACGATTAAAATTTATTCTCGCAATTATTCAAATAGTGTGTAACTTATTTGTTGAAATTGATAAATTTTAAATATAATGACGGCGGTTAAAATACTTTCGTAGTTAAATCGTCAAGGAAAATGTGACGACAGCCATTTTCTATTTGTATGCGTATGCACATCTATATTTTAAACCAACTGGCGCATGGTGTTGTCAAAACTTCCACCGTTTATGTCGTTATTACTCGTTAACCTCAAATAAGTGTTTTTATTTTTCCATTCCCAAGTTATTTTCACCGGTAACAAGGCTTTCTGAAGACATCATTGATATCTAAAAACATTGCGCTTTCGTATTCTCGTTTTTGGTTCTTTAAAGTTGGGAGGATCCTATTTCATTGAATCCAAATCATCGCACAGGAAATGTGCCTGCCACAAGAGCCTGTGTATAACCCTTCAAAAAATGTGATTTTCGTTAATTATTTTCTCGACAACTAGACGGTAGATTCTATAACAATTCCGGGAATAAATGAACGATGTATATTTCTAGCATATTTTCAAATTTCAACTCTTAAAGTTGGAATTCTCCATTTCCGTTAGATTCGCGTAAACTTCGCTTAACTTTCTTAGCCTTTATACTTGGGCATTGTATTTCAGTCTTTTTTATTATATTTCAAACACAAACCTTTATTTCGCCTAAGGTTTAGAGATTAATATTACTTTGTAGTTTTATATGTTTTTATATAAATTCGAATATCGGAGGCCCGATATTCCAATGTAGTGCCAGATTCGATTTCTTATTGTTCCTTAAACTGAATACTTAACATGTGCTACGAGTATAAAAATATCATGGGAATGGTACATCTTCGAAAATGAATTTGCACGCTGGAATAATCGATGAAAAAAAATAGTCCTTCACAACATTTGTTGAATGGGTGCAAATTGAATTTGCACATCGCTTCCACTCAATTTCGGAAGATCGACAACACTTCCTTTGTATGTCAACATTTTATTTGCAGTCTGGTACTCTCGTGCGAGCGTTCATCGATGTTTTGTAATTGTGTAATGAAGCAACGTGCAAGTTTTAATTTGCATGCTTGTTTTATTATGAATTTTGCGTGGATGAAATTTTTTTTCTTTTTTTTTTTTTTTACTCATCACAATTGGTGTTTGCAAAAAATATTATGGAATACTTGCAACTTCTAAGAGTGGACTGTACATATATGATGCGTTTACAATCCCAGCCATAAACTAATTAAAAACGTTTCCCGTAATTCTCATTCGTAAGAATATTTTAGATGAAAATTACCAGACTTCGTTTAATTTTACGATTTTTTAACAAAGAGTTTATCTCGACCGGCCCCAACACAACGGTTTACAGTCATTCGTTTTCCGATGTTCCGATGATTCAGCGTCGAATCGAGCATCAACGACACAATCGATTTATTAATTCTGGAAAATCAAGTGCTGCGAGCATTTTCTTGGCAACAATGGCCGTATTTGTATCGATTCGCGATTCCGGAAACCCAGGAAACCTGAGGGAGAGTGAACAGAGGGCTCGGGTTGCGAATGTCAGGGAGGGAGAAGTGAGGGAGACTTGCCGACGCCACCTCCCGTGATCAATACTGGTAGCCCTTTGGTACTTACTAACTCCTCTGACATGAGCGTACTACATTTTTGCACATACGAAGTATAACACCGTATTCCAGCTCACGATCTTTCCAAGCATCCTTATTCGATTTTTGGATGCTCATTAATTCTCCGAATTTTAGATGGTACAGTCCAATTCTGACGAGAAAAATAAACCTCCAAAAAACCTTGGAGGTCGAAACAAATTGCGACTATAGTCGTACAAACAAATTCCAAGCTCTGCTTTTTACCAAGCTGCTCCATTTTTTTCCAACGACTTTCCAAGTACGGTACCATCGAGCCATTTCCTGTGTCAAAATACCACTGCATATGAAAACGTTTTTTATGCGAACTTTGAAAAACATAACTTGTACCAATTTTGTCTAAATGGACCTCTGCAATTGCTTTATTTATGAAATACGAACTTATTATTTGTTATTAACGATTTAACTCGCCTGAAGTAGTCGATGCGGTGATACAATATTTTGTTGTGGAACGGTAACGAAATGATGAGACGAATATTCGGAGGTGGTCGTTCTCAAATATCGATCTTTATCGTTAGGTAGCACTGTGATAATACTGAGATTCTAACGAGGCGACTCAGAGCGTTGCAAATTTGGGAGGGGTGAATTTTGAAGTCCTTTCGGAGGTATTTGTATCGCGCCAAATTCAAACTATCACACCTCAAAAAAGGAGTTCTTAATAACTTTAGATTTTGTTAGTTCGAGATAAAAACCTTCTACGATTTACTGAACTGAAATTCCGCTTATCGAGGAACATTTTTTCATCATTTTTTCATTTGCTTCCGGGTGACCTTCTACGGTTATGAGTAGTTTTAAGTCTCTTTTGTCAAACATCACATGGATCATAAGAAAAGACGAAGAGCTCGTAAAGATGCTGATATTTTACGGTGTTAATTGTTCGGTCACTGGAACTAATAGCCATAGAATTATGAACGCGACCAGTTTTCTCATTACTGGCTTCGATACTTTAAACAAAAGCTGCTATTCCGTTGGAATCTTTATCTCTCGGAAATCAAACGAGCGCGAAGAACGTTGTAAAAGTGGAAACTTTTAATTTCTAGTCAATGTGTCAACGCGTTCAATTACATTGCGATTAACTGTTTATAAAGTCATCACGCAGCTTTCAATGAAAACCCATAATCGATTGGACGGCAGATACAGTTCCGGATAATTTCATAACAGAATTCTCAGTCACTCAGCGGCGAAAAAAAGTCTCGATTTCTTCCCTCCCCTCGCGATGAAATTCATCAATGGCCAGTGTCGTCTGTCACGATCACGTTTTCCTCGTGCACATCTCGTACCTGCTGGTAGGAACAGTCTCTTCTGTCATCGAACGCTGCGCGATCAATTTTAATAAATAATCACAGTAAATGGAGCCACCAGAGACATGAGCTCGAAATATTATTTAATAACACCAGGGGACAGCCGTGGTCGAATCACTCTGTGCACGTGTCATGTGCATCATTGTATTTTCCACTGACCGTCTCTTTTTTCCATGCGCCGATACTGAATTTATACTTTTCATCAATTCACTATCTTTCGCGATCTCAAAGATCTGTGAGCTGTTGAATCCTTTGAACTAGTTAACAGAATCTTCTCGATCGTAAATAAGCTGACGACTCGAAGAAATCTACCAAAGTGTTTTAGGCCGGAGTGAAAAACCGAAGGGACTTGTGCCAGTCAAAAGGAACGAGATCAATGCAGTGCAAATTTGAATTTCGATACAGTTGACTGTGGCAAAACGCAGCGTTGGTCCCGTGGGACTGACGACGTTAAACTTTCCGTGTGCTCATCCCCACCGCCTGAACGGAAAAGTATTGCAAAGTCGACGCCGAGCCTGCGTTAATACGTGTTTCACTGTGACTCTTTTAGATGTTAGAAACAATGACTCGTTGACTAATGATCTCGACCTCCGTCTGGTATTATCGAGCAAAATGTTATGTGCGGATGGGGAATGAGAATATGGAAAAATAATTGTAAATATTCAGTGCGCCGTAGTTTCTAAGATTAATTTATGTTTTTAGTATTTTTTCCAATGGACGTTGAAGCTTGCAATGTCGGAGTCCAACGAAATGGTTTTGAAAAACCCTCCAATAATTCCAGGAATTCTCCAATTTCGTTCCCTGCCGAATTTACTATTCGTAGTTTTTCAACCTGCACCGATACTTCGTGGAATAATAAATCGGTGAATTACAAATGTTTTTTTCCGTTATTTCGTTGGACTCCAACGTTGCAAACTTCAGCGTGGTATTTTTGAAAATTTATGAAAATGGATTTATTGTGTTTTTTAAATAATATAAAAATGCGGAGCAGATTTGTGGGTAAAGGTTTTCCAGTATTTCCTTTGAATTTACGAATTTCAAGTTTATCGTTGCCAAGCGCAGAAGCGAATCGCGCTTGTGCATTCCAGTGCTCGGAATTGAGCTATTTTTCTGATTTTTAAACATTCGCCGCGCTTCGCATCATCACTCGCGTGGGTTGTGCTCAAGTTTGCCATGGGCCTTTACGCTCCAATTTTAGAATCTCTCCGCACTGACCATTTGCCGAAATAGTGAGACAGAAACGAGCGTTCGTGGTATGCGCCTATGGAACGAAAATAATTCTGTAAAAACATAGTCGGTGCATGAAACAACATTTTATTTACGAATATTCTCAAACCAATAATATGTTCCCTTCAATCCAACGAAAAGAAGAGCTCTGATCGAGTCACAGAGAATTCAAAACCCTTTTAGAACGCTACGCCAAATATTCATTACTAAAGAGTAAGAAAATTACTCACCATTGAAATCCGCGAATAATTGATTCCTTTTAAAGAGGAAAAAACTTTAATTTTGCGATAAATTATTGCAATAAAACACTGGCAGAATTCATTCGACCTGTCAAATCACTTGACGTGAACATGAATTCGTCAATCTACGATATGCTTTGAAATTCCGCTTCTCTTTTAAGTAAGTTCACGCTTGTCGATGTCACTTCTTATGCTTGACTTTGCAAATACCGAGTAGGACCACAATTTTAAAGACTTTACTTCTCCAGCAGCACTATCGATAACAAATGTTATCTTTTTCTATATCGATCTTATTCGGTCAATAATACGAAAAATACATAATTTTTTATGTGAATACAGTTCATAAAAGAACAAGTAAAAATGTTTTTATTTTTCGTCATTGCTTACTTTGATGTGGATTTCTTATCTGGTTTCGATTTTCTTTATCTTTTTCTACACATTTCTTCAAGTTCACAAAACGTTTGTATACAATTGTCCTTTTATATTTGGATTAGTACATATGAGAACAGGTCTTTCTATAAAATTTTTCGAATATCTCGTTGTCCACTTTCATGGCTAAATGACAATAAAAATTTTATTCTCAAACTCACATCTTTGCAGACTCGAAAACGTTCCATTTCACTCGAAGGTAATACTATTTCAACACAATCGTGGATCACTAACTTTTTTACGTTTACGTATAATAATATAGGTAGCGAGTGTATGCGATTGCGGGAGGTACATATCTTTCTTGTTAATTGTGAGTCACCGGATTCGACGGCGCGGGAGAAAGAGAGCACGAGGCAACGAAGGAAAACAAAGTCAGAGCAGTACTCGATGTTGGAGTCGTGTGTGAAGGGTCGCAGTTCGGTACGAGCGCTCAGACTGGAGGGTAGCTTGGAAAGAGTTTAAATGAGTTTGTTTTCGAAAGCAGTGATCGTGTTTTCAGTCGTTTGTTTCACTGAAGAATGGTGAAAAAAATGGAGAGTGTTTTTTGAGTGAACAATTGAGAATAAAAGATGACTGTTATAGAGCAGAGTAGTGAGCGAAGTTGCTCCAATGTGCCGGATAAATTTCAGGGTAAATGAACAATTGTCACGTTCTTTTGACTCTCGAAAAAATCGATGTTGAGACTTCTTCGAATGGCAATTTTTCTTCCATCATTTCCATGAGTTTTTTCTTCAATGAAATTTACTGTGAACTCCAAACCAAACGCCACCGACAAGTTCAGTTATACTAAAAGTCTTTTTCGTCCGTAATCAGGATGGCTCTGACAGTCGTTCTGTCTACAAAGAGAAAGAATTGAATTTTTTTATGAAACCCCATCCAATGCTAAGATATTCGCTTTAATCTCAACTCAGTCTTTTTTCATTTGAAAAAAATCTATAAAATTATTGAAAAACATTGTAATTGATAAAGGAAGTTCCTGACTGGATAGATTATGAGGTTCGGAAGACCTTTTGGAAGAAATTTTGAATTTTTTCCACATCCGGAGCTGATACTGAAATATTATTAGTTCAGAGTTTGATTCGATGCTGTTTTCATTCGAAAAATCATTTATAAAATTATCGAGGAAGATAGGAATCCATAGAGGAAGTACCGAACCCAGTTTTCGATGGATGCTCATCTATGAATAGTTTTTAGAGACAATTTCAAGACAGTAACCTGTCTATAAGAAAAGCGTGGATTGAATAACTGTAATGCGTGAAGTGGAACATCAAAAAAGAACAAAAAACCCACGTTGTAGCTATCTCATCCAAAACAAACATTGCCAAACCCTTGTATGATTTAGATATACGCGTTCAAGCGTGGCTATCTGTATGTACATTATTAATGTTATATAAATGTGATTTATACACGTATGGGACGTTTCAACTAAGTTAGACGAATCCAAAGTTCCTCAACTATCACAAACTGTTAGACGGTATCGGGGCATTAACCGGAGTAGAGCCCGGTGTGGTATTGCGATGTGTTGCATGCAAGTTGGGTCTTGGAATCGCTTCAAATATCCCATGACGTCGACGTAGTAAAAATCTTTGAAGTCATTACTTCTCGAAGCGTACGAACAAAACCAAGATCACAAGGAATTCGCTAGTTATTTCTATGGCGTTCTTATAATTGAAGGTGTCAACTTTCAAAAACTTGTAGACACGTTTGAGCGTGAAGCGTACGAACAAAACCAAGATCACAAGGAATTCGCTAGTTATTTCTATGGCGTTCTTATAATTGAAGGTGTCAACTTTCAAAAACTTGTAGACACGTTTGAAAATTACAGACATTTAATGAAATATAATCTCACTTGATACATTTTTTTCGGAAATAACGTGTTTTGAAAAGTTGGTAATTATTTAATTACCTGCTTCATCATTATAATTCAGCCGAAATTTTTAATCGTATCATTCGATTAACATGCTACATTATATGATCACTGTAATCGTACACTTTCCGGTATGGAGAGCACAGCGTTATCATGAAAGCGTCTACGCGAACTCAAATAATAAATAGCATGGCGCCACTTCCGCTGTTGATTTCATGACCTTAGTTCGGAACCCAGGCGCGAGGTGGCGTAGCGCGAAAATGTTCTCACGAACGATGCGTAGGATTGATTGTAATATAAGTTACGGTTGTTTACGATTACCGTTAGTAAACACAGATCGCTTACACTTATCGCTGCCATTAAATTGCTTCGCATCCGGAAGTTAATCAAACGATTTTGGACTCGTCCTGACGCCACACTTTTCATTGGTACTGTTTTATGTCACGAAATATGATCTTGAAAATGATGAATAAAATATAATAGTCAAATGAAAATAAAAATAATAAATTTTTACTGGCTATGGTTGTGCATCCCCCATAAAAATCCCTCCACATTTCGTACCACAAAGTGTGAAGACAAAAATAAAGTCTAAGGGATGGCACTAAACCTAATTCTATCCCCCAAAATTAATGGATTTCGAGCTCAAAAAATACCTGGATTTCGCGATCCCCTTTAAGAACGCTAACGTACATCATTAATGTACGAGGTTTATAAAAACGTTCCTTATTTTTAACGTCTGAAAATTAAAAAAAAAATTAATTTATATCCATTCGAAATTTAATAATATAAGCTTTTTGGAGCATCTGTACACATGCATGTATACCATTATAAACGTGTATCTTTGTGATATATTATGCAATAAGAACAAACGTATTTTACAGAGTGCCGAAAAAATTTTTTGGCACATACGCTAACAAACGACAAGCCCGAAGTCCGGCGGGTCAAACGTTGCGGGGATAATCATCGGTGGAAAATTCCGGATTACCATAATAGTCACGAGCAAAGACAAAGAGACAATTGTTGCAAAACACCAATTAAGGCAACGAATCAAGATCCTTTAAGCTCGGAACAAAGTGGAATGTCCGGAAATAAAATGCAGGACTTCGTTATTCTCGAGGTGAGACACATATTTCCAAATCACCATGATAGTCCAGTCAAAATGCAGGAATGGAGCAACTTTCAAGTGGAAATCTGCAAACTTGATCTAAGACTAATTTAATGACGCTGAATCGAATAGTGTAAATTATTTTGCGATCAACCCCCGGCAACATTGAGAAAATAAGCGTTGAAAGTTTAAAACGCTTACAATTTGAAAACTATTAAACTGATTGAAAAAATACTTGTACCATCGTTTTCGTACGATAAAAATACGTAAGAAAGCACCCTATTAATTTCCGATAACTAAAAAATTAATGATTAAATAGTAAAAAACAACAATGAGCTCGGGGTGAAAACCTCGAAACTTCGAAGGCTTCAAAACATATTAAATTTGTAGATAATTCGGGTTTTTTCGATTGTACACGCTTCAGGAGAGTTTAATTGAACTTTGCAGATTTTTTTTTTTAAATATTGTTAAAGCATGGAAAAAATGCAATTGAATATTGACAAAATACGCATTGAGAACCACTTTTAGAAAAAGACGCACTGTACGGCTTTGCCGTTCGCACTCATAGAGAGGTCCTCTCTATCGTCCGGCGCATGCGTCAGTAGACGGTAGGCTCGGAAACACAAGTACGTAGGGTCTGGGTAAGCATGTGTGCGTTTGTTTTGGTTTTCCATAGCATGCACAAGCACGTTGCGTGAGACACGCGTGCGCACAACACACTTTAATGAGTGCGACAGAGATGTATGCATATCCTCCATCCTTCTTTACGTTCCAGTGGTACTCGATATGCCAAATTTTGTCTTAAAAACCATTTTTCTCACTTATTTTATAATTATCGGGAATTAATAGGGTGCTTTCTTACGTATTTTTGTCGTCCGAAAACGATGTTACAAGTAATTTTTCAATCGATTTAATAGTTTTCGGGTTATAATATAAGCGTTTTAAACTTTTAAGAGGATGGATCAATCGGTAACCTCACTTGGAATTTTCGAAATCGAAATTCTTTGACACAGTTTGATCGATTAAAAAAAGGCTCTGTCAGCCTACGCAGAACGATGGCAAAAATCGACTGACCGAGCCTTTTTTTAATCGGTCAAACTGTGTCAAAGAATTTCGATTTCAAAATTTGCAACTATCTCTCTCGCATTCATGGTTGCGATATACCGACTGATACATCCTCTTAACCCTTATTTTCTCAATGTTGCCAGGGGTTGATCGCAATATAATTTACACCATTCGATTCAGCGTCATCAAATTAATGTTGGATCAAGTTTGCAGATTTCCCCTTGAAAGTTGCTCCATTCCTGCATTTTGACTGGACTATGAACTTGAGCAGCTTGAAGGGTTTATAATAATTACAACAAAGTTCATGATTGCACAACAATGATCCTGCGCTTGTAATATTGCCTCACATCCAACCCCATTCACATGCATTTTTCACTTATCGAATATATTTGATCATTAGGTCGGTCCTCCTGGTGATACGTGGAGATACAACATCGACCGTGAAAAGTTTGCTGAGAAGTCTGAATGGTTTCGAGCTATGCTGCTCGGAGGCCTAGCGCCCCCAGCAAGCGACCCTCCACCCATGGTGCCTCTTAACCACGTCGACAAAAGGGCATTCGATCATCTCCTAACGTTGGTTTATTTGATGTTTCTATAGCCTTTGAAATTTTTTCTAGCAAAAAAGAATTTTATAAATGATAAACGACTCGAATTCATACATTAATGCGAAACTATTTTTCGACTGGTCGACCAGTTTGTTCGTATCATCCATGCAAAGGTTTCAATATACCTTTGACAAGTTTCAATCGATTTTCACAAAATTTCGAAATGTCAACCTTCGAGTGTCAAACTCGGCTCGGACATGCAAACAGAGTCTTGAACCGATCATATCGAAATTATTACGTATTTTGGTGAATTATTTGATTTAACCGATTCTGACGCGCTGCGGAAATGGGGGCAAAAAACTTTCCCATCAGCTAAGAGCGGGGAACGTCTATTCTAAGAGTGGAAAAAAGGTCGAATTTTAAGAATTTTTTAGACGCTACAGGTAATAGTAAATCAATTTTATTAATTATGACATCTGTATGAACAATATTTTCGGAATTTTTAGAACTCGAACATCAATAATTAACTCGATGGTACTCAGAAAAAAATTGTTCATCGGGGAACAGTATAAATCGAAATCTACTCGACCGATCCTTTTGAAATTTGGCATGGGACTCCTTGCACAATTGACCAGGACGAGAGGTTTTTTGCAGTTTTTGTGACACTCAAAAGAGAAAACACTGATTTTCGCCTACTTGTTACTGTAAAATTAATTATATGAAA
The DNA here is from genome assembly GCF_019457755.1 of Venturia canescens. NCBI lineage: Eukaryota > Metazoa > Arthropoda > Insecta > Hymenoptera > Ichneumonidae > Venturia > Venturia canescens. The sequence continues at coordinate 13,791,858 of NC_057421.1, read as the reverse complement.
AATTGGAAAAAAGCTCTGGTAGTTGCCTGGTCAATTGTGTAAGCAAGTAACATGCCAAATTGTTGATATTCTAGTTCTAAAAACTCAGGAAATCTTGTTCATATATTATATTATGACATCACAATCAATAAAATAGATTTGTATTATTTGTAGCGTCTAAAAAAATTCTTAAAACTTTTTTCACCGAATTGACGTTGCCCCACCCTTAAGAGGATGGATCAGTCGGTACATCGCAACCATGAGTGCGAGAGAGATAGCTGCAAATCTCGAAATCAAAATTCTTTGACACAGTTTAACCGATTAAAAAAAGGCTCTGTCAGTCGATTTTTGCCATCGTTCTGCGTAGGCTGACAGAGCCTTTTTTTAATCGGTCAAACCGTGTCAGAGAATTTCAATTTCAAAAATTCCAACTGAGGTTAGTCGACTGATCCATACTCTTAATCAGTTAACGCTCAATATCAGATACATACTAAATAGACTCATTCAGCTAATTTTACTTGATCGATCACAAATGCGATGAGAAATATTCTCGATAAGATCACCTTGACGTAACACGATAACGCACTAAGCAAGGGCCAGTGTGACATTTTTTGAACGGAACGATATTATTTATAGATTATTAATATCGAAGCTAATTTATCTCACAACTTTATTGCTTCAGTCATAAAAGAGGTGACTTATTCAATGGGTGAATCATTCGCAGATATTTACGGGGCGAACCGCTGAATTTTCACTCAGTATCGACGGCACGGTCGACATTAGACGTGGCTCACGAGTTACTCTGTCCCGAATTAGCCTGCCTTGCGGTTGATTACATCACCGCAAATCTCAGTACTTCAACAGTCCTCGGAGTTTATCACGGCCTCAACCTTTATGTCTCAGACGAAATATTATTGTCAGATGAAAGCAGAGTACCGAGAACATCGGCCGCTCCAAAACGTGACATTGATAAAATTGGTAAGATTTTATTAGTATTATAAATTCATGGAAAATCATATGAACGAGTAAACTGGTTTTTCTCATCCGTGCGATACGTTCATCAATAAAAATGACATCGCGTTTTAGGATTTCCGATCGTGAATAACGCGGAACTTATAAAATAATTGAAAACTTGATTTTTGATCGGCCAACTTCTGAAGAACCCTGAATTCTAGCGATTGCCTGCTCGAGACTTTTGTCAGCGTGTCACAACGTCATCGATGCCTCACCTGACGAAGTTTTACGACAAGAAAATTTCGAAGAACTTAGCGTCAATGAAGTCGCCGAGCTTGCTTCGAGGGACGAGCTCAATCTTCTTCACGAAGGAATTTTATTCAGTGCGCTGGAAAAATGGGCCGTTTGTGAATGCAGGAGACAAGGCCTTGAGCCTACGTCGTCTAACAAAAGAGCCGTACTCTACGACGAAATTTGGTACAGCGTGAGATACCTTCTCATGACCAGTCGCGAATTCATCGAGGGTCCGATGCGAAGCGGTATTTTATCACCCGACGAGTGCGCCAGTATCACGCATCGTATTCTCGGTCACGACGCAAAAAATTCAACCGAACAGGTACATTTTCTTGGTGGACTGAAGGATTTTAAAGTAGATCCATTTTTGAGATCAACCCTCTTTAGGTAGAGTGGCTTGGCAGTAAAATACCTCATTTTTGTAGAATAATAAGGGAATTCCAAAAAATACATCAGCACTAAAAGTCAGGAGAATATTTATCGAAAAAACATTCACAAGAATATAGCTCGTTGGTTCAAAAGATGGTCAGGGATAAAATAGCTATTTCTGCAAATTTCGAGTAAATCCGTACACTCATGGCTAATTGTATGTCCCACAGAACCGAAATTTACCAATGATGAGCCATCTGACGACTGCCCCGAGGAATCGGAAAGGAAATAGCTTCGATAATAACTCTGGTATGAAACCAGGGAAAAAAGAGCGGGAAGATAATAAACGAAATAGAAGAAAGGAATGTGTGAGTCAGGGTCAAAAAACGTGCGCACGAATAGGCGACTGTATAGTGCGAGTACTGGCTTGCGTTTTTGATTGATGTAAAATAAGTATGTCCATAATGACTGCATTAATGACAAATGAATTCTCATGTGAAAACAAAATATGAACCTACACTGAATGTGCAATACGAAGTAATAAGCTGCTGTGGGAGCCGATAAGGATTGCAACAAGTTTTGATATTTAGTTTTACCGAAGTCTCGCAATGTCAATAGGACTCTTGAAAAGCCTTTTCTTACACCTTTTTTACGCGAAATAGTTTTTTTCCATTTCGAACGAATGCGTTTTTTTTTTAAAAGTCGTACTTTTGAATTTTCAATCGTTCGATTTATGTACCATTGCGATGTTCTAGACATTTTTTACAGACTAATATTTAACAAATGAGTGTATACTGAATGAGATTTTGGCACTGAATGGGTTACCGACAAGCTGAGAAGGTGCTAAAACATCATTTTTTAAATCACATTTTTGAGCAAGTCAAGTGAAACGATTGAAAAATAGAGCGAATAATGGATTCGACACAAGATCGTCAAGATGAGCAAACGCTTTCCATTTTTTGAAATAATCCTTTATCTCAATTTTTATAACTAATGTTTTAGTTAAACAATTCTTAAATTAGAACAAAAAGTGGAGTCTTTTGCTACCATCAAGTTAGTTACCGGTGCGCCGCTCTTCAACTTTATGTGCCATGTAAGCTTGCGACTATGGCAACCCTCAATACATGCATTAAGATACTTTTATTCGAATAATTACTATGTTTTAATTGTGGCAACGAACTATATCGAAATAATGGGAGTAAATCCAATGTGAAAAATCATAATTTCGTTACAATCGACGTTACAATGAAAGCTTTATATAATTTCTCGAACAAAAGTCTCTTAGTGTGAAAAATCTTCCTTGGCAACTAAACGCGTTCATTTATAATAACGTGGGAGATTACAGAGTATTTGGAAAAATGTACTTTTTGGTGTAAACGATTTGAACTTTTCTGCGTTTCCATGTGCCAACCGTCGTAATTTCAATGTCAGCATCGTGATCACTATTATTATTATCATTGTCACTATTAGTATTACTATTATTATTGCTGTTACCGTTGTTGTTGTAGAAAAGTCTTTTATTGCTGAATGTTTTAGTGCGAATATCTAGACAGCAAAAGTTCCATTACAATTTGATGATTGATTGGTGATTTTACATACACAATCATTTCGGTCATGTAACTCTTGCTGAAAATCAATGACATAATTATTCGACGACTCTCTCAATTGTTTTAATGACGTGTGAGTACTGAAGATTAGAGAAAATATGTTAATGCGTAGTTAAAATTCAAAGGAGGGAAATCAGAGCGCGGTTAAGCCTCCGAATAGTATAATTTGTTTTACTATTAGACATAATTTTCTGCTAAAAATCTGAGATGTTTATGAAGTTTTTAACGTTCCATCGATATTGGATCACGTTTTATAAAAATGAATTCTATTTTCATTCAATTTATATTTATATTCACATAACTTCCGTCGTCTGGATATGAGGATGAAACAGTAGACTAGTAACATTTTGTTATTTGACGATAATTATTTATACGTAGGCACCGTTTAATTTGAAAGTTAAACAGGCTGTCCATGCTGTTAAATGTGCGTCTCCGTTAATCTGTTTCAACGCCGTTAAAATGCAACGGAAATATTTCTTTTATAAACAATTTTCTTGATTTTTTCTGATGCACCGAGAAATGTCGTACAATTACGCGTGAGTCGGCTCACTCGATTCGTGAGCAAAATCTTTAAATATACGGACGGTGATAAAAAACTGTATGCATTTCAGTGGTGTAAACATTAACGTTGAAATAAAACTAAAAAACGATTTCAACATTTCGGCAATCAGACGAACTTTTCATTGATTGCCACAACTCTGATATTCCTGTGCGAAAATTTGAATATTCCTCATTTTTAGGGTTTCGGAGAAGTTAAATTTTCTGATTAAATATTCAGAAAAAAATGTCCAAGCCACTCTGCTTTTCCATCAGCTTCTTCGAGATAGCGGTTTGAAAACCGAAAGGTAGCGTTCGATGGAAATTTATAGAGAAAATGTAACATGTGCTCGATTAGAATTTCGTCATCAGTAATCTTGCTTATTGCAGAAAAAACAAACAACGAGACAAGGAGACGAAATGATGTGTACGTGAAATAGTCGGAATTGTGAATACCGTAAAAAATGTTTGATACACAAATAAACGTTTGTTAATACACGTGTAATCATGAACAGAAAATAAATACAGATGTTTATTTAATTTAACTTTGAGGCAATTTCTCTACCTCTGAAACCAATCCTTTCTAAGATTGCTATATTTGATCACTTCACTTTCTACCTTATACCTTATAGAGAAACAATTTCGTGTAAGAAAAAAAATGAGCGATTAAAAACTATTCTAGCTTACCAAAATAGAGTTAACCCTCTCAGACCGAGACCTATTTCGCGTTGACGGAAAATGATTCCCTTCATAATTTTATCTCAAAATACTTTCTAGTTTCCGAATCCATTGTGACATTTCAGTTTTTTTGTTGGAAAATATGAATTTTTGAATGTTCGCTGCGCGCAGCACCAAGTCCTTGGGGAGCAAAATCAGGAAAATTTACGAATGAATCTACCACCAAATACCTTAAATACATCGTATTAGCTTCCCTTTGAAAGGAAATAACGTTTGGAGTATGAAAAAAAAATGTGTACTCACTTTTCTTTTGCGATAACTAAAGCACCTTTTCACACAACGCCAACTCAACATGAAACGCCGACTTCATATTGATATTTCGATGGGTTAAAGCAGTTTATCTCTTGGTTTAGGATTATCTATTGTGCAATCTAACCTTGCTTGATGGAAATGGGCAGTTAGAACCCCGACCTTACTGACCGATGCAGTTTTATTGGGCCTGGAAGCGCGTATTGCGTAGAAGCAACATCCGGTCCGAGAGGGTTAGTCTAAGACTGTATTTTAGACGTAATGAATAGGAATCGTACATTCTTATTTTTCACTTGTAAATATGCTGCAATCGGCAGCTGACAATACAAGCGAATCTATATATGGATGTAATTATTCCAGCATTTGAATAATCGCTTGAAAAAAAATAGTTTTCAATCACTAGTCGAGTGCATGACATCTAATATATTTTCTCACTTTTACGAATCGAACCAATGTTACATTATGAATTATTCATCAATTTCCTCCAAGTGATCGAGTCTCAGTTGCTTAGTTCTATCAACTTTGACTGCAGACCTTGCAACTTTGACTTTTTCCTGTTTCTGTCCAACTACATACTCAGGCAATATAATCTTGCTATTTTGAAATATTGGTCGATCGGGACGCTCGACGATCACAACTGGTTGTTCTTTCTCGGTTTTTCTCTTAGCAATTTTTCTGAAAGGTATGTGCGTCGTGGATTTACATCGAATCGACGAAGTACTTTGATTTTCTGATTCCACACCGTCGGTAGTGATCTCCATATCTTTTTCTCGTTCTAAATCTTCAATACTTTTTCGTGCCCTCAATTCTCGCAGAAAGGAAAATGCAGCCTGAGCATTACTTCGATCGGACATTTGTTCTGTTTGCACATCTTCTAGGCTGTATTTGGTCCACTTTTGTGGATGTCTGTGATGATCCGGAATGCTCTTGCGAACTTTCATTGGTGCTGGTCCCTCTGGACGTTTGAATATACTTTCTTTGCCGCAATATTGCAACGTCTCGTTACGCTTTTTTTTTAAGAACGAATGTGGGCTCCTTATTGGCATTGATCGCTGTCGCAACATCTGCATTTCTGCTTCAGTCAAACTCTGACAGTTCTCGAATTTATTAAACTTTTTTGCAGCCTGTGATAACTGTTCGAACATTTGTTTTTGTCTCGTGACAAACTCATTACCACCTCCTTGAATTTGAAATTCGTTAGATGAACTAGGTGGGCGCATCTTGACTGTGTGGGTTATTGCGTGTGTTTAACTTGATTGCTAAATCCTGTTCAGTAGATCAATAATAGATCTAGAATGTCCCTAGGCAAACAAATAAAACAACTTGTTAACACAGTCTTGTATTCATCGAGTCGAGTACAAATTAGACAGCAGGAAAGGGGTATGCTTTATCAAATTGTTGAGCATATCGATTTCATAGATTCAGACTATGCCGAAGAGAGACTAAAACCGAATAATAAAGGCTCCTGTGCAGCTGCTCTTCGCATCATGTCAATTTTTGTGTGATATTGATTGTTATGGAGGTTACTTCCAATTGATATGAACATGATTTCTATTTTTTCGTATCCCCAACCTCTTCCTTTAAGATATACACAGAGATTGATCTATAGGTCAATGAGAAAATTTCTGGAGGTATACAAGATGATGGAATGACAAAAACAATCGAAAGAAATATACATGTTTGTTGAAAATATCAATAGAACAATTGTGAAATAAGAAATTCATATTTTATTCCTCCTGTTCACTTTTACTTACTAAAATGCTTTAGTATCTGTATCGATTGTCAGCCGCACCAATAACAGTCAAACATGTAGAAATCCGACGTGCAGAGGACACTTAGCAATTTTTACCCAGCAGCAATGTTAATGGAATTGTTTTACTCTCGTATACTGTCAATCACTCACATGAAAGATCAATTTTCAATCTCAATATGACACTCAACGATAACTTATCAATAATTTTAATATAAATTCCATGGACTATTGAAAGGGTACATAATTTTTGTGTCACAGTCGATATTTATTCTTTGGTTAGAAAATGGAAAAGAAATAAACCGTGATTAAATTATTTTTAAGAATAATTTATGGAAAATGCTAATACATATGACATGAAAACTTGCAAATTCGTCCATTTCCATTTTCTCTGACAATGTCATGGTTAGGGAATGATTTATATATAATAAAAAGCCTCGAACAACATTAACAATTTGTGCATCAAATTCATCTTCGAAACCACGTACCTTTAGGATCTGTATTTGTCAGCTTAGAAGTTCAATCCGCTGAACCAGTGTACGATATTCTTACTGTTGTCTTTTCAGGAGAAACGAAAATAAATAACATGAAATCAACCAGACTAGATGATTGCCTGATCCACTGAAGTCATAAGTCAGAGAAGAGCTGTAACTCGATTCTTTTTTTTTTTATTGAAACTCTATAGCGCACTCTGCGTTTCATCAGAGACAAACACATTCGTCTGTCGGTACGGTTGGTACAGTCCATCCATGGAATTGAAATAATGGAACGCGTACTTCCGTTAGGTCCTGTTGGGCCACAAGCCGGAAATAGTGGAATGACAGTGCTTTACGCAATCTCCGCTACGAGGCTACAACTTTCTCGTCGACGATCTAACAGGCTCGGCATGATAAGAAGAACCAAGTTAACGACTAACGACCACCGATTTGTCCGTCGCACATCGAAAAGCGGGGACGTTCGACGTCGGACATATCCGCTGAGCTCTTTAATATAAAAGCACAATCATTTAAAAAAATTCAAAAGTTGAATAATAATAAAGTACATCGAATTCAAAGTGACTAAATGGAAAATAATGAAAACAATTTAATACTACTAAAATACAAACAAGACTCAAAAAATATAAAATAATAACATGAATTTCAGTGTATAAAGAATTGCTAATAATAAACTTTCGGAAGAAATCTACAATCAACTAGTTCCGTAAAGGGTGAAAAATGTTAAGATAAATTGATAAAACAGAGAAGAAAAAAAATTGAACGAAGAAATAACAGAACTTAAAGTAATATATTGAAACGAATTCTAAACGAGAATTACTCACGGTGTTCCAATTCTTACATTAGTATAGTGAGTGGAGGATCCGAGTGACAATTTAAAAAAAACAATTATAAATACAGAGATAGAGCTAAGCTAAGCTTAGGAGTAAAAATCGGCCATCTGTGAGTGAAGAGCCATCAGGTCGTTGTGCGCGGCTAAGGCATATTGTAAAAAAGAAAATATTTCGGTAAGAATAGTTATTAGTATTAAATACTCGCTGCAAGGTCTTCTGAGAAACCCTTGAAAATTTCATGAAAATATTATGAATCCTTGCTTAACATTACAAATCATTACAAACACTAAAGACGAAAATTCAAGAAAAGCTCCCACAAGTTTTTACAACTTTTTTTTTATCAGTGCTAACAGTATATAAGGAAAAATATTTCAAAAGATTCGCATATTGGACAAGAGAAAATCACTAAACTCGAGGGTGCATAGTCATAATTACAATATATCTTTCATCGAAACGTCACTCACAAAGAACACGAGTTAAAAATGCCCATTGTAAGAATTCACAGCACGATTGCATTGACGTTGATACAAAATAAATTTATGATGTGGGAGTTCTATTGAAAAATCTATTAGTTCTTTGAATCGTACGTCAAAGTACGTAAAGGTAATGATTAAAAATTCTGTAGGAAGAATGTACGTTACAGCAATGACAAACGAATGAATATACGTTTAAACTGTTTGTAAGTGATGAAACTTTTTGTGATTGCAACTCAATCAATCCTACTATACTTAGTTGAAAGAAACAGAGGGTTCTCCCGTGCAGACAGAGAGAATATTTGATTAGTATACATCAGTGGCGTTGAGCCGCTAATATCACATCAGTTCTTCATCAGTCATGGATATACCTCAGAGTCGTTTTTATCGCATTAATGAAACAACTTTACGATTGGCAGGGCTGTGGCCTTATCAAGTGCGCAAGTGTCAAAAGATACAACGGATATTGTTCCATATAGGTGTTATGACAGTTATGTTAACTCAGGTATAGTGTCCATATTGTCTTCAATTAATTTATATTTATTAATAATCGTTCATCGATATCTACATCGTTGATTTAAAACGGCGATAAAAAACAAAAGGGCATAAAATTGATCGAAGTTTGGGGCGACTTGGACGTGATGATAGAGTGCTTGACACCGATGGGGGTTCAATTTAATGCATGCGTTAAATCACTAAATTGCATCATAAATCGTCGTAAGGTGAGTCATGCAACGATCGATCAAATAAATTCCTCATTCTTTCTCGCACGGGGAACTTTGCTCACAGATGAAGAAACTCTTGGAGCAGATCAAAACTGATTGGTCGAGCTTAAAACGAGAGGAAGAAATCAAGATTCTTGCGACGTATTCCGAGCAAGGGCGGAAACTCAGTCTATTATATATAGGTGAAAAAAACGGATCAGCATTAGTGATAAATGTTTTTTCCAATAAGTCGTATCTATTAATGCAATCGTTATGATGAATCACAGTTACGTTTGACAAAATTCATTTAGCATAGGTCTGGCTGTTGTGTGATGAACTCTGACCACTCAAATAACGCTGAAATTTTTTAAAATTCATACTTCACAAGTTTCCTTTGTAGAACATGATATGGTCTTTGTCCATCTGATCATTCTGAACCGAAAAGTCCTCCGGCACTTCCTTATCCTAATGAAAATCCTTAGCGAATTAAAAATCAGTGTTTCGTCAGACACGTGTTTGACGCTTCAGAGAGAAACGTTTTTTTAACACAATACCGAATAATTGGACACGCGAAAGGCTTAAGCTCATTGCCTTTGCTCGATCATTCACCTGACGCGGAGCAAGTAATGTTGCTGTTTAAATCATCAAAGTCGTAGTGTAATTACAAATAGAAATTGGTGTCGTGGTTTGGTAAAAAGAAACTCCCCCAGTTATTTTTGTGAGTGGTCTATTCTGGTAGAAATTAAGTCTAGTCGTTTTTGTACAAAAGTTGACCCTTTTTTCCTAAGCAATGATACATATTTTGAGCCAAATGTCACGTGTATATTATCGTGATATGTTTTGATTGTATTGATGAAACTGGGACTCCAATTTTGAACTGCAACATGGTCGCTTTGATCAGTTTATGAACAGGGGTAGGTAGTCAAAACGACTAACCTGACGATTGTTGAACTAGTTCGTTCCACCAAGTCACCCTGATCAAGCCGACCACTCTAGTACCAGGCTGGTACCAAATTGTCGTTAAATGAAAGCTAACAAGGAACATCACTTTGGTGTCCCCCTCCGATTTTCTTGAAACTGCTGTATGTGAAAGAGCATTCGAAAGTAAGAGACACGTATTTTTTTTTATCGGCGGAAAAACGGTTTTAAGGGGTGAAACCACCCTTGAAAGTAAGGCATGTCAGGGGGTGATTTTGCAGTTTCACCAGCAAGCACTCAACAGATTTTGATAAAACCAAAACCAAAATGTTTCTTATCTGAAGTGATGAAAAGTTCACCCTGTGCACGAAAAAAAAAAAAAAAAACAGGGGGTTAACCACCCTTACATTCTTATATTTCTCACGCCACAATGAAAAGGAACGAATATGATGGAATGAAACGGGTTCTATTTCCATGAAAACATGAAAATAAAGTTCACATGTTTTTGCATTTTTGCAAAATAGCAGTCTTAAGGGGGTAAACTACCCCTTTTTTGAATTTTCGTACTGTATGTGGCTTATTTCTGTTTTACATGTTTTTGCTGATTCGAAATATTATAATAATTTCGAATCAAGATTTTCTGAGGTATCAAAGTCAATACAAGACTCTGAAAGTGTGAATCTCCCCCACTCGATTTTCCTCTTTATTCGCTATTTCAAAATTTCTCCCTGCATTTCGTTCAATTTGGTTGCTCTGCATCGAAATTACGAATTCAATAATTTTAGGAACGTATAATGATCGTATTGACCTCAATCTTGGCGGGCAAGGGAAGGAGGAGGGGAGCCATTTGATATTTACTACGATTCAACTTTGAAGTCTGAATAAGTCTATGCTGTTGATCTTGTTTACTAACGAACATTTTTTAAATGAAACTTCAATACACATTAACAATTCATTAACCGTCTCATAGTATAGAATCGGATTTTATTAGATAAGTACATATATCGAAATAAAATATAATAAAACCTATCATTTCCAGCAATTATGGCTCATACGTTGTACAATAATGATATTCATCAAAAAAATGTTTCAAACACAAAGATTTTTTGCACCATGCACATTTTATAATCGCTATATTATTGCAACCAGGTATTTCACAGTGTGTTTTTGATTGACCGAACCCAAAATCAACAGGATTTTCGAAATATTCCGGTTTTTCCGTAATATAATTACTTTTAAACCATGAATATTTGAAAAGATTGATATAGCGTGGAGATGACAATTGATTGTGGGCCAAAGATTGCAGTTTGATTATATTATTCCTCAAATGTAAATTTATATCAGCATCCACTAATAGAACACTATCTGAAAAATGTCGTACAAAATTTTTCCATATCCTGAATCCAAATACATCAAGCGGTTGAATTTTTCCAGTTGTACCTTTTGGGATAATCATTGTGATGATTTTTTTATCATGAGGGGTGGCTTCACGTACAACTTTGGGGCAGTGTCCACTCCAGGAATCAATCAGTAATACATTGTCACTTCCAACATTCGGAAAAAAAACTTTTTCCATCCAAATTTTAAAATGATCTGTAAACATATAACAAATTATATATTTATAACTATATTTTGGAAAAAGTTGATGCACCCTTAACGATAATACGCACCGGAAGTAAGTTTCCCAGATTTCGATGCTGTTACTATGACGTTATCTGGCTTAAACAATTCGTTCGTTACTCTCGGTCCAAATTCACCTTTTGCCTCCTTTAATACTATGAAAAGTGGAGAAAGTAGTTTCCCGTTGGCATTTATTGTTGGCTGAATCGTGTAGCTATGGGTCGTTGAAGACACTGATTGTACAACGCATTCAACTTTTTTCGATCCTTCCATCGCTAAAGTTCGTGCTGAATGGATTTCCAGTTGAAAACCGCTTTGGTCCGAATTATATACATTACTTGACCCATACTTTTCTATTAGTAATTTAACATCTTGAACAAATTTGTCCGCATTTGTTTGCAGAAGCGCTTCTTCCTCCACAGTTTTTCTCGTTATAAATTTATTAATTTTTCTGGAAACAATGCGATGCGATTTCTTAAATTTCCATAGCCAGTTATGAGAAGCTTTGAATCGTATATCTTCATGGCCTATTTCTTTCTGTGCCTGTAGAGCCCACTTTCGAAGGTCAATATCATGAACAATGACACCCGCGTCTACAGCAGTTTTCATATTCCGTAATGTGTATTCAGAAATTCGAGCAAGTTTTTCTTTATATGTACCACCCTTGTTCAGTTGTTGTGCCCAGCGTCGTAACTGCCGTATGGATTTTACAGATTTGTATTTTTGTTTGACGGTTTCAACACTGTAATTCTTTTTTTTACCAGATCTCCAATATTCAACAGCTTTTTTTTTATAATCATAGCTCAGCTCATCGTCACCAGAACAAGCGTCGGAATCGACATCATCATCCTTTTGCCATATCATATCTTCAACAGCAATTGCTTCGAACTCTTTAAATGGTTCTTGAAAATCAAGAGTTTCTTCCTGTATCATCTCAATCCCGTTGTAATCTTGCATAGAATCGATTAAAATTTTTTCGAAATTCTCCTTCATCTCTATTTCTGCATTATTAACAGGAGTTTGTGCAATGTTCATAGCTTCAAATGTAGCCAGTAACAATTTGATAACGTTGATTGGGTTGACTTTCATGCTGGTAAAAGTAGTAGGCACAATACACCAAAAGCACAGAAAAAGCACGCACGATTTGGAGCTCACTCAAAAATGCACTAGTACAATGCTAATGGTTACCGCCTTCGAAAATAAGTATCGAAAGAAAAAAATATTTATTAATCTCACGATGCCTGATAACGTTTTTATCTGATGCATGACTCAAGAATATTCGGAATGACTAATGTTATTCGGTGTGTGAGAATGCCAAAAATATCAGGTGATCATAACTACTTGATAACATTTTTATCTAGCACAAACACCGGGATCATATGTCTACGCCTCTATTTTTCCGCCAAAGTTATGAAAGTGTTTTATAGAGGCATTTTTATCTGTAGCATGGTACCTATTCATTTACGTGCAGTTTACAAGCTTTCTATGATCACCGAAAAAGTAGTTGTGAGAACTTCCCCCCCCCCCCCCCCCCCGCCAAACCGACACCATCCAGGTCAATACGAGTTTTATATGTTCCTAAAATTATTAAATTTGTAATTTCGATGCAGAGCAACCAAATTGAACGAAATGCAGGGAGAAATTTTGAAATAGCGAATAAAGAGGAAAATCGAGTGGGGGAGATTCACCCATTCAGAGTCTTGTATTGACTTCGATACGTCAGAAAATCTTGATTCGAAACTATTATAATATTTCGAATCAGCAAAAACATGTAAAACAGAAATAAACCACCTACGGTACGAAAATTCAAAAAAGGGGTAGTTCACCCCCTTAAGACTGCTATTTTGCAAAAATGCAAAAACACGTGAACTTTATTTTCATGTTTTCATGGAAATAGAACCCGTTTCATTCCTTCATATTCGTTCCTTTTTATTGTGGCGTGAGATATATAAGAAGGTAAGGGTGGTTAACCCCCTGTTTTTTTTTTTTTTTTTCGTGCACAGGGTGAACTTTTCATCACTTCAGATAAGAAACATTTTGGTTTTGGTTTTATCAAAATCAGTTGAGTGCTTGCTGGTGAAACTGCAAAATCACCCCCTGACATGCCTTACTTTCAAGGGTGGTTTCACCCCTTAAAACCGTTTTTCCGCCGATAAAAAAAAATACGTGTCTCTTACTTTCGAATGCTCTTTCACATACAGCAGTTTCAAGAAAATCGGAGGGGGACACCAAAGTGATGTTCCTTGTAAGAGAAACTGGAAAATTCAAACTGAAAAAAAAATTCAGAAAGACTGTCTTCCTCTCAGCGATTGATACGTGAGCCTGTGCATGGCTAAGCAAACACGAAATCTATGTTTCGTCCTCACTTGAGGCTGCTAATCTTGTTGATAGCCAGAGCCATCGAGCGACCACACACTCATCCTTCTCGGCTTTGATTTTAATATGCCCTAATGTGCATTTCGACTTATTGTTGAATCACAGGCCGTGTGGCCTGGTCTTTATGACTGGAAAATCAGAGAAGTCGATGCTGAAACTCTGATATCCGAAAACGAAGATTCTTAATCGAACCAAACTGGTCGAATTGAACAAGTACCCTGCCGGCTCGTTCCGATTGGAACCTACTTCTCCAAAGGGGAAGTCCCTAGTTCCCTCTTCACTTCCCGTTACCTTAAGACCTTCCCCCCTCGACACGATGGCACCCTGATGTGAAAAATTAGTTAGATTAATAACCTTGATTAGCTATGAATTTTCAAGTCTTTGTTTCATCATTAGTGTGAATAATGGAATTTGATATTTTAGTATACATGTATGGGACTATAGTGATTTATCTAACAATACCATTGTTGCCGGCGATGCTCGACATAATTGTACCACTGAATGAAAGTCGTCCACGCACTCATCTTTATCGGACAGAATATTTCGTAGATCCTGAGAAATATTTTTTTCCTATTATGTTGCACACGTATATAGGAACGATAATAACGATTTCAATAGTTGCCGCATCTGACACTATGTTCATGACTTATATTCAACACGTTTGTGGAATGCTTGCAGTTATTGGGTAATTAACTATTGGTTATTGTTGGAGTTACTTTCAACCATTTATTCCTAGACCAAGCTCAGTCGTGAGTTCTCAATATTCATTTTGTAGGCATCGATTCGAAAAGTTAATTAAAATCCGGAATACTCAAAACGGTCCGTCGAAATACGACGACCCATGTTACGAGGAACTTGTACGATGTATCGAGCAACATTTCCACGCTGCAGAGTTTGTATAATTTAAAAACCTTGCAATTTTTTTTAAGTGCAAAGCTACAAAAGTTTCATGTCACATGAAAATCAAATTATGTAATTTCACATGGCACATTATACGTTGGGTAAAAAAATGCCTTTATATGATTCCTCGAACCGTGATAGTTGTCCATTTCGTTAATACTCAACGCAGGAATGAATAACAAATTGCTTCGGGTAAAACGGTATCTAGAGTCGACTTCAAAATAATACTTGCGCGCATTTGTGGAGACAGGTTCGAGAGCGAAATTTACAAATATCACGATAATGTAAAACATCAGATTTTTTTACCTCAACTTTAATAGAAATGCACTTTCACAGTTTTGGTATATTTGTATGACAAAACTCATAAGGATAGTAAAAATACTTTTTTTTTCATTCTATCCACGAAGATACGTCGACTTGGTTGAAAGATCGTATTCGATGTCGTTCATGATTCAAACCATAGTAAGCATGGTACTGTTGAGCATGTCTGCTGTCCAGGTAAGTTGTTCAATGAAGCATAGCATCGAGCAATTTTTCAATATTTCTGGAGGCTCAAAAAAGTAGTGTTTTTTTCAAAATATTTTTTCGTGCTGCGTGAGCCTTTTAATTGTGGGTGCTAAAACTATAAATCCCATTAAGAGTGTCATTATGAAACGCTATCAATAGTTACACGAGATGCTGATGCATAAATTGAACTTCCATGAGTAACGCACAATATTAGTTGATGACACTATTGTTCACTCACAAGTTCAGCAAGGTTTTGAAAAAGTCATAAGTCCCAATTGGAACTTGGGTTTAAGGCGGACACGTCAAAATCAAATTGAATTCTCGTTGTTCATTGTGAGCCAGAAGAGAAAAGCTCATTCAGAATCCAATTTGGATCTGTCTTGTCCGCTCAGGTCTTGAAATGAGACTTCCCCTGCGACTCGTTGATATGTCAGGGCACGATTGTAATTTTTCGAAAAACATGACGCAATAAACAATTTTAGCGACATAAATCGAGTTCAGTGCACCAAAATATATCGAAACGATCATTGTAGCGGTTGAAAAATTACTGTTGAGTAGTCGAATAGTGAAATTTGTTATCCAACAACTCTCATATTTCAACCACACTTTACCATTCTTATTAGCTACTAATAAAATTTGGCGAAACCGACGAGATGTTGAGGATGATTCAATTCAATCTCGCTCAGTTTTGCCATATCTTCTACAACAGTTGGCCAGGTCAAAAGTTGCTCGATCAGAGTGTCATTTTCCGGGATTCCGTGTGAGTAATACACATTTACGAACACTGTGTTCCTTACTGATCGATCAGTTATATCACAATCATATCAAATTCTAGCTATTCTAGCGAATGGTATTCCTTGTCAGCCAGAAGTAAGGTACTTTTCAATTTCATCATGCTTCGCACCCTCAAGCCTCTGAAACTTACAGCTGGCAACCTGTACGATTTGTCCCTAGAAAATTTTGGAGTGGTAATATATGACGCAAATTCTTTATGGTAACTGGTTGAATGTCTTCAGTTGTTAAACCTTTCTAATCTTGTAAATTCATGTTTTTAAGGTTATTCGAGCATCTGCATCATATTTCACTGTATTTGCTTCTTTACGATGATTTAAACGAGCATTTACGATGAATGCGCGGGTTTCACGTTACACAGCAACATTCTTCTTCGTCGCACCGAGGGATATGAAGCACTGCATTGGACAATTCAACAATAGTCGAGTCCACTTGTAATCCTTTTCATTTGTAGTAAATACATAAAAAATAAAAAATTCAACGCATTCATTATTTTTTCTTAAGTGATTTAGTATGAATATTAGCGTGTATCGTCATTTGACGTTAGGAATGTTTTTATTCACTATTTCCATATTGCCCTATTGCCATTTTCCATGCTGTAATATTTCCCAAGCGGCTTCTCATAGCACAATGGATATAATAAGGTCCATTGTACCAAGTCTATAAATTGAATAATTTTGTAGATACCAATGATGAAAATCTGTTTTACGTGCAAATGCGGCTCTACCATCGAACCTATAGCATTAATTATACAGAAAACCTTTAAATTACAACGTTGCAGAAAAGCAGGTATTCCAAAAAACAAGTCCTTTGAACTCTTTTTCGGAACAGTGTCCATCTTTAAATACACTGCACACACGTGCCCTAGCGCCCTGTAAGCACTTACAGCGATCTAAGCCGAAGACGTAAGAGTACAGTTTTGTTATTGCATCCATTTTACAAGCCTACTCTGTTCCACAATGTTTTATATTCGCCTTAAACGCAAATTTCAATGACCCTGATGAGTAAAATAACTAATTAAATTGGATAGATTCAAAATATTCCGACAATCTGTTTTATAAATTATTTCTTTTACAACCAAAAATTCATAGTAGAAAGATGGCTGCCTGCAGAAAATATGCATTTGAGTCCAGGAACAGGCTTTTCAAAAATTTAGACTCAAACCAACTTTGGTTTGCCATACATACAACGACGTACGAGTCTACGCGGGGATTTTGGTAAAGATCCCGTTCCCTACCAACGCACGTATATCAGCTGATTGCTTTCCCGCCACCCGCATATCTACGTACTTTTCGAGTAGAAAAGTATAACCTGAGAAAAAAAGTGTAATACTTCATTTCTCTATAATATCAATCAATTGTTGACTATTTCCAAAACGTGTACTAGCAATTTTCTCGAATTCCAATGTAATTTCACTTGGAGGTGATATTTTCAGAAAAATTGAGAAAATCTTTAGTTTGAAAAATCGTTGTAAGACTAATCTTCATTATATGGTAGAAGTTTTTAGATGTCCTAAAATTCTAACAGACCATTTCGGAATATGCTTTCTGTTTGAATTCCCAAGGCTATGAATTCTAAACAATTTGAGGACTGAGGTGTTCTACACAGGTAGGTATTTGTATGAGCTGCAATTTTTTAAAATAAATGTCAATGCCCAATAACAAGGGTAGAGCAACGATATGTGCTTTGCTTTGCTCTTCTTTCTCATCGTCTATAGGTGAGGCCTGAGGGCAAAGTATCCAGTAAATAACCCAATGCTTGTTCTAAGTTTGACAAAGCTTAGAACAAGCAATAAGCAAAAGCGTAAGGCAAAGTTGTCAATGTGCTTGTCCGGAAGTTGAATCATATACCCACACATGCGAATAATTTTTATTCAAAAGTTATATCTATTTCAAAATCAAATATGATTCGAATTAAAGAAATTTCCATTGCTGGTGCAGCGGATCCGATACACGATATCGCAATGACACGTTATCATCGAAGTCATCGAAGCAACCCTGCTTCTAGTACAGATCATGATTCCTCTAAGCATAATCTCTTCGAAACATCTGCAGCATTCTCTTTAGGGTTGGCAATCCGTGAGCCGAACTGAAATGCCCGTTTTGGGAAATTTGCGGTTTCACGAAGTCCGATCTCGTGAGCAACAAGTCGCAATAAAAGCTTATCACCCAAGCCAGCTGGCATTGCCTCGATTGGACAGCACCTGTTGATATATATGGGTATTGAAACGCCCATCCCTTCAATTTTCGAAAGGGAAATTTCGATTCTAGGTCTCATACATTCGATAACCAAAGCGAAAAATAAGGACTGTTATAATTCTTCAAGCCACTCGAACTCAGGAAAATATGCGCGTTGCAATCAGTAATAAAAACTGCATATTCATCATTAGTGACAAAAAACCAATGGACAGGAATATAAATGAAGGCACGATATAATAGCTACCTTTCCCATGGACTCAAGCTGCTTACGTACTCGACAAACTCTTCATCAAGATATGGAAGACGTGATTGTCTCCCATGGTCAGCAACAACCCTGTCATCCCTGCCCAAATTTCTTTCTGATATTCTCGCCAATTCTAAAGAAAGTTCTTGGCTCACTGCTGGCCATCCATCGCGCCTAAGGATTGTGCGATGTCTAGTGTAACCGCCGAAGAGCTCGTCTGCTCCCATTCCAAGGAGAAGGATTCTACTAGGTGAGTCATAATGTTTTCCTGTAGATGCAAGTATCCCGGAAGCTCGGCTAGCGAACCAGAGGGCGCAGCCCAAGCTCTCATCTAAAATCGTTGCACCTGGGTGTATGAGGCTACGAATCCTCGAGGATCGATGCTGCTGTAACTCTTCTTGTGTCACGTTGCACTAAAAAAGTGAAAAAGTATGAGCCTTGACGCGCACAAATTTATCTCATGAGGGCATCTCAGTCTACGGTTTTCTCTGTAGCTTTGAGATGCATTTTCGAACACTTCATAATGTGTCCTATTCGAGTATTTTCAGTACAGAACAATAAAACAAATTTCGTTCATTGAAACCTCTATAAAGTTCCACGTTCTTCTGGGAAAAATCTTTTGTAATTCAGCGAGTGCTTGTCTGCCTGTTTTTCTATCCGGGACGTCGAACTTTCCTTCTCCATTGATATTGCAAGGTTTCGGCGCTGGAGTTTTTGTGTCAATATTTCTAGATTTTTCGAATGCTACATTAACGAGATCAATACTTTCGTCTTTGGGAACGAATTCATCAGCTAGTGCAGCCAATAGTGTGGAGTCGAGACCACCGGAGAACAAAATTCCTATTTTAGAGTGGTTGCAGATTAAATTTTCGTCATGGAATCTGAAACGAATGCAGTTTTGACAAAATTTTGGTTTTTTCTCAACCCTCAATTGTATTGATTTTTTGAGCAGCTCCAAAGTGCGCTCAATTTTCGTACGAATTTCTGGTACGTCGGACAGAGACTTCATGAATTTGAACAGATTTTCCGGTTGCAGAGTGGCTACATTTTTCTTCGTAATGGTCAAGATTTCAAAGTCAGCATTTGCAGAAGAAACCAATCCATTGATAAAATCAATACCCTGACAATCCGGTTCTACGAGTGGAATTTCTTTTTTTGAGGAACAAAGCGATCCAAGTACGACGATTTTCACTCCAAGTCGTGCCTCCATGCATTGGATTAAATTTTCCGAACGAGTTTCGAGACTAGACCAAGGATAGATCATGAGCGTGGAATCCTCAATTTTAAAAGCAAATATACCGATCGCTGGCACTTCAATAAATTCATTAAATTTTCCATTTGCCAATGATGACAGCGTTATCCATTTGTATTTCAGACTTGCTTTCAGCAACAAACTATGTCGTCCAATTCGATCTCTTGCAAAGTAAAGGATTTTTTCGTTCTTCTGGTAATATACAATACTGTAGGGTCCTTTAATCTTCTTCAGTGTTTCCAATACGTTCTGGCTCGTATTGAGCTCATTCCTAAGAACTTCAGTGTCAGCAACGTCACTTCTAGCCTGGAAAAGAAAAAAATTTCTTAGAACAAATTGTTCATCTACAATGAAGAACAAAACTGAATAAAAAATGGAAGGTGGGGAATGAAAAAAAAAAATTTATGGCTCATTTCGGCACATGGTCTGTGGAAATGATGATCTCATTTTCTGTATTGAAATATCAGTGATTCGTTTTGGTGGTGAATTTAATTAAGTTTACCAAATTTTATTTTTTTACAATTTTTTTCACCCAAAATCATGCAAGTTAACGAAGGATTGGAATTATAAAAATAGAATTACTTTGAACAATTTGGTAGTGATGCTTAGAAAAACTACTCTACTAATATCCAACACACGAAAAAATGAAATTTAACATTGAAGCAGATACCAAGGGAATAGTCTAAAAAAAGTTATGCAAGAAAGAAATTTGACATTATAGTGGGATATGACTAACTACGCTATTGTTATCAGATTTGAAATGTGGTAAGACGCTCTGCTCTGTTTATTTGCCAATGTACAAGGTGTATTTCAGTAAGTGTATACAAAACTTACTAATTCTCCTGAGAATATGTCGCCATTCCACATTAGAATATTTCCATCTGTGTCGATGCATGGCTGTTTGAAAAGCTGTGGACCTTGTGTCCATAGAATACTGGTTGCAAAAAAACCCCTCCATTGGTCAGACAAATTTTCCAATTTTTCTCCCAAATAATCAGGACCACGTTGCTTTATCATGCACTTGCAATTGATATACTGTAAAAGTTTAAAAAAAAAACAATATTTAAAATAAATAAAAATAAGTTAAGATAAAAATAGTTATAAAAAATGGCATATTACCAACTTAAAAAAAAATCAAGTTCTATTTTTAAATGTATAATTGTATTTTTTACGACCCAATACTCAAGGAATTGAAAAAAATAATAGTTCTACGTATTTTTGTTTATATTATTCATGTAAAAGCTCTAAAAACGATTGTTTAGTAAAAGTTCTAACAACGATTCTCATTATCGTATTAATGCAACCCTTTATTATTTCGGTTGATATAAAAATCAAATTAAAAAAAAAATGAAGCTCAAAGAAACGGTGAAAATATTGAAAACGTCATTAAACAAGATCTCGTGGATGTAAAAACAGGTGTTCGAATCTCAGTTACATTTATATGAGCTCAACTATTTTTCATAATATCATGATGCTCCCCACAGGTTTTTCATTTGCACTGATTTATTGTACCGAATACCGATTGACGTTTTGATTGTCATCACAAAAGTAACGTACATCTGCAATGTTTTGGTCGTCATCTTTACCACTTTTCCAAATTGTACAAAATATACCGCACATGTCCGATCCTTCCGCTCTCTGCCCGCCAAGCTATACTAACCTTACCTATCCTCAACATCAATCTTCTGCCTTTCTCTTTTCTCTATGATTTCTAACCTACAACGAAGTGGACCCGCGAACAATGAAAAAATTTGAAAACAGTATAATAAAATAAATATACTTTTGGATTTAATATTGGAATGCGTAAATTTAAAAACGCAAGTTGTAATTTTAATGTAAGTTGTTCTTAAATAGAGGTAAAAGGCTGATTTTCATGAATAATAATCGGGAAAAATATAAATAAAAATAAAAATCAAGCATTGACATGGGGGAAGCTATATAACTCTTATCAGTGAAGTTGAAAATATAAATTATCTACATATCATGTGCAATTTTATTTGACTATAACGACTAACGACAACGGCGTTTACATCTGTTTTCTATCAGCTGATATATCATTCAGTCTGTAAACTAATATACGTGATGGAGACAGTATGTTATCGTTTAAATTGATGGAGTGGCCCCGAGCAAAATCATCGTCGTTTTCAACAAATGAGCAGTTTGTGACGTGTTAACATTAAATTGGAAAAAAAATGCTTATATGAAACCATGGCGCCAAATTATTATCCATTCGATTGGCGGCGGACATCCTATCGATAAAATAAGGATCGTACGTAATTTTGCGTGAACCCAGTTAGGCGAAACAATTGAAGTCCATGATTTTTAACTCACAGAAATCTATTGATTGACTGTAAGATATTTTCAAATAAATTCGATGCCTCGGTTTTCAATAAAAAATGTGGGGCATTCATATACAAGCAATGGAATCCTTGTAAATTTACGACTTTCTTCGCATGACGTGTGAATATTTGGTTGTAAGATTTGTTAGTACGGCCCTGCGCCACGACTACTGCCACGATGGCCGAAGAGCCCGACCCAAACGAACGAGCGATGATGGAAAATGTGACGCAAAACGAGATAAAGGTATCCAAAAATTGTCCAACCATTTCATCGTAAATAAACAAAGTGACAGTATTTTAAAAATGAGTGTTAAACATAATCATCAGGGATGAATGTGAACAAGAGTGACAAGTTACTCAAAGATCTCGTGTGTTTTTGCGGATTTTGACAGGTCAGTGCCGGAGGACCCACAGTTAACAACGATGAAAACGAAGTTGCTATACTCGAGTTTCAAGCGTCTCAAGTTATTTCGAGGCTCGAAGAAGCTGTTGAAAGGGCCACCGAGGGTGGTGGAACAACATGGAATAATCCATCAGGTTTTTTATCACAACCAAAAACAGCCCAAGAAATTTTATCACTCATACAGGCAAGTCGTATCACATTAATTCAGTCGCAAAAACATCTTACTACTTGTTTCCTATTGGCTGTTTTGACTCTTACCTATTCTGTCATTCGTTCATTTCTGTTCGTTTGGTTCTCCCGTAAATACTTGGGTCACGTGGTTCATTTCAGGCGCTTCTTATGAAATGCGACCCATTTTCTTCTATTTGTACAAAAACCAATGATTTATGTAGATAATCGTATTGGATAAAATCATCTAAATCATTTTTGAATTTATGACTGTCGGTAAAGTCTTTAGCGATTTAGAAAATACTACGAATGGAAGAATTCTGGTTTTGTTTCTGAAAACATTGTTTTTGAATTTGTTACATTGTTTCTGCTCTTAAAAAAATTGTCATTACTTATTCAAATAATGTATGTATTGAATAAATATTCAAATAAAAACATGAGTTTTATAAGATTCGAATTATTGTTGAAAATTTTTATGCGATTTATGTGAATAAGTCAATTTGAATGTTTTGATATTTAAAAATTCATTCTACTTATTACTTCATGCGTATTGTTGATGTTATTGTGACATTCGTGCAATATCATATTTTTTTAAAGTGTATTGGAAGTGTTAGTATATACCCACTGAACAGTTGAATTACATAATAACAGTTTCTATTGCTATATTATGAGCAGAGTATCGTATGGAATTAGTGTTTTTTTTTATTTTGTTTTGTCAGTGACCTTATGCTTAAGGGATCATTTAGATATTGAAAAAGTTAAATAATTGTTAAAAAATTTGTTAATAAATAATACAATACAACAACAAAATTACCAAAATTTTTCCATCATCCTCGTATTAAAAAGTAATATGGCTCATATGTTCAACATCTATAAAGGAAAATTTGCCGATAGAAAAAATATAATGATTGTTGAGCTGAAAAATTGGAGAAAAAATACTGAGTAACTCTGTATTACAATAAAAAAAGAGGTTGTTGAAAACATGAACAATGGAAATATTTTCTGAATAAACATTTCAAGGCAGTAAGATTGTTATGTCCAATGTTGAGTATGTTTCTGTACCAAAGTTATTGGCCTTCTACACAAGTTAAAACTTCTGTATTTCACTGTGCATAGGATCTTGTTATACATGAAGATTCACCGCAAACAAACGAAGATGGGACCTCTGAGGGAGCAGTGAGCCAAATAACAAGTTTACCACCACTGACCGAAGCTGCTAAATTGGCACTCGTAGTACATTCTGTTTCTGCTTATGCAGTTGCTTTACCCAGGCCTCATGCTCAACGTCTAGCAGGACGTCTTGCTGCTGATACAACGAGATGGCTTAGTCATATATTCCATTTTGTTGATTGTGCTTCATCCTTTCACGAGGATCATCTGGAAGGATTGGTTCGAGTCACCAGACTTGCGCTTCACAGAAAGTATCCACGCTACATGGAGGAAGGATTCACCGCTTTAGCCTCATCCCCACCATTAATCTACAGCTCTATTGCTGCTCCCCTGGGTGTTGTGCAACACTTATGTCGCCAGGTACGCATTTATGGAAATATATTCAATGGATGAAGATGTCCAATTAATTTCTTCTTTTGTCATCAAAAATGTACTTAATTTTTCGTTTTTCATCTTTGCCTCGATTAAACAAATAGCTGTAATTCTCTAATAGCTCAAATAGCTTTTCTCCTGAAATAGAATAAATTTGAAGCGAACTATTAAAACGAATTAAAAAAAGATTAGTAAATATAGGAATATCATATTGAATCGGTAATGAAGTTAGCTAAACAAATTAATTTTTTTTTTCCATGATATTCAGCTCTCATTGCCGCTGCACTGTGTTCGGCCTATTCCACACAATACGATGTTCGGATCGCCACAAAGTATGGACGTATCAGCACTAGAACGTCGACTAGCCGAGGACAGTCAATCAAATGTCGTTACGCCACTTTTAGTTCTCGCTGAAGCCGGCTCGGTACTTACTGGTCACTGCGATAATATACCTCGTTTACGTGAAATTTGCGATAAATATAACGTCTGGCTTCACTTGCGAGGACATTCTTTAGCCGCTCTGGCATTGAACAACTTCACTAAAGATTTGGTAATATTTATGACAGCTATTTTTCTCCTCAATTTTCTTACTTTTTTTTTTACTCTGTTTCAATTCGATTTTGTTTTTAATTAATGTTCTAGCCTTCCAAGATTGCCGACAGCATTACACTGCCTCTCGGAGTCTGGTTGGGTATTCCTTCATTGCCGGTGGTTGTATCCTTTCGTAATACTCGGAAAAAACATCCATTTTATTGTAAAATTCGCACGATCCTGAAGTTGAATTTACACTTGCACAAAATGTACACATCTCGAAAAAACTAATTCTAAAAAATGACCGTCGAATAATAGTAAATAATAGTAAATAGTACTGAGCGTTCTTGCGCTGGATAACTATCTTCGCATTGGCAATAACTCCAGCGAAGAACCGTAAAACGGACGAAAAATATATTCGTTAGCTGCTAAGTAGCGATCAGTAACTTGAGTCGAACACATGAAGAGTTTTTGAGCTTATTTCCTTAACGATTGCGTACTTAGACATTGTACAGACTGACTGATACGAAGGGTGGAAGACCGACACAAAGAGACACAACATTGTCACTCATATCTGGATTGATGGCAGATTCATTGTCTAGACGATTGCCAACTTTACCACTATGGGCGGCCTTGCAGGTTCTAGGTCGAGACGGCATACAAAATAGGTTCAAAAGGTGCTTCGTTGTCGTTGAGCAATTCTATCATAAAATTAAAAAATTGCCATGCATCAGTGTGCTGGTAAGTTCGTGTTTTTTTTTGTTGTTGTCGGAATCTATCAACTTTCTTTGAATTAGTTTTCGAAAACATTGGAATTATATTATTTGCATACAGGTATTTTTCGTATTTATTGAATTGAGGGTATTTCCAGTGTCTCGAAAATTCGCGTCAACTACTGTTACGTGCAGAAAATAAAACATTGTTAATTTTATTCAGAGTCAAGCTCCTGGGGGTGAAAATGGAACTTATACGATAAACGATCTTTCGACGGCTGTTATAAACAGTCCGCAACTCTTTGAGATCATAGCGAGCGCCATTGTGTTCCAATTTGCACCAGCCGATCGTGATTCACAATCCACCGAGCGTATACCGCCTTATTACGATAAACTCAATTCTTGGCTTGGACAAATTTTACAACGTGATATCAGCAACGTGCAGATTGAACTTTGTGAAATAGAACAGCATGGCGTGGCTATAAGAATGTGTCCTCTTGAAAATCCCGAGAGACCACCCAGCGATGAAGATATTGAAAATGTCATTGCTTGCCTCGAGCAGCAAGTGGTAAGAATTATTTTTTACATAATTTTCATGCTATACCATTGATATTTATTCAACGACAATGAATTTCATTTTTTCTCTACAAATTTATAAAAAAGATTGTTTTTTTATCGTCGGCTTAAAAAACATCTGCTCGGTCATCCTGTTAGAACAATTCCAACTAGCAACCCCTTTCTAAAGAAACTAATAACTTTTATGGTTTTTTTTTAAATAGGAAATTTTATTGGCAACCGTTGAGCACAAAGATACTTTTGTTCGTCTTGTAACGGATCATGATTGTCTTCATCTCGTTGATATGCCTGGTTGGGCGGGTCTGGGTGGTGTACGTTATGCTCCACCAACTTGGATTCATGTTATGACCGATCAAGCGAAAGAAGAATTGAACAGACTGAACATACAGCTCGTCGAGGCACTTCGAAGCACAGACGCGGCTTTTTCACTTGGTGAAGGCGCTGATGGGCTAGCCTGTGTTCGTTTTGGAATGGTTACACAGGATACAGGCAAGTTTTAGAATCTCGACGTGTTTGGAGTGAAATTTTGCAATTTAATATCGCACTTTGAAAAATTTACATTTTTTTTCATCGAGCCTGTCACTGCTAATTTTGACGTCGTTTTTGAAAATCAGAAACTGCGCTGAACAGTTTTTAATCCCTTTCAGAACTATTCAATTTCCATCACTTGAGCAGTGTAATAACTTGAACGGTGGACGTTTTGGTTACAGATGTCGCCGAATTACTGTCGTTAGTATTGCAAGTTGGTCAAGAGGTCGAAGCGAGCTCGAAACTCCTTGACACGATGTCGGAAGTCGTGAAACGGGGTATCGAGGCAGCACAAACGGATCTGGAACGGGAAAACGCGGAGAAACTTTGGCAAGAAGGAATTTTACGTCACGTCCCGGTTGTCGGAACGTTCGTCAATTGGTGGAGTCCACCCTCGAAAGAGGCTGGAGTACGTGGTCGCAGTTTGAATTTACAAGCTGGTAAGCTTGTGAAAATAAACACTTAGAAGACGAGTTTCTACGTTGTATTTTTTTGTTTTTTTTTCTTCAGTATTTATATTTTGATTCATTGCCTGCACTGTTAAAATAGTACATTACGATACGTGTGACTTAAGAGGATGGATCAGTCGGTAATCACACCTCGAGTTTTTGAAATTGAAACTCTTTGACATCGTTCATCTGATTAAAATAATAAAAATGTCATCGTACGCAGCACGATCGCAAAAATCCGATGACATTTTTATTTTTTCGATCAGATGAACGATGTGGAAAAATTTCCTTTTCAAAATTTGCAGCTGTCTCTCTCGCACTCCGAGCGTACAGCGAGGGTGCTAAACGCCGTGCTATAATACAGCAGCTTAATTCACGGGTATCGTATACTATTTTATAGCCCGTATGACATAAAAGCGCATTTTAGTCACGCTTTTGCGTGGCTAAAATGCGGGTTTAGGTCATACGGTACTATAAAATTTATAAAGTCTTCAATTCTCAAGCCCATATGCTGCGTCAGAGTGTAGTACCGCCCTGCCTCATCGTCATAGATTACTTTTATAAAAGTATTCACGATCCAAACGCTTGTAGCAAAAAAAATTTTCTCAATATTTACGTCGAAAATTACGGGCTTATTTCGTGTTGGTTGGTTGTTCTCATCGGTGTTCGTTTCTCATAGACTTTGGTATGAAATCTCGAAATATATATGAATCTCAGGTGTCGTCGAGAGTACGGAGAATATATACAAGTACCACATGCAACTACAGCCGAATTCGACAAACAGCAACGGTTCAGGGGCAAGAACACCCCCGCAGCCACTCGTCCAGACCCCAGTCGGTGCGGGAAGTCAGAGTCACAGTCGTTCGTCCAGTCATTCCAGTCTTCAGAGTGGCAAAAGCAACGTAGCGGCGATAACGAACTCATCACCGCAGCCGCAAACGAAGGAGGCCCTTGGCGAAGTACGCTCGTAGTAATTTTCGTTTCAGTCTCTTATCTTGGAATCGGAGAAGAGCATAATTCGAATGAAAAATTATTCGAGCAATGTAGTCAGCTTCCTAATCAATCCCGTTTCGCAGTAGAGAAAAAACGATAAAAAAATTAACGATTTTTCCACAATTTCTGAAGCTCTGCCAAGATCCTTCAAGCCGTATTACATTCAAATAAAGTGTTCCTAAGAGGTTATAATGAAAATAGATAGCCACTGGTGATTTCAAGAAGCGGTTGAATTTCATTTGGGCATACAATTAATTTATACAAAATCAAAATATCAAATATGAAACTTCATCAAGGCTGTTCGATTACCTCTTCCTTATAGTTACATTTCAGTGTCCATGGACGTTCAAAAATGAATTAAATACAACGCAAATTTTCAGTATTTGGGCTGAAAATAATATACTTTTAAAAATCGGTCATTTTTCTCTTACTACACAATAGCATCAAGAAAAAATGCTGAATATTAATGGGAAATTTTACATTGAAAGCCTCCAGAATATTCGCTCTGATTTAATACCCAAAGTAAAAAATGAACTGTTGAAAATGATAATTATCAGTAGTTCATAATAGGAATAAATGACAATGCATTTAGGTGCCCTCATTTCAATATTCATTTTGTAACGTTTATTTGGGTTTCACGTTTATGGAGTTAGTTTGAGTTCGTTAAAAGAAGCTTTTACAATTTTTTACTTTACTAATATCCACTGATCTTTTCGATGAACACAGTAATTGTCTCTCTTCTATAAGTGGTTTCGTCTGTTTGTTGAAACGAACATGAATCAGTTCTCGAGATATCAATAATGGTCTGAAATAAGTAATCTCAAAAAATATATCGAATTTATTGTTTTCGCGATAGTTATTGATGGGGAAAAAAGTTTCTGTGAAAAAATTTGGTCTTAAAAATTTTCCATTCAAACGATGCTCGTTCTTGCTTGCAACGGAGACGAAGATTCGAATAAATATGTATATGTATATATATATATTTGTGTCATCGAAAACTCGAGGTATATCTTAGGATGTATGATAGTGAGGCGTTCGTTGGTAACCGGAGCAGTAAAGAAACGTTTGCTTTTCCCACCGATGTTCCAGTGCATTAAAAGAAATGAAAATTTAAAAAAACATAGTTACGTACGCCTTCCTCTTTTAGTCTCATTCTCTCTCTCTCTCTCTCTTCCTCTTCCTCGTGTGAGTTGGGAAGGAAGTAACTGAAAATTGTCTGCATTGACACACATATTATTCGAACAGTATTTGTCACGTGAAAATTGCTTTCGTTTCATTTTTACGTGTTTATTATTTTTACGGTGATTCATGCTGACCTCGACGTTTTTTTTTCAATTACCTTGTCAGCTTCGTTGACCAAGTATCGAATACTTTCTTCTAACAATATAGCACAATCGAAAACGTTTTTCCACAATCGAAATGTTTCCACCCAGAATATAATAACGATAAATATTTGAATGTTTCTTTTCATTCCTTTGTTCAATTTTCTTTTCACTATAATTCCTTAACTAAGAATTATTCCTCAAGCACAAATATCTATGCTTATTATGAATATGTGATAAAACGAGAAAGAAATAACCACGAGACCGTTTGTGATCAGCTTCGAGTATTAAGGTTTTCACATTTAGGCCATTCTCAGTTTTGTTTCTAACTTGTTCATTTTTTTGTGAGCATATGAGATCTTTTTTTTCTACCGAGAATACTTTCCATCGCGCGAATTTGAAACGGAGATCTCGAATTTCAGAAACTGACGATATCCTATGAATAATTGAACACTATCAGATGCAATATTAAAATAACGGTTCCACCAAAGATCCGGGCCTTTGCTTCCGATACAATTTACAGTTTTACGAGGTAAATCCTCGTGTGGTACGCGACAGTTGGAAGAAGGTTCGAAGGGTATTAAAAAAAAAAAAATGAAAAATACTACGTATAGTAATTAAACAATGAATTCGTACATTGCGAGTACGATTAGGACGTAAAAAAATAAAAACAAAATACACGAAAACATCTTCATTTACGAAGAGAAAAAATGGAACATTTAAACACACATTGTTGAAACTTACCTAAAGATAAACATTAATTTAAGCTCGTATGTATATTTATGTACCAAACTGTTGTAATAAAGTATTGCTACTGCAGTCATGACTAAGAAAAACTATTAAAACAAATTCCAAAAAACCTTCTGTCAGGTGTTAAAACTGAGTGTTACAGCACAGAGGCACGATGGGCAGCTCTTTTGTTTCTAACAATAGAAATAATAATGATCATAATTTTTTTCTGTTGGATTTGGAGCCGGAAAAAAAATCATAATCGTACTTATATTTTTGCTTTAATTTTTTTTTTTCGTAGTAATATTTTTTTCCTTTACCGTTTACAATAGGAGGAATAAAGTTTGTAGCATGGCCTTTAGACACAATTTTAATTCACAGAAATCAATGTTGATATCGATAGTAATAATTAACAAATTTGTATCCAGTATTATTATTTCTCTTATATCTCTGGAAATAATAATAATTATTTTTCTTCTATACTTAAAGCCTATGAACGTTACGCATATGAAATGATATTACAAATTTTTATATACTTTATTCGAGTTTCTCATTTCGATCTGCATTTTTTCCTTGTGAATTATATAACTATTAAGGTTTTTTCCTTCTCTCTTTCTCACTCGTTTCTCTAAATAGCCTCTACTCACTTTTTATAAACAGAAGACACATTTTTTTTCGCTTATCAGTATTAAACAAAAATAATTTAATTCAATTAAAGGAAAAAAAAAATGCGAATAGCTAGCGATAGTTGAGCCGTGAAAGTAAAGAAATAGCGAATGTTTAGCCCTTTA
Organism: Venturia canescens; assembly: GCF_019457755.1. Classification (NCBI taxonomy): domain Eukaryota; kingdom Metazoa; phylum Arthropoda; class Insecta; order Hymenoptera; family Ichneumonidae; genus Venturia; species Venturia canescens. The sequence goes on along the minus strand of NC_057421.1, from coordinate 13,760,986 downwards.
TCTGTTTTATTTTTTTTTTCGTGAAGTAAAGAGTAATTTTTTTCGTTTTTATTATTTTTTTTTCCATTTTTACGAAGGATCATCGACTATTTTGATTTACATACTGAATTTTTATTTATTCGTTCGTTTACATCTCAACTTGTAAAATGTGACTCTCAAGCCAACATCAAAGATCTCAACATTGATTTAAATATACTTGTCTATTTTATTTGTTTTTTTTTTTCTTCATTTTCGTGAGTCTATACAAATGCCTGGAATTGTTTGAATCGTTAGCGAAACAGTTATTCACTAGCATTGATGTTATCGCAACAACTGATCGCGTTCAACGCACACACACATACAAACTTTCGCTTTTCTTCGCTTTTTATCGTATAAAAATCATGTGAAAAAATGAACAATATTAGAAAAAGTGTTCTCGACGGTCATTCACACGAGTAAGAACACTGGTTTATGTGTTTATCTCAAGATAAATTGACGAACTATTGGAATATCATTTTCCAACACTTTTGGTTCGCTACTTTTGGAAACTTATTCAATTTGATGTATTTGAATCTTACTCTTTTCGGGTACTGTTGGCAAATCCCAATCTTGGGATGGATTCGATTCGTGTCAATATATTTGAAAAAAAGGAAAAAAAACGAATCGTTTTCCCCGAAATTTGAAAGACTCCTCGTTCAGAATACTGTATTGATCCCGTTTGTGTATCTCGTGGCAGTCTTCGACACTAAACGGTCGGTTTTACTTTTCATTTTGGTTTCTTTTTTTTCGTGTGCTGTTTAGATAATTCGTTATTACAATACATATACTTAATACCTCCCATATATTTTCGAACATTTTGGTAGTCGGCGGACAAGTGATGGGATACTACATCTGATTCTGTAACAGTATCTATGGCCATCCGTTTCAGAGAAGCTTCGAATTCAAAATTGCTCAAGTAACCTCTTATTCGATAAAAAAAAAAAAACAAATAATTTCAAATAATATATTTCTTCAATTTGTATTTTTGAATAAATTCAATGACATTGATACAAGTGGGCCTTAAAATTTTGTTTATCTGAATTACGTTATTCTGGACAAACGAGAACGCAGAACGAAGAAATTTTTGTTGATTAATCATTCGTGAGCTTTCATTTCGAGCGGGAGAAGGAAGTCGCGATTTGGTTGCGTCGAATTTACATCGATGTGTCCACGTGCTCGATTTTGTTCTCTTCATTGAAATATCCCATAAAATATTTGGAAAATTTTGATTGCTTGAATAAGTATCATGCACGATTGCATGCAGACGACAGTTATTTGCTTTTCACTAACAAAATGATTGTTGAAATGTTTTTCTGAACCTTGTTCGGAATGAAAGAAAAAAGTATGCTCCTGTGCACTCGTTCGACCAGTTGGAATAGCTGAGTAGTTATCTCAATAATTATCGTACTTACAATAAAGTATGAAAATTCCGCAATTGTGCACCAGCTCGAAAAATTACTTTCGGAACTCCGAATCACTGTATGGGACTTTTTTTTAGAGGCCAACTCGTTTTATTTGTGGTTTTTCCATTTCGTATATTATCAGCTAATCGAAAGTCTAACGCAATCGCGTTCGACGCTACATTAAGATACCTTTTTATTTGATCATTTTATTGTTAAATTGTTTTTTTTTTCTTTTTTATCTCTTGTTTACTCATAGTATGAAGTAGTAAATGTTTTTTAGTAGCGTAGTAGATATAAGATTACTTGAGAAAGAGAGTAGTTTTTCTTTGTGTTGAATCGTTTTCTTGTGTGTTTATTTTGTAATTCCGCTACTTTTCCAAAATAAAGAGAAAGAACAAAAAATATATATATATATCTGTGTATATATATATTGAGCCATATCGAAACGAATTTGGCAAGAGATCCATGTTACGATTATTCTTCCTCGCTTTTCGTCACAATGACGATAAATACACCACGTTATTTACTGACTAGGACACTAAATTCTTTCGTACACTTCTTTCTCCCTTTCGTCTTTACTTCGCAATGAAACTTCGACTAAAAACAAAGCGGAAGGAAAAAACACAAGACTTTCTTCAGTTTCTTTTTTTTGCGTGCCTGCGTGCGTAGCGATACGACGCTCTGGCAATCAGAAATTCTTAAGCTTAATTAATGTACTAAGGTTAAGTTTATATAACTGAGTTTCTATGTGTCATTTTCTCCCCACCCCCCTCCCTTTTGCCCCTCCCCGTTCCCTCGCATCATCTGCTCTTTCCTTCATGCTTCACAATAAATATTACAAGTATTTACATCGGGTTTCGTATCTGTTTTGACGCTAGGGTTAAGTTTGTTCTACAAGTTTTGCAGGGAAAAAAAACAAAACAGTATCCGAGATGTGACATTTTATAAAATTACAATTTTTCTTGTGTATTAGACTTCTTTTTTCAGTCGAACGGTCGAAGGAAATCAAAAAAAAAAAGAAAAAGAAAAAACCTTACGAGAATCCAGTGTACGAAAAATGCTCGTGGAATGGCACTGTTCGCTCCTACACATTGTACGAACAAACTTTAGTAATAAGTAGAAAACAAAGAAAAACTTATTAAAATTTTTTCACGAGACACAGGCATTCTTGAATTGAATCTTCGCCCAGTATTTCCATTAATGAGAGAAGAAACCAAACTCTCGTTCCTGAAATACTCTCGAATATACATCGAGTTTAAAATTATCACACTTCATATACGTCTAATCGTTTTAGTCTTACAGTTTTTTTTCTTTTTTCCGCTTTTTCTTTGTTACTAATTATTTACAGGATTGGTGATCGAATAATCTGCTTGAAACACTTTACTACGAAGGTTCTCTCGATTCGTTGGGAAAAGACGAGAGACACTGTCTCTTGACAATAATTTACTTCTACACCCGTGAAGCGAGGAAAACCGTTTTTCTCGCTTGTTTTTGTTTTTTTTTTTGAACTTTGAGGAAAGTTTTTCTTCGAACTCAATAACAAGTACAAAATCAAGAGCTGTTCTCATTCGATCGTCTCCAATCACGATAAAGTGCGATTGGATACAAAGAAAAGTTCGTCGCAACATGGGGTTTGTACTTAAAAACTTTTATATGCCTCAGCATTGGCAGTATTTTCTTTTGTGTTTATGTAAATTCGATTATTATCAATTAAGATTCATCGAGGCCGTTTTGAAGGCCTTGTGATACGGATAAGCTTTAATAAATATGTTTTTTCCTGTTTTGTTTTGTTTACATCTTCTTATCACTCGGCTGACGATCGCTCGGTAACGCCTTACCGTTTTACGAATTAAAAAACGGTTTATTCTAGTAATAATTTCAAGTAGTTCGTTCATTTGGCTGGTGTGCCAACATCTTCCGATTTCAGATTTCATGCTCGATACATTGTTCACCAAACTTTCTAATAGGATTTTAATATTTCGTAATTCAGGAGAAAATTTTAATAAAAAATTGGTGCTTTTACACCGGTAACAACTTCCATGAACGTGGTAATCACGTTTTTCAAGGTTATTAGAATAAAATGAAAGCGAGAGAGAACTATTGAAAGTTGCTGTATGAAAAAAATGAAACAATTTACAGAAATCGTTCACCGGGCGTTTTATCGATACTATTTTTCCAATCAATCAACTTCTTTGTGTTTAGTACTCAGCGTGCCCGAGTTCAGTTGATTATTTGTCAGATCTTCATTTCGAAGGTAAACTGTTGAAAAAAATGTTATTTCAAGTTTTGAATAATGTACGAGCAGTAAATTCATCATTTTTAGAACTTTCAGATCGAAGAAATATCAAGAAATTGAATATCGAGCTCAAGACTTCGAAAATTGAGCACAATTTTCACTTTTCAATGTAAAAGGTATGTATATGTGTATATATATAAATGCGTGTGTGTGTATATGTATATATAAAAGTGTCTTTTGGTATTCCTCTCTCACAATCATTGTTAATATGCTCGATGAATTTTATTCTCGCGATAAAGTGCACTACTGCACTGGTGAGATTAGCGTGATTTATGATTCTTCAGCCTTTTGTTTATGATGAAAAAGATGAATGTGAGGTTGCTCGATTTGTGCTTAGGCTGAATTATTCAATCGTTATTTGTTGTTTCAACAATCGTTTTACGAACGATTGAATGCCGAATAAAAGAATGGCGTATATTTACGTATAAAAAAATCTTAGAAAACATCATCGAATTGGAAATTCGTTCGACGATTCAACAGTTGAACATCGAATGGTTTGCGCTGTTTTATTTTCTTCGTTATTCTACGAAAATTCGACGTCTCGCGTGGAGTTTTTTGCGTATCGATAATATATCAATTATTCACGAGAGAATATTTCCCTGGGGTGTTTAGCAAACATAAACAACAAAAAAAACGACAAATTATATAATAGAAATCGAGCCTCGTTAAAAAGTTACTGTAAAATCATAACATCGATCTTATCTATTTCACATGTTTGCCATGCGTTTTCTTTTTTCTCCTATGTTTTCGAATCTTTGCTTCCAAAGTGACAATATTCGTGGAATTGACATTTTCCATTAACGCATTTCTTTGAAACTCGCTGACTAACCGAGTTTCAAAGATTCCTTGTTTATCTCGATCATCGATAGACTCTTCGTTCAATAAGAGCCAAATGAAATGTCTGTTCCGAAAAAAGAAATAAAATCTCTTCGTAACTATCCGAGATTACTTTGCCCCCTCTTTCTAGTCTCGCTCGTCATCTTCCAATTCGTAAAACCGTGTACAGCCTCGTATATCATTCCTGGGCCCTTTTCATTTTGAAAAGTTGAGAAAAAAAGTGAAATGTTTCCAATTTTGAAATCCTGACAGTGAGTAGTCACTCACTTCGTGTCGCCCGATTTTTCCCTTTGGTTTTGTTTTTTCCATGTGTGATTTTACGAGCCTGTACTTCGGCACAGCTCTATAGGCGTTTGCTTTTGTCTCAGATCACACTTATTCCGTTACCTTTTTTCCTTCGCGTTACTATTTTTTCACAGTTCAGTTACGGCATACAGATTGGGGTCGCTGCCCTGTACCTGACTGAGTGTCGGTACTGCTGCTGTTTTTTCTTGCCTAGCCTGCGACCTGTTATAAGTACCATACATATTTGGCACCGCGTTGTTTTGCGCCGTACCGTTGAACTGGCTTCGCGAGAAATTACGATCCAACGTTCTCACCTGATCCTGGATTTGATCTTGTATACGTATATTCGGCGCTTTGTTACGTACTAATGAACGAAACTGATTCATATTTGTTTGTGAGCGAGATTCGAACTCCCACGTTGGTTGAGCCGATGGATTCGGTGGTAACGGACGATTTTGGTTCCATGCCGGTGTCGGTCCACGCTTAAGGCTAGCCAAATTTTTCGGATCGAGCGTTTGAGTCTTTCGTGAATCTTGGAATGTAGCGAGGTGCGCGGGTCCATGTGAATTGTGAGACAGGGTGCCGGTAAATGACGCCACACTCGGTGTCCACGGCGGTTCTCGACCTATTCTCGTCGATACAAAAGAAAAAAAAATGTTCGTGTAGTGTTTGCAACACATTTGATAATTATTAAAAATCGACGGCTCAGATATTTTTTTACGCAGTGGTTGAAAATCATTCACTTTTTCGAGTATTGAATGAAATTTCGTTTTTTCTCACCAGGTCCCGAGGGGGCGTGCCCTCAGTAGAAGTCACTTGACTCCAGCGTTTTACACTGCTTGCTCAAAGTCGCGTACTGGCCAGGTTGATCTCCGAGTCCAGAACGGTGCTCAGCTCGTCCACTCGCCGACTGCTGATTATGCTGAGCAGATTTGTGATCGCTGGCTCCTCCGCTACCGTTAATGCCCCCACCTCTGTAATCGGCAATGTCGGAAAATGAATAATAAAGTCGAAGTGTCAAAATATATATTCGTTTGTCATCTTATACGTAGACAGGATATCTCAGACGCAATGGTCAAAAAAATATGTGTTTAAGATGATCTATTGGTCTTGTGACGGGTAAAAATAATAGAGCCCGAACTCCTTTCTCCTACCTAGAAATTGGACCCGTATCATTTCCGTCTATATATATATATAAATATATATATACATATACGAAGAATGCAGGGTCGAATTGCCCGGTGACGAGTTGAGACCCTACCGTAAAAATTCTGCTGTACAATGCATCAAATAAACTTTGGAAGAAATCAAATTTCTTACAGGAATTTAATAAAAAAAAAGGCTACCAATCATTTTTTTCATAGTATTATGTCCCACGAGGTTGATTTTTTAAAAATTAGAGTTCTGATCAAAAGTGGATTCATATAATTGACCATCGGGGCTGAGAAGGCCTTATAAGTATGTATGCGTATATATATTAGAGTGATCCTCAAGAGATTGAATTTTTTGATGAATTGTGACGATAAAGGCACAAATTGTGCAAAAAGTTATATTCTAATTCACACTGAAACGGTCAGCTCTAGCTTCGTTTTTTCCACTGTAATTTTCTTTACTTTTGATTCCAAAGTTACTCGAACTCGAAATTTATCACAATTCGTTGTCGATTATTCAAAGGAGAACTCTAGTATACATAAATATTTTTCTTCACATATATTCAAAGATATGTTGATGACTAAAATGCTAGTTATAATTATTAATTGAATAAGTGCTATCGCTAAACGCGTCTTGCCAAGTAATAACGAAGGATAATAATATGAGTGTTACATCGAAAGCGAAATAACATATAAACCATCTTTTCAATTTGACAAACTTCAAAAAACAACAATCACTCTTCAACAAAATCAAGAGAATAAAAATGACACAATGAAACAAAGAACGAAAAATTATGACGTATCACTAATGGCTATGTATTCAATTAAATAAATCATTGTAATTCAGAAAATAACGGACATATGCTGAACATACATAGCGTAAAATTTTTAAATTGCTACAAAAATGATGAAAAAGCACGGCGTTATTTGCTATAATCGTGAAAACGAGACGACATAAAAACGTAAAACAAAAACAACATTGTGAAAAACTCAAACGTTGATGGTGAGTAGACTGATCGTTAATATCCGATGTATCGGCGAAGGACCTGTCAATACATTGATTAATGTATTATTGCAATCGGTCGATGAGTTTTGATAATGTCAATCCATAGATCAATCGATAAAATTTCAAGACGATTATCTTCATAACTTAGAATCGGTCGATTCTTCACGATGATCGATGATTTTTTGTTAAAAAAAAAGGCGAGTGAAAGAAAAAAGAAACATGCACAAACTTTAACATGCTCTCGTGCAGCTGACGTGCTCGAGCTGTCGCAGTAGCGTAGGACGGCGGGGGCGGCGTTAGCAGGAGAGGCTGCTTAATTATATTGTTCGTGCCATGAGCATTCGTATTAAGAGGAGGGGCTGTAGGCGGGTACGACCCTTGGCCACGAAGAGTACGAGCTGCAATGGCTTGCGACGCCGCCGACGGTGGTAAATAAGGATCCTGTTCGTCGACCTGGTGGTAATCTCTTCTGGAACAAATTTTACATAGTAGATAAACCATTCGAGTAACGCCAATTTTTTTATGAGCCGTAAATCATCAATAAAATGAGAATAAAAATGTCATTTTGCCAGAGACAAAGGGCTGGCGCGAACAATCCCATGGGGCTCAAATTACGTTATTATTCTTTCATATAATCGTTATTTTATTCTTTACTTTAGGAGAAAAGTATTTTATCCTCAATCATAAAAAAATCCATTGAAACATTATCAATTAATTCATGTTTTTTCCTATCAGTTTATAGACACACTGAGAATTTCTGTTCGTGTACCGTTTTCTAATATAAATCCACGTGTGAGAATCGACCCAAACGAGAACGGTGAAGATGAGACCGGCGCCAAGACTGGATAACAGCATAAAACTCAGACCGTACCTGTGTGAAAAATGAAAATGATTAAAGAGGCCAGCACTTGTGCAACTATCGCTTTTCATTTTCACAAGCGTGAAACGAAAACAGTGTTTTTTCTAGTTTTACAATTAGAACGTTGTTGAGAATAAAAAATTTCATGGTTCTCTGTAGCTCAATTTGATAGCACCAATTTTTCAGTATTTCGGCCAGATTAAGTGTATTTTTTAACCATCCTTTTCTGAGTATTGTTCACTATGGAAAAAATAACTTTAAAAATATTTGGTTTTTGAAAAAACTCACAATCCCAAATGACAGAGGCTTTTAGCAGCTTGAACGTATTGCTTGTGTAGTGGTTTGCAATCGAGGAGAGTAGCGAGGCCGGATATAAGACGATCAACGGAATTCACATCGGTCATAAGGCTACTGAATTTGGGCTTCAATTGCTGGTCATGAAACAATTCGACTGCGAGACGATCGATGTTGTTGAGGCTCGTTCTCATGTGCTCAGCGGCGCGTTGACCTTCCCGCAAACGTTGGGTAAACGGATTGCTCCGTGTGGCTTCGCAATGCGTGTAATACGATAAAACTTCAGACGCTAGGGTCGGCGGTACATTTTTTGCAAGATAATCTTCAGGTGCAAAGCACAAATCACCAAGCGCAACCGAGGTCGCTAGATACAATGAAGCCATTAACCACGTGACTATGACAGCGAAGAGCCCGAAAACGGAGAACCTGAAAAAATTAATGAATGAGATTAACAAGAGAATAAAACGAGTCTGCTCCTCTCGTTATTGCCATGACTTACTCATACTTTCTAGTAAAAGACGATACAAAATAAATAGCAATGACTCACGTGATGAGAGCGCATCGGGAATGTCGCGCGACTCCGACCAGCAGAACCGCGCATAAAGCGACAAGGGCGCTGAGAACTGCCATTGTAATGGGCCATCTGAATTCTTCAATTCTTTCACCGAGTGCAACAGCACCCGCTAAACTTATACCACTCAGTGGTTTTCTTATCTCGAAGCTACGATTAACTGCGATGCTAGTATTTTGCTTCATGTATGCTAACGCCTTGAGCAAATAATCGAGTGTTGTTTTGTTATTGACCGGTGCATCGAATGCATCCCCCAATGACGTCAGTTGAGGCTCCATCTTTTTTTTTAACGTGCTCTCGATGGTGTCAGTCTGCGAAAATGGTTAAAATCAAGAAATTTAATTAGTTCGAATTTCAATGTTAATTGTACTTGATAAAATGATACGTTTCGTTCGAAAATTATTGGGTAAGAAAATGTGGAGTGTCGAACATTTCAGCAATTGTTTCTGCACTTGGAATAAAGAGAAAACTTTGAAGGATAAAACTACAGAAATTTCTTAACTTTTTCTCATTTTTTGATCGTTTTTATTCGTCGATACATTCATTGCCAAAGTATTGAAACTGTTCCACGGAAGTTTGTAGAAGTGCTCCTACTCAGCCAATAAAATTGCATTCCGAACGTTTCAGGGCTTGATTATTTAGAAAAACTGGCAATAAACGTGTCGTACCTGATTTCTCACTGCTGCAATGATGTCATCAACCTTCTTAGCGGCTACGAGGAGTTGTACGAGGCCGTTGTGAACGTCATCATTGCCGTAAAGACCAACGGCAATGGCACCGCAACAAAGTACAGCGAGAATAGCTAGTGTCCACTTCAGCAGGGTTATCGACCTTCGAGGACGTGGCTTCCGGTCGCAGCATCTCGTTACGAGATATACTAATAGAACGAGAAGCGTCAGGATAAGCCAAGCAGCTGGAATACTCCCGAGTATACCAAGGCTCTGAAAACCATACAAATAATCTATTTTTAAATTCTCCTTCTTATATCGAAATGGCTCGAACAATCCATACTGCCAAGATGCTCGATGATACTCATTTCCTCTGGTACCATTCCAAATATACGATTTCATACAAGTTTATATTTTCATAGATTCGACATTCGAGGGATAAAAAAAAATGGTGTCTCAACAAAGCAGAATCGAATTTTTTCAACTGTTTTTTCCCGAGTAAAGTTATATGTTAGCTCGAAAAAATTTTCGGAAACAAATTTGGTTAATGAAGAAAAAATAAACATAAAATCAACTAAATTTTAATCATTTCGTGGTTCAATTTTCGTACACGAAAAATGGAGTTCTTGGTAATTGAAATTTGACTTCAGTCGAATAATCATTGTGAATTTGGTCGGAATGAAATCATCAATTTTTCCTGTTGGAAAGTAAATATGCAGGGAATTTTTTGAACGAATTTACGATTAAAAAGGAATTACAACGAATGGGACTGCAAAGGCTTTGTTTTAGAATTGTTCAATGAAGTATGAATTTTCGAGGGCATGAGACACTGATTGTGAAAAGAAGGCGAGATTTCAATTGTCAAAACGATCACACTCAATGCTTGTAAATCGATTAAACGGTCTCGGACGAAATGTGCTATAACGAACGTTTGAAGCTCTCGTGGATCGTCGTTGATGCTCGGTCATCGGAGTGAATCAGAGAGGGTAAATTAATTGACGAATACGGATGGAGAGTTGACAACATACTTGACGGTCACCGCTCGAGGATGCACATGACAGAAGACTCGATCAATGTCCTCTCCGAGCCAGCAGGATCGCCATTGAGACAATTCCTATTGATCGTGTTGATTGGGTGAATGATTTATTTGAAATTGAAAGAAGTTGTGATAATTCATTCGGAACGGAGAACGAAATTGGGTAGATCGTCTCTCGAAAGTATTTTATTACTCCGAATCATAAAAGCTCGGAGGACGGAGTGCTCGATCGAGTTTCCTTGACTCCAATCTTCGAATACTCGCAAAGTCATAAAAGCCGAGAAAAATTTCTTCATTTTTTCGTCTCGGTTGTACCACCGGCAAAGGCTGAAGCGAGGGGTTCAAATATAAACAGCGATGCTAAGATATATTTGGAAAATCGGGATAGGCTCGCCAAAAATTTTGCGAGGTACCTCGGTGGAAAAAAACTGAGCCTTTTCCCGAGCTTTTTCCCTTATTTTTTCGACAAAACTTTTCTTCTGTAGGGCGAGAGAGTGGAGAGAGAGAGAAGGGAAAGAGAAAACCCGGTGATAGTCGAGTGCACTTTCTCGTGTTTCTTTTATATTTCGCTCTCTTCTGCATCTCTAACCGCCCCAGTGGCTTCCAGGCTTGCCAGGGGATGCTCCTGGAGAGTCAGTCGAGAACTGTTTCTAAAGAATCCATTTGCAGTCTTATATATTCCCGAGCTTTTCTCTATTCGTTACATGTATACGAATGTGAATATATATCGGGCATTCGCTATTACGTGAGCTTACAATTCTAAAAAATCTTCATTGCACCAGCAGATGCGCGTCAATGAAATTATTCCAGATCACGACGAATTTCCGACCGAAAGCAACAATCGAATGGGTGGCAAACGTTAATTTAACTGTTGACACAAAAATATTGAAAAAAAATGTATTGCCTCAGGGAAAGTGTCTAAATCTTCGATGTTAAAAATCGACATGAGTTTTCAAGCCGTTCGTGGGCAAGACGAAAAAAGTGGTTGAATCGAGATCAACTTGGTACAGAACGGCTCGTATATTCGAAGTTATGCATCTCTCGCGATTTTATGGGCTGCTTCCTCGAGATTGAGCGCAGTTTTTTCTTATTTACTTTTTATCTCAACAAGGCCTCGTAACATTGAATCTCTCGTGCTGTTTTTTCGCCGTCCATACAATATAATCACATATCTGTTTTCATGAAACTCTTTTGCGATAGCAGAGAGGTGGCAAGGTAATAAAAAAGCTTGCGTGACGAATAACTCCGGATCTACGGACGATCGATCGATTAACCGGTTCGTCTTTCTTCTTCTTTTCACTCGCCTTCTTTTTCTCTCTTTTACACTGCAATACCGATTGCGATTTTTTATAGAAGCGCACTTAGTCACGAAGAATATTTTCTCCTCGTCCTTCAGTCTGGCGGAGATGTTTTTTCCCTCATATTCTGCGCGAGGAGGAAAGATACAGACTCGAGACCAGTCTCTAAACTCTAGAGATCCGGAGTGCCTCGTTCTCTATCTCATCCGAGGGAGTTTCGTGCGGGCGTTTTTACTCTACTTCATTTAATCAGTAGACACTTTTTCTTCGTTTTTTTGAGAGTTTTTCGAGATTTTATTCTCAATAATGCAACTTGACTGAGTACTCCAAACGCGAAGCTTGAAACTGTTCTTCATCTGATACGAAATGGTGAAAATTCGAGAAGAAATAGATGGGACGAATTTTGTCGAGCACACAATGCCTCAAATGGAAAAGCCATTGAGAGTGCTTTCGTAAATTCATCAAGTCTTGGAAGCGAACCGAAATATTTTTATTTCATTCTCAATTATACGGGAAAATGCCGAAGAGTAGTTTTTTTTCAACCCGTTCTCTGGTGATTTTTTGAAAGTAGGAAACTTCGGTGCATTTTTCGATGTATTTTTTACTTCGCTAAATTGATCCCATGCATTTTCGCTCTAGTTTCATCCACGTCGAGCTTGATTATTCATAGCTCGCCGGGAGGGGCTCAAATAAAGAAGTAAAACACATTTCTATACAAAAATCGATTCAGGGTCTGAATTTATAATGTCATCTAGCCACCCGGCTACGACAACCCGTATGGTTCAACGTACTTTGCCCGCATAAAAGCAGACGAATTCGATACACTTTTCATGACATTGATACATTTTTAATGTACAAGCATCGAGTGCAGTAATTATAGTGAATTTTCGCCCTTTTCGTAGCTATTTTAGCCTAATTCACGTGGCAGAGAGCACGGACAAGGTGAACAAATAAGCGTGTGAGGAAGGAATAGTGAAAAGAGACGAGAGAATTGTGGCGCCCTTAGGTTGCCCCAGGGAACATTATGACGATGTAGAGATATTCCTGCACGTCGGCTCCGAATCCACCTACCCCCTTTGTGCATTGTTCGTACGCTTTGCTTGCCCGGGCCTTTGTACTTTGCAGTTTTGTTGAGTCTCTCTCTCTCTCTCTCTCTCTCTCTCTCTCTCTCTTTCTCTCCCTCGCTCTCGGGTTCTCTGCTTTCCTCTCTTCTTCTGTCACGTATGTAAAACACAAACGCAAACTCCAAGTTCTCGATACGAGAACGTGTGACGCGTGTGTTAGCCAGCTGCAGATGGTCCTGTTTCTGTTACTTCTGCTGTCCCATTTTCAACATGTTTATTCTCCTTTGCAACGACAGAAAAGCGTTACGGCTACTTTGTAAAATCCTTTTTGGTTTTTTCATTGAAGATCTGTGTTCACTGATACGATTCCGTTCCCTTTGAACCGCGGAAAAATCGACAGACGACGTTCGTAGAATGTTGAACTTTCGGCTGTTTGTGAAAAGATCCTGTCTGCATGCTGGCAAATAAAAAATTTTAATTCTCTGATGAAGTCAAGAAAAATCATGTATGAATTCAATGAGGCAGTTTGGAACTCCATTTTCGTTGAACGTCGCTTCGACATGCGGAGAGCTTGACTGGCAGATAAATTCAGCAGAGTGACACAAATGTTCATGGGTAGAACGAAGAGAATGTGGAAGAGAATAATTTTCGTGTTTTATGAAATGGGTCAAATGCGCGAGCTCACAAAAGAACCTTTTCAAGGAGGAAAAAATAGCTTAATTGCATAATCCAACGTACCTCGAGGTAAATTTCGGAATGTGGATTGAAGGTATTGTTGACCCAGTGGAGTGATACGTTGAGGTGTGGCAGACTGTGGAAGACCCTTGCCAACTGGGGCACGGTGTATTGTTCCGGAAGTTGTTGGTGACCGTTCGCCATATTGTTGAACCCTTGACCTGCCGAGACCCCCGCGTTGATAAATTCTTCTTCACTTGTCAAGACATGCTATAAACGGTGGTTCTGTAACAAAAATTGAAGAAAAAAAAATTAAAACTTATTATTTTCCTGTCAAAAGTCACCATAAGTTTGGATAAAAATACAAATCGTCTGACCGAATGAACTTTCAATCAGAAGAGCTCAATCAACAAGAGATTCTGTGAAAAAGGCCTCTGGAGCAATTACGAAAGATTTTAAATTGGACTGGAATAAAAAGGGTGGGGATCAAATGTTGGAATTACTAAAATTTCGAACAGTTAAAATCTCGAATTTATAAATTTCGAATGATAATATGGAGACGGATAGATTCGACTAGAGCTTTGAATGCCGAAAATAAATAAAGCAGAAACTGCAAGGTTCGAAACACCTTTACATCGAAAATAGAATGTAACAATCGCCCGTAGGACGATGACTAAAATATCGATTTTTCGAAAATTCGATTATCACTCTTTCGATTCATAAATTACTACGGTCAGCGATACTGTGAAAATTCAAAATTTTGAAAATATAATAACGAAAGACCAAATATTACAGAGGTTGAAATACTGAAAGACCAAAAAGTCGAACAGTCAAAATATAGAAATGTTAGAAAGTCGATCGATCAAAATAAAGAAATGCAGCGGAGCTCCAAATATACGCGTCTCATTCACTCACTTACTCAGACCGGTGATCTCCAATTTTAAACATCGCCATTTTGACTTTCGCCTTTTCGAGCCATCGCTATTCCGCATATCTAAGTTCTATAGGCTCGAAAAATTCACTTTCGATTTTTTGCTACTCTATATTCTGGTCTGTCTGTAAAACAATTACTCTCCATTTTGAATTCGAAAATATGAACTTTTGACATTCGTACGGTCTGTAAAAATTGCATTCGAAATGAAAACTATCGAAATATATATTTTCGAATAAATGCGAATTCAAAGAAAAAATATTCGATTAAAGACGTAATCTGCTAAATAGTCGATCGGGAATAAGAATTTCGAATTACTTATTTTTCTCCAATCTTACATGACGAATTTATTAATTTCGAATTATCGACCATTCTACAATTCGGTTATTCGAAATTTCGAACCCCACCCGAATAAAAATGTTTTCTGCCTGACACAATTGAATGAACGTGCGGTTTGATGTGATTCAATTTTTATCGAAGCTTTTCGCTGTCGGTCGTTCCAACGGTAAATTAACGAGATATCTAGCCTTTCCTCTCGACTCTCCCTCTCTCTGCTCTTTCGCGTTTGATTCAATTACCTCGAAAGGCTTACTGTTCTGGTATGAACGAGAGCTTGATTAACGAAATCTGTGCGCCGGCTGCCACATTCTCGCGAATGATTACAATTTGGAAAATAGCCACGTAATTTGTGAGGATCAAACACCAAGTTGTTTAGGCATAAGTGAAGACAGACATTGCTGAGGCTACGAAAAAAAATGTTATTTCGTCGTTCGTAGGTTTTTTATCGCAAAAGAATTTGTTGAGTGGTTTATCGAAATAATATTTGATATGGCTGTGTATAAATGAACTTTGAAGTATGCGAGGTTCAATTAGGGTCAATTGAAGAGAATAATTTTGATAGACAAAGTGGCTGCGACAAAGAAATGTTTTATTACGAAATAAAGTGGAGGTTATTAGCGAATCAGATCTTTTTCACACGAAAGCGAGCTTCTGTTTTCATACACCATCATTTTCGTAATCTCAAGTGTTATAAACGGCATTTATTATAGCCACATGGCGAACGAGCATAAACCCTTTTCCATAAAACGACACAATTGACCAGCCTGGAATTCACTGGAATCTATTTCAATGGAGTTTGAAAAATGAGTGGGCGGATATGGGTGCAGAAAAAAGTGAGCAGTCCGGTAACGAAAACCGAGCCACAACGACCTTCGCATATGGGTCTTTCGCGAGGGCGACGACAAATGATGAATGGAAAGACCATAAATCGCTGAGCACTCTCTCGTTATTTATTAAGGCTCTTTTCAGCTGAGCGTGGGAAATATAATAAGACTGGAAGCAGACCAACCCGCTTCGATCTTACTTCATTTGATTGGAAGCTCTGATAACAGGGGAGCGAAATTTTTAAAAGTTTTGTTTCCATTCCAGTTTTTTGCTGGGCTGAAAAGATTAAACAAAACGATCAGGAATCAGTAAATGTGTAAAAAATCGAAAACATTTTTCAATTATTACAATTCCATGGGAAAATTGAAAGGCGGTTCGGAGGGTGGTCCTCGCAGGAATGAATTAAGGTAGATCGTGCCCAAAGGATCGCATTTTATGGGTGTCTAAACTGGGTCGATTTTTGCTTCCTAATCAAAGATATAATCAATTTAAATTAATGACAGAGTTATTGATTCAAAATTGTAAATACGCTTTCTCAATTCATCTTTTGGCGAATAAAATTACAAGCCATTAATTAATCGGGGATTCGTCACTGACTGAACCCGAAATTTTATTCGTCCCTGGCGAAAATACTACAGTTTTTTTGTAAAAAATCGGATTGGAGAACGCCAAGGGAAAAGACAACGGGAAATGGATAATGAAAAAAGTGTTAATAAAAAGACAGAAGGCTATGACAGAAGTGACCCAAGCCAAGATGAAACAAAATTCCGAAATAAGCAAACGTAAGGTTACGAGCGCTCATTACCAATTTCGTCCAATCTTCAACGTAATGTATCTTTATTATTAGTAAAACAATCGTCTCGAATTTCTTCCTGGATCTTTATTATACACTTCGCTGTTATTGTGTACTTTTTCATAAATAAACGATTTTTTACGCATAGTCCCTATCTCCCGTGTATTTTTCTTCATATTTAAACACGTTTATTTCAACGACGCTGAAGTTTGCAACGTTGGAGTCCAACGATATTAACAAAAATAACATTTGTAATTCACCTATTTTTTATTTCACGAATCATTGGTGTAGACTGAAAAACTACGAATTGCAAATTAGGCAGGTAACAGAATTGGAGAATTATTGGAATTATTGGAGAGTTTTTTTCGTTAATTTCGTTCGATTCCAACGTTGCAAACTTCAGTGTCATTTATTTCAACATTCAATAAGACGGGCCCTTTAAAATTTGATATCCGTCTCGATAATAGTTTCGTGCACGAACTACCTTAAAAATTATTTTTTTTCATTAACGACCGCTATGTGTGCCCGAGTGTTGGTCGGAGCTACCGAATTGCTTTTCACAAGCACCACTGGGTGCGTGTGAGATGTGTATTTGTCGATTCTCTTCTCATCGCTGCTCCCTCGGCTGCGTCATATACGAGAGCATTAACGCGTTCTTTTAAGCGGTCTTCCAAGAAATTTATCGTTGCTGCGCTATGTAGAAGCGAGACACGCGGTCCACTTCAAGGGATGTGAAACGAGAACACGAGAAGTTCGAGTACGTGCATGGGCACGGAAAGGGAAGCTGCGAGTGGGAAAAAAATATTAAGGGGTTTGAACGAAAATCTTACGAGCTCCGATCCAGCCTTGCTGTGCATGAGAAAATTCGACATAAAAATACTAGAATTCGTGTCCGTACGATATTTCACAAGATGATAAGAAAAATTCAAAGTTGTTTATAGTTTTTGAGGTAAAATATTCCATGGGTATGTCGGAGTCAGCATCGCTCACGGATACAATGAAATTTCTGTCTTCTCATACTGTTATAGCTCTGCAATAATCATGAATATTCCAACCACGCATATTCCCGGAGTTTTCGCTCGTATCGCTTTCAGGAATTCGCAAACAAAATCAGTGATGAAATGCTAGCAATTTCGCAAACCAACAAGTCGAAAGACGGTAGAATGCATTTTCGTTGCATCGCGATGATGCGAACGATGCATACCAAGCATTCGAACTACGGCGTGACAGAGGATATCATATTTAAAGGTATTTTTCAATTCGACATACTCCAAGGAAATTTAATCGGAAAATATGCAATATTTTTCGATATTTTTGGTGGAATTATTCGAATTCGTTTTCTCTGATTTCCTGAGTACGGTTCAAGCTGTGTCGAATTCGGTGTCGAGTCCACCGGAAATGTCAGGCAACTACTGGAGTATTTAAACGTTTGAAATTTCATTCACGTCAAATTCCAGTCGGAATTGATAAAATATAAGATCGTAAAGGGGCAAAATTAACGGCGCTTGTTTTTCATGCCACTACGAGAATTGGATGGCACCAAATTCTCCCGATCGAACTAGGCCACCGTAGAATCAATAAATGGCCTCTTTCCATTCCCCATCGATGCCACATTCGGTCAGAAATAATCGAATAGAAAAGCTGGATATTTTGGCAATGGCGAAACAAAATCGATACGTTACCAAAGGTTTGCGTACTCGAACGAGATTCGCGCCGATTTTGAAGGACGAAAGCGAGCGATTTACGCGACCCGCCAGTCGAATGGCTTGCTATTTTTATTCTTTTTTGTATCCGCTTCAAACCGTATGTGTACGACAGTGAAAAATCTCACGGCAACCGGATTAGGGAAAACAGATGAGCCCCTCAAAGACGACAAAATTGGGTTGAAAAAATTGCTTCAATTCTGTGACAAAATTACTATTCCGAATATCATGACGTTTTTTCGAATAACTGTACATTGTCGACGAGGAGGAAAATGATTTGTAAAGAATTTTATAAAAACCCATGACATAGAAGTTCATTCGATAAAATGAAAGAGACTCGTCTTCGAGTTCATAGAGAAATTTCTGTCCTGTACATAAATCAAATACTTGTTTGTCATGAACCGGAAATATATAATCACCGGAAATCTCTGAGGCCACCGAATTTCGAACACTAATTCGCGTCGGGACCAATAATCCGGACACAATACGTTAGAATAGAGAGGCGATTATCAATTCGCCGTTAGGTACCGACTGCCAGGTCATTCCTCCCCGCACGAACGTCCATGAAATATTCAAAGCCTCGCTAACCACACGGAAATGTCTAAAAACCGCAAGTAAAAAAAAAAACAGTGCTCCGCGAGGTCGCACTCCCTTCATCACGTACATTCCGACAAAATTTCACTTTGCAATTATTTTAGGTGGTTGTCAGAATTGAATTTCGTCTCAGGTTCATCCTGGTTATCGTTAATCCCAGCAAATAATATTATATGCCACGGTTCCGATTGATCCGACGATTGTTCGAAGCGATAGTTGACTCGGTACGATGTCAACGACGCTGAAGTTTGCAACGTTCGAGTCCAACGAAAAGAACTCTAAAAAAATTCGTTATCAAGCAATCTTTTATTTCACGAATCATTGGTAGAGGTTGAAAAACTACGAGTTGCAAATTCGACATGGAACAAAATTGGAGATTTACTGGAATTATGCGAGAGTTTCTTTACAACATTTCGTTGTACTGCGACGTTGGAAACTTCAGCGTCATCAATATCTCAGATAAATCGTAAGATTATCCATAACTCGAGGACATTTTTACTCGAGAACTGGATCGGTAGTCGAAACGATGAAAAATGAAGGTTTTCATATTAACTTAAGAAAAATAGCCGCTCAGTTACGTAGACATAAATTTGATTCAACCTTTTTGTCACGTGTGTCACAACAGCGGTAAGTATTGTGTAATGGTAACGTTGCAGGACAGGGGCAGTGTAACACAAGGCTTACGGAATACGAAAGGGATTCAACCGAGTAATCAGCATTCACGAGGTGAACTTGCAACATTGTGTATACACGTTCTCCCCCCTCTGTGTGTGGCGATACGTAGTTATTAGTTATGACACTTTTGCCACCGGGAGCGAAAAGTAGAAAGAGAATAACTCGTCATCGTTTGAGATCGTGGCACTGAACACGGGCACTCTGCTGGTTGCCCGCCTGCATTGTGAATCCTGCCAACTTGGTCGAAAGTCGAAAGAATATTATACGCATGTAAAAGAGCCGAGGAATAAAAAAACGGAAATATACGTGCTGCGACCGTTGGATCGCTCGCCTTGTGCTCTTTTATTCGATAGCGGAAAATGCAGCTACTTAGGGATCGCATGCGTGTGAGGATGAATCGACGTATGGGACGATTTATCCTACGTGGACCCGTGCTTAACCCTTAGTGTGCATCTGGGGTCAGGTTGACCCCAAAATTAAGTGCTTTTTACGCGCACTATCAACTTTGAGCACGTTTTGAACGTTTGAGCACGCAATGAAATAAGATTTTTTTGGAAATCCGACTTTGCAGCCTTAAAGTTGGATGAATTCACTGCAAAAAGTGACTAAACCTTTTATTCCGAAAAGCGCATAGTTACCGAGATATTCGATGTCAAAAAACTAAGGGTTAAGGAGGGTGGATCGCGACGACGCAATGTTGCCATGCTAAACCATGTTAAACATATGAAGAATTTGAAAATGATAAGAATTTCATAAAATTTGGTAAATGTATTCTTTAAAAATATACAAGACAATGTACATTTTTTTAGATTTTTCTACCACATAGCTATCGAGTAATTGAACACTAAAGTTCGCGTGTATAAGCATACAGTTTACATATATAAAGTTATACATCTCGTGCATAAGAACTTCGATTTAACGCTCAAATATGCGATAACCGTGTGGTAAAAAAATTTGAAAAAAATTGTATTTGTACACAAGATGCCAAAGAATGTTATCACCAAATTTTATCAAATTCTGATTATTTTGATTTCATGACCCACCCTCCTTAATGAAAATATTTCGGATTCTGGGCGTGATGAAGAAAATATGCAAAAACGGTGTCGCGTCATCTCGATGATGTAACACTTCGCAGGGTCGTTATTTGCCCCACTATTTTCATCTTCACTTTGAATCAAGCAGTTCGTAAAAAAATGTCTGCAGCCGGAAATATGCGGAGTTGAGGTCATAGGGAGAAGTTTTCTTATCTGTAAAAATGGATGGGAAGAATCTTGAGCAGTGAAATAATCTGCGAAGAATACCGCATTGGCAGTGACTGGATTGACCTACTTCGTGCCACAAATGTTCCTCAGCTTGAAGCTATCGTTTTCGATTCGTGATTAATGCCATTTCGACAGTGCGCACTACGAGAACGATGAAACGATGCTCTTTTCATTTCTTTTACGTTGACTTCTAATTTGGGGACGTTTAATCCGATAGCGCGTTGTTTTTCTGGCATTGTAGAACGATCATTTGAGAGTCCATCGTTTGGAAGAAACGTAGAATTAACGTTTTTTTTTATACAGGAGTCCAGACCATAGGCAGCCCGGTATAGAACGACTCGTGTATGCGTTATGGGAGATTTTCCCCATATATGCTTCTCGCTTCCCTCTATATTTATGAGAAGTAATTCCATGGTCCCCTCGAGGGTGAACTGTACGAGCGCGTACGAGGGTGGGACCGGAGGAAAAGATTACGGAGCTATGTCGGAGCTCGATTTAAGTCAACGCTTCCCGGTTCAACCGGAAAGAAAAAAACACGAATGTTAAAAAAAAACGTATACTTTGAGATAAATCTGGAAAATTGGGGAAAAAATTGTTAACCTATATCTGGTCAGTCTAATGTTAGGGATTTATCTTACTCTTTTACTAAAAGTGAGAGTCGGTCGGTTGGAAATGAACGACGCTGAAGTTTCCAACGTTGGAGTCCAACGAAGTGAACGAAAAAAACGTTTGTAATTCACCAATTTTTTATTTCACGAATCGTTGGTGCAGTTTGAAAAACTACGAATCGGAAATTTGGCAGGGAACAAAATAGGAGAATCACTGGAATTATTGGAGAGTTTTTTTCGATCATTTCGTTGGACTCCAACGTTGGAAACTTCAGCGTCATGGAAATAACGAAATACCATTCATTCATTCGATCTGACTGAAATACACTCAACGCCAGTCATAATTCATCGTGTTCTAACAATAACTTTTATCGATGACAGTTGAAAATATTCTCAAACTTATAAATTAATCATGGGATTTGATTAATCGAAAAAGTAGTTTTTAGTTTCATTTTTAGTGCTGTTCGATCAATAGTTTTAAAACTCTGCGTGTCGTTCCTCAAATTTGCATTTCTCTATCCTCCCATATTTTGAATTTCAACAAATTATGTGACGCCAAAGTTTGCAGCGTCGAAGTTCAACGAAATGTTGTAAAGAAACTCTCGCATAATTCCAGTAAATTTCCAATTTTGTTCCATGCCGAATTTGCAACTCGTAGTTTTCCAACCTGCACCGATGATTCGTGAAATAAATAATTGGTTAATAACGAATGTTTTTATCGTTCTTTTCGTTGGACTCCAACGTTGCAAACTTCAGCGTCGTCAAAAATTTACCAATTACCGAAATAAGAGATTCCATCGTAAAAGTATTTTCGATCCACGTTTCATCGCTGCTATAGCAAAGTCATAACGTTAATATTTTCGAGTTATACAATTGCGGAGGAAAAATGAGAGTAGTAATAACTATTTTCGTATCAGCAGTCTTCGTTAATCTGTGATAAAGTTCAGCTGGGTAATTAATAGGTCAAGTGGCACAGCAGCTTTTATCGTACATAGTTTAATTATGTTATCGTCGATGAGGCCTGTTTGAGGAAAGTTTCTACTCATTTTATCGTTACTAATGATCTTTGCTGTAGTCGAAGGAGGAAGGTAAAAACGAAAATGATTCTTGAGTGGAGTCACAGTTCGATTACAGTCATTGACGAATGGATATTTGTTAGTTTCACTCCTAGCCATGCATTTCCACTGAAAAAAGGGGCCCCATGGAATTTCTATTTCCCTGAGAAAGCACTTTTTTTTCTCCACTCACATTTACGTTGAATCCTATTTCCAATCGGCTCTATTTTCGACGAGAACAGAGCGCCTGCGACGCTTACTGAACAAACTATTTATTATTCAACGACACTTGAGACCGGCGGTATATATTTTCGAAACGGATTAAAACTTTCGTCACGCTGTGAATAATTAAAGAAAAATCATCGGTCCCACGATAATAGGGGGGATATTCCGTGTATTTAAAAAATCTTTAAACGTCACGAAATGATAGTGCGCACGTCGGTAGCGATTTAGAGTCAAGTCGAGACTGAAAACAATATGGGAACTCGTCATATCTCAATCTATCGTGAATTTCCGTACGGAGCTTGTGTACGACATCTATTTATTTATGTTCATGACGTACACGAGCGAGGATCAAGATATAAAAGCTGATGGTTGAGTTGCACATGCGAGAATACTAAATCGACCGGGAACCGATGTGGATTTTAATGCCATGTTAATTCATTCAGTTCTGGAAAAATAAGCGTTAATAAAATAAAGTTAAAAAGGAGTCGCAATAAAGAGTACGCCGATTCTTCGATCACCACTGACATTAGACGTAACTGATGTCCTTAATAGTCATCAGTCTCATACATAACAAAAATGAAGACAAGAAAATTAGTGTCGCTAATTACCGAGGAAGATTACGAGCTCGAAACTTAAGCCGTAAATTTTCGCGTTTTATGCATCTTTCAAGACGTTTACGGCAGGAAAAAATGTACGGATAACTCATGCACTGCACTTGTGTCCCTCCAAAGTGGCAGCGTATTCTCTCGAGAGTATAACAGGCTTGCACATGCATACACACATAGGTATAGGTCTTCCTCGGGTTCTAAAAGCTTCTGGATGACCCGTCACGAGTGGAGCCAGGAGGACTCTTTATTGGAGCTAAAAGCGACACTGTGTGTCGTATATAGATGTAAAATCAAGAGGCTTTTCTCCTCGACAGAAACGATTATATGAATAGAGAAAGCCGCGAAGTTAATCGACCTGTGACTATTATTAGTAACTTGCCAACTTTGATTATTCGTGACGGTATAAAATCATTTTTCATTCTATTTACTAGCAATTTAATAATCAACGATTATCGTAATGAGCACATCATGAGATCATTAACACTCTTGTTTAGTTGAAACGAAACAACGAAAACAACAACAGTTCATTCAAATCAGGAATGGAAATTTCATTAAGCTCGCCCGAATCTAATGGAAATCGAAACGACGCTGAAGTTTGCAACGTTGGAGTTCAACGAAATGAACGAAAAAAATATTTATAATTCATTATTTTTTTATTTCACGAATTATTGTTGTGGCTTGAAATATGACGAATTGGAAATTCGGCAGGGAACAAAATTGGAGATTTATTGGAATTATTTGAGAATTTTGTTAGACCATTTCGTTGGACTCCAACGTTGGAAACTTCAGCGTCATAAATCGAAAATTCCAATTTTAAGAGTTGCAATTTGAAAAAATGCTAGAAATATACAGCTTGCATATATTCCCGGAATTATTGTAGGATCTACTGTCTAGTTGTCGAGAAAACAATTAACGAAAATCACATTTTTTGAAGGGTTATACACAGGCTCTTGTGGCAGGCACGCTTCCTGTGCGACGATTTGGATTCAATGAAATAGAATCCTCCCAACTTTAAAGAGCCAAAAACGAGGATAAGAAAACAAAATATTTTTAGATATCAATGATGTCTTGAGAAAGCCTACCGGTGAAAATCACTTGGGAACGGAATAAGAAAGACACTTATTTGAGGTTAATGAGTAATAACGACATAAACAGTGGAAGGTTTGACAACACCATGAGCCAGGTGGTTCAAAATATAGACATGCATACGCATACAAATAGAAAATGGCTGTTGTCACATTTTGCTTGACGATTTGACTACGAAAGTACTAAAACCGCTGTCATTACATTAAAAATGAATGAATCTCAACAAATAAGTTACACATAAGTTGAATAATAGCGAGAATAAATTTCAATCGTTTCATTGATCATGAAAAGAGGAAAAAAGTTCAGTTGCTTTTTTGATGACACTGAAGTTTCCAACGTTTGAGTCCAACGAAATGATCGAAAAAAACTCTCCAATAATTCCAGTAATTCTCCTATTTTGTTCCCTGCCAAATTTGCGATTCGTAGTTTTTCAAGCTGCACCAACGATTCGTGAAATAAACAATTGGTGAATTAAAAACGTTTTTTTCGTTCATTTCGTTGGACTCCAACGTTGGAAACTTCAGCGTCGTCTTTTTTGAATTATAAGTAACGCATGATTTTCCATAACAAACTACTCAACATCGTTTTTTTGATCATTCATTCGCTTCCACAAGCCCAAAGGTTGGCTTCAGATGGACCAGACATCGAAAACGAGAGTAATATCACGACGATTATTGTTAAAATAAAAGTTATTAAGGTCGCTTCGATTGTCTCGATCTTTTATTTCCTCCCTGTCGGATCTCAAAGTCGTTATATATAATTATTCTTATATGACTAGGCTGATTGTTAATTGAGGCTAGGATGAGATATTTTTTTTCGAGCAACATTAATTCTACAAGACGCGCCCCTTCTCGACCGGAAATTCAAGCGAATCAAGGGAACAATGAGCTTGTGTAGCTGAGGCGGAAACGAAGCAAACGAGACAGGAGAAAGATATTAGCAAAGGAGAGAAACGAGAATTGTGCAAAGCAATCTTGGTCGAAATACGTTCATCTGTATATCTGTATACGTGTTTAGTTGTCTTGAATTGCCTTTAGATGCAATCCACTCTAGCAACCTCTCACAGGAGCGTTTTTCTTCGGTATTCAACTTTTTGGAGGAAGAAAAAGTGCACGTTAAATTCATTATACGTTTTGTCAACTTTGCACCGTAATGGAAAGGTACTTGCTGCTGTTACCGACGCAGTCGCAGCCAAATCTTGACACCATCGATTGTTCTCCTTCGATGCCAATGAATTTTCATTCCAACATTCCAAGTACATTGAAATCGGTAGAAAATTTATACCGTAAAACTTCTGTTCGAAGGAAAAATTGATTCTTTATATAAATGGAAGAATGTTGTGCAACAATTATTTCACAAATGAAACTTTTCGCTCGAGGAACTATTGACTCCGACGAGACGACGCTGAAGTTTGCAACGTTGGAGTCCAACGAAATGAACGAAAAGCACATTTGTAATTTACCAATTTTTTATTTCACGAAGCATCGGTGTAGGTTGAAGAATTACGAATTGCAAATTCGACAGAGCCAAAATTGGAGAATTATTGGAATTATTGGACTCCAACGTTACAAACTTCGTCATCCGACGAGTCAGAATGGATGCCGGTTCTCCGTTAATTTCCAAATCTTTTTCGATCTATTCTCGCTAGATTTGAATAAGCTTATCCCCACCGCAATTGTTATACATCAAATTAAGTTCGTGCGGTTGTTTGAAAAATCCGAGAGTCTCGCAGGAAAGAGACAAACGTGGCACAAGGCGTGGCATAAAGGAACCCCAGGGAGTTAAACCGCGAGCCCCAGGAATCGATCGACGAAAGTTGTTGCTTCGTCTCTCCTTTCTCTCCCTCATATACACACACATACACACGCACACAGGGACGACGGGCGAACACTCTCCGTCACCGTTAAACCATCGACGGGGTGGTTCACCCTCGACGTCGTCGTCGTCGTCGTCGTCCCGAAGGCGGACGGAAAAACACACGCGATGAAAGAATAAAATGAAAAAAAAAAAAAAAAAAAAAAACATTTATATTTCGTGACAATTGGCAATGAAATTAATAAATAATGCCTTTAAAAAGGTATTCATTCTTATTCTAGACACAAAAATCAATTTAAGTTCCCACGGAAACCGACGATAAAATTTATAGGGCAAGATGAAGCTTTACTTTCATCGCGTGCTTTACAAAAGTTCGCTCGCACTCCAAGTTCATAAATTCACGAAGTACGAAGTTTTTCATTACTGCTACGTTTTACATACGAAGATGAATCATTTACACGCGTACTAATGACAATGAGAATAAAATATATGAGAACTCCCCGTGTTTAGAAAAGTTCCAGTCTGTCGTACCCTCGGTAAAAATGCTCGTTGTGATAAAATCTCATTACGAATTAACTTGCAATTGATTTAAAAAAAATTAATTGCTCAGTGCGAGCTCCGAACGACTGGTGCCGCATCCAATCAATTCAATTACAATTCAGCGTTACGGATCGCATTATTCCGAGCAAATAATAGACGCTCGATAACCGTCGAGTGCCCTCGGAGTACGGGTACCCCGACGACAGAAAATTGTGAGCTGATCATTCTTCATCCAATTAAAAAATTGGCATTCGGAGAAGCGAAGGAGTAATCGGAAGTGAATGAAATTTTTCTCCCTCGCTGAAAAATGACGCTGAAGTTTCCAACGTTGGAGTCCAACGAAATGATCGAAAAAAACTCTCCAATAATTCCAGTGATTCTCCTATTTTGTTCCCTGCCAAATTTCCGATTCGTAGTTTTTCAAACTGCACCAACGATTCGTGAAATAAAAAATTGGTGAATTACAAACGTTTTTTTCGTTCATTTCGCTGGACTCCAACGTTGGAAGCTTTAGCGTCGTGCTGAAAAAAGTCTTGCGGATACTTTGATCAAGTTGGAAAAAGTACATTCAATCGCGTCGTGAAAAAATTCGCGATTGCTCACGAGGTTTGACAGAAATGAAGATTCAGGCTGCTGATAGCATTTCTGGAAGCATAAAGTCTGTCGGAGGAAGGAAAAATCGGTCGGAGAATGTCATAGTGTGGAAAATATTTTTCGAGAGACTGTTGTCGAATTCGCATTTTTTTCTATAGAAACGTACGAAAGACAAAGAAAAATGGCGGATCGGAAGGATCGAATTGACAAACACGCTTTGACACTTCCGAAATCGCATATGCCATTTCATTTCTCGATAAATTTCTCTCCCATCTGAAGCTGTTTAGTGAGCTGAGTCATTATTTGGTTATGAGCAATATATAATTTTTTACGAACAATCTTTAAAAAATTTCAGGATGAAAAAGGATCCAAAGCGCGGTTCAACTCACGTTTCCGCATCCTTTTATTTTTTGTCTTTAGCCAATTTAAAGAAAATATAATTACTGGAAATTCACAATAAAGAACTTATTAGGATTAATTATTTGACAGTTATTAAATTTTCATTGACTTCAATTGAAATTTTTCTGTTGACTTTTTGAGTTGTCGAGGAAAAACAGTTTGGAGGGTTGGACATTTAATCGTTGTGATTACCCACAAAAAGCATCACAATCAACAAATTAGAGCGGTTCGTCGTATTGAGGTCATAGGTTTTGAATGTTATTTACGAATATTTTTATATCCCGAATACATTTACTGAATTTTTGGAAAGTTTTTGATGAAATTACTAAAATCGATAATCATCGACTTTTAGTGAGTAAATTAACGAATAGGGTATTTTACACCATGTAAAAAAATATGTAAAAATGCATGATTATGATAGATTTCGCAAAAAGTAAACGAGAAACGTCAATATTTATTCATAAAAATGCAATGTAAATTTTATAATTCAATTTTAAAAATCGTCTTTTTTCATCTGTTATTCAAATGTCTAAAACGCCATTCGCCATATTGGATTCCAACGTGACGTCGCTCCGATAGTAAACAATCTAGATTCTTATTGTGCTCTTTGTGTTATTTTGAAATTTTACAAGTTATTATGCACGTTTGTGGACTTTTATCATTCATTTGATTAAAATCGCATTATGGAAATCGGTTTTGTGAAAGCAGATAGTACAAATCTACCAATGATAAATATGTTGATGGTGGCGATGAATCCACAATTTTTGTGGCATTTTTACACTTGTATTATTGCATTCAGGCACGAGACACCAATGATATACCACTATAACTCATTATTTTTACAAATCTTATTACTTGGTCTTTCGCCATTGTATTGTTTACTTACGGAGTGACGTCACAAACCGAAACAACATGGCGGCTAGCGTTTCCGCGCGAAAATTGAAAATCATAAATAAAAAATACTTTTCAAGACAGTTTTCGGTCTTATAAAATTGAAATAAAAATTCTACTGGTTTATTACGATCTCAGGATTATTTTAAAACAGTTTTCAAAAAAAGGTGTGTAATACCCTATTCTGATTCAAGAATGTAATCGTCATTGAACTTGTTAAACTCATATAGTTAATTACGAATTAGATGAATAAATTTACTTACTTTAATCATCCCACACTATAATAGTTTGGTTTTCATTAAAATTCCATTTTACATACACCATAAAATGTAATGATCCACTTATGATGAGAATTATTTCATCATTTCACATTAACTAAATAACGAATAAGACCAAATTATTTTTTACTGAACCTCTGTTTACTGATCAACTGTATTCAACCGATGCTCAAACGAAACTAAACCGTTGTCAAGAAAAATTAATATTTCGACATGTTGCATATAAACCAAAAAATTGAATATCGAATCAACAATTCATTTACTCAGAATATATAATAATAACAACATCGTTAATATACTATTGATAAAGAAATTTCAATCAGAAGCTGAATCAGCTTGAAATTTGAGATCGTTTGATACACATCTCTAAGTACATGAGATGCATGAGAAATTTATCGAAATTATGAGAAACCGAATGGACATACCAGCACAGTGTTTAGCATTATGGCTTCTACGGTAGAGTTGCCGATAAACGTCGTTATGCGGCTTCTATACCAAGGAATATACATGAGGTACATATACAGACAACACACGAGCATCGTGTTTCATCTGGACCGCGATTAATTGTACATGGACGAGGAAGACTGGCTCGTATGCTTCATGCAAATGCAATGCAAGACTTGATTTTGATGCGTTCACAATATTATTATGATTATTATTATTATACAAAGTACAGTGTCTGGATGTACGAACACGTGGACAGAGGAAAATGAGTATCTTTGTGGAAGGTCTCACAAGCGAGCTCTTTCATTAAAATATTCAGTAGTGTACACCACGATATGAGCACTAACGTGTAGTATCGTTAAAAAGTATTAATTTCTCGCGAATGTGTAGACGAGAGTTTGTCGTAGCGGAGCAACAATTTTTCTCGAAGCTGCTGGTCTAAAATTCATCGAGTGGACAGCCCAAAAACAAATGTTGGTGGAAGGGAATGCGGCGTGGAAAAATATTTGACAATTTTCAGGAAAGTTCGTGCAGCAACTTTAAATGTGTTTGTATCCAGGGGGATCGAGACTTTTGAATTCTTTGTGTGAACTTTTGGCGAGTCAACAAATTTCGTTGAATCACCAGTCCAAACGTACCAGAAACTACTGATTTTACTAAAGCTCAGGAGACACAGAATTGAATTGCTTGCACATGCAGAGGATGCCACAATGTGGACTGGAGGGCAGAAATAAAAAGCACCAAAAACAACGACGATTAAAAGAGAATTACAATGATTAAAAGAGAACCTGCGAGTCGAGATTTCACCTTGAAATGACGCGCTCACAGAGTCAACAGTTTATTCGATGAGAACGCAATGCGAGCAACTGTGCAATCTGCCCAGTTGATAACTGAATACTGAATGTATGCGACGTACATACGGTGTGAAAAAAGGACAATTTTGAAGGTCGAAAAATCCTTTTTTTTTCTCCTATACATATGGATTCGGTAACTACTGGGTTAAGTCGAAACTCGAACGAGAAGTGCGGAGTGGTTAAAAAAAAATCGTGATTTACCCTGGCACTGAGTAATCGTAGGCGCGTTTTTGGGACACCCAATAGCACCACAAACGCATGTGCTTCGTAGTTACGTGTCCAAGCGCATTTGTATGTAGTGGTAATTCTTCGAGGTACAAAAACAATTTACAGCGGAACCGGTGGAAGTGCGGGAAAAGAGTTTCTCAGCAAACACGAGGACGAGGATACCACGTGTCATTGATGATTCATTTGAAATTTTGAAGCGTCAAAACTCTCACCAAACTGAAAAAGTAGGATTAAAACGTTGGCCTTCTTTGCCCACGTTTTTCTTCTGCCGTCTCTTTTTTCTTTTCGTCTCTTCCCGACTCACGCAAACTTTAATGCTCCTCTTTAAGCTCGCTCTTTTTTGTTTTTATACGGTTTATATATACGGTTACATACGATTGTAGCCAGCCATGTATATTCATACTGTTTAAGAAGTCCAGGCTGGACAATGTTCGCTCGGAAAGTTTCCTCGACAATGAGAAGCCCTTCAAGTGCATCGAGCAGAAGGGAGACTCGAGTTCAGTCTGATTGTGAGTCATAGAAGACGACGCCGTAAATTCCGCTTTTTCTCTCTCCCCCTCTCCATTTTCTGCTCTCTTTTTTTGGAGCAAATTGCTCGAAAGCTTCCGGAAAAAGAGACGAGCTGTTAGGTTTGCTGTAAAATATTCTTTTTCGTCCAATGTGATGGGTAAATTTCTTATCGATCGATGCGCCATCGCAGTTAAAACCATTTTTTCCTTGTCCGACGAGTTCGCAACTTCACACTTATCTCGTGGCTAGAAATCGTCTGACTCAATTTCGTCATGCTGCTTCATCGAAATGCAAAAATATTTTTATCCTCGTTGCAAACACTTTGTGACAGATTTATGCAACGAAGATTGGTAACTTTGTTCGAGATCGTTGAGAACGCGCGCAGCACCAGGCAGACAATGGATCTCGATTCGTATACTAAAATTAAAAATTTAAAGCAAATACTGCGATAGTGAATGTTCATTGCATTTAGACGGGGCGAGAATCTAGGTCGTTCGAATGTACGAATAACTAAACGTCGCAGCAACAAAATAATAGTTGAATTCCAAGTTTTCGCACTCGATATAAAATAATCGTTCAATGAATTCCATTTTAAGCACTTCTTTCTTCACCCCTCCTTTGCTTTCGTGTACAATTTTTCGATCTTTCGTTTTGCTTTTTTCGTTGAGGCTCACAAAATTTTTTTTTCCCTGGTCTGTGTTTCCTGTCGTCCCGTGACTAGGACAGGGATTTTGCCTCTGGGAACGAGGGAAACAACGCGTAACTACTCGTGTATATGTGGACAGATGGCCGTTTTCTCTTACGCGAGGACGACAAACCATTTACAAAGATCTTTCTCGGATCTCAACGGTAAACACGAGAGGTTTCTTATATATACAGCACATGTGGAACCTTCGACCTGGGGTAGCGAGTCACAGCGAGAAAAAGGACCAAGGCCAATGTGAAAAAGGCAAAAGGAAATGGAAAATCTGACGTTAGAGAGAAGCAAGGGAGCAGCAGGGAGGACCAGGCGCGGCACACATCCCAAACACACTCTCGAATAAATAAACGTGTTTGCCAGATGCCCAAATCATTTTATTCCCTTTCCTGAGGAGATACGGAGTTCCGGACTCTCTGAAATTCGTTGATACCCACTTCGAAAATCTTCATTATCGAGCATGCTTCAGGGCATATCTGTGCATGAAGATTCTATTGGATTTCCTCGCAGTCACGAAGCATACTTTAGGAAATTCGTAAAGTTTGATCGGTGGCCAATTATCGGTTCTGAAGTAACTAGAGTTGAATGATCGATCGTACACATTCGTTCAAAATAAAATACCCACGGACACTTTTTTACTGAGGGTGAGACTGATTTTCATTACGCAAGCCCAACGATGCAAAACTCGGGTGGGGATCAAATGTTGGAATGACTCAAATTTCGAACAGCTAAAATCTCGAGTTTATAAACTTCGAATGATAATATATTACACTGAAGTTTGCAACGTTGGAGTTCAACGAAATGATGTAAAAAAAGCCTCCAGTAATTCCAGTAGTTCTCCAATTTCGTTCCCTCCCGAATTTGCAATTTGTAGTTTTTCAAGCTGCACCGATATTTCGTGAAATAAAAAATGGGTCAATTACAAATGTTTTTTTTCGTTCATTTCGTTGGACTCCAACGTTGCAAACTTCAGCGTCGTTGATAATATGGAGACAGATAGATTCGACTGGAGCTTTGAATGTCGAAAATAAATAAAGCAGAAACTGCAAGGTTCGAAGCACCTTTACGTCGAAAATAAAATGTAACAATCGCTCATAGGACGATGACTAAAATATCGATTTTTCGAAAATTCGACTATCACTCTTTCGATTCATAAATTACTACGGTCAGCGATACTGTGAAAATTCACAATTTTGAAAATATAATAACGAAAGACCAAATATTACAGAGGTTGAAATACTGAAAGACCAAAAAGTCGAACAGCCAAAATAGAGAAATGTTAGAAAGTCGATCGATCAAAATAAAGAAATGCAGCGGAGCTCCAAATATACGCGTCTCATTCACTCACTTACTCAGACCGGTGATCTCCAATTTTAAACATCGCCATTTTGACTTTCGCCTTTTCGAGCCATCGCTATTCCGCATATCTAAGTTTTATAGGCTCGAAAAATTCACTTTCGATTTTTTGCTGCTTTATATTCTGGTCTGTCTTTAAAACAATTACTCTCCATTTTGAATTCGAAAATATGAACTTTTGACATTCGGACGGTATGTTAAAATTGCATTCGAAATGAAAACTATTGAAATATATATATTTTCGGGTAAATACGAATTCAAAGAAGGAATTTTTGATTAAACATGCAATCTGCTGAATAGTCGATCGGGAATAAGAATTTCGAATTAGTACTTATTTTTCTC
Organism: Venturia canescens; assembly: GCF_019457755.1. Classification (NCBI taxonomy): domain Eukaryota; kingdom Metazoa; phylum Arthropoda; class Insecta; order Hymenoptera; family Ichneumonidae; genus Venturia; species Venturia canescens. The sequence goes on along the minus strand of NC_057421.1, from coordinate 13,727,873 downwards.
CAAACTGATATCACAACTTTTAAAATTTCGAAATATCGACCGTTCTACAATTCAGTTATTCGACATAATATTGAACCCCATCCGCAAAACTCACGTTGGGCATGACTTTTTTGGTAATTACGCAGTTTGGTTACTTTCCCGAAAATCGATGTTACACTTTTTTTTTACCATGAACAGATTTTCCCAACTTCAAGACCCCGTAACTTATGACGCCGAAGTTTGCAACGTTGGAGTCCAACGAAATTATCCAAAAAACCCTTTAATAATTGGAGTAATTCTCCAATTTCGTTCCCTGTCGAATTTCCAATTTGTAGTTTTTCAAGCTGCACCGATACTTCGTGAAATAAAAAATAACTTATGGTTTTTATGGAAA